>NC_136067.1:1149238013-1154048013 GCF_964261635.1 Lissotriton helveticus | reverse complement strand
TACAAAGAAGTTGAAGTGATTAGTGAAAATCCAATTGAAATGTACACCAGGAAGTAGTAGTCAAAATGGCTGTGTTTCCTTCTCTTCCTTTATATATATATTCAGGTATATAACCAATCAAATGTCAGGTAAAAAAAGTAGAAAATGAAAGTAACATTTTCATTGGTTGTCAATTCCAACACTTCAGATGTGTTTTGTGAAGTAATTTACCTCACGGTATTTAGAGAGGTCTACAGGCTAAATGGCTAAATGGAATTTCAATCAAATTTGTGAAAATGATAGGGATTGGTATGAGCTAATCTATATTTGGTGAAAGTGTCTCCAGTCGTTTTTCTGTAAATTACTTTCCCACCTTTTTTGATGGAGCGCTTCCCGGGGAGCGTCCCGGTACGCGAACTGGCGAGCGCCCCGGTACGCGAACCTGAAGCGTTACGGGAGTCCACCATTTTGTGTTTCGGTCGAATTAAGATACAAGATGGAGGGCAACTAATGTTCAGAATGGGTAGAAGGGGGCACGGTAGACTTATCTTGACCCCCTAGGTTTTCTGAGGGTGGCTGAGGAGGCCCATATGTGCGGAAAAAAAACATTTTTTTTTAAAATTTCGCGAGGTTAGCTTCCGGTCCGCGTACCGGGTAGCGCCCCGGGGAGCGTACTTTGTTGAAAATTAGTGAAAAAAGTTAGAGTAAAATAATAATTGTGAGTGATCAGATGTAGGGTAGCTCTGAGAAGAGCTTTTGGGTTTATGGTACATTTAGGTACTTATAAGTAGGTACCAATGCACAGTCTTAAATTCAGAATGAAAATTCTGTTGCCCTCATCTGAGAAGTGAACTCCATCTCCTCTGTAGATATCTTGCATGTAGTAACGCAAGTTATTGTTGTACACGGAGCCCATTCCATGGTCTCTCATGTAAGCTGAAACAGATTTTTTTACATGCTTCCTCGACTTCTCAATTTGTGGACAAAATTGGTTCGACCACCTCCATTTCTGTCTTTGGCATATATTTGAATATACCAAGGCAGTCTGAGGAAAAAGTGCCATTAATTGCTCAAAGGTGTCCTTTAAAAGCATTTCCAGACCTACCCCAGTCAAAGTGCCCAAGTCATTACCTCCACAGTGCACAATTAACAGGTCAGGTTTTGGCAAATGCATAAAGGTTTTCACCAATGGTATCAATTGGTGACATTTTAATCCTCTGTGGCCAAACCACTTAATTTCCACATCTTGTAAATTGAGGTTAGGTAAATTTCTGTTATCAGCATACCTCTGAGCCCAGTAGATGTAACTATGTCCAACAATCCAGACAGAAAACATGGTGAGAGAAGGTTCTGCTGCAGTCAGATGAAGTGTGGCAATGAAATGGCAGTTGAAAAAATAAGAGTTTAAAATGAAAAAAACTGTGGAGTTTCTGTGTTAATGAAGCAGTAACGGTGATTGGTGGATTTTGATTGCTGAAAACAGAAAGTTAGGGTGCATGGATGAGTTCTTTGAAAGATGTATTTTGAATGGTCAAGAAAAAATCATTAAATGAAAGATTGCACTGGATATGCAGGTGCACTGAGAGTTCAGAGTTCAATTGAAACATTGTTGTGTGAACTTGCAAACACCAGAGGTCTTCCAAGAGGTGGTTGCTATGCAAAAAAGGCAGAGAGGGCAGAGGGGGGAAGGGTTTTGATTTGAAAAAAGTGAGGGAAGAGTTTTGATTGGGTGACATGAGATATGTGTGAAGAATTACAGCATTTCTGTGCTTTTGATAGCTGCAGACTCTGGAGTGCATACCTTTTGCTCTGCTAAAGACAAAGTGGTGTGTTTCTGAGACTGTTTTGAAACTCATAAAGTATTTGCTAAGGTGAGAAAAGATTCATTTAATTTAGATAGAGAATAGTGTGCTTTAAGGAGAAAATTATGAAGAAAGTTGTGTTTTTAAAATGTTGCTTTGCCTCAAGTGTTTTACAAATAGATTTTGTTTCTTTGAGAAATTGTAATTGGAGAAAATGTGAAGTATTAGTACTGACAGGGTGTTTTTGTGCATAGGAGCTGTGCAGTGTTTTCAAATTATGACTTGAAAATCGTTTTTGAGGAAAAGGAATGCTTTTAACATTTATGGGAAGGACATAATGGTGTCTGCTTCTTTATAAGGCATTGGAGTGTCTCTGATGTTATTTTTCCCATTTTAATGTAAGACCTTTCCCCGTGGTGCAAATTCCTTGTAAATATGCTCCCACCTGTGCTTGGCAAATTTAGATTTTGAATGTTTGAGTTACATAGCCATGTTAAAAGTGACCCTAAAATGCTGCAAAGGCAATCAAAAAACGCTTCCATGTGTCTTAAGGACATTTTAAGTCATTTCCCCATGTGCAGTGTTTTCAAATTATGACTTGAAAATCGTTTTTGAGGTAAAGGAATGCTTTTAACATTTATGGGAAGGACATAATGGTGTCTGCTTCTTTATAAGGCATTGGAGTGTCTCTGATGTTATTTTTCCCATTTTAATGTAAGACCTTTCCCCGTGGTGCAAATTCCTTGTAAATATGCTCCCACCTGTGTTTGGCAAATTTAGATTTTGAATGTTTGAGTTACATAGCCATGTTAAAAGTGACCCAAAAATGCTGCAAAGGCAATCAAAAACGCTTTCATGTGTCTTAAGGACATTTTAAGTCATTTCCCCATGTGCAGTGTTTTCAAATTAAGACTTGAAAATCGTTTTTGAGGAAAAGGAATGCTTTTAACATTTATGACTAGGACATAATGCTGTCTGCTTCTTTATAAGGCATTGGAGTGTCTCTGATGTTATGTTTCCCATTTTAATGTAAGACCTTTCCCCGTGGTGCAAATTCCTTGTAAATATGCTCCCACCTGTGCTTGGCAAATTTAGATTTTGAATGTTTGAGTTACATAGCCATGTTAAAAGTGACCCAAAAATGCTGCAAAGGCAATCAAAAACGCTTTCATGTGTCTTAACCACTTGGCTGCTAAGGCACCTGATGAGCTTCCATTGACTTTCCATTGAAATCAATGGAAAGTCCATGACGAGTTACCCTTGTCATTAGCGCTGAAGTGGTTAAGGACATTTTAAGTCATTTCCCCATGTGCAGTGTTTTCAAATTATGACTTGAAAATCGTTTTTGAGGTAAAGGAATGCTTTTAACATTTATGGGAAGGACATAATGGTGTCTGCTTCTTTATAAGGCATTGGAGTGTCTCTGATGTTATTTTTCCCATTTTAATGTAAGACCTTTCCCCGTGGTGCAAATTCCTTGTAAATATGCTCCCACCTGTGTTTGGCAAATTTAGATTTTAATAGTTTGAGTTACATAGCCATGTTAAAAGTGACCCAAAAATGCTGCAAAGGCTTTAAAAAAACGCTTTCATGTGTCTTAAGGACATTTTAATTCATTTCCCCATGAATGTAGGTAGGCCTCACCTTAAACAAACCTCTGGATAGGCCACACCTTATCGTCATCCTGAATTAATCATTTAAAATGCTAGGGACAGATTTATGATAGGTGTATGCCTCTTTTGCGCCACTGTGCGTCACTTTTGTGATGCAGTGGCGGTGCAAAAGATTTGCTATGTGGCGACAAAATTACAAATTGATGCATCTAGGCAGATGTGTCATGCTGTAAAAAAACCGTGCCACATAAAACCGATGCAGCAGTGATGCAAAAGATGCACCATGTTGCAAGACAGGCCTCACTTCATCTCCAACAAGATAAGAAGCTTAGGGATAGATTTATGATGACTGGTGCATCCCCAGGGATGTGCCAGTCATCCTGCGCCGCTGTTCCGCCACCCATGGTGCGCTGCATTTACAATGCGGCGCACCATAGGGCAAAAAGAGCACAGATGCGTGACGCATCTGTGCCGTAAAGGTGGCGCATTGCTGGAGCTGCATCGCAAGTGCCATGCAGCTCCAGCAAGGCTCAGGGGTGCCCCATCTCCATTTAATCTGCAACCCTGAGTAGGCCTCACCTTAAACAAACCTCTGGATGGGCCACACCTTAACGTCATCCTGAATCAATCATTTAACATGTTAGGGACAGATTTATGATAGCTGTGTGCCTCTTTTGTGCCGCTGTGCGTCACTTTTGTGACGCAGCGGCGGTGCAAAAGATTTGCTATGTGGCGACATATTTAAAAATTGATGCATCTAGGCAGATGTGTCATGCTGTAAAGTCCTGTGCCACATGAAACCTGCGTCAGTTTTCATATAGGTGTTTTGTTGCAAGGTATGCATTAATTTGCAAGAAAGCCCTGTAAAACTAACACAGTGAAATTTAGAAGATTTCACTGACTCAGCTTTATAGCATTGCTGAATCAAATCATTACGCCTGTTTGAAACAGGCATAAGGAGTGATGCACCATGCAATGTGTGGCTTGCTCCTGTGCATTGCAGTAGACATGTTGCGCCTACGACGTGATTCCTGCAATGTGCTGCTTTTGCGGCACAGATGCGTGACGCATCTGTGCTGTTTTCACTCAATGGTGCTCCACATTGTAAATGCGGCACACCATGGGTGGCAGAGCAGCGGTGCACATTAACTGGTGCATCCCTGGGAATGCGTCAGTTAACATAAATCTGCCACTTTACATTTAAGTATGAGCAGGGGACACAGAGTTGGTGAGGCTTATCCAAGGTTAAGAAGAGATGAGTCCTGTTCACTGAAAACTTGGACATAGGCCTTACCTCCTCAGCATCGCTGGTCATGGCTAAATAATAGCTGCAAAATGTTACTCTTGTTAAACAATTTTACTATTATAGTCTCTGAGATTTGTGCCTTACTCTGCAACATCTCATTGTTGTTCTCTTTCTTTAAAGATAACGACAACATCCACATGAGCGACAATCAGCAATCAGTTGATCTCGACCTCATAATTGAACTCGTAATTGAAACATCAGTGGAAGTAGATCCCTTGGATGATTTAAATCCTGAGGATGAAGAAGAACATGATGAGGATGCAGATTTGTCAGAATTGTATGACATAGGGTGGGAAGCTGACGTGCTTGAGCCTATGGAACTATAAACATTTATTTTTAAAAATTTATAATAAATGAAAAGTAAAAATGTAAACCGTTTTAATTTAAAAAATAAAGACACCTTCAAAAACAGGTTATGTGTAGTGTCTTCAATAAAATATGCTCATAAAATTAGATCAGATTCACATATAAAACAGCACAGGTAAAATGAATATGAATTCCATTTCTTTTCTGCTATTTCTGTATTCTAAATTTGCCAAGCACTAAAAATGTCAAGTAGTGTGTTAAGTTTTTGATGACTGTTATTGATTTACTGTTTGGTAATAGTGGTTAATAACATTTTTTATTATATTTTACCACAGATTCAACTGCAGATCATTTCAAGATTTCAGCATGCCAACTAAAGAAAGACTTAGAAAGGCTGCAAAACATAACATAACAAGTCACCAAGAAAGCACCGGGTAAGAGCACAAAAACATTTATAAGAAATATTTGTAGTAAAAAAAATATTACTACAGAAAATGTTTCAGTCCAGAAAAAGAGAAGCATTTTAAACGGAAAGGAAAAGCCAATCAAAAATGTTACTGCTAGAGCAAGAGATAACTCTGTGCATGATAGTAGAAGGAAACAACAGTTTAGGGACATCCGCAACAGGATAATTGGCAATTTGTTAAAAAATATTAAGAAAGGTCAACAGAAAGTGGTTTTTTATAAGAGAAAAAAAAAGTTGAGAAAGTTATTGATCAGGCATTTGAAATTAAACGTAAGTTATTTATTTTGATAATCAATAGAATTAGGAAGCTAAACAAGGCAATTTATGATTTCAAAAGAAATAGTAGATGGAAGAGAATAGTTAATCGTAGTAATTTTTGTGAAGTTTTTTTCCGCAGAATGGATGCATAGTTCAAGTTGTGAGGCATTTTTTAATGAGGAGAGTTATTTCCAGGATAATGATTTGGTGCATGCAGTTGACACCAGTGGTCGAGCTTATGAAGTGAAAGATGGTTGTCCAGTTGAAAAAGAAAAACTTGTGACAACAGAGACAGAAGAGGTGTTAGGTAATGAGGTTTTAGGAAGACGTCCTAAGGGTCCTGTGTACACCTGGAAGTGTAGTAGTATTTGCAGTGTGCGACAGGATTCCATCAATTTGCTTTGTGATTTTGTACGGACATTTAATAAGAAAAGTTTGAAGCAGAAAATGAAGTTGTTGCAAGAATTAGATCCTTGCAGAGTGAGAGAAGTGACAGGTTTGCATGGTCATTCACTGGCTTGTCTTTCCAGGAGAGTATGCCAGAGTGTTTTTCATCATTTCAGGATGCTAGCAGTGCATCATAATAAAGTGAGGAAATTAGTTAGAATGTTGTATTATGCTAAGAGTCCAGCAATTATGCTTAAACAATTATGCGCTGCTCTTTTGCATGGTTCAGGAGTAGATGTGAAGAATATTTGTGCAGAAATTGAGTTTGGTTACTTTGGAAGTAAAGAGGAGAATGTTGAAATTGACCAAGAAGAAGAGGGTAATGTGGAAGATAGTGTACAGGTTTCCAGTACAGATAATTTTCAGAGGGAAATTGCGACGTTTCAGGTGAAATCAAGTGAGAGGCCTAATTTCACTTGTGTGTGTTGTCGACGCACTTATTGTAAGAATCAGACTAAGTTAGTGGATTTATATGCAAAAAGTGAAAGGGAAAATAATAGTGAATGGAAGGATTTCACAACATATTTGATGGTAGAAAATTGTTTTGATTTGGGATCGGATCAACGTGTGTGTACTTATTGTTGTAGCAAATTAAATCAAAACCAGATGCCTGCTAGAGCAGTTCATAATAATCTGGAATTGGTTGAGATTCCTTCTGAATTGAAGGATTTAAATACTTATGAATCTATTTTGATTCAAAGTATCCATCCCTTTCAGGCTATTGTAAGAATGGAGCCAAAGACAGGGAAATTGCCTCCATCAGATTTACAGAGAGGATTAAAGGGAAGAGTTGTTTATTTGCCTCTAGATTTGAAGAAAAACATTAACACAATTGGAGTAGAAAAAGTGGAAGAGGAACCTCTGGTTATCTTAGTTAATGGGGTTCCGAAAAAGAATAAGAAAATATGGCAAGATTTAGTGGATGTTAGGAAAGTCAAAAAGGCAACATTGTATTTGAAAAAAAATAATAAGTACTATAAGAATGTTTATGTTGCAGAAGAGGAAGTAAGTGAGGAAGAGGATAGCGATTTGTGTGCTGGTCAAATTGAGAAAGTAGAACCCTCTACTAGTGAAGAAATATATGAACATTATAGTGTTCATCCTTTGCATTCCAAGGAAGTCATGGGGAATGCTATTTATTTATTTATTTATAGTGTTTTATATAGCGCGAACAAGACCCGTGGGTATCAGAGCGCTTAACATAAAAAATATTACAGATTGACATTATAATAGCAATTATAACAACAAAACAGATATGAGGTAGAAAGCGATATGCTATAAGGGGTGATTAGATAAATATATTCCTAACGCCTGTGCAATTAGCATTAAAAGGTGCATAAAGCTTATCTTGTGTCATAGTCATATAGTCAAGCTCGGTGAGGTAGGGTTACATGGCATTATCAGTACAATTACCTGAGTAATTAGCATTAAGAGTTGAATAGGTTTAGCTTGTAGTAAGGATCATATAGATAAACAAAGTGAGGTAGAGGATATATCGTTTTGGCTGTGAGATACAGTATATAAGATCACATATATATGAGGTATATGTATGTATGTAGCAGTAAAGTGTACAGCCGAGGCTTGAACGGGAATCAGTCATTTGTCAGATATTGATCTTCAAATTATTCCTGATGAGTACAACCCTCTTTTGGCGTAAATGTTCATACCAATAATCTGTAGGCTTCTCTATGTAGGGTATATACTCATCATGTGGCTCTTCAGTTCCCGTTTGAATGTTACAGTATTTTGAATCTTCCTGATGTTAGGAGGGAGTGAATTCCAGACTCTGGGGGCGGCTCCGGAGAATGCTCGGTCATAGGTCTTTTTCTTCCGGAAGAAGGCCGGCCGCAATAGCAACTCTTTCGCGCTTCTAGTTGGTCTGTTACCTCCAGATAGCTTAATTTTCTTGGCTAGATATCTAGGCGTGTTGTAGTGAACCGCTTTGTGGGTAATGCAGGCCATCTTCATTTTAATTCTGGCCTCGTAAGGTAGCCAGTTTAGTGCTTTCAGGTGGGGAGATATGTGATCGAATTTCTTCGTTCCCGTGATGCCAGGAATAGTTGAGTCCTGTTCTGTAGGAAAGAATTGAACCATTTCAGCACGTTTCCGGACAAACCCATCCTGTCTTGTAGCCTGGTCATTAGTACTTCGTGATTTACCGTGTCAAATTGAGTTGTTTCAAATGAAACAAGCCAAAGGGAGTCCCATTAGTGTTTGGGAGGAAAGTTTGGAAGCTCGGTGTTTCCCACAGCTTTTTCCAACAGGTCAGGGAGGAAGATATGATGAGCGACCTCATCAAATTCCTGCTTCTGAATACCGGACTTTGCGATTGTATGCAGGAGATGCTAGGTTTCGACAATGTATTCCCTATTTATTTCATCTCCTGTTTGAAAGCGATCTGTCTGGACTGTCATATGCAGTGAACCACATCTTGAAAAGTGGTATACACATGCAAAACATCTCGGCAAGTGACTTTATGGATAAAGTCAATGTCCAAGACAGTATTTTAGATTCTCACCTGATTAATCTCATGGCGTGTCAGCGTGGTACTAATGAGTACTGGTACCGTCGTCATGGTGATTTAAAATGTATGCTGAGGAACTTAGGAACTCCCACATGGTTCCTCACTCTGAGCTGTGCCGAGTATGGCTGGGAAGACTTACTTGAATTTCTACGAGAGGCAAATGGAAACATCGAAAACATCGAATTCAAGACACCCGGAGAACTGTGCTCTTTGGATCCAGTCAATGTATGCCGGTACTTCAATCATAGATTTGAAGCTATGATGTCTTTCATCATGAATAAGAAGAATCCACCTCTTGGAGAGGTGTTGGATTTCTTCTGGAGAAAGGAGTACCAAGCAAGAGGTGTTCCTCACATACATATGCTGTTGTGGATCAAGGATGCACCTAAATTTGGAACAGATCCAGAAGACTCAGTGATGAGTTTCATACAACAGTATTCTACGTGTGCTGTTCCAAACGCAAAGGAGAAGAAAAGCCTAAGAGAAAAAGTTCTACGTTTCCAAAGCCATCGTTGTGGAAAGTACTGTCGTCGTAAATTCCGAAACAAGGACAAGTTCTACACCAAATGTCGTTTCGGCTTTCCACGACGGTGATTTCTAAAGGAAGAGTAAACAGTTTGATGTCTTCGCTGCGACATAATGTGATGAAGAAATCACCTAAAAACAAATACAATTTGAAGAGGAACGAAGAGTCCAAGTACATCAACGACTACAACCCGGTGATTTTGTCCATGTGGAATGCTAACATGGATATACAGTTTGTGGCTGATAACTGTATGGCTGTGGCTCGGTATGTGACATCTTACATCACCAAAAAAGAGAAGACAGAATTGAAGGATATGTGGGAGGACATTTCCCATGAAAAGAGCCTCAGCAAGAAGTTGTACAGTTTCAGTCTGAAGATGTTGTCGCATCGAGAAATCGGAGCTTACGAATGTTCTGACCGGTTGTCTTCAGCAAGTCTCTATGCCAAATCCAGGAGTATCGTTTGGGCGAGTCTTGGTCTTGCTGCAACGCGTAATCGAGTTCTGAAACCTGTGCGGGAAATTGAGTATTTGGCGGAAAAGGAGCCAAACAGTACCGACATTTTGAAGACCAACATGTTGGATACATATTATCCAAATCGAAGCAGTCACCTCGAGAATGTTTGTTTGTCTGTATGAGGTTCTTCAAAATTACATATTCAAGAGGAATATCAAAGAAGATACTGAGAAAGGAGTGTATGCTGTAATTGGAAGTGAGGGATGTCTGGTCAAGCAAAGAAAATGCCACTTGGTAAACCATCGAAAATTGAGTGGCGAATCTCCTGAAAAAAAGGAGTTTTTCTATTTAGCACTTTTACAACTTTTCAAGCCTTGGCGTGCAGAAGAGGAACTGCTTGGAGATTTCCTCTGTTACGAAGACTCTTTCACTGCCGCCAAGGAGACCATAGAATGTCCTGCTTTTCCCAAATATGTAGAAATGTTGAATGTGGAAATCGAGGAGGAAGCAACGATTGCAGCCGAGATTGCCAGAGACAGTTCTCAGGACAGTCAGAGTTCTGCTTCATTGAGTCAGGATCCACTAGGAGGACCTGTTATCGAAAATGAAGCTGCCACTGCTATGAATGAAGTGGAAAGAGCCATGGCACATGCTCAGGAGGATGCGGTTAACTTAGAAGAGTTGGAAAGACAACTCAACGTTGAGCAGAGGAAAATATATGACGAAGTTACCATGCAAATTGATCATGGATTAAGTCATGACAAGAAAGAGTGCTCATGTACGTCGTTGAAGCCTGTCCGACTCTACGTGAGTGGAGAAGCGGGAACTGGAAAAAGTTTCCTTATTAAAGCAATTTCATGTTATTTGCAGGAAAGGACTGAGTCATCGCTGTCTTGTGTTGTCACCGCTCCAACTGGACTGGCAGCACATAACATTAAAGGGATTACTTTACATCGTTTACTGATGCTGCCAGTGGAGCATGACAACAAATTACAATATCACAAGCTATCTGGAGATGCTTGTTGTGAAGTTTCAAGAATCTTGAGGAAAATGAAAGTTCTTATCATTGACGAAGTAAGCATGGTTTCCAATGTCATGCTTGCCTTTGTGCATTTGAGAATGCAAGAAGTTCTCAAAACAGAGTATGATGTGTTATTTGGTGGCAAACACATCATTGTTTTCGGAGATCTTCTGCAGCTGACACCAGTGAAAGGGCAACCTGTGTTCAAAATGCTCACGCATGAAGATACCAGGAAGTGCCTAGGGAGCATTGGCAACGTCAATATATGGTTAAACTTCAATTATGCTGAACTGCATGAAAATATGCGTCAGGCGAAGGATGAAGTTTACAAGAATATTCTACAAGATGTTAGAATTGGAAAAGTGACCGAGCATGGGAAAGAAGCTTTACATGCACGATTACTGTCAAATTTATATCCAGAACAAGATGTTGTGCCTGAGAATATTTTTCAGAAAATTACTGAGAAGAAATCTGGAATATGTTTGATGCCAACTCTTGCAGAATGTGCCATCTTCAACAACAAAATGTTGCATTTAGAAAAGCAAGAGATTGTGAAACTGGAAGCTATTGACAGAGTAGAGCATATGGGATCAACAATTATTTTGTCTGAGAATTTGAAATCAAAATTGGATTCATTAGAGAAGACTATATCTAAAACTGCAGGTTTTGAAAAGAGTCCGAATGTGTGCTTGAACTGCCGTATAATTTTAAGAAGGAATTTACATGTTGAAAGAGGTCTGGTAAATGGATCAATGGGTAATGTTGTTGATTTTGTGAAATACAGAAATAGAGATGGAATTGAATTTTTAAAAATTAAATTTGATGGCATTGAGGAAGTACAGCTAATTGGTCGTTGTTCTGCTAGATTTTTGCTTGTAAAAGACTTATATGTTCGCCGTAAGCAGTTTCCTGTTTGCTTGGCATATGCGGTGACAATCCATAAATCGCAAGGTTTAAGTGTAGACAGTGCATTGGTGAATATTGGCAGTTCTGTGTTCAAGGAGGGTATGGCATATATGACATTGTCAAGAGTTAGAACTTTATCGGGATTGTACTTGATTGAGTGTGATGTCACAAACATTTGTGCGGATCTAGATTGTGTTAAGGAATACAATAGGTTGAGAAGAGAGTATGCGCCACATTTGCCTCAATATCCTTTGTTTGAGAAACGTGTGGTAGGCCGGAAACGAAGAAATGTGACCAATACTGGGGAGGTTGTAGCAAAAAGACGAAAAGTCGATGAACCTGAAATTATAAGCAGAAACAAAAAGGATTCTGTTGAAGATGTTGTTGGTTTTCAATTTGAAAACAGTTCTGGTGTCAACTGCTATGCTAATGTAGTGGTTAATGTTTTGTTTTCTCTAGAAAATGTAAAAGAAGAGATTGTGGTCAATTCTGATCAAAGATTATGCAGTTTGTTAAATTCTGTGTTAGAGAAATGTAGCACTGATAGAACAAAAATAGAAAGTGTGTCTGAAATTCGAAATCTGTTAGACAGATGTTCAGGCCAAACACAATTCTCTCAAAATATTCAGCAAGATTGTCAGGAGTTTTTATTGTATATGCTTGATGTATTGCATGCTGAAGGTGTAGATGTAGATCACCTGTTTGGGCTTTCTTATCAATGGCAGCATGACTGCGAGAACTGTAGGGTATCAAGTACTACTAGTGTAGACTCAGAAAGATTTATATATTTAACTTTGCCAGACAGTAAATCAGTCTCCTTTAATAAGCTAGTAAAAGCAGCTGATCACAACATGGAATGTAGCCAATGTAAATCTGAAATGATGTCAACCTTATTTATACGAACATATGGCCAGTATGTCATTTTAATGTTCCAACGATGTAGGTCTGATGGAACAAAATTGACAACTTTAATTAAAAATTTTGTGGCTTCACAGTTGTCAATATCAGGAAGGACTTTTGTAACTGTAGCAATTATATATCATGACGGTCCTTCAATAACATCAGGACATTACACAGCTTATTTAAAGTCTAGAAATGGCTGGTCATTCTGCAACGATTCTGTTTTAATTTTCAAAAAAAAATTGCCATATGACCTTAAAAATTCTTACCTGGTGTTTTTAAAACCAAAATTTTAGGGAAAGAATCTCGGGATGTGCTCTGAGGAATTTCAAGAAGTTCTAATGGCTCCTACACGATTTGGCCTTGAGGATAAGTGTAGTACAGAGACATAACTTCTTACCATAACACTGGACGTCATGGAAAAATAAGTGCACTTTGAATGAGTTCAGAAAAACTATTTCTTTTTATAAGCTAATTCAAGCAGCCAATCAAAACATGGAGTAGAGGGAATGTAAGTCTGCAATGCTGTCTACTGTTTTATATTGCTTTGTGATTAAAAGTGATGTAGAGAATTAAATAATTGTAGTAGTCATAGAGGTAGTGTAAGTCTGCTTCATAGTAAGCAGTATCAGTGTCATAGGAAATGTAGAACATGAGTGAGCAAGAAGGGTAAGATATTAGTAATCCAGGAATGTGAAAATGATCTTCAACATTTTAATTCTGAAACTTGCGGAAATACAACATGACGGGATTGTCTTACAAGAATTCCAAGAGTTATAAATGGCTCTGACATGATTTGGCCTTGTGGAAACGTGTGGTAGAGAGCGAGAAGTCATTTATTGTATGTAACATATTTTTCAAAACGATGGAGGTTTTCTTTCAGAAAGTGGCGGGCTGAAAGTAATAACAGCACAACAGAGTGTAAGCTGTTCATAGGACATCCTTCGACGTCATGGAAAGTAAGTTAACTTTAAGGAGTTCTGAATTCTGATTTGTTATGTTGTATGGGTTTTTTAAACACAATCATTTTGATTGTGTTTTTTTTCCCCGCTGTTATATGATGAATACCTTCAAGTCACTGTTTTTAGTGAAATTTGATACATTCTGAGAACAGCAAAAATAAACCATTTAACATGTATAATTAATTCTGTACTGTTTGCGTTTATGATGTACATGTAGAACTGTGTAGGAGGCATGGAGAAGGTGAGGCTTCTGTAAGTGTCAAAGTTGTTGCATACAGTGCTGCACTTCTGGGTACTGTTTCATATGCTGGACTACATCTGCACTATGAGATACCTAAGCAAAGGCAACACAGGTGATGTGATTGTGAAATGAGGAAAAGAAACTCCACATTTTTCAATTACATCACCTGTGTTTCCTAAGTTTACGAATGACATTGTGCAGATGAAGTTTAGGTCTGTCCACGGACACAAAAGAGGTCTGGCCCTTGTTCAAGAGTGAAGTGGATATGACTTACTTCATTGGTAGGCCTTCACATGTATTATCTCCTCTGTATTCTTCAACAAGCATAAATTTGATATGCAATCCTGAGTAGGCCTCACCTTAAACAAACCTCTGGAGAGGCCACACCTTATCGTCATCCTGAATCAATCATTTCAAATGTTAGGGACAGATTTATGATAGGTGTATGCCTCTTTTGCACCACTGTGCGTCACTTTTGTGATGCAGCGGCGGTGCTAAAGATTTGCTTTGAGGTGACAAAATTACAAATTGATGCATCTAGGCAGATGTGTCATGCTGTAAAAAACCCTTGCCACATGAAACCGATGCAGCAGTGATGCAAAAGATGCACCATGTTGCAAGACAGGCCTGACTTCATCTCCAACAAGATAAGAAGCTAAGTCTTCTGTAAATGTCAAAATTGTTGTATATACTGCTCAACTTCTATGTACTCTTTGATATGCTAGACTCCATCTGCACTATGAGATACCTAACCAAAGGCAACACAGGTGATGTGATTGTGAAATGAGGAAAAGAAACTCCACATTTTTCAATTACATCACCAGTGTTTCCTAAGTTTACGAATGACATTGTGCAGATGAAATTTAGGTCTGTCCACGGACACAGAAGAGGTCTGGCCTTTGTTCAAGAGTGAAGTGGACATGACTTACTTCATTGGTAGGCCTTCACGTGTATTATGTCCTCTGTTCTCTTCAACAACTCGAAATTTCATTTGGAACCCTGAGTAGGCCTCACCTCAAACAAACCTCTGGATAGGACACATCTTATTGGCATCCTGAAACAATCATTTAAAATGTTAGTGTCTTGCGACACTTTTGTGAGACAACAGCAGTGCAAAAGATGCACCATGTTTTAAGATAGGCCTCACTTCATCTGCATCAAGATACTGTTAGTTTAAAATGTATATCTTTAGGACTGTGTAGGGGGCCTGGAGAAGCAGAAGCTTCTGTAAGTGTCAAAGTTGTTGAAAAACTGTTTGTCCTTCAATCTTTTCCCTTGTCTTTTCTAATTTTTAAATACATGTTTTAATATTTTTCAAATGTTTGTTCTCTCTTTCACAGATTGAAAGTATAAAAATAAAAAGTGAGTAAGTTAACGACAATTATAAGGTAAATGTTTTGTACTCTTTTTGTTACATTTCTATCACATTCACCTACTATTAGTTCCACAGCTTCATTTCTTTAACCCTCAGTTTCCTGCCTTTGCTACTTTCCTCATTCCTTTCTCTATTACCTACTTACTCAACTCCTTCCACTCTTTTTCTCAGTCCCTCTCTTCTCATAGTTCCTCACTCTTGTTCACTCACTCCGTCTCTATTACTCTTAGTGTCTTTGACTGATCACTCTTTCACTACTTGTTCATAATGCTTTCTCTGTGTAGTTGAAGCACACTAAGGAGCATATTATGAACACAGCCAATAAAATTATTGCTGTTTTTATTGGCAGAAAACTGCTGCAAAAGTAGTTTTAGCGGCAGTTTTCTGCCGCAAAAGCGGCTTTAGCAACACATTTCTGCCGATAAAAGCTGCAAAACTTTTATTGGCTATGTTGATGATATGGCTCTATGTTATTTACATTTCTTTGCTGTTTCAATTAATCTTTTTCTGTTATTTTTTCTTTTCTGTTTTCTGTTTTTTCTCTCTATTATTCCACATGTTTTAATCTTATTTTGAACATTCACTCACATTCTCCAAGAAACTCGTCTTTGTTATTGTTCTACTCTCTTTTTTTCTTTCACTTCCTTTTTTATTTTGTTTTTCACAATTATACCCTCTTCCATCTTTTCTTCGGTAAATAGATCTATTAAACAGTATCTCTGGTTTAATCCCTATAGCTGTCTTTCTTTTAACATTACTCTCTGTTTACTTCCCTTATACTAACTCTTCTTTTTTTTTATTTTGTTTTTTTTTTGGTTCGCTCCAGGTTCGCCAGTGCTAAACATTCTAGCAATTTTTTTTGAAAGGGGAGGTAGTTCTGAAAAGAACTGTTTTTTTAATGTTTTTGTTGTTTTATATTTTTTTTTATTTTTCTGAACATTTTTTGTTTTTTTTGTATTTTTTGAACAGTTTTATGTTTTTTTTTTGTTTTTGATGGAGGGAAACAACAAAAAACAGGCATTGGAAACGGCTCAACAGGAACAAAAAAAAAAATTACTGTCTGGGGCGTTTAGGGCAATTGTGATTTTCATAAGCTCGGTTGATTAAGGTAATACTCATATTACCACAAGACAATAATGCACCACAATACAAGCAGGTAAACTTCATATGGACAAAGTTGTCCTGAATGTTTGGCACGGTTTCCCGTGCCTCTGCTGGTGTCAAAGATATCTGTGATGATGACCTGGCCACAGGAGTTGTTGGGTTGTCCTGCTGGTCACGTATCTCTGCCCGGCTGTAGTTTAAAGGATGCCACCTGCTCATATGACGATGCATGGTGTAGTTACCGAAGCTGTATTTTTTTAAGGTGCCTCTAGATAACTTCTCCTTACATATGAGGCAGGTGACATATCTGGCATTTACTTTCTTCTGCCCTTCAGGGATCGAAAAAAACTGCCAAATAAAACTGGTTTTCCGATGAGAAACCCGGGGCTGCTCTTCTAAAAACTGTGGTCCTTCTGTCTCCTCTTCCTCTTGCTCATCCTCTTCCTCCTCTGTGTTGCTGATGAACTGGTGAGGTGGTCCTCTCTTCCCATGAGGAGGTGGTGGTGGTGGTGGGGGTCCACCAGCTGAAGCTACCAATGAAGCCATTGCTGAACTATCAAAAAAGGTCTTCCTCTCACAAAGATGAAAGTCAGAGTGAGGAAAGAAGGAGGGGTTTTCATCATTTGGGAAAAACAATAGTTCTAAACCAATGAAAAGTGTTATTTTTAGGTCACCTGACCTAGCCTTACATCATTATGAAACCAAAAGTGAAATGAACCAATGAAAAGTTTTATTAACAAGTCACATGACCTGTTACGCTTATGTT
The DNA here is from genome assembly GCF_964261635.1 of Lissotriton helveticus. Lineage (NCBI taxonomy): Eukaryota > Metazoa > Chordata > Amphibia > Caudata > Salamandridae > Lissotriton > Lissotriton helveticus. The sequence goes on along the minus strand of NC_136067.1, from coordinate 1,154,031,056 downwards.
ACGCGCTGCGGAACGCGCCCCGGATCGCTTCCGGGTCGCTGCGCTTCGCGCCTCGGTTCGCGCTCCGGAGCACTTCCGGGTGCGCTAACGCGGCGCGTCATAAGACGCATTACGCGGCAACGCGATACGTCGCGCTTTCGCGACGCGCCCCTGATCGCTTCCGGGGAGCTGCGCTTCGCGTCTCAGTTCGCGTACCGGAGCACTTCCGGGTGCGCTAACGCGGCGCGTCATAAGACGCATTACGCGACAACGCGATACGTCGCGCTTCCGCGACGCGTCACGATGTTGATTTCTAACGCGGCAGTTGCGCAAACGGAACGTTTACCGGTTCGCGGACCGGGTCGCGGCATCAAATTGAGCTAACGGGAAGCTTCCCGGTTCGCGAACCGGGAGCGAAGAAAAAAAATATTTAAAAAAAAAATTATTAATAAACATATAACATATATTTTTGGATTTAAAGAAGAATACATTTTACAGCTACAGATATTAGCTTTTAAAAAACCAATGAAATTCACTGAAAAAACCATAGGTTATAGACCATATATAGTTAGGAATTAGAATTTACAAAACCTTGAAAATTCACTGAAAAAACCATAGGTTATAGACCATATATAGTTAGGAATTAGCATTTAAAAAACCTTATTTTACTCACACAAAACCATTGAAATTCCATATATAGTTAGTTGTACTAACTATATATCGCGCACCCGCAATCCACTGCTGATCATGTCACATATTACATCATTCATGACATGGTCAGTGACATCACTGATGACATCACTGATGACATCACTGATGACATCTCAATTGACATCACTGATGACATCACTGATGACATCTCAAATGACATCACTGATGACTACATCCAGTGACTGTATAATTCTGTAAAGTTAAAATATGTCTTACATATTGAAGAATGAGTGGATGTATAAGTGTCTTGATGAAGGATTTAGTAGGGGCATGACTGACTGTATGAGTGACTGATTAAATGTGTCTCACTGAGTGCATGGGTTAGTGACTAAACTGTCTTAATTTGTGCATCATTATGTCTGTTGTTCTGTAAACTGCTGCATGTGTTGATCAGTAGCTATATGATTAACTATATGGGTTATTGATTGGTTGCCCAAGCATTTGTATGGGAGACTGAGTGTGTGTGGGGGTGGCTGGGAGGTGTATGACTCTCTGCATAGATGTGTGAGCAGTTGATTCACTAGATGTATGGGTTCAAAAGTGCATGTGGAAACAGCTGTATGGGCGGTTGACTGTGTGCATGAGTGTATTGGTGAGTGAATGGATATCTCAGTGCTACATGTCAAAGTAAGTACATATGTAAAATACAGTACATGTGAGAGTTGACATATATAAATGCATAAGAGCCAGTGAATGTGTGAGTGGCTGTATGGATCATTGTGAACTTGTATCCAGCATTGTATAAGTGAGTAAATATGTTTTAGTATATGTTTGAATAAGTAAGGTGTGTATAACTGTATAGTTGAGGAAATGGAGGTGTGATTGATTCTTTGCATGACTGACTAAGTGTCTGAGTAACTCCATGGATGAGTGACAGTCTGTGAGTGTCTGTTTACACTGAGTGCATCTAAGGTTATATTAGAGTCTGAAGAGGTTCATCGTATTATCACATGAATGATGTCATCAGTGATGTGATCAGTAATGTCAAATGAGATGTCATCAGTGATGTCATCAGTGATGTCATCAGTGATGTCATTTGAGATGTCATCAGTGATGTCATCAGTGATGTCATCAGTGATGTCATCAGTGATGTCATCAGTGATGTCATCAGTGATGTCATCAGTGATGTCATTTGAGATGTCATCAGTGATGTCACTGACCATGTCATGAATGATGTAATATGTGACATGATCAGCAGTGGATTGCGGGTGCGCGATATATAGTTAGTACAACTAACTATATATGGAATTTCAATGGTTTTGTGTGAGTAAAATAAGGTTTTTTATATGCTAATTCCTAACTATATATGGTCTATAACCTATGGTTTTTTCAGTGAATTTTCAAGGTTTTGTAAATGCTAATTCCTAACTATATATGGTCTATAACCTATGGTTTTTTCAGTGAATATATATATATATGTATGTATGTGTATATGTATGTATATATGTGTATATGTATGTGTATATATGTGTATATGTATGTGTGTGTATGTATGTATATATGTATGTATATATGTGTATGTATATATATGTATGTGTGTATGTACGTATATATGTATGTCTATATGTGTATGTATATATATTTATGTGTATATATCTGTATATATATGTGTATATATATATATATTCACTGAAAAAACCATAGGTTAGAGACCATATATAGTTAGCTGGACATTTTATTGACATAAAACCAATGAAATTCCATATATAGTTAGTTGCACTAACTATATATCGCGCACCCGCAATCCACTGCTGATGATGTCACATATTACCTCATTCATGACATGGTCAGTGACATCACTGATGACATCACTGATGACATCTCAAATGACATCACTGATGACATCACTGATGACATCTCAAATGACATCACTGATGACATCATCTAGTGTCTGTGTGTTTTTGTAAAGTTTAAATATGTTTTACATATTGAAGAATGAGTGGATGTATGGAAGACTGAGTGTGTGTGTGGCTGGCTGGGAGGTGTGTGACTCTGTGCATATCAATGTGTACTTGTATCAGTGATTGTATAAGAGAGTAAGTATGTGTTAGTATATGTGTGAAAAGTATGGTGTTCTGTGTTTAACTGTATAGATGAGGAAATCGAAGTGTGATTGATTCTTCACAGGACTGACTAGGTGTATGAGTGCATATGATAGTGTTGTAATAATGAGTGACTGTATGTATGAGTGATTGTATGGGTGAATGAGTGAATGTGTGTGTAGACGTAGGAATCAGTGAGTGCGTATGTAGTAACTGGTATTGGTGTGTCATGATGTCATCAGTGATGTCATTTGAGATGTCATCAGTGATGTCATTTGAGATGTCATCAGTGATGTCATCAGTGATGTCACTGAAGTATGGTGTTCTGTGTTTAACTGTATAGATGAGGAAATGGAAGTGTGATTGATTCTTTACAGGACTGACTAGGTGTGTGAGTAACTCCATGGATGAGTGGCAGTGTGTGAGTGTCTGCATAGGTGTATGAGTGCATATGATAGTGTTGTAATAATGAGTGACTGTATGTATGAGTGATTGTATGGGTGAATGAGTGAATGTGTGTGTAGACGTAGGAATCAGTGAGTGCGTATGTAGTATCTGGTATTGGTGTGTCATGATGTCATCAGTGATGTCATTTGAGATGTCATCAGTGATGTCACCAGTGATGTCATTTGAGATGTCATCAGTGATGTCATCAGTGATGTCACTGACCATGTCATGAATGATGTAATATGTGACATCATCAGCAGTGGATTGCGGGTGCGCGATATATAGTTAGTGCAACTAACTATGCATGGAATTTCATTGGTTTTATGTCAATAAAATGTCCAGCTAACTATATATGGTCTCTAACCTATGGTTTTTTCAGTGAATTTTCAAGGTTTTGTAAATGCAAATTCCTAACTATATATGGTCTATAACCTATGGTATTTTCAGTGAATTTCATTGGTTTTTTAAAAGCTAATATCTATAGCTGTAAAATATATTCTTTATTACGTGACGTATCACGTAGCCACGTGAGACGCCTCATGACGCGTCGCATAACCGTGACGTATCGGCTCTGCAGCGCAAACAAAACCCGTAACGTAAGCGCGCCGGAGCACGCTTACAGATATATATATATTTTTTTACCTTAATTAGACAAAATCCACACGTGCACATATCTTGAGGCCTTGCAAAGGCACATCAAACAAACAGTCCCTACAATTTTGCCAAGTTTGCTGTAAATCTATTCCCTTAATTTTTTTTTTACTGTTTCTCTTGGTTTTCCCCTTGTTACGCTTACCGGGACGCTACCCGGTACGCGAACCGGACGCTCCAAAAACACAAGATGGCGGACTCCCGTTACGCTGCCGGTTAGCTGCCCGGTTCGCGTACCGGGAAGCGCCTCTACCGCGAAAAATCGCGGGGGACTTTAATATCCCCCTCATCAATCCTAGGGGGTCAGGAGGGGTTTACCTTGCCCCCTTTCCTTCATTTCCCCCTTCTTTTTTCACCACATCTTGTCTCTCGAACCTACCGAGAGACAAGATGGCGGCCGCTCCGGACTGTTTACAATGTTGACAGCTACGCTGCCGGTTAGCTGCCCGGTTAGCTGCCCGGTTAGCTGCCCGGTTAGCTGCCCGGTTAGCTGCCCGGTGAGCTGCCCGGTGAGCTGCCCGGTGAGCTGCCCGGTTCGCGTACCGGGACGCGCCTCTACGGCGTAAAATCGCAAAAAAAATTTTTTTTTTATTTTTTGCCCCGCGGGGCACTTTCATATCCCCCTCATCAATCCTAGGGGGTCAGGAGTGGTCTACCTTGCCCCCTTTCCTTCATTTCCCCCTTCGTTTTTCACCACATCTTGTCTCTCGATCGTACCGAGAGACAAGATGGCGGCCGCTCCGGACTGTTTAGAATGTTGACAGACACCGGAGAGCCAATCAGCTTCGCTTCGCGAAGTTCCGTTACGCGTCAGGTATGCGAACCGGGGCGCTAACCGGAGCGCTGTCACAGATATATATATTTTTTTTAACGTTAATTTCTCAAAATCCACTGGAGCACATATATTGAGACATAGCAAAGGCACGTCGGGCAAACCATATCTACAATTTTGCCAAGTTTCATGTAAATCTATTCAGCCGTTCGAGCTAAAAGTGAGTCCAACCGCCCTATGGAAAAATGAATGGGAAAAACGCATTTTGGGACCCCCCTTTTTTCTCGGCCCCCCCTTGACGAAACCCCCCCAAATTTTCAGGGGCTGCTCAGAATCAAAATGTGCCATTTTCCTGAAAATTTCAGCCAATTCCGTCCACAAACGCCAAAGTTATTAGACATAGAATTTTCAGAAATCCCATAGAGAAAAAATCCTAACTATATATACCCACTGGCTATCGCCAGTAGGTAATATACATATATAAACATATATAATCTGCATATCTATATAAATATAAATGGATGCATACATATACATATATGCATACATATGCATGTTATTTACATGAAAGTTTTAAAAACACTAATAAAAGCAAAGCTAAAAAGCCACCTCATTACAAACAGAATGGCTTTAACTTAAACGAGGGCGAGATCTATTGCATTTTCAATGCTTGTTTACTTTGGTTCTATCAAGAAGGCATTCAGATGTGTCACACATTTGCCATAAATTCTGAATGTTAGCACTCTAGTTGCTCATTAGATCACTGTAGTAAAGCTAGTGCTCACCAGGGAAGTCTGCTGCTAATCATGGTTTGCAGCCATTTTCCCGCATTTTTTATCTCGCAGACTTTCAGTCCGCATACCATTATCCCGCAAGGTCATTGACCTCGCATACCATTATCCCGCATTTTTTCAAAACGCATGTGCATTTATCGCGCATGCCTTTACAAAGAATTACGTTTTAAAGGCATGTATGGTAAATGCATTTGCGTTGTGAAAACCACGATGACGAGAGAGGTAAGTGGGTTTGTGTTAATTTTTTCGTGGGTTAGTGATTGTGTAGTGTAGTGTAGTGTTGTGTAGTGTAGTGTTGTGTTAGTGTAGTGTAGAGTTGTGGTGGTTGTTTAGTGTAGGGTCATGCTGGGGGTAGTGTTTTAGGGTTTAGGGTTGTGTTGTAGTGTTTGCGTAGTGTAGGGTCATGCTGGGGGTAGTGTTTTAGGGTTTTGGGTAGTGTTGTAGTGTTTGCGTAGTGTAGGGTCATGCTGGGGTGTAGTATTTTAGGGTTTAGGGTAGTGTTGTAGTGTTTGCGTAGTGTAGGGTCATGCTGGGGGTAGTGTTTTAGGGTTTTGGGTAGTGTTGTAGTGTTTGCGTAGTGTAGGGTCATGCTGGGGGTAGTGTTTTAGGGTTTTGGGTAGTGTTGTAGTGTTTGCGTAGTGTAGGGTCATGCTGGGGTGTAGTGTTTTAGGGTTTTGGGTAGTGTTGTAGTGTTTGCGTAGTGTAGGGTCATGCTGGGGTGTAGTGTTTTAGGGTTTTGGGTAGTGTTGTGTTTGCGTAGTGTAGGGTCATGCTGGGGGTAGTGTTTTAGGGTTTTGGGTAGTGTTGTAGTGTTTGCGTAGTGTAGGGTCATGCTGGGGGTAGTGTTTTAGGGTTTTGGGTAGTGTTGTAGTGTTTGCGTAGTGTAGGGTCATGCTGGGGGTAGTATTTTAGGGTTTAGGGTAGTGTTGTAGTGTTTGCGTAGTGTAGGGTCATGCTGGGGGTAGTGTTTTAGGGTTTTGGGTAGTGTTGTAGTGTTTGCGTAGTGTAGGGTCATGCTGGGGGTAGTGTTTTAGGGTTTTGGGTAGTGTTGTAGTGTTTGCGTAGTGTAGGGTCATGCTGGGGGTAGTGTTTTAGGGTTTTGGGTAGTGTTGTAGTGTTTGCGTAGTGTAGGGTCATGCTGGGGTGTAGTATTTTAGGGTTTAGGGTAGTGTTGTAGTGTTTGCGTAGTGTAGGGTCATGCTGGGGGTAGTGTTTTAGGGTTTTGGGTAGTGTTGTAGTGTTTGCGTAGTGTAGGGTCATGCTGGAGGTAGTGTTTTAGGGTTTTGGGTAGTGCTGTAGTGTAGGGTCATGCTGGGGTGTAGTGTTTTAGGGTTTTGGGTAGTGTTGTAGTGTTTGCGTAGTGTAGGGTCATGCTGGGGTGTAGTGTTTTAGGGTTTTGGGTAGTGTTGTAGTGTTTGCGTAGTGTAGGGTCATGCTGGGGGTAGTGTTTTAGGGTTTAGGGTTGTGTTGTAGTGTTTGTGTAGTGTAGGGTCATGCTGGGGGTAGTGTTTTAGGGTTTAGGGTAGTGTTGTAGTGTTTGCGTAGTGTAGGGTCATGCTGGGGTGTAGTGTCTTAGGGTTTTGGGTAGTGTTGTAGTGTTTGCGTAGTGTAGGGTCATGCTGGGGGTAGTGTTTTAGGGTTTAGGGTTGTGTTGTAGTGTTTGTGTAGTGTAGGGTCATGCTGGGGGTAGTGTTTTAGGGTTTAGGGTAGTTTAGTTGTTTAGTGTATGCTAAAGGCATATTCGTTCTAAAAGTTTTCGTTATTTTAATTTGCGGCCTAATAGTACATGAGGGATTTTTTTTGCGGACTGATGGTATGCGGGATTTCGTCATATATTCGCTAATCATACTTTCTATGGCAAAATGAACCCCCTCATTTTGTTCCTTTTTAAATTAAATGTTTTAAGAGTTACCACTTTATTCCAATCAAGATGGCTTCAGGTGTGCCATACCTTTGTAATAAGTAGGACTGTTAGCACTCTAGTTGTTCTTTAGAACACTCTGGGACATTCTGTCATTGGGCTATAGTTGGGCTACATCTGGCTGATATTTGGGCTACATTTGTTTTTTTTTGTCTCTGGTGGCCATCTTTGGGCTACATTGGGCTACATTGGGCTACATTTGGGCTCCAACATATATATAGCCCAATGTAGCCCAATATATATTTTTCAAAGTTAATTTTCGTAAAAACCACTGGAGCCTATATCTTGAGACATAGCAAAGGCACATCGGGCTACCAGTCCCTACAATTTTGCCAAGTTTGGTGTAAATCCATTCAGCCGTTCAGGCTAAAAGTGAGGCCAACCGCCCTATGGAAAATTGCATGGGAAAAACACATTTTGGGACCCCCTTTTTTCTCGGCCCCCCCCTTGACGAAACCCCCCCAAATTTTCAGGGGCTGCTCAGAAACAAAATGTTCCATTTTCCTGAAAATTTCAGCAAATTCTGTCCTCAAACGCCAAAGTTATTCGACATAGAATTTTCAAAAATCCCATAGGAAAAAAATCCTAACTATATATACCTACTGGCTATCGCCAGTAGGTAATGTATATATGTGTGTGTATGTATATACATATATATATGTATATGTATATATATATATATTCACTGAAAAAACCATAGGTTATACACCATATATAGTTAGGAATTAGCATTTAAAAAACCTTATTTTACTCACACAAAACCATTGAAATTCCATATATAGTTAGTTGCACTAACTATATATCGCGCACCCGCAATCCACTGCTGATGATGTCACATATTACATCATTCATGACATGGTCAGTGACATCACTGATGACATCTCAAATGACATCACTGATGACATCACTGATGACATCATCCATTGACTGTGTGTTTCTGTAAAGTTTAAAAATGTTTTACATATTGAAAAATGAGTAGATGTAGAAGTGCCTAAATAAAAGATTTAGTAGGTGCGTGACTGACTTTATGAATGAGTAAGTGATTAAATGTGTCTCACTGAGTGCATGGGTTAGTGACTAAACTGTCTTAATTTGTGCATCATTATGTCTGTTGTTCTGTAAAGTGCTGCATGTGTTGATCAGTAGCTATATGAGTAACTATATGGGTTATTGATTGATTGTCCAAGTATTTGTATGGGAGACTGAGTGTCTGTGTGGCTGGCTGGGAGATGTCTGACTCTGTGCAGATCAATGTGTTCTTGTATCAATGATTGTATAAGAGAGTAAGTATGTGTTAGTATATGTTTGAAAATGTAAGGTACTCTATGTTTAACTGTATAGATTAGAAAATGGAAGTGTGATTGATTCTTTACAGGACTGACTAGGTGTGTGAGTAACTCCATGGATCAGTGGCAGAGTGTGAGTGTCTGTATAGGTGTATGAGTGCATATGATAGTGTTGTAAAGATGAGTGATTGTATGTATGAATGATTGTATGGGTGAATGAGTGAATGTGTGAGTAGACGTAGGAATCAGTGAGTGCGTATGTAGTAACTAGTATTGGTGTATCAATGGTTTAAAAAATTATATTCTGTATTTAACACTGGGTGTAACAGAGGTTATATTAAAGTGTGAGGAGATGCATTGTATTGTCACATGAATGATATCATCAGTGATGTGACCATTGATGTCAAATGAGATGTCATCAGTGATGTCATTTGAGATGTCATCAGTGATGTCATCAGGGATGTCATTTGAGATGTTATCAGTGATGTCATTTGAGATGTCATCAGTGATGTCATCAGTGATGTCACTGACCATGTCATGAATGATGTAATATGTGACATCATCAGCAGTGGATTGCGGGTGCGCGATATATAGTTAGTCCAACTAACTATATATGGAATTTCAATGGTTTTGTGTGAGTAAAATAAGGTTTTTTAAATGCTAATTCCTAACTATATATTGTGTATAACCTATGGTTTTTTCAGTGAATTTTCAAGGTTTTGTAAATGCTAATTCCTAACTATATATGGTCTATAACCTATGGTTTTTTCAGTGAATTTCATAGGTTTTTTAATAGCAAATCTTTATAAAAATAATACATTTTAAATCGAATTTTATATTTTATAATTTTTTTATTTATTTTTTATATTATTTTTGGTGCGCTCTCGGGGCGCGGACAGGTGAACGCACGGGTAAGCGCAATCTTGCGGCGCGCCCCGGGGCGCGTACTGATGCGCGTCCCAGAAGCGCTATTGCCGCGAACGAAAACAACATCGTGACGTATCGCGTAGCCGCCACGCCTTGCGTCATAAGACACGTATCGCGTAGCCGCGAAATGCGTCTTATGACGCACCGCGGAAGCGCACCCGGAAGCGCATACGATCGCGCAACGTAAGCGCCCCGATGCGCTTACGATACACGCCCGGGACGCGCCCCGGGGCGCGTAGCGTAAGCGCGCCAAACCATGTGACTTTAAAATAACACTTTTCATTGGTTCAGAACTTTTTTTTTTTCAAATTGTGTGAAACCCACCCATTTCTCTCACTATTGCTTTGTACTTGGAGAGAGCAAGAGCTGTTCTGTCTACTCTATCTCCTACTTTTCTGATCTCCAGCAATGGCTGCAAGAGAGTCATCCAGCAGTGATTCAGATGGATTTTTAGATGAGGACCCTCCTCAGCAAAAGAAAAAACCCCTTTTCATCTGGAAATTTTACGACATCCCTGAAGGACAGAAAAAAGTCAACGCTCCCAAAGTAACCTGCAAAATATGTGGGAGTAGTTTATCCAGAGGCAATCCTCTGAAAAAATATAGTTTTGGGAATGCTAATTTGATCAGGCATGTGAAAAGAAGACACCCTAACAACTTTGCCAGGGAGAGTGTCAGAGAGCTGGCACGGAATGTACCAACAGATGGCGGCAGCACCTCCACTGGTGGAGCAACACCTTCGGGACCACCCCGTGGCTGAATGGTCCCTAACATTCAGCCGGTGTTTGCAGGCATCAAATTTTTGTGCACGGAGTGTGACGAACTGCTCTGCTATGGGGAGCAGAGTGTTGAACTCATTGCCCTAAAGAAACAGCAACACCGCTGCTCTTCCAGTCCCTAAATTTTCTAATTTTTTTGCTCCTGTTGAGCAGTTTTGGAATCCTTGTTTTTGTTTTTCCCTTGACAAAAATCCAAAAAAAATATAAAATTGTTTTAAAAAGTCTAAAAAAAATATAAAACAACAAAAACAAAAAAAATATATAAAACAAAATAAAAAAAAAAGTTCTTTTCAGAACTACCTCCAATTTATAAAAAGAAGCTTTTTTTTAAAAAAAAAAGTCTGTCATTTTTTATCTCCATGGTACGCTCCCCCGTACGCTCCCCGGTACGCGTACCGGGCGCTCCCCCCCCTGCGAAAATCGAATTTTTTTTAAAAAAAATTTCACCCGCGGGAGCCTTTTATGGCCCCCACATCAAAAGTAGGGGGTCAGGGGGGTGTACCCTGCCCCCTTTTGCTCATTTCCCCCCTTTGATTTTTGCCACCTCTGTGTCTCAATCCTACCGAGACACAAGATGGCGGCCGCTGAGGACTGTTTCGAATGTTTACAGACACCCGAGAACCAATCAGCTTGCCGTGCGCAAAGTCGCGTGGCGCGCTCGAAGCGCTCCCCGGTACGCGTACCGGGCGCGGCTCTAGATATATATCTTTTTTTTAACCTAATTTACTCAAAATTCACAGGACCACATATCTTGAGACCTAGCAAAGGCACATCGGGCAAACAATATCTACAATTTTGCCAAGTTTCGTGGAAATCCATTCAGCCGTTCGAGCTAAAAGTGAGGCCAACCGCCCTATGGAAAATTGCATTGTAAAAACTCGTTTTGGGACCCCCCTTTTTTCTCGGCCCCCCCTTGACGACCCCCCCCCCCAAATGTTCAGGGGCTGCTCAGAAACAAAATGTTCCATTTTCCTGAAAATTTCAGCCAATTCCGTCCACAAACGCCAAAGTTATTAGACATAGAATTTTCAAAAATCCCATAGAGAAAAAATCCTAACTATATATACCTACTGGCGACCGCCAGTAGGTAATATAATATATATATCAACAAAAGTGCCCAGAAGCTTGAGGGAGCACTCAGCAACTCGCCATACCATCCGGTGCTCGTGGTAAAACTGCCTCCATAAAGCCATACAATTTGTGCTTGCCTGACGCTTTTCAGGGAAATAAACCCCCTTTCTCAAAGGCTGCTTGCTTGTACAAATGGCGCAACAATTAGATTCAAGGCTGGTGATGCTTGTATTGGTTAATGGCCCCCTCGTGTTCGTGAGCCTCGCTGAGTGCGATAACATGTCCTGCTGTACTCTGGGACAAGTAGTTCATTCATCAACCTTGCGCCAAATGTTCATTAGGTCTCGGCTAGTAACGTGCTGAAAGCGCGTTCTCGCCAGAGAACTGTAGTCGGCGTCTCAGCAGTTTGAAGACGACGAAGTGAGACAAGACCTGGCCGCGTGCAGCGTGCGTGCGGCCCTGTCTTGTCTCCACAGCATTGCACGGCAGTCCGGATCGCGTCGCGCGCCTCTCTGGAATGCAGGGGGAGTCTGCAGAGAGGCGCACGGCGCTGATAACAGCTTCCCTGAGCGGCCCCCTCCCTCCTGTTGCTGGAGCAGCTCTGTTTTGTTCTTGTTTCTCATGGAAACAAAAGGAGGTGGGTCTGTTTCCGGCCTCAGTACTGTGCACGTGTATTGCGAGTTCCTCAAAGTTCGCCGCTGCCTTTTGATGCCATTCTTTGTGTTTGCCTTGATTGCCAGTCCACTTCCACCCCCCACCCCCACATGTTGGCACGTTCCGAACATACGTCATTTTCGCGACAGCCGTCCTGCTCGTGAGTCTTGCATAATTCTCACCATGTATCAGCTATTTAGGGAGATTGCAGCTATTAAAAATACTAATAACATTATTTGAAAATGTCACCCGCCAGGGCTGGTGCCGATAATACTTACCAACAAACAAGAAAATTGCCTGGCGTTCCTCTCCCCTGGCTGCAATTTGCAGCGGTGTGAATACAGCTCGCTGGAAGTTGCAGGAATGCTTTGACTCTGGAAATAACGGATGGCGGCGCAGGGAAGAATGGAGGCAAATGTGCGAGCGGACAGATACGGAATCATGCGGATATCAGTGTGGACTGAAATATACCGACATACACCTCGGCATATAGCGCCTTGACGCGGCATCAATCGTTCACTGAGGCAGCACCATGATGGTGGTGACTACCAAGGCATAGTCTTCACACTGCCCGGACTGGACAAAACCGCCCCACTTCTCTGGTACTCTGGACAATCCTAACTCTGTCCAGTCACATCCCGTGTCATTGCCCTGTCTAACCATGAACTGCCCTCATCCGAAATGGCCTGCTGCCTTAAACGCTGCCTGCCGTTTCCGACGTGTCCCGGCAATGCCCCCTTCCCCCGGCAGTGATTTCCTTCTGCCTCTGCAGTCTGCCTTTCTTTCCCTCCACCCGGGCCAACAGGTCATTCAGTTTCCATCTACTTGGAAATATCTGTTCCTTCCTGGCACACTAACTGTTCCTGCCGCGCCAGCAAAGTTTACACAATGCCCCAAATGTGCACGCCCCTTTCCCAGTCCACTGTCCCAGCACAGTTGCCACTGTACCACCGCCAGCCAGCGCCCCTTCCCCGTTAATGTCCTTATCCCCTGGCAGGGCCCAGTCTGATCAGTTCCTCCAAGTCCCTACACCCTTGTCACCACTCTGGGGATCCTCGGCCCCTCCCCGCCTCCTGGATGCAAAATGAAAGCAGCAGCTCCCCAAGCTGCGGGTGGAGCTCCAAAAAAGAAGAAAGCAACAGGGGGAGCCAGGAGAGCGAGCAGGAACTCTCCATGGAGACGGTACATGTGAGTAGCACCTCTGGGGGCATATTATGCTTATAAACGTGCTGTTAACATTAATAATGTTATTAATGCTAGTATTCGTACTATCATAATGAAAAGCAGTTCATTGTGCTGTAGCTTGCAAAAGCTCTGATCTGTGTTTTTGGCTTGCAGTTTATCACTTATTGGTCATTATCCGCTTGGAGTGGCTTGTTGGAGTTCACTGGGTGGCAGTGTGGTTGTTTAAATGCAGTCATGTGGTTCTGGTTGAGGTAGAAGATCTTAACGTACTCCCACAAAGTATTTATGAATACCTCTAGCGGTATTTAGAAATTATCTCTGCAGTGTCACAGTGCCCGTTACAAAGCACTAAATATTATGTCAAAATTAAAATCTACCGTGCTGGGGATGCCTCTGCCAGTAATTTACAATCAGTGGCAAATTAATTATTTCTTCTGGGGGTTGTAGTCCAATTGCTATTGCGTTTAGGTGCTTAAATGTTTCGGCAACATGAAATGATGTAATCAAAACGGTAGAAAGTCAGTAAGAGTCTCACGACCATTACACTCAGCCTTCTTTATTTCAGCCGAATGATCATTTACCACCTGCTGGAAATCATATAATAATAAGGCCCTAGAAGCAGAAAGTGTGGGTTTTAACAGCTCGGATGAAAGATATAGGGAAAAAAACTCTGGCCCTCCCTCCCCCTGTTTATTCTCCCTGCTCCTAGGCCCGCTCCCCCTGGTTCCACCCTGCTCGGCCGCATCTGCCTCCAGGGTTGTGCGAGGGGGTCATCAATGTTAGGGCGGACATTTGAGGGGGCGCGCTTCTGGATCTTGAGCCTGAAATACTCGCTATAAGGTACGGATCATCCAGGATGGAACAGTAATGCGAATATTAAAATGTGACCGATATTTGATGAGCCCCACAAAGTGGAACTCTCTCACTACCTCTCTCTCTCTCACTACCTCACAACTTTACTCTCTCTCTCTAACTCACTTCCTCACTCTCACTCTATCTCACTACCTCACTCTCTCTCTTTCTATCTCACTTTCACTCTCTTTCACTACCTCACTCTCTCTATCTCACTACCTCACTCTCTCTCTGCTAATGCAATAAGTCTCGCATATGCAAGCAATTAAGCTATTGCCAATATAAATGACAATGCCATTTATTTAGGGATACAAAAAAAAATGAGCAATGCCAATAGCTCTACCTATAATATTGCCGAGACCATTGCAATGTAAATGCTTGTTTTTAAAAGCATTCTTTTTGACTATAGTAGATTTCAGCTTTACTCTGGCATTTTAACTCCATGAGGCTTGCTGCGCTTTTCGGTGTTGAATCAGTTCCCCACCAAAGCCTCTCCTCGTGTAGAGATGGTGCTCCCCCCACGGCAGGGCTGCCGTGGTAAATACGAATGAACAAAAGTGCCCAGAAGCTTGAGGGAGCACTCAGCAACTCGCCATACCATCCGGTGCTCGTGGTAAAACTGCCTCCATAAAGCCATACAATTTGTGCTTGCCTGACGCGTTTCAGGGAAATAAACCCCCTTTCTCAAAGGCTGCTTGCTTGTACAAATGGCGCAACAATTAGATTCAAGGCTGGTGATGTTTTTATTGGTTAATGGCCTCCTCGTGTTCGTGAGCCTCGCTGAGTGCGATAACATGTCCTGCTGTACTCTGGGACAAGTAGTTCATTCATCAACCTTGCGCCAAATGTTCATTTTTAAAAGCATTCTTTTTGTCTATAGTAGATTTCAGCTTTACTCGGGCATTTTAACTCCATGAGGCTTGCTGCGCTTTTCGGTGTTGAATCAGTTCCCCACCAAAGCCTCTCCTCGTGTAGAGATGGTGCTCCCCCCACGGCAGGGCTGCCGTGGTAAATACGAATGAACAAAAGTGCCCAGACGCTTGAGGGAGCACTCAGCAACTCGCCATACCATCCGGTGCTCGTGGTAAAACTGCCTCCATAAAGCCATACAATTTGTGCTTGCCTGACGCGTTTCAGGGAAATAAACCCCCTTTCTCAAAGGCTGCTTGCTTGTACAAATGGCGCAACAATTAGATTCAAGGCTGGTGATGTTTTTATTGGTTAATGGCCTCCTCGTGTTCGTGAGCCTCGCTGAGTGCGATAACATGTCCTGCTGTACTCTGGGACAAGTAGTTCATTCATCAACCTTGCGCCAAATGTTAATTTTTAAAAGCATTCTTTTTGTCTATAGTAGATTTCAGCTTTACTCGGGCACTTTAACTCCATGAGGCTTGCTGCGCTTTTCGGTGATGAATCAGTTCCCCACCAAAGCCTCTCCTCGTGTAAGACATGGCTTGGCAGTTCGGGCTGGACTGTTCCCATGAGGCACAGGGTCAGACTGATTTTCATATGGCCATGTCTGAACTGGGGTGGCAGAGTGGGCTAAAGAACGGTGATGGATTAAACCCAGATCTTTTGACTGGGTGTGAGTGTTTGATTCAGATGTTCCGTCCATCACCACCCCCTTTTGTACCGCTTTTGGCCGCCATAAGTGTGGCAGGGTATGCTCAGACATGAGTCCCTTGCTCACTTTGCCACTGGATTCAAGCAAACCGGGCTGAAGACGGCTGGAATGCCAGAAACCGGTCCTCGGAAGCTTGTTTCTGGTCCAGGGAAGACATGGCTTGGCAGTTCGGGCTGGACTGTTCCCATGAGGCACAGGGTCAGACTGATTTGCATATGGCCATGTCTGAACTGGGGTGGCAGAGTGGGCTAAAGAACGGTGATGGATTAAACCCAGATCTGTTGACTGGGTGTGAGTGTTTGATTGATTCAGATGCTCCGTCCATCACCACCCCTTTTGTACCGTGATCTAGCAATGTGGCAGCTTCCTTCATTATTGTGTACCACTGAGTACAAATAGAACTGTTCGTTTTCTCACCTGGAACGTGCGGGGGTTGAACTCCCCAAAAAAGATACGGTCTGTCTTCGCCTATCTGGATCGTATGGGAGTGCAAGTGGCCCTGCTACAGGAGTCCCACCTTACTGTGGAGTCGGCCAGAAAGTTGGGTACATGCTGGGCGTGCGTTAAGGTTGCGTCCTCCTACTCCTCCTATTCCAGGGGAGTATTCGCGCTAATTAAAAAGGGAGTCCCATTTACAGTGGTTCGGGAGAAGACTAATGAACAGGGACGAGTGGCGCTCCTCCATGGTTGCTTGGGGGGCATGAGTGTGTTGCTGGTGAATGTGTACGGCCCAAATACGGATGACCCGTCTTTTTATTTAGATGTGTCGCTTTGAATTTCTGCTTTTCCTTCTGCGGCGATTATCTGGGGGGGCGATTTTAATGTATGTTAGGATCCACTGGTAGATAGGTCAGCTAGTGGTGAGGTGCGCCCTAAGCAGGCTTCCGAGGCCCTAAGGGGAATCTGTGAAACAGGGAACCTCTACGATGTGTGGAGGTGCCGCCATCCTGATAGTAGGGAGAGCACGTTTATATCCACCGTACATGGGTCCTGGTCCCGATTGGATTTCTAGCTGCTCTCTGAGACTGCTCGCTCGTGGGTGACAGGGGTGAACCACGAAGTGCGAACACTGTGGGATCACTCTCCGGTAACCCTGGACCTGCAGGTCCCCACGTGCAAACGCCCGCCTTACTCGTGGCGACTACAGCCCACGGAATTGGCTGACCCGGTATTTAAACAAACTGTCACTGAGGCGATAGGCAACTTTTTCCGGGCAAATGAGGGCACTGTCGACAGTGGAGGGGTGCTGTGAGAAGCCTTTAAGGTTACTATTAGAGGGGTGTGTATTGGAGCCCAGGCGGGGGTGCCTCATTAAAAAGCTGGCCTCTGATATCTCCGCACTCGAGCGGGAATATGAAGTTAACCCTTGTCCGGCAAAACTGGCAGACATACGGTCACTTGTAACGGAGCATGACGAAACGGTGGATCAGGAATTGCTCCACTGTGCCCGTCGCAAGATAGCTCGCTATTATGGGGAGGGGGGGCGCCTGAGCAGGTCTTTGGCACAACAATTAGCTGCACCTAGGACCCAGGAACACATTGCGGAAATGCTAGACCAAGACGGTGTACCCCACTATTCTACTCCTGAAATTAGTGATACCATTGTGCAATTTTATACCCAGTTATACGCCGCCAAAAATTATATGTTTCCTGAGGAGATTAACACATATCTAGATGATGTAGCATTGGGCTGGCTATCTACCACACACCGGGAATATTTGGTGTTACCGTTTGATGAAGAGGACGTTAAGATGGCTATAATGCCGCTGCCGACCTGCAAGGCAGCCGGAATGGATGGTCTGCCTAGTGAATTTTATAAGGCATTTGCGTCGACCCTAGCCCCACGGTTATTGAAAGTATTTGCGGAAGCATACGACTCTGGGACGCTGCCACCTTCTCTTCGGGAGGCCTCATTAGTGACATTGTTGAAACCTGACAAGTCTCCGAATAAATGTGAATCGTATAGGCCGCTCTCAATCATAAATATTGATGCAAAAATGATTGCAACTCGGATGCAGCCGTTGGTGCCCCTCTTGGTCCTACCCGACCAGTCCGGATTCGTCACGGAGCGATCCACCGCGCATAATCTCCGAACTATTTTCTCCACTTTACATTATTTTGACCCCGATTTCCAAGCAGTGGCTGTGCTGCTAGATGCAGCGAAAGCTTTCGACTCTCTACAATGGCCTTACATGTTCACAGTTCTGCTTCGGATGGGCTTTTCTCCCTTCTTTTTAAAATGGATCAGGGTGCTATACGACGAGCCAGTTGCCAGGGTGCGCGTGAATCGGTGGGTGTCCTCGCAGATCCCGATTAGGGGCGGCACACGACAGGGATGCCCACTGTCACCTATGCTATTTTTACTTGCCCTTGAACCTCTTGCCTGTAAGGTTCGGCAATTGCATGGTGCAGCTGCGTTGCGATTTCGTCAAGAGACCGCTGGTAGTATCATTATATGCGGACAACATGTTGCTATATGTATGTGAGCCAGAGGTGTACCTGCCTGAATTGCTTAGGGAGTACATAAAGTTTGAGCGCTTTTCGGGCCTGGGGATCAATTGGTCGAAGTCCGTGGTCTTCCCCCTTACGGCACACACGAAGGAGATTGCGTTGGAATTCCTGTTGAGCTGGACGTCGGACCTTGTGAAATATCTGGGGGTTTGGATTCATAGGGACCCGGAAGAGGTGATTTTGGAGAACTATAGGCGGGCGATCACGTGCATCACTGAGAGAGTCGAGAGATGGGCCCATCTGCCCCTTTCACTGGCGGATCGAATTGCAGTCGTAAAAATGACCTTTCTCCCCAAATTATTATATTTCTTCATTAATATCCCTATTAAATTGAACATGGCACTCTTCAAAACTCTCCAGTCCGCGATAACGACTTTTGTATGGGGTGGGAAGAAGTCCCGGTGTAGGTGGGATCTTCTGGTGCAGCCATTTGAGCGTGAGGGCTTTTAGACTCCAGATTTTAGACTGTATTACCTCTGCACTCAAGCTCAGTTAGCTCATTATTGGCACTTCCCGCAGCGTTTTCAGCCCCATGTGGCTATAGAGGCGGATGCGGGGCTCCCAATGGGGGTGCAGGCGGCGAATGTTGGGTGGCACAGGTGGCCCCCAGACTGAGATCAACCCTGTCCACTGCACGGCTTGGGCTTGGCGGTAACTGGCAGAAAGAGCCCAACTAATGTATCTATATGCCCCGTTGTTGCCCCTGGCATCTCATCCGGACATTTCAGCTGCGTGTAATAAACGAGACCTTGGCGCCTTGGCAAAGGTGGGAATCACCTGGATCGGTCGGTCTGTATAAGAAGGGCCGCTTCAAATCCCTGCAGAAGGTACAAAAAGGTGCGAACAGGGGTTTTATGTTTGACTTTACCTGCGAGTGCGTCAGGCCATCAGGACTGAGTATTCGGACTACCCAACTGAGCCCACTACTTTAAGGGCTTTACAGGCGATGTTGGCGGGTGAAGAACGTCGGGGTCTAATCACTAAACTATATAACGCATCGCTGCGCGAGCGAGAACAGCAGGAGCACCCTTCTTTTGTGAAGTGGCAGGTAGTGCTGGGAGATGCTTTCACCCCTGATGTGTGGATTGCATGCAGTACTCTCACTGGCCCTCTGACAGCTAATTGCAACCTGAGAATAATACACTTTGTTTCTGCACCAATTATGTTATACCCCGTTGCAGCTTTTTCAATATGGTTTGCGAGAGAATGCTAACTGTGTGCGGTGCGGTGTGGGTGGCGGAAGCGGATTTCATGCACGTGGCGTGGCAGTGTGTGCGTGTGTCTGCCTTCTGGGAGGAAGTGACAAGGATGCTAACAGATGTCATTCTGGAACCAGGACACTGAACCCCAGAACTATGCTTGCTAGGGTATGTAAAATGTTTCAAGCCCTGTAATGGGCGAATAATTGCACTGTCTACCCTGTTTGCGAAGAGAGCTGTGGCACAATGTTGGGGGGCGAAAGCGGCTCCGACCAAAAAGAAGTGGCTCCGTGATCTACTGTACTGTAAACCTCAGTTACAAACTTATGAGGAGGAACTTCCCGAAACTTCACGTCCAAAGGACTTCTGGGCCCTGCTAATGGCATATCTGCGTACTTGTCCAGACTCCGTATGATTCTATATGTATAGGTATGTGCCGGTTCCCTGTCCGGGCTCACAAACTGCCCTCAGCAATGCTCCATGATGAGAGTACATTTATGTCTTACTGCCTTTGTTGGTGGATTAATTATGATTTTGCTGCATGTCAACTTCCGGGTCTTTGAGGTACCAGTTTTTTGTTTTCATTGTATGATGTTAATGCGCTATATGTACGTTTCTCATCACTTTGGTACTCTATTTGTTTCAGACTTGGAGGCGGGTGGTTGGAAGCGGGGAGGGGGGGTTTGTTTTGTGTGGCTCATATTGCAATATCAGTCATGCCTACTGATGTTTCTATATTTGATGAAAATCAATACACATATTTAAATTCAAAAAAGCAGTATTTATCATGGAAGATAGCATTTTTAGTAGCCATTACTTCCGTTCGCATGATTAGCGAAATTCAATCCTTCTGCACAAAAGAGCGATTAACTGTATTTCATAAAAATAGGGTTGTAATGAGAACTCATCCCTCTTTTCTTCCAAAAGTAATATTGTTTTTTCTCCATATGCCAAAAACCCTAATTTTCAGATATTTGCAGTTCAGACACGCCATTTCCCCTAGCTTGGAGGGCTTAGATTCATTGGCTGAGTTCAGCCCGATAGAGGCAAAGATGTTCATGGGAGATCTCCAAGATCTCCAAAATCTACCAGGCCCTAGTTACCCATAGCTCCCCCACGCTGTAGTACCTTAGGGAGGCCTGGGAGGGTAATGTGGGCCCGCTGGAGGAGGAGGACTGGACGGAGGCTCTGCTTCCCCGTGAGGGTTGGCCATAGCCATAAACCTATGCCTTATCCAGTTCAAGTACATTCATCGGATATACTTTACAAGGGTTAGGCTGTGGAGGGCAGGTCTGGTGGCTTCCCCTGTGTCGCAGATGTGAGCATGAGGAGGGTACTCTGCTACATAAAGTTTGGCACTGCTCTAGTGCGATTCTGTAGGGGAGTTATGGCCTGCCTCTCCGAAGTGTTGGGTTGGGACCTTCCCTGCTCGCCGAAGGTGGTACTCCTGCATGTTATGGACTGAATTGGGGGCAATATATACAAACGCCATCTTGTTACTGGGGTTCACCTTAGCTAAAAGAGATATTGCCAGGGCTTGGAAAGTTTCAGTAGCGCCCTCAGTGTCTGCATTGAAGAACGGCCTGGACTTATGTATCAGCTTGGAGATTCCCATCTTTGTGGCCAGGGAGTGCCCGCTTAAACACTTTAAAATCTCGAAGCGCTGGGCGGACTATCGTGGCTTGGAGTTGGAGCCTGTTCCGATGGCCAGGCCCCTTGACCCAGCTTAACTTTCTACTTAGTTGGCGCAGGACATTGCTTCTTGGGTGATGCCAGATCATGTTTGTAAAGACAATGCTTCTGCTATTGCTGTGCTGCTCTAGAGTGGACGTTAGTACGATGGGGGGTGGGTTCGGGTTTATGGTTATTATGTTATTAATTAATTTGTATTGCTCTTTATTTTTCCTATTTTGCCCATGAAAACAGTCAGTCAGAATGATGTACGTTTCTTGTGCAAAAGTTTCTGGGGCACAGAACTCTGCTCTGTGTGTTATTTGACAAATAAAATTTGTTTAAAAAAAAAAAAAGTAATATCGGATTTTCATGGCAATCAGACAATTTCTTTGGCAACTTTCTTCACAAACCCCTCTACTCCAGCAGAAAAAGGCTCTGCATTCTTTGGATGTATAGAGGGTATTAAAATTCTATTTTACTAAAACAAAAGAATTTAGGTAATCAGAGCATCTTTTCGAGAACTATGGTCCTCTTGTACCTGTTTTTTCTACTTCTAAACAATACATTTCTAAATGGATGGATTTCCTGTATAATTCTCTGTTGCCAACTAGCAAATAAAACCCTCACTTGTAAACCTGAGGCACGTTCAGCTAGAGGAAAAGCAGCTACTACGGCTCTTTAATGAAATATTCCTTTTTCAGAAATATGTAAAGCTGCTACATGGAGATCAATACATACCTTTACTAGGGATTATTGTCTGGATTCAGATTCAATAGCCGATGCACAAGTACGTCAGGCCTCTTTAAAGATCAAAGCGCCCTGGACTTCATCCAACTCAAAAGTAATATGCGACGGACCTCAAACAGAGCGAATCACAAGATAATCCATAAAATCATTGTTGGAACTATATACTGCTTTAAAACTCATTCCCTATTTCTCTGGAGAAATATATGAGTAAACAGAATTTTATCAGACTGGGAGAAAATAGAGCAATTTACTATTTGCCAAAATTTTGTACTATCTTGTAATGTACTAGCAGAGGCTAATTGATCCCAAGGTCCTCTTGTAAAAGGTTCTTTCTTGCCCTAGTGGTGGCTAACTTAGATCTCTGTTTGCCCTTCAACACTCCTTGTCAAACTAGTGACAAAAAGGGACTGATCTGTGTGGACCATAAGAGCTCAAACCGCATCTAATCTTGTTACAGATTACTTAGAAAGAATCCAGTATCTCAAAGTCAAAAGAAGTCTCTGAGAGGCATAAGTTAAACTTCGAAAAACCAAAGGTGATGATGACGGAGCGTTGACAATACAAACACTCACCCCCAGTCAACTGATCTGGGTTTAATTCACTCTTCTTTGGCTCCCTCCGCCACCCCAGTTCAGACATGGCCATATGCAAATCAGTCTGACCCTGTGCCTCATGGGAACAGTCCAGCCCGAACTGCCACGCCATGTCTTCCCTGGACCGGAATCAAACTTCCCAGGACCGGTTTCTGGCATTACAGCCGTCTTCAGCCGGGCTTGCTTGACTCCAGTGGCAAAGTGAGCAAGGGACTCACGTCTGAGCATACCCTGCCAACTTAGGGCAAACAAAGAAAAACCAAAGGTGGTGATGGACGGAGCGTTGACAATACAAACACTCACCCCCAGTCAACTGATCTGGGTTTAATCCATCACTGGCGGAGTGAGCTAAAGAACGGTGATGGATTAAACCCAGATCAGTTGACTGGGGGTGAGTGTTTGTATTGTCAACGCTCCGTCATCATCACCTTTGGTTTTTCATATGTTAAACTTCTTCATACAAATATTAGTTCTAGTACTAAGAAATACTGCAAGTTATTTAGGTCCACTTAATCCTTTGCCCTTGGGCAGTAGGAGAAATAAAATTCTTGTCCATAAGGACATGGGATGCAAACGTGTAATCTCTTGACTTCCCTCTCTCGCAATAATATTAAGCCTAAATGGTTATGATCACTCAAGGTGCTACATAAAATCTCAAAACCCTTTAGTAAAGGAACCAGTTGTTCATAGATAAATATAAAATCAATGACGGTCTCTGCACCCTACTCCCAATAAAATTAGGACAATTATTCCGAGGAGATTTTGAATCCACTTTATTCAAAGAAAAAGATGCATTCAACCCATCCCGCGTACTAGTTAAGCAAAATCCGCTTGGGTCGAATGTTCAGCATGAAGGGAGTCCACACTATCATTGTCCCACCAAGAGCCCTGTGCACAAGAATTAAGCTCAGACAGATGGAGATCAAAATTGCCTCTTAAAATAAGAGGAAAAGACACAATATGAGCCTCCCTCAAATGATACAAAAAACGTGTAATATTCATCAAATTTTCAGGACTTCTTGACCCATTTAGGAATTACAAAAGTTCAGCACCAATAATTTATCTTGGCTAGAAAAGTGCAATAATAAAAGTGTGTGAATAGCTGGAGAAAAAAAGGAAACTTAACCCTCTACAAAAAAAGTATTTTTCACAGCCCATGTTTCTCAGAATCAGAGAATAGTGTAGCCTCCAATAAACTCCAGTCAACATTATTTGCCTTGGAGCTCAAACCAGTGAAATTCCAACTTAAAACATTCAGGGAGTTAATCAACTTAGTAGTAGAAACTATGAGGATAACAACTTGAGGAACCAATGCAAGGGTAGTTTAAGACTCCAGGTTATCCAATCATTCGGTGCCATCCGAAGTGTTTCGTGACTCATATGGATTGGAGATTGGCATAATGATAGGAGAAAGTACCCTACTACCTTTTTGGGGAGTGGACACATTTGCAGGATGTAATTTTACGAGAGCCGGAGGCTAAAAAACCAACCAGAGCTGCACCAAAATAGAGGAACTGAGGAAGGAAGAAGGCTGACTATGACAAAGGAGCCTGCCAGCTATCACATGCTTGTCAAAATTAATGCTCACATAGTCTCGCTCGTATAGCATTGTGCCTTTCTCAATCAACCCGCCTTAACATTTAGATATGATCGAATAAAAACAGCTCTCCAATCTATTTCACCAGTGAACCACTTTGTTAATCAACTGCTTAATACTTTCCACTGCCCCCGTCTACAAAGGTGGAACATTCACCAAGATAACTGTGAACGGTGTAACACTAGGGAGCAAGTTAAACCTTTTTGAAGGGACCTGCCAGGTATGACTTGCACATCAAGGCCTTGGAGCAGTTACAGGGATAAACTCATCATATTTACTAGACTGCTCTGGAGGGGGACGAATCACCAAACACCTAGAAGGGGCAGAGTAACAGCAGAGCCAGTAACAGTGGAGTCAAAATCACTAAGTTGATTGCTTCCTTGGACTGTAGGATGTTGTAATAACCTGAAGCTTCCTCTTGTTTTCCCTAATGATTCTTGACCTTGAGATTGGAATGCCAGACCAGGAGCAGAAGATCCTAAAACATCAACAACCTTATGGACCAGTGAAAGGTTACCCGTCGATTCCATAATTGCCTTTTCAACGGACAACAATCTGTCATGTAGGGGCTAGAGAGGACTTAATGAAAAGCTCGATCTTATCAAGTCAGTTTTGAGGCAACAAAGGTGCTAATTTTAATACTCTAATGGAATGGGTTGGTTGCAAGCCCTTGTCGCTTTGATGGACACATTGCCCCACCACCTCTCATTTCCAACTTCCAAAACCTCCATAGAATATAATTTACTATAGTTATTTCCCTGAGGGATTCTTCTTCCTCTTGCGGGCAGGAGCAAGCTCTGAGGAATCCACAGAGGCATCAAGAGTGGAAGACTGAACTTCAGCAGTCACTAATAGTGTTCCTGACCACTGTAATGAAACTGAAGGTTCCCCTTCTGCTGTAATAACTGCCAGATTACTCCCCCTGCTAGGCAATAGGATCTCGCTGTTAGCAGAAGCTGTAGTTTTATTGCCATCCCCAAAGTTTCCTCTACTGTAGAGATCTTGTCAGTCAAAGCACATAGGGCAGAATTTAGAAATGTAATGATTTATGAAGTTATTGATTTTATTCCCTTGGGTTAAGCCAGCAGGGCCGTTCTTTCGCTTACCTATGATTTACAAATACAGTTGCAGGGCCAATTAAAAAGCAAAGAAATAAGTGAAAAAGGAAATAAGAGACTAGGACCAGCCTCTCACAGCCACGGATGGGCCCAGACGGGCCGCTCTAGGGCCAGGTATGACATTGCGCACACACCGCTCGCTTATCGCAACATGGTGAAATGGCCCGTATATATAGCAGTGATTAAGGGCCGCCTTCTTCTGAAGTATGTTATTAATGGGCTTTGAATTCCTGCCCCAAAACTAGTTATGAGGGAATCCAGTACCACAGCCCCATTGAATTTGTCCCCAATTTATAGCAGCATTCAAAGACACTTCCCTCTCTGAAGCTCAATATTATGGGCTTTGAACTTCTACCCCAAAGCTAGTTATCAGCGCGTCCTGCACAGCAGTGAATATGACCTTAGTTTATAGCCGCAGTCATGGGCCTTGCCTTCTCTTGAAGCGTGGTATTATGGGCTTTGAAGACTTGCCCAAGAACCAGTTATTAGCGTATTCCACAGCGAACATAGCCGCCTTAATTTAGAGTAGCAGCGAAGGGCCTCCTTTCTCCTAAATCTTGGTATTATGGGCTTTGAAGTCTGCCCAGAGCAAGTTATTAGCACATCCCTATAGCTTTGGCCTTCATGTTCTGGGGATCAGATTGAGTTAAGTCCTTCAGTCATCCTTGCAGGGCCATCAGGTTCTCCTTTCAGCTGGGCATTCTTTTGCTGTTGTTGCTCCCATATCCAGTGTCTTATTATTCTCTCCTTTGTGCAGAGGTTTTTAAGGGGGGGAGAGGTAGTTATAGAAGGCAGGCACCCCTGACCAATCCAAGGATGCCATATCATTCCACCAGTGACCTAACAATCGTACACAGTCATCTGGGACATATAAACATGGTTACTGCAAGTTGTCTGTGGAAAGCGCATCTCGTGAGAGTCTCAGCTAAGCCCCTAGCTGCCTGTTCCTTTCGCACTAAAACTTCAAAGGGGTGCCCCTCCTGTGTTTGACTCAAGAGGTCTGGCCTTCCTCCTTTGTTTTTGTGGGCCTGGCCTGTCCCAGCTCTGATGCAGTTTTCCTCTTCACCCCTTCCTTTTCCCAAAACTATGTCAAACACTATGAATGGCTCTGTTATGTGGGGAAGCCTTTGATCTTCCTGCTGGAAGGCAGAGTAATTAATTTGGCCAAGTAGGGGGGGGACTAAGGACAGGGAAATATGACCATTCTTAAAGTGTCCTAAGGAGCGTAGATATGATGTAAGGGGTTGTGGATCTACACTGGTTACATATTTATCCCAAGATTGATACCTTCCTGGACCCTGTAGGCCTAAGTGGGGTGAAAGTGTACTTTCATGCAGATTTCACCTATAATCCTGAATACAGTTTAAGCACTACAGACCTACACCCTAAATGCTGACACACATTATAAGGCCAACCTCTGGTCATTACTAATACCTGAAGGGTCCCTTTCTGTGACAGGCTACCTGTGCACAGATACTGAACGGCGCAAGACTGTAGTCTATTAATCTCAGCCTCCACACACGATCACCTTTAACTTGTAACCATCCCAGGGCCTCTTACCCTATCTGCTCTGCAGCAGACTTTTTTTAATAGGCACACACTTGCTGATAGCAGTTTTATTACATTTACCATAAGTTTACAGTGAGTGAGGTCCATTCATAGTCAATTTACTTAAACCGGGTAGTCAAAAATGAAAAACCTAGGGGCATTAAGTGGGCGGGGACCCACTTTGCAACATTTTCCATTTGAGAAGGGTATGGTTGTTTTGCTCATTTATTACTCCGTGATGCCACAAACAAAGTATTATTATCTGAAAGAAACACTTTAGTTAGATTCCTTACCTTAGAATATCCCCAGACGTCAGACTGGATCCAGAAAGTTTAGCGTAGCAGTACCCCTGCGCGTCGGTAGGCGTCGTCTGAGGCTCCGCGTCCGGCGTCGTTGGCGCTGGGATGACGTCGTTGGAGTACTTAGACGCCGCCCTTGCGCGCTGATGTCAGTTCTTCTTTTTTCCGCGCCAGCAAGTGCAGATCCGGGAAGAGCAGTACTCTTTAGTCATTTTTTGACTAACTTTTTCGTTCTCTTTTGATCTTGTCGAGTCCATATCGACTTTCGGGGCCGGTAGGGATGCCCGGGTTCAAGCCCTGCGTCGACTGTAACCGCTTGATGTCGGTTACCAACCCCAACCGTCGGTGCCTGTATTGCCTCGGGGCCGACCATGATGACAAGTCGTGCCCCGACTGCCGGGCCTTGACGTCGAAGGCTAGGCGGGAGCGGTTCCGTAAGCACCTCGAGATCCGGCAGTCGGCCCCGCGCCGCTCCCGGTCCAGGAGGAGGTCGAGGGATCAGTTGTGGGGCCACAGTCATCACAGCTCGGCGAGTCGACACCACTCGTCGGGCTCCAAGTCCTCAGGTAAGTCGAGGCACAAGAAGTCGAAGAAGCGACATCGCTCTTCCGACTCAACCCCCCCCCGACGCTCGTGCGATTTCGGGTGACACCGCCCACGTGGCTCTGCCGGAGCCGCTAGCGCCGCGTCCAGCTCCATACCTGCCGATCCTTGGGCTAAATGCGACGCCGGAGGAAATCGACGCCTTCCTCATGGCCATGAGGAACCGCTTTCCTCCGTCGGACTCCGTGGCAGTGCCTTCGGGCCCTGTGTATCCATCTGGGAGTTCTGGTGGGCCAGCGGCTACGGCCCCGGCGACGACTCTGGTCCCGACGCCGCAGGACTCTGCAGGATCCGGGCCGTCGCCGGTCGACCTTACGACCCCTCCGCCCGGATCTGACCCCTAGGGTGTCGCCCACGACGTGGTCCCCGGACGACGTGGTCCCCGGTCCCACCCCCGATCCGGATCGAGCGTCGGACCGGCGCCGCCTTCGACGCCGAGAGAGGAGCAATACTTCTATGGTCCTTGCTCCATCCTTTTAGCCTGACTATCAGGAGATGGATGACGAGGGGGACTGGGAGGGGTCTGAGGACCCTCTATCCCTGGAGTGCCAGTCTCAGCAGAGCTGGACAGTTGAGCTAGGGGAGGCCAGTGGTCTGGACACCCTCGCGACACTGGATTGGTCTCCCCACCTCCCTGTCGCGGCAGTGAGGATTAACCTCCTAACTGAGGTCCTCAAACCGCAGGCAAGCTCCTCGGAGCCTCTACTGCCGTTTAACGAGGCCCTCACCGGTGTTCTGTTGGGCACTTGGTCCAACCCCGCTACAGGCCTCCCTGTAGATCGGAACGTGGCCCGACGCCACCGCCAGGCCCCGGGCGACCCTAGCTTTCTGTCTACCCACACCACCACTGAGAGCCTGGTTATCCAGGCCTCAACCTCCCAGACCGCATTCCCGACTGCCCCACCTGATCGGGAATCCAAAAGGTATGACCAGTTCGGTAAGAAGCTGTTCTCACTGAGTTTGGGGTTGCGGTCGGTCAACACCGCTTGCCTTTTGGTCTGTTACACCCACTCCCTGTGGGATACGGTTGCGGACCTACTGCCGCAATGCCCAGAGGAGGCCCGGGTCAAGCTCGCTCAAGCCCTTGCGGAAGAGCGTGATGCAGCACGGTACTCTTTTCGATTGGGATTGGATACCACGGACTCGCTGGGCAGAGCGAGTTCCACGACGTTGGCGGTTCGCCGCCACGCCTGGCTGAGGTCCGCCAACTTCTCGGCTGATGTCCAGGCCACACTCATGGACATGCCGTTTTATGGCCGTCGCCTCTTTGGCGACAAGGCAGACAGTGCCCCTGAGCGTTTCAAGGACTCCAGGGCTACGGCCAAGTCCTTGGGCCTGTCGGGCCAGCGCCATTAAGCTTCTGCCTCTCGCTCCTTTCGTGGCCAAGGAAGGGGTGCCCCCTCATGTCCTGCCAGCCACGGGCCGCAAGCTCACTTCCAGCGCGGCGGCCGACGTGGTAACTGCCGGGGCAGTGCAAGGGGACAACGGCGAGGCCAGTCCACATCCACTGCCGCAGCATCCACCTCAAAGCCCTCCTAGTCCATACTTTCAGGCCCATTCGACGCCAGTGGGGGGCAGGGTTCGCCATCACCTCCCTCACTGGCGCTCCATCACATCGGACAGGTGGGTGCTGCAAATCGTCCGAAGGGGCTACTCCCTCCCCTTCGAGGCGACCCCTCCAGCCATGCCACCGCAGTACCACCATGTGTCAGGGGATCACTTGCAACAGGAAGTTACGGCCCTCTTGGCCAAGGGGGTCATCGAGCGCGTTCCTGGGCCAGAAGTAGGGTGTGGTTGTTACTCCCACTACTTTCTGGTTCCCAAGAAGGGCAAAGGGGGCCTACGCCCTTTCTTGGACCTCCGGAACGTCAACGACTTCCTCCGGAAGGAGAAGTTCAAGATGCTGACTTTGGCTCAGGTCCTAGCTACCCTGGACGCAGGAGACTGGATGGTAGCGTTGGACTTGCAGGACGCTTACTTTCACATCCCCGTCCTGCCGGCCCGCCGGTGTTACCTGCGGTTCACGGTAGGCCGCGTGCACTTACAGTTTACCTTGCTCCCCTTCGGTCTTACCAGCGCCCCTCGGGTGTTCACGAAAGTGATGGCGGTGGTCGCAGCTCATCTGTGCAGATCAGGGATTTCAGTCTTCCCCTATCTCGACGACTGGTTGTTGGAGGCGGGCTCGCCCCAGACAGACGTCAGCCACCTCCAGACTACGGCCGACCTCCTGCAACTGCTGGGGTTCTCCATCAATGTGCCGAAGTCACACCTGTGCCCCTCTCAGAAGCTCCTCTTCATCGGAGCGGTTCTGGACTCGGCGCTGTTTCGGGTTTATCCTCCCGAACAGCGGGTTCGGAATATTCAGGCTTTGATTCCGATCTTTCAGCCTTTATCCCGAGTCTCGGTCAGGCTGACGCTGCGGCTCCTGGGGCTGATGGCCTCCCGCATCCTTCTGGTGCATCACGCCAGGTGGCGGATGCGGGCTCTGCCGTGGGACCTGAAGTTTTAGTGGGCACAGCATCAGGGCAACCGGTCCGACCACGTCCTGATCTCGGAGGGCACTGCGAGACAGTTGCAGTGGTGGCTCACGAACCGCGATTGGGTCAGCGGCAGATCACTCTCCCTACCCCAAACGGAGCACGTAGTTGTGACGGACGCGTTTCTCCTGGGTTGGGGGGGCCACATGGGAGAGGCGGAGATCAGAGGTCTCTGGTCTACGGCGGAGTCCCAGCTCCACATCAACCTTCTGGAGCTGTGGGCGATCCGGCTTGCACTGAAAGCCTTCCTTCCCTCTGTCCGGGGAAGTGTAGTCCAGGTGTTCACGGACAACACCACCTCCATGTGGTACTGCAACAAACAAGGCGGGGTGGGGTCGTGGACCCTTTGTCAAGAGGCTCTGCGCCTCTGGCAATGGCTGGAACACCAAGGCGTCACTCTGGTGGTTCAACACCTGACAGGTTCCCTGAACGCCAGGGTGGACAACCTCAGCCGTCTGTGCATGATGGATCACGAATGGCGTCTGAACTCGGACGTGGTGCAAGGTCTCTTTCAGCTGTGGGGAGAGCCTTGGTTAGATCTATTCGCCACAGAAGAGAACGCGCAATGTCATCAGTTCTGCGCGTTGGAATTTCCAAGGCGGCACTCGCTCGGAGACGCTTTTCGTTGCGAGTGGAGCTGCGGTCTGTTGAACGCCTTTCCGCTTATACCACTTCTGCCCAGAGTGCTGAAGAAGATCCAGCGCGACCGGGCCCAAGTCATCCTTGTGGCTCCGGACTGGGCTCGAAGGTACTCGTATCCCGAGCTACTCAGCATGTCAATCGATCCCCCGATTCGTCTGCCTCTTCAGGAGGACCTTCTGTCACAGCAGCAGGGGACGGTCCTTCACCCGAACCTGTCCAGTCTCCACCTCCATGCGTGGAGATTGAGCGGCGACAGTTGAGGCCATTTGACTTGCCTCCTGAAGTCTGTGATGTGGTTCTGGCAGCCAGGCGTCTCTCCACAAAATCGGTATACGCCTGTAGGTGGAACAAATTTGTGGCATGGTGCACAGCAAAGGCTGTGGATCCTCTTTCCACCCCCCTTTCAGAGGTTCTCCTCTTTCTTCTTTCTTTTGCCCAGCAGGGCTCTGCTCTGGGCACTGTCAAAGGCTACCTCTCCGCCATTTCAGCCTTCTTAAGACTTCCTGATCAGCCTTCTCTTTTCAAGTCCCCTGTTGTAAATAGATTCTTGAAGGGCATCACTCACATGTTTCCTCCTGTTTCTTTCGTGATGCCTCAGTGGGACTTGAAACTTGTTCTGACTTATTTGATGTGCGCTCCTTTCGAGCCACTTCACAATTGCCCTCTTCGTCTTCTAACTCTTAAGACTGCATTCCTGGTTGCCATCACCTCTGCCAGGAGAGTGAGTGAGCTCCAGGCTCTTTCTTCTAAACCTCCTTTCCTTTCTGTCCATCCGGACAAAGTTGTCTTGCAGATGCGTCCCTCTTTCCTGCCCAAGGTAGTCACAGCCTTACACATCGGGCAGTCCATCAGCTTGCCCACCTTCTTTCCCCCTCCGCATTCCTCGAAAGAGGAAGAGAGGCTCCACAGTCTGGACCCAAAACGTGCGCTCTCCCTCTATCTAGACCACACATGCCAGTTCTGGATGGACGACCAGCTCTTTGTTGGTTACGTGGGCGCGAAGAAGGGACAGACGGTGCACAAATGGACCATCTCTCGGTGGGTCGTGCTGTGCATCAAGGTATGTTACTCTTTGGCTAAAAAGGAGCCTCCTGTTGGGCTGAGGGCCCATTCCACTCGGCCCACGGCGGCTACTACTGCCCTAGGCCGGGGAGTCCCCTTGCAGGACATCTGTCAGGCAGCTACGTGGGCTTCGCTGCACACGTTCGCTAGAAACTACTGCCTGGACAGCCAAATCCTGAGAGATGGCTTATTCAGCCGTTCCGTTCTCCAGGACTTTCTGGTGTGATCATTGGTTCGCAGACCCACCACCGGGGTTGGTATTGCTGGGGTATCTATTCTAAGGTAAGGAATCTAACTAACGTGTTTCTTTCAGATGAACAAGTTACTTACCTTCGGTAACGATAAATCTGTAAGAAACATTAGTTAGTTAGATTCCTTACTGCCCCACCCATCCTCCCCGTTCTGCGAACCGATATCTAGGGTTATGGTACTTCCCTTTGAGGACCCTAGTTTCATGGCACCAGTGTCGGTTTTTATCATGGCTCTGCGTTTCTGGCATAGAAAAGCTGTGTATAAGAAGAGACGTCAGCGCGCGAGGACGGCGTCTAAGTACTCCGACGTCATCTCGGTGCCGACGACGGACGCTGAGCCGCAGACGACGCCTACCGACGCGCAGGGGTACTGCTACGCAACACTTTCCGGATCGAGTCTGACGCCTGGGGATATTCTAAGGTGAGGAATCTAACTAACTAATGTTTCTTACAGATATATCGTTACCGAAGGTAAGTAACTTGTTCTTTAGAGACAAAGGTCCCTTTCACAAACAAATATAGAAAGAGTAGTATAAAACAGAACTACACTGTGAACTGTATAGGTTTTTCCGAATTGACAAATCAATTAATTAAACCTATATTCCAAAGGAGAAACAAAGTGCTGTGGGTAAAAACGGGGTTGGAAATCACCAGATTTCCAGACCTCAGCCAATTACTTTCATTGTGACTTCACATATATATTTTTACAACAGTCACAATTTCAAAAAACATTTTATGCTCCGCATGAATCACAATAATCAAATGTGTAGTTACTATGAAAGTAATTGCCTGAGGGGAGCCACTTCGGACTTTCTTCGCCCTGCCATTGTTGTCGTGCTGCCAAGGAGGGACCAGCAGCCTGAGCGCCGTCATCTCCCTCACCTGTGCCTGCAGGGGGCTACTTTAAGCCTCGCCGCTCCCGCTTCGCGGGAGCCACTTCGGACTTTCTTCACCCTGCCAGTGTTGTCGTGCTGCCAAGGAGGGACTTCAGGGACCAGCAGCATGAGTGCCATCGCCCTCACCTGTGCCTGCAGGGGGCTACTTTAAGCCTCGCCGCTCCCGCTTCGCGGGACACGCGCCGGGTGAAGCCCGGGCCAAGGGCGGGCCCGTTGGAGACCGGTGGAGGCTGGGCTGGGCCCCCCTCTAACCCTATTTTGGAAAAGGGGGGTGGTGATGGACAGAGTTTCTGAATGATGCAGAATACTCTTACCAAGTCAATAGATCATGGTTTTAATCCATCACCGTTTTTAGCTCACTGCACCATCCCAGCTCAGAACCCGGCTATATGCAAATTAGTCTGTTCCTGTCCCAGTACATGATGGGAACAGGGCAAACCAAACTACCAAGCCAATTCTTATACTGGGAAGGAAACTAGCTTCCGGGGACCCGTTTCTGGCATCACAGCCTTCTTCGGCCCGGCTTGCTTGAATCCTGATGGTGCAATGAGCAAGGGACTCACGTCTGAATATACCCTCCCACACATAGTGTGGATAAAACCGATTTTGGAAAAGGGGGGTGGTGATGGACAGAGTTTCTGAATGATGCAGAATACTCTTACCAAGTCAATAGATCATGGTTTTAATCCATCACCCCCCTCTAACCCTTGCAGACTGAAGGTCAGTTGCCACTAATTTTATTTGTACCACAAATTAATATTTCTCCTAGGACTTTATTATAGTAATCGGCTGCAAAGACTGGTCGTGGGGGAAAGAGCAGGAAAGTCGCTACGGGTGGACACGTAGTTGGGACTCTGGACCAGTTTATCACAAGGGCGACTTCGGTGTTGGCCCACAAAATTGCCCTAACTGACCGTCGTGTTTCCCAGGAACTTGAATTTGCTAAATGCTCATCTATGGGCGACCTGATTTTGGCACGAACCTCAGAGAGAGTCATCTGTAAGGCCATAGTCCATGGAGCAACATGTTTAAGTAGTAACTCTGACTTGCAGGAGGAGGCGCGTGTTCCACTGAGGGGGAGCCTGATCAGCCAAGTAGAATTGTGTGTAAGAACACTCAGGCTCCCACTATTGACGAACAGGCACCCGACAGTGTATCAGTGGGGGTATCCCCGGAAGCTTTGCCCAATCAATCTGTTCAGAACACAGGGGCAATCCCAAAGAGGAAGCGAGGAGGGGGTACACTAAGGGGAAAAAACCCTAAACTGAACAAACATGGAGACCTACCCGGTGCCAACCCTCCAAGCCTAGGCTCTCTACATGACATTACTCCCTCTGTTGTCCCTCTCGCTGGCCCTTCGTTGTCAATGGACGATGGACTCTTGGTAAAGATTGGTGACCTTATCACTTCCTCCTTACAACCCCTATTTGATAGACTTTCACTGATTGAGGAGAGGATGGTGAAATTTGAACATTTGATAATGACCAACCTAGATGGTATCCAGAAGAATCTTCCAGTGAGTGGCCAGGATAAGAACAATAACCACTGAAGGATGTAGGGGTGCGAGTGGTACCAACTCGATCTCTGACACCCATGCCACAGAATCAATGGAAGGCACAACACGAGCGAACATTGCACCAAGTGTTATTACTAACAATGGCAGAGCACCTATGGAAAATCGAGACTCTACTAGGGGTGGGAGAAAACAACTTCAATCTCTGGAACCGGGCTCGGAAATAATGTCACAGGGGGCTTCCCCAAACCCCCGTAACTATTTGTAATTATTTAGGAATGACAGAAAACCCACCTGGGCAAGAAGTTGAGTTGAATTCTGAAGGTGAGAGGGAAGAAAGCCCCAATGGTACCAAGGTTATGTCTTGGAACATAGCAGGATTATTGGGTAAATGAGAACAGCCGGATTGGGGTAACTTTGTGGATGACCATGAGATGTGCCTCTTTCAGGAAACCTGGGCTCTAAAAACCTTACACCGAGTAGGCTTTGTATCATATAGTGAGCCAGCAGTGAAAGGGCTAAGAGGTAGACCATCAGGGGGTCTATGCATATGGGTGGGCACACATTTAGGGTATACTGTAAAGCGTTTAGATACCCACACGCCGGATATTCTATGCATTCTCCACTCCAATGCTGATATACCCAATCTGGCCGTTATTAATGTTTATTCTAGACCAGTAAAACATGGGTACATATCACCAACTTTGGATCACTTGGCACCTTTATTGGACACACTTTTGGGGAAAGCATTCTTTATCATAGGTGGTGACTTCAACTGCCACTTTGAGCCCCTTAATGGTTTGCCATCACCAATCACGTTTGAGGAGGATGCAATACTATCAATTCATGTGGCTAATGCTTACCCAATAAGGGGATGGACCTCTCTGGTCCTCCAATTGACCTCTTTAACACTTACATAGTCACTGAGGGCCTGCAATGGCCGGTTTGCCGATGATAATCCGGGCCATTTTACTTACAATAAATTGGCCCAGGAATCCATAATAGACTATATTCTAATAAATACTGAAATTTGGCACAAAGCAATAAAGTTCTGTATTCTTTCCCGGCCAGAAAGTGATCATAACCCTCTGGTTCTGACATTGGAAGTACAAATGTCAGAACCGGGGCAAGCTTTGGATCACAATCGACAAGATAACTTAACAGTGGTTGATGGAGGTCGACTTATCCGCTGGGGTGCAATATCCCAGTCTCAGGATACAATAATAGAAATGTACTCATGTGTTATTCCTATGTTGGAAAAGGCAAACCTTCTCATTTTCATTGGAGCCTGCGATCCTGATAATGCAGAAATAGGAATAGTTCATCAGGATCTGTTTGCAACCCTGGCATCTTTTTTTTACAGTAATAAATTAACTGAGTGTAACCGACCTAGGGGAAAAAGTCCTTGGTACAATACGGCGTGCAGAGATGCGAAAAGTGCGCTTCTGACATCCCTTAAAAAGGGTGAATGTGTAAGTATTAGGGAAAGCAGGTCTGTTTTTTAAAAAGGTGATTTTACACGCGAAAACAGAATGGGAAATGGAGAGATGGAAGGCAATAAAAAATGCTTTAGATCAAAAAGATATTGGAGGCTTTTGAAACTTAGTCCATACTGGACGAGTCGAGGGTAAGACCGCCATTGAGCCCAATATCAGTGAGGAAGCCTGGCGTCTCCATTTTAAGGATTTATACTCCAGCCTAAAAGAAGAGCAATCCATGAACGGGAACATATGTAATAACTGAACCCTAGCCGTCTTTAGGGATTCGCCTACCTGCACCTTGGTTGAGGTGTCCGCTGCAATTACGAAGGTATTAACAAACAAGGCCCCTGGGTTAGATAGAATTCCCGGGGACCTGTATAGAAGTGAACAGGCAGTGTGGGCTCCATATGTCCAACTGCTCCTTAAAGCGATACTCAATGGGATGTCGCCCCCCCCCTCCCCCACGTGCGCTGGGGCAGGGATCATCCAGATTTATAAAAAGATGTCTCCAATCGACCCTGTAAATTACAGGCCGATAAGTCTCATAGATGTGTCCCAAAAAATATATGCTAGAGTGTTATTGGCTAGATTACACGAATGGATGGAGGACCATGATATATTAACTCCCCTCCAAGCTGGCTTTAGAAGCAAAACATCGACTATAGACCAGTTGTCCAGGTTACAACTGATATACTGGAAGCATATAGTCTTGGAGGGTGGAAGTCTGTACCTCACGTTCGTAGATTTAAAATCTGCTTTTGATATGGTGAACCGCGAACAGTTGTGGGGCATCTTGCTAGATATGGGAGCCCCACCGTATTTATGCCATCAGTTTAGGCGCCTCCACGAGGGAACCTTTGCAAGGGTGAGGTTTTGCAAGAATGGTACACTGACTTCTCCTTTTCCCGTTGAAAAGGGGGTGAGACAGGGGTGTGTGCTTGCACCGACTCTTTTCTCCCTCTCTCTCAACGGGCTAATCGAAGACCTTCTTGCTGTTAAAGATATTGACCCCCCCCAAAACTGGCGAGCCGCAAATTTCCAGCACTAATGTTCGCGGACGACACTCTGCTCCTCTCAAAATCACCTATGGGGATGCAGCGTGTCCTAGAGGAATTCAGCCAGTTTTGTAGGAGGAGGAATCTGGTGGTTAATATTACAAAGACAAAATATATGGTTTTCAACGCGAATTCCACCATTGCCCTCACCCTACAATGGATGGTAGACCTTTAGATAGAGTTTCTATCTTTGATTATCTAGGACTCTCCCTAAATGAAAAAATGGGGTGGGGCTCACAAATTATTAAGGCCAATCTAAAATTGACTCGGGCCATTGGAGGGATTTTAAAACTCCACAAAACTTAGGTTTTAAAGGCTAAAGTCCCCCAGTAGAAATTTTTAAAATAGAAGCCACGGTATCCGCCCTATATGGGGCAGAACTGTGGGTGCAGTGTGCAGTGAATGCCCTTACAGTAACTGAAAATAGTTTTATGCGACAGATTTTAAGTCTGCCCAAAAGCACGCCCCTAATACCACTCAGAATGGACCTGGGCATTTGCCCCATAGTGGATTTAATTTCATTGCGTCCATTGATGTATTGGCGACGTCTGTGGAGCACCCCAGAATTGGTTCATTATAAGGATGAACTAAAAGCGGTACTGTCCACATTGGGGGCGGGTAGAATTCCCTGGCTGGTTTTTATTAGGGACACACTAAGAGCAATGGGCATGGCAGATCTATGGACTTATGGACTGCACCGGAAGTTTCATGGGTGGAAACTTCAAAAAAATCTCTAGTATGTGCTTTGAAGGATTATAATTTGTCACTTGTCGTACAGACGGCTGATACCTCTAGCCTAACCTATGGATTTCTTGATTCCAAGTGCCAATATAAATTTGAGCAAGTGATGGACACTATGGAACCTGTATTAGTTAAATAATTGTACCTACAATTTAGGTATGGGACCCTTCCACTTAACGCCCGTACTAACAGGTGGGCAGGCAGCACAGGCCGCCCCTGTCCTGGGTGTCTAATGGAGGAAGAAACCGTGATACATGTGGTATTCTTCTGTCCGGCATATAAGAGCCCCAGATCTAAGTGGGTGATCCAACTTTGCAGAAACCTGGGCATTGGAAATTATAGAGAAATCTTTAGGATTTTAAAAATAGACACTGACCCGGTTATTGCTGTTGCGATCTCAACATTTTTATTTGCAATGTGGTCTAAGAGAAGGTACCTCCTTAATAGTTGCCATGTGAATCTGTACCATTTGTAGCCTATCTACCCTTGTTTTAGGTCTACATGAGATAGAAGGGCAACTCGGAAGGCACTTGTTGATTTCAAGGATTGTGATATATCAAATGGCTGCTAGTTGATGTTGGGCTCAGTTATCTTTTCATATGAAACTTTTTATTTGGTTTTAACATTTAGATGTTAACGTATATTTTTAAGATATTTATACATTTCCCATACTGTTGAATATCTATTGGCCCAATTCCCTGAAAGTATGAATACATTTCTTGTGTAATATATATCTCTGTACTTGCAAATGGATTGTTTTCTTGACTTTTTAAGATGTTGCTAAAATTGTATTCTTTTTTATGCACTTTTATGGCTGTAATAGCCAAAATAAAGTTCAATGAATGAATGAATTGCCTGAGGTCTGGACATCCGATGATTTCCAACCCCATTTTTATTACCCACTGCACTTCATTGATAGTTTGTTACTCCTTTGGAATATATGTTAAATAAATATATTTGTCCATTTGGAAAAACCCTATACAGTTCACAGTGTAGTTCTGTGTTATACTACTCTTTCTATATTTGTTTGTGAAAGGGACCATTGTCTCTAAAAACAGTTTGTAAACCCTGGGTCCCTCTCGACTCATGGGGTTCCCTTGTTTCCTTGTAAATGACAAACGAAGTAGTGGCACCCCAATCGCATACAGAGGTGAATGTTTTATCTTGGCATTAGTTCTTTTAATTGGATAGAGATTGTTGTTAAAATTCCTGTTCAGTAATACAGCAAATTTTGCATTCAGAACCGTAGATTGTATTGCACAGCAATGGAAATAAAACATGTTGGAATTTAAACTTGTATACTTTATTTTGACTTCAGCCTTGCCATGAACAGCGCCAGTAACAGCTTGGCACGTGAATTCTTGATTGATGTCAACAGACTCTGCAGTGCAGTGGTTCAGAGACAAGAAACTAGAGAGGAAGAAGATGAGAGTCATATGGCTGGTCTTGGACAGTACTTGGTTAAAGGTCGTGGATTCACATTGCTTAATACTCTAAATGGCATTATAGATCAGGTAAATATTTTTTTCATGTATATTAATTTACCTATAAAATGGTTAACAATAAAACTAAAAGATGTCTGTAGTAAATGGGACAGGAACAGTGACTGTATTCAGATAACTCATAGGTGGTGTAGTGAGGCGTTGAAAGACCACAACCTATAAATGCCATAGCCAAATAGCCCAGTACCAACAGGAAACTTGATACAAGCAATCCCCTCATCCTAGAAGAACGCATTGAACATATAACTCAAGCTCTAGTTCTCTCAAGATTAGAGTATAGCAATTCCCTGTGTTGCGGAATTCCCAAAACCCACCTTACTCACCCTAAGCCAACACTGTATGCAGCAGCTAGACTTGTTTTAGGGCCTAGGAAATGTGCTACATCACTCCCTGTTGCTTTCACTCTGTTGGCTACCAGTAGAAGCTAGATGCCAGTTCAAACTTGCCTGCATTACATACAAAGCGGTACATAAGGACCTCCCATCTACCTGGCATTAAAACTGTCAGTTTCTGGTGTTTTGTGCTCCCTGCATAGCTCAGACAACTTAATGATTAAAATACCAGCTTTCAAGAAGGAAAAGACCCGGAAATCATAATTCTCAGGCAACCTATCCAGAACACAAAACTGCATTATTTCTTTACACAAGACTTTGCCTACCTTCCATCTTCTGTTATGTCCTTTAAAATGAGTCTCATTTGAGCCAGCTCTCTGGAATTGTTTAATAACAAGGCTGTGTGGAACACTAAACAAGCCACTTTAGAGATGCAGTAGCTGCAGGAAAGGAGGATCTACTTTCATGGTCACTCCCACTTTTTGCTGCTGTCATGTTTTTCTGACTAGTCTGACTGGGATCCTGCGAATCAGGACCCCAGTCTCTGTGCTTGTGCTTCTTTCCTGAATTGGCCATGCTGAGTACTTAGGTACACTCCAGATTGGCTACTGATGTACCCCTGTGAATTCCCAGTAAATGGTACCTAGGTACCCAGGGCATAGGTACACCTGGGGTCTCCCATGGGCTGAATCAAAATTTGCCTAGCAATTGTAATGGTAAGTTTCAATTCTATTAAGGACACAGAGGAAAGGATTATGCTTTTCCTTCTTCGCTTTTATTACAACAGAAAACCACAGCAGCCAGAAAAGCACCAAATTACAACTTTTCTTTCCAAATCCAGGAAAAAAAGTTCCAATACAGCAAAAAACGTTTCTAACTAAAGTCAGGAACTACAAAGGCCATGAGTCCACAGGCGCAGTCCATCAGGAGTCCTTCTACAGTGTTCCTGAAGCCTAGAAAGACACTACATCTGCACTGTTCCTCCTCTTTCTTCGACCTGCTACCCGATAAGTTCATTGTTCTTGTTTCGCACCAGTATTCCCTGCAACAAGAAGAGTGCATCAGAACACAAACTGAACCTAGCTTATGTATAGCATAACTGTTAAGACATAACCCCAGTGGCAAAATGGCTGGGGACTTGTAGAGGTGTGGCGCGCGCAACACCCCGAAGAACGCT
Organism: Lissotriton helveticus; assembly: GCF_964261635.1. NCBI lineage: Eukaryota > Metazoa > Chordata > Amphibia > Caudata > Salamandridae > Lissotriton > Lissotriton helveticus. Next base: position 1,153,990,284 of record NC_136067.1, on the reverse strand, counting down.
ATTACTCTTACTTCTCGGCCTTGCACGACTTACATGTGAGGCTGGATGCGATTCTGTGTAGTGCTGGTCTTGCTGCTTTGGTAGCTAGTAGTGAATACTTATCACGCACCATCTCGGATCATAATCCGTTGTTGGTAAGTTTCTGCTGGAGCTTGGAGTGCCCAGCCGTTCCGTCCTGGCGATTGCGGCCGGAGCTGCTGGAGGACCCGGTCTTCCGCGCTGAGCTGGAGACGGGGATAGAACGGTACTTTAGCGAGAATGAAGGTACAGCCACAACGACCACCCTAGAATGGGATGCCTTCAAAGTGATGATCCGCGGATTCTGTATAACTAAATGGGTGGGAGTGCGGAAGCTGCTGTTACAGGAAATAGACTCTGCAGAGAGGAACCTTAGGGAAGACGAGCGGGCCCACTCTGTCAACTCTGGGGCACGGGAACTTGTTCTGAGTGCTAAAGAGGCTGTGGCGGTAGTCGTAGAGCGCCTAAGGTGCTCTGATCATAGGGCTTATTTGGCCCGTGCGCACGCTGAAAGAGACAAGGTGGGCACGCTGTTGGCGTGGCTGGCCAACCCCCTCCCTAGATGCGCTCCTATTTTGGCGCTGGCCTCCACGACGGGACAGTTTGAGTACACTCCGCTTCAGATTAATACTCGGTTCCGTAACTATTACGCCGAGTTATATGGTAGTCAGTTGCAGGCTGGTGAAGATGACATGCGTGCTTTTATGGAAGACTTGGAACTGCCCTCCGTGGATGCGGAGCAGGCGGACTGCCTCGGCCGGGATATCAAGCTCTCTGAAATCCGATGCGCTATCAAACAACTGAGAAGCCAAACGGTTGGGTGTGCTGCCGTCCTCCACTAGAGAAGCTATCATCATCCCTCTACTTAAACCGGGGAAGGCCCCTATTGACCCTTCTGCGCATCGCCCATTATCCATGCTTACCACTGACTATAAAATTCTGAGTCGTATTCTGGCCACTCGACTCCTCCCGCATATGGTACATTTGGTTCATCCGGACCAGGCCGGCTTCATTTCCACTCGCAACACCGCCGGTAGCATACACCGATTGATACGTGTACTGGGCGGGGACCACGCTGAGGATGGTCGAGCAGCAGTCCTCTCAGTGGACATTGCCAAAGCGTTTGATAGCTTAGAATGGCCCTATTTGTTTTTTGTTATGAGAGCCTTTGGGCTTGGGGAGGAATATGTCCGTTGGACGAAAATATTGTACTCATCGGCGTGCGCCAGGGTAAAGGTGGGAGCGGTTGTCTCCTCCTCGTATCCAGTGGGACGCGGTACTCGGCAGGGGTGCCCGCTTTCTCAGTTATTATTTGCTCTAGCCATAGAACCACTGGCAGCCAGTGCTAGATTGGGGAGGGCATTTCAGGGCCTGCGACTCCGTGGTCAGATACATTTTATCTCTTTATATGCGGACGACCTCTTGATGTTCTTAAAAGGAACCGGGGATGCATTGGAGGGTGCGAGGGCGCTTCTTTGCCGGTTCGGAGAAATCTCAGGTTTGAGAGTAAACTGGGCGAAGACCTGTGTTTTCCCAGTTGCCCGGGCATGCGCCCCGCCTGCGCCCATACGGGACATCAGGTGGGAACCTCATTGCCTTCCGTACTTGGGGACGCACATTTATCATACCCAAGAGGATTTGTTTGATGGTAACATCGGCAGAGCGATGAGGAATCTTAAGAGTAGTATACAGTTTTGGGGCACTTTGCCTCTATCAGTGGCAGGTCGGGTGGCCCTGTTGAAAATGGTGGCACTTCCCCAGCTGCTTTATTACTTCCATGCATTGCCAGTGTGGATACCTAGCGCCTTTTTTCGGCAGCTCCGCTCGGTGGTTGGTGGCTTTATATGAAGGAGCGGGAGACGCAGGGTGGCGCTGGACACATTGATGCGTCCAAGGGCGGAATGGGGGCTTGCAGTTCCTGACTTCGAGCTATACTACCTGGCTGCACAATTTCAGGGCCTTACCCAGGCGGTGGCGCAGGAGTTTAGGGGGCCCGAACGGGCATTTGAACCGGATATACCTCGGCATGTGCTGGCGTTCGTTGTATTCCAGCAAAAATGATATGTGGATTCGTTATCCATTGAGGAACGCACTCTACGGCTTTGTTGGAAAAGCTACCACAACACAGTTGGGATGCAGCACCCTTACGCCCCAGAAACACCTTTGGGTATGTGTACAGCCCTTCCGCATGGTGGGGATTGGTCAGCCCTTGCAGACTGGGAGTTCCTTGGACTGCAGGTTCTGGGAGACCTATACGGAGATGGCGCTTTATTACCCTTTACTGCACTGCGGGAGAGCTTTGGGCTCCCGCGGGGACAATATCTAATCGATGCGGCCTTAATAGCTGCCATCCAGCGGTATTGGGGTACGGGATTATCAGAACCACCGGTGAGTTCAGCGTGCCAGTACGTGGTGATGGCGGCGGGCACTTATAAGGCTGTCACCTGCTTATATAAACGTATGCTTGGAGAGGGCTTACCACCGCTGCAGAGGTTAAGTGACCAATGGGTGACGGATATTGGTAAAGACATAACAGATTTGGCCTGGTCGCAAATAATTAAGAGGGCATGGAAGGGCACTAGAAATGCCAGATTCCAGTTTATTCATTTTTTTTATATTGCATAGGGCATATCTTACTCCGGCGAAGATAAACCAATACTTCCACGTAGACACAGCCCAGTGTCCCCGTTGCAGGGTATTGGACGCAGGCCTTCTGCATATGTTATGGGATTGTCCGCAACTAGGTACATACTGGGAGGACATAACAACATCACTCTGTGGCATAACGGAGCGGCAGATCACCCCAGACAAGGAAACCTGTCTATTGCATTGGTTTCCACACACTAGCAAAAATAAGATAACGAGTAAATTTCTGGATTTGGGGTTGGTGCTTGCCAAAAGGGAGATTACGACCCACTGGAAGGCTGCGGGAGGGCCCAGTTTTGCCAGATGGAAGGCTGCGCTACTTACTTGGGCGGGGAGTGAGAGCTTAATTCGCCTGCAGCAGGCCCAAAGATCTGACAATGACAAGGCGCTGGAGGCGGCCCGGGCGTGGGAGGCCCTAGTCACTGAATTGAAAATCATGGATGCAGACTCTGGCTCGGAGCCAAGTGAACATAATGGAGATGAAACCTCATAGAGTGACTGTACTACTGCAAGAATGCGGACACGTGTGAGTGTGTTTCCACCCCCCTCTTCCTATAGTCATGCTTCTAGGTACTGTTATATGTATGGTGCCACATATATTTCAACTTGTTCCACTTTATTATTGTGTTAGGTTGCCCTGGTTTAATTGACACGCTGGTGAGAGTGGGTGGGAGGTGGGAGGGCTGAGGGATGGCGGGACTGTTTGGTCTAGTTATAATGACTTTGCAGCACATGTATACCGGGCTTGAAGCAGGATGCCTTAGTACTATTGTGTAGGTATTGGCTGTTGAGTTGTCTTTTACTGACACTGCCCATTTATTCTATTATCCTGCCCTGATTGTGTATGCATATGTTACATGCTATTGACACTTCTATCGAAGGTTATGACCAGATGTGGTGGGGCTGGTCCTTATGAATGTTGTTTGTGCAAAGAAAATAATAAAAAGATTTAAAAAAATAATAATAATAATAACTGTTAAGACATAACCACCGGAATAAACAGTACCACACTGTCAGAAAAAAGTAATAAGAAAGTTTACTTACGTACCTACGGGCGGGTTCACACACACAGTGCGGCGGGAGGGATAATACCCGCCTCCGTGTCGTTAATAGAATTGAAACTTACCGTTACAATAGCTAGGCAAATTTCGATTCTATGGCAGGACCGGAGGCTCCGATTTATGCTAGTTCAAAGCTTACTTACCACCAAACGCGCCACATCCAGCACCGGTTTGAAACAAAACTATTTAAAAGTGGAATCTGAGGACTAGTCTGCTGCCTGCATCAAATCCTCCAGACGCGCTCCCAGAGAGAAAACTTTAGAAGCCATGGCCCCTCTAGCTGAATGGGCACCAAGCTGCTTCGTATTAATGCACGCCTCCTGCATGACCCACCGTTCCCACCTAACTATAGTGGGCGAAGACACTGATTTATGAGGCTTACGAAGGGCAATAAGGAGTTGTTGTTCGTCCGGAGGGCGAAGGTCTTGAGTCATATCCTCATAGGTCTTAAGGCACTGCACTACACACAACTTCGGATCATCTGAAAAAGCTGGATATGAAATTGTTCGTGACAAAGATTTGGTACGGCAACCTACCGTAAAAGCCACCCCGTCCGGGGGAAAAAACCCATGCAGAAATGTCCCACACACGGACATCCGAAACTCTCCGACAAGAGACCAAACACAGGAGCATAGCCAACGTAGCCAACAGCTCCTTTTGCGGGAGGTACTTATTTACCTGCCAAGACAAGAAAAGATTCAAAACCACATTGACATCCCATAAAGAGGAGTATCTCGGTTCCAGCGGTAAAGACAAACGGATCCCCCGCAAGAGTCTGCACACAAAATGATGTGCGCCAATTGGGGTCCCGTCGACTGGACAATGCGCCGCGGAAATAGCTGACCGCACTGCGTTAACCGAACGATATGCCATACCGTCCGTAACCAGCTCTTCCAGATAATTCAAGATGGGAAAGACACCCGCGACCACGGGATCCAGACCCCGTCGAAGACACCAACGTACCCACTTAAACCAAGCAGAGTGATATCGCTTCGATGTACTATCCGCCCAGGCCTTGGACAAGAGGACCTGAGCCGATACCGAAAGGCCTGGGAGCGACCAACGTCACTGGAAAGCCGCCATGCCATGAGGCGGAGGGACCCTTGTAGAATCAACTGATGGCGCTCCCCGCTCAGATTCGGAAGAAGATGAGGAAAGTGGGGGAGTAGGATTCAAAAATCCCAAGAAAGTTCCAGAAGTGAAAACCACACCTGAGCCCTCCAAAACGGCATCACCATCACGACAGTCGCCGTCTGTCGGTGAACTTGGGCCGCGCGCGCACAATCATCCGGAACGGCGGAAACTCAAACCCCTGTTCCGTCGCCCAATCTTGGAGGAAGGCGTCCGTCGCCTCCGCTAACAGATCTGGCCGCCAACTGAAGAGCCGAGGGACCTGATAATCCAGACGTGATGCAAACAGATCCCTTGAGAAGGGACCCCACACACTGGCCAGCCACTGGAACACTCGCCTGTCCAGCTTCCATAGACTTGAGTCCTGTAGATGACGGGAGGGCCAATCTGCCACCTGGTTGGCCTGACCCGGCAAGTACTCCGCCGTGACAGAGATATGGTGAGAGAGGCAATAGCCCCAAAACTCCTTAGCTAGATTCGCTAGAGTTCAAGAGCGCGTACCCCCCAGATGATTGACATAACGAACCGCCGAGACGTTGTCCATCTTGAGAAGAGCGCACAATGTCACTCGGTCTCTGGTCCAGCACCAAACGGCGAAGTACCCCACCAGGAGTTCCAAACAATTGATATGAGGGGCCTGCTCGTCTAAAGACCACACGCCGCCTGTGGAGAAGTCTCCACAACGGGCGCCCCAGCCCACTCTGCTGGCGCCTGATTCTATGACCAGATCGGGAACCGACCCGAAGATTGCCCGGCCATTCCAGGCTTCCATCTGTGTCAACTACCAGGTCATCTCCTCCTTGGCCTCCACTGATAGAGGCACTGTCTGATCATAGGAGAGACCCCGCCGGATATGATGGCCTTTCAGGTGCTGAATTGCCCTGTAATACAGGGGGACCCGGGAAGATTGCCCGAATGGATGACGAGAGAAGTCCCACCAGCCGGGCAATCTGCCTGAGAGAAGTATGGGTCTTGGAAATGGTCTGCTGCAACTAGTGGTGAATCTTCGCCATCTTGCGAACCGGCAGACTCAAAGTGGCCTGCACCGAATCTATGATGAAACCAAGAAGGACCCGCGATTGGGTAGAACAAACGTCGGACTTCTGGCTGTTGACAACGAAGCCCAGATCCTGAAGGACAGAGACAATCTTCTGCAGTTGAGTAGCCAACCTCGACGGGCACTGCTCCATGAGCAACATATTGTCGAGATAGACGATCAGACGGATGCCCTGTCCCCGCAGGAATTCCACCACCGGATGCAGAACCTTGGTAAAATACCAGGGAGCGGAGGCCAGGCCGAACGGAAGGGTGGTAAACTCGAAGATCTCGCCTCGCCAACAGAGCTGAAGGAACCTTCGATGCGGAGGATGAATGGGGACAACCAGAGAAGCATCCAGTCGCCTGGAAGAAGGACATCCCTGAGCAGATGGATTCCCTCCATCTTGAAGTGTTGGTAGACCAACCACCCGTTGAACTCTTCTAGGTTGATCACCGGACGTCGTCCCCCGCCCGCCTTGTCTACAAGAAACAGATTGCTGAGGAACCCACCAGGGTGTAACTCTGACCAACAAATCGCCCCTTTGCGAAGAAGGTCTGACACCTCTTCGTCGACCAGCTGCGCATCGCTTCTGAAAAAACAATGGGATGCGGCGGAACTGGTTGACGTGGGGTATCGTAAAACTCTATGTGAAACCCGTGCACGGTCTGCAAGACCCATGCGTCGGACGTTAGCATTCCCCAGGCCTCCTGAATGGCTCGGAGACGCCCCCCAATATGCACATGCGCGGCCGGAAGCACACTTACCGTTTTTGCTGCCACCGGAATTGTTCTTAAAGCCTCCTGGCCTCTGAAGCGCTGCCCACGGGTGGGAAAGAAGTCCGTTTAGGTAGCTGAGGAGTTATACTGCCCTCGAACGGAGCCTTGCCCCTTGTTAGGGTGCTGTTGCTGGTGACCTCCACGGCCGGGCGAGCGGCCCCTCCCACTCCCAGCCCCATGGGGAAAAACCACTCTGGAACACCAGTTTAATATTAGACTGTGCCTAGTCCAGAGACTTAAAAGTGGACACAAATTTACCCAACTCCTTAATGAAGGGGTCACCAAAGAGGCACCCTCCGCCATGGGTCCCGCCTCCGCTGAAGCCAAATCACCAAGCTGCGGGTCCAGCTTGATCAGGAGGGAGCGACGGCGCTCTGTGGAAATTGCGGAATTCACATTCCCCACAAAAACAACCGCTCGCTGGGCCCAATTAGACAAGACCTCCAGAGAAATAACAGAAACCGTCACCTTGGCCTCCTCTGCCATGTCTAAAATCTTCATAAGCGGCCCGATGATATCCAGCAACTTGTCCTGACAGGACCGCCAGGACCGATCTTTTCCTTTCCATGGGTCTTTCATAAATTTGACTTAGGGTAGGGCATCTTCTCCCCCACCAATCGCACAGCGACGTTGCGCTATTTAGTTTAACCTTCTTTTTTATCAATTGATTCCATTTATTCCTTCTGGTTTACTTTTTCTTTTTATCACTTTAACTCTGGTATTGATCCACACACGGAGTGCTATTTTCAAAGTTTCCCATGGTCAAGTTGTGCCCATCCAGACCTCTTACAAGAACACGAACTGTTGCAAAATTTGTACATTTGTTGCAGGCAGTGTTTATTAAAATACTCAATGCATTTCAGACTGCAGGAGCCCTTCTTCAGGGATAACTACAAATGGTAATAAAACATTTAACCATTACCAATTGTTATAATACATATTACTTAAATCATCATAGTGCAATGTCATAATTATTCAAACCATATATATATATATATATATATATATATATATATATATATATATATATATATATATATATATATATATATATATTCTACAAAACCACTCTATTGTATTACTCGGCCAATCTCTACTGATTTGCATTCCTTCTGCTAAGCCGTTCCCCACACATTACCATGATCAAACCTCTCCTCCTTCCAAATACTCGTCCACCCCTTTCCCTATGCTGATGTTAACCTCTCCCTTCTACCTACTTAACCTCCACCACTAGTATTTCCCTCTCAAAAAACACTCAACATGGTCTCTCCCAGGGAATTCAACAAATTCCCTCTACGCATATACCCCAATACCCACAACTATCCCCAACGGCTACATCATCATACACCCCATCTCATCCGCCATGAATTCCATATAACTCAGTGTCGTTCATCTTAATCATGTTCTCTCACCTTCCTTCTACATGCCCGTCATCCACTCTACCATATAATTCACACAGTAACCGCAACAACACAACAGTCAACCCTCAATCATGATTAACTTCACGCCGTTTCACGAACCTGCCACGAACCGTCAAAATCCTTCCATCCCCGTCTCCATACCAAAACCAATACCATCACGCTTCCTCCCTCGGACCTTTTAAACCAAAATCCACCCACACCGGTTCCTCCTCTTCTTACTTTTGCTCTGTTTTTTTTTCCAGAACAAATTTTATTTGGTTTTAGCAGTTGACAGAATAGAAAGGAAACACTGCTTCCATGGAAGCAGGAAGACAGCGAGCTTATAAGTGCAAGTATAATCAAAGTATTCAATCAACGTTCCCCCAAGCCCCCCTCCCCGTAATCCAGCCCAGTACCCACCCCCCACCCCTCACGGTGTTTACGTTGTCCAGAACAGGAGCGCAAGTATCTCAATAATAGCATGTGGTTCAGTTCACCCAGGGGCAGTGTGAATAAAGTCTATATCAGAGGCCCGAGTAGCCGGGGGGTCAAGCAGCAGGCCTCTATAGTCTGCCCATTTCTTCCAGATCCGATAGTGTTTCTTGGGGCAGCCCCTGGCCTCAAAGATTGGGCGTTCCAGACCCATGTTGAAGTCCATGCCTCGCTTCCATACCCCTAGCAGCGGAGCCCTGGGGGCTTTCCAAGCTTGGGCTATGTCCCTTTTGGCCACCGTGAGACCCAGAAGAAGCAGATGTCGTTTGTATCTATTGCCCCCAACTTGTTCCATAACATGAAGTAGACCCAGTTTCGGTGTGCGGGGGAGTTCCCATGCTAAAACTTCCTCAAGGCAGTCCCACACGCCAGTCCAAAATCTCTGCAGCCGTACACATTCCCATACCGTATGTATGAAGGAGCCTATCGCGCTTCCACACCGCAGACACTCCGGGGAGGCTATCAGCCCCGCCCTCCACAAGCGCTCCCTCGTAAAGTACGCCCTATGTAGGTACTTAAACTGGATAAAGCGCAGGCGCACTGCTATCGCTGCTCCCCTAGGGGCCTCCAGGGCTTCCCTCCAGTCCTCCTCCTCCAGTTCCCCCAGCTCTCCCTCCCAGACCGCCCGCAGTTTAGTAAGTGAGGGGGAACAATGGGTCACTAACGTTTGATATATAGTCGAAATTTTCTTTGTTTCTAGTTCCCCCATAAATATCTTGGCTTCTAAGGGACAAAACTCTGGTAAGGACGTTATGTCTGCTATTGCGGGAGCCAGAGCGGGTCGGAGCTGTAGATATCTAAAGAATTGGGACTGGGGCATGTCATATTCCTCCCGCAGTGTCTGGAATGATTTGAGGGTCGTGCCTTTCAGAACGTGGCCCAGCGCCGAGATGCCAATGGCATCCCAGCCTTCGAAGCCCTGTAGTGAAGCCAGGCCTGGCAACCTCCCATTGTGCCACAAGGGAGTCTCACTCGTTAATCTATTCCACCACCCCATGCGGCGGAGAGCGTCGCGCCACACTTTGAAAACTACCTGGGTGACCATCGGGAGCCTCTTCCGGATAGCTGCCGAATATAGGATAGTATGGAGCGTGTCTGGGTCCATCATAAATCTCTCCAGAGCATATGTCGGATCACCTAGATCCCCATACCACCATTCGTTAAGGACAAGCAGGTGCGACGCCTGATAGTAGGACTGGACGTCCGACGTGGCCAGCCCCCCACAGTAGGTCGACAGGAAGCAGGTACGGAGCGCCACTCTCACCGCTCCCCCAGTCCATAGGACTCACCTGTTCACTAAGGCCTTTGACTAAATTCTCATTAGCTTCCCTTGTTCCCTAGCCCCGGATCTTATCAGTTGTAGCGCCAAGAAACCGCTGGTGTATGTGCGCTGCATAAGTAATTTTAAACTCAAACTCAAACTCATAGGAACCGACCCAGGGCGGAGTCCACCTGCCGAAACCACTGCGGCTGAACCGGGTACAGGTGATTTTGTAGTTGGTAGAGGATACGGGGCAGGGCCACCATCTTAAAAATGGCCGAGCGGCCATAGACATTCAGGGGCATCCTGGACCACGTCTGCATATCCGAGCGAATTCTGTCCCATACAGGCACTATATTGCGGGACCACGACACTCCCGGTATATCCGTCAAAAAGACGCCTAAATATTTAAGGCCTCCCGTTGCTTCCTGCAGAGCCGAGGCCCAGGGACCCAAGGTCCCTCCGTCACCCAGGACCCATAATTTCGACTTCCGTACGTTAAGTCCAAGGCCGGACACCTCACCAAAAACACGCATATTTCCAGGACCCTCGGCCCTGATTTATTAAGGTCTGTGAGGAAGAAAAGCACGTCGTCGGCATAAAGGGCAATCCTGTCAGATGGGCCTCCCACCCATTCCACTCCACGCAATTGGGCATCCATCCGCACCCAAGCCGCGAGCGGTTCCATAGCCAAAGCGAACAGGTACGGCGAGAGGGGGCATCCCTGCCGGGTGCCTCGACCAATGAGGAACGAGTCAGAGACCGCACCCGCAATCCTGACCGCTGCCGTCAGATCCGTGTACAGCAAGTGAATGTAAGATAGAAACCGGGGGCCGAGGTTGAGTCGGAGGAGGAGCGCTCGAAGATAGGGCCAGCTAAGGGAGTCAAAGGCGCGGTCTATATCCGCCAGCAGAAGGGCCGCGGGGATGCCCGCCGCCCGCACCGCCTCCACCACCAAGTGCGCGCGCCGTATATTATGTCTCGTTGCTCTATGGGGCATGAAACCTGCCTGATCCGCATGGATCAGATCAGTGATATACGGGAGGAGGCGGTTCACTAAGGCCTTTGCCAGTATCTTCGCCTCAACGTTCAGTAGTGAAATCGGGCGATAGGATTCCGGCCTATCTTGTGGCCTCCCTGGTTTGCAAAATACCACAATTTCGGCATGTCGCCAGTCCGCTGGCAGTCTTCCGCGTTCCCTAGCAACCTCCAGGGCCTTCTTATAGCGCATTCCTAATTGGAGATGAAACATCTTCAAATATTCGCACGGGAAGCCATTGGGCCCAGGGGCCTTACCCGCGTTCAGCCCGCCTAGGGCTTCTCCCAGCTCCTCCGCTGACAACGGGAGGTCCAATCGATCTCGGGCCTCATCCGAGAGTGCTCGGGGTGGAAGGTCCGCGAGAAATTTGTCGATCTCCTCTGCTGGGAGGGATTCCCGAGGGGCATACTGTGTCTCGTAGTACCTAGCAAACATTTGGGCCAGAGCCCCGGGGTCTGAGATAGGGCCACCTACATCGTCTCTGAGGCCCGGTAGGGGTTGGGCTTGATAGGTATCCTGACACAGCCTATATAGCATCGTGCTGGATTTGTCCCCCCATTGGTAGATTCTACTCTGAGTAGCAAGCCAAGACTGTCGGGCCTCGTCCAGCAAGAGGGAGGTGTAGGACCGCTGGAGGTGCAGGAGCTTGGTCACCTCGTCTCCGTTCTCTCCCGTCAGGCAGTTCGCCTCCTGGCTTCGCACCTGAGCAGCTGCCTCTGCCAAAGCCAGCGTGCGGGTCCTACGGTGCGTGGCGCACCATGCGATGTCTACGCCTCGGAGCACCGGTTTCAGGGCCTCCCACAGAGTCATGGCATCTATACTCGGGTCCTCGTTCTCCACCCAGTAGTGTGCGATTGCCTCCCTCATGTGTGTTTGGTAGTCATCGCGCTGCAAGTGCCATGTGGAGAGGCGCCAGCGGAAAGGCTGTCGTCGCACACTTAGGCTCAATGTCAGTGCGGTCGGGGAGTGGTCAGACAGGCCCCTAGGGAGTATGGAAGTGGAGTCCACCCTCCCTATCCAGGGCTGTGGGACAAACAGGTAATCCAGACGAGAGAAGGATTTGTGGACCGCCGAAACATATGTATATTCGCGATCGCATGCATGGTGATATCGCCAGGTGTCCACCCAACCCATGCCCCGCGCCATTCTGCTCAGCCGTGTAGTAGTATCAGAGAGCTGACCTCCCCCGGGCCTACATCGATCAAGTCTCCCATCCATCACATCGTTCCAATCTCCGCCCACAATCGTCAATACAAGGGGGACCTCGGTCCACATATCGAACAGTCGTTCAATCAGAGCATCCTGGAGGGGGGGTGGAGCATACACACTGCCAAAGACCACTGGCTCATTCCCCAGCCTCCCTTTAATAAATGCGTATCGGCCATGCATATCCAGCCACTGTGTATCGTGTGTGCAAGGGACCCTGCGATGTATCAGGATAGCGACACCCCTGGACCCCCTCGTGAACCCAGCATGGAACACTTGTTCATATCCATACCTCCGTAGACTAAGGACCTTGGTGCCCATAAGATGTGTCTCTTGAAGTAGCAAAACATCAGCTTTTCAGTCTTCCCCAGTCGTAGCACTGCACCCCGTTTAATTCTATCTAGCATCCCTCTCACATTCCAGCTCAATATACGCAGCGAGGCACGCGAAAGATTCGCCCTCTGTCCTTCAACCGCCATCTATCGTCCAAAATCCGGGAACTTCGGGCCACCAAGACCACACGCGTACAGATCGCTGCCTCCAAGTTCTCGTAAACACCATGCTAGAACTAGACCCAACTTCTCCCCCCACCATCCCCGGATCCCCAAAACTCCTGACCCCCCTCCTACCCCCCCCCCTCCCATACCCCAAACTGTACCAACAACCCCCCCACCAACCCCCCACTCCATACCTCAGCAACATTGAAGTACCTGTCGCGGTGCAGGCAATCTCAACCCTCCAACGGGAGGTCCAAGACCCACTACACCAATGGATCCCACCCAACTACCCACCACGTACTCAACAACCCCCCACCCAGCACGTGGGAATGAACTCCGGGAGTAGGCCCGCTCCTGTACGAGCGCCTCCCGACCCACAGCCACCCATGAACAAGGAATTGCGTAGGTCATCTGAGAGTGGCATGTCCGTGAACAGTACCATGCCCGCTCCATCCGTCGGGGCACATCAGCAGCCCTATAGGCCCAGTTCTGGATTCAGTGTGAGTGTAAGGATCTCAGGACTTAGAGGGGGAAGAATCCGTCCCCTCAGGCGCCTCGGCTGTCTCGTCTCGGGGAGGCGGGCGCTTCTGGGAGCGCGACCTCCAGATGCTCTTGCTGCGTGATCTCCGAGGCGTCCTCGGGGGTCTCCCGGTGGTCGACGAATCCGAGTTCCTCCGAGGGGGAGTGTTCACCTTGACTCGCACCGTTTCGTCTGTCCACTCAAACACTTCCTCTGGGGAATTGAAGAACTGGGTGCGGGACTGGAAGACCACCCGCCGGCGCGCCGGGAAGAGTAGAGCATAGGGAATCTTGAGCTCTCGCAGGCGTGCTTTTGCCGCGGTAAACGACTGTCTCTGCTGCTGGACCAGTTTTGTATAGTCCGGGAACACAAGGATTTTATGGTTCTCAAACATGAGAGGGTCTTGGGCGCGGGCTTGACGTAGGATGACGTCCCTATCGTGATAATTTAGCAGTTTAGCAATCACCGAGCGGGGGCGAGCCCCAGTGGGCGGTTTGGGAAGAAGTGCCCGATGCGCCCGCTCCACCACAAAGCAGCGCGACAGGGAGTCCGGGGGGAGCCATCCCTCCAGCCATTGGGTCAGGAAGGCCTGCATGTTCCCTTTTTCGCAGTTCTCCGGGAAACCCACGAAGCGTAGGTTGTTTCTTCTGGCTCTTCCTTCCGCATCCTCCACCCGCAGCGCAAGACCTTTCTGGATCCCCTCCATGGCGGCCACTTAGTTCTTGAGATCCACCACGTCGTCTTCAACCTCCGTGATCCTGGATTCTGTTTCGGTGATGCGTGCGACCGCATTGCGTAGGTCCTGTCGGAGCAGGGTCACATCGGCTCCAACTGCACCGATTTTTGCGTCCAGCATGTCCCTCGACTGCGTGATCGCCGCCATCAACGCTGCATTGTCTGGTCCAGTGTTCTGGGGACCGCCAGAGGCCCCCGCACCCCCACTGGGCCCGGTGAACTTGTCCATCGGGCCCTGTTTGGCAGCGCCGCCACCTCCGCCCCCTCTTGTCATGGCGCGGGCAGAGCGGTAGTCTCACGTCTGGGAAAGCCGGCAGCCGAGGGCACCACTCACTGGATGCGCGTTCACCGGCGGCGAGCGCCCCCGAGGGCACCGGGGCAGATCAAGGCCCGGGAAGTCTCGGAATGCGGAGCACTCCACCTGCGGATCCCTTGGAAGTCACGAAGTGCCCAGGGGCCGGGGACAATGCTGGGTCCACACGGCCGAAGAACGCGGCAACAGGGCCTCCCACTTCACCACAGGTCCGTGCCGCGTCTCCCCACTGTTATGCCCACGTGTCCCGGGGCCACCGGCCAGCCAGCGTCTGTGCGAGGGCTGCGGGGGGCCTGGTCAGTTCTCTCTCTGCCCCGCGGTCCGACACGGCCGCCGAGCTGGGGCGCACCCACCGCCCAGCACCTGCAGTTCCAATGGGGAGGAGGGGGGGGGGAGACCGTCAGGGGAGTCGGTAAGGCAGCCGCCTCCCTAGTACTGCGAAGTGCCCCTGCCCCGTGGCTCGAGTCCGCCGCCGAATGGGGTCTGGCTCGGTCTCAGGGTGCCCCCCCCCCCCACTGGATCACTCGCCCCACCACCACTCCTCACCCCTCGGTAGATGAAGCCAGGGCGCCGTCCTCGTCCTCCTCCGCTGGTTCTATCGTGCTGGCCGTCCAGGCACGGGCGGGGTCAGCCCATCTCCCACCGCCGCTCTGCAGTCTCCGTTCGTCGGAGCGGCACCCTCCGCCGGCGCACCCCGGCTGCCCCTCACTTCCGGTCGGGTGGACCGGTAATCGAGGTCCCGGCCGCGGCCAGGACAGGAGGCCTCGTCGTCGTCGGGCCTCCGGCGGCCGTATCTCCCCGGCCCCGGACCGCCGACGCTCCCAAGTCGCCGTCGGGGGGTCACCACCAGGGCCGCTGTTCGCCACTCGGTTTTGGGGGCTGTGTGGTCGGGGCGACGCAGGATAAACGCAAAATTAGGATTCGGCGGGACGGAGCTCGTCTAGGCTGCGTCCGCCATGGTTGCCGTCTTGGCCACGCCCCTACTTTTGCTCTGTTTGGCCCATAAATCAAACCGTTCCCACCAACAATCTATGTGAAAATAACATGAACTACATTTCCCATAATGCAGTGAATTCTTCCGAGCTCATCATGGAAACAACGTCTTTGTCAAAGTTCTCAATGTCCCTTGTTCAGCATTTGATAACATGGTGAAAATGAGTTTTTGGGTCACTATAAGCACGTTATCATTGTCAACTATGAAATACAGATGTTTAGAAAACCCATTGTAAACCAACTTCAATGCCAACTTGCTTGCCGAATCATGATGTTTGTCCATACTTGTGGAAAATGATGTGGTTATTTATTACTTCTTCCATGTGCCGTTCTCCTGACGGGTGCTATCCCAGGATAGGCCTGTGTTCATTAATATACTGATATGGTGTTGGAATGCACACCTGTTAATCGTAAGAAGCAAGGATGCTTCCGTGACCGCGGGAATCTGAGAAAAACCGAAATACCCAAGGCAGAGTGAAAACACAAACCGGCAATTAACCAATTAACCCACGCGACGAACCACGTGAATACAAGCAATACAGAAACTGAAGAGAGAACAGAGAAGCCCAACTTATCTGGCTGAAAGAGGAGGAGCAGTGGCGATGGAGTGTCTATCTAGGCTTCAGGAACACTGTTGAAGGACTCCTGATGGACTGCACCCGTGGACTCATGGCCTTTGTAGTTCTTGACTGAAGTTGGAAACAGTTTTTGCTGTTTTGGAACTGTTTTTACCTGGATTTGGAAAGAAAAGTTGTCATTGGTGCTTTTCTGGCTGCTGTGGTTTTCTGTTGTAATAAAAGCGAAGAAGGAAAAGCATTATCTGAGCCTCTGTCCTGCCATAGAATCTTGTATTATGCCGCCCATGGGAGACCACTCAAAGTGTGACCCCAGTCCTGCTACTGCAGCCTGTATAAGCTGGTACTATACCTATATCTGAGGTCACTACACTTAAAACCTATGTCACCCCTAAGGCAGGCCTTTCAATCCTGAAGGCAGGGTGTTGGGTCCTAAGTGGGAGGGTGCCCCTGCATGAGCAGGGCACCCCTACATCCTTCAGAGTCCATTCTCCTGGGTTGTAAGTGCATCAGCCATTATGACATATAGAGTGGCCATGCGTCATTATGCAAGGACCATCTCTAAACTGGCTGTAACAAACCCTGTCATATTTGTTATAGAAAATGTTGGAATCATACCCTCACACCATAAACCGTGTGGGAGGAATGATTCCATGCACTGTAAAACTCCTCCAGGAGGCCCTCAGTGCTCCCGCTACCCATATTCCAGAACCGAACAGTGAGCTAGGGCTGCTGCCTACGAGAGACATGTTTCTGCCCTCCTGCTGCTGAGCCAAGCTCAAGCAGGGGAAGGCAGAACAATAGATATCCTGTCACAGGGAGGTGTGACCACCTCCCAGACAGGGTTTAGTGTATTGGGGCAGGGTGGAGGCGCTTGCCAGCGCCACTAAGACTGCTTGAGGAGCACACGTGGTGCCCTCCTTGCATACTCCAGTTCAGGGAGCCGTTGGCTCCCGCTCTGGCGCGAAACTGGACAAATAACACTGTCCAGCCCCTCCTCAGGAGGGACCCCTGAATTGTCCTAAACCTTTCCTAAGGGTACTCAAGGGCTTACCTGTGGGCATTTCCCTAAATTTGTCATGGAAGAAGATTCAGATCATGCACCACTTCATCCTTTTGGACACTTTAGACTTCGCTTGACTTGCTTTGGGAACCAAGACTGCAAGGGGTAGGAGTCCTGCTGCTCCTGGTCTCGTTGTCCTGCTGGTGTTCTGCAACGTCTGTGCCCATACCACATACTGGTACTTCACCAGGTCTGTGGACATCCTAGACCCTGAAAGAATCTCACTTGAAGTGAAGGAGTCACTCCCCTGCATCTGCAGGAACCACAACACAAGTGACCGGTCTGCTGATCCTGTGCTCTCATGGACTCCGAAAGACTCGGCAACACAGGTAGTGGTTCTGCAACTCCCTCAAGGCCTGCACTGTCTTCATACCGAGTTTAAGACAAGTATCCCTCGTCAAAACTGCTGGAACAGAACCCCTGTGCACCGCGTCGACTTGCAGTTGCCAAGGCTTGTTGACTTTCCTCCAGAGATCTTCGGGGTCCAAGAACCTCCAACCTCAAGCAACTCCTGCAGCCAAGATCTACGCTCTCACCACTTCCTCTGCACTGTGGGCCATCTTTACGGGTGAGCTGCTTGAGGTCCTCTTGCGACTCCTGTAGCTCTGGCCCGTGGATCCTCTTGAGTCTTCGGTGGCTCCAGTGGGCTCCCCTGCTTGCTCAGGGCCTCCTCTGACTTACCTGCTTGTGGTTAGCTACTTGGACCTTGCTGGTCCCGAAACTGCTCCTTTTTAGTCGACGACGCTGTTTGCTGCTGCCAAGGCTTGTGGTGCAACTGCCAGACACTGACCACCTGGTTCTCGACATCTGACATGGGACAGCTTGTAAACGGCTCCTGGTCTTCCACAGCGTCACCCGGACCACACAGCTGCAGCTTCAAGGGCACCGTCAATCTCTCCTGCATTCCCGACATCGGTGGGCATTCGTCTTCCGTGCCTCCTGGTCACTCTTGAGTGGCTAGACTCTGTCCCCTCAGCTTGCAGGTTCTTCTCATCTTGAAGCCACCTTTAATTTCCACTGGACTCCTTTGCTTCTTCTCCAGCAGCATCTTTCCTGAAGTCCTCCGTTTTGGTCTACGGTGGCTTCCAACGTCACTTGACACCTATGTACCAGGCTTCCTTGGTGAAGGTATCTGGGTTCCTGGGGTATCCACGGGTGGGGTGACTCTCCAACCTTACATCTTCTACGGGGTGTCTTCAGGGGCCTCTGGGAAGGGGGTCTCTTTTCTTTAAAACTGCAACCGCAGCTTGCCCATTGACTAACATTGAGCACTTGGTTGTGTTACCACTCTGTACACAACCTCTGTGGGGTTCCTAGATCCTCATTTTGGATGGTTTCCTGGGTCTCCGGCTCTTCTACATTTTGTGGGTCCACTCTTGTCTTGAGTGGTTGTTTGCATTACGCTATTTTAGTTTATGGTTTGGTCACCCCCTGGAGACGATTGTGTATTTGTGCTACTTACGTGCTCTATTTACTAAGTATTGTGTGTCTTATGGTTATATCTCCGGGTAGGAGATAATAGTGTGTTAGTCTTTGTAATAACATACCTTTTTTTTTATAACTACCTTGTTTGATTCCATCATCATCATTCAACTTTATTTCGGTCATAAACCATAAAACTGCGAGTGAAAAAT
The DNA here is from genome assembly GCF_964261635.1 of Lissotriton helveticus. Lineage (NCBI taxonomy): Eukaryota > Metazoa > Chordata > Amphibia > Caudata > Salamandridae > Lissotriton > Lissotriton helveticus. The sequence continues at coordinate 1,153,971,885 of NC_136067.1, read as the reverse complement.
AAAGCATACAGAGAATATTAAAACCCGACCTGTAAATTGGGAACCAAAAGAAGTGGTACACATCATGAGGTAGAATACAATGAGCATTAAAACGTTGGTAACCAATTGGAAGTTAAAAATATAAAGAAAAAAGATAAACTCAGTAGGTTAAAAACAGAGCTAAAAGTATCCATAGGAACACAATCTAATAATCCGTTCTAGTTTAGGTAAACACAGGTATGGAGTAGGAACCATGACAACAAAAGCCTTTGCTTAAACCACTCCGGCGACAAGGCCCGCTATGCTGGCAGGTTTCTATTCTTTTTACCCTCCTCTGAGCCAGTAAAAGGCTGCCCAGTGGACACAAACAAATAACACGAGGATAGTTTAAAACCTTATGGATACGGGGGAAAAAAAGTTAATCATTTCTGCAGAGGTTTCACACTTTTGACAGAAGCCTTCTCCCCCCCCCCCCCCCCCCCCCGAGTTTTATATGGTGCGAACTTGACCCAAAGTTATCAGAGCGCTTTACATGGAAAAACCAAAGGTGGTGATAGACGGAGCATTGACAATACAAACACTCACCCCCAGTCAACTGATCTGGGTTTAATCCATCACCGTTCTTTAGCTCACTCCGCCACCCCAGTTCAGACATGGCCATATGCAAATCAGTCTGACCCTATACCTCATGGGAACAGTCCAGCCCGAACTGCCCAGCCATGTCTTCCCTGGACCGGAATCAAGCTTCCCAGGACCGGTTTCTGGCATTACAGCCGTCTTCAGCCGGGCTTGCTTGACTCCAGTGGCAAAATGAGCAAGGGACTCGCGTCTGAGCATACCCTGCCAACTTAGGGCGAACAAAGAAAAACCAAAGGTGGTGATGGGCGGAGCGTTGACAATACAAACACTCACCCCCAGTCAACTGATCTGGGTTTAATCCATCACCGTTCTTTAGCTCACTCCGCACCCCAGTTCAGACATGGCCATATGCAAATCAGTCTGACCCTGTGCCTCATGGGAACAGTCCAGCCCGAACTGCCAAGCCATGTCTTCCCTGGACCGGAATCAAGCTTCCCAGGACCGGTTTCTGGCATTACAGTCGTCTTCAGCCGGGCTTGCTTGACTCCAGTGGCAAAATGAGCAAGGGACTCACGTCTGAGTATACCCTGCCAACTTAGGGCGAACAAAGAAAAACCAAAGGTGGTGATGGACGGAGCGTTGACAATACAAACGATTTACATGAGCACCAGTTACGTTACAGATGGACACATTCATTTCTAGGCACAGGGAGATTAAGTGATTTGACCAGAATCACAGGATATTGTGTCCCTGCCGAGACTCGAACCGGGTTCCCCAGCTTCGGGTCGACGGCTCTAGCTGAAAGGCCACATCCTCTCCTTAATGTCCACATGTGGCCCAGGATCTTGGCAACAGCACAAACCATTGTCTATCTAGGATCTGGTCTAAAGATGCGAAGAGCCTCGACATGATGGCATGTACCCAGCTGTTTGCAGATTGGTTTCAGCCGTTTACGTCTTGGGCAATAGTACTTGGGGAAAAACGAAAAACACGATTCTTTTTCACTTAACATATACCATAAGATTAAGTACTGGTAAAACAAACTGCTTTACACTCCTGGGCTAAGCCTGAAGGCTGCTCTCCACAGCTACCACTTAAAGAGCTTTCTAAGATTGTCTTAAGACCAGTAAAATCATCTTATGAGTTGTCTGGATTAGTGCAGTTGCTACAATTAAATAAGTGAGCACCATATAGTAAGCCAGCCTCGCACGCATTGGTGTGCAGCAATTGGGGTTCAAGCCTGCATTGTTTTACTAGCTAATCTAGGAGTGGATTAATTGAAAAATCATCCCTAGCGTTAGGCACATATAATATTTAGATAGACTAAGTAAGTTCTATTGAACTTGTAGATTAGTTGTTAAGGGTCTAGCACAATCCTTTTTCCGATCTTAGGAAGTTTAGTGTACACTAGGTTAGGTGGGTGCAACACCACACTACACCTAGTTACCATGTCTTTAGTTGGGGATACTAGTGTACCCCAGCCTTCTAGATACAGTGGTCTTAAGTTCCAGGAACTAAGGACCCTGTGTACTTCTTGGAAGTTAAAGACCGGTTGCAATCCAACCACTAAGTATCTCTGAAAGTTGCTTATCCGAGATGATCTCCAGAACCCTGACAGGTCAGGGGATCTGACAAAGTGAGTGGGGATGCTCCAGTTCATGGGGCAGGAGAGGTAACCCCCAGTGGCCCTTATTCTGAGTGTGACCAAGAGGAGTCTGAGGACTCCACCTTGGTGAACTCTGATCCAGGGAATAGTGCAGATGGCACACAGAGTGTCCCTAGAAGTAGGTCCTCCTTTATTACTCATGGGTAGGTTCAGAGCAGACAGAGGAGATCTAGGTATCCCACTGCTGAGTTCAATGTTTCTGGATATTCCATAGGGACTTCTATCTCTATCAGACAGAGGACTCCTTGGATTGAGACTACCACCTAAACAAACTTGAGAGAGTTAGACTCCATCTCAGGCGAGATCAGTTGGTCCCTGACGAGGAGGCCCTGGAAGTCCAAAGAGCTAGGAAAAATGTGGGACTCTAGTCCCATGGTGGCAACCCTAGTGTCCCTAGAGTCAGGGAAAACTGAGCAGGATAGTCCCTCCTTACCAGGAGCGGATGACATCCAGAAATGGATCACTGCTTTAGAGGGGGCCTGTAAAGTTCAGAAGGTCCCTCATAGGCAGTGGGCAGCTATCTTGTGGCTCTCCTTTGCTAACAAAGGTAGAGATAAGCTATGTTAGAGAAGAGAATGCTGACAATTATTCAGTTCTGAAGCGTGCACACATTGATGGGTTTGGCTTAACCACTGAGCAATACAGGATTAAGTTCAGCGACACCCAGAAGGCACACACCCAGGATTGGGTAGATTTAATTGATAGTGCTATTAAGGATCTGGAAGGCTGGCCTCTTGGAAGCAAGGTACAGGACTATGAAGGATTGTACAGTCCCAAAATTCCAAGAAGTGTAAAAAGAAACCTTTGTTATTTGTGCAATGCAAAGACTCCTTGGACAAGAGATGCTGATTGTCCAAAAGTCAAGGAACCTACTACCATAGCCCCTAAGGCAACTGCGCCCTCTAGCACCGTTACAAGTGGTAGTACAGCAACCAAGGGAATACTTGGGTTAACCTTGGGTTCTGAGGTGGGTTCTGGCCTAGTCAGAACTTCTGCTAAGGTTGTTCTAGTCTTTTACGGTGGCGCTGATCTTGCCCCCTTACTATTAAGACCCACTAACTTGCACAAGTACAGGCAATAGCCTTTGATCAATGGAAAGGAAGCCATAGCTTTCAGGGACACAGGGGCCAGTGTCCCAATGGTGACAGAGAAACTTGTGTCTCCTGAACAAATCATACTTGGACAAATATACCAAGTAACTAACAGTATCAATGTCAGGACTGATCATTCCTTGGCAGTTGTGAATCTCAGCTGGGGAGGGGTAACTGGACCTAAGAGTTGTGGTATCTCCAGACCTCCCTGTAGATTTTCTGTTGGGCTACGATTTAGAGACTTCAGCCTGGTCTTAAGTAGAGTTCAGGACTCGTGCAGAGATTATGGGCATTTCTGCTTTTGCCTCTGCTGTAACCAGGGCGCTCAGGCCAAACAGCTCAGTGTTGAGGGAGCACTAGATACTGGAAAGTGATGAGGGATGTTACCCTGAAATTGGTCTCAGGATGCTTGTTTTCGGTCCAGGGAAGGCCGGGCCTGGCAGTTTGTGCTGGACTATTCCCATGAGGCACAGGGTCAAGACTGATTTGCATATAGCTGGGTCTTAACTGAGGTGGCCAAGTGAGCTAAGGAGCGATGATGGATTCAACCCATATCTGTGACTGGGGTGAGTGAAAAGTTTCAGCACTACGTCCATCATCTCCTTGTGTTTACTGGAAAAATGGACCAGGTTGCCCTTCAGAGAAGGAGCAGAAAGGGTAAGGAATTATCCTCCTCCCAAACTCCCAATGAGGATCAGTCTCCTGGGGGAGATGAACTCAGTCCCTGTGAAAGAACTGTCCCTGAGGAACTTGGGTCTGTCTAGGAAGAGTTATTTGGGGCAAGGGGGCCCTACCAGGGCAGACTTGAGTTTGGATCAGCAATCCTGCCCCTCTTGAACCCCTCTGACAAGCAAGCTGCTGCTGAGGAAGCAGGGAATGTCAGTGGGTCCCATAGGATCTATTGGGAAGATGACCTTCTGTATTCTGAAGGTGGAGACCTCAAGCCTGGTGCCACCAGGAGATTGGTAATACCTCAGAAATTAAGGGGTTTTCTTCTCTCCTTGGCACATGACATTCCCCTTGTAGGACACCTTGGGCAAATTAAGACCGGGGAAAGGATTGTCCCTTATTTTCACTGGCCCCATGGGTCTGAAGACACCAGGGAATTTTGTCGCACCTGTGTCACTTGCCTAGCCAGTGGTAAGTCTGGTGGCACTGCAAAGGCCCCCTCAATTCCACCTCCAGTGGTTGGAGTTCCCTTTGAGAGGGTAGGGATTGACATTGTTGGTCCCTTGAACCCCCCAGCTGCATCTGGACCAATGTTCCCTGTAATTTTTTTCCTCTGTATGCGGCAGTGAAAGGTCTCTGTGCGCTGCAGCCAATGCTATGTGCGCCAAGAACCGGACCACGCATATGGGTGCAGCAACAAATATAAGTGCAAATATCACTTCAAACTTTTGCTTTTAAAAATAAAAATGCAGTGCATTCCACACATACAGTGCCACATGATGGGTCTTAAGGCAGGTTTGCAATTTACATACACACACCTAGGATCCTCCCCCTCTGCCTGGGACGACTCTTGGTGGCCATCCACTCTAGGCACAGCACCCACACCCACAGACCATGCACGCAACCTGGGCTTCATCCTGGACTCCTCTCTCTCGATGTCCAGACAAGTCAACGCAGTCTCATCCTCCTGCTTCAACGTACTTCGTGTTCTCAAAAAGATCTTCCGCTGGATCCCCCTCGAAACAAGAAAGACTGTCACCCACGCTCTGGTCACGAGTCGACTGGATTATGGTAACACACTATACGCCGGAATCACAGCAAAATTACAGAAAAAACTCCAACGCATCCAAAACGCATCAGCGAGACTCATACTGGACATCCCTCGCCAAGATCACATCACCGGACACCTAAAAGACCTCCACTGGCTTCCCGTCAACAAGAGAATTACTTTCCGCCTCCTCACCCACGCACACACGGCCCTCTACAAACTAGGACCCGAATGCCTCAACACTCGACTGTCCTTCTACACACCCACCCGCCAACTTAGATCGTCCAATCAAGCCCTCGCCGTAGTACCGCGCATCCGCAAATCCACCATGGGTGGCAGATCCTTCTCCTTCCTTGCGGCCAAGACCTGGAACTCACTCCCCACTCACCTCCGCCTTACTCAAAACCACACCTCCTTCAGAAAAGAACTCAAAACCTGGCTATTCGACAAAAATTGAACCCCCCTTCCCCAAGCGCCTTGAGACCCACTGGGTGAGTAGGGCGCTATATAAATCCCTGAACTTGAACTTGAACCATTACATGAATTGGTTACACAGGCAAGGACACTTCAGCGTTAGAAAAGCACAGGACTCTAACGGTGGTACCAATATAAGATTTCACTAAAGATTACCAACTAGAGATCTGTTCGTATGGTAGGGATATGTTGGGAGCCTATACAAGATCACATACCTGGGGATACATGCAGGGGGTCACATGTTATGCCCCACTGTGTGCATGCTCCTCCCTGTTCCTGCAGGGCATGGACTTGGCAGGCCATGCCCTGCAGGAATTTGCTTTGGCATTCCCATATCGCTGCCTTTTTTATAGGTACTGGCGTGGGGCAGCCTGCACTTTGATATCTGCATGGTGCACATTCTTTGCAGCAGGTACATTAACCTTGGAGCTACCTTAAAACTTGCACTAGAGTAAACTCTGAGAGCCATCTTGACATATTTAATATAGCATGAAAATTGCTGGAGGCGAGGAACGTCGCAGCAGGTGCTTTTAAAACAATTTACCTGCAAACAAGGCGTTCCACCTCCCACACACCTCCTAAAGTCAGCAGCCGGTACAGTGGCACCGGTCACACTGCCCTAGAGCTGGCCCTTGCCCCGCGGCTGAGCCCTATCAACCAAAGAAATGCAGCAAGTCTACCTGGGACGTGTGTTATCAATATTGTAACACATCAGCCGTTCACTAATATTACTGCAAATAATATCTGTGACGCTCAGTTAGAAAGCAAGTGACCACATTCACGTGCCACACAGCATCCCTCTTTCCCAAAAGTTTGGGGAAATTTAAGGGAGGTGTTTGAAATTAATACACCTGTTTGACAAGGGCTAATGCCAACCATTAGATAAACAGGAATGTGGACTAAGGAAAAAGGTACCAAATAATAAATAGAGCAAACACCTAAAAAATACCACCAGGATGTCTTACCATTGAAAAGTAATGTTCAAAACCTGTAAACATTTGCTCGATAAATCAGCCATAAATATGGCCATTTGAGGGGCATAAGAATGGGAGCTGAGCGTCCATCTTGAAGGGAACCTGTGGAGGAGACTACTTAAGCACAACTAATCTGATAGAGATTTCTAGCTGCAGCTTCATTTCCTTAGAATTATCGCCAGGTATCAGACTGGATCAATAAACCTTTTTGTGAGCAGTACCCCTGTGTGCCGGTAGGTGGCGCATAGCATAGTCATTCATGCCAGATGTGACTTGCGTAGTACCTATATAGGAGCCACGTCAGTGCGCTGACGTCTGTTCTATTCTTTCTGTGCCTGTCCGCGCTGATCCAGAGAGAGCAACCCACGGTCCTTTTTTTACTTGCCTTTTTCAACTTTTTGTTGAAGTCTTTTTTGAAGTTTTCTCCTGGTTTGGCAGGTATGTCCGCTAGTAAAGCTGGTTTCAAGTCCCGCGGCGCCTGTCAACAACAAATGTGGGTGCTGGACCTGCATCTTGTTTGCCTCTGGTGCCTCTGGCATGACCACGATGCGAAGACCTGAGTCGACTGCCGCACCATGCACCCCAAAGCCTTTAGGGAGCGCTCCCTCAAACTCCTTGTTGCTCGATGTGTGAAGCCGCAACTGTCTCAATCCTGGTCGAGAGGGAGGTCCTGGAATCAGTTGCGTAGTCCAAGATACTCTTTGCTTTCAGTCATCTTCAGGTCAGTCCCACAGTAAGAAGTCGAAGAGGTCTTAGACTTCATTCCATCTGTCAAAGTCATTGAATAAGACGAAAGAGTGTAGTCTTTCGGGACCCGGCTTCGCATCTCCTTGAGTGTCCGGGAGCTGAAGTGATCTCCATCCAACTCTCTGAGTTCTTTGAGGCCATGCACCTCATATTTGGGCGGCCTGTTTCTGTTGGTGCTCCTTCAGGCCCTGTGGGTTTGGGAGGGCCCTCCACTGCTTCTGTCTGTTCCGGCTCCTGTTGGGCCCCTTGGATCCATGGGGGGATCTGGAATGGCACCAGTTGTACCGACTAGACCTTCCCTAGTGCTAGTCCCGATGCAGATGCTCCCGGCGTCTCCATCTCCATTCTCATCCCCGACTCCAACATGGAGTCGGGAGGAGGGTATTGTCCGACACCGGCTCCATTGCTGACTGGAGCATGCCTTCTGGCCAGAGCCTGAGCCTTATTCCTATGGGGTGGGACTATGGGAGGCTTGGAAGGGGTTGCTATATTGTGAAGAATACCAGCCCTTAGACTCCAACATGGATTGATGTGAGGACTTTGAAGACACCAACGGAATGGACTCTCCAAATACTGACCTGGTCTCTCCTCCTACCGTGGCTACTGAGAAGGGAGCCTCATTTGCTATGATGGTGAGAAGGGCAGTCAAGATCCTGGACCTCATTACCCTCCGTGGTAGTCAAGAATAACGTCTTGACAGAGTTGCTTCAGCTGGGAGTGACCCCCTTAGAACCATTTCCCCCATTTAATGAAGCCCTCACTGATGTACTGCTTGGGATTGCGTCCAAACCCTGCACAGGAGTGTAGGAGAGTAGGATCTGCTTCATATGGTTACCCCCACTTTTTGCTGTGTTTCACTGGTTTTTCGACTTTAGTCTGGCTGTGGCCCTGCTAATCAGGACCACAGCCTAGCTGTTCTCTCTCTAAATTGGTTACCTGTACATTAGGTACACTCCAGATTGGTTACTGGGTTACCCTTGTAAGTCCCTAGTATATGGTACCTTAGGTACCAAGGGCATAGGTACCCCAGAGGCCTACCAGGGGCTGAAGCATGTATTATGCCACCCCTGGGAAGCCTTCAAAAATGGTAAAACAGGTCTGCACTTGCAGCCTGGGTAAGGTGGTGTAAGCATCCCTTACTTAGATATAGTATACCTATATCTACCTATATATAGACACATATAGACCTATAAGTCACTCCTATGGCAGGCCTTGACAATCCTGAAGGCAGAGTGCTTGGTTTTGTGTGAGAGGGTGCCCTAGCATGAGCTGAGCCCCTCTGCAGCTTTCAGAATCCCTTCTTTATAGCTGTTCTACAATATAACCATACCATATACTCCTAAGTGCATTATAATCCTTGCGGTTAATGCTAACTTTGGAATGGCTTCATCAAAACATGTCGTGTTTGGTGTCAAGCTCTTTGGAATCCTACCCCCTCCGCCAGTTCTGGCGGTGGGGGTAGGATTCCGCCCTTCTAGAGGGAGAATACATGTACACACTTACCCGGTAAATGTTTAAAAGAGCCTCAGCATCACAAAATAGATGCTGCTGCCACAGACAAGAGTCTGACCTCCTGCTGCTGGACGAAACTCCGGCAGGGGAGGCCTAGACAATAGGTTTCCTGTCCAGGGAGGTGCCAACACCTCCCCAGACAGGCTTTAGTGTATTGGGGCAGGGTGGGTTGCATTCAGTGAATGCTTTTCACAAGGTGTCCCATGCATTTCCCAGTTCAAACCGGTTGCTGGGGGACTCAGCCCCAGCTCTGGCGCAAAACTGGACAAAGGCGAAGGGGAGTAACCACCCCCTCCCCAGGTCCTCCCATAGGTGGGACCCTAGAGTTAGTCCAACCCTTAAACTTGGTAAAAGTATAGGAACCCAGTACCTAGGACTTTAGCTTACCCTAGACGAAACTCTGAAACATAAATCTTGGACCTTCGACATTCCATATCGACTGGAAGACGGAAGAGATCTCCCTTGGGGTCAAGGAGTGACTCCCCTGTTCAAACAAGCACCAAAGAACCAACTTGCCGGTCTGCATTTTCGAGGCTCCCGCCGGATCCCGAAGAATCTGCGACACAGGACACGGACTTCCAGACATCTCCGAGGCTGACACGAGTCACCAGCGAAGCTGAGACCTGTAGCTATCACGAGAGACATGGGACCTTAACTCCTGGACATCCTGCACATTTGCTAGTGCATCGACTTCCCGAGCTTTCCCGAAGTTGTGGGCCTATACTCCACGAGTGTTCCGTGGGCCCGCTTTCAGCATTTCATCTCGAGGTGCCTTCGCGATCCCTGGTCCGTCGACTGGTGGGTCCCCACGAAGGAATGTCCTTTGTTTCTTGGTCTTTCCTGGTTGCTCCAGACGTGCCCTGACTCCCCTCAGGGTGAGTCCCTCAGACCTTGCTGCTCTGCACCGAAGCCAATCTTTCCATTCTGTGTGGGTTGGTGTTGCCAAGGCTTGTTGGGTCCAAACTGAACACCGACACTGCAGCACTCGACATCCGACGTGGGACCGCTCGAATCCAGCTCCTGGTTGTCGTCGACTCCTCCTGGACCTCGTGGCTGAAAAGTCAAGCTTCACCTACTTCACTTGAAAGCACCCGACATCGGCTGGCATCTTCTTGTTGCCATCCTGGTCACTGGCTAGTGACCCAGACTCTGCCCCCTCTGCTTTCAGGTTCTTCAGATCTCCAATCCACCCTTGGATCCATCCGGACACTCTTCTCCTGGACTCCTGCAGCACTTCTTTGCAACTCTCCATTGGAATCGACGGCAAAACCCGACACAAAGACACCTATGTACCTGGCTTCCCTGGGTGAGGTAACATGAGTACTTCGGTGCTCCCGTGGGTCTTGACTCTCGAAGTGTCCAGTACTGAAAGGGTTTTACCGTAGTCCACTCCTAAGTGTCCTTAAACTTTAACTTTCGCCATAGAAGTCAATGGTGATTCGCGGCTGTGCTTAGACACTGCACGCGTCCCCCGTGGGTCTCCTGCGTCCCTACCTTGGGTGGTTCCTGTTTGCCCCAGCGGTTCTACAGGCCCTAGGCCAAACTTCTATCCCTCACGTGGTTCTTATACCACTTTTTTAGTATATGGATTGTGAGGCCCCTAGGGCAAAATGTATACTGTGCTAATTTACTGTGTGCTACTTAAGTTCTAGCCTCATAAAGAGACGAGAGGGGTTGAGTTTAGAATAAAAACATATATTATTTATATATATATATGTATGTATGTATGTATGTATGTATGTATGTATGCCTGGTGTGGTGCTCTTTCGTTTGATCATTCAAGAGATTATAGACTGGTAAAACAAGCTGCTTTACTGTCTTTCAAGACTTAGCCTGAAGGCTGCTCTCCACAGCTACCATCAGGATAGCTTTTTATAAAGGTGTCTAAACCTACCATCAATAAGGGTCATTTGGACTGGTGCAAGGTGCCCACTAGAATAGTGGACATCATATGCCAGGCCAACTTCTCACAAGGAGTTCCTGTGAACAGGATGAATGACTACAGCCCGCCCCACGGTATCCCAATTTCCTCATACACCACCCTATCCCGGAGAACTTGGTGGTCCAAGCTTCCACTTCCTGATTAAATCCTGGTACATTCCCTACCACTCAACCGGATAGGGAATCCAAGAGGCTGGACACCTTAGGAAAGAAAGTGCCCTTTGGATGTTACTCCTTAGCACTATGTAATTCGGTGGCATAGGTGCTGTCCATGGTCCCGGGGAGGCATGGGCCACACTTTTCCATGCTCTTGCTGATGGGGAAGATGCAGCCAAATTCATGGTCCGATGTGAGCTGGATACGACAGTATCGCTAGGCAGAGCAGTTTCTTTTTCGGTGTCTTTGTGGCACCATGCCTACCTGAGAACTGGCTTTTCCGGGAATGTCCAAGTGTCGCTTAGCGAAATGCCCTTAGATGGCTTCCTTCTCTTTGGAGCCCAGGCGGACTCAGCACTGAGTGTTTGAAGGACTGCAGGGCTACGGAAAGGTCCTTGGGTCTTTCCATGGCCTGCGCCAACCCAGTCTGCCTTTTGCTCTTTTTGAACCACGGACACTGCTTCCAGCTGTGTCTTTACACGCCTAGCCACCACGCCTCTGTGTGGCCGAGGACGCTGCACCCACAGGCTCTGTGGGCAAGATAGCCAGAGATCTGGCCAGTCCACCCACCTTTCCGCAGCCCCCCTTAGTATGCCCCCTCACCATTATGGGCACCCAGTGGGAGGCAGGATACGGCATCACCTGTCCCACTGGTGGTCAATAACATCAGACCACTGGGTTCTTCAAATTCTCAGAAGGGGCTAATCCCTCCCCTTAGTTACCCCACGCCACCCACTTGCAACAAGGTGAAGGAGAGCCATCTCTCCTTGCTCCGCCAGGAATTGAAGGTTCTCTTTGCCAAGGGAGCCATAGAAAGGGTTCTGACACCAGAAGTCGCTCGTGGTTGTTATTCCTGCTAGTCTCTGGTGCCTAAAAAGGACGGAGGCCTTCGGCCTATCCTAGACCGCGTCCTATCTATTTCTTCCTCAAGAAGAAGTTCAAAGTGCTCACGCTCGCTCAAGTCCTATCTTCCCTGGACCCAGGAAACTGGATGGCAGTGTTGGACTTGCAGGACACATCCTTCCACGTTCCCGTACTGCCTACCCACAGGAGTTACCTGCTGTTCACCGTGGGCCATGAGTACTTTGTTTGCTGTGCTTCCTTTTGGCCTTATCAGTGCCCCTCAGGTGTTCACCAAGATGATGTTGGTGGTTGCAGCTCATCTGCGGAGATCAGCGGGCCACTCTTACCCTGTCTCGATTACTAGCTTTTTTTTTTTAACATAAGATTTTATTGAGAAGATAAGCAGAGTCAAAAAATCAGTCACTAAGATTACAATATTCGTAGGACAATACAGGGAGTAAGCAAAACACAAATCAGCGTTAAATTTGACTTACGGGCCCAGCACGGGACATAGCCAGTTCAGACGTAGGAGAATCACAGATTTCGCCACGGTATCTATTCCAATGTCCCCACTTCGTGTCCCACTTCTTAGGGCAGCCTCTAATTTTGTATACAGTTTTCTTCGCAATCATACAGCGGTCCATCTCAGCCACCCAGCCCACCACCAACGGCCCGCCCGGGGAGCCCCACTTCATTGCAATGGAACGCTTAGCAACAAAAAAAACAGCGCCGCCCACTGAAGTTCTAGGTCATTCAAGTCAGTAGCCCCCATATGTTGAGGACACATTCCCTAGGTGATGCTAAGAGAGGCTTACCCAGGGACCTGCTCATCTTTCGGGCCACACCACTCCAGAACTGTTGTGCCACCGGACAGTCCCATAGGATGTGGTAGAAGGTGCCAGGCAGGCCACATCCCCGAAGGCACAGTGTATCAGGGCGTCTTCCAATTTTGGCCAAGGTAAGAGTGGACATGTAAGCCCTGTGTAAAACCTTTAATTGGATCTGTCTGAACCTATGACAGATAGCCGATTCTCTAGGGGACATTAGGGCTGAGCGCCAATCCTCCTCCTCTAAGGGACCCAGGTCTATCTCCCACTTGGTCCGCAACGACTGAAATGGGTCAGGGAGGTTATTACAAAGCTTTCGGTAGGTGTAGGAGATGGCTTTCTCAGGGAGGGGTTCGGATAGTAGACGATCTTCCAGGGGGGAGGTCTCAGGTATTGAAGTGAGGTCCGGGACGGCGGGCGTAATGGCGTGTTTGATTTGCATATGGCGGAAAGATTCTGTGAGTGCAAGGGAGTATTTGGCCTGGAGGTCACTAAATGTCAATAGTTTACCCTTATAAAGAAGGTCCCCCACTTCCGAAATCCCTATAGTGTCCCACTTGTCGAATCCCTGGAGGAAGCAAAGGGAACCTAGGCGCTGTGACGATCACAAAGGTGTTGCCTTAGTGATCCTGTCCATCCATCCCAGGCGTTTGTTGGCCCTGTGCCATATTGCGACCGTGTGCGCCATGGGTCCGAGATATCTATTCTTAGTCTGTTTGCTGTACAGGGCCCCCAGATACCCTTCCCGTCCAGTTTGACATTTATCGAGGTAGGCCGGATTCAGGGGTGAGCCATGAATCCAGCGATTAACAGCCACCAATTGCAACGCCCAATAATAGAGGCGGAGGTTGGGTAAGGCTATGCCTCCATTATACCAACCCTAAAAAAGTCTACAAAGGGCAATACGGGCAGCCCCACCGTCCCACAACAAAAGACGTAGCTCACTCTCCACCGTGCGGAAGTAGGAGTCTGGTACTAGGAAGGTGCAGTTCTGCAAAACATATAGGAAGGGCGGGAGCGCTAGCATTTTGAACAATGCCGCTCTGCCTGGTGGGGAGAGCGGGAGGGACCACCAGTGGGCAACGTCACTGTGGGGTCTACGTAAAGGACCCAACAGGTTGCATTCATAGAATACTTTAGGGTCAGGCGTGATATGGATACGGAGGTATTGAAAGCCCTCAGTGGCCACTGCAATGGAAAACCCCCGGGGTAGGTGGGGCGGGAGACCCTGGAGCATGTATAGCGTGGATTTGGTCCAATTAATCGAATACCCTGAGTATTTCCCAAAATTAGTTAGAACATGGAATAAACTGTTAACAGAGGATCGGTGGGCTGACCCATATATCAGGATGTCGTCATAATATAGGGAAATTTTGTCTGTTATGTCTTCGGTCCAGGAGAGGCCTCTGATGGAGACGTCAGTTCAGACCCAATGGGCCAGAGGCTCAAGAGTGAGGGCAAACAACAGCGGAGACAGGGGGCATCCCTGTCTGGTCCCCCTGTGGAGGGGAAACCGCCGAGACGTGTGGTTGTTAACCCGAACTTGGCCCCAGAGGTCTGTATAGAGGAGTAGCACCCAGCCAATGAAATGGGGTCCAAAGCCAAAACGGATCAGGACCTCGAAGAGACAGGGCCATTCAATTGAGTCGATTGCCATCGTGGCATCGAGGGACAAGATGGCCGCGTCCTGTTGTATGATTGATTGACGACTCATGACATTATGAACTCTCCGTAAGTTCAAAGCAGCGTTACGACCCGGGAGAAAGCCGGACTGGTCGTCATATATCAGAGAGGGAAGCACCGACAGAAGGCGATTCGCCAATAGTTTATCCAGGACTTTTGCCTCCGCGCTAATCAGAGAGATCGGCCTGTATGAGCAGCAGTCGGCGGGTGGCTTATTAGGCTTGAGAATGACCGCGATGGAGGCTAGTCTTTGATCAAGTGGGAGAATACCATTGTCACAACTTTCCGTAAACATGTTTTGAAGATGGGGAACGATTTCCGAGACCATGCCCATCAGAAATTCTATCGGGACCCCATCGGGGCCCTTTGCCTTGCCGGAGTTAACAGCAAAGAGCGCCGTGGTGAGCTCCTCTGCTGTGATGTCAGCGTCCAAGGCCTCTCTATCGACGTCCGAGACAACCGGAAGGCGCATCTCGTCCAGAAGTTGTCTGGATTCCTCCGGCGTATAGACTGCGCCAGCGGTATAAACGCGCTCCAGATGGTCGGCGAAAGCCTCCGCGATGTCTCGTGGATCTGTAATCGAGGACCCATCTGGCCTAGCTATGGACGACACCCATCGGGACCCCTGTTCACGTCTCCAAACTCATATATCCGATGGCGCGTGTGGATTAGTCGCGCCTGTGCCTTTTCCTGCGCTAGCGCTTTGTAGGCCAATTGTTGGGTATGGAGCCGGCGAGCAGTGTCGTCTGAAGGGGCTGCGTTATGGGTTGCCTCGAGGCGAATGAGGTCGGATTCAGCCTGAAGAATCCTCTCATCGCGTTGCCGCAGGTATCCCATCTTAAGTATTAGGGCTTCACCCTTCACCACCGCCAGGAAGCGCGGCGAGTTGACAACAATAAACAAAGATACAGGGTAGAAATTCCTGCCGCCTTATATCGGAAGATCGTGAAAGGATCAAAAGAAGAGATAATCCTCTGCCTCCCAGAAAACCCTCCCCTTTTTGTGGCCATAAGTTTGAACCACTAAAGGTTGGTGCTGCCACTGAAGTTATCCTGGTTGTGTCCTGAATTAAGGATTTGGTCCAGCTATAGAAACCCATACAGGCCAACCGATCACTAACGTTCAGAAAAATCACAAGAGCCCTGATGATAGTTTAGAAAATTCACGCCCAAACTTGAAACGCGTCGGCAATCCAGCAAGAGTTAATGATATACATTGATTGTGTATTATGAATTAGACCTGCCTCACGCTTTTTCTCTTGTATTGAATTGGCTCTTTCTATGTTTTTTGATTTGGCTGTAATTTTGATTTGGCTGTATAAAACTGTCTAGTGGTGATGGTTATAGTTTAGTATTGTATTGTCATTGGGATGTCACATATAAATATTGTTCATAGAGTGTGTCAGTAGTATCGTGTTAATGTAGTTTAGCGTTATTTGTAAATAATTGTGTTTGTTGTATTCTCCTGTTGCCATATGAAATAATTTTTGAAATAATCAGTCATAAAAGGTATAAATAAAGATACCGGACCAGATTTAACGTCCATGTCTATTTGGTTCTGAAATAATATTGAAGTAATTGAGTGAGGGGGCACATTTTGTTGGTTTGCAATATATAGGGTCCAGCCCTCCCTCAGCCCCGCAAAGGACCTAACTCCTTTCTGTTCGCGGAGGTATGCCCTCCAGAGCGTGACAGCCGATTCAACAGAGCTGACATTTTCAGCGAAATAAAATGCAGTACGTTCAAGCAGGGCGTCCTTGATATCTGGGATCTGCAGAAGCCAGGGGTTAATGACTATGGGACCACGCATATATTGGCGATGATAGGTTATGTCCACATTAAGGGGTGAGTGATCGGATATGCCCCACGGAAGCCCTTTTGGACGGATGAAACATCCAATATCCGTGAAAGGACAAAATAAATAATCAATGCGGGACGTACTATTATGGGCGTTTGAGTAGTGCGTGAAATACGGCGTGTCCGGGTAATGATGGCGCCAAATGTCTGCCAGTCCCATAGCGTGTGCAAAGTCAGATAATTCCGAGCTCAGCCGGTGGGAACTGCACCTGGGTTTACGGTCCAGATCGTCACACATAGTGGCATTAAAGTCCCCTCTGATCAGGAGCGTCCCCATGGGGAGGCCCAACAAAAGAGCGCCCAATTCTTTAAGGGAGTCCCGGACTAACGTCGGCGGAAGGTAAGCAGAAATTATGTTCAGGGGGCGCCCTTCCCATGCTGCTTCCACCAAGGCAAATCTACCCAGAGGGTCAGGCCAGAGTCGTGAGTGGGTAGGTGCGAGGCTTTTCTTAACCAAAATTCCAGTACCGCGAGATCCAGAGGTGAACCCCTCGTGGACCAGTAGTTTGTAACCCCCTCTCTGGAGGGCTTGACAGGTGTTACCCACTAAGTGCGTTTCCTGCAACAGAACTGTCGGGGGAGTGGCGCCTTAGAAATTGAAGGACTATGCCTTTCTTGATCCTGTGTCCTAAACCATTGACGTTCCATGACAGGACCGTGAGATTTCTAGTGAGGGACTGTCATGGTGGTGGAGACAGGTGGAGTATAAGGACGGAGAAGTGGGAGAAAGGCCGCCGAGGCCTCCAGGTCGTCGGGACCGCATAAGGCACAGGGGCAAGAGGTCTGTGGATAGTTAGGGGACCAAAGATCACCGAAAGTGGCAACCCGCCGTTAATGAACCCTGAATAAGTAGGTAGGCGTGACTAGAAAGGACTCTGCAAAAAAGGCAAAGAAACAATAAAACATCAGCAAAACAAACCCAATCCCCCCACCCCTCTATCCTTCCCCCATCCCTGCTTCCCTGCCCGCAGATTCAAAACTATCCACACTCTCCTCATGGTGTGCCACAGGGATCAATCCTGAGCCCTTTGTTTTTTAATTTGTACCTGCGACCGCTGGCCAATCTCGCAGAAAACTTTGGTCTTAGTTTAATGACCTATGCAGATGACTCACAAATTCTGTTTTCACTTTCTAAATCCGACTTGTCTGCGCCATCTGCTTTAAAAGAAGGCCTTCAAGAAATATTTAGTTGGATGTCAGCTAACCAACTTAAATTAAATGGGGAGAAAACAGAGGTTCTCCTCTTAGGGAACAGTAAAGATCTCTGGAGTGATCCCCACTGGCCATCGTCATTAGGTAAACTTCCACCTCCAGCCTCTCAGGTTAGAAACCTTGGGGTCATCATAGATGACAGTCTATCTATGACTCAGCAAGCAAACAAAGTGGCAGGTATATGTTTTACCATTCTTAAATGGTTACGTAAAATTGTCTGGATGTTGCCATCTACCACCCAGAAGACCGTAGTCAATGCCTTAGTGACATCTCGGCTTGATTACGGTAACATCTTGTACCTGGGCTCAAACAAGGCAGTAATAAAACGTCTGCAACTGGTGCAGAACGCTGCGGCCAGACTGCTCTGCAGAATCCCTAGATCCGCTAGGATCACCAAACATCTTAGGGACCTGCATTGGCTCAGGGTTGAGAACCGAATTCGTTTCAAAACCCTGAATTACCTATTTAAAATCAAAGCTGGCACTGCTCCCAAATACCTACAGGACCTTGCTAAGCCCTACCTCCCAAATCGCAGCCTTCGTTCAGGCACAGCTGCGAACTTTGTGGTACCGAGGTTCAAACGGGCCAGAATAGGTGGGAGATCCTTTTCCTACCTGGGCCCAACGCTATGGAACTCACTGCCCATTCATATACGCAAGGAGGAAAGCTATATGAATTTTAGAAAAAATGTAAAAACTTGGCTGTTCGACAAATAAATGCTTTGACTGTTCTCTCTCCAGTTGTACTTTTGTGTCTTGCTGGTCCGGCGCCGGGAAACCCTTTGTGGGTAGCTGTGCGCCTTACAAGTGTTATAAAATAAATAAATAAAATAAAATCCACACCCCAACTAGGCAGAGTGCCTGTCGGCCACCCAACCATGTTCAGGGGTACCTGGTGAGCCGTTGGTGCCACTCGCCCGATACTAAAGGGGTTGTAACAATCGTGCAATTGTATACCCAAAAAAGTCTCAGTGCAACATTCACATATTAGAAAAATACTTGTCAGTCAGCCAGAGTAATCCGGTCAGGGCCAGAAGGAGTGTCCCGCTGGAGTGGAGACATGTACAGGGCAGAAGTCTACCGCCCATAGTAGCAACAGCAACAGGAAAAAAGGCCTGCGGGACATTAACTAAATTCTGATTCTCAGCAATACTCCTGTGTGAAAAGGACATCATTCTCCGTTGCCCGGCATGTGGTCCTCCCGTGGGAGGTCATCTGGGACATCTCGATTTCTTGGAGACCCTCCTACTCGACGCCAACCCTCCAGCCAGTCCCACACATCGTCTGGTGACAGGAAGAACCAGGCTTTCCCGTCCATTTCCACCCGCAATTTCGCAGGAAAGAGCATCGAGTACTTGACGTGCTTTTCGTGTAGGGCCTTCTTGACCTCCAAGAAACTGCGCCGTCTAGCCTGGACCTTCAGCGTAAAGTCCGGAAACATTGTGATACGGGCGTTCTCTAGGAGCAGGGGCGGCCCAGCACGAGCTGCCTGAAGGATAGCATCACGGTCACGAAAGTTAAAGACTCTAGCAATGATAGCGCTAGGAGGGGCCCCTACCTTCGGTCTCACTCCTGGGACTCTATGCGCCCGTTCTATGGAGAAGAAACTTGAGAGGTTTTTCGGCTGGAGGTGTTTCATGACCAGGCTCTCAACAAATAAGTCCGCCGCAGTCTCTTCCATCTGTTCCGGAACACCTAGAATACGGATGTTATTCCGTCTTGCCCTCCCCTTGTAGTCGTCCAGGAGGTCGCTCATCTGTTTCTATTGTGTTTGAAGTTGGGCGACCTGTTGCTGCAGGGTCGTCTATAAGGGCCGCAGTTTTAACCTCCACATCCTTGACCTTTGTGTCCATTTTGCGCAGGTCCGCCCGTAGGAGGGTCACCTCTATGTTGACTGAGTCAATCCGAGTCTCTAGGGAGGACCGGACCCCAGCGATTGCCTGCATGACGTCTTCGAGAGTGAGAGATTTCGCTCTCGGGGAGGAGGATGTGGGTTTCGGGTCTTCGGATGATGTCGCAGCCTTGCCGTCTCCCTTGGATCCCCAAGAGAGCTTATTGATTTGTCTCTGGGTTGAGGTCTTGGCCCCTTTGCTGGACGCCATCTGGGGTTAGAGTATCAGCGCACCGGAAGGAGCAGCGTTACGGGGCAGATTGCGCCAGGAAGGGCCCTCCCCTACGGACAGTGTACAACTCTGGCAGCAGTGCGAGTGATTCAGTCGCCAAGTAATCGCTTGAGATCCCTGGGTAGGACCTATTGAATCCTAGGGTCTGCCGCGCAGTTTTGTCCACCCCTAGGCCACCTGTCCAGTCAGCCTTCACAGCCCTGGCGCCAAGCAAAGCTCCTGAAATAGGCGCCTCTACCAGTGTGGGAAGTTGCCTTTAAGGAAGGGAGACCCGGGTAGCCAAATACCACTTAAATAGTTCCAGACCGGGGAATCGGCTGGTATAGCGTGAGCAGAACACCGTCTAGTTCGGCCCCAGGACGATGCCTCACGGAGAGAGGCAGACTAGTCTGGCCGATGGCAGTTTGGACCGGGAAGCGTTGCACGGCGTGAGCGGGGTGCAGCTGGTCCACCACCACAATGCCTGTTGTGCTGTCGGCAATGAGGAGCAGGTAATGGCACCAGTGAGCCCCCCCTGTGTGCCGAGGGGCTGCCGGAGAGACAGGGCGCAAGGGTCACAGCCAATGCTCGTACGGAAGAGTCCAAATCCGGGGCTTCCGAAAAAGTTCAGGCCCAGAAGCCAGGGCGTTGCGTGGATGCCTCCCCGGGACCACGGGCCGCAGCAGGCCGCCTCAAAGCTTGTCTCACCTGGGTCCTCCAACGAAGCTGCGGGTTCCAGACAGGCGCGGAGGGTGTCTGAGTTGCTCCGATGAGTGACCGGGAGGCAGGCAATGTCTCTGGAGGCCCGATCACCTACTAGGCTTCAGCAGGCAGAGTCCTCTAGAGCCGGAGCTCCGCAACGGGCACCATCTTGTGCGCGAAGGGGGTCGTCCTTCAGTCGGTTCGCGTTCCCACACGACCTCCTCCGACTGACTACGGCGATTCCCTGGAGTGCACCACAGGGTCTACGTGAGGACCTCTCGAGTGCTGAGGAGTCCTCAGCCGGATAACGGAGTTTTGAGCCGGATAGACAGGCGAGGGCCGGAAGCCGCGTTAGCAAGCGACCATTCCCTCCGGCTGCTAGCCACGCCCCCTCGATTACTAACTTTTGAAGGCGGGCTCGCCTAAGGCAGCCATCTCCCACCTTCAGATCACGGCATACCTCCTGCATTCACTGAGGTTGACTACCAACGTGTCAAAGTCACTCCTGACTCCCTCTCACATGCTCCCTTTCATCTGAGCTGTTCTGGACATGGTGCAGTTATGAGTCTATTCTCCCAAACAGCAAGTCCAGGATATTCCGGCTGTGATACTGATGATTCGGCCTCTATCCTGGATTTCGGTGAGACTGACAGAGGCTGCTGGGACTCATGGCCTCTTGCATCCTGCTTGTGACACATGCACATGCCCGCTGACATATGCGGGCTCTGCAGTGGGACCTGAAGTTACTGTGGGTGCAGCATCAGGGGAATCTCTCCAACCTGGTCCAGTTCTTGGAGAGAACTGCAAAAGATCTGCAGGGGTAGATAATGACCTATGAATGGGTCAGCAGCAGATCCCTCTCCCTTCTTCAATCAGATCTCTCAGTGGTGACACAACCTTCTTGAGCTCCGGGTGATCCAGCTGGCAATAAAAGCCTTTCTACCCTCCATCCCTGGAAGGCTAGCGCAGATGTTCATGGACAACACCCCTGCCCTGTGGTACTGCAACAAACAGGGCGGGGTGAGGTCGTTGACCATTTCACAAGAGGTCCCGCGTCTCTGGACGGGCTGGTGGTTAAAAAACTGGCGGTCTGTCTGGACTCACCCAAAGATGTCTAGCGGATCAGGAATAGCATCTCCATCCAGAGGTGCTGCAGATCTCTTTATGGCGAACAAAGTGTTACAAAATGGGGTGGTGATGGACGGAGCATCTGAACCAATCAAACACCCACACCCAGTCAACAGATCTGTGTTTAATCCATCACCGTTCTTTAGCCCACTCTGCCACCCCAGTTCAGACATGGCCATATGCAAATCAGTCTGACCCTGTGCCCCATGGGAACAGTCCAGCCCGAACTGCCAAGCCATGCCTTGCCTGGACTGGAAAAAAGCTTCAGAGGACCGGTTTCTGGCATTTCGGCCGTCTTCAGCCCGGCTTGCTTGAATCCAGTGGCAAAGTCAGCAAGGGACTCACGTCTGAGCATACCCTGCCAACTTATGGCGAACAAAGGGGGTGGTGATGGACGGAGCATCTGAACCAATGAAACACTCACACCCAGTCAACAGATCTGGGTTTAATCCATCACCGTTCTTTAGCCCACTCTGCCACCCCAGTTCAGACATGGCCATATGCAAATCAGTCTGACCCTGTGCCTCATGGGAACAGTCCAGCCCGAACTGCCAAGCCATGCCTTACCTGGACCGGAAACAAGCTTCCGAGGACCGGTTTCTGGCATTTCATCCGTCTTCAGCCCGGCTTGCTTGAATCCAGTGGCAAAGTGAGCAAGGGACTCACGTCTGACCATACCCTGCCAACTTATGGCGAACAAAGTGGTACCAAAGTGGGTGGTGATGGACGGAGCATCTGAACCAATCAAACACTCACACCCAGTCAACAGATCTGGGTTTAATCCATCACCGTTCTTTAGCCCACTCTGCCACCCCAGTACAGACATGGCCATTTGCAAATCAGTCTGACCCTGTGCCTCATGGGAACAGTCCAGCCCGAACTGCCAAGCCATGCCTTCCCTAGACCGGAATCAAGCTTCAGAGGACCGGTTTCTGACAGTTCAGCCGTCTTCAGCCTGGCTTGCTTGAATCCAGTTGCAAAGTGAGCAAGGGACTCACGTCTGAGCATACCCTGCCAACGTATGGCGAACAAAGTGGTACAAAAGGGGGTGGCGATGGACGGAGCATCTGAACCAGTCAAACACTCACACCCAGTCAACAGATCTGGGTTTAATCCATCACCGTTCTTTAGCCCACTCTGCCACCCCAGTTCAGACATGGCCATATGCAAATCAGTCTGACCTTGTGCCTCATGGGAACAGTCCAGCCCGAACTGCCAAGCCATACCTTCCCTGGACCGGAAACAAGCTTCCGAGGACCGGTTTCTGGCATTTCAACTGTCTTCAACCCGGCTTGCTTGAATCCAGTGGCAAAGTGAGCAAGGGACTCACGTTTTTTGCAGATCTCTTTAGGCAGTCGGGAGAGCCCTGGTTAGATTTGTTCGCCACTGCTGAGAAGGTGCAATGTCAACAGTTCTGCGAAGTTTCCAAGCCTTCCCTCACTCAGACACTTTTCGTCTCAAGTGGAGCTCAGGCCTACTCTGTCTTTCCACCTATACCGCTTCTGCCCAGAGTTCTCAAGCAGATCGGGAACGACTAGGCCTGAGTCATTCATGTGGCTCCGGACTGGGCTCTGAGCGTTTGGTATCCAGGGATGTTGAACATGGCCATTGGTCCTCCGATCAAGCGGCCACTTCGGCAGGATCTTCTGTCATAGCAGATGGGGAGGGTACTCCACCCAAAACTGTCAATGCTCCGCCTTCATGCATTGAGATTGAGCGGACAGTTAACAGCTTTTGACCTTCTGCCCAAAGTCTGCAATGTTATCTTGGCAGCCAAGACGGTATATATAATCCACATTTGTAAAGCGCGAACAATCACCCGTGAGGGTCTCCAGGCGCTCGTAGCCATTGGGAAGATTAAACAAGCTATTGCCCAGAGTCATATGGTGCTGGGCTAATCTGCTGCCGGCGCCGGGGACCGAACCGGGATCCCCAGATTCCAGCATCAGTCGCCCTGGCCGCAGCGCCACACCTCTCCCTTTACAGCTGCTGTTGGAGTAAGTTTGAGGCATGGTGTGCAGAGAGACAGGTTGACCCTATTTCTGCTCCTCTCTTCCAGGTCTTTCTCTTGATACTTTACCCTGCCCACCAGGGCTTAGCTCTGGGCGCCTTCAAGGGCTATTTTCGTGCCATCTCAGCCTTTATGCAATTGCCTGATCAGCCCTCACTCTTCAAATCCCCTGTTGTATATATGTTTTTGGAAGGTTTGCAACATGTGTCCTCCTTCCCTCTTCTTCATGTCTCAGTGGGACCTTAATCTACGTTTTTGATGTGCACCCCCTTTGAGCCATTGCACAACTGTCCTCTCAGGCTCCTTACCATCAAGACGGCCTTCCTGTTGGCAGTAACATCTGCCTTGAGAATCAGTGAACTTTTGGCTTTGTCATCCGAGCCTCCATACCTGAACATATGTCCAGACAAGATATTTCTTCACACTAGAACTTCCTTTCTGCCTAAAGTTGTCATTCCTTTTCATGTAGGCCAGTCATTCACCCTCCCTACCTTTTATGCTTCCCCACATCCCTTTAAAGAAGAGGAGCGACTTCACCTACTGGACCCAAAAGGAGCATTGTTGTTCTACCTTGACCGCATGAAAGAGTTCCGGGTGGAAGACCAACTCTTCGTGGGGTATGTCAGAGCAAAGAAGAGAAAGAAGGGAATACCTGTGCAGAGGCAAACCATCTCCGGATTGGTCGTGCTCTACATCAAAATCTGCTGTGCATTAGCCAAGAAGCTACCCCCTGAGGGTTTGCTGCTCATTCCACCAGAGCTAAGGCTGCGACCACTGCGTTACCACATGGAGTGCCAGTCCTGTATATCTGCCAGGCAGCAACGTGTGTTATTATACACATATTCACGAAGCATAACTGCCTGGACAGTCAGTTCCATTGGGACAGGCCCTTTGCTCGTTCGATCCTGCAGGACTTTCTAGATTGAAATTGTTTTGCAGCCCCACTTCCAGGAAGGTATTGCTTGTGTATCTAGTCTAAGGTAAGGAATCTGCAGGTAGAAATCTCTTATCAAATGAAAAAGTTGCTTACTTTTGGTAGCACCTTATCTGTTAGAGACACTATCTAGCTGCAGATTTCTTTCCGACCCACCCATCATCCCTGCTCTGCGCACAAAGTTTCAGGACAAACTGTTCCCCCTTTCAGGGTTCTTCGTGACTCTGCAGTTCTGATGTGGAAAGGCACGAAAAGAAACCGGCATCAATGCGCTGGGGTGGTGCCTCTGTAGGGAAAGGGACATCACTTCCGGCAGGGCCAATGATGCCACGCGGAGCTCAGCAACGCCATCTACCGGTGCGCAGCGGTACTGCTCACGAACAAGTTTCCAGATCCCGTCTGATGTCTGGAGATAATTCTAAGGTAAGGAAACTGCGACTAGATAGTCTCTACTAAATATGGCATTACTGAAGGTAAGAAACTTGTTGGTTCACCCCTGCTAACCAGAACTAAAGAAGCTGTGCATCTCCTGTCAACATGATGGCATAGCAGTACTAATAATTAGCATATTTTACTAGAAGTCGCTTGTTTATGGTACAAAGTGTAACCAGGGTCTGTAAGTTAATGTCACTAGTGGACTGCAGCGCCTGTTGTCACCCACTGCAGTGACAATGTAAAATATGGCTTCAGGCCTACCATTGTAGGCTGACTAAAGCAGCTTTTCAAGTGCAATTCGACCTGCCAAACCCTTTCGCCGATCTACCTTCCTTTTAACTATTAAGTCTCCCCTAGATAGGCCTTGCTGCCCATAAGCTTGGGTGCATTATATCTAAAAGTAGAACATGATGATATTTAATGTTAAACATGTCCTTGCTCTGAAAAAGCCTCAAAACTATTTCCACTGTAACTAGACCGACTGTTCTATAGCAAAAAAGCGCAAGATACAGTATTAATTGTAATAATGCTGTCTCCAGCTAGGAAATACCTAGATATTTCATCTTTGGACTCCTTGTAATTAGTAAAAGCTGAATTCACCGGTGAAGTCTGATTTGCTATATTAAGGAAAAGTGAGTTTAAGAAAGATATCTCTTAAAGCTTCTGAAGGCTAATTTGCGTTACCTTTCCGCTGCTGTGATCTGAGGGCTCCACTCTGAATGAGGTGTGAAAACTATTCCCAGAGCAGAAGACAAACTCCTGGGTGTGGAGAGGTGTTTCTGTTCCTCTGGCAGGATGACCACTTGGTCCGAACCCAGGAATTTAATGATATTGAAAGGAGCCTTCCCTGCTACTGGCAGATGTCTTATGACACCTGAGAAAGCCACTTTTTTGTACCCCCCCATCCCTCATTCAGCACAGCTCACAGTACAGTGGGGATTGTGTTACCCCCAAACTGGTTTGAAGTGACTGCAAAGGGGCGGATACTGTTTTCCCTGGCTGCACCTGGTTAGGGAGGAGCCAGGAGTTGACCCACCCACAGTTAGGGAGGAGCCAGAAATCACCTCCACCCACAGGCTGGTGCCAGGGGTAAATGCAAAAAAAACAGTTGATGGACAGAATGTAGAACAATGTCATACATTCACCCCAGTACAAGGATCTGGGCCTAAATCCATCGTTTTTTTGCACTCCACACCACCCTGGGTTAGACACTGGCTATATGCAAATCAGCTCTGACCCTGTGCCTCATGGGAACAGTCCAGTCCGAACTACCAAGCCATGTCTTTCCCAGACCGGAATCAAGCATCCAAGGACCGGTTTCTGGCTATCAGCCTTCATTCAGCCTGGATAGCTTGACTCCAGTGGTGTGGAGAGCCTGGGACTCACGTCTGAGCATACCCAGCCCACTCGGGGTGAAAATTGCAAAAAACACAGTTGATGGACAGAATGTAGAACAATGTCATACATTCACCCCAGTACAAGGATCTGAGCCTTCCCTGCTACTGGCAGATGTCTTATGACACCTGAGAAAGCCACTTTTTTGTACCCCCCCCATCCCTCATTCAGCACAGCTCACAGTACAGTGGGGATTGTGTTACCCCCAAACTGGTTTGAAGTGACTGCAAAGGGGCGGATACTGTTTTCCCTGGCTGCACCTGGTTAGGGAGGAGCCAGGAGTTGACCCACCCACAGTTAGGGAGGAGCCAGAAATCACCTCCACCCACAGGCTGGTGCCAGGGGTAAATGCGGCATCCCCAGTACCCTCCCCTGAACACTATTGGACATGTTGAAGATCAGAAGTGTACTGAACCTGCTGTCATCTGAGACCTGAGAAAAGTACTGAAGGACTAGACCTGCTCTCCGTCTTGTACCATGGATAAAAGGAACTCCAGATGTCATAAGTGTGACTTCCTGTTCAAGCTACAGGAGGCCTTTTCTACAACTTCCCAGCTGACCTGTTTCAACAGGACCTGCTCTGGATCTTGCTGTTTCCCACTGCTGCCTTGATTTCCCAGGGCTTGTTTCGGTGTTCTCCTACAAACCTCCTGCGATATAGAAATGTTTTGCTCCAAAGACCTCCATAGGACCGGGACAAACATGCCAAGACGGTCCAACCAATATGCGTTGATAATAGGCTAGAGCTTCAGGTTTCTCCCACCCTGAGCTTTTCCCCAGAGAAGGTATCTGGTTGGTGGTGCCCTCTTCGGCTAAAGCCCTCAGCCTTGCCTCGTTGAAGTAGTCCAAGCTCCAAAAAAGTGACAAGTGTGAACGTAGAAATCTTCACTGAAGGCGCAAAATAGCTATATCGGGACCTCGTCCAACCACTTTCTGACCTACAGCCTGCTGCCTTGTCCCACTGAAAATTTTAGACTCCCATTTCAGAGACTAAGTCAGAAGGTAAGACTTCTTACTGGGTTGAACCTGGATTCTGTAGCTGACCCATCGCCCCATCACAGTCAGCCTAAAATCCTCTCTATATGCCAGTCTGCCACGACCAGTTGACAGTGGTTCAACCTTTAATCTGGTAGTGGTATATGTAATTCATACAAGCAAAGTTGCTTTTTTGGATCCATCCCCCCCTGTTTATATTATCTGTCTTTTTGCTCACTTTCATACATGACTAGAATGGTGGTAACTTCCCACAAAAACTTGATGATGCCCTTGTCCTCTCAGCATAGATTTACTTTCAAATGTGCTCCTTGCACCAATTTATTCACTACCTGCCACCATTTTGGTTGACATTATTGTATATATGTTTGTGAAGAAGCCTTTTTCTTAATATGCTGTCTATAATCATTATGGGAAAAGTTAAGTTAAGGAACTGTAGCGGTCTCTCATATCATTTATTCAGTTATGTACATAGACGTTTCTGACAATCAGAATTAAATAACTTTCCATATGGATCTGTATATGTGTGAGTTAGGGGGTGTCAGCTGTCAAAACATATTCAACACTTAGGAAATTAATAAATGCATGAAAATACTTTTGTAAAGCTTAGGCTGTTTTCCAAAGTTGCCTCCTGGTGTTCACAGATAATTGGACTGCTGGTAAGAAGGGGAGGCTAAGGGATTGATTCATATTTAGGTTAAATTGCTTGGAGTTCAGGAACATCCAGATGTGAAAATTCTGTCAGTAAATGGTTTTCTCAGGAATCTCCTTGAGAAAATGAGAATTCCTCACATGGAAGAGTGTGAATTTCACCACACAACTTTAAAGGATGAATGTTAGAATGGCTTCCTGGGCTCTGTGTTTTTTTAAATTACTTTGTACGATAGATGATATGGTAAATTAGTTTCCTCTCCGTGTCCACAAATTGATTTTCAAAAGGCTGGAGCCTTGGTTGTGGGGAAACCTGTGTTCATAAAGGTATGGGTCATTCTGCATCTGTGATATGAGCATACCGTTGATCTTTAATACTTCCTACTTTTTCCAGGAACTGACATGTCGAGAAGAACTGCTTACTCTCCTTTTGTCACTTTTGCCTCTTGTTTGGAAGATACCTGTTCAAGAGGAAAAGGCAGAAGGTAATGCCTGGAATCATACACAGTTTATTAAATTGTATTGTTTTTTGGGTTTTTTGTTAACGTTTGCTGGTAAAGCTTAGTCATGTGTTTCTCATATGACCTGTTGTCGTTTTCCCTATGTTAGCCTAATCATGCATGTTGTAGGCCGCTTTGGTTTTGCACGCGTTGTGAGAAGTTGGCCTGGTATATGATGCTCACTAGTTCTAGTGATCACCTTGTACCATGCCAAGCAACCCCCTTGATGCAGGTTGTAAAGTCAACCTTATAGACAAGCTATCCTAGGGGTAGCATGGACTAAGCAGTCTTAGGCTAAACTCTGTAAAGGCATGTGAAGCAAGCTGTTTTACCATACACAATCTCTTGAATACCAAATGAAAGGACACCACACAGATATATATTGAAAATATATATAGATTTATTTCTACAAATATCCCCTATACTGTTTATGAGCACAGAAGCAGATGCGTTAAAACAAAACACAGTTTAAATATACAAAAGTTGCACAATTATGGATGAGCCCTAGGGGCCACCTAAACCAAATACTAAAATAGTGGTATAAGAACCACTATGGGGAAAGTGAAGAGGCCTAGGGCCTGGGGAATCGCCGGAGCTGTTCGGGACTAGCAGTGAAGAAGTCGGGAAAGGCCCGCGGGACTCGGGTGCCGTGCGGAAAGTGCACGCATTACCAATGCAATGTCAATGGTGCGTAAAAGTTACAAAGTTAGTTATTAAGGAACCTTCCGAGTGACCTAGAAGGATGAAACTTTAGACACAGACACTAGAGGTGTATACCAGTGTGGGAACACCGGCGTTGCTGAGTTACCTCACCCACAGGAAGCGGGTGCACAGGGTCGAAGTAGTGTCGGGTTTCGTCACGCAGGTCGATGGTGCTTGGAGCTGAAGATGCTGCAGGCGGCTCGATGTGAAGAGTTCCGGTGGATCCAAGGGTGGATCTGAAGAGGTGAAGACCTGAAAGCAGAGGGGACAATGTTCAAAGTCACTAGCCAGTGACTACCGTGGAACCAGGAAGGAACCAGGCGATGTCGGGTGCAACCAGGTGATGTCGTGAAGATTGTCCCTGCAGCCACGTGGACACGAAGAGGTCAAGGACGTCAAGGAGTCGGTCACGAGCTGTCCCACGTAGCCTCTCGCTGATGGCGGTGTCGGCAACTTGATTGGAGCAAACAGGCCTTGGCTAAAGCAAGCCACGCAGGAAGTGATTCAAGCTTCTCACTCGGACCAGCAAGGTCAGAGTGGGTGATCCTTTTCAGGGGAGCAAGGGCCAGTCTGGAGCAACCAGACCAGCGGTGTAGTTTGTCGTTTTCGTCACCAAGATGGCCGCTAGCCACGTGGCAAGTGGCCGGGATGGCCCGTCGAGTGGCACGGTGCAAAAGGGGCCCACGCAGATCGTGGAGATGCTGGGGGGCTGATCTTTGGGGCAAGTGCTGCTCGAGGTTGGGGCTTCTCAAACCCCAAAGCACAGCGTCGAGGGTGCCTCGGGTGCTGCGCAGTCAGCTTCTCGGGGGTCTTTCCAGAGGTCCGGTCCCACGTCTCTCGGTGCCTCCACGGGTCCCTTCTTTGCAGGGACTGTGGATCGGGCTGTGAGAAGTCTGGGAGTCTGGGTCTTGTCAGGCTCTGGGCTCGGGCTCCGGCGGGAGGCGGCGGCAAAGCAGACGTCGAGTTGCTGGATGGGGCCTGTGTTCACAGGGTGGCCACTCCTAGGCCACAGGGGAGATGCTCTTCAGTCTTCTGTGCAGCAGAATGTCGAAGTCCAGTCGTCTTCTTAGTTTCAAGTTGATTCAGGATGATCTGAAGTCTCAGGACACAGCTCCCACTCTTATTCGAATCTGGGGGGCCGGATCACCTACTAGGTCCCTCCTCTGGGTGGGACCAGGAAGGGGGGTGGTTACACCCCCTCTCCTTTGTCCAGTTTCGCGCCAGGACTTGGGCCGGAAAGCCCCAGCACCGGTTTGAACTGGCCTATGCACAGGGACACCTTGTGTGCCCCAGGCATGTCTGATTCTATTCAGCCCTGTCCTACCCAATACACAAAATCCTGTCTGGGGTGGTGCTAGCACCTCCCAAGGCAGGAAACCCTTTGTCCAAGCTGCCCTCGCTGGAAGGACTCCCACCAGCAGGAGGTCAGACTTGTGTCTGTGGTGGCAGCATCCATTTTGTGATGCTGAGGCTCTGTTTAACTTTAACCGGGGTTCAGGTTAGGTACATGTCGTGTCCCTCTAGAAGGGTGGAATGCTACCCCTGTCGCCAGAACTGGCGAGGGGGTAGTATTCCAATTCGTATGACACCTTACTCGACATGTTTTGATAAAGCCAAACCAAAGATAGCATTTAACCGCAAGGTTCATAATGCACTTAAGAGTATATGGTATGGCAGTATCATGAAACAGCTAAAGGACATAGTTCCGAAAGCTGCAGACAGGCTCAGCTCATGCCAGAGCACTATCTCACATATTCCCAAGCACTCTGCCTCCAGGATTGATGAGGCCTTCCATAGGAGTGGCTGATAGGGACATATGTGTCCATTTTAGGTTAGGTATAGGCATACTACACCTAAGTAAGGGGTGGTTACACCGACTTACCCCAGCTGAGTGATCAGCCAGTTGTGTCAAATATGGAGGCCAGGCCAGGGGTGGCACAATACGTGCTGCAGCCCCTGGTAGGCCTTGGAAGCACCTATGCCCTGGGTACCTGGGTACACTGTTACAGGGGCCAATAAGGTGAACCAGTTCCAATTTCGTTATGCACCTAAAGTGCATGGGTAACAATTTAGAGAGAGAACAGCAGGCTGTGGGTCTGATTAGCAGGCCCACAGCCACATTAAGTCATAAACCAGTGAATCAAAAAGCAAAAATTTGGGGTGACCATAGGATAGCAGACTGATGTAAATGATGATAAAAGGCTGGTAATCAAGTATATGGCATTTATTATGCACCACAGAGAATAACTGGTGATCCCATCAGAAAGCAAGGAGCTAACTGACAAGGCAGAACAGGATAGAGAATGACATCAGGGAAATGGAATGTCAGGCTTAAAGGGATACAGCAAAACATAAGTATAGAAAATACAACATATCCTCTCCCCTTCATAAGGAAGAAGCAAAAGAAAAAAAAAACAAAATACAAGCATATGCTCTTCATTACAGGGAGAGAACTTATTTGCAGACAAAATCATTCAAGTAGCCTGGAGGTCTCCTCACCCTGTGAGCTCCCTGGCCGCCCATATCTTTAGGGAGAACCTCACGGCCAGGTTCAGCTTGGGCACTGGCTCCCTTAGAATGAATCTCACGGTCACATTCAGCCTTCTTGTACAACGCCACGCGCCTCAAGTTCCAACTCTCACCGTTGAATAAAGTTATAAATCTTTTGTGAACAGACCTGACCTTAAATGGTCCCCTGAACTTTGTCAAACCAACGCCGACTCGACCAGGTTTGACTTTCACCCAATCATTTACTGCAATCTTACAACTTCCAACCGGATCACTCGCAACAGCAGGATTGTCAGGACCCACATTTAACAACTCTTTCATCCAAGCAGCGACCAGCTTGGTTCCAGCAGAACGTCCCCTCATAACGTTAAAAGGAATCAATCCAGTCACACCATTTTCAGTAGTTCTGTAGGCCCAAACCAGGTCGTTAACCAACCCTCTCACGTCTAATCTGGAAGAGATTGCCATCTGAATTGCGCCCTTTACCATCCGGTTAGCCCTCTCAACTATTCCGTTCCCTTGAGGGTTGTAAAGTGAGGTTCTTGAGTGTGCAATGCCACACTTCTTCAAAAAATTAGCCATTTCTAGGGAAGTCAATTGCGTTCCATTATCGGTGACAATCCTTGTCGGGAAGCCTTCCTCTCTAAAAATGTCACTCAACACAGTGATAGTGTTAATCGTGGTGATCTCCTTCATAAATTTAACAACTAACCATTTTGAAGAAATATCAACTGCCACCAACCCAAACCTCATATCTTGGCTCAGCTGGTGAAACGGGCCAATAAAATCAAGACATATAGTGTGCCATGGACACCCAGGGTCAACTATAGAGCCCCAGCCAACGTGACTACCGACCTTGAGCCTCTTTTCACTCTCCAAGCAGTCGGTACATTTCTCTACCCACTGAGAGATTTCTGAGTCCATCCCGGGCCACCAAAAGTTCTCCCTTATTCTCCTCTTGGTGAGGGACTGGCCCAGATGGCCCTCGTGAGCTAACTTGAACAAAGTAAACCTCACATCCTGTGGAGGAATAAATTTGTCTTCCATTAAAATCAAAAAACCGTCTCTATCCAAGACAGACAACTGTTCAAGTACTTTTAGATAAGGTCGAAGAGCGGGGGACAGGCAACTCTCTCTCCTTGGACCCTTCACAATCAAGTCTTTTACCTCTCTTAGCACCACATCCTTATCCATAGAGGTGTTCCACAGGCTCTTACTAATTGCTCCAGAACAAATATCCACCACCTCATCCACAGCAGCTACAGACCCTTCAGAATTGAGTGATTCTACTCCCAACTTGTCTACCACCTCCCAAGGTAGTGGAAGTCTAGAGAGTCCATCTGCTTGGCAGTTCCTCCAACCCGGAATGTACTCAACCGTGTACAGGTACTCCTGGATCCTAGCAGCAAGTCTAGCCAACCTCGCAGAACCCTTCCCAGCTCCACCAGGTGACAGGATTTTAACTAAGGGTTTGTGGTCCGTCAGGAGTGTGAATTTGAACCCCCACAGATACATTCTGTAATACTCACAACCCCACGCTGCAGCTAAGGCTTCTCGTTCGATTATGGAGTAGTTCCTCTCAGCCGTTGTGAGTGTCCTTGAGGCAAAAGCGACAGTCTTAAGCCCAGACTCGTGCACTTGAGCCAACACCGCACCAACACCCACAGCACTCGCATCAACAGTCAAGACTGACCTACGGTTGGTATCAAATGGTGTAAGGATGCCCGCATCACAAATCTCCACCTTGATCCGTTTAAAACACTCTTCTTGTTCCGTACCCCACACAAACTTGCATCCCTTCCTCAACAACACCTTAATATTTTCAGTCTTCTCCGCAAAATCCCTCACAAACTTGGCGTAGTATTCAATGAGGCCGAGAAATGACCTCAATTGATCTTTGTCGCCTGGAGCTGGTGCATTCCTAATAGAGTCTAATAAATCCCTCTTGGGTTTCACACCATCAACCGATAGGGTGTACCCAAGGTACTCAACTTCCTCCACTGCAAATTTACATTTCTCTTTTTTCAGAGTCAGTCCAGCTTGTTCCATCCTCTCCAAGACAGTTTTTAAGATCACATTGTGCTCTTCAATATTCTCTCCGAATATCAAAACGTCATCTTGGAAATACACAACGTTGTTTACCCCCTTCAGCACAGCCCCCATCATTCTTTGAAACACCCCAGCTGCAGAGGCAAGTCCGAAGGGCATACGAGTGAACTGATAAATGCCCTCAGTTGTTATGAAGGCTGTTAATGCCTTGGAATCCTGATGTAATTTTATCTGATGATATGCGCTGCGGAGGTCCAGTTTAGAAAAGTACTTCCCTCCTTTCAGTGACAGAACTAGTTCGTTGATGTTCGGTAACGGGAAGTTATCTACAACAATGTTCTGATTCAGGGTGCGAAGGTCCACACAAAAACGAAATTTTCCGTCAGATTTGGTTGTGATAACTACGGGAGAAATCCAGGGTGATGTTTCAATCTGTTCTATTACTCCCTGATCTAGCATTTCCTTCAACATCTTCCTCACTTCTTCACGTGCAATGAATGGAACCTTCCTTACCCTGTGTTGCATGGGCACAGCATTATCACGCAGTCTAATCTTATGCACATAGCCTCTCAACTCTCCAATGTGTTCATCAAACAAACCATTCATTCCTTCAACAATTGAATCTGTGGTAATACTGTCTACCACCATCACTTGTTGTGCCGCTCTAGGATTAATGATAATACCGAGGTCATACTGTTGCCCCCATCCCAAAATTGCTGGACCAGATCTGGCCACATACACCTTTCCTTTGACAGAGCGGTCTTGAAATGATATTACACAAACCATAAATCCAATAACATCTATACTCTCACCTTGGTAACCACAAGGACTAATATCACTGGGTAACAATTGTACTCCTTTCCAATACTCTAAGTACATATCTTTGGGAATAATGGTCCACAACGACCCTGGATCAACCATTAACTGGATCTCTACTTCATCGATAAGAAATTGAGCTTTTGGCCTGAATCTTCTACCAGGCACACCTTCACTCACGCCATCATCACCCACACACAATATTTTGTTGGTACCCTCAACACCAACAATGTCCCTTACTGTTTCCCTGTTGTCTACAACAGCTACTTTGTCTGTATTGCCACTTCTACACATCTTAGAGAAGTGTCCTTTCTTCCCACACTTCCTACAGACTTTATCAATTGCAAAGCATCTCCTAAAATCTGAGTTATGAAAAGTACTCCCACACCTACTGCACATCCTTCCCTGAAATCTGTTTCTATCATTGCTAGAGAACCCATTGTTGAACCGCCTGGGACCTCTATCATTAAAATCTGCGCCTTTCTTGTTCACCGCAGCAACTTCATCCTGTTCAACACAAGAAACACCATTCCCTTGCACATTATCTTTCCCATTATCTCTCTTTTCCATCTCTTTCATACACGCATTTGACTCCTCAACTACCTTCGCAATGTCAATGGCCATCTGTAAAGTAGGATTTTTTGCAGCCCACAGTTTTTCCTGCATCTTTTTATTGCGACATTGCACTATTAACTGATCTCGTATCATTTCGTCTCTTATCTCTCCGAAGCTACATTTGATGGACAGTTCACGTAGCCTAGCTACAAATTGGTCTACTGATTCATCGCTCCTCTGGGGTTGGGTATAAAATTTATGCCTGGCCATAACGATATTTACCTCCTTTGCATATTGCTTCTTCATGCGAGCTTTTGCTTCTGTGTATACATTGGTTATTGCCCTCCCATCTTGGTTTAGTCCCACTGGAAGGTATTTAAATGAACGCTGTCCTTCTTTGCCTAGAGCGCTTAATAAAAGGGCTTTTTTCCTTGTTGCGCTGAAATCCTTACCATCAAGCGCTTCTATATAGTTCTCAAAGATATCTATCCATTCATCCCACTCAATGGGTGGATCTCCAGTAGTTTGAAGGAACATGGGAGGAACAATGACATTAAGGTTTTCCATTCTTATCAATTAAAAAAAAAATGTAGACACTACTGTTTTACACAACCAGGAGGTGATTAATCTAAACTGAAATCAGTACAGTCATCACTTCATTTTGGTAAAATGTGCTTCAAAACTACTCGTTTTTTTTTTTAACTCTACTTTTTTTTTAAAACGAGGTGTTCCTTTTATGTGGTTTGTAGAAGCCGGTTGATTAGTGATTAGCCTTGGGAGTATCTTGAAATTACTTTACCTCTTGCTCGTTATACTGGTAAAGGAAAACAAGGGTGTCACTTTTCACTTGCCTGGAACAGCGCTCGTTTAGCGCAGTTAATTGGTGGTTAGTCGGAACGATGTTTTAGACTTTCCTTCGTTAGACTCTCCAATGTTTTAGATTCTCCTGTGTTGAATCGGCAAAAGGGAAAAGACGAGCGTGTTAAACACAGACCCTACTCTCCTACACGCGTTATTAAAAAACAAGCTTGCCTTTGTGCCACATTATGTTTTCACACTGAGCCAGCACATGTTTTTGTATTTTATTCTCCTCTATGGGATTTAGTGTGAACAGCCTAGGCAAGCTCAAACATTGCCCCTTGTTGTTATCTCTGGTCAGACATGAGCACCTAGACATAAAGGAATATAGCTGCTTGCTATTTTTAAATACACATATCTAGTCGTATAACTGTGGACAGGGGTTCTGAAAAAACACATACAGAGCCACGGTCATGAGACGAGAGTGTAGCGTCAGCTATGATGTAGAACATCCAACTATGTATGCTAAGGTCGGTGTCGCCACTAAACTCAGAGATCTGTACTTCATAATCAATTGGCTTAAATAGTATGGGAGGGGTTAGACAGATCTATCAGATAACATGACGGGGCTTTTCATGGTATACGGTTTAACCATGCTGCAGCTATTGTTGAGTTTTCAAATTGTGGCTTAATTATTGCATCTTAGAGCGCAATAGTTTAAATAAACTTTGTAAACTTCGGGTCTCTTTCTTATCTAATTGTGGACAAGTATGAGTGAGAGTGAAAGGGTGTGTCCTATTTCCGTGATCCCCGAGAGGGCCAAGAGTGTTGTGTTCTGGGGTGCTGATTCATTTGTCTCTCTGAAAAGGTTAGGAGAGGGCAAGTGAGACACTATGGCTAGTCTGACTCTGGCTCAAAGATACTGAGGTGGTATGATGACTCAGTCCCTACAAACTGATGTTCTATGGTCCCAAGCATAGTTGTTATTGAGCAGGATCCCTGCAACAGCTTCAACATATATTCACATTCTTCAGCTGTAAGGGAAAACATCTCCAGGATCTGTTTTAGGCATGTTTGAAGGTAGGCCTGGGCAACATTGTGACTACGCTGCCAACATTTCCGGATTTTAGTGATACAATTAATATGCGAAATTCCTGAAATTATGCTATTTTGCAATGAAATGTAATCCAGCCGCTGTTTGCAGCAAAAGTATAGCAGAGGAATGATGCAAACAACCAGAATGTGAGCAGTGGTCATTTGCAGCAGCTGTTTTTTGCGCAATTCTTTTTTTGGTGAAATGTCCTCATGTCAAAAATTGACACAAGGAATCATTATTTTTTTTTTTTAAACAATTTTTATTGTTAAGAAAAACATCTTAAACAATGGGCATTACCAAGGTTTACAGTGTGCAAAACAGTTGTACAGAAGATACAAGGTGAAGCATAGTGAATACATCTCGCCAAGAAAAATACATGACAGCAATACAGTTCGGACAGCTATTATATGACACCAATCCTAACCATGATTTTCACATCCCTTCTCCTCGTCAATCTGAATCTGTATCACTATTCAACTGGGGCGGGTCACAAATATGCCCCCTATATCCATTCCAGACCCCCCAAACTTTAGCCCATTTCCGTGGACACTTACGATTCAGGTATACCGTCTTCTCTGCAATCATTGCTGAGTCCATGTCTGCAGTCCAAGCACCAAGCGCCGGCACCGCAGAGGCTCCCCATGCCTTGGCCACATTTCGTTTGGCATACATAATAGCAACTGTTGCCCAATCCTGCAGAGGGTTGCTCAGATCATTCGGCTCCCAAATATTCAACAGACAACGTCTTAGCTCAGGGAGCAAAGACACTCAAACCACCTGTGACACGGTTCGCATAACCCTGGACCAAAAACCCGCAATAAATGGGCAGTCCCAAATAGTGTGATAAAATGTCCCCACCTCCCCGCAGCCCCTCAAACAGTACTGGTGTGAGATTCTACCTATCTTGTGTAGTGTGACCCTGGTGAAATATATTCGATGCAGAACTTTCAATTGTATCAGTCTGAGCCGGGACGGCACTGCAACCTCCTGAGGCGAGGAAAGCGCAGTCTGCCAGTCCGATTTGTCAAAGTCACCTAGGTTCGCGGTCCAGGCGGCTTTAAGTTTGTCCATACGGTCAGGCATGTTGTTAAACAGCTTACGGTAAACCAATGAGGTCGCCTTTTCAGCATATGCTCTGTAAGCAGTCTATCCTCTAAAGGAGTGGACTCCGGCAATCATCCATCAGCCGGAAGCACAGACCTAAGGGCATGACGGATTTGCAAGTAGCGAAAACACTCTGCATCCACCAAATGAAATTGAGCCGTTAGCTGTTCAAAAGTGAGGATTGCACCCCGCCTGTAGAGGTCTCCTACCGTCGAGATGCCTATACGATCCCAGGCTTCAAAACCCTTGCTATTGCAGAGACGGCCGAGGAGGCGCGACGCCCAGAGTGGCGTCATCTGCGTGATTGTGTTGTGACACTTGAGACGAGCCGATGCCATGTGCCAGAGCTTCACCGTATGAGCCGTGGGGCCCAACAGGGCCGCCGTACCTCTAGGATCATAGAGCGCGGCCATCACTCCTCCGGCCTCTAGGTCATATCTATCCGCCTTGAACGCGGGCTCCGTCTGCGGAGCGTGGAGCCAGTGATTTATGATCTTTAATTGCGATGCCCAATAGTACAACTGGACATCAGGGAGCGCGATACCTCCGTCAAACCACCCTCGTACCAGCTTTTGTCGGGATATGCGTGTCGGTTTGTCCCCCCAGAGTAGGCCAGAGACCATTGCGTTAATTGACTGAAAGTATTTGGGAGGCACTAAGAATGGCGTATTTTCAAGGATGTAAAGTAGTCACGGTAATGTCATCATCTTGAACAACGCAGCCTTCCCTAGAAGGGTCAACGGTAGGGTGTGCCAATGTCTCACATCCGAGCGAAACCTCTCAAGTGGTGGCAACAGATTACGATGATAGAAAACCTCTCGATTCGGTGTCACCCACACCCCCAGGTATTTAAAGGGTCCATCAGTGACCAGCAAGGGGCAGTCGTCTGGAAGGACCGGAGGGGGCCCTTTAAGGACAAATAGCACCGACTTGGACCAGTTGATGGTATATCCAGAGACCCGCCCAAAAATCCTACAGATATCAAGAAGAACCTTGAGGGAGCACCTAGGAAAAGTTAAGT
Source organism: Lissotriton helveticus (assembly GCF_964261635.1). Lineage (NCBI taxonomy): Eukaryota > Metazoa > Chordata > Amphibia > Caudata > Salamandridae > Lissotriton > Lissotriton helveticus. Next base: position 1,153,933,129 of record NC_136067.1, on the reverse strand, counting down.
AAAGAAGAATATCATCGGCATACAACGATATGCGGTCCTCCCAGGACTCGGTCCACTTGAGACCCTTTATCATGGGGTCCCACCGTATCCATGCTGCCAATGGCTCCAAAATCAAAGCAAAAAGCAAAGGCGATAGGGGGCATCCCTGACGCATACCACGGCCTAACCGGAAATCCCTGGAAATATGTCAGTTAGCAACAACATGTGCAAGTGGATGTGTGTACAGGAGTTTTACCCAAGCACAAAACTTTGGCCCAAAGCCTAAATTTCATAACACCGCGAATAAATACGGCTATTCGACCATGTCGAAGGCCATTCGCGCATCCAAGGACAAGATAACAGCCGGCTCCGATACAGCCGATATTTGCGCCATTACCGCATGAACTCGTCTCAAGTTTAGAGCAGTGCTTCTATTCGGCATGAACCCGGACTGGTCCGGGTGCACCAGAGTCTCCAGATGGGGGGTTAGGCGTACGGCGATCATTTTGGCCAATATTTTTGCTTCCGCATTCAGTAGTGAAATAGGACAGTAGGATGTACATTCGTCCGGGGGTTTACCAGGTTTTGGTATAGCTATAATTGTAGCCGTCCTCTGATCTCTAGGCAACTCCCCGGCGGCCAAACTGTCTTCAAACATTTGCAACAGATACGGGGCCACCTGACTAGAAACACACTTATATAGTTGTATTGGGACCCCATTTGGCCCCACAGCCTTGCCCGACTGCAAAGAGTGTATAGCACCCATGACCTCATCCGTCGTAAAGTCGGACTCTAAAAGATCGGCATCTGCTTCCGAAAGAGAGGGCATTTGGATATCTTTAATATAGGTCTGCGCCTCAGCAGAGGACATACCCGAAGAGGAGGTGTAGACTGCTTCATAGTAGTTGGCTAAAGTGTCGACAATGTCCGTGGACGAAGTGTATACCACACCATCAGCAGAACGAAGTTGGGCTATCGTCCTCTGGGCCGTTTCTTTCTTTTCTAGCCAAGCCAGAAGTTTCCCCGCCTTATCACCAACCTCGTATATAATATGTTGAGTGCGCATAAGCCGTTGTCTGACCTGCACTCGCTGATACTCCGCGGATTCCGTCTGTTTCAGGCGCAATTGACGCTTAATCTCCTCAGTGGGATCAATATCATGTTTAGTTTGTAAAACCTCAACTTCTTATTCCAGTTTTGCCAGGTCCTCTTGCACAGCCCGCTTGTGCCCTGTTATAGAGGCTATTGCCTGGCCCCTGAGCACTGTTTTATATGCTTCCCACAGGACCCCTGGTGAGTCCACCGAGGCGGTATTCTCTTGAAAGTAACATTTCGTAGCCGTGACCAAGTCCTTTCTAATTTTGGGTATTTGCAAAAAATGGGGTGAGATAGGAAAGATACGCCTCCGGGATCTCACGTGAGAAGAATATATCATGGATACTGGGGAGTGATCTGAAATGCCCCTCGGGTCTATCTTTACGTCAGTTATATGGGACAAGCTGTCTGCAGAGACAAAAAAATGGTCAATATGTGATAGACTATTGTGTACCCCTGAATAAAAGGTGTATCCTCGATCCCCGGGGTGTTTGAACCTCCAGCCGTCCGTAAGACCCATAGCCTCTACGTAGCCTGCCAGCCGCGCCGTAGGCAACCCTATCCTCCTACTTGGATGAGGGTCATGACCCTCGTGAAGAACCGCATTAAAATCTCCGCCCAGTATGAGCTCGCCCTCAGGTAGTGTCAGTAGAAATGCACTGAGGGCGGGTAGAGCACCCGAATGTAGGGCAGGTGGAATGTACACTGAAACCACATTGAATCTTTTACCCTCCCACAAGCAGGAAATTGCTGCAAATTGCCCTAACTTATCTTTCCATACCTGTTGTACTATTAAGGGAAATCGCTTACGCATCAGGATTCCCACCCCCCTGGAACCAGAGGAAAACTCAGAATGTATCACCATCGTGTACCCCCATCGGTCCAAAGCCTTACAAGTCGAACCCACCAGATGCGTCTCTTGAAGCAATACCAGCGCTGGGGCTGCCCTTCGTACGTATTGCAACACCAAGCCCCTCTTAATTTTAGCCCCCAGGCCGCGTACATTCCAAGTAGTCAGGGTTAAGGGAGGCACCGGAGCCAGGACAGGGGCAGTATCAGAAGTTGTCACATCGTCCAAGACCTCATCCGCCATCTAATCCAAGACCTCCTCTAAAGCTCAGCAGCACTCCACCCGTGCATTCACCTGTGTCCTTGAAGTATAGCCCAAAACTAAAGCACACAACAAAGTGTAACCAACCCTTCTCCCCCACAACCATTGCAATCTGAAATCGCACACAATCATCAGAATCAGTATCAACAATACCAATTTCCCACCCCACCCCTGAAACAACCCACCTACTCCCTTCCTCCCCCCACCCTGCTCCCCTGCCTGTGGACTGCAAACTGCCCACCCCCCAACCCGGCAGAGTGCCTATGCATTCCCCACCCGTACTAACTGTGTAGAGGTAAAGCTTTCTCCTCCCCCGCAGCGAAGTAACAAGACAACAGTACAGTACAGCCTGCATTCGATAAGAATAGCCTAACGAGAATCTCCATAACATGTCTAGAGAATTGCAAATTAGACACATACCCGGAAACTCCGAAATCAAATTTCCACCCCCGGTAACTCCTGCGTTAACAGCCCCCCCCCCGCCATTACTTGCGAGTGTCCATCGAAGTTAGTCCCTCCTGTAGCCTGCAGTGTCTCTCACTCCTGCTCGGAGAGGCCGCTCGTCCCCGGGTCGGCCCCCATCATTGTGGATTCTAGAATATCTCTGGTTCCTCGCTTTGGCGCGCCATGACGCCTATTAGTCCTGTCGCCAACCGTCGTCCAGCCCTCCAGCCAGTCCCAGGTTGCCTCAGGTGAGTCGAAAAACCATGATTTACCGCCCCTTTCGACTCTCAGCCTGGCTGGAAAAAGCATTGCGTATTTAATGTCTCTGCCTCGCAGTTCTTGTTTCACTGCCTGGAAGCTGCGTCGTTGTGCCTGGACCCGGGCCGTGAAGTCTGGAAAGAATGAAACCTCGTAATTGTCGATCTTTAACGGGGGGCCCGCCTTGGCGGTCTGCAGAATATTGTCGCAGTCCCGAAAGTTAAAGACTCTGGCTATAATTGGTCTGGGGGGAGCCCCAACTTTGGGTCTTCCGCTCGGTACTCTATGGGCACGTTCTATCGAGAAATAAGCAGACAGCGCCTTAGGCTTCAGGTGTGACTTAATTAACTCCTCCACGTAGAGATCCGCTGCCGGCCCCTCTGTTTTCTCCGGGACCCCAAGGATTCGAACATTGTTGCGACGGGCCCTCCCTTCGTAGTCATCCAGCTGTTGCGCCATACGAGTCTGTCTCTTTTCCATGTCAGACATTTGGCTCTGAAGCTCGGAAGTGTCTTCTTTAAGCGCCGCCGTCACTACCTAGAGTTCACGCACTTTTTCATTCGTCTGCTTAAAATCGGCACGCAGCAGGGAAACTTCTGTTACCGAGTCCATAGATTTGCGCATCTCCCCAAAGGCTGCCAGGACATCGTGGAACGTAGGTTCCTTAGGTTGGGGTGATGACCCTTTTGCGCCGTCTTTGTCCGCCCTTGGCGAGTCAAGTTTTTCTCCGCCCTGCTGCCATGCAAATTTGGACAGTTTCGCCTGAGCATTGTTTTTAGCGCCTCTGCCCCCCGTCGCCATTTTCACCCCCAAGCCGGTGAAATGTTCTGAAAAACTGTGTCCGTGCTTCAGTAAGCGCCCCCCAAACTTGAGCCGTCGTGATACGACCGCTCCCTCGTCAAGCTGGTCGACGAAGGACTCTCCTCTCACCCCTGAGACCTTTGTAGCAGGGACTCTGCTGCCCGCACCGCTCAAACGGCCAGTAATATCCACCAAGATATGGCCAGGCAGCCCTTCCGGGCGCGCCCCATCCAGGGCAGGCCCTGTCAGTCGGTCGGGAGGGGGGAGCAGAGCAGAGGCCCAAGCCAGTGCGCCGCGGGTCCCCAGTGGCCCTCCACCACCTCAGTACACCAGGGCCTCCGCAGAGTAGGTCGCGCCTCAAGCACTCACTGGGTTAGGGGAAGACACTCCCGGGGGCAGGTCCAGAGCTCTGGCCAGTGGGGGGCACTGCCTTGTGTGTGGCTGGCGGCAACGGGCCGGAGCGATTTCCTATGCCCCTCTCATGGTCTTGTAGTGGCCGGCAGCCATCCCCACTACTCCGGCCACCGGTAGGCTGCCAAGCCGGGGCCTAAATTTTCACCCCGCACCGGGGCCGACACCACCTCGCCACCCGAGGACGGCGATCAGAGAAGCCGCCCCCTCTGTCCCCTCGCAGCCTCTCGAGCACTCCTGCAGGGGGCGAGCCCCTACCTACCAGTCCCGGATTGGGAGTGGGGAGGGTGCCGTCAGGGGGCCGCCAGATATGCAGCAGAGCCGCGCTCCGATCATCGCGGCCGGGCCGCCAACCCACTCGGCTCGGCCGTTCCAGCAGTCGGCCTCTGCGAGGTTCGTGCGGCGGGGGTTGGAGTCCCGGAACACCCCACCGGAGCCCTCACAGGGGCATCAGCTGCTCCGTCGCTCACTTCAAGGGGTTTTCGAGCCGGGTATGCAGGCTGTAGAACGGATAATTGCCGAGGGTTATGAAGAGCTCGCCTAAGCTGCGGCCATCGCTCTCGGCCGCTTTAAAGGAATCATTTTTGCTTAGATATAGCACTAAATGACTGATTTGCTTTCTGTGTAATTATGAATAATTTTCCTGAAATTGTGACTAGTTACGCTAATGCTTATGATTGCCATACCACTAGACAAAGGTTTGCCTAGTGTCCACTCTAAATCAGTGTTCCACAGTATATCCACTATTTTAAGCAGAGTGACTATCCTGGAAGGTACCCTTTTTAGTCGCTCTCAGGGTTGTACTCTGCACCATTCGTAAGTTTTTCCCCAAAGGAGGTTTCACATTTTTACCTTCATCTTTTGAACTGCCTGTATTTTTCCCTAAAGCAGACTCTGTTGCTGAATGGGCTCTCCATACATTAGATGTTAAAGGAACCCTCATGTATTCTATTGACAAAACTATATCTTTGAGAAAAACACAACAGCTTTTTGTTGCTTTCTCCAGACCCCACACAGAGAGAGCCATTTCAAATCCGGCATTCCTGGATGGATTATTAAATGCATCCAGTCATGCTATGCTAAAGCTAAAAGAACATTACCTTCCATCTTAGAGCTCATTCCACGAGGATAAAGGGAGCCTCTATGGCCTTTCTTGGAAATATCCCTATTGCCGATATATTTGTAAGGCAGCTACATGGTCCACACCACATACTTTTACAAAATATTATTGTGTGGATGTACTGGCTTGCCAACAAGACCATGTTGGTCATGCAGTTCTACATACAGTTTTCCACACCACTGCAACTCCCACAAGCTAGACACAGCTGGTTTGGACTGCTTTACAGTCTATGCACATTGTATGTATCTACAGGTGCACATACCTTGAATGGAAAATTGTACTTATCCAGTAAGCATCAGTTCATGGCATGTAGTGCTGTAGATTCATGTGAACACCTTCCTCCCCAGATGTCGGTGTTAGTTGCACTCATTTAATACTTCTTACTTCTCTCTATACTATACGTTATTTTACACTTCATCCTCACCCGCCATGCGGGAAAACAATTTAACAATGGAGTTGATGACTACACGCATTACCAGTAGTATATAATCAAAGGAGGGAGGAAGACCCTGAGATTCATTCGGCTTCCTGACAAAGGTAAGTAATCAAAGGGAGAATGGATCACTTGTACGTGTATTACAAGCAGGGTCAGATGTGTTGACCAACTTAAAACCCCTCATTCACATACAGTAGTGATGGAGCGTATATCTTGATTCTCCGCTTCTCATAAAACGTGAAAGCATCATCATCGGGTCTGTTTTTTACAATATGCTTTCCTCCACCTGGAGGTAGACCAAATGGTGATTACAGTAGTGATCAGTGATAATATGAAGTAAAGTGGGGTGAGTTAAAATTGCCTACCGCTCCTTCCTAAAGAAACTTTATTCAGTTGGAGAGGAGGCAAGGATAAAAACCAGGGCGATGTGCTTATAGAAATGTTACTGTTCTATAGAATCTTGTTGTCTGTGTGGGTGGTGGACATGTTTCAGCCCATTGTTTGCCCTAACGGGTAAGGGGGCTTTCTTCAGGACCTATGCAGAATGTGAGGTGGCTAATTAAGCACCTTATGAGGGCAGGTAAGTGACTTCCCCTTCTTCTTAATCGTTACTGGTCATTTGTATCTATAACTGGGATGAGGAAAATTCATGGTAATTCCATAGATTAATTGTACACACCAACATAACTCCCAATATGGATACTTTTAAGAGGATTCTGCAAACCGTATGTTTAATAAACAGTAAACAGTATTCAATTAGGCAAGTATTTGTTTTCGCTACTCCATGTGAGACGTAAAAACAAACATGACACAGTCTTAAAATGGCAGAAAATGTGACAATTGTATACAGTCCTCTAATGGTGATACGGATGGATTAACATTTAAAAGTCATCCTCTACCAACAATTTTTGTCTGCACCAGTGGATCACAATATTGCATAAATATAGTGACCACTTGGTTGCGGCTGGGGAAGGAGAAGTTTGAAGAATCGAAATTTGCCTAGCATAGTAACGGTAAGTTTCAATTCTATTAAGGACACGGAGGCGAGGATTATGCTTTTCTCTCTTCGCTGTTTATTTAACAAAACCACAAGGCAGCCAGAAAAGCAACTTATTTTTCGAAAAAATATGTCAAGTACCCATCACAGGGTTAAAAACATATCAAACATCAGAGAAAAACACGTGGGATAAACTACAACTCCCATCAATCCATGAACCATAGTCCTTTCATAGTGTCCATGACATTAAGGTAGGGCGTCCATCTTATGCTGCCTTCCTCTTTCTTCGCGCGAGTCACGCCAAATCAACCACGGTCCTGTTTAGCCTCGTTACCTGGTAGGAAAAACAACCACAGCGTCAGCGTTGCATATCCCACTGGACAGCAGTCAATTCAAACACAATGCATAGGCAGAGATATAGAAAAAACTAGCACAATCCAACAAAGTTGTTTACTTACACCAATACGGAGAGGGAATTCCGTAGGGAAAAGGGTGGGATAATCCTCGCCTCCGTGTCCTTAATAGAATTGAAACTTACCGTTACTATGCTAGGCAAATTTCGATTCTTTTTCAGGACCGGAGGCTTCAGATTATGCTTGTTTAAAGCTGACTGACCACCAGACTCGCAATATCCACCACTGGTTTAAAGTAAAACCATTTGAAAGTGGAGTCTGAGGACCAATCCGCAGCACGCATTAGGTCCTCCAAACGCGCTCCCAAGGAGAAAGCCTTTGATGCCATGGCTTCTCTGGCCGAATGTGCTCCAAACTGTTTGGTATCAATACCAGCCTCCTGCAGCACCCACCGCACCCAGCGGGCTATGGTGGGGGAAGACACCGCTTTATGCGGTTTACGTAGAGCAATCAGGAGTTGCTGTTCGCCCGGAGGGCGAAGTTCCAATGTCACATCTTCGTACGTTTTCAGGCACTGAACAACACAAAGTTTGGGGACGTCCACAAAAGCCGGGTAAGATATAGATCTCGTAGCAGACTTTGTACGACGACCCACCGTAAAAGTAACCCCATCCGGGGAAAACACTCTCGCTGATATATCTAATGCTCGCACATCAGAGACCCTGCGACATGACACCAGGCACAAGAGCATGGCCAGTTTGCTGATAGTTCTTTCAAAGAAAGGTATCTATTCTGTTGCCACGACAGAAAAAGATTCAGAACCACATTAACATCCCAAAGGACGGAATATCTTGGTTCCGGGGGTAGACTAAGGCGTACCCCTCGAAGGAGTCTACAAACCAAAGGATGTTCCCCTACCGGGTTCCCATCTAACGGCTCGTGCGCCGCCGAAATCGCTGAGCGGATAGCATTGATGGTCCGGTATGCCAGGCCACCCGCCGCCAGTTCCGCCAGGAAGTTCAAAATGTGAACGACGCCTGCGACCAAGGGATCCAGGTCCCGTCGAACACACCATCGAACCCACCTGGACCATGCTGAACGGTATCTCTTCGTGGTACTACTAGCCCATGCCTTCAACAGGAAGGATTCAGCCGAGCCCTAAAAGTCCCGGGAGCGACCAGCGTCTCTGGAAAGTCTCCACGCCATGAGGCGGAGAGAGCCCTGCATTATCAAGTGATGCGGGCTCCCGTCCGGATTGAGAAGAAGGTGAGGGAGCTGGGGGAGTAGGATTGGAGAATCCCAAGAAAGTTCCAGAAGAACCGGAAACCACACTTGAGACCTCCACCACGGCGTCACCATCACCACCTCCGCCTGCTGGCGCCGAAGAAGGGCCGCCGATCTCATTATCATGGAAAAAGGAGGAAAGGCATAGGGCCGCCCCTGGGTCCAGTCCTGGAGAAACGCATCCGTCGCCTCTGCCAGGGGGTCTGGTCTCCAACTGAAGAACCTCGGTAGTTGGCAGTCGAGGCGAGACGCAAATAGGTCCACTGAGAACGGGCCCCATATGGTCTCCAACCAATGGAACACCCGCGCGTCGAGTTTCCACAGACTCAAGTCCCTCAGGTATCTCGAGTGCCAATCCGCCACCTGATTGGCCCGACCCGGCAGATATTCTGCCGTCACTGAGACATGGTGGGCGAGACAGTAATCCCAGAAGTCTTTCGCCAGATTCGCCAGGGCTCTGGACCGGGGGCCGCCCAGATGGTTGACATAGCGGACCGCCGAAATGTTGTCCATTCTCAGAAGGACGCACAACGTCGCTGTGTCCTTGGTCCAACAACAAACCGCAAAGGAACCTGCGAGGAGCTCCAGGCAATTGATATGGAGTTGTTGCTCCTCGGACGACCAGCCTCCGCCTGTGGAGAAGTCGCCGCAATGGGCGCCCCAGCCCGATCTGCTGGCGTCCGATTCTATGATTAAGTCTGGCACTGACCCGAAAATAGCTCGACCGTTCCAGGCCTCCATATGGGTGAGCCACCAGGACATCTCTTCTCTCACCTCGTCGGACAGTGGAACCAACTGGTTGTAGGACAGGCCTCTTCTGAGGTGATATGCTTTGAGGCGCTGAAGGGCACGATAATGAAGTGGACCCGGAAAGATCGCCTGGATGGAGGACGAAAGAAGGCCTACTATCCTGGCGATCTGATGTAGGGATGTGTGTGACTTGGTGATCATCTGCCTGAGCTCGTGCTTTATCTTGGCCAACTTCCGCGTCGGGAGACTCAAGGTGGCCCGCACTGAGTCCGCTTGGAACCCCAAAAACACCATCGTCTGAGAAGGTGTCAAGACAGACTTGTCCAGATTGACAATGAACCCCAGGCCTTGCAACAAGGTTATCGTCAGGTTGAGCTGACGGGTCAATTTGTTGGGACATTGCGCCATTAGGAGGATGTCGTCCAGGTAGACAATCATCCGAATGCCCTGACTCCGAAGGACCTCCACCACTGGGCGCAACAGCTTGGTGAAACACCACGGGCCGAGGAGAGCCCGAAAGGGAGGGCCGTGAACTCGTAGATCTGCTCTCGCCAGAGGAACTGAAGGAATCGCCGGTGCGGCGGGTGGACGGGAACCACCAAGTAGGCATCTCTGAGGTCCAGACGGACCATCCAGTCGTTGGACAGAAGGACGTCCCTCAAAAGATGGATGCCTTCCATCTTGAAGTGGTTGTAGACCAACCAACCATTGAATTCCCGGAGATTTATCACCGGTCTCTTGCCCCCATCCGTTTTTTCCACTAGGAAAATATTGCTGAGGAAACCGGTGGGATGCCTTGTCGACCGACAGATGGCCCCTATCCGGCATAGGGACGAGACCTCCTCGTCGATCAACCGGGCATCCTCCTGGGAAAAAAGAATGGGACGTGGATCCCTTAATTGACAAGGATGGTCGTAAAAGGGGGGGCGTGGCCAGCAGCATGGCCGGCTAGACGTGCCTTGCCGGAGCTCCTGCCGAGCTGCGACTTAATCTGACTTATGACTGTCCCCACGATCCACAAACGGCACCCCATGCAAGACAAAGCACCTTAGCAGCTGGGGGGACTGCTGCAGCGGCGATACCGAGCGGGGTTTGGCGGAAAAAAGTGATCTCACTCGGACCCGTTGAATCCTGGAGCAGCCAAGATGGCGGCCGCGACGCCCGACGGACCCCGGCGAGCCTAGGGATCCGTCCGTAGCCCTGTAGGGAAGGAGCCAGCCACCCGAGACATCGCCGCACGACAGCAGGCCAGGAGGTGCCGTGCGGACTCTGTCAGGTGTGCGGAGGAGAGACGGGGGAACCGCAGACGACCGGCCGCCTTTACCAAGATGGCGGCCGGTGGTACCGGTGAATGGCGGCGACGAGCGGAGGCCCTCTGCTGCACCCCCCCGCATTGAAGTGGAGCCGGGGGACGAAAGGAGTGTGAACGGAGGAGCGGCGGTGCGGCTGGATGAGGAGGCGGTGAGTGGCCGAGACCGCGAACGGCGGAAATCCAGGACACGCTCAGCGACCGCACCAGACTTCACCAACATGCCGGCAGAGGTCGGGGGACGCCCGTGGGGGCGAACAATTGCGAAGGCGGCTGGGCGGTGAGGGCTCTCTGTCTGCCCATCTGCAACGCCCGCCCCCCCCTACCGAGGCGCGACCTGCCCATAACACTGAAGAACGGTCACGCAATTGAGGGGCAAATTTCTACCCACCTGGGGCAAAGACTGATTCAAACACTTTGAGTGTATGGTGGCAGTGTATTGCGGCCCCTACGGTGCATATTGCCAGCCCCCCCACTGCCTGTTGTGATAGGTGGGGAGACTCAGGGCCGGGACAGGAGGATTGAGAGGAGCCAATCGGCTGAGGCACAGCGGAAGGGCGAGGCCGAGGGACCCTACAGCCTACGGTGCAGCACGGCAGATAGCCATTGCCTCCTGAGCGGACCTGCACACCACCTCGTCACTGCAGGGGTTGGTGGCTTGTGACCTGCGACGGGAACCCACACCCAAGGGACGAGCAGCCATGGGGAAAAGAGACCTGGTGCCTAAATCCACAAAGCAGGGCCCCATGGATAACTTTGCGGCGCCGAGGCAGGTGGCGGAACAGCAGTCCATGCCGCCTGGAACGCGGACCGATACGGCAATGTTGATGGAGGCCATCCAGGACTGACATACAGGCATCTAGGGCGGCCCTGGAGGTGAAAATTGGGGAGGTAGGATCCGAGGTGACGCTGCTGAGGCAGGATTTCCGGAACCTGACGGACAGGGTGGCGGCGACGGAAACTAGAATAACCGACAATGATGCATCGATCTCAGCGCTGAAGAAGGACATGGCGGAGCTGCAGGCCTCCCACCGTCAGCTGATGTGGAAGGTAGACGATGCGGAAAATAGATCGAGACGCAACAACCTTCGCTTTGTGGGCTTTAGGGAAGAAATTGAGGGAAAGAACATGTCCTCCTTCCTCCACGCCTGGTTGAAAACCACCTTCCCAGCTGCCCAGTTCTCCCCGTGCTTCATCATTGAGAGGGCACACAGGGCCCTTCTGGCCAAACCTCCGGAGGGGGCAAGACCAAGGCCAGTAATAGCACGCTTCTTGAACTATGCGGATAGAGACTTGATCTTACGAGAAGCCAGGAAACTGGGGGAGATCCGTTGGGAGAATACTACCATAATGATTTTCCCGGATTACAGCCAGGAAGTCTGGAAACAGCGCCGCTCATTCGACTCAGTGAAGGCAAAACTGAGGTCCTTAGACATTAATTACATGCTCCACTTCCCCGCCAAACTCAAGGTGCTCTACAAGGACAAGTCCATCTTCTTCGCACACCCAGAGGACGCATGGCAGTGGCTGGAGGAACGCCCTATCCTGAATAGTAGAGAATCAGCGGGCCGGGAAGCGCTGGATAGATCACTGCGGGAAAGACCGCGCTGGGAGCTGCCGAAACCACGGAGGCGGAAAACACGGAGGACAAAGACACAGACCCCGGCGACACCGTACCGAACCCGTGGCACGGAAGACAGGCGAGGAGGCAGATCGGCATCCCCAGGAAATGACTCTGTGGCGGGCTCCAGGTTCAGTGGCCTGCAGAATGGAATCCGTTCGGAAGGGGACGAAGGTGAGGACACAGAGGGCCGCACGTCCGGAGGAGAGGAGGACGATACAGTGGGTGATTCGGTACACCCGCTGGTCAAAGAAATCCAGCAGTTGGAACATGACTCCTCGGGGCAGGGGCCTACCATGGACACGCAGGACTCGCACTCATGAACAATGGTGTTCGGGGATCAAGGAGATTGCAGCTCGACAACAGGGAGCACGCAAGTTGACACGCCCTTCATGGTTTCTTGAGTTTCTAGTAGTGGTTATTGGTTTGTGATGGGAGGGATGTGTGGGAGGGCGACAGGCCTTCTCCCATGGATAGTTTGGTCCCATGTTGGGATACGACTGGAAGGGGAGGGAGGTGGGCAGGGGGGTGGGTGGGGGGGGTCAGTTCCTGATGTCTCTCGAGTTGGGGCCAGAGAGGGACAGGGGGGGGGAGGGGAGGGGTAGTTAGCGGGCAGCAGCAGTATACCTTGATGCACCACACCACTCTTCTAATACAGAGACCTACCAATACAGAAAATCGCATTACACGATGGCAAGTACATTAAATATCTCACACATGGGTGATCAGGGAGTCACCATCTTGACGTGGAATGTCAATGGCCTAGGGTCAAAGATCAAGAGGGAGCTGGTGAATGCCTAGATCAAGAGAGTCGCACCAGATATCGTCCTACTGCAGGAGACCCACCTCAGGGGCAATAGGTGTGCGTTTGTAGCAAGGGGACGCTACGTGGCACTGGCACATGCAGGGTACACCTCAGACTCCAGAGGGGTGGCGGTTCTCGTTAAAAAAACGGCCCCATTCAGTATCACCCGCACATGGCTGGATCCACAAGGGACATATGTGGGGGTGCAGGGGACATGGAAGAGAAGTAGGTACACTATCATTTCGGTATACGCACCGCCGAAACTCCAGGCGCGTACCCTCAAAGCCATTACCTCCATTCTCATTGATACAGCGGATTCCATTCAGATAGTGGGTGGTGACTTTAATGATGTCATGTGTGAAGCGCAGGACCGTACAGGGACTGCTCGCAAAGGGGGTACTTGTTCGGCACTAGCACGACAAATGAAAGTCATAGGACTAACTGATGTCTGGAGGTGGCTCCACCCTAAGCAAGCGGCCTACTCGTTCTACTCAGGGGCGCACAGGGTCTTTTCAAGGATAGACTACAAATTCACATCTAGACAGGATCTAACCTCGAGTGACCTGGCAGAATATAAAGCGAGGGGCATCTCGGACCACTCTCGATTATATGTACAGTTGGGACGGGAAAGGAGAGGGGGGAGGGCTGAATGGCGCCTAGCGGCCTGGGACCTCCAAACACCGGAAATACTGCGTGGCGTCAGGGCTGACATCAGGGTTTACGTGGCTGAAAATGAGGGGACTGTCGACTCAGGGGTCACCTTCTGGGAGGCACTGAAGCCGGTACTGAGGGATCGAATACAGAGCAGACTGGGGGAGGCACGACGGGCACAACAAGCCGAGGTGTCTAACCTGGAAACGTCTATCTTGGCCCTTGAGGCGGAATACCAACAGTTGAAGGACACAGGGACACTCAGACGATTGCTTGATACACAACGACGCTACAGGGAAGTGGCCTCCGATGAGGCAAGAACTGAGTCATTGGCAACCCTCCACCGGTTATACGATGTGGGGGACAAATCCGGCAAACTACTTGCATGGCTTGGTAGGAAAGAAAGGGCGACAAGATGGGTGGAACAGATCACAGCGGTAGATGGTAGACAGATGCACACAGATGAGGCCATAGCAGAGGCATTTGCGTCCTACTTCGAACGTTTCTATGAGGCCAGAGACCTGGGCACGGGTGACGATGCACAACACTATATAGGTGACACGGAGCTGCCGGTACTGTCCCCCGAGGCCAGTGCGGCTTTGGAGGCGGAGGTAACTCTGGAGGAAATAGCAGACGCCGTAGCCTCCCTGAAGCCGGGGAAAACGCCCGGGCCGAATGGCTTTCCGGCGGAATTTTTCAAGAGGGTGGCGGATCTATTGACGCGCCACTTGAAAACCCTCTTCTTGGAGGCGTTCCGGGAGGGGCGCTTACCGCCAGACCTCGCTTTGGCCACGATAGTCCCGATTTATAAGGAAGGCAAGCCGAGGGAGGAGTGTGCCTCATACCGCCCCATATCTCTCCTAAATATGGAGGTAAAGATCTTGGCCACTATACTAGCGGGACGTCTGGGGTCAGTCATAACTGACCTCGTACACATGGATCAGTCGGGGTTCTTGCCGGATAGGGTGACTAAGTTGAACCTCCGCCGCACACACAATTGGCTACAGGAAGTTCAAGGGAGGAGTGAGCCCCATTGGTTCCTCTCCCTCGACGAGGAGAAGGCATTCGACGCGGTACACTGGCTGTTCCTAATGGCGGCACTACGGAAATTTGGGTTCGGCCCCAAGTTCCAGAAGTGGGTGCAACTCCTATACACAACCCCGAGGGCCCGGATTCGGGTCAACGGGAGGTTGTCCCGCGAATTTCAGATCGGCAGAGGCACGCGCCAGGGGTGCCCACTATCCCCCCTTCTGTTTACGCTCACCATAGAAATTCTAGCGATAAGGATCAGGCAGAATCCGGGGATTTTCGTGGGAAGACTCCAACTCCACACAGGAAAAAATATCCCTGTACGCAGACGACGTGCTATTGTACATCACTGAGCCGGAAACGACAATTCCGGAGTTATTCAGGGAATTGGATGGCTTTGGGGCTGGGGCAGGCCATACTATTAACTGGCACAAATCGGTCCTGTATGACCCACGGGGTCTGGAACGGGGGGAGTGCCTCCCGGAGCAACTGCTACATACCCCAGAGGGCTTCCAACACCTGGGTATCTACATCACCCTAGATAGGGACCTTTCATTTAGTAAGAATATAGAACGAATCATGGATAGCGCAACGACAGAGATGACTAGGTGGCGACAACTACCGCTCACCTTATTAGTCCGGGCGGCGATATACAAGATGATTATCCTGCCAAAGTTCCTGTATGCGCTCCAAAACGAGTACTACCAGCTACCAGCCAAAACTATAACTAAAATCCATGCGGACCTCCGGGCGTTCCTGTGGCCGAGAGTGGCCCTGTCGACCCTACAGCGCCATCAGTACAACGGAGGGATTTCACTTCCCAACCTGGAGGCATACTACTGGGCGGAACACCTTGCCCCAATCAACGACTGGCTACACGTATCAGCGGACCACCCGACTTATGCTCTGGAAAGATTTAAAATGTCAACCAGAAATCTATTGTACTACCTATACGGGGGGACGGTACGGGCGTTGCTCCTGCCGGCCATGGTGATCACCCTGAACGCTTGGAACAGGGCTACGAGACGCATGGGATGGGACATAAAGCCTACCCGACAGACGCCGCTATGGCACTGCCACTGGTTGAGAGAGCTCGGTAAGCTACGCGGCTTTCAGAGGTGGGATGATATAGGAATCTCCACAATTGGGAATGTGGTTGCAAGGGGTGAGCAGAAGTCTTTTCAGATGCTTAGAAACGAGTTTGGGTTGCACAACACTCAATTCTACAAATACGCACAATTGAATCATGCATGGAGGGCACGAAACATCACTCTCACGGATATTCTGGAATATGCGCCGTTGGAGGGCAGGCTACTTCAAGAGCGGGTCATGGAAAGGGTGGTATCCCTCACGTATAAAACCCTGACAAACCACATGTTAGGCACCTTGGCAGGGCTCCGGAGAGTATGGGAGGCTGACGTGGGGGAAATGGAAGACCTGGACTGGGAGATTATCTTAATGCATCCTCGTGAGGTGGCAATAAAATCAAGGCTACGCCTCATTCAACTGAATGTATTACACAGGACCTATTTTGACAGGGTGCGCCTCCTTAAAATGGGGAGAATAACAGACCCGACATGCCTTAGGTGCCACAACCAACAAGGAGATTTCTTTCACACGATGTGGGCATGCGATACTATACAAACATACTGGGGTCACATATTCACGGGACTAGAGGAGGTCCTGGGAGTGAGCTTGACACGCGACCCTAAATTAGCGTTATTGGCTATGACAACCGAGGTAGACCTGCCGCGCCCCCTGATTATCTTCTTGGTACTCGCCTTGGTGGTGGCAAAGAGAGACATTGCAAAATATTGGGGTGCGGCGGGAATACCTGACATTGAGGAATGGAGAAAGGGCCTGGACCTCTATATGGCCGCAGAAAGATGACCTATAGGGCTAGGGGGTGCCCCAAAAAGTTTCGGAGAGTGTGGGCTAAATGGAGACAATACCATGGATTGGAGGGGGGCCAATGAGGGAGACAACTGAGGAGTAGGAGGGTCCGGGACACTGTGGATTTGTCAGAAACAACAACGTGGGCAATGTGAAGATCAACTAACCTTGCTATAGTGAGAGAGATAATGGAAACCTGTGATCGGTAGTAACGGCGGTGGGTCCTGGGGAGTGGGGGGGAGAGGGGGAGGTAAGCTGCTTGTTTGATATATGGTTAATGTGTTCATGCTGTAGCTATATTTGACGAACTAATATCTGTGGAACTGAAAAGTTGCGTAAACACCGGACAGAGGCGGAATGTTGACGCCCTGCCGGCTGCTGAGTATATCGTTGTTGATTCCTACTGATGCAACAATAAAAATAGATTTAAAAAAAAAAAAGGATGGTCGTAAAAGTCTATGTGGAACCCGCGCACAGTTTGAAGAACCCACGCATCGTTCGTGCGCGCCGACCAAGCTTCTGGAAAACAGGCCAGCCTCCCCCCTATTCGGACGTGGTCCGCCGGGATTACACTCGCCGTGGGAATTGTTGCTTCCTGCATCAATTCTGTAGTTGCCGCGGCCTCCTCTGAAACGTTGCCCTCTGGAAGGGTAGAAGTTATTGTAATTGGCAGAGGAATTATACTGGCCTCTGCCGGAGCCTTGCCCTTTGTTTGGTTGGTTCTGACCGCCACGGCCGGTCGTGAGGCCCCTACCACGACCGGCCCCCCTAGAAAAACGCTGGTTGAACACCCTCTTGATGGTGAACTGGGCCTTATCTAAGGATGACAAAGTGGAGACGAACTTTCCCAGCTCTTTGATGAAAGGGTCTCCAAATAGGCCGCCTTGCGCCACCGCCCCTGCCTCTGAGGAGGCCAAATCCCCTAATTTGGGGTCTAACTTGATTAGCAGGGAGCGTCTACGCTCCGTTGACAGGGCACAATTAGCGTTCCCCAAAAATATCACCGCTCTCTGCGCCCAATTGGACAGAATCTCCGGGGAAATGGTGGAACCTGAGACTTTGGCCTCTTCCGCCATATCGAGGATTTTTGTTAGAGGGCCTATGGTGTCCAGTAACTTATCTTGGCATGATCGCCACGAGCGATCAATGCCCTTGAGGGGGTCCTTGACAAATTTAGCCATAAAGGTGGCCATTTTCCCGTCCAACTCCGGGGTCAAGGCCACTTTGCCCTCCAGCGTAGGCCGCGGACATTCTCCCCTTAGGCAACAACGTGCCTCCTTTTCCAGCGGCTTGCGTAGACGCCCCGCCACGAACTTCGCGACTTTGTCGCCCGGCGCCCAGGCCGCCGACCTCGGATGAATTATATCATCCGGATCCAGCATTCCAGAAGCGTCGTGGGGTAACTCAGTCGCTGATCCGGACGGACGCCACGAGCGCACCGAATCACCATCATCGTCTGAGTCCGCTGGGGAGAGCCCTCCCGGAGAGGAAGGGGCTGTCGCCATCGACGCTGAAGGACCCGGGGTCAGGAGCGACGCAGAGGGCTCAGGTTCGGTCGCCTTAGCTAAAAACGCATCTCTGAGGCGTTCAAAGGCGTCCTTATCCACGCCCTGCGCGGCTCCCGAGCCACCGTCCTTACATGCCTTCTATGGGGCGGGTGGGTTACCCTCAGTAGAAGCGGGGGAGACCCCATGGGCAACTAGGGGTACCGAGGCCAATTTTGCACACTCTTCCACTATACGGGCCGAGAGTCTATCCTCCATAGGGCCCACAATCTCCTGAACACACCTGTAAATAGATTGGTCAACAGCCTCATAAAATTCATCATCCCCCAGGTACTGATGGGTTTCTTCCTCCTCCATGTTGAAGCCCTCCGCCATGTAACTAAAGGCTCGAGGGTAGGGGAAGAATTTCGGAACTGGTTCCAGGCACCAGAAGGTATAGGCCAACCCAAGGCTAGCAAAGTTTTTTCAGATCTGGGACCCCAGAAAGTAAGAGGCAGCACCTCTCTGAAAGCGCACTGGCCCTCTTTGCAAGACCGGGCCCAATGCCACCTCCCTAGCGCGGTTAAGAGCAAAAACTGCAGGAATACGCCGTGCAAACACGGCCAGTGCTGAGGTACGGCCCGCAGGCGTCGTGAGCGGTAATCCGCTAATACAGACCCCACACGGGGCGTCGGAAAGGTAATGGGGCAATACAACCCGAGATCGGGCGTCTTGGTGAGGCGGCAGACAAGGCTCCGACGATGTCGCTCTACTCAGCGCGGCCCCCGTCAGAGGGAGAGCCGCGCCGAGGAGAACAAGATGCAACGGCGCCCTCTAGCAGCAAAGCATGCGAGCCGTAACTCCAGGGACAGTCGCGTCAGGGGCGAAAACGTCCCCGCGACAATAACAACAACCACGGGGCTCTGTGAAAAGGAAAACACACATGTGAAACCTACAATAAAGAGCCCCTCAAGCGATAGCAATAACACAGTGCCAGCACCCAAAACAATCCCACTACACAATTATGAGGGGAGAAAGGGAAAAAGGCACTTAACTGGCTGCGAAGCAGCGAAGAAAGAGGAAGGGAGCATAAGATGGACGCCCTACCTTAATGTCATGGACACTATGAAAGGACTATGGTTCATGGACTGATGGGAGTTGTAGTTTATCCCACGTGTTTTTCTCTGATGTTTGATATGTTTTTAACCCTGTGTTGGGTACTTGACATATTTTTTCGAAAAATAAGTTGCTTTTCTGACTGCTATGTGGTTTTGTTAAATAAACAGCGAAGAGAGAAAAGCATAATCTGAAGCCTCCGGTCCTGACATAGAATCCATCATCATTCATTAAGCTCACTTGCCATCTCAGTTGAGACCCAGCTATATGAAAATCAGTCTTGACCCTGTCCCTCATGGGAATAGTCCAGCCCGAACTGCCAAGCCAGGAAGTGGAAACAAGCATCCCGGGACTAGTTTCTGGGTAACACCCTTCATCAGCCAGGCTAGGCTAGCTTGAATCCAGTGGCAAGGCGAGCAAGGGGCCCACATCTGGGCATACCCTGCCAACTTAGCGAGAACAAAGGAAACACAAGGAGATGATGGACAGAGCGCAGAAACTTTTCAGACATTCACCCCGTCACAGATCTGGGTTGAATCCATCATCATTCTTTAGCTCACTTCGCCACCTCTGTTCAGACCCAGCTAATTTGGGGTAAAATGCTGCCGTTTGGCCCTCACCGAGAACTTCTTTGAGTATAATGGAAAATTACATTTACAGTGCCATGGGCCACAGGCCTTCAATGGGCAGTACATTCGCCCCTAGTGTAACAGGCTTATGTAAGTAACTTTGAAAAGACCTACATTTTCAATGACAACAACTCATTCAGTTCCAAGCTCCTGTTCCGGAAACGCTACATAGATGAAATGATCATGATCTGGAACGATACACTGGACATCTTACCAGACTTCCATGATTGGATTAACACCAGGGATGAATTCTTAAAGTTCACATATACAGCAGACAACCACAAACTAGACTTTCTAGACATCACAATCCACATAGAGAATAATACCATCACCACCAAGACTTTCTCCAAACCTACGTCAAAGAACAGTTTACTCTCCTATAACAGTTTCCATCCGCGACCTTTAAGAGACAATCTACCATACAGCCAATTCCTGTGAATTAGGTTGCACTGCAGTAAACTAGAGGACTACAAATCACAGGCGAGTGATCTTTGTCAAAAACTGAAAAACAGAAATTACCCTCCAGGTGCGATACGCAAATGCCAAAAAAGAGCAAGGAATCAAACGAGGTACAGTCTACTCGAGACTACACAAAAAGGTAACATCGGACGCTCTCACCTGTGTAACAACCTACAGGATTGCATCTAACAGTAAAGAATTGTGAATCAAAATTGTAGAAATCCCACTTCAGGGTCTTTAAATTGGCCGAAACCAAGATTTGCCAATAGAAAGACCAAAAATATCAAGGATATCCTTGTACACACCAGGCCAATGACACCTCAACCACAGAGCGAAATGATCATCAATTCGTGGAACATGACCACCATAATCGGCTATTGCCCATGTGGATCATGCTCGGTATGTAAACTAACAAGACGCACCATGACCCTACAATTAACATCAGCTCTGGAATGGACAATACGGTACCACACAAACTGTAATCCAACGCATGTAATTCCCATGATTACTTGTTCTTGCGATTTGAAGTACATCGGAATGATCTGTCTCAACAATTCGTGACCACCTGACCATCCTCTTGTTGGGACTTAATATGGCCTCAGCTGTCTCAATCGCGGCCACCGTGGCCAGAGATGTTACATGACCTGATACCTTGAGTTTTAACAGTAATGGATTATGATCATTTTCATTCCTTGCACAGACCTCCATGTCCACGAAGGATGGCCAATTTTCTATGTTGATAAATATATAATCCATACGGCTGCTTCTTAGACCATTATTGTATGTGTGAGTTCCTAAGCGGTCAGATGGTTTGCGGACGTTCACTGCCCTGGCTCCCCTTTCTAAGCTGAGTGCTTTAAGTTGGAGCACTGCCTCGGTCCATTTTTTAATTGTCGGTATCTCTAGTTGGGGAATACCCCACTGGGCATCTTCATCTGCACTGAGGTTACTATCCTCTGAGTCCAGGTTCTCAAATGTAGTATTAAAATCTCCCACTATGACTAGGTTGTTCCCCTTACTCATTCTATCTAAAAAGCTGTTAAGATCTGTAATTGTCTTGGATAATGTGCCACCCACCATGCCCATGACACATACGTTAACTATAAGTAAATTGGGGGGGGTGTTTAGGCGAGATAAGTATAACCATCAAATCCATGCTGTCGGTCTCTTTTTAGTCCTCGCCTGGCGAACACAGCGCGAAAGCGCTGTCGCCAGCGAGATCTATTGTTACTGACTTACCTCTCAAGGGAGACAAGAGATGGGCATGCGCAGGACGGACTGGAAATGTGAACGCGCTGTGCACATCTCCTGTCCCCCTTCTGTCCTCGCAAGCCTCCTGTAATGTCACTTTTGATTCCTATGCGCACGCGCGCTGAACTCTGGATATCTTAGCTCTCACTGACCGACTCGGTGTGCAGGTTCCCTGCCCCTCTCTTGGCACACCGCGGGGCTCCCCTCACCACTCGGGAGCCCCGTGTTGCCTCTGGTGCCATGCAGTCTGCCCTCGCTCTTCACCCGATCCTGCTGATGGGGCCGGGACTTCAACATGGAGCCTGCAGGGTTCCGGACGTGCTCCCCTGCAGTTCCTTCCTGTTTCTTTGGCAGGCCCCGCCCACGTTCAAACGATGGCTGCTGACTTCCGGAGTGCGGCCGCGATGTCGCCTCAGTTCTTCAGCTTGTTGTGTTCTGCTGTGATGTCTGCCAATTTTTGCCCTCCTTCAGTGGAAAATTGCCCTTGCCGCGGCGGAGAGCGAGAACCTGGAGACCATCACCAAGCACGAACGGATCCTGCAGGAGATAGAGAGCACCGACACGGCCTGCGTGGGACCAACCCTCCGGTAAGGGAGCCTGCCTGCGAGGGCAGACCACGAGGAGGACAGAGGGAGGGAAAGCCTGTGGAGCACACAGTACTGTAGTGACAGCTGCCCCGGACACTGGTTAAAACCAACGTTTTCTCATTTGCTTTGAAGTCTTCGCTTATGATGGTAGAGTGTGGCTAGCAGGCGGAGTAGCTTGTGACTCGAACCTTCAGTGGCTTTCCACCTACTAAACGGGCAATAGCCACAGACTTCATAAGGTGCAATCCAGGTTGGATGTTGGCTGGGTGAAATTGCGAATGTTTTTCAGTGAAATGAAGCTTTTGTAGCAAAAAGTAATTTGCCAGTACATAGCAACACTTATTATTTTAAACTGAGCACTCACCGCGCATTAAAACTAGAAAGTCTCGCGAAACCCTGGCAAGATTGGTTTGCGTACTGAATGTCTCTAAGCGACACATTTTATGTGCGAACACTGGTATGTTGCATGAGTTCTCACAGCGCTCACGTAAAAAATAAACTAGCAAATCGTGTAATGTTTTTTCCCAGTAATTTCATGAATGCTATGCAATGTGAAATAAGGTGGGTTTGACACATTTGTTGGTGTAATTAAAATGTCCCCCACGCCTCGCTGGTTGTACCAGTGGTGCAGCCACTCTCCAGGGGCCTCTGGAAAGGGTCGATGCTAGACAGACCCACGCGTGCACACCTTTTTCAAACCTTCACCATCCTCCCTAAAGCTGGGCCTGGGTTTGGACAGGTGGGCCCCGAATTCACAAAACTGGCACTATAGAATCCGCGCTGTGCTCCCAGCCTCTGGGACAAATTGTTGCATCGTGTTTATCAAATCCAGAGCCATCCATTTAAAAAAATGTTTTGAGCGAAACTGCTTGTTGAATTGCTTAGGAGTAAGGAAAACTTGAAAGGGAGTGACATTTTGCACACTAGGTCTTTTGAGCGGAGTAATTAGTGCAGTCTGAGGACGGCAGGACGCATAGGAGACACTTTGGCTTATTTTTCAATAGTCGCCATCACTTTCTGAGACCGGTTTGTTTGTCCAGGTCATTAGCCAGGCAGGAAAGGCTGATGCAGGTAGCATCATTTCAATTAAATCGCGAGGACCTCTGAGGAAGTGATGGCACATAGCCCTTGACCAATGATGACAATACAGGAAGTGACATCACACGCCCTCTGAGCCTGATAATAACTGAGAGCTATCATAGAATATTGTGTTATTTTAAAATGTATTGGGAAAGTTAATAATCAAAAAAGCAAAAGATATAATTCTTAGAAACCACTTAATTGCCTTTAGTAACAAGCATTTGCAGTGCAATAGGTCTCGCATTTACGAAAGTTTGAGCTAATCGCATTGTAAATGACAATGTCTTTTATTTATGTGTTGTAGATAAATAAAAGCATTGTCATTTACAATATCAATAGCTTAAACTCTTGCAAATGCGAGCTCTAAACAATAAAATCCGGATTAAGGTGAAATAATAAAAAAAAAAGCTTTTATCTATGCGTTGTTTTTAAAAACAGATAAATAAAAAGGCATGGTCATTTACAATGCCAATAGCTTAAGATTTCGCAAATGCGAGACCTATTGCATTGCAAATGCTTGTTCTAATATCTTATAAAGAGAGCTCTGCCTTACCCATGTTGTTAGCCTTCCTGACGGTCTGCTTATCCGGCCACCTATTGCTGGTTTATAAAAGTTTGGGTGGTAAACTGGAGTGAGCGCCCAGGTCTCTTGAAAAGCTATAATATCCTGTTTATCTATGTAGTCTGACCAGTCCAATGATGAAACCTTGGGAGACAAACCTGCTATGTTTCAGGAAGCTATTTTCATAAAAGATGTATCTTGATTATCTAATATGTTACCTGGGCTAGCCTATCTGGCTTTTCCCATATTGGGATTAACTAAAACTATGACATGGTTGTCTATTGGGCTATAGCGATCTATCAATAGAGGTGTTAAAGCCCTGAGTAGTTCTATTAAAGTGCTCTTCCCTACATGACTGGTGCCAGGATGAGGTCCTAAACAGTGGCTCGCGATCTCCTGGTTGAGTGACTTCTAAAGAGCTGGGTATGGGATATTGATCTATTAAGTGTCAATCTACATTTTGAAGGGACGAATCCCCAATTACACTTGGCTCTGGGGACCTTTGTGTGAAATAAAAGATGAGAGGACTAAGTTTCAGACTGATGTCTATATGTATCATGTGGGATGTTCTTAAATCAAAAGCCACCAGATATCCTACCAGTAATGGTGAGACCAGGGTGAGGCACACATAATCTGTGTTGTCGCCGTTGAATGGTTGTCTTACAGCGGAGGAGATATTCTCCCTAATTATGGATCTACACTTGCACAAATATCTCAACCACTGGGTACATTTATTAATCGGGGAGTGCTAGTCTTCCTTGATTAAGCTAGGTTGAATTCTTGGAACGTTAGTTGAAAAGATTTAACGTTTAAAAGGGCGGGACAGAGGTTTGTCAAAATGGTTCCCTCTAGTAGATGGTGCAGTCCTAGACTATTCATTGGGACGATAGAAGTTGCGAGGTTCTATTCTGTCACCCATATTGGGCAAACAATGAGATCTATTCACTAACCTATCGTTAATGGAGGGATTCTGCAAAAGATTTGGGCCGTAAGTCTGTTGATTGTTACATGATACTAGTTGGCCTTTGGCTTTGGATTCTAAATGTGAGCTACATGGATCCCCCATAATGGTATTGATCGTTCTATAACCTTGGGTCCGAATTGGAGCTTCAGTAACTTGTTGATTTGTGCTAGTGCATGTTTTTAGTGCTGTAGAGAGAATGTCAATTGTACCTTTGAGTTGTTTCACTACATCTATAAGTTGCCTAGTATGGGCCTTTAAGTCCGCCATCTGTTCTCTGAACGAGGCTGTGCATAAAAATCTCTGTTTGTTATATTGCCACGTCTAACACATTCGCATTCTATCCCCAGAAGGTCACTAGGTTCCTCAGGGATTTCCATTAAGGGTGAAAATCTATTTGTACAAATAATGGCAGGCTCGGAGGGACTTCCTTCAAATGAACGGCATGGAGATGTTGCTACTCTCTTTACACAAAGGCCTTTCTTGAGCGGCCGCTTGCTGGCCCTTCGAAGAAGACCTTTTAAACATGTCAGGGATTGAAGGGAATGTTTTATGGGGGTAGTGGATGGAATGGTGGGTCAAGCACTGGCCACGTTTGTAGCGCTTCCACACGGGCCAGATGGAGCAAGCAAAATCTCCTCGCAATCACCTACAAGATTAACAATACGGTCCATAACGGAATTGGATTTACACAATGATTGTTTGGAAGATTTTTTAACCTTTCTAAAAGGGCCGCCCCTCCCCATAGTCTGATGCTTTCCTTTTACCCATTAAGTCATTCCAGACTTTGGTAGGCTTGGAGGAGTAGACAAACAGATAACAATAATAAAATGCAAATGGCTGGGACAAAGTGGGATAAATGCCCAGACTGCCAAATATGCCTCAGTAACGAAAAAGTCACTGCTTGGAGCTTTGGCCTCCAGCCAACGATGGATAACCAGACCCTCCAGGATTTCGCGGTTTGCTGCGAAATTGGCACTTTTGTAAAAATGCCGCGATTTTTACAAAAGTGCCCGCGAAATCTAGACATCCAGACCTCTGCGGAGGGTGGGGGCGGGGGGGGGGTGGGGTGGTGGAAAGAGCCATCTGGTCGATCTCAGGCCTCTGGAGGCAGTGGCAGCCCCTGCTCCGTGGGAAGCCTGGGAGGGGCAGCTCTGTGGGACCCCAGGGGTGTTCCCTGCTGATCCCACGATCGAGGGGAGAGAGAGGCGGGTTGTAACTCAGAGGCTCCAAGGAGAGTATCCGACCTGTGCCAGGGGTGGAGGGGAGGCTGTCACTGACAGCTCTTTCAGAGAAAGCCGTGTCTGTAATTACAGGAACATTTAATGCAGCTGCACACGAGGGGATCCAACCCTGCCGGAAACCTGACCCTGCCCCAGCCCTTCTGGGAGCTTCCTTCACTCTCCTGGCTCCCGGATGGGCCCTTGTCTGCAGACATGCACTGCCCGGGGCCCGAGGGGCCCTAGGAGGGCTCAGTGTCCGCAGACAGCAGCAGCTTCAGAGAGTTCAAGGGCATCAGTGACCCGGCGGCACAGGCGTAAGACGCACTACAGACCAACACACAGGCATCAAACACACAGACCACAAACACACCAGGGACCAACACACACAGGCCACAAACACACACAGGCCACAAACACACACAGGCCACAAACACACACAGGCCACAAACACACACAGGCCACAAACACACACAGACCACAAACACACACAGACCACAAACAATCCAGTGACCAACACACACAGACCACAAACACACTCAGACCACAAACACACCAGGGACCAACACACACAGACCACAAACACACTGGAGCCCAGCACACACAGACCACAAACACACCGGAGACCAACACACACAGACCATAATCACATCAGGGACCAACACACACAGACCGCAAACACACTGGGAACAACACACACAGACCATAAAACACACCAGGGACCAACACACACAAACCACAAACACACCAGAGACCAACACACACAGACCACAGACACACCTGGGACCAACACACACAGACCACAAACACACCAGGTACCAACATACACAGACCACAAACACACTGGAACCCAGCACGCACAGACCACAAACACACTTTAAATGCTCAATCCTCACTTCTGCCATCTCTTGGCAGGTAATGGCATACAAAGCATTAGCAAACAGACTCCAGCATGGTCTAATATCTCAGCCACACTAGTCTGTCTTTCCAGAAACGCAGCTTTGCTACTTGTATATTTTGTTTCTCCTTTAGGAATGTGACATCATATGGAATTTTCAGGGCCTCCTTCATTCTCAATCAATTTTTTGTGCCACACTCGAGATTTATAACGCTTTTTAGTTTTTTTTTTTGCATTCCTATTAAGATCTGAAAGAGAATTCTAACAAGCTTGTTTGTAACTGTCTCCAAAATGCAGACTATTATAACATGCCTTTTGGACATCATCTGTTTTGTTTCCGCGATGAATGAGTTGGTTGACACTAGTGGTGTTTCCTGGCCCTTTACTTTTTGATAACACCCTCACAGATGGCTATTCATATTACTATAGGTGATCCCAAAACTTTATTTTGAAGGGAAAAGCTAGACAGCCCTACTAGCTCGTGACCACACCCTGGCACACATAATTATGCAGGTGTGGTACTAGACACTGTTCACAGTCTGGGTGGAAAATCTACTCTACAACACTCTACTCAACTCTATGCCACTCTACAATACTATTCCACTCACCACTACTCTAAGTAATTCTGCTGCGTGCCCAGTGTGCGGCGGGCCCTGGGGGGATTGCTTTTGGGGCATTTATTCATTAACATGTTTATGTTCTATATGCAGCCTTGAAGCCAAACAAGGTGTCTACATTGTAAATAAACCAAAAATACATAGCTTCATGTTGTTAAACAACTAAAACAACTAAGATATCTGTGTTTGTTGTAGGAAAAACCGCCAAATAAAATGCCGTTAAATTGCCGCTAAATTTCCATATTTGTGCCGCTAAATTTCCATTTTTGTGCTGCTAAATTTGCTAATCCATGCCGCTATATCCTGGGGCGGTCTGGATAACGGGGATGCAAATGTACATATATGGTGTGTAGAAGTCAAATGCGGTGGGATAAAATAACAGTACCTTATATGTCAGAGGCTGCAGTTAGAAGGCGAATGTCAGAGGGTTGGCCCTGCCCTGGCTTGAACGGGCGCAGATGGGCCCCCCCTTGGCCCGGACACACCAGCGTGCGTCCCGTGCTGTGGGAGCCCCGGCAGGATTTTAAAGCGCCAGCTGGCGCGATGCACACGTTGGCGGCTGCACGACGGCGCTGGGAGCCGCTGTGGAGGTTGGGAGATATGGTTCCACTACTCTCCCGGTCCGATTCCTCACTCTTCCTTCCTTTGCCCCCTACGAGGGGGTGAGCAGCAATATCCAGTCGTCCCCACAGTTTACTTTTTCAAATGATTTCATTGACCATCGTGGGTACGACCCGTAGATCTGCACCTCAGCTTGTGAATCTTCAACTTCCACTTTTGGAAAGTGCTCTGCTTTGTCTGTTTTTATATACCCGGTTTTAGTAATTTTCTTGTGTTATATCAAGAAAACCATATCAAGCAGGGGTTTTGCAACGCTGTGCTTTGGTCATGAATACTGATCGTTCATCAGAAGCAGCACCTGTAACTCAGGTGGAATCCAGAACTTATGAGACACCAGGTGATGTTTTTGTTTCTGAAAGTTACTGAAGGTATAGTAGTCTGATGCCCTGTCAGTTGGTGACAATGCTTTAAGTCTCACGGCCCTGGAAGTACAGCAGCGATGGTGTGCCTATAACGGACTTGTAGCCTGACCTAAACGGTGGTAGGACCGACCAGAGGAGAGTAAGGCAAAAAACGGTCTGATCTGCGGTCGTGGCGACAGGCTGAGCCGTCCGCGCAAGAGGAGGGCTTTACGACGGAGCCACAATTCGGGAAGCCACGGGGACCGGGACTCAACAGCCGGTAGAGGAAAAGGGGGACGGCAGGCGGCGACACGTCTAGCTTCAATCTCCTTGCCAGTGTGCTGGGGCCTGGGGCCAAGTGCACGCCACAGCTGACTGGCTCGCTACCTGGGGACCTTCGGGACGCCATGCTAAAATACACCCACACACACACACTCTAATGCTGCGCCAGGATCCCTGCAACTAGAGGCCAGTCCCCGTTTATTTATCACCTCCACCTTGCCCGACCAAGATGTTGCATGCACACGTTAGGGTTCAGCTGAAGAGCCTGAGTGGCTCAGTACAGAGCGATGCAGCCACCAGCGTCGCAGGTCAGAGTCAGAAGTGCGGTGACCATGTGTCTGTGATTTTTCTTAATGCTCACTTCTCACCCAATTCGTGTCATCAAGCTCCACCAGTACATGTTGGGGTGCGACTGAGGCAAACTGCGCACAGTTAAATTTGGATATTGGGCGTATGTTTTGGGCCTCGGACAGAGTTTAACCAAAGCTCAACAAATATCTTCGTTGGCTAGTCCTATGGTGCCACATTTGATGGTATTTTTCACCAATACACTTTTTGCAGTTTCTATGAAAAACAATTGAGAATATGGAGGTAGAAATAATAAATGGCACTAATGGTAGGTAGATTTTTTTAAACATTTGTTTTAGCATTGTCTGACTATTTAACAGGAAAAAGGGTCATCGTAGAAACTAAGCTGAAAGCCTCGAAGTTGTAGCAAAGGATTGCGGTTTGAACTTTGTGGAGCAGATATTAGCCGCAAACAGCCCTTGGGAGGAGAGCGCTGACACGAACCAACACCTCGCAGGTACCGCTTCGCGCTGTGGACATTGGAGGGAGTCGCCTTTAAAGCAGAGGACCTTTCTGCAAGTGTCTTGGGTGTGTGGGCTGTGACAAGAACTCGCCGAACGCTAGCAGGGACTCCGAGTACCAGGAGCCCCTGCCCGACCTGGTCAGCTGGTCACGCGTTCGGCGGATAGCCCCGCCCACACCTGCCTGCTTGTTATTAATTCCCTCGAGTTCCCCGTGAAGGTGGGATTGCCGTTTGAACTTTGTGGAGCAGATATTAGCCGCAAACAGCCCTTGGGAGGAGAGCGCTGACACGAACCAACACCTCGTAGCACCCGCTTCGCGCTGTGGACATTGGAGGGAGCCGCCTTTAAAGCAGAGGACCTTTCTGCAAGTGTCTTGGGTGTGTGGGCTGTGACAAGAACTCGCCGAACGCTAGCAGGGACTCCGAGTACCAGGAGCCCCTGCCCGACCCGGTCAGCTGGTCATGAGTTCGGCGGATAGCCCCGCCCATGGTCACCTGTTGCACTATAGTTTTGACTCTACCGCCCGTGTCGCGGGAGCGCGAGGGAGTGCGCCGGGCAAAGGGCGGGCCGTCTGTGGCCGTCCGTGGACGGAGTTGGACGGGACTAGCCACCCCCCTTACATCCCTCGAAGAAGTGAAACTGGCAAGGCATTATCCAGAAAGGTACTGTGGTCTCCTGGATACACATCCCTTGGTCAAACTATTGCTATTGTTAAAATAAAGCATTGGCCCAACGTGAGGGGGAACTACTCACTGTCTGTACATAGGACTCTGGTGTACCCCATTACTCATCTCCACATCAAATACCTTTATCTGCAAAATGAACAATCGGGGGAAAAACAAGCTAAGATACCAGTCACACGCCCACATACCAGACAGCATGCCGCAGAATCGCAGCCCCTACCCACTCTGACTGCTATTGACAAGATGCTGCAACAAACTATTGGTATGGTAGCAAATGCCATCGAGAATACGGAGAGGAGGCTATCTATTACACCAACACTATGTATTCCAAATCAAGAAGGGGACATTTCAATTATTGTGACTGATGTATTAGAAGCTAGTTCCTATTTGTCATCGTCATACGTAGATTTACCCTGTAGCCA
Source organism: Lissotriton helveticus (assembly GCF_964261635.1). NCBI lineage: Eukaryota > Metazoa > Chordata > Amphibia > Caudata > Salamandridae > Lissotriton > Lissotriton helveticus. The sequence goes on along the minus strand of NC_136067.1, from coordinate 1,153,902,757 downwards.
GTTGCCTGTGGAGACTCCTATCGCTGTCCAGGATCCCCCAATTATTCTAACCTCCCCCTCTTTGGAGAAAAGGCCTGAGGCTCGAAAAACATGCACCAGGAAGAAGAAAGATATTAGTTCTAAAAATACTAGTAATAATAAACCAGCTAACCATGATTTGGTGACCCCGACCACTAATACATCATGTCCAACACTTGGAGTACCGTGCTGGGTCACCAATATGGTCGCTGATCTACAAGCATCCCTGGAGCGGGCCATAGCTATCCAATTCAAACCCTTAGTGTCAAAACCTGACAAACTCATTTCTACTATAAACTCCAAGGGGGCAGGAACAATAGAGACTGCTAAACAGTCGAGAAATCCGATACCTCCTGCTAGTGATACTATACTTCAAAACAACCATAGTGCTAGAGTATCCGAAAATAAAAAGCCTTTAGCACAAACCTCTAATGCAGGAGCTAAACCTACCGTTCAAAAGGCGACGCACGCTACACCACAGGCTATGACCAGTTCTAACTCTCAGAGCCAAACCCATCAAACAGCGGGAAATTTGGTAAATGAGAGATAAAGCCACAGCAAAGTCAAAAAAGGGCGAAACGGGGAGCAAAATTAGTGAAACACTAGATAGAACTGCAACACCAAGAGTTATTCCAAACCAGTTACCATTGATTCACCTACCCCCTGAAGCCCAACCATATGTGGTTACACTTGCAGGAGTACCACCCCTAAGCGAAGAAAAAAGAGAAAGGGAGACAGAGTTAAAAAACAAATGTATCCAATGGCTTACAATCAACAGACCCTTGCCACTGAATGTTTCAGGTGAAATCTTGTCGGCCAGAAGAGTAGCATGGATTGGGAGGGGCCCAAAAACTATAGCAGGGGATGTCATAATCTTGAACTTCAGGGATGTCTCAGCCGTAGAGTATATCTGCAATGCCCCATTCACTAGACTAAACACACAAATATGCCCACTGCACCTCTCATACTTTTACCCCACCCCTAGTCTGGAGCCTTCCCGTCATAGAGGGGTACATTATAACAGGGGATGTAATCCTCCATCACAGAGAACGCCATATGGAGGGGTATTGAGGGAGGGTATGTCTCCATACGGTCCCCTATTCCCATTGCAACCACACTGGAATAGGTTTAGTGTACTGGAAGAGGTGGATTGACTCAGTTTAAGGGGAAATCCTCCTCCACAAGTTACTAATGAAATTCCTAGAAGGGCTGGGGTAATAGAGGAAATTGTTTCACTATCTACCGATAGGGAGGACTTAACGAGTGATTTTCCAGAGAGGTTGGGGACTAGCGGTAGCGGGAATGGGGAAGGAGAGGGCTCCGAAAATCTACAAGAAGGATGTCTAAAGTTGATCTCATGGAATATAGCCGGGTTAAAAAATAAGGTACTAACTCCAGAGTTGGCCGCCTTTATGGCAACACATGATGTATGCCTTATGCAAGAGACCTGGGCACTGGAAGAGAGCACCAGCTCGACTTTCGCAACATTTGACATCTTGGCAGTGTCTACAGGTAGAGGCCGTCCATCAGGTGGGTTATCAATTTGGATAGGTACCCACCTGGGTATCCAGGCGACCCAAATACAAACAAACTCCTTGGATATACAGTGCGTCTTATTAAAACCCGCAAGCAAACCCAAAGTAGCAATAATAAACATTTATTCGAGGCCATCCAGGAATGGGCAAGAATCAGAAACAATTAAAGCCCTGAATTCCTTTATCCAGGGATTAGACCCCTCTATGTCAATAATTCTTGGGGGAGACTTTAATTGTCAATTCGAGCCACTGGGTAGCCTGGAGCTGGGTGAGCAAGACGAAGTTGACGCACTTTGGCATATTCCAGAGCCCAATACTACTCCGGTCAGGGCTTGGACCCCTTTAGCTCTTCAAATAAAATCCTTCTCCCTTGAAACATCCTTGCGGGCGTGCAATGGGAGATTGGATCCAGATTGCCCAGCCATAGCCACGTTCAACCGAGTAGGTCAAACATCCATCATTGACTACCTTATGGTGGATGCTAAAAATTGGGACAAGCTAAAGGAATTTAGGGTCGTACAAAGACATGATAGGGACCATAATGCCTTGGTTTTAACCCTTACGCCGGGGTCTTTTGGTTTAACTAATCCTGAACCCAAACCCGCTGCGATGATGCCTCCCCTCATGTTGGCTAATAATAGAAGGAGGGTTAAATGGCCTCACCTAGCAGACTCACCATCCCGGCTAGCAAAAATTTACCAACTTGCAATCCCACTTATAACCCAGATGGGTGACCCATCCTGCAGGTATCAGGCAGTGGAGACACATAGGCAGCTAGTTAGGGCATTGGGGGACGTGTTCTACCCTGTAAGTGGAATTAAAAGGCGTGTCCCGAAATCTCACCCCTGGTTTGATGATGCATGCAAACAACTAAAAAAGGAGCTACTTGCGGCAATCAAATCTAATGACAGAGTGAATATTAGGGCAACCAGACTGCTGTATAAAAAGGAGCTCACTAGGGGTAAGAGGGAGTGGGAAGAAGCCAGGTGGGAAGAACTGAGAGGAGCCCTCCTGGCAAAAGATGCCAAATTATTCTGGGCAATAGTTAACTCTGGTGTGAAAGAGGGAGGGGAGGCTCTCCTGCCAAATATTGCTCCGTCAGTTTGGGAGGCGCACTTTGCTGCGCTTTACACTAGCCCTGAGACCGACACTAGTGAACATTTAAATGGGGTTGAGATATTGGTGTCAGATGATGCCCTCCGGATGCCCCGAGCCCCAGACCTCCCGCACGAGTATCGACTGCGGGGGGCCTCGGGCTTGGACTATCCGATAGGTCAGTGGGATGCCAGGGCGAGGGTGGGCCCTGGAGACATTGAGAGTATCTCAGTTAGAGAGGTGGAATCGGCGATCATCAGGCAGCTACCTAACAAAGCCCCAGGCCTTGACAGATTACCTGGAGATCTTTTCCGCTCCCAGGCAAAAATCTGGGCGCCGTACTTGGCTGTTTTATTTAATGCGGTCCTTTGGGGAGCTAAGTTACCGGACACCTGGGCAGGGGCCGAGATTGTCCCAATCTTTAAGAAGGGCTGCCCCTTAGTGCCATCAAATTATCGGCCGATTAGCCTCTTGGATACTTCGCAGAAGCAAATGGGCCGAGTCCTCCTGGATAGACTGCTGGGGTGGATGGAGGAGCATAAAGTATTGACTACCCTTCAGGCCGGCTTTAGAGCTGGAATCTCGACCCTGGACCAAATTTTTAGGCTGCAGGTCCTTTTTTGGAAGACAGCAAGAGTAGAGGGTGGCAGCCTCTACCTTGTCTTCGTAGACCTGCGGGCCGCTTTCGACCTTGTCCCCAGGGAGAGTTTATGGAGGGTCCTGAAAGAACTAGACCTCCCGCCCTATCTACTAGACGTCTTGAAGCGTTTCCATGCAGGGAACTACGCCCAGGTGAGATGCGGGAAGAACGGGGAATTATCAGCTCGCTTCCCCGTGACCAGAGGCGTACGCCAGGGCTGTGCCCTGGCTCCCACGCTCTTTAGTCTTTATATAAATGGCCTGGTGGGTGAACTGGACAATGTCAGGGACAGTGATGCTCCATGGTTGGCCACTGGTCGGGTGCCTGCTCTGATGTTCGCAGACGACACCTTGTTGTTGTCTCGAACATCATCAGGTATCCAGAGGGTTCTGGACGGTTTTGTATCATTCTGCGCTTTGAGGGGATTGGAGGTAAATTTAGCAAAGACGAAGTTTATGATCTTTCATCCCCCAAAGCGCACCCGCCCTAACCCTGTATTAAATGGTGTCCCGCTGGAAAGGGTGAGAACCTTTGTATACCTGGGCGTTACCCTGACTGAAGATTTCGGTTGGGGCCCACAGGTATCCAAGTCTGCTCTGAGGTTGTCGCAGATCGTAGGGGGCATTGGCAAGTTCCAGAGAACAACCCTGTTTAAGCCAGTTGCCCCAGCCCTTGAGATCTACGGGGCACAAGCTAGGCCAGCTGTGATCTACGGTGCAGAACTCTAGGGCCATAAGAATACACCAAGCCTTCTTAAGGTGGAGCAGGCCTTTATGAGGAATTTGGTAGGCCTCCCCCAGAGCACCCCACTCACTCCCCTGAGACTAGATCTAGGTTTAGAGTCCATCTCAGAACTGCTAGCTGCTCGACCTCTCCTGTATTGGAGAAGGCTTTGGACAGTACCTGAGCTCGAGGATTATAGAGCTGAATTCACTGCAGTATGGGGGCAGTTGAAGAACAAGAATATTCCCTGGTTATCACATATTAAAGCCCTTGTACATCAAATTGGCATGCCCCAATTATGGGAGACCCCGGAGGTGAGCTGCCCGGAAGTAAAGAGAATAGAGCTCTTGGCCTCCTTGAGATACTACAACCTAAGTCTGCTGCATAGCTCGACAACTTTGGGCAGATTGTCCACAGAATTTTTGCAGGTAAAACTCGTGTCCAAGAGGGAGGAGTTCTTGGACTTAATACAGCCTCCCCTTGCAAGAAAACTTTATACACAATTAAGACATGGTTGTCTACCTATTGGGGCATTCACTTGTAAATGGGATGGACGAGAGGAGGGAATTTGCCCAGTCTGCAATAATATTAAAGAGGATATCGTTCACGTTTTATTCTTCTGCCCAGCTTATAGTATAATACGGAGATGCTGGCTGGCACCGTTATGCAGAAGTCTTGGTCTAAGACAATGTGCACAAGCTGCTAGAATCTTAAGATATGACACCTCCCCTTTTATTGTGTTTGCGGTCTCCCGGTTTTTATATGGTATGTGGCGCAGAAGGCTCACTCTAATGAATTGTGATAAATTGTGATTAATCGTGATGTTTGTTACCTTTCCTTTGATAACTTACTGTTTAATAACTTTTTAACCACGTATTCTTAATTATTTATGCATTTTATCTTGTGTATGTATATATTTTATCTGTGCTTTTATGGTCTATGACCGCAATAAAGTTATCAAAATGAAAAATGTAGCAAAGGAGAGAGACCCTGTGTTTTTATGGTCTATGACCGCAATAAAGTTATCAAAATGAAAAATGTAGCAAAGGAGAGAGACCCTGCTTGTAAGGAGAAGTAATCATGATTTTGAGGGAGAGCCATACATTAGAACACCAAAAGGTGAGGTGCCTGAAAATCTGCAGTGGAACCAGGGAAGCTATGCTAGATTGTAAGAGTTATTGGATCAAATATGGATATTTGGTTTCCTTAGATCTCTAAGATTGTTTTGGGGCAGGTGGAGAGCTGAAATGTAAAGATCAAGACCGAAAGCTAGACAATAAGATTACATTATAAAAACATAAAAAGTAGGGACCTTCATGCAGGTGAACAAAATGTAATTAAGGATTTTAAGATTTACATTGGAAAATTTGAAAAACAGTTTTTTAAAATCTGGATAGGATCTGAAAATTACAGAACGAATCAGCCAGCTACATGTAACAGTAGTGCACATTCATTTGACTGTTGCAAGAAAGTTTGTGGTGAGCATTTGGGCAGGCAAACAAGTTCAACCGGTACTTAAAAGCAGAAAATAGAAACAAGTAGACTAGTGGCAAGACATAGGAGAGCTCAGAGTCTGAGGCAAACATTAACTTGTAGCCACATTGGTAAGCGGATGGAGAGACTGTTTTCTGAAGGTCCCAATGTTCTGTGCATATGTTGTGTTGCGCCGGAACGCATGTTGCTTTTTTTAACAAGATTTAGATGGCCGAGTTCACTCAATCTGGAATCAGCTGCTGTTACTGTGAACCATGGGTTAACAGGGTGTGAAAAGCACTTTTGTCATTGCTCATCTGTTTTGCTTTTCATCCTACGCATGATCAAATTTGGAGAGGATGGAGAAGCTGATCTCCCATCCCACTTTCTGCACCAAAGAGAGCACTGATTTGTTGAGCTTATGGCTTTTTGTGTGCACGGTAGAGGTGGTGGAACATTAGAGAAACAAGTGTTGAAGGACTCAGTTAGTCCCATTTATAATGTGATGGTGGTGGGGCCTACAAAAAGGACTGCTTTGCTCGTGGTCATGTGTAGGAGCGAGGTTAGATAAGTGTGAAGGAGCCTTTAGCTTCCAGCCTTCCACATCGGTCTTCACAGAAGTGTGATCTGCTTTTTAGTTCAGAATAGCTCATGAAAGGATGCATGTGTTGTGGTTCTCTTCGCCCTTTTTAGGTCTCGCATAGGCAGAGCGCATGCGCTGCTCTAGGAGGGCATTTAGCCATCGGTCTTCACTTTTGAAGCACTGCACTCGTGCTTGTGGCGGCATCCACCTTGCGGGAGCGAGCAGCGGCGCCGCCACGTTAATTACAAACATATGGCCACTGCTGGCTCCCGCAAGGTGAATGCCGCCACAAGCACTAGTACAGTGCTTCAAAAGTGAAGAATGCTTGTTTACCCCGAGTTTGTTCTGCTTTTAGCAGCGCACGGAGCGTCAGTACGTTACACCTGGTTTCCGTGATGCCAAGGGGCATTGCAGCCCCTCCCATTCCCCCTCTTGTGCCAACGGTTTCAACAGTTTATTTTAATAAAAAGAATTGGTATGTGAATACACTTCTGTACACCCGCTGTCTGTTTCCTTTTTTTGCGTGCTTTTGAACTTTTAGCAAAGTGGCTATGACGCTTGCATAATTTTTTGCTTAAACTCCACCCATTTGGACATGCGTGTTCGCGTAAGACGTGGTCTTGCAGGAGGGGCCAGAAACTCACAGGAGGCCGACATTTATAGGACAACAACTATAATCTGTGGTTGACATTTACTTCCGGGCAGCGCGATTTCACAGTGGAGCATAATGGAATATTTCCCAGCAAGGGCAGGCGATTTCAGATGTGCTGCTGAGAGCTCAGGTCACACCAGATTCCAAGGTGCGAGTGATACCATCTCAAACAGGTAGGCATGTTGCCTGCCACTACAACATTATGAACGCTATTTGGCTCAGAAAGCAATTTTTCTTCCTCTGAGAACCATCACGCTGAATAGTTTTCAAAATAAAATACTTAAAGGGCTAACCCTGTTTACGTTTTAACTTGCGCAGATTTTCTATTATAATGGAACGATTTAATCGGAATGGGTGATGCTTAAATAAACTATGTTGAGGGGCACAATGTACATACCTATATGGTGTTTCAGCGCTCTTCATCCCGATGATTAATTTTCTGATCAATCAGGTCACCATTGTGTATCAGTGACTGGCACATAATGCGATTTTGTGAAGCTGTATGACTCGATCGCATGCGTAAGTGAGTGAAGTGGAAAAGTACTTAATTCAGGGAGTCAGTAGTCCTATGTTCTGTTGAACAAGATGAGCAGCATGTTTTCCCATGTGAGTGTTTAGTATGTTTTGTAATTATTAGAGCAAATGTATTGTTTAAAGCACTGACCACCGTAGTATGTCTCCGTATGAATCCAACCCACCCTTCGATCTCCTGGAGAAGGGATGCTGTAGTAACAGTTTATCAGCGTGTCTGAGACTGACAAAGGGGGGGGATGAACTTTCTTGCTTATCAGAAAAAGTTTATCTGCAAATATATGTAACTTATAAAATATATCAGTCTTACATAGTTATTATGAATCACGTTCATGTTTGCAAAGTAAGAATTTAGTGTGTGAGGCACAAGTACAATCCTGTCTAGATGTACTTCAAAGAAATGTGTTTAACTCTAAGAAAAAGCTTCCTTGCTATTTCCTCCTCTCTCTGTTCCCTCCATCGCCTCTCTGTGCCCACCACCACCTCTCTATGCCCACCACCACCTCCTCTCTCTATGCCCACCACCACCTCCTCTCTCTATGCCCACCACCACCTCCTCTCTCTATGGCCACCACCACCTCCTCTCTCTATGGCCACCACCACCTCCTCTCTCTGTGCCCTCCACCACCTCCTCTCTGTGCCCTCCATCACCTCCTATATCTGTGCCCTCCACCACCTCTTATCTATGTGCCCTCCACTACCTCTTATCTATGTGCCCTCCACCACCTCTTATCTATGTGCCCTCCACCACCGCTTATCTATGTGCCCTCCACCACCTCCCATCTCTGTGCCATCCAACACCTCCCATCTCTGTGCCCTCCACCACCTCCCATCTCTGTGCCCTCCACCACCTCTTATCTCTGTGCCCTCCACCACCTCCTATCTCCGTGCCCTCTGTGAGAAGTTGGCCTGTATATGATGTTCACTATTCTAGTGAGCACCTTGCACCAGTCCAAACAACCCTTATGGTGATGGTTGTAAAGTCAACCTTATAGACCAGCTATCCTAGTGGTAGCATGGACAAAGCAGTCTTAGGCTAAAACTTCAGAGCATGTGAAGCAAGCTGTTTTACCAATATAACCCCTTGAATATCAGATGAAAGGACACCACACAAGGTATATATATATATATACAATATATATGTATTTATTACTAACACAACCCCTCTGCACTCTTTATGAGGTCAGAGTTCGAGATATAGCACAAGTTACTCAATAAACATACTATAAGTTGCACAAATACAATTCTGCCCTAGGGGCCTCACGAACCATATACTAAGTAAGTGATATAAGAACCCCTTCAGGAAAGGTGAGTAGGCCTAGGGCCTAGGAAATCGCTGGGTCTACACTGACCAACCAAGGGATTGGAAGTAGGAGACCCACAGGATACGTGTGCAGTGTCGAAACACACACGCGAGTTACCATAGAGATTCAATGGGAACATAAAAGTTACAAAGTAATAGATTTTGGACACTTCCGGATAGACTATGGGAAAACCCTGTTAAACTAGGACACTTGGATAGTTGTTACCCACGGGAGCACCGGAGTACTCTAGTTACCTCACCCAGGGAAGCCGGGTGCATAGGTGTGAAGTTGTGTCGGGTTTCGTCACTGTTTCCACTGGAGAGCTGCAAGAAAGTGCTGCAGGCGACCAGGAGGAAAGTGTCCAGGTGGATCCAAGGGTGGATCGGAGTCGAGAAGAACCTGAAAGCAGAGGGGACAGAGTCTGGGTCACTAGCCAGTGACCAGGAAGGAACCAGGCGATGTCGAGATGCAATCAGGTGAAGAAGTGAAGCTTGTCTCTGCAGCCACGTGGACCAGGAGGCGTCGACGACGACCAGGCGCTGGATACGAGCTGTCCCACGAAGGCTCTCGGTGACTGCGGTGTCGGTATCCGGATTGGACCCAACAAGCCTTGGTAACCGCAACCCACGCAGGAAGTGAAGATGGGCTTCTGTTCAGACCAGCAAGGTCTGGGTGCTTCTCTTTCACAGAGAAGCAGGAGCAACCAGGCAAGCGTTGTAAATTCAAAGGATGGTCTTCGTAGGGCATACTAGCCAACGGGCTAGCAACCGGGAAGACGCGGTGAGCTGAAATGCAGGCGCAGGCCCCACGCGGCACTCGTGGAGTGTTGAGGGCTGAGCTTCGGTGCAAATGCTGCTTGGGTCTGGGGCTTCACAAACCCCAATGCACAACTTCGAGGGGACCTCAGAAGCTGCACGGTTAGCAAAAAGCAGGTAGTTCAGGATGTCCGGTCCCACGTTGCTCGTGTCTGCCACGGGTCTCAGCTTTGCTGTGGATGTGGGTCGGAGTCAGAGACGTCTGAGAATCCAGTTCCTGGGTCGCTAAGTCTTCGGGGTCCGTCTGGAGCGTCCACAAAGCAAACCGGCAAGTTACTGTTGGTGCCTGTTTGCACAGGGTGGTCACTCCTTGACCACAAGGGAGATGTCTTCAGTCTTCCAGTCGATGTGGAACGTCGAAGGTCCAAGAGTTCGTGTCAAAGTTTCTTCCAGGATAAATCTTAAGTCTTTAGACTCAGCTCCTATCTTTATACCAAACTAAGGGGCTGGATTACCTGCTAGGTCCCTCCTATGGGTGGAACCTGGGAAGGGGGTGGTTACACCCCTTTCCCCTTGTCCAGTTTCGCGCCAGAGCTGGGGCTGGAGTGCCCCAGCAACTGGTTTGAACCGGGCTATGCGTGGAGCACCTTGTGTGCGCAAGGCAGTGTCTCATTTTATTCAACCCACCCTGCCCCAATACACTAAAGCCTGTCTGGAAACCTATTGTCCAGGCCTCCCCTGCCGGAGTGTCGTCCAGCAGCAGGAGGTCAAACTCATGTCTGTGGCAGCAGCATCCATTTTGTGATGCTGAGGCTGTATTTAACTTTAACCGGGTAAAGCAGTAACTACATGTCTTCTCCCTCTAGAAGGGTGCAATGCTACCCCCGCCGCCGGAACTGGCGGGGGGGGGTAGTATTCCAAAGCATATGACACCTTACACGACATGTTTTGATAAAGCCAAACCAAAGTTAGCATTAACTGCGAGGATTATAATGGACTTAAGTATATGGTATGGCTATATCATAAAACAGCTAGAAGGACATGGTTCCGAAAGCTGCAGACAGCCTCAGCTCATGCTAGAGCACCATCTCACATAAAACCAAGCACTCTGCCTTCAGGATTGTCAAGGCCTGCCATAGGAGTGACTTATAGGTATATATGTGTCTATATAGAAGGGTAGATATAGGTATACTATATCTAAGCAAGGGGTGATTACACGACCTTGCCCAAGCTGAGTGATCAGCCTGTGGTGTCAGTTTGGATGGCCAGCCAGGGGCAGGCATAATACATGCTGCAGCCCCTGGTAGGCCTTGGATGCACCTATGCCCTGAGTACCTATGGTACACTATACAGGGGCTCACAAAGGTGACCCAATACCCAATTGGATATGTACCTAAAGTACATGGTATGAATTTAGAGAGAGAACAGCTGGGCTGTGGGTCTGATTAGCAGGCCACAGACGCACTAAAGTCGAAAAACCATTAAATCACATCAAAAAGTGGGGATGACCATAGGAAGCAGACCCTACTCTCCTACACCCTCCACCACCTCCTATCTCTGTGCCCTCCACCACCTCCTAACTGTGCCCTCCACCACCTCCTATCTCTGTGTCCTCCACCACCTCCTATCTCTGTGCCCTCCAGGTCCTTTCTGTCCCCTCCAGCTCCTATCTGTCCCCTCCAGCTCCTCTCTCTGTCCCTTCCAGCTTCTCTCTCTGTCCCCTCCGGCTCCTCTCTCTGTGCCCTCCGGCGCCTCTCTCTGTGCCTTCCGGCTCGTCTCTGTGCCCTCCGGCTCCTCTCTATGTGCCCTCCGGCTCCTCTCTCTGTGCCCTCCGGCTCCTCTCTCTGTGCCCTCCGGCTCCTCTCTCTGTGCCCTCCGGCTCCTCTCTCTGTGCCCTCCGGCTCCTCTCTCTGTGCCCTCCGGCTCCTCTCTCTGTGCCCTCCGGCTCCTCTCTCTGTGCCCTCGAGCTCCTCTCTCTTTGCTCCTCTCTCTGTGAACTCCACCACCTCCTGTCTCTGTGCCCTCCACCACCTCCTGTCTCTGTGCCCTCCAGATCCTCTCTCTGTGCCCTCCAGATCCTCTCTCTCTGCCCTCCAGCTCCTCTCTCTGTGCCCTCCAGCTCCGTGCCCTCCAGCTCCTCTCTCTATGCCCTCCACCTCCTCTCTCTGTGCCCTCCACCTCCTCTCTCTGTGCCCTCCACCTCCTATCTCTGTGCCCTCCACCTCCTCTCTCTGTGCCCTCCACCTCCTCTCTCTGTGCCCTCCACCTCCTCTCTCTGTGCCCTCCACCTCCTCTCTCTGTGCCCTCCACCTCCTCTCTCTGTGCCCTCCACCACCCCCTCTCATTGTGCCCTCCACCACCCCTCTCTGTGTGCCCTCCACCACCCCCTCTGTGTGCCCTCCACCACCCCCTCTGTGTGCCCTCCACCACCCCCTCTCTGTGTGCCCTCCACCACCCCCTCTCTGTGTGCCCTCCACCACCCCCTCTCTGTGTGCCCTCCACCACCCCCTCTCTGTGTGCCCTCCACCACCCCCTCTCTGTGTGCCCTCCACCACCCCCTCTCTGTGTGCCCTCCACCACCCCCTCTCTGTGTGCCCTCCACCACCCCCTCTCTGTGTGCCCTCCACCACCCCCTCTCTCTGTGCCCTCCACAACCCCCTCTCTCTGTGCCCTCCAGCTCCTCCTCTCTCTGTGCCCTCCAGCTCCTCCTCTCCATGTGCCACTAGCTGCTCTGTCTGTGCCCCCCACCACTTCCTGTCTCTGTGCCCTCCAGCACCTGTGCTCTCTATGCCCCCAGCTCCTCTCACTGTGCCCTTCAGCTCCGCTCTCTGTGCCCTCCATGACCTGCGCTCTCCAAAAAACAAATTATACCTTTGATTCGCTGGTGCAGCAAGAGATTAATTAACTACGGTATAACACTGATTGGCTAGGTGGCCTCACTTCCATTTTCTTTTAATTAAATATTTTTATTGAATTTGAACAATATCAAATCACTTATATAATCGAAAGATGTTTGGCATATGTCATCATACATAGCAGTCATCCATTTAATACAGTTATTGCACTTAGGGTGCATTATGACTTCTCCGTTCTGTACGTTGCAATTCAAGTTCTGTTGTTGAGGACACACATAGATCTCTTTGATGAGCATTCCACTTGCCCCACTTTTTATCCCATTTTTTCGGGCACCCTCTTATTTTGAACAACTCTTTTTCCGCAATCATGGATTTGTCGTATTCCCTGACCCACATCCGGAGCGAGGGGCACTTCCATTTCTGACTGGTGGCCTCTGCTTGCCACTGGGCGTGTCTGGTTGGTGGCGACGGTGGACAATTGATCATTTAGTTGCTTGACTTTTGTGCTGCGGGATACCGCAGTTCAAGGGGTCTTTTGTGTGCGATATACGCAAATTTAAGGGTAATAGGTAGGCTTTGTGCAGCCTCATACTGGATCAATTCGAATACCATATCCAAATTCCTGTTCATTTAAACACTGCCTGTATTTCCAGCATATTATTTGTTTAGGACTAAATCAAGAAAATCAGCTTGTGTTTTTTCTAGGTTTAAAATGTGAGCAAGTTTAGAAAATACATATTTAATATTATGGAAGTGCTAACTAAAGGTCGACAAACCATTGTCTCTCTCGAGCCTAGTTCAAGGTCCTTTTAAAACCTTGAGGCCAAAGCAAGCCGAGATTTCATGGTAGGGTATTTGTCCCTCCCAGTAGGTAGCGCTGCTGACTCTAGATAATGGAGAACTAGGTTATGATCCAGGCCTTGGCTCACCATCGTGTAAATCAGTGCAAACATTGGCATAGCCAATAGGTCACGCTTTTGGGACCTTATAAGTATTTAGTTATGCAGCACAATATCCTTGGTGCAACATCAACCGTTCCATGGCTAAACACTTATAATGTCCCACAGGCGAGACCTATTGGCTATGCCAATGCTTGTTTTGATTGATACAAAGAAAGAGAAATTTTGGGTATTTTGCAACCTGTCCCTGTAAGCAGTACAATTTGGAGAGGCATTTGGAGGACGACAGATCTACCAAATGACTCAGGGTGATTGAGAAGCCTATCTCCTTTTGGGAATCCTCAGCTCCCTGCATCAGCGCGCACACACGCATTACTATTAGTGTGGGTTTGTTATACCCTAGCCTGTTGCAGAAAATATGGACAAGAAACTTCATGATTATAATGCGGACTCTAGAATTGCACATTAGATGTTATGGTTAAACATAATCTACATAGATGCTTTTCTGTAAGAAAACAATCTATTAATCACATCATCTCTTTTATGACAGTGTGTCCAATAAACTTTATTAAGCTCAATGGGGCTTATAAGTGAAAGGTATCTTTTGAGGCAATACAAATTACAACATTGTAGACAATCATGTAAAACAATAAAATATGTAACCAATAAATACCGTGCTCGGATGTGCTAGTGCTGGGTGGGGGGTGGAATGACACTGCAGATAGATAGATGGATGGATGGATATTAAAGCAATTTATGAGTTATCTGTGGTTAGTATTCCTTCTTGTTCTTCACTATCTTAATGCTAAGGCACAAACACATTTTTTAATTTGAAAATTGTCTTTAAAATATAATAGACACCATTTGAGTACCTTGAGAGGTACTGCCAAAGAGTTAGTGTTATCTTCTGTTTTAACGTGTGATTTAGTGATTATAATTATAATGTACAAAGTGAATAGCTCTCTCCTCTTTATTTTTGAATTATTGATTTCGAGTTTTTCTCCATTTCAGATTTTATATGTGTCAGTTCGTTGGTTACTACTTGGGAAAAAACTGTTACTGAGGGAAGTCCCACTGCACTTGCTCAAAATCCTCTAAAGAAAAGATGTTTGAAAAAGAAAACTGGACAGCCACACAGAGCTTCCAACCTATACTCAGTGAAAAATGCTATGAATAGCCATCTATCAACTACAGATTCAGATGCAAGTTCTGATGAAACCAATGCATTGATGATGAAAGAAAAGTGTTTACCGTCCATTGTTTTGTGCGATCCGAAAGAATGTCTTGCGAGTTTTGGGGTGGAGCCGCAAACAGAAATGGAGAAGAGCCTCCCTAGCAGCAACATCAATTTAGAAAATGTTAATAGAAACATTCCAGGCTTCAACTTTGGAACTTCAAGTGATCTCTCACTTCTCAATACCATGGACAATTCTCCCTTTGACCTGTGTCATGTCTTGCTATCATTGTTAGAAAAAGTTTGTATAATTGATTTGAATTTGAATCGTAATTCTCCATTGGTAGCAAGTGTGGTACCAACTTTAACAGACTTCTTGTCTGGGTTTCGAAGCGGTTACAACATCAGTGACTTTACGGAAGCTGAAATGGTTTCTGCTGGCTGGACAGAAGAGCCGATAGCTTTAGTTCAGCGGATGATTTTTAGAACAGTGTTACATATATTATCTGTTAACATTATGAGCTTACAAACCATGCCTGATGATTTGAGAAACAATATGACTAATTTGGTTACATCGACTTTAAAAATCAAAGCATGTTTGGAAAAACAGTCCTATCCATTTGCTGCAAGACACAGGAAAATCTCAGAGGGTAGTAAGCAGAATTTCACGGTTTCCAAGTGCCGTCACACATGCCTTTTGTTATCTGAACTTTTGGAAGGAATTTTACAAATTTTGTTTTGTTGCCTGCAGACTGCTTCTTCAAATTCCTTCTATTTCAGCCAAGCCATAGATCTAGTTCATGAGTTTATACAACTCCGGGGGTTTGAGCTCTTTGAAACAGCAGTGCTACAAATGGAATGGTTATCTGCAAAAGATGAAGATCTTTTCATTCAGCCTTCAGAGCATGTTAAATATTTGATTTCCAGCATTATAAAAATAATTGGAACAATTAAAAAAGTGAAAGCAGAACAACTGCATCAAACCATGTGTACAAGGAGGAGACACAGACGATGTGAATATTCACATTTTTTGCACCACCACAGAGATATTTCTGGACTTCCATTGTCTGCTTTTAGAAATCTAGCTTTCAACAACTCTTTTGATGAAATTGGTAATGGAGATTTGTGTTATCCTGACCGTTGTTGCTGTATTGCTGTATGTGCACAGCAATGTCTGCGCTTACTCCAACATGTTTCTTTGACTAGCACGTACATGCAGCTTCTTGCAGGTATTCAGGATGTGGGAATATGCTGCTGCATGGACCCCAAGACTGTCATTGCCCCACTTCTTCATGTATTTCAGTTACCTATACTGAAAAATGTTCAGAAGCGTATTGTGGACATACTTAACAAATTTCTCTTGGACCAGTTAGGTGGTGGAGAGGTTTCTACAAAAATAAAACCTGCAACTTGCAACATTTGTACCATTGACACGGATCAACTTGATGAATTTGAAGATTTTCATGAAACGATCAGAGATGATGAACCAGCTGCACGCTGTTCTTCTCATAGGTTTCAAGGAATCTTGCCTAATAGTGGTCCTGGTGACATATTTTTGAAGTGGAATGCTCTGCAGTCGTATCAGGCTGTTGTGTTTGGAGAGGACAACCAGCTCAGTGAGCAAATTTCAAGCCACATTTGCCACTTGGTTTTGAAAGGAAATTCCCTTTTTCAGTGGAAGCTTTATATTTATATATTTAAACCAGTCCTACAAAGTGCAGTTGAATTAGTTCATCATTCACAGCTGCTCAATGTAAACATGTCCTGTGAAAATGTATGCAGATATCACAACAAGTGTTTGCCTCCAGAAGTACTGCAAACGTATTTGCAAGTGTTGCCCACATTACTCCAAATCAGGTATGGCTATTCCTTTTACCTTTTTAACATATTTACTGTGGATTTAATGTGCACCAAAATTGATAGTTTTAATTCAATTTACTGTTTAAATTGCAGGTAGCGCTAGTGTGATTGCAAAGCATTGTACTAAAAGCTGCATTGTGACCCTCAAATTGTTTCAATTAAAATGCCCAAAAACTGTGGAGAAGTGTGGCTCAGGGGTTAGAGGCAGCAGACCCGGAAGCTGAGATCGGTCCTGGACCAGGGTTCAATTCCCCGCCTCGGCGGGGTCTTGGGCTAAAAAATTCCAAGGACTCGATAATTCTCGCCCCGGTGCCTCCTCGACTCACGGGTTCACACTCTGCGACTCTGGGCAATAGCTTGCTTAATCTCCACAACGGCCCCTCGCGGCGGGATGCCTGACTTTCACCATGTGGATACCCTGCTATCTCACAGGGGAATACCAGGAAGGGTTCCCTAAGCAAGCGCCGGGAAACCCACTGCGGGTAGCTGTGCGCTATATAAGCTCAACTACATTTACATTTACATTGCAGGTAGCGCTAGTGTGATTGCAAAGCATTGTACTAAAAGCTGCATTGTGACCCTCAAATTGTTTCAATTAAAATGCCCAAAAACTAAGTAATTTGCTGTGCTAAATAAATGCCTTGAGCATTTTATTTACTTATTTTACATAATGACAAAAACCACAATTAGTATTAGGGCGGTTTACAATGAAATTGAATGTCGTACATGACAGCAATAGCAAAACTGTACAGCAGGGTTCCAAGCCAAGTAGGAATAGTTACAAGCCAAGTTATACACCAAAGAGTAAAAGAAGACCGATACCAAGGTGAGGTGCTTATTTTAGTGATGGGGGAATGAGTTAATTCAGGTAAATGTAGAAGAGGTTTGTATTTGGATATTTTCTAAAGGAAATCAGAGAGGGGTTTGTACTAAGATCAAGAGGAGTTCCAGCAAAAGGTGGCTCACTGGGCAAGGAGTGTTTCTGAACAACAGACGCTTTAGGCCCGGGAACTTCAGGTGGTGTGGGTTTTCGGTTGTAAAGTTAACATGTACTCTTTGGTTTCCAGGGATGGCGAGGAGGTTGGAGAGGTATGAGGGTGTGTTCATGGGGAAGGCTTTATTAGTGAGGCAGAATAGTTTAGGTTTAAATCTTTTTATTGAAATAGATCCCATATTAGGAAATGGATAGATTAGTTCACGGAATTACTCATAGATGCGCTAATTTACTGATCCTATGACTCCTCCTACCCCATATTTCCCTCCCAAAGGAAGTCCACCAGTCCATTGGGGAACTGTGTTCCCTTTGCAGCAGCTTTCAGGATCCATTGTGGGGTAAAATGAATCCTCTATCGCTGTGGAGTTTCTTTGGGCAGGCTGTCCACAAAAGCATTGGCAGAGCCCACCTGCGAGAACACAAATTGCTGGTCTCCGAAGTCCGCCCTCACGGGGAAGCCAGCTGAGGCTGTAATACCTCTTGTTGCCAATTTATGCCCACCTCTAGTGGCCACGCCCACCCTTCACCAAGCAGATAAAAGCGCGCCCTGAATAATAGAGCCGCATTGGACCTGAGTCTCCTGAGGCGGAAAGCCGGGAGTGAAACCTTGCAAAAATTGTGACTTTGATTTTAAAACTGTGATAATTTGTATTTTAACTGCGTTGCGCACTCCCCCCCCAGCACTGACCTCATATCCCCCTAGACAGTCAATCTCAACACTATCAGGACAGGATTCCACTCGCACGCCGCCATCACCGGCCGCGAGGAGCCACGGACACGCCCACCTCTAGTGGCCACGCCCACCCCTCCAACGCGCATTCTCCTTCCAATAAATTATGTGTCAGTTCAGGCAGCGCAGCGGACGGGCGCAGCGGGCGCGCCGTCAGCGCGCCGAAGGCGCGCCAAAGGCAAGCCCGTCTGGGCCCGTCCGGGCCCAGACGGACCCAGGCCCAGAGACTCTGTCGGATGTCCCTCATGACCGGGTGGTATATACTGGAGATATGCTCCGCGCGCTTCAACCTAAGAAAATCCTGGCCTGCTACCACACGCACACTGATGGTAAGCCCTTCTTTAATTGTAAGCGCTGCAACCCCACTCCTTTGGGCTCAGCAGAACCCGGACTGAGGATGGGACTCCTCAACTGCCGCTCCCTCCCCAAACATGCGCTCGAAACATACCTGTTAATCCAAGACCATGATTTCGATCTGCTGTTTTTAACAGAAACGTGGCTATCAGACAGTTCCGACTCGGACATCGTCACGGCCCTTCCCCCAGGGTACCTCTGTCAAGCCTTACACAGACCCAAAGGGAGGGGAGGGGGGGTAGCCTTAATCTTCAGGGAACAACTCACCTGTAGAATTTCCAACGCCCATATCGAGGATTGTGAAAGCTGTCAATTCTCCATCCAAACCTCCCCAGCTAACTCCCTGTCAGGGCTTTTGATCTACCGCCCCCCAGGTGCCCCTGGGAACTTCCTCAATGCCGTTATTGAATCTGTCTCACAATTAGCATCTTCTGCCTCCAACTTTCTTATTCTAGGCGACCTGAACTTTCATTTCATGGACCCCACTGACCGGATAGCCTCCGACCTCCTTCAAGACCTATTGTCACTCAATATCCGACTGGTCAACAATGAGCCTACCCATGAGAAGGGACACTTACTGGACCCCATCCTTACCAATGTGGCAACCATCACCACGAGGCCACCCTGGTGATGGTGGAGACAGACCATTCCCTGGTCCCTATCTTCTGGGAAACACCCACCATGACCCCTCAAACTACTAAAATTCTGGTCACCGATAGACGGTGGAAGAAACTCATACCCAGGGAATGGGCTACTGCTCTTGCAGACTCCCTCCCTGAGCTATCCACCGATCCTGCTACGGCCGATAAGCAGTTCAATGAGTGGATCACTTCTTCTTTCGATACACTCCTCCCCAAAACTACCTCCTTTAAACATCCCAAAAGAGTATCGTCCGCTCCATGGTACACTCCAGAGCTTAAAGCACTGCGCCAAGAGTGCAAGAGAACGGAACGCTCTTGGAGGAAAAACAAATCGGAAACAAACAAAGATGCTTATTCTATTTCTCTCTCAAGGTATAAAACTGCGATTCGCATAACTAAAAGTGCTTTCTTCCAGGAAAGAATAGAGAAAGCGGTATGCTCAAGTAAGGAATCCTACGCCATCCTAAAAGAACTTCTCAAAACCCCAGAACCTGGGCCGAGACACCCCACAGACCCCAAAGCTGATCAGGAAAAATGCCAACAGCTGGCCAATTTTTTCCATGAAAAAATTCAAAAAATTCTTGATTCAATCCCCACCGCGAATCCATGCGAGGAAAACGATCTCCCGCACTCCCTAACACCCAGTTGTCTCTCCTCCTGGGGTCAAGTTACGATCGAAGAAGTAGGAAACACGTTAAAATCCATAAAAAGCGGATCCCCCAGGGACCCCGCCCCACTTCGGATCCTCAAGGAGGTAGCTCCCACGATTACCCCCCCCCTGGCTCATCTGATCAACGCCTCATTCCAACAGGGTGTTGTCCCCCCAAGCTGGAAGACGGCAGTCGTGAAAGCTCTATTAAAGAAACCCTCCCTCGACCCTGAAAATCTAGCTAATTACAGGCCCATCTCCCTACTCCCAGGAGTCAGCAAGATTGCTGAAAAACTGGTTAATAAACAACTTTCCCAGTTCCTGGAGGTCAATAACAAGCTAAAAAGTTCCCAGACGGGCTTTCGCCCAGGGCAGGGCACTGACATCGCCCTCCTGGCGGCGGTTGAGGAGGCCAGAGTGATGGAAATCAAAAATCCCATCTCAGGGGTTTGCACTAACACCTGATCCTTTAAAGCAGCATGAAAAAAGTTGGCACAGAATCTGTAATCAAGAGAAACATATTTATTAAATTACAACAAGTGAGGCCATGTCACACAGAAGCCGCAGCACTCTGTATGAGATGGTCTGAGGACTGAAGGCCACAGTATCTCTTATATACCCTCACAGTGGCTAAAAAGGGGCAGTACAAGTGCACATAAGAAGAGTTACACACATAGATGGTCATACAGAAAATGCACAGTCGACAAGTAGGAGGAGCTAACAGTTTTGCCAATGCTAGCAAGCACATCCTGACAGTTACAGAATATTAGCAGCTGCAAGCACAACTGAGCATGTGCAAAGTAGGAGGAAGAGGCTAAATATACCGAGCAGAGAACAGCAAGATAGGACTGAGTACATGGTGAGCACATGGCCATCTAAAATGGCTGCCAAATACAAAATGGATTCCATAAAAAGACAAGATAGTCTCTAAATACAGGATGTCTTCTGCTAATGCTTAATCTAATCGCTGCTAAATTACGACAGACGACCCTTTCAGCATTAGCTGAAGACATTCCCATGATCCAGTAAGAACATAGAAAATATTTGTACATTCAATTTCACAATTTATCAATATCCTAATTTATTCCTAGGGGAGCATTTTCCAGTCTAAACATTTCACTAAGGGTATCAGCAGAAATCCAAGAAAAACGGGCATTGGATCATAATAAACATACAGACAGTAGGAGAAAGCAATGGCCACTATTATAAACAGAATTATCATTTTTCTTGGCCTAAGCTAAAGCAAATCCTAAAATCATCTAGTAGACATTTTCAGGGCTCCTATGCATTTCAGTGACTATTCATTTTAAATTTCAGAATAGCTAACAGCTCATATCTAATAAAAACATTTTCCAATTGACTGTTACATTTTCCTTTTATGAGGGCTAGAACATCAAGCATATCTGGGACCAGGAGGACCACACAGGGCCATAGGAATTAGGACCAAGAGCTGCAAAGGGCTGCTCTTCAAAAATGGGACAACTAAAAGGGATACATTATTGACAAAAAGAGGAAGTCCTTGGGGAAATTGAAGCCGTTGTACAACCAACCAGAGGGGGAGTCTTCTCCCTGTGTCCGTTTGAGCCTCACAGGCAGGCTCTTGTTGTTTCCACGGTGGAGCTGCACAACTCGCAACTCAAGAATCACAGTCCAGTTTCAAGGAAAAAAGTCTCTTCTTTCAGGATAGGGCAGTCACCCAACAGGCAAATGCTCTTAGCGATCCTGTCCAGTGTCTCAAACAGTGCACCACTTCTCTTCACTTCAATCTAACAGGCACCAGAGACACAGCACTTGAACCCTAATCTCAAGTCCTTCCCTATCTCCTATATTGCTCTGCTGGCGCACTGCTCATTCGTTGGGGCTACACATTTGCATCCAGTGTACCCAGGTATCTCTTGACCAACAAACAAAGGTGCAAACTTGTATTCACTTTAGGACCAGAAATCAGAGGCCTTATTCTAGGATCTCTGAAGCAACCCTTATTTCAGAAGGGGTCACCTCAAGCAAAACCTCCTTGCCATTCTGGTCGGTCTGTGACTCTCAGCTGGGCATGATCCACGATTTCTCCTTTCTGATTTGTGACCCCGTCTTTCGCTCAAAACAGTGGCAGGGGTACACACTTAATCACAGGGCTTCCGCCTTCACTGAGGTCCTAGTTGCCAGCAATGCCTGTGCTGGTTACCTTCACTTTGGCTTCAAGCTGCACTGGTGCTGACGCTGACTCCCCAGGCTGAATCTGATGTCCGGGCCCCTCTGGTAGTGGTTTATACAGCAGCAAATATCTATTGGTGGACAGAACAAATTGTCTTTAGACAAGGCACAGAAACAGTCTATCAACAGAGTGTTAGAAAATACTTCCTAGTCTTGGGATGCCCCATATATTAGCAAGGCACCCAAGAACCACTTCCATCTATCTATGTGAGAGTAAAGAAAAACACAGGCTGGACCTATTGGCAAGTATACAAAAAACAATTCATTGCAGGGGATTTGCTAGCAGGTGGCCTGCAATCTTCAAAGGAGTGGCCATACACCATGGGACTATAGTGATCTAAAACAAAATATTGTCATAGAGTACAAAGACAAAAGGTAGTAGGTAAAACAGCACCTCTAGCCTCTTCAATTATGTTTCCATGTGAGACCATACCCTCTACCATCTAAAGGTAGACAGCTACATAGAAAATTCTGTTTGAGTGGATGTTTTTACACATAGTGACATTGGCTAAGGGGGTAAACACACTGTCCTCAATTATTAAGTGTAGGTGTTCCTAAATTCCTTATCTAGAACACCTCAAAAAGAGAAATCACATAATACAGATTATCAGGGACATGTAGACTAATTGTGCGTCAGGTGGACTATACAATACAAAAGCTAATAGCAATGTAGAAACAACAGACAAGAACTAGAGTCCTGGTATTTCTATGATTAGGACACATCTGATCCCACCAAAAATTAAAGCAGCAGGGAAAAGAACTAAAAACCAAATTAGAATAGGCATTTGAATTTGTCATACTAAATACACGTGAAAGTATCTCCTATTGAGGTGGACAACTGATCTTACTATAATCTATCACTACCCTAACAGTCAGACTAGAAAACATCCGAGTAGGCCTAAAGAAAAATTTTAAAAACCAGTTTGGTCATACAAAAGGGAATTACACATATTATAGAGGAACCTGATACATCACTGTAGTCTGGAAATGTAAACCTCTAAATGGTGAAAGAAAAACAAAAAAGAAAATAGGACTAGAACACAGCTAAAACCCCCAAATACTAGGCACAATGTGACATCAATCAGGGGAGAAGCAGCAAAAGAAAAATCTATAGGAAGGACAAAAAGTACTTGGGTGATAGTCAAGTTTGTGACATAATGCCAAGAGCATGGGTGATACAAAAAAGTCAAAAATAGTACACATATTATAACTCTACCGCTGGCCACTACACCATCTACGGTAATCTCAGCTAGTGATCCCATTCCTTCCTTTCTCGGGGAAAATGAAACCTGGTTTCCTTTTAAGACAGAACATCATTTAACTAATACTATATAGAAATTAGGTCACCTTGCATAAGAGTCACAGATCTATAATTGCTTCCTTAGGTCCAATCAAGGAAATATAAATGTGAGGCTGCCTTTTCCTTAAGGGAAAAGAGCAGTAACGTGAGTAAAGGTGACACACTTTGCTGTATATATTATAACCACATAGGCATGCACTTGGTGAAGTGCTGTCTGTTCTTGCTCACAATATAACAATATCATATATCATAATTTAGTATCAGCAAGTTTTACCACTTAACAAGTTTTAACCACTGTTGCTCAAAGGATATACATCGTCATGTCATCCCTTCACAACACAGCAAAACTTACAAAAGCACCAACATGGATCACAAACATACATAATATAGGACATGTCATGCCAAGCCATCAGATATACTTTGCTGTATACCTAAGCACAGAAAAAACACAATAGCATGCAACACCATTTCATGCACTTTCTGCACAATAAACACTCCAATAACATAAAAAAAAACATTCGGGCCCATTTTAATTTTGTCAGACTTATACCTAAATAACACCTTCTTTTAATCCATCCTCACCCCTTTGACAGCAGATCAAGCAGTCAGGGAAGATCAGCTGTCAAATATAACTTACTGTGTCGCGTCAGACACACAGGAAAAGCAGGGAAAATTCATGGAAGAAATGCAAAAAACATGAAAATGCACAAATAATTCATTTCAAAGAAGTCATAAAAACACATCTTTGTTTCATCATACAGCCAATACTTCACATAACACGCAAAATCTCAAGTGGAACCACCCAGCTTTTGTAAATGTACAAAATATCTTAAGCAATAACTCTTTCACAGCCTCTGCGTGTCCCTTACACCAACCCCCCAGTTTAGGCCCTGCTGTTTATAAAAAGCCGTGTCAGGAATGCACTCTTCAAATGTCGACGTGAATGGCTCCTTTGCGTGACGCTTTTCCAAGCAATCATTTCACCATTTGTTGTCACATACTCCTAAGCCCCCACCACACTGACTTAAAGGTCAAAATCTGGCTGGAGCACCAAGCTTTCTTGTAACCTCCCTGTGAAACTGACAAAGACAATAAGTCTCTGCAAGTCTGTGCAATAATCAACCCTATTTAAAAAAAGACATTTTAAATATATTACTTCTTTTAGAGAACTACAATTTATTTATTCTCAGAGCCTGTGAATAATTTATGGAACATAACACACCATACCAGCTTCAGAATAAATGTGTGTCACTGTGCCATGCAATGTTACACATTTTATCAACCTTAAATGAATGAATGGCTCAGTAGGCCCGCTGAAGTCAAAACTTTCAACCCTGATATTAAACATAAGCCTCTGCGCTGGGCACATTGACTCACTAAGCTATGAAAAAGCAAACGTGCGCATTTGTATTATACTTGAATGTATGCATTCACTGAAGCCTAAGGCATTATAAAACTAGTTTAAATGGCAAGAAAGCCTTTTAAAATGGTCTATTTAACTCAATATCGTTTTTGCAATTTGAGGTACTTAAAAATAAATAACCTATACTTGTGTTACATATTAATCATCCTCAGATTGTTCTTTACAGATTGCAGAAATCAGACTTAGACATATCTCATATAGATCTTTAAAAAAAATGACTTCTTACGCCTGCGCCAAGTGAAGGTCCCATACATAAATGTCCTCATTATGCAGTACTGCACAACTTAAATTAAATTATAATGCTAGGAGGTCACAATATGAGTATTGAACTTTATGAATATCAAAAAACGATTTTAAAAAGCACTTATTTTGTTTTCAAATTTTTTTTATGTCATAATTCAAAATTACTCTCCATATTTCGTTTTTGTAATAATCCTATATTTAAAACCAAGCTGCATCCCTATCATAAATCTGCCCCTTGCTTATGTTTTTAGAGCAACTATTCAAAAGCCTAAGTACATAAGCTCAATTTTAAATATACGACAACTTCGCGCCACTTTTGTTTGAAAAGGACAATGATTTTAGCAACAGAGCCAGACATGTGCTGACGAGAAAAATGCTAAAAGAGAAGGAAAACCGAAATTGAAATGTCTGTCTGTGATACAAATAATTAACCTTATTTTTGTAAACCTTGCTTCCAAAATAACACTCTGAGATGCAAAGTTGCACGTTTAACTAAGGAAGAAGTCCTGGCTAAATAAACGAGGCCTGCGAAAATAACAGCTGTGCCCTTGACGGCAGGCCCTACCCAGTGTTAAATTTCCTGGAGGCAGCCTTACTAAAAACAGACATTCCAAGCTTTGAAATGCGTGTTTAAGAATACATATTTTAAGTTCTGAAAAACTCACTCCAGCTAAACTGTTTTGCCTGTAAGCATCTTAATGCAATGTATATTAAGTAAACACGCTATGAGTGTGTTGTCTACAAAAACACACAATTTCATTTTTCTGCTATAGGCCTTTAATATTCCTAGTGAATAAGAATTTTTAGTTTCATCCCTTAAACATTTAACAGTTGTACATATGCGCTATTCCTTACCCTATAACTTTAAAGAGCAACATATAGTTATGTTAGCACATCACATAGGTCACTCCTGAATTTCTATCGAATTTTTATCCAATATTAATTAATCTAACAGTATGTTGAACAGACTGAAAACATCAAAAATAACCACAAAAATACATATGAGCTCAGTTCAGACATAAACAGAAAGGGGTAAAACAGAAAAGACACACATTACAGCGCGCTTTAGCCATGTTTCATAAATAGCGACGACGCAATGTACAAGCAAAAGTTACATGAATGGGAAAAACCCACAAACCAGCTAGACATTTAAACACACCTTTTAAACCATGGGTCAACACTAAAGCCAGAAACAAAACAGACTGCATCCAAACCACCTGTGTAAATACCAGTGGTAAGTCATATTTACAAGGAGAAACCCTATTCTCAACAGTATTCTAAAAACTGAAGTAGAAATACTTTCAATTCACTAATTCAGGCTGGCAGAACACCAAAAACCGCTCTGCATATCTTCATACATAAAATTCGACAGAACAAAGGATCCTCATATGTATTATGGGCATATTTAAATTCCCTGGGGAAAAATTTCACCAAGGAAGAAATATGTTTTCATACCTAAAACCTATTTTAAGTTTTCCCTCTAGGGGAAGCCGGCTAATTCAATTCATATCTCACTATGGTACCTCTCATAAAACTACACATTTTACATGTGAGTTTGGAACAGGCATGCAAACAAACATAATGCAAAATATGCATTATCATAATCTAAAATGGCACTTAATCATTGCGCCGCTCATAACCATAAATGGAGAAACATCTCCACATTACTTGCCTACATGTGTTGCAACGCATATATCACATAATCCATATCATAAATACAATCATCTATTGTATCTACATATGAACCCAGGCCTACCACTAAAACTAAGCTAGAAGAAAACCATAATATTCAAACTATAGTAACGAAAGCCTGTAGAAACTCCCAGGCTAATACTAGAGGGATCAATGCCAACAATCTTAGGAGAGTGGCATTAACGCCTGAAGAATCTCTGCCACCCTTGAGCATTGAGCATTTTCGCTGCGCTCTACTCAATTGTCGATCGGCAAATAAACATGCGGCAGACATAGCTGATCTCATTCTTAACCATAACATTGACATAATCATTCTAACGGAAACATGGCTCTCTGACTCTTCGTCGCCCTGCCTAGACCTACTGGTCCCCCCTAACTACCAGATTTTGAGGCAGGACAGAATCATCAGAAAAGGTGGTGGCATCGCTTGTATACATAAATCTGACATTTCCATAACAAAAATACAAGCTGAGCCTTTAGAGTCGTGTGAATATCTAGGCATGTCCTTAAGAGCAGCAAATAACATGAACTGTAAACTACATGCCTTATACCACCCCCCGGGTACTAAGACCAAATTCACAGACCAGTTGATAGAAATCATAACTTCTAACTCTAATCTGCAGACGAGCGATATATTCTTAGGAGACTTCAACATGCATTGGGAAGATCATGATGACAATCAAATCACCCTATTAAAATCCTTCCTGGATAGCCAATCCTTAGTCCAAGGATGTCATCTCCCCACCCACAATAAAGGATCTATTCTTGATTGGATCATAGCTAAAGAGAAATCTATTGAGAACATTGCAATCACACCCTGCGACTGGTCGGACCACCACATAATTACCTTCGAAATCCTCCTCAGAAAATCTAAATCATCTACACAAACTATTAAACCTAAAAAATGGTCTAGGGACACCAGAGAAATTAATATGGAAAACCTAGCGGCACGATGCAATATTGATCTGCAGCCACCCATGAGCATGGAGGACGTCAACGACCTCACGCTACATTACAACGAAACAATGTCCAGCATCATTGAGGACATAGCCCCGCTAAAACTAAAAAGATTCTCAGACAAAGACAAAAACCCATGGTTCAACGGAGCCCTAAATGAAGAAAGAAGGTCACTGAGATCAGCTGAACGTAAATGGCGACAACACCCCTCCTCACCCCAGCTAACCTTACTGAGACAATCCAGGAAAGCGTATAATAAAAGCATTATTAAATCTAAAAAAGAATTCTTCAGGAAAGAACTGGACAATGCAGTTAATAGACCAAGGAAACTATTCGATCTACTTAAAGATCAATCTAACAAGGCGGCCAAAATAGCTCCAGTCCTTGCCAAAACTTGCTTAAACAGCGAAGACTTCTCGATCTTCTTTACAAACAAAGCCAACTCATTGGAGAGGGAACTCAAAAAAGCGGCGGATGACATTGAATTGGTGAAGGACTGGGGAGATAAGGTGCCGGAGGAACCAGAATCAGCCGAACCCAAAAACAGTGCGAGATGGTCAGATTTTACACAGGTCAGCGAATTAGACATTTCAAAAATCATGGCGACCTCGAAACCTAACAATCATTACAATGATCCCCTTCCGGCGAAATGCTGGTCCTCCATAAATCACCTGCTAATCCCGGCCTGGTCCAAGATCATTAATGCCTCGTTGTCTCAAGGTCAAATACCAGCCTGCTTAAAAACAGGACAAGTCATCCCACTCCTAAAAAAAACGACTGAGAACCCTTTAGATGCGAACAACTTTAGACCGGTAACCAATATTCCCATGTTGGCCAAAATTCTGGAAAAATGTGTCCAACATCAATTGAGCCTACACATCTCTAAATTCAAGCTTCTAAATGACTGCCAATCCGGTTTCCGTCCAAATCACAGTACAGAAACTGCGATTCTGCACATAGTAGATGACGCTTTACTGGCTCTGGACCAGAATAAAACATGCCTCCTAATCTTATTGGACCTGTCGTCAGCTTTCGACACGGTGAACCATGCCTATATCCTCGATCGACTTAAAAACAGGATGGGATTCGAGGGGACAGTGCTATCCTGGTTCAGCTCCTTTCTGGAGAATAGATCACAAAAAATAATGGTCAATCAAACCCTTTCAAATGCAACTGACAATACTATAGGAGTTCCTCAAGGCTCAACGCTATCTCCATCACTTTTCAATCTATACGTAGAACCTCTTACGGAAATACTTCAAAATGCTAACATTGCTTACCATATGTATGCTGATGACACTCAGCTGTACATTAAGGTTGCGTCGACTGAAGATTTAAAGACAATGAACATTGCTCTAGCAAGAACACTTCTATGGCTAACCAAGAACCACCTAAAACTTAATCCTCAAAAAACGGAATTCCTCCTGATTACTCCTAAAAAAAGCAAAACATTGATTGCTGAATGGTCCAACCTCATCACAGCTCTAAAGTGCACTCCGAAGATTGTGGAGTCAACTAAATCTCTGGGTATCATTCTGGACAAAAACCTTAATATGTCTGTACATATCAACACAATGGCAAAAAACGCCAGGTTCCACTTAAGCTACTTAAGAAGACTAAAGCCTTTCTTAAACAAAACAGACCTCAAAACAGCAGTTCAGGCATTGGTCATCTCAAGGATTGAATACGGTTGCACAACCTTAGCCGGGCTCCCTAAGATCTCAACAGCCCCACTGAAAGCATGCCTTAATGCAGCCACAAGACTCATAGCGGGATCCAAAAAATTTGACCATATCTCCCCCCACTTGAAAGCTCTCAACTGGCTTCCTTTCGAAGCACGAATCCAGTTCAAGCTGGCATGTGTCACACACAAAGCAATTCACAACAAATATCCAGTCTACCTCGCCAAGAAACTCACGTTGTCGGGAGGGTCCCGTTCCTCCAGGAGCAATGCTGATCTACTACTGAAACCGGCGCGCTTCCATAAGAAAAGAACTTATGACCGAGCATTCTCAGGGGCGGCACCGAGAATTTGGAACGCCCTCCCCCCGGAGTTGAGAAGAATTCCAACCATCGCAAAATTTAAAAAGGAAGCAAAATCGTTTTATATGAGGAAATTTCTCCCTTAAATCCTTATAACTGTACTTCTTTTATTTCATTCGGCCTGGCTGGTAGAATTTCCACACAAGCAACTCACTGTACTAGGTTGAAATGTTATTCTAGTTTTTATCTCATTTAGTTCCAAAGACTTTATAGAAATCTATATGTGAACTTTTTGGTTATGTTAGCTCTTACGGATTTGCTAATACGTAATCACCTATGGCTAGTAACATGTAAAGTTAAGAATGTTGTTTATATGCTATTGTAAAGCGCTCTGATACCCTGTGCAGGGTCATGTTCGCGCTATAAAAAACACTAAAAATAAATAAAATAAATAAAATAAAATGATCGATCATCCATACATATCCATATCCATAAGCCACAGCAAGCGTATCCTAAAACTGCCTTGCGAGTCACTGGCTACCATAAGCTCACAGTAATTACCATACAATGGTTCTTACCAAGCACGAGCGTCCAGATTCTATCTGCCAAGTTTTGAATGACCTAACAGTCTTTTCTTTTAAAATATTCACGCCAGAAATGTTCTCAGTCAGGGGTGCCATCATGTGGAGGATTAAAAATCAGTAAGATCAGAAGTAGACTGGGCTACAGAGACTAAGAACCCCCAGAATTGGTACCTCCTTTAGTAGAATCCTGCCTTGTCTTCCTCAGTAAATGTCTGTCTCCTGACCAAAAACCGCTCCTGCAGATAGACACCGCTCTGATGAGCCCCAAGTTGGCGCGCCAAATGATGGAAATCAAAAATCCCATCTCAGGGGTTTGCACTAACACCTGATCCTTTAAAGCAGCATGAAAAAAGTTGGCACAGAATCTGTAATCAAGAGAAACATATTTATTAAATTACAACAAGTGAGGCCATGTCACACAGAAGCCGCAGCACTCTGTATGAGATGGTCTGAGGACTGAAGGCCACAGTATCTCTTATATACCCTCACAGTGGCTAAAAAGGGGCAGTACAAGTGCACATAAGAAGAGTTACACACATAGATGGTCATACAGAAAATGCACAGTCGACAAGTAGGAGGAGCTAACAGTTTTGCCAATGCTAGCAAGCACATCCTGACAGTTACAGAATATTAGCAGCTGCAAGCACAACTGAGCATGTGCAAAGTAGGAGGAAGAGGCTAAATATACCGAGCAGAGAACAGCAAGATAGGACTGAGTACATGGTGAGCACATGGCCATCTAAAATGGCTGCCAAATACAAAATGGATTCCATAAAAAGACAAGATAGTCTCTAAATACAGGATGTCTTCTGCTAATGCTTAATCTAATCGCTGCTAAATTACGACAAGAGCACTATTGGACGGAGGAGCATCAGTGGCAGTGATCCTCCTCGACCTAAGCGCGGCTTTTGATACCGTCAACCACCAACTTCTCATTAAAAGACTCAAGAGAGTTGGTGTGGAAGGCTTGGCCCTATCCTGGCTATCATCCTTTCTGGCTCAGCGGAACTACCAGATCTGGGAGAAGAACGCCCGCTCCTCCGAAACTCCCCTCCAATGTGGGGTGCCTCAGGGCTCCTCCCTGAGCCCCACATTATTTAATATCTACATGTCCACATTGGAGGAGGTTATCACCCCGTTCGGAGTGAGCGTCGTCAGCTATGCTGACGACACTCAACTAGTGGTGTCACTATCTCATCCCAGACAACAATCAGCAGATTTATTTAACTGCCTTACACAGGTCCACTGCTGGATGAACAGCTCAGCCTTAAAATTAAACGGGACTAAAACTGAGGTTCTGCTCCTTGGCCCAAAAGGACTCACACTCTCCCCGAACATCTGGCCAGACTGTCTGGGCCCCCCCCCTGACTCAAAGGAAGAAGTAAAAAGCCTCGGTGTGTGGCTTGACAAAGACCTCTCGTTCACTGCACAGGCAAAGACAGTAGCCGGGACCTGCTTTGGGCTCCTGAAATCGCTGAGGAAAGTCCTGCCCCTCTTGCCCCCCAACTCCCAAAAATTGCTAATTCAAGTCCTAATACTCTCGAGGCTGGATTATAGCAATGTGCTCTACCTGGGCGCCCCCGAAGCGATGCTCAACAAGCTTCAGAGAATCCAGAACACTGCGGCTCGGATTCTCACAAATACCCCTGCCAGAGCCTCGGCTAAACCTGCCCTAAAACTCCTCCACTGGCTTCCGATAAGGGAGCGGGTCAAATTCAAGGCCTTGTGCCTAGCCCACAAACTGCTACAAAATCAAGGCCCCCTTGTTCTCAGGAAATTCATCATACCCTATAAACCCACAAGACCCCTCCGCTCGGACACGGAAAACTTCATCACGATCCCCAGATTCAAGAAAGCCCGCTCAGGAGGAAGACGTTTTTCAGTCCATACTGCACGTCTCTGGAACTCGCTCCCCCGCGACCTGCGACTCGAACTGCAATACCTTCGCTTCAGGAAGCTGCTCAAGACTCACCTTTTTCCCCAATGATTCATGCCCGCTGTAACCTTGACCATCTGCCCCCTTTTCCTTTCGTTTCTCCCCAGTCCCACTGAACTTAGGAGATAAGGTCTATCAGCGCTGGGATACCTCATGGTGACTACGCGCTCTATAAAAATAAATAATAATAATAATAATAAATTCCAGGGGGCACATTGCTTGGCAAGAATTTCTGTATTCAGATCTAGGTAAAGAGAAGCTATAACTCACCAATTATCACCTTTCCTTCCTTAACTGTTGCTCATAAGACTTTACCCTTCCAATTTGTGTTTTGTAGAGTAACCAAATCAGTGCCTCCAGTTTCAGCCTAGTTTCCTACAGATCTTTACTCCAGTCTGGTGACTTAACCACCACATTTTAGATCCTCTCTGTGCTTCTAGAATTTAATCATGCTGTCACCTATGCCAATCTTCTCACAGTCTTCTTTGAGGGTGCATTACTCTCCCTCACTTGGAAGGGGGGGGGGGGGGTACAGTTCTCATGGTAACAAAGCCAAAGATGACGTAGAGCCATGTCAAATGGGCTTTGCAAGAATGTCTAGCTTATAGTGGGAAAGTACACCATAAGTATGAGGAACCTTTAAAGGTAGAACACTATAGCTTTTCTGAGCCATACTTAAGACATTTGACCTTTCACTTGTGAAATAAATATAACATTTTCCACATTAATAATTCTTAGTTAGCTATTTGAGAAATCATTCTTTTATTTTATAATTTTATATTTGAAATTATTTTTATAGCACATCATAGGTTATATTGTTTGTGAGTTTTCATCCGCACCCCACTCAAGAGCACATATATAGTCTTTAGCGTCGAGCAAAATCTGTTGGTGCAAAAATCGACACTAAACATTATCAGTTTCCGATTCTCTTTACCGCACGTGTTCTTTATGATTCCCAATAGTCTTTCCGGTGTGCCTTTGGGTGCACTGTTTCATAATACTCACCTGTTACTGCACTACAATACGCAGGGCCCCGTAACGAATTCGAAACGGCAGGGGACCAGGGATACATTTGCTGCATTGCCATGTGAACTTTATGGGACGTAGTGTACATGTACCCCCGTAGCGCAATCTTGGGGGAGGGTGTGATCTCAAATTCAACAATCCTGCTTAATGACCCAAAAACCTCTTAACAATATTCTGACATTCGGGGGCAAGCCCATGCAATGTGTAGGTAGGCGGTGTTGATTGGTTGGCACTTTTCACACTTAAGTGTTTCTTTGGATGAATTTAGCAATGTGCTCTGGTGTACAGTATAGGCACTGTAAACATCTAAAATGTATGCCTGTAATTAAAAAGCATCCCCTTGATCTGTGCAGCCACAACATCAGCATTTTTCTGGAAAGGGCCGACCCTCATCTACTTCACATTTTATTTATTTTATTTATAAAGTTTTATAGAGCACAAACTTGATCCCGAAGGATATCAGAGCGCTTTACAATTTGAGGCAAAGGTAAAAAAATCAGAACATGGATTGCTTGGAGGTAGCAAGACCAGTCCTGACAGAGCCATAGTTAAACAACTGATCCGCTCTACGAATCGCCTAAGTCTTATCTATGTAAAACGTCAACACCCTGCTAACATCGAGAGAATTAAGGGATCTCTCAGCAGGAGAGGAAGGATGCTGAAAAAAAGTGGGTAAAGAAATAGTTTGATTCACATGAAACTCTAACACTACTTTCGGAAGGAATTTAGGGTGGGTTCGTGTAAGGCTCTTGACAACAGAGAGCCTGGATTTCACTCCACATGCTTGTATTCCGGTGCTACACCTGCATGGGCTATTTCTGTGTACATAAAATAGATTGTTATCCTTGCTGTGTCCCTTTGAATCATTTCAGTTAGGGCTGCAAGTTCAGCTGAGGTTTGAGGGAAAATTGAAAATGCTGAATGTGCCTTCGGCCTCAGTGAGGAGTACCTCAATAGCACGAGTGCGGTATGCTCTCTTTTATTTTTAAATTGTTACAAGCTCATAAACATGCCATTCGCGAGTTGGTGGCTCAATATCTGCACTCCCAGCTTCTTTAAAAAAATTGCACTTGCTTGCTCTAGCAATGGAGAAAGTAAGGGGTTGTGCGTTAAACTCAAGAAGGGTGTTATAAGGAATGTCTTCTCCCATATACTTGGCAATCGTCCAGCCTCCACTATCAATTATGATGGATCCGTTGGCTTCCTGCGTAACACAGTTGTAAGCAGGTACGGCCTAGCTAGCCTCTTTCTGCTTTGAAATGTACATGAGAGGTCGAGGCATTAAACCAACACTTAGTATTGTTTACCTGTGTGATTATGTTGTGGATATGGATCCAACAGTTCAAGTACCCTCTCTGTTCATAGGCCGGGTTAACACTTCTCATCTAATATAATACTGTTTGTCACCCCAGATCAGCCTGGTGAGTAGCCGTTGCAGCTGTTGAAAAGACTCAGAAAATGTATACAGGAATGTTCATCAACAAGCACAAAAATGTCTGCAGTATAACCATCTTCACTATTGATACCTGCCCAAGCATCAACAATGGGAGTTTCAGCCTTTGCTCGACTCTAGTTCTGAATTCCTTCAGGGTCACACCATAATTTTTCTTCACCTACTGAGTTATATTTCCAGTTATTTGGACAACCAAATACCTCACTGTTGCAAAGAAGAGATGTATATGGTAACTTGAAGAGTCTTCTTTATTCCGTCTTAACACTATCACAGGTTCCAGTCAGCTGGAGTCAGCTGTGGAATGTTCAACACATTCTCGCCTGGTATGTACCAGTGGAGTGGTGGGCAAGGGGGTGACGGGACATGCCAAGTGTGGATTTCAACACATGTCCTTACATAGGGAAGGAAAAGGTGGGAAAAGAAAGGGGGAAGGGTGATGCGGGGATACAAGGCAGTAGCAATACTACCTACAAACTTTGCAGATGAGATTGCACACACTTGGGTCAAAGGAACCCACGTTGAGTAACCATAGGAACACAGAAAAACCGTTTCATGCAGTACAATAATCTTTTGTGGTTTTCATGTGATACAATAATCTTTTGTCCACCTATCCGTGGACGTAGACCTTGAGGATCTCCTAGAAGCAACGCCTGCACTTCCACCCCCTTGAGCATCGACTTGAGGGTCCGATACTTTCCCATGAGGAACAATTCTGTCCATGCTCCAGGTTTGCCCATTTTCAGGCTGAACTACATTTCTTCCCACTTTGATTACCTTCATGGGTTATGAGAACCTTGTGGCCTCCATTCTGCATGGTTTGGGAAGGTCCACACAAATCCAATCACCTTCTCTGACCGTACAGATTTAACATGTTTATTTACAACATACTTGACCTTATACTTAGATTGGTGATCGGCCACTCTTTTATTAATCTCGTCACGATTCACAGCACAGGTGTTCTGTCTTTTTAGAGGAGGTGAGATTCTGGTTTTGGGAACCCTACCATTTAATGAACTAACGGGAGACACTCCTGTGACCAAGTTAGGGGTTTGGTTGATAGGCCCAAAATGTGTCTTGCAACGTGTCTTCCGCGGAGATACCTAAGATCTCTGCAGGCTGTAGACACTCTTTTACTAGGCGGTTCATGCGTTCCACCAACCTGTTGGCACGGGGACAATATAGGTCCGTTTTGTGATGGATGATGCCCATTTCTGATAAGAATTCTGTCATGTTTTCCGATGTAAATTGCACCCCATTATCGGTTACCAGGATGTCCGGGATACCTTTTTCAAAGGATACATCCCTCAGAAAGCTTATAAGTACCTATGTGTTTATCTGGTGCACACAGTTATAAACCACCCACCGAGTGTGGTAGTCCACCATGACCTGTATGAATCGTTCCTTCAAGGTTTTGAGTTTGAGGGGACAGATTATGTCAAGGGCTAGTTTGGACCATGGACTATCTGGCACAGTAACAGTGGAGGGGGGTTCCTTGCTTGCTGTATTTTTTCTGAGCGCTTGCACTCAAGACAGTCCCTCGCTGTGTGTTCAGCCCTACGCCCCAAGTGACCAATATGGGCTAGATCCACAATTTTTTGTCTAAGTGCTACAGGTGGAACAATTTTTTCTTCCCTACAAACCGTCCCCTCTTGAATGTTCAGTTCCAGGTTTACATCCCAGAAACCGCTCAATGGCGTGGCGACCTTACATTTCTCCTTAGGCTACCCCTTAACAATATTGCTTTTAAGGACCTTCATTTCCTCGTCATTACGTAAGCACTCCTCCCATTCCTCTTTGCTTAGGGAAGACAATTTAGGAATCATTTAAACCGCTTCAAATAAGATTGCACAGTCCAACATCAGAAGATGAGCGAGAAAGGAAATCGGGTACCACATTTTGTGAACCTGGCGTATACTTTACATTGAAATTGTACCTGTCCAGTCCCAAGATCCATCTTGCTATCCTAGGTGTGTTTTTTTCAGACGCCTTAGTTGGGAATGCATACATGAGGGGTTTGTGATCTGTCTTCACAGTGAAGGGAATACCCCAAAGAAGAAGCGGAAATGTTTGATGGCCCATGCACATGCAAGCAAGCGCTTCTTTTTCGACCACGGAGTAATTCACTTCTGCTCCTTTCAGGGCGCGAGAAGCAAATGCAACCACTTCCTTGTCGTTGACGACCTGGGTGAGACTTTTTTTTTTTTTTTTTATAAGTTTGTTTATTAGTATTTTCGAAAAATAACAAAAACAGAGTCATCAATATCTTTGACATTAGGCAGTGGCAGCAGAAATACAAACAGCTTGCATAGATACATCAGCAGATAACACAAAGTATAAGTGTGATCTAAGAATGGGTTAGTGGGGGAAGGTCCATCACTCATACTGTATCGTGACTCGTGATCCCCAAAAGCTGCGAGGGGGAGTGAGCTGCGCATGTATGTGTATTGTGAAACAGTTTCCTGTGCTGGGTCCTCAGTCAAACCACCCTCCCAGGGCATGTCGCCTGAACACCTTCTATGCATCAATAGGGGAAACGTCAGGAGGTGACAGGGTGTCTCCGTTCAAATCGTCCCCACCCGCCCCTTCGCTAGAGCTCTCATCTGCTGTTGTGTCTCACGCACGTCTCCCTTCCAGAAACACGGTCCAAAAATACTTGGGCCTCTTGCGAGGGGGTAGTAGGTCGCTGTAGAGTTCTGATTGTGTGCAGCAATATGTCATCTCCTTGGTCCACATAGTCAGTGTAGGGGTAGGGCCTCTCATCCAAGTGCGAGCGACGCACCATTTAGCGAGGAAGAAAGCCATATCAACTAGTCGCCTGTGGGCCGGACGTAGTGGTTTCGAATAGCCCAATAGTGCCAATAGGGGGTCCGGGAGTAACGTAAGCTGTGTGATCCTATTAACCTCCCCGTACACGGCGTGCCAGAAAGAGAGGTCAGTCGGGCAGGACCATGCTACGTGTAAGAAGTCGGCAATCTGGGCCCCACATCTCTCGCAATTTGGACTATCGCGCAGCTTATATCTACACAGTCTTTCGGGGGTATAGTAGGTCCTATTCAAGTATTTAAAGTGAAGTAGTCTGTGGCGACCATTCAGTGAAATCTTCCTGGTGCTTGCGCAGCAATACAGCCACATTTCTTCCTGTAGCTCTCTTTGTAAATCAAGCTGCCATGCTAGCCTCGGCTTTGTATATTCCGCCGTCCTTTCTGAGAGAGCTATTTTATATAGATTCGTTATTAACTTAGCTGGCGATTTGGCATTGACAATATAGTCAAATGTGGTGACCGCAAGGGGCTCCTCCATGTCGTCACCTAAATGTTCCCGCAACACTTGCCTCACCCTATGAAATTGGAAGCGAACCAACTGTGGGTGTTTTATATCTTCCGTTTCTATCTCTTCTCTAGTTCGGGCAGTGCCCGCTTCAAACAAGTCTCCCATATTTTGAATATGTAACACCTTGAGTGCCCCAAGCACTCCTTTGTCCATACACGGAGTCAGCCATGCGGACCATGCAATAGCTGCTGCAGGAGCATAAAGTAGGGAGCACGCTTGGATATCCATCATGTGTCGCCAAGCATGCAAAACCGCGTTCTGCGAATCGAGGAGGCCTGTCCGTCGATCCGGCGGTTTCGCCAGCAATGCGGGCAAGGGAGTCGGGTCCGCTACGATCGTTTCTATGCGTATGTGAGGGATATCTGCAGGGCCATGAATCCAGTGGTAAGCATGCGCACTCTGTGCTGCGCGATAGTAAAGCTCCAAATCCGGAGCGTTGAGGCCACCCGCCGCGTACAAACGAATAAGTGTGGACCACGCCACTCTGGGTTGTTTCCCAGCCCATGCCAGCCGAATCATTAAGGCCTGCAATTGTCTGAAGAAATGGCACGATAAGACCATTGGTATGTTGCTGAACAAGAACAAAAAACGCGGAAGGATGATCATTTTCATGAGGGAGATACGCCCCAGCAGGGACAATGGCAGGGTAATCCACGTTTCAATATTGTCCTCCAACTTTGAGATTGCCACCCCGTAGTTCTCCCGGAAGACAACCTCGGAGTCCGTATGGAGTCGGATTCCCAGGTATCTTACCGCCTCAGTCGTCCACTGCAAGGGGTACTCCGGATCGAATTTCCTCGTGGCGGGGGTAAGGGGAAACATAATAGATTTATACCAGTTGACGTGAATGCCCGAGAGGGAGCTAAACATTACTACTTCCCGGAGGACTGTTGATAGGTGCGTCTCCGGTTCCCTGGCGTATAGGAGGGTGTCGTCTGCGTAAGTAGATAAGATCAGATTGTAGGAAGGAAATCGGATGCCCTTGTGACCGTGGTATTCACGCAAACCGCATGCCAATGCTTCCGCTGCAAGCGCATATAGGATGGGAGAGAGGGGGCAGCCCTGTCTCGTGCCCCTTCCAATCCTAATAGCGTCCGTGACGAGCGGACCTATGCGGACCCGAGCAGTGGGAGCAGTATATAGTACCGCCAGGAGTTGTAGAAATAGTTGGCCAACTCCCATCCGAGTCAGAACCTGCCTCAGGAAAGGCCCCTCGACCGAGTCGAAGGCCTTCTCCATGTCAAGGAAGACCGCCACCGCTGGTACCTCCGGCCTTGTGTGTTGAAAGGCTGCAAATACCGTTCGAATATTATACGTGAGGTTGCGGGTCGGAACGAAGCCAGCCTGCTCTGGAGCCACCCACGAGGTAACCAAGGGACTAAGTTGATTAGATACTAGTTTGGCGAATATCCTCGCGTCAACATTCATCAGAGACAAGGGTCTGTACGATGCACAGTCACTTGGATCCTTGCCCGGCTTTAGAATCGCGACTATAATTACTTCATACATCGAGCTCGGCATAGAGCCTGCGTTTGCCATATCATCAAAGAGATTAAGCAAATGAGGTAAAAGGAGGTCTGTATATGCCTTGTAAAATGCGACGATGAGGCCGTCACTTCCCGGTGCACTACCGGCCCTCATCGATGACAGAGCCAGCCTAACCTCATCTCGTTCAAACGGATGCGCCAGGAACCTGCGATGTGTGTCCGTGAGCCAAGGCAGCCCTATATGAGAGAGTTAATCCAGAAAGCGTTCCTCTGATTAGGGCAGCGCGTTGCATATAACGCTGCGTAATATTCACAAACGCTCCGCGACCTGAGCATTCGAGAGGGGCTCGTCCATCGTCATAGACCTCAGCATAGGTATCTCCGTTCTATTCCTTCCTCTTCTGGCTATGCGCGTGAGAACAGCACCCGGTCGTTCGCCCTCGTAATCTGATCGGACAATTGCATATTTCCCTATGGTGTTTGACTTCGGCGTCTGCTTCTTCATTGTATTCCTGAAGCACCTTAGCAAGTTCCAGCGTGAGGGACCCACTGCTATCTTGAAGACGTTTGTTCTCCAGATCTTTGAGTGTATTCTCTAGTTTCTGTAGTCTGCTTCTAATCGTCTTTAGGACCCCCGAGTGTTTGGATATGGCGATGCCCCTGATATATATTTTGAACGCCTCCCACACACTCTGAAACGAGTCTACAGAGCCCACATTGGCCTCAAAGAACGTCTCAATGTCCGTCGCTAATTCCTCCTTAAAGAGAGCATCCAGCAAAAAGTATGGGGGGAAACGCCATGTGAACGGCGGGATGCGTCTCGTTGGAGCAGTCAACAACAGGAGGATCGGAGAGTGATCCGAGTATGTACGAGGGAGAATAGTGCAGGTCTGGATGCTGTTAATTAACTGTGAGGCTACAAACCAATAATCTATTCTGGTGTGGATGTTATATGGAGCAGAGTAGTGCGTGTAGCCTCCTAGTGTAGGGTGTCTATGCCTCCATACGTCACACAGGTCCAGCCTGGTAAGTTGTGTCTCTAGGGCTCTAGCAGATGCCGACGGACGGCGATCAGGGCCATCCGACCTGTCTATATTCGGGTGTCTTGTCATGTTAAAATCGCCCGCCCCAAAGGACCATCCCCTCCGAAACCGTCAGTATCTTAGCAGCTAACTCTATGTAAAACTCTGGATGGTCATAGTTAGGACCATAAGTATTTACTATACATAGATCCATGCCCTTACCACTGCACTTAGTAACCACATACCTCCCTCTCTGTCCGTCACAAGCGGCGTCATTGTCAAAGAGGCTTTTGGATTGACCCAAGTGAGGACACCCATAGCATGTGTTGTGAACCCAGCCGCATGAACGTTGCCCATGAGGCCTCGGTATCGTAATATATGGCTATCTGGGGGAATGTGTGTCTCCTGTAGTATGGCTATATCTACACCATGCCTAGCAAAATATTGTAAAATCTTTCGGACCTTCCGGTGGTCATTTAGACCACGTACATTCCAGGTCACCAATGACAGCTTATCTAAGGCTTCTCCCTCCCGAGTCATACCGCCGACAGCTGATTGTATGTGTCATCTACAAATAATATCCAGACAATCCACCTACCAAAACATTCTGCTATTGCCACAAAAAAACTCACAAACCATTCTCTCAGAATGCAAACTCTCCCCGCTCCACCCCTCCCCGAAATTGAAACATTTGCCCCCCCCATCCCACACCCACCCACGCCTGCTCATCCCCAACAAGGCCGCGATCTCCCCTCCTTTCCCACAAAACACCCCCAGGACGCCCCGCATTGCCACGAAGCAGCCACACCCATGACCAAAGTTCAGAACTCCCCCCTTTCCCTTCAACCAAAATCAGTGGATATCACTCAAGGGCAAAAGTAGCCAACAATGTGCAAGTTCAATCAAAAAAAAAAATCTTAACATTGCCACCCGCCCTCCCCCGTCTCATATCCCAAACACTGCGTGCAACCATCAGCCTGAGCCATCCTTTCCTCGTCAAATAATGATTAGCTAAGCCATGTTTAGTAAAGCAATCTGTACTGCACCCAACTGTGCTATCAAACCCTTGGCCTCCTGTCCCTACAATATCGCTTCCTTGCTATGTGGGAGAAAGGGTAATGTATAGTCTAGAACATCACTTTACATGACTTGATATCACTTACAGCCCATAAGCGGGCAGCTGAGCCAATTAAATGTCCATTAACCGCTATTACTTCCTACTACAGTCAATCTCAATGTCCTGACATGCAGATCCTTTCAGCATGCAAGGGTACCGTTCAGGGCTAAAACAACCCCACCCGAAAGTGTCCCCCTTTCCCTCACGTCCCATGTTACCACATGTATCCTTATTCGCGTGGCGTAGCTGAGCATCACTCACTCAGTCCTGCTCCTCCAAGGAGCCGTCCGCTGCGCCAAACTCTTCACCCGGAGGGGATCGATTCTCCCTTCGCCATTCTTTAAGGGCTTTCTGGAGGGCTTTAGGGTCCGTGAAGATCAGAGATTTCCCCTGCCGGTTGATCCTTAATTTCGCCGGGTACAGCATCGCGTAGTCCGCGCCCATTTCCCGCAGCTGTCGTTTCATCGGGGCAAACTGTTTCCGTGTCTTCTGCACCCTGGCGGTGTAGTCTGGAAATAATGAGATGACCGAGCCCTCATAGTGTAGCGGCTGCTTGTCCCTCGCCAGTTTCAGTGCCACGTCCCGATCTCTGTAGTTGAACAGTTTAGCTATTATGGGCCTCGGCGGAGCTCCTGGTTTAGGCCTTGGGCCCAAGGATCGGTGGGCTCTCTCTACCACAAACATAGCCAAAAAAGCCGTGTCACCCAGGAGCTTCTTAAGTAAGTTCTCAATGAATATCTCCATATTTCCGGTTTGAGCGTTCTCTGGCAGGCCCGTGATGCGGAGGTTGCATCTCCGGGAGCGGGCCTCTAAATCTTCGGTCTTGTCAAGCAGCATCTGCATGGCCCTGCCCATCTGTTTATTCTCTGTGTCTAGAGAGATCTGTGCTTCTTCTACCTCCGTGATGCGGCGCTCCGACATGTCCATACGTTCTGCGAGTTTGTCGAGTCTTTCTGCCATACGATCCATGCGATAAGTAAGTGCATCCAGTTTTTTCCCTATCGCAGTCAACCCCCCTTGAAGACTCTTTTCCATGTTGATGAGTAACCCGCGTAAGTCCTGCTGCTGGGTGTCTTCCGTCGCCTCTCGGTCCCTCACCTCAGTTCCACCTGTGGCTTGGATCCCCTGGGACCAAACGATGTTTTTGGTTGTGATCTGTCCGTTCGCCCCATTCCAGCTGCTAAGGCGATATTACACAGTAAAGTATGACCGGCAGTTCACAGCTAGGCCCCCCTCCTCCGCGCCCACAGCGCGGCAGTTGCGATGTTGGGCTTCTCAAAAATGTAGTTACGTCTCTCAGTGTCCCGAGCCTTCCAGATCCGTGGAAGTGGCTTCACGGCGCTAGTGTCCCCCACCAAGGGGTAGTTGGCGTGGTGCTTCACAGACGCACCGTCTTCATGTGGTCTCCGAGAGCCAGCCAACAGGGGTAGAGTGCATCAAAGGGTGGCAGGCCACAATGTGGGCGCAGGGGACCCCTGTATTACGTCTGGGCCCAGTGAGGGGGTTGATGCACTAGGGCCCCCGCAGTCCTCACCGTGTCTCCACTCCGCTGCAGTAGAAACAGCACCCGCCAGACCCCAACAGCGCAGGGTGAGGAGTCGAACAGAGCCAAACATTTCCCCACTTCAGCTTAGTGACTCCACGTGTGACTCGAAGGCTCCCCTGCCGCCTTGGCCCAGAGCAGGCCGCAGCACAGGCCAGCGCGCCGCTCCCAGAGGTCCCCGTGCACGGCCCTCCTCTCCAGGCCCGAGATCACCACATCCCCTGGGCCCATTCAGACCAAGGCGGGTCCACCGTCGTCCAGCCTCCCGCCTCGGGATCGGGCGGCCGATTCCGGCCCAGACACGGGAGCGGCTAACCGTTGGCTCCCAGCGCTCAAGTCGCGTGTGCCCTCATTCAACCCCACCCGCGTAGCAGCATTCACGGGCAGGGGGGGTCTCCTCTCCAGGCTGGGGGACCGCGGGTGCAGCGCTTCGCTCCGCCGAGCGAGGGAACTGGGGCACGTGCGTAGGAAAGCACACTGCGGGGCCCGACCTCCTCCTGCGTCCTCACCCCCAGATCCGCTGGGCCGCGCTCACCTCCAGCCGTGGTGTCGCCATCCGCCAGGCCTCCGCGATTTCAGTTGTGCCCCCTCTTCAGCAATGCATCGATGGGCCTAGGACTCTCTCTTCTCCCATCCAGCGTGAGGGAATCCTCCTCCACGGGCCAGTCGCCAGCACAGCATGCGCGTCTTAGTCTCCGCCCCCCTGCAGCCAGCGCGGCCTCGCCGCTCGCGTCGCCACCTCCGCTCCTCCAGGCCGCAGAGTCCACCACAGGGGTAGCGGACGGTCTCTGGGGCCAAATCTATAACCACTTAGTCCAGCAAATGTTGAGCAGCAAAGATTGCCAGCCGGTGGTCAGCGCCGATCGGTATAGACGCAGGATTAATGCAGGATATGCAGTGAGACGGCGGAGCTCTCGGCTCAGGCAGCCATCTCGGTTGCTGGCTAGCTCCGCCCCCCCCCGACGACCTGGGTGAGACTTGCACCCAACCCTTTACTACTTGCGTCAGTGCACAGGACAGTGGGTTTAGTGGGATCGAATCTGCCCAACGATGGGGCGGAGGCAATGTTCTCCTTCACTGTGATGAACGCCGCTTGACAATCTTCGTTCCACACAAAAGGGGTCCTCAACTTGAGTAATTACCTCAACTGCTCCACAATACTAGCATAATTTCTGACAAACTTAGCGTAGTACTCAGATAACCCCAAGAATGATTTTAAGTCTTCAACACACGCTGGAGTGGCTGTCCCCTGAATGGCTTCAACTAGGTCAACCTTTGGTTTTATTCCATCATGAGAAATAGTGTGACCTAGGTTCTCTACAGATCCTACCCCTATACGGCAC
The DNA here is from genome assembly GCF_964261635.1 of Lissotriton helveticus. Lineage (NCBI taxonomy): Eukaryota > Metazoa > Chordata > Amphibia > Caudata > Salamandridae > Lissotriton > Lissotriton helveticus. Next base: position 1,153,858,642 of record NC_136067.1, on the reverse strand, counting down.
TTGTCCTTCTTTAAGGTCAGGCCTGCTGCCTCACTTTGGTTAACACACTCCTCAAAATGGTGTCATGTTCTTCCAGATCTTTCCCATAAATGAGGATATCATCCTGGGAACACATTGTATACGGGAGATTCTTAAGTACATGTTGCGTGATCCTCTGGAAGGCAGCAGCTGCTGAGGCCAACCCAAAGGGCATGCAAATGTGCTGGAACGCCCCAAGCGGAGTTGTGAACGAGGTTAAGTGGTGGGAGTCAGGGTGTAGCGCTATGTGGTGGTAGGCGGACACGAGGTCTAACACACTGAAACAACTTGCACCTTTGATTAGGGTAAGGACCTCATGTATTCGTGGCAAGGGATGCCTATCCACCTATACATTATTGTTTAGGTCCTCCAGGGCCACACATAACCTGATGCCCTTGCTGGACACCTTGGTCGTAAGGACAATAGGGGCCAACCACTGCAAGCTTTCTATTGGTTCAATAATCCCCGTGACAAGGGTTTGTCTAACTCGGCTTGGAGGGGTGTTCGCATCATGTGTGATATGGGCCTGACCCTGTGAGCCACTGGTCTAGCATTAGTTTTGAGCTTGATGGAGTGCTGGTAGTATTTTAGTAGTCCTAGCTTCTCCGTAAAGACTTCGGGGAAGTCATTGCAAACCTCAGTGCCTCCCCCAGACTGGTCCACAAGGAGAACTTGGTCAGGACTGTTGGGGTCTAACTTGATGCGCAGTTCCCTTTGGTGTTTCCACCCCAACAAGTTGGATCCCTTCTGCGTGATGTGGCTCTTACCCACTGTACTCCTCCCTTTAAACCCTATGTTCATGGTTGTTATGCCTATCAAGGGTATGGGGTTCCCATTGTAACCCCCTGGATGGATGTCGGGAGGCTGCATGCCCTGTTGCCACGAGGGAAACATTTTTGTAAACGCCTCAGCTTCCACCAAGGTATAGAGTGAGCTAGAATTGGCAAACACCGTCACCGCTCTTTTGTCCAAGGTGATGATGGTACAAGATGGGAAATCATTAGTCTTGTCGCCGCTTTGTAATTGAAACACCACTTTGACTTCTTGCGGAGGTTCCTGTTCAATAGCCAGTACGGCTTTGGATTGTTGATCTCTACAGACCCCGGACAAGTGACCCCTCCTTCCGCATTTATGACAGGTAACTGATCTGGCTTGACACCCTACATAATTAGCTAGATGACAAGGGCTACCGCACCTGTAACAGTTAAGCTTGGTTCCTGCAGGAAGAACACTGGGTCCCTTATTCTTGCTCTCCTTGGTGACCTCTTGTTTGCTTATAGCATTAACATCTGTGTTTTTGTCCCCATCCCCCTTCATAGCTACCATGCAATCTGCAGTGTGTTCAATACCAACGGCTAGGTCTGTAGCTTGCTTAAGATCTGGATTAGCAACTAAAAGCCTCTCCTGTATCTTGATGTTGTTGGTGCATCTTACCAACTGATCTCTAATGAGGGAATCTTGCAAAGCTTCGAATTCACATGTATTAGCCAGGCCTTTCAAAGCCGTAATGTACGTTTTAACTTTCTCATTCTTCCCCTGTACCCTTGAAAAGAACTTGTGACTTTCTAACACAACATTGGTAGTTTTACCAAAATGCTTTTCCAGTCTATTAACTGCGACTAAATACACATTGTCATCATCGTCGCTATCCTCATCCGCTTCCGCCGATGCTGAGATGTTATCATATGTTTTAAGCCCTTCTATCCCTATGTTATGAAGCAGTGTATATAGTTTTCGCAGAGATGAGAATTTCTCCCCACCAATTGCGATGAGATAAGACACCAGCAGCCCAAACCATTGTTTTCACAGTAAAAGTGGCTCCCCCACTTCATTGAGGGAAGGGGGTGGTTACGACATATTTGTAATGGCCATTTTGTCAAAGGTTATGCTGTTATATACTTTGAGAACAAATTTTTACTAAGGACAAAGCACTAGCTGCAAACTTTTGGGTTAGGCTCCCACACTGTGATGTAAACCAGCGCAGCTGGTCCCTTCAGCGTGAGGCAAACAGAGTGGTTGATTTAATAATCTCGTTTATTTATTTATTTATTTATTTATTTTTTACATTTGTATGGCGCACAGCTACCCAAGAAGGGTTTCCCGGCGCCGATGATTCTTCTATGAACGGAGGTAACGGTGAAGCATAGGAACTTATTTCTGGAAGAGCCAGGTCTTTATATTCTTTCTGAAGCTGGCGTAATTTTCTTCCTTTCGGATATTAGGGGGAAGTTTGTTCCACAAGGAAGGCCCTAGTACAGAGAAAGATCTACCTCCTATTCTTGCCAGTTTGAATCTCGGGGTTGAGAAATTTGCTGCGGTAAGAGAACGCAGTTCTCTCCCCGGAGTGTAGGGGGTCGCTAAGGATAAAAGATACTTAGGTGCGGTGCCTGATTTTATCCTAAACATGTAGCACAGGGCTTTGAACCTGACCCGGTTCTCTACCCTGAGCCAATGTAGGTCTTTCAAATGTTTAGACACGCTAGCAGTTTTAGGAATGTTACAGAGTAGTCTTGCAGCCGAGTTTTGGACTAGCTGTAAGCGTTTAATGACTGCTTGATTCGAACCCAGGTAGAGAATGTTGCCGTAGTCAAGCCGTGATGTGATTAAGGCATTGACTACGGTCTTTTGTGTTGCAGGGGGCAGCATCCAGAGGATTTTTCTCAACCATCTCAGGATGGTGAAGCAGAGGCCTACTACTTTATTAGCTTGAAGTTTCATCGAGAGAGTATTATCGATGGGGACCCCTAGATTTCTAACGTGGGTAGCAGGGATGGGGATATTGCCTAGCTCCGTGGGCCAATGAGAGGCATTCCATAGGTGTTTATTTTTTCCCAAGAGGAGGATTTCTGTTTTTCCACCGTTCAACTTCAGCTGGTTTGTAGACATCCAGCCGAAGATTTTTTCTAGCCCTAATTTAAGGGTGGACGGAGCCGTCGGTTTGGACTCTGACAATGAGAAGACGATTTGAGAGTCGTCTGCATATGTCATCAGGGTGAGTCCCGCCCTGTCCGCTAAATCTGCCAGGGGTCTAAGGTAAAGATTAAAAAAACAAAGGGCTTAAAATAGAGCCCTGGGGTACACCGTGCGGGGTACTGAACGTGTCCGAACGGGCGATGGGAGATGAGATCTGAAAGGTTCTCTGGGACAAAAAAGACTCAATCCATTTGAGCGCTTTGCCCTGTATACCGTTTCTCCCGAGCGTGGCCAGGAGTTTGGCGTGGGAGATGGTATCAAATGCCGCACTCAGATCAAGCAAAATGAGTGCGACTGTCTGGCCATCATCTAGGAGTTTCCTGATGGTTTCGGTTACTCCCAGCAGAGCAGTTTCGGTGGAAAAACCCGCTCTGAAACCTGACTGAGACGGGTGGAGGAGCGAATTTTCTTCGGTGAAGAGGGTGAGGGCAGAGTGGATGTGTCTTTCAAGTAATTTTGAAAAAATGGGGAGGAGTGAGATGGGTCGGTAGTTTGCAGGTAATTCAGGGTCTGCAGAGGGTTTTTTCAAAAGTGGGCATACCATCGCATGTTTCCAGATTGAGGGTACTATGGAGAGCTGAAGGGAAGAGTTAAGACTTTCAGCAATGATGGTCAAGGCTGGGTCATCCAGTTGTCTGAAAACAGAGGCGGGTAATGGATCACAGGGGGAACCAGATTTGACAGTCTTGAGAGTAAATTTCAGTGATTCCAAGCTGAAGAGGGGCCAGTGGTCAAGGATGTTAGAGTTTGTTGACCATAGGGGCATTTCCTCTCTAGGATCATGACCGGGGGTGTTTCTGGTGATGTCAGAAATGATTTTTTCAATTTTGTCGGTGAAAAAAGACGCAAGGGCTTGGCATTTTTTTTTATCCAGTGGGCGAGTTGTAGCAGCCGTGTTTGCGCCTGCAAGGTCTTTGACTGTATTAAACGATGAGCCTGCAGAATACAGTGTTAGCTGTGCCTGTCGGTGTGTGAAGAGGTGACAGGCGTGTAGAAACAAGAGTAGTACGTTATGTCCATATGCCTTTTACGCCCTGAACTTGTGCCCATAAGAAATATCACCTCAGATAAAGCATGTTGTTAGTTGTGCCTTTCAGCGTGAGAAAATGGAACAGGCTTGGAGAGAACTGACGGTGTAGAAAGGGTTAAGCTGCCCGACCTCCTCACTGATGCTGCACCACCACAGGAAGTTTACGCGCTGAACGCTGAAGGCTGCCTCACTGAGGAAAACAAAACGCCGGAGCCCGCTTCCTTTTGAAAATGACGCTCTCGGCGGTAACACTTTCCCCTCAGACACCTTGGGCTGCCGCTCACCTTCTTTTTACGTTTATGATGCCAGCGCTCCCTCCTCACTCCCTGATCCCCTCACGGCTGTAGCACTCGACAAGGAGACGCGCCATACCTCCGTCACAGTCTGCCAGGTGACCAGACCCCTGCGGCGGTGGCCCCCTTTTTCCCACACAGGCATCAGGCAGCAGCGACAGAACCCTCAGCCAACGCCACCACGAGCGACACCAGCCTCTCCGCTCCACTACTTTCCTCTGTCCTTACTAAACTGCTGCACCTTCCAACGTTGAAACATCCCCAATGTTACTTTCCATGGACAAATTAATGGGCTTTCTCTGTAAACGTGAGGAAAGTCTCACTTCAGCTGCTGCGGACCTTACACATGTGGATAATCACACGCATCAAGCTTGCCTCCACACCACGATGCTATAAGAGCAGCACGGCAGCGCTCAGACTTCAAATTAATTTGGCAGCGTGACTCTACGATCCAAGCATACAGCAGCACTTTTCTCAGGTAAGATAAGCACTCACTTTCTCCGTATCATTTAGTGAAATACTGGCTGTCACTGGAGTATGTGTTGGGGGTAATGGTGAACCGTCCCCACATGGTTGTTCATCGACTGTGTTACAAAGAAGAGACGTACATGGTAACTTGAAGAGTCTTCTTTATTCCGTCTTAACACCATCACAGTTTCCGGTCAGCTGGAGTCAGCTGTGGAATGTTCAACACATTCTCGCCTGGTATGTACCAATGGGGTGGAGGGCAAGGGGGTGGCGGGGCATGCCAAGTGCGGATTACACCACTCACCCCGTCTGGTCCACCTGAGCGAGTATTCTCTACTCCAAGGAGTAACGCTGTCTGTTAACAAGAACAATTTGGACTTATCCCAATTACGTTGTATCCCTGAGTATCCACTTAACCATCTTACTGATAGGTCAACATTAGTTTTTGGGTTTTTGATACCTTAAGGGATCCAGATTTAACATAAGTATCTTTGTGAATGGAACAAGCAAGCGGCTGAGTGGCCAGGGCAAAAATTAAAGGGGACTTTGACTAGTACCTCTACCGATGAGGGAGTGCAAACTTCTCACTCTTAGTCTTGCGGATGGATTCGTATACAGTAAAAATTAGGCTGAGAAAGTACTTCCGTAGGCACAGACGTTTACCCCCTGTAATGCATCAAATGCTTTCTCCGATACCAGGCAAATCTGGCACCACCATATGTGTAAAAGCTATAAATGTTCGCAGATATAGTGCTGTTCATATTTGGGGTGCAAATCCAGCTTGTTCATTCAGGACCAATGTTTGCATCAGAAGTCTTCGCCAAGATTTATTATCCACATTTAACAATGAAAGCGGCCAATACCAGGCACATTGATGTGGATCACGGCCTGGTTTAAGGATACAGCATGAAGGGAGAAAGGGCCCCTTTCTGTGATAGCTTTGTTATACATACCTAACAGTTTAGATGCTAAGATATCTGAGAATTCCTTAGAAAATCGGAGGCACTGTCATCCCTGATGCTTTCCTACTGGACTGGGCAGAGATTGCAATTGTTACATCTTTAACTGTTATAAGGGTTGTAAGATTATGCTCCTTGATGCTCCTTGATGTTCTTTAATGCCATGTATAAGTTAGCATTTGCTGCACATTTTCTTCTTCATGTGCCATTCTATGCAATGTTCGAAACTAATCCGGTTTGATTCTGAGAAATGCTCCTTGCTAAGTTTGGTTTCTGCAACAAAGTACTGTTTGTGTCAGTGCATAGCTTTCTCTCTGTAAAGGCCCTCTCCCACCTGTCTGGCAGTTTAATAGCAGCCCAGGGTGGAAAGGCCTTGAAAGTGTTCTGACCTGTGCAAGATACAAGGTTAGAAGCTTTTTTGTCTTTATTCTGTTTGCCACATCTGTTGGAAAAATTCCACTGTGGGCTTGTTATTAGTTGACAATGCAACGCATATAATGTATCTTTATGCTTACAGTTCCTCAGTTCCCTCTGTAGTACTCTCTCTAGACTGTGCAGAAGGAGCCCCACTCTGGGCATATACAATAAATGATTATTGGTGTATATTCTCCACTGTTTCTCAGACTCTTAATTTAGTATGGAAGGCTGAGAGGTGGTCAGTGGTGACCCGGGTGGCCCTAGTCGGGTCACTTCGTTCAAGGAGTTAAGAAGTTACTGCATCTCTCATTCAAACCAAGCCAAGCCAACAAAATCTAAATAGAGCACTATGTCCTCAGTTGCGTATGCAGAACAGGAGGAATTCAAGTGCTTGTAATATTGTTGAAACACACCCAAGATATCAATCAGCGATTTAGTTATTGAACTACCCTCAGCCTCGATACCGGCTATCTGCGCAGGCTCCCTGTTGGATCTCAGGATCCATGCCAGTGTTTTATTTGGCCAGTCTCTTCCCCCCCAGGCTCACTGACTCACATGCTTATCCAAGTGCCAACCTTATTGATTTGCTGTCTCCCTTTAAGTGTGTTTTAAATAGTAAGTAATATGTTCTGCTCTTACTGTGCCTCATACTCTTTCTCCAGTAGTTTTAGTTTCTACTCCAAAGCATGCAATTTAGAACACAGGCGTCTAAGGATACCTGTCCCATTAGAAGTTCATATGCTTCGAATGTAGGCCTCAAATGCCTCCCAGTGTTCCCACCTCTGATACGGAACCCTCATTCTGCTGAAAGTACTTTAGTATGCTTGTTGGAACACTGCGTCCCTTAATTCTATCCTCCTAAGGTTACAATACCTAACCATCTGCAACGGAATCGAATTACCCAACAGTAGAACGACTGGGGAGTTGTTAAATAAGGTTCTGGGTATTGTCTGTACCTCCCAACTGGTCCATTAGGGACTGCGAGACTAATCACAAATTGATAAGAGTTCTAGTGTAGAGATCGGTGAGTAGTACGTGTAATCTGCCTCTGTGGGATATAATAACTCTCTCCATGCATTATTCTTTAGGGGCATTGTACACGTCGCAGCACGTCTCCTCCAAGGCTTGAAGAAATACAATCACAACAGTCTCCCCGACCCCCCCCCCCCCCCCCCCCCGCCGTTCCGTTCGAACTCCATTGGATCCCCTTGCCAGTCTACACCATCGTCCAAATTAACTGTATCATTTATATAGCCATCGCAACCTACATCCTCTCTTACCTTATCTCTGGTGGTTTTCAGCAGAGCCGCAGCCAGGACACCATCTGACTACAGGCTAAGTGAAGTAGTGTGGCTCACTGGTTAGAGGCGGCAGACCCGAGAGCAGAGGACGGCCCGGGACCAGGGTTCGATTCCCGGCGCGGCAGGTTTCTGGACCAGGGTCAGCGGACTCGATAATTCTCTCGCCTCGGTGCCCACTCTGATCAGCGTTCACACTCGGCAACTCTGGGCATTAGCTTGCCTCATCTTCACTAACGGCCCCACCAAACCGCCGGGGATGCCTGGTCTCACCCTGAAGATACCCATTAAGGGACCATCTCTCAGGGAAGCCAGGAAGGGTTTCGCAGCGGTCGAAGCGCCTTGGGACCCTACGGGTAAGTAGTGCGCTATATAAATGCCTATACATATGCTAAGAACATACATACATATGCTAAAAAAGAAAAACAAGGCAGCAAGCCTTTTCCATCTATGCACCCAGGAACTGAAACAACATCCCCACATCAATCAGGACCATACCACATTGCTTCAATGTACGAAAGAATAAAAGACTCACCTGTTTTATGTTCTGCAGATTTGTAGAGTGCACTGACACCCAGGAGGCTATCCAGCATTGAGCAGGTGTGAGTCTGGGAACACCTACGGCCTAGTAGGACTTCTTGAAAATCCAGGTTTTCAGCTTCTTGCGCAATCCAAGAAGTGAGGAAGAGGATCTTGTGTAGCGGCAAGTCGTTCCATGCTTTAGGAGTGATGTAGGAGATGGGTTTAGTGGTGAACCTGGTTTTCCGTATGCATTGTGTGAGGGAATGGGGTGCATTATATGGTGTGGCTGTGCGACCTTACTGTGTAATATTTAACAACTCTATAAGGTTTCATATATAAAACCATCAGCTCGACCCTGGTTAGCTGTGGCGCTGAGCAGCAAGGTGTACACAGAGGAACAAGGGTTAAGCATTTAAACAACACCAAAACAATGAAGAAGGAATCAACAAGGTGCTTGTGTGTGTGGTGCAGAATGAGTGTGAACCATTTGTGTGTGCTTGGCTGGGTGCATCAGTGAACTATATTGGGCTGAATGGCAATGCAAAATGGAGGGCCTGAGTGAGACTTCCTTGGGTTTTGTATGACCTGGTAATCTGTAACATGAATTATCTGTGTGTGGGGGTAACAGGTTCACTCATTTTTTTTTTTCATTTTTTTTTTTAAAACCTTTATTACGCAGTATTGGCAAACAAATACGGGCCTACAACCATCCGGCCGGCCTCGAAATCTTGTGGGTCAAAGTAGCAATCTATATGGCGACTCGGTAACATATCGGAACAAAATACAATCATCCTGAATTACACTGGAGACATGTGTATTACCGAGAAATAGAAGAAGTGAAGGTTCATTTTAAAATTTTATAAAGTATAACGAAAAAAGTAGGAGCTGAGAAGGATCGAAGTCCATACAATCCGTCTAAAACATAAGCAGGCGACTGCCACTAAAAGAGATCCAGCAAGCAGGAAATCTAAATCAAAATGGCGGCATACAGATAACACAAAAGGGTGAACAATCCCACAGCACGATACGTGCCAGTCGCTACCCACCCCGTATCGATCCAACCCACAACCCAAGAAAAAAGGGGAGAAATAAAGAATATAAAAGGAAGAAAAAGAAGGCCCATAGAAACTGAAACGGACAAAAGAAGACCCCTCCCCCCCACCCTACACGCATGCAGAGGCTACGGCCACCCCCCCCCAGCAGCGTGTCTGTCGCCCAGAAAGAATACCCGAAATACAGAAGTAGAAGAAGAAAGAAAGAAAAAGGAATCAGAGAAGATCAGAGGAGGAACAAACATTTGTAAACAAAATAGCCAACATGTGTAATCTCGGCCGCCCCCCCCCCCCCCCCCCCCCCCCGGGACCCCGAAACCGATGCATAACCAACGTCTAACTCCCCAGTCCGTCCATCACTATCCAATCAGAACAAGCAACAGGAAGCAAAAAAGGAAAAACATCATCAACCTTGTCCCTTCCGATCGAGCGCGACGATGAGGTACAATCGTAGAGCAGCCATCTTGGACGGAAAAAGCAGACGAAATGACAACCACAATACAGGGCACTGTCCACCAAGGTCTGTCCACCTCAATGTCCTGTGGTCAACGGCTGCACAAAAAAGGGAACCACACAGCAGCAATCTTCGAACGTCGACCGGCCAAAGCAATAGTAGCAAATCCAGAATAGGGCAGAAAGACACGCCAGTAGAACACAAAGGAGTTGCCCGGCATGGCGTCCAAAGACGATTCCCCAGCCATTGCACAAGTCCAGAAACCACACACTGCACCATAACCATTACAGGCAATACCGCGGCGGTATCAAGATCTTGGACCTCCGACGCCTCCATGTAGATCTGGGTAGGCAGTTCACGGTAGCCGAGCACAGGGTGTGGCGAAGTGCTCAGTTCACGAAAACCAACACAGCCAGTCGAGGGCACTGCGGGCAGAATGGCATCTAGTCGGTCCCCCAGGTCCCGGGCATTGTCAGATAGGGCAGCTCGCAAAGTACCCAAAGCGCTCAGAATATCACCAATCGCCAAAGATGCCGCAGGAGAAGCGGATGCTGCAGCTTCCTGCACATGGGGCTCACAAACATATGCCAGACCCCGAAACTGTTCGTCGACATCCATTGTTAGCAGCCGGACATCACACCGCAGAACACAGCCACGTCAGGGGTCCAAGGGCCACTCACTCCATTATGACACCGCACTCAGTTGCAGTGCAGCGCCGGTCGTCGTAAATACCCTTAGTAGCAGCCTGGGGTCGTCAGTTGCGAGCGCCGAGCGCTCGGTCCAAAATGGCACCCACAACAGCGCTGGAAGGCGAAGAGGCACTCAAAGCCGTCTACAGGCTGGAGAAAGGACACTGTGTATCACTGGCCGCGGCAACATTGTTGCGAGCGTGGATGTGAACTGGCCAGGATAGCACGTTGCGGCGAGAAAAGCAGTACTGCAGCCGCTCTCCGCCGGCCGACCCCGCACCGTCGTCAGTGGCCGCTGTTGTCGTAATCAGGGCCGGCCATCTCCGAGGAACAAAGACCCGGTCACCGCCATTCCGCTCAGAAAGGAAACAAGGACGCTCTGTCGCGTCTGCCGCAGGGAGCACGCCGGGGAGCGCACCGTTGGAGTCAGGATCACTTCCCGGTTCCGAAACATCAACGCGGTCACAGGATAACTTGCAGGATCAGTAGCTATTCGGAGGGAAAACGAGAGGGTCGGCGGAGCCGAGGGTTTAAGCGGCCATCATGGTTGCAGGCTAGGCTCCTCCCCCAGGTTCACTCATTTTAAATGTGCATCCTGTTCCTCTGCTTTGACACTCTTACCTCAGCCCCTGCTCTCTGCCTGCATCTGCTTGGCAATGGATATGGCTGAGTTATGAGGCCAGAATCCACACCCATTCCTAAACTGGCTCAAACCAACCACAAGACGTTCTCCTCATGTCCACTATATCTGCATACTCTGATCAGGCATGGGCCAACAGGATATTGATTAGTGGTACCCTCAAAGTTCAATCAGTGCACCTGTGCTGATTGGCCAGCTATGTTCATAAATACAGGGTAGGTGCCTGCTCAAGATGCCTTCATTTCTCAGTGGCATGAGCAGAACCCCACTCCAGTGGTGGCTTAGAAGATTGCTGTGCCTCAGAGTTAGAATTGCTGATTGCTAGTTTATACAACACCGTAAAGTGACTGAACATTGTTCTGTAAGCTGTGCTGGAGACATTTTAAGACAGAAACCTCGAGTCTGAAAGGCAGTAGTTGAATCTGGGGCATATTATTCACGTATGCATCTGCGTGTACAAATTAAAGTTATTAATTACTTAAAGTACTTTTAGAGGAAAAGCACTGGCTGCAATTTAAGTTATTAAATAGCATTGTGTTGTTTTTCGGAATTTGTAGGCTGCATTACCTCCATGGGTAAGCCTTAAACTGCTCTTCCTTGCTATATTGAGGGTTAAATGCTAGTTGTTGCTAGTACTTGTTCAGTTTGCTGTCCAATAACAAGGTGGGGATCAGAACACTAGTTGGAAAAGAGTTCAATTCTCAAAATTTGAAGCTGTTATATCCTGATTGGCTTAGAGACATCCCCCGCACCAAAATCAGAACTCACACACTTCCTGTACTACGTCAATGGGCAACATCACTACAATGCAAATTATCCCAGCAGATATAGGTCATGCCCCCCTTGACTCTATACTGAAAATCCAGTATTTGATATTAGGGAACACCGTGGAAGCCTGTCTAGAGACAAACCACTTGAGATGCACAACATGTCAAGCTCTGGTCTTTGACAAATCTGCAAGCCTTTTCCTCAGTTTTCATATCAAACGCTAACCTGCACCTGCCAAGTACAAGACTGGTCATACTTACTGGTTCTGTCATGATCAGTCTCTTGCGATCTGTTTAACGAGTGAGGCTGTAATAGAAAAAAACAGTTTTTATTGGAGGAATGTATCCCTCTTTTGAGGCATCCGTGGATGTGGACGACGATTGATGAAGGGATTCTTCTAGCAAAAATATCTAACTTGGAAAAATGGTTAATTTCTGGAAAGTTGGACCAGCATCATATTGTGACGACCAGAACAGAGAAAGTGGTTGAGGAAATAATTGTCAGTGCCTATACCAGTAGGTAAGAGAAAAGAGGTTGGGCAAAGTAAGGGAGTTTTTTAAACCCTGCATAGGACTGGATGTGACATTGACGTGCAAGGGAAGCTTTGTGTTTGATTTTTAAATTGCTGGAAATCGCTTACCTTTGGTTTCTGGTTGGCTGGCACTTATGTGTGTTGTGCTAAAATTGTAAGAGTGGGGTTTGGATTGGTTACCCGTAAATCTACAGCTGATCGGTTCTAACTGGGTGGTTTAGGACTTTAGGGTGTAGTAGTAGAAGGCATGGCATCAGCCCTCCCGAAAACGTTATGGTTCTTTCCAAAAAATAAAATAAACCATCCAAACCCTAAAAGTAACTGAAGCAGCAGTGCCAGATAATTTACCAGCAATCATATTAAAAAATTGGTTGGTGAGTCTTTTAAAGGTCACCTTTTGAAATGTCTTAACCTCCGGAATTTCCCCGGAAAGTTGGAAAGGGTCAATAGCTAGACCAATATATACAAAGGAGGATGCCACACAGCCCTAGAACTATCGCCTTGTCAGCTTGCTTGATGTGGGGGAGAGAGTATTCTCTAAGTCCGATATTGCCAGGTGTAATGAAGGCCTTGGTAGAGCAGAATAACTTGCCTCTTGCTTATCACAATGCTAAATTCTTAAGCTTTTAGAAAGAATATTCTAAGTGGAATTATTATTGAAAAGTTGCCATTTTGCATTGCCATGTGTTGCTGCCATGAGGGTGCTGTTCAAGGGAAAATACTGGGGGATATCTTCTGAGGGCCAATGAAAAGCTGGCACCATGATATTCAGAGGTTCACACCAGATCTCGTTCTGTGTCATTTGACTGTGCCGCTGTGTTCCTTTGCTTCCAAGGAACCCTATGTCCTGCCTTTGTCATGGTAGGCTGCAGCAGGCATGTTGGATCAACAAGCAGCAGTGGGTGGTCGGGCCGCAGCCCCGAACATGGGCTGCCTGTGCTCGTGGAGACTGTTCAAAGGTGTTTAAGGGAGGCTCAGAAGTCGGCTGTCTTTCAGAGAGCCTGGAGGCCAGGGGACCCGTCCAGATTCCTTCTTACCATTGTGGCCTAAGAGAGGCCTCTGTATGCGGCTGGTCTGCACAGAGGCGCATTCACGTGGCTGCACATTTATGGAGACCTCGCGCACCTGAGGGAACAGAATGCTATCTGTGTTGCTGTGTATATATACCAAATGGTGTTTGTATTGGGCCGTAACAGGAGGTTTTCAAAATAGAAGTGCTCACTTAATGGGAGTACTAAGGCCATGTACCAGAACAAACACAATGCTGATCTGCGACATCATTCCATCTGAAGGCGACTTTATGGCAGGGGTCTTTAAATGTAGGTCTTGTCAGAAAATATTTAAATCGCAAAATTTGTATTTTGTTTACTTTGAAATTTCACTGTTGCCTGTTTGTGATTTATTTTCAGGATCGTTTTTTTTATTTATGTAAGCCACGCTCCTGAAAATGAAGTCACTATAATTTTTTTAAAAAACAGATTTTATTGGGGTTCACATATGAAGAGCATACATCCTTTTCAAATTATCATTGAATACCAGCAGAGCTCACTATGTCGTGAGTGTCAATTCAGATAGAACAGAATATTGTGTCACCCTTCAGCAAGTCAGTTGCATTCTCTGTAACCCCAGCGTGTAGTGTCCAACCGTATCAGTAACAGGAGCCATATCGTCGCTCCTCAGGACAACCGCTGTGCAGAACTCGAACTTGGTGAGCATAAGCCTCTTCCCCTTCAATAAGTCCGGTACCTGAACATCCAACTCACCATCTCTCCCCCCCCCCAGACACACTCAGACCCAACCCCCTATCTACCCTCCCCTCCTGCCCTCCCCCCTCCCCTCAGACATGCCGCTTCTCCAGTACAATGTGTGCTGCTCGCGGGGTGATCTAACCAGTCCCATCGAGCTCTGTGTCAGTGGCCTAATCGTCGTCCGGTAGAATATACACGATCAGGGGGGCCTCATCGCCCATCTGCTTTGCCACCCGACTGCCCTCACCCTGGGTCCAGCATAATCGAAATGGTGGATAAAATCAGGGGGATCCGTCCTCGTCATCAGTTGGGTCTTTAAGTAGTTCTGTCAGTTCTAACCCAGGCCCTGGCTGTGTCTCTCAGATTGTCATTGTCAGTTCTCCGAGCTAGTTGGAGTTGAAGCGTCCCCTCGCTGTCTGCCCACTTAAGGAACTCTCTGAGCCAGCGCCCGCGTTAGGGCCTGTGGCTGCTTTCCAGTGGCTGGTGAAATTCGCGCTTGGCCAGAACCAGCCCCAGATCCCAAAACCTGCTGGTGGTTTTGTTGCGGGTAGTGTGGGGGAACCAGTGCAACAGACACACAGCCGGGGTATTTTGCAGGTCCCTCTCTGTTACCTCAGTCAATTTGGTCAGTACCCCTCCCCAGTAATCCCGAAGTATGGGGCAATCCCAGAGCATGTGCATGTACCCTGCATCCTCCAGTCTGCATCTTGGACAGGCGGCGTGGGAGTCGAAGAACTCATTAAGTTTAGAAGGAGTGAGGTACGCCCGGTGGAACACATAAAATTGGATGACTGAAAATGAAGTCACTATAATGTACGCAGCATAAATAATTATGAATTGTAAAATAGTTTTTTTTTGTTAAGTGACGTTGTCCGGTTTGGAACTTATATTCTGTAAAAGGCACTGTTTGGTTTTGGCCAAGAACCTGGTGCAGTAAGGGGAATGATCAGTGGGGTGCAGACTCGTCTATTTATTGTTTTGTATACCAACAGGCAGCCAGAAAGGTTGCTTGTGATGTGGTGGGTCACAGAACTTGGGAAAGGGGATAATCCACTGGGCTGAAGGTGGACATGGCCATGTGTCATTCCGGGTAATATGAATGCCTTAAAAAAAGAACTGAATTCTAACAGTGTATTTGTGCGCCCGTCTAATAGGAAGGAAGCGCTCGTATAATTTTAATTTCCTGCGTCACAAGAAGAACACGTTAACGCTGTTTGTATACAACATAAGTCCGTCTTTGGGTTAAATACGTTAACATATATTTCGTTTGTAAACATGTTAAAGGTATGTTTACGATTATGATTATGTTGCCTGCCCACCTCTATCAAGTAGTTTTATTTTGTTGCAGAAATACCTTTGTTCTTTAAAAGATGTTGGTGCTTACTCCATTTGGTCACGTACACCAGGTAGATAGATTATTTTTCGGGTTACCTTACCTAATGCGGGCTCCCTCCACACCCTTGTACCTTCAGCTACCTTGTCCCAGGTAGGGGGTCCGGTCTGGCTTCACGCCCCCCGGCTCGTGGCTTCCAAGCCTATATTTCTGCAGTCCAATTTCCCGCATGAGTGTCCCACATGAAGGAACTGTGGGGTTTCCCAGCCACCTCGAGTATTTTTGTGTGTAGAAACTGAATGAACTGCAAACCAATGCATCTAGCGCCTAGACTCTGGAAAAAAGCTTTCCATTTGGAAATCTTCACTTTGCATTAGTTTTAATAGCTTCATAAAAACATTTCTAATGTGGTGCTGTGAATAATTATATCTTTTTCATCATCTCTTGAATGTTCTAGAAGGTGGATTCAATTGCAAACTCTTGGGAACGTCTGCGAAAGAAGCTGCGGTGACCCCACTTCCCCCTTCCCTTTCTCATGTGTGTAAGCCTTTTAAACAAATTCATATAATAAACGCAAAACTATGACTCCCAGAATTTAAAGTGATACTACATATTACCTAAAACAAAAACAAGGGCTGTGTGCGGCGGCTGATGCCCTTGTGAAACTCCAAGTTCGCATGGCATGCTGAAATAAAAAAAAAATGAAACTGAAAGCACGCAAAGCCGGCCGGCCGTACACCTGCACGTCTCATGTCCGCGCAGGCACAGCGAGCAGGAGACAGGGAGAGAACTGTACGCGTGCACATCACCTGTCCCCCTTTGGACGCAAAACCCACAACAATAGAGCTCCCGAAGGCAGACAGCGCATGCGCTGCGTCGCTAGGCGAGACCTAAAAAATAGACTGTATTTTTATAAAATTGTAGACACCAGAACGAAAAAGATCCACTGAGGGTTCCGTAGATATAGATTTTGAAAGCAGTAATAAATCCATGCAATTTCACTCAACCACGAATAAGCCTTGGCAAAGCCAACAAATTGGACACTTAGAAAATGTTTCAAAGAACTCTTAGGTGAGTGTCAATGCTGTTGGGTAGAAATTCTTGGGGCGATCAACTCTGGCAGGGGGCTACTCAGAGGGATCCGCAAGGTCCTCAAGAACAGTTAACTTCACAGAAGAAGCAGTCATTCAACAGTTCCAGGTACTTTATTGTTGCAATGGATTTCTATGGAGTGGTCCTGATTCAAGGGATGAAGGATGCTGTGGATACAGTCTGGGTGATTGGGGGGGGGGGGGGGGGGGAGGGGGTTCCTGCAGGGATTTCCTGGTCCATCTAGATGGTGAGGGGGTCCTGGTTGCAGGGTCGACGCCCCACAAATTCTTCGGTGCTGCACAGTGGCAGTGGTAGTGGCTTGAAGACTTTGGGCTACCCACTTAAATCGGCAGGCTTCTTCAGCTGTTGTCCTTGTGCTCTGAACAGGAGGCCTTTGATGTTCTCTTGACTGGGCTCTGGACATGGCTTCTCCCTCAGAGGACACGGCAGACACAGTCCCTTTCTACGCTAGCCACCAACTTCAGCAGGGGCATTCCTTCTCGGTTCAGCCTCTGTCTGCTGGTCCCTCGGTGCAGCAAGGTAGTCATCCTTCGGTCCTTCTTCCAAGTCATTCGATATCTGAGGTCTGGGGTGCCAGGGGTGCTCCATTTATGCTTGGAAAGTGACCTAGGGCAGGATGCAATTGATAGCCAGTGGGCTACCAGGTTCCCTCCCACGTGGTGACCACTTCATGTGGATTGTAGTGTCTGGCTATCACAGGATGCACCATTCTGCCCACTCCCAAGATTTCAAGACCCCTGTCCTGGTGTACAGACTTCACTAGCCCACCTCCGGGGTGTGGCTACCGCAGGGTTACACGTCCCTAGGAAAACTGGTTTGGCAACTGGTTCCCCCCTTTGCCTCCCATGCCAGCCTGTCTACTTCAATATTGGGGCAGCCCTCCCGCTGGTGCTACACATCTGCCCTCCAAAGACAGCTTCACCTTTGAAGCCTGCCTTTTGGGGCTAACACCCTAGTGGCTTCCTGCACGAGGGATGTTACACCTCCCTGGCCTGCAATCTCATATTGTTTCCTTCCTGAGAGTTGTTAGCACGTTTCTCCAGGAGGGCAGAAAGTGGTCTTGTGGAGCAGGCTCCATGTCTGCTCAGGAAGGAATAGGTGTTTTGAAGCCAACAAAGCGGCAGCTTTGCTAAAGCTGCACACTGCAATAAATTACATTATTTTGGGCTTCAGATACAAGTCGGGCTTAATGTAACAAGTTGTTTGCATTGGAGTGTCAACTTTGGTTGCACCGTTCAGGAGTTGGCAGAGCTGAAGAGAGGTCAGTGTGTAACCCTGAACTCGCTAATTCAGCAACCAGTCTTTGCACAGTAAAAACGGTTGTTTCACTTGTTTTACTGTCAGGACATACAAAGTACATGCTCTGCATGTGTCAAATGGTGCATCCTGCCATTAGGGCTCAGTAGGCCTGCCAGAGGGGTGACTTAGACACATGTCATGGGGAATTGGTTGCTTTGCCATTGCTTTCAATGGCAAAGTAGGACTAGCAGTGCACGACTGCTCTACCAGTCTGCAGTGGCGAACTGGGGGACTTGTTTACTTGGGTAACCTCCAGGGTGACACAATCAGTGCTGCAAGCCCTGGGTTATCCCTCTAACTTAAATGCCCTAGGTATCAGAGCACCATTTACTATGAACTTAGTTAAGTTAGCCATTTCCAATCAGGTATAGCCAATTCGACATACACTTTAGGGTCAACGCATTGACACTTACAACTGTTTCTTTGCCAAAGTATTGTGTGCTTTGTGTTGTACCCTCGTGTAGAGGATACTGGAGAGTGTAATGTAAATAAATACATATTTCTACTGTATGGTTCTCCTTTCTTTTGATTAATACTAAAGGTGTTATTCTGGTAAAACAAGCTGCTTTACATTCCTTCAAGATTGAGCCTGAAGGTTTCTCTCTACAGCTACCACTAGGATAGCTTTCTAAAGGTTATCTTTGACCTCATACATCATGAGTCGTTTAGACTGGTGCAAGGTGCCCACTTTAATTAGTGGACAGCATATACCAGGCCAACTTCTCACATATATGAATAACCTGTTGTCTTTGAAACATGATAAGGTAATATATGAACATAAACATTTCTGGTTTCCGTAGGGACAGAACAAAACCGGATTTCCAGGGAGGATACAACTTTGTTATGAGGATAGGATCGATATATTGGACCTTTGTGTGATTAGATATGTAATGCACAACCTTTTCAATGGCATCATGGGATATGTAGTACATTTTAATATGATGTTATGGTTTTGTTGGCAGCTGAGCAAATAATTGTAGAGAGAAATGCATACGCCTCTCCTCGATGTCCTTTAATAGGATTGAAACTTTACTTCATGTTAGCTAGGACATTTTTCGTTCTTGTTGTTTCCTACCAAAGGTGCATTCTGACTCACTGTGTTGTGATTGGGTGACCTGTGTACTTCCACTCCCCAGTTTAGACCTTGCATTGCAGTACGTGAGAGACTTTTCTGATAGAGACTTCTAACTGTAGATTTCCCACCACTTGAATTTTCCCCAGGCGTCAGAATGATAGAGGACTTGCTGTCGTTTCGTAGAGCCATAAAAACTTTCCTATTTTAGCCCCTCTGTTTTAGCACTTTTTGTAGCATTTTAGCCTTGTTGTGTTATGACTGCTCTGTGTCTCTGCGCCGGGATGCTCCTTCGCTGGAGTCGCTGTGCGCATAACAAATTGTTATAACATAACATAACATAACATGGAGCCTGACACTTTTCAGCAGTACCGCTATACGCCAGCAGGTGGAGTAGTGCAGCTCCACACTGATGCCGTTCTGCTCTCGAAATGATTTACAGAGATAATATGGGTGCCATTCCACTGTGCTAATGTCAGTTGCTTTCGAGACTGTCCACGCCCCCAGGCGCAGAGCACTAAATGCAAATTACATTCACAGTGTGCCGATTCCTAGATTTCTGATCTTATTAATGGAACAAGTCCAATCGCAGGATGGGAGAGTCAGAGCAGAATTCGTGGTTAGGCACAGTCCCTACCATAAAGAGCATTAGAAGGTAAGTAACTTGTTCTTCAAAGCAGTGCCTATCTGGAGGGGAGTCTGTGAATGGACTCAAACCAAAAAGGCACGAAAGACCTAAAGGGCAAAATGCCATTCTTAGTGAACCTGGCTGTCCAGATAATAGTGCTTCATGAATGTATGGAGGGATGCCCACTTAGCTGCCTGATTGTTGTCCAGGGCATTACTATACATGCAAACGCTGCGGTAGTAGCTTTGTACCTGGTGTAGTAAGCTTGCAGTCAAACTGGAGAATGCTTTTTGGGCAGTGTGTAGCAGATATTTAAGCAGAGCACAATCTAGTAGGAGGTGTTCCTTTTCTACACGGCGTTGTCTTTTCTCGCTCCAGTGAACCTACAATGAGGTGATCGTCCACTTGATGTTCCCTGGTACGATTAATGTAAAAGCTCAGTGCTCTTTTTAAGTCCATGCAATGTAGTCTCTTCTCTTTGGAGGGTTTGGTGGCGCAAAGAACTCAAAGTGAGACAGACGTGAAAAAGTGTCACAACAAGGACGCTGACAATCACAACCAGTATTTTTGAGAAGAAGGTGGCATATAGCGGGTTGACAAAGAGCCTGAAGCTCGTTCACTCGCTGCACCAGTGTTATGATGATCAGAAACACTGTCTTGAGAGTGAGAAGCCGCAAAGGACAGGTGTGAATCAACTCTAAGGGAGTGCACATCAAATGTGAGAAGACCAAGTTAAGGCCCCATTGAGGCATGACAAAGGGAGGGGGGGGCATGCTGTGTGCACGTGGTCCTTAACCTTTTGACTTCTGTGGACCCCCTTTTTAATAATATTTGGAATCCAAGGACCCCCATTGAATCATTATTGGAATCTGGGGGCCTCACTGAATCATTGTTGGAATCGAGGGATCCCTCAATCAGTAATTATTGTAATCCAGGGACCCCAGCCTACGCCATTTCAATTATTTGAACTGCAAAAATATCGTAAAAATACAGAGCAAGCATTTAATTACATAAATGATTTAATATTTTAATGAATTCAACTATATAACATTCTATTTTAATGGAAACGTTAGAGCTTTTATAAATTCAACTGTGGCCACTCATTGTCTATTTTATGTTCGATTTGGTGCACGTGTTCTGCTTCCACAAATCAATCTGAAGATATCAACTGAATTTTTATCCTCCAGTTTCAAATTCCTTTACATATACAGAACGTTCTAATATATTTAATTTACATGTTTTCTTTACTTCTATACCGGTATCATTCTCTTAATTAATTTTGAAAGCAGGTGCCGAACCCGAGGTTAATAAACACTATTGTAGGCCTTTCAAAAAAACTCATATCAACAGATGATTTAAATAATGAAGGCTGATCCGGCAAACATAAAAAAGCCTCAAGAGCCGAAAGTTACTCTTTAACTGTGCCCAGATCAAAGCCTTGCTGAGCGAGGGACAAGAACAAACATCGTCAGATAATTTTACGTGGAGAGGTTCAATCTGTTGTGTTCCACACCAACCCCCAAATCTGTCCCAACGAGAAGCATGTGCTGTTTTTGTACAGGTATGCCTGGCTAACAAAATAACATTAATCACCTCCGAAGGAAGATCTTCATCTGTTACCACTCAATCTCCAATCATGAGGGTGGATACTACCAAAGCCCGGAAGTAGAACCCAAACCCTATGTTGTGACAGCACACCCTCCCAAGGGGATTCCTGATTGGAAATCCTGGCATGAGCATCTGTCTTCTAGATACCGTATTTTCCATGCCCAATCTATACCACTAGGATGACTTGGGCCTGGTCAGTCCTGATCTTGTGTTTACAATTTTTTATTGGGATTTTGCATTTCATTACATCAATAAAAGTCATTTCATCGTAAAATACATTAACATATATCTATAATCGATCGAGAGATCACTTTGGAAAGAACAGAATTAATCACTTATTACATGTTACGACATTGCAGACATGGTATAATGAACATTCTAGGTGGTATCCCGTGCCCAACATCTGATTTGGTATTAGTATATTTACTAGCCTTCGGCTGAGTACGGCAACTTTGGTCGGGGATCACTGTGTGTTTCTTTCGTGCTCCATGTTTATGTATTCTCACTTAGCGTTTGGCGTATGCGTTCCCGTTGGAATGCCATCGGTTTCAGAACCACCGATTAAGGGGTAAAACTATTAACCTCTGGGGTGAACTGGGGAAGCTGTTGTGGAGCTACCATTGTAATATGTTTGTGTTAGGTCGTGGTTGCAGTATATGGTACGGTATCGTGTGTGGGGGGGGAGACTGTGAAGGGTTGGTTTAATATGGTATGCGGGGTCATCTGATATCTTATTACATTTCCCGTCCTAAGTGTCTGGGTTTGGTCTTCTGTTATCTTACGTCGGACTCCGGGGGGATACAGGTGGAGTCTGTGAATGGGTGGCCGCCTGTGATGCCCATTGTGTTGTTTCGTAAGTCGGTGCATTTGTTGTGCCCACTCTAGAGAGATTGGGTGCTTCAGTGTTCCCCTCACTTCCTTATCCCTTAGTAACTCTTCCTCTGCCGCGCCCCATTTCTTCATGGCCCCTATCAAGACTGCCTCGGGGGTCCCCCGGGGTTTGCCAGTGCATGGCAATACCCCTTTTTGCTAAGAGAATGGCTAAGGAGGGGAAGCGGTTCTGTACCTTCTCGGTTTTCCGCCTGCGGAAAATGCCGAGGGCACTGGCTTCCCATGATGACATGGTCAGAATGTTGGTCATCTCACGGAGTGTTTGATGTATTCTGTCCCAGTATTGCTGAACAGTGGGGCAGTCCCAGAACATATGTTTGAAGTCTGCCTCAAGAGTCTGGCATCGGGGGCAGGCTAAGTGTGTGTCAGGATAAAAACGGTGGAGGTGATGTGGGTTGAGGTATGCCCTATGTAGAATATTTAATTGAATGTTCCTAAAACGTGCATTCCTGGATACCTTTTTGGGGTACTCTAGGGCTTTTTCCCACTCTTTAGCATTGAATACCCGACCCACTTAGTCTTCCCATGTCTGCCGTAGTGAGTCTAATGGGCGGAGGATCAGTTTCCGAACGGCTTTGTATAGCCAGGTAACTAAATGTCTACCTGCCTCCATATATAATATAGTGTGTATTACCGGGTTTGTCGGGGGCTCCCCCGCATTTAGGTCCCAGTAGGGTCGACCTCTGTCTAGTAGCTGCCCATGTTGTAGAAACTGGCCTGAGGGAAGGTCATTGTGAGAGGTCATTTGGGCAAATGTCCTTAGCTGTCCGTCTTTGAACAGGGACTCCATCTCCGCGACTGAATGATCGGTCCATACATGGAGGGCACAGGCTGTATAATATTTGTCATTGCAAGGAAACCCTACCAGTGGGTG
Source organism: Lissotriton helveticus (assembly GCF_964261635.1). Classification (NCBI taxonomy): domain Eukaryota; kingdom Metazoa; phylum Chordata; class Amphibia; order Caudata; family Salamandridae; genus Lissotriton; species Lissotriton helveticus. The sequence goes on along the minus strand of NC_136067.1, from coordinate 1,153,835,963 downwards.
TAAGGGTGAGTAAGAGGGTTTTCCCCTGGACATACGATGTATTTTCAGCATACACGTACGGGCTATAGTTACTTGCAAAGGGTAAGTGCGGAGGGGTTTGGGACCTGGCATCAGCAGTCTCCATATTGCTGGGAGGGGTATCCGCCCCTCTTCCGTGATTGTTTCTCCTATGTGACACTCCGCTGTCCAGTGCGACAACCATTGGAGTTGGGCTGCCAGAAAGTATGCTTCGAATGACGGGGCTCCCAGTCCTCCCTGAGATGTGGGCAAGTAAAGAGTGGTTAAGGCCACCCTATTTCTACATCCTCCTCAGATCAATGTGGTCAGGAGCATGTCTAATTCTCGAAAGAAAGGACGCGGCTGTATCACAGGAAGGTTGGTGAAATGGTAAAGGAGCCTGGGGACCATGACCATTTTTAGGTCACGCCTAGCTATTGCGTAAGCGATCGATATGCGAGAGATTTAGTAAGGGGCACCAGAAAATGCTCCCAAAGACCTTTGGAATGTGGTTTATGGCCAGTGCATGTGGGGCATTCAAGCGCGAAGCTGGCATCTGGCATCGGACTTGAAAGCAGCAGACTGCTTTCGCCAGCGCACGCTCGGCCTCACTTCCTGCTCTCCCTCTTACAACAATTAACTTTCGTTATCGCTCAGACCCCATATGCTCGTTCCCTCCCACCCTTCCTTTGATGTCCGCTTTTCTTGTTGCTTACAAACCATTGCGTTGGTTCACTCACTCACAATTTCCGATTCGAAAACACGCATGCCCCGCATGACTGCCCTTCTTCCTGTTTTCATCATTCATTCATACTGTTTGTGACTAAGAACACGAAACACACTCACCCTGAGAATGGAACGCGCACACTGTCGCAGCAGAGCATGCGCGAAATGATACGAGAGCATGCATACTCTAGTATCAAAGCACTCACACTGCCTCACACTGCTGCACGCCTCACACTGCTGCACGCCTCACACTGCTGCACGCCTCACACTGCTGCACGCCTCACACTGCTGCACGCCTCACACTTGCTGCACGCCTCACACTTGCTGCACGCCTCACACTTGCTGCACGTCTCACACTGCTGCACGCCTCACACTGCTGCACGCCTCACACTGCTGCATTACTCACACTGCTACATGCTGCACACTGCTGCATGCTGCATGCTGCTGCACACCACACACTGCTGCACGCCTCACACTGCTGCACGCCTCACACTGCTGCACGCCTCACACTGCTGCACGCCTCACACTGCTGCACGCCTCACACTGCTGCATTACTCACACTGCTGCATGCCACACACTGCTGCATGCCACGCACTGCTGTAGACCTCGCACTGCTGCAGACCTCGCACTGCTGCATGCCTCGCACTGCTGCACGCCTCGCACTGCTGCACGCCTCGCACTGCTGCACGCCTCGCACTGCTGCACGCCTCGCACTGCTGCAGGCCGCGCACTGCTGCACGCCGCACACTGCTGCACGCCGCACACTGCTGCATTACTCACACTGCTGCATTACTCACACTGCTGCATTACTCGCACTGCTGCATTACTCGCACTGCTGCATTACTCACACTGCTGCATTACTCACACTGCTGCATTACTCACACTGCTGCATTACTCACACTGCTGCATTACTCACACTGCTGCATTACTCACACTGCTGCATTACTCACACTGCTGCATTACTCACACTGCTGCACGCCTCACACTGCTGCACGCCACACACTGCTGCACGCCACACACTGCTGCACGCCACACACTGCTGCACGCCACACACTGCTGCACGCCACACACTGCTGCACACCACACACTGCTGCACGCCACACACTGCTGCACACTGCTGCACGCCTCACACTGCTGCACGCCTCACAATACTGCATGCATCACACTGCTGCACGCCTCACAATACTGCATGCCTCACACTGCTGCATGCCATACAATGCTGCACGCCACACACTGCTGCACGCCACACACTGCTGCATGCCACACACTGCTGCACGCCACACACTGCTGCACGCCTCACACTGCTGCACGACACACTGCTACACGCCACACACTGCTGCACGCCCCACACTGCTGCACGCCCCACACTGCTGCACGCCCCACACTGCTGCACGCCCCACACTGCTGCACGCCCCACACTGCTGCACGCCCCACACTGCTGCACGCCCCACACTGCTGCACGCCCCACACTGCTGCACGCCCCACACTGCTGCACGCCCCACACTGCTGCACGCCCCACACTGCTGCACGCCCCACACTGCTGCATGCCCCACACTGCTACACGCCTGACACTGCTGCACACATACATCAGGAGATCATCTGCATATAATGATACACAGTTCACCGTATCTGCTATCGGTATGCTCCAAGCGTCGCCCTCCTGTCGTAACCTTATTGCTAGGGGTTCTACTGCTAGGGCGAATAAGAGGGGGACAAGGGGCCTCCCTGTCTAGTCCCTCTTTCGACTAGGAAGGGAGCGGAAATATATGTACCTATCCTCACTTGTGACGTTAGGCCCTTGTAGACAAGTTGCTTGTACTTCGTCATGGTAGGTCCTTCATTAAACCTACGAAGGACAGTAAATAAGTATGGCCATAGCAAGGTGTCGAAGGCTTTTTCGAGGTCTTGTATCAAACACGCCGCGTTAGGGAAGTGCATTCTCGCCCTGTCTTGGACATGAAACCATCTGCTTATGTTCTGTGAGGTGTTACGCCTCGGAACGAATCCGCATTGGTCGGGCTGGACCAATGGCTCAAAAATCTAGGTGTATCGGTCCACCAGAATTTTGCCTAATATTTTACAGTCGGTTTAACATCTGCGTCTTGCTTGGCTAGCCAAGCTAAAAGTATTCCTGCCCTGTTACACTCTTTGTGTACTCTAGAGGTGTAAGCTCGGTAATTGTATTTGCGTAGGTCTTTCATTGCTTCTGCAGGGATGTTTTGGCTGCTGCTATTTGGTCGAGGGTGGCACCAGCAGTATCCGTTTGTTTCGTGAGAGCAGCTAGCGCCATGTCTGTGCTTTGTAATGTTCTTTCGAGTATCTCACGTACTACCACAATTTGTTGTATGCAGTGCCCCCTAGCTGCAACTTTAAATGCATGCTATTCTATTAGTCTAGATGCCGCCGTACCCGAGTTGAGGGTGAAGTGCTCATCAATGTAATCCCGTGTTCGTGGCTGAACACCTGGTCGGTGAGACAGTCACATGGCAGTTTCCAGGAGGGTACTGGGGGGTGTGGAGGCCTCCACCTGAGGGTCATTAGGTGTGCGTCATGGTCCAAGAGCACCCTACCCAGACAATCGGTATGTTGTACTCCCAGGAACAGTGTCGCGGAGCATAGAAACCTATCAAGTCGCACTCGTAGGTTGTGTGGGATGGAGTGGGTCCCGCTCCTGCCACGGGTCCACCAATGCCAAGTGTTTCACCCATGTTTTATATTGGTCCGTTCTTGTGTGCTGGTGAGTGTACCAGAGGGGGATGGGACCTATTGAGACGAATGTCCAGTAAACAGTTGTATTCACTCCCTAGGAGCCACAGGACCAAGGTGTATTGGTTGAGTGCTCATGTGAAGCGCTACCAAAACTGATCCTGGTCTACATTGGGAGCGTATATTCTTCCCAGTAGAATTGACTGGCCCTCCAACATCCCTTCTATTCGAGAATATCTACTTTTTTATCTACGGTACATGACTGTTCCTTAAAGGGGATCCCAGGCCGAATCCAGACTAGGGTGCCTCTGGCAAAATGCCGAGTATGTGGTGGCACAGACAATACCCCGCAACTTCCTATGCAGGCGATCCACTTCGATCGCAGATAGGTGTGTCTCCTATAGGAGAGCTACCTGTGCTTGTTGCCTTTTTATGTATGCGTAGACGGCGTAGCGCTTGTTACCTGTGTGCATGCCCCTAACATTTATCGCAATGATTTTTATATCCGTTTTGGGGACTTTAGTGGTCATGTCGTTCGGTGACTACGATCAAATCGCGTTTTTGTGTTGCCCATTCGCCCACTCTCGATCTCCCCCCACCAAATGTCAACTGCCCACTTGTATCTTGCAATCTCACTAGTTTGCCCCACTGAGGGTATTTGGGGAACCTGAAACAAGGGAGAACTAAACCTAAACATGGAGCATTCCCAACTGAGAGGACTTGTCGCAGGGGATGATATGTCCAAACTGTACTTCATATACTGTCTTTAGTTCGTTCTTTGTGGGGGGTTAGCTGTGTGGTATCTCCAGTCGCTGGCGTCTTGGCTGCCCGCCTTGTGATGCTGAGTGAGAGTTGCCAAAAGATTCCCCTTCACTAGTGTCCGTTCACAGCGTCCTAGTCTGGCGTGTAGTGTTTAGCCGCTCTGAAGTTCTGGGCGCAGCGTCCACGCTCTTGTAGCATCATCCATGGTTCGGGAGCTGATGTCATCCTGTATAGTATGCCATTGTGATTACTTCGCAGTAGATTGGGTTCTATATCAGCGTATCTGCCGTTTGAGGAGTGACTACTGGGGGTGTGACTGAGCCATCTCGGGAGGTGTGTGCATCACTGACTTCTTCTTCTGATGTGAACATTTGGGGGGCTTTCTCTCCATCTGAGCTGTCCTCTGTCGATCGCACCACTGCTGCCACTTGCAGTGCTCGCCTACTCTCTGCTATAATTTGCTCCAGGTCAGGGGAGCTCTGCGTGAGAGAATCGGAGCGCTGGCTCAACTGTGTGAGAGTGATTTGTTTGTGTTGACGTCTTTGGCAGCCAGTGGACTGATGGCTTTGTGTATTTGTGTGTTCGTCCCGTCCTGATAATCGTTGCTCCACCCAGTCACTTGCCTCCGCTGGCTCGGTGAAGAAATGTGCAGTTCCATCATACAAGATTTTCAAGTGAGCAGGGAAAAGGAGAGCATACTGTTAGTTCTTTTGGCGTAGAGTTTGTTTGACTGCTAGAAAGGTGGCCCTATGTTGCTGGATGGCGTGGGAGTAATCTGAGAACAGCATTACTTGCTTATCTTCCACTCGGAGGGGCCCTTTCTGTCTGGCGGCTCTAAGAATAGTGTCTCTGTCCTGGTAGTGGAGCAGTTTCAGGAGGAATGGTCGTGGCGGTGATCCCGGTGGTGGTCTACAGGCTGGTACTCGATGTGCCTTCTCTATTGTGAAATATGGGGTCAGGTCCATTGTTTGAGTGAATGTATTGATCCATGTTTCAATGTATCGGAGATTAGAATGCGGATATTACTTCTACGAGATCGACCTTCCAAATAGTCCGTCTTGCTTTCCATGGACTTTACTCTTAATTGGAGATTATTACAGCGTCTTGATGTCTGTATTTTCGGCTCTATAGCTTGGGGTGTCTTCTCGCCCTCTTTAACTTTGTCCGCTAGTTTCCGATGATCATCCCGAAGGAGGTTTAGGTCCGTGGCTAATTCCCCGAACTTGTTTTCCATGGTCACCCTGGGATGTTCAATTGCCGTGAGGACCTAGTCTAATTTATCAGACATGGACACTGCTCGGGAGGGCTCCTCCTCTGGGTGGGTGATCGCGGGATCTGGGGAGGTCTGTCTCTGATTTGGCGGTACTTGCGGTGTTCCCGTTATGCGTTGGCGCCCCATAGCGCTAGGAAATGTCAAGTTGCTGCTCGCGGGGAGTTCTATGCGTTGTATTTGATTAGCGTGTGATTGACTTACGACGGCCACCCTGGGATCTGTTGGCGTCCGCAGCGGTCGCCAGGGGCCCCCGTGTCCGAGGCGGTCTTGTTGGTGTGGAGGCACCGTTAGGGCTTGTTCGGCTCAGGATGATGCTTAAGGGTCTGGGCGCTGCTGTGTGTTTCTCTCCGTATGGCTGCACTCCGCTGGCTTCTGAACGCCGCACTCCTCCGTCTTATTGCTCCTTTGTATGTGGTCCTGGCCCCATAACGCTGGGCTGCTGCGATGTGAGTTCCTCTGACTCTCTCTTGAGCGGCAGGTTAGTCCGTCTGAAGAGTGCTCCCCTCGGTTCATCCGCCACGTCCTCGTGGCCTGGCGCTGTGTAAACTGGGGGGCCACGGGGCACCCGGGAGGGTCTGCTTCTCTCACTATGTTGGCATGCCCTGTGGATGTATGGCCGCCTGATCTTCTGTAGTGTTCTGCGTGGCGGCGGGATCGAGACAACCTGTCCCAGCGCCCTAGGGCTGTCCCCCTTAATTAATCCTCTTGATCTCCACGCTCCTCGGGAGCGGACGCCGTGTGATCTGCGCCCAGGGGTTCTGGGAGGGGTGGGACGGTGATGGTGCCCAGTTCAACCATAGGGGGAGGCCTAAAGCACAGGACCTGCAGTAAACTTCTGTTGTTGGGGTTGAATGTGACCTTGGGTTGTGGTGTGCAGTTAACGAGTCTTATTGCATCTGCTCGCGCCTTGAGTCCCAGTGCCGTGAGGGGGGTGGGGATGAGCTTCTGCTTCCCGGGCGCTCCGGTCGTGTTGTCCCTTTGGAATCCGGCCTGGCCGACGCAAGCGGGGTCTCAGGGCCCAGAGGGAGAACTGGAGCCTGTCAACTCATTCTCGGGTGGCCAGACCACTGTCAGAAGGGCCCTCGGCGGCCGCCGCAGCGCTCATCGCTGTTGGTGGCGTCTCAGCATGAAGAACGCGCTGGGCACAGTCTTGTGAGCGCGAAGCTTCAATGCAGGCTGCGGCGCCGCAGATGCCCCTGGCGTGTTTGAGCCGAGCGGGGGGAGGTTGCTTTGCTGGGATGCGGGCGGATGGCGAATTCAGCACCTTATGGTGTGAGGTTGGTAATCGCTGCCAGCCAGATTTCACGCTTCGGGCTGTCTCCGGCATTGGGCTTTATGGCCTCCGTGGGCTGCGCTACCATGGAGTCATGCTCTCACCTCTGGTCCCCGTAGCTGCAGAGGTATCTGGATGGACACCTGGGATCGCCTTCCCCACTATCGGGTCCAGAAACACCGCAGGACCCCACAGCAGGTCTCGTGTTCTCGCTAGTCCCTGCCGCGGGTGCCGCCATCTTGGCCTCGCTGCTGGATCATCGGAGAGGTTACATACACGGCGGGGAGCGCCGCTCAGTCCCCAATTTCGAGGTCAGCCGGGGCCCCGGAGGGTGGAGAAGTGTGGCTCACTGGTTAGAGGAGGCAGACCCTGAAGCAGAGGTCAGACCCGGGACCAGGGTTCAATTCCCGACGCGGCAGGGTCTTGAGCCCAAATATCCATGGACTCAATACTCGTTTCAGGGCCTACTCGAATCACGGGTTCACACTCTGCAGCTCTGGGCATTAGCTGCTTAATCTCCACTACGGCCCCCCGCGGCGGGATGCCTGGCTTTCACCTTGGGGATGCCCAGTACGGGTATCTCACAGGGAAAAAAGCCAGGACGGGTTCCCAAGGCAAGCGCCGAGATGCCCACGGGTAATCGAGCGCTATATAAGAACGCATAATAATAATAATAATAATACTAATATTGTCAACATGGGCATTGAGTCCAGTGGGTTTGGAGGGCGTTATGGCATAGATGAGCACGGATTGTGCGGGTCGCCCGACGGAGATCTAGGGAGGCACCTCCACCATCTTGGCCGGTCAGGCCACACCCCTCCTGGTCAGTCCTGATCTTCTTCAGAACTTATATAAGGGCATGTCCATAAGGGGTGACTGGAACAAGAAACAAACCTCTCCTAGGTAACACAATAATACATAGGTAGTATATCCTTCATAAAATATACATCAACATTGTCCCACAACACAAAATTATTTGAAAAACATTATACTTTATTTTTGGACATACAAAATGTAATCATAACAAATTAGCGTAATCCAAATTTTCATTCAATATATACAATTTCCTAATTACATATTTTTATCTGTACACTGCCCCCCAAGAACAAAATATCATTTATTCATTCATCTAGTAACACCACACATCCTCACATTCATCAATCATACCATACATCACTAAACCACAGTGCAACAAATTAGACAAAACATCACAATGATAATAATACAAAAAAATATACACACACAACATTACAACAAAAGGAGGCGCGGACACGCGTTTCAGAATAGGATCCGTGTCCACAGTTCCTTCATCAGGGCGCAATAACTATAATTTCTTGTTGGCGGAACTTTCCTTAATACTTAGAAATCAACCAACCAAATATAATGACAAGAGGGGGCTCAATCTTGAAATTCAATCAGCATGATTATATCATCTGTAAGGGACAATGAAACATGAAATATATAGTTACACATTTTCTAGATAAACAATTCAAAACTATTACATTAGGCTGCGTAAAAAACCAACACCAGTGTAAAAAACAATTCCCGAATGGAAAAGTGCCAAGAAAGGGACGATATATCAAAGAAGAATAAGAGTCAGAATAGACCTTTTAGTGAAAATAGAAAGTACCATATGCTGTGAAAAAATGGAAACGCATGTGAATACCCTGAGTGAAGCAAAGATATATACACAAAGAAAGGGGTACTCAAAACATACTGCGTACTTCACTTAAGTATCAAGGATGCAAGGACGGTTAGATTACACAATGCTGGTAAGTCGTGCTAAGCACAGGAGTCTTGGGAGTCAAAGGATAGCCTGATCTGTAAATAAAGACAGAACTTAAAAGACTGATCTACAATAAAAAACTTTCTATCATGGCCAAACATAGCTGGACTGGAGATACGTCCTCGGGGCCCTAGTGTAGTCACTCACATAGGGGAATACTCATCCAGTAAAGAAAGCCTAAGGCTCTACTAAATAGAGCACACCATATGCCGTGGAGGGTCACAAGAAGGTAATACAGCATAAGCGCTTCCAGAATATACCACTTGGGGTGCCCAACTTACCCTAGGAAAAATAAGGCAGTAACGAGTGACTGGAAAGAATTCCTGAATATGGATAGGAGTGTACCGATACCCCCTTCAGTTCTTAGTGCGGCCGAAGTCCTCGTGCGCTGCACAGAAGGAAAAGGACAAATTAAAAGCTATCCCTAATTGGCCGTCTTAGTAACTATCTGGGGCATAGATAAAAACTCCCTCATACCTACTAAACAAGAACCGATAATTTCGCAGAATAACTGTACATCGAGAACCTTCTTGGAGACCAGCGAAATAAAGCTCCGTAACTTCAAAAGGGCTGCATAAGCAAAATAAACATATAGACCGTTACCAAAATGACAGGAGGGACCCCCCCAGTACAGAAAGTTTCTCAGTTCAATTCATAACGGCTGTAAATAATGAGCCAGGCATATCAGAGAAGGCCGATATAGCTAAAGAATCCCAAGGTGAACAAGAGAGTACAAAATCCCATAGTGTCCACCGAGCTCCTACCTGGACAGATAAAGCGAATCCTCAACTTGCAGGGCGTCCGTAGATAACATAGATTACTCCCAGCTCGCGTGTCGGTTTCCAATATATATGTATGCTAATGACGACTGCGAACACCTGAGCTACGAGTTGCAAAAAAAACGCATAGACAGAGGATCTGGGAAGCAGGCTATCTAATTAATGGGCGCCATGTTGAAGTTATGTTTGCAAGTCCGAACAAACCAAAAACAGATGGTAACTCTAACATAAGGAAAAAGATAATCATCTAACAGGAAGAACAGGAGTAGCCCGACATAAAAACACTATAAGGGCCATATAAAGTATCCGGGGTCCCAAATAGAATGGCGTACTCGAAAAAGACCGCCCGAATGCAGGCGCCATATTAAAATGACCGGGCTACGAGCAGCCTGGAAGCAATAATGAACTCAATATAAGGTAAGGAAACCTAATAAATACAGTACACGATCTGACATCCGGCTGAATAGCCTAACACAAGCTGTAGTGGCCGTGGGATGGACTATAAACCTGAAAAATAAACCGAATATGCACAATTCGAAAATAAAAATAATGAGGAGACTAACAGTCCCCAAAACGTACTGAATATAATACCTTGAGGGTGCGGACAGACTAAGAGAGCTAATAGCTAAGGTCTGTAGGAATAAAAAGAACATCATCAAAGTTTCTAGCAGCCTGGTACAAAAACTGGTTTCAGAACCTAGACCAATAGGATAAACTGAGACCAAAAAAGGGTGAATCAAAGTAAAGCATTCTGTCCGGGTATACCTTCATTCAACCCTGTGACAGCAGTCTGGAGAGTTTAAATCCAATACACTTCTCTCTTTCCTCTCAGGCCATTGATGTTGTTATCCTTAGGGTTATGGACTTTTTCCAAAATAATCCATTTAATGTCTATTAACGAGTGTTGTTTTTCGAGCTAATGTGCCACTAGAGGAGCCCCTCTCTTGCTGTTCTTAATAGCAGATTTATGTTCACTGAGTCTAACTCTAAACTCTCTGCTAGTCTCACCCATATATCCCTTGGTGCATGGGCACAAAATAAGATAAATGACATTGGCAGATCGACAATTGGTTATTTCATTGAAGAACTTACTTCTGCCCCATACCAATTCAGCTGATACTATCGCTGAACTGCATGTATGGCAGTTGCCACATCTGTGGGTGCCATTAATGTGTTGGTTGCCAGTAATAGACTTCGGACAGTTGGCGAGTAGTGTCAAACTTAGAGTGAATCAAATGATTTCGAAGATTTTTGTTTCGGCGAAAGGCAAACGTAGGTTTAGGCATAGATGATTCTTGGGCACCAGCTTTAAGAATATGCCATTGTGAGCATATGATTTGACGTAGCTCATTGTTGATATTAGAATGGCGGGTTGCACATACTAGTTTAGAGTCACTGTTCTCATTTTTGTTCTGCGATAGGCCTCTTATAGGACTCTCTAATAAGCCTAGGTGGATATCCTCGTTGTAGGAGTTCACTTTTCAGTTGTTCAGCATGGATCTCAAAATTGCTTATACTCATGCATTTACGTCTCAGCCTTCGAAATTGGCTAAACGGAATGCCATCATTTTGGCTCCGTGGATGGAAACTATGATATTGAAGAAATGTGTTTCGCGCAGTAGGCTTGGTATATAATGACAGGCTTGGTATATAATGACACTTCAATAATACCATCAATAGCCTGAATCCATATATCTAAAAATTCAATCCGGTTCCTACTTGTGTTGGTACTGAACTTAAGACGGCTGGAATGCCAGAAACCGGTCCTCGGAAGCTTGTTTCCGGTCCAGGGAAGACATGGCTTGGCAGTTCTGGCTGGACTGTTCCCATGAGGCACCGGGTCAGACTGATTTGCATATAGCCATGTCTGAACTGGGGTGGCAGAGTGGGCTAAAGAACGGTGATGGATTAAACCCTGATCTTTTGACTGGGTGCGAGTGTTTGATTGATTCAGATGCTCCGTCCATCACCACCCACTTTTGTACCGCTTTTGGCCGCCATAAGTGTGGCAGGGTATGCTCAGACGTGAGTCCCTTGCTCACTTTGCCACTGGATTCAAGCAAGCCGGGCTGAAGATGGCTGGAATGCCAGAAACCGGTCCTCGGAAGCTTGTTTCCGGTCCAGGGAAGACATGGCTTGGCAGTTCGGGCTGGACTGTTCCCATGAGGCACAGGGTCAGACTGATTTGCATATAGCCATGTCTGAACTGGCGTGGCAGAGTGGGCTAAAGAACGGTGATGGATTAAACCCTGATCTTTTGACTGGGTGTGAGTGTTTGATTGATTCAGATGCTCCGTCCATCACCACCCCCTTTTGTACCACTGAACTTAAGATGGGAATCACATAGGTTAAGCCAAAGGGTGAATTCGATAAGGTGTTCTTCCGGTCCCCTCCAAATAAAGAAAATATCGTTGATAAAACGATGCCAATGGTAGATATTTTCAAAGAAGGGAGCGACCTCATTGAAAATAAACTGATCCTCAAATTCGCCCATATAAATATAGGCGACATTTGGGGCGCAAGCTGCACCCATACTTACCCCCTGAATTTGTTTGAAGATGGACTTTTTGAATTCAAAATAATTTTCTTGAAGGACTGTGCTAAGACATTCAAAGATAAACAGATTATCCGCATGATTGCTATTCTTCTCAAGTGCTTTTTTGACTGTTTCCAACGCCCCCGTTAGGGGATGTTAGTATAAAGTGCCTCTATGTCCATAGAGACTAAGATATCTGAGTCTGGATTAAATATAAGTCCTTCAATGAGGCTAATAATGTGTCCTGTATCTTTAATATATGCTGGAAGCACATGTACCATAGGTTTAAGAAATTTGTCAACATACTTTGACAACGGTTCGGTAATAGAACCGATCGTAGAAACTATGGCTCTATAAGGTGGTTTAGAAATGCTTTTGTGTGTTTTCGGTAACCCATAGAGGACTGGAATACTAGTATAGGCCTGGTTAAGGTATTCAAATTCTTGTTGACATAATGTGCCTCTATCTAAGGCTCTCTGTGTGAAAAGTAAGATCTTATTTTTAATCCTTTTACTGGGGTAAGAATTGACCCGTTGGATAATGTACAAGAATGCTAAACATCGCTTCAATTTGTAGTTCATAGTCTGTGTTATCCAATGCAACATTCCCTCCACCTTTATCACAAGGCTTAAAGGTAATGTCCCGATTCGTGGACAGTGCTTTCAACACCATGTATTCCTCATAATTGAGGTTATACATGGGTTTAGGGACAAACTTGGTAAGATTCTGTATTTTCGAGATAACAACCTTTTCAAATATTGCCACCTCTGGTCCTACTTCATCCAGTGTGGGTGTGAAGATATAATCTGGGCGTAATCCTGTTTGGTTATTAATCTGGGGTGGATCATGGTGCTCAAAGAATGTTTTTAACCTGATCTTCCTAAAGAAGGATTGTATGTCTTGGTTAAGTTCAAATTTGTTCAATCCAATGCTAGGCACAAAAGATAGGCCCCGTGATAACAAGCTTATGGTATGGTCATCAAAAGGAACTTTAGATAGATTAAAAATTGGAATGAGATCCATATGACCGGGAGTATTCAATGTCTCCAATACTGGTTCCTTCTTGCTTGAGGATGTTGTGGGTAGCTCTCTGGATATTGCTATTGATCTTCTGTCTTTTGGTATTGGCCTCTCCCCTGTTTTCTGAATCTCACTCGTGGTGTGTACTGTCTGTTCCCTGAAAAACGATTGCCCCGATTATGTTGCTTAAAACCGGGTCTCCTATAATTGCTGTCCCTATTGTTACTGGGTCCTGCTTCTCTTTCTGATTCAGAGGAATCAGAGAGAGTGAGTATCTTTTTATTCGACCAGTATTGATAATCTCCTTAGTAACTCTGGTCCCTAGGGGTGTTGTAATACTGGGCCCCCAAATAAGGGTATACTTTCTCTTCTGAAAAATAGCGAATATCTTTTTTTAGTTTTTCAGTTTTTTTCTTTACAAGATAATCGCTAAAGGAGCTAATTTCCAAATTAACTTGATCTAGTTTCCTTTTAGCTTCCTCTACTGAGCTGTTTTTCCTCAATGTTTCCTCTATCTCTGCTATTTCTTTAAGGAGTGTATCTACAACTTCCCGCGCAGTTTCTATAATAAGAATCATAAAATCCCTAGAACAACGGTTGGCAATGAGGGACCATCTTTCTAGGAATTTTTTTATTTCAATGAAAAGGCCTGGTATGTTTCTTACTCGAAGTCCATTCGGGATAACCCCAGCCTTCAAATACGCTAGCATAAACTCAGCGTGTGATTCTGTTCTTCTTGCTTTCTTTTTAAGGTTCAAAAGTTTGAACCATTTGTCATTATCTGTTTTGTTAAGAGCGTAAGGGCGATCAATCGAAGTACTCTGCCCAATAAGTCTAGAGAATTCCTCGTCTGTAAACCCAAAGGTTTTAATATTATCTATGAAGGTAACCTCCACACAGAATAAAGAAAAACGATAGAGTAGAATATCAGCATTATCAAAAGAATAAGATAGCCAGGACAGACCAGTGGATAAACAGGAAGAAATAAACAGGGAAGAATTTAAATATATAGAAATAAGTGTCCAACAGCCAAGGGCACAAACTAACTACCCTCACAGCGAAAGTGCTGGAGAAACTCAATAAACCACAGTGGGTCCTTGAATAAGGGGTGACTAGACATTGCTCGAAAAGCCTGTCTTCCTCAGCCAGGCATGGTGATGAATGGTGACACTTGTGCCAGTAGGTCACCCAATAGAATCTGTGGTATACAGGGCACAATGAATTGTGAATTCGGCAGCATTGTAGCCGTTCTGTATGGCTTGGGTTCAGACGGGGCAAAGGTCTACCCGGACACCTGGGAGGACTTGAGCAATGGAATCCCAGAGAGTGGGGGAAATAGTGGCCTAGCAGGCACTGGTATTGACTGACTGAGGGCCAAACTAGTGGAAGGAAATATCCTCTTCCCAAAGGTCTCCACTCTCTTGGACTCACTATCCAGGGAGTAGTCAGAAAGGTATCTGGGTTTGTCTGAGTGGTGGAAGCCTGCACCACCAAGCTCTCAAGAGAGGGTTGCTGAGACAAAAAGGCAGGGTCTCCAGAGTTGGCTTGGTGGCACCTCAAAATTTGGCGATTGACTGGCGGGGGGAGGGTGATTATCACACTAGTTTTCTTTGTAGTAGGGTTGGCTAATTTCATCACCTCACCATTGTCATTATTGCTATCCATCCCAAACAGTGTGTGTAGTGTATGAGGCCGGACTTGGGAAGGCGGGACGCTAAGCAGGTCAAATGGAGAAGGCACAGTTTGACAGGAACCGATCAAGGCCTTGGGCAAAGCAACATGGAGGTTAGAGACCCTGACTTAAGCAAAACAGAGGGAGCGGGTAGGGGCAAGTAACATGGAGGTGGGGGAGAAGTACATGACATGGGTCAAAGAGAGCAATGTGGAGTGCAGAGAAAGGTAGAAGGGTCTCTCTCGGCAAGAATGCAACAAGAGGAGAAGCGCACGAGGTGAGAGCTGGAAGGAAATGCACTCTCATGGAGTGCTTAATCAAAAAGAAAAAAGTAGTGCGTTAAGGGAGCAGTGGAAGTACATAAGTAATAATGCCACACTTCGGGAAGAGACCAATACAAAAAGATGAAGGAAAGCTCACACAAGCCAATTAATAAAAAGGCAGCAAATGAGTAACCATAAAGCCAACCAATGGTAATCAATGAACGGTGTTTAAGCCCACTGTAAGTGGAAAATCTCTTTTAGCAGACAAATAGCTTGAGCTGCCTTATAGACAAAACCTAAAAATTGGGGCCTCCCAGCACCTGCTTCCTTCCCTGCCCTCGTGGACTCTAAGCGCCAGCCACTACTGTATTTGCATGCAGCCATCCTCAGTGGTTTGAAACCATTCCATGATGACAGCCCATGTGTGCGCATGAGTGATGGTCATGATTTTTTTTCTTCTTGTTTTAGACGCTGCACTCTACTCCTGAGGCGGAAGCCGGGAGTCTTTGTTTTTAAAATCCTGTTTATTATTATTTTCCCTTACCGTCACTCACTTCTTCTTTCTCCCTCCTCCTCGCTCCGGTCCCTGCACTGCCGATCTTGAGGCTACTGCAGGGGACCAGGTACAGCGACTTTAGCCGCCATCTTGGAGGGAGGGAGTCGTGAGGTAGCGGTCCAGTCGGCAGACCCTCCCACCTCCCTGTAGTATAAGATGTTGCCCACTTCCCGGCCGCCCAGCGGGAGCGCCGGCGGCGCGCCAAAGGCAAGCCCGTCTGCGCCCGTCCGCGACTGGCCGGGACCCAGGGCCAGTTATAATGCCCAGAAATACTCCTATTCCTCAAAACTATTACGAGCTTGCCAGGGCAACTGGGGCATCTGTCCTGCTGTCCAAACCCGCATCAACACTCTTGGAATCTCCCTTCTCACCCCTGCGGAGCGTGCTTCCTTTGAAGGACATCCCCTGCCGCACTCGTCATCTCCCCCTCCTCTTCTGGCAAGTGCTATCCTCCTGAATACCCGCTCGGCGGTTAAACACCAACTTGAGCTCCACAATCTCTTGACCTCCGTTCAACCCGACTTTTTATTTTTAACTGAAACCTGGTACTCTCCTGACTCATCCCCTGATGTCCTGGCCACCCTCCCCGACTCCTACTATGTCCTCCGAGCCGACCGCCCAGATGGGAAAGTCGGTGGCGGAGTAGCTTTAATCACGCATTCTAGACTTCACCTACAACTTATACCTCTTCCCCGCATTCCCTCTGTTGATTTTTCTGGTCGCCCGCTCAACCAATCTTGCGGTGCCTCTAACCTGTTTACTATAATACCGCCCCCCTCAGTCCATGCCTCATTTTATCACAGCTATTCAAGATTTGCTGGCCACTCTTGTGGTCAACAACTCCTCCGTACTTATCTTAGGAGACTTCAACTTTTGGCCCCATGATCCCCGAGAAGACCCAATGTCCAAGGAATTCACTGAATCCCTTGGCTGTCTTAATTTTATGCCTTTGATTCACCTCCCTACTCATTCTGGCGGCCACATCTTGGATCAGATCTGGGTTGCTAATATTTCTATTTCGTCTCTGTCTATTTCCCCCTGTATCTGGTCCGACCATTTGTTGATCTCACTCTCCTTCGACTCAGGAGTCGTCAACAAAGTCCCTCCTCCTAAAAATAGGTGGCGCCGAAATTGGAACTTGGTGGATATGCCTGCCCTATGTGCTTCCCTCGCGGCCTCTTCTCCCTGTCTACTAGCCTCCCCCCTTGACTTGCAAGATACCATCTTAAATAATTGGCTCTCCGCAGCCTGCGAGTCAGTAGCTCCTCTCAAGCTAGTGAGGTCTTGTCGCCCTCATGAGGCTAATCGGTGGTTCACTGAAAACCTTAAAACTCTCAAACTCTCCCTAAGACAAGCTGAACGTCACTGGAGACGCACTTACTGCCCTATTCTCAAAACCCAGTACTCTACGCTCCTCCGTAATTATAAAAAGGAGATCCTTGCGGCTAAGACGGAGTACTTTTCCACAAAAATCCACCTAGCTAGTAATAAGCCTAAGGAGATCTTTGCCATCGCTCATCATTTAGCTGCTTCAGACAGGGTTCTACCTAAACCGGTTCCTTCCCAATCCCTCTGCAACTCCCTCAACTCCTATTTCATCGAAAAGATAGCCAACATCAAATCCAATATTCCCCTGCCCTCCCCCTCTTTCCTTTCCCCCGCTCCCGCCACTCCCACCGTTTTTCTTGATTCATTTCCTTGATTCATTTCCTCTACTCTCAGAAGAGACCTTCATTGGCCTCTTAACAAAGGTCAAATCTGGATCCCCTCTAGACTGCTGCCCGGTCCGCATCTGTCCAACTGTCCTGGACCCCCTCTTACTCTGTTAAATACAGGCATGTCACAGTCCCAGCCTCTTTCAAATCGGCTATTATCACCCCTATCCTAAAAAAAACCTGGGAGTGATCCTTCCTCCCCTTCCAACTTCCGCCCTATTTCCCTACTCCCATTCCTTGGAAAGATCCTGGAGACTCACATTACCCACTGCCTCTCGACTTATGTGGAGGACAACCAACTTTTATCCCCCCCCAGGCCGGTTTCCGCCCAGGTCACTCGACGGAATCCGTGGTTTTATCTGTCCTGGATGAACTCGGGCAATGTGCGGACTCCAACTCTTCCCAGGCTTGGTTCTCCTCGACCTGTCCGCCGCCTTTGACACGGTCGATCATTCCATCCTTATCGACCGTGTCGAGGCGGCGGGCGTTCGGGGCTCCGCCTTGGCATGGCTCTCTTCTTTTCTAGAGGGCCGGACTCAGTCTGTCCATCTGGACGGCTTCTCGGCTGATCCCTGCCTGATCTCATGTGGGGTCCCTCAGGGCTCTGCTCTCTCCCCCCTCCTCTTCAACCTATACATTCACCCCCTTATCCTGGCCTTACATAACATGGAGGTAACAGTCTACAACTACGCAGACGACCTCCAGCTTATCTTTAATCTTTCGTCTTCCCCCGTTTCTAGCTCTAACCTCCGCTCTGTCCTAACCTTCATATTTGACTGGATGAACTCCAACCAGCTCAAATTGAACCCGGACAAAACGGAGCTACTACTCACCGGTAATCTTCCCAGTCCTTGGTCCTCTGCGTTTTGGCCCCCTGTTCTCGGTTCCCCTCCCTCTCCTTCCGCCAAAGTAAAAACCTTAGGGATCCTAATCAGCCAAGATTTGACTCTGCGCCCACAGATAAGCGCGGTTGTTTCATCATGTTTCTTGGCTTTACGCATTATCCGGAAAATCTCCTGCTTCTTTTCGACCGAGGCCCTAAAGCTCATTGTCATGGCCATGATTACCTCCCGCCTTGACTATGGCAATGGACTGTATGCAGGAATCCCGGCATACGAGCTCCGGCGCCTACAGCTCATTCAGAACCAGGCCGCACGCCTGATTTTCCAGCTTCCTAAGTACCATCATGTCACTCCCCTCCTCAAATCCCTCCACTGGCTTCCTATCTCCCATTGCTCTCTCTTTAAGTTAGGCTGCATCACTTTTTTGGCCTTTGCAGGCACTGCTCCCAGCTTTGTCAGATCCAAAGTCCAGCCCTACCTCCCCAAAAGAAACCTCCGCTCTTCCTCCCTTATCCTTTTGGTAGTCCCTCGCTTCAAGAGGAAAAAACACGGTGGTCTTCGCTTTTCAACCCTTGCCCCCACTCTCTGGAACAGTCTTCCTTTTCCTATTCGATCCCTAACGAACTACATGGACTTCCGGAAAACTCTTAAAACTTATCTTTTTTCTTCAGCTTTCTCTCTACTGTAACCCCTTCTTCTTTCACCCCTTCTGCCTCCTTCTTATGTCTGAACTCTGGGTAAAGCGCCATGAAACCACTGGGTGTTTCAACTACGCTTTAAGAAAAATCATAACCAAGATGGCTGCTGCGCCTGGGCAAGCATCATTGAATTTTAATTTTAACCTGCATTATGGGTAAAATGTAGCCAGATGATGTCATCTTGCAAAGTTGTACCTTGGTGCTCAAACATCATTTTATTTGGGAAGCCTACAGTTAGTCACACATAATTATGCTTGCTATTTCATGTAGTTAGGGGGGTATCTTAGCGTACCTTGTTTCACAGATATTTTTAGAGAGCAGTCGCACTGATTTGCATATATGTGGTCCTCTTGGTAGATGTATCCCCAGTAAGTAGGAACAAGATAAAGTTTCAAGCATTCCTGTCAAATCTTTCTGACTTAAATACTAATCAAATATCTTCTGTTAAACACTTTAAGATGTTGGGGAACAAATGATGTTCACTAAACAGTTTTTTATTATTTTATTTCATGTGATTATGGTTCTAAGTTGTGTATATTCTGTTAGTTTTGTTTGACTTTTCTAATTTCTTTCCATCAAATTACTAATTGTTTTATATCTTTTTCTAAAGGGTTATACGAGACCTGTTTTTAAACTACAACGGAGTAAATCAAATGACTGAGTTGAATTATTTAGATTCACTTCGAGATCATTCGCTCAAAGTATTTGAGTCTCTGATATTGTGCCTGGGAGAATGTGCAGAACAGAACGAAGACACTGAACAGGAATCTTTGTTAAATCACACTGCGGACAACCAGAAAACATCTTCTGAAACTCAAGAAAGTCTAATCAGTTTTTATGCTAGTCTGAAAGAAGATTATGCAAAGAAAAAAAAACATACAAACCAAGAAGTGCAAGTGCATGTAATAAACATATTTCTTTGTGTGGCCTTTTTATGTGTGAGCAAAGAAGCTGATTTTGACGGAGACGCTGCTCATGATTCAGAAGATACTTCAGGCTACGATAGCACAGCTAGTGATCATTTGAGTCATAAATTGCCCCATTTGTCTCTGGAAAGCCTAATGTTGCCATCCCAAGAACAAATTCGAAGAGCTGTAGACATTTGGGCTGTGTGCCAAAGGATGTATTTGCTAAGTGCAGTGTTCCAGAAACAGTTTCATAGGCTTGGTGGGGTTGACATATGCCACCGGTTAATTTTCATGATTATAGAGCAATTAGCCTCACCTAGAGAAAACCACAGTGAAAAACGTCCTCCTTTGGTTATTGAAAAGAAAAGGCTACATGAAAAGTCTTGCAGTGAGTCTGTTTTAAATACTAGCACTTATGACTTAAAAAATGAAGATTTGTTGCAATCTAACGGACTCAGTGGTTCAGACCCAACCACAGCAAAATCGGAACAACTGGATCTATTCAGCTCCTCTTCTAGCCATTTATCAGCTGTGGAACGCTTTTCAATGGATGAATCTGAACCGCAAAAAAATGATAGCACTTTGAAAATGGAGGCTGATGGCTCACTTCAAAGCATAAGATTATTAGAAAGTCTATTGGCAATTGGTCTTCACAGTGCAAATACAAATCAACAAAAGGTGGCTGCAGAACGGTCGCTTCAGGTACTATATATATATTTTTTTTTAAATGCTGTTTATTTTAATCGCTTTATGTGTAAACATTGGGTGAAACGCAGGCATCAAACGTCCTTGCAGGTTTAAATGATCCACCTAGCCTAAATACGTTCTAGTAATTACAACCTCTGCATAGTGGTAGCATAGAGCTAAACACAAACCTGATTTCTCATACAGGAGGGGAGGTATCACTCATTTACATAGTCTGAAGTTCTCGTCAAAACAATTTTAAAGGACCCATTTTAGGGCTGGCTTGACAACGCAGCTGTTGTAGACCTAAGTGTCAATAAGAGCTTTCAGAGTACTACTGAGTGCGGGTCTTAGATTCCACCCACATGTTGGATCCCCTGAGTACAGGACTGCAATGGGATGAAGATGTGTGCTTACACTGAATAGAGTGCTTCTATTGCACTTTTTGGCTTGTGGCAAAGCAGGGCTGCGCTGGTTACAGGGGCAAGCCATTGATCATGGCTATTGGCCTGATCTGTTTATTATGAAATATTAAGATAAAGGCAGTAGGCCTGGAATGTTTGTGAAAAGCTTATGCTAACATAAGTGCACTTCAGGGGGGATTGTTATTAGTCTGTATTAAAGCCTGTAGAGAAGGATGTTGCATGGAATCTCACATTGCAGTAGTAGGCAACGGTTTTGGTGTGTCAAACTGTGGGTATATGAGAATTGCTCTTTGAGAATCCTTGTTCGGCCATCCTAGTAGAGAATATTTTGCTTAGCCAACTGTCATTTTGTATACCTTTGAAACTTTAATTGTGTGCCTGATGTTTGAATTGTGGGAAAGCTTGTGCTTAAAACAGTAGGCCTGAGTTGGTTGTGATTGCAAGCTGTAGGCCTGATTGGTGCACTGGGAAAAGTTGTATCCAATGCGATCGGTCTGATCGGCTTATGAAACGTTACAACAAAAGCAGCAGACCTAGCTTATTTATTTTGAACAACATTTGCTAAAACCAGTAGATCTTTTAACAGTACATCATTATCCCATTGAATTACAGACTTTATTTTTTACTTTTTTTTATTTCAAAGTACTTTATTAAAATGTTATACATACAGTTATCGTTGCTTTACCATTACAGGGTAACAGCCCAAACTGTCTGTCCTTGTCAAGGATACAGGTAAGTGGTATATATGTTTGGCTGTCCCCCTTTCCACTGTCTTGCTATAAGAATAAGAGTGGATGAAAAAGGGAGAGAAAGAGAAAAAAAGAGAGGGGAAAAAAAGAGAGGAAGGAGGAGATAGTATACCAGAAGATCATGTCAGTCGTGGGCGAGAAGGACGCTGGCCAACAAATTACAGACTTCTGATAGGTATTTTGTTAAATGCAATCTCAAAGCTTACCCTTCTGATGGATTCTTCTAACCGCAGATTCCTCACCTGTAGAATATCAGGAGTTGCCATTCTTGGTCCAGAAGATTTAAACAGCATTGCTCTCTGCAGCAGTAGGCGTAACCTTGCAGCTCCTAATAGATTCTGTTCCACCACGTAAGTGGCAATAGAGCTGCATATAAGCTCCATGACTGTGTGTAAGATACTGGCTCTATATATACTGCAAAGGGAATCTCAAAGGTATTCCACAACAGAAGCTGGAGTAACAGGATAGACACAGGGATACAGAAAGTGAGAAAAGTACCCATCAGCCCACTCATTAGTGGAGGCTCGTCATTTGGGATTTTCAGATGTAGAAAGTTGGTGTCCAAAAAAACACTGCCTCCAGTTGTTACTGAGGCTAGTTTAGGACCCAAAGGTTGAACCCTCAACCTACGCAAATGACAGCACAAGTGGCTGAAAAGGGGCTTAGTTGCAGTGCTCCAAGAAATAAGAAATAGTGAGAAAGAAGGAAGATAATCCAAGTGATTCTAAAAATGCCTATCTTGACGTCAACAAGAAAACTTTATTGGGTGTGCCCGTCAAGATGGTATGGTTAAAAACAGAGTGACAATAGCAAGAAAGATGGTTTGCTATTTACCCAAGATGTTGTCTGGTCAACATGTTTCAGCCTATCAAGGCTTTCGTCAGGACCTATGTATCACTACTGCAACACTTACTTTACAACGTGTAAGAAGAGAAAAATAATATTTCCATGGGTGGTGTGTCCCCTCCTGTTGAATGAAAAAAGAAAGAAAGAATACACAAAAAAGTGACTCAAGTCCCTTATAGTGACAGTCACATATGTATAAATTACTTGCAATATTCTCAGTATATTAACTTACCCAACTCTGTGGGATCAGGAGCCTCACCTCACCTGGCGACAGCTCAGGCTAAAGGAGGCCACGCACTGAAAGAAACGTGTTCAAAAATAAAGATATAGTATATTTTAGTTCATCTCAAAAGCAGCTATTTCCCAGATTACATAGACAGGCAGACTGAGGCAGTTGTAGGCTACAACCTTGTGGTAGTTTAAAAATATATGCACACCCACCACTCCGCTTAGATGTATCTTATATCTATTTAGATAACATAGACCTTCCGTGGTGGTGTGTATAACAATGTTAATTCAGAATCCAGCCTGGTTTCTTTTTAGGTGACACACATAGTTATGAATCAAACTCCTGTGTTGTCTAAGGTATAGACCACAGTCTCCTGCCACCAATAATTTTAAAAAACCACAAGTACAAGATTTGCATTCAGACATCCTAACAAGGACAAAGGGTTTTGCTGAAAATCATGGCATGTATAAGGAGGGAGCACTCTAACATGACTGACTCCTTAATTAAACAAGTTCTGTCTTAGCGTTGACAAAATCCCTAAGACCGTCTACAAAATCCCTGAAAAAAGAGAGAGGAGCGATTAAATCAATAGCGCCCCTGTTTGGTCACCTACCTCTCCGTCGTTACCTCTGGCTTACACTGAGCCGAGGGGGAGGTAGTGTGCCAAACTCACGTGAGGGAAAATAAAGAAGCATCGCGGACCAGAGAGAGACATAATTCTTGTCTCATCTCCTATTGGATAATTCACACATACCCAGAAGACCAATCATACTGGGTCATAACATCAGCCGGCTCGTAGCGGCCTAGCGGACCAGAGAGAGACACCTCTTGTCTACTCTCTCATTGGCTCGTTCGCGCACAGAAATTGGACCAATCAAATTCGGTCCACACAACTGCCGGCGCGTGATATCCAAAACCTTCTCCTCGTCCTCGCGGACCAAATAGAAAGCTAAAAACCAAAAAGCAAGAGAGCCCATTGGTCCATATTCACCACAGGAAATGAAAAGGCAATGTACTATCATTTCCTATCGGTGAACACAGCAACAGCCAGGACGCTCCCCAAACACGGCCCTCGACGGACCTGATTGGATCTAATCGCCCAACCGGAAAAGTTAACACAGCTCAGAGAAGCTGACCATATTCTGCTTATTTAGCGAACTGCCTCATCGTAGAACCTAGGCATCCTGATTGGTTCTTGTTCGTCAATGCGCAACAATGCACATATCGCCCAAAGTACTTCAAAGGCACAGCATTGTATCAAACCACAACCAACTGCACACAGATTTAGTGTACACTCAACAGCACACACTTATGGTGTATGGCAGCGTATATTTATGTGTCCAAGGCCAGTGGGTCATCACACAGACCTACACTTGCCTCATGTTAATGTTTTGCCTCCATATCACATGCGTTGCGTGGCACTTTTTTATATACAGGCACTAGCAGTAATATTAAAAAAATAAAAAATAAATAAATAAAAAAAAAGTGACCCCAATACCCAGATCGGGCATTAATTCAGTCTCAGTTAATCTAACAGGTACACAATACGTAGTCCGGGGATAGCGCCACAGTCTACGGAATAGGCTGCATGAGGATAAGTCAGGCCACAGTTAGCAATGCCTATGTGGACCTGACTCACTGAGAGGACTCCATACAGTGACATAATATTGGCGGACAGTCAGTCATGAAAGATGTTCATATAACTGTATCCTCCCAGTAGTCATCCGAATCTGAGTCCAAACAACCCTCATTCGCTCGCGGTAGATCCATAGGATACAAACTTCTACACTGCATAAGGGCAACACCAGATTTCAGGAAACTTATAGAACCCCACATTTTCTCTGATACATAGACGATTGTTCTACAGCTGTAGCCACGGGACATCGTCGTTCAATCCTTCTGAATCGCACCTCAATTTATGGACCCATCTCTGTTCCTTTCTTAATAGAAATTGGGACACATCTGTGACATGTTGGGGTATGTAAGGTTGTTCTAACACTACCCATTGGAGTTCATCTTTTGGTGTCTCGCTGCAAGAAAATGTGAGGTCAGACGCGTCGCCTGTTTGTTGCGCCTGATCGTACTCTTATGCTCTTGTATCCGTAGCTTAATCTTTCTCGTAGTCATACCTATGTATCTTAAATTGCACGGGCAGGTGATTAAGTAGATCACTCCCTCGCTATTGCAATTTGTATGACGTTTGAGTGCCCACGGTGTATCAGTGCCAATGTCAACATGGAGAGTTTTCTTGGTTTGCGGACAGACTGAGCAATTCCCACAGGGGTAATGCCCTTGGACCGGTGGGAGATCCCACAGCGTAGCTGTTGGTATCTCTGGCGTCATTCGTGGTCTCGTATGTACCAATTCATCTTTGAGGTTGCTACCTCTTTTGAATGCAAACAGAGGCAATGGTATATTCTCTCCGGTGCTGTTCAAAATGCGCCATCTACGCCGAATTATTTTCTGGATCCTTGATGACGAAGAATTAAAGGTAGTAACACACGCCAATCTGTCTAGAGGAGGTTTCTTGACCGGAGGTGCCAGTAGTGCCTCACGGTGGTTGTTTTCTGCCTGTTTCTTGGATTTCTTAATCAAAGACCCTGGATATTTACGTGCGATCAATTTTGTCAACAGATTCTTGGCTTCAGATTGAAAGTCCGCTTTGTCTGAACAGTTCCTGCGAATCCTTAGAAACTGCCCAAAGGGGAGGTTCTCACGAAGAGACCGAGGATGATGGCTATCGAACCTCAAAAGTGAGTTGCGGGCCATCGGTTTTTGATACAACGTGCTGGCTAAATGACCATCTTTGGGGAAGATCCACAGATCCAGAAAAGCCAGCGCTGTTTTGCTGTAGTCCAAGGTAAACCTCAAATAAGGATTCTGGCTATTGAGCCAATCTTTGAAACCCAGTAGCGATTGTTCATCACCTCGCCACACCAGTAAGATGTCGTCTATGTACCTTCTCCACACCATCAATAGCCAGAATCCTTATTTGAGGTTTACCTTGGACTACAGCAAAACAGCGCTGGCTTTTCTGGATCTGTGGATCTTCCCCAAAGATGGTCATTTAGCCAGCACGTTGTATCAAAAACCGATGGCCCGCAACTCACTTTTGAGGTTCGATAGCCATCATCCTCGGTCTCTTCGTGAGAACCTCCCCTTTGGGCAGTTTCTAAGGATTCGCAGGAACTGTTCAGACAAAGCGGACTTTCAATCTGAAGCCAAGAATCTGTTGACAAAATTGATCGCACGTAAATATCCAGGGTCTTTGATTAAGAAATCCAAGAAACGGGCAGAAAACAACCACCGTGAGGCACTACTGGCACCTCCGGTCAAGAAACCTCCTCTAGACAGATTGGCGTGTGTTACTACCTTTAATTCTTCGTCATCAAGGATCCAGAAAATAATTCGGCGTAGATGGCGCATTTTGAACAGCACCGGAGAGAATATACCATTGCCTCTGTTTGCATTCAAAAGAGGTAGCAACCTCAAAGATGAATTGGTACATACGAGACCACGAATGACGCCAGAGATACCAACAGCTACGCTGTGGGATCTCCCACCGGTCCAAGGGCATTACCCCTGTGGGAATTGCTCAGTCTGTCCGCAAACGAAGAAAACTCTCCATGTTGACATTGGCACTGATACACCGTGGGCACTCAAACGTCATACAAATTGCAATAGCGAGGGAGTGATCTACTTAATCACCTGCCCGTGCAATTTAAGATACATAGGTATGACTACGAGAAAGATTAAGCTACGGATACAAGAGCATAAGAGTACGATCAGGCGCAACAAACAGGCGACGCGTCTGACCTCACATTTTCTTGCAGCGAGACACCAACCGGATGAACTCCAATGGGTAGTGTTAGAACAACCTTACATACCCCAACATGTCACAGATGTGTCCCAATTTCTATTAAGAAAGGAACAGAGATGGGTCCATAAATTGAGGTGCGATTCAGAAGGATTGAACGACGATGTCCCGTGGCTACAGCTGTAGAACAATCGTCTATGTATCAGAGAAAATGTGGGGTTCTATAAGTTTCCTGAAATCTGGTGTTGCCCTTATGCAGTGTAGAAGTTTGTATCCTATGGATCTACCGCGAGCGAATGAGGGTTGTTTGGACTCAGATTCGGATGACTACTGGGAGGATACAGTTATATGAACATCTTTCATGACTGACTGTCCGCCAATATTATGTCACTGTATGGAGTCCTCTCAGTGAGTCAGGTCCACATAGGCATTGCTAACTGTGGCCTGACTTATCCTCATGCAGCCTATTCCGTAGACTGTGGCGCTATCCTCGGACTACGTATTGTGTACCTGTTAGATTAACTGAGACTTAATTAATGCCCGATCTGGGTATTGGGGTCACTTTTTTTTTTTTTTTATTTATTTTAATATTACTGCTAGTGCCTGTATATAAAAAAGTGCCACGCAACGCATGTGATATGGAGGCAAAACATTAACATGAGGCAAGTGTAGGTCTGTGTGATGACCCACTGGCCTTGGACACATAAATATACGCTGCCATACACCATAAGTGTGTGCTGTTGAGTGTACACTAAATCTGTGTGCAGTTGGTTGTGGTTTGATACAATGCTGTGCCTTTGAAGTACTTTGGGCGATATGTGCATTGTTGCGCATTGACGAACAAGAACCAATCAGGATGCCTAGGTTCTACGATGAGGCAGTTCGCTAAATAAGCAGAATATGGTCAGCTTCTCTGAGCTGTGTTAACTTTTCCGGTTGGGCGATTAGATCCAATCAGGTCCGTCGAGGGCCGTGGTTGGGGAGCGTCCTGGCTGTTGCTGTGTTCACCGATAGGAAATGATAGTACATTGCCTTTTCATTTCCTGTGGTGAATATGGACCAATGGGCTCTCTTGCTTTTTGGTTTTTAGCTTTCTATTTGGTCCGCGAGGACGAGGAGAAGGTTTTGGATATCACGCGCCGGCAGTTGTGTGGACCGAATTTGATTGGTCCAATTTCTGTGCGCGAACGAGCCAATGAGAGAGTAGACAAGAGGTGTCTCTCTCTGGTCCGCTAGGCCGGTACGAGCCGGCTGATGTTATGACCCAGTATGATTGGTCTTCTGGGTATGTGTGAATTATCCAATAGGAGATGAGACAAGAATTATGTCTCTCTCTGGTCCGCGATGCTGCTTTATTTTCCCTCACGTGAGTTTGGCACACTACCTCCCCCTCGGCTCAGTGTAAGCCAGAGGTAACGACGGAGAGGTAGGTGACCAAACAGGGGCGCTATTGATTTAATCGCTCCTCTCTCTTTTTTCAGGGATTTTGTAGACGGTCTTAGGGATTTTGTCAACGCTAAGACAGAACTTGTTTAATTAAGGAGTCAGTCATGTTAGAGTGCTCCCTCCTTATACATGCCATGATTTTCAGCAAAACCCTTTGTCCTTGTTAGGATGTCTGAATGCAAATCTTGTACTTGTGGTTTTTTAAAATTATTGGTGGCAGGAGACTGTGGTCTATACCTTAGACAACACAGGAGTTTGATTCATAACTATGTGTGTCACCTAAAAAGAAACCAGGCTGGATTCTGAATTAACATTGTTATACACACCACCACGGAAGGTCTATGTTATCTAAATAGATATAAGATACATCTAAGCGGAGTGGTGGGTGTGCATATATTTTTAAACTACCACAAGGTTGTAGCCTACAACTGCCTCAGTCTGCCTGTCTATGTAATCTGGGAAATAGCTGCTTTTGAGATGAACTAAAATATACTATATCTTTATTTTTGAACACGTTTCTTTCAGTGCGTGGCCTCCTTTAGCCTGAGCTGTCGCCAGGTGAGGTGAGGCTCCTGATCCCACAGAGTTGGGTAAGTTAATATACTGAGAATATTGCAAGTAATTTATACATATGTGACTGTCACTATAAGGGACTTGAGTCACTTTTTTGTGTATTCTTTCTTTCTTTTTTCATTCAACAGGAGGGGACACACCACCCATGGAAATATTATTTTTCTCTTCTTACACGTTGTAAAGTAAGTGTTGCAGTAGTGATACATAGGTCCTGACGAAAGCCTTGATAGGCTGAAACATGTTGACCAGACAACATCTTGGGTAAATAGCAAACCATCTTTCTTGCTATTGTCACTCTGTTTTTAACCATACCATCTTGACGGGCACACCCAATAAAGTTTTCTTGTTGACGTCAAGATAGGCATTTTTAGAATCACTTGGATTATCTTCCTTCTTTCTCACTATTTCTTATTTCTTGGAGCACTGCAACTAAGCCCCTTTTCAGCCACTTGTGCTGTCATTTGCGTAGGTTGAGGGTTCAACCTTTGGGTCCTAAACTAGCCTCAGTAACAACTGGAGGCAGTGTTTTTTTGGACACCAACTTTCTACATCTGAAAATCCCAAATGACGAGCCTCCACTAATGAGTGGGCTGATGGGTACTTTTCTCACTTTCTGTATCCCTGTGTCTATCCTGTTACTCCAGCTTCTGTTGTGGAATACCTTTGAGATTCCCTTTGCATGCCTGGTTTGTACCAAAAACCTGTAGCATCTTCCTTGTATTGAATATGTATAGTTGGGGGACAAGGTGCTGGTAGGTCTATAATAATAATTCCCCTAGGGCCCTACTCTACTCTGTAGCTTTGTCTATATATACTGCACCAAAAGTGAGGTACAGTGTGTATAGAGTCCAAGGGTCTCCAAAGGTTTGGCAGAGGCTAAAGTTAGATACAAGCTCGGTTGAGCAGTAAGGCAGTATCAGAGGACAGTGTAAAGCATTTGATGTACACACTCCCCAAAGTCTCACACACTCAAGAACTTTGGGGGACTTTGGTTGGTGGCGGCTGGCAAGCAGGCCACAGAGTTGTGGGAGCAAAGCTCCTAGAGTTAAGCCCAGGGCACGTTGGGGACCAATTTAGCACCAAAGGGGCACCTCAGCGGTGCTAGGGCAGCCGGGTGCAGGGTGCTGTTTTGGAGTCGGGTGCCCTGTTGATTTCAATAGGATTTCTCCGGGACAAAGAAACACTGCAGGCTCGGGGACGAGGATCTTCGAGGGGTAAGTTGGGATGTAGAGGGATGGTTAGGCACCGCTGGGTTGGGCACACAAGGCCTATGGACGTCAGATTTTTGTACCGCTCCGGTCGCGGTAGAGGGGGGCCCTCTGGATTGAGGCTGCAGGTGTCGTCTGGAGTCTTGAGGCAGGTCAGGTGTTGCTGGATCTCGGGTCAGGATCGCCTGGGGGACCTCCTCGCGGTGTTTGTTCACTCAAACATGGGCCGGGCTCGGCGGGTGCAGTGTGTGCTGGATTCGCGGTTCCTGGTTGGCACCAGAAGCTGCAGTTCAAACATGTCCGGTGTTCACGGGAGAAACAGCTTGGGAAGTGAATGCAGACAGGTCCTCTGGGGTTTTTGAGGTTCCTGGCCACTGGACACGCCGGTATTTAGCAGGAGCAGGTTCGAGGGAGACAGGTCTGTAGGACTGGGGCAAGTCAGTGGGCGTCATCCTCTTGTTAGCTCTGCACGGCTTCTCATCCTTCTGCTTTTCTTGTCATGGCTGTATCTGAGGAAGGAAGGTTCATGGTGCCCCTAAATACTGAATTTAGGGGCGTTACAGGCAATGTTCCCTCTAATTTATTTCCTTTGTGTGCAGCAGTGGAGTGTCTCTGTTCGCTGCAACCATGGCTATGTGCGCCAGGAATCAGACCGTGCGTGTGTGCATCACCAAATGTCACTCCAAACGTTTACTTAAAAAAGTGTAAAGATGGTGCATTTTCACACATACACCACCGCATTAAGGGTCTTAAGGCCGGTTTGCAAATTGGATAAACACGCCATGACATGAATTGATAACACAGGCAAGTACACTTCAGGTTTAGAAAAGCACAAGACTACAACAGTGGTACCATCATAA
Organism: Lissotriton helveticus; assembly: GCF_964261635.1. Classification (NCBI taxonomy): domain Eukaryota; kingdom Metazoa; phylum Chordata; class Amphibia; order Caudata; family Salamandridae; genus Lissotriton; species Lissotriton helveticus. Next base: position 1,153,805,614 of record NC_136067.1, on the reverse strand, counting down.
GATTTTACTAAATATTCTTAACTGGAGCACTGTTCATTGGGTGGGGAAATGTTGAGAGCCTATACAATATCACATATAAACAATAAGTTACAAAATTACATAACATATTTACAATTTGATGTGAAAGCTACTGAGAAAATGTTGGGCTATCCCGCCAGAGATAGTTTGTAAACCTCTGACATCCAGGCAAACATGGACTGTGGGAGAGGGCAGTTCAGACATATCAAGTGGCATCACTAGATGGGTGACAGGGTTGCTTCTCACGGCGATCCTTGCCATTTTTCCAGTGCTGATGAACTCTATCAAGGTCACCTTTCCCATTCAGGAAGTAGGCCTTTGTCCTCATCAGCATATCCAAATGCGTTTGCTCTAGTCTATTCTTCAATTTACTTTTGATAGTATTCATGAGGCTGAATCCTTGTTCACAATCTGCACTAGATGCTTGAAATGTTGCGCAGACATCAACAAGCTGAGACACCACACTATACTGAGCAGCATTGCGTACAGTGGAATTCACCCTGTCTTGAAAGGTGGAAAATAACCCACCCTTTACATGTTCTGCCACCACATATTTATAGTCTCTGTATTTTCGAACAACATCTTCTGTTTCACAATCACCCAGGACCAAGACATTTTTATACTTTTCAACAAGTCTTTGTATATTCTCAGGCCCAAAATCAAAATGTGATTGTGTTGCTATTGCCTGGACTTCAAAACTTGCCCATTCTTTCCGTTCATCTTCAGGGAACCTTTTTTGCATGTGCTCACAAAGAAGGGAAACAAAAGACAAAAGAGGCCCACTGTCAAACTCTTGCCTTCCCTTGTACAACACCATCATATCTCTTAAATTGCTGCTCCAAATATCTGTGCCCCCCAAATACTGTTCCTTAATTTGGCCAATCTTTGCTCTTGACACTGTACAGCTTCAACAGTAGTCAAAGAACTTTTTGGGAACAGTTTGCACAAAGATGCAAATTCACTCAGAATGTCATTAAGTACTACATGGAAATATGGTAGTTTGAGTCAGCTTTTTATAACAATATTTAGCAATTGGATCATTCTCTTCAACTTTCTCTTGCTCAAAGTACTTAAGAACAGCCTCGTAATTCCGAATTAGTGCACCAACTGCGAAATGCCTTGAAACACACAGGACTTCATTCAATGGTCGAAAAGAGACCACTTCACAATCGGTGACTGATGTCATTTCATCCAGCTTGGACTTCCTTGCAGGAGATCTGGAGAACACAGTGTAGACAGTCCTCAGTAATGTCTCTGTAGGAGAGTAGGATCTGCTTCCTATGGTTACCCCCACTTTATGCTGTGTTTCACTGGTTTTTCGACTTTAGTCTGGCTGTGGCCCTGCTAATCAGGACCACAGCCTAGCTGTTCTCTCTCTAAATTGGTTACCTGAACATTAGGTACACTGCAGATTGGTTACTGGGTTACCCTTGTGAGTCCCTAGTATATGGTACATTAGATACCAAGGGCATATGTACCCCAGAGGCCTACCAGGGGCTGAAACATGTATTATGCCACCCCTGGGAAGCCTTCCAAAATGGCACCACAGGTCTGCACTTGCAGCCTGGGTAAGGTGGTGTAAGCACCCCTTACTTCGATATAGTATACCTATATATACCTACATATATAGACACATATGAACCTATAAGTCACTCCTATGGCAGGCCTTGACAATCCTGAAGGCAGAGTGCTTGGATTTGTGTGAGAGGGTGCCCTTGCATGAGCTGGGCCCCTCTGCAGCTTTCGGAATCCCTTCCTTATAGCTGTTCTATGATATAGCCATACCATATACTCTTAAGTGCATTATAATCCTCGCGGTTAATGCTAACTTTGGAATGGCTTTATCAAAACATGTCGTGTTTGGTGTCAAAAACATTGGAATCCTTCCCCTCCCCCGCCACTTCTGGTGGTGGGGGTAGAATTCCACCCTTCTAGAGGGAGAAGACATGTACACACTTACTTACCCGGTAAACGTTTAAAAGAGCCTCAGCATCACAAAATGGATGCTGCTGCCACAGACACAAGTCTGACCTCATGCAGCGGGACGAAACTCCGGCAGGGGAGGCCTGGACAATAGGCTTCCTGTCCAGGGATGTGCCAGCACCTCCCCAGACAGGCTTTAGTCTATTGGGGCAGTGTGTTTTTTTTTTTTTGTTGTTGTAAATAAAGACCTTTATTACATCATTACAAACGTACACAGCAATCCACCTACAACCCAACAGGCCGGCTGCAGATATTAAGTCACATCAATCGTTCTTGTATATATACACAGCCAGATTGCCGACATCCCGGAGGCTCGGCGGCAGCGCTCTGTAGGTGACGCATCGTATCACTGCAGCATACACTTTCATAATGCAAGGTCCACGTGTCTCTTATCTATGGAAACTATGGGAACAATGAATTGAAGTTCTGGGTGCATGTGCCTTGTGTCGTCTCTCGCAGTTTGGTCATCTGTAAAGAAGTATGCTAAATAGAAGTATTGGGTCGCTGTAAACTCCATCCTACTATGGCAATGACATATTGACATGGCCATAAGGTCTGGGAAAAGAGGATAGGCACGGGGGCAGTACTGATCTCGAGTGTAGATGGCCTACATCAGTATCCACAGTTCACATTGGGACCACTCAGTGGGCCTATAGTCAGCCTGAGATTCCTAGACAGTTCCTATATAACACAATCAAATCTCCACAGATCATGCAATTCGCAACATCATCAGAACATCCTGTAATCATTATGACGCCATATCATAAGTGTCTCAACCTCATGCTTCCGAACAGTGGCATAGGCATGCCGTAGGTGGTATCCAGCAGTACACTAATTCATAAGCCCTCCGCCATCACATCCACCGCCGCATCCCCAACATCCCGCGACCCATCAGTGGAGGAATCGACAGTGGCCAGCAAATATTCCCTTAGTGGGTCCCATATGTCCCTGGCTCTACTGTGTAATGGTTGTGTGTCCGCATATATCGTATTCTGTTCCTGACAGTATAATAGATCAGTGAGCCATTCCTTAAATTTCGGGGCTCGGCCCCTTCCCCATCTACATGCCACCCTACGTTTCGCCAGCAACAGTGCTATGTCTACAAATTTCCGGTGTACCTTGGGTATGCTCAGTGTATACCCCAAAAGCATTATAAGGGGGTCTTTATCAAACTGAATGTTCACCATCTTCTACAATGCTGTATGAACCTGGGTCCAGTATTCAAACACCCTTGGACAAGTCCATGCCAGGTGTAGAAAACCTGCACCCTCTCCTTTGCATCTCTCACATCGGTCATTGTCTATTAGGTGAAACCTCATCTATTTTTTCCGGGGTATAATACATTCTCTGCAGAAATTTATAATGAATGATTCGTAGTCTGCAACTGGCTGACACTCTCGAAGTAAGTTCACAGCAATATGACCATTGGGCCTCATCAAGGTCTCTGCCTATGTCTACACTCCAATGACGAAGAGCCTTACACTCCCTCTGTTCACATTGCCCTCGGATGCTGCGGTATAGGTAAGATACTAAATGTTTACCATCCGTCGATGTGCGTAGTAACTGCAGGGAGAGAACCGTGTCTAGTTCCTTGGGAAATCGTGGTAGAACAGTCCGTAGCCCCTGCCGCAGTCTAACATAATAAAAAATGTCTAACGGTGTAGTTTGGTGGCCATAAAATACTCGGTCGCGCGTTTTAAATTGCCCATGCTCAAATAGATCACCCCAAGTGCCGATTTTTAGTTTGGTACACATCGTTTGGAATCCCTTCTCCCGCAAAAGAGATACATTCGGATGATACACCAGTGGCATCGCTGGAGCGTAAAGGAAAGTGACAGGTAAGTGGCGCACTATTCGTCTCCATGCATCAATCGTACAAGTCACTGTGGTAGTCGGTGTCTCAACCGCAGTCACAGGACCATGAATAATGCCCTTCAGCGGGAGAGGACGGGCAATCCATTCCCCCACAGCCAGCTGCGGCATGAATGGAGTGGGTGCAAACCAATTATAGGCAAATTGAGCTTGAGCACTCGGGTAGTATATCATAAAATCAGGGACATCAAATCCGCCACTGAGGTAAGGTTGTGTTATGACTGACCATGCCAATCTAGGCTGCTTACCTGCCCAGAATAGTCTCAGCAATTCTGACCGCAGTGTTTTAAAAAAAAAAAAAAAAAGCCCCCGGATAATATGGAATGTTCTGAAACAAATATAAAAAACGAGGTAATATCACCATCTTGATGAGGGATGCCCTGCCAGCCATAGTGAGCGGCAGAGATATCCACCGCATAACATCCTCCGTCAACTTAGTGATGGCGGTACCATAATTGAGTCGTAATGTCTCATCTTTCACAGTCGATATCTGTATCCCTAAATATCGGAGATCAGAGTCACACCACTCCAGTGGATAATCCAGTGCAAACCTGGCCACAGCAGGAGTCAGGGAAAAAAATTGTGACTTTCTCCAGTTAATCTGTATACCGGAAAGGTGACCGAAGACTACAAACTCCCTGAGCAATGAATTGACGTTAGCTTGTGGGTCTGCCACATAAAGCGTTAAATCGTCAGCATAGAGGGACACATCTATTTGACGTTGGAAACATTTGAAAGCACTTTGCTTGTGGAGTTGTCGAATACGACATGCCAGGGGCTCAATCGCAATCGTGAACAGTAGTGGGGATAAGGGACATCCCTGCCTAGTACCTCTGGTGAGGGAGACCAATTTGGAAAGCTCCCCATTGATGAGCACTGTTGCTATCGGGTCTGTATAAAGCAGTTTGATCCATGCTATAAATATGGGAGGGAACCCCATCCTGTTGAGAATGGCAAACAGGTAGCTCCACTCAACAGAATCAAATGCTTTAGTCGCATCGAGGAATATCGCAGCCACAGGGAGGTCCGGTGCTATTGTCTGGATCAGAGAGAAAAGAGTGCGCAAATTACTAGATGTGGATCTACCCGGGACAAATCCAGCCTGATCTGGTAGTACTATCTTGGTCCTAAGCAGGGAAAGCCGAGTTGCCAGCACTTTCGCCAGTATCTTGGCGTCACAATTTATTAAGGAAAGCGGTCTGTAAGAGTCACAGTCAGCAGGGTCTTTATTTGGTTTTAAGAGAGATGTGATTACCACTTTCCTCATGGATCTCGGCAGCTTTCCTACTTCCAAAGAGTCTTCAAAGACCTCCTTCAGGACCAGCGCCATTATGTCAACATAGCATTTATAAAACTCTGCCGGGATACCATCCGAGCCAGGCGCCTTGCCATTACTGAGGGACATAATTGCATCCCGTATTTCTTCCAGCTCAAGTGGTGCCCCGAGGAACTGCCTATGTGTCAATTAACCAACACAGAGCTATATCGTCTAGGAAGTTCTCAAAGGGTAAGTCCCCCTCTTGGTGTGTTGTGTATAACCTCTTATAATTAGCTGTAAATAGGCCCAGAATGTCCTTCGAGTCACGGCACACCTCCCCCTCCAGTGTGCGTACCTCTAGTACATGCGCACTACCTCGTGGCTTCCTAGTGATTTCTGCCAACGCCCGGCCTGGTCTTTCACCCTCACAGTATCGTCGTGCCTGCCAATATTTGCCTCTAAACTTCGCTTCCCTATCTGCTTCCTCTTCATATTGTGTGAGCGTATCTCTGAATAATTTATGTAGGGACCCATTGGCTCTCGAGTCAACTGTAATTCCAACATTCTTAAGTCTTTTTCCAGTTTATCAAGCGTCCCTCTAATATCTCTAAGCACTCCAAAGCTCTTAGCAATGTAATACCCTCTCACCGTCACCTTAAACGCCTCCCAGATGATTTCAACACTATCCACCGACCCCTGATTACGAGGAAAAAACTCCGAAATTTCCTCTCCTAGCTCCTTTTTAAACAGCTCATCTAGAAGAGCCGTGGGTTGCATACGCCATGCTGGCGATGCCTTATCATATCCCGGTACCGATATCTGCACTAGCACTGGGCAATGGTCTGAGTAAGATCTTGGCAAATGAGCCACTCTGCCCAGGTCAATCATCAGCCCCCTAGACAGCAGGCAGTAGTCCAATCTCGCCCATGTGTTAGCATGTGCGGTAAAGTGTGTGCCCTCTTTGATCCCAGCATGCATAAATCGCCAACTATCAGTAAGTCCCCCTTCTTCAATAATCCCAACTAATGCATCTCTTGCCCGTTTATTATATTGGGGGCTCCCATCTGATCTATCCAACCCTGGGGTCAGCGTAACATTAAAGTCTCCACCCCATAGTATATGCTTAGAGCCATTGTTCAGTATGGTACCCCATAATTGTATGAAAAACTCAGGTAAATCCACATTAGGCCCATAACAATTTACTATTGTGATCGTATCAGTACCAAGTCTACCCCACAACACACTGAATCTCCCTTCCTTATCCGTGTGTTCACCAAATTTTACAAATGGTACATTCCTCTTGATCAATATCGCTGTGCCCCTGGCATACGCTGAGTATGAGGAGAAGCTCCTAAACGCGGCCCATTTACTTGCAAATGAATAAGATGCGTGTGGGCTCAAATGAGTTTCTTGCAACAGCGCAATATGGATATGATGCTGCTCCAGGTATGCAACTACCCTCCTGCCTTTGCGGGCATCATTTAGTCCCCGCACATTCCAGGATAGGACCAACAGTTTAGTTAAGCGACCCTCACCCACCTTGTCCCGTGTACCCACACACCCTGAGCGACCAGCCATAATATAGCACATCTTGTATCACATGATCATGTAATCTGAACACAAATAGCCATAGCACACATAGCATCACATTTTCAGCAATTTGTATATCTGTACTCCAAGGAAATTCCTGCACCATACTGGTCTGCAAACACAAGTCCCGCAACTGTCCCAACCCTTCCTCCCCCCACAAGTAACTCACAGTTTCCACCCCTCCCCACAACATATTCAACCCGCCCCCCTCCCACTGAAGCAAACCCCAATCTGCCAGCCATGTGCCCTCCCAAACCCATCCCATAATTGCCCTGAGAACTAGGGTCAGTGTATGCCCATAACATCGAAAAACTTCTTGGGTATTTCCCGTTGGGGGTCATAACTAGGTGGCCACACGACTCCCCCTCACGTCCGTCATAACCACAATGTGACTCGTGGTCTGACCGACTATCCTGAGGGGGTGTCCGGCGGTATAACCTTAGGCAATTCTGGTGCTACACCAGCAAGCAACGTCATCTCCAGGTAAACAAGAACAAAATATAAAGAAACCACATATTATCGAGACCCCATTGTAAGCCACATCTTCTAATACCTAGGTCAGTGGGGGACATGTGAAAACCACTTTGTAGCACCACTCCGTATCCGGACAGTAATCACTATCTCACATGTGCTACCCCCCTTACAGTCTTCGAGGGCCTCTATTATGACCAGTTTGTATTGTTCACACACTCACTATTCAGCGTTCTCCACCTCGTCGTGCATTGGGTCCGGTTCATCCTCCGCTCTTTCAGCATGCCTGTTAGCCCGCTTGTACTGTTTGATGAAATCCCCAACTTGCTGAGGGTTGGTGAAAATTTGTTGTCGTCCCTGGTACGTGATCCTCAGCTTAGCCGGATAGAGCAATGCATAGTCCAGTTGCATGTCACGTAACTTGGCCTTCACAGATAGAAATTTTCTTTGTTCCTCCTGCACCACCTGTGTGAAATCTGGATATATGGTGAATGAATTGCCATCATACGAGAGTGTCTTAGTATTGCGGGCCGCTCGTAATGCTGCATCTCTATCCCTATAGTTCAACAGCCGAGCGACAATTGGTCTGGGGGGGCACCCGGTTTGGGCTTGGGGGCCAATGTTCGGTGCGCTCTTTCTACTATGAAGTGCGGAGAGAACACCTCCGTACCAACTGCTGCCACCAACATCTTCTCTACATATTCCTCCATCCTGTCCACATTTGTCGTCTCCGGAATGCCCACTATGCGTATGTTATTGCGTCTACTTCTCGCTTCTAAATCCTCATTCTTGGACGCAATAACACGTAGCAGGTTGTCCATCCTGGATAGTTGTGACGTATGTCGCATCGTTGTGTCCTCTGTGTCCGAGATCTGCTGCTCCACTTCCTTTAGTCGCCCCTCATGTATATCCAATTTGTGGACGACCGCATCCATGCGTGAAGACATCCTATCCACTTTGTCGGCTATCGTTGCGAACACCTGCCGCATTTCACGGAGAACTTCTTTGAGGTCCGATGAACCATCTTGTGGGTTTCCACTGTCCCCACTAGTGCCTGCCTGCTGCTGTTGGTCTGGCCCGGTACGATTCGTTTTCCTGGCAGTCTCAAATGTGATCTTCAGCTGCTTTGCGTCCGGTCTCCCCATGCTGGCCAAACGCGATTCCGGCTGATATTACTTCAAAGCAACTGTGCACCAGAGCACCAGCAATGGTCACTGTCACCCACAAAAAATCAGAAGCGACAAAGAAACAGAAGGCAGGTCCGTCCCACCGCACGTCCAGCCCTCCGATCCAGGAGTATAGACTGCGGTTGCAGGCAGCCCTGTCTCGCACAGTGTCTCCAGGTCTCGACCGTTACTGTAGGCGGCCTGAGAAAGGAGGGAATTCCTCCGCTATTTGCTGTATCCACTCCTTTACTCCTCGCACTCAGGGGATTTGTCACTCTCTGCCCCTCACTCTACGCAGTCCCGCTGCACTGGTCAATGGGGTTGGAGGCCTAGGCCACAGTACACGTCCAGGTATCTAGCCGCCTCCACCTGCCTTCGTCCTCCTCGCACAGCACTCCTATGCTAGCTATGGAGCGCTAAGCGGGGGGGTCACTCACCAGCAAGGTCACAACGAAGTCTCCCCTTGAAGGTATCAGACGTTCAGCCAGACAATCTCTCCGGAAGCCAGGGCCTCAGCACGCTTCACTCCGTGGGGATTTCACAGACTTATAAGCTCTCAGACCCTATATGGCTGCGTATGTATTCGGAGGGCAGGAAGCCCCTCACCACCACTGGCAGTCAATGTCAGAGTCCCTCCGGAATGTAAATATAGTGAGCAAGCCTCCATTCAGGTCAGTGTAGCTCCACCGATATTGATTACCGCTCCGATCGTCCCCGCAGCTCCAGAGATTATGCCCGTCTCCCAAGGGGAGGAGTGGTAACAGATGCTGAATCCCTCGCCGGCACTGCCCAGTCGACCAGTAAGAGGCCGCAGGCTCGCCCCTCGAACTGAGCAGCTCCTACGTTGTTTTCGCGTCTAATGCAGCCTAGGGCCCCCAGGGAAGCCGCGGCCTCACCTAATGCGCGCTGCCGGATATCAGCGGCACCTCCTCCAGAGGTGAGTCCCGCTGGGGATGTCGTCGCTCTCCCCGGTCCCAGGCAGTGTCCGATCCTGCCCAAATTCGGAGAACATACATCGGAGGTCCCACTGCACAAACGAGGCCAAGCACAGCCCAAGAATTTGCCGTTAATAGGATAAATATTCGGATATTATGCGCCGGACGGTGGGAGCCTCACGTGAAGGCAGCCATTCACCAGTGCGCCACCTAGCGCCCCCCTTGGGGCAGTGTGGGTTGCATTCAGTAAATGCTTTTCAGACACTGCCTGGGGCACACAAGGTGTCCCATGCATTTCCCAGTTCAAACTGGTTGCTGGGGCACTGAAACCCAGCTCTGGCGCGAAACTGGACAAAGGGGAAGGGATGTAACCACCCCCTCCCCAGGTCCTCCCATAGGTGGGACTCTAGAGTTATTCCAACCCCTAAACTTGGTATAAGTATAGGAACCCAGTCACTAGGACTTAAGATTACCCTGGATAAAACTCTGTAACAGAAATCTTGGACCTTCGACATTACATATCGACTGGAAGACGGAAGAAATCTCCCTTGGGGTCAAGGAGTGACTCCCCTGTTCAAACAGGCACCAAAGAAGCATCTTACCGGTCTGCATTTTCGAGGCTCCCGCCGGATCCCGAAGAATCTGTGACACAAGACACAGACTTCCAGACATCTCCGAGGCTGACACGAGTCCCCTGCGAAGCTGAGACATGTAGCCATCACGTGAGACGTGGGACCGGAACTCCTGGACATCCTGCACATTTGCTAGTGCATCGACTTCCCGAGCTTTCCCGAAGTTGGGCATTGGGCTGCTTGTAGTCCAAGCCCTGAGCACCTCTTGCATCGAAGATTGTGGGCCTACACTCCACGAGTGTTTCGTGGGCCCGCTTTCAGCATTTCCGCTCGAGGCGCCTTCGCGAACCCTAGTCCGTTGGCTAGTGGGTCCCCACAAAGGAATCTACTTTGTTTCTTGGGCTTTCCTGGTTGCTCCAGACGTGCCCTGACTCCCCTCCAAAGGGTGAGTCCCTCAGACATTGCTGGTCTGCACCGAAGCCAATCTTGTCATCTTGCGTGGGTTGCTGTTGCCAAGGCTTGTTGGGTCCAATCCGGATACCGACGCTGCAGCACTCGACATCCGACGTGGGACAGCTCAAATCCAGCTTCTGGTTGTCGTCGACGCCTCCTGGACCTTGTGGCTGAATAGTCAAGCTTCACCTACTTCACCTTAAAGCACCCGACATTGGCTGGCATCTTCTTGTCGCCATCCTGGTCACTGGCTAGTGACCCAGGCTCTGTCCCCTTTGCTTTCAGGTTCTTCAGATCTCCAATCCACCCTTGGATCTATCCGGACACTCTTCTCCTGGACGCCTGCAGCACTTCTCTGCAGCTCTCTATTGGAATAGACGACGAAACCCGACAAGAAAAGACACCTATGCACCCGGCTTCCCTGTGTGAGGTAACATGAGTACTTCGGTGCTCCCGTGGGTCTTGACTCACGAAGTGTCCAGTACTGAAATCCATGACCACCTAGCTTTGTATGTGAAGATACCAGTCAGCTGGAGGAGCAAGAACTATGTCTTTAAGTTCTTTGAGGCCATCAATAGTGTGATACACAGTGAAGGTATGGCAGAACTTTGTAACACTATGCATCACACATTGATAACTGATGAGAGCACAGAGATTTCTGTTACAAAAAAGCTCATCCTGTACTTCAAGTTCCGACCTGTGTTCTGAACAGAGCACAAAACACTGTTTGGGGGCATAGTGAAGCTGTGAAAGAATTCTACACTGCCAATGAGCTGGAGCTCATGAAAATGGTCATGTTCACATCCAATGGTGCGTCTGTGATGCTGGGTGAAGATAATGGTGTTGCTACTCACCTTAAACAATCCATTCCCCAACTAGTTGAGCAGCATTGTGTCGCTCATCGAGAAGATTTGGGAGTTGATGATGCCTGGAAGAGGGTTCCAATGATTAAAGAGATTGAGACTGTGAGAAGTTGGCCTGGCATATGATGTCCACTATTCTAGTGGGCACCTTGCACCTGCCCAAACGACCCTTATTGACGGTAGGTTTAGACAACCTTTATAGACAGCTATCCTAGTGGTTTACTGTGGAGAGCAGCCTTCAGGCTAAGTGTTGAAGGAATGTAAAGCAGCTTGTTATGCCAGTCTATAATCTCTTGAATGATCAAACGAAAGAGCACCACACCAGGTATATATAGAAAATATATGTATTTATTCTAAACACAACCCCTCTAGTCTCTTTATGAGGCTAGAGGCAAAAGTACAATATTATTTATTATTTGTGTGTTTTGTAAAGCGCGCAGCTACCCCAACGGGCGTCCCGGCGCTAATGAATCTGGAAGCAGTGGGCAAATATAAGACCGATTATAGATCAAAAAGATGGGTTTTGAAGGCCTTACGGTATAGAGATTCAGATGGACAGGCTCGGAGGGACAAAGGGAGCTTATTCCATTGCTGAGAGGCGCAAGCTTCAAAAGTTTTCCCTCCCTTTCGGGTTCTCTTAAACCTAGGAGTGACTAGGAGAAACTGGGAGTTTGAGCGCAATGACCTGGCATTATGATAAGGACGTAAGCAAGTTTTAAGATAGATCGGGCCTTTGCCCTGCGTAGCCCTGTAGGCCAATGTCATGGCTTTAAATTGACATCTTTTACTTACGGGCAGCCAGTGCAATTTACGGAGATGTGGAGTAATATGATGTCTGGGAGGAATACCCTCCACCAAACGAACTGCCGCATTCTGGACCGTCTGAAGCCTGTTACACAGACCGGCCATAATGCCTACATACAGTGCATTGGCGTAATCGAGATAGGAGGTTATCAGGGCGTGAACCACTGTTTTTCGACAGTCAGTGGGCAGATAGGTAATGAGTCTTTTTATTGTTCTGATCTTTGCAAAACAGGCTCCTGCTACCGTTTGCACCTGGTCTTCAAAGGTAAGCTGGTTATCCCAGCGAACCCCGAGGTTCTGTACTGAGTTTTTTGGTACGGGGGCTTGACTCAAGTCGTCAGGCCACCACAAATTGGATGACAATGGGGATGGTGTGTTAAAAAATAGAACCTCTGTTTTCCCCGCATTAAGCTTAAGGGAATTAGAGTCCATCCATCTTGATATGTTCCTAAGGCATGTTTTCATAAGATCGAAAGCCTTGCAGTGGGCTCTTCGAAGGTAAAAAAGGAGCTGGATATCATCTACATAGGAAGTGGTTTTAACTCCAGCCTGAGCAATCATTTCAGCCAACGGGGTGAAATAGACATTAAAGAGGAGCGGGCTCAAGGAGGAGCCCTGAGGAACTCCCCACTTAAGTGGTCTGGCAAGGGATGTGTAAGGGGGAGTATAAACCTGCTGAGTGCGTTCTGATAGAAAAGAAGCGATCCACTTCAGCACAGTACCCCCTATTCCCAGAGTAGCCAGTCTTTTCAACAGGATCTTATGAGAGACGGTGTCGAATGCTGCTGAGAGATCCAGCAGCACCAACACCGCCCTCGATCCCTGATCCAGTGTATATCTCACAGAGTCGGCCATTTCAATCAGTGCCGACTCCGTGCTGTGACCAGTTCAGAAACCGTGCTGAGTCTCATGCAGGAGTCCATTGGCTTCTATATAATTGGCAAGTTGGAAATGAGCCCATTTTTCCAAGACCTTAGCCGGGGCAGGCAGAAGGGAAATCGGTCTATAATTACTTGGATTGTCCGGGTCTGCATTAGGTTTCTTAAGAATAGGTATCAGGGAGGCATGTTTCCATTTGTCAGGGAACTTTCCCGTTTTCAAGGAATCATTCCAGATGGAATTGAGGAAGGGATTAAGAAGTGTTGCTAGTGCCGTATATTGCTTAGCCGGCCAAGGATCATTAGATGATCCGGATTTACATTTCTGTAATTCAGCAAGAGTGACTTCTTCTGATGCGACTTCGAACTCTAAAAGGACGGTAGATAACACGGTCAGAGTATCTTCTTCCTCCCTCTGTTTGGGACTGCTGGTAGTGGGGAAGGAGGCATATATAGTTTCTATTTTTTCCTCAAAATAATCAGAGAGTTTTACAAAAAGACTGAGTGGCTGGCAGACTCCTATTCATTGCTTGAGGGTCCGTGAAAGATCTAACAATATTGAAGATCTCTCTAGCCCCATTATTGGCTTTATTAATTCTATTGGCCAGGTAGTCCCTTTTGTGTACCACAATTGATCTGCGATACTCCTTTAAGGCAGCTTTATAAATGGATTTGCTCTCAATTGAGTACTTTTGCCTCCAGATTCGTTCGAGAGCTTTACACGATGCTTTTTCCTGACGAAGGGCATCAGAATACCATGGGGCTGATGGTTCTGACCTATAGGTTTTAATAGGCTTCAGTGGGGCAAGTGATTCCGTTGCCTGGCCTAACCAGTTATCTAGATTGGTAATACGAGAATTCAAGTCTAGTGCCGGATCCGGCTGCGAGTATTTTAAATGTTTTGGGAGCGATTCCAGAGTAATGCGACTCCAATTTCTACCTGAGGTCTTAGGAATTATGGTAGGCCTATCTGACTGAGGTAGCTTGATCGTGAAGGAGATAAGAAAGTGGTCTGACCAAATCACCGGCGTGGAGTTGGTGACCAAGGTATTAGCAAGATTAGTACAAATTAGGTCAAGAGTGTGTCCTTCTTTGTGCGTGGGCCACTCCACCAATTGATTCAGACTACATGCGGCGAGTGTCGATAGAAAACATTTGCTGTGAGAACTAGTCTTATCATCCACATGCAGATTGAAATCTCCTAAGGCTGTAAAATTAGCATAACGGGTACTGGCCTGAATAATATAATCCGCCAGGGCCGGCAGATGAGTAATACTGGAACCCAGAGGGCGATAGATCAAGAGCCCTGAGCAAGAAATAGATGCAGATAGCTTAATACAAAAAAGCAGTCCCTCAATGTTGTCAATTTGCTCATACGAGGGAATTATAACTGGCCAGTCAGATTTATGAATGAGTCCTACCCCGCCTCTCTGTTTGCCATTAGATCGATTGGCACAGATGATGTTATAGACATCGGGGATGGCAATACCAATAACAATACAAGAACTTAAATAGCACACGGTAAATTAGCACAGTATACGTTTTGCCCTAGGGGCCTCACAAACCATATACTAAAATAGTGGTATAAGAACCACGTGAGGGATAGAAGATAGGCCTAGGGCCTGTAGAACCCCTTGGGCAACCAGGAACCACCCAAGGTAGGGACGCAGGAGAACCACGGGGGACGCGTGCAGTGTCTAAACACAGCCGTGAATCACCATTGACTTTTATGGCGAAAGTTAAAGTTACAAAGTTACAGTTTCAGGACACTTAAGAGTGGACTACAGTAAAACCCTGTCTTGTACCGATAACATTAAAGTATTCATCTTGACTGCCAGCAACACATTGTCGATGAGAACCTTTATCTCCTCAGGCAGGGATCTTTGTCGTTCAACTACTTCCATTCTATTTGCTTTGTCAGTGGCAGTTTTGCCCGCACTCCAAAACCAAACCTGGCAGCAGCACTTCTGTTTTTCAATATCACCATGGCAGATTCGTGAACTTTGCTAATTAGATGGCGTTTCAGGTAATCTAGTTTCCAGCCACCACTCCATTTCTTCCCTGTAGAAAAGTCCTCAACAATCTTGGCTTCGGCACATACTTTCCAAATCAAGCCCACGTCAGGACTGTATTGAAATAGTTCCCCAAGTTGCACGCAAACCTTGCTTTGAGCCTTCTGTGTCTCAGCCTCCACAATTTCTTTCATCCACTCTTCCTTGAATACAAGGCAACATTTCTTCCTTTGTGGTGAAGCATCACACTCTGCAGAAGGTACAGAATTGCCCTTGAACATATTTGTGATAACTTGGTTTAGACTGCTATGCCACAAAGCCTGCAAAATAAAGGAACATGGCTAAAGTTGATGCCTATGCTCATGATTGCAATCTATCACATAATACTGAGGCATCGCCGGCAAACCGCAGAGTATAATTACCTGGATGTTTCTGTCCCCTGCCCTTTCAAACTTAAATGTAGCGCTGTCCGTAGAGCCTGCAATAGAGGTAAAGATTGTTATAGCACATTGTGATTTTATGATACAGCAATATACCATGTGCACCATAAGGGAACTCTACTAAACAATTGCCTGCTCTGCTTGTACTCACGTATGCCAGTTCAAATGTGTGGGGTACTGTCTAAGAAACCTACAACGGAAGAAAACATGGATGAGGTATGTTGGTATACTAGAATGTACGAGATGCACCACAGTTTAACTCTACCAAACAATTACCTGCTTTGCTTGTACTCACGTATTCCCGTTCAAATGTGTGAGGTACTGTCTGCAAAACCTACAACAGAAGAAAACATGGGTAAGGTATGTTGTTATTCTACAATGTACAAGATGCACCACAGTTTAAATGTACCAAACAATTAACTGTTTGTTTTGCTTGTACTCGCGTATTCCCATTCAAATTGTCTGGGGTACTGTCTGCGAAATCTACAACAGAAGAAAACATGTTCTGCCTGTACTCGCGTATGCCTGTACAACTGTATTTGTAGCACAGTCTCACAAACCTGCAAAAGAAAAGGGGTGCAGATTGTGAATCTATTTACCCAGCACCCCCCTAATCCAATGTGGAACATAAACAGAATGACCTTGTCTTTGGGGGTACTCATGCCTGATCATTCCAATCCAAATACCTTACAGACTGCAAACCTGCAATTGAAGACAAGATGGTTAGCAAAGGTTCTAAGAGTTACAATCAATGAATGGGACTGGCCCAGATACTCCAATAGGAAAAACGACCAAATAGTTACCTGGGATTCCAGTTTCGGGCAAATAGGCACGTGCCCCTGTGCTTCATTATTAGCATCCATTAGGCAAAACTTATCTGCACCTCCCCACACAATCCAGCCACTCTCCTGCATTTTCTTTACCTTTTGCCATGTCAATGTTTTAGCAGATGCGCGTCCCATTCACACACATTTGCATGTAATCACATTTACAATAGACCATGGGTACTCGCCAATATTTTCCCAAAGAGCCAAAAATATTTTGTTGTGGTGTGACAGATGGCCGCACTGATGTGTGCAGGGTAGTGGTCAGGGACTTGGGAGGTGTTAAAGTGGACTTGGAAAAGTATGTACATTTAGTGGCTGAACAATGTGGTACCAGAAAACTTGGGATCAATACTGGCTTCTCCGCTTCACTTTGGCTGAATAACTCTGGAGATTGATGGACAAGCTGCAGAGAGATCGGATTATTTTCTAGTTGAAGTTTTGACTCATAAATAGGGCTCCCGGTTTTATGGTATTTATTTTTTTGCCATTTCTGTTTATATTTATCTGTATTTATTTTTTGGGCATTTTTTCTGTATTTATCCACATTTATTTTTGCCACACTCAAAAGACGACGCTACAGCTAGTATTTTTCCACATTTATTTAACTTGAAAACACAACGAAAATAAAATGCCTTTCTACACTTGAAGTTGAAGGCATTGAGTAAACTTAGTGCTGCACTACTTCTATAATATACAAGAAATGCATTGCATGTCCCTCTCTTGCTCTGGATTAAAGTAAGTCCAGTCCCCCAAAAATGTGTCCTGGGTTACAACACCTTCACAGACGAGGTGCTGCAAGTGAGGGGGAACCGGGTCGGGACCTTAGTTCAACAGGTGATGTGTCCTCTTGGGCAGATGTGTACACATTTCCCATGGACCTGAAAGTAATGGGGAGCTGATGAGGAGCCATTAGTGCTTGAGCCTTTGAACGTCTATATGAAAAGAGGTGGATGGTAGATGAAAGCGGTTCTTTGTGAGGCTCTGTGTTTGCCGTGCATTGAGCCCACTTGTTGGGCCCAATGTTTGCTGGCCAGATCAAAACTGCTGCTGCGTCCTATACCACTGGACGGGGCTGCTCAGTCGCAGGATGTGCCATATACGTATAAACCACGGAGCAGGACGTGACTCATTATATGCTTGTCTTTCTGCACATTACGTAGAGAACATGATATAATATAGGTTGTCAAGTCGGCAGCTGCCTCTATTGCAAAGTGTCGTAAAGGAACAGACTGGTGCGCCGCACAAGAACAAATGCTTGTTTTAAATGTATTTCTACCCCGTCCCTTTTGGCAGCGTAGGGTGTTTCGCCCCGTTGTGTGTGTGTTTGGGGGGAGGGGGGCAGATCCTCCCAATAATTAAAGTGTCACGTGAGCTCTGATCCCACAAATCACCACTTTATAGCCCATTTGGACAGGATTCCGTTGCCTACCTTCGTTTAGATCTTCGTTTTGAGAACAGAGTGTGTGTAGCCATTAGCGCACCCAGAGGACTGTGGCTCGGGTTTTAAATGAGACCGGGTTGACAAAAACAACCAGAACATAGCAGGCGCTTCAGCTGTGGACTACGTGCATGCTTGCATGTAAGGTAAGAATGTAAATGAGCTAGCAGGAGCACGTGTAACCTAGAGCAAGTACAAATATACGGCCTCTAGTCATGTCCACACGGTTTGGAAAAATGCCAAGAATGCGGTGCACTGGAAGCCAGGCTATCGGGCTGAGAAGAAAACCCTGGGAGTCACTGGGAGCCCCTCTCCGGCAGGAGCTTCAGGGTACATTGGATAGAGGAAGGGGTACTAGCCCCCCTCCAGTAAGTACTACCGTGTACACAATACCATCCTTAACAGGGGGCACCCCCACTAAGGTTTAACGTACACACAACTCCCCTTACCCTCCCAAGTAAGATCTAACGTGTACACAACAGCACCCTTAATGGGGGGCACCTGCCCCACCCCCCAGTAAGTTTTACCCAGGGTGAAACAGCCCGTAGGCAGAGGGCAACTTCTGACCTAGGGAACGGGGTGATCCCTCCCTCTCCCGAACAATCGGTGCAGAGCAGTGTGTCTGAGTGTGTGTGTCTGTGTGTATGTTTGGGGTGGGGGGGGGGGGGTGAGAACCCCAAGAGAATTAATACCTTGTTGTCACGTTACACTCGGTGCTGGAAAACGCATCTCTGTGGCTTGTGTTTGAGGTGTCTTTGAAGCATGGCAAGGGGTGGAAAGGAGAAAGCCTCACTCTGTGTCTCGATCCAGCCCAGGGGGACCTTTCTTCACGGGAAGGAAAAGCCTGGGATTCCCCAATCAGACAGAGCCTTGTCTGCCTCTCATGACATCGTCAGGAAGGAATGCCTGTCACTGGGAGTCCATTGCTGGAGGCATGAATCTGCAGCTCCTGTGTAAACATTGCTGGCACCCCCGCACCAGGGCCTGGTGGCAGCAGGCAAAATGGGCCGGTGTCCGCTTTCTCAAGGCCCATGCTTTTTTCAGTGTTAGTTTATCAGAGCACCTGGGGGGCTTAGCTGTGATAAGCCCCAAGAGTTAAAATGTTATTGGGACCAGCTCGCACTTCGCACTTCTCTTTGGAACTCCACGGGATGCAAACGCCCCTCCCCACCCTCGCACAGGCTGTGGATAGCCCATGGTCATTCTGACTGCAGATGATTATCACATTTAGAATGACAATGGGCCGTCTGCCTTTAACATACCGTGCACTGCAAGTGAGTGTCTTTGAGGCGAGTGACTCACTTGGCGCCAGTAGATTGTAGCAGACGAGCTTAACGTGCGCCCAAGGTGTGCTTCCTGACTGCTGATTAGCACATGCCAGAAGGTGACCTCATCCATGAACAGTTTTACTCGTATTTTTCCGTTTCTAAATTTAAATACAGACAATGGAAATATAGTTTTCTGTCTGTATTTGTGTATAAATCTGTGAAAATGGAAAACCGGAGCCTTACTCATAAAGTAGCAGAGGAGGTCAAAATGCTTGATGCAAAGCAGGTGAACCATGCAGATCACAAATTACATGCAATGTAAATAGATCACTTAATTATTGCTTCTGTCAGAGAGCCCCTTTTGTTACTGGCAGTTTACAAGTTGAAATCGTAATATAGAAAAGTGAGCTATTAACTATCAAAGAGCTGCATGCATACTGCAAGGGATAGATTAGAACATTATGAATTTCCCCTCCAGACTTTCATTATCCTAATGCTGCAAAAAGGTTTCACTTGGATGCAAATCAATTCTTATTATTAAACCCAACCCCCAACCCTGGAGTTACATTTTAAATTCTCAGTGTGTGCTTTTTCAGCCCAATAACTTTTAAACTATACTGTCTACCAGTATGGATTACTGGTGACTCCTGCAACTTGTAGTCCTCTGTCTGATGTAACATTTCCTATACATTGATTTACACACTATGACTCAGTGTCAGTGTCAGTGGGGGGAGAGGTGTGGCGCCGCGGCCAGGGCGACTGACGTTGGAATCTGGGGATCACGGTTCGATCCCCGGCTCCGGCGGCAGGTTAGCCCAGCACCATGCGACTCTGGGCAATAGCTTGCTTAATCTTCCCGACGGCCCCCAGCGCCTAGAGACCCTAACGGGTGATTGTGCGCTTTACAAATGTGGATTATTATTATTGTCTGTGTAATGTGCATGCAATGTAAAGTGGGGTTAGGTAGATTGGGTGCATTCGAGTGTAATCGATTGGGGTGGAGTGGGGTAGAGTAGTGTGGGGTAAGTAGTGTGAAGGGGAGTGGATTGGAGTGTCATGGCATGTTGTGGACTGCCTTATCGTGGAGTAGCATGTTGTACAGTGAAGTGGCATGAGAGAGTGGAAGGGCATAGAGCGAAGTGGAGTATGCATGGTGTGGTAGCGCGCAACCATTACAGACAACATATTTTCAATTGAAATGAGCATTACATTTATACCAAAATGGGACAAAACTCAACATAAACAATATTGTGTGCATAAGTCGTCACCTGTGTATTGATGTGTTTTTATCATATTCAAATATTTGTTTCCAGCACATTTGAGAATAAAAGAAATTGCTTCATCTATACCACGGGTACTCATAGTACGGGCCGGGGGCGGCCCGGCAAGCCATCCCTGGCGGCCCGCTGACCTTCCAGACATCCTACCCATGTTGTATTTTAAAAAAAAAAGGAAATCGTGTCTTCAAACACTGCTGGTTGCTCCAGCGGGAGTCTAAGAGACTCTGCTGCTCTGTGGGGGCCGGCCACCGGGTGATTCCAATGATAGTGGAGCTGAAGGGGCCTAAGAAGAGGTTAAGTACAGCAAGGCCTCATTAACATACAAATGGTCTTTCTAAAGACCTGTGAAGTGCTCGGGTGGGGCTGTGTGTGCCAGGAGGCTGTCTCAGCCCAGGCTGACACACGCAGGGTGAGGTGAAGAGGGTGACAGAGGGAGGTAGTGGGACAGAGGGAGAGGGAGGGAGGGAAAGGAGACAGAAACATCAGGGCTTGTTCCATTAAATATGAGCTAATGAAAACAGTTTAACATACATACTTTAGGTACATATAAACCACCTATGTGTATCTCGCCTGCTGTCTCTAATGTACTCATCAAGTGTTTATTTAATGACAGCGCTTATATCCAGATTACTTTACTCGCACACTGTGTGTGACAACTTCATCTTGTCAGACCTGGCACCTTGTTTGTTTATTGTGCTCCAAAGACTTGTGTTATTTTCTTTATATTTGTATTGACTTAGTAGGACCATCGAGCTAAATTGGCCGGTCAGTTCTAGCTTAATTACAGTGATCAAATAGCACGTACTTAGCAAGAGCAGCAGCAAGTGCAGAATCCAGGAACACCGTCTGGTGTTCAAATCCAAAAGGTTTCTGAGTTACATAGACGCATTCCAAACTTGCCTGCAGTCAGTGCATGTTGAAGCGCTGGTGCGCTTCCGTTCGAGTAATTATGTTATTGCTGGCAATTCCTACAGTGCAGGAGTATTGGGACCACTCAGTCCAATGCAGGTAAGCAATTGAAGCTGCCAAAGTATTGCGGTCCTTCAGACAAGCAGCGCTAGTGCTTAGGGCAGTGTCTTTAGAAACCACATTGTTTTAAAAACAGGCAACGTTTCTCAGTTTCGGCGTCACAATGAACAAGATGCTGGTGCTCCCTTTTAAGGGAATTATGGTAATGGCAGCCCCTCACAGATAAATGTGCTGGGGCACTGGGAGGGAGGAAAAGGGAGGGAGACAGAGGGAGAGGGAGGGAAAGGAAGAGAGAGGAAGACAGACAGAGGGAGGGAGACAGACAGAGGGAGGGAGACAAACAGACAGAGGGAGGGAGACAGACAGTGAGATGGGGAGGGAGGGAGGGAGAGGGAGACGGGGGGGACAGAGGGAGGGTGACAGACAGTGGGAGGGAGACAGAAAGAGGGAGACAGACGGAAGGAGACAGACAGAGGGAGGGAGACAGACAGAGGGAGGGAGGGAGCCAGACAGACGGAGGAGGGAGACAGACGCAGGGAGACAGATGGAGGGAGAAGGGAGAGAGAGGGAGACAGAGGGAGGGAGACAGAGGGTGACAGAGGGAGACAGACAGAGGGAGACAGACAGATGGAGAGAGGGAGACAGACAGATAAGGGAGGGAGAGGGAGACGGAGGGAGGGAGGAAGACAGAGAGGGGGAGGGAGGGAGACAGAGGGGGAGGGAGGGAGACAGAGAGAAAGAAGGAGACAGAGAGAGGGAGACAGAGAGAGGGAGACAGAGACTGACAGGGGGAGACAGAGAGGGAGAAGGGAGTGAGTGAGACAGTCAGAGTGAGTGAGACAGAGGGAGACAGGGAGAGAGGGAGGGAGAGAGAGCTAGAGAGAGGGAGGGAGACAGAGAGAGGGATAAAGAGAGCGAGATAGAGATAAAGAGAGAGAGAGAGATGTGTGTATGCGGGGTCTGGTGGCTCAGTGGACGAAGGCGTCCGCTGCAGGGACCTGTGATAACCCTCATGGTCACAGTTTGTTTTGTTGCTCTAGCCCCGCCTCCTCCCCCACTGACCCCGCCCCCACTGGTGCGGCCCTCGGACACAAACCACACTGTAAATTTGGCCCCGAGAGAAAGTTTGTGAGTACCCATGATCTATACTGATAGTTAATCTATTTTAAAAAATCAGCACAGTTCATTTTTTTAATGTTACAAATGGGGGTGGGGTCGCACACTACTCACACACCGGCGGTGTCGCCCCTAAGGACTCTGGTCAATGTAGTAAAGTGTTCGCGATGCATCATCTTTCGATCTTCTGCTATCTTCGCTGTCTTCGCCATCCCTGGACACGTGTTTCGGGGTATTACCCCTCATCAGCAGGGATAGGCCGTGTACTGGGGTTGCCGATGGCTGCCAATATCTGCTAGGTATAGTACCACTCAGGCGCGGGATCCCAGGCTCGTCAGCCCGCTGCTCAAGGGAGCTTTAAAGTTACAAATGGGGGTGGGGTCGCACACTACTCACACACCGGCGGTGTCGCCCCTAAGGACTCTGGTCAATGTAGTAAAGTGGCAGATATTGGCAGCCATCGGCAACCCCAGTACACGGCCTATCCCTGCTGATGAGGGGTAATACCCCGAAACACGTGTCCAGGGATGGCGAAGACAGCGAAGATAGCAGAAGATCGAAAGATGATGCATCGCGAACACTTTACTACATTGACCAGAGTCCTTAGGGGCGACACCGCCGGTGTGTGAGTAGTGTGCGACCCCAACCCCATTTGTAACTTTAAAGCTCCCTTGAGCAGCGGGCTGACGAGCCTGGGATCCCGTACCTACGCGCCTGAGTGGTACTATACCTGGCAGATATTGGCAGCCATCGGCAACCCCAGTACACGGCCTATCCCTGCTGATGAGGGGTAATACCCCGAAACACGTGTCCAGGGATGGCGAAGACAGCGACAATAGCAGAAGATCGAAAGATGATGCATCGCAAACACTTTACTACATTGACCAGAGTCCTTAGGGGCGACACCGCCGGTGTGTGAGTAGTGTGCGACCCCACCCCCATTTGTAACTTTAAAGCTCCCTTGAGCAGCGGGCTGACGAGCCTGGGATCCCGCACCTACGCGCCTGAGTGGTACTATACCTGGCAGATATTGGCAGCCATCTGCAACCCCAGTACACGACCTATCCTTGCTGATGAGGGGTAATACCCCGAAACACGTGTCCAGGGATGGCGAAGACAGCGAAGATAGCAGAAGATCGAAAGATGATGCATCGCAAACACTTTACTACATTGACCAGAGTCCTTAGGGGCAACACCGCCGGTGTGTGAGTGGTGTGCGACCCCACCCCCATTTGTCATTTTTGTATGTGCTAGGAAAATAAACCCTACACCCTCTCATCTTACATGGATGCTCAGTAGGAATGTTTGCATACATTCTCTCACCTTGAAGTTAGAGAAAGAAAAGTAAACACCAATCCTTTTATGGAAAGAGCATATTTTAAGAGACAAGCTTGAATGTCACCTCAATGTCTGCTGCAGCCAATTACACCGCTTAGGTATTGACTGCATAGGAGGACACTGGATTATGGAAATGGCCCAGTGTTTTTATAGTGTCTGTGATTTACATTTAGCTGGTCTCCAAGCGCTCTCAGTCCTTGCAGGTAAGGGAACTGAATCACATGGCCACGTGGAGCCCAGTTCTGGGGCATTAGGCTCACCGAGGGGGTGCGTCTATGGTGACTATTGCACTGTCCTCCTTCATACACATACACAGATGATACTCAGATGCTAGCATAAAAAATGTATACCCAAATGCTGCTGCCAAGGGGAAATGTATGTACCATGTTTACACTGAAAACCTTGCACAAATGACTCCACCTGCTCAATATTCCAATCGGCACAAATAGCCAAAGGAGGCATCTGGGGCAATATAAAAGCGCACTTGAAAAGAAGGGCCTTGCAAAGTGCTCACCACCCCCTCCTACAGAGAAACAATAAGATGCTGCAAGGGGGCAGAGATACTGTCCCTGTTTTCCCCTGACATAAATAAGGACAGTGCGCTCTGTATAATACAGCCCCTGATGTCATTTTACCCGGAAAAACATGCCACGTGTCATGTCAGAGATGAAAAGTCTTTATTTGATCAATTGCACTGGGTTCCACAATGAGTCCCTTGAGAGACCAGCCACATATCAGTACTCTGTGTTTGCAAGCAGTAAAGCTATTCATGAATCAACTAAACCTCCCAAGTACAAAGCGTAGGGACCTTCCTTTAGACAACACTGCTTATACAGGGACATCTCTAACATTTGATACACACCTTCTCTGTAGAGGCCATTAATTGCATACATTCATGGTCGAAAGCACCTTGCAGGGGAGATTGTGTGCTTTTATTTAAGTATCCATGTTAATTACCGCACCTTTGCGAGTCTGCGATTAACATGGATACTTAAACAAAAGCACTCATTCTGCCCGCAGCTTCGCTTTACTATCAAAACAATACAGCAACTCTGCAAGCAGTGCAGATTACCCTAAAAAGCACTCGCCATGTTTTTAAACTTGCTGTATTGTTTTGTTAGTAAAGCGAGGCTGCGGGGGAGATTGTGTGCTTTTATTTAAGTATCCATGTTAATCGCAGCCCCTTCACGAGCTGCGATTAACAGAGATACTTAAACAAAAGTACTCAACCTGCACGCAAGAGAAGCTGGACAAGCAACAGAGACCAACTTTAAGTAGTTTAACCGACCGAATAAGGATAATGGAACGCATAAGGTTAGCACTATGGTGATGGACCAACAAAAGCCACATCTCAATCGACTACATTTACATCCTGGGCATTTTACATTTGTCATGGCAACAAATGCCTCAGTGGATGGCTTGGGCGCTTCTTTTAAGAGCTGTCGGTGAAGGATCTGTGGATGATGTTGGAAGCACATTCTACTTTACTCAGAGAATCCTGAGGTCTTCAGTGTCGGTGTGCGCCAAGAACATTACTTCAATATTCTCCATGAACAACCAAGTAGACACTCCTATTATATGATTTTGCAGTAGGGCAATAGACCGCAGCAGCTCCCTGGAAGTGGAGTACCTACCAGGGATCATGAACTAGTGGCTGGATGTGCTACAAAAATCAGTAAGAAAATGCCACAAGCAGGAGCCCAGTCGGGTGCAGGTGAACTGATTGAGGAGACCTCTCCGAACCTTTTGTGCAACCAAAAGCAACAAAAAATGCAAATACTGTGCCAACAGGTATTGGCAGCTTGAGACAAGTGGGGATTTCTTTTCAATGACATGGAGAGGAACCTTTACATAAGCCTTTCTCCAGTTCTCTCATCACCAGGAAATTTGCCAAAATCAAGTTAGAGACATCCTGCATCATACTCATAGCCCCAGAGATGACCAAGCCAGCATTTGCACATGGATCTCCAGTTACATCCAAGCTCCTGCTTGCACAAAAGGGCATAATCATAGGTCCATGGGGATGCACATAGAACCGATTTTGAGATTTTGCAATTTTGGTGCTTCAGTCTCTGATTCATTCAACCATTGGTCAAATAAGAACTTGATATTGTCTTGTTGCCGCTGATACAATGTCCATTTGAGCCTATTCATAAAGCAGATGTTAAGTACGTCTTGGAGTGTGGCTTTGCTGTTGGTGATGTCAGCCACAATGGACAGTGAAATTCGAGCACTATCAAATAACCCTTCCTTAGTTTCTATAAGCATACATGCATTCTTCATACCAACCAGATGTTTGTGCTAAGTTCCCACAGACTCATCTGTGTATTTCTCTATAGATCCATCAATGCAGTGGAGAGGATGCTACTTCCTGGATATTACCAGATGTTTGATGTATTATATTGTTAGAATAGAACGTTTTAAGTGGACAGATCAGTTTTTCTCCTTTGGAAGGAACAATGGTGACCCACGGTCCAAGCAAGGAGGGACCAGGCAGATAGTGGCAGCCATCAGCTACTGTCGGGTTAAGCCAACAGCACCCTGCTGGTAAAAGTAATTGAACATTTGATGAGAGAAGCAGTGACAGGGCTGTAGGCCAGTAGTTCCATTGAGAGTTATTTTTAGGGTGGCTACAAGGAAAAGCTGCTACACATTCACAAGGCACTACTGCTTGGACACAGAAGCTGTGAGAGATTCAGGGATGGGGCAGACAATTGTCTCCTCTATTTAAGTAATTGTTGGTATTTGTACTGATTGCTGCAGAGAAATTAGAAAAGAAAAGGATTCGAATGAAGAACATTAGACAGGATAGAAAGATGAGAGAAGGAGACAGTTCCAGAAAGGGAGGAAGACAGAATAAAGAGTGAGACCAGAGAAAATAAAAAAAGACTGTCGTCAGGATAGGAAGGGGAAGACTTGGGGAGGGGGGGTTGCGATTAACATAGATACTTAAACAAAAGCCCTCA
Source organism: Lissotriton helveticus (assembly GCF_964261635.1). NCBI lineage: Eukaryota > Metazoa > Chordata > Amphibia > Caudata > Salamandridae > Lissotriton > Lissotriton helveticus. The sequence goes on along the minus strand of NC_136067.1, from coordinate 1,153,779,097 downwards.
ACCTGCGCGCAGCCACCCTTTACTAACAAAACAATACAGCAAGTTTAAAAACCAGGCGTGTGCTTTTAAGAGTAATCTGCCTTGTTTGCAGACTTGCTGTATTGTTTTGTTAGTAAAGCAAGGCTGCGGGAGAGATTGTGCGCTTTTATTTAAGTATTCATGTTAATCGCAGCTCGTGAAGGGGCTGCAATTAACATGAATATTTAAATAAAAGCACACAATCTCCCCCGCAGCCTCGCTTTACTAATAAAAGAATACAGCAAACAAACCGTTCAGGGCAATACAAAAGCACACGCGCAAGAAACAAAGGTACAGTAGGTGGCCAACACTTACCTCCACTCCCGAGTGTTCACTGCAAAGTGGTCACTTCCGCCGCCGTCCTCTGCAATATGGAAATGCCAGTTTTTCGTGCCGCGTGCCTTTTAAAAGCGGCGGCAGCGCGAATACCCTCAAGGGTTCTGCCGTCTTTGCGCGCTCCACACATGGCGCTGCGCGCTCGGGGGGAGAGAAGTGCAGGCGGGCGCCTTATTGGGAACAGTGGTTACAGGTAGGTAAAGGTTAGGGACCAATAGGTCCCTTCCCTGGGGTGGGACACCCCCTATTCTGCAACTCTCCAGTGGGAGGGGGGCAGGAGCCTGACCCTGGTAGGCTGGGTTCCCCCATCCTCAAGATGGCGGGGACTCGAGGTTGTGCTTCACCTCGCCTCCCCCTCCCTAGGGGTGGAGTTGGCATATGTGGGCACACCTCTCTTTCTCACTTTGCTTTTCCTGACCGGTCTCCTGCCGAAAGTGGGGGGTAGAACCAGTGGGGACTAGTTGCTGAGTACAGCAAGTGGTCTGGAGAGGCTCACAAAGGCGTTATGCCTTTGAAGCTTCTCCTTCGTGAACCCTGCCCAGGGAGGAGGCTTGGCACCTCGTCCCAGGATGTGCATTGGTTCAGGTCCCCGAAAGCAGCAAGCTATCGCGCAGGGGTCCAGAAACACGTCTGGGATTGGCAGCCACTTAGTCAGGTCGCTGGGAGTTGGTCGAGTTTCAGGGAGCATCTCTAAGATGCTCTCTGTCGTGCATTTTACATTAAATCCCACATAGGCATCAGTGTGGGTTTAATGTGCTGAGGAGTTTTATACCAAACTTCTCAGTCTCCAGTATAGGCATTATGTGCTGTGGAGTTCGTAATGACAACCTCCCTGCACCATATACTCTTAATGGCAGCACTGCACTTACAGTGCCCAGGAATGGAACTGGGTACTGTAGGGTTACAGGGCTCATGCACCTGTACCTTCACCTCTGGCATAGGGCAACCAGCTAGAGGGGTGACTGATGTATGCCAAGGCAGTGTTTTGTGGGCATGGGACACAGGGATTTGTCATGTCGACTCTTTGTTTTGTTCTGCACCCAGACACACAGCCTGCCAAGGCAGTGTTTGTGTCAGGGCACAGGGCCTCGAAGGGTGGCACAATAAGTGCGTCTGCCCTTAGGGGCCTTCTCTGGTCACAGTGCCCTGGGTACCTAGGGTACCATTTACCGGGGGCTGACATGTGGCCGAGATGCCAATTGGGTTTAGGCTTCAATCCAGTTTTAGGGAAGGAACAGAGGCCCTGGGTACCTGATTGGCTGGAGCCCAGGGCACGTTCAGTCAAAACACATCAGCAATTCATCAAAAAGTGGGAGCATACCATGCAGGAAAGACGGGAAAGACTGCACTTTCCCACACTGTGCATCTTTCTTTTTGGGCCTTACTACGTGGATCTGGCACTCGTCCCAACTTTTCCCTGGTCAGTTGACAAGTTTTTCTTACAAAATTGTTTTTACACTGTGCAAGGGAATTATGCTCCCCCATAAAACTAAAGAGTTTAAGCCTTATTGAGAATATCCATGACAGATCCCCACAAGGTGTGCCTCTGGCGTTTGAGTTTGGTGCTCAACAACAACATCCTGCGTGGAACGTGCCCCGTATGAATCCAAATGCCATCTGCGAACACGAAGCCAAGCTGCATGTTGCCAAACACTGAAACAAGCCTTAAAAGTCTGGCTCAAAGTCTAGGGCACAGACCTGTTCCCCGCTCGTCTGTTCCTGTGACAGGTCCTCTTTGCGATCCAAGTCTCCTGGTAAGTCGAAGCAAAGCACAGAAAGGGCAAGCAGGATTCGTCCTAGTCTTCTGCCACTCTCAATCAGAGACGACACATGGATAACAGGGAGCCTTCTTGTCTCTCTTCTGGTCCCCTGCTGAGGATCTGAGCCTGCAACTGATCCTGTTGCACCCCAGGGCTTCTGGGTCGGTCAATGAAATCACAATGGATTGAGGCCTTTCTACAGTCCATATTTCGAATTCGGGCCCCATTTTGGCTCTCTATGGCACACCTTCAGGCTTCAAGGATCCACAAGGCCTCCAGGTGAGTTACTGCCAGTGGATCTGCCCTTGGCACATTGTGAACCTACCTCTGGTTCCCCTTCTATGCCAGAGCAGACTTTCAGTCCTTTACTGACGTCTGTTCCAGTTCGTTTGGCATCGATGCTGGCCCAACTGGACCAAATAATGATTCAATTTCCTATTGTCCTATTTGATGCTGAGCCAAATTAATCTTGGCCCTGACAGAGGTAGTGTCCTAAAGCTGTACTGACTCAGACAGAACCATGCCTTTGAGCCTCACTCCAGCACTCAAAATCTTCTAGATTTGGACTCTGGTCAGAGCCAAAACAGCCTTGGAAGATGACTGTGAAGATGAGGGAAATTATTTTCCCCAACACTATGATAATGACAATTTATTCATGGACTTACAGGATTCCAGTGGGTTGGACACTTCCTGGACACTAGGTTGTGTTTTCTGCCAGACCTTCAAAGGAAGTGGGTGCCTTCTTTGGCGTTGCCGTGGTATTGGATTTAGAACTGGCAACTAGGGCTCTCAAAACTAACATACTGACAGAACTTTTTGTACCTGGACAAACTTCTTCAATCAGTATAGCCTGGATTGACAACTTTATAGGCACCTGATATACGCCTTGTTTCTATTCACTAGTGAACAGGCTGCCAGATGCTCCAAGCTATCTCCAAGTGATCCTGACCTCTTGAAGCAGCACTCTATACCAGAAAGTATGGTCGTTCAGACTATCACTAGTATAGTGAACCCCTAATTAATTCTTCATGACTATGCCAGACAGATTCAACATGGATTGAGGCATGTGGGAAGAATATGGATTGTATGTCGGAACAACAAGTTCCCCAACCATGACTTCCCTAACAACGAGGTCACAACCACGACCTCGTCTAAACCACGATTTTTTTTACCACGCATTCCTTTACACGTATTTTCGTGGTAAAGTAATTCAAGTTATAAAAAATGCTTTCCAACTAGTACCCCGAACCCCTTAAAAACGAATTTCCCACACCCTAAAAGCAAACACGATCACCCACACACCCTATAAACTAACTCCAACCCCTACAAAGGATTCGCAAAGCCTCCCAACCCCTGTATATTAACTCCAAACACCCCGCCCTCTAAAAACGAATCCCCCCACTCTAAAAATAAACATGATTCCCCTCAAACCCCAACCTCTAAAATCTAACCCAAAACCCCCCACCCCCTGAAAATTAACCTCTCTTACCTGTTCCTCTGCGACGCTCCTCCGAACTCGAGATGGGAGGAAAGGTCGGTAGACAAAATTGCGCCGCGGCTGTTGGTTTCTGCTTTGTACAGTATTAGGACCAGCCATTGAGGTCGGATGTAGCAGGGTGGTCTGTTTCCTACATGCACAGTGAGTAGCTTGGGAACGGCCCAAAGGATGCTATGTGGGGTGAGGTTTTTTTTGTATGACTGCTTTGAGACGGTGACAGCAGCTTGGGACTAAGATGCGACGATAGTCCTCGCTCGAGGGTGACACATAGACGGAAATGAGGACGGCACAGTGGGGCTCAAAGGCGGGCAAAGCAGGACGCTTCACATCAGGCAGTGTAGTGGGGGCAGTGCAGATGGATACATACCAGACGTGCCGGGAAGGAAGTCCAAACGAAAATAGTGCAGGCAGGTTTATACGAGACGGTGCAGTGCAGCCTACAGGGCAACAGTGTATTGGGATTCAAATGGAGTCAGTGCAGGAGGTTTACACAAAACGGGGAAGTTCACCGGAGACAGCACGGAGAGCTCAAACGAGATCAGTGCTGAGAGGTACACGCGGAAATATCGTTTATCGAGAACGACGCAAGCCGAACTCCGCCCTTCCAGAACACTAGAGCGAACCAGCCTTAACCACGCACATGCTGAGTCGAGGCTGAGTCATTGTTCGGGCAAGTCGTTGTTCCACTTTCGTGACTCCGGAACTCGTTGTTCCGGAGTCATTGTTCAGGATGTTCCCAAGAATATGAAGTTCTTCTCAAGTCTAGCCGTCCGGTCAGTTAATGCCAGCTGTTCTCTGGATAGCTATACGCATTCCTTATGGACTTGGTTGGTGCGATCTTGCAGCAGTCACTAAAACATTTAGGGCCAATCTGGCTGAAGCCATCCAGGTTGGTCAGGATGCTGCAAAATACATAATCTGTTATCCACTGGACATTAACAACTGCTTGGACAGAGCAGTTAGTAATGCTGGGGAGCTTCAGCCACATGCTTAGATGAGATCAACAGGCTTCTCTAGGGTTGTGTAAGCCTCTCTGATCGACATGCTATTCAATGAATCTCGCCTGTTTGGCGATAAGTCTGATTTTGCTTTGGGGGGCGTGGCTTGACCACCGGCGAGCATGGACGCATGAGCTGAGAGCTCCGCGCTTGCCTTGCTGCTTATCCTGAATTAACTGTTGCCCCGGTGCTGCCCTCAGCTCAGGGGAGCCCCCTGGGATTGTGTGGACCCCCGTGCGCTGCCATGGGGCTGTGGGCGTGGACCGCCGGAGCCGCTGACACAGAGATCCCTGTCGGCCCTTTCGGAGGGTGCCGGCCATCTTGGCGAGGCCTACGCTGGGGCCTGCATCCCCGGCCTCAGGTGACTGGAGGGCCGCTGTGGGAGTGGAGTGGGCCGGCCGGGGAGCTGCGCCTGTCGCCGCTGACTTGGTCAGGATGCTGCAAAATACATAATCTGTTATCCACTGGACATTAACAACTGCTTGGCCAGAGCTGTTCGTAATGCTGGGGTGCTTCAGCCACATGCTTAGATGAGATCAACAGGCTTCTCTAGGGTTGTGTAAGCCTCTCTGATCGACATGCTATTCAATGAATCTCGCCTGTTTGGCGATGAGTCTGATTTTGCTTTGGGGGGTGTGGCTTGACCACCGGTGAGCATGGACGCGTGAGCTGAGAGCTCTGCACTTGCCTTGCTGCTTATCCTGAATTAACTGTTGCCCCGGTGCTGCCCTAGGCTCAGGGGAGCCCCTTGGGATTGTGTGGACCCCCGTGCGCTGCCTGGGGGCTGTGGTCGTGGACCGCCGGAGCCGCTGACACGGAGATCCCTGTCGGCCCTTTCGGAGGGTGCCGGCCATCTTGGCGAGGCCTACGCTGCGGCCTACATCCTCGGCCTCAGGTGACTGGAGGGCCGCTGTGGGAATGGAGTGGGCCGGCTGGGAGCTGCGCCTGTCGCCGCTGACTTGGAGCGGGGCTGCAGCCGGCTGGACCGTGGCTCACGTTATCAGGGCCGTCTTACAGGAGATCCTTGTGTTGGAGAACACGGCGCCCAGGGGCCGGCAAAACCACGAGGAGACCAGCGCTGTGCGTAGGTCTGCCGCGGAGGCGGTAGTCACCTGGGCGCTAGCAGGATCGACCGGCTTGGAGAGGCCCACTTACCCACGTTGGAGAGACGTGGCCACCCTCCCCGCCGCGGGAGATCTGGCGACTCCGGTGGGCCGCAGCTAAAGACCCCTGCGGCTGGTGAGGTGATCGGAGGCGGCGCAGTGGTGTAGGCATCTGTAGCAAGGGCGCGTGCATCCTACCACCGCTGGAGTGCTGCAGCCAGAGATCCCCGTGGCTGATGAGGTGACCGGAAGGAGGCAGGCGGTGAGCGGGACCGAGCTGTAGGGTGTTGGCGGACCCCTCCTCTCCAGGGGGGTGTCACTGCCGGAGTGTGTCCCTGGATGGCCGCAGTCTAGGTGAGCGGCGGCACAGGAGTGCTAGTGGGAGCGGCGGGGGACGCGGGACCCCCCCCCCCCGCGAGTCCAATTGCCAGGCGGTTGAGGAGGTGTTATCTGAGGCGGCCCGCGGGGTCTGGAGCCAAGGGGATGTGGCTGCTGTGAGGACACATTGTGTTGATGGGGTCACGGTCCGGCTGGAGTTGTCCTGCCTCTGGTACTGTTTGGGGAACCGTCCGGCGGCACTGACCTTGGGCTGTGGCACCTGGTCTCCTTGGTGGCCCAGTAGTGGCTGAGACTGACCAGCAGGAAGGTGATCGACGCTACTGGTGGCCAACTGGCATAGAGTGGTGACAGCGAGCCGCCCGTGCCCCTGGGGGCCCCCCGATCGACGACCACCGTGAGCAGTAGTTGGGGCTCAGACCATGGGAAAGCCACGACTGAAAACTGGGACGGTGCCCCCTGACCCCGCTGAGGAACTGCCGGTGGGTCAGGATCAAGGTCCGTCTGGAGCACCGGGGCTACAGCAACAGCAGATGGATCAAATACTGAAGGCCATTTCGGACACGAAGGACGCACTGCATCAAGACCTAGCACAGGTATCAACGAGTTTGGGGCTGTTGCGAGCAGACCACGGAAAGCTGGCCGACCGCATCAAACACGCGGAGCTTACCCTGGAGGTGCTGGAGCCGGCCCAAAAGGCGACTGATGCAGCAGTGGGAGACTTGATGCGCAGGGTGCAGCACCTGGAGAAAAGAGCCGAGGATCCTGAAGGGAGCAATCGGTGCAATAACATACGGGTGGTGGGCCTACCCGAAAAAATTGGAGGGGACAATATGATCACCTACCTGGAGACCTGGTTGCGCGATGTGGTCGCTCCTGATGGCTTGTCGCAGTTCTACACGTTGAAGCGGGCTCATCGGGTGCCGGCCCGCCCTCCGGCTCTTGGTCGACCGCCACGACCTGTGGTGGCGCGTCTCTTGCACTTCAAAGACCGTGACGCCATCCTGCAGAAAGCACGGGCAGTGGGCCCCTACCGGGTGGACAATGTCTCTGTCTCCATCTACCCTGATTACTCTTATGAAGTCCAGCGCAGCCGGTCCTCGTTTCTGGCAGTCAAAAAGGCCCTCCGCGACGAGGACATACGGTATTCTCTTCTGTTCCCGGCCCGCCTGAAAGTGATGATCGATGGTAAGGCGTCCTTCTATAATACACCGGAGGATGCATGGCATTGGCTAGAGACGTATCAAGCGGGACTGATGGTCATGCGGGTAAGGAAAAGATGGCAGAGAACCGACCGAAACCACGCAGGAGCCGCCGAGCTAGGAAACAGGCAGCGGCTAGCCAGGCGCCATCGACATCACAGACAGACTTGGAACGACGGGCGGCCCTTCAAGCGGCCTCCGTCATATCGGGGGCGACGGCCACTGCTTCATTGGCGGACTCAGGATCTCAGCGGGGATCGGAGGAGTTGGTGTCGGAGGGCTCTGAGGTGGGCTCCCAGAACCTACCTCATTTCACCCCGAGGACTGCTGATGGCCTCCTGGACGAATGAACATTTCTTGTTCCAATATATATGCAGTAAGAGGGTATACTCCTAACTACAGCCTGTGATGGGAGGGGATGCTGAGGTGGGCCTGGGGACGATGGCGGGAGGTCTTGTGGTAAATAAATAAATAATACCTCTCTTTTTGAATGCATAAATGAATAACAGATAGCTCAATAAATAAGAGTCAAGATTCGAGGTAGTAGGAGTTTGCAGGTTTAATACAGCATAAGGACAGGAGCGGGACAACCTGCATAGGAATAGGATGGCAGGGCCCAGCAGCTGCTGGGGCTGGATCTGGGATGAGCGCGCTAACATTTAATAACAGTGCACGATCATATATACTAAAACAGTTGCATTACAATACATACGATAGGCGGAGCAGTGGGTGGAGCAAAGGGTGTGACGCGTAGCAGTCGCGAGAGATAAGGGTGAAAGTAGGTGTAACAGAGGCGTATACATAGACATGTGATGCAAACGTAACAGAATATGTCATGAATGGGGTGGAAACCATGGAGGGGGCTACCTAAGGAGCCGGGACCTCTAACCTGATGGTGCGCGCAAACTGGCAATGACGTGTTACTAGGAGAAGCTGGGGGCTTCGAACTCTGTGCTAGGAGCAGAGACTGAAGTCTAGAGAGTCAGGGCGACATGTACCTAAACAGTATCTAGTATCTGATGTTTAGAGAACATGTTGATATAAACTATAAGTCAGGAGGGGAAAGGCTAACTTGATTCTAAGACTGGAGCATGCATTATTCTACATGTAGTGCGTGATGAAGAATATTAAATGACCATTAAATGCAGTATTTCTCTTACATGGAGACGTAGAGGCTAGACAATGACGGAAACTATTGATGCAGTTCAGTAGCTTAGGAATGCAGAGAAGGAGGGCTGAACTGATAACTGGAATCATAACATACTCTTGGCAGACTCAGAGGCAGAGCCAGGCTGAACCGGGCACTGTGAGGCAGGAAGTAAGTGAAGGGTCGAGGATACAGGTGGGGGCTGTATCGCTCCTCAGCGAGGCTTCAGGAGACAGGAGCTGAATCTTGTGTCCAGGCCCTTCTGAGGCCTAGAAACGGGGACTTTACAATGGAATAACGTGCACACTGAGAAACGTGGCAACGTAGCTTTACATAGGCCTGATATTCGTAGTATTCACGAGAACTGGAAACTGACATACTAGAGGTGGACACAACTGTAATTGCGTCATTAATTGAACATAGGGAATACATATGCATATTAATCATGCACAGATAACATATGATGGATGACACGTAGGGACACAGAACATGGCAAAATTTACTTTTCCACATTCCCTCCTTGTCACTACGTTTCCTTCAGGAAACATCAATATTCATGATACCATCTATCATTTCATACAGTATCATTTGCTCGTCTCGAATGTTCTTGGAACGGGATTTAGAACGGGGCTTGGGACTAGGAATACAAGAGGTAGCACAAATGCCGCAAATCGCAGGGCCACATTGTATACAGAGGCAGCAGCTAAATATGATCGCTACTGCAATACCTAGAAAGGACAAGACTTTCCATCCCCAGGCGGAAATTATACTCCAGAGCCAACCGGACCATGTCCAGGTGCCTGGATTTTGATGTAACAGATGGGCAATTTTATGGAGTCTGGTTATAGCTGAATAAACAGACGGCGCGTTATTTGGAATGAAAATGCAGCAACTAGATCCGATGACTCTACAGGCCCCGCCCCTATCGGCCAATATGACGTCAAGGACGAGACGATTCTGGAGCACGACAATTCTCATAAAGGATTGTTCTTCGGTTAAATTACTTAGAGCAGAAGTAGTCTCAATTACTACTGCTTCAAGGGTTCTGGTTAACCTACGTATCAGTTTACTATTCACAACTGTACCTAAATAAGGGAAGACACCTTTATTGATATCTATATATTGTTCTAGAGCAGTTTCAGTATAATCGACAATCGGGAGGTTTCTCTTGTGTCTAGTATGTACTAGGTGGGAATTCCTATGGTAGTCGGGTGGGACTAGAAAAACAGGTGGCAGTAGGAAGGCAATGTAACAGGTTCCCTCCCAATCGAGGGGCAGACGAACATATGCGGTCTGACCACAAATAAAATAAGAATGACGTGAAGCTTTGAAAATAGATTTCCCACTGTCACTATACTTGACAATAGTAGTACAATCACTATGTCCTACGTGTACGGAACCATTATTTCGGACACATAATTCGCCTTTGACTGGTAGTACCGAAATTGCAGGTAAGTCTGGAGTAGTATCAGACTGAACATTCAGGACCATGAAATTCGAAGAATAATTACCTAAATTATACACTTCATTTTCTAGATCTAACCCGGTTCTGTGGGGGAGACCTTGCTTGTCTGGAAAACATGTACTGTTAAGAAAAGACATATCTGTTGAGGATGCCGTTAACGTGGACCATGCTCCACACGAACCATTATGTGAAAAAGGATAAGGAAAGAGTGGCAGAACTCCCTTCGGTGTCTGAAAAGGGGGGAGTCGACCACACACCCAACAATTAGTGGCATTGCTGGTCTGGTGTGAATAATGTAACATGCGGATGAAAGAATTATTTCGCATAGCGAGGCGGTAAGAGAGTTCATGAGGAGGCAGATCACTAAACGTGTGTTCTACTGTAACATTAGAAGACTTATTTACATGAGAAACTGGAAAATACAGGTAAAATGCATAACTGGTGCAGGAAATCATAATGCTGAGAAATAATATGAAACATAGAAAAACGATACATCGGATTGAGTTTTGACTAACTCTCTCACTATGGGGGTCTATTTTATACATGTCAGAAACAGTCTAACCGTTTCACCTAGGGGAGGACTTAGACAATCAAACTGGCTGACTTATTTTACTAGACCGGAGTTTCAACTTATACTCCTGCTGTGGAGTTTTCTCTAACAGGGAGGGTGCAGTATCATTGTTCTTTGCGGGACAGTCCTTGAGTATAGTACTTTGGCAATCCTTCAAATCCTGGGAAATGTTCTTTGAGACGGGTTTCAGTCCATAAAATTTCTTTACGTGCGAAAGGTGCACCCAGCCTTTGCGACCCTCCAACTTCACGGCTGTACGGGTGGCGAGGAGGACCTGTCGGGGCTCCTTCCAGCGAGGCTCTAGCGGACTTGAGCGGTCAAAATTTCGCACCAGGACCATGGATCCTGGAACGATTTCATGCGGTGCCACCTCGGTATTGTCTGGAAATGCGGCGGCAACCTGTGAACGACAAGAGTTGAGGGCAGACATCAAGGAAGCTAGGTAATCTGTCAGCATATTACTTGAAACATCGGTAATACTTCGGGGTCTGGGTGTACCCCACATGTTAGGGGGGCGGCCAAAAACGACCTCATACGGGGACAGACCTGATCTGGAATGTGCGACCATGCGCATATAGAACAAAGCGACTGGCAGAGCTACTAGCCAGTCCACACCTTTCTCTTTACATACTTTGGCGATGCGGATTTTCAGAGTCTGGTTATGTCTCTCTACGAGACCTGCTGCTTCAGGATGGCGTACACAATGGAACTTCCACTGGTACCCTAACAAAAGGGAAACATGCTTCATTAACTCTGAGGAGAATGGCTGGCCGTTATCAGAATATACGACCCTAGGGAGTCCATAACGGGGGAAGAACTCACGAACCAACTGCTTGGCAGTGGTCGCGGCTGTGTAATCTGGGACTGGATATGCTTCTGTCCACCTGGACAAAGCGCATACAACTACGAGGACATACTTGAAACCTCGACATCGCTCCATCTGAATATAATCCATCTGGAGGACTTCAAAAGGGTGGTCAGGAGGTTGAAATCCACCTTGTTCCACCGGGACACTTTTACCTGGATTAAACTGACAACATATCATACAGGTACGGACTTTCTGCTTGGCTGCAGCTCGTAAATGCTTGTTGAACCAAATGTTCTGGATACTGTCTAACATAGCTTTTTCTCCTAAATGTGCTGGACTATGTGCAGTATTGATAATGACTTGAACCATAGAGTCGGGGAGAAACCAAGTGGCTTTTTCTTTCGTTAACCATCCTTGATCTGTCTGGACCCCTCCTTGTTCGGACCATTTCTTGATTTCTTCGGGAGTAGCATGTAACTGGATATCTATGACATCTTGAGTAGGGTCCTTAACTGTCATACATGTAGTCGGGTCTGGAGTGTGTGTCATGTTAACTGGAATGTCTGGAGTCTGTGCTGTAAGCTTGGCTGTGCGATCTGCTAGATCATTACCCTGGGAAATAATGTCAGTAACTTTCGTATGTGCTTTGCATTTCATGATAGCAATGGATGTCGGTAAATGTATTGCATCTAACAGAGCTTGAATAAGGAGACCATGCTGAATCTTGGTTCCATGAGAAGTCATGAAACCTCTCTCCTGCCAGAGCACTCCAAAGTCATGTACGACTCCAAATGCGTAGCGTGAATCTGTGTAAACATTAACTTTCCGGTTCTTAGCGTGTATGCAGGCTTGTGTCAGAGCAACTAGCTCTGCTGCTTGAGCGGACAGGGTGTCAATACGATGTGTCTCTATAACTTCAGTGTCAGTGGTCACTGCATACGCGGCGACTAGTTCTCCTGTACTTGTTCTCATACATGAACCATCCACATAAAGTGTCAGGTCGGGATCTGGTAATGGAATATCTGTCAGATCTTGTCTTGGCTTGGTCGTGATGTTGACTACTTCCACACAGTCATGTGTGTCAGGATTTGGATTAGCTGATGGTAACAGTGTAGCAGGATTGAGAACGTTGCAGCGTCTGATTTCTATATGTGGCTGAAACAGTGTCAATTCATAACCTGTTAAACGTGCAATTGTCAAGTGCTGAGTTTGTGTTCGGTTTAAAAGAACTTCCACGGAGTGTGGAACTTGTACTGTCAGGGAGTGTCCTAATACTATGGAATCACTTTGTCTGATAGCTAGTGCTGTGGCTGCAACTGACTTGAGGCACGCAGGCAGAGCCTGGGCTACAGGATCTAATGTGCTCGAAAAATAAGCACAAGGCTTGTATTGTCCTGCTTGATCTTGTGTGAGAACAGATAATGCTGTACCTTCGCGTTCTGTGACGAAAAGTGTAAAAGGCTTACTGTAGTTTGGTGTAGCTAGAACTGGAGCTTGACATAGGGCTTTCTTTAACTCATTGAAACTGAGTGTATGTTCAGATGTCCAAGGGAGGACAGTCGATACGGCTGCTTCCTGTGTCGTTAACTGTATCAGTGGCTTGGCTAGAAATGCATACTGAGGAATCCATTGTCGGCAGTAAGAAGTGAGGCCGATAAAAGCACGTACCTCCTTCTGGGTCTTGGGCTGAGGAAGACTCGCTATTAACTGGATACGGTCAGGTGTCAACTGCCTACCCCTCTTGGACAGTAAGTGTCCTAAGTAGACCACTTGCTGGACACAGAATTGAAGCTTAGAAGGGGACACCTTGTGTCCCATCTCGGCTAGGAAATACAGAACTGTGAGGGATGCTCGCTCGCAAGCACGTTCAGAACGGGCTGTGATCAATAGATCATCGACATACTGGAGCAGGGCAGTGTCAGTTGGCATGTGAACATTATCTAGTTGTCTCTTAAGTGCTTGACTGTAAATACTAGGACTTTCTGTGAAACCTTGAGGAGCTCGTGTGAACATATAGCTCCTTCCATTTAAACAAAATCCGAAAAGAAACTGGCTGTCTGGATGAATGGGAACACTGAAAAACGCGTTCTTGAGGTCGATTACAGTAAAGAACATGGCTTCGGAATCAATGGCTGTTAATAGGGAAGAGATATCTGGGACAACTGGGTACTGGGGAATAATACATTTATTAAGTTCTCGTAGGTCAATCACTAATCGATATACTGGGGGTGCATTTGGATCAGTACGTTTCATGACTGGAATGATCGGAGAATTGCATACATTGGAGTCAGTTTCTACAACTACTCCTTGAGCGATGAGCTCGTCAATGATTTTGGATAAAGCTGCTACAGCCTCAGGTGGCAATCTGTACTGCCTGATTCGTGGTAACACTACACCTGGCTTGAGAGTCACACGATGGGGTGTGATTTGCATATAACCAACATCAGTTGGACCTTGCGCCCATAGATGCTGCGGAACATTGGACAATCTGGGATCAAAATCTCGTAATACATAGTGACCCTTAAAGTCACGCAGGAACAATCGTATTCCCTCTGGGGAACAGCATATAACTGCACCTAACTCTTTCAGTGTTTTAATACCTAATAGATTCTCTGGACATGACTTAGTAAGTAACAGATCAGTAGTACGAGACAATGGACCTACTTCTAGAGTAACTGGCTTTGATATTTCATTTACAATGGGTTTTCCTGAAAATCCAAGGGAAACATTTCTTGAGCCTGAGAGCGGAGCCCCTGGAACTTCGGCGTGGCTAATTGTGGTCCTACTTGCCCCTGTATCAATCAAAAACTTTCTGTCTTTCCCTAATACTTGACTGTGAACATAGGGACCTTCTTGATCTACAGGTATCTCGATGAGAGGCAAGCCTACCTCCCTCTCTAGGCTGTTTCATGAATATGGCTGATACTCTGGATACTCAGACTGTGCATACTGGTACATCTGCTGTGTAACGTGCTGTGTTGCAGCGATGGGCTGCGGTGCTGTAACTGTCTGTGGTGCATTCTGTGGCTGAGGAGTCTGTGAAACTTGTTCTTGTCTAGGCGGACGTGGTCTTTCTTTAGTCTTACCAGTAGCTATGTTGTGTTTCAGAACTGCACACTCGTTTATAAAATGACCTGGCTGTTTACAATAATTGCAGTTCCCTTTAACGGGAGCTGCAGGATGACTGGCTTGATTCGGACCCCTCTTCTGGCTGTCTTGTGGAATAGATTGTGCAACTAGTACTTTCATTTTCGTGTCTTTCATACGCTTTCTCTCGTGTTCTTGTTCTTTCCTGATTCTATTCTGGTGGTATTGGAGCATCTGTAACATCTGGGACGGGGTATTAGCTTGCCAGGTACTTTCGACTTTCAAAACTCGTTTTTTAATTGGTGGACTTGAATTCTCGACTAATTTAGTAACAAAAAGATGAGGGTATGACTCACTACTTGTCTTGAGGCCACTGTTGATGCTAAAACATTTCTCAAATCTAGAATAAAAATCACTAATGTCTTCGTCTTGTTTCTGTTTACAGGCTGAGATTGCATCCCAGTCTTCCTTTTTCGTTGTTAACAATCTGGGTAAAACTTGAATCAATAATTCAGGTAATTCTTTACATTTCGCTCCAAGACCGGTACCTGGTACTCGTGCCTTATCTTCAGCTTCTAGAACTGCCCAATCGATCTTTTTCTCTCCCACCTCCCATTCTTTTTCCTTGAGCTTTTCATACACCCCTGCGGGCAGCAGAACCTTTAACATTTTAATTATATCTGGATACGTGTATTCTCCCATACGGAGCATGTCTTTTAATTCTCGATGGAACCCTGCTGGATCTTTATCGTGACAGGGAATTAATTTTTTCATCTCTAAGAGTTCCATCTTTGTGATCGGGGTGTAAACAAACACTCGTTCTAGTTCGCCACCCGTTCCTCTAACTGGGTGGACTTCTCGTAACGGATTCTGTCTCTCCATGTAAAATGGTTTACTTTCTGGGGGTGAGACATGAACAAAATGCGGGTTCAAAAACGTTCTATATTTGTGACGCTGTTCTAGAATGACACTAATTAAATCGGTACCTAAACCTTTCCATCTATACTGGAGTAACTCGTTCAGGATATCATGTAACGGACCTGGATCAGAGTGCTGACCCTCATACAATGTAATGAGGTGCTGAATCATATACATACCCGCCAGTCGTTGCTCGGCTGGGGGCATTTTCAGAAACATTTGTGCCACTATTTCGTCTGGAAAAGTGGTAGAGTCAGTAGTCCATCGGACTGCTGATCGGGCTAGTTCTTGTTCATGCATAGTACTTAACTCACTGTAACCGATTCGTGATTTCAGAATGTGATCGGTAGCTTGAAACACTTGTTCCAGAGAACCTTGTTCTGGTGCTGGATGATGGAAAGTTGACTTGTGTTCTAGGCGTAAATGGCGATCTGGAAATCTAGATTTTCCTACATACGCTATTCTGGCGGAATTCTCGTCGTCTACCTCTTCAGTATCAGAGTTACTTTCTTTCTCGCTTACTTGTGCTGCTTTACGCTGTTCGTGTAACTTTATTATTTCTTTACGGATTTTCTTGTACATACTTTCCATAGCACTGATGGTCCTGTGCTTACCCTCGGCTATATTATCACTCCACTTTGTCAGGGTTCTCATTTCGGCTTGATCTTTGGACGGGTAATCTTGTTCTCTTATTAAACAATTAATCAAAAACTTTAGTATCATGAGCTGGATCTCGGCTTTCCTTTGAGACATGACTTCGCCAATGCTTTCTGGATCATCCCCTGTACGGATGAAACGATATATTCTGTCTAGATCTTCTTTCATATCTGGTAGGGTGACTAGATACTCGGTCACCTTTCTTACACGTAATGAGTATAAAACCATATTATCCTCGCCTGGGACTGGATCATAGCCACATTCATTAAGGGCTTTTCTGATTTCTGCAACAGACTGATGTCTGGGCGTACGCTGTGACGCTTGTGCATGTAATTCGGCTGACGTTAAACGCTTGTGTGGCGGCGGGGTTTGAGGAGGACCTCCTCCTGCGGCCCCTAAACTAGAATCGTCGACTGATCCTCTTCGTACTAGTGTGGCAGGAAATTGAAATGCGGGCTGAACTGGTATGGCGGGCTGGACCGGGGGGACCGTAACAGGTACTGCAAGGGGTACCCCGGTGTCTGGAGAAACGGGGAGTGCCTGATTTACAGGGACTGGCGGAGCGCGAACAGGATTTGCATATTCTGGGACTGTGTCGTCCAAATAGGACGAGATGAAAATATCAGCTGCGGTCGGTTTGTGACGTAACTTGGTCGGAACTAATGGTGGCGGAAAGTTATTGGATGCCTCCGGGGTCGCTTTTGGCAGGCCCTCGGCAAGAAGAGGATACATACCCTTAATAAGAGCATGCCTCTGTCTGTCTGACTGTTCGGTTTTAACTCGTTCACCAATCTCGATTAATTCCCTTTCTTGGGCTCGTTCCAAGGATTCTCTACTTAATTCTGACTTTCTGATTTCTTTTTCGGTTCTTTTATGAGATTCTTTGCGCCATAACTCGATGGCATCTTTCTGTGACTGTCTGGCTTTCTTTTTCCATAATGCTTCTTCTACTCTCATGATGCACTCGGCATCCCATGTGCCTGACACAGGCCATCTATACTTTTCCTCTAACTGTTTGGTATAATCGACCCATAAATCTAGATATAATATGGCACTTATGCCATGCTTCTGATACATAAAATGACCTGGACTGTCCCTAGGCGGGACAGGAACTGCTGCTTCCAGCAGACCCTTTCTAGTTTTTAACTGACGTAATTTAGAAAACAAGGGCATGACTGAACTGTAACTGAGACACAATACGTAATTACACAATAAACACGATAACTACTTCACACTCATACCACAACATCAAAATACATGAAGAACATTTAGAATAACAGTTTGAACAGAATACAACCTGGAATACAGGACACAGAATACCTGAATTTTCTCGAGAACAGAACTGACTAGAACAGAAACTAGATGCACTGCTGAAACAGTACGAAACTTACCGGTCTCCTACAGAGACACGTCAGGACCCGTATCCACCGAAGTGGACACTTCGTTTGTGGGTCTGTGTACCACCAACCCACGGACCAGAGTCAATTAAATTGACCCTGTCTAGATACTACCCCAGTAACGGTACTCACCGGGCAGCAAGAACGGAAGGCCTCAGACTGGACGGGACTGCTTGGACGCCGGACGGACGAACTTCGGACTTCTGTTACGGGTGGGCCTCCGGATACCTCGGACCTTGGACTCTCGGCTTGGGCTCTGGTCGGGACTCGCCGCGTTCCTCCACCGTCTCGTCTGGATGCTGGACCGCCTCCTCCGTCTCCTCCGTGGGCCTGAGGGATACTTGAAGCAGAAATATCTGCCGGTGCGCAGAAGAGTTCCGTCACGACTGCCGAGGGTCAGGGGGTCGGTGTGGCTTCACCGACGCGTGGGGAAAGGGCAAGTCCCTATTCGGGCGCCATTATGTGGTAAATAAATAAATAATACCTCTCTTTTTGAATGCATAAATGAATAACAGATAGCTCAATAAATAAGAGTCAAGATTCGAGGTAGTAGGAGTTTGCAGGTTTAATACAGCATAAGGACAGGAGCGGGACAACCTGCATAGGAATAGGATGGCAGGGCCCAGCAGCTGCTGGGGCTGGATCTGGGATGAGCGCGCTAACATTTAATAACAGTGCACGATCATATATACTAAAACAGTTGCATTACAATACATACGATAGGCGGAGCAGTGGGTGGAGCAAAGGGTGTGACGCGTAGCAGTCGCGAGAGATAAGGGTGAAAGTAGGTGTAACAGAGGCGTATACATAGACATGTGATGCAAACGTAACAGAATATGTCATGAATGGGGTGGAAACCATGGAGGGGGCTACCTAAGGAGCCGGGACCTCTAACCTGATGGTGCGCGCAAACTGGCAATGACGTGTTACTAGGAGAAGCTGGGGGCTTCGAACTCTGTGCTAGGAGCAGAGACTGAAGTCTAGAGAGTCAGGGCGACATGTACCTAAACAGTATCTAGTATCTGATGTTTAGAGAACATGTTGATATAAACTATAAGTCAGGAGGGGAAAGGCTAACTTGATTCTAAGACTGGAGCATGCATTATTCTACATGTAGTGCGTGATGAAGAATATTAAATGACCATTAAATGCAGTATTTCTCTTACATGGAGACGTAGAGGCTAGACAATGACGGAAACTATTGATGCAGTTCAGTAGCTTAGGAATGCAGAGAAGGAGGGCTGAACTGATAACTGGAATCATAACATACTCTTGGCAGACTCAGAGGCAGAGCCAGGCTGAACCGGGCACTGTGAGGCAGGAAGTAAGTGAAGGGTCGAGGATACAGGTGGGGGCTGTATCGCTCCTCAGCGAGGCTTCAGGAGACAGGAGCTGAATCTTGTGTCCAGGCCCTTCTGAGGCCTAGAAACGGGGACTTTACAATGGAATAACGTGCACACTGAGAAACGTGGCAACGTAGCTTTACATAGGCCTGATATTCGTAGTATTCACGAGAACTGGAAACTGACATACTAGAGGTGGACACAACTGTAATTGCGTCATTAATTGAACATAGGGAATACATATGCATATTAATCATGCACAGATAACATATGATGGATGACACGTAGGGACACAGAACATGGCAAAATTTACTTTTCCACAGTCTCCTGCACTGTATCCTGGCCTAGGGGGATGAGAGTGGCTATTGTTTGGCGGGGAGCTCGCCTGGGACGGGGCAGCACTAGGGGGGATTCCTTTTTGAGGCGAAGCGTGGGTGGGCAGGCGGTAAGATAGTTGTCCAGCTTGTCCTGGTGTAGGGTCACCCCCTCGACCTCACGTTAGCTGTGAGACTCTGGTAGCTACCAGAGAATTCCTGTCATTTGGGACTGAGGTTTGGATGGGTACCTACGGTTTAGCACCTGTTCTAGGGAGGGGAGAATGACGGGTTTGTTGGGGATGTTTTGGGCTTATGGGGACTGTCAGTGTGCCTGCTAGGCTAAGGGGGAGATTGTTCTGTTGTATGCTTTGCTATGGGGACCCGACTTGAGTTGAAATGTATCACCTGGAATGTGCGGGAGCTGAACTCAATGACGAAACGTTACAAGGTACACGCATATTTAGTACGCAGAGGGATTCAGGTGGCCTTTTTGCAGGAAACTCACATTGATCAAGCTGAGGGGCGGGCACTACAGCGCAGATGGAGGGGCCAACTGTTCTATACCACCTATTCTGCATATGCAAGAGGGACGTTGGTTTGGGTGAGGTCAGGGGTTCTCTCCTCACAGTTATCTGGGAAGCTGGCGTCGCTCCTTACGGGCACGTTGTTTCTGGGGGGCGATTTTAATTCAATCACTGATGTGGACTTGGACCGGTCCCATCCCCCGTAAGCCCAATCTGCGTTTCACCGACTAGCGAAGGCGAGACGGGAGTGGCAAAACACCTGGGGCCTGGTTGATGTTTGGCGGACACACCATCCCATGGCTAGAGATTATTCATATTATTCAGTACCGCATGATTTACATGTACGACTTGACAGCATTTTGTGTTCCCGGGGGCTCAGGAGCTGACGTACCATAGTGAATACTTAGTGAAGACGATCTCTGATCACAACCCTTGTCTGATAGCGGTACGGTGGTCCAGGCAACGACAGGCGATCCCTACGTGGTGCTTGAACCCTGTGACACTGGAGGACCCAGTTTTTAGTGCCGAGGTCCAGGATTGTATTGAGCATTACTTCACGGAAAATTCGAGGACAGCGTCGAGCAGGGCCCAGGAGTGGGATGCTTTCAAAGTTTTAGTGCGAGGAGTATGCATTTCGTCCACTACGGGAGCTCGCAAAACATTACTGCGAGATATAGAGCAGGAGGAGGATCGCCTGCGGCAGGCAGAGAAGGATAGTCACACGAACTTGCAGGGGCAAGAGGCAGTTCTAGCAGCGCGCGAGAAAGTGGCCGCTCAGACTGAACGGCTGCGCTGTTTTGATTATAAGGAGTACTTGGTGCGGCGCATGCGGAGAGAGACAGAGTGGGGGTCTTTACTGGCCTGACTGGCTAATCCGGCAACCTGGGGTACTACGATTTTATTGCTGAATACGGCAGATGGAGACCTAGTACTCTCTCAAAAGGAGATTAATGATCAATTCCTGCTCTATTATACATCGCTCTACCAGAGTATGATGCGGGATCTGCCGGACGGACTTAATGACTTCTTATCGACAGCGCAGCTCCCACGGTTAGACCCTGGACAAGGGAACAAGCTGGGAGAGGACATCTCGCTAGGAGAGATCCGAATAGTGATCAAACATATGGCTAGGCAGAAGACGCCGGGAGTTGATGGCCTCCCGGTGGAGTTTTACTCGGCGTATGTGTACCTCCTAGCGCCGCACATGCAGTCAGTGTACAGGGAGGCATGGGAACTGGGTAGGTTGCCGCGACTACCAGAGAAGCGATCATAGCACCGCTGTTGAAGAGAGGTGGGGATCCCTGTTCTCGATCGGCATATCGGCCACTGTCGATGCTCACGGTAGATTACAAAATCCTAAGTAAGATTCTTGCAACGCGACTTTTGGAACACATGTGTGCTTTGGTACCCCCGAACCAAGCGGGTTTCATCCCCACCAGGAACACGGCGGTGAGTATACGTCGGCTGCTTAGGGTTATGGGGATGGACACGATAGGCCACCGGGCGCAGTGGTATTATCGGTCGACATTGAGAAGGCCTTCGACAGCGTGGAATGGCCATATCTGTTTCAAGTGCTGAGGGAGTTTGGCCCTGGAGATCAGTTTGTACGGTGGACTCAACTGTTATACAACTCGGCCACAGCCAGGGTTAGGACGGGGCATACCATCTCAGTGGCATATCAGGTAGGGAGGGGCACCCGTCAGGGCTGTTCCTTATCGCCATTATTGTTTGCCCTGGCAATCGAGCCGCTGGCGGCGCATGCTAGACAGGGACAGTCATATGAGGGCTTGTTGCTGAGGGGGGAGGTCCACTACATCTCCCTGTATGCGGATGATTTATTGCTGTATCTGGCGGATGTGGACGACTCTCTTCGGGGTTCCAAAGCCCTGCTCCGGGAGTTCGGCCGTCTTTCAGGGTTAAGAGTGAACTGGGGTAAGACCTGTTTGTTCCCTCTGGTTCCGGATGGCCAGGTACCTCTGACAGTGGGGGATCTGCGATGGGAATCTCAAGGTTTACCCTACCTGGGTTCCCGCATCTATCACACTCAGTCCGACCTCTTGGAAGGCAATATAGGCGGGGCGGTGAGAGGGCTACGGGGCAGCATGGAGTTCTGGCGAACCCTTCCCCTGTCAGTGGCTGGGAGGGTGGCCTTGTTGAAGATGGTGGCGCTTCCACGTTTGCTCTACTTTTTTCGTACGCTACCGGTGTCATTCTTTCAGAAGCTCAGGGCCCTGACTACAGGGTTTATATAGGGCTCCGGTAGACGGCGGGTTGCCCTAAACACTCTGATGCAGCCGAGGGCTGAGGGGGGACTGGCGGTCCCTGATTTTGAATGGTACTATCTGGCGGCGCATCTGCAGTGGCTTACCCAGGCGGTGGCTCGTGAGTTTAGAGGCCCGGAGGGGCCACAAGGAAGAGTTATTTCCGACATGTCTTGTCATTTATAGTTCTCCAGCAGAAGATAGGTCTCGATCAGCTCACACTTGAAGAGCGCACTCTCCGCTCATGCTGGAACCGGAGCCAAAAACGAGCAGGTTTCCCCCGTCCTTGTGCTCCGGAGATTCCCTTGGGCATGTGCACAGCCCTTCCGCATGGAGGGGATTGGTCTGCGCTGGCAGTTTGGGAGGAGCTTGGGGTCCACATGCTAGGGGATTTATACAGGGACGGAGCTCTGTTGTCATTTTAAGACTTACAGAACACGTTTGAGCTACCGCGGGGGGACTAATTGTTGATTGCTGCCTTAATGGCAGGAATTCAACGGCAGTGGAAGATGGGGTTGTTGGAACTCTAACTAATTCTTACGTTGTTGGAACCCCCAACATCATTGGGCTGCCAATATGTAACCATGGCAGCAGGTACGCTTAAGGCTATTACATGCCTTTACAGGCGACTGTCGACCGAGCGGCTTCCACCCCTTGATGCTCTAAAAGGTAAATGGGAGGCGGATATTGGTAAACCCATACCGGAGACGACGTGGTCTCATTTGCTGCAACGTGCTTGGAAGGGTACGTGCAATGCCAGGTTCCAATTAGTACAATTCTTTACATTGCATAGGGCTTATTTGACACCGGTTAAAATCCTACAGTATTTCGGGGGCTCTCAGTCACCGTGCCCAAGCTGTAGTGCCGACGGAGCTGATTTTAGTCACATGTTCTGGTCTTGTACGGGGCTAGGGTCCTACTGGGAGGATGTGGTGGCGTGTCTAAATCAGGCAACAGGACGGGCGATAGAAGCAGAGATAGGGACTTGTTTATTACTTTGGTTCCCACAAACCCCCAGCACTAAGATTACTAGTAAGTTCTATGATCTAGGGTTGATAATGGCGAAACGGGAGCTTACCATGCACTGGAAGTCAAAAACAGGGCCTAATTATTCGAGATGGAGAGCGAGTTTCCTAAACTGGGCGGGGAGTGAAGGGACACTTCGCTTGCAACTAGCTAGGCGCACTGCTAATGAAAAAGCATTGGAGGCTGCAAGGGCTTGGGGAGCGTTTGTGGCAGAACTCCAAATTCCTACCAGGGAAGATGAGGAGGAG
The DNA here is from genome assembly GCF_964261635.1 of Lissotriton helveticus. Lineage (NCBI taxonomy): Eukaryota > Metazoa > Chordata > Amphibia > Caudata > Salamandridae > Lissotriton > Lissotriton helveticus. Next base: position 1,153,756,077 of record NC_136067.1, on the reverse strand, counting down.
GAAGAGGTGTGGAGTCAGATCAAGGGGAGAGAGTGAGAGGGGCGAGCCTATAAGAAACACAGCGAGGAATGGGGTACCAAATAGCAATGAGAGGGGGGGCCGTTCTGTATATTCCCAGGTATAATGGTGTTGGCGGAATACCGTGGAGACACATGGAACATACACGTTATCAATGGGATTTCCCGGTTGTTTTTTACTTTCTTTTCCCCTGTTTGATGGGTTGGGAGACAGGACGAACCAGTAGCTACAGAATTGGGCTGGTTAAGCGGGGCACACTGACAGGGGGTGGGGGATTAGGAATGTTGGGATAAGCGCCAGTTTTGTGAATTTTAATGGCATACACAGTGCTTGCTGGGCCATCTGCGTAATGGCCGTAAAAGAGATTAATAATTGGTATGTCATGCATGTTACAAGAAACAATAAAAAGTTCTTTAAAAAAAAAGTCTGATTTTGCTTTGGAGCTCTTTAAAGAAAGCTGGTTCACAACATGTTCCCTAGCCTTTCTCACCTGTGAGAGATTATCCGTAACAGTTTCACCTATTTTGTGGCTATTTAGGAGAATTGATGTGCCACCAAGGCGAACTGCCCCTGCTTCAAGCACCGCAGGCATTTTGGGGATAGTTATCAAGTTAACAACATCCTAGCCACCACGGGCATCAAACGTGCCAATCTCTCACCTTCCGGTAACAGCCTCAAACCACATATGTTTGCCCTAAGAGGCACAGGACCACCCTTTGAAAGGCAGGAACAGATATTTCCTTCAAGGGTCGCAAAATATAACAACCCATGAGTGGGTCCTTCAGATTTTCCAACATGGCTATGTCCTGGCATTCCATTTTGGCCTGCTGCATTTTCCACCCACATCAGAACATCTTTCAGAGAAGCAAAGGTCCATCTTGTGCCAAAAAGTGCTGCCTCTTTTGGCCAAAGGAGCCACAGAGTGGATCGCAGGCCCCAGAAAGAGGGAGAGTTTGTTACTACTGAGATTTCCTCATGTCGAAGAAGAGCTGAGGTCTTTGTCCTATTTTAGATCGCCACCCTCTAAAATCCTTCTTACAGAAGGTCAAATTCAAGATGCTCACTTTGGTCCAGGTTCTGTTGGCCAAGGATACCGGCACCCTGGTGATAGCTTTGGACCTCCAAGACGTCTACTTCATGTACATGTTGTGAAGTTCCATGACTGTATTTGCAGTTCAAGGTAGGCCAGGAGCATTTTCAATTTGCTGTCCTTCACTATTAATGTGCCTGAGTCACACCTGACTTCGCTGAGGCTCCCTTTCATAAGAGACATTCTAGAGTCTAGGTCGCAGTTTTGGACCTTGCCTCCAACAAAACGAGTAAGACATTTGGGCAGTGATCTGATGTTTAAACTTTGGTCTTGATCAGAGTAGCTCTGAGGCTTTTTGGCATCATGCATTCTTCTCACCGGTTATGCCAGGTTGAATATGCGGGCTCTGCAGTAGAACCTGAAGTCTTAGTGGACTCACTACCATGGGAACTTACAGAATTCCATCCAGGTTTTGGAGTAGACCGCAAAAGACATCTAACTTTCTTTGCTCCGTCTCACCCCTCGACGGGGGAGAACAGACTTCGTTGGCTGGACCCTAAAAGACATTTAAACTTTTATGTTGATCGTACCAGTGGACAATCACCTTTTTGCAGGATTCCCTGGGGCAAAGAAAGACAAGGCAATGCAGAAAAGGACAGTCACAGCAGGACCTGCGCTAGGCATGGGCAGTGTGGGCCGCTGCCCAGGGCCCCGTAGTCAGCCCTCAAATTTGGGGCCTGCACCAATGCAATACTCAGACCACAGCATGAAAGGTGCCACCTTGCACGTGCGCCACCTTAGGAGGCCCCCCCCCACTGGCTTCACTGGTATGGTGTAGCAAGGGGAACCCGAAGGGAGAGGGCCCCCTCCCCACACAGTTACAAACTCAGGTTTGTATGGCAATTAGGCCTCCACCCCCCACCCACGCAGAGGCACAGCCGAATGGCTATTGCCTTGCTGCTTAGCTCCCTGGCAGTATGGAGATAAGCAGCCCTCACACCTTCAGCCCTTGATGAGCTGTTAAGAGGTGCTTGTAGGTGACTGAGAGGGAGGGGCTGCAGCTTCAGGAGCAGGGGCATCTATTCAGATGCAAATTAGAGGGGTCCCGCAAACTCCCCTTCTGCCCAGCACCCAAAAAATCCTAGAACAGGCCCTGAGTCACAGTGTCTAGTCCTCTGCATTAAGATCTGCAGTGGCCAAGATGCAGCCACTGGAAGAGTTAATGACCCATCCACCAGGGCCATAGCTGCTACCAGTCCGCTAGCACAGGGAGTGTCTATCCTTGACGTCTGTCATGCCACGAAGTGGGCATCAGTACATACATTCACAAAGAACTACTGCTTCGGCAACCAAATCTGAAAGGGGGAAATTTCACCCATTTGCTCCGTTCAGCACTTTTTGATATGAACTGTTCCATGGACCAACCACCTTAGGAAGTACTCCTTTGGTGCAATACAAAGTAGGGAACTTCAAGTGGACTATATTTAACGGGGTCCAGTGTATATGTCCAGTCAACCACACACTACAAGAATACAAAGTTCCCCGGGAAAGAGAATAGCAGACGGTGTGTGGATGGAAGAAGAGCAAAGACAGGGGACGGGTGTTCCCTTATTGGAACTAGGAAACCTCACACATCCAGTTGGTTTAGATGTCATGCTTCATCATTGGTCACCTGCTCCTCGTCAGACTGGCGCTGCAATGTCTGACGGGCGCCAAAAAGGCGCTCTTTTGTGGAGATCTTTTGTTCCAGCCAATGGTTGAGTGCATGTGAGGGGTCTGGTGGAGGTGTAGTCGTGAAAGTGAAGTGGTTTTAAAATAGGTGTGACAGTCCACTAAAACTTTTATTCGCGTGGCTGGCTCCCTAAGTTAAAAGGGGTGGGAGGGGAGATAGGGGCTGCGCTAGACACAGTGGGCTACCTCAACCCTCTAAGTTGGTCGACATGTTTCTTGCCTAATTGGCAATTCCTCAGGACCTAAAAGTGCTCAGTACTACACAGTGAAAAGAAAGAATAAGAAATACAACCTCTCTGGGTCAGTGGGGTGGCAGGCCGATTGGTCCTGCTCAATTGGGATAACCCTAGGAGAATCCCTAATGGGCCCCGCAGACTGTTCCCGTGGGGCTGCCTGGTGAGGAATAGTGCCTCGGACAATGGCAGCCCGGGTCCGGAGACCTACCCGCATGTCTAGCGCCTCGGCGGAGGCGTGGAACAGCTGGTCTCCTTTGGTATCTATTCTAAAGTTGAGGAATCTGTGGCTGGAATTATCATTCAGGAAAACAAGTTCCTGATTTTCGGTAGTAATCCTTCTGGTGGATACTCTATCTACCTACAGATTCCTTACTCCCCTAGTTCTTTGGAATAGTCTTTTTTTTCCATTTAAAAAGGTTCCAAAATGCTACATGTGCGCTAGCACAGGGAGTGTCAATCCTTGACGTCTGTCATGCCACGAAGTGGGCATCAGTACATACATTCACGAAGAACTACTGCTTCGGCAACCAAATCGGAAAGGGGGAAATTTCACCCATTTGCTCCGTTCAGCACTTTTTGATATGAACTGTTCCATGGACCAACCACCTTGGGAAGTACTCCTTTGGTATCTATTCTAAAGTTGAGGAATCTGTGGCTGGAATTATCATTCAGGAAAACAAGTTCCTGACTTTCGGTAGTAATCCTTCTGGTGGATACTCTATCTACCTACAGATTCCTTACTCCCCTAGTTCTTTGCAATAGTCTTTTTTTTCATTTAAAAAGGTTCCAAAGTGCAGATCTGCACACTAGTTCATCTGATTTTGTTCAGGCTCTGTCTTTGAGAGTGCAGACAAAGTTAAGAAAGAAAGTGATGTTGGAGTGGCGTTTCTCTGTGGCTCCATCATCGCTCCGGGGCAAAAAGAAGACAACGCAAAGCAATGCTATTAAATCTTGGGAATCCAGTCTAAAATCTGTGGAGATTGTGAAGGTGAGGAATCTGAGTATAGCTAAAGTATCCACCAGAAAGATCTTTACTGCAGGTAAGTATCTTGTTCGTAGTCGGCACTGGGTTTGGTATTAGACCCCACTCTATCAAACTCTGTAGGTTTTTTCTGTGATGATTCTAGTTAGGCCCATTTGAGATGCGTTGTAAGTTGTTTTGCAAGCTGTATTATTCTGCATATTTATATATTTATATTTTACAAGTATATGCTTATTAGTTGCCAGTTTCTGTCCACTTGAATAGGCCAGAGTTGAATATGATGCCAAGCCAATAGTATCCTGCAATACGCCTATTGATTCATTGGAAAAAGGTCTGGCAAATTCCAAAGGTTTGATCTGTTTATTATGAAATGTGTTTGCAAAGCTATTAGGCCCGGCTCGCTAATTGTGAGCATATGTTAACCCTTTCATACAAACCTAACAATCGCTAATATCTATTGTGTGTACATATTGAAACAACAATTCTGTGAATACATTTAAAGAAGTGTCATTATCTGTCACAGTGTGATGTAAATCTATCTCATCTGATGCTTCTAATTCTACTCTATCTCCTTTCATGTTAGCTATCTTTTCATTAGTAGCCGTGTTATTCTTCTTGTCTATTGTTATGAGATAAAGAACTGCTACTGTTAAAAATAGCCATACTGTGATTACTAATTAAATGCTACATATTCAAACCCTACAGCATTTCTTAGCACAATTTCGTTTTGGTCTTTCAGCAAGCCTGTTTACAGCCATTTTAGTCTAAGAAGATTCCTCTTCTTTTCTTTCTTTCTGAATTAAATTCTTTATTATTTCAAGGAGGCCTCACTTTCCCTTTGTCAATCTGTTCTGCATTTACTTCTTCATCGGTATCTTCATTTAAATCTAGATTCTCAAATTCTTCAAGAATCACATAGGTCCACTCGGGACCCTTGAACTTATTTTTAAAAAATTTCAGTTTTTGGCTTCTTCGATTGTTTTTCACAGTCGACTGCCCAGACGGACTAGTAACCTCATTCAGTTGTTCAGGATTTTCACTTGTTTTCCTCAAATGATATTTTAACCTTTTGACTCCACCTGGCCATTTATCATCTTTTCTGAGCATTTTAGCTTGCACTGCACTTTCACCTTCTTTGTCACTCTCAAGAGCTCTTTTATTCTTGTTATGCTGTGGCACAATTGTATTTTGCTCTCCTTCAGAGTGACTCTCTAGCTGTCCTCGTTCAGGTCTTGTTATTGTGGCTTCATCTGTCTGAACTTGTTCTTCTTCCCCTTTCTGTTCCTGTTCGGGCCTTATATCAAATTGTTCTTTCCCCCCCCCCAAACTCCTTCTTCTTCATCTAACTGTTCCTGCTCAGGTCTTACCACAATTTGTTCTTCTGCTGCCTGTACATGTTCTTCTATACCTGTCTGTCCCTGCTCAGCTCGTTTGATCGATCTGCTTGCCTGGGTATATTCTTCTTTCCCTGTCTGGTCCTGCTCAGGGTCTGCAGTAGTTTTGTCCATCTTTTCCTGAGCGTGTTCTTCTATACCTATCTCATCCTCTCTAGTTTCTTGTCTTTCTAATCTTGTTCTGTTTCTTGTTTGAATAATTACCTCAGGTATGTCAACCACTGGTATCCAGTCCTGCCAACTTGTGCTCGGTTTTTCATTGTCAGTCCCTTCAGAATCTATCACTTTAGATTCTTCGACTGCACAACCTTCAGCAACTGCAACTGTTTCAGTCAGTTGCGATCTCTCTTCATCAGGGGCTGGAACCCGTTTTGTGTGACTGGCATGGATCCAATTGGGCAAACCAGCACACATCACTGCTTTAGTAGTGACTAATATGGGGAGAGGATGTGGTCCGTCGGCATAAACGCTGGTGCCGGAAACCAGGGTTCGAGCCTCAAGGTCGCGTGCACATCCTGTGATTCTTGGCAAATCACTTAATCTCCCCGTGCCTGAATGTGTAATGTAAATACGGTGCTCATGTAATGCGCTCCAATACCTTCGGTTAGTTTGCGCTATATAAAATATGCCAAAAAATATATATACATACATATGACTTGCCGTGGATCATCCCACCTGGGTGCAGGGCACGACTTTCTCGTGTGCTTCTTCTCTACCACCCAGTCTCCAGGATTCAAATCATGAGCCTGATCTGGCTGCCTGGCCAATGCGTCTTCTCCAACCTGGTGAGAGACAGAACGCACTAGGTCAGAAAATCCTTTGCAATACTCCAACACGAAATCATCAGATATATTCAGTAGTTTATGTCCTGGTGCAAATTCTCGTCTCATTGCCCTTCCCATGAGATCTCATGAGGACTCAATCAATATAAGAGGCAATGCATCTGGCCAACACAGTGATGGGGATGCACACACCTTTGCCAGTCTTGACTTGATTGCGCAATTCAATTGCTCTACCACTCCAGAAGCCTCTGGGCAGTATGCACAGTGCAGTTTCTGATCAATTTTGAATGCTTCAACGATTGATCGAATTACTTCATTATTAAAATGAGGTCCTCTATCTGATTCCAAAGTTACTGGAAAACCAAAACCTGGTAATAACTCTCTCAACAACAATTTATCAACTGTTATACTGTCATTTCTCTTACTGGGGTATGCCTCCACCCATCGTGAAAACAAAACATACTATGACAAGGATGTACTTCCTTCCTCTGCATGGTGGTAAAGCTTTATAATCGTGTTGTAATATTATGAATGGTCCTGCCTTTCCAATTTTTCCCCAACTGACCACTGTTTTCCTTCCTGGATTTATTTGTTGGCAAACCAAACATCTCTGGCAAAGACTCTCTGCGACTACTCTAAACTTTGGATTATACCAATCTTGTCTGAAAAGTCTGATCATGGCGTCCCTGCCTACATGAGTGTCTCCATGATACATTCTTGCTATTTGAGAAAGCAAACAGTCTGGAATGACTGGTCGGCCATCAGTATATATCAGTATATAGCCACACGTCATCTTCTGCTCTCCTTTCACAACCTGATTTTATCCACTTTTCCTTTTCACTCACTTCTACCTCATCCTGCAACTGTCTCACCTCATTCCTTGTTTCCAAAGCTGAGAATAGCATAAGTTGGCAGCTGATTCCACTTGTTTCAATTTTCTTGTTTATTGCCATACCTCGAACAGTATTGAGCAATCTGGTCAGCATATCGATTACCTGCCACTACATAGTCCTTTTCGGACTGGTGAGAAGCACACTTGACCACTGCTATTTCTTTTGGCAATTGTATTGCTTCCAACAGTTCTTTCACAAATTTCCCATTTCTTATGGGGGATCCTGAAGAAGTCAGAAATCCCCTCTGCATTCAAAGCTGGACAAAGTCAAGTACAACCCTGTAACCATACTGGCTCTCATTAAATATGGTCACTTTCCAATTTTTCCCAATTTTGCATGCTTTTATTAAAGCTATCAATTCGGCTACTACTGACGATGGGCTAAACCCTGAAACACTAGTGTCTAGAGATATCTGCACTGCCAGAACCAACAATGGTTAAAAACTACAGCGACTTGAAAGTGCGGACTAACTGCATTTACCAGGATGCAACGGGGTCAAACAGCGCTCAGATGACGAGCAGGGTGCTCCCGCCCCTATTTCCTGTTTCTTCGGCCTCGAGCTGACGAGCTGACGAGCTCTCCGGTGCAGCACCTGTGTGCCTTGGAAGGGTACTGTAACCTGCGACGACCTGGGCTCCTTCTCAGCAACCCCCAAAGACTTTTTTCATGTTCTAAAATAACTATATGCTCTCTACTGACGATGGGCTAAACCCTGAAACACTAGTGTCTAGAGATATCTGCACTGCCAGAACCAACAATGGTTAAAAACTACAGCGACTTGAAAGTGCGGACTAACTGCATTTACCAGGATGCAACGGGGTCAAACAGCGCTGAGATGACCAGCAGGGTGCTCCCGCCCCCATTTCCAATTCGACTACTTGTGCAGACTTGACTACCGGTAAACAGGATGCTTCAATGACACCAGATATTTTGCAAATAGTATAAGCTGCACTCCGTCCTCCTTCCTCAAGCCTTAAACAAGAGCCGTCAACAAATACTACATGGTCTGATTCTTTCAGAGGCTCTTCCTGTATGTCAGGACGGGGCTTAGTACACATCTCAGTCAAATCTTAGCAATCATGATCTATTTCATCTTTTACTTCTCCACAATGTGAATCTTGCAACAACGTGGCTGGGTTCACCATTGTACACCTAATTACTGTCACATTTTCTGCTCCCAGAATTATTCATTCATACTTAGTCATCCGACTAGGGGAAAACTTTATAAATAAAAAATGAATAAGACATTGTGTTCGAGTTCTGGTTAAAAGAATCTCGACTGAATGTGGAAAATAGACTTTTACTGGATCTCCCATCACAATTGACTCACTTTGTTCTAGGCTCATACAGGTAGCAGCTACTGCTTTTCAGCAGCCAGGTAATGCTGAAGCCACAGGTTCGAAAGTAGCAGAAAAATATGCGACTGGACGTCGACTTAATCCATGTCTCTGAGTTAGGACTGAGAGTGCACAATCCTCTCTTTCACAACAGAACAGTGCAAATTCTTTCGAATAATCAGGCATACCTAGAGCAGGGGCCTCACAGAGACAATTTCTCAATTTTACAAATGCTTCCACACTCATCATCCCAAACTATTGGATCTTTTACTTTCTTTCGTGTCATTTGAATAAATAGCTTTGCTAGTAAGGAAAATTCTACAATCCACTGTCAACAGATCTCACCACTCCAAGAAACATTCTGATCTCTCTTTGTGTTTGCGGTAACTGCATCCACTTCATTGTTTTAATTTTCTATGGGGTCCCTTTCCTCATTTCCCTTTCTATCTGGTGACCCAAGTATTTAACTCCTGTTCACAAAAAAGCTATTTTTCCTGGAGACACCTTGTCAAATGATTCAGTAATGCAAATGAATCAGCCACACAGTCTTCTCTGGATTTCGATGCCAAAGTAAGTCATCGATATACTGCACTAAGACTGATTTTCTGGGCATAATTAACTTCTCTAGGCACTTTTTCAGAATTTGATTGAAAATTGAAGGACTTTATGTATACCCTTGAGGAACTCGGTTCCATGCCAAGTTACGATCCTCAAATTTAAAAGAAAAAAGATACTGGATGTAAAGGAATGGAGAAAAAGGCTTGACACAAATCAATTACTGTGAAACATCCTGCATTCCAAGGTATGTGATACAGAATCACTGCTGGATTTGGCACTACAAGACAACAAGGCACTACGATTTTGTTAATTTTTCTTAAGTCCTGTACTATCCCATACTTTCCACTAGGCTTTTTACGTCCTACTATAGGCGAATTACAAGGACTGCTTAATATCTCCTTTAAAATGCCCTGATTAATCATTTGGTCAATCTCTGAAGCTACTCCTGCTTTTACTTCTGGACTCATTTTGTATTGTCGGGTGTTGAAATAGACTGCACCTTCTTTCACAGTCACCTTCACTAGGTCTACATCTGCCATTAACCCTATTTCTTTTCCAGTAAAATCCCATACCGTTGGATTCAGTGTTTTTCAAATGTTCTGGCAAGTCATCTTGAGTCATTAAAGAATACATCTCATCTACCTCTGTGCCCTGTTTGGCAAGCATTATCTTGTAAACAATATATTCATATGGGGTTTAAAGAGCAACACCATTCGGTATGCAATAAATTGTGCAGTTCATCTTGCACAGCAGCTCTTTTCCTAGTAAATTCACTGGACTAGAGTCGCACACCACAAATCTGTGCATGTCTTTAAAATTTCTGATGTGCACCTCCATAGGCTCTGTAATTGGGGTTCTAATCTCCTGATTCGAGACTACAACTACTTGGATTGCTTCTCCAGAGAGGGGTAGGTTTGGAATGTCTGCTGTTCTCACAGTAAAATGGGTAGCAAACGGCCTATTTATGCAAACAGGGAGCAAATTGGTTTCACAATTGCCAGGACTATACTCCTGTGTGGACGCAAGTTGAAAAATCTATCATTAACAACCTACCGCTCCCCGCCATAATGACTTTGGATGCCACAGCCTTCCCTCATTCTAAGTATATATTCCTTAACACTAAAAGGGCTCTCCTCAACCTGGAGAGACACTGTAAAGCAAAAATAAAATTCTCCAAGTCTAATTTAACATCGTTTTGGTTTAACCCAGCTTTAAAAGATCAAGGCCAACTCCTCTACTGGGATCACTGGTCCAAGAAGGGTGTGAATCTGCTGCAAGATATTTATGAAGGAACCACACCTCTAACTTTTGCCACCTTAGAATCGCGACTTGACCTCCAGCCAATTGATTTTTACGCCTTAAAGCGCTGATATCTGCCAGAGACATCCCACCACAGAACCCTACACTTTGCAATAAATTAGTCCAACTCATGTCAAAAGGCCATATGGTATCAAAAATCTATAAGATCCTATCTCCTATGCCTCCGAGGCCACACATGAAGTGTGAACAGGACTGGGAGAATGAACCTAACCCTTCCAACATGGCCTTTGACTGGGATAAAATCCACCTTACGCCTTTCTATAACAAGATATCCCCGATACTCTCACAGACAAAATTTATGTTGATAAACAGGTCATATTGGACACCTTAAACACTCTTCAAGCTCAAACTTACAGACAATCCCCTCTGTTGGAACTGCAAGACAGAAGTTGGTGACCTAGCACATATGCTCTTTCACTGCCCGTTATTGCAAAAGTTCTGGGATGAGATTTATAACTATATCCAACGTACCTTCCATTATAGGCCGCCTAGGGATTTCACATATGTACTACTGGGGGCGATTGATCCGCACATAACGAAAGACAACAACAGACACCTTCTAGACCTCATGATGATGCTTGCGTGCAAGGTTGTTTTCAACAAATGGAAGAGTGCTTCCGATGTCTCCTTCAAAATCTGGCAGGAATGGCTGGCGTCCCTGAGGGGAGCTGACAATGACGTCCTTCATTCATTCCCTTGGCAAAAACCTCATACCAAATTATGGAGCCTATTAGACTCACTAGAACTTTGCTATGATCCGCCTTAAACCAATTGTCCCACAATACGCCTGTGACAACACACTGGTTATTCACGCCTGCACTGTGAGCTCTCAGTCTTCTCCTGTACATATTGTTTCATATCATGTTGCTGCTGCCTAACCCCCTCCTCCTTACCTCTCCCCCTATCTCTGCTCCATGGCTCCAATTTATTATGTTTGGATGGTAAGAACTTTGTTCTCAAATGACAAGTGTCCATTAAGGATCCATTTTATGTTCCTTCTAAGCGCTATTGAATCCTGAACATATTATCACCCCATTGAAAGTGTCGTTTGTAGTCGCTAATGCATTATTTTCTGTCTCCCTTTGTTTAATGAGCCATTCTTAACTTTATATTTCCTTATGTGTATGCCTGTAATTTACTTTTGTATTTTCGTTTCTTTTGAATTTTTCATACTTATTGTATAATTTGTATTATTTGTATTCTCAAATAAAAAAAGATGTGAACTTAAAAAAAAAAATGGGAAGCACCAGTATCCAATAGAAAAGTGATATTGTTGCGTTCGACCTGACTGATCTACCGGCAAGGATGCGCCAAGTACGCACTCCTCTTCCTCCCCCCTCAGGCACAGTCATTGTTCATTCTCACTGTCACTGTTATACTGTAAAAGATATTATGGAATCACAGAATTTTCTTACCACTTCCTCCTTGAAATCCAGCGCCTGCACTGTATATTGGCTTGTTCAGAAAATTTGGCATTGGGGCAGGTGGCACCTGACACTGCTGATTAACTACCTGCTGTGGTTGATTCATAAGCACCTCATTCTGCGTCTGTGGATTAAAATTTTGGTTTGGGCCATTATTATTCTGAATATTCTTTCACTCGTTTTTCCAATGTCATTGCTTTCCGCACCCATGACAAGGAAACCTTTTCTTTGCATCCTCTCTATTCATTCGTCCTCTTGATTTTCCACCACTCGTCACCTGATCACTCTGACCCTGTTCTTTTATATGACCATCAGTCTGACTATTTAATTTAAGTTTCTGCTGTTCTGCCAATTTTACCTGTGCCCACGTCATTTTCTCTTTTATCTTTTTATGTCTTGCCTCAATATCATTCCCACAATACTTTGCGTATTTTAGAATATCATCTATGGGCTTTCCCTGCCAACACAACATATGTTGTTGGATCATCTGGCTAATTTCTGGTTTCAAACCGTACACAAACCGATACACAAAATGACCCATATCCTTATCTCCAGTGTTCTCAAAGCCACTATACTGTTTAAACACCTGCAACAATAGATTATTTATTTCCACTGCGAGTAAAACCTTCCGCTTACTCTTCATACACTGCGAGTAAAACTTTCTGCTTACTCTTCATCGAAGCTCGGAGGAACCTGCTACTCATTCGGTGTTACCCTTACTACAAGATATAAGACCAAAGTTTCATCAGCAAAAACACTGCTATCAATCACTCTCACTTTTACATAAAATAGTCCCTAATTTAACACTGCCAGCCCTGCGTAGTTTCTCAGTGCTATTCCAACAGACGAGTAACGTTCACTGCAGTATGGCTTCTATCACCACCCGCTATTCATTCCCCGGGAATTTTCCAGACAACATAAAACAAGATGCTAACTCTTTTTGTTAGACATAAATCAATTAATCGATAATCAATACTTACCACCAAACTTGTCAATAATAACCATAGCTCTGCTACCAGAAAACTGATCCAGCTGTGAACCAGCAACAGATACTCCAATACCATATACTCACCTGGGCCCGTAAACACACATACACCCACACAAGCCAGTAAAACCGCTGGAGTAAAAGTTTGTGTTGTTTCTCACTTAGATTAGTTACCTGTCATTTACGAGCTAGTTGATGGTGAAATGACATGAATTGTTTCTCTTTGGGATGAAATAACCACAGACTCTGGAACATTTTAAAGGCTTTATCTAATTGATTTCATGTGAACCACTTTCAAAGTACAGTACAGTCACCGTCACTCATAGGAAGGAAGTTTCAATTAATCATCAAATCATACATTACATTTGCAAATGACTTGTGCTGAGAAGGGAGAGCACAGAGAGAAAAGAACACCTATACATTAACAGAAACTATAGTTACCTAGGATGGTGTGAAAACCAACCCCCAGGCCAAGGAGCTGGGAATGGTCCCCAGGGAAAGATCAGGCGACAAAGGCTTCAGGACAAGCATTAGGACAGGATAGATGACCTCTCTAACGCGACACTTGCGTAGCACCCCTCTCTGACTCACTCTTCCTCCTCGAGATTCTTCCGCGATCTGCTTATAAATTATTTAAGTTTAAGTAGATGGTTCTGCCTTTGATTCTTTATCAGCATTCACTCGTCTCTCCGACAGCATCCCGAGCTCTGCAGCATTCAGCAAATCTCCATCTCACTAACTAACTAAAACTACCTCAATTAGACTCTTCGACATTCATGTACCACCCATTAATGTTTCAATATCGCAAAAATACTAACTCAGATTGGACAGGCAAAGGGGGGGGGGGGTAATCGCACCATGCTAATGTGTCTTCTCAGTCTATCAACTTATTGTTCATAAATCCAACCCTTTAATTTGTATTCAAAATTTTTATTGCTACCCGTATTCACATCTTATTGGCAACATTTGTTTAATTTTCCATGCATGTCCATTTATTCAGATGTCTTCAAAGCTAGTTCCCAGGGTATGTAACTTTTGTGTCCTTGACTGGCATTCAAAATAGTCACACCACGCATGTACGAAGGTCAGGTGGTAAACAGACTCTGGATTCGTACGAGAGGCCTAAATTATACACTAGTAAGCGAGTCAGAAAACAAATGTTAATCCCAAGAATAAATGGTTTCACTGCATACCACCTATCTTTACACTAACCCCCTTGAATCAATATTACTTTCCCCGCATTGGCATTAATAATTTAGCTGGGGTTAGTTTAAGCAAAGCAGATGCCAAACATGTGAGCTTCCAAGCATCCATTTTAATAGCGTCTGTGCAGGCACAAGAAATTCCATCCAAACGACAGCTCGTCATACTGCATAGATGCAGTGGACGCATGCGCAGTAAAGATTTACCCATTAGCAGCCATTTTAGATTTTCACTCGATTTACTTCTTAGTAAAACACGTAGGCAAGCATTTTCGCTTTAATATTCAAGGTGGTGCGTATTAGTTTAATACAATACAAAATTAATACACTGTTAAAAGTTACATGAGAGGATTGCTTCCAATCTAGTCTCTTTTCTACTAGTCCTTGCTCCATCAACGTGATGTTTTGCAACGGACGTAATAGGGATCTAATTTCTGATCATTGTAAGCTAGGCAGGCAGAATTGTCGAATCTGTATGAAGCACTGGCAGAGATTACATCTTGTTGCAAGGGTGAGACAAAAGGCCTAAATTATATTGGAAACAATATGCTGAGCGATAAATTGTCATACCGTCTATTGACCGGATAGTCAACTAGTTGTGACGGTCATCAATAAACATATTGTGTTTATTCTCTGCTTTCTGTAGTAATATATTATCTGAAATACAAAGTAGGTAAACCGGAAAATAATTTTCCACACAATAATGAAGCTCTTTCGGACTAATTACTTTGTACCAAGTTAAGATGCTACACTCAGGTAAGTTCAACAATGTGTATTTCATTAACAGCATAGCGCTGCAATGGTCTCTCTGTTTCCACCACTGGACTGTCAATCCCACATTCTCTCCCTCATTCTAGATTCGTTCTCCTCCCACATTCCATCAACGATTACTCCTTCCCATCGCATGCCATACCATGAGATCAAAGGATTAGTTAAGTAACATTGCTCCCCAACACAACTTCCTACTTTAAAATAACAAACAATAAGTTGAAGTTTCAGCATTGATAGAAAATTGATATATACATCAGTTTTACAACCTACACCTACATTGTGATGTAAAATAAATCTTTATCTTTTCTATATTAAGAACAACGCACTTATATATGATTAATCATGAGTACACCCAACACATAACTCTTACATACATCTTCTACATCAAAGTGTAATCGTGGAATTTATTAGGTAAACTTGTTTTCCTTAATGAGGTTTTCCACCTTTCCTTTTCATTTCTCACATCACTTGTGAAAACCTTCCTTCCACTTAACTTAGATACACCATTGGAAAAATGGGTTACAGCTATTTTATCTCTATTCCACCATTTCCCATCCTCAAACTTCACTACACTCTTATTTACTTCCAACACTTTTTTATGATCAGAAAATGTGGGCTTACCCTTTGGTATATTTCGTGGGCATTTCACTCACATTATCACCTACAGCCACCTTAAACTCCTTTTTACCCTTGCCCACGTACTTGTTTTGCGCTTGTACTCTTTTTTTTTTTCTCTACATCAATTTTTCTCTAGAGATGGCAAATTCCCCCATCCATTCTCTCAACATTTAGGAAGCTGGCACACGTCCTCTCAATAGTACAACGGGTGATACTTCTGTATTGGCATTCGCGGTGGTGCAAACCACCCACAACAATTTCCTTAATTCCAATTTACAATCTAAACTACTGGCCTTAGCGATATGCACATTTTCATTGTTTTTTTTTTAACACTTTATTGCAGACTGTGCAGACAATGTATCGTGTTTCAGAACATCCACATATCACAGCCTTCTTTTCTCTTTTTCGTTTTGTCAACCTTTCCATAGAATTTCTATAATCTTAATCCACAACATAGCATTTCAGGCATATAGTGATTTCTCAGAACAAACAGAGAACCAAGATGTAATCTCATCATTAGTCGTTGAAAATTTCTTATACTACTAATAAATCTTAAACTTTTGTCATTGACGGGATCAAAATCATTCATCCAACTATACCCTCCCGCCCTCAACGGCCCACCCACTTCTTACCCGCCCTCGTACCCACCCACTCCTGGTCGCTCCGCACTAAGTTCCCGTATGTCTCCTACGGCCATTAAGAAGTTATAGCAATCTCGCAGTTTCAGGGCAAAGAAAAACCTGCACTTCTTCCAGTGGGGGGGATAAGACATCCTATTAGACCCTTCCATCGCACCCTGGTTCGCTATTGTGGGCCAGCCTCATTAGGCATCCCATCATCCAATCCCTCCAGGCTCAGCACCATCACATCCCATTCCATCGCTATGGGTTGTTTCCTATGTCCTCTCTCCTCCTCCCTCCGTAAGGTCGCCTCTTCCGCTCGACCCCACTGCAGCAGGTCTGATTGCCACACATGTATTCTAGGGGGCCTTGGGGATTTCCATCTCATTGTTATGCATCTGGTCGCTAAAAGCATGGCCATGTCTATGAATCTTAGTTGAACCTTCCACGCTTTAGACCTCTTACGCACCCCCACCAGACAATATAAAGGTTCCAGCGGGACGGTAAGTTGTGTTACCGTATGAAGGATCTTGAATACTTCAGCCCAATAGGGCAATAACCTTGGGCAAGACCACAACATGTGAATGAAGTCAGCTTCTTCGCGCTGGCAGCGTGGGCAACAATGGGGGGAGTCTGGGAACATACGGTGGATCCTCTTGGGTGTGAGGTATGCTCTGTGGAGCACCATTGTCTGGATATACCGAAACTTAGCATTACGAGATACCCTTTTCGGGTGTTCTAGTATGTGTTGCCAGGTTTTGTCTGTCAGTTCTAAACCCGAATCCCGACCCCAGGACTCTGAGTATTGGAAGTGGAATCGCTGCGTGCTCCCTAATCCCTGTGTAAAGCCAGTGAACAAGATGTCCTCCGTCACCCATATAGTACAACAAGTACACCAGCTCATGTTGTGCAGGTTTCAGTCGTAAAGGTGCCCACGTGTTCCTGATATAATGCGAGGTCATGGCATGT
This sequence comes from Lissotriton helveticus, assembly GCF_964261635.1. NCBI lineage: Eukaryota > Metazoa > Chordata > Amphibia > Caudata > Salamandridae > Lissotriton > Lissotriton helveticus. Next base: position 1,153,739,207 of record NC_136067.1, on the reverse strand, counting down.
AACAAATATGTGCGTGGGGGGGCTCCCGTTATCTGCATGAAAGAATCAAAGTCTAACAGAGTCTCATCGCCAAAATAGGCGCCCACCTCGTCGACCCCGTGGTCCAGCCAGGTCCGTATCGCATTGTGTGTAAGAACACCCTGTGGTGTCGGGATACCTACCAGTGGAATATTCGTTGCATAGGGAGGTATTGAGGATGTATAGGACAAGGCTTTCTTCCAGCATATTAGCGCCGTATGTAAAAGGGGAGGGCAATTCGGGGGTATCCGGGCCTTTGGCAGTAACAAAGAGTAAAGCACTTCATGGTCAACACGTACTTTCGTACAGGCAATCTCCTGAAGATTCCTACCCGGAATCCAATACGACAGCCACTGTAGTTGGCTTTATAGCAAAGGAGGGATTAGGCCCTGGGGATTAGAGGGTAGGCTAGGCCAAATAATTTGCACATAAAGAAGGTGCCAGTCCCCCAAAATTATTTTAAAGAATTATTTGATAGAAGGAAAGATAAACAAAACTTTATACGTTTATCTTGGCAATATTTTAAGCCTTTTATTTTAAATGCTTATTTATGCTTTAAATATTTTTAATCATCAAGAAAGACACATAATCCTTATTACAGAGTGCCACATTATTAAAACATATTTACAAAAAACTGTGAATTGTGCATGTGTCAAATCTACAATAAATCTTACAAGTGTTACGTATTTTTTAGAAAAACAAATAAAACAGTGTCATGAACATTTCTTTGAACGTGTAAGATCTTTCATATAGCGTTGCCCAATATACAACTTGTTGACAACAAAAATAGCCTTGTTATAAGAAACCTATTAATTTACTCTATTAATTAAGGAATTTTGAGGATATGTATCCAGTTATCTGATTAATCACGGAATAAATGCTGTTGCCGACGCGTTTCGAGTTCTGGTTCAAAGTCACCGGACTCTCATCAGGGCTGAGTTGATCTTTTCATTAAACCACTTCCCACTATTCATGACCAGAAAAACAAAAATTGTAGAATTTTTTTATATACATCGCTACCTCAATCTATTCCAATTTGTTTTAATATATTTCGCATAAGTCAGGACCACCTACCTTCATATTTTCACAAAGCTAGTGGATTTAAAAATTTTGAAAGTGTCGAAATTGCTGGTGATTTGGTTCTGCAACAAAATGCAGTTTTGTCAGATGTTATTCTCATAGGGTCACATAAACATTTAGTTTTTGTAAAAAGGGGAATTGGACAAGGTTCTGGTCACGTTTTTACCTCATTTGTGAAGTGTCAGATACAAATCACGACATTCGCCGGTATTTCCTTTCATTTAGCCAAATGTACACGAATCAAACAGATGAATAATTCGGTAAAGAGAAAGGTAACTATGATGGAATCTTTGAGCACGTATTCAGCTTAAACGTGCCAGGCTTAAGAGAAATCAATACTCACTGTTGGCAGAGTGTGCCTTTTTCTGAACTATTCCAACTATCGCTGAAAGCGATTATTTGCATGCGACGCTGTAAGAAGCGGAAAATGCGTAATCAGTGGAACGCTTAGTCAAAAGTTCCAAGTAAAGTTCTCCGGTTACAAAGGAGAAGAAATCTCACCTTAGCATCCCCGTTTCAAATGTCGGAGTCTAATCCTTTTTTCAAATTGCCGGCTGAGCAAGAATGGCAATTCAGGCTAGAACGCCATATTTTCAAATGTTACCCGCTGAGCCAATCGCAGTGCAGCATCAAACCTGTTGAGGCATGATGCATTTTGGGATTTGCAGTCTAACTAAGCCATTATAACAAATAGATGCATTTTAAAGTTCGTAGAAATCGATTTTCATTTATATAGTGCATCTTAAGTTGCTAAATTTTGGAAAAGGTTATCTCCCTTTGGTCAACTACAAAATAAATAGAAAAACGGAGGGGCCATTCAAGCATTCTGGAGGAAGGATCTCATGCCCTGTTGAGTTCGCTCATACAATTTAACCCCCGATTAATGCTGTCAAATTTCATGATCAAATACGCTTCTTTGCGTAGCAATGCACTTTCAATGCAGGGCGATCGGTGTTTGGGATCAATCCCAGCTAAAACCGTCCAGCGGAAATCATTTTCAGTATGATTTTCAGTCAAAAAATGGTCAACCATTGGTGCCGTTAGTACCTTTCTCTTAATCCTTGATCTGTGTTGTGTGATTCTTGCGTTGATTTGCTGACATGTTTTCCTAATATATATTTTGTTGCACAAACAAACCACAGCATAAATTACATTTTTTGTCCTGCAGTTAGTAAAACTCTCATGTCTCCATTTGATCTCATTGTGAATAAATTCATTCCCTTCTATAGTGGAATTGCAAGCTACGCACTTCCCACATTTGTGGTGTCCACATATAGGTTTAAGATTCCATTGTGCGGGGAGGAGCTTCGCGGGCATCCAACATGGTCGCGTGAGCACAGAGCTCCCCGGACCCTCACCGCCCTTCGCAGATATCCTGACTACATCCTGATTTTGAAGACGGGCTTTTGTTCGCACACCCTCGCTGATCTTAATATTCTTTGAAAAATCGAATTCGGACGCTGGGATCCACTTTTACATCGCTGCTAGTTTTTGCGGCACGCCCCGACACGGACCGGGGGCTCAGTTGCGTGGCAGCCCGGGGAGTAGTTGAACAACAACAGCTGAGGGGGTCCCCTTCGGTCGACCCCTTTCTGACTTTCGCTTTCGTTTTCTACTCCCGGCTCGGGTTGCTGGAAGCGCTGCCCTGATCGATCTTCGGCTGGCCTGGTGTCTCTCCACTGCTTTTGTGCTGTCCCTGTTGAGTGCCCTGACTCTAGCTTCCTTGACGTTTCTGCAACTTCGGTCTGGTTTTGTCTGTCTGGCCACTCTACGACCGGCCATTTTTACCAGGTCGCGGGAACCCCTTCGGGATCCCTTCTCCAATATGGCCACCAGACCTGATCCCGAGAGGCGCAAGCTCAAAACACCTCTCCGTGGGGGTCAGACCCAGACGAACATTATGGACCACTATTCTCAGATGAAGGGGTCCCCAGGCGGTTCTGGTCGCACTTCAGACGATCCTAAGACTGTCTCAGCGGCGCCTTTGGACATATCTTTGCAGGACGTCATGGGCGCCATTACCAACATGCAGGCCTCCATGGGACAGCAGTACGAGGCCCTCGCCTCTAAGATTGACACGGTGGCCGTCGACATCACGCTGATTAGAGCGGATTTGGCGAAGACCAATGAGAGGGTCAAGTCATTGGATTTGAAGACTTCCAGTCTTATTACGGATGTCACGGATGCTCAGACTGAAATTGGTAATTTGCGTTCCTCACACGACATGATGGCTCGTCGTCTTGAGGATTATGAAAACAGAGCCCGCCGCAATAATGTACGCCTTATTGGTGTCCCTGAGGGTCCTGAGATGTCTGCGGTCGACCTTTTGGTGGAGGATCTGGTCACGAATTATCTTGCTCCCGCCTGACTTAGCAAATTCTTTGCTGTTGAACGCGCCCATCGAGTCCCAGGTGGGAAGACGAAGTCTGGTGCACCCCCGAGGCCCATTATTGCCAGATTGTTCCACTTTAGGGATCGTGACGCCATCCTTCAAGCCTCGAGGGACAAGGGCCCTGTGAAATTTGAAAATGCCTCTGTGTCCTTTTATCCTGATTTTACGCCGCTCGTTCAGAGGCAGAGGCTGGGATTTCAGGGGGTAAAGAGACGGTTGCGGGACTTGGGCTTTAAGTACGCCATGTTGTTCCCGACCAGACTTCGGATTGAATATGGGGAACGTACGTTTTTCTTTGATCGCCCGGACAACGTAAGTGACTGGCTTGACTCCCTGCCCAGGAGAGACGATCGTACTGGGCACCCCGGTGGCGCCGATGGGGGCGTGCCAGAGTGAAAATTGCTCCGTGGATCCTGGCGTCTGAACTTTTCTGCTTTTTCAGCTGAGTCTAGACATTGATCCTCTTGTTTTTTAAGCCTGGATTAGCCTGGGGGTGGCGGGGGGGTGAATGGGGACTCTTCCTCCGCCTGGGTTCTTTGCGTAGATTAGTTTATTGATGGGGCGACAGGCACACTGCAAGTTGAGGTGGCTTATGAGTCGTACGCAGGGGTGCAGGGTGGGGGGTGTTGTACCGGGTTCAAGTTGGGGGGTGGCGGGGGGTTGGGTGTGTGTTTCTTTTCATTCACGAGGCATCGTATTGTTTTTTTCCTTTGCTCTGGTCAGTGGGTCTTTTGTGGGTTTTGCTCTGCTTAATTCCAGGGGATGGGGGGTGGCGAGTTGATACTGCTGGAATGTCAATGGGTTGGGAGACAGGATAAAGCGAGGGATCGTATTGCGGTTCCTTAGGCGTCACTCGCCCGATATTGTCCTTTTGCAGGAGACGCATCTAATAGGTAACGCATGTCAGGCCATGAATAGGCGCGGATATCGTCTGGTGGCTCACTCTGGTTTTACTTCTGGTTCCAGGGGGGCGGGCATTCTTGTCCGGTCCTCTCTCCCTTTTGAAATTGATGAAGTAAAGCTTGATGACAGGGGGCGCTACGCGGCGCTCACTGGTAGATGGGAGGGGAGGACATTGTCCATACTCTCTGTGTATGTCCCCCCGGGCCTACAGGCCTCGACTTTCGCTGATCTCGGCAGGGTTATATTGGAACTTCCTGAGGGCCTTTTGATTCTGGGTGGGGATTTTAATTCTGTTGTCTCCGGCACTTCTGATCGTCATCCTCCTAGGGATTTACCCAGGGCCCAAATGTGGCTGAGTGACCTGCTTGACACCTTCGGGCTGGTAGACATCTGGAGATTACTGCACCCCACACAATTACAGTGCACTTTCCACTCCGGGGCCCATGGTAGTCTCTCCAGACTGGATTACTTCTTAATGCCATTGGTCCAATCCTCTTCCATTAGAGAGATTCGTCAGCTCCCTAGGGGTATTTCTGATCATTCCCCCTTGTGGCTTAGTTATGAGGTTGGGGCGGGCAGTGAGGGTAGAGTTGCCCCTATTAATCCCTGGTACTTCCGCAATCCCAAAACCCGCTCTGAACTTGTGAAAGCTATTGATCATTATTTCGACGAAAACGTGGGGTCTGTTTCTTCTGCTGTTTCATTGTGGGAGGCTTTTAAGACGGTTGTACGTGGGCAAGCCCTGTCATTGATTGCCGCCGATAAGAGGGCTGCAAATGTGGAACTTGTATGATTGGAATCCGAGATAACTGCACTTGAAGACGATCTTGAATCAGGTGTCTCTCGTGAAAAGCTGCACTCCCTTGGTTTGAAACAAGCTGACTACAGAGCTCTTGTGACTGATGCGGCGAGGATGATGTATCAGCAGCAGCAGGGCAGGTTGTATGATGTGGGAGACAAGGCTGGTAAATTGCTTGCGTGGTTGGACAAGAAAGAGAGAAGGAATCGTGTTGTTCCGGTGAATGAGAGGCCTGATGGTGAGTGTGTTACTGACCCAGTTGGGATTGTTCAGTGTTTCGTAGACCACTTTACGACAGTGTACACCTCGGTTTGTGGTAGAGATGAGGAGGACTCTTGTTTGCTGTTGCGAGATATGGCTTTGCCCTGCCTTTCTGACGCTGACAGGGATCTCATGGAGGCTCCGCTCACAGTGGACGAAGTCGCTGTGGCTATACGTTCCCTCCGTTCTGGCAAGGCCATGGGCCCCAATGGCTTGCCCATTGAACTATACAAGCTGCGACCCGACAAATTGGCACCCTACTTAAGGGAAATGTTCCTTGAGGCTTTGGAGTCTGGTTCCCTCCCCGCTGATCAACGACTTGCTACCATTGTAGTTATCCATAAGGAGGGTAAGTCGCGGGATCGTTGTACTTCGTACAGACCCATTTCTTTACTCAATGCTGAACCCAAAATTTTGGCTAAATTATTGACTAATCGCTTGATTACTGTGATCGGAGACTTGATCCATCCAGATCAATCCGGTTTTATCCCGCACCGCAACACTGCTCTGAATCTTCGCAGACTCCATGGAGTTCACGCGAGAGCTGAGACGCTCACTGAACCGGCCATTTTGGCTTCCCTTGACGATACCATGGCCTTCGACACAATTGAGTGGCCCTACCTTTGGGCGGCCCTCTCGAAGTTTGGGTTTGGGCCGGGTTTCATTGCCTGGGTGAAACTCCTTTACGAGAGGCCCCTGGCTCAGGTGGTAGTTAATGGGAAAGTATCTTGTGTTTTCACACTTGGGCGTGGTACCCGGCAGGGCTGCCTGCTGTCTCCATTGCTTTTTGCCATTGCTCTGGAACGTTTGGCGGAGTGGCTCCGTTGGGAGCCTTCAATGCTGGGTATTCGGTCGACTCCCGAATTTGAGGATCGAATCTCGCTATACGCGGATGACGTCCTTCTCTATATCACCTCCCCTCGCAAATCCTTGAATGTCCTTTTCGATGTTCTGACCTCCTTTGGGAAGAACTCGGGTCTCATTATTAATTGGGCTAAATCCTGCGTCTACATTTTGGCGGGAGATCTCCCTCCGCTGCCTCGTAGATTTCCGATTCAAGTCACTGAGACCGGTTTTACATACCTGGGGTCTACGTCTCCTTGGACCCTTCCATGCGATATGAGCGTAATTTGCTACCCCCCTTCAGCGGCTCAAGCTTGATGTTGCGCGCTGCGTAGGTTGCCGTTATCGCCACTCGGTAGAGCGGCGCTTTTTAAAATGTCGCTGCCCCGATTTTTATACGCACTTCAGAACTCCTTTGACCCGATTGCCTCGGGTTATTTTCGTGAAGTGGAGAGCCTGCAGAGACGACTGGTCTGGAATGGGCGTGCCCGTATCGCTCTTTCTAAACTCACGCTTCCGTGGTATGACGGCGGTATCGCCCTCCCGGACATCAGGCGTTATTACTGGGCTTCTCAGTTGAGTGCGATCAACCATGCGACCTATGCTCCAGGCCCTGCCCCGGCTTTCTCCATGGATACATTTCTTTTGTCTGGAGGGACCTTCAACAGAGCATTGTACTCCAGGGGACTCTATGGAACACTGACAGGTCCCACTAAAATTGCTGTGAGGGTGTGGCAGGACGCGAATGCGGCATTGGGTTGGTGTGGCAGATTTACCCGGGCGACCCCTTTGTATGATTCCGAATGTCTGGGACATTTGTGGAGAACGAAAGGCTTCGACAAATGGGATATGATTGGTATAAGCAAAGTGGGTGACCTGTGGACGAAGGGTACCGTCAAGTCCTTTGATGTGATGAAAGCGGAGTACGAGCTTGGTGACACGGAATTCTTCAGGTATGCCCAGGTCCGTCACGCTCTATTGTCTGTATTCGCTGTGGGTGATGATATTCCTGAATCCTCCCCCCTGGAGGACCGTATTCTGGATGGTCATGTGCCCGACAGCACGATATCACTGATTTACAAGAAGCTTATTAATAATAGAGCTGATTTGCTGGTGCGCCTTAGGGCTTCGTGGAGCGCTGACGGATTAGAACTGGATGACGAGGACTGGCAATCTGCTTTGTCCTCGCCTAAGGAAGTTGCTATTCCTGCCCGCCTTAGGTTCGTCCAGCTTAAGATACTCCATCGTGTGTATGTTACTGGTCCGAGTCTGGTTCGTATGGGTTATTCTTTGGATGGGTTGTGTAAGCGTGGCTGTGGAATGTCTGGCACCTTCCTCCACATATTATGGGACTGCCCGGAGGTGGTTGAATTTTGGTCCCGAATACATGTGGTGATGGGTGATGTCACGGGTGTGTCGCTGCTGCCGGAGGCCAGGCGTTGTTTGCTGAATGTCTGGGAACCCAATGATTACAACATCTCACAGGTCAACTGGGCGACCCTTGGTAATATGGTCGCGAAAAGGGACATTGCTCAGCTTTGGGGCTCTCACAGACCGCCCACCATATCCGGATGGAAAGAGAACATGGACTGGTGCATGTTCCGGGAGAAGACTGTGTACCTTTCCCGGGGCCGGCCCAGAAAATGGGGTAGGATATGGTCCCAATGGAATGCTTATCGTGGGAATATATGTACTCCTCCACAAGAGGTATACCCTGACATTTCCACGTCCTCCTAACTGACATTCAGCTTTCATTCATTGATAACGTATTTGCTTGTTTCCTTGCTCACCCCTCCTCCCCCACGATAATTGAACGCACTGTATGTACTTTCTACTGGAGCTTTGCCTGCATGGACACGTGATCATGTTTCACTGTATTCTTGCCTTGTGAGTTTTGTTATTTTGTACGTTTGTTTGTTTTTAATAAAAATTTATTAAAAAAAACAAAAGATTCCATTGTGCAATTAAATCACTCTTTGGTTTTGGTATATGGCAATCAGCTGGAATAATTTGCTGGCCAATACTGGGATTCTTACGCATTGCAAAAATCGGTTTCTGCAGGGGATGTTCTAAATTCTCCAAAAGGTGCCAGTTTTTTAAAATAATTTGTCTAAACTTGTTGGTGTGCGACCCATATGTAGGCACACAAACAAGTTTATCCAACTCACCTTTCTTTTTAGTCTGTAATAGGCTTTCCCTTGGGGTGAATCTCGCTCTCTTTTTGGAGTGCTTCAGTAGTTTTTTGGGGTAACCTCTCTTCCCCATTTCTTCACAGAATGACGTTGCATGATTTTCAAAGTCACCCAAATCTGTGCAATTTCTTCTTATCCTTAACAGCTGACCATAAGGAAGATTTTCTTTAAGACACTGAGGGTGTGAGCTTTTATAGTGGAGTATAGTATTTTATCTGTCTCCTTCTTGTACAATGATGTTGTTAACCTTTGTTTTGTCAGTGCCTACTAGAACATCAAGAAACGTCATTTTACTCTTACTGGACTGGATGGAAAACTTAACTGTAGTTGGCTAGCATAAAAATAACCTTTAATATCCGGCACTCAGAGTCCCCCCAACTTGGTTCCCAGTTGGAGCTTACGCAAACTTACACGTCTCCGACCATTGCCCCAGAGGAGAGTAATCAATAAAGTGTTGATAGAATTAAAAATTTGTTGGGGCAGAGGTACCGGTATATTCACAAAATAATACAACAGGCGGGGAAGCATTATCATTTTAGAAATTGCAACTCTGCCCATTACGGACAGTGGCAACGACGTCCAGAAGCCCACAGTGCCACGGAGTCGTGCAATGGCACTTTTGATGTTCCCATCAATTTGATCAGCCGGAACATTTTCATTGACAACCCTGTTAAATCTCTCAAAGAGACCATTACTCCTTGGATGACATAACAAGGTTTTGGTATGTCTAATTCCCAAAAACCTCACAAATTCTTCGAAGTGTGCAGATGTAAATTGTCACCCATTATCCATCAGGATTTCATCAGTGCATCAGGCAGGTTTTGCACAAGCAATGTAAAAAATACTTTCTCTCTTTGGAATTCCTTTACATGGGTAATACATAGCAGGCAAAACTATAACCCCTGGTACCAAGATCAAGATAATATTAGTAGTCCGTTTCATCCAGTGCCACATGATTAATCAAATACATCTCAGCTTTAAATGCATTTTGGAAGTTCAACCACTTTTTTTTCCAAACACGCTTATGAGGTGTGAAAATACACTCATTTGCATCTCAGATGCACACTTTTTAATTTTGGTATACATCTATTAATCCAGCTAAGCAAAAGCCTCACATATCCTAAACTGGTCTGCACACAGGAGAACTACTTACAGGTAGCTGGAGAGCTACCACTAGCTTACCTGCTACTCGTTGGACAAGCCTGGGCTGGGTTGATCCGTGCTTAGGGCACTGAGCCAGTCTACGTCTGTGACTTTACCCCAGCTGTGACTTGGAATTCTGAACCTGGTAGAGGGTGTTGACCTGAGGTGTGTTGATTTGGAAGTGAATGATGGGAGTGGTCGGTCCATATGACGGGTGTGGTGGAGTTGTATTTGATTATGTTGCTTGCAGTGAAGGAGAGCAGTGAGCAGTCCGATGTTGCTCAAGCTTTCGAGGTGCCCATTGAAGCAGGGGTTGTTTCAGTCTTCCAGGTGAAAGTTGAGTTTGCAGAGGAGAATGTAGGCTCTGGAGTAGATGGAGAACAGAACAATATAGTTGGTGATGAGGTTGGTAAAGATGACTTGTGGTCCGGGGTAGTCGGTAGGAGAGGGTTCCATTCAGGGTGAAATTTTCTGAGATTTGCAACCTGAAGTGCAGGTGTTCCATGAATGGGGTGGCATTCTCTGTGGATGCTGTGCATTTGATGGATTCCCTTTAGATAATAGTGAGTCCTCTTCTTTGCTTGTGAAGGTGGTCCTGTAGAGCGATATTGTAGCACACTGGGATTGCAGTGGTGATGTCTGGAACGCTGAGGGGCTGAGCCAGGTCTCTGTGATAAATATGGGGCCAGGTGAGTCGCTACTAAGCAGGACCCGCTTTTCAGTTGTGTGTTGTCTGAGTAATGATCGTGTGTTGAGAAGCATGCATGCGAGTGGATGTTGACATGCGGCTTTGCTGTGGTGTAGGGTGGGGTTTAAGGCATTGTTGGTGCTTGTATGGCGTGTGTGTTGGAAAGGAATGTTAAGGGTGGTGTTAGTCTGTGCTTAGGGGGTGTAGGTGTGTGGCTGCTGGAGAACCGGCAGTGTATGTAAGTGAAAGCTCCTACCATGGGGTGAAGCATGTCAGCAGTTGACGGGAATGGCGTCGGGGATCTAGTGACCTAAGAAGTGCTGTGAAGTATCGCTGGGCTGTGATCAGACCAGGGTTACTGGCGCTGGGCACTGTTCTGGCTCGTCCAATGTGCATCTGTGTTGTAGCTTCCATTAAGTAGGTCCTGGGATGGGGGAGGAGTGCAGGGTCCTGTGATGTCATTTCCTGTGCTTATGGGTAATGATGTCTTTTTTCTTGGCTTCTTCTTTTAAAGACTGTTTTGGAAACCAGTAAGGTCACTAACTGTCAAGATTTATGATCGGAAATTAAGTAATGTAACTTCCTGTGTAGGTGGATGATGAGAGATCCAGTGATGTCACTTCCCGCGCTGACGGGCGATGCGAAATGTCCATCTGAGCCGTGCGCTACCAATAGTTACTTAACTTCAAGGCTTTTGAATTCCTCTTTGCCATCATCCTGCAGCACACGTCTGTCCCTCACAGAGGTCACTTAACAACATAAAGAATATTTTTCAGTGCAACAGTGTATACGGTGTTTAATTTGTAAATGGTATGTTTGGTGCACATCAATCAATCAATCAATTAATTTTCAATCAGAGTACTTGTAAAGGGCGCTACTTACCCATGAGGGTCCTAAGGCGCTGAGGGGAGAGGGGGGTGCTGCTACTGCTCGAAGAGCCAGGTCTTGAGGAGTCTTCTGAAGGCGAGTAGGTCTTGGGTCTGCCGTATGGGGGTAGGGAGGGTGTTCCAGGTCTTGGCGACGAGGTACGAGAAGGATCTGCTGCCGGAGGTCGTTCGTTGCATGCGGGGGGCATAGGCGAGGGCGAGGCTGGCGGAGCGGAGCTGGCGGGTGGGGGTGTGGAAGCCGAGTCTGCTGTTCAGGTAGGCTGGTCCGGCATTGTGGAGTGGTTTATGTGCGTGGGTGAGGAGCTTGAAGGTGATCCTCTTGTCGACGGGGAGCCAGTGTAGGTCTCTCAGGTGGGGGGTGATGTGGCTGCGGCGGGGGACATTGACGATCAGTCGGACGGAGGCGTTTTGGATGCGTTGTCGTCGTCGTAGTTGTTTGGCTGGCATTCCTGCGTAGAGTGCGTTGCCGTAGTCCAGTCTGCTGCTGACTAGGGCCTGTGTCACCGTTATTCTTGTTTCGGTCGGGATCCACTTGTAGATCCTGCGGAGGGTGTTGTAGCAGGAGAAGGAGACGGCATTGACCTGCATAGACATGGAGAGGGAGGAGTCGAGGATGAATCCTAGATTGCGTGCATGGTCGGTGGGTGTTGGTGCTGTTCCCAGTGTGGTCGGCCACCAGGAGTTGTCCCACGCTGAGGGGGTGGGTCCGAGGATGAGGACCTCCGTCTTGTCCGAGTTCAGCTTCAGACGGCTGCTCCTCATCCAGTCGGCGACGGCCTTCATTCCCTCGTGGAGGTTGGTTTTGGCAGTGTGTGGGTCCTTGGTGAGGGAGAGGATGAGCTGGGTGTCGTCAGCGTGGGAGATGATGTTGAGGTCGTGATGGCGGGCCACTTGTGCGAGGGGGGCCATGTAGACATTGAACAGCTTTGGGCTGAGGGATGAGCCCTGGGGGACGCCGCAGATGATGTCGGTGGCTTCGAATCGGAAAGGTGGGAGGCGGACGCTCTGGGTTCTGCCGGAGAAGAAGGTTGTGGTCCAGTCAAGAGCCTTCTCTTGGATTCCAGCTTCTAGGAGGCGTGTCTTTAGAGTGCGATGGAAGACCATGTCGAAGGCGGCTGACGTTTCGCCGTTGTCTAGTTGGCGCATGTCGTCGTCTGTGGCGGCAATGAGGGCTGTCTCGGTGCTGTGGTTTTGTCTGAATCCGGATTGGGACGGGTCCAGGATGATGTTGTCTTCCAGGTGGCGGGCCAGTTGCATGTTGACGATTTTCTCGATGACCTTTGCCCGGAACGGGAGCAAGGAGGTGGTCCGGAAGTTCTTGAGGTCCTTGGGGTCCGCTTTGGGCTTCTTGAGGAGGGCTTTGATTTCAGCGTGCTTCCAGCTTTCCGGGAATGTTGCTGTTTCGAAGGAGATGTTGACTTCCGTAGTTGGGGTGCGATGGCTGCGTCTGCTTTGTTGAATACGTGGTGTGGGCACGGGTAAGACAGAAATCCTGAGTGGATGGAGTTCATGACCTTGCGTGTCTCGTCGTCGTTGATGTTGGACCAGAAGGTCAGGCGGTTGGTGCTGGTGGTGTTCACAGGGGAGGTGGAGTCTGGCGTAGTCGGGGGGGGGGGGGGTTGTGGTGTTGAAGCTGTTGTGGATGTCAGCGATCTTGCGGTGGAAGAAGATGGCTAGTGAGTCGCACAGTTTTTGTGAGGGCAGGATGTCGTTGGCGCTGGGGTTGGAGAGTTCCTTTACGATGCTGAAGAGCTCTTTGCTGATGTGTGCATTGTTATCCAAGTGGTCTTTGAAGGAGGATCTCTTGGCTAATCTGATGAGGTGGTGGTGTCTGCGGGTGGCATCCTTGTGGGCTGCGTGGTTGCCCGGTATGCGTTTGTGGAGCCATGTCTTCTCCAGTTTCAGGCATGCGCGTTTAGAGGTCTGGAGCTCGACGGTGAACCAGATGGCTCTCTTGTTGGCGTGGCTGTTGGAGGGTTTCTTGTGCGGGGCGAGGGTGTTGGCACAGTCGTCGATCCACTGTCTGAGGTTTCGGGCTGCGGCGTCTGGGTTGGTGGGGTCGGTCGGTGGGTTCTTGGCGAGGGAGGTGATCAGCTGGTCTTCTGTGACTTTGCTCCAGCAGCGGCGAGGCAGCTGTTGGGTGCGGCGGTGCATGGTTAGTTTTTTGAAGGTGAAATGGATGCAGCGGTGGTCTGTTCAGTGGAGTTCGGTGGTGTGGTCGAAGGCGACGTGGGAGCCTGTGGAGAAGACGGGATCCAGCGTGTGGCCGGCGGCGTGGGTGGGTGCGGTGACGATTTGTCTGAGGCCGAGGTTGGCGAGGTTGTCGATCAGGGTGGCGGAGCTGGCGTCGTTGTTCTCGAGGTGGAAGTTCCGGTCCCCGATGAGGATGTAGTCCGTGGAGGCGAGTGCGTGGGTGCTGGTGAGGTCGGCGATGGAGTCGCTGAACTGAGCACGGGGTCTGGGGGGGTCTGTAGATGAGTGTTCCTCTGAGGGTGGTGTTGGGGTCGGTGTGGATCCGGAAGTGCAGGTGTTCGGCGGTGTTGAGGGTGTCGTCTGCATGAGTGGCGACCTTGAGGGTGGACTTGTGGATGATGGCTATTCCTCCTCCGATTCCGTTGGCGCAATCCCTGCGGGTGATCTTGTAGCCGTCTGGGATGGCTATAGCAATGTCAGGCGCCGAGGAGTCGTTCCACCAGGTCTCGGTCAGGAAGGCCACGTCTGGGGCGTAGGGGTTGGAGAACCTGACCTTATGGGCCAAGCGGCGCAGGGCACGCCTAATATCTCCGGGTTCACCTGCCTTGACAGACAGAGACACGAGACACTCTGTTAGGCGTAGAAAAGCAGGTTTATTAGCTGCAGCTAAGCACAGTTGTCTAAGAAGTACCAGACCGGTATATTCTCAAGAGACTGCCACTTCATTCCGTGGCGCAGAGTCTATTATACAGAACAAGTTTACAATGACAACTCCCAAAACACACAAAACTGACAAATAGGAATAGTTCGAAAACAAGCTATCGAATGTCTAAAACACACCCTTCTTTCAGACCCCGTGTGCTCTCCTCCCCTCAAGTTAATCAACACTAGTGCCCGTAATTTAATTTGCAGGTGGTAGAACATGTGTAGAATGCTTCAAAGGATAGGCTATGTAACAAGAGAACACACAAAGAGAATAGTGAAGGCCAGTTAAACAAGATAAAGTCGAGAAGAAGGGTGGGACCCAAACAGTGGAGTAAGACATGGATTAATCAGTCTAGACATGGCTTTACGGACTCGGCCAGACCCTGACATCGGTTTCGTAAACATGGACAAGAGTTACTGTTTAACAGGAAAGACGTAGCAGCTGAAAAGGCAAAAACACCATGTTTACCGCGTTAGCCGTGCTGCCTGAGTGAGGCAACACAAAATGGCGGCTAAGCACAAAATGGCGGCTGAATACGAAGCGGAGTCGAAAACTACGTAACCTCAGACCCTCCTTTTGCCATACTCAGGCAAAGCACAACAGGACTCATGTTAGTCTGAGTCGATATCAATGGTCATGAGGTCATTGAGTTGTTGCTGCAACATCATTCTAATATTCTCTGTTTTCTGTGCTACTGGCTTAGAAACACATACAATGGCACAAAGTCCACAAATGGCTGGACCACACTGTAAACAGAGACAGCAAGAAAAGATGATCGCTAGAATCACTCCAAGGAAAGTTAACACTTTCCATCCCCAAGTGGACAGTAGTCCCCAAAACCATCCCATCACAGACCAATCTCCAGTGTCCTGATGAATGGACTCAGAGATGACATGTAGCCTAGAGATGGCTTGGTATACTGTAGGGGCATTATCAGGAATGTAAACGCAGCAACTAGACCCAATCAGTTTACAGACTCCTCCTCTATCTGCAAGGACAATGTCTAGAACCATCCGGTTCTGTAAAGTCATAGGACGATCCGCCTGAAGTTCAGCTGTCAAATTGTTCAATGCTCCAGAAGTTCATTTATTGTAGCATCGACCACACGAACTAAGTGTCTGATGTTTCTGCTATTGGCCATTGGACCCCAAAAGGGAAGAAACCCTTTCAGAAAATCTCCTCCCTCTTGTCCAGCTGTGTCTTCAGAATCAACAATTCCTCTACCAAATCTCTTTCTATGGTGATCTGCAGGAGCAGTATATGTAGGAGGAAGAAGAAAAGCTATATAACATGTTCCCGAGAAATATGTGGGAAGCCATGTATAAGCTCTGTCGTGACAGATAAAATATGTACCTTGAGATGGCACTAACGGTGAAGAAATCAGGGGTGTATAAACATACGTATGGGAGCAATTACTCTTCTCTTGCTTAATTTTGGTATTCTGGCCATTTATTTGTAAACACAAATGACCTCTTTGGGGTAGAACCCAAATTGGTGCAAATTTCTTCTGTTTAACCTTGTCAGTAAGGCTAGTAGCATAACGAGTCACATTCCATCCATCATATGCTCTTTTCTCATCTTTGGGAATTTTACTAATGTCCGCAATCTTTGCCATGGTTACTATTCCCTTTATCAAAGGACTATGACTGAAATCCACTCCACCATTATAGGACCCACCAGGAGGATATCGAAGTTGATTCTAGTATGCATTAGAAAACATAGCCAGATAAGCCCAAGCAGAACCTTCATACGAAAATGGAAGGACTAAATACGGCATCCCTCTCTCTGTATTATGCGGTATGAGCCCACAAACCCAACAATCAGTAGTATTTACTATCAATTAATGCTGGTGTAACAATTGAGTGAACGAATTGTTAAGATATTCCATTCTTCTCATTTGCTCGTGGTCTGAGAGTGAGTAAAATTTATGCGGAGAAATAGTAGTAGAGGAAATCAGAGACAGAAGTAGGAGTTAGCTGTATAATATGTATACTCCATCCTATGCATGCTAATAAACTGCATAAACATACTAAAACACATAATGCTACGCCACAATGACTGAATAATAATTTCTTATAATGATTTCTTTTCATTATTTTAATATCATTCCCTTTTCCTGCATTATCCATTACTCTAAAGGCGTTGCTCACGATAATCTTCCTTAATCACTTGGCTGTGATTGTTAGCCGTCCTATGACACTGCAAGTCCTGTTGACCTAGTCACTATTCAGGTCACAGCCCAAGACTCCTACCGTGACCCTGCAACTTGATGGATAAAGAAAAAGGAATGTTTCTCTTTTAATACAAACAAAATTATAAAACACAAAATTAATTGTCCTTAGGCAACCTTCTTCTTAGGTTGTATCGTCTCTTTCCGGGTGTCGTTTGGTCCTTAAACAAAGTCTCTGGATCTGTTGTATTTAATCTCAAAGGTGAAGGTGCAGCTTCCTGTAAAACGTCGTCGTCTTCTTTCTCTGAGCTAGTCCAATCCAGGCGTGCACTGCTGAATGGTACAAATCTGGATACTTTTTCACATTCGTTATCACCAACACCTTCTCGGACCCACTGGTCAAAAGATAAAGGCAATGGTACCTTTTTGCAGTGCACGCCGTGGATCCAGTTTTTCTTTCCCTCAACCTTCACGGCTGTACGAGTGGTCAGTAAAACTTGTCTCGGCGGCCCCCAACGAGGTTCCAAATTCTTCTTCCTCTGAAAGTTTTTGAGACAGATCCAGTCCCCAGGTTGAATGGAGTGTCCTGGATCCGAGGAGGCCTCAGGCAAAGCGTTTTGGACCTGTTGACGAATAACACGCAATTTAGTGGTGAGGTCATGCAAATAATCAACCAACAATGGATACGGAATATCCGAATATTTCTTGGGTCTGGGGACTCCCCAAACATTAGCTGGGCGTCCAAAAACAATCTCGTATGGGCTAAGCCCCAAACGAGAATGAACAGTCGTTCTTGTTGAGAGAAGTGCCAAAGGCAAGGCATCAGGCCAAGAAAGGCCTGTGCTAGCCTGAATCTTTGCTAACTTAAGTTTGAGAGTGCCATTATAGCACTCTACCAGACCCGCTGACTGAGGATGGTTTGCCGCATGGAATTTCTGTCTAATACCAAGGCCCACACACACCTTCTGCATATTTTGGCCTACGAATTCACTCCCATTGTCACTCTAGACGATGCGCGGCAAACCAAACCTTGGGAAATATTCCTTCAGAAGGACCTTAGCAGTGGACAAGGCAGTATTGTCCTTTAGGGGGTAGGCCTCGATCCATCTGGAAAAGGCACAAACCACCAATAGGACATACTTGAGATTGTTAAAACGTTCCATATGGATATAGTCTATTTGCAATACCTCGAAAGGATACGTAGGGGGAGCAAAGTGACCTGCTGGAGTTGGACTTCCCTTTCCTGGATTGTGCATCAAACAAACAATGCAATGTTTCACCACATTTTCTGCACATTTAGGAATACCTTCATTTTGCCATACTGGAGCTAGAAGTTTACATATACCCCTTGCATTAATATGGGCTGGTCCATGAGCCATAGTAACTACAGGTAGTACATACGCATCTGGTAACAACCATCGCTGAAGCTCTGACTATTCCGTCCAACATCCCATCGCGTCCAACATTCCCGTACTCTCTCTCCACTTACTCAATTCTTTCTCAGTGGCCTCCTTCTGAATGATTTTCACACTTCCTACTGTGTCTTCACACATACCACCTTCTGCGACCCATCTTGCAGGGCCTGCAACATACATGCGACTTTCAACGTTTTTCGCCGTTTCCCTCGCTATTTCATCCGCAAATGCATTTCCTTGACCCACGTCATCAGTGATCTTTTTATGCGCACTACACTTCACAATCGCTATTTGAGTAGGCAAAGCAAGTGATTCGAGAAGGTCAGTCACCAACTGACCATGCTGTATTTTAGTGCCGTGGGAGGTAAAGAATCCTCTTTCCCTCCACAAACGGCCAAAACTATGGGCAACGCCAAACGCATATTGACTGTCTGTATAAACAGTCACTCTTTTCCCTTTCGCCAACACACATGCTCTCGTCAATGCAATCAATTCTGCAGCTTGCGCTAAGTTCTGTGAAATGCGTGCAGTTTCTACCACTGTGTGCAAAGTTGTAACAGCATAAGCAGCTGCCGTCTCGCCATTAGGAAGCTTGAATCAAGACCATCCACCCACAGGATCCCATCCGGATCCACAAGTGGTGTATCTTTCAAATCAATTCGACCTTTTGTTTTCTCTTCTGTACGAAGAAAACAATCATGCTGATCTTGTACATTTTTCTCATCCAAAACAGGCAACAATGTTGCTGGATTCAGAACATTACATCTTTTGATATGTATATGGCTAGCTAAAAGCGTCAACTCATATCCAGACAAACGGGCACTCGTTAAGTGCTGGGTTTTTGTCCTGTTGAGAAGAGTATCTACTGCATTTGTCGCACCATAACGTTAAGAGTGTGATCCAACACCAATCCAGCAGATTGACGAATAGAGATCGCCGCTGCTGCTGTTGCTCTGAGGCAACTGGGTAATGCCTTAGCTACCGGATCTAATGTAGCCGAAAAATAGGCACATGGCCTTTGTTTGTCTCCGAATTGTTGTGTCAAGACTGATAATGCACAACCTTCCCTTTCATGAACATAGAGTGTAAAAGGTTTACTGTAATTTGGAGTACCCAACACAGGAGCAGTACGTAAATCAGAGAAACTCTTTTGACATTCATCAGTCCAAGGAAGAGGCTGGGGCGTATCTTTAAGAGTAAGTGCCAATAGAGGTTTAGCAAGTAGAGAAAAATTCGGAATCCACTGTCTACAATAAGAGGTAATGCCTAGGAAAGCACGCACCTCTCTTTGTGTGGATGGTACAGGCATCCGTGCAATTGCATGGATACGTTCTGGGGTCAATCGCCTTCCCTCCTTCGACAAGAGATGACCTAAATAGGTAACCTCTTGGCGCCAATATTGCAACTTAGAAGGTGATACTTTATGGTGTAAATCAGACAAATGTTGCAAGTCGCAGTTCTACAGACATCTTCCGAATCAGCAGCTACTAACAAATCATCTACGTATTGGATAAGAGTAGCACCCGATGGCAAAGAGAAGGTGTCAAGCTGGGATTTCAAAGCCTGACTATAGATTGAGGGACTTTCACAATAGCCTTGAGGTGCACGTTGAAATCGGAAACTTTGGCCTCCGAGAGAGAAGCCAAAGAGATCCCTACTCTCCTCAGCAATAGGAATGCTAAAGAAAGCATTTTTAAGATCAATAACCGAAAACCAAGCTGCCGAAGCAGGAATCATAGTGAGCATAGCAGTGATGTCCGGAACAACAGGAAACTGAGGGACAACAATTTTGTTGACCTCTCGAAGATCAATCACAAAACGGTACACAGGTGGCTGAGAAGGATCAGTACGCTTAAGAATAGGCAAAACAGGGCTATTGCAAACTTTCCTCTGGTCTCTTCGACCACACCTTTCTGAACCAAGTTATAAACAATAGCCAACAAAGCTCTCACCATCGCTAGATATTTTGTATTGAGGAACACGTGGCAACTTAACATCAGGCTTAACAGTAATCACATAAGGTGGAATTTGCAGCAAACCAACATCATTCGGACCTGTAGCCCAAAGCGTAGCAGGAAGTGAACGCAGTTCAAGTGGCAGCTGTTCTTTAGATACATACATCAGAGAAGTCAATGTATTACCCAAAGTAAGATGTACACCAGAGGGTGAACAATACAACGTGGCATGCAAGCGTTTTAATAAGTCCAAACCCAATAAATTCTCTCCGCAACCCGTCGTTAAAAGAAGTGGAGCTTCCAAATCGTACGGACCAATAGAAATGGGCAAAGAACAGGAAACCGGGTTAGTAACTGGGGCGCCAGAGAATCCCACAGAAACATTTGTTAAGCCAGACAAAGGTGCCCCAGGGAGTTTGGAATGCATTATAGAACTTCTCATTGCACCAGTATCCAAGAGAAATGGTTCTGTAACACCCAATGCTACAACATTAACATAAGGTCCATCCTGATCCACTGGATCTGATACGACTCCCTTACTCTGTCTATGGCTGTCCTAACTAGTATGAAAATCAGCGTTCTCACTATCTAAGCAATAGTCATCGTTGTAATATTGTGCAGACTGGAAATTCCGCTGATCAAAATAATTCATAGAGTCCTGAGGGGGAGAGGGACGTCGTTCCTGAGACGACGCACCACGTCCTCCACCCCTGGACATAGACCGAGAATCACCACGACCCCGTGGTGCTAATGATCCACCATAGCGCTGCAATAAAATCGGACAAGTATTCTTAAAGTGACCTTCCTCTTTGCAATAGGCGCATTGATTAGGACCCAACGGAAATCGCGGAGCTGAAGATACCGGTTTCTGCAGCAACTTCTGGAACTGTGGGGGCTGTTGAAATTGGGGCTGAGCAGAACGAGGGGGATAAGCCTGTAGCAGAAGAACCTTCGTTTTTAATTCCTTAGTCTTTTTCTCCACTTTTTCCTTATCTTCCTTATCCCTATTCTCATAATACTGAGCAGTAGCTAATATCTGGGCAGTTGAAGAAACGGCCCATGAACTCTCTGATTGTTTCAATTTATGCGATAATTCTGGAAGTAGATTAAGACAAATTTATCTACGAACAATCGCTGTCCACCTTCAATACTCCTATCTTGACCACTATGGTTGATGAAAGTCTCTTCGAAACGAGTAAAGAAATCAGAGACACTTTCATCAGTCTTTTGTTTGCACGCCGCTACCTTATCCCAGTTAACGCGTACAGCAGGCATCATCGTTTTCATAAGAGCTATTATTCTACCAGGTAATTCCGTAATCAAATCATCAGGTTTGGCACCACCTATTTGTCCTGCATCTGCGGCTGTAATAGCAGCCCAATTACCGCCTAAAGCTTGATCGTGGTCTTGTTTACGAATCCTGGTCCATATCGCTTGCGGGACTACATTTCCCATAAGTAAATCAATATCTGCCAAATTCATAATACATGCATCAACAGTCTGGGACAACTCTTGATAATACCCAGCAGGGTTCTTACGAGGGTCCGGTAAAGACTGCTTAAGTGCCAATACTTCTGATCTTTTCCAAGGATCATGTACCCATATACGCTGAAAATGAGCTGGAATGGCTGGATTAGCACATGCTTGAGGAACTTCATCTCTCCATATTGGAGGAACTTCTCGCATAGGATATTGTGCCATTTTACGACGAACCGCAGGATCAGGCTCAAGAGAAGTTTGATAGAAAAGGGAAGATCGGAGAGTAATACGCTTTTGAATAGCACGCTCTACAGCAGGACCCACAATAAGTCCTTTATCAAATTGATCCTGTACTTCGAATAGATCCTGAGGAGGTGAATCCAGATTCACATCTCCCCATTCTTTAATAAGGGTATTGCACATAGCATTGAAAACATACCTCTGTGTAGGCGCATTCCATTGAAGAAAAGTATCTAAAATATCGCGCACACTATACTGTACACTACTCATGATCCAATTACGGGCAAGAGAATCTAACTTAGTCCGTTCTTCCAAGTCCGGAATCTGACTACGAGATTGTCTTCGAGACGACGCAGGAGAAAAGTAAAGAGGCGCAAGAAAAGGCGACAGAAAACACGAAACAGTCTCGACTAAACGTTGTCGAGCTGTAGGGGAATCTGACACTAAAACAGGAGAAAACGTATTCTGTAAAACAGGAGAAGAATCTGTAGCAAAAGAAACGACAGGTAAAAGAGGCTGAGGCACAGAAGATTGGGTTACAGAAGTCGCTGGCAAAGGGGGCGGAGGTGGAATCACAGGAAGAGGCAATTGTGCAGGGACCAGAACAGCTGAATTAGCAGTGGGTTGTAATGGGGTGGAGGTAACGTCAATAGATGGGACATAAAAGAATCTTCGTCGGGATTCTTACTCTTTGACGCAGTTGGTAACACAGGATAACATCTATCTATTGCCTTACGATGCTGTCTTACCGACACCTCAACCATCTGATCAGCCTCATCATTTTTAAACTGTTGGGCAGCCTGTAACATCATCATATTCTGCTCTTTTTTATCTTTCTTCATTTGCTTAATTTCTTTCTGTTTGGCTTCCTTACGCCAGAGGCGGAAAGAGTCAAACATTGCCGGCCGGGCTTTTCTCTTAAATAGAATTGCTTCCAAATTATCTAGTATATCAGGCTCAAAAGAACCATTTTGTGGCCACTGTAGGACCCCATCTTTCTTCGTATATCGAATCCAGGTTTCATTAAAAATAATAGGACCAAGACCATGTTTTGAATAGAGCTCGTAAGTGGGAGTTCCAACCGGAGGAATGGGACAAGAATCCTCTAGCCGGAAATCCCTAGAACAACCAAAACAACAAAATTTCCTAAACTTACTAAATCCAGGCATTTCGTAACGAACTGGACTTCCTTACAAACGTCAAGGGGGTTTAGACAATATAGTCACAGCACAAACGTACTTACCCCTTGGCTTCGGTTAGCGCGCTAATCGATTAACAAAAACAAAGAGTGGGCGCTACCCACAAATACTTAACTAAATGTTTTCTCACGCCAACAGATGTCCGTCTAACGTCTCGCGATACAAATCATCACCAGAGGGCCAAGGCAGGGCGACAGTCAGGGCAGCAGTCGTCAGCAGCCGTCAGGAAGGAGTAGCCGCGCTTCAAAAGACCTTCGGTCCACTTCGACATGCAGGGGTCGCTCACGTGGTTCGCGAAATCCTCCGAATTTTCCATACGAAGCTCCTCACGACCTTCGGGCAAAAACTACTACCACTGAAGTCGCCCACACGTTGGGCCGCCAATTGGAGAACCTGACCTTATGGGCCAAGCTGCGCAGGGCACGCCTAATATCTCCGGGTTCACCTGCCTTGACAGACAGAGACACGAGACACTCTGTTAGGCGTAGAAAAGCAGGTTTATTAGCTGCAGCTAAGCACAGTTGTCTAAGAAGTACCAGACCGGTATATTCTCAAGAGACTGCCTCTTAATTCCGTGGCGCACAGTCTATTATACAGAACAAGTTTACAATGACAACTCCCAAAACACACAAAACTGACAAATAGGAATAGTTCGAAAACAAGCTATCGAATGTCTAAAACACACCCTTCTTTCAGACCCCGTGTGCTCTCCTCCCCTCAAGTTAATCAACACTAGTGCCCGTAATTTAATTTGCAGGTGGTAGAACATGTGTAGAATGCTTCAAAGGATAGGCTATGTAACAAGAGAACAAACAAAGAGAATAGGGAAGGCCAGTTAAACAAGATAAAGTCGAGAAGAATGGTGGGACCCAAACAGTGGAGTAAGACATGGATTAATCAGTCTAGACATGGCTTTACGGACTCGGCCAGACCCTGACATCGGTTTCGTAAACATGGACAAGAGTTACTCTTTAACAGGAAAGACACGTAGCAGCTGACAAGGCAAAAACACCATGTTTACCGCATTAGCCGTGCTGCCTGAGTGAGGCAACACAAAATGGCGGCTAAGCACAAAATGGCGGCTGAATACGAAGCGGAGTCGAAAACTACGTAACCTCAGGGTCGAGCAGATCCCAGAGCTCGACGGTGTGTTTGCATGTGGAGCGGGTGTTGAGGAGTATACAGCGGAGGTGGTTGGGTCCAGTCCTTGGAGGTTTGGTGGTCTGTCACAGGTGAAGCTGCAGGTGTGGCAGGAGAAGGGTCCGTAGGTCAGTTTCTGGACGGCCTGGAAGCAGGTGTGGTTTCGGCTGGCATTGAGTGTGTGGAGGGTGCTGGCATCGTAGTGGATTCTGGTGTTGTGGCGTTCGCGGGGTCCAGGGGTTCTGGTGCTGGGTGCGGTCCATGTGCGGACGGGCGCAGACGGGCTTGCTTTAGGCTTCTCGGCCTGCATAAGAGGTGGCTTGGGAGGGAGGAGCACCTAGGAGGCGGGAGCGGGGAGGCGAATGGGTGTGCAGGGGGGGACGGGGCCGCAGGGAAGCAGCGGCGGGAAAGGGCCGGATCGGGAGCGGCGGGGGGGGCAGGCGGAACTGGCGCACAGGGCAGAGGGGAGGGAAAAACCCAGGAAACAAGGAGGCAGCAGGGTGGTAGGAACCAGGCAGTCAGGTGACGAGCAGCGGCGTGGGGCCGCCCTGCATGCGAGCAGGGTCAAAGGTCACAAAAAAGCGCAGAAAGGTCACAAAAAAACAGGGGGGAAACGAGTGGCACAGAGGCAGAAAGGTCACAAGAAACGGCAGAAAGGTCACAAAAAACGGGGGGAAACGAGTGGCACAGAGGCAGAAAGGTCACAAGAAAGAGCAGAAAGGTCACAAAAGACGGGGGAACGAGTGGCACAGCAGGCAGAAAGGTCCCAATAAAGGGCAGAAAGTCACAAAAAACGGGTGGAAACGAGTGGCACAGAGGCAGAAAGCTCACAAGAAAGGTCACAAAAAACGGGGGGAAACAAGTGGTACAGAGGCAGAAAGCTCACAAGAAAGGGCATAAAGGTCACTAAAAAACGGGGGGAAACGAGTGGCACAGAGGCAGAAAGGTCCCAAGAAAAGGCAGAAAGGTCACAGAAAAAAGGGGGGAAACGAGTGGCACAGAGGCAGAAAGCTCACAAGAAAGGGCAGAAAGGTCACAAAAAAACGGGGGGAAACGAGTGGCATAGAGGCAGAAAGGTCCCAAGAAAGGGCAGAAAGGTCACAGAAAAAAATGGGGGGAAACGAGTGGCACAGAGGCAGAAAGGTCACAAGAAACGGCAGAAAGGTCAGTCACAAAAGACGGGGGAACGAGTGGCACAGGAGGCAGAAAGGTCCCAAGAAAGGGCAGAAAGGTCACTAAAAACGGGGGGAAACGAGTGGCACAGAGGCAGAAAGCTCACAAGAAAGGGCAGAAAGGTCACAAAAAAACATGGGGAAACGAGTGGCACAGAGGCAGAAAAGTCCCAAGAAAGGGCAGAAAGGTCACAGAAAAACGGGGGGAAACGAGTGGCACAGAGGCAGAAAGGTCACAAGAAAGGGCAGAAAGGTCACAAAAGACGGGGGGAATGAGTGGCACAGGAGGCAGAAAGGTCCCAAGAAAGGGCAGAAAGGTCACAAAAAACTGGGGGAAACGAGTGGTACAGAGGCAGAAAGCTCACAAGAAAGGGCAGAAAGGTCACAAAAAACGGGGGGAAACAAGTGGCACAGAGGCAGAAAGGTCACAAGAAAGGGCAGAAAGGTCACAGAAATGTAGGGGCAGCTAAGCAACAGAAGGCAGAAAGGGCAGAAAGGTCACAGAAATGTAGGGGCAGCTAAGCAACAGAAGGCAAAACGGGCAGAGAGACACGGGGGCCGCGAGGGGAGCAGAAGGAAAAACCGGGCAGAGAGACACGGGGGCAGCAAGGGAGAGAACGGGCACAGGGGGTGCTGTGCGGAGGTGGAGCGACCTACCTGGAAGGGTCAAGGGTCGTATCAGATGAATAAAATCATCCTCTAGGTTTCCTCTGAAAGGTTTTTTCAGAACAATATCTAATTTTAACAAGATTTCAATAGTTTTTTTCTCTAATAGTTAGATTTTCTTCAACTTGAATAGCGATAGTTATGATTTTGATTATAGTAAAACTTTAGGAATGTGTGTACAAAACCTTCCTATTAATTTGACTGTTTGATAATTGTCTTCTTTTGTTTAGACTTTCAGTGTAGAACATATCCTGCATGAAATACATGAAGCTCTAAGCAAGTCTGGAATAGTTCAAACTAACTTGGCAAAACCACTTTTTGGTTCACTATTTCGCATTGCATTGGCAAATAATTGGGATGATTTCAGGTGTCCTGGGCAGAGGATAGAAAAGGTACAGTATTATATTTTAAATTTTTCCTATGTAAGTGTTGTTGTTATGTATCTCTTAAAGACTCTTTTTTTCTATAACATGGATAATGATTTGATAACTACTAAACGTTAAATAAGTTTGTCGGTCAACATTTTTTAATAAATGGTAATCTTGGTCAGTGTCACCACAGTAGCTTGTTGTGTAGCTATATTCTTTGATATATCTTTGGACAGTCATTATTATGTCTCGAACACCACTTTAGATGCAGAATTTATTTGTGTTTTATTTTGTTGCAATTTTATATAGTGCGGACATGTCCTGAAGGTATCAGAGTGCTTTACAACAGTAGCAAGATACGTGGGTTGCAGTGAGTTCCTGTAATTAAATTTGGATGTTTACATTGGTAAATGCACAGCTAAAGCATAGATATAGATCGTAGGAGTCACATAACTAAGGTAGTTCAGATCCTGGTGAAGAGAGTACTTAAATATTTTTCGAGGTTAATTGAGTGAGCTTGAGCAGGTTAAGGTAGAACAATAGGTTTCCTGTCACAGGGAGGTGGGACCACCTCCCAGACAGGACTTAGTGTATTTAGCTTGCCAGCGTCACCAGACTGCTTTGAAGGGCACATTTTGTACCCTGATTGCATACTCCAATTTGAGCCAGTTCAGGGAAACCTTGATTCCCGCTCTGGCGCGAAACTGGACAAAGGACATGAGTATCCTCCCTTCTGACCAGCCCCTCCTCTGGGAGGGACCCTTGAATCGTCCCAACCCTTTCCCTAGGGTACTTTTTTTTTTTTTTTTTTTTTATTAAACATTTTTATTAGTTGCGATCAGAACATAGACATGACAGTGACAGCATGTACAATCCAATACAATAATAAGCGTGGTACATACAGTAGAGAGGTATCAACTACCCAAAGGAAAAGAAAACACAGGCATATAACTCCATGTACAGCAGCAGGAGGCCAACATTCTAGGATCCCTCCCCCCCTTCAAAGACCGGGACGTGGTAAGGAAAGCAGCATCTGTCCTTCCCAGTTCAATCGGGCGGGCAGGCATGTAGGGCCGGCATCACCGGAGTACCCCAACACGAGCTCGTCTACGCACCGCCCAGGTAGCTGGCCGCGTTATCATGTGTGTCAGTGTATCATACATACACCAGACGTATGCGTCTTCGCTGAGGGACTCATCTAAGGACAAATGTATGGAGTATCAGGGTACAGTATAGTGTGAAGCAGTGCATAGTGCCCCCCGTCCCTGGTGTCATCTGGAGCGTCGTGTACGCGTAATACCCAGTGTGTTTGTCCGTCACCCCCACCCCAAGTGGAGGAAGAGTAAGAGAGGCCCCTCCCTGAAGCAACAACACATAGTCCTCCGGATTTCCCAGGTACTCCAACAGCAAGAGTTCGGTGGGTGTACCCCAGACATGTCCTTTCACCTAAATCCAGGCGGTGTGAAGCACCACCCGGCACGTGTAAAGTAGCATGTTGAATGTAATGTAAAGCACTCACGCGCTCACGGGCCCGGAACCGGTTCGTCATCCCCAGAGGAGTCGCTATGGGTCGCTTGAGATAGCCAGTACACCTTCAGGGGGGACCAAAAGTCACGAGGAGTGCACCTGGCAGGCAACAGTTCTGCATAAACACCATGTTGGTCCTGGCAGTATGTGAGGTCGTCAAGCCAGTCCTTAAATTTTGGTGCTCTCCCCCTTCCCCATCTGCAAGCTATTCTCCGCTTAGCAAGGAGTAGCGCAAGGTCGACAAATTTGCGAACTGACTTGGGCAAATTTTTGGTGTACCCTAGCAGCATCACTACCGGCTCCATGGGTAGGGTGCCAGCGATCATTATCTGGAGCGCAGCATGTACCTGCTCCCAATACGATTGTACGGCTCCACATTCCCAGGCCAGATGGAGGAAATCCGCGCCAGCCGCCCGGCATCTAGCGCACCTATCATCCTCCGCCAGGTGAAACCGCAATTTCCTGACGGGGGTATAATAGTATCGCTGCACAAACTTATAATGAATAATTTTCAGACGACAGCTGGAGGAGACTCTAGCCGTGATCGAGCAGCAATAATTCCACTGCTCGTCTGTGAGTGCGGTTGGCAGGTCAGCGTCCCAGTTAGTCCGAGCTTTCGGCAGAACCGCTGGGCGCTGCTCACGCAAGGCGGCATACAGTTTGGACACCAAGTGCCTGCCATCCGACACAAGCATGACATGCAATGGCAATACTGTCCCCGGTTCCTCCGGGAAGTTGGGGAGAATGTCTCGCATACCCTGCCGGAGTCTGATATAATAGAACACTTCCATGGGCGTCGGGGGCGTAGTCCGGAATATCTGTTCCTTGGTACGGAACATTCCAGCCAGAAATAAGTCACCCCACGTGTGAAGGTGTACGCGATTGCACATGGACCGAAATCCGTTTTCCGTTAGAAGGGAAAGCTTTGGGTGGTATGCAAGGGGCATCGCCGGGGAATAAAGCATGGGAGCGTTCAGCAGTTTAGTTACTCTCCGCCAAGCATCGACTGTACATGTAACCGTGGTAGCAGGCGTATCTACATCCCCAATCAGTCCCATCAGCATGCCCTTAAGCGGGATCGGGTGTACGATCCAGGCCTCAGCTGCGACCTGTGGCATAAAGGGAGCGGGGTTAACCCAATGATACGAATGCTGAGCCTGAGCACTGAGGTAGTACATTTCCATGTCAGGCACATCGAATCCTCCCCTATCATACGGCTGCGTCAGGACTTTCCAGCTAAGGCGTGGTTGCTTACCACCCCAGAAAAGGCGAAGCAGCTCAGTTCTAAGCCGTTTGAAAAAATAGGCCCCCGGGAAGTATGGAATGTTTTGGAATAGGTATAGGAACCGTGGGAGGACGACCATCTTGATCAGGGAGGCTCTCCCTGCCATCGAGAGCGGCAGGGCCCGCCAGCGGGTTACGTTATCAGCCAACTGCGAGATAGCCACTCCGTAATTGGATCGGATTGTGTCGTCTTTATTGAGCGTCACTTCTATGCCCAAGTACCTTAAGTCAGAACCACACCATTCCAGGGGGTAATCCAACGGAAACTGGACAACCGATGCCGTGAGGGGGAAGAATTGCGACTTCTTCCAGTTAATGTGTACCCCGGATATACCGCTGAACGCCACGAATTCCCTCAGGAGCGGATTAAGATGATCTTGTGGGTGGCGCACATACAGCGTGACATCATCTGCATAGAGAGAAATACCAATCTGACGCTGCTGACAGTTAAAGGCACTAGCCTTGTGCAACTGACGTATTCTACAAGCCAGCGGCTCTATTGCCAGAGCAAACAGCAGAGGCGACAGGGGGCATCCCTGCCTAGTCCCTCTCGTGATCGGCATCCGTGCCGAAAGCACTCCATTGATGACGACCCTAGCGACCGGTAAGGTGTAGAGCAGTTTCACCCAGGCTATAAAGATCTGAGGGAAGCCCATCCGGTCCAGAATTGCCAGCAGATACCCCCACTCCACCGTATCAAACGCCTTGGTGGCGTCCAGAAACACTGCAGCGATCGGCAAGTCGGGCGAGATGGTGGGAATCAAGGAGAACAGCGTACGCAAATTATGGGAAGTAGCTCTCCCCGGGACAAAGCCAGATTGATCCGGCAACACCAGAGTAGCCATAAGTAGGGACAGCCTAGTCGCGAGCACTTTCGCGAGGATCTTCACATCACAGTTGAGCAGCGACAGGGGCCGATAGGCATCAGTATCCTTCGGATCCTTCCCTGGTTTCAAAAGCGACGTGATCGCTACCTCCCTCATGGAGCCCGGCAGTATCCCGACCTCAAGCGAGTCCTCAAAGACCTCCTTCAGGACAGGTGCCATGATGTCGATGTAGCACTTATAAAATTCGGCCGGTAGACCGTCCAATCCCGCCGCTTTGCCGTTGCTAAGGGACATAATTGCCTCCCTGATCTCGTCCAGTTCGAGCGGGCATCCTAAGAACGCCCTGTGGCTATCGCTGAGCCAGCAAAGCGCGATGTCGTCCAGGAAAGCACCGAACTCCACATCGCCCATCTGCTGAGAGGAGTACAGCCGCTGATAATGTTGTAGGAAAGTATTTCGAATTCCATTAGAATCCTGGTGAGTCCTGCCCTCCTCGTCGGAGATTTCCAGGACATGGTTAGCGAAGCGTTGGTGCCTCGTGAGCGCCGCTAGTACCTTACCCGGCCTGTCTCCCTCACAATAGCGCCGAGCCGTCCAATATTTGCCCCGAAATTTCAATTCCCTGGCCGCTTCTTCCTCATAGGCTGACAATTTAGTCCTGAATGCCCCCGCTAGGTCTGGGGAGGGATTCCCGACCATCTCAGCCTCCAGTGCCTTAAGCTCCGATTCAAGGTTAGTTAATGTGCGCACTATGTCCCGCAGTACCCCGCAGCTCTTAGAGATCGTGAACCCCCTCACTGTCACTTTAAAGGCTTCCCAGACCGTTTCGACCTTGTCGACTGATCCTTTGTTCCTGGGGAAGAAGGCTTCGATCTCCTCGCCCAGTTCATGACGAAAGACAGGATCCAGCAAGGCTGAAGGAGGAAACCGCCATGGCGGTCTCACCCTAGCATACCCCGGCATCTCCAAGACTGACAGTATAGGACAATGGTCTGAATAGGTGCGAGGCAGATGGTTCACCCTAACAACACCGCCAGCAAGGCCTCTCGAGACAAAGCAGTAGTCGATTCGTGCCCATGAGCGCGTATGCGCCGTGAAATGGGTACCCTCCCTAAGCGTCGGATGTGTGTGCCTCCAGCTGTCTACAAGTCCAGCCTCTGTGATTATACCCTGGAGGGCATCCCTGGCGTTCGTGTTATATTGTGCACTACCGTCCGATCTATCTACCATAGGACATAACGATAAATTGAAATCCCCCCCCCAGACAATGTGCGTGACTTCGGTTTCCAACACATGACCCCACAGCGACAAAAAGAAACCAGGAGTGTCAACATTAGGCGCGTAACAGTTCACAAGCATTACCACATCAGTGCCCAACCGCCCCCAAAGGATGACGTACCTCCCTTCCCTATCCGCCCGCACCCCCAACTTTAGAAACGGGAGTTGTTTATTGATTAAAATAACAGTCCCTCTAGAGTACGTAGAATAAGAAGAGAACTCCCTCACACTCGCCCATCTGCTTGCAAACTTGGGGACACTATTGGGGCTAAGGTGGGTTTCCTGGAGCATCGCTATCTGTACGTGGTGCCTATCCAAATATGCAATCACATTCCTGCATTTGCGGGGATCATTAAGGCCACGGACATTCCAAGACATTATTGAGACATTTGTCAAAGCATTATCACCCGCGGTTATCTCTGCATCCCTGAAAGAAGCCATCGGTCAACGCACCAGCCCTCAGTCTGAATGTACCACGTGCCGAACTGCCCACTGTCCAGAACATCCTCTCCACACAACCCATCATG
Source organism: Lissotriton helveticus (assembly GCF_964261635.1). NCBI lineage: Eukaryota > Metazoa > Chordata > Amphibia > Caudata > Salamandridae > Lissotriton > Lissotriton helveticus. The sequence goes on along the minus strand of NC_136067.1, from coordinate 1,153,707,855 downwards.
CTGTCACACATACAAACTCCAGTACCTGCACACATGTCATGATCGCCAAACGCAACAACAGTTACATTTTCAACAACTAGCAACCCAGCAGCCAAACCCCACCCCACCCTCCACACACAACCTCCATACCCCCATTCCCCCGCTCCACCCCCCACCCACTGAAGCAACCCAATCTTGCCAGTACCACGGCCCCCCCCCCCCACCCCGAGCCCAACAAACAAGAACAGTAGAAAAACCATATGGGGAATCCCCTCCTAGTGACACCAGAGGGACGCACCCAAACACCCCACCACTCTCCCCTCGCCCCGCACGTGCCATACGAGGAAGAGAGAGAAGGCGGGGCGGTGCCCGGCCTGTAGTAGTCCTGCAGGCTAAGCCCAGACAGCCAGTCTGCAACTCTTATCACCACCCTCCATGTAAGAAAAGTTACCAATAAGTTCAGGAGGACTGTCCAAGGCGCAACCACTGCATACATCAGGTCCCGCTCCACCATCGGGTAGCCCTGATCAAGATCAACTCCAGCATCGGGGCAACGTATACGAAAGCAGATGGTGCTCAACAGCAGGCCACGATACAGCAAATCAGTCATCAACGTTTCTGCAGGCAGGGCCGGGTCTCCCCGACTGTGACAGGCAACAAGAGTCCATCCGACGTTCCATCACATGGAGTCAGCAGGCAAATGTTCGCGATGGCACATTTAAGATTCCTCGTGCTCAGCAGGGAGCACGTCTGCCCCATCCTCTCCCTCGTTCCGCCTGTCTCTCCTGGCAGTGCGAAGCTTCCGAACATAGTCCTCAGCCTGCTGCGGGTTCGTAAAAAAATGTTGTTTGCCCTGATGGGTCACTCTGAGACGCGCTGGGTACAGGAGCGCGTAGTCTACTTGCATGTCCCTCAGCTTCTTTTTCACGTCCAAGAATTTCCTCCGTTGGTCCTGCACCATGGGCGTAAAGTCCGGGTACAAGGAGAACTGCACACCATCGCAAGTCAGGTTCCGGTTCGTACGGGCTGCGCGCAGTGCTGCGTCACGGTCACGGTAGTTAAGCAGCCGGGCGATGATGGGCCTCGGCTGCGCCCCTGGCTTGGGAACCGGACCCAGGGAGCGATGCGCCCGCTCGACAATAAATTGGCTGGAGAAGGTCTCCTTGCCCACTGCCGTGATGAGAATGCGCTCCACATAGTCCTCCATGCGCCCAGTGTTGGTGGACTCCGGAATCCCCGTGACGCGGATGTTATTGCGCCTGCTCCTCGCCTCCAACTCCTCGTTCTTCGCCGCTATCACCCTCAGGATATTGTCCATTCTAGATAGGCGCGCGTCGTGGGCAGTGGCCGTGTCCTCCGAAGTTGAGATGCGCCGTTCCGCCTCCGTCAAGCGCTCCTCGTGGACATCTATTTTCTGCGCAATGCCATCCATTCTGGATGATAAGCGGTCTACCTTGTCCACTATCGTGGCGAAGCCCTGCCGCATTTCCTCCATCATCAGTCTCAGCTCCGGGGCTAAGGGAGTAGAGGGGGGGTCAGTGCCTGACGGTCCCGGGGCACCGCTAGCCCCCGCCATGTTGCGCAGAGGTTTTTTCGCGGTCGGAGGGGTGAAAGAGAGCTTGGGCTGCTGTCTGTCATTTTTGCCCATCTCGCCTGTGCTGTGAGCGGCCACTAAGTCCGGCAAGGGGCGTAAGTGTCTGCGTCCACCGGCCCCGGCAGGGTCCGCGCGTACCGATGGCCCTCCGCGCAGTGGTCCCACCTGGGGCGGTAGAGCCTCCTCGAGGATGCAGGCCAGTAGTAACGAGTGGAGTCCACGCTCCGCAGAGCCCCCGCTCCGGTGAGGCAGCCTTGGGCAAGTTGGTGAGGCACCGTAGCAAGCGATGCAGCTCAGAGCCCAGGGGATGGCAGCGGGGGGTAAAGGCAGGCCGCCAGGCGCAGGAGGAGGGTCAGCGCGCCAACCTCGGGACCAAGGAAACACAAGCCGGCAAATGTCTATGTCCCCCGGGGGGCCCCAGTCGATCCACAGGCCTCCCCCCGCAGCTGCAGACGGATCTCAGCAGGATTCAGGGGCAGCTGCACGGGCCACGCGATGCAGGGCCGGGTAGCTGACCGACCCCCCCAGCAGGCCCAGCCGGGCGACGCGCTGAGTGCTGGTGACCTCGGCGGCCCACCAGCGCAGTGCTCCGTATCACAGTTCTCCGCAGTGGCCCCAGAGGGGGAGAGACTCACCTCCGCCGCCCCCTGTTAAGCCTCCCGCAGGTCTCTCCTTGATCAATTCGAGCCCCGCAGCACCGGGGCCTGACCCCCTCGTGGGAAGCCGCGGCCTCGCGTGGTCCGGCGCCCAGGCGCCTCGGCAGCTCTCTCCAGCGGCTCTCCCCGGGCAAAGCGAACAGCCGCGCGGTTCCGGCCTCCGACCTCGGATTTCCTCCAGATTTGGACAGGACCCGTGGAAGGTGTAGGTCCACCAGCGCTGCTAATCCTGGGCTGTCACCCGCAGAAACAAAGGATAAATTTAGGATGTTTCTGGCCAGGCAGCCAGAGCCTCACGAAAGTGCGGCCATTAGCTGGTGCGCCCTCTAGCGCCTCTTTCCCTAGGGTACTTAAGGGCTTACCTGTGGGTAGCTCTTCAGATTCGTTGTGGAACAAGATTCAGACCCGAAACCACTTCAACTTCGACTGCTTGGGCACCTTGGACTTTGCGGTACCTCGCCTGGAACTGAGACCTCGCCTGGAATTGAGACTGCACCAAGGAAGACTCCTTATGCCCCTAGTCCTCCTGCAAGTCTTCTATGTCGTCTGTGCCTGTGCTTCATCCATGTTCCCCTTCACGCCTGTGGGCATCAAAGATACCAGAAGGGATCTGCATTGGAGTGAAGGAGTCGCTTCCCAGCATTTGCAGGCACCACAAGAAAGCTGACCAGTCTGCTGCTCCTGACATCTTACAGACTCCAAAAGGCTCAGCAACACAGTTGGTGGTTCTGTAACTTACTTGAGGCCTGACCTGTGCTCTCAGTAAGTTTGAGGCCATATCCCTTGTCTGAACCGCTGGAGCAGAACCCCTGTACATCGCATCGACTTACCGTTGCCAAGGCTTTTTAGCTCTTTTCCTCAAAGATCTTGGGCAACAAGAAGCTCCAGCCTCCAGCATCTCTTTCTGGCAAGATCTTCGTCCTCACCGCATCTTCTGCACCGTGGGCCTGCATCTTTGGTGAGCTGCTCGAGGTTTTCTTGCAACTCATGTGCCTTCTTCATGTGGGTCCTCTTGAGGGTCCTCTGTGGCTTCAGTGGGCTCCCCTGCTTGCTCAGGGCGTGCCTTCCCCTGCAATTGGTGCGTCCCTTGGACCTTGCTGCTGCCCACCATTGCTTCTTTTTCGTTTACCACTGCTGTTGCTGCTGCCAAGGCTTGTTGGTGCCCCAGCCGGACACTGACCTCCTGGTCTCGACTTCCGACGTGGGACAGCTTGTGAACAGCTCCTGGATTTCCACAGTGTCGCCTGGTCCTCACAGCTGCAGCGACAAGGTAACCATCATTACTCCTGCATCTTCCGTCCTCGGCGGTCATTGCTCTTCCGTGCCTCCTGGTCACCTCCAAGTGTCCTAGACTCTGTCCCCTCTGCTTGCAGGTTCTTCTCTTCAAGAGTCCATCCTTGGATTCCACCGTACTCTTTCACCTTCGCCAGCGGCATCTTTCCTGAAGTCCTCCATTGTGGTGTACAGGAGTTTCCGACATCAATTCCCACCTTTGCACCAGTCTTCCCTGGTGTAGATTTCCGGGTTCCTGGGGTATCCACATATGGGGTGACTCCCCAACCTTCTGTCTAATACTGGGTTTCTTCAGTGTCCATTGGGAGGGTATCTGTTCTTGAAAACTGCAACCAAGACTTTCCCATTGACTTGCATTGAGTACGCAGCTGCGCTTCCACTCAGAGACAGCCTCTGTGGGGTTCCTGGGTAAATACCTCTGGTGGTTCCATGGGTCCTCAGCTCTTCTGAGTCTTCTGGTCCAAAACTGACTTCGGTTGCAGTTCGCATTCCACTTTTCAGGTCGAGCATTAGTGCTGACTTGTTGTATGCATAGCTCTGTGGGGCTTTGGCAAACCCACCCATTGCCATTGGCTGATAGCTGCTGTATTCGGAAATGCTGGCTTCTATTTTGGTCTGTTACTTCAACTGTCCCTCCCTTGTGTGGCTCCTCCCCAATCCCCCCCCCACCCATGGCGATTTCACAAATGATTTATTTTGGCTGTCCCACATGAGAAGGCTGTGCCTTGTTTTGTTTTGGGTACTTCCCCATAGTCACTCCTCGCCACTCCCCCTGTGCCTTCAGGGTTCCGCCTAGTCATCTCAATTCCTGCTGGATATATATCTTTTTTTGGTTTATCAGCATTCCTGCCATCGTTTTAGTGACGAGCGGCATGTATTTTTTATTTTTAAATGCACTGTTTCACCAGTAGAGAGACTCAAACATGGTTCCCCAGGTCCGAAGTCGGCAGCTCTGGAGGTTACACCACAGTCTCTTTCTCTCTCTGTCCTGCTGTTTTGCTTTTGCATATTAATCCTTCTCATTGCCCCTCGCTGTTACTAAATATCCCCGTGCAGTTCCCTCCCCACCACCACCTCGCAATGCAGAGCACTGGGATTTATTAAGACAGTCGTACTGCACGCCCAGTAAGTTCTCGCTGCCTTCCCTGCACCAGAGCAGAAGTGGCACCAGCTAAACGATATCATCAAAAGAAAGGGGGTTTGGGGGTCTCAGGGAATGTTTAACGACCAAACGCCACTATACTCCCCGAAGGAACATGCGCTAAATACAAAAAATAGTGGCGGGTCAATAGGAACCGAATTTCTATGCAAATGACAATGTGTTTGGAAGAATATTTAGTGACAATATTTCACTAAAAATATATAAGAGGTACCTCATTCATGATAGAGGAAAATACCCATCAGTAGCTGTTCCTGGGCGCCCTTTTCTTCATGTGGGTTCCTTCAAACCATGAGGGATGGTTGTTTGACTCCAGTATGATTAAGTTTTCTGGACAAGAACCAATGACAATATAACTGGGTCCCAGGGGGCTACCATAAAGCAGTGCATATGAAGTATACGTGATAAGTGCAATCAGTGAAGAGTTGTGTTATATGTGAATTAAAATTAGATAGATTTGAGGCAAACCAATTTATTACAGACCTCAATGCTTCTAAAGAATAAAAAGTAGTGCGAAGTTGGTAGTTTTAACTAATAGCTACCAATGGTTTGTGGTCGACATGTTTCTGCAGATTTGTAGGACCCCACAGGTGTCCACTGCATTCCTCAGGACCTATGTCGCTACTGCTTATGTGGTGTGACAATTTAAAAAGGAAATTTTTCACCTGGGTTCTATTGAAGAATCATTCTCCCGGCTGTGATAATCGATTGCAGACATAAACACATAGTCAAAAAAACAAAGAAAGACAGACAAAAGTTAGTATATATCCGATATCCAAACATACACTTTGATTGGTATATCATAGCTGCACAGAAAAAAGATATATTATTCAATTCTCTTCCTTTTACTGTTAATACTAGTTTAACAGAGACAACTCATCTCAATCTCTGTCCTCTCACTTACCAATTAATGCAGGAGAGTAAAGCCTCACCTCACCTGGCAAACAGCGCAGGTAGTTGAAGCACCGCTCTATAGGAGAAGAAAAGACATACAAAGACATGTCAGCCTTGGCTGACTTCACAACATAATCACTCTTGTCTCCAATGTGCCTGTAAATTGCGGATCATTCTGTCAGTTCCCTGTGTGCAGGGTCATTGAAACGTTTGCATGCATAACACAAACAAACTTTTTTTCTTCTTTTTTCCTTTTCAGTACAGGTATCCCCATAGTATCCACCAATAGGGAGTGTCTGTGTCATGCCCTGATCGTAATAGTGAAAGACACCCGTAGTTTACAAGCTTTTATATCTTTGAGAGCAAGGCGTCTTAACAGGCTCTCATTCTGTTTAGTTTCTTGGCGTTCTCTGAAAGTATTCATTAATGCATCTATCATGTCCATTGTGTTTGTCCATGAACGTGCAACAATCACACCATGTCACACGGGCAGGCTGGGAACTCGATCGGTTCACCGATTCCTTCCGTGGTCCGAAGTTATCTGACTCGAAGAGATCAGTTAAAAAAGCTATCATTCTATGCCCCGTACCTACTCAATCTTTAAGTAAATATATAACTGAACGCCCGTTAAGGACAAATAATAGCCTTGATCACGTTACTCGGGCAAATGTTTTAGCGTGTCAGAGACCTTCATTTTTAAATCTCAGAAGCCCACCACTTTAAGTATGAACGCTCGTGTGAAAATTATTATTTTCCATGTATCAAAGCAAGCAGGAAAACAAAAGAGTTGTTCTCCTACCTATCCGTCGGTACTTCCAGCGTCCCTCTGGCTGTATGGGGAGGTATCGAATGCGTGAAACGCCACAGTTTTCACTTCCTGGGTAGGCGTGTCTACAATATCACGTGACCTATGGTGTTATGGGACATGTAAGGCACTGTTTTGACTCGAGCTGTGGCAGACGCAATCCAGTTCTAGACATAGGCACGATTAAGTCACTAATATAGCCCCTTGCAAACATATATATTTGCCCAGATTCTAAAGATCTATGTATGACTTTCTTGATTTTTGTAATAAAACCATTGACTAATGCGAACTACATGTCCCATAACACCATAGGTCACGTGATATTGTAGACACGCCTACCCAGGAAGTGAAAACTGTGGCGTTTCACGCATTCGATACCTCCCCATACAGCCAGAGGGACGCTGGAAGTACCGACGGATAGGTAGGAGAACAACTCTTTTGTTTTCCTGCTTGCTTTGATACATGGAAAATAATAATTTTCACACGAGCGTTCATACTTAAAGTGGTGGGCTTCTGAGATTTAAAAATGATGGTCTCTGACACGCTAAAACATTTGCCCGAGTAACGTGATCAAGGCTATTATTTGTCCTTAACGGGCGTTCAGTTATATATTTACTTAAAGATTGAGTAGGTACGGGGCATAGAATGATAGCTTTTTTAACTGATCTCTTCGAGTCAGATAACTTCGGACCACGGAAGGAATCGGTGAACCGATCGAGTTCCCAGCCTGCCCGTGTGACATGGTGTGATTGTTGCACGTTCATGGACAAACACAATGGACATGATAGATGCATTAATGAATACTTTCAGAGAACGCCAAGAAACTAAACAGAATGAGAGCCTGTTAAGACGCCTTGCTCTCAAAGATATAAAAGCTTGTAAACTACGGGTGTCTTTCACTATTACGATCAGGGCATGACTCAGACACTCCCTATTGGTGGATACTATGGGGATACCTGTACTGAAAAGGAAAAAAGAAGAAAAAAAGTTTGTTTGTGTTATGCATGCAAACGTTTCAATGACCCTGCACACAGGGAACTGACAGAATGATCCGCAATTTACAGGCACATTGGAGACAAGAGTGATTATGTTGTGAAGTCAGCCAAGGCTGACATGTCTTTGTATGTCTTTTCTTCTCCTATAGAGCGGTGCTTCAACTACCTGCGCTGTTTGCCAGGTGAGGTGAGGCTTTACTCTCCTGCATTAATTGGTAAGTGAGAGGACAGAGATTGAGATGAGTTGTCTCTGTTAAACTAGTATTAACAGTAAAAGGAAGAGAATTGAATAATATATCTTTTTTCTGTGCAGCTATGATATACCAATCAAAGTGTATGTTTGGATATCGGATATATACTAACTTTTGTCTGTCTTTCTTTGTTTTTTTGACTATGTGTTTATGTCTGCAAATGATTATCACAGCCGGGAGAATGATTCTTCAATAGAACCCAGGTGAAAAATTTCCTTTTTAAATTGTCACACCACATAAGCAGTAGCGACATAGGTCCTGAGGAATGCAGTGGACACCTGTGGGGTCCTACAAATCTGCAGAAACATGTCGACCACAAACCATTGGTAGCTATTAGTTAAAACTACCAACTTCGCACTACTTTTTATTCTTTAGAAGCATTGAGGTCTGTAATAAATTGGTTTGCCTCATATCTATCTAATTTTAATTCACATATAACACAACTCTTCACTGATTGTACTTATCACGTATACTTCATATGCACTGCTTTATGGTAGCCCCCTGGGACCCAGTTATATTGTCATTGGTTCTTGTCCAGAAAACTTAATCATACTGGAGTCAAACAACCATCCCTCATGGTTTGAAGGAACCCACATGATGAAAAGGGCGCCCAGGAACAGCTACTGATGGGTATTTTCCTCTATCATGAATGAGGTACCTCTTATATATTTTTAGTGAAATATTGTCACTAAATATTCTTCCAAACACATTGTCATTTGCATAGAAATTCGGTTCCTATTGACCCGCCACTATTTTTTGTATTTAGCACCAGCTAAACGATAACATAAACTAGAACAGAATTTTGTGGTAGATTTCCACATTGCCTTGTGTGCACTGATTGTAAACATGCATAAAAATGCTGTGCTTTGTGGTTTAGTCTGAAGAGCTTAAATCTTCTTTAGAGAAATTACTCTGTGCCCCACTGTCCATCAGTGCTTGTCATTTTTAATCCTTTGGCGCCCCTCGCCATCACTTTAATGAACATTTTCCTATCTCAGCTCAATGCCCGATTCATGGACACTACGCTTTATCTTTCACACATGCTTGCTCGGTAGCTCCCTCTTACCCCACCCCCACCTTACCTATTGCGCCCCTCTCCCACCAGGCTTCTTGTTGCTCCCCTCTCCCTCCAGGCTTCTTGTTGCTCTCCTCTCCCTCCATTTGCACTTCAAATTGTTCCCCCTCCTCTGAGAAATGCAGATGTGAGTCGACTCAGCCTGGAGTGGCAACAGCATTGGCATGTCTCTTAGCAGCACGTGCACTGCTGGGGCACGGCGCTTCCTCCAACTATCCGGCTGTCAGCCATTCTCATAGATAAGCGTGAGGCAGAGCTTGCTGGGAGCTGAGCCTCATCTAGCACAAAAACTCGAGGGCTGCATACACCCACCCCCATCTAACTATAAACTACCTGTGAATCCTTATCCCTCCCTCGTTGCTCCCCTCTCCCTCCAGGCCTCTCTCCCTCCCCGCTCTCCCTCCAGGCTTCTTGTCCCTCTCTCATTTCTCCCCTCTCCCTCCAGGCTTCTCATCCCCCCTCATTGCTTCCCTCTCCCTTAAGGCTTCTCGTCCCTCCCTTGTTGCTCTCCTCTCCCTCCAGGCTTCTCGTCCTCCCATGCTGCTCTTTTCTCCCTCCATGCCTAAAGTCCCTCCTCTACTGATCTCCTCTCCCTCCAGGCCTCTCGTCCCTCCCCTTTCCCCTCTCCCTCCAGGCCTCTCATCCCTCCCTCGTTGCTCCCCTCTCCTTCCAGGCTTCTCATACCTCTCAAGCTGCTCTCTTCTTCCACCAGGCCTCTCGTCCCTCCTCTGCTGCTCCCCTCTCCCTCCAGGACTCTCGTCCCTCCCCTCTCCCTCCAGGACTCTCGTCCCTCTCCTCTCCCTCCAGGACTCTCGTCCCTCCCCTCTTACTCCATGCTTCTTGTCCCTCCCTCGTTGCTCCCCTCTCCATCCAGGCTTCTCGTCCCTCCCTCGTTGCTCCCCTCTCCTTCCAAGCGTCTTGTCCTCCGATAATGTTCTCTTCTCCCTCCAGGCCTCTCGTCCATGCTCTACTGCTCCCCTCTCCCTCCAGGCCTCTTGTCCCTCGGTTCTCCCTCCAGTCTACTTGTCCCTCCCTCGCTGCTCCCCTCTCCCTCCAGGCTTATTATTCCTCCCATGCTGCTCTCTTCTCCCTCCAGGCCTCTCGTCCCACCTCTGCTGCTCTCCTCTCCCTTCAAGCCTCTCGTATCTCCCCTCTCCCTCCCTGCTTCTCGTCCCTCCCTCAGTGCTCCACTCTCTCTCTGCTTAAATTGACCTGGTGGTTGCAGCACCCAGGATAATGTGCCACATGGATAAATACTTATAAGGCCCCAAAGGTGAAACTGATTGCATTGCAAATGCTTGTTTAGTATATGGTTTGTCTCCCCCTGGAGACCACTGTGTATATGTGCTTACTTACCTGATTACTTTTGAAGTACTATGTGTATTGTGTTGATATCTCGGGGTAGGAGATATACCCATGTGTTAGTGAGTGTATATAATAAATATACTTATTCTTATAACTACACTGTGTGGTTCATTTTCGTTTAACCTACTCTGTATGATTAGTTCTGGTAAAACAAGCTGCTTAACACTCCTGGACTAACCATGAAGACTGCTCTGCACAGCGACCACTTAGAGAGCTTTCTATGGTTGTCTAAGACCACTAAACTCACCTTAAGGTTTGTCTGGATTAGTGCAAGGTGCTTCACTTAAATAAGTGTGCACCATATACTAAGCCAGCCTTCTACACAGTCTGTAAAGTATTTGTGCAAAACTTCAAAGAGTAAAACGGTGAAAACACCACACAAAATGTACCACACACAATTAGAAAAAAATGTCTGCCTTTAATAAATAAAACAAGACCAAAAGGACCCAAATCCAAAGGCGATGCACAGGTTCTGTTCCACGCAACAGCAGCAGAGGATGTGTCAGTTCCACTGGAGCAAACACCTTAGGACCACTTTAAAGGGTCCAGGACTGGGGTGGCACCACTTAGCAGAGCAGACTGACAGATGGAAGAGTCCAGAAGCAGGGTGGTTGGAAGTCTTTTATGTCCATGAAACGTCAGATCAGGAGGCCAGCCAGCTAGTCCTTGGAGTCACTCTGGGTTCAAATGATGCAGGTCCAGGCCTTTTCACCTAGGCAAGAGAGAACAGACAGCAGGGCAACACAGCAAGGCAGTAGTCCAGCAAGAAGCAGTCTAGTTCATCAGCAGCACAACAGTTCTTCCTTCTGGCAGAGTAGACACAGGTCCAGAAGTGTACTGAAGTCGTGGTGTCAGAGGTTCAGTACTCAAACCTGTTGGGCCTTTGAAGAGGGGTAGACTTCAAAGACAGGCCTTTGAAGTGCACAGAGGTCCTTCCCTTCCCTTCCTGCCCTAGCTTCAGGCTCACCACATGGTGTTATGCATCCATTTATCAGGGGACAGGACACAGCCTATAAAGGTTTAAGTAAGGCTGGGTCAAGCTCCTCCCTCCCAGAGTGGCCCATGAAGTCACATCTTAGCTTCCATTGTGTGTGGCTGCCTAGGGGGAATACACAAAGCCCAGCTGTCACCCACCCCAGACAAATAATCAGAGACCGGCAGCAGGCACCAAATGTCTGAATTAAAAAAAATGCCAGATTCAAGTTAGCCCAGCTGATGAGGGGAGTTACCTTGAAACCGGTCCAGGAATCTTGTTTCTGGTCCAGGGAAGACTTGCCAGTTCAGGCTGGACTGTTCAAGACTGATTTGCATATGGCTGGGTCTAAACTGGAATGGCGTAGTGCGCCATGCCCCGAGATACCACCGCATGTCAAGCCATCAAGCGCGTTCCTGTCCTAGAAGTTGGTCGTAGTTGTTACTCCCACTACTTTATGGTCCCTAAGAAGGACAAGGGCTTGCGCCCCATCTTGGAACGCAGGAATGTCAATCACTTCCTCCGGAAGGAGAAGTTCAAGATGTTAACTCTGGCTTGTCTGCCCTCAACCCTGAAGACTGGATGGTAGCGTTGGACTTGCAGGATGCTTATTTTCACATCCCCTTCCTGCCGGCCCATCGGCGTGAATTGCGGTTCACCGTTGGCCACGTGCATTTTCAGTTCACCGTGCTCCCCTTTGGCTTTATCAGCGCCCCTCGGGTGTTCACGAAAGGGATGGAGGTGGTCGCAGCTCATCTGCACAGGTCAGGGGTTTCAGTCTACCCCTATCTCGACTACTGGCTGTTGAAGGCGGGCTCACCCCAGGCAGTCGTCTCCCACCACCAGACTACAGCCAACCTCCTGCATTCGCTGGGGTTCTCCATCAATGTGCCGAAGTCGCACCTGATTCTCTCTCAGAAGCTCCTCTTCTTCGGAGCAGTTCTGGACACACCGCAGTTTCGGGTCTATCCTCCCGAACAGCGAGTCCTGGATATTCGGGCTATGATTCCGATCTTTCAGCCTCTATCCCGGGGTTCAGTCTCTAGCCCGGGTTTCAGTCAGAATGACCCTGAGGCTGCTGGGCCTCATGGCCTCCTGCATCCTGCTGGTCGATCATGCAAGGTGGCATATGCGGGCTCTGCAGTGGGACCTGAAGATCCAGTGGGCGCAGCATCAGGGGAATCTGTCCAATTGCGTCCAGCTCTTGGAGGGCACTGCACGTCAATTGAAGTGGTGGCTCACGAAGCAGGATTGGGTCAATGGCAGATCCCTCTCCCTTCCCCAACCAGACCACACAGTGGTGACAGATATGTCCCTTCTGGGCTGGGGCGGCCACATGGGAGAGGCAGAGATCAGAGGCCTCTGGTCTCTGGTGGAGTCCAGGCACCACATCAACCTCCTGGAGCTCCGGGCGATTCGTCTTGCACTAAAATCATTCCTTCCCTCTGTCCGGGGAAGAGTAGTGCAGGGGTTCACGGACAACACCACGCTATATGGTACTGCAACAAACAGGGCGGGGTGGGGAAGTGGACCCTATGTCAGGAGGCCTTCCACCTCTGGACATGTCTGGAACATGAGGGCATATCCCTGGTGTTTCAACACCTGGCAGGTTCCCTCAACGCCAGGGGGAGAAACTCAGCCGCAGGTGCATAATGGAACACGAATGGCGTCTACACTTGGAGGTGGTGCAAGGTCTCTTATGACAATGGGGAAAACCTTGGTTAGATCTATTCGCCACTGTAGAGAATGCGCAATGTCCGCAATTCTGCGCGTTGGAATTTCCAAGGCGTCACTCGCTAGGCGACGCTTTTAATCCTTAGTGGAGTTGCAGCCTTTCTATACGCCTTTCCGCCTATACCACTTCGGCCCAGAGTGCTGAAGAAGATCAAGCGCGACTGGGCCCAAGTCATTCTTGTGGCTCCGGATTGGGCACGCAGAGTCTAGTATCCGGAGCTGCTCAACATGGCCATTGATCCTCCGATCCGACTGCCTCTTTGGGAGGATCTTCTGTCGCAGCAGCAGGGGACGGTCCTCCACCCGAACCTGTCCAGTCTCCACCTCCTTGCGTGGAGATTGAGCGGTGGCAGATGACGTCTTTAGACCTGCCAACTGAAGTTTGTGACGTAATCTTGGCAGCCAGGCGTCCCTCCACAAAGACGGTATATACCTGCCGGTGGAATGCGCTTTTGGCATGGTGCACAGCAAAGGCTGTGGATCCTCTTTCTGCCCCTCTTTCTGAGGTTTTCTAGTTTCTTCTCTCTTTGGCCCAGAAGGGCTCTGCTCTGGGTACTATCAAAGGCTATCTTTTGGCATCTCTGCCTTCCTTCAGCTGCCAGATCAGCCTTCTCTTTTAAAGTCCCAGGTGTGTAACCATCTCTTGAAAGGCTTAACACATCTCTTTCCTCCAATCCCCTTCGTTATGCCTCAGTTGGACTTGAACCTTGTTCTTACCTATTTAATGTGTGCTCCCTTTGAGCCGCTTCACAACTTTCCTTTTAAGATTCTTGACTCATAAAACTGCTTTCCTGATAGCCATCACTTCTGTTAGAAGGATGAGTGAGCTCCAGGCCCTTTCTTCCAAACCTCCTTTCCGGTCTGTCCATCCAGACAAGGTGGTTCTCAGGACCCGTCCATATTTCCTTCCTAAGGAGGTCACTGCCTCCCTCATCGGGCAGACCAATACTTGGCCCATCTTTTTTCCGTCTCCGCATCCTTCGAAAGAGGAAGAGCGGCTCCACCGTCTGGACCCAAAACGTGCACTTTCTTTCTGTCTGGATCGCATTTCCCTATGGGTCGTTTTGTGTATAAAGCCATGCTATTCTCTAGCTAAAAAGGAGCCTCCAGTGGGGCTACACGCCCATTCCACCAGGGCGATAGCAGCCACTACTCCCTTGGGAAGAGGAGTTCCTCTGAATGACCTCTGTCAGGCAGCTACGTGGGGATCGCTGCACACATTTACCAAACACTACTGCCTGGACAGTTAAGTCCAGAGAGACAGCTTTTTTGGCCGTTCTGTTCTCCAGGAATTTCTGGTGTGATCCTGGTTTGCAGACCCACCACCGGGATTGGTATTGCTGGGGTATCTATTCTAAGGTAAGTAATCTATAACTAACATGTTTCTTTGAGATGAACAAGCTACTTACCTTCGGTAACGATATATCTGTAAGAAACATTAGTTAGTTATGGATAGCTTACCGACCCACTCATCCTCCCCGTTCTACAAACTGATTTCTAGGATTAAGGTCATCCTTTCAGGGCCCTAGTTTTGTGCACTAGTGGTCAGTGTCTTGCATGACTCTGCGTTTCTGGCGTGGAAGTGGTGTACAGAACTCACTTCAGCGCATGAGGGTGGCATCTAAGTAGCTACCGCGACTTCATCCTGGGGACCACGACGCCAACGACGGACGCAGAGCCGATTGACGCCACCTTCCGACGCGCAGAGGTACCACTGCTGAAAATTTTTCCGGATCCAGTCTGATGCCTGGGGGTAATTCTGAGGTAAGGAATCTACAACTAACTAATGTTTCTTACAGATATATTGTTATCGAAGGTAAGTAACTTGTTCTTTGTGTCTGGAAAAGGACTATATGTAGGGGAGTTTTTAGACCCGAAACGTCATCGGCCGAGCAGCCAGGTGGCCTATAGGAGATGGGGAAGCTCTGCAAGACTTCTGCCTGTGACCAAGACCAGGGGCCCAAGCCTGCTAATCTCCCTTCTGGGTGAGGGGACATGACCCAGGGAAACCAATACCACCTGCCCGGAACCTGGAGAACCAGCGCCTGCCTGCTCGCCAAGACCTGTGTGCCTTGTGAGAAAGAGCAAGCTCCAGGGGGAGCCCTATCATGAGGACTCCCTTTGTGAGGAGTCTGCTCTTGCACCGATCGGGTCGTAGCCTGTGTGTTGTTTCGGAGATCCCTGTATGCCAGGAGCTTACACTGTGGACTGAGCCGTAGAGTGAAGGTTACCAGGCCTGCACAACCTCGTGGTGAGTAAGTAGCCTCGTGTGCCAGAGAGGGAGCCACCGTGAACATCAACACCAGGTCAACGTGACCGGACTTACGAGTGCCGTGGCAAGGACTCCATATCCCAGGAGAGGCCGCTGGAGACACTAAGGCCAACTGTTCAGGCCGCCGTCCGGCACTGAGAAACTGCTGGTGCTGTTCCAGAGACAAATCCTGTTGGTCCTCAGCCAAGTACTGTTGGTTCTCAGTGCACAGGATTGATTGGTGTCCCTGGACCTCCAGGGTGCCTATTGTCATCAAATATTTTTGCCGCCCACTGAACATTGCTTTAGCTTCACCATGGGGTCTCGGCACTGTTGGTGGACTGGACCACCTCTTTCCTCTCCGGCAGAACACAGAGCGTCCACCTACCCCCCTTCCGCTCCGAAGCCACCGAGATCTGCGGCGTACCCCAGAGCTCATCCCTCAGCCCAATGCTGTTCAATATCTACATGGCACTGCTCGCCCACGTCGCTCGACTGCACGACCTCAACATCATCTTGTACGCCGATGACACCCAGCTGATCCTCTCCCTCACCAAGGACCCCCTCACAGCCAAAACCAACCTCCACAAAGGAATGAAGGTCGTCGCGGAATGGATGAGGAACAGCCGACTGAAACTGAACTCGGACAAGACTGAGGTCCTCATCCTCTGACCTACCCCTTCGGCCTGGGACGACTCCTGGTGGCCGACCGCACTAGGAACAGCTCCAACACCCACCGACCACGCACACAATCTAGGGATCATCCTTGACTCCACCCTCCATGACTGAGCAGGTCAACGCTGTCTCTTCCTCCAGCTTCAACATGCTCCGCAAGATCTAGAAGTGGATCCCCACCGAAGCAAGAAGAATGGTCACCCAGGCCCTCGTCAGCAGCAGGTTGAACTTCGGAAACGCCCTCTACGCAGGAGCCTTAGCCAAACTCCTGAAACAGCTTCAACGCATCCAGAATGCTTCTGCGTGCCTGATCCTCGACATCCCTCGCTGCAGCCAAATCACACCCCACCTGAGAGACCTTTACTGGCTTACCGTCAACAAGAGAATCACCTTAAAGCTCCTCACCCACGCACACAAGGCACTCCACAACACCGGACCAGTGTACCTCAACAGACGACTCAGCTTCTACACCCCCACCCGCCAGCTCCGCTCCGCCGACCTCGCCCTAGTCCCCCGTATCCAAAGAGCGACCGCCGGTGGCAGATCTTTCTCCCACCTCGCCGCCAAGACCTGGACCACCCTCCCCATGCACGGCAGACCCAAGACCTGCTGTCTTTCAGAAGACTCCTCAAGACCTGGCTTTTCAAGCAGTAGCAGCACCCCTACCCCCAGTGCCTTGAGACCCACACGGGTAAGTAGTGCGCTTTACAAATGATTGCTTGATTGATTGATACACAGCCCTGCTGCTTAGCATAATGGCCACACAATGGGTTTTCACAAATGTGTTAGCAGTTGTAGCAGCCTTACTGTGGAGATCACATTTTTATATACTTGGATGACTGGTTGGTGAAAGTAGGGGAGTCTTATGCTGTTGTTACGGGACCTCTTCAAACTACTCCATAACCTAGGTTTAATCATCTACTTGAAATAAAGGTGATGGGAGGTTGCTTGCAATATGTCTAACCACGGGCAGTGTCTCAGAGTAGCACTCCAACTCATCTTTTGGACCAGTTTCACACTGGGCCGCTTGTGTTCCAGTTCAAGGAGGGCCTGGCTTGGCAGTTCAGGCTGGGCTGTTCCCCCTGGAGCAGGATCAAGACTGATTTGCAGATATTTGACTCCGAAGTGAAGTGGGATGGTGAGCAAAAGAATGATGGGCTGGAGTGCTACCCCGAGCTATTGCTAGTGGTTAGACTTATTTCAAGTAGCCTCCCATCACCTTTTGTGTTTTTTTATGTACTGCCCTCAGTGGCATGGGTATGCCCAGACATGGGTTCCATGCTCACTGTGTCACTGGAACCAAGCTGTATCTGGCTGATGAGTCCATACTAGGGTGAAACCAGTCCTGGGTTACTTGTGTTCCAGTTCAGGCAGGACATGGCTTGGCATTTCGGGCTGGACTGTTCCTATTGGAGCAGGGTCAAGACTGATTTGCATATAGCTGGGTCCATGCTGAGGTGGCATGGTAAGCAAAAGAACGATGAGTTGGAGTGCTACCCTAAGCTATTACCAGTGGTTAGACATATTGCTAGCAGCCTCCCATCACCTTATGTGTGTTTAATCATCTACACCCAGAATTCTCATATCTGAAAGAGACAGTTAGCTGTAGATTCCTTACCTTAAAATTTCCCCCCAGGTGTCAAGACTTGATCCAGCAATGTTTCTTTAGCAGTATCCCTGTGCTTTAGTAGGTGGTGCCGGTCGACTCTGCGTCCGTCGTTGGCATCGTGGTCGCCAGGATGGTGTCGCAGTGCCTACTTGGAGGCTGCCCCTGAGCGCTGACGTCACTTCTTTCTTTTTCTGCGCCAGCCTAGGGCAGATCCGGAGAGAGCTACCCCTTAGACACTTTTTGGCTAGCCTTTTTGTGACTTTTCTCGACTTCTTTTCGAGTCAATCGATTCCTGGTACACAAGGGATGTCCCAACATCAGACCAACATCAGACCAGTTCCAAGCCTTGAGGGTCCTGTCATAAGATGTCGGTGGCGGACCCACACCTCGTGGGCTTGTGGTGTCGTGAGTGCAACCACGACCCAAAGGCGTGCTCAGACTTCTGGGCCATGCATCCGAAGACTTTGCAGGAGCGGTCGCGAAAGTTGTTGGAGGCCTGGCGGTCGGCTCTGCATCGTTCCTTGTCTTGTTCGAGAGGAAGGTCTCGGGAGCGTTCACGGAGACCCCACTTCTCATCGTCTAGATCATCGGGTAAGTCCAAACACAAGGAGAAGGCGAAGAAGGGCAAGCGCTCTTCGCCTTCTCCCCTTTGGTCGGCTGATGTGACGAGGGATTCCGAGCGTTGTCGTTCCAAGTCTCCGTTGCCTGCTTCGGGAACGACTCTGCACCTCCCCCCATTTCCAGGAGCCGGAGCGTCCCCTGCCCAACTCCGACAGTTTTACGAGTCCTTTACATCATCTTTAGGCAAGCCCGACTCCGCCGGCTCTCCTTCAGGACCCCAGAGCTGATCAGGCTTTTGATGCCGGGGACTCCAGACCGGCGGACCCCCAGGAATCCAGGCCTGGATCCGGTTGGACGCGGTCGATCTCACTCGACCTTCCCCGGCGCCGATCCCGACGACAACGCCCCCGGCGCCCGTCGGGCTCCTGACCGATGACTTCCCATCGTCATCCATGAGTTGGATGCGGACAGACGTCAGCCGACATCTGACCCAATGCCTAAGGGGTACATTTGTTTCCCTGTTCATCACTGGTGTTCACTACCGACCAGAGAGTGGTGATGAGGACTGGGAGGGGTCGCTGGATCCTTTAACTGACCAGCTGGTGGAACCGGGCTGGTGGGAGGACCTGGGTGATGCTAGTGGTCTGGACACTTCTCTAGACAGTGGCTTGCTTTCAGCCGAGGTCTTGGGCCTTGAGCTCCCTTCAATGGCAGTCAGGACTAACCTCCTGACAGAGGTACTTCAGCCTGCGGCGTCCACTTCTGAATCCCTATAGCCGTTTAATGGAGTTCTCGCTGAAGTCTTCCTGGGCACCTGGTCAAAGTTCATTAGGGGTTCCTGTGGACAAGACGATTGCCTGCCGCCACTGCCCTGCCTGGGGTGATCCAGTGTTCCTAACCCAACACCCTTCCCCCGAGAGCTTATTGGTCCAAGCCTCTTCTTCATAGGGCGCATTCCCTCTGCCCCTCGAGATAGAGAATCCAAGAAGCTGGACCATCTTGGGAAGTGTATGTTCTCTTCCTCCAGCTTGGCACTGCGGTCCTTGAATACGGGGTGCCTCCTGGTCTGACACTCCCATGCCATCTGGGATGCAGGTGCTGCCTCAGTGCCCTGAGGAGGCTCAAACCGTTCTCTCCATGCAGTGGCAGATGGGAGAAATACAGCCAAATTCACGATCAGATGTACACTGAATACCACAGACTCACTGGGTAGAACGATTGCCACATGTGTAGCACTTAGGCAATACGCCTGGTTGAGGACATCTGGCTTTTCGGGGGAATGTCCAGTCAACTTTGATGGACATGCCCTTTGATGGCTGTCGTATTTTTGGCGACAAAGCAGACTCCATGCTGGATCGCTTTAAAGATTCTCAGGCTACGGCTAGATCTTTGGGCCTCTCTGCGCCTTCTCGCCCACTCCAGTCTGCTTTTCGTCCCTTTTGTGGCTACGGAAGAGGCACCCAAACACGTCCGGCCCAGTCTAGCCACCGGCTCACGCAAGCTGCCCAGCCTCTGTGTACCCACGGAGGTGTAACCCAGCGACCTCTCGAGCCAGCGGGCAGGCCAGTCCACCCATTCCGCCCCTGCCACAGCCTCAAAACCTCCCTAGTCAGAGGTTTCAGGCTCATCAAAGGCCAGTGGGAGGCAGAATTCGCCATCACCTCCTCCACTGGCAGTCCATCACGTCGGACAGGCCGGTTTTACCAATTGTCCGAAGGGGCTACCCCCTCCTCTTTGGGACTACCCCTCCCTTGATGTCACCTTCTTTCGATCGCATGTCTGAGGATCATTTGGCACTTCTCCGCCAGGAAGTCTCTGCTCTCTTGGCCTAGGCAGCCATAGAGAGGGTCCCTGCGCCAGAAGTGGGCCATTGCTGCTATTCCAGCTACTTTCTGGTGTCCAAGAAGGACAAAGGCCTGCGTCCTATTCTAGAGCTCAGGGCCCTCAACCGCTTCCTCCAGAAGGAGAAGGTGAAAATGCTCACGTTGGCTCAGGTCCTGTCTGCCTTCGACCCCGGAGACTGGATGGTCGCGTTGGACTTGCAGGATGCCTATTTCCATATTCCCGTCTTGCCTGCCCACAGATGCTATCTATGGTTCACGGTCGGCCACAAGCACTTTCAGTTCACTATGCTCCCCTTTGGCCTTACCAGTGCCCCTCGGTTGTTCACAAAGGTGATGGCAGTGGTCGCAAATCTGCGCAGATCAGGGGTTCCAGTCTTCCCCCATCTCGACGACTGGCTGTTGAAGGCGGGCTCACCCCAGGCTGTCGTCTACCACCTCCAGACTACGGTGGATCTCTCTCAGACGCTCCCTTTCATCGGAGCTGTTCTGGACATAGTGCAGTTTCGGGCCTATCCTCCCGTGAAGTGAGTCTGGGATATTTGGGCTATGATACGGATGTTTCAGCCTCTATCCTGAATTTCGGTGAGAATGACTCTGAGGCTGCTGGGCCTCTTGGCCCCCTGCATCCTGCAGGTGGATCATGCCAGATGGCATATGCGGGCTGTGCAGTGGGACCTGAAGTTCCAGTGGGGGCAGCATCAGGGGAATCTTTATGACTACGTTCAGATCTCAGAGGGAACTGCACAACAACTGCATCTGGCTAACGAACCTGGCTTGGGTCTGAGACAGATCCCTCTCCCTTCCCTAACAACATCTAACAGTAGTGACAGATGCGTCACTCCTGTAATGGAGCAGCCATCTGGGAGAGGCAGAGATCAGAGGCTTCTGGTCTCTGCCAGAGTCCGGACCTCCATATCAACCTGCTGGAGCTCCGGGCGATCTGGCAGGTACTGAAGGTATTCAAAGGGAAAGTGGTGCAGGTGTTCACAGACAACACCACCGCCATGTGGTAGTGCAGCAAACAGGGCGGGTGGGGTTGTGGACCCTCTGTGAGGAGGCTCTTGGCCTCTGGACATGGCTGGAACATCAAGGCATGATGCTAGTGGTTCACACCTGGCGGCTTCTCTTAATGCCATGGTGAACAAACTCAGCCATTGTTGCTTGGTCAATCACGAATGGCGTCTTCATTCGGAGGTGGTGCAAGGTCTCTTTAAGCGGTGAGGAGAATCTTGGTTAGATCAGTTTGCCACCAAAGAGAACGCGCAATCTCAGCAGTATTGCATGTTGGAGTTTCCATGGCGGCACTCACTCGGTGACGCCTTTGGTTGTGAGTGGAACAGTGGCCTCCTGTACGCCTTTCCACCTGTACCACTTCTGCCCCGAGTGCTCAAGAAGACGAAGTGCGACTGGGCCCAAGTTTTTCTTGTCGCTCTGGACTAGGCATGAAGAGTCTGGTACCCCGAGCTCCTGAGCATGGCCATCGATTCTCCAATCAGACTGCCCCTTTGGGACGCTCTTCTGTCGCAGCAGCAGGCGATGGTTTTTCACCCAAACCTGTCCAATCTCCACCTCCTTGCCTGGAGATTGAGCGGTGACTGCTGATAGCTAGCGACATTACTGCCTGGACAGCCAAGTCCAGAGGGACAGCTATTTTGCTTCTTCAGTCCTCCAGGATTTTTTAGTCGGAACTTGATTTGCAGACCCTCCTCCGGGATGGCTTTGCTGGGGTATCTATTCTGAGGTAAAGGAATCTACAACTAAGTGTCTGTTTCAGATGAACAGGTTACTTAACTTATATAACAATGCATCTGTAAGAGACATAGGTTAGTTGTAGATTCCTTATAGCTGCACCCATCCTATCCTTCTAGGGATAGGGACCCTTACAGGGCCCTAGTTGTGGCGCACCAGTGGTCAGTGTCTTTCATGGCCCTGCTCTTCTAGCGTGGAAGTGACTTCAGCACGCAGGGGCGGCGTCTAAGTAGGCACTGTGACTTCATCCCGATGACCATGACGACTGACGGGGAGTCAACTGACCCCACCTACTGACTCACAGGGGTACTGCTAAATAAAAATCTACGGATCCAGTCTGACACCTGGGGGAAATTCTAAGGTAAGGAATCTCCAACTAACCTATGTCTCTTACAGATGCATCGTTACCAAAAGTAACTTGTTCATTACACCCATGCAGGGACTGACCTTTATAGAAGCTGTACTGGACACAACCAACATGAAGGATTTTCTTCCCCAGGATTGCGGACATTCAGGGTATGATTCAAATTCACCTGATTCATAGACACAGTCCCCAATTCTGAAAGCCTTAAACCTGCTGGTGCCATACGGTGGGTGAGAGCTCTTCAGTTGTACCTGAGAATGCAGTGGTCCAGCAGCAGGGAGCCTCTCGTCTCATGTGCAAACCATTCAGTCCTCTGCAGTTCTTCTGTGACCGTAGACTCAGAAACAGATATTTTCCCTTGTGCTCTATACCTTGCTGGCGACCTCAGTCTGAGAGTACATGCTTTGAGTCACCTCTCTTTCGAAGACCACAAATGGCAGTGATGGTCTTCTCCAAATTGTGTTGTCTATGCAGGGATTCTTTATCACAACCTGTAACATACAGTCTTCAAGTTTTGTACCCTACACTTCCCTTTGAATGGGTTAGTGGGGGATGCCTTCAGGTTCACTTAGTCGCATGGCCTCCTATATGCTTTTGAACCAATTGGACTTTTGTTGAAAGTCCTGCTGACAACGTGGAAGGTCAAGCCTACCTGATGCCGATCGCCCCATAGTGAGAAAGGAGGGTTTGGTATGCTAATCTGTTTGCAGTTAGCATTTGGCCCCCTCTTCCTGTCTTGGACAGGGTGGACTTCATCTCCAAGCAATATCCTCAGGTCCTCCACCCCGGTGCCCCAAATCTGTAGCTGCAATCATGGTATTTTTTTATCCGCTAAAGATGCAGGTGTCAATTTGGCTGCCTGGAACATGCCTCAAAATCCATGTATATGGCTCGCTGGAACAAGTATATTCATTATGGCTAGTTCGACGATCTTAGCCCATTTCAGTCCCTTTTCTGATGATCTGCATTTCGTACAGTCTACTCAGCAGGCCTAACTATTAAAAAGATTATTTATGTATTATCCACCTTCCTGTATCTCACTTGCCAACCTTCTTTGTTAATTAATTCTCAGTTGAATTTGAATCTTGTGTTGACAGTAACCCATTTTGACTTCTCACTGTGAAGATTATTTTCTCTGTGGCAAGGACTTCAGACCTTAGGTTTGAAGAACTTCAGACCCTCTCAGTTTGTCCACTGTTCCTGGTTCTTTGCACTCTCACTTATTCCCTACCAAAAGTGGCAACTGCTTTTCACATGGCTGATCCATCATTCATCAATATATTTTCCTCTTTCTCATCCCACTAAAGAAGAGGAGTGGCTGCATAGACAGGACTCCAGGTATGCTGTATCTTATTACATCTACCGAACTTGAAACGTCAGAGTGAATGATAATTTCTTTGTGAGTTTCACTTGAACCAAGAAGGGCAAGGTGCTGACCAAATGCACCATGTTGTATTGGATTGACCTTTGCATCAATATCTCCTATCCCTTTGACAAGAAAAAAAACCCTGATTTTTTTTTTTTTTTTTAATATATTTTTATTGCAGGAAATGTAAGTAAGTACAACGTTGCCACCTGTATTAGTACGCAATCCAGTGTGGGTGGGATCCACTTAGTCTTCATACACGGCCATTTAGCCCACAACCCGGGGGTCGGGCGGCGTATGTCATGTCCATAAAGCGTGTTTCTCCCCAGTCGCATAACAAATCACAGGTACTAGAGTAAATCCCATCTGCTTTTATTCAACTGCCTCAAAACTATCCCCCCTCCCTCCCTCCCCTCGCCTTTCCCCACCCAGTGGAAGACGGGGTTGTTCACCACTACTCATCGTCTCAGTGCTACAAAGGATCAGAGACATCTCACTTCCCCTAACCCCTACCCCCCCCTCCCCCACTCGTCATCGGTAGGTCAACCTGTGTGTGGTCATCTGAGGATAAAGTGGCCGTGAGTCTGCCGCGGTAGCGCCGCCCTACTTTATCATGGCACGACAGTGGGATTCAGGCCGTCTCCCTCCGTACTGTCTGTGTCAGCATGTGTGTCATGGTCGCGCAGGGTCTGCACTATCGTTTCCCAAGCCTGCGCCGCCTCTAACGCCCGTTCATCTCGTCTTCGCTTCGCCTGTTGGAATCTTAGCGTGCTCTCACTCCCCGCCCATTTAAGCAGTTCATTGCGCCATTTATCGTCCGACGGACCAACACGCGCCTTCCAGTGTCTGGTAATTTCCCGTTTGGCTAATAGTAAACCCAAATCGATGAACTTACTGGTAATTTTAGTCTTAGGGGTATGCGGAAACCAGTGTAGAAGTCCCACCTCCACGTCCATCCGTAACGATCTACCAGTTACCGCGGTCAGCGTGTCCCCTACTATCGACCAAAAGGAGGCCAGCTCAGAGCAGGACCATAGCATGTGTATAAGGTCCGCTCCGGGTGCTCTACATCTAGGACAGGCTGCCACCTCCAGACCAAAATACTGCTGTAGTTTCGCCGGGGTCAGATAGGCTCTATGCAACACATAGAAATGGACCAACTGGAAGCGTGCATTCCTCGTCCCCTTCCAGGCCCTCTGCAGCAGCTGGGACCATGTGGTCTCTGGAATTTGCAAGAAAAAAAAACCCTGATGACTTCATGCACACTCCATTATGGCAATGGCTACTCCCACATTATTCACCAAAGATGTCCCTGTAGTTGATATTTGCTGAGTGACCAGATGATCATCCTTAAATTCTCTTGCTAAATATTACTGGCTCACAGCCCAATCACACTGTGATGCTTGCTAGGGCTGTGCTGCATGATTTCCTAGATTAATTCTCGGTTCCTGCCTGCCCGGAGAGCATTGCTTTGCAACTCATTTAAAAGGTGAGGCATCTGTGTAGAAGCACAAAAAACCTACTCCTGAAACCTCGTAGATTCCGGAAAGAGAAAACATACAAGCTCTCCTTCTCTGGAAGGGCACCCAGGATTTGGAACGCGCTCCCGCCTGAAACTAGGCGGATCTCCTCCACTGCACTCTTCAAGAAAGAGGTGAAAACCATCCTTCTGGCCAAGATCTCCTGAACATGATTGGTGCTGGATCAGAGACTCTGCATTGCTTTGTATCACTGTTCACCTTGTCCTCTGGCACTATACCTCTAACTTGATGTTGTCACTACCAATATATGATACACGTTGATTCACTCTCCAGATGCCCCCACTCAGTGTTCTCGCTACACTAAGACTTTGGTATAAACCATCCACACACCCAAGGAACACCTGAACACCCCTGTAGTGGGATCAATGACTTGTGCCGTCTTATTTTACTTGTTTACCTGACTGTATTTTGATATGTTTTATGTATGTTACTATTACCCCACCATGTTAGCGACTACTATACTGCTCCCATTATCTCTGTTCACTCCTACTGCCACTACCCTGTCTTTGTGAAGCGCTCTGATATCTGTAAGGATCTTGTTCGCGCTATATAAAACTTTGAATAAATAAATAAATAAATAAAGATGTATTCATCGGAAGGAAAAGTTTCCTTCTGTAATAATACTTCTGGTGGAAACTTTGTCTTCCTTCCTATTCCTCACCACCTCTTTCTCCTCCCTAGTGAGTTTGTGCTGTTAGAAAAGTTTCTGTGTATGCCAAGATATTG
The DNA here is from genome assembly GCF_964261635.1 of Lissotriton helveticus. NCBI lineage: Eukaryota > Metazoa > Chordata > Amphibia > Caudata > Salamandridae > Lissotriton > Lissotriton helveticus. Next base: position 1,153,682,396 of record NC_136067.1, on the reverse strand, counting down.
TGTGCTTTATTTGTCTCCACATGCCTCGATGTGGCATGGGAAAAGTATCAAGAACTGATGCCCGAACGTCAGATGGTGCTTCATATACTCAAATGTAGTTCTACCATATGTGGGCAGAGTGGTAACTGAGGCTGCATGACGCAACCGTAGCAAAACTGGAGTTCTATTGCTTGGGAACGTTTCCATATCCAATTAGGTACCTTTAGCATATTCATATGGTGAGAAGTCTGTGTGAAGATTATGCATCCACCCGAAATATAATTACAAAAGGTAAATAACGTTTTCAGATCGTAGACAGGGAGAGAAGCAAGATGTGTCTATGACACATCATGGGTATCTATCAGGAGCGCTTTTAGTAGTACATGTCAGTAGGGCCAATCAGGATGCTGTTCTGGAATTTATTACTGAAGCCCTCACTCTAACTTCCCCTTTCCCCAGGTAGAGCAGTGGTAAGGGCATTACCTGCTGCTGTCCATCGGTTCAACAGCTGAGGGTGAAGTTCTACTCGATTGCCAACTAGTGCACCCAATTTCAAAGGTCCTAATTCACTAAGCTTTTCCCATAAGTTAGCCTAATTTTACACTTGGAAAATCAGCAGGAAGTAATACCCAAGTTAATTACTTGCAGAAATGCTTTTGTGAATTGGTTCTACACCCACAAAAATTATCTTTAGTTTGAGTAAGTTGATCATAAAATCTATAGTAAGTCCCGCTTCGATTCCAATATCACCGGAGCATCTTTTGAAGTCCCAGGGGGCTGCTGACACCGGGAGCGCATTGGGCCATCGGGAGCACGCACTAGACAGTGCAAACTGCTGTCTGCTGGTGGCTGCGGGGTCGGGAGCATGCGAGCACGGGACTCCAACTCCCAGGAGTCCGTGCATGCCACACCTGTGCACGAGACCGCCCACCCTCTCACCGGACAGTTAAAGCATCTCGCGGAACCCGCTGGCGCGGGTCCCGCTTCGATTCCAATATCACCGGAGCATCTTTTGAAGTCCCAGGGGGCTTCTGACACCGAGAGCGCATTGGGCCATCGGGAGCACGCACTGGACAGTGCAAACTGCTGTCTGCTGGTGGCTGCGGGGTCGGGAGTACGCGAGCACGGGACTCCAACTCCCAGGAGTTTGTGCATGGCACACCTGTGCACGAGACCGCCCACTGGACAGTTAAAGCATCTCGCGGAACCCGCTGGCGCGGGTCCCGCTTCGATTCCAATATCACCGGAGCATCTTTTGAAGTCCCAGGGGGCTGCTGACACCGGGAGCGCATTGGGTCATCGGGAGCACGCACTGGACAGTGCAAACTGCTGTCTGCTGGTGGCTGCGGGGTCGGGAGCACGCGAGCACGGGACTCCAACTCCCAGGAGTCCGTGCATGCCACACCTGTGCACTAGACCGCCCACCCTCTCACCGGACAGTTAAAGCATCTCGCGGAACCCGCTTTGATTCCAATATCACCGGAGCATCTTTTGAAGTCCCAAGGGGCTGCTGACACCGGGAGCGCATTGGGCCATCGGGAGCCCGCACTGGACAGTGCAAACTGCTGTCTGCTGGTGGCTGCGGGGTCGCGAGCACGGGACTCCAACTCCCAGGAGTCCGTGCATGCCACACCTGTGCACGAGACCGTCCACCCTCTCACCGATCCGTTATTACAGAGCAAAGGGCCCGCAGCGCGCGACGCGCGCGGGAGAAGCCCGGGACAAGGGCGGGGCCATCTGCGGCCATCAGAGGCCAGAGGAGGTAGGGACGGGGCCATCCCCCTTGGTTTTGATCTAAGAGAGGAGGAAAAAATAACAAAGGTACTGATTTTCTTTGCCTGCCCCCCGCTTTCTCACAGGTCCTTCCCATTTGTCTCCATAGTGGACTCGTGGAACTGTCCTATTTATGTGCAGATGATGCTGATATGACCTGCAAGGGGGATACCAGAATATTCTCCCCCCAGAGTGACTTGTTCAGGGGAACGATGGATCATTACATAAAGAGGGTAACGCTCCCCATTGTTAGAGAATTATAGAGAATAGAGCAATCCCCAGTCATGGAAAGCCTTCCTACTACGTGCTCTCCCTCACAGACCGCCAATGTTGCTCAAAATATATCACTACTGGATGAACTAAACATAATGTGTAAATCCACGTATGCTCCTGTGGAACCAGACAATGTTCAATTTACTCCCCCTATCCACGCTATAATAACAACTACTTCCCGATCTAACAGTCAACTTCAACCAACCCATAGCACACAGGTTACTCCCCTTTTAACACGACCAAAAGAAAAATCGCTATCTGCAGTTACCCCTCAGATCATTATTGCTAAAAGGAAGAGAGATGGGTCTAAACAACTGGGGAGTCAGGCCAAACATCAGAAATTGAACCCAAACCCCCTACCGCACAACACTCCTAGCAATGCCATATCGAATGCCCCTATCCATGCTTCTCTAATGGCCTCTATAGAAAGTATGATTAAGTCTATAATATCCCCGCTGATTGACAAAATGGCAAGCTTAGGGGACAGGCTCACGGGTGTTGAAGAAGCAATCAAGGCCAATTCACTTCTGGTAAAAACTAAGGCAGTATCCACTCAGCCACAGCGCCTAGCCCCCATAGAAACGTTTGAAACCTTCACACAAAGTAAGACCTCCCGCAACCAACTAGCAACCCCACATGTGAAAAGTTTTAATCCTCCTGCTTCAACTGTACGGAGTTCTTACCCTAGAGTAGGGCCAAACAGAGAATTGACATTACATAAAGGAAAAGCCGTTACTCATGAGAATATGTTATTTAAAACCAAGCATCTACACTTGCCGCCAGAGGCCGCTACTATTGTGTGTGTCCTTTCGGGAGTACCAGAGCTTATAAAGGGGAAACACGAAAGTCATCTGGACCTAAGAAACAAGGTTGTGTTTTGGCTAACCAAAAATAGACCCCTACCACCCAGCATCGATGGCACCATACTAAATGTCAGAAGGGTGGGTTGGCTAGGACCTCTTCCTAAGGATGTAGCAGGCGACTTGGTTCTTGTTAAATTCAGATCTAAACACGTTGTTCCATTTCTCCAATCCTGGCAGCCACAAATAGGAGATGGTCCTATATCTATCTGGAGCATAAGTGACTTTTACCCTAGATCATTATATGTCCCGCCCAAATGTCAAAAAGCAGAGAGCAACCTTTTGATGGTCAGGAGTGGTCTTGTATCGAGTGGCCGTATCATCTCCACGTCTAACCAATTTGATTTACTATTTCGCTCTAAAATGATTAGCTGATTTATTTTATCGATTTGATTTTATTGTAACATAAGTAATTTTGATGAAATGCACTGATGTATTTTTATGTACTGTTGTTGCTTTTATGATTTTTATATTGAAATCGAATAAAGCTAAGATTGATCTATAGTAAGTAAGTGAAAAAGTATTGTTTCTGATTAATTAAAACCATTACAAAAATAAAATTGAATGCGCGTTTCATCAATAAAAAGTCTTAAAAGAGAGATCTTATTTATTAGAAGATATAACAGTTATAAAATAAGGGTTTGAGGAGTGTCCATAGTTCCTTATGTTTTGTCTGGGCCACCGACATCTTGGTTTGTTAGTTTAAGCACCACTAGTTTCAGGAATTTCACCAACTTCCCATTTAGTGATGGAAGTCCTGGGTCGAAGCATGCAAGTACTGCTTTTTTCCGTGTCCATATTCTATGTTCATTAAAGGTTGTTTTTAGGAGAGCTACTCTTTCCTCTTTTAACTTCGAGCATGAGCATAGCAAATGTTCGATGTCTTCTATCCCTGCACCGCATAACCTGCATGTTGTCCCACAGTTCCTTTTCAGCCATGGTTGTAGATGTGGTATGGCTGGTAGGATTCCTAGCCTATGTTTTAAAAAGGCTTCTTTTGATTTCCTGCAATACCCCAGTCCAAAGTAAGCCTGTAACCCGGGTGATTTGTATGTACTCAGTCATCCAGGCGTGGCACCTATGGGCAAAGGTGGCTTTGTCCTCTATAAAAGAGAGTCTCTTTATACTCTTATTTACCACATGCTTAAATTGTGCGTGCGGTAGTAAGGTTTCCCATAGTTCATTTAGTCTGGTAACAGCCAGGGACACCTCTAATTACTTTTTTCCCGGCATTTTGGAGCGGCTGCACAAATCTTGCCAAAGCTGATGGTTCAGTGTGTTCTCCGGTGAATTCTTTATTTTGTACCAACACTTAATGTACGATCCTCTCCTTGCTAACAGTTGTTTCGTTAGTCCAAATTCTAGCCGAATCTGGGCTTGTGAGGTACAAGGTGGCAGATTTAAGAGGAGTCTGTACGATTTTGATTGTGTCCAGCATTATCGCATCTGTACCTCTTAATGCTTCATTAATGCTTAATGCTTCGCTGCCATAGGTAATAGATGACTGTATTTTAACTTGGGCAACACGGAGCAATGGTAGGAGGGTGGGGCCGGTTAACTTAGTTTTGAGTTGTTTAAGTGTTGTCGCAATCAGCATACCTTTTCTCTTTGTGGCCTCAAGGTGGTTTAAGAAGCGGCCTCCTTTGTTGACTATAATGCCAAGATATTTATATTCAGAGCAGTTCGCGACGACCTGTGTTCCAAGGAGCCAGGAGAGGGACTTTTTGTTCCCAGTTATTGACAGTACTTTGGTCAATCTATAATATTTATTGCACTCTTAAAGCAGGCTTCTTTTTAAAAGTTGTGAAATTACATTGTTAATGTAGTAGCCTAGAAAATGTATCCAAACCAATGAGTCCTCTCCGGAGCAAACCAAAGCTTTCCACTGTTGAAATACCCACATCTTTAATTGCTGGCAAGGGCACGTTTTAAAGATTGCATCTGTCAAACTGACAATTCCTAGAAAACTATTAATGGTTATTTTGATCCTATTTTCCCTATTTGACAAGTATATGCAATTTTCCATAGTTTATGATTCAGATGCACCTGATTCAAAGACATTGACGGCGATTCTTCAAGTCAATCTCCTGTTTGATCTGACAGCCTCGTACATACTGTTGCTGCCGTATGGCAGATGAGAGCCCATCAGTGTTTTATGAGAACAAAGGAGCTAACGTGAATGTTATGTTGCTAAGATAAAATATATGTGTGTATATATGACTTTGTTTTCACGTTTGACTTTGAAGGATTTTGAGGCTTCAGGAAATGGCTAAGTATGTGGCATCTTAGCTCTTTAATAAGTGAAGGAATCAGCACTTTTAAAGTTCAAATACAAATAAAAGCGACTGCAGGATCATCATAAAAAAAGAAAAATATTTGGATAAACAAACCGCAGCTGTTTTCAATACATTGACACTCTTTGATAGTGCTCCCTGGGAATTGCAGTGTTCATGGACTACGGTGATGCCTAGTAGTCTGTGATATGGCTGCTATCATGGGACTGTTTTGCTTACGTGTGAACAATGCTCTCAAGGAGCCGAAACACGTCACAACGAATATTTTAAGCAACTACGACACTGCGTAAGTCTGTGTGGCATTCTTCTTTCAAGTGGGAAAGAAGTGTATTTGGATATATATATATATATATATATATATATTGTAAACACCGGAATCCCCCAGTCCTCGGGATACACCTTCAACGAGAGCACACAGAGCCAGTATCTCGTGGTTAAGCCAGATTTATTAGAATTTCTCTGCAAAAGCAATGAGCTCACAAACGCGTTTCGGCGTTGCCGCCTTCGTCAGTGTGAGCGCGCGTTGGCATTACACCATTTTTTAAACACCAGCACAGTAATCATCTGTCACGTGTTGATCACTCAACAACACAAAAGAAGGCACATGAAGTTCGCCGAAAATTACACGGCGGCCATCTTATAATGGTAACAAAAAAAATGTATGGAACCAAATTATAAGACAATATCCATAATACCTTGGATAACGCTGTATGAAAATAACATTCAAATTATTTATATGTTAAATTCAAGCTATTTACAGATCAATTAGAGAAGTATTGCAAATTCATTCATTCTCTTTGAATACATTTCAACTCATAATATAAAGTATACTATGTGTGTCACATAAGTAGGTTCTGATTACACCTTAGATGCCTTCTCAACTCATATTAAACCATACATCGGTATACTCAGGAAAGGTTCACACATCAAAATTTCACGTGCGTAACCTGCACCGTTGTCATGCCCTGAATGGGCTAAGAATCATAACAAATTCATTCACAAAATATATTTACAGTGTAATGGAGAGAAGTAAGCATTCCTCAGTGAATATATACAACATCCAGGATCCAAAATTCTAAGAAAACAACACCTAGAGTAAGGTGGGGTGATTAGATATGTGTCCACATCTCTTCCTCATTATTCATCCCACCCGGGGCCTTGGTCTGAAGCTGGATAATGAATCTTGATTCCAAGGTTCTCAATTTTTTCACCCAATTGCCCCCTCTCTCTGTTCTGACCAACTGATCCAGTATGAAATATGTCAGTAGGTTGCTGTTGCTATTGTGTTTCTGCTCGAAGTGACGTGCTACAGGGTAATTGGGGTCTTTTGTTGTAATCGCCCTCATATGTTCGAGAACCCTCAATTTAGTAGCTTTTATAGTGCTGCCTATATATTTCAGTCCACAGGGACAAATCAAGCAGTACACTGTATAGTCAGAATTGCAGTTGAGTAATTTGGTGATCTTACTCTTTGTTTTCTTGCCTGGGATGTGATATTCCTTGACTTTCTGAGAATTTTTACAGGCCTTGCACTTCATGCAGGGATAGAAGCCAGAAACAGTACTCTTTCTCTTCCTCTTTTTATCATAGTGGCTACTCACCAAGAAGTCTTTAAAGGAATTTCCCTTCCTATAGGTGACAAGGGGATAATCAGATACAGATTTGCCGATTACAGGGTCTGCTTTCAGAATCCTCCAGTTCTTCCTTAATATATTAAAAATTTCTGGGGATTTATCTGAAAAATCCGTAATTAATCGGATCTTAGAATCTGTGGATTTGACCGTATCACTTAGTAGGTCGCTCCTCTCTATTTGGTCGCTTTTCATTTCAGCTCTATCTAGGATCCCTTGCCCATAGCCTCTCTGTGTAAATCTCTCTCTTGCCTGTTCCTTTGCTGCCCCGAACTCCTGTTTAGTGGAGCAGTTGCGTTTCAAACGCAAGAACTCCCCAAGGGGAATGTTATTAATGACACTGCGCGGATGATAGCTCTGTGAGTGTAATATAGAATTACCCGCAGTGGGTTTTCTATATACCGCTGTTTGAATAGATTCATTCTCCACATAGACCCGAAGGTCCAGGTAGAAAACCTCACTCTTACTGATATTGCTGGTGAATTTTAGATTTAGACTGTTCTTATTCAAGTCAGCAATATATTTCTCTGCTTCCGACTGTGGACCACGCCACACCAAAAAAAGATCATCGATGTAGCGGGTCCACAGAACGATGCTATTCATCCACTTCTCATTCTCCCCCGCCCAGGCCACGTGCTTCTCCCACCACCCCACGAATAAATTCGCGTAGCTGGGGGCGAAGCACGTGCCCATCGCGGTCCCCTGCAGTTATAGATACAATTTACCTGCGAACAAAAAAATATTGTTACGTAAGCAGAAGTCCGTAAATTCTATCAGCATATTGTTGTGGCTTCGAAATTTGATCGGTCTATTGTCCAAAAAACTCCTCATTGCCAGCAAACCATCCTCATGCCTGATGGAAGTATACAGGCTGGCAATGTCCAATGTTATCAAGACCATGTCCTCTTCCCATTTGACATCCTGTATAATCCTTAAAAAGTCTTTCGTATCTTTCAGATACGAGCTGAGATCTTTTACAAATGGGGCAATGAAAGTATCAATGTAACTAGAGGTTTTTTCTAGCAAACTCTCTTTCGCAGACACTATCGGTCTACCAGGAGGCCATATCTTGCTCTTGTGAACCTTCGGTAGGTGATAAAATGTTGCAATCTGTGGATGTTCACATTTTAGATTTTCCCAGTCCTTTAAATCCAAGATTCCTTCATCTTTCCATTTCCCAATCATATCATGGAAGGTCTTGATACTCTCAGTATATTTCTCTCTTTTGATCTCAATGTAATGCTCTTTCTTATTCAATTGGGAGAGTGCCTCATCCTCATATTGGTTGCGATTCAAAATAACAATGTTCCCACCTTTATCACTAGGTTTAAAAATGATGTTGTCATCTTCTCTTAGATTTTGAATGGTGGCCCAATCCTCCTTGCTTAAGTTCCTCCTTTTCCAATTGAATGGTTCAGACTGTAGACCTTTAAGTTCTTCAATAACTATTTCTTGGAACGTATCTATTCCATCATGGGGTGTTCTAGGATTGATCTTGGATTTAATCGTCATCTCACTCTTACAACCCTGTTGAATTATTCCACATTCTTGCAATGTTTGTGTGGGTTGTACCTCCCAATCCTGGGAATGACTAGTTTCAATCAGAGTTTGAGCCACAGCTAAGGCTTGTAGATCTTTGCCGGTTATTGTTGCTAGTGGGTCACTATCACCAACTGCACCTGCTGCATACCTGGTGTCAGCCTTGGGGTTCAAAGTATGTATTTTCTGTAACTTCATCTTCCTGATAAACCTAAATAAGTCAATCCGTGTCTGAGTATAATCATACATTGGGGTAGGGCAAAAAGATAATCCCAATTGCAGTAAATCCTGCAATTGGGATTATCAATATATATGTGTGTATGTATATGTGTATATGTGTGTGTGTATATGTGTATGTGTGTGTGTATATGTGTATATATGTGTGTGTATATGTGTATATGTGTGTGTATGTGTGTGTGTATATATGTGTGTGTGTGTGTGTGTGTATATATATATGTATATATGTATATATATATGTGTGTGTGTATAAGTGTATATATGTTTATGTATGTATCCGTCTAGACATTATAAAAGCAGCGCGCCACATAGCTATTAATAAGGCCGTCAGTTGGTTTGGAACCCAATTTCTTTGCAAACCTAAATAAGGCCTCACGAGTTTGTTAAAAAAAACTTTTTCTAACCTCTATGAGATGGTGCCAAGAGCCTTTTTGGTCAAATTGAACTCCTAAAGGAGAAAGTAGGTACATAAAGCAACTTATCAATAAAACAGGGTTTTAAAGGCGGATCAGTTTTTCCAACCACCATAACATGTGAATTAGCTGTATTTGTCTTTAGGCCCAGGTCACTCATACAAGCATGAAATCTATTTAAAAGTTTTGCAAGCCTATGCCAGTTCTGGAAACCAGTACACAATCATCAGCATAAAGCAGAACGGGAAGACTTCTAGAACTGACCCTCGGTACATCAGCACTCCCCTGATTGAGATAACTCTCAAGATCATTTATATATAAACCAAACAAAATAGGGGCTAAAACACACCCTTGTCTTACTTCAATCCTCATTTTGATAGGTGCAGTAAGAGGGTGTTTAATGTTTAAAATGAGGTGTGACACCAATAAAGTCTAAAGAGGCATTTTGTTTGTTAGGTGGGTGAATCCCAGTAAAAAGATGGTAATGTTCGGCCATGAATATTTTGCCTTTTCTCTTCTGGGTCTTCCCCTGCTTGACTAACATGCCAGTCGATCAAAAGTGCTTACTTGCGATTCATAGAAAGAACATTTGCCTTACATTATTATACTCTGCAATGTGATGATCAAGTATTTCTTGAATATATTTGCATTATTTAATCTTAAATGCTGATTGGTATGTCTTGCATTATTTGTTATTGATTTCCGAAAAGTTTCTTGAAGGTTGATAAGGTGTTTCGTTTATTATTGTTCAAAAGAAAACAGTCCTGCACAATGAAAATAAGTGTGAGGGCATCACCCCACTCTTTGCTAATTTATTCTGCGAGTTTCTATAACCCTGAAATGAGGTTATAAACGTCTAGGGCAAAGACAGGCGAGGGAGAAAGTAGATCTTCACACCTTGCAACAGCCGGACAGACTGCAGATTCGTATCTCTGATTTCAATTGATAGTTACAGTAGAGGAACATATACTTCGTCTTCTTGCTGGCTAAGTTTAGTGGTACAGTTGGCCTTGTAGGACAAGAATAGCCGACCATGCTGTTATTTCAAACTCAAGACTTCTTTTTCAAACTAGTATGAACCATCTCAGAGACTTCAAAATAGGCTTTTATTTTCTGCTGTACTAGAAATAGCTTCATGCTTGGCCTGGTAGGTGGGATGCCCGCCGCACCGTGACACTGCCAGCACGGCAAATAATCTGCAGTTGAACTGCAGCGCTGGACAATCTGCTTTGCCGCTGTATAGTGGCATTGGAATGCTGCCCCTGTTTTGGAGCCTGGCGTGCCCTGACCTGCTGCTACAGTGCAGCCTGCTGCCTTGTTAGGCCTGGCAGGCTAACTGAAGTGGTGAGCACTGTGGGGAGGCCTCCCTCCCTGCACCTACCTGTGTCTCGCAGCGGCACAGACCTTCAGAGGTCGGCTCTTCTGCGTCCGGTGACTACTGAAGTGCTTGCGGCCTCCCAGCGATCTGCCGGAGATCCTGTCGGGGGCGCGCTCGTTCTGCCTAGGATCGAGTTCACTTGGCCTAGACCTGTGCACCCTGTGCACCCACAGCAGCCTCACAAATATTGATTCCAAGATAGATGCATTCACTGAACGATGGGATCACATGAGCTACTGCCTGGACAAGCACTTGATCACCTAGAGCAGTTGAAACTGTGAGTCTCAGACTCTGAGGATGGAACAGCATCCAACGGCAAGCGTGTCCTTCAGATGGGAGAAAGTTCTTGTGGTCCTCAAGGGGAAAAATGAGTAGCTTGAGGCACGCTCAAAAAGAAATAACATCAGAGTCCTAGAACTACGTCCAGACTACTGCCCTGACTACAGCCAAGAACCAAACAAAAATGTCTCCATAACTTATTCAGCGAACAGCTGAATGCGTTTTTCTCTGTAGAGTGATCTCTGCTACCTGGGGCCCAGGCCTCCTCCCCCATGTACACCAGCGCCGTCCATCATCGCCCCCCTGTTGCACATCGGATCCGCAACATTAGATGCATTGTATGAGAAAAGGAGAAACTCCACTACCAAGGTAACAAACTGTCCTTTTACCTTGACTTTACACAGGCTGTACAAGCTGCGCGCACAAGTTCCTCCCCATTAAGCGTCTCCTCACAAAAACTGACTTAATATATGACCCCCTTTACCCGACCAAACCTCACATCCTGCTAAATGGCAAGGCACACTATTCCATTGACCCCAAACTTGGAATGAAATTCGGCTGCAAACATCCCTGTATGTTGGGCACCCCTGGTTCTTGGGCTGCCCAACCCACAGGCATGTTTCAGAAACTGAACTCAGGAGTCATCTCTGTATGAACGACTGATCCTAATCACTCATAAAGTGTCGGGCTCCTGCAGGAAAGAAGGATGCACAATTTTGCCAGCACTGCGCACTCAATAGCGGCAATCTTTGAGGGGCACGCATGTTGCAGCAGCCTGCACCTCTCTGTAGTAGGAATTCTCCCCCCTGGTTTAGGTCACCCAGTTTCCGCAGCCCACGGGTCATTAGCTGATGTATTGTCCTTTTTAGGTCTCGCGCCTAGCGTTGCCCTGCGCAGCAGTGCTCGCGCAGCACGAGGCATTTAGTAGGTGAAAAACGGGGTTTCAGCACTGACCTAGGAATCGCAGATGCTCGTGCGTGTGCTTTTCCTTTTGTGCTACCCCATTGGCCTTAGCTTGCTTCTTATCATAAAAGACTGCACGCTATTGGCTTTAGGCTGGCGCATTGCTCCTCCCATGGCCTATTGGTGTCTATTACGCGCACGAACCTCGTAACAGACACCAATAGGCCGTGGGAGGAGCAACAATTATCGTGCTCCGCTACGGGCATGCTAATAGAAATTACATGCTTTGCTGTGACGCATGCGCGTTTACCAATTCTGGGCTTGTTTGTTTCCCCTATCGCTATCGCTTTCACTTGTGAACAGTTTCAAGTTAAATGACGGCATGCTTTAACAAACAGCAAACAAATGCCATTTACAGTTTGTAGTTGTTTTTATCGCTGTCGCTTTCACTTGTGAACAATTTGAAGTTAAGTGACGGTGTGCTTTAACAAACAGCAAACGAATGCCATTTACAGTTTGTAGTTGCCCGACATAATTTTACTTTTTTTATTAAACATTAGGGACGGTGTAATGGAACTTGTGAACGACGTGTTATTTAAAGCAGGGTTGGTATTAAACACCTATTAGCATTTTTTGGCTTTAAATAATGAGATACATATATAATAAGCATTAGAAGTCGAAATAAATAGCAAAATGAAGGTATGCAAACACGCACACACACAGACCCACAAAGCTAGAAGCAGTAACAGACATGCAGGAAGAACGATGCACTGATAATGACGCACTGAAAGAGACGGAGCAATAGAAATGTGCATACACAGAAGGACATACACAAACGGACATACAAAGATGCACATATTAAGATAAAAATGCAAAGACAAAATGCATACACTGAAACAGAAATGTGTAAACAGGAAAAACTTAAACGCGCATAAATATAATTATACACACATGGAGATACTGATGTGTACACAAACAAGTAGATGCAAACTAAGTGACAGAGACACCTAAAGACATTTATATACAAAGACACACACATAAACAGGAAGGTATACTGAAGCACCCAACGTACTCACATATACAGGTGCAGCTACAAACCAAGGGACACAAACCCAAACAAAGACTCTGAAACATAAACCTACACAGAGGCTGACACAGAAGTGCAATGTTCAAAAAGACACAGCGTATTTGTAGGATACCCCTCACACACCAAGTACTTATTTGATGTCATGCTTCATCATTGGGGTCTTCCCGTTCTAGCTGCAGGACGGGGTGTGCTGCGACTCACGGAGACGTGGGAGCACTTTTTATGAGAAATACTATGTGTTTGGCAATTGTTGTTATTGCACGGTGAAAAGAATGTTAGTGTGAGGGACCATGCGAGCGCAAAATAAGCACGCAAATGTTACTTTTGGTTATGTTTGTTCTAATGTGGACTACATTAGGTCTGTGTTTGCATGTTCTTCTGTGTATATGCCCCTGTCTAAAGAGGAATGTATAGTCAGGCACAAAATGTACTCACATATACAGGGGCAGCTATAAACAAAGAGACACAAAGACAGAGACATACTCTGACAAACAAACATACACAGAGGCAGACTTATACACACACACAGGCTACTCAACGTATCCCCCGGCTTTGTTCCATGCATGCCGCCTCTAAGGGTCATGTTCTACTCGACACCACCTGTGCTATGCCCCATACATGCCATCTCTAAGGGTAATGGTGTACTGAGCAGTACCTCTGCCATGTCCCATACATGCCATCTGTAAGGGTGTAATGGTCTACCTGCCAGCACCTCTGCTATGCCCCATACATAAACAAAAAGAATCCACACAGGAACGTTTCTAGAGTGGTCCCCATTATGGTGGGGAGCACACAGTGTTCTTTAAATACCCCTCACACACCAAAAGGACCCTTGGTGTCATGCTCCATCATTGGGGTCTTCGCACCCCTCTACGGGATGCGGCATGCTACTAACCGACGGAATACGTGGGAGCACTAAGGTTTTGACTATGTGTGGTGTGAGAAGGGGTTATGTCATTAAGTGAGTGGTGGGTTCGAAAAAAGTGAAAAAATTAAAAAGGGCCTGGCACGTGAGGTCTAATACATTTTAATGGGCCTCCGTGCTGGCACTATTAAAAGGGTGGTGTTGAGGTGTTTTGTATGTTAATGTACAACACCTCATGAGTGCGTCAACATGTTTAGAATCTGGGCTTCTTCTTCAGGACGGGGTTGCACAGATCCCCACCTTACTCACGTCAAAATGTCCCTGAACATCACTGTTAAACCTAATTTAGTTTAATTTGGCTATCCGAGGCTAGTGTGTGCCTATTTTTTTTATTTGTAGATATCTGCAATTTATACCTGTAATGAAAAGAACACACAAAAGAAAGAAACAAATGGCATTATAGTTGTGAAATATCCAAATGCTGGTTCAGTGACCTAGTAAAATGTGAGGGCAACACTGCCTAATAATGTCATCCTATTGCTGTGAGGTGCCCTGAAAAGGAAAAAAGACAGACACAAGACATGCACACATGTAACATAAAACACACACTCTATTCAGATATCTGTTGGGATGGTATAATGCTCAAGAGGTTAAATGAGTCACTCTAGTATATATACAGAAGTAAAAGAAGGTGGTGCATACTTGCTGCCAATCAAATTGTTAGCACCATGAGCCTCCAAACGGTAGGGGTGTGGTGCTTAATAGCAACCTGAAATAAGGCAGAAACATAAAAAACAAGAAAACACATTGATGTAATCCAGTTTGTCTTCGTATGACTTACTTAGTGGCTTGGCAGTTCGGACTGGACTGTTCCCATGAGGCACAGGGTCAGACTGATTTGCATATGGCCATGTCTGAACTGGGGTGGCAGAGTGGGCTAAAGAACGGTGATGGATTAAACCCAGATCTGTTGACTGGGTGTGAGTGTTTGATTGGTTCAGATGCTCCGTTCATCACCACCCCCTTTTGTACCGCTTTGTTCGCCATAAGTTGGCAAGGTATGCTCAGACGTGAGTCCCTTGCTCACTTTGCCACTGGATTCAAGCAAGCCTGGCTGAACACGGCTGAAATGCCAGAAACAGGTCCTAGGATGCTTGTTTCCGGCCCAGGGAAGACGTGGCTTGGCAGTTCGGGCTGGACTGCTCCCATGAGGCACAGGGTCAGACTGATTTGCATATGGCCATGTCTGAACTGGGGTGGCTGAGTGAGCTAAAGAACGGTGATGGATTAAACCCAGATCTGTTGGCTGGGTGCGAGTGTTTGATTGGTTCAGATGCTCCATCCATCACCACCCCCCTTTTGTACCGCTTTGTCCGCCATAAGTTGGCAGGGTATACTCAGACGTGAGTCCCTTGCTCACTTTGCCACTGGATTCGAGCAAGCCTGGCTGAAGACGGCTGAAATGCCAGAAGCCGGTCCGAGGATGCTTGTTTCCGGTCCAGGGAAGACGTGGCTTGGCAGTTCGGGCTGGACTGCTCCCATGAGGCACAGGGTCAGACTGATTTGCATATGGCCATGTCTGAACTGGGGTAGCAGAGTGGGCGAAAGAACGGTGATGGATTAAACCCAGATCTGTTGACTGGGTGCGAGTGTTTGATTGGTTCAGATGCTCCGTCCATCACCACCCCCCTTTTGTACCGCTTTGTCCGCCATAAGTTGGCAGGGTATGCTCAGACGTGAGTCCCATGCTCACTTTGCCACTGGATTCAAGCAAGCCTGGCTGAAGACGGCCGAAATGCCAGAAACCGATCCTAGGATGCTTGTTTCCGGTCCAGGGAAGACGTGGCTTGGTAGTTCGGGCTGGACTGCTCCCAAGAGTCACAGGGTCGGGCTGGACTGCTCCCAAGAGGCACAGGGTCAGACTGATTTGCATATGGCCATGTCTGAACTGGGGTGGCAGAGTGGGCTAAAGAACGGTGATGGATTAAACCCAGATCTGTTGACTGGGTGTGAGTGTTTGATTAGTTCAGATGCTCCGTCCATCACCACCCCCTTTTGTACCACTTTGTTCGCCATATGTTGGCAGGGCATGCTCAGACGTGAGTCCCTTGCTCACTTTGCCACTGGATTCAAGCAAGCCTGGCTGAAGGCTGCTGAAATGCCATAAACCGGTCCTAGGATGCTTGTTTCCAGTACAGGGAAGACGTGGTTTGCCGTTCAGCCTGGACTGCTCCCATGAGGCACAGGGTCAGACTGATTTGCATATGACCATGTCTGAACTGGGCTGGCAGAGTGGGCTAAAGAACGGTGATGGATTAAACCCAGATCTGTTGACTGGGTGTGAGTGTTTGATTGGTTCAGATGCTCCATCCATCACCACCCCCCTTTTGTACCGCAGATTCTAAACATGTTGACGCACTCATGAGGTGTTGTACATTAACATACAAAATACCTCGACACCACCCTTTTAATAGGGCCAGCACGGAGGCCCATTAAAATTTATTAGACCTCACGTGCCAGGCCCTTTTTAATTTTTTCACACCCACCACTCACTTAATGACATAACCCCTTCTCACACCACACATAGTCAAAATCTTAGTGCTCCCACGTATTCCGTCGGTTAGTAGCACGCCGCATCCCGTAGAGGGGTGCGAAGACCCCAATGATGGAGCATTGAGACCAAGGGTCCTTTTGGTGTGTGAGGGGTATTTAAAGAACACTGTGTGCTCCCCACCATAGTGGGGACCACTCTAGAAACATTCCTGTGTGGACTCTTTTTGTTTAAGTAATTGTATTTGGGGAGACCGAATCCACCCCATTTCATCTCTCATCTCCCTTTTTGTTGTATTTATGCCCCATACATGCCATCTCTAAGGGTAATGGTGTACTCCGCAATACCTCTGCTATGCGCCATACATGCCACCTCTAAGGGTCATGTTCTATTAGGCAGCAACTGTGCTATGCCTCATACATGCCACCTGTAATGGTAATTGTCTACTTAGCACCACCTGCATTCATCACCTTCAGCTCTTTTGCACACAATAGTAATGAAAACTTAAAAACAAAATGCTAAACATAGACAATCATGAACAGGAACAACACGTGCAAAAGGCTCCAATTTAGTCATTGTGGAAGTAATGACGCTATTGGTTTCACTTTTACTTTTCTAACCTCTTCTGTGATCTGAATGTCTTTAGTTACCATTCTCCTACTTAGCCCATCCGGTATTATTTTATTTCTTTTTCTAATCTTCTTTGTCCTTCCAATGTATTAAATTGCCATCCTCCGAATGTGTCTAATTACCGTTTTTTCTACTTTGCCGGTCCATTATTACTTGTTACTTTTATATTTGCAACAATGTTTTAAGATTTAATTCCGCAGTGTCATGAACTGTTGGTAATTAACACATTAGTAGCAGTTTTGGTGCAAAAATGCTAACACGTAAACTATTGCTACTTACTAAACAAGTAAAAAAAAAATACACTGCAGCACGTAAATAAATAAATATAATCCTAAAACAAAATATATTACAAAATTATCAAAATGTTGGATATATCCATTAGTTCCAATAAAATATATACAAAACGAAAGCTACCTTATAAAAATGTTTAAAAGCTTTACTTAAAATTTGCTCTGGTGTTTCTGTCACTGTGTATGCTTCTATATATGTGCATCTCTGTCTGTGCATCTTTAAAATGGATTGGTCAATGCATGTCTGTCTGTACGTATCTGGCTGTATATTTCTGTTTCTGCGTCTCCATATAAGACCTATCAAATAATTAGACGATGCAATCTTCATATTCTTTTATGTTTCAAAAAAATCTGACTTTCAAAATCAATACGTCTTACAATGCAAAGCATTATCACAAAACTTAAAGTAAAGTAAAACTAATCACCATGGGCGTCCGCAGAAATGTTTCCAGGGTGGGGCAAATTTTTAACTTCATCACCATCCCCCTTGCACCCTTCTCCCCTTTGCCTTGCACCCTTCTTGCCCTCCCCCTTGCACCATTCTCCCCCTCCCCCCTTGCACCCTTCTCCCCCTCCCCCTTGTACCCTTCTCCCCCTCCCCCTTGTACCCTTCTCCCCCTCCCCCCTTGTACCCTACTCCACCTCCGCCTTGCAACCTTTTCTACCTTGCACCCTTCTCCCCTCTACCATGTACCCTTCTCCCCTCTGCCTTGTACCCTTCTCCCCTCTGCCTTGTACCCTTCTCCTCTCTGTCTTGCACCCTTCTCCCTTCTGCCTTGCACCCTTCTCCCCTCTGCCTTGCACCCTTCTCCCCACTGCCTTGCACCCTTCTCCCCTCTGCCTTGCACCCTTCTCCCCTCTGCTTTGCACCCTTCTCCCCTCTGCCTTGCACCCTTCTCCCCTCTGCCTTGCACCCTTCTCCCCTCTGCCTTGCACCCTTCTCCCCTCTGCCTTGCACCCTTCTCCCCTCTGCCTTGCACCCTTCTCCCCTCTGCCTTGCACCCTCCACCCCTCTGCCTTGCACCCTCCACCCCTCTGCCTTGCACCCTCCTCCCCTCTGCCTTGCACCTTCCTCCCCTCTGCCTTGCACCCTCCTCCACTCTGCCTTGCACCCTCCTCCCTTCTGCCTTGCACCCTCCTCCCCTCTGCCTTGCACCCTCCTCTGCCTTGCACCCTCCTCCCCTCTGCCTTGAACCCTCCTCCCCTCTGCCTTAAACCCTTCTACTCTCTGCCTTGCACCCTTCTACTCTCTGCCTTGCACCCTTCTACTCTCTGCCTTGCACCCTTCTACTCTCTGCCTTGTACCTGTCTCCCCTCTGCCTTGCACCCTTCTCTGCCTTGCACCCTTCTCCCCTCTGCCTTGCACCCTTCTCCCCTCTGCCTTGCACCCTTCTCCCCTCTGCCTTGCACCCTTCTCCCCTCTGCCTTGCACCCTTCTCCCCTCTGCCTTGTACCTTTCTCCCCTCTGCCTTGTACCCTTCTCCCCTCTGCCTTGCACCCTTCTCCCCTCTGCCTTGCACCCTTCTCCCCTCTGCCTTGCACCCTCCACCCCTCTGCCTTGCACCCTCCACCCCTCTGCCTTGCACCCTCCTCCCCTCTGCCTTGCACCTTCCTCCCCTCTGCCTTGCACCCTCCTCCACTCTGCCTTGCACCCTCCTCCACTCTGCCTTGCACCCTCCTCCCCTCTGCCTTGCACCCTACTCCCCTCTGCCTTGCACCCTTCTCCCCTCTGCCTTGAACCCTTCTCCCCTCTGCCTTGAACCCTTCTCCCCTCTGCCTTGCACCCTTCTACTCTCTGCCTTGCACCCTTCTACTCTCTGCCTTGCACCCTTCTACTCTCTGCCTTGTACCTGTCTCCCCTCTGCCTTGCACCCTTCTCTGCCTTGCACCCTTCT
Source organism: Lissotriton helveticus (assembly GCF_964261635.1). NCBI lineage: Eukaryota > Metazoa > Chordata > Amphibia > Caudata > Salamandridae > Lissotriton > Lissotriton helveticus. The sequence goes on along the minus strand of NC_136067.1, from coordinate 1,153,663,519 downwards.
CCCCTCTGCCTTGCACCCTTCTCTTCTCTGCCTTGCACCATTCGCCCCTCTGCCTTGCACCCTTCTCTTCTCTGCCTTGCACCATTCGCCCCTCTGCCTTGCACCCTTCTCCCCTCTGCCTTGCACCCTTCTGCCTTGCACCCTTCTCCCCCTCTGCCTTGCACCCTTCTCCCCTATACTTTGCACCCATCTCGGCCACCCCCTTGCACCCTTCCCACTCAATGGAGGGGGCTGCCACCTGGAACAATGCCACCATTTCCAAAGCATGATGGACTAGGGCCTGCCCTAACTGGGCCCACACCGGACACACTGGCGATCCAGGGTGGGGGCAAGTGCCCATGCTTGCCCCCTCCACAGACACTCATGCTAATGACATTCAAGCTTTGCCTGAGCAAAAACGAAAGTAAAAGTGTTGTTCATTAACCACTTTGTTGCAAACAGTAACTTCACGCACCCATTTGTGCATCATGTGATTTCATGTTATATATATTTTTTAATTTCTCTTTGCTACCATTGGCTATTTGTTACTAGGCAACTCTTTCTACAGCAAATTAATTGCTTTTCGTCTATATAACCTCCCTAAAATACATCTTTCCTAAAAGCTGAGTTTATACAGATCTTCAAGTGTATCGTGGCAGTTCTGCAATTCCTACTTGGACAAGCACATCATACTTCGACAATTTCAGTAAGTGGATTTTATCTTTACAAGCATCTTTTTATATAGTTATAACTTTTTCCATTACTTTATTTTAAAAACATTAGCTAGCTAACAATTCTATACTTTTTTGTGCATTTGTCCATGTATATAAATATTTGCATTTTAAATTGATCAAATAATGTTGAGAGCATTTCTATAATTATTTTTACTTTCCGATATATAAACACTGTTTATTTTTATAAATCTACAGCTCAAGAAACTATCGAACGACAGCACTACTGTATCGTTCCCGATAACTATTGAAACACTGCTATCAAAAGCTATAAGAACTCTGGTAAGTGCATTACTGACTAAAGTTATCGTATGTACGTACAACAATATTTTAGCAAGATGAAAAAAACTTGTAAGTAAATTACTAACATATAGACACACACCTGCTGCTCAACGTCTACCCCCCCCCCCCAATTATGCTCCATACAGGACACCTCTAAGGGTAATGATGTACTCTGCACCACCTTTTCTATTCTCCATACATGAAACCTCTAAAGGTAATGGCATAGTCTGCACCCCCACTTCTATGCTCCATAAATGACACCTGTAAGGGTAATGGTGTACTCGGCACCACCTTGTCTATGCTCCATACATGCCACCTCTAAAGGGAATAGTCTACTTGCATTACCTCTGCTATGCTCCATACATGCCACCTGTAAGGGTAATCATCTACTCAGCACCACCTGCACTCATCACCTTAAGTACTCTACATTTATGTTTCTTTTTCAGAGTGTGTCTGTCTTCGTGTCTCTTTCTTTGTAGCTGCTCCTCTATATATGGGTACAACATATATATATATATATATATATATATATATATATATATATATATATATATATATATATATATATATATATATATATATATATATATATATAATATATATATATAGGAGTAACTACAAAGAAAATACACAAACACAAACAAACACTCTGACAAAGAAACATACAGAGAGGTAAACAAATACATACACACAAGTTACTGAAGGTCTCCCCAGCTATGCTCCATACATGTCACCTCTAAGGGTAATCATCTACTTGGCACTATCTGTGCTATGCCCCATACATGGCACCTCTACGGGTAATAATGTACTCGGCACCATCTCTGCTATGCCCCATATATGCCAACTCTAAGGGTAATAATGTACTCGGCACCATCTCTGTTATATCTATACATGCCATCTCTAAGGGTAGTCGTGTACTTGGCAACAGCTGTGCTATTCTCCATACATGCTACTTATGAGGATAATGTTGCACTGAGTATCACATCTGCTATGCCCTATACATGCCACATTTAAGGGTAATCGTCTATTCAACACCACCTCCCGATACTCCATACATGCCACCTGTAAGGCGAATCGTCTATTTTCACCACCTGCAGTCATTACCTTCAGCTGTACTTGCGTCGTGTATTTTAAAAAAAAACTTCCCGTCAGTGCACTATTCACTGCTATGTGCTCACACTACCTGCACACTGATGTATATTCCAAGAAATAGATGCACAAACACTGACACAAACACCTACAGAAATGTATATACAAAGACACACACATAAACAGGAATGTATAATGAAGAACACAACCTACTTACATATAGAGGTGCAGCTACAAACCAAGAGGCACAAACACAGACTTTGAAAAATAAACGTACACCGAGGAAAAGACACAGAAGTGCAATGTTCAATAAGACACAGTGTGTTTGTAAGATACCCCTCACACACCAAATACGCATTTGATGCCATGCTTCATCATTGGGGTCTTCCCGTTCTTGCTACAAGACGGGGCATGCTGCCACTCCCGGAGACGTAGGAGCACTTTTTTCAAAAATACTATGTGTTTTGGAATTATTATTGCATGGTTAAAACAATAATGGTGTGAGGGACTATGTGAGCGTACAATAAGCATGCATATGTTACTTAAGGTTATGTTTGTTCTTATGGGCGCTAAATTAGGTCTGTGTTTTCATATTCTTCTGTGTGTCTGCCCCTGACTGAAGAGAAACGTATAGCTAGACATCAAATGTAGTTATATATACATTGACAGCTACACATTAACGCACATAAAGACAGACACACACTCTAAAGAAAAAACTTACGGAAGTAGATATATACAAACACACAAGCTACTTAACGTCTTCCCTATCTATGCTCCATACATGCCACCTCTAAAGGTGATAGTCTACTTAGCACGATCTACACTCATGACCTTTAGTTCTTTGCATGTATGTTTCTTTTTCAAAGTACTCCTCTGTCTTTGTGTCTCTTAGTTTGTAAATAGTCTTCTATATGTAGGTACAATGTACATATAAATAGGCAACTACAAACCAACAGACATAAATACACACACTCACTGTGATAAAGAAACATAGACAAAAGCAGGCATTTACAAACACACAGTCTACTCAAGGTCCCTCTAGCTATGTCCCATACATTTCACCTCTAAGGGTAATAGTCTACTCAGTACCACCTCTGCTATGCCACCTCAAAGGGTAATGGTCTACTCGCTACCACCTTTGCTATGCCCCATAGATGCCACCTCTAAATGTAATAGTCTATTTAGCATCATGTGCACTCATCACCTTCTATTCTTTGCATGTATGTTTCTGTTTCAAAGTGTGTCTCTGTCTTTGTGTCTCTTGGTTTGTAGCTGCTTCTCTATATATGGGTACACTCTATATATAAAGGAGCAGCTACAAATAAAAGAACACAAACACAGACACACATTTTAAAAAAGAAACATAAACAGAGGCAAACAAATACACACAGACAGGCTACTAAAAGTCCACCCAGCTATGCCCCATACATGCCACCTCTAAAGGTCATCGTATACTTGGTACCATCTCTTCTATAGCCCATACATGCTATCTCTTTTTTTTTTAAATCCTCATACATGCCATCAGACTTGCTAAACTCTAGATGGGGTCCCTCTGTGCCTTCCACACTGACATAATCGATGGCCGCCCTCGGTATATCTGTGTCTGGCAAACAGAGTTCACCCAGAGGAAGGGCTGCCTCCTGGTCCCACTCCCGTTCACTTGACTAGACAAGGGGCAAGTTACTAGGAAGGACCGGACAACAAACCTCTGGCATAATCATAGGACTGATGTTATTTTGTCCTCCATATTTCCAAGGCTGCCCATACCTTAAAGCAGCTAGATTTATCACAGGCCATGTCAGACTGACTTGTCATAATAATATTTTTGAGACAGTCCATAAATGTGGGTGGGACCTCTGATTTCCATGCCCTACAAAATTCCCTCCTGGCAATAACTATTACATAAAAAAATCAATTTTTCGGTGGGAGAACTTATACGATAATCCGGTGAGAGTCCAAAGAAGACCAGAGTAGTGGTAAATTCAATTGTTCTTAATAGAACCTCCTCCAGGAACCCACATACCATGGCCCAGTATAGAGTGATCTTTGGACACCCCATGAACATATGTTGATCATCCACAGCCTGATCTTTACATCTGGGGCAATAGTATAACCGTGTACTAATTTTAGACAGTTTTCTTGGTGTCCAATTTACTCTGTAGGTGGTATACAAATGATTCCTTCTAAGGTTTGCTGGCTTAATCACTCTCTGGGACAGAGTGTAGGAATCGAACCACATTTTCCGAATTTCCTCCACCGTTTCCCAAAGATTTTCCAGCTCGGAGTCCAAACATGCCCCATCTTCTATAAAAGCTTTATACCAGAAGGAAACCTCCCGTTTCCATGAGCCCACTCTAGAAATAGAATCAGAAAGTATAATGTCTTCTTCGTTACCCCACAATTGTGTAGCCCACCAGTCAGAGAGCTGATAAAACTTAAACCTCGTTAAAGTTCCATTTGTGAGATTAGAGAGGGACTCCCAACTCATAAGTTGTGACCCCTGTCCCAGATCTCCCTATAGTCTAATACATGCTAGTATAAGTGGCTGGGACAGTTGGTCTAGCAAACAATCCGGGGTCCCAGGGGAATCCCAAATCGGGGCCTGTGTGGTGTAATATGGAATCCCCAGTATTTTCCGAATATGTCCCCAGTTTTTAAGGGCAGTCAACAATATCTTCAGTCGGACCTTCTTGTAGAATTTGGGGTCTCCAAATATATAAAGAAAGAATTCCTGTCCTTGTGGTATATCATGCAACTTTGCCCTAAATAACCTGCCCTGCGTAGATGAATCTAGTTTATTTGCCAGAAGTCTAAAATTCTTAAAATGGAAGGCATAACAGTAGGAGAGAAGGTCAGGTAAAGCTAAGCCTCCAATCTTAAGCCCTCTCCTTAACTTCTTCCACGCTATCCTGTGTGTTTTTGTTGCCCATATAAAAGAACCAATCTTCCCTTGAAGACTGGCAATATCTTTAGCGTTAAAGGATAATGGTATTGTGTTGAACAGAAAGGTTATTTTTGGAAGTATCGTCATTTTTATAAGATTCACTCTCCCATAAATGTTCAATGGCAGGCTCCCCCATTTTAGTAGTAGCTTACTAACTTCCTTCAATACTTTCTGACAACTAATCTTTGGTATATCCGTCAATTTCTGGGTTATATGAATCCCTAAATATCTCATCTGATCTTTAGCTGTATAACATTTGTATTATTCCACCCCATTACCTCAGTTTTTTCCTTATTAATCCTGTATCTTGATATTTTACCAAATTCCTCGGCTAATTCAAATAACCGTGGGATTGCCGTAATGTGATTTGAGGTGTAAAGAAGGAGATCATCTGCATATAGCGCTGTTTTAAGCTCCAAATCCGCCAGATTAAAAGGTAAAATGCTATGATCTGTTCTGAGTGCGCACACGAAGGGTTCAATGTAAACATTGAACAACAGGGGGGACAGAGGGCAGCCCTGCCTGGTACCTCTAGATATGCTAAACCACCCCAAAAGGGCACCATTAACTAGAACCTTCGCCCTGGGATTCAGGTACAGAGATTTAACGGCTCCTATGAAGTTTAATGGGAAGCCAAACTTGTTCATAGTTTCCCATAAGTACACCCAATTAACTTGATCAAATGCTTTAGCGGCGTCGATGGCAATGATAGTAAGCGGCAACTTCCTCTCCTCCGCATAATCAATTGCGCCGATCACCTGAAAAGTAAGCTCATTGAGCTGCCTTCCTGATATGAACCCACTCTGATCTGGATGTATGATTGTTTTAATGATTCTAGCCAACCTAGTGGCCAGAATCCCTGAAAAGATCTTCAGATCTGAATTTAAAAGTAAAATGGGCCTATATGATTCTATTTTTTGAGGGTCTTTATTTTCTGACCAAGATGGCGGGATACTTTCGCCTTGTGTGAATACTTTATTGAAAAGTTTTTTCAATAATGGCCTTCTCGAAAAGGCAAGAGTAGACTTCAATTGGTAACCGTAGGGGCCAGCGGCTTTGCCCCTGCTCATTTTCCTCAGCTGATCCCTAATCTCGCCTTCCGATATATCAGAGGCTAGGTAAGCCTTGTCTGATTCAGACAATTGGTGTAGATCTCTACTATCTAGCCAGGTCCTAACTTCACCTTGTCTCTGGGTGGTATCATCTTGGTAAAGATCCTGCATGAAAGACCTTTCCTCCTCTCTGATTTTATAGTCCTCGGATAACAAAACACCTGACCCCCTCTGTATCAGGCTCTCAATGTTATTTCTCACCCTTTCAGTTCTTGATTTCCAGGCCAGGAGGGAACCGCATTTTTCCCCCTAGGCGAAATTCTGTAATTTACTTGTCTCCCACTTGTCCTTCACGATCTTATCTGTCCTGGCGTTAAACTGCACCTGTAAACTCACCAGCTCCTCCTCCAACTTAGGGATAAGCCCCCTGGCCGATAAGACTGCTTGTTGCAGTTCTGACTCCTTCTCCTTGATATTTTTCAGGGCCTCTAGTTCTATTTCCTTACTGGCCTTCCTTTTATGAATCATCATGGAGCCTAACACCCCCCTTAAATAGGCTTTGAAGGTTTCCCAAACCATCTGCTCCGTGGATGTGCCAATGTTGATCCTAAAAAATTCAACTGATTTTTCATTCAACTCCATCTTCACCCTCTCGTCTAACAACATTGGTCCTTTCCAAGGTCCACCTTCTCTCTGTATTTTTCAACCTGAGACTAAGGACCAACTCCACAGAGGAATGATCAGAAATAATTGTTGGGATATGACTAGCTGACCCTACATCTGTGACTAGCCCTGGTCCACTAGAAAATAATCGATCCTTGAATACTGCTTATATTTTTTACTATAAAAATAGAATTCTCTAGCAGCATCGTTTTTCACTCTCCAGATATCCGACAGGTTATTTTCCTTCATAACATTCCTAAGCACTTGAAATGTTCTCATTGGAGCGCTATATCTTGCTTTAGAGGTCCGATCTAGTTGTTTATCTAGTACTGAGTTAAATTCTCCACCCAATATAACTGGGGCTGACGTATGCAACAAGCTAGCCTGAAGTTTCAGGAGCGGACCGGAGTTGTCTTCATTCGGCCCATAATACACAGCACAGGTGATCAGGTAACCCCCCATAGACAGAGTTGCCACCAACCATCTCCCTGACTGATCGGTGTCACACTTCTTTATCTTAATCCCCTTATTTGCCCTTACAACAATTGCGACCCCTCTTGTGCACCCTCTCTGCCTAGAACATACCACTTCCTGTACCCAACCTACTCTACCAAAAGCTTGTTTACATTCAGTAGCTTAGAGAGGGATTTCTTGCAGCAGAATAACATGAGCTTCACTTTTCATTAAAAATTCACAAACCCGGGATAGCTTCTTACTTCCACCTAATCCGTTAACATTCCAGGAGAGGAATTTTATACTGGGTAGCCCAATCATCTCCTAATAGAACTTATCCTGACCAAATGTATCTTCCATCTAGAGCTAAACAGGTGAAAAAAACCTTCTTGAGCCTTGCATGAGGACAGTTTTCCAGATTCCCCCCCACAAGCCCCTCCCTCCCCCCTCCCTTGAGGAACCCACCCTTGATTTAGGCGTTAGAACCGCCTTTTAGGAACCCTCCTTAGCATCAGCATCGTCTCTCATCGTATGCAGGGATAAGATAAATAGAAGGATATATAAAAAAAAGGGGTAGAAAAGAAAAACACCCGTCTGGCATATACTACATATGGTTATAAATTCAAACATGTTTGTATAGATTGTTTTTTTTTTACCTCCTTCCATTTTCCTCTCTTATATTTTTTTAAAAATTTTTTTTTTATTAAACCTTTATATCTTCCCCTTTTCTCCCTTTATTTTAATCCTCTAGCATATCCTTTCAGAACAAAGCATTTCATCCCACCTCCTTACTCCTACCATGTCTTCCCCTTCTCATCCTTTATAGTGTTCTCCGTGCTACATATCATCTACCCTCTCATCTGGGACAAAAGGTCATCAACATCTTACACTTGACTGCAATTATGCATTTTATTTTTCCACATTATCTTCAATAATGCGGGAAATTTCATTTGAACCTGCGCTCCGAGTGATCTCAATTCAGGCATCCTAGAGCCTAACTCCCATTGTCTTTGCGCTGTTCTTCCTCCAATATCCGAACGGATTTGGTAGGGTGTGGCCTGATAGTGGAGAGTAGCGCGGGTTAAACATCTCCCCAGGATTCGTTTTTTAACACTATAGGTCTGAAAATTAACTAACATTTTCCTGGGGGCCTTTCTGTCCGGATGCAGTCTAAAGGGATCCCTGTGGACTCTTTGTATTTCAGACTCCAAATCTGTCTGGTCGGTCTTTAAGAACTCCCTCTCGTAATAGCTTGCATACGAATCCCTTTATGTCCTCAATTTCGACTCCCTCTGGTATCTTGAGAATCCTTAGATTTCTGCGGGCGTGCATTTCCAACTTCTCGATATTCATTTGTAAAGACCGATTCCGATTTTTTAGAGAGTCGATATCTTTGGAGTTGTCTTGGACAGATTCCGTTAATGAAGTAACTTTTAGCTCGAGTGAACATGTGTGTGTACATATATCCTCCAGTTTTAGTTCAGGGATGTCCAACTTATCATTTATGCCTTTCTGATTTACTTCGGATATCTCGAATTTGGACATAAGATCCCCCCTTAATGACTGCAACAGGAGACTTAGACTGTCGTTATCACTGGTTTTATTCACTGTGTCGGCACCCCTGTGGTCCTGCATGTTACCATCCGTGTGGAGAGCGAGAGGAGGTAAGGAACCCCCGGGTCCCTAGGTGGATTCACAGTAGAGGCCTCATATCCCTTGACTGGGCTCTCCGAATTCCCTGGGTCTACCATACTTTCTAACGGTGCATAGCGATTTTCTAATACCAGGGGGGGGGGGGCACTATGCTCCTGAGCCAGTGCAGCCTTATCTGCTGCCACAACAGGAACCACAACAGAGCCCACAACCTGCTCCATGATTTTAAAATATGTCTTAAGAGATGGAGTATTCTTTTGAGAAGGTTGAATAACTTTAGGACCTTTTAATTTTCTGATGTCTCCAGGTTTTTTCTTTCTTTTGTACAGAGTTATTGGTGTCAGACCTTCCCCCTCTAGACAGTCCAGGACTCCCTTGGACCTCAACTCTTGTTGGGATCTCAGTTGATATCTATTTCTGTTTATCCTAAAGGGTGATGATGGTGGTAACTCGTTCAATGGGCCCAGTGTATTTGGCAGTGTATTTTGCACTATAGGACCTTTGCTACTGTTCCCTTTAAACACCAAGGGCGACCGTGAATTAGGCTTCCCCTCTTTTCCTGAATGCTGTATAATGGGCCCTGTACTTTCTCCCCCCCTCCTATCGAGGGATTTACTAAATGGGCCTCAGCAGACTCCAGATCCATACACTCCAGTGTCAGTTCCCCCCCTACTTGGAAGCTCCTTACCGGGCTTAGACGTGGAGAAGTGGGGTTCTGTATTACCGAAGGGCATGATGGAAGTGCCCCTCCTGACTGCTGTAAATAGCATCTGCACACCAATCCCCGGGACCGGGTGTATACGAGAGCAGCCCGGGCCTGACACCAGAGACTGCTTCGCCGCTCTCCGGACCACTCCACCGCTGTAGAAACGGCTTCCCGCGACACTGGTTCCACCTCTCTGCCCATCCGCCTCTGCAGGGTCCTAGTGCCTCCGCCCTGGAGCGCCGTAGATCAGCGCGAGGTGTAGAAACCGAAAGCCGGGAAACAGAAAAAAGAAAAAAGGGGGACCAATTCAGATGCGCATCGCCCGGAGAAGGAGTACGACACTTTACATTTTCACCGGGTACGTTTCGGAGGTCTAGCGGGATATAATTACATCTTCCCCTGCCGTTTTCTGTTTGTATGTGCTATGTGGTGTGCCGCCTTCCTGAGCTCCTGCAACCGGCGTCAGCCTGCAGCCGCCATGTTCCTCCAGCACAATCACCATCATACATGCTATCTCTAATAGTCTACTAGACACCACCTCTGCTATGCCTCATACATAGCACCTCTAAGGGTAATGGTGTACTCGGCAACACTTTTGTTATATCTATACATGCAACCTCTAAGGGTAATCGTCTACTTAGCAACAGTTCTGCTATTTTACATACTCCTTTACTATAAATATTTAATGCGATTCTGCCAACAGGTCAAGTTACTTTACTAACTGCTAGCTAAAAACACACTGCTACGTAACCGCAGTTATGCTTACAGATAAATATACCATATGAAGTACTTTACTTTTACATATGCATACTATACTACTTTGCAATTCTAAATACAATCACAATATGTCTACTTCTTACAAAATACACACATAGACTACAGCTTTAGTACTGTACAAATACAAAAAATTCATATACAACCCCTACTAAAAATTTAGAAATTAATGACAGCACTTTAGTCAAAGTACAATACCTAACATGCATAATAACTTACTAAACACATATAGATATAACAAACACATATTAGCATATTATTGCTTTTGACAGTATTAAAGTACGTGCTCTGTGCAATAAGTGTTTACTGATATTGTGGACACAATTATAGTAAATATAAAAAAAAGTTGCAGCTACCTATTAGTTTAACACTAAAGAAAACCTAATCTTTACCGTGCACATTCATAATGTACATAGCCACTCACTACTACTCTTTACTCATTTAAGCACAAAAACGCAATAATGGCCACATTAGAAAAATACAAAATACATAGCATTGCTTACTTATAACACACTAAACAACATACCAAATATATCCTTTACAATGCATACATGTAGCACTTAAACTTAACATCCAGTCACTTCATTAAAAGGTTGTAGCCTAAATCAGCATTCCAACTGCCACATACCGTAATTCAATTTTACAAACTTATCCTGCTTATAATGCCTAGTTAGTCCTAACATCCTTCCAGTTAACATTCATAACAATATGGCTTCTAGCTCAATACTCCTTCTGTCTCAATAATGAAGGTCACTTCCTTTAACCAGCGACAGTGGATAGTTACTGTTTGTGTAAAACACACTATTCTATTAAACCTCCTAGCAAACATCTAATCAATTATTTTTTGTAATAAGTTTCACAAATAGCAGTGCATTACTTAAAACATACCAATCAACATGCACTATATTCTATCCAACATATAAACGTATTACTAACACACCTCAGTCTATAATTACATGCAATATTATTGTGTTAGTTCATCTAAATGATAATTGGAACACATTAGTGGTTCTTAGTAAAAGTAGCTCCTCAGCAGTAAGGTACGGAGAAACAATAGTAGGATAGGAGGTAATAATCTATTACCTACACACAATTACAGGTAAGTAAACATATAAATAAATACAACAAAATGTAATGCATGCACTGTATGGCATTAGAGAATGCAGTACACTTAATAAAATTCATTTTATTTATCTATATGTTTGCTTACTCGTCACCCTCCATAATACAAACATTACTATCTTCCACCTTACTCTTTCTTATTCCTACATCACTACTTAACAGCTAATCCCACCACCAATTGCTACTATTTGTAAACTATATTTGTAACACGTTCACACTATATTATAAAAAATACACTCTGCTCTGTTTGTTAAAAGTAAGAAAGTATTGTACATTAATTAAAGTATCACGCAAAAAAGCATTGCAGTGTTTATCTCAAAAACACACACTAATATGCATAACGAATTGTTTACCATATACATATAAATATCCCTTTTCACATGTAACAATTTTAATACATATGAACATATTTTTGGTCTCCTCAGCAGTGAGATATTTTGCAATGTAAAAACATACTTTTTAGACTGCATATTCATTCTTTGTAGAAACCAAAACAGTATAGCTTCTACCCTTACAAAACAGAAATAAAACAGTGATATCCATATTCACAGGTATAAATTAAAATAGCGTTGCTGTAAAACCAAACACCATAGCAAATACCTCTTTTAAGATGCATGCACGTCACATTTATGCTAACAGTGAGTTATCTCTGCATCCCCTTTTGGCACACAATATAATGCAAACACAAAGCAAGTATATTTTAGTAATTATATTTTACAAACCTATTGAACTCTTTGTTCAATTCAGAACTCTTGTCATCGTATCTACTAATGTCCCTTATACAATCAACTTCCACTTAATTCCTCCTTAATTTTTCAAAAATTCATGCCACTCCCCTAAACCACCTCTATACCTTACTCCCTCTTTATCCAAAAAACACTGCTTTATAATACCATTTCACAAACATCAGCCATACTCACAGTACTAATTAACCTTTACACCAAACCACAATACCTTTATAACAACATACTCTAATACTTTACAATTTCATAAACAATCCTATATGTATTCTTCTAATAAATACTTCCACGCTAAAATTTTCATACAGTACAACTAAAGCAGTACATAACACTACTCATTAATTACCTTAACAACACTTTGCACATTCATCCTTTTCTAACTCTTGTATTACATAGATACAAATAACTGTTCTAAGCATATTTGAGTAATTCAGTCAAAATACAATTGTTATGCTTTTAATAACAATTTACAATAATACACGCCTTAAAACAACAATTCATATTGTACATGCAAAATACATATAGGTCAATGCAGGATACTTAAATTAAATACCAACACATACTAAAAATTATATTATACAAAAACACTTCATTTACATTTTCCAGAAGATGTAATTACCAACCAATCTATCAAATACTCAAATACAAACTCTCCTACCTTACTCTTCATACACTGTTTTCTTCTCTCTTGTCTGTTTACGCAAATCAGGGGCCTAAATTTAATACTGTAAATAAATAACTCTGCATTACGAATTTTTATAACACAAAACAATTACAGCGATTCTTAAAAACAATGCAAAGGGGAAGCAATATTTTCAAAGTGCAATTAACTTACTTGCAATGGCTTTTTCCTTTTCTTTTGTAAATCTCTTGTACAATCTTCATAGTTCTGTAAATACATTGTTACAATAATATATTATAACCACATTCACATAAAAGTACTTTAACTTTTGTTAAAAAATAATGTATAACACACCAGCTACTTACCTTTCTATTAGCTTGCTGTTCCATGTTTTTCACTCCACTTAGCGAAGTAAGGCATCAAAAAAATAAATAGTCCTTCACAGGTCCCTAAATTGCAAGCAGTTAGTAACAAACAATGCAAAAGAGATGCCAAGCATAATAAAATACACAGTAACTAAAAATAATAGCACATAATACTTTTTTCGTTCAAATATATATTATACAGTAAAATTAACACATCAAGCAGAGTTAACATTATTTATCAAACCATACCTTCCTGCTTGCATGTTATCCTTTCTTCCTAACTGTAAACAAACAGGTAAACATATACAAAACAAAACATCAAGTACATCAATTTTAGACAACATTCAATATCAAAGCATACCTTTATGGTTGCGTGCTGTGCTCTGTTGTCACCTCCCTATGAAAGACTGGACATATACAATAGAAAGTGATCAAATACATAAAATAAAAGCAATATTAAAGCATACCTTTATGGTCGCATGTGGTCCATTCTTCTCAACTCCGTACAAGGAGGTGCACATATCCAAAACAAAGATATAAAATAGTAAATACATTACAGTAAACACATAAAGTCAAGCCAACGTTCAAAACCAAAATATACCTTCTTCTTCTTTTATTGCTACGTCTTTTCTACACCTGTTAGTGATATAAGCATCGCAAAAACATTATCAATATGTTTACTTGCAATGTGATTCTATTTTCGCAATACATTAATAAAAACATAACTTTTAGTTCACTCGCTGTTACATCTTCTCCAGTCAGGTCTTTTGGGTAGGTCATTAGTTCAATGATGTGTATATCAGCATGTACCATAAATAACACATGCGCATTAATAAACAGTACACTGCAGATTCGCAAAAAGCTACAGTATACACTAATAATAAATACTGCATGCCTTAGATATGATACAGCATAACAACCATAACATAAACATTAACTAAAAATGGAAATCGCACGAATACGTTAACAGTATTCACATACCTAATACATTCACTTCTCCGGACCACTCGATGAGTTAGAACAAAACAAATAAATTCTCATTAGCACTTTCAACAAATTAAACGCATGTTAAAAAAACAAACACCATTACATTTTAAATATTTCAAATAGACAGAATTAACAAATATATAACACATTAAGTTAATTATACCATTCATTTACTAATAACACACTACCACATAAAATAATACAAAAATTAAAAATACATTTTATATACCAACCAGCAAAAATGCAAATAAATAAATATGTTCTAAGAATAAAACTTACCTTTACCTTCCATCAATGCTCCTTCGTGCCCCGTCTCCTCACTTCTCCGGTCCACTCGATAGGCTCGAACAAAAACATTTCTCATTAGCACTTTCAACAAATTACACGCACGTCAAAAAAACAAATAGCATTACATTTAAAACATTTAAAATGGACAGTTTTAACAAATATATCACATTAAATTAATTATACCATTTACTAATAACACACTACCACATAAAACAATACAAAAACGACATTTACATTTTATAAAGCAACTAGCAAAATAGGAAAAAAATAAATGTTATAAAAATAAAACTTACCTTTACCTTCCGTCAATGCTTCTTCGTGCCCCGTCTCCTCACTTCTCCGGTCCACTCAATAAGCTAGAACAAAACAAAAAATTCTCATTAGCACTTTCAACAAATTAAACGCACGTTTTAAAAACAAATAGCATTACATTTTACACAATTCAAATAGACCGTATTAACAAAACAAATATATAACACATTAAGTTAATTATACCATTTATTTACTAATAACACACTACCTACCACATAAAATAATACAAAAATTATAAATAGATTTTATATACCAACCAGCAAAATAGCAAATAAATAAATATGTTCTAAGAATAAAACTTAACTTTACCTTCCGTCAATGCTCCTTCGTGCCCCGTCTCTTCACTTCTCCGGACCACTCGATAAGCTTGAACAAAACAAAACATTCTCATTAGCACTTTCAATAAATTACACGCATGTTAAAAAAACAAATAGCATTACATTTTAAGCATTTCAAATAGACAGTATTAACAAATATATAGCACATTAAGTTAATTATACCATTTATTTACCAATAACACACTACCACATAAAATAATACAAAAATTATAAATACATTTTATATACCAACCAATAAAATAGCAAATAAATAAATGTTATAAAAAAAAAGCTTACCTTTACCTTCCGTCAATGCTTCTTCGTGCTCCGTCTCCTCACTTCTCCGGTCCACTCGATAAGCTAAAACAAAACAGAAAAATTCTCATTTGCACTTTCAACAAATTAAACGTGCGTTAAAAAAAACAAATAGCATTACATTTAAAATAGTATTAACAAATATGTAACACATTTAATTAATTATACCATTAATTTACTATTAACAGACTACCACACATAAAGGAAACAAAATTTCTTTTTTTTTTTTAAAACTTACCTATGCTTTCCCTCTCTGCTCCATTTTCTTTACTCTGTTAACGAAAAGAAGAAACATCAAACCAAACTTAACACAAAACAATCATAAAATAACACTGACATTTTATATAGCTAAATTAACAAAATAGCACAAAGTTAAACATTTTATAATGACAAAACTTACCTTTACCTCCCATCAATGCTCCTTCATTTTGCATCACTTCTCAGGTGCAGTCAGGAAGCTAGGACAGAAAAAAATTAAATTGTTGTTTGCAGTTTCAACAAAGTACATGCACATATTAAAAACAAATAGCATCACATTCGCAATACATGAAATATACAGGATTGAAAAGAATTAGCTACATTTATTTAGTTATAGTTTCCATTTAATATTAGCATAGTACCACACATGAAGTAAAGTGAACTTTTTTTACAAACTTGCCATTTTTTACTTGCTCACTACTCCGTATTCTTTCATGTATGCGGTCATTGCAAGGACAAGCATAAAACACAAGATAATAAAAAACAATGCAGAGTACATCCCTAATGCAAAATATAAATTTAAAAATCCAAACATAGGAGGATGCATTGGGTAATTTGTGTTAAAAAATATGAAATTCCTCAAATAAATATGTTACTCAATAGGAAATCCATTTATTTATTTTTATTTATTTATTTATTCATTTATTCATTTCTGTGCTCTGTCTCATATCTGGTCTCCAATTTTATTATATTCTTACCCTTTATAGACATAAACTGTCAACTGTTTCAAATGAGTTCACCTACATGCAAATTTTTCCCATGTACCCTTGCATCTACCTTTTCACAGCATATCTACATACTAGCATCTAATAAATGTAAAACATTTCTAACCAATCAATTTACAGGCGCAAATACATCACATTCCTAATTGTATAATCATTTTGTATCCATGATTGAAGTTAACACCTAACACACATTACATATGCAAAAATATTTTGCCAAATTACCCACTCTTAGCTGTTTTTACATATTAAAATATAAAACAATAATTTATTATACATTCCTTATACTAGTAACATCTGAATCTTAGTAGTTCAGGACATATTTTAAACAAAACACGTTACATTTATATATTTTTTTAACAAGATTAGTACACTGCTTGTTTTGATATATAAAAGTGAACAGTTGGAACACGCAAACATGTACCTGCTTAAATATTTTGAAAACAGTTATATTGTTTATTGCCATTAGTAATCTTTTCTGCATGTATGCATGGTTGTTGATGTTCTTAAATCTGATCATGTAATTTTGTAGGACCCAGGATTTCAAATTTTTCAAATTACTGTACAACACTAAAATGTATGTCTACTTTACTCTCTGTAACACATATGCTTGTCCCCATAGTCATTGTGCCTTCTGTTATTATCTATTTGTCCCCTATTGTGCAGTATGTCATATTTTATTGCAAGTATACATTCAAAAACCTTCCCAATGGCTACAAGGTTAGCAGGTGATTAACAAATGCCTACATTAATGCCAGCAGGTTCATGTTCAGAATTTATCAGCAAGGTAATTGTTTTAAAAGCAAAGCATATACATCTAGCTCTAGCATTGTACAATGTGAAACAAAAAGCGTTGACAATAATCATAGGTTTTCAACTTAACCAAATGGTGTAAATCTAAGCAAATGTTCTATTTAACTTTTCTTCCTTTTTCTTAAATTATCACATAAGAGGACCTTCAAATACATACCTTTAATATGTATCCTATATAAAATCTTCTCCTGTGTTTAATTTAATAAACTATACGTTTTTAAACTTATCCTTTGAAGTTCCCATGATTACTTACATTTCACAAATTAAATTGTAAAATTTCTTGTTTAAACACTGTACTTTATTCCAGTCATTAGTAGTAATAATTCACTTTGACCTTACATTTTTTTCTTTACTGTGTACCAAAACTAGTACACTAAAACACTGCACCCCCAGTTTCTATTCCTTTTTTGCAAGCCAATAAAAGTAGCCCTCATAACATGCACCCCATTCTCTATAAACCAACAATAATAATTAACATCACAAGATGCTTCCGTGATATGTTTACAAACTGTTTATTACAGTCTAAACACTGTTTTTTTACAGCTGCGTAAAGAATTATTAAACCATTACTGTACATTTTCACTTTACAAAGCGTTTACCTGCATAAGTACTAACTGTACATTAATTCTGTCTGTCTCCTTAAAAAATGTACACATATAAAACAACTCCCCAGCCTTTATGACCACGCAAACATTCACAAGCTAGCAAAGTATTACATCAACAGCTAGGAACTAAAACTCACATCTCTCCTCACACCTTTTAAGTCCCTTAAAGCTTTCCAATTTACATTGTAAATAACTGTAAGTCACTTTATAAGTTTGAACGTACCAATACCTACATTGCAGTGAGCACAGTCCAAAAAGTAATAATAAGGAAAGAACTGCTATTTTTTCCAGAAAACAAGTCACTAAAAGGCTTATTATTTTGTATAATTACTATGTTTACATACAGTAGTTACAGTTTAACATTAATTAATGTAACTAACAAATTAACAGTTTATATATATATATATCCCTTTTTGTCTCCTTTCATACAGATTACTCTACTACTCAAGGCAACGAAATACAAAAAAAATTGTACAAATGACTTAACTCTAGATATTACTTGTATATATAGTACAAGACGCTATTAGACAGCAATTGCCATTTCAAAAAGTATATAATATAATACTGAACACATAGAAGCAATTACATATAATATGGATAGAATACTACAAGCTGGGCATCACCAAGGGCATTCACAATTTAATAGTATATCTCGAGGAAAACAATGCTTACCAAATAGTACTTTTGCTATTATGCATAATATTTGTAAACCAGTGAATACATGGAATTCCAATGATTTGCATTTTATTATGTAGTTAGGAGATGCTTTATATGCTGAAATGCATTCTATTAAAAATGAAATATTTATGCATCCTGATGACGTACCTAAATACATAGAGCATAATAATTACATATACTCTCTATCACTAAAAGAACCTTATTATGGTGACGTACTACATTGTATAACTCCTTCCTACCCAGATATCCAAAATGCACTAAATATATGTATACATCGTTATACTGGCAATTTATTCTGTATGAATGCATATGTCATTGCAATTTTTAAAAATCAAGAAGCATACTTTGTCTTTGATTCGCATAGCCGAGATAACAAAGGAATGCCTCACCCTAATGGGACATGCATTACAATTGTAAAAAAATTCTTTTAAAGCCCTAGTGGAGTATATTATAGAACTTGCAAACAATTTAAAAGCACCACATGAAAATCATGTAGCATTTGAATTAACTCCAATACACATAAAAACAATAGCTAAAAAAAGTCTCCATTCACAGCTTAAGCAAACCATCAAGTACAATGCCTGCACAAACAAATATTCTTGCCACTACAATTAATAGTGTAGACAGTAATATGCTTAAACCAACAAAACAAACCATGCACAACTACTGTAAATGAAAAAATACCATTAGCCAAAAACCAATGTGTACAACACAAAAGACAGAATCAAGTAAACAATAGTATAGATATAGAAACAAATATACTTATCATGGAAGTCATAAGTGCTTTCCATAACGAAGTTTTGTATGGACCAGCGTACATCTGTACTATTTGCAACCAATTATGGCATAAGCAATCACTAAAAAATACTAGAAGTATTACTGAAAATCTAAGATTTATGCAATGTAACATTGCTGTAAATAAAACAAACTATATATGTAGCACTTGCTATAGACGTATTAGCAATGATAAAATACCATCATGCTCATGTATAAATGGAATGAAATTTGAACATATACCAATGCAATTACAATTGCACACTTTAAAAGAGAGATTAGTTTCTCCACGAATTCCTTTTGTGCAAATTAAAACATTACCTCGTGGCTCTCAAAAGTCATTATGAGGGGCGGTTGTTAATGTACCTGCAGATGTTATGACAACAGTCACAATTTTACCAAGGAAGATCAATGATGAAATGACAATTCCAATCAAACTAAAAAGAAAGTTAGCTTACAAATCATTTACCCATTATGAAAATGTGAGACCAAACATAGTAAAAAAAGCAGCACTATGGCTAGCAACAAACCGTGCGATGTTTAAAGAATATGGAGTCACTTTTAATCCAGATTGGGAATATATACCACAAGAAATAAATTATGGCAGTGGAACATCTGAAGATCATAATTCAACAAGCTCCTCAGACAACACACAAGCAGGACATTTAGATACTTTATTAATAAATGAAACAATCACAGCTGATAGTCCCAATGTATTATGTTTAGCACCTGCTGAACACAACACACCTAAAGGTTTATATGAAGACAAAGATTCAGAATTTTTAGCTTTTCCAACCATATTTGTTGGCACTCGAAGACCTAATAATAATGACCTGTACATTATAGTACATTATATTACAATATGCCAATGGGAATTAAGGTGCTATGATAGAAGAGTAGCTAAATCTATTAAATTAAGAAAATTGCACATCAAGCAAATACAAGGGAAAGTAAATATTTCTTTAAGGAATTTTTTCAACAATGGTGAATGTATTACTGCCAAAAACATAACTTAGAAAGAATCTTTAAATATAATGAAGGGTACAAAATATTAAAAACTATTCACAGTTCACCACCATATTGGGAGGACTGCAAAAAAGATCTCTTTGCAATGATGAGGCAACTTGGAATACCAACATTTTTTCTCACTTTATCTGCCTCAGAAACTAAATGGCACCACTTAATATATTATTGCGAGTGCAAAATCTACATGAATGCACTGAACAAGAGTTTAAAGAATTGTCTTGGGTAACAAAATGTAAATTAATACAAGAAGATCCAATTACCTGTGCAAGGCATTTTGATTTTCAAGTAAGATAATTATTTAATTGCGTGATAATGGACAAAACAAACCCTATTGGAAAATTACAAGACTTCTTTTACAGGGTTGAATTCCAACAAAGAGGTTCACCACATATACATGCATTATTATGGATTGAAAATGCACCATTATATGGAAAAGCAAATATACCACAAGTCATTAAATGTATTGACAGATATATAACTTGCAGTAAATCGCAAGAACAAGATTTAGAGAAATTACTACCTCTACAAAAGCATGCACACACGAAAAATTGCAGAAGAAAAAAACAACGCACATGCAAATATCAATATCCAAGATATCCAATGTCACAAACTATGATACTTTAATCTTTACCAAATGATCCTGCAGACAAACAGATACAAAAAAATATTGAAACTATTCATGAAGCAATGAATAGTCCACAGTTTCATACGCTAGATTTTACTCAGTTCTTAGAACTAATCCAAATGGATAATAAGCAATATATTACATGTCTAAAATTTTTCATAGATAAAACAACAATTTTTTAAAAAAGATTACCAGCAGAATGCTTTATTAATAGCTATAATACAATACTTCTTAAAGCATGAAGAGTTCTCGGTCATTTGTATTTATTAATACTAGCATACTAGCCCCCCTGAAAAAATAACTTATTTACTCAAAGATGTAGATACTATAAATTCATTACCAGATACATCTATTAATATCCAATGGAAAATATCATAGCAAAATATTGCAAGCGACCAAAGTCATTACAACAGTGTACATTGACTGACTTTGTTGCTACTTATAATTACAAACCCCCAAAAAATGTACAGCAGGGTAAAAAAACAATGACGATTTACTCACTGAAACCAATTTTTTTAGTTAATATGAGGAGAAAGTTGAAATAAAAACCATACATCAAAACACAAAAAGTATCTACACAGATACAAACTGTACTTTCGCTAAACGCTCATCTAGAAAAATTATACGATACTGTAGATTTAACAAAAACAATGATTCTGAAAACTATTACCCCAAATTATTAATGCTTCACTACCCATGGAGAGAAGAGAGCAAAATAATCTTAAATAGCCCTACATATTATGAAAGATATATGCAAGTGAAAGAAATTGTAGATAATGATTATAATACTAACAACGAAATTATTACTGAACTTACTGATACCGAACATGAAATACTAATAGCAATCTAGACTCAACAATAATATCTTCTGAATCAGCAAGCACTGAAATTGAAAATAATGAAGACCAACTCCAATATGCCTTATCTCTAGATATAGGTATTAGAAGCATAGCTGAAAATGAAACATTATCTCAATGTATCCTAACAGATGACAAATATTGTGAGATCATGCATAGTTTAACAGAAGAACAACTACATTTTGTTTATCATCATTTGCACTGGATAAAAACAAAAGAAACACCATGCTATACATTTTGCACTGGTGGTGCAGGTGTAGGAAAAAGCTTTCTAATTACTGCACTTTATCAAACATATGGGATTACAATACAACAGCTGGTGAAAATCCTAGCAATATTTATGTATTACTTACAGCTCCAACAGGAAAAGCAGCACACAATATTAATGGCAAAACGCTACATAGCACTTTCAAAATACCTGTGTCACAGAATTTGACTTATAAACCACTAACACATGAACACAGATGTAATCTGCAAAATCAATTAATGCATTTAAAAGTACTAATAATAGATGAAATATCAATGGTTGGAAAAAATATTTTCAATTTTATACATAACAGACGGCAAGAAATAAAATCATCTAACCAGCCTTTTGGAGGAATTACAATCTTACCTATAGGAGACTTTTATCAATTAAAACCAGTGTTTGACAGCTATATATTTGAAAATACTAAACACTTATATGGACCTTTAGGAACTAACTTATGGGTAACACATTTCAAAATGTTTGAACTAACTAAAATAATGCGTTAATAAAATGACTTAGTATTTGCAGAATTATTAAACAGACTGAGAGAAGGGAAACATACAAGTGATAACATATCACACATAAAACAGCACGAAAAACACCCAGATGATAGCATTGCAACATATATACCCTATATAATGTCAACTAACAAAGAAGTAAATGCCCACACATTACACATAGCTTTAAAGCTACGCTATGATTTAACTTGTAATGTTGATGTTGATGTTAATGACGGCCTAACTAATGGAGCTACAGGTTTAGTAGAATTAGTAGAAATTATTAATGGTTTACCATATATAGTTTGGGTTGCATTTGATAATAAAACAGTTGGCAAAAACACACGTCAGCAGAACAAACACTTATATCAGTCACATATTTCACAAGTATGGACACCCATTCAAGCAATCACAAGGCAATTCCAGTTTACAAAAAAATGTATTACAATTATACGCAAAAAAATTCCATTACGGCAAGAAAAAACTATACATAGAACACAAGGTGAAACAATAGAACCCCTTTATATTCACTTTAACAACAGCAAAATACATCACTTGCATTATGTTGCTTTAAGCAGAGCTAAGTCTATATCAAACATATACATTCAAAACTTTAACGAACACAAAATTGTAGTACATCCAAAAGTTACAGAAGAAATGCATAGATTAAGAACATACATGCCATTTGAAATATCTGTACCACAATAAAAAATGACACACATTTTAATATCAATGTACAAAATATATGTTCACTACAGAAACATTTGAACTATTTAACATCAGATACAAACATTATGAACGCTGACATTATTTGTGTAACAGAAATAAACGCAACAAAAGCTGCTCAGAATGTTTTTCATATTCAACAATATGATATGATTTTTGATAGATACCATTATAAACAAACAACTCATGGCATTATATTTTACTACAAAAAAAATTCCATTCTACCAATTTATGAAACACAACAAGGTATTGATATTCTACACTTCATACTACACATTGATGATAAAAACTACTCAGTGATAATATTATACAAACCACCACAAGTATTATTACAGACATTATTAGAAGCAATAACAAGCATAACTCAGTTCTACCCAGGATATCTATATATTATTATGGGAGACTTCAATATAGACTTAAACAATAAATGCCCAAAAAGCACAACACTACTTCAGTTTATGAATACACAAATGCAATGCAAGCAACTTATAAACACGTACACAACAAACTACCAATCATTATTAGACCACATATACACAAATGCACAGCTAGAAGCCTTTGGAACTATAGAATCCTATTATAGTGATCACAAAGCATTATGGATTTCAATTTAAAATGTTAATATTTTTTTCATATTGCAGATGGTTACTATTGAAGACATCATAAATAAACCAACAGAAGACAGCAAGCCATACCAAAAATCGCTAAAAGTCAACGTTGTCAAATGCTCCCAAAAAACATATTACAGAAATGCTAAGGAAGATGACAAGGTCTTGTATCATTTAGCAACATGCTATAATGAAGAGTTTTACGACCAAACAAAAGACAAGAAGGGATTGCTAATTAGAAATAATTTTTTTGCTAAAAAATAATGCAGTGATAAATACGAAGCAGACGAAAATTACAGAGATTACTCCAATGACATTATCAGATTTTATCATCAAAGAAGCAGAGAAGATTTTACAACCACCACCACCACCACCTCCAGCATCACCCTTAAAAGAATTAAAAGTTTGCGGAACAATAGCAGAGGTACATATATATATATATATATATATATATATATATATATATATGATGCTTACAGCACTTTGCACCTTACGTGCATCTTACATCACCCATCACTCCTTACAAACATAACACACATCACTTTTATACATATCACCAAATACACAAACAAAAAACCTACCTTTTATACAAACAAAAGCTCCTATAGCAAACACAGCTCACACATCTTTGCACATAACAGTAACTATCCTTAACTGTCTTCCAAACTAAGTTAATAAGTTTAAAAAGCCTTCTACAAATAAGAAAAGTCTTAAAGTTAACATTTTTCGCAGTTTATAAATAGTAACGTTAAAAGTCTTAACTTTAAAACTCATAAATGCCTTCTCTGAATACCAAAAGTCCTAAACTTTTTATTTTTCTCACTTTAACAGTAGTAAACTTAATACTCCTAACTTTACTACTCCTAAACTGATAAAATCCTAACTTTAACACTTTCAATATTCACAGAAAGCATTTAAAAGTCTGAAAATTCAAACTCCTAACTTTAGTACTCCTAAGCTAACAACAATCGTAACTTTAAAACTATCAATATTCACTGAACGCATGTATTACTCTTAACTTAAAACTCCTACCTTACTACTCTTAACCTAAAAAGAATCCTTCCGTAAATAACTACCATGTCCACAACTTGCATTTATAAGTCGTAAAGTTACAACTTCAAATGACTACTCTATATACTAGCTCTACCAATACACTACAACCCACAATTGTACCCTACTTTTATCAAACATTCTATGATCATTTTCTTACCTACTCTTAATTATATTCCTTATTACACAAAAGGATTCATACTTTCCTTTCTAGTGTTTAAACATTGTGCTGTACACTTTTCTAAAACACTATTCATCTTTAGTTACACTTCCCATAAATTACTCTACAAACATAACTTCTATCCTTCTTTTTTACTTGCAATATATACAAAAATACACTCAATGTTCAGATAAGTACTGCTACAATTACTCTAAAAGGTATTCCTCTGTGTAATGCATACTTCAATGTTGTATTTTAATACACATCTTCTCATTTCTATCTTTAGTTCAACAGTGTAATCTTCTGTTACTATCTTGCAGTACTTCAACCAACACTCTGTATATCGAAACTCTTTATTCATCATTCTAAAAATGTCTGATTAACTCCTGCTTTTAGAAAACAGTTCTAGGTTCTTAATAGCCAATGTTGCTATCCCCACTCTATGCCACCTCAATACATTACTTTTTCAATGTACAAAAACATACCAAACATACTTTTTTACTTTCCCAACTACTCCTATCTCACTGAATACTTCTCTGCCACTCTCATTTCTTATATACTACCTCTCTTTAGCAATAACTAATGGAACAAATAATTTTGTATTTTTATTATGTTTACTTTTTGCAGGAAGAAGAAACCAAGTAAATATTTATAAACGGAAAGGATAGTCTTCTTAAGACCATAACACTAAAGGACTTAACAGAAAACATTAAAATAACATTGTGGAGGGAAGCAACGGAATTCAAAATAAATATTGGACAATATGTGAAAATAACTCGCGTGACTGTACATGAGTTCAACTGAGAAAAAGTGATGAACACAACGAGACACAGTCAATGCGAAGTAAGTAATATTGAACCTATTTATTTTCTTACAGTAATCTTGCTTGGATATCATAACTTTACTCTACTGCATAGCAAAGTATGTCCTTAGGCAACAATGAAGCCACACGAGAAATGCAAAATTTAGAACCTACCCTGTACATCCCTATAAGAAGTACCTCTAGTATTAGGTACAAAAACATGCCTTTAACCATAACTCTTAAATAGCTTTTGTTTTCAAGAAACTCTTAAAGACTTAAGAGCATATTTACAAACACAGCATTCAAATTATCACCAGTATATCGGCAAAAAAGTGCCACTAAAACAGCAATAATGGACTTCATAATATGCTCTTCAAAATTCCACACAATTCAAATAGAACCCCAGGTTCCAGTGTAAAACTGAGCTTCTATTTAAATTGTGTACAATTCTCAAGAGACTATTATCAAGCCTGTTATTATCACTTTACCAGCAGTTACCTGCCACCAAAGCAGCAATAATTTTAACGCTATTCTTGTATGCCCTTATGTACTAGATGTTGCAGTAACTGAAATACTTCAGTCTCTTAAGTACTTTCTCTTAGTTTTGCACACCATTATTGATTTCATTTATGTATTTTCTCCTGATCAACACACTGTTAGACTATATTGCTGTATTTGATAATCTTTCAAAGAAAAGTATACATTTAAGCTAACGTTAGCCGACTCTCCAAAAACTTTCATCTACCTAAAACCAATAAAAAGCGATAAGCTAGAAAAATAGAGACTGTATATTCTAACATACTATTTTGCTAGTCAAATGACAATATCAGCAAAAAAGTTCAGCTTTTGGTACATTACAATGTCACCTTCCTTTATAATACTACTTACAAAATAAAAACGTATAGAAACTTTATTACCACACTGTTGTTACATGCAAATAATCTTGCCTTTACAATCTATTCACAGGTAAAAGAAACTCCTTCGGAAACTATTCAACTTGAAATATATGGCATTGAGAGGACCGACCAAGAAACCTGCACATTAACTACCCAAGTATTACATAGTGATATTTATCAGTCAATGAAGATAAACAATGACACTTTGATGGACTACTTTGGGATAAGTACAGATGCAGAAGCATTATTAGATGAACTAATACCATTTCTTCGAAGAACTTTAGAAGTCATTTTCTGCAATGATGTAATTCCAGAAATTACTAAAGACATCACATACGACTAACTTTGTTATTGTGAAAAGTATGACTATGTGACATTTACTACTCCACTGAATGTAACATTACGTTTGCCAATGACAAATATAACCATGTTACATTTACTACTACTTTGAACGTTACAGTAATGTTATGTGAATAAAAATGTAAACTTTTGATTAGCAATGAAAATGTAATCTGTCATGACGCAATGACAGAAACTGCAAAAGAAATCACACCACAATAAAGTTTTTATGGTGAAGACTATAACCATATCATAGTTACTACTTTATTCAATGTAACAGCAATATCATGCTAATAAAAAATAAAAGTTTTGCTTACAAATACAAACGTAATCTGCAATAATGTGATTGCAAACATTACAAGATAAATCACAGTACACAACAGTTTTTACGGTGAAACATATAACCATGTCATATTCACTATTTTATAGAATGTAACAGCCATATCATGCTAATAAAAATTAAAGTTTTGTTTAACAATAAAAATGTCATCACTTTATATATTGTTTAGACCCTCTCGTCCTTTTAACAACTTACTGTAGTAGGAGTCTGCATCGGGATATTGGGAAGTGGTAGATCAACAGAGAAGAGCTAGCGCCTGCCTGCAATTTGTCGCAATCTGTCTCATGCCCAGACCTTTCACTGAACTGTGTTAATAGAATTTCTAGGACTAGTAGGCTTCTAGCACATCACGGTCATGACTGGGCACAAATGGGCATTGTCAACC
Organism: Lissotriton helveticus; assembly: GCF_964261635.1. NCBI lineage: Eukaryota > Metazoa > Chordata > Amphibia > Caudata > Salamandridae > Lissotriton > Lissotriton helveticus. Next base: position 1,153,635,717 of record NC_136067.1, on the reverse strand, counting down.
TCAACAGCTGTGTGAGCTAAGTACAGTGTGGGGTAGAGCCAGTGGAATGCATATTGGGTGTGTGTACAATAACAGTATAGTTCCATATCAGGAGCAATTAATCCACCCAGACCGAAGGGCAAGGTTAACATCTCACTGGTCAGTCGTCGTTGTCAGCCAGCCCATGTCAAGTGCACCAGTAGGGATCAAAGGCAAACACAAAAGCACCCAAGTGAGCTGGATAGGTAGATTAAAGAAAAAATAAAAAAAACTGTGGCAGAACTACCATCTTCGCAATGGCCAGTCCGTCAGCAAGAGAGAGTGGCAAGGGCGTCAATACCAGGAATCGCTCCTCCAGCTAAGTCTCTGCACGGAGATGCCCGACATAATCCAAGTGCTGGGATCAAAGTTGGGTATTGTGCATGGAGGCTGATAGAAGGGGTATAGTGCCCAGGTTCATAAGACGTACTGAAAATAACCGATTAAACAAATAAAACTACCATTCCCAGCCACTCTAACATTCCCAAATCTTTGAAGAACCCCCATCCTCCAACAGAAAAAAAATATATATAAAGGTAGAATCAATCCTGGGGTCAGCATAGCGAGACCAACATCTCTCCACTCCACAGGCGGGATGGAGTGCCGGGCATGGGCTTTGTTACATGCCATTGACAGCATTGTGGCCTGCCCCAAAAAATTAATCACACTCTTATATACCACCATGCCAGACAAGGCGCCTTGGGTAGAACCCAAGACGCTGGAGAGGTGCAGGACGACCGGCCTGGGGAACTAATCAAGGAGAAATGGAAATATTGCTGCTCGTGATGGCCTTTCTCTTGCCGAACTATAGGCTATGACTTCATGTTAAATTTCATTATAGTGTGTCAGTCTCCCCTTGGCCTTTTCAGGATTGGCCTTCTCCCAGACTCTCGCTACTTGAGATTCAGATGTACAAACACTGAGTTTCTACATCTTGCCTGGAACTGTGCAATAATTGAGGACTACTGGATGGAGGTGCTGGACTGTACTGCCCAGGTGACGGGCCACCCAGTGATGAAGTTGTCCCTTGTCACTCTCCTGGACTATGTAAAAGATATTCTGGCTGGTATTCGCTATCTAATGGCAATTATGCTTCTGTTGGCCAAGAGGAGGGTGGCCATGCTCTGGGGTCCCCACGTTCTCTCTCTCCCCTCTCCTCTCCCCCCTCAACCCTCTCCCCTCCCTCCTTTCAAGCCGGTGGCTTGATAAAGGCCCTTCTAGCATGCATGGGCTGGTGCCTGCAGGGCAATGCATACTTTAGAAATGTTTCCTAACTGGTGAAAGCAGTATATCATTACCAAAAAAATCGAAATTTCCAGAAATAAGACAGTTAAATGTTAGCTATGATTTAGAGAACAGATACACATTGATGTCTTAATTTGGTAACAAAATCATTTATTTGTCATCTTTGATGAAGACAGGTAGGTTCCAAGGATCTTTGCTCTGTTTCCATTATTCTTTAGGCCGGTATATGATGTTCTCACTGTCCCTTCTAAGCTTAATTTGTGATACTGACTGTGTGGCTGATTCTGTCTCTTTGAATGTGGTGCGAAGCGGGCAAGGTGTTGTTTTCTTGTAAATAAATGTGCATTACTGAAAGTAATTTTTCACATCGCAGGTTTACCAGACTGAGGAAGAGACAGTCTCTCGTTCAGTTGATCTTTCAGAAGAAGCAGACGAGTCCCTTTGCTATGACTTAAATGCTTCTGCAGATGAGGAAGGATATGATGCTGACAGTGAAAGTAACCCAGACGACTGTCTAACTAATGTGGAAGGCAAGTGTAAATTACTAATATAATGTTATTTCTGAAGTAAGTTCCTCAAGTGTTTGTACGTGCCTGAACTATGTAAGGAGGGCAGTGTAAAAAGTATATAAATTTGGAGCTGTACAAAATTCTTGGTTCAGAATTGGGGCAACTTGTTTATTCTCCCATTTTATCATTAGCCATAATTTCAGGCAAAATAATATTTGAAAAGTAAGGTGCGATAGATCAGGCACAGAAACTTGTGGTCATTCAATTTAAACACTTCAAAGTAATATATGTTTTATTCTTTTTCACAACTTTAATAGATTATGCAAGAACTAGATTCTATCTAGATCCTCCAGCTGACAGTATACATCTTTAAATGTATATGCCTTTAATAGAGATGTGACAACCGCTGTTCCTGGATTTAAATATTTTGTTAACTATATTTTTATTAGGATAGTCTCTCAGGATACATTAAAAGGCAAAATCGGACTTGCATCAGGCAAGAGTAGATACACCTTTAAGAAACAACTCCCAACATTATGATAAGGTATGTTGGTAGCCGCAGCTTCAGTTCTGACGGTGAATGCTCATATGCTTCCCTTTGTTGGTTTTCTGATTTTTAGTAAGCGGGTTAACATTCATAGTTGGTTACATTGAATTATGGATAAGGATGTTGAAGGGGAAAACCAAACCTGGATGAATTTCATGGTGAGGTTAAGAGGCTGTAGAATGTCTTTGTTGAAGGCTGCATAAGTTTAGTGCTTGACGTTATTTTGATTCTCCTTGAGGGGATCGCCATTAATAATCTTAATCATTAAATAGTCCAGCCCAGGTGTGAGATCCCAGATCACTTTTTAAAAGAAAATATATAGATCGCCAACGTATTTCCTAGAATGACTAGAACTGCTTAGAATTTTTTTTATCAGCCTATAGAACCGGCTGTGTTGGCGAATTCCATTTATTTACTTAAAAAAGTGCTGTCACCAGAGAATTAAGTGACAAAGAAAAAACCTCTTTCATAATTTATTTTTAAAGGCAATTAAGTGAAGAAGCAGGTACAGTGCAGCCACAGAGGCTGCAGCCATACAAATAAAAACATAGGCGCCAGCCCTCCAGTATCCCATCATGCCCTCATTTAATTTTTCTGGCTATTGATGACAGAATCCTGGAGCACTCAGCTTGTGTTTTTTTGTCTTTTGTAAATCTTTCCAAACCTTCTTTAAACATCTTCACTCAGCATCTTACATTTTTTAGTGTTTTCCTTTCATTTTCCAACAGAAAATATTCTTTCTCGCCTCAGAAAAAGGCTATCTATTTTTATAAAGTGCCTTGCTTGTGGCTAGAAAAGTCAAAAACACATCTCCATGATTGGTGTATTCTTTACCTACCATACGTCCACACTGCTGACAGTTGCAAGCACTGCAGGACTTTTTCCAGATGCACTCTGAAGGACTGTAAGAAGATTAGCCTTCATTGTCAAGATGGACAGTGCAGGCAGCAGGAGTGAGGAGAGAATGATCCCTCTACCACAACCCTTTTTTCCCTTTTCCATCTCGGAGGACATCACAGAGAACAACATGTCAATAGCAATATTCACGACATTGAGACAAGGTACTGTACCTACCTGTTAGCCATTGAGAAGGCAGAGGCATAGACATACAATGTCAAGGGAATATATTGATGTTGAAGCTTCATGGTTATCACATTTTACTTGATACCACTATTGTTTGGGGTTGTTGAACTGTTGTGTAAATAAAAGAAAATAACACATTTTTAAGGTGAGCAAAATATTTTAATAAAGGAATTTTCTTTTGATGAAGTTGAACAATATTAATGGGTTATTTTTCATTAGAGAAGTCTGTAATAAAAATACAATCTGAGAAGAGTAAAACTTTGGGACAACTGAAAAATAACTAAAACCGAACCCTTGATAAATTAGTGTATATGAATTAACTCAGATGCTGTCAGGTGAGCAAGTGGAGTGATAGGTATTAATATCGGGAAAGACAAAGACTGGGAAAGGTAGAACTGACAGATGATTGAAGAATTTACCGAGCAGTGAGTGAAAGAACTATGCTGTGCCTAGATACCTCCCATTATTGTACATCCTATCCATTTTTATTTATTTATTTAAGAGCCAAGCCTGCATCACCAGTGCTAGAAATACATGACTCTTCATCTCTGGAACCTTAGCTGACATCTATGGTTCCATTGCAACTTCTACCACCATCTCCACCTCATCCTGTAGCACCTGCTTAGCCTTCTTTTCCCAGACCTCTACAATCTGTGTGCACAGGCTCAGCTTCCTTCAATACCACCCTTGAACGCTGTCACTTTATCAAGAACTCCACTACCTCATCCTAGATCCTCCTATAGATTAACCTTCTGGTCACACTATTGATCTCGCCATTCAGGCATACTTCCTCCTCTAAGCATTCTTCTAGATGCAAATGTCCATCTAGATCTCAGTCATCTTCCTCAGTGACGTCTTCCATAGCTCTTACAGGAAGGTATTCACCAATCTAGATAAATGCTCCTTCTGCAAAAATCTTCTCATGTTGAGGACATTTAAACTTTCCAAGATGTTTTCATCATTGGTGCGAACACAATAAAAGGACCGCCTGCCGGCTACAAGGACATCCGCTTTGTTGATTTTTTAAACACTTAATCAGAAAACATTTTCATAATCTCTGCTAATATTAGATCCAGGTCTCTTGGAGTCAGCAATGGAGCTTTTATTAACACCATCTCTGCTAAATCAGCACCTATAAGGCTTCAGAAAATACTGATTATCCGTTATTCCCCAGGAAGACTCCTCCTCCTGAAGCCCTAATTGCATCTTTGGCAAATAAGTACCATGCCTCCACTCCTTCAGCCGCTGTCTCAAGTTAAGAAGAGTAAAATATTGGATTCAGTGGGAATAAAGGTGTATGGCAGTCTTCTTCCATGGTGAAAACAGTGAGTGCCACAGCCCTCCTAGATGGCTATGATAGGTCTCACTGGGACTCTTTCCAACAGTTTACTAATGACTTGCCTAGGGCTCATTGAAGATTTCATGGCAGCAGTAAATGAAGGCATGATGATATTGAGCCTGGTGGTCAGTGCAGCTGCAGACACAGACACTTCGATACTTGCTGCTCATGGCCTGGCCCAAGGTGTACTTCCTGGTTGGGATTTAGGAGTCTCAAGCTTTAAGCGCAATAAAGGATTCTCAACCTTGCTTTTTAAGGCAACACGTTATTCGACACATGCAGATGATGAGATGGCTTGAATACATGCTGAAATGGAGATCCTTGAGGTTGTTTGGCTAGAAAACCAGGAGCAACAAACACACAAACAAAGGCACACATCCATAGGCAGTAGTGAGTGGGTAAGACAGTCAGAGGCCAAACGACTCCTCATTTCTCCCATCCCCCCTTGCTTTTGTTACCCAGTCTAGTGGGGGCAAGCATTTCAGATTTCAGGAAAGACTGGAGATGCATCTCTAATGACAAATGGGTTCTGAATATTGTTCAAAATGGCGATTGTCTCAGATATACTCCATCAGTAGCACCAAAAAGTCTTTCCCAAAACATCTGGATAGACTTGATAACAGTGTCTTCTTGCAGAAACAGTTTGTAGAGGGAGTTCACTTTTCACAAAAAGGATTGGGAATTTATTCTTGCTACTTTCTGGTGAACAGGAAAGGCTCACAAATGAATTCAAACATGTTTTTGATCTAAAACTTGCAAACAAAATGGATATAGAGAGAGAAATTCAGGATGAGAGCACTCTATAATATTTAATAGCTTCATCGGGGTTTGGCTATGATCCATAGAGCTAAAAAATGTTTGTTGTTTCTTTCCTATGAGTAAATAGCAGTACACATTCTGAATATTTATAGTGGAAAGCAATCAAAACAAGGTCTTTCGATAGGACGACCTTATGCCAGGGTTCCAATGGGACGTACACTGTGCTGTGCTCCTCTAGAGCGACCTGATATGCCGCCCGGCCTCCGGGATGCGGGCTAAAAGGCTGTGTACAACTGTGAACTGTTATTGGCTGGGGGGGGCCCACAAGTGCACTGGCTGTTTACTTTTTCCTACTGTTTATAACTCTGCAATAAAATATAATTTAAAAAAAAACAAGGTCTTTCGATTCAGCCTCAGGTCAGTACCACTCAAGATGCATGGTTGACATTAGAGCCCTTCTCAGGAAAAAGAGGATAGTCCTCTAGCAATTTGTAGACAACTGGCTGATCAATGCTTCATCATCGCAATAGACTCAACAGCACTTCCAACACACAATCTCTTCTTTTAGTCGACTGGGCTTGCATGTCAGTCAAGGAAAATTAGTGTCAATCCCAGCACAATCCTTGCATTATCTTTAGGCAGTTCTGGATACCTTAAAAGCAAAAGTGTATTCTTCGGAGGAAGCACTATTATCTATTCTTCTGAAGTGTCACAGACTTCTAAAAACAATCCTTCCGATAGAGTTAAATGTGGGCTTGATGGCTTCATGCATTTTCCTGGAACAGAATGTCGTCCTTTCCATGAGGTGGTTACAGATCTGCCTGAAAACCCAGTGGTGCCAGTTCTCGGAAATCGGAAGACAAACTCACTCTATCTTCCCATACAGCCCAATCCCTTCTGTGCTGGTGCCATCTACAGAATTTCTGTGGGATGAACTTCAGACAGGTGTGAGCGGTCAGTTCAGTTGGGGTGCTCATTTGGATCACCTGCAGATTCAAGGGACTTGGCCTGCCAACAAAATATACCCTATCAATTTGCTTGAACTAATACAAGTACATCTAACCCTGATAGCTTTCCTCCTGGTTTAAAGATGGATTCCCTGCATGTTTAGACAGGCTATATAGCAACCATACAATACCTAATAATCAGGCATCCAGAGCCTTAGCTCAGTTTCTCTACACTTTATACGATACCAGTGTACATTATCAAACTAACTTATTCTAGGGCCAGAATGATTCTGATAGCGCTAGAGTGGTCTCTATATTGATTGTACACTGCCTTTCTTCACCTGTCAAAGCAGCCACATTGGAAGCTGCAGCTCAGGCCAGTTCTCTTTCACAATCTGGGGGCCAGATTCTTCATGTCAACGTACTGTCCTCATCTTGGCTCCTGAGCTGATACCATATGGAGACTTGAACCTTCCTCGGGGACGCATGGATGTTCTAAAGGAAGCCAAGCAAGCATCCACACTAGCTTCCTACTCTCAAGAGAGAGATTTTCTCCTCCTGTGGAGAAGGAACACGGTTACTGTACTTACTTCATTTAGCCATTTCAGCTTGCAGTTCTTTTCACTGAACTTCCAATTAGCAGCTATTACTGCCTACCAAAAAATCACATTCAGAAATCTCTCTTTTCAACATCCCAGTGGTTGAGGACTTCCTTGACTGCATTAAAATGTGTTTTTCCCAGAACGAAGACCGTTTCCATTATGGGAATTTAATATTGTCCTCTCAAGACTTATCGGTTTTCCCAAGTGAACCTGTTCATAAGGCTCTCCCTACAGCATTATTCTTGGAATACTCCTTTCCTCATAGTGATAACAGCTGCACACAGGGTTAGCGAGATTCACGCAATGTGCTCCCATTACCCATACACAGAGCTCCATCAGGACAAAATGGTCATGCGCAGCCACCTCAAGTTTCTCTGTAAGGTATTTCTGATTTCATTTCAATCAAACCATTACCTTGGAGACTTACCTTTAGAAACCTACTTCCTCTGCAGAGAGGTCTCTCCATGAGTTAGATGTCAGGAGAGTGTTTATATTTTATCTGCATAAAACAAAACTTATATGGAAATCTAAAGTTTTGTTCAACTACGGTCCCGTACAACCTGGAGGTCTTCAACAAACCTTGATTTAGATTCTAAAGCAATGCCTAAGTAGGGCAGACCTACACGAGAAACATGTTTTTATGTATTTCTCATTTTATTTTATTTTTTGCCATTCCACTGTTTTTATTGGGGATGGTCTGGTCTTAGTATTCTATTCAGTACTTATGGTTATCAGTGGAGATCAGATGGGACCTGCCCATCAGGAAGGAGAGCAACCAGCTTAGTAGTGCTCCTCTGAGACCCATTGTAAGTTCCAGAGTTTTGAGGAGGACATCATAGTCTACTGTGTCAAAGGCAGATGACTGGTCTAATAGGACCAGAAGGCAGGCTTCCCTTTCATCAAGCATCCATTACAATTTGTCTAGTATTTTCAATTTTCACTGTGGCAGTTTTCGTTCTATCGCCTTCCTTGAAGCTAGATTATACATTTGCAAGTAAGTCCTGGTTTGGATATGGATTGGATATTTTAAAGAAAGTAAGGAATGGTTGCTTACCTGAAATCCTAATTTTCCTTAAGAGGTAATGGATTCCTATTCAAATCATAAGCAATCTACTCTTCTTCCCACTGGAAGCGATAAAGAAAATTATTGTACCTTTGTATCAGTATCCTTTGACTCCTTTGTTTAAAAAAAAAAAAAAAAAACTGGCCAACTTCCACTCTGGGCACAATGGGGTACTGTATGGCTGAGAGCTCTTAAAGCTGTATCTGTTTTTCACTTGGTGTGGTGGCTGCCTATAGGGATGCATTGCCCTGGTGAAAACTGTATTTTTTGTAACAGTTTAAGTAAATAAATGGAATTGTTTAATAGTCATTGTTTTATAGACTGCTAAATTGTTTACTTTAATCAAGAAGTTTTGGCCTTTCTAGAAAAGGGTAGGGGACACACACTCTCTTACACACTCATTCTCTCTCACTAACACTCACACACTCACTAACACTCATTTACACTAACACACACTCACAATAACACGCACTCACTCACTCACTAACATGCACTCACTAACACACACACTCACTAACACACACACTCACTCTCTAACACACACACTCACTCTCTAACACACACTCAGTTGCTAACACATACACACACTAACACACCCACACACTAACTCACACACTAACTCACACACTAACTCACACACTAACTCACACACTAACTCACACACTAACTCACACACTAACTCACACACTAACACACACACTCACACACTCACTCACCAACACACACTCACCAACACACACACACCAACACACACACTCTCACACATTCTCACACACTCACACTCACTCACACCTTCACTAACACTCTCACGCTCTCATTCACTAACACTCTCACGCTCTCATTCACTAACACTCTCACGCTCTCATTCACTAACTCACGCTCTCATTCACTAACTCACGCTCTCATTCACTAACTCACGCTCTCATTCACTAACTCACGCTCTCATTCACTAACTCTCACGCTCTCATTCACTAACTCACGCTCTCATTCACTAACTCACGCTCTCATTCACTAACTCACGCTCTCATTCACTAACTCACGCTCTCATTCACTAACTCACGCTCTCATTCACTAACTCACGCTCTCATTCACTAACTCTCACGCTCTCATTCACTAACTCACTCACTCACTAACACACTCTCTCTCTTTCTCTCCCGCTCTGTGTGGCTGTAGATACACATGCTGAGCATACTACTGCCGTATAGTGTTGGGCCCAATGTGTGCAAATTATTCTTTAAAGAATCCTTTTTGAGTCGCGAGGTACTGTGACTTCACCTCTTGCCTGCATTGTGCATGGTCATCGACTCATTGTCCGATCGAGACCTTTTCACTGTCTGGTTTGGATGTGTGCTCCGGATCGATGCCCTTGCGGTGTTCTTTTCACAGCTTTTCTCCCTCCATCGTTATTGTATTTAATCGCACACCCCTTCTATCATATGGGTCGATGCCTGCAGTTTCGTCCAAGGCAGATCTCCAGTCAACCTCAAGCTTCATCCATCTGGGTCCTTTTTCCCTTCCACTAGGTCCACTCTCACAATGCCTCGTCTGTGTTTGGAATGGACACCTTTACTATACTGCCCTTGGTGTTGGGCGATATACCCCTGGGCCGTACTCCACCAGGTTTGTAATCTTTGCTTCTCACCCAAGCACAATGAGGTCTCTTGTGACCGTTGCTGGTCTATCTGGTCGAAAAAGACTCTTTGAGACCTCCCGGCCTGTCGACTCCAGGTGTTGCACAGACACCCCAGACCTCTTTGGCACCCACAACCTCGAAGAGGAGCACCATCCTAAGCAGTCGGCCGCCAACGAGGAGGCTTTCCTGCCTGAGGAGAGGTCCTGCTACGACCTTGATTTCAAAAATCTTCCACCAGCTCAGCAGGTTGCGAGTACAACTCCCATTCCCCCTCCCCCTTGACACCGCTCCGAGCTTCTACCCCACAAGGGGGACTCAGCTGCTCCGTAACCACAGAGACAGGCTTCTGGGACCCTACACTCAGCTTTGGTTTGGCGCCGAAGAAAACATTGAAGCCGACTCACTTGGTGCGTATTCTCCCTGCTCTGTGCGCGCCTGTCGGATCCAAAATAGCTGATGAAAGCTAGTTAAGCGCCATCATGTATAAATTGGATTGGATGCAGATTTATAGAGCGCGTGGTTACCCTGGAGCGTCCCAGCGCTGCAAACATCCAGACTACTGAGGACAAGAGGGGGAGTTAAAGGCATTGAGGGAACAAAAATGTTTTAGGAGCTTTCGAAAACGAAGAAGGCCAGGCTCCGCTCGGAGCTTAAGCGGTAAGGAATTCCACAAGGTCGCCGCATTGATGGAAAACCGCCGACCACCTGATCGCGCCTTTTTTGCTCTGTGGACTTTGGCTCGACACTCATGGTCCGAGCGAAGGGGCCTATTAGCTTTGTAAGGGAGCACTAGGTCTTTCAAAATAGGGGGACCCTTGCCTTGTAATGATTTATGGGCAATACAAAGGGATTTAAACTTTATCCTTTCGCGGACAGGCAGCCAGTGCAGCATTCTTAGGGCTGGTTTTGCTGATGACCTTGCTCGAGTACCTGTTAGCAGCCTAGCTGCTGAGTTCTGTATGTATTGTAGCTTATTGATAGTAGCTTCAGGAGCGCCCAAATATAAGGCGTTGCTGAAGTCCAACCTTGAAAGGATCAATCCCTGAATCAGAAGTTTCTTGGAGGGGGCGGGAAGAAGGGGGAGGACCTTAAGGGCTGAACGAAACAGGCCAAAACAGATGCCAGCAGTTTTCTTGGCTTGAACTTTAAATGAATGGTCCTGATCAATCCACACTCCCAAACTTTTCATTTCACTTTTAGGAGGCGGGGGATCACCCATACAGGCCGGCCAAATGGCGTCAGGCAATGATGTCATCTTATGCCCCAAGAGCATTAGCTCAGTTTTTGAGCCATTGAGTTTGAGAGCGGACTTACTCATCCATGTATGTATTTCGGCAAGGCATGAATGAAGGGTTTCAGAACTTTGGTCCCGTTGGGTAAGTGAGACGACAAGTTGGGTGTCATCGGCGTAGCTCACTATTTTTATCCCGAATGGAGCGACAACCTCCTCCAGTGGGGACATGTGCACGTTGAATAAAGTAGGGCTCAATGAGGAGCCCTGCGATACACCACACTGGAGGGGGATCAGACTAGATCGTGCATTTCCTTCCCAGACTTGATAGGTCCGATTGTTACGGAAGGAAGTTAACCATGCCAATGCCATGCCTGAGACTCTGATGTTAGATTGGCGCTGAATTAAGATACGGTGGTTAACCATATCAAAGGCTGCACTCAGGTCCAGGAGGATCACCGCCACTAATCCTCCTGAGTCCAGAATGCACCTCGCCTCTTCCATAACTGCAATCAGGGCCGTTTCTGTTCCCTGACCAGGTCGGAAGCCTGTCTGCGAGCTCCGAAGTAGCTCGTTAGATTCCAGAAAAGAGGATAGTTGCTGATTCACCATCTTCTCCGCAATCTTACTAAGTCCTGGTAACAGTGATATGGGTCTAAAATTGGCCAGCTCTGTGGGATCCATCTGAGGCTTTTTTAGTAAGGCTTTTACAATCGCGCCTTTCCAACTGTGAGGAACAGGGCCTTGACAAAGCGAGGCATTGATTATGCCAGTGGCCGGAGGTGATATGGTGGCAGAGACCTGTTTAACAATGTACATTGGTGCGGGATCACCCGGCGATCCGCTTTTCATAGCTAATAGACTTTTTTCCACATCTTCCACTGCAACTGGAGCAAAAGTATTCATCTGTGGGCCGTGTGCAAGAGACTTATTACTCAAGTCTGGAGTGTCCCCTAATTGTGGCAGGGTTTTTAAAATGTTCTGAATTTTAGAATCCAAGAACACCGCGAGCTGATTACATTTCACTCCCGAGATGTCCGGGGCCAGAGGGGGGTCAGGGATCTTTAATAATTCCTTAATGATCTGAAAAGTTTCTCTCGATGAATTGGAGGATGTCCTAATTCTCTCTTCAAAGAATGCACTCTTGGCATTCTTGAGAGCGACTTTATAGGCTCTAATCGCCACCCGGTAGGTTATCTTACTGTGGTCAGCCCAGTCCTTCCTCCAGATACGCTCAAGTCTCTTGCACTTTTTCCTCTGGGCCCTGAGTTCCGGGGTGTACCAAGAGGATTTGGACCCTCTGCCCTTTTTCTCAATTCTTTTCTTAGGCAGAACTACATCCAGTGAGCTGACCAGCCAGCTCCTGAAGTTTTCGTCTGCCTTCACAGGATCAGGGTCGTGAAGGGCAACAGTCTGTTCCAATTAATGCATCCAATTTTCAACGGATAACTTGGACCAAGCTCTGTCATAAGTGTATAGGACCGGGGTTCGAGGAAGATCATTCCTGACCTGCCAAGAGAAAGGGACCAGAAAGGGGTCGGTCCAAGGGAGAGGGAGTGGAGAATTAGATTCAAGCATCTGAATGTTGGCAAAGATCGGATCCAGAAGCAGTGCAGAAGGAAAGATCAGCAGTCAAGCCTGTCGAATTGGTCCTCCAGAACTTGTAGGATCAACTTGGAGCTTGCCAGAGGCAGATTTTCATCTACCCCTTGATGGGCTGAATTCTCATACAGCCGCCAGTGCCAGACACTCTACCCTCAGAGAGACAGCTCAGCTTCAGGGAAGCCCTGGAACCCCCACCACCACCCAAACAGCAGAAGAAGCATGAAAAAGCTACCAGTCCTGAGCCCGGCTTGCCTCTCCCATCCACCACACTACTCAGGCCTCGAGTATCACCACCTCATCTCCTTCTCTGCCTGACCCGCTTTCATACACACTACAGGGGTCACCACATTCTGTCCTGGGTGAACTTGTAATGCGGATCTACAAGGGGATACAGAACCTGACCTATACCCTGCTCACCCCAACACTGCAGAATATACCACCTCCTACCACAAAGTCTTGGGTAGGGCGGCTGCAGCATATCATAGAGTGGGAATGCACATGGAGCTTGTTGAAGAGGATGTCCTCTTCTAAACTGTTTCCTCTGCCCACTGTTCCAGGCAGTACCTGCCCATACTGAAAGGGATGCTCAAACCCACTCCTGATAATTTCAAGGAGCCTTTAAGGCTCTAGTTATCACCCCCTGAGTCGATAAAAAATGCAAAGCTTTGTCCTTCAGACCGTAACTCCCTCCCAATTCCCATGTGATGCATACCACCCTTAAACGGGCAAACGCACAAGGCACAGGACATGCCCCTCCTCCGGACACAGAAAGTAAATGAATAGACGCTGCTGGCACAGTTTGGCAATCATTGATGTATCGCAACTCTATCGGCCAACTTTTCAGGTATGACTGTGCCCACTAGGACAAGATGTAGGAGTTCCTCCAACATTTCCTAGAGGAGCACCCAAAGAGCAGCCACTTGCTGGTCTCAGAAGGCAAGCTGATTTCCAACACCACCAAAAGGTGTGTCTTAAATACTGCTAGCACAGCTGTTCAGGGCATCAACTCCAGCATATTCCCTTGCAGACACATCTAGCTCCATGTCTCCGGCTTCATGCCAGATGTTCATCTTCTCAGCCTTCCCTTTGATGGGGAACTTCTCTTTGGACCCTAAGTTGATGAGATGTTGGAAAAAATTTAAAACAGAGACAAGACGGCGAAGGCCGTGGGTGCCCTACAAACGCCTACCCCTTGTGGGTCCTTTTTTCGCTCAGCATATCGTGGAGGCTTCAAGACCACCTCCTCTGAAACCTACATGTCCTTCCAATGTCAGCCAGTCCAATAAACATCCAAAAGAGGCTACTTCAGGGGTGCCTACAGTGGGGATAGCACCAAAGGTTGAGGAAAATGTGGCTCACCCAAAGGAACGGCCTCAGCCAAGCAATGACTTGTCACAAACCACCACTCCTCCCCACCACACAACACATGTCGGGGCGACTTCAGATGTTCTTCCCCACTTGGCAACATGCCAACTCAGACCAGGGGGTACTAGATATCGTCTAAAATGGTTATTGCCTGGAGCTCATTTTCGTACCACCCAACTTGTCACCCGCAAACGTCTCCTCTCCCCGGAACATTAATGACTACTGTGGAACGAGGTTCAAGAGATCATTCTCAAAGTGCTATAGCAGCTGTGCCACAACTTCTTGAGGTGTACTCCCTCATTCCCAAGAAGGACAGTTCTCTCAGGCCCATTCTGGCCTTCAGGTCTAGTACATCCTGTCAGAACATTTCCACATGATTATTCTTGTCATTCCACTGCTACAATAAGGCAATTTCATGGCTGCACTCAACCTCAAAGACGTCTACTTTTACTTCCAGATTCATCCAGCGCATAGGCGCTGCAGCTGGTTTGTGGTAAGTGGCAAACGCTACCAGTTCAAAGTGTTGCCCTTTGTGTTCGCTACCGCACCTCATGTTTTTACAAAATGGCTTGCAGTATGTCGCACACCTGCGAAGACAGTGCATCCATGTATTTCCATACCTGGACGATTAGCTGGTAAAGAGTGCATCACAACAACAGTGTCGTGTACATACTAAGCCTGTTTGGATTTCTGCTACGTGGAACTCCGCTAATTGCAAAAAAAACTCCTCTGCGCTATTCAGAGCTCCTCAAGCGGCGTAGTGCGTTAGAAACATTCCGTTCGCTGTTATTTTGAGCACTGGGTGTTTGTCCTCACTGTGAAATTATCGCGAATGGCCCCATGCACAGCGCAAGCGGGCGCTGCTTCCTTTCTGCCGGTCAAGTAGATTTTCTACTCAAGCAGCAGCTTTCTCAACGCGAACCAGCAGTTTCTCAATGCAAGCATAAACGACCACTCGCATTGAGAAATCCGACCGCCTGTGTTGAGAAATCTTGCCGGGAGTTGGATTTTCCCAGCTCTTGTTCACCAACTTGATGTTGACGAGCGAGGAAAAAAACTCTGCTCCGCGTTTTTGGAACTCTGCGAGCTCTGCATAACGAGGAGTGTGGAAAACTCCGCAAACTCTGCGAGGGGAGTTCACCGCCCAGGCGTAGTACATACTCAAGCCACTATAAATCTGCTTAATGAACTGGGCTTCATCATCAACGGGTTGAAGTCCCATTGTAGGAGAGTAGGATCTGCTTCTTATAGTTACCCCCACTTTTTGCTGATGTTTCACTGTTTTCGACTTAGATTGACTGGAATTCCGTTATCCAGGACCCCAGTCTAGCTGCTTTCTCCTCTAAATTGATTGCATGTACTTTAGGTACACTCCAGATTGGATTCTGGGGTACCCTTATAAGTCCCTAGTATATGGTGTACTATGTACCCAGGGCATATGTACCCCAGAGGTGTCTCATGGGCTGCAGCATGTATTATGCCACCCCTGGGAGACCATTCAAAATGATACCACAGGTCTGCTACAGCAGCCTGTGTAAGGTGGTGCATGCACCCCTTACTTAGATGTAGGTTCACTATATCCACTCTATATCACTGCACATCTAAACCTATCAGTCAACTATATGGCAGGCCTTATCAATCCTGAAGGCAGGGTGCTGGGTTTTATGTGAGAGGGTGCACCTGCATGAGCAGAGCCCCTCTGCAGCCTTCCAAACCTATTCTCCGGGGTTGTTTGTGATGCAGCCAACCATATATACTTAAGTGCATTATAACCTCGCGGTAAATGCTAACTTTGAAATGGCTGCATAGAAACATGTTGTGTTTGGTGTCAAACACCTTGGAATCATACCTCCCCGCCAGTAACTGGCTGGGGAGGTATGATTCCACCCTCCTAGAGGGACAAATGTGACATACCGGACTACCCAGTACCAGCTTTCTAGACCTGGGCATCACAAAATGGATGCTGCCAGCCACAGACTCAAGTCTGCCCTCCTGCTGCTGAGCTAAGCTCGAGCAGGGGAAGGCTTGACAATAGGCTTCCTGTCACAGGGAGGTGTGACCACCTCCCAGACAGGCTTTGGTGTGTTGGGGCTGAGTGGGTGCACTCTGAGAGTGCTTTGATGTCTGCACTGGTGGCACATTTGGTGTCCCTGTGCATAGTCAAGCCCAAACTGATTGCAGGAGCCATTTGCTCCTGCTCTGGCGCGAAACTGGACAAAGGACATGGGTGTTGCCACCCCTCTGCCTTGACCCTCCCATAAGTGGATCCACAACGTTTGTCCCACCCCTTCCATGGGTATGAAGTAGGAACCCCTGACTACAGGACTTTAGATTTTACCTGGACTAAACTCTGGTACAGAAACCAAATACTTTGACGATCTGCACAACGCTGGACGACTGAAGAATCTCCCTTGGAGTAAAGGAGTTACTCCCCTGCAAGACAGACACCTAAACCCATCTGACCGTTTGCATCTCCCGAGCTCCTAAGGACTCCGAAGATTTCTGCAACATAGGAGGTGGGTTCCCGTGGTCTCTGAGGTTGATCTGCACTCTCAGC
The DNA here is from genome assembly GCF_964261635.1 of Lissotriton helveticus. Classification (NCBI taxonomy): domain Eukaryota; kingdom Metazoa; phylum Chordata; class Amphibia; order Caudata; family Salamandridae; genus Lissotriton; species Lissotriton helveticus. The sequence continues at coordinate 1,153,619,214 of NC_136067.1, read as the reverse complement.
TATTCTGAGGCCCGTATCCCGCGTGAGGACCGTGCAACCCGAACCCCTGTGCACTGCGTACATTTGCAGCAGCATATGCTTTGGCTGTGCTTTGAGCTACTTGTAGTCTTGACCCCGAACAGTAATTGCACCGAAGATTTCCGGCAAACACTCCATGAGTGTTCTGTGGGCTGGTACTTTGTGATTCAGCTCGAGGTCCCTTCGCAATCCCTGGTCAGTTGGCCTGTGGGTCCCTGTGAAGGTAACTTTGACTTTCCATGAGCTTTCCTGGTTGCCTCAGACGTGCCCTGACTCTCCATAGCTTGGAGAGTCCCCAGGACCTTGCTGGTCCTCACCGAAGCATCTTTCCTTTGACCGCGTGGGTTGCAGTTGCCAAGGCTTGTTGGTGTTCAGTCTGTTCACTGACCCCCCCCGCCCCAGCACTCGAAATTCTTCGTGGGACAGCTCACCTCCGGACTTTGGTCACCGTCGACGTCTCCTGGCCCCCATGGCTGCAGAGTCGAGCTTCACCTCTTCTCACCTCTTCTCACCTGACATTGGTGGGCATTTGTCTATCATGCCCCTGGTCATTGTGAAGTGACCCAGACTCTGTCCCTTCTTCTTTCAGGTTCTTCTCACCTCAGGTCCAGGCGTGGATTCCACCGTACACCTCATCTTCCTGGCAGCAGCACTTTTCCGCATCTCACCATTCAGAACTACAAAGGTTTCAGACATCACTTGACCCCTATGCACCCAGCTCCTCTGGGATAGGTAACACGGGTATATCGGTACTCTCAAAGGTGCTGGTCTTAGAACCTTCTATGTTTAACTAGGTTTCCTTAGTCCTCTCGGAAGTGTCCTTAATCTTTAAAATTCCAACCGTGACTTTCCCAAAGAGTTGTACGGAGCTCACGTCTGTGTTCACACTTCAACCGTCCTCCATGAGTCCCCTGTGTCACTACCTTGGGTGGTTCCTTGGGTTCCCCACGATTCTACGTGCTCTAGGTACGGTGTCTAGTCAAGTCGCGGTTGTTATACCACTTCCTTAGTATATGGTTTGGTCTCCCCCTGGAGCCCACTGTGTATTGTGCTATTTACTGTCGTTCTAATGATTTAATATTGTGTGCTTTGTTCTCTAATTTCATAAAGAGGTTAGTAGAGAGTGTTTAGTAATAAATACATATATTTTGATTATTCCTTGTGTGGTTCTCTTTTCATTTGGTCATTCAGGAGGTTATAATCTGATAAACCAAACTGCTTTACAATACTTCGAGACTTAACCTGAAGGCTGCTCTCCATAGCTACCACTAGGATAGTTTTCAATAAAGGTTGTACTTAACCTAATCATCAATAAGGGTGGTTTGGACTGTACTAGGTGCCCACTTTAATTAGTGGTCAGCATATACCAGGCCAACTTCTTACACCCATTTCCAACCCCTTCAAATCCAGCCTTACCTGGGAGCCATCCTCAATGCAGAGGTAGGCAAAGCATGTCCCAGACAGCCAAGAGTCCAGTCCTTTCATGGACTGCTCCCTCCTTTTCAGCCAGATCAACAGGTCACAGTCCGGACAGTCCTGCACCTCCTCGGCATGATAGCTTCCTGTATTGACATAGTTTCCCACGCAAAGTTAAACATGTGACCGCTGGAGGAATGCTTAACGTATCAATGGTCTCATGCTGAGGGTCATAGTTATGTTACATAGGTATTTATATAGCATACGTACACCGACAGGTTTCTTGTCGCTGTGGAGTCTCAGCTGTATTGGGAAGATCTAGTGTTATCGCTCTATGAAGTGGTGGAACACCTACAATTTGCTGGAGGGGCGGCCATTTCTCGACCAAATTCTGTATATAACTATTACAACGGACGCATCTCTCAGTGGGTGGATGGTACATCTACAAAACCAGACTGTCCAGGATAAATGGGATCCCAATCACAGGAGCCTTCAGATAAATTACCTTGAGCTGTTAGTCCCGGTCGAGAGTGAGGTCACCGGACCAGTCACGGAGTCACCACCATCACTCCTCCTCAAAGTCTTCGTTTTCGGGTAAGTCGAAGCACAAAAAGAAGGCGATGAAGCACTGTTGCTCTTCGCGTTCCCCCTGCCTGTCGGCTGACGCAGAATGCGGACGGTATTCGTGGATCGGCTCTGAGATTCCCTCCCTTCCCGGAACCTGGAAAGAGCCCTGCCCAAGTTTGTAGTTGGGCAGCACGAATCTGCCGGCGCACCTTCAGGCCCCGCGGATTCGTCTAGGGGTTCTAGTCCTTCAATGCCGGCGGCTTCGGCCCTGGTGCCGCAGGGCCCCCAGGGATCCAGGCCTGGATCCGAATCGTTCCCGGTCGACCTTACAACACCTCCTCCAGCGCTGAATCCATTGGCGATACCTCCACCCCCGACGCCAGTTTTGTCCCCAACTAATGTTGACCCCAGCCTCCCCCTCGACATGGACACGGTGCCGGACCGACATTGACCGACACGGGGATGGGTGCCGGCCGGTACTTTTGTACCTCTTTTCTCTGCTTGTGTTACCTATCGCCCTGAGTGGCAACCAGAGGAGAAACCGGTGGACTGGGAGGGCTCTGTGGACCCTCTGGCAGACCAGTTGGAAGAATCGGACTGGAGAGAGGAGTTGGGTGAGGCCAGTGGTCTGGACACTTCTCCAGACCTTGGCATACTTCCCCCCCTACCGTGGCTACAAAGGGGGAGGAGCCTCTTAGGCTGTGGTGTTGCGTAGGGCAGCTAAGACCTTGAACTTCCTACGGAGACGGTCAGAACTAACCTCCTCACCGAGGTGCTTCAACCAGCAGCGGCCTCTTCGGAGCCCCTGCTGCCATTCAATGAGGCCCTCATGGACATCCTTCTGGGCACTTGGTCCAAGCCCAGCACAGGGGCCCCTGTGAATAGGATGATTGCCCGACACCACCGCCCGGCCCCGGGCGACCCTATTTTTCACTCCTAACATGCTACTCCCGAGAACTTGGTTGTCCAAGCCTCAACTTCCAAGGGTACATTCCCTACTGCTCCACCTGACAGGGAATCAAAGAAGCTGGATCACCTTGGGTAGAAGTTTTGTTCGGCCTGCTTAGGAGTGCGGTCGGTGAACACTGCATGTCTCTTGGGCCATTACACCCACTCTGTGTGGGACACGATTGCACAAGTGCTGCCACAGTGCCCAGGGGAGGAGGCCCGGGCTGTGCTCTCCTGTGCAGTTGCCGAGGGGAGAGATGCATCAAAGTTCACCATACAATGTGGGCTGGACACCGCTGACTCGCTAGGCAGGATGATTTCAACATCGGTAGCCCTGAGACGCTACACCTGGCAGAGATCCACTGGCTTTTCGAGTGATATCCAATCAAGTCTTTTGGACATGCTTTTAGATGGCCGTCGCTTGTTTGGCGACAAAGTAGACAACACGCTCAAGCGCTTTAAGGATTCTTGTGCTCGCTACCACCTCTCGCCCCGCACAGTCCGATTTTCGCCCCTTTCGTGGCTACGGAAGAGTGCCCCACCATGTTCCGCCCAGAGCCACAGGCCTGCGCAAAGCTGTCCAGCCTCTGCGCAGCTGGGGTTGTGGGACCCAGCGTCACGGGTTTGGGGGCCAGCGGACGGGCCAGTCCACCAGCGCCCCCTCTGCAGCAGCTACCAAACCTTCCAAGTCAGACTTTGCAGGGCCACCAGTTGCCAAGGGGCAGCACGATTCCCCATCACCACCCCCCTGGTACAACATCACATCGGACAGATGGGTTTTGCAGATAGCCCGTAGGGGCTTCTCCCGTCCCTTCAAGACTACCCCTCCTTCCATACCACCTGCTTTCCATCGCATGTAGGAGGACCACTTGACCCTTCTCTGTCAGGAAGTTACGGCTCTCCTGGCCAGGGAGCTATCGAGCGAGTCCCTGTGCCAGAAGTAGGACATGGTTGTTAATACCACTACTTCCTGGTCCCCAAGAAGGACAAAGGCCTGCGTCCTATCTTGGATTTCAGGGACGTCAACCACTTGCTCCGGAAGGAGAAGTTCAAAATCTTGACAATGGCTCAGGTCCTATCTGCCCTCAACCCTGGAGACTGGATGGTAGTGATCCAGCGGCGCACCAACAACAGATTCTCCACTACCATATACTCACCTGGGTCCATAAACACACACAATTGAGTAAACCGTTGGAGTCAAACTTTATAAGTGTGATCACATAATCAGGATCAGTTATTCATTATTCTTAACTAACCCTTCACTGATCAAAAAGTTATTTTCTCTGGTCAATGGACCATTAGTTGAACTAATTGATGGTGATAATGAACAAAGCTTAACTTTTCTTTTTTTTTAAGTAAATAACCACAGACTCAAGAAAGTTTTAAGTCTTTATCTAAATTAAATTGCATGTGAACCACTTCAAAAATACAGTACAGTCACCTTCACTCGTTAGGAGAGAAAATTCAATCGATTATTCTTAATACTTCGTACTCATTTAATGACTTATGCAAAAGAAAAGGAGAGAACAGAGAGAAAAGAACATCTGCATATACACAAAATTATAGTTATCAAGTATGGTGTGCAGACCAACCCCCTGGCCAAAGGGCTGATAAGGTTCCCCTGGGATAGTGCAGGCGGCAAAGACTTCAGGACAGGTTTCAGGACAAGATAGTTGACATCTCTAATACAGACGATTGTGCCACATGCCTCTCTGACACACACTTCCTCCTCGAGATTCTTCTGCGATCTTCCTATCTAACCCCTATTAAATTAGGATAGAAAATTCTGCATCGGCTTCGGCAAGGGGGGAATGATCACACCATGCATATATATCATCAAATTCCATTAAACTATTGTTTACAAACCCATCCTCTTAATTGTTATTCAAGCTATATTTCCCACCTGCATTCACATTTGATTTGCAACATTTGTTCATCTTCTAATATGCAGGTCCATTCTGTTGAACTTTTCACTGTCTGTTAGGTCATCTTGCAACCTTGGCTTTCAGTCAAACCCATAGTCATCACTCCGGTTCACTTTCAGTCAGACATGGCCAGTTGTACAGTATGGTCACATGACTCAGCTTAATTTGGTCATACACGAGAGGCCTAAATGCACACTAATAATGTCAGAAAGACAAATGTTATTTTCAAAAATAAATGTTTTACTGTATACCACCCATCTCTACTCTATTCCCTTTAATTAATACTTTCCCTGCATTAGCGTTAGTATAATACTTGTTTTCATTTCAGCAAAGCAGATGCCATGCACGTGAGCCTTTGAGCAGCCATGTTAGTGCCTTGTGCTCATGCGCAAGAATTTCCCTCCTAGAGTTAGCTTGTCATACTGCATAGATGCAGTTGACACATGCACAGTAAAGATTCCCCATTTAAAGCAGTTCTTAGTTCTTCGTTCTTGTTATTCATATTATTAAACACATATGTAAGCTTCTCTAACCCGTGTGTTTGTGTGGTGCACATTAGTTTTACACAAGACAATTTTAATAACTTAGTGAGTTAAAGGAGCAGATTGCGTCCGAGCAAATCTCTTTTCTATGAGTCCTTGCTCCATCAGTAGCGCTGGGCTTGCAGGACGCCAATTTTCACATCCCCGTTCTGCCTACCCACTGGTATTACCGAAGGTTCATGGTAGGCCACAGCATTTTCAGTTTACCATGCTCCCCTTTGGCTTTACCAGCGCCCCTCGGCTATTCATGAAGTGATGGCAGTGGTCGCAGCTCATCTGTGCAGATTAGGGGTTCCAGTCTTCCCCTATCTCAACGACTGGCTGTTGAAGGCGGGCTCACCCCAACCTGTTGTCTGCCACCTCCCAGACTATGGCAGACCTCCTGCATTCACTAGTGTTAACTATCAACGTGCCAAAGTCACACCTGATTCCCTCTTAGAAGCTCCTTTTCATCGGAGCTGTTCTGGATACAGCGTGGTTTCGGGCTTATCCTCCCAAGCAGCGAGTCCGGAATATTCGGGCTATGATTCCGATGTTTCAGCCTCTCTCCTGGGTTTCGGTGAGAATGACCCTGAGGCTGGTGCATCACATGGCCTCCTTCATCCTGCTGGTGGATCATGCCGGGTGGCATATGCGGGCTCTGAAGTGGGACCTGAAGTTCCAGTGGGCACCGCATCAGGGGAATCCTTCAGATTGCCTCCACATCTCGGAGGGCACTGCACAACAGTTGCAATGGTGGCTAACAAACCAGGATTGGATCAACGGAAGATCCCTCTCCCCACCAAAGTTCACAGTGGTGACAGGCAGTCACTTGGGAGAGGGGGAGATCAGAGGTCTCTGGTCTCCGGCGGAGACCGGGTTCCACATCAACCTTCTGGAGCTCCGGCGATTGGTCTTGCACTGAAGGCATTCCTTCCTTTTGTCAAAGGAAGAGTAGTGCAGGTGTTAACGTACAACACGACCACCAAGTGGTACTGCAACAAACAGGGTGGGTAGGGTCATGAACCCCCTGTCAGGAGGCCCTTCGTGGTGGTTCAACACCTGGCAGGTTCACTGAATGCCAGGGCAGACAAACTCAGCCGCTGGTGCATGATGGATCACGATTGGCGCCTTCACTCGGAGGTGCTGCAAGGTCTCTTTCGACAGTAGGGAGAGCCTTGGTTAGATCTGTTCGCCACCGAAGAGAACGCACAATCTCAGCAGTTCTGCACGTTGGAATTTCCAAGGCGGCACTCGCTTGGTGACAATTTTCGTTGCGACAGGCGTTGCGGTCTTCTATCCGCCTATACCAATTCTGCCCAGAGTGCCGAAGAAGAGCAAGCGCGACCAGGCTCAAGTCATTCTTGTAGCCCTGATTGGGCACGAAGAGTCTGGTATCCCGAGCTCTTGCACATGGCCATCGATCCTCCGATCAGACTGCCTCTACGGGAGGATCTTCTGTCACAGCAACAGGGGAAGGTCCTCCACCCGAACCTGACCAGCCTCCACCTCCTTGTGTGGAGATTGAGCGGCGACAGTCGACAGCTTTCCACCTTCCTCCCGAAGTCTGTAATGTCATCTTGGCAGTAAGGCGTCCCTCCACTAAAACGGTATACTCCTGTAGATGGAACAAATTTGTGGCACGGTGCACAGCAAAGCCTGTGGATCCCCTTTCTGCCCCTCTTTCAGAGGTTCCCCTCTTCATTCTTTCTTTGGCCCAGCAGGGCTATGATCTGGGCACTCTTAAAGGCTGTCTGCCAGCCATTTGGGCCTTACTTCGCCTTCCTGATCAGACTTCTCTCTTCAAGTCCCCTATTGTAAATCGCTTCCTTAAGGGCATTACTCACCTGTTTCCTCCTATTCGTTTCGTAATGCCCCAGTGGGACTTGAACCTTGTTCTGACTTACTGTATGAGTGCTCCTTTCGAGCCACTACATAATTGTCCTCTTAGGCTTTTGACCCTCATAACTGATTTTCATGTTGCCATCACCTCTGCTTGCAGGGTGAATGAGCTTCAGGCTCTTTCTTCTAAACATCCTATCCTGGCTGTTCATCCGGAACAAGGTTGTCCTTCGCACTAGATCTTCTTTTCTTCTCAAATTGGTTACCTCTTCCCACATAGGACAGACCATCACTTTGCCCACCTTCTTCCTGCCCCTGCATCCTTCTAAAGAGGAAGTGAGGCTTCACCGTCTTGATCCAAAACATGCCCTTTCGTTTTATCTGGATCGCACAAAACTATTCCGGTTGGATGATCAACTCTTTGTTGGCTATGTGAGCGCCAAGAATGGTCGGGCTGTACAAACCATCTCCTGATGGGTTATTCTTTGCATTAACATGTGTTATTCATTGATGAAAGAGGAACCTCCAGTACGGTTGCGTGCCCATTCCACCAGGGCAATGGCAGCCACTACTGCTTTGGGACGTGGAGTCCCCCTTCATGACTTTTGCTAGGCAGCCATGTGGGCTTCATTGCACACGTTCACTAAACAATTAGTGCCCGGGCAGCCAATTCCGGAGTGACGGCTTCTTTGGCCCCTCCGTTCTTCAGGACACCCTGGTCTGAACTTGGTTCCCAGACCCACCTCCGGGGTTTGTATAGCTGGGGTACCTATTCTAAGGTAAGGAATCCATAACTAATAGTCTCTTTCAGATGAACAAGTTACTTACCTTCGGTAACGATATATCTCTAAGAGACCTATATTAGTTATGGATTCCTTATCGCCCTACCCAGCCTCCCCGTTATGTGAACTGACTTCTAGGGATAGGGGCTCCCTTATAGGGCCCTAGTTTTGTGCACCAGTGGTCAGTGTGTTGCATGGTTCTGCGTTTCTGGCATGGAATGTCGGGTAAAAAACTGATGTCCGAGCACAGGGGCGGCGTCTGAGTAGATACAACCATGTCATTTCAGCGATCACAACGCCAACGACTAACGCGGAGTTGACCAACGCCACCTACCGACGTCCAGGGGGTACCAGACGTGCAGGGGGTACTGCTGAAGAAAAATTCTCCAGATCCAATCTGACGCCTGGGGGTAATTCTAAGGTAAGAAGTCCATAACTAATATATGTCTCTACCACATATGTTGTTACCGAAGGTAAGTAACTTGTTCGTTGTCACAACAGTATGAAATCCTGCATGACAGGCGTATCTAAGGCACATGTAAAAATACACCATTGAAAGTGGTATAACAGGCAGAGTCCGCAAGTCTCACCACACGCCACATTGGTAGGGATTGCATGGCGTATTTGTAAGTATCGGAATGTCTCTGACCCTGCCAGTTGATATTCCGCTTGTAGGTCACTAAAAGGGACCATCTCATTTCGCTTCCAGGGGTCACCTACAGAAGAGATACCAATTAAGTCCCACTTATCAAAGCACGGGCATTTACTCAGTGAGCCAAGTTGCTCAGATTCCCATAGGGGAGTGGTTAGTTTTATTTTTTTGGCCCACCCCAGTGTTCTTGTCGCACGATGCCAGATTGCGAATTGTTGGGCTGCAGGACCAGTGAGGGGCTGGCGTTTAGGGTTCGAATAGAGTGCACGCCGATACCCCTCTCAGTCCATTATCCATTTATCCGTGTGGTATGCTGGTTCGGGCGGTGAGGTAAAGACCCACTGATTGATCACCGCCAGCTGGGAGGCCCAGTAATACTGTTTAAGTTTAAGGTAACATATATTGTTACCGAAGGTAACTTGTTAGTTGTCACAACAGTATGAAATCCTGCATGACAGGCCTATCTAAGGCGCATGTAAAAATACACCATTGAAAGTGGTATAACAGGCAGAGTCCGCAATTCTCGAGGATCCTGTTTTTTTACTGAAAGTCCCTGCTTTGTTTTATTAGACTAATTTTGTTTTATGTTGTGGGTCCAAGGCCTGCTTCAAACTGGATGTTCTTGTTAAAGACGTGGGGTCGCACTAATAATTTCCATAGTACACTCTCCTACTTACCCACATCTCTCAGATCACAAGTTTAGTGTGGCTGAAGAATTTGCCCATCTTGGATTTGCCCAGACACATTACATTTTTGACTTGTTTGCAGTAAGGCAAACAGAAACTATTCAAAATATTGGTAGGCCAGGCCCGGGATAATTTACTACATTCGCCAGGGAAGGGATTAGGAGTGTCTTAGGGGGATTCCGTTTCCCTTACCACCTCACCCCCAACCTGGTAAACCCTACAAAACTGTCTAACTTGTGTGGCTGGACTTGTGAAAGTTTACCAGGCAAACTGAACCACCTGCATTTGACATCTGTGACCAATGAGAATGATCTGAGGGGGATGGAACTCCTTCCAAATGAAATCCAAGGTTAGAAAAATGTCCATAGATCATAATGCTGATGCTCGTTGGTGGCTCCAGGAACATAACAAGCATTGGCAAAGCCATTAGGTCCTGCCTATGCGATTGTGTTTTAGCCATGTTGTACAGCAGTGTGGCTACTGTTCAGCATGGCTAAATGTTAGTGGTGTGGGTTAGATTGGAGTGGGGTAAAGTGAAATAGGGTGGGTGGGGGTAGAGTGGAACAGAATAAAGTGGGGTGGAAATGGGATAGATTGGAGTGCGGAAATTGGGTAGATTAGCATGGTAGATTGGAGTGGTGTAGATTGAATTGGAGTTGATTGAGGTGGAGTGGGGTACATTGGGGTGGAGTGAGCTAGATTGGGGAACAGTTGAGTGCAGTGGTTTGGGGTAGATTGGAGTGAAGTAGATTGGATTGGAGTAGGGTGGTGTGGATTTGATTAGAGTGGGTTGTATTGGGGAGGCCTCAACTGCCAGAGACGCACCAGCGGGTCTGGCCTGTTGTTAATTAACTTACGATAAGTAAGTGATATTGCTTTGCGGGCCATTGGATCTGCTAAAAGTCTATCCTCCAGTGGGGAGGCTTCAGGTAAAGTCTCACCACACGCCACATTGGTAGTGATTGCATGGCGTATTTGTAAGTATCGGAACGTCTCTGACCATGCCAGTTGATATTCCACTTGTAGGTCACTAAAAGGGACCATCTCATTTCGCTTCCAGGGGTCACCTACAGAAGAGATACCAATAAAGTCCCACTTATCAAAGCCCGGGCATTTACTCAGTGAGCCAAGTTGCTCAGATTCCCATAGGGGAGTGGTTAGTGTTATTTTTTTGGCCCACCCCAGTGTTCTTGTCGCGCGATGCCAGATTGCGAATTTTTGGGCCGTAGGACCAGTGAGGGGCTGGTGTTTTGGATTCGAATATAGTGCATGCTGATACCCCTCTCGGTCCATTATCCATTTATCCGTGTGGTATGCCGGTTCTGGCGGTGAGGCAAAGACCCACTGATTGATCAACGCCAGCTGGGAGGCCCAGTAATACTGTTTAAGGTTGGGTAGCTCAATCCCTCTGTCGTACCACCCCCTGGTTAATTTATGTGTCGCAATGCGCAGATATTTCCCGTCCCATAGGAGAGTTCTGACTTTGCTTTCTACACTTGTAAAGTAAGCATCTGGGACTTCATATGGGGTGTTTTGCAACACGTACAGAAACCTGGGCAGTGCCAGCATTTTGAACAGCGCTGCTCTACCCAGAAGAGTTAGGGTCAAAGACCGCCAGTGGAGCACATCATTATGGAGTCTAGTCAGCGGGCCTTAAGCCCCCATAAGATCTGATGGGAATCAACAGTGTTTGTGTTCTCGGCTAAGTATTGGTCCACCCCTTTTAAAATCGTGCTCTTTTCAAGTGGGATCTTCAGACACCATGGGTTGATGCATAGGTTGAGACATCTGTTGTTTTGAGGTAGGGCCAACTGAGTAAGAACAGGGGAGTGGTCAAAAATACTCCGCGCCAGGGACCTAGCTTCAGTGAAGTTAGAGAGATCATCGGCATGTGTGGGCAATTCTGGATTGACTACCATGAGCACCTGAATGGAAAGTGAAGTTACGCGCTGAGGGATTGAAATGTCGCCAGAGATCAACTAGGCCAAACGCCAAGAGAAAGTCAAGCAGTGGTGAGGTGCCCTGTGGATCCAGTCGAGGGGGATGCCAGTCGACCCGCCCATCTACTGTCAAATTAAAATCGCCTCCCATCACCAGAATGCCAGCTGGGAGGTTAAGCAGGAATGTACCCAAGTTGGCCAGGGCAGGCTTTTTTAACTCCGGAGGGATATCGATCGAGAGGACGTTGAGGGGAATGCCCTTCCTATGTCCAGGCAACTGCAGCGAATCTACCCTGGACATCCTCCCATGTGTCATTTAATATGTATGAGCATTGCCTACGAATTAGAATACCGGTCCCTTTCGAACCGTAATTGAAGCCCGAATGGACCACCAGTCTATTACCCCATCGGTCGAGTGCCTTACACGTGTTGCCGATGAGGTGTCTACTGCAGCAGAGCGATATCAGGGGCCTGTCTCTTAAGATACTGGAGCACAACCCCTCTTTTTAACTTATCCCCCAGTCTGTTGACATTCCAGGTGAGGATGCGGAGTACCCTCTTCACGTTTTGGTCAGCCATAGTGTATTTGAGTGTAGCAGGGCGCCACTCGCCCAAGGCCCGTATATGGTAGTCACTAGTAGATACAGTGAGTCAGCAAACCCTGATTGCGTTTGTCTTAAGGATGTCCCTGTCCCCCCGTCCATCACAACAAGATAACTACATCAACTAGAATAACACCCCCCCCCCCCCAAACGTCCCTTTCCCTCGCCCCTCAGGCAATGAACCTCCTACCACCCCAAACTTGTAGAGTGCCTCTCGTCCACCCTTAAAATATTGGGTAATGTGTTCCAACCCCACTCCCTGAGGCATATATGAGTTACATCTGTGTGTGTACATCATGTTACAAATACCAGACAAAGAAAAAACGATATTCCACACTAGGTAGCAGCGAAGTCCATACAGCGGCTAACAGCCACACCAGGCGCCCTCAGAGTCACAGTATAATGCAGGTCGATGCCAGGGAATCCTGTGCAAGCACAGGCGGTGAAAGTGAAACCTTGGCAAGTGTGACATGTTTGTGAATGAATCAATCTGCTTGTCAGTGTTTCGATGGGTTTCTCTCCGTCGCGGCGCCATTCGAGGATCCTGCTTGACGGCTTGATCTGTCTATATTACCATGGCCACAGCTATCTTCATGATGTCGCTTGCCAAACGCGCGCCAGCCATTGAGCCAGTCCTATGCATCCTCGGACTAGTCAAGAACCAAGTTTTCCCCTCTGCTTCAACGCGCAGTTTTGCTGGAAAAGGTTATTTCACTGTTTTCCAATGTGATCGGCGGTGCCACCCTTGCTGTGTGGAGTATGATGATGTCTCTATCGCGGAAGTTGAACACTCTGGCCAGGATGAGCCTGGGAGGTGCGCCAGGTTGGGATCGTCCGCCCGGTATTCCATGCGCACGTATGCTAGAGAAATATTTGGACTGTTCTTTGGGTTGAACATGTTGCAGCACTAGGTTCTCCACGAATAGGTCCGCCGCCTGCCCTTCCACACGTTCCAGCACCCCTAGTATGCGGATATTGTTGCATCGCATCCTGCCTTCATAGTCGTCAAGTTGACGTTCCAGCAAGTCTTGGTTGGATTGGAGTTCCCCAACTTGCTGTTTGAGGAGGTTAGTATCGTTTGTTAAGTCCTTTGTTGTAGATTCTACCTCCTTGATCTGGTCATTCATATTTCTCATGTCAGCCCTGATCAATGATACCTCGAAGGCAATGGTGTTGATTCTAGATTCCAGAGAAGTGCGCGCGGTCTTTATGGCTGACAGGATATCTTGCATCATGGGATCTGGTGGGTCCCCAGTAGATTTCTGGTTCACCTGTGCATCGTCCTGACCCTTCTGCCATGCAAACATGTCCAGCTTTGATTGAATTGCATTGCGACCACTCCCGCTGCTTGCCTTTGTGTGCTCCTTGTAGAGAGCAGTGCCCCAAGTGTTAATAGGGCCGTGTTGGCTATTCTCCACTGCCTGCCCAAGGGTCGAGGCCCTTTCTGGCCTGTCGGGTTTCACCAATTGGGCCAATGCCTGAAGGATACACAGTCCTGTGTATGCACCATCCCGGTAGAGGAACACCGTTCTTTTGGTGACCTCTCCTGCCCCGACTGCGATCTTCACTCACCCGCAGCCCTGGGTGATGGAGGTGTACTCCGTGTGCCTTGATCTCCACTATTTACGTCGGCGCCACCCACGCGGTTCCAAGCAAGGCTTCTTCCAGCCGCCTCAAACTCCGGGGGAGGGGGGCCTGCATGGTCAGACAGTCAAAGAGATCAGACCAGAGATTGCCACCAATACACTACCCCACCCCCCCTCCACGAGGACCAGCCTATTGTCTCGCAGGAACCACCGCTCACTATCCTTCGGCGGGTCAATGACGCACTTCGTCTCTTCCACGTCGTAGGCTCAGGTCCGGGGCAATCACGCGCATCAGACACCCACCGAGCGAGCACACGCCCGAAGTCACACAGCACCCACCGGTCTAATTCAGCATCTCACACGAGCGGTAGAGGACAGGGCTAATTACGGACGCCGACTGGGTAGTCAAGTGCAGGGAGGTTCCAGGGTGCGGCGAACTTCCAGTGAGATGTAAGGGCCAGGCACTGATTCAGCTGCTAGAGGTGAGAATTTGCAATACGCTGCCCCCTCCAATACACGGTAGCTGCTGCGTCCTACCGCACTTGCAGTTCTGGTGATGCCAGGCGGCCGGAGACCTCCTTGGCGCACTCCCCTGCTCACGGGACGGAGGCCCGGGTCCGGAACAGACACCGCAGGCACACACTGGATCTGGACAGCGATCGGTGGACAGGATTCCTGCATTCCAGGGGCTAGATAGCCTTTATTACTTCAACTTTTGCCTGGGGCAAGATGTGTTTGAAACGGATTTTCGGGAGTGGTGGGTCAGAGCTGAGCTACCACGCGGCCATTTCCCACGGCAGTTAGCCACTTGAGTGGGATAGAGTGGGTTAGATTTGGGTAGCATGGAGTGTCGTAAGCTGGAGTGGGATAGACTAGGATAGTGGGGTAGATTGAATTGATGTAGATCGGTATAGAGTGGGGTTGATTGGAGTGGGATCGATCACATTGGGGGACAGATCGCGGTAAAGTGGAGTGAGATATACTGGGGTAGATTGGCCAGAGTGAGGTGGATTGGGAAGCGTGGAGTGGGGTAGATTGGAGTGGATAGTATAGGTGGATTATGGTGGGGCAGATTGGTGTGGGAAAGATTGGAGTTTGTTTGGGGGTGGGGTAGGGTAGATTGGAGTGGGTTGGATTGGACTGGAGTGGGGTAGATTGGACTGGAGTTGGGTAGATTGGACTGGAGTGGGGTAGATTGGACTGGAGTGGGGTAGATTGGACTGGAGTGGGGTAGATTGGACTGGAGTGGGGTAGATTGGACTGGAGTGGGGTAGATTGGACTGGAGTGGGGTAGATTGGACTGGAGTGGGGTAGATTGGACTGGAGTGGGGTAGATTGGACTGGAGTGGGGTAGATTGGACTGGAGTGGGGTAGATTGGACTGGAGTGGGGTAGATTGGACTGGAGTGGGGTAGATTGGACTGGAGTGGGGTAGATTGGACTGGAGTGGGGTAGATTGGACTGGAGTGGGGTAGATTGGACTGGAGTGGGGTAGATTGGACTGGAGTGGGGTAGATTGGACTGGAGTGGGGTAGATTGGACTGGAGTGGGGTAGATTGGACTGGAGTGGGGTAGATTGGACTGGAGTGGGGTAGATTGGACTGGAGTGGGGTAGATTGGACTGGAGTGGGGTAGATTGGACTGGAGTGGGGTAGATTGGACTGGAGTGGGGTAGATTGGACTGGAGTGGGGTAGATTGGACTGGAGTGGGGTAGATTGGACTGGAGTGGGGTAGATTGGACTGGAGTGGGGTAGATTGGACTGGAGTGGGGTAGAGTGGAGTGGAGTAGATTGGAGTGGAGTGGAGTGGAGTAGATTGGAGTGGAGTGGAGTGGAGTAGATTGGAGTGGAGTGGAGTGGAGTAGATTGGAGTGGAGTGGAGTGGAGTAGATTTGAGTGGAGTGGAGTGGAGTAGATTGGGTAGAGTGGAGTAGATTGGGTAGAGTGGAATGAAGTGTAGTAGATTGAGGTAGACTGGAGTAGTGGGGTAGTTTGGAGTAGATGGGGTGGATTGAAGTGGGTTTGAGAGGAGTGTGGTAGATTGTACTGGAGTAGATTAGAGTGAAGTGGAGTACATTTGGGTAGAGTGGATAGATTGAAGTATAGTAGATTGTGGTTGAGTGGGGTAGATTTGAGTGGCGTACAATAGATTGGGGTGAAGTGGGGTGTGGTTGATTAGGTTAGATTGAGTTGAGTGGCGTAGTGTGGAGTAATCATGGTGTGGGAGCACACTGCCATTACAGAAACACATTTAAATTGAAATGACTTTTACATTTGCACCGAAATACAGTTTTACAGCAGATAACCAATAATGGGTGCAAAGGTCCTCACCTAGTGTATTGATGTATTTTGATCGTATTCAAATATTTGTTTCCAACACACTTCAGAATTACAAAGAAAATATGCTTCATTTGTACTAATTCGGATATATTCTGAAACATCAGCACAGCTAATTTTTTTGTTGTGTGCTAGAAAAAACGAACATCTTTTGTTGTCTTAGATTGGTACTCAGCAGGATCGTCAAATAAATTCTCTTACTTTGAAGTCAAAGAAAGAAAAACACCAAGCTCCCTGGAAGAGAAAGCCTGACATTTGACCTCTGTGTTTGAATGCATAGCAAATGTGACAAGACCAGAACAAGATTTAAAGGCCTGTTTACTAAAAAAGAGTTTGTGGAAGAATACAGTAAACGCGGTTTAAACAATGGGAGGGATGAACTTAACCTGGAGTGCCTCAAGCCAATAAAGTCAGCAAACCGCCAGAAAGTGTGAATTACAAACCTCATAGCCAATGGTAATCAACAAGCGGAATGCATTTCTAGATCAACATTCTGAAAGTCCCTAAGATGTCTTTAGCATAGGCTGAGGCCTAAAAAGCACATCTTCGCACTTCTGAAACAAGCATTTTCAATGCAATAGGTCACGCATTTACAAGCGTTTAAGCTATTGGCATTGTAAATTACTGCCTTTTTATTTGTGTTTTTAAAAGCAGCACACATATGAAAGGCATTGTTATTTCTAGTGCTTCTCTAATGCCAATAGCTCTATCTTTCTCAGGTGCAAAACCACTTTACTGGTGGCCACGGCCCTTTCTTTAGACACTGGTCGCTATATTCAGTTTACAGTGATTAACGTCAAAATAAAGGGGAGCAGCCAACAAAGTGAAAGCGTGTATGGGGCGCTTTTACCCAAAGCCGAAAAAAATATTAATTAAGAAAGCTTCTGTAGTGTGGCCGCTAAAGTGAAAATGGCCTGCAATGTTAAATAAATAAGCACGGCTGTTAAAGTGAAAGTGGCCTGCACTGTAAATTTAATGTTTGAATAAGCAAGGCTGCTGAAGTGGACTGCGCTGTAATTTAAATAAATACAATACTACTAATATAAAAGCGTGCAGCGATGTCATGGGTGGAATAGGGGAAGATGATTAAAGAAAATAGTGCTCACCGACTACATAAAGCAGACCGTGTAACACAAGTAAAAAGTCTAGTCGTTATGGGAGATTATAAATGCAGACAAGGCAGTACCAAGGATGAACTACTAAGTCTATTCACAAATGAAAAGCAACGATTTTGCAAGGACAGTAACCGTATCCAATTGAAAAGATGGGCAGGGAAATGGGCCGAGCTTCCATGCCATATCACAATACAGCATGCCTCACAGAGTAGCGCATGCACTGCCCAGGCTGGACCTAAAAATGACTTGCGCCCCATTCTGAGTTTGAATTGGCAAGAAATTCACACATTTTTCTTAAAGAAAATAACAATGTCTCTTCCTGCAGTGGGACTGAAAAACTTTCAGCAGGACCAGTCCAGTTTGTGTATTCGACCCGGGGTCCATTGTAGTCAGCCTGAAATTGCATTGTGGTCCTGTTCTTCTGTGACCATTAAATTACGTAGTGTGCTTTCTTCTCTTGGTGCTTTCTCACTTTAATTCTTTAGAATATCATATCTTCAGTGCCCTTTATTGGAGTTTTCTTGTTTTGGTCTTATTTTCGTCTTACAGTTTCTCTCTTCATTTTAAAATGGGTTCTAGGGTTTCATTTTGCTTTGTGACTTTTTCTACTGTTTATGCAATGCATAAATACTTTACAAATTTCTGTTGATTTAAGCCTGACTGTTTTGTGTCACATTACCAGAGGTTGAGCACAGGTTTAGTTTAATAAATGTGTGTGGCATCTAGAAGGTGGTGGTCCTATCATTTTCAGTGGACATTTTCTACACTAAATATGAATCCAATTTCCTACACTTGCTGTGTATTATTGATGCAAAAATACTGGAAAGAGTTTTAGCTACCAGGTTGCTCAGTGTTTACCACCATAATACACCTGCACCAGATGGTCTATATGTTAGATAGTTGATGAGGCTTAACATTCACAGGCTCCGCAACTGGCTTCTCTGGATAAATTAGACAGAAAATCACCTGAGATTTCAATCATTGGGTGCCTACAAGGTGTTTGATATGCTTAAATGGTAGTTTCTGTTCCAGACGCTTAATAGTTTTGTGATAGACCTAGAATACTGCTTATGGGCATGGTGTAGGAAGCTAGCTCTGTCTATACTATAACAAAGTGAGGTATAGTGTGCGCCGAGTCCAGTGGAACCCCAAAGGTAGGCAGAGGTAAAGTTAGCACCTCACTCTCTATTTGTGGTAGTTTGGTCGAGCAGTAAGGCAATATTAGAGGACAGTGTTAAGCATTTGTTGTACACACTCAGTCAGCAAATGAGTTCGCACACTCAGACTAAACTTCAGACCAATTGTTTTTGTATAAAAAAAATCAGTGTTAGCCTTTGGAGGATAGTGTTATCGGTTTTGAGGTAAGTATTTGGTAGTATGATTTGAGGTTCTGGGGGTAGAGTCTGGGTTCCCCCAAGGTCAAGGATGCCCTCTAGTTAGACCCTCAGCGGCACGAGGGCAGCCGGGTTCAGAGTCCTGAGGCCCAATGTTATGAAGTTGGGGATAGGGGGCCTCCGGTTGGTGGTTGCTGATGAGCAGGCCACTTGATTGTGGGAGCAAAGCTCCTAGACTTAAGCTCAGGGCAAATGGGGAAACAAAGTAGCACCAAAGGTGCACTCTCAGTAGCACTAGGGCTGCCGGGTGCAGGATGCTGTTTCGACGTCAGGCGTCCTGATGTTTGCAATGGGGAACCTCCGGCTTGAAAAGGTGTACTGCAGGCTTGGGGACAAAGGTCTTCTGGGTGCGACCACTACTTTGAGAGGCAAGTTGGGGGTTGGTTAGGCACCGTCAGTTTGGCCAACCAAGGCGGTGGGTTCGGGTGCAGGGGTGTCTTTTGGGGTCGGATCTTCTTACTAGCTCCTGGTCACAGTTGGGGGGCCTTCCGGATTTAGGCTGCAGGCGTCGGCTGGCAGCTTGAGGCAGGTCAGGAGTCGCCAGATCTCGGGTTAGGATCCCCGGGGGGACATCCTCTTGGTGTTTGCCCACACGAGCTCAGGCCGTGGACGGGTGTCCGGCCGGAACCAGAGCTTGTGGTTGACCAAATCCAGTGCTCACAGGAGACAGTCTTTGAGGTGGAAGGCAGGCAGGTCCTCCAGGGTTTTCGAGGTTGCTAGCTGCAGGACACACCGGGATTTCGCAGGAGCAGGTTCGAGGTGGAGACAGGCCAGTAGGGCTGGTGCCAAATCAGTGGATGTCTTCCTCTTGTTAGCTTCTGCACAGCTGTTCTGACCTCCTTCTTCTTCTCTTGTAGATTCTACTTGTCTGAGGAAGCAAGGTTCAGGGGTGCCCCTAAATACTAGATTTAGGGGCCTTACAGGTAGGTAAAAAGGTTGGGACCAATGGGTCCCTTCCCTGGGGTGGGTACACCCCTTATTATGCCACCCTCCAGTGGGTGGGGGGTGCATAAGCCTTTCCCTGGTTGGCTGAGTCCCCCCAACCATCTGCAAGATGGTGGGGACTGAGAGTTGTGCTTCACCTCGCCTCCCCCCACCTGAGGGGTGGAGTTGGCAGAGGTGGGCACACTTCTCTTCCTCACTTGTTTTTGCTGCCGGTTCTCCCGTCCAAAGTGGGGGTCAGAACCATTGGGGACCAGTTGCTGAAAGCAGCAAGTGAGCTGGGGAAGGTCACAAAGGCGGCAAGCATTTGAAGCTTCCCCTTCTGGAACCCTGCTCATCCAGTGGGAGGAGGCTTGGCACCTCTTCCCAGGATGTGCATTGTTTCAGGCCCCAGAGAGCAGCAGGCTCTTGACCCAGGGGTCTAGAAACATGTCTGGTGGTGGCAGCTGAAAGCAGCAGCTCAGCCTGGACACTAGTGGTAGGTTAGTTTTCAAGGGGCATCTCTAAGATGCCCTCTGTGTGCATTTTTTCATTAAATCCCACACTGGCATCAGTGTGGGTTTTATGTGCTGAGAAGTTTGATACTAAACTACTCAGTTTTCAGTGCAGCCATTATGGTGTTATGGAGTTTGTAATGACAAAATCCCAGCACTATATACTCTTAATGGCAGCTCTGCACTTACAATGTCTAAGAATGGACTTAGACACTGTATGGGTACAGGGCTCATGCACCTGTACCCTCACCACTGGTATAGTGTACCCAGCTAGAAGGGCGACTGATCCATGCCAGGGCAGTTGGTTGTAGGCATGGCACACAGGGATATGGGCCATGTCGACTCTTCACTTTGTTATGCACCAAAACACGCAGCCTGCAAAGGCAGTGTGTGGGTGTAATGGTACAGGACCTTTAAGGGTGGCACAATAAGTGCTGCAGCCCTTAGAGGCCTTCTCTGGTCACAGTGCCCTGGGTACCTGTCGTACCATTTACCAGGGGCTTAGCAGGAGCCCAGGGCACACTCAGTCAAAGCACATCAGCTATTTAGCAAAAAGTGGACGCAACCATGCAGAAAGAGTGCGCTTTCTTACACATGGCTGGTCTACTCAGAATCCACATCATCAGTAAGGGTCATCTGGCTATGATCCAAACTGCTTGATTTGAGGAGAGGTACAAGACATGGATTCCCCTTTATCAGAATTTGTGTGCAATGAAGATTGAATCACTGGCCTTTTGGGAGAGAGCAGCGTATGGGCTGCATGCTTTTAGAGTAGGAGCAGGGAAAGAGGATAGAATATCTTAGAATGCAGAAGATGTTTACAAATATGCAGAAGACACAGGACTGTAGAGGTTATGCAGACTGGCTGGGAGAAATCCACAGTACTGATTCCGTAAATTTACTTACATGAACCAAGAGGGAGTTGCATTTTTGTACAATCATGGCTGAGTTTGGGGTGGAGAGGAAACTATGGCGAAATATGCCCTTTTCTGTTTTCAAAATGATTGTTCTTCCAGTATGTACCTGTGTCCTGTAAAACACATAAGATACATACTTCAGTCTGCTGGATGGGGGATCCTGCTATGGGATGGAAACTCTAAACTAACAGCGCTGAACGTGCTTTGTCAGTTTATAATGGTGGCATAGGCTGCTCAGTGTGCAGCGGTATTAGTGGGCTTCCCAGCTCCAGGTGTTAAGTGAATGGATACATATGCAGAACCGTCAAACAGCTTGTACAAACTGGCCATTATGAAGAAGTCCTACTTAAACTTCATTTATGAGGGACTGGTGTGAGGCAAACCTACAAGGGCAGTGATTAAGGCATGAACAATGGTCACCATAGCGATAATGTGGAAAAATGTATAAGAAACCAGTCGACTGGCAAATGAAACTGTGAATCCGGGGTGTACTGGCAACTGTATCTAGACACCAGGTTATATATATTTATATATTTAAATATAGGGGTGGATGCTGGCCACCAATTCCATGCCCATGCCCACATTCCAACAAGAAAGATAGTGTTTCTAACCCCACCCCACTTGAATTTGTGCTTTCCAGGTGTAAGCCAGTGTGCAAGAAAGAGGAAATTTAGAAAAATTCCAACGAAATCATATGGTATAATGGGTATTCACAAATTCACAGATGTACACGTAACTATGGCTCCTAAACTCTATATCTAATGCCCAATTCAGATATACATAGGTTTCCTTGATATCCATTTTTCACACTACATATTTCACCATATGAATTGATATATACTCTGTACACAATGAAAAAACATTGTACGGTGCTGCTCAGGGTATCTTGGGTTCTTGGAGAACCTACAAATCCTTCAAAATAAATAAATAAATATCCCCACAACAAGAAGGGTCTAGTGCCTGTAATGATGTATTGCTTTTGTAAATGGCCTTTGTGACAAAAAGTTATAGATGTAAAAGTTGTCACAAATTGCCTTTGTTCCCCACTCATTATCAGTATTTCTTTATTTCAACTGTTAGTTTCTTTGGGAAAACCTGTAGTGATCTACATGTATGCCCCCTAGCTGAATTCAAAATATTGTCTACTTTTCAGATCTGTCTAGCTTTTCTGGATCACCCATTGGATTTTTCTCTTGTTTTCCACCACAAAGTGGAAGTAGGCGAGAGCACAAAAAAGGGAAAATGAGCTACCTTTTTGCAAAATGCCAAAACAATGGTAAAAAATTTGTTTTTTATATATTCAGCTCTGCATTTTCCTGAAAGCTGGGAAAAGGGTGACTTTAGCACAGGAAACCATTTGTTGATGCTATTTTTAGGGGGAGGAAACAACTCTTTAATCCAGAGCACTTTTTCCCTTATTTTTCCTAAACAAAATCCACATTTAGATATATTTTGCCTTTATTCTCCCCTCCAGTGGAATCCACAGACTCTGGATACTTCTAGAATCCCCAGGATGTTGGAAAAAAAGGACAAACATTTGGAGTGGATACCTTATTTGGAAAGAATTCTATCCTAAGCGTGAACTACCCCAAATAGCCAAACAAGCATTAGAAATTCAATCGGGCTCGGATTTATTTGAGTTTGAGCTAATGGCATTGTAAATGGCAATGTCTTTTCGCCATGTGTTATGGAGTGTGTGCATGTGGTGTGTAGTGGAATTATGTGGGTTGGATTGTAATTTTACCAATGGTGGCATGCTGTGTTTTAGATGAATATGTTTAAAAGTAAAGTGTACCATACTGCGATTGCTACAATAGTTAATTGTGGATGCGTTAACAATTGATGCGTGCACTGATGGCTGGTGGTGTGTGTGCTTGGTGGAAAAGTGCACTGCCGGCTGGAGGTGTGTGTGCCTGGTGGAAGGGTGCACTGACGGCTGGTGGGTATGTGCTTGGTAAAAGCGTGCACAGATGGCTGATGGTTGCTGGTGTTTGTGCATGGTGAAAGCATTCATTGACGGCTGGGGTGTGTTGTTGTGTGTGTTGTTTTCTGTGTACTGGTGAGTGTGTGGTGGTGGGTCTGTGGGGGTGAGCATGGGGAGTGAGTGTGGTGATGAGTGTGTTGTGTTGAGTGGTGACGAGTGTGTGGTGTTGAGAGACTGAGGTGTGTGGTTTGTGTGTGCGTTATGTGTGTGTGGTGTGTGTGTGGTGTATGTGTGTATGGTGTGTGTGTGTGGTGTGTGTGGTGTATGTGTGTGTGGTGTTTTCGGCACACTCACACACTGCCCCTACACATTCACACACTGCTCACTCGCACACTCCCAATGTCACCCTGCATAGTCCCAAAATGCACTAGTAGTCAAAAACCTACGACATGGCAGCTGGGCTATAAAATCATACGATCCTGGGGTTCTGCTGCGGTATCTTTTGACCCCCTTAAACCTAATAATGAAACGATAGCTAATGAGCCTGCGTTTTGGACTAGTTCCGCTGATGGGGTATTGGTATGGAAGGAGAAACAAAAGAGAAGGAGGACAAAAATGGCATCTCTGCAAAACGGGGGAAGAATCATTGAGCCATCGTGTACTCTGTATATGCAAGGAACTGATTGAAGCTGCTGAGAAAATGTTGGTTGCGGCCAATTTGGCGTCTTTTAAATGTGCGAACATGTCAAAGACCGCTAGAGGTGTGTTTGAGAGGTGACAGCTCGCACCATCACATTTATGACAGCGGCAGCAACGTTAATGAAGCTGAAAATTTTGCAAGAGTCATAGTTTAAAAAAAAAGGGATTGGGGCACTATATTTCAATCGTTGATTGAGAATTTTTACGAAAACTGTTCTTTTCTTTCCTGTTCACATGATTGCAATGATTTTCGGTAATTGTGCAATAAAATGTCTTAATGTAATCAGATTTGGAGAGAAGTTGTTTAACTCGATTATTTCGCCACAGGTTCTATGATCAATAAATGCGAAGATTAATGTGTGCATTTTTGAAAGGCTGTGCTCTTAGCTTTAGAAGGCGCTGTCACGTGGCCACGTGGTGGCGAGGTTGTGACTCGCTCCTTTCGAACGCGTCACGGTGAGGTGGATGCTTCTGGATGGACCCTGAAGCACTGTCATTAAACAAGGACATGTTTTGTAACCTTTCGTCCTTAGTCGTGTAGTCTATCAGACGTGCCCGCTGCACCTGTGCTTTCTGCCTAGGCAGCTGAGAATGTAAAGAGATTTAAACTTCCGCTCAGCGCTCAGAAGCGACATCCTTGCGGTGTAGGCGCTATGTGCCAGCCCACAAATATACAAACGAACAACCCATGAGCTTAAACGCAAGTAGGTTTGTTTCTGGCAATTTGCACGTCGTCATAACATTTTCACTTTCAGTCTTCAGGGCTGCAGCAAGAAACAGTATCGTTGGGAAACTAATAGAATGTTTAGACGTTCACTGCAGTAATGTACTTATAAATAAAAAATCAGGTGTGTGAAATAAAGTTGGATTGGGTGTTTCGGTGACATGCTGTGAGATACTGATTTTCTGTTGCCATGCTCAAAGCACAGCTGGCCGGGGGAGGGGGGGGGGGTTTCATGCAGATCCTGGGGTCTGCCCAGCCGCTGGCATGCGGCTCCAGATAGAGGCATTCTGGGAAAGCGAGTGTTTTGTTATCAAAGGGCAGTCATCATGTCACATGCCTAACTGTCTTCAGAGGCGGCACTCCAAGCAAGGGAGATGCCCTTAGTTAGCTATGGAAAGTAACCCTGCCGCGTGCAGGGAGTGTCTTCTGAGCTGAGCACTTTGACCTCGGTTACCCAAGGCTAGTGGACAGCGAGCCCAGGGCAGAATCGTGCGGCCTGCCTTAATGTCTACGGATGTGGGCGCTGTGCAAGTTGCGCTGCAGGACAGTGTATCTGGGCGGTAAACACGTCACTTGATGCAGATCGTTTTTCAGAAGTGATGCTACAGCATAAGAATCGTGCGGCCTGCCTTAGTGTCTACGGATGTGGGCGCTGTGCAAATTGCGCTGCAGGACAGTGTATCTGGGCGGTAATCACGTCACTTGATGCAGATCGTTTTTCAGAAGTGATGCTACATCATAAGAATCGTGCGGCCTGCCTTAATGTCTACGGATGTGGGCGCTGTGCAAGTTGCGCTGCAGGACAGTGTATCTGGGCGGTAAACACGTCACTTGATGCAGATCGTTTTTCAGAAGTGATGCTACATCATAACAATCGTGCGGCCTGCCTTAATGTCTACGGATGTGGGCGCTGTGCAAGTTGTGCTGCAGGACAGTATATCTGGGCGGTAATCACGTCACTTGATACAGATCGTTTTTCAGAAGTGATGCTACATCATAAGAATTGTGCGGCCTGCCTTAATGTCTACGGATGTGGGCGCTGTGCAAGTTGCGCTGCAGGACAGTGTATCTGGGCGGTAATCACGTCACTTGATGCAGATCGTTTTTCAGAAGTGATGCTACATCATAAGAATCGTGCGGCCTGACTTAATGTCTACGGATGTGGGCGCTGTGCAAGTTGCGCTGCAGGACAGTGTATCTGGGCGGTAATCACGTCACTTGATGCAGATCGTTTTTCAAAAGTGATGCTACATCATAAGAATCGTGCGGCCTGCCTTAATGTCTACGGATGTGGCCGCTGTACAAGTTGCGCTGCAGGACAGTGTATCTGGGCGGTAATCACGTCACTTGATGCAGATCGTTTTTCAGAAGTGATGCTACATGATATCCCACTGTCATTATGCACATGTAAAGCTACAAGGTAATCGCCTATAAGTGACTATACAATGTGGTAATGTACAGAAGATCGCTTTTCCATACGTCGTAATGTACAAATGATGCTGCACAGAACACCGATGGACACTTACAGTACGCGCTGGCCTGAGCACTCACATTACACGCTGCAGACGAACGCGCGCCCGATACATGCAATGCAGAATGGTGAACGCGCTCCCACCATCTGCGTTGCATTACAAGGGCACCCTGACAGCTCCTAATTAAAATTAATGGACTGCCGTGCGTGAAACCGCACAGAAAATGCCAAAAATGGCGGACGAAAATTAGATATGGCCTATCGCGTCAAGACTACTAAAAAAACAGCACCGCGAGGACCAATCACCATTCAGATTATAAAATAAAGCACTGCAAATGCACGAGCAAAGAAGAATTTTTCCAGCACGAGCCAGAAACCCGCTACAATACGGCTCGCAGCTCCTCCCCACTTCTGACGAAGTGGTGACGTCGCCGAGCCCGTAAAAATGGCTCAGCACTGGGGGGAAAGCCCCAACATCTAAGGGTTTAAAGACATTTTGCACAGAGGTCACGGACTCAATACCATTAGTGTAGCTGAACGTCCATATTAACACCACAGTATATATTACTGGGCATCTCAAATGATGTAAAAATTATCAGAAGACAGCAGGCTCCAGTACTTAATTTGAGCCAGTGGTTTCCGGTGCTCAGCACCAGCACTTTATCATCAACACCGGTGCTTTTCACGAGCACCAGTTAAGGACACATTCATTTACAGGAAGATTCATTGATTTGCCCAGAATCACAGGATGTTGAGCTGACGTCGAGTCTCAAACTTGGTTCCCCAGCTCCGAAGTCGGCAGTGCTGCCCATTATACCATAGCCGCTCCCCACTATCATGGTTAGTAGTTGGTTTCGTTCTAGGCAGTGCTAACAGGAGAAAATAGCTGGTGCAAGCTGCCTCCTGATGAGAGCCCCGGCACTTATTTATTTACTAATTAATCACTGGTGGACCCTATGCCCTCTTGGGGAAATGGTGGCAAAACAGGACACCACTCGCAATTAAGGAAACACTCCCTGTGTGTTCCAGAAAGATGGTGGAGCGGGGATGGATTTTTGAAGAGGGCAACAAGAATGGTTCACTAAGACAGGGGTTGCCTCTGTAAGTTTTGGGAGAGACTGGGGGCCCACAGTGGGACATACTTTTGTGTTAGACAGAGGAGTGAAGGAAAACACTTAAAAATTAGGCAGTACCTTTTTATTGTGAGGAGGTGCTGAGGATGGACTTGTATTAATGACAATGAATGATGGCTCAGATGCCCGTGTTACTACACTCCCTTCACAATCCCTTTTTCCTACCATCCTCCACCTAACTACTGTACAAGTTAACGTGGCTTGTAAGAGGTATTTTTCAACAGTATATTATGGAATATATGCTGGAGTGGGGGACAGTTGTGGCACGTTGTGTGAAAGCAGATGAAGCAGTCTCTCGATGTTCACTTGATGGATCGGAGTTACAAGGAGTGAGGGATTCCATGTCTAGCTCAGTCTGTAAGAACATGTTAACCCAGTTTAGTTTGCCAGGGCACACAGACCATCTTTTGCTAGCATAGATAAGCAAGTAGGGCTGGTTAAAGTATATGCAGTAAGATGGGTAAAACTGAACTGTCTGCCAGTATCTGGGTGGGGGATTTCCAAACTTCTATTATGTGGGTCTTGCCCCCCCCCCCCCCCCCAATTAAATTGTTGATTTAGGGGTCCCAGCAGGAGCTACTAATCAAGGTGTGGATCCTTGGCTATACACATATAGACACTTTCAACATAATATCTAGAGGGTGGCCCTTACCTACTAGAAGTAACCCTAGTGATGGGTCAGGAGCCCTTGATGCTGTGGGCAGAGAGGACTGCACCCTTCCTGCTGGTAGTCCTGGCAGGGTATTATGATAAGGGAACTTTTGTCTCTACACTGGGAGACCTAGCAGGGTGTTCTGAGGTAAGTACCCAGAAACCCCACCGAGGCTGTGTGCAGAGTGGAAACACAGCCGCGTACTCAATGCAAGTCAATGGGGAAGTTGCAGTTGCAGTTTTGAAGGCGGACCCTTCCCAGTGGAACCTGACCAAACACCGTGGAAGATGTTATGTTAATATATTTATTAAGTGCACGAATACCCAGAGGTGTCTTGGTGCTGAGGTCTAGAGAAGCAATATCATGAAAGGCATGTGTCTCTATTAAACAGCCATGTTTTCAGGGCCTTCCTGAAAGCAAACAAGGTTGGAAGTGTTATAATGAGAAGGAAGTTAATTCCAGAGTTTGGGGGCTGCCACCCTAAAGCTTCTGCCACCCCAGCTGGCTTTGGAAAATCTTGGAATTGCTAACAATTTTGCTCCTTCAGAGTGCAAATGCCATATAGGTAATGCAAAGGACCTTAAAGATAATACGGCTCTTGACTGGGAGCCAGTGCAGCTTTTGCAAATGTTTCCGGACTGAAAGATACTTGGGGATTCCCAGCAAAAGCCTGGCAGACGCATTCTGGATCATTTCCAACTTATTGAGTTGTTTCTCCGGCACACCAAGATAGAGACCATTACAATAGTCTACTTTGGCAAGAATCAGTGAGGTAATCACATTTTTCCTGATGTCTGTGGGACTAAAAGGTAGTATTTCTTTGATTATTTTGAGCAAAAAAAACTTGAACAGGAAACAGCATTAACCTGTGCTTCAAAGTTCAGTTTATTGTCAATGATCACACCAAGGTTTTTAGCCTAGGCGACTGGAATTGGTGCAGTCCCTAATTTGTCAGGGCACCAACTCAGTGACCAGTTTGGCTGAAAATTGCCAAAAATGACTACTTCACTTGTATCTGCATTCAGTGGAAGAAATTTTTTTGCATCAGTGGTAGAGTATTTTTTGACACAGACAAGTTAATTTGTGTATCGTCTGCATAAGATGTCAGAGCCAGTCCAACGGGTCTAATAAGTGTTGCCAGTTAGAATACATAATTATTAAAAAGAGTGGGGCTCAAGGATGAGCCCTGTGGGACTCCACATGGGAGGACTAAGGGAGGAGACTCTTAGCTGACCAAAGCTACCGATTGTATTCCACCGGATAAGAAGGAAGAAACCAATGTGTATTCTACCGTACAAGAAGAAAGAAACCAGTGTAAGCGCTTTGTCGAAGGTTGCCAATGGAATCCAGACGCTTTAGTAAGAGATTGTGATCGACCATGTCGAATGCCACCGACCAAGCAAAAATAGAGTAGCAGCTCCCCCTGTAACCAGAACTGTTCTAATTTTGTCTGTGGCTTTAACTAGGGCTGACTCCGTACTGTGTTCTGCCCTAAATCCAAACCATGTTTCAACCAGACAGTTGTTGAAATGCTGATAGTCTGATAGTAAGACTAAGAACCAGTGTCTCAGGAGCTTGCTTAAACACAATGGGGGGAAGAGGGTCGTGGGGGGAGCCTGATTTGGCCTGCTGAATAAGAGTGGTCATCTTCTCGTTGGTAATTGGTTTAGTTTCGGAAAAAGTTGTGCCAGCCGAAGAGCCAACATTGGCTATGAAGCTTTTATCTGGGCAAGTATTAGTGTCAAATATGATATATATTTGCTCCACTTTCTACAAAAAGTGTTGCGATAAGGAGTTACAAAACTCTTGTGATGGCTCAGTTGTATTTATTTCGAACGGTCCAGTCAATTTAGAGACTACTTGAAAAAGATCCTTAGTAGAGTTTTTTGCCTCCTCAATTTGTTTAGAGAAATAGGAGCGCTTCTCTGTCATTACCAGGATTTTATATTCAGCCAATAGAGACTTGTAGATAGAGAGTTCACAGGCGTTATAATTATTTCTTCAGCGTCTTTCCTGTTGGCTACACTCTTGTTTGTTAGCTCTGAGGGTTTCAGAAAACCAAGGAGCCGTGGGTGATTTTGTTTTGTCTGAGGCTTTTTTATAAGGGGCTTCCTTATCGGCTGCGTATGAGAGCCGGTTATTGAATTGAAGTGAAGCTACTTCTACATCTTCCGGGGGTTTATTTTGAGTTTTAGACTGTTGATCATTGAGCATGTTGTTGTCAACCTGTTTCCAACGTACGTCCTAGTAAATTGCTTTGGGCAGGTAATCGTGTCCGTGGGAGGATCATGCAACTCAAAAATAGCTGAGTGATCAGTCCATATTAAAGGCAGAATTTCCTTGATCGTAATGAATTTGCTATTAGTGAAGATGCCATCAAAGGTATGCCCAGCTTGCAGTGTAGGGCCTGTAACTATTTGGTTTAAACCTGCCATCATCATGAGATCAGTTAGGGTGACAGTGTTTGAGTCCAAGCCATCTTCAAGATGAAAATTTAAATCACACATCGGAGATGGATTGATTTCTCTAAAGCATAAGTTTCAATCAGGGATTTTAATTGTATATAAAAATCCAGTTTTCCTTCCTGGTGGGTGATAGAGTAAGACCGCTTTGAAAGCAAAACAGTTAGCTATTTTAAGGTTAAAGGAAAAGGCTTCACAGTCTGGGCTTGGTATGGGCGCAAAGGATGCTTTAAAGGTGTCGCAGTAAATCAGCGCAATTCCACCTCTTTTTTTCTCAGTTCTTTTGTGTCTAAATACCATGAAACCCTGAGTAACAGCCAGGCAGAAATCTGGTCCTGCTGCCTTGTCACCCCAGGTTTCGGTGATAAAAAGTATGTCTAATTGCTGAGCCTCAATCAACTCAGCGATGTCTAGCCTATATTTATATAAGAGGGGGTCCCAGTACATGAAACTGTAAAATCCAAACGAACATAGAAAGAAAATAAGCACAAAAATACTTTAAAGTCTCACCACACTTGTTTTACTCACAGTGTGTATATAAAGCAAAAAATGCAAAACGACAGAAGCATTTTATCATCATCATTAAAAGTGGTGTGCCCCAGGTAGTGGAAGGAAGGGAAGGGTAGTGAAATGTTTGTTTGTTTATGTTTTTGAAATTTTTATTGCGCACAACTACCCGAGGGTGTCTCGGCGCATGTCGGACTTCCTGGGCCGGAAAGCAGCTAAGTAATTATTGATTAAATAACCAGGTTTTCAGGAGTTTACGGAAGCTGAAAAGAGTGGGGCTGGTTTTGATGAACAGTGGGAGAGAGTTCCATAGCCTAGGTGTTGCTACTAAGAAACGTCTATCTCCCCAGGTAGTGGTTCTGGTACGTGGGTCAAAGAGGAGATGGGTGGAGGATGAGCGAAGTGGTCTTTTTGGAGCGTAGATCCTTAAGAAACCTGGGTCCTAAGTCATGGATGGCTTTATAGGCGATGCAAAACGCCTTAAACTTTATCCGACTCTTAACCCTCAGCCAATGCAGATGACGTATGGCTGAGGAGGTGGGGCAGTGTCTGGGGATGCCAAGCAGAATTCTAGCGACAGCGTTTTGGACTGACTGTAGTTTATTTCAGACGAGTTCTTGAGTGTTGAGGAAGAGAGCGTTGCCATAGTCCAATTTGGAAAAAACGAGGGTGGTGATCAATATTTTTCCTGCAGCTGGAGGGAGATATGGCAACAGTTTCTTGATCTTCCTCAGTATGTAGAAGGAGGATGTGAGAAATGTGAGAATAAATAGTAGCAAAACTTTGTACAATCTTCAGTACAATAGTAATTTAGCAATTTATGAAGAAATACATAATTCACCCTGGCTTCAACTGTGAGCCATTTACAAAAGAGGACATGAAATGTTCATAGCATATTTAGTGCAACAACATGCTGAAGACGCTTGTACGAATATCTGATTCATTATTAGCGCAAGCCGTTAATTAGGTGGAAACAAAGTCGATGTTTCGACCCCTATAGAAGGGTAGGCGACAGTTCAGCCTTAAGGTGGGGTCTTCATCAGGACGTGAAGGGGTGTGGCGGGGCAAGTAAATCTGAGAAAAATGAAGGGTATTGAATCAACTACTCAGACACAAAAGAAATGCCTTAATCGCATAATAATAATAAACAGGGGGCCCGAGGGCATTTACCATGGGGAGGACATCTGGAGGTTTAGGGCCTGGAGGCTCCAATTCCGAAGAAGCACAGAAAAATCTAGAAATGACAAGGACACTACTAGTATCTCAAGGTATCACTGTGGTGCACAAATGCAAAAAATAACGGTCATCGGAGCATATACCCACTGAAATATACAAAGATGTATCACCAAAGAACATTAGTTACTGAGGTGAAATCGCCATATCGATGAGAATTGAATTCTATAGGAAACGGAGAAATAAATAAAACCAGATACACTATCTATACTACTATTATAAAGAGAGAACTGTGTCCTTTGAGCCAGGTAAACTCGAAAAGTACACCACCAATCCAAACACCCAAGACATATTTGAAAACCTCAGGGCAAGCAGAAGGACATAGTCTATATAAGAATAAAAAATATACGTTGTTTAAAAAATTTAGAAATAAAAATAAAGTAGTGCCTTGCAAGTAGCGCCGGCCCCGACGTCTGCGTGATGACATCGGGGGCGCGGGGAGGAGCGGCGTTCAGGAACAACAGGAAGAGCGGAGGACATGAGCGCGGGGAGGAGCGGCGAGTGGCGGTCAAGCGGTGAGGAGCAGCGAGAAGCAGAGGAGCAGTGGAGTGGTAAAATCAGCAGCGTGGGGAGGAGCGGCGGGTGAGGTAAGTGAAGCAGCCAAGAGCCGCGGGTGCGCACCGAGGGACGGGCGGGAGCCATGAGTGCACACAAGCGCAAAATGCTGCCCCCAGACCCCTTCTGCCCCGGGCAACGCCGGCGGGTGAGGTAAGTGAAGCAGCCCAGAGCCGCGGGTGCGCACAGAGGGACGGGCGGAGGGACGGGCAGGAGCCATGAGTGCACGCAAGCCTGAAATGCTGCCCCCAGCCCCCTTCTGCCCCAGGCAACGCTGGGGCGGGCTGCTAGTAAATGATAAAAGTACAGGGGCTGGGACTAGTGTAGTAACAGTCAAAAAGCCTCCTGGATACTTACATTGTTGTACGAGAAATTTCAGGATGGTAAACGCGAGCCGCTCCAAAAGTCGGCATCAACTGAAAGATAAAGTTAAAATAGCTGCAGCCACCACTCGGGAAAAGACCTAGAACACGATACTTATACACAGGCACAGTGCCCCTGAAAGTGCAACCAAATATTTCCTCACATACCTTACAAGTCGTCCGCAGTGCATCCTGTCCGTGTCAGCGTATACCTTCGAAAGCGCAATTACCGGCAATGCGGTTTGGGGTGGTTTTAAGAAGCCGCCGGGAAGCGTGCACGTAATCACGCGTGATGCGTATGCGGCACAAGTGAGAAAAGACTTTGCCATTGTGAAATTGGCAGAATGGCAAAAACGACTGATTCGCCAAATTTCAGAGGCCCACAAGGGTTCATAATGTGGTGGCAATAGCGGGATGAGAATAGGATTAGATTATTTCTACAATGTGTAAGCCTCGAAAAAATAGTAAAACATTCCTTAATTACAGGTTGTGAAACTAGGAGGTCAAAACCGATCAGTGTTGTTCCACAAAGTGCCCATTCAACGTGCACCTCTTAAAACATAAGGGTGAAGACGTTGGTTGGAAGGTGGAAGACATACATATTAAGTTGAATATATAAGTGGCAAAGTACACATATCACCATTAGCCTTGAGAATGGATATTGGAGAACCACTTGTATTACAGTTTTGTGATTGAATAGAGTATTTAAGAACGGTAAGTCCTCCCATCACATAGTGCACAATCGACATTGCTAGGTTGGAAAGCTCTTACCACAGTAACCACTGTTTGCCATACTGTAAATATATAAAGAAATAAAGACGCCTACCTCCCCGGCATGGGGGTACAGGCGCCAGCATTTATTGTGGGCACAATAAATCGTCATTCACACATCTAAAACAGTCAACGCATACCTCTCCAGCATGAGGGTAAAGGCGTTGTGGGAAAGGTGAATAGATTCTGTGTGTAGTGGTGAGGAAAGGACTACTGTTGGCCTGTAGGTGCATGTTTAAATACTCACATGGCCCTCCCAATTGGTAATTACGAGGAGAGTGGTATGAGGGCCTGCACAGTTCAAATTAAGAGACGGGCTTAATCAGTCTAGACAACTGGATCCACAGGCCAGTTCTTAGGGTGTGGAGAAGACCCTGGATAAAGCACAGACAACGCTGAAGACTGGCAGGACGACAAGACCAGGAGCAGCAGGAGTCTTATTTGATGCAGTCTTGGTTCCAGACAAAGTCCAAGATGCCCAGACGGTTGAAGTGGTTTCGGATCTGAATCTTGTCCCACAATGAATCTGAAGAGCCACCCTCAAGTAAGCCCTTAAGTACCTTAGGGAAAGGGTTGGGACGATTCAGGGATCTCTCCCAGAGGAGGGGCTGGACAGAGTGGAGGATACTCCCATGTCCTTTGTCCAGTTTCTGCCAGAACGGGAGCTAACGGATTGCTGAACTGGTTCCAACTGGAGTATGCAAAGAGGGCACCAAATGTGCCCTTCAAAGCAGTTTGGTGGCGCTGGATAAACGCCCCCTCCCCAGTCCAATACACTAAGTCCTGTATGAGGAAACCTATTGTTCTACATTCCCCTCGCTGGAGCTCTGCGCAACAACAGGAGGGGAGAATCATGTCTGTGGTCGGCAGCAACACTAGCTTGCTGTTTGAATGTGGAAGGCTGGTACCTGGAATACAGGGGTGCTCCCTAGGGAAGCCCCCCCCCCCCTCCCCCAGTACATGAGAACCTACATCCAACACTGGAATCAGTGTTGTGGTAGGATTCTAACATGTTTTATACCAAACATGACCAGTTTCGGTTCAGCAATATATAGTTAGACGTCTCGTAATTGACTTGATGCCCACTATATGTATTACATGGTTGACCGCACTTACAAAGCCTGGTGAATCGCCCCCTGGGTTTGTAGGGGGTGTCCTGCTCATGCAGGGCACCCTCACACTTATAACCTAGCACCTTGCCTTCAGGATTGAAAGGCCTGCCTTAAGGTTTACTTATAGATTTTAAGTGCAAAGACCTCAGATATAAGGAAGCTTATATCTGTTGTGAGTGGTGCTAGCACCAGCTTTCACAGGCTGCAATGGCAGGCCTGTAGTTACAGTTTGAGTGGTGTCCCATGGGTGGCATAATATATGCTGCAACTCATGGGAGACTTCCGGTGTGCCTATGCCTTGGGTACCTTAGTACCATATACTAGGGACTTAGAAGGGTACACCAGTACCGCATCTGACGCACCTGTTGTCTTCCCTGAGATGAAATCTATGCAGTCTGGTCGGGGTATGATATAATCTGTGCAACAATTTGAAGTGTATAAAACGTAATCTGCTATTACCAGTGATGGCTTCTGTGTGTGTGCAGCTGTGTTCCCACTGTAAGTCAGACACTGGGACCTCCAAATCTTTGTCCCATTCTCGCCTAGCTCTAATCGTGTATGATGGCGTTGCTGCCTGCTTGTGTTTGTATAGAAGAGATACAGCGTGCCTGGGAGGCTCTGACTGGAGGAAAGCGTGCAGGGGATCTAACGTGGTCGGCTCCTCAGGAAATGCAGGGGTAAACGCCCTCACACTCTGCCGAAGTCGGGTATAGAGGAATGTGTCCATTATTATTGTTGGTGTGTGTGTGGTGAAGAATTGTTCCTTGGTGCGGAATTGCCCTCCAACATGAAGATCCCCCAAGTGAAGTAGTTAAGTCTCTTGAGCATCTTTCGGCAAATCCCCTCGCATGCGACGGTAAGTAAAGGGTTTCGCATCAGGGTCATCTTGGGCGAGTATAGCATCAGGGAATCCAATTTACGGGTTATGCGCTGCCACGCCAAGACTGTGCAATCTACAGTGGAAGAGTCTTGCTCACGTTCTTTCACTGATGTAAAGAGGTAGGCCGTCGGGGGCGTCGGAGCCATGTAGCCGTCCTCAACCGCCAGGTGGGGCATATATGGTGGTGGGTGGAACTAATACACTGTGAAGTGAGCCTGTGCACAGTAGTAATAGAATTCGAAGTTAGGTACATCGTACCCTCCCTGATGATAGGGAAGCATCATATTGCACAAGTTGAGGCGCGCCTGTCCCCCCCATATGAGCCTCGTGAGTTGTGTCCTGAGTGTTCTAAAGAAGAAGCTGCCTGGGTAGTATGGTATATTTATGAAGAGGTACAGTAGTTTTGGCAACAGTACCATCTTGATCAACAAAATCCTCCCTGCCATGGATGAAACCTCAACCTCTCCCCTGGACGGACCACTTCTTAGTGCCACTTCAATTTTGCTATCTATCCCAGAAGACAGCTAAGAATGATAATAATAATTTTCCCCAGCGAAAATGGAAGCAGTTTTCCCAAGAGGCTTTTAATCTGCTTATACAGAGGGTGGGTCCACCTATGGCCAGGGTTAGTGACACTGCAAATACCGAATTTAACTAACTACTTCTAACTGCCTTGGACTCGCTTGCTCCTCGGAGCAGCTGTAAGTTGAAAGGGGGTAGACAGCGCACTGCCCCTTGGTTTACCCAGGAGCTACAGCAAATTAAATCAGAATGTAAAAAACTTGAACGGAGCTGGAGGAGGAATCCATGCGCACAGGGCAAGAGTAGCTATAGCTTAGCGCATAAAAGATATCAATGCGCATTGCGCAGGGCGAAAGCCAAACACTATCAGGCACGCATAGAGGAAGCTGAGAGCTCGTCGAGAGAGCTCTTCAAAATTTTTAAGGAAATATCCCTGGTATCCAGTTCTAATGCCCCGAAAGTAGACTCGGTTGCAGAATGCAACAGGGTAGCTGACTTCTTTTCGGGGAAGGTTAAGAACATTTACGCCTCTTTTTCTAAACAACCCGTGAGTGGCATTGAATTCAGGGCTGCAAGGACTCCTATGGATCCGTGCAATACACTACAACTGTTTACGGTTCCTCCTACTGAGAGCTTAAATAGGATCTGCCGCAGCGTCAGGTCCGGATCTCCTATTGATCCTGCGCCTCCTAGAGTGGTGTTGGGTGGTCTGTCAGTGCTGGAACCTTACATCAGGCATGTACTGCAGACGTCTTTCTCCACTCAACAGATCCCGGAGGACTGGAAGAAGGCGGTTGTGTTGCCTATTAGGAAAAAGCCCAACGTCGGTCTTGACGTGTTGGAGAACCTTAGGCCCATCTCGCTGCTTCCCTATCTGGCGAAAGTCGCAGAAAAGGTGGTGAACTCTCAATTAGCTGAACACCTTGGGAGAGCCAATATTCTTCACCCCTCCCAATCAGGCTTTCGAGCGGGCTTCTCGACGGAGACGGCCCTTCTGCGTGCAACTGAGACCCTTAGAGCTGGAACGGATGCGAGGCACACTATGGCCTTGATAATGCTCGACCTCAGCGCAGCGTTTGACACTGTAGCCCATTCCATCTTGCTACAGTGTCTAAACGAAGATGGGGTCGTAGGAGCCGCCCTGAACTGGCTGCAGTCGTTCCTGACGGGGCGCTGCTTTCAAGTTCAACAGGGGTCCTGCCGTTCCTCCGAGGTGCCCCTAGACCAGGGAGTGCCACAGGGATCAGCATTGAGCCCTACCCTTTTCA
The DNA here is from genome assembly GCF_964261635.1 of Lissotriton helveticus. Lineage (NCBI taxonomy): Eukaryota > Metazoa > Chordata > Amphibia > Caudata > Salamandridae > Lissotriton > Lissotriton helveticus. The sequence continues at coordinate 1,153,582,256 of NC_136067.1, read as the reverse complement.
ATCTTTACATGGCCTCCCTGGCTAAGGTTGTCCAAGCATTTGGGGTGGAGTTGGTGTCTTACGCCGACGACACTCAACTGCTTATCTCGCTGTCTCAAAACCCCACAGGAGCATCCTCCAATTTCAAGGCCTGCATGCAGGCCTTGGCCGACTGGATGGATGCCCATTGTTTAAAGCTTAATGGCTCCAAAACCGAGGTTTTGGTGGTGGGTGGGAAGAGCAGTAGCTGGTCAGCCGATTGGTGGCCATCCTGTCTGGGCGCCACTCCTGTACCAGGTGAGGAAGCAAAAAACCTAGGCGTGTGGGTTAATCCCACACTGTCCTATGAGGGTCATATTAGACGCCTTGTGGGGAAGTGCTTTGGGGTCCTGAAGGTTCTAAATAAGACTCTAGATTTCCTACCCCTGACTGCCAGAAGGACGATGACGCAGGCTTAGGTCGCCTCTCGGTTGGACTATGGGAACGTTTTGTTCCTTGGTACCACTGAGAGGAGTATGGGCCGCCTGCAGGTCATCCAGAACGCGGCTGCTCGCCTGGTGCTGAGGAGGCCGAGGAGAGCCAATTCACAGAAGGCGCTGGATGCTCTCCACTGGCTCCCCATAAAGAAACGTGTTCTGTTTAAATGCCTGCTTATGTGCCACCGGATTGTCTGGTTGAGGGCTCCGCCTATCTTCGGGACCTAGTCTGCAGATACGAGCCGCCCAGGGCCTTGCGCTCGGGAGGTACGGGGCTGCTGACGGTTCCGTGGATAAAAAGATCCAGAATGGGAGGGCGGTCGTTTACATTACTGGCCGCCCAAAACTGGAACAAACTCCCGCTGGCTCTAAGGCTGGAGAGCAGAGAGGCAATATTTCGGTCTCTGCTGAAGACCCACTTGTACACACTGTGAGGCTCTGGTGAGGGGGTTTCCTAGTGAGTTTTTTGTTTGCCACTTCTCCAGTAGCGCGGGGACACGCCGTGATGGCGTTAATGAGCGCTCTACAAAACCCTTTATTATTATAAGGGCAACCGTAACCATTTAGTGATGGAGTCAGTGATTTTATCCATGGATGTGCCATAATTAGCTCTCATCAGCGCATCTCTATCCCTAGTGATGTATATGCCTAGGTACTCCGATTCCCAGACCAGTGGGTAGTCTAGCTGACGTGGCTGGGTGCTATCTGTTAGTGGGAAAACTGCGGACTTAGACCAGTTTATCTGTATACCAGATATAACACCAAATTTGGTGATCTCCCTAAGGATAGGGTTCAGATTATCTTTCCCTAAATAAATCTTTGTTTTATTACCATGTACATACAAAAACTGAAACAAAACATACCACCTTTTAGATTACATTAACCATGTATCACAGTGCAATTGTGGCCTTCACCCATCACCGGATGAAGTGAATTTCTAGCCCCGCAAGTGCGGCTGTATTCTCTCAGGCCAGAGCAGACCCCTGAAAACAGCCCCCTGTTTAGTCTCAGTAGTTGCATCCTGGGTCCCCCAACGCTCCCCCGGACGTCCCCCATCTCCAGTGGAGTCTTGGGCGTGCTCCCCAGTTCTCCCACTCCGTAGTATTCCCTCTATGAACCCAATACCTTCTGAAATTTCCCTGGGTAGCCCGTGGCCTGCTGAACTAACTTTTCTGCTTCTATACATTGTATCACGCCTGTTTTCCATTGAGCCTTTGTCGGGAGGGTGTTGTAGAAATAAAAACCCTTTTAGGGGTTTACTGATACACCTTGGCCTTAAACCAACAAAGAAGAGATTGGCATGGAAGCTATAATATCAAAAGAAGTATTTATTTACCTCACATGAGGGGGACTGTGTGTCACAGTACTCTCAGGCCGCTGTATGAGACAGTCTAAGGAGTACAGAGAACAGGGGCCTTTTATGGGCGGTTTATTGCTGTCAAGACTCAAAAAGCGAGGCAGTACAAGTGTGCACACAAATGCATAAAAGGATGCATAAGAATTGCTTAGTCAACAGAGTGGGAGGAGAGACTAAACTGCTTACATCAGTTTGAATAGCCTGACAGTTCTACACTAGGAGCAGGTGCATTCTGCCAGCTACAGTTCTTTCTGAGCGTGTGCAAGGCTCTGGAAGAGGGAGAAAGCACATGGCGAGCACGCGGCTAACTAAAATGGCTGCCAAGAACAAAATGACGATTAGCTCATGCTAATAGCGATTCCTGCAATCTTTAACAGAGGGTCTCCCCAGCCATCTCGCTAAAACCTGTTTCACTAGATCAAAGCCCAGTGCGCAAAAGTTGAGTTGTCTTTTTGGTAGGTGTGCCTTTCTCTGTACCCCCAGTACCAGGAATTGCGAGGTGACCAAGACTTATACGCCCAAAATGAAGGCAAGTTCGGAAGCCACCTCCCTCCAGTATGTTCTATCAAGGGGCGCAAAGCCAGATCATGAAGACGTAGGAACCCTCGCTCACTCCACAGCGTAGACCGTTATTGGACTGCGCTTCCCCATCTTAAATAGTTGCCTTCTGTTGTAATAGATCCTATGAAGGATCTTGAGTTGAATTAACTTTAGACTCATTTTAATTGCCACCTCCCGGGGGTGCATCAGCTCTGCGTCTCATTCTATACCTTCCATCGAACCTACTTCGGTTTCCCAACGTGACCTGAAGGGACGGAGGTTGGCGGGTCTGTTTTTGATAAGTGGGCGATATGTTTGGGGCACGGCTTTAATGGTCATCTCTCCCGAGAGTATCCTCCTTTTAATGGGCCTACTTTCCTCTAGCTTCTACCACTCTAAAGTTTCTGCCTGTTGGGCATGTGTCACTTGTAAGTATTTTAAAAGTTCCTGTGTTGTGAAGTTGTTGTTCTTGCAATTTTTGGAAGGGCTTCACCCCTTCTCCAACTAAATCCCCAGTTGTTGATATCCCTATCAGGTCCCTGGTTCGCATCCCGTACAGTTTTCGCACCTCTCCTATCTGAGGCTTTCGTATGTTCTAGCAAGGGGGTATGAAGGGTTTGCCATAGATATAGTGTATGTGCGAGTTCCCCTTTATCAAGGATCGTTCCGGTGCAAATCAGTTTTAGGATTGTAACAATTTTTATTGGTTTTGATTTCCAACACCCTGTGCGTACATCCATTGGCCGGCGAGGTAGCTGAGAGGCGGGCGGGGAGGGGGGAAAGGGACAGAGGGTGAGAGAGAAGTGGAGAGTGGTAAGGAACATAATCCATATCAACAGTAAACAATGAGTAAAAAAAACCAATACGTGCTCTTGTCACAATTGATGCAGTCGTCACTCCTTCTTTTCCCCTAGGTCTACTGTGGGGGGGTCATCTGCAGTAGGCGCAAATATATCAGGCACGTGAGTTGCTGGAATTCTCCCGAAAGGTGCTCAATGCATGCTCCCAATCGTTTTTCGAACTTGAGGAAGGTATGGTTAATGACGGCTGTCAATTTCTCCATCCCTAGTAAGTCCCAAAGCTTGTGAAACCAATTTGTATGTGTTGGGACTACATCCGTACCCCATTTAGCTAACAGGACTTGCTTAGCTGCGCAAAGCGCTAATGTAATGGCCTTACCCTTTTCGGATTGTAATGGATACGTTTGGACATTGGGTAGCCCCAACAGTACATAGATGGGAAAGCAGTGTATTTCTGTATTGAACATCATGTCAATGGTAGCATTCCAATCCACTGGTCTTTTGCAGACCATGCGAACTCAGTTTAGACCGAGCCATATGCAAGCCAGTCTTGACCCTGCTCCAACAAGAACATTCCAGCCTAAACTTCCAAGCTAGGTCCTTTCTCAACCAGAACACAAGCAACCTAAGACAAGTTTTTACACTGATTGGGGCTCTTCAGTCAGGTGTAGCTTACTTCCCGTGGCACAATGAGCATGGGTCATGCGTCCCAGCATAACCTTGGCCACTTAAGGCGGTACAGCAAACACACAAGAGAAAGGAGGATGCTTGCAATAAATCTAGCCACTAGAAATCTCGGGCCAGATGTAGGTAGGGTTTTACCGGTCGGTAACGGCCGAATTCGGCCGTTACCGACCGGTATTTGGCATTTGATATGTAGGGGCAGGTAAACAGGGAAAATCGGTAATTTTACCGATTCGGTAAATATACCGGTCGGTAAATTTACCGACCGGTATATTTACCGAATCGGTAAAATTGATATGTAGGTGGGACTCTTCTGAGTCCCACAAGGCCTACAAAATCGGTATTTTACCATCAAATTGTATTTGATGTTAAAATACCGATTCAGGTGTGCATGCACATGTGTGCATGCACACCTGTGCCATATGACAGGCAGACCTGCCCTTAGGGCAGGTCTGCCTGCCATATGGCCCCCGAACCTTTTGTGGGGGTGCTAGAGGGTGTCAAAGTGACACCCCCTGCACCCTTGTCAAAATCGGTATTTACCGAATCGGTAAATACCGACCGGTAATGCCCCATTCATTCCTATGGGCTTCAAAGCCCATAGGAATGAATGGAGCATTACCGGTCGGTATTTACCGAATCGGTAAATACCGATTCTTAACGATTCGGTAAATGGAACATCTGGATGTTCCTACATACCCCCACTTCTTATTTACCGATTCTTAATTACCGAATCGGTAAAATTCGGTAATTAAGAATCGGTAAATAAGTTTTACCTACATCTGGCCCCTCGTCTGGAGACATGGGTCCTTTGCTCACTATACTACTAGCCCCAAGCTACGCCTGACTGAAACGCACCAATTGGGATGAAACCTCTTTTGGGTTACTTGTGTGTTAGGCTTAAAGAGGATCTTGCTTGCCAGTTTGGGCTGGACTGTTCCTATTGGACCAGGGTCAAGATTGATTTGCATATGGCTGGGTCTAATCTGAGGTGGTATGGTGGCCACAAAAGAACAAGGGGTTTGAATGCTACCCCAAGCAATTACCAGTGGTTAGACTTATTGCAAGCATTCTCCCATCATCTTTTGGTCATTAAACATACACTGGGCACTGGATAGCAGTATCCTAGTTTTAGAGCTCAAGATTTCCAACAGGTGAGTCCTTAAAAACTGGTGAAGACCACCCAAAAGGTGTCTCTTTGCAACAGCACGTATGTATGGTGTGGGTCTTTTAGGATAGCTCATGTTTTGGGCAAGATTTTGGTGCTAATGTAAATATTAACTAGGACTAGAGAAGAAGGGATTCCAACATATATTTCATCCAGAGTTTACATTGACCTCTAATAAGCAAGTATGTTGCCAATTTGTATAGTTTTACATATATTGCCTTAAGTTTGCTGACCATAATATTTACATCATTTATTCATATGTTTATTTTGTTAATAAAGCCTCTTAAAATTACAACGTGGACTTGTTGTGTGTGCACCTTTTGGAGAAAGGTGTGCTGGTAACCCAATAATAAATAAAATGTATTCCTTCCATCTCTGGCAGGACTGATTGTTACCAGACACGCATTATTTTCAGATTAGTGATGGGAAATGTATAGGTCACAGACTGTTTTTTCCACTCAGGTTGGTTATTTGTTTCAGACCTTTACTTTTATAAACAACCTAGGAAAAGCTACTGGGCCATATTTGCACGTAGATCTGTAAAAACCTATGCAATTGTTTTTAGTAGAATATAGCCCGTGGCACAATGAGCAAGGGTCATGTGTCTCAGCATAACCTTGGCCACTTAAGGCGGTACAGCAAACACACAAGAGAAGGGAGGATGCTTGCAATAAATCTAGCCACTAGAAATCTCGTCTGGAGACATGGGTACCTTGCTCACTGTACCACTAGAACCAAGCTATGCCTGACTGAAACGCACCAATTGGGATGAAACCTCTTTTGGGTTACTTGTGTGTTAGGCTTAAAGAACTACTGGGCCATATTTGCACGTAGATCTGTAAAAACCTATGCTTTCTTGCCGCCACTCTTGCCGCCACAGTAACTTTATGCCCAACTTCACGTGTTGCCTGTGATTGACACCTGGCTTGTATCGAGGGACAACAGCACCGGGTGCAGTGCGGACTCGGACGCCGCAACTTCGCCGCCATCACTGGGGACGTCGGGGGACTACATCCCCCAGCAGTCCACGCGGCAGTCTCGCCGCGCATCGCGAGAGCGATCACCAGGAGGTGCTCAAAAGGGAGCCCGTCTTTCTTGCTGCCACAGTAACTTTATGCCCAACCTCACCTGTTTCCTGTGATTGGCGCCTATCTTGTATCGAGGGACAACAGCACCGGGTGCAGTGCGGACTTTGACGCCCGGACGCCGCAACTTCGCTGCCATCACTGGGGACGTCAGGTGACTACATCCCCCAGCAGTCCATGCGGGAGCCTCGCCACACATCGTGTGAGCGAGCTCCAGGAGGTGCTTAAAAGGGGGCCAGGGCTCCCGCAGCGCGGGAGCCAGTCTTTCTTGCCGCCACAGTAACTTTATGCCCAACCTCACCTGTTGCCTGTGATCGACGCCTGGCTTGTTTCGAGGGACAACAGCACCGGGTGCAGTGCGGACTTGGACACCGCAACTTCGCCGCCATCACTGGGGACGTCGGGGGACTACATCCCCCAGCAGTCCACGTGGCAGTCTCGCCGCGCATCGCGAGAGCGATCACCAGGCGGTGCTCAAAAGGGAGCTCGTCTTTCTTGCTGCCACAGTAACTTCATGCCCAACTTCACCTGTTTCCTGTGATTGACGCCTAGCTTGTATCGAGGGACAACAGCACCGGGTGCAGTGCGGACTTTGACGCCCGGACGCCGCAACTTCACTGCCATCACTGGGGACGTCAGGTGACTACATCCCCCAGCAGTCCATGCGGCAGCCTCGCCACACATCGTGAGAGCGAGCACCAGGAGGTGCTTAAAAGGGGGCCAGGGCTCCCGCAGCGCGGGAGCCAGTCTTTCTTGCCGCCACAGTAACTTTATGCCCAACCTCACCTGTTGCCTGTGATCAACGCCTGGCTTGTTTCGAGGGACAACAGCACCTGGTGCAGTGCGGACTTGGACGCCGCAACTTGGCCGCCATCACTGGGGACGTCAGGGGACTACATCCCCCAGTAGTCCACGCGGCAGCCTCGCCGCGCATTGCGAGAGCGAACACCAGGAGGTGCTCAAAAGGAGGCCAGGGCTCCCGCAGCGCGGGAGCCCGTCTTTCCTGCCGCCATTCTTGCCGCCAGAGTAACTTTATGCCCAACCTCACCTGTTGCCTGTGATTGATGCTTGGCTTGTATCGAGGGACAACAGCACCGGGTGCAGTGCGGACTTTGACGCCTGGACGCCGCAACTTCTCCGCCATCACTGGGGATGTCAGGGGACTACATCCCCCAGCAGTCCACGCAGCAGCCTCGCCGCTCACCGCGAGAGCGAGCACCAGGAGGTGCTCAAAAGGGGGCCAGGGCTCCCGCAGCCAAGGGCGGGCCCGTCTGCGCCCATCAGAGCCAGGAGGAGGCTGGGCTGGGCCACCCCTCTTTGTATGAACTTCTCGTGATCAAGACTTCTCTGGTTAGCGTTAAACATTTATTAGGTGTCATTGATTTATGTGATTTATAGACTTGGTTTAATTTGGTGTTTTTTAATTTTTAATTTTTTAATTCAAGATTTAGCATGTCTAAGGCCAATCGTAGGGTAGTGGGTGGCCAGGGGGTTGTGGGCACACTAGATGCCTTTCTTTCACGGGTTGAGTCGATTCTCATGCATGAGATTAAGCTTACTGAAAAAAGACTCTCCCTAGATCCCCAACCCCATCGAGTCTCAATAGGATCACATACACCTAGTCTCCCCTCTACTGAGGCTCCAACTGGAGACCCTACTCATTTGGTGACTGCCCAGATACATTCTTCCGAAGCAAGTAACCATCCATCTAATGGTAGCATTGTATCTCTTGATCCTTCCCCCTCTCCTAAGGTTCTCACACAATAACAGAGATCGGAGGAGACAAAGTTTGGGGAGGTTCATAATAAAAAACAGAAGGCGCGTGGGAAGCCTCAAATTTCAACCCGTGCTAGTAAGATGGCTAAAACAAGGAGTAAATGCACAGATAATGAGGGGGGTAAGTTAGTTGCTTCCTCAACAGCTAATAATAGCTTAACTGGAGACAAGAAAGAGGATAGAGCCCACATTAAACATGTGTTTAGGGATTTTGAGGAAGTTCTCCTTTCCAAAATGGGTGAGAAAATGGTGGCTTTGTTAGATCCCTTATTAACCAAACTCTCAGAAATATATACAAGGTTGTCTAAGTTAGAGTAACATCTATTATTACCATCGTCAACTATGGGTAAGGTCACAAATGGCCAGTCAACTGCATCCAGTCTAGTTACAGTGCACAGTAAAAGTCAACCTAATGAGGTAGACCGCAGTGACTGCAGTGATGGTAGGATAGGACTAGTTCCCAATGTCCATGCGAGTAGTCTACACACCATACCCAATGATCCTGTATGCACTAGGGAACAACAATGGAGTCGGGATTTGGGTACCACACGGGGTAGGAATACCGTTCCTAGCAGTTCTCTTAATCTTCCTCCGGAAGCCACACCTTATACCATTGTCCTCTCTAATGTACCAGTACTCTCTGCAAGTAATGTTGAACACTGGGAGTCGCTAAAGAATAAAGCTTTACATATGCTAAACACCAGAACCGGGTTGGGCAATTCCATTCTTCGCGAATTTAAAATGGTTCGTAGAGTTCCATGGGTAGGGCAAAATCAGAAACACCTTAGAGGGGATTGCGTGGTGCTTAGTTTTGGGTCCCCATCTCTTGTACAAACAATCTTGGAAAGGGCAGGCACAAGGGTTTTGAGTGAAGACATTATTGACATCTTGCCTTGGGTTTTTTCTATTGGGCTTCTTTACCGTGCATTACAGCTAGGGATGGTGCTAGAAATATTGCTCCGGTCCTATGATTATGTAGTCCCGACATTAAATAGATTTCAACTCCTCTCCACATTGGAGGATATTGATTGCCTGCAAACTGCTGAAGAGTGTAACATGTCTCTTCAGTCACCATCTACTCCAGGAGGGGGGACGGGGCTCCAGTATGCAAGAAGCCAGGCAACTTACCCCAAGTACCGCTAGCAGGAGAGGGGATTGGGAAATTGGGGGGCAGGTTAAGAAGGGACATGGGGCGGGTTAATGAGAGGGGTCCACCTGACAATTATATGCAGGAAGTTGCTTGAGTTGCTGGGATGGAGACTGTTTTTTGTGACCAATTAGGCCATGGTAATAATCTCCGTGATGGGATAGGTCTCAAGTTAGTTTCCTGGAACATTGCAGGGCTTTCTCAAAAAACAATCTCGGCAGATTGGTCTAAATTTGTTGAGCAGGTTGACATATTGTGTTTTCAAGAAACATGGGCTACCTACGCAGTATTTCGCCAGGGCTATTTAAACTTTGCGAAAGCTGCGGGAAAAGGACAGCGTGGCAGATCCAAGGGTGGATTGACCACTTGGGTCAGACAGACTGAGCAGTACTCAGCCCAGGAGGTCCATATTGATTCAAGGGACATTCTAATAGTAAGACTTTCAAGAGTAACTGTCCCTGATATTGTACTCATTAATGTCTATTCTCAAGGTTTGCAAGGGGGAAAGCTTCCCCTGTTGTTACCTCTTTAGACCTGTTTTTATTAGATCACAGAGCTGGTAATAATGTCATAATAGCTGGTGATTTTAATTGTATGTTTGCACCTCTGGACATTCATGATGTTAATCTTGGCACTGAGGAGGATGCTGAGTGGTCCATCCCCCAGCTAGACATTCCTGCTGTTAAAAAATGGTCAAGTGCAGCTCTCCAATTAAAAGTATTCTGCCTGGAGCATGGGATAAGGGCTGCCAATGGGAGAACCAAGTCAGATAAATTAGGTTCCCATACTTTTAACAACGGTTTACGTACTAGCATAATTTACTTTTTTCTGTTAAACAAGGAGCTCTGGTCTAACCTTGTAGACATGGAGGTCTGTGAAAGACCTGAGAGTGATCATAACCCCCTTTTGCTCTCTGTATTAAGTTCATCGTCAATATGTGGAGCTAGCTTAACTCCACGTACTGATTTTGTTGAGGTTAGATTGACCAACGACACTAGACGTGTCAAGTGGGCAAATGTTTTCCAAAATCAAGAGCATTTGGTTGAAATGAAAAGCCTGTTAGTTAATGCCATTGGCAAGCTACAGACCTGTGTCACGCAGGGGGAGTTGAAGGCTCAAAATTGAACAGGTCATGCAGAATTGTTTTTAAAGCTTAAAAGTTATATTATCAAGAGAAGTAAGAATCCCAGCCGTCATATTGATCCTAAAGCAGCAGCCTGGTATGGCGCTTCATGCCGCAGGCATATAGAAATCTTGCGGCAGCAATTAGATCCAAGGACAGGGTTGCAATCTGCAAGGCCAGGTCCGATTACAAGAGTGTTCAGTACTATGCCAAAAGGGCCTGGGATGAACAGCATTGGGGGGATTTGCTGGAAGCATCCCTAGGGAGGAATATGTGTGCGTTCTGGCAATTGGTGAGATGGGGTAGCTGTATTCCTAATAATGTCCCCCATAACTATGTGGAGCCCGATAGGTGGATTTCCCATTTTACAGCACAGTTTTCAAGTGCAGAGGCTAATCCAGAATTCCAAGTCATTCCACCTCCGGTTATTAATTTACACTTTACTAAGCATGAGGTGGAAATTGCACTTCAGTCAGTACCAAGAGGAAGGGCACCTGGGCCTGATTGTATCCCTGCTGATCTCTTCCTCCAAGACTTATCAAATTAGGCGGAATATATTCAGCTCTTAGCAAACGCAGTGGCTAGTGGTGCACTAATGCCAAGTACGTGGGCAGGAGCGGAAATTTTACCTATTTATAAAAAAGGGGACCGTACAATTCCAGGGAACTATAGGCCCATCAGCCTACTTGATTGTATACAAAAGGTCCTGGCAAGAATGATTCTAAATAGACTTCAGACATGGTTGGGGGAATGCAACATCCAGGTGTTTAGATTTATACTTGCCTACTGGCGCACTGTGGTAATAGGGGGAGGCACCCTATATGCTGCCTTTGTCGACTTGAAGTCTGCTATCGATCTCGTTCCCGAACCAAGATGTGGCGCTGTTTTTTGCAGTTAGTCATGCCACCTGAGGTCCTGGTTCTTTTGGTCAAGCTACATACTGCAAGCTATGCACAGGTGAGATGGGGTGTACAGGGAAGCCTCATCCATAAGTTTCAAATAGAGAAGGGGTTAGGCAGGGGTGTGTATTAGCCTTGACGCTCTTCTCGCTATATATAAATGGGGTGGTGAGTTATTTCAAGGACTTCCATACCGATGCACCTTTCCTAGCGGGGAGTAGGATCCCCCTACTCATGTTTGCCGACGACACCCTCATCCTTTCAAAAACTAGAAAGGGCCTTCAAAGAGCCTTCTCTAGATTTGAGGAGTTTTGTGAGGACCTTGAACTAATTGTCAATGTGGACAAAACTAAGTACATGGTCCTGCACAAACGTAAGCTGCCTGTCGGCAGAGTTGAAATGAAGGACGGTGCTTTGAAACAAACCGATATCTTTTCCTACCTGGGGGTTCAAATTGATCATAATGTGAGTTGGAAACCTCAAGTAGAACTCCTCAAAGTTAAGCACGCACAATTGTCAGGTGTATTGATTAAAGAGCATAGATCCTCTTACACAAAACCGATAGCCCCTGTCCTCCAAATATACCATACTAAAATTGGTGCCTCAATCCTCTACGGGGCTGAGCTGTGGGGCTACACTAACCTGGATTCTCTGGTTTTAGCGCAAAACAAGTTTATGCGGTCATTATTTGGGCTCCCACAGTCAACCCCGCTGTTACCACTGTTTTTGGATTTGGTTTGCCACTCCATTAGGGATGTGGTACAGTTTAGGCCAGTTGCTTATTGGAGGAGGATTTGGGTGACTCCTGAGTTAAAACACTAGGCACTGGCTTTAAATGATGTCAAGAACTCGGATGTCTCCAACAAAATCTCATTGTTAAGGTGTGTGAGGAATACACTTAGTGCGATGGGTATGAGCAGGTTATGGACCAACCATGGGGATATTGCTTTTCCGTCCAAGGCAGAGTTTAAGGCAGCATACTGGAACATGGTTGTAATCAGGCGCTATGCGGCCCTTACTGCTCCTTCTCTGTCTAGAGCATTTCTTGACTTAAACCATGAAGCCAAGTATGAAGGCTATTGGACTTCATTACCAGCCCCAAAGATAGAACATTATACCATCAGTTTAGGATGGGTTCTCTCCCCACAAAGGTATTTACAAAGAAATGGAACAGCATGAATACTCGTGCCTGTCCCCATTGTCTAGATGTGGTAGAGACAGTGATCCACATTTTAATTGCTTGTCCAGACTACTGCAAACCTAGGCACAGATGGCTGAAACCTGTATGTCAGAACATGGGAACTAGGTCGAGCAATGAGGCTGTTAGGATCTTATCTACATCATTGGAAGAGCCGGTAGTGGTCGCTGTCGCTAAGTTCTTGGGATGGGTGTGGGTTTTTCGTTCGAAATCCATTAGCCCATGCTAGATGATAAGATTGTTCTTGTACCTGTTCCTTGCATTATGCACCTTATACTATTTGCACTGTGCCCTTCAAACAAAGTATTGGTAGTATTTCTGGATTGCTGCTTGATGAAACTAAATATTTTAAATGGTTTATATATCAGGGTTCTTCTTTGTCTTTATACGGTTTTAATGTGTTATCTGTATATTTATATCCTTTTTGATTAATTGTCCAATTTGCAGAATTTGGTGAATAATTGATATGTATTGAATTTTTAGAGCTTTTTTTTTTTAACCTCACTGCTTATGTGTCATGTATCAACTTTTGTGATTTTTAATCGAAATAGTTTTTGAACTGAACTAGTAGATTATAGGCTAATTTGAGTGACAATTTTGAGTGATTTCTTTTTGATATTTGACGGTATTAGAATGCTTGTTCTTCTTATTTTACAGGTTCTGAGAAAATCTCTCAAACTGGATGCAATGTTCATTCCGATTACATTACAGCTGCTGAACACTCTAAATCACATTGTATATTAATATTCCCTGAAATCTGTATCCTGGTGTTAAACCTTTTGTCTGCAAATGAACCAGATGTGGATGTACTTGAACTAGTTTTCTACCGCCTCTTAGAAATCATAAGATATAAGGAAAGGAACGCCATGCTACTTATCCATCAGGTACATGTGTATTTAACTTAATGAATTTTCCTTCCTACCTGTCTTATTGATGTACTTAATAAAGAAGCCTGTCTCTTCACTTGCAGTGAATGCTCATTAAGTTGGAAGAGGAGCTTCCTCACAAAAATGTACTATGTAGTGTACCTGCATAAAGATTATAGTACACAAGCTAATGCACAGATTGCAATATGTTATTTGTTACCAGTGTTGGGATTAGAGAGGGGACGTGCCTCAACACAATATTTAGAGCAAATGTACTAATACACAGATTCAGACATGTAGTACGACAGTAAAAAGGTAAAATCCCATGGTTTTACCGTAGGAGAGGTGCTTCTTATAAATCCCCTGAGTCATCATCCTCTGAATATTAACACTCACACTGCGGACCTGTGCATAGATAAAACACTGGGTCTGCTTAAACACCAATCTTTATAGATAATGTACTTTAAAGAACAGCATGGCATAAACAATATATGGGGACTCGTGTCTCCTCTCGAGTCATGGCCCTTCCCCTGAATAAAGTCGTAAGCATGTATTAATATGACATTATAGTGTAGCATTTTGTATTTCACAGTATAGGCACATCCATTTGACATTGTTGTACATCCAACCATTTGCTTTGTATTTCTTCTTTAAAACATGAATACGAAAGAAAGAAAAAAGTAACCCACTCTCCCTAAACTTAGGTTACAGACTCTCACAGATGAGTCCAATAGCAGTGCAATTGTGTATAGTTCAAACTGCCAGTTGTGCCAGTAGTTCCTGTACTTCTTTGTTGTGACTTAGAGCAGGGCTTTAAGTGGGCCTGGTCTGTCCGGGTCTGAGCACTGGCAGTAATTTTCAGGGGGCCTGGAAATGGGTCTCTATCGGGCTCTATTTTCAGGCCTCGCAGAGGTAGTCTGTTTTATTTTTTCTCGCACCAAACTTGTTTTGCTCTAGCTGGAAGCCAATCTAGATCCTGAGGCCGCTTAAGTTTGTGCACGCTGTAGATCCTTTCATGCAGATTTTTATCATATGATGCGAGACTGTGGGGAAGTATCACAGTTTAGGACAGAAAGTCCTCTCTTTAATAACTTTTCAGGCACCTCTCTCCGAGTCATTCTGAGTAAAGCTTTGTTTGTTGAGTAAGTTACCTAGAACTAAGGATAATAAAAAAACTTGTAATTTCATAGATTTAGCTCCATATTTTTGGTAAGCGTAAGATTGCGATCCTGCAACCAGCCTCCAAACACATAGCCGCACCCGAGTCCTTCACAGGCTTTAAAAGACCATTTGCTTGTTAATGAGGCTTTGTTGTTTTTCACCCCTTCGTAGAGCCCCTGCAGCTCCACTCTGCCTATTGCTTGAAGAATTAGCCCCCACCCCCACAATGTTTTCTTACCCCCCTCCCTCGAAATTTGCCTCTGCCTGTGCCTCTGGGGTTATCCATACATCTCTTTATTTAGACCAGACCACGCCCCTACGTGGGTAGGCCACACCCCTTTAAGAGGTTTGCCCCGCCCCGCCCATTTTAGGACCCCCCCCCGCTTAAAACCCTGAATCAGAGAGATATTTGTATAACCGTGTCGTGTGGCACCATTTCAACAGCTGTAGGTTTTTCCTAAATGAATGCTCTAGATACAAAGACGTGTATATGTTATACAGTATGTATACATGACAAAGTGAACGTCAGCGGCATCCTGGGGTGAATCATCATCATTTTTATAACGGGACTTAATCTTTTCAAGCATAGTGTTCCAGCTTCGGCTAATAAGTGTTATCTAAGACCCACCCCTTCTTCTCTGTTGAGGTGTAAGCGTTCACTATTTAGCCGTTTGGTCACTTCAGCTCAACACACGGGGGCGGAGTACGCTTCCACTTCATATTGATAGATTGACTCACAATTATTAAAGCCAAGTTCACAAAATGCGTTGTGGCCGTAACTGATTTGGGTTCTTGGTATAGTTCCAGCCCACAGGTCTCCATTGACATATGAATTGTGTGCCTAGTGGAAAGGATTAAATCAGCAGTGACGGAATCCTCCAAAAATCTGGAGGCCTGTGCAGGAGAGTAGGATCTGCTTATTTTGGGTACCCCCACTTTTTGCTGTGTTTCACTGATTTACCGACTTTAGTCTGGATGGGGCCCTGCTAACCAGGACCCTGGCCTTGCTGCTTCCCCTCTAAACTGATTGCATGTACATTAGGTACACTCCAAATTGGTTACTGGGTTACCTTTGTGAATATCTAGTATATGGTACCTTAGGTACCAAGGGCACCGGTACCCCAGAGGCCTACCAGGGGCTGAAGCATGTATTATGTCACCCCTGGGAAGCCTTCCAAAATGACACCACAGGTCTGCTACTGCACCCTGGGTAAGGTGGTGCTTGCACCCCATACTTAGATATCGTATACCTATACCTACCTTTTAAAACACACATATAAACCTATAAGTCACTCCTATGGCAGGGCTTGACAATCCTGAAGGAAGAGTGCTTGGTTTTGTGTGAGAGGGTGCCCAAGCATGAGCTGAGCCCCTCTGCAGCTTTCGGAATCCCTTCCTTATAGCTGTTCTGTGATACAGCCATACCATATACTCTTAAGTGCATTATAACCTCGAGGTTAATGCCAACTTTGGAATGGCTGTATCCAAACATGTCGTGTTTGGTGTCCAACACTTTAGAATACTACCCCCCCCCCCCGTCTGGCGGCGGGGGTAGCATTCCACCCTCCTAGAGGGAGAAGACATGTACACACTGATCTAACCGGTAAAAGGTAAACGGAGCCCTAGCATCACGAAATGGATGATGCTGCCAAAGACACGAGTCTGACCTCCTGCTGCTGGACGAAACTGCGGCAAGGGAGGCCTGGACAATAGGTTTCCTGTCCAGACAGGCTTTGGTGTATTGGGGCAGGGTGGGTGTATTCACTGAATGTTTTTCAGACAGTGCCTGGGGCACACAAGGTGTCCCGTGCATTTCCCAGTTCAAACCGGTTGCTGGGGCACTCAGCCCCAGCTCTGGTGCAAAACTGGACAATGAGGAAGGGGTGTAACCACCCCCTCCCCAGGTCCTCCAATAGGTGGGACCTTAGAGTTAGTCCATCCCCGAAACTTGGTATAAGTATAGGAACCCAGTCCCTAGGACTTTAGATTACCTTGGACGAAACTCTGCAACATATATCGTGGACCTTCGACATTTCATTTCGACTGGAAGACGGAAGAAATCTCCCTTGGGGTCAAGGAGTGACTCCCCTGTTCAAACAGGCACCAAAGAAGCATCTTTGCGGTCTGCATTTTCGAGGCTCCCACCGGATCCCAGAGAATCTGCGACACAGGACACGGACTTCCAGACATCTCTGAGGCTGACACGAGTCCCCAGCAAAGCTGAGACCTGTAGCCATCACAAGAGACGTAGGACCGGAACTCCTGGACATCCAGCACATTTGCTAGTGCATCGACTTCCCGAGCTTTCCCGAAGTTGTGCATTAGGCTACTTGTAGTCCAAGCCCTGAGCACCTTTTGCACCGAAGTTTGTGGGCCTACACTCCACGATTGTTCCGTAGGCCTGCTTCCTGCATTTCTGCTCAAGGCCCCTTCGCGATCCCTGGTCCGTCGACTGATGGGTCCCCATGAAATAATCTCTTTTGTTTCATGGGCGTTCCTAGTTGCTCCAGATGTGCCCTGACTCTCCTCCAAAGGGTGAGTCCCTCAGACCTTGCTGGAATGCACCAAAGCCAATCTTTCCATTTTGTGTGGTTTGCTGTTGCCAAGGCTTGTTGGGTCCAATCCAGATACCGACTCTGTTCACAAGCTCTGTCTCTAATGAATCCGTAGTATTCCTAGATCTGAACATTTTCCCAGAAGCAGGCACACTCAAGACCACTACCCACTTCAAACCCACAGCTAGAAACTGCTTACTGAGGTTTGATAGCTTCCATCCTCGTCACCTACGAGAAAACCTACCATATGGCTAATTTCTCAGACTCAGGCGGAACTGCTCTGATGTAGCAGATTTCAAAACACAGGCTAATGACCTGAAAACCAAACTGCAACAAAGGCGATATCCTGATCGCATCATCAATAGCGCTCTAAAACGGGCGATGAATAACAACAGAGACGCACTCCTAGAAGATAAACCACAACCAGACACCAACCAGAAAAGGCAAGTATGTGTGACAACATACAACACATACTCAAATGACGTCACTAAAATCATTAATAAAAACTGGTGCATGACATGTGGGAAACTGACTTTTGAAAAACCAATGTTTGCCCATAAACGCGGAAGGAACCTAAAAGACATACTAGACCATACTCGGCCAAAAGAATGCCAATCATACACACCTTCTATGCATGGCATACAAGGTCACTTCCCATGTGGCAATTGTAGCAGTTGCCACCTCACAGTCAAGAGCAAAAAACTAACCTTCAAAAACGGCATAACATGGGAACAAAGAAAACTAACAAACTGTAACAGCAAAAATGTAATTTATTTAATTACATGCCCGTGCTCATTGGAGTACGTAGGGATGACAAGCAGGACCATAAAAACTCAAATAAATCAACACAAGAGTAACATCAGATGTAAAAAGAGTACCACGAAGATGGCAACACATTTTTTGGAAGCCCAACACTGTGTTAATGATATCAAATGGACTGTGATGGAACAATTACCATCAGAAAATGGGCTGTTCCAAAAAGAGCAACGATGGGTGTTCCGTCTGGGCACTCATATTGATGGGCTCAATGATGAAATTCCGTGGGGCCAATTTACCTGAATCAGTAGCCCAAAACCCTCACTCAAAATGAGCCCCTTTTGAAATGAGACAGGGATCATGTCACTGTCACTATCATGGATGACGTTTTCTAAACACCTCAATCCATGATTGGGGCATTTTTTTACGAAATATACTGCGGGTGTACAAAAATTCCTCTACCTATGTCTTCCTAACTGGAGCATTTGCGGCAAAATATTGTTCTTAAAAATGTCCTTCCTTTTTAGGGCTCGGCCTCCGCCCACGGAAGTGGGAGGAGTTTCGAGCTCCTAATGTTAAAGAGAAAAAAAAAGTATCTCCTAGGGCTTTGGCGAGACACATTCCACACATTCCTTAGTGTGTTATGTCATCTGGCCAGTGATTCGTCTTCGCTGTGGTGTCTTTTTAATAGCCTTGAAGTGATAGGCTAAATGTCGTTTTCGTCGGGCATGTGTAGCATTTTTCGTGCGTGTGCGCGCAAAGAAGTACATTAATTATAATTAGGAGCTGTCAGGGTGCCTCCGTAAGTGAATCCAGATGGCCGGGCGCGTTCACCATTCAGCAGCGCTCAGCGCGCAGCTGCTGCATGCCAGGCCGGGAAAGGGCTTCATTAGTTCAAGAACAAGAGTCTGACGTTCTGTCATGGGCTGTTCTTTTAATCTCAGTTTCATTTTTTTTCTGGAATGGTCCGTGGCCGGTGTGAATGGAATTGTTCTCTCGAGTTTATTATGTTTTTCTTTGCAGCAGCTTTTGTTTTCGGAGCTGAGGTAATGAATTGCAAGCTGGCAGGCAGCGCCTTTTAGAACTGTTTGCTTTCTGGGCAGAGTCCTGCAGCGGTGTTGAACTTCAGCATAGTCTGACAGCCTGCTGTATTGTTTGTATTTTCCCATACTGCCTGCGTCAACTTTTTTCCACACACGAATTTCCAACAGTTTTGTTCTCTCTGAATAATGCGCCTTGTTACTTCCTTCAGACAGCAAGCAGAGTTTTAAAGGAATGATTCAAGGAGCCCGTCAGTTGTTGACACAACGAAAGGTGAGGTAACTGTTTGCTTGCAGTTACGGACCTTCGTTTGGTGTTTTTATTGGTATTGTTTTTCCTAATGGGATTGGTGTTTGCGAGAAAATTGACTGCCCACAGCAGCGCTTGTAAGACGCGCCTGGCAAAGCGTGTCACGAGGGCTGCGTGGGGCTGATACAGATGCTCGCGCCCTATCAACATTGGGGACTGTATATTGACCGTCGTGCTGAAAGGCGGAGCAGCAGAAGTAGGTTTCCGTTCTAGACTTAAATTCTATTCTTCCGAGCTCTGGGAGAAACCCCGAATGGAATCTAGGTATCCTGCTAGTTGCAGCGTTTGCGCGATGGCAAAAGAGGAAGTGTGCTAAGTTTTATTTTTTTATTTTTTATAAAGTAAAGAACATTGGTAGGAACGTTTGTAGAACTCCCCAAGTCTAGCAACTCGGAACACATACTTTGATTATGTCGTTTTTAGAACAGTCTGCCAAAGAATTCATTTCACAACTTGTAATAATGTCATGCCTTTTATTAGGCATCACCTAACTCGTGTTTTAGTCATCACAGGAAAATTGTATTATTTTGTTAGTGGGTCCAAAAAACAACCACGCGCCTTCTACACACAAACTCATTGCACGAGTCTTCTTGAATAGATGCAAATGTTTTTCCCAAACGTTCTCAGAAGAATTTCTGTGACGTCTAACTGTCTGATGTTGCTTCCTTCCTTCCTTTATTCATTGCATATTAATGTTTTCTTATGAGCTATGTACAGACCAGAGCCGTGCAGTGGAAAGTTCGTTGTGTGGACTTCTGTTGACATTTAATACTAACAACCAACCCTCCAGACCCTCTTTTTTTCCATGCCTTTCCATTCTGTTGATGTTTTTCTAGTTTTTTTATCCGATCCAGCGGAAATGTTAACAGTTTTTTAAACTTTGTTCATAACACTTTGTCAAGACACAGTTGAGTGCATAGTAACTTAATTAAGGCTATTGAATTACTATTTCTTTCAGTACTGCTTCACATTCTATTTTTTTTAATGCAGCATTGGTTTTCGAGAACAATTATTGTTTTTGTGACATTCGATTACACCCAAGAGCTTTTCCTACACAATACGGAACTTCCACCCGCCATTCACAATTCCAATCCCAAACACAAGTGCACAAGTTCTTGCTGCTGAATTTTGAAAAGGCACGTGAAGTGGGAATCAGAGTGCAGAATCAGAGTGCAGTTTGAGAGTGCAGAATGCAGTTTGAGAGTGCAGTTTGAGAGTTGAGAGTGCAGATTGAGAGTGCAGAGTGCAGTTTGAGAGTGCAGTTTGAGAGTGCAGAATCAGAGTGCAGTTTGAGAGTGCAGTTTGAGAGTGCAGTTTGAGAGTGCAGTTTGAGAGTGCAGAGTGCAGATTGAGAGTGCAGTTTGAGAGTGCAGTTTGAGAGTGCAGATTGAGAGTGCAGATTGCAGATTGAGAGTTGAGAGTGCACATTGAGAGTTGAGAGTGCAGTTTGAGAGTTGAGAGTGCAGTTTGAGAGTTGAGTGCAGTTATAGAGTGCAGTTATAGAGTGCAGTTATAGAGTGCAGTTATAGAGTGCAGTTATAGAGTGCAGTTATAGAGTGCAGTTATAGAGTGCAGTTATAGAGTGCAGAGTGCAGTTATAGAGTGCAGAGTGCAGTTATAGAGTGCAGAGTGCAGTTATAGAGTGCAGTTATAGAGTGCAGTTATAGAGTGCAGTTATAGAGTGCAGTTATAGAGTGCAGTTATAGAGTGCAGTTATAGAGTGCAGTTATAGAGTGCAGTTATAGAGTGCAGTTATAGAGTGCAGATTGAGAGTGCAGATTGAGAGTGCATTTTTAGAGTGCAGTTTGAGAGTGCAGAGTGGCAGTGAGTGCAGAGTGACAGCGAGTGCAGACTGAGTGCAGAGTGACAGTGAGTGCAGACTGAGTGCAGAGTGACAGTGAGTGCAGAGTGACAGTGAGTGCAGACTGAGTGCAGAGTGACAGTGAGTGCAGAGTGACAGTGAGTGCAGACTGAGTGCAGAGTGACAGTGAGTGCAGAGTGACAGTGAGTGCAGAGTGACAGTGAGTGCAGAGTGACAGTGAGTGCAGAGTGACAGTGAGTGCAGAGTGACAGTGAGTGCAGAGTGACAGTGAGTGCAGAGTGACAGTGAGTGCAGAGTGACAGTGAGTGCAGAGTGACAGTGAGTGCAGAGTGACAGTGAGTGCAGAGTGACAGTGAGTGCAGAGTGACAGTGAGTGCAGAGTGACAGCAGAGTGAGTGCAGAGTGAGTGCAGAGTGACAGTAGAGTGCAGAGTGACAGTAGAGTGCAGAGTGACAGTAGAGTGCAGAGTGACAGTAGAGTGCAGAGTGACAGTAGAGTGCAGAGTGACAGCGAGTGCAGAGTGACAGCGAGTGCAGACTGAGTGCAGAGTGACAGTGAGTGCAGACTGAGTGCAGAGTGACAGTGAGTGCAGACTGAGTGCAGAGTGACAGTGAGTGCAGAGTGACAGTGAGTGCAGACTGAGTGCAGAGTGACAGTGAGTGCAGAGTGACAGTGAGTGCAGAGTGACAGTGAGTGCAGAGTGACAGTGAGTGCAGAGTGACAGTGAGTGCAGAGTGACAGTGAGTGCAGAGTGACAGTGAGTGCAGAGTGACAGTGAGTGCAGAGTGACAGTGAGTGCAGAGTGACAGTGAGTGCAGAGTGAGTGCAGAGTGAGTGCAGAGTGAGTGCAGAGTGAGTGCAGAGTGAGTGCAGAGTGAGTGCAGAGTGAGTGCAGAGTGAGTGCAGAGTGAGTGCAGAGCGAGTGCAGAGTGACAGTAGAGTGCAGAGTGACAGTAGAGTGCAGAGTGACTGTAGAGTGCAGAGTGACTGTAGAGTGCAGAGTGACTGTAGAGTGCAGAGTGACTGTAGAGTGCAGAGTGACTGTAGAGTGCAGAGTGACTGTAGAGTGCAGAGTGACTGTAGAGTGCAGAGTGACTGTAGAGTGCAGAGTGACTGTAGAGTGCAGAGTGACTGTAGAGTGCAGAGTGACTGTAGAGTGCAGAGTGACTGTAGAGTGCAGAGTGACTGTAGAGTGCAGAGTGACTGTAGAGTGCAGAGTGACTGCAGAGTGCAGAGTGACTGCAGAGTGACTGCAGAGTGACTGCAGAGTGACTGCAGAGTGACTGCAGAGTGACTGCAGAGTGACTGCAGAGTGACTGCAGAGTGACTGCAGAGTGACTGCAGAGTGACTGCAGAGTGACTGCAGAGTGACTGTAGAGTGCAGAGTGACTGTAGAGTGCAGAGTGACTGCAGAGTGACTGCAGAGTGACTGCAGAGTGACTGCAGAGTGACTGCACAAACCACACACCTCAGTCTCTCAACACCACACACTTGTCACCACTCAACACAACACACTCACCACCACACTAACTCCCCAGGCTCACCCCCACAGACTCACCACCACACACTCACCAGCACACAGAAAACAACACACACAACAACACACCCCCAGCCGTCAATGAATGCTTTCACCATGCACAAACACCAACAACCATCATCCATCTGTGCACGCTTTTACCAAGCACACACCCACCAGCCGTCAGTGCACCCTTCCACCAGGCACACACACCTCCAGCCGGCAGTGCACTTTTCCACCAAGCAATCGCAGTATGGTACACTTTACTTTTAAACATATTCATATAAAGCACAGCATGCCACCATTGGTAAAATTACAATTCAACCAACATACTTCCACTACACACCACATGGACACACTCCATAACACATGGCAAAAAGACATTGGCATTTACAATGCCATTAGCTCAAACTCAAATAAATCCGAGCCCGATTGCATTTCTAATGCTTGTTTAATTTGCAGTTACACTTTGAAACGTCATAAGTAAACTCGTACTCAGCGCGCTGGTCCCCTTTACGTTTTTTAGCCATTCGCGCATGCTCCGATCAGACGCCGCTCACTTGTCCCAATACACGGGAACTTAACATCAACGCGCATGCTCCCTACAGAAGACGCTGACAGGTCTTCTGACACACATGCGCTATCTAAACCTCAGACGCACATGCGCGATAAGAACAATAACCATCAAGGCCGACGAATGCTCACAATACGAGCAAACGGAATACCCATATAAGGACCTTCCGCCAATTATGCTACCAATTAACTTTTTACAAAACGAGCATGGTTGGTGACTATAAATACTGCCCCACCAGCGAACTACCGCATTCACAGCGGAGCCGCGTTCGGGGGAGCAAGGTGATTCCTGTTGCTGCAGCTCGTGAGTATATACTGAAAGAAGGATGGGGCCATTTGGAAGAATTTACCTGTAAGTACCAACAATATCTGAACTGTACATTACTTACATGATTTGGGCCAGAGCAACAACCCCCAACGTTCAGAGGCTCATGAGGCATTGTACTAGAAAATCTTAAGTATGCCTTTTTCATTAACTTTGCAAACCACTATCTCTCCACGCTAAGAGTTAAGTCCTAGAGGCACAAAGGGTCTAAACCTCTAGAGTGTGTGTTTTATGTTGAATGTTGGTTTGTTAAGTATATGTCTTTTTTACAGGGTCACCTACACGAGTAGAATGACAGGACCTGTCAATTGACCCCTCACTGTATATATTTTTATACAATTATTTTTTGTTGCAGGTCACTGTACCATGTATGACTATAAGGAGTGGAGTACTACATTGCAGTTCCTCTTCTTTTTGTTTCTTTTTCTTTCCAGGTTTTTTGCATATTGGCAGACAACTTTATTGAGATCTGTAGGCACATTATAGTTCTACTTCTCCACTCTTTGTAAATACACTTTTTTTTACTTAGGAAAACGTGAGTAAGGTGGGGTGTGGTGCACCCTGTCCTGAAGAAGGAGTTGATTTCCGAAACATGTCGACGCACCCAAGAGGTGATGTGCTTAATATCACATAAGAACACCTCGTCCTGCACCCCTTTAATAGTACCAGCCCGGGGGCTCATTAAAATTATTTTTGACTTACCCTACGAGCCAGGCAATTTTTAAACATTCACTCACTTGTCTCACTCCACCACATACTCACACAAAACCCTCACACGCACCACGCATAGTCTTCTTAATCAGTGCTCCCACGTAGTCGTCGGTCGCAGCACGCCGCATCCCGTAGAGGGGTGCGAAGACCCCAATGATGAAGCATGACACCAAGGGTCCTTTTGGTGTGTGAGCGGTATTTTAAAAACACCATGTGCTCCCCACCACAGTAGGGAACACATTAACTGATCCGGTGGATTATTGCTGTTTATTTACTTTGTCTTGACAAGTAGTCAGCGGCATCGTTGACTCCCGGATAGTAGGTTACATCAAATTGGTAAGGTTGCAGCCATACTGCTCGAGGCGAGCGTAGCATGTCGGGATGTCCCTGCGAAAAGGGAGACCTGGGGAATATGGTCAGTGATGATCTGGAACTACTGCCCACAGAGGTATAGGTGGAAGTGGCAGCAGCTCCACCTGATGGCAAACACCTCGCTCTTGATCTTTGCGTACTTGGTCTTAGTCTGTCGGACAGTGCTCCTTTGGCATATGCAATCAGAACCCAGGATCCTTCGCTTTTCTCTTGTAGCAGCATGGCCCATAGCCCCAGTGAGCTCATCACGTCGATCACCAACTCCGTTCATCACTGTGGGCTGAATTTCGCCATGGTGGCGTCTGCCAGCAGCTCCCTCTTTACCTAGCGGAATGCGAAATCAGCTCGAGAGTCCCACTCCTACCAGGCGTTGGCTCGTGTCAGTGTTCCTAGGGGCTCGTCTAGGGTTACTAGGTTTGGGATGAGCCTCCCGCAATAGGTGGCAATGCCCAGGAAGCTACGAACCTCTGTCATTTCATGGGACGGATGCTGATCTTATCGCCTCCATCTTCTTGGTGTCCACTCGCAGCCCGTCCTGTGAGAATATGTACCCGAAGAATTCAATCAACTCCTCTTAGAGCAAACATTGTTGCGATGGAGCAGACTTCTCCAATGAGTAGCTTGTGAGCTAGTGGTAGCTCTCCAGCTACCTATAAGTAGCTCTCCTGTGTGCAGTCCAGTTTAGGAAATGTTAGGCTTTTGCTTGGTTGAATTAATAGATGTACAGGAAAATTAAAAAGTGTGCATCTGAGACTTAAATGTGTGTATTTTCAGACCTCCTAAGTGTGTTTGGAAAGACTTGATTGAACTTCCAAAATACATTTAAAGCTGATATTTATGTGATGAATCGTAGCACTGGATGAAATTGATTACTAATATTTCCTTGACCTTGGTACCAGGTGTTATAGTTTTGCCTGCTATGTATTACCCATGTAAAGGAATTCCAAATTAACAAAGTCTTTTTTACATTGCTTGTGCAAAACCTGCCTGATGCATAGGGAACTACCAATATAATCGTGTCTGATGTGGTCATTATTACAACACAAATAATATAAATAGCTCAGGATGATTTATTTGAGCATAAGTAGTTCTTATTATAGAAAAGGTTGGAGACCCCTGCGATGATGCATTAACCCTGCAACGTTGCCTGTTGTTGTAGGGTGGCTCGGAGTCTCATGTGGTGCTCCTCAAAGGTATTGTCAGAATGTCATCACTGATATTCAGATTGCCCACCAGGCCAGAGAGGGTTTCGCAGATTGTATTTTGAAACACCTCTGCTGCAGACGAGATCCCAAAGTTCAACC
The DNA here is from genome assembly GCF_964261635.1 of Lissotriton helveticus. Classification (NCBI taxonomy): domain Eukaryota; kingdom Metazoa; phylum Chordata; class Amphibia; order Caudata; family Salamandridae; genus Lissotriton; species Lissotriton helveticus. The sequence continues at coordinate 1,153,556,713 of NC_136067.1, read as the reverse complement.
CACGTGTGTTGAGAAGGTCGTGATATACTGACTGGCAGGCTCAAGCTCCAGCTGGTGGTGCCCAGCGCTTAAGTCTAGCTTGGAGAACCATTGGGCTCCATTAAGGTCCGCAACAATTTTGTCCACCCTTTAGGTGATGCGTTGCTTGCTCCGGAGGGCTTTGTTGGTGAGCCACAAGCCCACAAATAGTCTGAGGCTCCCAGCTGCTTGGGTTCGAGGCAGTCACCAGGGGTGACACCCATGGCATTGGGCCAATTACTTTTTTGATCACCCCTTGGCGCTCCAGCCTTTTTAATTCTTCTACCGCTGGGAGCTGCAAGTGGAATGAGAACCTCTGGTGTAGAAGCGCTGTTGGCCTCAGATGTGCACTCGAACTTTTGGTGCTTTTCAGTCGTCTCAGCCCTTCAAATAGCTGAGGGTATTCCAATGATATTGGTGGCATGTGGCTTGTGGACCTGTCAGGCAAAGAAAACCATCATGCTGGTGGTCCCTTCCGTGACATGTTGCCCTCCCATTGCTTTCCATCTCGACATCCACTGCCCCTTTCAGGTGTAGTCGCTCTGTTCCACCGTTGGTGTAAATCTTTGATTTTGTTGTCTCTAACTTGGAGTGAGGTACCAGCCTGACAAAGTGTCACAAGTCCATTACATTGACACTGGGCCCAGTGTCAATGCCATCATAGTTGTGCCGCCAATGATCACTATGCACATCTGCAGGGCCCTCTTCTGGCTGCCATCTCATCCAGCAAACAAGATAGTGAATACTTTGTTTTCTTTTTCATCATCGCCTGCGTGTGACCTGATAGCCACCCACTGTGGGTCCCTCATCCTATTCGAGAGACAGAACTCACATGGTCGGTTTTGCCTTGCCCATTTCCTGATCGCAGCCCCTGTCCCTCACCGTGGCACACTTTGGCAAAGTGATTCAAGCTTCTGCACTTGGACCAGGATTGACCCCTGGGCAGGGCAAGAGTTTGGCACTCGATGTTCCAGGACACAGTTGCTACACTTTCCTTCCTCCATCCTCTTCCCACCGAGGTGCGAGGTTGAGCAGGACATCTTTGTATAGCATCTACTTGCTCTTCCTTTACCTTGATGGTGCTGGTTGCACCTGCCTGAGGTGCACGTCTCGCTAGGGCCATCTCAATCTCGTTGGCCTGCGTATCCACCAATTTGTGCGACTTGGCTAGCATTACTATAGCGTCCAAGATTATTCCACGTTGGCGCAAGATTGGTCTTCGGAGGCCTGCTGGCTTGCGGCCTTGTATTAATTAAGCCCTAATTTCGTCTGGCTGGTTGATGTTGGTGCATGTGCTTGTCCAATTTCCTGAGTCATGTGCAGAAAACATCTACTGACTTGACCTCCTTCTGTCTGGCTTGGCGCAGGTTGAAGCACTCCTAGTAGTTAAGCTATGGGTCAAAGTTTCTGTTTAACGCTGCAACTGCCGCATCAAAGTCTGCATCATCTCCCGTGTGGACAGGGTCTCTGATTGATCATTCAGCTCTGCACCACCAAAATTAAGCAAATGAGAGCTCTTGGCTGTGACCTCTGTCTATTGTGAGGCACAGCAGTAGTGCTGTAGGCATCAGACACACTGTCTTTAACATGTCGCAGTCATCGTGGGGTCTGCCAGGTCGCTGAAGGGTGGCAGCGCCGTGACTGAGGAGTGGGCCGCCGGTGGGGGAGGTGCTCGCCTTAGTTGCACAGACATGACCGGGGAGAGGTCAGCATCAGTGTGTACATGTAAGATCCCGGCTTGGCATCTGTAGTGACACTACTGTGGAGCAGTTCTTTTTTGCAGCATGGGATTAGCACAACACAGTCAAGTCCACTACTGTGTTGTTACCACAAGTTCATTAGAAGGCAAGCCATTATAACGACTTGCTTTAGGAACGCTCTGGACTTTGTAATAGTTTAAATTACTATTCCAACTCCAATCGGTGTATCAGTAGGGAAGCTGTTGAACATAAAATCCAACACCAGCCCAACACCACATTCCCTAAAGCAAATTGTTGTATTGACTTGCATTGTAATGGAACTCGTGGTAACATCGCCGTCGTGGTACTGACTTTGTTGTAAAGGCACTACGATGTAATGCCTGCTTTGTAATAGATGTTTCCTGAAGCGTGGTACGGTCCCTGTGCTCTTTGTGTCTGTCTTCCTCCCCCTTTTACTTGTTTATTGATTAGTTAATTTGCTATTTGGTTTCCTTCCTTTCATAACTTCAGGGACTCAGGCCTCCGCTCATTCACACTGACGTGGTCCTTGGCGTGATGTTCCAGCAGAAGCAGTGAGGTGTTGCTTGCCTCGCTTTCAGTCACTCGAGGCACACAAGCCTGACGCGGTACAACAGTGTGGCCAGTAGGTGGCACTGTGGCTTGCTTTGAGTTGGGCTGCTTCAGGCTGCAGAGAGTTCAGGCTCCCAGATGGTGAGTGTGCACTTGAGGAGATCACCGTGGGGTTCCCCGGTGCAGTGCGGCAGGAACAGTGGCTCCACGGCAGGGCCCTGAGACTCTCCTTCACGTGCTGCGAACATGCATCCCGATCCCCTTCGGCCGACATTGCTGCCTCTGTGAGGGCTGTAGCCGGGCCACTTGCAGGAAGCCAACGGGTCCACAACAGCCCTTGTTGCCATTTTTGACACGGCGGGGCGCATGGTAGTTGCATGCCCACAATGGTGCCGGTGCTAGAATAAGTTGACACACACAATAGGTAACCGGTTTTGAGGAGTGACTATGTGGGATGCCTGCCATTCTACAATGTAATGTAGAGGCTGGGTGGTACTCTACACACACCATGATGGTGCACCCAGGGCACAAGTCAGGGGTACACGCAGGTACACGGCATCCACCCACTATTTTCGCCGGGGGGACGCCGTCACCCCTGCCAAGAAGTTGGGCCCCACAGGAATGTGCTGAACTTGGCCCGGTGTAAGATAGAAGGATATGTTCAGCAGCGCCTGAATGTTGTCTGCTTTCAATTCCCAGCACCAAAGTGCAGGCAGTGAGGGAGTTTTTTTTTCACCTCCAGCAGGGCCGAAGATAAAGTCCTAAGTTAGGGGGCCATTAGGGCTCCTTTTTTAGGTCTTGCGTGTAGCGTTGCTGCGCAACGCGCTGTTCGCTCTGCGAGAACTCTTGTGATGGAGATTTCAGAAGGGGGCTTTAAGCCCCTCCCTTCATTTCCATTGGCTGGCGTCATCGTTTATGCTAAACGGTGGCCTGCCATTGGAAAGGAGGATTTTTGGTTCACGCCCTTTTGCCTCCGATCCGGACTCGGTGGCCTGCTTTGTTGCTGTCGCAAAGCACTTTCTTATCTTTATGGTGCCATGTGTTTCTAATTAAAAACACATGGCCCCATAAAGACAAGCAGTAACAGGCGATAGGGGCATGTCTACTTTAACGTAAGCCACACAGAACTGTTTGCGTTTTAATTTCCCCAAAAATCTACTTTGATTTGCTCCTTTTCAAAAAATATGTAAGGGTCTTTTTGGTTGGTCCAGGTGTTGGAACCTCTTGTAGTTCATTTAGAAAATATCTGTCAAATAAGCAGCGAGAAAAAAGGCACTTTCCACTGTCGGGTTCCATATACGAAAGCATTTCTAAACAAACGTGTTATCTACCCAGGGCATGAGTGAGCACATTGCGGCACAGGAGCTGACCCTGGTTCTCTCTCCACCGGCCCTCTGCGAAAGGAGAGGGCCAGGAAGTGGTCAGCCGACAGGGACACCATTAACGGAAGCGCAGCCACAGAGGCTTGGCTGATAACAGGCTGCGTGGAGGCAGTGAGCCGATCTAGTCCATCGTCCAGCTGTTCAAGCCAAGGTAACAACGAGATTCTGCTGACACCAGCAAAAAGAGGCTCTTGTTCGGCATAGCTGGCACGCAAGGAACATTGCCATAGAAACCATAGTGGCGCTCGCGAGTCTGTGTACTTCACTGCATTCATTAGTATATGCTGGAATCCGAACAATGCAGCCCTAGACAAAAGAATAATAGTTTCAACATTGCTGCCAAATGGTCCTTTGTAACGCGTGACAACTGAAGCATGCCTCTACTTTTTAGATGCCATGATTTATGAGCCCATCACTAAAAGCTCAAAAGGAAAGCTACAAGTCCCATGATGCAACAGGCTTTTGGATAAAATGCAAACAATGTAAAAAAAGACGTCACACTTAATGAGGGGCCATTTGGTAGCTGTGAAAGGCTTTGACTGCAAGGTACTCATTCAATAGAAGTCACAAGACACATATTACACGTGCGTCCAGCATGCATGCCACGCCGAATTGGCCTCAATCTCGACCTTGCTACATACCCACTCACATGCACACATGCCTCTACCCCTCCCCGTTCACTCTGGTGACACTCACGCTCGCAGGACCATGCCATTAAGTTTGAACACAGAAGTTAAGTTGCTGTTACAAAGACGAAGTACAAATAGTATTCGGAAGAGCCTTCTTTATTCCGTCTTAACACCATCACAGGTTCCAGTCAGCTGTGGAATGTTCACGCATTCTTGCTTGCTCTGTACCATGGGGTGAAAGGGCAGGGGGTGGGCGGGGTATACCAACAAATCTCCTTACCAAGGGAAGAGAGGAAGAAGGGAGGGGGAGGAAAGGAGGAGCAGGGTGCAGGACAGTACAATATTATCTACAGGTCATAACAATGTTACACTAAGTAGGTCGGAGGTACCAATATATATATATATACCAAGATCTAACAATAAACTAGAAATTGATAACCACAGACTTCTCATGTGACACAGTAATCTTTAGTCCACCTGGGTGCAAATATAGGCTTAAAGACCTCCTAGGGGCCACATTAGTCATAGTGCACCCTTGCACCTCTACTTGAGGGTCAACAACTTCCCTGTGAGGGACAATCCTGTCCATGCTCCATGTTTGCCGTTGGCCAGCTGGACAACATTTCTTCCCACCTTAGTTACCTTAGAGCCTTCTTTATTCCGTCTTAACTCCATCACAGGTTCCAGTCAGCTGGCGTCAAATGTGGAATGTTAATATATTCTTGCCTGGGCTGTACCAAGGGGTGAAAGGGCAGCGGGTGGGCAGGGTATACCAAGTGGGATTAAAACGGTTGCTCTTCCATTTGTCTGTTGCAACCTTCCCATCAGATTTTCGCACCACTTCAGACACAAGCCCGTCCACATATAGTAGAAATAAACAAGCATTTTCAATGCAATAGGTCTCGCATTTACACAAGTTTAAGCTATTGGCTTTGTAAATGACAATGCCTTTTATTTATGTTGTATAAACCAAAATATAAATAAAAGGCATTGTCTTATACAATGCCAATAGCGCAAACTCGTGTAAATGCGAGACCTATGGCATTGCAAATGCTTGTTTTAATATGCTGACTGGAGCTGGCCTGGAACCTCACACTTAAAAGTAACTGCAATGGAGGGGAAACAAAGGCACACTGCTTGTTATTTCTTCACAGGTACTTGAGAGGCATGCTTTTTGCCTTTGTTCAGTCCCTGATAATAAGAGATGCACGCACTGTAACAATGTCAGATGTGTTGGTCTGTCCCAATATTTACACAAATAACAATTTCAGCAGCACTATTTTATTTCTTTTATAGTGCTATGCAACCTAATGCAGGGTGTCGGAGCTCTTTACGTAACATACAAATACATTGGCAATAAATCATGTACGTGTGTAAATTAATGTACGAGTTACATGAGACAGGGTTATAAGGTGTAGGAGTCACATGTCCTTCATAGCTCACTGTGCTATATTACAAGGAGTTCAATTTATGAACTGCAGGAAACAAAAGGATCTCTGTGTTAAAAGCAGTAACCCACTTGACTATCTACATAAGATAACATTCTGTCATCTGCATGTTACGTGATGTGCTTTGCAGGAGACACATTAACCTTATTCTGCGTTGATTCTAATCTAGAACTTCACAGATCTCTCCAACAAATGCGTTAATCTCCAGAGTTATCTCACCATTATTACTATTCCGAGATTTACTGGGCACCTTCATAGCAGATGCCTTAACCCAATCGAATATTTTAAAATGTAGACATTGCAAATAATTACGTAAGCATAACAGATCTACTGCCAAGCTTCTCCTTGTTGCCAATTTCTTTGTGGCAGGGCTTAAAAAATATATGTATTAGTTGGGGCGTCAGGATTGCATCACTTTTTTGGCGCAACCCCGACGCCAAATATAATTTGTTAAATCTAATAATGCGCTTAAATGTATTCATGATATACTGGATAATCATATGTGTGAGGTCTTAATATCTAATGTCACTTCTTGTGATGCCACTTCATATGAGGTCATTTCCTGTGATGTTGCTTCCTGCGGTGTCACATGCAATGTCACGAATCGTGACATAATGCGCTGTGATGGCACGTGCCATGATTTCACTTGCATACTGCCTAACCTGGTTAGTTCCAACCACTTCTGTTTTTTAGGGCTTGTGCCCTGGATGCGCCCTGGATGCACCCAAGCTTGACAGCGAAAATCAGGCTTCACAGTTCACACCTGGTTGTGACTCACAATTGCCGCCAGATCCCGGTCTCCTCCTCCTCCAAATGCCAGCATTGTTACTGGCGGCGTACACGCTGTATGTGGTAGGGTTTCACAGGTCAGTGCGGAGCTCTTTCAAAGAGCAATTTCATTGTCCATTGCGTAATTAGTAAGTTCTTCATGAAAGCCATTTCTTTCGGGTGGCAAGCATGGTCCATTGCTAGCTGAACATTACAACTTCAGAAATCTTTTTGTCTGATAAAGGAAATTTGTGGACAGTTCAAAGCATACATGAAATTGAATTATCTGTATCAGGAAGGACTCCTTCGTGAGGCGAAACATCACATGCGATGCCCACAAGTGCTGTAATGTATATTAAACGGGCAAAGCATTTTTCTTTTTTTGTAGTGTGTGATTTATACATTTATTGAAAAATTAAAGAAAAAATAAACTATTATGTATACCAGCCCCTTCACGCAGTGCTTAAAAAAAGTGCCTGGGCTCTCGTCCGGGGGCCGCTGCAGTTTGCACCACGCATCGCCCCTGCCATGCTGTCAGTGATAGTAACAACACAACTACTAACCATCACACTCCTACATGTGTGAACATTTGGACTATTTCGGCCCACCCGAAGCTATAAGAATCTCTTGATTGGCAGGCAATAGTAATTTTTGATGTACATTGAATTATTTATTAAATGTTTTTGTGGTCATCTCTAAATAGCCTGACAGCGCCACCTTGTGGCAGGCAGTCACAATCGCCGGTGTTGACAATTGAGTGTCAGTGCTGACCACTGCAAACCACCAGCTCAAATTAAGTTTATGGTATCATAGTTGGGGACTGTAGGGTATTTAGAATTTATATAGAGTGTAAATAGGGGCCCCTTGAGAGTTGGAGTATTATTGATATCAAAACGTTTTTCAAAGTCGTCCTTCATTACTTCTCATGGTTTCTTTATAGTGTGGAACAGGTCCTCCTTGATATAGTTTACGATCTTTGTTTTAACTACTTTCTCTAGACTTCATCGGGACTGGGGTCCAAGATTTCTGAATTTGATGTGATATTGCTGTAAGTATAGGGTGGCCATTGCTAAGGCATCAAGTAACCTTAAATGTGTGATTTCGGATGTTTACTTTACCAGTGGGAATGCCCTTCCTCCTATGAGAAGGAAGTATATTTTAGAGAAGGTGTTGTGCTGAACAAATCCATTTATGAGATACACAGTTCAAAACTCTGAGGTTGCCACATACGTGCTTCACTTGTGCGTAGTTACATAGAAGGTGGCAGGGCTGCTCCAACAGTGGCCTACTAAGTTACAGATAGATGGAGAACAAAACAATCTACACTGTTCAGAAGATTGTAAACAAAGCCAAACCTTTATTTTTTTCTTTTTGCTTGATTTATGCGTACTGCACGGAAGAGGATTTTCTCCTTCAAACTTCCTCAGCAGGAATTATATGTAATTGTTGCCTAATTATGGAGTACTGATTTGTTTTCACTCATTTAAGACTTAAAAATGATCATTCAACATTTGAATTGGCGATAATGAGCAAAAAAAATTAGCCAACCTTTCCGTAAGTGTTTATGAGAAACTATAATGCATTTAAAACTATGAATGTACATAGACCATTGTACCAAATTCACCAGTGGTAAATGTCCTACTATTCTATTTCCCAATGCGAATTTTTGACAAACAACTGTACTTGGGGGGGCGTGGCTTGGACGGCAATGGGAAGAGTTGCCTGAGTCCAGAGCTCCTCTACACCACGGGATGCAAAACAAGATTTTAAAGTGACACGGGCGGCGAAACGAAGAAACAAACATCAAGGCAGCAATCGGAAACTGCACCGTACCGAAGGGTGTCACCAAGACAAGCGAGAACACCAGCTATACACGTAAACAAGCAAGACAACAATAACGTAAAGGCAGACCCCGGTCAGCAAGATGGCGACGGCAAGATGAAAGATACCCCTCAGCGAAGCGGCGAAGAGAAGCCGAACGATTACCCTCACCGACGAGGTCAGTGACAATACCCCCAAAGCGCGAACCCCCCGCCCAAGCGACAGCCCCACAGCCCAGAAAGTACAACCTCAAAGACTCTATTAAGCCCCCAGCACACCGCGATCACAAGTGAAAGAGAAACTTCCACCTTCTACGGGGGCATCAATCTTGCACACAAGGGCGGGGCAAAGCAGGAAAACATAGAGATCCGGCGAGCCAGCGCAAAGAGGGGCAGAAAAACCGCATTTTAGCAACACGGCCGGCACACATTGCAAATACACCAGAGCGCTAACCACCCGGATCTAAAGACAACCTCCATCAAAAGCTCCAAAAGCCTCCGGAAGCTCTCCACAACAGATGGAAAAACTAAACTGAAACCCTTCAACTAAAGGGGTCAGCCATCTTGCACACAGCGAGGGTGGAGCAAGGTAAACAACCAAATGGGAGGTGCATAGGTAAAGGAACAGCGTAACGAGGGGAAGACATCTTGCGCACAGATGAGATAGGCAGAAACGAACAACAAGAGGACTGACGGCTTAAGCAGAAAGGCCGGCAGCTAAGGCACGGAGGACGCAGCGCGACTACCGGGTGGCGAGACAACAGAAATTAAAACTCTGAAATACAAGGACAAGGACAGCAGGCGTACTGAGCTCACAGCGATCAGTGCGAACAGAAGCCAAAGCCCATGGATAGGCAATAACGGCACAAACTAAGAGCAGAGCTACTCACCCTCTCGGCAGACTCTCTCGGCAGACCGATCACTGAGCACGAGAAACTTGGCTAAGGTGGCTCTGAGGTTCCAGTGGAGCACAGGAAGTGAACCGCCCCAATAACCGCTCACACTAATCACCGCAGGGATCTGATTAGAAAGCAGACAAGAAGCAGGTCGGGGATAGGCAATAACGTGGCCAACCACAGTCACCCAAAGGTGCCAACAGAGGCGATTGACCATCCATGCATCTGGGCCAAAAGTGCAGAAAAGCAAAAGGTGGCTGATGAGAGCAGACGAGAAGTAAAAAGAGCGGCTACAGCGATCAAACAGAATAAGAACTGCGAAAGACTCTGCTCTCACCCATTACAAGGAGCCCAAACGTGGCAGACAAAAAGACCCGGAAGTACCAAACAAAAAAGAGTCAGCAAACCAAAAGTTGCACCTAGTACCGAGCAAGCGAGCGCCAAACGAAGCACCAGTCCAAAACCAAACGACAACGACCAACCAGAGCAGACAGTCCATCCCATACCACAGAGCAGTAACAAAAGATACAAACTCTTGCAGGAGAAAAGAGGGCTGGGGAGAAACATAAGGGCCGGGAGCGACGGCAAGCCGGCGCAACAACCGAAGAAAACCAAGCCGGATGGCCAACCAGAATCCATCTTCAAACAAAAGGCAGACATCAGCAGCACCCTGGACAGTATACTTAAAAAAGCTGGCTGAAGTCCACGATTTAGCCAAATCCACTAAGAAAACTACGGATGCCATACAGCTGGAACTGGCAGCAGTTAGAGCGGGCATTCATACAACAAATAATAACTGTTAACTGTAGAACAAAGAGTCAGGAAATGCTTTCTGGCCCATAGAGACAAGCTAAGTAAACAAAACATCACCTTTTCTTTAACCGGACCAGCCAGATTCAGGGTAAACAACAAAGGAATCTCGTTAACGTTCGAAGACCCAGCGGAACTGTCACGATACCTATCTGGACCAGACCTACAGGAAATGGAGACGACAACTATGTCATGCAAAAAAAGCGCCTCACCGGATCTCTCAAATGAATAAGCAGGATCGTCAAGGTGCATAACGAGAGAACACTTTAAGACTCGAATAGTAACGCAATCTACCTCATGTGCCTACAAAGACTGCAGGCGCTCACAACACACCTACCTCAAGTAAGAAGAAGACTCAGAGAAGTAGCCAGCCATATTACAGTCTATATTCATTATCTTTTATGCATGAACGATCAATGATAAGACAATTGCGATAGTCGGGACTATCCTCGGAGGAGGAAGTGCTTAGTATAAGCAAAATAGAGCACCGTGATAATCAATCCCGAGGATTTAACGGGGCGGGAGGGACCTTGCTGTCGCACGTCTGCAGCACGAAGCAATAGCAGGGGGAGGGAGGGAGGGGGTGTCCTGTCTATTATGTTTGTTACATTTGTCCTGTGCTCCCAGTATGTCCCGTCCACGTCTATGTCCACGTCGCTGTCCATATCCAAACCAAACTATCAGACAGGTCATTCAGATCAAAGAAATCACCTCAAGTAACCACTCTGGCCCACGAAGGCAGTGCACAGAGGCCCAGAAAAACTCGCAGTACCGCAATCCCATGTAGAAACCCAAATTGGCCCGCGATTTGTAACAAAGACCCTGAATAAAAATAACGCAATACAGGCCGACCTAAAATTTTTATCCCTTAACGTCAAAGGTTTAAACCACCCCATTAAGAGAAAGAATGTACTAGACTATCTAGCAAAGACGAAAAGCGACATTATCCTACTACAGGAAACAAAACCCTCCATGGACGACGCGAGTAAGCTTAGAGCAAGATGGATAGGTCAGTCAGTCTGCTCACCAGCCGTAGGCAAAAAACGAGGTGTTGTCACCCTGATAAATAGAAAATCCAACATAACCATCGAGAAAGAGCAGTACGATAATGAGGGCAGGCTACTGATCACACAGCTAAAAAGAGGTGTAGAAACCATACTGGTAGCAAACATATACGCACCAAACACAGACGACACAAAATTTTGGGATGGAGTGACAAAAGAAATAGAGGCAAACCACACGAACCAAATAATAGTCATGGCAGGCGACTTCAACCTAGTACTGGACCACACCCTAGACAGACAAACAGGATCCCAGGCTCGACCTCCCACCTCCCACAACACTCTAAAGAACATATGCACCAGATTCAACCAAAAAGACCCAATGGCGCCTGCAACACCCAGACACCAGAGATTACACATTCTACTCCAACCCACACAACTCCTATAGTAGAATAGACTATATACTCATCTCAGGCTCCCACGCACACCTGATAGAACACACAGATATTGCAGCAAGAACAATCTCAGACCACTCTTGCATCAGCCTGCAGCTGACGGGCCAACACAACGAGCACATCAAACAGAATCAAAAAAGCCATCAAAGACTACATCAAGGAAAATGACACACCAGACATAGACCCAAAAAGTCTGTGGGATGCCCTTAATGCGACCATCAGGGGCACACTAATAGAAATCAAAGCCAGAAGGGACAGAGAAACAAAAGCACAGCTAGATCTGCTAGAAAGCGACATCAAACAACTAGAAACCAAACACATTAGAGACACTTCGGACACAGTCTCTCTGGCAGAACTCACAGGGAAAAAATACGAATTCAACCGGATTCTAAGCGAGCGAGCCGGTCTATGGATAAGAAAATACAAACAAATCAACTTCTGCGAAGCAAAAAAGGCGGGGAAAATCCTAGCGTCCTATCTTAAACACAAACAAAGGCAACACCGTATCTCCACAATCACAGATGCTCACAACAAAACACACACCAGGCACAAAGACATCCTACACACATTCATGGAATTTTATAAAGAACTACATAAAAGGGACGACAACCTAGACCACGAGGGCTGCTCAGCTTATTTAGATGATTCAGAAAGGGGGTGGTGATGGACAGAGCATCTGAGTTAAACAGAACACTCATACCCAGTCAAAAGATCTGGGCTTGATCCATCACCGTTTTTTAGCTCACTGCACCATCCCAGTTCAGAACCTGGCTATATGCAAATTAGTCTGACCCTGGCCCAGTGCATCATGGGAACAGGGCAGACCAAACTACCAAGCCAATTCTTTACTGGAAAGGAAACAAGCTTCCGGGGACCGGTTTCTGGCATTACAGCCGTCTTCGGCCCGGCTTGCTTGAATCCTGATGGTGCAGTGAGTAAGGGACTCATATCTGAGCATACCCTGCCACTCCTATAGTGGCCAAAACGATTCAGAAAGGGGGTGGTGATGGACAGAGCATCTGAGTTAAACAGAACACTCATACCCAGTCAAAAGATCAGGGCTTGATCCATCACCGTTTTTTAGCTCACTGCACCATCCCAGTTCAGAACCTGGCTATATGCAAATTAGTCTGACCCTGGCCCAGTGCATCATGGGAATAGGGCAGACCAAACTACCAAGCCAATTCTTTACTGGAAAGGAAACAAGCTTCCGGGGACCGGTTTCTGGCATTACAGCCGTCTTCGGCCCGGCTTGCTTGAATCCTGATGGTGCAGTGAGCAAGGGACTCACATCTGAGCATACCCTGCCACTCCTATAGTGGCCAAAACGATTCAGAAAGGGGGTGGTGATGGACAGAGCATCTGAGTTAAACAGAACACTCATACCCAGTCAAAAGATCAGGGCTTGATCCATCACCGTTTTTTAGCTCACTGCACCATCCCAGTTCAGAACCTGGCTATATGCAAATTAGTCTGACCCTGGCCCAGTGCATCATGGGAACAGGGCACGACCAAACTACCAAGCCAATTCTTTACTGGAAAGGAAACAGGCTTCCGGGGACCGGTTTCTGGCATTACAGCCGTCTTCGGCCCGGCTTGCTTGAATCCTGATGGTGCAGTTAGCAAGGGACTCACATCTGAGCATACCCTGCCACTCCTATAGTGGCCAAAACGATTCAGAAAGGGGGTGGTGATGGACAGAGCATCTGAGTTAAACAGAACACTCATACCCAGTCAAAAGATCGGGGCTTGATCCATCACCGTTTTTTAGCTCACTGCACCATCTCAGTTCAGAACCTGGCTATATGCAAATTAGTCTGACCCTGGCCCAGTGCATCATGGGAACAGGGCAGACCAAACTACCAAGCCAATTCTTTACTGGAAAGGAAACAAGCTTCCGGGGACCGGTTTCTGGCATTACAGCCGTCTTCGGCCCGGCTTGCTTGAATCCTGATGGTGCGGTGAGCAAGGGACTCACATCTGAGCATACCCTGCCACTCCTATAGTGGCCAAAACGATTTCATCACCACCCCCTTTTCTGAATCGTTTTTGGCCACTATAGGTGTGGCAGGGTATACTCAGACATGAGTCCCTTGCTCACTGCTCCATCAGGATTCAAGCAAGCCGGGCCGACGAGGCTGAAATGCCAGAAACCGGTCCCCGGTAGCTTGTATCCTTTCTGGTGAAGAATTGGCTTGGTAGTTTGGTCTGCCCTGTTCCCATGATGCACTGGGCCAGGGACAGACTAATTTGCATATAGCCAGGTTCTGAGCTGGGATGGGGCAGTGAGCTAAATAACGGTGATGGATCAAGCCCTGATCTTTGGACTGGGTAAGAGTGGTCTGCTTAATTCAGACACTCTGTTCATCACCACCCCCTTTTCTGAATCAGCTTATTTAGACAGCACGAACCTACCTAAGATAACGACAGAGGAAGCTAAGATACTAGGTCAAGACGTAAAAATGAGCGAGATCAACACAGCCATTAAGGCACTAAAAGACAACAAAGCCCCAGGACCGGACGGATATACTGCGCCTTTCTACAAAACGTTCCAAGACCAGCTACTGCCGGTCTTGACGAAAGTTTTCAACCACTGCGGCACAAAAGGGGAAGTAACCGAATCTATGTCACAAGCCAACATACTTGTAATACCCAAGGAAGGCAAAGACTCACAATGGCCCAAAAACTACCGACCCATATCACTAATAAACTTAGACTGCAAGCTATACGCCAAAGTCCTAGCCACAAGGCTAAACAAAATGCTCCCTCAGTTGATCGGCAGTACTCGGGCTACCTCAAAACACGCATGGCTCACGACAACACTAGACTCCTCTGCCAGATAATGGAGCACTCCTCCAAATCATATAAATCAGCGGTAGCAATCACGCTAGATGCAGAAAAGGCTTTCAACAGAGTATCCTGGCGATTCCTAGAGAAGAGCATGCAAGCATACAACCTAGGAGATATCTTCACGAAGAAAGTCATGGCACTGTACAAAAGCCCCAAAGCACAGATAGCTATAAATGGAACAAAATCGGCCAATTTTAAAATCGAAAGGGGAACGAGACCAGGCTGCCCGCCATACCCGCTGCTATTTCTGCTGGCACTCGAACCCCTGATTAGGGACATTCTAGCTAACAGAAATATAGCGGGCGTAGCCATTAACAACACTACAGCCAAGCTTGCAGCCTAAGCAGATGCCCTGCTCATAATATCGGAAAACCCTACTCAATCCATACCAGCAGTTATGCGCACAATCGAAACGTACGCCAAACACTCAGGGTACAAGCTCAATAGAGACAAATCGGAATGCATGCCCCTCAACATGTACACAACCAAAGAGATAATAGGAAACTCAGGGCTGGCCTGGCAACCCGGGTTTGTCAAATATCTAGGCATCCAATTTGGAAAAGGCCTGAGAATCACCCTAGAACAGAATGAGAAAGCCACACTGGATAAGATCAAAGGACTACTGGAATCCTGGTCACCCAAGTTCATCACCTGATTGGGCAGGATAGACACAGTGAAGATGATGATTACGCCCATTGTAAGCTATCTAGCGGGAATGCTACCCATGGCATTCACTGACGAATTCCACAGAAAGATAGACCAAATGCTAAACAAATTTATATGGAGAGATAAGAAACCTAGAATAGGCCTACAAAAACTTAGACTGGAGAAGAAGCGAGGGGGGCTCAATGTGGCTGACCTAAGAACCTTTCAGACAGCCTTTATAGCCAGACAAGGAATGCACTGGGTACTCCCTAACCAACCATACACACCAACATGGCTCTCTATTGAGAGGGCCGTTCTAAACAACACTGATCCCCTAACTCTCCTCACCTCCAACAAGCAGGCTCAAATGAACAATGGATCTTTAAGATCACAAGACAAGCGCTGCTCAAAGTAGACCAGAAGCTCGATCACAGCATCACGAACTCACACTGGGAAACACTCTGGGCAAACCCCAAGATTAAATACAAGGGGAAGCCCCTGGACATAGTCATGAAGAAAGCTAGGTTTCTCTCACCCAGCGCAGCTAGAAGCAAAAGGGTCTCCCCACACTTTCAACCACCTGAAAGCTCAACACGCACTCCCAGACAGGGAACTATATAATTTCCTGGCTATCAAAACAGCCCTAACAAAATCAAAGCTAACTAAGCACAAACCCTAAATCTTTCATTTATTTATTTATTTATCATTACATGGAAACAATAAACATGACTGGCCACCAGGTCTCACCCCTGTACAAACTCTTTCGCCCCACATCCACCAGACTCAACTCCAAAAACTCCAACTACTGGGAAACACAGCTAGGTACCAAACTCACTGAACAGGATCTACAAACCTTTTGGGCAGCCTCATCGAAAAACATGATATCACCGGTACTAGCACAAACGAAATTCTGGCTACTACACCAAACATACTGGACACCAGCGCGTCTAGCATCGATAGGACTGAGAGAGAACGATAGATGCTGGAACTGCGAAACAGAAAAGGGCGGCCTCGCACACCTCATCTATCACTGCAGTAAGGTCAGCAAATTCTGGGGGAAGGTATTCAACTTCATCAACAAAACCATAGGCTGCACTCTTGACCTAGCATTCGCCACAACTACCACTGCCCATATCACAACTGACGTAGCCACCCAACAGGTCAGACTCCTCTTAGACTTCCTCTTGACGACGGCAGTCAAAACAGTTCTAGCTAAATGGAAAGATACTTCCAAAGTCACATTCAAAGGGTGGCTGAATTGGGTGAAATTTCTCAGAGGAGCGGACAACACTGCACTCAGACACACACCATGGAAGAACCCCAACAGAGGAATGTGGGCGAAACTAGACCTATTCCTAAACCCTTACAAACCGCCATGAAGAACAAAAATCCAGAACCAATCCAGCCAAACACAATTCCAGGGCGACCCGTCAACCTGACACTAAACAACCGCCCGTCAACTTTATGTTCTATATCACGTTTTTTAATGTTCCAACTAAACTGCAACCACCTGCATCAACCTATATGTTCAATGATATGTGTGCGCAAGAATGATGGGCAAACATCCGAAGACTGTACAACCAATCTCCGAACTAGATGCAAGCGCAACCACCACCAAAACCCGGAAGGTCCTATGTAAATGCCAGACAAACCTGTTATTTGTTGTATGTCACTTTGTACCTTGTAACATGTAAATACCAATAAAAATATATATTTTTTAAAAGTATGCACTTTGGTTGAAAGATTTTTAGTGACTGGAACCCAAGTAAGATAAGGCTGCACCTCAGGTTGCAGCCTAACCATTACATTGACATTGGTTATTTTGACGGGGTATTATTTACCTAGCTTGCTTTTGCATTTGCTGACAAACTGGCTTTGACTGCGGTTAGAGTAACGAATTAACTGTAGTGCGTCTCGTAGTAATCAGGCCTCTGAAGTCAATGTACGGGCAGCAGTACTGATTGTGAAGGAAAGTGTAGGTTGCTGTAGAAAAACAAAAAATCGGCCAAAAAGCAGAATAGTATCTTTCAAGATGCAGAGTCTATAGTATGTCATTTTCTCGTGCCTTCAAGATTACCCCTCAGTGGCAAATGAGATGCTAGCAAGAAACCGATTGTGACAGGTGGAGGAATGTGCCACTTACCCCTGTACTTCAGAAGAGAAAAGAATAACAGGCCAAATTCCGAGGAAAGTTACTGAGATGGAAATGTAATACCACAATGTACTCTTTTAGTCAAACAAGCTTTTCTCACATGCAGTTTTCGGTTGAAGTGTTACGTACTCATGGATTAATTATTTTCCAAACTTTTTTTAATTTGCCAATGTTTTTGACTTCATCAACTACGCCTGAACAGCCTTTTGGACATTGACATATTTTATGGGGCATTACAGTGAACTACCTTAAATAGGGTGTTCGGCTTCTCGCAGCATGGTCACGGGTCCACTGGTCTTTCCAAGTGTTTGGGGGACTGGAGACCTGAGTTACAATGCCCTTAAATGGAACACGCTAATATCTTCTATTCTTAAGGTTTAGCTAGAGGTGGCTGGTAGGCTACCTCGGCAAACAAATTTCCAACATCTGCACTTGATCTCTGGAAAAGGACAATAACATAAGGTATTCCACTTAAATGCATGTTTGACGATTCACTGTATTGTGGAAAGGTATTCACAAGTGCTGATGTACTGGATACCACACATCTATGAGATTAATTATTGAGTATGACTTGATTTGGTGTAATTTTGAGGTAAATAGTCACTCTTGCATTACAATGCAAGCATCCCACAGGAGACAAAATTATACCCCGAAAAGCCATTATCCATTTTTTATACTTATTAACCCTGTCTGGTCATAGGTTGCACTTTGTTAGTACAGATTTGACACCCAAATATAGCATTAAGCAACAGAAAGGTGACCCGTCATCCTCTGTCAAGGGCCTGCCACTGCGCTTCAAAACATGTAGCTGCATTTTCTGTAACTTGTGAACGGTTTGAGTTAGCAACAATTTTTTTGTTTGTTAAAATCTGCAGATTATGCAGCAGATGACAGATTATGTGGCAAACGCGGCAACCTCATAATTATACATATTGCATAATTGCACTGGCCTTTACAATATGGCACACAGACAGCTAAGCTGTAAAGCCAGGCCTAAAATGACCAATTGGCAGGGCACGTTGATACCACTGGTGTTTGAGGCTGGTGGTCCAAATCTACTAAAATCTCCATCCTACTAAAAAAACAATTACGAAAGCCAGACAAACACAAATTACCCAGACAATATGTCACATGTTCAAGAAGAAGCTACACTAAAATAAACAAATAAAAACGGATCACATTATGCTACTGAACTCTTTCTGGTACAAAAGGTGGCTTAAAAAATGATAATATCTACTTAGGGCTTCAAGGCAGACAGCTAAAAATACATAATGAATTAGAAATGTTAACAATATGCACCAATTGTTTAATTAATTCCACTGAATGACATGTCTTCTGTTGTTAATAATAGATTGCACTTTTAAACCCCCTCGTTATAATCATTTTATGAAACTCTGGTGTACAAATACTAAGCGTGTCCACCTAAATTTCAAACGGTGAATGGCAGGCAGCAGGCGCATTATACCACTGAACCTCAATATGGCTTGGTTGCTAAATCATCTCAGAACGTCATATACACGTATCAAAGAGGACTGTTACCTGCACAGAAATACAAAATGTGGCATGCTTCAGAGCAGTGACATAAAGATTAGATTACTACTTGAAAACTGACGTCAGTCTGTTCTCATTCAGACCGGTGTGTTCCGTTGTTTTAGCCTTTCTGTACAGAATACAAAGTCAATTGTTCAGAATTGTGGAACATTAAAGCAATAATTTTCACTTGATGTAGCACAATTATTTATTTATTTTTTTAAACAACTGTACTTGGGTGACCACGATGGGCTTACAGCAAAGAAACAGGCCAAAGCCATGACCTTTCAACAAAATTTACCAAGACCTAGGGTGTCCGTTTTAGGCCTTTAGCTCATCCACTACACACGATACCCAGAGATCTTTAAGCAAGTAGTGACAGTAGAATCTGGAGTAGCATGACCTTCCGTGGACCACAATACTTTCCCTAGCCCACTGTGTCATGCACATCTTACTGTGTGTCAAGGAACAGCTTGTGCTTACCTATATGGTGCTGTCATTGGTCCAGCTGAGTGACATAGATCCACCTCTCCCATCACTCACTTGTGACTACAGCCATTAAGTATGAGGTGTAGAGACAGTTTGATCATCAGTTTGTCCTAGTCCTCCTCAGTGCATTGAGGCGAATGCAGTTCAAAGTAGTCCATTATTCAATATTTGCTGTGGTCACTTGATTGATGGAGCCCATCGCTTTCCCTGGTGGAACCACAGTGAGTTTGTCTCAGGTGGGGGATTGTCACTAGGGGAATGGGAGTGGGGCAAGGGAGTGGAGTAGGATACAGTCACTGGGAAGTAGTTTCTGAAGAAACAAGGCAGGACTGGTCACTTAGTGGATGACAGAGACAGCTATCGGCTCACTAACTTTAGTGTAATAATTACTTGTCCTACCTTCCATCATTTATGCAAACACGCAGCTGACAAAGCGAACCTACTCCATTTGGGGATAAGTTTCATTTGGTATATGGGTTAGAATGGTAATTGAAGGTAAATCTGTACAATTACCACTTGATCTCAAATCTCCCATTGGCCAAAGTCCTCAATAGCTGGTTTGAATCCCAGCTAAATAAACACATTGCTTGAAATAGTTTGTGATATGAAAGGGAATTTGGCTTCCGTCTTGGCCACAGCACAGAAATAGCAATTATAAAAATAGTGATCAATGCTCTCTGATTTTCAATTAATTTGAATCATATCTACTTGTACTCCTCAATCTGTCAGTTGCCTTCAACATCATGAAACATTTTACCCTTTTGAAGATTCTAACCAACAGAATCTGATTAATGGGACTGCTCTAAAATAGCTCTTCTCCTCATACAAGGAAAATCAGAGCCAGCACATTAAAAACCTCTCACAGTATATCGAACTCCGTGGTTAATCCTCCAATGCCCCCCAAAGTATCTATTGTATCTCTGACCATCTTTAACCTGTAGATTGTAATTGCATTTATAAAGCAAAGTGCTTTTTCGGTGAGTATCATGTTACTCCGGAACCCAAAAAGGATTAGTCGTGAATTAGAATAGGTAAATATGAAATACATTTTAGCGGTGGACAAATTAGTCTGTTTGGATTGAAAGGATACTGGAGGTATAGAAGGGGGAAGGGCTTGTATTTATATAGCGGTTACTACCCCTGATGAGACGTTGAAGAGTTTTCCGGCGGGTGGCATGCTACTCCAGAAATCAGACAGGAAAAGTGGGGAATTAGTATGGGGGAATATGAAATTAATTTGAGCGGTGGACACGTGAGTTGTATTGAAAAAGGATAGTGGAGGGGTAGAAGAGTTTGCATTCATGTGGAACTTGCTACCCGTAATGGGGTGTTGCAGCACTTTTTGGCAGGTAGCACACTTATCTGAACCCAAACAGGATTAATAGTGGGGAATTAGCATAGGGAAATATGAAATTAATTTGAGTAGTGGACATGTTATTCTGTTATTTAGATTGCAAAGGAATAGTGGCGGGGAAAAAGAGGGAAGGGTCTAGAAAGATTTTTTTTTCTCTAATTTTTTGGAGTTTGTAGAAGGAGGTTTGGTATAAGTAAAGGGGAGGTGGAGGGGGAAGAGTCAGAAGGAAGGGTTTAGAAAATCAGGTTTGGGAGATCTGAATAGTAAAGGATGGAGACACTAGCTGCCATTCTGACCATCAACAGCGTCTCATATCACTCATACTCTTATGGCACTTAGCTTACCTGCAAATACGATGTGAAACACTTGGCAAATGTACTTGAAACTTTTCATTCTTGGATATTTCAGTACTACCTGGAATTAAAGCTTCAGAAAACTGAATTCGTCCTAATCGCTCCTTTAACTTGCACTGTTACATTTCAAGCTTACCTTAACTTCTCCTCAGCACTGAACTGTAAACCACCAATTGTGGAATCTGCCACATCATTGGGCTTGTGTTCAGACAAAACCCTCAACCTCCAGTCTAACCTAATTTGTGCACAACTCTAACTACTCTGTGGTATCATACTGTTAAACCTGGCTATCAAATATTAACCTTGTTGTGTGTCCTCTCCAGACTAGGTAATGGGAGCACATTACTTTTAGGAATTCTGAACCTACCCCCGCCACCTTTCAAATAAGTACTTCTTGCGGCTGCAAGGTTAGCCATGGACTATAAGAAATTTGATCACATATCTTAGATCCTGGTCACTCAGCACCAGATTGAAGCAAGAAGCATCTTCAAACTAACCATCACCTACAAAGCCTTGTGCAGAGGAACTCAAAACTACCTGCTCCAGAGACTGACGATTTCAGGTGGAAAACGTCCTCTTAAGAATTGCAACAGCCCACTTCTTGAAATAACCGACTTGAAAAAAATAATCTTAAAAAAGCTCTTATACAGTCATTCTCAGAAAGTGACACCAGGGTCTGTAACTTCCTTCCATCAGGACAGGATCCTCCTGCTAAACCTTCAAAAGAAAACTGAAAACCGTACTGTTATAACATTGCTTCCAAGCTTGAGTGGGCATTCTAACCACGCCAGAATTGTCTTGTCGCTCTTCAGCCATTCTTATTTATGCTTCCAACAGTAGATTTCTCACCTTTTAGAATGTTCCAATGTGCCATACCGGACACAGATCTCTTAAAGCAGAAGCTCCTGTACGTCACCAAAATGAGCAGTCTGTCTATGCAACAGCCTCACACTACCCAGATCTACATATAGGTACCACTCCTGCATGCTGATGTTTTAGGTTTCGCCTGGCCGTAGCACTGCGCACCAGTGCTCGTGCAGGCGAAATTTAATGTTATCTCAGTATTGGGGACTTGAACCCGCCCCTTCTTCCATTGGCTAGCTCCATAAATGGAGGCTAGCCATTGGAAGACATGGTTGTCAATCACTCTTTCCCCCGTCACAACGCGATTCGGGGGCGTTTCTGGGTCTTTTTTTAAGTCCCGCCCCTCACACCCTCCCTCTCGCCCAGGAGTTATTGTGCCGTTGTTGTGCCTTGTTGATAAAGTCACCAGTTAGGAAAGTCCATGTTTATTACTATTTACACCCCCCTCAGACCTGAATCTTTTTGCCATTGCTTAATTAATACCGGGTACATGTGCTGATGAAAAATATCGTATTTAAAGCATTCCAGAGAAAACGCTGATGCATTGTTGACCCGCTGAAAAATAACACAGCGCTTGTGTGGTGCTTACTGTCGTCGCGTGTGCTGTGAGGAGATATAAGTAACATGTTATTGCTACCAAACTTATAATAATTTGAAAGAAGTTGCAAGGGCGAGCGTTTGATCCACCCCTCCGTGATCAAACCTGCAGACTACTGAATGTTACACAAATCTCAGCCCGAGCTATATTACCAGCCATATGGGGGGGGGGGGGGGGGAGAGACCGAGTGGACTCAGTGAGAGTGGGATGTGACGACCTCGACCGATTCGAACCCGTGACTCACGAGTCACACAGACTCTCCTCAGTAGGCGCTAAGCAGTTTTCAACCTAACCGTGATTCAAACATGTGTCCTGCAGTTTTACTGACATCTCTGCAACATCCGCATTACCCACTGAGATATCTTTCTGGGGCTGTAATCTGCAACACGCAGGCAAACCTCCGTAGCAACATTCTTGCCCACTGCACGATTTATTTTTAATTTGCGACCCGTGGAGCCAGGGTTACATTCAGAGCCATATATATCAATAAAACCAGGGTTGGAAATTCTGAACACGCGGTCTCCATCGCTTGCACACACGCGGACTCCGCTGCAGGGGCATTAGCCAACCGAGCTATCTCGTTGAGTAGATGGCCTTCCTGTTACGATGCATGGAACTCGATAACAGGATCAATGACCTGCTGAGTTATCCGGTTGGGTTAAACCAGCAGAGATTCACCAATGACGGCGTGTTACAGGCTGCGCTGCCAGTGCCAGTGGGTACTGCAGTAGGGAATTTAACCCCTTCCATGCTCAAGACGAGCTCAGCTCGTCATGCAGTACACTGCTCCTGTGCTCATGACGAGCTGAGCTCGTCATGAACAATGGGAATATAGGTCATGCAGCGCAGAGGAGGAATTGCCTTAGCACTAATGTGGTTAAACAGTCATGGTGACGTCCTGACAGGCATAGTAGCCCGTGGCATTGCAATATTGAGACATATGAGGGCAGAAGGATTTTTTTGTAGCTTGTCAGTTACACACATTGCTGCAGGAAGGTTGTCATAACAATGTCCTATTTTGCACTGATTGGAACCTGTGTGCATTGCAGATGCTTTAACCCGCCGAGCTGACTGGTTCGGATCCTGCAGCTGTGACCCACGGATTGCGACCTGGAAGCGGCTGCTCCCGGGGTACCCTGGACTCCGCCGCAGCAGCCTTGACCCACCGAGCTGTCCCTGGCTCGGATATCCCGGGGGAATCTTAACCGGGGCGCTGTAGGGTCTTACATCTCTGAATTCATTGTAACCCAATCATCTGCGCCGCGCTGGGCGGAGCTGCAGTGAAACGCGGCCGGCTGGTAATTGGAAATGTTGTCGTGATCGGTAATTGCCGCGCGCGGGGATGTCAATGGAGCGCGTGCCGGGTAACCCGAGCCCGCACGCCCATGAAAGATTGAGCAGGAAGCCGGGGCGCGAGGACGCGCCTGAACCAAGCAGCTGCGAACAAACGCGCAGGCCGGCACGTGTCCGCAATTAGTGTGATGAGGTGCAAAGGGATATCCTGGGAAAGGCGCGCCTCGCGCTGCTTCTCGGGTGACCCTCGCGGCGCTAAACCAGCGGGCTGAAGAGGTAACTCACTGCGTCAATGCGCCTGCTGCGGAGCTGTGTGTGCAACCTGCGGGTCACAAGTACACCCTCGAGTAGCTAGCAGGGTGGATTAACGCGCCTGCTGCAGAGGTGCTGGTCTGTGCACCCTGAAGAGTACAGGTTTCAATCCCAGTGAGATAGCTCTGTAGATCAATGCACTTTCCGCATAGAGCTGCATTATACACAGAGAGGGTCGCTAGAATTGTGAAGGTCCTTGACTTATGAATGTCTGCGGTGGTTTCATCTTAATTATGGATTTGCTGCTCTTGTGGCACATTTCACCATATGCTGCCTTATTTGCAGATTTTAACAAAAACATTTCCATTTCAAAAATATCAAAAGTTACAGATTTTTTTTTCCATGTAATGGGTCAGCTCGTGGCAAAACTGGCTCTGGGTGTGTGTGTGTGGCTCTGGGTGTGTGTGTGGCTCTGGGTGGGTGTGTGTGTGTGGCTCTGGGTGTGTGTGGCTGGCTCTGGGTGTGTGTGGCTGGCTCTGGGTGTGTGTGGCTGGCTCTGGATGTGTGTGGCTGGCTCTGGGTGTGTGTGGCTGGCTCTGGGTGTGTGTGTGTGGTAGTGATTGCTGTCTGCTGAGCTCGTCCGTAGGGTACAAAAGGGTCTCACATTTGCGAGAGATTAAGCTATTGGCAATGTAAATGACAATGCCATTTATTTATCTGTTTTCAAAACCAACACATAAATACAAATTTTGTCATTTACAATGCCAATAGCTCTAACTTTTCCAAAGGCGAAACCGTTGCATTGTAAATGCTTGTTTCTGTTTCTTTCCACGCCCTTCAACGTGGATCCAGCTCTTCGCACCCAACTTTGTCATCTTCTGTTTATTACAAAGTTAAAAGCAGTGTGCCCAGTAAGAAATTGTTCCCCTAAACAACAGAATGCAAGCCATGCCATGACTGCAGAAGATGTCGGCCACAGACCCTCACAGTGTGTGTGTTTTGTTCTTGGGCTCTGGCTGCGACTCATTTGTGTAACAAGAGTGCCTTGATGCACCCAAAGGTGATTTGAGAGCAGGAAGCAAAGTTATATGAAGCATGACACAAGAGGTTACGTTCAAAGAAGCGGCTGTTCTCCGATCGCATGGCCATTCTTATGCTGGTCAGAAGTGCAAGAAGAATTTGACACCTCCTGCGACACACTCAGGCAAGAACCAACACAGTCTGCACAGTAAGGGCCCTTCTTCTTTGGCATCTTAGGATTCAAGCCCCTTCCGAGGTTGGTTCCAAAATATTCTGAATTTCCCAGAGTGACGTCAACACCACAGCAGATCAAGGTCTTCAAAGAAGCCAAACTGCAAATTTTGGATATGATACAGAGTCTTTATGCCTTTGAACACAACGGAGCTTCAGAGGCCCTACCGAACTATAGAAAAGAGGAAATAACATTACAAGTAACAGGAATATATACACTGCTGACCTCTACTACAGTGGGGCAGTCTGTAAGGTCCAGAATTCAGCGTGTCTCTCTCTATCTGGCATCACCACAGAACTCGGAGCCCAGAGCCATCGCTGTTGGTGCTGCTGCTGACGGTCCCCCCTATCGCAGAACGCTGCCTGCTGAGTGTGAGCCACTTTCAGATTCAGAGTTGTCCGTTGTGCGGGAATCGAGGGAGCTCACTGAAGACTGGATTGCCCCCCACAGGAGTGTAGAGCACGAAAACAAAGCGGTCTCTGACTGCAGGTCACGACAAAATAGCGCCCACTTCGGAAAAACGGCTTTGAGGCGCGACACCCAGCATAAATGGCGCACTTGTGATCTGAGCAGACGACCGGGGTGAAGAGCGGAGCGAGGATCTGGCAGCAGAATATTCGGCGCTATGGGGAGGCTGGGACCCGCAGAACACGTTGAGAGTGCCTGACCCTGCTTGTGAAATACAGGCTTGTGCAAGCACTGAGGACCGAGTAATTTCCCCAAGGAGACCGCGCTGTTGAAGGGATGATCGGCAGACCCTACAAAATTGGGAAACAAAGCATAAATGCCTGCACACGTGCTAAAGTACCTTATCAGTAACGAGAAAACAAAGAGGTGCAAAACACGGGCTGGAGGCACAATTCCCTATACCTCCTAATTTCAGAAGCTGATTCTGCAGAACCTGACATTCCTCAAATATACATAGACATGTTAGCCCAGCACACTCAATATACAAATGTCACAATTTACAAAATCAGTAATAAAGAAGATGTTTCAAGGCGAGTCGATGTTAAAATTTCAGTTCATCCTATATTTTTCAGTCTTTAAAATCTTTTGAAACCGCCAACGCGTTTCGCCCCAACCAGGGACTTCTTCAGAGCTTATAAAACAAAGTGAGGATATTCTGATTGGTAATCCCTCATATTTTCAAGAAGAATTTTTTTTTTTATTTAGTTAATGCGCTTCCTCAACAGTTAGTTTCCATACTGTATTGGCAGATAAATATTCTTTAATTAGCACAGTGTCCCGGATAAAGTAATTGCGGTCCGGAAAAGGTCCTCGGCAAAGTCCGTCCTGCTACAGGTCCGCAAATGAATATATGAGGGATTAAAGACTGAAAAATAAAGGATGAACTGAAATTTAACATCGACTCGCCTTGAAACATCTTCTTTATTACTGATTTTGTAAATTGTGACATTTGTATATTGAGTGTGCTGAGCTAACATGCCTATGATCGGCAGACCCTGAAGGGAAGCGCAGAGGCCTGCATGAATATTTGACCTTTGGGCTGCCGGTTTGCCTGACTCCTCCCGCCTGACTTTAAAATAGCGCCCGGAGCTCCATTACCCCACACAAGCCTGCTAATGGTTTTCTGAGGGCCCAGGCGCATTGCGGAGGCTCACGACTGCTCGACTTCGATAGTATGGAGGGGTGCGCGCGACAAACAGAGGAGAGAGCCCACCAACCAGAACCCACCGCTTAACGGATGCTGGGAGTCGCCTGGCAGTAGCAGTGACTCCATCATTGCGCCCATGCTGATGCAGCTACAGGAGGGACAGTATTTATACTGATTTATACTGATCCCCAATTAACACTATCAATATTCAGGATATGTGTCGACACTTAGTGAAAACATGAAGCTTTTCCACTAGGTGCCTGCGCAAATGCCCAAACACTCACTATTGTTTTCACATTCACTAAGGGCAAGCTGGAGGACGAGGCGACCAATGCTGCTTCGATAGAATTATGACGTTGCCCCCTGGGCGGAATACAGAATTGTTTGGACCTTTCAGGGAGCTAGATTAACGTTTGGTTGATGCCTGGTGGAGCTATTACATGTAGCCATAGAGAAGCTTGACTCTGGGTCACCCCCCCTTGGTTGGCACCTACCCTGCTGGATATCAAACATTGTTTTCTTCCTCATCTACTTGTTATGTTCCTTTTCCTCCCTCCATCAATCTTGTTTTTCTATGTTTACTGAATGCTCTAGCAACGAATTTAACTATAATGTAACTGATGTAATGCTGTAACGTCTTAATCCTCATGTAAAACGCTCTAATACTTCCAGGCCCAGCCTGGACTTCCTCGCCATGTCTCTTACCCCCCCCACCTCTTCCCTTCGTCATTCTTTGCTTGCCTCCCCTATTCTTTACTCTTTTCCCTGAATCTCTTTCCCCCTCCGCTCATTCTCCCTCCCTGTCACCCTTGTTTACATTATCCCCTTACCCTGTACACGCCATGAACCAATGGATGCAATCCGTAATTGACGCACCTTCTGTAACAATGGGTACTACTAGCCTGACTCCCTAAAACCACCCCCTTAAGTATGCCCTTGCCCAAAGTGTAGGAAGGTGGAATCTGATTATATGGTTACCCCCACTTTTTGCTTGGTGTTTTGCTGGTTTTCGACTTAGTTGGACTGGGATCCTGCTATTCAGAGCCCCAGTCTATCTGCTTTTTTTCTATATAAAATGGATTCCATGTACTTTAGGTACATACCAGATTGGTTACTGGGTCACCCTTGTGAGTCCCTGTAGATAGTACCATAGGTACCCAGGGCATAGGTACCAGGGGCTTAAGCATGTATTATGCCACCCCTGGGGAGCCTTCCAAAATGGTACCACAAGTTTGTACTTGCAGACTGGGTAAGGTAGTGTAAGCACCCCTTACTTAGATATAGTATACCTATATCTACCTTTACATATAGACACACATTAACCTATAAGTCACTCCTATGGCAGGCCCTGACAATCCTGAAGGCAGAGTGCTTGGTTTTGTGTGAGAGTGTGCCCTAGCATGAGCTGAGCCCCTCTGCAGCTTTCGGAAATATCTCCTTGTAGCTGTTCTATGATATAGCCATACCATATACTCTTATGTGCATTATAATCTTCGCGGTTAATGCTAACTTTGGTTTGGCTTTATCAAAACATGTCGTGTTTGGTGTCAAACACTTTGGAATAATACCGACCCCCGCCAGTTTGGGCGGTGGGGGGTAGCACTCCACCCTTCTAGAGGGAGAAGACATGTACCCACTGGTATACCCGGTTAAAGTTAAACAGAGCCCCAGCATCACAAAATGGATGCTGCTGCAACAGACACTGACATCCTTCTGCTGGACGAAACTCCGGCAGGGGAGGCCTGGACAATAGGTTTCCTGTCCAGGGAGGTGCCAGCACCTCCCCAGACAGGCTTTAGTGTATTGGGGCCGGGTGGTTTGCATTCAGTGAATGCTTTTCAGACACTGCCTGGGCACACAAGGTGCTCCATGCATTTCCCAGTTCAAACCGGTTGCTGGGGCACTCTGCCCCAGCTCTGGCGCAAAACTGGACAAAGGGGAAGGGGTGTAACCACCCCCTCCCCAGGTCCTCCCATAGGTCCTCCCATAGGTGGGACCCTAGAGTTAGTCCAACCCCTAAACTTGGTATAAGTATAGGAACCCAGTCCTCAGGACTTTAGATTACCCTGGACGAAACTCTGAAGAAGAAATCTTGGACCTTCGACATTTCATTTTGACTGAAAGACTGAAGAATCTCCCTTGAGGTCAAGGAGTGACATCCCTGTTCAAACAGGCCCCAAAAAGCATCTTTGCCGGTCTGTATTTTCGAGGCTCCCGCCGGATCCCGACGAATCTGCGACACAGGACATGGACTTCCAGACATCTCTGAAGCTGGCACTAGTTTCCAGCAGACCTGAGACCTGTAGCTGACACGAAAGACGTGGGACTGGAACTCCTGGACATCCTGCATTTTTGCAACTGCACCTACTTCCCGAAGTTGTGCATTGGGGTATTTGAAGCCCCTGCCTCGAGCACCTTTTGCACCAAAGTACAGAGGCCAGCACTCCACGAGTGACCCGTGAGTCCCCTTTCTTCACTGCCGCTCGAGGCTCCTTCGCGGTTCCTAGTCCCTTGGCTAGTGAGCCCCCACGAAGGCCAATCCTTTGTTTCTTGTCCTTTCCTGGTTGCTCCAGACTCAAGTGAGTCCCTTAGACCTTGCTGGTCTGCACCGAAGCCAATCTTGTCATCTTGTGTAGGTTGCTGTTGCCAAGGCTTGTTTGATCCAATCCGGATTCCAACGCTGCAGCACTCGACATCCGACGTGGGACAGCTCAAATCCAGCTCCTGGTCGTCGTTGACACCTCCTGGTCCTCGTGGCTGAAGAGTCAAGCTTCACCTCTTTCACCTGAAAACACCCGACATCGGGTGGCATCTTCTTGTCGACATCCTGGTCACTGGCTAGTGACCCAGACTCTGTCCCCTCTGCTTTCAGGTTCTTCACATCTCCGAACCACCCGGACACTTTTCCTCTGGTCTCCTGTAGCATTTCTTCGCAGCTCTCCATTGGACTCGACGAAACCCGACACCAAAAGACACCTATGCACCCGGCTTCCCTGGGTGAGGTAACACGAGTACTCTGGTGCTCCCGTGGGTCTTGACTCCCAAAGTGTCCTAGTCTATAAGGGTTCCATCGTAGTTCACCTCTAAGTGTTCTTATTCTTTAAAATTGTAACTTGTTTGTTCTCCTTAGAAAGTCAATGGTGATTTGCAGCTGTGTTTAGACACTGTGGGTCTCCTGTGTCGCTACCTTGGGTGGTTCCTGGTTGCCCCAGCGGTTCTACAGGCCCTAGGCCTGTTTTCCAACCCTCACGTGGTTCTTATACCACTATTTTAGTATATGGTTTGTGAAGCCCCACGGGCATAACGTATACTGTGCAACTTATCGTATGCTAATTAAGTTCCTTGTATTGTACTTTTACCTCTGACCTCATAAAGAGACCAGAGCGGTTGTGTTTAGAATAAATGCATACATATTTGATATATACCTTGTTTGGTGTACTTTCATTTGATCATTCAAGAGATTATAGACTGGTAAAACCACTTGCTTAACACGCCTCTAAGTCTTAACCTGAAGACTGCTCTCCACAGCTACCACTAGGATAGCTTTCTATAAGGTTGACTTTAAACCTACGATCATTAAGGGTCGTTTGGACTGGTGCAAGGTGCCCACTAGAATAGTGGACATCATATTCCAGGGCAACTTCTCACACAAAGCACTCCTACTCCCCTTGTTGGGGATGGAGCCAGCATTTTTGCCCTGGAGTCTGAGACCCTTCTGAGAGAGTCCACAGTGACAAGGGAGTCTCACATAGAGGACTGGGATTGAGCCCCTTATCTCTGGGAACTGTCTCCTACCTGCCGGAAGTCGGACACTGTGTTCACGCTGGGTTTTCTACCCCCTCCCCCCTTTATTATTCTAAGTGTACCCGTGACCAAAGCACTCCTCTCCCCTTGTTGGTGAAGGATCCAGCATTTATGCCCTGGAGTCTCAGCGACCCCGCTGAGAGAGTCCACAACGACAAGGGAATCACACAAAATGGAAGTCTGGGAATGACCCCTTTACCGCAGGGAGCCATCTCCCACCCAGCCGAACATCGGACACAGTTACCTCCTCGTCTTCTCGCCATGCCTCCGACCCCTTCCCCCACCTCTCCCCTCCTTTCATTCTTGCCTTGCCTCCTCTTTTCCTTTCCTCTCGCCCCTAAATCTCTCTCCCCCTGCCTGCTTTGTTTTTCCTCGTGCCTATTCTCCGCTTAATCTACCTCCCCTCGCCCTTTGACATTACCCTCCTACCCTTCTACACGCCATGAACCAACGCATGTGACCTGTAATTAATGTATCTTTCAGATGTAACTTGTTATTGATATGTTTAAGTGCATTATAACCTCGCTGTAAATGCTAACTTTAAAACGGCTGTTTAGAAACATGTTGTGTTTGGTGTCAAACACCTTAGAATCATACCGCCACACCAGTAACTGGTGTGGGAGGTATGATTCCACCCTTCCAAAGGGACATGTATGGGTCACCGGTCTACCGGGTACCAGCTTTCTCGACCTGGGCAGCACAAATGGACGCTGTCAGCCACAGACACGATTCGGCCCTCCTGCTGCTGAGCCAAGCTCGAGCAGAGGAAGGCATGACAATAGGCATCCTGTCACAGGGAGGTGTGACCACCTCCCAGACAGGATTTAGTGTATTGGGGCTGGGTGGGTGCCCTCAGAGAGTGCCAGAAAGTCTGCACTGGGGGCACATTTGGTGTCCCTGTGCATAGTCCAGCTCAAACCAATTCTGGGTGCCATTGGTTCCTGCTCTGGCACGAAACTGGACAAGGGACATGGGTGTAGCCACCCCTCTCTCCCGCCCCTCCCCTATGAGGGTCCCTAGATTCTTTCCAACCCGTTCCAATGGGTATAAAGTGGGTTACCTGGCTACGGGACTTAAGATTTTACCTGGACAAGATTCTGCTAAGAAAAAAAACAAGAACTTTGACTGTCCACATGACGCTGGACAACTGAAGAATCTCTTCGAATAAAGGAGTTACACCCCTGCAGAAGCAGGCACCTAAAAGCATCTGACTGGTTTGCTTCTCCTGAGGACTCCGAAGATTTTAGCAATACAGGAGGTGGGTTCAAGAAGGTCCCTGAAGTAGATCTGACCTCTCAACGATTCTGAGACCAGTATCCCTCCTGGGGGCCGTGCTTATGAACCACTGTGCACTGCGTACATTTGCAAGTGCATATGCTTGTTGGCGCTTCCCAAGCTTGTGCATTGGACTCTGTGTAGTCCTGACCCCGAGCAGTAATTGCACCGAGTGTCCTGTGGGCTGGTACTTTGCAAACTAGTTTGAGGTCTCCTCGCGATCCCTGGTCCGTTGGCCTGTGGGTCCTGGCGGGGGTCACCTTGTTTGTTCTTGGGCTTACCATGTTGCTCCAGACGTCCCCTGACTCTCCATTGCTTGGAGAGTTTGCTGGACCTTGCTGGTCCACACCGTAACCTGTTTACTCTGACCGCTTGGGTTGCACTTGCCAAGACTTGTTGGTGCTCCAGCCGGACATCGACCCCTCAGCACTCGACATCCTAAGTTGGACAGCTCACCTCGGATCCTGGTCATCCTCGACGTTTCCTGGTCCCGTGGCTGAAGAGTCAAGCAACCCTTCTTCGCACCTGAAGCATCCGACATCGGTGGGCATTCGATTACCGAGCCCCTGGCCACCTGAAGTGACCCAGACTCTATCCCCTTTGCTTTCAGCTTCTTCTCACCTAGAATCCAGGCTTGTATTCCACCGGACACTCTTCCCCCTTCTACCCCTATGCACCCGGCTCCTCTGGAATAGGTAACTCGGGTACCTCGGTACTCACTGGTGGGTTGGCCTTAGAACCTCCTATGTTTCAAAGGGTTTGTTTGAAGTCCTCGTAGAAGTGTCCTTAAACTGTAACTTTGCAACCGCAACTTTCCCATAGAATTGTACGGGGCACGCAGTTCTGTTTCCTCACTGCACCTGTCCTCCGTGGCCTCCCTGTGTCACTGCTCTGGGTGGTTCCTTGGGGTCACAGTGAGTCTACGTGTTTTAGGCACTGTCTAGTCAAGTCTTGATTGTTATACCATTTTTTTAGTACATGGTTCGCTCTCCCCCTGGAGCCTGCTGTGTATTTTGCTACTTACGAATGTTCTATTGATTCAGTTTTGTGTAAACTTTGTGCCCTAAATCTCGTGTAGGGACTTGCAGAGAGTGTTCTATTAATAAATACATATTTTTATACAATTGCTGTGTGGTTCTCCTTTCATTTAGGCATTCAGGAGGTGATATTCTGGTAAAAGAAGCTGCTTTACATTCCTTCAAGATTAAGCCTGAAGGCTGCTCCCCACAGCTACCACAAGTTTAGCTTTCTAAACGTTATCTTTGACCTCATACATCATAAGGTTTGTGTGGACTGGTACAGGGTGCCCACTTTAATTAGCGGACAGCATATACAAATCCACCTTCTCACAAATAGATGTCTGCTGATGGATCATGAATTACTTACTCCAGTATTGGAACTTTCATAGATTCCCATTGCTTGTATCATTCCCCGTCGTCGGACTGGGAGCCTCGGTAATAATAAATATATATATATAAATATATACTTAGGTAAATACACCCTTATAGGTGTAAAAAATAAAAAATTAGGCCTAGGCCTCATTATATTTTGTAGCCTATAGGTGTCCTTATGTAAAAAGACCCAAACTCACATTAGCAACCAATCAGATTAGCCTCACCCTGTGGAACCTTCCTGAGAAAGCTCAGAGCCTTAGATTTTCTACCGCATCGTTGGTGACAGGGAGTCTCCTTAGAGCTCTGCTCTAACTTCTACTTTGAGGTACTATTTAAGCTGTTTTTTGACAGGATTTCTTTGAATTTCTACTATGGCTGATAAGGAAAAGAAGAGCCTTTTCAGGCCTTGTGCCACTTGTGGCAAAAAACAACTTTATACTGAGGATAAACACAAGGACTGTATATACTGTTTATACCCTGACCACAAGCCAGAGGGTTGTAAGATATGCAGAATGATGTCTGTTAAGACCCTTCGTGATCGTGAAGGAAGGTTACTTCTTTGGCTAAGAAAGTTGGAAAAGAAGGAGGAAGTGGTTTCTAGTGACAAGGAAGATGCCAGATCATCATCTTCCAAGACATCTTTGAAGAGGGGTGTACCATCTGTGGAAGTTTCATCTGAACCCCCCTCAAAGGCTATGCGTGGGACCTCTGATAGGTCTGGCAAGCCCGGGCCTAGCGAATCTCCTCACGAGAGTGTAAAGGAGAGGGAAAGGCAAGCACCTCAGGTGCAGAAGGCAAACCTGGATGAGGGCTCGGCTGGGCCTTCACATCAGGAGAAAGTTTCTAAGTCCTTCAAAAAACCAACTGTAGAGGCTTCAACAGTGATCAAAAAAGGCTCTAAAGCCTCTGTGGTGACTTTGTCTCCTCATACGTCGACGAGCCATCCATCGACGACGAGGATGACGACGACGACGATGTCGACGAGGACCTCGACGACGATGCCGTCGACGAAGACTGGGTCGACGACTGCGTCGACGACGATGACTACGTCGACGGTTACCACCTCGTCGACGAAGACAATTCCGTCGACGATGACTATCCCGTCGACGGTGGCAATCTCGTCGACGAGGGCGAGCCCGTCGACGATGGCAGTTCCGTCGACGATGACGAACCCGTCGACGATGACGAGCCCGTCGACGATGACGATCCCGTCGACGGTGAAGTTTATCTCGTCGACAGTCCCGTCGACGATGGTTCAGGCTATGGAGATGCCGTCGACGGCAGGTGATAGAGAGGGCGCCAGGATGAGGAGAATAACTCCGGATATGACTTCACCTAGAAAGGTGTCATCATTACCCCCAGCCCTATTGTTGGACGAGGATGAGTACTCGGAGAATGAGATGTATGGGGATGCATATAGTCCATCTCAGTTGCATCTGAAATACCATGATTCTGACCAAGATGATGAGTACTATTATGGGCAGGAGTCGCGACAACAAAAACAGGTCGCATACCAGGAAACTCAGGCACAGCAGGGCACGGTTACAATGCCTATGAGTCTTTTGACAGACTTGAGAGCAATGCTGGAGGAGTATAGAAGCAGACAAGGGCCGCGACCAGTGGAAGGTCAGGCGCAGGTTCAGCCACAGGTGATGGCAGTTCAATCTGTAGCTCCTTCACAGGGGGAAGAAGAGAGGGAATATCCTCGGCAGACACAAGTCCAGGATGATACCTCGGATGAGGATGAACACAACCAGGATCAGAATCCTGATAACGAATGGAACCAGTATATAGCACAGGATCCGGCTTCTCCGGTGCCGGACCCGGTAGATTCACCTCCGGCGGATGTGGGAGGTTTCTTCAGTTTGATGGAAAGAGCCACGGCACGCTTTAAGCTAACCATGCCGGCAACATCTACGGATTGTTTTTTGTATGATTTTAAAGAGGCATACCGTAAGACAGTGCGTTCGATTCCCATTGTAGAGCACATTTGGGAAGAAGGAAAGAAGGTGATGCAGTCTCCAGCGACAGTCATTCCAACTCTTCCACGCTTGGAGAAAAAGTATAAAGCTCCGGAGACAGTCCCGCCTGCTTGATTGGACAACCTAGACCAGACTCGGTCATATCGCAGGCGGCGCAGAAGAAATCACGGAATCCTTCGGCCACCCTCACAACTCCACCGGACAAGGAGGGTAGAAGGTTAGACAACGCTGGAAAGCGATTTTCGTCTATGGCTAGCTTGCTGGTCAGGGCGGCCAATGCCTTGGCGATTCTAGCAAGATACGACCGCCAGATGTGGAGTGATGTGGCACACTATGTGGAACTGCTGGCGGATGACCCTAGAGCCGAAGCACAGAAACTTCTGGAAGAAGGACAACGGTCCTCTTCGGAAATGATTGATTGCGCGATGGACATCGCCACCATTTCTTTCCGTGCTCTGGGCAGCGCGGCTGTTCTTCGACGGCAGGGGTGGCTACGAGCGACTTACTTCCGACCAGAGGTCCAAAATAAGATTCTGGACTTGCCCTTTGATGGGGACATGTTATTTGGGAAACATGTCGATGACACCCTACAGGGAATAAAGAAGGACACAGAGACAGCAATGGCTCTGGGGAACCTACAATATAGAAAGACACCATTCCGTGGAGCGAGAGGAAGAGGCTTCACTTCGCCAAGAGGTGGTTATCAGCAACAGCGATACTCGCAGCAGTCGCAGTCGTACAGACTGCAGTACGGCAATCAATATTATCAGCGACAGTCACAGTCTCAATCGTTCTCTCGTCAGAACGCTCGTGGACGTCAAGGGCGTCAGGGCAAAGACGCTGGCAAGCGTCAATAGCGGCCTCCTGACTCTGCCAACAGTTCCTCCGCCTCTGGGATCTCCAGTGGGCGGCAGGATATCTCAACATCTGAGCAGCTGGGAAGAAATAACATCGGATCAGTGGGTATTGAACATCATCCGACATGGGCATACGCTAGAATTCCAGGAATTTCCACCTACAAGAGCTCCCCACGCCACTACTTCAAAACATCTAAACCTTCTGCAATTGGAAGTTCAACAAATGCTTCAGAAGGGGGCGATCCAACGTGTTCCCCTATCGCAAAGAGGAGAAGGTTTCTATTCAAGATTTTTTCTGATCCGCAAAACGAAACTAAAGTGGCGTCCGATCCTGGACTTAAGGGAGCTCAATACCTATCTCGTAAAGCTGTCGTTTCGGATGATTTCACTCCAGGACATATTGCGCCTCTTGAATCCAGGCGACTTCATGGCTACACTAGACCTGGAAGATGCCTATTTTCATATCCCGGTCCATCCGGCTCACAGACGTTTTCTTCGCTTCACAGTAGGCAAGAGTCACTTCCAGTTCATGGTGCTCCCATTTGGATTAAAATCCGCACCTCGGATATTCACAAAGGGGCTGGCCCCGGTAGCAGCTTTTCTGAGAAGACAGTCGCTGGAAGTATTCCCGTACTTAGACGACTGGCTGCTGAAGGCACCAAGCTTCCAAGAGGCAACAGAAGCAGTGAACATGTGCTTGAACCTCTTCATTCATCTGGGTTTGCAACTCAACAGAGAGAAGTCGGTTCTTCAACCGGCAGGTACGGTGAAGTTCTTGGGAGCGATACTCGATACTCAGGTGTGCAAAGCCTTCCCATCGGAAGAGAGACAGATGAAACTCATGTCTTCAGCCGCTCGGTTGCAGAGAAAAACTTGGATGACAGTCAGGATGTACAAATCTCTTCTAGGGTCGATTTCATCCTGTATTCAATTGATTCCGCACTGCAGGCTGCGAATGCGCCCCTTGCAGGAGGAACTGGACCTTCAGTGGAGACAAGTGGAAGGGTCGTTCGACGACAAAGTAACTGTCACCCAGCAGATGAAACGGACGGTTTCATGGTGGATGAAGAAATCTCATCTCGCAGTGGGTCTCAGTTTCAGAGCGGCACCGGCTCCTCGCGTCATTACCACAGACGCCTCCCTGCAGGGTTGGGGAGCGGTCATGCAAGATCTCCAGGTCAGTGGCCACTGGACACCAGTAGAACGTCGCTTGCATATCAACGTTCTGGAGCTAAGGGCTATTCGGTTGGCAATGTTGGCGTTCCTTCCAAGGATTTCAAATTCGGCCATCCTGGTGCGGCCGGACAACACCACCGCAATGCATTACGTCAACAAGCAGGGCGGCACAAGATCGCAACTGCTTTCTCAGGAAGCCCAGCTGCTGTGGGAGTGGGTGATCTCACAGAACATCACGCTCGTGGTAGAACACCTTCCAGGAGTATGCAACACGAAGGCGGATACGCTAAGCCGCTTGAGGGCAGTCTCACACGAGTGGGAACTGGACAACAAAGTGGTCAAGAACATCTTCTCCCGTTGGGGAACCCCAGCGATCGACCTGTTTGCAACACCGAGGAACAAGAAATGCCGGTGTTATGCGAGCAGGGAACACCATCGAGGGTCGCTGGGGAATGCCCTTTTGATGTCTTGGTCCGGCGCATTTGTTTACGCCTTTCCGCCATTTCCCCTGATTCCTCGGGTCCTCAAGAAGCTCAAGCTGGACAAGTGCAGGATGATACTAATAGCGCCTGCCTGGGCTCGCCAGTTCTGGTACACGGAGTTGCTTCTTCTATCGGAAAAGCGGCCCATTCATCTGCACCCCAACCAGACCCTTCTATCAATGTACAACGGCCAGGTTCTCCACCCGAACCCGAGCTCGCTTCAGTTGACAGCTTGGCTCCTGAACACAGAGAGTTTAAGGATTTAGACATTTCAGTAGAATGCAGGAACATCTTGGCACAGGCACGAGCTCCTAGCACTAATAAGACATATAGAGCGAAATGGAAGAGGTTCTATTTATGGTGCCAGAGAGAAGGAGTGCATCCATT
Organism: Lissotriton helveticus; assembly: GCF_964261635.1. Lineage (NCBI taxonomy): Eukaryota > Metazoa > Chordata > Amphibia > Caudata > Salamandridae > Lissotriton > Lissotriton helveticus. The sequence continues at coordinate 1,153,518,612 of NC_136067.1, read as the reverse complement.
CTCATCAGCTCCGCATCAACTCTTGCCTTACATTCTATCTTTGGCACAGGCAGGTCTGGCTCATGCTTCCATCAAGGTCCACTTGGCAGCTATTTCCAGGTATAGAAGAACAAGATCGGGCCCTTCTCTACTGTCAGCAAGGATAATAAAGCAATTCCTGAAAGGACTGTTTAGAGTTTTTCCCCCAGTTCGGCCCCCACCTCCGGTTTGGCACTTGAATGTGGTCCTGGCTCAACTGATGAGATCGCCATTTGAGCCAATACATAAAGCTGAGTTGAAGTTCCTATCATGGAAAGTGGCGCTTCTTCTTGCACTCACATCTGCAAGGAGAGTAGGAGAACTTCAAGCTTTAACTATCAAAGAACCTTTCTTGCAGTTCAAGAATGATACATTGATCCTACGAATGAACCCCAAGTTCATTCCGAAGGTACCGACAGACTTTCATCTTAATGAACCGGTGGTTCTGAATTCTTTTTTTCCTCGGCCTTCAACTCAGGCTGAGAGGACACTTCATTCTCTGGACGTTCAGAGATGTTTGAAATTTTATCTGCAACGCACAGCTGGATTTCGGAAGACGCCCCAGTTGTTTGTGGCTTTCGGAGCCCCAAGAAAAGGGTTTCCTTTGTCAAAGCAGGGAATTTCCAGATGGATATCGAGTGCGATCCGTTTCTACCACCAGGCGGCAGGCAAGCCGTTGGAAGGACAGGTGAAGGCGCACTCCACAAGATCGATCTCATCGTCAACAGCGCTGTTTGCTGGAGTATCGATAAAGGATATTTGCAGAGCGGCCACCTGGAGCAGTACTCACTCATTCACGAGACACTACTGCCTGGAGGCGGCTGCACAGGGGGATTCGGCTGTTGGACAAGCAGTCCTGAGAAATCTCTTCCAGTAAGAGGTGAGCTTTCCTTTCTTCCCTCCTCCTGTTTTTTCAAACATTTCGTTTATTATGCTATGGTTACTGATTTATAGTTGTTATGATGTATGATATCATTGGTTTATAATGGTTCTATAACTATGCACGAAATGTTTGAGGTATGCTAACTGCTATCTACTCTGATACAAGCAATGGGAATCTATGAAAGTTCCAATACTGGAGTAAGAAACAAGTTACTTACCTGTAACTTTAGTTCTCCAGTATTGGTAACTTTCATAGATTCCCATGCGCCCACCCGCCTCCCCTGGGAAAGCTCACTTCTGGGCTAGGTGATTATGTGGCAAGGCAACGGCTACGAAAATCTGAGGCTCTGAGCTTTCTCAGGAAGGTTCCACAGGGTGAGGCTAATCTGATTGGTTGCTAATGTGAGTTTGGGTCTTTTTACATAAGGACACCTATAGGCTACAAAATATAATGAGGCCTAGGCCTATTTTTTTATTTTTTACACCTATTAGGGTGTATTTACCTAAGTATATATTTATATATATATATATATATATTTATTATTACCGAGGCTCCCAGTCCGACGACGGGGAATGATACAAGCAATGGGAATCTATGAAAGTTACCAATACTGGAGAACTAAAGTTACAGGTAAGTAACTTGTTTCATCTACATCGCTGGGTGACCACCACCAAGCACGTACAGTGTCAAGACTACTGCTTGATGGTCACGTGGCAGTGGGGGGTGCGTTGCGCGCGGGGGGGTTGCGCTTGGTGAGAATATTAAAAACAAACTTACATTGCCGCTGGATCCCGCATCTCTACTCCTGCTTTCTTCAAGGAACTCGAGGAACAGGAAGCAGGCTTTACTGACCAATCGCAACGTTGCAAAGCACTGTTATGATTGATCTGAGCATCCTGGTTGGACGCTCCACCAGGGAATGGGGGCCTGGGCATGTTCTCCATGCAGGCTGTATAGCAGCCTGCATGGAGAAGGGGGAAAGTGCGCATGGCTGGTTTGGGCTGCCCGAGATGGCCAACCAACCTGTCACTGCGCACGTACAAGTGGGCATACCACTTCTCCACTGCCCTGCTCCGAGAGAAGAGCTGCCCTGCCCACCCGCCAGCAAAGGAAATATAAAATGATAGTAACTCAGTTATTATCATTTTATATTTCCTTTTCTTTACCCAGCTTAAAAGCAGTGGGATGACATTCCTCTGCCATAGCGTAGGAGCTGTCACTGCTACTACCCCTTCAGGGGTACTGGCCATCAACCAGGACTCTTCACCCACCTCTGGGCTTTTCTTTCAATCTGACTCCAGCTGTAACCGATCTCCTTGCAGTTAGGCTAGGGCCTCAGCGCCAGGTGTTTCTTGGCCTTCCCCTCTTCCTTTTTCCTTGATAGTTTCAGGTCAGTGCGTGCCTGGTGGTGTTTGATTTGGGGTTACAGAGGGTGTGATCCATCTAGTTCCAGCGCCTTTTAATGATTTCTTCTTGAGCAGGGAGCTGGAAAGTCTGCTGCCATGGGTGGTTGTTGCTGACGGTGTTTGGCCAGTGGATTTGGAAGATTTTACTCAGGCAGTTATAGATGAAGGTATGGACATTGTTGATGGTGGTCACTGTCCTCCAATTTTAAGTTGGGGTAAAAAGCCTGGTCTTGGTTTGCAGCATTAGGTCTTTGGAGCTCCAGATCTTCTTTAGATGAAGGCAGCCTTTGCTTTGCCAATTCTTTCCTTGGCGTCAGCATCTGTGTCGCCCTGTTTGTCTATTACACTGCCCAGGTAGGCCCAGATAGGTTAAGGCCTCAACCTCTTCCAGTGCATCTCCTTTAAGAGTGATTGTAGTTCGCCTTCAGGATCTTGGTTTTCCCCCAGTAAATGTTGAGTCCAAGGTGTGCTGACATGACAGCAACCTTGTCGGTCTTCTCTTGCAACCCGCAGATGGGTTTCCAAGAGTAGTGCCAGGTCATCTGCAAAGTCCTGGCTGTCGATCTGCGTCCAAGGTGTCTACTGGATCCCATTTCTTCTTCTTGCTGTGGATGTCTTTGTGATCCAGTCTGTGGCCAGCACGAAGAGAAAAAGCGAGAGCAAACAACCCAGGTGGGCTCTGGTTCTCACTTGGAAGGCTTCTGTGAGTTGTCCTCTTTGGACTATATGGCAGAACCCTTGTAAGAGTTCCTGATGATTCTCATGAATGTATCTGCTACTCTGTAGTGGTGGAGGATTTTCCAAATGGTCTCTCTCTCCACACTGTTGAATGCCTTCTCAAAGTAGATGTAGATGCAGTTGACATAGAGGGGGGAGTTCCATTCCATCGACTGGTCAATGATGATACGCAGTGTCGCAGTCTGGTCCGTACAGGATTTATCTTTGTGGAAGCTAGCTTGCTGATCTTGAAGCTGAGTGTCGCTTTGCCTGGAGTTGAAAGAGTTATCCCTCTGTAGTTTGTACAGTTACTCAGGTCACCTTTATAGGTGAACATTCTAATCCTTCCAGTCTGATAGCACAATTTCCCCTCTGTGAGCCTTACAAACACGGAGTAGAGCATATCTACTGAGGTTTCACCATCTGCCATCAGTGCCTCTGCAGTAGTGTTGTCGGTCCTGCTGCCTTACCATTTATCAGTTGTTTTATGGCTTGCTGTATTTTCTGCCTTGGTTGGTCTGCTGCAGTTGATTTGTAAGTCCTTGTCAGCTGGCTGTGTCTCTGCTGGAGACTGAGGCACAGGCTGGTTCAGCATTTCTTCAAAGTGCTCCACCCATCTTCGTTGCCAAGCTGCAAATGTTGGAGGGTAATGCGTGGGGCTAGCTACCTCACCATATAAAACTCATAACTACAGAGATATCAACCAAAAGACATCTGAGCCTTAGGGATAGAGGAATCTCCTTTACGGAGGGCCACAATGCCTTGTGGTGAAAGCCAGAGACCTCTGGAAGCCGCAAAGCCGATCCACCTCCTTTCGACCAAGACCATCACCATAAGGAAATGGAACGTAAGGACCATGTATAAGAAAGGCAAGACTACCCAAGTGGATATGGAGATGAAAAAAATACAACCTTGCCCTGCTTGGCATCAGCGAGACCAGATAAACACAGTCCAGACAGAAACGACTGAATCCAGGGGGAATGCTACTGTATTCTGTACACGAGGAAGAGGACGCCCCCCTACTCGGGAGTAGCACTGATGCTAATGCCAGCAACCAACAGAGCTCTGATAGGATGGAAAGCCCACGGTCTCAGAATCATTCCAGTAACCTTCCACACAGATAGAGGATCGACATGTGTTATCCAGTGCTATGCACCTGTAAATGACAGCAAAGAAGAGAAAAAATATTTTTTTTACTACAGACTCCATTCCATCCTGGAGAAATGCCTTGAGAGCAAGACCACCATACTAATGGGGAACCTCAATGCCAAGATTGGAAGTGACAAGACTGGGAACGAAGAAGTCATGGGCAAACATAGCTTTAGCTACATTAACGAAAATGGTGAAAGGCTTGCAGATCTTTGAGCCCTGAACTGTCTGGTGATAGACGGTAGTGTATTCCCACAAAAGAATACACAAGGCAATGTGGGTGTCAGCAGACCACTCAACTGAGAATCAGATCGACAATGTCTGAATTGCCAAAAGTTTCTGAGGTTCTTGCAGGATGTGAGTGATAAGAGGAGTGGACATGGCGTTGGACCTTCACCTTGTAGTCCACGCTAAAGGTGAAGCTGAAGAAAGCATGCATGGAACTGACAAACCAATGCCAGCGATATAACACCACCCTTCTCAAATATGCACAGAAATTGAGTAAATACTCAGTCATACTTCGTAACAAGTTTTAAGTCCTGCAAGAATTAGAGGATAACAGGTACCTAGTAAAAAGTCAGTGGTAGAAGATAAAAAAAAAGTGACATCAACCAGCCAGGAGATACTGGGTCCCAAGAATCACCAACATAACGAATGGCTCTCCACCAAGACTCTCAGCAAAATCCAAGAGAGAAAGGAAAAGAAAGCTGCAGCCTACACCAGCTGAACAAGAGCAGAAAAACCAAACGCTCAAGTTGAATACACGAAAACCAACAAGGAAGCAAAGAGAAGCTTAAGAGAAGACAGGCGAAGATTCATTGATCGTCTTGCTACAAAAGCCCAGGAAGCCACAAGCCATGAAAACCTGAAACAACTCTACAACATAAAAAAAAAACTCTCCAACAGATACAGCACACCAGAAAGAAGGTGAGAACAAAGCAGTTTTGATTTTCCTTCTGAAGTGGTGGTTGTGGTCCAGGCAATCCGACATCTCTCAACCAAATCCACTGTTTCAGGACATTAGGAAACCTTTCAGGTCTGGTGCAGGACCAGGCAATAAGGCATCTCTCAACCAAATCCACTGTTTCAGGACATTGGGAAACCTTTCTGGCCTGGTGCAGGACCATCACATTGAACCTCCACAGGCCATATTGTTGTGTGTTATTGTTTGTTTTGTTGTAATCCAGCAGTGAGCACAGTTAAAGTTTGCATGCCAACCCCTTTGTTTTTTTTACGTTTAGAAGACCAGCGTACCCTCTCATAATCCCCTGTTGTGATTGGTTTTCTGAAAGGCTTGGCACTTTTTCTCCAAAACTCATCATTATACCTTTTTGGGACTATAATTTTGCACTAAGGCACAGCTGTGCTATGTAGCTCCGGACCATCAAGATGATTTTCCTATTGCTAACACTCCTGCTCATCGTGTCAGTGAACTGCAGGTCCTGTCAGTGCAATCTCTGTAAAACTCCTTTTTTCCCAACAAATTCATACTGAGCACTCTGGGTTACCTTTGTGTTTAAAGTGGTGTCACCCTTTCACATGGGACAATCAGTCAGCCTACCAGTGTTTTTTTTCTCTCCATCACATCCTTTAAAAGAGGAGGAGATAGTCCATCAATTTAATCTCAATAAAACGTTAAGCTTCTACAATTAATGTATGAAGGAGTATCATATTAATCTGCTTTTCATGTGGTTTGCTGGTGCCAAAAAAGGAAAGACAGTACAGAAGAGGACTTGGTCAAGGTGGTTTGTTGTATGCAAGAAGGACCCCACTCAACTTCTACAGCCTTTGCACCAGGGCTATGCCTGCTACAGCAGCATTAGCAGGTTGGTTTCCCATCTTTGACATCTGTCAAGCTGCACCATGGGTCTCAGTACACACATTTACAAAGCACTACTGCCTTGACAGTCTTGTCCACAAAGACGGTCCTTGTACTACTCTGTCCTGCAGGAATTTTTGTTTAGTGTCTACTCCACCTTTTGGGAGGTATTGCTTTGGTGCCTATGGTAAAGGTGAAGGATATGTAGTTAAAAGTAAGCAGCAATCGATAATGCTCTTTCTGGTAGCTCCTTGAATTAAAGATTCCTCACTGCCCTCCTACCTCTCTGTTGTTCTTAAAAAGGCCCTAAATTAGTTTTGAGACACTGTCATCTCTAATTAGTTTGAGATGATCATCGCCTTATGGTGTGGAATATACTCAACAATACAGAAACTGACATCTTGCAGAGGTGGTGCCTATATGAGGCCCCCATCCGTCACTTCCATGAGCTGTGTCTGTAAGGTTTCCAGCTCCAGTATGGCACCGGGAAAAGTCTAAAGGTGAGGAGTATAAATTTGGAGTACCCACCAGAATTTTTTTTACAGAAACTAAGTATGTTGTGTATTAATTTCTTTCAAGTATATTTGCTTTACAGTTTGTCAAATGTCTCCCTACCTTTTGCCTTGCTATTGTATATATCTGAGGAATTTAATATGAAGAAGTACTCTGTCATTCCCTTGGACCTTTTCCACACTATATAAACACCTCTGCCACTTAATAAATACATCTGTGGGTCCTGATGGGGCAGTATGTCAGCTCGTATCTCCTTAAATCATTTATACAAGAGGGGCACTAGCAAGTGTTTGAGTCAGTACTATTCCACTGAACTGCTCTTTCTATTACACTTCATGAATAACCACACTTAATCTTTGGTGGGGGAGTGTGATAACACAATCACTTTGTTTGCTATGAACAATATGTCTGTTCTTTGAACCTTTTATTTTGTATAATGGTTTTTATGCTGTCAGAATCAGTCTAAAAAGTGTTTTGATATTTGGTGTTATTTAAAAAAATCTAATTAATTTATAAAAAAACACGAGTTAACTATGTTCTTTCGATGAACAAGTTACTTACATCTGTAACGCCTTATCTGGTAGAGAGTATCTAGCTGCACATTCCTTACCTTAGAATATTACCTCCTGAAGAAAAAGTCACAGTTCAAAGAACTGGGAGGATGGAAGGGTTGGTAAGTAATTTGCAGCTAGATGGACTCTACCAGATAAGGCGTTACGAAAGGTAAGTACTACCCAACAGCAAGGACCTTCTCACTCAAAACCAAGAAGCAGTAAGGCACCCAAACCCCAGCTCTCTCAATCTTGCAATCTGGCTCCTGAAGTCCTAGAATTTGGAAATCTAAATTTACCGCAATAATGTATGAATATCCTAAAAGAAGCAAGAAGGCCCACAACATGTGCCTGCTATGCCGCAAAATGAAAACGCTGTGTTCACTAATGCCATTCAAAGGATATTAACCCATGAAATGCATCAGCTCAAAATATTCTTTGCTACCTTCTTCACTTACAAACTGCAGGGTTAGCTTTCACTTCTATAAAAATACATCTTACGTTAGCTTCATAGCTCCAAAATGGAGAACAAACTTCTGTATTCAGAGCTCCTGTAATCAAAGCCTTCCTACAAGGTCTAAAATGTTATTCCACCTAGATCTCTACCCAAACCAGCGTGGAATCTCAACATTGTGCTAGTGATAAAACAGTTAATGGGTCCACCATTTGAACCTCTTCACATGTGCACTCTCCATTTTTTGTCATGGAAATTTGCATTTTTCATCACAATCACTTCACTCAGACAGATTGTTGAGATTCAAGCATTAACTTTAGAAGAACCATTCTTTCAAATATACAAAGACAAAGTAGTACTTTGAACTAATCCTAAATTAGTCTCACAATCCAACACGAGTCAATCCATTGAGTGGCCTGTGTTCTTTCTTCAGCCATACTCAGTGGCCGAAAGAGCATTACACACATTAGATGTTAAAAGAGAACAAATGTACTACATCGATAGAACACAACCATTTCGCAGAACTGAACAACTATTTGTAGCATTCTCCAAACCACGTAAGGGTAAAGCAATTCACAAATCAAGTATCTCACTCTGTATTGTAAAATGTATCCACATATGCTATTCTAAAGCCAAGCAACCCCCTCCCTATGCTTCCAGAAAACACTAGATGGCGGACTTAAGCTGAGCGTGTGAATCTACAGCACTACATGCCACAAACTGATGCTTACAAGGTAAGTAACATTCACCATCTATAATTCTCCAAAAAAGCCAAAGGTTACAAGGATGTTATAGTTAGGTTCAGATTTTACACACACAAAACCATAGAAATTCAGCAATTATCTTTATCTCAAGTAACTATAACTCATGCACTAAGGTAACTGTAACTTGTGGGTTTACAGCTCAACGTGGATGACACTGCTAATCCTATGCTTAAAAGCTTTGCTAGAGAAACAGACATTTGAGGTGAGCAGGTTCAGTGAGTCGCTGATGTTGAAGGGTGGGTTCTCTATACAGGAGCGGATATCCGCCTAAGATTGGGAATTACCCAGAGTTCTCTGCGTTTTTTTGGCATATTTTATGTGGCACTCTAACCATGAAAGGGTATTGTTTTGACTTACACCCCCCGCCCCTTGTCTGGACAAAGCTAAACCTCTCTGAAGAGCTATATTAGTGAAACACTTATCAGGAGTTGCTTTTATTATTTCCAGGTTGGCTTAGATGGCATTTTACCAATCAAAGCTGTAATACTGTGCCTGAAATGGTAAAAAGATTGTTTTTCATTTTATAGCGCGGCGTGGATAGCACTGTGCGAATCCTATGCTTAAAGACTTTGCTGTAGAAATGGCAAAAGACTTTACCCCTTTCTAGCTCAGTGTGGATGGCACTCTGCTAACCTATGCTTAAAAACGTTGCTAGAAAAACATTTGAGGTGAGCAAATTGAGTGTTGCTGGTGTTGAAGGATGCTCTAGACAGGAGCTGCTCTCCACCTAAACTTGGCAACTATCCAGAGTTCTCCTTTCCTTTTTTTGTGTGCACACACACACACACACACACACTTTTACTCTTCTTCAGGTGGTCACTTCACCAACCTGTGATACAGCGGCATCAAGCATTGAAGGATTCCACAGCAGTTCTTTTATGCAGACTTGATTTTTAATATTATAATAAGCTTTCTGACGTGATGCATTTTACTGGGCTATGTTACCGTCATGGCGGACATTGTTTCTTTATGTAGTCCTACATTAATTTCATTGACCCATGAAAAACTAGACCGTTTCGCATTTGATAAGGCAACCCACTTCAACCTCCATTTTGTTTCATTGTCAAAAGACATTGTCCTTGGAAAAGGTGTCCGATTTACAACATGCAGTTCCTCCTGGCTTCTATATACAGAGACAATAGCCTCTTCATTTACAAAATCTCCTCATTAACCCATCCTTTTGTGTTTATACTCGCACCCCTTCATTCATTTTAAATAACCATTCCAGAATCTACATTACGGCCCATTGTCGATTTTTATGACCACCAAGTTCTTCAACTCCCCAAATGACATTTGTGGATCTTATAGAGGATGTCATTGAATGGCCACATTTTCATTCATCTGGCGAATGTAAATTATGTACGCCACCCGTATGACTCCTTACGGTACTCATATTTGAACTTTTGCCAATAAAGTGACCTGTGCCACTTGTAGGATACCACCAACATTCAGGGCTCAAAAAATCCACTCGCTATGGCGAGGCAGATTTAATCAGGACCAGCTATTTTTAGGGCCTATTTGCCCTTTCTGGCGAGCTGAAAACAGGTGTTCTGCTTGCTCACAAAGTGAATGAGCAACTAAGATGCCTTTAAATGTTATCTTGTCACATTTATTCAGCTTTTAGAGACTGAGGTCTAAAGTCAGTTTGTCTTCCTACATTTACCTTCCTTTCGGTGCCTGCAGTTAAAAGATTTTGTAAAGTAAACTGTGTGACAATCTCGTTGAGACCGGTTCACAGGTCAAGTACATTACAGTTAGGTCTAGTAGATTATTCAAGTTTCTAGACCGGCAGGTCTAGCAACATTTTAATGTTTTTTTAAGCCCTGACATTACACTGGGAAAATGTGAAATACATGCAAACGGTTATACAGAAATCATTTAAAGGGGCAGGGTAGCACCCCTAAACCCCATAAACGGGACCCAGAGGGAACTCCCTCCCCCTCAATTTTGCTGTGATCTCATGGAATTCCAGCGAGATTGCATTCAAAAACTGGCTTTTTATATATAGATGAGGCAGCAGTAGGCCCCCTCTCCCCATCAATTCAAAGCCCTTCACCGTGGTTGGCTATATTTAAGGGGAGGGGGACGAGCGGCACCCCTCCTCGAGCCTAAGGAGCCTTTGAGGCCCCATCTCCCAGGGCCAAATTCAAAATAAAAGGGGAGGAAGGCCACAAGGCCCCCTCCCAGTCCCTGAGCCTTAAACAGCCCTGGGAACCCCATCCCCCAGGGCAGTCACTTTAAACAAAAATCCCCCTTCCCTGAATCCTTTAATGGCCCACAGAACCTCATCCCTGCTCTCTTTCTGTGTCCCGGGGACCACACCCACCAGACATAGTTTCTCTGCCCGCACTCCCCCAGACAGGGAAATGTGTTTGCTACTGTTTGGCAGGAGCATTTTGAATCTCCTGCCAAACGGGAGCAAACACAGAAAATCTAAAAATGCTCCTGCCAGCTGGGAGTAGACTTGTGTTGCCTGTACTGATGTGGGCAGGGAAACAAAACACATATTGCTCCTGCCCGGAGGGAGCATGCAAAAAGCAGCTGCTCCCTCTGAATGAGAGCAATGCCAGCTCCTTCCCCAGGGCCCCCACAGCCCCCAACATGTAGGTTAGTGGGTGCTACAGGTGGGCACCGGGGCACCCTCCTATTATAAAGCCAGGCCCTGGGGGATGGGGTCGCTAGGACCCAAGACTGCTCTAGGAGGGGGGCCGCATTGCCCCCCTTATCTTTTTAAAAACATTTGGCCTCATTAATGGGGTTCCCTGGGCCTCTGAAGACTCAGGGAGTGGGCCCCCATGGCCCCCTACAATAAAATATGGCCCTGGGGGATAGGGTCTCTGGGGCCTGAGAAAGCTTAGGGGAGCACGTGCCTGCTCCTCCTCCCTCTTTTCATTATATTTGGCCCTGGGAGATGGGGTTCCTAGTGTCTAATAAGGCTCGAGGAGGCAGGAGGGGGACGCGTTCCCTTTAAAAAAAAATCATATTTGGTCTCTGGTCCTCAGGGTCTTGTAAGAGTTCCCTTTTTATTGGAACTAGCCTCTGGGATTGGGGTTCCTGGGGCTAAATAATGCCCCCAACCATGATGTATATATGTCTGGCCCCAGGGCATGGGGTCCCGCAGGCCAACTGTACACTGCACATGCCGAAGGCTGTGTGGGGTTTGCAGCCTGCTGGGGGTTCTGCAACATGGTCTGGCAGCAAGCCGAACCCTGGCCACTTCCCCTGCTGTGCACGCCTAAAGGCAAGACGGGCTCTGCGGCTAACCCCACATCACGCACGACCAAATGTGGTGTGCAGCGTGGATTGGCTGCCTGTGGGGGTGAGGGTGTGGGCTGCATCCGGGTGGGTTGGCCACAGGAACTCTTGCCAACCTCCTGCTATGCACGTCCGAAGGCCATGCGTAGTGTGATGTTGGATGCCTCTCTGGAGTTTACAGCAGGGCCTGACTGCACCAAATATCCTCTCTAATATATATATGCATATGACATGGGCAGTCGACTGGCATGGTGTCACACAAGGGGAACAGTTTCATACTGTTAGGACACAGAAAAGGTATTGATCCAGTATTGGGGTATCTTTCATAGATTCACATGTCTGAATCATTACCTGTCGTCGAGATTGGAGTCCCACTGTAAAATACAAAACCAGTGCCATAAGTAATAAATAGGCTAAAAAGGCCAAAGGCAATATCTGAGTAGCCTATCTGTCCTTTTTCAAAAAAGGACCAAAAGTTGGTTCCAGCCAATAGGCTGCCAGCACCCTCTAGAACACTCCCAGCAGAGGCAAGCTCTCATATTTTCACTGCACGTCGTGTGGAAGGGAGTCTCCCTGAGTGCTACTCAGTTTTTTCCTTCTATTCAGCTATTCTGAAGAAAATGTCAGACAAGAAAGGCCTCTTTCGCCTTTGCAAGACCTGTGGGAAGAAGAGGGTCCATGTAGATGATCTAAATAAAGACTGTATTTATAGCCTTTATCCAAGGCATGAGGTGAAAGACTGTAAAATCTGTTGCACCTTTTATAATAGGACCCACTGTTGGGGTTCAAGGGGGCCTGGTTCCTTCTGTCTAGTTCCCCTTTAGCGGTTTTTCTTAAAAGTGCCAAGTGCATATGCGAATTTATGGACGTTCCCTAGAGCTCGCTTTAAAAGGGGGCTGCCAACAGGAAACAGGCGCTTGGTTTCTTTATTGGTCTGTCATATAGCTACTATATATCTTTATAATGCGTTAAGTTAGCATAGGCACGTTACATGTTTAAACACCATTTTTCCTTTTGCTACTTCTGCACACGACACTTAATTGTTGATTTAGCTTTCACCCTAGTAGTTCGTTGTGATTTACATGAGAATAATATGTTATTACTCTGATATCAGCTTTGCTCAATAAACTATGTCTGTACAGAGAGTGCTGAAGCTTCAGGAACAACAAGATACTGAATTGTTATGAGGTCTGATCTTCGCGCCTTCATAGACATAACATAAGTGCAGCTTCTGCCAACTTTGGCTTTTAGGCGGGTTTTATATTGCTTTGCTTGACACACACAAACACACTTGATGCTGTTCGCATGCAGAGAGAGCTGTTGTATGCTGATGTGATCTCTTCATTCTAGGATCCTGAGGTATGGGCCCGCCCTAATTCAACCCAAAGAGACCTTCTTAGCTATTAATATAATATGTGAGTTAGGGAGGGTGAGAAATAAGTGTTAACTCTTATTCATTTACAGCATGTTAACATGCTGTCACCATTTGCTTTTTATGGACTAGTAACTATGCTGATAGCTTTGCTTTTGATAATATGTTTCCTTGTATTATCTAAGATACTGCGCCTGAGAAGACGACATTAGTAAATAAATATTTCAAATGTTCACGTGTTCTTCTTTACTCCACGTTCTGGTTTGAAATGATTGTATAACGAAAGAGTGCTCATGTGTTCCACGTAACCTGAGGTATTGTAAGCTCATGTTCTGGTTTGTCTAAACATTGGGAGTTTGTTATGACCAATGAGACACTGTAGCTAGCTCGGTAAGGGGTTTGTTGGATACTAAGGTGAGTTTTGGGTCACCCTAATTCGCTGAGGTTCCAATCCTCTGTGCACAGTTCTGTGGGAGAACAGAAACCCTGCTACATGGCGCCCGTACGTTGGTGGTCTTATATCATGACACTCGAGTAGTATATCGTTCAAACCTTAACCCCTTCACTATCGTGTCCGGAAAACGGTGGTGTCGGATAAACCTACCTATTTTTGAAATAGGTCTTTTCAAGCTTGAATCTATCTAAAACGGTTTCCTTGACTTACTACCCAGTTGTGCCTCAGAGTTTTCTTTGTTGTTCAGTAGTTCCGGTGATATCATGGCTGTGGCCATTGCGCAGCATAGTCGCATTGCGGTGCGCAACCATTTACAAACTTACCAAGTCCCTTTGGAAGGCATGGCTGTGATTTTGGTGGTGTGTGCAGATCCGGCGTACCCTTTCGAGCTGTTTTGCTCGTGGGTCACATTTCCGGAGGTGGACGCGAATTCTCAAGTGTTCCTCCACTACACGCCGTCCCCTGTACCGGCGGAATATACACCGTACAGGGCACTGGAAATACCTATTGATCATTGGCAGCATCGCGTTTGGTTTGATGGCGCCCTCCCCCACTCTTTGTCAGCTGCGAGGTTAGGTCCACTTTCCATTCCAGGTACAAATTGGCATGCTTTGGGTGGATTTACCCCGCACCCGAATCACGGCGCTTGTCCCCTTGCTGATATTCGCAGACTACACGTTGTCTCGATTGCTGTGATTCGTGCATTAGTGTAATACATAGTTCGTCATCTCCCGGGTGGTCCCCCCCCGGTGGTGCGGCCGTTCAAACGGAATGTGGCGGTTTACGCCTAAATCCGGTTATGGTCAATTCGGTTTTTGGCCACGCATCCCAACCTTGAAAGCAGAATTCAGCGGCATGAGCAGAATAAGGGCGTTATTGTCCCAGAAAGAAGTGGCCTTGAGTTCGGCTAGGGAAACTTTCGTTCTTCACATAGCTAATACATGGACAGAAGTTCAGGCCCTTTTAAATACTGATTTACCGTTACATTTCAGCGAGATGGTACATTCTATCTTCAACGCGTCCTCCACAAATGGACTGGCGCATTTTTTTAAGTCTGTTAGCAGTGGTCTTGTAACTTCATTTGAAAAAATCTTTGGAGTCATCCCTGCTTTCTTCCATTCCATTTTTTCGAGTTTGTTTGGTGGATTCCCGGTTATCCTGGCACTAGCGGCAGCCGTTCTAGTGGTTGTTTGCTTCCTTAAATATGGATGCCCCACGTGTGGAAGGAGCAGCCCAGCCCCTCCTAGCGCTGTTTCGGGATCGAATGCTTGAATATTATGGCGCGCTGCTGCTTGCGATTTTAAGCACGGCATATGGATTATCGTTTCGATTTTCCTACTTCACCTGTGTCCAGCCTGTATTTCACTGCCTAAGCTGTGACTTCGATTGGGCCATTGATTTGTGTCTCTGCGGACCGGTTTCTCCTGAAGTCGACTTTAATCAGCTGATGCGTCCCATCGTTATTCATGAGTTGGTTTGCACTGGCGACAGGATTATGGCCTTAGCAGCGATGCATGGACTAATGGGTCCTTGAAACGTTCTTACAGCAGCGCAGGATTTCTTGGCAATGAGCTTTCTTGAGAACCCTCCGAGTTGTCCTCTGATGGTAATAGAGGCTCCAGTGTTGGGAGAACACATTTGCTCTTTTACACTTTTGAATTGGATGGCTGAACTGTTTTCGGATGAAGACGGTGATTTCCTGTTGGAGGCTGTAGCTGCATATTTTGCATATTCGGTCCTGCCTTGAAAAGACTTCCTGGTTTATGATGCCACATTTTTCTTTTGCATTTTTTTCACCTCCCAGTCCTATTGGCTTGCGTGCTTGTGACTTTTTTAAATTTTGATTTGGTTGCTGCAGTTTTTTATACTTATAAGGTTGTTCATGGTTCTTGAACTCTGCTTTCATGACGTTGCCCTTATCTTATCTTATCCGTCCTCGGATCATGGGGGCGTGTCATATAGCTACTATATATCTTTATAATGCGTTAAGTTAGCATAGGCACTTTACATGTTTAAACGCCATTTTTCCTTTTGCTACTTCTGCACACGACACTTAATTGTTGATTTAGCTTTCACCCTAGTAGTTCGTTGTGATTTACATGAGAATAATATGTTATTACTCTGATATCAGCTTTGCTCAATAAACTATGTCTGTACAGAGAGTGCTGAAGCTTCAGGAACAACAAGATACTGAATTGTTATGAGGTCTGATCTTCGCGCCTTCATAGACATAACATAAGTGCAGCTTCTGCCAACTTTGGCTTTTAGGCGGGTTTTATATTGCTTTGCTTGACACACACAAACACACTTGATGCTGTTCGCATGCAGAGAGAGCTGTTGTATGCTGATGTGATCTCTTCATTCTAGGATCCTGAGGTATGGGCCCGCCCTAATTCAAGCCAAAGAGACCTTCTTAGCTATTAATATAATATGTGAGTTAGGGAGGGTGAGAAATAAGTGTTGTTAACTCTTATTCATTTACAGCATGTTAACATGCTGTCACCATTCGCTTTTTATGGACTAGTAACTATGCTGATACCTTTGCTTTTGATAATATGTTTCCTTGTATTATCTAAGATACTGCGCCTGAGAAGACGACATTAGTAAATAAATATTTCAAATGTTCACGTGTTCTTCTTTACTCCACGTTCTGGTTTGAAATGATTGTATAACGAAAGAGTGCTCATGTGTTCCACGTAACCTGAGGTATTGTAAGCTCATGTTCTGGTTTGTCTAAACATTGGGAGTTTGTTATGACCAATGAGACACTGTAGCTAGCTCGGTAAGGGGTTTGTTGGATACTAAGGTGAGTTTTGGGTCACCCTAATTCGCTGAGGTTCCAATCCTCTGTGCACAGTTCTGTGGGAGAACAGAACCCCTGCTACAGGTCCCTTGCCGTGTGTTTCCTGTTCCTGTGGTTCTACCTTGTTTCCCTTCCTTCGAGCTCCTTTCCAGCGGTCTTTTCTAGTGCTGGGTATTGATCCCCTTTTTCCCCTGCTCCCTTGTTTTCCTATTCCCTTGGGCATTTCAGAACCCTTTATTGGGGACCTGTTTTTGATCTTCGGTGACATTCTGGGATTCGCGGCTGCGTTTCCTTTGAGTTTTAACGTCCTGTTATTATCCCTTTTTTGTATCCAAACCATCTTGTTATACGCTGTGTTTGGGTGGTTTCACGAAGGAGCTGAATAACGGCCGTTTTTGTGCTACCTTCGTGTTCTTTTTTAGATTCCTGGTTTTTTTTGGGTGTCTTTCGTATTCCCTTTGATACCATTTTTCCCCTGTCCTTTTTTGTCCTAAGAATTGTGAATTCCACCCCCTTTGTCATTCTCGGTGTTTCCCGAGGGGGCGTGGTCGGTCTGGGGTTACGCAAGAAACAACCAATACGATTGCAGTGGAAGAATTCCTGTTTCGTATCAAGCCACTCCCGTATGTTATCTGGGGTAAGCAGGGAGGTCGGTGGTTCGTGTGTGTACTTGGCACTGGTAATAGTAGTAGGGGTGTGTTTAATCTTGTCTCCTTCTTTCATTTTAGCGGTCTCGTCTGTGTCAAGCTGTCAGCTGCCAAGAAGCCAGAGGAGACGAGTTGTGTTCCCCAAGACCTTGGGTTCCCTTGTTTTGTTACCCACCTTCTCCCGGTGTCGTGTTCTCCACCATCCGTTTTGATTGCGGGTGTTGGGGATCATGGTGAGGGTAGAGGATTGGGATGTTCTTCACTCCTGCGGTGTTGGGCCGGTCGGCAACGGAACACCCTCAAGAACAGAGAGGGAAGATTACGTTTGTGGCTTCAATCCACAAAAGAACAGGCTCTCCCCTCAAATGAGGAAGAAGGATTGGCTTCAACTTCTCACAAGAGGGCTAGATCACAAGAAAGATCTTCAGGTGAGGGAAGGAAACATCTCAAGCCTTCCCAAGAAATACCTGTGAGTAAAGAGAGGAGCTCCAAACATTCCTCTAAGCCAACTTTATCTGTCCCCTCCTGGCCTGTCAAGAGAGAAAGAGAGTGTCCAAGATCCTCTTCTACTGACTCTGTGAGTAGAAAACATGTAAAGAAATCCGTGTCGACGATTTCTCTGTCATGTTCGATGATATGTGTGACTTCGTCGACGGCAACCGTCACGGCGATTCAGTCCCCTATTTATTCGACTAAGATTTGCATTGTGACAAGACCTTCATCGGTTTCATCCGTCAACGACCCATCATCGACGAAGAAACCGTCAGCGAAAATATTGTTGACGATGAAACTGTCGACGACTAAGACACCACCGACGACTAAGGCACCGTCGGCGACGAAGGCACCATCGACGACGATGACGACGACACCATCGACGAAGACATCGTCAACTAAGTCACAATCAGCAACATCTCCGTTGGCTATGGCAACACCGTCGACGACGGAGATTCCTTCAATATTAATTTCTGCACTGCCGATGCCACAGTTGACGAGGATATCTCACACGATGACTGTCTCAAAGGCTTTTCTTCACCAGCCTTTGCAAGATTATAGCAAGGTATCACCTTTATAGGATGAGGACGGACTATATGGAGTAGCTCACAGTCCATCTGAGCTACATGTACATGCCAAGATGACGATGATGATGAGGAAGATTATCATGAGGTGCATTATTATCAGGAGCATTATATGGCTCCTAGTCATACTTATCAATGTAATCCTCGACAGGAAGCACGCCATAGAGAGATGGCTCATCTACCACCGTCACTGAGTCAGGATCTGCAGGCCGTGTTGGCAGATTACCAACAGAGATTCCCTCCTCAACAAATTTCACCAGAAAATCCGGTCCCGCAAGTGGAGGTACCGACAACAGTAGCAGAACCTCAAATACCCAGTACACTGGTAAATGCAACAAGTCCAGTTCCAGCTGACCCTGAAGTTCAGAACACTTCCTCTTCGGAAGAGGAGGTGGAAGAAGGGGAATTACCGGATCCAACGGCTGTTCCGGATCCTTGGAATAAATATGTAATCCAGACACCATCACTTCCTCCACACATAACTTCAGATTATCCCCCAGAGGACATTGGGGTGGGGTTCACAATTTAATGCAGAGGGCAGCCAATAGGTGCCACTTACCTATCAGTGAAACAGGCATAATGTTTTCTGCATGATTTTAAAGAGTTCACAAGAAAGATAGTACGGTCAAATCCGATTATCGACTATATTTGGCAAGAGGGTGTGAAGAGGCCAGCATCTATACCAGCGGTGCTGCCTTGTATAGAGAAAAAGTATAGAGCTCCAGAGGATAGTCCATCTTACCTTGTTGGATATCCAAGGCCAGATTCTGTTATATCGGTACAAAAGGTGGTGGTGATGGACGGAGAATCTGAACCAATCAAACACTCACACCCAGTCAAAAGATCTGGGTTTGATCCATCACCGTTCTTTAGCCCACTCTGCCACCCCAGTTCAGATTGTTATATCTCAGGCCGAACAGAGATGTTCAAAGAACCGGGCAACACCAATTACTACTCCTGCGAACAGAGAGGGACGTCGGATGGACTTTATGGGAACGACATTTTTGGCAATGGTAGCTGCATCAATTAGGGCTGCAAATGCGTTAGCCATATTCGGCCGCTATAACCGTCAAATGTGGTCCGATATGGCGGGAATGATAGATCTCATCCCGGAAGAAAGCAAATAGCACGCCCAAAAGATCTTATCGGAAGGTGAAAGGGGTGCCTCTGAAACAATTGCTTGTGCTTTAGACATAGCAAACACAAGCTTGAGGCAGTTGTCGGGAGCGGCAGTACTTCGACACCAGGGTTGCCTGAAAGCTACTACCTTCAGACCTGAAGTAAAGATTCTGGACATGGCGTATGATGGAGAGTTGCTTTTTGGTAAACATATTGACGACGCTCTTCTGGCTATAAAGAACGATACAGATACTGCAAAGTCATTAGGAGCTCTGCAATATAGAAGAGTACCATTTAGAGGCGCCAGAGGGCAAGGATTCACCACCTACAAAGGCGGATATCAAACAAATCAACAATATCAATATCAGCCTCAATATCGTTTCTTACAACCCGCCATTGTATAGCCAATCTTCAACAGCTGGTTTCTCTCGCCAGGGAGGTCTCAAGCGAACACCTCAACAGGGCAGCAACTCTGGCAGAAAGCAATGAGTACATCAGGGTACCAGTCAATTTTCCCTCCCTACCCGTGGGCACAAAATGTTTTGCTTTCGCACAGCGGTGGCACGAGATCACTATCATCTGGGACCGTTCCTACTTTCTGGAAACAAGCCTGGGTTTCTCCCATCCTGAAAAACCCCAATCTGGACCCCACCAAACCTGAGAGCTTTCGGCCCATATCCCTTCTCCCATGGGTAGCTAAAATCACAGAAGCACATGTTAACAATGTGCTAACTCAGTTTGTGAACTCCCATAACATCCTGGATCCTTCCCAGAATGGGTTTCGCCCGGGCCATAGCATGGAAACTGTCCTTCTGGCCACAACTGAGCACCTGCGATTTCTCTTGGACAAAGGTCAAAGTGCAGCACTGTTTCTGTTAGATCTCAGTGCTGCCTTTGATACTGTGTCCCATGAGATTCTACTCCATATGCTTGAGGAGATAGGGATAGAAGGCTCAGCCGTGGGCTGGCTTCGTTCCTTCCTGGCCAATAGATCTTTCCGAGTCTCATTCCCCCCTTTTCCTCTCAGATCCACACTATTGATCAGGGCGTGCCTCAGGGCTCAGCCTTAAGTCCACTGCTCTTCAACTTAAACGTCCAGCCACTGGCTGCGGTCGCCAAGCTGTGGGACCTCACTTTGGTCTCATATGCCGACGACCCGCAGCTGGTGATCACTTTGGCAGACGGCTCCTCCCCCGCTGCCTCCAGATTTAAAGATGGTATGACCGCGGTAGCCGATTGGATGGCAACCAATTGTCTGCAGCTAAATACCAGGAAAACTGAGGTTTTGCTGGTGGGCAAGGATGCCAATCTATGGAACGAGCAGTGGTGGCCGACAGCCTTAGGATCAATACCATCCCCCAAGAGCGTGGTAAAGAGCCTTGGTGTCCTGATGGACTCCTCGCTTTCCTTTCAGGCCCACACTAAACAGCTGGCCACTACGTGTTTTGGCACCCTGCGAGGCCTTAGACCCATCCTGAAATACTTTGATCCTCCGATACGACAACTTATCGTGCAGGCTACCATTCTTTCTCGCCTTGATTACACAAGTTCACTTCTCCTGGGGGCCAACAAGGCGGAACTGCACAGAATGCAGCGCATTCAGAATGCCGCCGCCAGAGCACTGGTTGGCCTGCCGCGCTTCTGTTCTGCGACTAGCACCATTCGGAGGCTGCACTGGCTTCCGGTCGATAGACGCATTCATTTCAAGACACTATGTCTTTCTTTTAAAATCCTGAAACTCTCGAGTCCCACCCTGTTGAGCAATTTGATCATTCACTGTGTTCCTTCTCGTCCTCTTCGCTCGACAGAGCAACATCTGGCCGTCGTGCCCAAAATTAGGCTTTCTAGGGCCAGCGGCCGTGCTTTTAGATACCTCGAGCCCAAATTGTGAAACTCTCTTCCAGTGCATATTCGTGCCATCGATTGTCTGTCTGCCTTCAGAAAAGCTATTAAGACTTTCCTGTTCCCCTGATGTTAGACTCTGTAAGCCCCTTTTCTTTTTCAGCTGTTTCATATCTGTGTGCCCCTCGTGTTTAGCGCCAGGACGCCTCTTCGCTGGGGCAGCTGCGTGCTCTATAAAACGGATAACATAACATAACTTCAGACCGCTGGGTGTTGAACCTAGTCACCACGAGCCACACCCTAGAATTTATTCACAAACCACCTATTACTCCACCCATGAGTCCCCCTCATCTTCACTTACTATGAAAAGAAGTTTTGATTATGCTCCTCAAGGAAGTAAGTACCATCCAATCATAAAGGAAGACAATTCTATTCTTGTTTCTTCCTAATAAGAAAGAAGTCAGGAGAATGGCGACCGATTCTGGACCTAAGAAAACTCAACAAGTTTCTCAAAAAACAGACGTTCAGGGTGGTGACACTCGCCGATATTTTGGGATACTTAAAGAAAGTAGATTTCATGACTTCTCTCTATATGGAGGACGCATACTTTCATATCCCAATTCACCCGAAGCACCGGAAATATCTACGTTTCACAGTGGCTGGTACCCACTATCAATTCAAGGTGCTCCCGTTCGGTTTAAAGTCAGCACCACAGATCTTCACCAAGTGCCTAGCACCAGTAACAGTGGCCTTGCAATCCCAGGGGTTTCAAGTTTTTCCATATCTCGACGATTGGCTGCTCAAAGCCCGAAGCCGATCGGACAACGACAGCGTGTCTCCATCTATTCAATACATTGGGACTCACTCTAAACAGGGAAAAATCAAATTTGCATCCAACCCAAGTAATTTCATTTCTGGGAGCACCCCTGGACACTGTCCAATGTAAAGCATTCTTGTCTCAAGAGAGACAGATGCGTGACTCCAAGGTTTGGCAAGGACCATTAAAAAAAAAAGTCAGTTTCTGTTCAAATATTCAAATCGCTGCTAGGGATGTGTTCGTCAGTAATAATTTTAGTGCCTTTAGCGAGACTAAAGATGAGACCTTTGCAGGAGGAACTACACAAACAGTGGCAACAAGCTGTAGGATCTTTCGAAGATGTAATTCAAGTCACAACAAGGATGGTGGATGTACTTCAATGGTGGTCTCAAATAACAAACGACAGACGCCTCCATGGAGGGATGGGGAGGTCATCTGCAGGATTTAGAAATCCAGGGAAAGTGGTATTTGATGCAGAAAAGACAGCACATCAACAGCTTGGAACTCAAGGGGGTATTCTAATCTCTCCTGGTGTTCCTGCCGAGGATAAGAGGTTCCTCAGTTCTGGACTGTACGTACAATACGACAAGCATATACTACATAAACAAACAAAACAAGGAGGAACTAAATCCATAACACTATTTCAAGAGGCTCAGGAATTATGGAAATGGACAACGTTCTACAGAATCTCTTTGAGGGCCAAGCATGTCAGGGGTCTACACAATACTCTGGTAGATACACTTAGCAGGTCGCAGGTCGCAGTCCAACTGCCACGAGTGGGATCTAGAACAAACACAGGTGGACAGGATCTTTCTCAGACAGGGGAAGCCAACTCTGCACCTGTTTGCAAAGAAAGAGAACACAAAATGCCAGTTTTACGCCAGCAGGTTCTCACAACCGGGGTCAAAGGGGAATGCCATTTTAATGCAATGGTCAGGCATCTATGCCTACGCCTTCCCACCCATCCCATTGATTCCCATGGTACTAATCAAGATTAAGTTGGAAGGCTGTCACCTAATTTTGATTGCACCACGTTGGCCAAGGCAGTATTGGTTCCCGGAGCTACTTCTGTTGTCACAGGACAAACCCATTCGTCTTCATCCGTCACCTACGATGTTATCGAGGAACAAGGGCCAAGTGATCCATCCGGATCTACGTTCTCTAAGCTTGCACGCATGGCTCCTGAATTCCTAGAATTTAAGGATCTGAAAATTTCACAAGACTGTAGAGAAATACTGGCTAAATCCCGTGCTGAAGGCACCATCCAAACAGATCGTCTGAAGTAGAAGAGATTCTGTTGCTGGTGCAAAAGAACCAAAGTTCATCCAGTGCTAGCTCCTGCTGAACAGATTTTGCCTTACTTACTGTCGCTAGCTTATTCAGGCCTCACCTTCTCTTCAGTTAAAGTTCACCTGGCGGCAATTTCCCCGTACAGGAAATCTCCTCAGATTCCTTCTCTCTGTTCATCTACAGTCATAAAACAATTCATGAGGGGCCTCTTCCGCGTTTTTTCTCCGGTGCGCGCACCTCCTCCGGAGTGGAAGCTCAATGTGGTTCTAACACAATTGATGAGACAACCATTCGACCCAATTTAAAAAACAGAACTTACTTTTTTTCTTTTCTTTTAAACTGTTTATTGACATTTCTTTTAGTTTTACATTACTTTCAAAACTATAATACTTAGTGGGCATTTCATTTACAGTGCAAACATCAACCCACAGTGCATAAAGAATAGCGGAGAGATGCTGAGTGTCGAGTTCGGGACATAGTACATTAAGCGTGGTATCAACATGGGAGGCATCATACAAGGTTACACGGCATGTGCTCTAGGGGGTCTCGTCGCTAATCTGGGACCCAACAGCTTCCACTTGACAGTTAATTTGCACGGTTGCCACAATGTTGTCATTGTCCCCTCCTGTTCTTTTCAGCAGGTATGATATGAGGGGTTCCCAAATGTCTGGGGGTCGTGATCGGACGGGTAGTAGTTCGGCATAGATAGCATTTTGCTCCTGACAGTAAGTGAAGTTAGCTAACCAGTCCTTAAATTAGGGCGCCCTGCCCCTCCCCCATCTGCATGCAATTTTACGCTTTGCGAGGAGGAGGCCCAGTTCCAAGAAGCGCTTGGTGTTGCCTTTGTGTCCATGGAGGTAACCCAGGAGGCCCATTTCGGGTGTGAGTTCAAGCCTCCCCCAGTCATATCCCCTAGAGCCTCCGCCACCTCGGTCCAGAAGTGCGCCACAGATCTTCACTCCCACGCAACGTGCAGGAATCCTGCCCCGTCTCTCCCACAGTGGTCACATTTATCGGTGTAATACATGCGGTGGAGGAATTTAAAATGGATGATCCTAAATCTGCTAGTAGCTGTGATGCGCTCAGTCTGCTGGCAACTATATGTCCAGGCTTCGTACGTAATTGGATGGCCTAGTTCTATTTCCCATCCCTGCGCTCTTTCGTGAACCCAGTTGGTTCTGCCCCTATGGTGCCCTTATATATGTGCGATAGAGCGTGCGGTACCCCAGCCAGCAGTGTCAGGTGCAGTGAGAGCAGTGTGGGGGCTCCTCTGGGAATGCAGGTGTGGCGGCTATGACGTCCTGTGCAGGCGAATGTAGAGGAAGCGGTCCATGGTGGTGGGGGGTGTTGCCAAAAATGCCTCTTCGCCTTTGAATTGCCCTTCTTGGTACATGTCTCCCCACGTATTTATCCTGAGCCGAAGGAACATGCGTTTGCAGATGCCTTCTTGTGTGACGAGTAGGTTAGGCTGGTCACGAAGAGGGAGCAGCGGGGAATAGAGCATGGGTGTCTGGGATCGTATGGCTATGGCGCGCCATGCGTTATTGGTGCATACCACTGTGGACCGTGATCCCCCAGCCGTTTTATTATCTACGCCTAGTAATCCTGCAAGAGAAGCGGACGCCTGGAGCCCTTACTCGACTGCCAGATGAGTCATGAAGGGTGGGGGTGCAAGCCAATACGCTGCGTAATGCGCCTGAGCGCTGAGATAGTAGAGTTCTGGATCAGGTGCTTCGAATCCGCCCCTGGGGAACGGCAGTGTAAGGGTGCTCCATTTGATCCGAGGCTGCTTCCCTCCCCATGCTAAGTCAATCAATCAAACAATTTATATAGCGCGATACTCACCCGGAAGGGTCTCAAGGCGCTGGGAGGGAGGGTTCCGTTACTGCTCGAAAAGCCAGGTCTTGAGTTACTTCCTGAAGGGAAGATGGTCGTGGGTCATCCGTAGGTGGATGGGGAGGGACTTCCATGTCTTGGCCGCCAAGTAGGAGAAGGATCTTCCTCCGGTGGTGGCTCTGCGAATGCGTGGTACTGTGGCGAGGGCGAGGCTGGTCGATCGCAGCTGGCGGGTGGGCGTGTAGAAAGTGAGGCGGTTGTTGAGGTACTTGGGGCCCAGGTCGTGGAGAGCCTTGTGTGCGTGGGTGAGGAGTCTGAACGTGATCCTCTTGCTGACGGGTAGCCAGTGCAGGTCTCTCAGGTGGACGGAGATGTGGTTGTGGTGGGGGATGTCCAGGATGAGTCGTGCGGAGGCGTTCTGTATGCGCTGGAGTCTTTTCTGTAGTTTGGCAGTGGTTCCCGCGTAGTGGGGGTTCCTGTAGTCCAGTCGGCTGGTGACGAGTGCCTGGGTGACCGTCTTTTTGGTTTCGGTGGGGATCCATTGGAAGATCTTACGGAGCAGGCACAAGGTGTTGAAGCAGGATGACGAGACGGTGTTGACTTGTCTGGTCATCGAGAGGGAGGAGTCCAGGATGAAGCCCAGGTTTCGTGCGTGGTCCTTTGGCTTGGGGGTGGTGCCCAGGGCAGGGGGCCACCAGGAGTCATCCCAGGCGGAGGGTGCCTCTGAGGGTGGTCTTGGGGTCGGTGTGTATCTGGAAGTGGAGGTGCTCGGCGGCGGTTAAGGTGTCGTCGGAGTTGGTCGTGATGCGGATGGTGTTCCTGTGGACGATGGTGATGCCTCCTCCGGTCTGGTTGACGCGATCCCTCCGGGTGATCTTGTATCCGTCCGGGATGGCTATGGCGATGTCGAGCGCTGAGGAGGCGTTCATCCATGGTTTCCGTGAGGAAGGTGACGTCTGATGAAGTTGTGTCGAGGAGGTTCCAGAGTTCGACGGCGTTTCTGTGGACGGAGCGGGTGTTGAGCAGGATGCACTTGAGGTGGTTGTTGCTGGTGCCTGGCCTTTCGGGTGCGGTGTAGGTCCGGAGGCAGGTGAACTTGCAGGCTTGGCAGGTGAAGGGTCCGTGGGAGCGTTTCGGGGTGGCTCGGTAGCAGGCGGGATTCCGGTCGGGTTTGAGTGCGTTGAGGGTGGCGGCGTCGTAGGTCCGTCGTGTGGGCTGGCAACGACGGGGTCCAGGAGTCCTGGCGCTGGGTGCGGTCCTGGCGCGGACGGGCGCTGACGGGCTTGCCTTTGGCGCGCCTTCAGCGCACAATCGGCACGCCGCGCTGCGCGTGCTCCATATGAGGCGAAGTGGGAGGGAGGAGCAGCTGGGAGGCGTGAGCGGGGCCGGCAATGGGATTACAGAAATAGAAAAGGGGGCGGGGCCGCGAGGGAGCAGCGGCAGGAAGCAGGGGGGCACACCAGGGGTACAGTACTAACGGGCACAAAGTAAAATGTGCAGACAATGAACAGAATAAAATTACGAAGTGCACAAAATGAGGGCAGCACTACAGTACTAGCGAGGCACTAAACAATTACACAGAGACACAGAGATTACCGTCACAAGATGCACAAGGTGATGGCAACAGCGGGGAGAGAGGGAACGAGCAGCAGCAAGGGGCACCGAGGTCAGGGGCGAGCCAGTGGCGCCGGGACAGAGGCACGCAACAGCTGGCGAGCCGTGTGGCATGGGGGGTGTCCTGGGAACAGGTCACACTCGCCTGCGCCGCGCGAGCACCATATGAAGCCAAGTGGGAGGGAGGAGCAGCTGGGAGGCGGGAGCGGGGCGGGCAATGGGATTACAGAAATAGAAAAGGGGGCGGGCCGCGAGGGAGCAGCGGCGGGGGGGGCACACCAGGGGTACAGTACTAACGGGCACAAAGTAAAATGTACAGACAATGAACAGAATAAAATTACGAAGTGCACAAAATGAGGGCAGCACTACAGTACTAGCGAGGCACTAAACAATTACACAGAGACACAGAGATTACCGTCACGAGATGAGCAAGGTGATTGCAACAGCGGGGAGAGAGGGAACGAGCAGCAGCGAGGGGCACCGAGGTCAGAAGCGAGCCTGTGGCGCCGGGGCAGAGGCGCGCAACAGCTGGCGAGCCGTGCGGCGTGGGGGGTGTCATGGGAACATAGCACAAGATACTTTCTGTATTTGTATTCAGTTATTTATTGAATTTTTGTATTGTATCAAAAAGTTTTTTTCTTTATATATTTTTCTTTTTAAATTCATTAGACTCTTGATTATTTCATATAAACATTAAAATACACAACATCAAGTACATATTATTCTCAAATTATATATACATATCAAAAGAAACCCTTCATGCCACACATCTCTATACACTCACATACTTCTCGTACTACTACTCATACATACACTTGCATACACTCCACTTTTCCTCAAGAACAATCTCTTTTTTCTGTGACTAAGGTGACACCGATTATAATGTGAATTTCCACAACAGGTCGACGCGCGTTTCGGTGGACTTGTACCACCTTCCTCAGGACCAACAGAGAAAAGTTTGTTTCCTTATTGTGTGGACACAGGGTATCTGAAATTACAAAGATAACTTCATGTATCTATGCCATTTAATTGCATATGAAGGACAAACAATTTCATTTGATCTAGTACAACCTCACATAGTTTCTTAATTGCACTAGAGTATACGCGCACCAACGTGTCAACATGCAATGGGAAATGAGGTCTCTATAAATAGGCGCAGAGTCATCTGTTATTAGCTATGAGATCTTTTTGGATGGTGAACATCTAAATCTAAAGAGCTACATTATATAGGAGCAATTTATAAGTCTGCTAATGGTGTAGCAGGAAAATGTCTATACCACATATCTACATAACAACAGGTTTAGTATAGAGTTAAAAAATGGATAGATATAAGAAGGTTTGGAAAAAAAGTCAGAGAGAAAGAGAAAAGCTATCTCTCACAGTGTCCACTATTGCATAAATGCAATCTTACCCTTTTAAGGTTGTGGCGATGTATGAATGAATTAACAGTGGTAGCACAGCTCCTTTGTTCACTTACTCTTCCCATGGTGATAACAGACATGAATCATTCTCAAAGTTTAGCTATGATAAAACTCCTTTAGGGCCCAATAAATAAGGGCTTTCCTTACCTATTCACAAGGTAGCAATAGAATGCTTGGAGGGCGATGTTTCCTTATCTCTTGTTTAGGACATTCATCAACACAATATATATTCAAAATTTCCGCAGAAAGAATGCATATAATGAGGCTCAGTATAATGCATTAATTTGACCAATAAAGTCCCCTGTGGAATCCGAACCCAAACTAACCTTGTTTTAGTTTAAAGCTTGGTTTTTTATTAGTTTCTTCAAGTTATTTGCAGTGGAGGTGATCTTTTTCTTTTCTATATTGTGTAATCGTTAGGAGATGTTTTTCAACAAACCTAGCAAGGACAATAAATTAACCATCATTATATTTCTTTGACTTCACTACTCTATCATGTCAAGTTTAAAGACATAGATCTACAGCATTTAACCCATACTGGTCCCTATTTTACTCTGATTGCTAATAATAGTAAGACGCTGTAATTCCAACTATTATCCATAACAGTTATAATTTTCTTGTACAGATTGACTGCCATTAGTTTCTCTAATCCGGTCTCAGAAGCTACATCTTATTCCCTGCGTATCAAGAATCTTCGCTGTTGTCTATTACTGCAAACCCTATTCCTAACATCCTCACCACTTAGTGCGACACTGCTCGAAGTTTCGCTGATTTTATGGAAGCTCACAGTAAGTTATCAGTAAGCTGTCATTAACTATGTCAGTTCGCAATATGAGACTACATCCTATTCCCTAAGTAACACAGGTCTAAGCAGTTACCTATCTGTACAGACCATGTTATACACATAGTGGTTAAAGCACATAGTGGTTAAAGCAGCCCTGTTAGGAATAGTATCGAATTACAAAGTATTCTGACTCTGCTACCAATGACTTTCTAAGATCGTAATAGGGTGCTACATTCAGCTTTCAAGTACCATGAGTATACAGTCTTACCTATCTCTCCCGACCATGTTACAAGTAGATTTAAATGTTTACAACCCCTATAGGGAATGGCGCTAGGAATGAGAAGGTAATTTCATTTCATAGTGCTCTGCTTATATCAGATAGTACAACGAGCATCGTTCAGCTCATATAGTATCTATATGCTTAAATAGTGAGTAGCCCGTTGTTAAAATGATATAAACCCACCCCACTATGTATCATCCCAGACTCAGGTACTCACCATCTTCTTTGTGGTATCTTTATTGAATGGCGTTCGTCCGTGAAACACCGAGAAACGGAGCTCCGCCTATTCTCCGATTTAAATACCGGTATATAGCGCGAAGCAAGGTGTCACGTGGAGTGTTAGTACGTAGCATTACGTCAAATCCACGTCTGCTCTCCTACTACGATGCGAATACGGGCGTCATCTTGTAATGGGATTTGTTTACTCTTTCGGGCTATTTGTATTGATAGGTCACTAAAATGCAAGCAGATGCAGATATACATTATTTTACTTTTAAACCAAAATAACTCAGTAGAATAATATTTGGATTAAAGAGCGGACCCTATTGTTCTCAAATATGCTACTTCAAACATCTCACCATTATGGATTGCGATTGATATACATGGTTTCGCGAATATACAAGCCAGAGTAACCATCAGAAAGTATGTCTAGAGATCAGCTCGAGATCAGATAATATGTTTATAAGAGGGTATACAGATAGGGCAGTCCCATCATAAACACACGTCATTTTATAGTGTTTTCTGGCCAATTTCATATTAGTTGTTAGTCGTGTTTCTCAAACAAAGTGGCCACATCTAATAAGTACTGTCAATTAGATCAATTGTTAGGGTGTGTCTCAGTTAATAGTTAGCTAAAAACACTGATTCCGATATAATTAAGAACTCCTTATAGGTCATCTTATTGCTAATGATTTGGTTTCACCATATATACTTATTCTACTCCTTGCTAATGGTATTCACCATCAGAATCGCCCAAGTACAAGCCAACTCAGACAAACAGCGTGTATATCAGAAAATAAGTAACCGGAATGAGTATACGTATGTTCTAAGGATTCTTAGTAACATACCATGCTATATTTTCATTCAATCCTTTACGCACACTGTCTAAATGGAAAATCCAGAAACTTTCACGTTTTTTACGTGTGCTTTCCATCGGTTGGCCTAGTTTGTACTGGACATTTTCCAAAATGCACCATTTCAAATCTAATTCATTATGGTTGGTATCTAAACAATGTCGTACTAATGGGGCTGTTATTTTTTTCATCCTCACAGCAGATTTATGTTCGCTAAACCGGGTACGAAATTCTCGTCCCGTCTCACCTATGTACGCGAGGCCACATCGCGATCGCAAACAACAGGGGTGAAAGGGGACACCCCTGCCGCGTGCCCCTGGATATAGCGAAGGGTGTGGACCGTTCCCCATTTAAGAGTGGTGTGGCAGTAGGGAAATGGTAGAGTAGTTTAATCCAGTTGAGGAACCCGGGCGGGAATCCCATGTGGGTCAGAACAGCGAATAAGTAGCCCCATTCCAAGGAGTCTAACGCTTTGGTGGTGTCTAAAAAGACCACTACCACCTGTTTATCCTCGTCTTTCCCATGCATAATAGAAAACAAGGTCTGCAGGTTGTGGTAGGTTGACGGACCTGGTATGAATCCTGCTTGATCCTGTCTGATAAGGTTCTCCATCAGTAGCTTTAGTCTATTAGCCAGCATTTTTGCCAGTATTTTGGCATCACAATTTATTAAGGACAGTGGCAGGTAGGAGTCCGGCGATTCAGAGGGTTTCCCGGATTTTAAAAGTGAGACCAGCATGGCCTCACGCATTGTGGGTGGGCGCGATCCTCTTCAGCCGCCTCTTCGTACAGTAATTTCCATTCCCTATTCGCTTAATGGCCTCTCGGATTTCGTCTAAGTGGAACTCAGACGCCAGAAAGTCCCTCTGCTGATCGCTTAGTCAGGCCAGTTAGATCTGCTGTAGGTATTGCGTGGTCTCCTATCACTATACAAATCCTGCGTGGCGGACACTCCCATAATGGCCGGTGTATCTGGTGTGATGTCCCCTCCCCATCGCAAATCACTAGCACGTGATTCGCTGTCTTCGGCGGCCTGATAGATTCTGCCATCGCTTTGCCAGGACGCTCACCCTCACCGTATTTTCACTCTAAGTGATATTTTCCGCAGAAACGGTATTCCCTCTCTCCCTCTGCTTGGTATTCCGTGAGGAGTTCCCAGATTTTGGCTAGGGCGAGGCCATCACGTGTCTCGTGAGTTCTGGGTTCCAGCAGCCTGAGCTGGCGATCTAGGCTGACTATGGCTGTGCGGATGTCTCTAAGGATGCCTCCCGCTTTGGCTATGCAGAGTCCTCTAACGGTGACCGTTAACGCTTCCCATACTGGAGTCCGGGAGGGGACAGAGTCTACGTTGAGTTTAATGAACTCCTCGAGCATTTCCCCAATTCCGTTTGGAACACCTGGTCAAGGAGCGCTGTAGGTAGAAGGCGCCACAGCCTGGGTTTGGGCTGCAAGCCCGGAGGATTTAGCAACATAAGCACTAGGGGGTTATCAGAGTAGGTGCGCGTAAGGTGACTAGCGGAGAGAGCATGTACTGCCATACCCTGTGTTACAACACGCGTCTAGTCGAGACCAGTTATTATGTACCGCCGAGTGGAATGTGCCCTCTCGCTGCACAGGGTAGAGGTGGCGCCAGACGTCTATCAGCAGATTGTCCGCTAGTATTTGCTGGAATTGTCGTTCTGCTTTGGAGTAGTGATGCGGCAGTGGATGGGAGCAGTCCCATGGAGGGTGCAGTGTTAGGTTGAAGTCGCTTCCCCATATAAGATGAGTTGAGACGATATTTACTATGCACGCCCATAGGGTTATATAATACTCTTCATCATCTGTGTTGGGTCCATAACTCCAGAGTAGCGTGACTGATTTGGACGCCAACCTGCCCCATGTCATACAGTACCTCCCTTGTCGATCAAGTGCAGATCCTTCTGTGAAGGGAACCGCCTTTTTAATAAGAATTGCAGTGCCTCTCGAGTATGCTGAATACGAGAAGTAGCTGTGGGAGGCCCATCTGAAGGCAAACTGGGGCTGCAGTGTAGGGAGCCTATGTGTTTCCTGCAGCATGGCTATGCTAACGCAATGCCTGTCCAGGTAAGCCAGAAGATGTCTTTTTTTTCTGGGGTTGCCCACCCCCCACACATTCCATGTTAGGAATCCCATGTGTCTCAATTTGGTCTTGTTGCCCCTCACCCACCATTACCCAGGGAATCATGTGCAATTGTGTAGGAAAACGTGCATCCATCTCCGGGTTTGTGTTATCCATGAATGGCCAGTTATTCACTGTAAACTTAAGTATGCCCTTCCAACATCCCACCTGCCCCTCCCACGACGGCGACCCCAACTTGCCGTGCATGGATCCCCCCGCTTAACCCCTCCCAACATTTCTATAAATACTCTTGGACCTTGTGTCCCTAGTGCCCAAGTGGGCTTTGCACAATCAATTCTACGGTACTGCACAGTAGCGACAACGCTGTGACATATTCACCCAGTGTCATATAGGCGCTGTCAATCATGAGATCGGATATTGCTCGGATCTCAGGGTCTCTGGTGACATTTTCTTGAAATACCCTCAACGAGTAATGAGCAACAACAAAGGCAACAGCCTAACAGAACAATCCCCAGTGGTTGGGGGAAGGAGAGCACCCTCAGAGATGTTTGCCCCAAGGGGTGTGTCCGTGCACCCTGCTCCTTCGTTCTGGGCAGGAGTGGGCCCCGGAATGTACAGTACAAGTTCGCACAGGGTTCAAACAGGGACAAAAATGTAACATTACCTGCTGCTCCGAGTCCACAGCCGTATCTGCAATGTCCGCAGACTAACCTGCGGCGAGTGCACCACAAGTGTCTGATCTTTGTTTTCAGTCCTCATCCCGCTGTGCAGAGTCCTCCCTGTCACCCGATGTGGGGCGCTCAACTCTCTTTGCAGCCAGCACTGTTTTCTTGAAGTCCTTTGCTATTGTGGTGTGCTACATGTGATGCTAGCCGTCATAGGTGAGTCTGAGTCGTGCAGGATAGAGCATGGCGTATTCCACCTCTTTTTGCTGCAGTTTCTTCTTGATAGGCACAAATTTCTTACGCGCCTCCTGGATATTGAGGGTAAAGTCAGGATATGGCGATACAGTATTGTTCTAAAAAACGACGTCTTTCAACTCCCTGGCTTTATATAGCGCTGTGTCGTTGTCGCGATAGTTAAGCAATCTGAAAGAAACAGGTTAGTGTTAGATTCCTTACCTTAGAATATCCCGAGGCTTCAGTCTGGATCCGGAAAGTTTTTGTCAGCAGTACCCTTGCGCGTCAGTAGGCATCGTCTGCGGCTCCGTGTCCGTCGTCGGCATCGTGATCGTCGGGATGATGTCGTCGGAGTACTTAGATGCCGCCCTCGCGCGCTGACGTCAATTCTTCTTTTTTTCGCGCCAGCTAGCGCAGATCCGGGAAGAGCAGAACTCTAGTCATTTTTTTACTAACTTTTTGATCTATTTTGGATCTCTTTTTTTTCGAGTCGACTTCGACTCCTGGTGCCGTAGGGATGCCTGGCTTCAAGCTGTGCGCGCCTGTCACCACCTGATGTCGGTGACCTACCCCCACCATCGGTGGCTCTACTGCCTCAGGACCGACCACGACGACAAGTCGTGCCCCGAACGCCGGGACTTGACCTCGAAAGCGAGGCGGGAGCGGTCCTGCAACCTACTCGAGATCTGGCAGTCGGCTCCACGCCGCTCGAGGTCCCGGTCGAGGAGGAAGTCGAGGGACCAGTCGCAGAGCCACAGTCGTTGCTCGGTGAGTCATCGTCCTGACTCGTCGGGCTCCAAGTCCTCCGATAAGTCGAGGCATTCAAACAAGAAGTCGAAGAGGCGACTAAGCATGGGCGGATTTTGCGGATCCACGATTCGCGGATTTAGCGGATCCACGGATCGTGGATCCGCAAAATCCGCCTATTTAGCGGATTCAGCGGATTTGCGGATTGGGGGCGGGGCTTCCTCGAGTGTGTGGGCGGGGCCAAACGGACGGGGCTTCCATGCGAGCGCACATGCCTCTTGTGTGTCTAAAAGGTCAGAGCAGCATCGATGGTATATTTGGGAAGAAGGCACATCTGCCCAGCCTCCCAACGCTCACGATTTTTTTGGGGCTGATGCATGAGTCACTGCATTTGCGCTTCAACTAGTTCCAGCGACCAAGTGTGTGTTACTATGCAATCGCGCCGAAGTGCGCAGGGGTCCATTTAGTGAAATGTCCATCATAGTGGGTAAATGGCGGGAAGACGGTGCACACCTCGAGTGTGTGAGCGGGGCCAAACGGACGGGGCGTCCATGCGAGCATGCCTCTTGTGTGTATAAAAGGGCAGAGACCGATCAGAGCAGCAGATTAATTTTTGGGCTGATCAATGAGTCACTGAATTAAAGCTTCAACTAGGGCACCGTTGAAATAATTTACCATGGCGCCGGCAAGCTGCCAGCGCCTTCCTGCAATAGTTACTTAATTAGCTTCAACAGGAAGCTCCAACTGTTAAAATAAAGCAGGCGCTCGAGCCCCTGCTGTATCTTATCTATTAGAGCTTCCTGTCGAAGCTAATTAAGTAACCATTTGAGGATGGCGCCATCGTAAATTATGCAGGCTTGAACTTTTGACCGCAAAATCCGCTCCGATCGCGGATTGCGGATTCTCGGTAAATCCGCGAGAGTTCGCGGATCGCGGATTTACCGAAAATCCGCAAAATCCGCGATCGGAGCGGATTTTGCGCTCATGCTTAGAGGCGACATCGCTCTTCAGACTCCCCTCGCTGCTCGCGCGACGCAGCCGAGGGTTCGGGCGACACCGCCCGCGCGGCTCCCGAGTTCCCTGCTGCGGCCATGAGGACTAACCTCCTCACTGAGGTGCTTCAGCCGCCAGTAAGTTCCTCGGAGCCTCTACTGCCGTTTAATGAAGCCGTCACGGACGTTCTGATGGGCACCTGGTCCAAGCCCTCCACAGTGCCCCCTGTGGATCGGAACGTGGCCCGACACCACCGCCCGGCTCCGGGTGACCCTAGCTTTCTGTCCGTGCACCCCTCTCCCGAGAGCCTGGTGATCCAGGCATCTACGTCCCAGACCGCTCCCCCGGATCGGGAATCCAAAAGGTTTGATCAGTTTGGGAAGAAACTGTTCTCACTGAGTTTGGGGTTGCGGTCTGTCAACACCGCTTGCCTTTTGGACCGTTATACCCACTCTTTGTGGGACACGGTTGCGGACGTGCTGCCCCAGTGCCCGGAGGAGGCCTGGGCCCGGCTCGCCCCCAAGCCCTTGTGGAGGGGCGGGATGCGGCTCATTATTCCATCAGGTGTGGACTGCATACCACGGACTCGCTGGGAAGGGCGATTTCCACGACGGTGGCGGTTTGCCGCCACGCCTGGCTGAGGTCAGCCAATTTCTCGGGCGATGTCCAGGCCACGCTCATGGACATGCCCTACGATGGCCGTCGCCTTTTTGGCAACGAGGCAGACAGTGCGCTTGAGCGTTTCAAGGACACCAGGGCTACGGCCAAGTCCTTGGGCTTGTCGGGCCAGCGCCAGCAAACTTCTTCTTTTCACCCCTTTCGTGGCCAAGCAAGTGGCGCCCCCACACGTCCTGTCAGCCACAAGCCGCAGAACCAGCCTCAACGCGGCAGCGGACGTGGTAACCGCCGGGGGACAACAGCAAGGTCAGTCCACATCCGCTCCCGCAGCATCTGCCTCAAAGCCTTGCTAGTCCGAGCTTTCAGACCCATTCGACGCTAGTCGGGGGCAGGATCCGCCAACACCTCCTCCACTGGCTCTCCATCACATCGAACAGGTTGGTGCTGCAAATCGTCCGAAGGGACTACTCCCTCCCCTTCGAGGCGACCCCTCCGGCCATGCCACCGCAGTGCCACTGCATGTCGGGGGATCACTCGCAACTTCTGCAGGAGGAAGTTATGGCCCTCTTGGCCAAGTGGGCCATCGAGCGCGTTCCTGGGCCAGAAGTAGGACGTGGTTGCTACTCCCACTACTTTGTTGTACCCAAGAAGGGCAAAGGAGGCCTACGCCCTATCTTGGACCTCCGGAGCGTCAACGGCTTCCTCCGGAAGGAGAAGTTCAAGATGCTTACTTTAGCTCAGGCCCTGGCTGCCCTAGACCCTGGAGACTGGATGGTAGCCTTGGACTTGCAGGACGCATTGTTGTATAGCGTTTTAGGGCCGAAGTGAAATTCTCCCGATTCATGCCCTTATATAGGTACAATTCACCTTGCCCCCTATATAGGCATACAAATCATACCTATATTTAGACATAGCCCATGCAGTCCAAATACAGTCATGGCTACTTCCACTAGTTGCAAAAAGCCACAACGATTTATTGGAAAACTCAGCATCAGCAGTCAGGGACATCCCCTTTCTTGAATATTGATTTGTCCTAGAAATCATGGCGTTTTCAAAGAACTACCAATCCCTTGGGGTTCTTTGATGATGTTATTATGTCCGACTTTACATCAAACCAGGCACCTTCAAGGTATAAATATGCCCACACTTGCCCTAGCTAGCATACAGTGGTTTGGAGCAGTTCGGTTTGGAGCCCGACGCAGCTCTCTACAGCAAGTGCCGAAGGAAGCCGACCCTCCAGCTGACGCACTGACTGAGAGGCTGCCTTTCTGTCGCTGAGAATCCAGCTCCAGTGTTTACAAGCTCCCCTTGCGGGGTGTTGGGAAATCGAGTCCCGAGACAGAGATACCAGACCTCCTTAATTCTAAAACCAAGGTACGGAGGTGATTAGACCCTAAGAGAAATCTTGGATAGATTATTGGCAAAGAAACGAAACCTATGCTACACCATACTTACTTCTTCCCTCGTACTAGACTTAGGTTAGGTACATCGGGGTAGGCGTACTTTAGAAGCACCAGTTGAGTACTTTTAGTCTTTGTTATTTATGTATGTATTTTATGGCTTAGAAACCATACTATGCTTTTACAGTATTATTTTATAATACTCTTCTTACTGTACGCATTATACTTTGCAACCAGTATTAAGATTGTAGCAGTTCATTTCTTTTGCATGAGAAAGAAGCCTGTTCAATAAATCCTTTTATTGAAAACTAACCCTGGGCGTCCGAATCGGCTACGCCCACGGAGTAGGCGTAGTGTTGCCTTCTACGCATTTTGCGTAGACAGCGTAGCCGGCAACACTACGCCCACTCCGTGAGCGTAGCCGAGTCGGCCGCCACCCGCCTCCCTCCCGCCCTCCCCTACATACATTATTTAAGCAACTAACCTTAATAAAACAATTTTAAAGCACTTACCGTGTCCGGTGTTCGCCTGGGGCTCCCTTCTTGGAATAGCGTCCCTTCCTGGATACCAATGCGCATGCGCGGCCGCCCGTGCATGCGCATTGGTATCCAGGACGACGCTATTTCAAGAGGGAGCCCCGGACGAGCCCCGGACACGGTAAGTGCTTTAAAATTGTTTTATTAAGGTTAGTTGCTTAAATAACGTATGTAGGGGAGAGCGGGAGGGAGGTGCGTAGTGGGGCTACGCGGAGTGCGGGAGTGGGCGTAGCTTCTCGCCCACTCCGCGTAGCTCCGCGGAGCCCCACTACGCCCACTACGCCCAGGGTTATTGAAAACGCCCGTCTCTCTATTTCTCTGCACCTCTGATGAAAAGAAGCATGCACGATTGACTGAGTAAAATATCTATCTATTGTTTCCACGAATCTGAAGATACGTTTTATCTTGGGGAAACAAAGATGTCATGTTTATGCGGTTGTCAGAAAC
The DNA here is from genome assembly GCF_964261635.1 of Lissotriton helveticus. Taxonomy (NCBI): domain Eukaryota; kingdom Metazoa; phylum Chordata; class Amphibia; order Caudata; family Salamandridae; genus Lissotriton; species Lissotriton helveticus. Next base: position 1,153,480,915 of record NC_136067.1, on the reverse strand, counting down.
TAATCGCTTCTTGTGAATTCGAGAAAGTTTCTAGTGACCTCTGAGCTAGCTGGCACTCACAATTAAGTCGAAGATATTCGAAAGAGACCTAGTCGACCTAAGTCCTACGTCACATCTATAGAATATATTATTCCAATGCGCAGAGCCTATTGGGAATATAGGAACTACACTACAGCATATTTCCACATCTCCATCCTGCCGGCTCACCGGCGCTACCTGCGGTTCACGTTAGGCCACGAGCACTTTCACTTTACCGTACTCCCCTTCGGCCTTACCAGCGCCCCTCGGGTGTTCACGAAAGTGATGGCGGTGGTTGCAGCTCATCTGCGCAGATCAGGGGTTTCAGTCCTCCCCTATCTCGACGACTGGTTGTTGAAGGCGGGCTCGCCCCAGATAGTCGTCTTCCACCTCCAGACTACGGCTGATCTCCTGCACTCACTGGGGTTCTCCATCAACGTGCCGAAGTCACACCTCTGCCCCTCTCTGAAGCTCCTATTCATCGGAGCGGTTCTGGACTCTGCGCAGTTTCGGGTTTATCCTACCGAACAGCGGGTTCGGGATATTCAGGCTCTGATTCCGATGTTTCAGCCTTTATCCCGAGTTTCGGTTAGGTTGACGCTGCAGCTCCTGGGGCTGATGGCCTCCTGCATCCTTCTGGTGCATCACATGACGGATGCGGGCTCTGCAGTGGGACCTGAAGTTTCAGTGGGCACAGCATCAGGGCAACCTGTCCGACCATGTCCTGATCTCGGAGGGCACTGCGAGTCAGTTGCCGTGGTGGCTCATGAACCGCGATTGGGTCAGCGGCAGATCCCTCTCCCTACCCCAACCGTAGTTGTAGTGATGGGATGGGGGCCACATGGGAGAGGCGGAGATCAGAGGCCTCTGGTCTCCGACGGAGTTCTGGCCCCATATCAACCTTCTGGAGCTGCGGGCGATCCGTCTCGCACTGTAGGCATTCCTCCCTCTGTCCGGGGAAGTGTAGTGCAGGTGTTCCCGGACAACACCACCGCCATGTGGTACTGCAACAAACAAGGCGGGGTGGGGTCGTGGACCCTTTTTCATGAGGCTCTGCGCCTCTGGACATGGCTGGAACATCAGGGCGTCACCCTGGTGGTTCAACATCTGGCAGGTTCCCTGAACGCCAGGGCGGACGAACTCAGCCGCTGGTGCATGATGGAGCGTGAATGGCGTCTGAACTCGGACGTGGCGCAAGGTCTCTTTCAGCAGTGGGAGAGCCTTGGTTAGATATATTCGCCACCGAAGAGAACGCGCAATGTCATCAGTTGTGCGCGTTGGAACTTCCAAGGAGGCACTCGCCCGGAGACGCTTTTCGTCGCAAGTGGAGCTGCGGTCTGTTGTACGCCTTTCCGCCTATACCACTTCTGCCCACTTCTGCCCAGAAGAAGATCAGGCGAGACTGGGCCCAAGTCATCCTTGTGGCTCCGGAATGGGCACGAAGATACTGGTATCCCGAGCTACTCAGCATGTCAGTCGATCCCTCCCATTTGTCTGCCTCTTCAGAAGGGCCTTCTGTCGCAGCAGCAGGGGACGGTCCTCCACCTGAACCTGTCGAGTCTCCACCTACATGCGTGGAGATTGAGCGGCGACATTTGACTTGCCTCCTGAAGTCTGTGATGTGATTTTGGCAGCCAGGCGTCCCTCCACAAAATCAGTATACGCCTGCAGGAGTAACAAATTTGTGGCATGGTGCACAGCAAAGGCTGTGGATCCACTCTCTGCCCCCCTTTCAGAGGTTCTCCTCTTTCTTCTTTCTCTTGCCCAGCAGGGCTCTGCTCTGGGCACTGTCAAAGGCTATCTCTCGGCCATTTCAGCCTTCTTGAGGCTTCCTGATCAGCTTTCTCTTTTCAAGTCCCCTGTTAAATAGGTTCTTGAAAGGCATCACACACATGTTTCCTCCTGTTCCTTTCGTGATGCCTTAGTGGGACTTGAACCTTGTACTGACTTATCTGATGTGCGCTCCCTTTGAGCCACTTCATAACTGTCCTCTACGTCTTCTGACTCTTAAAACGCATTCCTGGTTGCCATCACCTCTGCCAGGAGAGTGAGTGAGCTCCAGGCTCTATCTTTTAAACTTCCTTTCCTCTCTGTCCATCCGGACAAGGTTTTTCTGAGGACTAATCCTTCTTTCCTGCCCAAGGTGGTTTCAGCCTTCCATATTGGGCAGTTTCTCACCTTGCCCACCTTCTTTCCGCCTTCGCATCCCTCGAAAGAGGAAGAGAGGCTCCACCGTCTGGACCCAAAAATGTGCGCTCTCCTTCTATCTAGACCGCACACGCCAGTTCCGGGTAGACGACCAGCTCTTTGTTGGTTACGTGGGCGCTAAGAAGGGATGGGTGGTGCACAAGCGGACCATCTCTCGGTGGGTCGTTTTGTGCATCAAGGTTTGCTACTCCTTGGCGAAGAAGGAGCCTCCTGTGGGGCTTCGCGCCCATTTCACTCGTGCCACGGCGGCTACTACTGGGTCGGGGAGTCCCCTTGCAGGACATCTGTCAGGCAGCTACGTGGGCCTCGCTGCACACGTTTGCTAAGCACTACTGCCTGGACAGCCAAGTCCAAAGAGATGGCTTTTTCGGCCGTTCCGTTCTCCAGGACTTTCTGGTGTGATCTTGGTCCGCAGACCCACCACCGGGGTTGGTATTGCTGGGGTATCTATTCTAAGGTAAGGAATCTAACACTAACCTGTTTCTTTCAGATGCACAAGTTACTTACCTTCGGTAACGATATATCTGTAAGAAACAGTAGTTAGTGTTAGATTACTTACCGCCCCACCCCTCCTCCCCGTTCTGCGGGCCGATATCTAGGGTTAAGGTCGTGCATCTAAAGTCTTTGAGGCAAACATTCATTCCCAGGCAACTCTTCGGCCTTTTGGAATTAGGTCTCAGCAAACTCACACAGACAGAATTGCAAATATTTGTTAGTTCACCCATAAAACCTTGAGTGCCCTAGTCATATATGTTGGCTAATTGGTGTTCTGAATTCTGCCACAACCGTAGGGATCCTCCCTAGGCCTGCCAACTTGTGTCTGTTAATTAAGACAAACACATGCCACCAGGACCCAGAGGGTAGTGCCACTGTATTTAATTTGTTCTATGTTCAGCAGTGGAGGGCAGAACCTTGTGCCTTTTTTTTTTTTCTGAACCTGTGGTAGGCCACAGAAGGGCATTCTGCTGTTCTGTGACATCTTCCTGCCTCCCGGGCCGAGGGTAAGCCCTGTCATATCAATGCAGTAAACGGAATGTGTTCCTTTTATACAGATACTAGCAGCCCTTCCCGACGTTGTCCGGGTATGAAATAGAATGTGTGTAATGTGTGTATTTGGCAAGGGCAATTTATTTTAAAATCTCGCAGGAGACAACATGTTTTGTTTCATTAGAATAGGGACGGAGAAGGGCCAGCTGCAGCCCTGGTTGATGTTATCAGGCGCGTGTAATTGGTGTAGTGATCCGCCGCCTGAGCCCGGCTACAGCCCTGGTTGATGTTAGCAGGTGCGTGTAATGTCGTTGAATGAGAGTTATCAGCCGCGGGTAAATCCGTTTAATGAGAGAGTTCAGTGACAGCGAGTAGGAGAGGCTGCAGTAATTTTACCCCCAGACACGCTCATTTGCCTGTTCCCCCGCTTGAGGCCCAGATACAGGCCTGTTTGATGTTAGCAGGTGCGTGTTCCCCCGCTTGAGGCCCAGCTGCAGCCCTGGTTGTTGTTATCAGGTGCGTGTAATTAGTGTACTGATCCGCCGCCTGAGCCCGGCTAGAGCCCTGGTTGATGGTAGCAGGCATGTCCAATTTCGTTGAATGAGAGAGTTCAGTAACAGGGCGCAGGAGAGGCTGCAGTAATGTTACTTACCAGGCCTCCAGCTGAACGCGTTTGTCATGCCCCCAGCACACGGCCACAGCAGACGATCTTCTGATTAATGTACGACCCACATGGCATGAAGGGCGGAACGTAGCACACGCCCCCAGCGTGCACCTTGATGCGGCGCCATTGCGTTCACATGGCATGAAGACCGGACACACGCCCCCAGCGTTTCTCACGCCCCCAGCGTGCCCCTTGATGCTGCGCAGCAACGTAATTGGCGCTTGTATGTACGACTCACATGGCATGAAGGGCGGACACACGCCCCCAGCGTTAGTCACGCCCACAGCCAACGCCCACAGCACAACGCAGACACGCCCACAAGGGACTACTTTGCTGGCACGGTTCTTTTACCTTTTAAATGTATATGGTGTCCTACGGTTCAATTGTATGTCTTGCTCTGTATGATTGTGATGAACACCACTGTTTCTTGAAAAGTTAATAAAAACAATTTAAAAAAAATCTATATGGTGGCCGTCTGCATAGCCTATGTCCTTCTGCTGCAACTGCCCTTTCCTTTTTTTTTTTATTTATTTTTTATTTAGAGCAAATAAATTCAGATTGTACAAAATTACATATTTCATAATCATGACATGCATAATCATCTTATAAAAATTAGAATTCCAATTACCAAAATATAAAGTATAAACCTTGAGGTAAAAGAGAAAGGAAACAAGAAATTACAAAATCCTTGCCCATATAAAAGCGTTACAGTTGGAATTTATACATTTCTTATATTATGATACCAGGCTGTAATTGGAGACCAAATTTGGGCACCCCGTATTCTAGATTTTTTACCCCTGGCTTCATAAATAGCTATCTACTGCTTGTAAATTCCTAGAAAACGAGTTAACCACATTTGGAAGGTTGGAGGGTCAGCTTCTTTCCAGCGGGCTGCCAATATAATTCGAAATACCGCTGTCCCCAAAAATAAAGATAATTCTTCCTCTTTGCTATGCCCAAGAGTGCTATTGTGGCCAAATAAATAGAGTGTAGATGATACTTTGAGATTATGTCCAAAGATCTCTTCCCAATAATCAGAAATCATTTTTTTACATAAATCTAATTTAGGACATTCTGCAAACATGTATATTAAGTCTGCAGGTCCCCGCCCACATCTTGGACAGTTGCTATTTGTTCTTTTACCCCAAGCATATAGTTTTGCTGGTGTATAGTATAAATTATATATAGTTTTATAGAGTTGGGCCTTAAGATTAGATGCTAAAAATAATTCAGAGGAGAGTGACAAAGACACATCAACATTAGGATTTCCTAATTTACTAGACCACCCTCTCTCGGTATACTCCAAATCATCTCGTTGGTTCGGTATCAATAATGCATAGATGGTTCCTATCCTGGTAGAACATTTTCCTATGATGTCCAGCAGAGGGACATTATCCAAGATAATTTTTGGGGATTTTTGACGGTAGACACTTGAATATATTTAAGAAAATCATTTCTAGAAACCGCAAATTTTGATTGTAGATTTTGGAACCCTATATTAGGATCATGGCAGAGAACGTCCCCCACTGTACTGATCCCCAAACTCTCCCATTTTCTAGCGAGCCCATCATTAAGTTGGTATGGTAAGATTGAGCTCTGCCAAAGGGGGGTATATTTAGTATACTTTGGTATTGATAAAAGTTTAGAAGCTCTTTTCCATACATTTCGTGCACTATGTATTATCTTAAATTTTTTTTTTTTTTAAATAAGATGGTTCTAATTGCCTTAGCAATAGTCCTCTGGCTTTATTACCAATTGCCAGTTCATAGATTGATGGTATATCCTGGACTTGCAAGGTTCCTATTGCTGCGTTAGAAATAAATAAGGGTGTCATTTGCTGGAGAAGGGCTGCCCACAGATATAACATAATATTTGGAACGGCTAGCCCTCCCATATCGAGGGGTAAAGACAAATATGGAAGAGCCCTCCTTATTTTGCCATAGCTCCAAAGAAATTTAGAAAGACAGGAGTCTACAGTTTTAATGATGTTATCATCTGCCATCAATGGTATTGCACAAAATAGGTACAATATCTTCGGGAAGATGTTCATTTTAATAAAGTTCCCCCTGCCGATAATCAAGAGGTGGAGATTGTTTACCCTTGAGAGATCTTTTTTAATAGTTCTGATAAGGGGCTCATAGTTAAGTTGATTAATAGTCTCCACCTTTGGGGATATACAAACTCCAAGATAAGTGGCGTTATCGACCTTATATAGACTGTCATACGAGATGTTATCGGTACATAAAACCATCGTTTTATCTCTATTCAGAGAATAGCCTGAATACAAGCCAAAGGTATTAGTAATTTGCTCAATCTCCTGAATCGCCTCAGCAGGGTTTGATGTTAATACGCCACATCATCGGCATATGCTAGTATTTTAGTTTGGTAAATACCAACCGTAACTGGTTCTATTAAGTTGGATGCAAGCAATTTTAGAATTAATGGGTTAATGTGTAAGGCAAATAGGATTGGTGAACATGGGCAGCCCTGTCTTGTGCCCCTTTGAATGTTGATAAACTCCGATTCCACCCCCGTACAGTAAGTCTAGCCCTGGGGGTAACATATAGTGCCTTGATGGCTTTGGCAAACCCCGGACCAAAGTTATTTAATTGCAGGATCTCCCATAAAAAATTCCAAGACACTCTATCAAATGCCTTCTCGGCATCGAGCAGGATCATCGACATCTGGCCCCCCGTCGCCCCCATGATGTCGAAAAGAGAGATGGCCCTACGGGTATGATCCGTGGTGCCCTTTTCAGGTATAAATCCATGTTGCCATGGGGAGACCAGATGTTCGATGACCCTGCTGAGCCGGTTGGCAAGAATTTTAGCGTAGAGTTTGGAATCGGAGTTTATCAATGAAATTGGGCGGTATGAAGATGGATGCTCCGGGGGTTTTCCTTTTTTGGGAAAAATAGCTGTTTGTTTGCTGTCATGACTCTGGCGGAGTGCCGTTCCATTGTACCCCCAAAAATAGATCCAACAAATAAGGCGTTATTTGTTTTTCAAGTACTTTGTAGAGGTCCAATGGGATTTTGTCTGGACCAGCAGCTTTCCCGTTGGCCAGCCCTGATAATGCAATTTGTAACTCAGTAATTGAGATTTCTCGTTCTAAGTCTTTCCTAGTATTTTCATCGATCATCCGGGCTGGATCAATTTCATTTAACCATTCAGCCAAGAATTCTTTAATATCATTTGTTTCAACTTGATCTTCATTTTGATATAATTTTTGATAGTATCGTTGAAACGCTTCTGAAATGTCTACAGGTGTTATGTATTTTTGACCTTCAAACTCAATAGAGCCTATCAAATTATATGAGGATTTCTGACGAGTTCGAAGTGCCAGCTGTTTACCTACCCTTTCGCCGTTCTCATAAATTTTAGTCTGATTTGTTTGAAAAATGTCAGCTGCCCTTTGGGTAAGACTGCTATTAAGCTCGGTTTTAAGGGTTATCATCTTGCGCAGACTGCTTCCCCCATCCCTCCCTTGGGATATCTGCGTAGCATGTTGTTCTTCTAGCTTAGCTAGCTCGCTCATGCGTTGGTTATTAAGTCTTTCCTGAACGTTTTTACGCTTGGCCACAAAAGCAATAGTCTCTCCCCTCTGCCCTTTCCAACGCTGTATTGGGTGTTGTGATTGGTGCTGTGGTTACTGAGATTACCCGCCTCAAAGGTTTGGGCTATCTCTTTATAATATTAGTTTGGATAACTGATACGGTAGTATAGTACTGTAAAACTCAGAATGCAGTGTCGTCAGATCAAAGGCATAGCCAGTGCAGGATTTTACAGAGGTTTTCATATACATTTACATACTTTTTGTCAACAAATTAAAAAAAAATGGAGAATGGATAAAACAAACATTCGCATCTTACCCCAACCCCTATATTTGTAGAAATGCAACGCTCTGAGCAAACTTTAAAAAAAAAATAACCTACACCCCCAGCGACCTTCGAGGAGAGTGTAAAGAGGGGGAGAAAATGAATGATTACACAAGGTGCAGGAGGAAAACCGCGAAGATAGATATTCAAATAAAGCTGGGCATTAAACACATGCCCCATCTCATCCCTTAAGCTCAGTGAGTCACCAGTCTCTAAAACAAATCAGAGGAATAACAACTTGATAAAGTCTAAGTAAAGTTGTTGAAGGTCATAGCTCGAGGCACTGATGCTTCCTGTTGGTTGAGTCTAGAAAACCTAGAGGAGTAGCTACCACTGGTGCAGCAGGTGCAGTGGCACTGGGCCCAGACCCCTGAGGGGCCTCCGGAACCCTGGTCATTGTTGTATTTTACTTCCCCAAAAGCAGTCTTGCTATTCTACTTAAGAAACATGGACTATCTCAGCCAAGGCAGAAATGTGTGATGTCTTTGCTTATATATTTGTGCATCCTCATGTCCTGTGATGTGGTGCAGCTTTTTCTTTTCCTTTGTGTTTGTGGCGCGCTCTGGTGCCCATGGGTCTACCTGGCGCTATGTGGAGCTTTATAAATAAATAAATAAATTACCAGTCCTAGTCTGGCTGGGTCAAATAAGGTTAACCTCCTTCTTAAGGCATTTGGCTCCTCTGTCTGTTTTTTGTAGCTCTTGACATTGCTCCAGAGTGGCTCAGCATGTACCCAAGACATCCGCATTTAACATCCTCGCTGCATTGGGCTATCTCTTTTTTGGTAATGTCACAAGTATTTATTTTTTATTTATTTTATTTATTTAATGCGATTTTCTATAGTGCAAACATTACCCGAAGGTGTCAGAGCGCTTTACAAAAGAACCAGTTGCAATTTATTTATTTATTTATAACGTTTTGTGCGGTGCTGGCTAGACACGTGGGTGTCAGAGCGCTTTGCCGGCACGGGGGAGGGGAGGAGAGGGGGTTGCAGTGCATCACAGGACATGGGGATGTGTGGGTATGTAGGCAAAGACATCACACTTAAGTATACAGTGAAGGAGTGAAAATGCAGGTGGTTGGAACATTAAGATAACACCCATCATTGAAAGTCAGCGTGAGAGGGGAGTCCATTTGTCTATTGATGCCTAGGTTGGTTGGTTGGCTTGGTAAGAGAAGTATTGGTTGAGGAGCAGGGGTTTCAGGTCCTTTTTGAAGCAGGGAAGGAGGGGTTGCATCTGAGGTCCGTAGGGAATGTGTTCCATGTCCTGGGAACATTACCAGAGAAGGATCTGCATTGGGTCGCTTTCCGATACATAAGGATTTAGGATTACATGAGTTATATAAAATAACTAGTTGTAAAGTCAGACAGGGAAGAGATACAAATAGAAAAAATTGCAAATGTACAAGTTGTAAAGTGACTCAAGGAAGAGATACAAATGGATAAACTCTAAGAATCACATAGGAATGGTAGTGAGTACAAACGTCTTCTACATATTCTAGTGTTTAGAGTTATCTCTATATACATATATATACATATATATACAAATAGTAGATTTTCTCAGGATTCCATTTTACCAGCGATTCGGCTTGGACAAGTATATATCAGATATTTACAGAGTGAAAAGAGAAATAAAAATAAAAAAATAAAATAAAGAGGGGTAGACAGCGGTATGTGGGGGAGAAGAGTTGGAGGCTGAGATTGGTGAGAGGAGAGAGGGGGGACCTGAGGGGGAGAAAGAGATAAGGCCGTCCAGCGTAAGATAAATGTCTGAAGGTCAGCAAGATGGAAACCAAAGGAAAGGACAAGAATCAACAAAATGGCGGACCCGGGTCGTGGGCATCGATGAAAACCATCTCAACAAGATGCACCCAGGGCAAGAGCGACAACAGGAGCTGGCGGGGCGCACTAGAGTTCCAGTCCAAAGGTTACGAGGGCCAAGTCCACAGAAAACCAGGGAGCCGACCCAACGGAGGAAGAACAAGAGGAGAAAAGGAGCCAGTCAGTCAAAGGGAGGAGCATCTTCAGTATTTGCACCTCCTGTCACCACTGCTGCACACACATGATCTATGGTCTAAATTCTCCCACGCTTCTGTACTGGGCACCACAGTCTACATGTGTCATAGCTGGGGGGGGTGTTAAAACAAATCCCCAGGTCTCCACCCAGCTTTTATGCTCGACAAAAAGCTGATGTCTATCTTGGATCTCCGAGGGGGGCGATAGCTTCTTCTTCATATGTAGGGGTGAGCGCTGTAATTAAAATCCTCTCCCGTTCATGTAACCTGTCCCGCCCGTCCGCTGTGGCCACGGGACCCCATCCACACACTGGGGTCGGGCCACACAGGCGGATGGAAGCTGCAGATCCAGCCATCACGGGCTGCCCCAGCTGCGGGCGCCCGCCAGGGTAGATGAAAGGGCACCAGGGGGCTCGCTCCTGATGTCGTGGCCCCGCTTTGTTACCTCATAACGGGAGTCCGTTTCACTGCAGCCCCCCCCCCCCACTTCTACCTACTTCTATCGTTCACAAGCTCCAGGCCTCTTTCTTGGCGGTGTTGTAAGGACACATGCCTGAAGCTGCGGGGTCACCCAGCTTACACCACATACCTCTGCCACGTCAGGACTCGAACAATCCATGCCGGTTCCCTCAGATCCATGGCACCAGCGCAGCAGGAGGGAGTGGGGTTGTTGGCTGGTGGACTGGAGACTTTGCTACGCCCAAGGCATCTGGAGTGATGGTGAGGGCGAACGCGCAGCCCAATTGCTGCACCTGACCAGCGGCCTGCGGCCACGTCCCCCGGACCCATTAAGGGTCCAGGGGACATGGCCCATCTGTAGACCCCGCAGCTTCAGGCATGTGTCCTTACAACACCGCCAAGAAAGAGGCCTGGAGCTGTCCACCCGCCTCACAGCCTCTTCCAGCAGCATGTGGTGTACCCTCGTTGCCCCGCAACCCGGGCTTGGGTCGATAGGCGCCAGTGGGGGTGCGTGTCTTCGTGGGCGGCTGATCAGGGCGATCGCAGCTCACACGCGGGTGGGCACAGACTCAGGCCCAGGTCCCCGGCCCGCGTAACAGCGCTGCAGGTGGGGAGGCCCCTCCGAAAATGTCCCCGGCAGCATTGTCAAGCGTCCGTCGCAGAGTGTGGCATTCCCCCAGTCGCGCCGCCTCGCCCAGTCGACGTGTGCCCTGCAGCTCTATGGTTCTTGTGGCAGGTAGGAGTGGACCCCCTCCACTGCTGCAGCCCTGATTGCCACTCGGCGGCTGGGCTCTCTTCTTCAGCCCGCTTTGCCGGCACCAGCCTTTTCTTTCAATGTTTATTTGTTTCCCCCATTTGTAAGATTGTGGTTTTTATTGTTCTCCAGCCACCAAGTGTCCTGTGGCGGAGGGCGTGGTAGAGAGGGTTACCACGGCCAAATTTGCCCGACCCGCGCAGCTGGCTGCTGGGCCTCACCGTACGCGACCCGGCTGGTAGCTCCATGTTGCTTAGGCTGCAAGTCTCTTCTGGCACTTATCTGGTCTTCTGTGGCCGGGGCCTGCCCTGCATTTAGGCGTTCTGTTGTCAATGACCCTCCGCTTTATTATGGTGAGGCACACAGTGAGATTGCCCCGTAGTTACAGGATTCTTGCTAGATTAGGGCTCAGGGCTGACGGAGCCTCACTTCTAGGCGGCCATCTTGTCTGCACGCCCCCTAGCGTCTCCCAGAACTTACATTTCTTACATAGGTTTCTCTCTTGCTGGCCCTTACTTCTAGAAGAGTGAGTCAACTGCAGGCGTTTACAATAAAAGAATCTTTCTTACAATTTATGTAGAATTAAGTAGTCCTTCAAACAAATCCTAAATTTATTCTGTAAGTGCCAACACAATTTCACCTAAATGAATAGGTAATACTGCACACTCTCTCCCCAAAACACATCTAGCCCAGCTGACGGGCTCTACATACATTGGATATCAAAAGATGTTTGAAATTTTATCTTCACAAAACAAAAGAAATAAGGAAAACAGATCAACTTCTGGTGGCCTAGAGTGAAGGAAAACTCTGAACCGCAGTAACGAAAGCCACGATCGCCAGATGGGTGGCTTGTGCGATACAGTTCTGCCACGAAAAAGCAAATAAACCTCTAACAGTGAAGGCTAAAGTACACTCCACAAGAACTGTTGCTGCATCTATGCCGTGCTGCGACTTGGAAGAATGCCCACACGTTCACAAGACACTACTGCCTCCAGTCTGTGCAAAAGGAAGATGCAGCGGTTGGACAGGCTGTGTTGCGTCATCTTTTTAACTAAGGTCAGATTCTTTGTTTCATAATGAACACTCTCGTTGTTTTCTTTCTCTAATTTTAAGTAGATTCAGTAATTGTACAAAGGTATTTAACAACTGATTTCTTTATATGATTTATGAACTATGTGTATGTACATTAATGGTTATATCCACTCTCTCTGTTTTAACATTGCTATAGAGTATAATGCTTAGTGCATGCGTTGTGTAAAGGTAGTGGATAACTATTGAGAGTTCAACATTACACGTCTCCCACCTTCCACTAACGACAGTACAATTAGGGTACTGCTTGCTATTCTGATTCAGGCATGTGAATCTTTGAAAGATACCCCAATACTGGATAAGAAAACAAGTTACTCACCTGTAACTACAGTTATCCAGTAATGGTATATTTCATAGATTCACATGCAACCCACCCTCCTTCCCATTGAGTCAGTTTTCTTTGATTTTGGGTATACTTACTTCCCATTTGTGCTTGGAAAATCTGAGGCGAACTTGCCTCTACTGGGAGTGTACTGGAGGGTGCTGGTAGCTTATTGACTAGAACCAACTTTTGGTCCTTTTTTGAAAAAGGACATAGATAGGCTACTAAGATATGGCCTTTTGCTTTTTTAGCCTATTTATTACCTATGGCACTGCTTTAGAATTTTACAGTGGGACTCCCATCTCGATGACGTGCAATGATTCAGGCATGTGAATTTATGAAAGATACCAATACTGGATAACTGTAGTTAGAGGTAAATAACTTGTTTTCTTTTGCATGCACTCTTCGTTAGAGATAGGACTGAAAGTGGGGATGTTTTGATGATGCTCCTTTTTCACTTTGTTTTATTTTTTCACCCTTTTAAGAGGTCTGACAATTGCAATGACTATGTATCTTTATGTAAGAGGGATGCCTATACTTGCAAACAATGTAAATAAGGTACACAGTATTAAGTGGACATGTTTTTGTTTTGGCGTGCATATGCAGGATAGACTGATGGAAAGAAGGCCTGCTCAGATTCAGGCTCTAGTTTTCTGAATTTCCCACCCGCCCCGGCAATATGGTCTCAAGTGGTACTGAAAAATGGTGAAACATATAGCCTGTGCTGTTGCAGCACTACCCACCCCATAGAAAATAACTGTCTTCTGGTCTGTACTGTGCATCCTTGCTGACAGATCACCTTCCCGAGGTGATTCCAAAACAGCAATGGAGATGTTCCATGGGGAAGAAGCATGTTAAAAAGGGGCCTGTTTGGGGGCGTGGCTTGGAGAGCCAGCATGGCGGACGTGCTCTAGACGAGCTCCGTCCGGCCCGCAGATTATCCGCCGTATATCCTGGTCCCCACAGTCGCTGGTGAGCTCGGGACGTGATCCAGCCCTTGCTGCTTCACTGGACGGGGCTCCGGTGGTACATTCGGCTCCTGGTGCCCTTCAGTTTGGCGCCGAGTGCCCTGGTGGGGAGGGGCCTAGCCGCGGCTTGTGAAGCCGGGACCTGCAGTGCGGCGGCTGCCCCGGCGGCGGTGGAGTGTGCCGCTGGGCGCTCTCCGGGGCCGGGCTACCTAGGCTGTTGGCGGAGGGGTGGCTCTTCGGCCCCATTGATCCTGGCAGTGGCGGACGGCGCGTGGGGCAGATACCCTGCTGTTGACAACACGGCCGAGGATCCCTGGTGGCTGCGCAGACGGCGGTGAGCGGCTGGGCCTAGTTGGAGCGCGCGGGCGGCCTGGGACGCGGCAGCCTGACGTGAGGCGGCCCCCGTTCTGGTTGAGGTGCTGTGGGGGCCCCCGGCCCTGCGTGATCCTGAAAGCGAGGCCCGGAGCTGTGGTGGCGGTGCACCCGGTGGGGCGGCGCTGGAGTGAGGCCTGCCCCGATCCTGGCGGTGACTAAGCGGGGGGCACCATCGCCTTGAAGAGTCCACGGGCACAGTGTGCTGCGGATCCTGGGGCCGTGCAGTAATTTCTAGGCGGAGCCTGAGCCGGCGCTGGAGGGCTGGTTAGGGCCCATTGACACTGGAGCAGCTTGTGGGGCCTTCCACTTGCCGGTGAGCTGTGCGTGTGTGTGTGGGGGGGGCGTTAGTGGCTGGAGGTCCTGGCCCCCTCCCCAGCGCAGCTGGACATTTGGACGTTCTTGACGTGTGGACACTGACTGGTGGCGGTTGGGCGGCCCCTCTCAACGTGAGCATCGGCTGGGGCATACGCGCGGATAGTCCCTGGTGGTGTGCCCAGCCCGGTCCCAGCGACCATGACGAGAGGGAAAGGAGGGGGGGCCGCAGCGCTTCATGGGCTCATCGACAAATTCACCGAGCCTGGAGGGGGAGCTGGGGCATCTGGGGGCCGGCAGGAACCCGGCCCAGATAATGCGGCCCTAATGGCGGCGATCACACAGTCCCGGGACACGCTACAGGCCGAGATTGGCACGGTGGGGGCTGATGTGTCGCTCCTGCGACAGGACCTGCGGAATGCTGTTTCCCGTATCACTGAGGCAGAGGGGAGGATCTCCGGGGTCGAGGACGATGTCGCCACCCTGAAGCGACAGGTGGCCAAGTTGCAAGGGGTCCAGAAGGGACTGGCCATGCGGGTGGAAGACGCGGAAGGACGTGCGCGGCGCAATAATCTGCGCTTTGTTGGTTTTCCGGAGGGCTGCGAGACGGGGGACATGTATTCCTTCTTGACACGCTGGCTGGAGAGCTGGCTCCCACCTGATGCCCTGTCATGTTGCTTCGTGGTGGAACGAGCGCATCGAGCCCTCATCCAGAAGCCGCCGGAGGGGTACCGCCCGCGACCGGTCATCGCAAAGCTACTGAACTATCACGACCGCGACGTCATCTTGAAGCAGGCCAGGAACCGGGAACCGATCCTATTCGAGAGCACTCGCATTATGGTTTTCCCAGACTACACCCGCCTCGTGCAGCAGCAACGCCAGTCCTTCCAGGCGGCTAAGGCCCGTCTTCGAGACCTTAAACTCCCGTATGCTCTTCTTTATCCGGCCCGCTTGAGAGCGGTCTTTCAATCATGCACGCATTTCTTTGATACCCCGGAGGAGGTTTTTCGGTGGACTGACGAACCTGTGAGGGTGCGACCGCATACACCGCTGGGACTGAATGCTGATTCCTCTTCTGGGGGGCCCCTCCTGGGAATGCCCGGAGCTCCCGTTGAGAGGGGAACTGGTGGTCCAGATCGCGGCAGCGCTCCGGCCCTGGGGGGTCAGTGGACTCGAGACCCCCGGCCTCCGAACACGGAGGAGGGACCTCGGACCTGGTTTGATATTTGCATTTTGTGATGCTCTGTTGGGCCCCTTCTGCGGGCAGGACCTGGCTTTGATCTTGAATTGCTGGCTGTGGGGAGAGATTTAGGACGTGGGCCGCTCCTTTATGTCCCCCCCCCATTCTTAGGGTTTGGTGGTGGGTGGGGGTAGGCACAGGAGATATGGTTTGTTGGGAGGGGATCCTTTGGCCTGGGGGACCTCCGGGCCCACGTTTGGGCTGGGGTACCCGCCTAGCCGCGACAGATACTTCAACGGTTTTGAGGTATAGGGGGCGGGGGTGGGGGCTTGGAGTTTCTGGTTGGAGGGGGGCCTTGTTGGGGTTGGGGCGGCGTTGCACAGCTCGGGGGAGTCCAATGTGTTGGGATTTGTTTTGTTTCTTTGTCCACATGTACGTGCATTCCATGAGAAGACTCCCAGATGTCGCGTTGCGTTGATGCGGCCCGGGGGCCCCCTGGTACCCTGCGTGTCCTTAGCTGGAATGTCGAGGGTATCCTAGATAAGATCAACCGGGGGCGGTTTTACGGCAGGCAAAGCGTCTGGGGGCGGACGTCCTTCTGCTCCAGGAGATGCACCTGTTATGCACTAAGGTCCTGTGCCTGCAGAGATTTGGCTACCAACAAGTTTACCATGCTGGGTTTGGGAGGGGGTCCAGGGGTGTGGCTATACTCATACACTGTAGAGTCCCTTACACTCACACGAGGCTCTGGCAGGATGCACAGGGTAAGTATGTAGTGGTGCAGGGGGTGGTGGGAGAGACTCCCCTGGTCCTGGGATGTGTGTATGCCCCGCCGCCTTTACAGTGGTCCCTGGTTGAGAAGCTGTACACGGTCTGGGCTGATATCCCTGATGTACTGATGGCGGTTGGTGGTGACTGGAACGATGTCATGGATGTTACTAGAGACAGATTTCGGTGGGGGGGCGCTGCGCCCGTGGGCCACCCCACGAGACGACAGGGTATGGTGAGTACTATGGACTGGATAGATACATGGAGGCACAATCA
Source organism: Lissotriton helveticus (assembly GCF_964261635.1). Taxonomy (NCBI): domain Eukaryota; kingdom Metazoa; phylum Chordata; class Amphibia; order Caudata; family Salamandridae; genus Lissotriton; species Lissotriton helveticus. The sequence continues at coordinate 1,153,464,642 of NC_136067.1, read as the reverse complement.
CGACTCTGCGCGTGCATACACGTACGTCTCGGCGGTGCATGGGTCCTTCTCGAGACTTGACTACATCTTTATTTCGAGGGCGAAAATGGGCTGTCTGGAATCGACGACGATCCATCCCCGGAGTCTCTTAGATCATTCGCCGGTATCAGTGGAGCTGCAGTTGGGTTGGGGGATAGGCGGCCATTTAGATGGCGCATGTCGGTGTGGCATCTTCAACAAGAGGACTATAGACGGCACATGCGCGAGGCGCTCTCCACCTACCTCACGTGTAATGTGGGTTCTGTGGTTGGTGCCACTACCCTGTGGGAAGCCTTGAAACCCACGTTGCCGGGCGTGGATATCGCCTGGTGTGTGGAGGCGCAGACGTGAGGCATTAGTGCGAGCGGAGGCAGAGGTGGGGGCCCTGGAGCATAGGGGTCGTGAGACAGGCGAGGCGTGCGACGTGAGTCAACTCCTGCTAGCGCACCAGTCCTATGCGGCACTGCTCATGGATGAAGCTCGCCAGGCGTGGCTGGCCACACGCAGTAGAATCTGCCAGTGGGGGGGTAAATCTAGCAAAATGATACACAGACTCTGCCAGGGGGTTTTCCATGCACAGAAACTACCCGGGATACTAGATGACACGGGGGAGCCGTTGACGGACCCCAGGGGATTGGCAGACAGTTTTGCGCGGAGCTTTATGCCCCGCAGGAGTGTCTTCCGCCCGATCAGATTGACAAATTCCTGGCGGATCTGCCCCCTAGGGCAGTGACGGATGACGTTGGACCTTCCACTAACAGCTGAGGAGCTGGGCACTGAACTCGGGGAAGGCCCCTGGTCCCAACGGTTTCCCCAGTGAATTTTTTAAGAAATACAATACCCAATTGGCCCCTCATTATCGGGCGGCTTTGGAGGAGGCTAGGGATCAGGGCAGGCTTTCCCCAGACTGGAGGCATGCGGAGGTGGTGGTGTTCCACAAGCCGGGACGACCCCCAGAGCAGCACTCCTCCTATCGTCCCATTTCGCTTCTCAATGTGGAGGCCAAAGTGCTGGCCAAGGCTTTGGCTAATAGGCTCCTTCCATATATCTCGGACCTGGTGCATCCAGACCAGGCTGGCTTTATGCCAGGTCGGGCGACCAGAAACAACATTCGACGGGCCCATGTGGCGCTGGGGGCGATTAGAGGCACAAGGCGGCAGGCGGCGCTTCTAGCCGATATTGATAGGGCGTTTGATTCCCTTAGCTGGGTATACCTGTTCTTCTTGCTCCCGCTGCTTAATTTGGGCCCTCGCTTCCTGTCCTACGTACGTCTCTTGTATACCGATTTGACGGCCTCGGTGCGGGTGGCGGGAGCCGTGTCTTCTACATTCAACATTCGGCGCGGTACCCGGCAGGGGTGCCCGCTATCGCCCTACCTGTTTGCCCTGGCCATGGAGCCGCTCGCTGCTTGGGTGCGGTTAGACGCACAGCTGAAGGGGTTTGACTGTCTGCACGGCCCGTCTGACAAAATAGCACTTTATGCGGATGACGTCCTCTTCTTCCCTATTGAACTTCATAAGTCGGGGCTGCGTCTCCTTGAAATTCTACAGATTTTCAGTGAGTCCTCGGGACTGTATATGAACCCCGGCAAATCTACCCTGTGGGTGTTGGGAGAGCGCACTTCGGTGGTGGGGGATTGGCCCGCTCCGCTGATGGTTGCGGTCGGAGGGCTACAATACCTGGGAGTCTTTCTATCGGATGCCCCGACCGTATCTTGGGAGCGGAATTTGGTGCCGGTGTGGGATCGAGTACGGGCAGACCTTAAGACCTGGTCGCGTATGCCGCTTTCCATCTATGGTAGGTCAGCAATTTTCAAAATGGTGGCGCTTCCGCGTCTGCTATACCAACTCCAGAACCACCCGTATCCGATTCCCCATAGCTGGTTTCGCCAGGTCACCTCCCATCTGAGGTAGTTCCAGTGGGGGGTGGGGGGGCGGTTTGGGTGGCGTTGCGCACGTGCTTCCTCTCCACCTATTGTGGAGGATTGGCCACATTGGATATCCTCTCCTACTACCAGGCCTCTCATCTATTGGTGCTGAATGATTGGTGGTATGGTGATCGTGCAGATCCGGCCTATGCCATGGAGCGCTATTTGATGGGCTCCAACACGCTCCATGCCATCCTCTACTCCGCACCCTTGCGTAGGTCACTGCCGGCGGTCACCCGGGTGGTGTTTCTGATTTGGAGGCAGGCCCTGCGCCGTGTGGGGTGGTAAAACGTTCTGACGGCGGAGACGCCGTTATGGCACAATGGCCGCTTCCCCGCGCTGGCCTCCCTACGGGGATTCACGGGGTGGGACAATGTGGGCATCTCGACCTTGGGCGATGTGATGCAATACACCACGTTGAAATCCTTCCAGCAGCTCAGAGCTAACTTTAATATGCCCAACTCCCAATTTTTTCGATACCTGCAGTTTCGCCACGCCCTGTCCCCTAGTTTGGTAGGCCTGGAGACCCTCCCGGACTTCAACCCCCTGAAGGCGAAAGTGTTCATGGGGGACCTCGAAACCAAAAACATTTCTCGCATATACCAGACACTGGTCACACATAGTGCTCCTACACTTCAGAGGCTCAGGGACCACTGGGAGGCGGATGTGGGTGGGTTGGAAGAGGAGGATTGGAGGGAGGCAGTGGCTTCACCCAGGGGTGCCGCCATAGTGATGCGCCTCCGCTTAATCCAGTTCAAATACCTACACAGGATTTATTACACGAGAGTTCGCCTCTATCGGGCAGGTCTGATTGCCTCGCCGAACTGTCTTCGCTGTCATTGTGAGGAGGGGACGTTCCTTCATACGGTGTGGAGCTGTGGGACTGTGGCACTCTTCTGGAGAGGGGTTCTGGCCTGTTTAGCTGAGGTGTTGGGGAGGGAGCTTCCGAACACACCACAATTTGCCCTATTACATGTCATGGATGGTGTTGGGAGTAACATATACAAGAGGCACTTGATGTTACTAGGCCTTACCACTGCTAAGAGAGATATAGCTGCTGGGTGGAAGGATCCCCGTGCCCCTAAGCTGACAGTCTGGAAGAGGGGCTTGGACTTTTACATGGGCCTAGAGCGCCCGATTTTCGTAGCCAGGGGCTGTCCGCGAAAGCTTTGTAAAATTTGATTATAGGGGGGTGTGGCTGGAGCCCCCGGCGGAACAGGATGACCTCCCTCAGGATAGGTGAGAGGGGAGATGTGGGAGGGTCTGAAGCATGGAATGGACGGGATGAATGGTTTAGCTTATTATATGAATGGTGTACTACATGCAGGAGTGGTTTTTGGACTTATGGTGAGCTGTGCGACCTTTTGGGCGGGGGGGGGGTGGCGGGGGGTGTTTGGAAGGGGAGAGTAGGTAGGGGTGGTTCTTAGTCTCTTTTTATACTGTTGTTTGCTATTATGAAAATGTCAATTGCAATTGATGTCGTGCTCATTATTGTTGCAGGCTCCCCTGGATGACAGCGTCCTTTATTGTTTATGCAAATATGACAATAAAAACTTGTTTTTAAAAAAAAGGGGGCCTGTTTCCTCTTTCCAACTGTCTCAGTTGTGCAAGGAACAGGTGTGGAATAATCTCCTGCTGCAAATGTGGCAGCTGCTTATTGCTGCAGGTGGCAATGGCTCTAGAAGTTTCCAGGAAATACGTTTGAAGATCTCAGTGTGTTGCATGCCCAAAATGGTCGCAAAATAATTCATTGCACATCAATGATACCGGAAGCAAATCCGCTCCCTGGCAAGTTAAGGAAAGCAAAAGTGAATCGTTCCCGTAAAAGCACTGCGAGTTACCCCCAGCACTGAGGATGCCTGCTGCTCCTTCTTAGTATTCTAGTTGTTAAAAAGGTGTTTTCATTATTTCCATATGTGATGTCCCAGAAATATCTGTGCTGTTGCTTGTGGCACGTATAGTGCTTTGTGGGGAAGAGTGAATGTTGTGTACCCTACCGATAATGTTTAATTTCAGTGGTTTTAGGTTTTGAATCAAAGCCCTTCCATATGTGTGCTGAAGATTTTTAGGGAAATTTGCATGTTCAGCTCATAAAGGCCTTCTCCTTAAGTTGACCATGGTTTTGGCCCTTTTGGGAATGTTTTTTTCTTGTGCTTATAGGCTAATGGCAGGTGATTCAGCATGTTGTAAACATAAAAACCGGTCAATGCGATAGAATTGTGTTACTAATCTTCATGACACAGAACCTTTCTATTACAATGCCGACATAGCTAAACTGTTTTAGTAACAAAAAAGATATTATTGGAAACATGGGCGTATTTTTAAATCAACAATAATTAGTTGAGCCGCTTTATGTATAACCTGTTTCTGTACAGCAAGAAAAGAGTTTTCTCTGTTTGAGCCTCCTTTGCATAGGACCTGACCTGTTGTATTTTATCTCCTCTCTTTCTCTCCAACAGGGAGCAGTCAAAATCATACTAAGTGGATTCCGTTATATATTTTCCAAGACTGACCCATCTTTCAAAGGTTATGTACATTTTCTATTAAACATGAATATTAGAATATTTGTTAAAAGCAAAACCTTTTAGTATGTTTTAAAAGTTCATCAAAAACAAAAATATTATATATTAAATGTTAAGTATCAAACCAAGGAAAATATATTTGTGGCATTTATAGCTGTAGATACAGGTTAACAAAGGAAGGGAGGTACCCTACTAATTACAATAGGGACTGGGTAAGGTCAAAAGCAACAACAAAATGTCCCAGGGTTCTACGTACGATTATGTAAGCACAATTTAACAAAAAACATATACGTGGACAAAAGCATTCTATATCATCAAAGAAATAACCTAAAACTTCATTGTGTCAGCCAACACTTGAATGATACACGTGAATCCAAAAGTTGATATGTCAAAAATACATTTGTGTTGTTTATTTATACTAACAATTTTAAAAACAAGTTATCGTTAAAAGCATAAAAATCATAAGCAATGAAAACACATTTTATTACAGAAAAAAAAAAGTCGACGCAGCGTTTCGGTGATATTCGAATGATGTTTCACCTTCTTCAGGACAGTTTTCTAGACAGTAGAAAATATGTGTTTTATTATTCAATACCGTGTTGCTGACGACAAACTATCATAGCTTTCTAACAAAATCATTCTGATCTATCTCTGCATTATATTTACCAAATATACATTTATAACGGCATTTCGTAAAGATACATACTGCGATGTACATTTGACACATTTCATTATTGAAAGTCAAACAAACATTTAGTATATCTCCACCTCTACCATTTGAAAATGGAGTTTATATTGGTTTATGTGCGTAAGCACCACTACATCTACTTTTCTTAGGGCAACATTTCTATTTTCAAGTATCTTAACCTATATTATGGTCCCTTAAGAGTGTTGATAGACTTTCATCCTACCTCACTGTTTTCGTTGGAATTCTACAGTGTTTGTGGAGTACTCCTTTACAATGGTGGAATCACTCGCAATGAATATCTATAAACAATATAAATTATATTCTCAGGCATATAATCATAGCCTAACTGGATTCTACATCATCTCCAACTGGTGTATTATACATACCAATTATAATGTTTTCAATTCCTAAGGACCTTGGAGGGAGCCACTGTGTCTTTGTAGTTAAAAATACACTGGGCACATGCTAAAACAGCCAACAGAAAACAAATAGACATATTGACTCAATGAGACATTTTGGCTTTTATCGGTAAATAAACCATCCTATGAAAAAGGAGAGGCTATTAACTTGCCTAAAAAAACGCAAATGTTCAAGGAGCCTGATAGGGTCTGCTTGTCAGTCGCAGTTAGATATCACCAATACTCGGGGTGCCTCAAGGATATTTAAACCCCAGCTTGGTTCTCTACAAAAATGAAAATTAAGGGTAAATTAAAACTCACAGTGTAGCTCTATTTATTATTATCATTGGTAACCACTTATATGCCAAGGTGAACAGTAGAATACCTGGTCGTTTTATTTGGCCAGCCGAGTTATGCAGGTACCTATTTCTTCTTCTTTGTTCCTTTTTATTTCGTTTGTTAAATAGGCCTGTGGGTATAGAGGGAATTATAATATTTCATTACTTTCATGCTTAGGATCACATAGCTTCCCTATTTTGAGTTATCAAGACTACCTTCACTTAGATAGATGTCTTGTCCCTTTCAAGTATTCAGCACTTCTTAGATGTAGGATAATGAAATTATACTCTCGCTTGTTTAACCACAACCTATCTTATTGTATGGTAGCACTCACGGTTTGGTGTTGTGAACATTTCCAGCTACAGGAAATTTCCTATTTTTATCTTTTAATACCAACCCTTTTTATGCTGTTTTAAATCGGTGCTCACATATATTTATGGTTTATCGCTGCCTTTATCAAAAACGGACTAATTTATATATCCGATTACACTTATTTACGGGCTAGTGGTACATTATTTAACATCTCACAGTGTGCCCTAAGTAGCAAACAGCCGCCCGTTGTTAAGCTTAGCGCGCTGTGTTCTCGTAGAGGGTGTGTCTGAGTGCCGCTCCTCAATCTGGCTTAAATACTCCTCTAAATCTTATTTTTAAGGCTACATAGTTCTTGGCTTACCTTAAAAAGAATTTACAGCCTCCCTGCATCCATCCAAAGTCCAGTTTTCATCTATGGAGTGCAAGGTTAAGGCGTCTTCTATTTATACCCGGGGTCAATTCAGGAGGTCATTTTTTGTCTCTAGTTTTTTTCGTACCACGTGATTGTAGCCTCGCTTTTTATATCACGGACAAATTTTTATCTATTTATTAATTATTCTATTTAGCTCTTATTTTCCATGTGCTACTGATTGTTTTTTTTTTTTTTTGTTTTTTTTTTTAAAAACCTTTATTGGAGTAAGCAAGAAAATACAAGGATGGGCCAACAACCACACGGGCTGGCCGCTAAAGAGGAGTCGAAATACAAGATACCTGCCCGCAGAGGCAACAATCGACCAACAATGCAATACTCCCCACGAAATACAGGACAAAACAGATTTTATTTTATATGAAAGAACAAGCACACAACAAGGCGAAAGTATAGTACTGTCAGTCAGCCCAAAGGACGTAAAGGGGGTATAGCAGCAGGAGAACATAAACGGAGCTCCAAGCACCAAGGAGATGGGGGGGGCGGGGGGGGGATAGGAGGGGCGAGGAGATCAGAGGGGAGAACCGGAAACACCAGCACAACCCCTATATAAAGGGTTCCAGGAACGCTCGCCTAGGGAGACAGGGTAATCTCAGCAGTGCCTACAAGGGGAGGAGTACAAATGTCGCCACGGTAGTCATTCCATTGACCCCAAACCTTCGTCCACGCCCTGGGTCTGCCCCTGGCCACATAGACAGTCCTCTCACGGAGCATGGACCAGTCCATATTATCCTCCCATTTTGAGACGTCAGGGGGCCTAGAGGCCCCCCAGAGTTGCGCGATATCCCGCTTCGCAACCATATAACCCAGGGTGGCCCATCTGGTCTGGGCCACCGAATAGTCGGTGGGTTCCCAAACATTCAAAAGACAGCGACGAGGTTCCGGACGCAAGGACACACCTGTCACCACAGCCATCACTTCAAGCACAGCCGTCCAATAAGCAGCCACCATCGGGCACTCCCAAAGAATATGCAAAAAAGTTGCACTCAAACCACAGCCACGCCTGCATAACCCGTCGGAGGAAAAGCCCATCACCACCAGACGCGGTCCCGTAACGTACACCCGATGAAGGATCTTAAGTTGAACCAGACGGAGACGAGCCGGAATAGCCACCTCCTTCGGGGAGGAGAGGGCCGATTGCCAGTCCTCATCATCAAGTTCCAACCCATCGCCCACCCACGCTTCCCGAAGTCGGACCAGTAGGTCGGCCCGATTATTAATCAACTTTTTATAGATCAGGGAGATAGTGCTATCAGGAAGATGCCCGTCAAGGATACGGTCTTCAAGGGGGGAAGAATCAGGCGGAATCTCACCAGGAGCAAATACCGAAGCAAGGGCGTGTCTGACCTGTAGATAACGAAAGAACTCCCGACCATTCAGGCCATAGTCAGCCTGGAGGGCCTGAAACGACCGCACAGAACCCTTAGAGTACACATCCCCCACCTTACTAATCCCAATCACATCCCAACGGTCGAAACCCTTGGTAGACCAGAGACCGCCCAGACGTTCCGAAGCATAAAGCGGTGTCGCCAACGTCAAGCGATCTTCCCAGCCCAAGCTCACATTCGCAGCGCGCCACACAGTCAAAGCAATCAATGTAGGTCCCACAAGATGGCGCCCAGCGGAGCGAGAGTAAAGCACTCTGTTAAAATCACCTCCCGGGAGCTGAAGTTTATCCATCTCGAACGCCGGATTACGACCCGGCGAAAACATAACGTGATTGATAGCAGACAGGTGGGAGGCCCAATAATATCTCTTAATGTCGGGGAGCGCCATGCCCCCGTCATACCACGGGATGGAAAGTTTCGCGAGAGCAATGCGCGGACGCCCATCCCAAATAAGCTGTCTCTGAAGACTCTCAATCTCCCGAAAATAGGTCTTAGGGATAGGATCATAAAAGTTCTGGAGAGCGTAGAGAAATCGCGGCAATGACATCATTTTAAACAGGGCCGCCCGACCCAGAGGAGATAAGGGAAGTTTACGCCAGCGGGCAACGTCCAAACGTAGTCTAAGCAACGGGGGAAGGAGATTACGATCAAAGCGAAGGGACGAGTCCAAAGTAACAAAAATCCCCAAGTATTTGAAGCCATCCTGGGCCACCTGAATGGGAAGTCTACTCGGCAACGGAGGCAAGACACCAGATAAAACATATACACAGGACTTGGTCCAGTTAATTACAAGTCCCGAGTTAGCACCAAAGGACGCGAGAACGTCAAATAAAACGGATAAAGACTTACGAGGGGAGGTAAGATACAAGAGGATATCGTCCGCATAAAGCGAGACACGGTCTTCAAAGTCCGGGGCCCAACGAATCCCTTTAAGGGACGGTTCCCACCGAAGCCAGGCCGCCAATGGTTCAAGAGCGAGTGCAAACAGCAGCGGAGACAAGGGGCAACCCTGGCGGGTGCCCCTGCCCAAGGAGAAGGGAGCCGACACCCTACCATTCACCACAACTTGCGCCAGAGGTTCCGCGTACAACAATTTAATCCAGCTAATAAACTCGCACCCGAATCCGAATTTCTCAAGAGTCGCCCATAAATAGGGCCACTCCACAGTATCGAAGGCCATAGAGGCATCCAAAGACGCCAAAATGGCCGGTTCCGTCAACAGCCCCGCCCTCGCTATCACGCCGTGAAGGCGACGTAGATTCAAAGCAGTGTTGCGATGCGGGATAAAGCCAGATTGATCTGGATGGACCAGGTCACCAAGAACCGACAGAAGACGGGACGCCAAAAGTTTCGCCAAAACCTTGGGTTCAACATTTAACAGGGATATAGGCCTATATGAGGAACAAAGGTCCCGCGGTTTACCATCTTTGGGGATGACGACTATCGTCGCCAGACGCTGATCGTAGGGAAGGATGTTCCGCTCTCGGGATTCTAAAAACATATCGCGGAGATACGGCGCCATCTTATCGGGACGTAACTTGTACAACTCAATAGGCAACCCGTTCGGGCCCAATGCTTTGCCCGAGCGGAGCGAACGGATAGCAATAGCTATCTCATCAGCCGTAAAAGGGAGGTCCAAAGCAATACGGTCCAAGTCGGAGACACAGGGCAGAGTTATATCACGCAACAGAAGGCGAGAATCAGCCACATCCCTCACAGACACGGGAGCATACACAACACGGAAGTATTCGGCAAAACGGTCAACAATAGCAATCGGGTCAGTCACATTCTCACCACTCGCAGACTGAATCACGGGCACCACACGATTAACTCTTTCTTTCTTGTCCAACCACGCTAGGAGTTTACCCGCTTTATCACCCACATCATATAACCTGCCTTGTTGTTCTCGAACATCACCTTTGCAGCGTCCGTGACCAGGGATTTATAGGCAAATTGTTTCAAACCCAGGGCGTGAAGTTTCTCAGGTGTGACACCAGAGTCCAGTTCGTCCTCCAAAGCCGAAATCTCCCCCTCAAGGTCTACCACCTCCCTCTTCCCGGCTTTCTTAGCTTCAACAATCAAGGAAAGGGCCTGTCCACGAATCACCGTTTTAAAAGCTTCCCACAGGGACACAGCCGAAGAGACCGACCCCTCGTTGTCCAGGAAATACGCATCCATGGACTTGAGCAAGAGGCTACGGGTCTCAGGGGAGGAAAGGTACCATGGGTTAATGGGAGCTACTCGGCCCGCTGCCTCCACCCCAACCTCAAAACGAAGCCAGAGCGGCGAGTGGTCAGAGATACCCCTTGGCAAATGCAAAATCTCACTGACCGCCGACGACTGGGCCGCGGGCATCAGGAAATAATCCAGCCGAGACAAACTGCCATGTGCCCCAGAGTGGAATGTGTATTGAAGCTGAGTGGGATGCAACAGTCGCCAGCAGTCCACAAGGCCAAAGGTATCTAGAAACCCACCCAACCACTGCTGAGCAGCCGGAGTATCCCTAGGGGGATGGCGATCGTGAAGGCCGGAAAGCACCGAATTAAAATCACCGGCCAGGAAGAGAGTACTATTAGGGAGATCTAACAAGACGCGGCCCAAATCAGTGAAAGTAGAAGTCTGCAAACCCGGGGGGACATAAACATTGAAGAGAGATAGGGTGCGGCCCTCATATCTACCCACCAAGACCGCATACCTCCCTCGGTCATCTTGAATCACCTCATCAATTGCCAGGGGGAGGGAGGTTCGAACAAGGATACCCACACCCCTGGAACCAGAGGTAAACCCCGAGTGTGCCACAAGGCGGTAGCCCCACCTATTCATTGCATAACAAACATTTCCAATCAAATGAGTTTCTTGCAGGAAAACAATGTCCGGTGATAAACGTCGTATACATTTCAAAACCACATTGCGCTTAATACGATCTCCCAGACCGTTAACGTTCCAGGAAACGAATTTTAACCCTCTACCCCCCATCCCATCCACCCGATCCAAGACCCCACGTCCATGAGCACGACATCAGAAACAGCAGCAAACACAGGAGCAATCCGCCTTGAAAACAACACACAGAAAAGAAAGAACTTCCCAACCCCCCTCCCCCAAACTGAAAAGGAACACCCCCCACCCTGCACCCCTGCAAAAAGCTAAAGAGCCACCCCAACCTGCAGTGTGCCTGTCGCCCTAGGACCCCTATTCTACACAAAGACCCCGGAGGAGGAAAGGCCCCCGTTCCACCCGCCCCCCGACCACACCAAGAACTAAAAGGAACAAACTAAAGACAAAATAATTATGCTGTAGAGGAACGCCGGCCAACACTCCTGAAAACGTGTTCAAAGTAAGACATGAGAGCCGAACAGTCAGATCTCCGCACCACCTTCGGCACCACCAGGGTGAGCGGCGGGCTCAGTCTCAGGAGGACGGTCAGGCAAGGAGTCCAGCCAGTCATTAAGAACATCTGGTCGATCAAAGAAAAGGGTACGCTCGTTATACTCGACCCGAAGCCTGGTGGGAAAGAGCATAGCATAGCGTAGGCCCCGGTCCCGAAGACGTTTCTTGGCACCACGAAATTCCATCCGTTGTCTCTGAACTTGTTGGGAAAAGTCCGGGTAAAAGTTCACCGTGGCATTTTCAAAGGCCACCGGGCCCTTCACCCGCGAAGCCTGCAGGATAGCGTCCCGGTCTCTATAGTGGAAAAGCTTCGCCACAATAGGTCTCGGCGGGGCTCCCGGCTTACCTTTGCCCCCCGGAACACGATGTGCACGTTCCACTGTGAAAAACTTAGTAAGACCAGAAGGGGCAAGATGGTTCAAGACCAGATCTTCAACCAGGAGATCCACCGAGTGGGGTTCTGGGTTCTCCGGTACACCAACCAGACGGACATTGCAGCGACGTGCCCTATTTTCAAAATCCTCCAGGCGTCGGGTCATGAAGTCGTTCACCCGACGGAGATTCCCAACCTCCGTCTGGAGCTCCGATACGTCCTTCGTGAGGCTGGATGATTTAATATCCAATGATTGTACCCTTTCATTCGTCTTGCCGAGATCAGCACGAATCAGATTCACTTCAATAGCCACAGTGTCAAGTTTATGGGCCAAGGCCTCGTACTGTAGGACGATGGATTCCCTCACGCCCGAAATGGCGCCCATAATGTCCTGCAGGGAGGGCTCCGCCGACTCCTCCAAAACTCGATCGGACGCTGTAATAGGACCAGGCAGGGCAGCTCCGGGGGACCCCTTAGAATGGGTATAGCGGTCCATAACATTAGATTGAACCGGAGCTCCGCGCATAGGTGTTTTCGTCTTGCGCGTCTCCCTGTCCCCTCTGCCCGCCATTTTGAAGATGCGTCACAAGGCGAGCTACCAGGGTCAACGGGCCCGACACCCAGATCGCAGGACCAAAGGTTCCAAAAAGGGCACCACACGGGTAGAGGTCGCCAGACCAGCAAATAGTCCACGGGAAGGCCCAACAGCCGAACTGCCTCCAAGTATCAGTCCCTGCACGACACGCACACTGTCGGCCCAAGTCGAAACAGAATCGAAACCGAAACTTAGGAGGGGGACCCACAAGGCTAGTTCTCCTGCCGCTGTTGTTCAATTCCAGGACGGCCACAGAACCGCACCCCGTCCCGGGCGCACCTCAAGGGCGGAGCCCAAAAGTTCAGATCACCATATCTCAGGAATCCAATGTCCAAATCGATTTCTGAAAAGTGCCAGGGTCATCAGCCAAACGTCCTCCACATGAATTCTTGCAGGAAATCAGGATTCAGTCAGGATAAAATGCCGGGAGCGGCGAGGGTCCGGAGAGCGCTGTGCTCAAGCGGCCATCTCGGATGCCCGCCAAGCTCCTCCCTCGTGCTACTGATTGTTAATTATGAACAAAATATAAATAAGTAAATCTATATTCCCCCTCCGTGTCGGAGGAAACGCTCGCCAGTGTAAGCTGGTCCCCAAATTTCCACGGCGGCCATCTTAAACTATCTCCATAACCTATTTACAGCGTGGTATGTTGGTATATTTCTAATGTCTGATGTCTGCTTATAGTTATATATCAAAAGAATGTGATAATGCTAGTAGGGACCGTCTAACCACGGATAATTAATAGGCTGGTGTCGTAGTGGCTCGGTTGTGTGAGCAAATCACTGCGTTTCCATGGCGGCCATCTTAAACTATCTCTATCTACTATTTGCAGCGTCCTATGTTGTTACATTTCGAATGGCGAATTTCTGCTTATAGTTATTTATCTAAAACATAATTATTTATCAAAGAAATAATAATGCTAATGGAGACAATGCAGCCAAGGGTAGTTCCTGGGCTAGTGTCTATAGCGGCTGTGAATAACTACTAATATGTCCTTATTCCCACGTTTATTCTATCTCTTCATAAAGTACTCGTATATTAGCAAGTCAATGATGCTTGCACAGGCAATAGATGAACAATATGAAGATTTATTGTATGGCTACAAAAATTCAATGGTTATTAAAACCAAAATCATTACATCCTTATTGAGGGGAGTTCTCACTTCCACTTACTATCTCTCTCAGTATAGAGGTTCCCATTTATTGTATGGCTACAATAATTCAATGGTTATTAAAACCAAAATCATTACATCCTTATTGAGGGGAGTTCTCACTTCCACTTACTATCTCTCTCAGTATAGAGGTTCCCATTTATTGTATGGCTACAATAATTCAATGGTTATTAAAACCAAAATCATTACATCCTTATTGAGGGGAGTTCTCACTTCCACTTCCTATCTCTCTCAGTATAGAGGTTCCCATGATGGAAACCGTGCATTCTGTGTCCGTAAATAATTATTTTATTGTATTAGTTTTTCCCAGTCTTCTCTACTATTTAACCCGCTCTTAACAGTATTGAACAGACACATATAGTACTGTTCACGTTTTTTTCTTTTGGTAGACTCATTACCTCCTCTGAAACTGGTTGTCATAACTTCAACACCGCACCATGTTAATTCCTCTACAGTACATTTCAAAGAAACCATTTCACTCTGCTTCTCTCCATTTTCGCGAGCATCAATGTTCCTTCCAGCTGCTCATTAGTCAAGGAGCTTTTATCACTGCAGGAGTCAGACATCAGTGTCCCGTAAAAGTCAATACTCTATGAAATATTAAGTGCCAGTATTTAAAAAAAAACTTTAAAAAAACAACAAAATATCAATGCTACACACGCATTTCTTACTCCAACATTGATATGAATCAGAAATATAATCAAAACGGACCACACAGAGCACAACACAAACAGCTGTCTCGGCGTCTGATTAATCTGTTTTATTATTGAACTTTGAGGTGCACTGTTGGGATCCTAACATGTAACTTGAAAATTATCGGCACCTCTTCATTGGGCGTTCAATCAACAGAGCTATATACTATTAGCATTTAAGAGGGAATTAAACCTATGAGTTGTCTATTATTGCTTAGTTCTGTATTACCTTTGCGCTGGAAATAACAATCCAGCGATTTAATATCTTGGGAGAAAGGGATATACTGCACCTTTAAAAAATACAAATACTCATAAAATGGGTCTCAAAATAAAGAAACCAAATGCGACTCAAACTTGACACTTAGGGGTCGATTCCGATTCGGGAAAAAAAACGTCCGTACGATTTGTATCCGGAGCCCTCTCCATACGAATCGTACCTGTCCGTCTGAGTCGCGTAGTACGATCCGTATTCCATGAATCCGTCCGAATCGTCGCGATCCGTACGTATTGCAAGGCTGAAACCACGAACCGTACGACTCGTAAACATGCCGTACGACTCATACACATGCCGTACGACCCGACGAGTATGATCCGGACCGGGGTATGAGGACGCGATTCGTACGGTCCACGTCAGGTAAGGGCGAGTCATATGGAAAAGCACACAAACACATACACACCGTACAGTCCGTACATCCCATGATCGCAGGGGTACGCACCGTACCCCTGCGATCATGGGGTGTACGAGCCGTACCCCATGTACGATTGGTGTACGAGCCGTACCCCATGTACGATTGGTGTAAGAGCCGTACCAGTACGGCTCTTACACCGATCGTACATGGGGTACGGCTCGTACATGATCGTACATGGGGTACGGCTCGTACACCGATCGTACATGGGGTATGGCTCGTACACCGATCGTACATGGGGTACGGCTCGTACACCGATCGTACAATGGGGTACGGTCGTACACCGCTGTACACCGATCGTACAATGAGGGTATGGCTCGTACACCGATCGTACAATGGGTGTACGGCTCGTACACCCCATGATCGCAGGGGTACACCGATCGTACATGGGGTACGGCTCGTACACCGATCGTACATGGGGTACGGCTCGTACACCGATCGTACATGGGGTACGGCTCGTACACCGATCGTACATGGGGTACGGCTCGTACACCGATCGTACAATGGGGTACGGCTCGTACACCGATCGTACAATGGGGTACGGCTTGTACACCGATCGTACAATGGGGGTACGGCTCGTACACCGCTGTACACCGATCGTACAATGGGGTATGGCTCGTACACCGATCGTACAATGGGGTACGGTCGTACACCGCTGTACACCGATCGTACAATGAGGGTATGGCTCGTACACCGATCGTACAATGGGGGTACGGCTCGTACACCCCATGATCGCAGGGGTACACCGATCGTACATGGGGTACGGCTCGTACACCGATCGTACATGGGGTACGGCTCGTACACCGATCGTACATGGGGTACGGCTCGTACACCGATCGTACATGGGGTACGGCTCGTACACCGATCGTACAATGGGGTACGGCTTGTACACCGATCGTACAATGGGGGTACGGCTCGTACACCGCTGTACACCGATCGTACAATGGGGTATGGCTCGTACACCGATCGTACAATGGGGGTACGGCTCGTACACCCCATGATCGCAGGGGTACGGTGCGTACCCCTGCGATCATGGGGGGTACGCACCGTACCCGGGGGGCCGTTCCGTACCTGTTTCGGCGTGAACTCTGATTTCACGGCTGTTATCAGCTCCCGTAGAAAAAGAGTTGTACGGTGCGTAGCCGACACGTATCGTACTTGCTGGGTCGTAAAAACCAGCCGCGAACCGTACAGATGTCACGTACAGCAGGTTCCAAGGGAGAATCGTACGGAGATTAGAGTCGTACGGTGTCTTGTACGACTCGTACGGAGTACGGCTCCTGATACGAATCGTACTTCATTGTACGTACGGGACGTTTACAGGTACAATTCGTATGGGGAAAAACGCTCCGTACGACGATTCAGAGCGCTTTTTACCGGATCGGAATCGACCCCTTAGTATATACACACACAAACACCAGCAGCCAGTATATTACCCAGTGAAATATTGTTTGTCAGGTGTTATAATGTCTTGAGGTCGTTCAGTTTATTGAATTGGTCTCTCGGCTGCAAAGCAGAACTGGTCAAAAGACTAACGGTTTAAAAAGTTTAACATGGAGAAAGATAATTCAGATCAGTTTTAAATATGACACAAGACGATGAAGCTGGGCACATTATGGATGCAGCAAAGCAATGCATAGCTGTTCTTTCACGCCCTTAAGTGGTCAAGCAAAGTACCCTGCCGCTTTGCCACTTAAGGAATCCGGAGGAAAAAAAATAGTAATTTTAGAAAACACTACTGGTTTTGTCATGTGTACTTTGCTACAGAAATGCCACTAAGCTTAGGTCGTGCATTGCTGCCTGAAGTCAACTCTAGATTATTATATCATTTAAAACAGACCTTAAGGACAGTTGCAAACAAACTGGGTACATCATTTTGCGTCATAAATTCACAAATTACCACGATTCAATATCAGACATAATTGTGTACGGTCATCAAAAATGTACCTCTGGCAGTGACAGTTTCTCGCATCAAGTCATCAAAGGACAAGATGCAGGTACTGTTGTTTGAGGGGATTCTCGCATCTGCCAATCTAAATCACCACGTGGCCATGGTCACTAGTAGTAAGCTAGAGCAATGTATGAATGTTCGATTACGTTCCCACATGTCGTCTCAAAGCACTAGATTGTGCAGGGGGGAATAAGTCAAGCAAGGTCTCGAGGGGCCCTAAACTGACAGGTAGTTCATTTCACTGGGGAACACTGGACAGCAAGTAAACAGCACCTGCATTTTTGTGAAGACGGCAGGCTCGGAGTCGCATCCCAAACCCTTCGAGCATTGTAGAGCTACTGCACATTATTGTTCACCCTCCCTCTGGTTCGACCGGTTCTAGTTCCGTGGCAGCTAGCAATTCGTAAACAACATCAGAACAAGTTTTTATACAAGCAAAGGTAACAAGAAAAAAGAATCTTACTCTGAGAGTCTTGGCGATGGGAGAGGGAGAGGATGGGGGCGAGTCGGACTGCGATTTCTGGTTGCGGGTGTACTCTTTGCTGCGAGAGTACAAAGACGACATGGTCACTTCAAGAACAGGTGCAACGACAGCCAGCAGGTCACGGCGCGTGGTGTCCCTAAATAGTAGGTCCCCTTCTCGTGGCCTCCAGCTGAAAGTGCTTCTTTCGCAGCCTGGACAGTGATCTCACACAGCGCGAAACCGAGCACGGCTACTGAACTTACACGCGCCGCTCCGCAGCGTGGGCTTGCAGAACACCCACTTGGGCTATTGCTGAAATGTGCCCGGTCATTCTAGGTTTCACCCCAAAAAGGTGCAAAATGAACACTGACGTAATAATCACTAGGTAAAATAGGCAAGAGCCAGGGCTCGGGGGGAAAGGCTGGGGCAGTGTCCCCAGGAATCCGGCCGCCCGTGCAGCAGACGCATCATGCTGTCCCCACAACGGTACAGGACAGGACGACGCTGCCAGAGTGGAGCAAACCTCCTGTTGCTTCTGCCAGTCCTAACGCTGGTGCTCCTTGCTGCAGTAGAAGGAGCTCCGGCAGCGGCCACAGCGCAGAAGCTGTTCGAGTTTACCACAGAGCTCACAGTACTGCCGCTCGCTCAACCCGCCCGAGGCCGCCACCAGAGCCCAGTTGGATCAGCCCCGCATGGCCGCCAGGAACTGCGACGGGAGCCTGTGCCGGCCTACACTCGGCCCCAGCTGCTCGTTTGCGCCCTCTCGCACGCACGTACGCCAAAGGCGGTGGTGTTCCATGAGGCTGTTCCTCGCCGTGGGAGATCAGACCGCACCGCTGCGGGGAATGTCCCCCAGGGGACCCAGGCAGCGGGGCGCACCTCCTGCGCTTAGGGGGACTGGGACTGCGGGCTAAGCAGGGCCTCGAACCCCATGGGCCGCTAACGAGGACACGGACAGAGGGAGGGGGGCGGGAACAAAGACACGGACATCAGGAGGGGGCGGGAACAAGGACAGCGGGAGCGGGCGATCTCATCTTAACGAGCAGCAAAATGGCGGCCGCAAGTCAGAAAATTTCGGATTCGGGGGCGTGTTTTTGGCGTTCTGAGTGACGGATGACATCACAGTTGAAAGAACGCAAAAAAACACGGGGCTTGAACTGAGAGATGCCCCTCTCATCCAATGGTTGGCAGCCTTTCGGTCCTCGACCTAAAAAACGAGGGGGAAAACGCCCCCCCCCCACCCCGAGGTGCGGGCTCTGGCTCTGTGGCGCTGACATGCAGAGGATGCGGTGATGCCACAGTGAGGTGTGCCAAGACGGTGAAGGTCAGCCAGTGAGACAGCGAGGTGAGGCGATAAAGGAGATAAAGCATAAGCCCAGAGACGAAATAACTGTAAAATTAGGGTTGGCTAGAGCAGGAATGAAGGCCTGAACAGGAAGTAGCGGGGGGGGGGAATACCTCTGAGAAGACTGTGAACTTTGAGCCTGCAAGGAGCGGTGCGCTGGCCCCGACCAATGTGTACAGGTGTATATGGACCAGGCGCGCAACACCCATTGGACTCATCGGGCTTCAGCCCCCCCGTCGTGTGTAGCAGCCCGGGGTGAGACAGATCCCGGGCACACACAGAGCCGCACCCGAACGTTTCACCGGTCTTTAAAAGACCATTTGAATGTTAATTAGCCCCTGCAGCTCCACTCTGCCTACTGATTAAATGTTCAGCCCCCCCCCCGAAATTTTTTCGTAGCCGACCCCCCCCCCCCCCGAAATTTGGCTCTAGGTGCGCCTCTGATATGGACCTCAGTAAGTATTGGGTGTGACACGCTCTAATATTAGAAGAAAGCAACTATTGAAGTTCTCTGCAAAAAAAAAAAAACCCTGATCTGCTCTGCTGGTTCATCCATCACAAGATCCTCCTTGGTATTAAGGGTTTGGGGTTACTCAATTTCGTGACTCTCTAAACATCTGATTCAGTGAGCGACTAAACACCTAAGAAAGAGTAATAAGATGTTGGTAGTCTTAAAAGCGGCAGCGAAACTGCTAAGCAAACAAGCTAAGGCTGGGGCAGGGAAGGAGTTTCTAAATTCTTCGCCAACACCTGTAGTAGCGTCTAAAGGTGCCAGAAGGGGGAGAAGAAACGCCCAGCAAAGAATGGATTTAAAAGCTAAGGCGCTGGCGGGAAAAAATGCCTCTGAGGAAGACGAGGAGGAAGAGACACTGTCTGACCTTTCCGCAGACCTAAGTATGCTAGCAGTGGGCGGCAAAGAAGAAGAAGGCAGTGTGGAGGGGGGCGGAGCAGAGAGTACACCTGACAGGGAGGATGACAATCCGGTGAACTCTAAGCAGTACCCTCTCTTCACTAAGCCCTTGGTGGCGCGGGATAAGGTTACTAGCACTCCACAATCCAGTAGGGTGGAGCAAAAGGCAAAAGACCAAACAGCCGAGAAAGTCCTACAAGTTACACAAGGCCAGAATCTACTGCTCGCCCCTACTCACGCCCTGTCGCCCTCTCACGCCCTGTCATAACAATCCCCCCCCCCCCATCCACAGCCTCAGTTAAATTTGAATGTAAGATCAGACCTGGTAGAAATAATCACAGTTGCCCATGAGAAACTGTCACTGAACAATCAGCCGCCGACTAAGGATGCTAATGTATGCTCACAGACGCCACAAAACGTAGACAAAGAAGAGGCAATGGTACATAGGCCGGGTCTTGCACCAACATCTGAAGTAGAACCAGAAGTAGAAAAAGAGGCAGAAAAAGAAATGCATCAGTCCCTCGAACTTAGTGAAAACTTTGCAAGGAGAAAGGCGGAACAAGATAGTTCAGTACAGGAACTGCTGGTAACTATCTTGCAAGAATTTTTGTAACATTTTTTTATAAACTTTATTTTTTGATATTTCATAAACAAAGACAATCAGACAGGGGTACCGTGTCATTTGTTCCATCAGGAGCATGAAGAGAACCGTTCAGGCAATAATTGGCAAAATAATTATACAGATGTATTAAAGCATGTCGAGGCAAACATGAATACAGATAGCACTAGCAGATGTACCTAACACACATTTACAGCTCCTGGAGATTCATAAGGGCCACATAACACAGAGATACATAAAGCATTGAGGGAAATACGTGGGCGTATAAGTCATAAACGAGCAATGACAGTAACTTTATCAAGATCCTGCAAGCATCTCGCATAACCTATGATAACAAATAACAGAGATCACATGCCAGAAGAAGTCTTAAGCATCCAAGACCTCATCCCCAGTGCCAAGGATCTCATCCTGCATTGAACCCTCGTCTGTCGCACCTTGAGATATAAGATAAGTGGTCAATGGTCCCCATATGTCCTTCGGTCTACTGGACATTGGCCGTGTTTTAGCAAAGATGGCATTCTGTTCCTGGCAATAAATTACATCATTGAGCCAGTCCTTGAATTTCGGGGCTCTCCCCCGACCCCATCGACACGCCACTCTCCTCTTTGCTAGCAAGAGAGTGGTATCAAGGAATTTTCTGTAGGATTTAAACACGGGAATCGTAAAACCCAACAGCATGAACAGGGGGTTAGCATCCAGGGTCTCCCCCACCATGGCCTTCAGGGCATCGTGTACTTGCATCCAATAATCCCTGACAGTAGGGCATTCCCATGCCAAATGGAGAAATCCAGCACCTTCTGCATTACAGTGCTCACATCTATCGTTATCAGACAAGTGGAATCTAAATGTCTTAGCTGGCGTATAGTACAATCTCTGCAGAAACCTATAATGGATGATCTTTAGTCTACAGCTAGCAGATATTCTAGCCGTAATGCTACAGCAATAGCACCATTGCTCGTCAGTGATCTCTATAGTCAAATCTTCTCCCCAATGTGATCGGGCAGACCCCTCAAACCCCTGTCACTGCGCCCTAATAAGTCCATAAATTCCTGATACAAGGTGCGAGCCATCCTGTGAGCTTAGCATAAAGTGTAGTGGGGCAGGTTGTCAGGCTCCCGGGGGTAATCAGCAGAATTTCCCTCAGCCCCTGATGCAGCCGTAGGTAATAAAAAATATCTAGTGGAGTGGGACGGTGATCTTTAAAAAACAGATCCATGGCACAGAATTGCCCATCCGTAAAAAGGTCACCCCATGTTTCCACCTTAAGGCGTTGGCATAGCAGTCAGAATCCATTCTCTTGCAGCAGCGCTAGTTTAGGATGGTAGGTCAAAGGCATCCGCGCCGAGTAGAGTAAGGAACAACATAACATTTTAGCTATACGTCGCCACGCATCTATCATACATGTTACAGTCGTGAATGGAGTCTTTATGGCCGCAACCGGACCTTGTATGAGGCCGCTCAGGGGAAGAGGATTTGCCACACAATCCTCCATTGCCAGTTGAGGCATAAAAGGCGTGGGCACCATCCAATGATAGGCATAGTGCGCCTCATATAATAAACTTCAAAGTCAGGAAGGTCAAAGCCCCCTTTGTCGTAAGGCTGTGCTAATACCGACCACCGAAGCCTCGGTTGTTTACCTCCCCTGAATAGTCAAATCAGTTCTGTTCTTAATGTTTTGAAAAGAAAGGCTCCCGGGTGCTAGGGGATATTTAAAAAGAGATATAAAAAACGGGGGTAGTATCACCATTTTAATGAGCGAAGCTCTCCCCGCCATGGATAAAGGGAGGGAGAGCCTGCGATCGACAGTAGAGGTCAATTTGGTGACGGCAACGCCATAGTTAAGCTGAAGTGTCTCCTCCCTATCTCTAGAGACCTGTATGCCCAAATATCGGAGATCTGAATGGCACCATTCGAACGGAAAGTCAAGGGAGAACTCCGGCACTGTGTCCGTAAGGGGGAAAAATTGCGATTTGCTCCAATTTATTTGTACTCCAGATAATCTGCCGTAGACAAGGAACTCACGCAACAAAGGATTTAGAATATGTTGCGGATCTGTGACAAATAGCGTCATATCGTCAGCGTACAACGAAATTGCAATTTGACACTGAAAACACCGACCGGATGTAGCTGACGAAGACGACAGGCAAGCAGCTCTACAGCTATAGCGAAAAGGAGGGGGGAGAGTGGACACCCCTGCCTGGTGCCACGTGTAATATTAATCGAGGTAGATCGATGGCCATTATGAGGATTCTTGCAGTGGGCTGCGTGTATAATAGCTGCACCCAGGAGATAAACAGCTTAGGGAAGCCCATGCTCTGTAACACGGCAAAAAGGTAGTTCCACTCGACCGAGTCGAAAGCCTTTGAGGCATCGAGAAAAATAGCCGCCACCGGGAAATCAGGAGCTACTGTTTGAATCAGGGAGAACAGGGTCCGCAAATTATGGGCAGTAGAGCGACCAGGGACAAATTCCGATTGATCTGGCAGTATAATTTTTGTCATCAAGAGGGACAAACGAGTGGCCAGCACCTTGGCAAGGATCTTCGCATCGCAATTTATCAGGGATAGCAGGCGATATGAATCGCAGGACGTGGAATCTTTCCCAGGTTTTAAGAGGGATGTGATCACTACTTCTCGCATCGAGCGAGGCAGAACCCCAGCCCCCAGTGACTCCTCGAATACTTCACGAAGGACGGGATCCATTACATCTATGTAACTTTTGTAAAATTCGGCAGGGAGCCCATCCAACCCCGTAGCCTTACCATTCTTTAACGACATTATTGCCTCCCTGATCTCGTCCAACTCAAAGGGTGCACTCAGGAAGGTCCTATGGACATCGCTCAACCAGCAGAGCGCGACGTCCCCAAGGAAGTCATCAAACCGTACTTCACACGAGCTTTTCGTGGTGTATAATGTGCTGTAATGCGAAACAAAAGTATTCAATATTCCCGCATTGTCCCGACATATCCTTCCCTCTGTAGTAGTGACTTCTAAAACAGTGTTGCTAAAGCGCGGCGTACGAGTAGTGACCGCCAACGCCTTGCCAGGTCTGTCACCCTCACAGTACTTTCGTGCTGACCAGTGTTTACCCCTAAACTTGACTTCTCTCGCAGCCTCTGCTTAATATTCCAATAGCTTAGCCCGAAAATCAATGTGCGCCTGGGCCACCTCACCCCGTACCATACTAGTCTGTAGCCCTTTCAGTTCGCGGTCAAGCGTACGTATTGTTCTTTGTATATCCCGCTGGACGCCAAAGCTCTTTGAGATACAGTAGCCTCGGATCGTCACCTTGAAGGCTTCCCATATGACCTCGACACTGTCAACTGAGCCCTTGTTGCGAGGAAAAAAGGCCGCTATTTCCTCTCCCAATTCCGTCCTAAAGACCTCATCCAGCAAGGCTGTGGGCTGTAACCGCCATTGTGGCCTAGGGCTGCCCCATCCCGGCATGTGCAAGTGAATCAGAACTGGACTATAATCAGAGTAGGTTCTGGGCAGATGGTCAGCCCGCTCCAGACCCGTAGTCAATCCCCTGGTCAGCAGAAAATAATCCAGGCGTGCCCATGTTCCAGTCGATGATGTAAAGTGTGTACCCTCCTTAAGCATTGGAAAGAAGTATCACCAGCCATCAATCAAACCTCCTGTCTCCACCATCCGCAGTAAGGCTTCCCTAGATCGACACTTGTACAGTGCGGCCCCATCCGCCCTATCCTGTGTGGGTATCAGTGCAACATTGAAATCACCCCCCCATATAATATGCATGGAACCAATGTCAACAATCTTGCCCCATAGCGTTGTGAAAAATGTAGGTGTGTCGACATTAGGGGCGTAACAATTCACTAGGGTAACTGTGTCCATCCCTAGACGACCCCACACAATGACATAGCGCCCGGCAGGATCAAGGGCCTCCCCTAGGACTACAAATGGCACTGAGCGTTTAATCATGATAGCAGTACCTCTCGCATAGGTGGAGTAGGAAGAGAAGAGACTAGCGAACTGGGTATGTGAGTGTGGAGCCAGATGCATCTCCTGAACCAAACCTGCCAGTATTGATCCCCTCCCCCCCAACCAGAACAAACCACATTTCAAAAGGGGTACTCCAGTTGGGGTATCCATCTAAATAGCACACGTAGACCCTGCTATAAGTGAGGGAATCCTCAGATCTTAGTGATCTCAATATTAGCAGGGGTGTCCGGCATGCCAGAAATTATGTTAGCTATCTACCCCGCAAGAGGCCAAGCTTCTATATTACAAGGTACAGATACTATAAACTATCATTCAACGTAGCAGATATACATTACAATCTGGGAGTGTCCAGCAGTCTCTCAGCCGTCGTTGCAGTGGCGGGCACACAGACATACAGAATATGGTCCTGTGGTTTCATGCTTTGCTGCCCTCATTCCACTCCAGACAGTGTCGCCTCCTCAAGCTCATCAGCATCATTCAGGACATTTTTACGTTTCTTCAGCGTTTTCAGAAATGTTTTTGCCGAGAAAAGTTTGCGACCCCTGGTGTGTGATACGCAGACGTGCCGGGTATAGTAAAGCATACTCCACCTGTTCCTGGCGCAACTTCTGATGTACTGCGTTGAATTTGCGTCGCTCTTCCTGCACTCGGACTGTGAAATCCGGGAAGATGGTGAAGGGGACGCCCCCATAGGAAAGCTGCTTCTTCTCCCGCGCCACTCGGAGAACAACATCACGGTCTCGATAGTTGAGCAGACGCGCTATAATGGGACGCGGGGCGGTTCCTGGTGGCGGCCGCGGGCCTAGCGATCGGTGCGCTCGTTCAACTATAAATTGACCTTAAATGGCAACCTCAGCAGTAATCGCCATCAGCAGTCTCTCGACATATTGTTCCAAGCGCCCTGTGTTGGTACTTTCAGGAATACCTAAGATACGAAAGTTATTGCGCCGACTGAGCGCTTCAATATCTTCATTCTTTGCATCCATGATTCGCATCAATTTGTCCATTTGGGTGACTGCTTTCTTCAGTTGTCCGTGACGTCCTCAGAGTCAGATATGCGTTGTTCCGCCTCCTTTAGCCGGATCTCATGCGTATCCAGTTTATGTGCAATACTGTCCATACGGGTCTTAAGCGTATCTACAACATCACGGACACCAGCGCCTTATGGAGAAGGGCAGGCTAGAATGTCAGGAGTACCAAGAGTACCCCAATCTCCAGATCGAATGTCCAGGTAGTGGGGATTTTCCCCAGTAGCCTATCGCTCCGCGCCCCAGAGAAGCTTAGCCGCCATTTTCCATCGCAGTTGGTCAGCCCTGTTGCCGTGCATAATACGGTTCCACCTCAGCGCAGCTCGCGATAAGACCCACCAGCCCGGGGCTAAAGGATTAGTAGGATGAATATCATAGCCCTAAATCGCACAGCATCCTCGGGACAGCAAAGATCTCAGTCTGTTCAATCCGTTGCGCTGCACGCCGCCATTTAGTGACACCTCCGGAGGTAATGGGCGTCCCCGGCAGCGCAGAGCAGAGGCACAGCAGGTATGGAAAGAGTCCCAGCAATATCAGTGCAGGGTAAGTACCTTCTGCCGGTAGCAGCCGCTTCAGAGGAACTTCCAGTGGCAATCAGGAAGAGAGCACGGAAAAGTCGGCAGCCCAGGTGTGACGATCTCCGAACACCGTCAGCAGATGTCCAATGTAGCAAAGATCACCGGTCCTCCAGGCGCCATGAAGGTCCAACAGCAAGGGTAGGTATGCGGTGCATGAAGGGTCGCAGTGCGCACCTCAGCAGAGGCAGGGCAAGATCTGTCCGCCAGACTATGCCAGGCTGCTCGCAGTCATCGTCGCCATTTTTCCGCCGCAGCCCTCTCTCAGATCAGGTCCCATTCCACCTTACTTCTAGGTCGTCGTCCAGGGAAGGTATCGCTCAGTGGGGGGTCGTCGAAGTTCGCCGAGGTTCACAACAGCACCTCCAGCCGACCGCTGGACTGAGCCCCTGAGCCGCTCGCTCAGCTGCGTCCGTGTGACCCGTACACCACAGCACAGCAGCGGTGCTCGAGTTGTCGTAGTTACCGGGTGCAGGCTCCACAGTCACTGCAGGCCCATCTCGCGCTGCTCTGCGAAAGGGTAAAATGTATCCCGTACTCCACTCCACAACTCAAACATTCAGTCCGCTGGGTCCTCCAAGACTTCAGCCAGCTATACCAATGAGTTCTGCTCGTTGAAGTGGGATTTAGCCCAGGATAAATGAAGGATTAGGAGCCGGACAGCGGGAGCCTCAGAAGACCGCGGCCATTCCGCTTGTGCGCCACCTAGCGCCCTACTATCTTGCAAGAATTGAGAGACCTGAAAATATCGCAAGCAAGGGAAATATTACAGCTGAACAATAGATTGGCAAAGATGGAGGAGACCTTAACTAACCTACGGAGCAGAGTCACTGAGGCAGAAACCCGCGTTTCGGCTCTCGAAGACACCATCATTACCATGCAAAAGGATTTACAGGTATTGAATACAAGGAAGTCCCAGATGGAATCAAAGTTACAAGACTTGGAGAACTACAACAGGAGATCCAACCTATGCCTCGTGGAAATATCGGAAGGCCAGGAAAGTACAGAAATGGTAAAATGGACTGAGACTTTGTTGAAGAAGGCAATACCTGAATTGAAAGGGGATCTCACAATAACTAGAGCCCATAGGGTGCCAGCACACAAGCCTCCGAACCTTAACTATCCACAAACCATCTTAATAAACTTCTCAGACTACAGAATCAAAGAACACATTTTAAACGCGGCAATATCCAGGAGATCATTCACTGCAGATGAAATCAAGAACTTAAAAAAAACTTTTGACATGTCAGCTGCCTCTGCTCACAGACGGAAGGACTTTATTAAAATGATTGATTCTTTTAAGGCCAAAGGGGCGCAGGCGATGATTGTGCAACAATCTAAGTTAAAAGTGATAGCCAAAGGAAAATGTTTTATTCTTACGGACATATTGGAAGCCCAAAACCTTTTAGAATGTCTCAGTGCAACATAAAGAAAGGGGGACTCTGTGGCTCTATGCCTGAAGGTCTGTTTCAATAACACTGAGTAGCAACATAAGAATCAAGTAAAAAATCTAAAAGCTTTCCTCGAGGGGCGGATACAAGGGGAATCAGGGGACGCGATAGGATGCAACAAGATATCATCCAACAGAAAAAAGGACGAGGAGGGAAAGACAGTGGGACAATTGGGGTTTTCCTCTTTCTGGGGAAGGGGAAGAGGGGGTGGGACAATGGGGGTGAAGCAGTGGGGAGGGTGGGGTGGATGGGTGGTGGTGGTGGGGGTGAAGCAGTAAAAAAAAAAGAGAGTTAATAGACAGAAATGTTTTTGTTTTGTCTTGTTTTTTTTTTTTTTTTTTTTTCATTCTCTTTCTTCCACAAAGAGGACTTGGAATGGTGCTGTCTTATATTGAATGCCGCATTTTAATATGCTTTTATTGTCTACTACGTATAATGGATACAAGCTGCACTGTAGTATACTGGGTTTATTAGTTTAATGACTGCTTGGTCTATAAGTTAGTCAACCCTCTTTCACAATTGATACAAATTGTACTGTAGTACACCAACTTGAATGCACAATTTGCACTTATTGTATGTTTTGCACAAATATCATGGAAGACGGTTTATTTCCACAATCTTGCACAATTTAATGGTTCGTATTTTAGTGGATATCTTGGACCGTTACTATCCTATAGGAAGAAAAAATCAAAGTATTTTTGCGGTAATCTATTTACGTATTCTGCATAGTTTGCCCAAACTCGCTTTGTAGACATTCGTTTTGCACATATAGCATCTTGTATTATGATCTGTACAATTGTCATACCAGATATGGTATTCGTGTCTAGTTTGCACAATTCAAATGATTTGTATTTTTGCATTTTTCGTACATGTAGCACTTTACTGCACGATTTATACAATTGTCACACCAGATATGGTATATTTGCGTAGTTTGCACAACCTATGGTTTGTGTTTTAGTCAAGAATGTAGTCCATTACTCTATCGCAGGGATAAAAGATCTAATATCGCTAGTATTCAACCATTTATGTAACTTGCACAAATTGCACTTTAGATACGCATTTTGTACACAAAGCACAAGTTGCACTTTAGATAGGATATCTATGTATTTGTTAACATAATAAGCTATACTCTTCCGTCTTTAAAAAACATTATGAATAGGAATAAACTCGTAATGTTATCTCTGAATACTAACGGGCTGCATAACAGGCGTAAAACAAGTGCAATAGAGACCTGGTTAAAAGGATACCACCCAGATGTGATTTTTATGCAAGATACACACTTTCGAGCCTTAGCAGATGCTAGTAAAATATTTAAAAACTGGGCAGGTTTTTATTGCTCATCTGTGTCAGGGATAGCCCAGAGGGGGGTGAGCATCTATATAGGCAAACATGTTCAATTTCAGGTTGAAGCATCACACTCAGATACGAGTGGTAGGTGGGTATTCCTGTATGGGACAATAAAAAACACACGCATGATACTAGCCACGATCTATGCAGCAGTAGTAGACAACCTGCTCCACATCCTACAGTTAAAACAAGCTCTCTCAGGTATACCTGGTCAGATTATATGGGGAGGGGATTTTAATTTTTTGCAAAATCCTGCGGTGGATTCTACAAAAAAAGACCGAAGGCAAAACAAACCACAAGTAGCCACTGCTCTATTAAGCTGTAAAACAGATCAAGATATTTTAGATAACTGGCGGCTCAATAATTTGACCAGACGAGAGTACTCTTGCTATTCGGTGAAATATGATTCAGCGTCAAGGCTAAAAAAAATTTTAACCTCCAATTATCTGGAAGTTAGCATATACGAACATATAGCAAATGCTTTTTCAGATCATGCCCTTATTATAAAATTGGAAATCCTCCTAGGGAAGAAAGAAGAAGGAGCAGTCAGAAAGTGGTATTTTAATAAACTCAACTTAGCAGATACGCAATGGTGTGCAGAATTAGAGAAGGAGATTAGTTTCTTTTTTAGGATAAACAAGGATTGTGCCACAATAAGTATAATATGGGATGCCTTCAAGGGTACACTGAGAGGCATAATCACCTCAAAAGAGATACCTAAACAAAAGGCTAAAAAGGAGGAGAGAACGGTAATAGAAAATAAACTAGCTTATGCAAACCAAGAATATTTCAGAAATAGGACCTCGCATAACAAACCAGAAGTACTAAATGCAAAAACAAAAATGAGGGAATTCTACTATAAGCTAGGGGAAATGGCAAGTGGGTTGTATCTTCAGACATGCTATGAAGATAGTGAGTATAAGGGAAGATTGTTAGCTTGACAAGCAAAAGAAAAGCAAGTTCGAAACAGAATCGAATGTATCCCGGATAAAGTAACTAAAACCTGTGTAAAGACTGTCATTAATAGGTGAGGTGTCATTAGAATCAATTCATTAATTTTTACAGGTCTTACCTATTCCAATATTGGAAAATCACTATAAAGAGCTGCTGCTAGCCGAATTCACAAAGGAAGAAATAGATGCGGTTATCAGCTCCTTGCCCAATTGTAAAGCTACTGGAGAGGATGGTATCCCTGCAGAATTTTTTAAGGCATTCGCTACAGTACTCTTCCCCCGAGTATTTAAGACTAGCAAATCATCTATTACAAGGAGGTGACCCACCTGTATTTTTTCGTACGGCAGTAGTGGTCAGTATTTAAAAAAAGATAAGGATAGGGAAAATGCAAATTCTTATAGGCCAATAAGCCTTTTAAATATTGACTACAACATTTTTACTAAACTTCTTGCAAGTAGGTTAAATAAGATGGTGGGTTGACTTATTGGGATAGACCAGTGCGGTTTTATAGCAGGGAGGCAGCTTTATACTAATACACATTTTTTACTAGAGGCACTCCATTTTTTCAATATTAATAAGCTTAAGGCACAGATCTGGTTTTTAGATGCTGAAAAAGCCTTTGACCTTGTTTCTTGGAACTGTCTTTTAACAATTTTAAAAAGGTTTGGCTTCCCAAGGGATTTTATAACTATTAGAACAGCTCTACATGAATTCCCAGGCACACATTTTTATTAACTCTGTTAGTATAGGGACATGCCAAATAAATAGAGGTACCAGACAAGGCTGCCCCCTTTCCCCGATTTTATTTGCCTTATTTATTGAGCCCTTAGCAATTGCGATTAGGGAAAAAAGAGCTCATACGGTCCCGGTCCAAGGGATGAAGAACATAAAATTATATGCTGATGATATTGTTCTTTTCTTGGACCCAAAGATTGATACTCAGACAGATGTTATGGGAATCTTTGCTGATTTTGAAAAAATAGGGGGTTATAAGATTAACAAGACCAAAACTGAAATAATATTATGCAGTTGCAAGGTGAATTCTCTTATACCAGAATTCAGACAAACATATAATACCAGCCCAAAGAGGTATCTAGGAATTTATGTAACGGAGAAAGTAGATGATCTTTTTTCTCTAAATTACATTCCATTGTTGAAAAAGGTGCACTCTCAGCTAATGCGATGGAATCAGCCTCCGCTATCAATAATAGGCCGAGCTGAGTTAATACGGATGTCCATTCTTCCGTTATTCAATTTTCTTTTTAGCGCGGCACCATGTGCAATACAGGCTTCTTTTTTTAAAGAAATAGACAATATGTTCTCCTCTTTCTTATGGACAAAAAAGATACTAAGATTAGCACTTAGCACTTTAAATTATCCTGTAGCAGAGGGAGGATTATCATTACCAAATATCAGATATTATTATTATGCAGCATTTGCACATCATAGTTTTAGATTATTTTTTTTAGATCCTCAAGAGGCAGATAATTTTTTTATGAAAAAGATTTTAAGGGAGCATAACATAGTAGATCCCACACGAGTTGTTAAGTACCCCAAAAAAGTACGCTATAAGACCTTGCAAAGGATGTACAAACAAAAATCTCAGCTCTTAGCACATTGTGATATTTTAAGAGTCAACATTTCAACTAGGCTGTCGAATCTATTTACGGGGGAAGTAAGTGTCCTAGAGAGTAATATATTAAGATTATGGGAAGAAAATGGATTCGTTCAGTTCCAGGATTTTGCTAAGGGGAACTGCTGGAAAACCTGGGCAGAGATTGAAACGGGGCTGCAACACTCAAGCACAATTTTAAATTGGTCATTCATTAGGTTAAAACCCATTTTAGAACAACTTGATATGGAAAACCTGTACTACAAAACTACTATAAGTGAAATCCTTAACTTCCCTATACAGTGGAAAATTTGTAATTAAATTAAAATCTTCAATGATAATGAATCTTCTCTCTATATGAAAAAGCGAGGGATAGATGGAAGAAAAGGGGAGGCATGCAGATTCTCAAACCAACCTGCAATAGGCTCAATAAGTTTAATATAGCCATATTTAGAGGAGCGAATTTCAAACGCATTTAGTACTATTCGAAATGGTTGATATATAGAACACCCTCTTTTCTCCATAAAATATACCCGCAGATAGAAGACAACTGCTTTCGATGTGCAGAGAAAGGAACCTGGACTCATATCATCTGGGAGTGCCCAAAAATCCAGAGCTTTTGGGAGGAGATCGGGAAATATCTTAAAATCATAATTGATCCCCTCATTTTCATTGATAAATCTATTTGTCCTGGGCTGCTCTTCTGCCATTTCTGTTAACGAGGAAAGTTTATTTATTGCAGCCTTAATAGCAAGGTCTTTAATCCTACAACTTTGGAGAACAGAGAAAGAACCTACTTTAAATGCTTGTAGGGCAAAACTAACCAGAGTACAAGAGATGGAAAAGAAGTATGCAATAAGATCAGGGGCAGTAAGAAAGTATGAAAAATATTGGAGTGTGTTTGAATTGTAGGGGAACCTATCACAGTCGGTATGAAAGGAAAGAACATATATATTTGCCCGGGATTAGTACTTTACACTCTATCCTAAGGAGTTTAATTTCCTTCTGCTTTTTTTAGGAGAGGGTGCGTATATGGGTATACATTCCGATTCTGCACTTTAACCTATCAGGAATATTGTTTCACACTGTAATATTGTGTACTCGCCCAGGTATAGCATTTTGCACTTTATTCTAAGATCCTTAATTTCCCTCTGCCCTCTTGCGAATTCGAACATAAAAGGAGGGACGCATCCTGACTCTGCTCTCTGCACTCTAACACTTATGAACTATCTGTATCTCAGGAAGATTGTGCTCATACTGCTGACTATGTAGAATTGAATACTTACCATATGGTAAAACGTTCCATTCGCCCAGTTATAGCACGTTGCACTTTTGGGTACGGATATGTGTATGCATCCCGATTCTGCACTCTTCACTTTATTTCAACTTACTATGAAGCCTCTGTATTATAGGATTATTATGAATATATTGCTGAGCAGTTAGAAATGTATATCTTTAATACAGTAACATCTTGTATTGTAAACTTAAACTATTTTTTCTTCTTCTCTGTTGAAATTTTGAAATATGTAGTTATATATATTATTGTATGCTGTATTGTTTATGAACTCAAAATAAAAAAAAGCTTCAACAGGTTCCTTCCAGCGCCTTTCCTCAGGGCTGATCTAGTGTGCGCACTGAAGCCTAGGCCTTTCCCTGACAGTGGGAGGTCCATGACCTCTCCTGTCACCTGAAGGAGAGTATCACTTGTGACTTTCATTGTTTGCTGTGCATTGCCACCAATGTCTTGGGTGTGTCCCATAAAATGGTGGCGGCAGGGTACCTCATTTTCAATTTATAGAGTGACTAGACCTTTTTCCTTTGTCCATGTGAGTGCATTCTTCTGGCCCCACTTGTGAAAGGTTTCACTGTGATAAGAAACACAAAACCTTGCACAGATATCTTGTGTGCATGTCCAGTATGTGTATGTACGTTGTGTGTGTCACATGTAGGGTAGTCAAACTCTGTATGTTGTGAGTACCGAAACCCGTGGGATCCACAGGTAAGCATGGCACAAGATGAAGGATGAGGATAGACATTCCAAAATATTGGAAGTATATTTCCTACATTCTTGTGGCTGTAGGGAAGGTACTCTAACTCTGAAATAAGGAGGATGGAGCGAGTGCTACCCTTAGAAATGTACTCATTAGCAAAGGACTGCTGATTAGTTATTTGTGAGCACTTGCATATAGTCGAAGGTAAGGGTGAATGGTGGGACAGTAGTAACTTGTTCAGGATGAGGAACGTTCTTGGCAGGGCATGCCCTATTGTCTCTGATTGCTCCTTCAGGAAGGCTGATGACGGTAAATTGCAGAAAAGTCGCTCTTTGTTGACCCCCTTTTTTATAAAGTTATACCCCTGCTTCGAGCCACCCCCATTGCTATTGACTATGAGTGCTGTCTCTTCGCACAAAGGAATAAGAATTAACCAAGACAGTTCTGAAGCCTTGGATAGTGAATACAAACTACCCTGTCTGGAAAATTTCCCAAGTTCATCTTGGCTTAGGAAGGGAGTATTCTACAGAGTACTGGAATAGCTGCTGTGCGACCAAGTCTGGTGTTTGCCTGACATCCAGTCTCCTAGTGGTTAGGGTACATGACCTGACGTCAGCACTTTCAGCTGGAGGAGCCGACGGTCTTCCCAAAGAGCCTGTAATCCTCACTGCCTTCTGAGAGAGAAAGGTGTATGCCTGGCCCAGCAGGAAAAGTAGTAGTCCATGAGGAGAAGCTGAGAATGCTCCCACCATGACTAGCCCCAGAGAAAGCAGACTACCCATAAGAGCTATGCGGGAGGACAAATGCTGCAAAGAGGTACCTCCAGTCTCTCTGCACATTTCCTGAGTGAGCAGTACCAAAATTGTAACAGATTGTGTAATTCTGTATCACCTGGCAGCTTTCCTCAAATTTGAGAGAACGGTGCTGCCACTGCTGAAGAGAGCCAGGTCACCACCAAAGTGTAGAGGCCTGACCAGCCCAGAGTTATTAACCGCCAAGACAACCCTTCCAAGGGAGAGTTGGTCTGAAGATGCCACAGCTGCCACTGCTGGGAGTTTGACTGTGAAGTGTGGGAAGGCTTGTACTTGTCCCACCTGACAAAGGTAGAGTAGGATTGACTCCAGGACACCAGCAGCAAATAACCATAACAACCTTGTTTCCCTACGAATGAGGTCTGATAACTCTTTTCTTTCGTGTTCCCCAGCATCCTACTGGATGGCCTGTGAGACGCAAGACCATTATTTGTTAATCAAGTTGAAAATTGGATTGAAGCATACTAACTGTTACTGAACAATACCTGGGCTTTGGGCATCTCTAAGATGAAGTGGAATGATCTGTGTTTTGAGAACTATAAGAACTTAGCGGGGTAGACAGAAGCAAGAGCCCATATCACGGACAATGATGGAGGAGTGTGGGCTAAGGGACCTGCAAAGAAATTCAACAGATTTTACATCCCTTCAAACACAGCATTCAGAAAGCTAATCATGAGCGCATGTACAAATCAAGAACTATTACTTCTATTTCTTTTCTCCCCCCCCTCACATTTTAGCTCAGTCTCCTTTCCCTTTATTTTGCCTCAATTCAAATTCAACCTTGTAACTGATCTGAATGGTGGGATTCTGCATCAGTGTGATCTTTGAAATTGATTGTGAAACTTTCTATTTTAGTGAGGTGTTCATTTATCTGTGTTGCCCCTACTTTTTTCACTTTACACAGGATAGAAGTAAAATGGTATTTACTTCAAATTTTTGTTTTATCTGTACAGAGTTTGTTATATTAAAAAAGATTGGGACAAAAATGTTGGCAAGTGTCTCCTTTATCGTGTACATTGCTTTAAATATTCTTTATACAATAACTGTATACAAAAGCTTGTATAACAGTAATAGGATTACAGAGAAGTATTCTTTTGAGTATTTAATCTAAATGCTCTTTCGTGTTTAACATTAAAATAAGATGTAGTGTTTATCTTTTTAGAGTGCCAGCACTTTTTGACTGACCTTCTGGTATTGTTAATGAGTTCAGGAACGTGCTCGGAAGAACTTACCCTCCTAATGAGGTTGTTTTTGGAGAAAGACCCAGTTATAGTGAGTATGAAGGCGAGTTATCTAGCTTAACCTATTTACCCTGTCAGTTTACTGCAAGTTTTTGTTTATTTGCCATGTAAAAATTCTTGTTGCATGGTTGCTCCTGTAAATGGTCATGCATTTCATAAAGTAGTTTATATGTATCTAACCTCGTAAAAAGATTTCTCTCAATATTGAGTGTGTGAACACATGTAAATGGCTGGTATCTTGCCATTTTCCTACTAGATGTGTGTGATGTATGTAGGCTCGTTTAATTCCATTGGTTGGGTCTCGAGTGAAAAATGTAGATTACAGGGTCGCTGTACTGTTTCACTTTAGTTGCTAAAGAAAAATGTGGTCAAACCTATTTGATGAACCACACACTATGTAATTCAAAAACTGGGGCTTGAGCATGCACCAGAAACTGGATGCAACAACCTTAGAAACCACGGCGAGTCAACCTTCATACGTAAAACGTTGTAATCAATTTCATCCAATTTTAATTAATTTGAACATTCATTTTTTTTTTGTAAACCAACTTTCTTTGTCATTTGAAAGACAAGGCTTCATACAATACAGGCGCTTGCTCCACTCAGCAAGCCAGCTGACGTACACCTTGGACATATTTGCAATTTGAGAGTACTATGTTAAAGTCCATATCCTGACTCCATATTCTCAGGAGCTTCAGTGGTAGGTGTTTGCTAAGCACATGCCTACAAGTGAAACAGTAAATAATTCAACCCCCCTCCAAACAGTAACTCCCACCCCCCTCTACCTCGACACCCTCCCCCAGGCGTGTCTTGGGTTATTAAGCACTTGCGTCCCTCTCTAGGACATCTTGCAGAAATTTCTCTCTAATCCTCTTGGCCTCTGTAGTTCCGGTTGAGGCTGCAGCTGGGGGCACACTCCTCATTTCTCTAATCTCCACGCTTTCATCTCAATACATGGATTCAACCATTCACCCCGGACTATCCTCGGTCTCACTCTTCAGAAATATCTTTGAGCTCTAACAGCAACATCAAAGCCTCCCACACCAGGCTGCTTCTAATGTCTTCTCGCTCCCATTACGCATAGCATCTCGCAAGCGAACCATTCCTTCACTGTCTGCCCAACACTCAAATTCCCTTCTCCACATGCTTATGCTGGGACCCCCCCTCGCTTTCCAGTGACTCGTGATATCTCGTTTTGCTAATACTGAGTCTAAATCCTGAAATTTGTTGGTGACCTTGTTCTTGGAAGTATGTGGAATCTGTGTAGCGAGCAATATCCTGCTGTTATATTCACTTGTTTCTCAGTAATTTACGCTAAAAGTTCTGTCACCCCCCCCCCCCCCCCTCAGTAATTATATATTTCTGGGTAACTCCAGAACCTATGGAGGAACTCCGCTCCTACTTCGCCACAGCGGAGACACGCGGCCGTGGCTATGTTAACATACTTATTAATGGGCCCTAGGGTAAGGTACGCCCTATGGAATACGTAAAAATTAACCAGCTGAAACCCGGCATTTCTAGTGACCTTGCTGACCCTTTCCATTAATTCTCCCATGATTTTTCCTCCAAGGGTTCTCCTAAGTCCTCTTCTCATTTCTGTTGTAGTTCACTAAGCGGGAGGAGTATTGCACGTCTTAGCCTTCTATACAAACAGGTAACCGCCTTAAACGTCCCCGCTGCCGTTACCACATATTGGCAACCTTCATCTAATCCAGGTTCAGTAAGGCCAGCTCCCCAATGCTTTCCTATGGCTGCAGTTAAGGCTGCATGAAGCAGGAAGTCACCCCTGGTATCCCATTTTGCTCACTAAATTCTTCAAAGGGTAATAACATGCCATCCTGATATAATTGCCCTATGGTGAGTCCTCCAGCCTCCTCCAATGCTCCTAGCTTTCTCCAGTTCGCCTTATGAGGCAATGCCATACAATACTTTAATGGTATCGCCGGTGCATAAGAGCGTCTCACTTTAGCCCTCTGCGACCTTCTGACCCAACATTTATGGGCCACATTCACTTCCGCCTTCATTTCTCTCTCTGATACAGGTAGTTTCAATACTATTCTGGGAAGGAGGCCCGGAGCGGGGCATCCATCGCCCTACTGTACTGTTCCCCGCAGTTGACTGGACACCCATTTCGTCAGCCATTGCAGTTGAGCTGAAATATAATAGTATTCAAAATCCGGCACCACCAGTCCCCCCTCCGTATTAGGCCTCATTAAGGTCCAAAGCCACACTCCTCCTTCCTGCCCCCCCACAGGAATCCCATCACCATTTTCCGGAGCTGTTTAAACCGATCTGCTGGGATCCATATTGGCAGAATCCCAAAGATGTAGAGGAGTCTCAGAAGAGTAATCATCTTTAGCAAGGGTGTCCTGCCTGCCACCAAAAGGGGGAGGGTTCCCCAGAATTCAAAATTGGCTTTCGTTCACCGTATAATCTTCCCCAAGTTGCCCTCCAGGAGATCCGTTTTATCTTGGTTTATTTGTACCCCTAGATATGGGATGCATCTCCCTTCCCATTCAATCCCCTCCTCTGTCTGAGGTTTCTACCACCCCTGCATAGTAGAGAACACACTTGACTTTCTCCAATTCACCTTGAGGCTCGCTACACTTTCCAGCTCTAGCAATAGACTTTTAGCGCCCTCCAATTCTGTTTCCGTATTTCTTAAAAACAGAATAAAATCGTTGGTGGACAAAGCTATGTGATGAATATGTCAGTCTATTTCCAGTCCGCAGTACCAATTCCCAGACCTGTCTTTAGCGGCCAGCGGCTCCATGGCTATCGCAAACAACAGAAGAAATAACGGGCATCCCTGCTGTGTCCCTCACTCTATCTCATATCCCTTTGAGATATTTATTTATTTTGAAGTTTTATATAGCGCTGGCCAGACCCGAAGGTATCGGAGCGCTTTACAACATTTGTCGAATAACAGTTGAGTAAGCAAAGAGTGGGACAGTAGACACATTGTTCAGCGATGGGTCGTGTATCAATATCCTGTTGTAAACGAATACAGAGTCCTCATGGAGGAGGTAATATTGCGGGAAAGGGTAAGATGCTGTAGGAGTTGGTCTTATCGTAGTGCCTAGATCCTCAGTAGGTAGCAGAATTGCCTTTGTATGACCATTGTCATTTCATGCGAGCTCGATTGAGGAGGAGCACTTTGAGCTGGCTTTTGAATTCTTTGAAGGAAGGGTTTGTACTGACATGAATGGGGGTGGCATTCCAAATTCTGGGAGCATTTCCAGAGAAAGACCGAGATAAGGTCTTTTGTTTTTGGGGGGGATGAGTAGCATAGTGTTGGTACTCCTAAGATTTCTAGTTTGTCCCGCTTTGTTGAGTTTGGCAGCTAGATAGGTGGGTTTGCCAGTGTGCAGAGCTTTGTGGGTGAGACAGGCAGTTCTGAAGTTAGCACGCAGTTCAATTGGGAGCCAGTTGAGCTCTTTGAGAGCGGGAGAGATGTGTTCATATTTCTTCACTCTAGTCACCATTCTGGCTGCTGCATTTAGGGTAGCTCTAAGAGGAGCAAGATGTAGCTTGGCTGTGCCTGTGAGGGTGGCGTTCCCATAGTCTAATCTGGATAGCACAAGGGATTGCGTGACTTGCATGAGGTCTTTTTGAGGGATGCAGTACAAAAGGGGGTGGTGGTACAAAAGGGGGTGGTGATGGACGGAGCATCTGAATCAATCAAACACTCACACCCAGTCAAAAGATCTGGGTTTAATCCATCACCGTTCTTTAGCCCACTCTGCCACCCCAGTTCAGACATGGCTATATGCAAATCAGTCTGACCCTGTGCCTCATGGGAACAGTCCAGCCCGAACTGCCAAACCATGTCTTCCCTGGACCGGAAACAAGCTTCCGGGGACCGGTTTCTGGCATTCCAGCCGTCTTCAGCCCGGCTTGCTTGAATCCAGTGGCAAAGTGAGCAAGGGACTCACGTCTGAGCATACCCTGCCACACTTATGGCGGCCAAAAGCAGTACAAAAGGGGGTCCATCATCACCCCCTTTTGTACCATACCCTATTGTACCTTTTTGAGGGATGAACGGTTTGATCTTTTTTAGTAGTTTTAAGTTGAAGAAGGCACATCTTGTCGTGTTCTTGATGTGTTTGACCATGTCAAGGTTGGGGTCTAAAGTTATTCCCAGTGACTACACCGAGTCTGCCGGGATGAGAGTGCAGTTGAGAGCATCAATAGACTTTAACCATTCCGTGATTCGAGGGGTCTGCTTCTTGTTGGCTATGAGGAGGATTTCCGTTTTTTCTTGGTTGAGTTTCAGATGGTTATGGGACAGCCATTTTTGGACTTTTATTAGGGTGATGTTGAGTCTTTGTATGTCCGCTATGGAAGAGGTTTCGAGGTAGAACTGGGTGTCATCGGCGTAGAGATGGAAGGGAATGTTGGCTTTTTTGAGGATGATAGTGATTGGCTCCATGTAAATGTTGAACAGTGCGGGTGAGAGAACTGAGCCTTGAGGAACGCCTCTGGTTATAGGTCGGACGTGAAGTTTCGGATTTTTATTCTTTGAGAGCTGTTTTTCAGGAAGGAACCATTATAAGACCACCCCTTCTGCTCCCACTTTTTCTCGGAGTGCGTTGAGGAGTAGATTGCGGTCGACCGTATCAAAGGCTGCCGAAAGGTCTAGTAGTATAAGTAGACAACATCGGTCCGAGTTCAGTGATTTGTGGATGTCGTCAATGACGTTCATGATAGCAGTCTTGGTGCTGCATGCTTTTCTAAATCCCGATTGGTGAGGGTCCAGGAGATTGTTGTTGTCCATGTGATGGGAAAGTTGGCAGAGAACACATTTTTCTAGTCGTTTTGCTAAGAATGGGAGATTGGAAGTGGAAAGTGACTCTGTGGTGTCGCTGGGCAAAAGGGCGAATGTCCTTATTGATGTGAGGTCACACTTTCCCTGTCTTGAGGCTGTCTAGGCCATGAAATAACAGCGGATCGGACTCACAACTGGAGGATGTAATTGAGAGATATCAGTCCCATGTCAGCAACGGTGGCAAAACTGAGTAGGCGTGCACTGAATGAAGTTCCTGGAAGAACGTGAATTCGTGCTTACACTGATACGGTTTTATGTCTCATTGTCACTATGAATGCCCCTTTACTTTGCAATGTTTACAAGCAGCCCACGTGTATACTTTTATATCGGTTGAGGTGTGGAGGGGGGAGATAGGCTATTGAAATATTTGACTGGCATGATGTAATCGACGCACCACTTTCTATGATAAAGATTATGGGGCAACCTTTGACCTTTATTGTAATCTTGGGACGATGTCCAAATTAATTTTGTTTCGTGTGGTGGTTTACCTTTGTCTTTACATGCAGCCAAACCTACATGTACCTGTCGTACATTGGTTGAGGCCAACATCGTACATCCATCTTCACTGGCACTCAGTGACGTTGACATGCCTTTGTAGGATGAATTTGACAATGATCAACATTGTCTGGTTTCTACTTGTGGTAAGTGATGTCGTTTTTTGGCTTTGTGGATGTGGCAAGAATGCTTCTGGAACCTTCTGGTGCCGTTTTCTCTTCTCTCTGTGACATGGTTAGTTTCTCTTTCGCTTTGCAAATCATTATGAAGTGGTTTTCTTTACCGTAACTTTTGCACGTTGGTCCTATACCTAGACATTTGCCTTCATGGGGAAATGAAAATCCACTTTGGAAACACAGCTTTTTCTTCTTTGAAGGCGTCCACTTGCGTACATCATCCTTGTGTTTATGCTCGCTTTTCATGACCAACGCGAATTCATTGTTTGCTGTTCCAGCTACCATATGGGCGGCTTGTCGATCTGCTCTTTCCTTGGCCCTTCAAGCCATTAGTACTTTTTGTAAGCTGAGCGTCTCTCAGCACACGTCTTCTGACGGAGTCTGAAAGACGCCCATCAATGACTTGGAGACATATTGTTTCTTCATTTTTAAATTCACTAAACTTGCAGTTTTTGGTAAGCACATCAAATATTGCAACAAGTGGATCCATTGTTTCACCAGCTTGCGGTTGTGCTCGATTGAAAATGTACCTTTCATAATCGACATTCGGCATCGGTTTGAACTTGGCTTTTAACGCTTCCTTAATTTGGCGATATGATACTGCATCAACTTGTAATATTTTCTTCATCACATCTTTCACTCCATCACCAGCAAGGTTCTTTAAGTACTTAATTTCATTCCCATCGACTGCTTCTTCCAGTGCATCTATGTAATCCTCAAACGTCTCTATCCATGCAGTCCACTTGGTGCCAATGTTCTGCTTCCTCTCCATGTCCAATGGTGGTGGTGGTTTCAGGAATGCAGCTGCACTGTACTTCAAACTCCCTTCTGCAGCCATTGAAAATTGAATTTTTCACAAAGGCCTTTCAGTGCACTAGATCCCACTTGCCGCTGTGCATGCACCAGCGACTCAACAGGGCCTGATCGTCATCGCTGATTCAAGGTCGTGTGGCACTTCTCACGCTCTTGCTGGTAAGTATGTTTGCACTTTTGTACCTCGTTTTCACTGCCTTTAGTGTTTGTTTACATGGATACTGGCTCTGCAGTGTTTAATATTTCAGCCTGGCCAACAGATTCTGGTGGGCTTTTCAAATGCGCTCCCCATGGGGACTTAAACTTTTTCAAGGGTTGGAGCGGGGCATCGATTCCAAACACACCAACTTCAAACTACTTCTTATCGATTGGGTGTATGTGGCACGCATGAGCAGTTTGCTGTCATGTTGCCAACTCTCAGGGAGAGCAGTCTTGTTTCTTCATGGCACAGATTGCATCCTCGTCACCAGCTGTAGCGTCCTCCCCAGCCTGGGAGCATGCATAATGAATATGCCACAAACAGCGCTCTAGATTGTACGTCTTTTTTCCTCAGTATACTATCGCACACTGACCTGTGAGTGAGTTCCAGTCTCTCTCAGTGCAGCCACCATACACCACCTTTTTTCCAGACAAACTGGTGTAGAGGACCAGGGTCTCCTTTTTGCCAAAAGTGCCCTTTTCATGCTGGGCAATCCGTCACCCCTCCCGCAACATACCTTGCTTCGCCACACCCCTCGAAGTAGGAGGAGAGACTCCATTGGCTGAACCCCAAGAGAGCCTGAAGCGTTTACACTGATCGGGTCTATGACCATTGAGTGGAATATTAGCTTTTTGTGGTGTTCTTGGGGGCAAAGAAAAGTGAGGAGGTACAGGGTTTGGCAAGGTTTAGAGCCCTCTGCTTTAAGAGCTGCAATGCAATGGCCAAGAAACAGCCTTTGGTAGGACTGATAGCTCAGTTCCCGGGGGCACTGCATTGGCAAGCGGAGTGCCTGTACTTGACATATGCCAGGCCGCAACATGCGGGAATCAATACTGCCTTGACAGCCAGGTTTGACAGGAATGGAATTTCGCCTGTTCGCTCCTGCAGGGTATTTATTCTGAGTCCACTCCACAGACCCGCCACCTTTGCGGATGGTACTTCTTTAGTATCTATTCTAAAAGTGAGTAATCTGTGGTTAGAACAATCCATCTGAACAAGTTACTTATCTTCCGTAGCGTTCTTTCTGGTGGACACTCCATCTTTGATGGCACATTCATCAATGCACCTCTCACCTCCCTTTTTTGTTGAATGGCCTCCCTTTTACTATTTAAAAAGGTCCCAAATTAGACATCCGCTCACTGGAACCTCTAGGTGTTAGTGTTTTGCTTCCGAGTACACAGGAGGGGGTCAAGAAAAAAACTAACATTGGTGCACAGTGATGGCTATAGGTAGCTATGTTCCGTTACTTTCGGAGTGGAATGAAGTCAATATGAAGTTGCAGTGCTTCACCTAGCGGTGTGCGGGA
Source organism: Lissotriton helveticus (assembly GCF_964261635.1). Lineage (NCBI taxonomy): Eukaryota > Metazoa > Chordata > Amphibia > Caudata > Salamandridae > Lissotriton > Lissotriton helveticus. The sequence goes on along the minus strand of NC_136067.1, from coordinate 1,153,421,641 downwards.
GCACTAATATGAAAGCTTTTGGATCCAATCTGGTGTGGGGGATATTCTAAAGGTGGGGAATCCGTGGTTAAAATACTGTGTCCACCCGAAAAGGCATTACCAAAGGGAAGTAACTTGTTCTTTTGCTATTGACCTCATGGCTTTGAAATGGTTTGCCCATCGCTGTCTGGGTGATGATTAAACATAAATATTTCCATGGGGCTTTTTTGGCTGATATGTTTTGTTAGCAATCCTAGCATGAGCAGAATGTCTCATGATGTATGCTTTCGCTTTAAATGTTTCTTACTCTGGTCACATCCTGCCCAGGCCCTAATTTTGTACCAGTGTAGTAGTGTCTCCATATTGGTGCTCTAGTGACTGTTCCAAATGTATTAAAGTTGTTTGAGGTAATTGGATGCCTCTGAGTATTTTCTAGTGGAATGAGCAAGAAAAGGAAACTGGTGGCCGACATAGGTAAGGACGTTATATGTAATGTTTGCCCCTGGGCAAGAGAACCAAAATGATACATTGGTTATTTCCATAATGACCAGGCTCATTATTTTCAATTCAAATCAGTAACGTTTGTGTTATGCTTGAGTATTATTTTGTGTTACTGATGCACATGCATCCACAACAGTGTCCACTTTAGCCACATGGTTACTCGCTGTTTGTTCTGTAGCATATGTGTTTAATAATTTTTTTTGTAATTTTTTTTTAATTAGGAATTGCTGCTGAAAGGGATTTTGAAGATGGTTGAGACAAACGACAACATGAGCCCAACACACCACTTCACATTCCCCCTGCAGCAAAACCCTGGTGTTGCCAGTGTTTCTGGACAAAAGACAGCCAATTCTCTAGGAATCAAATCCATGTTTTTTTTAAGAAAAACAAAACTTTCACAGAATAAGAAAGATGGAAGCAGTGAAAGTTTTTCCCGTCATCAGGTATCATCATGGCATGTCGCTCCAATTCACCTGCCCTTAGTAGGACAAAATTGTTGGCCACATATGTCTGAAGGTTTCAGCGTCGCTCTCTGGTTGAAGATCGACTGCTTTGATGAAGATGAAAGGGCAGTAGAAAGAGGAAAGAAGATTCATATAAGAAAACAACCACTTTTCTCCTCAAACGTTGATTACACAGGTACTGCATATTATAAAGTTTCTTTTAAGCCTTATTTTATTTAATTTAATGAACAACAGCGTGTTACACAGCTCACTAAAGAATGATTTCCAACTAATGAATACAGCAGAAATATGTTACAGTACACTTTGTTAATGCAAATCAACTTCACCACCACCACCCTATTATCTTTTGGCATTTATATGGGCATTCCCTTGCCTAGTATATTAGTTCCTCCATTTTTACTAGTTTGTCTATGGTTTTAGTCACATCTGATATCGGGGGTGCGGTAGTTGACTTCCAGAATATTATACATGTTTATGACAATTCTAGTATTCACATCTTGTATATTACATTAAACACCTGAATTATTTATAATACATGGGATTCTGTAATCCCAGTTTGAATGGCGGTCTCTGATTCTTTTATTATCGGCAATTTGTAACTCTCCCAGTCACCAATTATAAATAAAATAAGTCCGTCAGTCAGTCAATTCACTTCTTTCTTTATTCGGATATTGAACATGAATATCCATAAAACCACAATAAAAAATACAAATATATACAGTCATGTAATAATAAAACCAAATCAGTAAAAACCACACATATATATATATATACAGTCCTCATTATCATTCTGCTGTTATATTACACAGTGTTAGGAATTGATTTACGAACTCTAAAAACGTTTTTAAAAAAGGCAGATACTGAAGCAACAGTTAAAACATCGTCTAATTTCTGGATAGCTAAAAAAGCTGGGCGGCACTAATTAAAATCCATTATCCTTAATAGCGGCATAATCCATCTTTTCCTTTGGGCAACATAACATTTACAAAATAGCAAAATGTGCATATCCGATTGTGTTGACAATTCATTACATGGACATTTATTTAGGTCCTTAGTCTAATCGTTCATTTTGGGATAGCTAAAAAATCTGAATAAAATATTCAATCTAAAACGAATTAATAAAAGCTTTTCAAAGCCTTTCATTTGCAATTTCAAATATTGCTGGGTTTCACTAGTGATCAATACCAGTTGGTGCGCTATCACTGTGCTTTTCCTCATCTCTGAGCAAAACCTTTTGTCCTCCAAATGTAACATACATATATGCTTTAATTCTTTTCTGGTTACATGGGACATAAGAAGAGGATCGTCAAAATATTCTCGATGGCCAATCTCCGCAAGGAAAGACTTTACATACACCAACCATCTTATTTTTTTGCTTTTTTTCTATGATCATAGAGTCTTTCAAGATTGCTCGATTAAAAACGCACTCCTCCGTGGTCCACACTCTGTGCCATAATATAACTGGCTGAATTTTAATTACATCCTCTATATAGGGTTGTCCCAGCTCCATATGGCAATTATAGGTGGACACACTCTCAGGAACTGTTAGGAGATGTCTCAGAAAGGAGTTTTCTGCTAGTTGTAATGATTTGACATTAGCGTAACCCCATATGCCAGCCCATATATTGCAATTGCAATACTAGTGGCTCTATATATAGTTCAAAGTTCCCTAGTCGGTTTTTTGCCCATTTTTCTTGCAAAATTTTGTACGGCCATAATAGATTTACAAAACAAAAATTTCCGTGTGTTAATTGTTGTGTTCCATTGGCCAAACAATATGCCCAAATAAGGGAAGGTTTGAGTGAATTCCAGGGATTTAGAGTTTATAAACATGGTTTTCCTATTCTTTAATGCCCCTGGTCCGCAATTCATACAGTAAGTCTTTGAAGCATTTACCCTCAGATCTAAATTAGCCATGTAGTTTGCGAAGGATGTGATCATTTGCTGCATGGCCAACGGGGTTCGGGCCATCAGAACCGCGTCGTCCGCGTAAAATAGCGCAGGGATCGATATTTTGCCTATTAGAGGCATATCCCCGCACTCCCTAAGTAGTACCTCTTCCAATTCATTGATATAAATTGTGAATAGGAAGGGGGCGAGTACGCACCCTTGCCGTACTCCTCTGGCAATTTTAAACGTTGTTGTACATTCCCCATTCCTACCATATCTTACTGTGGCCCGTGCTCCCCTGTATAACTCTCTCAGGAAGTTAATTATATTCACGTCCACATCAAGTTTCTCTAGAATCAGCCTTAACTTGCTATGGATTACGCAGTCGAATGCCGACGACAAGTCGACAAATGTTAAATATATGCGTTTTTTTCCTTGCACTTACGTATTTATCTAGAAGGATGTGCAAATTAAGGCCCTGCTCTATAGTGCCTAGATGTTTCCTGAAGCCATATTGAAGGTCACTTATTATTGAGTGATCCTCAGCCCAAACCTGTAATCTGTTCAGGATTACCCGCCCAAAGATCTTGATGGTAGAGTCTAGCAGGGATATCGGGCGGTAACAAGCACAGCTTGATCTGTCTCCCTTTTTAAATATAGGTATTATGATTGACTCATACCAGGAGGATAATAATCCATTTGAACAGGATGCATTAAAAAGTTTAGTGAGGATTGGACCCGATAAAGTCAATCAATCAATCAAAGCATTTGTATAGCGCACTACTCACCCGGAGGGTCTCAAGGCGCTTGGGGTAGGGGGGTCCGCTACTGCTCGAACAGCCAGGTCTTGAGTTGCTTCCTGAAGGCGAGGTGGTCTTGGGTCAGGCGGAGGTGGATGGGGAGGGAGTTCCACGTCTTGGCAGCCAGGTAGGAGAAGGATCTTCCTCCCGTTGTGGCTCTTCGGATGCGGGGGACGGCGGCGTGGGCGTGGCTGGTCGATCGAAGCTGGCGGGTGAGAGTGTAGAAGGTCAGGCGGTTGTTAAGGTATCTTGGGCCTTGGTTGTGGAGAGCTTTGTGTGCGTGGGTTAGGAGTCGAAATGTGATTCTCTTGCTGACGGGGAGCCAGTGCAGGTTTCTCAGGTGTGTGGAGATGTGGCTGTGTCGGGGGATGTCCAGGATGAGTCGTGCTGAGGCGTTCTGAATGCGCTGGAGTCTTTTCTGGAGTTTTGCAGTGGTTCCGGCGTAGAGGGAGTTGCCGTAGTCCAGTCGGCTGGTGACGAGGGCCTGGGTGACCGTCTTCCTGGTTTCGGTGGGGATCCACCGGAAGATCTTACGTAGCATGCGTAGGATGATGAAGCAAGACGAGGAGACTGCGTTGACTTGTCTGGTCATGGAGAGGGAGGAGTCCAGGATGAAGCCCAGGTTGCGTGCGTGGTCTGTTGGTTTGGGTGCGCTGCCCAGGGCAGGGGGCCACCAGGAGTCATCCCAGGCGGAGGGTGATGATCCCAGGATGAGGACTTCCGTCTTATCTGAGTTCAGTTTCCGGCGGATGTTCATCATCCACTCGGCTACGTCATATTATGTTTGTATAGGTCGACAGGAACCCCGTCAGGGCCAGGAGCCTTCCCCCCCAAACTGGCCTTAATACCTACCATGACCTCATTCAGTGTTATATTTAGATCTATGTTGTTACTTTTTGAGGTCGCCTCATCCTTTACATCTAATAATTGAAACTGTTCCAGGAGACCCACCATACTATACAAACTTTCATAGTGTTTCACCCATTCTGTTCCCATTATAGCTATCTCGATTCTAGCTTTGCCTTTGTCTTCAAAAAAGGGTGCATTGACTGCCTTCCAGAATGCTGCTACATCCCCACTCTGGGACGCCTCGCACAAAGATTCCCAGGCCTCCCTTTTTATGGTTTCCTTCCTTTGTTTCTGTGCAATTTTATATGCCTTGCGACATTCCTTAATTAGATCATAGTCGTGAGGGGAATCCTTTAGGGCCTGTTTTAGATTGGTATGTGCCTTTGTACAAAGTGTGTCAAACCATCTGGGATCCTGTGCTTTTAAATTTTTCTTATAAACCCATAAACTGTTTTTTATCTCCCAGTTTATATTTAAGAAATGATCAATAACAACGGGATCCGATGTAATACTATCGAGACACATATCAAAACTGGATTTGCATTGCTTAATAAGATTTTGTAGGAAGTTTTCCGGGACTTCTTTGGTCCATTTCAGGGCATATCCGTTTTGGCGCTGTAAGGCTATGTTCTCTACTACATCCCTATTTAAATTACCTTTGTCATAAGTGTAATCAGGGTTTATAACTTCTAGACTTAGTGGGAAATGATCACTCAGTGCTGTGTCTAAGGTTTTAAAATTAGTCACTTCATTACCGTGTCTAGACGAAATCAGAATATAATCAATTATAGAGAATGATCCTCTCCCACTAAATGTAGGGCGAAAATTAACCTCGGGTTGACATGCTTTGTTTGCGAAGCACATATCGCATGAGAACAAGGTTTCATTTAGCAAATTTCCACAGCTAGTATGTCAAAGTGTGATAGGAATGTTTTCCTTTCCAGAAGAGTACCACATGTCCCTTGTTCTCCCCTTCTACATAATAGGCAATTAAAGTCCCTGCCCCAGACTGTAAAGACTTCCTTATTTTTCCAGCACATCATATATTTGAGGTCTGTAGAAAATTGTTTCATCACGACCTCCAGAGCCTCAGCTGGTATGTTATTATAGAAGTGTACAATCAATAGGCACTTCTTCTTGCTGGTATGTATCTGTACCATTTGGTAGTATTTGTTGGTGACAGGGGCTTCTATTTTATCACATTTCAGGAGGTTTGATATATAGGTACATAGACCACCTTTAGCTCTGCCTGAAGCTGAGTCTATAGCCGGGGAGAAAAATGTTTTATACCCAGTAAGATGGTAAGCCTCCTTTGCCCATGTTTCATGCAGATTGACTATATCAAATTAATTTGCCAATTTCAGCCAAGTTGCATCTGTCTGCTTGGATTTTATGCCTGCAATGTCCCAAAACATTATTGACCAACTTCCATTCTTTAAATTATTCTTCTTTTGGACAACACTTTTTGGAACATGGCTTGCAGTGATCAATTCTTCTATTAATCCACTCTGACTAGTAGTGCCATCCCCTGAAGTTGCCTGCCCATCTGGGTTATAAGCCCCTTCCAGATTAATTAATGTAATAGATGGGGAGGATTCTAATTCGCCATTTGTGTCAATTACTGATTTACTGCACATGGGGGAAGGAACAGGAGCAATCAAAGTAGAGATTTCCTGACACCGTCAATCTACTCCTTCAAGGCCCTCTTGTCCGCAGAAGATGTCAAAGCGGTTGGGGGTAGGGATGTTGAAATAATTATTATGTAAGTCCCTACAGATCCCTCCCTGCATGCCCACTGGGTATATATTGGGTCGGACTTGGGGCGGTGGGGGATAAAAAAAACTCAGATCTAGAGTTTGTATTCCACTCTCAAAGCTTTGTAATCTCCACCCACAAATATATTTTACCACCCGTTTGTCTCTGAAATTCACTAGAACACAGTCCCCTTGATTTTCTTTCAGTTTGTGTCCCACCCAACTTATTCTGCGAACATGCAGAATTTCACCATGCAGAACAGGCGGAATAGGTCTATACCTATTCTTTTTTTTTTTTTTTTAAACCACTTTATTCGATTATTTAAAATCATAAAAGTATGCTATTCAATTACATATTAAAATCACAATTACAAAACAAATGATATTTACATAATATACAATTCATATACACAATTCACAAAGTTGGTCAAGTTCATGGGTTTACAGAATATCATACAAAATATACACTCTATCTACAAATCAGCATTTTAGTGGTCAAGAGTTCATAATCAATTATCTGTTCATTTAAATCTGTGAAATTTCAACAACCATTGAGAATTACTTTTACTCACAGTTTATTTCCTCTAATTGCCTAGTTTTTTTTATTACGGATAAATGTTACAATGAAGTTTGCTACCCCAAACATAACAGCAGAGGATTCCATCATCTGTAGATATATTAAAGCAGGGTTTACTTGGATAAAACCCCTATTTATCAACAGTGGCTTAATAAACCTTTTTCTTCCCCCCGTATAAAAAGGACAGAAAAAGACAAAATGCATCGTGTCCTGGTATGAATGATGGTCACATTTACAGGGGGCGGCTTCCTCTGGTTTACTCCACTCCCTGTAATTTCCCAGTAACACATGCAATTGGTTAAAACGGAATTTGGTTAACAACCATCGATGGAAGGGTTTAGTGACTATTGTAAGATAAGGCTGAATAGACAGTCAATATCAATAAATAGTGAGCCCTCACTGTTGGTTTACAAAGTTCCGTGGCTTCACGGTCCAAATCTCTAGTTTTTATAAAGTTGGTTTTTACCCATTTAATATCAGCTTTGACTAGACTTTCTGGGTTAGAGAAGATTTCTGGGTGCCCAAGATAGTTAGATGTGGTTTTGAAATAACACAGCCATTTTATTTCTGCCACTTTGTCTAGAGCCATACAATCCTTGATAATCTTATGGTTCAGGGTCAGGGCGGGATATATCCATGTTCTAATCCATTGCAGGATAGGTGCCATATTCAGGTAGCTTAAGATATATCCCATCCCTAGCTCGCGATGTACAGCAAAACTGGCAGTTGAATGGGGAAGGCCCAAAAGAGCCCGCAGAAATTTATTTTCCTCCCTCTGTATAGGGGTTGTGTCTTTATAGCCCCAGATTGCAGCCCCATACCTGGCTATAGCCACAGATTTTGCTTTGTAAATAGACAAGATGGCTTCCCCTGGCTTGCCTCCCAATCTCCTAGCAAAGCCAAGAATGGCAGAAGTGGATCTTCTTATGGCAACTGCTTTGTTCAGTAATTGGGGGGCCCAGGAGCCTACATCATCAAACACCACTCCTAAATAAGTGAAGACTTTAACCTTGGTTATTGTACTGTCATTACAAAAAACAGTTTTAAAATGTTTTCTACGTTTCCCCAGAGACATGACGTGGGATTTATCTGAATTGAATATACCTATTCAACCAGTGGCTGACTTTATTCTTCAATTCTGAATAACTTTCTAGTTTACCCTCTTCCAGTTCTCGGACCCCCATTAAAACAACAGTATATGGGAACGATTCTGGCGGTAAGTCAATACGTGGGTGTTTATTAATTTGTTTAACTTTGTCAGGTGGACCCTTGCCTACGCCCTCCTCTACCCCTGGATCTCGTATCTTCCCTTGGTTCCTATCATTCCCTGATCCCTTTGTCTGTGCGCCTTTCTCTATGCGCCTTTCTCTATATCCTGTGTCTCCTCCCCTTGTGGGACTGGGGACCCATTTACTATGCAAGTACTCCCCGGATCGATTCTATTGGCTGATTGCATTAATGTATCAGCCTCACTTATGCAGGGCGCTGGAGTAGTTTTCTTTATATTTCCCAAAATATTAGCTGAGTTCATTGTGCTTTGAGCCAATATTGGTTCCGAGTACCTGATCAACGTCTCATTATTGGCCTGCGTTGATTCTTCTAGTTTTAGCAGTCTCTCACCTATAGCTTTTATCCTTTCTATGAGGGGCAGCATGAGTGACTTAACCAGATGTTCCATTTTAAACAAGAAGCCCTCTGTATGTTCAGTTATATCCTTCTCATGGGCTACATGCCCTGGCGGAATGGTGTCAGAATTTGTTGGTTTATTGGTAGCTATGGGCGGAGTTTGTTCTAATATACATGTGGTCTGCACCGCTATACTAACAGTCTTAGGTACTTTATGTTTAGTTCCTACTTTCCCATCTTTTATAGTCACCTTTTTTATTCTTTGTTTTTAGTCTTAGATGTGGTCATAGGGAGTGGTATGTTTCCACTAGTTGCACTAACCCCATTTAACTCGCTGGACTCCTCTAGCTCTTCACCACGACCACTTCCCTGCGTAATAGATGAATTTATCGAAACAGAAGGGGAGCCTCCATCACTAGGTGTCAAGTTATTTTCCCCAGCTTTCGCTCTTACTTGCTGGGGTGTAATTGAAGTTGCAATAGCCCCCATAGATGATCGTCTCAAATATAGCGGTTCTAACGAGAGACGTCTCTCCGTCAGGGCAATTTCATGTTCAAGAACATTGGTTGCTCTTATTATGAAGTTATCCAGCGTTCCCGTAACACTCCCACCGACCCCCCCCTTTCGCCCAATTCCATTTCGGGTTGTCATGAGCTCCCACTGTTATATATTGCCACATTAAGCAGAGAGGCACAAATATGCTTACAGTTATTTTGATGTAAGTAAGGTGGCCCAGCCCAGCCTCGACCTGCCGCGGACGGCCGCAGACAGCCCCGTCCTTGTCCCGGGCTTCTCCCGGCGGGCCCCATGATGCGGGAGATCTCGCGATGTTTTATGCGCCACCGGGCGCGTGATCGTGTGGGCGTGAGCAGCAGGGCTTGTGGGAAATTAAGTTTCCCCACTCGGCGGCCGCGCAGAATGGCAACAGCAGCGGCGGCGGGGGGAAACCAGCAGCACAACCAGAGAGTGGGGCAACAAAATCAGTCCAGGTATGTCCTTCCAAGATAACTTTTGGTCCCAAAAGCGGCGAGCGAGCACCCGCTCCACCGCAGGTCTCACGATGTTTTATGCGCCACCGGGCGCGTGATCGTGTGGGCGTGAGCAGCAGGGGCTTGTGGGAAATGAAGTTTCCCCCACTCGGCGGCCGTGCAGAATGGCAACAGCAGCGGCGGCGGGGGGAACCAGCAGCACAACCAGAGAGCGGGGCAACAAAATCAGTCCAGGTATGTCCTTCCAAGATAACTTTTGGTCCCAAAAGCGGCGAGCGAGCACCCGCTCCACCGCAGGTCTCACAATGTTTTATGCGCCACCGGGCGCGTTATCGTGTGGGCATGAGCAGCAGGGGCTTGTGGGAAATGAAGTTTCCCCCACTCGGCGGCCGCGCAGAATGGCAACAGCAGCGGCGGCGGGGGGAAACCAGCAGCACAACCAGATAGCGGGGCAACAAAATCAGTCCAGGTATGTCCTTCCAAGATAACTTTTGGTCCCAAAAGCGGCGAGCGAGCACCCGCTCCACCGCAGGTCTCGCAATGTTTTATGCGCCCCCGAGCGCGTGATCGTGTGGGCGTGAGCAGCAGGGGCTTGTGGGAAATGAAGTTTCCCCCACTCGGCGGCCGCGCAGAATGGCAACAGCAGCGGCGGCGGGGCGAAACCAGCAGCACAACCAGAGAGCGGGGCAACAAAATCAGTCCAGGTATGTCCTTCCAAGATAACTTTTGGTCCCAAAAGCGGCAAGCGAGCACCAAGTCAAATAACTTTATTCTGTTTAAATAAACCATAAAAGTAAGACATTCGTACACAATATATACAAATATTTAATGTCAAGTTAATACAATAAAATGTTATTTGACTCAAACCACAATTTCTCATAGAATTATGAGAATACAGAACTCTAAAATTCTACAAATATAAATGGGAGACGTCAGTTTTGTTTGATTCATACAGTTTCCTTATTATGAAAGCATTCCTGATAAAATGTATGACTACAGTGCAAATTGCTTCATTCGATAAGGATAATAAAAGATTAAAACCCTCCTGGTAGTTACAAGGACGAGCTTTTTTTAAAAAAGGAATAAGGAACCGGGCCCTTGGATCCCTATAAAGTGCACAGAATAAGATAAGTTGCAAGGTGCTTTGTTGTTGAATTGTCGCACGGACAAGGAGAGAGGTTATTGCACCAACCGGCCTGTTTGGGGAAGGCCAATAAAAAGTGTAAAGTGCAGAGCCGAAATCTAGTCAAGAAAAATCTAAAATGTGTGTTAGTGGTGAAAGACAGGTAAAATTGGGGATGCAAAAAGCGCTGGTTAATGTATGGTTGCAGCCCAACTATCCTCCTGGGTTTATCATGCTCATTGCTAAATGCATTTTTAATGATTTGTTTCGCGTTTGAGTCTATGCTGTCCGGATTGTCATAATAATGCCCAAGGCCTATTTCCCTTTACATAACTGCGCCATGGAATGGCCTCTGCATTGTCAAACATCATGTATTACCTGACAATCTCTTTTGTTAGCGTTAAGTCTTCTGACAGCCAAACATTCGCGCAGAGGATTATTGGGGCAATATTAATCCGCTCCGCAATAAAATCAACCCCTAGCTCAGTATGCCAAAATGCTAAAGGAGCACTTTGGGGAATCATCAGTAGTCTCTTTAGGAACTTATTCTCTAATATCTGGAGTTTTGTGCTTTGATAATATCCCCATACTCCCGACCCATAAGTGGCAATAGACAAACATTTTGATCTATATAAAGTTATCAGTTCCACTACCGGCTTATGGCCCAATTTACTCGCAAAGCGGGAGACCCTCCACTGCACGACTAGTGTTCTGGACCCTAGAGGCGATAAGCTGTTCCCAATTCAATTTCTCATTAAAAACATTCCCCAAATAGTTAAAATTTGAAACCTTGTCAATTTTCTTATCATTTACCATAAACTTTCTTGATTTGGTCTGACTAGGACCACAGACCATAATATAAGATTTATTGAAATTTACCTTTAGATCCAAGGCTGACATAAATTTATTAAAAACATTCAATGACTTCAGTAGGCTGTTGGCGGTTAAGGCCATTAAAACCGTGTCATCCGCATATGACAACAACGGAATTACTTTCCCTCCTATTCTTGGCAGATCTAACTCCTCGCTTTTCAGGGCAGATTCAAGGCCGTTTGTGTACAAGAGGAAGAGGAAGGGGGCCAGTATACACCCCTGACCTACTCCCTCCGTAGAGATAATGGGCCCGTTCGTTCACCCCCTGGACCATATCGTATAGACACTGTGGTGGATACATGCAGCCACCGTAATAAAGTGACCAGGGGTTTCTCAAAACCCATGACCCCCATCATGTCCCAAAGTTTACCTCTATTGACCGTATCAAAGGCACTGGACAAGTGCATGAAGGCAAGGTGTAGGGACCGCTTCCTTGCCTTCATGTACTTGCCCATGATCAGTGCTAGATTTAGGGACATGCCTCTTCGGAGCCATATTGGGTTTTGGGATATCATACCTTCGGAATCTGCCCACGTCTCAAGGCGCGCTAAGATTACCCTCTCTATCACCTTGACCGTGGCATCAATTAAAGAAATGGGCCTATAACAAGAAGGATCCTCCTTCTTTCCCTTTTTATACACAGGGACCACTATGGCCTCTTTCCATGATACTGGGACTGGACCAGTTATTACAGCTCTAAAGACATTTGTCAAGAGGGGTGCCCAAAGTTGATGGTTACTCTTAAATAAATCGAGGGGCACCCCATCCAGGCCAGGGGCTTTTAAAGGTATACCTTTGTTGAGAGCCTCCTCCACCTCGCTCACAAGAAGCGAGGAGCTCAGAAGTTCAGCAGATAATATGTCAAATGGGACCTCCTGACTTATTTCCAAGTTAGTAATGCCGTGCGGATTAAATATTTTTGTATAATGGGATCCCCAAATATCACCTGGTATTAAAGTATCCATGGCCCTTGAGTCCTCGGAGAACAAGGGCGGGTTTACTATCTCCCAGAAGCTTTTAGAGTCCCTTAGCGCACCTGCTCTCTTTAGATCTACCCAAGCCCTTTTCCTTAAATCCTGTTTCCTCTGTGTAACTATCAGCTCATAGGACTGCCTTGCATTCCTAATAAGAGCTTGATCTTGTGAGCTGGTATGTAGTGCCTTCTTTAGGTCCTTCTGGGCCCTTGTACACTTGGCATCGAACCATTTGATGCCCTTTGGTTCCCTTGATGCCAACGAGCTCGTCAAGTTATTTGCTACGTCTTTACAAATTTCCTGGAACCGTGCACAACCGTTTCAGGGGGGTGGGGGGTGGGGGGGGTCCTGATCTAGGCATTCCAAGATCGTGTGTAAATTTGCCTTAACCGTTTTCTACTCAAATTTAATGGAATTTGTCTTATTCCATTTCATTCTCACACCTTGATTTGAACTGTAGTGAAGGGGGCGACCATCACCCTCCTTTTCTTGAGCAACTACATATAATGAGGCAGTGAGCGGATTGTGGTCGCTAGCGTTATTTGGCACCACCTCAAAACCATCTACCAAGGAGGCCGAGTTTTTAGATATTAACATAAAATCAATAACGCTTCCCTTTCCTCTACCCATATAAGTGGGAAAGGGAGTTTCGGAATTGCTAACCAGTGTATCCATAATACAGAAATCATTTGTAACAATAATATCATTTAAGGCCTCTCCCTGTGGTGTATGTAAAAAATGGGTTACGGGTTGACCATCAGTATCTGTTAGGCCAGGTTAGGTTTTATTAAGCGCATAAATCACCCTGGAGCATCTTGGCGCTGACTAGAAATCTATCTAGAGGTGAGAGGAGCAGAGTGTCTATTTACTGAAGAGAAAGGCTTTCAGCTGTTTTCTGAAAGAGCCATAGTTTGGATTGGCGCGAAGGGTCTATGGGAGTTGGTTTCAATATATGGGAGCTAGATAGAAAAACGCGCGACCACCGGTCCGGGACAGGCAAATTCTGGGAACTCTTAGAAGTTCTAGAGTAGAGGATCTCAGCCTCCTACTGGGGCAGTATTTGGTTACTTTATTTTGCAGATACCGGGGGACTTTTTTTTTTAGAGCGTTATGAGTGAGGCAGCAGATTTTAAAAAAGGATCTCTTTTTTATAGTGAGCCAGTGCAATTCTCTGAGTAATGGGGCCGAAGGAGAGCCTGGCGGACGATTGAGAAGCATTCGCGCGGCTGTGTTCTGAACAGTTTGTAATTTTGACAAAAGAGTGGAACCCACCTCCGCCAGCAAAGCATTGCCATAGTCTAGGCGGTTGGTTACCATTGCATGAACCAAGGTTCTGCGGTGGGCGATGGGAATGAAGGGAAATATTTTCCGGAGTAGCCAAAGACTGTAGAAACAGGTTCCCGTGGTAGTGGTAATGTGGTCTTTCATAGATAGGGAACAGTCAATTTTTATTCCCAAGTTCCTCACAGATTGCTTGGGAATGGGGGCGGTACCTAGTTGTACAGGCCACCAGTCTTCTGGCCAGATAGCTGATGCTTTTTCCATAAGCATGATCTCGGTCTTGCCTGGGTTTAACTGGAGATAGTTCATCGTCATCCAGTCAGAGATCAGCTTCATGCCATTAGAGAAACGAGTTTTTTCTGTTTCTGGACAGTTCCCGATGGTGAACATGAGCTGAGTATCATCTGCGTATGAGATGATTTAAAAACCCAGCTGTTCCACTATCTGGGCTAGCGGGGCCATATATATATATATTAAAAAGGGTAAGGCTTAAGCAAGAGCCCTGTGGCACCCCTTTGTCTAACGGTAGCTTATCTGAGGAGAAAGGGCCTAGGGTGACCTGCTGAGTTCTCCCTGAGAGAAAATGTTGCAGCCACTTCAGTGCTGTTCCTTTGATACCACATTCCGATAGTCTCTCCGCTAGCTTGAAATGCGAGATGGTATCAAAAGCTGCGGAGAGATCTAAAAGGATGAGTATCGCTGAGCTGCCTGAGTCAATAAGTCTGTCTTAGTGAGTCGGTGACTGCTAGAACCGCGGTTTCAGTATTGAAACCCGGGCGAAAGCCCGACTGTGAGGGATCCAGGATCTCATTTTGTTCTACGTAGCAGCTCAGTTGTTTGTTTATGATTTTCTCTAACATTTTCCCTAGTAATGTTAAGAGAGAGATGGGACGGTAATTACTCAGGGTAGCGGGGTCCGACGTAGGTTTTTTAAGAATAGGGCAGACCACTGCTTCCTTCCAGGGATATGGAATAGTGCCCGTGGAGATGGAACAGTTAAAGATGTCACAGATTACTGTGGCACAACACTTAGTTAAAAGGGCCATAATTCGGGGGGGACAGGGATCCTTGGGTGAACCGGACTTTCCCAAGGCCAGGTCTCTTTGAACTTCCTCGGTAGTGACTAAATGAAAGTTATGCAGGGAGCAAGTTGGTTTCCTCCGTTTCCTTCTAATTCTTCCAGACTATTAAAGACTGAGGGAGTTATCTGTGGAAAATTGTCATAGATAGTGGATATTTTTTCATGGAAGAAAGTGGCAATAGAGTTGCATAGCTTCTGGGATTCATTAGGGACCTGGCTACAAGCTTTGGGGGACATAAAGTCTTTAACAATGCTGAACAGAGCCTTCTGGGAGTTATTTGATTGTTCGATTTGTTTAAGAATAAAATTGCGTTTAGCTGTCTTTAGCTTCAAGTGATAGCCAGCCAGAGCTTGTCTGTAAATTCATTTAGTTTGTGGGTCTTTACAGGTGCGCCAAGACCTTTCTAGACGTCGACATTTTTGTTTGATCTTTCTTTGATCATCAGTATACCATGAGTGTTGCGGGCGCTTGTGAACACGCCCAAATTTCATGGGTATAATCTCGTCAAAAGCCGAATCTAGTGCTGCCGAGAACGCCTCTAGTTTTTTGGGGGCTTCCGACTGGATGTAGACTGGGTCATAGAGGAAATACTCATCAAATCTTTCTACAGAGAGATTCCGCCATGGTCTGCGTTTAATTGACTTATTTGTCATAGCTTTGTCAGAGTTTTTTGCCAAGGTTCAAGGAATGGAAAAGGAGATCGAGTGATCGGTCCATGTAGGAGGAATAGGAGGACTACATCTCAGATTCTCATCGTTAGTGAACACCAAGTCAAGCAGGTGCCTGGCCTGATGGGTTGGGCCTTCAACTTTTTGAGTAAGTCCTAAGGCTTCCAAGGCAGAAAGGAGTTTTCTGACCTCTGGATGAGAGGTGAGTTCTCCATGAAAGTTAAAATCTCCAAGTAGGAGGAATCTCCTGGTTGCTAAGGCGTGTAAAGCAATTTGTTCAACCAGTAAATCAGTGAAGTTCAATTTTTGAACCTGGGGGTTGATAAACCAGTGCTCCGTACAAACATTCTGATGGTGATAGGGTGACCTTAAAGATACCTAATTCCATACCTTCATTACAGGTTGTGGATAAACAGTTAACTGAGAGATGGTCTTGAAACGCGATGGCAATACCATCGCCCGTTTTTCCCTCTCTATTTAAATGGATTCATTTGTAATTGTCCGGGCTAGCAAGATTGATCATGGTGCTGTTAGTCGGATTCAGCCAGTTTTCTGTTAAAAAACATAATAATGGGGTATGGGAGACGATCATATCCCAGATTTCCAGGGGATGCTTAGCCAGAGATCTAACGTTACATAGTAGGTTAGTTATCTCTGGCGGGCGGGAGCATGGAGCACTCCAGTTAATAGAGGACGGTTGTTCCTGAATAATAGTGGACAAACGACACTGCCTGCCTGCTATGGGGCCTTCAAGCATAGCCGGGTGTTCATTAACACACTTAGTTGAGAGTAAGTTTATGGTTCATATTGCAGAGCATCTCTCTGATGGCCTTTAGTGACTCGGCGGAGTACAAGAGACTCTTCTGCTTGCTCGTGGTTTCCGACCTTAAGACATAGTCCCTGGCCTCTGGGCTCATCAGGGCGCAGACGGGCTTGCCTTTGGCGCGCCTTTAGCGCCCTCGGCGCACCCGCTGCGCGTACGAGCTGGCATCCTCGCTTTATGTGCCCGAATAGCGAACAACTAGAGCGTTGTGTCCTAGTCCCAGCCCCTGCCCAATATGGCCGCCGCCCCATGGGAGATCCGTGTGGGAGGGCGATTCCCTCAGCACCTACTCGGCTGAGTGGAATGAAGGTAAGGGGTTTTAAAATGACAATTAATCAGCAAAAGCGGCGCAAATCAGGAAAATAAATTAACAGTTTTAAAAAACAGCTCCTGGCTTCCGCCTCAGGAGATAGCAAGCTAGAACTGAATGCTCGTGCTGGTAACCTCGCTTTATGTGCCCGAGGAGCCAACAACTAGAGCGCTGTGTCCTAGTCCCAGTCCCTGCCCAATATGGCCGCCGCCCCTGGGGAGATCCGTGTGGGAGGGCGATTCCCTCAGCACCTACTCGGCTGATTGGAATGAAGGTAAGGAGTTTTAAAATGACAATAAATCAGCAAAAGTGTCGCAAATCAGGAAAAGAAATTAACAGTTTTAAAAACAGCTCCCAGCTTCCGCCTCAGGAGATAGCAAGCTAGAACCTATCCCGCATACGTTTTCTGCACTGTGCCTGCACAAGGTGCAGTTAAAATCCCCGACCCAATAGATGCACGAGGGTTGCCACATTCCCACAGTTTTCTCAATTTCCTCTTTGAGATTTACAATGACGTCGCATCTATTTGAATCGAAGACATTATAGTACCAGTTGATTAAAATAATTTTTACCTGTAACAGATTTGAGATCAAGATCAATTGGTACCATGGTGAGTTAACTACAGATTTGACATTAATAGACCCATACTTTTCAGAGATCAAAGTCACCAGGCCTCCTTTCGCTCTTCCGGCAGGCGAGGCGATTGCATGCACATTAAGGGAATAATAACCATCCAACTCAATATTCTCCCTCGCCCATGTTTCCGGATACTGATAATATCGAAGGTCTTTACATACTTTAACCAACTCTCATCCTCAAGTTTTGAAGAGATGCCCGCGATATTCCAGGAGATGATTTTCAAAGGTCTGGTTATGCGCTGCCTTCTCCCTTGCTCCTCCTTATTACTAGGTGTTACGGGGTCTAAACCAGTCCCTCCCCTGCCTAAATCTAATCAGATAGAAGGGCCTAAATGGTCATCCAGATTCGCCCGCCTCTCATCACTAATAGGTGTGTACAGCACGGTGCATATGTTATCGGCCAAGTGGTGTAGCCCCTTCCCATTTCCTTCTGATCTACTCACTGAACAGGGTATTTCCCTAGGTAACACTTGTATGCCTATCAGCTCAGTTGGGTTATCTGGATTATATAAGTCTGGTGGTAGTCAAACAATATCTGTTAGCCTCGACAATACCTCAAAGGGGTTGGGGTGAAGCCATAGGGCAGGCTGGGGGTGAAGGATTCTATATGAAGTGCATTGGCAGGGCGTGAAGCCCCCCACAGGGGGGGGGGATAAAAGTAACCTAAGGGGCGGGCTTTTATATGCTGTGAGGGGGAATCTCTAGCATAACGCAAAGTGAGTTCTGCCCATCTCTTGTCGTTAAAATTCACAACTACGCAGTCACCTTCTATGTCTTTTTGAGTTTTCCCCAGCAGTTCACACGTCTTGCCATTATAATGTGCTTACCCCAGTTTACATGGGCATGTGTGTTACTAGTACACCAATGGATAGATTTATTTATAAGGCTCTGACAGGATTCCTGGCTGCCTAAATGCGATCTTGGGAAATAAGTCAGAACTTAACTATTATAAGTTATTATAGTCGAGTTCTCATCTCACAAAGCCTGTTAGAGCCAGCGGCTGATGTAAAATGCAGATCAGGTCACAGAGCATAATTGAAGCAGCGGTTTAAAGGAGCGAAAACAGAAAATTTGCTTTTCTTTCTTCTGCTCTGTTTTAATAGCTTACAATGACAAGCATGGAGAATGTTTATTTATTGCACTCCTGAGATCGAGAAAAGCTAGAACCTTTCTGCATGTGTCAACACACTCCAAGCTACAGCTGCTATTTTTTTTAAACTGACTTGTATTGAACTGTTTCTAGTATCTGTTTGCCACAAATATCTATCCGGTTTTTGATGTATTTAATTTTGCACTAGAGGTTTTATTTGTATTCATGTTTGCAAACATGCTCGCTCTTTCATAAGAAAGTGCTATGCACCAAGGATTTAAGCGGTTTGTGGGAAAGGTGATGGTCTTACCATGTATTATATGGAATAAAGTTCCCCTGGCGTACATGAGAAGAATATTCCAAGCCACCTAACCTTGTCCATAACCTTGTAAACGACTTGCCCTTCGATCTCGTTCCTGATCAGTTTCTATTTTGCCCAGGCCTTCCACACCTCTCTCTGGCTCCTGATTGGTGCATCCTGGGCATTCCCACAACTCCTGCTGGCAAGAAAGTCTTGTGGGGTCGGCCCTGGAATCCCCTGAATGTCTAGTTTTCAAACTAGGTTTTCATGGGTGGTGCCACAGCACAGCCCCAAATACAAAAGCTACCCCTATTGCTTAACCTCCGACATAGCAATTTAGGGCCTTTTTTTGTCAACTCTTGGCCCACCTGCCGAACTACACTACTTCAGGGCACGATGGTGCTGCCGCACAGCGGACTGATGTAAGCCCTGGTTTCGAGGCTTTGTTAAACAGTCCAAATTCTTGTCGTGTTGCTGTCGCTATATATACCGCCTCAGATTTTACTGAGCTTTTAATATTTTTAACTGTTTTTACTGTATTTATTAATTGTTTCTGTGGACCTTGCTGAACTTACCGGCAATCTCGCCTGAGGGAAAGTTCCCACCCTGTTCCACCATGGCTGGTGTGCGGATTGCGCGGAGGGCGTTGCGAAACTGACCCCACTTCCGGCAGGCTAGAAGATGGGCACCCACTTCTGGCGTTTAGGGCTCTAGCCTTCCTGCCCAACTACACTACTTCAGGGCACGATGTTGTGGCTGCGCCGCTGGCAAACACCGAAGGCGCGCCTAAGGCAAGCCCGTCTGTGCCTGGACCGTACCTAGGACCAGGAACCCTGGTCTTTGTACACTCGAATCCTGAAGATATCCGGGTAAGGAACTGCTGGAGCTTGATAAAGCCAACACGAGCTGCTGCATCCTGAGCCTGAATGAATTTCTGATACATAAAATAGCCTGCTCATGTGGTTTCTCTCTCCCACTGCAACAGATGATAAGAGCTTTCCAATCTACCACAAACTTTCAGATTATAAAATAAGTAAAACACTCTGGTATGACTGAGGCGCGTTGCAGCCTCATTAAATGTCAGGTCCTTGGCTAAACAGAATTCTGAAATAGCAGATATGATAGCTATACATAATTTAGATATTTTTCTTCACAGAAACATGGGCCGATGCAGCCTCGGATCCGAACTTTGTAACGCACCCCCAAGGGATTTCTGTCTTTTAGAGTAGACAGGCCTACTAAAAGAGGGGGCGGTGTGGCATTTATCTATGAGGAGCAGTTTGAAGCCAGCTTCTCCCCAGCCCTCACTCCTTTCTATGAAGCCCTCCACTTTGTAATTAAACTTAATGCTAGAAAAACCTTTAGCGGCATATTACGCTATTGCCCACCAGGCTCCAGAAGTACCTTTACTCATAATCTAGATGCACTTATGGAACCCATTCTTGCTAGTAAAGAGTTTATGATCTTGGGAGATTTTAATATCTACCCAGAGGATCTTCGGGCCAAGGAGACTGTCTCCTTGCTAGATGCTGTAGGGGCTCTGGGCCTATCTCAAACAGTGCAAACGCCCACCCATGACGTTGGACACACCCTTGACAGTATTTTTACTTCTTCACAGGGACTTCCAGAATAAGAGACTCTCCTGTTAACGTGGGCAGAGCACTCGCTAATCAGGTTTGATCTCTCAGTCCCAAAAACCCAGATGGGAGGGATGACCAAAACCCATTCATCAACCTATACTGCCTGGAACAAGGTGGATAAAGTCACTCTTCAAACTCAAATGGACAGAACACGCCCACATCTAAATGTCCCGCCAGAATTAGCAGTCACCAAATACACGGACTGGCTAAAGGAGGCTTTCAAGGTCACAGTACCCATTGGTAAAACCTCCGGGAATCGTAACACTCCTTTGGCCCCCTAGTTTACTGACTCGCTGCGTCAAGAAATACATAAGGGCCGCAGACTCGAAGCTAGAGAGTCAATTATGACATGGAGTATAAAAATATATATATAAATCTGCACTAATTCAATATAAAAAACTGTTGATGTCAGAAAAAAAGGACTTTATTACTAAACAGATAGAAAGAGCCAAAAACACGCCAGAAGAACTGTTTGTTGTGGTAGATAAATTGTCTTCTCTACCTAAAAAACAAACGAATTAAGAGCAATCAAACTTTTTGTGATATGATTGCTGTAGTTTTTAAAAACAAAGTCAAAGATATTTATGATTTTTTGAAGCCACCCCCCCTCGCAGGCCTACCAAACCGTCCCTACACCATGAACCTCAGGGAAATAGCTTTCACTGCTTTTCACATATTTCTACTGAGGTAGTGGAAAAATACCTTGGAGAAATTAAATCCGGGTCACCTCTTGACCCCTGCCCACCTGCATTATTGAAAGACATGGCAGAGGCAGTGAGCCCCGAGCTCACAGAAATGTTCAACAATATGTTTATCTCTGGTACTTTCCTGGCTCCATGGAAAGACTCCTCCATACTTCCTCTGTTGAAAAACCCCAATCTGGATGTGTAATCCAAACAACTACCGCCCGATAGCGCGGTTGCCTCTTCCGGACAAAATAGTAGGAAAAATTGTGAACAAACAGCTAGCCCATTGCATTCAGGAAAATGATTTACTTAATCACTCTCAGTTCGGTTTTAGACATGAGCACAGTACTGAAACAACATTAATTAAGGCCTCAGAGGAGATCTGGACGGTGATGTATAGAGGGGGTATGGCCTCTCTTGTTCTTCTAGATTTGTCCGCCGCGCTAAATTCCGTGGATCACGATCTTCTGCAGCAGCGGCTGGAAATGTTGGGGGTCAAGGGAGTGGCACTGGCCCTGCTCTCCTCCTTTTTGAAGGAAAGGAGACATTGACTTTGGACAAGTATAAACCGGATCCCTACGTCCTCCCATATGAAGTTCCACAGGGCTCATCTCTTAGTCCTTCTCTTTTTAACGCGTACGTATCTGAACTCGCTCCTCTGATTCGAGACTTCCGTTTTAGCCTTACGTCTTACGCCGATGACACCCAGATAGTGGTGGCAGCGTATAAAGATCAAGCCTCCCCTACACTACAGTTTCAGTAATGCATGAGGGAAATAAACAGAAGGACGGGAAAACACTGTCTTAAGCTCAATTCTGAGAAGACCGAGATAGTAATCTTTGGAAACTTGCAACCCAGATGGGACAATCTCTGGTGGCTGAAGGAGATGGGTGAACCACCAATACCAGTTAAGAAGGAAAAAATTTGGGAGTTTTGATTGATAACAAATTAACACTATCACACCAGACCAATGTCATAGTGTCGGCCACCCACTTTCTGATAAAGAAACTCATGAAGATTCTACCTTACATCCCTGCTGATTCTAGAAGGATGGTTGTAACCACGCTAATACAGTTAAAGGTGGATTACTGCAATGGGCTCTATTTGAACATGCAGAAGCAATATCAAAAAATGCTCCAGACAGTACAGAATGAAGCCACAAGACTTCTGAATATCCCTAAGCACGAATCAGTAGCCAAAGAAATTCAAAGACTCCACTGGCTTCCGGTGGAACAACAAATTAAATTCAAATCACTATGTCCAGCTTATAAGGCGCTGAGTAACTCCGGTCCAAGATTTCTTAGAGATATTTTTGCCTGGTATGAACTGGCCAGACAACTACGCTCCACAGGCGCTAGACTTATGAAAGTTCAGAGGATACGGTCCTTAAACCGTGGCCTCTCGTATGGTACTGCTAAACTATGGAACATGCTCCCTAGGTAGCTGCGAAGCGCAAGCTCATTTACCATCTTCAGAAAAGGGCTAAAAAAGTGGCTATCTCAGAACTAGACTCCCCGTCTGGGCTTATTCACTGTTCTAGCTCAGAGACACCTCCGGGTATTCATGCGCTCAATACAGTTTTATAACATAACAACCACACAGGGTTGCAATTGCCCCTCCAGAGGGAAAATACCCACAATTTTTTTTATTATCCGCCAGAGGTGGGGTCGGCCTGTTACCCCGTGGGCCAACCCCCCACCCCAAACAACCATACTTTGTGGTCTAGTGGTTTCCTGACTGTTGATCGTTGCTTGACCGTGAGCCACAATCAGGAAACAGTTTCAGGACAGTCTAATTTGAAAGGGGAGACTCTCCCCTTTCAAACTACGACTCCCTCAAAGGTGGGAGGCTGTTTTCAGCTTTGTTTTCCCATCGGAATGGGAGAGAGCACTCACCTGCTCCTTCATGCCGCTCCCTTGTGGAATCTGTGACGTCAGTGTGCCACAATATCATAGATGGGTGGGAAGTGGAACAGAGGCTGATGCGATTCCATGTCACCCCAGCTCTGTTTTTAAATCAAGGAATCCTCCGGTGCTCGTAACGGAGGAACCCTTGTAGCCTTCCCAGTGTCAGTCAGTGGTCAACACCTGCACTGGCGAGGGAGTGGGACCATTGGCCATTGGCTGCTCCTAAAGGCATAACATGGAGATTGATGTTTACTTTTCTTTTTCTGGCTGCGAACGGAAAGGATTTTGGAAAGTAAACTATGACCATCTTACTGTGCTGCAGGATGTAACTAAGGAAAGGCCGTAGTAAATACATTTTTGTAACACACAGCAAAACGTAAATACCTGTAAATTAACTGTACAAATATTTTAAAATATCAGCAGTTAAGAAAGCACAAAGGAAGCACTTTATTTTGTAATTCTGAAGTGTGATGAAAGTAAAGGTTTTAATTGGATCAGAAAAAAGCAAGATACTTTACCTGGTAATGCTCAAATGATAAATATTTCCTGAAACACGATTTCCACACATTATCCCTTGTGCGCAGTACAGTCTTATCAATAAAACGGCACATTTTGCAAATGTAGTGGTCAATTTAATTGAAAGTGTGTTGTCTGTAAATGACAGTGTACTATCTGATCATGCCCTAGTAATGTATTTGTGACAGTGTGCTCTAAAATGCACCACCAGTTACATGCCACAACATGCCACTCTCATTTAGAAATGACCTAGCTCATTTACTGAACTTCGTTTTTGTGGGATGCTTATTTTTTCACACTCCCTATGAATTCAGTAATGAAACATTGTTGGCAGAACCACCACCCAGAAAATTGTTCCAGCACCACTGGTCAGGTCATTTGAGATTAGCATTTTGCCTGCTTGGTCCTGCAGGTCTTTGTAGTCTGAGCCACTCCACAATCCACTACCTGGGGAGGTACTGCTACAGTATCTATTCACAAGGTGAGGAATCTGCGGTTAGAAGTATCCTCAGAAAAACAAGTTGCTTACCTTCAGTAGTGCTTTTCTGGTAGATACTCCATCTAACCGCAGATTTCTTAACTCCGATCCCACCACCCCATTCTGTTGAGTGGACTCATTTCTAATCTGAAAAGGTCCAAGTCTAGAGCTCTGCACACTGTTCATACCAATTTGGCAATGGACTCTGCGTATGAGTTCTCGCACAAGCCTATGAAAGTGACTGACGTCAACACGCATGAGTGGTGCTTATATGTTGCTCTTCTCCTCACTTCTGGAGCTCAACAACATTGGCATGAAGCAGCACAATGTCACCCTCTAGCACACAGAAGTTCTGCTTTTATGTTTCTGGATCCAGTCTGATTCGGTACTATTTTCAAAGTGCGGAATCTGCAAGTAGATAGAGTATCCATCAGAAAGAGTGCTACTGAAGGTAAATAACTTGTTCTTCAAGCTCAATGCAGCAATTAGCTGTATACGAGCTTTCATAATAATCATAATAAGGTGTTTTATGAACCAATTACTCTTTACCTCCAAACCTTTTATCAGTTTTTTTTTGTCCTCATTTAACAAAAGAGCTCAAAAGTTTGGAGAGATATAGCCGGTTTATTCAAGAAAAAAACTGCAAGCCACTTTTCGAAGTGGAGTGAAAAGAAGAAAACACCCGGTCACTTCTCAAAGAAGGGGGGTTGAAATAATCCCCGGGTGTATTATCTACAAACGCAGTTTATAGTAGAAAAAACCAACTCTCCTCCACTATGTAGGCCACTCCCACCTAGCCTTAGCTAGTATTCTGTCCTTTCGGCCATACAAGCCATTTATAATCATTGGACCGGGGAAAAAAACAAAATATCCTGGCACAAAGAGCACACAATAAAAGGAAAGAAAACAGCCGAGAACAATATAAGGCAGTATAAAGCAGTATAAAAAGCCCGCCTAGCTAGAGGAGAAAGATATAAACCAACTATCCCATAGGTCCCAATATCTCGTTTTTTTACCCCTTTTACTTGCTCTATCAAGCGTAGAAACACGTTGGACTGAGGTTATCCATTCTGATTTGGAAGGTGAGATAGGAGCAACCCATTTAATACAGAGCTCTCGTCGTGCCAAGAGAATTAAGACAAAAAGAAGTACCCTCTGGTCCCTTGAAAAGACTTGATTTTCCGTCTCATTTACACATACCACAAAAATTCACGGAGCGTGTCGTTAAGCCAAGGAGGCTAACGACACGCACTGCCACTTCTGTTGTAAATATCCCCCTTAGTATTTTATATTCAAAGAATTTGCAAAAAACAAAACATTTAAATGGGAAAGTTGGTGCTGCATCTCCGTGACTAACTTTTAAATGGTTGTTTTTATTTCGCAGTACAGGGCTCCTGCTACGGCCAGACTGGAAACCCAGAGCAGCCCAGGCAAATGTTTTCAGACCAGTCGCCATACGGTGCACACCAAGTGCAGTGAGTGAGCCTGACCACTACAAAGGGGGCTTTGGGAGGCTGTCCCTCCAAGAAATTTAGGAAACATTGGCGCAGTCTAAAACACATATATCATTATATATTAAATTGTATTGGCTTTTAACGAATAGTAAATGAAGATCTTACTATAATCTTTGTTGGGGTTCTTCAATGATTCCCTTATTACCATCCTTCAGCAGTGCCTCTCATTTCTCCATAGCCTCTCTGTCACATGTATTTCATTTGTTTTATAGCATCTCTCATACCATTGTAGGATGTCGAAGCACTTTACATCACATACATATAGAGACAATGAATCATACGTGTAAATCAGTGTATAGAAAAGGTTACATAAGGCAAAGGTCTAGAAGACTGGGTGAGCTATACAAATTTGATGCCAAATACACAAACAGGATTCCGGGCTGGAATGGGCACCCTCACCAACATCTCTGTGGTAACACTCCTAGCCAATCAAGCCATGGCCAGATCCCGCTCCCTCTACGCCTGCTTTATTGACCTCAAAGCAGCATTCGATAAAGTACAGAGGGCAAAACTATGGGTCAAAAATGCAAAGCTTGGGGGTACCAACAAAACTTTTGGAGGCAATTATCAATCTTTACTCGGATACAAAGAAAAAAAGGAGACGGGCGCAGCATAACAAGCAAGATACAAACCAAAAACGGGCTGAAACAGGGGTGTGTGCTGGCCCCCTGCCTCTTCAACATCTATACCGCTGACCTCGAGAAACACCTTCAACAAGTCCAAACTGACCCCCCAAAACTGGGCAAAACACTAATCACCAGCCTTCAATATGCAGACGAAATCATCCTTCTATCACAAACACCGATAGGCCTGCAACGATCAATGACCCAACTAGGAGCCTATACCATTGCATCCCAATTAACAATTAACCACAAGAAAACTAAGGTGCTGCGCTTCTCAAAACAACATACAAAAGGGTCAAAAGGTAAATTCATCTGGAACCTAGGTGACAAACCAATAACCCAGGTGGAATGTTACAAATACCTAGGGTTTCAACTTGACCAAAACCTCAACTTCAAACATCAGTTGAATCAGGTGAGAACGAAAGCAAAACAACTTCTTTACGCCTTCAAAATTTTACACAGGAAATTAAAAGGCTGCTCAACAGGGAATCTGCTGAAGGTAATTGCAGCAAAATTCATACCAACTATATCATACGGGTCGGAAATAATGCATACAAAAGACGCAGCCACCCTTAACCAAGCCCAATCAAGCTTCTTCAAGAGGTTGTTCTCAATTCCTCAGCACATTTCTCAAGCCCAGATTCGACTGGAATACGGGCTAAAAAACCAGAAACCAGCCAGACAAGGGGCGGTTGTCAAATACTATTGGCGGATGAGGCAAGCAGAAGATAACACATTATCCCACTCCTGTTGGGAAGAAATCGAAAAGCAAGCGAGGCTAAATAATTCCATCGCCACGGTCCTAAAAGGATCACTCAAGGATTTACAGCTCGAGGGGGCATGGCATACAAATACCTCTTTCTCTGGTTTCAAAAAGGCAGTAAACAGCGCAACCAAACAAATTTCGCAGCTATTGGACAAAACTGCATTTTCAAAGAAAAAACACGCCTGGGCAGTGATTCGTTCTTATCAGTCGCTCAAACCACAACCATACTTGTTAGAACACTTTTCACAACACAAAAAGCATTATCTGACCATGTTACGGTTGCGGTCATTCCCCACGAAGGACCTAACCCCAAAATGGAAACAAGTATGGTTAACAAATGAATGCCGGCTGTGTGGACAGGGAGAAGAGACTCTTACATCTTCTATGCATCTGCCCCACACTTCTAGAAATTCGGAAAAGGGTCCTCCGCAAGTTGCTGATAAAAACCCAGCTACGGACATGCAGAGCTACAGTCATACAATGACTTGGAGGCCATTCCATTGAACTATCTTGTAAAGCCATTATGCTTTGGAAAATGGCAGCCAAAGAACTAGACAACAAACACGAATGAACTGGAGCCGTTCAGTTAAGACTGCTAGGACCATTCTTCTTCTCCTGCACCAACATTATTTCTGGTCTCCTCGTTTACAGTACCGCCTCTCGCTGTTCAAAATTTAATTATAATATGAAAGTTTACTTTACGTATTATCCATGGATGATTATCTTGGTCATGACAGTATTGTGTTTTCATCTTTTAGCACCTTTTTAACCCTCATCTATTTATCTACTTATGTATTTTTGTTTTTTTTCAACATGTTTGTATTATTGAACTTTTTCCACTCTTTTATGATTTTTAACAAGATCAAATAAAAGTATTTCTGACTGACTGACATAAGGCAAAGGGTACTACAAAGTGTAGGATTCACATGTCATTCATACTAGTAGGCATGAGTGCTTGATCCGGAGAGGCGCAAACTTGGGATTCAGAACATCAGCTAGTGGTTAGCATTGACTTTAAAAAATAAAAATATATTTCCGCCCATATAAACCTTTTTACCAGCATCAGGATAATGAAAGACTTGGGAAAAACATAAGTTCCTAACTTGTACTACGCAGTTTGCAAGCAGTTATTTGATGACAGTTTATAGGTCACTGTGCTAGATTACGATTGTCACTTATGAACTGCAGAGTAACAAAAAAATCTGTGACAAAAGCAGCAACCCACTGACTAATGCACATAAAACACTGTTTTTTTTCAAATGCATGGTACACGTTCTTTGCACCCTCCGTTCTGTGCTACGTTAGATATCTCAAAGCTGCACTGGACATAACTCTCATCTCTCCAGCAGGTGCATTAATCACTGGCGTTATTTTGACACTTTTATTGTTGCTCTAAAACTGCTAATTAGACAAGGAACTTTGCATCCCTTTTAAAACTGCCTCTCGCGGACCCCCTGGGAATGTGTCACGGACCCCTGGGGGTCCGCGGACCACAGTTTGGGAAACGCTGCTCTACAGTTAGTGTTCGATGATGTGATATCATGTAACAGACTAAGGTGAATGCTGACCTGTGCCGACACGTACTGCTCTCACAGCTGTATTGCTGAGCCCCTACTCAAAAGAATATGGGTAATGTTATGGACTTTGCGGATGCTTTAAGTTGCTCCTGCCTGCAACGTAAACAATATGTCAATTGATGTAGCTGTGTCTGTATAGTGATGGATTTCTTTTGCACTGTAACTTCTTTTTTGATAAAAATCAATAAATACATTTAAAAAAAAAAAGAATTTTATTGAGATCCTTGAAGAAGTCCGAAAGGACTAAATGCGTTGGCTGTGGTTCCTAAACTGATTATAAAGAAGAAGATAAAAGAATAAAGGATTAAAAATCGAATCTGTCTGATCAATGTTTTATACTGTGAAATGAGATTTGTCTCACAACATTTAAGGTGTGTTTGCTGAACTCTTACTAATGTAAAATTAATAGATTCACATGATTGTAGGTGCTGAACGACTGTGCATTT
Source organism: Lissotriton helveticus (assembly GCF_964261635.1). Lineage (NCBI taxonomy): Eukaryota > Metazoa > Chordata > Amphibia > Caudata > Salamandridae > Lissotriton > Lissotriton helveticus. The sequence continues at coordinate 1,153,392,896 of NC_136067.1, read as the reverse complement.
CACTCTAGAAATACCACCATGGGACTCAGCCCTGATCTCGGACCCGACTAGGTTACAGGGTTTCCGAAAATGAGACCTCCTGGGCCTATCTAAGTTAGGGTATGTTTGGGACCACACAGGCCTGCTATTGTTTGAAGAACTTCAACATTAATATGAGCTTACTAAAAATCAATGCTTTTGTTACATACATCCTAAACATGCAATGACCAAATACTGGCCCCTCCTTGAATTCCTGACAGACTAATCTCCTCTGAAGTTTAGGATCCTGGCCGCGCCACTTAAAACATGCTTTCCTCCAAATATATAGGATACTGATTATCAACAGTCACGCCCCACTTAAGGCTTTTAGGCGCAAATGAGAAGTGGGGTAAGGGACATTGGATGATGGGGGACAGGAAGGGGGCTTGTATGAACCCGAGGTAAGCTGTAATCAGATTGGGTTTTAATCTCATCCACCAGAAGATCCTGCATAGGGATTACTTTACTCAAACATGTTTGCATAAAATAGGAAGGGTGGACAATGATAAACGCCTTCGGTGCTGACTCATTCTGGGCTCCACTGTCCACATTATATGTAAGTACCCTGTGATTCAGCCGTTCTGGTCGAGAATAGGACAGCTAATGCTATGCACCATAGGGGAGTTGGTGAGATTCACACCACAACTGGTGGTCCTATGGATCTGGAGAGACAACCCACCCCCAGATAAGCATTAATCTTCTGTAATATTGCACTGATGGTGGCCAAGAGGGACATTGTCCATCTACGGCGAATGAGACAATCTGTGGGGTAAATCGCTGGTCCCAAAGTAGGAACTGGTGCATGCATGTAGAAGAGGCTATTTACTAGGCCTGAGGATGCCCTCCAAAACTTTCCAATTTGTGGGGTCAAAGGATAGAACTCGGAGATACTGAAGTGAGTGTGACGTTCCCTAAGTGACAGAACACCCCAGTACAGCAGATATGGATGGCAACCACTAAAAACGCATCCCAGACATAAACGAAATTAACTGAGAACCTGTGCTGACCGTGGTCTCCAGAGCTATATTGTCCCAATTCATATGTACGATGATGTTTTGTATCTGGAAATTGGCATATGTTGGCTTTTTTGTATCTTCACAGGTTTAATTAATACAAATATATCTTTTTTATTTAATAAGAAAAAGTCCTGCTGGATGCTATCTGGCCCCAGTAGCCTTATTGCTTGACCTCAAATGTATCTATTTATGACTTCCTCCAAGTCATATATCAGTAGTTCACATTGATATATTCACCCTGCATGGGTAGCAGACTATACATATTGTCTGGCAAAACAAAGGACGGGTGGTATTCTTCTACTACTTTCCAATACACATCTGAAAGACGTCTTAACGTTGCTGCAGTTTTTGTCAAACTATTTTTAACTTGAGACTTATTTTAATATTAAAAGACGGTGTAATAAGTAATGCTGTTGTGGTCTGAACCAGAAATGAATACGCTGGAACTATCTGTGCCGCATGAGCTATAGTCTAGACAAATCATCCCATTACATAAGGGATGATACATAAACTTTTCATGATCAAACATGAATACATTTTTCTTATTTTAATCACCAACCACTAAAAAAATTGCTCCTTGGAATTAAAATGCTCATATTTTATCTGGTTAGAGGAAAAAAGGATGTACCCCGAACAAAATATGGAAGGAGTCCGGGAGGAAGTTCATGACCATGACTGGCTGTGTCTTTCTGTGAAATCTAGACTTAAAAGGTCAGGTCCATGAGTGCCGGGATGTGAGGCAGCGTGCTCCCACCCTACTTCTCTTTGAAAAGGCACATGTGAGCTTGTGTTGATGCATTTGCACCCAGTGAGTGGTACAGAGACCTGGGAAGACTTTTTGCAACATTTCCAGCACCTCCCCCAAATGACTTGCTGCTCTCTACTGTTAAATGTATGGATCCAGAAACACATCTAGAGTCACACAGCACAATCTGCACCAACAAGGATGAAAATTTAAAGACTACAGCTGACGTGTTATCATGCACTGCATTTACCATGATGTATTGGGGCAGACTGAGTGCTGTGGTGTGCAGCAGTGTGCTCCCACCCTCCTCTTTGAAAAGGCTCCCTTGAGCTACTTAGTGACGAGCTTGTGTGGATGCACCTGCATCCACCTAGTGTTACAGAAACCTAAGGAGCCTTTGGGAAGCATTTCCATCACCCTCAAAATGACTTGTTGCTCTCTATTGATGAAGGAATGCATCTGAATCCAGAAACATCTGTCTAGAGATACACAGCAAAGGCTGCACCAACAAGGGTGAAAGTTTAAAGACTACTACTGAAGTAAATGTTATCATACACTGCATTTACCATGATGCATTGGAGCAAATTATTTAGTGCTGGCCTATGAGACAGTGTGCTCCTACCCTCCTCTTCTTTGAAATTACTGCATTTCCTGTCCACGATGGTATTGTTTGGGATAACGTTCCCTTTGACACTTTTAGTCCAACTGAAACTGCAAATTCCATATGTTTTTAAAGTTACTATAGATAACATTATTACCCCAGGTTCCATTTTTGATGAATTGGATGTTGTGACTGTTTCCAATATGCTATCTGAATTTAATCATACACTGTGTTTGAGAGTGAGGATTTGTATTTTAATTCTGCAATTATGGTTAAATGTTCGTGTTTTCATCACTCTGCACATCACTGTATGTACAGAGCTAGTACTCCACATGCTGTTTTTAATTATGCACAGTGGAAATACTGCCTTGACACCACCTCTGGGAAGTTCTAAATCACATTTTTAAAGGTTCCATTATTTTTCTGAGTATGCTCTACAGATCAGGTTTTATAAGCTGATACCATCACCAGCAAAGAAATATGCTTACGTGAACAAAGGTTATTTATTCCAATTTGTTTATTTCACAACTAGCCCTACAGTGTTATGAATAACATTGAGGACAATATTATATGATATATTATATAAGGACAATATTGAGCTTACGTCTGTTTGTGGAACACGACACTGGCAGGTTCTGAGCACAGATGCTTTATTTAGGGCTTTTCTGATCCCTCACCAAATTATATTTTTTAAACAAACCAGTACTACCAACGTCTTGGCTTGGGTAATATTAACAATATAAATACACCAAGCATTATTGCATTTGGAAAATGTGATGATTGGCAACAGTTAATTAATTTCAAGGCGCAACGGCTCAATGAAATGATGCACAATGGGACTTAATTCGTCATTTTCTAGTTCAGGTGGTTTGTTATCATCGCCTGTTGATTCCAATGGCTGCAATTCCCGTTTTTCCAACTCTTCCAAGTGGTTTACAGCAAGCAGACCAGACACCCAGTATATTCAGTCGCAACATTCAGAAGTAATTACTACTTGTAGCATAGGAAAGTTATGCCAGCAATTGTTAGAACATTCCACCTTGTCCGCAGTTAAAGACCACTTCTCACTGCTTTCCAAATATATTGATTTACAAGAGTTTTTGCTGGGTCCCAGATCTCCTCATTCTAAATTGTTTGTGTATGCCACGTATAATTACATTTGGAACATTTCTCAACAAGAAGCTGCAGAACCATTAAGACAACTTGAAAAAGAAAATTTAGAAAAAGCATTGGCTGTTGTTGATAATGGGATGCCCACATTGTCAACACATATTTATTAATTGAATAATATTGTTTACTCTGCATTTGATATCATACAAAATGACATGTATATGCTTCAGTGAAGCTAACGTCAGTTGAGATTGATTTTGTAGTTAAGTTAGACATTGCCGGTTTTGAAATCAAATTGTGTGCATGTGAATGCATTTGAATTGTTTTTGTCTTTTAGTTTGACATGCATGTGAACAGTTATTGCTAGGAAGGAAGTAACCTACACTATGCTTAATATAGAACGCTTGGAAAAATTGCCTTTTACTGTAGCTGAAACCCCACCAGACATCTTACTTATTCACGGTTCAATTTCTCTCTCCATTTCAACGTTTCATTTCACATCATGTCTCAGACATTTTTTTGGTAGGCAGATATGAGAAAATAGGTGCAATTGTTTTTAAAAGCTGGCTTGAATTCTCCATTTTGAATACAGATCCGTACATAAAACCAAGAGGTTTTCGTAAGTCTACACAAGTGTGGAACTTCTTTGGGTCACTCCTTCATTTGTAGAGAGATAACACTTCATAATGTCTGTAATGCGTCTATGGCTAACCTCGTGTGTTATTTGAAGGGTGTTCCTGTACCAGTGTTAGTCTGAATTTGTGTTACTTTCAAATGGCAACTACATAATTTTAAATGATCAGAGTCACTGTTTCCAAGGTTGTGACATGCTCTATGAATGTCTTATACATTTACATTCTATTGGGAAAATTACTTTGTGGACAAAGGAATCTTTTTCACCAATTAACTTTGATAAATTAAGCAGACTGAAAGCCTTATTGTTTCAAAAAGATGTGGCTTCAACACCTGCCCGAGAGAGTTTTGATCTCGCAAGTAGCCTGCTCTAAGACTGAGGTACAATAACAGTTACGTACACAATTTCCACAGCATTTTGGGGAAGTTGTGCACCATATTTTTAATGCTTCGAACACTGCTGGAGTGGCCCACTTTTTACAGTAAATGGGTCTGAATGTGTTTCTACATTTCAGACTGTGCTTGAGGTCATTCTGTCTTTAGTACATTTGTTGTTTTCAAGCGTTTTTGAAGATATTCCACTTGTGCTATTTGTTCTGGTTGCTATATTGGTTCTATTTTTGTTGCTCAGTAATGGATGTCCCCACACATGACCTGATGATAATGGAACTGCATAAACAAAAAGATTCTACCTAAAAAGTGCAAGTGTTAAATTTATGGTTTTTAATTTTTGAAAGAAGTTGTAAAAATAAGCCTCTTCCTCAGACTGGTGAGATGAAGGCACTATGTGCTTTTAAAATACCCCTCACACACTAAGAACCCCTTAGTGTCATGCTTCATCATGGGGGTCTTCCCGTCCCTCTACGGGGCGGGGCGTGCTACGACCTACGAGCTACGCGGGAGCACTGTATTAGTGATGAAAGACTATGTGTTTGGTGCACTGTGAGTGAAATGTATAAAGTGTAGGAACCTTGTGATGTGAATAAAAAATTAAAAATTCCCTGGCTAGTGGAAAAAAATATTTTATTCGCTTCCCTGGCTGGGAATGTTAAGAAGGGGTTGTGAGGTAGGGCTGTTGGCACCTACCAGGTCGACATGTTTCGCAGACAGTCCCCTACTGTCTGTTCATCAGGACCTCTGATGGTCCCTACTAGAAGGTACTCAGTTCTAAAGTATGCCTAGAGTCCTATAAACTAACAGCAAAAATAAGCTGTCAGCTTGTGCTTCGGAACTGTCACAAGTCCTACTGTGTCGTGAATGTATGATGCAGCATTTTGGAGAGTTCTCGTTATTAGAATTGAACAAGAACTGGTATCTGTCCTTCCGACCCGTGTGGTTTCAGGAAGTTTCACTGCCAATGGTGCTCTTTCAAGTGAGCACTTTTGCCTCAGTTCCCGGACATGACTCGGCTTGTGCGTCCTTTGCAACTGTATCAGTTGTAATGTCAGGCAAATTCGCTTTCTTTGCTGCAAGATACTTATTATTAGCTGCTTTTCCAAATACTGGATGCTCCCTTGACTTCTGGTTCTTCTGAGGAGGCTCCTCTCCTGCCACTGTTGTCTTCAATTTCTGTTGAATGGGCTGTAATTGACTCTTAGTCCTTTGGATCTTGTTCTTCAGGGCTCTGTTGATGTGTTGTCTGCGGATGTGGGTTAAATCCTGGGCCTTAATGACATGATAGATATAGATGTCATGGACATGATACAGGTGCCACATTTCTTTTTGGATTCCTCCTAGACTCTTTAATTGGCTTTTTTTGTTTTATGAAATTCCTTTTCTTCATTTATTAGTTTGTGTAGTTTTTTAATTGGCATTTTTCTATTGCTTTTAGCGTCTGCCTATGTTGTTACAGTGTTTATGTGAAACACAAGGTTTTTTACATGTATTCATTGCTATTGCTTATTTTTATATAATTTGTCTTTCAGACCGAGGGGAGGGTGTTGTGTAGCTTACATTTAGTTTCCATTTTAGCTTTATGTTTTAACTTTGCATTGTTTTCTGATGGTGGTTACACATGTTTTCCTTAATGTGAGAATATGCCATGTATGCATCGGTTTCTGATAGTCATTGTCGCCCTCTAAGTCTGTACATTTAGTCCGTGGTTGCACAACTCAGAACATGATGCCTTGTTTTATTTTTTATTATTGCTAGCAGAAAATGACTATTTCTGTACAGACTAATTAAAGATGTTGTTCTGTACCTCTGGATCACTGTGATGCGCTTGCCATTTCATTATTTGAACAGCGTCCATGCTGAAGTCAGTGAGAGGTTCACTTCCCACCGGAGTCATCATAGAAAGGTGCTGTAACTGAGATGCAGTTCCGCTGTCCCTGACCTTCATGCTGAGATGGAAGATAGCTGCGAAAGAGAAGTGTGTAGGCTTGCACACTGAGATGGGGGTGCATTTGTTAATGCAGTGAGACCGACTTCTTGACAAAGTATGGAGTTTGGTCATACCAATAGGCCTGACAGATGGGTACTCCTGACATGCTCTCTTTAGCATAGAGAAATGAGTAATATATAGGAGTAACCTTTGTAACATTATGAACAATTGACATGATTGAATTGGTTTTTTTTATCATTCTAATGCTTATACAATGATATTCTTCAGCTTTCTGATAATCGCAGCTCATGTTTTATTTACAAAGATTAGAGCTTTTCAATAAATGTTTGAAAATGCATTATTGTATCTTTTTTTGTGACAATTTGGGCATGCTAAAGAGTTAGATCTGTTTCCACAAATTCCTTGGGAATCAGTCATGCTTGAGGTTACCAATAACATCTATAACTCTGAAAGGTTAGGAGTTTAGATGTGGTACTGTGAGCTAGCCTAACAAACCAACATTTACTGATTACATAGTCTCTACATTAAGAAGTTTTGTTATTCTAAATACACAATCCTACAAGATTTGTAGGAACCGTATAACAGTCTTTTGAACGAATTTTTGCCGCAGGATATAAACCTTGCAGGGACTGTCACAGACTGCTGTGGCAGATCCTCACAAGATTTGTCTACGCTACCTGGGTTTGTCACACAACTATGTTATGTGGGGACTGCACCAGATTGAACCCCAAAGAGTTCCATGATTTTGAGGCCAAGGTTTACTTTGCCAAACATCACTAAACGCACATGGCCAGTCTTGGTCTTGAAAATGAGTACATGAATGCATTCTCTTTCTCAATGTTGTTCTTGAGAGATGTCCTCTTCCTACTCAGTCATCAGGTAGGTCTGAGTCCAAGAAAAAAACATAAGCAGTTGAAACATGATTCTCCTACCTTGTGCCACTCTCGTCGAGAGAAGTCACATGGAGGTCAGGACTCCTCTCTATCCCAGTCTTTATGCAACAGAACCGGCCCCCAACTCGTCCTGATCCTGCCAGATTGTCTGGGCCCATCGGCGACGCTGCAACAAGTTGAGGCCTTAAGGATGTCATGTTGCATATTTTCTGTACCCTTATTGCGCCCTCTGGCGTTTCTCTGGGCCCCAATGATCTCAGGAAGCTGTCAGTCGGAATACCACTGGCGGATCTAGCCCCAAATTCTCCCTTACATTTTGTCCCAACTCTGGGCCCAAAACCCCACCCATCTTCTCACCTGGCCCGAGATGCTCCAGAAAGAGGATTATTGTGGCAGCATCATTTCTTTAGTCAATGTTTGTATTGTCGAGCTTAAAGTCATTTAGCTGTTGGGTATATTATTAGTACCCATGCTGACCATCTTTGAACATCAGTTGTGCTTTTCACATTTAGGGTACGCTTTTTTGTTCTCGAGAGAATCTAGTTGCTAAGCGCCTTGTCATTCTGGTATTTGATTTTTGCTCTCCCTTACTCACCCCATCCATTATTACTTGTTCCTCTAGAGACACTGCTAACAGAGATTAAGAAGTCGAGGAATAGGAAGGTACCTTTATTTCAATCTACCCATCTTCTGTATCCAAGTTTAGACGTGGAATAGGGGTTTGGTTCTGATACAATTCAGACATCTGTGACTTTGCTGCAGATGAAGAATGACTTGCTATTTGCAGTTACCTGTGTAAAGTGCAGTAGGTGGTTACACTCTGCAGTTAGGCTTTAACCACTTACTTATCACGTGTGCCCAGGATACTCGTGCTGACATGTTTAGTGAGTTTTGCGAGTGAGGCAACGGAGATCATATGGCCTTATTTAGAAGTTGAATCACTAAAGCTATTGTGTGAGAACTGGGTAAGAGAATTCTGTGACCCTGTGATACTTGAGTTATTTCTAAACTGCCCTCAATGTTAGCTAGCTAGTTTCTTAATTCTTGCTTGTCTATTCTGCGCCACACCCACATTTAAAATGTTTAACATTTGGCAAAATATGCTACAATCCTATAAAACTCAATTTCTTTAGCATGAATATTGAAATGGTTAAGATGTTCAATTTCTAACTTTCTCTGAATGTTCCATGGTATTTTAATGTTGTTCCTGCTAAGAATGTAATGAGGTCAGAACATTATACTAAAGTTCGAGCTCGCAATAAACTTGGTAGTAAAATGGTAGGTTAATCATAAGCCAAGAGGCTACATTGTCCAATATTGGAGTTATATAGGCCATGCGACTCGGAAGAACCTGTACTAAATGTATGCAATTTTTTAAAAGTTTTTACTCAATATTTAGTCCCTATAATGCATTTTATCATACTTCAGAAGCACTTGAAATAGGCATGTGTACATTTGTAATCGTCTTTAATTTGTAAACCTTTACTTTTCAGGGGAAGACAAACATGCTATTGAAACTCCAAACTGTGGAGGTACACTTGGAAAGGATGGCAGTTTACATCTGATTTCATTGGGTTCTAAGGCACTAATGCTTCAAGTCTGGGCTGATTTAAACACTAGATCTTTAATCCTACGGTATGTTTTTGTATTTCTTGTTTTATGTGTTTATGAGAGGATTGCTTTTAATTCGGACATTAGTCAAAACGTTTTACGAACATGCTGTTATCAAGAACTGTGAGTTTAGTTAACCCCTTAAGTGCTGCCGTCGGCCAACGGTCGTCACGGGCACTACCTCCCCAGTGCTGCGCACGACCGTTGGACGTCCAGTTCAGCACTGGATAATGGACAGCGCAGCACTGGGGAGGTTTGTTTACTAGCTTTAAAGGGGTTAATATTCCAAAGTGATTTTATGTTTGCAGCAAAATGTGACTGCAGTAAATAAATTAACGAAATGAGTGAGGTTTATACATTTAATACATTTTAGAGCATGCCAAGACTACTGTCCGGTAAAACATGAGGTATTTGAACGCTTATATTTGAGACATTTCACCAAAAAAAATGTTGAGGGGAAACAGGCAAATGTGAAAGGGAGGTTAATAGAGAAAACAACTATGTGATCAGATGGTGAAACAAGGGTTCACAGGGGTAACTTGAAGGAGAGAGTTGGCCAGCACAAAATTAGAAGATGAGTTAAAAAGTCTGCAAGTCATGAGCTAACTCAGAAATTGTCAGAAAAGATGGGTACAGAGACACTTACAGAAGGTGGTGCGTGCGGTTATCTTTTGTAGGTCAGGTGGATGGGAGTTCCATGCTAAAGTAGAAGCCCCTGAGAAGGATTGTTTTTGGGCTGGGGTAGCTTAACTTAAACATTTCCAGAAAAAGCTAGTCTCTACTTCTGTGTTCCATATATCCTCTAGAGAATGTCAGCACAATATTTTTTAAATATCCTTTTATTGTAGATTTGGCAATAACCAACAACTATCTGTGGCAGTTAGACTTCATAATACTTGTTTAAGCAGTTTAGAACACAGTATTTATGGGATCAGCACTTTACATTGAGTTAACGTTTAGCAAAACTAATGCAAGTTCCATCATAGGTCGGTTACAGCGGTAGGTTGTCTATTGCCTGATTTAGTTTTTGCCCCTTATGGGAGAGGTTCCAATACTAAGGAGTTGGCCTGGCTGCTCAGGGTGGCCTATAGTCATTGGGAGTTTTTAGTCTCAGCAGCAGGACCCTTCACTTTTCCAGATCATTGCCTAGTATATACCATTTTAATGTCCTCTGCGTGCACCACTCACCTATGTCTTTCAACCATTCATCGATTGTCAGGTTTTGCTGCTCAACCAATGTATCACTGTCCTCCTTTTGACTAAGAGAAGGGTAAAGTTCACAGATTTACTTTTCACTTTATTTTTAATGTGTCCCCTATTGATGCCAAGCAAACATGTTATTCGGAGTCAGTTGTAAATAGGTTCATATGCCTGTTGTGCATCAATCTAAGATCCGTGTCCAGTAGTCTTGCAAGTTCGGGCAGTACCTTGTCATTTGGAGGAACATTGCATCTCTTTGCTTGCATTTAGGTCACTCCCCTGGTCTGCGACAAGCCAGGTGTGACACGTGTTCTCTATGAAGTTAAAGTGAATTAGACAGAACCTCGGGTTATTATTGGCAGTGTGTGTGTGCATCAGAACTTCATCCCATTGTTTGTCTGTGAAGTCTAACCCGCAGCCCGCTTCCAATGTTGTTCTCTCCTTCAACTCGGGTTTAATGATGTCTGCTCTCGCCTCTGTTTACAGTTGTGTTATCACTCTCCTACCGGGGTCTATCTGTTTTATGGAGTCTAATGTGGAGGGTATGCGGGGAGTTTCCTTGACTGTACCCCATAATGTCATGCACGTGTTTCGTATAGTGCAATACTGGAGATTGTGTGAATGTCAGCAAATTAAACTGTGTAAGGAGAACTTTTATCATGGATTGCCTTGTAGAACTTTAGTTTGATGCCGGCTGGAATTAGAAGCCAGTGGACGTCTTTGAAAATGGGAGCAAAATAAATCCTTTTTTGCTGGTTCCACTAGTCTGGCTGCCAAGCGAAGAATACCTTTCACAGAAGTAATGCATGATTGGGGAACTCCAGCAAGAATTGTATTTCCAAAGTCAACCTAGATATGACTAACAAGGTAACAACTGTTGTGAGCTGTTTAGCTATGATGAGGTGGGTCAGTTTCTTCAGGGAATTAAGACGCACATTGTTTACTTTATTTACATGTTCGTTGAGAGTAAGTGCTGAATCTAAAGTGAAGCCCAAGGATTTTACTGTGAGTGACTGAGACGTAGGGAAGCCTAGTAAATGCAGTGAGTTCAGTAGTGAGGAATCAAGTTTGGCTTTGGAGGAAGTAGATAAATAAGTTGAAATTGTAGAGAAAGACACCTTAGGATGTCTGTCTTTAGCTGTTAGAAGTATTTACGTACAGTTTGGTGGTGTTTGTGAATTGTTGCATGGAGACACTATAATTTTCCTGTATGAGACTGACAAGCTCCATTTAATGCTTAAATAGAGTGATAGCCAGGATGTTTGAAAGTTATGAGGAGTTCCAGTTCATAACCTTGCTTCTTGCTCTCAATGCAGTGTTCCAGATTTATGAGAAGCCAGTCGTGGTCAACAATGGCAAAGGCAGCTGTTAGGTCCAGTAGAATGATGAAACGGATATTACATTTGTCAAGAATTTGGTGCAGGTTATTCAGGATTTTTCAGGTAGCTGTTTCAGTAATGAAGCCAACTCTAAATCCAAATTGATAAATCAGCTAGTAGACCTTAATGTTAATGTAGTTATTTAGTTGATCAGACACAGCTTTCTCCAGTTCTGTGCCCTACCACTGCAGGTTTGACATTGGTTGGATTTGGTTGACTATGTGTGATCTAAGTTTTGTTTATTTAAGGGTTGGTGTTTTCTGGCTGGTTTTAAGTTAGTTTGGGAACAAACCTTTATATACAGCTTTTGGATTTTGGCATGCAGAGATTATCTATTTTGAGCCCCCCTGCAAATTGTACCTCTTAATTGGAGTTAATAAAAAAAAAACTTTCTTACTAAAGAACAAAGAGAAAAGTGGTGTTTTTTGCACATTTGTATATGCAACATATTACATTGATAATTGCTTTGAAATGGTCCTTTCTGGTGCTACTTTCCTCTACAATCCCAGAACATTCCAGCTCAGTGCAGCCTACTTGTAGCATGCTCCTGTCTGCTAGCTAATGCATTTGGATGCCTGGTCAGAGGCATGGCGGACTGTATAAATGAAACTACAATGTAGAACTGTACTGTAAGGAGAAAGGGTCCTTATCGAATAGCAGCTGAAGAGTACTTCTGAAAATAGTGACAATTTGAACCTCTGGTAGTTTGCTGAATCCCTGTACAGATTATGACAGTTGGTGTCAATTCAACCAGGGCCAAAACACCATTTTTCAAGTTGCCTGACTTTTGTTTCAGGCCACCCTCAGTTTAAATAAATATACATTTGTAAGTTCATAGTGGCAGAATGCATGCTAACAAGAGTCAATAAATGCATAATTGTGGGCAACTAGCAAATACAAAAAAATGCGATAACACGTGTATTGTATTTATTTTCCATTCCTCTATGGCATAATTTACCAAATAGGGTCAGCACACATTGCATTAAAACAGAACCGTGGCAACCGATGTGTCAAGTTACATTATCATCATAATGCTTAAAAATAGCTGTGGAAACAAATTGTCTTAGGTTACATTATCATATCAGCATTGAAACAGAACTGTGGAAATGGACCAGCTCATATTATATTAGCCTAGCAGTGACAGGCTACTTTAGAACCATACTGTACATACTGGTAGAGTACTAGAGATAGATTTAAGTGAGGGACATGTCTGGCATGATGGCCCACAAAATGCACTAGCTGCAGGCTCCTCAGCCCCCGGCAGTAATCCTTCACCATCCTGACCCTGGAGTGTACCAGGGCACCTTAAATGCACATACTAGCTTACATTGCTGACGCCCGCAGACTGTGGACGGTCCCGAAAAGCTAACCAAGGGATGTGGACGTCGAATTAATCAGCCGTGAGGTATACGCCCCCCGAAAAAATGGCAGCTCTGGCGGCTTGAAGATCCTGTCTCACAGAGCGTGTGATGCCAGCTTGCCTCTGTGATCTGCTGCTCCTGGGGCAAAAGGCGGACTGGGCCCACAATCAGAAAAGACCCGGGGGAGCTGTGACGAGAGTGCACCGGCTCCCTGGTGTCAGCGGAGAAGTCTGGCGGGCCGTGATAGAAGCAGGAGACAAGCAGGGATGGGTGACGGGCTCAACCCAGTCCCTGGAAAAAAAGGAGAGCCAGAGGAGGCCATGTTAGACGCATACTGCTCTGCCACCAGAAGGTGAGTAGAGCGGCTGGTGAGGTCAAGGAGTTTGACCCCATGCTGTGTCCCATGAAGTGACCAAATGAAGAGGCCATGAGCCCGGATGGGGAGTGCGTTGGGACTTTCATGATCGGCCTGGCAGGGCTTTAGTAGATAGCCAGGCAGAGATAGGTGGCACCTAGTTGCAAATCCCTGCGGACACAGCAAGGGGGTGTGGTGACGCTTGGGGCAATGAGAGCTGAAAAGCAGGGAATTTCGTCACATGCCACCTGCAAGTGTGGGGACCCTTGGGGAAACGCACAGAGCCCATCAGCCTGCTGGAAAACATCGGGAAGGTCAGACAGCTCAGAAGAACTAACATACCAAGATGGACCAATAGAATGCCCCCTGACAGGACCGAGGTGGCTCCCCCTGCTGACAAGCTGTCAGGAAATAAGGGCGGAGTCACGGGACCCTCAGGGGCCTAAATCCTTGCAGCAATAGAGCACTCTAGGTCCTCCCTTGAAAATAAAATTGCCACCGTATCCCTTGACGTTAACCTCCTGCGGGCAGACATACTCAAAGTGGCGGAGGGGTCACAGGAAATAAAACAGACAGTGTGAATTCTTCAAGAAGGGCGGAGGACGTGGAGGGAAGGTCAAGACGCCAAAACCTGAGATTTGTAGGGTTCCATTAGGGAGCTGAGGCTGCTGCCCGAGTTGTTTCTGGAGAAATGGATCACGTCGAACATCGCCCCCAATGGCCTGTCACCCATGGTCACTATACAGAGATATCAAAGAGCACTTGCCCCGCTTAACCCCACCCCCCCACTCCCCACCCCCAGAGCGCCACCAAGGGCAATGATCACTAAAATCCTTAATTACCGCAACAGACAAAATCCTACAGGCAATCTGAAAGGACCACAGTCTCAAAATTTTTCCAGACTTCACCCAGAGGATGCAGCGTCTCTGCCAGTCCTTCACCGTAGTAAAACAAAAACTGAGAACAATCACTGCTCTATCTGCTGCTGTGCCCACCTCCTTGAAAGTACTCCATGGGGGACATGCCTACTTATTTAGTACCCTGGATGAGGTATGGGCTGGGTAGAAGCGAATTTGGGGGAACCGTGTCTCGGCCGCTGCTGAGGGATAATCTCCAGCGTGGATGCAGAAAAAACGCCGGACCAAGCTCTAATGGGAGACACTCAGACCACAGAGTGGATTATTGTGCATCAGGATGGCACATTTAATATAATATTGACAATCAGAACACAGTGAAAGAGGAGCCCAGGGCCCTTGTGGTGGCAGTGACAATGGGAGACACAACTACCCCACCTGGGGACAAGATCCATGAACATCCCTAACAGAGACACGTATTGAACAGAATTAGGTGGAGGCGCCACAGGTGTATGAGCCTGCTGAAGCGCCAGCCGGATGCCGCCGACTGAAACTAAGCAAGGTCCTTGCAGCAAACGGGCCATCTCTGTTGGGAAATGTGCTGCCATTGCCTACTACACAAATATTGTCGCGGACACAGGAAGGGGGCATGAATCGTGAGTAGGAGCCCCTTTTCCACTTGCTTCTGCTGCAACTCCTGGTATCTGCACTATTTCCAAACTCACCAACATTTCTTTACAGTAGCCCACTTCCTGGGCATGCTGTCCTGCATACCTCTATCTCCTACTTTTTCTACTGTTTGATGTTCTCCAACACACTGCATGTTGCAGGCATTAAAGGGTTGGGAGTTAGTTATAGTGGCTCCGGGATTGCTCTGATCCCTGCTACTGCAAGCTCATCAGCTGCGGGTGCGGAACCCGAGCAGCGACCCCCCAACATGGGAACACAATAGTTTACGAAGGACTCAGTAACCACAACATTTGTTTATGGGAAATTTAGACGGGGAGGGTTTTCAATACATAGGCACATGATTGGATAGACACAGTTGGGAGAGACAAATGTTTACCCAGTGAGGGGCGAGGGGTGGGATTAGGAGTTTGATTATTTAGAGGTAGCAAGACAGTTAAGCAGTGACTAATGGAGGGTGGAATGAAGGTAAGGCCTGAGAAAGTGCAGAGGGGAGACCTACCCACCAAAACAGAAGGAGGACGTGGGACTGAGGTACAATGCAGAATGATGAATCCAATAAGAATGGTTATGTGGTACGTATGCGTAAGCACACTTGTAAAGAGATACAGGACACACATTCCTCGGATGCCAGAGTACATGCCTTCTATTCTTACAGGAAACACACCTGCTAGACAGGGAGATCCAAAAGCTGGGGAAGCAGTGGCAAGGCCACATGTACTCATCTACTTATTCAAGCTCTGCAAGGGGGTGTGGCAATTTTGATAGCCCACATCTTCCCATTCAAAATGACTCATTCTAAGACTGCATCCCCTACAAGGATTGGGGAGTTTCTAAACCAAGTGGAGCTGCCCAGGATAATGGGGAAATGCTGTACGCACTAAAAGCGGACCTCCAGGGTGAGGAAATAGGGGCCATAGAGAATATACCCAGGTAGAAAGCCCTTGGGCCAGACGGCCTACCAGTAGAATGGTATCAACAATATCAGAGTTCATGGAGGCAATACAAGAAGCGAACCACACAGGTATATCACTGAGATCCATGCGGAAAGCAATGATTGTGATGATCCCTAAGATGGACAAGGATCAAGGGAAATACCAACCTATGTTGATGGGAGGATCTAGAGTTGGTATTGACAAGGTCCTAGCATTCTCTCCACTGACAGAACAGCAATAATGTGTTGGATCAGCAGGCCCTTTCTAGACCCCCCTTCTGTATGTGATCATCATCATAGATGCCTCTAATGGGGTGGGGTACTCACGTTCACCAAATGACAATCCAAGGTACCAGGTCTTTTAAGTCCCATGGTTGCCACATTGATTACTTGGAACTTGTAGCCATCAGACTAACCCTCAAATCATGTCTCTGTATTCTTCAAGGGCAAAACAAAGTCAGACATTGATGTTTTATATTCAGAAGCAGATAGAGGCACACTCCCCTCAGTTTTCTCAGTTAGTACATGGGATTTGGCATTGGGCTGTCCGCTACAACATTCACCTCTTGGTGGACCATCTACTGCAAGTGCATAACAACTTTGTAGACCTACTCAACAGGACACATTAATAAGTACACAATTGGGAACGCAACTCACAAGTTCTCTAAAAGTAATTCCACAGTTGGGGCACTCCCATAGTAGACCTGTTCGCCACACCAGGAAACATAAAATGGCAAATCTTTGCTGCCAGATGTGCACATTTCTATTCTAGGGGTAATGCCTTAGGGATCGATTTGGCTTTATTTGCTTACCATTTTCCACCTCTTTCCCTCATCCTGTATGTAGTCAGTGAGATGTGGCAGGTGTTCATGACTCTAATCCTAGTTGCACCAACATGAGCAAGAGAGCCATGCTACTCAATCCTTCTAGAGATGTCAGTCAGCTCTCACGAGAAGCTCTCATTACATTAGAATCATCTGGCCCAGCATTAAGGTCACATGAGATACCTTGATCCCTAACAAGTCTATCTGGCAATTTGGCATCTCAATAAACAAAATGACAACAAGTCTAATAAGGGGAACCTGAGATGTGGGTGTATAAAGATACAGGAGGAAATAGCACCCAAAAGCACCAATGTTAGTCAGTGGTTGCGAAAAGACAGGGACCTAGGTGCAATTTGAGGCTGGCCATGATGAATCACAGATCAGATAAACCAGCCAGGTTCACCCTGGTCAAATTTCTACCTTCCAACTCAGACCTTTAAGTATCAGTCCATCACAGGAGTACACTTCTAAAGCACTCTAGAACATCCGGGGTGGTGCTTAGAGACTCCAAGGATGTCTGGCAGAGGCCAGTAACAGGGTCCAGACCACGACCAGTTGCCACTGGTCAGCTGGGTACTCCAAGAAAATAACTTTTAATGCTTGCTATGGCCCTGTAGTTCGAACAGGAGTTTAGGTTTGCAACACTTGGAATCCACTTCTTTGTCCTGAGTACAAGATGGGGTAGGTCCAGTTCTTCAGAGCTCACAAAACAGCTCCCAGCATAGTGGTCAGTTTTTCAGTTTCTGTTATGGTCCTACAGAGTTCTTCTGCCAGACCAGGAGTTGATGTTGACACTCACTTCGATGGAGTACTAAAAAAGGACCCCTAAACCACAGATCGATGATGCTAAGCCTGCGGAGGGCCCGGGGTCATGCAAGGGCCCTGGCCCGTCTCACCACTTTGCCTAATTCGAAATGACGAACCCTGGTAAATATGTAGCCCGCAAGTGGAATGTGAAAAGAGTTTGGGTACCACACTCCGGCACTGTTGAGTCCAGACTCAGCTGAGATGAAGCAGTGCCCAAATTGTATTCTTGTAGGAGACCCACTTACTGGCAGAGGGCAATAAACTACGGCGTAGGTCGTATGGTACCTCCATTATACCACATATTACTCCTTTGCTAGGGGGACAGCTACATGGATTAAGCCACCTGTGTCATTTCACACAGAGGAAGTTAGAGTTGATACACAAGGATTGTATTTGCTGTTCCAGGGATGACTGGATGGTTTCTCATTGGACTTAGGCGGTGTCTATGCCCCCAACGTTGATCAGCAAGCCTTCCTGATGACACTGTTGCAGAAACTGGCGGACTGCGCAGTTCTGCCGTGGTTATTGAAATGAAATTAAATGAAATTTGATTTGTAAAGCGCATGGCTGCCCGAAAGTGTCCCAGCGCTGCCTAACAAATAACAGAAAACTCAAAAGGGACCAGAATTTTTAAGGAGTTTTAGGGAAAAGAAAAGATTTAAGCAGCTTTCGGCACTTAAGAAGGGAAGGTTCAGTCCGAATATGCCTGGGGAGAGCGTTCCAATTTTTTGCCGCATTTACAGAAAAATGGCGGCCTCCTGTGCGGGCCTTCCTTACTCTAGAGACTACGGCAAGATTGTCAAGGTCCGATCGAAGGGCCCGAGGGGGTCTATAGGGATAGATCAGGCTCCTCAGGGCAGGAGGACCTTTGCCTTGAAGTGTTTTATGGACAATGCAAGATGATTTAAAGGTGATTCGCTCATGAACTGTGAGCCAATGGAGAGCTCTCAGCAACAGTTTGGCAGACGCTCTTCTTGGGGCGCCCATAAGCATCCTGGCAGCAGCATTCTGCACCCATTGTAAGGTATTAATGGTGGCTTCTGGTGCTGCCAGGAGTAGAGCGTTGCTATAGTCCAGTCTGGATAAAATTAATCCTTGGATCAATAGTTTCCTGGACTGAAAGGGTAGCAGAGGGAGAACTTTCCGCACTGTCCTGAGCAGGCCGAAGCACACGCCCGCGGCTTTCTGGGCGTGTGTCCTAAAGGTTAGTTCAGGCTCGAACCAGACCCCCAGGCTTTTAATTTTCTCTTTCGATGGGGGCAGCTCACCCATACAGGGCGGCCAAAAGGCTTTGGGCAGTGATGTAAATTGGTGGCCCAGAATAAGGATCTCAGTTTTTGCTCCGTTAAATTTGAGCTTTGAACTGGTCATCCAGGAAAAGATTCCAGTGAGGCAGGCCGAGAGATTATCCGAACATCCCACTTGTTGCGTCAGCGATACGACTAATTGGGTGTCATCTGCGTAGGTGACGGATTTAATCCCGAAAGGGGCTACTACCTCCTCCAGTGGGGCCATATAGACATTGAACAAAGTAGGGCTCAAGGATGAGCCCTGAGGAACTCCACACTGGAGGGGAGTAGATTTGGACATGACGCCATTTTCCCAAATCCTGAATGCTCGATTATTCAGAAAGGATTCCAGCCATCCCAGGGCTGATCCTGCAATCCCTAGTCTAGCAAGACGATGGACTAGTATTTTATGGTCCACCGTATCGAATGCAGCGCTTAGATCCAGGAGGATCAGAACTGCCGATCCTCCTGCATCTAAGATGCACTTTGCTTCCTCAGCCACCACTATAAGGGCTGTGTCGGTGCCCTGCCCTGGGCGGAAGCCCATTTGCGAATCACTTAAGAGGCCATTACTTTCCAAGAACCCTGAGAGCTGTTGATTAACAATTTTTTCAGCGATTTTTCCCAGCCCAGGTAACAAAGAGATCGGGCGAAAATTGGCTAGATCAGCTGTATCCAGACCAGGTTTTTTTAGAAGTGTCTTAATTCTGGCTTGTTTCCAGCTAGGTGGAACCACTCCGTTGATGAAGGAGGAGTTTAACAACTCCGTTGCCAGGGGGGCAATGGTATCTGCAGCTTGGAGATACTCCCCTCTGATCACAACTTTGAATGCTTCCCATACAACCAAGGGAGACAAGGCCATGCCCTAGTTTGTATGAAAAAAGTCTGTGGCATGTGGCTGAGGATGTACATAGGCGCCGGGTCAGATGGAGAACCACTAATCACGGAGGATAGCGTGTTACAAAAATCCTCCTTGGAAGGTGATTTTAACTGCATCCTAGACCTAGCTCAGGACCACTCCTACCCTTCACTGCCAGGAACATGTGTCATCCGCAAAGCCAAAGCCCTGCAGAGCTGAACCCAGGATTGGTCATTAGTAGACTTAAGAAGATTGCAACACCCGGGAATACTCACTCTTCTCCCCCCCCCCCCCCCCCATATGAGTTGCATCCCCGCCTGTATTATATTTGTGGCCCATCTGCTGAACAGAAGCGAGTAATACAGGCTACCTAGCGGAGGTAAACGCTCTCGGACCACAACCCCCTTGAGGTGCAACTTTGAATGGGAAGGATATCGACTCCCATTCCCTTCTGGAAACTTCAGTGTTGATTGCTGGAATACCCGGTCATAAGAGAGACACTGCACAAGGCTGCCACAGACTTTTTTCATACAAACTAGGGCATGGCCTTGTCTCCCTTGGTTGTATGGGAAGCATTCAAAGTTGTGATCAGAGGGGAGTATCTCCAAGCCACAAAGCACGAACAGTGTGCTTGTGGAGGCATCTCTCTTGGCCCTGGAGGGGGCAATGGTGGGCGATCCCCTCGGTGAGGCTGATGCTGCAAGAGGCGCACAAAATGCAGGCAGCCACACTAGAACAACTTCGCTAACTGGACTATACCTCGTACATCAAGCGCCCTCATGCCGAGGGTGACTGAGCAGGGCGACTACTGGTATGGCTCTTCAGCCAGCAGCAGACGTACCAGCCCATAGCATCTATACTTACGAGGGAGGAATAGAGAGGTCAATACACAAGTAGAGATCAACACAGCATTCCAACATTACTACCAAGGGCTATGCTCCGAGTCCCTGTCAATGGACGACAAGGCTGCAGAAGCTTTCCTACTAGAGCAGTGATTCCCTATCCTGCGACGGGAATTACAGGAGAGTCTAACTGCCCCAATCATGGAGCAGGAAATTAAAGCTCTCCGATAATTGCCAATAGGCAAATTGCCGAGGTTGAACGGCTTGCCAGCCGAGTACTACACAGCCTTTTCGGTGGTTCTAGTGCCCGAGAGGAGGCAAATGTATGAGGCCACACTGGCCGCAGCCTGCCTCCCCGACATGGCCAATGAGGCACTGGTGACATTGCTCCTGAAACCAGGCCGGCCGCCTGCTGAGCTCCATCTCTATACTAAGTACAGATGACAAAATCCTAAGCAGATTCCTCACTGGGAGACTTTGCCCCTTATATTCCATAGTGATCCAAATGAATTTATCCCAGTAAGGAATACTTCTCTTAATATTAGGAGATTGTATCAAGTCATAAAGAGGGCCCCCCAAGGACTGGCCCAGAGTGACGGGCTTTGGACCTCGAACAGTCGTTCAACATGCGTAGATGTCTGTATCTTTTCAAAACACTAGAATACTTCAGGCTCCCTCACCAACTTCTCCAATAGATCAGGCTGCTGTATACTGCACCCACAACTAGGGCAAAAACTGGCCAGCACAAATTGGCAGCGTACACAATAGCGATGGGCACACGACAAGGCTGCCCCCTTTCCCCCTTGCTAGGTGCGCTGGCGATCGAACCCTTGGCCATGCGATTTTGGAGGACTGGCTCAGCGTGGGGTATTCTTCTGGATACCACTGTGCATGTTATATCACTGTACTCGTATGACATTCTGGTATACATTCGAAATGTAGAGACTTATCTCACCCATATGTCATGGGACCTAGCTGCATTTGCCCTGATCTTGAACCAAGAATCAACCCTGCAAAATCTCAGGCTTTCCCTTTTGCATAGAATGCAGGGCATCAGGAACTCATAGTCTACACTGGGCCATAACCACATTTCAGTACCTGGGCGTTAATATATACAGAGACCATGCCGATCTGCAGGACGGTAACCTGGGCAGAGTCATAAGTGCCCTGCGGTTTCAAGTGGCCTTCTCGAATTGGTGGGTTTCCAACCACGTCAAAACCCTCCCAGCCATCTCGGCCAGCAAGCTTCAACACCTTTTCATGGCAGAGGAAGCGGTTCTCACAGACCCCCGGGACAGGCAGCCAAAGGTCGGGTCTGTTCACCACCCCCCAGCAGCCAGAGTCAAGCCTCTTTAGGTTGCCCAGCTACCATCATGGGCATCCAGTGAGGGACCAGATTGGCTATCACATGCCCCACTGGAAGTCAATAACATCAGACCACAGGGTACTACAGATTATACAAAGAGGCTACTCCCTCCCCTTTGTGGCAGCCCCTACACTCATGACACCTTATTACGACAGATTGATGGAGGACCATCTTTTCTTATGCTACCAGGAAGTGGTGGCTCTCTTGGCCAAGGGAGCTATTGAAAGGGTGCCAGCATCAGAATTAGGTCATTGTTGTTATTACCGCTCCTTTCTAGGTGCCCAAGAAGGGCGGAGGCCTTCATCCAATTCTAGACCTGCGCCTTCTCAATCTCTTCCTTAAACAGGAGAAGTTAAAAATGCTCATGCTCACTCAGGTTCTGTCTGCTCTAGACTCGGGAGACTGAATCGTAATGTTGGATTTGCACAATGCATATTTCCACGTTTCTATGCTGTCCACCCAAGACGTTACCCCTGGTTCACAGTGGGCCATGAGCACTTTCAGTTTGCCATGCTTCCTTTTTGGCCTTACCAGTGCCCCTCGGATGTTCACCTAGGTGATGGCAGTGGTCGCAGCATACCTGCGAAGGTCTCGGGTTCCAGTTTTTCTCTACTTCGAAGCGAACCTGCTGAACTCCCTGGGTTTCACTATCAATATGCCAAAGTCTGTTCTGGACACATGCAGTTTCGGGCTTATCCTCCCGAACCTCGAGTCCAGGATATTAAGGCTATAATACTGATGATTAAGCCTCTATCCTGGACTTGAGTGAGCCAGATTCCGAGACTGCTGGGCTTCATAGCCTCCTGCATCCTCCTTGTAACACATGGCCATTGGCACATGCGGGCTCTACAGTGGGACTTTAAGTTCCAATGGTCGCAGCATCAGAGGAATCTCTCCGACATTGCCCAGATCACGGAGGGAACTGCAAAAGACCTTCAGTGGTTGCTAACGAACCGTGATTGTGTCACAATCAGACCCTTCTCCCTTCCTCAACCAAAGCTTACTGTAGTTACAAATGCTTAACTCCTGGGTTGGGGCAGCCACCTGGGAGAGGCGGAGATCAGAGGACTGTCGCCTCCACTGGAGTCTGGACTCCACAGAAACTTGTTGGAGCTTCGGCAGTTTGCTTGGTGTTGATGGCTTTTCTACCCTCCGTCATGGGAAGGCCAGAGCAGCTGTTCATAGACGACACAAACGCCATGTGTTACTGCAGCAAGCAGGGCGGGATGGGGTCGTGGCCACTTTGTCAAGAGGCTCTGCATCTGTGGTCAGGGCTAGGACACCATGGCATTTCTTTGGCGGTTCAACACCTGGCAGGCTGGCTGACCACCAGTGCGTACAGACCCAACCATCAATGCCTAGCAGATCATGAGTGGTGTCTCCATCTGGAAGGGGTGGAAGGCCTCTTCTAAGAGTTGAAAAATAATTGGTTAGATTTACTTCCCAACTGCAGAGAACGCTCAATGTTGGCAGTTCTCTGGAGTTTCCAAGGCTGCTCTCACTAGCCAACGCTTTTCCTCTCGAGTGGAGCTCCGGCCTCTCTGCCAATCCCTCTCCAGCCCAAAGTTTTCAAGAAGATCAGGAACGATTGCGCCCAAGTAATTCTAGTGGCTGGGCATAAAGAGTCTGGTATCCCGAACTGATGAGCATCGGTCCTCCGGTCAAGCTGCCTCTTTGGGAAGACGTTCTGTCGCAGCAAAAGAGGAGGTTTCTGCATCCGAACCTGCACACACTCGGCCTTCATGCATGGAGATTGAGCGGTGACAGTTGACAGCTTTTGATCTTCCTCTCGAAGACTGTGATGTTGTTCTGGCAGCTAGGCGTCCCTCCACCAAATTGGTGTACGCCAGAAGTTGGGTCAATTTTGTGGCATGGTGTGTATTAAAAAGCATGGATTCCTCTATCTGCTCCTCTCTCTCAGGTTCTACTCTGTTCTTTCTTTGGCCCAGTAGGGCTCTGCTCTTAGCACAGTTAAGGGCTATCTTTCAGCCATCACTTCTTTTTGTGGTTGTCACACAAATCTACCTTATTTAGGTCACCCGTTGTAATAAAATTCCTGAAATGTTTGCAATATATGTCCCCCCCTCCCAAAGTTAATCGCTGCAAGATGTTACATTATGTATGATACCTTCAGCTAATCCTGGTTTTCTACCCAAATTTGAGGTGCCATAGAATGCAGTGCTACAAAATAACCTGGAGTCAGTGTTCATTTTAAAGATTTCACAAGGTACTATGATGTAGGAAGAGTTGACCACATCATAATATTCTGAAAGGAGTAGGTAAATAACCTCCCAGCTATGTCCTGGAATTTGTTTATTAAAATATTTGAATAAAGCACTCTTACTTTTTTAACCCATTAGTAGTCGTGTAAACCAGACAGAGTGAGTGTGAGAGGTATTGAGAAGTACGTGACCTACATAGACTTTCTATGCTTATTCTAATATAAATCACTTCAACACACTGCCAATGGGAGACACTGCACACCCTGCATTACTTCTCCTTTAAATTAAATGTGTGTTTTATAACAATCACTGCAAAAAAACAACTTGCTTTTTAAACACTGAATGTAGGCAGGTGGATATCTGACTATATGGTTACCCCAACTTTTTGCCTAGTGTTTAGCTGGTTTTCGACTTAGTTGGCCTGGGATCCTGCTAATCATGGCCCCAGGTTATCTGCTCTCACTGTAAAATGGACTCGTTGTACTTTAGGTACATATCCAATTGGGTATTGGGTCACATTTGTGAGTCCCTGTATAGTGTACCATAGGTACCCAGGACATAGGTGCATCCAAGGCCTACCAGGGGCTGCAGCATGTATTATGCCACCCCTGGCTGGCCATCCAAACTGACACAACTGGCTGATCAGTCAGCTGGGGCAAGGTCGTGTAATCACCCCTTGCTTAGGTATAGTATTCCTATAGCTACCATTATATATAGACACATATATACTTATAAGTCACTCCTATGGCAGGCCTTAACAATCCTGGAGGCAGAGTGCTTGGTTTTATGTGAGATGGTGCTCTAGCATGAGCTGAGCCTGTCTGCAGCTTTCGGAACCATGTCCTTATAGCTGTTCTATGATATAGCCATACCATATACTCTTATGTGCATTATAATCTTCGCAGTTAATGCTAACTTCGGTTTGGCTTTATCAAAACATGTTGTGTAAGGTGTCATACGCTTTGGAATACTACCCCCCCCTCCGCCAGTTCTGGCGGCGGGGTAGCATTCCACCCTTCTAGAGGGAGAAGACATGTAGTTGTGGCTTTACCCGGTTAAAGTTAAACAGAGCCTCAGCATCACAAAATCGATGCTGCTGCCACACACACGAGTCTGACCTCCTGCTGATGGACGAAATTCCGGCAGGGGAGGCCTGGATAATAGGTTTCCTGCCTTGGGAGGTGATGCACCTCCCCAGACAGGCTCTTGTGTATTGGGGCAGGGTGGGTTGAATGAAATGACACTGCCTGGGCACCCAAGGCTCCCCATGCATAGCCCGGTTCAAACCAGTTGCTGGGGCACTCCAGCCCCAGCTCTGGCGCGAAACTGGACAAAGGGAAAGGGGTGTAACCACCACCTTCCCTGGTCCCAACCATAGAAGGGACCTAGCAGGTAATCCAGCCCCTCAAATCAGTATATAGGTAGGAGCTGAGTCTAGAGACTTTAGATTATCCTGAACTGAAACTCTGAAACGAAACTCTGGACCTACGACATTCCACTGCAACTAGAAGACTGAAGAATCTCCCTTGTGGTCAAGGAGTGACCACCCAGTGCAAACAGGCACCACCAGTAACTTGCCAGTTTACTTAGTCGACGCTCCCGACGGAACCAGACGACCTAGCGACGCAGCCTCTGGACTTCTCTGACTCCAACCCACATCTACAGCAAAGCTGAGACCTGTGGCGGACACGAGAGACGTGGGACCGGACATCCTGTAGTACCTGCTTTTGGCTAACTGTGCAGCTTCTGAGGCGTCCTCGAAGTTGTGCATTGGGGTTTGAGAAGCCCCAACCCCGAGCAGTGAGTGCACCGAAGCTCAGTCCTCCACACTCCACGAGTGCCGCGTGGGGCCTGTGCCTGCATTTTTCCTCGTCACGTCTTCGCGGTTGCTAGCCCGTTGGCTAGTGGCCCTCCTGAAGGCATCCTTTTGAAACAACACCACTTGCCCGGTTGCTCTGGGCTTGCTCCTGCTTTCCTGTAAAGGGGAAGCTCCCCAGACCTTGCTGGTCTGAACAGAAGCCGATCTTCCCTTCCAGCGTGGGTTGCCTTTTCCAAGGCTTGTTGGGTCCAATCTGGATACTGACACCGCCAACAGCTAGATCCTTCGTGGGACAGTCCGCATCCAGCTCCTGGTCATCGTCGACGCCTCCTGGTCCACGTGGCTGCAGAGACAAGCTTCACATCTTCACCTGATTGCATCTCAACATCGCCTGGTTCCTTCCTGGTCACTGGCTAGTGACCCAGACTCTGTCCCCTCTGCTTTCAGGTTCATCACAACTCCGATCCACCCATGGATCCACCCGGACACTTTTCTTCTGGTCGCCTGCAGCACTTTCTTGCAGCTCTCCATAGAAAACAGCGACGAAACCCGACACGACTTCACACCTATATACCCGGCTTCCCTGGGTGAGGTAACTCGAGTACTCCGGTGCTCCCGTGGGTAACAACTATCCAAGTGTCCTAATTTAACAGGGTTTTCCCGTAGTCCATCCAGAAGTGTCCGAAATCAACTACTTTGTAACTTTTACGTTCCCATTGAATCCCTATGGTAACTCGCGTGTGTGTTTAGACACTGCACACGCATCCTGTGGGTCTCCTACTTCCAATCCCTTGGTTCAGTGTAGCCCCAGCGATTTCCTAGGCCTACTCACCTTTCCTGAAGTGGTTCTTATACCACTTACTTAGTATATAGTTCATGAGGCCCCTAGGGCAGAATTGTATTTGTGCAACTTATGGTATGCTTATTGAGTAACTTGTGCTGCATCTCAAACTCTGACCTCATAAAGAGTGCAGAGGGGCTGTGTTAGTAATAAATACATATATATTTTATATACATATATACCTTGTGTGGTGTCCTTTCATCTGGTATTCAAGGGGTTATATTGGTAAAACAGCTTGCTTCACATGCTCTCTGAAGTTTTAGCCTAAGACTGCTTTGTCCATGCTACCACTAGGATAGCTGGTCTATAAGGTTGACTTTACAACCATCACCATAAGGGTTGTTGGGACTGGTGCAAGGTGCTCACTAGAATAGTTAACATCATATACCAGGCCAACTTATCACATTGGTGTGCAGCGGTTGGGATAAGAGCTTGCTGTTGTTTTACCATATAATCTTGAGTTATCATTTGAAAGATCACATTAAGGTACCTTGAGGTACATATAAAACAAGACTTAAAATACTTAAGTTCTACTGAACTTTGTTGTTGTAGAGCAAAGGGCCTAGCACACCCTGACTACAACTCCTAGAGCGGTTTAGTAGGTAACACTTAGTGTAGGTAGGTGCACACACTACACCTCACTAGAAAATGTCATTGAGAGGAGAACCCAGTGGATCCCTCCCAGTAGAAGTTGACCCTACAAGGGCACCTTCTAAATATGACACATTTACCTTCCATGAGTTGAGACACTTGTGTACAACTAGAAAGTTGAGGCAGGGGTCAAATCCTCCCCTTAAGCATCTTGTAGAGATACTAGAGGAGTATGATGTAGCTAAGGCAGCTAACCCAGGTTCAACTAGTGGTACAGGGGAGGGTCATCCATCAACAGAAGATTTCCTTGATGAAAATCTAGGGGAAGATGATGATGATGATGAAGATGATGAGGATCAGGTCCAGGTTGGGGAACTGAACCAAGTCAACTTAAGCATACATGGGGCTGGAGAGGAGATACTCCCCTACAGACCCCCAAGTGGGCTTAACCATGGGCCTAGAGGGAGGAGGTCCCTGTCCAGGGAATCTCACCATTCTAATGGCTCAGTAGGCTCTGATGCCTCTGCTCAGAGGAGGACATCTTCCCCTCAGAGGAGAGAACACCAGGCCAGAATGAAGGAAGTCAACCTGAGGATCCAGAGGAAAGAAGTTGCCCTGGCCAAGGCAAGACTTGCTCTTGCTAGAGAGCAAAAGTTAAGTGGATTAGATTCCTCTGGTGGCAGCAACATCCCTAGAGGTAGGGAAAGGTCAAATGACCATAGAAACCTAAGTAAGATTGTCCCTCCCTACCAGAGTGGGGATGACATCCACAAGTGGATAACTACTTTGGAGAGGGCTTGCAAAGTACAGCAGGTACCCCAGAGTCAGTGGGCAGCAATCTTATGGCTCTCCTTTTCAGAAAAAGGTAGAGACAAGCTCCTCACGGTTAGTGATGAGGATGCTGACAATTACAATGTCCTGAAGAGTGATCTGATTGATGGGTTTGGCTTAACCACTGAACAGTATAGGTTGCTGTACAGCGATACACAGAAGGCACAGACTCAGGACAGGACTGACTTTGTGAATTGTGCCACTAAGGCTCTGGAAGGCTGGTTACTGGGCAGTAAAGTTAAGGACTATACAGGATTGTATAATTTTATCATGAGAGAACAAATACTTAATAATTGTCAGAACCAGTTATTGCATCAGCACCTGATTGACTCTGATCTGACCTCTCCCCAAGAATTGGGAAAGAAGGCAGACAAGTGGGTCAGAACCAGGGTGAAGCAGAAAAAACAGAACCAAGGTGGCGATCAGAAGAAGCAAGACCAAAAGGGTGGAGATCAGAAAGCAAAAGACCAGAAGTCTTCTCAAGGTCCCCCAAAAGCTTCTAATGGTGGTGGGGGTCCCCAACAATCCAAGAAAAAGAAAGAAGGCCCAAAGAAACCTTGGTGTAATTTTTGTAAGATTAATAATCACTGGACCAGTGATTGCACCAAGAAGGAGACAGCTCCCTCCACTGTAGCCTCTAAGGCACCTGCACCCCCTAGTACAGTTAACAGTGGTGGTTCTCAACCCAAGGCTATAGTGGGGTTAACCCTGGGTACTGAGATGTATTCTGGCCTAGTCAGAATACCAACACAAGCTGTTCTTCTCTGTGATGTGGACATGGCTATGTCCTCTACTGTGAGTTCCAATGACTTGGGCAAGTACAGGCAAACACCTTTAATAAAGAACATAGTGGCTCAGGCCTACAGGGACATATGTGCCAGTGTCACCATGGTGACGCCTAACTTTATGGACCCTGGACAGATCATACTAGGTGATAATTACCTAGTGACCAATGCAAGCAATGTCACTACTACCCATAGTATGGCAGTTGTGAATTTCTCCTGAGGAGGGGTAACTGGCCTCAAAAGAGTTGTTGTAAGTTCAGACCTCCCTGTAGAATGTTTGTTGGGCTGTGATCTAGAATCTTCAGTCTGGTCTGAAGTGGAGTATAGGACCCATGCAGAGATGCTAAGTATTTCAGCACATGTCCTACCAGGTCACATGCCAAAAAGTGCCAAACTGAACAGACCCTGGATCCTGAAACTATGGACCAGTTGCCTACCAAGAGAAAGAGCAGTAGGGTTAAGGCAGTGCCTTCCCCTCTGCCTCAGGATGGGGATCAGCCTTCTGAGGAAGCTGATAGTGAGACCCTGGAAGGAACTGTCCTAGAAGAGCTTGAACCTAAACAGGTTGAGTTTCTTGGGACAGGGGGTCCTTTCAGGGCAGATCTGAGGCAGGCGCAGTTGGACTGCCCCTCTCTTGAACCCCTCAGACAGCAAGCTGCTGCTGGGAATGCTACAGGTACCCATAAAGTGTACTGGGATGAAGAACTTCTTTATTCAGAGGCTAGAGACCCCAAGCCTGGTGCTTCCAGGAGGTTGGTCATACCTCTGGCATTTAGATGTTTCCTTCTTACCTTAGCCCATGAGATTCCCTTAGCAGGACATCTTGGCCAGAACAAGACTTGGGACAGGCTTGTCCCTCACTTTCACTGGCCACACATGTCAGAAGATGCCAAGGAGTTTTGTCGCTCCTGTGACACCTGCCAAGCCAGTGGCAAATCAGGTGGCACCACAAAGGCCCCCCTTATACCACTACCTGTGGTGGGGGTACCCTTTGAAACAGTTGGGATAGACACTGTTGGCCCAATGGATCCCCAAACAGCCTCTGGGCACAGATTTATACTGGTGGTAGTGGATCATGCCACCAGGTATCCAGAAGCTATACCCTTAAGGACCACAACAGCCCCTGTTATGGCAAGGGCCCTCCTTTGAGTTTTCTCCAGAGTGGGGTTCCCGAAAGAGGTTGTCTCAGACAGAGGTGCAAACTTTGTCTGGATATTTGACTGCAATGTGGAGTGAACTACGAGTTCACCGCACCCTACCATCCATGGTGCAGTGGTCTAGTTGAAGATTCAACAAGACCTTAAAGGGCATGATCAAGGGACTCCCTGAAAAGCTTAGGCGAAGATGGGATATCTTGCTGCCCTGCCTTTTATTCACTTACAGAGAGGTCCCACAGAAGGGGGTTGGCTACAGCCCTTTTGAGCTTCTGTTTGGGCACCCTGTAAGGGGACCCCTGTGTCTGGTGAAGGAAGGATGGGAGTTACCTCTCAAAAAGCCTAAACAAGACATAGTGGATTATTACCACAGGGCTCCTCGCTAAGTCCGACACTTTTCAACATCTATGTGTCGGACTTGGCGAGGGTTATAAAATCTTACGGAATTGCTCTTACGACCTATGCGGACGACACTCAATTGGTGTTATCCGTATACAACGATGGCATATCGGTCGCGGCCAACTTCCGAGAGGGAATGAGGGCAATAGGTTCCTGGATGTCATCAAACTGTCTTAAATTAAACTCTGACAAGACAGAGGTGATGACATTCGGGAAACTTCAACCGATCTGGTCCCCCCAATAGTGGCCACCTGAGATGTAAACTTGTAAACTTGGGGATTTGTAGAGCACAGTTGATGCCCGAGGGCGTCCAAGCGCTAGGGAATCGTGAACCTACAGGGCACAGGAAGGGGAGAAAGGAAATAGCGGATTAGCAGGCAGATGTGAAGAGATGGGTCTTCAGTTGTTTTCGGAACATAGTAAGGCTCTGGGTGGCTCTAAGATGGAGAGGTAGAGCATTCCAGGCCTTAGCTGCGTTGTACGTAAACATCCTTCCGCCAGTTCTGGATCTCTTTATTCTTGGAACTACTGCCAAGAGGGTCTGGCTAGAACGGAGATTCCGGTTTGGGGTGTAATGAGTGATCAAGTTACGGGTGATGATAGGGCCCTTGTCCCAGAAGGCTTGATGGGCTATACACAGCGCCTTGAACAGAACCCTCTGCCGGACCGGTAACCAATGAAGGCTTATTAACCCGGTCCTAACTGAGTGTCTGTGTGGGATGTTAAGTAGAAGGCGAGCAGCGCTGTTTTGAGCAATTTGCAGCCTTCGAATGGTATATTCAGGTGCACCCAGGTAAAGTGCGTTATTAAAATCGAGCCGGGAGTGGATGAGTCCCTGAATGGCCGCCTGTTTGGCTTCCAGGGGGAGGATAGGGAAGATTTTGTTTAGCACTCTTAGAATGGAAAAACATGTAGCTGAGAGTTTGGTGGCTTGGGTGTTGAAGGAAAGTGAGCTATCCATCCATACCCCAAGGCTTTTGATGGAATTTTTTGGGGTTGGCGGCGGTCCTAGGCTTGGGGGCCACAGGGAAGGGGACAGTGCCGGATCTGAGGGTCCTAGGAGCATTAGCTCAGTTTTTCCTCCGTTCAATTTCAGGGATGATGACGTCATCCAGCTCCTCCCTTCCTCCAGGCATTCTCTGAGCCCGCCTGGCGCAGTACGAGATGGTTCCTGCGCCAGTGAGACCACCAGCTGTGTGTCGTCCGCATATGAGATGATTTTAACTCCAAAAGGGCGGACGACATTGGCCAGTGGCCTCATGTATAGGTTGCACAAAGCAGGGCTCAGAGACGAGCCCTGAGGAACTCCACAGTTTAGCGGTCTACTGGAGGAGACGGAGTCGCCGTCAAAAACCCTGAAAGACCTGTTCCTCAGAAAGGACTCAAACCTTGAGGGGAACGCCCCCTCAACCAGTGGCCAAGGTACGTAATTTGGGAGTCATATTGGACAACAAAATGACATTCCACCAACATGCCAACTCTGTGGTCTCCTCATCGTTTTACATCCTAAAGAGGTTTAAAAAACGAATCCCTTATTTACCTCCTTCCGCGGGCAAAACTTTAATCAGTACTCTGGTCTTTTCCAGAACGGATTACTGTAATGCCCTTTTTCTGAATGCCCAGGAAAAGGTCCTCAACAAACTGCAGTTGGTCCAAAATGCCTCGGCTAGGACCCTACTAAATATCCCTAAATTCACATCCATCTCCCCGCACATCCGGCAGCTTCACTGGCTCCCAGTGAGGAGCCGGACTAAATTTAAGGCTTTATGCATCGCATATAAAGCCATCAACAACTTAGGCCCATCATTTTTTAAAAAAGCCTTTTGCCCGCTCGAACACCCAAGGACTTACGTTCATCATCAGCCCGAAGGGCAAATTGGGGAGATAGATGTTTTACCATCTCGACAGCGAAACTCTGGAACACGCTACCCCTCCATATCAAAACCGCTCCCACGCTCATTAACTTCAGGAAAAAACTCAAAACATGGTTGTTCGTACCATAACTCTTTCTTCTTCTGCCACAGTGAGGGTTCTGTTTATGTTAGCGCCGAGACACCCATTGGGTATTTGCGCGCTTTAAAAATTGCATTAAATAAATAAATAAATAAATGTACTTGGTCTCCGCTCCAGGATGGCTGAGTATATGAAAAAGGCTTCTAAAAACCTTGAGGCTAGCCAGGAACTTCAAAAAGCCTGGCATGACCAAAAGGATGTGCTGACTGTGTACCAGCCAGGACAGAAAGTGTGGGTGTTGGAGCCAGTGGTCCCAGCAGCACTCCAAGACAAATGGTCTGGATCCCACACAATTGTTGAGCAAAAGGGAGCGGTAACCTACCTGGTTGACCTTGGAACTCCCAAGAGCCCCCACAGGGTGCTGCATGTCAACAGATTGAAGGCATATGTTGACAGGGCAGACATGGGCTTGCTCATGGCTACAGATGAGTGACAGGAGGAAGAGAGTGACCCTCTCCCAGACCTGCTCTCTCCCTGATGATGGGTCAGTTGATGGAGTGGCCTTGGCAGGCAGCCTCACTGCCCAGCAGCAGAAGGACTGCAGACAAGTTCTACAGTCCTACAGGCATATGTTTTCTCTGACTCCAAGACAGTCTGCCTGTCAAGAGTAAAATCTACAGGCAACCTGACCATGTCAGGGACTGCATTAGGACAGAGGTCCAAAAGATGTTAGAGTTGGGAGTCATTGAGCCCTCAGAGAGCCCTTGGGCCAGTCCTGTAGTTCTTGTGCCTAAACCTCACACCCACGATTCTTTTTATTTATTTTTTATTAAAGAAGTTGCATTTCATCAGTACAATACAAGAACAAAAGCTCCATGCTGAGACACAGTTCAAAGTTGCAAGATACATTCCAACATAGTCACATCCTGTACAATGAGTTCCAGAGTGTCATCAATAATATCATGAAACTGATCCGGAGGGAGGAAACTATGGGTCTCCGTAAGGAGCCTATGGCAGAGAGATGGGAACACATGTTAAACACTCTGCAGGAGGCAGGAGACACTGTGGAGGAGGAGACAGCGGGGCACTAGGCTGACGCAACAGGCGAGAGGGGCGGGGCACAGAGAGCGCCACATCAGACACATCCTCTGGTGCACTGCGCGACGCAGAGGAGAAGCTACACTTGGTGAGGAGCCGTGCGAGTCAAATGGGTGGGAGCAGTGGCGGGGGAGGGGTTGGGCTGGAAGGGTCGAGAATCGGGGCAAACGGTAATGTAATTTGGTGACTGTGTCGTAGTTAGTTGTTTTGTTCTATTGCACATGCTAATCATTTGGGGTTGGGATGGATATGCAAAGCTTGTCCCTTCCCTTGTAGAGGGGTGATGCATTAACTCCTGTTCCCTAATCGGAAGTCACACCTGGGCGCTTGTATCCTGTTCAAGAACTACTTTAATTGTATTGTCATAACGCCCTTGATGAACCACGATGTTGATGTAATAATATCCGTGAATAACTGAAGAGCCATTCTGATTGTAAAGAAGTGCCTATTGTATTGTTGAATTTACAAATAACAATAAACAGATTTAACAAAAAAAAAATAATATCATGAAACAGCATCGTGGCAGCGCGGTGCGTTTTAGGCAAAAGTGCACCTAGGAGGGAAGGCATGGGAAGGGAAGGCCCCAGGGGGAGATTCTTTGGGACAGTCAGGAAGAAAACAATGTGGAGCTCGGCACAGACCTGCAGCAGTGGCCGCCGCGGGCCAAGGGCAGGCAGGGAGCCCGGGGGAGGCAACACCGGGAGGGATCCATAGGCAGTAAAGGCAGTGGGGGAGCAGAGAAGGAATCGGGCATCGGTCGTCGCTGCAGCCGCCGCAGGCACGGGGCCGGCGGGAAGCGCAGGAGAGGGAGCTCCGCTAGGGGAGGAGCGGGAGAGGAGGTAGGCGACCAGGGGGCCCCAAATGTCAACAGGTCGAGATCTAGCAGGCATCAGGTCCCAACATTCAGAAAGGAGTGTTTGACAGCGGGAGGCATCCTCCAGCCAACTCGCAACCACGGGGGCGGGCCCCCGGCCCCAGCACATAGCAACCCTATGTCTCGCCAGCACCGAAAGCATTGAAATCAGCCGACGTGAAGCGTCAGGACAAGGTTTGACGAAGCAAAGAAGACAGAGAAGAGGGTCCGGACGAACTGCTACACCAGTAATCTCAGAGATAGCGGAGCAGACCTCCATCCAGAACACCTGCACCTTAGGCCAGATGAGCAAAGTCCGCAGCCGGTGCAGAAAATCGCATACAGTGGGGATGAGCCCCAAGCGATGAAGATACAGTGGAGTGCAATAGAACCTGTGCAAAAACTTGAAGTGAATCAACCGGAGCCGGTAGTTCGGGGAGAGCTTGGTAGTTTGGTTGCAGCAATAGTGCCAGTCGGCGTCCGATATATCCACGCCGAGATACGCGCTCCACGCTTCGCGCGCTCGAGTCGAGGAAATCGGGGAGGCTACCAAAGCAAGAGCATACAATCTGGTGACAAGCTTGTGTGGGGATACAGAGGTGTATACGAAATCCAATGCTGGGAAGGTAGGCGGAGGCTGCGGAAAGGTCGGGTGTAGCTTCCGGCAGGTAGCACGCAGCTGATAAAGTAGAAAAGTATCCAACGGGGAAGGGGACTCAGGGAGGGAGTAGAAGGAATTGTCTGGGTACAGATGCGCTACAGTCCTGAGGCCCCGCGACACCGCATGCCGAGATATACTGGAGGACTGAAGGGGCGGAAAGTCCGGGTGGTCAATGATGGGCATGGCATTGGCGGACAAGAAAGAGAGACCAGAGAGGCGACTCAAATATAACCATGCCCAGCGCAACGTCTCCACAGTATTTACCTCCGCACGAGGGCGTACCGCGGGGGCGAACAATGCAGTAGATAGAGGCCAGGGGGAGGGAACATCTGATTCCACTGCAACGTGGGGTTGGTAAGGGGAAGGATGCAGCCAAAAATGAAGAAAACTGGCCTGAGAGCAAAGCGCGTACAGACGAAAATCCGGCGCACCTAGCCCGCCAGCCGACATAGGCAGGGTTAGAATGTCAATGGCAATCCTGGGCTGCCGCCCGCCCAGATCAACGAGACCACCAGCGAATAAATCCGCCGGAAGTAGTACGAGGTGAGAGGGATAGGTATGTTAGAGAAGAGATAGAGGAATTTGGGGAGGACCACCATCTTGGCAATGGCAACGCGTCCAGCCAGGGACAACGGCAACCAACCCCATTGAGGGATTTTAGACTCAAACCAATCCACTGCACGGCCAAAATTGGATCTCCAGAGTTTGTCCGGATCCCTGCTCAGCCAAATGCCCAAGTAACGCGTAGGGCCAGACGCACACTCAAACGGAAAATCTGGCATAAACGGGAGAGTGGCGTCTGTCAGGGGGATGAGCACGGACTTACTCCAGTTGATCTGAATGCCCGAGAGCCCCCCGAACCGAATAACCTCCCGCACCAGGGGCTGAGATTGTCCTGGGGGTGGCGAACATAAAGGGTGACATTGTCAGCCTACATGGAGACCAGAGGGCGCGAGATGAAAAATCAATGCCCCTGTGAGTGTGGTGTTGCCGCAGCTGGGCCGCTAGGGGTTCCATGGCGATGGCAAAAAGCATGGGCGATAATGGACACCCCTGCCTGGTTCCGTGGGGGATACTGATGGGATCAGACACCTGTCCATTTATACAAAGACGGGCTGTGGGGTCGGTATATAGAAGCCGAATGTTGCCCAGACAGTGGGCA
Source organism: Lissotriton helveticus (assembly GCF_964261635.1). Taxonomy (NCBI): domain Eukaryota; kingdom Metazoa; phylum Chordata; class Amphibia; order Caudata; family Salamandridae; genus Lissotriton; species Lissotriton helveticus. The sequence goes on along the minus strand of NC_136067.1, from coordinate 1,153,356,799 downwards.
CTAAAACCCATACGAGACTGGACATAAAAAAAGGAAGGGCCATTCCAGGGTGTCAAACGCCTTTGTGGCGTCGAGCAGTGCCGCCACGGCTGGAAGGCTAGGGTTAATTTGGTGTAATACGGAAAAGATGGTGCGGAGATTGTGGGAGGTGGCCCTACCGGGGATGAAGCCTGATTGTTTGGGGAGGGCAATGGTGGGCATTAATAATAAGAGGCGAGAAGCGATCAGTTTGGCGAAGATTTTATTGTCTATATTAATCAGGGAGAGGGGGCGATAGGAGTCACACCGATCGGCGGGCTTATCGGGCTTAAGAAGCAGGATCAGCGAGGCCTCGCGGAGAGACGGCGGAAACGTGCCTTTATCGAAAGATTCGTTGAACATGGCAGCCAGATGTGGAACCAGGAGAGAGGCAAATGCTTTATAAAAGGAGGCGGGCAGGCCGTCCAGGCCCGGTGCCTTGTCGCTCGAGAGGCCGTTAATAGCTACCAATATCTCTTCTTTCGGAAAGGGCTCGTCAAGGAATTTGCGGTGATAGTCCGCCAGCCAGACCAGGGCGATGGATTCAAAGTATCGGTCAAACTCCTCCGAAGGAAGAGGGGAGTTTGCGGAATAAAGGCTGTAGTAGAAGGCGAGGAAGCGGGACCTGATTTCCTCCGAGGACGTTCTACGATCCGGAACCCCATCACTAAGGGCCGCGATGTAAGAAGCAGCACGCGGCGGACGCAGTAGGTTAGCAAGGGTACGCCCCGGGCGGTCCCCCTCCCCGAAACGGCGAGCACGGCCCTCCCTACCCAGGAAGGACAACTCACGACCGGCCTCGTCAGCAAATTCAGAATGCTTCTGGCGCAGTAGCGCCAACGTGTCAGGGCCAGAGCCATTTACCAGAGCGGTGTCTAGATCACAAATCTCCCCCTCCAACTTAGCCAGCGCGGAGCGAATAGACCGAAGAACGCACCCCTGTTTAGAGATGCATTCTCCCCGAATAAAAACCTTAAAACCCTCCCAAAGGGTAGAGGCGGAATGAACAGAGCCCTCATTAAGCTCGAAATAGTTAGTGATGGCCGTCTGGATTTCGTCGCTAAGGGCGTTAGGAGGAAGACGCCAAGAGAAAGCCCGCCGTTGAGAGTTAGGGGGCCGGATGAGAAGCCGAACCGGCGCGTGATCGGAGAGGGTGTGGGCCATATGAGTGGCATCAATAGTCCAGGACAGGACGTCCAGCGAGGCAAGCCAAAGGTTGATTCTCGACCAGCAACCCCTCGCACCCGTGACACACGTGCCCTTCAGGGCGGAGATGACGCCAAACATCGAAAAGCTTATTGTCGGCCAAAATGGAGGAAAGAGCAGTGGCAGCTCGCGGGTGGGATAGGTGAGAGCCCGAACGGTCCAGCGTGGTGTAGAAGGTAACATTAAAATCCCCACCCCAAATCACGGCAGCGGGACCACAGGAGGAGATCAGAGGCCAGACGCGGTGGAAGAAACCGGGTCGTCGGAGTTCGGGCCATATACCGCGGCAATGGTGACCAGCTGATCAGACCAGAGACCATGCAAGATCACATATCTGCCTTCTGGGTCTATAAGGGCACTGGAAGTTTGCCAGGGGATGCCGCGGCGCAGCAGGATCGAGACCCCCCTTGGCGTAGGAGGAGTAGGTTGATGAGTGGGATTCCCCCCAATAACGCGCATGGAGCCTGGAAACCGAGCTGGGAAGCAGGTGGGTCTCCTGTAAGAGACAAATGTCCACGCTATGGCGCTGAAGGTGAGCGTGAGTCAAGCGAGCCTTGCGGTAATCATTCAGGCCACGGACATTCCATGTCCAGTAGGTTAGATTAGCCATGTGAGAGGTGATAGAGGGCAACGCCGCGCGGGGCAGGCCGCAGGGGACACGGTCGCGCCCAACACCCAGCCACAACGGGGATGTAGGTAGACCAGTTGGGGGGTGCATGACCGGCAGCAGCCCAGGAGAGTAAGAGCCAGCCCAGGGTGGGCGCCAGCACGCACATGAAACGAGGGGGACTGAGGGGGACTGAGGGTGCCGCAGGCGCGCCAGTGCAAAAAAAAGCTGACAAACTGAAAAGGAAGTACAGCAACAGCAATGGGCATAAACCACAACATGTAATAAAGCACCTTGCTTGAGAGCTAGACAACCAAAGTTTCGAGCACAACAAAGCGTCTACAAAGCAGCAAACAGTCATGATCCGATGCAACAAAAAGGCAGCAAAACAGGGCCACCACCCCACCAGAGGAACAAAACCACCCCCCCCCCACACCCCAAAACAGAGCCACCACCCCACCAGAGGAACAGAACCCCCCCCCCACCCCCCAGTACCAACAGACCAGTTGCTGCGCGGATCCCACAGAGCAGCCACCGCCCCACACCCACCCTCCCAAAACATTCCCAACACCACTAGGCAACAGAAAGCCCACCACCCCACACCCACTCCAACCCCCACAATCAGGCTGAGCAACCCACCCACTCCACACATGGAACTCACAACTAGGAAGGGACAAAGAGGCAGAGATCATGGGAATCATCCCTGTGGGGGCATAGCAAGACTCAGCGGACACGCCTGCAAAGAAGCAGGGTGGCCAAGCTTGGGTAAAAACAGAGGCATCATCATATATAACTCACAGTGACATAAATTTCAACAATCCCACATTCAGTCATTGTCGCTTAGGCGGCCATCATTTCCCAGTGGGGACATAGAAGGCGAAGCGCGCGAGTCTTTGTCCAGGCGCTTGGCGAAGGCCATGGCTTCTCGGGGGTCGGGGAAGATAAGTGTCTGCGTACCCTGATGGACCCTCAATTTGGCGGGATATGCCAAGGCGTAGGAGACCCCATGCTTTTGAAGGATGCGCTTGGCCGGTAAAAATTCTCTCCTGGCGGCCTGGACAGTTAAGGTGTAATCCGGGTAAAAGGAGAGGGAGTTCCCCTGGTGAGTGATGGTGCCATTTTCCCGCGCCGCCTGAAGAATGGCGTCTCGATCACGAAAGTTTAGAGTTTTCGCCACTATAGGGCGGGGTGGCAGGCCAGGCTTCGGGGGCGGGCCAAGGGAGCGGTGAGCTCGCTCCACTGTGAAACATAGGGACAGAACGTCCCCGAAGAGGTCCCTTATGAGTTGCTCGACGAAATCCTCCATCTTGGAGATGTTGGTGGACTCAGGCAGGCCGGTAATACGCCGAGAGCGCGCCTCCAAATCCTCGTTCTTTTCACGAATAACAGCAAGTATCTTGTCCATCTGGAGGAGCTTTTGCCTGTCCTGAGTGGCGGCATCTTCCGCGTCTGACACCAGAGACTCGAGATGAAGTAGTCGGTTGTCGTGGGCCTCCACACGTGCCTTCACTGAGTCCAGGCGGGCAGATAGTTGATCGAGCTGGGACGCAATGCCGGTGACCGTCGATTTTACCTCCAGCATGATTGCTTTCAGGTCCGCCACCTGACCCGGAGGGGGGTCCATAGCGGCAACAGAGTCGGCCCCTTCTGAACTAGTGCTGTCCTGGCGCGAGGACCTCCGAAGGTCGAAGGCGATTTTAGGCTTCCTGGGGTCGTTCTTCCCCATTTCACTGTTCACTCCAGGTGGCCCCAGCCGCACCCCGGGAAATAGGAGTCGGGAGAGGCGATGGGGGGTGCCGGTAGTAACCAGGCCAGAGCAGGGATGTCAGCAGAGGGCACGAAACAGTGTCCAGCAATGCCCTCAGTCCCAAGACCCACGAAGATGGCCCCCGACACTCAGCGCAGAGAGCAGCCAGTGATCCAGCACTGTGGGCAGGCAGCCCCCAGCCCCGTCAGCCCTCCAAACACCTTCGGAGGGCGACCCGCAGAAGGAAGCAATGCCTCTCACCCCAGGCCGGGGAGGTCGTGTAGATGTTGCCAGGGGCCCCCTACAGGTGTGGCGAAGAGTGCAAGCAGCCGCAACTGCCGATGAAGAAGAAGAAGGTGCCCGCTCCCAGCGCTGGGGCGGATGGCGCACAGTAGAGTGGTCCCGGCTGAAGGAGGGAAGCACTGATCGGCGGAGCGGTGTCCCACGCCGGCTGCAGGTGGACCACCCAGGGGGCCCCGGAGTTCAGCGGGTTGATGTAGGCACGGGAAGGGCCTAGAGTCCAATGAGGCAGTGCGGGGAGAGGAAGGCAGGCGCACCCCGAGGAGCACTGATCGCCTGGGAAGGAGGGTCCACACAAGGCACAGCAGGGAGGCGCCAAGCCCAGCAGGCAGGACGAGTCCAAGCAGGACCTGGGCCCCACCCGATGTAGGTCGTGGAGCGGCAGCAGGCTCCCTCATCGCGAGCCCAGAAAGCGACGCAGGAGTTGAGAGCCGGGGACCCACAGCAGGCCCAGTGCCAAGGTAGGAGCCGGGGAGGCCGGGGCGAGCAGATTGTAGTGCCCTCCCAGCCGGCTGCTGCAGGGGTGCACAGGATGCCGCTGCGAACGCGCCGCCGGGGGGGAAAAAACTGCCAGCGGAGGATGCCAAGGGGGACCGCCGCTCCCACAGCCCGGTCCAGGCGCCGCGGCAATCACGCAAGGCCGGAGGGAGGTGGTAGGCCGCAACTAGGCCGCGGCGCCCGCGGCACGGACAGCACAGCGGGCGGCCCCCAACCCCGCCGGCAGATTCCACCACGGAAGTGCCACTCACCGGGTCGTTGGACCGACAGCAGGCCACCTCCTCCTTTACTGTATCGTTTTGGCCACCATAAGCGTGGTAGGGTATACTCGGATGCGAGTCCCTTGCTCACTGCAGCATCAGGATTCAAGCAAGCCGGGCCGAAGACGGCTGTAATGCCAGAAACCGGTCCCCGGAAGCTTGTTTCCTTTCCAGTGAAAGAATTGGCTTGGTAGTTTAGTCTGCCCTGTTCCCATGATGCACTGGGCCAGGGACAGACTAATTTGCATATAGCCAGGTTCTGAACTGGGATGGTGCAGTGAGCTAAAAAACGGTGATGGATCAAGCCCTGATCTGTTGACTGGGTAGGAGTGTTCTGCATTAATTCGGAATACTCTGTCCATCACCACCCCCTTTACTGTATCGTTTTGGCCACCATAAGCGTGGTAGGGTATACTCGGATGCGAGTCCCTTGCTCACTGCACCATCAGGATTCAAGCAAGCCGGGCCGAAGACGGCTGTAATGCCAGAAACCGGTCCCCGGAAGCTTGTTTCCTTTCCAGTGAAAGAATTGGCTTGGTAGTTTGGTCTGCCCTGTTCCCATGATGCACTGGGCCAGGGACAGACTAATTTGCATATAGCCAGGTTCTGAACTGGGATGGTGCAGTGAGCTAAAAAACGGTGATGGATCAAGCCCTGATCTGTTGACTGGGTAGGAGTGTTCTGCATTAATTCGGAATACTCTGTCCATCACCACCCCCTTTACTGTATCACCTCCTCCGCAGGGCGCAGTATGCACCGGCAATCACCAGGCCGGACGGGAGCAGGCCACCGGCGCGGGCCCGTGGCTCCAATCACGAGGCGTAGATCTCCGCCGCTATGGCCCGCAGCGGGACCAGAGTCGGGTCAGCAAATTCCTCGGGGCACCCGGGGTCGGGAAATCGCTGTATGATGCTGGCGAGTCAGCGATGCCTGCCGGATAATGCTGGATTAAGGAGCTTGGCCAGCAGAGCCCACTTACAGTGCGGCCATCTTGCAGCCGGCCAAGCCACGCCCCCCCAAACTCACACCCAAGATGGTAAGAGAGAGATGAGGTTTTGCGTAGACTACAGAGGCCTCAATGCTGTCACTAGGACAGATGCCCACCCAATACCAAGGGCAGATGAGCTCATAGACAGATTGGCTCTGCCAAGTTTTTGACCACATTTGACCTGACAGCTGGCTACTGGCAAATCAGACTGGCTGAGGATGATAAAGCCAAGACAGCATTCACAACCCCAGGAGGTCATTATCAATTTGTGGTAATGCCCTTTGGTTTGAAGAATGCACCTGCCACATTTCAAAGGTTGATGAACCAAGTTCTCACGGTTTGGATGCCTACTGTGCAGCTTATCTAGATGATATTGCTGTCTTTAGCTCCACCTGGGAGGATTACCTGATCCACCTGAAATATGTTTTGGAGGCCCTGCAAAATACAGGCCTAACTATCAAGGCTACTAAGTGCCAGATAGGGCAGAGCAAGGTTGTATACCTGGGCCACCTGGTAGGTGGGGGTCAGGTTCTACCACTGGAGAGCAAGATCCAGACCATAAAAGACTGGACTCCTCCAACCACCCAGACACAGGTCAGAGCTTTCTTGGGCCTGTCTGGGCACTACATGAAGTTTGTTAAGAATTATGGGTCCATTGTGACTCCTCTTAATTACCTCATCTCCAAGAAAATGCCAAAGAAAGTTCAGTGGACAGTAAGCTGTGAAAAGGCATTTGATGACCCGAAGCAGGCCATGTGCACTGCACCTATTCTGCAAAGTCCAGATTACTCCAAATAATTCATTGTCCAAACAGATGCTTCTGAGTTGGTTGTGGGAGCTGTTCTTTCACAATTGAATACAGATGGTCAAGACCAGCCCATTGCTTTTATTAGCAGAAGGCTGACCCCTAGAGAGAAACGTTGGTCAGCTATTGAGAGGGAGGCCTTTGCTGTGGTTTGGGCCCTGAAGAAGCTGAGGCCATACTTGTTTGGTACTCATTTCAAAATTCAGACAGACCATAAGCCCCTCTTGTGGTTAAATCAGATGAAGGGTGAAAATCCCAAACTGCTTAGGTGGTCCATTTCCCTACAGGGGATGGACTTTACAGTGGAACATAGACCTGGGACTGACCATGCCAATGCAGATAGACTCTCCAGATATTTCCACTTAGAACATGAAGACTCAACTGGTCAAGGTTAGTTTAATGTCCCTGCGTTTGGGCAGGTGTTGTGTAGGAGAGTAGGGTCTGCTTCTTATGGTCACCCCCACTTTTTGCTGTGCTTTACTGGTTTTTCGTCTTTAGTGTGGCTGTGGGCCTGCTAATCAGACCCACAGCCCAGCTGTTCTCTCTCTAAATTCATACCATGTACTTTAGGTACATATTCAATTGGGTATTGGGTCACCTTTGTGAGCCCCTGTATAGTGTACCATAGGTACCCAGGGCATAGGTGCATCCAAGGCCTACCAGGGGCTGCAGCATGTATTATGCCATCCCTGGCTGGCCATCCAAACTGACACTATAGGCTGATCACTCAGCTTGGGCAAGGTCGTGTAATCACCCCTTGCTTAAATATAGTATACCTATATCTACCCTTATATATAGACACATATATACCTATAAGTCACTCCTATGGCAGGCCTTGACAATCCTGAAGGCAGAGTGCTTGGTTTTATGTGAGATAGTGCTCTAGCATGAGCTGAGCCTGTCTGCAGCTTTCGGAACCATGTCCTTATAGCTGTTCTATGATATAGCCATTCAATATACTCTTAAGTGCATTATAATCCTCGCGGTTATTGCTAACTTTGGCTTTATCAAAACATGTCGTGTAAGCTGTCATACGCTTTGGAATACTATCCCCCCCCCCCTGCCAGTTCTGGCGGCGGCCGGGGTAGCATTCCACCCTTCTGGAGGGAGAAGACATTTAAGTTCTACTTTACCCGGTTAAAGTTAAACAGAGCCTCAGCATCACAAAGTGGACGCTGCTGCCACAGACACGAGTCTGACCTTCTGCTGCTAGATGAAACTCCAGCAGGGGAGGCCTGGACAATAGGTTTCCTGCCTTGGGGGGTGCGAGCACCTCCCCAGACAGGCTATAGTGTATTGGGGCAGGGTGGGTTGAATGAAATGAGACACTGCCTGGGGCACATAAGGTGCTCCACGCGTAGCCCGGTTCAAACCAGTTGCTGGGGCACTCCAGCCCCAGCTCTGGCACAAAACTGGACAAAGGGAAAGGGGTGTAACCACCCCCTTCCCAGGTTCCACCCATAGGAGGGACCTAGCAGGTAATCCAGCCCCTTAGTTTAGTATAAAGATAGGAGCTGACTCTAGAGACTTTAGATTTATCCTGGAAAGAAACTCTGAAACAAATCCTTGGACCTTCGACGTTCCATTTCTACTGGAAGACTGTAGACATCTCCCTTGTGGTCAAGGAGTGACCACCCTGTGCAAACAGGCACCACCAGTAACTTGCCTGTATGCTTAGTCGACGCTCCAGCCGGATCCCGAATACTTAGCGACGCAGCCTCTGGACTTCCAGACTTCTCTGACTCCGACCCACAGCAAAGCTGAGTCCCTTGGCGGACACGAGAGACGTAGGACTGGACACCCTACAGTACCTGCTTTTTGCTAACTGTGCAGCTTCTGAGGCGTCCTCGAAGTTGTGCATTGGGGTTTGTATCCAGCTCCTGGTCGTCGTCGATGCCTCCTGGTCCACGTGGCTGCAGAGACAAGCTTCACATCTTCACCTGATTGCATCTCGACATCGCCTGGTTCCTTCCAGGTTCCATCCTGGTCACTGGCTAGTGACCCAGACTCTGTCCCCTCTGCTTTCAGGTTCTTCACGACTCCGATCCACCCTTGGATCTACCAGGACACTTTTCTTCTGGTCGCCTGCAGCACTTTCTTGCAGCTCTCCATAGGAAACAGCGACGAAACCCGACACGACTTCACACCTATGCACCCGGCTTCCCTGGGTGAGGTAACTCGAGTACTCCGGTGCTCCCGTGGGTAACAACTATCCAAGTGTCCTAGTTTAACAGGGTTTTCCCGTAGTCCATCCGGAAGTGTCCGAAATAAACTACTTTGTAACTTTTACGTTCCCTTTGAATCCCTATGGTAACTCACGTGTGTGCACACGCATCCTGTGGGTCTCCTACTTCCAATCCCTTGGTTGTTCAGTGTAGCCACAGCGATTTCCTAGGCCCTAGGCCTACTCACCTTTCCTGAAATGGTTCTTATACCACTTACTTAGTATATGGTTCGTGAGGCCCCTAGGGCAGAATTGTATTTGTGCAACTTATAGTATGTTTATTGAGTAACTTGGGTTGTATCTCGAACTCTGACCTCATAAAGAGTGCAGAGGGGTTGTGTTAGTAATAAATACATATATATTTTATATATATATACCTTGTGTGGTGTCCTTTCATCTGGTATTCAAGGGGTTATATTGGTAAAACAGCTTGCTTCACATGCTCCCTGAAGTTTTAGCCTAAGACTGCTTTGTCCAAGCTACCACTAGGATAGCTGGGTCTATAAGATTGACTTTACAACCATCACCATAAGGGTTGTTTGGACTAGTGCAAGGTGCTCACTAGAATAGTGAACATCATATACCAGGCCAACTTCTCACAAGGGGGTGTTAATGGCAAGTCGACATGGCAGTTTAAAACTGCATTCAGACTGCAATGGCAGGCGTGAGAGATGTTTAAAGTTCTACTTAAGTGGGTTGCACAATCAGTACTGCAGCCCCACTGGTAGCAGGTCCTGGGCGCAGGTAATACGACTTTACTAGGGACTTGCAAGTAAATTAAATATGCCAATTGGGTATTAGAAAAGTCTTCCATGTTTTAAGTAGAGAGCACAAGCACTTCAGCACTGGTTAGCCGTCCTACCGCCAACAAAAGCAAATTCAGCAAAAAGTGGAGCCCCAAGACAAAACGTTAGTGGGGACACTGCAGTCAGGGCTAGGTCCAACGCTAGGTATGCAATAAACAAATAGACTATTCCAAAATCAGGAAGCCAATCAATTCACTGAAGGACGACAAAGCTCCTTGTCCAGAGAGTTGATCCGCTAGTTTTTGTTAAAGCTGCCAAGAGCAGCTAATTAAAAGGGGGATGTGGCCGAGCGCAATGCCATAGGTCACAGATTTTAGAGCTCCCACCAAGTGATCCCCCGTCTGACAACATTTTGCCATTATTCTGAAATCAGAAAACCCTTCAAAACATACCACCGAGCCCCCATACCCGATACCGCTGCCCACCACAACTTGTTTTTGCCAGCCTCCGACGCCAGGAAGAGAAACTGCCCGACCTGTTTCAGACCCAGTGTGGTGGCCCTGATAATATGGCAGCCGCGAGTGGCTGGACACTGCATTGAGCTCCGCACCCACATCGCAGCATAGCCCCTGATGGAACTTTGTGGGGCGGGCACTCCGAAGGCGTTCTTGGACTCTGCCACCCTACCTACCGGGGCCAGATGTAGCTCAACGGGGGCTGTGGGAAATGTGGACTACCTAGGGAGCCGGCAGTGCTGGGAGACACTGGGTGAGTGAAGAGGTGTCACGAAGGCGAGGGTGTTTGAGCTAGTGCACGCACAGGGAGCCAAGAACTGCTTGGCTTTATCAATGTTAAACGTCAAACACAAATTCTTAGTAGGATCCTTGCCACTGGCTCCTCTACCACATGCCTACTGCACTCTTACACTCTGATCAAGCGGGATTCATCCATGGTAACAATATGGCGCTTAACATTTGCAGACTTCTTACACTGTTAGAGGCTGAAACACGACAGAGCGGAGGCTGCGATCTTCGCAGTAGACATTGAGAAGGCTTTTGATAGCCTGGAATGGGCGTTCCTCTATAGTGTCATGACTCAATCTGGCCTGGGACAGGGGTTTGTGGCCTGGACAAAGCTGCTATAAACAGACCCTACGGCCAGGGTTTGAACGGGTCCCATCATCTCCGAAAGTTATAGTGTGGGTCGGGGTACCAACTAGGGGTGGGCGTAGTTCGCGAAGTAGCGCTACGCGAAGCTACGCTTCGCACTACGTGAACTTCACGTAGCACTACGCGAGCTGCGTATTAGCATGTTCGCACTGTGCAAGATGCGTTTTCAATGATTGCACAGTGCGGACAAGCATCCGGCACTGTGCAAGCATTGGAAACGGCATCTTGCACAGTGCGAGCTGTAGTTTTCTGCTGCTCGAGTAGATTATTACTCGAGCGGCAGCTTTCTCAACGCGAACAGGTAGTTTCTCATTGAGAGCGGTCGCGAGCATGCGCAACCACTCACAATGAGAAACCTGACCTCCTCGCGTTGAGAATCTCCCCAGGATGTCATTTTGCTTGCTCGCGGTCGCGAACATGACGTTCAGGACCGCGAACAAGCAAAAAATAACCGCTGCACTACGCTACGCTGCACTACGCATGTTCGCACTGTGCTACGTGCAGCTCGCGTAGTGCGAAGTTGCGAAAACTTCGCAAACTCCGCGAGCGTAGCGTAGTGCTTCGCCCAGGGTTAGTACCAACCAGGGCTGCCCTTTGTCACCCCAACGTTTTGATGTGGCAGTCGAGCCTTTGGCTTGCTTTGCCAGGGCTGGTAACAATTATCTGGGCATAACTGTAGATGCCAAGACCCACCATATTGCGTTAAATGCAGATGGTTTCTTGATTTTCTTACACAACACAGCAGGGGCTCTGAAGGGCGCTTGAGGCCTCCAGAAGCAATTTGTCTCTCTCTCTGGACTGCGATATAACTTGTAGAAGTCTTGTTTATTCCCCACACTGGTCTCCATGGACCCCCCCGGAGAGATTGAGGGCATTGCAGTGGGAACCCTGTTGCTTGCCCTACCTCAAGGTACAGCTTTATCATGATCCTACTGACTTACTGGAGGGAATGTGGGGCAGGCCATTTGAGCGCTCCAGTTAAGCATTGAGTTTTGGAAAACACTTCCCCTATCGGTAGCGGGCCAGGTTGCATTACCCAAAATGATAGCCCTCCCCACCTACTATGTGTTTTTGTGGTACTGCTGGTTTGGATCCCTCAGGTGATATGCCGAGACATTGATACACTTATTACAGGTTTCATTTACGGTTCAGTCATCAAGCGAATAGCTCTGACCACATTACAGAGACCAGTGAGAGAAGGTGGTTGGCAGTTCCTCACTTTGAGACCTACTATTTGCGGCACAGCTCCAATGACTGACGTAGTGGCTGGCGGGCAGACTCCCACCCCGGGCGGGAAATGGGCCTTTTTGTGCCTGGCCTTCACAGTCTGACTAGAGTAGTTCTTAGACTCCATTACCCCAGTGCAGGCGACACCACAGAATTCCACTTGCTGTGACACTGTTAGACTAGAAGTCTGCAGAAGACGCGTGTGAGACTACTGTATTCCCCGATATACCGCTGGGATTCTTGAAGCACTCACACATTGAGGGGACTGGCGGGACCTAACAGAGTAAGTGACTGCAGATACAACAACGCTCGGGGACCATTTCGAAGCTGAGGTGCTCCTCCCGTTTGACGAGTTCCGCTTGAGACATGACCTGCCTCAGGGCCATTTCCTCCTCCATGGTGCGGTGACAACAGCAGTTTGTAGAAATTGGGGGATGGGTATGGCAGAACCCACCTCATGCTAGAAGTTGCCAATACCTGGTCACCTCTTTGGGCCCCTTTAAAGCTGTTACTTGCTTATACAAAACGATTAGGGGAGGGGGGGGACGTGCTACTACCCCTGGGCACCCTTAGAGCCCAATGGGAGGAAGACCTCGGGATCCCCATTCCAGAGGGGGATTGGGAGAACATTTTGGAATGGATACCCAAGGTACCTAGGAATGCCTGATTTAAACTTATCAGTCTTTAAGTTCTGTATACAGCGTACCTCACCCCCTGTAGAATAAATACATACTTTGCTGTTGAGGCGACTATGTGCCCGAGATGTGGGGAAGTAGGAGCTGAATTCCTACACATGTTTTGGGAATGCCCGAGGCTGGCAGACTACTGGGAAGAAATTGCAGGCTTTCTGGCAGAGGTCACTGAGAGGGAGGTCTCTTGCACCCCTGTGCACCGTCTCTTGAGCTGGTTCTCGCAAACTGCAAAAACTAAGGCTACAAGAAAGTTCTAGGACCTAGCCTTTAACATTGCAAAGAGGGAAATCAACAGGAACTGGACGGTCTTGAGGGCACCCCGGTAGCGATAGCAAAAAAGAAATTTGAAAAGGTAGGTGGGATACGACAACATAGTGCTGCTCCCAGAAACCAGGCGTGGTCAAGAGTCACTTGACATGACCACGGCCTGGGAGACATTAGTTGATGTCCTGAAGAATCCTGACCCGTCCTCACCTGAAGGGATGCCGGATACCCCTTGATAGGTAAACAGCTATTTTGGGGATGATAGGTAAACAGCTATTTTGGGGATACACCTCCCCAAAGGGGGTGCACAAGGGATGAATGAGGCATTCAGACCATATTGGGGTAGGAACAAAGAACTACATGGGCTAACTTACACAGAGTCACTGTCACTTAAGCTATCCACAGGATCAGTTTGGGCATGTCCGATTTGAGTTGAGGTGGTGGAAATGTTCCTGCGAAGTTGATAAAAAGCAGTTATTCTGACTTAGTTACCTGTTGAGGAGAGTGCGCACGTTGCATGTCATGACAGTGTGTTGTTCTTTATTGATGCACTTCAATATGTTCTGCTCTGGAACAAACAAACTAGAAGAGACAAGGGCAGGAACATGGATGGAAGGGGAGTGCCACCATTTGCACTGGGACAGGATATTATAAACACAGTGTTGTGTGCATTAGGACGATACCCTTGAATGTCTCTACTACTAATGTATGAAGATTAATGAACTGCACATTTGAAATGTAAATTGGCATAACATTGTGCCCGACAAATGGTGTTTGTATTGTTGGAACTGTAATAAAAACTTTGTTAAAAAAAAAGAGCTTCTAATAAAAAATCTTGGGAAATTGTTCATACATTTTGAAGAAACAATGAAAATTGAAGAAATGGTTTCAGAAGAAACAAACACATACAGACCCATGTCTCTACTGAATGTAGACTGCAAAATCTACACAAAAATGTTAGCTTAAGATTAAAAAACTTTGTTCCAACAGTAATACCCAGACATGATTTGTTAAAGGCAGACTTGCAGCAGACAGTCTAAAATTCTTATGTCATTTAATAGAAAGAGCAAGAACTCTCCCTCGATGGCCATGGTACTGGATGCAGAGATGGCCGTTGATAAGGTATCGTGGAGCTTGTTGCTCTCAGCATTGCGTAAACTTAATCAAGGAGAAAGATTTGAATTAATGGTCTACTCACAACCCTCAGCTCGCATTGGAGTCAATGAACATTTATGAGAGGAAATAATACTTTCACAAGGAACCGGACAAGGGTGCCCACTATCCTCTTGATTTTCACTAGTCATCGAACCCTTTCTAACTGCCCTAAGATTCAACACAAACATTAAAGGAATACCATTCTCAACCTCCATACATAATGTAGCTGCGTTTGCAGACAATGCAATGCTTTTACCTAAGAGGCCACAACTGTATTTCCAGAAATATGTACTACAAATAATCAATATGCTAATGTTTAAGGATACTCCTTAAATCTATACAACACTAAAGCCTTCTTCCTAAAAAACATATGCCTTCTGTCAATATTAGAAAACTCTGAACTTAAACGGCAATCTAAGCAGATCAAGTAAATTGGCATACAGTTAAAAAAAAAACCTAGAGGATACAAAACACCCCAAACAGACACTATACTTAAAAATCTAATCATTACATTGTCTTATGTCCTGTGCAGGTCCATTGTCTTTTTCCGTTTGTTAGCATGAGCATGTTACAGATTACCCTCATCTTTGCGCACGTTACTCTACAGACACATTTTGCTTTGTGCCACACTGTACTTTCAAACAGAACACGCTGTTGTTTTTGCATTCTGTTCTTTCCTGGGATTTAGTCTGAACATGTAAACAAGGTCGATCAACAATGACCCTTGTTGTTCTAGTCTGGTCAGGCCCTAGCACCTAGACAAAACATGCAAATGAGGTGTTGTTTGGGAACATGTACGTTTGTCATATAGGTATGCACAGATAGGTAACACACACTTGGAGAGAGACCTTTCCATGGAAAAGATTGTGACAGCACCTGAGATGTAAAACTTTCATCAGTGTATACTAAGGTTTGGGGTCTTCTGCGAACACCTAGATCTCCTGATATATAATAATTTTCCTTCTGTAGAAGGGAAGGGAGGTTAGGCTACACTGTCATATATAATGACAGCTACATTTATGAGTTACGGACTACTTGCTATGCTAACCGGATTTGTGATAGGCCTTTTCCTACTTGATGTGGCACGTATACTGCATACTAGAGCATGATAGTTAAAATAACACTTCAAAACTTTCCTCGTGTCTCTGTCAGAACTTAATGTGGACTAGTATGAGTGTGAGAGCAAAAGGATGTGTCCCGGAACCGTGATCCACATTGGGGAGTGTTGGGTTCTGGGGTGTCTAATCACTTGTTCCTCTGTGAGTGAGTAGGAGGGCAAATGAGACACTATAGCTAGTCGGTCCTGTGCTCATGGGTACTCAGGTGGTAGGATGACTCAGTCCCTGCCTACTACGGTCCTGTGATCCCAAACATATTTCTGTGACTCTGCAGAATCCCTGCAACATCATGGCCCACTAAATATATATGTTGGTGGGGTAGAATAGTGTATTGAAATGATGATTGCCTGTCAGATAGACTTTACCATGTTTCCTCTACAGTTATTGACCAACTTCTATAAATCCATAGACAACAAACTAATCTCTGAATTTATTTTGGAAACCAAAAAAGCCAGAATAATGCTTATAAACTTCAGACTTAAGAAAACACAAGGTGATGTTAATCTTTCAAACTTCTTTAATGATCAAATTGCCTTTCTGAGCAAACAGGCATTGTAGTAGACCAACAGAACTGATACACCTTATAGGCTCTAATTGAGAAACATCTTGTTGAACAATGCACACTAATTTCTATCATAACAATGAGGAAACTAAAGGTACCGCATGCATGCTACATAATCAAGGACTCAATCATGGCCCTAAAAACTTAAGATAAAAAAACTTGGTTACATGATCCAAGGCTCTGAACATACATTGGTAAGGAAACGCACACAAATTAAAATAGATGGAAGCCCTCTATGTGGGAAAAATTGGCTAAAAAACCATCCTCTTGATTAAAGATTTTGGCTTCCTAAATAATCTGTGACTCTTTGCAGACCAGCAACTTTCTCACAATCTACAAACTATGGATTTCTAAAATTTCCTGAAACTCAAACCTTAAAAAACTTAAAAAACACATATCATACCTCAGACATCCGCTAATTAAGCTTACCTCACAAAACATTCAACTGCAAAAATTTACAGAATCCTACATTGCAATAACTGCAATAAAAAATAATTTCCAGTATTCAAAGGAAATGAATTGATTCCTGTTGCACCTTAAACATGCAAATCTCCACAGGAAAAACATGGTCTGATTATATGGAGGCTCTCCACCAAAGTTCAAATATCACTTGCACTAATCAATGTAAACTATTGACACTACACAGATCATTTCTGGACAGCTGTGATTATCCAAAATAGGCCTGCTGGAATCAGACAAATGCTGTAACTGTACTAAATCAACACGTGCCATTGAGCACATGCTATTCTACTATTCTTTGTGTCTGTATAATGATTAAACTTTCTGTGCAGGAATAGAAAATGTCATTAATTACACCGTCCCCACAAAAATCTCTCTAAACCACATCATGGTAGCTCTAGGTCCTTGGATCATAACACCTTCACCAGACACTAAAGAACAGGATATCCTTATTTTTAGATCTACTAACAATAATAGGAATCGAGCTAGGAAACGTTACAATAATATCTCCTATCGCATATGGTGGACATAGATATGTTTTCGCAGAAGTTCAGACAACACTGTAAAATAAACATTTTACTTCAAATCCTCACGCAAATTATGGAGCAAGTCGCATTTATACATGCAGAATTGTAAACTAGCTTAAGACCGAAACAACCCCAGCTCTCACTATGCCTTTTGCGTTTTCATACAAATACAACTAGACAATTTGCTTAAGCAGACAGCGCCTGTTCACACCCACTGTCACTGAACCAGACACACTCAAACCAAGCTCTATACAACCAGCATAGTCACATGTTCATTCCCCCAACCTCCATACCTCCTCCTATTCCAACTCACTCTCTGTACTTTCCTCCTCCATTTTATTCCTCCTCCATTTTCTTCCTCCTGCTCATAACAACCAGCAATGCATGAACTACATTAATATCTACGAATTATACTAATATACCACCAAACTGCACAATGTATGGATTACATCATATCAGCTAAAAAAGGGATAATTAGGGATTAAAATAAATAGATAAAAATCCAGGCAGACCAAGAGGTGGAAATGGAGCACACTCAAAGGCTGGAAAGGACCAGGGGATCGAGAGGCCTTGGAAATGTGTAAAATGCCCTTTATTTCGAACGGAAACACTAAAGTTGTCACAATGTCTAGGATAAAAAAAAGTTAATATGCTCAGGTGAAAATAAAGAGAGGTTTAAAGAGGTGTTTCATATGTTTAGTGCATCTGAAACTTCTTACTGAATATTTTTTAACTATGTACAATATGTAAACATCTGCAGGATAAGTTGAAGATGAATGTTCCTTATTTTGTTTCATTATTTTGTAGAATGTGCATTGATTCCAACGATGATGTAAATGTTTGCGTGCTGGCACAGGCTACATCACCAGGAGATCTGTTTCTTCCAGACAAGTGGCAGCTTTTGACATTTACATATGTTCACAATCTGGAAGGCAAGAAGAACATGCATGGCAAACTCTCATTATGGGTCTCTGGTGAAAGGTACAGTCCAGTTTGGAAATTGTTTTCTTTTAAATTTTGTAGATGTACATGTTTCACCCAGTTAGTGTGTTTTCTCTGGTGATTGAGTGCAACTATGCTAATTAGCTTTTATTTCATGTACATGTTCCATTGTCAGTCTTACAGTATTTTACTAAAAAATATTAACCAGTTACCTTCTAATTCACTGACCACATATGAATGTATGCCGCTTCCCTTTGGATTTGTTCTCACTGTGCACAGTAGCAAAAACTATAATAGAACACCAACTCTGTCGGACTTTGAAACTGTTTAAGACAAGTTATTTTCTTGATAACTGAAGAGAACATGTAGTTACCATTAACCCTGGGTGTAGTTCGCGTAGTAGCGCTACGCGTAGCTATGCGAAGTGCACTTCGCACCACGCGAGCTACGAGAACTGCGTAGTGCACTGTGCAAAATGCTGTTCGCACTGATTGCACAGTGCCGGATGCTTGTCTGCACTGTGTAAATCGCATCTTGCACAGTGCAAGCGGTAGTTTTCTGCCGCTCGAGTAGATTTCTACTCGAGTGGCAGCTTTCTCAACGCGGACTGGTAGTTTCTCGTCACGAGCATACGCGACCACTCGCAATGAGAAACCTGACCTCCCCGCATTGAGAATCTTGCCACAAGGTTTGTTTTCCACGCTCGCGATCAGCAACTTGTTGTTGCTGATTGCGAACAAGGAAAAATTCTCGCCGGGATGTCATTTTGCTCGCTTGTGGTCGCCAACTTGACGTTGAGGACCACGAGCAAGCAAAAAATGACCGCTACGCTATGCGTGTTTGCACTGTGCTACATGGAATTCGTGTAGTGTGAAGTAGCGCAAACTACGCGAGCGTAGCATAGTGCTTCGCCCAAGCTTCGTTACCATCCTTCCACCAATTGCCTACGCATTATTCTACCTCTATTCACGTGTACGTCACATGGGCAGATGCCTATTTTCCCGCGCAAACTAGCTTTCCTAACAACATTGTTACAAAGAATCAGAGTTAAATATTGCTCAGGAAATTCCTACTCTCCTATAATCACCTCACTGTGTTGGTATAGCCAAGGCCCTGAGTCTCCCACTGCAGGCTTGTAACAAAGCCGAGGTCAAGCAGTTATTTCCCAGTAACACCGCAAGTCCGCTGAAAACAGATAAAGTAAACGATATAGCTCTGGTGCAAACTTGATAACCACTCTTGAATTACATTTCCTGAGATTCAAGAAACACCTGAAGACCACATTTTTCAGGAAAGCAATGTCAGATTTCAGATTGTGAACCAACTCTCATCTTCCTCAAAATGAACTCTCGGAAGTTCTCAGCTGCCTATGTACATCTCTGCATCTCTTTTTTAGGTGGACTTAACAGGTTTTGGTTCTGAGTATTTCTCCACTACAACGTTCTGTTAATTCACTAGGTGATGTTTGTTCTGATCATCTCATCTGTATGGATTTTCCTACATGTGACTTACTAAAGTCATTGTCAGCAACTTCTTTGCATCTCTTCTACCTCTTCAACTCTCTTCGGAGATCGCACAAGCAGTGTGGGTTCTATGTATAACTTATTTTGAGAAGACCATTCTTTTGTTATTTGTCATTAACTACATGTGGATGTTCACTTGCAAGGGTTTAAACTCCAGGTTATTTGCTACTCGTGGGTGATCAGATTCTTTGACATATGCCTGGAACACATGACAAGGTAACCTCTGACTAATAACAATATGTTCTTGTCTGATAGTGATCTCTGAAAGGGGCTCAGAAGGACCTGGCCAACCACTCACTATTTAAACTAATTCTGAAACCATCATGCCGTTAAGCAACTTGTTGGAAAATCAATGCACAACAAAGGTAGCTTTCTCTACATCCTTATTGCAAAACCCTGCTGTATGACAATTTGTGACTAATAACTGTTCATTCATTTGATCACCATGTTA
This sequence comes from Lissotriton helveticus, assembly GCF_964261635.1. Classification (NCBI taxonomy): domain Eukaryota; kingdom Metazoa; phylum Chordata; class Amphibia; order Caudata; family Salamandridae; genus Lissotriton; species Lissotriton helveticus. The sequence continues at coordinate 1,153,337,311 of NC_136067.1, read as the reverse complement.
TCCAATTTAAACTCTTAAATATGCAGCCTAAACTTATTGCCCAACTATTGAGAAAGCCATCTTGGGCCATGCCCTTACAGACCCTGAAGGTGGATGATCTCCAAGAGAGGATTGGACTGAAATATAAACGTGCTTCCTCCAAACCTAATCTAGATGTCTCTTTTTATCAAATCTCCCTATTCCTACTGCAGTATAATGAAATTAAGCCAATCTGGCACTCTGTGAATACTTATTGAAAAAAGATCTCTTCATGACCTTTAAAGTTTTTAAAGGAAATGAAGGATACCTCCTTCAGCTTTCAAAAGCTACAAATTAAAATGGAATAGAATGGCTTATTAGAGAATAGTAGTCGAAGCAAAGGCAAATGTTTTTAGTCCGTGTATCCAGCATCACTATTACAAAGAGAACAAACACAATCTAACTTACTTTAAAGAAGCGTATAGATCTTTCTAAGAAAGACATTGACGTGCACAAACTCTCCATTTCTAAGGCAGACTAAGTACCTCCAATCTGAGCTGAAAACAATCAGTTTACACTTTGTGGTGTGTTCCAGGAAGACATGTGGCATCCTGGATCTCAAAAACTCCTTAACCTCCTCATTCACAGATTGAGCACCATTATCAAATGCCAAAAACTGAGGAACAACTTCATGAAGAAACACATCTTGTAGAAACTTGTTCACCACTTTAGCATCAAAATCGCTGAAACATATTTAACTTCCGGCCATTTACGATAAAAATCAACCAGAACTAAGGCAAAATGTGACTGACCAGGAAATGCATTGAAGGTTCCAACTACATCAATACCAACCTTTGTCAGGGCTATCAGGTCATGTAAAGGCAGAAGGCATAGGGTTAACGCAGTGTCCTGCAAATTATGGTTGAGGAAGAGGAATAGGACAAGCAGGCAGAGAACCATGCAGAAACCTAAGATGGCCGCAAAAGAAGCAAGGCTGGAGTCGCAAGTGAGCGCTCTAGCGCTGAAGGGCAATTATCTTGAACCAGGTGCTGAGTCCGCGCTATTGCGCACTTCACCTGAATCCGAGGAGGAATCTGACGTTCCAGAAAGCTCCTTGTGATGTCAGCTAGGGAAAAGGCGTCGCGCAAATAAACTTACTTTCGTGAGCAATTGGATTTCGGAACAACAGAAGACTCAAGTAAGCCCGTTCCGATTTTTTTTGTGTAATTGCGGAGCATGCACATGACGATAAGAGACAGTAGCCGGTCATGCGCGTGAAGTAGTGTTCGAGTCTCCAAGCAAGCTCATTAGGAGTGTTGAGGTACTGGGTTTTTAAGAACCGGTACAGAACCGGTAACCCAGCGGTGCCAGGGGATCAACACCCAGAGACCTCGGGTTCTCCTGAGTCAGACCTACAGAAACTTCAGAGTCTTCTAGGTGAAGTCAAAGATTAGTTTATTGGCTGCAACCAAGGTGACAGGGTCCTCGAAGTACAATTCGAGTATATTCAGGAGACTGCACACTTTCACGAAGTTAGGCTTCTCTTCTTATACACAATATTCAGCCTTGGGCAAAACATTCCTTGGATTCGTGGTATTTCATTTATGGTTACTGATTACAAAAAGAAAAGCAGAGTCATGATGACATGTACATATTTCACGTCGTGCTGCCCATAACAAATCATCCGGCAAGGCCCAACATTTCATCAGATATTGCTGGACCCCTAATAAAAACGGTCACCTCCCCATCATAAAGCAAGTGAAGAAAAGGAGTGGAGAAAGATGTGAGCGAGATATGGCAGGTATGCGCGCTGAAATGGTTTTATGGCTGGTTGGGCCTAGATGCTATCTTGCTCGGCCACTGGGAGGGAACTGACCTAACGAGTTCGGCCTGGGGCAATGGTTCTAACTTGTACTGGGGTCAGGAAGAAGTCGATTAAGGAGTATGTGTCCTTGTGGAATCAAATTCAACTGGATTAAGGCCTATGTAAAGGGCAACATGCAGCTAAGGGTTTAGAAGGTAAATGACGATTTCGAGGTGAAATCGTCACTCGAATATGCCGAAAATACATGTACTTGATGTACTCGTCATTCTCGGTCTTTTGATACCAAAATCGTCCTATTTCGACGAAGTTTTTATTCTCGGGTCCAGAACTATTATAAATCTAGATTTTTCAGAACCACAGACCCTCCTTTTGCCCTTACATAGGCAATTAATCTATCCTCATGTTAATCTGAGTCCAGATCTATATTCCTAAAGTCATTGAGATGTTGCTGCAACATCATTCTAGTGCTGAGCTCATGTCTTGACACAGGCTTCCTTACACATGATGTAACACAGAGGCCACATATTGCAGGAGCACACTGTATGCATAGACAGAACAGGAAAAGAATGGCTAAGACCATCCCAATGACCATCAGAATTTTCCATCCCCAGGCAGATATTAGTTCCCAGAACCATCCCATTAACGACCAATCTCCTTTATCCACATGAATAGATTCGGAAATCTTATGTAGTTTGGAGATGGCCCCGTACACTGTCGGAGCATTATCTGGAATAAAAATGCAACAACTGGACTGGATCAATTTGCATACTCCACCTCGGTCCGCAAGTATTACATCCAAAGCGACCCGGTTCTGAAGGGTCATCAGTCGATCCGACTGGAGCTCAGCAGTCAGGTTACTAAGGGCACCAGCAGTTTCAATCACGGTGGATTCAACTACCCTTGTCAATTGCCTTATGTTTCTGCTGTTAGCCATGGCTCCCCAGAACGGCAGGAAACCCATTGCAAAGTCACCAAATTCTTGACCTGTAGTGTCTTCTTTACTCAAAACACCTCTAACTACCCTTGTCCGATGGTAATCCGCCGCTGCTGTGTAGGTGGGAGGTAACGGGAATGAAACAAAACATGAGCCCGAGAAGTCAGGGGGCAACCATGTATAGGCTTTATCATGGCAGATGAAATAAGTACCCTTAGCGGCTAAAAAGGCAGGGGAAGTCTGAGATCCAAAAACATACGTTTCTGTACAGACACTCTTCCCTAGCTGAGCTCTGGGATTCCTGCCAATACCTTGCAGACACAGGTGACCTTGATGGGGTACGATCCAGATAGGGGACGATCTTTTGGCTTGCTGTTTCTCACTTAATGTAGTGCCATATCCGGTCACATTCCAACCTACATATGCAAGTATCTCATCATCCGGGGTATCTTCGTAAGAAGTTACTTCCTTGATCATGTCAACTATACCCTTGACTAGGGCGCTAGTCTTGAGGTTGTCTTTTACAGAACGTAGGGGTTTGATTTCTCGTGCATATATGAACATTGTCCTATATGCCCATACTGACCCATTGCGACTAAATGGCAGGACCAAATAGGGGATACCTCTATCCGTGGTGTGGGGCATGAGACCGCACACCCAACAGTTGGTTGTGTTCATTACAAGTTGGTGTTGGTGTAATAACTGAACGAAGGAGTTATTAATGAACTCTAATCTCCTATTTGATTCGTGGTCAGGCAAAGGGTGGAAAGAATGAGAGGAAACAGTAGGGGGAGGTATGGGTGATGTAGTGGGCGCAAATGTCACGTGAAAAGAGAATAAGACATAGCTTATCAAAAAGACCATTACGCTAAATAGCATAAAAATACACATTATTATAACGTTTTTCTTCGTCATTGTTTTCAAAAGTCTCTGCTTAAAGTTCATTTGTTTGGCAGGCCTCTCCACATCAGGAAACTCCATCCTCTCTAAGGTGCTGCCCGCGGCGGTAGGTTGTTTCTGCTAAAGGATGCTTCCGTCAGTCTAGGGCAGCTCCCTTGGACTAACCGGAACCAGCGACCTATCGTCGTCAGCTGCACCCAAAAGTCTTTAATCAACCGCGACCCTAGCAGCGGAACCCGGATGGCGGTTCAAAAAAAAACAAAAATAAGCAAGTTACCTAGATGGGAGAATCTGCACTTTCAAAAATAGTATTTGGGAAAAACGCATTTTTTATTAGTCCACAGGTTTTTCTCTCGGATCATAAAATAAATCACTTTTACTTTAGTCTGTTTTTCTTGGTCGTAAATTGTAGCGTCTTTTCCCGGGTACTGTCTGGTCCAGAAATAGTAGTTCAGGTTCCACAGAGTTCAATTGTTCTGGTGGTGGCACACTTTCTTGGAAAATGTTCTCACTCTTACAATCACGTTTAGCTTCTTTTACACGTTCATCAGTTGTGCGCTCTGAGTCAGTGCCTCCTTTCCGGACCCATTGGTCATGTGGCAGAGGGAAGGGTATCTTCTTACAATGGATCCCGTGGACCCAATTGGTCTTCCCCTCCACCCTAACGGTCGACCTTGTAGACAGGAGGACGAGGTGAGGCCCGGTCCATCTGGGCTGGTCGTTTCTTGTCCTCTGGAAGTTTCGGACAAGCACCCAGGAACCGGGGTCAATGGAGTGACCCGGTGTCTCAGAGACCGGAGGCAAGGTGTTGTGAACCTGTTGATATAAAACACGCAATTTAGCCGTCAATTCATACAAATAGTCAAGCAAAATGGGGTGTTGCAGCTCGCTAAACTTCGTGGGCCTAGGCACTCCCCATATGTTGGCTGGCCGACCAAAGATTACTTCATAGGGGCTGAGTTTCATTCGCGAATGCACAGTCATTCTGGTGGATAGGAGTGCTAAGGGTAGAGCGTCAGGCCATTTAAGACCTGTGCTCGCTTGGATTTTGGCCAATTTAAGTTTAAGCGTGCCATTGTAACATTCCACTAATCCAGCTGATTGGGGGTGATTTGCAGCGTGGAACTTCTGCCTAATGCCTAGCCCTTCACACACTCTTTTCATCACACAACCCACAAATTCACTTCCGTTGTCAGACCAGACCATTCTAGGCATTCCGAACCTGGGGAAGAACTCTTTCACAAGGGCTTTCGCTGTGGACAAGGCAGTATTGTCCCTTAGGGGATAGGCTTCTACCCATCTTGAGAAGGCACAAACAACCACGAGCACGTATTTTAAGTTGTTGCACCTCTCCATGTGTATGAAATCTAGCTGCAAAACCTCGAACGGATACGTAGGAGGTGCAAAATGACCAGCTGGAGTTGGGGTTCCCCTACCAGGATTGTGCTTCAGACATACCATGCAATTCTTGACAACATTCTCTGCACACTTGGAAATCCCTGAATTCTTCCACACTGGGGCCAACAACTCGCAAATCCCTTTCGCGCTGATATGGGCCATCCCATGAGCCATTGTAACCACTGCAGGCACATATGCATCGGGTAACAACCATCTCTGATGCTCTGTCAATTCAATCCAACAACCATTTGCATCCATTCTCCCTGTACTTTCTCTCCACATGCTTAACTCTTTCTCCGTGGCCTCAGCTTGGATGGACTTCACACTTTCTATCGTGTCTTCACATATTCCAACATCACCAGTCCATCTTTCTGGGCTCGCAACATACATTCGGCTCATCATATTCTTTGCAGTGTCCTTAGCAGTTTCATCAGCGAATGCATTTCCACGACCAACATCATCAGTCACTTTCTTGTGTGCACTACATTTCACGATCGCTACTTTCAGGGGCAACGTCAGTGATTCAAGAAGCTCATTCACCAACTGACCATGCTGAATCTTGGCTCCATGCGAAGTCAGGAACCCACGTTCTCTCCACAATCGTCCAAAACTGTGAGCCACTCCAAAAGCATACTGGCTGTCGGTATAGACAGTCACTTTCATTCCTTTAGATAACACACATGCTCTCGTCAGTGCCACGAGTTCAGCGGCTTGAGCTGAACCATGTGGTATTCGCGCAGTTTCAATGATTGTGTGCAAAGTTGTGACAGCATATGCTGTAGTCACGTTACCATTTGGGAGTTTAAAGCAGGAACCATCCACCCACAATGTACCATCACATTCAGCAAGAGGAGTGTCGAATAAATCAACTCTCCCTTTCGTCTCTTCCTCTGTTCTGAGGAAACAATTGTGCTGTTCTGAAGCATCCGATTCCTCTGTAATTGGTAACAATGTGGCTATGTTGAAGGTACTGCACCTTTTTATGTGCACATGGCTTGCTAGTAGCGTCAATTCATAACTGGACAGTCGAGCACTAGTTAAGTGCTGTCTTGGTCCTATTTAATAACGTGTCTACTGCATGCGGGACCATCACGATTAGTGTATTATTCATTACTAGACCTGCAGACTGTCGAATAGAAACAGCTGCTGCTGCTGTGGCCCTTAAACAACTTGGCAATGCTCGTGCTACCGGATCCAAAGTTGACGAAAAATAGGCGCATGGCCGCTGTCTATCTCCGTATAACTGAGTCAGTACAGACAATGCACAGCCCTCCTTCTCGTGGACGTATAATGTGAAAGGCTTACTGTAGTTGGGGTTGCCTAACACAGGGGCCGAACATAATGCTGTGCGTAATTCGAGAAAACTTTTCTGACACTCATCAGACCAAGGGATGGGATTGGGTGTATTTGTAAACGTTAGTGCCAATAAGGGTTTGGCTAATAACGAAAAATTTGGAATCCACTGTCTACAGTACGATGTGATGCCCAAGAAAGCGCGTACTTCTCTCTGCGTTCTTGGCACATTCAATTTCGCTATTGCCTGAATTCTTTCTGGGGTCAGTTTCCTTCCCTCCTTCGATAAGAGATGACCTAAGTAGGTCACTTCTTGTCGGCAATATTGGAGCTTGGAAAGTGACACCTTGTGATGCAGATCACATAGATGACGCAGTAATGTCAACATGGCCATTTTACATATTTTCTCAGTATCCGCAGCGATGAGCAAATCGTCCACGTACTGTACGAGAGTGGCACCTTTGGGCAAAACCATTGTGTCAAGCTGACATTTCAGAGCTTGACTATATATTGAGGGGCTTTCACAGTAGCCTTGAGGAGCGCGTTTAAAGCGGAAACTGCGACCTCCTAAACTAAAGGAAAAAATATCCCTGCTTTCCTCAGCAATCGGGATACTGAAGAAAGCATTCTTCAGATCAATCACCGAAAACCAGGATGCAGATGCTGGAATCATAGTCAATAATGTTGTAATGTCGGGGACAACTGGGAATTGTGGCACCACTATCTTATTTACTTCCCTAAGATCAATCACAAATCTATACACAGGTGGCTGAGAAGGGTCAGTTTGTTTTAAAACAGGCAGAACAGGACTATTGCAAACATTGCCTCGTGTTTCTTCAATTACGTCTTTTTCAATCAACTCGCAAACAATCGCTAGCAAAGCTTTTTCGCCCTCATTGGATATCCTGTATTGGGGAATTCGTGGCATTTTGACATTCGGCTTCAATGTTACAACATACGGTGGAATTTCTAAAAGACCTACATCATTCGGACCAGTAGCCCAAAGAATATCTGGAAGAAGTGCCAATTCTGCTGGAAGTGTATTTCTCGACAAATACATGGGAGAAACCACTTTCTTACCTAAAGTAAGTTGTACTCCTGAGGGAGAACAGTACAAAGTCGCATATAATCTTTTTAGCAAATCTAATCCTAGCAGATTTTCACCACAACCTGTTGTCAAAATAAGTGGTGCTTCGAATTCACAAGGACCAACAGAAAGAGATAAAGGGTCAGAAATTGGATTTCTAACCGGGGCGCCAGAAAAACCTACGGAAACGTTCATTTCGCCAGACAAAGGTGCGCCAGGGAGTTTGGAGTGCATAATAGAACTCTTTGTAGCACCAGTATCCAACAGAAAAGGTTCTGACACACCCGATGTGATCACCTCAACGTAAGGTCCACTCTGATCTACTGGAACTGAAACGACTCCCTCTCTTCGTCTATGGCTGTCCTAGCAATCCTCATTTTCCCACTGCTCATTTTCTGTGTAATACTCGTCAACGTAGTATTGAGCTGTCCTGTCAGATACGTTATTTTGCTGGTCAAACCTGTTCATGGAGTTTTGTGGTGGAAGGGGACGTGCGTCCTGAGGGGCGTTTCCACGCCCTCTACCTCTAGGCGCTTGCTGACTACCACGACCTCTTACGCCAGAAATTCCATTTGCACGTTGTGGTAGGGCAGGACAGTCATATTTGTAATGACCCTCTTGTTTGCAGTATAGACACTGGTTGGGACCTACGCGGTTTTGATTGTAATCGAATCTTTGCAAGTTTCTCTGAGGCTGCTGAAAAGTGTTCTGGTAATGATTCGGACCATTATTATTTTTATTACCACCACCACGTGGCGGATAGGCTTGCTGTAGCAAAACCTTCGTTTTGAGTTCTCTAGTTTTCTTCTCTACTTTATCTTTCTCATCTTTGTCCCTATTCTCGTAGTACTGTGCGGTAGCTAATATCTGGGCTGAAGATGAGACTGCCCAAGAACTTTCCGAATCTTTTAATTTCCTACACAAATCTGGAAGTAGATTGTGCACAAATTTATCGACAAACAATCTCTGACCACCTTCTGTGGTCATATCTTGACCGCTATGGTCAATGAATGTTTCTTCAAATCTGGTGAAGAAATCTGACACAGTTTCTTCTTTCTTTTGCTTGCATGCAGATAACTTATCCCAATTTACGCGTATTGCAGGCATTATCGTTTTCATGTAATCTACTATTCTACCAGGTAGTTCCGCTATCAAAGGCTCAGGCTTGGCACCACCAACTTGTCGTGCGTCTGCAGTAGTAATATTAGCCCACGTGTCACCTAATTCCTGGTCATGATCTACATGACGAATTTTTCCCCATAACGGCTGTGGAACAACGTTCCCGAATAACATATCGATATCGGCCAAATTCATTATACATGACCCAGCAGTTTGCGACAATTCTTTATAGTACCCTGCAGGATTTTTACGCGGATCTGGTAGTGTTTGTTTGAGTGCTAAAACTTCAGCTCGCTTCCATGGGACATATACCCATACGCGGTGAAAGTGCGGCAGGACAGGTGGGACAGCTGTCGCGTCACCCTCTCTCCATTGTGGGGGAACTTCTCTCATAGGGTATTGTCGTGCCTTTTTTCTACCAGATGCACTAGATTCCGGTGTTGACCCAGAACTGCTTCCCTTACTTCGATATGAAAATAGCATCTCAACTGCTTTTTCCACATCGGGACCTACAATCATACCCTCTCCAAATTTAAATCGTACACGACACATCTCTTGTGGGATGCATTCTTGATCATTGTCTTCTAAATCTTCGCCAAGAAAGACGCACATCTGTTCGAACACATATCTCTGTGTCGCTGCTTCCCATTGGTGGAAGACTTCCATGACAGACTGTACATCATATTTTGCAGTGTCCAGGACCCATTTCCGAGCTACACTATTCAGGGAATCTCTCTCTTGATAATCAGGCAGTTGACTTCGCAACTGTCTTCTTCCTATGTTAGGGGTCGTAGCAGGCGACCCAAAAAGAGGTAAAAGAAGATTAGTAACAGTGCTGGCCATTTTCTGCCGAATGGAAGGTGAAACTGAAGGACAAGCAGATGAAAAAACGGGGTGAGGTAAGGCGGGGGTAGAGATGGCAGAAGAGGTATCAGGAATAATGGATGTGGTACTAGGCAAAATCATAGAGGGGGCATTAGGAGATGTAGAAAACACTGTAGGCAAAATCGTAGAAAACACAGGTGAAACAGAAGTGGTCGGTGGGCCTGGAGGAGGCTGCACCGAAGAAGTAGGAGCCAGCTGAAGAGCAGCTGGTGGGTGCTGTGGAAGAGCCAGAGGCGCAGCTTGTGCAACTAAAGGTTGCGGGGGTGCTGTGGCATTCTGCGCATAGGGGGGTGGTGAAGTTAATAATTGCGACATTAATTGGTCTTTTTCACGCTCTTTTGCTGTCCCTTGCTGAAGAGACGGCAAAACTGGATAACATTTATCTATTGCCATTTTACGTTGCCTGTGCAACTGCTCATTTATCTGCTCTTCCTCATTATCTTTAAACTGCACGGCAGCTTGCATTACTGAAAGTCCCCCTTCACTCTTATTTTTCTTAGCTAATTTAATTTCTTTTTGTTTGGCTTCTTTGCGCCATAAGCGGAAAGAGTCAAACATCGCCGGCCGGGCTTTCTTTTTGAAGAGTTTAACTTTAAGGTTGTCTAAGATTTCAGAATCAAAGCTACCATATTGGGGCCATTTTAAAACACCATCTTTCCTAGTGTATTTAATCCATACCTCGTTGTAAACGATGGGGCCTACCCCATGTTTAGCGTATAGCTCGTAAGTCGGAGTTCCAACTGGAGGAACCGGACATGAGTCCTCCAATCGGGAGTCCCTATTGTTACTACCAAGACAAAACCAATTCCCGAGTCTAAGACTAGGCATCCTCGCTCTCTAGTCTAGTTCCAAAACTTCAAAGGATTTATCGATTACGATATTTCTCGTGAAAACACGAGTCCTTCGGTTATGGTGCTTGCAAGAACCAATAAAAACCTTATGTATCTCCAAGATACCACAAAGTAAGTCCAACTAAGGACTGGGAGACGCTCCACTTATACTTAACTGAAAATATCGATGGCTTCACCAGAAGACTCGTCTCAGCGTTTCGCTCTACCAAAAATTTCAAGGGGCCAACATCAGGGCGATAGCCAGGGCAGCAGTCCTTGTAGCCGTCGGGAAGCGGGGAACCTCGCAGTAAAGACCTTCGGACCACGTCGACATGCAGGGGTCGATGAGGTGGTGGGCCCTCCTCCGGAATTTTCACACGAAGCTCCTCACGATCTTCAGGCTGATTGGTACCACTGGAATCGCCCCACGTTGGGCGCCAACTGAGGTACTGGGTTTTTAAGAACCGGTACAGAACCGGTAACCCAGCGGTGCCAGGGGATCAACACCCAGAGACCTCGGGTTCTCCTGAGTCAAACCTACAGAAACTTCAGAGTCTTCTAGGTGAAGTCAAAGATTAGTTTATTGGCTGCAACCAAGGTGACAGGGTCCTCGAAGTACAATTCGAGTATATTCAGGAGACTGCACACTTTCACGAAGTTAGGCTTCTCTTCTTATACACAATATTCAGCCTTGGGCAAAACATTCCTTGGATTCGTGGTATTTCATTTATGGTTACTGATTACAAAAAGAAAAGCAGAGTCATGATGACATGTACATATTTCACGTCGTGCTGCCCATAACAAATCATCCGGCAAGGCCCAACATTTCATCAGATATCGCTGGACCCCTAATAAAAACGGTCACCTCCCCATCATAAAGCAAGTGAAGAAAAGGAGTGGAGAAAGATGTGAGCGAGATATGGCAGGTGTGCGCGCTGAAATGGTTTTATGGCTGGTTGGGCCTAGATGCTATCTTGCTCAGCCACTGGGAGGGAACTGACCTAACGAGTTCGGCCTGGGGCAATGGTTCTAACTTGTACTGGGGTCAGGAAGAAGTCGATTAAGGAGTATGTGTCCTTGTGGAATCAAATTCAACTGGATTAAGGCCTATGTAAAGGGCAACATGCAGCTAAGGGTTTAGAAGGTAAATGTCGATTTCGAGGTGAAATCGTCACTCGAATATGCCGAAAATACATGTACTTGATGTACTCGTCATTCTCGGTCTTTTGATACCAAAATCGTCCTATTTCGACGAAGTTTTTATTCTCCGGTCCATAACTATTATAAATCTAGATTTTTCAGAACCACAGAGTGCGTGGAGAAGTGTTTTCGGGCATTCTCACAGGAAGAGTTGCGAAGACTAGACTTGGAAATTCGAAGCATGCTCATTAGGAGAAAATATACCAAATTAGTGTTTGAAGTTCCGGGCACGCTCAGTAGCAGCGAAAGCTACAAGTGTAGAGGAGTTATCTAGAGTTTGTTCGCAGCACCTAAGTTAATAAGAAGTAAAGGAACACTGGGAGGATAAACAGTTACAGGACAGAATTAATTTCAAATATCTTTTGTAAACAAGTTACCAGACGAGTTAGTTTATTAGTGTCATTAACCCATAGAGTGAAGTAACTCTTAGGATAAGACCTTAAAAGTCCAAAGAACACATAGTATTTAGGAAGAAAAAGGAGAATCAGATTTTGGTGAAGCTGAAGAGAGTATATTTTACACTTACCTTACTGAATCCACACTTGGGCAACTGCAGCTGGAAGTGGGTGAGCAAGACCTGAAATACATAAAACAAACATAATTAGGAAGAAACAATATATATATATCAGGATTAATAAACCTATATTTTTAGTTCTAGCACTGCAGGAAACAAGTTTTAACATACAGAAGAGAAGCAAAGGTCACAACAGTATTGGGTAGGTACGCAGAGAGTTAGGAGACACAGATTTTAAGTGGTAGAAGGGCATAAGTGATAATTGTGTATTCCTTTTCAGCTGAATGTAAGCTAGTTGCATAAGAAGAAAGAAAAGACGACGTCTGAAGCTGAAGAAAGAATACGACGCTGTGTGGCAGTCTCTTCTCTATCCAATCCTCTTTCCCCCCTCTGGCCTCGTTTGCATTCAGACTATAAGAATCTGATGCGGGGAGGCTTGGGTGGGGCATTGGGAACTTGCGGCATTCGGCTCCTGTGCATTAGAAGGAAGAGCATCAACTCCTTGACAGAGTTAAGTGCCCATGTATTAATTAGCACCTGAGCAGAATGGCGGAAGGTTTGGATCTGAAGAAATTAGGGGAAATCCTAGAAGGAATTCAAAGAGAATTAATCTCAGTAAGAGAAGAGAATAGGGAGTTAAGAAAAGAAACTACAGATTTGACCCTAAAAATAAGCAAGTAGTACAAGTTAGAAATATTCAGCATTCCCAGAAGGCAATTCAAGTGAAGCATCTGCCTCACAACTCAAAATCACGACTCAAGTTATCCATTCCCTGTCCCCAGTAATTCCCTTGGCACCACCTGAGCGATTCGGTGGAGATCCTCAGAAGGCTCAAGTATTTTTGACTCAATACACATTACATTTTATGTGCCGGCCAGCAGTTTTCCCTGATGCGCAGTCTCGAGTGGCATTCATCTTGTCTTATTTAAGTGGAGATGCAGCTTCTTGTTCCATGTCCATGGTAACTAGAAATGATCCAATCTTGTATGATTTAGATGAATTTAAGAAATAATTTCTTCGAATTTTTGACCGGCGAAGTGTCTCACAAGCAACGGACAACGAGCTACTGGAGATATAACAAGGATATCACGATCTAGTGGCTTATCTGGCACAGTTTAACAAGTTGGTTGTGGAAACAGAATGGCCAGAGAACTAACGAGCAGCAGTGTTTTATCGAGGCTTAAAAGATGAATTAAAGGATGCTTTGGCACAAGTACCCAACAGGCCAACTGAGATTTCAGCCTTAATAGATTGGGTTCTGGAAATCGACTTTCGCCAGAGCGAGAGAAGAGACGAGCGAAAGAGGGAGTTCCGTCCTAGTGTGGCACGATTTGATCGAACAAGAACCAAAGTTAACAAGGAAAATGACTCCACTCGTGGTCCAGAACCAATGCAAATTGGAACAGTGCGAGAACCCCTCACCAAGGAAGAAAAAGAGAGACGGAGGGCCAACAAACAGTGCCTTTATTGTGGAGGAAATGGTCACTTTGTTCGAAATTGTCTTAAAAAAAACCAAAGCAGACGCCGGCGGAAAACGCCACGCACCACTAGTAAGCAGAGTTGGACTGGTGGGTGCCGATACTAAGACAGCTCCAGATTTACACACCTTGGCTAATGCACTGCAGTCAGCGGCCCCGCATCTGGTAATGATGATGACTATGCGTTTTCTAAAGAAAACTTTAAAACAAATAACAGTGATGGTAGACTCCGGAGCAACGGGGAATTTTTGCAATCTAAAGTTTGCGGAGAAGATCGAATTGTGGGCAATCAGAAATGAAAAGAGTGAAGCTGTTCGAGCAGTTGATGGAACAAACCTTTCATCTGGACCCATCGTAAGCCATACAGAACCAGTGGAGTTGGAGTCAGAAGAAGGACATATGGAAACCCTGCAATTCAATCTTATTGATGCTCCGCAGTTTCAATTAATATTAGGGTTAGCCTGGTTAACTGAGCATAATCCAACCATTGACTGGGGAGCTCGAACAATAACCCTGAATTCAGAATATTGTAAGGAAAATTGTCATCGAGAATGTAAAAGAGATTCCGAGAAAACCCCAGCCTATCACTTGAGCGAAAGAGAAGCCACAATTTCTGTGATAAACACCACCAGCTTACCGGAAAAGTACAAGGAATATCAAGATGTCGTTAGTGAGGCAGAAGCGGAAAGACTTCCCCCCACACCGAGAATTTGATTGTAAGATCGATTTGGAACCAGGAGCGAATCTTCCATGTAGCAGGATCTATGCGCTGACTGTACGAGAAGATGAACATCTGAAGAAATACTTGCAAAAGTATCTTGACAATGGATTCATAAGACCGTCCCAGTCTCCAGTCTCTTCTCCATTATTTTTTATTCCGAAGAAGGATGGAGAATTGAGAACTTGCATAGACTATAGAGCAATTAATTGGATTACAATCAAAAAACGATATCCATTGCCCATGATATCTGTGTTGTTGGACCAGGTCAAAGATGCAAGAGTCTATACTAAGCTGGATCTAAGAGGGGCATATCATCTGGTGAGAATACGAGAAGAGGATGAATGGAAAACAGCGTTCCGAACCAAACATGGGCTTTTTGAATAGCAAGTCATGCCCTCTGGTTTATGCAATGCTCCTGCGGCCTTTCAGCATTTCATTAATTATGTGCTGAAAGAGTTCATTGACCGAAATGCAATAGTCTACATAGATGACATACTCATTTACTCAGATACAGTGTAAGAACACGAGGAACATGTGAGGCAGGTTCTACAAAAACTACGGGAAAATAATCTATTTGTCAAGTTAGAGAAATGTGCCTTTAATGTTTCGTCAGCGGAATTTCTCGGATTTGTGTTGAAGCCGAGCGGGGTAACCATGGACGATAAGAAGATAAGAGCTGTAATAGATTGGGAATCACCTAAGTCAGTGAAGGAAATCCAAAGTTTCATAGGTTTCGCACACTTCTAAAGGAGGTTCATACAAGACTTCTCCCTGAAATTAATTCCCTTGACCAGGTTGTTAAAGAAAGGACTCAAGTTCGAGTAGACCGAGGAGGCTGAGGAGGCATTTGTGCAACTAAAGAGAGATTTCACCTCAGCGCCCATGTTATTACATCCAGATCCATCAGAACCGTTTGATGTGGAAACCGATGCTTCTGATTTGGCACTGGGAGGTGTACTGTCTCAAAGGCATAAGATTACAGGACAATTGCATCCAGTGGCCTTCCGTTCAAGAACAGCTGCATAAGTGAACTATACTAATACGGAGCAAGAGTTACTAGCCATTAAAGATGCCTTCAAAGGGTGGGGACACTATTTGATGGGAGCTAGGCATGTGGTCACAGTGTATACAGATCACAGGAATCTGAAATTTTTGAAGTCAGCTCGAACATTAACGCCGAGACAGCTATGTTGGTCCTTGTACTTTGCAGATTACGATTTTGTCATAACATATCGACCAGGATCACAAACTGGCAAGGCTGATGCGCTGTCTAGACTGGGTACAGAAGGAGTGCAGGGAGATATTGAAAATCAGACAATCATACCAGTTGACAAGGTAATTGGAGCTGTGTTACAGGAAAATCGAGAATCGAGTAACCAGGAATAGTTAACCCCAGCAGAAAAGGAGAAATGGTTACAAGGAGACCCGAGAAGAGAGGTTCGAGAAGGATTAATGTATCATGATGGAGCCTTATTTTTACCCACGTCAGAAATGCGATTGAACGCCTTGAAGGAAAGTCACGACAGTATCTTGGCGGGACATAAAGGAGACTGAAGAGTTGGTGAGACGACGTTTCTGGTGGCCAGACATGATCAAGGATATACGCAAATATGTAACCACTTGTGAGATCTGCGCTAGGGGAAAATCTGAGCGACAGGCACCAAAAGGGTTATTGCAACTTTGACCAAATCTACCCAGTCCATGGCATACGGTAACATTAGACCTAATAGTGGCTTTCCCTTCGAGTAAGGGTTTTGATACTATACTGGTGTGTGTGGATGCCTTTACTAAAATGGCGCATTCTGTACCCTTAAAAGGAGTCCCCACAGCAAAGACTTTGGCTTGCACCTTTAGTCAAGTCATAGTTTGAGCTCATGGAATTCCCAAAGTTTTAATTTCAGATAGGGGCTCCCAGTTTTTATCTCATTTTTGGAAGGCTTTCACTAAAAAATTGAACATCGACACGAGGTACTCCACCAGTTATCACCCAGAGTCAGATGGTCAAACAGAGCGAACAAATCAGGAGTTAGAGCAGTATCTGAGATTGTGTTTATTAGATCAAGATGGAGATTGGCCAGATTATTTATGGGCTGCAGAGTTTGCACACAACAATGCAAAAAATGTATCCACTGGCTACACTCCTTTCTTCTTAAATACAGGGAGACATCCTCACCAATCATTAAGTTTTCAGGAGGTAGATGTTCCAGCAGTCACCGATTTGGTAGAACACATGACATGGGTACATAGATTAGCTACAGAAAATTTAACTAAGGCCAAAGAGAGCTACACATTCTTTGCTGATAAAAAGAGACGAAAGGAGCCAGAGTTGAGAGAAAGAGATAAGGTTTGGCTGAACACCAAGAATCTAAGGTTGAAGGGAGTCTGGAAGTTACAGCAGAGGTTCGTAGGTCCTTATCTAATAGAGAAAAAATTAAGTACAGTTAATTATCAAATTGCCACAAGGATTACACGTCCATCCTGTATTTGTTTCTTTGTTAAAGAAGGTGCCAAATGATTTACAAATGAGCAAACCCCCAAAACCTATTCAAACTGAGAAAGGTGAAGAGTTTGAGGTGCAGCAGGTGTTGGATGCTAGAGTACGGAAGGGAAAGTTGTACTAGCTGCTAGATTGGAAGGGTTACGGACTAGAAGAAAGATCATGGGAGTTAGCCACAGATGTACATGCCCCTAGGCTAATCCAAGAGTTTTATCGGAGATTTCCACATAAGCCCAAGCAGAGAGGAAGTAATTTGGGGAAGGGTACTGTCAGGGCTATCAGGTCATGTAAGGGCAGAAGGCATAGGGTTAACGCAGTGTCCTGCAAATTATGGTTGAGGAAGAGGAATAGGACAAGCAGGCAGAGAACAATGCAGAAACCTAAGATGGCCGCAAAAGAAGCAAGGCTGGAGTCGCAAGTGAGCGCTCTAGCGCTGAAGGGCAATTATCTTGAACCAGATGCTGAGTCCGCGCTATTGCGCACTTCACCTGTATCCGAGGGGGAATCGGACGTTCCAGAAAGCTCGTCGTGAAGTCAGCTAGGGAAAAGGCGTTGCGCAAATAAAATAAACTTACTTTTGTGAGCAATTGGGTTTCGGAACAACAGAAGACTCAAGTAAGCCCGTTCCGATTTTTTTTTTGTGTAATTGCGAAGCATGCGCATGACGATAAGAGACAGTAGCCGGTCATGCGCATGAAGTAGTGTTCGAGTCTCCAAGCAAGCTCATTAGGAGTGTGCGTGGAGAAGTGTTTTCAGGCATGCTCACAGGAAGAGTTGCGAAGACTAGAGTTGGAAATTCCGAGCATGCTCATTAGGAGAAAATATTCCAAATTAGTGTTAGAAGTTCCGGGCATGCGCTCAGTAGCAGCGTAAGCTATAAGTGTAGAGTTATCTAGAGTTTGTTCGCAGCACCTAAGTTAATAAGAAATAAAGGAACACTAGGGGGATAAACAGTTACAGGACAGAATTAATTTAAAATATCTTTTGTAAACAAGTTACCAGACAAGTTAGTTTATTAGTGTCATTAACCCATAGAGTGAAGTAACTCTTAGGATAAGACCTTAAAAGTCTGAAGAAGACCTAGTATTTAGGAAGAAAAAGGAGAATCAGATTTTGGTGAAGCTGAAGAGAGTATATTTTACACTTACCTTACTGAATCCACACTTGGGCAACTGCAGCTGGAAGTGGGTGAGCAAGACCTGAAATACATAAAACAAACATAATTAGGAAGAAACAATATATATATATATATATCAGGACTAATAAACCAATATTTTTAGTTCTAGCACTGCAGGAAACAAGTTATAACATACAGAAGAGAAGCAAAGGTCATAACAGTATTGGGTAGGTACACAGAGAGTTAGGAGACACAGATTTTAAGTGGTAGAAGGGCATAAGTGATAATTGTGTATTCCTTTTCAGCTGAATGTAAGCCAGTTGCATAAGAAGAAAGAAAAGACGACGTCTGAAGCTGAAGAAAGAATCAGACGCTGTGTGGCAGTCTCTTCTCTATCCAATTCCCTTTCCCCCCTCTGGCCTCGTTTGCATTCAGACTATAAGAATCTGATGCGGGGAGGCTTAGGTGGGGCATTGGGAACTTGCGGCATTCCGCTCCTGTGCATTAGAAGGAAGAGCATCAACTCCTTGACAACCTTCTCCCATGCCTTGGATGGACTTTCATTAGGCTGTAAAGGGGGTAATCATCACAATAAGATTCTTCCCAGCATTGGCACAAATCATACACTAACACACAACTTCTCTCTCCATAGATGGCCACCAGAAAGTTTGTCTGATACGACGTTTGGTGAAAGTACTTCATAAATATGCGTCATGTGCAACCTTATTTATCCTATGCCTTATTTTAGCAGGAGTGTCTAACTTCTCATCATGCACCAGTAAACCATCTTCCACTGATAATTCAGTATTGATTTTCCAATACGGTTGACATGAACTCAATAAAAAAAATTCTGCCGGCCACCTACTCGTCACTCACTCCATTACTTGCTGGAACTTTTCTTCAGTAAGAATATCTGATCTCAGCTCTCTCTGAAACTGCACACATTGTTTCCAAATCAAGCGATGGAATCAAACAACTTTGTTCACATGTCTCATCAACATCCTCAACAGGCCCATCTAGTGATGCAAATCTAGACAAGAAATCAGGTAACTCTATCATACTTAGCAACTAATGTCGATTATATCAAAATGATACTGAAGCAACTGCATTGGAAATCTGGTTATACGTGGAATCTGATCATTCATTTTTTCTCCACTTAAAATGGTCACCAGAGGTTGGTGATCAATTTTAACAGTGAATTTTGTTCTTCATACTTACGGTTTACATTTTTGTACTGCCCACCAACAAGCCAGAAACTCTCTCTCACTAATGGAGAAGTGAGCCTCTGCATCTCTGAACACTCTGTAAGCATAACCTATTGTGTTCTCAACACTACCATCACACCGTGTGAGTTCAGCTCCAAGGCAATAATTGATTGCATCAACAGTAATGCAGCACACCAATTTAGGGTAAAAGAGGTGTAGATCTTTGGAATTCGCTAATTGTTTTTTAGATCCATTCAAAAGACCTATTTCCAAACAAAAGGTGCTTTTTTTAAACACACAATTAAGTGGATTATTATGCAATGCACAATCAGGAACAAAGCATGCATAGAATTAACACAATCCATGACTGATTTAGGACCAACCTTTTCACTTGATGCAATAGCATCAATAATAGCCCTCAGTAAACCAGGTCTTGGTTCTGTCCCATCACCCGAGACTACATGACCCATATACTCAACTTTGGATTTCAACGATTCTTTGTTTTTGATAACTTTATTTCAGTCGGCAGACCATAAAAGTGCAGATAAAATACATACAAAGCACAGATCGTTAAAACAATAAATAAGGGGGAAGTCAATGTTAAAGTTAAAAATGAATTAAACTCGACAGTTATCAAAAAGACCAACAATGTAAAATTCATAATTGTTCACATATATTATAAGAAACTTTTCCTTCTACGCCACATGCCAAGTAGGAAACGCGATACTGCAAAAACAATAGGGGATGGGTATCGTAGGTTAAAACCCGACAGGCGTGGATAAAATGTCGAAACCCAAGGTTCCTGCACAGCGGGATCAGACAACATTTCCTTATAGTTGCATACGCAGGGCAGAAGAACATGACATGGGAAACATCTTCGCATTTATAGTTGCATGCCGGACAGGCTACTTTGTCCGATTTTGCCCATTTACAGGTAAATGCCCTTAATGGTAGGCTGCCATGCCTTAGCTGGATGTATAACTTCCTCGCAAGAGGTGGTTGTATTACATCCAGGAATTCCTCAAATCGAGATTCCATTTTAACTAAGAGGAACTCAGGCTGCCCAGGGTTGCTGGTCTCTGTACGGCTAGTTGGTTTTGCCGCCTCATCACGTTTTGGAGTGCAGATTTGGTTATCCCCGGGCAGCACAGCTCAGGAGTCGCCCAGAGCTGTCGCAAGCCTATCCGTGTACCACCAGCCCTAATATGGAGCAACCATGGGATGTTTTTACTTTTTAGGAGAGCCCAAACCCCCAGGAATTCCGCTCTATAGGAGGCCAGTCCTGGGACTGACCACAACCTCTTCCAATAGAGCATAGGCCGTACAACTACAAGCTCTTCTATTGACTCCAAGCCCAAGTCAAATCACAGAGGAATAAGTGGTGTACTTAGTGGTAAACCTATCAGATTCCTCATGAAGTTTGACTCCACCCTCAGAAGAATGGATATATTTGTATGGCCCCAGAGTTCAGCACCATACATTGTGGCCATTCTGGCTTGCAGTCGATATATTTCAAGAGCTGCAGATGCCGGTTTGAGGTCAGATGTTCGGTGGACTTTGCTAATACCCCCAATTACTTGAGATAGCTTAAGGGCTGATTTGGAAATTTGAGGGCCCCAGTCAAAGTTCTCCGTCAGGGTAATACCAAGATAGACAAATGTCTTTACCCTTTCCAAGGGAGTACCATTAAGAATAGGGTTTGGGTGGGTCTGCTTCGGGGAATTGAATATCATAAACTTGGTCTTGTCCAGGTTTATTTCCTAACCCCGGGAAGCACAAAAGGTTGCAAAGCCGTCCACAACGCGCTGAATGCCCGATGATGTTTTGGATAACAGCAAAGTGTCATCCGCAAACATCAGTGCGGGCACTCTCCCAGTCGCTAACCTAGGTGCGTCACTGTCTATTACACCAGCTAAATGGTCAACCAGACCGTTGATGTAAAGGCAGAATAGCGTTGGGGCCAGGACGCCCCCCTGGCGTACCCCATACAAGCCAGGAATACGCCCTGACAGATCTCCATGCCTCCCGCACCTAACTTGGGCATAATTTCCAGTGTGTAGTCTAATTAAAATAGCCAATAGGTAGGGCGGGAGACCCAGGTCTGCCAAAACTTTCCACAGCTTTTTCCTAGGGACAAAGTCGAAAGCAGCCCGCAGGTCGACAAAGACAAGGTAGAGGCTGCCACCCTCCACACTTGCCGTTTTCCAAAAATAAAACCTGCAGCCGAAAATTTGGTCCAGAGTAGAAATGCCTGACCTAAATCCAGCCTGAAGTGTGGTCAATATTTCATTTTCCTCTATCCACCCAATGATCCTATCCAGAATGATTCTGCCCATTAGTTTTTGTGCTGTGTCTATGAGACTGATGGGCCTATAATTGGATGGGGTTAACGGACAACCTTTCATATAAATGGGGACGATCTCAGCTCCGAGCCAAGTGTCTGGCAGGTCAGTCCCCAATAAAATCTCATTGAATAGGACAACCAAATATGGTGCCCATATTTTAGGTTGGGAATGAAATAAATCCCCAGGCAGTTTGTCTAGGCCGGGGGCCTTGTTAGGGAGTAGCCTTGCTATTGCTGACTCGACCTCCTTCAGGGTGATAACCTCGTGCCATTGAGGGTGGAACTCACCCCCAACCTCCAGGAGCTCCCGCCGCCTCCGGTCGCCCAAGATCCCCACCAATCGATACTCATGGTGGGAATCCGGGGCTGCCGGCAGAGGAGGCACCACATCAGCCCGCGGGACCAAGTTAACCCGGGCCACCAGTCTATACACCTGGGCGGGTTCATGACTTTATAGGGGATATGGTCTCTAGCACGGCGCCAGCGTATAGTGCGCTAAAGTGTGCTTCCCACACTGAGGGGGATATGTTCGGGGCAAATACCGGGCCACCCCCACTCACACCCGAGCTAACAATGGCCCAAAATGACTTCGAATCCTTCCTTTTTAATGCGGATCTGAGGTCCCCCCACGTCTTCTCCTCCCAGTCCTTCTTTCCCCTAGTGATTGCCTTTTTATAGAGCAATCGGAATTTCTTAATACCTGCTCTGTCTTTTCTTTTAATTGCAGACAGCAAATCTTTTTTTGCCTTCTTGCAGGAGGCATCGTACCAGGGATGTGCCCTGACCCGCAGCAGGTTCTTCCCTCCCACAGGGCAGAACACGTCCACTAGGTCGGCAACCAGTTGTTTGTGGATTTCTACAGCTCTACCATGGGAGCCAGTATCCCCCGTGGCAGAGATCAGCGGTATTGCTCTATCATATATTTCGGCAAGTTTTGTGGGGCAGTCCTGAAGATGCGGCCATTTTACCCTTCGTCTATTATTTGCTATCATGAGTGGGAGGATTGCACAAGTTGATTCAGGCGCCGGGTTTGTCAGCCCAAAACTCCCAGGTTTCAATGTTAAAACAAGAGCATTATGGTCACTATCTTGTCTTGGGTGAACCCTGAATTCCATCAGCCTGTCCCAATGTCTAACCTCCATCATAATATAATCAATGATGGAGGTTTGGTCTAGTCTATTGAATGTAACTGATCCCGGTCTATCAGGCTCCAACCTCCCATTACACGCTCACAGGGACGTTGTAAGGGAGAATGATTTTATTTGAAGAACCAGAGAGGTCCATCCCCTGACAGAAGGGATCTGCGGGTCAGGAACATGCCAGAAGAGATCTTCATCATCCTGCTCACCCTGACCCGAACTCGCAGGGGGCTCAAACTGACAGTTAAAGTCTCCTCCAACGGGGTCTGAGGGCGGGTATGCTGGAGGTGGAGAGGGGGAGATGGAGTTGGGGTAATGCCGTGATGGCTACGCACAATGTTCCTTACTGTCAGCTTTTAGGATTTACTTTGCATCCCGAAGATTTAACTCTTGTATCTATTGTTATATCTGCACCTGCTGGAGCCGTATTGGGGCAATGAACTGTGTACACATGTGTTTTCTTTCTACTGATGCCAATTTTGGGAAGGGGAAATGTTGTTCATCTTTGCTGAAAAATAAAGATTAAAAAAAAAAGAAAAGTCTCCTCCAAACACTAGAACAGTCGATGGGCCAAGAGTCTGCATAAAATTTGTTAATGCATCAATTGTGTCAGATTCCCGCCCACTCTTAACTGGCCTTGAGTAAATGTTTAATATGGCCACCTGCTGCAGGTTTTTGGGGGTTAGCAGTACACACTGGACATCTAGGGAATTAGTTGGTAGTTGGGCAGCCTGGGCACCCAAATGCGTGCCCACCCATATTGAGAGCCTATCCGATGGTCTCCCCCTACCGCCCGGTGTTGCCAGAATGTCAAAGGTAGCATTGCCAGTCCTTACAGTCTCCTCCAATGCCCATGTTTCCTGCATCAAGCAAATATCATGCATTGCCATGAAGGATCCCCACTCACGCAGCGGGAGTTAATTTTTTAACCCGGCCACATTCCAGGACAAGATTTTTATACTTCCATCCACTATCCCAGGGCTGGGTGATGGTTTATCTTTGCCTGTGTCAGGGCCAGAACCAAAAATTATAGTTCTAGGCTCAGGTGTCCTTGCCCTTAATTTACCACTAAGCAGAGCCTCGTTAGAGGCACAAGGCCCCACATGTTGTGTATTTTCCCTCAATTCCATCCTACCCTCAGTGGAGAGGTGTGGCTCACTGGTTAGAGGCGGCAGACCTGGAAGCAGAGAACGTCCCGGGACCAGGGTTCAATTCCCGACGCGGCAGGGTCTTGGACCAGGGTCAACGCACTCTATAATTCTCGCCTCAGTGCCTACTCTAACCAGGGAACACACTCGGCAACTCTGGGCATTAAGCTTGCCTCATCTCTACAACGGCCCCCCACAGACGCCGGGGATGCCTGGTTTCACCCTGGAGATACCCAGAAAGGGACCATCTCACAGGGAAAACCAGGACGGGTTCCCCAGCGGTCTACAGCGCCAGGACACTCGGGTAGAGTAACAGTGCGCTTTACAAGTATCCCACATTTACATTGATCCAGTATTTATCTACTATTCAGTTTTCAGGGCCAATGTTGACATCATTACCCTGAAAGGTAACTGCTCGGGTACCTATACTACTCTCAGTTGATGGTGTAGGATTCAGCCCCACAGGGCGTCAATCCACTTGCTCCAGCGGGCTGAACCTATTTCTTTGGGGAAATAGTGAGAGTAAAGGAGTGCGGGGATGCGAGCCCACCAAGGATGATATCCCCTGTTGAGTTCTATATGAAGGTTTGTTTTGGGCCCCTTGGTACTGAAGACTTCTACTCTGGCCGGTTTTCATTTGAGGAGTAGGATAGAAATATGACAGATGGAGGGGAAGAATTTGGGTATTCGACCAAGTTGGAAACCCATTGCAGATGTGTTCTACAGCGCAAGTATGCCTAAAGTTGATTACCACACAATTTCCTGCAATGGTTTTAGGTCCAGACCCAATCCAATCTACTCTTCTGACGCACAATATTTCACCTGTGGCATTAGGGAGGGAAGGCCTGTTGATGTTAAGCCATTGTATGCATTTATTTTTAAGGTCACTGTGGTCCTCGCTTTTTCCCTGGCCTAAGGGAGGAACCCCAGCTAGCACCACTACAAATGGTAAGGACTCAGGAGGGAGATCAATGGAGGGCAGCTCTATTAAAGGGCTCCTTGCTAAGGTGTTTCTGCTAACTAGGGATTGTTGGTCCAAATGACTTGTCCCTACTTCAGACCCTCCCCTCGGAACCGTGCAGGTTCCGCGAAGTACTTTCCCATCCTTAGGCAAAGGCTTTGGTGTACCGGGTGCTAAATTACCAGTTGCCGGGTAGGTTATGGCAGGGATGTTGTTACTATTAGACGGGCCCCTAGCATCCGAAATTAACTTAGTGGTGTCAGGAATCGGCCCAGTAACAGGCTTTTCAGCGGCACCGTTATTAGCTCGGATGGTTTTAGAGCAGGGGGTAGGCTTGGTGGTGCTGGGAATCACTTTATTAGGATGTTTTCCCAATGGGCTGTGCTTTCCCTACACCTATGTTATTGATTGTAGAAACTAATCTATCCATCCTAGAGGCCAGAGATTTAATGTGTGTGCCAATAATCTGTTCAATATGAACCTGGAAGTCTGTGAGTAGGTGGGTGACCCAGACAGGTGTTCCTACAGGGGAAAAAGAAGAACCAGGAGCATGTAATATAGAATCATAAATAGGCGTGGTTCTTTTGGTTAGCTTTTTGTTGGGTTTAAGTTTCTTGGTTCTAGGGCGGGGTTTGAGAGATTCTTTCCCTATAGTATGAGGGGGGGATTTTGCAACCGGCGAACTATCCATCTCACCGATGGCAGCCTGTGCACAGGGCAGCTCAACAAAGGAAGACGTGAGAAAAAAACTAGTCTGGAGCATTAGCTGTGGCTACAGATAGATCCCCTGGTTGCTGTAGCTGTAACTGAGGACCAGCAGGGGTAAGTGATAATCGCCTCTCCGTATTTTCTATGGCTGATGTCACTACCCCAATCGTTTTCGCAAGCATCTTGTCGATGGCTGTTAGGCTTGGTAGGGGTTGTGTTGTGGCAGCCTGATGCCTAGTCATAGGACGAGAAGCACAGGGCTTAGCTTTTTTGCCCGTACCAGGCATCATTGTAGATCTAAAAAGGCAAGTCACACTTTACACAAAATTCCCACCCCGCACTAGATGAGATTTTTTAAGAAAACAGTCATGTGATTAATTATGTATGCTTCGCCGCACAATTGTCAGAATAAAAGTACCTTATACAATACTTCAGAGTCCAAGCTGAAGGTGCAGAGGTTAGGGGGCTGGCCCAGCCTCTTGTGGCCTCTGACGGCCACAGACGGTCCCGCCCTTGTCCCGGGCTTCTCCCGGCGTCACCCGCGCGTGTCCCGCGATGCGCGGGAGCTAGTTGACTAAATTGTGTGGGGGGAGGAGTCTTACAAGCCTCAGGTGCTCCAGGAGGTGTGGCAGGTCCCGGATGATACAATGAGCACTTGATTCAGAATTACATCATGTTCCTCCTTTGACACTGCAAAGATCAATATTGTCTTTGAAAGCTGTTACACCCTACCTACCTTTAAACAATTCATACATAGTCCTTTAAACAAATGGCACCACAGAGGCCAATCCAAACAGCATTCTGCAATACTGAAATGTATCAATAGGTGAAACAAATGCAGTTTAGTGTCTGGACACTGTTTTCAAAATCACCTGATCTACGAAACCGAAATCTAACTTCCTGAATAATTTTTCACCATTAAATGAAGCCAATAAAACAGAAATGTTTTGAGGTAGATGAAAATGTATCCAAACATATTTGTTAAGGCTTCTAAGGTCAACACAAATCCTTAAGTCACTATTACGTTTGTGTGCCACAACCAGGGGTAATAACTGCAGTGAAGGTTCTATATGCTCAATGATGCCCTTATTACACAATCCAATTAACTCCCTCTCTAAATCTTCTGCAGTGGAGAATGGTATGCTGAAATGGTTCCTTCCTTGACTTTAATTCTATGTTGAAATCCCATAATAATACCTAGATCTTCAGAAACAATGGAGAGAAATTAGTTTTTTACCTCCTTCAGGAGCCTATCAGAAACAACAGTTACTTGGTCCTTAGTAACAGGTGTTAACACCATGTGAGTAAAAACCCTGATGAGACCAACCTAGTATACAAAGTCCCTTGAGTGCCACATATATCTTGGCAAAAATATTCCTACTGGTAAATACCATGATATCTTGAAAAAACCCAGACAACTCGATTAAGACACAGTGACACTGTCAGCGAGCTCGAGCGCCCTACTAGGCCATAGCTCATCAAATAGGTTGTGGATGACCATGTCTTTTCTTGCCCCATAATCAGCAAAGAGTTTCAATGTCCTATCCCCAGCTCACACCTCAATTTAAGGGTCAACACAATCAGCAAGGGCACTAGTCACATCATCCTCCCTGATGACTAAGAGCATGTCCTTGAGATCCTCTTTTTTTAAAACAGTTATCAGATAATTCATCTGAACCATCCATAATCATGTTGATTACCTTATCAGTTTCTTTCTTCCGTCCCTGACAAACCTTAGCAAAATGGCCAGTTTTATTATAATTTCCACAAGTCACATTCTTGGCAAAACACACTCATCCACCTTTGACATGAGCCGAATTATCACCCTAAACAAAAAATGGTTTGATTAAAGAAATTTCTGCTCGATTTGAAAAAACCTCGTTAGGGTTTTTGTTATCCTTAGCACCCCTAACTTTGCTTGCCCGTACCTGCTCAAAACTAGGTAAGTGTTTTTGAAAATAGGTCCACCTTCAAACCCAATAGAATGTAACGGTTTTTATCTCTTGGGTTTGAATCTGGATGCCCCAATGGCTCCTAGGTAAGTTTGAAATGCATCGTACCAATTTTTCCATTTTACGGGTTGTTTACCTGGAGATTCCAAGAATGTTGGAGGTGGGTTGACTCACTGTACTGTGAAGAAGGAAAAAAACCTTATGTAAAATTATATAACACTGGTGAGACTTAACTATCAAGCAGTAAACATAAGTCAGTCACATATTTTCAAATGCAACATTCAGTGCTGGATTTAGTAAGTCGCTTGAGACATCAGAATGAATCAAGTGAGTTTATTAGTCATTACAGAGCTCCATGGGAACAGAGGACAAACACACACAAGTTCCTCTGCCAGCACCAGTTAAACTGTCAAACTACAGCATCATGACATTCTCAACCCCGCACCATTACATTCTAACTAAAGGAATCTTAAGTACACTAGATTTCATTACCATAGCTAAACAGTAAGGCATAACACATCTCCCATTCTCCAAATAATACCCACACCAATACAGATCACTTAGACACAACACCAGGGAAGACAAAGAGGACCATACAATGACACAAAACAAATAATAATAAAACTACTATCAATACTACCATAAGACTTAAGTAATAAAAACTCAGGTTGTATTCAGGTAGGAAACCTGCTAGGTCTAACAATGCTTTTTGAACTTTTATGCAACAAAGGACTCTGGGAGTCCCGTTCCGAAACACCTTGAGCATCCCTTGGGTGTTCACCATCCTGATCACCACCTTGAGCACCCCTTGGGTGTTGACCAGCCTAATCACCGCCCAGTGTACCCCTCGGGTGTTGACCAGCCAAATCAAATCTGAGACCCTGATGGTTGTCGATTTTATCAGCAAGTGGGACATCCACTTTGAGAAACATTCTCACACTCACTCCACACCTTAACAACGTTTGCAAGATTCCACTAGGGCCCTCCATATACTTTAACAGCATTTCAACAGATATTTTCAACTCTCACTGGATCACTGAACTTACTTCTCCCTTTTTGAACATGAACAGTAGTTTTGATACAAACTATGTCCCCTACCTTTACTCTGACAAGTTTAACACTTTTTCCTGGTCATACCATCATTTCTGTTTCTCCTGAGCAAGATCAACATTCTTCTTTACTAAGCACATCAACTGCTCCCATCTGACTCACTTTTGAGCCCTATAGCCATCCATGCTGGTTGAAAACTTGTGTTGGCTTTTCTGCTCCTCAGTATTTCAAAGGGAGAAACATCTGT
Organism: Lissotriton helveticus; assembly: GCF_964261635.1. NCBI lineage: Eukaryota > Metazoa > Chordata > Amphibia > Caudata > Salamandridae > Lissotriton > Lissotriton helveticus. The sequence goes on along the minus strand of NC_136067.1, from coordinate 1,153,308,801 downwards.
AGATGAATGTGGGCTAGTTCTGTAAAAACTCAACATGCTACGCACAGACTTCACATCGTGATTGCAAACTTTTGCCCTTCTTATGCACTCACCAACCACCTGATTAATTCTCTCCATAAGACCATTTGTATATGGGTGATACAGTGAGCTTCTAAGGTGTCTAACACCACATGACTCAAGAAAAACATGAAGTTCTTTGTTAATAAATTGAGTGCCACTATCAGAAAGGAGAAATTCAGGAAAACCCGCCCTCAAGAAAAGGTCTCAAAGAAATTCCACAACCGCACCTGTACTTAGCTCCTTAACCATCTTGAGTTCAGGCCATTTTGAACAGTAATCTACCGGGACCAGAACATATTTGGCACCACCTGACGGGAATTCATAAGGTCCATGATGTCAGTCCCTAACTTAACCCATGTACCTGCTGGGCACTTAATCAGCATGAGGGGAGGCTTTTGTCAGCTGATTTACACACAACAATTTTCCACCACCTCATCACTTTAAATGTCCATTCTTGGCCGCCAAAGGACTCACAAATTCAACGTGTGGCGAGAAACGAGCCAAGGTGTCCCTCATGAACATTGTTTGTTACTTTATAAAAGCTTTATTTCAACATCTAGTGTGATAAAAGCAAAAAGAAATGTATGAGAGAAATACACAATAAGCATATCAAACAGCAGCATACTAAAAGTAATATATGCAAGTGATCCATCCGGGTACACTGCTGTGCCCTTGGTGTAAAGTGCAGTTACCGGGATCAGCAGAAGTTAATACACATCATATCAGTAAAAACATACATGGGGGCGTGGCTTGGGAGCCGATGGGAGAGGCTGCGTGAGCACAGAGCTCCGCGCCCGATCCCCGTTATTATCCTGTTTTACGGCACTTTCCCGACCACACAGTCGACACCGGGCGTGCTGGGGGTGACCTGGAGCAGGGCTGGAGCAGGAACGAGGCTTTGGCGAGCCCTGATTGAGAGTTTTGGCTGCTCGAGGGAGCGGGGAGATCCGCCGACGGGCGAAACCAAGATGGCGCCGAGGCCGACAATTTGAGCCGGATTGCGGTGACCGGCGGCGATCGGCGTGGGAGTGCTGCTGCGGGAGCCTGTGATCGGAGCGGCGGAGCCCTGTTGGCGGCCCGACCCGAGAAAGCCGGTGCGGAGACCAGAATCGGTGTCGCCCGGCCGGGGGGGCGACCTGGCTTGCGGTACGCCGGCAGCAGGAGCTGCATAGGAGCTGGAGGCCCGGGCGCGAAGGATCCGGCGTGTGGAAGCTGCGGAGGGCTTTGGACTCGTCAAGTGGGGGCCGAGAAAAAAGGGGGGGTCCCAAAACGTGTTTTCCCCATGCAACTTTCCATAGGGACCTTTAGCCAGGGCTACAGCCCGAACGGCGGAATGGAATTACACCTAATTTGGCAGAGAGGTAGAGTTCGGTTCGCAGATTGTGCTTTTTGTTAAATGGTGTAAATTCGTTCAGTAGTTTCTGAGAAAATTACAAGTAAAATCATATCGATATCTAGAGACGGAGTATGGCACGCGTACGGAAATCCGTACAATTACGAGCACGAGCTGCATGCTGATTGGTTGTCAACTGTCTGTCAACACTCCAAACCAGGAAGTGTTGGCAGCCATCTTGTTCGTCGCTAGAACCGAGTCACAAGAAAACAGTAAAACAAAGTTGAGAAATAAGGAAAGGGGGCAGGGTAGAAACATGCTGACCCTCTAGGCTTGGTCAGGGGGTCGTACATGGATTTTTAGGCTCAATTTTTATTTTTTTCCAAATAAAAAATCGCGACATACACGTACGGTACTCGTACGCGGTGGAAAAGGGGGAAAAAAACTAGAAGTCTGTTTTATTCATTAGGTCTCAGGGGGGAAATTTTTAGAGCTACATTTCTATGATAGTATGTAAAACGTCCCTTTTTTTCTGCACCAGTTGTACTCTCTACACATGCGCAGCCTTGTTTCCAAGCGCACGTTTTTTTTTCTTTTTCTTCAAGTTCCCCAAGCAAACCTGTCCTCATTTTAGGTATTACATTTGCCGCTTTCTTTTCCCGGGTTGTGTGCCATCCGCTGCTAAACTTTTGTAATATATTAATAAACATATTGTATCTATATTTATTTGAAATTTAGTGTTGAGGTACCAAAAGTTGATTACATACTCCGTCCACCGCCATTTTAGTAGTTTTCCTCTGTTATTTTTATTATAGCTGTTGCTTTAATTTTACCCACGTAGTTCGTTCCTTGCTGGACACACCGCAGGCACCAACCATACAAGGACTTTGGAATTTACCAGCAGTTGTAGGCCATTTCCGGTGCACAACATGCAAAGCCTGCCCGACATGTTGGGAGACAAAACAAATCACGAGTAACAACCTAACGGTAGACTTGAAATCTTTCACTAACTGCAACTCAAGCGGAGTTATATATGCTATCATCTGCCCATGTGACCTCATGTATATAGGACAAACAAAGCAAAAGATCAAAAACCAGATCTTCCAACATTGTAGCAGAATTCGATGTCAGACAATAGGGGCGCCTCTGGTGGAACATTACATGGAAATGACTCACAGTCCAGACTCCATGAAATGGATTGTACTCGAAAAGATCACCTTGGGACCTCGAGGGGGCAATCTCAATAACGTCCTTAACATCAGAGAGTGCAAATGGATGCACAAATTCAACACGATACATAAAGGCCTGAATGAACTGGACGCTAACTTTGTTCAAATGGCAGGACTAGATCCAGAATAACTGGAAATCTACTCAGTAAGATCTCCACGTTAGCACTCTATTTTAACTCAAAGGTATACATTTTCTTCCTGAATAAAACCACCTAAGTACCCAGTGGACACTGTTGTGCCTATAAGATGAGTGTTAATATAATGTTCAAAAGCCGGTCAAGTATGTCATACTGTTGATATTCCATCATTGTTAATGTTATCGTCCATGTGTAGATTCAATGTCATACAACTTCCGACATAAGGCATACAGCTTCTTAGGATAATCTTATGGGATGAGCATAAATAATCTGTTCAAAATCGTTCTAGAACGTGATGTCACTGAACCGCATAGGCTCTCGATACTGTAGATATCTAATGTACAGTTATGCACTCACATGTTTGACATACTGAATAGATTTACTGGAAATGACGATTGTTTCCCCATTACAGTAATAATCCTTGATATTTGTACTCCATGTTCTGATCAAGACGCTATTGTCCGCCTACGTGGTAGGTTTCCAAGTTACGATGCCTCGGCCCCTTGACAAACCTACACTCAATCGCAAAACACTTTGCAGACGGTCCCCCGCAGAAACGAGAACGGCGTCACGGCACTTCCTCCAGGAGGCTGCTGATTGGCTACTAGAGCCGAGCCCCTTTTGCCATCAGCACCCAGCGGCTGCACCGCGAGCAGCCACAATCACGGTGAAGCCGATGTGTGCTGACCGCTGCAGTCTCGCAAGACAGAAGTTATGTGATAGTTCCCATTCGACCGGCCCTAAATCGATTCTTGAAGCTAAACGGCTGTTAACACAGCTTGTATATAGCACAAGATGTTGCACACTATGCGGCCATTTAATTCGACTTCTTAGCCACATTGCGGCTGTAATGGGCACTTTTAATGGATTTGTATATTTTTCAACAAATCGAGCCATTGGTTCCCGAATAGTTATTTCTACTTTTAAAGTGAACCTATCTATAATGCTGATTATTCGTTGAACAGAAATTTAACCCGTATTTCTGTCTCATGATCCCCCCAGAAAGATGTGCAGTACATAGTGAAGCCCAATACATGAAGATACTCTTCACTATACTAAAAGACGCAGGATCACAGTAAGTGGATGCACACAGGTTTTTCCACTTCCATGTTGACCAGTGAAATGTTTAGCATTCCCATTCCTACTCCTCCCCCATCCTCTTTTATAATGTATTTCAGATCTTGAAATAAACAGGAGCATGCCCAAGCCGCGACGCAAGATTCGCCGTCCGCCTTTTACCATGTAGGTAACTTCTTAGTTAGTCTACAATCAAAGCGCCACTCCACCACAATAGATAACTAAAATGAGGCAATGTCCTGTCTTGTAGGCTCTCCACCATGTCCTGATGAAGACCCCAACATGAGGGAAGAATAACCCTTTCACATACTCTGGGTCGAAACGTAGACTACGCCGAACCCTACACGCCATAGGAATAAATGAACGATCCACTCTTACCTATGTGTGATGTATTTTGGGAACACTGTCATTACCTTAACTGTAAAGGCGCAATTATTCGAATGTGATGCAATACTGTCACACCACCTTTACCACGTCCCGCACACACCTTTTACTCCCTTTTCCTTCCTCACTGAGAGCACCATTCGTGTAATGATTGTACAAATTACATTGATGATATGCAGATGGCTTATAAATAATGGTATGCAGCAATAAGTAAAACTACTGCACCAGTATATGGAATAAATATAATTTAATTTTTGAATACTGCATACTTCACCCTCATTGCGCTAAACATATGTACTGTGAAAAATAATTGTGGTGTGTATGATTTAATTATATACCAGTATAAAATAATTGCAAAATATATCTACTCAACTCGGACCACCCGATCTTTGTACTTGCTTACTGACCCAGGTCCATGAGTTACGAGGGCACACCCCTTTACAACTCATACTCAATGGGGGAGGGGAGCATCAGCTAGCTAGAGAGAACCTCGGGAGCTCTCGCGTGCTGTAGGTTGTCTAAGGAGCAGTCTAGTGGGATCTGTGGGAATGACCGCGTCGTCAAAAAGGCGTAGAGTCCGGAGTCTAGTGGGCATATGTCGCGCATGTTCTATTGAGCAGAGGTAACGCACCAAGGGCTTCCCGACCGTCCCAAAGCGAGTGTCGCGTGCTTGTATTCGCGCTGTGAGGAGGTTCATTGCTAAAACGTGCCAGAGCCGCACAAACCAGGAGGCTATGGGAGGTGCTTCGGTCCTTTTCCAGTACAAGGCTATAAGCTGCTTGGCCTCTCCCAGCATTTGGAGCGTCAAAATCCAGTCACTGTGGTTGAGTGCCTTGAGACCGGGAGGCCTAATGCCAAGTAGGACTGTGCTTATGGCTTCAGGCAGAGGGAACCCCAACACCCCTCTAATGTGGCTGAGGACCTCCTTCCAAAAAACAGTTAAGAGTGGGCACGCCTACCATATGTGCACAAAATCTCCCGTTGCAGTCCGACATCTCCAGCACAGTGGGGAACCAGTGGGGAACATCTTATGCAGCCGCAGAGGATTGTGGTACCACTGAGTTGAAAGCTTGTAGGCATTTTCCCTCTGTGGGATACTCCGGTATACCTTGGGGATATCTCTCCATCTGTCCCATTGCGGAGGTTCAATGTCCGCATCCACCGCTAGTTGCCATTGGCGCTGGTATGGGTGGGTGGGCACAAGTGGCGGATGTTGCAAGATATGATCGATCTGGGTGACCAGCCTCTTCAATCCCCCAGCTTTTCAAAAGGGGTCAAGGCTCGCATGGCTGCTTGGCTCATTTCCCCACTAGAGACCCAGTGGCGCAGTTGCGCATATTGCAGCCTTGCCGTTGGCAGTAGGCGGAACTCCTCCCGACATTGGTCGAACGATTTGAGCTTGCCCCCTTCAAAGAGATCGCAGATCACCTTGCAGTCTCCTTGCGTCCATTTCTCAAATGCCCGAGATTGATGGGCCAGCTGGAAGTGCGGGTTCGCTGCTATGGGAGTATGTGGGGACGGGAACGTTGTGAGCCCTTTGGACACAGCAACGGTGTCCCAAATGTCCAGTACCGTCTTCGTGGGCACCGCCATATACGCACTCTTAGAGCGAGCTGTCCGATGGAGCCACGGCAGATCCCAGATGAAGCGTCCCGTTACCGCCCTGTCCATATGCAGCCATCCTTTTTCACTCTCTCGCACCCCCCATTCTATCACAAAACGGAGGTGTGCAGCCCAATAATAGTGCACCAGGTTGGGGCAAGCTAAACCTCCCCTGTCCCGTGGAGCCATAAGGATCTTTTGCGAGAAGCGTGACCGCTTACCACCCCACACAAAAGACGTGAGTTCGCGTTGCAGTCCCCGTATGCAGTGAAGCGGGATTGGGGTGGGGAGGCATTGGAACACGTATAAGATTTTGGGAAGGATCGCCATTTTAACTGCGTTGAGCCGGCCTAACCACGACAACATCAGTGGCTTCCACCGCTGCAGATCCTCCAGGACCTCTTTTCGGCAGTCCCGCCAGTTTACAGACGACCAGGCCTCCAGGGAAGAGGTCAGGGGGAGGCCCAAATATCGAATATGGCGCTCAGCCCACTGATAGGGCACGGCCTCCTTCAAAGAGGGAATCTCCTCCACCGGTATGGTGAGATTGAGAGCCCAAGACTTATCGTGGTTGATCTTGAGGCCGGAGGCTCTCTCGTAGAGGCAGAGCACCCTATGGATGGCCGGTGCGTGAGGGTGAGAATCAGGTCATCCGCGAACAACGCCACCTTGTTGTCCCGCCCACCATGGACTATTCCGTGGATGTCCGGCTCGCGCCGTATCATCTCCGCGAGGGGTTCCACGGCAAGGGCAAACAATAGGGGTGAGAGGGGGCACCCCTGCCTAGTGCCCCTGTGTATCGCTAGTGGTGGTGTTAAACCGCCAGTGACCCGGATTCTAGCCTGTGGCCCTATGTATGGGGCATGACCCTTGTGATCATCTTCGGACCCAACCCAAATTTGTGGAGCACCGCCCTAAGGAAATCCCAGTCCACCCGGTCAAACGCCTTCTCCGCGTCCAGGGATAGAAGGCAAGCCGGGATTCTCCAGTGGTGCACCTTCCCCACGAGGTGTGCAAGCTTACGTACGTTGTCTGCTCCCTGTCGGTCTCGAATGAATCCGGCCTGATAAGGGTCCACAAGCCCCGGCATATACGGATCTAAACGCTTGGCAAGGAGTATATATTTTAAGATCCGTATTCAAAAAGGCAATAGGGCGGTAAGAAGCACACATCGTGGGGTCTTTCCCGGGTTTCGGGATCAACGCTATCTCCGCCATGCCCATGTCAGGGGACGGCCCTATATCATCAGTAAAGGAGTAAAACAGCCTTAGGAGATAGGGTCGGAGCTGGGTCTGAAAAGTGCGATAGAAAGATAGGGGAAGGCCATCCAGGCCCGGCATTTTCCCCAGAGGAAGATCTTTAATTACTGCTGTGACCTCTTCTTCAGTAATGGGGCCTTCCAGTTCCGCTGCACTCCCCGAGGGCAGTGGCGCCCCTGCGTAGTCGTCCAGGACAGCCGCGATCGCGTCCGCCGTGGCAGGTTCCCTCCTGTATAAGGTAGCATAGTAGTCCACAAATGCGGCCTGTTTAGCCTTCTCCGAGACAGCTCTCGACCCATCCGGCAGCTGGACACTAGCTATGTGGGCCTTAGCTGCACGCGCCCTCAACCTCCCCGCCAGCAATCGCCCTACCTTGTCACCTCCCTCAAAGTACTTTTGTTTCAGTGCTAGCAAAGAGTGTTCCGCCTTGTTTGTGCGTAAGAGCCGAAGCTGTCCCGAGGTTGGCCAATCTCCTCCTAGTTTTACGGGATTTTTTCATTCGATTTTTTCCAGCATCTTTGGTGGATTCCGCTTAATACTCGCATAAGTTGCCGGTGTGCTTTTATTCATTTGTTTACATAAATATGGATGCACATCCTGCAGCAGACGACAATATGTCCCGGCTGTTGCTGGTCCGCAACCGAATGCTTAGTTATTACGGAGCGCTGCCTCTGTTTACATTGAGTGCAGTTTATGGATTATCGTATCGATTCTCCTTTTTCACATGCGTTCAACCTGTGTTCCATTGCCTGAGCTGCGATTTCGACTGGTCCCTGGATTTGTGCCTCTGCAGTACGGTGTCTTCCAACGCGGATTATGACCAGCTGATGAGCCCCTTAGTGGTTCATGACTTGCTCTGTTCTGGCGGCGGGATTATGGCCTTAGCAGGGATACATGGAATAATGGGACTTTGGATTTTTTTTGCAGCGTCGCTTGAGTTCTTGGCAAGCAGTTACATTGAAGATGACCCGAGTTTTCCTCCGATAGTGATAGAGGCTCCGGTCGTTGAGGAACATGTATGTTCATTCTCACTATTGAATTGGATGGCTGAAATGTTTTCAGATGAGAACAATGACTTCCTGTTGGAGGCTGTTGGTACATACTTTGCTTATACGCTGTTGGATTAAGACTCTTTGATTTTTCTACGTATTCTTTATTATTTAGCTACTGTTTTCTATCAAACCGCGAATAGTTTTTTTTGCAAATTTGAACTTGTCTCTGCTTTTTAGGCTTGGACTCTGCGTTCCTAATTCGCCCACGTTTATATCACGTGCTTCGATCGAGGGAGGGTGTCGTGGGCTGAGCCTTGCACTCACACCGTGTTAAGTTAGCATGGGTTTATTAGAAGCTTAAACGCCATTTTTGCTTTCCTGCTCTGCTTTGTACACGACATGCACTTGTGATATTGTTTAGAGAAGGCTGAGTATTTTACTTTACATGAGAATAATTTGGTATGCTACATTTGTAGACTGCCTCACTAGTTTAGTGTGTATAGTGAGAGCATGGAACATCAAGGTTATCTTGAATATTGTGTCTGTTATTCAGAATGATCCTCGCACGTTCGAGCCATAACACATATGCAGCTGTGGCCACCTGTGATACTGGCACGTTTCATAATGCATCGTGGAGGCAAAGTTACACACAGTTGGAGAACATTCGTATCTTGACAGTTTGTGCAGAACTCAATGTGATCCACTACTGCTGAGTACCAGAGGTATGGGTCTTCCCATGTAATCATTTGAGATTTTCTGTAGTTATAAACTAACCTGCTAGGTAGGGAGGGTGAAATGTAGGTACATTTTACATTTGTTTACCTTTTGCATTATAGGATGTTTTTTCCCTTTGTATTTTATAGAATAGTAACAATGCTGACAACCTTGTTTCTGATAATATGTTTGGTTGTATTATCTAAGGTACTGTGCATGAGATTATGGCATTAAAAATAAACATTTCAAACTTGCACATGTCTTTATTTACTCCTTGTTTTGAACTGGTGTAAGACTATAATGAAAGAGTGCTCTTGTTATCCACCTTACTTGATGTAATCTAAGTCGCATGTTCTGGGTTGACTAGTCATTGGTGTTTTTGGTCTAGGACGAAGAACCAATGAGTCACTGATTGCTAGTCTGGTAGGGGGTGTGTGTAGTAAGGTGGGTTTTGGTATATTGTAATTCACTGAGGTCCTAAGTCTTTATGCACAGTTCTGTTTAGGAGCAGAATTCCTGGAACAGTAGTTACAACAAAAAGGCTCGATAAAGGGTGTGCACTTTGAATATGAATATAAAATAGAAGAAAAGTTGATAATCACAGCTAAGGAATGCAGCAAGTAGATGTGTGTATGTGTGGATGATGTGTAGATTGAGTGGAAGATGAAAAACGTGAAAAATAAGAAAGGCTGGAGAGACGCAAACTACCCACTCCATTGTCAGTGAAGTGGATCTTTGGATTTCCAGCTCATTACACAGATAGGGAGGAGGCGTGGCTTGGGCGCCGATGGCGGAGGTCGCCTAGCGTTCCAGCTCCGCGGCAGAGCTCTCATTTATCCTGATGCTGGGGGGTCCCTGCGACACCTGCACCCCTGGAATAGTCCTAAGGTGACCCGGACACCCCCCGCCGGTGAAAGGAGGTCCGTGGCGGCCTCGAGACCGAGAACGGACAAAAGGAAGGCTCGGCGAGACGGAGCCCAAGATGGCGCCTGCTCCTCTTTAGCCGCCTCGGAGCGGAGGACGGACGGAGAACTGGAGGAGCCGAACGCCCTGACACCCCCAACGGACCAAGCGTTCTTCCCCTGTTGAAGCGGCACCCTGCGAAGTGACCCCTAGCGACCCTCGAAGGTGTCCAACGCCACCCGCGCTCTGGGAACGCCGAGGTGGTGCAGAGTGGGGGAGGGGCGAGGAGTCCTGGTCGCCTCCGGGCGGAGGCTGCATCGACGGCCCGCAACACCGGTATTGACGCCTGGCTCGGAGGTGTAGGGGCTGCGCCGCGACAGCGTGGAGAGACACTGGACACCACCCACGCGTTCCCCCAACACGAAGGGCCTGCGGCCACTGACTCCACGAGGTGTGGTTGCGGGGAGCCCGGACCGGGGAGCATCCGCTGGGGCGGAAGAGCTGTGTGGAGAGGAGGAGAACCAACTCGGGTGCTGCTGAGGGGGACGCCCGGTGTGGCGGCCCGCCATTCCGGCGATTGTCTCCGGCCCTGTGAAGAGAGGGGCCGCTGTTGGGCCCTGTGGGACAGCCCCGCCTTTTGACGGCTGTGCACCCTCCAGGGGAGGCCGTGGGACGGGTGAACGACCTGGAGCGCAGTGGAGGCTGGACGGCCCCGGTTCTACCGCCGCGCCCGGCAGTGGGGGGCTCCTGTCGTCCGGATCTGCTCCTGGACAGAACTACCGGCGGACGCCCGGCCTGGCGGCTGCTGGCCTCAGGGGGCCCCTGGGAGCCGTGGAGGAGCGACGGCGGTTCTGAGAGCCGTGCCGCAACAGTTCCGGCCCTGGACTTGCTGGCCCCACTGCTGCTGTAGCCTAACCGACGACCCAGTACACCATGGGGAAACCGAGAGGGCCTAAGGGAGGCACCCAACCCTCATCTGACGCAGAGCCACCGGACAACGAAGAGCGATTGCAAGTGGTGGGGCCAGGGGGCCCGCAGATTCAGGAGCAACTAGATAAAATCCTACTGGCGATCACTGAAACTAGATCAGCCCTCCGGGAGGACATTGCTCAGGTCGCGACGGGCCTGGGACTGCTCCGAGCGGATCACGGCAAGCTTTCCGACAGAGTGAAAGAGGTGGAAGGGTCGGTGCGACAACTAGAACCAGCGCAAAAGACTTTGGATGCAACGATGAAGGATGCTCTAACCCGCATAGAAGCTCTGGAGAAGCGGGCAGAGGACGCGGAAGGGCGCAACAGGAGAAATAACATTCGAATCGTTGGCCTTCCGGAAAAAAGTGAAGGTGGGGACATGGTGTCGTTCCTTGAAAATTGGCTGCGGACGACGGTGGCGCCGGAGGGGTTGTCCCCTTTCTACACTTTGGAACGTGCGCACAGGGTGCCGGCCAAGCCGCCACTACAGGGCCGACCGCCCCGCCCGGTGGTGGCGCGGCTGCTCCATTTCCGCGACAGGGACCTCCTGCTACAGATGGCCAGACAGACGGGTCCTTACCAGGTGGACAATAGCCGAGTGAATATTTTCCCGGACTACACCTATGAGACACAGAGACGCCGATCATCCTTCCTGGCCGTCAAGAGGGAACTACGAGCCGAGGGCATCCAGTACTCCCTGCTGTTCCCGGCGCGTCTCCGCATCATCGTGGACGACTCCACCAAATTCTTTGATACCCCAGACGAGGTATGCAGCTGGCTTGAACTATATAGGGCGGGCGCAGACGGATTTGGAACCTCCTCTCAATCCATGAGGGAGGACATTCTGCAGCGGAAACCTAAGAGGTTCAGACACCGCAGGGGCAGGACTACTCGCCCCTCCACGACGGAGACTGCGGCGGAACGAAGAGATGCGCTGGTCATGGTCTCAACCATGTCTGGTCCCCAGACCGACATTGGGAATGCTCAATCGGACCCTGGAGAGAATGGAGGACACTCAGACACGGAGGGCTCTGACATAGACAGTGTGAAGCTCCCGGAGGTCACCCCTGGGACAGCCGAAGGTCTGCTTGACGAACAATGAAGCTATCGGGTGAGCCAGTGCTGGTTGTGGGGTTACGGGAAGGGGCGGTACTGTGGGGAGATCTGGGCTCCTCAAGGGGAATTGCTTGTGCACTGATTCTGGGAGGGGTCGCAGGCGCTCTCTAGGTAGACCTTGATACCATCGAGCTCGGCCGTGCAGCGGCTAGCAGTGGGACCCCGCGTCGTCGCTCGGCCCCCTCGTTGCCCTTAAGGCATCCCTACGGTGGCTACCGTTAGGTTAATGGGAGGGGTAGATATGGAGGACGCAGTTTGGATGGGGACTAGATGGTACTGTTTGGAACCTATTCTGGGGGGGTTGGACAAGGGCTTATGTTTGCAGGTTGTTTTACAGTTGTTAAGGGGGGAACTCGTCATCGGTACAGATTTCAGTAGGTACTTTACCATAGCTGTAAGGGGCTCAGAGGGACAGGAAGACGTGGAATGGGACAATGGCTGACTTATCAAATCTGAAATGTGTTACTTGGAATGTCAGGGGACTGCACACTATGTCCAGACGTCATAAGGTCCATGCTTACCTAGTGCGCAGAGGAGTGCAGATCGCGCTGCTGCAAGAGACGCATCTCACCAAAACTGAGGGTTTAGCGCTGCAGCGTAGATGGCGGGGACAGGTATACTGCACCACCTACTCAGCTTACGCAAGAGGCGCACTAATATGGATAAAGGCGGGGGTACCCATGCAGGTAGTTAGCCACACTATAGACCCGGAAGGAAGATATGTCGCATTAGCAGGGAAACTAGGGGGAAGGGATCTAAACATCTGCTGCATTTACGCGCCTAACGTGGACCAAGTCGCCTTTCTAAATGGGCTGTCGGGATCCTTGGCCCGATACCTCTCAGGTCCCATCCTACTAGGGGGCGACTTTAACTCAGTGCTGGACGTTGACCTAGATAGGTCTCATCCTCCCCTCCCAGACTCCCCGACACATAGGGTGGCCAAGGGTAGATTACACTGGCAGACTGGTTGGGGACTGACGGACATCTGGCGGGCGCACCATCCGCACACTCGAGATTACTCCCACTTTTCGGGCATGCACGAATTGCATGTGCGACTAGACGGCCTATTAGGTTCGGGAGAGGTGGTTGCTTCGGCTGTGCGGTCTGAATATCTGTCGAGAACTCTCTCCGACCATAACCCATTACTGATTGATCTCAGGTGGCTCCAATGTACGCCGCAAGTACCCACCTGGAAATTGCGACCCGAGCTGCTAGAGGACCCGGTGTTCCGAGGGAACCTAGAGGACAAGATCGCGGGGTACTTCGAGGTTAACGAGGGCACGACTGCAGAGAGGGCCACGGAATGGGACGCCTTTAAGGTAGTGCTTAGAGGCTATTGTATCACGCAAAAAGTTGGAGTGCGTCGGGTGCTCCTAGAGGACCTGACCAAGGCTGATCGTGCCCTCCGTGCACTGGAACTTTCACGCCCTGGCCATCCAGAACTTCAACAACAGACTCTGGCGGCAAAGGAGGCGGTAGCTGTGGAGGTTGAGCGCCTGCGCAGTTATGACCACAAAGCTTACATGACCAGATCGCTGGCGGAGGGTGACAAATCGAGTGCCCTGCTGGCCTGGCTTGCTAACCCTACGAGACGAACCTCGCCCATTGTGGCTATGAAGACAACAGGCAATGAGGAGGTTTACACCCAACCCGAAATCCTTAATTGCTACTGGAGGTACTACAAGAGACTATATCGCAGTCGGTTGCCGCCAGGTACTTTCACGGCAGACACCTTCTTGGAGGATCTGCCAATCCCCACATTGGAGGAAGAACAGGCGAAAGACCTAGGTCGAGATGTGGAACTGGGGGAGATCAGGAGCGCGGTAAAAAACATGGCACGTAATAAAACACCGGGCCTTGACGGACTACCTGTAGAGTTTTATTCCACATACATAGATATCCTGGCCCCCAAACTCGTGAGGGTTTACAAAGAGGCGAAGACCTTGGGTCGGCTACCGGGCTCGATGCGCGAGGCCCTGGTGGTTCCTTTACTTAAGCCAGATCGGGAGGGAGTGGACCCAGCATCCTATAGGCCGCTCTCAATGCTCACAGTCGACTATAAGATTCTGAGCAGCATATTGGCCACACGATTGCTAGAACACATGAGCTCGCTGGTGCATATCGATCAGGCGGGCTTTATCCCGAAACGCAACACCACGATGAACATCCGACGCTTATTTCGTATCCTGGAGGACGATCACGCAGATGCTCCCGATCCTATGATTCTCTCGATAGACCTGGAGAAAGCCTTTGACAGTCTAGAATGGAGGTATCTTCACAGGGTCCTTGAGAGATTTGGTCTGGGAGAGGGATTCCTGAGATGGACCACAGTGTTGTACACCTCGGCGGTGGCTCGGGTGAAATCGGGTCCGCTGATATCCCGGCAATACCCTGTGGAGCGAGGCACAAGACAGGGCTGCTCACTGTCCCCGCTGCTCTTCGCCCTAGCGGTGGAGCCGCTGGCTATCTCGATCCGCACGGGGGCCCACTACAGAGGGCTACATTCTCCAACGGGTTACCAACACATCTCCCTGTATGCTGACGACCTCCTGCTTTTCCTCGAAGACGCTGGAACAGCCTTGACCGGGGCTGACACGGTACTCACGACTTTTGGTGCGGTATCGGGACTCCGGGTGAATTGGGCTAAAACCTGCCTGTTTCCGCTCCGCAGGGATTGCCCCCAGCCTGATACCCATAGGGAGATTAGATGGGAGCCGTCCTGTTTTAAATACCTGGGGGTGTATGTTTACCATCGCCCTGCTGACATTCTAGAGGGTAACATCTCCAGGGCCATCCGGGCGCTCAAGGGTAGCATGTCCTTTTGGTCCACCCTCCCCTTATCGGTAGCAGGGCGGATAGCATTGTTAAAAATGGTGGCACTGCCCCGCCTGCTATACTACTTCAGAACACTCCCGATATGGATCCCCAGATCCATCTTCCAAAGCCTGGATTCTATGATAGTGTCGTTTTTGTGGGGCTCGGGCCGCCGCAGAGTGGCGCTTAAGACCTTGATGAGGCCGAGAGCGGAGGGAGGATTAGCGGCGCCTGACTTCGAGAAGTACTACTTGGCGGCCCAACTACAGTTCTACACCCAGGAGGTGGCGCGGGAGTTTCGAGGTCCGGAGGAGTCCCGAGGCAATGGCATACCCAGACATGTCCTATCGTTTATTGTGATGCAACAAAAGCTCGAGCTGAGAAGCCTCACTCAGGAGGAACGTACCATACGTTCGTGCTGGAACCGAGTGCACCGCAAATTGGGCAGGCCGAGACCCTATGCCCCGGAGATTCCTCTGGGAATGCTCACTGCATTGCCCCACGGCGGTGATTGGTCCCGGCTGGGTGTCTGGGAGGAACTGGGTGTGCAGACCATAGGCGACCTCTACGAGGAGGGAACACTACTGCCCTTCCAGGAGCTCCGAGATCGCTACGACGTCCCTTGTGGCGACTTTTTGCTCCACGCGGCGGTCACCAGAGCACTCCAAGCGCACTGGAGGACTGGGCACGAGGAACCACAGACATCGATGACCTGCCAGTATACTATGATGTCTGCAGGGACAGTCAAGGCAGTGTCGTGCTTGTACTCTAGAATGATTGATGAGGGACTAACCCCCCTAACGGCTCTTAAAACCCGATGGGAGGTGGATTTGGGGAAGGAAATTCCGGAGACCACGTGGCCCCAGCTATTGCAACGGGCATGGAAGGGAACGCGAAGCGCCCGGTTTCAACTGGTCCACTTCTATGTATTACATAGAGCCTATCTGACCCCGGAGAAGTTGCAGAAATATTTCGGCCTGGAGACGGCAGATTGTCCTAGATGCGGGACAGCCACGGCAGACCTTTTCCACATGCTGTGGTCCTGTCCGAGGCTGACCCCATTTTGGTCGATTGTAGGAGACACACTGACTGAGGTGACCGGTAGATCATTGCAGATAGATGCGGCGGCAGGGTTACTACACTGGTTCCCACACACCCCTAAGAATAAACTTACTAGTAAATTCATCGATTTGGGTCTGCTTCTGGCCAAACGGGAAATTACCAGAAACTGGAAGGCGCGAGTTGGTCCAACGGGCACTAAATGGCGCAATGAACTTCTCAAGTGGGCGGGAAGCGAAAGCACATTGAGATTCCAGCAGGCGGGACGGCGGCGAGATGAGCGGGCCTTAGAGGCGGCACAGGCTTGGGAAACAATAGTGCAGGCCCTGCGCGACATTGACACACTTACCGATTCAGACAGCACTGATGGAGACCAGCCTGACTCCCAACAAGATGCTATTGCTGGAGTGCCCCCGACATAGCAAATCACAGCTTACAGCACACGACATGCAACCTCGAGATAGACTACCGATGGCGAGGGGGGAGGAGGGTGGGGGATAGGGGGGGAGGAGCGACAATCGCCTCCGTTAAATGTTAGAATCCTGTACCATGTTGAAAGACACTCTTCTTCCTCTGGGGGGCAAGGCGATAGGAGGGAGGGGGGGTTTGTTGGGTTAGGGTGTTTGAAAAAGCAGAAGTGATTTATTCTATCACCTATGAAAACCGTTGAGAACAGAGACAAATGAAGGACAGAAGAATGGCACACGCCGCCCGACCCCCGGGTTGTGGGCTAAATGGCTGTGTATAGACACACTGTTACTGTAACCAACACGAATCCCGATCACATTTTAGGTGCCAATGTTGTACTCGTACGTGTTTCCTGCAATAAAAATACATTTAAAAAAAAAATAAAAAATTACACAGATAGGGTGTTGGATTCCGCAGTGGGAGCAAGAGAAACGAGTACCACATCTAAGGAAGAAAGCTAGTGCATAAAGTACACACAGTTGGGCAGATTTACAAGCCTGTGGGAAAAATGGTGCAAAAGTGGCGCAAGGGGCTTGTAAATCTGCCCCAGTGTGAGGTAGAAAAGACGCAAGAAAGGACAAAAGTGTGCAATTTACCCACTGCTATTCATGGGTAGTAGTTACAAAGAAGGCTGAATAAAGGGCCTGCACTTTGAATTTGAATTAAAGAAGAATAATTGATAAGATCAGCCAAGAAAGGTAGCAAGTAGGTGTGTGTATTTGTGGATGTTGTGTTGATTGAGCGGAAGATGACTAAGATGAAAAATAAGAGAGGCTGTAGAGATGCAAACTTTCCATTTCTTTGTAAAGGAAGTGGGTGTTTAGTTTTCCAGTGTGTGTGTATATATATATATATATATACCTTTCCAGAACTCAAAGCCTTCAATTATGAGGATTGATTTATTCAGCAACTGCCCATTAACACTTACCCGGTCGTACAGCACTCTGGGAGCTGTAGTTGTGAGAGAGCTGCAGTCGAGTTACATCCATGTGACCTGTGGTCAGCGGACTTCTGCCAATGGCAGTGCTTCTGGACACTCAAAGGTGAGGGTGGAGTCACTCTTTGCTAAGGCAGCAGCATCTGAAGAAGGCCAATGAGCTGAAATGCATTATGCATAAGCTGCATTTGAATAAAGATCTTCCAAAGCTACCCCCTGTGTGGCCTCTCCCTGTTCTTTACGGAGTGGGATTCCTTTGGATATTGTTCGCGCTAGTCAGAGGCGCGTGAGAGGTCCCGTTACGAAAAGAGGCTGGAATCTTACTGACATCCGCTGCATGCAGCGACAAGACGGTTTCAAGGGATTGAATTGTTTCCAGCACACCCCGAGGTGTACGCCCGCACCCTGAACTACTGCGTGGTGCAGTTTGTCCCTGACAAGGAGACGGGGTCACTGTATTGCTGTCTCGTGGTTCAGCAGGCACACACACCGCGAGGTTGTAACGTAAAAGGGGACCGGAGGAAGATAAACTTTCATTTGGTGCAAAAACTCCTAATTTGACACTTCGCACCTTTCCAGAACTCAAAGCCTTCAATTATGAGGATTGATTTATTCAGCAACTGCCCATCAACACTTACCCGGTCGTACAGCACTCTGGGGGCTGTAGTTGTGAGAGAGCTGCAGTCGAGTTACATCCATGTGACCTGTGGTCAGCGCACTTCCGCCAATGGCAGTGCTTCTGGACACTCAAAGGTGAGGGTGGAGTCACTCTTTGCTAAGGCAGCAGCATCTGAAGAAGGCCAATGAGCTGAAATGCATTATGCGTAAGCTGCATTTGAATAAAGATCTTCCAAAGCTACCCCCTGTGTGGCCTCTCCCTGTTCTTTACGGAGTGGGATTCCTTTGGATATTGTTCGCGCTAGTCAGAGGCGCGTGAGAGGTCCCGTTACGAAAAGAGGCTGGAATCTTACTGACATCCGCTGCATGCAGCGACAAGACGGTTTCAAGGGATTGAATTGTTTCCAGCACACCCCGAGGTGTACGCCCGCACCCTGAACTACTGCGTGGTGCAGCTTGTCACTGACAAGGAGACGGGGTCACTGTATTGCTGTCTCGTGGTTCAGCAGGCACACACACCGCGAGGTTGTAACGTAAAAGGGGACCGGAGGAAGATGAACTTTCCTTTGGTGCAAAAACTCCTAATTTGACACTTCGTACCTTTCCAGAATTCAAAGCCTTCAATTATGAGGATTGATTTATCCAGCAACTGCCCATTAACACTTACCCGGTCGTACAGCACTCTGGGAGCCGTAGTTGTGAGAGAGCTGCAGTCGAGTTACATCCATGTGACCTGTGGTCAGCGGACTTCCACCAATGGCAGTGCTTCTGGACACTCAAAGGTGAGGCTGGAGTCACTCTTTGCTAAGGCAGCAGCATCTGAAGAAGGCATCTGAAGAAGGCCAATGAGCTGAAATGCATTATGCGTAAGCTGCATTTTAATAAAGATCTTCCAAAGCTACCCCCTGTGTTCTTTACGGAGTGGGATTCCTTTGGATATATATATATATATATACACTGAATAAACCACAGGTTTCACACACGTTATAGTTAGGAATTAGCATTTAAAAAACCTTGCAAATTCACTGAAAACATCATAGGTTTCACTCACGTTATAGTTAGGAATTAGCAATTAAAAAACCTTAGAAATGCACTGAAAAAACCATAGGTTTCACACATGTTATAGTTAGCTGGACATTTCACTCATACAAAACCTTTGAAATTCCCCCGTTATAGTTAGTTCAGCTAACTATAACTCGCGCGCCTGCAATGCACTGCTGATGACGTCACATATTACATCACTCATGAAATGGTCAGTGACATCACTCATGACATCACTAATGACATCTCAAATGATATCACTGATGACATCACTGATGACATCATCCTTGTGACAGAGTGGCAGACCTGCTCTCAGCGTAATATAACCGTTGGTACACACATTCAAAAACAGAAACTAAAATTTTCAAAAAAATGGAGATACCAATTACAACAACCTATACAGTAATTCCACCATTTACATACACATCCACTCATTCACCAACACTTCTATATAGTCAGTCATACATGTAATCACTCATCATATGTACTCATACACCTATACATGCTGTTACACACCGACACTCATCCATAGAATTACTCACACACATACTCTTTTTTGTAAACAGATTTTTATTGATTTTCGTGCAACATTATACAAACATGTATCCATCAGCAATCCCCAACTTCATGGTCCGGTTCAGAATAACCTCTTCGTTGGTCCACAATATCCATGCCCTATCCATCCCCCCCACCCCCTCTACCCCCACCCCCCTTGTCAGTGTACCCCCCTTAGTCTCTCCAATAGTGCAGCATAAACCATCGTGTGATAGCGTGCAACTCCTCCTTGTACTCTCACATTCCCGGCCCCCCAGCCAATAGAGGACCCAGATTTGCGCATGGTCTTGCAAGGTGCCCAGGCCACCCCTCGCCCCCCGTCAGTGTAGGTAATCCAACCCTCGCGTGTTGCAAGTCGCGCCGGTCTAGCGGGCTTCGCCCCCGTCTAATAACCCAGCAGTCTCCGCCCTAATCTCCCCTGCTTGGCTCGCCGGCGCATCCAGCCCCTCTCCCTCAGTAGCTTCCGATAATGAGAGAAGGTCTGCCACCAACGCACCCCACGCCCTGGCCGCATCTAGCGCTTTATCATTAGCAGTGCGTCTGGCTAGTTGCAATCGAAGAGTC
The DNA here is from genome assembly GCF_964261635.1 of Lissotriton helveticus. Lineage (NCBI taxonomy): Eukaryota > Metazoa > Chordata > Amphibia > Caudata > Salamandridae > Lissotriton > Lissotriton helveticus. The sequence goes on along the minus strand of NC_136067.1, from coordinate 1,153,288,968 downwards.
CCTTCACTAGTCGCCCACTGCAGGAAACACCCCCGCCATCTCAGGAAGCTGGGCCCCCCCCTAGATTTCCAGTGTAACGTGAGCTCCCTCTTGGCCAGGATCAACCCCAAGTCAAAGAATTTACTAGTAATTTTTGTGGCTGGAGTGTGTGGGAACCAGAGTAAAAGGCAAGCCCCCATACTCGCGTCATCTTGGCGGCCCGTAACCTGATTTAAGCAAGACATAACATCAGTCCAGTAAGTACCAAGCCCCACGCAGGACCAGAACATATGACTAAAGTCAGCGCGCTCACCGAGGACATACCGAATGCGCTCCTCCAAATATCCGCTGGATCTTGGCCGGTGTCCAATACGCCCTGTGTAGAGTAAAGTATTGGACCATCTGAAATCGAACATTACGCGTGCCCTTCCAGGCCCGACGCACAAGCTGAGACCACGTCGTCTCCGATATCTGCTGGTCAAGATCTCCCTCCCAGCGCTCCCGCAACCTATCGAGGGGGGCGGTCCATCCAACGCCAGCCTCCTGTACAGACAGGTGACAGCCTTGAAGGTGCCAGCAGCCATCGTGACGTACTGGCAGCCCAGGGACACGGGAGGTTCCGCCAGGCCCATCTTCCAATGTTTCTGAATCCCAGATACCAGGGCCGCATGGAGCAAAAAGTCACCCCTCGGCAGGTCATAGGCCTCCTGTAAGTCATGAAACGGCAGCAATACGCCATCCCTGTACAGGTCCCCCATCATATGGACCCCGCGGTCCTCCCAAGCAGCCAATGCCGACCAGTCCCCTCCATGCGGGAGGGCAGTGCACATGCCCAGAGGAATCTCCGGGGCATATGGGATAGGAAAGCCCGCTCGCCTCTGGCTGCGCAGCCAGCACTGGCGAAGGGTACGTTCCTCCAGAGTCAGCTGGTCCAGCCGGAGCCCCTGCTGGAGCACAATGAAGGACAGGACATGTCGCTGAATAACCCTGCCCTGCGGACCGTCTGGGCCCCTGAACTCTCGCGCCACCGCCTGCGTGAGCCATTGCAGCTGTGCCGCCAAATAGTACCATTCAAAATCCGGCACCGCCAGGCCTCCTTCCTCCTGCGATCTTTGCAAAGTGTTCAAAGCCACACGCCTCCTGCCCGAGCCCCAGATGAACCCTATCACCTTCGACCGTAGACTCCGGAAGAAGGAAAGCGGTATCCACACCGGCAATGTGCGAAAAAAATAAAGCAGACGCGGAAGAACCACCATCTTTAGCAGCGCTATCCGTCCGGCCGCATACAGCGGAAGAGTACGCCAAAAACTCAAATTGCCTCTAATGCCTCTCAACGCTCTGCCCACATTCCCTTCATACAAGAGTGAGTGGGTGTGGTAGATGTAGACCCCGAGGTACGGTAGGCACTCCGATTCCCAGCGCAATCCCTCAAGCTCCGCAGGCGGAGCACTACGAGGGGTCAAGGGGAATAAGCAGGTCTTGGACCAGTTTACACGCAATCCCGATAAGTCGCCGAACTCACGGAGCATGGTCCGTGCCACCTGCACCGAGGCATCTGTGGCCGCCGTATACAGCAGAAGGTCGTCGGCATACAAGGAAATATAGTGCGGTACGCCGCGCAGGAACACTCCCTCGTAGAATCGTCCCTGCCGGGCCCTCGCCGCTAATGGCTCAATCGCCAAAGCAAAGAGTAGCGGGGACAATGAGCAACCCTGTCTGGTGCCCCTTTCCACCGCGCATGCCGCAGATATTGACCGGCCCGTACGAACCCTGGCGGTAGCGGAATCATACAGCAGCTGTGTCCAGCGGACGAAACCGTCCCCCAGCCCGAACCGACGTAGCACGCTAAACACGTAGGACCACTCCACGCTATCGAATGCCTTTTCAATATCCACCGATAACACGGCCGCGCCTGAGGGGCCGTCCCCTTCCACTCCCATGACCCGCAGCAGCCGCCTAACACATGCCGAGGTGTTCCGCGTGGGGATGAAGCCCGACTGATCCGGGTGTACCAGAGTGCACATATGCACAGATAGTCGCGTGGCCAGGATCCTGCTCAGCACCTTATAGTCCACAGTGAGCATCGAGAGCGGGCGATAAGCTGTTCGCGCGGTAGAAAGCCCGCCCTTCTTTAGCAACGGCACTATGATCGCCTCCCTCGCCGACGACGGCAACCTGCCTCGTTCCCACGCTTCTCCATACACCTGATGTAATCGAGGCGCCAGGAGGTCCACGTACGAGGCGTAGAACTCCACCGGCAGCCCGTCACTGCCCGGCGACTTCTTCCTGGCCATGTGTTTAATCGCCGCTCTAATCTCCCCCAGGGATACAGCATCCCCTAGCGCCTTCCCCTGTTCTGAAGCCAGCTGCGGTAACTGTGCCTCATCTAAGAAGGCATCCAACTCGGCCGGAGCGACCGACAGTCTGGTCCGATAGAGCTCCGAGTAGTAAGCCAGGAACTGATCATTAATCTCCTTTTGTGAATAGACTAAGTCCCCCGTAGGTGTGGCCAGCGACAGTATCGGCGTACCTCTAGATTGGGGGTTGGCCAGCCATGCTAATATTGAGCCGACCCGGTCCCTCTCAGCATGTGCCCGCACCATGTACTCTCGATAATCATGGCAACGAAGCCTTTCGACTTGGGTGGCTACACGCTCCTGTGCTACCAGCACCTCCTCCCTATCGCTCCTATCTACATGACTAGCCTTCTCCGCCTGCCGCAGTGAGGCCTCTTCTCGCTCCACGTCATCAAGCAATGTCTTACGTATCCCCGCCGAGGACGAAAGACACGTGCCTCGCACCACCACCTTAAAGGCGTCCCACTCGGTCGCCCTGCTGGTCGCGGACCCTGCATTCTCCTGAAAATAACGCTCGATGCACTCCCGCATCTCGGCGTTAAAGACCGGGTTCAACCGCCACGTGGGGACCGGCTGCCGTTGCTGGACCAAAGGACCGTGAGCAGGCAAGGGTTGTGATTCGAGATGGTTCTCGCCAAGTATTCACTGCCGCGCGTGAGTTCCTGAGCCCCTGGGGTACAAAGAACAGTGTCAAGGCGCACGTGAAGGTCATGAGGGGAGGAATAAAAGGAGTAATCCCTGTCGGCCGGGTGATGTGTCCGCCAGGCATCTAAGAGACCCCACTGGTCTTGCCAGGTCTTTCGCGCTTTGGCCACCCTGCGCACCACTGATTGCTCCAGCGGAGGGTGAGAGCGATCTATCTCCACATCCACCACTTAGTTAAAGTCCCCCCCCCATAAACACCGTGCCCACCAGCAGGGTAGCTAACCTCTTCGACAACGCCGAGAAGAACGCAGCCTGATAAAAGTTTGGTACATAAACGCTGCAAAGCGTAACGTCCCTGCCATCCATGCGCCCCAGTACCGCCACAAACCTCCCATCTGAATCCAGCACCGTAGTCATGGGTTGGAAGGGGACACCTGCGCGCACCCAGATCAGTGTTCCCCGGGCATGAGCGGAATAGGTAGTATAAAAAAGTTGCCCCCTACAACGACGCTGCAGCACTTGCCCCTCTGCTTGTGTTAAGTGCGTTTCCTGCAAAAAAGCCACCTGGACCCCCCTGCAGACCAAATATGCATGCACCTTATATCGTTTTCTCATGGAGTTGAGCCCCCGCACATTCCAGGTAATATATTTAAGTTCAAGTCTAGCCGCCATCTATAGGCCTGTAGCGGAGTCCAGTCCCACACAATCCTAATGGTACACTGACAATCCCCTGCAACATGAAACAGCCCCAATCAACCCCCAACCCACCCACCCCCAGAACAGGCGTCAAACAGTTGCTACCCATCCAAACCATACCTCCGTCAACGAGGGAAACTCTGGAATTACCAGAGGCTCACAGGTTATGTGAGATAAAGGGGTGACTCCAACCCAGCCAGGCCGGTCAGCAAGAGACCCACCACACCGTGATAGGCCGATCCCGACTAAGGATGGCTCATCCTTCCAGCCGCGCTTCAACCCAATTGAGTCCTCAGTCCACTAGGGCCCTCCTGCACCTCGGCAGCACCCCGGCAAGACAGAAGAGATCTTCCCACCCAGCGCCCCAGGACTGGTTCCCCATTATCCCCCGCAACGCCAGCCCCGCAGGCTGAGCATGCCCCCTTACTGTACTGCGCACAGCTCCCTGAATGTCATTCGCCCATTAGCCCATCGGCCGTCTGTGGGGTAACCAGAGGTAGCTCCCCAGGATCCTTCTCCGAGCCCCCATCTGAACCTCCTGTGTCCACTTCATCCGAGCTCAACCGGGATCCCGAGTCCACCAGTGGATTCTCCGTCGCAGCTCCGGATATGGCCGATACCGCCTGCAGGGCAGCCTGCCTCTCCAAGTCCGTCTGTGATGCCGACGGGGAGTTCCTGTTCTGCACGCGTCTCCGGCTGCACCTACTCCTGCGTGGCTTCGGTCGGTCCTCCGTCGCCACCACCCAGGTGCCAGTGCCATCCTTGCCTGCTCGGTACCGCTCCAGCCATTGCCAAGCGTCGTCCGGCGTGTGGCAGAACGTCGCCACTCCATCCACCATTACTTTCAGGCGTGCCGGGAACAGTAGGGAGTACTGTACTCCTTCTTCGCGGAGGGCCTTCTTGACTGCCAGGAAGGAGAAGCGACACCGTTGGACCTCCTGGGAGTAGTCGGGGGGGAAAAGGGACACAGATGCGTTGTCCACCCTATAGGGGCCGGCCGATCGAGCTTGCCGCAGGATAATGTCCCGGTCCCTGAAGTGCAGCAGTCGAGCTATCACCGGCCGGGGAGGGCGGCCCGGAGCAGGAGGTCGGGCCGGCACCCTGTGTGCCCTCTCCAGTGTGTAAAAGGGCGTCAGGCCCTCGGGAACCACCACATCCCGCAACCAACTTTCCAGATAGGAGATCATGTCATTCCCCTCAACAGTCTCAGGCAAACCCACCACTCGGATGTTATTGCGCCTATTGCGCCCTTCTGCATCAGCAGCTCTCCATTTCAAGTGCTGCACCCTGCGCGTTCAGTCCTCCATCGTGGCGTCCGTCGCCTTCTGGGCCGGTTCCAGTGTCTCCAGCGTCAGCTCCGCGGCTTTGACTCGATCAGCGAGCTTTTCATGGTCCGCCTTCAGGAGGCCTAGGCCTGTAGAGACCTGCGCAATGTCCTGATGCAGCGCTTCTCTAGTGTCCCCTATGGCTTTGAGGATCTGATCCATCTGCTGCTGTTGCAGCCCCGCCGACTGGCTGTCCGTCGGGTGCTGTCCGTGAGCGTCAGGGGGGTCCTCCGTCGGGTCAGCTGGTGCTGCGCCCGCTCCCTTCCGTGGCTTCCCCATGACGCAGTTCTGGGTCTCGCCAGCCGGGCCTGGCGCCAGAAGTCAGCCCCGTGGTGCGACCCCGGGGACACCGGGATCTGCATCCCCGTGGATCTGGCCAAGCAAGGAACCAGGGCCGTGCGCTCGAGAAGGTTCCGGGGGGCGCTGCAGGTTCACAGGCACTCGTCGTGACAAAGGGGCACCGCCCGCCAGGTTCAACGGCCGTCGGTGAGACCCGCCAGTGTGGTATAGCCGTCACGGGCCCTCGACAGGCTCAGGAAGATCAGGCCGACAGTATCCGTTTCTGGGGGAGGTCCAATGGCGACCTCAGGACTCTCACCCGTGCACTCAGGGGCCGCTGTGGCAAAGTCGCGTCCGCGGGCCTGCCCCGCTATCATGGAGCGCCCAAAGGTCCTCCAGCGCCCAGGGCTCGTGACGCAGTTAGCAGAGCGCCACCTCCCAAGATCGCACCGGGCCAAGAATGTGCTCCCTCGGCTCGGTCACAGTCAAGCTGCCGGCCAGCCAGCTAGAAGTCCTGCACCTCAGTGATGGCGGCCCCAATAGGTCGAGCGCCTCCCACCGCTCCCGGCTCCGCAGTGGCCCTGCTCCTGTGGTCGGGATTCGTGGTTCCGCTGACCCCGCCAGGTGGTCGCGAGGGAGCGCCACTCCTCTCAGCGCCGGCGTCCGCCGGGACCGGTCCAGGTAACGCTCCTCTCCGGCATCAGGCCACACCGCCGCCCGGGCACAAGGACGTCACCGCTCCTCCACACCGATTCCAGTGCTCCCGGACAGCTCCCTGTCGTTGCTAGATGCAAGATGGCCGACCGCCGTAACCGGGGTTGCTCTCAAACCGCCGAGATCCAGGCAGTTGGGGGTCCCCTCTTGCACCTAACCGCCGCCGGGGTGTCCCGTATCTCTTAGGGACCGTGCTGGGTCGGCAGCGCCGCCGGGGAAGGTCTCAGTCAGGATAAGTCCTGGGATCGGCCCGGAGCTCGGGGCTCAGGTGACCAGGCTCAGCGAGGTCCAAGCCACGCCCCTCTACTCACACACATACTCACACATACAAATAAAATATCAAACATCCATTTACTTGCATATACAGCTATACACAAACCACTACACTTACTTTTACAGAAACATACACATACTTACTCTCTTAAACAGTCACTTATAGAAACACATAAGTATTTATACAGGAACTCTTCCAATCTCTCACTCTCACATATACTCACATACATCAATACTCACATACTAGATTAAAGCATATGTACTTACTCATAAAGACACTATTGAGACATTCATTCACTCTCTAACACACCCATACACACACTCATCCACCTATACAGTCCTGTACACATGCTGTCTTCAAACACATACAAACAGTGAGTCACTCATTCATGCATCTATGCGCTAAGTAATATCCCCCACCTAACCATACAGACACTCAGACACTCATACTGATACTCAAAAAAACAACTAATAGCCTATATAGACACTCATGAAGCTACTCCCCAACTCATGCAGCCACTTATACACAAAGTAAGACACTGATACAGATATTTAAATATTTAAACATTACTCATTAATACATGTATTCACTAACATACACTTAATAAGTCAGTTATACAATTTTACACAAAAAAATCATTAGTTTAGACACTTATATACCCATTTATTCTTACATCGACCTTGAGATATACATATATAAAACATATTTAATTTTCAGAAAAACACACATTCACTGGATGATGTCATCAGTGATGTCATCAGTGATGTCATCAGTGATGTCATCAGTGATGTCATCAGTGATGTCATCAGTGATGTCATTTGAGATGTCAGTGATGTCATGAGTGATGTAATATGTGACGTCATCAGCAGTGCATTGCAGGCGCGCGAGTTATAGTTAGCTGAACTAACTATAACGGGGGAATTTCAAAGGTTTTGTATGAGTGAAATGTCCAGCTAACTATAACATGTGTGAAACCTATGGTTTTTTCAGTGAATATATATATATATATATATATATATGTACATATATACCTCCAAATGCGCTGCCTCCTGGATAGAAAAACAGCCCACCGTGGACACAATCGTTTGATGAGCGGTGGTTTTATTCAAATTGATTTGTCAAGACCCAACGCGTTTCGGGGACCAACCCCTTGTTCACGAGTGGTGATCTTGTTGTGAATAGTATTTTTAAAATAAACAGTTGTGTGATACATAGACAACATAAACAACAGACTTCATAAAGTTAATGCACTTTGAGTCTTTCTTTCGCAAAAAAGAAAAGTTGTTAAACAGTGAATAAAATTAAATCATGTGTAAATTACTTTAGGCAAATATCTGAAGGAATTAGAGTATACTTGGGATTAAATGGTAACACAAGTCTTCAATAAAACTTTATCGATGTGGACAATGTTGGCTCCTCCGTGTAGAATACATGTCTCACTTTGTAATCGGCTCCTCTAAAATAGCGTGCCAATATTAATCATTTTATATATATCCCAGTGGGTAAAAAATAATCAATGCATACATTGTCTACCTCAGGCTTACGTTTTGGAGTGAATCTCAACAAATCAATGGTCATTTGTAGATTGTGGCTCTAATGCTGGCATTTTCAAAAGGTTTGTTCTATGTACACATACAAACAGTGAGTCACTCATTCATGCATCTATGCGCTAAGTAATATCCCCCACAGAACCATACAGACACTCAGACACTCAGACTGATACTCAAAAAACCAACTAATAACCTATATAGACACTCATGAAGCTACTCACCAACCCATGCCGCCACTTATACACAAATTAAGACACTGATACAGATATTTAAATATTTAAACATTACTCATTAATACATGTATTCAATAACATACACTTAAGTCAGTTATACAATCAATTTTACACAAAAAATCATCAGTTTAGACACTTGTATACCCATTTATTCTTCCATCGACCTTGAGATATACATATATAAAACATATTTAATTTTCAGAAAAACACACATTCACTGAATGATGTCATCAGTGATATCATTTGAGATGTCATCAGTGATGTCATGAGTGATGTTACTGACCATGTCATGAGTGATGTAATATGTGACGTCATCAGCAGTGCATTGCAGGCACGCGAGTTATAGTTAGCTGAACTAACTATAACGGGGGAATTTTAAAGGTTTTGTATGAGTGAAATATCCAGCTAACTATAACATGTGTGAAACCTATGGTTTTTTCAGTGAATTTCTAAGGTTTTTTAAATGCTAATTCCTAACTATAACGTGTGTGAAACCTATGGTTTTTCAGTGAATATATATATATAAACGTATATATGTACATATATACATGTGTGTGTTTGTTTGTATATATGTGTTTGTATGTGTGTTTGTGTGTGTATATATATGTGTGCGTATAAAGATATGAATTATGTTTTTCTTTGGCATGAAAAAATCCTTTAGATTGTATGAAAAATCTATTCTTGATTTTTTAAGGAATTGCACTATGGAGAATGAACTCATTTATATTTTAGAATGATTAGTTTATAAAACTCAAAGTTATCTCATGACACTTGTCGTCATTCTGTACTATTGGAGTTCTCTGTTTTGCTCTCTGACACTATGTCTTGATCTTTTTGCCAAATGCACAAGCATATTAATTTGAAGATGGTTAAACATATCAATTAGCCTCTTTACATCAAATTGTTTATCTACTACCGGTGTTTGCCTTTGATAGTATGCTTTCTATTTTCTTTCACTTTAGAGGTGTGTCTTTAAAATTCCTTTTGACCTACTTTTGTTTTTACTATAAATTGGTAATGCATTCTGGGGCGCATCATGTGACCAAGCTCCCTTGTGGAGCGAAACGCGTCATGGATTGACATTGAAGTCTTTATTTTTTTCGTGTGAATAAATTTCTACTCTGCTATATATTTGAATACTGCCATTGTGTCCTGATTGCTGCGGGTGTTGGAGGTGACTCTTGAGGTCTTCACCTGGTTTTCTTCGCCGTGCACTGGCGAATAGGAACATTGTTTAATATATGTGTGTGTGTATATGTGTATAGGCAAACTTGAAAAAGGCGGCCTCGGCCGAAACTCGTTTTCATTGGAATCAGGATCTTTTGGACATGTGTGGCTTCTGCCGCCATGGCTGGTTCATACAACGAAGGGCAGGCGCATGGCGTTGGGGCAGTCTTGTTGAAACCTATGTCTTTTTGTGTGTATATGTGTGTGTACATATGTATATATGTGTGTGTGTGTGTGTATATAGAACACACACAAATATATATCTATATATATATGTGTGTGTGCCGGGAACTTCGTCGCTGCACCCAAAAACTGGAGACAAGAAACGAATCGGACCCAACCAGGTGTATTTAGCGCAGATTTTATTTGTGCAACCTTTCGTTCGCCATGAGGCGTTTCGGGCCCTGGAGCCCTTGATCACATGACATGGTCGATTTCACCACATGATTTTTAAGGTGCAGGTAATGGTCACATGACCCCGGGCCTATAGAACTAAACAACATACTTCAGCCTAGTCCACAATGTCATCTCTATACATCATATACCAATGCAGTAAATATTATTAGTTTTATCGTATTTACATATTTTACAACCTCCTTATCCAGACCTGTGTACACAATTCACAATGAATAGATAAAATATATATATAAAAAAATATATTATCTATATACATATATACATATAAATATGTGCAAAATTGCCAAATATAAAACATTGAGTACAAATAATGTAAAAAATTTACCACAATAATTAGTTATATGTACACAATTTTGTAATTATCAAAAAATAGACCCTATATCAATATATAATACATTGAATTTCATTGATCTTGTTTCTTAGTTTTTGTGTGTGTGTGTGTGTATATATACATGCACACTAATATAATGCACTTACCTACAAAGTAAAAATCTAAACAACATTGATGCGAGGTAAATACCCCTAATGTCCTTTCCTGTGCTGGAACAACCCTTCTGATGTACTTACCTGTAATGGGATGCCTACGATGTAACAGTAGCATACTCTCCTGGGGTGAACCGCAAGCAGGCATCCTCTTGGGAGATTCCCAGTGATAGCTTTCCTGCTAGGATCATTTCTGGAGGGTCAGAGTTCGTCATTGCCACCCTTCTCAGCCCTCCCACCCCCGCCCGAGCACTGATCAAAGGGAAAATAGCCAGGATCTAGTAGTGTGATTGGTTTCGCTTTCAATTACTGTGATGTCAGTGTGCTGCGAGTGTTAAAGATTAAAAGAAGAAAAACAAATTGTGACCTGCGAATAGAACTTCCGTCTTGTCCCAATATAATTTTTTTAAACTGAAAATCCTTTGGCCTTTGCATCAGAAGTTTTTTTTTGTCAATGCGCTTGATGAACCTTTTACATCCACTGCAATACGAAGGTAGTGCGCTTATCTGATAGAGACTTCTAGCTGCAGATTCCTTACCTTAGAATATTCCCAAGTCGTCAGACTGGATCAGGAATTTCTTTTTGCAAAATATGTGCATGCTGGTAGGTGGGTCGATCCAATCCGCATCTGCATCGTCTGTGCTGGATGTGACTAGCATGGTGCCTGTTTTGATGCTACCCCAGCGTGCTGACATCAGTTCTTTTCTTACAGCGCCATCAGTGCAGATCTGGAAAGAGCTACCCCAGTCCATTTTTTTGCACAATTATTTTGATGTTTTGTTGAACTTTTTTGAGCTTTGCTGACAGTGTGCTTAGGTTTGTCCATTAAAAAACCTTTGGTGTTTAAACCCTGAGGTTCCTGTCACAGGAAGATGTCTATGACGGAGCCCCACTTAGTTTACCTCTGGTGCTGGGCCACGACTCCAAGGCCTGCCCCAACTACTGCACCTTAAATCCTAAGGCGGTTTGGGAGTGCTTCTGAAGCTCTTGGTCTTCGGACACCAGTCGATTCGCAGTGCTAGAGGTCCTGGGCCGATTCATGGAGCCGTTCCCAGGACACCCACCTTTGTCACTTTGGGGGCTGCAGTGGGAGCCCCAAGACCCAACCGGCTCACTGTATCAAGCAGTAGCCGGCTTTGCTCCTGCCCACAGGGAGCAGCTCCTAATACTGCTCTCTACAGGTGGGTGCAATATGTAGATGTTTCCCAGCCTGCTTCAGTGTGGGCAGTGAAACATCTAAAGTCAGCTCTCAGTGGGCCGAAGCTTTTTTGAAGCTCCCTGCTGGAAGCGGACTCGAAGCAGCCAACCCAACTCTGTGCCCGGCCTTCAACTGTGCGCAGTGGAGGGTTGGCCACATTGCCTAGACTTGGGGACTACATCCCCCAGGGTCTTCTTTTCTTTATTTATTTTTTATAGGGGAGGAGTCTGCATAACCCCCCTTCCTGAGACTCGTCAGGCCCTGGGGATTCCATACCCCAGGGCTATACATATAAGTTATAAGGGACGGGGGTCGAATGGCCCCCCTCCTCAAGCCTCTTTATGCCCTGGGGACCACCAGGGCTGTGTATTTTTTTTAAAGGGAGGGGGTAGAGCAGCCCTCCTCACCAAGCCGTTATTAGCCCCAGGAAACCCTATCTCCAGGGGACTGTGTTTTTTTTAGTGGAAGGCTGGCACATTGCCCCCCTCCTTGGGCCGATTTGAGCCACAAGGACCCCATCCCCGGGCCGATTTGAGGCATTTCGAGGCACGAGACCCTCTTCTCATTTTGAACATTGTCAGCCCTGTGTGGTCTCCCACCCCTGTTTAATGTTTTCAGCCTCAGGAATGGGCTTTCCAGGGCCTCCGATGGTTTGGGGATGGGATCCACGAGACCCCCCAGAGCCTTTAAAAGGCCATGGGGGACGGCTTTCTTGCTGTGTCCCAGGGAGCCCACACCCGAGACACAAGTTTCCGTGCCTGCACTGGCAGAGAAACGTGTGTGTTCTCCAGCCTGGCAGGAGTTTTTTTAAATCCCTGCCAAACAGGAGCCAACAAGGTCTGCTTCAGGTGGGAGTGTTACAAATGCTCCCTCTAGCTGGGAGCAGACGTTTGATCTATTTAATACAGATCAATAGATAGCTTCTGCCCAGAGGGATTAGCGTAATTAGCTGCAATGCCGCATCCCACAGCATGAGGGGAGACTGCTGGGGCAGCAGAGACACTTGGGCTCCACCTGTGGCCAACCGCGTTGTGAATGGTGGGTGCCAGGGCCCAGAAAGACTCAGGGAGAGGGGTCCATGTGGCACTCCCTTCCCCTTAAAAAATAAAACAAGGACTTGTGGAATGAGAACCTCAGGGTTCTTGAAAGGTTATAGGAGGGGGCTGAGCTGGCCCCTCTCCTTTAAAGAAAAAAAGAAAGAAAAACAAGCCAAATCACCCACAAGCCCTGTCTGTTTAGCCCCACCCCTTTCTTATTAGTAGTATGCTACTGTGTTTTTGCCATTTTCCAGGCTGATGGACAGTGTGTTTTCTCTACAATTGCACATTGATAAATGATCGGAAATCCTTGATGGAGGTGAATGCATCGTTGAATTATTGGAGTGCATTCTCTTCTGTAGTGATTGTCCAAGACGTGTGGGTTCTTTCTTGCCATCTCCTGGTCTTGGTCTTGGGGCAGAGTCCATGGTTCCTCCTTTTAATTGCTGCTGAGTATGCAAAGGCACCAAACCACCTACAAGTGCCGCCCATTTGGGCACGCCCTTTCCATGTTAGTAGTATGCAATAGTGCTGGCTCAGGGTGGGCTGGCCGCAGGCCAGGCCTCGTTGTCACCTCCTTGCTGTGCACGGCCAAAGGGTGTGCGCAGTGTGGGATTGGCGGCCGGTTGGATGTTTGCTGAAGGGCCTGGTCTGTGGCCGGGCCCTGCGGACAACCCCTGGCCCGATTTCTGCTTTCATTCAACTCCCACAAACATTCCGACCCTCCTGCAGTTGTGCATTCTGTTTCAGTCAAAGCAGACAAGCAACACCGTGCTTACAGACTCTCAGAGTCCTATTGGCTGGTCCAGGAAGGGCTTTATGACACAGCAACAGTGGATAATCAGTTTTGTTATTTACTGTTGCTACGTCAGTGCAGTGTATTATCAGATTTAGAAACTGAAATAAATGATAGCGACTCTATATGTGGTAAATAAATAAATAATACCTCTCTTTTTGAATGCATAAATGAATAACAGATAGCTCAATAAATAAGAGTCAAGATTCGAGGTAGTAGGAGTTTTGCAGGTTTAATACAGCATAAAGACAGGGACAGGACAACCTGCACAGGAATAGGATGGCAAGCCCTGGCAGCGCTGCCGGGGTCAGGATCTGGACAAGAAGGCTAGCGTGGTATTTAATAACAGTACATGAGCATATATACATAACGCAAACACATAGCATTACATTGCAATAGGCGTAGCAGTGGGTGGAGCAATAGGCATGACGCGTAGCAGTCGCGAAAGATAAGGGTGAAAAGAGGTGTAACAGGGCGTATACATAGACATGTGATGCAAACGTAACAGAATATGTCATGAATGGGGTGGAAACCATGGAGGGGGCTACCTAAGGAGCCGGGACCTCTAACCTGATGGTGCGCGCAAACTGGCAATGACGTGTTACTAGGAGAAGCTGGGGGCTACGAACTCTGTGCTAGGAGCAGAGACTGAAGTCTAGAGAGTCAGGGCGACATGTACCTAAACAGTATCTAGTATCTGATGTTTAGAGAACATGTTGATAGAATCCAAAAGTTATCGGGGTAAAGGCGAACAGACTCTAAGACTGGAGCATGCATTATTCTACATGTAGTGCGTGATGAAGAATATTAAATGACCATTAAATGCAGTATTTCTCTTACATGGAGACGTAGAGGCTAGACAATGACGGAAACTATTGATGCGATTCAGTAGCTTTAGGAATGCAGAGAAGGAGGGCTGTACTGATAACTCGAATCATAACATACTCTTGGCAGACTCAGAGGCAGAGCCAGGCTGAACCGGGCACTGCGAGGCAGGAAGTAAGTGAAGGGTCGAGGATACAGGTGGGGGCTGTATCGCTCCTCAGCGAGGCTTCAGGAGACAGGAGCTGAATCTGGTGTCCGGGCCCTTTTGAGGCCTAGAAACGGAGACTTTACAATGGAATAACGTGCACACTGAGAAACGTGGCAACGTAGCTTTACATAGGCCTGATATTCGTAGTATTCACGAGAACTGGAAACTGACATACTAAAGGTGGACACAACTATAATTGCGTCTTTAATCGAACATGGGGAATAACATATGCATATTAATCATGCACATATAACATATGATGGAGGACGCGTAGGGACACAGAACATGGCAAAATGTACTTTTCCACATTCCCTCCTTGTCACTACCTTTCCTTCAGGAAACATCAATATTCATGATACCATCTATTATTTCATACAGTATCATTTGCTCGTCTCGAATTTTCTTGGAACGGGTTTTAGAACGGGGCTTGGGACTAGGAATACAAGAGGTAGCACAGATGCCGCAAATCGCAGGGCCACATTGTATACAGAGGCAGCAGCTGAATATGATCGCTACTGCAATACCTAGAAAGGACAAGACTTTCCATCCCCAGGCGGAAACTATATTCCAGAACCAACCGGACCATGTCCAGGTGCCTGGATCTTGGTGTAACAGATGGGCAATTTTATGGAGTCTGGTTATAGCTGAATAAACAGACGGCGCGTTATTTGGAATGAAAATGCAGCAACTAGATCCGATGACTCTACAGGCCCCGCCCCTATCGGCCAATATGACGTCAAGGACGAGACGATTCTGGAGCACGACAATTCTCATAAAGGATTGTTCCTCGGTTAAATTACTTAGAGCAGAAGTAGTCTCAATTACTACTGCTTCAAGGGTTCTGGTTAACCTACGTATCAGTTTACTATTCACAACTGTACCCAAATAAGGGAAGACACCTTTATTGATATCTATATATTGTTCTAGAGCAGTTTCAGTATAATCGACAATCGGGAGGTTTCTCTTGTGTCTAGTATGTACTAGGTGGGAATTCCTATGGTAGTCGGGTGGGGCTAGAAAAACCGGTGGCAGTAGGAAGGCAATGTAACAGGTTCCCTCCCAATCGAGGGGCAGACGAACATATGCGGTCTGACCACAAATAAAATAAGAATGACGTGAAGCTTTGAAAATAGATTTCCCACTGTCACTATACTTGACAATAGTAGTACAATCACTATGTCCTACATGTACGGAACCATTATTTCGGACACATAATTCGCCTTTGACTGGTAGTACCGAAATTGCAGGTAAGTCTGGAGTAGTATCAGACTGAACATTCAGGACCATGAAATTCGAAGAATAATTACCTAAATTATACACTTCATTTTCTAGATCTAACCCGGTTCTGTGGGGGAGACCTTGCTTGTCTGGAAAACATGTACTGTTAAGAAAAGACATATCTGTTGAGGATGACGTTAACGTGGACCATGCTCCACACGAACCATTATGTGAAAAAGGATAAGGAAAGAGTGGCAGAACTCCCTTCGGTGTCTGAAAAGGGGGGAGTCGACCACACACCCAACAATTAGTGGCATTGCTGGTCTGGTGTGAATAATGTAACATGCGGATAAAAGAATTATTTCGCATAGCGAGGCGGTAAGAGAGTTCATGAGGAGGCAGATCACTAAACGTGTGCTCCACCGTAACATTAGCAGACTTATTTACATGAGAAACTGGAAAATACAGGTAAAATGCATAACTGGTGCAGGAAATCATAATGCTGAGAAATAATATGAAACATAGAAAAACGATACATCGGATTGAGTTTTGACTAACTCTCTTACTATGGGGGTCTATTTTATACATGTCAGAAACAGTCTAACCGTTTCACCTAGGGGAGGACTTAGACAATCAAACTGGCTGACTTATTTTACTAGACCGGAGTTTCAACTTATACTCCTGCTGCGGAGTTTTCTCTAACAGGGAGGGTGCAGTATCATTGTTTTTTGCGGGACAGTCCTTAAGAATAGTACTTTGGCAGTCTTTAGAATCCTGGGAAATGTTCTTTGAGACCGGTTTCAGTCCATAAAACTTCTTTATATGCGAAAGATGCACCCAGCCTTTGCGTCCCTCCAACTTCACGGCTGTACGGGTGGCGAGGAGGACCTGTCGGGGCTCCTTCCAGCGAGGCTCCAGCGGACTTGAGCGATCGAAATTTCGCACCAGGACCATGGATCCTGGAACGATTTCATGCGGTGCCACCTCGGTATTGTCTGGAAATGCGGCGGCAACCTGTGAACGACAAGAGTTGAGGGCAGACATCAAGGAAGCTAGGTAATCTGTCAGCATATTACTTGAAACATCGGTAATACTTCGAGGTCTAGGAGTACCCCACATGTTAGGTGGGGCGGCCGAAAACGACCTCATACGGGGACAGACCTGATCTGGAATGTGCGACCATGCGCATATAGAACAAAGCGACTGGCAGAGCTACTAGCCAGTCCACACCTTTCTCTTGACAAACCTTTGCAATTCGAATTTTCAGGGTCTGATTATGTCTCTCTACAAGACCGGCTGCTTCAGGATGGCGTACACAATGGAACTTCCATTGGTATCCTAACAGAAGGGAAACATGCTTCATTAACTCTGAGGAGAATGGCTGGCCGTTATCAGAATATACGACCCTAGGGAGTCCATAACGGGGGAAGAACTCACGAACCAACTGCTTGGCAGTGGTCGCGGCTGTGTAATCTGGGACTGGATATGCTTCTGTCCACCTGGACAAAGCGCATACAACTACAAGGACATACTTGAAACCTCGACATCGCTCCATCTGAATATAATCCATCTGGAGGACTTCAAAAGGGTGGTCAGGAGGTTGGAATCCACCTTGTTCCACCGGGACACTTTTACCTGGATTAAACTGACAACATATCATACAGGTACGGACTTTCTGCTTGGCTGCAGCTCGTAAATGCTTGTTGAACCAAATGTTCTGGATACTGTCTAACATAGCTTTTTCTCCTAAATGTGCTGGACTATGTGCGGTATTGATAATGACTTGAACCATAGAGTCGGGGAGAAACCATGTGGCTTTACCCTTCGTTACCCATCCCTGATCTGTCTGGACCCCTCCTTGTTCGGACCATTTCTTGATTTCTTCGGGAGTAGCATGTAACTGGATATCTATGACATCTTGAATAGGGTCCTTAACTGTCATACATGTAGTCGGATCTGGAGTGTGTGTCATGTTAACTGGAATGTCTGGAGTCTGAGCTGTAAGCTTGGCTGTGCGGTCTGCTAGATCATTACCTTGAGAGATAATGTCAGTAACTTTCGTGTGTGCCTTGCATTTCATGATAGCAATGGATGTCGGTAAATGTATTGCATCTAACAGAGCTTGAATAAGGAGACCATGCTGAATCTTGGTTCCATGAGAAGTCATGAAACCTCTCTCCTACCAGAGCACTCCAAAGTCGTGTACGACTCCAAATGCGTAGCGTGAATCTGTGTAAACATTAACTTTCAGGTTCTTGGCGTGTATGCAGGCTTGTGTCAGAGCAACTAGCTCTGCTGCTTGAGCGGACAGGGTGTCAATGCGGTGTGTCTCAATAACTTCAGTGTCAGTAGTCACTGCATACGCGGCGACTAATTCTCCTGTACTTGTTCTCATACATGAACCATCCACATAAAGTGTCAGGTCGGGATCTGGTAACGGAATATCGGTCAGGTCTTGTCTTGGCTTTGTCGTAATGTTGACTACTTCCACACAGTCATGTGTGGCAGGATTTGGATTAGCTGATGGTAACAGTGTAGCAGGATTGAGAACGTTGCAGCGTCTGATTTCTATGTGTGGCTGAAACAGTGTCAATTCATAACCTGTTAAACGTGCAATTGTCAAGTGCTGGGTCTGTGTTCGATTTAAAAGAACTTCCACGGAGTGTGGGACTTGTACTGTCAGGGAGTGTCCTAATACTATGGAATCACTTTGTCTGATAGCTAGGGCTGTGGCTGCAACTGACTTGAGGCACGCAGGCAGAGCCTGGGCTACAGGATCTAATGTGCTCGAAAAATAAGCACAGGGCTTGTATTGTCCTGCTTGATCTTGTGTGAGAACAGATAATGCTGTACCTTCGCGTTCTGTGACAAAGTGTAAAAGGCTTACTGTAGTTTGGTGTAGCTAGAACTGGAGCTTGGCATAAAGCTTTCTTTAACTCATTGAAGCTAAGTGTATGTTCAGATGTCCAAGGGAGGACAGTCGGTACGGCTGCCTCCTGTGTCGTTAACTGTATCAGTGGCTTGGCTAGAAATGCATACTGAGGAATCCATTGTCGGCAATAAGAAGTAAGGCCGATAAAAGCACGTACCTCCTTCTGGGTCTTGGGCTGAGGAAGACTCGCTATTAACTGGATACGGTCAGGTGTCAACTGCCTACCCCTCTTGGACAGTAAGTGTCCTAAGTAGACCACTTGCTGGACACAGAATTGAAGCTTCGAAGGGGACACCTTGTGCCCCATCTCGGCTAGGAAATACAGAACTGTGAGGGATGCTCGTTCGCAAGCACGTTCAGAACGGGCTGTGATCAATAGATCATCGACATACTGGAGCAGGGCAGTGTCAGTTGGCATGTGAACATTATCAAGTTGTCTCTTAAGTGCTTGACTGTAAATACTAGGGCTTTCTGTGAAACCTTGAGGAGCTCGTGTGAACATATAGCTCCTTCCATTTAAACAGAATCCGAAAAGAAACTGGCTGTCTGGATGAATGGGAACACTAAAAAACGCGTTCTTGAGGTCGATTACAGTAAAGAACGTGGCTTCGGAATCAATGGCTGTTAATAGGGAAGAGATATCTGGAACAACTGGGTACTGAGGAATAATACATTTATTAAGTTCTCGTAGGTCAATCACTAATCGATATACTGGGGGTGCATTTGGATCAGTACGTTTCATGACTGGAATGATCGGAGAATTGCATACATTGGAGTCAGTTTCTACAACCACTCCTTGAGCGATGAGCTCGTCAATAATTTTGGATAAGGCTGCTACAGCCTCAGGTGGCAATCTGTACTGTCTGATTCGTGGTAACACTACACCTGGCTTGAGAGTCACACGATGGGGTGTGATTTGCATGTAACCTACATCAGTTGGACCTTGCGCCCATAGATGCTGCGGAACATTAGACAATCTTGGATCAAAATCTCGTAATACATAGTGACCCTTAAAGTCACGTAGGAACAGACGTATTCCCTCTGGGGAACAGCATATAACTGCACCTAACTCTTTCAGTGTTTTAATACCTAATAGATTTTCTGGACATGACTTAGTAAGCAACAGATCAGTAGTACGGGACAATGGACCTACTTCTAGAGTAACTGGCTTTGATATTTCATTTACAATGGGTTTTCCTGAAAATCCAAGGGAAACATTTCTTGAGCCTGAGAGCGGAGCCCCTGGAACTTCGGCGTGACTTATAGTGGTCCTACTTGCCCCTGTATCAATCAGAAACTTTCTGTCTTTCCCTAATACTTGACTGTGAACATAAGGACCTTCTTGATCTACAGGTATCTCGATGAGAGGCAAGCCTACCTCCCTCTCTAGGCTGTTTCATGAATACGGTTGATACTCTGGATACTCGGACTGTGCATACTGGTACATCTGCTGTGTAACATGCTGTGTTGCAGCGATGGGCTGCGGTGCTGTAACTGTCTGTGGTGCATTCTGTGGCTGAGGAGTCTGTGAAACTTGTTCTTGTCTAGGTGGACGTGGTCTTTCTTTAGTCTTACCAGTAGCTATGTTGTGTTTCAGAACTGCACACTCGTTTATAAAATGACCTGGCTGTTTACAATAATTGCAGTTCCCTTTAACGGGAGCTGCAGGATGACTGGCTTGATTCGGACCCCTCTTCTGACTGTCTTGTGGAATAGATTGTGCAACTAGTACTTTCATTTTCGTGTCTTTCATACGCTTTCTCTCGTGTTCTTGTTCTTCCCTGATTCTATTCTGGTGGTATTGGAGCATCTGTAACATCTGGGACGGGGTATTAGCTTGCCAGGTACTTTCGACTTTCAAAACTCGATTTTTAATTGGTGGACTTGAATTCTCGACTAATTTAGTAACAAAAAGGTGAGGGTAAGACTCACTACTTGTCTTGAGGCCACTGTTGATGCTAAAACATTTCTCAAATCTAGAATAAAAATCACTAATGTCTTCGTCTTGTTTCTGTTTACAGGCTGAGATTGCATCCCAGTCTTCCTTTTTCGTTGTTAACAATCTGGGTAAGACTTGAATCAATAATTCAGGTAATTCTTTACATTTCGCTCCAAGACCGGTACCTGGTACTCGTGCCTTATCTTCAGCTTCTAGAACTGCCCAATCGATCTTTTTCTCTCCCACCTCCCATTCTTTTTCCTTGAGCTTTTCATACACCCCTGCGGGCAGCAGAACCTTTAGCATTTTAATTATATCTGGATACGTGTATTCTCCCATACGGAGCATGTCTTTTAATTCTCGATGGAACCCTGCTGGATCTTTATCGTGACAGGGAATTAATTTTTTCATCTCTAAGAGTTCCATCTTTGTGATCGGGGTGTAAACAAACACTCGTTCTAGTTCGCCACCCGTTCCTCTAACTGGGTGGACTTCTCGTAACGGATTCTGTCTCTCCATGTAAAATGGTTTACTTTCTGGGGGTGAGACATGAACAAAATGCGGGTTCAAAAACGTTCTATATTTGTGACGCTGTTCTAGAATGACACTAATTAAATCGGTACCTAAACCTTTCCATCTGTACTGGAGTAACTCGTTCAGGATATCATGTAACAGGCCTGGATCAGAGTGCTGACCCTCATACAATGTAATGAGGTGCTGAATCATATACATACCCGCCAGTCGTTGCTCGGCTGGGGGCATTTTCAGAAACATTTGTGCCACTATTTCGTCTGGAAAAGTGGTAGAATCAGTAGTCCATCGGACTGCTGATCGGACTAGTTCTTGTTCATGCATGGTACTTAACTCGCTATAACCGATTCGTGATTTCAGAATGTGATCGGTAGCTTGAAATACTTGTTCTAGAGAACCTTGTTCTGGTGCTGGATGATGGAAAGTTGACTTGTGTTCTAGGCGTAAATGGCGATCTGGAAATCTAGATTTTCCTACATACGCTATTCTGGCGGGATTCTCGTCGTCTACCTCTTCAGTATCAGAGTTACTTTCTTTCTCGCTTACTTGTGCTGCTTTACGCTGTTCGTGTAACTTTATTATTTCTTTACGGATTTTCTTGTACATACTTTCCATAGCACTGATGGTCTTGTGCTTACCCTCGGCTATATTATCACTCCACTTTGTCAGGGTTCTCATTTCGGCTTGATCTTTGGACGGGTAATCTTGTTCTCTTATTAAACAATTAATCAAAAACTTTAGTATCATGAGCTGGATCTCGGCTTTCCTTTGAGACATGACTTCGCCAATGCTTTCTGGATCATCCCCTGTACGGATGAAACGATATATTCTGTCTAGATCTTCTTTCATATTCGGTAGGGTGACTAGATACTCGGCCACCTTTCTTACGCGTAATGAATATAAAACCATATTATCCTCGCCTGGGACTGGATCATAGCCGCATTCATTAAGGGCTTTCCTTATTTCTGCAACAGACTGATATCTGGGCGTACGCTGTGACGCTTGAGCATGTAATTCGACTAACGTTAAGCGCTTGTGTGGCGGCGGGGTTTGAGGAGGACCTCCCCCTGCGGCCCCTAAACTAGAGTCGTCTACTGATGCTCTTCGTCCTGGCAGAGTGGGAAATGGAAATGCAGACTGGACTTGTATGGCGGGCTGGACCGGGGGTACCATAACAGGCACTCCGGTGTCTGGAGGAGCGGGAAGTGCCTGATTTACAGGGACTGGCGGAGTAGTAACAGGATTTGCATATTCTGGGACTGTGTCGTCCAAATAGGACGAGATGAAAATATCAGCTGCGGTCGGTTTGTGACGTAGCTTGGTCGGAACTAATGGTGGCGGAAAGTTACTGGATGCCTCCGGGGTCGCTTTTGGCAAGCCCTCGGCAAGAAGAGGATACATACCCTTAATAAGAGCATGCCTCTGTCTGTCTGACTGTTCGGTTTTAACTCGTTCACCAATCTCGATTAATTCCCTTTCTTGGGCTCGTTCCAAGGATTCTCTACTTAATTCTGACTTTCTGATTTCTTTTTCGGTTCTTTTATGAGATTCTTTGCGCCATAACTCGATGGCATCTTTCTGTGACTGTCTGGCTTTCTTTTTCCATAATGCTTCTTCTACTCTCATGATGCACTCGGCATCCCATGTGCCTGACACAGGCCATCTATACTTTTCCTCTAACTCTTTGGTATACTCTACCCATAAATCTAGATATAATATGGCACTTATGCCATGCTTCTGATACATAAAATGACCTGGACTGTCCCTAGGCGGGACAGGAACTGCTGCTTCCAGCAGACCCTTTCTAGTTTTTAACTGACGTAACTTAGAAAACAAGGGCATGACTGAACTGTAACTGAGACACAATACGTAATTACACAATAAACACGATAATTACTTCACACTCATACCACAACATCAAAATACATGAAGAACATTTAGAATAACAGTTCGAACAGAATACAACCTGGAATACGGAACACAGAATACATGAATTTTCTCGAGAACAGAACTGACTAGAACAGAAACTAGATGCACTGCTGAAACAGTACGAAACTTACCGGTCTCATAAAGAGACACGTCAGGACCCGCATCCACCGAAGTGGACACTTTGTTTGTGGGTCTGTGTACCACCAACCCACGGACCAGAGTCAATTAAATTGACCCTGTCTAGATACTACCCCAGTAACGGTACTCACCGGGCAGCAAGAACGGAAGGCCTCGGACTGGACTGGACTGCTACGACGACGGACGACGAACTTCGGACTTCAGTTACGGGTGGACCTCCGGATACCTCGGACCTTGGACTCTCGGCTTGGGCTCTGGTCGGGACTCGCCGCGTTCCTCCACCGCCTCGTCTGGATGCTGGACCGCCTCCTCCGTCTCCTCCGTGGGCCTGAGGGATACTTGAAGCAGAAATATCTGCACGTGCACGGTATGGTTCCGTCACGGCTGCAGAGGGTCAGGGGGCCGGCGTGGCTTCACCGGCGCGTGGGGAAAGGGCAAGTCCCTATTCGGGCGCCATTATGTGGTAAATAAATAAATAATACCTCTCTTTTTGAATGCATAAATGAATAACAGATAGCTCAATAAATAAGAGTCAAGATTCGAGGTAGTAGGAGTTTTGCAGGTTTAATACAGCATAAAGACAGGGACAGGACAACCTGCACAGGAATAGGATGGCAAGCCCTGGCAGCGCTGCCGGGGTCAGGATCTGGACAAGAAGGCTAGCGTGGTATTTAATAACAGTACATGAGCATATATACATAACGCAAACACATAGCATTACATTGCAATAGGCGTAGCAGTGGGTGGAGCAATAGGCATGACGCGTAGCAGTCGCGAAAGATAAGGGTGAAAAGAGGTGTAACAGGGCGTATACATAGACATGTGATGCAAACGTAACAGAATATGTCATGAATGGGGTGGAAACCATGGAGGGGGCTACCTAAGGAGCCGGGACCTCTAACCTGATGGTGCGCGCAAACTGGCAATGACGTGTTACTAGGAGAAGCTGGGGGCTACGAACTCTGTGCTAGGAGCAGAGACTGAAGTCTAGAGAGTCAGGGCGACATGTACCTAAACAGTATCTAGTATCTGATGTTTAGAGAACATGTTGATAGAATCCAAAAGTTATCGGGGTAAAGGCGAACAGACTCTAAGACTGGAGCATGCATTATTCTACATGTAGTGCGTGATGAAGAATATTAAATGACCATTAAATGCAGTATTTCTCTTACATGGAGACGTAGAGGCTAGACAATGACGGAAACTATTGATGCGATTCAGTAGCTTTAGGAATGCAGAGAAGGAGGGCTGTACTGATAACTCGAATCATAACATACTCTTGGCAGACTCAGAGGCAGAGCCAGGCTGAACCGGGCACTGCGAGGCAGGAAGTAAGTGAAGGGTCGAGGATACAGGTGGGGGCTGTATCGCTCCTCAGCGAGGCTTCAGGAGACAGGAGCTGAATCTGGTGTCCGGGCCCTTTTGAGGCCTAGAAACGGAGACTTTACAATGGAATAACGTGCACACTGAGAAACGTGGCAACATAGCTTTACATAGGCCTGATATTCGTAGTATTCACGAGAACTGGAAACTGACATACTAAAGGTGGACACAACTATAATTGCGTCTTTAATCGAACATGGGGAATAACATATGCATATTAATCATGCACATATAACATATGATGGAGGACGCGTAGGGACACAGAACATGGCAAAATTTACTTTTCCACAAAGCAATACATAACACAGAATTATAAATGGGTAAGAGTGAATTACGAAGATTTTTTTCACCGAGGGGCTCCAAGTGACATTGGGTGCTGACCTGGTGAGGAAGAAGCTGACCTCAGGGGGGGCAGGGCTCGAAAAATCCCCCAAATGTTACTAGACCTGCAGGTCTAGTGACCTATATAATCTACTCGAACTAATTTTAATGCTCTTGACCCATAGCTGGTTTCAAATTATGTGATCCTTTTAATTCACTGAGATGCCATTTTTTTCTTTATCACATATGAGAGCACCTTCAAATACGCAAGTTCAGCACGTCTGCTGTACAGAAAATTGGCTCCGTATGGAATGCAAATCTAGCCACATATAAGATACACTTGACTGAAGACTAGCCTCTTCCTTCATTAAATGCATTGTCATCAGGGCCTGGTCGGGAATGTCTCTCACATCATGTTTAAAAACTATACATTTTAATAAATTCATCACTAAAGCATACAATAACAGCTGTAGGAGAGTAGGGTCTGCTACCTATGGTCACCCCCACTTTTTGCTGTGATTTACTGGTTTTTCGACTTTAGTATGGCTGTGGGCATGCTTATCAGACCCACAGCCCAGCTGTTCTCTCTCTAAATTGATACCATGTACTTTAGGTACATACCTGATTGGGTATTTGGTCCCCTCTGTGAGCCCTTGTATAGTGTACCATAGGCACCCAGGGCATAGGTGCATCCAAGGCCTACCAGGGGCTGCAGCATGTATTATGCCACCCCTGGCTGGCCATCCAAACTGACACCACAGGCGGATCACTCAGCTTGGGTAAGGTGGTGTAAGCACCCCTTACTTAGATGTAGTATATCTATATCTCCCTTATATATAGACACATAGTAACCTATAAGTCACTCCTATGGCAGGCCTTAACAATCCTGGAGGCAAAGTGCTTGGTTTTATGTGAGAGGGTGCCCTAGCATGAGCTGAGCCCCTCTGCAGCTTTCGGAACCATGTCCTTATAGCTGTTCTATGATATAGCCATACCATATACTCTTAAGTGCGTTATAATCCTCGTGGTTAATGCTAACTTTGTTTTGACTTTATCAAAACATGTTGTGTAAGGTGTCAAACACTTTGGAATACTACCCCCCCCCCCCGCTAGTCCTGGAGGCGGGGGTAGCATTCCACCCTTCTAGAGGGAAAAGACATGTATGTTACTGCTTTACCCGTTTAAAGTTAAACAGAGCCTCAGCATCACAAAATGGATGCTGCTGCTACAGACACGAGTCTGACCTCCTGCAGCTGGACACAACTCCAGCAAGGGAGGCTTGGTCAATAGGTTTTCTGTCGAGGGAGGTGCTAGCACCTCCCCAGACAGCCTGTAGTGTATTGGGGCAGGGTGGGTTGAATGGAAAGATGCTTGTCCAGGCACTGCCTGGGGCACACAAGGTGCTCCATGCATAGCCCGGTTCAAACCAGTTGCTGGGGCACTCCAGCCCCGCTCTGGCGCGAAACTGGACAAAGGGAAAGGGGTGTAACCACCCCCTTCTCAGGGTCTACCCAAAGGAGGGACCTAGCAGGTAATCCAGCCCCTAAAACCAGTATAAAGATAGGAGCTGTGTCTAGAGACATTAGATTATCCTGGACTGAAACTCTGAAACGAAACTCTTGGACCTTCGACGTTCTATACCGATTAGAAGACTGAAGACCTCTCCCTTGTGGTCAAGGAGTGACCACCCTGTGCAAACAGGCACCACCATTAACTTGCCGGTTTGCTTTTCGACGCTCCTGCCAGAACCCGAAGACTCAGCGACTCAGGAACTGGACTTCCAGACTTCTCAGACTCCGATCCACATCCACAGCAAAGCTGAGTCCCGTGGCGAACACGAGATACGTGGGACCGGACACCCTGGACTACCTGCACTTTGCTAACAGTGCAACTACCGATGCACCCTCGCAGTTGTGCATTGGGTTTGAGAAACCCCAGACCCGAGCGCCATTTGCACCGAAGCACAGCCCTCCACACTCCATGAGGGCCTGCGTGGGGCCTGCCCTTGCATTTCAGCTCGACGCCTCTTCCCGGTTGCTAGCCTGTTGGCTAGTTAGCCCTCCGAAGACTTCCTTTTGAAACTACACCGCTTTTCTGGTTGCTCCAGGCTTGCTCCAGCTTCCCTACAAAGGAGAAGCTCCCCAGACCTTGCTGGTCTGACCTGAAGTCAATCTTCACTTCCTGCGTAGATTGCGTTTGCCAAGGCTTGTTGGGTCCAATCCGGATACCGACACCGCAGTCAGCTAGATCCTTAGTGGGACAGCTCGAATCCAGCTCCTGGTCGTCGTCGAACCCTGCTGGTCCTCGTGGCTGCAGAGACAAGCTTCACCTCTTCACCTGTTTGCATCGCGACATCGCCTGGTTCCTTCCTGGTCACTGGCTAGTGACCCAGACTCTGTCCCCTCTGCTTTCAGGTTCTTCAGATCTTCGACCCACCCGGACACTTTCTTTTCTCCTGGTCGCCTGCAGCACTTCTTTGCAGCTCTCCATAGGAAACAGCGACGAAACCCGACACGAAAAGACACCTATGCACCCGGCTTCCCTGGGTGAGGTAACTCGAGTACTCTGCTGCTCCCATGGGTGTTGACTCTCGAAATGTCCTAGTTTAAAAGGGTTTTACCGTAGTCCATCCGGAAGTGTCCTTAATCAACTCCTTTGTAACTTTTACGTTTCCATTATAACTCTATGTTCCCACACTGCACCCGTCTCCTGTGAGTCTCCTACGTCCTAACCTTTGGTTCTGTAGTGTAGCCCCAGCGATAGGCCTATTCACTATTCCTGAAGTGGTCCTTATACCACTTACTTAGTATATAGTTTGTGAGGCCCCTAGGGCAGAATTGTATTTGTGCAACTTATAGTATACTTAATGAGTAACTTGTGATGTATTTCGATCTCTGACCTCATAAAGAGTGCAGAGGGATTGTGTTAGAAATAAATACATATATATTTGATATATACCTTGTGTGGTGTCCTTTCATTTGGTATTCAAGGGATTATATATGGTAAAACAGCTGGCTTCACATGCTCTCTGAAGTTTTAGCCTAAGACTGCTAGTCCATGCTACCACTAGGATAGCTTGTCTATAAGGTTGACTTTACAACCACCATCAATAAGGGTCGTTTATACTAGTACAAGGTGGCCACTAGAATAGTGGACATCATATGCCAGGCTAACTTCTCACAGCAGCCCACTGTTATTTGCAAGCAGCATATTTTACATTTAAAAGGCCACAGAATTTGTCACTGATATGTGGTTTTAAAACTATATAGAGTACAATGTTTGGAAATACAGTTTCTGCAAATATTTGTCATTTGCACATCACCAAGTAAAGTGTTCTGATTTGTTTTCCTCCTATTTAAATCTTACCAAAAAGGTTTTCATACTTTTTGATCTACATGTACTATTCACTTGCAAGCTGTTCAAATGTTGTTTTAGAGGGGGAAAAACAGACATTTTACTGCATTTTGTTTCACAATTATTGTCAAATAGCTCACTTGTCAAAAAGCATTAACTGTAAAAAGAGAAAAGTAAACACCATTTTCCAAGAACACATGAGCAACAATTCGTAAAAAGACAAACTGACATTTGACCTCTGTCCTTGAGCAGTTGGTAAATGTGTCAAGATAAAACAAGATTTAAAGGCGTTTTCATTACTCATTCACTTTCTGAATAAACAAACCACCTGATTCTTCTAGCTTAAGTTTACTCACTAGCTGGGTCCAGTATGTGCTAAAAATGCGACCTACTAAAATTTCACTCGCAAATCTAGAGGGCGAGTGGATTTTTCGAGGCTGCGGGGCGCTATGTTAAGCAATAACTTTTGACTTAAAAACACCTGTGGCAGAGTTCTTTTTACGTCCAGTTTTCAGGCAGCATTACAAATGTCAAGATAACTTGTGTGATTAATGTTCCTGCTAGAGAGATAGAGATCAAAGTTTTGTCTCTTTGTAGTTTTCATTTGCCATAAAGTAGGGCAGAGGGTTAATTTGCCTGCTGCAAAGAACATGTACTGTGCAGATCACCGATCTGTATTTATTGTGGATGGCTGACTGGATTACTGCTTTTGTCAGAGATATCCTTTTGTCCCTACAGTTCATAAGATACAACCCTTATATAGAACAGTGACTGTTATGAACTGTAATCAAAGAGCTGCATGCAAACTGCATAAAATAGGTTAGGACATTATTTTTTTCCTCAGTCTTTCATCATCTATTCTTAATGTTCCTAAAGAGGGTATGTTTGGGTAGATATACATTCTTATTAGTGAAGTCAGCCTTTATCAGTGCTTTAAAACAAATTAAATGTATGTGAGAGTGTCTGTGGAGAGATGAGGGTTGTCTGGTGGTCATGAGGGAATCCGAGGAGGCCCTAACTATGATAGGAAATAGAGTTGATGATTATTGGAACTTATTTATATTGAAGAATTGTTAATATTAAGTGGGTCCAATTTTTCTAATATTCAGCTGTGATTGAAAAGATCCAATGGCATAGGAAGTGGTTAGGGAGGAAATTGGTGTGGCTGGGGTCAGCGATTGTTACTGTGTAATTAAGAAATATTTTACCAACCAAACTATAGAATTTTATTCTGAGCTGGAGATGTAAATGCCAAAAAAGTCATGCGTGCACTCCTGAAAAATTATACACGAAGATACATTTGAATGATAAGCAATAGGTAATGGTCCTAATAACAATTGACTACCTAATTTGTTTTGTTTTCTATCCAGGAAGCCTGACATTTCATTATATTATGCCCTTCCAAGACGTGGTTTGCAGTCTGACTCCAATAAAACTTTTTGTATGATTGGTCATTCTACATCGAGTCAAGAGGAACTTCTCCAATTGCCGGGAAGATGGCACCTTGGAAATCTACTTCTATTTAATGGTACTTTTCAGATTTATTCTTAGATCATGTATTTATTTTTAAGTTGTGTAAAGCACTGTGACTTATATTTTGATTACTTCAGAACGTTGAGTGGTTAAACAAGTGTAATGTATGAGGAAAGGGCAGATAGAGCTCGATCAGATGGGTGTGTCGATTCTTTCATCGCTAAATTATTCAATATTGCATTTAGTAGTACAACTCAGTATTTCTGTCATATGAACTGTTTGGTCCACAAAAGTCTTGTATGTGATCTTCATTACATCCGTTGTTTTTCATCACTGGTTTTTAGAAGGTTTGGGTGAAATTTGTGTAATTTCATTTGCAGAAATTACGTAAAATGTCTAATAAATTGTGCAAAATGACCGTCTGGCATATTGTGCTATTTTTCAGTGTGGAATGTCTTCTTACACAGTGAGGGCGCCCTCACCAGGTCCATACCACGTAGTATTTTTTTTAATTCCGATTGAAGAGACAAATACTCTACCCTTCTCTCCATCCTTCCTTAAGTTCACAAGCAAGAAGAAAATAAAACACATGAGGGAGGGAGGAGCCATAACTGGAACAAGGAGGACCTAATCGGGGTAATGAAGAGTACTGGTAATTAAAGAAAACATTCCCTCCTCATACGGTTCTCCTCGTCCCAGTCATTACACAGTGAGGAAATCACAAGCCAGAGACAAAAGATGTATTGTACCTACACTGATATATTCATAATAGAAAACAAAGTTCGAGGCATGTGGGCTGCTGAATTCATATCTATAGCATAGATCGCCACCTAGTGTTGGGTCCGGATGATTGCACATTGTTGTCCTGGAAGAGTCTTCGAAGTATCACGAGATAGGTGGCTCCTCCCCTGGACTACAGTGCGCATGGGCATCGACTCCATCCCCAGATTGTTTTTTTCCGCCATTGGGTTCGGATGCATATTTGATCACTCAAGTTCGGAATCGATAGAAACTTTCTTTTCGGCCTACAGGCCTTTCCTATAGCGTCGGTATTGTCTTGCGTTCGGTGCCCAGCTCAGTTCCCGAGTCGGACATCCAGAGGAGTCGCGTGGCTCTTCGGTGCTCGAGGCCCGGTCAACGCAACCATACTTATTCGACGACACATCATGGAACGGAGCCCGTTCAAGAGATGCCCCGTGTGCAACTCGAAGTATCCCCACATCGATGTCCACCCGGTGTGCAACAAGTGCCTGTCGCCGGATCACGATGAAGCCAACTGTATGGCTTGTTCTCGTTTTCGCTCCAAGAAGACGATTCGACTTCGGCGCGTGGCGCGCCAGGAGGCCCAGCAGACGGCCCCTGACCCGGTGAACATCTTCGAGGGGGAAGAAGCAGACGAGCAGGAAGATCGAGAGCCGATTTCAACTCCAGCGGCAGAGATCGACTCCCAACTACGACGCAGACGTCGAAATGCTCGACACAGAAGACGTTGTCGACGAGGTAGGAGACGACAATGAGGCCTATGGGGCCGCGGAAGATAGCTCAGGTGAAGAGCTATGCCCCGTTCGAACGATAACTAAGGCTCAGGTCGAGGGATCGCCACATGGCCTTACCCAAGATCTTGCACCTGGATCCACGGTCTCGCCTCCGGGCCCGGCTACGGACACTTCTACGGAGCCGCCATTGGTCAAATCGAAACCGAAAGTGAAAGTTTCGGTCTCGACAAAACAAAGTGGTAGAGGCGCCGTCGACAAAGAAAACGCCTGTCGCCTTGGTCGGCTCCACGTCTTCAGACCTGTCGAAGCCTAAGAAGGTTGTCGAACCGGTGAAGTCGCTCAAGGGCGTCGATCCGAAGACTGGGCCATCGAAACCGCTTGTCAAGGCCGCCGACCCGAAACCGTCAGCGCCGAAGGCCGTCGACACAGACAGAGGACTCGGAGCACCAAAAGCAGTCGATCCTGCACGTCGGACCGAAAAGGCCAAAGGCACTGTCGCCCTCGAGTCTGCACATGGTGGTGGATCGAGAACACCTGTTGGGTTGACGAAACCGTCCGCATCCTTCACGAAGCAGGTGTCGGACTCGTTGCAAAGCATCAAAGACAAGGCTTCTGCGGTCAAACCGAAAGATACTTCCACCCCGAAGCCCGCAGCCAAGCCGCAAAAGTCGACGGCGCCGATCCAGTTCACGCTGCCGACGAAAGTGGCACCGAAGGCGTTCGCGCCCAGGACGGTCGTCGACGCGTCCATGAAGGTGTCCACGGGGCCGAAGCCTACCCCTGCAGGCACAAAGCATCGACAACCCCTACTGGAGGAGCAGTCGGAACACTTTATCGACGCCAACACCGGTAAACTTTCCATCTGCAAGCGAAAGATCACACCGGCACAGCCTATGGAGTCCTACACAATTCCTTTGAAGAGGAAAAAGGCTTCTACGGATTCCCAAGTTCTTGTTGAACTGATTACTCCGCGTGCTCAGGACTCTGCTCCAATCTCGCCCACTTACTCAGATGTGGAGACTGGGGAAGGGGACGATGAGGAGTACAACTACCCTGCCGACACTGATCCGGAGGATCACCATGACACATGGGCAGATGCTGGGGACCCAGGGGATCCGCAAACTGCCCCAGACACTCAAGTATATACCGTCAAAACCTCCTCTACTGAGGATTCTGCGGCATTTAATGCACTAATTGAGAGGGCAGCTAAGAATCACGACATCCAGCTGCATGCTGACCCTATTGAAGTGGACTTTCTTTTTGATACCTTTTCCACCTCTGAGAAGACTGTCAAGACTCTGCCAATGCTGAAGGGTGTCTTGAAACATGCTGCGGACATTTTTAAAGAACCCACAAGTGCCAGGGTTATAAACCCCAGAATTGAAAAAAGTACAAGCCGGCACCTGGCGACCCTACCTACATCAAGGGCCTGTTGCCGTTGGACTCCTTGGTTGTTTCTAATGCCCGGAAGAGGGCAAATTCACAGACTACTGGTGATGCTCCTCCCCCAGACAAGGAATCTAAGGTGCTAGAGGCATCAGGGAAGAGGGTGGCGGCTCAAGCGGCCAATATCTGGCGTATTTCTAACACGCAGGCGCTCTTGGCCAGATATGACAGGGCACACTATGATACACTTGAAACCCTGTTACAACACTTGCCAGATGAGTATAAGGAGGCAGCAGAGATGCTCATTCAAGAAGGGAAACTCATCTCAAATGCTTCTATTAAGTGTGCACTGGACGCAGTGGACACCGCGGCCAGGGCCATTAACACAAGTGTAATGTTGCGGCGTCAAGCCTGGCTCAGAATCTCCGGGTTCAAACCAGAGATACAGACCACCATCCTCAATCAGCCTGTAAACCCTGATCACTTATTTGGACCTGAGGTGGATACCACCCTAAAAAAGACACAGAGACTGCAAAGTCTATGGGGGCTCTCCAGTCCCAGCAGTTCAGGGGTAGTACTTTTCGTCGCTCAAGCAATAGAGGTGCTTCCAGAGGCCAGATGTCCCAGCAAACACAGTACACTAAAAGTGGTGCACAAACCTCTTACAACAAGCAGAGTAGAGGCGGATATCGCGGCAACAGCGCCAAGGGCAGAGGTCGTGGAAACAACAACTCCCGATCCTCCGTGGCTTGTCCAAGCAAAGTCGGCCCAGCAGTGCGCTGCCAACATGTCCCACACCATTCACCTTCTTCACAATCTGGGCTTCTCACTGAATTATCCAAAGTCACACCTTCAGCCCGCCCATGTGCGGCAGTATCTAGGCGCGACAATAAACACTCTGGCAGCCACAGCACAGCCAAATTCACTAAGGATCAACAGCATTCAATTGCTGATCCAGAAATTCAGATCGCTTCAGGCACGAGTGTTCATGCAGTTGATAGGCATGATGGCCTCCTGCATCTTCATAGTCCCGCACGCGACACTACATATGCGTCCGCTTCAGCAGTGCTTGGCACATCAGTGGACTCAGGCTCACGGACAGTTGAAAGACCTAGTGTTGGTGACCGGTCGGGCATACAACTCTCTGCATTGGTGGAATCCACACAACCTTTGCAAGGGCCGACCGTTCCAGGAGCCTGTTCCACAGATCATCCTAACAACGGACGCTTCTCTCCAGGGTTGGGGAGCTCATGTACTCCACTACACAGTGCAGGGACTATGGACGACACAGCAAAAGAAGATGCACATCAACCACCTACAGCTGATGGCAATCTTCATGGCAATGAAGGCATTCAAGATACATCTGTGCAACAAAGTCGTGTTGATCCGGACAGACAACATGACAGCCATGTACTACATTCAAAAGCAGGGAGGTACACACTCTCCACAGTTGTCTCATCTGGCTCAGAGCATGTGGAAGTGGGCCATTCAGAGGAACATCTTCCTCATGGCGGAACACCTCCCGGGCAAGGACAATCTGATGGCGGACCTGCTCAGCAGGTACAGCCACCAAATGCACGAGTGGGAGATACATCCATCAGTGCTCCACCCGTACTTCCAGCAGTGGGGTCATCCAGAGATAGACCTGTTCGCCACAAGGGAAAACGCCAAATGCCAAAGCTTTGCCGCCAGGTTCCCGCACACACAGTCGCAGGGCAATGCGATATGGATGAACTGGTCAGGCAAATTTGTGTACGCTTTTCCCCCAGCACCTCTAATACCGCTGGTGGCACGAAAGCTAAAGCAACACTCGATGACGCTCCTCCTGGTTGCTCCAACGTGGGCCCGCCAACCTTGGTACACCACGTTTCCAGAACTATCCGTGGTACCGCATCAAAGGCTGCACCTCACACCCAGACTTTTGACGCAGAGCCATGGCGACATTCAGCACCCAGATCCGCAACAGCTCAACCTGGCGATCTGGCTCCTGAGGTCTTAGTGTTTGGCTACCTCAACTTGCCTCCTGACTGCATGGATATCATACGGGAGGCAAGAAAGCCCACCACCAGAGCATGCTACGCAGCAAAATGGAAGCGTTTTGTCATTTATTGCGTGGACCACGACATTGACCCACTTGACGTGTCCACGCACAACATCATTTGTTATCTGTTGCATCTTTACAAATGCAATCTGGCATATGCTTCCATTCGGATACATTTATCCGCCATAGCGGCTTATCTCCAAAACAGGCAGCATCTCTCCCTTTTCAGAGTGCCTGCCATTAAAGCTTTTCTAGTGGGGCTCAAACGAGTCATTCATCCCAGGACCCCACCTGCTCCTGAATGGAATCTTAATGTGGTACTCACCCGACTGATGGGTCCACCTTGTGAGCCTCTACATTCATGCGAGATTCAGTTCTTAACATGGAAAGTGGCTTTCCTTATAGCCATTACGTCACTGCGACGTGTTAGTGAGCTGCAGGCGCTCACTGTACAAGAACCATTCATACAAATTCACTCCAACCGGGTGGTGCTGCGCACTAACCCTAAATTTCTTCCAAAGGTGGTTTCACAGTTCCATGTCAATCAGACTATTGAACTGCCTGTGTTCTTCCAAAATCCAGAGACAGTGGCTGAAAGAATGCTCCACACTCTGGACGTCAAACGAACTTTGATGTACTACATTGATAGGACCAAAGATTTTAGGAAGACAAAACAACTCTTTTTTGCCTTTTCTGCCCAACACAAAGGCAACCCCATTTCCAAGGCAGGTATAGCCAGGTATCTCGTTAAGTGTATTCAGATTTGCTATCAAAAGGCTAAGCGCACTTTAACGATTCCCCCCAGAGCCCACTCCACCCGTAAGTTGGGGGCCTCCATGGCTTTCCTTGGAAATATCCCTTTAGAAGACATTTGTAGAGCAGCCACATGGTCTACCCCACACACATTTACGAAACACTACTGTGTAGATGTGCACTCCAAGCAGCTGTAGGGCAGGCTGTTCTAAAGACACTTTTTCAAACGTCTGCAGCTGGCACAGGCGGCCGCCGCTAATGGAGGGACTGCTATATATTCTATGCTATAGATATGAATTCAGCAGCCCACATGCCTCAAACTGAATATGCTACTTACCAGTATGCATCTGTTCTTGGCATGTAGGGCTGCTGACATTCATATCGCCCACCCTCCTCCCCGGCGCCTGTAGCGGCTGCAGGATTTACACTTACTCTTAGCATGGCCATCACTCACACTGTTACACTCCATCTTCGCCACAATGGCTAAAAACAATCTGGGGATGGAGTCGATGCCCATGTGCACTGTAGTCCAGGGGAGGAGCCACCTATCTCGTGATACTTCGAAGACTCTTCCAGGACAACAATGTGCAATCATCCGGACCCAACACTAGGCGGCGATCTATGCTATAGATATGAATGTCAGCAGCCCTACATGCCAAGAACAGATGCATACTGGTAAGTAGCATATTCATTGCTGCACAGCAGTGGCCAACATTAAATTACCAAAATTACTGGGCATGGCGTTATCAATATCCAATCGATAGTGCTTTACAAAGGCATCAAAAGAGGACCAAGTAGCAGCCCTACATATTTCCAGAATAGACACAACACCCACCTCCACCCAGGATGCAGAGATCGATCTAGTGAATCTGCTGTGGACAGAAGACGGAGGTACCAGATCAGAAACGTAAACCTGACATATAGCTGGTCATACCCAGCAACTCAAGGTAGAAGTTGGCACTTTTTTTGCCTTCATGAATATTTCCAAAGGAGACAAAAACTGAGAAAGGTGAAAACTGTCAGTATGATGTAAATAACACCATAAATAGCTCTTAAAATGAAGGTATGATGGAACATCACAGGAACCAGCTTTCTCAAAAACAAGAAGAATCTAATATAATTTGAAGCTGATTTTAGGAAGAAAACCTGGATCAGAACAAATAACAACCCTATCTGGAAAAATCCTGAGATAAGGAAAAGAGATGACTAATGCCCAAGCTCACCTAACTAACGAGCGGAAGTAGTAGCCAGCAAAAAAAACAACATGGCCAATAATCACATCAGAGAGCAAGTCTCCAAAGGCTTAATGGAGCCAGTTGCAGCACAGTAGTTAGATCCCAGGCAAGAGGAGTGAATGCAGAGGAGGACGTTTGAGACAAAAACTCTTCATGAGCTGGGTAACCCAAGGAAAAATTCACCCATTGCTCCAGTAGGACCCCTTAAAGCTCTAATAGCGGACCACTGAGCAGCCAATGTGGAAGGAGCTAAATTCGTGAGAAACTTACCCCGGATAAAATCAAGGATGCGAAATGGATCTGCAGCCACTGGATAGTAATCATGAACAGACGTCCATTTCTGAAAAGAACCACAATTCTTACGATAGGAAGAAATAGTAGACGGTTTCCTAGAAGACTAAATGTCTGCAGCCACTCCACAAGACCAACCAAACAACTCTAAGGACTGCGACTCAAGAACCATGCTGCCATTTGCAGACTACGAAGCTTAGTGAATGACACAAGAGGAAATTGCAAAGGTGACGGAATCAACTGGAGTCTGGAAAACTAGTTCCTGGACAACACCTGAAGCCATGGAATCCAAGGGCGACAAGGCCAAAACAGGGATATCAGAACCACCAACACCCTCTCCTCTGAATTTTCTGAAGCACCCTCAAGAGGAGGGGAATTAGAGGAAATCTCTTTCTAATGGCCACTGTAAGGACAAGGCATCCACCGCTCAAGTCCCCTGACTGATCTGTTTCGAACACAATCTTGGTAGCATCGTATGGGATCAGTTGGTAACCATTTCCAACCAAGGGGGACCCCCAAGTGAGACAAATCTGATCGAACAGACCCCTCATCAGATGAAAGGAGACCGAGGAGGACATATCCGCGGGGCAATCCCTTGCGGTTACCCCGCGTTTCAGGCTTAGCCGGATGGGCGGCCGCTCCTTCCGTGTGAGAGCTGCGGCTCTCTGGAATTCGCTTCCTTTGGAAATCCGCCTTTTAGAGGATCTTCTAGCATTTCGCAGGGCCGTGAAAACCCACTTGTTTTAATTTTCTTATGTTGACTTCTCACCTATTTTTTCCGCGTTGTGTTATGTTCACCTTTTCCATGCGCCAGGACGCTCCTTCGCTGGAGCAGCTGTGCGCAAAATAAATGCAGCTAACATAACATAACATAACATTGTGGCTCAGACAATCCGCATGGGTGTACACTGCTTTTCAAAGACAAAAGATGAATTTCTGCCCATGCAAATGTCTGAGATGCCAGAAACTTCAGCTGAAGATATCTGGTTACCCCCGCCCCCACCCCACACCGATTGAGGTATCAGAAAGCCACCTGATTGTCTGTGCGAACCATCAGACAATCACCCTGAAGAAGGGGCTGAAAGAGTCCTTCTAATTGGAAGAACAGCAAATATTCTTCCTGGACCTTGGACCCTGAGCCTCCATCTCCCCCAGCTTTGCCCCCCCATCCCCACTGGCATCTGACATGCGCAGCAGAGGAGGGGGAAGCTGAAAAGGAACCTTGCAAGTCAAGTTTGCAGAATTCAGCCACCATTCCAAGTCCTTCACCCTCTCCGGAGAGGAAGGGACTGGATAGCTATACTGACCCGATTCCAGGCTCCAATGGGCCAATAAATGATTTACTAAAGGTCTTGAATGGAACTGATTTAAAGGCACCACAGGTGTGGTCGTTGTTAGCAATCCTTGAACCCTAAGCCAGAAACAGGCTGGAGTAGAAGACAGAGTTATCAATGTCCGAACAGCAGACTGATTAACACAAATCCTGTCCACAGGAAGAAACACCTTAGTGTGAGAAAGTGGCTCTATATACACTGGACTAGAACAAAGTACAGTGTGTATAGAGTCCACTAACCCCAAAGGTATAACAGAGGTTAAAGTCGGGGCTGACCTTACTCTCAAAAGTGGTAGCTTGGGCAAGCAGTAAGGCAGTACCAGAGGACAGTGTAAAGCATTTGTTGTACACACTCAGTCAGCAAAAGGTTTCACACACACTCAAGGACTGAACTCCAGGCCAATTGTTTTTATATCAACAGATATAGTTGTTTAGTTTTTAGAACCAACAGGTATCAAAATATACTTTTCTCAATATGAGTACTCTCATGTAATTACTTTGCAAAGAAGCAATACATTTTGTGAACACATTAGATACAGGGGTTGAAGTAGGCAACACAATTCTAAACACACTATAGCATTGAGCTCAATGGTTTTCATCATATAAGCTCAGTGTTATCCAATAGGAAAGGTCAAAAAGGAACAAAGGCTGCAGGCTCGGGGACGGAGACTCTCCAGGGGCGACCAGCACTTCGAGTGGTAAGTTGGGATCTTGGAGCACAGGTAGGTACCCCAAAGGGAGGCACAGGGGGCTGTAGGGCGCCGGGGCAGGGGTGTCTTTGGGCGTCGGAAAAGCATACCCTCAGCTGGTCGCGGTTGGAGTGGCCCCTGGTTCTGAGTCTGCAGGCGTCGTCTGGTTCGTCGAGGAGGGTCTTTGGGCACTGGACTTCAGGTCCCAGTCGCAGTGGGGACGTCCTCGTGGTCTTGGTTCGCTTGGGCACGGCCCGAGCTCGGCGGGGGCATAGTGGGCTGGTCCGAAGCTTCCTGGCTCGCACCAGGGGGGGTTGTTGCAGAAGAGCCTCTGCTGATGGGACTCCCAATCTTTAGGAGGGTACGAGTGTGTGCCGCGCTGTATGAGAACCAAGTTATTCATTGCGCTAGCTTGCTTGGCAGGGGGCACGAGTTAGGTGCTCGCACTGCTGAAAAATTCTTAATTCCTAATTTTTAAATCGTAGCATTGTTTCTTTTGTCCCTGATTACCGACGCTGCTGTGAGAGAGCAGGGGGCACGAATCAGGTGCTTGCACTGCGCTCCGTTTTTTAAACTTTGCTTTTTAAAACTTCTCTTACCTAATCTTGTGTTTACTGTGTGAGCCTCACATTCCCCGTTCCACCCCGAGCTTAGCTCGTGGTTGTGGAGGGAGGTCTCCCGATCACTTTACTCGACTGATACACTTCCGGCGGAAGGGGGGAGCGGTCTAGTTGCATTCTGCCGACTCCCTTCATAACGCAGGACAGAGCTCGGGTGGCGGACCTACCAGCTGAGGGTACGAGTGTGTGCCGCGCTGTATGAGAACCAAGTTATTCATTGCGCTAGCTTGCTTGGCAGGGGGCACGAGTTAGGTGCTCGCACTGCTGAAAAATTCTTAATCCCTAATTTTTAAATCGTAGCAGTGTTTCTTTTGTCCCTGATTACCGACGCTGCTGTGAGAGAGCAGGGTTTATCCAGAAAACAATGGTTCCTGTGGCATTTTACTAGTACAATACTCAATTAGTATAAAAGCACAATGGCATTTCAACTACTAGAGCGAGGGTGGCAAAGAAAGAAACACACTTGTACCAGTTTATAACAATGTCTTTGTATTTCAAACAAGACAGATAATACTGCAA
Organism: Lissotriton helveticus; assembly: GCF_964261635.1. Lineage (NCBI taxonomy): Eukaryota > Metazoa > Chordata > Amphibia > Caudata > Salamandridae > Lissotriton > Lissotriton helveticus. Next base: position 1,153,249,143 of record NC_136067.1, on the reverse strand, counting down.
TTATATCTGCGACGTACACACAGTATAGAAAGAGGTGCAATGTGTCCCAAGTGATATTGTGAGCTAAACAAAGAGAACGTGTAACAATAAGTGATCTATACAAGTTTCAGCTGTGAATATTTACAAAGAGAGGACATTGACCAAAAACAATGATAAAGACAATTGTTAATCAGTGGCTATATACAATCATAGACACTGTGTTTGTATAGTTCATTTCCTATGGCGTCGACGGCGTTTCGACCCGTAAAATGGGGGTCTCGTCAGGACTGGACAGTGGGAGACATCTAAAAAGAGGAAATAATCAGTGACTCCCTTCATAACCGATGTGTTGGACGAAGCGCAGCGGGCGCGCCAAAGTCGCGTCAAAGTCCAGCCCGTCTGCGCCCGTCCGCGACCATACGGGGCAGGGGCTAGTCCCCGTGCCGCTACTACTCTGACAACAATCCGCACTTATACTAGAGATGCTCTTCTCAATCTCAGGTCTAGTCGGTGTTCACAGACCACGCCCCTGAGCTGTGATCAAGCCCCATCCAAATGTTTAGGTTGTAATCTTTCCCTCCTATCCCTCCCCTCTACACTTAACATGGCTAACTCCGACTTCCCACCATCTCGGCCCAGGCATAAACATCTAGCCCCCTCTCACGAGCTCACTTTCATGCAGATCGCTATCAAAGCACAAAAGAGATGTTTTTGATCTACTTACCTCTTCACAACCAGCTGCTTTATTCCTCACGGAGACCTGGTTAAACGACAGCTCCGGCCCTGACATAGCGTCTGCCCTTCCTGATAATTACACCTATATCGGAAGAAACAGAGTTGGGAAAGAGGGAGGTGGGATAGCAATTATCTTCAAAAAAATCTACTCCTGTAAATGGGAGGATTTAGAGATACAAAACTGCGAAGCGGGCCTTTTCAAGCTCCTGCTATCACCTAACTTCACTCTATCTGGTACCCTCATTTATCGCCCCCCAGGCCCAGCAAGCTCGTGGACTACCTCCTTCCCTGAACACATTTCACCGCTTCTGCTAGACGCCACTAACTTTTTGATTATTGGAGATCTCAACATTCATTTGAACAACACATCCTGCCCCACCAGCGCCAAACCTCATCCTGGATCTAGCAGCATTAAATATTACTCTACATAACTCAGGCCCCACTCAAAAGGCAGGGAACCTACTTGACCCCATTTTTTCAAATCTTGATACTATAACATGTAAATCCCCCACACCCATCCCCTGGTGAGATCACTACATGGTGTTTTTTTCTATGACGATAGATCGGTCCCCCAATACCCCATTTACTCCTACAGAACCCAGAGTGACCAGAAACTGGAATAATCTCGACCTTAATAAACTTAATTCTTGCCTTATGCCCCTTGCTACCATTACTAACGTTGAGGAGGAGGCGGCCATTCATAGCTGGCTCACTTCTGCCGTCAATGAATGCCTTCCTCAGAGAATAAAAAAGTATAATCTACACCACCCTCCCGCCCCATGGTTTACCGACTCACTAAAAAAGGAAAAAAACATTTGCAAAAATCTTGATAGGAGGTGAGGCACCAACTATGACCCCTGCATTAAGCAAATCTATAAATCCGCTTTAAGTAAATATCACGCGCTCTGCAATACAGCTAGGGCAGAACATGTCAACGTGACGATTCTAAATGCCCAAAATCGCCCCAAAGCCCTTTTTAAAGTCGTACAGGAATTCTCGGGCGCATCATGTCAGCCGAAAGCCACCTGTCTTGACGCCACGCAATGCAATACCCTGGCAGACTTTTTTATCTCTAAAATTGATGGCATATACGCTGACTTCAGAGACTCAACCCCCACCCATCTACTTTCTGAACAATCCACACTGGATCTCTTCAGGGAACCCGAGGCTCCGGACCATACTCTTAGTAGCCCCGCTCAGCAGTTAACAGCCTGGGACCCTCTTAACATCACCATATTTCATGATATCATCGGGAACATCAAATCAGGCTCCCCCTTGGATCCCATTCCCCCACAAACTCTACGCGTCTTGGACCCCTCTACCCTTAATCTTATTCTTGAACTACTTAACATATCCCTCAAGGAAGCTAAGGTCCCCAATGCATGGAAACACAATGTGATAGTACCTCTACTGAAAAAGGTGAATGCAGACCCCAAAAACCCAGCTAACTTCCGCCCCATCTCACTCCTTCCGGTTTTCTAAAAAATTCTTGAAAAACACATCAACATGCAACTAACCAAATACGTTGAATTTAGTAATATTCTTAGTGTGGCTTTAGGTCAGGCTATTCCACTGAATCGACACTTTTAGGTGTCTCCGAGACCATCCGATGCCAGGTTGACAGGGGGGATACCGTAGCACTTATTTTGCTTGACCTAAGTGCCGCATTCGATACGGTTTCCCACTCCATCCTTCTTAACACTCTTCAGTCATATGGCATCACTGGTCTTGCTTTAAAATGGCTTGCTAGCTTCCTTTCTGATCGTACTTTTCAAGTCTTTTCCACTACCTCTGCTTCCAAAACACACAAGTTTCAATATGGTGTCCCTCAGGGCTCCATCCTGAGTCCCTTACTTTTTAATCTCTACGTCAGACCTTTGGCCACTATTGCGGAACAAGCTGGGCTAACCATTTATTCTTACGCTGATGACACCCAGGTCATCTACTCACTCTCCGCAAACCCTCAATCTACTTCTTCTTCCCTTTTTTCTGGATTAAACAACATTGCCAAATGGATGCATGAAAATAAATTAAAACTCAACGGGGGGAATAATAATAATAATAACAATAATAATAATAATAAGACAGAACTCCTTCTGTTCGGCAACAACACTTCTTTGTGGGGCCCCCATCATTGGCCGTCTCAAATGGGCCCTCTTCCTGCCCCCTCTAAAACTGCCCGAAACCTTGGCATTACCTTTGATGACCAGATGTCGATGAAACAACATGCGGTCAGAGTTGCCTCCACTTGTGTTACCATCCTCAAGTGGCTCAAGAAGATCATCTGGATGCTTCCTCGGGACACACAAAAAACCGTAGTATAGGGCCCTAATAACATCCAGATTGGACTATGGCAATATCCTCTACCTAGGTGCCTGCAAAGAAGTAACCGGTAAACTACAGACGGTGCAGAACATAGTGGTCAGGCTACTCTGCAAACTCCCTAACAAATTCTCGACATCCACTTCCTTACGTAACCTGCACTGGCTCCGCATTGAGAGTCGTACAAAGTTTAAGGCCCTATGCTTTATGCACAGGATCAAACCTGGCAAGGCCCCATCATAATCTTAAAACGCTAGTTCAGCAATATTGTCCCTCTCGCGCCCTCCGTTCTGCTAACCAGCATAAGTTTCGGGTACCCAGGATCAAGAAAGCCAGAATGGGCGGACGGTCCTTTGCTTACCTGGCTCCTTCCCTCTGGAATTCTCTTCCTCCTCACCTGCGCACAGAACCCAGCTATCTCAAATTCCGCAAGGACGCTAAGTCATGGTTGTTTAATCAATAGGCTGTCTTCCTCTTGCCTTAGTCTCTAACTCGCTGGTCCTCTGCCCTCATCCTGTTCCTAGCGCCGGGAAACCTTTGGGTAGCTGTGCGCTCTATAAACTTAAATATAATAATAATAATTAGGAGGGTCAAGGCAGGCAGGTCCTCTGGGTGTCCCGAGGTGGCTGTCCGCAGGAGTCGCCGGGATTAGGCAGAAGCAGGTTCCAGGGTCGACAGGCCGGTAGGGCTGGGGCCAAGTCAGCTGTTATCGTCCGGTTGTTAGCAGCTGCACGGCGGGTCTTCTTCCTCTTGATCTTCTTTCTTCTTTCGGGATCTCAGGAAGGAAGGTTCAGGGAGCCCCTAAATACTGAATTTAGGGGCGTTACAGGTAGGGCAAGGACAGGGACCAATAGGTCCCTGTCCTGGGGTGGGAACACCCCCTAGCCTGCTCCTCTCCTGTAGGAGGGGGGCAGGAGCCTAGCTGTGATTGGGCAGGGCTCCCCATCTACAAGATGGCCGGGGCCCGGGGTCGTGCTTCACCTCGTCTCCCCCCCCCTGAGGGGTGGGGTTGGCATAGACTGGCTCCCCCCCCTTCCTGACGTAGTTTTTTCCGCCAGTCTTCCCGCCAGAGTGGGGGTCAGGACTGGTGGGGGCCAGTTGCTGGGTACAGCAAATGGTCTGGAGAAGCTCACAGAGGCGGCATGCCTTTGAAACTTCCCCCTGCCCATCCCAGGGGTCCAGCAACATGTCTCAGGGGGCATCTCAGGGGGCATCTCTAAGATGCCCTCTGGTGCAGTTTACATTAAATCCCACACTGGCATCAGTGCAGGTTTAATGTGCTGAGAAGTTTGGTACCAAACTTGTCAGTCTTCAGTGTAGCCATTATGGTGCTGTGGAGTTCGTAATGACAACCTCCCAGCACCATATACTCTTAATGGCATCACTGCACTTACAGTGCCCAGGAATGGCCCTGGGTACTGTAAGGGCACAGGGCTCATGCACCTGTGCCCACACCTCTGGCATAGGGCACCCAGCGAGAGGGGTGACTGAAGTATGCCAGGGCAGTGGGTGCTGTGGGCATGGCACACAGGGATGTGTGCCATGTCGACTCTTTGTTTAGTTCTGTACGTAGACACTCAGCCTGCAAAGGCAGTGTGTGGGTGTCAGGGTACAGGCACCTGAGGGTGGCACAATAAGTGCTGCAGCCCTCCGGGGTCTTCTCTGGTCACCATGCCCTGGGTACCTAGGGTACCATTTACTATGGGCTGACAGGTGGCCAGAGATGCCAAATGGGTTTTAGTTTCAACACAGTTTTATGGAAGGAACACAGGCCCTGGGTACCTGGTTGGCAGGAACCCAGGGAGCACTCAGTCAAAGCACATCAGCAGTTCAGAAAAAAGTGGGGGCATACCAATGCAAGAAAGATGTCACTTTCTCACACATAGCATGTAGCATGACGAAAAGAGTGCCAATAAACAGTCTGTTGAGAAGACATCAGATGGGACTTGCTTAAGTTGATCTACAAACCCAGAAACTGCAGAAAAGACGTTGCAGACACTGTCTCCTGAGCCTTCAGCAAAGAACCACAAATTAGCCAATAATCTATATAAGAGAATAAAGAAAACCCTTTAAGCTGCAGCACAGTCACCACAGGGGCTAATCCCTTGGTTAAAATCCAGGGTGCTGTCGACAGACTGAATGACAAGGCCTGAAACTGGAAGTGCTTCTCTTGCACCTAAGAAACTGCTGGCTGAGGGGATTAAAAGGTAATATGGAAATACGCATCTTCCAGGTTGAGCGTCGCTAAGTAATCGCCCTGGTGAATTGGGGATGATTCCCTCCCTGCAGAGACATTCCTCCTGAAGGAGTCCAACTGAACAAACTTGTTAAGGAATTTTAGGTCCAGAACAGGCCGACACCCTTCTGCACTCAAAACAGAATGGAATTTAGACCGAGACTCTCCCGGCCTGAAGGGACTATGACCACTGCCTTCTTCAGAAGTAACTTTTCAATCCCCTCTAGGAGAGCAGCTCTTTTTCTGTATTTCCTGATAGCAGTGTATCATGGAACATCAGTGGAGTCAGAAGATGACGAAAAGGAATCCTGTACCCCTTCAAAACAATGGATAGAACCCACTGGTCTGAAACAAACCGCATAGACTACTTGCAAAACACAGTCAAACAAGCCCCTACATCCATATAGTAATTTCTCACTAGGTTGCTACTGGTGGCTTGGAAGTGGGTTGACCAGACTGGGTCTGTGGTCAGGATTTGTTATTACCAAACGCAGCCCCCGACCTCTGCCCAGGCCAAGAAAGGGACATTTGGCATCCTGTGCTTAAAATGACTGCTGATTGAAAAAAGTTGTCTTCCTAGGATTGAGCTTGACTTGTCTCCAGCTTCCAAGGTTTGAACCACACAACGCCACACCCAACCACGGAAGACCCAGCAAAGGACGCGAAAGACCATACATTTTTTAAGGTGGCATCTGACAGAAACTGCAACAGGATCGCCATATGCACCAGCAGCCCCTTTGGATCCTCCCCTGCTTGGTTGACTTCGTACAACTTTTCAAAGTCTTTGAGCAGAACTTGTGAAGCATAAGCAGCATAAGTGCTACCCCCGAGACCATAATTGGCCGCTGCATTGGAATGCTTCAATGCCCCTTACACTTTTCTTTTCACTAGTGTCTGACAGCGAGGCCTATTCGAAAGACAAGGGAGAACCAAACACCATGGAAGAGATGATAGCATCAACTGATGGAAAAGTATCCTCAAATCTATCCAAAAGGTAACGCTTATTCTGAAAATGGAGAACATTCTGCTTATCAGTGTCTTTCCACTCTTCGAGAACAATGTTTTCAATAACGTCATGGAGTGGCAAATCATCAGAAGAAGCACCACTGTACTGTGCATAAAATCCATCATCAGCTAAAGACTTGATCAAAACCCTAATCCCTATTGTGAACCAGCATGTCTTCTGTATACATTGTCCCTTTGGGGACGTGTCCTCCTGATCATCCACCTCAATTTTGGCACATTTCGCCTCAACAACCTGGTTAATCATCTGCTGGAGTTGGGCTTTAGAAATCTGGAAGAGATACTCCCCTTCCACATCTTCAATATGGTGTGCCTTTTGTGCGCACTTGCCACCAACAGCCATGGCAGCCTCCTTGATAGCAATCAAAAATGCCCAACACACAGAAAGTAAATGTGTAAAGAGCACAACTTCCTATTTATACTGGTTGCCCTGTAACAAGTCTTTCACAGAATGAGACCTGTCTGGATAACAACCAGTCATGCAGCCTAGCATTCCTGAGATGCGCACAAGCGCTATGCATATACCCGAGAGCCCCGCTAGAAGATTTGGAGACTGGAAAGCCCACTTACTGTGCTGAAAAAGCTCCCAGCCCATCACATGAGTGGGGAGACAAGCCGCAAGACCTCAAAACGAGTACAAGATATCAGCATGACTCGCTGTGATGCGCACACACAAGAGCTCCATAAGGAGAAGCTCACATTAGAATAATGTGCTTCACAACATTTACGCCGCACAAACAATATAATTAAGAAAATACAAAATGCAGTACCTTACCTGTCTCAGCGACAGGAAATGAAACGGTTGGAGGGAGAGGAGGGTGGAGTTTTTGTCCATTCAATGGACATAAAAAAAAATACTACATGGTATCGACCGTCAAGGGCGGGCCGCCCTCACTGTGTTATGACTGAGACAAGGAGGACCGTATGAGGGCATAATGCTCTCTTGCACTGGTTTCACAATGTGTCCTCTCATCCATTTTGGACGAGAGGATGCATTTTGCACCAAAAAATAGCACATGGTTGTGTGACTAAAACAATAGCCCCTCATGTTCTGTTCATTCACCTCATCCCAGTGCTCGCACAACAGCATTTTTACCCGAACAGTATCTCAACGATGTAGCTAACTGGTTTAATCTGAAACATTTTTGATAATGTGAAATGCCAGAAATTATACAAGATAATATCTGATAGAGACCTCAAGCTGCAGATTCCTTAGTTTGAACTTCCAGGCGTCAAGTTGGATCCGGAAGATTTTTTCGTAGCAGTACTTCTGTGTGCCGGTGGGTGTCGTCGGTCTACTCCACGTGACGTTATCGGCGTCATGTTCGTCATTGTGACGTCCGCGTCATCAATATAACCATCACTCTGTCGGGTAGAAGTCATTTATTTTCTTTCTGTACCAGCCAGCACAGATACGTCGAAGAGCGCTTACCCCCGTCATTTGACAGACTTTTTTTTACTTTTTGTTGACTCCTTTTGGGGTGCTAGGGATGTCTTGCGAGAAAACCTTAGGTTTCAAGCTGTGCGGCACCTGTCACCGCACCATGTCAGTCATGAACCCCCACTTTGTGTGTCTCTGGTGCCTGGAGCGCGACCATTACAGAAAGTTGTGTTCCAAATGCCGGGCCAGGGCGGAGAAAGCTTTGAGGGAGCGGTCCCTAAAGCTAATTGCAGCCTCGCGTTTGGCACCTCGGAGGTCGCCCCGTTCATCTCGATCCCGGTCCTGGTCAAGAGGAAGGTTTGGGATCCACTTCAAGAATCAAAGTCCTCTTCTTCCAAGTCATCAGGTAAGAGGCGTCAAAAGAAACACAATAGGTCGAAGCGTGCTTTGACTTCGCCACATCCGTCGCATGACGAGACGAGGAACCTCTGCACTCAAGGCCCCCCTCCACGGAGCGAGCGCCTGGGTCGGCTCCACATTTCCCTCCCTGCGGGGGCCGGGATCGGCCCCACCAAACTGAAGGAGTTCTAGGACGCCATGTGCACCATATTAAGGCAGCCTGACCCGGCCAGTGCACCTTTTGGTCCCACAGGCTCGGATGATGGAGTTCCTGTGGGCTCCGCGCATCGGCTCCGTCACTGGCCTCCTAATGAACCCGTTAGTGGGTCTGGACTGGCATCAGTCGATCCTCCTCAGCGACCTTTCTAGGTGCTGCGTCCGCAGCTGAGGTCCTCAGCGTCGCTGGCACCCACCGGCGGCGCCTCCCCAGTCCTCATTCCCTATGACACTAAGCCAGTCAGGCATCCACAGATACCGAGATCGGCGCTGACTGAGCCTGCCCTGTTCTGAAGGGTTAGGGACGGATGAGGAGGATTGGGAGGGGGAGCAGGACCCCCTAGAAATCTTGCAACCCCAGGACATGGACTTGTATGGCACACTTTGTGATGCCAGTGGCCTGTACACCTCCCTGGATTCTGGCATGCTGTCTCCCCCATTCCTGGCTACCGAGGAATGGGCATCATTTGCTATGGTGGTGCGTAGGGCTGCGGAGATCTTGGACCTGGAGCTTCCTACGGTGGTAGTCAAGAGTAACTTCTTGACAGAGGTCTTCCAGCCTGTTGTCTCCAGCTCGGAACACTTGCTGCCTTTCAATGAGGCCTTGACAGATGTTGTTCTGGGCACCTGGTCCAAGCCCAGCACAGGGGCTCTTGTAAATAGAACAATTGCCCGCCGCCATCACCCCGCACTAGGCGACTCAGCTTTCCTCACCGCCTACCCCACCCCGCAAAGCTTGGTGGTTCAAGCTTCCACTTCCTGTGTCGCGTTCCTTTCTGCACCCCCGGAAGGGGAATCCAAGAGACTGGAAAGCTTTGAAAAGAAAAAAAATATTTCCACCAGTCTAGCATTGCGGTTGGTGAATTTGGGCCGTTATTACCATTCGATATGGAACACGTTTGCGCAAGTGCTGCCCAGACTTTGAGGAGGCCCGGATTCTGCTCTCATTTCAGACAGGGTAGGTGCAGCAAAGTTTGGCATCTGATGTGGCTTGGACACGACAGACTTTCTGGGCAGAGCAATTTCCACACAGGGGGCCTTACCTTGCCACGCATGGCTGAGGACGTCTGGTTTTTCAGGGGCTGTCCAAGCTAATTTAATGAACATGCCCTTTGATGGCTCCAGTCTCTTCGGAGACAAAGCAGTGGCCTCCCTAGAGCATTTCAAGGACTCTCTGCAACGGCCAAGTCCTTGGGCCTCACCATAACATCCCTGCCTGTGTCTGCTTTTTGCCTCTTTTATGGCTATGTAAAGGGCTACTAACCGTGCCAACCCTATCTCAGCCAGAGGGCCCTGCATGTCCAGCAGCCTCTGGGGCTGTGGATGCAGTTCACCCCTAACCTATGGGATCGGGGGACCAGAAGTCGAGCCAAGCCACGATCCCCTCCTCCACCGCAAAACCCTCCTAGTCCGAACCCCAGGATCATTCAAGGCCAGTTGGTGGCAGAATACGTTATCACCACCACTGGCTAAACATCACCGGAGATAGGTGGGTGTTGCAAATAGTCTGTAGGGGATACTCCCTCTCCTTTGAGACTACCACTCCATCCATTCCACCAGTGTATGATCGGCTGACGTAGGATCACTGTGTCTTACTCCTCGAGGAAGTCGAGACTCTCTTGACCAAGGGAGCTATAGAAAGGGTTCCTGTGCCAGAATAGGCTGTGGTTGTTCCCGCTATTTTCTGGTCCCAAAGAAGAACAGAGACCTTTATCCTATGCTCAACCTCAGAGCCCTCAACTAGTCCCTAAAAATGGAGAAGTTCAAGATGCTCACCCTAGCTCAGGTCCTGTCTGCCCTGTACCCAGGAGACTGTATGGTAGTGCTGGACTTGCAGGATGCCTATTTTCAAATCCCCGTCCTACCTGCCCATCGTCGCTACCTGCGATTTATGGTAGGCCACAAACACTTTCAGTTTGCTGTGCTCCCCTTCGGCCTCACTAGTGCCCCATGGGTGTTCACAAAGGTGATGGGAGTGGTCTCAGCCCATCTGCCAGTGTTCCCCTTTCTCGACGACTAGTTGTTGAAGGCGTCCTTGTCCCAAGCAGTAGTCTCCAACCTCCAGACTACGGTGAACCTCCTGTATTCGCTGGAGTTCACAATCAACATGCCAATGCCACACCTGACTGCTTCTCAGAAGGTCCTTTTCATTGGAGTGGTTGAGAACACGGTCCAGTTTCAGGCCTATCCTTCCGAACGACGAGTCAAGGATATTCAGGCTATGATGTCGATGTTTCAGCCTCTATCCTGGATTTCAGTGAGAATGACTCTGAGGTTGTGGGGCCTCACAACCTCCTGCATCCTGCTTGTGGACCATGCATAGTGGGGCATGCACGCACTACAGTGGGACCCCTCTCCCTTCCCCATCCAGATCTCACAGCAGTGACGGATGCGTCTCTTCTGGATTAGGCTGGCCATCTGGGGCGGTGGAGATTGGAGAACTCATCTCCGGCGGAAGCCAAGCTCCATATCAACTTATTGGAGCTTTGTGCAATTCGATTTGCACTCAATGCCTTTGCACCATCTATTAAGTGAAGGCTAATTCAGGTGTTCCCGGGACAACACTACCGCCATGTGGTACAGCAACAAACATGGCGGAGTGGTGTTATGGACTCTCTGACAAGAAGCCCTGCACCTCTAGTCTTGGCTGGAACACAAAGCATTTCCCTGGTGGTTCAACATCTGACCGGTTCTTTGAACGCCAGAGCAGACTAACTCAGCTGAAGGTGCCTTGCAGATCACAAGTGGCGTCTCCATCCAGAGGTGGTACTAGGTCTCTTTCAGCGGTGGGAAGAGCTTTGGTTAGATCTGTTAGCCTCCGAAGAAAATGTGCAATGTTCGCAGTTTTGCACGTTGGAGTTTCTGAGGTGGCTCTCGCTCGGCTACGTTTTTTTCAGGGGGATTGAGCTCATACCTCCTCTACGCCTTTCTGCCCATATCCCTCCTGCCCAGAGTGCTTAAGAAGATCAGGAGCGACCAGGCATAAGTTATTCTTGTGGTTCTGGATTGGGTTTGATATCCTAAGCTTCTAGCTATGAGCTTTGATTCTCCGTTCATGTAGCCCCTTAGGGAAGATCTATCTCAGCAGCAGAGGAGGGTCCTTCACCCGAATCTGTCCACTCTCCGCCTCCCAGAGTGCTCAGGAGCGACTGGGCACATGTTATTCTTGTGGTTCCGGATTGGGTTTGGTATCCCGAGCTTCTAGCTAAGAGCTTCCATACTCCGTTCAGGTGCCCCTTAGGGAAGATCTTCTATTGCATCAGCAGGGGAGGGTCCTCTTCCCGAACCTGTCCACTCTCCGCCTCCTTGTGGGAAGATTGAGCAGCGACAGTTGACAGCTTTTGACCTACCTTCCGAAGTCTGCAAAGTTATTCTGGCAGCCAGGCATCCCCCCATGAAATCAGTATACGTCTGCCGATAGAACACATTTTGTAAATGTTGTCCAGAATGGTCCATTGACCCCTTATCTGCTTTTTTGCTAGATATTTTCTTGTTTATCCTTTCCTTGGCCCAGCAGGACTCTGCTTTAGGCACTTTGAAGGACTGTCTTTCACCCCCTCCCGACCCCAGCTGTTCTTCGCCTGCCAGATCAGCCTTTGCTTTTTAAGTCCCCTCTGGTGCAAAGGTTTTTGAAGGGATTAATCCACTTGTTTCCCCCTTCCCCCTTTTTTATGCCACAATGGAGCCTTAATTTGGTCTTTACTTTCTTGATGTGCCACAGTTTGAGCCACTGCACAACTGCCCTCTATGGTTGCTCACTATCAAAACGGCTTTTCTGGTGTCAATTACCTATGCCAGGAGGGTGAGTGAACTGCAGACACGGTCATCACAGCCTCCTTACCTGGCAGTCTTTCTGAAAAAATTGGTAATAAGAACTTCGGCATCCTTTTTGCCCAAGGTTGTCTCCCTTCCATTTGGGACAGTCAGTTACTTTACCCACTTTCTATGCACCTCAGCGTCCTTCAAAAGAAGATGAGCATCTCCAGCATCTGGACCCAAAAAGAGCGTTATCGTTCTATCTTTTTTGGGGGGGAATATGTTTATTGGCATTTTCTGAATTGCAATACAAAAACAATGTGCATCTTTGAAGCACATAAGTTCTTTCAGTGTTAAATCAACAGCACAATCCAATAGCAGTGGATAAGGGCAAATATCAGTTCAGTGTTCCTAGGGATCACTAGGAGTCCCTTCTGCCTCCCCCACCCGTCACCCCACCCTGAGCGATCATTGTGAGTCAGTGAGCGTGAGTCCGTAGTGTATTAGCCATGGCTTCCATATTTTCCAGAACTTTTTGGGACAGCCCTGTGCTTTAAAAGTCGTTTTCTCACCCGAACAAATACATATCCATACTTTTTCTCCATTCGGCCAGTGATGGGCTCAGTACAGCCCCCCATGCCTTAGCCAGGTCACGTTTTGCCACCACTAATCCTAACTGAAGCAGGGTTAACTTTGGTCTGGGGAGGTCAATCTCCGTGGATATTGCCAACAAAACAAACAGGGGACTCAAGGGTATCGTCTCCTCCAAGATAGTTCCTAGCTCTTCCGGCAAGGTTGCCCAGTACATTTGAATCTGCGAACACTCCCAAACCGTGTGGAAGAATGTACCCTCAATCGTGTTGCATCGCAGACAGTTGGGCGCTTCCGTCCTCGCTATGCGGTGCGGTCGAACTCTGTCGTAATAGGCTCTATGTAGGTATTTGACTTGGATCAATATAAGTTGTCTTGATTGCCACCTTCCGGGGATGCATCAGTGCCATTTCCTAATCCAGGTCCGCTATCTCTCCCAGATCGGACTCCCATTTCGCCCTCAACTTCTGCAGGGAATCTGGCTTGTTATGGATTATGGTTCTATACGTCCAGGAGACTGCCTTTTCCCCAATCTCACCCATCAGGAGTCGTCCCTCTAAAGGTGCGTATTCAGGATGTTGTCAGTGTCGAAGCGTTGTGCCTGCCACGCGTGTGCCAGCTATAAGTACTTATAGTGTTGCTTCTGATTCATGTCGTACTCAGTCTGGAGGTGTGAGAAGGTTACCAGCTCCTTACGATACAGTATCTCCTTAAGTTGTGAGATACCCAGCAAATCCCACTTCCGTAAACCTCGCAATTTGCAATTTCTTTAAGCTGGTTTCCCACCCAAAGCGGGGTTTCCCTGGTCACCCGGCCATCCCATTTCATCTGCCTTTCTGCCTTTTTCCATGCCACTATAACGATCCGTGTAGTTGTTAGGAGCTGTGCAGAGCCCCTCCCCCCACAGATGTAGTGCGTGTATGAGCGCCCGGCAAATTGTGTGCGTTCAAGTGCGTATTTGGGGTGGTCCCTCTCCACATGTTCCCACTCGTTCACAACAATTAAATGAGCTGCCCAGTGATATGCCCAAAGGTCAGGTAGGGAAATAACGCCATTATATTAGTTGCGTTGCAATGTTGCCCGCGCTATCCTCGGCGGTCTTCCGTCCCAGAGAAACATCTGCAGTGTGTCATCAATTTTAGTAAACACCTCATCTGGTATCAGCTGATAGGTGTTTTGCAGAACGTATAAGAACTTCAGGAGCGCTATCATTTTGTAAAGCGCTGCCCTGCCTAGCAGCGTCAACGGCAAGGACATCCGTGAGAAACTCCGCAAGCACCCTGTAAAGATTGCGCTCCAGCGCCACAGCTGTATTTGTTGTGACATAAATCCCTAGGTACTTTATGCCCTCGGGGGTTAACTGAAGTCTGCTTGGGCAGCATTGTACCCACCACTCAGACCCACCGGATAAAGACATGATTTTTCCTAGTTAATTTTGTATCCCACAAGTGCGCCATACGTTTTGCAACTTTCCATAATAGTAGGGAGTGTCGTTTCCGGGTAACATACACTAGTATGTCGCCTGCATATAGAGAGATGCGCTCGTCTAAGTCCTCATTCTCTCTTCCCAGGAATCCTGTTATGCCAGGGTGCGCTCGGATGACACATGCAAGGGGCTCCAGAGCCCGAGCGAAGAGGAGAGGGGACAGGGGGCAGGGGGCATCCCTGTTGAGTGCCCCTTCCTATTGAGAATTCCCGCAACACACCATTAACTCTGGTTCTGGCCAGGGGTCTCTCTTAGAGAACGGCAATCCATTGCCTGTATACCGGGCCAAATCCAAGCTCCTCCAAAGCAGACATAAGAAAGGGCCAATAAACTGTGTCTAATGCCTTTTCGGCATCGAGGGACAAGATGAGATGTGGGTCTCCCCTTGTGTTCACCACCTCTAGCCAATTGTGTATCCTCCGAAGGTGTAGCCTCGTCGACCTCTTTGGCAAAAAGCCAGACTGATCCCAATGGATGAGACCAGTAATTACCACGGTGAGCCTATTGGTTAGTATTCTGGCCAATACTTGGGTCTCCATGTTATTAAGGGAAATAGGTTGGTACGAGCTACACTTCTGTGGTCTGTCCTTCTTGGGAATTACCACAATCGTGGCCTTCCCCAGATCTCCGGGGAGACTGCCCGCCTCATGCACCTCTAAGTATAGTTGGAGGAGGTATTGGCTAAAGAGCGTCACATGCTGCTTAAAAAATTGAGGAGGGATCCCATTAGGGACCATAACCTTCCCAGTTTTCAACTGACCGATGGCTACTGTAATTTCCTCCTTTTTGATCTTTTCGTCCAGTGTCAGTGACTCCCTGGCTGTTAACTTAAAGAATTGTATTGTCTAAAGATATGCCTGGATTTGTGATGACTCTGCCAGAGCACGTGGCATGTAAAAGGTCTTGTAATACTCCTTGAATACATTAGCTATTTCAACAGGATTTACATGAGTCTGGCCGTCCTCTGTCTGTATCAGGGCCACCCACCTACTATCGAACTCTTTCTTACTAAGCCATGCCAGCAGTCTACCTGTCTTGTTACCAGACGTCGATGCATGGCTTGTATCGCATGTTGTGTGTCTTTTTTGGCCAACGCAAAATATTCCTGTTGACGAAGTTGTAGTCTGCGCAACAAGGAAGGGTCGTCACTCATAATGGCTTGTGTTTCTATCTGTAATAGTCGGGATTCAACCCTGCAATCTCTTCACCTTCTTTCCGCTTTTTATGGGCTATAATGTTCTGGGCCATATCCCGCAGTACTGGTTTGTATGCCTCTCATAATGTGATGACAAAGTCCACTGACCCCACGTTTTCAAGAAAGTATAGTTCCGGGTCCACCCTGATTTCCCTAGCAACCTGCTGGTCTTTTAATTCCCATGGATTGAGCTTCCATTCCCCGGCCGGATGTTGTGTACGAGTACCCGCTGTGAGCCACGGGCAAGTGGTCTGAAAGGCCTCTCGCCAGGTATTCTACCTTAAATGTATCTCCCCTATTCCTCCCACCTGGGCCAGTAGATAGTCTAACTATAAAAAGATTTTGTGGGTGCCTGAGTAAAAGGAGTAGGCTCTGGTCTGGGAGTGTTGCCTACGCCATATGTCCGTAAGTGTCAGTTTGTCTGCGAACCGTTTGAGCGGTGTCTCTTTGGGGCCTCGCGTTGGGACAGTCGTGCGGTCCAGTGTGGGGTCCATTACGTCATTGAAGTCTCCCCCGATAATGTGTGTGTCGGAGCCTGCTTCCAGCAGGACCGCTACGAGCTTCTCCAGCGTTTGTCTTTGTAACGTGGGAGGTGAATATACACTGATGAAAGTGATGTTTTGTCTGTCCCACACACCCTTAACCACGACATATGTACCATTGGGATCTATCCATGTGCTCTCGAGTGTGAAAGGCGGGCTTTTCCTAATTAGTATTGCCACATCTCTCGCCCCGGTGGAGAACCCGACGTGGGCTAGTGTCTTCTATGCCCCTTGGCATTCTCCATCCCGATCACATTCCAATAGAGGACCGAGTACGTCCCTTGATTAGGTGTATCCATCCCGGTGATAAGTTGTGCCCGTCCCACTGTCAGGACCACCTCCCTCGCCCCACTGCTGCTGTTTCTGTACTCTCATAATGCCTACCTTCCTACTATTTTGCCACAAAATTGTTTAAGAACCACTTAAGAGTTCTGGGTGGATGACCAAATGTATATAGGGTACGTGTTAGCAAAGAAGGGGTGTGCTGTTCAAAAGAGGACCATTTATTTATTTTTGAGATTTGTAGAGCGCACAAATACCCGGGGGTGTCTCGGTGCTGCAGACAGCAAGCAGGAACCCTAATAGGGATATTATTGGTTGAATAGCCAAGTGTTTATCCGCTTTCTAAATGTTAGCAAGGACTGACAGGATCTGATCTTCAAAGGGAGGGCATTCCAGAGTTTTGCCGAGGTGACCACAAATCGCCTGTCGCCCCAGGATGCTGTCGTAGTACGTGGTACCTTTAGCTGAAATGCAGAGGATGAGGGAAGTTTCCTGTTAGGAATATGAGTTGTTAAATGATTTATTAGAAATTGGGGTCAGCTTTTACGAGAGGCCTTAAAGGCAATACAAAGTGCCTTGAACTTTATAGGATTCTTCACCGAAAGCCAATGATAGTTCCTGACGACATGGGAAATAGGTTTGAACTTGGGTGTTCCTGATAACATTCTGGCTGCTGCATTCTGAACTGTTCGTACCTTTTGAATGACCATGATTTGTGCATTTGCAAAAAGCCCATTGCAGTAGTCTATGGAAGACATGACCAAAGTACTAACTACAGTTTTTCCTGCATTCAGCGGGAGAAATGGCAGAATCTTTTTGATCATGAGTAATTTGTGGAAAGAGGCTGAAGCTACCGAGTTAGCATGAGAGACAAAAGTCAATTTATCATCAAATGTAACACCCAAATTCCTAACCTTTGTTACTGGAATTGGTGGGGGGCCCAAAGAAGAGGGCCACCAGGTTTGTTTATAATGTGTATATGTATAATGTGAAGTAGTTTTGTATATATGTGTAAATGTGTATTTAATGTAAAGTGTTTTTCTCATTCATGAAAACTTAAAAGCAGTACTGATAAATGCATAGGGGTAAAATAAATATACCCAAGAAACAGAAGCCTAGGCTTTGTTTGTTTCTCTTAGTGTTGGAGACAAAAAGTCAAAGTGTGGGGTCAGCAAATTGTTTAAGTTTATTGTGAGCTAATCTTTGGCATTCTTGTTCATTCCTCCAACAACTGCTGGACAAAACCCAATGTAGGAGGCTAGCTTAGTATATGGTACACACTTATTTATATTTAAGTGAGGCCTCTTGCACGAATCCAGACAACCCTTATAGTGATTTTATGGTGTTAGACAACCATAGAAAGCTCTCTAAGTGGTAGCTGTGGAGAGCAGCCTTCGGGCTTAATCCAGAAGGAGTGTTACCAGAACTAATCATATAGTGTAAGTTTAACAAACATGAACCACACAGTGTAGTTATAAAAATAGTTATATTTATTATACTCACTAACACATTGTTATATCTCCTACCCGGAGATACCAACACAATACACACAATATTTCAAATGGAAACATGTAAGTAAGCACAGATACACAGTGGTCTCCAGGGGGAGACCAAACCGTACACTAAAGAAGTGGAATGCAAACTGCAACCAAAGCCGAGAATTGGAGCAGAAGACTCAGAAGAGCTGGGGACCCAAGGAACCATCCGAGGTAAGTACCCAGGAACCCCACTGAGGCCGTGTGCATAGTGGAAACAGAGCAGCATATTCAATGCAAGTCAATGGGAAATCCCAGTTGCAGTTTTTAGGAAGGACACTTCCTAGTAGACCTGAAGAAACCTCGTGGATAATGGAAGAATCTCCCCACCCATGGATATCCGATGAACCAGGATACCTTCACCAGGGAAGCCGGATGCATATGTGCGAAGTGACATTGTAAACCACTGTATCCCACAATGGAGGACTTTAGTAAAGATGCCGCTGGTGAAGAAGGTGATAGAATTCTGAGAAATTCAAGGATAGATTCTTGAACAGAGGTACCAGCAAGCAGAGGGAACATAGTCTGGAGTGACTAGGAGTCATGGAAGACCAATGACCACTGATGGCGAAAGGTGCAGGAATGATGATGGATACCTTGTTGCTGCATCTGTGAGGACCAGGCGACGCTGTAGAAGACCAGGAGCCGTTCACGAGCTGTCCCATGTCGGAAGTCAAGAACCAGGGTGCCACCAACAAGCCTTGGCAGCAGCAACAGACATTGAAGAAAAAAAACAGTGCAGCGTTGGGACCAGCAAGGTCCAAGGCACTCAGCAAGTGCAGGAGAGTTAGAGCGGGCCCGAGCAAGCCGGGTAGCCAACTGAAGCCAAAGAAGACCCTCAAGAGGACGTACAGGCCAAAGGCACAGGAGTTGCAAGAGGATCCCGGGCAGCTCACCAAAGATGCTGCCTCGCAATGCAGAGAATGTAGTGAGGCTGAAGATCTTAGTAGGAAGAGATATTGAAGGCTGAAGCTTGTTGTAGCCCGAAGATCCCTGGAGGGCAGTCAACAAGACTTGGCAACGGCAAGTCAACCCAGTGCACAGGGGTTCTGTTCCAGCAGTTCAGACGAGGGATACCGACCTCAAACTTGCTGAGAAGACAGTGCAGGCCTAGAGAGAGTTACAGAACCACCACCTGTATTTCCGAGCCTTTTGGAGTCCTAGGGGCCTCAGGAGCAGCAGAGTGGTTAGCTTTGTTGCTGTGCCTGGAGATGCTGGGGAGTGACTCCTTCACTCCCAGGGAAAATACTGCAGGTGTCTTTAATGTCCACAGGCCTGGAGGAGAACCTGGATGAAGCACAGGCACTGACGACGCAGAAGACTGGCAGTATGACGAGACCAGGAGCAGCAGGAGTCTTCCTTGATGCGGTTTCCGTTCCAGACGAAGTCCAGAGAAGTCCAAGGTGCCCAGACAGTTGAAGTGGAATTGGTTTTAGATCTGAATCTTGTCCCATGACGAATCTGAAGAGCCACCTACAGGTAAGCACTTAAGTACCCTAGAAAAAGGGTTGAGATGGTTCAGGGGTCCTTCCCAGAGGAGGGGCTGGACAGAGGGAGGATACCTCCATGTCCTTTGTCCAGTTTCGCACCAAAGCAGAAGCCAAGGGCTCCCTGAACTGGAATATACAAGGAAGGGCGCCAATGTGACCTTCAAAGCAATCTGATGGTGCTGGAAAGCGCCTCCACCCTGCCCAATACACTAAGTCCTGTCTGTGAGGTGGTCACTCCTCCCTGTGACAAGAAACCTATTGTTTTACCTTCCCTTGCTCAGCTCAGCAGCAGGAGGGCAGAATTGGGTCTAGATTCTGCAGCAGCACTAGCTTGCTGTTAGACCCTGGAAGGCTAGTAACAGGAATACAGGTGGGCTCCCTAGAGGAGCCCCCCAGTACATGGGATTCTACATCCAACACTGGAATCGGTGTTGGGGTAGGATTCCAACATGTTTGATACCAAACGTGACCGGTTTCGGGGCAGCCAATATATAGTTAGACATCTTGTAATTGACTTGATGTTCACTATCTATATTCAATGGCTGACCACACTTACAGCCTGGAGAATTGACTCCCGGCTTTGTAAGGAGGGTCCTGCTCATGCAGGGCACCCTCACAATTATAACCTAGCACCCTACCTTCAGGACTGAAAGGCCTGCCTTAGATGTGACCTATAGGTTTTAAGTGCAGTGACCTCAGATATAAGGAAACATATATCTGTTGTGAGTGGTGCTAGCACCAGCTCACACAGGCCGCAAAAGACGGCCTTTAGTCACAGTTTGAGTGGTCTCTCCTGGGTGGCATAATACATGCTGCAGCCCATGGGATACCCCTTGTATACCTATGCCCTGGTTACCTTAGTACCATATACTAGGGACGTAGCAGGGTACACCAGTAGCCAATTGGGAAGGTACCAAAGTCCTTACCGTAGTCAGATTTACGGAGAGAACACAGTGCCTGAGCTTCTGATTAGCAGGTCCCAGTCAGACTAGTCAGAAAATAGAATAACACCTGTAAAAAGTGGGGGTAACCGTGAAAGCAGATCCAAGTTTCCTACACCCAAGGTTGAACATTTCAACAGAACCTTTTATAGGACTCTTCCTAGTTACATTTGTGATAGGCTGATCTCCTATCATCCCTCGAGCATGGAGTTCTGCTGATACCCATTTAGTGAAGATACGTAGAATTAGTTTCACTAAAGGGGAGGAGGTGTTCTTTCTCTTATCTAGTGGTTAAGGTGTGGAATAATATTCCCTCTGCCCTACACCACACTGCAGATTAAACTCATTTCCGGAAGCATTTAAAAACCTGGTATTATAACTTGCCTTAGTCTGATGCTGGCTGCTGTACTCACTACCTTCCTTTCAGTGCTGGAACGCTCCTTGAGATACCTGTTGTACTTTACAAAGACTCTTATACATTTATTGTATTCGATACATTATTTTTTTATGTCTGTTTATTGATATTTTAACATACAGACATAGTATGTGTTGGCACAAAACAGATTCAACAAACTAATATCAAAGATTGCATCTACACATATTTCACATAAACTGTGTTCGTACATGATATCAGTTAACATATTCATTGGCAGTTAGTATTGCACACCATTACAAATTAGCATTTATGATGCATTTACTTGGTCTGATATTTTATCCTCTAGTTCCTTTGCTAACTTAATGGAAGTCTCAATGCCCTTCGTAATTCTGATGATATCCGCCAATAAAGGATTGCCTAATGACAATAACTTTTTTTGATAGCTTTATCAATACAGTGGTAAATAAACTGATCGTGAATCAACTTCTTTTCACGTTTTTCAAATTGACATTCTGCACTTAACTTTCGTAGGGCAGAAATATATGTATCAACATCTTCACATAACTTTAGTTCTCTTTTGAAAAACTTGTGTCTAGACACTACCAAATTGGGTGGAACATCAAATTGTGTTACCAGTTTTTTTTAAAGCCTCCTGTTAAACATCTAATTCTTAATCCGCAGCTGCTGGAACACCAGGGAGATGCTTAAAAGTGGATCTGCCCTCAAATCTTAAGGATTACAATAACATGTACTTCCTTCTCTCTGGTCTAAACCCAGAAGTACCAATAGTGCTTACATATGTCTCCAAGGCATCATACCACCATTTCCAAGGTATTGGCGGATCCCCAGGCGTTTCTAGAAAAGCTGGGGGAAGATTTACTGACCGCATAATACCCTCTAGACAAGTTTAAGTAAATACAACCACTACTTAACTGTGCCAAGGGCACGTTTACCCTATTAAACCTAAGGTAACTACACAATGTTAACCTCTGAAATGAGGATGTGGAAACCCCCACTAAAACATGTAAGATGAGAGTTACCTCTGAGAGAGAAAAAACATTTTTGGGATATGTGTAGACCAAATAATGAACTGTAGCATCCAAGAAACTGTAATAGACCAGCAAAGGTATGTCTGTCACCATGTTGCACAATGCACTGGCTGACATATAATCCTGGCCAACCAGTAGATGCTGTGACAAGACCGAAGTGGTGAGCTTCTCACCGTGTTGCACAAGGCACTGACTGACATATAATCCTGACCTTGTGGTTTTATAGAAACACTCCACACTCAACCACAGGGGTTTCTCCATTTGAATCCCTCAACGGTAGAATACCTTGCGCCCAATTTAGCCTAGCTTGAAAGTCGTTAAAAAATAAATCAGTCCTCATTAGAGCGTTGTGTGGCTTTTATTCACCACAATGTTGAGAAAGCTCAAAGTAAGCAGAAAAGGTATTCTGATAACAACCGCAGTGTTAAAGTAGTTCCTTTTGGGGTGGGAGATTGGGTTCGCATTAGCACACCAGGATTTGTGGAAAAAATCCCCCAAAAACCTAAAAGGAGGCCAGAAAATCTGTGAACAGGTTGTCCATTTTTTTTTGTTATACATTTTTTATTGAGAATTTAATTCTGGTACAAAATAACAAAAAACACCATTTCATACATTATTCACATCTGGTAGGGTTAAAAGGAAATACAATAAATAGACATTATATATACACACATACTTCCGTATTCAATAAAGCCACTACATATCAAAAATATGTTATACATGTAGAAATATACTAGCCTATATTTACAATCGTGAATCTTTCCAGGTTTTCAGAGGCGCCCAGATTTTTAACCCAAACTCCCGTGTTTTCCTGCCCTTGAGTGCATAAAGTGTCTACTCGATGTTATGAATACCCAAGAGTCTGGTCAGCCACATCTGAAATGATGGAGCAGTATCGTCCTTCCATGCTGCTGATATAAGACTACGCAGCACTGCCAGTGATATAAAAACAAACGCTTCAATCTCTTTATTTACACCCGACTTGCTATCACTTCCAAAGATCATTAAGGTCGGGGATAGGCAGATCTTAAAGCCTAGCAACCCCTCCCAGAATGTCTCAATCTCCCCTTTTATGATACTTAATTTCTCGCAATGATAGAACATGTGCAACAAATCCGCAGGCCCTCTCAAACATCTGGGGCATCTATTGTCTTCACGTTTGCCCCAGTCAAATAATTTAGAGGGTGTAAAATAAAGATTGATTAATGTTTTAAAATGTTGTGCTTTTAAATTAGAAGAACGTAAAATCTCCTTATCCAATTGTAACGCTTTATCTAGATCCACGTCTGGATCTTCCAATTTTATGGCCCAGGAGACTTCATTTCTTTCCATATCATCTTGGATCCCAGATATTAAAACCTCATAGATAATTTTGATTCTGCGCCCCCTTTTAACAAATACTCCAAAGCACTACAGCGATTACCAGGGGAGATGCGGGGTCTTTTAGTTTTTAGTATTTGCAAGACCTGGAGATATTTAAAGCCTTGACTACTAGATATACCATATTTCTGCTGAATCGCCCCAAAGCTCACCACACCATCTCCCTCAATTATATCCCCTACTGTCCGAATACCCTGCTGTTCCCAGTGTTTCCATACACCATCCATGCGTAAGTTTGGGAAAAACCCTGACTTCCAAAGCGGCATGTACAAATTAATCTTTGGGATCAGTAACAACTTCTGTAGTTTTTTCCACACCTCCCAAGCGCTGTCCAATATCTTATTTTCTTAAAATACCTACGATCTGTTTTCCTTAACAATACCCCCACGACCTCCCTCCCCATTAATAGCTCCTATATAGAGGGGATATTTTGATTACTATGTGGAAGGTCTTGGGTATGTGATTTACTTGTAGATGGATCAAATAAAATTGCCATTTGGGTTAATAGGCATGCCCAATGGTAATACCTTACATTTGGGATGCCTAAACCACCTGATTCCTGTGAAAGAGACATGAATTTTAACGAGCGTCTAATCTTCCCATATTGCCATAAAAAAACTCATAAAAATGGCTTCCATTGATTTTAACACCGCCTCATCTGTTAAAAAGGGGATGGAACAAAACAAATACTGGACTTTGGGTAGCATAGTCATTTTCAGGACATTGGATCTACCTATGAGTGACAGATGCAGGGTGTCCATTCTTTTAAGATCCCGTTCAATTGTTTTTAACAGTGGGACAAAATGATCCTTTATAATTAATTCTGTCGCTGCATTAACTGTCGCTCCCAAATATATTGAGGCATCCACATATCTGTAATCTGATTTAACTATGTTTTTCGTGCAGATTACCTGGGTTTCCCCTCATTCAAACGATATCCTGAATATCTCCCAAAATCCTTGGTGATTTCTACTAATGCACGCATAGCCGAGACAGGTTCCACAGAGATTACTGCCAAGTCCTCTCTAACTCATCCAGTTTGGCACCTTCATCCGGATACTCTCCCTGTGGCTTCTCCCCATCCATATCTTCCCGGTACAATGTTTGATAAAAGTTTTTGAACACCTCTAGAATCTCCTGTGGTTCTACAAACTCCTGGCCATTCTCCTGAATACTAGTTATTATATTTTTGGTGGTACCCTGTCTGATTCGGAGTGCCAGCGCCCTGCCCGCCTGCTCACCTGTTTAGTACATTTTGCCTTTATAAGCTTGATATTCGGAGGCAGCTTTTTCGGCCATTTGTTTGTGTATCTCTGATTTAACAGAGCTAATTCTCAGCTGGCTTATTTTCCCATCTTTCCCTTGTAGGATATCTTGGCCATGTTGTACTTCCGCTTCTGCCAGTTTAGCTAATAACCTATCCTTATCTACCAACACTTTTTTCCTAATCTGGGCAGCATAGCTAATTGTTTCCCCCCTTAATGCTGCTTTGAATGTATCCCAGACACTATTTCGGGATGCGTTGTAACGATTAGCATCGAAGAATTCCCGGGTCTATTTCTTCAAATGCTCAACGTATATGCTGTCTGCCAACAATTTCCTATCGAATGTCCAGGCCCTTTGTTTCCTTGGTGACTTTAGAAAATTATAGCTCAGATACAGCGGGCTATGGTCCGATAGGACCTTCGGTAGCTTCCTAATGCTAACTTTGCTCATTTCTGTGATGAAATTAAAAAATAGTCCAATTTCGTATATTTTTGATATGGGCATGAGAAGTAAGTGAACCCAAGGTTACTGGGCTCCTTATTTCCCCATACATCTAAGAGACCATGAGAATGCATCATAGAGCACAGGGCCCGAAAAACCCTTGGCTTCCGGCCTACGTACAAATTCTTATTGATAAGGTCGACAGATATATTTAGATCGCCACATACCACCATGGGGGTGGGCCAGTTAGCCAGCTCCCTCTCTAATAATTCAAAGGCCTCGGGGTCATCCTGGTTAGAGCCGTGTACCCCACAGATTGTTATACCCATACACATTTCGGCCAATGCCCATCTCCCTAATGAATCAGACTTCGAGTGCTTGACCCCCCCCCCGAGTCCAGTTTTCCCTAGAATGGCTACCCCTCTCACTGTCGAAGTCTGAGAAGAACATGACAGAATATCGAAGCCTCCCAGATTAAGCAGCTGTTTTTTTGCCCAGGGTAGATGCGTTTCTTGTAGACATAAAATGTCTATGTTTATGTTTATGTTTTTTGCAATTTTTATAGCGCACAACTACCCGGGGGTGTCTCGGCACTCGGTAAACAGAACGATAGCTATGGCAGAAAATTAATGTGGGAAAAACCAAGTTTTTAGTTTCTTCCTAAAGCTAATGAGCGTAGGGGCAGTTTTAAAGTAAAGGGGGAGAGTGTTCCAAAGTTTGGCTGTGGAAATCACGAAGCATCTGTCACCCCAGTTGGCCTTTTTTGTTCGTCGACTTTTGAGCAGATGAGCTGAGGAGGAACGAAGCGTTCTTAGATTTTCTAGCGGGCAGAGTGCATCCTTGAGAAACTGTGGGCCTAAGTTGTTAACGGCTTTATAGGCAATACACAATGCCTTAAATTTTGTACGGCTCCTAACTGGGAGCCAGTGCAGCTGTTGGATGTACGGAGAGATGGAAGTGAACTTAGGAATGCCCAGTAGGATTCTGGCTGAGGCATTCTGTACTAATTGAAGTCTGTTAAGGACTTTTTCCTGGGCGTTAAGGAGGAGGGCATTACAATAGTCTGTTTTGGCAAAGACCAAAGTGCTGATTAGGGTTTTACCAGCTGAAATGGGAAGGTAGGGTAGTAGTTTTTTGATTTTTTTCAGGGTGAAGAAAGAAGTGGAGACTACGGAGTTGACATGATGGTGGAAAGTTAGTTTATTGTCAAACATAACTCCAAGGTTGCGAACCTTGGTGACAGGTTCTGGTGGAGATCCCATCTCAGTTGGCCACCATTGAGGGGACCAAGTAGGTTCCAGTTTCCCGAATGTCATCACCTCTGTCTTGTCAGAGTTTAATTTGAGACAGTTTGCTGACATCCAGGAACTGATTGCCAGCATTCCTTTTTGAAAGTTAGCAGCAACTGTCACACCGTCGTTGTGTACAGATAGCACCAGTTGGGTATATGTTCTGATTTAACAAACTCGGCCAATCTCTGCCTCTTTTTCCAATCATTAAGCCCCCCTATATTAATCGAATATATACTAAGATTCACCATTATTGCAATTGTACATTTCCTTCACTTTTTGTACCAACCACTGAATAAAGACAATATGTAATCCAAAATAGAGACCATACCCCACTCCCGCAAGTGAAAACACATTTGTACCATAAATTCTCTTTTTTTTACTTTTTCCCCCTTGCTCACCCCCTGTCACCCCCCTGTCACCCCCCGTCCTCCCCTGACCCACCCCGCTCCCCCCTCCCTACCCTTCCCCCGTCTCCTCCCACCCTTGTGAAGCGCTCAGACCTCGGTCTGTGCTTGTGATGTTTGCAGTAGTAGCAGTTTGGGCAATTCCCTCAGTTACTATTCAACACATAGTGCCCCCTTACTACTCCCGGCACAAATTTATAACCAAACGTGATACAAAGTGCAGAAAGAATCACAGCGGTACATCACTCCCTAGCTAGAGCCAGCCAGTTTCCTTATCTTTCCACTAGTTTCCCTTGCTCCCAAGGGAGTCCAGATAATCTTGTGCTTTCACTTCTGAGTCAAAGTACTGAGTCCGACCTTCATTTATTATTTTAAGTTGTGCTGGATTAATGAGATATACTTGAATGTGCTTATTCCGAAAAGGTTTGATCAATTGTCTCAGCCTCCAGCGCCTCTCCACCGTTGCGTGGCAATAATCTGGCCTGACAAAAAAAGTGACTTCCTTGCTAGATCTTCTTGCCTCCGGTCTGGCTTTTTCAGCTATGACCTGCCGTAAAATAAAATTGCCCAAAAATATTAAGATTGCCCTTGGCTTATCCCCTCTCCCTACACCAGATCGGATTTTAAACGGAGTGCGATGCGCCCTCTGGATTCCCGCCGGCCAGTTCCAGTCGGAGAGCTCTGGAAAAGCTGATTTGAATAGATTTATCATGTAGGCCCTAACATCCGACCCCTCCACCCCTTCAGGTATCCCAAGTACCCGCAAGTTGTTCCGCCTAAGCCTGTTTTCCATGTCCTCCAGCTTCCAGTGGATGTCGATGACCTGGGCACTTTGGGACTCTACTTTAGTGGTGGCTGCAGCGGCCTCCGATTCTGTTGCGACAATCCTTTCTTCGAGATTGGACACCCTATCTCCCACAGTGACACATGCCTTGGACAGCTTCCTAACCACGCCTTGCATCTTCCTCATTGCAGCTTGCGATTTACGGCTATCCTGGCGTGTTTCCTCGCGATGGGCAAGAATTGCCTGGTTGATAACCTCCAGGAGCGGTGTGTGGGTTACAAGGCTCTCTAAATTAGGGCTTCCCTGGAGTGGCATGGAGGATGAGTGATCCCAGCGTAAGTCACGCACAGGCTCCTGCAGATGTAATTGAGCGTTAGGTCTTTTAGCTGTGCTGGGGGGATCCTGTTCGAGATCACTTTCAGATTCAAAGTTACTTTCCCCCTGAGATGAGCTCCGGTCATCATCAGACCACTCAGCCTCTTCTGAAACAGAGTAGAAGCATTCACTGCTTTCTTTCTCTTTTTCTTTACCATCCGTCAGGACCACGGGGGGACACAATCCTTCGGACTCTTCTTCTACCATAGTGCTGCTAGCAGCTGCTTGAACCAGTACCGGTGCCACCCGTCCCCCCTCAGCTTCACTCTCTCCCTGTGGGGTCAGAATCTCATTGCCCGGGGGCTGCCCCTCCATCACTGCTACCTTGGTACTGCTCGATACTCTGTCCAGATTGCCAGTCGTTATTCCCAGTGTCCCCCATTTCACCAGCCGAAGAGACCTCTGCTCGCTCTGTTATTACATTTTCCCCTACATGACCCTGAAGGTCATCTTGAATAATAGTGTCCTTTGACCCAGGGGTGCGCGTGGCATCCATAACTGACACTTGTGCTGCTGGTAACTCGACCTCCTCCTATGAGCGTAGCGTGGGGGCAGCTACCTCTTCCGTGCCTCCAACCTTGGAGATCAGCCCCCCCTTTGCTCCGTGAAAACATCCCTGGGATTGATGCATTCGCCGGGCGCGTCTTTGCAACAACATGCTTCCCTTTTCTTGGCGGCTCTGCTGGGGGCGTGTGAAGCTTACATGGCGACACATCCTTTCTGTTGTATTCATGAGTTTCTGAGAATGTTGGTAACCGTGCTGTACCTGGATTGGTTCGAGGTGATCTACAGCAGCTACATTTAAATAAAGTGGTTGTCTTACCTCAATGTGAATTCCTGCCTACTTTACAATGCCCACAGTAATTCATATCAGGGCGGTCGCTCAATATGGGAGAACCTCAGATTACTCCAGTATTGGAACTTTCATAGATTCACATGCTTGAATCATTCCCCGTCGTCATTATGGGAGTCCCCAGTACTTTAAAATAATAGTAGTAGAAGTAGTAGTCTGGTAGGTAAAGACCAGAAAAAGGCCCAGGCCTCTTAGTTTATTGACCTATCATAGTCGTTATAAAAAAAGAGACCAAAGTTTGCCTTAGCCAATCAGCATGAATCATTCTCTAGAACCCTCCAGAGAAAAACTCAGTACCTCATATTTTCTACCGCATGTTGTGCTAGGGAATCTCCTCTGAGCTCCGCTCAGCTTTTCACACCTAAAGAAAATTTCTGGACTTCATCCTTCAGGGAAGTGACTTTATTGATTTATATTTCAAGCAGATCTATATATTCTACTCTTTACATCTGTTGTTTGCTACCAGCTCTGACTGAGTCATGTCAGACAAGGCAACAAAAGCTCTCTTCGGGGAATGTGCCACCTGTTTAAAGAAGAGGCTATATGTGGAAGACCCTCATAAAGAATACATTTACATACAGCCCATAAGGCGTCAGACTGCAAAATTTGTTGTACTTTTTCAAACAAAACTCTCTGAGACTGTGAAGGACGGCTTCTCATTTGGCTGCAGAAGTTGAAAAATAGGTCTGATCCTGTGTCAGACTCTGAGAGTGAGCAGTCTACCTCCTCAAGAATTTCCCTCAAAAGGGAAAGGGATTCCTTGAACTCGGATAATGAACCCCATGCCAAATATGCTAAAATCCTCAGGATATTTCCACAGAGAGCAATAAAGAGTCTCACAGGAGAGAACAGCCTTCAAAAACTGTATCAGAGCCCAAAACCCCACCTCCAGTGCTAAAATTGGCATTGAAAAAGCCTTCCTTAGAGCCGTCATTGAGCTCTCTGCCATCTAGGAAGGGTCCTTTAACTCCCTTGTCGAGGCGGGGATGCACCTTAGGGATAACATCTTTCTCTATGGCTCTCTCATCGTCAGTGACTTCTCTATCGTCATGCACTCAGGCCCCGATTTTGTCGACCATCCCTCAGGCATCGTCAACAAAGATTTTGTCATCTTTAAAGATGAGACCACCGATGGAGAAGTCACCGTTGACGAGACAATTGCCGTCATCGTCGGTGGAGAGATCAGTTGTGGCTAGGACGAAACAGTCAACGAGAAAGTCGTTGTCGACCAAGGCACTACCATCGACGAAGGCCCCGTCATCATGGAAGGCACCGTCAACAGCGAAAGCCCTGTCATCGACAAAGGCCCAGTCGTCGGGGAAGACTGAGTCGGTGACGAAGGCACAGTCATTGGCGAGGTCACAGTCGCCGACGAAGAAGAAACCTTCCCCAGAGGTGAACACGTCATCGTTGAACCCACTTCCTTTGAGGATGACAGCTGTCAATGGCAGCCATCTCGCCGACGAAGACTCCTTCGTCACCAAAATCGCTGTTGGTGGCCAGATCATTCTCGCCTAAACCTATGGACACGGACATAACCCCAGAACATACTTCCCCTAGTAAGATCACTCCTCTTCTACCCACGCATCTAATGGAGGATGAAGATTCTGAAGATGAGTCCATTTGGGGATGCCTATAGTCCTTCGGACTTGCATGTTAAGTGCCAAGATGACAACGAAGAGGAGGAACAGGCATATTATGGTCAGGCCTACTATACCCAACCTGGGATAGGGCCTCACGATGTTTGCTGAGGAACTACAAGTCACAGTGCTCTAGCGCTGCAGAAGGGACTATAAAGGAAGATGGCCACCGCGTCGCGCAGCGCACGAGAGCAGCGGGCGCGCCTATGTCGCGCCAAAGTCAAGCCTAAGTCCAGCCCGTCTGCGCCCGTCCGCGCCAAGGACGGGCTGGGGGCTGCTCCTACTGCCCAGATTCCTAGAACAGGTCAGCTAGCTAAAGACTTCATATTATCGTTGAATTCTACATCCAAGCACTGCCATCAGGCCATTAATGTTGATAAGTGGACAGGCCCCATTTGCTGTCTTGATTGCAAACAAATCTTACAACCTTATCAAAGGCCGCCAAAGAAAATCATACATAGGTTCATCACGGGGGGACTCATTAATGCCCGATCTATGTGCAAGAATGCACTTCATATATATGATCTCATTTCAGAAAAAGATCTGGATTGTCTCCTAGTCACAGAAACATGGCTCAGAGATTGGTCAAATCCTGATATAGTCCAGGCTTTGCCTTCTGGCTACCTTATACAGAGACTGGACAGACCCTCTCAGCGAGGAGGAGGGCTGGCTATTATACACCGAGACACCCTCAAATGCACCACTACGGAATTACCTGATATAAAAGGAGCAGAATGTCTGGGTTTCAGTTTTCAGGCCCATGACTCCTTTACTTTTTCCGGAGCTTTAATATATCGCCCCCCAGGTCAAGCGACTCATTTTTTAGAAAGTATGGGTGAAGTTCTAACAAATGTAACTCTTAAAGCTGCCAATTTTACCCTATTAAGTGACTTGAATCTTCATCTGGATAGCATCAGTGACCCTAATGTGCTGTGTTTCAAAGATATCATACATGTCTTGGGGCTGACATTACTTACAACAGACCCTACACATAAAGCTGGGCATATCTTAGTCATATCCTTAGGCATATCTTAGGGCATATCCAGTCACTGCCAGGAGGCTCTGCGCCTCTGGCAGTGGCTGGAACATCAGGGCGTGACCCTGGTGGTTCAACACCTGGCAGGTTCTCTGAACGCCAGGGCGGACGAACTCAGCCGTCGGTGCATGATGGATCACGAATGGCGTCTGAACTTGGACGTGGCGCAAGGCCTCTTTCAGCAGTGGGGAGATCCTTGGTTAGATCTATTCGCCACCGAAGAGAGCGCGCAATGTCATCAGATCTGCGATTTTCCAAGGCGGCACTCGCTCGGAGACGCTTTTCGTCGCGAGTGGAGCTGCGGTCTGTTGTACGCCTTTCCACCTATACCACTTTTGCCCAAAGTGCTGAAGAAGATCAAGCGCGACCGGGCCCAAGTCATCCTTGTGGCTCCGGACTGGGCACGAAGGTACTGGTATCCAGAGCTACTCAGTATGTCAGTCGATCCCCCGGTTCGTCCGCCTCTTCAGGAGGACCTTCCGTCGCAGCAGCAGGGAACGGTCCTTCACCCGAACCTGTCCAGTCTCCACCTCCATGCTTGGAGATTGAGCGGCGACAGTTGAGGCCATTTGACTTGCCTCCTGAAGCCTGTAATGTCATTCTGGCAGCCAGGCCTCCCTCCACAAAGTCGGTATACGCCTGCCGGTGGAACAAATGTGTGGCATGGTGCACAGCAAAGGCTGTGGATCCTCTTGCTGCCCCTCTTTCTGAGGTTCTTCTCTTCCTTCTTTCTCTTGCCCAGCAGGGCTCTGCTCTGGGCACTATCAAGGGCTACCTTTCTGCCCTTTCAGCCTTCCTAAGGCTGCCTGATCAACCTTCTTTGTTCAAGTCCCCTATTGTAACTCGTTTTCTAAAGGGCATCACACACATGTTCCCTCCTGTTCCGTTTGTGATGCCTCAGTGGAACTTGAACCTGGTTCTTACGTTTCTGATGTGCGCTCCCTTTGAGCCACTTCACAACTGTCCTCTCCGTCTTCTTACTTTGAAGACTGCTTTCCTGGTTGCCATCACCTCTGCCAGGAGAGTGAGTGAGCTCCAGGCTCTTTCATGTACACCCCCTTTCCTTTCTGTCCATCCGGACAAGGTTGTGTTACGAACTAAGCCATCTTTCCTGCCCAAGGTTGTCACGGCCTTCCATATCGGGCAGTCATTACTTTGCCCACCTTCTTTCCGCCACCGCATCCCTCTAAAGAGGAAGAGCGGCTCCACCGTCTGGACCCAAAATTTGCGCTTTCATTCTACATGGATCGCACACACCAGTTCCGGATGGATAACCAACTCTTTGTTGGTAACGTGGGCGCTAAGAAGGGAAAAGCGATGCACAAGCGGACCATCTCTCGGTGGATCATCTTGTGTATCCAGGCATGTTACTCCTTGGCTAAAAAGGAGCCCCCTGTTGGATTGCGGGCTCAATCCACCCGGGCCACGGCGACTACAACTGCCCTGGGCCGGGGAGTGCCCTTGCAGGACATTTGCCAGGCGGCTACGTGGGCCTCGCTGCACTCGTTTGCAAGACACTACTGCCTGGACAGTCAAGTCCGGAGTGATGGCTTCTTTGGCCGTTCCGTCCTCCAGGACTTTCTGGTGTGATTATTGGTTCGCAGACCCACCACCGGGGTTGGTATTGCTGGGGTATCTATTCTAAGGTAAGGAATCTATCACTAACGTGTCTCTTTCAGATGCACAAGTTACTACTTGTGTAACGATATATCTGTGAGACATTAGTTAGTGATAGATTACTTACCGACCCACCCATCCTCCCCGTTCTGCGAACCAATATCTAGGGTTAAGGTCATCCCCTTTCAGGGCCCTAGTTTCAATGGCACCAGTGTTGGTTTTTAACATGGCTCGGCGCTTCTGGCGCGGAAAAGCTGTGTCTAAGAACTGACGTCAGCACGCGGAGGCGGCGTCTAAGTACTCCGACGACGTCATCACGGCGCCCACGACGCCGACGACGGACTAGGAGCCGCAGACGACGCCTACCGACGCGCAAGGGTACTGCTATGCAAAAATTTCCGGATCCAGTCTGACGCCTGGGGATATTCTAAGGTAAGGAATCTATCACTAACTAATGTCTCTCACAGATATATCGTTACACAAGTAGTAACTTGTGGGATTAAGCATGAGTGTTATTTTTGCTGCCTGGATACAACTTGGAGGTGTTAAGTGTATTGTTACAGGAAGAAACTCTCCTATTTCAGTTATTGAGGCCAGAAATAGTAAGCCTCCCAAGCGGCGGCGAAAAGCTGATCCCTTGGTCGCCGGAAGTGTAACCTGGCCGATCAAAGGACTTGTCTTCCCAGGTCTCCTGGAGCAGAATTATGTCAAAGATTTTCAGATAGTTTAGAATCTCCTGTTCGTACATTTTAGAGGCTAAGCCATTAATGTTCCAGACGCATATAAAGGTTCCATCTCGTTCTGTTTGCGGTGACTTTACTACGTCCGTCGCCTGTCAATTTAGACATGCAGATGTTGTTAGCCGATGTGTGACTGTCCAGTTGGTGCTTGTTGAGGGATGTGATAGATCAGAGAGACCCTGAGTTGGTAAAAGGGCGATTCTCAGGTTGGCCTCAAGTGTTGTGCTTGTTGACTTGCTCCTTGTACCTTTCAAGACTGAAACGGTCCTCTTACTTGGATTGTTTGCGTCTGTGCTAAGAAAAGGTGTTGGATATAATGGCTTGGGGATTGATTCAAGGGTTATCCCCCAGTTTTGAAGTCTTTTTCTTTCCCGTAAGATTCTGCCTGCAATTTCTGAGGTTCGCCATCTTGTTGTGGTTGCTTCAGGGCTCTGGCTACTGTTGGATGGCAAGAATTCTATTGATAGTAAGTCAAAGGTTTCAATGTTAGCCAAGGGCATAACGGAATGTAAAAGCCGCAAAATGCTTCCTCTATTCAATATATCCACTCGACCTCCTGATTTGTAATGGGGATGGAATATTATAATGTCTGCCTCTTCCTCCTCGGTTGAGTCTTGGGCTTGAGGCTGTGTACTGTCACTGTTAGATTCTTTGTGGGCAACTGAGTCCCGATTTTGATACAGTGGTCCTGTACTATTATTTACGGTGTGAACAATAAGCCCTTGATGACCAAATTGTGCTTTGATTAGTTCTGGACTGTAATTATTGTGTGGAGATATCAGTTGAGCAGGTGAGAACCGAGCTAAGTCGTGCCCTCTAACATCTTGCTCAGGATTTTGACTAGAGAGTTGTAAAAGCTCTGTTTGCGGGTCCCCCGATTCTAAACCAGTTTTTGATTTTATAAGTTGTGTACCTTCAGAAGGCTCCTTTCTGTCTGAGATAGTTATAGGTGACTCTTGCCTTGGGTTAGCACTTACCAGGTTCTTCTTCTGAATAGTGAGAGTTAGGGAAGAGATACTCCCAGTTAGTTTCCCTGATAATTCATTCTCGTTCTCTCGCTTATTGCTAGCACTAACTGAGGGACAGGAACTATTTTGCTGCGGCTTTATGGAGTTGGGTCTTGTGATCTTCGTGTGTGTTGCCTGTGCTAGCACTGCTGTGTTTAATATTTTGTTGTTTGTTAGATCAGTTGTGGCTGGGACCAGCTGGAAATAAGTGGCCGAATGTTGAACTTGGACTGTTGGTTTCTTGTTCCTTCCTTTCCTTTTTTGTTTGCGTCCAGATTTTTTTGCTTAGTGATTCAATTTTTGTGTCTTGCGAAGGACTGCTTTCTTCTACTAAAAATTCACTACTGGATAATGTCGGCTCTATTAGTTGTGGTCCCAGTACTGTCTCGCCTACCATTAAGTTGTCGCTACTGTCAGGGCTCTGGATTGTAGCTGTTAATTTCAAGCCGGTCAGCAAATCACCCAGTATTGTCAGGAGCATTTGTAATTGGGGCGCAAGAACATTCCTGTTGCATGAACTGGGTTTTAAAGGCTGCTTCCTGCCCTCTCTTTATTAGGCCATTCAAGTCACCTAGCTTCTCATCAATTCCTGAAGTGAAGTCAGCTAGAGTTTGTAAAACAGTTAGCTGAAGGTCCAGTTTGTGAGATTGCTATTGCAGAGCAGCAGTTGACTATTGCATGGTGCTTAGTAATGATTCCCAAATTTGAGATTTGTTGTTGTGGCTAATATTACTTCTTCCTGTCTGCGCGGTTTTAGGGGGGTTACTGGAGTCATAGCTGTAAGAAGCGACTAGTTCCTCCCACTCTTGGGAGGCTAGGAAGGACATTTCGCTGTTGGAAGTGGTCTGGTCTTCGTGTGAGGGCGGCTGTCCTTGCACTGAAAGTGATGTTTCATTAGGTTTGCCAGATAACTGCAATCCTGCCTCAGGCAGTATTTCTTCCGAGCTGGTGGGTGATAAGAGTTGTATAAAAGAGGTATTTAGTCGTAGTGCCAGATTCCTTGGTTTATGCTTCTCCAGCTGGTCTGCTGCCAGTGAGTGGCATTGATGAAGCTGTAAAGTAGGCCCATATCAGTCTTCGTTTGCTGAAATGAAGTGTGAGCTCTCTCGCCTAAAGTAGTCTCAACTGTATAAGGAGAAGGTTGAGGGTTCTGAATATCTGAACCTGATGTTGATCCCCCTTGCCGGTCGGGTATTGAAGTTGCTGGCTCTAGTTGGTCGCCAGCTGCTGGCTTAAGTTGTGGTGGTTCAAGTTAGGATTTTGAGCGCAATATAAAGTAACCAATGGATTATTTTGAAAGGAGATGAGGTGCTCATTATTATTGTCCATCTGATGAGCAAGTTGGTCACAATCATATTCCTTGTTTATACATAGTGTGTTTGGTTCTTCATCTTCTAGCCTCGTGTTGTTGTTCCCCTTGATTTTGAATTGAAGATTTGCTTGAGGTCTATCATTAGGTTGAATTTGTGCGGCGGTTTCCTTCGTTACACGTTGGTGAACATTTTGATCAAGGCTGTGTAGTGCTGGGGGTGCTAGGCTGCACTTTTTGAGAATATTGCTGGTCAGGGGTCTTTCAGGCAGGAGATCTTTGTATATATGTTGGGGTTGGTATAAACAAGAATTCTTCTTTGGTGATATATCTACAGCCTTGGTTAAATCCTGTTCTTACATGCCATGTCTCGTAATTATATCCTTATCCCTTGCTGCCGCATTACTGCTTTCCAGGGGTAATAAAACGTTATTATCGTCGACACTAGGGTGCAGGATGCTCTGTGAGGGCTGTGTTGTATTAGCCATCGAGTTGTTTTGCGTATCATCAAACTTTTCATGTTTCTTTCTTCTGACTATCAAGGTCAAAATCCACTGGGCTAGTGGCTAGGACCTCTCCTGCTCTCGTTCTTCCGTTTGATTGCTTTGATTTGCGATTGTTGTTTTGGTTTTGTTAAGGGCTTTTCTTACTCTGCCCGATCTCATGGCTCCTGCTGCGCTGTCTATTGGTTTACCTGTATGAACTGTTTGCGGCTGTGGTGGCTATAGCAGCTGTAGCAGCTCTGTGGGCCTAACTGGCCCCACTTTCACTTTCCAAGAGGGGGCTGTAGGGCTATGGTGGCAGGGCTGCTGAAGTTCGACAGATGCAGGTTTTTTGAAAAACCCTGCGGGCAGACAGTGATTATGTGTTGTGACAGTGGAGCTGCTAGAGAGCCTTTCGGCTCCTCCTGCCGTTGCTTCTGAAGCTTTAGGTTCCCCCGGGTGGCAGGCTAGTCCGGTCTGGAAAATGCTGGTAGCAAGAAGGAGGATCAGTGGGTCAAGCGGGGCTCACGAGATCGGATTGCAGGCGGTAGCTGATCTAAGCAGGCCACCTCCGCGATACTGCCAAGGGCCTCTCTTACTGCAGCTGCCGTGCTAAAGGCAGCATGTACCAGAGCCTCTCCTACTCGGACGCCTGCAATTACTCGTTCAGATATACACCGGTAATCAGTAAACAGGAGTCAGGGCTGTCAGGGCGGTTGAGGAAATCGATATTGGTGCAGTGCAGTTAGGGGAGAATGGTGCCACACCCCCTCACCTTGTGCGTTCAGCTCTCGGCTCCTGGCACCTGGGACCTGGCTCATTACCACACTGCAGGACAGGCTGCTCCAAACCCCCAGCTGCGCCTGCAGATTCAACTGACCCAGAGCAGGATCTAGAGCCTGTGAAGAAGCTTCGAGGTCGCGGGGGCCAAGGAAGGCGGAAAGCCTTGGCAGAGCACAGCAGTTCCTTAAGGGGTTCGGCGGGGTGAGGACAGGTAGAAGCAAGGTGAAGCACCTCCTCGCGGTGCTCCAACTCACACTTGCAGCAAATCGCAAATCCTGGACAGGATGCTACCAAATACAATACGGAAATTTTTAACCAATTGCAAGATGGGATCAGCTATACTAAACTTATGTGCAGACCCCACAAAGGATTTGGTGAAGATGATCTTGAAAATCACAAAAGAAGGGCTTGAACAGGGTTTCCTCTCTAACTTGGAGTGTCAGTTCCTGAACCAGAAATAACCCCGTCTTCCAACGATATATACTCTACCGAAGATACATAAGAACATGCAGGACCCGCCAGAACGACCGATCGTCTCCTGATGTGGTTCTTTGCTCGAACCCTTGTGCAAATACATGGATTTCTTTTTTAAACCCATAGCGGAAAACACAAGGTCATACCTAAGAGATACCACGGAGACAATCAACCTAGTGGATCGACAACCTTTTGACCCTGCCACACAACTTCTAGTGACCCTAAACATTGTGTCACTCTACATAAGCATACCACAAGGACCAGCTCCTGAAGCCATGAAGACAGCCCTAGACCAAAGACCGGCTCCCATGGGGTTACCGACTGACTTCATTATTCAACTTCTTAAAATGCCATGATGCTAAACTTCTTTTATTTCCAAGGCGACTTCTACCTTCAAACAAAAGGTGTAGCCATGGGTGCTAGCTTTGCTGCAGACCTAGTGAATATTTATATGGACCACTTTGAGAACTCCTATGTGTTTGCCACTAACTACCCATACAACGCCCATGTGGCTTTGTGGAGGCGATACATAGACGACGTCTTGATGATTTGGACCAAAAACTTATTGACACTGGGGTATTTCCATACATGGCTGAACCAGAGGAGTGAGGACATCAAGTTTGATACACTCAGACCCTGAGAAGATCGATTTCCTTTATATTACCATCAAAACGGAGAACAACCAACTGTATACCACACTGTACCGGAAACCAGCAGAACGTAATTCGCTGCTCCGCATTAATAGCAACCACCCGAGGGGCTTACGGGACAAGCTGCCTTTTGGGCAGTTCCTGAGGATCCAAAGGAACCGCTCTAATAAAGAAGACTACATGTTGGAATCGGAGAAACTTAGTAATCACCTTATCAGGAGGGGATATCCGAAAAGATTGGTGAAAAAAGCACGCACGAGAGTGTGGTTTAGTCCTAGGGAAACCTTGCTAACATCTAAAGTGAGAGAGAGTGACACCACACAGAGGATGATATGTGTCACCACGTTCTACACCCGTAGCCATGCGATCAGGAAGATTATCAACCAACATTGGGGCCTAATTCCAGATGACTTGGAACAGCAAGATCCACCTATGCATTCTTTCAAGAAGGCTAAAAGTGTTAAAGACCATGTGGTACGGTCACTCCTGGATTCGCTGGTTCAACCGTCTATCCAGTCGATGTGGGGTCTCCCCACAACCGTAGGACATTACAAATGTGGCCATTGTAAGACCTGCAAGATGACCATCCAGACAAAACAATTTATCCATAAACAACATGCCATTGTTCTTAAATCCTTCACAAACTGCAATTCATCAGATGTGATTTATGCGATCATTTGTCCCTGCGAGATGATGTATGTGGGCTAAACTCAGTAAAAAGTTAAAACCTGCATACTTCAGCATTGCAGAAGGATCCGTTGCAGGGTCCTTAGGTGCTCCCCTTGTAGAACATTTCCAAAATGTACAACATACACCTGAAAACTTGAAGTGGTTGGTTTTGGAGAAAGCTACACTTGGAGTCAGAGGGGGCAACATTCAGTCCATCTTAAATATCCGAGAGTGCAAATGGATGTACCTATTCAGAACGGCCTTAATGAGTTGGATGCTAGCCACGCACAGTTATCCTGTTTAATCTCTGAATAACCATGTCCATATTCTGCCTACCCAAATGGGTTTGGGCATTATGTACTAATGAAACCTTTTTAACCTCTACACCCCCAGAACTAAATCGTTATCTCAATGTGTTAATGAGGTGTCCCCTTTTCCAATATCCATCCCTTGAGACATCACAGGCCCACATTACAATATGCCTTATGCTCGATGCCTAATGTATATATGCTGTCAATGAACTAACGATATTCAGTGGTTTAGATTGTATTAAGAGATATGTTCTCCCATTTGTACCGATGACATATTGCACGATGTGGTTACATTGCCATTATTCAAAGTTATATCCTCCCATTTATAACAATAACAAATTGCACGATGTGGTTACTTTGCCATTATAATGAGCATTTGAAAATGCACGATGTTTACTAATGAGTAACACGTTATTTCATTGACACTAAATATAATGTGCAATTTATAACTGGATAATGGGATGTATTTAATCTATTCAGTTGGTGGGGCGGCCACCACCTGTCCATGCCGTTATATGTAAACAGTTTTTTATCCCCATCGTAATGAGACGGAAATAAGATTCCATGAGCATTGTTTAATCTTATTATATCACGGTTAACATGACAATATCGTGAATAATAATGCTAATATCAGGATCACACCCGATTTTGTAAGGAAGTCTTTCTACCACTGAGTCATTGTGATGACTCGGCTTCCCGGTTCTATCAACTTCCAGCATCGAGGGCTGTCATGACGTGACCCGCGCGTGCACGCAATACCGAGATACCGAGCCTTTACCTAAAGACCACACCTTCCAGTGCCCCGTTTACATCGGCGCGAGCGGATGCACTCTGCTGTGAAGGTAATTTAGAGGTTTTTTGTTTCCCTGCCATGCCACGGGACAGTGATAATTTCCGGGCGTTTCATTAAATGTGACTTTCTCCTTCCCCTCTCCTTTCTAGAAACACAGCACCCTTGGGGTACACTAACTTAATGCCTGCGTGAATTTCACATAAGGTAAACATCCTTATTTTTATCCTTGCAACATATCGTATTACACACTCGATTTTCGTGAGTGGTGGTTTTATTATTGGTCCCCCTTTTCTCTTTTTGATTGCCTTACTGCTCTAGTGGAACTTTTAAAATGAATCTCGGCACCCTCTACTAGGGAAATTAATAATCCAATGGAGAATATATAACTCTTGCACGGTAAATGTAACGGATTGCGCCAGCTATTGCGGCCATGATGACTAAGTTTTATTTTTGAACCTATTTGTCTGATGGCGTCCACCATGTTTTTCAGGTGCCATCCACTCGTTCTCTGCAGTAGGAGCCCATAGGCCCACCTATACCAATTTCGACTACCAGTAAAGTGTGGTCCACGGTAATTTGTTGTTTTTCACTCAGTATTTTCTCAGGCGTGTGGAATTTAATAAAATATCTACTTGTCCATGGGGCATGTAGCTTCAGTAATCTGCTTGTCCGGTAACAAAATCCACTTGTCCATTTTGTGCCATGTAATGCGGCGACAAATTATGGCAGCAATCTCATTATACAAGCACTCTGAAATAGTCTCTCTGATTATGCCAGGGCTCCTCCCATAGTAGGATTGAATACTAGCAATTCCCTCATGTTGCCACATGCTGTGGTTGAAGGTTATGGTAATTAACTGTTCCAGGGTTGGAATGCCCTTTTGAGTCTGTGCAAACCTACCAACTTGCATGTTTTTCAGGGTTTTCACCAACTCTTCTTTAATCTTTTCCCATACTGAGAATGGTTGGAAATGTACTACTGCCCGTGGCAGACATAAAACTTCCTCCAGGGTTGGGAAAAAGTGGTTGGAGGGAAAGTGCACTCGCAAACACTCAGATTTTCGCATGAGCACATCAACACCTGCATATTTGCTTATGCTAAAATGAAGTTCACAAATATTTTCTGGGAGCACTATTTCCTGGCTATTTCTGTATAGTCTTGTGAATTCACGAAAGCCGTATATCTGCACTTAATGCAAGGACATGGGTGCACTTTTGAAACTTTATTTAATAATTGGACCCCAAATTAGGTCTGGTGCTAACCATGACTTTTTGTGTTTATTAAAATTCTGTCTGTCTCTTGCTATCAGCTTGCTTCACTGCGAGTGACAGCATTCTGTTCTTTCACAAGGAGCATATCGACACAGTTGTTTTGTTGAGTGCCAGGAACTACTGTGGCAATGTGTGCTTTTTGAGACCAAAACAATTTTTGCTTTTGCCAATGTTTGTTATAATGGTGAGGGCCCGGCAGCTCCCACACCAAAAAGGTTTTACAAAAACCATGCCAAAACAAGTCACGCATTAACAAAACCAAAAGCCTGACCACCAAATTCAGACCGACTGGCTTTACCAATGCTTGTTTATTTGTGTTACCCATAATCTTAATAAAACTGGTTACACTGATTTTCCATTATGAATGTTTTTGGGAAATACTAGCATACATCAACACATTTTACTAAATGATGCTGCGAAGAAATGATACCTACAAGTTTACAAAAGTTTAGTTAAATGATTTAGCATTTTTTTGTGAATATTTTATTTTGAAAGTAAAGAATCCTCAATCTTGCTTTCAAGCGTCTTCAAATATTTGCATCTAATCAGAGAGCATTCTGTGAGCATTATACATAGCCTTATATTGC
Source organism: Lissotriton helveticus (assembly GCF_964261635.1). Lineage (NCBI taxonomy): Eukaryota > Metazoa > Chordata > Amphibia > Caudata > Salamandridae > Lissotriton > Lissotriton helveticus. The sequence goes on along the minus strand of NC_136067.1, from coordinate 1,153,207,445 downwards.
TAAACATTGAGAACATGTGTACACATTTTTATACTGGAACCACGGTCTGTAGTGCAGTCTGAGCTTACAACATATACTTGAAGCGTTCACCCTAATAATAAAGGCTTTCAGTTAATTAACCATACATACAAGTATGCACAGCATTAACACATGGACACAAATATTACCTTAACTACAGGCAATGCCTTTCCCTGATCCATAGTGTGGTACTGTAAACTGGCAGCCAAGGGGTTTGTGCTGTTGGGGGTTGGGCCTGCTTGTCCCAAGGACAAAATACTTATGAAAACTTGTTGCCCTTGACCCCAAACATTATGTCCCGGGCGTCGGGTTATAGGAATTCCACATCCGTGATTTACTATTCCACATAGAAATCACATTCGATTCTGAGTATTTCTTTTATCAGTCCCCAGGTGCCCCATATACAGTCCTGAGGAAGAGCCCTGTGTAAGGACCCAAGCAACATATGTTTTATTGGGGTTGAAACGTCAACTTTGCTACGTGTTGATGTCAGTTTGGTCAACAGTGTTTTTCACTGTGCCTGTGTAATACAAACAATGGCTACTAATTTATTGACACTCTGACAGGCTGGAGAAACCCCTTTGTTGTAAAGAATATTGTGATGCATATATATTGTTACTACCTTTCCGCTCACTTTCAACCCTCACCTGATGCACACAACTTCACCCCCCCCTACTTTTACGTGGGGCACTTCTGTTGTGCATAATTTCCAGATGGTTTTCTGGCTTGCAAACATCTTTGGATGTTCAATACGCTTAAATAATAGTGAGCATGAATTTGGAGTGTAAGTAATTCAATGTCTGTCGGTATTTAATTGTGTGTTTTTTGAAGTTCTACTGGGACCACTCCCTTCTACTGTACTGTTCACTACCCAGGTCCCAGTGGTTTATTTGGGTTATACTCTTTATTTGTGACCAAGTCCGAATCTAGCACTAACACACTGCTCTCAGGGGCAGCATGTTCAGTTTCCTTTCCACTGATCAGTGCCACTACCATCATTGCGCTCAGTTGCTCCAATTGTACTTCTTCCTGCTTGGGGACCAGTATGTCTTGTTTGGCTTTTCTGTGGCAGGATCTGCCACTGCGCTTTCTTCGCCGTCCGAGACCCCGGGGAGGGGTCTCGCTTTCAGGCGCGGTGCGTCCATTGGGGCGTGGGGGCGTAGCCCCCCCGCCCGCAGTCCCTCGGCGTATTTAAACTTAAGTAAAGTGATTCAGTTTACTTAAGTTCAAAGACGACGAGGGAGAACTGACAATCATGTCAGTCAGCATGACGTCGGACCGCCCACCCCTTCAGAGTCTGAAGGGGGTGGGCGGTCTGACGTCATGTTGACTGACATGATTGTCAGACAGTGGGGGGCAACAGGCAGCAGCAAAACACAAGTGCACATGAGTGGGGACGGAGGGCTAATTTTCGCACCGTGCCCACTCATACGCAATTGTGTTTTGACTTGTTTGCGCACTGCGCATGCCCATTAGGAGCCCCTGGGGCTCCTAATGGGCGTTTTGCGGGCGAAGAATAGCCGCCCCTAAGACAATCCTGGCGCTGCTGGCAGCGGCAGGATTGGCTGAGAGGGGCTGTAGGCACCAACGGACTTGGGGCGGCGAGGACCTGCTCAGGACGTCCTCAGGTAGGATTTTTAAGTGTATTTTAATAACCCCGCCCCCCCCCTCCCCGCCCCCCCTCCCGCAACCTCTCCCCCCCCCGCAACCTCTCCCCCCCCCCCCCCGCGAGCCGCGACTGATCCCTAGTGCATCTTTGTTCAACTTTTTCCACCACAAGATGGTTTTTTAAGCATCGTGCAGGTTTTATCACACACAGTAAATGCAGTGTGAGGCAAACTGTATGCGTCATAGCCACCTCTTGATGCAGAAACAGGTATTTCAGCGTGGGTGCACAATTACGAGGCATTTGTAATCAAAGCCTGTGACTTTTTGCCTACGTTTTGAAAATAGTGCTTTAAAATGCACGATTTAGCCTCATTTTTTCAGAAATTTCATTGACAGGTACCGCTTCTTCAACACTTATGTGGGAGGTCAACTTCAGATGTCTGCCCTTGTAACTTCTTAGTCAATTTAATTGAAAATGGTGATTTAAAATACACCATTTGTACCATTTTGTTCAGACTTTAACAATGGTGATTAAAAATGCACTATTTGTACCATTTTGTTCAGAATTTCCTCGACTTTCACTAAAATGGACGAGGCGTGTTCACTGAGGTAGCTCTGTGCATTTGGCGTTACTGATGTAACTAGGGGGTGTTTTACGTTATAGGTACCTCTCTTGATGTCACTGCAGGTGAACTTCCTATTGTTGTATTAAAAAAAAAATGAAGTCCGATCCCATAAACAGTGCTTTGAAGCTCGTTTTTAGTGGCTGAGTTGCCAGTGGTGATGAAGGACATCTAGGGGGTAATGGTTGACTGGAGCGGTATTCAAAAGTGAGGGGGGGCTGCTGCTAACTGGCCTGTTTTTCCACTGCTGAACTCAATTTTCAATGTGCATTTCTATCGCCAACTGCAGCGCATTTGAATCTGACAAGTTTGCATGATTTCCGTTCCAGTCAAGGGAGGACGGACATGTACAACAGCAGGGCATGTGGTGAGTGCCTTCTCTTGGGTATAACAGAGGGCCCCCTGAAGGAGTCTGTCCTGCAAGAGCCCCCCTAAAGGGGTCGTCACTGGAATCAGTGTGAGATGCGACCGCGGGCTTCTGGGTACTAGGACACAAACATAACATACACAGTGAGGTTTTTTAGAGCAGCATAAAAGTCACAAGCTTTTTAGGGTTTAATGCATCATGGGTTGATTTAAACGAACAATATCCAGTTATACTGCAGCAGGCAAAGCCGTCCTGCAGGCAGGCCATGCGGCTTACTCTTGGCAAAAGAAGTGCATTACAATGCCGACTTAGGGGGCCCCTGCCCGGGAGAAGGCATGGGGATGGTATATACAAACTGTTATTGGAATAGGAGCTAGCTTGTTGTCACTCATGCAGTTAAGGGATGTGGTTGAGCCTCCCCATGGTGTGCTACCCAAGCTGTGCTGTATCTGTATACCTGCTATGTACTTTCAAACTATGTACTGTATGATGAGCTGGTTTAATAATAAAAAAATTTATTAAAAAAACAAATTAAAAAACAAATTCTACTTAGTCCTTCAGAATAGAGTAGGTCATTGTTGTGTGGCTGGGTCTTAGGGCCATGAAAGAAAGACTACAGTGGAAACGTGGCCGTGGGAGCCTTTGGTGTTTTTTTTCTTACACCGAAAGGAAATTAGGAGTATGTTTTAAAGGTGGCTGAAAGAGGTTGGCGTGAGGAAGATCATACCATTACTGTCTGTGAGAAAAACCAGACCACAGCATCTTGGTTCTCATTAAGGACGGTGCCACAGCGCGGTAATGAGTGCAGAGAAGCTCATGGTCTTTTAGTATCTTTTATTTTTTTTTCATGCACACAGATCGCAGATTCGTTTTTTGGTAATCCATGCTTGGGAGCGTAGCCTGGAATATCTTTTGCTCTGGCAGAGCCCAGAGTAATTCAATAGGCCCAAGGTTCAGTGTGCGGTAGAAGTTAAGAGGCCCCGGGTTGTGCATGAGGAGTGGAGGAAAGCCAAGACCCTCTGGGTGCTGCGAGCAGAGTGCAGGTAAAGCCACGAGGTGCAGGATGCCATTGCTGCGTGCAGAGTTCAGGAGACGTCAAGAGGCTTAGGGTGGTGCATGTGGGGTTCATAAAAAGCCAGGAAGGTGAGTGAGGTGCATGCAGAGTGTGGGAGAAGCCAAGAGGCTCGGCGTGATGCATGTCACGAGTAGACAAAGCCAGCAGTCTCAGGGTTCTTCACGGTGATGAGCCAAGAGGTTCAGAGTGCAGCATATAGAGTGCACGAGAAGCCAGGAGACTCCGAGAGCTTCATGAGGAGTGCAGAATTTAGGAGGCTCAAGGTGCTTGAAGTGGAGTGCAGAAGAAGCCAAGAGGCTCAAGGGGTGCATGCAAAGTGCAAGAGAAGACAAGAGGACAGGGTCTGAACACCAGCAGGGGACACATTCCAGGGGCATCGCTGTAAGAACCACACTCTGCCCGCACTTTGTAAGTCACCCACGGTACCTCGGGGGCGAAATCCATCACGCCGAACTTTTCCTCTTATGTGCCTGTGTGAGTTCAGGGTGAGCGATGTGCCTGTGTGAGTCCAGGGTGAGTGATGTCTGTGTGAGTCCAGGGTGAGTGATGTGGATGGTTGAATGCTGGCTTAGTGATCTGTCAGAGAAGGGTGAGTAATGGGTCTATGAGTGCAGGGTGACTGTGTCCATGTCAATGCAGGGAGAGTAATGTATCTGTGCAAGTGCAAAGAGACTTGTCTGGCTACTCCCAGAGATGTGTTCGCCAAGCCACCTATTTTCTTTCTCAAATTTGCTTGAGAATGCAACATTTGCCCACTCTTTTTTTCAAAATTTTGCTCGCTTTGATGGCATTCCAGCCAGTCCCAGGCCGCCCGCGGGAAGCTTAGGAACGCCATCCCTTCTGGGGTGACCCCCCTCAGTCTAGCCGGGTACAGCATTGTATACTTGTAGTTGGGCTGGCAGAGCTTCTGCTGGCTCTTTGAATGAGGCCCGTTTCCGCTGCACCTCTCGGGGAAATTCTGGGAATATGCGCGCCACCATATTGTTCACTCGGAGGTCCTTTTTACATCTCGCTTGTGTCAATATGTAGTCTCTGTCCTTGTAATGCAGAAGCCTTGCTACCACAGGGCTTGGGGGGAGCCCAGGTGGGGGTGGTCTTGCTGGCACCCAGCGAGTAGAATACCGACAGGCCCTCTGGCGCCATCTGTGTGCGCAACCAGTTCTCCAGGTAATCAACCATGTTGACCCCTTACACCTTTTTTTGCAAGCCCACCACTCTGATGTTATTGCTGCAGGAGCAGTTTTCTGCATCTCCCACTGAACTCTAAAGCGCACACACTTTCACTTGAATCTTGGTTAGTTGGTCTTTAATTGCTGTGAGAGCATGGGTGGGTTCCGACAGTTGGCGCTCGGTTGCTAAGAGACTTTTAGTCAGAGGTCTATGGTCATCCCTCAGAATACCCAGGTCTGTGCCATTGGAGTCTATCTTCACCTCCAGCTGCTCGCTGGAGGCCGTAATTGCCTGCAGAATGTCTTGAAGCATCTGGTCCCTGGGGAGTTCAGCTTGTGATGTAGAGCTTCTACCTCCCTCCTGGGAAGTCGCTGCTAGGACCTGTCTCGTTTGTGCTTCTTGGTCGTTTTGCTCATTGTTGTCACAGAGAGGCTCTGTCCCTCGTGCCTTTGCAATATGTGACCAGGGACCAGGTATCTGACACCCTCAGGGGAGCTGACACACCTCTTCTGAATAGAAGCTGGAAGATTGGGGCAGGCTACCCTTGGTTCAGCCAGGGCGGGTGGCATAGGGAACGCCTTGGTAGTCGCAGTCCAACAAAGGCGCGGTGTCAGCATGCATGTCCTCGGTTCTGGTTATCTCAGCAAGGGGTCTTCGGGCCATGTGATTCTCTGGCCCCCTTGAGTCGCAAATTACAGTCAGGGGTACCTGTGAGTGCTCTGCGAAGACTTGACCTTGTAGAGACCAGTGCTGTGCCCCTCTTTGCACTGTAGGGGTCAACTCAGACTCAGATACCCAGCCCTCAGTCCTTCAGAACAGGGCCTCAATAAGATTCATTCAGCACGGCTCTTCTGTGCAGGCCTGGCAAGCTCAGCAATCCTCAGCAGATGCCCAGCAGCCCCTGTTGACTCTCCATCCAGGCTCCGGGTATTGTGTGCTCCACTGCCTGATCAATAGGTAAGCAGAGGTCCCATCCCCCCTGGTGTCAGACCTCGCACCCTTATGGCCTCACGCCAAGAGGCCTCAGGTGTCTCTCTAGGGCAGGCTCCTCCTCAAGTGCAGGTATTTTCCCTCGGCAGTTCTCCCTCACTATCGCAGTTCACTGGTGTCAGGGCAGTCCCTCAGCGCAGCAGGCCTCCCCAGGGGACAATGTCCATCGCCGGATCTCCTATTTACTCCTGGTTGTCCAGCCTCCATCAGCTTGGCCTCGTAATGTCAAGGGTTGGGGCCATGCTGCACTCCGCTTGGATCAGCGCGGTCTCTTGCTCAGTGTTGGACTTGGCCCTCTTGGCGGGGTCATCCCTGATCTTTTTGCCTTCCTCCAATATTCTCTCTGACCTGTTTTTGTTGGTTTAATGACTCTGGGCACTTTACCACTGCTAACCAGTGCTAAAGTGCATATGCTCTCCCAATGTAAAATGTAACTGTGATTGATTTCCATGATTGGTTCATTGGATTTACTGTCAGTCCCCAGTAAAGTGCACCAGGAGTGCCAGGGCTTGTAAATGCCAATACTGCTAGTGGGCCTGCAGCGCTGGTTGCGCCACCCACAGAAGCAGCCTTTTAAAATGTGTCTAGGGTCTGCCACTGAAGAACCTGCGTGCAGTCTGGTACTGTCATGCTGGTTGGGCAAGTGCACACATTTGCCAGCCCCTAAACCTTCCCTTAACTTCATATCAGGCACCCCTATGGTAGGCCCAAGGGCAGGGTGCATTATAAGTGTAAGGTAGGACATGCTCTGATGTGTGTGGCATGTCCTAATAGTGAATTACAGCCAAATTCGTTTTTCACTATTGTAAGGCTACCTGCTCTCTTAGGCCAAGATGGGCTGCTGGAATTATTACACTCTATTATCCCAGCAGGCTCAGGGAACATGATAGAAAATAAAGTTTAGTATGCCTGAACTCAGAATAATAAAATACTTCTTTTAGTAAAGTTTATTTTAATATCCTGGGTTTGCAAATGCTACTTTTAGAAAGTTAGCATTTGCTTGCCTAACCATTTCAGCCCGCCTCTGCTAGTATGTGTATCTGACTGTCTGGGATGTGTGAGTGACAGGGCTGGGGGATGACAGGTGGTGAATGCAAGGATTACACCTTAGTGGGAGGTAGGAGTGCCCCTGGACTCTTAATCAGGCTGTGCTCTGCCACCACAATGCTGGCTCCGCCCCCCTGGGGAACGACTGATGGCTCAGCCTGCACCTGGCCCAGGAAGGGCGAAGCACTGTCATCAAGGTACTCCTGGCTGCCCCTGTCCACACAATGCTGGCTCCACCTCCTGTGGAGCGTCTGATGTGCCTGCCCCTCACACTGAAAGCAGAAGCCAGAAGTACACCCAACAAGTACTCAGAGACTGAAAGCAGTTATGCAAAGGCCCCCCTGGCCTAAGAAGACAAAAGAAATGCTGTATAAAAGTAGGAGCCCTGCTCCTTGTATATCAGAATCCTGTTTCCCACAACAAACCTCTGCCCAACTAGAAGGAGAAGAAGACGCTGGAAGGACTGGCCTGCTGTCTGCCTTGCTGAGGAAGGAGAGGAAAAGACTTTGAAAAGACTTTGCTGACTTGTGCTAGAAACTTTCTCCAAGGGCTTGACTGAGCTTGCTCCCTGAACTGAACCCCAGGACCAGTGGGTTCATTGTGTCTTCGCTCGTTGCCATCTGCCAGCCGTGTGTGCCTCCCGCCGGAGTAAGACTGCGCCCCTCATCGCCCCCTCCTAGGGCTGTGGCACTCGGGAGCTCGCCTGCCCTTTACCCGTGAGAGCCTCGCTCCTTGGAGTCGCTCTCTGCCCCCGGGTCAGGCCGCCTGCTCCTCTGCCCCTGCCTGCCACTGGAGCGCGCTGAAGTGCTCTCGCCCCTCCCGCCGGAATTTCCTCCAGGCCGGTGACCTAAGCCGGGACTGCAGCCCACATGAAGGACCTGCCCTGCTGCCCCGCTCGCCGACCCGAGGAGTTTGCAGGCCGCACTTGCCCCCCTGTTGGGAGACCCCAGTACCATCTGTACCGGGGTCGTGGGCCGCGCCCACCTGTGTGCACCCACCTGCTGCAGACGGAGACCCGGAGACACTGCCAGAGATGAGTCCACTGCCCGAGTACAACTCGTCCCCCCCAAGGAAGGAATTCAAACTGGGCTCGGGGCCCACAACGTTTTATTTCCCCGTCAGCCTTCCCTGTGCCTTGGCCCAAGAGGCTCCTCTCATCGCCTCCCTGCTCCTCACTGCAGCCGGGAGCCCCCACCTCTGGAAAAGGCCCGGGATTCCTCCAGGCTCCTCTCATCGCCTGCTTGCTGCTCCGCAGCTCAGCCCCCACCTCCGGAAAAGGCCCAGGGTTTGTCAGGCCCCTCTCTGGTCTCGAGATACGTGAGCATTGGTAGGGCCCGGGGTTTTCTTCCGTGTGGAGCACAGAGGAGCGCTGCGAAGCCCACAGAGGCGCTTGGGAGCGCCATACCTTCCAGGAACGGGGCAAGAGGCCCCAATTATTGCATAACTGGAACTGAGAGAACTGTTTACAAGTGAGTTGAACAAGACCGAAGATACATTGGAACTGTAACTGAGAAACGCTTGCCTATTTACAAACTTGTGGCCTAATTTAAAAACGTTATTATTGGTCTTGTGATAAGTCTTACCTGCATATATATTTTTACATAAAGGAACTTATTTTTATATATTCACAGCCTGGTGTCCATTTGTGGGGGGATTGGTACATTTTACTGTGTGTGTTATTACAAATGCTTAACTCAGAAACGCCTGAAGAATAGCCTTGGCTGCTCACACCACGCACCTAGAGGGTCAGCAAGGGTAATTCTAAGGGGTCATCCTTCGCCCTGACTTAGAGGAGAGGGTCCCTGCTTGTCACAAGTGAATACCTGCGCCAACCAGAGACCCCCAATTCTAACACTCAGCATGAAATCTGTCAGGTCAGTGTCCCGTAACAGGACAGCAACTCCCCGCGGGCGCTCAGGAACTTCTAGTGATTCCTCGCACAAGCCCGGTTCTCGCAGGCCCCAGCTGCTCAATTCAAGTGGTACACAAAGGCCTCACCTCCTCAAGTCTCTGGCCCTAAAGGCCGCACGCCACTAGGCCACGGGTGCTCCGCTCCGGCGTCTCTAGGACAGGTGCCTTTTCCGATGTAGGCGGTCTCTCGCTGCAGTTCCCACCCGCCATCACACTGCCCTGAGGTCAGGGCAGTGTCCCAGCGCAAACGGCCTCCCCTGGGTCCGAGGGCCGCCGCCGGGTCTCTTGCCTGCTTCTGGCACCACAAATCGAGCTCGTCACCTCTCACAGCCGCCAGGTCGCAGATGGCCTCCCGGCTCGGCCACCCCATGTGGCTCTATCCAGCGGGGTATTCGTCTTCCAAGGGTGCCTCCACAGTCATCTCTGGTTGAGGCTGGGAGCAAGTTAGTTCCTCCCTTAACGCGCACAGTAGCACCGCAAATCCGGGATTCTACATCGCAGCTCGGCCCTCAGTCATATCAACGGGCCGCTGCCAATTTGAGGTGTTCAGGGCTTCAGCAGACGGTCACCGTTCCCAGTTTCCTGCGCCCCTCGCCCGCTGTCTATAGTGCACACCGGCTCTTCAGGGCAGAGTAAGGGCCCCCCTCAGGGCCTAGAAAACATCCGTAGGGGATCAGGATGGAGCTGGATGGCGACCTGCTGATCGGAGCCCCCGATCAGTGCTGGTGATTTCATTGGCGTCAGGCCATGCCCCCCTCCACTGGTTTCCTAACTATAGTAAGGTTTTGACTTTTAAAACAGTTGTACTAAAAGGGACCTAACAAGGACCCTGACAATTATTTAAAAATTTGGAAAAATAGTCAATTTGTAAAAATACAGTTTAACTAAATGCAATTTTAGGATTTGTTCCTGTGGTCACTTATTGTCAGAGTGGTCCAGCAAATGCAAAGTCGTATACCCCACCGCTGTGCCACCACAGTAGGAAACTGGCTCTCTATATACTGTACCAAAAAGAAGTATAGTGTGCAGAAAGTCCAGTGTGTCCCCAGAGGCTTTACAGAGGCTGAAGTAGATAATACTAATGTTCTCTTTTGTGGTAGTATGGGCGAGCTGGTAGGCTTATCAGAGGGTAGTGTGAAGCATGTGTTGTACACACAGTGGCACTAAAGGAGACACACTCAATGAATGAATCTCAGACCAATTTATCAAAATACTTGTCTATATTTATTTTGTAGAACCACAGAACTACGTCTAAGGTATATACGTTTTCCAAAAGAAATACTTTACAGTTTCAAAAATGGACAGACAGACTTTGTAGTGTTTACCTATGGGAGGGAGAAAACATTCAACATACAGGTAGTTGACATCGAATTACAAAACCAGTCTTCACAAGTCAAGATCAGCATTGGGCAAGGTTCAATTCAGCACCAACAGTACACCACCAGTGGCACAGGGGCGGCTGGGTGCAGAGGTCGGGCGCGGAATACAAAACAATTAGGACTAGTGAAATTGCACAGAGGCTGCTTAAGGGTAGGTAGCAGCAGCTGGGGGCAATCTCCAGGGGTTGAAGTAAGCAGTGGACAGGGCCCAAGGCAGCACCAACACTAAACCACCAGCGGCACAGGGGCGGCTGGGTGCAGGGTGCCAACACACTGTCGGGTGCCCAATGAAAAGCAATGGAGAAAGGCTGCAGGCTCAAGCTCAGGCCAGGAGGCCAGTCAAAGGAAACAAACAGCTGGAGTATAAGGGTGAAATCAGGGTGTGTATGGCTCTTCATGATGGTGCACAATAGAGAGCTCTAACTTGCACTTGCACTAAAGGCAGTGCAAGTGTCTCACACTGCATCTCAGTGGGACATAAAAATGCTCTGATTTCATTAAATCATTAACTTCTCTGCAGAGTGTTCAGAGCAATGGTCACATATGTGCCAATTGAAATTACCCTTTATGTGGAAGTGGGTGAAGGAGGTATACACAAACTGTGAAATATTGAAAGTATCAAAAGAAATAAAATCACTAGTTTTACAGGCGGGGATAGAGAATGAGAGAGGGCATGGCGAATAGGAGGTAACACATGGAATTACATTCAAAAGAATACCTTAAAGAGGCAAAGTTAAAGAGGAAGGAGATGCGGGAGATATTCTAGTGGGCCATTTCAGAAAGATATGGGGAGAACAAAGTTCCTTTCACTTCTTAGACATGTCCATATTGGACAGACTTTCAGTCTAAAGAGAAGAACTCAAAAATATTTTGACAATTTTGCTTGCTTCCTCCATGCTTCTCCACAGCCCACCCAAGCTTCTTCTTAGCCCTCACAGATGCAGAATTCTGGAGTTTGGACTGCAACCAATGGTAAGCAGAGGGTGTGCTCTAAGCACTCTGTAAGTTCTTGCTAAGCCAATAATAGGCCTTTTTCAACCAGCCTACATGCTCTGTCTGGTAGACTTGATCCAAAAACAAGCAACAAATGATAATAAGAGTAGTCTAAATTGACACCACAGCCAGCCTAAAGGAAAGGAAAAAAGTGGCTGGCAAAGTATAGACTATGATGCTGCCTGCAACATACAGCAAAAAGTGTACGTGGCAAGACAGCAAAAACACTCCCACTTGCACAGTACTGCAAGCATCTTGGAAAACTGATCCAAGTTAACACTCTTTAATATTGAGTTTTTTATAAATACTTACAACATGCAAAAGTATTAGGTTATGCCAATTTTATTTTTAATGTACATTTTCCTATACATTTAAGTTCTCATACTATGTTTTCTTCTGCTGAGATCAGTGTCTGACCTGCAAAAAAAAGGGCCAAGCATTGGCACAAGTCCTAAAGGTAGAAAGCCATATTTGCAGTATGAAGGGACAAGAGGAGTAAACTTGGGAGGGCAAAGTGATAGATCACAACTTAACCTTAAGGGATGTCCTGCCTTCCTGGGAGTCATCTCCTAAGCTATTAGCAGCAGGCTGAGAGGTGATGCACTGGCGGCAGCCCATGATTATTCAGCACGGGATGATGGCTGTACCCTGCACTACAGGACCATTGAACTCCACCCCATGGAGGTAGAGAGGACCCTGTGTGGTACAGAGCTGCAGGAATCCGTAAACATAAGCAGAGGAATAATACTGCTATTCTATCAGATTGTATGACGATACCCACTGGCTATGAGCAACAGCAAGTGGAGATGGTCGGCCATCTTGAAACAGTAGCGGTTAACAGAGTTCACTTGGCATTTTTCGGAATCATAGCAGTCATGTGTCCCGTGTGTTCTGTTGCAGTATGCTATATTATTTGTGAAATTATTTCGGGACATACAAAATATCTTGTGTGCTCACTCCTGGGCAGATGGCACATTCATGGAAATGTCTAAATCTCAGTAGAAAATAGTCTGAGGCCCCTCAAGCCTTTTTCGAGTAGTTTCAGGGAAGTCCGTGCTGAGCTGAGTACACCCTTGGGCATGAAAAGAAATCTAATACTTCTACAGAGTTTAGATGGCAGACAAGCTACACTTGCTTTCAGCAGTGGCGGTTGGTGACATTTGAAAGTGGTAGGGAGTAAAAGATGGGTATGACTTTCACGTAGCGAGTGAAGTGAGCTAGCTTACAGGCACACGTGGCTTCCGTAGAGGTCCTGTTTTAAAAAGAGTGGCAAATGGTGTATTTTAAAGCACATGAATTTAGTGAGAAAACAAGGCTTAAAAACAGTGGGAACATATAGTCTTGAAATATTAAACACATTCAAAACTGCCCTAAATCCTACTGCATTGACTTGTTCAGAAGTTACTGTAATGTGTAAATTGTACAGCGTGACAACTTGAGGCCCTTTAAAGTGTGTGCTTGCCTAGTGTCTACTTTGGAAGAAAATGCATTAACCAGGCTTCAGAAAGCACCCATAGTGTGCCACCAGACTGGTATTTTAGTTTCTCTCTGTGATTTTATTGCATTCAGATATATAATACAACAGACGTACACCTAAAACATGCCAGTACTATTGGCTTTGTAAGATATTTTTAGCTGTTTAAGATAAACGAGTACCAACAATGATTTGTCATAAATAATTAACATTGGAAATGTTTAAATTCTGAAATTGTGAGACTTCAAATTAAAATATTGAGGCCTGTGGAAGGACTATTGGCCTTCAGTAATGTGCACTTTGTTAGACATGTATACCCTTTTTCTCCGCACATTTCGTCCCTCTGCACAGCTTCAACCTAGTCTATTACCTCTTCAGCACCCTCTTTTCACTCTCCCAAATGCACTTCCTCACTTTACCACTACCAACATACACTTCACTCTCTCACATTTCAGAACTGTATTTTCTCTTACTTTTGCTTGTAAATATTTTGCCATCTGTGTACCATCTTTACACACATTTACACAGCATTTCAGTTGCAACTGAAATATATGACCATTGTTCTGTGTGCTCTGCAGAGAGGCCAACCCACCAACAGCCACTTTGCCTTGCCTTCAGCCTCAGCACCAAAGCACACATTCAAAGCCCCACATAAACACCTGGCACAACTCAAACTATGCACTACACAAGAGTAAGAAGATGCATGAAAAAATATAGAAACACAACATGATAAACCCCTTCCATGCTCATGACGAGCTCTGCTCGTCATGCAGTACAGTGCTCCTGTGCTCATGACGAGCTGAGCTCGTCATGACCACACCCGTTTTTATTGCTGTCCAGCACAGCAGAGGAACATGTGCAGCAGCCATGTGGTTAAATAGCTAGCACTCTTAGTGAATGCAAGATTAGGTAAAATATGTGAAATAAAAGAGAAACTAAATTGCTCACATGCATTACCTTAATATTTTTAACATTCATTATTCATAAATCAATCCGTAGTTTTTGACATTTCTCTTAAGGCCATGGAGATAGGGCTAGTATCTGAAAGAGACAATTAGTTATGGATTCCTCACCTTAGAATTACCCCCTAGGCGTCAGACTGGATCCGGAGAATTTTTTTCTCAGCAGTACCCTTGCGCGTCGATTGTTGGCATCAGTCGGCTCCGCGTTGGTCGTTGGCGTCGTAGTCGCTGAAACAACATTTCGGTATCTACTTAGACACCGCCCTCATGCGCTGGTGTCCGTTCTTTCTTTTTCCGCTCAAGCCAGTGCAGATCTGGAGAGAGCGGTACCTTGAGTCACTTTTTGACTCCGTTTTTGTGACTTTTGTCGACATCTTTTTTTTTTCTTCTTTTCATTCTACTCCTGGTGCACGGAGGTATGTCAGGTCAGACCGGCTTCAAGGCTTGCGACTCCTGTCGCAAATTAATGTTGGTTACGGACCCGCAACTCGTGAGCCATTGGTGCTTGGAGCGTGACCACGACCTGAAGTCATGCTCCGACTGTCAGGCCATGAACCGGAAGTCTTTGTGGGAGCGGTCCCCAAAGCTTCTCGAGGCCAGTCAGTCTGCTCCGTGCCGTTCGAGGTCCCGGTCGAGAGGGAGGTCGTGGAGCCACCACCACCACTCGTCATCGAAGTCTTCGTCTTCAGGTAAGTCGAAGCACAAGAAGAAGGCGAAGAAGCATCATCGCTGTTCGCGTTCTCCCTGTCTGTCAGCTGACGTGATGCGGGAAGCCGAAGGTAGTCGTTCGGCTCCGCCCACGGAGCCTGTTAGGTCGACTCCGGCCTTCCTTCCCTTTCTGGGAGCCGGAGTGACCCTACCCAGCTTCGCAACTTTAACGAAGCCTTACATTCCATCTTTGGGCAGCCCGACTCTGCCGTCGCTCCCTCTGGCCCTGCGTACTTGGCTGGGGGCTTTAGTCCTTCAATGTAAATGTAAATGTAAATGTGCTGGACTTGTAAAGCGCACAGCTGCCCGTAAGCGTCCCGGCGCTTGCTTAGGGAACCCGTCCTGGTATTCCCCTGTGAGAAACCCCGGCAGGGTGTCCACAAGGTGAAAGCCAGGCATCCCGCCGCGAGGGGCCATAGTGGAGATTAAGCAAGCTATTGCCCAGAGTCGCAGAGTGTGACCCCGTGAGTTGAGTAGGCACCAGAGCGAGAATTGTCGAGTCCGTGGAATTTTGAGCCCGAGACCCGCCGAGGCGGGGAATCGAACCCTAGTCCACGGTCGATCTCAGCTTCCGGGTCTGCCGCCTCTAACCACTGAGACACGCTTCTCCACCGACGGCTTTGTCTCCAGCGCTGCAGGGCCCTCAAGGATCCAGGCCTGGATTGGCGCCGGTCGACCTCGTGACACCTCACCTCCTCTGGCGCCCAATCCAGTAAAGACACCCTGCCCCCTCCGACGCCGGTTGTGTTCCCAGCCGACATCGACCCCAGCCTTTCCCTCGATGTAGACATGGAGCCAGACAGACGTTTGGACAGCGCCGACTGGTACTTTTGTACCCTGTTCTCCCCTGATGTTTCCTATCGCCCTGACTGGCTACCAAGAGAGCGTGAGGAGGACTGGAAGGGGTCTGTGGATCCTCTGGCAGATCTGTTGGAGGAACCGTACTGGGGAGAGGAGTTGGGTGATGCCAGTGGTCTGGACACCTCCCCAAACCTTGGCATGCTTTCTCCCTCTACCGTGACTACAGAGGAGGGCGCATCTTACGCAGTGATATTACGTAGGGCGGCCGAGGCCTTAAACCTCGAGCTTCCAATGGTGGCAGTCAGGACAACGTCCTGACCGAGGTGCTTCAGCCGGCAGCAGCCTCTTCGGAGCCCCTGCTGCAGTTTAATGAGGCCCTTACGGACATCCTTTTGGGCACTTGGTCCAAACCCAACACAGGGGCTCCTGTGGATAGGATGAATGCCCGACGCCACCGCCTAGCCCCGGGTGACCCCATTTTCCTCTCTCACTACCCCACCCCTGAGAGCTTGGTAGTCCAAGCCTCAACTTCCAAGGGTACATTCCCTAATGTACCACCTGATAGGGAATCCAAGAAGCAAGGACCACTTTGGGAAGATGATGTTTTCTTCCTCAGCTTGGGACTGTGGGTGGTGAATACTGCATCTCTCTTGGGCCGTGACTCGCAGGTGCTGCCACAGTGCCCGGAGGAGGCTCATCCTTGCTCTCCCGTGCAGTGGCCGAAGGGAGAGACGCAACAAAGTTTGCCACCCGATGTGGGCTGGACACTGCCGACTCACTAGGCAGGACGATTTCCAAGTTGGTAGCCCTTCGACGCTGCGCCTGGTTGCGGTCTACTGGCTTTTCAGGTGATGTCCAAGCTACGCTTTTGGACATGCCCTTTGATGGATGTCGCTTGTTTGGCGACAAGGCGGACAACACGCTGGAGCGCGTTAAGGACTCCAAGGCTACGGCCAGTTCCTTGGGCCTTGCATACACCTCCCGCCGAGTGCAGACTGCGTGGCTACGGAAGGGGTGCCCCACTATGTCCCGCCCAGAGCCACATGCCTGCGCAAGCTGTCCAGCCTCTGCCCAGCCGAGGACGTGGGACACACCGTCATGGGTCTAAAGGCCAGCGGGCGGGCCTGTCCACCAGCGCCCCCTCTGCAGCAGCCTCCAAGTCCTTCTACCCCTCATCCATGCCACCTCAGACCCATCGCATGTCAGAGGATCACTTGGCCCTTCTCCAACAGGAAGTTAAGGCTCTCTTGGCCAAGGATGCCATCAAGCGAGTTCCTGCCCCAGAAGTAGGTCGTGGTTGTTATTCCCACTACTTTCTGGTGCCCAAGAAGGACAAGGGCATACTTCCTATCTTGGATCTCCGGAACGTCAACCGCTTCCTCCGGAAGGAGAAGTTCAAAATGTTGTTGCTGGCTAAGGTCCGGTCTGCTCTTGCCCTGGAGACTCGATGGTAGCGTTGGACTTCCAGGAAGCTTATTTTCACATCCCCGTCCTGCTGAACCATTGGCGTTACCTATGGTTCATGGTAGGCCATGAGCACTTTCAGTTTACTGTGCTCCCTTTCGGCCTTACCAGCGCCCATCAGGTGTTCACGAAAGTGATGGTGGTGGTTGCAGCTCTTCTGCGCAGATTAGGGGTTTCAGTCTTCCATTATCTCGACGACTGGCTGTTGAAGGCGGGCTCGCCCCAGGCTGTTGTCTCCCACCTCCAGACTACGTCCGACCTCCTGCATTCTCTGGGGTTCACCATCAGTGTGCAGAAGTCACACCTGATTCCCTCTCAGAAGCTCGTTTTCATCGGAGCGGTTATGGACACAGCGCAGTATCTGGCTTATCCTCCCTGGCAGCGAGTCCGGGTTATTCAGGCCATGATTCCAATCTTTCAGCCTCTATCCCGGGTTTCAGTCAGAATGACCCTGAGGCTACTGGGCCTCATGGCCTCCTGCATCCTGCTGATGGACGATGCCAGGTGGCATATGTGGGCTCTGCAGTGGCACCTGAAGTTCCAGTGGGCACAGCATCAGGGAAATCTTTTCGATTGCATCCAGATCTCGGAGGGCACTGCACGTCAATTGCAGTGGCGGCTAACAAAGCGGGATTGGATCAACGGCAGATCCCTCTCCCTTCCCCGAGCCAGAGTTCACAGTGGTGACAGATGCATCATTGATGGGTTGGGGCGGCCACATGGGCGCGGCAGAGACCAGAGGCCTCTAGTCTCCGGCGGAGTCCTGGCTCCATATCAACCTTCTGGAGCTATGGGCGATTCGTCTTGCACTAAAGACATTCCTTCCCTCTGTAAGTAGAAGAGTAGTGCAGGTGTTTACGGACAACACCACCACCATGTGGTACTGCAGCAAACATGACGGGTGGGGTCATGGACCTTATGTCAGGAGGCCCTCCGCCTCTGGACATGGCTGGAATATCAGGGCATATCTCTGGTGGTTCAACAACTTGTAGGTTCTCTGAATGCCAGGGCAGATGAACTCAGCCGCAGGTGCCTGATAGATCATGAATGGCTTCTTCACTCGGAGGTGGTGCACGGTCTCTTTCAGCAATAGGGAGAGCCTTTGTTAGATCTATTCGCCACCGAAGAGAACGCGCAATGTCTGCAGTTCTGCACATTGGAATTTCCAAGGCGGCACTCGCTAGGCGAATCTTTTTGTCGCGAGTGGAGTTGCGGTCGTCTATTCGCCTTTCTGCCTATACCAATTGTGCCCAGAGTGCTGAAGAAGTTCAAGCGCGACTGGGCCCAAGTCATTCTTGTGGCCCCGGATTGGGCATGAAGAGTCTGGTATCCCGAGCTATTACACATGGCCATCAATCCTCCGCTCAGATTGCCTCTTCGGGAGGATCTTCTGTCTCAGCAGCAGGGGACGGTCCTCCACCAGAACCTGTCCAGGCTCCACCTCCTTGCGTGGAGATTGAGCGGCGAAAGGTGACAGCGTTCGACCTTCCTCCTGAAGTCTGTAATGTTACCTTGGCATCAATGCATCCCTCCACCAAAACAGTATACTCCTGTAGATGGAAGAAGTTTGTGGCATGGTGCGCAGCAAAGACTGTGGATCTTCTTTCTGCCCCCCTTTCAGAGGTTCTCCTCTTCATTCTTTCTTTGGCCCAGCAGGGCTCTGCTTTGGGCACTCTCAAAGGCTATCTTTCGGCCTTTTCGGCCATCCTTTGGCTGCCTGACCAGCCTTCTCTTACCAAGTCACCTATTGTAAATCCCTTCCTTAAGAGCATTACTAACTCGTTTCCTCCAACCCCTTTAGTAATGCCCCAGTGGGACTTGAACCTGGTTCTCACTTATCTTATGTGCTCTCCCTTGAGCCGCTACACAACTATCCTCTCAGCCTTCTAATCCTTAAAACTGCCTTTCTGGTTGCAATCACCTCTGCGCGCAGGGTGAGTGAGCTCCAAGCCCTTTCTTCTAAACCTCCTTTCCTGGCTGTTCATCCGGACAAAGATGTCCTTCGCATAAGGCCTTTTTTCCTTCCCAAAGTGATTACCTCTTTCCACATAGGACAGACCATCACTTTGCCTACCTTTTTTCCGCCTCCGCATCCTTCTAAAGAGGAAGATAGGCTCCACCATCTGGATCCAAAATGTACGCCTTCGTTCTATCTGGATAGCACAAAACAATTCCGGCTGGATGACCAGCTCTTTGTTGGTTTTGTAGGCGCCAAGAAAGGTCGGCCCGTGCAAAAATGAACCATCTCCTGATGGGTTGTTCTTTGCATCAAAATCTGGGATTCTTTAGTGAAAAAGGAACCTTCCAGTGGGGTTGTTTGCCCATTCCACCAGGGCGACAGCAGCCACTACTGCTTTGGGACGTGGAGTCCCCCTTCTTGACATCTGCCAGGCAGCTACCTGAGCTTCACTGAACACATTTACCAAACACTACTGCCTGGACAGCCAAGTCCGGAGAGATGGTTTCTTTGGCCTTTCAGTTCTCCAGGACTTTCTGGTGTGAACTTGGTTCGCAGACCCACCACTGGGGCTGGTATTGCTGGGGTATCTCGTCTAAGGTGAAGAATCCATAACTCATTGTCTCTTTCAGATGAACAAGCTACTTACCTTCTGTAACAATATATCTGTAAGAGGCATAGATTAGTTATGGATTCCTTACCCCTCCACCCATCCTCCCCGTTCTGCGAACTGAATTCCAGGGTAATGTACTCCCTTTCAGTGCCCTAGTTTTGTGCACCAATGGTCAGTGTCTTGCATGACTTTGTCCCCCAAGGGCCTGTTTAGAAGAAGTCAGCAAATGGATGACCTCCTCATGTCTTAAATTAAACGGAGACAAAACGGAGCTCATGCTCCTAGGCAACCCCCATGCCTCCACAATCAACTCACTTTGGCCCATCTGTCTTGGCTCCCCCCCCACACCCAAATACACTATAAAGAGCCTTGGCATCTGGCTGGATAAATCCCTCAGTTTCAACTGCCAGGCAGCCAAACTCTCAGCTATGTGCTTCGGGCTACACAGGCTTCTTCGGAAGATCCTTCCCCTTCTGCCCTTTCGGGCAAGACAGATTATGGTCCAAGGTCTAATCCTATCCCGTCTTGATTTTGGAAACGCCCTCTATCTAGGAGCCCCTCAAACCACCCTATGTAAGCTCCAGATCATACACAACTGTGCTGCCCGAACATTGCTTCAGATCCCCCGTCGCCTCTCAGCCAAGTGCGGTCTAAAAAGCCTTCACTGGCTCCCAGTCAGGGAGAGAATCGACTTCAAGACCCTCTGTATCTCATATCGAGCATTCTGGAAAACGGGGGCTGCCATCAATCACTCCCTAATTACCCCCTACCACCTGAACAAACAGCTCCGATCAGCCTCCTCCTACCTCGCCACAGTCCCTAGGATCAAGAGATCCAGATGCGGAGGCCGGTTATTCTCGTATAACCCAGCCAGGCTCTGGAACTCCCTCTCCCTCCCTCTGAGATCCGAGCCCAACCTACTGCTGTTCTGCAAACATCTAAAAACCTTCCTTTTTGAGAAAATGTTTTTCAGATGTCTCATCAGCAAGTGTTGTTTACTTAGCGCTAGGACGCCTGAGGGCAGCTACCGCGCTTTATAAATCGTCTTTTCATTTCATTTCATTCTGGCGTGGAATGCCGTGTAAAGAACTGACGTAAGCGTGCGAGGGCGGCGTCTAAGTAGATACTTGACATCATTCCGACGACCGCGAGGCCAACGACGAACGCGAAGTCGACCGACGCTATCTATCGACGCGCAGGGTTACTGCTGAGGAATTTTTTTTCCAGTTCCAGTCTGACACCTGGTGTAATTCTAAGGTGAGGAATCCATAACTAATCTTTGTCTCTTTCAGATATATTGTTACCGAAGGTAAGTAACTTGTTCTTTAACGCCATACAGCATGTAACTGTCTTTACTATAAGCCCATATTTCTCCCTTTGCGCTTGACTCTGATGTTTGGATTAACTTCGCAAGGGAAACAAAACCCTTGCTCCTTTTTTAGATCAATTTCATGGGGGAACAAATACAGCAGCTCCACTTCTGAAGGGGCCAGCGACCTGCACCCAGGGCCTGGCATGTAACTGGGGGAGGTTAGCGTAACTATGGGGTCTCATCACAAAATACATAACACAACATTAGCAGTATAACACTGACCATTACCTAAACAAGGCTCCTATTCTCAAGTGTTTGCATCCAGTCCTACCGTGGGAAAGGGTGGGATCTGTGCCTGCGAATTACGAATGTCTGGCCTCAAGCAGGGATTCAGACTCAGATGCCCCAAACTGGGATGCATCACTGGCCTACAGTGAATATCACCATAGACTACAACAGCAATGAAGGGCTTTAGAAATGGAAGCCCTGGGTCGTGCATCATATTGCAGAAAGTTGATTTACTGCCTGATTCTGTCTCTTGTTTCATATAGAGGCGGGAAAGACATTTCAGTTGTAAATACATCCATTTGTTTAGAGATACAATTGTATCTCTAACTAAATCGATCTATAATTTTGTACGGTAAACAAGTAGGAATTTCAGAGGGGCGCAGCCGCAGAACCCTAATTGAGAAACCACCCCTGGTTGTCAGTAATAGGAATTTGAAACTGTTAGCCACATTAAATCCGAAACAGATTGCATTATCTATCCAGCTTAGTGGGGAGCTCAGTAAAATATTTAGAGCCCTATGTGCTAATGTTACTGTGTCAGCCCTTCCAAGTGCCACATATCAGGTGTTAGATTAACGCATTTTAGTGCTGCTGTCCGCATCACCACACTAAAATACATAAGTCACAAGTATTTATCTCTCCGACACCTCCTCACGAAGCGCTAACGAGGCTGCAGTGGTGCATTTAAGAAGGAAACCTTCTGCTACCAGTAGCACTGTGCTGCCCTGAAGAGATCCTCCTATGTCAGTAGAGACTGGCGTTGTAGGAGAGTAGGATCTGCTTCCTATGGTTACCCCCACTTTTTGCTGTGCTACACTGGTTTTTCGACTTTAGTCTGGCTGTGGCCCTGCTAATCAGGACCACAGCCTAGCTGTTCTCTCTCTAAATTGGTTACCTGTAGATTAGGTACACTCCAGATTGGTTACTGGGTTACCCTTGTGAGTCCCTAGTATATGGTACTTTAGGTACCAAGGGCATAGGTACCCCAGAGGCCTACCAGGGGCTGAAGCATGTATTATGCCACCCTTCGGAAGCCTTCCAAAATGGCACCACAGGTCTGCACTTGCAGCCTGGGTAAGGTGGTGTAAGCATCCCTTACTTAGATATGGAATATCTATATCTACCTACATATATAGACACATATATATATATATATATATATATATATATATATATATATAGACACATATTAACCTATAAGTCACTCCTATAGCAGACCTTGACAATGCTGAAGGCAGGGTGCTTGGTTTTGCGTGAGAGGGTGCCTTAGCATGAGCTGAGTCCCTCTGCAGCTTTCGGAATCCCTCCCTTATAGCTGTTCTTTGATATAGCCATACTATATACTCTTAAGTGCATTATAATCCTCGCTGTTAATGCTAACTTTGGAATGGCTTTATCAAAACATGTCATGTTTGGTGTCAAACACTTTGGAATCCTACACCCCCCCGCCAGTTCTGGTGGCGGGGGTAGAATTCCACCCTTCTAGAGGGAGAAGACATGTACACTCTTACTTACTTGGTAATAGTTTTATAGAGCCTCAGCATCACAAAATGGATGCTTCTGCCACGGACACAAGTCTGACATCCTGCTGCTGGACGAAACTCCGGCAGGGGAGGCCTGGACAATAGGTTTCCTGTCCAGGGAGGTGCCATCACCTCCCCAGGCAGGCTTTAGTGTATTGGGGAAGGGTGGGTTGCATTCAGTGAATGCTTTTCAGACACTGCCTGGGGCACACAAGGTGTCCCATGCATTTCCCAGTTCAAACCGGTTGCTGGGGCACTCAGCCCCAGCTCTGGCGTGAAACTGGACAAAGGGGAAGGGGTGTAACCACCCCCTCACCAGGTCCTCCCATAGGTGGGACCCTAGAGTTAGTCCAACCCCTATTCTTGGTATAAGTATAGGAACCCAGTCACTAGGACTTTAGATTACCCTGGACGAAACTCTGAAACATAAATCTTAGACCTTCGACATTCCATATCGACTGGAAGACTGACGAAATCTCCCTTGGGGTCAAGGAGTGACTCCACTGTTCTAACAGGCACCAAAGTAGCATCTTGCCGATCTGCGTTTTCAAGGCTCCCGCCGGATCCCGAAGAACCTGCGACACAGGACACGGACTTCCAGACATCTCCGAGGCTGACACAAGTCCCCAGCGAAGCTGAGACCTGTAGCTATCACGAGAGACGTGGGAACGGAACTCCTGGACATCCTGCATATTTGCTAGTGCACAGACTTCCCGAGCTTTCCCCGAAGTTGTTCATTGAGCTACTTGTAGTCCAAGCCCTGAGCACCTTTTGCCTCGAAGATCGTGGGCCTACACTCCATGAGTGTTCCATGGGCCCGCTTTCAGCATTTCAGCTCGAGGCGCCTTTGCGATCCCTAGTCCTTTGGCTAGTGGGTCCCCACGAAGGAATCTACTTTGTTTCTTGGGCTTTCCTGGTTGCTCCAGTCGTGCCCTGACTCTACTCCAAAGGGTGAGTCCCTCAGACCTTGCTGGTCTGCACCAAAGCCAATCTTGTCATCTTGCGTGGGTTGCTGTTGCCAAGGCTTGTTGGGTCCAATACGGATACCGACGCTGCAGCACCCAACATCCGACGTGGGACAGCTAGATCTCAGCTCCTGGATGTCGTTGACGCCTCCTGGACCTCGTGGCTGAAGAGTCAAGCTTCACCTACTTCACCTTAAAGCACCCGACATCGGCTGGCATCTTCTTGTCAACATCCTGGTCACTGGCTAGTGACCCAGACTCTGTCCTCCTCTGCTTTCAGGGTCTTCAGATCTCCAATCCACCCTTGGATTCATCTGGACACTCTTCTCCTGGCTGCCTGCAGCACTTCTTTGCTTATCCATTGGAATCGACGACGAAACCCGACACGAAAAGACACCTATGCACCCAGCTTCCCTGTATGAGGTAACACGAGTACTTTGGTTCTCCCGTGGGTCTTGACTCTCGAAGTGTCCAGTACTAAAAGGGTTTCACCGTAGTCCACTCCTAAGTGTCCTTAAACTCTACCTTTGTAACTTTAACTTTCGCCTTAGAAGTCAATGGTGATTCGCGGCTGGGTTTAGACACTTCACGCGTCCCCCGTGGGTCTTCTACGTCCCTACCTTGGGTGGTTCCTGGTTGCCCCAGCGGTTCTACAGGCCCTAGGCCTAACTTCTATCCCTCACGTGGTTCTTATACCACTTTCTTAGTATATGGTTTGTGAGGCCCTTAGGGCAAAACGTATAATGTGCTAATTTACTGTGTGCTAATTAAGTTCTTGTATTGTACTTTTGCCTCTAGCCTCATAAAGAGACTAGAGGGGTTGTGTTTAGAATAAATACATATATTTTATATATATACCTGGTGTGGGGCTCTTTCATTTGACCATTCAAGAGATTATAGACTGGTAAAACAAGCTGCTTTACATTCCTTCAAGACATAGCCTGAAGGCTGCTTTTTACAGCTACCACTAGGATAGCTTTCTATAAAGATTGTCTAAACCTACCATCAATAAGGGTCGTTTGGACTGGTGCAACGTGCCCACATCATATGCCAGGCCAACTTCTCACAGGCGTCTCAGTTGTGTAAGATATTTATTGATAATCTAGTATGATATTAATGTCAACAAGCTGTCCAGTGACATTTGCATGGTGTGGAGGTCCCGCACTCTGGTCTGGCCGAGCGTACTGTTAAAAAACATTGACGCCGGCTGGTCTGCCGTTAATCATTTCCCACTGCTAGACGCCTCCAAATGAGGGCACTGTGGCTGGAGCACTGTCACAATGAAAGCTGTCCTGTGATATCAATGATTGTCCAATAATGCATCTTTCCTCCAGACAGCGGTACACTAGAAGGCAGCTGAGGGGGAAATCAGCCTCTATATAGCAACACCCAACTAGAAATTCCATGTTGCCAGCTACTCACCCGATGCCGAGTTCTGCTCTAACATGCAGCTGACATTATTAAATGTAGCTACCACACTGCCATCACAGGTATGGAGTGTTTCTTGTTACAATCTTACAGCCATCTGGGATAGACGTAAAAATGTGTGGGCTTGAGTGGTTATTTACCCATTTTTGACTTAAATGTACTATGTCAGATTTCCCATTTATAGGTTTGGAAGGAACTATTTTTTTAGAAGTGATGGTTTTTGCTGCCTTAAAAATACTGCATCATATCTGAATTGTACGCGATGATCATGGCGCGCCCCACAAAACAGCGCACAAAGGCACAGGTCCGTTGGGAGACTGAGTTAGGGCGCCCTCTAACGCACAAAGAATGGGAGCACATCTTTTGCCGGGCGCACCACACTGCCTCCAATACTGTGGGTGCTGAATCTGCCTATAAAGTGGTTACTTATTGGTATTATACCCCAGCGCGCATCAGGTCCTGGGATAGAAATAAGTCAGGCCTCTGCTGGCGGGGTCATGGCCTCCCTGGTACCTTGATACATTTGCTGTGGCACTGCCCGAAACTGGTACGATATTGGATGGCCGTTCTTGATGACCTTGATGCTGCACTTCAGGTTACATTCCCACGGGCACCTGAGCACAGGCTGTTGGGACTCCCCCATCCTAAATCCTTCCCTCTGCGCTTGCTGAGGGGTAAACAGATAGCCCTAGCCTTGCTTGCGGTGCGACAGGTTCCTCTAGTTCACTGGGGTTCCTCGGCCACTCCTGACCCTCGAGACTGGATCCGGAGGCTCTGGCACCTTTTAGCAATGGAGCGCCTCTCGCTTGACATTGATGGAAAGGGCTCGGAATATGCGAAGCTATGGGGTCCATTCCTGCAACTCCTTTCCTAGGAACTGATGGAGATCACACGCCCGAAATACCTACAAATTCTGCAACTCATACCTCTGGAACCGTTGGGGGCCACAAATGTAACTTGAATAATTCAGTTGTGACTGACTGTTTTGGGGTGCCAGGAGGGAGAGTTAGAGACTGATGCGGAGCGGGTTGGGGGGTGGAGGGGTCAGGTGTTGGTCTAATTTCATGATCCTTTTCTTTTATGAAATTGGTATCTTAGCCAGCGGCCTTACCTATACGCTATGGTTTGAATTTTTGTTTCCGCTGGGTCGTCCTCCGGGCTGTAGACCTACACGCTGTGTATTGACCATAACATAACGCTCTGCCGGCACCTGGATGTAGGCAGTTGAGCTGTGTATAATGATCCTTTACCACGCAATAAAATGATTATTTCTGAAAATACTGCATTCCTCAAAGCAGGTATCGAGTTCTGCTTGTGTGTGCTTTCGGCATGCTGTAACCCATTGTTGGGCTTACAGAACAAGAAAAGGTAGCACTTGTTCTGAGAGACTTCTGACTTTCAAGTTCTGTCTGCTTACGTAGAAGGAAGATATGTAGCTTCCTTATCATGGTTGGGTCTTTTCATGGTTGATCTGTGTTTAGCATGTGCTTATTTAAATATTTCAGAACACAACTTCCTTATGTGTGACTGACTCCAGGCGGTACATAATTTTCCCCTATAATATACAGAAATGCCCTCCGCAACCCTGCCCAGTGCCAACAACCACACAGGCAAGCTGCACAGCTGGCCTCTCAGAGGACAGCAGTGACCATCAAAATGGCCTGCAATGCTGCATTTAGAAGAGCACCATCCAAACCTAGAGCAGTCGTGCCGGCCTGGCACGTCAGCCTGCAATCAACCTAGCACAACGTGTCATGTGTCCCGGTTAGGCCTAGTGGGAAACACTGCCATTTTACATGCACACGATTTCCAAAGTTGCCTTCTTTTTCACACAATGACTCTTGACACACATTTGCTTGCATGACAGTGAGGATTAATGTAATTGAAACTAAACTTGCATACAAATTCATCTTCACAAGAACACTATCACGACACCTTGAACAATCTGTACAAGGTCTGAATATACATGTGCATGTGTGTTTGTTCTTCGTCCACGCGGCGACATAGCTATAGGGGAGAGGTGTGGTGCTCGGGCCAGGGAGACTGACGCTGGAATCTGGGGATGACGGTTCGATCCCCGGGGCCGGCGGCAAATTAGCTCAGCACCATGTGACTCTGGGCAATAGCTTGATTAATCTTCCCGACGGCCCCCAGCGCCTGGAGACCCTTACGGGTGGTTGTTTGAGCTTTACAAATGTGGATTAATATTATTATCTATAGCACATAAACAATGGCAGTCTGACTAGAATCTCGGCTCAGGGCAAGGATGCCTTTTGTAGTAAATAAACAAGCATTTCCGGGATTCAGATCAAGTAGCACTTGCTGTCATTTGCGAGGGTACTATATGCTGAAGCCTCAGCCCAGCTGCTTGCTGGTCTCTCTGCAAGGAGGAAAGTTCAAGTTGTGACCACGTCGGGGACTTGTATACTTTACAATCGGGTAGCTGTGTTGGATCTTCTATTGGGGGATTCTTAATAGAACACACACCATAGACACTTAGGTTAGGGTGCACATAATGGGAATATGCTCTAGAAACCGTTTTATATGCTCGCACATATACATTGTTTGGCAAGATGGCAGAACTTTTTATTCTGTTCACTGCCCTAATATTGCTAACCTCTCTAATCTGCTTCAGGGCTATTGATTATCTCAGCACATACATTTTATACAAGACTCGTGATGGTTCAATACATATTGAAACGCCCCTCTGTGTATTTTTTGTATGTTTCTCGGAGAGAGAGCACGAGTGAATGAGCAAAAGGTTTCTAGATCCGTTTCCACGATTCCAGGGGAGTCAGGGTTGTCATGTTCTGTTGTTGCCCAAGCCATTTGCTTCCTGTGAAGGTTTAGGGGGGCTTATGGTGGCACTGTGAGCTAGCTGGAATTTAGGACAAACTCTCCTGCAGGAGTGCTCTGAATCAGTCTAGCACCATCCCGAAGTTTATGCTGCCCAACAAACATGCAGTTCCTCCTGGAAGGTGGAAACTGCACCACAAAAGTTTGCAGCCCCGACTTGGCCAGCTAGTTTCAAGGCACTCTCTGCTGGTTTAGCCTGGCAGTCACTTTTTTGTACTGGGGCGTCCAGAAGAGCCCTTAGAACTGCAATGGGACTATATCAGAGTGTGAGGGCAGGGGCAAAGACGCAGCTGAAAAAAGTTGGTCTTTCACCTTCAGGTAACTGCTTGTAAAATAATGTTAGAAACACCTCAAAATGAAAGATAAATTCAAGTAAAGTAATCAATGGGAAATGCACTCTAACATTTGAAGCCTCATAGGTTAATGCTATCACTATAGAAACAGACTAGAGTCATGGTTGTCCGGGGAAATACTGACTTGTGTATTTGTGCTGTCTACAAAGACTTACTTATATAATATCATGGTGCCACAATCGTTTTAGAGTACGCTCATCCTTGACAGGGACAGCACATTAATGACCTTCCGTTCAGGGTTTTAGTAGCAATTTAAAGATCTGGCATTTCTGATATTTCTCTCTTTCCATGGACTTCATTGTTTGGGTTTACTTATGAGAAAGTGTCACTCTAAGTCTCACACATTTGGTTGTTGAATGTCACTCATAAGTACACTGAAACCATGAAAATGTCACACATATGCAGCCTGAAAACTTGGCATCTATGCTGCATGCTTCTTTTTTTCCAGGTAGAGACTGGCCTATACACTATACTGCAGCACATCACCGTGGCAGATGGAGCATATGTAAAAAATGCCTGACTTCGAACCAGAAGCAAGATGGAAGCTTAACATCTGGTTTGTTCCTTGTGGATTGTTTTGATAGCAACTCCATTGGTGCTGCCAATCCCCATTTTCCGAAAGTTTGCATAAGTAGAATTAAGGCTTGTGTGCAATCTTCATGCTTGCAGTGCAGAATGAAAAAGATGATACCACTGTGATGGAGCAAGGATTCAAAGAAAATAAAGTTGCTCGAATCTACCTCTCGTTAACAAGTACTAACAAGTAGAAACAGAAACTTTAAACTCTCCTAAAATACGTTAGTTGTCCACTGTAGTTGACCTTTTATTAACCGATACTGCTGGAGGATTCTTAATGATCAATACTGAAATGGTGGCGATCAGATCTACGATTTTGCAAAATAGATTTGCCCTTGATATTCTTTTGACAAGAGAGGGTGGAGTCTGTGTCATGTTGAAAGTTCAACACTGCTGTACAAATATCCCAGATAAAAGTAAAGGTATTGAGGGATATATCAAGAATATATTGAAGATTCATAATGATTTGACCCAATGGAGGTTGACGGTGCATGGGAAAGATTTAGCAAAAGTCTTTCTAAATTAGGAAATTGGTTTTCCACCTTTGGAAGTAGTTTATTAGGAAAAATAGTGATACCTACAATTTCAATAGCATTAGTGATATTAATGATAGTAGTCACTTATAAATGTTGTAAGAGAAAATTGAAGACCAGTTCAATGATTGAAATGAAGAACAAAAGAATGGGAAGAAAGAGAAAGTGGGAAGAGATTGAGTTAGAAGAAATGAAAGACAATCTGTATGGTAGAATGAAAGGGATGAACATAAAAGAAAGAAATAAAGAAGGTATAAAAACAAATGTAGACACTAAAATCTAATTAGCAATTGGTAATGATGTTTTTTTTATGATGGCTCTAAAATGCTATTGGGGGATTGATGAAGCAAGGATTCAAAGAAAAGAAACTTGCTCAAATCAACCTCTCTTTAACAAGTACTAACAAGTATAAATCGAAACTTGAAAGAATAATTAACATACACACGACATTCACATATGGGGAAAAAGGCTTTCTGCTTGCTTAATTAACAAAGAATAATGTGCCACGTAACTGAAATCCTGCTTAAAACCGAAAATCGCCATGCGCATGTGCGAACCCGTCCCACGTAAATAACCACGTGATTAACCCATGTGAGAGGAAAACTCTCACGCATGTGCAAAGAGTTTCTAACTGTAGGTCTTGAAGTACTGCTTGCCTGGATTTAAAAGAGCTGTCGCTGATACTGCTTTAGCTAAACGAAGAAGAAAAGAACATGGTATAGAGTAGAAGGGGGAGGTAAACAGTGATAATAACATATTTTAGAAATTAACATCTGTTTATGATTCGTTTGTCAATAATGAAAGTTTTGGGCCTGACGTACTAAGCCAAAAGAAAAGATGGCGGGTGAAACGTAATGCAAGTTGAGTCTGCGCACTAAAATCTGGGAATGACCTGCTGACCGGGACATTGATCGGCTACCAAGAACGTGTGCTTGGGAAAGTTCCTCAACTGAAGAAATTATATAAAAATTGTATCTATCTGTTTTGTGAATGCATGTAAAGGGATGTGTTCTGAAACATTGAATAACTTAAGAGGGAAGGGTGTACTAAACAAAGAATTAATTAAGAATTTTGGGATGACCGCATGAGGTGATGACAACTCCCCTGCCCCGGCCCAATTACAGTTCATGATTCACAAATTTTTGCAACCTTTGAGGGTGGGATATGCAAAATTCAAGGGTATAACTTGAGTGACTTGAGATTAAGAGAGAGAGAGAGCTGCTATGAAGAGACGTTGATGCTGAGTGAGCAGTGTACGAAAACTGCTTCTGGGATGAACAGACTGAGCAGATTCAATACTTAAGACAACCTGACTAGATTGAAGATTTGCGGAAAAATATTGAGGAGGCAGAGGGTGTAAGAGAGGGATGCGCTCCTGTGCGTTGGGCTCTAGAGAAGTGTATTAAGTATAATCCTATCCTGCGCCTGTCCTATAGTCTTTGTCTCCTGACTCTCAAATCAGGTGACCTCCACCAATCCTTTTGGCCAGGGGTTGGGGTTCCCGTTTTATCTAGGTTACTATCTTTCTATCTTAAATTTTTGCATATTTCTTGAGAAAGGAGAGGTATAATGTATTTTGTCTCTTCATCTGTCACTCCTAATGTGTTGGGATTGTTGAATGTATTTGTGTATCTAAATGATATTTGATAAATTAATTTTCTCTCCCATGAAAGTTGATGGAGTTTGCATTGTGAATGTGTACAAATGAGCGTTCATTTTGAATGAATTATTAAATACAATTATTGAATCTCACTTGGATTCAGTGATTATTTTGAAAAGTTATAAGATAGATTAATGATTTTGTTAATATCACCATCAACTACTCGACTAATGGTCCATTGACCAAAGGAAGAGTGTTGATCTGTGAAGATTAGTTAGGTAGTGGCTAATTCAGATCAAAGTGAAATAAAACTTGACCCCCAGCAAAACTGTCAGGAAAAATCTGAATGTGTATATGAGCCCATTGTGAATGATACATGGATTGTGAAATATTTATCCTGGCCTTTTGCTGGATCACCTGTGCAAAAATGAGAAAAGAAACCCTACTTTTTTATCATGCATAAATTCGTAACGTGCTGTGGGCCGGGCCAACTGAGGACTGTGAGTCCGCTGAAACACTATTTGAAGGGGGTTAACCCAAAAAAGCTAAGGGGTGAAAAGGGCTGACCCAAAGTCCCTTTCTATACATGTAGATGTTAGTTAACGTTGTGTATGGAAGGTGTGTATTTGGTACATGAGGTGTTTCCCTGTAATACGGAGATGTATCACTACTGTGAGAGGCCATGGCGGTGTAGGCTGTCACTTGAAAGGCTGCTTTCGTTGACACTGCTGGCCCAATTTTGAAGGAACACATTGCAGGGTCTCACTTGCGAGGCTACACTTGGTGACTCCGTAGGCTATACAGGAGGAGGTGCCACAGGATGCAGAGAGGCTGTATGCATCGGTACCACCAGAGTGGTATACTTTGTGGTGTCATAATCTCTCACATGAAAGGCCACACGCGGCAACCCAATTAGGTACAGTGTGACGTAGTTCAATGCATTTATAAAGGCACACTGGGGGAGGAGCAACGCTAGCAACCAAGATGGCCGCGTAGGCTCCCAGCTCCGCCGACCTCTTACTCCCGCCGGAATATCCTGATATTTATCCTGTCCTTGCGCCCAGCCACAGCGTGTATGAACCTGCCGTGAGATTAATGGTACTTTCCCGAGATCTCTAATTGCTCGGCTGACGAAGATATGACGAGTGGAAGTTTGCGGCCTAAATTTACACAGAAGCCGGGGTCTCGAGTCCTGGCCCATCCGGGTTTCAGTTCAACAACATCGGCTGTGGTGGTGTGATTGGGTCCGGTCTACCGGAGTGGGGGAAAAAACCTTTTTCCTCGCTTTTTCGGATTGATGTGGATGACGGTTGGCTGCCTTGCTGAAAGTCGGAGGAGGGGGGGTGACCACTCAATGCTTGCAGCTGTGGACGGGGGCCGTGCCCGGTGACCCGGTAACGGGCCCGCTGGTGTTCGCTGGGTTTGAATCTCCGCCATCGAAACAACTGATAAGTTTCCCTCTGCAATCGACCGTTCCCTATTCCCCGTCCCCCTCTGAGACATCGAGCCTGCCCGGGGAAGCGATCATGATCGACACCGATCGAAGAGTGGTTGAACGGAATGTGGGTGATCCGTCGCTACGAACTGTGTTGGCAGCCATTGAGTCAATTCATGTGTTCGTTGAAGACCCCACTCAGACGATGATGGTGCGCTTGGCTGCGATGGAGCGAATTGGACCGGACCCTACTCCACTACAAGAAACATCGACAACCGAGACACCCAATATGGCCACTCTGATGAAGGAAATAGACCCCCTAGCGTGTGAAGTATCGGAGCCTTTGACCAGTGTTTTGGACGATGTACACAAGCTTGATGTAACCAAGGGATTGTTTAACCTACGATTGTTGCCGACTATGGAAGGGACTAATTGATGTTCTCACTCCTGAAACTTTTTATGAGAATTGTTATCGGAATACAACTGCGCCACTTCCCTATGCATCTGAGCCGCTAAGATGGCGGACGACTCAACACTGGGAGTTCATAACGGGGAAGGGAATCTCTGGACCTGACGATGTTCACTGCACTATCGTATTACCACTTTGTCTTGCATTGAGTTCTATTACAGTTTTATCATACTCGGACTGTCCTGTGGAAGAGGTGGTTTATCTGGAGGGGACTCATGTGTCTGATAGGGAGGGGCAAGGATGAGATCCAAAGACTGGGTTTGACTCAAGTATCGATGGGCACGGGATCTGCTAGACTTATGCTATAGTAAGGCTGGGCGATGTTTGAAGATCCCCTTGTTGAGATACATATTCGCTATCGGATAGATTTCTTGACTTCACTTTGGGGATCCTTGGTTCTGGCGGGGGGGAGGGGCGACCGGGAGCCTGTACGAACATGCCCTCCTCCACTTCTCTTCTCTACTTCGGTAGATTCTTCTTTTAGAACCTTGTTAGTTGGGGCGACAGGCACGCTGCTACTCGGGGTTAGGCGATAGCTGTTTGCAGGGGTGCAGGGTGGGGGGATGGGTTAATTGTTTTCTTTTTGTTATCGCCCATATGGTTTTTTCTCTTTTTCATTTTTTCTCAGTCTTTCCTTTACTCGTAATATTGGCGACATATCCTGACTTTGATCCTTAACCTCTAGTATTTGGTTGCCATGATTCTCCTGCCGTTTCGATTTTATGGGTGGGAAGGTATTGAGGACCCGCAACTAAACTGTTAACCGATTATACTGATGCACATTTTGTTTTGTGCTTAATTGTGCGAGCCTCTCGAGTATATTTGCTGCTCTACGTCTATCCTGTTTTTTGTACCAATTCACCCTGTCATTATTGGATGTATGCATGGCACCGGATATGTCTGTTTATTTTTTTGCTTTAAAATAATAAAAAGATTTTTTTTTTTAAATATAAAGGCACACTGTGTTCATGCCTGTGCCTCTGTACGGTCCTGGAAATTTTTCGGTGACTATTAAAATCCGTTTCCTGAGTTGGTGAAACATTATCGCAAGCAGGCAACTGCAGACATTTGGGTTTTATTACAGGGTTGTTCTGACATCATAATCAGTGTTGTATACAGATAGTAACTCTTTATTCAGAAAACCGTTAGAAATGTATACATTACCTGATGTTTCTGGGAAGTTTGATTTTTATTTATGACATATGTATGACTTTATTCGACTTGTTTTAAAGTAGTATTAATCTAATACACGTTTTTCATCATAGGTGCAACCATTGGTTCAGAAGAGGCATTTTATTTATATACTTGTGGTGCAGCTTGTACCTCTATTGTGTCCTGTAAATATGGCAAACCCAAGAACAATTATTCCAAATATATCAATAAAGATATTTTGCAAAATGAGCAAATTAAAGAACTTTTCATGAAGCCGAAAGAAGTGGATGTTGGGCCATTAATGGTAAGTTTAGCGTAAGATTTCAAAACTAATCTCTTCTTTCACAGGCAAGATATTTCTGTATTAGTAAAAAAAAAGTAGATCTTGGGACAGATGCAAGGACTCGAATCTCCAATGTGTGAAGTAAATTTCCCCACAATGTGACTACTCCTACTTCTGTTCTTTGGCAACCTTTATTACTTGTAGGGGCAATCAAGGATCCTATCCTGGTGATCTCTGGAGCACGTTTGCAGTCCAGACTGGCTCTATCCTTTGCTTTTTGACTTATTTATGTGCTTTTTGTAGAGCACCTGTTATTGTTTCGGTAAACAACATAGCTCCATCTTAGTCATACCTTGTATTATTTCATGCTCATATATATTATCTCTTGTTCTTCCCCGTCTTATTACATGGAAATTCTTCTTTGTAAGTATCCACTGCTGTACTGCGTGTGAACCTATTGTAAAATGTATCATATGTGCTTCAGTAGTGGCCAGTTCTACTGCTAAGGGGTGGGTGGGGGGAGGGGGAACACCAACAAAAAATCCCCAGAATTTTAATTAAGAAAATAGCGCTTAACTGCTCCGACGGCCGCTGCCTTGATCCAGATCCTCGCTTCCTATCCTGGAACTGCTGCACACTGCGCAAGCTCCAGTCCCAATCCCCGCGCTGCTCTATTCCCAGTATAACAGAGGAGCTGCCCCTGATGAGCAGGATGCCCAAGTTGATGCTAAAAAATGCCACCTATGCCTGTATTCTTTTGCCGTTTTATATGGTGCAAACTTTTCCGAAGGATATTCGAATTCTTTACATGAGTTTACAGCAAGATTACATTACACATGTTTTGAAGGCATGGGTGGATCAAGTTATTTGCTCAGCAGCATAGGATGTTGAGCTGAGATTGGGACACAGACCTGGTTTGCCAGTTTCAAGGTTAGTGGCTCTGGCTATTAGGCCACATCTGCTTCCACTTTGTAGATAAAAATTCTTGAATCAATCCCTGTCGGCACTGTAGAAATTCCACAGTAACTTTAAAAGCAATTTTGAGGATACAGTATTCGTGAAAGCCTTCAAACAACGCCTCATAATTAGCACACTTGCCTGATTAAAACAAAAAACAAGCAGTGGCTGCTAGTATTTTAGCATTGTTTTTTTATATAAAACAGTAAAAGTTGCTGGGCATTTGACAATAATAACAAAAAAATGGAAAAAAAATAAACTTTTTATGTTCCTCAAAAAGCACTCGTAGGCACTGGCACTGTAGGAAACTACTTAGGAGAAACTACTTAGGAGAAGTGTGGCTCAATGGTTAGAGCGGCAGACCCGGATGCAGAGGTCTAGCCCGGGACCAGGGTTCAATTCCCCGCCTCGGCGGGTCTTGGGCTCAAAAATTCCACAGACCTGATCATTCTCGCCTCGGTGCCTATTCCAATCATGGAGTCCCACTCTGCAACTCTGGGCAATAGCTTGCTTAATCTCCACAACAGCCCCCACAACGCTAAGGATGCCTGGCCTCCACCTTGGGGGTGCCCAGGAGTGGACACCTCACAGGGAAAGCCAGGATGGGTTCCACAGCGGTATTCGTACAAGCGCCTTGAGACCCTTGCGAGTGAGTAGTGCGCTATACAAGTATCAATTTACATTTACTTTGTGTTCAGATGTGCTTCTTGTGAATGAGCGGAATGCTATCACTCTCAGTGAAGTTGGCCAATGGCTGAAGTAGTCTGACTCATTGCCCATGCTGTATGCTACATTGGGCGGAATAAAAATGTGAATGACGCAACAACAGACCAATGGACAAAGAGAACTGTCAGAAAGCCCCTATAAGTCGTTTAGTATAGATGTATCTGACAGAGACTTTTAGCCGCAGATTCTGTACCTTAATTTTAACCTGAGGCGTCAGACTGGATCCAGAAATCTTTTCATGAGCAGTACCCCTGCGCGCCGGTTGGTGGCGTTGTTGGGCTGTGCATGATGCCGTCCCCACAGAAGGTGACATGCATGGTGCCTGTTTAGGTGCCACGCCAGCGCACTGGCGTCAGCTCTTTTTATTCAGCTCCAGTCAGCGCAAATCTGGAGAAGATCTATCCCTTAGTCCATTTTTGACAGATTAGTTCGACGTTTTTTTCTAAGTCTTTTTGAGGTTTAACTCCTGATGTGGCAGGGATGTCATTCAAGAAGGCCGGCTTCAAGCCCTGTGGTGCCTGTCACTGCTCGAGGTTGGTGACTGACCCGCATCTTCTATGCCTTTGGTGCCTCGAGCGCGACCAGATCTGAAGGCCTGCTCCGATTGCCATGCCATGAACCCAAAGGCCTTGTGGGAGCTATCCCCCAAGCTTCTGGTGGTGAAATGTGCGAAGCTGTGACAATACAGATCCCGGTCAAGAGGAAGGTTCTGGGAGCTATTGCAGAGTCTGAGATCCTCGTTGCACTCAGTCATTGGGCTATTCGGGTAGTCCCTAACATAAAAATAAGTTGGAGCGTTCTTCGACTTCACCTCGTCCATCAGCTGACGAGACATTTGAGGCCTGGCTCCGAGGTTGAGCCAGCGCCTGGGCCATCTCCGCTCCTACCGGAGTTTCCAGGAGCCAGAGCAACCTCTGCCCCATTACAAGAACTGTATGAGGCCATGCACCTCATATTTAAGCAGCCCATTCCCTCTGGCGCACCTCTTGGCCCCATGGGCTCGGGGGACACACTAATGGATCCACGCTGGCTCAGGCACCAGGGATGGACAGATGGATCGGATTGGCACCAGTAGTGCTGCTTCGACCTTCCCCCGATGCCGATATCGATGCTTCAGGCACTGTCCCCATTCTGATCCCCGACTTCAGGATGGAGCTGGAGGGGTGTCGTCCGATTGCGACTGTATCTGAGTGAAGCCATGCCTTCCAGGCTGAAGCCTGAGCCCTATTCTTATGGGCTGGGACTCTGGGAGGAATGGGAGAGGTCGTTGGATCCTGAAGAATACTAGCCCTATGATACCAACATGGATTGGTGTGAGGATTTGGCGGACGCCAGCAGAATACCTCTCCAGATACTCGCATGCTTCTCTGCCACCCCCCCCCCCCCCCCCCCCCCCCCGGTGGATATGAATGAGGAAGCTTCATTTGATTTATTTTTTTGTTTTTTTCAACTTTTTTTATTTTTTGATCGTTGAAAGCTATCATGGCAAATAGCATACACAGAGATATTCTAGTACCCATCTCCCGTCTCCTTTTCCCCCTCAAGAGATACACAGACGACTCTGTAGGAGAGTAGGGTCTGCAATCCTATGGTCACCCCAGATTTTTGCTTTTTGCTTCACTGGTTTACGACTTTCCCTCGCTGTGGGCCTGCTAATCAGACCCACAGCCTAGCTGTTCGCTCTCTAAATTGACATCCATGTACTTTAGGTGCATTTACCAATTGGTATTGAGACCCCTTATCAGCCCCTGTACAGTGTACCTTAGGTACCCAGGGCATAGGTGAACCCAAGGCCTACCAGGGGCTGAAGCATGTATTATGCCACCCCTGGCTGGCCATCTAAACAGACACAACTGGCTGGTAAGACAACTGGGACAAGATGGTGTAATCACCCTTTGCTGTAGATATAGTATACCTATATCTAACCCCAAAATGGACACATATATTCCTATCAGTCACTCCTATGGCAGGCCTTATCAATCCTGAAGGCAGAGTACTTGGAATTATGTGAGATGGTGCTCTAGCATGAGCTGAGCCTGTCTGCAGCTTGCGGAACCAAGTCCTTATAGCTGTTCCATGATAACGCTATACTATATACTCTTAAGTGCATTATAATCCTCGCGGTTATTGCTAACTTTGGTATAGCATTATCAAAACATGTCGAGTAAGGTGTCATACGAATTGGAATACTACCCCCTCGCCAGTTCTAGCCACGGGGGTAGCATTCCACCCTTTTAGAGGGACACGACATGTATGTAACTGCGAACCCCGGTTAAAGTTAACTCGAGCCTCAGCATCACAAAATGGATGCTGCCACCACAGACACAAGTCTGACCTCCTGCTGCTGGGAGTCCTTCCAGCGAGGGAGGCCTGGACAAAGGGTTTCCTGCCTTGGGAGGTGTTAGCACCACCCCAGACAGGATTTTGTGTATTAGGTAGGACAGGCCTGTAAGGAATGAGACATGCCTGGGGCACACAAGGTGTCCCTGTGCATACACCGGTTCAAACCAGTTGCTGGGGCACTCCAGCCCCAGCTCTGGCACGAAACCAGACAAAGGATAGGGGGTGTAACCACCCCCTTCCTGGTCCCACCCATAGGAGGGACCTAGTCATAGTACAGCCCCCTTTAGCAGGATAAAGGTAGGAGCTGGTCCCATTCCAAATTAGATTATCCTGAATTGAAACTTTACAAGAAGAAACTCTGGACTTCGACGTTCTGCTCCACAGAAGACTGAAGAATCTCCCTTGTGGGCAAGGAGTGTCCACCCTGCTACTGCAGGCACCATCAAGCGTCCTAGCGGTCCACTTTGTCGTCCTTCCTGCCGGATCCAGACTTCAGAGCCCGACGAGACCCGGTCTCCTAGACCTCTCTGACCTCTACTCACATCTGCAGCACAGCTGAGACCCGTGGGTGCGACGAGACACGTGGGACCGGCCATCTTGAAGAGACTGCACTTCGCTTCCAGCACGACTTCGGAGGCATCCTCGAGAAAGTGCTTTGGGGATTGAGAAGCCCCAGCCCCGAGCAGCTCCTGCACCAAAGACCAGCAGCCCTCCAGCATCCACGAGATCTGCGTGGGGCCCTTTTGCTTGATTGCTGCTCGACGCGTTGTCTGGTCACTTGCCGGCTGGCTAGTGACCTCCTAGACGACGATCCACGAAATCTACACTGCTGGTCTGGTTGCTCCAGACTGGCCCTTGCTTCCTTCCAAAAGAGGAGCATCCCGGACCCTCCTGGTCCACTCCAGACGCCGTTTCCACTCACCGCGTGGGTTGCCTTTGCCAAGGCCTGTTGACTCCAAATCCGGATCCGACACCGCCCACAGCGAGAGCCTGCGTGGGACAGCTCGTGCCTCCATCCTGGTCGTCGAAGACACCTCCTGGTCCACATGGCTGCAGAGACAAGCATCCACTCTTCACCTGATCGCGACGACAGCCTCTGGTTCCCTCCTGGTTCCGCACTGGTCACTGGCTAGTGACTTTGAACACTGTCCCTTCTGCTTTCAGGTCCTCTTCTTCCTCGATCCACCCGTGGATCGCACCGGACATCTTCCTCCTGGTCGCCTGCAGCATCTTTCTTCAAGGCTCCATTGACTTATACCTTTTACTTAGTATATGGTTTGCCGTG
Source organism: Lissotriton helveticus (assembly GCF_964261635.1). Taxonomy (NCBI): domain Eukaryota; kingdom Metazoa; phylum Chordata; class Amphibia; order Caudata; family Salamandridae; genus Lissotriton; species Lissotriton helveticus. Next base: position 1,153,168,201 of record NC_136067.1, on the reverse strand, counting down.
CCCCTAGGGCACCATTGTAATTTTGTGCAACTTACCGTATTTTTCCTAAGAGATTGTCATGTGCTTAGCCCTCTGACCTCATAAAGAGTTCAGAGGTGGTGTTATTAATAAATATATCGTTTATTTTCATAACAACCTGTGTGGTGTCCTTTCATCTGGTATTCAAGGGGTTATATGTGGTAAAACAGCTGGCTTCACATGCCAAAAGAGTTTAGCCTAAGACTGCTTTGTCCATGCTACCATTAGGATAGCTGGTCTATAAGGTTGACTTACAACCAATCACCATAAGGGTTGTTTGGACTGATACAAGGTGATCACTAGAACTAGTGAGCATCATATATCAGGCCAACTTCTCACAGACTCCATTTTATACAATGCCAATATCCTAGATCTACAATTTAAAAAAGTAGGAGCTTCCGGACCTATCCATTGTGACGTAATGCACAGCCGAGCCATCGCCATTTCTATAAACAAAAAGGCTGCAGTATTTCTAGATCTTCCACTCATCCCAGTATCCTCTCATCCCATTATGACCAACTCTGGGAAAATTACTACCAGAATTTTTAAAACTGAATTTATAAAGTACTCAATTTCGTGAAAGAATCCCCCCAGGAGTGGGCACAGATAAAACATATGAATTGCATCCGCCGCTTGAGCTCCACACCTGCCACATCTATTGTCCTTCCACCCCCCACCTCTTAGCAATCTTCGCAGGGGTGTAGTACAAATCAAACACTGCCATATAACATTGAGTCCGTAGGCTGCCAGAGATTAAGACCTGACTTGCCAGTTCTAAGGCGTAACCAATATCGACCCCCTTCTTCCCAAGTTTTCACTCCCACTTGACATTCTGATCATTGATATCATCCGGAGAATAAGATAAAAGATATTAATAAATTGTACCTATTCTCACTTTCCTTTGACTTAATTAAACTATAGAGATCTCTTAAAACACAGAAGTGGCCCCACTTTGGTGTCTATCAAAAAAGCTCCTAATCTGAAGATACTTTAAAAAGTTGTGATTATTTAACCGAAACTTCTCCCTTAAAAGGATGCCATTTGCCCTTCCTGTCATAAATCCCCAAAAACTTTCAGACTCATCCGCTGCCATCTAAAGATAACCTGATGGCAAAATGCCGGCAGCCGAAAACGTCGTATAAGCATTGATATTTGAGATTTTCCATTTACACCAAATATTTCGCCAAATCGAATACGCAGCGCTAATTACTTTGAACCTCGTTTTTTTTAAATAACTCGGTTCCAATGTCCGGACTAGGATGCCTTTAGCGGCCTTTCCCAGACCTATTTCATAAATAATTGTTCTGTTAGCCAACGGGACCCTTAGCCCTATCCCCTACTAAGGGTACTCCCAAATGTTTCAGCATGGATGACCAATTGTACAGCAAGACATTGGGAACCGCCCAGCCCCCACGGTCCCTCAGGAGATACATCCATTTGGCAGCCCTACCCGATCAACGAAAGCCCCAGAGAAATCTAGAGCATATCCTCTCAGCCCTAACCGAGCATTCTTGAGAAAACTCCAGAGGGATGGTTCTGAATAAATACATGAACTATGGAAAAAACAGCATTTTAAGTATATTACAACGGCCGTATAGTGAGAGATGCAAATGATCTAGTCTTTCTAGTTTAGTGTTTATAGATTCGACCACTGGCAAGATGTTCAGGTCGGGGATAGTATCAACTGAGGCGGTGGTTTTAACTCCCAAGTAAGTTGCTTCGGTAACAACAGGGACATCGGCAGGACACAGACGCTGAATGTAAAATATGCGTCTTCTCAATATTCAATTTATAGCCTGATGTTTTCTCTGCGAGAGTCTTCAGGGTCGCAAAGGCCAGGGCGACATCCCTAGTTAAAACCACGATGTCGTCCACATAAGCTAGCTTTTTATAGTCTGTATCATTGACCGTGATCTGCAAAATATTTTGATTCCCTTCAATTTTGTTGAGTAAAGGGTCAATGTACAGAGCAAAAAACAAGGGTGAACATGGACACCCTTGCCTAGTGCCCCTACTGATGTTAAATATCCCTGTTTCCTGCCCTGAAATACAAATTGTTGCATCTGGGAAAATATACAACGCCTGCAGTGCCTGAAAGAATTCAGTACAGAACCCTTTCCAGCAAAGCACTGCCCACAAAAATCGCCAGGAGACTCTGTTGAACACCTTCTCGGCGTCCAACAGGATCACCCGCATGGGCGATTTGTGGCCTGTGCCCAATCCAACAAAGCAATGACCCGCCTGACAAGGTCAGCCGTATCCCTTCCAGGAATAAACCTGTGTTGACGTATGGAAACTAGCGGAGTGATGACTTTCGCGGGTCTAGTGGCTAGGATTTTAGAATAAACCTTACTTATCTGTATTAATAAGTGAAATAGGTCGATAGGAGGAGGGATTTAACTCAGACTTATCCTTTTTCTTAAAAAGAACAATGGTTGTTCGCCTCCAGCATTCGGGTATAACACCCAGCCGTGGGCCGTGGAGGGAGTTACGGTGGGGCAGGGAGGCGGGGAGGGGGCGGGGCAGGGTGGAGAGGGCTAAAAACCGGCACCTGGATAATTACAGGTAAGTAAACAATTTGATTAATAAAACGAATTTCGTAGTGCACACTGCATCGCATTTTGCGATGCAGTGCGCGCTACGAAATTTGTTTTATTATTTAAATTGTTTACTTACCTGTAATTATCCAGGTGCCGGTTTTTAGCCCTCTCCACCCTGCCCCGCCCCCTCCCCGCCTCCCTGCCCCACCGTAACTCCCTCCACGGCCCGCGGCTGATAACACCCCTTTGTGCCTCCCCAAAAACAGATAAAACATCCAGTCGGATTTCTTGAGAGAAAGCCCTATAAAATTCTAGCGGGATAGGGTCAGGGCCAGCGGCCTTTCCATTGGCCAAAGATTTTATGGCCATTTCCACCTCCTCCCATATAATTGGTGCTGAGAGAGCCTCATTCTGTTTTACTGTAATTTTAGGTGTAACAATGTCTTGCAGGAACCCCTCCGTCCCGGACTTACTAGATATCATAGTCCTTTCCTCCGTATAAAGCTGGGTATAAAACTTTTCAAAAACCTTCATGACTCCCTCCTGGGTATCCTGAATCCGGCCATGCTGATCTTGGACTCTCAGAATTCTATTTGCTACATTTCTCTGGTGTAATCGTTTAGCCAGCACTCTACCAGAGTTTTCCCCCGAATTCATACATCATAGTATGATATTGCATATACTTTGCGGCCAAGTCTTCCCCAAAGTGTTCTAATAATTTTGATTTAATAATAGCCACCGCTTGTTGATTTTGCTCAGTGTCGTGCCCATCCTTAATATCCTGCATTAGCTCTAACTCTGCTACTCGTAATTGGTCAACACGCTCCTTAGTCTGCTCCTGATCCATCTTCCAGCAATAGGCATCAAAACTCTTCGTCTGTCCACGTACTGCGGCTTTAAATGTATCCCACACTATACAATCTGAAGCAGTTCTTCCGTTAATACTCAAAAATTCTGTTATCCATTTAGACATATGGTCCCGATAGGCTTGATCCAGCAGTAGTTTCCTTTCAAATGTCCATGGCCTTGGGACTCTATCCCCATAACCCCAGGGACATTCTACCATCAGCGAGTTGTGATCAGATAATATCATCGGGGGAATTTCGACACTCTGCCAGCTGGTCAGACATAAAAACATAATCCAAACTAACCATTTTATTGGGGGGCGGGCGGAATAATGCGTGAAACCATAATCATTTTTTTTGTGCCTAAACCAAGCATCCACTAATCTGTGTTCACATACTAAAGTTCGAAGGGCCTTAAAAACTCTCGGTTTCCTCCCCCGATAGCCTTGTTTACTTAGAAGATTAAAGTTGCCTGCCAAATGAATATTTAAATCCCCACAAACGATCAGTGGATGGGGCCACAATGCAAGCTCAACATTTAAAAATTTCATAACCTCTGGGTCACTTAAATTTGAACCATAAACCGAACAGATAGAAATAGGCCTGTTATTGATCATGATCTCCGCCAACGACCCGCTCTATCCTCTTTCACTTTTTTACCGATCCCAGCTCCCCACCTTACCAATATGGCCACACCCCTAATCATGGATGATTGCCTTGTACAGGCTACTAAATCAAAACCTAGCCCTTTCAGACACTCCCGCTTCCCCATGGGATATGCGTTTCTTGTAAACACAAAACATCCACCTACATGGTTTGTAAGACTTTGCATAGGAGCCCCCGTTTCTTGCCATCATTTAAACCACAGATATTCCAGGTACAGATACGCAACCTACCCCATCTCATTTAATAAAAACATAAATCCTGAACATAGCTCGACAAATAGTAATAATATATCTGAAAGAGACACGTTAGTGATAGATTCCTTACCTTAGAATATCCCCAGGCGTCAGACTGGATCCGGAAATTTTTTGCGTAGCAGTACCCTTGCGCGTCGGTAGGCTCCGCGTCCGTCGTCGGCGTCGTGGGCGCCATGATGACGTCGTCGGAGTACTTAGACGCCGCCTCCGCGTGCTGACGTCAGTTCTTCTTTTTTCCGTGCCAGCAGGGCAGATCCGGAAAAAGTGGTACCTTAGTCATTTTTTGAGTAAAACTTTTTACGATCCTTTTTGATCTTTCCTATCGAATCTTCGACTCCGAACGGTGCCGGTAGGGATGCCAGGTTTTAAGCCTTGTGAGGATTGCGATCGACTGATGTCTGTCACGGACCCTCACCGTCGTTGTCTCCACTGTCTCGGTGTCGATCATGACGAAAAGACCTGTTCCGACTGCCGGGCCTTGACTTCGAAAGCTAGGCGGGAGCGGTCCCGCAAGCGACTCGAGCTCCGGCAGTCGGCCCCGCGCCATGAGAGGTTCCGGTCCGGACGGAGGTAGAGGGACCGGTCGCGGGAGCGGAGCCACCATAGCTCCGGGAGTCGACATCACTCCTCAGGGTCGAAGTCGTCAGGTAAGCGCAAGAAGTCGAAGAGACGTCATTGCTCTTCTGACTCCCCCCGACGCTCGCACGACGTGGCCGGGGGTTCGGGTGACACCGCCCACGCGCTCCGCCGGAGTCGGGAGCGTCGCGTCCGTCCCCACACCCTCCGGTCCCTGGGCCCCGCGTGACGCCGGAGGAGATCCAGCGGTTCCTCGTGGCCATGAAGTCCCTCGCCCCTCCGACGGGCTCCGCGGCGCCTTCGGGCCCAGCGGATCCGTCTGGGGGCCCTCGATGCCGTCGGGTGCTTCAGCTCAGTCGCCGCCGGCGCCTTTGGGCCCGGCGCTGCAGGGCCCCACTGGATCCGCTTCCGGATCCAGGTCGTCGCCGGTTGACTTGTCGACCTCACCGGCGCCGGTCCCTCAGGTGTCACCTCCGGCGCCGTCTTCGGGCGGCGCCGTCCCCGATGCCTCCCTCGCTCCGGTTTCGGCGCCGGAGCGGCGCCGCTGGGCGCCGATCTTGACGCCGTTTGGAGAATTCGTCTTCCATGAGCCGGCCCCATCATTTGACACCCCTGAGCACCAGGAGATGGGTGATGAGGAGAATTGGGAGGGGTCTGAGGACCCTCTGACACGGGAGTGTCAGTCCCAGGAGGACTGGACAGGTGAGCTTGGGGAGGCCAGTGGTCTGGACACTTAGCCAGATACTGGTTTTGTCTCACCTCCTACCGTGGCTACGGAGGAGGGGGCAAAGTACAGTGTGGTGCTGACGCGGGCGGCCAAGGCCTTGGGCCTTGAACTCCCCGTCGCGGCCGTGAGGACTAACCTCCTCACTGAGGTCCTTAAACCGCAGTCAAGCTCGGCTGAGCCTCTGCTGCTGTTTAATGAGGCCTTGACCGACGTTCTTTTGGGCACTTGGTCCAGGCCCGCTACAGGTTCGCCTGTACATAGGAACGTGGCCAGACGCCACCGCCCGGCCCCGGGCGACCCTTGTTCCCTGTCCACCCAGGCCTCCAAATCCCAGGCCGCATTCCCGTCGGCTGCGCCAGACAGGGAATCCAAGAGGTATGAGCAATACGGCAAAAAGGTATTCTCCTCCCTGAGTCTGGGACTGCGGTCTTCCAACACCGCATGCCTCTTGGGCCGCTACACCCACTCTCTGTGGGATACGGTCGCGGATGTGCTGCCAGAAGGCCCGTTGGAGGTACGGGCTAAACTCGGCCAAGCCCTTGTGGAAGGCCGAGATGCGGCACATTATTCTATCCGGTGTGGACTGGATACCACCGACTCACTGGGCAGAGCGATGGCAACGACGGTGGCGATTCGTCACCACGCCTGGTTGAGGTCCGCCAACTTCTCGGCTGATGTCCAGAACACACTCATGGACATGCCGTTTGATGGCCGTCGCCTTTTTGGCGACAAGGCAGACCATGCGCTTGAGCGCTTTAAGGACTCCAGGACTATGGCCAAGTCCTTGGGCCTCTCGGCCCCGCGCCAGCAATCGGCTGCCTTTCACTCCTTTCGTGGCCAAGGAAGGGGTGTACCCACACGTGCTGCCAGCCACGCACCGCAGGGTAATACCCAACGCGGTGGCGGCTGTGGAAACCGCCGTGGCGGCGGTAGGGGACAACGGCGAGGGCAGTCCACACCTTCCCCCGCAGCATCTGACTCAAAACCCTCCTAGTCCGTGCTTTCAGGCCCATGTGTCGCCAGTGGGGGGCAGGGTTCGCCATCACCTCCTCCACTGGCGCACTGTCACGTCGGACAGGTGGGTGCTGCAAATCGTCCGAAGGGGCTACTCCCTCCCCTTCGAGGCGACTCCTCCAGCCATGCCACCGCAGAACCACCGTGTATCGGGAGATCATTTGGGACTTCTGCAGGAGGAAGTTACTGCCCTCTTGGCCAAGGGGGCCATCGAGCACGTTCCTGGGCCAGAAGTAGGGTGTGGTTGCTACTCCCACTACTTTCTGGTACCCAAGAAGGGCAAAGGGGGCCTACGCCCTATCTTGGACCTACGGAACGTCAACGGCTTCCTCCGGAAGGAGAAGTTCAAAATGCTGACACTGGCTCAGGTCTTAGCTGCCCTGGACCCAGGAGACTGGATGGTAGCGTTGGACTTGCAGGACGCTTATTTCCACATCCCTGTCCTGCCGGCCCACCGCGCTACCTGCGGTTCACGGTTGGCTGCGAGCACTTTCAGTTTACCGTGCTCCCCTTCGGCCTTACCAGCGCCCCACGGGTGTTCACAAAGGTGATGGCGGTGGTCGCAGCTCATCTGCACAGGTTAGGGGTTTGTCTTCCCCTACCTCGACGACTGGTTGTTGAAGGCGGGCTCGCCCCAGACAGTCGTCAGCCACCTCCAGACAACGGCAGACCTCCTGCACCTGCTGGGGTTCTCCATCAATGTGCAGAAGTCACACCTGTGCCCCTCTCAGAAGCTCCTCTCCATCGGAGCGGTTCTCGACTCGGCGCGGTTTCGGGTTTATCCACCCTAACAGCGGGTTCGGGATATTCAGGCTCTGATTACACTCTTTCAGCCTTTATCCCGGATCTTGGTCAGGTTGACGCTGCGGCTTCTGGGGCTTATGGCCTCCTGCATCTTTCTGGTGCATCACGCCCGGTGGCTGATGCGGGCTCTGCAGTGGGACCTGAAGTTTCAGTGGGCCCAGAATCAAGGCAACCTATCCGACCATGTCCTGATCTCGGAGGGCACTGCAAGACAGCTGCAGTGGTGGCTCACGGACCGCGATTGGGTCAGCGGCAGATCCCTATCCCTTCCCCAACCGGAGCACTTAGTTGTGACAGACGCATCCCTCCAGGGCTGGGGAGGCCACATGGGAGAGGTGGAGATCAGAGGCCTCTGGTCTCCGGCGGAGTCCCGGCTCCATACCAACCTTTTGGAGCTGCGGGCGATTCGTCTAGCACTGAAGGCATTCCTCCCCTCTGTTCGGGGGAGTGTAGTGCAGGTGTTCACGGACAACACCACCGCCATGTGGTACTGCAACAAACAGGGCAGGGTGGGGTCGTGGACCCTTTGCCAGGAGGCTCTGCGCCTCTGGCAGTGGCTGGAACATCAGGGCGTGACCCTGGTGGTTCAACACCTGGCGGGTTCTCTGAACGCCAGGGCGGACGAGCTCAGCCGTCGGTGCATGATGGATCACGAATGGCGTCTGAACTCGGATGTGGCGCAAGGCCTCTTTCAGCAGTGGGGAGAGCCTTGGTTAGATCTATTCGCCAAAGAAGAGAACGCGCAATGTCATCAGTTCTGCGCGTTGGAATTTCCAAGGCGGCACTTGCTCGGAGACGCTTTTCGTAGCCTTTCCGCCTATACCACTTCTGCCCAGAGTGCTGAAGAAGATCAAGCGCGACCGGGCCCAAGTCATCCTTGTGGCTCCGGATTGGGCAAGAAGGTACTGGTATCCAGAGCTACTCAGTATGTCAGTCGATCCCCCGGTTCGTCTGCCTCTTCAGGAGGACCTTCTGTCGCAACAGCAGGGGACGGTCCTCCACCCGAACCTGTCCAGTCTCCACCTCCATGCTTGGAGATTGAGCGGCGACAGTTGAGGCCATTTGACTTGCCTCCTGAAGTCTGTAATGTCATTCTTGGAGCCAAGCGTCCCTCCACAAAATCGGTATACGCCTGCAGGTGGAATAAATTTGTGGCATGGTGCACAGCGAAGGCTGTGGATCCACTTTCTGCCCCTCTTTCTGAGGTTCTTCTCTTCCTTCTTTCTCTTGTCCAGCAGGGCTCTGCTCTGGGCACTATCAAGGGCTACCTTTCTGCCCTTTCAGCCTTTCTAAGGCTGCCTGATCAACCTTCTTTGTTCAAGTCCCCTATTGTAAATCGCTTTCTGAAGGGCATCACACACACGTTCCCTCCTGTTCCGTTTGTGATGCCTCAGTGGGACTTGAACCTTGTTCTTACATTCCTGATGTGCACTCCGTTTGAGCCACTTCACAACTGTCCTCTCCGCCTTCTTACTCTGAAGACTGCTTTCCTGGTTGCCATCACCTCTGCCAGGACAGTGAGTGAGCTCCAGGCTCTTTCATCTAAACCCCCTTTCCTTTCTGTCCATCCGGACAAGGTTGTGTTGCGGACTAGGCCATCTTTCCTGCCCAAGGTTGTCACGGCCTTCCACATCGGGCAGTCTATCACCTTGTCTACCTTCTTTCCGCCACCGCATCCCTCTAAAGAGGAAGAGCGGCTCCACCGTCTGGACCCAAAACGTGCGCTCTCATTCTATCTGGATCGCACACACCAGTTCCGGGTGGATGACCAACTCTTTGTTGGTTACGTGGGCGCTAAGAAGGGAAAGGCAGTGCACAAGCGGACCATCTCCCGGTGGATCATCTTGTGTATCCAAGCCTGTTACTCCTTGGCTAAGAAGGAGCCCCCTGTTGGATTGCGGGCTCATTCCACTCGGACCACGGCGACTACAACTGCCCTGGGCCGGGGAGTGCCCTTGCAGGACATTTGCCAGGCAGCTACGTGGGCCTCGCTGCACACGTTTGCAAGACACTATTGCCTGGACAGTCAAGTCCGGAGGGATGGCTTCTTTGGCCGTTCCGTCCTCCAGGACTTTTTGGTATGATTATTGGTTCGCAGACCCACCACCGGGGTTGGTATTGCTGGGGTATCTATTCTAAGGTAAGGAACCTATCACTAACGTGTCTCTTTCAGATGCACAAGTTACTACTTGTGTAACGATATATCTGTAAGAGGCATTAGTTAGTGATAGATTCCTTACCGACCCACCCATCCTCCCCGTTCTGCGAACCGATATCTAGGGTTAAGGTCATCCCCTTTCAGGGCCCTAGTTTCAATGGCACCAGTGTTGGTTTTTAACATGGCTCTGCGTTTCTGGAGCGGAAAAGCTGTGTCTAAGAACTGATGTCAGCACGCGGAGGCGGCGTCTAAGTACTCCGCCGACGTCATCACGGCGCCGACGATGGACGCGGAGCCGCAGACTACGCCTACCGACGCGCAAGGGTACTGCTACGCAAAAAAATTCCGGATCCAGTCTGACGCCTGGGGATATTCTAAGGTAAGGAATCCATCACTAACTAATGTCTCTTACAGATATATCGTTACACAAGTAGTAACTTGTGCATTACCGCCACTCTTTTTACTTATCTCCGTGCCAATACCATCATTCACGTTACCATTGCCATGACTGCAGTTAGAGACCAAAACACTGCGAACCCCCAAACCCCACCCCATTGACCCCACACCTACCCCCACCCCTACCACAACCCCTCACCCACCCCAACCATCCTCCCCCCCCTTTTGAGGCAACAGGACCTAGGTCCTTGTGATGGAATAAACTGGCTCCCCCCACTCCCCCCTGGGTCCTTCCTCCCATTTTAACAAAGAGGGGATCTGAGCTACTATTAGCCAATATAGCACCCCTAAAAAAATTTCATTTAGCTCACCCCCCACCTCCTTAACTTGGACTATGATAGTCCCATTGATGGAAAAGAAAGACAAAAGTGACTCATATACACTTCCTAAAGTGAATTCAGAAACTCCTTTGCCTGAATTTCAGACAAAACAATCTTGTCTGCCCCTGAAATTTTATGTTCATCTTAGAGGAATAAAGCAAAAAGGCTTGCGCCCCTTTTGCTTGAAATGCAGCAATTAGATTTACCTGGACGAAACTCTGCTATAGAATTCCAGAACTTCAACTATCTACACTTTGTTGGATGACCGAAGAATCTCCCTCGGAGTAAAGGAGTTACTCCCCTGCAAGGCAGGCACCAAAGACGAATCTGTCCGGTTTGCAACTATGCAGCTCCTGAAGGACTCCGAAGACTTTGCAACAAAGGAGGTGGGTTTCCAAGCTTCCCCGAGGCTGATCCATTCTCTCAGCAAACCTGAGATCCAAAGCCCTCGTGGGGATCGTGCAACCCGTACGCCTGGACACCGTGACCATTTTCAGCAGCATATGCTTCTTGGCGATCCTGGAGGCTGTGCTCCGGGCTACTTATAGTCCAGACCCCAGGCAGTGATTCCACCAAAGATTACTAGCCTACACTCCACGAGTGACCTGTGGGCTGGTATTTAGTGATTCCTCTTGCGGTCCGTTTGCGATCCCTTGTCCGTCGGCTTGTGGGTCCCTGAGAAGGGTACTGTAACTTTGAACGGGCTTACCTGGTTGCTACAGACGTGTCCTGACTCTCCATCGCTTGGGGACTCACCAGGACCTTGCTGGTCCATCCCGAAACCTTTTTACTCTCACTGCGTGGGTTGCTGTTGCCAAGGCTTGGTGGTCTCCGGTCTGGACACCGATCCCCCGCCCCCTCACCCCCCCCCCCAGCACTCCGCATCCTTCGTGGGACAGCTCGCGTGCGGACTCTGGTCGACGTCTCCTGGTCCCCGTGACAGCGGAATCCAGCTTCACCTCATGGCACCTGAAACACCCGACATTGGTGGGCATTGGTCTATCGTGCCCCTGGTCACCCTTAACTGACCCAAACTCTGTCCCCTCTGCTTTCAGGTTCTTCACAGCTCCGATCCAGGCTTGGATCACACTGGACACTTTTCCTTTCCACGGCAGCAGCACTTTGCAGCTATCCGAATTGAAAACAGCAACAATTCCCAACACCATTTGGCACCTATGCACCCAGCTTCCCTGGGTGAGGTAACACGAGTACTCCGGTGCTCACATGGGTGCTGGCTTTTGAGCCTTCTAAGTCTAAAAGGGTTTGCTCCAAGTCCTCTCCGAAGTGTCCCTAATCTTTAAAATTCTAACTGCGACTTTCCCATCGGATTGTACGGAGCTCGCGACTTTGTTCCCACACTGCACTCGTCCCCCTGGGTCCCCTGTGTCACTACCTTGGGTGGTTCCTTGGGGTACCAGCGATTCTACGTGCTCTAGGCACTGTGACTAGTCAAGTCGTGGTTCTTGTACCACTTTCTTAATATATGGTTTGGTCTCCCCCTGGGGCCCATTGTATATTGTGCTATTTATTTACGTTGTAGTGTGTTGATATTGTGTATCTTGCTCTCTAATCTCATAAAGAGGTAAGTAGAGAGTGTTTAGTAATAAATACATATATTTTATATATACCTTGTGTGGTTCTCCTTTCATTTGGTCATTCAAGAGGTTATAATCTGCTAAACCAAGCTGCTTTACACTCCTTCAATACTTAGCCTGAAGGCTGCTCTCAATAGCTACCACTAGAATAGCTTTCAATAAAGTTTGTCTTAAACCTATTCCTCAATAAGGGTTGTTTGGACTGGTACAAGGTGCCCACTTTAATTAGTGGTCAGCGTATACCAGCCCAACTTCTCACATTGGTGTGCAGCTGTTGGGATTCAAGCTTGCTATTGTTTTACCAGATAAATCTCATTCAGTGATTAACTGAAACCCACTATAGGTACTTAGGTACATATAAAAGAAGTCTAGTATAAAGTAAGTTCTACTGAACTTGGGTAAGTCAAGGGTCTAGCACACCCTTTCTCCAACTCAAGAGAGAGTTTAGTAGTCCCACTAAGTTAGGTAGGTGCCTACACCACATAACACTAGTATGTCTTCAATAGCTGATGCTAGTGACTCCATGCTGACTAAGTATGACCATGTCCCATTCCAAGAATTGAGGAACATGTGTGCATCTAGGAAACTGAAGACCGGGAAAACCCTAGAGCTCAACACCTCATAGAGTTATTGCTTTTAGATTACCTCAGAAAGACCCCAGGGTCTGATGAGGCAGGCAGGTTGGGTGGGGCAGCAGAAGAGGACATGTTAGGAGGTGAGCACATCCAAGACCTAGACTCTGAAGCTGACCAGGAGGAACATGATGATTCTAACCTGGACAATCGAATTCTTCCCATAGATGGGGGAGAAGGCCTCAGGGGCCCTCTCTTTACTCCACCTGGAAGGGTTAGCAGTTTACCAAGAAGATTAAGATCTCCTACACACGAGTCTAATCATTCTGGTAATTCTGTATGGACCTCTGTTTCTCATAGGACTTCTACTTCTCACTAGAGAGTGACTTCCTATGATAAAAAGTGAAAACTGCTTGAGTTTGAGAAAGCTCAGCTTAGAATCAGCAGTTGACCTTAGATAGGGAATCCCTGGAGCTCCAGAGAGTTTCACAAAGTTGGGGCTAGAGCTCCATGGCGGCAGCTACAGTGTCCCTAGAGGTAGAGGACATACTCATGACCATAGGAACCTGAACAAGATTGTCCCTCCCTACCAGAGTGGGGATGACATCCACAAAAGGATAACTGCGCTTTGAGAGGGTCTGTAAAGTAAAGAGGGTCCCTCGGGAGCAGTGGGCAGCAATCTTCTTGTGGCTCTCCTTTGCAGACAAAGGCAGAGACAAGCGCCTCACTGTAAGAGAAGCGGATGCTGATAATTACAAAGTCTTGAAGAGTGCTCTCATGGATGGGTTTGGGTTAACCACTGAACAATACAGGATTAAGTTCAGAGACACCAAAAAAGGCACCGACTCGAGACTGGGTTGACTTTGTAGATTGTGCTACTAAGGCTCTGGAAGGCTGGTTACTTGGCAGTTAAGTGTGTGATTTTAAATGATTTTACAATTTAATTATGAGGGAGCAGATACTTAATAATTGTCAAAATCAGCTGTTGCATCAGTACCAGGTAGACTCTGATCTGACCTCTCGCCAAGAATTGGGCCAGAAGGCAGACAAATGGGTCAGAACCAGGGTGAGGCAGAAGGTTCAGAACCAAGGTGGTGACTCAAAGAAGCAAGATTCTAAAAACTCTGATAAGGGTGGGGAAAAGGGTAAAGAACAGAAGTCTTCTCAAGGACCCAAAAAATCTGCATCTGATGGGGAATCACAATCAAACAAGGGTAAAGGCAAGAAGAAATCATGGTGTAAAATCTGTAAACAGAAACCCCATTGGACAAGTGACTGTAACAAGTCCAAGGACTCAACTTCCACTACCACTGCCCCTAAGGCAACTGTTCCCCCTAGTTCAGCTCCAAGTGGCAGTTCTCAGAATAAGGGTGTAGTAGGGTTAACCCTGGGATCTGAGATGGACTCTGGCCTAGTCAGAGTTCCTACTCAGGATGTACTGATCTGTGACAGGGGCATGGATATGGCCTCCTTATTTGTGACTCCCAGTAATTTGGGCAAATACAGACAGCAGCCCTTGATAAATGGAAAAGAGGCCTTGGCATTCAGGGACACAGGAGCAAGTGTTACAATGGTGACAAAACATCTTGTGGCTCCTGAGCAAATCATACTTGGGGAGATGTACTAAGTGACCAGTGCTAGCAATGTCAGGACAGACCATTCCTTGGCAGTTGTTAATTTCACCCTGGGAGGGGTAACTGGCCCTAAGAAGGTTGTGTTAAGTCCAGACCTCCCTGTTGAATGCTTGCTTGGCAATAGTTTAGAAACTTCAGCTTGGGCTGAAGTGGAGCTCAGGACTCATGCGGAAATGTTTGGAATCCCAGCAGATGTGTTTGCTATGACCAGGTCACAGGCAAAAATGTCTAACACTGAACAGGTCTTGGATCCTGGAAGAATGGACCAAGCACCTTCCAAGAGGAGGAGTAGTAGGGGTATGGTAGTGTTTTCCCCCCTGGCTCAGAGTACAGATTAGTCTCTTGAGGGAGATGATCCTAGGCTTGAAGAAGGAACTGTCCCAGATGAGCTTGACCTGATCAGGTTGAGTTCTTGGAGACAGGGGAACCTTCCAGGGCAGATCTGAGTCAGGAGCAGCTGAGCTGCCCCTCTCTTGAACCCCTCAGACAACAAGTTGTTGCCGAGGCTGCTGGGAGTGCTAGTGGGTCTCATAGGATCTATTGGGATGATGGACTCCTTTACTCAGAGAGTAGAGACCCCAAGCCTGATGCCACCAGGAGGTTGGTTATACCTCTGATGTTTAGAGGCTTCCTATTGACACTAGCACATGACATCACTTTAGCTGGTCACCTAGGCTAAAACAAGACTTGGGTCAGGCTTGTTACTCACTTTCATTGGCCTCACATGTCTGAAGACACAAAGGAGTTTCGTCGCTCCTGTGTCACCTGTCAAGCCAGTGGCAAGGCAGGTGGCACAACAAAGGCCCCCCTGATACCACTACCTGCGGTGGGGGTTCCCTTTGAGAGGGTTGGGATTGATCTAGTTGGTCCCATGGACCCTCAGACAGCATTTGGGCACAGATTTATCCTGGTGGTGGTAGACCATGCCACTAGGTACCCAGAAGCAATTCCCCTTAGGACCACTACAGCACCTATGGTGGCAAGGGCCCTCCTGGGAATATTTTTATATGGGTTTCCTTAAGGAGGTGGTATCAGACAGGGGTGCAAACTTCATATCTAGTTACCTGACTGCTATGTGGTAGGAGTTCGAAGTAAATTATAAATGTACCACCTCTTATCACCCACAATGCAATGGGTTAGTTGAAAGGTTCAATAAAACCCTTAAGGGCATGACCAAAGGTCTCCCAGAAAAGCTTAGGCACAGATGGGATATACTTTTGCCCTGCCTTCTATTTGCCTACAGAGAGGTTCCACAGAAGGCAGTTGGTTACAGCCCATTTGAACTTCTGTTTGGACATCCAGTTAGGGGTCCATTGTGTCTAGTGAAGGAGGGATGGGACTTAACTCTCAAACCCCCTAAAGAGGATTTTGTGGACTATGTACTTGGTCTCCGCTCCAGGATGGCTGAGTACATGAAGAAGGCAACTAAAACCTTGAGGCTAGCCAGGAATTACAGAAGGCCTGGCATGACCAAAAGGCTGTGCTGACTGTTTACCAGCCAGAGCGTAAAGTATGGGTGTTGGAGCCTGTGGCCCCAGCAGCCCTCCAGGACAAGTGGAGTAGCCCTCATACCCTAATTGAGCAAAAGGGAGAGGTTACCTACCTGGTGTACCTTGGAACTCCCCGGAGCCCCCATAGGGTTCTCCATGTCAACAGGGTCAAACCATATGTTGACAGGGCAGACATGGGCTTGCTCATGGCTACTGATGAGGAACCGGAGGAAGAGAACGATCCACTCCCTGACCTGTTCTCACAGAACCCTGATGTCCCACCCTTTCCTTGGGTATAAAGTAAGAACCCCTGACTACAGGACTTTAGATTTACCTGGACGAAACTCTGCTACAGAATCCCAGAACTTCAACTATCTACACTTCGTTGGATGACCGAAGAATCTCCCTTGGATTAAAGGAGTTACTCCCCTGCAAGGCAGGCACCAAAGACAAATCTGTCCGGTTTGCAACTACGCAGCTCCTGAAGGACTCTGAAGACTTTGCAACACAGGAGGTGGGTTTCCAAGCTTCCCCGAGGCCGAGCCGTGCTCTCAGTAAACCTGAGATCTGAAGCCCTCGTGGGGACCGTGTAACCCGAACCCCTGGACACCGTGACCATTTGCAGCAGCATATGCTTCTTGGCAATCCCTGAGGCTGTGCTTCGGGCTACTTGTAGTCCAGACCCCGAGCAGTGATTCCACCGAAGATTACTAGCCTGCACTCCACTAGTGACCTGTGGGCTGGTATTTAGTGATTCCTCTTGAGGTCTCTTTGCGATCCCTTGTCCGTCGAGTTGTGGTCCCTTAGAAGGGTACTGTAACTTTGAACGGGCTTACCTGGTTGCTCCAGACGTGCTCTGATTCTCCATCGCTTGGGGAGTCACCAGTACCTTGCTGGTCCATCCTGAAGCCTTTTTACTCTCACTGCGTGGGTTGCTGTTGCCAAGGATTGTTGGTCTCCGATCTGGACACCGACCCCCCCCAGCACTCGACATCCTTTGTGGGACAGCTCGCCTGCGGACTCCGGTCGTCGTCGACATCTCCTGGTTCCTGTGGCAGCGGAGTCAAGCTTCACCTCATCGCACCTGAAACACCAGACATTGGTGGGCATTGGTCTATCGTGCCCCTGGTCACCCTGAAGTGACCCAGGCTCTGTTCCCTCTGCTTTCAGGTTCTTCACAGCTCCGATCCAGGCTTGGATCCCACCGGGCACTTTTCCTTTCCACAGCAGCAGCACTTTGCAGCAACTCGCTATTGAAAAAAGCGACGATTCCTGATACCATTTGGCACCTATGCACCCAGCTTCACTGGGTGAGGTAACACGAGTACTCCGGTGCTCACATAGGTGCTGGTCTTAGAACCTTCAAAGTCTAAAAGGGTTTGCACCAAGTCCGCTCCGAAGTGTCCCTAATCTTTAAATTTCTAACCGCAACTTTCCCATAGGATTGTACGGAGCTTGCGGCTATGTTCTCACACTGCACGCGTCCCCTGTGGGTCCCCTGTTTCACTTCTTTGGGTGGTTCCTTGGGGTACCAGCGATTCTACGTGCACTAGGCACTGTGTCTAGTCAAGTTGTGGTTCTTATACCGCTTTCTTAATATATGGTTTGATCTCCCCCTGGGGCTCTCGCACTAGACAATGCACCTGTTCTTTCTAGCGATGATTGGGAAAATCTCGTCACCACATACACTTCCGCGATCAAAGGCGAAATAGGGGATCAACAACCAATCCAATCTACAGGGAAGTCGAAAGAGGAACCCCCAACAGCCGAGAACGCACTTTGGGCTCCCCTGCTCAACACGATGCAACTAACAACAAAAGCTATGGAGTACCACTCCGATAAGATGGACATACAGCTATCTCTACTCAACTGTCTAGCCCTTCATGTTACTAGTATTGACAGGAAGTTATCTGACTTGAACAATTTCATTTCAAAAGCTCAAGCCGAAACATCGATAATTCCATCAAGCTGTCCGTGTTATCTAATCATTGATAAACTTGCATCATTACCTACGGTGATGGGCGACCTTCTAATGGATTTTTAAAAAAACATCAATACAACAGAGCCCACTGTTCCAGACAAACTAAATCTTAAACAAACAGGAACTCCTAAAAGTACTATGGACCTAATCGCTGAGGGAAAGGATAAGCTACCTTTATCAGATACGAATAGATCACTCCAGGCTTCTTTTCCAGCTGAGGCCAGAACCGACCCTCATGCGAGAGCGGCAGTTAGAATTAATCAGGCTCTTCAAGACGACCTAGGAAGCCACTGCAGGGGTGGAGCGAGCATTCAATCAAGTTCCATCCACATCAGCAAAACGGACTTTCCAGAACTATCTCGAGCGGTACAGGGATGTAATATCTACAAAAAACTTCCAAGTCAAACAACTGAAGGAGACGTCTCGCCAATCAAACCCCAAAACTCTAAACAACGGCGATAACAGAGGAGGAAAGGGAGGAATAATACTCCTCCAATCAACACATTCTTTCAAGCTGTCAACGAAGTTCAGAGTGTACCGAAATTAGATCAAAGAGCACGGAACGACCCACCAACTCGTCAGCCCAATGCTACTACCATCTCATCATCAGATTCAACAGTTCAAGGTAGCGCAGGAACTACACATTCAATGGAACTGAAACATCCCGCGATCTCTAATACTGCAGATCTGGCAACAAAAATCCTGTCTCCCCCGACTAAAGGCGAATTTTCCACTGCCTCAGACGCAGTCTCAATGTCTCCCGACAAGTTAGGAGGTCCGGTAAAGCCTAACTTAATAATGGAAACAGCAACAGGGGGAGCCTCAGCTGGCCCAAGCACGATCAATATAGAGTGGCGGAACAAAGGGCTAAACTTTGATTCATGAAACAGAGACTGCCCTGTAATACAGCCATCCTGCTCCCTTGAGGGGACAAAAGCGCTCTCGCACCTCGTCACCTCCGCAGACAGCCCACGACGGGCCCCTACGCAGTCAATACTCTTCATCCCTGAATATAAATCTAAAGGTCGGGGCGACACCCTCAACAGAGGGAACATTCTTCGAATATTAACCGCCATTAGTAATCTGACAGGGATTCGATCGCAAGACTTAGTTGCCGTTCAATTTGAAACCTTCAAAAACCTCTCGGAACAGGAAGTAACTAAAACTATCTGGGTCAACCAGGAAATAACAGCGAAAATTCTTAAGGAGAAACCCCAAATGCAGGCTTGGGGGATTCGATAATACGCTCATGACGAAGTGGGATATCCAGAACCCCTTCTTGGACAGGTTCATGAATCTAAAGTCGACAAGATAAAAAACAAAGTCGATCCCGGTCCCTGTAATTCCATGCTCAAAGCAGCACGAAGTTCCTCCGTTGAGGTTACACAAAACAGCAGAGCAACCGCTCTGACGAGTCGGGACGAAAGAGGTACTGAACTTTCAATCGACTGGTCTTGGATCTCGAGAACAATAAACAGCAGGCCTGAGGCTCATTGACAGATGGAAAAAAATACAATAAACAGCTCAATGTTAAAATTTTGCTCCTGGAACATAAACGGCTTTGGTGCAAAAACTTCTGATAAAGGATTATTATTGTATCTTCAGCAATTCGATATAATCCTATTACAGGAACATGGCTGGAAGAGCCTTTTCACTTACAAGGCTTCAAATCATACCATCTCTCAGGGACTAGAAACTCAAAATGTGGTCATTTGAAAGGCGGGCTCATAACCTACGCTTCAATTAAATCGATAAACTCAGTGAAGGAGCGATCAAGCATAAATACCACAACAAATGGAATAAAAACAATACAGTTTCAAAATTTAAGCCCCAGAAATAAAGAAGTCTTAACAATTGTTAATTCCTATATTCATCCTCATAATAAAAGACCTGGTGTAAATATCTTAGTAACTGAATTGATAAATCTCATTACTGCGGAACGATCTTCAAATTTTATCGTCTCGGGGGACTTTAATATGTTCCTTACAGGAGTGACTGACCTGGATAGTCTTGCAGCAGAATGCCATGCAGCATGGGGTATCCCAAACCAGGATGCCTGCAGATGGGGCAAGTCATCTAAAATCTCGAGGGGCCTCCTAACCGAGCTGACAAATTTATCTTTGGTTGCATTAAATGGTCGTTTCGCAGGAGACCGACCACCGGCTGCCACCTTCCACACTGCCCAATGTCATACCGCAATCGACTACACTTTCACGTCTTTATCGACTTTTGGCCTAATAATAGGGTTTACGATCGGAAATCAGGACTGCAGCGACCACCAGCCCGAAGAGTTTACCCTTGATGCTCATGGAACAGCAACCACTTACCCAATGGAGGTCACAGATTTAATGACAACAGCAAACCACCGGAGAATCCAATGTAACAACCGCGATCCAGAACAACTCCAGGCCCTCGCGAAAAAAAGATGGGAGGAAAGTAAGCTGTCAAGCACCAGCCACTTAAAAGCATGGGAGAACTTCATGGACAGCTTCATTCCAACCATGCCAGAAAACAAGTCAAGAGATGGACTAGTACGACCAAAAAAAAACGGGGTCGCCTCGTGCAATCAGGCACAAAGCAAAACACTCCACCTCTCACGACACCAGGATGCGGAATTAAGGGAGTTAAAAACCAACATCAACAGGGCAATGCGCAGTCTCCGTACAAACGGCCCAGTTGAGAACATCCATTCCGAATTAAGGAGTCTTATAGCACGCAAGAAGAAAATAATTTGGCTCGCCAAAAAAGAAAGGGACGAATCAACATGGGCTAAACTGACATACGACGCCAAAAACAACAACAGCGCCAGGTTTTGGCAGACCATCCGAATCGTAGAGAATCCATCCGCTCTAGGAACTAGCTCGTATATAACTGAGGACATCTGGGCAAAGTTCCTACTGAATCACTTCAACTCAGAAGCTGCCGAATACGCGGAAGCCCTACTGGAACTCCAAAGGGACCAACAACAATCCAGACTTGAAGGACTGGTCCTTCCCATCGTCTTCACAACTAAGCAGCTCGGGGGCAGAATCAAGAAAGGACGCAAAGACGGAGCTCCAGGCTCCAACGGTCTTCCGCCAATCGTCTTTAAACAGGATTCGATCTACTGGGTTAAAGCACTCTTCCCCCTTTATAATAACATCCCAGAAAGTGTGAGAATTCCTGACTCCTGGAAAGGATCAATCATTTCTCCTATCCACAAAAAGGGCGCCACGTCAGACCCAAAAAACTATAGGCTCATCGCTTTAATCGACATTGAAGCCAAATTCTATGCAGGGCTCTTACCAAATGAACTTACAGTTTGGGCTCAGGAAAAAAACCTAATTCCCATCAAACAAACTGGTTTTCAGGAAGGTCTGGGGACTTCAACAAATATTCTCGCCCTTTCTCTTCTGTCTGACGCCGCCCATAAAATCAATAAATCGCTATTCGTCTGCTTTATCGATTACAAGGCAGCTTTTGACAGCATCGACAGGGGGATACTTTGGGCCAAACTAGCGAGGTGGGGAATTCCTGCAAATCTTCTCAACCAGCTAATCCTGCTTCACTCTGAAACTTGGGTCCAGATTAAAATTGGAGCGGGAGATACCCTGTCTAGAAAAATTCCTACTACCAAAGGGTTGAAGCAGGGTTGTGTCCTGGCCCCAACCTTGTTCAACCTCTTTGTTTCCGACCTTTCCACCGAGCTGGACAACTGCAACCATCATGCCCCGAACCTGGGGGGCTTAACTCTATCGAACCTCTTGTACGCAGATGACCTCCTACTAATCAGCTGTACTCCAATCGGCCTCCAACATCTGATAAACATCACAAGTACCTTCGCTGAAAAAAATGGGCTGACCATAAACCTGGAAAAATCTAAAGTAATGGTACTAAACCAAGGTCCTAACAAATCCTATCCACGATGGTCAATGAACAATCGGCTGCTGGTCCCTACAGAAGATTACAAGTACTTGGGAATCATATTTGAGAGAAATGGCTCATTTTCCAAACAGAAAGCATCCATCAAAGGCAGAGGGACCGTATTGGCAGTCTCTTTAAAAAACATCAAGCAAAAAATAACCAGCCCTAGCCTTCTCCCTTTGCTAGAAGTGCTTCGAGCACGGCTCCTACCCTCCATAACTTACGGAAGTGAAGCATTGAGAGGAAGAGATGAGGTCACCCTGGACATAGTGGTTGCTAAGGCCCTAAGAATAATATTCAATCTTCCACAATTTACCTCACCAGCACAAATAAGATTCGAATTTGGACTGCTAAAACAGGAAATCTCACGGAAAGGGGCCTATGCCAAATGCTGGTTCAAAATAAAGGGGGCTGAGCCGGGCACACTGAATTCACACCTGTGGTTGGAAATCTCAAAGAGAAAAGATAGCCCA
Organism: Lissotriton helveticus; assembly: GCF_964261635.1. Classification (NCBI taxonomy): domain Eukaryota; kingdom Metazoa; phylum Chordata; class Amphibia; order Caudata; family Salamandridae; genus Lissotriton; species Lissotriton helveticus. The sequence continues at coordinate 1,153,146,175 of NC_136067.1, read as the reverse complement.
GCAATGAATTACCATTGTTCAGCAATCAAACTGCTAGCTTTACAGGACCTATGGGACTCTCGCTTATCCCAGAAAAGCTTTAAGGTCCTGGTAAATAAATCAGTAAAGATTGTATCTCTCGCAGAAGCTAAAGCTGCCCTTAGCAGGAGGGCCCACGGCTGGTTCGTAATTCAGAGCTACATGTCAACAAAGCCCCAACTTTACTTAGGAGCAGGTTTTGCAAGAACAACAAAAGAACAATTCCTTCATCTGAGGCTGGGAATCTTACCAGCAAAGCCCCACCTTCCTCCATGGAAACGTACAATCTCCTCTAATTGCTGCAGACTGTGTGGAGATCCAAACGAAGACATAATACATCTACTATGCGTCTGCAATGGCTTGAGAGCGGAAAGGAGACAGTTTTTAAAACAGCTCCTGATTGCAAGTCAGGTTCGATCTTACAGGGAGGCGGTAAAGGCCTGTTTCAAGGGCAGCAACAGCCGCCTGTCTTGCAGCCTTATGCGGTTTATTAGGGAAGCAAACGCAAAGTTAAGTCTGGAAGACCCACAAGTTATTGGCCTTCTTGCTATGCCAGTGGGCTTATGAGTCAAGTACAACAACTACACCTCTATTAGTGCTCTGATTATGACCTACGAATACTTCCTTGGTTGACAATCTGCCAGCAGACAGTACGGGCTGACTTCGAGCTCAACGACTTTGTATTCTCCACAAACATCATTTCATGGGGTGCATCCATCCACGAGTACAAGCTTTATGCTGATCGATCTTTTTAATCATGAAGAACTATCTTATCTATTAGCTTTTATTCCTTTGTAATTTTATTGAATTACAATACATTTGTAATCTTTTAGCATCTTTTAAAGGTGAAGCTGTATCTTGCGAATTAATGTTTTACTTGTTTGCAAAGGTTTTAATTAATCATGCAATAAAGTCATTATCTTATCTTATCCCCCTGGGGCCCATTGTATATTGTGCTATTTACTTGCGTTCTAGTGTGTTGATATTGTGCACCTTGCTCTCTTATCTCATAAAAAGTGTTTAGTAATAAATACATATATTTTATATATACCTTGTGTGGTTCTACTTTCATTTGGTCATTCAAGAGGTTATATTCTGGTAAACCAAGCTGCTTTACACTCCTTCAAGACTTAGCCTGAAGGCTGCTCTCCATAGCTACCACTAGGATAGCTTTCAATAAAGGTTGTCTCAAACCTTTTCATCAATAAGGGTTGTTTGGACTGGTGCAAGGTGCCCACTATAACTAGTGGACAGCATATACCAGGCCAGCTTCTCACAAAGAGGCCCCAAGATGCAAGGGCTGCAGGCAGGACGTCATGCTTGGGGTGGTGCAGTGCTAGAGGTAGGTAGGCACTGCTTGGAGCTTGAGTATCTTCTGTGAAGAGCGCCAATAAGCCTTAGCAACAGCAAAGAGATGCTGTGCACAGGGAGGTGGTCACCATTGGCTGGAGAAGGATTACAATCTCCCAATATGCAGGGAAGACTGGTCAGGCCTCTGGAGAACCAACAAACCACCACCTGAGTTGCAGAGCCAGAAGATGTCAGTGGGCAAGAGGATAAACAAACCGGGCATCGAAGTGCCTGCAGATGCAAGGAAGTGACACCTACACTTCAAGGGAGATTCCTTCAGGCTGAGATGCAGGCTGAGTCCTTGGTGACTCGTATGATGCATGGCTACAGAGTTGCAGATTTCGAAGACACACATTGACAAAGATGCAGAAGGAATCTTCCTGCCGGGAGCAGTCTTGTCGTGGGTCTTGGCTTGAAGAACAGCAGAGTTCCAGTGTCCACCAGCAGAAGAGTATTTGAACAATCTTCAGAAGACAAGTAGTCCGTTGCAGAAGTTATCGGGGCAAATCTAAGGGCCTTACGCTCAGGGATATCTCTAGTTTGGCAATCCACCTATCGGAGGGGGTCAGGGATGCTACTCAGATGTCCTAGCCAGTCAGATGCTCCCAGGGGCCAAGATTCAACATGGCAGAATCAAGTGGCCGACAGAGGAGCTCTGGGGCTCCTCCCAGGGGAAAAGATGGAAAGGGGTTGGTCACTCCCCTGTCCTTTATGTAGTTCCACTCCAGAGTGGGAGCCAAAGGCTCCTGCCCTGGGAGAAACTGGTTTATGCAAGGAGGGCCCCAAATATGCCCTTCAATGCAGTCTTGTGGCGCTCAGAAGCGCTGCCACCCTACCTAATTTTAAAGGAGAGTGGTCATACCTCTCTGTGGCATGGAATCCTTTGTTCAGTTTCCTCTATCCGGGTTAGGCAAATCAGCAGGGGGGGCAGAACAATGTCTAAAGATAGCAGCAGCGTGGGCTGGCAGGCAGACCCTGAAAGCCTACACAAGTAGGTGTTGGGGACTCCTATAAGGATCTCCAGTACATGGCGTCATGCAACTAGCAATGGAATCGGTGTAGTGGCATTATTCCAACATATTTGATACCAAACATGGCAAACACAAGGAGATGATGGACGGAGTGCTGAAACTTTTTGAACACTCATCCCCATTCACAGATCTGGGTTGAATCTATCATCATTCTTTAGCTCACTTCGCCACCCCAGTTGAGACACAGCTATATGCAAATCAGTCTTGACCCTGTGTCTCATGGGAACAGTCCAGTCCGAACTGCCAAGCCATGTCTTCCCTAGAATGGAAACAAGGACGTTGGGACCAATTTCTGGGTAACACACCTCATCAGGCATGCTAGCTTGAATCCAGTCTTTAGAAGCAACAAGGGGCCCCAATTCAGTCAACACAGGACCTCGGGGAACATACTATTTCAAAACAACAGCGGTCCCATGCATGCACAATGCTGTAAGACAATAAATATAGACAGAATCAAATCTATATTTGGAGCGACATGTCCAGCCGGACAGCGGTCTTCAAATTTACTCAATATGCATAGAATTACACACAGAAGGGATACCTTCAACATTCACCAGTGTGGGGCACAAGCCTGTACCCTGACACTCCTAGACTCCACACGAAGAGGAGAAAAAGGAGGGCTTTTGTAAGGCAAAAGTGACGTTTTCTGTTTCAAAAATTCAAATGTACAGAAATATCATAGGGCACCATTTACAATACATTACATATAAATCAGGTTATGTATAAGGTGCGAGGCAGGTCGACGGCGTTTCGGTCCCACTACTTTAGATCATGGGGACCATCATCAGGACATTAAGTAATGCCTTAGCGTATATAAAGCCTCTAAAAATGCCTATGAGAGGGAAAGAGGAGAGAATTGGCATTTGTACATTTCCATAAAGTAATATCAGTGACTTGAGGTGAGCTTATTTTTAAACAGACGCGGTGACTATGTGACGTTTCCTACAAGCTAGGAGTGGATTCTATGCTGAAATTAAATAAATAATTCTCATCAAGAAGATATCACTACCAACGGGTCAATGCACAATTACTCATGCGTGAGCGAAACGGTGACCGTGTGGGAAAACGGTAATCAGCCTTTTGGTCGTGTGTTATGGTGGCTAAACAGACTGCTAATAAAGTGTGCGTCGTGTGGGCTCGAACTGCCACGGGTCATTGCACAGTGGAGGAAAAATCATGCGCGGGCAAAACAGTAATCGAGTGGGAACCTGGAGGTGAGCTTAATAGTCGTGCGTTAGGGTGGCTAGATGGCTCGATGAAAATAAGGGCGTGGGTCCAGGTGGTGAATGCATGCGCTCGATGGTGGAAAGGCGCCGCGAACTGCCGGTGGAAATAGGCAGAGAGTGCTTACCGCGTGAGGGGTCTAGCCCGGATCTGCGGCGACGGGAGGTGTGCCGAGATAGCGAGGAGCCCTAGGGAAAAGGTTAAATAAAGGATTCAAGGCCATGCAATGCTGGGGCCGGTAGCACAGTACCGCGGTGCCAGTCAGGTCTTACCATAAATAGGGCTCAATGCAGATTACCGCGTTACAGTAATGTAATCGACGGTGCCAGGGGGTAACCTGTATGGAGAGGAAGATCGGATCAGAAATGGTTGGAAAAGAGGATAAGGAAGGATAAGACACGAGCCCCGTGGCAGTAGCTTACCGGGTCAGTCGGCTGGTTGGAGTGTATCCTGGCTTCCTCGTGGGGAAATCAGGGTGGATGTTAAAAGGGCTCTGAATGGTTACCAGAACCAGCGAGGGGCGGGCCATGAAAATAAAGGGTGGACTATTGGACGGCCATCTTGGGAGTGAGGGGGGTGTTATTACCTGGTGATGAGAATGTGCAGTGCAGTCAAGTGATTAAAAACACTAATATCACATATCTACAATAATTAATTCAGAACAGTTATTTACATAAACATGAAATCAAGTGTCTGAAGCAGCCCAGTCAAAAGCATGAAATTCATTTTTGGGCAATTCATTAGATTAGATTAAGGAAGTCCAGTCCTCTTGGAGGTTCGGCCCCGAGTTTAAACTGTCCGTTTTCAGGATCCACTTAAGCTCTTCCTTGTTGAGCATGTGTGTCAGGTCTCCGCCTCTTGCCGGGATGATAATTTGGCTGATTACAGTCCAGCGAATTGCATTCTCTGTGTGCCCTTTCATGGCAAAATGTTCAACTAGGGGGGCATTGGGTGTCCCACAGCAGATCCTGCTTCGGTGTTGGGATATTCGGAGTTTTATTTTCTGTTTTGTTTGACCCACATATATTAGATTGCATGGACAAAAGATAGCGTATATGACGTTACAGCTGTTACAATTGGTAAAAGTCTTTAGTTCACTTTTAACATCCTTAAATACAAATTCTTTACAATCCACTGTGAAGTCACACACCACACATGACCCACACTTAGCGTGGCCTCGTAGAGGGGGTAGTTGCCAGTGGTCATTGAGTGTCGCCTTCATGGGAGATGTGGGGGGTAGAGCCGCCCTGACCAACTGGTCCCTCAGGTTTTTGTTTTTGCGAAAAGCAAATAGAGGGGTTTCCCATTTCAATTGTCCAGAGTTGAGTATGTGCCAGTTCCTTTTTATGCTTTGTTTGATACGATTGGAGATGGTAGAAAAGGTAGTGACACATACCAATTTGTCTGTAGTCGGTTTGGGTTCTAGAAGGGTCTCGCGGGGACAGTACCATGCCCTTTTCATGGAGTTTTTTACAAGACGGCGTGGGTAACCCCTAGATCTAAGTTTGGCTGAGAGGGTATTGGCTTCACAAAAATAGTTTTCTTTCAAGTAACAATTCCTCCTGAGCCTAAGGAATTGGGAGTAGGGCAGGCTGTCTCGCAGAGCCCTGGGATGGCAGCTACTATAGCTAAGCAGAGTATTTCTTTCAGTGGGCTTACGGTAAAGCGATGTAAAAAGAATACCATCCTGATGTTGTATGGTGAGATCTAAGAATGCAATATGGCTTTTACTGTGACTGAGTGTAAAGGATAAGCCATTACAATTATTGTTGAGCCAGTGTAAAAGACCAGGGAGATCTTCAAGGGACCCCCCCCAGATGAGGAAAATATCGTCAATATATTGTTGCCAGGTAAGCAACCCTAGGTGGAATGGGTTGCTAGGAGTAAGAATGGTATTACATTCCAACCAGTCCATGTACAGGATAGCCAGAGTAGGAGCAAAAATCGCCCCGATACTGGTTCCACGTACCTGCTGGAAAAATTGTGAGTCATACATGAAAAAGTTTTGGGTGAGGCAAATCTCAAGAAGTTGGACTATGAATAGAGTGGGTACTCTGTGTGGGCGCGGTCTCATGTTGAGTATACTTTCCATAACAATGAGCGAATCTCTCTGGGGGATATTCGTATATAGAGACTCTACGTCCAAAGTGCATAGAGTCTCTTTTTCAATGTCGAAAGGGTGATTCTCAATTAGATTTATCAAATGCATACTATCTCGGATGTAGCATTTGGTTTCAGGCACAAAGTCTTTGAGAAAATAGTTAACGTAGTGGCCCAGGGGTTCCAGTACTGACCCACAACCAGACACAATGGGTCTGCCCGGAGGGTTATCCAATCTTATGTTAATTTTTGGGAGTGTATATATTACTGGGATCCTGGGGTTGGTGATGTTCAGAAAGTTATATTCAAGTTTACTGAGATAGCCGTTGTCAACGGCTTCTGAGGTGACTTGTTTGATAAGTGTCTGCAAACCTCTGGTTGGGTTACAAGGCAATTTACAATAGTGGTCAGTGTTAGAGACCTGACGTAGTAGTTCATCCTTGTAGTTATCAAGATTCTGTAGCACTATTCCCCCACCCTTGTCTGCTGGTTTGATGACAAGATTGGAATTGTTTTTTAGGGTAGAGATGGCGACCTTTTCATCCAAAGTGATATTATAGGGTATGAAAAGATGTGATTGGGCCAGATTAGAGGTTTCTTTTAGAATAACTTTCTCAAAGGTAATGATTTCTTTAGGGATCATACCAGAGGTAGGTAAGAAGGTGGACGGGGGTCTAAACGGAGTAATGGCCAGCTTGGGTTCTGAGGGGTGTAGTTCAAAGAATGCCCGAAGTCTAATCTTTCGAAAGAAACCCATTAGTTCTGATTGTAAGTCAAGAAAGTTGGGGTATACAGTAGGGACAAATGATAAGCCCTTACTTAGAATGGAGACCTCCTGGCTAGACAGAGTATGATTGGACAGATTAAATACGGGGATGGTGTCTATGTTTTCACTTTCTGTTACCACTGGTAAAATTTGTGCCGGGTTTGTCTCTCCCCAGGGGGGTTTTGCCATCTCTGTTGTTGCTTCACTCGCCCTCTCTTCGGGGGTTCGGTGTTGCCTCTGGATAAAAAATGCTGGCCTTGATTGCGTGTAGGGCCACTTGGTCCCTCACCCGGGTCTGAACTATCAGACGATTCTGCGGATGAATCAGTAAAGCCCACTACTGTGTTTCTTCTGTTGAAGCGACCCCAAGGTCTTGGGGTCTGTTGGTGTGGGTTAAAATTGCGATTCGTGTAGAAATCTTTATGCAGGTAGGGGTAGGCACGTTCAAGGGAGAAAGCTTTGATATCTTTTTTCACTTTGTTAGACTTTTTATTTTGTTCTATGCGGTGGAATTCTAGAACGGTTTTTTCAATCTTATCTAGTAGGCTTTTTGCCTCAGTGACGGTGTTGTTATCAGTTATTTGTTGTTCAAGGTCCTTAATAGAGTCAACAAGTTTTTTGAGTTCCTCGCTTGCAGTTTCTATTCCTAGGACTAACCAATGCCTGGAGCAAGTGGTGCCTATGCTACTAAATCCAGTGATATACTTGAATCCAGTGGCAAAGTGAGTAAGAGACCCACGTCTGGACATACCCTGCCAACTTAGGGCTAACAAAGCAAACACAAGGAGATTATCGACGGTGTGCTGAAACTTTTCGAACACTCGCCCCTAGTCACAGATCTGGGTTGAATCCATCATCATTCTTTAGCTCACTTTGCCACCTCAGTTCAGACCCAGCTATATGCAAATCAGTCTTGACCCTATGCCTCATGGGAACAGTCCAGACCAAACTGACAGTGGGTGTCTGAAACGTTTCAGCGCTCTGTCCATCCTCTCCTTGTGTTGTGCTCGTGCAGGGGTAGCCATACACTTAGAACCATGCACCCTGCCCTCGGAGTGAAGGGCCTACCTTAGGGGTGACCTATAGATTAAAAGTGCAGTGACCGGGATGTAAGGGAAACCTTATATCTAAAGTGAAGGGATGCATGCACCCTGTCACGTAGAGTGCAATGGCAGCTCTGCAGACACAGATTGCATGGGCTCCCATAGGTGGCATATTGCATGCTGCAGCCCATGGGGGGCCACTGGTGTACCAATGCCCTGGGTACATCAGTGCCATATACTAGCGACTTTATTTAATTTATTTATTTTATTTATTTTAAGAGTTTTCTATAGCGCGAACATGACCCTTGGGTATCAGAGCGCTTCACATTACACGAGGCAGTTGTTGACAAGAATTGTTATAGTAAACACAGTGGTATGAGGTAGGTACGTAAACATCAATATCTGAAAGAGACACGTTAGTGATAGATTCCTCACCTTAGAATATCCCCAGGCGTCAGACTGGATCCGGAATTTTTTTGCGTAGCAGTACCCTTGTGCGTCGGTAGGCGTCGTCTGTGGCTCCGCTTCCGTCGTCGGCGTCGTGGGCGCCGTGATGATGTCGTCGGAGTACTTAGACGCCGCCTCCGCGTGCTGACGTCAGTTCTTTTTTTTTCCGCGCCAGCAGCGCAGATCCGGAAAAAGTGGTACCTTAGTCATTTTTGACTAAAGCTTTTTACGATCCTTTTTGATCTTTCTTGTCGAGTCTTCGACTCCGAACGGTGCCGTTAGGGATGGCAGGTTTTAAGCCTTGTGAGGATTGAGATCGACTGATGTCTGTCACGGACCCTCACCGTCGGTGTCTCCACTGTCTCGGCGTCGATCATGACGACAAGACCTGTTCCGACTGCCGGGCCTTGACTTCGAAATTAGGCGGGAGCGGTCCCGCAAGCGACTCGAGCTCCAGCAGTCGGCCCCGCTCCGTGAGAGGTCCCGGTCCGGACGGAGGTAGAGGGACCGGTCACGGGAGCGGAGCCACCACAGCTCCGGGAGTCGACATCACTCCTCAGGGTCGAAGTCGTCAGGTAAGCACAAGAAGTCGAAGAGACGTCATCGCTCTTCCGACTCCCCCGACGCTCGCACGACGCGGCCGGGGGTTCGGGTGACAACGCCCACGCGGCTCCGCCGGATTCAGGAGCGTCACGTCCGGCCCCACACCCTCCGGTCCCTGGGCCTCGCGCGACGCCGGAGGAGATCGAGCGGTTCCTCGTGGCCATGAGGTCCCTCGCCCCTCCGACGGGCTCCACGGCGCCTTTGGGCCCAGCGGACCCGTCTGGGGGCCCTAGCGGGTCGGGGGTTTCGGCCCCGACGCTGTCGGGTGCTTCGGCTCCGACGCCGCCGGCGCCTTTCGGCCCGGCGCCGCATGGCCCCACTGGATCCGCTTCCGGATCCGGGTCGTCGCCGGTTGACTTGTCGACCTCACCGGCGCCGGTCCCTCAGGTGTCACCTCCGGCGCCGTCTTCGGGCGGCGCCGTCCCCGATGCCTCCCTCGCTCCGGTTCCGGCGCCGGAGCGGCGCCGCTGGGCACCGCTCTTGACGCCGTTTGGAGAATTCGTCTTCCATGAGCCGGCCCCATCATTTGACACCCCTGAGTACCAGGAGATGGGTGATCAGGAGAATTGGGAGGGGTCTGAGGACGCTCTGACACGGGAGTGTCAGTCCCAGGAGGACTGGACAGGTGAACTTGGGGAGGCCAAGGGTCTGGACACTTCGCCAGACACTGGTTTTGTCTCACCTCCTACCGTGGCTACGGAGGAGGGGGCAACTTACAGTGTGGTGCTAACGCGGGTGGCCAAGACCTTGGGCCTTGAACTCCCTGTTGCGGCCGCGAGGACTAACCTCCTCACTGAGGTCCTTAAACCGTAGTCAAGCTCGGCTGAGCCTCTGCTGCTGTTTAATGAGGCCTTGACAGACGTTCTTATGGGCACTTGGTCCAGGCCCGCTACAGGTTCGTCTGTAGATGGGAACGTGGCCAGACGCCACCGCCCTGCCCCGGGCGACCCTTGTTTCTTGTCCACCCACCCCACCCATGAGAGCCTGGTGATCCAGGCCTCCAATTCCCAGACCGCATTCCCGTCGGCTCCGCCGGACAGGGAATCAAAGAGGTATAAGCAATACGGCAAAAAGGTATTCTCCTCCCTGAGTCTGGGACTGCGGTCTTCCAACACCGCATGCCTCTTGGGCCGCTACACCCACTCTCTATGGGATACGGTCGCGGATGTGCTGCCAGAATGCCCGTTGGAGGTACGGGCTAAACTCGGCCAAGCCCTTGTGGAAGGCCGAGATGCGGCACGTTATTTTATCCGGTGTGGACTGGATACCACCGACTCCCTGGGCAGAGCGATGGCAACGACGATGGCGATTCGTTGCCACGCCTGGTTGAGGTCCGCCAACTTCTCGGCTGATGTCTAGAACACACTCATGGACATGCTGTTTGATGGCCGTCGTCTATTTGGCGACAAGGCAGACCATGCGCTTGAGCGCTTTAAGGACTCCAGGGCTATGGCCAAGTCCTTGGGCCTCTCAGCTCCACGCCAGCAATCGGCTGCCTTTCACTCCTTTCATGGCCACGGAAGGGGTGTACCCACACGTGCTGCCAGCCACGCACCGCAGGGTAATATCCAACGCAGTGGCGGCCGTGGAAACCGCCCTGGCGGCGGTCGGTGACAACGGCGAGATCAGTCCACACCTTCCCCCGCAGCATCCGCCTCAAAGCCCTCCTAGTCCGTGCTTTCAGGCCCAGCAGGGTTCGCCATCACCACCTCCACTGGCGCACTGTCACATCGGACAGGTGGGTGCTGCAAATCGTCCAAAGGGGCTACCCCCTCCCCTTCGAGGCGACTCCTCCAGCCATGCCACCGCAGAACCACCGTGTATCGGGGGATCATTTGCGAATTCTGCAAGAGGAAGTTACGGCCCTCTTGGCCAAGGGGGCCATCGAGCGCGTTCCGGGGCCAGAAGTAGGGTGTGGTTGCTACTCCCACTACTTTCTGGTACCCAAGAAGGGCAAAGGGGGCCTACGCCCTATCTTGGACCCAAGGAACGTCAACGGCTTCCTCCGGAAGGAGAAGTTCAGAATGCTGACACTGGCTCAGGTCCTAGCTGTCCTGGACCCAGGAGACTGGATGGTAGCGTTGGACTTGCAGGACGCTTATTTCCACAGCCCAATCCTCCGGCCCACCGGCGCTACCTGCGGTTCACGATTGGCCACGAGCACTTTCAGTATACCGTGCTCCCCTTCGGCCTTACCAGCGCCCCACGGGTGTTCACAAAGGTGATGGCGGTGGTGGCAGCTCATCTGCGCAGGTTAGGGGTTTCAGTCTTCCCCTACCTCGACGACTGGTTGCTGAAGGCGGGCTCGCCCCAGACAGTCGTCAGCCACCTCCGGACTACGGCAGATCTCCTGCACCGGCTGGGGTTCTCCATCAATGTGCCAAAGTCACACCTGTGCCCCTCTCAGAAGCTCCTTTTCATCGGAGCGGTTCTCGACTCGGCGCGGTTTCTGGTTTATCCACCCGAACAGCAGGTCCGGGATATTCAGGCTCTGATTCCCATCTTTCAGCCGTTATCCCGGGTCTCGGTCAGGTTGACGCTGCGGCTTCTGGGGCTGATGGCCTCCTGCATCCTACTGGTGCATCACGCCAGGTGGCGGATGCGGGCTCTGCAGTGGGACCTGAAGTTTCAGTGGGCCCAGCATCAGGGCAACCTGTCCGACCACGTCCTGATCTCGGAGGGCACTGCGAGACAGCTGCAGTGGTGGCTCACAGACCGCGATTGGGTCAGCGGCAGATCCCTCTCCCTTCCCCAACCGGAGCACGTAGTTGTGACGGACGCGTCCCTCCAGGGCTGGGGTGGCCACATGGGAGAGGCGGAGATCACAGGCCTCTGGTCTCCGGTGGAGGCCCAGCTCCACATTAACCTGTTGGAGTTACGGGCAATTCGTCTAGCACTGAAGGCATTCCTCCCCTCTGTCCAGGGGAGTGTAGTGCAGGTGTTCACGGACAACACCACCGCCATGTGGTACTGCAACAAACAGGGCGGGGTGGCGTCGTGGACCCTTTGCCAGGAGGCTCTGCGCCTCTGGCAGTGGCTGGAACGCCAGGGCGTGACCCTGGTGGCTCAACACCTGGCAGGTTCTCTGAACGCCAGGGCGGACGAGTTCAGCCGTCGGTGCATGATGGATCACGAATGGCGTCTGAACTCGGACGTGGCGCAAGGCCTCTTTCAGCGATGGGGAGAGCCTTGGTTAGATCTATTCGCCACCGAAGAGAACGCGCAATGTCATCAGTTCTGCTCGTTGGAATTTCCAAGGCGGCACTCGCTTGGCGACGCTTTTCGTCGCGTGTAGAGTTGCGGTCTGTTATACGCCTTTCCGCCTATACCACTTCTGCCCAGAGTGCTGAAGAAGATCAAGCGCGACCGGGCCCAAGTCATCCTTGTGGCTCCGGATTGGGCACGAAGGTACTGGTATCCACAGCTACTCAGTATGTCAGTCGATCCCCCAGTTCGTCTGCCTCTTCAGGAGGACCTTCTGTCGCAGCAGCATGGGACGGTCCTCCACCCGAACCTGTCCAGTCTCCACCTCCTTGCTTGGAGATTGAGCGGCGACAGTTGAGGCCATTTGACTTGCCTCCTAAAAAGTCTGTAACGTCATTCTGGCAGCCAGGCGTCCCTCCACAAAGTCGGTATACGCCTGCAGGTGGAACAGATTTGTGGCATGGTGCACAGCAAAGGCTGTGGATCCTCTTGCTGCCCCTCTCTCTAAGGTTCTTCTCTTCCTTCTTTCTCTTGCCCAGCAGGGCTCTGCTCTGGGCACTATCAAGGGCTACCTTTCTGCCCTTTCAGCCTTTCTGAGGCTGCCTGATCAACCTTCTTTGTTCAAGTCCCCTATTGTAAACAGATTTCTAAAGGGCATCACACACACTTTCCCTCCTGTTCCGTTTGTGATGCCTCAGTGGGACTTGAACCTGGTTCTTACATTTCTGATGTGCGCTCCCTTTGAGCCACTTCACAACTGTCCTCTCCGCCTTCTAACATTGAAGACTGCTTTCCTGGTTGCCATCACCTCTGCCAGGAGAGTGAGCGAGCTCCAGGCCTTTTCTTGTACTCCACCTTTCCTTTCTGTCCATCCGGACAAAGTGGTGTTGCGTACTAAGCCATCTTTTCTGCCCAAGGTTGTCACGGCCTTCCACATCGGGCAGTCTATCACCTTGCCAACCTTCTTCCCGCCACCGCATCCCTCTAAAGAGGAAGAGCGGCTCCACCGTCTGGACCCAAAACGTGCGCTCTCATTCTACTTGGATCGCACACGCCAGTTCCGGGTGGATGACCAACTCTTTGTTGGTTACGTGGGCGCTAAGAAGGGGAAAGCGGTACACAAGCGGACCATCTCCCGGTGGATTATCTTGTGTATTCAGGCATGTTACTCCTTGGCTAAAAAGGAGCCCCCTGTTGGATTGCGGGCTCACTCCACCCGAGCCATGGCGACTACAACTGCCCTGGGCCGGGGAGTGCCCTTACAAGACATCTGTCAGGCAGCTACGTGGGCATCGCTGCACACGTTTGCAAGACACTACTGCCTGGACAGTCAAGTCCGGAGGGATGGCTTCTTTGGCCGTTCCGTCCTCCAGGACTTTCTGGTGTGATTATTGGTTCGCAGACCCACCACCGGGGTTGGTATTGCTGGGGTATCTATTCTAAGGTAAGGAACCTAATACTAACGTGTCTCTTTCAGATGCACAAGTTACTACTTGTGTAACGATATATCTGTAAGAGACATTAGTTAGTATTAGATTCCTTACCGACCCACCCATCCTCCCCGTTCTGCGAACCGATATCTAGGGTTAGGGTTACCCCCTTTCAGGGCCCTAGTTTCAATGGCACCGGTGTTGGTTTTTAACATGGCTCAGCGCTTCTGGCGCGGAAAAGCTGTGTCTAAGAACTGACGTCAGCACGCGGAGGCGGCGTCTAAGTACTCCGACGACGTCATCACGGCGCCCACGACGGCGACGACGGACGCAGAGCCGCAGACGACGCCTACCGACGCGCAAGGGTACTGCTACGCAAAACATTTCCGGATCCAGTCTGACGCTTGGGGATATTCTAAGGTAAGGAATCTATCACTAACTAATGTCTCTTACAGATATATCGTTACACAAGTAGTAACTTGTGCAACAAGATAATAGCAGTTAAAAGTTATACATAAATTATATACAGAACATGGCGTAAGTTTAGTATACAGTTAAATATAAAGTGTACTAGAGGCGCTAGTTTCTAAGTGTTTATATCCTGTGCATTTTTCAGTTGCAATCCATGGTCAAATATTGTGTAGTCCCGAGCCTTGCCTATGGAAGGAACTTACTCATTAGGAAGATCTTAGTTTCCCTCTTAAAGGGTCCCGTGTCTGGAATTTTTCTAATGCTTGGAGGAAGCGAGTTCCAGATTCTGGGGGCTGGTCCTGAGAAAGCTCTATCATATGTTTTCTTCTTCCGGAATATGGCTGGTCTCAACACCAGCTCCTTTGCACTCCTTGCCGGTCTGTTTCCTCCAGATAGTTTAATTTTGTGAGGAAGGTAACTTGGTGTATTGTAGTGGAGCGCTTTGTGGGTTATGCATGCCATTTTTAGCTGGATTCTGGCCTCGTAAGGTAGCCAGTTTAATGCTTTCAGGTGAGGTGAGATATGGTCGAATTCCCTCGATCCCGTGATAAGTCTTGCCGCTGCATTGAGGCATGCCTTGGTGCTGTTGAAATTTTTGGTAGACCTGCTAGAGTTGTACATCCATATTCAATCCTCGCGATAACTAGTGATTGGACTGCCAGTTTGAGATCTGCCTTAGATATGAATGGTTTCACTTTTCTAATGTAGTTCAGGTGATAGCGGGCGCTTTTTGCCATTGATTTCATGTGGGCTTTCATGTCTAGGTTCTCATCTAGTGTGATTCCTAGTGATTTCGTTGAGACAACTAGGGTAGGGGTGTAGTTTAACGCTGTGATCATTTTGGACCATTCCTTCACTTATGTGTGTTTCTCTGGTGGTGAGATTAGTAAGAATTCTGTTTTTTGCGCATTTAGTTTCAAATGATTGTTAGTTAGCCATTGTAATTACATTTTTAAGGCCTCATTTATTTTCTTGATGTCTTCCATGGATGTTATCTTGATGTATATCTGTGTGTCATCCGCCTACATGTGATAGGATATTTTGGATTTTTTGAGGATTTCTGTGAAAGATTCGATGTACAGGTTAAACAGTGAAGGAGATAATGTAGAACCTTGAGGGACTCCAATTGAGTTAGGGCTTGAAGGTGAGAGTGATTGATTGACAAGGAATCTTTGCGTTCTGTTCTGAAGGAATGATTCAAACCATTTTAGCACATTTCCAGACATTCCCATCCTGTCATGGAGCCTGCTCAGTAGTTTTTCATTATTTACTGTGTCAAATGCTGATGATAGGTCAAGGAGGATAAGTAGACATGTTTGATTACGGTCTAAGGCCTGTAGTGCATCATCGACAATATGTAGGATCGCTGTTTCTGTGCTATGTCCTGTTCTGAATCCTGATTGGCAGTCGTCTAGTAGCGAGTAGTTAGCAATGTGTTGGCTTAGTTGGTTTTGTACACATTTCTCTATTAGTTTGGCCAGGATAGGAATGTTGGTCACTGGGCGAAAGTTGTTTGGGTCTGATGGGTCCGCTGTAGGTTTCTTGATGATGGGGACGACTTGACCTGTTTTTAGGCAATCTGGAAGGATCCCTTGGGATAGAGAGGCGTTTATTATTTTGGTCCATATTGGAATCACGATATGGCCTATTTCTTTGATGCGGGGAGTGGATCATCATAGTGGTTGTTAGGTTTGATGTCTGATAGTGTTTTGGTGATGGTATTCTGGTAGTTTGAAGTTATCCCATTGTGCCTTGTTTTTTGTCCTATTATGTGTAGTTTCCAAGGTGTTATTGACCACTGAGGGTGTTTGGTTGTCCGTATTGCCAATGTTGTCAGCTTCTTTCCTGAGCTCTCTCTCCAACGTATTGGCCTTGTCGGTGAAGAATGTTGAGAACTCTTCACAACTTAGTTGAGTTTTTGTAGTTTCTTGGGCAGTTTTGGCCAATTTATTGGATTGCTGTTTTAATATCTCGAATAGTTTCCTAGGTGTGTTTTTGGCGCTATCTAGTTCAGATCTAATAAATTCCTTTTTGGAGCTTAGGATCTTTTTGTTGTATTAGTTCCTGATTTTTCTGAAGGATTTCAGTTCGGGAGATGATGGGTGTTGTCTCCATTTTCTTTCAGCGAGTCTTAGTTTTTGCCTTTCTTCATTGAGTGTTCCACTGAACCATGGATTTTAACCTTCTCTGTGACTCTTTTCAGTTTTAGCGGCATGGTGGTGTTGACTATATTCGTTACCGTTGTAGTGTAGTGATCTAAAAGATCCTCCACTTTCTGCAGATTGTTAGGTGGATTTAAGTTCTTCTCACATCTTTCTACTAGTAGTTCCATATTCAAATCTTTAGTATCTCGCATCCACTTCTTGTGTCTGTTAGGTTGTAAGGTCTTTTTCACTGTGTTTATCAGGAAGGTAATGGCATGGTGATCTGACCAGTCGCACGGCTCAATTGATAGGATTGAGGTATTGTTGGTTTTTGAGATTATCCAGTCTAACGTGGCTCCTTTTACGTGTGTTGGCTGTGTACATGCTTGGTTAAGGTTTAGCTCCATTAGAAAGTCTTTAAGAGCATTAACCTGTTTGTCATCGTTGTCATTCCAGTGTAAGTTAAAGTTCCCTAAAACAATGTTATTAGTTTCAGTATTGGAGTTGGTGGTGATGATTTCCATTAGCTGGTCTATGAAAGTCATATTATTTCCTGGTGGGTGGTAAAGCGCATGCAGGTTGCATCTTTGATTATCTGCTGATCATATCTTGAGACCTAGGTGTTCACAGGATTCGAGTGGTTCTGATAGAACTTGGCTGACCTCTATATCCGATCGGTGAATGCAGGCTACACCACCCCCTGTCTTTTTTTGTCTATCAAGTCTCACAATACTGTACTGTGGGGGCACTAGTAGGTCCATACAAGGAGACGAGAATTCCGATACCCAAGTTTCCGTCAAGATTGTCACGTCAATTTCCTGGTTCAGGATGAGGTCAGCTATGTCTGATGCATGTTTTGCTGCGGACCGACAGGTAAGCAGTAGGCATTTCAGTGGTTTTCCTGCGTTACTTGTGTTCATGTTCTGTGAGTCAGAGATTAGCTGGACTTGCTGTAGGTTGTTAAGATTGGGTTTCCTTTCCTTTTGTCTTGAAGTTCTATTAGCATCGATCTGGACTGTTCTAATTTCCTCCCCTCTATCGAGGTCTTTAGGCTCATATTCCCTTAGTAAAGATAGTGTTTCTTCTTCCGATAAGTAATTACGGTTCCTATCAGGTCGATTTTGCCTGTTTGATAATGGCATTGCTATCTTATTGCTCTTTCTTTGATAATGAAGTAGAACTTCTCGTATGTGCTCGACTTTGTTGTGAGTACTTACTGTGATTTCAAGCACGTTTTTCATTGCTTGTAGTGTGCTTAGAATATTGCCCACTTGTGTTTGAAGCTCTTTGATACTTATACTGGTACCCCAGTATGGCAATTGTGGGGTGCACAAAGTACTTGCTAACACAATTTAGAGGAGAGAGCACAATGGAGAAGTGTGGCTCAATGGTTAGAGCGGCAGACCCTGATGCAGAGGTCTGGCCCGGGACCAGGGTTCAATTCCCGCCTCGGCGGGTCTTGGGCTCAATTTCCTCGGACCTGATAATTCTCGCCTCGGCACCTATTCTAATCATGGGTCCCACTCTGCAAATCTGGGCAATAGCTTGCTTAATCTCCACAACGGCCCCAACAGCGCTGGGATGCTGGGATGCCTGGCTTCACCTTGGGAGTGCCCAGGAGTGGACATTTCACAGGGAAAGCCAGGAAGGGTTCCACAGCGGTATGCGTTACAGCTCCAGGACACCCCAGTTGGGGTATTAGTGCGCTTTACAAGTACAAATTACATTACATTACATTACAGTCACTGGGGTCCTGATTAGCGGGATCCCAGTGAACTACAGTCAAAACACACGGACACCAGGCAAAAAGTGGGGCTATCTATGCCAGCCTGGCATTGTGGTCCATGAACACAGCATGTTGTTTGGTCCGCTGTTCCCAGGCTCTGTGGGATATGGTTGTGCAGGTGCTGCAATGGTTCCGGAGGAGGCCAGGGCCAAGCTTTCCAAGGCTGTTGTCGATGGGAGAGATGCAGCGAAGCTCAATAACAGATGTGGACTGAACACCATCGACTCACTTGATAGAACGATTGCCACAACGGTAGCCCTTAGGCGCTACGCCTGGTTGAGGACATCTGGCTTTTTGAGGGTTGTCCAGTCTACTTTGCTGGACGTGCCCTTTGATGGCTGTCATTTTTTGGCGGAAAAGCATACTCCGCGCTTTAAAGCATCTCGGGCAGAGCGGTTTCATCGACAGTGGCCTTGCAGTGCCATGCCTGGTTGAAGATCGGTAGCTTCTCTGGGGATGTCCAAGCATCGCTTACGGACATGCCTTTTCATGACTCCTGTCTCTTCAAAGACCAGGTGGATTCAGCACTGGAGTGTTTTAAGGATCCAGTGCTATGGGCAGGTCTTTCGGCCTTTCCAGTGTTCCTTATCACCCCAAGCCACCATTTACTCCTTTTTAGGTCTCGCTGAGCGAACGCGCATGCATTCTCAGTGAGACTCCAGTAAGGGCTCTCAAAAATGCACCCAAAGGTGAATTGCCTACAGTGCATGTGTGCAGGCGCGTGCACATTGCACACCATTTGGCAGCCTGTGAGCCTCGGCATCAGACTTCAAAGGAATCCGCTGCCCCGCCCCCGACACGCAATGCAGAGAACTTGTTTTTGAAGTGCTGCAGACCCGGTTTCTAAACCCAAAAAATCCTTGACAACAACTGACAGAGCAAGTGGCAGCTCTGTTGTGTAAACAAAACTATTGTTGCGTGAAGGGGCCAGTCCCCTCCGAACATTGGCATCACCACATCCACCAGCACCGCATCCACCACCGCGTGCGGCACCACCACCATGTCCACCACCACATCCACCACCACCACCGCAACGTCCACCACCACGTCCACAATCACCCCATCCACCACCACTACATCCACCACCACTACATCCACCACCACTATGTCCACCACCACCATGCCCACCACCACCATCTCCACCACCACCACCATCTCCACCACCACCACACCCACCAGCACCTCACCCACCACCACCACGTCCACCACCCATCACGTCCACCACCCACCACGTCCACCACCACCACCATGTCCACCACCACCACATCCACGACCACCACCACCACCACCATGTCCACCACCACCACATCCACCACATCCACCACGTCCACCACCACGTCCACCACCATGTCCACATCCACCATGTCCACCACCACTGTCCACCACCACCTCATCCACCACCACCTCATCCACCACCACCGTGTCCACCACATCCACCACCAGCACCATGTCCGCCACACCCACCACCACACCCACCTCCACCATCACCACGTTCACCACCACCACGTCCACCACCACCACATCCACCACCACCACATCCACCACCACGTCCACCACCATGTCCACCACCACGTCCACCTCCACCACACCCACCTCCACCACGTCTACCACCCACCACCATGTCCACTACCACCACATCCACCACCACCACATCCACCACCACCACCACATCCACCACCACCACATCCACCACCACATCATCCACCACCACATCATCCACCACCACCATGTCCACCACCACTACGTCTATCTCCCTCCCTCTATCTATCGCCCTCCCGCTATCTATCGCCCTCCCTCCCTCTATCGCCCTCCCTCCCTCTATCGCCCTCCCTCCCTCTATCGCCCTCCCTCTATCTATCGCCCTCCCTCTATCTATCGCCCTCTCTCTATCGCCCTCCCTCCCTCGATCTATTTATCGCCCTCTCTCTATCTAAATATCACACTTACTCTATCCCATCCCCACAGCATCACTCAGCACCGCCACAGCATCACTCAGGGGCATCACAACATCATCCCTCAGGGGCATCACTATGCGCTACCACAGCATCACTGAACGCCACAGCATCACTCGTCGCCACTACAACAACACTCGGCACCACCTCAGCATCAATCTGTGCAACCATTCAACAACAACTGGTTCAAATATGTTATCTCAATGTTTCAAGCTTTATTACAAATGTCACAAAAAGATATTAATATTTCACTTCTGTTCTTGGATTTTCGTCACAATAAAATACACTGAACATTAACTTCACAAAACTTATGTACAAAAGTTTAACCTATTGCCATAATAAATTACAATAGCTTTTATTTAAGTATTAATTATTAAAAAACTATTTAAAGCCATTGTTATTTGTAATATCAATATATCTAAGTCACGTAAATACAACACATTGCATTAGAAATGCTATAGGTGTCACATTTGCGAAAGTTAAAACTATTCGCATTGTAAATGACAAAGCTATTAATTTCGCTATTTTCAAAACCAACACATAAAAAAAATTGTCATTTACAATACCAATAGCTCAAACATTCCTAATGCGACACCTATTGCATTGCAGATGCTTGTTTAGCTAAGGAAGGGGGTTCCAGCCACTACTATACCCACCCAGCCACCGATGAGTGCAAGCTTCCCAGCCTCTGCGTGGTCGAGGACACTGTACCCACAGACCGCCAGCGATCAGGCCTGTCCACCACTCCCCCAGAAGCCAAATCCTTATAATCTGCCCTCTTACCACCATGGGCACCCAGTGAGGGGCAGGACCCGCCATCAGCTGCCCAACTGGTAGTATATCAAATCAAACTGGTAGGTTTTGCAGATTGAAGGGGTTACTCTCTCCCCTTCGAGACTACCCCTTTGTCCATACCACCTTCTTACGACAGGAGGATGGAGGACCACCTATCACCTCTCTGCCAGTAAGTGACCGCACTCTTTGCCAAGGGAGTCATAGACAGCGTACCAATGCCAAAAGTAGGTTGTGGTTCCTATTCCCACTACTTTCTGATGCCTAAGATGGACAGAGGCCTTCAACATATCAATGACCAGCACCCTCTCAATTTCTTCCTCAAGAGGGAGAAGTTCAAAATGCTCACTCTTGCTCAGGTCCTGTCTTGCCTGGACCAGGGAGACCAGATGGAAGCATTGGACTTGCAGGATGCATATTTTCACATCCCCTTCCTGCCCATAGACTTTACCTATGGTTCACGGTAGGTCACGAGCACTTTCAATTCATTGTGCTACCCTTTGGCTTTACCCGTGTCCCTTGGGGTGTTCACCAAGGTGATGGTTGTGGTTGCAGTTCATCTACTGGAATCGGGGGTGCCAGTCTTCCCCCTATTCTTATTCCGGGTTCCGACAGATCTCGGGCGGCTACTGAGCTCCTCGTCACCCGCGATCTCCTTGGCCTCACCTAGCAGCCATCTCCTCCCCGCTTCCACGGGAGAGGCGTGCATATTTATCGTAGACACTGGAGGTTCGTGTTGAGACCCCCAAGAGTGAGACGCAGAGCTGGGGCAGCACTGATCATCCCGGCTCCTACACTTGCCACGGAGCCAGGATGGTGGCCCCACTCTGATCCCGGAGGCTGTCCTGGTGTCCAGACTGCAGCAGTACAATTTTACAGGAGAGGTGCCCCTTTCCCAGCAGAATACTTGGGGGGGCCCATAGACCTGAGACACCCCCCCCCCTCATGACTCGCCACATATACAGTGGTGGTGGCGGCAGCGACTGGAGTGTGGACATTTGGTCCTGCCCAGGGCCCCTACTTTCCCAACCACCAATGGAAAGGGGAGGCTATGGTGCGCAGAGCCTCGGGGGCTGCAGCGGTGCCCTCCTGGAGCTCACCCATGCCCCCTCATATCATCCGCTGGTCTCCTCGGCACTCCGGGACCCGCCGAACGAGTGCTGCCTTGGGTGAGATGGGAGAGAGGCAAACTGGCGGCTCTGGAGATCCGTTCTGTGCCTGGCATAGTGAGGAGAGGGGGCCGTCGCCATCAAAGGGCCTGTCTGCTGCCGTTTGGACCAGTGGCTGCCTGGTGACCACCCTGCCCGCCCCGGGCTGAAGGCAAGAAGTCATCCTATTGCGCTTGGTGCAGACTATGTTTCCGGAGTGATACCCTGGTGCTGCAGACAGCTGGAGCGCGGCGCAGGACAGGGAGTCCAGGAGGGTTTGGCACTGGAAGGGGAGAGGTCACATTTTAGAGAGTGTAGATTGCCTCAATGCTGCTATGCTGTCTCCCCCCGACCCCCACTCAAGAGTATACCTCCCAAGATGCTGGCCGGATGAGGAGTGCTCCAGACTGTTGACACAAGGACTGCCACCTCCTGTTTCCCTCAGTCTTGTGACTCGCCAGTTACATGAACGGTGAGGAGGCCCCCATCCCAGCATTGGCGAGAAGATCATGCTTTGTAAATTTGTATTTTTATTTCTCCAACCCTTACTGCTTCTACTTTTATTAAAATGGAATCTCGAGCGAATCTCCATTTGTATATATGGAACTCAAACCACTAGTATCTGTAGTAGACTTTTGTACTTACTACCATTCTTATGTGAATTTAGAGTTTTTCTGTTTGTAACTTTTAAGGAACTCATGTTCTCCGAGGTACTTATATAATGTAACTGGTCCTTTTGTAAAGCGCTCTGACCCCTTCGGGTAAAGTTAGTGCTATATAAAATTGCAATAAATGAATATAAAAACTAAATACATTTCAGCGAGACTGACTCTGAGTCTGCTGGGCTGTATGGCCTCCTGCATCCTGCTGGTGACATGTCCCCTGGCATATGCAGGTCCTGCAGTGGGACCTGAAGTTCTGGAGGGCGCCGCATCAGGGGAATTTCTCCAACATTGTCCAGATCTCGGAGGGAACTACAAGGCTCCTGCAGTGGTGGATATCGAACCACAATTGGGTTAGTGGCAGACCCCCGTTTCCCAACCATATCTGACATTAGTGAAAGATGCCAGCGGAATCAGGACTCCACATCAACCTTGCAATCTTATTGGTATTGATAGCCTTTCTACCCTCCATCAAGGGAAGGCTAGTGCTGGTGTTCACTATCAATACCACCGCCATGTGGTACTGCAACAAACAGAGCAGGGTGGGGTCGTGGACCTTTATAAAGAGGCCCTCTGTCTCTGGACATGGCTGGAACGTCAGGGCATATCCCTGATGGTTCAACATCCAGCAGGCACTCTAATCATCAGAGTGAACATACTTAGCCAAAGATGCCTAGCAGATTTTGAATGGCGTCTCCCTCCGGAGGTTGTGCAAGGTCTCTTTCAGCAGTGGTGAGAGCCTTCGTTAGATCTGTGCACCACTGACGAGAATGTGGAGTGTCTGCATTCTGCGTGCTGGAGTTTCTAAGGTGACTCTTGCTCGGCAATGCCTTTTGTCTCCAGTGGAGCTCTGGCCTCCTGTACATCTTTCCACCCATACCACTCCTGCCGAGAGTTCTCAAGGATATCGGGAACAACCGAGCCAAAGTCATCCTTCTGATTCTGGACTGGGCACAAAGAGTCTGGTATCCCGAGCTATTGATTATGGCCATTGGTCCTCCGATCAGTCTGTCCCATCGGGAGGCTCTTCTGACTTAGCAGCAGGGGCGGGTCATCGAACCGAAACTGTCAACTCTTCGCCTTCTTGCATGGAGATTGTGCAGCAAAAGTTGACAACTTTTGACCGAAGTCAGTAATGTTATCTTGGCAGCCAGGCGTCTCTCCACCAAGACAATATATGCCTGCCATTGGGGAAAATTTGTGGCCATGTGTACAGAAAGACGGCTCGATCCCCTTTATCAGGTTCTTCTCTTCATATTTTAACTTGCTCAGCAGGGCTCTGTTCTAGGCACTCTCAGAGACTACCTTTCTGCTATTTCAGCTTTCCTGTGGTTGCCTGACCAGCCATTCCTCTTCAAATCCACTATTGTAAATAGAGTTTTGAAAGGTTTACAACATTTGTTCCCACCTTCTCCCTTCATTATGCCCCAGTGGGACCTCACTCTTGTCCTCCCTTTCCTTATGTGCACTCCTTTTGAGCCTTTGCACAATCGTCCACTCAGGCTTCACACCACCAAGGCGGCCTTTCTTGTGGCCATAACATCTGCCAGAGGGTCAGTGAGCTTCAGGCTTTGTCATCCAAGCCTCCCTACTTGAATATCTACCCAGACAAATTAGCGCTCCAAAACTATAGCTTCCTTTCTAGCGTAAGTGGTCACTCCATTTCATGTAGGCCAGTCCATTACTCTGCCTACTTTTTATGCTCCACCACATACTTCCAAGGAAGAGGAGCGACTTCACCATCTGGACCCAAAAAGAGCATTGTTGTTCTACCTTGACTGCACACAAGAGTTCCGGTTGAAGACCAACTCTTCATGGGATATGTTTGAGCAAAAAAAGGACAGGTCGTGCAGAAGCGGACCATTTCCCAATGGATCATGCTCTGTATCAAAATCTGCTATGCAGTGGCCTAGAAGCAACCTCCTGAGGGTTTGTGTTTTCATTACATCAGAGCTACAGCTGCAAACACTGCGTTAGCATGCAGAGTTCCGGTCCTGGACATCTGCCAGGCAGCAATATGAGCTTCTCTGTACACGTTCACCAACCACTACTGCCTGGACAGTCAGGATGTTAAGGAATGGTACTTTGTACATTCGGTCCTGCAGGACTTCCTAATGTGAAAATGGTCCGCAGACCCACCTCTGGGGAGGAATTGCTTAGAGATCTATTCTAAGGTAAGGAATTTGTGGCTAGAAGTCTCTATCCGATTAACAAGTTACTTACTTTCAGTAATGCCATAATCTGGTTGAGACTACCTAGCCACAGATTCCTTACTGACGCACCCTCCCCGCTCTGTGAACGGATTTCTAGGAACAGGTCTTTCCCTTTTCAGAGCCCTAGTTCTCCACACAGGTGATCAGTGTTCTTCGTGGCTTTACGCTTTTGGCGTGGAAAGTTGTGAAAAGAAACTGACATCAGCGTGCTGTGGTGGCACCTATATAGGCACTGAATACGTCTGTTCCGGTGCCGAAGATGCGACCTACCGATGCGCACGGGTACTGCTCACATAAAAATTCCCAGATCCCGTTTGACGCATGCCGATGATTCTAAGGTAAGGAATCTGCGGCTAGATAGTCTCTACGAGATAAGGCATTACCGAAGGTTAAGTAACTTGTTTATTTGTACTAAACCCAAAAAATATGAACTAATGCCGATATAAGACCCCCACACTAGTTATTGAAATGAGAATTCACTGAATTTCACCTCTTCCTTAGGCTAGCTCACTTCAGATTTCTATTGCGTGTCGTGTAGAAAGGGAGTTCTATTCTCAGAGATGCTCTTTTTTTAGATCTATAAACCCTACCTTGTTGCACAGCCTTTTTGTGTTGCTTGAGTTTTTATCGATCTACTGCTACCCTTGGATTTGCTTTGCTTCTAGATACTATGGCAGAATGTCCCAAATAAGGCCTGATCAATTCCTGTGAGACATGTGGTAAACTCAGTATTTGTACAAGTGACTTTCACAAAATATGTATTCACTATCTCTAGCCGATTCATAAGCCCAGGGATTGCAGGAAATGTTCTGATAAAACACTTCACGACTGTGAGGAAAGAGCGCTCAAAGAGCTTAAAAAATCTAAAGGCAAGTAAACCACCCACCTCCTCTAGTAATTAATCTGTTCGAAGTGCTTCTCAGTTGTGAGAAGTTGGCCTGGCATATGCTGTCCACTATTCTAGTGGGCACTTTGCACCAGTCCAAACGACCCTTATTGATGGTAGGTTTAAAGACAACCTTTATAGAAAGCTATCCTAGTGGTAGCTGTGGAGAGCAGGCTTCAGACTAAGTCTTGAAGCAATGTAAAGCAGTTTGTTTTACCAGTCTATAATCTCATGAATGATCAAATGAAAGGAGAACCTCACCAGGTATATATATAAAATATATGTATTTATTCTAAACACAACCCTCTAGTCTCTTTATGAGGCTAGAGGTAAAAGTACACAAGTTAAACTTAAATAGCACACAGTAAATTAGCACAGTGTACGTTTTGCCTTAGGGGCCTCACAAACCATATACTAAGAAAGTGGTATAAGAACCACAATGGACATAGAAACAAGGCCTAGGGCCTGTAGAACCGCTGGGGCAACCAGGAACCACCCAAGGTAGGGACGCAGGAGACCCACGGGGGGACGCGTGCAGTGTCTAAACACAGCCGCGAATCACCATTGACTTCTATAGAGAAAGTTGCGAGTAGATTTTTAAAGAATAAGGACACTTAGGAGTGGACTAGGAACAAACCCCTTCAGTACTGGACAGTTCGAGAGTCAAGACCCACGGGAGCACCAAAGTACTCGTGTTACCTCACCGAGGGAAGCCGGGTGCATAGGTGTCTTTTCGTGTCGTGTTTCGTCGTCGTTTTCTATGGAGAGCTGAAAAGAAGTGCTGCAGGCGACCAGAGGAAGAGTGTCCGGAGGGAATCCAAGGGTGGATTGAAGATCTGAAGAACCTGAAAGCAGAGGGGACAGAGTCTGGGTCACTTGCCAGTGACCAGGGAGGCAACCAGAAGATGCCAGCCGATGTCTGGTGATTTCAGGAGCAGGAGGTGAAGCTTGACTCTTCTGCCACGAGGACCAGGAGGCGTCGACGACAACCAGGAGCTGGATTCGAGCTGTCCCACAACGGATGTAGAGTGCTACAGTGTCGGTATCCGGATTGGACCCAACAAGCCTTGGCAACAGCAACCCACGCAGAATGCAAAGATTGGCTTCGGTGCAGACCAGCAAGGTCTGAGGGACTCACCCTTTGGAGGTGAGTCGCGGCATGTCTGGAGCAACAAGGAAAGCCCAAGAAACAAAGGAGATTCCTTTGTGGGGACCCACCAGTCGACGAACCAGGGATCGCGAAGGGGCCTCAAGCAGAAATGCAGGAAGCGGGCCCACGGAAGACTCGTGGAGTGTAGGCCCACAAGCTTCGGTGCAAAAGGTGCTCAGGGCTTGGACTACAAGTAGCCCAATGAACAACTTCGGGAAAGCTCGGGAAGTCGATGCACTAGCAAATGTGCTGGATGTCCATGAGTTCCGGTACCACGTCTCTCGTGATGGCTACAGGTCTCAGCTTTGCTGGGGGCTCGTGTCGGCCTCGGAGATGTCTGGAAGTCCGTGTCCTGTGTCGGCGATTCTTCGGGATCTGGCGGGAGCCTCAAAAATGCAGACCGGCAAGATGCTTCTTTGGTGCCTGTTTGAACGGGGGAGTCACTCCTTGATCCCAAGGGAGAGTTTTTCAGTCTTCCAGTAGAAATAGAATGTCGAAGGTCCAAGATATACGTTGCAGAGTTTCGTCCATGGTAATCTAAAGTCCTAGGGACTGGGATCCTATACTTATACCAAGTTTAGGGGAGGGACTAACTCTAAGGTCCCACCTATGGGAGGACCTGAGGAGTGGGTGGTTACACCCCTTCCCCTTTGTCCAGTTTCGCACCTGAGCTGGGGCTGAGTGCCCCAGCAACCGGTTTGAACTGGGAAATGCACGGGGACACCTTGTGTGCCCCAGGCACTGTCTGAAAAGCATTCAGTGAATGCACCCACCCTGCCCCAAAACACTAAAGCCTGTCTGGAGAGGTGGTTACGCCTCCCTGGACAGGAAACCTATTGTCCAGGCCTCCCCTGCACGAGTTTCGTCCAGCAGCAGGAGGTCAGACTCGTGTCTGTGGCAGCAGCATCCATTTTGTGATGCTGAGGTTCTTTTAAACATTTACCGGGTAAGTAAGTGTGTACATGTCTTCTCCCTCTAGAAGGGTGGAATGCCCCCCCCGCCGCCAGGACTGGCGGTGGTGGGTGGGGTCAAGTATTCCAAAGGGTTTGACACCAAACACAACATGTTTTGATGCAGCCATTCCAAAGTTGGCATTAACCGCGAGGTTATAATGCTCTTAAGAGTATATGGTATGGCTGTATCACAGAACAGCTATAAGGGAGGGATTCCGAAAGCTGCAGACGGGCTCAGCTCATGCTAGGGCACCCTCTCACACAAAACCAAGCACTCTGCCTCCAGGATTGTCAATGCCTGCCATAGTAGTGACTTATAGGTTTATATGTGTCTGTTTTAAAAGGTAGATATAGGTATACTATATCTAAGTAAGGGTTGCAAGCACCACCTTACCCAGGCTGCGGTAGCAGACCTGTGGTGTCCTTTTGGAAGGCTTCCCAGGGTTGGCATAATACATGCTTCAGCCCCTGGTAGGCCTCTGGGCTACCTCTGCCCTTGGTACCTAAGGTACCATATACTAGGGACTCACAAGGGTAACCCAGTAACCAATTTAGAGTGTACCTAATGTACATGCAATCAGTTTAGAGAGGAAGCAGCTAGGCTGGGGTCCTGGTTAGCAGGGCCCAAGCCAGACTAAAGTCGATAAATCAGTCAAACACAGCAAAAAGTGGGGGTAACCATAGTAAGCAGATCCTACTATTCTACATCAGGCATATGGGAAAAAGCTGTGTTTGCCATGGGGAATCTGCAAAAAGTACCAAAAATAAAATGTCTCTTCTAAGTAATTGCCATATGCTTCATTTGAGCCACCTGCTAAAGTGCATAAGAAGGGGCTCAAAAAATCACATACAGCCTCAAGGCCTTCATCTGAATATGTGGTGAAGTAAAAATGTCTTGCCAAAATTGACATTGTCATCTATCCCTCTTTGTTTCTTCATCAGTCTATCATGATAGTAAAGTTATCAGCAAATGTGTTCATGGTGACAGCACCAATATCAACACCAATGCCCATGTCAGCCTTGATACGCTCCTGTCGACCCTCAGACAGTAACTCATTCCACCACTCTTTCATCACTTCTACAATCCACCCGTTCTTTGGCAGCTGCTTAGACCTACTTTATGCTCACACTTTAACCAGTGTTGATACATTTTCTGTCAGCTACTGTTGGTGATGGCTCTGTTGATGCCTGCACCCAGCTACAGTACCCATGTGATACATGATACTAGTGTGACCAAACTTGCAGACACTGCAATATTTTATAGACACAAATAACTGCAAGCTTTTTGCTTTATGCAGCAGTCCAAAATCGAATGTTGCATATACCATTTGACAGAGTTCTCCAGCAGCAACATTTACGTCCTTTTTGAGATGCCAAGGGGAGAGGCACCTATCCTATTGTGGCTGATACTAGTCCTGTCCCTACTAAAAATATTGCATCCTACAACCTATGTCCTACTACCAGGGTTAATAATCATCACAAAAAAAGAGACTGGGTTGGCGTGGCCAACGATCATGGCCGCGCGGACGTGATCCGGATCAGCTCCATGTTGAGCCCCGCAATTAAGGGATACACAACGTGACACAGGCCATGAATTCGGGCCGCAGCCCGAGTCCCTGGTGCGCCGTCGTTCGAGGTCGCTTTGCTGCATACAATTTCGACTGAGGAAGCCGCTGCGAAGCAGAGGGCCGAGCCGAGGAGCGGCAAAGCGTCCAAAATGGCAACTGATCCCGTTGCGCTGTGAACGGCCCGGTCGGACTAGATTCCACAGGCTACAGGTGCGGACAGCCCTGCAATCCCAGGCCTGCCATGTGGTCCGGCCTCCCACCGCGTCGGGGGCCCTGAAGAGTTGCCGGTTCCTGGCTATGTTTGGGCCCCGAGAGGCACCTGTGGATGGGCTGCTGCACCCGGAGTGTCTTCACTAGAGGAGGCCCCGCTGCAAGCTACATTAACCAGGTGGGGCGTGCAAGCAAGCCAGCGGTCGAGAGTGGACTCTGGGGCGCTCGCGGCATCCCGTCACTGGGCCTTGTGAGAGTGGAACGTGGGAAGGCCTCCCCGGGAGTACGCAATGGTGCCTGACCCCAAGATGGTGCCTGGCAGATGGGCAGTGAGGAGGAAGCCCTGCATCTGGTGCTGAGTTGATGGAGGAGGTCGGTGAAAGTCTGTGTTTGCCCGGGGGGGCCCCTTAGCACTCCACCTGCACCACAGGGACCCCAAGAAAGCGGAATAGAGGAGAGGCACCCCCAAGACTGCACAAAGATGCCAGCTCTCCGTTTTCCATTGAGGCGACTCGGAGCCGTTACAGCTTGTGGAATAAGGCATACTGGTTGTTTGGCGTCTTGGGAGACTGACTAAAGTGAATTGGTATCGAAGACTGAGATTTGTTTCAAGGGACGGCTTGTTGTGCTCACTTCAGCACATTGGCAAATCTTTTTGGGTGCGGACTAACATCGCACATGTGGCACACCAGTTAAGGGTGCCCATTGATATTGGGGTCATTAAACCTACGTGCACATTGTGCCCCTCCCTCGTCCTGATGAAGACCCGCCCCTGAGGAACCTAGCCACCCAGTATTTTGTCTTGGGTCGGAACGTCGTCAATTCCCTACCTTTGGAGCCTGTACCAATGTTTTCCGGTCCCCTCCCCCTTCCTCCCTTTCCCGTTGTCTCCTGTGCCAATCCAGGAATACGGAGGACTATCCAACCACATGCCAGCAAGAAAGAATTACATTTTTTGCGAGCTATTATTTTAGGACAGGCTCATTTACGTTTGTCTTTTTAAAAAATTCAATTTTTCTACACTGACCATCTTGGTCACTTTACACGAGCACTTACTTTCACTCTTTTCTGTGCACACTTATTGATAGTGAACCCTATTTGTAAATATTTGTATTTTATATTTGATATTTTCAAAAAATATATATTAAATGAGTAAGTCTCTCGGACTTTGGTGAGACAAATTTGCTTGGTTTTATGTGTATTTTTTCTTGTATCAACTGATATTTTGGACTACTGTATCTGTCATGTTCTGTTCTATGTGAATCATAGTGGATTTAATGTAGTAATGAAAAAAGTGACTAATCGAACTATATCATTATATTGTATATGCTGATTTGATGTCTAGGACCAACTGTTGACTATAATAGCTCCCACTATGGCGGCTGGAGGGCCGGTGGAAATCCATGTGACTGATTTAATGCAGTGAGCCAATCAACTGGAGAGGCGCAGAGTCAGGCGCAATCGAAGAAGGGTACCCACTTTAAGCCTACTGCAAGAGAGGGTCTGTGGACGGCGGGGTGCTCTCGGGTGCACTCTGACACGAGCTGCGCCTTAGAGGTCTCAGGGGGCCCTACCACTGCCGCCCCCCTAGCTGGTCCCGGGTGGCTCCCCCTTCTTCAGACTGTAATACTCCAATTGGGTGAATGACTGGCCCAGCGACTGCAATGTAATAATCAGAGAAGTGGCCCTATGCTGCCAAAAAAGACTCAAACTAATAGATTCTCTAGTTATTTTGCGCCATTGGAATCCCGCTGAGAGTACGGCGGAGGGGACCATGTGGCCAGCGGCATAGTGTTAACCATGAAAGACCTGCTGGCAACTCTGCGGGAGTTCAAGACGGAACTCAGCAATGACATAAAATCAGACATTGCACCTAGTTCGAAGCTTTCTGTACAGAGATGTGGTGGAAGCTGGCGTCACTCCAGGCCAGTGTGGATTTTGGTGGGAGCCATAGATCTAAAATCAAAGTGCCAGGAGCTCGAAGGGAGAATGAAGCCTCTAGAAGAGGGAACTGCCAGCTTGACTACCCAATTGCACTCTGCCCTATTAAAGTGTGAGTACTTGGAGAATCGTTCCCACAGAGACCATGTATGAGTGAGGGGCCTGAGGGAGGGAAGCGAGGGACCCGACCAGGAGGCCTTCCTGGTTGGTCTCTTCTTCTGTGTCCTTGGTGATGATCATCCAGAGGTCCGGCTGGAACAAGTTCACAGAGTGGCCCAACGTATCCAGGGAGACAACAGGCGCCCACAAGACATCTTGGCCAAATCCAGTTCCTTCAAAACCAAGGAACTGGTCCTACGGAAAGCTTGAAGCAGCAACGTGGTTACTTTTCAAGCGGCCACTTGCTCACTCTTCCAAGACGTTGCTCCGGCCACGATGGCGGGATGACAGCATTTCAGACCTATCATGGCAGCATTTAGGGAACGACAGATTAAGTATCAGGGGACATATCCTTTTGGTATTGCCTCCCAGTTCAGCAACAAACAGCACTTCACAGAAGTGCAAGGGGCAGCTTCTCTGCTTAGGCTTGAACAATCTTTGTCCCAACCGGCGGCCGCTCCGAGGTAGGAGGGCTTATATTACTCGGTGGAGAGGCTCTCGCAGGGCTCCAGGCAGACACCCAAGAAGATCGGCAGATCGACGAGATGGTGACTGTCCCGGGCATGGTGTCCCAATGCCCTCTAACATGTTTACCCTCCCCCTGGCCTGTTGAACACTCAGAAATGCTGCCTTGAGGTGGTTGTGACTTTGCAGAGGGGTGCCTGGGGGTGGGGTTGTAAAGATGCAATAGACCTCTTGTTGGCCGCGGGCCTGAGACGTGCTCATTTACTCCTCTCAACATCTGGTAGCCCCTGAGAGGCTTTGTGTTCCAAAACATGCATATATGGGGCTCTGGATGCAGGACTGGACTCGCCCCTAAAGTCACCAACAGTGAGATCTTCTGATAGTTTTGGAGACCTGTTAGTTCTGTTGATTTTTAAATGCTGTGAACCGTCCTTGTGATTCCACTGACTAGATTGGGGGGGGGGGGGGTAGAGGGGAGGCAGGTGGAGGCCTGGGGGGAGGGTGGCTGGTACTAATGGGGGATTCTTACTGTGGCAAGTGTGCTCCCTGCCCCTGTTTTAATGTTGCTCAACTGCTTGTCCTGAAACGTTAGAGGTTTAAACTCCCCTAACAAGAGGCAACACCTATGGAAATTCTTGGGGAACCACCATGCCCATATTGTGGCCCTACAGGAAACTCATCTAAAAAGAGGTGAAGAACTCCATTTACGCCACAAAACCTATCCCTTGATTTTCAGGTCTCATCTAAAAAGAGGTGAAGAACTCCGTTTATGCCTCATAAACCTATCCCTTGATTTTCAGGACCTCAGCCTACACTAAGCAAAATGGAGTAGCTCTCCTGCTCCATTCTTCCATTGACTTTCAACTCCATGACTCAAAGGCTGACAAAACTGGGAGATTCCTCATGGTAAGGGGGCTTCTGGTCTGTCGCACCATGCACTATCTCCACGGTTTACGCTCCCAACTCTGGACAGGCAGACTTCCTCCTCACATTCCTCTTAATGCTGGAAGGCTTAGCTTCTAGGGACATTTTCTTACTGGAAGATTTGAATCTTTTTTTTTATTATATATGTTTTTATTAGTTTTCATAACCCAGTTCACATCATTGCACAGAACAAGATAGACAACTTACATGTGGCATCAATGAGCAGGCAACAACTGCTGGCACATATCACAGTATCAATGTAGCGTTGCAGTAAGGATGAAAAAACATTTAGGATAATACACTCTAGAACTACAATGTTACAATCTGCTGGTTGCACTAGTCTGAATGCGAACACTTACCATGTGTAATATATAACCTCCATAATCTGTTTGGATCAATACAGAAACTTTTTGGACGACTTTTGGGGGGCATCAGCTCATTATAAACATCCGATTGGGTATTACAGTATAGCATATCCTGCTCCGATTCCGTCATGGTAGGTATGGGACCGCGCACCCAGCGCATCGCAATCCTGCGCTTAGCTAATAGCAGCCCGATAGAGACTAATTTCCAGACTTTCTTATTCAGAGGCTTCGTGTACCCCAAGAGCACCAGTAGAGGATCAGGAGAGAGGGATTGATCTGCAATAGCGTTTAGCGTATAAAACATTTGCTTCCAAAATACCACCACTGGCTGGCACAACCTGCAACGTGCAAAAAATCTGGCTCTGCCTCCCCACAGTGTTCACAGCAGTCTGTGTCCCTAAGCCTATAACAAAATAATCTCTTCGGTGTATAGTGTACCCTATTGAGATACTTGAAATGTGCCAGTCTGTGCCTTCCATTAAGTGAGATCTTTTGTGTAGCTTCACAGCAGTAACGCCAAATGTTATCAGTAAGGGCTACCCCGATATCATTTTGCCGTTCCAACTTAGCTTTGTTGTATTCCGTATGCTCAAATGCTTGTGAACTTACATAGAGTTTCGAGACTAGCTTGATGGGGGAATCTGAACGTAGCACCAGCGAAAGAGCAGGTAACTCAGGAGGTTCTTGCAGCTTGTCTCCAAGTAACACCCTCAGTGCATGGCGAACTCTAAAAAATTGAAAGTGTGTAAGAGGGGTAAGGTCCTGTATGCCCTCCGCTGCCTCCTCCCAGGTGTGCATCCTTCCTCCATCAAACAAATTGCCCATCACTTGTATTCGCAGGGCTCTCAGGGAGCGGAGTGCACCTCTTTCAGTACTAATATTAAGCCAATGGCTCCATTCCACCGGCATAAGTTGAGAGTACAATAAGGCACCTGCCTGTTTTCTTAGCAAGACATGCCAGGCGTGTACGGTAGAGTTAACTGAATCCAGCACCCTGCAGCGCCTAATAGGCACTTGAAACAGACAGTGAGGGAGGGGGTCAGGGCTTGCAGCTACCTTCCCTATTTGGGGATAGGGTAGATTGTGTGTGCCGTGAATCCAATTGTGAGCGTGTGAGCTTTTCGATATCCTGTGATATAGCTCCAGATCCGGCGCCCCCAAACCCCCGCGAAATAGGGCAAAGTTAGGATGTCCAGTTTAACACGCGGAGTTTTACCAGCCCAAGCCAATTTACCCATCAGGGTCCGTATCGTTTTAAAAATGTGTTGAGGTAAGACCACTGGGATATTAACGAAGAGAAAAAGGAATCTGGGAAGTATTATCATTTTCATCAAGGATACCCACCCCACCAGTGAAAGAGGAAGGTGAATCTACCTTTCTGTGTCTTCCTCCGGTTTAGTGATGGCTCTGCCATAATTTGCCCTGAGTACTTGTTCCGCATCGGAGTGGACCTGTATGCCCAGATATCTAACCGGATCCGATGTCCATTGAAAGGGATAGTCTACGGCCGTCTGCATTGTGACCGGGGTTAATGTGAAGATTATAGATTCCTCCCAGCTAATTTTAAGACCCAAAATGCCGCTAAATTGCAACACCTCTCGTATTACTGGAGAAAGATTTGTTTCTGGATCCCGTATATACAATAGCATATCGTCCGCAAAAGCAGCGACAATGAGATTCTAGCTGGAGAAGCGTATGCCTCTGTGCCATGATACTCAAGGAGAGTGCTGAGTAAGGGCTCTGCAGCCACGACATACAGTAATCGTGATAAGGGACACCCTTGTCTGCTGCCTCTAGAAATCTGAATGGGAGAGGGGACAGTATCCCCCAAGCGCACACGAGCTGTGGGAGAGTTATAAAGCATCAAGATTAGTTTTAAAAAGATATCTTCGACTCCCAAGCGCCTTAACACAACCAGCATGTATTGCCACTCGACCGAATCAAAGGCTTTTTCGGCATCTAAAAACACTGATGCCGCCTTGACGTCTGGTTTAACATGTTGTAAAGCCCAAAAAACAGTATTCAGATTATAGGAGAGCGTACGGCCGGTGACAAAGCCCGCTTGTTCTGGGCCTACCAAAATAGGCAAGAGCGGGGTCAGTCTGTTGGCCAATATTTTAGCAAATATTTTAGTGTTAACATTTATCAGCGATAGTGATATACAAAAAACAAGCACTCTTGGGGAGCTTTGCCAGGTTTCAATATGGTTACAATCAGTGCCTCATGCATGGAGGGGGGCATTATGCCAGTCTCTCCCATTTCCTGGAACAGAGTGCTCTAGTGTGTAACCAGTATATCACTATAGGCCTTGTAAAAGGACACAGTGAGCCCATCTAGACCTGGGATGCTTCCATCCCGCATGGAGTTAAGTGCCATGCGGATCTCAACAGCGTCAAGGGGCCTCATGAGTTACTCTCTGTGGTTATCCGTCAACCAGGGTAGTTGTATATATCCCAAATAGTTCACTATATTCTCTTCTTCCGGGGTAACTTTGGAACTATACAGGTCCTGATAGTATCTGCCAAATCTGTTCACTACATCCGCCTGCTCTTTTGAGACAGTGCCCTTCTCGTCTAGTAACTCTTGGATGACTACAGACTCATGCCGACGGTGAACGATCACCGCCAATACTGAGCCCAGCCTGTCTCCCTTGCCATAGGATCTGGCCAATGCTTATTTCCCCATGTGCTTGATTTCACTATCGGCTACCTCATGATACTCCTCTAGCACCGTTTTCAGTTGTTCTAAAATCTGGGGATCATTACTATTCAGTGTTTCTCTTTCCAGTGTACTCAATCGATCCTCTAACCAGGCCAGTGTGCCTCTAATGGAGCAGAGTACCCCCAAATGTTTATTTATGGCAATACCCCGTATGAATACCTTGAATGTCTCCCATACCGTGGCAAAACAGTCAACTGAACCAACTTTAGTTTCAAAGAATTCAGTATTAGCGGCAGCTAATTCAGCTTTGAATACCGTATCTAGTAGTGAGTATGGAGGGAACCTCCAAAGAAACAGGGGAGGGCACCGGGGAGGAATTTCGACCGCTAACAATATGGGAGAGTGGTTGGAAAATGAGCGAGCTAACACTGTGCAGTCCCGTGCCCTGGATAACACGCCGAGTAGTGCGTGTACCCACCTCTCCCAGGGGATCTGGTTATCCACACGTCTACTAGTTGCAATTGTAGTGCTATGTCAGCAATGGCTTTAGCAGCTGCAGATGGGCGCCTAGGAGGTCCCTACGAGCAGTCAAGCGCAGGATCTTATGCGCAATTAAAATCCCCACCCCAGATTAGTGGTAGTGAAGGGCATCCCTTAATGAGTATCAATAGTGAATTGTAGAACTGAAGATCATCATAGTTAGGCCCATTACGTATTGATAATTTGAAAGTCAGCACCCCTGCCATGACATCTTGAGATTACATATCTACCCTGCATTCTTCAAGTTGAATACCTGATTTAGGATTAACCCAGGTAAGGACGTCCCTGGAGTGTGAGGTGAAGCCAGCAGCTTGGAACGGACCTGCTAGGCTGTGTCTTGTGAGGATAGCTCTATTGGGGGCAAGGTGCGTCTCTTGGAGCAGCGTAATGTCTACTTTTTTTTTTTAAATAACAGCACCTTTATTGACATTTGCATGTTACACAGATGTATGCCTACAACCAACTGGTGGCCGGCAGCTTTTCGGTTTCAATATTAAACAAAGCACCGAGCAACTAAGCCTTCAGGTGCATCATACACAGCAAGCCGCCTACAACCACTTTGGGCCGGCCGCGTTGTAGCTATCAGTACATGACCCCCATAGCAAGCATTTAGTGACCCATGCCTTCGCGGCTCCTGTACATTGTGTGTGGTCTGTACTGAATAGTCCAGGAGTAGCAGGCACAGCATTATTAGTGCAGTTTCGTGTCGCTTTATCACAGACTGAGTCAGCAGCGTGCCTGACTCAACCAACCCAGTTTCTGCTGTTGGTAGTGCAAGTTGCTAGCTGTATAATTAAGAAAAACAGTAACGAACAATAACTGAAACACATAGAATAAGAGCAAGAACAGTTCCGATTCATTCAGTGCAACACACTACCCAGTAGGTCGCGCCCTTACCACCACATCACGAGTTGTACCGCTGTAATCAACGCCCCAATAACCTTTTGTCACAAGTAACTTCTCCTCTTTCCCTCACTCCACCTGAGCCTGTGAGCCACTTTCTGAATGGCCTTCACTGCAGGCTAACAGGTATTCTCGCAATGGGGCCCAAATGTCTCTGGGTTTGGACTTAGTAGGCAGTTCTTCCGCGTAAGTGGTTAGTTGGTCCCTACAGTACACCATGTCCTTCAGCCATGCCTCCACTCTAGGGCGTCGTTTGCTGTCCCAGGTGAACAAAGTACGCCTTTTCGCCAAGAGTAGAGCCACCTGTATCAGTCTGCCCACAATACCCTTTAGTTGCGGGGCGTGCCCCAACAGACACAGTTCCGGGGTGTTTGGCAGCTCAACACCTGTCATTTTTACTATACCAGCTATTATGTCTTCCCAATAGGCGTGTACATATCCGCACTCCCAAGCTAGATGCAGGAAACCCGCAGGACGAATTCTGCATCTTTTACATGTCCCCTCCTCGCGTAGCCCTATTTTCCACAGTCTGTGAGGTGTGTGGTATGTCTGGTGTAGGAATTTGAAGTGTATGATCCTTAAGTTGCTATTGGGGGTCAAGCGCCCAGTGGTCGAGCATATGCGCTCCCAGTCTGATTCCGTCAATGGAGTGTCTAACACCTTATTCCATCTCACCAGACTAGCGTCCTCAGTATGAGGCATATCAGATTGTGTTGCTTTGTACAGTTTAGTAACCATTTTCTTTTTTGTGGGGGCCGTAATTACCATCTGTAGCAGCAGGGAGATGTCAGGCTCTGCCGGAAAAGTGGTGTAATGGGCCTGTACCGCCCATCTCAACCTGTAACAGGTGAAGTTAAACAGAAGTGTCGGGTTCGTTATGTACGATAAGTCCTCCCCCGACATATACATCCCCTCTTCATAGAGATCTCCCATGTGCACTATTCCAACTTCGCCAAGGGCCTTAATGGACCCCTTATCTTGTGCCACAGATAGTGCAGCGTGTCCCTCAATCGGCAACATGGAAGCATAAAGAGAAAGTTTTCGAGTCCTACGCCCTATCGCCTGCCATGCCGCTGTGGTAACATTGATCGTGTTAATCTCCGTCTTTGGAGTGTGCCTAGCAAAGTGTGTAATGATTCCCTTCAGAGGTACCGGGTCAGCATCTCCCTGCTCCACTGCTACATGTGGCATAAATGCGTGGTGTTTGAACCAGTAGTAAGCGTATTGGGCCTGGCAGCATAAGTAGTACAAGTGCATATCAGGTGCCTTAAACCCCCCTTTGTCGAATGGACGTGTGAAAGTGTCCCAGCTAATTCTTGGTTGTTTCGCGCCCCAAACCAACCTCAGCAATTGTGTCTGAACAGTTTTTAAAAAATGCATTGTCAGGGGTATTGGGACATTGCAGAACAAATACAGAAAGTTGGGTTAAATCACCATTTTTATAACGGCTATCCGATCCGCTAGTGAAAGCGGTAGGCATAGCCATTTGTCTACCTGTGTGACCAGAGATGTGTAAGCTGTCCCATAATTCTCCGCGATGACCACCATTGGATCCCTGTGTATCCACACTACCAGATACTTCACTGGCTCCGCCGACCATACCAACGGGTATTCCACAGGTGGAGCCCTGGTGGACTCCGTTAGCGGAATGATCACCGATTTCTTCCAGTTTATGTGAAGCCCCGAGTACAGAGTAAACTTCACATATTCGCGCAGTAGAGGAGTCAATTGTGCGGCCGGGTCTCGGACATATAGTATCATGTCATCCGCATAGAGCAAGATTACTACTGGTCTATTTCCAAAGTTCAGCGCCGCAGTTTTGTGCAGTTGCCGGATCTTGCACGCTAGCGGTTCGAGCACAATGGCGAACAGCACTGGGGATAACGGGCACCCCTGACGTGTGCCTCGTTCAATTCGCAAGGGGTCAGACGTGTCCCCCCTCAATACGCACTCTCGCAGTGGGTTCAGTGTATAATAATTTAATCCAGTTAACAAATATGTGAGGGAAGCCCATCCTGTATAGTATGTGTAGCATGTAACTCCACTCTATAGAATCGAATGCCTTTGCGGCGTCAAGTAACACCGCAACGGCCTGCAAGTCAGGATGCAAAACATGCAGCATGGAAAATATGGTGCGCAGGTTCATAGCTGTGGATCGATCAGGGATAAACCCGGCCTGGTCAGGTAACACCAGTAGAGGCATCAACGGCTGCAGCCTCGTAGCTAAAATTTTCGCCAATATTTTAGCGTCTATGTTAATAAGGGACATGGGGCGGTATGACTCGCATTCCTCCGGAGACTTGTCCTTCTTTAGCAGTGTAATAATCATTGCCTGTCATAGAGACGGCGGTAGCTTGCCTGTCTCGTAAGCCTCCGCGTACATTTCCAGTATATGAGGCGCCAAGACCTTCCCAAATGCCTTGTAGAACTCGGCTGTTAGTCCGTCCGGCCCCGGCGCCTTGCCATTCGGAAGGGAATTGATCACCGCCTCCACATC
This sequence comes from Lissotriton helveticus, assembly GCF_964261635.1. Classification (NCBI taxonomy): domain Eukaryota; kingdom Metazoa; phylum Chordata; class Amphibia; order Caudata; family Salamandridae; genus Lissotriton; species Lissotriton helveticus. The sequence continues at coordinate 1,153,106,569 of NC_136067.1, read as the reverse complement.
CTCCACGTCTATTGGCTGGCTAAGGTATGTCCTGTGTGCATCTGATAGCCAGGCGCAGGCAATGTCGTCTAAATATCTATTCAACTCCTGGCCATCCGTGTCCCCCCCAGAAGTGTATAATGTTCCGTAAAAGGTGCGAAATTGTTCCAAAACTTCCCTCGTTGTATGATGCGTCTCCCCCTCACTATCCACTATACAATCTATTGGAGGTTGCATAGCTCTGCATGCCAGCCTAGCCGCAAGTGACCTGCTAGGTCTTCCGCCCTCCCCATATCGTCTAGCTAAATGTCTTTTGGAGATATATTTAACCTCTGTGTCAGCCAGTTCGTTGTATTCATCAACTAGTTTGTGTATATGCGCCAGAGTCTCCCTATCATGTGTCGTGTCGTATTGGGTTTCAAGCTCCCTCAGTCTACCCTCCACATTTCGCAGTTTGTTCCGTATGTCTTTTAATATTCCCGCCGTCATGCTAATACACGTACCCCTAATCGTGACCTTGAAGGCCTCCCATAATGTCTCCTGGCTGTCCACTGACCCCGTGTTTTCTGCAAAATAGCGGTCAATAGCACCCCTGAGTGTATCCTTGTATATGGGGTCTAGTAGTGTCTCTGCTCGAAATCTCCACGTGAATGGTGGCCTCTGACTCTTCGGAAGTTCTACTGCCAGCAGCACCGGGTTGTGATCCGACAGTGTTCTCGGTAATATCAGTACCTCAGTCACCTAGCCGTTTATGCCCTCACTGATCAGCCAATAATCCAATCTAGACCAGCCATTCGTAGATGGCGTGACGTGTGTGCCTGTTAGTGTACGTGCATTTCTGTGTCACCATGCGTCTACTAGGCCGAATTCCAACATAGCATTGGTGATGCATGTCGCCACCTTGACCATCCTGGCCCCCTGTGGGTTTGACTTGTCCATCTTAGGGTCCAGGTGAGTGTTTAAATCTCCTCCCCAGAGTATCGCTGTGTCAAGCCATGATCGTAGGGTTCGATACAATTTTTCATAGTCTGCTGTATCATCTACCACCGGCCCATAGAAGTTCACAATCGTTAGCTTCGTCTGACCCAGCTGTCCCAGAACCATCACCCATCTCCCCTCCTCGTCCTTGGCTGAGTCCAGCACCCTAAAGTCACCCCTTTCTTTATGAGTATCAAAACCCCCCTCGCGTATGATGAATATGAAGAGGCGAATCTGTGTGCTGCCCATCTCCTAGCTACATTATCCTCATATTTCCTAGAGAGGCTGGTTTCCTGTAATAGTGCCATCCCAACATTATGCCTATTCAAATGCGCTAAAACCTGTCTTATCTTCTGTGGTGTGTTAAGGCCACGCACATTCCAAGTCATTTCCCTAAAGCGTGTACCCATCATGGCGGTATCTGTGGTAAATCAATACTACTAGTATGGGAATCTAATTGTGTGTGCACATGTACAGCATATAACCGCAGCAAGTCATATCGGAACTCAGACGCTCCCAGTCCAACAGGACAACTGAACACCCTCCCGCCACCCACTTCAGCATACCCCAATCGCTAAAGACATTTTCCCCTTGCAATCCCCTATCCAATAACATTTCAAACATCCGATCAACAAGTTGGGGAACACCCATTGGGGGTCGGGGCTGCTACCACCACTCCCGATTACCTATTGGGAGGGGAGCCATCGAGTCTTTCTCGGTGTCCAAAATACCCCTCTCCGCCTCCGGCGGCGCCCACCACTGCAGCTGTGTTGCAACCACCATATAATGCCACACAGGGGGGTCTCACTCCTCGCCGACCTAGAGGCGCACTGCGATCACCCCGAACCCCGCCCTATCGACACCTTCCCCTTACTTGTCAAACATCAATGTCCGATGTCGGGGAGGCAGCAGAGTCCTTTTGCCGCCGCAGAATCAATTTCGTGTGTTCCATAGCCTGCTTGGGTGTCGCAAAGATTTTACCTTTCTCAAACGATCCGATGCGCAGCCTGGCCGGGTAGAGCATTGCATATGGTATTTTTTCTTTCTGTAAGATTTTTTTAACGTTCTGGAACTCCTTACTGTACTGCAGGCGTAAAATCTGGGTAGAACGACAGAGTATTACCCTGATGGGTAATGGTTCCTTTCTGTCTAGAGATGCGAAGTACTGTGTCCCTATCACGAAAGTTTAGCAGTCTGGCTATTATAGGTCTAGGCGGCGCACCCGGTGGGGGCCGCGCCGCCAAAGATCTGTGCGCCCTTTCGACAGCAAACAAGGGGGACAGTTCATCCTTTCCGCTGATGTCCAAAAGTAGTGTCTCGATATAGTCCTCCATTTTTCCCACATTTGTCGATTCCGGTAGGCCTAGTAGTCGAATGTTATTTCTTCGAGATCTCCCTTCACTGTCCTCGCTCCGTGACTGTATCACCTCCAGTAGCTTTGCAAATTCCCCTGTTTTAGTCGCAATTTAATGTAGACCATCCTCCGCATCAGATATACGTTGTTCCGCCTCATTCAGCCGGGCTGTGTGTTTGTCAAGTTTGGATGAAAATTGGTCCATTCTGCCAGTAAGAACTTCAATTTTACCATCTATGGCTTGTAGACTGTTTTGAATGGCCGAGAGGGTCCGCTCCAGGGCAGATGGGGACGCAGCGCCCGCGTCCTGTTCAGTGTCGGACGCTGATGTCCGTCCCGGTCCTCCCCCTTTACGCAGCTCGAATGTGAGTTTAGGCTGGGTCCTGTCAGGCTTTCCCATGTCTGCCCTGCGTCTCTAAAAGCGTTGATCAGTAGAAATGGGGCTGTCTCCGATATGGTGCTATCGATCCCTCGCAGTCACACTCTTTCCCCGGTCCACGACTGGTCTCAGGGGCTCCCACGTACACCTCGCCCTGCAGATAGCCCAGACCACACACATGGTTCAGCTACTTGCTTGCAGTAGGGCACCTCAGCAAGCCACACCCACAGCGATCACCCGCTTCTCCGCACCCCGCCTCTGTCCTCTGGCTGGGCCTCGCTGTATCGTGATCAGTCCGCAGGTCGTATCTCTTTCACCCTCCAAATCACCTCTCCCTCGCTCGGCCCGTTGTCAATGTCCTGCGCAGTGCGGTCGTGATGCCCTCAGTGTCTGCATGCCACTCACCACGCAATTTTGAGGGTTTCAGGAAGCAGGCTCCCACAGTTACAGCACCGCATTATCAGGCGTGGTTCGCTCTACCCAACATTCGCAGCGTCCCTGCTGAAGTGACCACACGTCGTTCGGTCTGTCCCTGCTGCCGCGGATGTTCCACACAATCTATCTGCACACTCTCATTTCTGCCCAGCACAGGCCCACGTGAATGGTGCAGACTCAACCGGACTCCGCCCGACATCCAGCGCCCTGCAGCGTGCTGGTACAGACCCGGCTCCGCTCCGCTCCCACCCCCGTATGGCCAGCGGCGTTGAACGCGGCGTCCGGGCGCGGCCTGCTCCTGCCTTCCAAGCCGGGGACTTGCGTGATATGGTTCCCAGAAGCTCCGTCCGGTCTAGGCAGACGTCGGTGTCGCTATCTCGGCCGCGGCAGCTCGGTCCAGTCTGTCTTTTTCCAGCGGCGAAGACAATGTTGGAAGCAGGAGATGGCAGGGGGACCCACGGATCACCCTGCAGGCAGCTCTATACCTCCCGGTCTCTCTTTCTCCGGTCAGCTTCTCAGCCGCTACACAGCCGCCATTTTGATCTCGGTCCGGGCTCTCCCGATACTGGCCAGCAATTATGCCTCAGAGCGAGCCCAGGCGCCCCAGATCGTGCTCCGGTGACCACCGAGGCCCGGCAATTTACTCCGGTAGACGCCACTCGGCTCCCTAGGGTATGTAGGACAGGATATTAGCTGATATTATTCAATGGCTGGCGGAGCAGCACTACAGTGCGGCCATGTTCGCCGAGCTCCAAGCCACGCCCCAAGCGTAATGTCTACTTCCTTTCTTTTCAAGTACGCCAGGATTTTACGCAGCTTTCTATGGTCATTCAGGCACCTCACATTCCAGTTCATTAGCTGCAGGCTTCTTCTATATCCCTGCCCTGTTCCACAGTACTTCATTCACAACTTTAACATGATCTGACCATCCTAGCTGCTATTTCAAATGCATTGCCGTTGTCCCTCAACAAAAGTGCCAAAAATCCACCCCCCACCCACGCCATGCCAACCCCAACTAGGCATAGGCGGCCTACTCCCCCCCCCTCCCCACTAGTAATTACTAGCACATATATCAAGAAAACAGATGTTCAACTATAAGCACTGTTTAACTCGTGGTGATTGAGCGTGGAACGCATTGGGGCACATGTTGCCGGCCAGCACTTCTGTGAGGTCCCAGTGCCGCACCACCACTAACCAAAGGGTAAGAGATTTCCACTGGAGGGACTAATTCTCCAGAGGAGCCCCTTAAACAGCTATGAATGGATAGTGTCTCTCTCTCAAGGAGGCACCAATTGTCCTTAACAATGAGCCTGGCTTGGGCAAATAAGAGCCAGCAGGTTTATTCGTTTCCTCATAGGTTAGCAGGAGAAGCGTAAAGTTAAAATCCTTATTAGTGATGCAGTCCTTGAAGGTTTAAGTTCCAACGCCTCAGTCCTGCTCAGATTGTCTTCGCAAGGGGGTGAATCTTCACTAGAATCTGGTGACCAGTTTTCACATCAGTCGTTTTCATCGAGACCTCCGCACGGTCGTCCGCCATCTGGTCTTTCCTGAGCTTGCCGGTCATGTCCCAGTCTTTGAGGGTTTTCTGCAGGGACGGACGGTCAGAGAATATCTTCGCCTTCCCGTTCAGCACAACTTGCAGCTGCGCCGGATACAACATCGTATATTCCGCTTTCTGCTACCTCAGCTTACTTTTCATAGGGCGCAAATTGCTTCTTGGCCTCCTCGACTTTGAGTGAAGTCCGAGAATAAGGAGAGAGAAGAGCCCACGTAATGCTGGTCACCCAATTCTCTTGCCCTCCGCAGCACAGCATCCTTGTCTCAACAGTTAAGCAGCTTCGCTATAACAGACCTGGAGGGGCTCCGGGGAGGCTTAGGCCCCAACGAATAGTGCGTGCGCTCCACAACGAACAAGGGGGAAAAAGGGGCGGCGCCGCCAAGCAGAGTAGTAAGCTGTTTTTCTGTGCACACCTCCATATTGCCTGTCGCAATGGACCAGGAAGACCAATGATGCGCAGGTTGCTATGCCGCGACCTGACTTCCTCAGCTCTGTCCTGCAAAATGACCAGAGTCCTCTCCATCTGTTTCTGTGTGCTATATAGTCGGTTTGAGCCTCCTCAGTTTCGATGATTCTTGGTTCGGCCATATCGAAAAGTTCCCCATGTATGGCAACTCTTTTGGACATGCGGTCCATCCTATAGGACAAGGTGTCTATTGTTGCATCAATCACCGACAGGCCTTTCTGCATAGACGCAAGGATTGTTTTGATGTGTCCAATGGGGTCATCAGACAACGTGTCAGGTTCCGACTCGGCTGACTCCGCAGCTTCCTCTCTATCCCTGGATTTGTGCTGCTCGAAGCTTAGCTTAGGCTGTGTCTTGTCAAGTTTTCCAATGCTGGCGCCAATCAGTGTTTGCACAATGAGTGCAGGGTCAGCGTTGTCTGCATCTTCTGCGCCAGAGTGTGTGATTGCCCGCCTATACTGGATGTAGGCCTCCCAAAGGGAGTCAAAGAGAACCTCACCTTATGCAGGGTAGCAGCTCACTCAGGAGGCAAGCATCCAGCTTTACTGCCCTCTCTCTGAATATGGACCCCACGTTTCTGCAATACTATGAGGCAGTACTTGCCTGTGCTCAGCCCCAAAGCATTTTAGGGCTCAATGCAGAAGCAGCACATTGCTACGAGATGGGGCCGCACGCACCAGGTAATTTATGCAAATGGCATCCTGCTCACTGTAGATCCAGGCCTTCCAACACATGCCTAGTGCCTTCAACAAAGATTCTTCGCCGTAGGCGCTCCGGCAGCAGGTCTCCGCACCAAGTCTCAGCCGAGCAGGCTGCATGTCAGGATCCTCCCCTCGCCCCGGCCCCTGCACTGTCTGACCCACCTCAGAGCACAGCGGTATCTTTGGGACTTCAGCTGCCGGCCGTGGCAACACTTGCCCCTCAGAGGGATCGCCGCCGAGCAGGGGGGTCCAGCATTCTCCACAATCCAATGATCACAAGGGCCGGGTGATCTTGCGAACTCGTCCCAGCGGGAGTCGCTGCCCACGCCGGCCGCTACGTCTCGCAGTGTAGGGGGAAGCAGCATCTGGTCTGCTAACTGCAGTTCAGCTGGGCCGCTAAGCTCCGTTTCTCCAGCCCTCAGGGCACCATCGATAGGGATCAGTGTGCTCGGTACTTCGAGCGATACGCAATGATAATTACAGCCAATACCTGCCGGATTGATGTGGCGGTTAGCTGAGCTCACTCAGTGAGCGGCCATCTTTGGGCCAGGCAAGTTCCCCCCCGAGAGATTTTAATCTTATGAGGTATCCTGCCCTGGACTCTACCCAACCACATAGAACAGTGGCAGGAGTCATTAGCAGGATCCTTAAATCATTAATACAATGCTTGAAGTTGATAGACGGTTGGAGGGCCCTTCATCCCTCAAGGACTACTCTTTCTTCTCCCACTCCCACAGATCATACTCTAGAATTGACCACATTTTTATCAGTCAGGCGCTCCGCCTGATGCTAACGGGCACACAGCTGCACCGATATCTTTCGGATCACGCACCCCTGGAAATTCTACTGGACTGGCCAGCGCCCGCTCCAAACTCACAAGATGTTACTTACCCAAATTCCTGAATTGTTATTGTCTCTTGCGTGACGACTTGAAGTCGATCAAAGATTTATTTGTTCACAACGATCCCAGAGACACCTCCCACTTGGCAAACTGGTACACCTTCAAGGCAGTCATACGGGGTAAATGCATTGCCTTAGCCTCTACCCTGAGGAAACAACAAACTGGAGAACGGATAGGACTGGAGGGGGAGCTGCGGGTAGCTGAGCAAGCACACAAAGAGGCCCCTTCTATCCAAACCTTAGGAAAATTGACTGCTCTGAAGGGGAAGCTTCAGGTAATATCTACCAACAGGATGGGAAAAAAGCATCTTACGCCTTCAAGCCCGCGGTCCTGTGCTGGCTCGTCAACTCAGAGCTAAACAGTAAAAGGAGTATGTGAAACAAATAGTTGACGCCAATGGTACCATACATGACAGTGAGGAGGGGAAGGCGAACGCCTTCCATGACTTCTATAGATCACTGTACATGGGAGACCCATCACTAGGGCAGGACCAATCTCGCTACCTGAACTCACTTGATCTCCCACAGGTTTTCTCAGCCAACAATGAGGCATTTGTTCTGCGCATCTCAAGTGAGAAAGCCCAAAAGGCAATTGACTTTCTTAAACTCCCAAAGGTCCCGAGCCCTGATGGGTTCAGTGCCCAGTTCTACTGAATGTTTGCGGACGAACATTCCCCACATCTGACAGCGCTTTTCAATGAAATCGTAAACTCTCCCCAAGTCTCCTCTTCGATAGGGGAAGGATTAATCACTCTAATCCCCAAAGCAGAGAAAACCCCCCAAGAATGTGCGTTGTATAGACCTATTTCGCTCCTGAACCAGGACGCAAAAATGTATTCCAAGATATTGGCCAGTAGACTAGAAGTTATCCTCCCAAACCTATCCATCCAGATCAATCTGGTTTCATTAAGAAACGCTAAACCCATGATAACCTGCGCAGGATAATCTATCTCATTGATAAAGTACCAAAGAAACATATCCCAGCGGCCTTACTCTCACTGGATGCAGAGAAGGCCTTCTTAAGGTGCACCCTACGCCGCTTCGGGTTCGGTGAGCCCTTTCTGGGCATGGTGAGGGCCAACTACACCTTTCCCAGATCTCGTTTTCTGTTTAAAAGAGAGGCCTCGGATTTCTTTGACTTATTGCCCCAGCTCACCCATGCTTTTTGCCCTCTGCATCGAACCCTTGGCTGCGAGCATCAGAGCCAACCAAGACATTCAGGAGATTAGATTCAGCCCTGATGCGCACAAAATCTCACTCTTTGCACATGATGTGCTGCTCCCCATCACTGAGCCTCACTCGTCTCTCTCGGCCATACAAATGGAACTTCATAAGTTTGAGAAAGCAGCGGGATTCAAAGTCAATCTTTCTAAATCTTTCTTACTTACCCTGACACTGCCACCAGCGGCGATGACAGCCATCACAGAAGCATCTCCCTTCCGATGCGCTCACAAAGAAATAACCTACTTAGGCATCAGAATAACTCCTAACCCAGCAGACCTTTTATGAAGCAAATTCGTCCCCCCACCCCCCTGTAAGCTTAAATCAGACTTTAAAAAATGGCCTTCCACATATATAACCTGGGTGGGTCGCATAAACTCGATCAAAATGAATGTGCTGACCTGCCACCTCTATCTATGTCAGGTTCTCCCAAATCCGGTTGATAGAGAGCTGTTCACGGAATTGAAGGGGGTGATAAAATGAATACGGCAGGGGCGTAGGGCCTGCTATCTCAGCGACTACTGACCAGACTGTGCCAACTGGAGGGACTCCCCTTCCAGATTTCCCCTCTTACTACAGAGCAGCACTATTACGTGTCCTGGCAGTGTGGTCCCTCAAAGCCTCAGACAAACACTGGCTCCACATGGACTGGCAAGTTGCAGGACGAACCATATGGGACCTGCCCTGGAAACTAAAACAGGACAGGCCAAAAAACGTTTATTTTAGCATCCCTACCGCCACTGCTCTTAATGCATGGGATAACCCCACCAGGACATTGCCCCCAAAGACCTTTATGTCCCCCTACACCCCATTCATTTTAATCCTGCTTCCCCCCAGCAATGTTTACAACAAGAGGGAGAGGTATCGTTGGAATTGGCGATTTTTCCACTCATGAGGAGTGGTAGGTCCAGTCTCAGCGTTCGCCCTAAAGGCCTATGTTTAGCAAAGAAGTGCTGGGCTGTTCCTAGAGAAAGTGAATCTACTGGTCACACCGGTGTTTTTCCGTGTTGTAGGGTCTCAATAGAGTCCTACAATTGAGCATCCATTTTGTTGGATGTAATGCCCTCACACACCCTTTCAGGTGTCATGCTGCATCATCTGGGCTTGCTCCACGTTGGGTCGGCGGTGCAATACCCAACGGGCGACACCTCAAAGAGGGGCTCTTTGGCGGAAATCTTTTATCCAACAGCTGTTCAGGTGAAGTGTGGGTGTGGGGCCAGGAAGGTGTAGACGTGTATGTGAGTTTAAAATAAAGCTAGGAGTACCAGGATCAAGTTTATTCTGGGGTTCCCCTGCTTCAAATAAAAGAAGAGACTAGTCTGTACTCGATGGATTTCTATGTTTCCTTCTTCGAGACTCGACTAGTATGTGCAGTAAACGGTCGACATTTTTCTTGCATGTGTACAATGACTAGCGATTCATCAGGACCTTAGTAAGAAGTTAGTTCATAAGGAAAACTGTCTACGGTATATGATCTGCCTAAGTATCAGACTTTAATACAGACTGTGAAGTGATCAAAATAGTGTACCTGTGTTGCGCTGCATCTGCCTAATCGGTCATGTATGCGTGCAACAACAGTACTCTGGGTTATGTACGAGCGCTGGGATGCCCTAGGGTAACCACGCGCTATATAAGATTCCATAATAATAATAATAATAATAACTCGGCTGGTAGTACATCGGGTAAACGACCTCTGTAGTTTGGTTCTAGTCTCCCGTGTGCTCGCTGTGCGACCTACCTCTCTCCGCCGGGTCTGGGTGGTGAGTACAGACCAACACGAGGTGCAGTAGAAACCGGCGCCGGTTTCTACTGCACCTCGTGTTGGTCTGTACTCGGTTCGAGGTTATTTGGGCTTTTCCATGATATTGGAGTCCATACAAGAATTGCGAAATTCGGAATTGGAATCTGGCATAAATATGAAATCGAGATGAGATGTGATAATAATTTATTGACATCATCTATTTGAAGATAAGAATACGGTAGCCTAGCTATAGCCCTGAAGAAGTCCGTGGCCAGAACCACGATAGACGAAACACATGTTGGCGGCTAGACCGTCTTTGGGAAGATTATTTTTTGTGAATAAAAGAAGAAACAACGACTTCTCAACTGATAATTGATTGTACCAACCACTTGTGTTATTTTTAGCTCAGGAAATATTTTGTGATTTCTAACATAGAGGGGAACTACGCTCCTTTTCAGACTGTGCCACGGTCTTTAAGCTACCACCTATTGAAGAATTCTGCTACTGCCAGCTAAAACATTGGGTACAACAGCCCCAGATACGCTTGCCAGCAACCAGGGACCTGCTTCTAATAGAGAGATTTGTCCAGGCGGGCGGCACAGCCAAGGGCTGCATCTTGCTTCTTTACTCCCTCTTTCTCACACTGGGCCCGTCTCAGTTCCCACGCCATTGAAGATTCTGGGGTGCCCTACTGCCTTCCCCTCTAGCAGACAAGCAACTGAGATCCCTCTATAAAGATATTGCCAAGTACAACCGGTCCATGTTTCTGCAGGAAGCCCATTACAAAATTATGTTCAACTGTTAACTGCATCCTCAGAGGCTACACAAGTTCTTTCCTAGCACCTCAGATACATGTTGGCAGGGATGTGGGCTCTTGGGCGACTTCCGCCACATGGTGGGATTGCCCCTCCATTCAACCCTTTTGGAAGGAAATCCTATCTCAAATTAAACAGATTCTGGGATACCCCATCCTAGACTCTCTGGAGAATGTTCTATTTGGGAGTGTGGGACCTGAGCCTGAAACATCAGACCCACAAGGACCACTCTCTAATGTGGTTATGCCTGGGGGCAGCTAAAATGGCAGGTGCCACTGCCTGGAAGAAGCCGAACCCCCCCTCACTCAATTGCATGCTAGACTATGGTGAGCCCTAGCCCTGGAATGCATGACATACATCATAACAGACTTCCGAAAGGGCTTTGATTATATCTGGAATCCACTGGTAGGGTACCTGTCGGAGGGCCTTCCGCTCTTTGCCTGTGGCCCTAGATTAAGGGTCCTCCACCTCTTCCAAACATAACTGGCCTGGCGGCGCTTCCCTTGGGTGCAGTAGTGGGCGCGGCCCTTACAATCCCACCCGTGTGCGCCCCCCCTTCTGAATGCAGACTGGAGGGGTGAGCCCTGGTGATCCCCCTGGTAGTGATACACCCAGCCCACACTATACCCCACACTATCCTCAATCACTTCATGATCAGGTAGAAGGAATTCCACTGGATTGTTTTTATGTTTCTTATCTGTTGTTTATATTGATGGCTCTAGTTCATAGTGGTTAGGCGCCACAATTGATTTGTAGATTGTATAATGTACACAGGTTGATAATGGGGTGTTGGCACCTGGAATCGTTAAGGAGTTTGCCAAGCACTTGTGAAGAAACTGTGTACCGTCTATTGCTATCTGATGATCTTGGTATGTGTAAGAGCTCGGTGGAGCTTTCAAGGTTGTTAAAACCAATAAACAGATTTTGGCAAAAAAAAGAGACCTGGGGATCCACCAGCAGCCCCATATTCCAGAAGGCAGCCTTCTCATAGTAGAGGAAAGAGGTTGAAGTCACAAGAGACCGGATGCCTTTTCTGGGCCTAGGAGGGAGGATATCAGGTTTCTGAATGAGGGAAGATGACATCAGATGGGGTATGGTTCTGATCCAGTTTTTCCACAACCTTAAATTCAATCAGTTGATAATTCAGCTTGCACAAATATATTATTTAATATTTATTTCAGAATGGTCTGCTAGCCTGGTAAGCATACATGTAAGTTATGTTTTGAGAGTTCTACAAATGTTTTGATAAAAATGAATTCCATGCCTTAGTTGATGTAACAATCACAAATTGTTACAAAGGTGGAGGGATAGTAGTGTTAGATACAGATAAATATATTCTTAAAATGCAGGCCCTACTAAATGAGATGGAATATTATTTACCCGTAAAAATGGATCCCACATCAAGAGGGAAAAGGAAAATCTACAATTCAACAAAAAAAGCACTTGAACAAGGCACGATCTGTCAGAAAGAATTTGATTCTCTCAACATTGACTGTCGTAGACTAGACTAGTATATATGGAGTGCCAAAGATCCGCAAAAAAAGTTCTGACCCTCCATATCGCCCTATTGTCACAACAATAGGTTCTGTAACTGAACCAATTTCAAAATATATTTATTGTATTCTACGTTCATACATACCCAAGATGACATTGCATATCAGAGACACCAATGCTATGATACAATCGGTGGAGGATCTCCGTTTGATACTCTGAGAGAAACTCTTGTATAATAAGACATTGAGTCCCTCTATAGTAATATACCACAGGCGGGTGCTTTAAAAGCAGTACTTTAGTTCATAGAACATTTCCAAATAGACTGCTGCCCTGTGTTCATCAATGAGATCCTTAAAGTGGTACTAGAGGAGAATACCTTTGAATTCAACTGGAACCTTTACAGACAAGTAAAGTGAGTGAGCATGGGAGCTTCCTGTGCTCCGACCGTAGCGAACATCTACATGACCCATTTTGACAGATCTTCATATATAATGAAATAGCCCCTTTTTTGAATCCATTCATAATTGGGCACGTTATATTGACTATAAGTTATTTATTTGGAGTGGAGAGCCAGACTTGTTGAATGAATTTCTTTCATTGATCAATATATGTGACACAAACCTGAAATTTGCGGCTACCACCAGCAATAGTAGTATTGATTTTCTTGATATAGAAATTAAGGAACAGAATCATACTCTGGAAGTTGATCTCTATATTAAGCAGACAGCTAGAAATACGTCATTACACTTCAATAGTTACCACCCCAAAAAACAGAAGGAGAGTATTCCCTTTGGGCAGTTTCTCCGTCTCAGGCATAAGTGTACCAATTTAGTGGACTATGATATTAGATCCACTATGATGAAGTCTAAATTCATATCTAGAGGGTATCCAAGAAGGTTGGTACGTGAAGTGTATAATCGTGTATGTTTTTGTGATAGAAATCATCTATTAGGTAACCATCCTCCTAACGCTACACCAAAGTTGGTCTGTGTCACGAGACATTCCACACACAATGAGAAAGTTTGCCAGATTATATGTGCGAATTGGCACATATTAAATGTCAATGCAGGCGAGAACAAGTTGCTGTGCCCTATGTTTGCACATTGGCGCAATAAAAATCTGAAAGATCTGAAAAATCTGAAAGATCAGATAGTTAATTCGTGCATAAACAATAATAAAGCTCTGATCCCGAAAATCATAGATGGTCCGCATCCATTAGTTGGCAATAACAAATGTTCACAATGCAAAGCATGTGACTACGCCATCATAACGGAGACATTTGTGCATAACTCTCAAAAGATAGCTGTGAAATCTTTTACAAATTGTAAGACCAAGAACATTGTTTATCTTCTTTTATGTCCTTGCAAACTTGGATATGTAGGAGAAAAATCTAGATCCCTAGCAACGCGACTAACTGAATTATGTTCGGCCATCTGCATCAAAAAAACATTGCCGCTTCTGATTAAGCACTATCTGGAACTTGAGCATGCCCCTGAAGCGATTGACTGGCTTATTCTAGAAGAAATAAAATTATAAACCAGGCTGTGATCCGGAAGAGATTAGGAAAGGCAGAGAAGTTTACTGGATTCTTACCCTAGATACGGTCACACGAGGTTTAAATCAGGAAATTCCTTGGGAACAAGCGATACGCTATAATGCCAGCCGAATCCATCTGGTTTTTTTTCTCCTCTGGTTTGTGATCATCCTTTTTTAGATACACTATCTAGAGGATTCTAGAGTGATAATTTCAATGGGATATATGGAACGTTCATCTAGTTGGATTTACTTAGTCTCATAGGGATTTGGGCATAAGGTTTTAACCTCCTCTTCATCTGCCATATACAGAGATACTCTGTGTATTAGGTTGCCATATAAGGTTATCAGACTGTTTTTCTTGTTTCACTATCTGCCTAAGCAATTACGACTGTCGCATTTGGTATTAGGACGGTTTGTTTATACTTAATTACTATTCAAAATTCGATTTATGGCACACTATAAACTGGGCTGTCCACATATAAATAAAAATTTCAATAGGTTGATAGCACTGTATACGTGAAGTCGCTGTTCAGTCTTTTATTGTTCAATTGCAATAAAGTTGAGTGACGTTTAGTCATGACGCATAATTGGATACATTGTAACGTGATTGCGTCATTCTGATCATTTTAAGATCGGCTAGTGAATGTTACTTCAGTCACGTGGAGGACATTTTCAGTAGGAGGGTATCATTATCGTGTGGTCTTGAACTATATCCACAAGTAAGTCGCCCGTGTGGATGCGTGACTGTGCGCCTTTGTCCAATTAGTCACTTTATGCAGGCTTCTCGTTTTATGCCACTTAGCGGTGCCGTTTCAGGCATACGGACACATTTCACTAGTCCATTCTCATTACCCCTCTTGCTCACAGCATTATGTGAGTACGGCAGTGTTACCGCATTGTGGTTGTTACATTAAAGACACGTTCTACGAGTAAAATGCGGGCGTAAGCCACTTAGAGCAACTCGCTATACTATACGTTACCTTGTAGTTACCAAGAAGCTATATGGACTTAAGCACACTGGTCCAGATTAATCGTTTCAGTTACGTGTCACGCATTGCCACAATAGCTCGCTATTGCATTTAATGTTACCCTTAAATCATCTTAAAGCTACATGAACTTAGCTTACATGGTACATATTGATCGTTTTTTTAGCCCGTACGTAATGCTATTATAGCAAAATTAACATAGAGCTTGGATATCTTATGATCACTTTATACAGAGGTATGAATTGTAAATTGGTCTGGGTCTCTTTTTAGCTCCTGATAGCAAATAAAAGATTTAAAACAGTGTATTATCATTGGCTTGGGGTGATGAGCACGTCTCGTTTGAGTATCCTGATCTTTTTTCGATTGAAGAGACTTCTAAAGTCTAAACAATCTACACTTTTGTAGTTTTCAGCTAAACGTGTAAGTCATAGATCCTGATAAATATAGTGCAGTATCTTCTCGTTAATATACGAACGCTAAAGCTTTTGTGCGGTATGTTCCAGCTCATTGTCTGACATTCATTGGTTAACGTAGATACATCACCTTGCTTTACAAAAAGTTAGATTTAAATGTGCCTTAATGTGACACGTTGCACACTGTAATTAAAGCTGCCATTTCTCCCATAGCACAGCTGTGGTACGTGTCATTCTCATTTATAAAAGACAGATACCGTGCATAGTTTCTATTGATCGTTGCAGAACATAGGGTAATATTTCATTCATTTTTTATGTTTGTGGACCTCCGCAAGAAACTATAAAGAATAAGGCAACACTGTAGCTGTTCCTTGGTCACCTGTGGCTCATGTGCATGTCATCGATCTTTTTAATAATATCACTATCACTCAATAATAAATAATAGCGATATGGTAACACTGTGGGTGTTTGGGTCCTCTCTGTTTCACAAGCATGTCTTATGTATTTTTATCGGAGCACTCTTCCCTTTCTGTTTTTAATTGGCACATTGATGGCATGTGACTTTTGGCATTTTTGACCCCCTGTTCCTGACTTTTCTGCTCTGGCTAACACAGGTCTATTTCCATTCTTTACTGCAAACAAATGTAAATAAGATTATAGATACCTTGTTCCATCATAATAATTATGTACATACATCTTGTCTGAAAGAACCATATGTATTGGTTTTTGTAATTACAGATCTCAAGTGTTTAAAGTTGTGGCCTTTCCTGACGAAGGCACTGTGGGTGCCGAAACACACACAGAAACCATTGAGGTCAACTGAGTTTTTGCCACACCCTTTGTCCTAATGCAGAATCTTTGGAACTTTTAACCTTAACTTGAATTTGTATCAAATTATCTAATCATTGTTGAAGCAAAATAGATTAGCTCCTGCTTAAAAAATATATCAACCACCTTTTCATTGTTTTTGTATATTGTGTTTTTAAATGAATGTTTTTGATGCAATGCATGCATGTGGAAATGAGTCAACTTTTGGGAGTGATTTGCTTAGTAATGTGTATTCATTAGTAACAATAACATTATGTTTTGTATTTTTGGATATAACAAGTATTCTTTGGTTCTTTCATTCCACGTTGCAAATATTGTGCTGATGAATATGCAGTTAGTTGCCTTAAGCCTTTGCTCTAATTCATTGAACCCTGCCTTAAGGTACATTATTTCTATTAGCTGGGGGCCTTGCTCTTTACACTGTAAACCACAAATTGAGACATGGAACATCCCTAGATGCCTCAGGAAAGTCGGAATAGATGGAAGCAACTTTATCAAAGAAACACTAGGCTAGGGCATTGCAGCGTTCCTCCGAAGACGGGGTGGATGGCGGCCGCTAAGACTCGATCCAGGGAGGATAAACATATCACAAGTGAGAACATTTCTCGAGCTGAATTTTGAGCTGCCTCGATTTAATCAGCATAAAACTTGCACCGGGTGACCTAATATGTATTTTTGTAAATGCTTTAGTCATGTTATTTATTATTTCCTATGTTAATGTTCGTAAAAACGTTGTAGTTAAATTATACAGAAGGAAACATTTTCTGAAATGAGCTCACCTGTTTACTTGGATTTCTAGATTTACTTTATTTTTTAAACGTTTTACTTTTCAAAAAAACGATTTGTACTAAACAATGTATTTGTACCGATAGCTATACCATATGCAGTCTTTTCAGTGATTGAAGACCTCTGTAGTAAATGCAATGCATTGCAATTCCTAAAAAAAGAGTGAAATGTATTTCTTGTAAATTTTGAAAGCGTCCCGATAGGGGAGACGTCCCCCCTCAGTGCACAGCTTTTTTCTCCAAATGACTGGAGTCATCTCATTCAAAACGCTTCAAACCATGTGTAATTAGTCAATTGAATTTATTCTTTCTTCCTAATACATTTTTTACTGGACGAGTAAACTGCTTGTTAGTTCCATAAAACAAACTTGTTTTGCATAATATGCATGAAAGTGATGGCCAATTGATCAAAACCAATACATTTCGGGCTCAATGGGCCCTTCGTCAGGGGAACTACTCAAAATCTGTATAAGTGAAGTGCGAAAAAAAGCTGGGTTACTATACCTGGATTAATCGAAAATTCATCTTAATCACTGTGTTAAAGATAGTGCAAAGTGCCAACATGCACAACAACACTGCCTTACTCAAGGTGAACCGCAGGTGTAATGAAAATGGTGAGAAATAAAGTGAAAGGGAAAGTTATCCCAAAGCAGGCGTATTGAAATATAACATGCTTTAGTTATAAAAGTGATAGTAATGACTATTAGACATGCTGTTAGCAATCAGAAACTCAAGTGAAGAACTGGTGACTTCTCCCATGAGTTCCCTATGCTGGTAAAAGGTAGTAATGGGATAAATAAAGTAAAATCCTGTGCTGCGATGAGAGAGAATGCTGTATTAGATTGTGGGCGGGAAGCAGAACTCTTTATTTAGAAAAGCACATACTATGTGATTCCACATGCAAGTATGGGTACACGGTGAGTAATACAGTAAAGCGCAAATAAATCAAACATAACATTCATGCAACCTGCTTAAAGAACAGGCTAATGACCAAGTAAAAAGAAGAAAAATTAAACTAGTTAACGGTGTCAATCAAAGAGGCTAAGGCGTTCTCCAAAACCGAATGGTTACATGTGAGATTGTAAGTTCAGACCTGAGCGGTCTGTAAAGTCACTTACAAGTTACATTTACAAAAAAAAGCGTATATATTTAATTACAAGTGCTATATAAATGGTGATGATATTGCGTGCAGCCAACACAAGCGTGCTGTGTACTCAAAGAAATTTTGTGTGCACTACGCATTTAGAGTAGGTCTGAAGTGCTGCGTGTAGAAAGACAGTTGAAGGACAGTAACGACATGTGCATACATTATGGGTTAGTTGCCCTGGATTCCAAGAGGATCCATAGTAAAAGACGGCGTGCTCTGTAGACGCCTGCATTTTAAGATAGAGTGCCGGTCGAGCCACCGCACAGGGTTATAAAGATAGAAAGCAGACTGTTGGGATGTTAGGAAGCCCGAAATGGCTGCCATCTTGAAATGTTCAAGAATTGAAGAATAAGTGATGAGAGTATGTACATTGCAAGTGTCAAAGAAAAAACAGACAGGTCATAAGAAAGAAGTGGTAAGAAAAATCCAGTGAGATTAGACCCTCTTCGAGTGTAAATGAGAGGATGTGTCCATTGATTATGTAAAGTAAGAAACCAGGGTAAAACCAAACTGGAAAGCCATAATCCAATGCAAAAAAGTATAATGATGGGGATATAAAAATCATTAAAGGAGTCTAATAGCTTAGAGTAATGGCCAGTCAGGGAGTCGACTGGATGTTATAAATGGGGAAATAGAGAAAGAGAAAAACAGTAAACAAAACATTAAGGCTACTGATCACTGGAGAAAAGTTAGAAAACAACAGAATGTGAACACCATGGAGAAACATTTAAAGGCTGTACATAAAGATTATAGAAAGCAACTGTATTCCATGCAATTTTTCAATCCATTTGGATGCAAAGTGTCCAACATTTAAATCCAGAAAATTTCTCTTTGTAGAAGGAACTTGGTGGGATTCGTGCCCTCTCTGGGTGTAATAGATTCCAATACCAAGAAGCGCAATTGGCTCACATTATGGTTATGATGCTGGAAATGTGTACCTACGCACGATTTCTGGTTGTGTGTCCGTATACTACTGTTATGTTTGTTTATTCTCACTTTACATTTTAGTTCTGTTTTGCCTATGTAGGCGAAACCACAGGGACATTTGAGCATGTAAATGACATTCATGCTGTCACATGAAGCTGTGGTTTGTAACTTGATGTTGTGGCCTCTTCGTGGGTGGGTAACTGAGTTTTCTGGAATGATGATATTACAGTTATTGCAGTTGTGGCATGGTATGGTTCCCTTGTGGTGTTGAGACTCTGCTGAAGGTTTTGCAGTGGAAATGATGTCTTTAATGTTTTTGCTCCGGAGAGTGGTTGCTAGTTGAATATGCCATTGAAATCAGGTTCAGTGCGTAGCATAGGCCAGTGTTTTAAAATTAGTTTCTTGAACGCTGTACTGAAAGTGGAGAATTTAGATACCATAACCTTGCGTTCTCCTTTGTTGGATTTTGTGACATATGTTGAAAGTTGTTCATGGGATTTGTGTGTTACTCGTTGTTCTGCTTCTTTAAGCAATTCGGGTGGATACTTTCTGTCCTCCAATCTTTTCATCATGCTTTGTATGTTATCAGACATTTTGTCTGGCTCCGATACTATTCTTTTCACCCGGAGAAACTGGGAATATGGTAAATGATGTTTCAATGATGTCTGATGAAAACTGTTGAAGTGTAATAAGTTGTTACGGTCTGTAGACTTCCTGTATATATTTGTTTCTATTTTGGTCCCATTACTTGAGATGCTAACGTCCAGGTAATTTATGGAGCTCTTGCTGTACTCATAGATGAATTGAATGCGTTCATCAATTGAGTTTAATTGTTTTATAAGCCATGGTCAATTCTCGTTCTTTGCCCTTCCATAATAAAAAAATGTCATCTTACTAAATATATCAAGTACTCAGTCACGATGTTATTGGTCAGTATGTGCTCCATCTTATGCATAAAAAGATTTGCATAGCTGGGAGCTGCGCAATTACCCATAGATGTACCTGTGAGCTGTAAAAAGTACTCTTTTTCCCAATGAAAGTAGCTGTGATATAATGTGAAGTTCGTCAATTCCAATAGGAAAACTTTCAGATCTTCATCCCGGTTGTTTGTGGCTATGAAATATTCCAATGTTTCAATCCCTGCATTGTGTGGAATTGAGGTGTAGAGTTCTTTCACGTCAATAGTACAGAGCCAAATTTCCTTATCTCCAAAGCAATTTGTTGTATTTTCTTGAGGAAGTCAGTGATGTATTTTATATATGTAGTCACCTGTTGAACCAAGTCCTGTAGGTGTTTGTCCAAGTATTTTCCAATTTGTTCATGAAGGGACCCGCGAGTAGATACTATGGGTCTGAAAGGAGGTTTTTGCAAATTCTTAAGAATTTTAGGTATCATATGGAATGTTAGAGATCTTGGGTGTGTTTGAAGAAGGTATCTCTTGTCCCTTTCAGTAATGGTACCTCTCTGCAAGGCTATGTCCAGTAGATTTTTTAAAACTACAGCAGAATCTCTGGTAGGGTTAGTTTGTAGTCCCATATAAGTAGCGGCATCATGTACGTGTTCTTGTACGCTGTGAAGATAAAGAGTGGCATTCATTATTAGCAACACTCCACCATTGTCAGCCATGGTACGTTTAGTGGTGGGGTTTTTGGCGATTTTCACTGAGATACGTCTTTCTTTCATGGTTAAGTTCTGATGTTTTGACTTGTGTTTGTGTAAACTGGGCATATGTTGCTTAATGACAGTCTCAAACGAGTCCAGGATGTTGTGGCTGACTGGAGCCATAAAGGTGCTCTTGGGTTTTAAGCCTCTTAAAGTGTTCTCATCCTCGGTGGGTTGGTTGGTGACTACATCTGTGAAAAAATGTTTGAGACTTAATGTCCGCATGAAACTGAAGAGGCTCACTTCCAACTCCTAAGTGTTGTGTGGCGTTTTAGGCTTCGAGTGAATTTTTCCGATGTATGCCCTTATATAGGTACAATTAATCTTGCCCTAATATAGGCATAGACATCAAGCCCTTATTTAGACATAGCCCATGCAGACCAAATACAGGCATGGCTACTTCCACCCATACCAAACGTCATAACGATTTCTAGGAAAATCGGCTTAAGCAGTAAGGCCCCTTCCCCTTGCTTGAATATTGATTTTTTTCAAGAAATAATGTACTTTACAAAGAACTATATTCCCTAGGTGTTCTTTCCTGATGTTATCATCCCCGACTTTACGTCAAACTAGACACATTCAAAGTATAAATATGCCTTCGCCTACTCTAGCAAGACACAGTGGTTCGGAGCAGTTCGACTATCTACTTGCCTGACGCAGCTCGCTACAGCAAGTGCCGAAGGAAGCCGACCCTCCCGCTGACGCACTGATCGAGAGGCTGCCTTTCTCTAGCTGAGAATCCAGCTCCAGTATTTCCAAGCTCCTCTTGCGGGGTGTTGGAAAATCGAATCCCGAGACAGAGATACCAGACCTCCTTCATTCTAAATTAAGGTATGGAGCTGATTAGAACCTAAGAGAAATCTTTGATAGATTCTCGGCAAAGAAATCTAAACCTATGCTACACAATACTTACTTCTTCCCGCGTACTAGACTTAGGTTAGGTACATTGGGGTAGGCGTATTTTAGAAACACCAGTTGAGTATTTAGTCATTGTTATTTATGTATATATTTTTATGGCTTAGAAACCATACAATGCTCCTACAGTATTATTTTGTAGTATTGTTCTCTCTGTACGCATTATACTTTGCAGCCTGCATTACGATTGTAGCAGTTCATTTCTTTTGCATGAGAAAGAAGACTGTTCATTAAACCTTTTTATTGAAAACTCCCGTCTCTCTATTTCTCTGCACCTCTGTATAAACTAAGCATGCACAATTGATTGAGTGAAATACTTATCTATTGTTTCCACGACTATAGACATATAGTTCTTATTCTTGGGAAACAAAGTTGTCCTGTTTATGCGGTTGTCAGAAACGAATCCCTTCTTGTGAATTCAAGAAAGTTTCTAGTGATCTCTGCGCAAGCTGGCACTCACAATTAAGTTTAATATATTCGATAGAGACCTAGTCGACCTCAGTCCTACGTCTAATCTATAGGATATATTATTCCAATGCGCAGAGCCTATTGGGAATATAGGAACTACACTACTTGGCGCCCAACGTTTGGTAAGGCACTAATTTAACGCTAGATACTAAAGTAACTCAGTCGTGCTTTTCTCAGAGACCCCTTTTTCCCGTAAATACTCCATGAGACGTCTGGAGTGGGTAAAAGGATAACATATCTGCCATAACTGAGTAGGACAAAAATCCTATGTATTAGTTTTTGGTTTGTTCAACGTTGAAGGATACAGTGTTCCAAAATATTGTACACCTTATCTTTGTTTCCTTGAAGCTTGCTCTGCAAACTTACAGTCAACAAAATGAGTGACCCCGAGAACGGTGGACCAGCAGGCAATAATGCCGCACCAGGTCTTGGCGTTACAGGCTTTAATGAAGCCGACCCGGATGCTATAATCATCCCAGAAAATTTAAGAAAAACCATTATGTTAAAGCTTATAACAAATCATCAAGTGGTGGCAGGGTAATTTTCGTGATAGAGGCACATGAATATCGACAGACAGAGGTATTCTATTCATGGATTATCTTCCCTGAAGGAAATCCAGTGACACATGTTTTTTACTTCTACAAAGAAGAGGAACCTCCATCGGAATATCAGGGATGTGGAATTCCTATAGCCCGACGCCCAGGACATATTGTTTGGGGTCAAGGGCAACACGTTTTAGTGTGTGTTTTATCCTTGGGACAAGTAGACCCCAACCCCCTGTAGCACAAACCCTTTGGCTGCCAGTTTGCAGTACCACATTATGGATCAGGGAATGGCACTGTCTGCAGTTATCGTAATATGTTTGCCCATATGTTAATGCTGTTCAAACTTGTATTCATGGTTCATTAATTGAAAGCCTTTATTATTAGGGTGAGCGCTCTAAGTAATTGTTGTAAGCTCTGACTGCACTACTGACAGTAGTTCCAGTATAAAAAATTTCTAACACGTTTTCAAAGTTTAGCAATATGAGGCTATGTATAATATTCCCAGAATGTTCTCTGATTTGATGCAAATATTTGCAGAAGTTTGAAAGCAAGCTTGATGATTCTTTGCTTTCAAAATAAAATGCTCATAAAAAATGAAAGCAGGAAAAATAAATTTTGCTAAAGTACTGTGATATTTCAGGTACCATTTCTTTGCAGCATCATTTAGTAATGTGTTAATGCATGCTAGTATTTCCCCAAAATATTCATAATGGAAAATCAATGTAACCAGTTTCAAAAAGATTATGGGAAACAAAAATAAACAAGCATTGGCAAAGCCAGTAATTCTGAAATTGGTGGTCAGCTTTTTAGTTTGTCAAAGTGTGACTTGTTTTGCCATAGTTTTTGCAAAACCTTATTGGTGTGGGAGCTGCTGGGCACTCACCATTATAACAGCCATTGGCAAAAGCAAAAAGGTTTTTTTGGTCTCAAAAAGCACACACTGCCACAGAAGTTACTGGCTCTAAACAAAACTACTTTGTGTGCTGATATGCTCTTCGTGAAAGAGCAGAATACTGTCATTCACAGTTTAGCCAGACGATACAGAGAGACAGAATATTGATAAACACAAAAGGTAACTGTCAACTCCAGACCAAATTTAGGGGCCCAGTTATTAAAGAAAGTCTCAAAAGTGCACCCGTGGTATATGTCCTTGCATTAAGTGCAGCTATATGGCTTTCATGAATTCCCAAGAATTTGCAGAAGTAGGACAAGAAATTGTACCCCTAAAATATTTGTTGACTGCATTTTAGTATGCGCAAATATGCATGCGTAGATTTGCTCATGCGGAAATCTGGGTGTTTGCAAGTTCGCTTTTTCCCAACTCTGTAAGAAGGTTTACGTCTGCCATTCTCAGGAGTAAATTTTCAACATTTCCCAGTATGGGAAGAGATTAGAGAAGAGTTGTAAAAAACCCTTAAAACATGCAAGGTAGTAGGTTTACAAAGACTCAAAAGGGCATTGTAAAACTGGAACTATTGCTTACCACTACCTTCAGCCCCAGTATGTAGATCTGAAGAAACAGGGCAACATAAGGGGATTGCAAGTATTCAAACACTACTATGGTATGAGCCCTAGCGTAATCAGAGAGGCTATATCAGAGATCTTATATCATGAGATTGCTGCCATAATTTGCTGCTGCACTACATGGCACCAAAGGGGCAAGTGGATTTTTTTTACAGGACTAGTAGATTCAGGAAGCAACCTGTCACATGGACAAGTAGATATTCTATTAAATTCCACACCCCTGGAATATACTCCTTTCGAGGATGTTGAAATTCCACTAACATACCAAGAGTATGTGCTCTGGTTTAAAGGCACCCCTACAACATCAAAATCACATTACCAGGCTCAGTCCACTAGGTAGACCAGGAGCAACATGGCCGGTATTAGCCAGCTATACACCACATCCTGCCATTGAGGAAATGACAGGTGCAGAACTATTAGTTCAACTAAAACAACTAATCAAAATCCATAGACAATTGGTTCAATATGTCATGCTGACTCTAACAGTCCAACCTCCTATAAGGATTCCACAACACACCCCTTACCAGGGGAACACAAATAAAATTACACCACAGACTATACAATCAGTCATTGGTAAATTACCCGCAAAACGGGAACAAATTCCATTCTGGATAGCTCAAAAAATTACTCAAATCGAGGCAGTATTGCCTGATACTACCCCTAATGAGAAACACAGGATTTTAACAATCTGTTTACCAGTGGGGATCGCACCACACTTGGAGGACTGCGACACTTGGGGTACAGTATTTGCTGCAATCTACACAAAAACACATGGTGTTCCGTCTATGGCGGTAATACCAGATGTCCTGAAACAGATTCAAAATGAATACGGGACAGAGCCTGCTTTAAATCTAGGTATGAAACTACTGAAAGATTTCAAACCGGTCTCAACAATAATATTAGCTAATATTAAAGGTGAGGCAGCATCCGTGGCGATCCGCCAAAAATTAAGAGAATTTGATGTAACTGAGCAACCGTATGAACTGGCCAGAATAATTAAAGAACTAGGTAGGGATAGTTTGGGTGGGAAACCAGTTAAACCCCAACTAACTGAAAGTCCTGAAAACGTCTTTATTAAAAACACTCTCACTGTTCTTAAAAAGAAGTGGGAGAACACTAAACAAACTCCTAGCGAGAAGCGTTCTCAATCACGAGGTAGGTCTCCTCAAAAGGAGCCCTCTGAAAGTAGGTATAACCTCAGGAATAGGGATAATTTGAGAAAACCTTGAAGATATCAAGATACTGATACACGCTCCTCTGGTACATTTCAGACTTCCTCACAGAAATCGTAAAGAAGAGGACGGTCAGAACAAAAAGAAGAACGCGTGAAGTCCAAAGACGATCAACACGTTCCAAAAAATAAGAAAACTCAATTCACCAAAAAGTAGGTAGCAGGTCTAAAAATCAGACATGCCAAGGATCTTGAGGACACAACTCAAGAACAGGGAGTAGGCTCAGACAATGCCGGACGGCGCAGCGGAAGTAAACTTAGTTCGCAAGATCTTGAAGGATCATCTGGAGACAGTGGACTTGAATGAGTACATCCAAGTTGAAACTGCTGATACCAGGGTTAGTGTACCCCACAAGTTATATGAAATAACACTCCGGATGGAGGGGGTTATAACTAGGAAAATAAGAGCACTCTTTTGGGAGAAGCTCTCTAAGGGTTATGACGTTATTCTAGCTGAAAAAGCATGGCCACCTGAATTTGTCAGGGATTTGCCCACATGGCGAAGACATCATTATGCAGCTTTCTCCAATCATATTCTAATTGATTTAAAATATACCTATGCCAGAAAATGATCTGTAGCCCAGGCTCCTGCATTATACAAAAATCATGTAGGATGGGATGAGGATTCCCCTCACCATAAAATCCAATTAAAAACTCAACCAACTGCCCAAAGGCAGTACCCAGTTAAGCAAGAAGCTAAAAGAACAGGTCAGGGAGATCTTAGATCAACTTGAACACCAAGGGGTGATTGAAACATGCCCTCGTCAATGAAAAATCCTTTGTTTCCTGTGTCCAAACCAGACAAATCATATCGTCTAGTTTTGTATTACAGACATTTAAACTCTTGTTGCACAACCTTTGCTGTACAAAATGCACATAGTGCAGCACTAATGAATAACATTGTACGTAAAAAATGTAAAACCACATTAGATATTTCTAACGGTTTCTTCTGTCAAAACATTGCACCAGAAAGTAGGTACTTTTTTTGTTGTTGTAACTTTTTATTATAATAAGAGAAACATAGAAAAAACAGACAAGGCAATACAACAATAGTACATCAGTCGGGCGCGTGCTCAAGGAGGACGGGAGATACACAGTAATATGATACAGGAGTTGTTGTACACAGAGTAGGGGGCAGGAAGCAGGAAACACAAATCGAGAAGAAAATACGCTATGCTGTACCAGGAATGTCGGGTCAGGGAGACTGGGAAGGACTTGAGATCTCTGCAAGAGGGGGGGTACATATATCACCCCGGTACGAGTTCCATGGATACCAAATTTCCCCCCATTTTCTAGGTCTGCCTCTCGCCACATATACAGTCTTCTCTCTAAACATGCACCAGTCCATGTTCTCTTTCTAGGCCGCCACAGTGGGAGGCCTTTGGGATCCCCAAAGCTGTGCAATGTCTCTCTTAGCAATCATATAACCAAGGGTCGTCCATCGTAACTGAGACACATCATAGTCATTCGGCCCCCATACATTCAGCAAACATCGTCAAGCCTCTGGCAACATCACAACACCTGTTACATCATTCATCACCTCATGTACACGGTTCCAGAATAGCACCATCTCAGGACATTCCCGGATTATGTGGAGAAAGGTACCAAGCAGACCACAACCTCGCCTACACAGGCCATCTGTCGAATAGCCCGTATGAATCAGGCGGGGGCCAGTAACATATATCCGATGAAGGATTTTGAGCTGGACCAGGCGGAGACAGGCCGGGATTGCGACCTCCCTGGGAAAGGAGATCGCAGATTGCCAGTCCTCGTCGTCTAATTCAATACCATCCGCAATCCAGGTCGCTCTGAGGTGTTCGAGCAAGCCCGAGCGATCATTGATCATCTTTTTGTAGATCAAAGAAATAGTGCTATCCGGCACATGACCGTCCAATATACGATCTTCGAGGGGGGAGGATTCCGGAACGTCGTAGCCCACTGGGAAAACCGACCGCAACGCGTGGTGGACTTGAGCATAGCGGAAGAATTCCCTATCACTTAGGTTGTATTCCGCCTGTAGTTCTGTGAAAGTCTTTATCTTGCCTTTAACCCAGAGATCACGCACTTTACTGATGCCAATCATGTCCCACTTCTCGAATCCTTTCGTTCTCCACAGGCAACCCAGTCTCGCAGAAGCATAGAGCGGAGTCGCGCGGGTCAATCGGTCCCTCCAGCCCATAGCCGCGGTCGCACTATGCCACACTCGTACAGCTATCCCCGTGGGACCCGAAAGCTGTAAGCGAGAGGATCCGGAATATAGCGCTCTATTATAGTCACCCCCGGGTAGCAGCCATCTATCCATTTCAAACGCTGGATTCAATGCCGGGCCATACATCCCGTGGTTAATTGCAGCAAGTTGGGAAGCCCAATAATACTGCTTGATATCCGGAAGTGCTATACCACCGTCATACCAGGGAAGCGTTAACTTTGGAAGAGCGATACGCGAATGCCCGCCCCATATCAATTGCCTCTGTAAGGATTCTACCTCTCGGAAGTACCTCGACGGAATCACATCAAATATATTCTGGAGTGCATATAAAAACCTCGGCAAGGACATCATTTTAAAGAGAGCCGCTCGCCCTAGTGGAGACAACGGTAATTTACGCCAGCTCACCACGTCCGATCGTAAACGTTGAAGCAGGGGAAGTAGGTTACGCTCGTAACGGACCGCGGGGTCCAATGTTATAAAAACACCCAGATATTTAAAACCAGCTTGCGACACCTGGATAGGACAGCCACGTGGCAGGAGGGGGACGCCACCAGCGAGCACGTATATATGAGACTTGGTCCAGTTAATAACGAGGCCGGAGTGTTTCCGGAACGAGTTAAGCACGTCGAACAATACATTTAACGATTTTTGAGGCGACGTGAGTTACAACAAAATATCGTCCGCATATAACGAAATGCCGTCCTCAAAGTTCGGAGTCCAGCGTATACCTCTCATTGAGGGCTCCTATCGTAGCCAGGCAGCGAGAGGTTCCAGGGCGAGGGCAAAGAGAAGCGAAGACAGAGGGCAACCTTACCGCGTGCCTCTCCCAAGAACAAAGGGCTCGGAGACCCGGCCATTTACCACAACCTGCGCCAGAGGTGTCTCATACAGAAGTTTTACCCAACTAATAAATCCAGCACCAAAACCGAACTTTGCAAGTGCGGCACAAAGATACGGCCATTCGATTGTATCAAAGGCCATCGTGGCATCCAGGGACACCAAGATGGCCGGTTCACGCAGTGACGTCACCCTCGCGAGAACACCATGCAAGCGCCGCAAATTCAAGGCTGTGTTACAATTTGGGATGAAGCCCGACTGATCCGGATGGATCAGCTCACTGACCACTTTTATCAAACGGTTTGCGAGCAGCATGGCAAGAATCTTTGGTTCAGCATTTAGGAGCAAGATAGGTCTGTAGGATGCACAGCGGTCCCGTGGCTTCCCCTCCTTGTGGATCACCACAATGGTCGCAAGACGCTGATCTCGAGGAAGGGAGCCAGCTTCTCGCGCAGCCAAAAACATATCTCGGAGATATGGCGCTAGCGTGTCAGGGTGCAACGTATACAGTTCGATGGGAAGGCCATTAGGGCACAGAGCCTTTCCAGAGCGAAGAGCGCACCACGAGAGCTACCTCGTCAACTGAGGGTGCAGCATCCAACCAGTCCCTATCAGACTCAGACAAACAAGGCAACGCGATATCCCTCAGCAACAAGTGAGAATCCTCCTCGGGCCTATCAGATACCGGAGAATAAACTCCTCGGAAATAATCTGCAAAGCATTCTACAATGTCAACCGGGTCGGTCACTCGCACACCATCAGATCTCTCAATCACTGGAATCACACGGCTTGCCCTCTCCCTTCTATCCAGCCAAGCAATCAATTTCCCCGCCTTGTCGCCCACATCATACAATCGTCCCTGCTGTTTCCTACTACTCATCTTAGCTGCATCAGTAACCAAATTCTTATATTCGAGTTGTTTAAGACTAAGGACGTGAAGCGTGTCTCGGGTGACCTTTCGTTCCAAGGCATGCTCCAATTCAGTAATTTCAGTCTCAAGATGCACAACTGCCTTGTTTCTACTTTTCTTAGCACACCTAATTAACGATAGTGCTTGTCCCCGGATGACTGTCTTAAACGCTTCCCACAACGAAACAGGCGAAGACACTGACCCCACATTTTCTGCAAAGTACAAATCCAACGACTTAATCAGTTCAGTACAGGTTTTGGGGTTATGGAGATACCATGGGTTAATCGGGGCCACCCTCCCTTCAGCGCCTAACTGCATATTTATTTGAAACCGTAGGGGGGAGTGGTCTGATATACCTCGAGCTAGGTGTCTAATCTCCCCAATGGACGAGGACTGGGCCGCCGGTATCAGGATATAATCCAACCTAGAAAGACTACCATGTGCGCCTGAGTGGAAAGTGTACTGCGCCTGTTCTGGATGCATCAACCTCCAACAATCCAGGAGCCCCAACGCTTCTAAAAAGTCACCCAACCAAGATTGTGCGTTCGGGAGGTCTCTGGGGGGATAGCGATCCTCTCTCCCGGAAACAACTGAATTAAAGTCACCACCCAGTATCAGGACACCATTTGGGAGTCCCAAAACAACCCGTCCCAAGTCAGCAAATGTAGTGGTTTGTAAGCCAGGGGGGACGTATACCGATATCAGTGAGATAGTTTTCCCCTCCCACCTGCCTGTGAGTGCAACATATCGCCCCGTAGCGTCCAGAACTATGTCATCAATTTCCAGGGGAAGAGAAGTCCTGACCAAGATACCCACCCCTCTAGAACTAGAGGTGAATCCAGAATGAGCAGCAAGACGATATCCCCGCCTGTTCAGAGCGTAGCAAGCATTTCCAATCAAATGAGTCTCTTGCAGTAGCACAACATCGGGGGAAAGGCGTCGCAACATCTGCAAGACCACCCCCCTCTTTATACGGTCTCCCAACCCGTTCACATTCCAGCACAGTAGTTTCAACCCCCTACCCCCATCCAAACCCCCGATGGTCTCCCACCTCACAGCGAGCACCACACCAAAGTCCAAAGTCAGAATAGCTTGTTGCCTTGAAGAAGAAAGAAAATGAAACATTCCCAACATACTTACCCCCCTCCCCCCACAATACCCCAGCACGAACTCCCCCCACCCTGCACCCCTGCGTAGCCTCAAAAGCCATCCCAACTTGCAGTGTGCCTGTCGCCCTAGCAAAAAACTAATCTACACAAAGAAACCCAGAGGAGGAAAGGGTCCCTCTGTCCCCGGGAATGCACTGAAAAGCAGACGATCACAGAAGGTAGCAAGCCACAGCTGTCCAGTATGTTCATTGTCAGGGACTCGGGCGCCATTGTCATTCTTGTTCCAATAGTCCCCCTTCAGCACCACCTGTTTGGTCCTCGCGATCACGACGGGCAGGCAACGTATCCAACCAGTCACTCACTCCCTCCGGGCGATCAAAAAAGAGTGTCCGATCCTCATACTCCCCACGCAGCCGGGCAGGGAACAGCATCGCATACTTCAAGTCCATATCCCTGAGGCGCTTTTTCACCCCCTGAAATCCCATCCTTTGCTTCTGGACGGACTGGGAAAAATCCGGATAAAAGTTCACAGTGGTGTTTTCGAACTGCGTAGGACCACCCGACCGCGCAGCCTGCAAAATGGCGTCCCGGCCTCTGAAATTAAAAATTCTGGCGATGATCGGCCGCGGGGGGAAACCTGGCTTCGCTTGTCCTCCCGGCACTCTATGTGCGCGCTCCACCGAGAAGAATTTACTCAGTCCCTTAGGGGCAAGGTGATTGAGGATGAGGTCCTCGACACGTAGATTGGTGGACAGCGATCCAGAATTCTCCGGGACCCCAATAATACGCACATTATTGCGCGTGCATGGCCCTCAAAATCCTCCAGACGAGCAAAAAAGTTGTTGGCTGACCTCAAGTTGCGTACTTCGGTTTGCAAGTCAGACATGTCCGTCGTGAGGCTGGAGGTCTTCAAATCTAGAGATTTGACCTTCTCATTTGTCTTCGCCAAATCCGTTCTGATGAGATTAACGTCGATGGCCACCGTGTCTAGTTTCAGGGCCAAGACCTCGTATTGCTGGCCGATAGATGTCTTGATGCCAGTAATGGCACCCATGATGTCTTCTAATGTTAGATCCGTCGACACAGTAGGGTCATCAGTCGCCTCTTCCCGGACCTTCGGTATGCCACCGGGGGATCCTTTAGGATGGGTATAACGGTCCATAACATTCGTTTGGGATGCACCTCCTCCGAAGGTGGTCTTGACTTTCTGTTTGTCACCCTCGGGCTTGCCTGTCATGGCGGACTGGGTGCCCCGGAGGGGCACCTGAGATCTGGTCCAAATGGCTCCTCAAAATTCACCCACGGGATCAGCAAAGGCAGCTAAAAGCCAGTGTATTATCACAGCCAGGCCCTCGCCGGCTCCAGGCCCAGGCAATGAGCACGGGAGCCAGTTGCGCCCAGTGTCTGTCTCGGTGAGGAGGAACGCCGGGCAGCAAAAACGAAACCGAAAGTGAGTTTGGGCCGTGGTCTGGACCCCTTTAGCCGGTGTTGTTGAATTACTGCCCGGGTACAGCCGCGACTCAAGGCCCAGGTAGCTCCACAGGGTTGGCCTCAAAAGTGCAGGACGGCGTATCTCCGGAACCCGAAGTCCAAATCAATTTCTGAAAGCAGCTAGTACATCAGCTGGGCTGCGCCTTCAATAATCCATCTTCAGAATCAGGATATTATACAGGATAGATGCGGGAGGCGGTGAGGGTCTTGGGAGCCCTGTGCTCACGCGGCCATCTCAGATGCGCGCGAAGCTCCTCCTTCAGTAAGTAGGTACTTGACCGCTTTCTCAATTATGGGGACACAGCGTCACTTCTGTTGTCTCCCCCAGGGATTCAAGAATAGTCCTGGGTTATTTTCAGCTAGAGTAACAGAGTTACTACAAAAGTATGATGATGAGGCATTATCTTATGTCGATGACATCTATCTAACAGACCATGACTTGGATAGGCACTTGAACAGAGTGAATACCATTATACTTGGATTTGCCTCTGAAGGGTACAAATTCAATTTTAAGAAATCAAGAATTGCCCACCTCAACGTCCTATTTTTAGGATTTGAACTTTCAAGTGAAGGCAAAAGCCTGGCAGCCAACTTTCTAGAAAAGTGTGCGCTGCTCCAACCTCCAAAAACGCTGAAAAACCTAGTCAATTCTAGGTTTCCTAAATTTTGGAAGCACATACATTCTAAATTACGCAGAAAGGGTTAAACCTCTCTACGAATTAATCAAACCTGATTTCAAAACAACTAATTGCACTCAAAAACACACAGAAATTTTGCGTTCAGTGCAAACAGACATGTTAGCAACAATTCATTTACAAACACGCGTAAACGTACGCAACCTTGTAATCCGAATCATTCCAGGAAGCTGTAGATTCACGTACTTAACCTTTAATGAAGGAGAGAAAGTACCCATAGCTTATAAATCACACTTGTACACACAAGCTGAAATGAAATTCACCTCTACAGAAAAAATTCTGACAGTGGTTCAAACTGCAGTAGAAAAAGAGAGAGCCCTCGCACAGGGAAAACGCATTATGGTTATTACTCCTGTACCCGCCTTGGAGGCAGTGACAAAAGCGAGCATTCCGAATGCAAAGGCTTTACATCCAATTATCTTGCTGCAACAGACGTTGAATACGTTTTTGACCCATACTTGAAAACAGAAGAATTTCTACAATACGAACAAGAATGTCCTCTGCCCCCTGAAATTCTGCCTCTAGAACAGTATGAATGTATAATCTATACAGACGGATCAGCACAGCCCCCAATTAGGGGTAAACCAGCTTCTAGTGCTGCATGCGCGATCGTTAAAGGTCGCTGGCGCGATGGCAAATTCCGACCTATGGTCACAAAAACGCAATCTCTCGGAGATTGTACAGCTCAGTGAGCTGAACTCCAAGCATTCAAGATGGCGCTTGAAAATACCGATCACGAATTCACCACACTCATAGTGTGCGATTCCTATTATTGCGTCCAATCTTACAATGAGTACTTGCAGAACTGGATTCAAAACGGTTTCAAGGATGCAAAAGGTGGCACAATCAGGCATAAGTTGCTTTGGGAACAAGTAGTTCAGTTACAAAAAGAACTACAAAAAACTCACGTAATCCATACACTGAGTCATCAACGTGATGGCGTTCACGTTGCAGGGAATTAATTGGCTGATGAAGCTGCAAATTCAGCTGTGCAAACTGCTTCCATAGCTGCAATCACCCATTCAAAAATGAAAATAGACAGCGAAATAATGCAAGCGGTTACAGCTCCAATAAAAGATAGTGGTAAAACACATCCAAAAGGGTTTCCACTCAAATACTCATACATAACTGATGCAAATAATGTTCCTTTTGCTCGAATCCCTCGAGTGTGGGATAGGGTAATTCCAAACATGGAACATAGATTAGGACTAATTTTAGCAGCACATGAAGGGCTCGCCTCTGCACACACAGGTGTTTCTGCCACAGTGTCATTATTAAAACAGAGATACTAGTGGCCACGCATGAGGAAACACACCAGAAACTATGTTTTGAAATGTGAAATCTGCCAAAAGATCAAAGTCTCTACAGTGAAACGTCCTGCACAGACGCCCCTTTTAATTTCAGATAAACCATTAGCATGCGTTTACCTGGACCTCTGCGGTCCCTTACAGAGGGATGGTAACTACAAATATATCATGGTCGCAGTGGATTCATGCTCAAGATTCATTTGGATGTGGCCTCAGCGCTCGGCTGACGCTCGTACTGTTATAAAAGATTTCCGAGTCTTTATCGGCACATACGCAGTCGGCACGCTACATTCTGACCAGGGTCCTACGTTTAGCTCTCGAGTTTACAAGGAGGCCATGGCCAATCTGGGCGTTGCATTGCGGTATACTAGCCCATTCCATCCTGAGGGAAATTCGGTAGTGGAGAGAAAAAACCAGGACATAAAGCAATCTATAACAGCTAGGGTATTAGGCTCGGGTGACGGGTGGGTCAAACATCTAATAAGTGTCCAACGTAGTCTTAACAATCTGCCAAGAAGTTCTCTATGGGGAATCACTCCATATGAAATCCTTTTTGGAACTAGAATGATTGTCCAGGACCTTGATCGTCACACTTCAGTAGTAGAACAAAAACCTTTTGATATCAAAGAGCGTTTGGCTGTTTTGCAGGACTTAAATGAAACAAGGAAAAGTCAAAGCAACACATTG
This sequence comes from Lissotriton helveticus, assembly GCF_964261635.1. Lineage (NCBI taxonomy): Eukaryota > Metazoa > Chordata > Amphibia > Caudata > Salamandridae > Lissotriton > Lissotriton helveticus. The sequence continues at coordinate 1,153,072,336 of NC_136067.1, read as the reverse complement.
CAGAAGCCAACAACCACTGAAGGAGAACCACCCGTCCCAGCAAGGCCCGCCTGGATTCCAAAGATTGGGGATCTAGTCGGAGAAAAGTTCGCGGACAAGAAGGAATTTGGGCCTTCTTGCAGACAACCAGTACCTGTCTTAGCAATCCACGGATCAAGAACAGTGTTACTGCCGCCCCTTGCTGCAAGAAAGGAGACCAGGTTCGTGTCCATCGACTTGGTAAAACCACATCATGTGGCCAAGTGGATTCAAAGATGTAGCAGACCACCAAATCTGGCTACTATCCAAGAGGTTCAAACTGAGAGACTCATCACCTTTGAGGAATCCGCAGTGCGACAATAAGGACTATGCAACAAAGCCATGGAATTTGTGCCTCTTGAGACCCAAATAACAATTTGTCAAGAAACGCCTGTCTACAATGATATAGCTTCTGACTATACTAATATGACAAGTGATCAAGTAGTTCCAGCGATTTCAACTAATCCTGATGCAATCCATACAATTGACAGAACTGGCTCTGGCTATTTCATTAATTTTGATACGTTTTCCGAGGATCCCAGCGAGCCTGAAACAACGCCAGCTAAAAGAACTTTCAAAGAACAAGCTACAGAACTTTTTCATCAACTGGAAAAGACTTATCTGGTTTCATCATGGGTTGAACTTTGTATTGTGTTTGGTGTACTTTTTCTTCTACTTTGGTTGACTCTTGTAATAACTTTGGGAATGCTGATAAATGGAAGATATGCTAAAAAGAACACAGCAAGTAAGATCATCAACTTACTCCTCAAACCACACAAATCATCTCATCGTGAACAAAGAGACTTGTCATCAGTGAACATCACAGCCATTCCTATACCTGGTGGTATAGCTTGGGACAGAACTGATTATGACATCTTTGGTCCTGCAGAACTTTTGAAGGTTCTACACCAATTCAAGGTTTCCTTGAGTGACCTTGTTTCATCTAGTACCTTTTTTGATGATTGGGACTTTGAGACTGTTAATATTATGATGTCAGACTTAGAAATGTCTGCAAAATTTACAAATCATGAATACTTAGAAGGTTCATCAGACTATGAACAAATGTATTGTTTTAATCACTATGGTCATAATTTTTTGCACAAATCTGCAAATCCTAGAAATGTTTATACTTATAATCAATGGGAACATTGTCCAACGCCACCAAAGGGTTGCTCGAAAATCATTTTATGACATATTTCCATACTTTTCAGGTTTTAATGTTTCAAATCCGCAAACATTTTATTTTAAAAATACAAATAAGACAGGACTTAAAAGTATGCTGACAAATACGAAGCAAATTTATTCTGCGGCCTTTTATGCTCAATTGTCTACTTTAGGTTTTGACTTTTGGAAATACAAAATTGAGACAAAAACTGTCTAGGGCACAAAGGACTGGCTGGTACAGGGACTAGAAGCTTTATTTAGAGCCTGCATCATCCCTGAACAAATAATGTTTTAAATGACACTGTTCAACAGACATCTTGTCTTGGCTTAGCTAAGATAAAAGATTTAAACAAACCGTCCATACCTACACCTACACCTGATAGTAAGAACACTTCAGATGGGGTGGTTGATGTAAAACTAATTTACTTAATAACAGAACAGATCCTGATTGGAAAACATGGTTATTCTGGACCACAGACACAAACAACTGTCAAGATAGATTCCTGAATAAGACACAAGGGTTCACATTCACTAGGCCAGATCCAAGATATGTCCAGAGACAACATCCAGGGATAGTAACATCATACAGTGTAGGGAAACTGTGCCTTGAGTGGCTACAAAAATCTACACTAAAAGAAGTGAAACAACACTTATCTTTACTTCAAGATGGCGTTGATTTAAGGGACTTCTTAAAAGGACCTATGAAACCGCGTTATAAATGTTTTATATACGCCGGTATCTATGCCATTTATTCTGAAGCTTGGAAAGCAACGCAAGCAGAGACTGCAGAACGAATACAAGAAATTGACTGTATTAATTTAGAGAAATCTCTCACTGTAGTTGTCAATTGGTTAACGACTCTGTCATCCAGAATATATTCTTGGGACAGCATAGTATACTCTGCCATAGACATAATGGAACAGGACTTGGTCATGTTACAACATGGCCAGTCACAATTACGTTCTATAATGCTTTTGGGCTGGACGTTACAAAACCCTCATTCTGGCTATGTGCCATGGTGTCTAATCAACACCACGTCACTGTTTTCTGAATTTAACCTTACAGATAAACAAATCACTTTGGCACGAAGAGGAGCAGACTATACGGTGCTGAGCATTGAAAAACTGGAAAGATTGGCATTAACTGTTTCTGAGAAAGCAGCGACAGAATGGATAATACACGGTACAATCACTCTGCCTGTCACTATTTTCCATTTTCAGTATTGTTTGAAACATATACCAGCAGGCGTATATGAAAGGTTTGGTAAAGAATACATCAAGACATCCTGGGATTTACCTTATACACACAGATGTTGGAGTGGGGAAAAGGAAGTGTTTCTTAGTGGTACAAATTGTGAAAACACACTAAGCGGTACACTTTTATGTCAGGGTATTAATTTACACGGGGCCTGTAATGGTTCCTCGAACCACTTATCCTGCCACCTGCAAGGTTCCCCAGCTGCAGGGATGGATCCAATTTTTAGGCAACTTTCTAATGGAAGTTACATTATGTTGAACGACCACGGCTGCTGTGGCATGTTGCCAGGAATACCCTATCTCGTAAGCATGTCAGCCAGGGTCACTTACTGTATGCAAGTATTGTTTCCTAAAACCAAGACAGACCCGGAGTCGCCGTTATGGCCTTCACTGAACATCTCTTCTATACGAATTGATACTTTAAACAGAATGAAAGCCATTATTTTACAAAAAAAGTGCCACTGACCTCGTCTAAAGAAAGGTATGATCTGCAAGTTGCAAGGACTTCTGCATAGATACATGCCCTTTTATCAACAAATTGCCCTATACATTTCTCAGAAATGTTAGGTCGTATCTTAAACATGTCTGATACGAGTGGTATTGTACATGTATTTAAGACAGTTTTTTCGGAACTGTTAGCATCCTTTGAAGTAGTCCTAGGCATTTTTCCAAACTTCGTGCATTCTGTGTTCGGCGGACTGCCTCTCCTTTTGGGACTCGTAGCAGGGATACTATTTTTGCTCCTTCTGCTCCGATATGGCAAGCCAACCCACCATCGACACCCAGATCACCTTGGAGAACACCCTCCTGGCAATGAAGTGTCGTGAGCGTATGATACAGATACTAACTTGTTTAAGAGATTTGAATACCACGTGGTTCCTATCATTTCGACCAATCTGGCAAGATTGCATCTTACCTGTTCTACGATGCCTGCTATGTGGAGAAGAATGTGTGCTAGACATCTGTCCGACACTCCCATCAGTCCCGCCAACGGAAGTTGATACTTTGTTGGACCAGTAACGTATCATGCACTGTGTTGTCCCCAGCCGCTACCAATCCTGATGACTGCATTCGTTGAGATCTCACAGACGCACAATGCAGACACTGAGATACGTGGAGCAACAGGCACACAGGTACCATCTACTTCGAACATTGCTAATGCGGCTGATGCTGACGGCGATGCTTCTCATCTATGTGCTATTGATCTACTTAACGAGGTAGTCCAACTTTCACCTACAGTAGTAGACAAATTCTTTACCAGCTTAGAAGATTTTATGTTTTCTCCTACCAATGACACTGACTTTTGAAGTTCGCACACAGTGTTCTACGAGACTATGAATTCGACCTTCACTTTCCAAAACAAACTTCTAACTTTGGAACTCTTATTTTTTCTATGATTTGACTTTTTTCCAAAATTGAATTTTATTTTTTGGGCACAAACTAATCTGCTTAAAGTAGAACTATTCATAGAGAACTAGAATTCTTTGAATAAACTTCCAAAAGACAATATTGGACCTTGTCCACATTCACACAGCTTATATATTCTGCTATGCAATGGTCTCAACCTTTTCTTCTGTATTTAAGAGCCATTTCATGAATGTATTTTCGTGATTCATTCGGATAGCATTTTCAAATGTCATCCATATGCTTTGAATGAAACATTGCTTTAAATGCGTACAGCACAAATGCTCTTTCATGTACAACCACTTCAATTGCTTTTTTTATGTATTTTGAGTGGGTTTTTTAACACATCATGTTCGGATATATTTTAATGTGTTTAGAACTTAGTAATGTCGTACATAATAAAGTGGAGTGGGTGTTGTGTTTTGCTTTTTAGGCTCAGAGTGAATTTTCCCAATTTATGCCCTTATATAGGTACAATTCACAGTACCTAATATAGGCATAGGCATAGAAATCAAGACCTTATTTAGACATAGCACATGCAGACCAAATACAGGCATGTCTACTTCCACCCGGACCAAACGTCACAACGATTTCTTGGAAAATCGGCTTAAGCAGTAAGGGACCTTCCCCTTGCTTGAATATTGATTTGTCCAAGAAATCATGTACTTTACAAAGAACTACTATTCCCTAGGAGTTCTTTCCTGACGTTATCATGCCTGACTTTATGTCAAACTAGACACTTTCAAGATATAAATATGCCTTCACTTGCTCTAGCAAGACACAGTGGTTCGGAGCAGTTCGACTATCTACTTGCCCGACGCAGCTCGCTACAGAAAGTGCCGAAGGAAGCCGACCCTCCAGCTGACACACAGAGCAAGAGGCTGCCTTTCTCTCGCTGATAATCCAGCTCCAGTGTTTCCAAGCTCCCCTTGCGGGGTGTTGGGAAATCGAGTCCCGAGACAGAGATACCAGACATCCTTCATTCCTAATTAAGTTTTGGAGTTGATCAGAACCTAAGAGAAATCTTGGATAGATTCTTGGCAAAGAAAACTAAACCTATGCTACACAATACTTACTTCTTCCCGCGTACTAGACTTAGGTTAGGTACATTGGGGTTGGCGTATTTTAGAAACACCAGTTGAGTATTTTAGTCATTGTTATTTATGTATGTATTTATATGGCTTAGAAACCACACAATGCTCCTACAGTATTATTTTATAATATTGTTCTCGCTGTACGCATTATACTTTGCAGCCTGCATTACGATTGTAGCAGTTCATTTCTTTTGCATGAGAAAGAAGACTGTTCAATAAACATTTTTATTGAAAACGCCCGTCTCTCTATTTCTCTGCACCTCTGTAGAAACGAAGCATGCACGATTGACTGAGTGAAATACGTATCTATTGTTTCCACGACTCTAGAGATATATTTCTTATTCTTGGGAAACAAAGGGGTCATGTTTTTGCGGTTGTCAGAAACTAATCTCTTCTTGTGAATTCGAGAAAGTTTCTAGTGACCTCTGAGCTAGCTGGCACTCACAATTAAGTTTAATATATTCGATAGAGACCTAGTCGACCTCAGTCCTACGTCTAATCTATAGGATATACTATTCCAATGCGCAGAGCCTATTGGGAATATAGGAACTGCACTACAAAAGGGTTAGTGTGATATGTTGGAACGAATGAAGTGCCTTTTCTTAGAACCTCTTTTTCTAAGTTGTTAAGCAGATATGAAGAAATATTAATAACCAAGTCTTCCTCGTTTGTTTTTTCACTCCTGGTGATTTGCGTCTTTGATGTTGGAGCATCGCTGGGCTTCTGACTTACGCTTGCCCCTCTTGGTGCTTCGTTTTGTAGTGGGCCATGTCCTAAAAAAGATCCTTGTGGGCTGGTGGAGGCTACTGTGATTTGAGTTGTTGATGTTAGAGTAGCACCCCTCTCCCTTCTCGTTGGTGTATCGCTGTCAGATGAGGGAGTATCCGTATCCGAGGTTTCGTATGATGGTTTGTTTTGCAGGATGGTTTGTTTTGCTTGCGTTTAGCATGTTCTTCAGACCAAGTGTAGACCTCTCCAAGTTTATAGTCTGATATCACATTTATATTTTCTGATCTTCCATACAATAATCTCCTGTGTGTGTTTCTCCAATTGCTCATTGATATCTTTTAGTGCTTCTAACCACTGTTCGGCTGACATTTTTGTAGACAGTTCTTGTTTTAATTGATCAATTTCCCCACTGAGATCCTCAATCAGTTTTGTGAGTTCTTCTACGATAAGCAGGATTAGATCAAGGAAGCACTTATTCAGGATCGCGTACCATCTTTCTATGAGTCTTGGGTTGTTTTTGCATAGTGACGGTTTCAGTGCAATCCGTAATCTACATGGAATGCGATGATATTTGATCAGCGTGCTTGCGTGAAGGCGCTGGCTAATTTCTCCTTTTGTCCGGTATAATAATTTAACACAGTGATTAAGATACATTTTTGGTTTATCCACTGATGGTAACCCAGCCTTTTTTCGAGCTTCACCTTTACAGATTATTACTAGTTCCCCTGACGAAGGGCCCATTGAGCCCGTAATGCATTGGGTTTGATCAATTGGACCCTAACTTTAATGCATAATATGCAAAACAGTTTTGTTTTATGGAACTAACATGAAGTTTACTCATCCAGTAAAGAATTTATGAGGAATAAAGAATAAATTTAATAAATTAAATGTACTGATTACACATGGTTTGAAGCGTTTTGAATGAGATGCCTCCACTCATCTGAAGAAAAAAAGCTGTGCACTGAGTGAAATTCTTCCCTAGGGAGATACTTTTCATGATTGACTAACATGCTCGTGGACAAGTGAGCGATACTACAGTTGCGCACAGAACTTTTTAATTTATTGAAAACTATTTTTGAATATTTGGTGTGCATGTACCCCCCTCTATTACATTTCTTGTAAATTTGCCACTTTTGTGAAAAAGCAAGATCATCTAGACACATTTAATGCAACAACTCTGGCATATTGAAAAAACGCTGATTTAAAAAAAAAAAAGTATAGGAACATATTTGGACATTCTCTACCCATTTAAAACATTGTCTGACATGAAAGATGGCCAGTACATGATTGTCTTGACATGATTTTGTAATATGTTATCAAAAGAATGTTGTGACAATTGGCATTTATTTCAATAGTGTTTTTTCTTATTGTAGGAAAACCTTGCTCTTCTGTACACTCCTGGCTGTCCTGCTCAGTATACCATATATGAGCCTGTTCTTAAATTGAAAGGACTAGTGAAAACTGTGCCCTCTCAAAGGCCTTTTACTGTGAAAGCGGCACTGAGCAATTTTCCAGACTCCCACCTCTTGGAGAATCTTCATGCTGTTCAGCACAGAGGTCTACAGAGTGTTCTGCATGAGATTGGTGGATGTGGTGCATTTGTATTTCTTTTTGCCAGGGTAAGATTTTTTTGTATCTCATCTTTGTTTAAAAACTTACCACAAGTCTGATGACTGTAATTTAGTTCACTTATGTTAACTTGCATGTAATCTACAGTGGAAAGCACGCTGGTCTTACAAAAAAGCTTCTAGCTAGTGAAAAGATTACGCATTTTCTACAGGGCTCTTAGCCTATCATTGGACCTCTTGGACTATGCCAAAAACAAAAACTTTGGTTGCTTCAGAATGCTAGAGGAGGTGACAACATTTAGTTTTGTTATAGGCAGAGAAAGGGGAGAGCTGAGTCCAGTTGAAATAATGGGGCCCATGTTTAGTATTCCTCAATTGCATCTTCTGACTGTGGGGTGTTTGATTAGAAAACAAGGAGTTCACTTAAAAAGCAAGTTCTAATCCTTCAGTGAACAGGACTTTCCTGTACCATAGTTGGTTGCACTCAGACCTAACTGTAGACTTGATGTTGTACCTCAGAGGCCTGCCTCATAATTTGCCCATTTGATTATAGGTTAGTGGATCAAGTAAGTGGATGATAACTGAAGGCTACTACCTGGGGTGTATTATTGAGCCATTGTTTGCAGGTATTCATGTTTTTGCCCGAGGAGATTTCTGGATGGTGCAGGTAACTTTCAATTTGATCCTGTTTCTTCAGGGAGTTAATTAGGAACTTTCAAGGTGCACTTTTGAATGTGTTTTCAGAGGTTTAGGCAGAGTCTGGCTTCCGGGTTTTGTAGCCAGGTGTTAAGTTTCTTTAGAAAACTATTGCAGACAGTAGTACAGGCATGTCTTGCCCCTGGGCAGTAGGCAGCTCTGTTCGGTGATTGATATAGTGAGATATTGTTGCCTACTAAATAGCTTGAGATTGAGGCCCTTGATCACAATGTTGACTTGGTGGTTAAATGCAAGTTCGGAATCAAAGTGTATCCACAAGGTTCCTGGCTTTAAAGGTGGTTTAGGTAGGAGTTCCCAGATGTTTGGGTCAGTCAAAGGGTGATGGGGCAAGCTAATTTCCCTCTGAATGAGGATCTCAATATTGGTGCTGTTCATGCAGAGGTGACTTGCTTACATCCCGTGTAGCATACAGTCCAAGCATGAGGTGATGGTGGGAATATTTAATTTAATTTAGACACGTGAATTTACATTTGATCTGTATGTATTCATTTGGGAGTGCATGCCGTATTGTTCGAGCTGCAGTGGCAGGGGACACGTAGATATTAAATATTAGGCAAGAGAGGGAAGGGAAGTCAACACTACAAGGTACCTGGGACATGCATAGCATGCCTGCATACTGTTCCAGTCTTTTCAGACGTATTTTGTAGTCCAGTGTGTAGGCGACAGAGAGGTAAAGGGTATATGTGCTGTGGATTCATATTTGTCCAGGGAAAGGAGAAGCTTTTCCATTATTTTAGTTAGGGCTGATTGTCAACTACTCGAAGGTTTAAATCCATACTGATAGTCATATAGTATGTAGTTTAGTTCAACATACCCCTGTATTTGCTTAATCATCTCTCCTTCCATGATCTTGCTGCAAAAGGCAAGGTTGTAGAAGGGATATTAGTTGAGCAAAATTTACGTTTCTGTTGCTTTTGTAAGATTGGTGTGATAATTTGGTGCTTAGGAGAGTTGGGCACAAATCTAGAACTGAGAAAAGTATGGTGAAGATACCATTTGTCCCCAATATGCACCTGCAATTCAAACTAATTTCACAATCCTTTCAAGTGAGTTCAGAATACAAAGTTCTGTTATGCTTAAGTATTGTAAACAGATTGTTAGGTTGGGTATTACACTTTATGCTGCCTCAATGCCAGCGTTTGGAGCTGGGATCAGAAATGTGCTGCCTGATACGTCTGATACTGCCTATTACAAATTATGTATGACCAGTAATTCAGAATGATAGCTTGGTACCTCACGGTTAAAGGTGGTGATTCATGGTTGCATTTCATAGTTTTACTATTGAAAATATTTTCACCCTGCAAACGAGACTACTGGAAACTTTTCTTTACGGACCTGGTTGGAGGCACTCTTATCCCTGCTGCCTGTCGTCGTGGGAGATCCCTACAGCTTGCCGGACCCGCTGCGCGGGTCCCGCTGCGTCTGCAACCACTGTGGGGCGTTAGGAGGCGGACTGGTCACCCTTGAACCCCTAGCGCACCGGCAGGGCTGCGAGCAGTCTAGCAGCGACTCCATTGCCCAGGAGTCCCTGCGTGTTCCACCTGTGGACGCTCTCCCTGCCGGCCACGCCCACTGACATTGGATAAAACTGCTCCTTTTCCGCTATCAAGCGGGAAACTTTTCTTTACGGACCTGGTTGGAGGCACTCTTATCCCTGCTGCCTGTCGTCGTGGGAGATCCCTACAGCTTGCCGGACCCGCTGCGCGGGTCCCGCTGCGTCTGCAACCACCGTGGGGCGTTAGGAGGCGGACTGGTCACCCTTGAACCCCTAGCGCACCGGCAGGGCTGCGAGCAGTCTAGCAGGGACTCCATTGCCCAGGAGTCCCTGCGTGTTCCACCTGTGGACGCTCTCCCTGCCGGCCACGCCCACTGACATTGGATAAAATTGCTCCTTTTCCGCTATCCAGCGGGAAACTTTTCTTTACGGACCTGGTTGGAGGCACTCTTATCCCTGCTGCCTGTCATCGTGGGAGATCCCTACAGCTTGCCGGACCCGCTGCGCGGGTCCCACTGCGTCTGCAACCACCGTGGGGCGTTAGGAGGCGGACTGGTCACCCTTGAACCCCTAGCGCACCGGCAGTGCTGCGAGCAGTCTAGCAGGGACTCCATTGCCCAGGAGTCCCTGTGTGTTCCACCTGTGGACGCTCTCCCTGCCGGCCACGCCCACTGCCCTGTCCTAACCCTATTTAAGAGGGTGGAGCAACCGCTGCGCGGTAGCGCGCGGGAGCGACCGGGGCAAAGAGCGGGCCGTTTGAGGCCGTTAGAGGCTGGGAGAGACTGGACTGGGCCACTCTCTTTGGCCCTAACCCTTGGGAAATATCTGCACTACCAGTTCGTTTTGTTGATTAGTCAACATGTCATTCCGTGAGTACAAAGAGAGGGCAGCTAAGTCCAAATTGAAAAATGGTACCCTAGATGACTTTATAACCAGGACCCACACAGCCATTGATACAGAGATTGCTAAAATGCAGCATCCAGTCTCTATTGAACTAGATGCCGCAAGGAGATTGTCACAGGAGTTAGCACCGGCCAAAAAATCTTCCCTAGGGTCCATAGCCTTCGCTAAAACTCCTGATCGTTCAACTGGTCCACCTCCTACCCTGATGGTAATCGAGGCAGACATTCACCAGCCATCAGTACCCACTCCATCCATACCAAAGGGGGGATCACCATTAGTATCATCCAATTCCCTAAATTCTTCTATGGTCGGGGGAGATGGGGAAGAGAAGGAGGGTGAGGGTGGCCCCCTGGGAATGGCGCAAAGACCCAATTCTATAGAACCGTGTGGGGGAAATTTTACTATTAAACAACGAGGGCCACACAATAAAAGGAAGCGCAATAATTTAACAGCATATGCTAGAAAAAAGGCTAAGATTGCGAAGGCACAGTTATCCATCAAGGCACATTTTTTTCTACCCCTAGATCCACCCCTAAGGAACAACACACAGCCTTCTGAACTAAGACCAGAACCCAGCCAAGAATCACTGGTAGTAACCCATGAGATTAATAATCTCACAATAGAGAATGAAACTAGTGGGGTGCCACTCTGCGTCATAAAAGGGAAAGACGTAGAATTCTTGACTGTGGTATGGGAAACACTCAAAAAGCTCTTAACTCCCTTTGAAATGAGACTTTCACAGATAGGATCCCAGCTCTCGGGCATTGAAAAAAGTATCTCGAACTTAGATAAAAAAGCAACCCATAGAGAAGATAAGGATCTTACGGCCAGCCTTGAGAAGCTGGGAAAAAGCCTGCTGAATCCCCTTATGGTAAAAACCCAAATCATCAACCTAAAATTAGATCAACTAGAGTTTTTAACATCTAAAAACACCACTTTACTGGAGAGCCTTGTAGATAATAGCAAACAACCCGTTGCTACTGGTGGTAATACTACTACTAGTTTTGAAGAAAAGGGTGCTAAGAAAAACCAGACACAACCTCAGCAATCCAAAACTGTAGTGTCTGTAGATCCTAACGGTATCATCCCTTGTAAAGCACCAGCTACTCTTACTAAAACTAAGCCGGTGATTATTGTGGGCTCAAAGATAAACAACTCTATGGTGGTGGCCACACCAGTAAACATAGCTGCCCCAGCCCTTACAAATATTGAGGGGAAAGAAACTCCAGTTAGTAAACCTCTAGCTCCTAGTAAAACACCACTGCCGGATAAGCAGATCTATGTAAATATACCCCCTGAAGCAGCCCCGTATATGGCAATTCTGACAGGTGTTCCATTAATTGCAGAGAATAAATATGAGAAAATGGAGGACCTTTTAAACAAAACAAAATTCTGGCTAAATAATAACAGGCCCCTATCCGAAGATGCTGCCACAAAAATCTTAAGTGTACGGAGGGTTCCCTGGGTTGGGCCAAGCAAAAAATATCTGGAGGGAGATTGCATACTGATTAACTTTAGAGACATCTGGGTTAAGGATATTATCTGCAGTAAAGCAAGGTTCGGCAGGATGGGGGACATCCAATGTGTGGGACTCGAATATTTCTACCCCAACCTTTATCATACTGCCTCAAACCCCAACTACCGTGGGTATAGAATAAGCGGTAACAATCACTTGGGTTGGACACATAATTTGAACATGAAGCAATGTACACAAAATCATTGGGCCCCTTGGCACGAGACAAATGGCCCCTTTTTGGGACCTCCAAGTATGGGCCCTTTTACACAAGTCCCGTTTAACCCACGAAGACTAAGGACTAAGGGACCAGAATACCCAGGATGGATCTCAAATAATAATATCCCACTGAGAAATTGCTTTGACCCATTAATGGGTATGGACGGGGTAGACTGACCATCAACTGGGTTTGAGGGCAACGCGCCTACTGTTCTAGATTTGGGAAAGAAGGAAAATTTAGTGTTAGTAGGTAATGATGACTCAGCAATGGTGACCGTTGATTGTGATACTGTGAGTATTGGCCCCCCATACGCCGAGAACGTTGTCATTTTTGGGGGAAATACCACCTTGGGTTGTGAGAAACACACATTACTGCCTGATCAAGACCCCTCAAGTGCAAGAGTTGATCTGGGAGGTACCCATGGGAAACAGGGGCCGTCCTTAATATCTTTAATATCTTGGAATATTGCCGGACTTAGAGGGAGATTGGAAGATGATGTGTGGGTGGACTTTGTGGGAGCTCATGGAATCCTGTGTTTACAGGAGACTTGGTCTAGGACTACCTGTGACATTGAGGGTTTTCAATCATTCGATGTTTTGGCTGTTCCATCGACATCTGGGAGGGCAAAGGGTGGTATAATGACAGCGTTGTCTATAAAACTACAGAAACTGACAACTTTGAAACTGATGGATACAAACTCGTACCAATTGCTGTTATTAGAACATCTTTTCCCAGAACCTGAGTTGTTAGTCAACTGGTACCACAACATCTTTAATGGACATGATATATCAATAATTCAAAGTTTGGAGGACGCAGTGGGTAAAGTACGCAGCAGGCACCCTTTATCGCCTGTCATTTGGGTTGGTGATTTCAACTGTACGTTGTGCAGTTTTGGAGGATCGAATGTGTGTGGGCTGGAGGACTCAAACGCTCAGCCCTTGATCCATTTTAAACACACACCCCAGGGGGAAGCTTTAAACAACATTATTATCCTGAATGACTTGTGTGTGGTAGAACCTTGGTCAGCCCCCGACATACCGCATATACCAACTTTCCAGGGAACAAGGGGGGAGATGAGCACAATTGACTTTGTCTTGGTATCCAGTAGCTTTCTCAAATATGTTGACAAGTTGGAGGTGGTGGCCAACCCCGCAAGTGACCATAATCCCCTAATGTTGTCATTATGCGTGCCAATACAAGAATCACCTAAGATCTGTGAACAGTCAATTAAGTATAGCAGGAATCAGGGCGTTACTTTGAAATGGGGGAAGGTAAATGCCTTAAAACTGGAGGAAGATATTCTTTCAAATTGTAAAATGGAAATGGAATCATGTCTAGCCCCTGTAACCGACCCCCATCAGGTTATTGAGAGCTTTGAGAAACTGTGTGGGCATGTAGCAAAGCACCTTAGGAAACCCAAGGGAAAGGGCGGCCAAAAGGCCTTCAGATGGTTTGACTCCGTGTGTTCTGTCACACACCAATCGCTAAAATTAGCCTTGCGTCAAAAACCTAGAAACAGAGAACTTGTAAGAACTAGCAGGAAGGCCTATAGGGAGGCTATTGTAAAAAGAAAGCAGGACCTAAAAAACATTGCCTGGGAAGACCTTGAAAAGGCTGCACAACTAAAAGATAGTAGCCACTTCTGGGAGGTCCTAAATCGCCCCCTTTTCAAGAGCGACAAGAAAGAATCCATAGTTGTGGAGGTCACCGCTGAACAGTGGGTTCAACATTTTACTAAGATTTTTAATCCAACTTCTATCTCATTAATGTTAAGCATGGATAGAACAGGGGAATTAGTGATATCCCCCTCGGCTCTGACCCTCAGCTCTTCTCTTACATTGATTGAGATTGAGGAAGCCTTAGAGAAGGGATCATCACTAAAAGCTCCAGGCCCAGATACTGTCCCCTTGGACCTTTTTAAACATAATGTTAGTCTGTGGGCACCCATATTACTGAATGTTTTCAAGGCTGTTGTGGTCGGGCGCATCCCTGGTACTTGGGAGGAGGCAATTGTAGTGCCAATCTTTAAGAAGGGCGACAGGTGCGACCCATGTTGCTATCGTCCGATTTCTTTAATAGACGCCTCATGTAAAATCCTGGGCAGGGTAATCCTAGCGAGATTAGAAAGTTGGGCAGACTCAACAGGACTTATAGTTGATTCCCAATACGGATTTAGGCGTGGAAAGGGGACCGTCGAGCAGTGTCTGAACCTGGCACTAATTATAGGCAAGTACATGAAGGCAAAAAAGTCCTCAATACATCTTGCCCTCAAGTATGTTTAGATGCCTTTAATACTTTCATGCTTGACCTCGACTTAAAGGTGAACTTTGATAAATCCTTTGTAATGTCTTGTGGTCCTAAAGGGTCCAACATCAGGAAGTTTGTGGTAAATAAACGCACAATTGGAAAGGTGGAAAATTTTAACTGTTGTAAATCAAAAATAGACTAGCTTAATTATTCAAGAAAAACAAAAAATTGATTTAATTTATCAAGGACTCAAGTGTGTTTCGTCACCGGTTAGTGGCACCTGGTAGGTGTGCTCATAAAGCCCTCACCCACCAACCTAGTTGGTGGCATGCTTCATCATCGGGCCCACCCAGTGACACCTAGCGTGTCCCGGGTGTGCTTCGACGCCTGATTACAGCGGAGCAGGTATGTCGCTGTGTGTGCGGTGAAGACTGTTATGAATAGTGGGTTTAAAACGGCTTGGCGGGGATCCCAGTGCCCGAGGGCAAATTACACTTTAATAGCTGGGTCACCGTCAGCGGTTAAAAATAAGGCTGTTGGATGTTAGAGGCGAGTTACGACCTCCCACATCCTGGGATGTGTCAACATGTTTCAGCCAGTGCCTTATGACTAAGCTGGCTTTCTTCAGGACGGGTAAAAGGGTGTGTGCAGTTAAAACTAGTGGGTGTATATTCAGACTATGTGTATACACGCCCTAAAGTGTTTTTCTATGTGTGAGTGGGGGATTCCCATCTCAGAAAACACCTGTACATATAACATATAGGACAAGGACAAAACATACATGGAAAAAGTTAGAGTCACTTGACTGTATGGTTTATATACAGTTGATTGCCGGCTTTATAGCGGTGTAGGTGCTGGCTATAAGCGGCTATGGTGTAATGGTATTGGTGGTACCATTAGAGTGGGGTTCGCACTGGAATTCGGAGGTGGGGTGGCTAAAACACAAATTATACAGAAGTAGTGCACAGTGGTACATGAGGAAACATAAGAGTTCATTCTTACGCTAGTTTTTCAAAAATGCTACTTCATGGTTTGAGAAGTGGCATGGGTTGACCCTGTGGAATAAAGACATTGGTTTTGCCACAAAGTTTAGAGAGAGAGAGAGAGACCTGTGGGAGAGAAAAACGCTTACCAGAGATGTTGATCGGTCAATGTACTCACAGAATTCTTGGTCAGAGCCTGCCGTAGACCTGTACTGCCTCCTTCGCTGCACCGGTAAGGAATGGCCCTGAAGGTGAGCTTTTTATACTTCTAGTTGATTGCTAGATTGTTTGCACCTGCATTTTGGAGAGAGGGTGGAAAGACTCGAACTATCGAGTCAGCGCGCTCGCGAGCGCTCGTCATCATAGTGGTGTGGTTCTGCGCATGCGCGTTGTAGTGCGCTTTTACCGCGCATGCGCATTGGAGTGCTCGTTCTGCGCATGCGCGCTTGTGGTAGTGTCAGCGCTACTCACTCGCGCATGCGCGGGCATGGCTATGCGAGGTAGTGCAATGGAAGGCCATCTGAAAAGCCATCTGGTATAGATGGTATAGCGACAGCTAGAGGATACATAGAGACAATGAGTTGGAATTGTTGGGATTTATGGGGGAGATTGGACATGCCTCATTATAACCAGACGCTGGTCTGTGGATGGGTGGTACAGTTGGAGGGTCACGTGCTTATTATGTGTAAGATAAAGAATTCCACGGAATGGCATCGTTGAGCCCATTGGTGGATGTCGAAAGACGATATATCCATCTTTGTTCTTTACCTAGGAGTCTTTTGTCATTTTCAACAACACTTTCAGGGATTTGTTCAATTATTGTCCAATTAAAGTCATTGGGTGTATGACAGTGGGTGATGAAATGGTTTGTCAGTTTGCTTACGTTTTTCTTGCATCGTATGGTGCTTCGATGCTCAGTGATTCTGGTCTTGATCTTTCGGGTGGTCATCCCCACATATCGGAGGCCACATGTGCACGTCAGAAGGTATACAACATTGCGTGAGTTGCAGTTGGTGTGATTTTGCTGCGTCCATACTTTGTTAGGCTCCAGGTTCAGTGTTCTGGTGTGTGTGGTCAGATGGCACACACTACAATCGTTGCAGGGGTAGTGTCCAATGACTTTTGGCAGTCCCCAGGCATTCAGGATGGTGTTTGCTGGTTGTTTTGGTGGTGGTCTGGGTCTGGTACTCACCAGCTGGTCCTTGAGGTTTTTGTTCCTTTTGTAAGCGAATCTAGGGGTTTCCCAATTCCTTTGTCCAGAATTAATGATCCTCCAATGTTTTTTTATGATTTTGGTCACTTCATTTGATGCCGTGTTGTAGGTAGTGACGCAGGTGATTGGTTGCTCCTGGCCCTCCTTCACGTGGGTCTCCAAGAGGGCATCCCGGTTCTGGTTTCTCGCCCTTTTCTGGGTTTTGCGGACGATGGTTTTTGGATATCCACGGTTTTCTAGTTTGGTGGCTAATTCGGCAGATTGTGCTTTGTAGTCATTCACATTGGTACAGTTCCTCCGGATGCGCAGGAACTGTCCGAATGGTAGGTTTTCTTTCAGGGGACGGGGGTGGAAGCTATTGAAGTGCAGTAGGGAATTCCTAGCCGTGGGTTTATAGTAAGTCGTTGTGGTTAGAGTTCCATCTTTTGCCCTGATGTCTAGGTCCAGGAAGGGCAATGCTTCGTTACTAGCAGTGCTAGTGAACTTCAAGTATTGGTCCCTGGTGTTGAGCCAAGTCATGAAGTTGTCCAGTTCAATCTGTGAGCCTTGCCAGATGACCAGGATATCGTCAATGTACCTGTGCCATTTCAGGATGTGGTGGTTGAACGGGTTACTGGTCGTGGCAATGTGGGAGCACTCAAAATGGTGTACATATAATCCTGCCACACTGGGGGCAAAGACGCTGCCCATGGACGTGCCATTTGTTTGCAGGTAGAAGTCGCCTTCGTACTCGAAAAAGTTTTGCTTGAGGGCCAGGGTGGCGCATGCCAGTATGAAGTCCCTGGGGGTGTGGTAGGGCCAGGGAGATGCCATTAAGACATCATGGAGGACTTTCAAGGTGGCGTCCTGAGGCAGGCTGGTGTATAGGCTCTCCACGTCTAGCCCCACCAGGAGTTGGGTGTCGGGGTCGAAGTCCATTTTGTCAATGACTTGCAACAGGTGCTTGGTGTCCTTTATATACGTTGGGGTTCGTTGCACCAAGGGGTTGAGGAAGAAGTCGCAATACCGTGACAGTGGTTCCAAGAGGGAGTTTATGCCTGACACGATAGGTCTACCAGGGGGTGGAAGTTTGCCCTTGTGTACCTTAGGTACTGTATAAAAGTAAGGTGTCTTCGTATGTTCAGGGCATAGGTATTCGGCTTCCTGTTTGGAAATATGTTCCGCGTCTGCTGCCCTTTTGACCAGATTGTGAATACTTGTCCGTAGTTCATTGGATGGGTCCTGTTCCAACCTGCGATAATTCCTTTTATCGCTAAGGAGTCTCCGACATTCGGTGTCATAATCCGTCTTGTCCTGTAGGACAATGCCTCCCCCTTTGTCTGCAGGTTTAATGACAAGAGTGGGGATGTTTTGTAGGCGTTGTATTGTTTGTCTGTCATTCCATGACAAATTGTTGAAATGGTTGGTGGGGCTTAGATGCTCAATGTCATGATACACAGCTTGCTCAAACGTTGTGATTTCAGGGGGGATAGTGGATGGAGGGGGTACAAATGTGGATTTGGGCCGGAGGCCGGTGATGTTCGGGTTTTCTTGAGGTTGTTCATTCTCTGGGTTTGATCAGGCTGTATATAGATCAATGGGTTCCAAGAGGCTCTTAAGCACAAGATCTGTAATCATCCATTATTTAGTCCTATGCTTAGAGAAGAACAGAATGTAGGTTGTCAACGTTTCGACCCCTGAAGAGAAGGGTTGTTCAAAACCTCAGGCTGGGGTCTTCATCATGACACGTAGAAAAGCTGGAGCGCTTTGTGTGGGGCCCGGTGTGGGCCTCGAGCTTGGGACCTTCCAGGGTTCCTATGTTGTATATTGTGGCTGGGAGGTTAGCAATTTCCGATTAGGTATAATTCGAGTATGTGGCCAGCTGGGGGGGCCGGTCCATGGAGAAATCCGTTATTTTCTAATCAGTTGTAGGACATGCCTGTCTCATCTGACTCCTCCGGCTGTCAGCGGCAATCTCTCGTTGACAACCTACATTCTGTTCTTCTCTAAGCATAGGACTAAATAATGGATGATTACAGATCTTACAACATAGTCACACCACCTTTACCCGGTCCCCACTTCTACCCCTACACACCCATCCCCTCTAAATACTTTCCTTTCTGTGCACCGTGAGCGCGTTGATATACTTGAATGTATTTACTTTATTCAAATGTACTTTCTTTAATTGAATTATATTGCCAATGAAGTAATTGCAATGTTTTCAATTCTAATGCTTTGAATTTGATCAATTTATATTTATATTGAATCCTTTCAAGATGTGCTAAAAATAAAAATATGCACTGGATGTATGAACCATCTTTATTTTGAGTGACATTCATGGATTATATACAAGTTAAGTTACCTCCAAAAGAATTGTGATTTTTTGAGATATTTGTTACTCTAAAAATACTAGACTCCGACCACTTCTACATGTAACCGAACCATATATCTGGGCCCCCTATCTAAATGTATTATCGAACAGCATAGTTCAGAGGATGAGGATCCCTCCCTTGTGGCAGGGCGCAGTCATTATTCCAATTTTTTTTGTCAGACAAGCTTTATTCGACGATTGTCATAAAAGCAAACAGTATATACAAATAAAAGTTTCGACATATAAATAAAGTTTAAAAATTGTACATATTTACATGTAAAACCCATAAATTCATTATACAGTTAAATCCATTACAACTATGGAATTAAATAAGTATATCAAAAATGGACTAGCTAAATAATCAAAAGAAAATAAATTGTTTTAATTTATCAAGGACTCAAGTATGCTTTGTCAACGGTTTGTGGCACCTGGTAGGTGTGCTCATAAAGCCCTCACCCACCAACCTAGTTGGTGGCATGCTTCATCATCGGGCCCACCCAGTGACACCTAGCGTGTCCCGGGTGTGCTTCGACGCCTGAAGACAGCGGAGCAGGTATGTCGCTGTGTGTGCGGTGAGGACTGTTATGGATTGTGAATTTAAAACGGCTTGGCGGGGATCCCAGTGCCCGAGGGCAAATACACTTTATTAGCTGGGTCACCGTCAGCGGTTAAAAATAAGGCTATTGGATGTTAGAGGCGAGTTACGACCTCCCACATCCTGGGGTGTGTCAACATGTTTCAGCCAGTGCCTTATTACTATGCTGGCTTTCTTCAGGACGGGTAAAAAAGGTGTGTGCAATTAAAACTAGTGGGTGTATATCCAGACTATGTGTATACACGCCCTAAAGTGTTTTTCTATGTGTGAGTGGGGAATTCCTCCTTCGCTGCACCGGTGCAAACAATCTAGCAATCAACTAGAAGTATAAAAAGCTCACCTTCAGGGCCATTCCTTACCGGTGCAGCGAAGGAGGCAGTACAGGTCCACGGCAGGCTCTGACCAAGAACTCAGGTCAACCCATGCCACTTCTCAAACCATGAAGTAGCACTTTTGACAAACTAGCGTGTTTTCTTGAGATGGGAATTCCCCACTCACACATAGAAAAACACTTTAGGGCGTGTATACACATAGTCTGGATATACACCCACTAGTTTTAATTGCACACACCTTTTTTACCCGTCCTGAAGAAAGCCAGCATAGTAATAAGGCACTGGCTGAAACATGTTGACACACCCCAGGATGTGGGAGGTCGTAACTCGCCTCTAACATCCAATAGCCTTATTTTTAACCGCTGACGGTGACCCAGCTAATAAAGTGTATTTGCCCTCGGGCACTGGGATCCCCGCCAAGCCGTTTTAAATTCACAATCCATAACAGTCCTCACCGCACACACAGCGACATACCTGCTCCGCTGTCTTCAGGCGTCGAAGCACACCCGGGACACGCTAGGTGTCACTGGGTGGGCCCGATGATGAAGCATGCCACCAACTAGGTTGGTGGGTGAGGGCTTTATGAGCACACCTACCAGGTGCCACAAACCGTTGACAAAGCATACTTGAGTCCTTGATAAATTAAAACAATTTATTTTCTTTTGATTATTTAGCTAGTCCATTTTTGATTTATTGACATATAATTCGGGGGATAAGGACTAGCTTTCTGGTCCTCTCTCTCCATCATGATACACGCATTAAATAAGTATACACATGATTAAAAATTTGATTTCGGTACAGTGATTACATATTAATCTTTGAGCATTCTACTTCTGATAACCCAGGCCCAGCCCAAGAATTTTGCCACGGCTATACAAACTGTCATATCAGTACAGGAACGGATAATACGAACGGTCGGTACCCATTAAGCTGCACATTGGGCGAAGCCACATTCTTCGGGGCTCCATGTACACTGGGCATTCAAATAGCAGGTGTCCAATAGTTTCCGGGCGAGCTGAACATGATGGACAAACAGCCTTAGCCCCTGGAGACCACCTACTAGTGAATGCCCCTACCGGTAGGCTCCCAATCCTCAGTTGAAAATATAATTTACGGTCAAGAGGTTTTAAGATAACGTCCTAAAAGGCTTCCAGTTTTGGCACATCCTTAATATTCAAAAACATTCCGGTCAAAGACCCCGGGTCAATAGACCTATAGGACCCAGAAACCACAAACTGCCAATACAAGGTCTTTAGAATCTTCTTAGGCTGGAACCTTGAGTTTGTAGGATTCTCCCACAGATCCCGCAAACCCATGTTGGTCAAGAGGCCCCGAATATGCTCTAACCACTTGATCTTATGAAAGGTATCACCACGAATAATATCAAGCAGCCCCCTTGCAAAAATCTCAAGTTCCGGCGTGGTCCAGATCCTCCTCCATAAGCGCTATTGGGGATAACCCCAGATCATACAAAAGGGGATTCATAGGGGTACTCTGGGGTAGTTTTATTAAGTTCCTTAAAAAGGAATTTTCAGAGATTGACATCCCCCTGAGACTTTCACATCCCCACATTTCAACCCCATACAGGGCGGAGCTAACTGCTTTACCATTATAGACCGCCAGTACCGGAGATATTGGCTTAGTATGGGACTTCTGATGTTCAAGGCACAAGGCTCCAGTTAACTGCCTATGTCTTAGGGTGGCCAGTTCAATTTGTTGTTTCCAAGACAAATTGCGGTCAATGCAAACACCCAAATAGGTAAAGGCTTGGACCCTTTCCAGAGGACGCTGATTCATGTTCACAGTACCCTTGAAAGATTTAGAAGCGTTAAAAGTCATAAACTTTGATTTCTGCACGTTTACTTCTAAACCCCGAGCGGTACAAAAATCTTCAAAAAGCTTCAAACCATTTTGAAGCCCGCTAGGAGTTTTTGAAACTAGACAATCGTCCGCAAACATTAAAATAGGGACTTTTGCTCCAGAAAGGATCGGTGCATCAATATTGGAGTCCATTAAAATTTTTGCCACATCATTAATGTATAAGGAAAATAGAGTTGGCGCCAGGACGCTGCCCTGGCGTACTCCAGTTTCCACTGGGAACTGCGGCGTAACATTCCCAGGACTCCCCCACCTGATCTGTGCATAGTTGTGCTCATGGAGTCTTTTTACCAACGTTAAGAGAGGCCCTGGCAAACCCATGCCACTAAGGACTCTCAATAAGGTAGAACGCGGAACCAGGTCAAATGCCGCTCTTAAATCTATAAAAGCGGCATATAAACTTCCATGTCCAATCAGCACGGTCTTCCAGTACAGCATGGCAAAATGCAGCACCTGGTCGACCGTGCTGATAGAAGTTCTAAACCCTGCCTGTAGGTGGGATAAGATCTTGTTGTTACATTCCCAATCAAGAATTTTATTTAAAACCAGCCTGCCAAATATATTTTGGGAGGTGTCAATCAGGCTGATTGGGCGATAATTGCCTGGCTGCGACTTATCTCCTTTTTTAAAAACGGGTATGATCTCAGCCCCGTTCCAAGAGCTTGGTATGGGGCCTCCCCTGGCAACCATATTTGCCAGAAGAAGTATATAACAACCCCAAGAATTCTGGTCTTGCAGAAAAAGATCTGCGGGTATGCCACCAATACCTGGCGCTCTACCAGGGACCACTAGATCTAATGCACACTGAACATCCTTCAAAATAAAAAGATCTTCAGTTAGGGGCTCAAAAGGGACTTCCACTATTGATTGCGAGTCCTGACCCTTGGCATATTGTGGCTGAAAATGTTCTACCCACTTTTCTTGGGGGACCCAATTCTGTGGCTTATCCGGGTTGCCCTCCACACCCCACTTGTAGACATTCCAAAATCTACGCGTGTCTTTACTGGATCCTGCTCCCTTAAGGTCATTCCACCTTTTCTCATCCCAGTCACGCTTAGCTCTTAAGACAGCATTTTTATACTTCAGCCTGGCTGCCCTAATATTCTCGATAGACTCGGATTTAATTGCTTTTCCCAAATCAAGGCGGGCCTTCCTGCATTCACCAGAGTACCAGCGTGGTGCTTCCGGTGCGCGGGAACCTTTCCGCCTACAGGGCTTAACAAAAAGACTTTTAAGTTTACCAAAAAGAACCTCGTGGATCCTAGTTCCTTCTTGTAATTTTAAAATATTATTGTCCCCTTCCGATATCAATAATAAATCTAATTTCGCCTGACCAAGCTTGCTAGTTATAAAATCCAAATTCTCTTTATAAAGGGAAACTTTGGGCCATCGGACGTGGTGCATATCGTTTGATATCACAATATCAGGAGAGAGAGTGGGAGCCATTACAACTCCAGGATAATCAGGAGATTCCCAGTAAGTGAGATTCGTAGACAAGGGATTGTGGTCGCTCTCGACCCTATCTATAATCATCATGTCCTGAAGGTATTTCCACAGGCCCAGGTTGAGCAGAATATAGTCTATTCTACTCTTACGTATGCCACTTCTAAATGTGAGTGCCCCAACCTTATCGCCTGCGGTCCTTCCATTTGCTGCTCTTAGACCTTTGTTTAAGCAAATAGAATTCATTTGAACCACTATGTCTGACCATTTACTAACCGGTTCAAGATCCAATTTGGGAATCCCCCACTCTCTGTCCTCCTCCTCCGACACATTCCAGCTTCCTTTCATAAGAGGCTCGAAATTTACATTAAAAATCCCCCCAACAATTATATTGTAAGGAGAACAATGGCTTTTCAATGAATCTTCCAAGAGCACAAGAACCTCTGATTTTCTACCCCCCGTACTTCTCGCATACATGTTGTAAACATAAACTGGTGCAAGATTTGGAAACTTAAGTCTTAGGACCTGGAGATCTCTGTGATTAGTGGGAATGGTTTTTACTACTACCCCCAGGTCCTGTCTTAACCAGATAGTTAGCCCTCCAGATGGTCTCCCCCTCCCTTCCTTCGCTGCAGGGATGCTATAATTTAAATAACCAGGGAAATGCACTTCCTCCATTGCCCATGTTTCCTGAAATAGGCATATTTCATGTTCTCTAATAAATAATGCCCACACAGGTGACTCTAACTTAGACTTTAGGCAGCCATGTTCCATGAAAGAACAGATCCAGGGTTACTGACACAAGGCACAGGACAAGCCTTCCCTGAAGACTCTTGGTAGATAATGGGGGGGGGGGGGATAGATTCATCAGTGGGACAGGACAGTGGAGTTTGATTTTTAAGAGGATTTGCTAAGATACAACTAAGATCCTCTCCTGTTGATTCACTGTTGTCTACTTCACTGACTAATTCGATTGGGGGTAGGAATGGAAGTCAATCGTTCAAGTCTAGTCTCGAACTTTCCCCATGTGAACTATCGTCCTATTTCCCACTTATAGGCTTCCAGGATTGGCGGGGGGTTGCTCTCATCTGAATCCTGGAATGATCTGGGGAACAGGATCTAAATTCTAAATGTAATAGTTCTCCAGCTACCATTGGGTTTTTTAAAATAAGTTCTATGCAGTCGTAGGCATCACCCTGGAAAGTTAGCCTACTTGCGCACAGGATGTCCTCCCTAATCACTGATCTCCATCCCCTTACATACCTAATCCAGTGGATAGCTTTGTTGGTCAAAGAATCGGGAGTTTCGCGTTCCCTGCCAACAGGGAGCTTAGGTATGTTAATCAAATATACTGGTGGTGATTTTGCGGAATTAGAATTGGGTGTAGTAAGACCAGTGTTTGATCCCATTTGCTGCCGGCTAGTTGGGGGACTGTGCCCAGCCTGAATTAATCTGGATGGTCGATTATCCACAAATTGCCATATTGCGCCCTTTGTTGGGTTTAAGTTGTACCCATGGGATTGGCGTTTCTCCAAAGGCACTAAATTCCCTGGTCTAACAGTCTCATTAATTCTAGAGCTTTTGGGTGCAGCAGCATCTGATCTTGATTTTTTAATTAACATGGAGGGAACATTTCCTGCGTGAGTTGATACGCTTGCCTGATTAGAGCTAGGGGCATTAGGTATTACAGCAGCTTTGTTTTGTTCCACCTTTAAGTTGTTAACAACAGCAGTTAAGTTATCAATCTTATCTTGCATGCCCTTGATTAGGGCACATAAATGGGTTACTAGGTTAAACAGAGGTTTATCACGATGATCAGCTGTCTCAGGGAATATCTCAGAGGTGCTTTCTGCTGAACTTAAACCAGATCCTGTCATGTCCGGCCCACTATCTAGATGGGAATTTTCGATATGGGCTAAAACAGTAAACTTATTAGTACAGGGTAGATTTAAGAAGCTTTCTGTGATCTGATCTACATTTAATCCACTCTCATCTAGAATATCCTCGGTAGTCTTAGGTACTGGTGGATTAACCCCTGCGGGTGGTTTGCCCATAAACATTCTAGGTATAACTGCTGGCCCCCTTGTTTTGCTCTCTCCACCCTTTATAACCCCTAAGCTAGCTACCTCGCCATCATCTCCCCCTAAATTGGGGGTGACTGCTAGCAAATCAGTACAATCTAGGATCAGTTCATCAATTCGGTCCATAACACAATTTCCCCCTGCGTATAGCTTGCGCTTTCTGGCGGACTTGCATTTCTGTCTCTTAGCATGCTTTCCTTCCTTGGTAGCCCCTCCAGCAGAGTCAATGGGGTCCTCCGGGATTTTTCTTTTCACCATTGTTCCAGACCTTTAGGACAACAAACAATTGGAAAGCAATAGATGTACAGTACCTTTTGCTGGTGGATATAAGGGGGGGGCCTGGCCCTGCCTCTTCCTGCCCCGGACGGCCACAGACGGCCCGCCCTTTGCCCGGGTTTAGCCTGGCGCACGCCCGCGCGCGTCCCGCAACGCCGACGAAGCCTGCTTCCTTTCAAGCGCCTCCGGGCGCGCTGGCAAGCGGAAGTGCTCGCCGAGCACTCTGGGAGCTGTAGTCTCCCCCGCGGCGTCCTCCTGCTACACTGGACTACTGCGGCGGGAGAGAGCTGCAGCGTGAGGTCCCCAGAGGTGGCGAGTGGCTGCTCACGGTGTTTGTTGCCCCCACAGAAGGTATGGCGCCTGTGCGAAGGTGTCCCGCTCCTCAGATGGAGCCTGCTTCCTTTCAAGCGCCTCCGGGCGCGCTGGCAAGCGGAAGTGCTCGCCGAGCACTCTGGGAGCTGTAGTCTCCCCCGCGGCGTCCTCCTGCTACACTGGACTACTGCGGCAGGAGAGAGCTGCAGCGTGAGGTCCCCATAGGTGGCGAGTGGCTGCTCACGGTGTTTGTTGCCCCCACAGAAGGTATGGCGCCTGTGTGAAGGTGTCCCCGCTCCTCCGATGGAGCCTGCTTTCTTTCAAGCGTCTCCGGGCGCGCTGGCAAGCGGAAGTGCTCGCCGAGGACTCTGGGAGCTGTAGTCTCCCCCGCGGCGTCCTCCTGCTACACTGGACTACTGCGGTGGGAGAGAGCTGCAGCGTGAGGTCCCCAGAGGTGGCGAGTGGCTGCTCACGGTGTTTGTTGCCCTCACAGAAGGTATGGTGCCTGTGCGAAGGTGTCCCCGCTCCTCCGATGGAGCCTGCTTCCTTTCAAGCGCCTCCGGGCACGCTGGCAAGCGGAAGTGCTCGCCGAGCACTCTGGGAGCTGTAGTCTCCCCCGCGGCGTCCTCCTGCTACACTGGACTACTGCGGCGGGAGAGAGCTGCAGCGTGAGGTCCCCAGAGGTGGCGAGTGGCAGCTCACGGTGTTTGTTGCCCCCACAGAAGGGGATAGAACCATTCCCTCAAACTACAGACCAATAAGTCTGCTCGATAATTCCCCAAAAATCTTCTGTATGCATGTCTTATTATGTGGATATCTCAGAATAACGTCCTGGAAGAATCTCAAGCAGGCTTTTGATTAAAGATCAGTACAGTGGCCCAGGTCCTCCGCTTTAAGGTGATAACTTGGAACTATATCACCCTGTTGCGTGAACACCGTTATGTCGCTTTTATTGATTTAAGCGGCGTTCGACCTGGTCCGCATAATACTCTCTGGGAGGTATTAGCTGGGTATGGTATCCCCTCAGATGTATTGAGAATACTCAGGTTGCTACATGATAACACAATTGCGAGGGTGAGATGGAACTCCCTTGGGGATCTGACTGACAAAATAGAGATCTCTAAGGGAGTCAGACAGGAGTGCGTCCTCGACCCTACACTGTTCAGCTTATACATCAATGGAGCAGTGAAAAGGCTGATGGAATGCAAACACGATGCCCTGAGAATGGCTGGAATTCCATCTCCCATATTAATGTTTGCCGATGATACGCTGCTGATTTCCCGTACCCCAATGGGCCTCCAGTCTGAATTAAATGCTTTTCTCTCCTTTTGTGGAGAAAGGGGCTTAGAACTAAACTCTTTAACATCTAAAGTTATAAAAATAAATCCACATAAAGGACATAGAAGCAGGGTGTCTGTTGAGGGGCATCCACTAGAGGTAGTTTATCATTTTGAAAGCTTTGGCAATAGTGAGGAGGCACAAAGTAGCATCTAGTGGGGCCGTTTCTCCAGTTATCACTGTATACAATTCTATGGACGTAGCATCAGCGATTTATGGTACAGAAATTTGAGGGGAATGTCAATGCTTAGGGTCTTACAAAATAAACAGGTTCATTAAACCCCTTTTTAGGCTTCCCCTTAGCTTTTCTACCACACCGTTACGTTTTGACCTGGCCCTCAATCCTATCCATTTAATAGTGTCATTAAAACCTTTATTATATTGGGCTAGATTATGGTCAACCAACAAATTAGTAACCTACAGGGAGTGCGTTAAAGAACTTGTGTCTCTTGATAGAAACCTGAGAACTCCTTGGTTAAAACATATAAAAGAACTAACACACAGAATTGGAATGAGTGAGCTTTGGACTGCCCCGGAGACGATAGTAAAAGGTATTGTCCCAAAAATCAAACAGTCTTACTGGGAGGCAGGCCTACATCAAACGTGGGAAATATATCAGTCTAACTCTATCACAGGCAAATTTCTGAATCCCAAAAACTTGCCTAGGTTAGAACCCTACTTGAATACAATGCACCCTCATCCGCTAAAATGCCTTTACGTGCAATACAGGTGCAGGGTTCTTCCTTTGAGATCACACACATCCAAATGAGCCAATGCCATCGGCCAGGTTGATTGTTGTCCAAGCTGTCCGAGCATAGTTGAAGCAGGGTCCAATTTTATGCTGTTCTGTCCTCTTTATAGGAAGATCAGGAAAAAAATGGCTCATGACTGTTTGTAACAATATGGGTGTCAGACACTACCGGGAAGCAGAGATACCAGTGACCCCTTAACGTTCGCAGTCTATAAGTATTTGTATCTCGCTTGGGCTCTGAGAAAGAAGGCCATTCACAAATCTGAATCTTGATTGAGAATTGTTATATCTTCACTCTTCTATATTATATGTTAATTGTTGCACATATCCATTCTGTAATTCTTCAATATTGTAAAGGTTTTTAATCTTTGCTATTTTGCACAATATTTCCGTTAGTCACTCTGATTATCTCTTGACTGGCCGGGTATATCCCCACCCAGGTGTATAATTGATTACTATGTTAGGGTCATGTTTTGTATTGGGATGATGTCTTGTTTTTTAAAATCTTTTTATGTCAACTTAATTATTTTATCTTTTTATAGCAGAATTATTGTACTTTGATGATACTTCCTTTTTATATTGTATAATCTTCTCAAAGAACGTAAAATGTATATTTATTGTATTGTTTAGATGTGTTTTATGGGCTGCGGCTGAAACAAACGATTATATATAGAGTAACAAATTATATTTCAAATCGACTGATTGCAACAATTTACATCATTACAAAAGCATTCATCTTGTATCTTTTACGAATCAACTTCCTGTGAGTCAATTTATGAGGGTCGGGAGACTCAATAGTGAGCATAATGAATATGTTGCACAATCTTGAATGATTTTGGAAAATGTTCAGAGGAGAGGGTCTCCTGAGGAAATTCTTAATAACACAGGATTGATGACAGGGAGAAACATTAAATCTGGTATTTGTAAAGCTCGAACTACTAACTCCTAATTGTCTCAAGGTGCTGGGCGATGTCGGGGAGATTAAATGAGCTATTGCCCAGAGTCACTTAGTGCTGAGCTGAGCAGCCTCCGGTGCTGGGGATCGAACTGTGAGCCATGTGATCAGGAGTCAGCCGCCCTGGATGCTGCGCCACATCTCTACCTTTGTAACATTGTTATGTCCTACTAACAAGAATGAATATACCAGGATGGTTTTCATATAAAAAATTTACACATTGAACTACAAAATAAAAACATCTTGAAATAATTGTCACTTTGAGTTATGAAACCGATTTCAGTCAGTGTTGTAGATCCACCATTGTTTGTCAGAAACAGAGACATTAATATCAAAGAAAGGATATGTAACAAGAAAGGAGGTGAAAAGAAAGTAACTTGCACGTCAATAATCTGATGAACGGGGGGAGGAGCCTAGCTCGCGACCGAGATGGCCGCGCTTTAGCTCGGCTCCGTTCGCCCGCCTGTGTTTTTCACATTTATCCTGCATTTATCCTGCCCCGGGAAGCCCTCCTTGCTGTGTGGTACTGCTACGACGCACTGCAGGCACTTACCACTTGTTCCGGTTGTCCTGGCTGCTGTGGGTCCGGTGCAGTGCCCCCGACCATTCCCGGGACTCGGGGGCGGACTGGCCTGGTTCTTCGTCCCGGCTCCTGGGCCGGATGCAGCCTGCGGGCTTGCCCTTCGGGGCGCGCTGGAGGTGACTGTAGGGCCGCTGTTCGTGTGAGCCGGAGGTTCCTGGCTGAGAGACTCCTGTGTGGCGGCAGCCTTGGATGGTGTCGCTGCCCTTCATTATTGGGGTTCCTCGTGTGTTCAGCTTCCTCCCCCTTTGTTCTCCGGTCCGGCCATTTTGTTCTTTGCCGCCCGGACTCGGAGAACGGGACTGGCGACATTGGGGGGCCGGCGAATCCCCTTCTTCTGGTGGCCCCCCTTCCTGTCCGGGGTGTTCTTCTGCCTGTCGGCGGGACTTCATCTGCTTGACTGCCGCCCCGGCGGAGGTTGTTGGCCGCGCGGCCTGTTCGGGCTCTCAAGATGGCGACCAACCCCATTTGTTTGGGCCGGGCCCGGACGAGCACTGGGGGCCCGCCGCAAGGCCCGGGTGTCGGATACTGTGAAGGTTTTCCTGCACTTAAGGGGATCTTGAACATCCTGCTATCCTGGCGGCTCTCGGTGGCCGCGCCACTCCTGGCTCTGGAGACGGTTCCTCACTGCGGGCCGCCCGGGCCCCCACGACCGGATGAGGCATTGATATCGCGGGGTGTGGCTGGTACTCTCCTGGCGGACTCGGCCCCGGCTGCCGCCCCGGAGGTGCGCAACCTGATGGCGCCTTCTCCTCCTGTGCTGCCCCCTCTGCCCTTGGCCCGGGAGCTGGATTTTGTTTTGCCGGACTTTCATGATTCTCCTGGTCCCTCTCAATCACCACTGCCC
Organism: Lissotriton helveticus; assembly: GCF_964261635.1. Classification (NCBI taxonomy): domain Eukaryota; kingdom Metazoa; phylum Chordata; class Amphibia; order Caudata; family Salamandridae; genus Lissotriton; species Lissotriton helveticus. Next base: position 1,153,042,074 of record NC_136067.1, on the reverse strand, counting down.
GATGACGTCTCCTGTGCCGGCCCGGATGGGTCGGTTTTTATGGATATATCCTTGGAACTGTGCCTGCATCGTTTGCTACATTCTGTGATTTTCCTGGATCTTCCGTGCTTTTCTTCCTGTGACTTTTTTGGACTGCCGTTGGATTCTCCTGCTGCCTGCCTTCTGTTCTTTCTGGCAGGGTCCTCGTTGGATCGGACCCTTACTGCTTTGGATAAAAAGGGTCAGGGCTGATGAAAACTGACTCTTATATGCGGTAGCTCATGAACGGTTTGGATGATCTCTGTGTCCTGATATGGTTCTGTGTAACTGGTTAGTGCTCCTGGACTTTGGCCGGATACTCTTTGGCTTCCCGAGGACTTGGACCTTTAACCCGGGCGGGTGGATGGGTGCGTTTACTCCTGTCTTTGGCCCTCCCCCGTGTGTATGTTTGTATGTTTTTACTCCCTTCTTTCCTTCCCTTCCTTCCCCCCCCCCCCTTTTTTGTCTTTTAATTCCAACTTTTCTTGCTCCACTAAATTTCGGGTTCTACTTAGGGCGACAGGCACGCTGCGGGGGGGGTAGGCCGTAGCCTTCTGCAGGGGTGCAGGGTGGGCTTAGGGGTGGGTGGGGGGGGTCTGTTTGTGTCGGGGGGTCTTTTTCCCCCCTTATTTTCCCCCTTTTTGTTCTATGGCTCTTGTGTATTCACTTTTTCGGGACTCTGTCACCTCGTATCTCCCCCGGGGGTTTTCTGTCCTTCTTCCGGTGTGTGGCTGATTGTGGTTCGCTGCCTATTCTGGTATCGTGTTTCTGTTACATCGCATGCCGGTTTTATTGTCCTGTTTTTCCCCCTGGGGGTGCATGGTCTGGCGGGTGTTCCTTTTGTTGTCTTTTTCTCCCTCTTTCCCTTCCTCCTTTATGGAGGTCCCCTATTTCCGTTGGGGTGCGTATTGCATAGTCTTTGTGATGGGGCTTTTTGACCACGTCTTCTTTGTTCGGGTAGGGGCGGAGGTGAGTGAGCACGATTGACTGTTGCCACTGTCGCTATTTGATGGTCTGATTCTGTTTCTGTCCTTTGCTAGATTTGATTATATGGCTTCATTTTCTTACGTTGTGTTTATAAAATGGCGGCTTGCCGCGGTCCCTCCCTTGTACTCCCATATACGGCCCGTTATTCCTTTGGTCCCCTCCCCGTGCTAGAAAATTAACCTTTATCATCCTGCTCTTGCTGAACGCTCGATGGTTTTTATTGCTTCACCAGTGCTCCTGATGTTATATCCTGTACAGATCTTCTTTTTGTATGCTGGTTTTTGACCATTCTGTTCTGGCCAGCCCGTGGGGTTGTAGGCCAGTATTTGTGAGCTTTCATTGTTCAATAAAGGTTTTCAAAAAAAAAAATAATAATAATAATAATCTGATGAACAGGACCTTGCCTAAACAGCTCAAACTGTGGGTCTGTGATAAACAGGAATATTCTAACAAACCCTATTACAGAACAGAAAATGCCTATCTAGGGCACTTTCACTTGTGACGCCACAGAATGCATTTATCTTTTGATGGCTCAGTGGACTAAATGCATCCACTGGAGGGGCTTGTGTTCTACCTCAAGGTCACAGGTTCAAATCCCTGCGAGTCCACTCAGCCTTTTATTACTCTGAGGTCGATAAAATGAGTGCCATTGAGTTGGGTAACAATAAACATCTGTTGTTCAGCCCCAACATACCTACAGGTGAATGAGTGGTTAACAACTACACATTTTATGTTATTTAAATGTCCATGTGGCAAAATGTATGTAGGTAAGATGAAACACAAAATCAAAACCAGGGTATTAGAGCGCAAGAGCAACATTCAGTAAACAAATCTGAAGTCTGCTGTAGCAAGACATTTTGAGGTGTTTCTCACTTTATTAGGTCTCGCCTGTCGATGCGCATGCGCATCGAGCTTGCGAGACTATGGGGGCTTAAACAGTCTTTAACCAACTTGCAAGGAATCGTGGCGATTCCTTGCAGTGCCCGTGAAATTCAAGCTCAATGCGCATGCGCATTGAGCTTAAAAGCGCGTGCACATGCCCCCAGCCGCCTGCCTTGCATGTATTTTCCCTCAGGCGCACTCCTCCCACACCCCCGCTCCGCCCCCTCCCCTGCCTGCCGTGTCGCATTTCTTCAGTTCCCTCAGCCGCACTCCAGGCCCCTGCTGCTTTCACACCCTCTCCCCGCTCCGCCCCCTCCCCTGCCCGCCGTGTCGCATTTCTCCTCCCCCCTCCCCTTCTCTGCCTTCCCTCCGTCTTGTCTCTTTTGGTCTTATTCTTGTTTTAACTTTTTTTTCATCTTGGTTTGCCTTTCTTCACTTTCTACTGCAGTAACACACTCAGTTTGTCCCTTCACGCGACAGCATCTCTCAAATTGCAGTAAGTCTACAGCGGGTTCTTTTTGATGCTCTACTTCGTTGCAGTTTGTATTTTAAATTTGCACACTTTTGATGCGGCCGCTGCTTTCACTTTCGCGTGCACAGGGACGAGTCCTCTTCACATCCACCCCCTACAAGTGGTGCCTCCCGCTCACGTGCTGCTGGGTGGCTCTTGTTTACCCCACACTACCCAACCCCCCATCTTCGGGCCACTGCACTGTCTCGCCCGCCAGATTTGCATTTTGCCTAGCACCCTCGCCTTCAGTTCTCGTTGACAGTAAATAATAAAGCGTTTCCGCTATGCCGGCTCTGCAGTGCAGGGCCATGAACCATGTATGATAACATCACCCAAAGTCGCCATTCACATACCGTCTATACTACCGACTTTCAAAGGCCCTCATGCTTGTCTGGCTCCTCCCTAAGTAAAGCAATCCAGAAGTACAACTCTGAATCAAAGACTCTCTGCCTCATCACCATTTGCCAGCATGCGGAGACTTCAAAGACTTCAAGCTGTGGCCATAATCAGGCCCCCTGCTTGCCATAACCCCTCCCTTTTCCCCCTCCCTCCTGGACAGCCTCGCTCTCCCAAGCACCTCGCTTAGGCACATACATACACCACTCACGTGCTCCCCACCCCCCTCCTCCCCCGATCACTTTCACGTCCGTCCGTCTCCCTAGATATAACACAATTACACGCAAAACTGAAAATGTACAGCTCAGCTGTTGATCTCCCAACTCAATGCCGTATGTGCGACATCAAAGAGTTTAAATACCTATATTCCAAGTGCTACTGTTAATGCAGGTTAAGTGAAACTACTAGTTGTTTTGAAACTGGCATAATAAAATCATGTTTTAAAAATATTATTTTAATCTGTGCCAATTGATTGTAGTTTGCACTCGCCACAGGCAGCACAGTCACACACGCAATGCCACTCACACACGCAACGCCACTCACACACGCAACGCCACTCACACACGGCACTCATCCACGCAACGCCACTCATCCACGCAACGCCACTCATCCACGCAACGCCACTCATCCACGCAACGCCACTCATCCACGCAACGCCACTCATCCACGCAACGCCACTCATCCACGCAACGCCACTCATCCACGCAACGCCACTCACACACGCAACGCCACTCACACACGCAACGCCACTCACGCACGCAACGCCACTCACGCACGCAACGCCACTCACGCACGCAACGCCACTCACGCACGCAACGCCACTCACGCACGCAACGCCACTCACGCACCACGCACCACGCCACTCACACACGCAACGCCACTCACACACGCAACGCCACTCACACACGCAACGCCACTCACACACGCAGCGCCACTCACACACGCAGCGCCACTCACACACGCAGCGCCACTCACACACGCAACGCCACTCACACACGCAACGCCACTCACACACGCAACGCCACTCACACACGCAACGCCACTCACACATGCAACGCCACTCACACACGCAACGCCACTCACACACGCAACGCCACTCACACACGCAACGCCACTCACACACGCAACGCCACTCACACACGCAACGCCACTCACACACGCAACGCCACTCACACACGCAACGCCACTCACACACGCAACGCCACTCACACACGCAACGCCACTCACACACGCAACGCCACTCACACACGCAACGCCACTCACACACGCAACGCCACTCACACACGCAACGCCACTCACACACGCAACGCCACTCACACACGCAACGCCACTCACACACGCAACGCCACTCATCGACGCAACGCCACTCATCGACGCAACGCCACTCACACACGCAACGCCACTCACACACGCAACGCCACTCACACACGCAACGCCACTCACACACGCAACGCCACTCACACACGCCACTCATCCACGCAACGCCACTCATCCACGCAACGCCACTCATCCACGCAACGCCACTCATCCACGCAACGCCACTCATCCATTTGCAAAACCAAAAGGTCAAACTCTTCTATTGCGAGACCTATTGCATTTTCAATGCTTGTTTTACAAGCTGTTACCTGAAGGTGAAAGACCAACTTTTTCAGCTGCGTCGTTGCCCCTGCCCTCACACTCTGATATTGCCATATTGCAGTTCCAAGTGCTCTACTGGGGAGTTCAAATAAATGACTGCCAGGCTGAGCCAGGAGAGAGTGCCTTTAAAGTAGTTGGCCATGCGAGGCTACCAGGCTGCAGACCTTGTGCTAGTTTGATTGCAGGCTGAGGTGCCAGGCCGACAACACTGTGCTTGGTTTGGATGGTGCTCCCCTAAATGCATCACTGCAGGCCATTTTGATGGCGCTGCTGTCAACAAATAGGCCTGCTACACAGCTTGCCTGTGTGGTGCTGGGCAGGGCTGCTGAGGGCATTTCTGTATATCAAAAGTTTGAAATAATGTGTCCCCCGGAGTCAGTCACACATAAGAAGATCGTGTTCTGAAAATAAGCACACGCAAAAAGCAGATCCACCATGAAAAGGCCCAACCATACTAAGGAAGCTACATATCTTCCTTCTACGTTAGCAGACACAACTATACCCACAGAACTTGGTAATCTGAAGCCAAGCGTAAGACTGCGCACATGCTCAGTCTCGATAGCGAGATTTAGGGTTATCAGGAGAGTTCACTAGCTAAACGGTGGTCGGCCATTGGGAAAGAGCTTGCGGTGACGTACATTTTTCTCTATTTCTGCCGTCCCACTTGGACTGACTGCCCTCACTTCCTGCTGTCGTAAAAGGTTTGTTTTCTTCATGGGGCGAAACAGATGGCCCCATAAAGAAGAAGATAAACTTTTTACGCCAGCAGGAAGTCAGGGCAGTCCGTCCAAGTGGGACGACAGAAATAGAGAAAAGTCGGCGTCATGGCAACCCCTGATGCTTGGCACTTGGCAGGGCTAGTAGTTGAGAGTATGTAAGGGGTTCACCCAAGTTTGTGTACCATCAATGGATTAACATTGCAATTTTTGTGGGTCTTATTCATTTACTTGTAAGTTCAGGTTCTGGCTTCTAACTTATAATTTTGAAGTAACAATATTATTCATTGATTGAGTTGTTTACTTTTCTAATCTGGTCGTTGCCGCGCTAACCACCCACATTAAGAACCGTTCCTAATTCATACGTTTAGGAGCACATGGTACAAATTATATATGGCTAATTTTTGCATATATCTCGTTTTGCTTTTGAGGTTTTCCTATGTGATTCAGAGTTTCATATGCACTGAAAATGTAATGTTTTCGGTTTAATTTTCCTGGATTTGTTATTCTATTCATGATGCTGTCTGTCTGTATTCCACAAGCATAGTTTGGGTGGTCAAGACATGTCTGGTTTTCGCTATTTCCAGTACGGTAGCTGTTTAATTTGGGGCCTGATGTAACTCATTGGTGGTGAGTGTTATCCAGCTACTTTTCTCCACAATACCTTTATACATAGAGTGACAGTTTGGTAGCTCATTTTCCTGTGTACTGTGTTTGCAACTGTAATGCACACATTTTGTATTTTTGGGCATGTCTTGGAGTATTTTATTGTGGCACAGTGGTGATTGCTCAATGCTCCAGAACTCACATAGTTTTAAGTTAGTCTGTTTGTTTTGACAAATATTTCCATTGTCTTGAAAGTGCTTGTTTAATCTTGATAATATGAGTCCCCTGATAAAGGAATTCTGCAATGCATTGGTGCTAGATTATATTGGTGGGATTCATTGGACATGACCAGTGCTTAATTTCTAAAAGATTAAGTGTCGGTCCCAAAATTTGCTCAAAAGCCTGCAGTTGATACTATTAAATGTCATTGTATTGAATGCCAAGGCTCCATATTCTTGATTCCACCTCCTGCCTCTGATTCATCACCAGATACTTCCTCCTCCTTTATCTCACTCTTGTGGGTTCTTTTTTTGTCCCTTTCTGCATTTGTCAAGAATTTCGGTCTTTCGCTTCTTCCATCCTACCCTGTGTGTGTTTTTCTCTCGCTGGCTATGCTTCAAAGTTTTTGAGGAAAAATGAGTGCAGATCCCTTAAAATAAGTGGCAGTGGGCCACACCCAGGAACGCAGCTGATTTTGGTCTGAAAGGGTTTAAGTCCCTACCCCCTGTCGTGTTCCATAGCACGGGCAGCAGCCCTGCAGCTGAGTTGGGTGTCTGTCCTAGGAAAAGCCTGGGCAAAGTACAGCTGGAGAAGAGAGCATTGGACAAATATTTTCTTTTCTCTGACCGACACCTTCAGCTTACCTTGCTGTTGCAGTGCCCTCAAAGGAGACGATAGGGATCACAGATAAATCACAACATCCAGGACCAACATCTCACAGTGGGGGTTCTATTTGTGCAAGGCAGTGTGCTTTACTGATCACCATTGTTTAAAGAGAGACCATGCATATTGACACTGGTATAAGAGACTACGTCTGCATTTCAAAGGCAATCACTGCCGTATTCCTGTGCTTTCAAGCAAACAAGGCAGAAATAGCACATTGTCTTGATTTGGAATTGCAATTATATAGTGCTTACTACCCATGTGTAGGGTAGTAAGCGAGAAATAAATGCTAAAAGGTCAAGAAAGAAATTTTGTTTTTAAATACATTGAACAGACCTTTCTGCCAATAGCATCTTTCATTGGCGTTTTTAGAATAAGAATATTTTTCGCCGTGTTGAATATGTATTGTTCTACGTAAGTTAGCAGTCGAGGCACCATTTTGTGTTTGCCAGCCGTTTTGAGCCATGATCGAAACTAATCTCTCTCCGTGAAAAGCAGCTTTGGTAAGTTTCATTTTTCCATGGTTGGGCCTTGCTTTGCCTAGGAATAGACTGTTCTTATTAGCACATACCTTTCCCACTAGATAAAGGCTTTTTCCCACTAGTCTAGCGGTAGGCACGAGCTGCATGACCTTGAGCAGGAGATAGTGTGTGCCCGGTCTCAGGTTCGAAACTTATCCTTCTGTACTTGTTTGTGTAACTGCAACTGCCTGGAAAATTCCATTCTGGGCGTGCCTCCGTTGGTTCTGAATTGTACATAATGTATCTCCATGATTGCTGATGTCAGTCCCTCTGCAGTAATCCTAAGAGACTGGGCAAACTGGGCTCCACTCGAGTGTATATAAATAAATATTCACACGCCGGAATTTGCATAGCCTGCCGTGAGGGGAACGGCTTTCATTTACCCTTCTGCACAGCACCTACCTCTTTTGCTTGTTCTCCCTGGGGGCCAGCTGCACTGCCACGCCACATCCCGCCGCCGTGAGGGGAACGGCCAGGAGGAAGCCTACAAGACCCAGAAGTCTTGCGTGATGCAGGGAAAGGATGTCACTAGAGGACGCCTGAGGCCCTCTTAGTCCGCGCGGCCATCCAGCAGCGCAGGACGCGTGCGGGCTAGCCCGGGCGCTGCCCGGGCCAAGGGCGGGCCCATCCGCTCCGGTCATAGCCCGGAAAAGGCTGGGCAACCCTACAAACATTTTGGCTTCTGGGGAAAAAAACATCAGTTGTATGCTGCTGCATGAAGGTACTGTGCTTGTGAAACCCCTTCACACTGTTGTTCTATATTTTGGTTGACCATCCTGCATAGATAATTACCTGAGCACCTTAAGGAGATGGAGACACGCAAGGGCGCAGCAGGGACATTGGATGCCTTTTTGGTCAGGGCTGAGTCATTATTGATTCATGAGATTGAAGTAACAGAGCGTCGATTATCTATGGACCCTTGTTATGTTATGTTAATTTGGATTTGTTGAGCTCTTAATACCGAAAGGTCTCTAAGTGCTGTAAGAAGAACAGCGATGGAACCAGGCAATTTAGGAGGCTGTTAAGTCCAAGCTTCTGCAAAAAGAATAGTTTTTAGTTGTTTTCTGAAAGGAAGAAGGCGACTCTCTGAGCGGAGTTGGCTAGGCAGCCTGTTCCCAAGAGTGGGAAGGAGGGTAGAGAAGGCTCGTCCTCCTTTGGTGACGTAGTTGTAACGTGGACATTTTAAGAGACTCTCCGTGGAGGACCTTAGCGTGCGGCCTGGCACATATTTCACAAGTCGTTGTTTAATATACACGGGAGCCTGGCTGTGAATGGCTTTGTGAACTATACAGAGGCCTTAAATGTAGCCCTTTGTTTTATGGGCAGCCAGTGGAGGCGCTGCAGGAGGGGTGATGCTCATGTGTGCCTAGGTAGTTTGAAGATGAGCCTGGCAGCATCATTCATGACTATCTGGAGTTTGCCCACTAGGGAGTCTGGCAGTCCAATGTAGAGTGAATTGGCATAGTCAAGGCGGGCCAGGATCATGGCGGTTACAACTGTTCTCATAGTGGAAAAGGAGAGAATGAAGGAGAGTCTCCTTAGTAGCCTGAGTAGGCCCACGCAGGCACCAAAAACCGTGGAAACTTGATTGGCCAATGTGAGTTTTGCGCCTACTTTGATTCCCAGACTTTTAACTACTGGGACAGGGGCTGGAGTGTCGCCCAGCTCCTGGGGCCAGTAAAGGGAGTTCCAGGGGTTGTGAGCATCCATCATGGCTAGGACCTCGGTTTTGTCTGGGTTAATCTTAAGTGAGTTGGCGGTCATCCAGTGACCGTGAATTGTAGAACCTCTTTAGCCCGGGGGTGTGCTTGAGAGGTGTTTTCAATTTGCAGGAGGATCTGTGTATCGTCTGCATAGTTGAAAACTTGGGACTCCATGGCCGCAAGGGCATTCATTAGAGGTCTGAGATATGTTTAAAAGGAGGGGTGATTAAGCTGACCCCTGTGGTACTCCACTCTGAGACCCAGTCACCCATCTGAATTCTTTGGGTGCGGTTCGTCAGGAATGAGGTGATCCATTGTAGGACAGATACCCCAATTCCGATTGTTCGTAATCTTTCCAGGAGTAGGGCGTGGTTGAACGTGTCGAACGCTGCCGACAATTCAAGGAGGACCAACACGCAAGGTTTTTTGTTATCAGCAGTAAGCCTGATATCCAGCACCAATAGCATCACCAATTCTGTACTATGGTGAGCTCGGAAACCGGCCTGCCTGTCCCCTAGGAGGTGGTGATCCTCCATGCACCTGGAGAGATTTTGCAGGACATGCTGTTCTAAGATTTTTGCGAGAAAGGGGAGTTGAGAAATGGGTCTGTAGTTTTTCATATTGGATGTATCCGCACCCACCTTTTTGAGAAGGGAGATAATTCTGGCTTCCTTGAAATAACTTGGAACCTCCCCAGACTCCAAAGAACAGTTCAACATGGCGAGGATTTCCTCTTCAATTTCTGGGAGAGCTCGGTTAAAGATTCTTGGGGGGCAGGGGTCGGCCGGTGAGCCAGACTTGATCTTCTTGGCCTAGCGACGGAGGGTTTCCAAGTCGAGGATTTGGAAGGATGAGAGGATTTCTACTTTCTTTCCCTGGGAGGCCACCTCTACGTTGGGTGGTTGCTTAAATGGGGCTTTGTCAATTTCAGACAGTATGTCCTGGATTTTTGGGAGAAATATGCTAAAAAGTGATTGCATTGTTCTTGATTGGATGGTGTTGACAGTGATTGTTTTTGGCTTAGTTCTTTCAGTATTTTAAGCGTTTCTTTTTGTTTATTGGTTGCTACTAGGACGCTGTTCTCATAATAATCCGCCTTCCGACTGAGGAGCGCTTTTTTGTAGATGGCGATTTTGACTCTATACTCTGCTAGGGCCTGGGGTTCATAGTTTTTACGCCACTGTCGTTCGTGGTGACGGAGCGCATGTTTTAAGACCTTGAGTTCTTCCGTGAACCATGGGGCGCCTTTGCCTTTATTGCTAGTTTTTATTTTCCTTTCTGGGGCACTTTTGTTGATGGCAGAGCGAAGCCGGTTGGAAATGGCTTCGGACCACTTTTCATGTCCGCTGTCTCAGGCTACTTGAGTGGGCAATTTCGGAGGGTGCTTATTAGTGGCGGGCCCTCTACTTTAGACCACTTGCGGATGTGTTTCCAGTCCTAGAGGGGTAAAGCATTGCACTTGGTGAAAGGAAGTATCATATTGATGCAGAAGTGATCAGCCCGTGCACAAGGGGTGATGTCCTTTAGTGTCATGAGAGGGGTGGTGGACCAGACCAGGTCTAGGATATGTCCTCGCTCGTGCGTGGGAGTAGTTACTAGTTGGGAAAGCCCACGATTGGTGAATGTCTCCTCCAGTTGTCGGGCCTGAGCCTCTTTGGGTTGTTGATCCCAGTGGAGGTTAAAGTCTCCCACCACCAGGAGTTGTTGGAAGCGTGAGCAGAGATTGGATACGCATTCAGTCAGGAGATCTATAAAGTGTGGGGAGCATTTGGGTGGGCGATACACAATGTTAATTGTTATACTAGATGAGTGGTGGCAGACATTGATAGTCAAAGTGGTGGATTAAACCCAGATCTGTTGACTGGGTGTGAGTGTTTGATTGGTTCAGATGCTCCGTTTATCACCACCCCCTTTTGTACCGCTTTGTTCGCCATAAGTTGGCAGGGTATGCTCAGACGTGAGTCCCTTACTCACCTTGCCACTGGATTCAAGCAAGCCGGGCTGAAGACGGCTGTAATGCCAGAAACCGGTCCTCGGAAGCTTGTTTCCGGTCCAGGGAAAGCATGGCTTGGCAGTTCGGGCTGGACTGTTTCCATGAGGCACAGGGTCAGACTGATTTGCATATGGCCATGTCTGAACTGGGGTGGCAGAGTGGGCTAAAGAACGGTGATGGATTAAACCCAGATCTGTTGACTGGGTGTGAGTGTTTGATTGGTTCAGATGCTCCGTCCATCACCACCCCCTTTTGTACCGCATTGATAGTCAAAGTGTCTGCCCCTTCTAGGGATTCACCAGACACTCTTTCCACGGTCAGGTGCTTTTTGAATAGGAACGCCACCCCACCTCATCTTTTTCCCGCTGGCCTGTTATGCCATAAGGCGTCATAGCCATCAGGTAGTGCGGCCAGTATAGTGGGGCCAGAGTCTTCGTCCAGCCACGTTTCCGACAGGGCTAGAATATCCTTCAACATTAAGAGAAGCTCAACTAGCGGGTATGGGCTTGTGTGCAAAATATAGGTTGCTTATTAATTCCCCTGCTACTCCTTCATCCTCGTTATGTTCCCCTTCTATTGTTTGTACCCGAGAACCGACGCTGGAAGCGGCGGTGTCTAGAGCTACGAGGCTTAGGGCGCAAAAAAATGTGGTTGCTAAGGGGAAAGTTGTAGCCCCCCCAAAAGGGAAGCGGGCGGCTCCCGTAAGAAAATCTAAACGTGGGGGGCCTCAGAGGTAATGGATAGTTCTGATATTGAACATGCCCCAAATACATGTCAAATTTTTACCATTTCTGTTGGAATACAGACAGACTCTGTGACTTTTGATGTAGGGATAAATAACGTTAAGGAAGCAGCAACAGGTACTGATGCCACCAGTAATGCCAGAGCGTTAGAAGCAATGTTTACTGAGATGCAGGTTTTTCTCAACAAGGGTTTCACACAGCTATGGGACAAACTGAACACCTGAGAAATAGTAGTAAAAGATCTAGGGAGTAATAGTAATAGAGAGGCAAGATTGGCTGACAAGCTTACTTGGAGAAATAGCGAAATGGCAGAAAGGGTGGATAGCAATGTGCAAAGAATTGTACATCAACCAATAGAAGAAAAAGAAGGCAGCAGTACCCCGATCATGCAGATTAGAATAGGTGACAGAACCCAGGCGCCACTAATTGGCCCAGGTCCACCAATGACCCTGAGGAATAGTGCAGCACTTCCAAAAGTGGATAGGTTAAATGATGTATGTAATTTGAGTAGAACTGCCAACAGGGATATTCTAAATTTGCCCCTTGCCTCATGCGCATACACGGTAATATTACTTAGCGTACCTGCCCTTAGAATAAGTGAGAAAGAAAGCTGGGAAGATCTTCGTAATAAAACTATAGATTGGTTAGCTAAGAACAAGAATTTTCAACTAAGGGATACAAAGGAAATACTAATGGTCCACAGGGTAGGCTGGCTTAGCCACTCCTCCAAAAATATAGAAGGAGATTGTATGGTGGTTAACTTCCGCCGGCCACACTTGGTAAGTTATATTCTGAACAGACATGAGGAAATGACCTTGACGAACAGTAACATCTGTGCACTTCCATTGGGGTTATTTTATAGACCACCGATATGGAATTTAGCATCTAGGCCGCACACAGTGTCACTGACAAACAGATACCAAGTATTGTCAGACTTGGATGCCCAAGACTGACAATCATCAGTGCCATGTGAAGAACTTTCTGCAGTCCATCGGCAACCCCAAGAGGAAGGGTTTCCTTTGGGTATTGCAACCAATATAAATACAGTTCCTCTTAACGATGTTAATTGTCGTAAAAAATTCTATTAGCTCAGACTGTGTATTAAGCATAGTAATAGGGTCTACGAAAGAAAGTGAGACAGGAAGCTTAAACGAGGTAGTATTGATCTCTCGGAACGTCGCAGGCCTTAAAAGGAATTTAGAAGGAGTGGTATGGCAGGAATACATCCACCATAAAGATATAATTTTACTCCCAGAGACTTGGTCTGTAGAACCGCTACATAAAGTAGGGTACAAAACTTTTACTAAATGTGCTACTCCATCTGCTAGAGGGAGGCCTTCGAGCGGCCTTTGTATTTGGGTAGGGGTTACTCTTGGTCTAGATGTTAAACTAGTTGATATATGTTCAGAGGACATCCTGGGAGTAAAATTCCAAACACCCGATAAAAAGGAAGTCTATATAATAAATACATACTCTAGACCATATCTAACAAGTAAACAATCGAAGGTAATTGAGCAGCAAGATAACTTCTTAAGCACTATTGAGGTAAGGGCATTGAAAATAGTGGGAGGCGATTTTAATCGCAAATACAAACCAGTGGTGGGGCTAGAAAATATTTTTCAGGAAGAAGATTTGGCCAATAATATTCCGCTCCTGGACAGCCAACTAGTAGTGCCGTGTACAGTAGCGGTTGCCCAGATATTAAGACTTGCTTCGGGACACTGCTTGAGAGCTTGTAATGGCCGTCTACCGTCCGATAGCCCATCAGCCCACACATTCACTAGGATGAATACAAAAAGCCATCTAGATTATATAATGATCTCAATTGAGCTTTGGTCAACGGCCCTTGATCTGAAAGTTGACACTAGAGTAGAGAGTGACCATTACCCACTATGTTTAATATTGTCAACTCATCTTTTTAATCCAGCCATCTTAAGTACAGGGGATTCTGGCAGTAGAACTATAGATCCACTCGTAAGTAATAACAGGAGAGCTTTAAAGTGGCCTTCGATAGAAAACAACCTAGTGGCTATTAAACAGATTTATGAAGCTCTGGTGGATAGGGCTTCTCCGTATGTAGATGTCCCTGTATTGGATATTCCAATAGTGGACATCCACTATGATTTAGTTAAGGACTTGGAACCCATATTAAGTAAAATCCAGAAGAAAATTAACAATGCGATTACGGCGGCTGAGTTAAAAAACCCTTGGTACAATAAAGTATGACGTACTGTAAAAAATTAGCTCATTATGGCTTCCAAAGCTAAAAACATAGTGGCCTTGTGGGAAAAAAGGATAGAGTACAAGCAGTTGCTAACCTCCGCAAAGAAAGAATGTGAGGCGCATATTTGGGATGAATCATTAGTAGCAGCAAAAGCTAAAGACCAAGCTGGCTTTTGGCGATTAATCTCAATGGAAAATAGAAACGATAGTTGTAGTAGGGAACTTTTTTTAGCCGCAGAAACTTGGACAATACACTTTTCTAATCTCTACTCTTCTTCCCTAAACGATATTGATTATTGCCCAGCGAGTTATGAAACTATAATAAATGCTGCCCCTTGTCTTTTAGTCTAAAGGAAACCCATACAGCCATAGACGCATTAAAGCCAGGAAAGGCGCCTGGCCCTGATAAAATTCCTGGAGATCTATGGAAGCATGATAAAAGCATGTGGGCCCTATATTAATTTGCTGTGTAATTCTCTTGCATTAGGTGCACCATTACCCGAAAAAGGAAAGGGGCAGAGATCATCACTATCTTTAAGAAGGGTGATCGGCACAACCCATCCAATTACCGACCAATTAGTCTTATCGATGTTCTGCAGAAGGTATACGCTAGGCATATTTTAAACAGTTTGATTGAATGGATTGAGGAAAATAACATTTTATCTCAGTATGAGGCAGGTTTTAGAGTGCAGACTGGCACGGTTGACCAGGTTTTTAGATTCCTTTGAATAGCTTGGAAATATGTAAAATTTAGGAAGGGGCATATGTGTATCGCCTTTGTGACGACCTCTTACTATACTTGGCTGACACGGAGGCTTCGGTGCGAGGTGCACTGGCCCTCCTCCGGGAGTTTGGCGAATTGTCAGGGCTGTGTGTTAACTGGTCCAAGACCTGTTTATTCCCATTGACACCGCGTGGCGCCCAGCCCACAGAGCTGGAGGGACTGCGCTGGGAATCTGAGTGCTTACCGTACCTTGGTGTTTATATTTACCACACCCACTCGCTCCTATATGAGGGGAATGTGGGCAGAGCGTTGAGGGGCATTAGAGGCAGTATGGGGTTTTGGCGTACCCTTCCACTGTCAGTGGCCGGACGAATAGCGCTTTTGAAGATGGTGGCCCTTCCGCGACTGCTTTATTTTTTTCGCACACTGCCGGTGTGGATTCCGATTTCTTTCTTTAGGATGCTGCGGTCGATGGTGATAGGGTTCATCTGGGGCTCCGGCAGGAGACGTGTAGCTTTGAACACCCTGCTCAGATCGCGGGAGGAAGGAGGTCTGGCGGTACCGGATTTTGAATGGTACTATCTGGCGGCACAGCTGCAATGGCTCACGCAGGCGGTGGCGCGGGAGTTTAGGGGCCCAGGCGGTCCGCTGGGCAGAATTATTCAGCGCCATGCCATGTCTTGTCCTTCATAGTGCTCCGGCAGAGGCTTCAGCTGGACCAGCTCACTCTCGAGGAGCATACCCTTCGCCAATGCTGGCTACGTAGCCAGAAACGGGCGGGATTTCCCACCCCGTATGCCCCGGAAAACCCTTTGGGCATGTGCACGGCCCTCCCACATGGCGGGGATTGGTCAGCGCTGGCCACCTGGGAAGACAGTGGGGTCCACATGATAGGGGACTTGTATAGAGATGGTACTTTACCGTTCCACGAACTGCAAGACACCTTTGATTTGCCGAGGGGTGACTTTTTGCTACATGCGGCTTTGGTATCCGGAATCCAGAAGTACTGGAAGTTAGGTCTGGCAGAACCCCCCACGTCATTGGGCTGCCAATATATCAAGATGGCCGCTGGCACTTTCAAGGCTATCACCTGCCTGTACAGGAGATTGGCATTGGTTGGACCGCCGCCCCTAGGTAGGTTGTGGGAGCGCTGGAAGGGAGACCTCGGCCGGCAGATACCGGAGGCGACCTGGCCTCAGCTCGTGCGACGGGCATGGAAGGGCACGCGCAATGTCCGGTTTCAGCTGGTCCAATACTTCACGTTACACAGGGCTTATTTGACACCGGTTAAAATTCAGCAGGTCTTTGGAGGAGCACACTCAGTGTGCCCTCGTTGTAACGCAGAGGGTGCTGACTTCGGTCATATGTTTTGGTCCTGCGCGGGGCTCGGTACATACTGGTCTGATGTTATGACTTGCTTGAATGAGGTTACGGGACGTCAAGTTGAAGTGAGCATGGGGGCTTGCCTCTTACTCTGGTTCCCACACACACCAGCCACAAAAATTACAATTAAATTCTGTGACCTGGGGCTGATTATGGCCAAGAGAGAGCTCACAATGCACTGGAAGTCCAGGGGGGGGCCCCAGCTTCCTGAGGTGGCGGGGGAGTTTCCAACAATGGGCGCTTAGTGAAGGGACTCTTAGATTACAGCTAGCCAGACGCACTTCTAATGACACAGCGCTAGATGCGGCCAGGGCGTGGGGGGCGCTGGTGGCGGACCTTCAATCAACGATGGAAGCTAGTGGGGGAGACGAAATGGATGCGCCGGCGAGTCCGGCGATGGAGATTGGGGCGGGGGTAAACACGGGAGACGCAGCTAGCTAGGCCCACGCACCCTGGTGCATGTGAGGGTTTGAGCACTCTTGTAGGAAAGGAACAACAGACCGCTAAGGTACCATGCTATATTTTGCACATTTTCTGGATCATCAACCGGCTGAGGGCTGCGACTGTGAGTGTCTTGGAAGGAGTTGGGCGCTATTGCACAAAGGTTTATGCCACTTATGGGAAAGACGGTAGGGGGTACACTGACAACAGGGGGTGGGGGTAGAGGGGGAGGGGGGAGGGTGAATCGTTAAGGTACAGAGGGTGCGGGCTAATGTTGATTTTGTCCTAGCAATGGCTATGGCGCTGAAGACCCGTTTATGATGCATGGTTGTAAGATGTTTGACCAAAACTCAATAAAAATCTGTTTTAAAAAAAAAATGTGTATCGCCTTTGTTGACCTAAAAGCAGCATTCGACCTTGTCCCTAGAAATCTCCAGGGGAAGTCCTTAAAGGACCTAGGGGTCCCGGGGGAAATTCTCTTACAGATTATAAGATTACATGAAGATAATTGGGCAAAGGTCAGATGAGGACCACGAGGCGAACTAACTGAACCAATTAGGGTTAATAGGGGTGTAAGACAGGGGTGCGTTTTAGCTCCGACTTTATTTTATTTATATGTTAATGACATCCCTGACCATCTCTTGGGATGTGTTCATGATTCCCCTAGGCTAGGAGGGCTGCCTGTACCGGCACTCCTCTTTGCTGACGACACAATTTGAATTTCACAAACACCGAAAGGGTTACAAAACTTAATGAATTTGTTTGGGGAATGTTGCAAAACCAAGGGGTTAGAAATAAACCCCAGTAAAACATAATATATGTCACTTAACCCACATAAAACCTTTATGAAAATTTTTACTGTAGAAACCAGATTATCGAGTGCATGCATGATTTTAACTATTCAGGTATTACCTTGGATTCAAAACTGATCTGGAGGCCCCAATAAGAAAAAAGCAGAACTATACTCCTCCAGAACACATTTCCATTAATAAGGAAAATTGAAAGTAGTACATCCAAAGCAATTTCACCTGCTCTTGGGGGGCGCTAGGGGGCGCACACGTAATATGGCCACACAAGCGTGAGGCTCCTGCTGCCCGGTGTACATTATCCTAAAGATATCTTTCCAAATGACGATATATACCGGTTAAAACCTGCCACCTGAGAGAAATAGACGGCACCTTACCTTGATCCGAAAATCAGGCTGACTGGAGCTGAACTGGCAGTGAACAGAGCCACCGAAGATCTGACAGAGGGGGCCGCGGGAGCATGGTGAAGCTGGAGTGCGGCGGAGGAGACTAGGACAGACCGCTGCTGAGGGTCTATCGGCTGGGCCGCGACCGCTGTGTTAGAGGCGGGAGCGCAAAAACATCCCTTGGTCATTAGCGGTCAGCGGGAAGAGGTGCCACACCGCAGGACATTGGAGGGAGGTGTACACAGCGGCGGATTTGCAGATATTTACAGACCTGGACTTGCAGTGAGATGCGGCGACATCGATAGGGCACTGGCGGCGCCGCGATCATTGACGATAGTGAGGTAGCGTGCAAGACGCCACATCGGAGGGGCATACAGTGTGACGGCAGAGCCGGAGTGCAAGGTGCGCGAACCTCCGGATGACCGCGCTGCTCACAGAGAGGGAGGTGACTGTGTCCAGGCTCCGTTTCCAACGACAGAAGTGCCAAAGCTTCAGGTGGGTCGCCCGAGAGCTCTGGGCTGCTGTTGGTATGAGTGGAGTGTGGCGGGCGGCGCACCCAGCTGAGGACCCCCCGGAGAGCGCCTAGAGAAGAAGCCACGATTATAAATGCGGCGCGCTACACTGGACCGCAATTAGCTGACCTCTGAGACCCTACTACAGGCGCCATTTCTGGAAGAAGATAGCGCGGCCGCCATTTTGGGTGACACAGTGCACATATATGGGGGGGTAGAGTCCTCTGCAAACCCTGGCACCAGTCGCAAAAATTGCACTTCTCCTTCCAAGCCGTGGTTTTCTCACGCTTTGAGAGAAATGACGTTGGGTTGTAAAAAACTGGAGCGCTGCTGGAGACGTATCTAATGTCCAACTGCTAAGATGACTCTCCATGCAACCCAGAGAGAATACTATGCTGCCATTAGGACGGCAAAAGGCAACTACTATGCAGGCAGGATCTCTAAGGCCAATAACAACAGCAAAGAAATCTTTGCTATCGTTAAGAGCTTTCTCTCCCCATGTGCTGAACAACCTTCGCTGCCATCCTCTGAACAGTGGTGCGAGGATTTGTCCTCCTTCTTTGTTGATAAGATAGTGAAAATTCAGGATAACTTGCGCACACTCTGTTCCCATCAGAGGAATATCTCCCTGCCCACACTGCCTCCCCCTAGGCCCCCCCACCTATCAGTTTAGGGAATTTTTACCTACAGATGAAGAGAATACCCTGGCCGTCCTGAAGTCCTTGAAATCTAAGTCCCCCACCGAAATGTGTCCTGCTCGTGTGCTAGGAGGGGTGGCGGGGTGGTTTGCTCCGAGGTCACTGAGATTATTAATCTCTCCTTCCTGACATCTACAGTTCCCAGCTGCTGGAAGCAAGCCAAACTTTTTCCACTTCTAAAGAAACCAGGACTGGATCCCTCGGTGCCATCTAACTACCGGCCCATTTCCCTGATGCCAGCGCTGGCCAAGGTGTGTGAAAAGATGGCATTCCGCCAGTTGGACGCCTTTGTGGAGAACTCCCATGCTTTGCACCCTGCTCGATCCCTGTTTCGTGCTGCTTATAGTACCGAAGCAGCGCTGGTTGAAATGTCAGAAGCTATTAGGGAGTGTCTTGATGGAGGCGGAAGAGCAGCACTGATTTTGTTGGACCTCTCTTCCGCCTTCGACACGGTACCCCATCAGCTTCTGCTCACCCGGCTATCTGCGATTGGTGTTACCGGTTCTGCTCTAGAGTGGTTGACTTCATTCTTGAACAATCGGACCCAGCAGGTGTGGGTGCCTCCCCATGCGTCCTCGGCCAGGCTACCATCTACAGGGGTACCTCAGGGGTCTACTCTTAGCCCCCTGCTGTTTAACGTTTATCTGACCCCCCTGATCTTTTTGGCCGAAGAACTGGGCGCAAAAATTATTGCCTATGCTGAAGACACCCAGCTACTATTCACTTGGCCGGGCGCAGATTTGGACACCTCTTCTTCCCAGGTTTGCCTCTCGTCGATCTTCCGATGACTTGCACTTGCA
Organism: Lissotriton helveticus; assembly: GCF_964261635.1. Classification (NCBI taxonomy): domain Eukaryota; kingdom Metazoa; phylum Chordata; class Amphibia; order Caudata; family Salamandridae; genus Lissotriton; species Lissotriton helveticus. The sequence continues at coordinate 1,153,022,505 of NC_136067.1, read as the reverse complement.
CAACTGAAATGCAACAAGGAAAAATCTGAAATCCTCCTCTATGGACATTTCCCTACTAACTTCAGAGAACTATTGTTGCCATCTGATGTTCCCTGCCCCCAGTCAACGGGCAAACCCGCAAAAAATCTGGGTGTGTGATTTGGGGAAAACCTTAAATTTGAGGATCATATCAAGAAACTGACTAGTGTCTGTTTTGGTACCCTCAAAGCCCTGCGCAGATTTCTTCCCTTGCCAAAGAAACAGTGGCGCGTGCCCTCATCCTCTCCCGTTTAGACTATGCCAACGCCCTGTTTATTGGCATCCCCACCTACTTGACCAAGCGCCTTCAGATTATCCGGAACGCTGTAGCCAGACTTTTTTTTAACATCTCGCAGAGGTCTAGTGTAAGGCAGCGTCTGCATTGGCTGCCAGTGGCCCAACGGGTCCTGTTTAAGACCCTTGTTCTTTCTTTCAGAGCCATTCACGGTCAAGGACCTCTCTATCTGAAGAGACGTTTCTCTCTGTATGTACCTAACCGACCCCTCCGGTCGGTTAACCAGTGCCGGCTGGTTAGGCCACGATTTCAGCGGGCACGTCTAGGCGGACAATCTGTCTCCGTGAAAGCAGCCAGTGCATGGAATGCTCTTCCTGTGCAGCTTTGTGCCATCCAATACCTCAATCTTTTTTAAAAATCACTAAAAACTCATATTTTTACTATGACGCTATAATTTACACTTATTCTGCTTCTCTGCATGAGTTCGCGCCAGGACACTCCTGAGTATTTGAGCGCGTTACAAAACCACATATAACATAACATAACATAACATAACATAACATATATAGCCACTGCAGCTGCAATTGCTGGGTGAGGCGCTATATGCTTCCAACACCCCCCCCCCCCCTCCCCCGAGGTGAGACCGGGGATCAGACGTTGAAATAAAATAAGCAGAGAGCCAGTGCCCAAAAGTGCGGAAAGCGCCGAGGCTGTTAAAACTGCAAAGCAGAGCCGAGGAGTGACCGTGAGTGCAATCCAGAGTGTCTGGAGCTTCGTCTTAGGACATACATTGCAGTGCCCACTGAGAGGGGAGGTCTGGCTTCACGGGACTATGAGCACCTTCAGCGCAGTGTTCCTGGGGCTGGTGAGGTACAATGCTGAAACTGCAGCTCCTTGACAAGGGATAGAAGTGGGACGAAGCCGGACTGCTTTGCCAAGTGAGAAAGATAGACTGAGCATGTGGGACTGAGTGCACCTCAAGCGACTTGCCCCCTGGGCTTTGCGAGGTGTGCTGGTGAGAATACAACGAGGTGCAAGGTAAGGACTGGACAGGAACATACGCATCAGCCGCACAGAACAGAGCCAGCATGGGTAAACCAGACACGAGACAGCCAAAATTGAATTTTGAGGCTGTGACAAGAGGGCCGCATGGTACGCACAGCACTCAGGACTTAGAGGCGAGGGAAGAGGGCCAGAATGGGACCACAACCCAAGCCTCGGATGTGCAGAGCATACTACAGTAGGTGCGACAGGGATTCGCCACGATAGTGGATAAAGTAGATCGAATGTCGTAAAAAATGGATGCTATCGCACATAAACTTGACGGGCATGAGGACCGCATTAAAGAAACTGAGAGACGTATATCCTACACAGAGGATGCTACCACCAGGAATACGATGAAAATAAGTCGGATGGATAAACTTCTGAAAATAATTGCAGCTACGACTGAGGACTTGGAAGCTCGCAGCAGGCGGAACAACATACGCGTCCTAGGTGTTCCAGAATCCACCAACTCTGGGAGAGTGGGGGGGTACGTCGAAAAGCTACTAATAACGACCATAGAGGCTGAATCTTTTCCAGTCAATTTGCTGTGGAAAGGGCACACAGATCCCTTGGAACGCGTCCGGCTCCTGGCAATACTCCGTGTCCCATAATCGCAAGACTATTGAATTTCAAAGATCGGGATGTGGCCCTCCGAGCGGCAAGAAGTAAGCAATCCCTCTCTTATGATGGTAACACAATTTCCATCTACCCGGATTTTACACCCATAGTGCAGGTGAAGAGGCGTAAATTGATAGAGGTCAAGAAAAAACTACGGTCTGCGCAAATTGATTATGCGTTGTTATATCCGGCGCGCCTCAGGATTACCCACCAGGGAAAGCAGCGGTTCGTTACTAACCCGCAACAGGTCGAGGATTTCCTACGACACATTAAACGTGCAAACCGAGCTGGCGGAAACCTGAGCACCTCCCAGCAGGCCGAAGCTGAGGCGATGGATGAAGAGTAATACAAAAAGGAACATATGTTGGTTTCAAACATAACTGCTATAATAATGTTTAGCACCGATGCATAGTTGTAGTCTCTCAGGCAGGAGACATGGTTACTGCTCATTGGCTGTGTCATTTGGGTTAGATATGCAGCACACCGGAACACTCCTCCCCTCCCCCGAGACACCTGGAAGGCACAGGCGAAGAGGGCCGGGGGGGGGGGAGGGGTATCTGTGCTGCTGCCTAGTAAAGGCCCCCAGAGGGTATCCCCCATTGGTATACCACAGCACGTTGAGTGCGAGTATAGTGGTATCGTTAATGTTAGTTCAATTGGGGTATGGGGAGGACAGGAGGGGAAATCATTCTGGCAAGTTGGGGCTGCTTCAGTGGGTGGTGGGTGGGAAGGGAGGGAAATTGCAAAGCATCATTTGTGCATTACATCAGTTTTCTTTGCATGTGCAACAGACTTGGGTAACATCGCAAGACCACTAATTGATGGAGGACCAGATTCTCGCACACCATGGCTAATGTAGTTACAGGAGCTATGCATGTTATACCTTGGAATGTTAGGGGCTTGGGAGATCCCAGAAAAAGACGGAATATACTGTCGTATTTGGATAGGCATAATGCGATGATTAAAGAAACTACCTTTACATCCCTCAAACCAAATGGCTTTGCCAGTAAGTGGGCGGAGCATAGAATCTTTTCCTCTTACTCCACATATTCTAGAGGCACTGCGATTTTGATAAAGAAACAGGTCCCTTTTCAGTTCAGGAGCCACGACGGACACGCAGGGGTGATACTGCCTGGCGTGGGGGAGACTGGGATCACTGTCGGTTACATTAGCATGCTGTTATGGGCCGAACACCGATGGTCTGAACTATTTAACCTCACTCTGTGTCAAGATTTTTGAACTGGACTCTACTCGTATCATTTGGGGTGACGACTTTAATGTCACATATAATCCTAGGTTAGATAGATCACACCCCTCCCCCCACCACTACACCAAGGTGGGAGCAGTTGTACTGGATACAATCACTGCCTATGGACTAATTGACACCTGGAGACACACACCTCCCCATGCGCAGGAAGGCACACGCTTTACGGCCCAGGCGGTGTCATGGGCAAGACTGGACTACTATTTTGTATCCAGAGCATTGGCACCGGCAATAGGCCAAGTACGCCATCTGGCTAGGACATACTCAGATCATGCCCCAGTGCTCCTAGCGCATACTGCTGCTGACCTTGAGATCTCGCGCAGTCAATAGCGGCTACATGCCCTTATCTTAGTAGACCCTGTCTTTCAAGAAAAATTGCGGGTAGAGATTCTGGATTTTTTTTAACGTAATAAAGATTCAGTGAATAGCGTGGAAGTTGTTTGGGAGGCATTTAAGGTCACGATCCGCGGATACTGTATGTCGAAAGGAGCAGGAGTACTTTGAGATATACTCAACATGCTGCGCAGGTTAGAGACGGATCTTAAGGCTTTGGAGTTAGAGTCCGTCACGGGACAGAATGGAACTGCCAGGTTCAGAGACAAACTCACAGAATAAATGGATGAAGTGCGGTTCAGGGGTAAATACTGGGTGGCTATGAGTTACGGAGAAGGGGACAGACCAGGAAAGTCTTTGGCACACAAGATAAGACAACCGCGCTGCAATAATTATATACTGGAAGTCGAAGACTGGGAGGGAGTGGTGTGCCGGGACACGACCAACATACTTAATGTCTTTCTGACACATTACAAAGTACTATACACCACGAAAAGGAAGGAGGAACTCAATTTAGGGGGATTCCTGGGTGATGTAGCATTGGGTTGGCTGAGTGATGTACAGAGAACCTTCCTATGTGCTCCTTTTGAGTTAGATGAAGTAAGAGAAGCCATAATGAATATGCAATCTGGGAAGGCCACCAGTACGGATGGCATTCCGATCGAATTCTATAAGACCTATATAGATCTTATGGCCCCCATTCTTCGGGAAGTCTATGAGGACTCGTTGGAAGTGGGATACCTCCCCAGCTCCATGAGAGAAGCTCTAATACTCTCACTGCTGAAACCAGGGAAATCGCCTACAAAGTGCGACTCCTACAGACTGCTCTCCTTGCTTAACTGTGATGCAAAAATACTGGCTAAGCTGATAGCGACATGACTGAGTCTACTGATGGAGAACTTAATTCTCCCCAACCAGTCGGGATTTGTACCTGGGAGGGCCACCTCCCATAACTTGCGGACACTTTTTTCAGTCTTAAATAACGTTTTACCGGACCTCCCTCTGGCTGCAGTTTTTTTAGATGCCACTAAGGCTTTCGGCTCCATTGAATGGGATTATATTTTTGGAGTAATGCTACGCATGGGCTTCCCACCACTGTTCCTATCATGGATCAAGTTATTATATTGTTCACCGTTGGCAAAGGTACTGATTAATGGTTGTACGTCCAAGTCATTTAGTATTACTAGGGGGACTCGTCAGGGATGCCCACTATCCCCATTGCTATTTGCCAAAGCGGTGGAACCATTGGCAGCCAAATTGCGACAATATCACAATGATAAAGCATTGAGATGTAATCTGCGCCAAATACTTATATCCCTCTATGCAGACGATATCACCCTTTACATACGAGACCCACAGTAGAATCTGAACCCAATCTTGAGAGAATTTATAGTTTTCGGAAAATTGTCAGAAATCCAGATCAACTGGGGAAAGTCCTGTATTTTCCCATTGACTGCTGCGACAACATGCTTTCCGCCGGACTATCCCTTGGAGTGGTGTGAGGAGAAACTGAAGTACCTGGGGATAAAAATCGCCAGAGATCGAGAGGAACTTATGAGATTAAACTATGGAACGACCATTTCTCGTATAGCGGATTGTGTCACACGCTGGATAACGTTGCCTCTCTCGCTCGCAGGACGGGCGTCCTTAATAAAAATGGTGATACTCCCACAACTTCTCTACCTTTTTAAATATACCATATCACCCAGGGGCCTATTTCTTTAAGACGCTGAAATCGGAATTGATATGCCTGGCATGGGGAGGCAAGCAACCGCGGTTGCAATGGAATGTGCTAACTAGACCATATTCACAAGGAGGGTTTGGTATACCGGATTTTGAATTGTATTACACGAGCGCACAAGCTCAATATGCATGGTACTGGGTGGAACAACCACGATATATTCCTCAAGTTGCGGCCGAACATTGGCTCGCACACCCCATTCCGTTAGAGGGTGTCATATATGAACGGGTGGGAGCTAGAGACAAACAGCCATCTGCTCTCACATGTACGATTGCGGCACGGCAACGCATAGGCCATATGCTGGATACCCTCTTACTGTACTCGCCACTGTTGCCTCTCACTTATCATCCGAGCATGCCCCTGCTTCAGGAGACCGGGTTTCATAGTTTCAAAAGGCGTACGCAAATCCACTCCTGGGGGGACTTGTATCATAACGGTCAATTCCAAACTGCAGAACATTTATTTCAAGACACACAGCAGACACCACTTGATGTTTTCTTGTGCATTAGACTAAGACAGGGGATCCGTGTGATTACCCCGGACTTCCCGACGGAGCCGCAAACTCTTGAGCCATTACAGTTACTACTAAAAGCTGACTTGGCAAGACGCCTTGTGTCACTGAAATATAGAATTGTTCACACACGAATGGACAGGCCAGACACACCGTCACAAGTTAGATGGGGGAGGAACTAGGCCTTGCCCTGACTGATGACCAATGGGAGTTTTGCTGCTTGCAGACGGAGAGGATATGTGCCAGCAGCAGGCTACACATCATACATTTCTGCACAGACTGTATTATACGCCAGCCAAGATGTGGAAATACTAACTAAGAGAGACTGATAAATGTGATAGGTGCGGTGCTGCATGGGCAGACTTCCTGCATTTGGCATGGGAGTGTCAAGAGGTGAGAATATATTGGAATCGGGTCTTTCACGCCATACATCTGATGATTTATATGGAGGTAGACCCCACCCCTCTAACGGCACTGTTAGGTTTTGTTAAACCACTGAGAGCAGAACACTGCAAATTTGTTGCATTGGCGTTACTAATGGCTAAAAGGAGAGTGGCTTGCCGCTGGGATCGGGGAAGAGCACCCACATTTAAGACTTGGATAGATGACTTGTGCATTTGCCAGGAGCGCCTTGCAACATATGCTGAGCTACTGCCCTTGACATCTCGCCCTAGGGATATTTGGGCTCCATTGACGTGTTATCTGCTTACACACCCTAGAACCTAAAGGTAGACAAGGCGAAAGCACACTAACCGTTGCGGCGATACTAGATCGCTGTGAGAGAGAAGCGGTTGGAATATTGTACACATGACTAAGATGATGCATGCATTATGATCCAGTTGTGTAGACCAGAGAAAGAGAGGTCAGTAATGTAACGTACAGATAGCGAAGAGACACTAAATAAGCTGAGAAAGGGTAGATGTCCGACACTGCTGCATGATAAGACATGATATACCCAAGCACCCTACATTTCTCTGAACATCCCATGGATGTCTAATGGGAGGACAATGCGAGAGCATCTCAAACTGTATTTTTTTGTACTGGTGATGGACCCAAGATGTACTTTGATGTGATTGACATCATGCTGTGATTGCTTTACTGTTAACAAAAACCAATAAACAGATGTTTTAAAAAAAAAATGTCCCCTGTTCTTGAAGTGTATAAATACAAAGCACAGGCGGCTTCATTATACGGGGCAGAGCTGTGGGGTCCCGCTGTAAATGAAACATTCAGGGTGTGTGAAAATAAGTTCCTTAGAAAAATACTCAGTTTGCCAACACGGACACCATTGACTCCTGTGCTGATGAACTTAAATTTTAATTGTGTGGACGACCAGGCTGATCTTAGATCTCTGTTGTTTTGGGTTCGCTTATGGAGCACAGAAGAGCTCATTCGCTACAGGGAGGGTCTAGAAGAAATTCTGGGACTAAATAAATGTAAGGGTTTGCCTTGGTTAAAACGCATTCACGATTGGTTTCTTAAATTGGGATTAAGGCATTACTGGGATGAGCCATCAGATTTGACACAGGCCTCAAAAAAGCTTTTAAAGGAAAACTATTGGTCCTTCATACACAACTCAAGGTCCCATCTAGGGTTGGGTCATTGACCACACGATTTCTCCAAATGAAATAGCTTGGAATTTCGAACCCTTAATAGATGAAACACAACCACATCTGAAAGAGACACGTTAGTGATAGATTCCTTACCTTAGAATATCCCCAGGCGTCAGACTGGATCCTGGAATTTTTTTGCGTAGCAGTACCCATGCGCATCGGTAGGCGTCGTCCGCCGTCGGCATCGTGGGTGCCGTGATGACGTCGTCGGAGTACTTAGACGCCGCCTCCGCGTGCTGACGTCAGTTCTTCTTTTTTCGGTGCCAGCAAGCGCTGATCCGTAAAAAGTGGTACCCTTAGACTATATTTTACTAAACTTTTTCGATCATTTTTGATCTGCTTCGAAGTCTGTACGACTCCGACGGTGCCGGTAGGGATGCCCGGGTTCAAACCCTGCGCCGACTGCGACCGACTGATGTCGGTTACCGACCCCCATCGCCGGTGTCTTCATTGCCTAGGCCTCGACCACGACGACAAGGCCTGCTCCGACTGTCGAGCCCTGACGTCTAAGGCTAGGCTTGAGCGGTCCCGCAAGCGACTCGAGCTCCGTCAGTCGGCCCCGCGCTGCTCGAGGTCCCGGTCCGCGAGGAGGTCGAGGGACCGGTCGTGGGGTTGGAGCCACCATGGCTCCGGGAGTCGTCCACGGTCTTCGGGCTCCACAGGTAAGCACAAGAAGTCGAAGAGACGTCATCGCTCTTCTGACTCCCCCTGATGCTCGCATGATGCGGCCGGGGGTTCGGGCGACACCGCCCACGCGGCTCCGCTGGAGCCGCAGGTGTCGCGGCCTGCTCCATACCCGCCAGTCCCTGGGCAGAACGCGACGCCGGGGGAGATTGATGACTTCCTCATGGCCATGAGGTCGCTCGCTCCTCCGTCGGGTTCCGCGGCGCCTTCGGGCCAAGCGGTCCCGACTGGGTCCCCACGCGGGCCGGGTGATTCGGCCCCGGCGCCGTCGGGTGCTCCGGCTCCGGCCCCGTCAGCGACTTCCGTCCCGACGCCGCAGGGCCCCACTGGATCCGGTTCCGGATCCGGGTCGCCGCCGGTCGACCTCACGATCTCGCAGGCGCCGGCCCCAAGGGTGTCGCCCCCGGCGCCGTCCCAGGACGACGCCTTCCCTGGTCCTGCCCTCGGTTCGGGTCCGCTCAGCACCGCTCTCGACGCCGATGGGAGATTTCTATTTCTATGACCCGGCCCCATCCTTTGAGCCTGAGTACCAGGCGATGGGTGACGAAGGGGACTGGGAGGGGTTTGAGGACCCTCTGGCCCGCGAGTGTCAGTATTCTACGGACTGGACAGGAGAGCTTGAGGATGCCAGTGGTCTGGACACTTCGCCCGACACTGGTTTTGTCTCCCCTCCTAGCGTGGCTACGGAGGAGGGGGCTGCCTATAGCGTGGTGCTGATGACGGCAGCCTAGGCCTTGGGCCTTGAGCTCCCCGTCGCGGCCGTGAGGACTAACCTCCTCACTGAGGTCCTTAAACCGCAGGCAAGCTCGGCCGAGCCTCTGCTGCTGTTTAATGAGGCTTTATCAGACGTTCTTCTGGGCACTTGGTCCAAGCCCGGCACAGGTCAGCCTGTGGATAGGAACGTGGCCAGGCGCCACCGCCCGGCTCCGGGCGACCCTTACTTTCTGTCTACCCACCCCAGTCCCGAGAGGCTGGTCATCCAGGCCTCTAATTCCCAGACCGCATTCCTGTCGGCTCCCCCCGACCGGGAATCCAAGAGGTACGAGCAATACGGAAAGAGAGTATTCTCCTCCCTAAGTTTAGGATTGCGGTCAGTCAATACCGCATGCCTCTTGGGCCACTACACCCACTCTCTGTGGGATACGGTCGCGGCCGTGCTGCCAGAATGCCCGGTGGAGGTCCGGGCAAAACTCGGCCAAGCCCTTGTGGAGGGTTGAGATGCGGCGCGTTATTCGATCCGTTGTGGGCTGGACACTACTGACTCACTGGGCAGAGCGATGGCAACGACGGTGGCGATTCGTCGCCACGCCTGGTTGAGATCTGCCAACTTCTCGGCTGATGTCCAAAACACACTTATGGACATGCCGTTCGATGGCCGTCGCCTCTTTGGCGACAAGGCCGACCATGCGCTACGGCCAAGTCCTTGGGCCTCTCGGCCCCGCGCCAGCAAATGGCTGCCTTTCGCTCCTTTAGTGGCCAAGGAAGGGGCGCCCCCACACGTTTTGCCAGCCACGGGCCGCAGACTACCACCCAGCGCGGAGGCGGACGTGGAAACCGCCGTGGTGGCGGTCGGGGACAATGGCGAGTCCAGTCCACACCTACCCCTGCAGCATCCGCCTCAAAACCCTCCTAGTCCATGCTTTCAGGCCCCTGTGATGCCAGTGGGGGGCAGGGTTCGCCATCACCACCACCACTGGCGCACTGTCACTTCGGACAGGTGGGTGCTGAAAATCGGCCGGAGGGGCTACTCCCTCCCCTTCGAGGCTTCCCCTCCAGCCATGCCACCACAGTGACATCGCGTGTCGGGGGATCACTTGAGACTTCTACAAGAGGACGTTACGGCCCTCTTGGCCAAGGGGGCCATCGAGCGAGTTCCTGGGCCAGAAGGAGGGTGTGGTTGTTACTCCCACTACTTTCTGGTACCCAAGAAGGGCAAAGGGGGCCTACGCCCTATCTTGGACCTACGGAACGTCAACATCTTCCTCCGGAAGGAGAAGTTCAAGATGCTGACTTTGGCTCAGGTCTTAGCTGCCCTGGACCCCGGAGACTGGATGGTAGCGTTGGACTTGCAGGACGCTTATTTTCACATCCCCGTCCTGCCGGCCCACCGGCATTACCTGCGGTTCACGGTAGGCCACAAGCACTTTCAGTTTACCGTGCTCCTCTTCGGCCTTACCAGCGCTCCACGGGTGTTCACGAAGGTGATGGCGGTGGTCGCATCTCATCTGCGCAGGTTAGGGGTTTCAGTCTTCCCCTACCTCGACGACTGGTTGTTGAAGGCGGGCTCGCCCCAGACAGTTGTCAGCCACCTCCAGACTACGGCCGACCTCCTGCACCTGCTGGGGTTCTCCATCAATGTGCCAAAGTCACACCTGTGTCCCTCTCAGAAGCTTTTCTTCATCGGAGCGGTTCTAGACTCGGCGCAGTTTCGGGTTTATCCTCCCGAACAGCGGGTTCGGGATAATCAGGCTCTGATTACGATCTTTCAGCCTTTATCCCGAGTCTCGGTCAGGTTGACGCTGCGGCTTTTGGGGCTGATGGCCTCCTGCATCCTTCTGGTGCATCACGCCCGGTGGCAGATGCGGGCTCTGCAGTGGGACCTGAAGTTTCAGTGGGCCCAGCATCAGGGCAACTTGTCCGACCATGTCTTGATCTCGGAGGGCACTGCAAGACAGTTGCAGTGGTGGCTCACAGACCGCGATTGGGTCAGCGGCAGATTCCTCTCCCTACCCCACCAGGAGCACGTAGTTGTGACGGACGCATCCCTCCAGGGCTGGGTGGGCCACATGGGAGATGCGGAGATCAGAGGCCTCTGGTCTCCGGCGGAGTCCCAGCTCCACATCAACCTTCTGGAGCTGCGGGCGATCCGACTTGCACTGAAGGCATTCCTCCCCTCTGTCCCGGGGAGTGTAGTGCAGGTGTTCACGGACAACACCACCGCCATGTGGTACTGCAACAAACAGGGCGGGGTGGGGTCGTGGACCCTATGCCAGGAGCCTCTGCGCCTCTGGCAGTGGCTGTAACATCAGGGCGTAACCCTGGTGGTTCAACACCTGGCAGGTTCTCTGAACGCCAGGGCGGACGAACTCAGCCGTCTGTGCATGATGTATCACGATTGGCGTCTGAACTCGGACGTGGCGCAAGGTCTCTTTCAGCTGTGGGGAGAGCCTTGGTTAGATCTATTCGCCACAGAAGAGATCGCGCAATGTCATCAATTCTGTGCGTTGGAATTTCCAAGGCAGCACTCGCTCGGAGACGCTTTTCGTCGCGAGTGGAGTTGCGGTCTGTTGTACGCCTTTCCGCCTATACCACTTCTGCCCAGAGTGCTGAAGAAGATCAAGCGCGACCGGGCCCAGGTTATCCTTGTGGCTCCGCACTGGGCACGAAGGTACTGGTATCCAGAGCTACTCAGTATGTCAGTCGATCCCCCGGTTCGTCTGCCTCTTCAGGAGGACCTTCTGTCGCAGCAGCAGGGGACGGTCCTCCACCTGAACCTGTCCAGTCTCCACCTCCATGCTTAGAGATTGAGCGGCGACAGTTGAGGCCATTTGACTTGCCTCCTGAAGTCTGTAACGTCATTCTGGCAGCCAGGCATCCCTCCACAAAGTCAGTATACGCCTGCAGGTGGAACAGATTTGTGGCATGGTGCACAGCAAAGGCTGTGGATCCTCTTGCTGCCCCTCTCTCTGAGGTTCTTCTCTTCCTTCTTTCTCTTGCCCAGCAGGGCTCTGCTCTGGGCACATCAAGGGCTACCTTTCTGCCCTTTCAGCCTTTCTGAGGCTGCCTGATCAACCTTCTTTGTTCAAGTCCCCTATTGTAATATAATGTTGCGCTATAAAAATTACGAAAATAAATAAGTAAGTAGATTTCTAAAAGGCATCACACACACATTCCCTCCTGTTCCGTTTGTGATGCCTCAGTGGGACTTGAACCTGGTTCTTACGTTTCTGATGTGCGCTCCTTTTGAGCCACTTCACAACTGTCCTCTCCGCCTTCTTACTCTGAAGACCCATTCCTGGTTGCCATCACCTCTGCCAGGAGAGTGAGTGAGCTCCAGGCTCTTTCTTGTACTCCACCTTTCCTTTCTGTCCATCCGGACAAAGTGGTGTTGCGTACTAAGCCATCTTTCCTGCCCAAGGTTGTCACGGCCTTCCACATCGGGCAGTCTATCACCTTGCCAACCTTCTTCCCGCCACTGCATCCCTCTAAAGAGGAAGAGCGTTTCCACCGTCTGGACCCAAAACGTGCGCTCTCATTTTACTTGGATCGCACACGCCAGTTCCGGGTGGATGACCAACTCTTTGTTGGTTACATGGGCGCTAAGAAGGGGAAAGCGGTGCACAAGAGGACCATCTCCCGGTGGATCATCTTGTGTATCCAGGCATGCTACTCCTTGGCTAGGAAGGAGCCCCCTGTTGGCTTACGGGCTCACTCCACCCGAGCCACGGCGACTACAACTGCCCTGGGCCGGGGAGTGCCCTTACAAGACATCTGTCAGGCAGCTACGTGGGCCTCGCAGCACACATTTGCAAGACACTACTGCCTCGACAGCCAAGTCCGGAGGGATGGCTTCTTTGGCCTGTTCTGTCCCCCAGGACTTTCTGGTGTGAATATTGGGTCGCAGACCCACCACCGGGGTTGGTATTGCTGGGGTATCTATTCTAAGGTAAGGAATCTAATACTAACGTGTCTCTTTCAGATGCACAAGTTACTGCTTGTGTAACGATATATCTGTAAGAGACATTAGTTAGTATTAGATTCCTTACTGACCCACCCATCCTCCCCGTTCTGCGAACCGATATCGAGGGTTAGGGTTACCCCCTTTCAGGGCCCTAGTTTCAATGGCACCAGTGTTGGTTTTTAACATGGCTCTGCGTTTCTGGCGCGGAAAAGCTGTGTCTAAGAACTGACGTCAGCACGCGGAGGCGGCGTCTAAGTACTCCGACGATGTCATCACGGCGCCGACGACGGACGCGGAGCCGCAGACGACGCCTACCGACGCGCAAGGGTACTGCTACACAAAAGTTTCCGGATCCAGTCTGACGCCTGGGGATATTCTAAGGTAAGGAATCTAATACTAACTAATGTATCTTACAGATATATCGTTACACAAGTAGTAACTTGTGCGACTGAACCGCAGTCCCTGCCCCCACAAAACCATTCAGAGTTTTGGGACCCTCACGGGTGAGTAGTTGCACTTTATCAAATTACTGATTGATTGATCAAGAGCAACTCTAAAAGGATATGAACACCTTACTAGAGAAACATGGTGTAGAGGGGTTTCCCTATCACCAAAAAGAAGTAGAAGTGTATTCCTGTTACTTTCTGGTTTGAAAGAAAGTTCAAATTTGAGAAATCCGTTGCATAGTCAAACAAATCTATTCAGAGAGAGTCAGAAGTTCAGGATGTTGGCCCTACACCAGTTTTACCCCCAATTACATCAGGGACATTAGGATGTATGCCATAGACCAGGGGTCTCCAACCGTTTCTGTAGTGACAGCTAATTCTGCTCAAGGAAAGTCCTACTGAGCTACTAGCATATTTTATCACTGTCAGATGCTGATGATATATATTAACATTACACTATGACCACCCTAAGCACAATTATCAGTAGTAACCACCAAATAATTCCAGTTGAAGTTATCAGCAGAATGCTAGGAAACGTTTATCAATATTAAAAGCTGGTAATCAAATACAATTCAAATCATCACATGCAGTGTGCCACAAACAGTATTACCACAGCTGTAAGTTTACCCAACTCAGATTTAAAGTGGATAAACATGTTTCATGTGGCAGACCCATAGGCCAACGCTGAAGCTTCCACATGCTTAAAGACCCTCAACATACTCAGCAAGACCTTCAAATGCACCCACCCCCCAAATCAAGGAAGACCGTCACCCATGCACTCACCACCAGCAGGCTGGACTACGGGAACACCCTCTATACCGGAATCAACAAATCTCTACTCCACAAAGTTCAGACTGTCTAGAACGCCGCAGCCAGACTCATCCTCGACACTCCGCGTCAAGACCACATTACCCAGCATAAACGAGCACTCCACTTGCTCCCCGTCGAAAAAAGAGTGACCTTCAAGCTGCTCACACACACACCTATAAAGCCCTCCACAACACCGGACTCCAATACCTAAATCTCCTTCTACACCCCCAAAAGAAACCTCCACTCCGCTGACCATGCCTTGGCCGAAATCCTCTGCATCCACAGAACCAGACAGGAGGCACACCCTTCTCCTACATCATGGCCAAGACCTGGAATAAACTCCCCCTCAGCATCAGATGAAGCCCCACACTGAAAGCATTCAGGAAGAGCCATAAGACCTGTCTTTTCGAATGACCAAAGCTGCATAAATCCCCCCCACACACTCCCCCCAGCACCCGGAGACCCTCACAGGTGAGTAGTGCGCTCTATACATCCCTGATTGATTGATTGATTGATTGATTGGCCACCACAGTGTGTGTTTGAGTGTTATCAACAGACCCTGCCATTGGTTTGGCTGTCTGTAACTCTTAAGGGTAGTGCAATGAGCAGTGCTGCCTTCTTTGATATACACAGAATCTCTGAGATTGGCATGTTTGGATTCACCTCTGAGAACGACTTTGCGGGTGCTAGTGAGCTACCAGTGGCTCCCGAGCTACTGGTTGGAGACCCCTGCCATAGACCTTCTGGGTGCCTATTTTCACATAACCATAACAAAGAAACATCAAAAATATCAGACGTGAGACCTAGAGGAGAAGAAAATATCCCGCATCTACCAAACACTGGTCACACATTGCTCTTCCTCTCTACAGACTCTGCGGGACTCCTGGGAAAGGGATGTGGGGGAGCTAGAGGAAGAAGATTGGCGAGAAGCCCTTGAGGCCCCTAGAGGAGCGGCTATTGCCATGCGCCTGCGCTTTATCCAGTTCAAGTACCTACATAGGGCTTAATACACCAGGGAGAGATTGTGGCGGGCTGGTCTGATTGAATCCCCTGAATGCTTGAGATGTGGTCATGAGGTGGGCACTTTCCTACATACGGTGTGGGGCTGTGGTGGTTTGGCTGGATTTTGGACGGGGCTCTGGGACTGCTTATCTGAAGTGCTGGGCTGGGACCTCTCTCGTACCCCCAAACTAGGGCTTCTTCACGTCCTCGAAGGAGTAGGTGGTAATATATAAGAGACATTTACTCTTGCTGGGTCTTACAGTTGCAAAGAGGGATGTGGCTCAGGCTTGGAAAGACCCCCGGGCTCCCAAGGTGGTGGTATGGAAAAAGGGCCTTGATTTTTGTATGGGGTTGGAGCGGACAATTTTTGAAGCCAGGGGCTGCCCTAGGAAACATTACAAAATATGGAATCGATGGGCGGACTACAGGGGTCTAGGGCTGGAACCGCCAGCACTGTTAAGAGACGCAGAGGGGCTGATGTGATGGTGACAAGGGGGCGATATAATACACACTGTTATATGTATGCAACCCTTTCAACAGGAACAAAGCGGCATTGTGCCGAGGAAGGGAGGGGGGGCCGGGTTGGAGTTGGGGGTGGGGTCTGGACCAAAGGGGTGGGGTTGGTGGGCGGGGGGCTAGGGGTTATGTCTTAAGATGTTATATGGATCGCTGCTTATGCTAAGGTATGCTTGTTGCAGTTCCTCCGGGGTACGGAGTGCTGCGTCTTTTGTGCGATCTGTCAATAAAAAGAGTTGTTAAAAAAATAAATAATTGCAGACGTTTGTAGTAGGCAAAACTCACTTTGAAGTCAGTACCATCCTATTGGGACTGAAGTCAGTTGGGTCTGTGACTGCTTAGAAAATTAAATATTTTTAACAGATATCTACAGTTTACATAAATAAGGAAGCAAAATGTAAAACAGATTTTTTCTAATTATCTGTAAGTGTGAAGGGATTTGGAGTCTAAAAATCCGGGTGTTTGTTTGATGAATGGTTATGGCTGTATTTTTGTGTATTGTTTTGAGGTTCTACACATCAAAACACAGGCCTGGGTCCTGTGTTTTAATAATGACTTATTGGGGGTTCCCGGATTTGAATAATACAATGCGGAGGGTGGGGGGCGGGGTCCCCAGATTCAAGTAATTATTTAATGGGGGTCAACAGAAATTAGATGGTATAGAACCACTCCTCTAAACCATTTGCAAATGGCGTCAAGTATCATTTAACGGCATGGGCGCTAGCGGTTTTCCCGCTGCGCGCTGCGTTTTTTCAAAAGCCGCGTTACATGACGAGCTCAGCTCGTCATGAGCGTACGAGCGTCGTCACTCATGATGAGCTGAGCTCGTCATGAGCGCAGAAGGGGTTACCACCTGAGTCTGCATGTCAATCTACAAAAGTAGACTACCCTGCGTTCAAAAGTTACACTATCGGGGCACAATATTTGAGGGTATTCTTCGAGGAGAGACTATAGCCTGTCCATCTGAAGTGCTGCACTTTATTGCAAACACTTCATCTAATGGCACACCAGAGATGGTTCCTGCTAGAATCAAGAGCCTTTTGCATCTTTCTGGTTCCTCATTTGAGGCTTAACTTCAGAAATGCCTGGAGGACCAATTAACTTAGCTTACATTCTCAGAGACAGGGAGGTTCCAGTCATTTACTGGTGGTGGTGTTCAAAGAATCTGCTGAAAAGAGTTCTCTGCCACCAGGATGGCCCAACACAGTCACAAATACTTCCCATCAAGAATGGGTCACACATGGATCAACCCAGGTTCAAGGAACATTGGCAGAAAAGAGCGATCATACCAACCTGTTGGAAATAAAAGCAGTCCATCTTGCTCTAAAATTGCCCCGGTTCGTCTTTCAAGATGAAATTCTTGCTTGCTCAGCAGACAACACAGCAACAACGTATTACTTGAATAAGAAAGATGGGACTCTTTCCAACCCACTGCCCCTGAAAGCACAAATAGTCAGAAGATAACTTATCACAACAGACTTGCACATCATGGCAGCTCATCTGTCAGGCATCCAGAACGTAGGAGCTGGCTCAGTCTGTAGGTAATTCAAAGAAAACCACGAGTGTTGTTTCAACCTGCAAAGCATCTTTCATGATTAAGGCTTTCCTTAAATATAGCAGACACCAAAACAACAACAACGGCGGACCTTTTGTGCCGCACCTCGTGACAGTTCCTATCAATGTAGACGCAGTGCAAACAACCCCTACGCCAGCCATTGAATGGCGTTACTGTGTTCCCGATCAAAGATTCTTAAACCAAATGGGGATGCACAGCTCAAAAAAAATCCAATAGGCCAATATAAAGCGAATAGTAACTTCTTTATTTGAAAATCTTTTCTTTTTTTTAAAAAAACATTAACTATTCCAGCCAACGTGTTTTGTTCCCGTATAGGGAACTTCCTCAGGGCAAACAAAGTGTCACGTTTAGAAGTACAAATTGAAAGTGAAAATTGCCAGAAATAGTGTTAGAAACAGGATCCCCGGCTGGCCAGGGCTTACGCCATAGTCAGTCAGGGACCACCACTTCCAAGGTCAGGGCACGGGAGTTACACGACAAGATAACCCCTGCTCACCCTCTAGGTAACGTGGCGCGAGCAGCAAGGCTAAACTTGGAGGCGATGTGAGTTAAGTATTTGCGCACGCACCCCAGCAACAACTCCCAAGGCCCACCACAAAGGAAACTCCACACAAGGTTATATAAAAATAGCCTTTGTATTATAAGAAGAACACATTAGATAAAACACATACTGTTACAATGTGCCAACAGGCACGGGCAGAATTTACAAGGGATTATGTACAGGACAGGGCCACCTGGACCACTGTCAGGGGTATGCACTTTTAGAACTTAGCACTTGTAGAAATAATAACTCTGTAGGAATAATACTCAGCACATCAATCATATAATGACTTTAGCATCAAAATAGCACATGTAGCACACAACCAGGACTTCCTGGTAAAGGGTAAATACCTCCTACGTAACCCTAATCACTCTAGGAAAATCACGCAGGGAACTAGGACCTTAGTATCAGGACCTATGGAAGGAAAAGCAATCACCTAAGCATCAACACATAGCAAAGGGAAAGAAGCAAAACACATGATGCATCAACACATTCAGAGGTGTAAGTAAGGAAAAACACATTGGCACATAAATCATAAATGCGCCAGAATCACATTAGCCACAACCTGTGGCAGTCCCTAGGCAAACTGGCCTCGCAAGGGCTGAAATGTCCTGAGTCCACAATGTCAGGCAGGCTGTGCAGGCAGTCAAGAACACAAGCCTAAACGTGGCAGTTGCCCACAAAGTGCTGGGCAACTGGTGCAGACAATGATAGGGCAACGTTGGAGCCTCGTGGGCTCAAGAACAGGAAATGGCACCCTGAGCCTCTCTGGGCTCGTAACACAAATGTGGGCTGCGAGCCTCTCAGAGCTCGTGAAAACAACCGTGGGCTGTGAGGAGCCTCGGGGCTCTGAACAAAGGAACTGGCCCTCGAGCCTCGCTGGGCTCGTAAAACAAACAATGGCACCTCGAGCCTCTCGGGGCTCGTAAAACACTCGTGGCTGGAGCCTCTCGGGGCTCAAAGAACAATGGGACCGAGTCTGAGCCTCGCAGGCTCGTGAATCAACGGGGGCTGGAGCCTCTCGGGGCTCAAAGAACAAGGACCTGGCCCCTCGAGTCTCTCGGGACTCGTAACCCAATTGCGGCACGTTGGAGTCCCTCTCGGGGGACTCGGGAACACAGAATGCCCACGGTCGTCAGAGCGGCCCTACCGAAATGCGGCCATCGGTGGAGTCCCCCCCTCTGGGGACTCGAGACACGAGATGCCTAGGACAGAGACGCGACCCGGGGCACGCCCGCACTCACCAGATACTTCGGGAGGCGGCGTCGGCTCTTCTCGGCTGGGCTTCTTCTCTCCCTCGGGAGCCTCGGCAGGCTGTTTCCTGCTTCTCCGGCCTCCCAGCAGCCAATCACCGCGCAGGTCGCCCGGCGAGCCTCCCGCAGCCTCCACGAATGGCAGCGCGGCTACCGGGTGACGTCAGCGGCTGCTCCTTCGGCGTCTCCTCTGCCCTGGGGCTGCGGTGGTGATGCGGGGCGAAAGAGGGGTGGGCTCCCTCGATAATGAAATCACGAACACGGGGCAAATGAAGGCGGCAAATGAGCGGGGTGACACCCGCGCCGCTCGGTCACCACACGGGGTGAAAAGATGCCGGGTGGGCACCGGCCAAAGTACACAAAGCGCTCCCAAGCGCCAGAGGACAAAATAAAGCGCTCACAGCGCTATGGGCCAAATAAAGCGCTCTCAAGCGCTGGGCAAGGAATCCCAGCGCTCCCCAGCGCTGCAGGACAAGAGAACAGCGCTCTCAGCGCTATAGGCAAAAAGCAAGCTCCAGCATGGTCTGGAGGCAGGCAGGGGGGCAAGGCTGGGCCCAGAGCCAGCTCACTGGGTCTCCAGGCAGGGAGACAGTCCAAGTGGCGGTCCTCCTGGCCCCAGCAACAGCAGCAGCCCCCTCTGGCAGGATCCTGGAAAAGAACAGAACAAAATGTAAGGGGACACAGTCCCTTCTTATACAGGTACATCCTTTGTCGCAGGGTGGGTGCAAACGAGTCGCAGCTGGTTTTGGAGCACCCTTGATGGCCCAACCACCCCTTTCATTCACTGGGGAGGCCAGGGTCGTTAGACGCACCACAGGGGGGCGGAGCCAGCATTGTGTGGGAAAAGCCCAGCCCCATCAGGAACCAGGTGCAGCCCTCCCACACATCACTCATGCTGATCTCTCAACTCACTCCTGGGCAGACCCATCCAGACTTCCTGGGGCCAGGCTTGCCAGCCAGCTCCAGCCAATCACGCTCCAGCACCCTCACTGCACACACACATCAATGTCTAGAAGCGGCACTTCCCCACTAGACACATACAAGCCGCACATACCATCGCGCAGCATTCACTCTCACGAGTTCACACATACCAAACTCGAGCCTGCACTCCCCACACATCGGGAACTAACATGGACACACACATTCCCCATGCATTCCTATGGGAGGGCAGGCCAGCCATACTACACGCACGCACTTTTACTCTGGGACACAGGGAAAAGTGCGCAGAGACCCAAAAATCACTAACACAGATCATATACCAACAGCAAAAAGATTAGGGGTGAACCCGCCAGAAGGGCCAAGTCCAACAAATATTGAGGCTTGTATTTCAAGGCAAATGGCCGATCCCAAAAAGCGATATATTCCTATTAGGTCCTGTTTGAAAACTAAACAAGTTCAAATCGGTTGCTCGGACAAAGTGAAAAGATACAAATATAATAAGTTGATCATACAAATAGGAGTCACTGAGCAGGATGTAGCTGTAGTAATCACCCAGGCCAATTCAGGGTTGGAGGACGTATTGGGTCAATAAGGCGAAGGTGAGACAAAACTCAACAAAAACAGGTGGGAATCTGTAGTGATCCCCCGGGCCACGCCAGGTCTGGCCAAATGTCTGAGGTCGCTAAGGGGTCAATGAAGCACAGCTCAAAATTGGAAACTGTCTCTTAATTTTTCTAATTGTTCTCAATGTCCTCCAATGTAAAATGAATGCAGCCTTGCTGAAGGAGACCCACATATATAAATACAAAATCGTAGCACACCCTTAGCAGTGGTACCCAAGGCAACCATGCTTGTTTGCTGGTGTTTTTTCTTGATGGTAAATAATTACAGTCACAAATATTCACTTCATGAGCCACACTGCTTTCATGGATAATTTGAGACATAGAATAGACTAGGATGTGATAGACAGTACCAGCGTAGTGCTAGTACAAAATATTGCTCCTAATGATTGCAACCCAGATTTTTTCAGTGAAGTAGTCAGTTGCTGTAACAGTTTGATGAATCCAATGATTATATGTTGTGGGAATAGCCTAAAACTCAGATTAGACCCTGAGCTGAATAGATGCATGAGGATAGATAGCAAAGTATAATCCACAGTGAAGTCGATAATGGAGTATTATGTATTGATAAATGCTTGTCCTAAAAAGTAGCTAACATAGTCGTATTGTTTAACTACACATTCAATGTTTTTTCACACATGGCAATTGTGGCACACAGTTGTGAATTGCATCCTCACCGCAAAACTGATACTGATCAAAATCCCGTTGATCCTACCTATAGATCAGGTAACGATTGGGGGAGTAGCAGATCCTGCATCAAAATTCAAACCACATGCCTTAAAAGGTCTGTAATTTCATACAGCTAATATCCAGAAATAAGGGCGCTCTTCCAAAATAATAATGGTTCAGTGCCTAAGGCAGCTACAGTTTTGAAACATTCAGAGTTTACCTCAAGGGCATTTCAGGCCCCCTCCCCTCTATGAGATAGTATTATGCATTCTGGGGGCAACAGTTGGTGTTGTTGCACCAAGGATATTCTGTTGCATAACTAAATACTTATCGATCCAAAAAGCGAGATCTATTGGCTATGCCAATGCTAGTTTGTTTTTTGTTGCTGTTTTGTTTAAGTTGCCAGACCTACAATAGCTGGACATGGTTTTTGTTAGGTCGAGACTGGCGTAGGCTGCGCAGACATGCGCACTCTGGCCAGCGAGACTTTGTCTTGGAGTAGCGAGGGTAAACCCCGCCCCTCTTCTCCATTGGCTGTCCTCCTAAACGGCGGCCAGCCATTGGAGAAGAGGCCCAAGTGATGTCATTCTTTGTATCTAAGCCCCGTCCTTTTGCGATTGGGGGCGTGTTTTTTTTACTTTCTTTCTCGGCTATAAACAACAGTCAAAAACACGCCCCCAGTCTGAAAAGGACGGGGCTTAGATAGAAAGAAGAACCATTTGTCTGTAGCCCTGTCCTTTTCAGACTGGGGGGGCGTGTTTTTGACTGTTTATAGCCGAGAAAGAAAGTAAAAAACACGCCCCCCCAATCGCAAAAGGACGGGGCTTAGATACAAATGGCAGCACTTGTTTTTAGAACTTGTGCCCTGGGGTGCCTAAAACGCACATTATTACCGTGTCGCGTGCCAACCACTAGCCCACCGGCCGCCACTCGCCATCACCGACAGCCATTGCGGAGGATCCCCTGGCAGGTGGAGAGGGCATGCGCGCAGCCACGGCTCTCCGGAGCCGCTCCGTGTGAGCCAGGCAGAGCTGCAACCGCTGCAGCCCCTACTGCAACAGCAAGAAAGCTTCAAAATAGCAGTCCCAGTGCGTGCGGGGATGAGAAAAGCCCCGGCTTAAGCCAGCCGCCGGGCGCGGCAGCCCACGACGCCACCCGTGATCAGAACTTTCTGTTTGGGTGCCTTCTCCCCGGCTCACCTGCCCTCACAGGACTGGCCGCGCGCTCACAAAACCTTTAACAAAACACAGGCATGTGCTCGCTAATCACTGTGCGCCTGTCCCCCACTGACATCCACATGCAATTAAAGTCACGTGACCAGCTGCATCATTGGTTTTGTGGGGGTTTTTCTACCTTAATTATGCAGACCATAATTATTTATAGACGGCGGAGCCAGAGCTGTAAACGGCCCCCTCGACTGGCTGGAACCCGGCCGCAATAACTCTTTTGTACATGAGGCACAACAGCAGTTTTATCTCATGTTCTAGAAATAACCCGAACTATGGGGGTGCCCAGAGTCTAAACACAACTGTCCAGGAATACACTGTACTCGTTCTTAAGAGTATAAGCAACTCCTGTAGTTTAGGGATAGAAAGGGTTTTCTCAACTTTTTCTGGAAACAAAGATTTTCCCCTAGGAAAAAAATCTGAATTTACACAGGGCAATCTATCCCCCCTTAACCCGCTCTCTACCAGGGAGGGAATGGATTTGACAAAAATACACGTGATTTACAAAGGAATCAGTCTGGAAAGCAGCAGCAGGCGCATCTTTCCATGTAAATATTCCTGTAAGAGTTTATTTGTTCCAAAAGAAAGGTAATCTACCCTCGGACATAAATGTAAACATCCAAGTGTAACAAAGACACACACGTTACAGATCACTAAGAGGATGACAATAATAACTCGTGCAGGACTAACCTACTGGGAATGCATCCAGTAATTCCAGGACTGAAATTACCTTCCACTTTATCTGACTCCGAACGTATACAGTAAGGCAATAGTGAAAGCAGTTCAGAACAGTGCCTGGGGCAGTCCTTGTGAAGACGCTGGCCAGCGATGTCCCCTTGTGTGTTCATCTGTCACGGCTGGGTGGGCGGCCAGGTGGACCTATTGGGCGTCAGACCAAAAGCTCAAATGAGTTCTCCAATTCAGACATAGTTAAATGTTGACATTTGCAGAGGTCAGAAAAATATGGCTGGGGTCGTGAAAAATTGGAAGCCACCTTAACCTCTGTGGACGTCTGTCAGCACCACCACCCTACAACGCTCCAAAAAACAACGCTATGAGTGGAGCTTTTCTAAATAACGTATTTGCTGAGCAGGGAGGTAGCCAGTGTCGGCTGCCCTACAAATGAGGAAGGAACACAAGTAAGGCTCTTTCTCTCTACAAAACGTCAGAGCCCTTCTTGGCTCCCCATTGCGTGCACAACTATCGCTGCTTTGCTGTAGTCATGAGTTTTCACGTTGGTTCCCTTTTTTTCTTTCCGAAATGATTCTGAATAGTCTTTTGTGACGGGGGAGGCTTTGCATTTCGGAGCCACATACTTGACCTCAAAGCATCACTCTTCGACTGCAGCTTCTTTCCGCGGCGCAACTGACGTGGAAGGACAAGTTGATCTGTCATTCTACTCAGCCTTCGCCTGCCTGTATTAGCTCAGTGTGTGTGAACCCCGTGCTGCCTGCTCTAACCATTTTTCATGGAGGTCCTTCCGGAGGAGTACCTTGTGGGTGTGGTAAGGGAGCACATTTGTCTCCGCAGTGGGACATGATGTGACCTGCATAATAAAGCTCCAACTGAAAGGCCAAGCTTAGCGAGCTACTGGTGTTGCGATTCTTGCAGCCGTACACTAGCCCCATGCCATTTTCGGAACCCTTCCGACTTTCTTTCTGACAGTTTGAATGTCTTAATATTTTTTTGTAGAAGGAACTGCCCAGTGCTGAATGCTGCGCTATTGGAAAAAAAAACTCAGAAATAAACATGTTTGCACTGTTTGTTTCAAGTATGCTCTTTTAATATACAGTAAAGGATCATTTTTTATTGGGCTCTCAAATTAAAATGTGCACCTATAAGATTAAAGTGTTTGTAAAACATTTAAATTTGCTCATAAATCTATGCAGTATTAGAAGACGCTATTTGACAGCACACGAGTTCCCCCAAGAAGCATTCCCTTTAGACTTTTTCTGTCGTTCACCATTACGTCTTGTTTTGCTCTTGCTTACCCATTACTGTTGTGCCACTGTGTCTGTCACATTCCTTTTTGAATTATTGTACTTTGTTTCTTACATTATTTACCCGGGCTTCGCGTTTCAGCTATACAAAAGGCTCCCTGAGATACCTTTAGATTTGAACATAGAGTTGACACACACCATATGATACACTGGCCGTCATTACAAGTTAAGCAGAAGAGATTGAGGTACATAAAGCAGCTGATAAATAAGGTTATTCATGCGTTGAAGTATTCACCATGTTTGGTAAACTCCTTCAATTCAGGTTTTTAACTTGCAAATGAGACTTACCATGCAAAAACACACTGAATTCCGCATGGCTTGCTTTTTTTTTGTTTTGTTTTTTTAACAGTCCTTTTCGTAATTCATATCCCTGTGCGAGCAATGTTCACACAGGATTCGGAATTTAGCTTTGAAGAACCTATGAGGATGAATGAAATTTGATATTTGCGTTTTGAGCAGCATAATCTGTGTGTGTGTGTGTGGCTCTGTGTATGTGTGTGGCTCTGTGTATGTGTGTGGCTCTGTGTATGTGTGGGGCTCTGTGTATGTGTGTGGCTCTGTGTATGTGTGTGGCTCTGTGTATGTGTGTGGCTCTGTGTATGTGTGTGGCTCTGTATGTGTGTGGCTCTGTGTGTGTGTGTGTGGCTCTGTGTGTGTGTGGCTCTGTGTGTGTGTGTTTGTGGCTCTGTGTGTGTGTGGCTCTGTGTGTGTGTGGCTCTGTGTGTGTGTGGCTCAGTGTGTGTGTGGCTCTCTGTGTGTGTGTGGCTCAGTGTGTGTGTGGCTCTGTGTGTGTGTGGCTCTGTGTGTGTGTGGCTCTGTGTGTGTGTTTGTGACTGTTGTGTGGCTCTGTGTGTGTGTGGCTCTGTGTGTGTGGCTCTGTGTGTGTGTGTGTGGCTCTGTGTGTGGCTCTGTGTGTGTGTGGCTCTGTGTGTGTGTGTGTGTGGCTTTGTGTCTGTGTGTGTGTGGCTGTGTGTGTGTGTGGCTCTGTGTGTGTGGCTCTGTGTGTGTGGCTCTGTGTGTGTGTGTGTGGCTCTGTGTGTGTGTGTGTGGCTCTGTGTGTGTGTGTGTGGTTCTGTGTGTGTGTGGCTTTGTCTGTGTGGCTCTGTTTGTGTGTGTGCGGCTGTGTGTGTGGCTCTGTGTGTGCGGCTCTGTGTGTGTGGCTCTGTGTGTGGGGGGGCTCTGTGTGTGTGGGGGGGCTGTGTGTGTGGGCTCTGTGTGTGTGTGGGCTCTGTATGTGTGTGTGGGGCTCAGTGTGTGGGGGGGGCTCTGTGTGTGTGTGTGTGGGGGGGCTGTGTGTGTGTGGGGGGGGGCTCTGTGTGTGTGGGGGGGCTGTGTGTGTGTGTGGGGGGGGCTCAGTATGTGTATGGGGGCTCAGTGTTTGTGTGTGGGGTTCTGTGTGTGTGTGTGGGGCTCTGTGTGTGTATGGGGCTCTGTGTGTGTGGGGAGCTGTGTGTGTGTGGGGGGGTGGGCTGTGTGTGTGTGTGTGGGGGGGGGCTGTGTGTGTATGGAGGGCTTTGTGTGTGTGGGGATCTAGGTGTGTGTGGGTCTGTGTGTTTGTGTGTGGCATTTGCGAGAGATTAAGCTATTGGCGTTGTAAATGACAATGCCATTTATTTATCTGTTTTTAAAACCAACACATAAATAAAAAAATTGTCATTTGCAATGCCAATATTTCTAACTTTTGCAAAGGCGAGACCGTTGCATTGTAAATGCTTGTTAACAGTTCTTTGCATCAAATTAACTTGTTTTCATTGCTCTGAATGTTGTTTACATTCTGGTTGTAGGAAGCAGTAATTCCCGGGGGTGTGGGGGCTGCCTAGCTGTGCGCATGCGCTGAACTTTGCAAATGAGAAAAAGCCTTGTGCAGGTGCAATTTACAAGTGTGGAGTGAGTGAGCCCCAGGCAGCATGACTCACTCACACAGGAGTTCATGCACTGCACCTGCATACTCAGCATGGTTTAAGGAAACTCAACCCACTCCCTCCCAGGCATCAAACACATATTTACCAAGAAACTCTGAGAAGAGCCTGCCTGCTGCACTGACGGCTGGTGGTGTGTGTGCCTGGTGAAAGCGTGCACTGACGGCTGGTGGTGTGTGTGCCTGGTGAAAGCGTGCATTGACGGCCTGGTGGTGTGTGTACCTGGTTAAAGCGTGCACTGACTGCTGGTGGTGTGTGTGCCCGGTGAAAGCATGCACTGACGATTGGTGGTGTGTGTGCCTGGTGGAAGCGTGCACTGAGGGCTGGTGGTGTGTGTGCCCGGTGAAAGCGTGCACTGACGGCTGGTGGTGTGTGTGCCCAGTGAAAGCATGCACTGATGGCTGGTGGTGTGTGGGCCCGGTGAAAGTGTGCACTGACGTCTGGTGGTGTGTGTGCGTGCCGAGTGAAGCGTACACTGACGGCTGGTGGTCTGTGTGCCCGGTGAAAGCGTGCACCGACGGCTGGTGGTGTGTGTGTGCCCGGTGAAAGCGTGCGCTGACGGCTGGTGGTTTGTGCCTGGTGGAAGCATGCACCGACGGCTGGTAGTGTGAGCCAGCTGGTAGTGTGTGTGCCAAGTGAAAGTGTGCACTGGCGGCTGGTGGTGTGTGTGCCCAGTAAAGCCATGCACTGATGGCTGGTGGTGTGTGGGCCCGGTGAAAGTGTGCACTGACGTCTGGTGGTGTGTGGGCCCCGTGAAAGTGTGCACTGACGCCTGGTGGTGTGTGTGCGTGCCCAGTGAAGAGTACACTGGCGGCTGGTGGTGTGTGTGCCTGGTGGAAGCGTGCACTGACGGCTGGCGGTGTGTGTGCCTGGTGGAAGCGTGCACTGACGGCTGGTGGTGTGTGTGCCCTGTGAAAGCGTGCACTGACGTCTGGTGGTGTGTGTGTGCCCGGTGAAAGCGTGCACTGACGTCTGGTGGTGTGTGTGCCTGGTGGAAGTGTGCACTGACTGGTGGTGTGTGTGCCTGGTGGAAGCATGCACTGACGGCTGGTGGTGCGTGTGCTTGATGGAAGCGTGCACTTACGGCTGGTGGTGTGTGTGCCTGGTGGAAGCGTGCACTGACGGCTGGTGGTGTGTGTGCCCAGTGAAGCGTGCACTGACAGCTGGTCGTGTGTGTGCCTGGTGGAAGCGTGCACTGACGACTAGTGGTGTGTGTGCCTGGCTGAAGCGTGCACTGACGGCTGATGGTGTGTGTGCCTGGTGGAAGCGTGCACTGATGGCTGGTGGTGTGTGTGCCTGGTGGAAACGTGCACTGACGGCTGGTGGTGTGTGTGCCTGGTGAAAGCGTGCACTGACGTCTGGTGGTGTGTGTGTGCCAGGTGAAAGCGTGCACTGACGTCTGGTGGTGTGTGTGTGCCAGGTGAAAGCGTGCACTGACGTCTGGTGGTGTGTGTGCCTGGTGGAAGCATGCACTGACGGCTGGTGGTGTGTGTGCATGGTGGAAGCGTGCACTGATGGCTGGTGGTGTGTGTGCCTGGTGGAAGCGTGTACTGACGGCTGGTGGTGTGTGCCTGGTGAAAGCGTGCACTGACTGAGGGTGTGTGTGCCTGGTGGAAGCAGGAACAGTCACAGTGATAGACGACACAAATGAAACAGACGAAGAGGAGGGGGAGAAGGGATGGAGTGCGAGCAGAGGAGCATGATTCACTGGTAGAAGACACAAATGAAGCTGACCAGGAGGGAGGGGGAAAAGGGAGGGGGGTAGTGCAAGCAGAGGAGCCTGATTACAGCAATAAAACACAGATGGCAGCTGTGCAGGAGCTCGTGAACGCAAGCTGTAGGCCAGCAAAAGCCTCTGGTGGCACTTTTAAAAGCCACTTACTAAATGTCTCTAAGAAACAGAGCATGCGCTGTCTCAGGCAAGACCTAAAAAGCAGAGGGGGGCAAAGGGTAGCCATGCGTTGTCCCCTGATGATCTCAAAGGAGTGGAAAATTGGTGTACCCACCCGAACCGGCACAGGTGGGTGTGAGTAAAGTATTTGGATGAGTTGCATGGTGCGAGTTCAGAAACCGAAGCTTCAAAGGACTTCAAAAATGTACTCCCAGCTCATAGTGTCATAGGCCTTTTTGAGATCAAGGCTAAGGGCTGTGGCTTGCAGCCAAATTGAAGGAGCAACGTCCAGGAGTCTATAGTGGTGCCTGAGGTTTAGGGAAGTATTTCTATGGAAGATAAACCAGTTTTGATCTGGATGGGTTAGTTGATGGAGGAGTGGAAAGACAGAGTTTGAATAGCAATAGGCCCCTTCATGGGGAGGGACCCAATTTCAGAAGGGGACCAGAAGGGCAGCCCTAAGTGACTGCAGGAGGTGACCGTCTTCCAGTGCCACTATGCAGCCTGCCTGGAAATGCCTGGTAAAATTCCATTGGTAGACCATCAGTTCCTGGCATCTTGCCCACTGCTAGGACACTATTGGCTGCTTTGCTCACCAGGGATGTTAGCAGGGCATTGATTCATTCCCTGTTGTGAGGGGGAACCTGGAGCATGGAAGCTCTCAGAGGAAATTGGATATCTGGGGCGAAGGGTCGCCAAGAGCCTTGCTGTACAGTTCACTGTAATAACCGTGAAAGTGGAGGAGGATTTCCCTTTGTGTAAATACCAGGGTATCATATTGAATCCTAAGCTCACTAATCAGGACCTGGGGGGTGTCATGAATAGTCAGCCAGGCCTCGTGGATGCAGGAGCCACAGACAGGAACTTCAAGGGCATCCCATTGGGTGGTGTGGAACGCAGTGGAATGCTTCTGATCTTCAAAATAATCGTGAAGCCCAGGATGCCAAGGGATCCTCAAGGGCAACGCCCTGAAGGCACTAGGTGAGAATGAGAGGAAGAGTCCTACCCCATTGGAGGGAAGTTGTTAGAAAACTATAGCCAGATATAGATCAGCCGAAGTACTCCCACGAGGAGAACTTCT
This sequence comes from Lissotriton helveticus, assembly GCF_964261635.1. Classification (NCBI taxonomy): domain Eukaryota; kingdom Metazoa; phylum Chordata; class Amphibia; order Caudata; family Salamandridae; genus Lissotriton; species Lissotriton helveticus. Next base: position 1,152,993,274 of record NC_136067.1, on the reverse strand, counting down.
AACAAAGTTGAGTTTAGCATAGGATTCGGTCGAGGCACAGGTCATCTTTTGGGTGGAATGATAGTACTTCAGTTAAAGCCCTGGGTTGTGCTGTTTCCAAATGTCAAACAGGGACCAATGTTGAAGCAAAGTCATAAGAAGTTGGGTAGTGCCATTTGCGGGCATTTGTGGTAATGGGGGGTGAGATCTGTCTAGGGAGGTGTCTACTAAAGGCATTGAACTCTCCTCCCAATACCCAGGGGAGGGCTGGCCCATGCATTGAGGAGGACTACTAGGTGAACTAGAAATGCAGGTTGTTCTGAGCTCAAGGCATATATACTTCCTAGCACTAGGGCAAATCCATTTAGGGTACTGTTTACTTTACCGGGACAAATCTATGATCGTGGACTTCATATAGAATGGGATCCCATGCTTGGATATCCTGATCAATGCACCTCTAGCAGAGGCAGAGTAGGTAGTGCATCAAATTTGTCCTTGCAACCTTTTCTCGAGCTGGGGCCCTCCGAAGTTTCCATGTGTGTCTCCTAAGTTCCAGGAACAGTCTTTTCTCTATTTAAAGCTCACTCTTCTACTGAAAAGCCTTGAACACATGCCTATATCGCTATCTTAATATATTTTCTAGTGAAGGCCTCCAGGATCCCTTGGGTGGGTGGGCAATTCAGTGCTTGTGACTGATAAGAGAATGTTACTTACCTATTATCTTGGTTCTCCACCAGTGGAATCCTCATTAAAGTGATTTTCTGTTCTTCTCAGGTTGTGGATATCAGCAACTCTGAAGAGCCTCAAGCATTGGCATTACAAGTTATACTTTCTTCTATAAAGTATAATCAACAACGAATGCAAGAGATGGAAAATTGTGATGGATACTTAATAATTCGTCAACTGTTGATCAAACCCAAGTGTATTGTGGGATTTCACATTTTGAAGGTAGGATCCAGAAAAAAATAATATATATCTATACTAGATTACCCGTCGCACGTTGCTGCGATCTCAGAAGAATGGAAATTCAAGTAAACTTGTTATGATAACATTCAATTTACATTGTTTCATTTTTATTGAAACGTATTCATTTTATTATGGAAAACATTTCAAAGTGTCGTTTTAATTCTGTTTATTTATTTGAGTGCTTGTGGATACACAATATTTTTTGTTTTTCTGTCTGGTGCGTACACGAATAAATCAGAAGGTTTCCGTGAGCTGGCCACATACAGTTGTCCATGTGAGAAGCACGGATTATCCAAATCTAGTCCACACATTTTCAGCGATTGTCCTTGTGCTTTGTTGATAGTCATTGCAAAAGCGCGTCTCACCGGAAAGGGTAAACGTTTAAATTCATATGGCATATCTGTTGGGATCATTGGAATACGTGGCAACAGTACATCTTCCCCCTTGAATTTCCCATTCAAAATTGTAGCTTCGATGACATTGTTCATCATCTTTTTCACCGAAGTTCTTATACTGTTGCAAAGTCGCGGTTGCAAATTCAGTATTCGAAAGATTATGAGGGCCCTGGGGGGCCGATCTTTAAAAGATTTTTATGCCAGAAACCTTCGCGGGAGTGTACTCAACTACTTCCCAAAGTTTCATGGGGATCTGATGAATGGTGTAGTAATGCATAAAGGACAAACAGACAGACAGACATATATTTGTTTTTATATATATATAGATAATTAGAGAGAGAGAACGAACAAACAAACTTTTGGAGACCGTGTTATACAATGCAGTACCACATTATAAAAAAAAATCAGATTGTTGAACTATTTTAAGCTATCTTTTTTTATTGGTAGACCATTCTCTTGGGATGCTGTGATGAAGAAATTATTCACATCACTGAGAGTGGACAGTTCAGACTTCAGATGGATTCCACTGCAGTTATCCAGGATATTAAACTGCTAGAAGAATTACTTTTAGACTGGAAAATATGGTCCAAAGCACAGGTGAGCTAATTGTTTCGCTCCCATTCTAAAGGCTTAGGAAATACTGCAGATATGCATTAATGTTGTATGTTCTTTGGGTGTCTTTAAATGTAAACATCTGCTGTGTATAAGTACTTTTTATATAGAATATTTACATTATTCTGAGAGATTACCACAATGTTTAGCAAATTATTTATTCAACAGTCTTATATAGTTTTCCTGCACTTAGAAACATTATGGCGCTTACAACAGTCCGCTAGAAATTACAATGCATAAAATACTATTGGACCCAAAAAATATATATAGTTCCCAGTAGTAGGTAAATAAGATTTGAGAGGTAGGGAATTGTGAGCTAAACCCCCAAACATATTTTCTATTTCCTTCGGACACTTTTGGAGAACGTGTAACCTGCAGGACTGGGAAAACAGAATGGGATCTTATAGTAGCTCCATGGGCTAATTCACGGGTGACAGGTCAGTATTGAGACTGCTCCAGTCCTCAGGTGAATACCCCATTGCTTTTGTTAGAACGCTTTGTTATATGTTTATTACAAACATCAAAAGCAATGATTATAATAAGTAAAACTTTAGCACATACACTTAATGGAAATGTAAACAAAAAGAAAATGCCTAAGATTTTAATAAGTGCCCCCAGAAGCTTTTATTGTATTTTCTGTTGATTTCTAGGTGTGAACACTAAAACCCATATTCAATACATCTCTGCTGGCTAGCTGAGATGATTGCTTCCATTGCAAAGACATGCTAAAGGTCGTGGTCAGGGCATTCTTCAGTCTATCAATTAATTTTATTAAAGTGTGTTTTACTCCACTGTAATTCGCTCAACTGTGCTTTGCTCGACTACATTTTGCTCCCCTGTTTTGTGCCATTGTAATAAACTGCAATGTAAATTGCTCCACTACGTTTTGCTCCATTATGTTTTGCTCCACTCTAATTTTTCTTTAGACAGCTACAAAGTGATCAACACCTACTGTATAATTCTTCTAAGCCCAAAAAACCCTGCACTACTACAATGATAACTTACCACTTCTATTCAATGATATATAGACGCACAACTACTCATTTTATCTATACTTCTCCCTATCTCCTCAAAGTATTCAAAGCACCATAGTGAGATCCACATTTCACTACCACACATCATCAGCTACAACACTGCAATTCCATAATCATTCCTCATCTACCGCTCACTCTGCAGACCCACTACGGATCATCACATCTATTCTCCTATACTAACTATATCAAACAGATATTTGCGTTCACACAAACCTTTCCTGGCAAATACTCAGAGAAAAACCAGGCTCTGATCATCCAGATAGGTTTGGAGTGGGTACGGGCAGAGTGGTACTCCAGTCTGTTGAGCCTGACCATTAGGCCTCCAGTCTATCTACCATCTCGGGAGGACCTCCTATCTCAGAAACATGGCATGGTGATAGAGTGGCATCAACTAAGTGGATTGGATTTACCTACTTTGGTAGTGGATGTGATTCTTGCTGCTAGAAGCCCATCTCCCTAATCAGTTTTCTATGCTTGTTGGGTGAAGTTTATCACCTTTAAGTTGACCCTCTGCAGTCCATATTGTTGGATGTTTTATGGGTTTTTTGGTATCTCTGGCTCAACTTGGCTTTACCTGCCTTTTGCTTGACCAGCTTTCTTTATTCAAGTTACTAATTGCGATCTTGTTTTTTTAAAGGGGATCACATGCATGTTCCCTCATGCATCTTTCCATATACTTTAATGGGCACTTGAAATTGTTCTCCAATTCATTTTTTAAATGGCTCCCAATCAACCCAGGAACACTGTCTCACACAACCTGGTTACAAGCAAGCTCAACTACAGGAACATCCTCTAAGCTGGGATTAAAAATAAATCACCAGAAAGCTGCACACCATTCAGAACTCCGCAGCCAAAATCACTCTCAACGTCTCACACTGGACACACATCACACTACATCTACAGGAACTTCCCTGCTTTCCATACACATATGAGCTCAATGCAAACTCCTCACTCACACTTTCAAGGCATTACTTAACACTGGTCCAGCATACCTCAACAATCGTATTGTGCTTTCATAAACCATCCAGACACCTCCGTTTGTCGGAAATCCTCCTCGTCCTTTCACATGCTCCACACATATGGGAAACCAGATCCAGCAGTCGAGCCTTCTCCTACATCGCTCCTAAAGCATGGAATGACTTGGTGCTACACATAAGAGCCTCCTCCTCACGTCTTGAATTCCGCAAGAAATCATAGACCTGGCTTTTTCACTAGTTCCACTAGGCACTAGTTTTGGCGAGACTCAAACCAGCTCAATGCCAGGATACCCTCCCATGTGATAGTGTGCTCTATAAATCTGCATAACATAATATTCTTAATGTGCAGGCCCTTTGAGTCCATGCACAGTTTCTCTCTGAGATTGTTGTCTTTTAAGATGGTAATCCTTACTGCAGTTACTTCTGTGTGCCATCACAGGAGACACGTCTTTCCTGAGACGCAGTGAAACAGACGGGGACTACGATGGAAATAGGTTATCGAAAAAAAATAGTCTGACACAGCTAAAAACTCTTCGTTCTGTGGACATGGAGCCTTGGCTAGAAACCTGTTTGGATCGAAAGAATGCTGCTGGCATGATTTAAGCTTTTTTCTCTTCAAAACCTCACACTTATGCCTTGGAATACTGTTTTACCTTTGCTTTTGGCTGAACGGATTTGCCCCAAAACGTTGTGCTAATAGAGATTTCCCCTCAAATATCCACCGACCCCAAAATATCTAAATGGGTTACTGATTGTCCTTGTTGTTCCCTCATGATTATTTTACTGCTGATTCCTGTGGTATCTCAAACGACGGACTGTAGGAATTACTTTGTACTGTATGGTCTCATAAGCATTGTTAATAAAATGATTTATTAAAAAAGAAAATTAAAAAATAAATATCTAAATCGGTGATCCTGATGAAGGTGGATCAAAATCCCACTGAAACTTGCGTGGACTTGTTGGTTTGAAATCCCAACTTACAACTCAACAGCAGCCATTTATTTTAAAGTTTTCTCTCTGTTGTTACCATCTGTGTATTTAATTGTGGTTGGGAAACTTATGTATAAGATGTGAAAGTGTGCTGCTGTGTGTAAGGAGAGAGTGGTTGTGTGTGGTTGGTTGTTTAGATTACATATTAAAATATGTATCAACCATGTCTCCAAATGATTGTACAGATCCTAACTTGTTTTATTTAAACAAAGAAACACATTTGATGCATTATAATGTGTAAGAATTGGGTAATTTGAGTTAATGATCAACATGGATGTACAAAAATATTTTTTACTTTAAATAAAATTTGTAGAAATTCTAATTTAGAAATATTAAAAAATAAATAAAGACCAGTATGTTAGTTTTTATTCACATGTAATAAGTTCAGCTGTGGTTAGCCCATACAGCTTTTATAAGCCTACAAAAAAGTAATACACGTCTGGTGGGAGTTTTTCTTGTTTTCACTTCTGTGTGCCATGTCGGTGAGTTGTAGGCACTGTCATTGCAACCCTCGTATACCACCTTTTTTCCAAATTTGCTCCTTCTTTCTGCCAAAGTTGATGTTGCCCTTCCAAGTGGGAGAGTCCATCACCCTGCATTGTTCGCTCCTCCACATCCCTCTATGGGAAAGTGGCTTCACCAGTTATATCACAAAAGAGCTCATGGCTTTTACAACAAGTGTACAAAATAGAACTGGGTGAGTGACAAGCTGTTTATTGGCTTTGACAGTGCCAAGAAAGGAAGTGCAGACCGAAATCCAATCCTTTCCAGATGGATTGTCCTTTGCATAAAACATGTTATACCGTGGCCAAGAAAGAACCTCTTGAAGGTGCATTACATTAGTGCAAAGGCTTCCACGACGGTATTGTCGCGGGGTGTTTCAGTGTTGTACATCTGCAGTGTCGCATTTTACAGGATGCTACATAGGCATCCATACACAGCTTAATCAGGCACTACGGTCTCAACAGTGAAGCCGGCAGACGGGGCCCATTTTGCCTCCGCAGTCCTGCAGGACTTCCTAGTGTTAGTTCATCCCTCAGACCCTTCATCATTGGTAAATAATGCTTGGGTATCCTGATTGAATCTACAGTTAGAAGTATCCATCAGAAGAACAAGTTATTACCTTTGGTAATGTTCTTACTGGTAGTTACTCTTTCTAATTACAGATTCATCACCATCCCTCCTCCCTGTTCTGAGGAGTGGACTTTAAGGATTCCAAAAAAGTTGGATTTGGCACATTGTCCTTATTCCATTTTGTTGCAGCTGATACTCTTCTATGGTTGCAGATGGGTGCACAGGTAAACAGTCATCAGGGGAGGGCTCCTAAATATGGTTCCACACATCACTTCCAGGGGCAGTACAAGTTTGCTGTGGAGTTCGATGTAGTCAACCTCCAGCGGGCAGGAGCAATTGCTATGAAAAAATCTGCTTCCAGTTTGGCACCTGGGAAATTCAACTGGAGAGGAATCTGCTTTTGGAGTATCCACCAGCAAGATCATTATCAAAGGTAGGTAACTTATTCAACATGACCTACTTGGTCCTTCATTTCTGAAGTATAGGCACTCTATATTCCAGTTGTATGACTTCAGAATTGTATTTGTTAATGCAGATTGAGAGAGAGGGGGTACTCATAGCCTCTAAACTACCATTTCATGCAGGCCGCTAGAGAGCCTCACAATGTCTGCAATTCTGCACTTGGGAATTTCCAAGGCGGCACTCGCTAGGCGACGCTTTTCGGCATGCTTGGGGATGCTGTCTTCTATAAGCCTTTCCACCTGTACCACTTATGCCAAGAGTGCTGAAGAAGATCAAGCGCAACCGGGCCCAAGTCATTCTTATGGCTCCAGATTGGGCACAATGAGTCTGGTCTCCCGAGCTGCTCAACATGGCCATCAATCCTCCAATCCAACTGCCTCTTCAGGAGGATCTTCTGTCGCAGCTGCAGGGGATGGTCCTCCACCCAAACCTGTCCAGCCTCCACCTCCTGGTGTGGAGATTGAGCGGCGGCAGTTTACGTCATTTGACCTGCCTCCCGAAGTCTGTTATGTGATCTTGGCAGCTAGGCGTCCTTCCACTAAGACGGTATATGCCTGCAGATGGAATCAGTTTGTGGCATGGTGCACAACAAAGGCTGTGGATCCCCTTTCTGCCCCTCTTTCAGAGGTCCTCTTGTTCTTTTTATCTTTGGCCCTGCAGGACTCTGCTCTGGGCACTCCTATTTTCTACATCGAAGCCATTTGAGCCTTCCTCAGGCTCCCTGATCAGCCTTCTCTTTTCAAGTCCCCTGTTATAAATAGATTTCTTAAGGGCATTGCTCACCTCTTTCCTCCTGTTTCCTTTGTAATGCTCCAGTGGGACTTGAACTTGGTTCTGACATACCTTATGTGCGCTCCCTTGAGACACTACATAACTGTCCTCTAAGACTTCTCACTATGAAAACTGTTTTTCTCGTTACCATCACCTCTGCGTGCATGGTGAGTGAGCTGCAAGCTCTGTCTTCCAAGCCTCCCTTTCTGTCTGTCCATCAGGACAAGGTTATCCTTAGAACTCGACCTTCCTTTCTTCCCAAAGTGGTTACTTCTTTCCACATTGGCCAAACCATCACTTTGCGCATCCTTCGAAAGAGGAAGAGAGGTCCCACCGTCTGGATCCAAAATGTTCGCTTTCTTTCTACTTAGATCGCACAAAACAATTCCGGGTGGATGACCAGCTCTTTGTTGGTTATGTGGGTTCCAAGAAAGGACGGGCCATGCACAAACGGCCCATCTCCAGGTGGGTCGTTTTTTGCATCAAAGCCTACTATTCATTGGCTAAGAAGGAGCCTTCAGTGAGGCTGAACGCCCATTTCCGCAACGGCAGCTACTACTGCTTTGGGACGAGGAGTCCCACAGAATGACAACTGTCAGGCAGCTACGTGGGCATCGCTGCACACGTTTACGAAACACTACTGCCTGGACAGCCAAGTACAGAGAGACGGCTTCTTTGAGTTGATATTGCTGGGGTATCTATTCTAAGGTAAGGAATCGATAACTGTTTCTTTTAAATGAACAAGTTACTTACCTTCGGTAACGATATATCTGTAAGAAACATAGGTTAGTTATAGATTCCTTACCGCCCCACCCATCCTCCTCGTTCTGCGAACTGACTTCTAGGGTTAAGGACATCCTTTCAGGGCCCTAGTTTTGTGCACCAGTGGTCAGTGTCTTGCATGGCCCTGCACTTCTGGCTTGGAATGCCATGTACAGAACTGATGTCAGTGCGCAAGGGCAGCGTCTATGTAGCTACCGCAACATCATCCCGGTGACCACGACGCCCACAATGGACGCGAAGTCGACTGACGCCACCTTCCGACGTGCAGGGGTACTGCTGATGAAAAACTTTCCGGATCCAGTCTGACACCTGGGGGTAATTCTAAGGTAAGGAATCTATAAATAACCTGTGTTTCTTACAGATATAAATACAAATGGGACACATTCATGCCCCAGCCAAATGCACAGCATTACGCCTCCCTTGCGGCATTCAAAACTTAAACCATTTATAATCCAAATCTTCGTTTTTTTAAACCATTGCTTATTTTTCTCCATTTATATTTTCTTAATCCATTCTGAATGTCCACGTGTGGAATTTTCTTGGCCTTTTTTCAAGTTTCTTGTATTTATTCTGTGCCCATCCAGACCTCTTCAATAAATACGATAAATGCCAGGCTCATATCAGGCAGTGTTTATTCCATTAAAAACCCAATGCATTTCGGGCGACACAGCGCCCTTCTGGTCTGGATGGGCACAGAATAAATACAAGAAACTTGAAAAAAGGCCAAGAAAATTCCACACGTGGACATTCAGAATGGATTAAGAAAATATAAATGGAGAAAAATAAGCAATGGTTTAAAAAACGAAGATTTGGATTATAAATGGTTTAAGTTTTGAATGCCGCAAGGGCGGCGTAATGCTGTGCATTTGGCTGGGGCATGAATGTGTCCCATTTGTATTTACCTTGGTCGTACCAGGTGGCATTTGGGCATGCCACACACCAATCTGCACGCTATCACTGACGCAAAGGCTATGAACATGGAGAAAGAAATTGTTGATAACAAAAAAAAGGTGTGCATCCCTCATCTTTCAGAATCTTTCTTACAGATATATCATTACCGAAGGTAAGTAACTTGTTCAACTGCTGCTCATGTAAAGTGCTCCAATACCTTCGGGTCAGGCTCGTGCTATATAAATCTGCAAAAAAATAAAAGAAATAGAGAGGCTCTGCCAGCCGAAGGCACAGTCCTGTATTTATCTGGGGGGCCGGCCACACTCCAATTCCATCATTGCTCGCATGCGTGATGGAGAGCAGCGGGTGGCGGCTGGGCAGCTGCATTTTTTTTAATTGGAGGCCCTGGGGCAGCGATCCGTGGTTTTGCTTGGCAGGTGGTGACAGGCCTGATCCCCATGAGCAGGAAAAGCCGCACACCGGTTTCCTGAATCGCATCGGGACTGCGGCGGTTCTCTCTTGAAGGGACATTGGATCCTTGTGGCTGCTCCTATACCGGCCCAATCTTGAGCCCGTACCCTGCGGCGAGGCCCGCCATGCTGTGGTCTGCTCATGGCCCCTGGCTCCCATTCTTAGAATTTTGGGAATGAGGCGAGACCTAAGGGGATGGAGGCAACCGCGACTTAAAGGCAAGGAAGCAGATTTCAAGCACCCCTGGGCTCCATGTTCCTCCACCTCTGGTAGAATGCCATGCACTACCTACACATGGGAGGCCTGCATTTGCTCTGCACTACCATTTTGACGTACCTTTGAATCTGCTTGTGCCCCTATTCCTTCTGCGGCAGTGTTACCCCGCTTCTTCGTAGTTGCGAACATCAGTCCCATTCACGAGCAACAGTAGCCCATTGTTCTTATAGTTTGAGCGACTGCACCGACCCACCTATGTGTGGAGACCTTTGTTCATTTCTACAGCCACCCACTCTATGACGGCTTGAGTGTCTGCCTGGTCCTCTGCTGCCTCTTGAGGTTGTTTTTTTTGTATCCAACGAGTAGGAAGGGTTGAAGTGGGTGGGGGTTGGGTATACTGGACAAATACTGGACATTTATTTGGCTGTTGTACCTTACCTGTGTTACTCTGCATACTATCCCCAAATGCACTCAGACGCGTGACCATGATGAAATCTTTGAAGCTATCCTAGATTTTTTCCCCTCAATCAGAGGTTGGTCGATTCTCCCTCCGTGCTTTGGGAGTCGTTCAAGGTTGTTATTCGGAGCATATGCATGACCAACAACCTGCCGTCCTTAAAGCAATTCGTATGCAACTTACTTAGCTTGAAGTGGACGTTTGTGCATGGGAATTGGAGTTTTTCATCAAAAATAATCCGCTGCTCCTCGCCGCCCTCTGAGAAAAGCTTTCAGAGTACGCAGAGGAGGCGACCCTGGAGACCCACTACCTTCATTGGGAATCAGTGGCATGCCGATATGGTGAGGAGGCAGATCTGTTAAGACGCCAGTGAGTCTTCTCCAACAGCCTTGGGCTAGCTAGTGTGTCCTAGAGCTCCTAGATTACAACAGGTACTTCACAGTTGGTCAGATGAGGATGTCCAGACTATGCCATCCTACTACTCTGCCTTGTTTACAGTTTCTCTTGCCCCTGATGCGGCGGCCTAGATACCCATCTGAACATGCTCAAGCGCCTGTTGCTTGACAGTACGCACTGTCTGTACTTAGATGTTCCCTTTACGACAGAAAAAATAGTGCAGGTCATTTGGGCATGCCTGGCGATCGAGCGTCTGGTCTCGGCAGGCTTACCACATCCTTTTTTAAAGAGTATGCATTGCTCCTTGTTCCTCATTTATTTACAGTATATGATGACTCCCTGTCTCGGGGCCAGTTTCTGCCCTCCCTGCGTGAGGGGGTCATAGTTGAGGATTAACAAGATACTCCCCAAACTCATAGCCAACCGCCTTCTGCTTCTCTTGCCCACTATTGTCAGGCCGGACCAATCCGGATTCATGTTGGGGCAGTCGACTGTGCTCAACCTCTGCACCATGTTTTCCCTCATGCACTCCATGGACCCCCAACTTGAGATAGTTTTGGACAGCACCAAGGTGTTTTGTTATTTATTTATTTTTTTATCATTTTCAATAGTTACATCCGAACACAACAGCATAACTTGCCAGCTTACGAGTCAATGTATCTTTAAGCATGATGCATGCACATGTCAAATAAAACAGCAGGTATTCAGTTTAGTGGCCACAGCATAGTTACAATCGGAGGACGTACACATCATTAATGTCTGTACATGTTCGAGGGATCTATAACAATATACAAGGTCAGAAAGATATCAAACATCTTCAAGCATGTAAATGGACACCAACATTCTGGCACCCCGGGGGACCCACAACCGCACGCAGACGTAGCTACCTGCCAAATGACCCCCCCCTCCCCTGGGCACCACACCCCACCCCCGTAAAAGGCCGCCTTCCCTCCATCCGGTCACTTCGCAGACAGCTCAACCACAGGTCTCGTATCCTCAACACTAGCCTTTTGTGTGCTAGCCCATTGTACATATGGTTCCCAAATGTTACGAGATCGGGATGAAGGCGGCATCAGCTCCCAGAATAGCCTCAGTTGTGTGTGACCATATGCTACATCAGCCAACCAGCCTTTAATCGTGGGCACTCGTTTCCTACCCCAGTGTACGACCACCCTCCTTCTAGCAAAATGGAGGAGTAGTGCGTGCAATTTCCGTGTTTTGGGTGAAGTGTGTTTAACATATCCCAGTATACCCAGTTCAGGAGATGGGGCATCCAATCTTCCAAAAATCTAATTTACCTAGATGAAGACCTCGGACCAGTAGTTTGATTGCGCCGGGCATGACCATGCTATGTGTAGAAAGGAGTTGGGGGAAGACCCACATCTCCAGCATTCATCTCCCTCTCGAAGCCCCATCCTGCACAGCACTATGGGGGTCTTATAGAATCTCTGTAGGTATTTGAAATGTATCAAGCGCAATCTGTAGTGAGGCGAGAGCTCTGTGAGCTGGCCGCAGCAGAATGACCACTGGTCTTGGGTTAGGGGTGTTTGAAGTTCGTCATTCCAACTCTGCAGAGACTTCGGCTCAATCAGTGGCGCCGTGGTCTGCATCTGCCTGTATAATCTAGTGACCAACCTACGGGGGAAGGAGATCTCACAATATTCTCTAATGCAGGGAAAACCGGGGGAGCCGACGGGAAATCAGCACTGATGGCGCGGCACGCCGTACGCAATCTATGATACAAGAACAGTTCTGAAAATGTCACAGTCGCTCCCTCCTCTGCCTCAGGGGGGGGGACATGAACACGCCATCGGGGAACAGATCAGCAAAGGTGTATAGGTGCAACTTCTGCTCCAGGGATCTACTAATTCCCCCTTCTATACATGGCGGCATTAGATTCTGCAACAGCAAAATCGAGGGGCGTACAACAAAGCGACCCTCGCCTTCTTCCGTAGCTCCTCCCACACCCATCTCAACGTGACCGCAGTGTCAATATCCCTCTGGGGCGCGCTGCCTTAGCACAAATGGCCACCTTCAGCAGGACAGGTGCAACTATATCTTGTTCCACCGCCACGTGGGGCTGGAAAGGGGTCGAGTGGACCCAAAAGTGCAGATATTGAGCTTGAGCGCTGAGCGCATGAAGGACCATATCGGGGGCACCTAGTCCTCCCTGACCCAGCGGCAAAGTAAAAATATCCCAGGAGACCCTAGCCTGACCGCCCGCCCAGGCAACTGTCACAAGATGAGATCTAAGAGTCCTAAAGAAGTGCGATGTGAGTGGAATCTGGATATTATCGAATAAATACAGAAATTTGGGCAAGATGACCATCTTCGCCAGGGCCAGTCTCCCAGTCAATGACAAAGGTAAACCATATTTTAACCTTCTCCTCCAGCCACACAACAGCCCTGCCAAAATTCAGATTCCAAATTTCTTGAACATCTCAGCTCATCCAAATGCCCAAAAATGTAACCGCCTCTGCCTCCCATTTCAAGGGGTATTCAGAGACAACCCGTGGTTGTAGACCAGTTCACAGAGACTCCGCCAGTCTGCCGTATCGAACGAATTCCTGCACTATTGGGTCCAGATTGACCTCCGGGTCTATGAGGTAGAGAGTCACGTCATCTGCATATAACGATATGAGGAGACTTATGGTGTTGGCGCACCCGGGCATCCAAAGGCACCATTGCTATGACAAATAGTAGCAGGACAGGGGGCAACCCTGCCTTGTGCCTCTCAAAATGGGAAGGGGTTCAGAGATTAGGCCGTTTACCCTGATCCTAGCGCTAGGCAGGGTATGTAGCAGGCAAATTCTACTAATAAAAAGCGGGCTAAAACCCATACGCCCCAGTATAGCAAATAAATACGGCCATTCAAGGGTCTCAAAGGCTTTTGTGGCATCCAAGAACACTGCTGCAGCATGGACCGTCGGGTGAAGGTAGTGCAGAGCGGAAAACACCGTACACAGGTTGTGCGATGTTGATCTACCCGGGATAAACCCCGACTGATCAGGGAGTGCTATCATAGGGAGTAGTGGCTGTAGCCGGTTAGCCAGCAATTTGGCAAGGATTTTCACATCTACATTTTAATGGGGAAAGAAGTCGGTAAGAATCCATCTCCTCCTCTGGTTTGCCGGTTTTCAACAATGTAATTATCATGGCTTCTCTCATACTGTCAGGCAGGACTCCCCCCTCCAATGCCTCCTCATATACCGCCAACAATCTAGGTGCCAGTTCTGTAACATAGGTTTTATAGAAGGCCGTGATCAGGCAATCCGGGCCAGGGGCCTTGCCAAGGGGCAGACTCTTGGTAACTAGGGCAACATCTTCCGTAGTTATTGGGAGATCCATGTATTTCCTGTGGGTGTTGTTGAACAAAGCTAATGCGATGGAATCCATAAAGGACTCCATACCTTCTGGACAAGTTTCCTGAGTGGCAGTGTATAGTTTGGAGTAAAACCCAGTAAAAGCATTTAAAATGTTCCCTTGGCCTCTAAGTGTGGCATCTGGATTTCGGCGACCTGATCAAGCCCACCAGCGTGCGTCCCGGCCTCTCCCCCACGCCATATCTCCTGGCCTCAGCATATTTGCCCAGCAATTTCACCTCTTGTTGCGCCTTCTCCATAATCTAACAGTCTAGATTTTAATAATCCAGAAGTTTCTGGATCACCTGTGTCATGAAATTGTGTCTCAAGACCCTTTATGCCAGCCTCTATGGACGCTATTGTGTTTTCTTATGGCTTTCAAAACCCCCGCCTGTCGAGCTATGCATTGGCCTCTGAGCACCACTTTAAACTACTCCCAAAGAGAGGCCTCAGTCTCAACCGACCCCGTGTTTATCTCAAAATAGTCTGAAATATCTTTCCTGATCTCCTCCTTGAAGGCCTCGTCTAGGAGAGCGTGAGGTGGGATCCGCCATGAGAATGCACACTTTGGCAGGTTGGGGCTCACTACTGTCAATAGACATGGAGCATGGTCAGACAGGGAGCGCGGCATATGTTTTACACTGGTAGTCCAAGTAGACACATCTTTAGATACCAACCAAAAATCTAAAACGGGACCACGCATTATGATGATTTGAGATGTCGGTACCTTCCCTCAATGTAGGATGTCTATTCCGCCATACATCCACCAACTCGCCAACTCCTTGTCGCTTATGATCCTTCTTCCCTCCCACGTGCTTAGCTAATTTGAGAGCAGATTTCGCGTCGATTAAGAAATGAGTAATACCATCGAAGGAGACCTTGAGCTTAGCTGGGTACTGCAGGGAATATGGAACCTGCGCCTGTAGAAGGATCCGTTAAGCTGGTAGGAATTCACGCCGCGCTGCCTGCACCGCCGGGGTGAAATCAGGATAAAAAGAGATCTTGTTGCCGTCATGCCAGACTTGCCCCATTTCTCTGGCTTATCTCAGGAATATGTCCCTATCCTGATAGTTCAAGAGTTTCGCGATGATTGGTCTCGGCGGCTCACCAATCGGAGGATTCTGCCCCAGTGATCTGTGTGCTCTTTCCACCACAAAGACTGTTGATAAGTGCAGGCCAAATAGGGCACATAGCATATCCGCAACGTAAGTCTCCATCCTAGAAATGGCGGTCGTCTCAGGAATTCCTGTTAGGCGGAGATTGTTGAGTCGTGATCTGGCCTCCAAATCATCATTTTTGGCCCTGATGACCCCCAGCAGCTTGTCCATGTGCAGCAGTTGTTCCTTGGTTTCCACCTGGAACTCGTGGAATTCAGTATGATGATTTTCCAAGGCATTGAGGCGTGTCTCGTGTGTGGATACTTGCGTTTTAACAGAATCCAGTTGCGATGTTAGGGTGTCGAGCTTAGTGTCTATATTTCGGAGGCTTGAACGCATCTCCAACATGAGCGTTCACAGATCCTCCCCTTGGTCTTCCGTATGAGAGTCCTGCTGCCCCTCCGCCTGCATCGGAGTCCACGTGTCTGGTGGAGCTTTTATTTTCAAAGTTAAGCCTCGGCTGTTTCGGGTCTTGCTTGCCCATTGTAGCAGCACCTCCCAACTTTTGTTAAGGACAGACAACTGGGACAGGCTCAGTGGTACCTTAGGTGATACTACATGAGTACCCCCCACTTAAGATGCGACAAAACGGTAATCCCACACGGCAACACCAGTTCACACAGTCACAAACTCGAACCCCACTCCATGTGTAGTCCAGTATCCGGTGGTTCTTCTGCGCCAACAGTACACTCCCCGGCACTGGGCGACGGCTCCTGGGCGCGCAACCAGGGCCGTCCGACCCACCCCAGCAAGTATCAATTCACCTACACCAGGCACCCGCGCCCATAGCGCCGCACAGGTGGCCCACACCACCACCAATACACAGCTCCAGGCCACGCCCTGGGCGGCGCCACTCCGATGTCCCCAGTCAGGCAGACCTAGCTTTTCACTGCCGTACCAATTGTGTGATAGCGGCTATATCCCGAGGGGGTCGCGTCCCCACTGTCCAAGTGTGTTCCGCTAGTCTCCCCCCCACCCCCCCCCCGTGCACACGGGTCGTCATAATTAGCAGGAGAGGTAGGCAGCTTCAGGCGGGGGGGCTCCACACATACCTCAGGATGGTGCACATGGGGTCGCCTCCGCCACCAGGAGACACAGGTAGCCGCAGGCGGGGTTGGAGGGGTGGGGGCCCCCTCACACACCCCAACCCTAATGCAGGCACAGCCCGAGTGCAGCAAGTGAAGGAGACCGACAGCAATCCTAGATGGGCCGCGTCTGCACCACAAGATGGCGGACCGGACCGCTCCCACCGACCTCACAGCAGCAGCAACCCCACAGGGTCCAACGGGGGCCAGACAGGATCACCCCAGGTCCTGGCAGAACCAATTCCGCAGTCGGCCAGCAGTCTCCCCACACAGACCGGCAGCGGTGCTTATGGGCGGCCCCCGCAGCAAGTCTGGCCCTCAGCAGGCCCGCCTCCGGCCTCACCACAGGAGTGTCGTAGCTGCAGCCCCCTCAATCAGTACTTCAATGTCCCACACAGAGACACAACATGGGGCGGCCGCACAGAGTCTTTATCGCAGCGATGTCAAGGCGGCGTGAATATGGTTGGGGCACGTCCTCAGAAGTACACGGGCAAGGTTCTTCCCGGCATACCGGGCCCACGCACCTCCAGCAGCCGCAGACTCGATTTCCACTGGCCCCAAAGGCAGCGCAGCACAGCATTTCACCGTCTCCCCCTGCATCCGCACCGCAGCTCATATCTCGGTGTAGGATGTCGTCAAGCACTTCAAACTTCCAACGGATGTTCCTCACACTAGTAATTGGTCATACAAGTGACCTGGTCAGTAATGTAACCATCTGTGTTGCAGGATTCATAGAGGATCTTGTCCCGGCCGGCGGAGCACACTCAAGGAGCAGCCATACCGTTTCGCAGCTTGCCACGCCCCCCCACCACCAAGGTGTTTAATTCCTAAGAATGGATGTATCTATTTTGCCTCCTTCCCTGCCTTGGCCTCAGTGTGTACTTTCTGTACTTGATCAGACTCTTGTATACCTCCCCTATGGTGCTGTTGTGCATCAACAGGGATGTCTCTGCTCTGCCCCGTCACTAGGGGCACTAGACAGAGCTGTTCCTTATCCCCCATTCTAGTCGTGATTGTGATAAAGCTCTTGGCTCCCCGACTCTGATAGCACCAAACTGAATGAGGTCTCTACTTCACTGCCAGAGGGGTACTAGTGTGTATGTATGTGGACGACCTTACCCTATATGTTTGGGTCCAACCGCTTTCATATCATCTGGGAAGTAATTAACTTTTGCTGCCTCTCTGAAATCTCCATTAAGTCAAAGTCCAGCATCTTCCTCCTAACTTCTGTCACATGCCTGTATGAGCCGGAGTACCCGATACTATGCGCCACGGAACCTGTCTGGGCATTTGGCTCAGCAGATATGTTGATGAGCTATGGAAGGCAAACTATGGGCGAATTATGTCCTGGATGGAGGAGTGTATACTTGTCTGGACCCATTTACCCTTATCCATGGCAGGCAGAATAGCCATTATTAAAATGATTGTACTTTTTTAAATGACTACGCTTGAATATAGTGATCCTAGTTTGGGCGGTGTAAGCAGCCTAGGGTGACATGGGAGACCTTCACACTGCCCTTCCAGCAGGGCAGTCTCGGTGCCCCCATGTACCTCTATGTTTACTGTACACAAGCCCAATTCCTAAATATCTGGCTACATCATGCTCCATTTCAACCATAAACTGCATTGGAGGCCGATTGAGTGGCACTGTGACCCCTGGGCACATCGCTTTACCAGCCGCATAGGTATCCAGGTCCTGAAATTGATGCACTTGCTTGCATCCTTTGGGCCTGGGATAGCATGCGGAGAAGAGCTCGTATTTCCTGCATATTTGCGCCTAGCGTACCACTTGCCAAAAATCCTTTGCATCTCATACTGGCAGATGAGGAAGCATGTCAGCTTGACTGCCGCCTGCGACTCCTCACGTTTGATGATCTATACCCAGCTGCATAATTTATACCTCCCCCTAACACAGACCTGCACCCGCAATATACTGGCTCATGACATTGCCATATCATTAGCGGAGCTGCGCATGCTGGGCCCTGAAGTACACCTTTCCTTAGGCCCCTCCTATGCTTCATGCTCTAGAACAGCTAATTGTTGATCCCTCACCAAGCTGATCACTTGATTATGCACTACGATACAGGAGGGGGCTCTCGTGTATGACCCCGGAGCTCGTAAGGTCTGGGAGGCCAATATGGATGCCCCCATTACTGTAACGCAATGGCGCTACTACTGCACATAGTTCAGGGCACTATCCCCAAACTACAGGCTCCACCTTATCATTTTCAGATTCCTCCACAGACTTTTTTGCACACCCACCCAATTGTTGGGCTTTCAAAGAATGCTTAATGCAATCGGTGGGCTGCTCCACAGGCCACCTTCCTCCATCTTGCTTGGAATTGCCCTGAGGCGGTATGCTATTGGTCCAGCGCCTACAGTGAGGTGACCCGATCACTCTTTATCACCCTCTGCGGACTTTGCTGGAGGCTCTTTTGGGCTATCTGCGGGAGGTCCCCCGAGTCTCGGCGCCTTACTGCGATCCTACTTTTGCCCGCGGAAAGTAGCTATGCACTTGGGGTGGTGGTGCTCGCCTAAGGAGGATGATTGGCTGCATGATGCCATATACTGCCAGGAACAGCTATCTGTCTACTGATAACTCATTCCAGTGTGCTCTCGGCAAAAGGCATCTGGGCCCCACTTGTTCAGCATTTGATGTTGCGTGATGCGGCAGAGGACCCAGACGATGTGACGGCCCGCCACCTCCAGCTGCTGGCCCTGGCCTGTGAGGGGAACCTGTTTGGGACTGGCCAGTTCCCCCTCTTTGCCTGACTTGTGCCTTTGGTCTATTACGTTGTATGCTAGTGCTGCCACTGTGTCCATTGTGCCTTCCATTCATGTAGGACTGCCTGTTCCTATTACACAATAGTTTTCTTTCTGTAAGGTATGCTCTTCCCCCGCCCCTTTCCCTTCCCATTTCACCTTTTTCCTGTTTGAAAATCAGTAAATAATTTTTAAAGCTACGATTTCATTGATACCTGGACTGTTAAGAGTATTGATGGTCAACAATGACATCTTCATTCAATACCATGTAGGTAGACCAACATTAGCTAGAGTCATAATCTGTAAAGACATGTTGATGAAGAGCACTTCCACTATCATCCAAACCTTGATGCCTAGTTCAATTTCTGTTTGTATGTGAGCAAGATGGAGTCTGTTCTCGCGGCCAACTGTAGGAAACTGGGTTTTTGTTGCAGTCTCATTTATTACCTCTTTACTACAACCAATGCTTAGCACTACCCTCTGATTAGCCTAACGGCTGACCACACTATTACAAAAAAGAGCCTTAATTTTATCTACTTTAACCCCTGTAAACCAATTTGGGGCCCTCTGGACTCTCTACACAGTGTACCTCTTTTTACTGCACTTAATGGATCCAGTTTCCTGCAATATCAAACAACTTCAGGGCTTGTAATGATGCAATGAAACTAACTTGCTACACTGCACACTAGTTAGACTTTGCAAATCAACAGTTACTTCACCTTCAGAGCAAGACTTGCACACAAGACCAACATTCTTTGACATGAGCAGCCCCTACTCATCAGAATAAAGCCATTCCTTCTAGAGGGGAACTTAAGAATGGACATCCGTGTGCTTCTCCTGTTAGTGAAACACACTTAACTCTCCTAAGGAGCATTATTCATGCTTTGACAAATCTCTTGAAAGGTCTTCGAAAATTGTACAGGAAGATGCCAGCATAGATCTGTGTTGGCTCCCTTGGACCACTCACATTGTCTTCAGAACCACTTACATCACCTACCAGGCAAGCAAGAATGGTGTCTCATCATACCTCGCATCCACAGTGAAGATATCTGGAAGGGCTCTCAAGGCTTGCAGCAGCAACATTGCAAGCCTAGAGACTCTGATGTACAGTTAGGAGAAGACCAGATTCCAAGAGTGTGTAATGCCATCCCAATCAAGATCCACAATGCACCATCACTTCTCTTCTACAGAATACACCTGCCTTGTTTTAAACAACTCCATCGGTTGAGTGAGTGAAACGTTCCCTCTACTTAGATAATCTTCCACTGTAAAACCTTTACTTAAAGAGAAAATCCTTAAAAACAGAGAACCTTAACAGTTGTGTCATATTTCCTTAAGTCACTGTTTTGCAAAATTGATCCAGATTTTTTCTGAGGAAAATAGACCTCTGGAGTTATTTTGGGCTAAATTTCATCCCTGCTACACCACTGAATTAGTGGTCTTGTTTGTAATTGATGAGCTCAGAATTCTGGTGGATTACGATGGTATCAGAGATCTGATCATTTTAGACCTGTTGGCTGCTTCAGCACCATCAGCCTTGTTCTAGTGGAATCCTGATTAGCTGGGGTAAGATTAGCTGGAGAAGTGTGGCATGGTTTATAGAGAAGTCAATTGATTATATTGCCTCTCTACAACTACTAAGAGCCATACAAATATAAGTTATTGTTATACATTGTCGTGTAGTTCTTATATAACCTATACAGGATCTGCGCTTTTGGATAACATAAACTGTGGGACTGGTGGCAGACTGATTCCGTGCACCCCCACTGGATATGTTAGCCTGTCTGTATCAGCTAGCTCACAGTGTCACTATAATGTCCTCTTACCAAGGAGATAATTGTGATAAGTTAGCCTGACATATGATGTCCACTAGTTCTAGTGGGCACCTTGCACTAATCTAATCGACCCTTATTGATGGTTGTTGTAAAGTCAACCTTATAGAAAGCTATCCTAGTGGTAGCATGGACCAGCAGTCAACAGGCTAAGACTTCAGAGAGCATGTGAAGCAAGTTGTTTTACCAATTATAATCCCTTGAATACCAAATGAAAGGACACCACACAAGGTATATATCAAATATATATGTATTTATTCTAAAAACAACCCCTCTGCACTCTTTATGAGGTCAGAGGTCAAAGTACATTACAAAATTCTGAATTAGCATTCGATAAGTTGCACAAATACAGTTATGCCCTAGGGGCCTCACAAACCATATACTAAACTAGTGGTATAAGAACCACGTGAGAAATAGAAAGTAGGCCTAGGGCCTAGGGAATCGCTGGAATCGCTGGGGCTACACTAAACAACCAAAGGTTAGCAAGTAGGAGGCCCACAGGAGACCCGTGCAGTGTCTAAACACAGCCGCGGGTTACCATTGACTTTCTATGGGAAACGAAGAAGTTACAAAGTTACTGTTTAAGGACACTTCTGAATGGACTACGACAAAACCCCTTTAGACTAGGACACTTCGAGAGTCAAGACCCACGGGAGTACCGGAATACTTGTGTTACCTCACCCAGGGAAGCTGGGTGCATAGGTGCCTTATGGTGTCGGATTTCGTCGTCGTTTTCAATGGAAAGCTGCAAAGAAGTGCTGCAGGTGACCAGAGGAAAAGTGTCCGGGTGAATCCAAGGGTGGATTGAAGATCTGAAGAACCTGAAAGCAGAGGGGACAGAGTCTGGGTCACTAACCAGTGACCAGGAAGGTACCAGGAAGGAACCAGGCGATGTTGGGTGATTTCAGGTGAAGAAGATGAGTTTGTCTCTTCAGCCACGAGGTCCAGGAGGTATCGACGATGACCAGGTGCTGGATTCGAGCTGTCCCATGACAGATCTAGTTGACTGCAGTGTCGGTATCCGGATTGGACCCAACAAGCCTTGGCAACCGCAACCTACGCAGGATGTCGAGATTGGCTCTGTTGCAGACCATTAAGGTCTGTGGCGCTTCTCCTTTGGAGGGAAGCTGGAGAAAGCCTGGAGCAACCAGGAAAGCAAGTTTGTTGAAAAGGAAAGTCTTCAGGGGGCTCACTAGCCAACGGGCAAGGAACCAGGAAGACGCGTCAAGCTCAAATGCAAAAGCGGGGCCCACGGGACACTCGTGGAGTGTGGGAGCCTGTGCTTCGGTGCAAAGGGTGCTCGGGCTGGGGCTTCTCGTACCCCAATGCACAACTGCGAGGGTACCTCGGGAGTCGAGCAGTTAGCAAAATGCAGGATGTCCAGGAGTACCGGTCCCACGTCTCTCGTGTCCGCCACATGTCTCAGCTTTGCTGTGGATGTGGGTCGGGGTCAGAGATGTCTGGGAGTCCATGTCCTGTGTTGCAGATTCTTCGGGATCCGGCGGGAGCCTCTAAAATGCAGACCAGCAAAGTTGCTGTTGGTGCCTGTTTGCACAGGGTGGTCACTCCTTGACCACAGGGAGATGTCTTCTGTCTTCCAGTCGAAATGGAACGTCGAAGGTCCGAGATATGTCTTTCAAAGATTTGTCCAGGGTAATCTAAAGTCCTAGGGACACAGCTCCTATACTTATACTGAGGTTGTGAGCTGGTCTACCTGACTAGGTCCCTCCTATGGGTGGACCAGGAGAGGGGGTGGCTACACCAACTTTCCTTTGTCCAGTTTCGCGCCAGAGCTGGACTGGACTATGCATGGAGCACCTTGTGTGCCCCAGGCCATGTCTGGAAAGCATTCACTGAATGCAGCCCTCCCTGCCCCAATACACTAAAGCCTGTCTGGGAGGTGCCAGCACCTCCCTGGACAGAAAACCTATTGTCCAAGCCTCCCCTGCCGGAGTTTCGTCCAGCAGCAGGAGGTCAGACTTGTGTCTGTGGCAACAGCATCCATTTTGTGATGCTGGGGCTCTGTTTAACTTTCACCGGATTTCACAGTAACCACATGTCTTCTCCCTCTAGAAGGGTGGAATGCTACCCCCGCCGCCAGAACTGGTGGGCTTAATATTCCAAAGTGTTTGACACCTTACACAACATGTTTTGATAAAGCCAAACCAAAGTTAGCATTAACCCGCGAGATTTATAATGCACTTAAGAGTATATGGTATGGCTATATCATAGAACAGCTATAAGGAGATGGTTCTGAAAGCTGCAGAGGGGCTCAGCTCATGCTAGGGCACCCTCTCACATAAAACCAAGCACTCTGCCGCCAGGATTGTCGAGGCCTACCATAGGAGTGGCTTATAGGTGTATATGTGTCTGTATATATAATATATATATATATATATATATATATATATATATATATGTGTAGATATGTATATATATATATATGTGTAGATATAGGTATACTATATCTAAGTAAGGGGTGATTACACCACCTTACCCAGGAAGTGTGAACAGACTGAGGTGTCAGTTTGGATGGCCAGCCAGGGGTGGCATAATACATGCTGCAGCCCCTGGTAGGCCTTGGGTGCACCTATGCCCTCGGTACCTTTGGTACACATTATACAGGGACTCACAGAGGTGACCCAATACCCAATCTGGTATGTACCTAATGTACATGGTTACAATTTAGAGAGAGAACAGAACAGCTAGGCTGTGGTCCTGATTAGCAGGGCCACAGCCAGTGTAAAGTCGAAAAACCAGAAAATCACAGCAAAAAGTGAGGGTGACCATAGGAAGCAGACCCTCCTCTCCTACAAGAATAGATTCTGGCAGCCTCAGAACATGACTACCCTGATCCCTCAGGATCGTGGAAACAATGAACTACTTTTCACTCAGTCACTCGTGCTCACTTAGTTTGTCTCAGAGAGTTACACAGAATAAACAGGCTGGGCGTTTTCAATAAGAATGTATTGAACTGTTGTTATTCTAGTGTAGAATAGATGAACTGCAACAACCATTAGACAGTAACAGAGATATATGATTAGAAGTATTATGAAAGTAAAGGGATGGTAAAGCTCTACCATCTTGTAATAATCATGAATACATACAAGTATGTAAAACACATGAAAAAAGGTGCGTACTCCTATGATACCTCCCTAACTGGATGTACTTAAAGTACCTAGCATCTGCATAGGTGTTATGCCAAGAATCCCTCTAGAGTTTAGTCAACCCCATTACATGAGAATGAGCGAATATGGGACCCCGTCCTGGTCTCGAGTTGGACACCCCGCGAGGGATGTTAGACCACTGTGAGCTGGAGTATCTGCATACAGGAACTTCAGCGTCTCTGTATATCCGAGAAGTCTCAGTCTTCTCTGTCCTTCTAAGCAAGAATTGATGTATATATACCAATAGGTCTCCCCAGGGGTCCTACCTTGCTGTGTTACTATGTAGGCCTAAAGGATGACTTTGGGCCTGAACTTTATACTGAGATATTATACAGAAGATGTTCGTCCTGCTGTTAGCCCGAAGCCTCATGCATAATGTATGAGATTCGGACTAGGTGGAAACCTGCGTTCTGAGTGTCATATCTAGGTAAAAGTTCAGTCCCTAAGAACTGTTATGTAGGTAATGTAGGGAAGAATATAGGTGAAAGGTTGCAATGTTACCTGCACCTATATAGGGTACCTATATGGAATATAACATCATTGTTCTATACTTACCACTGTTCTCGTTCAGGGTAAAAAAGCAACTCCTTTCAAAAGGGCTCCATGTACGATGGGTCCAGTTTTGCATGTAAAACATGACCCACTGCTGATCCCCGATATATCGTGAATCCCACAGTCCATAAGGACATTCAGGTCCTTAAATTGGTGAATGTTTGGCAACTTTTTCAGTCAAAAACAAAGCTACTTATCACTGAGAGCAACATCCTTCAGTGGAAGCCATCAAGCTGACCAGCTGTAGAGATGGCTCCTCTTGATTGAACCACTAAAGTATGAAAACTTGTCGTCATTGTTGGTGTGGATCTGCCATTGGCAGCTCCTTGCACAAAGGTGTCTGGCACCTGTTTTGTGCATTAAAGCACTCTTCAAAGCTTTTTGCCTTTCAAACAGGTCCATCATCATTGCCTTCTGTCAGTGTTGTATTCAAGTCTAAGAGTCTAGTCTAAGTTGTATTATGATAACGCCACCTGCCAGGTGGCTCCTGCCTCGTTGTTTGTCAGACTAAACATGGTTCAAAATGCAGCTGCAAATTTGCTTTCTAGCCTGTCTATATGGGATTATGTGAGCCCTATTCTTCATTTATTGCTTTCACTTGTTGTATGAAATAGGGTGCTATTTAACCCCATGGCAATCACATGCAGGAGTCTCCATTAGTCTACTCTGATTTTATAGCTGTCATTTTAAAATGCACATGCCATGGCGTTCCTTACATTTCCCAGACTCTGCTTCCTTAGAAGTTCACAAAACAAGGATAGTCCTTTATGATATAATGTTTTCTCAGTAGCTATGCCTCAAAGATAGGAACGCTCAAGGGAGCTCTCTTCCTTTGACCCTCTAAACAGAAACACATTTCCCAATATTTGTAAGAGCTTAAAAACATGGGCGATCAGCCAGTAGAATTTTAGTTATCTGAGCTGGCCTGTACATTTCTGGTTTTAAGGGGTCTTAGTTTAAGCTGTTTTGTTTATCTTTAGGGCACCAAAGCTTCACTCTCTAAATATAGCTTTTTAAATAAATATATAATATTAACTAACCTCTTGGAAACTGCATTTATCTGAAAGAAACATGTTAGTTATAGATTCCTTACCTTAGAATTACCCCCAAGCATCAGACTGGATCCAGAAAGTTTTTTCGTCAGCAGTACCTCTGCGCATCGGAAGGTGGCGTTGGTCGGCTCCGTCGTCGGCGTCGTGGTCGCCGGAATGACGATGCAGCAGCTACTTAGACGCCGCCTTTGCGAGCTGATGTCAGTTCTTTCTTTCTTCCGCACCAGCCAGTGCAGATCTGGGATGAGCGGTACCGCAGTCATTTTTTGGCTACGTTTTTCTTGTCTTTTGTCAACGTCTTGTTTCGAGTCTCTTACTCTGAACAGTGCATCAGGGATGCCTGGTTTTAAGGCCTGCGGTTCCTGTACCCGATTGATGTCGGTGACGGATCTGCACCGCTTGTGCCTCTTTTGCGTGGAGCGCGACCACAACACCAAGTCGTGCTCCGACTGTCAGTTGTTGACGCCGAAGGCTTTGCGGGAGTGTTCCTGAAAGCTGCTTGAATGACGGCCGCCGGCTCCGCGCTGTTCGAGGTCCCGGTCAAGAGGGAGGTCAAGGGACCGGTCGGGGAGCCACCATCAGTCTGGCTCGAAGTCATCAAAGTCCTTGCACTCTGGGTCAGGTAAGTCGAAGCATAAGAAGAAGTTGAAGAAGCATCATCGCTCTTCGCTTTCTCCTCGTCGGTCGGGCCACTCGACGAGGCGCACGGGTGCTGCCACTCCCGCGGCTCCGCACGCAGAGCCTGAAGGGTCGACTCTGAGCTTCCCTACCTTTCTGGGACCCAGAGGGACCCCCGTCCAGCTTCGTACGTTCTACGTGGCTATGCATGCCATCTTTGGGCGGGTCGACCACACCGGCGTGCCTTCGGGCCCCGGGGACTCGGTTCGTGGACCTAGGACTTCCCTGCCGGCGGCTCCGGCCCTGGCGCCGCAGGCCCCCCTTGAATGGAGGCCTGGATCCGGATCGGCACCGGTTGACCTTATTACACCTCCACCTGCGCCGCTTCCAAGGCACCACTACCATGCCCGACAGTGGTCGGCCCACCTGCCGGTGTCTACCTCAGCTTCCTTCCTGACATGGACACGGCACCGGACTGGCGCTGCCAGGTGGGGTCTTCATGCCGCTGTTCACTTCTGGGGCCCCTTTCCAACCACAGTGGCACCCAGAGGAAGATGAGGAGGACTGGGAGGGGCCAGGTTACCCTTTTAACTTACCAGCCTGAGCAGGACTGGAGAGAGTAACTGGGGGATGCCAGTGGTCTTGACACTTCACCTGACCATGGCATGTTGTCTCCTCCTACCGTGGCTACGGAGGAGGGAGCGTCATACGCTGTGGTGTTGCGTAGGGCAGCCGAGGCTCTCAACCTCAAGCTTCCTATGGTGGCAGTCAAGACTAACCTCCTGACTTCGGTGCTTCTACCGGCGGCAAGCTCTTCGGAGCCCCTGCTTCCTTTTAATGAGGCCCTCACCGACGTCCTTTTGGGCTCCTGGTCCAGGCCCAACACGGGGGCTCCCGTGGACAGGATGATCACTCGACGCCACCGCCCGACTCCAGGTGACCCCACTTCCTCTCCCAATAACCCACCCCGGAGAGCTTGGTGGTCCAAGCCTCCACCTTCAAAAGCGCCTTCCCTACGCTCCAACAGAAAGGGAATCCAAGAAGCTGGACCATCTTGGGAAGAAACTTTTCTCTTCCGCCAGCTTAGGACTGTGATCCGTAAACACTGCATGTCTTTTGGACCGTTATTCGCACTCAGTGTGGGATACAGTGGCGCACGTGCTGCCTTAGTGTCCGGAGGAGGCCTGGACAGTGCTCGCCGCCGGGAGAGATGCAGCAAACTTTACGATCCGTTGTGGGCTGGACACCGCCGACTCTCTGGGCAGGACCATTTCAACGTTGGTAGCGCTCCGTCCCTACGCCTGGCTGAGGTCCACTGGCTTTTCGAGGAATGTCCAGAACACCTTGATGGACATGCCCTTTGATGGCTGTTGCCTTTTTTTTGTTTAACTTTGTTCTATTGAATTTCACAAAAGGCAAGTACAGCACACTTCTCATATACATCCCAAAGATTACAGTGACTATAGGACATGATAACCACTTGTCTCCTGCTCGGTAACACAGATCTTCATACGCTCGTCAATGAGGCGCGTAACCTTGGGTAGTGTCCGGCTCTAGGCTTTTGCTTCTGGACTTGTGCCCATCCCGAAAACAATCAACAAGAACAAAACTATCTCCCCCCCTAAAAAAACTCCCCCCACCCCAACCAGTGTGCCGTGCCATAGTTTATTGAAGTCATTATGTGTGAGAGTCGTTCGGTGTCTTGGTTCGTTCGATTAGCTTTTTCGATTTTGAAATATAAAAATCATAAAAGCAACAATACATATATATACACCATTACATTTCATTTCACAATAAATAACGTTATGTTAATATAGCATTAAATCATTGGAGCAATTCAGCTAATCATTGAGTTCGTTACGAAGTAAGTCAAATCGATTGGTGGTCTGAATATTATAGCCCCTCACCCCGGGGCCGCTTCTGCCCATCGGAAGGTTACTCTCTTCGTTTGGTCTTGATTGGGGGAGGAGTGATGCTCTGGGGTAAAAGTCACACAGTTCCCAGGTGTGTATAGGGCTGTCTTCTATTTGTGTCTGCCAGGTTTGAAGATGTGGGACGACGTTATTATTTCTAAAATGTATTAATACCAGGTCACCAGGTATATCTTTTCGAAGGGGACCTAGCCAGCCCACCCTTCTAACACTTCGTATTCTTCCATCAATATCAGGTGGCAAGGGTCTATTTTTTGTTAACCAGAACACCACCTTGTTTCTTAGGTCCTGTTGTCTTTCAGTTTTTCCGTTTGTAAGTGCTGGCACTCCAGAGAGGACGCACACAAACGGAGCAGCCTCCGGCGGTAAGTGTATATGGTTAGATTTTCGTGACATATTCCTTAGGTTAGGAAGTGACCCTTTATGGAGTGTGGGTTCTTTGTTCAGCCCTATTCTGGAGGAGGAGCTCTGTGCTATTGTGGATTTTGCGATTACTTTCGGGGTGTTTGAAGATAACATGTGTGAGATGTTATGGGCACTTCAGTGGCGGGAAAAAACTGTGTTTGGTTGGGGCCTGCCATACTTTTTAAGAGTAGCGACTTTGCCTTAGTCATTTCCTCTATGCCCGTAATCCTATCCCCTAAGTTATTCATTCTTTCTATCAAGGGGGATATTATAGAGTTGATCATGATTTCTATCTGGGCCAATAGAGTTGGCCGGGTAGAAGGTGCAGAAGTTACCCGTTTCGCAGAATCCTTGCATGCTTTAGGGGTAATGGTGATAGGCAATGGAGGGCTTAAGTTCAGTTTTTGTTGTTTTGCTTGACTCCCCGTGTGTTTATCCACATTTCGTTTTCTTTTTCTTTTAACAGAGGGCACCTGGGGGGACATTATAGATTTCGTGTTACCTTTTGCAGGTAGACAAAGGGGAGTACCCAGCAAACTTTCATTTGGTTGGGATAATGTACTAGACTGGGGACTTGTGATTATTGCAGGGCAGATAGAAGCACTGGATTGCTTGATTCTCGATTCCACAGGAGCATACTTAGATTTACATAAATTATTGAGTTCCTCCAGCAATGATGAGTCTTGTGCTACGTCAACTGTCTGTGAGGGAGATTGCTTACTAAAAGTGTTATCTGTAGACAGACGCCATTCTGCTCTCACTATTTGACGGACAATGGGTGATGTTGCCTTATTTAGGTAGTGGTCCAACGTCCCCTTGGCCAAGTCCCTCTGGAGAATTGTGTTTTTGCGCACCCCCTTGCATGTCATAATGTAACTGGATTTTATGTAATTAGCACGGGAACAGCAACAAACACCTAGAAGCACCTAAAATGGTCACACATCACAATATGGTTTCCCTTGGGGAGGGCCGGTGTGTGCCTATGAATAATCTTCAGGGCTCTTTACCTCCTTTTGTTGCACGGCCAAGGGGGGTGGCCCGACCCGGCCTTTTCTGGCCTATGATGGCCTTGGATGGTCCCGCCCTTGTCCCGGGCTTCTCCCGGCGGCGACCCGCGCGCGATCCCGCGACGCGGGGGCTGGCCTCAGGAATGAGGTGTGGCAGAGTGTTCCGCCGCTAGGGCGTCTGGGGAATGAAGTCCTGTCCCGAACGCCCCCCTCGCACTGCGGCCGGTGGTGTGGCTTTGCGGCGGCGGAGGGGAGCGAATCAGCGGCGGTGGTCCCTGCAATGGGACTGACGAGGTATGCCCGCAAGTCCTGGTTGTTTTCCAGAGCCGTCTTCAGGGGGTGGTTTCTCAGTAAGGCGCAATAGGCGGAGGTATTTTGGACATGTTATTTTGTTAAATTCCGTTGATAGGAGTGATAAAATGGGTTGCCAAGTCGTGTGGAAGGATGCTGTGGATTGCGTGAACGTAGCCTGAATGCGCTCCATACCCATTGTGTACCATATTTTGTGTAGCCACCTGGTGCGAGTGGGCTTAGTGTTAGTGCCCCACAGCGATAAGATATGCTGGACTGCAGCGCCTGTAACCAGACCCATTTGCTTTCCTCTATGTGATTTCAGTGGGAATGTGAGTGTATTTGGAAGCCCCAATAGTGTGTATGCTGGGAAACGGTGAATTTCGGTGTCAAAGTGACTGTCAATGTCGTTGAGGACAGTAGTCCAGTAGGCTGTGAATTCCCTACAATCCCAAAGGAGATGTGTTAACGTGCCCGCTTCGCCACACTCTCTCCAGCAATGCGAGCTATGACTTGGGTTACCTCTATGTAACCTGACTGGGGTCAAATACCAGTATGTCGCGATCTTCACAGCGGATTCTCTACTGGCTGTGTTCCTGGCGGTGTGGTGGGCTCTGTAGTATATAGATTGCCATTCCTTGTTAGTGAGGGATCTCCCCAACTCCTCCTCCCAACGGCGCTGACCGGCTGATCGGTGGTCCTCAAGGAGCGGGCTTAGCATTTTATAGAGATCTGTGATAAGTTTGCAGTCAGACTCTTTGGTGATTAGCCACTTTTCAAAGGCCGTCAACCTCCTCCCGACTAGGGGGCTGATGTCAGGGTAAGTTAACCAATGCCGCATTCGGAAGTATTGAAATCGTTGTGGGGCGGTAATGCTGTAGAGCTGTGGCAGTGCCTTGAGCGGTATGAACCCGTACAGGTCGAAAAGATGACCCACCGATCTACATTCTGACCCTCGCCATTGTGAGAACGCATGGGCGTCCATCCCTGGGGCGAAGTCGGGATTGCCAAACAATGGTGTAAGTGGCGATGGGAAGGTAGTGAGCCCTCTCGTGGTTGCCACTGAGTCCCATACTCGAAGCACTGTGTGTGTTATGGGGGATTTCTGAAGATATTTGGGTCTGTTTGCGCGGTGTGAGATGGACCGGAAAGCCGACAACCGGAAGTGGAGAAAGCCGGGAGATGACGTCCAAACCAGACCGGAAGTTGCCAGCAGTCTAGCTCTCCGTGCTGACGTCGACGCACAGGATCAGCTGACGGGCAATGAAAACGGAATGGGGAGAGCTGAACGGCGGCGGAGTTGTGAGGACATGCCCAGGAGGTCGGAGGGAGACGAGAAGGCGAGTAAAGGAGAAGACCAGCAGCGGGAGGTGCTGAACGGAGGAGAAGACCAGCTACAGGAGGTGCCTCCAGGAGGAAGGGAACCGCGGAGGGAGCGAAACCCGGAGGAGGACCACCCAAGTACCCTCGAGACGCGAAAACCCGGCGGCCCACTGAGGGGAGAGGATGCCCCGGGTCCGGACGCCACGACCCTGTTGACGGGTCGTGGCCCAAGGCAAGTGCCACTAAGGGGAGCATTCTGGTGGGGTGGGTGGGGTGAAAAGGCATAACACTGACGGTGTCGACCTCTCTTTTCCTGCACACCCTCCCCCTTTTTTCCTGCACATTACGTATGGTGACCGTAGCACTATGAGCCTCATATAGTACAGGTATGATTAACCTGGTCCCATTCTTCTTTTTACCTCTGCCCTTCCATGGAGCCTGACGAGGGGGAGGAGTCACAGGAACCAAAGATCCAGGAAGAGAAGTAGACGCTCCATTCGGAAAAACAGCACCTAAGTCTCATTATTTTGTTGTTTTTCTTGTTCCCTAATTTACCTGTGTATAAACCTCTTACTAAACAGACACAAAGGAAGTGCTGAAATAAAGAGGCACGTTATGTCAAAAGCTACAACGACCCCTCCCTTATTTCACTAGACACTCGGACAGCCTTACACGTGGCTTAAGAAGGGTATCTTCCAAAGCGAGGTTTGCGCCATCGCTCTGTCTTTGAAGAGCCACTGCTTTTCTGACTCTGGCCTGTGCCACTCCACTAAGTAACGCAATTGTGCCGCTTGGAAATATTGCTGTAGGTTGGGGATCCCCAGCCCCCCTCGTCTGGTGCTCGATAGGACAAGCTTAGTCACATCCTAGGCTTTTTCCCAGCCCAAATAAAGTGCTGCACCGCCTCTTGCAGACTCTTGATGGTACCCGCAGGGGGAGTCACTGGGATGGTCTGGAAAATGTATACAAATTTGGGGAGTGCGGACATCTTTACGGCGGCGATCCGCCCCAGTAGTGATAGAGGTTGTTTCTGCCATCTCCTGAGGTCCCCTAAAAGGTGGGAGGTGGCGTTAGAGTAATTCAGAGTGACCGTTTGCTCCGTGGATGGGGTGAGGACGATCCCAAGGTATGGGAGCCGCGGGTAAACCAGCAGGCCCTCATAGAAAGGAGGTGGTTTGTGAGTGGTATGGGCATTTCTGCCTAATGGTAGGAGAATTGACTTCCCCCCTGTTTATTTTAATGCCTGACACCCTCCCAGACGCCTCCACCTCATCCAGGAAGGCTGGCACTGATCGCACAGGGTGTTCCAGCGCAGCCAAGATCTCGTCGGCGTACAGGTTGATTGGGTGAGGTTCTCTCCCAAAAGTGGTACCGAAGATGTCCGGGTTGTCCCACACCCTCTGTGCTAGTGGTTCTACATTGAGCGCGAAGAGGAGGGGTGAGAGCGGGCATCCCTGGTGGGTACCTCGGTGGATGTCGAAGGGTTTTGAGCCCTGGCCGTTGATACGTATCCTCGCCTGTGGATTAGCACGGCAGCTGGCAACCCAAGCTCTGTATCGTTCCCCAATACCAAAGTGCACCAGGACCTTCTCGAGAAAACCCCAGTCCACTCTGTCAAACGCTTTCTCAGCGTCTATAGACAGGAGCACGGAGTCTGTTTGCCCGTAGTGAGTTTTATCTATCAGGTGGAGAATGCGTTTGGTGGTGTTGCTACTTTGTGTGCCGGGAATAAACCCGGATTGGTCCGGTTCTTTGATGCCCGGAAGTCTTGGTCCCAGCCTGGAGGCGAGCACCCTGTAAATATTTTGAGGTTGAGGTTGAGTAGAGAAATCGTCTGGTGAGAGGCATCTTTACCCGGTCTAGGCAGAACTATGATATTGGCCTCTAACATATCAGAGGGGATTGAGCCAGGTCCTTGGAAAGAGTTGAAAAGTCTGGTAAGGATCGGCGCAATTAATGGGCAGAAAACCTTGTACTCAATCTCCACCTCCTTGCGTGTAGATTGAGCGGCGGCATTTTGAGGTCTTTCGACCTGCCTCCTGAAGACTGTGACGTAATCTCTGCAGCCAGGCGTCCCTCCACAAAAACTGTATACTCCTGCAGGTGGAACACATTTGTGGCATGGTGCACAGCAAAGGCTGTGGATCCCTGTTCTGCCCCTCTCTCAGAAGTACTCTTCTTCCTTATCTCTTTAGCCCAGCAGGGTTCTGCTCTGGGTGCTATCAAGGGCTACCTTTCAGCCATCTCTGCCTTCGTTCGGGTGCCAGATCAGCCTTCTCTTTTCAAGTCCCTGGTAGTTAACCATTTCTTGAAGGGCTTAATGCATCTCTTTCCTCCAATTCTTTTTGTTATGCCTCAGTGGGACTTGATTCTTGTACTGACTTACTTAATGTCCGCTCCCTTTGAGCCGCTTCATAACTGTCCTTTACGTCTCTTAACACTTAAGACTGCTTTCCCGGTAACCATCACTTCTGCTAGAAGGGTGTGTGAGCTCCAGGCTCTTTCCTCAAAACCTCCTTTCTTGTCTGTTCATCCGGACAAGGTGGTTCCCCGGACCCGTCCGTCCTTTCTTCCTAACGAAGTCACTGCCTTCCACATTGGGCAGACCATTACTTTGCCCACCTTCTTTCCGCCTCCACATCCTTCAAAGAAAGAAGAGAGGCTCCACCGTCTGGGCCCAAAGCGTGCGCTCTTCTTCTATCTGGATCGCACAAAACAGTTCCGGGTGGATGATCAACTTTTTGTTGGCTACGTGGGTGCAATGAAGGGTCGGTTCGTACACAAACGCACCATTTCTCTATGGGTTGTGTTGTGTATTACGGCTTGTTACTCTGGGTAAAAAGGAGCCTCCTGTCGGGCTACGCGCTCACTCGACCAGGGGGACAGAAGCCACTACTGCCTTAAGAAGAGGAGTGCCTCTGAATGGCCACATGGGCATTGTTGCCCACGTTCACCAAACACTACTGCCTAGACAGCCAAGTCCGGAGAGACGACTTCTTTGGTTGTTCTGTTCTCCAGGACTTTCTGGTGTGATCTTGTTTCGCAGACCCACCACCGAGGTTGGTATTGCCTGGGTATCTATTCTAAGGTAAGGAATCTATAGCTAACGTGTTTCTTTCAGATGCACATGTTACTTACCTTCGGTAACAATATATCTGTAAGAAATGTTAGTTAGTTATAGATACCTTACCACCCCACCCATCCTCCCTGTTCTGCTAACTGATTTCTAGGGATAAGGACATCCTTTCAGGGCTCTAGTTTTGTGCACCAATAGTCAGTGTCTTGCATGGCTCTGCGTTTCTGATGTGGAAAGTCGTGTACAGAACTGACACCAGCGCGCGAGGGCGGTGTCCAAGTAGCTGCCACAATGTCATCCCGGCGAAGACGGACGCAGAGCCGACCGACGCCACCTTCCGACACGCAGAGGTATGGCTGACGAAAAAACTTTCCGGATCCAGTTTGACGCCTGGGGCTAATTCTAAGGTAAAGAATCTATAACTAACTAATGTTTCTTTCAGATATATCGTTACCGAAGGTAAGTAACTTTTGCACCTGAAAGCCAAAGAGGATAGTATTGACTCAGAACTTGTCCCTCCACTTGTGCTCTGTGCCTGCAGCATTCCTTTTTTTAAAAGTTCTTCTGAAATCCACTCTATACTTGCCAAATGTCCTAGACACAGTATCCCCTCACTTTCCTTGCACTCTGCTACAGATCTCTGCAAATCTATAAGCATACTTGCCTTGATTGTTCTTTATACTTAATCAGTGTTGTTCTTGTTTCCCCCAAAAATTATTTACCTTGCTTGCACTATTTTCTTCAGTAAGTTGTCAAGTAGTGTGTTATATAGAACGTTCAAACAATAAAGTTGTATTCATTTTTATTGTTCCTAACTGCTTGTTTTTTCTTACAGCAAGGTGTCTGGGAAGCCCTTTTGGCATCTCTGGAAATCCTTATTAGATCTGATCATCCTCAACAGATGTTTAACATTAAGCAGTTGTTACAGGCTCAAATAGTTCATCACTTCTTGCTTACTTGTCAAGTGCTGCAGGTATGAAATGGTCACTTGTTTCAAAATGCTGTTTGTGTACTCATGTTACTAATAGCGTGCTTTTTGTAAGTTTCTCTGTAAACCTTTTTTGTAAAGTAGTTTGTCATTTGCTATGCTACTGCTGTAGTAGGCTGCAGGCTGATAATTTTAAAAATTGCCGTTTTTTTTTCATTTTCTTTACTTTAATTCACATTGAGCCCTGTTTTATCTGCGCTTGCAGCGCCCACATACCTGCACCTTAAACTGTGCCCCTCACCGCGTTTTGAGCGGATTTGTCATCTAGTGCTAGCGTTTTCGCGCGTGCCCGCCATCTTGGGGGTGGTTGTGGCGAGTGTGCCATTTGCTGAGCGCTCTAGCGCTTTTTGCTACCAACAGGTGTGCCCTATTTAAGGTGAACTTTAGTGTAGCTCGGCCTTGGACAAGGGAACAGCACGCACGCGCGCTATGCTGCTGCTGTAGTAGGCTGCAGGCTGATAATTTAAAAAATTGCCGTTTTTTTCATTTTCTTTACTTTAATTCACATTGAGCCCTGTTTTATCTGCGCTTGCAGCGCCCACATACCTGCACCTTAAACTGTGCCCCTCACCGCGTTTTGAGCGGATTTGTCATCTAGTGCTAGCGTTTTCGCGCGTGGCCGCCATCTTGGGGGTGGTTGTGGCGAGTGTGCCATTTGCTGAGCGCTCTAGCGCTTTTTGCTACCAACAGGTGTGCCCTATTTAACGCTCGCTTTACCCGCGCAGCGGTGACGCGCAGCGGTAGCGCCTGGTCGGCGCCTGGTCGGCGCCTGAGTCAAGCCAGAGTCCTGCCCGTCTGCGCCCGTCAGCGACCCGGAGGCGCTCGGGGGGGCGGGTCAGGCTCGGTCTTGCATTATGTGTCGGTCAGGACCTTTCACGCTGCGCTATACTGCGGGGGAGCTCCGTGCTCTTCTCACTGGTTCCAGTGGCTGCTGTACTGCAAGTCCATCTGCCCCGGTTGCGGTTGGTGCCCCTCACGTGCTCTGCCTGGGCCCCCTGGCAATTCCAGCGCCAGTGTGCGATATCCCTGCATGCTACTTAACACCAGATCAGCATGCAGACACGCTCAAGATATCTTTGAGCTACTGGACACGGCCAAACCTCTGTGCCTCATGCTTACTGAGACATGGTGGGGAGAGTCGTCGAATCCGGATGTTGCCATGGCTGTCCCGCCTGATTACAATGTCTTCAGGAAGGACAGAGCGGTGGGAAGGGGCGGCGGAGTGGCACTGGTGGTGAGGAAAGATCTGGCTTGTACTATCCTGCCAGTGGAGGATATTCGTGGCTCGGAGGCCCTTGCTTTTTCCATCTCTCTGGCCCCGCAGCAATCAGTAAAGGGGCTATTGGTCTATAGACCTCCTGGCCCTCACGGAATGTTTTTTGAAGATCTTGATTCCGTTTTACTGAGTTTGGCCTTGAAAGCAGAACACTGCATTCTGGCCGGGGATTTTAACTTCCGGATGGACGATTCGCTAGATGCGGCCGCTATTAAAATCATAGAGGCCACGGCACCATTGGGATTGCATCCCTATCTACATGGGCCGACGCACGACAAGGGGCACACTTTAGACCAGGTTTTCTCGACCTCCCCTCTTGAGGGGTTAGAGATTATCCCGGTTCTATGGTCAGACCATCGGCTGGTTAAATTTTCCATCTGTGGCACAGTTAAACTGACTGTGGCCGCCCCACTGCAGCATGTTCATACCCATAGGGCATATCATCGAGTGACCCCTGAGATGCTGGCTCAGGCTGCTCTGGATCATCCTTGCCCTCTCTCGGGAGACCTGACGAAGGACTTGGAGTCCCTGCAGGTATGGCTGACTGACAGGCTTAATGATCTTGCCCCGGAACTAGCCCCTCGTCGTACTCCTAAACGAGTTTCCGCCCCCTGGTTTACCGTTGCACTGTCGGCTAAGCGGCAGCAGTGTAAGGTAGCCGAAAGAGCTTGGCGGGTTAAATACGATGAGGTGGCTAAGGTGACTTTTAAGAACATGGTTAAGGAGTATCACCGGGAGATTCGCCTAGGTAAGAAAGCCTACCTGGCAGGGAGGATAGAAGCGGCCTCCAACTCCTGCAAGGAGATTTTCTCTATAGTCAGGGAATTTACATCGCCACGGCTAAACATCGCTGAGGAGAGGCCCTCCGACTCCTGGGCGGCGGATCTTGCCGGATTTTTTACGAGCAAGATCCAACTTGTACAGGCCTCTTTCCCATCGGCTACATCCGCGGAGCGAACTGCCACTGAGGCCATTCGATCGCCTCTGGCCTTGCCAGGTCTGATACTGGGCGCTTTTCCATCTATATCGGAGCCCGCCTCTTTAGCACTCATGGGCAGCTTGAAATCTGGCTCGCCCCTGGATCCTTGCCCCGCTAAGATACTGGCGAAACTGGCTGATGTGATCAATCCTTTGGTCAATCCGCTGCTAAATCTCTCGTTGAGCCAGGGAGTGGTCCCGCAGGCTTGGAAGCAGGCTATGGTCATCCCGCTGCTCAAGAAGCCTGGTCTGGACCCTAAGGCCCCTGTTAACTATCGGCCTATCTCTCTGCTGCCGGCTCTTTCGAAAATTGTTGAAAAGCACGTGCAGACGGTGCTTTCCAATTTTCTAGAGGCAAACGAGATTCTGCATGCCACCCAGTCAGGTTTTCGCCCTAATCTTAGCACGGAGACTGCGCTCCTCGAGGTCTCCGAAACAATCAAGGAGATCTTGGATTCAGGGGGTAAAGCCATGCTGGTGATGTTGGATTTGTCGGCGGCCTTTGACACCGTTCCCCATGATGGTCTTCTCACAAGACTCTATGAGATAGGACTTCGGGGAACGGTGCTCAGCTGGTTTTCTTCCTTCCTAGCTGGCCGCCGGCAAACGGTCTGGGCCTCACCAGATTCCGCCGTGATGCCTCCACTGGGTGTTGGGGTCCCTCAGGGCTCTATTTTGAGCCCGACCCTCTTTAATATCTTCATGACCCCTTTGGCGGCATTGGCGGAGTCGCTTGGGGCCCGGATCGTATCTTATGCCGACGATACCCAGCTCCTCTTCTCGTGTAAGAGAGGAGGAGATTTCGATGGGGAGAGTATCCGGGATTGCCTTGGGGCTGTGTTTCAATGGTTCCAACTGCACAGCCTCAAGTGCAATTCCGACAAGTCCGAGATACTCTTCTTTGGGTGCGACACGGAGCCAGACTGGCAGGCCTGGTGGCCTATCGACATGTTTCCCCCTACGTGTTCATCCCAAATAGCTAAAAACTTGGGTGTTAAGATGGACACGGGGCTGACAATGAAAGCCCAGATTTTGGGGGTGTCGGGCATGTGCTTTGGCCTCCTCAGGATGCTGCGGAGGTTTCTTCCCCTGTTATCGGAGGAGCACCGGAAGCTGACTGTACAGGCCCTGATTGGCTCCAGGTTGCATTATTCGAACATTTTATACCTGGGCCTACCAGAGTACCTGTTACAGCGGCTACAGGTTGTACAGAATGCTGCGGCAAGGGCGGTCTACGGAGTGAACAGGCGTACCAGCGCTGCGGGCTTGCTCCAGACCTTGCACTGGCTCCCAATCCGTAAGCGGATCGCCTTCAAGGCCCTGCCTTTGGCATATAAGGCCCTTCATGCGTCGGGAGCGAAGTATCTCCAGAGGAGACTGACTTTCTACCAACCAGCCCGCTCTCTGAGATCAGAATCTTTATTTCTGGCTACTGTTCCACGAGTGAAGAGAGCACGTCTGGGAGGTCGCTCCTTTGGATTACTGGCGCCCCAATTATGGAATTCTCTGCCCCTTTCCCTCCGGGGATCCACTGGCTTACTAGCCTTTAGAAAGGACCTTAAGACCTGGCTGTTTGTCCAGTAGGCCTTTTTTTTGTGTGCTGTGTTTTTTTACTTCTGGGTCTTTTTCTCTTTTAATGTGTTATGTTAGTTTACTGCAGCCTTCTTCAATTAAAAGCGCCGGGACACTCTTTTTGAGTAGCCGTGCGCTCTACAAAAAACCATTTAACATAACATAACGTAACATAACATTTGTCTCAGCCATTGTCCAGGTCTCCACTGGGTGTGAAAGGGTAAAAAGGTTCCTTTCATTAGGTTGAGCGTGAGCCAGCGCGCAAATGCTGCCCTGCGTAGATCTGTGGTAGTTCAGTACGGAGAGAAGCTTCGCCCACTCCCCCGCCCTTATTGTTCATTGGCTTGTGTGTTTATCCTTTGTAAATGCTGTCTTCTGATTCATTATGAGGCTGGATAGTCCTGCCTTAGTACAGCCATGTCATCATTTGTATCCTCCCATGGCTACTGGCCCCTTTACTTCGGTTCTCACACGGCAAGCACTATTTTCTTTGATGAGTTTGTCCTACGTGAGGCACGAGGTGCTTTAATTACATTCAGCGCGCTGTGCGCGCTTTCACTTTCTAAGCTTCCATGACAATCGAGACCGCTGGCTTCTTTCAACAACTGATAATCAGTGTTCATGAATTTAAAGCCCCTTTGGCAAGGGGATAACGATGGCCACGAAAAAATTGAACACATAAAGTAGGTATTATGCCATTCATAGCATTTACACAAATAATATTGCGTCTCACAGAATATCAGTCCAATCCCATTGTTTTTTTTTTCAGGGCACTAAATGGTTTTGGCGCAAGATTAAAGCCTATGCAGCTATTAGCATCATAGTAAGAGTACAGGGTTGGTGTAGCATGACACGCAAGTAACATACAGTTCCATAAGGAGAGCCGTTCTCTTCTATAAGGGCAATTATTTTGAAGGCAGAGGCGCTCCACTGGTCATCTATAGATGCATTGAAGTCTCGAGTCTGGGAGCTAAAGTTTTCCTTTTAAATGGCTGCCCCTAGCATTATACTGTTCCATTGAAATCGAACAACTACCAGCCCCAGATAAGCAATGGTTTGGTATGTTTACTGGTCTCCTGGCAACAGGAAGCCACTCTACTCACCGAGAATGCATAAACGGTACTCTCTCGTAACAATAAACGCTGTTTAAGCACAGTAATTCTGAAAAAAATTACATATGTTTGACACGTAAGAAATGCAAATATGCATTTAAACAAAAAGATGTAAATAATATTTGTGATGTAACGTGTATGCCTGCCAGTGGACAGCGGATTTCATTAATACATTTTTTGTTTTTTCAGTCTTAACCCTCGAGGACAGCCCAGAATAAACCGAATGAGTAGTTCTTGTTGAAGACGTTATACATAGTATTGGCCAGTGAGAGCCTCTGCAATTGTAAAGGTCAGGCAAAACGTCACTGTTACACTAGGAATATACTTGAGACAGTGATGTCTTCTTGACCAGCCTCATCTTGGTATCGGCCTACAGCCCAAAGCCTATAAGATTGAAGAAATAATATATATGTTATTTAGTATGTGTGGAAAGCGACAATCCTTTTGATACCTAGATTGCGTTTTCAATCCTTACCCCATTAAACAAAGGATAAGGAGAGGCCTGAGATGGCTCCTATTTTATTACACGCTATATCGCGTGGGAAAAATAGCCAGTGTTGGTGCCTACTCTGAGTGCACTTGACTTTAATGTCCATCGCCTGTTTCGCTGCGTAGTAATGTAAGCCGCCTGTAACTGCTCTGCTGCAGCGGCAGAAGTTGGAGTGTGGCTGTCACTGGAGTGCTGGAGATACCGCAGCACCCCTCTCCTCCCCCGCTGTCCCAGCTTGGCAGCCCAGGAGAAACCCGAGGTACGGGCAGGAGGGAAATATGTTATGTTATGTTATGTTATGTTAATAACTTTTATTAGGCGCACAGCTGCCTCAGCAAAGGGGCGTCCTGGCGCCTGATCAAGAACCACAACACAACAGATCGATGCTGAGAAGAGAGGGAATCAGTCAGCGGAGGCAAACAGGTGGGTTTTTATAGCGCGTCTAAAGAGAGTCAGGCTATTTAGGGCACGAATATGGACAGGGAGGGAGTTCCATAATCCAGCCGCCAAAACACAAAAGGAGCGACCTCCCATCCTACTCAGTCTGAACCTAGGTTTAATCGCCAGAAGAAGAGATTCAGACCTGAGAGACCGCGTGGGGACATAGAGAGAGACAAGGCCCACAAGGGCAGGAGGCGACGAGAGTTTCAGGATCTTAAATGTCAGACAGAGAGCCTTGAATTTGATTCTCTGTCTGACTGGCAGCCAGTGAAGGGATGTCAGGACTGCAGAGACAGAACAACGTCTCGGGAGGCCAACAATGGCCCGCGCAGCGGCATTCTGCACCCTCTGTAGCCTAGTAGCCTCAGCCTGATTTACTCCAAGCAGCAGTGCACTCCCGTAGTCCAGCCGAGAGAGGATGGAGGCCTGGACCACCAGTTGCCGAGTAGGAGGGTCGAAGAATTTGAGGACTGGTCGCAGTCCTCGCAGAATACCATAACAGGTAGCTGCAATCTTCTTTGTGTGGCTGGTAAAAGAGAGGCTAGAATCCAGCCAGACCCCCAGGTTCTTAACTTCGGCCGCTGGGACGGGGGACACCCCCAACTCAGGAGGCCACAGCTGATTTAACTGGGGGTGAATCAGTGATAGAAGTTGGTGGGATCGGAAGGGCACGGCGTGCCCCTACTTTTAAAAATCATTTCAGTCCGTTCCCCTACTTCTTTCTTTCAAAAAATCGTCCCGGGACGGAAAACAATAACTTTTTCATTCAGCTTCCAGGGCCTGCTTGCACTTCTCTGTTGAACTCCATAGACTGCAGCAGCCCCTCCTTAGCTCTCACAGACTGTGGGCAGGCCATTGTCATTCCGATTGAGGCCGATTATCCCTTTTGGAATGACAATGCGTCCGCCCTCTCTGCCTTTAGCATATCATGTGCCAGTGAGATCAGAGTTAGTGATTACAGAGGAGCTTTCCCCAAACAGAGTACTGTGGGGAATGTGCCCCCTTGTGTAATTTGTTAATGTTGTACACAGAGTGAACTGGGCAGGAGCAGTGACGGGACAGAAGAGGCGACAGGAAGGGAGAGGTAATGGGGCAGGAGAGGTGACCGTGCAGAAGACGTAACGTGCAGGAGAAGTGACAGGGCAGGAGGAGTGACAGCGTAGGAGAAGTGACAGGGCAGGAGGAGTGACAGCGTAGGAGAAGTGACAGCGTAGGAGAGGTGACAGCTTAAGAGAGGTGACGGGGCAGGAGAGGTGACGGGGCAGGAGAGGTGACGGGGCAGGAGAGGTGACACGCAGGAGAGGTGACGGGCCAGGAGAGGTGACGGGCCAGGAGAGGTGACGGGCCAGGAGAGGTGACGGGCCAGGAGAGGTGACGGGCCAGGAGAGGTGACGGGCCAGGAGAGGTGACGGGCCAGGAGAGGTGACGGGCCAGGAGAGGTGACGGGCCAGGAGAGGTGACGGGGCAGGAGAGGTGACGGGGCAGGAGAGGTGACGGGGCAGGAGCGGTGACGGGGCAGGAGCGGTGACGGGGCAGGAGCGGTGACGGGACAGGAGCGGTGACGGGACAGGAGCGGTGACCGGACAGGAGCGGTGACCGGACAGGAGAGGCGACGGGGCAGGAGAGGCGACGGGGCAGGAGAGGCGACGGGGCAGGAGCGGCAACGGGGCAGGAGCGGTGACGGGGCAGGAGCGGTGACGGGGCAGGAGGAGTGATGGGGCATGAGAAGGAGCGGTAACCGGGCACGAGCAGTGAACGGATAGGGGCAGTGAGCGGGACAGGAGAACTGATTCGACAGGAGAACTGATTCGACAGGAGAAGTGAACGGGCAGGGGCAGTGAACGGGCAGGATCATTGACGGGGCAGGTGCAGTGACGGGGCAGGAGCAGTGACTGGGCAGGAGAGGCAACAGGAAAGGAGAGATGATTGGGCGGGAGTGGTGACCGGGCGGGAGTGGTGACCGGGCGGGAGTGGTGACCGGGCGGGAGTGGTGACCGAGTCAGGAGAGGTGACCGAGTCAGGAGAGGTGACCGAGTCAGGAGAGGGGACCGAGTCAGGAGAGGGGACCGGGTCAGGAAAGGTGACCGGGTCAGCAGAGGTGACGGGGGCAGTAGAGGTGACGGGGGCAGAAGAGGTGACGGGGGCAGGAGCGGTGACGGGGGCAGGAGCGGTGACGGGGGCAGGAGCGGTGACGGGGGCAGGAGCGGTGACGGGACAGGAGCGGTGACGGGACAGGAGGAGTGATGGGGCATGAGAAGGAGCGGTAACTGGGCACGAGCAGTGAACGGATAGGGGCAGTGAACGGGGCAGGAGAAGACATGGGACAGGAAAAGTGATGGGACAGGAAAAGTGATGGGACAGGAGAAGTGATACGACAGGAGAAGTGATACGACAGGAGAAGTGAACGGGCAGGGGCAGTGAACGGGCAGGGGCAGTGAACGGGCAGGGGCAGTGAACAGGCAGGGGCAGTGACTGGGCAGATGCAGTGACTGGGCAGGAGCAGTGACGGGGCAGGAGAGGCAACAGGAAAGGAGAGATGAATGGGCGGGAGTGGTGACCGGGCGGGAGAGGTGACCGGGCGGGAGAGGTGACCGGGCGGGAGAGGTGACCGGGCGGGAGAGGTGACCGGGCGGGAGAGGTGACCGGGCGGGAGTGGTGACCGGGCGGGAGTGGTGACCGGGCGGGAGTGGTGACCGGGCGGGAGTGGTGACCGGGCGGGAGTGGTGACCGGGCGGGAGTGGTGACCGGGCGGGAGTGGTGACCGGGCGGGAGTGGTGACCGGGCGGGAGTGGTGACCGGGCGGGAGTGGTGACCGGGCGGGAGTGGTGACCGGGCGGGAGTGGTGACCGGGCGGGAGTGGTGACCGGGCGGGAGTGGTGACCGGGCGGGAGTGGTGACCGGGCGGGAGTGGTGACCGGGCGGGAGTGGTGACCGGGCGGGAGTGGTGACCGGGCGGGAGTGGTGACCGGGCGGGAGTGGTGACCGGGCGGGAGTGGTGACCGGGCGGGAGTGGTGACCGGGCGGGAGTGGTGACCGGGCGGGAGTGGTGACCGGGCGGGAGTGGTGACTGGGCGGGAGTGGTGACTGGGCGGGAGTGGTGACTGGGCGGGAGTGGTGACTGGGCGGGAGTGGTGACTGGGCGGGAGCGGTGACTGGGGCGGGAGCGGTGACTGGGGCGGGAGCGGTGACTGGGGCGGGAGCGGTGACTGGGGCGGGAGCGGTGACTGGGGCGGGAGCGGTGACTGGGGCGGGAGCGGTGACTGGGGCGGGAGCGGTGACTGGGACGGGAGCGGTGACTGGGGCGGGAGCGGTGACTGGGGCGGGAGCGGTGACTGGGGCGGGAGCGGTGACTGGGGCGGGAGCGGTGACTGGGGCGGGAGCGGTGACTGGGGCGGGAGCGGTGACTGGGGCGGGAGCGGTGACTGGGGCGGGAGCGGTGACTGGGGCGGGAGCGGTGACTGGGGCGGGAGCGGTGACTGGGGCGGGAGCGGTGACTGGGGCGGGAGCGGTGACTGGGGCGGGAGCGGTGACCGAGTCGTGACCGAGTCAGGAGCGGTGACCGAGTCAGTAGCGGTGACCGAGTCAGGAGCGGTGACCGAGTCAGGAGCGGTGAAGGGGGCAGGAGCGGTGACGGGGGCAGGAGCGGTGACGGGGGCAAGAGAAGTGATTAGGCAGGAGCAGATAACGGGAAGGAGCAGAAAACGGGCAGGAGTAGTGAACGGGGCAGGAGCGGTGATCGTGCATGAGCAGGAGTACTGACTGGACAGGAGCAGTGAAAGGGCAGGAGCAGTGACGCGGCAGGAAAAGTGATGGGGCAGGAGACGTGACGGGGCAGGAGACGTGACGGGGCAGGAGACGTGACAGGGCAGGAGACGTGACGGAGCAGGAGACGTGACGGGGCAGGAGACATGATTAGGCATGAGCAGGAGCAGTGAATTGGCAGGAGCAGATAACGGACAGGAGCAGATAACG
Organism: Lissotriton helveticus; assembly: GCF_964261635.1. Classification (NCBI taxonomy): domain Eukaryota; kingdom Metazoa; phylum Chordata; class Amphibia; order Caudata; family Salamandridae; genus Lissotriton; species Lissotriton helveticus. The sequence continues at coordinate 1,152,948,350 of NC_136067.1, read as the reverse complement.
GCAGGAGCAGATAATGGGCAGGAGCGTGACGGGACAGGAGAAGTGACGGGCAGGAGAAGTGATTAGACATGAGCAGAAGCGGTGAATTGGCAGGAGCAGATAACGGACAGGAGCAGATAACGGCAGGAGCAGATAATGGGCAGGAGCGTGACGGGGCAGGAGAAGTGAACCGGCAGGAGTAGTGAACCGGCAGGAGTAGTGAACCGGCAGGAGTAGTGAACCGGCAGGCTTAGTGAACCGGCAGGAGTAGTGAACCGGCAGGAGTAGTGAACCGGCAGGAGTAGTGAACCGGGCAGGAGCAGTGACTGGGCAGGAGCAGTGATGGGGCAGGGGAAATGACAGGGAAGGAGCGGTGATGGGGTAGGAGAAGTGACCGGGCAGGAGAAAGTGACTTGTACTTATGTTCCTTGCCTATTTATTTGTATACTATTGCATGACATTGCCTATTTATTTATATACTATTGCATGACATCCACTGATGTGTCTGCAAAGCATACCTGTTGCCCTGAAATTTTGTCCTGCATTTTGACCTCTTGTCCTGAAGTTTTGTAGTGAATTTCGACCCCTTGTCCTGATTTTTCACACTCATCATCCTAAATTTGCACCCATGCCAGTTGGCCACCCCACTCTGCAGTGCCCACGACCTCCTCCCCCTTCCCTTCTATCTAGGGGCCTGCAAAGCAACACTGAAAGGGCCATCAGACAACTGTGAATTGACTGGTGACACAACAGAGCAGAGCAGATTGTTGACAATGCAATATCCGCCCTTGATTAGCAGTGGATTCCAGAACAAGGAGTGTAAAATCCTCTGTGTAGAGGATGCTGTGGTGCAGGGAGGCACACATACTAGTTTATTTTAACAAACTGACTACACTGAAGGGGTACCTGTGCACCCTAAACTGGAAACACAGTGATCCATGACATTTGTATCTAATAAGCATACATATCTGCAGTATTGCATTGAAAAAGGTAACTACGCCGGACTGGCCGTTCCAGGCATCAGGCGTTTCCCAGGGCGATTTTGTACAAGTGCAGGAGTTTTAAAAACACTGCAAAGTTCTTTGTATATTCAGCAGGTTTCGGTCAACAATACAAATGCCAAGATAACAAATAATGATCTGCTGGAGAGAGATGGGAGCATGTTTTGTCTAGTGGCTGTTTTACTCACCTAAGGTAGCGCAGAGGGGTAATATGCCTGCTCGAAAGAACGTGTACCATGCATATCAAAGAGCAATATTTTATGTGCATAGTTCAGTGGGTACTGCTTTGTGTTCACTTCCCGAATGAAAGGACACTTGAATACATATGACCTGGCAGTTCGGGCTGGACTGTTCCCATCGGGTGCAGGATCAAGACTAATTTGCATATGGATGAGTCCAAACTGGAATGGAATGGTGAGAAAAAAACTGTGGATTTAGGCCCAGATCGCTGTACTGGAGTGAATGTATGACATTGTTCTGCATTCTGTCCACCAGTTGTTCTTTTTGCTATATTATGATTGAGCAGCTAGCTGGCTGACATGAATATGAAGGAGCCTTTGTCGGTTTCCGTGAGTCTAGATTCTCCTGAAGAGTCCCTTTCTCTTCTGAGCCCTGCTTAACACATGTGTACAGGAGGAGCCCTGTATTCATGTCCTCAGTGTTTGAGACAAAAATACTAATGGATTTCTGACAATGAGAGTAAAGTAAAAGCATTAAGGTAACATGTTGTTCCTGCTTATATTTCACACGCTTTACATAAACCTGTATTCCCTATGAGTGTTTGCTGTTTCCTGAATTAAACCTCAAATAAACATGTTTATCCATTGTTTTTATTAAATAACGTTATAAGCTGTAACTGGTCAGTGAAATGCTAAACGTACTAAAAATGGTATGTTTTGCTATTTCTAGCCACACCCCTGACTCTGCCCACTGATCCAATCTTCGGTTATTCCCGCCCCCTGATTCTCCACCCACAGTTCCCATACTTTTTTTCCCCCACTTCGACCACTGGGGCGAATCCGATACAGCAGAAGGGTAGAGCCCGTGCTCAGCACTTAGCATCATCTGAGCGCTGTCAGCAGTAGCAGGGCATGATGAACAGGTTCAGGAAGTGGCTGTACAAACCCAAGGTAAGTGTCAGTCCTGGTCGGACTTGATGCCCAGTCAATATCACTCAGGGTCTGTTCACCCTTTGTCATTTTAAGTGTAGACGGAGAGGCATCCCGTCCACCAAAATATGGGGAGTGATAGGGCAGACTTTTGTCATTTATCAAGGGGTGGCTATAACCTCGGGACTGAAGCCCCGACCCCACCCTCAAACTTCACTATACAGTGATTGTCGTGATAAGCATGGGATAGGTCATCACACTTGCAGTGTCTTTCGAGCACTGGGGGGTGGAGGGGTGTCTGATTGAAAACTGGGGACCTCAAACACCTACTTAACAATCCAGGTGAGTTATCCGAAACTAGCAAATGGAAACCCCTCTATCCCTACCGACTTCCATTATACATTGAGCGACCACTTGGGGATTTTATCATGTACTTTAAAGTGTGTGTGTTAATATCCGGGGCGCGTTCCCATAAATCTATGGGTATGTATGGCAGCGCTTACCCACCCCTTCTGGACCATCATTACCCTTTTGGTTTTGAGAATCTGTGGCCATTGGGATGTTCACCCAGGCACAGAGATGCCCAAGCCTGTGCCTCGCCATCTGAACCTTACTTCTTCTGGGCCTGAGACCACCTGCCTGAGTCACACCGGCCTCCTTTGTTGTGGTCAGGTCGGCGAATTTCCACCCTCGCTGCCATGCCTGGGGCTGGTGCTATCTTACATAGGAAATTTACAACGAGGTGAACATATCTTTGGGGCCAGCCTCTATATTCTCATTTGAAAAGGATTTCCTGGCGGGCGCAAAGTCTAGATGCGCGTTTTATTTTTTACTTGCACGAGATTGATTGTGCCCCATGGCGAGGTGGTTGTTGCCATTTGTGGATGTTACTCAGTCTTGCCTGGCAGCACTAGAGAGAGTTGGTATTTGTAGCAGGACGTACTTTCTCCAGAGAGGCACAGGCTCTTGCACTGTACTTGAAACTTACCACGAGTTGACCTGACCGTCCCTTTATTTTTATTGAAATGTATCTGTGGGACTTGGACTTGTGTCCCAGATCCTCCGATTTTGTAACTAAGGGAGCTTAAAAGTAGAGCTTTTCTAATATACCGTTGTATGCCACACACGTGGAAGCAAGGGGGCATGGATGTGTGTTGAATGCTTAATGTAGAATGATGGAATAATGTAGGTGATGGTTAGTAAACTACTGCTGTTTATGTGCTGCTGCACAGTTCTGTTTGTCTTACGTTGTGTTATTGGCATTTTTGTAATGCACATTCACCGTCCTTGATGGCGCTGTAGGCTGTCTGGTGGTGCCCAGCAGTTATTTAGGTATTTCCCTCACAGCCTCAGAGTCTGGATTGCCCTGTGATGATATATATGTTCTGGGTATTGTATTCTATTCAGTCTGATTATGTGTCCCTGTCCTGTTTAATGAGCTGAGGATGTGTGATTCTGATGTTGTAGATTTACCGAAGGGTCTTTATGAACTGCCAAGGCGCATTGGATGTCGGTAAGATACCCTTTGCCCTGCTTTTAGAGAGCAGTCACCAGTGCGCTGGTGACAGCAAGCACCAACCAGTGCACTGAAATAGTTAACTTTTTCCTAACCTGTTTGGCTTACCATTATTGCTGCTAACTGAAACAGAACCATCTATAGTAATTCCCAATTAAACAACTCTGAAAAGCCTATTTCTCATTACTGGTGGTTTTCTTCACAGTTGAGTGGCGGCACATTTAAGCAGATTGCCTCCCGAGTACAGCAACCTCCTAAAGAGACCTTTGAATAACCAAAGCTGGAATGCGTTTTAAGCCATATTAAGAGCCATAGTCTCCTAATTTAGAGTGTTGTTTAGATTACTGGACCTTACGTTGGCTTTAGTTTAGTTTAAACAGCCTGGAAGGTATTTGTCTAGGTCTTAATTGTGATTCTTAGTTGGAACCGGCTCTTCATTTTCCAGGGTGTATGTTTAAGAATCCGCTTTTAAAAGGAGGAAAGGGATGTGCTGAGGAACGGGACGTGGTGTGGTACTGAAAGGCCTCTCTTACCTGCATGGTGTACTTCACTTTTTTGGTGCGACGTAAGAAATCTGCATGATGTAGCATGGAAAATTACCCTTCAGTTTGAATCTGCCAGGCTTTGATTAACATGCTGTTCAGTTTGGAGAGATTCAGAGCATGGCTTTGAAACGAAATCTGCGATCTTCAGTGAAGTTGTGTGTAATACTATTAAATAAAGGTATTTTTAGGTCGGGCCTGGGCAGCGCTTGCACTGCTCTGCGAGGCAGGCTGTGTTTGAGTATGAACTTGAAGCTACCCTCACTTTCCGCTTATATTTTTCATTGGTTTGAGTCATTGTCCTTTGTAAATACTGGCTTCTGATTCGTTAATAGGCTTGTTAGTCCCTCCTTAGTTACTGCCTTGTCTTCATTTGTAACCTCCCATGAGGACTGTCCCTTTTGCTTCTGTTGTTACACTGGTATGTCTTATTTAGTGTGTAAGCACTATTTTCCTTAATGAGTTAATCCTACTTCAGGCACAACATGCTTTCCTGCAACATTCAGAGCGCCATGCACGCTTTCACTTTCGAAGCAGCCCGGGACAATGGAGGGTGCTTTTTAGGTTTTGCCTGGCGTAGCACTGCGCAGGCGAAATCTTATGTTTACCAGTACGGGTCTTTGTCCCGCCTCTCTCTTCCATTGGCTAGCTCCATAAATGGAGACTAGCCATTGGAAGACGGATCTGTCCGTAATTGTCGGACCAGATTCGTGGGTGTTCCGTAGATTTTTTCGCATCCCGCCCCTTTTAGAACGTCATGCGGCGGTGGGCGGATGTTTTTTTTTTTGTCTCGGCATATTTTTGCCATTTTGGACGTGTCTTTTGCAGGGGTGGGCTGCGCGATTGTCGTCTCCGTGGCTACAATGTTACAAATGGCGAGATGCAAGATGGCGGTCCAAATTTCCAAGAAGAGGAAGGTGAGCCATGTTTAATGTTGAAACGGTAACTTCTGGTTTAAGAAAGCCCTCTAATAACACTGGGAGGGTGTTCCCGTGATTTGGCAGATCGCTATGGCCCTGCAGTTGTTCTTGTATCGTGCTTTGATAGCTATGGATGGTGTCGGATTGCGACTGGTGGCGGTGTTTTGCTCTCCGTCTTAGACATCGCCTGTGTCAGTTGAACCTGCTGAGCGTGGTATGCGTTACCGTCTGCGAGAGGCTGTGGATGCCTCGCTACTATAATTCACGGTAACCACCTGGCGTTGACTAACGCTGCCCTATAATGTATTCCTTGTTTCGTGGAAAGTACAATGGTGTCTTATGCTGGAAAGTTTGTACTAACTGCGTGTTAGACCGTCTTTTTATGTTTTTCCTTATTACCCGTTTCACTATAAACTGCACCCTTTCAGAGTTTGTTGCCCGTTATCACTATAGTCAGGTAAAGTTGCCATATTAAGCGCGGTTTCGTTAACTAACTTTATTCTCGCAAAGTAGCCTTATTGTATAGTACGGCCATTATTACCCCAACGCACTCACTAGAACCTTAGCATATACATGAAATCAAAAATGCTTTTACTTTTAAGCAATGTAAGTAAACAGTGCTATTGTTTTTAAAACAGTCATTTTAGAAACTCAACAGCTCAAAGAATACATGTTGTTAGGAAGCTTCAAGCCATTCCATCAACTAATCCCAATAACGGCTTCCAAGCACCCTTTTTCGAGGTTGCTCACACTTTTTTCTGGGTTTTTTCACGCATGCCGGCACAATGGCAAGAAGGCATGTTTAGTCACTTCAACTCCTGGTCCCTTGCAGCTTGTCTGACTCGTCCCTGTGGCTAAAGTGGAGATTGCAGAGGAGGGTTGGCTCTGTCAGTTATTTTTTAACATCAATGGGGCTATCCCACCTTATGAAGACCATAGTAGGTCACATCTCGCTTTAAGGATTGGAGTGTTTTGTGTACCACAAGTGCTTTTGATATCTGCTGCTCTATCCTGCAGATGATTGCACGATTGTCTGGATGTCGAGGGAAATGGTTATTTTGTCACATAACTGTAGTAAGAACACCACTTGACAAGTGAGCAATGAGATTCTGAATGTCAGCCAGTTTATCCACAGACATGGATAGATTTTAGAGTTAAGTGTAGACTAGAGTATTAAATAGCAAACACAAGGAGATGAATTGCTGAAACTTTTCAGACACTTGCCCCAAGTCACAGATCGGGGTTGAATCAATCATCGTTCTTTAGTTCACTTTGCCACCTCAATTCAGACCCAGCTATATGCAAATCAGTCTTGACCCCATGCCTCATGGGAACAGTCCAGCCCAAATTGCCAATCCAGGTCTTCCCTGAACCGGACAGAAGCATCCTGGGGCCGCTTTCGGGTAACACCCCTAATCAGCAAGGCTAGCTTGAATCCAGTGGCAAAGTGAGCAAGGGACCCACTTCGGGTATACCCTGCCTACAAGTGTGTGGAGTATTAAGATATCCGGGTTTATCGACCTGGAAGCCCCTTGGTTGGATGAATGCTGAGTAGTTTACTTTGTGCCCCTGTTTCGTTGGCAACATCGTTAAGAGGATGTTATTTCCACACATGCTTAACTAAATAAGCTAGTTCCCCATGTTGGCTGTTACTTAAGTGAGTAGCTTCCCTTAATCTCCAATAATCTGGATAAATTAAAACATCTGCAGTAATAATGCACACAATGTTGGTGAATGCGGGCCCTGCAGCCAGAGAGATTAAGCTATTGGCATTGTAAATGACAATGCCATTTATTTATCTGCTTTCAAAACCAACACATAAATAAAAAATTTGTAATTTACAATGCCAATAGCTCAAACTTTTACAAAGGCGAAACCGTTGCATTGTAAATGCTTGTTTGAAGTGAAATAGGTCTTGAATTTACAAGGGTTTGAGCTATTGGCTTTATAAATGACCGTGCCTTTTATTTGTTTTAATTATCAAAACCGATAAATAAAAGGCATTGCCAAGTACAATGCCAGTAGGTTAAACTCTCAAAAATGCAAGACCTATTGCATTGCAGATGCTTATTTTTGCTGTCACCACCAAATGTGCTGGATCAGGGCTCAAGTCACTGAATAAAATACTGGGGAGTGGGGACTAATATGACTAGGCCTGTCATTGTGTCCAGTGCCTGTCCTCATCCAGTATCTCAGGCCTTATTAAATAAAGGGCTCTCAGTAGCCTTCCAATTTTCTACGACATGCTATGCTGTTGCAATTTCTAGCTAAAAAGTAAGGCACAGCCCTCAAATATTCCCTATTTTTCTTTCACTCTCTACCATTTGGTATGCTAATTATTCGCTGCTTAAATACAACCGTAACTTCACGCCCGCTTATTGTAGCCATTTTCTACAGTCTTCCCCCAAAACTTAAATATAGTGTTTTTTGCTGCTAGTAACGAGATTGTTTTCTCCTGGTATTCATGTAGCAGCTACATTTTTTCTGACGGAGACTCCAGAAGAATTACTGTTAGGCATCTAGATAATTCAGCCCTGTAACTAGGTATATTCCCTCCAGTATTCCCCCCAGTGTGCTTTCCGTTTTATGCAAGACCATAGGATATGTCAATATACCTTTGTCCTTGTAATCCCTTTGTGCAAATGTTCAACCTCTTATCATGAAATGTGTGTAAGCATGCAAGTAATGACACAAATTATTTTTATAACATTTCTATTACCCTGGAGGTGTTAGGAAAAAGGATTTTCTGTCTCAAGAATATGTTCACAATTCCAGGTCCTGTCTCCCCTTTTCTTGTTAATGACAAGCTATGAATCTCTTTGGCTTTAGCAGAGTCTTATATATCGAGGACACTGCCCTGGACTGATCTGTATGGGTCTGTAACAGTGTATTGAAGGCCATCAGTGGTCTAGTCCCCCTTTCTGATATGAGGCAACATCACCCAGTGTTGCACATGTCGATATCAGAACCTCTCTTCCTCTCTAAGCCCGAATAGGTCTTTAATTTGGAAAGAAGGATCGATTGCCAGATCTTATTTTTCATATGCGTGAGATTTGTGCAAGTACAAGTCCAGACGAGCAGAGGTGTCTGGAAGGTTTGTGAAAGATGATGTGATTGTTCAGGTATGCTGGGCCAGTGTTATGTAGTCCCTTGAAAGTGTGGGTGAGGAGTTTCAAGTGTGTTCGTTTTTGAACGGGAGCTAGTAGAGCTTCTTCAGGTGTAGTGTGATGTGAGTGCAGCATGGGAGTTTGAGAGTGATTCTGGCTGCCGAGCTCCTCCACTTTTGTTGTCGAGTTGACGGCTTAGTCTCAAACTGTTGGTTTATTATCGCCTAACCGGATGGCAACTGAAACTGGTGCTGCTTATACACATGCTATTCACAGAACGGCTGCTATTCTTGGATTTTAGCCTCCTGTGGTCCCCCTGCTTTCTGATCCTTTAGTTGATCTGCTCCAGATGGAGCCTATTGAGGTGGAGCCTTTGCTGCCATTTGGCGGCTGTTTAAATGACATATTGCATGGCACATGGGCAAGGCCCTCTTCTGGTGACCCTGTTGATCGGGCTGTTGCTCGTAGGCACCATCCTCCTCCAAGTGATCCACTCTGCCTTTCTAGTCACCCTATGGCTCAAGGATTCCTTGTTCAGGCGGCCTATGACTTACAGTCTTCATCCGTCTTGCCATTATTACCTCCCACTAGGGAGTCTAGGTGGCTTTTTGCCTCTACCAGTGCTAGTATACGCGCATTGAATACTGTGTGTGTGTTCGTGCGTGCCTCCGACACCCTTTGGGACTTGGTCGAGAACCTTCTCCCCTCTGTTCCAGAGGAGCGGTCACAGGTGCTTCGGCTTCTGCTTGCTGGCAGGGGAATGGCGCAATTTTCACTCTGTTCTTTGCTTGTTGCCACTGACACTGTGGGACGAGCTCTTGCTCGATCTGTGGCTTTGTGCCGCCATGCATGGCTGCGCGACAGTCGTTTCCCCGATAATGTTCAGGATGTCCTCAGAGTTCTACCATTCAATGGTGTGAACCTTTTTGATCGCCACACGGATTCGGCTGTCTCCTGCCTCTTGTCCAGGTTGCAATAACTCTTGCACGATTCTCTGCCTTACTTTTCTAAACTGTATAACACACGGGTATAGTAGGTAGCCCCGTTGATGTCTGCGGCTGTTACGCCTTCTCTCATTTGTTAAAGTTCAGCGTTATGGCTGGTTTGATCTTCTTTTCAGTACTCTGGCTGTGTGTTTTGCCTAAGAGGATCCCCTTATCAGGGGTTGACACTTATCCTATGTGGGGTATATGCTGGTACTAGGCAACTGCCTTTGCCTTGGTACGCTCCTATAGAATATTCCTCACGGACATCCTTTGGGAGTCCCTTTCTATCTTTTCTCCTGCGATCCTATTGTTAGCATCGCTCTATTGCACTTCACGTGCCTTTGGTCCTGCTTGTCTCTAGTGCTTCTATCCTTCCTTCTCCACCGCTGTGCAGCACTGCTTAGTACTATTAGTACAGACTTGGGCATGCAGCCCTTATTGGGCTCGTCCTCCAAGATACTAGGATTAGCATTTATATCTCAGCTGTATATGGCCTCTTTTTCTCACCACTTCAACTAGAGTGTTTTTCCCCCTTTCCCTGATGCCCCGCACAGGTGTTTCCACACTTCTGCTTGAATCATACTGTGATCTTTCATGGGGCGTATTTCTTCGGAATACTTGCTTCTTGTGGTCCGGGGCACTTACATTGATACTGACTGTTTCCACTGTCGTGCTGGTTCTCTCCCACCTAGATGGCAGGGAACCGTGGTTCCTCCCGGGCAAGGGGAGAATGTTGCTCCTTATCTAGTTTCTTTCTTTCTCTTCTGAATCTGCGCTGTCTTGCACAGAGGATGCATGTGGGCTCTTTCCTTCATGCGGTGTCCGTGGACACTGACCCGGTCTGCTTGTGCCCCTACCTCTATGTGGTGGCAGGCTGTCTGGTGCCCATTTTTGGCCGTTGCCCTCTTGATGTCGCGTGCATCTGAGCTGCTCACGCTGCCCTGCAGGAGGTCTTTCCTTTCTTCGTGTGGTTCCAACGTCCACACAATGTGCTTAGGTGCCTGCCTGTATGCTTAGATATCTTACAGTGTTGCTCCTACTTGGACGCTAGGCTGTGTGCGATTGGCCCTTTCGCCGGTTGTCACAGACCGGCTATGTCTTGGCGTGTCTTCTATTTTACTACTGGCCTCCTGGCCGTGGACTGGTCGCCTGCCAATGTTGTCACATGTGTCTAGCTGCTGCAGCTTGAATAGGGCTCCTTCGGCTATTCTACATACTGGCCCGGTATGTGCTATCTGTCATACCGGTTGCCTCTCTCTGGGTTTTGCCTACAAGCGATACATTGCATCTGGTGTATCTCTCAAACCCTAGGTCCAGTTCCACTTCTGGCAGTGTCATGAGATTCCTTTTAACTCCAGCATATCTAGTATGTGTTTTCTTGTTCCATACAGGCACTTGCTGGGCAGGAGCCAGCTTTTTGCCAATGTTGCCCTATGTATCTTGCAGGTGCAGGTTCAACAGTGTTTTTTCCCACTGTTTTGTCTGGTCGACCGGTAATCGCTTTTTGCTTTCTGTCCACACCTTGGATCCTGTGGATCCCTCAGGCCCTAGGCTTGGTTCTTTTTCCCCTTCAAAGTTATAAATTCTTGCTCCAGCACGTGCATTCTGGCTCTGGGCTTTCCCTCTGTCAATGCAATAAACACAAAAGGGGTTTTCGTGCTGTTCTTGTCGGCTTGTGGTACCTTTGCCTTCAATTGTTCTCCGCTCTCTTCAGAGCTTCATGGTCTAGGACATTACTGTCCCCACTGTGCTTCGTCACATAATTGACGGCACTGTTTTAGTCACATTATTGACAGCTAAGTTCTCTCTGGAACTTGGTGGGGTTTAGTCGCAGACCCGCCTCTTCTACGGGTATGGCTTTGGTATCTCTTCTAAGTTAAGGAATCTGCGGCAAGACGTCTCTATCAGATGAACGAGTTACTTACCTTTGGTAACGATGTATCTGATAGGGACATAGTCTAGCCGCAGCTTCCTTAACGCCTGCCCGTCCTCCCCGTTCTGCGAGTAACACGGAAAAGTTTATCCAAAGAAAACTGACGTCAGCGCGCAGGGAGGGACATATATGGCTCAGCTGATGTCATGTCCGGGGACGACGTCAGGGCGGAGTCGTGCAGCGCCACCCCCGGTGCGCAGAGGTGCTGCTGCGGAAAGTTTTCCGGACCCAGTCTGACTCCTGGGGATATTCTAAGTTAAGGAATCTGCAGCTAGACTATGTCTCTACCAGATACATCGTTACCGAAGGTAAGTAACTTGTTCTTTTGCACATGAGAAAGCAAGGTCAATATTTTCTCATTCAAAAATGAAAACTTTGGCGTCCTTGTTATTTCTCTTTGTCTTTATTCAAACATCTTGACTAGACAAAACACGACAACACATCCAAAGAGAATATCCAACACGTTTAGTCCCTATTCGTGTGGGACTTCTTCAGGGCTCACGTGTTCACACTGTGGTTTCCTTATATATAAAAAAACAGCGTGACCATTTATTCACTTTGTTCTCTTACGAAATGTCCTCACACTTTCACTAAATATCCATAGATTCGTCCTTGTAATGCACCTGTTAATATCCATAGGACCTTGAATTTACATATCCCTTTTCCACACAGTTGCGCATGAGCGAAGGGGTACAATTCCCCCTCCTTTCCAAGTCAATGAGTCATCTACAATGCCGTGGTCACCCCCCCTCGGTGTGAAAGGACGTTAAAGTTTTCATTTCTGAATAAGAAAATATTGATCTTGCTGTCTCATGTGCAAAAGCACAAGTTACTTACCTTCGGTAACGATATATCTGTAAGAAACAGTAGTTAGTGTTATATTCCTTACCTTCGAATATCCCCAGGCGTCAGACCGGATCCGGAAAGTTTTGCGTAGCAGTACCCGTAGGCGTCGTCTGCGTATCCGCATCCGTCGTCGGCGTCGTTGGCGCCGGGATGACCTTGTCGGAGTACTTAGACGCCACCCTCGTGCGCTGACGTCAGTGCTTTTTTCCGCGCCAGCAAGCGCAGATCCGGGAAGAGCAGTACTCCTTAGTAAATTTTTGACTAACTTTTTGATCTCTTTTAGATCCTTTTTCGAGTCGTTACTGACTCTCGGTACCGGTAGGGATGCCCGGGTTCAAACCCTGCGATGGTTGTAGCTGACTGATGTCGGTTACCGTCCCCCACCGTCGGTGCCTTTATTGCCTCGGGTCCGACCACGATGACAAGTCGTGCCCCGACTGCCGGGCCTTGACGTCGAAGGCTAGGCGGGAGCGGTCCCGAAGCGCCTCGAGCTCCGGCAGTCGGCACAGGACTGGGCAGATGAGTTGGGGGAGGCCAGTGGTCTGGACACTTCGCCCGACACTGGATTTGTCTCCCCTCCTACCGTGGCTACGGAGGTGGGGGCTGCTTACAGCGTGGTGTTGACGAGGGCGGCCAAGGCCTTTCACCTTGAGCTCCCTGTCGCGGCTGTGAGGACTAACCTCCTCACTGAGGTGCTCACACCGCAGGCAAGCACCTCAGAATCTCTACTGCCGTTCAATGAAGCCCTCACTGGCGTTCTGTTGGGCACTTGGTCCAAGCCCTCTACAGGCCTCCCTGTAGATAGGAACGTGGCCCGACGCCACCACCCGGCTCCGGGTGACCCCAGCTTCCTGTCCGTTCACCCCACCCCTGAGAGCCTGGTGATCCAGGCCTCTACCTCTACCATTTCCGACTGCTCCCCCGGATCGGGAATCCAAGAGGTATGATCAGTTTGGGAAGAAACTGTTCTCGTCCCTAAGCTTGGGACTGCGGTCAGTCAACACCGCTTGCCTTTTGGGGCATTACACCCACTCCCTGTGGGATACGGTTGCGAACGTGCTGCCCCAGTGTCCGGAGGAGGCCCGGACTCGGTTCGCCCAAACCCTTGTGGAGGGAGAGATGCGGCACGATATTCCATCCGGTGTGGACTCGACACCATGAACTCACTGGGCAGAGCAGTTGCAACGACGGTAGCGGTCCGACGCCACGCCTGGTTGAGGTCCGCCAACTTTTCGGGTGATGTCCAGGCCACGCTCATGGACATGCCCTTCGATAGCCGTCGCCTTTTTGTCGACAAAGCGGATAGCGCGCTGGAACTTTTCAAGGACTCCAGGGCTACGGTCCAGTCATTGGGCCTCGGCCAATGCCAGCAGATTTCCGCTTTTCGCCCCTTTCTTGGCCAAGGAAGGGGCACTCCCTCTCGCCCTGGCAGCCACGGACCGCAGCAACAGCAGCGCGGTCGCGGGCGTGGTAACCGCCGTGGCGGTGCCGGGGGACAATGGCCGGGTCAGTCCACATGAGCTCCCGCAGCATCTGCCTCAAAGCCTTGCTAGTCCGAGCTTTCATGCGCATACAACGCCAGTGGGGGGCAGGGTTCACCATCACCTCCTCCACTGGCGTACCATCACAACGGACAGGTTTGTGCTGCAAATCGTCCGAAGGGGCTACTCCCTCCCCTTCGAGGCGACCCCTCCAGCCATGCCACCGCAGTACCACTGCGTGTCGGGGGATCACTTGCAACTTCTGCAAGAGGAAGTTACGGCCCTCTCTGCCAAGGGGGCCATCGAGCGCGTTCCTGGGCCAGAAGTAGGGTGTGGTTGCTACTCCCACTACTTTCTCGTTCCCAAGAAGGGCAAAGGGGGCCTATGCCCTATCTTGGATCTCCGGAACGTCAACTGCTTCTTCTGGAAGGAGAAGTTCAAGATGCTGACTTTGGCTCAGGTCTTAGATGCCCTAGACCCAGGAGACTGGATGGTAGCGTTGGACTTGCAGGATGCATATTTCCACATCCCTGTCCTGCCGGCCCACCGGCGTTACCTGCGGTTCACGGTAGGCCACGAGCACTTTCAGTTTACCGTGCTCCCCTTCGGCCTTACCAGCGCCCCTCGGGTGTTCACGAAAGTGATGGCAGTGGTCGCAGCTCATCTGCGCAGGTTAGGGGTGTCCGTCTTCCCCTATCTCGACAACTGGTTGTTGAAGGCGGGCTCGCCCCAGACAGTCATCAGCCACCTCCAGACTACGGCCGACCTCCTGCACCTGCTGGGGTTCTCCATCAATGTGCTGAAGTCACACCTGTGTCCCTTTTTAGAAGCTCCTCTTCATCAGAGCGGTTCTAGATTCGGCGCAGTTTCAGGTTTATCCTCCCGAACAGCGGGTTCGGGATATTCAGGCTCTGAATCTGATCTTTCAGCCTTTTTCCCGAGTCTCGGTCAGGTTGACGCTGCGGCTTCTGGGGCCGATGGCCTCCTGCATCCTTCTGGTGCATCACGCAAGGTGGCAGATGCGGGCTCCGCAGTGGGACCTGAAGTTTCAGTGGGCCCAGCATCAGAGCAACCTGTCTGACCACGTCCTGATCTTGGAGGGCACTGCGAGACAGTTGCAGTGGTGGCTCACAGACCGCGATTGGGTCAGTGGCAGATCCCTCTCCCTACCTCAACCGGAGCACGTTGTTGTGACGGATGCGTCCCTCCTGAGTTGGGGGGGCCACATGGGGGAGGCGGAGATCAGAGGCCTCTGGTCTCCAGCGGAGTCCCGGCTCCACATCAACCTTCTGGAGCTGCGGGTGATCCGGCTTGCACTGAAAGCCTTCCTTCCCTCTGTCCGGGGAAGTGTAGTGCATGTGTTCACAGACACCATCGCCATGTGGTACTGCAACAAATAGGGTGGGGTGCGGTCGTGGACCCTTTGTCAGGAGGCTCGGCGCCTCTGGCAATGGCTGGACCACCAGGGTGTCACCCTGGTGGTTCAACACCTGGCAGGTTCCCTGAACGCCAGGGCGGATGACCTCAGCCGTCGGTGCATGATGGATCACGAATGGAGTCTGAACTCGGACGTGGTGCAAGGTCTCTTTCAGCAGTGGGGAGAGCCTTGGTTAGATCTATTTGACACAGAGGAGAACGCGCAATGTCATCAGTTCTCGTTCGGAGACGCTTTTCGTCGTGAGTAGAGCTGCAGTCTGTTGTACACCTTTCCGCCTATACCTCTTCTGCCCAGAGTGCTGAAGAAGATCAGGCGCGACCGGGCCCAAGTCATCCTTGTGGCTCCGGACTGGGCTCGAAGATACTGGTATCCCGAGCTACTCAGCATGTCAGTCGATCCCCCGATTCGTCTGCCTCTTCAGGAGGACCTTCTGTCGCAGCAGCAGGGGACGGTCCTCCACCCAAACCTGTCCAGTCTCCATCTCCATGCGTGGAGATTAAGCCGTGGCAGTTGAGGCCATTTGACTTGCCTCCTGAAGTCTGTGATGTAATTCTGGCAGCCAGGCGTCCCTCCACAAAATCGGTATATGCCTGCAGGTGGAACACATTTGTGGCATGGTGCACAGCAAAGGCTATGGATCCCCTTTCTACCCCTCTTTTCAGAGGTTCTCCTCTTTCTTCTTTGTCTTGCCCGGCAGGGCTCTGCTTTGGGCACTATCAAGGGCTACCTTTCTGCCATTTCAGCCTTCTTAAGGCTTCCTGATGAGCCTTCTCTTTTCAAGTCCCCTGTTGTAAATAGATTCTTGAAGGGCATCCCTCACATCTTTCCTCCGGGTCCTTTCGTGATGCCTCAGTGGGACTTGAACCTTGTTCTGACCTATTTGATGTGTGCTCCTTTCGAACCACTTCATAATTGCCCTCTTCGTCTTCTAACTCTTAAAACTGCATTCCTGGTTGCCATCACCTCTGCCAGGAGAGTGGGTGAGCTCCAGGCTCTTTCTTCTAAACCTCCTTTCCTTTCTGTCCATCCGGACAAGGTTGTTTTGAGGATGCGTCCCTCTTTCCTGCCCAAGGTTCTCACAGCCTTCCACATCGGGCAGTCCATCACCTTGCCCACCTTCTTTCCGCCTCCGCATCCCTCGAGAGAGGAAGAGAGGCTCCACCGTCTGGACCCAAAACGTGCGCTCTCATTCTATCTGGACCGCACACGCCAGTTCCTGGTGGATGACCAGCTCTTTGTTGGTTACATGGGCGCTAAGAAGGGACAGGCGGTGCACAAATGGACCATCTCTCCGTGGGTCGTCTTGTGCATCAAGGTTTGCTACTCCTTGGCGAAAAAGGAGCCTCCTGTTGAGCTGAGGGCCCATTCCACTCGGGCCACAACGGCTACTACTGACCTGGGCCGGGGAGTCCCCTTGCAGGACATCTGTCAGGCAGCAACGTGGGCCTCCCTGCACACGTTCGCTAGACACTACTGCCTGGACAGCCAAGTCCCCAGAGATGACTTTTTCGGCCGTTCCGTTCTCCAGGCCTTTCTGGTGTGATCTTGGTTCGCAGATCCACCACTGGGGTTGGTATTGCTGGGGTATCTAATCTAAGGTAAGGAATCTAACACTAACCTGTTTCTTTCAGATGCATTAGTTACTTACCTTCGGTAATGATATATCTGTAAGAAACAGTAGTTAGTGTTAGATTCCTTGCCGCCCCACCCATCCTCCCTGTTCTGCGAATCGACATCTAGGGTTAAGGTTCATCCCTTTGAGGGCCCTAGTTTCATGGCACCAGTGTCGGTTTTTATCATGGCTCTGCGTTCCTGGCGCGGAAAAGCTATGTAAAAGAACTGACGTCAGCGCACGAGGGCGGTGTCTACGTACTCCAACGATGTCATCCCGGTGCCGACGACAGACGCGGAGCCGCGGACGACGCCTCCCGACGTGCAGGGGTACTGCTACGCAAAACTTTCCGGATCCAGTCTGATGCCTGGGGATATTCTAAGGTAAGGAATCTAGCACTAACTACTGTTTCTTACGGATATATCCTTACCGAAGGTAAGTAACTTGTGCCTCGAGTATTATTCAATTCTAAATTGGTTGGATGGCTTATATTTCAAGGTATTGTGCTCCTCAACTTGTGTAGCTGCATATATTGATAAAATCAGGGTTTTTAACGGTTGACCTGACGAGAGAGCACTACTTAGACATTTTGGACTAACAGTGTGCAGGCGACTCTTGAACAATCAATCAATCAATCAATCATGCCATTTGTATAGCGCACTACTCACCCGGGAGGGTCTCAAGGCGCTTGGGGGGAGGGGTATGCTACTGCTCGAACAGCCAGGTCTTGAGTTGTTTCCTGAAGGCGAGATGGTCCTGGGTCAGCCGAAGGTGGATGGGGAGGGAGTTCCAAGTCTTGGCAGCCAGGTAAGAGAAGGATCTTCCTCCGGCGGTGGCTCTTCGGATGCGTGGTACGGCTGCAAGAGCGAGGCTGGTGGACCGTAGCTGGCGGGTGGGCGTGTAGAAGGTCAGGCAGTCATTGAGGTACTTGGGGCCCAGGTCGTGGAGAGACTTGTGTGCGTGGGTGAGGAGCCGGAACGTGATCCTCTTGTCGACGGGGAGCCAGTGCAGGTTCCTAAGGTGGCTGGAGATGTGGCTGCGTCGGGGGACATCCAGGATGAGTCGAACCACAATCGTTTTGCTATATTTGTATGGTGAATTTCTTGCAATGGAATTTGAGGCCGGGTGGTACCAGGCGATTAGACGCTTGAATCCAAAGCCAGAAAGGTGACAGGGCAACTAAAAGAAGCAACAAAAATGTACTTCACGGTCCAGGCCCTTGTGACCCTTTGTAAGCCTATAAAACCGTGATCTGGCGCTAGGCAAATCCCTTCCAACAGGAAAGAAAAACAACCTATAGCTGCAGCGGCACAGGTTGAGGACAACATTCTTCAGCTAGAAAATCATTGGATGGACACTCAGGAGGAGCAGTCCCTGCTCACCCTCCTTCTCAAGTAGCAGCAGTACCAGGCACCAGCACAGAATGAAGCCAGGCACAGCTAGCTACACAACGATGTCTTTATGATGTCAAAGTTAAAGTGGATAATTGATTGGCATGGCTGGTGAAACGCGACCGGGGTCTTAATTGGGTAGAGTCTTTAAAAGGGTCAACCCGGGTCAGAGTCACAGACAGCGTAGACATCGTGGAGGGCTTCGCGAAATACTATGAGGCCCTCTCGGACGCAGGTGAACGGGACAGGAGGAGACACAGACTTCCTGCAGGACATTGGGCCCTGCAGCTCTCACAGGTAGACTACTGGCACTTGAAGAGAGTTTCTCTGAGGGAGAATTTAGGACACTATCACATCCATGCAGACAGGTAAAACGGCCGACCCAAATGGATTGCCATCAGAGTTCTACAAGGGCTTGGCCAACAGACTATCACCCCAACCTCCCCTGTATGTACAAAGAAGCACACACCACTGGGGTACTACCTCTGGATCTCCACATGACCACAATCATAGACCTACCCAAGAAACAGCAGAATATGGAGTACTGTGGATCCTACCAGCCGATATTCTACTTAATACTGAGGTTAAAAACGTATAGCCTGGTCGTAGTACCTGATTGAAACTCTGACACCTGTTTGGCTGTCAGAAGTACACAAAGGACATAGTGAAGCCCACGGTGGTGATCCAGCACTACACTTTATCAGGGATTGATGCTCATTGATATTTCATACAAATGGCCCATACACATTCACCCAACTCATAAATCCCCTTTGCACTGGAGGTCGAGTTTAAATACCGTGAAAAATTGTTTCTTTCACAGATTCATGTCTAATATATATATATATATATATATATATATATATATATATATATATATATATATATATATATATATATATATATATATATTTTTTTGTCTATTTATTGAAAAGACAAACAAAATGACATTACATAAATAAACCAAATACAAAACAAACCATCATTAAAGTACACAAAATAAAATAAATGAAAGGTGGACAGCTAAACTAATTGTGGACATTACAAAAAGCATATCAGAATGGAGCCTAAGTGAAGGATTCTTATTTGCAAGTAATCCCGACGATGCACAATTACAGTGATTCATTATCGACAGCAAATGTAAAAGTGACAGCAAAAGGAGCGCAAAGCCAGCCTCTGCTCTTGTTCCATGGGGCCCATATTTTCATCCATTTATCCGGGCAACCTCTACTTTCGTACAACACTCTCTCAGCCTGCATGCACCAGTCCATATTGGACTCCCAATCGGCACATTTCAAACCCACCCATCCCTTCCAGGTTCTGCCGATGTTTTGCTTAGCCACCATACTTCCCAAAGTGACCCACAGCCGACAGGTCTAGACAGATCAGTGACGTCCCAAATGTTCAAGAGGCACAACCTCGGGGTAGCCTCCGCCACTTTCCCGCAAGTCTGAGATAGAGCATAAACGACCCCCCCCCCCTAATAGCCTTGGAGAATTGGACAGTCCCACCATTGGTGCAAATACGTACCTATGTGGCCACAACCACGGGGACATAATGGAGAGTCAGAAGACCAATTTTGACCAACATGGAGATTGTGTAATAGGTCCTATGTAATAGCTTAAGTTGGATCAATTTAAACTGGGAGCGTATTGCAACCACACGGGGCGACGCTAGGGCCTCCCTCCATTCCTCATCGGAAATCTCACTCACATCAGAACACCATTTGAATGGACTTTGTCAAGGGGGTCGAAGAAATTGGTGAGGATTTTACGATACGTGAGAGATATGGCTTTCTTGTGGAGATAGTCGTCCAATCGCCTGTCATCCAAAGGGGAAGACACCAGCAATTCCTCACCTCTATGAAGCACCTTGGTCAGTACACTACGCACCTAAAGATAGCAGAAGGTTTCTCCTTCATGTAGTTGGTATTGCCGCATCCAATCACTGAAAGATACCATACCACCCTTAACCCACACGTCGCCCACCCGGGACGAACCAATCAAATCCCATTTATCAATCCCAGGTTGCCACCCAAGTATATTCAGGCGATGGGAGTCAAGTAATGGAGTCGCCTGTGTAATTTTGCCCCTCCAGCCCAACACTGAATTTGCGAGACGCCAGACAGACTGTTGTGGAGGTCGTGGTGAATTTGGTCTCTAGTTTCCGGTCTCCATACAATGCCCTTAAATAAGTACCAGGTAGCATAATATATCTATCCATCCGATATGCAGGGTCATCAAGTGGCCAGTGCATCCAGTGATTAAGAACAATAAGTTGTGAGTCCCAATAGTATGCTCTGATGGACGGTAAAGCAATGCCGCCATCATACCAGCTCCTAATAAGTTTGGCGAAGGCGATTCGGGGTGTGCCGTTATTCCACAAAAGGTTGTGAACTTTCGACAGAGGTAAAATACTGAACTATGATTAAATGTTGGGTATTCTGCAACGCATAAAGGAAGCGAGGGAGTGCCAAGTTTTTAAGGGAGGACTTGGATTGGCAGTTCGGGCTGTACTGTTCCCATGGGGCACAGGGTCAAGACTGATTTTCATATGGCTAGGTTCAAACTGGAATGGCATGGTGAGCAAAAATGGATTTAGTCCCAGATCTCTGTACTGGGGTGAAGGTATGACACTGTTCTGCAATCTGTCCATACACTATTGTTTTTGCATCATTTTATAAAGAGCTGCCCTTCCCAGAAGCGTAAGAGGGAGATTCCTCCAATGTTGGACATTCGCCCTAAGACACTGAACATGGGGCAGTAGATTACGTTGATAACCAAAACCGCAATGTTTCAACGTTGCAAAGCTGACAGGCCGCAGTGTTGGGATAGAGGCCCGCAACCTGCCCTCTCTATCACTAGTCTCCTGGTTCTGCTGAGTACACTTGGCTCTGAGATCAATTTTAGTCGTAAACCTTTTCCACTAGCTCCTAGCCTTGCCCGTCCATTTTCTAAAACAGGCATTCTACTGGGATCTTGTAGTCCACAATCAAAATAAGAGACAATACATGTCAGTAGCTAACCAGAGGCCGACCATACAAGATATATTTTACTAAAAGCCTGAGTGTTTCAGCTAGTGACCACATGAAAACCTACTACTGCAGTGGGCGGGGTAAATTTGTCATAAGTCGATGGAATGCTTTGGGTTTTTTATAGCTGTGTATATTATTACAAACCTGGTAAAGCAGTGTCTATTTACAATCTTTGTTTCAGTCGAGGATCAGTTACTTTGTATTTCTTCCAGGAGCACAGAGATGTCGACCTTGTATCAATTCCCAAGAACGTTTGCTTGTCCTATGTGAAAATCATTGAGGAAGTGCTTGGCTGCCCCCCTGATCTGGAGCTTCTGAAACTGATTTTCAATTTTCTTTTGGCAGTACATCCTCCTACGCATACATATGTTTGTCACAATCCCAACAATTTCTTCTGCTCTTTACATGCAGGTATTTTGTGTTTTTATTCACTTTTTTAACAGTGCTTTTTAATTGGTTCAGTCAATATGTTGATGACTTCTGCATAAATGCAACATGTTTTTCATTTTAAATGAAACGATTATTCCTTTTTAAGCCATGTATTTAGTACTTAGTAGTTATTTTTGGTTTTAGCATCAGCCCTGTCCAGCACTCAAATCCTCGTTCACCCAAGGAATCCTGTGGTGTCCCAAGTTCTTAAGCATAATACACCTTGTTCCTCATTAGCGATTGTAACATTTTAAATCTTCCTCTGATATCGGACTCAGGCTTGCCTGATTACCAACTGTAACAGTAAATATAAGCTATGACTATGCGCTATTTTAACATTGCCCATCTCTTTATATCAGGAGTGAAAACAGATTTTTTTAGGCTCTTCAGCTGTTTCCCTCTTTGATTGAAATCCTTTTCTGTTTTGTAATCTTTTTAATGTTTACTTCAAACTGCATTTGTTTAAATTGGTTAAGCTGAGGTCTGTTTCTTAGTAGTAGATTTTGTAATTTTTGAGTATTTGACATTTACAAATAATGATGCCTTCTTTTAGGCGGAAGTTAATAGGACCTTGGTGATTCTTATATGCTGCCATCAGTGTTATGGTATGGGCTCATCCGTATGCTCTTCACCACGCACAGAACATTTCACCACTAATAATAGGTTCATCTTATTTTTCTGTGCTTACCAATACATCCTATAAAGTGTAAAAAAAATGTGTGCCGCAGGTTTTGCAAGTGTAAGGAACTTGGTAGATACTTGCCATAAAATATGTTCTGCATCCGCAAACGCTTCTAGATCTTTTAGGGTTAGGGCGCTTTTTTCCCCCTTAAACCTGTCAATGCAATCCTCAGTAGGTACTGTTTCATGGCAACTGTTGGGACCCAGAAGAGCCCCATCCTCTGAAGAGTGTATGTTTTGCCTCAAGTTCACCAACAATTTCAAAGGTAAAAAAAAATCACAAACTAATTTCGAAAAATGAAGAATAATTTAATGGACAAACATACACCAACATTATTAAAGGAGAATAAGGGGTGGCCGAGATATAATTTTTTTTTTTTTAGGCAGAGGAGAAGGAAAACACCATTGAAAAGCAACAGTTCATGGATGACTGGGATCTAGGAGGGATTTTAGACAGACTGCAGTGGAGAATACTCCAGGCCAGGTAGTTGCAGTTTGTTTTCATCTTATCACTTAGTCTTTGAAATGGAAGTCAACATTCTTCAGCAGGACAAAATCCAC
This sequence comes from Lissotriton helveticus, assembly GCF_964261635.1. Classification (NCBI taxonomy): domain Eukaryota; kingdom Metazoa; phylum Chordata; class Amphibia; order Caudata; family Salamandridae; genus Lissotriton; species Lissotriton helveticus. Next base: position 1,152,925,787 of record NC_136067.1, on the reverse strand, counting down.
TGAGTGCCCAGTGAAGTGCGATACATCATTGTCGAGCTCCCACTGAATCAGTTGGTTTCGGAGCCAAAAGTTTGAGTGGAAGAAAGCTGGATTTTGCAGCTGCCAATGTCACTTTATTGCTTGGATGAATTTGCCTCCTTGCCGCGGTCCAAAGTTTTACATTTGGTACGAGTCCATTTTTTGGTTCTCAGAATCCTCTTGGAAGGCAAGGCTGGAAGCTTCAGCATGCAGGGTTCCAGAATGCTGAAACAATTTTCAGTGCAGCAAAAAGCTCTGCGTGGGACAAACCTGTTTTTCTTGCCCACCTTGATGTGTCCTCCCTGGGCATGACTAAGCACCATGTCCTGGTCCTCTGAGGATGGAAAAATGTCCACTTATTTCCAGCTTTTGGGAAAGTTCTTCCTGGTCACTCCAAGGCCCTCCAAATGCTCAAGCCAGCACTGTAGGCACTAGGACTCTCTAGCCAAAACACCTGCAGGGTCCAGTCTTCAGTGGTTCTTGTTGGAGTTAGCAGTCCTTCTACTTTTTGTGTCTGTGGAGGAGAAAAACAGGAGATCAGCCACCTAATCCTTGGCGAACACTCTCTGTGATCTAGGCCTAAGTCAAAAGTCTTCTTTGTTCTAGCAGAGCTTTCATCAGAAGTACTTATACCAAGTCAAAGAACATTTTAAGGAGGTGGTGATTGTAGGAAGGTTGGATCCTTCTGCATGGTTACCCCGACTTTTTGCCTGGTGCTGTGATGGTTTCTGACTGGGATCCTGCTAATAAGGACCCCAGTCCCTGTGCTTTCTCCCTTAAATTTACTATGGTGAATACTTGGGTACATCCCACATTAGGTACTGGTGTATCCTTGTAAGTCCCTAGTATATAGTACTGAGGTACGCAGGGCATAGGTACACCAGGGATCTCTCATGGGCTGCAGCATATATTATGCAACCCATGAGAGACCGCTCAAATCGTGACTACAGGCCTGCCATTGCAGCCTGTGTAAGCTGGTGCGAGCACAACTTACACAAGGAGATGATGGACGGAGCGCTGAAACTTTTTAGACACTCACCTCCAGTCACAGATCTAGGTTGAATCCATCATTGTTCTTTAGCTCACTTCCCCGCCCCAGTTAAGATACAGGTATTTGCAAATCAGTCTTGACCCTGTACCTTTTGGGAACAGTCCAGCCCGAACTGCCACGCCATGTCTTCCTTGGACCAAAAACAAGCATCCTGGGACCAATTTCGGGCTAACCACACTCATCAGCCAGGCTAGCTTGAAGACCTACGTCTGGGCATACCCTGCCAACTTAGGGCGAACAAAGCAAACACAAGGAGATGATGGACGGAGCGCTGAAACGTTTCAGACACTCACCCCAGTTCACAGATCTTGGTTGAATCCATCATCGTTCTGTAGCTCACTTCACCACCCCAGTTCAGACACAGCTATATGCAAATCAGTCTTGACCCTGTACCTCATGGGAACAGTCCAGCCCGAACTGCCAAGCCATGTCTTCCCTGGACCGTAAACAAGCATCCTGGGACCGGTTTCAGGCTAACAGCCCTCATCAGCCAGGCTAGCTTGAATCTAGTGTCAAAGTGAGCAAGGGACCCATGTCTGGGCATATCCTGCCAACTTATGGCGAACAAAGCAAACACAAGGAGATGACGGATGCAGCGCTGAAACTTTTCACTCACCCCCAGTCACAGGTCTGGGTTGAATCCATCATCGTTCTTTAGCTCACTTTGCCAACCCAGTTCAGACACCGCTATATGCAAATCAGTCTTGACCCTGTACCTCATATGGGAAGAGTTCAGCCCGAACTGCCAAGCCATGTCTTCCTTGCACCGGAAACAAGCATCCTGGGACCGGTTTCGGGCTAACAGCCCTCATCAGCCAGGCTACCTTGAATGCAGGAGCAAAGGGAGCAAGGGGCCCACGTCTGGGCATACCCTGCCAACTTAGGGCGAACAAAGCAAACACAAGGAGATGAGGGACGGAGCGCTGAAACGTTTCAGACAGTTACCCCCAGTTACAGATCTCAGTTAAATCCATCATCGTTCTTTAGCTCACTTCACCACCCCAGTTCAGACACAGCTATATGCAAATCAGTCTTGACCCTGTACCTCATGGGAACAGTCCAGCCCGAACTGCCAAGCCATGTCTTCCCTGGACCATAAACAAGCATCTTGGGACTGGTTTCGGGCTAACATCCCTCCTCAGCTAGGCTAGCTTGAATCCAGTGGCAAAGTGAGCAATCGACCCATGTCTGGGCATACCCTGCCAACTTAGGGCGAACAAGCAAACACAAGAAGATGATGGCTGGAGCGCTGAAACTTTTCAGTCACTAATCCCCAGTCTCTGAACTGGGTTGAATCCATTATTGTTCTCTAGCTCACTTCGCCACCCCAGTTCAGACACAGCACCACTTATGACAGATATAGGTTTCCCTATAACTGAGGTCACTGCACTTAAAGCCTATAAGTCACCCCTCAGGCAGGCCTTTCAATCCTGAAGGCAGGGTGCTCGGTTTTAAGTGTGAGTGTGCCTCTGCATGAGTAGAACACCCCTACAACCTTTGATGTCCAGTCTCCCGGGTTGTAAGTGCATCAGCCATTAAGATGCCTAGAGTGGCCAAGCGTCATGACGCGATGACCATCTCTAAACTGGCAGCAACGAACCCTGTCATGTTTGGTATCAAACATTTTTGAATCATACCCCCACACCATAAACGGTGTGGGAGGTATGATTCCTACACTGTAAAGCTCTCCTAGGCGGCCTTCAGTGCTCCTGGTACCAGTTTTCCAGAACTGGCAGCAAGCTAGGCTGCTGCTGACCTGAGACATGTTTCTGATGGATACATCTGCCTGTGCATTACTCACCTTTTGAATTTACCCCTGCGCCAGCATTCCACTGAAACTTTTTTCTACCTCGCGCATGTTGGCGAGGACGTCACAGTGGCACGGCTCCGCTTGCGGCTCTGTATGACGTCACCGAAGCCACAAGTAGACCTCATTGGCATGCTGAAGTTCCCTTTTTTCCTCGCCGTCGACTCAACGGTTTTCAGGGACTCTCCATTTTCTTCAATAGTTACTTTATCTGCTGTTTACCTTAGTGTAGCAGTGCTATGGCGACATCGAAGAAGTCTTGTTTCAAGCCCTGCAGAGAGAGTGGCTGTCATATGTCTATCACTGACCCCCATGAAGACTGTTTGTGGTGTCGTTCTTCAGGGCACGACGTCGGAGGCTGCTCCAGTGGTCGGAAGATGAAACAGAAGGCTTTGAAGGAGAGTGAGGCTAAGCTTTTTCTGGCGAAGGCGAGGAAGGAAAAGAGGCCCCGAAAGAGGTCAAAATCAAAGTTGTTGACTTTGCATACTTAGAAGTTGAGGAAACATAAGAAGAAGAGAAAGCATGGTTCCCGATGTCGTTCATCGAAGGATAGAGCTTCGAGGTCGCCGTCTCCGGCTTTGCGATGTTGTTCTAAAGACTTCATCTTGCCGTCGCCTTCCCCTTCTCCTCAAATGACTCCGGCTCACTCCGACACCGAGGGGTTCTCTGGCGCAGTCACAGACACCGAGGGGTTCTCCGGCGCCAAGGTTTGTCTCTGGCGCCAAGAGATTCTCAGGAACCTAGGGGGTCTTCTCCTGTGCCTGCATCCTCACCTGTTTTGGGTCCGACTACCTGACGCCTACTCGGCCTCGAGTCGATTCAGGCTCGGCTCCTTATCCACCCTTTCCTGGATCTGAGTCGGATCCTTCGCATTTTCCTAATGCAATGCACAGCATGTTTGCCAGAGCAGCTTACCCTACCAGTGCGTTGTTGGGCCACGTGGGTTCGCATGCATTCAATTTGTTCGTTCCTCAGCAAGCAGCTTTTATGCCGACGGCACCGTCTTGGCAGTTTCTGGCTCAGAGGTTCTCAACTCCGTTTTCTCAGTCCCGGCGCCATCTGGTGATCCTTCTTCCTCTCTGCTTCGTTCGGCGCCGATGCCTACATCGGAGGCCCTTCCATTGACACTGGTGTCTCTAGCGGCGCGATTGGCACCGCCGACGCTGGTCCCGAAGTTGCGGTCAAGAAGAGAGGCCCAAAGGCTGTTGGAAGAGTACGTTTTCTTCCAGTGGATCCTCATCAATAGTCATAAGCACATGAATATTCCCGCCCATGTGCGGGGACCCTGGAAAATCATATACACATATATTTGAAAACACATATGAAGCTCTATATATATATATATATATATATATATATATATATATATATATATATATATATACATATATATATACACATATATATTAAAACAAAAAAAAAACAAATGCAGCCTTCCATAAACTAAGAGCTGAGTAATGCTATAAGAATTCTCTTTGCACATATATACAAACAAAAAAAAGCAGGGAAAAACAAAGTACATTTGAAACTGCTTTAATGCACAGTAGAAACCATAATCCTGCAAAGAGGAATGAAAGCATTGCCAGTTCTCAGGCTGCATTGTAGAAAACTTAGTGTAGAACTCTGAAAAGCTAACCCATAGGAACACATAGAAAACTGGCACCGTGCCTTTAAGGCAGCCATGACCCCTAGCTTCCCATCATGCTTCAAGGGTGACAGTTAGGTCAGTTGTTTTTTCCGTCTCGTTCAGTGAGGACCCTGATTAATCAGCTCGCTTTTTTCTGGCTTTTTTGTCAGAAATTATCTCCTATTTGTTTACTAAATCTTATTACTTCAACATCTTTTAGTTGTTGGAGTAGTATTTTGCCATTTTTGAGAGAATTGAGCATTTTTCTTACCTCAAAAATGCCTTCTCTTTTTTACTCTTGCCCTTCTTGTGGTAAAAGGAAGGCGAAATCAGACTCCCATCCTGTCTGTATTGTTTGCCTTCCTGAAAATCATGTTCCCAAGATTTGCCAACATTGTCAGTCCTCGTCCAAGCGTACTTTGAAGGGCAGAGAAAGGATTTGTCTCTATGGGCTGGCTGAAAAAAGGAAAACTACCTTCCAGAGGCAGGTCTCCTGTGAGGCAAAGGAAGGAGAGAGCCAGATCTTCCTCCAGAAGTAAGATTCCAATCTGCTCTCCATCGGCGTCGGGCTCGGTGCCAAAAACGCCTCCACCGGCACCAAAAAGGTTGACGAGAAAACCTTCGACGGCGGGCTCGCCGCCAAGAGAACACCGGTCGTCATCCAAAAAGAAAGGTACATCAGACCCTATGCCGTCTTCAACCCGGTGACGATCGGCGTCGAGGAGTCGTTCTGCATGGGCGCAGGATCACACAACATGGAGAAATATCTCTCCGTCATTGCTGTCAAGATGGCGTTTGATGTCGAGACATGCTTCGTCGTCGCCGGAGGTACGGCGATCGAAGTCTAGGCGGCTGTCAACGTCGATGGCCAGATCTTCATCGGTGACGAAGGAATCGTCGTCGAAACCTAAGGTGAAATATTCACGGCAGCATTCACCGTCAAGGCATCGATCCCTGTCGACGTCGAGAAGACCTCCGCCTTCAAGCACCTCTTCGTTGAGTTCTGCTAGACACTCAATCTTGAGAACAAGATCTGAGAGATCGAAGGACCCGACGTCGAGAAGGTTAATTCTGTCGATAAACACTCCTCTGTTGAGGTCTCCTAGGTGATCAACGTTGAGAGCGGGATCAGTGAGGTTGAATGGTTCAATGGTGAGAGGAGTTTCCCCGTCGTCAGAGCATCATTCGATGTTGAAGATGTCGACGTCGAATCGAAGATCTCTCTCAAAAGGTTCAGCAGTACTGGTGACACATAGCCGTTCGACATCGAGGCATTCTCCATTGGCGTCACATCGTTCCTCACACCATTCCACTTCCAAAGACCACGCAGAGCCTTCTTTATCACCTGGGGGCTCTACTCCGTGATCTCGACGTCGAGAAGCTCATCTTCTCTGTCTCCAGAACGGCAAGCACGGAAATCCCGGCAAAACAGAACATCACCAACACAACGGCTTAGATCGCCTTCTGTTCATCTTTCTCCAAGATGGCTTCTTCCCATCCACCTTGAGCAGAAAGAAACTTCAGGAGCAGCACAACAGCCTGAGGAATACTCCAGTCCGCTACGTAGATCGCCACTAGCACGGTTGGTGCAAGCTGTGGGCAGGTCTCCTGCTACTCTGACCAGATATTTCCATGACACATCTCCAGTGCATAGATCTTCTCATACCCACCGTAAAAGACGAAGATCCCCTTCTTGGTCATCCTCCTCGACTAGATTCTCTCAGAGGGATTATTCACCTACCCTCTTGGACAGTCCTCCATCAAGAGTATCTCCTATTGATGACATCAATACCTTCCACGATGTACTTTCCAGAGGAGCGCAGAAACTGAATATAGAAATGTCCGCGCCTTAAACATCGGTGTCAGTTATATATGAAACTTTGCTCCAACTGGTTCCTGGTCTCCTTCAACCAGTGATGGACATCTTCCTCACTCCATCATCGATCAAATCTGCTTCTGCGAGAATCCAGAAGAAATACAAACCTGCTGATCAGGATCCCCTATTTATGGGATTCCCTGGAGCATGTTAAAGAAAAACTGCCGAAAGAGGATCACCAGGATTTTGCGGAGATTATCCAGGAAGGGGTGTTGGAGCAAATCAAGTAAGCAGTACAGCAGTGATGGGGCTTCTCTGGCTGCGCATTCAAATACACATGGTTTATGCACAAGGAGGTTTTCCTGGTTACTTTTAATGGCTTTGAAGCCTGAAGCCCAGCAATGCATCATAAATCTACCTTTTTCTGGCAGCTCTCTTTTTGGCACCCACACCAATGAGGAAATGGCCTGGATGAAGGCCGAGCTGGACACGCCCAAGTCCGTAGAATTGGAAAAGAAAAAGGAATTCAAGTGCCGGTACAGGCCGTACAACTGCAAAAACTACCATCAGAGGGTTCAAACCCCTCAATGGCCGCAGAGGCAATTTCAGCAATCCAAATCGCATTACCAAGCCGTAGATCCTCCAGAGGCAGAGGAGGACACCAACAGCAATCCTCCACTGCAGCCAAAACCTCAGGGAAACAACGGTTTTCTGCTCCCTCTAGCGCCTTTTCCCACTCCAGTGGGAGGAAGTATCTCAAATCATGTAGCAGAGTGGCGCAACATACCCAAAGATCACTGGGTGCTCAATATACTGAACAATGGACATGCTCTATCTTTCCGCGAGCCCCCCCAAAGAACATTCCTCCAGTAATATCACACCCTCACCAACTAAAATTACTACGTCAGGAGGTTTCAATCCTTCCGCAAAAGTTGGCCATAGAAGAGGTTCCTCCTGCTCAACGAGGAAAAGGAGTCTACTCCAGGTATTTCCTTGTGCCAAAAAAAGACCAAACGCACAAATTCAGACCTATCTTCGATCTCTGAACAAGGTCATCCAGAAGAAGTTTCGTATGTTGGCGCTAGATCAAATATATCTGCACCTGCAGAAAGGGGATTGGATGTGTTCGATATATCTCCAAGATGCCTACTTCCACATCCCGATTGGTCCATGTCATCGCAAGTTCCTGAGATTTATGGTAGGCGCCAAACATTACCAGTCCAGAGTCTTACCATTCGGCCTCAAATCTCTGCCGAGAGTAGTCACAAAATGCATGGCAGTGGTGGCCGCAGCTTTACATCGTCAAGGCCTGTTCGTGTATCCGTATCTGGATGATTGGTTGTTGAAGGGTTTGTCCCTCCAGATGATGAGGAACCACTATCGGATCTGCCTAAATCTGCTACACCGCTTGGTCCTTCAAGTGAACATGGAAAAATCGTTACATCAGCCCACTCAAATGCTCCATTATCTGAGCGCCACCATAGACTCCAGCATAGGAAAAGTGTTTCCTTTGGAGGAGAGACTGTCATCAATGAAGCAGAAGTGCAATACTCTTCTTCAAGCACATCAGCCATCAGTATGACAAGTGGCATCACCACTGGGTTCGATGGCCTCTTGCATTTTTCTCATCCCCAACTCCAGATTGAGAATGAGACCTCTACAGCAGGATCTGGAGGACAAATGGGACCAATCCTCAGGACATTGGGAGGACCGAATTCTCCTTTCCCAGTCAACAAAAAAGTCCATTGTCTGGTGGACACAGCCGAAAAATCTCCTAGTGGAGGTCCCGTTCCATCAACCTCTCCCAAAACAATCCCTGATCAAGAACGCCTCTCTTCAAGGATGGGGGGCACACTTGGGTTGCCTACAGACTCAGGGCAGGTGATCCAGCAAAGAACAAACCTATCATATAAAAATATTTGAACTGCAGGCAGTTCGCCTAGCCCTCACGGCATTCCATCCATCGATTCAGTCTGAGTCGATACTAATACAAACGGACAATACAACCACCATATATACCATAAATTACTTAAACAAACAAGGTGGAACACATTATCTGAAAGAAACAGGTTAGTATTAGATTCCTTACCTTAGAATATCCCCAGGCGTCAGTCTGGATCCGGAAACTTTTGCGTAGCAGTACCCCTGCGCGTCGGTAGGCGTCGTCTGCAGGCGTCCCCTGCGGCTCCGCGTCGTCGGCGTCGTGCGCCGTGATGACGTCGCTGGAGTATATAGACGCCGCCTCCGCGCGCTGACGTCAGTTCTTTTTTCCGCGCCAGTTAGCGCAGATCCGAAGAGCAGTACTCCGGTCTTTTGACCTAGTTTTTTGATTACTCTAACTCTTTAGGTGCCGGTAGGATGCCCGGTTTTAAAAATTGTGACGGGTGCGACCGCCTGATGTCGGTCACCGACCACCATCGACTCTGCCTCCGGTGCCTGGGTGCCGACCACGACGTGGAGTCCTGCGTCGACTGCCGGGCCTTGACGGGTAAGGCTAGGCGGGAGCGGTCCCGCAAGCTACTCGAGCTCCGGATGTCGGCCCCGCGTCGGGAGCGGTCCCGGTCCGGCCGGAGGTCGAGGGAGCGGTCGAGAGAACGGTCGCGGAGCCGCCACGAGCGCTCCGGAAGTAGTCACCATTCCTCCGGTTCCTCAGGTAAGCGAAACAAGAAGTCGGGGCGTCGTCATCGCACCCCCGACTCCCCCCGACGCTCGCGCGATGCGGCCGGGGGTTCGGGTGGCCCCACCCCCGCGGCTCCGCGTGGGTCGCCGACGCTGCCTGCTCCATACCCGCCGGTCCCTGGGCAAGGCGCGTCGCGTGAGGAGGTAGAGGAGTTCCTCATGGCCATGAGGGCGCTGTCTCCTCCGGCGGGGCCTACGGCTCCTGCGGGCCCGGTGGTCCCGTCCGGGGGCCAGAGCGGTTCGGGTGCTCCGGCCCCGACGCCGCCGGCGGCTCCGGCCCCGGCGCCGCTGGGCCTTTCAGGGTCGACGCCGGCTGGTCAACCGGCCTCTCCGGCACCGATTCCATCGGGGCAACCCGTGGTGCCACCTCCGCGCGGCGCCGTGACTCCGACGCCGGTTCCGGCCGGCGTCGGGGCTCCGGCGCCGGCTCCGGGCGGCGCCACCCCCATTCCCTCTCCAATTCCGGACGCGGAGTCGGACCGGCGTCGCCCGACGCCGAGTCCGGCGCCGATGGGGCCCATTGACCCCGAGGAGCCGGTCTACATCGTTGAATCCGTGTATGGTGATGATGAAGATTATGGAGAGGGTTTGGAGGGGTCTGAGGACCCTCTGTCACGCGAGTGTCAGTACGACGTGGACTGGACAGGTGACTTGGGTGATGCCAGTGGTCTGGACGAATCTCCTAACCCTGGTTTTGTCTCGCCTCCCACTGTGGCGTCGGAGGCTGGGGCGGCTTATTCTGTGGTGTTGATGAGGGCTGCCAAGGCCTTGAGCCTTGAGCCTTGAGCTCCCCGTCGCAAAAGTGAAGCCTAACATCCTCACCGAGGTCTTCAAACCGCAGTCATGCCCACAGGAGCCTCTGCTGCCGGTCAATGAAGCCTTGACGGACGTTCTTTTGGGCACGTGGTCCAGGCCCGCTTCAGGTTCGCCTGTTGATAGGAACGTTGCCAGGCGCCACCGTCCGTGTTCGGACGACCCTAAGTTCCTGTCCACCCATCCCACCCCTGAGAGTCTGGTGATCCAGGCCTCTACTTCCCAATCCGCATTCCCGTCGGCCCCGCCCGACCGGGAATCTAAGAGGTACGACCAGTATGGCAAAAAGGTCTTCTCGTCCCTGAGTCTGGGACTGCGGTCTTGCAACACCGCATGCCTCTTGGGCCGCTACACCCACTCTCTGTGGGATACGGTCGCGGAGTGTCTGCCGCAATGCCCGCAGGAGGTACGGGACAAGCTTGGCCAGGCTATGGTTGAAGGCCGAGACGCGGCGAGGTATTCCATCAGGTGTGGTCTTGATACGACCGACTCGCTGGGCAGAGCGATGTCCACGACGGTGGCGATTCGTCGCCACGCCTGGCTGAGATCCGCCAATTTTTCGACGGATGTCCAAAATGCCTTGATGGGCATGCCGTTCGATGGCAGTCGCCTGTTTGGCGACAAAGCGGACAACGCGCTTGAGCGCTTCAAGGACTCCAGGGTCACGGCCAAGTCCTTGGGTCTTTCGACCCAGCGCCAGCAAACGGGTTCGTTTCGCTCCTTTCGTGGCCAAGGAAGGGGCAGTCCCACACGTGCTGCCAGCCACTCACCGCAGAACACTTCTCAACGCGGTGGCGGCCGTGGATTCCGCCGTGGTGGCGGTCGGGGACAGCGGCGAGGTCAGGCCACACCTCCCCCCGCAGCAGCCTCCAAATCCTCCTAGTCCGAGCTTTCAGGCCCATGTGACGCCAGTGGGTGGCAGGGTTCGCCATCACCACTCCCGCTGGCGCACTATCACATCGGACAGGTGGGTGCTGCAGCTCGTCCGAAGGGGCTCCTCCCTCCCCTTCGAGACCACTCCTCCAGCCATGCCACCGCAGAACCACCGTGTGTCGGGGGACCACTTGACACTTCTGCAGGAGGAAGTTACGGCCCTCTTGGCCAAGGGGGCCATCGAGCGCGTTCCTGGGCCAGAAGTAGGGTGTGGTTGCTATTCCCACTACTTTCTGGTACCCAAGAAGGACAAGGGGGGCCTGCGTCCTATCTTGGATCTACGGAACGTCAACGGCTTCCTCCTGAAGGAGAAGTTCAAGATGTTGACTTTGGCTCAGGTCTTGGCTGCTCTAGACCCGCAAGACTGGATGGTGGCGTTGGACTTGCAGGATGCGTATTTTCACATCCCCGTCCTGCCGGCCCACCGGCGTTACCTGCGGTTCACGGTAGGCCACGAGCACTTTCAGTTTATCGTGCTCCCATTCGGCCTTACCAGCGCCCCACGGGTGTTCACGAAAGTGATGGCGGTGGTCGCAGCTCATCTGCGCCGGTTAGGGGTTTCAGTCTTCCCCTACCTCGAAGACTGGTTGTTGAAGGCGGGCTCGCCCCAGACAGTCGTCCACCACCTTCAGATGACGGCAGACCTCCTGCACGAGCTGGGGTTTTCCATCAATGTACCGAAATCACACCTGTGTCCCTCTCAAAAGCTCCTTTTCATCGGAGCGGTTCTCGACTCGGCGCAGTTTCGGGTTTATCCTCCGGAACGGCGGGTCCGGGATATACAGGCTTTGATTCCCATCTTTCAGCCGTTATCCCGGGTTTCGGTCAGGTTGACGCTGCGGCTGCTGGGGCTGATGGCTCCCTGCATCCTTCTGGTGCATCACGCCCGGTGGCGGATGCGGGCTCTGCAGTGGGACCTGAAGTTTCAGTGGGACCAGCATCAAGGCAACCTATCCGACCATGTCCTGATCTCGGAGGGCACTGCGAGACAGTTGCAGTGGTGGCTTACGGACCGCGATTGGGTCAGAGGCAGATCCCTCTCCCTTCCCCAACCGGAGCACGTAGTTGTGACGGACGCGTCCCTCCAGGGCTGGGGAGGCCACTTGGGAGAGGCGGAGATCAGAGGCATCTGGTCTCCGGCGGAGTCCCGGCTCCATATCAACATGTTGGAGCTGCGGGTGATTCGCCTAGCACTGAAGGCATTCCTCCCCTTTGTCAACGGGAGTGTGGTGCAGGTGTTCACAGACAACACCACCGCCATGTGGTACTGCAACAAGCAGGGCGGAGTGGGGTCGTGGACCCTTTGCCAGGAGGCTCTGCGCCTCTGGCAATGGCTGGAACGTCAGGGCGTGACTCTGACGGTTCAACACCTGGCAGGTTCTCTGAACGCCAGGGCGGACGAACTCAGCCGTCGGTGCTCGGTGGATCACGAATGGCGTCTGAACTCGGACGTGGCGAAAGGCCTCTTTCTGCAATGGGGAGAGCCTTGGTTAGATCTATTCGCCACAGAAGAGAACGCGCAATGTCATCAGTTCTGCGCGTTGGAGTTTCCAAGACGGCACTCGCTCGGCGGCGCCTTTCGGCGCGAGTGGAGTTGCGGTCTGTTGTACGCCTTTCCGCCTATACCACTTCTGCCCAGAGTGCTGAAGAAGATCAGGCGCGACCGGGCCCAAGTTATCCTTGTGGCTCCGGACTGGGCTCGAAGGTACTGGTATCCCGAGCTACTCAGCATGTCAGTCGGTCCCTCGATCCGCCTGCCCCTTCAGGAGGACCTTCTGTCGCAGCAGCAGGGGACGGTCCTCCACCCGAACCTGTCCAGTCTCCACCTCCATGCTTGGAGATTGAGCGGCGACAGTTGAGGCCATTTGACTTGCCTCCTGAAGTCTGTGATGTGATTCTGGCAGCCAGGCGTCCCTCCACAAAGTCGGTATACGCATGCCGGTGGAACAGATTTGTGGCATGGTGCACAGCAAAGGCTGTGGATCCCCTTTCTGCCCCTCTCTCCGAGGTTCTCCTCTTTCTTCTCTCTCTTGCCCAGCAGGGCTCTGCTCTGGGCACTATCAAGGGCTACCTTTGTGCCCTTTCAGCCTTCTTAAGGCTTCCTGATGAGCCTTCTCTTTTCAAGTCCCCTGTTGTAAATAGATTCTTGAAGGGCATCCCTCACATCTTTCCTCCGGGTCCTTTCGTGATGCCTCAGTGGGACTTGAACCTTGTTCTGACCTATTTGATGTGTGCTCCTTTCGAACCACTTCATAATTGCCCTCTTCGTCTTCTAACTCTTAAAACTGCATTCCTGGTTGCCATCACCTCTGCCAGGAGAGTGGGTGAGCTCCAGGCTCTTTCTTCTAAACCTCCTTTCCTTTCTGTCCATCCGGACAAGGTTGTTTTGAGGATGCGTCCCTCTTTCCTGCCCAAGGTTGAGGAGGTTCAGGAGGACCTTCTGTCGCAGCAGCAGGGGACGGTCCTCCACTCGAACCTGTCCAGTCTCCACCTCCATGCTTGGAGATTGAGCGGCGACAGTTGAGGCCATTTGACTTGCCTCCTGAAGTCTGTGATGTGATTCTGGCAGCCAGGCGTCCCTCCACAAAGTCGGTATACGCATGCCGGTGGAACAGATTTGTGGCATGGTGCACAGCAAAGGCTGTGGATCCCCTTTCTGCCCCTCTCTCCGAGGTTCTCCTCTTTCTTCTCTCTCTTGCCCAGCAGGGCTCTGCTCTGGGCACTATCAAGGGCTACCTTTGTGCCCTTTCCGCCTTCTTAAGGCTACCTGATCAGCCATCTTTGTTCAAGTCCCCTATTGTAACGAGATTCTTGAAGGGCATCACGCACATGTATCCACCTGTTCCGTTCGTGATGCCTCAGTGGGACTTGAACCTGGTTCTGACTTTCTTGAGGTGCGCTCCCTTTGAGCCGCTTCATTCCTGTCCTCTCCGTCTCCTGACTTTAAAGACGGCCTTCCTAGTTGCCATCACCTCTGCCAGGAGAGTGAGTGAGCTCCAGGCTCTTTCTGTCAAACCTCCTTTCATGTCCATTCATCCAGACAAGGTGGTTCTGAGAACTAGACCTTCTTTCCTGCCCAAAGTAGTTTCTGCTTTTCACATCGGGCAGTCCATCACCTTACCCTCCTTCTTCCCGCCTCCGCATCCTTCAAAAGATGAAGAGCGGCTCCATCGTCTGGACCCAAAACGTGCGCTTTCATTTTATATGGATCGCACACGCCAGTACCGGGTGGATGACCAACTGTTTGTTGGCTACGTGGGTGAGAAGAAGGGAAGGGCGGTACAGAAACGAACCGTCTCTCGGTGGGTCGTCCTGTGCATCAAAGCATGCTACTCTTTGGCTCGGAAGGAGCCTCCTGTTGGGCTGAGAGCCCATTCCACTCGGGCCACGGCGGCTACTACTGCCCTGGGCCGGGGAGTCCCCTTGCAGGACATTTGCCAGGCGGCTACGTGGGCCTCGCTGCACACCTTTGCGAGGCACTACTGCCTGGACAGTCAAGTCCGGAGGGATGGCTTCTTTGGCCGTTCGGTCCTCCAGGACTTTCTGGTGTAGGATTGTATTGGTTCGCAGACCCACCACCGGGGTTGGTATTGCTGGGGTATCTATTCTAAGGTAAGGAATCTAATACTAACCTGTTTCTTTCAGATGAACAAGTTACTTACCTTCGGTAACGATATATCTGTAAGAAACAGTAGTTAGTATTAGATTCCTTACCGCCCCACCCATCCTCCCCGTTCTGCGAACTGATACCTAGGGTTAAGGACATCCCTTTCAGGGCCCTAGTTTCAAATGGCACCAGTGTTAGTTCTCACATGGCTCTGCGTGTTCTGGCGCGGAAAAGCTGTGTGCAAAGAACTGACGTCAGCGCGCGGAGGCGGCGTCTATATACTCCAGCGACGTCATCACGGCGCACGACGCCGACGACGCGGAGCCGCAGGGGACGCCTGCAGACGACGCCTACCGACGCGCAGGGGTACTGCTACGCAAAAGTTTCCGGATCCAGACTGACGCCTGGGGATATTCTAAGGTAAGGAATCTAATACTAACTACTGTTTCTTACAGATATATCGTTACCGAAGGTAAGTAACTTGTTCCTCGCCCACTGTCACTGGAATCTCAAGTGATTTGGCACTGGCTCCTGGCCAGGAATTTCTAAATCACAGCGGTGCATCTGCCAGGAGAACAGAATGTGCAGGCAGACTCTCTCAGTCGGCACTTGGAAGAACAAGAAGACTGGGTGCTCAACAACGAGGTGGTGGCAAGCATCTGTCATCAATGGGGTCATCCATCCAGCGACCTCTTTGCAGACGATCTAGACAAAAATTGCCACACCTTCGCGTCCAGATTTTACCGGCCAGAAATGAGAGGGAATGCTCTTTTGATAGACTGGTCCGGAACATTTGCGTACGCTTTTCCTCCCCTTCCTCTCATCCTGAAGGTGGTGATGAAGCTCATCCAATCCAGGATAAAGATGATCCTGATAGCACTGGACTGGCCTCGCCAATGGTGGTATCCGGACCTGTTATAGCTCTCAATGGGTCCACACTGGAAGCTTTCGTGCAGACCGGACCTTCTGACCAAAATGGGCGGGAAGATTCTGCACCCCAGCCTTTCCTCACTGAGCTTAGCAGCATGGCTCCTGAGGTCCTACAATACGGACAACTGAATCTCCCTCAGGACTGTATGAACATTTTGAGGGAGTCAAAAAGACCGTCCACAAGGAGTTCTTACTCTTTTAAATGGAAGAGGTTTTACTTGGGTATGCATAATGGTTTTAATCCTACTAGCGGGCAAGAGGAGGTAATCTTGCCTTATCTTCTTTATTTAGCCAAATCAGGTCTGAAGTACACCTCTATAAAGGTTAATTTTGAGTCCCGTGCTCTCCATGCCCCTGGAATCAAGCTATCCTGGCTGATGAGGGCTGAAAGCCCGAAACCCGTCCTAGGATGCTTGTTTCCAGTCTAGGGAGGACCTGGCTTGGAAGTTCGGGCTGGACTGTTCCCACGGGGCACAGGGTCAAGACTGATTTGCATATGGCTGGGTTCAAACTGGAATGGCATGGTGAGCAAAACAAAACGATGGATTTAGGCCCAGATCTCTGTACTGGAGTGAATGTATGACATTGTTCTGCATTCTGTCCATCAACTGTTGTTTTTGCCTGTGCCTCATGGGAACAGTCCAGCCAGAACTGCCAGGCCATGTCTTCCCTGGACCCGAAACGAGCATCCTGGGACTGGTTTCAGCCTAATCAGCCATTATCAGCCAGGCTAGCTTGAATCTAGTTGCAAAGTGAGCAAGGGACCCACGTCTGGGCAAACCCTGCCAACTTAGGGCGAACAAAGCGATACCATATGTGTATATGTTTTTCCGGGGTCCCTGCTCATGGGCGGGAATATACATGTGCTTATGACTTTGATTAGGATACCCCTGGAAGAGAACTAGGATTACATGTAAGTAACTTATCCAATTTCAGCGGGAGGAAGCTGAAGAAGGCCAAATTGATGAGACTGTTGATGAGTTTGTGGGCCTTAGGACGCAAGTGGTCTAGACACTTCCCCAGAGTGGGAACTTTCATCACCGAAGGCCTCTCCTTCTCATGATGTGGCACCTTATCATGCTGTGATTAGGAAGGCTGCTGAACTTTTAAACCTTCAATTGCCCACTGTTATTTTCAGGCCAAATATTCTTACGGAATTTCTACATTCCCCATCTTCTGTGGTTGACCCTCTTTTGCCTTGAGGCTTTGACTGAGCCAATTCTTGGGTGTGGCGGAAGCCTCTTTCTGCTCCTGCTGTTTCACGGTCTATGGCAAGGAGGTACAGGCCTGCTCCTGGTATTCCTGCTTTTCTTTCTGCTCATCCTTCACGGGAGGGTTTAGTAGTGCAGGCTTCCTGTTCTAAGCAGTGGGCAGGATCTTTTCCTCAGGCTCCTGCAATCAGAGACTGTAAAAAATTGGAGCAGACTGCCAAGAAAGTTTTCATTTCCTCCAGTATGGCGTTGAAGTCCACCATTGCTACCTGCTTGTTTGGGAGGTATATTCACGCCCTAACCGATTTGGCCAAACAGTTGGCTCCCAAGTTACCGGATGGAGATTGTGGCTCCTTTTTAGAAGTGCTGGTGGATACCCAGGCTGCAGCTCGTCAAGTTATCCAATCTATTCTGTGGCCAGGGTGATGGGTTCCTCTATTGCCACCAGGAGGCATGCTTGGCTCAGGTCTTCAGGGTTTTTGCCAGATGTCCAAGCTACTCTCCTCGATCTACCGTTCGATGGGTCCAAGCTTTTTGGAGAACAGGTTGATTCTGCGCTGCAGAGGTTTTAAGACAGTAGAGCCACTGCAAAATCATTGGGTCTTCAGTCTGAAACCAGGGGTTTTGAATATAAGAGATACCGTGGTTTTGGTAAGGCGGCTTCCTTTCGTGGCCGGCAGCAGCAGCAGCAGAATTCTCTGTACAGAGGAAAGGGCGGAGGTTGTCTGCGAGGTGCATCACATCAACTCTCCTCCTCTTCTTCTTCCTCTCCTTCCCCCACCACGTGTGCCACAGGAAAGCAGCTCTAGATCCCCCATCTTGAAGCATGATGTTCCTGTAGGGGGTCGGGGGTCCCATTTTCTTCAAGATTGGAAATCTATCACTTCAGACCTTTGGGTTTTGAATCTTGTGGAAAATGGATATGCCCTTCCCTTCCAGGAGTTTACTCCTACTTACCCTCCTCGCCATGGCTGGTGTTCAGAGGATCATTTGTTGCTTCTGCAGCAGGAGGTTCTTGCCTTATTGCAGAAAGGTGCGATAGAGGTGGTTCCGGAGCAGGAAAGGGGTCAGGGATGCTACTCCTGGTATTTCCTGATTCCCAAGAAGGACAGTAGATTAAGGCCTATCCTGGACCTCAGAGTCTTGAATTTTTACTTCATACAGGAGAAATTCAAGTTGTTGACCCTAGCTCAGGTTCTTCAGGCACTGCAACATGAGGACTGGATGGTGTTAATCGACTTGCAGGATGCATATTTTCACATCCCCATCCTGAAGTCGCACAGGAAGTATCTCTGTTTTACCGTGGGGTCTCAGCACTACCAGTTTGCAGTACTTCAGTTTGGTCTTACTTCCGCACCTCGAGTCTTCACAAAGGTGATGGCGGCGGTGGCAGCTCATGTCAGGAAGTCGGGGATTACTGTTTTCCCCTATCTGGATGACTGGCTGCTCAAAGCAAAGGCTGGCGCTTCATCATCTGCAAGTGACAGCACAGCTGTTGTTCGACTTGGGCTTTTCGATAAATGTGGCCAAATCTCACCTGGTGCCCTCACAGCACAACCTGTTCATAGGGGCTGTACTTGACACAGTTGTGTGTCGAGCTTTCCCACCTCCGCAGAGGATTCTCGACATTCAAGAGATTGTTCCTTTGTTTCACGATGGAGCAGTTGTTCCAGTCATGAAGGTCCTACGCTTCTCGGTCTGTTCGCTTCCTGCACTCTGTTGGTCAACCATGCACACTGGCACATGAGGGCTCTCCAGTTGTACCTCGCAGGCAGTGGTACCAGCGCAACGGAGATCTCAGGTAGACTGGCAGGATCTCCAGAGACACTGCAGCGGATCTGTCTTGGTGGAGTGTGAAGGGCAATATGTCGCAAGGAAAGCCCTTTCCTCTTCCTTCACCGGTGTCCACAGTAATCACGGATGCTTCCACTCTAGGGTGGGGAACTCATCTGGGGGATCTGGAGATCAAAGGCCTTTGGGCTCCGGAGGAAAGGTTGGAATTGCTGGCAATACGTTAAGCTCTCAAGGCCTTTCTTCCCTCCTTTTGCGGTCAGTCCGTTCAGGTCCTGACTAACAACACTACCACGATGTGGTATATTAACAAACAGGGAGGAGTAGGGTTGTGTCGTCTCTGCAGAGACGATCTGCGAATCTGGTCCTGTGCTCAGGACCATAAGATTTGTGTTATGGCAAATCATCTGGCAGGAGTGCTAAATGTGCGTGCGGACAGTCTCAGTCGGCGCTTCTCGGCCGATCACGAGTGGCAGCTTCTTCCGGAGGTGGTCCATCACATGTTCAGGATGTGGAGATTTCCTCGTTTGTACCTCTTTGCTACTCACGAAAATGTGCACTGCCCGTCGTTCTGCAATCTCCAGTTTCCGATGCAGGGAGCGTTGGGGGACGCGTTTCAGTTGGAATGGAGTTCGCAGCTCCTTTACATGTTTCCTCCTATACCCTTGATTCCTCGGGTTCTGAGTAAGATATGCCAAGACCAGGCCCAAGTTACATTGATCGCCCCTGATTGGCCAAGAAGGATGTGATCCACAGATATATTTGAACGCTCCTTAGCACTCGTTATAATATTTTACATTGATTTGTACATGTGTATTTCAATCATACATTATTCATGCAATATTTAAGAATTGAGGTCCTCGTTATTCAGGGTGTTCCGCAGGTGTTGCTTTATTTCAGTAGACGTTACAGCCAACACGTGTTTCGTCAATAGGGAATGTAACCCTTGACTTTTTCAAGGCTGTTAAGTGAAAAAAGTGACATTTGTAACATTCAGGGTTTAGTCTAAGCATGTTGTTGTTATAAATCACTGTATATTATATAGGTGGGTGGTGGTAGGGTTTGCTTGCAGTGCACATATACATTTGTGGGTGTTATATTAAAGAAAATTGTGTTCAGATGTAATCATCATTTATACATGATTTGTCTCCAGGATATTAGGAGTTTGGGTGGACCCATTAAGATATGGAGATACCAGTGATTCGTTGTGTCATGCTTCCCAATAGTAATTGTGCATAGTGAGACTATTTTTGGTGAAGTTTTAGGTCAGGTAGTTGAGAGTTGAACCATAGTGGCATGCATAGTATAAAGTATAGTAAGTGCTCGGGGTACCTATTTTCCGCGAGTATTTTCCTTTTCTGTATAAAAAATGGATCAAGAGGATATGTTTTAAATACGTTTGCAACTTGTTTCAGGGGTATTCGCGTTATTACATTTTATCTGGACCGTTCATTCATGATTACTCACCTTCCTTGAGGTGATAATTCCAACCCTCAAAGGGGTTTCCGTTTGGGGACTTTGGTTCGTGATGGTATATTCTTCAGCTATTAACCACAGTGTCGGTTAATGATAAGGCAGCTGTAAATTAATATGAAGCTTGTTAGGAGTCCATATCTATGGGTTGCCTGGTAGTTTATCTACGTGCATCTCTTGAATTATTTATCCCTGTTCTTTAAGATAGGAGAAACCCTTGTTTTGTAACTAAAATGTCCTGTTTGCCCGTGATAAGTTCACATTTAGTTGGGCTCAAGTAATATTCAGACAGGTTACAGAGTAGGTTCACAGAAAGTATCATTCTCTATTTGTTGGAGCGTTTGTTAATATTGTAGTCCAACATATGCCATTATTTATGTTAGAATCCCTTTTAGTAAAATAAGCGGGCTGAGTACACTGTGTATGCTTAGTTCGCCTACTCGTAATTCGTTGTGCCTCTGCAATAAAGGAAGTGCCACGATAGCGTAGTTAAGCTACAGGTTGCCTCGTGGCTGCTATCACTATCCTTTCTTTTGGCTTACCTTTCGCCGCTGGTCTTCGGGCTTCTCCTAACGTCCCCGCTGCTCCGCGTTTGGTGCAGTAATGATTCTCCTGGTTTGGCGCTAGTTATTTTCTACCGTGATTGTTCCGTGTCACGTGATCCGTGACCTTTTCCGGTTTTGTCAATGTTGTTATTGTCCGTGTTTGTAGGTTATTCACCAGTAAACACGGCGGCCATCTTGTCCTTTCTATATGGACAGGTACAGACTAGCCCTATAGTGTATATTTATTCGGGTTGCCACTATGTTACCTTGATGGATCGTGGTTACAGATTCTTTATCATTTTATTTTCTATTTATCGATTACTCACTTATTACGAACCTTCAGGTGTGCGTCCCTTATTGTCTAGGGGAGTGCTCATATGTGCTCAATATTGTGCGTTATTGCTATTATGTCAGAAAATCATTTTCGTGTTCACGGTGATTGTGAAAATTGAGTGTCTATTCGTCGGTGAATATCATTTAGGATTGGTGTCATCGCGTTTTTTGGTATACAGTGCTTCTCAACATGGGTTGTGAATATTATGGTGGTATGGTGGTATGGTTCTTGTTCTCCATCCAAAATGGGTACAGTACATGTTTTTTTGCCACAAAGTGGTCTTGCCGTTGTTGCAATATTAATACTCATTGTACAGATATAAAACGTATTTTTAAGGCAGTTCATACATATTTGAAACCTATATGAAATGATACTGTAATCTCAACGGGTGGTCATTGTTATTTACATAAGCATTTCAGTTAAACAGGCATCAGCTTACTTTAAAGACAGAGTTCACATTCGCATATTAAGTATTTTTGTACAATTATGCAGAATTTAGTCCTTAGTGATCCTGTCTCTGTCTGGTTATGGTGTTGTCAGTCAGGTCCCTAGAAAGAAGTGATATTCAGGGTCAATGTTAAGACCGTGTTCCACACTTTTAAGAGTCATGATCCAAGTCGCTTCCCTCCTGCGTAGTGTCAGTTCCCTATTGCCACCTCTTGGATGACAGGGTGTGTGTTCAAATCCAAAGTATTTGAAAGAGTGGTTGGTAGTTTGTGCTGGGCATATGGACATGTGTGCTGCAACAGGGTATTGCATGTCGCCTTGTTTTACTGCCCTGATGTGTTCATTTATCCTGTCCCTCAGTGGTCTCTTGGTACTTCCTACGTATCTCTTACCGCATTTGCAGTCTAGAGCGTAAACTACATATTTGGTTAGACAGTTTATAGTGCTTAAGATACGGTATTTTTTGGTGTCGTTAGCTCCTTGGAATTCTTTCTTCTTTTTATATGCCCACTTACAGGCTGCACAACCTCCACAACTATAGAACCCTGGTTCTGTTAACCATGTGTTCTTTTTGTTTGCTTGGGGGTAACTTGGGCTCAGTATATTTCTCAGAGTTCTTCCTCTTCTAAAGGTTATTGTTGGTCTTTCTGTTATGTGTTCTTTAAGCATAGTGTCTGACCTTAGTAGGTGCCAGTGTCTGTTTAGACTCTTTTTTAAGATTGTCGCCCAGTTATTGTAACCTGTTATGAGTCTGATTTTGTCATCCTTTCCTTTCTGGCTCTGTTGTTTGTCCCTTAGTGTGTCAGCTCTGGTTACTTTGTCTATTCTTCCAGCCGCTTTTAGCAGTTGGTTTCTTTTGTACCCTCTGTTTTCAAATCTTTTTATCACCCCTCTCTTTTGAGTTTGAAATTCAGTTTCATTGCTGCAATTGCGGCGAGTCCTGATTAGTTCTCCATAAGGGATTGCTCTTTTCTGATGTTCTGGGTGTGCGCTGGTAGCATGTAATAGGGAATTGCACGCTGTGCTTTTTCTGTATAGTCTGCTTTGAATTGTTTCATTTTCTATGTAGAATTCTACATCTAGGAATGCGAGTTTTTTGTTACTATACTCCATTGTGAATTTTATGTTTTGGTCATTATGGTTTAGATACTCGTGGAATTGATGTAGTCTCTCAGATGTGCCTGTCCATATCATGATACAGTCATCAATGTATCTGCCCCAAAACAGTATGTCATTGTTCCATTCTGATGCCGGTGCACCCCAGATTCTCGTTTCTTCAAATCTCCCCATTACTAGGTTAGCGTATGAGGGCGAAAATCTGGAGCCCATGGCCACCCCTTGTTTTTGCCTGTACCATTGATCTTTGTATAGGAATACATTGTTGTCCAAAATGGTTTCTACCATTTCTAGGATCATCTCTGTGTGTGACCATGCACTTGCTGGTCTTTTATTCATCATTCTTTTAACTGCAGTGAGTCCCGTTTCCCTTTTTATGCATGTGTATAAGGAAACGACGTCTAGTGTGACCAATAGCATATTCTCTTCCCACGGTAAATCTGCCATGATACCTAATATCTCCCCCTCGCGCGCTGTCTAAAGCCCGGTGGCAGAGGGCTGAGGGCTTCGCGCTGAGCGTGGGGATTTCATTTGTGCTTTTAAAAAGACTATTTTACTCGTGCTGCTGACTGCTAGCAGCCTCGCTTCACTGCTCTTGCTACCACCGGCCCGCTGATTACAAGCGGGGACCGGCTACCTGTGTATTTTTAAAATCCTTACGTCGTCCACCCCGCCCTCCTGACCCCTCCCCCTACGTTTCACCACCTATATAGCCGTCCATTATGTGTCAGCGCAGCGGACGAGCGCAGCGGGCGCGACGTAGGCGCGCCGGAGTTGCGCCAGAGTTAAGCCCGTCTGCGCCCGTCCGCGGCAGACCGGGGCTAGGGGCCACTACCTCTGGCTCTCGCTTCCAGTATTCTGCCGCGACTTTGCTCCGACTGCGGGGTCATTGGTCCCTTGATCCCTGCACTATTCAGCAGATTGCTTTGCTGGGCTGTAACTCACGCTGTCACGCCTGTCCATCTGGCTGCCCGCCCCCTCATGTGTCATTGCCCTCTCCTGCCCCACTCATTACCGGCGATTCTTATCCCTCCTCATTATCCATCATACTACTCAACACTAGATCTGCTGTCAAACATCACCTTGAGCTTTTCACCCTTTTAGATACTGTTAAACCTGACCTTCTACTACTTACAGAAACATGGTTTACTGAAGCCTCCCTCCCTTCCCTTCTGGCTACCCTCCCCTCGACTTATTATGCCATCCGCGCCGACCGCCCTGGCGGGAAAACGGGTGGAGGCGTTGCTCTTATCGCCCGCTCAGATCTTCTGTTTCAAGGCCTTCCTTCCCCCCCCCTGGCCGGAATCGACTATTTGGTGGTCCGCTCTTCCTCCCTTTCCCCCCACCTGGCGATAGTGCTTGTTTACCGCCCTCCTCATTTGACTCCCTCTTTTCTCCCGGCCTTTCAAGACTTACTTGGCACCCTGTCGGTCAACTATGCCTCGGTTTTAGTCCTTGGGGATTTTAATTATTGGCCTTCGGACCCTAAGGAGTGCGTGTCATCCAAGGAATTTTCAGAAACCCTTCTTTCCCTTAACTTTGTTTCTTTTGTCCACTCTCCTACTCACATTCACGGGCACATCCTCGACCAGGTTTGGTCTCTTAACTGCACCCTCTCCTCGCTGGTTGTTGCCCCCTGTACCTGGTCCGACCACTTTATCATTTCATTCTCCTTAAGTCTTTTAGTAACTAAGTCCCCTGTGCACATTAAAAACTCTTGGGCCCGCAACTGGGGCAAGGTCGACCTGCCCGAGCTTTCGGCCACACTCCTGGCCTCTCTTCCCCCCATATCAGGACTCGATTCCGCAGCCCAAGCCTCAGCCATTGACTCGTGGCTCACGGAGGGAAGCGATCGCCTAGCTCCCCTCCGGTGTACCTCGATTAGGCGCCCTAAAGACGCCAATCGGTGGTTTAACACCGAGCTGAAGGAATTGAAGCTCACCGTCCGAAGGGCTGAACGCAAGTGGAGACTGGATTATTCCCCGAATACCAGGACCCACTACGTTCACCTCCTGGGGACCTATAAACAAAAAATCATTGAGGCCAAGAAAGCGTATTTCTCGGCGAAAATCTTAGCGGCCGAGAACCAACCAAAGGAGATCTTTACCATCACTCATGATTTGGCGTTCTCGGACCGGACCACACTTAAGCCCCCCCCCCCTCCCAGAAACTCTGCGATTCATTGAACCGGTATTTTGTCGATAAAATCGCGACAATTAAATCTAATATCCCTCCCCCTTCTCCCTCTTATGTTGATCCCACTTTTCACCCGTCCCCAGCCACTCTCAATTCCTTTCCTCCACTCTCCGAGGAACTTTTTCTGTCCCTCCTCCCGAAAATCAAGTCCGGCTCCCCATCTGACATATGTCCGGCTCATATTATACGGCAGATTTACACGGTCTGCCCGTCGCCTCCCCTGGGCTTCCTTAACGATTCGCTAGCCCGTGGGGTTGTTACTCCATCGTTAAAAGCCGCGTCCATTGTTCCCATCCTGAAGAAGCCGGGAGCTGACCCCTCTGTGATGGCTAACTATCGCCCCATCTCCCTTCTCCCTTTCTTGGCGAAGGTGCAGGAGCGGCATGTGACATCTGCACTCAGCGCCTTCGCCGAGGAGAATGGGAGGTTGGCCCCTTGCCAGGCGGGTTTTCGGCCAAGGCACTCGACTGAGTCAGTGGTGGTGTCAGTATCAGACACCCTCAGAGAGGGCATGGACTCCGGTAGACCTCAGGCGCTGGTCCTTCTTGACTTGTCCGCCGCCTTTGACACGGTGGACCATTCCATCTTGCTCTCCCGTGTCAGGGCGGCGGGCATAGGAGGATCAGCCCTCATCTGGCTCTCGTCCTTTCTGAGGGACCGGACCCAGGCAGTCCATCTTGGGGAGTTTTCAGCTACCCCCTGCCAGGTCCAGTGCGGTGTTCCCCAGGGTTCCTCTCTCTCTCCTTTACTTTTTAATCTTTACATTGCTCCGCTTATCTTTTCTTTACAGCACCTGGAGGTCTCGGTATTTAATTATGCCGATGACCTCCAGCTTATCTTTAATCTCTCTCCCACACCTGATTCTATCTCTAATTTCCAATCTACTCTATCTTTCATCAGGGACTGGATGAACCTCAACCACCTGAAACTCAATCCCGATAAAACGGAACTTGTGGTGACGGGTGGTTGTTCCAGTCCCTGGAATTCACTTTTCTGGCCCCCCTCGTTTGGTCCTTCTCCTACCCCGGTTTCCTCGGTTAAGACTCTTGGTATTAAGCTCAATAATCAACTCACTATGCACTCCCAGATTGGTTCCGTGGTTTCTTCCTGCTTTCTCACTCTTCGCACTATTCGTTCCATTTCTCGCTTCTTCTCCTTTCCGGCACTCAAGTTAATTATGTCCGCACTGGTCCTGTCCCGCCTGGACTACGGGAACATTCTGTATAATGGCATCCCTCAGTACAGCCTCCGTAAATTGCAATTAGTGCAAAACCAGGCTGCTCGTCTTGCCTTTGGTCTCCCTAAATTCCATCACTCCTCCCCCCTCCTAAGAACTCTTCACTGGCTTCCGGTGCGGGAACGTGCCTTGTTTAAACTAGGCTGCATGGTGTTCCAGGCCAGGACTGGCCTGGCCCCCCTGTTCATATCATCGGCCATCAAGGCTTATGTCCCGGGCAGAGACCTCCGTTCCTCCACCCAACTTCTCCTAGCGGTGCCCCGCTATCGGAGAAAGAAACAGGGTGGCTCGAAATTCTCCACTCTTGCCCCCTTGTTCTGGAACTCGCTCCCTTTTTACCTTAGGTCCCTCACTGATTATTCCGCCTTCCGTAAAGCTTTGAAGACCTTTTTATTTCCTCAGGCTCTTCCCTAGGTTATTGTTTAGCTTCCAGCCACTGTTTCAGTGACTGTCCCCGCTCAGTGGGTTGTTCCCCTACGCTAGCGCCAAGAAACCGTCTAGGTGTATGTTGCGCTCAATAAATATTTTAAACTTAAACTTAAACTTAATGTGTTTCGTGTCCCTGATATACGATGGGAGATTTAAAACCAAAGGTTTTAGAAATATGTCCACAAATTCTGATAGTCTCTCTGTTGGTCCTCCTATGCCTGATATTATTGGCCTGCCTGGTGGAGAAGTGAGGTGTTTGTGTACTTTAGGTACTGTATAGATACATGGGTACCTTGGTCGGTCTACTTTTAAGTAGGCTAGTTCATGGTCGTCTATAAGACCCGACCGATGCCATTTTTTCAGGAGTGTGTTGATGTAGTCTGTAAGTTTCCATATAGGGTTGGTTACTATTCTCTCATAACATTCATTGTTATCAAGTTGGGTGAGAATTTCATTGTCATAATCTGTGCTTCGCATTATCACCATATTGCCCCCTTTGTCAGCTTCTCTGATCGTGAGTTCTCTGTTCTTGCTTAGTTCTGAAAGTGCTTTTCTTTCTCCCTCAGATAGGTTATCTCTATGTAGATGTGTAGCAGTATTTTTAGAGTTATGTTTCTCAAGGTCACTTGTGACAGCTTTAAAAAATAGGTCTATATTGTTACCCGATGTGAGTGTTGGTGTCCATGTTGATCTTTCCCTTAGACTACTTGTGATGTTATAGTCCATATTTATGTCTAGGTCTCTCATAATTCGATCTGTGAGTAACACCTCATCTTCACAGTCAGTTATTGCTAGCAGTAGTCGGGTGTCCACAATGTCTTGAATACAATAATCACCAGTTGTCACCATTCCCAAATTTTGCTGCAATTCTTTATTTACTGTTTTGTTCATTTCGAAATGTTTTTTCAGTTTTAAACGTCTTGTAAATTTGAACAAATCAATTTTGGTTTTACAGAATTCACCAACATCATTCGGACAAAAACTCATGCCTTTTTCTAGTACAGAAATCATATCACTTGTAAGCTCAGAGTCACTCAGATTCATTACAGCTACATTCCTTATTTCTTCAGATTCTGATTCCAGGACCTGGTTCTCACTCCTTGTCTGTCTTGACCTGTTGCCACCCCTTTTGCCTCTCCTTGTTTTCCTTGCTGTCCTATGTTCCTGTTCTCTCTGTTTCCCTTTTTTATTCTGTGAATTTCCAATAAAAAACTGTTGTTAGGGTCAGTTGTGCCTGTAGCCCCTATCATTCCCTCCGTTTCACTTTCGGTCGAATTAATAGTGTCTATGGATGTAGAGCTTGAGCCCACCGAAGTGGTTTCACTCTGGTTTTGGGAGTTTGTTTTGGGGACCAAGTGATCATATTTTTTGGCGAAGGTGAATACCCTCCCGCTCAGGTAGTCACGTTCGTCTCTCTTCAGCTTCCTACTTTTTCGTAGTTTTAGGTCTATGACATGTCGCTGTATTATATTGTTTAGTATTAGGTAATTTTTGTTGGTCACATCAGGTTGGTTAAGTTCCTTTATTTCCAGTTCTAATTTATCAATGTCAGCTTGTAGTTTGGCCACCTTTCTTTCACAGTTTTCAATCAGGATCAACATTAAGTTATTGGAGTTGTTAGTTAGTTCCTTCTCCCAAGCTGTTAGGAGGTCAGGTTCCAGGTCCTCATACGTTGGGATGATTTGTGATCTGAGGCCTCTTGGAACTCTCTTGACCTTAATGTATTGTTTTAGGGTTGCTGCATCCCACCACCTGGATGTTTCATTGATTTTTAGTTTCTCAAGTCTTACAAATTTCTCTCTAAGACCTTCATTTCTGGGGGGTTGTATGCCCTGTCCTGTTGAGGTGCTAGCTTGCTGGGTTCCCAAGTTATTAAATAGGTCTTCGGCCTCTCTGTCTCTATTCATTCTATCATTATTTAAGGAGGTCATGGTGGTCCTTAGGGCTGCCCCTAGTTTAGAATTGCTGTTAGGGCTGAATTGGTGGTATTGTACTAGGATAAGGCGCCTCAGGGGACTGTACACCTTTCAATATCTAGCTCTCTATTAGAAACGGTGCTGTAAGGAGAAGAGAACCACACTTCCTCTTCTAACATTGGCTAGAGCCTTTAAACATTTGAACGCTCCTTAGCACTCGTTAAAATATTTTACATTGATTTGTACATGTGTATTTCAATCATACATTATTCATGCAATATTTAAGAATTGAGGTCCTCGTTATTCAGGGTGTTCCGCAGGTGTTGCTTTATTTCAGTAGACGTTACAGCCAACACGTGTTTCGTCAATAGGGAATGTAACCCTTGACTTTTTCAAGGCTGTTAAGTGAAAAAAGTGACATTTGTAACATTCAGGGTTTAGTCTAAGCATGTTGTTGTTATAAATCACTGTATATTACATAGGTGGGTGGTGGTAGGGTTTGCTTGCAGTGCACATATACATTTGTGGGTGTTATCTTAAAGAAAATTGTGTTCAGATGTAATCATCATTTATACATGATTTGTCTCCAGGATATTAGGAGTTTGGGTGGACCCATTAAGATATGGAGATACCAGTGATTCGTTGTGTCATGCTTCCCAATAGTAATTGTGCATAGTGAGACTATTTTTGGTGAAGTTTTAGGTCAGGTAGTTGAGAGTTGAACCATAGTGGCATGCATAGTATAAAGTATAGTAAGTGCTCGGGGTACCTATTTTCCGCGAGTATTTTCCTTTTCTGTATAAAAAATGGATCAAGAGGATATGTTTTAAATACGTTTGCAACTTGTTTCAGGGGTATTCGCGTTATTACATTTTATCTGGACCGTTCATTCATGATTACTCACCTTCCTTGAGGTGATAATTCCAACCCTCAAAGGGGTTTCCGTTTGGGGACTTTGGTTCGTGATGGTATATTCTTCAGCTATTAACCACAGTGTCG
Organism: Lissotriton helveticus; assembly: GCF_964261635.1. Classification (NCBI taxonomy): domain Eukaryota; kingdom Metazoa; phylum Chordata; class Amphibia; order Caudata; family Salamandridae; genus Lissotriton; species Lissotriton helveticus. The sequence continues at coordinate 1,152,896,812 of NC_136067.1, read as the reverse complement.
GTTAATGATAAGGCAGCTGTAAATTAATATGAAGCTTGTTAGGAGTCTATATCTATGGGTTGCCTGGTAGTTTATCTACGTGCATCTCTTGAATTATTTATCCCTGTTCTTTAAGATAGGAGAAACCCTTGTTTTGTAACTAAAATGTCCTGTTTGCCCGTGATAAGTTCACATTTAGTTGGGCTCAAGTAATATTCAGACAGGTTACAGAGTAGGTTCACAGAAAGTATCCACAGATATACATCACCTCTCATCACACCCTTTGCTCCGTCTCCCTCTCAGGGCAGATCTCCTCTGGCAGTCGCAGGGGCAGGTTCTACACCCCCACCTCCAGAACCTGCAACTTCATGCCTGGAGATTGAACAAGGCAACCTGAGTTCTTTATCTCTTCCTCCAGATTTGGTGAATGCTATTTTATCTTCCAGGAGACACTCCACCAAATCTATTTATTCCTCCAGGTTGTTCAAATTTGTGAAATGGTGTTGAGAGAGGTCCATGGATCCTTTTAAGGCACGTTTGTCTGATGTGCTGAGTTTCTCTCTTTCCTTGGCTCAGCAGGGTTGTCCTGTTGCCACATTAATGTGTTATTTGTCAGCATTGTTGGCTTTCCTTTGTTTGCCAGACCAGCCGTCTTTATTTAAATCTCCAGTTATTATGAGGTTTATTAAGGGCCTTACCGATAGGTTTCCTCCCATTCCCTTCATTATGCCTCAGTGGGATCTAAATCTTGTACTCACTTTTCTTGATGAGCTCTCCGTTTGAGCCTCTTCATAGTTGTCCGTTGAGGCTTCTTTCTTTCAAACGGTCTTTCTGATCGCTATTACTTTGGCCAGGAGGGTAAGTGAACTTCAGGCTCTTAGTTCCAAACTTCCGTTTTTAACCTTTCATGCAGAAAAGATGGTTCTCAGGACCAGGGCTACTTTCCTGCCTAAGGTGGTTACTCCTTTCCATCTAGGGCAATCCATTACCTTACCTGCCTATATCCTCCCCCTCACCCTTCCAAGGAGGAGAGAGACTCCTAAGATTGCTGTTGGTTTCTATCTGGACAGAACCAAGGATCTGAGACTGGACAATCAGCTCTTCGTGGGCTATGTTGGGACGAATGAGAGGCAAGGCTGTTCACAAGCAAACACTTTCCAGGTGAATCAACTTGTGCATCGAGATCTGCTATGCCTTGGCCAAGAAGGAACCGCCTGAAGGTATTAGAGCTCATTCCACCAGAGCTAAGTCTTCTTCTGCGTTGGCTAGAGGTGTTCCTGATGTTGACATTTGTAAGGCCGCAACTTGGGCCTCCCTCCACACCTTTGCAAAGCATTACTGCTTGGATTCGTAGGTTTAGAGGGATGGCCATTTTGCACACTCTGTGCTGCAGGATTTTTTGGCATGAGTAGGTGGGCACCCTTCTCCGGGAGCGGAACTGCTGTGGGATTCAATTCAAAATGTGAAGAATCCACAGGCAGATGTGGCCCTCAGTTACTTACCTTCGGTAACGCTTTTTCAGGTGGATACAGTATCTGCTTGTGGATTCCGCACTGACCCACCCACCTCCCCGTTGTCCACCTTCGTATACCAAAGGAGTTTTTGGTTATTTGACATGGTTGTTTCCCTATGTCTTTTGATTGCCTTGCTATTGGGGTTCAGGAAATGCTTAGTTTCTTGAGCTTTTCCTATTTTCTTTATGCTGTGTGTATTTATGTATATATTGTATTCTGTGTATACTCCAACTATGTTGTCGGTCCATCCGTTCACCTGGGAGGCACAGAAAAAATGGGTGGAACTGATGTCAGCACACCGACAAGGTCTACTTGTGGGTCCAGTGACGTCATATGGAATCGCGAGTGGAGCCGTGCCATTGTGACGTCCTTGTTGACGTGGGAGAGCTAGAAAAAGGGTTCCGTGGAATGCTGGTGCAAGGGTGAATTCAAAAGGTGAGGAATCCACAGGCAGATACTGTATGGACCAGAAAAAGCATTACCGAAGGTAAGTAACTTGTTCTTCTGCCCTACTGCTGCTGAACCAAGCTCGAACAGGGGAAGACAGAGCAATAGATATCTTGTCACAGGGAGGTGTGACCACCGCCCAGACAGGGTTCAGTGTATTGGGGCAGGGTGGGAGCTCTTGCCAGCACCAGTCAGTCTGATTGAAAGGTAAATTTGGTGCCCGCTTTGCATACTCAAGTTCAAACCAGCGCAGGAATCAGTTAGCTCCTGCTCTGGTGCAAAACTGTGTGTGAGTGTTTGATTGGTTCAGATGCTCCGTCCATCACAACCCCCCTTTTGTACCACTTTGTTCGCCATAAGTTGGCAGGGTATGCTCAGACGTGAGTCCCTTGCTCACTTTGCCACTGGATTCAAGCAAGCCGGGCTGAAGACGGCTGAAATGCCAGAAACCGGTCCTCGGAAGCTTGTTTCCGGTCCAGGGAAGGCATGGCTTGGCACTTAGGGCTGGACTGTTCCCATGAGGCACAGGGTCAGACTGATTTGCTTATGGCCATGTCTGAACTGGGGTGGCAGAGTGGGCTAAAGAACGGTGATGGATTAAACCCAGATCTGTTGACTGGGTGTGAGTGTTTGATTGGTTCAGATGCTCCGTCCATCACCACCCCCTTTTGTACCTGGTGCAAAACTAGACAAAGGACATGGGAGTATCCTCCCCACTGTCCCGCCCCTCCTCTGGGAGGGACCCCTGAATCTTTTCAACCCTTTCCTTAGAGTACTTAAGGGCTTACCTGTAGGTGGGTCCCTGGATTCGTTGTGGGACAATATTCATATCAAGAAACCACCTCTTCAGCTGTCTGGGCACTCTGGACTTCGCTGGACTATGCTCTGGGTATCGAGATTGTAACTGGTAAGACTCCTGCTGCTCCAGGTTTCGTTGCCCTGCTCGTCTGTTGCAACATCAGTGCCTGTGCTCCATACTGGAACCTTCCATGACATGTAGACATCCAGGACACCTGAAGGAATCTCCCTTGAAGTGAAGGAGTCACTTTCCTGCATCTGTAGGCACCGCAACGAAGCTGACCGGGCTGCTGATCCTGGGCTCCCACAGACCCTGAAAGGTTCAACAACACAGGTAGTGATTATTCACATCCTTTGAGGCTAATGTCCCTCGTCCGAGCCACAGGAGCCAAGCCCCTGTACACCGCGTCGACTTGCAGTTGCAAAGGCTTGTTGGTTCTCTTCCTCAGACATTTTCGGGCTCCAAGTAGCCTCCACCTCAAGCATCTCCTGTGACCAAGATCTTTGTCCTCATCGCATCCCTTGCACTGTGGGCCTACATCTTTGGTGAGCTGCTCGAGATTCTCTCGTGACTCCAGTGCCTCTGGCCTGTGGGTCCATTCAAGGGTCTTCTTTGATTTCAGCGGGCTCCCCTGATTGCTCGGGACCTGCTCTGACTCTCCTGCTTGTGGTGAGTCACCTGGACCTTGCTGGTCCTGACACTGCACCTTGCTCGCCTTCCAATTTGGTTGTGGTTGCCAAGGCTTGTTGGTGCTCCCAACGGACACCTATCCCTCAACTCTCGACATCTGACGAGGGACAGCTCGTGAACCGCTCCTGGTCTTCCACAGTGTCGCCTGGTCCGCACAGCTGCAGCTCCAAGGTCACCGGGAACTCTCCTGCAACACCCGACATCAGTGGGCATTCAACTTCTTTGCCCCCTGGTCACTTCGAGTGGCATAGACTTTGTCCCCTCTGCTTGCAAGTACTTGGATCTACCTTCGGATTCCACCGGACACTTTCCACTTCTTCGCCAGCTGCAGCTTCCTGAAGTCCTCCATTGAATTTGACTGCAGTTTCAATGCCACTTTGCACCTATGCATCCGGTTTCTCTGCTGTAGGTATCCTGGTTCCTAGGGTATTCACCGGTGGGATGGCTCTTCAGCCTTCTGTCTTTCACTGGGTTTCTTCAGGGTCCACTGGGAAGGGTCCTTCTTTAAAATTGCAACAGCGACTTACTCATTGACTTGAATTGAGCACGAAGTTGTGTTCCCACTCTGCACACGGCCTCCATGGAGTTCCTGGTTACTTACCTCAGGTGATTCCTTGGGCCACCAGCACTTCTATGTCTTCTGGGTATTGTCTTGACTTGGTTCGTGGTTCACATCCCACTATTTTAGTATATGGTGCCACCTCCCCCCAAAAGCAGGGACCACTGTGTAATACGTGCTTTTTATTTGTTTCTGTGCAAAGTATTGTGTGCATTTCGTACGAAGTAGGAGATATTTATATGTGTTGGTGAGTGTCTTATAATAAATACATATTTTTATAAATACACTGTTTATTTTCAATTAATCTATACAATACGATTTTGCTCTTGTAAAACAAGCTGCTTTAGACTCCTGGACTAAGCCTGAAGGCTGCCCTCAACAGCTACCACTTGGAGAGGTTTCTAAGCTTGTCTAAGACCACTAAAATCATCTTATGTTTCGTCTGGATTAGTGCAGGGTTCTACACTTACATAAGTGAGCACCATATACAAAGCCAGCTTCTCACAGTAATGAGGTGCCAATCATATATTGTACACAAGTCGGTGATTGGAAAATTTCTCCTACCCAATCATATGCACTTTCTCACCATTTTCCACCTCCTTTCGAAGCACTTCCTCTTTGCCTTAGTGTACAACTTCCCAGAATCTCATTTTAGAGTGGTTGAACCCTTTTTCCTTTTTGAAGTGATCCAGACAGGTCGTTAGCCTCCCTGCTATTCAGAAGTGGGCTGCTCCCCTCGGTCAGTTTCAGAACTGGCTCTCCTCCTGCTGAATATGAAGCCAAAGTGTCTGAGGGCTCTGGGAACGAAGGGGTACAGATCCTGCTTGACCCATTAAGGATTAGTAAATCAAAAGAAGTGGTATACTTCTCAGATGGTTAATCCCTGCTAAGTGACTTGTTGGCAACACCTCTGTCTTTCTGGGTCTAGAGTCCAGATATTGGCCTGTGCTAGACAGATTAAAGTCTTGCCAGGAAGATTTATTGGCTTCTAGAGGTGCGATGAGTTACAAAACAGGTTTTAAGCCAGTTCTGGCTTAAACACCCCGGAGTACATTTTTATACATTAACTTTATTACTTTTAACTAAAGGTATCAAAAATCTGATTTAAATCAGGTTTTGAAAACTTTTGGGAAAATAACATTATTTTTCTAGCATTTTTCAAAGCAGGGTTGTAAAATAAATATTTAAATTGCACCTAGATAAGTCTATGAAAAATGTAGTCTAAACCTTGACATTCAGGAACTCCGATGGTACCTGTTTTTAGAATGCAATGTGCCAATATATATATATATATATATATATATATATATATATATATATATATATATTAATAACATTGCAATGAACTAGGAGTCCATGACATACGGAACCTCAATTTTCATTGTTTTTTGTACAGAGTTTTGGTGATTTTAATGGTTATATTTTCAACATATTTATATGACTATTTATTGGTTTTAACTTTTATCGCATTTTAAAAGTTAATTTTGCCGATGCCATGTAGACTCTTGTAAATAGCTGTTAGCAGTATATGTATGGTAATATAGATGTGTGATAACTATGCTTACCATATATCGCTTATGTTTTGCAGCAACTATTATGGTATACACTTGTGCTATTTCAGACATTTATGTCGTTATGTAACATTCTAAATGCTTGGGAACTATGACAGTATTTTGTTTGTTTCCATTAACACGTGATGGCACTTTGCACTTTAAATAGGTGATCAGCCCTCTTGACGCTTGTCATGTGATCAAGGCTATCTCTAGCCGAAACGCGTCATGGCGGACTGGTGCTGGGCTAGCACTCAATAAAGATATTTGCACTTTCCTTGGGTCTCGCTGCTCTTGTTTGGTTCGACGGCGATTGCTGCTGCTGTTGCTGAGCATTTCGACTTGAGAGCACCACATACCTTGCATTTCAGCTGGGAGAGCTTCCCTGGCTTGTGCGAGACCCCTCCACGTTTTGGGCTTAAAGCGGCAAGAAGCTACATTCCTGTTGGAAATTTTGAAAAAACTCCGCGTTGGGAGACGCCGCCACGCCCCAGGGACTAACGGATCTGTTTGCTGAGCGTTGTCGAGGAAAAACCGGAAGTAGTTCTCGGGACTGTCGACTGGCGGGTGTCGGTCGTGGTCTCCGAGTCTCATCGTTCGAGTACCGAGGACGGCAGCTGTCACGGACCAAATTACCCCCCTGTGTGGAGTACAGAAGTCGTTCCGCGCTATATTACTGGTAGGAACCACTCTGTGTGTGCCTGACTATTACTCTGCCCATTGTTTGCACCATGTCCGCCGACACGTTGAGAGGGCGCATGGAGATGTCTAAGGGGATGTTTTCGGACCCCCCGGCCGGGGAGTCCATTCCGAGTCACATTGCAGTTACTGTACCTGAGCCACGTTCAGAAATTAAGGAGCTGTTTAAGCGCCTAGAAAAATGCAGTAAGGGCGAACAAGCCAAGTGGTGGGAATTCACATCGTTGTCTGGTTATTTGGAAGTGGGGCGGGTGCCAAGGGGTCTGCGCACTTTGTTGGCCCCTTCTTATGAGGATCCCGACCCCCAGATGCTTGCTGACTGGGCGCAGTGCAATTTGGATAATTCAAAGCGCCTAATGGGTATCCTCGTGCAGTATGCTCAAAGCGACAGAGCTAAACTACTGGAAAAAATTGAGGCGATTAATGCAGAAATTGACAAATTACCTTCCTCTGTTGAAATAACGAAAATGAGAGATGACATGAACAAACGGCTCAAGCGAGAGGAAGAGAGCATTATGAAGCGCAAAGCCTACAAATTCCAGCGCGACAGATTGGATTATGAAAATGGGAAGATTTTCACTTTTGCTAAAAAATATGATAAAATTAAACGGCAACCCATTGTCAATCCCAAAAGGCCCACCACAACTAATAACAGTGCCAATACTGCTTCAGCTTCCAACATACGAACAGTCGAGGAATCATCGGCTTTAGCGTCTGAAGAGAGTTCACAATATGAAAGTGAATCTGAGACTGAAACTAGGCGTTTGCAAACGGCGGGGTTTCGCAAATTGACTCCGGCACAGGAGATGGCAATAGTGCAGCAAGATCGCAAAGCCAGCCTGAGATCAGCAGCGCAGGCAACCGCCGGTGGCGCAACAACAGGCAACGCGCAGAGAGGCGCAAATGCAGCAAACGCCGCAAAACCAACCGCCAAGCCCAAGAAACAGCGCTACAGGAAGCAGTGGAATTAACTGCACCTTATCAGGTTTCTTCAGCGCCAATGACAGAACAGAGTGGTACCAACTCCAAGGCAGTTATCAACTTATCCGATACAGTTCTTACCAGTAAGGAAACTTCCCTTTTATCGTTGGGTTTGTCATACAGTCCCAAGGGTAACTTTGACTACGCAACATCTAAGATTGACATCTTCAAGTTTGTGCGTAAACTCAAACTGCGTAAATACTTTGCTACCCGGGGCAGACCCAACCGTGATTCCTCTCAGCTGACTGTAGCAAATGCTCTCACGTCTAATGCATCTGATGAGATTGGTGAAGAGTCAGTCACAGGAGCAGCTCTTACGCAAGAATGGCGGGAGCTACAGCAGGAGGAACTGTGTTTCAACTCGGAAAGTCAATCTGCCTTAGGGGGTGAGCCTTTACCTATCGCCTGCCCCACCAATTTTAGAACAAAATCTAAATTCTGTCCGTTGATGCTGAAGGACAATGTTGATATATTTCATGATCGTGTAACCTCACAGTTGAAAGATCTACAAATTAAAACAGCTAACTCTTTAAAACGCCACACATACAGAGACAGAGAATATCATACTTTAATCAAAAAGTTGAGAGACAACAAGAATCTTGTGATCAGACAATCAGATAAAGGGGGTAACGTGGTATTGTGGCCACGTAAGATGTACCTTGAGGAAGCCTACAAACAACTGAATGACAGGGATTGCTATAGACGTATCTCTATGCAGGACGCTATGCAAACCAGAAATGCAATCTACCTTAAGTTATCTGCTTGGAGAAGCAAGGGCTTGATCTCTATGGATGAATATAAATTCCTTAAAAAGGACTTTCCGATGACGCCAGTCATCTATTTCATCCCCAAGGTACACAAAAATGAGCACCAACCCCCTGGCAGGCCTATTATATCTGCTCGCAACAGCCTGTTAGAGAACATGAGTAGATACATCGATTTTTTTCTACAGGACTTTGTGAGAGGCCTACCCTCTTTTATCTTGGACACCAGTGATCTGTTGAGAAAATTACATGACTTTGCATGGAGTCCGAGCTATGTTATGATATCCATGGATGTGACCTCACTTTATACTAGTATCGTCCATACTGACGGTTTAAAGGCCACGCAACATTTTCTCGACAAGAGAGACATTGGTTTCCAAGAACATTCTAAAATGGTTTATGATATGATCACAATATGTCTTGAGAATAATATATTTTTATTTGCTAATCAACTTTTTTTGCAGACCCGGGGTGTGGCAATGGGGGCCTGCTTTTCACCCAGTTACGCCTGTCTCCACATGGGGTACTGGGAGGAGCAGGTCCTGATGAAACAACATGCTGCCACCATGAACACTAAGGTCAAACTTTGGTTAAGGTACATAGATGACCTACTTATAGTATGGGACGGTACCGAAGATGAGGCTGTACAGTTCATAGAGATATTGAATACCAACAACTTCAATATCCAATTTACTAGTACTCTCAGTAGGTCATCTATAGTTTTCTTAGATGTTGAGGTGTTTGTAGAGGCAGGTAAACTTCAAACAAAACTTCATCGCAAACCTACAGCAGGGAATACACTGCTGCATGCAGAGAGCCAACATCCTGCACACTTGATTCGCAGCATCCCTTATGGGGAAATGCTGCGAATTCGAAGAATTTGCAGCAATGAACTTGATTGCCGGATGGCACAATCCCTCTGTAGAGAACGGTTCTTGCAAAGAGGCTATAAACCAGCAATCATTGATAGTGCCATGGTTAAGGCCAACAAGACAGATAGAACCACACTCCTGGGCTCAGGAAGTGTTCGACCCACAATTCCAACAGTCAGGTCGGGGGAGGAGACAAGGCTTATAATGACTTATAACAGTCAACACAAAAGTATCTTTAGAATAGTCAAGGACAATTGGTTCCTGGTCTCCAGTGACCCGATTATTGGTTCTCAATTTGGCCCTCAGCCTAGCATTACCTACCGGAAGGCACGGGCTATGCAGGACAGTCTTGTGTCCAGCAGCCCCGAGGTAGCTCAAGCCTCATGGCTTAGTGGCAGCAAAGGTTTTTTGAGGTGCTCAAATTGCAAAGCTTGCAAACACGGCATCAGCAAAACAGAGGTGATGACTCCTCTTTCTCCCTTTCCCATTAAAATTAAACAGAAACTAAACTGTAAATCAGAGTTTGCTGTTTACGTCCTGGAATGCCCATGCGGGTTGAGGTATGTGGGAAGTACCCGACCGCATGTTCACAAGCGGATATTACAACATCTGCGAGCGATTACTCATGCAGACGCTACGTACCCGGTAGCCAGGCATTTTGAAGGTCAACATGGAAAGGACGCTTCCCTATTGAAATATTTTGTGATAGACTGTGTTCCTCCCCAAAGGAGAGGTGGTGATCGGGAGTCTCTGTTGCGAAAATTGGAGACCCGATATATAATCCTATTAGACACTAAGGCACCACAGGGTCTCAATACTGGGGAGGACTGCCACACCTATCTTTAGGTTTTAATGTCCAGTCGATGCCAGTGACATTGTTTTGTGCATCTCTTTTATGTCCACTCTGCCAGTTCTTATATATGAAGTTTTAACCTGTATTACTGCAATGTGACTCACTATATGAAATTGCTCTGATGTATATTAACTGTTTCCCTATTTCATCTCCATGACCATTATTTTAATTCACCAATCAAATATAGCACTAACTGTGGGAGCACTTTATTCCATCACTGTGTTTTAGTAAAATGCGTATTTTGCACATGTGTATTTTACCAGTAATAGGCCTGTGGTAATATTAGCCCACTTGGGCTTAATAACATTGCAATGAACTAGGAGTCCATGACATACGGAACCTCAATTTTCATTGTTTTTTGTACAGAGTTTTGGTGATTTTAATGGTTATATTTTCAACATATTTATATGACTATTTATTGGTTTTAACTTTTATCGCATTTTAAAAGTTAATTTTGCCGATGCCATGTAGACTCTTGTAAATAGCTGTTAGCAGTATATGTATGGTAATATAGATGTGTGATAACTATGCTTACCATATATCGCTTATGTTTTGCAGCAACTATTATGGTATACACTTGTGCTATTTCAGACATTTATGTCGTTATGTAACATTCTAAATGCTTGGGAACTATGACAGTATTTTGTTTGTTTCCATTAACACGTGATGGCACTTTGCACTTTAAATAGGTGATCAGCCCTCTTGACGCTTGTCATGTGATCAAGGCTATCTCTAGCCGAAACGCGTCATGGCGGACTGGTGCTGGGCTAGCACTCAATAAAGATATTTGCACTTTCCTTGGGTCTCGCTGCTCTTGTTTGGTTCGACGGCGATTGCTGCTGCTGTTGCTGAGCATTTCGACTTGAGAGCACCACATACCTTATATATATATATATATATATATATATATATATATATACATACATATATATATATATATATATATATATATATATATATATATATATATTGAGATAGATATATATTATATATATATATTGAGATAGATAGCTGTATATAAAAGAAAGTAGGGAAACACTTTGTAGTTCCCAAGTTTTAGCTGGTGAGCAGCGCCTTTATATGGAACACTCTGCACCACCACCAACACTCTAAAATTGTTCACCTCAAATATCTTTTTTTCCCAAGAAGAGTTTGTTAGCATAGTATCACCTAGTGCCATCCACGTGAGCAGAAAAATGGAAAAAGCCTTTTACCACTCAGACTTAGTATTACAACATTGGATTAGTAAAATAGCATTCAAGCCAATCTGGAATGAATAAAAGCAGTCCCTGACACGTGTTATGCTCTTATTAGAGCTTGTCAGAGAGACACAGGTTTGTGAAGAAGTCCAAAGACATATGTCTGTCGTCTTGCACTATCACCGCTCGGAGTCGCACAATGCCTTGGGTACCTCCAGGCCGTGGAGTTGTTCTTCAGCTTCAGAACTGATTCCAATCTTGCTCCTGATGCACCCTGATTTCCCCTGGCCATGGGCTATGCCACAACAGCTCCATGAGCTGAGACTGACTATTGTACAGATCGTTTGTACCCCTCCAAATCCCCCCGGAACATCTTCGGGTCAGAAGGATTTGAAATAGCCTTCAGTAGGTTTACCACCAGCGGGTCTGTTGCCGAGACCGATTGTGCTACTCAACCACAATACAATGCAAGACTCTTCCTTGTGCTTGGCTCCTCCGACTCCAGTCCCTATGTAACATCCGATGCCCCCTTCAGTGTCCAAGACCAACATCACCAGTCTGAACCTAAATGCTGTCATCAACACCAGAAGTGGAGCCAAAGTTTTTGTAGGACTCCGAGACTCATCTGCAACCCCCTTCAAGATTGCAAACGAGACACCTTCACTCCCATTCGGACTCTGAAACATCCCAACTGTTTGATGACGACAACCCTGATGATTACATTTACTTGAGGGCAATCTTTTTCATGATTTACAAGATGCCAGTGGCATGGATGCCTCTCCAAACATAGGACTCTCCTACCTTAATTCTGTAATGTCAACAGAGGAGCCTACCTCCTTTGCAACGGTTATCAGGAAAGTGGCGGAATTGTTAGAGCTCACCTTTCCCAGTACAGAGGTTAAAACACATGTCCTGATAAAGGTTATCCAGGACAAACAAGTCAAGAACCTCTTCTACCCTTTACTGAGGCTTGTTCTGATATATTGGTAAATGTCTGGGCAAACCCTGGATTTTGTCCCACAGTCAACAGGCAGGTAACAAGGCAGCATAGGCCTGCCCCTGGGATCCAGATTTCTTCCTTCAACATCCACCTCTGGGAAAGTTTAGTGGTGCATTTTCCCAGGCTTAATCCAAATATGTTCCTGACCACTCAGCCTGATAGAGAATGCAAACACATGAAAACATCCACCAGAGGCATGTTTTCCTCAACTAGCCACCCCCTTTGGTTATCCAACAGCAACTGCCTCCTGGGAAGGTACTTGCATGGATTGTGGAATAGAGTGGCAAATACATTGCTGGTCATTCTTAAGGACTTTTGTCCAGCCCTACAAACTCTTATATGAAATCGCCTAGAAGAGGCAAAATAGTAGAAAATACTTTATTTGAGCCGTGGCCCTTGAAAGTTATACAATAAAAACAAGTTAAAACCCAATACATTAACCTTACAGATTCAAAGTATGGCACTCTTGGGGGTTTTTCACACATAAAGATGTTACATAGAGTACTGCCCTATAGCCTGATTATTCAGCAAGGAGAAACTCAAACAATAGTCAAAAAACTAAAATGGTCCACCATGTCTAATGGGTAGGGTTTATACATATAGTAATAATAACTTTTTTCAATCACAGACCATAAAAATAGTTGAAACAGGGGCTGAGAAATGCATCAGTGCTATTCATCAATGAACCCACTTGCGCACAGGATAAAATCTTAAGTCATATTTTAAAATATGGCAACATAACCCTCCCATGTGCCAACATATATCGACGGCAGCTCATATATTTCAACTCAAATACACATACATGCCCACATAGTTCCACAATGGTTCTGTCGGGTACGCAACATAAATTTCTTTACACATCAATCAATTGTCCCATTTCTTGTATGCAATCTTCAACTGTAAATAACAAAACTCAAAATAAGAAACACACTGAAAAGTCAATAGAATAGGTAGGACTGTTCTTTTTATATGAATTGCATCTTTTATCCAATACCCATACTTTGTAAAAAGCTGTCAACAGTGAGTTAATTTACAAAGTGAATAGTAATCAAGTGACATTTGGTGCTCCGTGATATAATAAAGTGTGTAATATATACAAAGTGGTTAAAATTCTGTACAAGGGAAAGGCCAGACTAAACACAATAGTTCTGCTGCTAATCCAATTGTATTCTCTTGTGCATAACTCTGAACTAGACCAAAAAGTAGCGTTGACGTTTCAACCCAAGACACGCACTATTAAGTCGTCATAGCGGGTCTTTATCAGGACAAAGAAGGGAAGAAGGGATGACAGCCTGGTAACACCTGAGTAAGTTCTGGTGGCGATAAATGGGCTCAGCTGTGTGCACTCATGGCCTCATCAATTGTGCCTAAGTTTAAGTAAAGCTAGAGGTAAATTCTGCTAAATCCAAAGAATTGGGTAATCCGAATTCGGGATACTTGCTAACCCAATGCCAAGAGAAACCTCCGGTCTCACAGGTCTAATTGTTTTGATCTCTGCCGGATGATCAAAAGATGAGGGGATCAAGACGGGCTCTCGTCTAAATACTGAAGGATCAACCGATAAATCAGGGGATCAGCGGTAGCAGGCTAACGTCCTGTGTTCCTGTAGCTGCGTTTCAGAGCTCTGAAACACAGCTACAGGAACACAGGACGTTAGCCTGCTACGCACAATTGATGAGGCCATGAGTGCACACACCTGAGCACATTTTCGCCACCAAGACTTACTCTGGTGTTACCAGGCTGTCATCCCTCCTTCCCCTCTTTGTCCTGATGAAGACTCGCTGTGATGACTTAATAGTGCGTGTCTTAGGTTGAAACGTCGACGCTACTTTTTGGTCCAGTTCAGAGTTATGCGCAAGAGAATAAAATTGGATTAGCAGCAGAACTATTGTCTTTAGTCTGGCCTTTCCCTTGTACAGAATTTTAACCACTTGTAATATATTACGCACTTTATTATATCACGGAGCACCAAATGTCACTTGATCACTGTTCACCTTGAAAATACACTCACTGACAGCTTTTTTCAAAGTATGGGTATTGGATAAAAGATGCAATGCAAATAAAAAGAACAGTCCTACCCATTCTATTGTCTTTTTCGTGTGTTCCTTATTTTGAGTTTTGTATATTACAGTTGAAGATTGCATATAAGAAATGGGACAATTGATTGTTGTGTAAAGAAATGCATGTTGCGTATCGGACAGAAACATTGTTTTTTCTTTAACACATACCCAGGTTCTGAGGGACACAGGGTTACCCCATTGTTTTTCTTGATTTCACATAGTTCCACAGGTCGACCAAGTTGAATAAAGTGCAAATGCTCAAGTGCTATAGTGGGAGGCAGAGTTGTTCTCTGGACACACCCACCACCAAGAAAATCTGCTTATGCAGAAAACAGTTAATCTGCTCATTTCTGAACTCAGGATTCGAAGAGCAGATAACTAATTCTGGGGCCACAAACTCTGATAACAGGGTTTCAGCAATTTTGCTCTAGCAGAAGAATGCTGTGGATAACAAAACAAAATGTATTCTATGGTTTCCATCTAATCCAAACATATGAAACACAATTGCTTATTGCTCACATTGGGACTCGCCTTGTTCCATTTATATGTATAACAGTTCATTGCTAAGGTGTCAACCCAAAATTTGATGGAGTTTTAGCCCACTCTGGGGTGACCTCATTAAGGTACAATTCAAACTATGGAGAGCGTTTATAGTAAAAAACTTGCCAGTAACTGTACTGGCTGTCAACAAAAAAATTATGTTATGAAAAAAAAAGCCAGTAAGGCTATCTCTTATCAGCTCTCCAGGTGCATTCTGTTTTTATGTGCCCCCAGAATACTTTCTTCACAATAAACCTTCACGTAGCAATTATTTGCAGAGGGATTGGTCCCCTGGAATACAAAAACCATGAAATTTGGATTCCAAAAGGGTGCTTGAAATGAGCAACGTGTTGTGGGCGAACAGTAGGCCGGGAATGAAAACGCTACCAATTTGAGGGGTTTGTTGATACAGTCATGGAGATAGTTAAACACATCATTGATATATAGGGAGAACAGCATTGGTGTCAGAAAGCATCCCTTTTGCACCCCGGTGTAACGTTAATCCTCTCAGTTTGCGCTCCATCCTTGCCCCATCGCACTTGGGCATAGTTATGCGCGTGCTGCCTCACAAAGATCCCTACCAATGTGGGAGGAGTCCTCATTGACCTGAGGGAGTCCCAGAGACAAGCACTGGAAACCAGTTCAAAAGCTGCTCTGAGATCAATAAAGGCAACATAGAGATGGTCCTTCAGGATCTTGATATACTTCCAGAGTATCAGCATGAATCTAAATATTTGATCCAATGTTCCCAACTTGGATCTACACCCAGTTTGCAAAGGGGAAATGGACATCAAAGTTGGTGGTCCATGTCTGGAGTTTGCCCACAACCTGACAACAGAACACCTTCTGTAGAATATCAGTGAGGCTAATAGGCCTGTAATTACTTGGATCAGATCTGGCACCTTTCTTGAGGATTGGTATAATCACCGCTCCTCTCCAAGAATCGGAGAGGAGAGCACCTGACATGATGGAATTAGATAGGATATTAATATACAGGGGCCAGATCTCAATCTCAGAGCGGTGCAAGTCACCTGGAATGTGATCTAATGCGGGTGCCTCCCGGGTTTCAGGGACAGGATTGCTTCCTTGGTGTTTTCTGAAGAAAAAGTGACAGTACCAAGCTCCACAGATTCTACATTAGTCTGACAGCGCCGATCAATACTAGAGGGCGACTGGACTTGTGGTGGACTGTTGAAGTACTGGCTTCCGAGTTGCTATGGGCAATTATATGCCAAGAAGAAGAGACATGCTTTCTTTTGTAAGCTTATAACTAATCCTGCCAATTTTGCTCATCCTGACTCTTTTTGCTGACCTCCAGCACCTTTTTATATTATTTCATTGCCTCACAAATCTGGAAAGGTCATAAAGATCTAATAGCTGTTGGCAAGCATGTTTTGTCCTGTCTACATCCTTTTGTAAACCAAGGGACAGACTCAGAGACAGCGTTTTCTGTTGCCAGTACCCACCAACACCTCAAAGAGGTGGCTTATAGAGCCAAAGAAATGACCATGAATATTAGAGATAGCAATGGCATCTAAATCATCATCCTCATATGGGGAAAGGACTGTATCAAGAAGGTTGTAAATTGAGGCAAGTTGCTTAGGCAAGAATTGATTTTTGATCACCTAAGAACCCTCATGGACTTTCCAACGTTTACATCCCCAGGTAACTTGATCTAGCCTGAAACCTCGAACAGCCCTTCTTTGAGAGTTTGATGCAGTGGGTTATGGCCACTCTCTATTCTATCTGTAACACAGAAATCTACCAGCCAGCTCCTTAAGTCGAGAGAGAGCAATATATAATCAGTTCTACTTTTTGATGAACCCCTGGAGAATGTAAATTCCTTGGTCTGGCTGGAATCTGTCCTACTGTAGCTAACCCCAACACTGTGGTCCCAGATCCATTTATGTGGCCAATGCAGAACAGGTTTTTAAAGTGTGTGTGTGGGGGGGGGGCAGTCATTTCTGGGATTCTGTCATGGCCAGGCCTGCATCTTCCACTTTGGTCAGCATCTTAAAATAGTTCAGCAGCTTGAAGGAGCTTTCCTCTAATGCACACCAGGCCAAAGTACCCCAAGTCAGAAGACAAATATTCGGGGGGCATTAATTTTCATATCATGCAGCCAGGTTGTGGCTTCCCCTCCATCTCTGTTCTGTAAACCAGCTACTTCCGGAAAGGTGTCCAGGGTATAGGGCAGTCAGGGCCTTGGCTTGCATGAGCATATTGAATTAAGGGACTGAGCTGCACGTTGTTTATTTGCTCCCCATTGTCTGTGAGAACCGTGGACTTGGCAGCGAAAGGGCTGAAAAGCTTGTTGTGTTGTAGGAGGGTGATGGAATTGACAGGTGGGAAAGCCTCTACAGTAGCCACCGAGAGGTCAAACTTGTTGGTGAAATTTCCGTGTGAGAGTAGAAAAGCCCAAGGAGCATACCGTGAATCTGTTCTCTTTAAAGCACTCCAAGTCTGAAATCCACTTTATCCTCTAAAAGGCAAGATCAGTGAAAAGGCATGTCCATCAACAATGCCTGGTCGACCCTAGAAAAGCCTGTGGACTAAATCAAGTCATGGCATTGGAGAGCCGAACTGGTAGTCGTGGCGTTTCCTCTTCAATCAGTTGTGTTAAATCCTGAGCGTTTCACAGCTTTTGCTGCATCACAGCTCTCCTGAATAGCCTGGATTAGAGTCACCCAAAGTGCGTCCTGAAGGGCTGATAAAATTTGAGCTATTGTAACTCAAAGGGCATGTGAGTAATGGCCAAGGAGACAGCTGCCATTGACCGATCTCAGAGCAAGGCTTGGGTAGGAGAAAATGTTCTTGCCAAAAGTCTTAATTCATTTGAGCTTATGTTCAGGAGAAATGATTGGGAAAGCATTAAGATTGACCCTGCTGGTGGATGCCTGTACCACCAGACTCAGTGGTGCAGGGTGATGAGCAGTGTGTCTATTTAGGGGCGGCTCTGAACAGGACTTAATCCAGGTGTCAAAAAGGGTGTTAGTAAGTGCCTTGTTGAATGGCAGCTGTGGCTCAGTTGGAGCCTGACCAGGCTGTAGAACTTTCATTAACTCATTAGTTTTCACTCCCATGGTCTGTAATTTCAAATCTAGCACCTTAGCTAAACTTTGCAGCACTAGAGGGAAAAAGGCGATTTGCTCTTGTCTTACTCCGCCTTTCAGATAATACAGAATCTCCCACGAATTCCACTTTCACACAGTGGCTCATACACAGCGGCGCAAGAGACATAAAACACAACAAAATCTAGAAAAGGGTTTCTCTTTACAAAATGCAAAGACTCTCTTTTTAGAATATGGCTGGAGGATTTATTTATGCAATGCTCTCTAACAGAAAGGCTTTCCAGATGCCAAATGAACCACATTCAAATGTATGTATGTATATATATATATATATATATATATATATATATATATATATATATATATATATATATATATATATATATACACACATATATATATATACACATATATATATTTAAATGCAAGCAATAACAGCACACTTGGTAAATGAAACAGTTAACTGCATGGATATGAAATACAAGCAGCAAATATTATGAGATAAAACTCAAGCAAATAATATGGTACGTCCTACAAGAGATAAGAAAGATATATACACTAAATACATCAAATCATTACTTTGGATGATCACCTCACTCATTCACACACCACAAAGAAAACATCTCAAATGACCACAGCTACTAGAACCACGCATCACAATGGCACTAGTCCGAAACAAAATCCCCTTACCTGATAGTTCAATCGACATCCTTGCCAACTCAAGCTGGGGGAGCCTGTTACAGCCAGGCAATGGACTCTCGATCTGGACCTAAATCCAGATTGTTGTGGCAGTACGTCTACTCCGCAACTGAACTCCCACCCTGGCTGTCAACAACCCTTAGCTTTATAGGATATAAAACACACTAGAAGGTTCGAGAGTATTCCCCTCTGCACCAAGGAAAATTACTGGAACTGGCCAGCTTCCAGGCAAGCATTCCACAGTAGTAAGGAGTTCCCACGTTCCCTCTACATTCTCACATGTTCCAGCCTTTATCTTAACGAAGCTTACATAAGCCTTCTAGGGTACATTAAACAATCTCTCACAAAACAATCCTTGAACGTGATTAACCCAAACAACTTGCAAGCCTGTCTGTGAGTGCAGAAAAGCTCAAGCAAGGCAGAGTCAGAAATCAGGATGACATGAGTGTAGTAGAGTAGGATCTGCCTCTTATGGTTACCCCTACTTTTTGCTTGATGTCTCACTGTTTTGACTAGTCTGGCTGGGATCCTGCTAATCAGGAACCCAGCCTATCTGCTTTCTCCCTTAAAATTGACATTAATGTACTTTGGTACACTACCGATTAGATACTGGGGTACCCTTATCAGTCCCTAGTATATGGTACATCATTTACCAAGGGCATATTTACCCCAGTGGCCTCCCATGGGCTGAAGCATGTATTATGCCACCCATGAGAGGCCATACAAAATGGAACTCTAGTTCTGCTACTTGCATTAGATATAGGTTCACTATATCTAATTGCCACTACACTTACAACTTATAAGTCACCCCTATAGCAGGCCTTAACAATCCTGAAGGCAGGGTGCTGGGGTTTATGTGAGAGGGTGCCCCTGCATGAGCAGAGCCTCTGCAGCCTTTGGAGACCATTCTTCCGGGTTGTCTGTGACTCAGCCGGACATATAGGTAGAGATGCATTATAACTTCGTGGTAAATGCTATCTCGAAAATAGCTGCGTGGAAAAATATCAAGTTTGGTGTCAAACACCTTGAAATCATACCTCCACCCCAGTAACTGGTGTGGGAGGTATGATTCCACCCTTCTGAGCGAGCTTCGTGAGATCACCGGTCTACCCTGTACTAGCCTTCTCGACGGGACAGCACAAAATGGATGCTGCAACCCATAAACCCATTTCTGCCCTTCTGCTGCTGAGCCAAGCTCGAGCAGAGGAAGGCAGCACAATAGGCATCCTGTCACATGGAGGTGTGACCACCTCCCATACAGCATTTAGTGTATTGGGACTGGGTGGGTGCACTATGAGGGTGCCTGAAAGTCTGCTCTTGGGGCGCATTTGGTGTCCCTGTGCATAGTCCAGCTCAAACCAGTTCTGAGCCATTAGCTCCTGCTCTGGAGCGAAACTGGACAAAGGACATAGGTGTAGCCACCCCTTTGTCCTACCCTGGTAGGGTCCCCTGAATCTGCCCGAGTACCCTGCTATGTTTATTTCTGTTTATTTCTTTTTAGTTCACAAGGGAAGGGGGAGGGACGTAGCATTAGGGGAGGGCAAATTATGAATGTTTGGTTTCTAGACCTGGCAGTACATTAATATGAATCTGTGTAGAGGCGTATCTCTAAAGAAAGAACGCTGAGTACTGATATAGCTACTGGACAGTTTATTATGGTCTCCCGATTTGAATGTATCGCTATCTACTGTGTTATAAAAATTAATAAAAAGATGCTTGATGAAAAGAAAATGAATCGCTGTAGCAATTGTTGTAGTGAAAGCGTGCATGGCGCGCTGCAAATACAAACCGTAAGTGGCTGCCATTGCTAAAGCGGGTGACCCGCGAGTGCTGTGTACATCAATTAAGCAAATAGTTCTCCTGCACGGCTAAAGAAAGCTACAGAGTAAGGCCACATGTAAGAGGGGCTGTCCTTATGGAGGTAACAACAGGAGAGAAGAAGGTACTAAGGAGACACTACTAGGCCTATTAACAAATCAAAAGCCATAATTTACAAAGGACAAGAAGAGGAGCCAATTGTAAAGATCGGTGGAACTTGGGTGAAGCTTAGTGCCCATATACTGAGTACTGCATAATACGAAAGACCGAGCAAGCACTGCCTAGACGAGAACTAAAAAAACAAGCACTATATCATGACATAATTGATGGTTTCAACGCTACTTCCCACCATATTATTGGTGCTATAAGAGCGATTATACAAAAGAACAAAGACCTCGCACTTTAAACCCCGGGACAATGTGAATGAAGTCACCGAAATTAAAATGTACCTCAGCACAACAGCAACACTAGCTCCTGCACTTTAAATAACGGGACATAAAATAAAATTAAATGCAGAACAATTGTTTGTGTTAAGGCCTCACAAGAACTGCACTAATTACATTTTCATATTTATTTTAATTTTGAGCTTATAGGCCTGTTTTAATATGTAAGCATAAGTCAAATTTTATGAAATGTAATGAATGAATGATTGTGTAATGGTTTTTATTGACTGAATACATGAATAAATAAATACAATACTAACCCACCATATTTTCAACATTTGCACGGGTACAAAATAATAAATATGTTTTTGCCACTTTAATCGCACTTTATTTAACATTTTTGCAAGCATGGGAACGTAGAGTTGGTCTCCCGGAAATTGTTGATTTACAGCTAGATTCATGAAGCCAAATTGCGATCGCAATTGCTGCGAATTCGCAGTTGCATCGCAATTTGACGAAAAGGAATTCATGATACAGAAAATTGCAAAAAAGCGAAATCGCAAAAAAAAATAGCGACTTCGCAATTGCGAACTAAATTGGGAAGTCGCAAAACATTCGCAATCGACATTCATGAAAAATCGCTAAAAGCGAAATACATGGAAATCGCTATTTGCGACGTGCAAAATAAGAACACAAATCAGGTGGTAACCAGTAAGGAATTTTGTTTTCTTCAAAAAACGGTTAACAAACTACCAACAGGTGCAGGGCTGACCCAACACATTTAAGGACATGCAGCTGGAGCCTGAGCATTCTCACAATGCCTGGACTCTACATGTTGGTGAGGCGGCGAAGGCTACAGCGAGCAGCACAGAACAGACGGAGGATCCAGGAGCGGATATTCCGCCAGCGGGTCTCCCTCCTGGGCCAAACCAGGGAGCAAATTTATGCAAAGTACCGCCTGAGTGGGGCTATGATCATCAAGCTCATCCAGGACCTGGACCCCCTGATGCAGCACCCAACAAGGAGGACCAATACCGTGCCCACAATGTGCAGGTTTTGTGCAGCCTGCACCTACTGGCCTCCGGGAGCTTCCAGGGGATAGTTGCTGTTGCAGGGGGGATATCCCAGCCCACCATGTCCCGCTGCCTAAGGAGTTTCCTGGATGCTATGCTGACCCGGCTACACCACTACATATCATTCCCCACCACCCAACAGGACTTGAATGACGCCAAGCTGCAATTCTACAAGATTGCACATTTCCCGCATGTAATTGGATGCATTGACTGTACCCACATCCACATCTGCCCACCAGCACAAACGGAATACTTGTACCGCAACCGCAAGTCCTACCACTCCATCAATATCCAGATGGTGTGCAACGCCAAAAATTACATCACGGACATAGTGGCACAATATCCGGGCAGCACACATGACTCCTTCATCTTCCGGCACAGCGGCATTCACACACGACTGGCCAGGGGAGACTTTGGCGAAGGACACCTACTGTGTAAGTACACATGCCCCCATATAGTACACTGTGATCATGTATCAGCGCAGAACAGGCACTCACCCTGTGCTTATCACCCTCAGGTGACAGTGCCTACGGTAGTACCTCCTCACCCGATACCTCAACACTGCCACACCACAGCAACGGCGTTACAATGCAGCACACATAAGAACAAGAAATTGCATTGAGAGGACATTTGGCCTATTGAAGAGCCGTTTCCGCATACTGCACAAGACTGGTGGGGCCATCAAATACACACCTGAGGTCTGCTGCCGCCTCGTGGCCGTGTGTGCAATACTCCACAACATTGCAACCAAGCGCAGGATACCAGTGGAGATATCTGGCAGTCGGAAGGGGACAACCGCCCGCCTCCACATGTGCGTCATGCACGCGGGGAAAATCCTGCTGAAGGACACAGGCGCCGCAACCACATCACTATTAACTGTTTCTAGTGCACCCATTCCCCTCACAAAACACTGCACTCATGCATGACTAATGTAATAATGACATGAGTGTGAATCAAGTCAGACCATTAATCTTTATTGTTCATGCACAATAAATTGGCCTTTACTTATACTGGTGTCTCATGAAGAGAGTATTACTCCATACCTCCCCATGCTGGGGTAGTGGGCTTGCAGGGGTGTACTGCATGGCCTCCCTGAGAGAGTCTGAGTTTTCAGTGTCGGTTACGACGAGACGCTCCAAGTCGTCTATCTGTGTCCTGAGGGACGGTGTTGGCCCTAGTTGGTGCTGTTGCCCTGCTGCTGCGGCGTCGTACAGGCATCGGTGGCAAGGATGCGCTGCTGTTAGTTGACGCTACCTCGCTCACGTCGTCAGGCCCCTCTGCTTCTCCATGGGCAGTGGACTGGCTGCCGAGCACTGCTGCTGTAAGCAGATCCAGTGACCTGGCCACATCCTGGCAACACTGCACCATCTGGCCCTTCATGGCAAGTGACCTGCGTGCCAGCTGTGATGTTGCATTCCCAACTACATGGTTTGACCTGGTGTAGGCCGATAGGCGGGCCAGTAGTTGGCGGTGGCGGCGGCGGGTCATGTCCTGCTGGGCTACCAGCAGCTGGCTGTTCTCTCTGACAGCAGCGGTCATCTGGGCAATATTTTCGCTTGTCGTCTGCAGCTGGGTGTGAATTGCTGCCAGGTGACGCGCCTGTGTACGGTGCACCGTCAGCATGCAGCGTTCAATGGGCAGCCCAGGATCAGTAGTAGGAGCGCCCTGGCCGTGCCTGCTGAGCCCTGACGCTGCTGGCGCCTCAGTGCGCTGGTGTGTGATCTGGCTCCAGCTGTGCGCCTCGTCTGCCTCCTAGGCGCTGGTGGTGGGGCCTGTACCACTGCTGTGGCTGTTTGTTGGGGTGTGGGCTGCACACCTGTGGCTGCAGGGGTGGCCCTGTCCGCACGGGGTGGTGGTGGTGGAATAACTGCTGGTGGCTGTGATGGGCCGGGTCGTTGGTTGGACTGGCCCTCACCCTCAGTGTCGTCCTGGGTCTCGGCAATGTGCAGGGACTCGCTATCCGCGCTGGGCTGCTCAACTGCACCTGTAATGTGAAAGGGTGCATGATTAATGTTATGTATCTTGCACAAGCTATGTTAATACATGCATGCAGGCTTGCTTTCCCTGACTGGCTTTTGGATTTACCTTGAATTTACAGCTCTGGCTGTGTTCAGCTAACTGGGGGTATATGATTTCACTACGACTACCACAATGCATTGGGGCATTTCAGGTGTGCATGGGCTGCATTGTTGGGGATGTCATATTGCTAGCTCAGGAGTCATGGGCATTGTTGGGGGACAGGGTCGCAGTCGCATGGCACTTACCTTCAGATTGTTGGCTGGGTCGAGACGACTCCAGCTGCATGACCCCCACGCAGGCTGCTGGTGCAATAGTGTCATCTATCAGGTCCTCCAATGGGGTGTTCGGTGTGGCTACAGGTTCCCCTCCACCGGTGGCCAGTCGCTCCCCAAGCCTCTCGGCAATACGCTCCTTAGACCAACCTCTCAGGTCGTACCAGCGCTTTTTAAGCTCATCAATTGACCGCTGGGTCACCCCAACCAAAAGGGAGCACACATCAGGAATGTAAGAACAAGGTTCAAGTCCCACTGAGGCATCACAAACGGAACAGGAGGGAACGTGTGTGTGATGCCCTTCAGAAAGCGATTAACAATAGGGGACTTGAACAAAGAAGGTTGATCAGGCAGCCTTAGAAAGGCTGAAAGGGCAGAAAGGTAGCCCTTGATAGTGCCCAGAGCAGAGCCCTGCTGGGCAAGAGAAAGAAGGAAGAGAAGAACCTCAGAAAGAGGGGCAGAAAGTGGATTCACAGCCTTTGCTGTGCACCATGCCACAAATTTATTCCACCTGCAGGCGTATACCGATTTTGTGGAGGGACGCCTGGCTGCCAGAATGACATTACAGACTTCAGGAGGCAAGTCAAATGGCCTCAACTGTCGCCGCTCAATCCCCAAGCATGGAGGTGGAGAATGAACAAACATCATAATGTAAATGCATTCAGTGATTGAGTTTATATGGGAACTTTGGGTAGTTGAGGATTTGTGCAGCAACGCGGTTTAAACGGCAGGCATGAGATCGTGGATTGGCATGGGGGAGGTTACTGTGTGCTGTAATTTACTTGACAAGGGGGCAGCTCACTGACTGCATTTACATTATGATGTTTGTTCATTTAATTTTTAATTCATCACCCATTTGTGCAGAGTAGGGTTATTTTAGTATGCATGTTTGACAAAATAGTGAAGTGTTTGATAATAGAAGACTAATGGTGGTTTCATTTCATTTTAATTTAAACAGTTCCCCCTGACGAAGGGCTAAGCAAATGAGCCCGAAATGCATTGGGATTTGTTACATCCTGAACTGTTTTGTGAATTGAGTTGCCCACGTGGGGCAGTAAGAGGCTCGGATGGGCACAACTGCTCCATTTGAAATAAATTGGGTTTCTGAACAGCCTTGTTGTGAATAGCAACATACAAGACAAAGTTTGGAAAAAGTTTGATGAAATTTGAATATCATTCAATAAATATGGCGTTTGGAACACAATAAACGTTTGAAAACATATTTTAATCTGTGCGATTGGACAGGCAGTACAGTTGTGCTGCCATGACATTTGAAACTTTCACACGTGTCTTGAGGCTTGGCACGGCTCCAGTCTGTACGCAAACAGGAATGCATTGACAAGCAAGGAGAAAAACTGACGAACATGGTGTGCATCTGCTACTCTTCAGTGTTTGGCATCCAAATTGCATCCACCAGAATGAGTAATATCAAAATGTTGTATTTTAGCATTAGAACTACAAAATTTGCATCACACACAAGATGTAATCAAATTTTACACCCAGATATGTTGTTAAATTCCTTGTGAAATTACTCAGAAAAGGTCTAATATGATTCTCTCCGAATTACAGGTGGTACGTTGTGTGAAGAAAAGATTCAAACAATTATGTACGAGAGGTGGAAAAAAGTCATAATGTTTGGAGCTAGACCTGAATTTGCAATCCCATCTCCAGCTGACTTGAGCTGTGTGCTGCCTGAAGGTAATTACAAGTTGTTCCCACTGAACTATGACTTTGTGTTTTTCAGTTTAGCTTATTCTCTTGAATTAGTTCCCTAAACCAATATTGTCCATTTGATTTCCACTTCAAAAACTGCATTAATTTTCTTTCACTTCTAATATCAAAAAGTGCTGTTTACAATAATTGTTTACCACAATACAGAATATGTTTAAACATTAGTATTCTGAATACATAATTCCAGTTGTAAATACCTCATATGTTCCTGTGAGGCTCTCAGATCGGGAAAACATTGTTTTCTTGTGATCACCCATTATAAATTCACAAGATGATCTAGGTCCCAAGCTCTAGAATGCTCTGCATTAGATCTCGTCTTTCAAAATGTAAACAATTCCAACAAAACCTAAAAACCTTTGTTTTGCTAAGTCCTCTGCTGGCACTACTTTCAGTACTCCTAATGGCTTGAGGCCCTTTGCCCAACGTGTCCTTTATAATGAAATATATATATATATATATATATATATATATATATATATACATTTTCCCTTGAATTAAATGCAATTAAAATATCTTGCAGTAACTTTCTTGATATCTACTATTGTAATACTCACAGACATAGTTTTAAGTGACCTAACAAAGTATCTCCAATTTGCTCACTGTGAACCTTTGTAATATTGTGTAATGACCCCTAAAAGTTAATTAGTACAATCTTGAGCTACTGAATACAACAATTATTTAACTGTCATTTGTGGTTGATCATGATTTTTCACACCTGTTGAATTATTAAGTACTTGCTAGTCCTAATAATAAATTTATCCTTTTCTGGTTCATTGGTGACTTGGAAGATGTGGCTGCATAGAAAAGAAAGAGGCTAAATAAAAACAAGAGGAGTGGTGGTGGACAGACTAAAGAAATTAGACCTGGAGAGGAAGAGAAACTGTTTCAGAGGAAGAAGTGATGGGCAAGGGCGTAGCCTAATGGACAAAAATCAGCCTGTGGCAATACCATACACCCTAAGTTGGACTGGACAATCAGAAGAGCGCAATTTCAGAAACCGATTGTTAAGGAATACAAGTGGAAAAACCCATGAGAAACACTGTTCCTAACTCAGTCTTGTCCCACTGTGAGCCAGTGCCTCCAGGGTAGACTTATCCAGATGATCGCTTTCAGTGAAGTACCCTCCCGGTTGGTGTATAAAGATGTCAAATAATGACAGGAATGCAGGAAGTTGACCCCGAATAACCCTTCTCCCCCCGATTATGATCCATATTTCGGGTAGGATCACACTGGTCATATTCCACTGTGAGAAACTACTCTGAGGTATTTGTCGAGTTTTAGTTCCGTCCTCCTCTTGGGAAAACTCAGAGTGAGGAAATAGTTAAACTTTTGTACGAAGAAAGGGGCTGGTCTTCCTTAGCCAATGGGTGGTTTCAATATGAACAATTATTAGGAGTCTTATACCAATTTTTCTGACTGCCCCTTTTCTGAGAAAACTCAGAGTGAGGAAAGAGTTAAACTTTTAAATAAAGAAAAGGGCAGGTTACCCACAGCCAATAAGAGGTTTCGCCTCTTCCGCGCCACGTCAGCACGCACAGGCTGCACGCAGACTGATGCGGAAGCGAGAGCCACCATAAAACTCGCCTTGACTGGAGACACGGCATTGCCATGATCCCGGAAGAGGCAAACCACAGGTAACCAGTCAGGCGGCTGACCTTGACTCAATGAGTACAATATGAGCAACAGCTTAGACGAACGTTTAAACTCCCAAGCCACACAGCAATTAATGCCCTTGTTCTTATATTTCCATGTTCACACGAACAGAGTGTGACAACAGGCACTGCCTCCCTGCTAGGATCTATGCTACGGAAAATCTTTGTAACACTAGTAGGTGTTTCCTAAAATGTCTTGTATTTATGAAATAGGATTTTTCACCAATGATTAATCACATGCGAACTTGATTTTTCCTGTTTAACAATCCGACTTTACTGAACACTGTTGTGCGCAAAATTGGTAAAAAGAAAAGTAAAAAATTAAAATAAACACATTACTTGAATATCCATCCACATATAGGATGTGCCCGTATTTTAGTAAAGACATATTGCATGTCAAACAAAGCAATCATAATACTCATGGTTGCTTAGATGAATATCACTGGGCTGGTGGTTCATGGATGGCGGATTTGGCACCACCCCCCACTAGCTTTTGTATGCTATTAATCCTTATATGTCTCCATTTCTCTTCCAGAATACATTTTAAAACTGATGGTGAAAATTCATAAGTTACGCATCTACTGCACTTATACACAGCGTGTGTTACAGCACATCTAGGCAAAATTCACCCCGAACCACTGGTCCTGAAGAAAGCCAATAAAATTGGAACAGATTGAAACATGTAGACCATTTCACTTTGACCACCTTCACTCTTTTAGGGGACGTGCAAGATCGTTTCCCTGCACTCACGTCCAATTAGTCTTTTTTAATCCTACCCCTCAATATATTGTATCATCGTGATACCATGTTAGACCTTTTAATATTTTAAGTCTTCAATTTTTAACTAAGGATGAATTTTGTATAATTGTTTTTAACTTGTATTTTTGGTCATTCTTAAATCATTGTAGCGATGTATTTTGTAGCTTTTATGACTCACTTTGTGATCTCGAATAAAGCTTATTTTGACTTGACTCCTACCCCACAAACTGCATAATAAATTAATCTGGTATTCTGGAGGTACTTTTCAACTTTCACATTCACGTTACTCACTTGTTTACAGCAAAACCAACCCGCTCCGCTGTAATCGGACGTCGAAGCACACCCAGGAGGCATTCATCCCCCTAGGTGGGAACCCTATGATGAAGCATGCCCCCAACTAGGTTGGTAGGTGAGGGTTCTTTCATAAACCTAATGCGTTTTCTGTAAGGGAGGTTCCGTGGATAACCTTAATTATTAGTCCAGTCAAGCTAAATCCGAGCCCGTTCTCGTTGTTTGTTGAGCAAGCATCAGGGAGATGAACGGGCCCTTCATTCTCTACTCTCACTCTCTCTTGTTGGATACCCCAAGTTAGTTGGACATGCAGGCTACAACCTTTATGCTTGTTCAGTGTGGAGGAGATATTTGGTGAAGATGTTGACAGTGCCTAGATTGTCATGCTCTTACAAGAAGGTGTTCACCACCTCTGCCATTGTTTCAAAAACTATTCCAACCACAGCTCCTTGCAACAGTAACCACCAGAGCGCATCTCTTAATGGGAAGTTTCACCATACAACTGGATGTTGATCATCCTTTCAAAAATCACATGCCAGAGTTCTCACAGAATTCAGTCACAGCCACCTGCTCATCATACTAAACCTAGGTAGCACCTCTTGCATCTGGAGCTTGAAGTCTGCATTCTGTTGGAGTTGCTTCAGTTGGTCGCCATGTTGAGGTGTATAGTCTAAAAAGGTACTACCCAAGACTTCTGTACTGACCAATGTAACATTTCCTAACCGAAATATTATTTGAGATATATTATATGAGAGATGTTATTTTTGAATCAGTGAGAGGGTCCAGGTTATGTGTTACAAACATTTTATAAGACATTTAGAATGTATTGAACAGAAGATCATGTTTGGTGGTCAGATAGTCGCAGAAGATGTAGGAAATGTCTGCGGTTGCTTTGCTGCTGCAAACAGTTGTTCTACCTTTGTCTGAAGCTAATGTAATTATATTTGTCTGGTTTCTGATTTGAATTTCTGCGGAAGGTGAGAATACTTTGAGTATTATGGGGCCATAACAGTAAAAATAATGTGTAGTCCTGCAGCAAATAGTTGTGAAAACATTGATTTTTTTACAGCATATTATTGGCTTTAAATCTGACACTGATCATCCACCAATTAGGATAGTGTCTAGCTCTGGGTTTGATAGGCATGTAGTCTTCTGGGATATTGTAACATTTTGGTCCTATTTAAGGTTGTGATTTAGCAGAGGACTTGGAATGTGGGTGACTTGCTATTTCCAGGCTGTACCTCTTATTGGTAGTGAACCTGTCATTCTCTGAGGGGCAGTCCAAGAGATGGTCTACCCCTGATAATATATGATTATGTCGGGTTTGTGGAATATCTCAAATTATCCTTTTTCAAAGTGTTGGTTTCCATCTGCTCTCCTGCATAATGAGCAATGTACCAAATGTTCTTATTATGTTAGAAGGCATAATTAGTTTTGGATATCTGGCAGCTTTAATGTAAAATTTGGAGAAAGGGTATAGTAATAAAGCATTACAGAAACATAATGAATTCCAGACTATATTTTGTCTGATCCATGTGGGAACAGAAGATGGACACATGGTGTTGAGTTTGCTAGAGGAGTACAACTTTGGGATATTAAATGGAAGAATGGCTGAAATATTTTCAGCAAGAGCCAAGAATTGGCTGGCAGGCAAACCCACGGATATGCGCTGCTGCTAAGTGAGTGGCTCCACCCCCTTCCTACAACTCAGCTCGGTCTCGTTGTAGTGTAGTTCCTGTATTCCCAATAGGCTCTGCGCATTGGAATAATATATCATATAGATTTGAAGTAGGACTGAGGTCAACTAGGTCTCTGTCGAATATACTAAACTTAATTGTGTGTGTGCCAGCTAACTCAGAGGTAACTAGAAAGTTTCTCGAATACACAAGAAGGGATTCGTTTCTGACAACCGCATAAACATGACAACTTTGTTTGCCCCAGTATTGGACTTTCATAGATTCCCATGCTTTGTATCATTCCCCCGTCATCGGAATGGGAGCCTCGGTAAATAAAAAATACCTTAGCAGTAGGTACAAAAGAGAAAAATAGGCCTAGGCCTCATCTCATTTTGTAGCCTATCCCCCTCTTTTTGTAAAAGAGACCAAAAAATTGCAGCAACCAATCAGAGTAGCCTCACCCCATAGAACCGTCCTGAGAGAGCCTCAGAGCCTCAGATTTTCTACCGCACGTTGTGCTAAGGGAGTCTCCACTGAGCTCTGCTCAGATTTCTCTTCAGCTTTGGATTTCTCTTCTTTTTCTGCTCTACAATGTCTGATAAGGAGAAGAAAGCTTTATTTAAAGCTTGTGCCACCTGTTCAAAGAAGAGGCTGTACATTGACGACAAGCATAAAGACTGTATATACTGCTTGTATCCAGATCACAAGGCCACAGATTGTAAGATCTGCAGAACCTTCCCTACCAAGACATTAAGAGACAGGGAAGGCCGCTTGTTAACCTGGTTACAGAAGATGAAGTCTCATCAGGAGGTTCTATCATCTGTCAGTGAGGATTCTTCTTCAGCTACGTCCTCCAGAAGATCCAGGGAAAGGGGTAGGTCCTCCCCTTCAATATCTTCTGAGCCCCCTGTTAAGGCCTCGCAAAAGACCTCTGATAGTTCTGAAAGGCTCAGTCCCAAACAATCTCCTCACCGAGGTGTAAAGGAGAGGCTGGGACAGACTACTGAGGTTCAGCCATCAAAGAAGGTTCAGAAAACTCCTTCTCTTGCTTCTCCACCATCTGAAAATGAGAAGATTTTCAAAAAACCAAGTACTGTCCCTCAGGAAGGAAAATCGGATAAGAAAAATCGTCCGTCGACGACGAAAACATCTGGTTCGTCAACGACAACATCCAAAATACACTTGGTCTCAGTTACAGCTCCGTCGACGGCAGCTTCAATGATATCTTCGTCGACATCTCAGGTACCTGTTTCCTTCTCGTCGGCGATGATGACACCGACGATGGCGTCGACGGTTGCAACGTCGACTAGGGCGACTACGTCGACGACGACAGCCTTGATGATACTGACGACGAGCTCGTCGACGATACCGTTGACGATCAGTCCACCGTTGACGACATCCATCTCTCCGTCGACGGTCCCGACGACGTTGTCGACGATTCAAAAAGTCCACATTTCTATAAAAAGACATCAGATCACTCCAGAGATGACATCCCCTCGCAGAGTGACACCCTTGCCTCCAACTTTACTTTTTGGGGAAGAATCAGATGATGAGGATGGCCCTTATGGGGATGCTTATAGCCCATCCCAACTGCGAGGGAAATGTCAAGACTCAGACTCTGGCGACTACTACACTGAAGAACGCCATTTTGTTCAACAAGAGAGGTCTCAACATCAACAAGACAAGGTAACGGATTTGCAAATAATGATACAGGACTACAAGAGAAGGTTTCCGTCTGAAACTTCGGACCAGCAAGCGCCGCCACCTGCTGCATCCATTCCTGTTACTCCTCCAATTACAGTGACGCCTCCCGTTTCTCGAGCTACGGAGCCGGAGCCAAGAGAGAGCCATCAGGAGGTTTTGCTGTTCATGACAATGATGACTCAACTGATGATGACCATCAGGTAGATCAAGTCCCAGACCCGGATAGAGAATGGGAAGAGTATGTTATTCCAGATCCGGCCTCACCATGGCCGGATCCCGTTGACTCTCCTCCAGCAGATATTGGAGGTGTCCATAACCTTATGGAGAGAGCGTCAAAAAGATTTGGGCTTCCTATTACAACAGTACAGTCAGAGTGCTTCCTTTATGATTTCAAGGAACCATACAAAAAGTCCATCCGTTCAATACCGATCATCAAGCATGTGTGGTCTGAAGGTACTAAGGTGATGCAGAATCCAGCTACAGTCATCCCTGTTCGTCCACGACTGGAGAAAAAGTATAAAGCTCCAGTAAACAGTCCCGCTTGCCTGACTGCTCAACCGAAGCCGGACTCCGTTATTTCCCAGACAGCGCAAAGGAAGTCCAAAAATCCGTCTGCGCCCCTTACGACACCACCAGACAAAGAGGGAAGACGCCTGGACAATGTGGGTAAACGGTTCTCCTCAATGTCTAGTCTTCTAGTTCGAGCTGCTAATGCTGTCGCAATCCTGGGTAGATATGATCGCCAAATGTGGTGTGATTTATTCCCGTTTGTTGACCAACTTCCGGATGGTGCCAAGGTAGAAGCCAGGAAGATACTGGAGGAGGGAGAACGGGCTTCTTCAGAAGTGATAGATTGTGCTATGGACATAGCAACCACCGCTTTTCGAGCTCTAGCGGGATCAGCAGTTTTAAGACGTCTGGGCTGGCTTCGGGCAACCTGGTTTCGCCAGGAGGTTCAGAATAAGATCTTGGAGTTACCTTATGATGGAGATATGCTTTTTGGAAAGCATATAGATGATGCCCTTCAAGACATCAAGAGGGACACGGACACGGCAAGGTCCTTGGGGACATTGCATTACCACAAGGTTCTTTTCAGGGGTGCGAAAGGGACAGGTTTTTCATCATATAGAGGTGGCAACCAACAACGCTTCTCTTCTTATTCTCAATCCTCTAAGTCGTATAAACCCCGATACTCGCAGCGCCAAGGTCAATCGGCTTCTTTCTCTCGTCAGCCATCAAGAGGACGACCGGGACGTCAGGGAGAGATGCTCCTAAACGACAATAATGACTTCACTGCTTTGTCTACTGTTCCTCCCCCTCCAGTAACATCAGTGGGGGGCAGGATATCCGAATACCTCCACAACTGGGAAAATTATTACATCGGATCGGTGGGTCCTCAACATCATACAATTTGGCCACACACTAGAGTTTCAAGATTCTCCACCATCCAGAGCTCCTCGCGCCACGAAATCAAAACATCTGAATCTTCTGCGACTCGAATCTCAACAGCTTCTCATCAAAGGAGCAATATAATCGGTTCCTCAGTTCCAACGAGGAAAAGGGTTCTATTCCAGGTTTTTCCTGGTTCGCAAGACGGAGGAAAAGTGGCGCCCAATTCTAGACCTGAGTGAGCTCAACACCTATTTCATAAAACTCTCGTTTCGGATGGTTTCTCTCCAGGATATATTGCGTCTCCTAAATCCTGGCAACTCTAGATCTGGAGGACGCATATTTTCATGTTCTCATTCACCCGGCCCACAGGAGGTATCTTCGTTTCACAGTAGCCAAGAGCCACTTTCAGTTCAGGGTCCTGCTTTTCGGACTAAGATCCGCACCCCGGATATTTACAAAGGTATTGGCACCAGTTGCAGCTTTTCTCAGGAGGCAGTCTTTACAGGTGTTTCCCTACCTGGACGACTGGCTGATAAAGGCTCCATCCTCTCAATCAGCCTCAAAAGCAGTCGAGGATTGCATTCAACTTTTCGGTCACTTGGGTCTAGGTCTAAACAGAAGCAAGTCTGTCCTTCTTCCATCCAGGTCAGCAAGGTTTCTGGGTGCCATTCTAGATACAACTCATTGCAAGGCCTTCCCTTCAGAGGAGAGACAGAACAGACTGATTCTTTCTGCCAACTGATTTCAAAGGAAACAAACTCTTTCAGTCCGTCAATACAAATCCCTTCTAGGATCGATGTCATCTTGCATTGCCTTAATTCCGCACTGCAGGCTTCACATGCGTACCCTGCAAGAGCAACTAGATTTGCAATGGCGTCAAACAGAGGGATGTCTCGATGACAGGATAAAGATCACTCTGGTCATGAAAAAGGCAGTCAGGTGGTGGACTACGAAAAGCAATATCGAGAAAGGTCTCTTTCATGGTTCCTCCTTCTCCATTAGTTCTGACCACGGACGCCTCTCTAGAAGGCTGGGTGGTGGTATTACAGGATCTTCAAGTGAGCAATCACTGGTCTCCAGAGCTTCGCACATCTCATATCAACCTACTGGAGCTTCGAGCAATTCGTCTGGCTTTACAAGCCTTTCTTCCAAGAATTCGGAATTCTACAGTCCTGGTTCGTACAGACAACACAAGGGCATGCATTATGTGAACAAGCAGGGTGGAACAAAATCCAAACTTCTTTCAATGGAAGCACAGGAAATCTGGGAATGGGTTATTCGTCACCAGATATCTCTCTCAGCGGAACATCTTCCAGGTTTCCTCAATACAGAGGCGGATTCATTGAGCCGCCTAAGGTTTGTTTCCCACGAATGGGAATTGGATCAGAGAACTCTCAAAAGAATATTCTCTCCTTGGGGCACTCCTCTTATAGAGCTGTTCGCGACTCCAGAAAACAGGAAATGCCAATTCTAGGCAAACAGGTATCCCCATCGGGGGTCATTGGGGAATGCCCTTTCGATAGCCTGGTCAGGCGCATTTCTTTACGCCTTTCCACCAATTCCCCTGATACCAAGGATACTGAGGAAACTCAAGATGGAACCCTGCACCATGATTTTAATAGCCCCAGCTTGCCCCCCCCCCCCAATTTTGGTTCACAGAGCTCCTCCTTCTGTCCCAGGATCAACAGATTCTCCTACATCCCATTCCTACCCTGCTGACGATGTCCCTGGGCCAAGTAATGCATCCGGACCCGAGTTCTCTGCAATTGACAGCTTGCCTCCTGAGCACTGGGAGTTCGGGGCTTTAAATATCCCTCAAGATTACAAGGACATTTTAGCTCAAGCTTGGGCCCCTAGTACAAACAGGACCTATCGCGCAAAATGGAAGCGGTTTTGCTCATGGTGCCAGAAGGAAAATCTGCATCCATTTACTTCGGCTCCTCATAAGATCTTACATATTGTCTTTGGCTAGGTCAGGTCTTCAACATTCTTCCATTAAGGTGCATCTGGCAGCGATCTCTAGGTTCAGACGAACAACCTCTGGCCCTTCTCTTTGGTCTGCGAGAGTCATCAAACAATTCCTGAAGGGTCTATTCAGGGTTTTCCCTCCGGTTAGACCTCCTCCTCTGGTATGGCAACTCAACCTGGTCCTTGCCCACCTCATGAGGGCCCATTTTGAACCTATACATAAAGCAGACATGAAGTTTTTGTCATGGAAGATTGCTTTTCTTCTAGCGATAACGTCAGCTAGGAGGGTTGGAGAACTTCAAGCACTCACAATTGTTGAACCTTTCTTACAGTTCAAGAAGGACTCTTTGATCTTAAGGACAAATCCAAAATGTATCCCAAAAATCCCTTCGGATTTTCACCTAAATGAGCCTATAGTTCTAAAGTCTTTCTTTCCTCGTCCTTCATCTCTGGCGGAAAGATCTCTCCACACTTTGGATGTCCAAAGATGCCTGAAATTTTATCTCCAATGTACGAAAGATTTCAGGAAGACTTCGCAACTTTTTGTCGCTTTTAGCGCTCCAAGGAAAGGCTTGCCCCTGTTGAAGCAGGGGATATCACGTTGGATTGCCAGCACAATTCTTTTCTGTCATCAAGCAGCAGGGAAGCTGCTGAGGGGACGGATCAAGGCTCATTCTACGAGATCAGTGTCATCATCTATGGCTCTGTTCTCTGGTGTCCCTATCAAGGACATTTGTAGGGCAGCTACATGGAGCAGTGCCCATTCATTCACGAAACACTACTGTTTGGACTCTTCCACAAGGGGTGAGACAGCAGTCGGACAAGCAGTCCTGAGGAATCTATTCCAGTGAGCGGTGAGCTTTCCCTTCTATCCCACCTTCCTTTATAGCACATTTTGTATCTGATAATATTGCTTATCTATTGTTACAAAGTGTTTTGGCTATCTATGATAATGCTTTTACTGTGATGTGCTGATATGCATGTAACAAAATGTTAATTTCTTCCTTACTACTAGCTACTCTGATACAAAGCATGGGAATCTATGAAAGTCCAATACTGGGGCAAGAAAACAAGTTACTTTCCTGTAACTTTGGTTCCCCAGTATTGGTACTTTCATAGATTCCCATGCGCCCACCCACCTCCCCTGGGAAAGCTCAGCCTTCAGCAGATGTGATTACTATTACACAACGGCTACGAAAATCTGAGGCTCTGAGGCTCTCTCAGGAGGGTTCTATGGGGTGAGGCTACTCTGATTGGTTGCTGCAATTATTTGGTCTCTTTTACAAAAAGAGGGGGATAGGCTACAAAACGAGATGAGGCCTAGGCCTATTTTTCTCTTTTGTACCTACTGCTATGGTACTTTTTATTTACCGAGGCTCCCATTCCGACGACGGGGGAATGATACAAAGCATGGGAATCTATGAAAGTACCAATACTGGGGAACCAAAGTTACAGGTAAGTAACTTGTTTTCTTCCCAAGAATTAGAATATATCTCTGAGTCGCGGAAACAATAGATAAGTATTCCACTCAGTCAATCGTGCATGCTTCGTTTCTACAGAGTTGCAGAGAATTAGAGAGACGAGCGATTTCAATAAAAGGGTTTATTGAACAGTCTTCTTTCTCATGCAAGAGAAGTAAAATGCTACAATCGCTATGCAGACTGCAAAGTATAATGCGTACAGCAAGAATAGTATTATAAAATAATACTGTAAGAGCATTGTATGGTTTCTAAGCCATATAAAAATACATACATAAATACACAGACTAAAATACTCAACTGGTGCTTCTAAAATACGCCTACCCCAATGTACCTAACCTAAGTCTAGTACGCGGGAAGAAGTAAGTATTGTGTAGCATAGGTTTTCGTTTTCTTTGCCAAGAATCTACCAACGGTTTCTCTAGGTTCTAATCAGCTCCATACCTTAGTTAGAATGAAGGATGTCTGGTATCTCTGACTTGGGACTCGATTTCCTAACACCTCGCAAGGGGAGCCGGAAACACTGGAGATGGATTCTCGGCAGGAGAAGGGCAGCTTCCTGATCAGTGCGTCAGCTGGAGAGTCAGCTTCCTTCGGCACTTGCTGTAGCGAGCTGCGTCGGGCAAGTAGGTCTGCAGACTGCTCCGAGCCACCATAGTTTGCCATAGCAAGTGAAGGTATATTTATACCTTGAAGGTGTTTAGGAATGCCATAGATTGACGTAGGGTCGGGCATATGAACGTCATAATGAACCCCTGGGAATAGTTGTTCATTGTAAAGTAACTGAGTTCTTGGAGAAATCAATATTCAAGCAAGGGGAAGTTCCCTAACTGCTTAAGACAATTTTCCAAGAAATCGTTGTGACGTTTGGTACAGTTGGAAGTAGCCATGCCTATATTTGGGTAGCATGGGCTATGCCTAAAGAAGGGCTTGATTTCTTATGCCTATATAAGGGCAATGTGAATTGTACCTATATGAGGGCATGAATCAGGAAAATTCACTGGGAGCCTAAAACGCCACACAACATCGTCCCTTCTGGGTAAAACCTGGAATGACGCCCTTGCATTGGTCGCGGCTGTTCCGGGACTCACGAGGAGGACAGCTGCTATTGTCTTTCCGGAGTCTGGAAATCGCTGAGGAGGATGCTGGCAGTCAGCAAGTTATAGCGCTTGATGAGCAGCATTGATTTTGGTTGCCTCTTGCTACTTTTGGGGGAGTTGTCAAGTTATAGCACTTGAGGGGCAATACTGATTTTGGCTGCCTCTCACTTCTTTGGGCGACAACAGCCCCAGCGCGCCTCTGTTGAGTGGAGTCCTCCGTGCCTGCTGGCTGCGTAGAATCACCTGGTACCCATTGCTATCTCTCTTGGTGGGTAGGCTGAGTTGAGGAAGTCGGATGGCCAATCTCCATCCTGACTGGAGCTATTACTACTAAGGACGGCAGTAAGCACCTTGAAGGTGTTTTTTTTCCTCTGTTTGTGGGCTTCTAACCAAGGATTTCCAGGCAT
The DNA here is from genome assembly GCF_964261635.1 of Lissotriton helveticus. Lineage (NCBI taxonomy): Eukaryota > Metazoa > Chordata > Amphibia > Caudata > Salamandridae > Lissotriton > Lissotriton helveticus. Next base: position 1,152,858,813 of record NC_136067.1, on the reverse strand, counting down.
TGAGAGGCAACCACGTTTCACACAATGGTTAGCCACTCTAAGAGTGTTATGGTTAGAAGGGAGCCCTGGTAGCGGGTCGCTCTTTAGGCCCCTCCCATTTAAAATCTGCTCAAGTCTGACCTAAAGGATTAAGAGTTCTTTTGTTTACTGTGATGGGAAAACATCTCAATCTTTCAAATCTTATGATGAATGTGGACAGTGCCTCTGGCTTAAACACAAAGTCATGTACCTCTCAAATGAAGATGACATTGGCAGCAGTAAAGTCAGAGCACAGTACAAAATCACGCCGTGTGTCAGTAGCAGTAACTAGCCCTTTAAGCTCAGAGGAAGATTTGTTGGATCAGGGACATGCGGCTGGGAGTACCAAGTCGGTTGTGTCGAATATCTTGCAGGACCTGGCACAAGATGAACTATCCATTTCATCCAATGGGGATAGGAGTACTGGGTAAGACAAAGAGGTGGCAATAAAAGGAGCACCTACAAAGGAGGGAGGAAAAAAAAGAGGTCTCTTCCTCTGAGGCACGAATTAAAGATTCCATAGCCTCAACTCATGGAAAGGTGAAATAATATTCACTTTTTTCTAAATCCAAAATGCCAATAGCTATGTTTCTGGGACCTTACACCAATGAGCAATATGGTAAATCTTCAAATTTGAGGTTGGTTGCTCCCTCCATAGAACGTGCCCCTCTAAAAAAATAAACTAGTACTCAGTCATCCCTTTCTCAACATGATACTCCTACAGTCTTGCAGCTGTGTCCCAGCCCCCTATAATAGATGCAATGAGGGCGGAGACCTCACAAGAGCAATCTCAGGCCATTACAGAAAGAAACTCTAAGACACTTTTTCCAAATCAGGTGCAGAGCAATGAGCAGACCGCGCAATGGGATGTAAAAACTATGCTCAACCTTATATTAGAGGAAATGAGAGATCTAAAAGCATCCCTAGCAACTGAGATTGCATCCCTACATCATCACCTGATGAAAATCGAGGAAGCAGTTGCAAGCTTTCTGGTTAGTATGCTTGAGGCAGAGTACAGGATGTTGCAGCTTGAGGATCAGATGACTATACTGCAGCAGCCAGTGGATTTAGTGAGGAATGATAAATGGCTACTGGGAAAAAAGATTGATGAACTGGAAAACCATTCACGACTCAGCAACCTACCGCTGGTAGGAGTGCCAGATGGCTGCGAAGGGGCTCAAATTTTGTAATGGGTCAAGACTTCCATCAAGAAGAACGTCGTACCGGAAATTTCAGGGGATCTGACAATTACGAGAGAGCACAGGGTACCAGTGCATCCATTTTCAAATTCAAATTTGCTAAGGACAATTTTGGTTAGCTTGGCAGACTATCATATTATTAGAGAACAGTTACTCTCTAGAGCCATACAAACAAAACAATTTTCCACCAATGAAGTACTCTGGTGTCAAAGGTTCTCAGATATGTCAGCAGCACGGCGTTGAAAGGCGTTTGTGAAGCTCCTTCATCTATTTAAGGCCCAGGGCGCGCAGGCAGCAATAGCACAATAGTCCAAACTCCGGGTGCTAGTGAAGGGGAAATTCCACATGTTTACAAACTTAGAAGAAGCACAAGAAATGTTGCAAGAAATTTCTACCTAGAGGGTTTAAAATAGGGAGAGATGTCTTATGATTAATGACGGTAGTAGATGGTGGTGGTGGGTGGTTCACTCAGGGTGCTTCAACATAGCACCCAGCAGGGGCGTCTATTCAGGGCCCCTTCCCAGCGAGGCTAGAGAAGGATATGGTTGGCTGTTCCCCTCCTTCTAGGGGTGGAGAGCAAGTTCTGGGAGGATGTTGATGTTGGGGAGCACGGGTACGAGAAAAGAGCAGAACCATACATGGGAAAGAAATGTCGGGGAGATAAAAAGCTTTTGTTTTGTTGGCCTCTATGTATGAAAAGGCCATTGCTGTTTGGAAATGGTGGTTGAAGTACGAATAATATCGATCAATGTCAATGAGCTATCCAATAAGCAAACCTATGGGACCATACTTAGATGGCTTGCCTCTTTCTCAACCCCAATTTTGTTTTTGCACAAAACTAATTTAAAGTCGAATTTCCCAAAGTTGTTTAATCCTAATTGCTATACAAGGGCATATTTCGCTTCTGCTGGGTTGGCCATGAGGGGTGTCGAATTTATTTTGGACGAGGGCCAGACAGAAACATTATTCAGGTCCGAGGGACCCTGAAAGCAGGTGGATCTGGGTTACTGTTGGAGTGAAGGGTTATGTATGTAATCTTGTGATTCCTACGCCCCGATATTTGACTAAATCAATTAAATTCAAAGATTTGATGAGATGAGCAGTGGGTCCAATAATAGTAGGGGGGATTTCAACTATATTCAGGATCTAGCTAGGGACACCCCAAATAAAACTAAAAAACAGTTGAAGCATCAGAAATTCGTAAAGTTATAGCCTCAATGCCATCTGGAAAGGCCTGGAGGAATGATGGTCTTCCAATAGAGTTTTATAAAGTGTTTCAGGAAGAATGAATAACCTTTCTAGTCCAGCTCTTTAATGCGATGAAAAATGGCATAGAAGTTGCACCAACATTTAAGAACTCGATTTTTGTTAGTTTTGTTAAAAAGTAGGAAGAATCTCTGTGACGTCAACTCAGATAGACCTATTAGTTAATTAAATTCTGATTATAAAATCTTAATAAAAGTCTGGCCTATCGAATCACGCCTGTCGCCAATAAGGTCAGACTGGCTTCCTGCCAAGAAGATAAATGTCTTTCAATTCAACCTTTTTAGTACATGTAATTAATTTTTTTAACAGCAATCAGATACCCGCACTTACAATAATAGTAGAAGCTGATAAAACATTTGACCTTGTCAATTCGGATACTCCTTTTTTTTTTTTTTGCTCTTCAGAGGGTAGGATTTCCTAGCTTAATTATTAATATGTTATATATATCAGGGCGCGCAGGCATCGATTTCTTTTTTTATTCTAGCATACCTGAAACTATAGATATAAATCGGGGAACTCATTAGGGCTGTCTCTTATCGCCCATACTTTTTACATTTTTCATTGAACCACTGGCAGCCACTATAAGGGCAAATCTGGGAATTGAAGCACCAATAGAAGACATACTCAAACTGTTTGCAGACGGTATAATTTTATATCTTATGCCTGAAGAACAAAACATAAGAATGATTTTGGCAGAGTTTGAGCAGTTTTAATCTATTGGAGTGGTACAAAATAAATCATAATAAAACTGAAATACTGATGTTGAACACTCCATGTCAACCTCTCCCTGGTAGCTTTCAACGCCCTGCGGTTTCGAATAATCTGATTTGATATCTGGGGATTTACGTAACTAATTCTTACATCTGAGAGAAAAAGTTAGTTAAAGATTCCTTACCTTAGAATTACCCTGAGGCGTCAGACTGGATCCGGAAAGTTTTTAGTCAGCAGTACCTCTGCGCGTCGTAAGGTGGCTGTTACAAATGGGGTAGTGTGGTGCAGAGCGGGCGGGCCAAACTCCAGAGGACATGTGCAAAGCATTCACGCAGTAGACACAGGCGACACACAAGGCACACCACAAAAAGAGACCACACCATGTTGGGTAAGAATAACGTTTGTATTGTCAAACATATGATAGTAATCACAGTAGTCTCTATACTACGCCAACTGGCGCCAAGGCAATATTTACAAGGGATTATATACGGGGCAGGCCAATCGGGCCGCTGCCAGAACCATCACTAGATACCAAGAATAGGGTAAAGAATAAATGCAAAGTCCATCCGGGTAAACCATTGTAATCAGTCCGTACCTTCGGATAGAATATTGAACTTAGCACAAGAGTGGGCATAAACATGTAAACATTACGCATACCCCCCTTCGCATCACAATAGGCCTGGACACAGTCGGCATAGACCTGAAAAGAAAAAACACAGGCTTCCAGGCCAGGTGGCCTCACCGTAGGCATAAAACAGATCTGGGTAGGAGGCATGAGCTTGGGAGGAGAACGTCAGGTCAGCCTATAATCACATTATGAGCATGAAGGCACACATCACTTTGGTGTGAGGCATAAACTTAGACCAACATATCTTGAAATTGGGCATAGAACGGAACATCACGGTCTGGTATCAGGTACCAACACATTTGCCTCAAGCCTGAAATGGAAACGTCATGGCATCACAATAGGATACACACATTAGGCATTGATGCAGTCTGGCATAACCCTGAGCCTAAAACTCGTTTTGTATAACCATAAACTGGGGCATAGTCACATGAGCAACACATTAGCAATCAGTGCCCGCATTGAGGAAGGCATTAGCATAACCACATTAGAACATGTATAAGATAGCAGGAATTACTGGTACATAGAGCCTGATCAACACCTTTGGCATGTCATGGGGCATCAATAACCTTTTACAGAAACCTGTGGGCATAGGCCCAGGAGGCACTGGCCCCTCTGAACCTTCCTGAGCCCCTCGTTGGTGGCCCGTCAACCAATGTGCGCCACTTGGCAGCTGCCCGCTCATTCCCGTGGTGCAGCTGGGGAAACTTAGGGCCAACAAAGTACTGGTCTCATTTAAGAAATGCCGCCCCCACAACTATTGCCCCACACGTGGCAACTGCGGTCCACTGTCCGGCGAGGCAACTATGCAGCCGAATCAGAGCTGATAAAGTTGGAGCCCCTCTCCTGGGGCTCTCACTTAACCCAAAATGTCACCCCCACACATGGCAGCGGCCCGCTACTGCGCCGCCACTGTGGAAGGGGCCCAACACTTGCACTGCTGGGTCTCCCGGGGCCTTAGGCACCGACAATGTGCCTCGGCCGGCCACTTGACACACTCCAGTGCAGCCCCACTAACCAGGATCCCTCACGCGGGGCTCTCCCTCCATCGGCTTCCCCGGTCTCCAGGCTCCTCGATGCGGGGTAGGCTCCCGCCGGCAGGTCCGCTTCTTCTGGGTGCCAGAGGGCGGGGTGGCATCCGCCTGACGGTGGATGGGCCGGTGTCTTCCTTGCCAGTGCGGGGCTTCCACCGCTGACGGGAGCCCCGCTCGGCCATGTTACTCCTTCCTGCCTCTGCCCCGCCCACGCCATGCAGCCTGAAGGCCTTCCGGGTCACCGCGGGCAGAGCGGCTGCCTCCGTTAATCCCTGGGCCGCGTCGGTGATTTTGCAGACTTCAGATCTTGGTGGTGCAATGCCGGGTAGGCACTCGCGACAGGCAGCAAAAAGCGGGGTAGGCTCCTGCCTAATTCAGATAAACAAAAGTGCGCAATAACGAAGGGTGGGCACCCGCGAGGGCTGCGAAAATGCGGCAATCAAGCGGGGTGGCACCCGCTTAGTGTTAACTGGAGACCAAAGCAGCAATAGCGCGGGGTGGGCTCCTGGGCTAAAAAACAGCACAAATGCGGCAAAGTAGCGCTTGGGGGACAGCGCTTTACCTTGTGGTTCCGCAACAGCACTCGCAGGGCCACAGCGCGTCGCAGTCCCAGCGCTGGGGAGAGATTTCGGCTGTTAAGCACCCAGGGCTCCTCTCTCCTTACTGGTCATTTGCATCAAGCGCTCTGGCAATACAGCGCTAGACTGTAGGCAGGGAGGTACGGGCAATCCACATGTGGTGCTCATGAGGCGCTAGGTCCCACCAGCTGCCTCAGGGAAAAGAGCTAGTGCTCCTCACCTTGTGGTAGTCCAGGCCACTCCACTATATAGCGCTTTTATTCTGGTCATCAAGCGAATAGTCCTACCAGGTGCTAGGGTGCAGGCAGGGCACAGGTGTAGCACTCACGAGGCGCTAGGGCGGGAGAGCAGGCAGGCAGTACTGGGCCAGGTCCGCAGTCAGTGGGTACTCATCAGCGCAAGACAGCAGCTACTAGGAACCATCATCCCCTGTAACGTGGCACTCCTCCTGGTACAGCAGCCTGTACTCCAGCAGTGGGCTCTCGCTGGCCCTGTGGACAGTGGAGGGGTACAGATGGGCTCAGGGGCCAGCACACAGGCCCATGCGGCGGTATCCCCTGGCAGCAGGTCCCCTCACATTTACGTCCACGCTGTGACTGAGCACATGGTGGCACAGCCCCCCTACTTATACGCCCCTCACCCCACCTACCAGACAGTGCCAGAAGCTTCTAGAAGCGTCTGGGGAAACTGGTTCTAACTGGCTCAGGGGGAGGAGTAGAGCACCCTGGGTGCCCGGCTTTCCCTCCAAAAGCTGTGATGACTGGGAACCAAACAACTAGACTGCTAACCCACCACAGTCAAATGGCACCACACACAGCCATGGCATCCATTTTAAAAGCGACATTTCACCAGGGTGCATTCTTATGGGGGAATTATAGGTGCGTACACCATGGCATCACATTTAACTAGTCATCTCACACCACACATGCCCTATACATTTCTCTACCATGGGGGAGACATCCTCAAACAGGGGGGTGAAAAGCGAAAAATTTCAGGGGAAAAGGGCCTAGTTCAACAGTGGCATTGGTCGGCTTAGCGCCCATCGTTGGCATCGTGGTTGCCGGGATGACTTCACGGTAGCAACTTACAGCCAGATTCATGAAGCTAAATTGCAATCGCAATAGTTGCGAATTAGCTATTGCGATCGCAATTTACAGAAAAGCAATTCATCATGACAAAAACACAGATTTTGCGAAATCGCAAAAAAAATTAGCAAAATCGCAAAAAAATTCGCAGAATCTAGGAGGAAGCCCTATAGCGAATCGGTATTAGCGAGCAAGCATGGATTCTGCGAATTTCATTGCGATTTCGCTAAATAATCGCAAACACTATTCATGAAAACTCGCAATTAGCGAAATAGCTGAAAATCGGTATTTGCGAGGCGCAAATTAAGGAGAACCCAAAGCAGGTGGTAACCATTATTGAAAAGAAAAAAAAAAGAAAAAATGATAAACAAGCCACAGGTGCAGTCCTAAACAAATACACTTAAGGAAACACAGTAGTAGCATGAGGACTCTCACAGTGCCAGGACTCTACATGGTGGTAAGGCGGCGCGGCGCAGGCTCCAGGCTGCAGCACAGAACAGACGCAGGATCCAGGAGCGAATATTCCGCCTGCGGGTCACCCTGCTGGGCCAAACAGTGGAGCAAATTTACTCTAAGTACCGCCTGAATGGGCCAATGATCCTAAAGGTGATCCGGGACCTAGACCCCCTGATGCAGCACCCAACAAGGAGGACCTATGCCGTGCCCACCCATGTGCAGGTCTTGTGCTGCCTGCACCTACTGGCCTCCGAAAGCTTCCAGGGGATAGTCGCTGTTGCAGGGGGGATATCCCAGAGCACCATGTCCCGCTCCCTAAAGAGTTTCCTGGAGGCAATGCTGACCCGGCTACAACACTACATCTCATTCCCGACAACCCAACAGGACTTGAATGAGACCAAGCTCCATTTCTACAATGTGGCGCAATTCCCACATGTAATCGGATGCATTGACTGCACCCACATCCACATCTGCCCACCAGCACAAACGGAATACATGTACAGCAACCGCAAGTTCTACCACTCCCTCAATATCCAGATGGTGTGCAATGCAAAGACTTACATCACGGACATAGTGGCACAATACCCGGGGAGCACACATGACTCCTTCATACTCCGGCACAGCGGCATTCACACATGACTGGCCAGGGGAGACACCTACCAGGTAAGTACACATGCCCCCTTATAGTACACAGTGATCATGTAGCTGCGCAGAACATGCACTCACCCTCTGCTCGTTTCATTCAGGTGACCGCGCCTACGGTCTCCGTGAGTACCTCCTCACCCCTTACCTCACCCCTGCAACACCACAGCAACGGCGTTACAATGCAGCACACATCCGCACCAGGAATTGCATTGAGAGAACATTTGGGCTTTTGAAGAGCCGCTTCCGCATACTGCATAAGACTGGTGGGGCCCTCAAATACGAGCCTGAGGTCTGCTGCTGCATCGTGGCTGTGTGTGCAATACTCCACAACATTGCTACTAAGCGCAGAATACCTGTAGAGATATCTGTCAGTGAGTCGGAAGGGGACAACCGCCCACCTGCACATGCGCCTCATGCACGTGGGGAAAATCCAGCTGAAGGACACAGACGCCGCAACCAAATCACAATTAACTGTTTCTAGTGCACCCACTCCCCTCACCCAACAATTCACTCATGCATGACAATAGAAATAATGACATGAGTCTGATGTACTGTTATTGAATAAATATTAATGTTGTTTTCACAATAATATTGCATTATTATCAAAAAATACATTTGAGGTGTATTGAGTCATACATCTCCTGAGTTGTTAGAGGGCATGCTTTTCTCATCAGCATGTCCCTGCATGATGAGCAAAAATGTCAATGGCGCCTCCGGCCCGAGGCTCCGATTTGCCTCTCCACCTCTTCCTCAGGATTCGCCCGTGATGCCGCAGTGGGCCTGCTGCTGGGGCGGGGAACTCTAACCGGTGGCAAAGACAGGCTGCTGTGGCTAGATGTTCCCTCACTAGCGTCATCCCCTCCTGCCTGGCCGTGGCCAGTTGCCTGCAGAGCCTGAACTGCAGTGGTTGCCTGCTCAAGTGCCCGTGCCACGTCCTGGCAGCATTGGACCATCTGGATTTGCATGGCCAATGATCTTCGGGACATCTGGGATGTTGCGTTGCCAATCATGTAATTGGAGCGCATGTACGCCGAGAGGCGTGTTAGGAGCTGGCGGTGGCGGCGCCGGGTGAGGTCCCGCTGGGTCAGCGTGGCCTCAGTGTTTGCCTCCACTGCTGTGGTCATTCGCTCCATCCGGTCAGACAGCTGGCCAACATTCCTTGCTGTATTGTGCAGCTGCAAATGTATTGCTGCAAGGTGTCGTGCCTGTTGTTGGTGGACGCGCAGCATGCGGCGCTCTATTGAGAGACCCGGCCCACGCACAGTCACCCCCCTCCTGATGGCGCGTGGTGTAGTTTGGCGCAGATCCCTGACCTGTCCGCTGGACTGGGTGGGCACAGTAGGTGTGCGTTGGGTTGGTGGCCTGGCGGCTGCTGGTGATACCGATGCCACTGGTGTGGGTCTCACAGTTGGTGGTTGTGGTGCGCCTGTTGTCGCTGGTGTTGCAGGTGGTGGTAAGGCTGCTGGCGCTCGCCCTGATGGACCTGGTTCTGTGGATGGATGTGCCTCACCCTCAAAATCCTCATGATCATCGTCAATTTGCAGCCCCTCACTGTCGCTGCTGGTCACTTCTGCGCCACCTATGATGTTAAGTGGACGTTGATTAATAGCATGTATCTTGCACATGGAAGGTTGCTACATGCATGCAGACTAGCATTCCCTGACTGGCTGTTGGATTGACTCTATTAGGACATATCTGGCTGTATGGGGCTGAATGTACATTGTGGTCAGACTACATGTCCCACAATGCAATAGGGATATTCTGGTGTGCATGGGCTGCATGACTGGGGTTTCTAATGGGTAGCTCTAGGGTCATGGCCATTGTTAGGGGACAGGGTCGCAGTCGCATGGCACTTACCTTGGCTTTCTTGGGTGAGTCGGGAGGAGTCCAGCCGGGTTACCCCCACGCATGCCTTAGGTTGCAAGGTGTCCTCAACGAGGTCCTCCAATGGGGTGTTGGGAGGGACTGTTGGGTCTCCCCTCCTGTTGCTACACGCTCACCCAGCCTCTCGGCGATCCTCTCCTTGGCACGACCTCGGAGGTCGTACCACCTCTTCTTGAGATCGTCGATAGATCGCTGGGTGACTCCTACAGAATTGACTTTTGCGCGGATGCGCAACCAAATTCGCCGTTTGTCGGCCTCTGGCACCCTCTTGGAGTCATTCCCGAACAGTCTGTCATGATCTCTACAGACTCCCTCAATCAGATGTTCAAGCTCCTGTGGGGTGTATCCTGATTCTAAGCTGGAGGTGCTTTAGAGTGGAGCTCTGGGCAGTGCTGCTTCCAAATCAGCCTCAGTATTCAGAATGAGGGAGGGAACTGCCTGCTTCCTGGTTGTGATGTCATCACTGTGCTCGAAATGCGACTTCCCGTTTTTACGATCTCGCTATTAGCGAGATCGCAATTTGCGATTTCGCTAATAGAGATCGCAATTTCAAGACGGAAATTGTGCGATTTAGCGATTATTCCGCGATTTAGGGAAAATCGCAATCGGCTTTTGCGGTCGAATGCGACTCGCTATTTTTTTCGCTGAATTTCATGAATCCCATTATGCGAATTCTAAATCGCGATTCGGTATTTCTCGCAATTTAGAATTCGCAGAAAATGGGTTTGATGAATCTGGGGGTAAGATGCCACCCTCGCAATCTGACGTCAGTTCTTTCTTTTTCCGCGCCAGCCAGTGCAGATCTGGAGAGAGCAATACCTCCAGTCACTTTTTGACTGAACTTTTTGAGCGTATGGATGCCCGGCTACAAGGCTTGCGGTTCCTGTACCTGACTAATGTCGGTGATGGGTCTGCACGGCTTGTGCCTCTTTTGCCTGGAGCGCGACCACGACCTCAAGTCGTGCTCAGACTGCCAGACCATGGCTCTGAAGTCTTAGCGGGAGCCGTCCCGAAAACTTCTTGAGCGCCGGCCGTCGGCTCCGCGCAGTTCAAGATCCGGGTCGCGAGGGAGGTCGAGGGACCTGTCACGGATCCATCACCACTCGTCATCTAAGTCTTAGCACTCCGGGTCAGGTAAGTCGAAGCACAAGAAGAAGTCGAAGAAGTATTGTCGACTTCTCCCTGTCGGTCGGCTGACTCGGCGAGGGTTTGCGGCGGTGCCCCTCCCGTGGCTCAGTGTGCGGAGCCTGAAGGGTCGACTCAGAGTTTCATTCCCTTCCCGGGACCCGGACCGACCCCTGCCCAGCTTCATCAGTTGTACGAGGCGATGCATGCCATCTTTGGGCAGCCCGACTCTGCCAGCGCGCCTTCGGGCCCTGCAGGCTCGATTGGTGGCCCTAGGCCTTGCCTGCATGCAGCTCTAGCCCCGGCACCACAGGGCCTCCATGGATCCAGGCCTGGATCCGGATCAGCGGCGGTTGTCCTCATTACACCTCCACTGGTGCCGCTTCCTTCAGCACCACAACCGCACTCTACGCCATTTGTGCCCCCAGCATGCGTCGACCCTGGCCTCCATCCTGATGTGGACATGGAGCCAGACCGGCGTCGCCCCACACTAGATCCGGCGCCAGGTGGTGTCCTTGTGCCCCTGTTCACTCCTGCGGTCCCTTTCAGGCCAGATTGGCACCCAGAGGACGAGGAGGAGTACTGGGAGGGGTCAGGTGACCCTCTGACCGACCAGATTATGACCCGGAATGGAGAGAGGACTTAGGGGATGCCAGTGGTCCCGATACCTCCCCAGACCGTGGCATGTTGTCTACTCCTACTGTGGCTACGGAGGGGGAGCGTCCTATGCAGTGGTGTTGCGTAGGGTAGCTGAGGCTCTCCACCTTGAGCGCTCTACTGTGGCGGTCAGGACTAACCTTCTGACAAAGGTGCTTTAACCACCAGCGAGCTCCTCGGAGGCCCTACTGCCATTTAATGAAGCCCTAACCGACATCCTTTAGGGCACCTGGTCCAGGCCTAACACGGGGGCTTCTGTGGATAGGATGATTGCCCGTCACCACTGCCCGGCCCGGGCGACCCCTCTTTCCTCTCCAAACACCCCACCACTGAGAGCTTGGTGGTCCAAGCCTCTACCTCCAAGAAGCTGAATCATCTTGGGAAGAAAATGTTCTCTTTAGCCAGCTTGGGACTGCGGTCGGTAAACACTGTATCTCTATTGGGCCGTTATTCCAGCTCTGTGTGGGATACGGTTGCGCAAGTGCTGCCTCAGTGTCCGGAGGAGGCCCTTACCATACTCTCCCAGTGTATTGCCGCCGGGAGGGACACAGCCAAGTTTAACACCCACTGGGGACTGGATAATGCCGACTCTCAAGGCAGGATGATTTCCACGTCTGTAGCCCTTTGACGCTACGCCTGGGTAAGATTGACTGCTTTTCTGGGGATGTCCAGAGCAATCTTATGCACATGCCTTTTGATGGCCGTCACCTTTTTGGCGACAAAGCAGACAATGCTTTAGCGCGTTTCTAGTACTCACGGGTACGTCCAAGTACTTGGGCCTCTCCAACCGTCCTGCACAGTCAGCATTTCGCCCCTTTCATGGCTACGGAAGGGGGTGCCTCACTACGTCCCGCCCAGAGCAACAGGCCAACGCAAGTCCAACAACCATTGCGCGGCCGGGGACGTGGGAACCACCGCCGTGGTTCTGGGGGCCAGCGAGCCGGCTAGTCCACCAACCCCCCTCCTCTGCTTCCGCCTCCAAACCTTCCTAGTCCGACATTTCAGGCCCATCAAACGCCAGTGGGCGGCACGATCCGCCATCACCTCCACCACTGGTGCATCACCACGTCGGACAGGTGGATTTTGCAGATAGTCCGAAGGGGCTACTCCCTCCCCTTCAACGCTACCCCTCCAACCATGCCACCTCAGTGCCATCGCATGTCAGGGGATCATCTGGGCCTTCACCAATAGGAATTCACGGCTCTCTTGGCCAAGGTAACCATTGAGTGCGTTCCTGCCCCAGAAGTAGGCCGTGGTTGCTATTCCCACTACTTTCTGGTGCCCAAGAATGACAAGGGCCTGCGTCCTATCTTGGATTTCAGGAACGTCAACCACTTTCTCTGGAAGGAGAAGTTCAAGATGATGATGCTCGCTCAGGTCTTGTCTGCTCTACACCCTGGAGACTGGATGGTAGCGTTGGACTTGCAGGACGCTTACTTCCAGATCCCCGTCCTGCCGGCTCACCGGCGTTACCTGCGGTTCACGATAGGCCATGAGCACTTTAGTTTACCGTGCTCCCATTTGGCCTTACCAGCACCCCTCGGGTGTTCACGAAAGTGATGGCGGTGGTCGCAGCTCACCTGCGCAGATCCGGGTTCCAGTCTTCCCCTACCTCGACGACTGGCTGTTGAAGGGGGGCGCGCCCCAGGTTGTCATCTCCCACCTCCAGACTACGGCCGACCTCCTGCATTCGCTGGGGTTCTCCATCAATGTGCCAAAGTCACACCTGACCCCCCTCTCAGAAGCTCCTCTTCATGGGAGCGGTTCTGGACACAACGCAGTGTCGGGTTTATCCTCCCGAACAGCGAGTCTGAGATATTCGGACTATGATTCCGATCTTTCATCTCTATCCAGGTTGTGGTCAGGATGGCCCTGAGGCTGCTGGGCCTCATGGCCTCCTGCATCCTGCTGGTCACATGCCAGGTGGCACATGTGGGCTCTGCAGTAGGACCTGAAGTTGCAGTGGGCGCAGCATCATGGGAATCTGTCCGATTACATCCAGATCTCGGAGGGCACTGCACTACAATTGCAGTGGTGGCTCACGAACCAAGATTGGGTCAACGGCAGATCCCTCTCCCTTCCCCAACCAGAACACACAGTGGTGACAGACACATCCCTTCTGGGATGGGGCAGCCACGTCGGAGAGGCGGAGATCAGAGGCCTCTGGTCTCTGGCGGAGTCCGGGCTCCACATCACCTTCTGGAGCTTCAAGCGATCCATCTTGCACTGAAAGCATACCTTCCCTCTTTCCGGGGAAGAGTGGTGCAGGTGTTCACGGACAACACCACCGCCATGTGGTACTGCAACAAACAAGGCGGGGTGGGTTTGTGGACCCTGTCAAGAGTCTCCGCCTCTGGACATGGCTGGAACATCAGGGCATATCCCTGGTGGTTCAACACCTGGCAGGTTCACTGAACACCAGGGCAGACAAACTCTGCTGTAGGCGCATGATGGATCACAAATGGCGTCTTCACTCGGCTGTGGCGCAAGGTCTCTTTCAGCAGTGGGGAGAGCCTTGGTTCGAGCTATTCGTTATCGAAGAGAACGCACAATGTCAGCAATTCTGCTTGTTGGAATTTCCAAGGCGGCATTCGCTAGGCGACGCTTCTCTTCGCGAGTGGAGTTACGGTCTTCTATACGCCTTTCCGCCTAAACCACTTATGCCCAGAGTGCTGAAGAAGATCAAGCGCGACCAGGCCCAAGTCATCCTTATGGCCCCAGATTGGGCACAAAGAGTCTTGTGTCCCGAGCTGCTACACTTGGCCATCGAGCCTCCGATCCGACTACCTCTTTGTGAGGATCTTCTGTAGCAGCAACGGGGACGGTCCTCCACCGAACCTGTCCAATCTCCACCTCTTTGCATGGAGATTGAGCGGGGACAGTTGACAGCCTTTGACCACCATCCCGAAGTCTGAGATGTTATATCGGCAGCCAGGCGTTCTTCCACTTTGACAGTATACGCCTGCAGATGGAACAAATTTGTGGCATGGTGCACAGCAAAGGCTGTTGATCCCCTTACCGCCCCTCTTTCTGAGGTTCTCTGGATCCTCCTTTGTTTGGTGCAACAGGGCTCTGCTCTGGGCACTCTGAAGGGCTACCTCTTACTTATTTCAGCTTTTCTTAGGCTTCCTGATCAGCCTTCGCCTTTCAAGACCCCTTTTGTAAATTGCTTCCTTACTGGCAGTACTCATCTTTTTCCTCCTGTAGTAATGCCGCAGTGGGACTTGAATTTGGTCTTACTTACCTTATGTGCACTCCCTATGAGCCACTTCATTACTGTCCTCTCAGACTTCTTACATTAAAGACTGCCTTTCTGGTTGCCATCTCCTCTGCTCGCAGGTTGAGTGAGCTACAAGCTCTTTCTGCAAAGCCTCCTTCTCTGGCTGTTCATCCGGACAAGGTCGTCCCCAGAACCAGACCATCCTTTCTTCCCAAGGTGGGTACTTTTTTCCACATTGGTCAACCCATCACTTTGCCCACCTTATTTTCGCCTCCGCATTCTTCTAAGGAGGAAGAGAGGCTCCACCATCTGGATCCAAAACGGGCGCTTTTATTTTATTTGGATCGCACCAAGCAATTGCGGGTGTATGACCAGCTCTTTGTTGGCTATGTGGGTGCCAAAAAAGGTTGGGCTGTGCACAAACGGACCATCTCTTGGTGGGTTGTTTTGTGCATTAAAGCTTGCTACTATTTGGCAAAGAAGCAGCCTCCAGTGGGACTGCGCCCCCATTCCATCTGGGCGACGGCAGCGACCACTGCTTTGGGACGGGGAGTCCCCCTCCATAAATTAGTTATAGATTCCTTACCGCCCCACCCATCCTCCCCGTTATGCAACCTGACTTCTAGGGTCAGGTAATCCCCTTCTGGGCCCTAGTTTTGTGCACCAGTGGTCAGTGTCTTGCATGGCGTTGCGCTTCTGGCGTGGAATGTCGTGTAAATGAACTGACATCAGCGTACGAGGGCGGCTTCTAGGTAGCTACCTCGAGGTCATCCCGTGGACCAAGACACCAACGACGAACGCGAAACCGACCGACACCACCTTCCGACATGCAGGGGTACTGCTGAAGAAAAAATTCTCTGCATCCAGTCTGACGCCTGGGGGTAATTCTACAGGTAAGGAATCTATAACTAATCTATGTCTCTTACAGATATATCGTTACCAAAGCTAAGTAACTTGTTCATCTGTTGTGAGTGGTGCTAGCATGAGCTCACCCAGGCTACAATTGCATGCCTGTAGTCACAGTTTGAGAGTCTCCCATGGGTGGCATAATACATGCTTAAGCCCATGAGAGACCCCATGTGTACCTATGCCCTCGGTACCTCAGTATCATATACTTGTGACTTAGAAGGGTACGCCAGTAGCTAATTGGGGAGGTACAAAAGTACTTTCCATAGTCTAATTTAGGGAGAGAGCACAGTGCTGGGGCCATGATTAGCAGGATCCCAGTCAGACTACTCAGAAAACAGTATGACACCAGCAAAAAGTGGATAGTAACCATTAAAGCAGATTTTACTTTCCTACATTCTATATTTTCTGTTTGGGAATCATGGAAAGCTTCTGTCAGGAGGGAGACAATCTCTTTTAAACCCAGTTTTGCCAAACTATAGAGTGACAAGACAACTTCAAAGAGCGTTTTTTTTTCTTCACAACAAATGTTATTAGGTTTTCTGCCATGATTTGGCCTGGAGGGCCTGGAACATATACATACAGACTATCACATAACGACATGACATTATTATCAGTGTTTACGGATAGAAAGAGAGAATTACCAGTCCACAAAACACCTGAGTGTGCTGTTACCCCTACTCTGCTCCCCACATCCAGCCCGCCCATGTCTCAAAGTCCACCACATATATGAATTGTAAGGCAGGTCCTAAGACCTGTACAGCTTATCAGGATTAATTGTCCAGTTGTTTGTCCACAGAGGTTGGAGGCTCCAGGATTAAGCCTCGATAGTTGGGCCAGAGTTGACAGATTGCAGGGTGTTTCTGAGGTCCTCCCTGTGTCTTGAATATCAGTATCTCTACGCCCATACCCAGCATCCATACGCCCAGTATAGGAGAGGATATTCGGACCTCCAAAGTCTAGCTATGTCCCGCTTAGCCAGGGTAAGACCAAGAAACAGTAGGTGGCGTTTGTACCGGTTACCCCCAATCTCGTTGGTGGTGTGGAAAAGGATTAATTTCAGGGACACAGGAAGATCCCAGGCCAAGACCTGTCATACGTCATAGCCCCCCTCCAAAGCCTGGCAAGAGCACTGCACGCCCATACTGTGTGGAGAAAGGTACCTTCGTTGTTACCACATCGTAGGCAGCTGGGGGAGGCCACAAGTCCCATTCTCCAAAGCCTGTATCGAGTATAGTAGTAGCATTGAAGGTATTTGAATTGGATAAGATGCAGGCAAGAGGAGATTGCAGCTGCACGTGGGGGACTCTAATTCCTCGGTCCAATCATCGTCGTCAATCTGGCCTAGATCGCTCTGCCAATTAACTCAGAGAGCATGTAAGGAGGGCTGACCGGGTAGAGCGAGACACGCCCCCTCTGGATCAAACTGCACTTAAGGGAGGTAGCTTCAGCAACGCGCGACCAAAGCTGCATAAGCTGCGTTACTGTAGGCTGCGCTGGGCACTGTCCCCTGGACTTTCAAATATTTACTTTTCATTTAGGGAACTTATTTATTTTTATAAATACCTGGACTCGCTGTTGTCCCTCACCGCGCCGCACGCCTCCCGATCCGACCCCGGTCCACCGCAGCTGATAGCTGTTTGAGTGGAGGGCGGACTGGGTAGAGCGAGACACGCCCCCTCCTGCCTCGTGGTCGGATATATTTGGCTCATGACAGGAACGCGCAGCGGGAGCGCCGGCGGTGCGCCAAAGGCAAGCCCATCTGCGCCCGACCGGGCCCTGGGGCCACGGATCTTGGTCAAATCATTAGATATGCCCCTGAGGAGCTACGGGCACTAAGACCTTCGGTGAGATTTTGCCCTCCCCAGGATTCCACTACCTATAGCCGCATTCTGGCAAATGGTATTCTATCATCACAGCTAGAGAATGCTCCTCTCTCACACCCTCTTGTAGCCAACAAGATCATGGCAACCAAGCAAACTACCCTTCGCCTCCTTTACCTTAACACGCGCTCTCTACCTAAAGACCAACTCGACATTTTTCTACTGCTCACCTCGGATAAACCAGATGTACTTCCTATTACGGAAACTGGCTCACCCAAGATTCCCTACCCGACATCCTAGCAGCCCTCCCCGCCGACTATTACATCTTGTCGGAAAACCGGGTCCCCGGGAAGGCGGGAGGAGGGGTTGCGGCCATAATTAATACAATTTTCAAATTCACCACCATGGCCTCTCTTATCCTTCCGGAGGCAGAGAATCTGGTCATAAAACTCGACATGGATTCGGGCTCCTTGGTACTGGTTCTCATTTACCGCCCCCAGCAGGCAATGCCCACCTTCCCTATGTCTTTCAGCGAACAAATGGCCACCCTAGTGATAAACCACGCAAAGGTACTTCTGATCGGGGACCTGAATTATTGGTTTGATGAGGCCTCGGGGGGACCTCACGCAGCTGAACTATCTGGATTTGTATCCAATCTTAATTTAGTTCAACATGTACACTCCCCCACCCATGAAAAAGGACACATCTTGGACCACATTTGGTCCCACAATATCTCACTTTCCACTCCCTCAATCTCTCCGTGCATCTGGTCAGATCATCATTTGATATCATTTACTATTACTTCCAACGGCTTTAAAAAATCCACTCCCTTGGCGGGGAGGGGGTTAACAGGAAGTGGAAATCATTAAATAAAGTGGACATCATTAATACCCTGGAGAACTCCGTACCCACCTTCAGTCGGGATGTCAACTCCATGGAGGGAAAGGTTACTGAGTGGCTACTATCAGCTAGCAATACTCACGCCCCTATCGTCAAATTCTCTTGTGCACGCCACTCAGATGCTCACAAATTGTTTACTACGGACCTTAAAAAACAAAAGCTTGAGCTGCGCCAAATCGAGAGGAAATGGAGATCAAAATACTTAACTGAAGATAGGGAACAATTCTCGACGGCCCGTCGTGAGTACAAGAAAACTATCTTGACCACCAAAAAGGCCTACTTCTCCACAAAATTACTCAACGCCCACAACAAATCTAAAGAAATCTTTCAAATAGTGAATGACTTATGCAATGACGCCAGATCCTCGCCTACCCAGACTCCCACACAGGATCTTTGTGACACCCTGAAAGACTATTTCCTGGACAAAGTCTTTCCCATCAAAGCCAGTCTCCCCAACTGGGAACCTCTGGACGATACTCTCAGTAATCAATGTATGCTAGATACCTTTCAACCCATAGGTCCTACTTCATTATTAGAACTCACGACCCGTGTCAAATCAGGCTCAGGACTGCTGCCCTCCGCATGTCCTGAAGGAAATTCTTACCTCTTTGCCCCATAGTGTGCTGCTGCTTCTTAATGAATCTCTCATCCAGGGCAAGGTCCCCATTGCCTTTAAGAACGCTACGGTTGTCCCCCTTATAAAAAAACCAGGGGCCGATCCCAGTAATCCAGCCAACTACCACCCCATTTCTCTCCTCCTCTTCTTGTCAAAATTATTAGAAGCTCATGTAGCCGGTGTGTGTCCAGTTTTATCAAACGCTTGAACTATTTAGAGCCTAATCAAGCTGGCTTCCACCCGGCACACTCTAGGGAAGCTGTGATCCTTGCAATCCTGGACAAGCTTAGAGCAAACGCAGATAGGGGTGACCATCAAGCACTTGTGCTTCTGGATTTGTCGGCCGCATTCGACACGGTCGACCATACCATCCTGTTGAACCGTGTCGAGCAGGCGGGCCTACGTGGCCCGGCACTTGGCTGGATCGAATCCTTCCTTGCTGACCGCACTCAAGCAGTAAGGCTGGGGAACTTCACCGTCCCCAAGCTTACCTCCACTTGCGGGGTCCCACAGGGCTCTTCTCTGTCCCCACTGCTGTTCAATTTATATTTAAGACCACTGATCCATTCATTAATAAACAGAAACGTCACCCTCTTCAACTATGCTGATGATCTTCAACTCATCTTCCCACTCTGTTTCCCTAATGCCGTAGCGGAGTTCCAGTCAACCTTGCTCCACATCCAGCGTTAGATGGACATGAACAACCTCAAACTTAACCCGGGCAAAACAGAGTTGATTTTGCCTGGGAAAAGTGAGAACAGCTGGAGCACAAACTTTTGGCTGGCAGAACTGGGGCCTCCCCCTATCCCTACTTCCTCGGTGAAAAGCCTGGGGGTCATTATCAATGCCGACCTCTCGCTCCTCGTACAGGTGGGAGCTGTGATCTCCTCCAGTGTCCACCAACTCCGCAAAGTCAGGAAAATTGCTCACCTGCTGACCTACTCCGCTCTAACTCAGGTGGTGCTAGCCCTCATACTCTCACGGCTTGACTTTTCTAACTCCATGTATCTTGGACTGCCAATTGGTTTACAAAAAAGACTTCAAATTGTGCAGAACCAGGCAGCAAGACTGATTGGAAAACAACCCAAATGGACGTCTGCCATACCGGTTCTGAGAAAACTCCACTGGCTACGATAGCCCCATGAGTAGCTTTTAAGACGGGATGCCTAGCCTTCAAGGCTCTGCATGGTAACAGCCCCAGATTTATTAGCATCATGATTATCAAACATACCCCCCTGCGCAACCTCCGCTCAGCCCACCTCTGTCTGCTAACCACTTCCTCCTTTAAACGGAAGCCACTGGGAGGATGCCGCTTCTCTCACTTGGCCCCCAGACTCTGGAACTCTCTTCCCCCGACACTTAAAAGCTGCGGCAAACTCCTAAGCTTCAAGAAGGCCTTAAAAACATGGTTGTTCGAGCAAGCCTACGCCTAGTAACTTCATTACTACAGCATCTGGTCTTTAGCGCCATAAAACCTATGGGTGTACGTGCGCTATACAAGTACCTATTAACATAAAATAACAAGGTGGTAGTGCTATTGGTGATTAGGGATTGGTATTTCTTGGTCATTTTCTGACCTCCCATGAGTAATTTACCCTTGTAGGAAGCTGGCTCTGTATATACTATACCAAAGTGAGGTATAGTGTGCACAGTCCAGTGAAACCCCAAAGGTAGGCAGAGGTAAAGTTAGATAGCACCTCACTCTCTATTTTGTGGTAAGCATTTGTTGTACACACTCAGTCAGCAAATGAATTCACACACTCAAAGACTGAACTTCAGACCAATTGTTTTTGTATATATTCTTTTAGTTATTTTATTTTCTGGAACCGAGCAAGCCTGGCACAGGTAAGCAATAAATTCTTTACAGTAGTAATGCAATTGTAATACAGTTTGAATGATAATTGTATATGCACTTTGGTTTGATTTACAGTCCAGATGCATGGAAATGCAATACTTAGTAAACGCAGTACAAAGACTTGAAAAAACTTTTTAGTAAAATAGCAGGTAAGTAACTTTTGAGATTACTAGGCTTACACAGAGTAATATACCTAGATGCTACTCTGGGACATTTACTGAAAAGAGGTAAGTAAAATCGTTTTTGTTAGATTATGCAATTTTACAGAATTTCTATAGTTTCTGTTATCGGTTTTGAGGTATGTATTTGCTAGTGGGAGTTGAGGTTCTGGGGGTAGACTCAGGGGTCCCCAGGGTCAAGGATGCACTCTATTTACACCCTCAGCGGCACCATGGCGGATGGGTGCAGAGTGCTGAGGCCAAATGCTATCCAATGGGGGATGGGAGGCCTACGGTTGGGTGCTGCTGGCAAGAAGGCCACTTGGTTGTGGGAGAAAAGCTTCAGGACTTTAGCTCGGGCAAATGGAGAAACAAAGTAGCACCAAAGTTGCACCCTCAGTCGTACTAGGGCGGCCGGGGGCAGGTCGCTGTTTCGACGTCGGGGGCCCTGTTTTTTTCAATGAGGAACCTCCGTTTTGCATAGGCACTGCAGGCTTGGGGACAAAGGTCCTCTGGGTGCGACCACCACTTGAGAAGAAAGTTGGGAAGTTAGGGGTTGGTTAGGCACCTTCAGTTTAGACACTCAAGGCCGCGGGGCATCGGGTGCTGGGGTGTCTTTTGGGGTTGGATCTTCTTACCAGTTCCTGGTCGCGGTTGGGGGGACCTTCTGGACTTAGGCTGCAGGCGTCGGCTTGAGGCAGGTCAGGAGTCGCTGGATCTCTGGTCATGATCACCGGGGGGTCCTCCTCGGTGTGTGCCCACTCGAGCTTGGGCCGTGGACGGCGGGTGCAGAGTTGGGCGGATTTGCGGTATCCAGCCGGAAGCAGAGGTTGCAGATGAACAAATCCGGTGTTCACGGGAGACAACGTCTTTGGGGTTGAAGGCAGGCAGATCCTCCGGGGTTGCTGGCTGCAGGACACACCGGGATTTTGCAGGAGCAGGTTCGAAGGGGAGACAGGCCGGTAGGGCTGGGGCTAAGTCAGTGGGCATCTTCCTCTTGTTAGCTGCAGCGTGGCTGTTTCTTCTTCTCGTAGTTTCTTCTTATCTGACGAAGCAAGGTTCAGGGATGCCCCTAAATACTAGATTTAGGGGTGTTACAGGTAAGTAAAAGGCAGGGACCAATTGGTCTCTTACCTGGGGTGGGTGTAGCAGAGTAGGGTCTGCTTCCTATGGTCACCCCCACTTTTTGCTTTTGCTTTACTGGTTTTCGACTTAGATGTGGCTGTAGGCCTGCTAATCAGACCCACAGCCCAGATGCACTCTCTCTAAATTCACACCATGTACTCTAGGTACATCCACAATTGGGAATTGGCTCACCTTATCAGCCCCTGTAGAAGTGTACCCTAGGTACTCAGGGCATAGGTGTAACCAAGGCCTACCAGGGGCTGCAGCATGTATTATGCCACCCCTGGCTGGCACCTCAAACTGACACAACTGGCTGATCACTCAGCTGGGGCAAGGTCGTGTAATCACCCCTTGCTTAGGTATAGTATTCCTATATCTACCCTTAAATATAGACACACAGTAACCTATAAGTCACTCCTATGGCAGGCCTTAACAATCCTGGAGGCAGAGTGCTTGGTTATGTGTGAGATGGTGCTCTAGCATGAGCTGAGCCTGTTTGCAGCTTGCGGAACCATGTCCTTATAGCTGTTCTATGATATTGCCATACCATATACTCTTAAGTGCATTATAATCCTCGCGGTTGAATGCTAACTTTGGTTTGGCTTTATCTAAACATGTCGTGTAAGGTGTCATACGCTTTGGAATACTACCCCCTCGCCAATTCTGGCGACGGGGGTAGCATTCCACCCTTCTAGAGGGAGAAGACATGTTACTTTCCTTAACCGCGGTTAAAATTAACCAGAGCCTCAGCATCACAAAATGGATGCTGCTGCCACAGACACAAGTCTGACCTCCTGCTGCTGGGAGTCCTTCCAGCGAGGGAGGCCTGGACAATAGGTTTCCTGCCTGGAGAGGTGCGAGCACCACCCCAGACAGGATTTTGTGTATTGGGACAGGGAGGGCTGAATAGAATGAGACATGCTTGGGGCACACTAGGTGCTCCATGCATACCCCAGTTCAAACCGGTTGCTGGGGCACTCCAGCCCCAGCTCTGGCGCGAAACTGCACAAAGGAAAGGGGGTGTAACCACCCCCCTTCCTGGTCCCACCCATAGGAGCGACCTAGTGAGTAACCCAGCCCCCTTTAGTAGTATAAAGATAGGAGCTGACCCAGGAGACTTTGGATTTGATCCTGAACTGAAACTTGAAACGAAACTCTGGACCCTTCGACATTCATCCGACTTGAAGACTGAAGAATCTCCCTTGTGGCCAAGGAGTGACCACCCTGGGAAACCAGGCACCATCCAGCAACTCGACGGCTTGCTTTGTCCCTGTTCCCGCCGGAACTCGAGCGCAGAGCCTGACAAGACCTCGACTCCAGGACTCCTCTGACCCCACTGCACGACTCCAGCACAGCTGAGCTCCGTGGAAGGCGTCGGAATCCGTGGAACCAGGCAACTTGGAAAGTCTTCAACTTGCTAACAGCGCAGCTCCTGAGGCATCCTCGAAGCTGTGCACTGGGGACTGAGACACCCCGACACCGAGCTCCACCTGCACCGAAGACCAGCCCTCCACACTCCACGAGATCTGCGTGGGGCCCTTCTGCTTGTGTTCTGCTCGACGCGTTGTCCGGTTGCTGGCCTGTTGGCTTGTAGCCCTCTGGCGACGATCCTTGTGAAAATCCATCGTTGGTCTGGTTGCTCCAGACTGGCCCTCGCTTCCCTGAAAAGGTGAAGTACCTCAGACCCTCCTGGTCTGCACCAGAAGCCTTTTGTGTATCCTGCGTGGGTTGCCTTTGCTTAGGCTTGTTGGCTCCAATCTTGAAGTCGACCCCTCCATCTGCGAGAACCTTCGTGGGTCAGCTCCTCTCCAGCACCTGGTCGTCCTCGACGCCTCCTGGTCTGCGTGGCTGTAACGACAAGCTTCACATCCGCACCTGATTGCTCCTCGACTACGTCTGGTTCCTCCCTGGTTCCACCCGGTCACTGGCTAGTGACCTAGACTCTGTCCCCTCTACTTTCAGGTCCTCTTCATCCTAGAGCCACCCTTGGATCCACCCGGACATCTTCCTCCTGGTCGCCTGTAGCAACTTCTTCCAAGGCTCCATAGGAATCAACGAGAAAACCCGACACACTTTGACACCTATGCACCCGCAGCCCGTGGGTGAGGTAACGCGAGTACTTCGGTGCTCCTGTAGGGATTGACTATCCTAGTGTCTAGTTTTGTTAGTTGTACATTCCTAGTTAGACCAGAAGTGTCCTAAATCTTCGATTACTTACCTTTAAAGTTCCCATTGACTTTCTATTGACTCTCGCGTGAGTGTACTCACACTGCACGCGCCGCCTGCGGGCCTCCTACTCCTAACCTAAGGGTCAGATAGTGTAGCCCCAGCGATTCTCTAGGCCCTAGGCTTTCTCCTTTCCCAAGTTGTGGTTCTTATACCACTTACTTAGTATATGGTTTTACGCGCCCCTAGGGCCTAACTGTAAATTGTGCTATTTGAAGTATTTCTAAGTGTAACTTGTCATGTGCTTTTGCCTCTGATCTCATAAAGAGTTCAGAGGAGTGTGTTAGTGAATAAATACATATATATTTTATATATATCCTGTGTGGTGTCCTTTC
Organism: Lissotriton helveticus; assembly: GCF_964261635.1. NCBI lineage: Eukaryota > Metazoa > Chordata > Amphibia > Caudata > Salamandridae > Lissotriton > Lissotriton helveticus. Next base: position 1,152,834,366 of record NC_136067.1, on the reverse strand, counting down.
ATTTGATATTCAAGGGGTTACATATGGTAAAACAGCTGGCTTTATACGCCCTCAAGAGTCTTTTAGCCTAAGACTGTTCTGTCCACGCTACCACTAGGATAGCTGGTCTATAAGGTTGACTTACAACCATCCCCATAATGGTTGTTTGGACTGGTGCAAGGTGCTCACTAGAATAGTGAACATCATATACCAGGCCAACTTCTCACAGTGGGTACACCCCCTATTATGCCACCCTCTAGTGGGAGGGGGGCATGAGCCTTTCCTTGGTTGGCTGAGTCCCCCCATGTGCAAGATGGCGGGAACTGGGAGTTGTGGTTCACCTTGCCTCCCCCACCTGAGGGGTCGAGTTGGCAGAGGTGGGCACACCTCTCTTCCTCACCTGTTTTTCCCGCTGGTTCTCCCGCCTAAAGTGGGAGTCAGAACCAGTGGGGACCAGTTACTGAAAGCAACAAGTGGCCTGGGGAAGCTCACAAAGAAGGTAAGCCTTTGAAGCTTCCCCTTCTTGAACCCTGCCCATCCTGGGGGAGGAGGCTTGGCACCTCGTCCCAGGTTGTGCATTGTTTCAGGCCCCAGAGAGCAGCAGGATCACGTCCCAGGGGTCCAGAAACATGTCTGGTGGTGGCAGCTGAAAGCAGCCACTCAGCCTGGACACTAGTGGTGGGTTCATTTTCAGGGGGCATCTCTAAGATGACCTATGTGTGTATTTTTCATTAAACCCCATACTGCCATCAGTGTGGATTTAATGTGCTGAGAAGTTTGATACCAAACTTTTCAGTTTCCAGTGTAGCCATTATGGTACTGTGGAGTTCGTAATGACAAACTCCCAGCACCACATACTCTTAATGGCAGCACTGCACTTAAAATGTCTTAGAATGGACTTAAACACTTTAGGGGTACAGGGCTCATGCACCCTCACCACTGGTATACTGCACCCAACTAGAGGGGTGACTGATCTATGCCAGGGCAGTGGGTTGTAGGCATGGCAGACAGAGATGTGTACCATGTCGACTCTTACATTGTTCTGCACCACAACACGCAGCCTGCAAAGGCAGAGTGTGAGTGTAAGGGTACAGGACCTCTAAGGGTGGCACAATAAGTGCTGCAGCCCTTAGAGGCCTTCTCTGGTCACTGTGCCCTGGAAACCTGTGGTACCATTTACCAGGGGCTGACATGTGGCCAGAGATGCCAATTGGGTTTAGGCTTCAATGCAGTTATAGGGAAAGAACATAGGCACTGGTTACCTGATTAGCAGGATCCTAGGGCACACTCAAAGTACATCAGCAATTCAGCAAAAAGTGGGGGCAACCATGCAGAAAGAGGGCGCTTTCTGATAACACTCTAACATTTTAAGTTCCAGAAGAGCCGTAAGGTTCGAGATAGGGTGTCCGAGCATGGCAAAATTGTAAATACTTGTAGAATTTACTACTGGGCATGGAAAATTCATCTTGTAGGTCTTGGAAAGATTTAAGGGTTAGGCCACGCATGACTACTCCGAATGATGGAATGCCGGCTATCCCATTCCCGAAATCTGGATCGATTAGCCTCCTGGGCAAGGAGTCCATTCTGCCACAATTGAGTCTCTCGCGTGACGCGTCCCCACCACCCTATCCGGCGTAGTGATAGTCTCCACACCTGAATCACCACTCTCGCTGTGGGTGGCAAATCCCAAAACTCTGACGGCTATAGAGATAGGAGTGAAGAGAGATATCGCCCATCTTCCACCGGTCAGCTGCGTAGGCCGGATTATCCCTGGTGCAGTACCATCAGTTGTTAAGCACCTGCAGACGTGAGGCCGAGTGATAGGACTGGATGTGTGCGTCTGCTATGCCTCCACAGTAGATGGACTGGAAGCACGTGTGTAGGGCCACCCGGGTAACACCGCCTCCCCACAAAAACTGACCCAAGAGTGCATTACCTGCAACAACCAAGCCACGGGAATCGGCTATAGGTGGCTCTTTTGTTGATAGAGAAGGCAGGTGAGGGAAAACATTTTAATAATGGCAGATTGACCATAAAGCGACAGGGGAAGATGCGACCATGTCCTCACCTCAGCCTTCACTTGGTCAGTCAACCGGGCCAAATTGCAGTTCTAGGAGATGGGTTGAGAGCTGGATAGGAAGACATCCAGGTTTGCAGCCCATCAGCTGGGATGGTCAAGTCTGCTGCCCACGTACCAAGCCTGGAGGGCCCCGGCAACGGCCATAGAGTAAACATGCCGACCTTCATGTATAAGCGTGTTCTTCCCCGAAGGCTTGCATAATTCAAAGTCATCTGGGACCGGATCTATGTGTGTCTGTGAGGAAGTACAGGACTTCATCTGCGTATAGCTCAATGCCATAGAAGACCTCTCGCTACCACTAAAAAAGCCCCAGACCACAGCATCAATTTTAACCGAGGTGGCCAGAGGCTCCATGGACAGGAAGATTAGAAGTGGGGACAGGGGACAGCCCTGCCTTGCACCGTGTTGAACAGGGAGAGACCGATCCTGCCACACGCACCAATGCTATAAGGTCTGTATATAACAGATGGATCTAAGAGAGGAAGCCAGGCCCATATTAAGATGTTGCAGGGGCTCAAGCAGATAGGTCCAACTGACTGACTGAAACACTTTGTCTTTATCTGCTAGTAACAGCGCGTCCGGGCAACACAGGCGATCTACAGCAGCTATTGCATTGTGAGCTCGATGGATATTATACAGCGAAATTTCCACCATGCAACACAAATGCATCTAACACATTACTCCCAAATGAAAAAGTCTATCTAGATTGAGAGAAGCTAGCAATCAATTAAAGAAACACTACACCTCCCAGAGGATTATCAACCAGAATACATGCTTCCAGCAACTTTATGAAGAGAACAAGCATGTTGGGAGATTTTTGGTGTCAGTTTAAAAAAGACACAATAATGCCACCATTAAATTAAGTTACGACAAGGATAGGGGCCAGATGGTAAATTAAATGGCAGAAATAGAGGAGTTATTTTTTAGGCACTATGAAAAGTATATAAATCTTCACCTCTTACCTCTATAGAAACAATTTGTGATCATCTTAGGGAAATTGATTTACCCCTGCTTAGCAGAGACCTGCAAGCCCAGGCAGTGACTCCCATTACGTTAGCAGAAGTCGAGGAAGCCATCAGAAACTCTCCCAATGCAAAGCCTGTGAGCGATGGATTACCATCTGAGCTATACAATACATTTATAGCTCAAGTGGCGAGATTGCTGGTTCAACTATTCAAAGAAATGCCCAAGGGATGTTAGATCCCCAAATCTTTCTCAGAAGCCGTAATAGTAATCTTCTTAAAGGGTAAGCCGGGCTCATATTGCCCTATCAGTTTGCTTAATAACAACTATTAATTGTTGCCTAACTTATGTCCTCTAGAATAACTCCCCTAGCACAGGAAGTGGTGGATAGAGATCAATGTGGCTTCGTCTGAGAAATATTGCAAATAATACCAATTTTCTAATTCAGGCCATTGATTTTTTTGTCAAATATTGATTTAGAAGCGGCGATCATTATGATTGATGCAGAAAATGCCTATGATTTAGTTCAGTGGGACATTCTGTTTGTTTTTAGGTCAAGCGTACATCGCTTGCACTGTCGCTAAGCGACCTATTGTGAATGCTTTAGGAGTTGAACTCCACCCTTGGCTTGTCGGCAGCTTTTTATTGGTCTAAGTTAGTGTCCTTTATAAATACATGCTTGCTAATGGACATTCCGCGGTCTTTGTTCCTCCTTCTCATATTCGGTTTTCTCAATGCAGCTCCGTCCAAGTACTATCTTGTTATGCTTTACTTGTTTGTCATCTTTTTGTGTTTCCCTCCCTCAGCACCACCCATGCTTTACGTTCACCACGCTTTGCATTTGTAGAACATTTATTTAAAAAAATGTCCAAACCTCTTTAAGGTTTAACACTGTGACTACTGAGCATTCGGAGTGCGTCTTTCTGCCTTTGACGTAGGTTGGTCCGTCACTTGAAGCGGCTGCCATGCAGAAGCAGAATGGCCCACTTCGATGTTCAGTGGTCACAGTGTCCACAAGCTCGTCCTTCACTGCGTTTTTATTTTTATAACGTTTTTTAGTTCTCGCCTAGCGTTGGAGCGTGCATCCGCTCCTCGCTCTGCGAGGCGTCATGTAATCGATAAGATTTCTGAAGGGGACTTGAAGCGCCCCCCATAATTTTGATTGGCTGGCGTCATTATTTTTGCTAAACACTGACCTCTAATTGAAAATGAGGCTTCTTGGTTAACGCCCAGTCTCCTTTTGGCCCCGCCCATCCGGACTGGATGGTTTCCTTGCGGCGTTACACGTCTCCTTGAATTAGTCGGTGGGCACTTTTTTTCTCATTCGGACAATGACAACAGCTTATTAGTTGTATGTTCATGCTGAGCGCGGGCTCCGCACTCCGTTTATTTATTTATCTTTACTTTAATTTGGAGTGCCGCGCCCGCTTTAGGGACACCACGCTCGGTGTATTTATTTATTTTGACTTTAATTCGGAGCGTGGCGCGCGCTTTTGGGACACCGTGCTCCGTTTATTTATTTTATCTTGTAATAATGTGGCGCAGCGTCGCAAACAGACCGTGGCACCCTGGACTAATCCGGTTGTTGTTTTTATTTTCAATGACCTTCTCTGGCATCGTGTATCCCTCTCTGTTCTCCTCACTCCCTCTCTGCACCCCCCCCCCCCCCCCCCACACACAATTGTCAGTTCACAACTTCCGCCTGAAGGGTGGTGTCCTATTACTGCTCTCGGTGCCCTTAGCCCCCACCTTAGATTTCCTCACCGTGAACGGGGACTGCCCTGGGATTATAAGCCCAACAACCCTTTAGCACCCCCATTCGTCACCAAAAGCTGGAACTTGAGTACTGTTATATTCCATGCCCCCCTAGCCCCAGCATTCCTCCTGGAGAGCGGTGGGTGTCCTGGCATTTGAGATTTAGAGCTGTGCAGCGCGGACACAAAGCTTTCAATAGGCAGGACAGAACCCGAGTCCTGTTCTCAGTTTTTGCTCCTTCTGAGACCTGAGTCTGAAGGTGAAAATAAGCTCTCCTCACCCCATCTTCCACTCTTCGTCTGTGGTGAGGATGGGAACTGCGTAGCCCCCGCTTCATTCCTCACAACCTGCCCCCATATGAGAATAAGAGGCAGTCAGCCTTGGACCCTTGCTGCGGGCCCCAGAGGGCTGGCCCGGGGGTCAGGGTGGGAGCAAGGGGCAGCTTCAGTGTTAAACCCCCTTCAGCCCATGAGTTTGCCACCGAAGGGGAGATGAGAAGGGGGGATGGGGGAGTCTGTGCTGGCTTGTCTTCCCTTCTCTACCGCCAGTCCCTCTTCCAGGCTCCACCACGTCAGGTACGACCCTGCTGCTCCCCCCTCCCTTTTCCTGCACTTCCAAGGCGGCACTAAAAACACACCGCCCCTGGGCGTATTTTTAGCCTCCTCATCCACCTACAGAGTGCTTTCCAGTCCTATATGGCTATGGACCGTGTTTCGAGCCACAGACTAGGATCCTGACCTCTGCGTTCTGTAAACCCAGCCCTCGGATTCTGCTGCCCCCCCCTTCCCTCACCACCCCTGGCCAAGGACTCCGAAAACTACAACGGTGCTCCCCGCACAGCTCCAGGCATCCAAGGAGGGGCCCTGGCATTGCGCCTCCTCCCTTGATAAGTTGACGAATGTTGGTTTCTTATTGGTCTCCTAGGCAGCGCCATGAATACGTCTTCCGCGGTCCAAGGTTAGTGCGAAGCATAATTTTAAACTTATTTTTAGGTCTCGCCTAAGCTATTGCGTAAGCGAGGCTCTGGTGAGATATTAAGTAAGGGGCTTTCAAAAGGGCTCCCAAAGGCTGTAGGAGGGTCGGGTAAAGTGCATGTGCACCGGGCGTGCGCACCATTTGTCATCCCGCAGCCTTTGGGAGCACATTCGCGGCCGCTTTGATGTTCTCAGTGAGCCGCGCGGCCACTGAGAACATCAAAGCGGCCGCGAAAGTGATCACAAACAAAAAAAATAAAAACATCCAAGTTGCTCTCTTTACTTTTTTCTGCCCTCCCCCAACTCCACTCTGGCCCCAATGAAAGGCATTCTTAGCTGCTGCTCATCTCATCAAAGGATTGTATCCATATAACACTCCAGCCATAAAAGAGCTACACTTGTTCTCTACAAACCCTCATTAATTTTCAGGACCAATTGCATCACGTACCAGAACCGCCCGCCCTGCATTCCCAGCCACAAAACACCTCTGGTGAACAGCACGATACTACTGTGAATTTGTGCAACCTGTATCCTGGGCAGACAATTAGTGTTCGATAAATACCCACAATGTCACACCAGCTGAAACCTTGACGTCATAAGAGACATACAACTTGAGGTGACATCACAATGGCTAATCCCCCAATGATGTCAGCAGTTGAAAGGCTGGGCTGTGTGACACACTTAGCTGACCAAAGTCCATCAGACATACTAAAATTCTGCGCACTGCCTTATGAATCACCATGTGATGCAGAGTATCACAACACATGGCTCAGCCCATCCAACCATGTGACTCGATCTTTACACCACTCACAATAAGTACACACGTGTTTGTGTGGCCAGCCAACATGCTTGTAAGTGGTTACCTTCAAGAAAGCATAAACTCTCGTTAGGCACTTGGAAAGCTCTTGTTTCTAGCTCTATAGTGCTATACACACGTGCCATCACTAACGTGCACAAAGGTCACACTTGTCCAACAATAACATTTGCTCTGTAGCCAATCCCACGTTTTCCCGGGCCAACGTGGCCGTGAAGAGTTACGTCAGCCATGACTGGAGCGAGCCCATTCACCAGCAGGCATGTGGGGCGCACCGACGCCGTGCCACAACAAAGGCTGCCAGACAGGCGGGCATATTCAGCACCAAAATCCCTCCCAGCAGGGCTGGGTACCAAGGCAGAGCATCGCAGCTTCCCTCCCTTTGTTCAACCACGCTTCCAGGCACACCGAAAGTGGACACCGATTATGAGGCAATGCGTGTGGGTGACCGAGAACAAAAGGCAGCGCCTCTAAGCGCTTAGATCTTTAATATCTGATAGCCGGATGTGAAAAGATACAACCCAATAATTAGTCAAAATGTGCCAACAATAACCACAGCTTCTTATGCTCCCTGCTAAGTTATGCTGTGCCGTGTGATCCTGGGCGCATCAAATTGTGCACCCATGTGAAAGTTGCTTTATCAGATAAAAAAAAGCAAGCATTGGCATAGCCAATAGGTCTCGCCTTTGGGACCTTATAAGTGTTTAGCCATGCAACAGTTGATATTGTTGTACGAAGGATATTGTGCTGGATAACTAAACACTTATAAGGTCCCAAAGGCGAGACCTACTGGCTATGCCAATGCTTTTTGTTTTTTTGCCATGTTTTTGTTTTATAAAACATTGTTTAAGGAGCTGCAGGGGTCTATCCAAAAATGGTCTGACAGCACACATCTGTAGTAGTCCCTGTCACTGAATGGAACTGCTTTGTGTACAGATGTGCTTCTTGAGAAAGGACAGAATACCATATATAATGTGGTACTATTAGCCAATTCAATGTTTCTCGTCCAATTGATCGCTTTTATGTTATGATCTCAAATGATGACATTTTCTACTTAACCCAAAATTTTGATCTGCCATTGAAGATTTTACACATATAACTTGAGCCACTGCTTAACTCGCTGAGGTGTCTTAGCACGCATGATTTGCAAATGCTTGTTACTGAGAGGAGTCACAGTCAGCGAGAGAGGAGCAGGGCAGACAGGCTGGTCATTTGATGTGTCCCAAATGGTCCCAGAGCATTCAACCATTGGCTACATGGATTGGCCCACTGGTGCGCGACTGCCCATTTCCTAACTCCCTCTGCCCATGCCCTAATGAGCATTTAACTTCCCACTCCCCGGAGGGGGGTGGAAGCTCTGATCTATCATGGCCACAGCATGAGGCCATGTATTCTCTGGATACCCTGTAGGGAGATAGCACAATTTCCAGCTGAGACATGAATGTTCAGAATCTGGGCCAGGGGGCGCATTACATCCCAGTCTATGAAGTTTAAAGTGCAGACACTTGGAAAAGTAATGACATAAACATGAGTTAATGACCATTTTGCACACTGGAAACGGCATTTATACTTTGAAGTGCACAATGCACAAATTCGTGAAATTTGCCGGGCACACCCATTATATTGAAGGGGCCCGTCTTGTAAGAAGCTGAAGAGCAGGTATTTCCTTGTCACTGTGCAACGCCACGTGCAACCACTTGAAAGCAAAACGGATAATTGTGTCCGACTCTTTTTAGGTCTCAACTATTCTATCCCACAGGGATACATAGGCGAGAATTATAGTAAGCACTTCAAAAACTCTACCAAACTTGCGGATCACGCACAGTTCATGTGAGTTATACGTGTGCACAAACCAGCCACGTCACACCACCATTTGTCTGTGCCTCACATCAGACTTCAAAGGATCCGCTCCCCCGCCCCGCATCAGACTTCAAAGGAATGCGCTCCCGCTCCGCTCCCCCGCCCCCCGCCACAGCAATGCCAAGAGCTTGTTGTTGTTTGTTCACCCCCATGGATCACCATGATTACTTGTGGCATACAAACTTCTCCCATTATAAGCTCTACATGCACGTGTTCGTGTTTCCTTTCCCTTAATCAGAGCAGTGCCTCTTCACAGCCGCCTGCTTCATCTTTCACACTAGACCACTTACATTTTTAATCGTATTTCCTGATTAGTGCCCACATAGGTACATGCGACAATGCGCTAGTCCTTCCATCTTAAACTTGGTTTTCCTTGCATTACAAACGAAATAAACACCGAGACAACTGAGGAATTTCTGTTTGCGTTAGGCCTAAGGCACAGTAGTTACAAGAGGACCTTGAGCAGCTCACCAAAGATGCAGGCCCACGGTGCAGAGTATGGGGTGAGGACAAAGACCTTGGTAGGAAGAGATGCTGGAGGCTGGAGACGGAAGATCTCTGGAGGGCAGAGCCAACAAGCCTTGGCAACGGCAAGTCAAGGCAGTGCACAGGTATTCTGTTCCAGTCGTTCCGAAGAGGGATACTGGCCTAAAACCTGCTGGTGGACAGGTCAGGCCTCAAGGGAATTGAAGAACTACCACCTGTGTTGCTGAGCCTTTTCAGAGTCTGTGGATGTCTGGAGCAGCACACCAGACAGCTTTGTTGTGGTGCCTTTAGATGCAGAGGAGTGACTCCTTCACTGCAAGGGAGATTCCTTCGGGTGTCTTGATGCCCACAAGCCTCGACAGGAACCTGGTTGAAGCACAGGCACAGATGACGAATACTTGCAGAACAGCAAGACCAGGAGCAGCAAGAGTCTTCCTTTGTGCTGGGCCACCCCTCTTTCCCTTTGAAATACTTGCCGAATTGCCCCGTATATATACTACAGTCCAGGATAAGAAGGTACTGTCACGTGTGACTTTTACCCATATGGTCTGTGTTTAAGAATACCTAGGCAGTACCCTAATCTGATTCCGGTAGACCCCAGGAATTGTCTGAGGTGCCCAGGCAGGAACGTAATATTGGGACTGGTGGCAGTCAATTGTTTTTAATTGTGCAGTGTTTTTCTCTTTCTCTTTAAAAGTTACTGTGAAGGACCTGTAACTTATAATGAACAGATGTAAATCTCTTACGGGGCGGGGGGTGGTGGGAACATTAGATGCGTTTCTAACAAGGGCATTGTAAGCGTTAATTCACGAAATACAGCTTACTGAACGCAGGCTCTCGTTGGAACCACAAAATCACACAGTAGGTCCTATAGTAATCTCCCCCGCAGTAGCAATCCCTCATATTAGTAATGTTAGTAATCCATGTATAACCGTAATGTCTCAGCCTGTTGTAGAGGATCCAGAGGATGTAGTTGCAACAGACAACCCAGAGCCTAGTAATAAAAGGCCTAGGCCAAATGTGACCCCCAGAGGCCAAAAGGCTAAATCCACTGAGTGTGATAGACTTACGCCCCCACTTAAAAAGAGAAAGGGACAGGGTATAAATAAATAAAGAAACTCTGTAAAAAATCAGGCCTGCAAGGTTAAGCTTGTGGGAAAGCCATCACATCAAGAGCAGGTCCTGACTACGAGTGGTCAAGATAGCTCACGTCCAGGACCTCCGTCTGAATCTGGGTGGGAGGATTTTTTGTTAAAACTTGAATCGACTGTGTGGCTTATGCTGGACCCATTAAAGCAAATGCTCACACAAATCAACACCAGGTTGGCATCACTGGAGAGCTTTATGAATATTAATCCGACGGTGTGTAGCTGCTGTAGTCAAACAGTTAATCCGAGTTCAAAAACAGCAATGCAAGGTAGCCATGTTTTAGTGGGATAGTGGGATTGTACGACAGCAGCAGACACAGCTAGATTCAAACACTCCAAATGTCCGGATTAGATCAGAGTCGTTGAGAGCAAGAGCACCCAACGCCTCTCATAATCAAGCGCAGTCAATCCATGTTAGGCAAGACATACTTCCAGGGAGAGGGAGGCTGGCAGAGAACTCCATGCCGACCACCGCCATGGCAAATATCCCCGCAATTACAACAGGCAATATAACATCAAGGCAGGAACGTCTACCAGAATCTTGGAATTTGACCCTTCCAACTGAAGCAACTCCATATACCGGAATCCTAGCGAATGTCCCCCCACTTCCAATTGGAACAGTAGAGCATTGGACAACTCTGAGAAATAAGGCTCTTCACTTTCTGGGGGCAAGAACTGGGCTTACTAACATCTTGTTCGCCAAGTGTAAAATGGCTAGTCTAATTGCCTGGGTAGGAGGATCAGTTAAATCCTTGCCCGGAGATTTTATAGTGATAACCTTTGGCTCGCCTAACCTGATTAAAACCATTCTGGAGAGAGTTGGATCCAGATACTTCTCTACAACAGGTATAAATATCCTACCACTGGGCTTCTCTTATCAACGTCCCAGGCGCTCACAGTACCACAGTGAGACAGAGAACTGCTTAGGAGGGTTTCAACAAAGATTCTATATTCCAACTAGCAACCAATTTGAAGCCCCAAGTTCCCTGGGGGAAATTGACTGACTGAATGCGGGGGCATATCATGCCGCCGAGAATATTGAGGCAGAAAGGCGCATTGGGGAGAATCTCTCTCCATCTGGGAGAAGTAACACGGTGCTAGAAGTCAGTCATCATTTAAGACCAGGGGTTGAGAGAGTGAGGGGACAAGAGGAATGCAACGAGGTTCCCTTTCCTCTTAACACCGCTCCTATCACGCAAGCACTTGAACTAGCTTGCACTGGGGATAGTAACAGTTCCAGGCATGCGCTATTGCTGCCGTCTGCGAATGGTGATGTGCCCCCCTGCGATATTATCTCCTGGAATATCGCGGGATTGCAATCGAAAATAGATAACCCAGAGTGGCACAAGTTCATTCAGGATAGAGATATAATAGGACTACAGGAAACCTGGGTCAATGAGCCAATCCATAGTAATGGGTTTAAAATCTTTCACACACCGGCCGTGAAAGGCCTTGGGGACAGGCTTAAGGGCGGCCTGAGCCTGTATATCTCTAATAAGTTGGTAACTGTTAAAACACAGGCATTTTTGAGTAGCAGCTTTTATCAGATAATTAAGGTTTCTATACCCATGAACCAATGTGTAATACTAGTGAATTTTTATAATAATGTGATTTCAACAGAACTTTGTCTGGTCTTAAAAAATGTAAGTAAAGAGCTATATGCAATTTGTAATGTTAGCCCTGCTAATGCTGTGATAATTATGATGGGCGATTTTACTTGTACAATGTGCTTCATTGAGGACAGGAGATTATGTGGTCATTTATATGAGGAATCAACTCATTTAACGCATTTTTGTCATTCCCCGGCAGGAGATTTGTTTAATGTAATTTTAGCTACATTTGACCTAGGATTTGTGAATGAGCTTATGGATCCCCCAGTAATTATGCCTTACACCTATAATGGAAGAGGTGCCTCTACAATTGAACACATACTACTCTCCCATAATCATGTTTTGAGAGTACTCCGTTTTGAGGTCGATCAAAATTCCTTAAGTGACCACTTCCCGCTACACTTGGTTGTTGCTCTACCAGTAAAGAAGCTATCCAATATAAACAAGGACAAAGAGGAAGCGGGTGAATTGACATTAAATAAACATAATGGGTACACACTCAAATGGTCAAAGGTGGATCCCTCACAAATAACTAGATCTCTTGTGGTTAACTGTAAGACAGCAATCAAAACTTGCCTGTCCAAGATAGCACATGCGGAAAGTACAGTAAAATCTTATTCTGAAAAATATCATGTCCTTAATAAATTACTATTAGTGCAACACCGCACGAAAAATAAGGATTCAGGTTGGTCTAATTCAAGATGTACCAAAGCCTATTGTAACTTAAAATTAGAATTACATAGGCATCCTAGAATAGTGGAGAACATCAGACTTGCAAGGATGGAATACCGACAGGCAATAAAGGAAAGGAAGAATACCTTGAGAAATGAAGCATGGGAAGCCCTACACACAGCGGCAGTTCTGAAGGATAGTGCAGGTTTTTGGAGTGCGGTGAAGACACCATTCTTAACCCCTCATAAAGGTCCATCAATAGCTATTGCTATTTCAGGGGAGGAGTGGATAACCCATTTCCCGCAGGTATATAACGGTACTGATGCTTCCTATACTATACCTGTCGAAGAATTAGAGAATGACCACCCAAAAATGAATTTAAATTTCACTCTAGATGAAGTGATTAAAGCGTTACAAGGGAGTAAGACCGGTAAAGCACCCGGCCCGGATGGCATCTCAATAGACTTGTTTAGATTAATTTTTGCTCTATGGGGGCCTATTATAACACTGGTTATAAACGCAAGTTGTTAAAACTGACAGAAACCTGGGGTGGGTCATTAATAGTGCCGATTTTTAAAAAAGGGGATCGCCACAATTCGGGCTGCTATAGACCGATCTCTTTATTAGATTCAACGGTGAAAGTGGTTGGGCGACTGATTTTAGAACGCTTGCAGGAATGGTTAGAAGAAAACAACATTTTTACTGACTTACAATATGGCTTTCAAAAGGGTCTTGGAACTACGGAGCAGTGCTTAAATTTATCCCTACTTATAGGAAAGTACACGAAGGCTAAAAATAATAGATTGTACATGGTCTTTGTAGACCTAACCTCTGCCTTTGATTCAGTAAAACATGTAAGATTGTGGAAAGTTCTTGAGGACCTAAAAGTAGACCCCCAAATTTTTCTCTTCCTAAGGGATCTTTATAGCTGCGCAAAAGCAAGTGTACGGTATGGAACAGGGGGGGTACATAGAGCTAACTTTCCCGTTAGAAGGGGGGGTGAGGCAGGGCTGCGTGCTTGCCCCCTTTCTCTTCAAGTTGTTTACGAACGGGTTAGGAGAAGCAATAGTTAAAACAACAAGATTTTCCCTATGTTGCCGGTGGACCCATCCCGGTACTTCTTTATGCGGACGACGCAGTTATGTTGGCTAGAACTCAAGTTGCCCTTCAAAGGGTCCTTAACGGATTCTTTGCAATGTCAGGAGTATTGTGTGTTGGAGTTTCCAAGGGCCAATCGCTCTGTGACACTTTTCGTTAGGAGTTTACTTTGGCTTCTGTAGGAAGCTGGCTTAGTATATGGTGCACACTTATTTAAGTGAAGCACCTCCGACTAATCCAGACAAACCTTATGGTGATTTCAGTGGTCTTCGACAACCATAGAAAGCTCTCAAAGTGGTAGTTGTGGAGAGCAGCCTTTAGGCTTAGTCCAGAAGGATTGTTAGGCGGCTTGCTTTACCGGATCTAATTATGTAGTGTGGGTTAAACGAAAAAGAACCACACAGTGTAGTTATAAAAATATGGCTATTTATTACACAACACTTACTAACACATTGATATACCTCCTACCCAGAGATAGCAACAAAAAATGCACACAATACTTAAATTTCAATCCGATAAGTATGAACAATACACAGTGGTCTCCAATGGAGGAAACAAACCATATACTAGGATAGAGGAATACAAATTGCAACCGACGTCGGACTTGTACCAGGAGACTCAAAAGATCTGGGACTCAAGGAGCCACCCAAGTTAAGTACCCAGGAACCCCATGGAGGCTGTGTGCAGAGTGGAAACACAGCTGCGTACTCAATAGAAAAGTTGCAGTTGCAGTTTTGAAGAAGAGGAACTCTTCCCAGAAGAAGCCCAGTGGAAGACAGAAGGTTGGAGAGTCACCCCACCCGTGGATTCACCAGGATACACCTGGTGGATACACCAGGTAAGCCAGGTGCATAGTGACATTGAAAACCGCTGCAGACCAGAGTGGAGGCCTTCAGTAAAGATGGAGCTGGCGAAGACTATGCAGGAGTCCAGTGGAATCCAAGGGTGGATTCTTGAAGAGAAGAACCTGCAAGCAGAGGGGACAGAGTGTGTGCCACTCAGAGATGACCACAAGGGATGGAAGAGCAATGACCACAGATGACGGAAGATGCAAGAGTGATGATGTTGAACTTGTTGCTGCAGTTCTGAGAACCAGGCGATGTTGAGGAACACCAGGACTCGTTTATGAGCTGTCCTATGTCAGATGTTCCATGTCGGATGTCAGATGTCGGTTACTAGGTGGTTGGTGTCCGGCAGGAGCACGAACAAGCCTTGGAAGCAGCAACGGACAGGGAAGATGATAAAGGAGCAGCGTTGGGACCAGCAAGGTCCAAGGGACTCACCAACAGCTGGAGAGTCAGAGGAGACCCGAGCAAGTAGGGGAGCCCACTAAAGCAAAGAAGACCTTCAGGAGGACTCACAGGTTGATTGCACAGGAGTCACAAGAGGACCTTTAGCAGCTCACCAAAGATGGAGGCCCACAGTACAGAGGAAGCAGTGAGGATGCTGATCTTGGAGGGAAGAGGTGCTGGACGCTGGAGGTTCTTGTTGCCCCAAGGATTTCTGGAGTGCAGATCCAACAAGCCTTGGCAAGTGGCCGTGGTTCACAGGTGTTCGGTCCCAGGTGTTCCAACGAGGGATACTGGCCTTAAAATTACAGAGAGGACAGGTCAGGCCTCGATGGTATTGCAGAACCACCACCTCTGTTGCTTAGCCTTTCGAAGTCCGTGGGACGTCAGGAGCAGCAGACCGGTCGGCTTCATTGCGTTGCCTGCAGATGCAAGGGAGTGACTCCTTTACTCAAGGGAGATTACTTTGCGTGTCCTTGATGCCCACAGATCTGTTGAAGATCCTGGAAGAAGCACAGACACAGATAATGACGAAGATTTGCAGAACAGCAGGATCAGGAGCAGCAGAAGTCTTCCTTGAAGCAGGCTTGGTTCCAGGCAAAGTTCAAGTGTCTGGACGGTTGACGAGTGACATGGTTTAAGGCTTGAGTCTTGTCCCACGAGGAATCTGAGGACCCAACCACAGGTAAGCTCTTTTATACCCTAAGAAAGGGGTTAGGATGATTCAGGAGTCTCTCACAGAGGAGGGGCTAGACAGAGGGGAGTATACTCCCATGTCCTTTGTCCAGTTTTGCGCCGGAGCCAATGGCTCCCAGAACTGTTTCCAACTGGAGTATGTAAGGAGGGCACCAAATGTGCCCTTCAAAGCAGTCATGTGGTGCTGGCAAGCACCCCACCCCAGCCACTAAGTTCTATCTGGGAGGTGGTAACACCTACCTGTGACAGAAAACATATTGTTCTACCTTCCCCTGCTCAAGTTCAGCTCAGCACCAGGAGGGCAGAATTGTGTCTGGAGTCAGCAGCAGCACAAGCTTGCTAGAAGATCCTGGAAGGCTGTTACCTGGAGTACTGGTTGCTTCACGGAGAAGCCCCAGTGTATGGATTCATACCACCAACACCGGTTACAGTGTTGGAGTATGATTGCAACAGGTTTGATACCAAACATGCCCAGGTTCGGCACAGTCACTATATAGTTAGCCATCACATAATGATGCTTGACCACTATATGCACCAAAACGGCTGACCTCACTTACAAAGCCTGCAGAATGTCTTGCTCATACAGGGGCACCAATACACTAATAACCCAGCACCCTACCTTCAGGATGGAAAGGCCTGCTTTAGTAGTGACTTATAGGTTTGAAGTGTAGTGACCTCAGATGTAAGGAAACATCTGTCATTGGCGACAACTCCACCACCTCAGACGCTGGTTGTGTCCCCAGCCAACGTCGACCCGACCTCCCCCCTCAATGGGTGCACGGAGCCGGACCAACGTACCCCAACATCGGTACTGGCGCCGACCAGTACTTTTGTACCCCTGTTCTCCCCTGGTGTTCCCTATCGCCCTGAGTGGCTACCAGAGGAGGTTGAGTAGGACTAGAAGGGTTCTGTGGACCCTCTGGTAGACCAGTTGGAAGAACAGGACTGGAGAGAGGAGTTGGGTGAGGCCGGTGTTCTGGACACTTCCCCAGACCTTGGCAGGCTTTCTCCCCCTTCCATGGCTACGGAGGAGGGTGTGTCATACGCAGTGGTGTTGTGTATGGCAGTTGAGGCCTTAGACCTCGAGCTTCCTACAGTGGCAGTTGGGACCAACCTCCTGACCGAGGTGCTCAACCGGTAGCAGCCTCTTCGTAGCCCCACTGCAGTTCAATGAGGCCCTTACGGACATCCTGTAAGGCACGTGATACAAGCCCAACACAGGGGCTTTTTGCCCAACGCCACCGCCCGACCCCGGACACCCCATTTTCCTCTCCCAACACCCCACCCCTGAGAGCTTGGTGGTCCAAGCCTCGGCTTCCAAGAGTGCATTCCCTACCACACCACCTGATAAGGAATCCAGGAAGCTGGACCACCTTGATAAGAAACATTTTTCTTCCTCCATCTTAGGACTGCGGTCAGTGAACACTGCATGTCTCTTGGGCCATTACTCCCACTTTGTGTGAGATTCGGTCACACAAGTGCTGCCACAATGCCCGGAGGAGGCCCGGGCGGTATTTTCCTGTGCAGATGCCAAAGGGAGAGACACAGCAAAGTTCGATGTACGCTGGACACCGCTGACTCGCTAGGCAGGATAATTTCCACATCAGTAGCCTTTAGATGCTACGCCTGCCTGAGGTCCACGGGCTTTTCGGGCGATGTTCAAGCTACTGTTTTGGACATGCACTTTAATGGCCGTCGCCTGTTCGTTGACAAAGCAGACAACGCGATTGAGCGCTCTAGGGCTACGGCCAGATCGTTGGGCCTCTCTTCCACCTTTCTCCCAGTGTAGTCTGCTTTTCGCCCTTTACGTGGCTACAGAAGGGGTGCCCCGCCAAATTCCACCCAGAGCCACAGACCTGTGCAAGCTGTCGAGCCTCTGCACAGCCGGGGAGGTAGGACCCACCATCGTGGCTGTGGGAGCCAGAGGGCAGCCCAGTCCACCAGTACCCCCTCTGCCGGAGCCTCCAAGCCTTCCTAGTCCGACCTCTCAGGGTCACTAATTGGTAGTGGGTGACAGGATTCGCCATCACCTCGCCCACTGGCGCAACATAACGTCGGACAGGTGGGTTTTGCAGATACTCCGAAGGGGCTACTCCCTCCCCTTCAAGACTACCCCTCCATCAATGCCACCTCAATTCCATCGCATGTCGGAGGATCACCTGGCGCATCTCCAACTGGAAGCTATGGCTTTCCTGACTAAGGGAGCCATTAAACAAGTTTCTGTCCCAGAAGTAGGTTGTGGTTTTTATCTCCACTACTTTCTGGTGCACAAGATGGACAAAGGCCTGCATCCCATCTTGGATCTCAGGAACTTTAACCAGAAGGAGAAGTTCAAAATGTTGACATTGGCTCATTTCCTGTCTGCACTTGAGCCTGGAGACTGGATGGTAGCGTTGGACTTGCAGGACGCTTATTTTCACATCCCCGTCCTGCCATCCTACAGGCGTTACCTATGGTTCACGGTAGGCCACAAGCACTCTCAGTTTACGGTGCTCCTTTTTGGCCTTTCCAGCGCCCCTCGGGTGTTCCAGAAAGTGATGGCGATGGTCGCAGCTGATCTGCGCAGATCAGGGGTTTCAGTCTTCCCCTATCTCGACGACTGGCTGTTGAAGATGGGCTCGCCCCCAGCGTCGTCTCCCACCTCCAGAAGCAGTTCTGTCAATTGTTGGGATTGCATACAGATTATTTAAAATCGCTGGAGCTTCTTGATTCCTTGTCATATTAGTATAGTCAGATGCTATATCATTGTAGACAGGAGTGTTTTGACGGGCTGTTATTTGGGTATCAAGAGGCACAAGTTCCATGGCTTTGTTGCATAGTCCTTCTTTTCTTACTGCAGATTCTTCAAAGGTGATGAGTCTTTTAATTTGAACCTCTTGGATTGTAGCAAGATTTGGTCTTCTGCTACATCTTTGGAGTCCACTGGGCCTACTACTTATTATCGGCCACATGAAGTGGTTTTACCAGGTGAATTGATACGACCCTTTTCTCCTTTCTTCCAGCAAGGGGCGGCAGTAACACTGATCTTGTTCCGTGTATTGCTAAGACAGGTACTGGTTTTCTGTAAGAAGGCCCAAATTGCTTCTTATCCGCGATCTTTTCCTTGACTAGTTCCCCAATCTTTGGAATCCAGACAGGCCATGCTGGGACAGGTGGTTTTTCTTCAGTGGACGTTGGCATCTGTATTGTGTTTCTCAGACTTCATCGTGTTTCATATAAGCCCTGCAAAACAGCCAAACGGTCTTTGATATCAAAGGGTTTTTGTTCCACCACTGAAGTGTGACGTTCAAGGTCCTGGACAAGCATTCTAGTACCAAAAAGTATTTCATATGGAGTGATTCCACCCAGAGAATGTCTTGGCAGATTGTTTAAACTACTTTGGACACTTATTAGATGTTTGACCCACCCGTCACCCGAGCCTAATACCCTAGCTGTTATAGATTGCTGTATGTCCCATTTTTTCTTTCCACTACCGAATTTCCCTCAGGATGGAATGGGCTTGAGTACCGCAATGCAACGCACAAACTGACCATGGCCTCTTCGTAAGCTCGAGAGCTAAATGCAGGACCCTGGTCAGACTGTAGCGTGCCGAATGCGTATGTGCCGATAAAGACTCGCAAATCCTTTATAACAGTTTGAGCGTCAACCGAGCGCTGAGGCCACATCCAAATGAATCTTGAGCATGAATCCACTGCGACCATGATATATTTATAGTTGCCGTCCCTCTGTAAGGGACCACAGTGGGCCAGGTAAACGCACCCCAGTGGTTTATCTTAAATAAGAAGGGGCATCTGCACAGGACGTTTCACTGTAGAGACTTTCATTTTCTGGCAGATTTCACATTCCAGAACGTAGTTTCTGGTCTGTTTTCTCATGCGCCGCCACAAGTATCTTTGTTTTAATAATGACACTATGGCGGAAACACCTGCATGTGCAGAGGCGAGACCTTCATGTGCTGCTAAGATTAGTCTTATTCTATGTTCCATGTTTGGAATTACTCTATCCCCCACTCCAGGGATTTGAGCAAAAGGAACATTATATGCATCAGTTAAATATGAGTACTTGAGTGGAAAGCCTTTTGGAAGTGTTTTACCGCTGTCTTTTATTGAAGCTGTACCAGCTTGCATTATTTTGCTGTCTATTTTTGTTTTTGAATGAGTGATTGCAGCTACGGAAGCCGTTTGCACAGCTCCCTTCGCGGCTTCTTCAGCCAATGAATTCCCTGCAACGTGAACGCCATCACGCTGACGACTCAGTGTATGGATCACGTGAGTCTTTTGTAGTTCTTTCTGTAATAGAACTACTTGTTCCCAAAGCAATTTATGCTTGATTGTGCCACCTTTTGCATCTTTGAAACCGCTTTGAACCCAGTTCTGCAAGTGTTCGTTGTAAGATTGAACGCAGTAATACGAATCGCACACTATGAGTGTGGGGATTTCACAATCGGTATTTTCAAGCGCGATCTTGAATGCTTGGAGTTCAGCTTGCTGAGCTGTACAATCTCCTAGAGATTGAGTTTTAGTGACCATTGGAATGAATTTACCATCGCGCCCGCAACCTTTCACAATCGCACACACAGCACTATAAGCTTGTTTACCCCCAATCGCGGGCTGTGCTGATCCGTCGGTATAAATTATACATCTGTAATGTTCTAGAGGCAGAATTTCAGTCGGCAGAGGACATTCTTGTTCGGATTGTACAAATTCTTGAGTTTTCAAGTAGGGGTCAAAAACATATTCAACGTCTGTTGCAGCAAGAGAGTTAACCCATTGCATCCATCTTGGATGTAAAGCCTTAGCTTTTGGAATGCTTGCTTTTGTCACTGCCTCTAAGGCAGATACGGGCGTAACAACCATTATGCGTTTTCCCTGTGCGAGAGCTCTCTCTTTTGCTACTGCAGTTTGAACCGCTGTCAGAATCTTTTCTTTTGAAGTGAATTTCATTTCAGCTTGTGTGTACAAGTGTGATTTATAAGCTATTGGTACCTTTTCACCTTCATTAAAGGTTAGGTATGTAAATCCACATCTCCTTGGGATTATTCGGATTACCAGATTGCATACATTGTCGCTTGTCTGTAAATGTGTTGTTGCTAACATGTCTGTTTGCACTGAACGCAAAATTTCTGTGTGTTTTTGAGTCCAATTAGTTGGTTGGAAATCAGGTTTAATTAGTTTGTAGAGAGGTTTAACCCTTTCTGCGTAATTTAGAATGTAAGTTCTCCCAAAATTTAGGAAACCTAGAATTGACTGTAAGTTTTTCAACGTTTTTGGAGGTCGGAGCAGCGCACATTTTTCTAAAAAGTTTCCTGCCAGGCTTTTGCCTTCACTTGAAAGTTCGTATCCTAAGAATAGGACGTTGAGGGGGGCAATTCGTGATTTTTAAAAATTTTAATGTGTACCCTTCAGAGGGGAAGCCAAGTATTATGGTGTTCACCCTGCTTAAGTGCCTGTCCAAGTCATCGTCTGTTAGATAGAGGTCATTGACATAAGATAATACCTCATCATCATACGTTTGTAGTAACTCTATTACTCCGGCTGAAAATAACCCTGAACTATTCTTGAATCCCTGAGGGAGACCACAAAAGTGTCCATGTGCCCCCATTTTTTTTTTTTTTTAAACAATTTTTATTGTAGGCATACCTGTACAGGCCAATACACACATATAGGTAGCATCATAAGTTTTAGCAGATATACAATACATCTCGTCAACCAGTACACAGCCGTTCAGCCCACAACCCGGGGGCCGGGCGGCGTTGAAGCCTCTGCTCACCCATGCCTGACGTTCAATACAGAGGAGTGGTTAGTGTTCGGATGAAGTGTATGACTACTTTTATGGCCCTACTAAACTACGCGCTGATCCCCAACTCCCCTTCCCTGCGCCAACCCAAAACTCCCCCCCCCCACCCCATCCCGTACACCATCACCCGCCTAAGGCTACGCTGTTACCATCTCTGGGTTGCTGGCTTCAGTCTCCCTACATTCCTGCTGCTCCTAGGGCCTCACCTCGCCTCCTCCGTCCCCTCCCCCCCGGGAGTCTCCTCCTCTGCATCAGCTTCGCTATCCCTGAGTTCCTGCACCATCACTTCCCATGCGGTCGCAGTGTCAGGGGTCCTGCGCGCAAGTTGGTATCTGTGTGTGCTGTCAGCCGTGGCCCATTTTAGAAACTCCTGCCGCCATCTCCGTGGAGTAGGCCCCATCCTCGCCTTCCAGTTCTTAGTGATCTCCCTCTCAGCCACCATCAGTCCCATGTCGATAAACTTACTCGTGAGCTTATTTTTTGGGGTATGGGGAAACCAGTGCAAAAGACATTCCGCCGGTCCGTACTCTATGGATCTTCCCGTCACCTCATTCAGCATCTCCCCCACTTCCTGCCAATAATCTCGTAGGGCCGGGCACGCCCACAGCATGTGCACTAACTCAGCCCCCTCCTCCGGGCACCGGGGGCAGGCTGCCGTGACATCGCCAAAATACCGCCTGATTCTACCTGGGGTCATGTACGCCCTATGCAACACATAGTAGTGGATCAACTGGAACCTGGCGTTTCTCGTGCTGTTGCGAGCCCTACGGACAAGCTGTGCCCACGTCGTGTCCGGTATGTCCCTATTCAGATCCGCCTCCCATTTCGTTTTTAGGGATGCGAGAGGAGGGATATTCTCCCTAAGCATCCGACCATATAGGCATGTAACCGCCTTAATCGTGCCCGCCGCCATCATGGTGTACTGGCACGCCGCTGTCGTCTGGGGCTCCTCAAGTCCCGTGCCCCAGTGGGCGTGCATCGCCCTGGTGACTGCTGCATGCAGCAGAAATCCCCCTCTCGGGATACCGAAGCGGTCGATTAGCTCCTGGAACGGGAGCAGTGCGCCATTCTCAAAGAGGTCCCCAACTACCTGTATCCCCGCTTCCTCCCACTCCTGTAGTTGCGACCAGTCGCCGCCATGCGGTAAGGCCGTTAACATGCCCAGTGGTATCTCAGGCGCGTATGGGCGCTGGGTACCCTCTCTCTTCTGGGTCCGGTTCCAGCAGTGACGGTACGTGCGCTGTTCCAGCGACAAATCCCGACTGTCCAGCCGTTGTTGGAGGGTTATATACGCCAGGACGTGTCTGGGCGTCCCCCGCGAGTTTTCGTCCTCTGGGCCCCGAAATACTCTCGCTACTTCCTGCGTGAAGACTTGCAATTGGGCTGCTAGGTAATATAGCTCAAAGTCTGGCACTGCCAAACCCCCCTCATCTTTCGGGCGAGAGAGCGTGGCCAGCGCTACTCTTCACCGTCCCGCTCCCCAAATGACTGATGTGATTTGAGATTTAAGGAGCTTAAAGAAGGAGCCAGGTATCCAGATTGGGAGCGTCCGGAAATAATACAGTAATCTCGGTAGGGCAACCATCTTCAGTAGGGAAATCCGGCCCGCTACTGACAGCGGTAATGTGGACCAGAAGGACATACAGCCCTTCAGTCCACGTACGCATCGTCCCAGGTTGCCCTCAAGCAAGTCCTCCGGCCTATGGTAAATATGGACCCCCAGGTATTTCATGCAGGTAGGGTTCCAGGTCGCCTCCGACTGGTGTTGTGGCTGGGCAGTGCCTCCTAGGAGTGGGAACAAACTCGTCTTGGGCCAGTTAACCCGCAGGCCCGACATCTCTCCGAAGCTTTCCAGTAGAGCTTCCGCTCTCCGTAAGTCCTCACCCCCGTCGCAGAGGAACAGTAGTAAATCATCGGCATACAGCGAGATGAAATGCTGTCCGTCACGGGCCCGCACTCCGCGGGTGTGCCGCCCCGTTCGGGCCGCAGCCGCCAGCGGCTCAATAGCCAGCGCAAAGAGAAGCGGTGATAGGGAGCAGCCCTGACGAGTGCCCCGCTCCACCGGGTATCTGAGGGATACCGCCGGTCCCACCCTCACCCTTGCGATCGCTTCCGCGTATAGGACCTTCGTCCAATGGATATAACCAGCCCCCAGACCAAAGCGCTCCATGACAGCATAGAGGTAGTCCCACTCGAGGCTGTCGAAGGCCTTTTCAATATCAACCGAGAGGACCAGTTCCGTCCCTGCCCCTTCGTTCAGCCCGTCCAGGAGACGGATGAGCCTTCTGATATTGATCGTGGTATTACGTGTCGGTATAAAACCGTTCTGGTCGTCGTGCACAAGCCCCGCCATGTGAGGCAGGAGCCTCGCCGCTAGTATGGAACTCAGGATTTTATAGTCTGCGGTGAGCATAGAGAGCGGTCTATAGGACGCAGGGTCATCACTCTCCCTGCCGGGCTTCAGCAGTGGGACCACTAATGCCTCCCTCATTGACTGCGGTAGCCGTCCCGACGCCTTGGCCTCCTTATAGACAGTCAGGAGTCGCGGTGCCAGTATGTCCAGATATTTGTTATAGAACTCTATGGGGAGTCCGTCTATCCCCGGCGATTTGTTCCTCGCCATGCGCCGCACCGCCGATCGTATCTCCCCCACGTCAATGTCCGACCCCAAGTCCTTCGCTTGTTCAGCCTCTATCCGGTGTAGGGGCAGATCAGTCAGGAAGGGTTCCACCAGTCCTGTCCTGTTTCCCGGGGCACTCTTGTACAGGCCCTCGTAATATT
The DNA here is from genome assembly GCF_964261635.1 of Lissotriton helveticus. Classification (NCBI taxonomy): domain Eukaryota; kingdom Metazoa; phylum Chordata; class Amphibia; order Caudata; family Salamandridae; genus Lissotriton; species Lissotriton helveticus. The sequence continues at coordinate 1,152,810,365 of NC_136067.1, read as the reverse complement.
TCTGGAAGGCGTCGACTATGCCCAGCTGAGTTTGTTGAAGCACGCCCGTCATATCCCGCAGTTGGAGTATGGGAGCGCATCGTCTGGTGGGATTCGAGAGCCACGCTAGGAGGGTACCCGCCTTATCGCCGTCAACATGGGAGCGCAGCACATAGCGCTTGTAGTCAAAGGCTCGGAGCCTCTCCACTTCAACGGCCACCGACTCCCTGGCCAAACAGAGAGACTCCTGGAGGTCCGGGTGTCCGGGCCGCCTCCTCTCCGCCTCCCTCAGTCTAGCATCCGCCGTAGCCAAATCGCCCAGCAGTACCTTCCGCACTCCTACATAATCCCTGATACAGATACCCCTCACCACTACCTTGAAGGCGTCCCACTCCGTCGCCCTTGAGGTCGCCGTCCCTTCATTCTCCGTGAAATACGAGGTCACCCCTTCCGCTAGGGCCTCCCCGAAAAGGGGGTCCTCCAGAGTCTCAGGCCGCAGTTTCCAGAGCGGAACCCTGGGCTTCCTCGCTACCCACGCCAGCCGGATCAGGAGCGGATTATGGTCTGAGATTGTTCTCGACAGGTACTCAGAGTCAGTGACGTACGGCAGCACCTCCTGGGAGCAAAGTATGGTGTCCAAAGTCCCTGTGCCCCCATGATTGAGAAAGCGGTCAAATACCTGCTTTCTGGTGTAATGTTTTGACAGAAGAAACCGTTAGAAATATCTAATGTAGTTTTATATTTTTTGCACACAATGTTATTTATCAGTGCTGCACTGTGTGCATTTTGTACTGCAAAAGTTTTGCAACAAGAGTTTAAATGACTGTGGTCCAAAACTAGACGATATGTATTGTCTGGTTTGGAGGCAGGAAACAAAGGATTGTTCATGGACGAGGTGCATGTTTCAATCACCCCTTGGTATTCAAGTTGATCTAAGATCTCCCTGACCTGTTCTTTTTTGCTTCTTGCTTAACTGGATACTTCCTCTGAGCAGTACGTTGTTTTTTTAACTGGATCTTATGGTGAGGAGAATCCTCATCCTATCCCACATGATTTTATATAATGCTGGAGCCTGGGCTAATGCCCATTTTCTGGCATAGATGTATTTTTTATGAATTGGAATATGATTTGAGAAGGCTGGCATAATGATGTCTTCGCCATGTGGGCACTCCCTGACAAATTCTGGTGGCCAGTCTTTTTCAGCTATAAGAATGTCATAACCCTTAGAGATCTTCTCCCAAAAGAGCGCTCTTATTTTTCTTGGCATGTCCCCCTCCATCCGGAGCGTTACTTCATATAACTTATGGGGTACACTAACCTTGGTGACTGCAGTTGCCACTTGAATGCATTCATTCAAGTCCACTGTCTCCAGATGATCCTTCAGGATCTTGCGAGCTATGGTAACTTCTGCTGCGCTGTCCAGCATTGTCTGAGCCCACTCCCCGTTCTTGAGTTATGTCCTCAAGATCCTCGGCATGTCTGATTTTTAGACCTGCTACCTTCTTTTTGGTGAATTGAGTTTTCTTATTTTTCTGAAAATGCTGATCGTCTTTGGACTTCACCTGTTCTTCCTTGTGTTCTGACCGTCCTCTTCCTTCGGATTTCTGCGAGGACGTCTGAAAGGTACGAGAGGAACGTGTATCAGTATCTTGATATATATCAGGTTTTCTCAAATTATCCCTATTCCTGAGGTTATACCTCTTTTCAGAGGGCTCCTGTTGAGGAGACCTTCCTCTGGACTAAGTACGCTTCTCTCAAGTAAGTGTCTGCTCAGTGTTCTCCCACTTCTTTTTAGGAGTAGTGAGATCATTTTTTAATGAAAAACCTTTTCAGGATTTTCTGTGAGTTGGGGTTTTACTGGTTTCCCACCGAAACTATCTCTGCCTAGTTCTTCATAGGATTTTTCAATTATTCTGGCAAGTTGATATGGTTGTTCCATAATATCAAATTCTCTTAATTTCTGGCGGATCGCCACGGATGCTGCTTCACCTTTAATGTTAGCTAATAATATAGCCGAGACCTGTTTGTAATCTTTTAGTAATTTCATACCAAGATTCAAGGCAGGTTCTGGTCCGTATTCATTTTGGATCTGTTTCAGGACGTCTGGAATTACCGCCATAGACGGAACACCATGTGTTTTTGTGTAGATTGAAGCAAAGACTGTACCCCCAAGTGTCACAGTCCTCCACGTGTGGTGCAATCCCCTTTGGTAAATAGATTGTTAGAATCATGTGTTTCTCATGAGGTGTACTATCGGGAAATACTGCCTCTATTTGAGTAATTTTTTTAGCTATCCAGAATGGAATTTGTTCCCTTTTTGTAGGCAATTTACCAAAGACTGATTGTATAGTCTGTGGTGTAATTTGTTTGTGCTCCCCTGATGAGGGGTGTGCTGTGGAATCCTTATAGCAGGTTGGACTGTTAAAGACTGCATGACATATTGAACCAATTGTCTATGGATTTTTATTAATTGTTTAAGCTGAGCTAATAATTCTACATCTGTCATTCTTTCAATGTCAGGATGTGGTGTATAGCTGGCTAGTACCGGCCATGTTGCTCCTGGTCTACCTAGTAGACGGAGCCTGCTAATGTGATTATGATGTTGTAGGGCGCCTTTAAACCAGAGCTGATGCTCTTGGTAAGTTAGTGGAATTTCAATGTCCTCGAAAGGAACGTATTCCGCTGGAGGTTCCTCTATCTTGTAGTAGTGGAACTCCTGTGTTACTGGATTTGCTGTAGGAAACAGAATCCATGAATAGAATACCTCTGTCTGCCAATATTCATGTGCCTCTATAACAAAGATTACCCTACCACCTCTCAATGATACGCCATTTGTCATGAGCTTTATAGTGATTATTTTCCTTACATTTTCCGGTATGATTATAGCATCCACGTCGTCTTCATTAAAACCTGTAGTGTCAAAACCTGGTCGGGCTGCTGCTGCAGTTCCACCGGCTTTGTTGATGTCGTTATTCGACATTTTTTAATTAAAGTTTGCAGAGCAAGTTTCAAGGTAACAAAGATAAGGTGCACAATATTTTGGAACCCTGTATCCTTCAACATTGAACTAACCAAAAACTAATACATAGGATTTTCGTCCTACTCAGTTATGGCGGATATTATCCTATCACCCACTCCAGACGTCTATTTGAGTATTTTACGGGAAAAAGGTGTCTCTGTGAAAAGCACAACTTAGTTACTCTAGTATCTAGCGTTAAATTAGTGCCTTACCAAACGTTGGGCGCCATGTAGTGTAGTTCCTATATTCCCAATAGGCTCTGCGCATTGGAATAATATATCCTATATATTAGACGTAGGACTTGGGTCGACTAGGTCTCTATCTAACATATTAGACTTAATTGTGAGTGCCAGCTAGCTCAGAGATCACTAGAAACTTTCTCGAATAAATAGGAAGGGATTAGTTTCTGACAACCGCATAAACATGACAACTTTGTTTCCCAAGAATAAGAAATGTATCTCTAGAGTCGTGGAAACAATAGATAGATATTTCACTCAGTCAATCGTGCATGCTTTGTTTCACCAGAGGTGCAGAGAAATTGAGAGACGGGCGTTTTCAATAAAAGTATTTATTGAACAGTCTTCTTTCTCATGCAGAAGAAATGAACTGCTCCAATCGTAATGCTGGTTGCAAAGTATAATGCTTACAGTACTAAGAGTATTATAAAATAATACTGTAAAAGCATGGTATGGTTTCTAAGCCATAAAATACATTCATAAATAAATAAATACTAAAAGTACTCAACTGTTTTTTCTAAAATACGCCTACCCGAAGTACCTTACCTAGGTTTAGTACGAGGGAAGAAATAAGTGAGGTGTAGCATAGATTTTAGTATTCTTTGCCAAGAATCTATCCAAGATTTCTCTTAGAGTTTAATCAGCTCCGTACCTTGGTTTTAGAATGAAGGAGGTCTGGTATCTCTCTGTCTCAAGACTCGATTTCCCAACACCCCGCAAGGGGAGCTTGGGAACACTGGAGCTGGATTTCTCGGCAAGAGAAAAGACAGCGTCTCTCTCAGTGCGTCTGCTGGAGGGTCGGTTTCCTTCAGCACTTGCTATAGCGAGCTGCGTCGGACAAGTAGTTAGTCGAACTGCTCCATACCACCGTGTGTTTGCTAAGGCAAGTGTGGGCATATTTATACCTTGAAGGTGCCAAGTTTGATGTAAGGTTGGATGTAATAACGTCATCAAAGAGTCTCAGTTCTTTGAAAACTCCATGAGTTCTTGGACAAATCAATATTCAAGCAAGGGGAAGTCCCTGACTGCTGAAGGCGAGTTTTCCAAGAAATCGGTGTGGATTTTCAGAACTAGTGGAAGTAGCCATGCCGTATTTGGACTGCATGAGCTATGTCTAAATATGTTTATGATTTCTATGCCTATATAAGGATATGATGATTTATACCTATATAAGGGCATGAATCGGGAAAATTACACTAGGGTCCTAAAATTCTATACAACAGTACTGCAACAAACAGGGCGGGTGGGGTTGTGGACCCTAAGTCAGGAAGCACTTCATCTCTGCAAGTGGCTGGAATATCAGGGCATGTCCCTGGTGGTTCAACACCTGGCAGGTTCTCTGAATGCCAGGGCGGACAAACTCAGCCGCCGGTGCATGATGAATCACGAATGGCGTCTTCACTCAGAGGTTGTCAAGGTCTCTTTCAGCAGTGGGGAGAGCCTTTGTTAGATCTATTCGCCACTGATGAGAACGCAAGTCAGCAGTTCTGTGCGATGGAATTTCAAAGGCGGCACTCGCTCGGTGACGCTTTTCGTCATGACTGAAGTTGCGGTCTTCTATACTCCTTTCCGCCTATACCACTTCTACCCAGAGTGCTGAAGAAGATCAAGCACGACCGGGCCCACGTCATTCTTTTGGCTCCGGACTGGGCATCAAGAATCTGATATCCTGCGCTCTTGCACATGGCCATCAATCCTCTGATCAGACTGCCCCTTCGGGAGGATATTTTGTCGCAGCAGCAGGAGACGGTCCTCCACCTGAACCTGTCCAGCCTCCTGCTCCTTGCGTGGAGATCGAGCGGCGAGAGTTGACAGCTTTTGACCTTCTTCCCGAAGTCTGTAACATTATCTTGGCATCATAGACAAAGAGAGGGATTATAGGGCTTTTGGAGAGGTCCAGCATACAGGGCCCAAACTACAATACACAACAAAAGGAGTATGCTGGTCCTCAAGGGTTAACCTAATGAGACAAGAACAGAGAGAGATATATGCGAGAATGCATCCCAAAAGGATAGTTATACCCGTCACCTCCAACCAATAGTATGGGTCCAGAGGGGAATTCCCTCTTTCGGAACTAGGGCCCTCACAAACCCAACCAGCTAGGTGTCATGCTTCATCATTTGGCCTGCTCCTCATTGGGTTGGTGCTGCAATCCCCAATGGGCTCCCAATGAGGGGCTCTTTGGCGGAGATCTTTTGTTCCTTGCCAATTAATGAGGTGTGAGTGAGGGGCCTAGAAAGTGTAGGTGTGTGTGAAGAGTGAAAGTTAAAACAGGTTAGGTAACCAATATAATTTATTTGACTCTGGCTCCTACCTGATTAAAAGAAAAAGGAGAGGCGGTTTTGTCTGATATAGTGAATCAGAACAAAATGGCACTCTACTCCAATAGGTGAACATGTTTCGTGCCTTGACAGCCCCACAGGGTCTATGGCAATTCATCAGAACCATAATTATAATGTTAAACTACCTACACACCGTGGTATATGTGAAAAAACTACCTACCACTTGATGTATTGCTGCAAGTTAAATGCCCTAATCAATCTATAAACCTCGCCTCAACAGTATCCGGCAGGTTAAGTCACCAGCCTTGTGGAAGGGCGGGACGCAGCACGCTACGCTATATGGTGTGGACCCGATACCACGGACTCGCTGGGTAGGGCGATGGCAACGACGGTGGCGGTTCGCCGCCACGCCTGGCTGAGGTCCGCCAACTTCTCGGGGGATGTCCAGGCCACCCTCATGGACATGCCCTTTGATGGCAGTCGCCTCTTTGGCGATAAAGCGGACAGTGCGCTGGAGCGTTTCAAGGACTCCAGGACCCTATGTCAGGAGGCTCTGCGCCTCTGGACATGGCTGGAACACCAGGGCGTCACCCTGGTGGTTCAACACCTGGCAGGTTCTCTGAACGCCAGGGCGGACAAATTCAGCCGCCGGTGCATGATGGAACACGAATTGCGTCTGAACTCGAACGTGGCGCAAGGCCTCTTTCAGTGATGGGGAGAGCCTTGGTTAGATCTATTCGCCACCGAAGAGAACGCGCAATGTGTTAGACATCTTGATCCCTTGGAGGCTGCGAAGGGACTGAGTGCCTGTTTTGTGGGGGATACACACTTTTTAGACTGTCCCTATTTGTTTTGGGAGGCGGAGTTAGTTGTTACTCTCATCCTTTAAATACCTCGTTCTGCCAAGAAGCCGGTGCTTGGGGTTCGCTACCTTGGATCCTCGCTCCGCCCTCTGTTTCCAGCTCTCCAGTTCCTGACTCCTCGCTCCTTGCCTGCCTGCCCTCCTTTCCTGGTATCCTCCTTTGCTCCCATTCCATATGGTGCTTCCTTCCTTCAGTTAGCAGTAGTTAGGCTCCTCAAGCTTTCAGCCCCGGGTGATTCTCTATCGCCCACCTTGTTGTGATTGTGATTACCGCGACCGCGCGTATTCCTGCTTTAGTAAGTGCAGTCGCTCATTTCATGCCCTCAGGCTTGTTTAGATGGGCACCGCTCCCGCTATTCATTTTGTGGCGGTTATCGCGGTCGCTCCTCTTGGCCTGCAGGATTGTTTTTCTTATGCTCCGCGACCATTTTCCTTTTCTGGCGACAGGGTTGTTTCATTAGCAACTGCCATGTCTGTTAGACATATTGTTGCATTCTGGGGATTGTAGTTTTCCAGCTATTTTGAGTTATTCGCGCGGTGCTCGTTTCATGTTTCCTGTCTGTTTTTGAGCAGCATTATACGTTTTTTTTTATTACACGTCTGGTGTGAAAGTGTTGTCGGACTCTAGTCTGTATTGAAGTCAGTTTGTGGTATATTTGACTTCTCTGTGAAGTGTAATTCGAATTCCGACACGAGTAGCCTCAGTCACCTTTCCCTTTCTCTCTGGTGATCTGAAGCTGTATTTACCCTGTGCTATCTGCCTTGAATTCTGCTGTTACATTGCTGCTCATGTGTTATTTTTAACACCTGAAGATGTCCAGCTGGTAAGAAAGTGTGTGTTTTCCATAAAGCGTGTCTCTCAGTTATTTGGGATTAATAGCATTGACTGGAGGGTGGGTTCTGTACTAATCTTGTCCCTATTATTTTTCCCTGTAGGTACCTTTCGTCTTGGTCATTCCGAGGGAACCAGATGGGGGATTTGAGGTCTCTGCCGTGTTGGCTTCTTATCCCCACATCTCCGAGAGTCCATTTGGGGGTGTAAGTGTTTCTTCTCTTTGCACCCATACATAGAGTTTCGTAGTGTGGGGCATTCACGTCGCTCCTGTGGACTGGGCCTGGAGATATATCACAGGTTAGTGGTATCGGCAACACAATGTCATCAGTTCTGCGCGTTGGAATTTCCAAGGCAGCACTCGCTCAGAGTCGCTTTTCGTTCCAAGTGGAGCTGCGCTCTATTGTACGCCTTTACGCCTACACCACTTCTGCCCAGAGTGCTGAAGAAGATCAGGCGAGACCGGGCCCAAGTCATCCTTGTGGCTCCGGACTGCACCCAAAGATACTGGTATCCCGAGCTACTCAGCATGTCAGTCGATCCCCCGATTTGTCTGCCTCTTCAGGAGGACCTTCTGTCGCAGCAGCAGGGAACGGTCCTCCACCCAAACCAGTCCAGTCTCCACCTCCATGCGTGGAGATTAAGCGGCGATAGTTGAGACCATTTGATTTGCCTCCTGAAGTCTGTGATGTGATTCTGGCAGCCAGGCGTCCCTCCACAAAGACGGTATACGCCTGCAAATGGAATACATTTGTGGCATGGTGCACAGCAAAGGCTGTGGATCCGCTCTCCGCCCCCCTTTCTGAGGTTCTCCTCTTTCGTCTGTCTCTTGCCCAGCAGGGCTCTGCTCTGGGCACTCTTAAGGGCTACCTCTCGGCCATTTCAGCCTTCTTAAGGCTTCCTGATCAGCCTTCTCTTTTCAGTCCCCTGTTGTAAATAGATTCCTGAAAGGCATCACACGCATGTTTCCTCCTGTTCCCTTCGTGATGCCTCAGTTTGACTTGAATCTTGTTCTGACATATCACATGTGCGCTCCATTTGAGCCACTTCATACCTGTCCTCTTCGTCTTCTGACTCTTAAAACTGCATTCCCGGATGCCATCACCTCTGCCAGGAGAGTGAGTGAGCTCCAGGCTCTATCTTCAAAACCTCCTTTCCTCTCTGTCCGTCCGGACAAGGTTGTTCTGAGGACTCTTCCTTCTTTCCTGCCCAAGGTAGACATGGCCTTTCACATCGGGCAGTCCATCACCTTTCCCACCTTCTTTCCGCCTTCGCATCCTTCGAAGGAGGAAGAGAGGCTCCACCGTCTGGACCCAAAACGTGCGCTCTCCTTCTGTCTAGATCGCACATGCCAGTTCCGGGTGGACGACCAGCTCTTTGTTTACTTTTTTTTCTTTTCTTTATTTATTTATGGTAACGGAACTCAATTGAGATCCACATAACAATTCGATGAGAAACAACAAGATTTCTTTAAAATGAATAAAAATATCAATATAATGTTGAGAAGCATTTAAAGAAATAAAACAGTTTAAAACAAAACATTTCGTTTGGAGGGTTAAGCATTGCTGCAATAAAGTCAAAAGCAGTAAAAATACCCAATTGAAGGCACATAGGTTTTAACCATTTGCGCCTATATGCCATAAGGACCGGACAAACAAAAACAACATGGTACATATCCTGGAAATTAGAATTACAAAAATCACAAATATCTGAACCACCATACCATTTGGACAAAAGACAGTTCAGAGGAAGTAAATTATGCCTTAACAAAAGGGTAAATCGCCTAACTCCATGTGGGAGATTCCAACATAAGTATGGCTGGGGTTTTTTTATTTCACAAAATTTACCAATAGGGAACATTCCTCTCTTTGCTTTACTTATCCTACTATCTACTCTAAAACTCAGCTCCCAAGACGCAGTCTTTAAAGATAACTTTAATTGGGCTGTAGATAATGAAAAGAGGCTTTGTTCATCTAGCTGTAATAAAGTAACAGCCTGTCGGAAATTCCTTACAATTGAAGAATAGGCATTAAAGGAACCCAACAGCTCATTTTTTATTAGGTACCTCAATGTGCCAGGCATTCCTCCAGCTATATTAAAAACCCAACGCACCACACTCGCAGCTGCCTGAGCCCAAGAACTACGCAGGCCAAATTCTTGTCTTAACGAAGATGTAGAATTTGCAGTATTTACAGAAGCTAAGTTACGTAGTATTTTTCCTTCGGTAGAGTCCAAAAAATTCCAGCATGCCATGTCTACTATTTCTAGTCCGTAGATTAGGGATGTGGGGATTTTTGCTCGGAAAACCTCGAGCAGTATGGAAAAGTGCCTTCTACCTGTCGCCTTGTAAAGAGAGATAAGACTCTTCCCTTGAGCAAGAGCTTTCCTGCTATTGTTCTCAGTGTGGGTTTTTTCATTTAAATTACTCGTGACTATCTTTCCAAGAAAAGGATAGGATTTGACTACTTCTAGTCTTTCACCCCCAACGGACCAGTAATAATTTTCATATTTGGATTTTCTCTTTCCCCGAAAGCACATTATTTGGCTTTTTAAAATATTTATTTTTAAAAAATGAGCCTCGGCGTAGGAGAACAGAGCTTGTAAGCGGCCATTCAAGCCTTTTGGGGTAAGGTCCAAAATTAAAATATCATCTGCGTACATTAAGCACGCTATTGGAGATCTCCCCAAAACAGGTGCAATACCTTTACTAGATGATAATAGAGCCTTGGGGAGGTCAGCAATATATAAAGAGAATAACAGGGGAGCCAATAGGCAGCCCTGTTTGAGTCCATTATTTGTGGGTATAACCCTAGATAGACCTCTCTCACCACCCATTAATACTCTGCACCAAGTGTCTGTGTGTAGTGCAATAACTAATTTTAATAAGCTGGGCGGCATCCCTAATTTAATTAGCTTACTCCACAGCAAAGATCTGTCCACCTTATCAAAGGCCGTAGAGAAGTCAATGAAAACCCCATATACACCTCCTCTACGAACTGTAACATATTTTTCTACCAAGATTTGAAGAGCAGTGAGGTTGTCTAGAGTACCATGTTGTTTCCTGAAGCCAGTCTGCTCTAATGGAAGTATTGCGGACACAGACACCCAGTCATTTAAAGAATTCAATAAACATTTAGTAAAAACCTTGCCTATGGCATCTAAGAGGGCTATTTGTCTATAATTTTGGGGTAAATCTCTAGCCCCCTTTTTGTAGAGAGGGATTAACAAACTCCCTTTCCAAGAATACGGGACGATGCCATTGGTATAGCAAACTTTAAAGACTGGATATAGGATTTTCCCCCATAAGGTACTATGTGATTTTAATACTGAAATCGGAATTTCATCTGGGCCTAATGCGCCAGGAGAGCGCAGAGCTTTAATTGCAGCAACGATTTCCAATTCAGAAGGAGGATCATATGGAAACAAGTCTTCTTGCAGATTACCGAAATCAAACTTCTCACCATTACTACTATAAAGATGCTGGATAAAATCAACCCAAATCTGCTCATTAATAGATATCGGAGAGGGTCTGGATCTTACCCCACATCCCTCCCCAATTAATGACCAGAAGGTCTTTGACTGCCCACTCTTAGATGCCTCCCGAAGTTTAATCCAAAGAGCATCTTCTTTCTCACGTTTTAATCTAGCCTTCATCCTTTTTCTCCTTCTTCTCAAAAGGGATATTCTTTGTCTACGTTCAGGAATAAAGGAGAGATATTGGGCCCTAACCAATTTATTTATTTCTGCATTTAGGTGACGAAGATCAGAGGGGATTTTAGGGATTATCTTTCCTGATGGAGGCTTTTGAACTTTAGATTTTAAGGTTTGTAGAAGGGACACAAAGCAAAGTAGCTCTCTACCTTCCCATAAGATTAAGTTCTCTACTGTGTATTCTAATATATTGGTCAAACTTCTAATGGACCCTGAATTCCAATAGCATTTCCCTTTTTTATTATTGAAGTTCAATAAGTCATCCCCAATATTCCATAGGTCCCTTTGAGGAGATGTTACATTCAATTTTACAAATAAGACATTATGATCACTAAGATCAGTAACAAGTACAGATAAATCCTTCAGAGAGCTAAAAAAGGTACTGTCAACTATCACATAATCCAGGATCGAACCACCATTTCCTGATTTATGTGTAATATGAGCAGGACTATCCGAGGGAAGCCTTCCATTGATTATTATACAATCTGCTTCGGCTAAACTCTCCAAGATTAGTTTCCCTCTTTTATTTGTTTTAATGTTCTCTGGGAATATAGCTTTAGGTATCAGGAACGTTTCCTCCTTTACCTTATTCCTAAATAACTCTAAGGCACTATTAGATATTTTACCATTTAGGTCACCTAATAATAAAATGTGAGGGGGGAAAGTAGATTCCTGGAGATTTAATATAAAAGAACAAATCATCTTAATTCCATAATTATAATTTGTATCTGGAGGTAAATAGGCATTTATTATTACGAGTGATTTCTTGGGGGCATCCTTAGCAAGATTTATTAAGGTTATTATAATTCCAATTGACTTTGTTTGACAAAAGACAAGCTAGCCCGCCCTTCGCACGGCCTCTTGTAGAGGGAGTAGCATTACTCTCCAATACATAATAGTCTTTTACAACCGGAAGATTCCCTACCAGCCAAGTTCCTGCAAGCAGATGATGTCTCCCTCTAAAGAATGCAAAAATAGCAACTTTGCGGCATTCTGGATAAATCCAGCAGTGTTCCACGATATTATTTTTAGGTTATCCTTAAAAATCTGAATTCATTCTTGGTGTAAAACCAGATTTATCTGACAGAATAGCGGGCAACCAACTCCACTCCAGATCGGCGTCCTTTACCCTAGTTTGTTTTATAGATAGCGGATTATTTACTATCACCTGTCGCTTATTTTTTGATATACGTATTTTTAACTCTTCAGTCGCTACAGGGAAACCACCTGAAGAATAAGATTTTATACCCTGATAGGTTAACATTTTTTGGGATCTTTGGCTTTCTATTTTAACCGGAATAAAAGGATCGACATCGATTCCTCTTTTTTGAAATTCTTCTGCCCATTGTAGGATGTGATTTATTACCAATTTGGAATAAAATTTTACCTGTGCTATCTTTCCATTCTCCGAGTTTATTAATGTTACAACATCTATATCTGCAGATTGGATCAATTTTAAGCTCTCTATTTCATGAAAGCAGTTAACTAATGCAGATCTATTTAAGATAAGATCTGGATCGAAAATGGGTATAAAGTCGAGAAAAAAGGTATCCACATTTTCTCTAATCTTAGACACTGTCTTAGATACATTTTCAGATGCAACTACTTCTGAGAAGGGAGTAGCCAGAGGGTTAAGAATTAATTTTGGTTTAGAATCTAAAATTGGAATTAAGTTTTGATCATTCACCAATTTGATCTGATCATCAGAGTACTGTTGGTTTGTATGAGATAATAATTCTTGTTGTATCACTGTGGGAATCAACTTTGGAGTTCCCACTTGCTCATGAGATGAATTAGAGTCCAAATCCACAGGATTGGAATTATCCAAAGAAGGCTCTTTTTCATATTCAAAAGTAATTTTCCTTTGCCTTTTTTTATAGAATCTACGATTTGGTTTTCTTTTTTTGCATCGTTGTTTTTTTGATACTGTTATTTCGGATTTTTTCTCTTTTAACGGAGAAACTTTATCCGATAAAACAGGAAAGTTTAATGTTTATTTATTTGGGAAATGAAAATGGGGAAAATAGGAGGTAAAGTATTAGTCAAGTTATCCTCCGTAGATGGTAATACCTCGATCTCCTGGCTAATAAGAGCTACACAATTACTGTTAATTGGATTCTCATTCCTATATACGGGAGATTTAGTAGGAACTACAGTATGAGTGTTAGCTTTAACCAGGGGATCAGACGGAAAAGATACATCAGGAGTTGTTTTTTCCTTTACTTCCTTATTTCCTTCCTTACTTGAATTTTTTGATGGAGTAATTATTTTTGAATGGATGACACCTTCCAATCCTGTATTGTGACTCAATAGTGCCTTTAAGATCAAGGTTACTGTATCAAATATGTTATCTGACCCATTAACTAATTTTTCCAAAAGCTGTAAAATAGATAAAATAAGCCGCTCTAAAGAGGTTAAAGAGTTAGATATTACATTATCTTCTCGTGTATAAAAGTTTAGGAGATCTTTATTTTGAATGTGAGTGGGGCTAGGGAATAAGTTCATTTCAGGGGTGGAAAACTCAGAATTTTTTGAAGGGGTACTGCTAAAAAGATGTAACCTAGGAGTAGCTACAATATCCTGTGAGATAATAGAGTTCTGTGCTTTAATTAATCCTTTCTGGGACTCAAAGTTTATATCAGGAAGGGTATAGTCCTCTGGGGGGATATGCAGAGAGGAAGAGGTACCAGGATAGATTTTTTGATCAGCCTTTAGAGGAGGGGGAAGATTATGAACTGCAGCTATAACAGGAAAAACAGAGGAGTTACCTCGATCTACAACGTTTATAGCTATTTTTTGAGCTTCCGGATGATGAGAGAGGTCTTCCTCTTGGTTCTTATAAGATATATCTTCTAAATGGGGTAGGGCAATGATACCTAATAAGGTACTATCACTTTTAGTAACAGAGGGGTCTCTCACCTGTTCTTTGCTGCTGATATTAATATTTTCAGTGAGGGCCCCTTCCCGATCTACTTTATCTTTACCCTTATCCCATAAAGAATATAGTTGACATTAACTTTTTACTTGTAAAGCTGACCCATCTCTGTTTCGCAAGGGGTTGGATTTAGTGTTGGAACAGGCTCTACCGACTACAACTCTTCCAGATCTGAATTTCTTAGTAGTCATCTTGTCTAGAGGGGCAATATACGATAGCACCTTAAAAATGAACAGTTAGAAACAAGATATGAAAGAAGGAAACACAATATAGTCCATTAGTTAGCAGAAAACATTAAATACTCTATCGGTCTTAAAACTGAGAGACTAAAGGGGAGTGGCCCAGCCAGCCTCAATCGGTCTCTGTCGGTCACAGTCGGTCCCGCCCTTGTCCCGGGCTTCTCCCGGCGCCCTCCCGCGCAGCGGGACTCGGCAGCCGTAAATGAACTAACTAGGATGTAGGGGGAGGAGCCTTCAGGGAGAGCGTCCCAGCTGGTGACAATTGGGGGTTGCGGACGCTCCTGGGACTAGTAGTCCTGCGCCAGCAACGCGCTCGCAGCCCTGCACGACCAAGCTCCCACGACGATGTTCACGTGATATCCTTCAAAGTCCGCCCCACACAAAGCGGGACCCGCGCAGCGGGATCCGCGAGCAGTTTTCCAAAGATGCAGGGAAAAGTTCAGAGGCACAGCAAACCCAGCGTTTACACAGCAGCAAGGTAAAGAAATCCACAAATGAACCTGAGGCAAGGGTTTTTACCGCAATGTTGAACGAGGGAGGAGCCTGCAGGGAGAGCGTCCCAGCTGGTAACAATTGGGGGTTGCGGGCGCTCCTGGGACTAGTAGTCCTTCGCCAGCAACGCGCTCGCAGCCCTGCACGACCAAGCTCCCACGACGATGTTCACGTGATATCCTTCAAAGTCCGCCCCACACGAAGCGGGACCCGCGCAGCGGGTTCCGCGAGCAGTTTTCCAAAGATGCAGGGAAAAGTTCAGAGGCACAGCAAACCCAGCGTTTACACAGCAGCAAGCTAAAGAAATCCCGGCCACAGGACAAACAGGTGAGGTTCCTCGTCGGCAGGTTGCAAAGTTAGAGAAAGACCAGTACACAGTACACGGTACACAATATACAGGTCGCCGTCACCCCCCAATTGTACTCACTGTAGTCACTGAGTTGTGTCTGTTGAGGGGGGGAGCACCAGGCAAAAGGCAGTAGGCTCACTGGCTCACTGGTTCTGACATGGCAATGGCAGTGATTTACTGTGATTTACTGTTGTTTGATGTTGTTTCTCAGTTTTTCCAGCAGGATTCGGCAAATAGGAAGAATACTTTGCTGCTCACACTCCTTAGCCTCCCCCAATTAGGAGCTGGGAGCTTTTAAGGTGTCCTTTCCGTCGTCCTTCGGGCCCTTTTTGGGCGCATGGTCTCTCGGACCCGCTTTTAGAGCACCCCAGGCTTCCAGGGCACAGCTCCCGCAACCAGCCCAAGTTAACTGGCAGCCTGCACTGCACTGACGTCTGCCGCTGCTGTCCATGCTCACTGACTCAGCCCGCTAGGAGCCGAGGAGCTATGGAGCCGCAGAGCCGCCCAATGCGTGAGATACGGCACGGGCGGCGCCGGCGGTGACAATGCGGCGACTCAAGGCGTGCAGGCGTGCAGATACAAACGGGCAGGGGTAGCGAAATCACCCGTTCAATCGGGGGCAGAATCAGACAGTCAGATGGCCAGCCTTCGCCCTCCTGATCAGCCGACCAGGGCGGAATGGCGTTCTAGCTTCTCCTCGCTTCTCGTTCGTAGCTCACGAGCTCCCTCTCGTGTTCCTGCAGCTCTTTGTTGGTTACGTGGGCGCTAAGAAGGGACGGGCGGTGCACAAACGGACCATCTCTCGGTGGGTCGTCTTGTGCATCAAGGTTTGCTACTCCTTAGCGAAAAAGGACCCTCCTGTTGGGCTGCGCGCCCATTCCACTCGTGCCGAGGCGGCTAATACTGCCCTGGGTCGGGGAGTCCCCTTGCAAGACATCTGTCAGGCAGCTACGTGGGCCTCGCTGCACACGTTTGCTAGACACTACTGCCAAGTCCGGAGAGATGGCTTTTTCGGCCGTTCCGATCTCCAGGACTTTCTGGTGTGATCTTGGTTCGCAGACCCACCACCGGGGTTGGTTTTGCTAGGGTATCTATTCTTAGGTAAGGAATCTAACACTAACCTGTTTCTTTCAGATGCACAAGTTACTTACCTTCGGTAACGATATATCTGTAAGAAACAGTAGTTAGTGTTAGATTCCTTACCGCCCCACCCATCCTCCCCGTTATGCAAACCAATATCTAGGGTTATGGTATTTCCCTTTGAGGGCCCTAGTTTCATGGCACCAGTGTCAGTCTCTGGCATGGCTTCGCGTTCCTGGCGCGGAAAGCTATGTACAAGAACTGATGTCAGTGCGCGAGGCTGGCGTCTAAGTACTTCGACGTCATCCCGGCGATCAAAATGCCGACGACTGACGCGGAGCCGCAGACGACGCCTACCGACGCGCAGGGGTACTGCTACGCAAAACCTTCCGGTTCCAGTCTGATGCCTGGGGATATTCTAAGGTAAGAAATCTAACACTAACTACTTTTTCTTACAGATGTATTGTTACCGAAGGTAAGTAACTTGGGCTCTAAGGTGAGGAATCCCTTACTAATCTCTTATAGTTATATCGTTACAAAAGGTTAATTAACTCGTTCGCCTCCACCTCCTTGCATGGAATTTGAGCGGCGGCAATTAAGAGCTTGGCAGCCAGGCGTCCCGCCACGAAATCGGTGTACACCTGTAGATGGAACACATTTATGGCATGGTGCATCGAAAAGGCTGTTAATCCCCTTTCTGTCTCTTTTTTAGAGGCTTTGTTATGTATATACTTTATTTGGCCCGGCAGGGCTCTGCTTTGGGCACCCTTAAGAGTTATCTTTCAGCTATCTCTGCTTTTCTGAGACTTCCAGATCAGCCTTTTTCATTTAAATCTCCCATTGTCACTCAGTTTCTTAAGGGCCTTACTCACTTATTTCCACCATTGCCTTTCATAATGCCCCTATGGAATTTAAATTTGGTCTGAACTTTTCTTATGTGTGCTCCCTTTGAGCTTTCACGCTTTCTTTTCATAGGGGCTTGAGCCTTACACCGCACCTTACCAGATCTCAGCCTTGATATGAAAAATCTTAATTAATAGACTCTTGTGCCGCAGCGCTAGTCATCCTGTGTGGTGCATTGGACTTTGGCGATTGTTCTGGGAGTCGGGTCCCTCTTTCTTCTGAGCGGGAGCTTTTTGCTGGTGTCCTCAGTATAACCGGCAGTGCGGAGTGCAGTAACCGCGCTTCCAAGACGGACCTGCAGCAAACTTGGACTCAGAGTCCCAGAAGCCTCTGGGATACTCACACCTGCTCCGGGGCTGCCTCCGCCCCCAACACCGGCGCACACAGGCATTTGAACTCTACACAGCTCCCGCGTCGCGGGACCGCGCGCGGACCAGCGCCGGGCTAAGCCCGGGCAAAGGGCGGGCCGTCTGAGGCCGTCCGAGGTTGTCTACGGTTGGGTTGGGACCGGCCCCTTGGTTCCCTGCCCCGCGGTTGAGGCTTCCGTGCTTTTTCACGTAAGTGTTTGCAAATCTTTGATCGTGTGTCAATAGCACAATGCCTCCTAAAAAGGTAACCACACCCAGCAACTCTATAGAGAACTACCTGGTACAAGTCGTTGAAAAAATCAACTGCGACAGGAGAGCCTCGCTGGGCATAGACTCAGCCAATCAATCCCCCTTTATAGACATTGAGTCAGAGGACCCCTTTGGTCTTGTGAGCACTTTTAGTATAAACAATGATACACCTAACCCATTCCCGGACACTAGTATTATTCAGCCTAGCGGTATTGTCGTTGAAGAGCGTAGCACGCAGGAGACAGCGCTAGAGTCAACTACTAGTATTGAGCGTCATAATTCCCCACTAGTACCTGTTCCGGGAAAACGGGAATGCTTAAGATCAGCTAGAAATAAAGTGGCTAACCTCCCGAGGAAGCATTCTGATGAAGACGAGTTAGACTTGACTAGTGAAGCTTATTTTACAAACGCGCAATTCAACAAATTATTGGCTATGATGGACACCAAAATCAAAGGCGTGGTTAAGCCTCTGGTCAGTAAAATAGACAAGCTAACATCGGAAGTCAACCGACTGGAAGGCCTATTACAACAGACTATGGCTGAGATAGGAAAACTCCCTGATAACGTCTCTGCTAAGATAGAGGAATCTTTAAATAAATCAGTATCCACAGCTATCAGCGGTCTTATACCTACCCCTGCTTCAAACCCTCCGCCAATAAACTACATCACTAATAGCACTCCTCCGGGTGCCCCCCTGTTTGCACCGACCTCTGCTGCTGTTGCTGATGACCCATCTACAGAAAAAGGGACCTTCGAGCTTGTGGTTGAAGCTTCCCCATTGGTACTTGTCCTCGCCAATGTTCCTCCTTTGGCTCAAGGTGAGCGGGAAACAACATCTTCTCTAATTAACAAATCCTTATCCTGGCTATCCAACAATATGGTAATCACTCCTTGGGGAAAACAACAACTCTCCCAAGAGCTCGTCAAAGCTAGAAGGGTCCAGTGGATCGGGGAGAGGGTGAAAAAGTTTCAGGGGGAGTGCGTCGTTTTACACTTTTCTGACCCTGGGGTTCTGCCTAATATCCTTCCTAACATCCTACCACCACAAAGGAGATCAACCTCTATAGTTCCATTGACTCTGGATTTTTTCTATCCCAGAAAGGGCAGTGGTCCTAACTCAAACATCTTGAGAACCAAATGGAACATTGTGACCAAAAGAGGGAGGAAGGATGTTGCGTCGGTGGATTGGGGCTTGGGGTTGGAAAATCGCTTTTCTGCATTCTCTAATTTAGATGACTGCGATTGACAACCACATATCGGTAATCCCATCACCCTGCCCTGCTCTGACAAAAGAACTTCGGACGCAATCAGCAATTTAACATCAGGCTGTACCCAGGGGTATCTGTTCAATGACCCCCCAGGCCCATCAAATGTAATTACCATTAACCTGGCCAATGGTGACAGGGCATCACACAAGTCCACTACTCACCCCTGCTCTCCTACTATACCTATCTTGAAGGAAGAAACAGGATGTAAAATTATTAGTTGGAACATTGCCGGAATCAGCACAAAATGGAGCGACAACGAGTGGGTCACCTTTGTCGCAAGCCACGACGTTATCGCCCTACAAGAAACTTGGGACTTGTCTTCCAATCAATGGCTGGATGGCTTTGCTGGCTTCTCAGTCGCGGCTCGCCCAAGTGCCGCAGGTAGAGCGAGGGGAGGCCTCTCGACCTTTTTTTCTCTAGACTTTGCTGGCACGCTGAAAAAAATTGAGTGTGATTCCCCAAATTGCCTAATTGTGGAAAGGCAAATCTGCCCATCAAAAAGCATTCTGTTCATTAATTTCTACAATTCTGTCAATAAGGAACTCGGGGGCAATAACATCACCCAACTGGATGCATTTTTAACCGCTTTTACTCAAAATTCCCCCTCTAGCTATGAACTGGTGTTAATGGGTGATTTTAATATTCACCCCTGCAATCTGGGCTGCCCCGCCCTAGGAGTTACGGAGGCTTGGGATCAGGAGGGTCCACACTTCGAACATACTAGGCGAGGAGAGGAACTGGAGGATTTCTGGCCAAATATAACCTTCTTGAATTCACAGCAGGAGAGGGGGCTCCCAGAGCATCAACGTTTAAGGGCTCCCCCATGGGCTCTGTTATTGATTATATTTTTGTGACTTCTGCCATTTGTAAATGCATTGTTACCTATTGTACTGTGTTTTCGCCGTTTAGCGACCATAATCCGGTTTTCCTGTCCATCTGCTGGGGGGGTGCCTTAGGCCCAATGCCAGGGCATTCCAAACAGGGCCTCACCCTTCGCACAACAGATCAAGGCAGGCGTTTGAAATGGGGGAACGTGGTGGCAGAGGAGTTCTACACTAATATCGGTCAGCAGATCGAAGAGCACATCAAAATTTGTCAAGACCCGACCGTGCCAGGTAATGACACCATGTCCGCATTTCAATCAATATGCCATGTAGTGGCAGAGAACCTTACGGTATTAAGGGGTAGGGGTGAACAAAAGCCGCATAAATGGTTCGATTCTGACTGCACTAGGGCCCTTAGAGCCTTAAAAATGGCCCTTAAAGCACAACCTAGGGATAGGGTTTTGGTTTCAGCCTTGAGAAAAGAGTACAGGGCCGCAACAAAGTCTAGAAGGGATAGCATTAAGCAGGAGGCATGGGACCAACTAAACGACATTAACATCTTGAGAGACAGCAGGCAATTCTGGGCTGTAGTAAATCACCCTTACTTTTCTGATTCTCCAAATCTAGATACCGATTGTGTAATACCCGATGAGAAGTGGCTGGCCCACTTCAGCTCTGTTTATGGCGAGTCTGGTGCCTGTTCGTTGCCACAAAACAATGTAGGTTTGGGGGCCACACCTATACAATTTAATAGTGGGGAAGTGGAAAAAGCAATTTGTGCTACAACAAAGAATAAAGCCCCCGGACCAGACGGGGTACCAGCTGATTTTTATTTACATTCCCCCAAATTCTGGGCTGGTATCCTAGCCAATGTGTTCACAGCCGCAAACACCTCGCCCCCTCCAAATACATGGGCTACGTCTACCATCGTCCCAATATTTAAAAAGGGCAGAAGGGATGACCCAGGGTGTTACCGGCCCATTTCTCTCCTGGACTCTGCCATTAAGATCCTGGGCAGAGTCCTTTTAGTGAGATTAAGAGACAGCCTGGAGGAGCGTGGTGGCCTGGCTGACATACAGTACGGCTTTAGGGAAAAAAGGGGCACGTTAGAACAGTGCTCAAACCTGCACCTTCTGATTTCCAAGTATACGGTGGCCAAGGAGGGGACCTTGTATTTAGCATTTATGGACCTCTCCTCGGCCTTCGACCTGGTAAACAGATCAAAACTTTGGGAAATCCTAACGAATATGGGAATTGACGCCGATTTGGTGGCTTTTATAGCTTCTATGCATCAGGATTTATTCGCTGCTGTAAGAGTAACCAAAGAGGGAAGATGTACGTCAAGTTTTCGATCTGTACGGGGCGTTAGGCAGGGATGTATATTGGCCCCCCTGTTGTTTACCATCTATATAAATGACGTAGGCAAGCATCTACTTGAGGCAGCATGTGACGTACCGCATGTAGGAGAAGCTAAGATTCCTGCTCTCCTATATGCGGACGATGCTGTACTCATTGCACGCACAGGGGTATGTCTCCAAAAATTGTTGGACGCTTTTGGGACTTTTATGGACCGGTTGGACCTGAAGGTCAATGCCTCCAAATCGCACACCATGGTTGTAGGGACACAAGGGAAAAGCGGCAAGAGAGGAATTAAAACCTTCTTTTGCAAAGGAGAGATTGTGTCGGGAGTTCCCGTGTTTTCATACCTGGGCGTACTTTTTGACTGCAGGGGTACCTGGGGCCCACAGATACGTGCAAAAAGCCTAGCGGTTACAAGAACATCTAGGGCCATTCTAAGTTTCGCTAAAAGGCTGGGACATAGACCCATGAAGGCCATCATCAAGGTTTATAACAGTAAATCCCTTCCCGTGGCCTTGTATGGTGCCTCTTTATGGGGTTATGCACGACTAGAAGAAATCCAGGTAGCTGAAAATAGTTTTTTACGCTCTGTCCTGTCCCTCCCCCAATCCTCCCCGGTGTTCTCAATCCATACAGAACTTGGTTTGGACTACATCCAGGACAAACTGAGACTGGCCCCATTAATATACTGGCTTAAGACTTGGTTAAATCCTGAACTTGTGTTAAATCACACGATCATGAGGGATGTGATGAGTTTAGAGTATAGTCACAAGATACCATGGATGGCGTATTTGCACAAATCTTTTACTGAACTAGGTCGTCCAGATTTATTTACCTCCCCTTCGTGTATCACTAAGCAGGATGTGAGTCTTATAAAAAAACAGTTTATGGTTAGGGCATACATGCTGCGTGAAGAAGTCGAATTGTCAAAACCTTCTGTTCGAATGCATTATTTGTCACTTCAGTCACTTGCAATTGAACCCTATTTATGTTTTGTCACTAATCCGTTTCATAGATTCTTGTTAACAAAATTCAGATTTAACACTATTCATTTTTATTTGGGCAATTTTAATACCTGGATGAAACCTGAGTTAGCTCCCCCTTGCACTTGTGACAATTTTTCTGTTCAGGACAGTTTACATTTTGTTATGTTTTGCGATTTCTTTTCCGACCAAAGGAAAAAATACCTGCTACCAGTCTTAAGAGAAGCGGGCTTCTCCCAGGTGAGACCAGCCATGTTATACTTAAAATCACTGGGTAACATCTGTATCACATTCGCCATGGCCAATTTTCTTGTGGCAGCATCCAGAGCCAGAAGGGGCATGAATTTGGAAATTTGATGTTCATAATGTGTTTTTTTATCCAAATTAACTTGCTCGTAAATGAAATTGTTTAATTCTTTCTTAAATTGTAAATAATACTGTTTTTATGTACTTTGTATGATTTTAACAAATCGAATAAAGTTAATTTGACTGACTGACTGACTCTTGTAGACCTGAAAAGTGACCTAAAAGCTAGATCGTAGCTGCTGTATTGCTGACTTGCTGTCTAGCTATATAGCAAAGGGTAAATCACAATGATAAGTCAATTCCCAGAAAAGTACCAAGAGGTAATTCTGAGAAAGTACGAGCACAGATAACCCCAAAAGAATACTGCAACACAAAGGCCTGTTCATCCCTTCCAAAATTCACTATTTGCGATTGTGAATAATCGAGTCACTTCATGATTCCTGGATACAGTCACAACTCTCAGGCTGAAGGTTTGCTGAAGGAAGGTTGGTAGGGTTACTCAAGGGTTAAGCGAGCGAGCAAGCAAATTAACTGTATCAGAGTCAAGAGTCACAAGTCAGTTCAAGATATAAAAGTATTTAAGTATAAAAGTAATTTAAATTATATTAGTAATCAGGACCATGTTCCAAGCACTTATCTGACTCTTTGATGAGGGTGCTCGGGCACTAACAGAGAAGCAGAGGAGAAGTCCAGACCGCAATGGAACATAATGGAAATCACCTACGTCAATCTGGCAGCTGGAGTACAATCGGCCGGAAACAAACGATGCAGATAGGCGGAGGGGCTGGGTGGCTCACCCTGTGACCCAAGACAGCCTGCCGTACCCTCCAGCCTCAGAGCGGGAGAAGTGGAAACACTGTAAACTTGCCCCCGCACAACCGTGGAGGAGCCACAGGGAAATACACCAAGTGTACCGAGGGGGAGACACAGAGTCCAATGACACGGCTGCTCAGCGGGTATGGTAATTCAGGAGGTCTTTGGCAGGAGGGCAGCTCGACTGCTGCACACTACTCAGGCGTACGCCGTTCGGGACTTCAAGGCCCCCTGGAAATTAAAGATTGAGAAGCCCGGCGTTTTTCAGAACAGCTCCATCTATCACCCCTAATACTAATACTATTGCATCACCTTTACCAACTTCATTACTACTACCCCTATCAGTGCAATTACCACCATTACCAGTACCACCATTCCCATCACGACCACTAGAATTATCATATTAGCATCACCATCACTGCAACTATCACCATCAACATCATGACTGTCGCTACCACCAGTACTACTGTCACCACCACCTAAGACTACCAACAACAATATCACCATCACCATCTTCTTACTACTGGATTTACTACTGTGACTCACACTACCTCTCCTCCTACCATGACCACTGAAACTCCCACGTTGGTGTGTGTGTTTTGTGTATATAAACATTGTGTTTGACAGTATTATGTATATGTTTCAAAGAAAAGGTGATGTGGGATTTTGTCTGAAAGACGTACGAGTCTGTGTATGTGTGAAAAAAAAAAAGAAGAGCAGATCGGTTATTATTGCCACTGATTGTTTCTCCTGAGGCGGGCAGAATAGAGAGGAACAATCTGAATTTAAAGCTCCTAAACCCTCAGTGTTGATTTCTGGCTTAGCACCTTGATCTCTAATGTTTTCACCACTTATATATTGCTTCTGGAGATGTTATTTTTTGCCAGCATTTTCAGAGAAAGCCCCACAAGTCCACCTTGTAGCAGAGTTTGGAAGTGGAATAGCCGCTTTTAAACTCTGATTGGTTACACCTAAAGTTCCAAGCTTTTATTTTCTTTGCGTGATTAGGAGTGCAAATTTGCTTTGCCATGATTTGTTAGTAGCTGTTAAAATCAAGATGATTCATAATATGTATACTGATTTATTAGGCAATAGTAATGGAATAATATTGATTTGTGCTGCTTTCTATTTTTATATTATCCTAGGAACTAAATCTTCACTGCTGAATTCTCAAGGCTTCTGTCTCACTGCATATCAGCGACAGCGTTCTAGTAGTCTGCCTATATTTCCTGTCTCTTCACTGCAAGTGCATTCGAGGAGAGCCCGACTACGTATGAGCAGAAGCGCTGAAGATATACAAAATGTATCAAACACCTCTATTGTTTCTATCCATGAAGATAATCATAATGCAGAAAGGCCGGAGACTTTACAAAAAATGAATGAAGAGATATTTTCCAACATTTGCCAGTCAACAGAAACGGTTTGCCCGTCCCAAAAAAATACTCATCCTAAAGTTGTTGTTGATTCCAAAGAACAGTTGGAACGCCTATTGTTGCCAGTCAAAAACATGAAGGCAGAACCAGAACAGTCATCATTTGATGAAAGTGCTTCAGATGAATTGCCTTTACTTCACTCTGGTTATCTTAAAGGGACATACTCTTTTAGCTCAAGTAAGAGTAATTTTGCAAGCATGGGATCAACTTTTCATGCACAAGGTGGACCATCCACCAATGTTTGTAGCCAAAGCATTGCTTACCAAAAAGCAGTTTTTCAACAGTCGTCGTCTTCCGGAAAGAAAGCTTGTACACTTGTATCACCGGACAGGTATTTATTTATTTAGTTGTTTTTGATCTCAAAACATCAAATATGAGTAGGAATGTGTGATTCAGCCTGTCATGAGAACTTTGATTTTCCATAAATATCTCTTTGAGGGTGTTTCTTTGCACAAAATTCATGGGCACTTTTTTCTGTTCATATCTGGTGACAGTTTTAGTTTTTGTGTATTTTCCTAATCCCTAAGCGACTGACCTGGGACCAATAATGCCACAAGTCAGATCTGTATATGGATGCCCCCAAAACTATCACACATAACTCTTACATGACAGGGACACTTGGATTTGACCTTTTTGGTTATTTATGTCGCTTGAATTGCAACTGGTAGGTTTCGCATTGCATGTGAAATCTATTGTATTTAATACAAATCTTAAAAGGGGGTTACATCTCACCCTTTCTTTTTATATGTTCATGTGCTTGCCACTTACCTTTCCTCCGTTTCTATTGGTTGCCGCATGCTATTTCCTGTTATTTGTGTGTTTTTTCTCTTAAGTGGAGATTGGCCCAAGTACCCCTTTTCATCCACTTTTGTCGACCTATTTATCTGTGAGCAAGCATGTTTGGCAGCTGCATCTGATTTTACTCTCGTCCTCTACCCTTCACCTAATCTCTTTGCTGTTGTTTCCCACACTCCTTTGTATTTGTTTCCCAACCCCCGCTGTTTGTTCTTTCATTTTATGAATTTAAGATAGCTCTAACTCGACCCGAATGTATCAGAGCGCTTTACATAAGTATCAGTTGAATTAAAGTAAATGACAAGCAATTTTCTGTAACCAAACTCATGTAAGTATAAAACTGGGCCGTCTGAGTAGGATGTAACTCTGAAGTAGATGTTACTTTAAATCCAAGCACAACCACGAGTTCCATGGAAACATTCACAGGTACAGAGCGATTAAACGTAATTTGCCCAGAATGACAGAATGTTCATCCTCTCGCTGAGACTCGAACCATGTTCTTGAGCTTCAAGGTCAGTGCTCTTGCCCTTACTTTACATTCTCTACTAAAATTGAAAAGATCAGCATATAAGATGGCTGGCATGCCTTTGGAACGCACAATTAAAATGCATTTCAAAGCAGAGCCAGCCATCTTTTTTTTGTATGAAGCTTGTTTTTTCTACTTGCTTTATTTATGAACAAGCACTCCATCCTCACTCCTACCTTCGTCCCACTTTCGATTGTGTTTTGCCCACCCACAGCACTGTCAGTTGTCTCCTAACCTCCCACCCTTCTCCCATTTTGGTTGTTTCTCTGATACCCCACCCCTGTGTCTGTTGTTTAATGTGGGGCTGTTCCTGCCTCTCTGAAGCATATGAGGGCTAAGGGGCCTATTTTAGGTCACACCATTAATCACCTTTAAATATTAACCCCTTCGCTGCTAGGCCTTTTCCCCCTCCTGTGCTAAGCCTTTTTTGGGCTATTTGGGGTGGTGCGCGCTTAGGCCCCTGTAACATTTTGACCACATAAGGTATCCACACCAATTTTGCATCCTTTTCTTCCAACATCATGGGGATTCTAAAGGTACCCAGGGTTTGTGGATTCCCTTGGAGGGGTCCCAGAAATTAGCCAAAATACAGCAAAATTGTGGGTTTTTTCAGAAAAATGGGGAAAACGGGCTACAAATGAAAGCATCTGGATTTTTCCCTGCAAATGTTATCAAAAAAGGGGTTGTGAGGCTGAAATCACCATTTAGGGAATGACAGTCTTTTGTCAGAAAACCAACATTTTGTACACAGTTTAGGCATTTTTCTGGGACATAGACTATTTTTGCTATTTTTAGTGCTTTCAACCTCCTTCCAGTTAATGGTAAAAATGAGTATGAAAGCAATAATGGATCCTGGAAAGCTATACATTTTAGAAAAGTAGACACAATTCTGAATTCAGAAAGGGGTCATTTGTGTAGATCCATCAAGGTGTCTTTAGTTAAATATTGGAAAAATTGAAAATCAGTTGAAAAAAACAGCCTTTTGTGTCTACGTTTTCACCTGTAACTTCTAGTAATTATGACAGCTCTTTGAAAGCAATATACTGTTACATCCGCTGGACCTTCACGGTTGTGGTGATATATCGGACTTGTAGGTCCACCAAGAACCAGACGAACCCAGAGTCAAAAACTGAGTAGCAATTTGCAAAGGCTTTTTATTATGTACCGGGTATATAGCAATTATTGTGTGAAAATGTATACATGGAAAAATCGGTATGAAAGACACCTATGTATTTCTAAAATGGGTACAAGTTATAGAGTTTAGAAACAGTACATATTTGCAAATTTTCAAAATTGGGAATACTCATACTAGCATGAGAATTATTGGTCATTTTTCAGACATTAAGTCTCCCAATAAATATGGTACCTCACTTGTGGTGGTAGGCATAATGTCCACGACCGGAAGGGCTCAAAACCCAACGTGAACACACCACATTTTCACAATGAAGATTTACCCTTTTTTGCGAAGTGTGTAGCTGTCGTTTTTTAACTCTAGCTCTGCCGGCACTAGACACCAAGGGGAATTCAGGATGGGGTGACTTGACTGCCTGTCGCCAGGTTCTGTTACCCAGAATCCCTTGCAAACCTAAAAAATTGTCAAAAAAGACTCATTTTCCCCACATTTCTGTAGTGGAAAGTGTTGGTATCTGCGTGGATCCACACATTTCTACCCGCCCTGCGTTACCCAAAGTCTTACGAGAGAAACGGTACCTCACTTGTGTGGGTCGGCCTAGTGCCCGCGACAGGAAACGGCGCAAAACACAACGTGGTCACACGTCAATCTCATAGTGAAAAATGACCCTTCTTTGGCAAAGTGCCTAGCTGTAGCTTTTTGTACCCTAGCTCTGCCGGCACCCAGGGAAACCTAGAAAAGTTCTGGAATCTGCGTATATCCACACATTTCCTTCCACCCCGCGTTCCCCAAAGTCTTCTGAGAAAAATGGTACCTCACTTGTGTGGGTCGGACTAGTGCCTGCGACAAGAAACGGCGCAAAGCGCAACGTGGTCACACCTCAATTTCGCAGTGAAAAATGACCATTTTTTTTCCAAAAAGCCTAGCTGTAGTTTTTGAACCCTAGCTCTGCCGGCACCAAGGGAAACCTACCAAACCCACACATTTCTGAAAACTAGACACCCAGGGGCTTCCAATTGTTTAGCTGAAAAAAATACTTTTTTCACACATGTTTGTGTGGGGAAGTGTGGCATCACCAGGCTCACACATATTTCCTACCACACAGCGTCCCCCCAGGTCTCCCGATAAAAATGGTGCCTCACTTGTGTGGGAGGCCCAAGTACCCGCGACAGGCAAGGGCCCAAAACATTTTTTGATAGGCAATGTTGATGTTGCCTCTAAACGTTTTGTGCCCTTGGATGTCGCGGTTACTTGGGCCTCACACACAAGTGAGGCACCCTTTTTATCGGGAGACCTGGGGGAACGCTGGGTGGTAGGAAATTTGTGTGAGCCCGGTGATGCCACACTTTCCCACACAAAAATGTGTGAAAAAAGTGACTTTTTTCAGCTAAAATTGAGGTTTGCAAGGGATTCTGGGTAAGGGAACGTTGGGGGATCCACGCAAGCCATACCTCCTTGGAAGCCCCCGGGTGTCTAGTTTTCAGAAATGTGTGGGCTTGGTAGGTTTACCTAGATGGCCGCCGAGCACGGGGCCAAAAACCCAGGTGGACCCCTCTTGCAAAAGCAGGTGGTTTTGAGATCGACAATTTTGATGTCGCCTCACTACGTTTGGGGCCCTTGCCTGTCGTGGGTGTTTGCGCCTCCCACACAAGAGAGGCACCATTTTTATCGGGAGACCTGGGGGAACGCTGGGTGGTAGGAAATTTATGTGAGCCCGGTGATGCCACACTTTCCCACACAAAAATGTGTGAAAAAACTGGGGGGTTTTTTCAGCTAAAATTGAGGTTTGCATGGGATTCTGGGTAAGGAAACGTTGGGGGATCCATGCCAGCCATACCTCCTTGGAAGCCCCCGGGTGTCTAGTTTTCAGAAGTGTGTGGGTTTGGTAGGTTTCCCTTGATGGCCGCCGAGCACGGGACCAAAAACCCAGGTGACCTCCCTTGCAAAACCAAATTGTTTTGACATAATTATGTGTTAATTTCTGCAGCGTGAGATTTTTGGCACAATATTGCATGGAAAATGTGACAAGACATTTTTAAGTTTGCAGGACATTGTGGATAAAATAAATTGTTGGAATTCACAAGCGAGACATCACCATGTACTCCCATGGGTTAACAATAATATCTACATTTGGTAGGTTATTCTTAGATGGATGGTACACCTTGATAGAGAGACTCAAAAGACAAAGATTCCAGCACAGCTATCTATTCCTCAAACACACACACATACTGGTTGGATTTGGCAGGAGGGCGAGTGATGGTTCAGTACTTAAAATGTTATTAACAAGAGATTTCACAAAAATGAAATGCACTGTCAATAATTAAATGCACAAAAACCGAACCAGTGACTCGCATGCTCGTGGGCTGTAAAGACACAACAAGGCACCAACCGTTTTACAGGCGATTCACGCACCTTTCATACCTGATACACACAAGACCATTCACAAAACCAACACATTACAACATTATCAAAAAGGGACAAGGTACACCCTGCTTCAGAAAGACAAAAAAGACAAATATTGCTGCACAGCCATCTAATCCTCAAGCACACACATACTGGTTGGATTTGGCACGAGATTGAGTGATGATTCAGTATATACAATTGTAATAGCAAGTCATTTCACAAAAATGAAATGCACTGTTAATAATTGAAAGGACAAGAAACTTAACCATTGACTCGCAGCTCGTGAGCTGTAAAGCCACAACAAGGCACCAACCTCTTTACAGGCCATTCATACACCTTTAATAAGTGTGACACATACAAAAAAATAGAGAGTCAGGGTATAGACGATCACTCTTTTACCCCTTGGATCAATAATCATATAACAACAAAAGAGTGATGTACTGAAAAATATCAATAAATTCCTACCATTTCACAAAGGAGATTAAACGAGGAACACAGAACAACAACCACATAACCGAGTGAGAAAGAAACAAAATCTTTTAAAAGAACCCTCACTCCCCAACTTGGTTGGTGACATGCTTCATCATCGGGTTCCCACTGGAGGGACCGAATGTCCCCCCGGTGTGCTACTACGCCTGTTTACAGCGAAGCTGGTTCTTTTGTGTGTGAAAACAGTGAAAAACCAATTAAGTGTTGAACGTGTGTGAAATTTAAAAAATGCCTTGCTGTGACTTCTAATCACTTTATTAAGAGTCCAACCGGCATTGGTTAAAAACAGGTGAGATGGGACTTAGCTGAGTTTTATGATTGAAAACCCCGGTCCTCTAAAAAGATGGTCAACATGTTTCTGCTATTGAGCTAGGTTCGCTCAGCATTCGTCAGGACCTTGATGTTGATCCTCCGGTGGTATGCGCGCGCTAAGGCGCACCCAGCCGTGAGGATATTAGTGTGAAAATATAAAATATTGATTTACTCAAGGGTTTACCCGTGGGGGCACAACCAGTAATTGTTTGGGGCCCGCTATTGAATTCGCAATAGCTTCTCATATCATGGGCTTACACGGCAGGGGTTAACTTCACGCCGTGCAACTTTCTAGCCGGCGACTCCCCGCAAACTACCTACTCGGCAGCACTTCCGTGGCGCGAATGTGATGAACATTCACACCGCCAGCCGCGGGCCCATCACATTACAACACTCACACCAGCAGACAGCACCATTCAAGGGCCCATTTCTTTCACACGCCCACATTCCTGACACAGCAACTACACAAACTGATGGATTGCGTAGAGTGGCGCTCAGCTAGCAATGTGTGTAGTGACCAGCAGCAAGTCACTACTCACACACCGCCAGCCGAGCGCCAGTCCACGCACACCACCATCCAAGCACTAGTCCACGCACACCGCCAGCCAAGTGCCAATCCACGCACACCGCCAGCCAAGCGTCAGTCCACTCGCACCGCCAGCCAAGCGCCAGTCCACGCACACCGCCAGCCAAGCGCCAAACCACACACACCGCCAGCCAAGCGCCAGTCAACGCACGCCGCCAGCCAAGCGCCAGTCAACGCATACTGCCAGCCAAGCGCCAGTCCACGCACACCGCCAGCCAAGCGCCAGTCCACGCACCCCGCCAGCCAAGCGCCAGTCCACGCACCCCGCCAGCCAAGCGCCAGTCCATGCACACCGCCAGCCAAGCGCCAGTCCATGCACACCGCCAGCCAAGCGCCAGTCCATGCACACCGCCATCCAAGCGCCAAACTACGCACACCGCCAGCCAAGCGCCAATCCACACACACTGCCAGCCAAGCGCCATACCACACACACTGCCAGCCAAGCGCCATACCCCACACACCGCCAGCCAAGCGCCAGCCCACACTCACCGCCAGCCAAGCGCCAAACCACGCACACCGCCAGCCAAGCGCCAATCCACGCACAGCGCCAGCCAAGCGCAAGTCCACGCACACCGCCAGCCAAGCACCAGGCTCCACACACCCCCATCACATTTAGGATTTTTTAAACAAAAAAACACAAACAAATTGCAAATAGATACAAATCTACTAACATAAAATCTGAAACTAAATACATTGCACTAATGCCAACCTTGAAACAGAATACAAATTTTTAAACAATACAGACCAGGCAGTTCACTTTACCACTCATGGATACTCCCAAAAATTATTTTGCGTGTGGTTCGCTCTATAAGAAGCAGGCACACACAGCCCAGGGTTAGAAGGACACCCGGGGGAGAAAAGACGAGTCTCCTTCCGCAAACCTCTTCGCCAACAGACTCTACATCTCCTAGTGGGAAAGTCTTTTGTAGATGTGGGAGGAATGTGATCAGGAAAGTTGCGATCTTTAAATCGAGCCACATCCATCACCACTCCAAATCTAGGAACACTTACCTGTTCCACAACAAGGCTAGCTATCACAGAGTGCTGAAACTGAAGAAATGTCAACTTTGACGCAGGAGAACACTCCTTGAACACAATAAAAGCATTGAAAGTTGTTACATTGAAAAAATGGATGGCCAACTTCTTATACCAAACATAAGCCTTCCGAATAGCAGTGTAAGGTTCCAACCTCTGATCTACTCTGTCAACACCACCCATGTGCTGATTGTAGTCTAGAATGCACACAGCTTTGTGCACTTCAGCAACCTGACCCCAAACAGGCACAGGTGAAGTACTCTCATCATGGATGGTAGTCAGCATGTACACTTCCCTCCTGTCCACAAATTTCACAGCTAGTAGTTCATCACTACGCAAAGAACTGCACTGACCCCTCTGAAGTTTTTTACAAACAAGCTCTTTCGGATAACCTTTGCGGTTAGAGCGCATTGTGCCACATGCAAAAGTGTCCACTTTAAACAATTCCCTAAATAATTGCCCAGCAGTGTAGAAGTTATCAAGGTACAAATTGTGGAGTCTGTTAAACAGTCTTCTAGCAAGATCCCACGCAATTTTCTCTGAAACTCCAAAAGTGTACGGACAACCAGGGGGGTCAATAGTGGAATCTCTACCAGTGTACACACGAAAATTAAAAACATATCCTGTCCTACTCTCAGACAACATATACAGCTTAATTCCATATCATGCCCTCTTGCTAGGGATGTATTGCCTAAAAACAAAACAACCCTTAAACAAAACCAAAGACTCATCAATAGATATTTCTTTCCCTGGAATGTATATCTCTAAAAATCGATCTACAAAGTGGTCAAGAACAGGCCAAATCTTAAAAAGACGGCCACTGTCAGGGTGACTACGTGGCAACTCCAAAGAATTATCAAGAAAATGCAGCATGCGTAGCAAAAGTAAATAATGATCACGAGCCATAACTGCAGGAAAATAGCTGTTGCCATCAAGGTGCTGGAAGACCAATTTGAAGCCAGGTTCGGCTTCCTTAGCAAACCCATCAATAAAGTCAAACCCAAAAACTTCTTAGTCTCTTCCAAATTTGTGGGAGTCCACCGGGTAGCTCTATAGTGGGGCCTTAGTTTTTCACTGTTGTCCCTCAAAAACTGTTCAGGATACAAATTAGTCTGCTCAACAATCTCACCCAAAAATACATCATCCATAAATAACTGAAAATACTGTATAGGCAAAACATTTTCACAATCCACTCTACACCCTGCATCACCGCTAAAGGAAGGCAACACCGGCTGCACCATGTTTGGGTCAACCCAGAGTCCAGCACTTCCAGTAGGAAGCTTAGCAGCCTCAGGCTGCAACCCAGATGCCTCTTGCACCATCGGCACAGCAGTATCCTCCTCTAAAACAGGCACTTCATATGAACTGAGAGAACCTTCATCATCCGATGATTTCATGTGGAGAGAAAACTCATTGCCAGAATCTTCCCCTCCCTCCTCTCCCTCAGACGCACTGTCAGTCTCATAATCCGGCTCAGAGGAAGATTCAAGAAGCATACCAACCACCTGCTGAGCAGTCATTCTACGACTAGCCATAATGATTACTAATAAAGGTAACTTGTCAAACAAGTCAACAACAACAAATACTTTGTAAAATAAGTAATAAACAAAATGCACCTTTATCAAAAATACCTATACACTCCAAAACGATACCACTCACTTGCCAGAAGAAGCTAAACTCACCACCACATACTCTGCACAGACACAGTATGGATCAACAATATCCCACTAAAAAAGAAAGAGAAAATAAAAGTAAACATAAGACAATGCAAAACACATCACAAAGATTTTCCTGCTCAAAACACTAACTAAATATGCTGCCACTATGACACCACTTACAAAAAAATGCACCCTAACCCTACAATATTACTCATTTGGAGTACATACAACAAAAATGTTTTTCTTACCAAAAAAATGCAACTACTCAAAACTGCAGAACACCCACTGTTGAAACCGCAAACAGGAATGAAAAGCTTTACACTAGATTTAAAAGGAGAAAAAATAATTACAATCACATATGAAAATAATGCACCAGTCCACCTGCCAAGCTAAGGGGTATGTGGGCCTAACAGTATAAATTAAATATTCACCCCCGTAAAAGGGGAGCAACCCTTGCCCTTGAGGCCACCCCCCAAAACAAACATTTAAAAAACTCTGGTGTCTAATGGGCAGATGGGCCTAAACACATACTGCTACTCTGCCACCCAAAGAGGGCAGAAATGGCCACAATCCTCCTCCCATAAAGGGGAGCGACCCATGTCCAAGGGGCGGCTCCCTAACATAAAAATAAACCCTGGTGGCCTAGTGGCCCTACAAAAAAACCAGAAACGAGCTGCCCCTCAAGGTGATACCAAAGGGGATGATGAACGGAGCGCTTGAGCAAATCTAACACTCACCCCCTGTCAACTGATCTTGGTTTAATCCATCATCATTGTTTAGCTCACTCCACCACCCCAGTTCAGACTTGGCCATAGGCAAATCAGTCTTACCCTCTGCGCTTTCATTGCCCTAAGTTGGCAGGATATGCCCAGACGTGGGTCCCTTGCTCACTTTGCCACTGGACTCAAGCTAGCCTGGCTGATGGTGACAGATTAGGCAGAAACCGGTCCCACAATGGTTGTTTCCAGGGCAGGGAAGATATGGCTTGGCAGTTCGGGCTGGACTGTTCCCAGGAGGCACAGGGTCAGCCTAATTTGCATATGGCCATGTCTGAACTACAGTGGTGGAGTGAGCTAAAGCATGAATATGGATGAAAAATTCAATCTGCGCCACCCGCGCCCCCCCCCCCTCCCCAGGGGACAGACAAAGCCAAAAGGGGAGCGAGCCTTGCCCAAGGGGCCGCTCCCCCAACCAAAACCTAACATCATGGGCAAACAAAGCAAAAATGATGCTCCCAAACGGGGAGCAACCCTTGCCTAAGGGGTTGCTCCCCAAAACAAAAGCAAAAACATTGTGGCCTTGCTGCTAAAATGGTCCCCAGGGGGAGTGACCCTTTCCCAAGGGGCCACTCCTGAGCACATTGGTAAATTAGGGCCAATGAAAAAAAAAAAAAAAAATCTGCCCCCCCACCCCCAGGAAGCAGACAAAGCCTTTTGAACCCCACAAGGGGAGCGACCCTTGCGAAAGGGGTCTCTGCCCAAAACAAAAAAACATCATGGGCTGGCTAAAATGAAGGCAAGAAGACCTACTTTGGATTTTATGTGCTGAAATCACTTTGTCTGTGAAACTCAGTCATGTGTTAGCCGCTCAGAATATCTAAACTAATAATTATGCTGTAAAAGTCATAAAGCAGTGACACTGGACCTGGTGAGGCTCTGTTTCAGCCTAGAAATAGCGATAATCGATTAACTGGGTAAAACTTGACTAAGAGGTTGCTCCCCAAAACAAAAAAAAACATTGTGGGCTTGCTAAAATGGCCCCCAATGGGAGTGACCCTTGCCCAATTGCTCTCCAGTTTCAGAATCTCCTGATTTCTAGAGTTGCAGAAGAAGAACTCTTGTGTTCTATTTTTATCATGCATTCAGGTATCAAAGTTATGCTGGAATTTCAACTGATTTCTTACATTACTGCAGTTTTCTCACCCTTAACCTTTTTACTTTAAGCCATGTTGAATAGTAGCTGAACTGCTATGCAACATGCAAA
Organism: Lissotriton helveticus; assembly: GCF_964261635.1. NCBI lineage: Eukaryota > Metazoa > Chordata > Amphibia > Caudata > Salamandridae > Lissotriton > Lissotriton helveticus. The sequence continues at coordinate 1,152,774,924 of NC_136067.1, read as the reverse complement.
AAATAATAATTGACAAAGCCAATATATTTTGCATAGGCGAAACCTATTGGCTTTGCCAATGCTTGTTTTTAATAGGTACTTCTAATGAACACTTTTTTTTCAGATTTCTAATGTTGCAAAGTCCTCCTGTGCTGAGGGCACCCCCATTTTTTCCTTTGTTTTGTTGATTGGTACTGGTGGTAACTGACTGGCTGTATCCTGGGCTCTGCTAGGCAGGTCCAGCACCAGTGCTATGGTGAAACACAATACAAATACAGTGAAAACACCTAGACATATCAGGGTACCCATATGTATGGCATGACCTACCCTATAAGTCCCTGGTACATAATAGGACAGGGGGATTAAAACAACCTTTTTGTTCCTAGAGTATAATAGGACATGGCAATTTGGGGACCAGCAGCCCTTTCTGCACTTGCATGGGTGCATCTTCAGCGCGGGGACACGCTTCTTAGTGTAACCATGCGCTTTATAAATTTCCCTTATTATTATTATTATTATTATTGCTGAGAGCCTGAGGTCATTTTAAAAGCAGCCCTCTGTTGCAGGACAGCTTTTAAATGTAAATTGTGCCCAAATTCGACTTTGGTGTTAGGGTGTAGGAGGCTGGCTTAGTATATGGTGCACACTTATTTAAGTGATGCACCTTGTACTAATCCAGACAACCCTTATGGTGATTTTAGTGGTCTTTGGTCATCTTTGAAATCTCTCAAAGTGGTAGCTATGGAAAGCAGCATTCAGGCTTATCTTGAAGGAGTGTAAAGCAGCTTGTTTTGCCATTTCATTTGAATACCTTTACAGATCTGAAAGAAACATGTTAGTTCTAGATTCCTTACCTTAGAATTACTCCTAGGTGTCTGACTGGATCCGTAAAGTTTTTTCATCTGTGGTACCTCTGCACGTCGGAAGGTGGCATCGGTCGGCTCCGCATCTGTTGTTGGCATCGTGGGAGAGGCGGAGATCAGAATACTCTTGTCTCCGGCTGAGTCTGGGCTCCACATTAACCTCCTGGAGCTCCGGGCGATTAGTCTTGCACTGAAAGCATTCCTTCCCTCTGTCCGGGCAGGAGTAGTGCAGGTGGTTGCCGGGATGACGTCGCAGTAGCTACTTAGACGCTGCCCTTGCGGCTGACGTCAGTTCTTTCTTTTTCTATGCCAGCCAGCGCAGATCCGGAAAGAGCGGTACCTCCAGTCACTTTTTGACTGACTTTTTCTCGACTTTTTTTTCGAGTCTTAGACTCCTAAGGTTCACAAGGGATGCCTGGCTTCCAGCCATTCGGTTACTGTCATTGGATGATGTCGGTGACAGAGTAGTGCAGGTGTTCACGGACAACACCACCGCCATGTGGTACTGCAACAAACAGGGCGGGTGGGGTTATGGACCTTATGTCAAAAGGCCCCTGCCTCTGGACATGGCTGGAACATCAGGACATATCACTGGTGGTTCAACACCTGGCAGGTTCTCTGAACGCCAGGGAGGACATTTCACAACTGTCCCCTGAGGCTCTTGACTCAAAACAGCGTTCCTGGTGGCCATCACATCTTCCCGACGAGTGTGTGAGCTCCAGGCGCTTTCTTCTAAGCCTCCTTTTCTCTCTATACATCCAGACAAATTTGTCCTTCGTACTCATCCATCCTTCCTGCCCAAGGTTGTCACTGCCTTCCACTTCGGGCAGACTATCACTTTACCCACCTGTTTTCCGCCTCCGCATCCTTCGAAAGAGGAGGAGCGGCTCCACCGTCTGGACCCAAAACGTGTGCTTTCTTTCTGTCTAGATCGCACAAAACAGTTCTGGGTGGATGACCAACTCTTTGTTGGCTAGGTGGGTGCCAAGAAAGGTCAGGCCGTACACAAACGAACCATTTCGCTTGTGTACGGCCTGACCTTTCTTGGCACCCATTTCGGGTCGTTTTGTGTATAAAAGCATGCTATTCTCTGGCTAAAAAAGAGCCTCCAGTGGGGCCACACGCCCATTCCACCAGGGTGACGGCAGCCACCACTGCCTTGGGATGAGGAGTTCCTCTGAATGACATCTGTCAGGCAGCTATGTGGGCATTGCTGCCCACGTTTGCTAAACACTACTGCCTGGACAGTCAAGTCCAGAGAGATGGGTTCTTTGGCCGTTCTGTTCTCCAGGACTTTCTGGTGTGATCTTGGTTCACAGACCCACCAATGGGGTTGATATTGCTGGGGTATCTATTCTAAGGTAAGGAATCTATAACTAACGTGTTTCTTACAGATGAACAGGTTACTTACCTTCGGTAACAATATATATGTAAGAAACATTAGTTAGTTATAGATTCCTTACCACCCCACCCATCCTCTCCGTTCTGCGAACTGATTTCTAGGGTTAAGGACATTCTTTCAGGGCCCTAGTTTTGTGCACCAGTGGTCAGTGTCTTGCATGGCTCTGTGTTTCTGGCGTGGAAAGTCGTGTACAGAACTGACTTCAGCGGGCGAGGGCGGCTTCTAAGTAGCTACCGTGATGTCATCCCGGAGAACACAACGGCGGACGCGGAGCCGACCAACGCTACCTTCCGACGCGCAGAAGTACTGCTGACAAAAAAACTTTCTGGATCCAGTCTGATGCCTGGTGGTAATTCTAAGGTAAGGAATCTATAGCTAACTTATGTTTCTCACAGATATATCGTTACCGAAGGTAAGTAACTTGTTCTACGTGATTAGAATATCGATAAAATGCAATGCTAAAAATCTATATGTATGAGCAGCTTTACATAAACCTTCACAGACAAAAATGTACAGTTAACAATAAATAGAGAATCTGAAAGACACGTTAGTGATAGATTCCTTACCTTGGAATATCCCCAGGCGTCAGACTGGATCCGGAAACTTTTGCGTAGCAATACCCCTGCGCGTCGGTAGGCATCGTCCGCGGCTCCGCGTCCGTCGTCGTTAGTGCCGGAATGACGTCGCTGGAGTACTTAGACGCCGCCCTCGCGCGCTGACGTCAGTTCTTCTTTTTTTCGCGCCAGCTAGCGCTGATCCGGAGAAGCTCTACCCCTTAGTCACTTTTTGACTAAACTTTTCTGATCTTTTGATCTGTTTTTCTCAAGTCGCTCGACTCCTACGGTGCCGGTAGGGATGCCCGGATTCAAACCCTGCTCCAAGTGCAGCCGACTGATGTCGGTTGCCGACCCCCGTCGCTGGTGTCTTTAGTGTCTAGGCCTCGACCACGAAGACCGAACCTGCTCCGACTGCCGGGCCCTGATATCTAAGGCTAGGCGGGAGCGGTCCCGCAAGCGGCTTGAGCTCCGGCAGTCGGCCCCACGCCGTTCGAGGTCCCGTCCCACAGGAGGTCGAGGGACCGGTCGCGGGGTCGGAGCCCTCCTAGCTCCGAGAGTCGGCATCGGTCTTCAGGATCCAGGTCCTCAGGTAAGAGGCATGAGAGGTCGGAAAGGCGTCATCGTTCTTCCTACCCACCCCGACGCTCGCGCGACGCGGCCGGTGGTTTAGGTGACACCACCCACGCGGCTCCGATAGAGTCGCGGGCATTGCAACCTGCCCCATACCTTCCGGTCCCTGGGCATGATGTGACGCCAGAGGAGATCGAGCAGTACCTCATGGCCATGAGGTCTCTCCCTCCTCCGCCGGGCTCAGTGACACCTTCGGGCCCAGCGGTCCCGGCTGGAGGGCCTAGCGCGTCGGGTGCTTCGGCCCCGGTCGACCTCACGACCTCATCGGTGCCGGCCCCTAGGGTGTCGCCCCCGGTGACGCCGTCCCCGATCCTGCCCTTGATTCGGTTCCGGCGCCGGAGCGGTGCCGCTGGGCGCCGCTCTCGAAGTCGTATGGAGACTTTTACTTCCACGAACCTGCCCTATCCGTTGAACCTGAATTTCAGGTGATGGGTGACGAGGGAAATTGGGAGGGGTCCGTGGAAAGAAGAAAAAGAAGTGCCAGTCTCAAAAGGACTGGACATATGAGCTTGGGGATGCCAGTGGACTGGACACTTCGCCAGACACTTGTTTTGTCTCCCCTCCAACCGTGGCTACGGAGGAGGGGGCTGCCTACAGTGTAGTGTTGACGCGGGCAGCCAGGACATTGGGCCTGGAGCTCCCCGTCGCGGCCGTGAGGATTAACCTCCTCACTGAGGTCCTTAAACTGCAGGCAAGCTCGGCTGAGCCTCTGCTGCCGTTTAATGATGCCTTGTGTGACGTTCTTTTGGGCACTTGGTCCAAGCCCGCTACAGGTCAGCCTGTAAATAGGAACGTGGCCAGACGCTACCGCCCGGCTCCGGGCGACCCTTGCTTCTTCTCCACCCACCCCACCCCCGAGAGCCTGGTCATCCCGATCGGGAATCCAAGAGGTACGAACAGTTCGGGAAGAAGGTGTTCTCGTCCCTGAGTTTGGGACTGCGGTCAGTCAATACCGCATGCCTCTTGGGCCGCTACACCCACACTCTGTGGGACACGGTCGCGGACGTGCTGCCACAATGTCCGGAGGAGGCCCGGACTAAACTCGCCCAATCCCTTACGGAGGGTCGAGATGCAGCGCGCGATTCCATCCGGTGTGGGCTGGATACCACGGACTCACTGGGCAGAGCGATGGCAACGACGGTGGCGGTTCGACGCCACGCCTGGTTGAGGACCGCCAATTTTTCGGCTGATGTTCAGGCCACCCTTCTGGACATCCCGTTTGATGGCCGTCGCCTCTTTGGCGACAAGGCAGCCCATGCGCTTGAGCGTTTTAAGGACTCCAGGGCTACCGCCAAGTCCTTGGGCCTCTCGGCCCCACGCCAGCAAACGGCTGCCTTTCGCTCCTTTCGTGGACAAGGAAGGGGCGCTCCCACACGTGCTGCCAGCCACGCACCGCAGGCTAATACACAGCGCGGTGGCGGCCGTGGAAACCGCCGTGGCGGCGGTCGGGGACAGCGGCGAGGCCAGTCCACACCTTCTCATAACAGAAGGAGTACCTAGGGGTCAGAGCATAGCTGTCACTCAACTATGAGCCCATACACCAACACCCAACATGTGCCAGTATTGTAGGAACGAACAATGCAGTGTAGCTAGGCGAAGAAAAGCCCAAGAGCAGAGGGAATTAGTCCCATCAGAGGCCACACTGTATGTCTGGTTTTAGACTTGGGAGACTGAGGGATAATAATAAACTATCGAGATCTACTCAGCCTATCCAATTTTATATTTCACTCATTTTCACACTGCTTTTCAGTAGGCACACCTATTTCTTTATAAACACTCTCCCTCTATGATCACATTCTGTGCACATTTCCATACGGTCATAAGAATATCATGAGACCGTTTTGTCTGCTCCCTGAGCAAAGGGATACTCAAATGATGCAAGAGAGGGCGGTACAGTGTGGCCTCTGATGGGACTAATTCCCTCTGCTCTTGGGCTTTTCTTCACCTAGCTACACTGCATTGTTCGTTCCTACTATACTGGCACATGTTGGGTGTTGGTGTATGGGCTCATAGTTGAGTGACAGCTATGCTCTGACCCCTAGGTACTCCTTCTGTTATGAGTCATGTTGTTTGGGGCATGTACCTAGTGAGGGTCGTTAAACTCGCCCTTGGACCCTCCGATCAATTGGCTTGTTGTATACAGTCCACACCTTCCCCTGCAGCATCCGCCTCAAAACCCTCCTAGTCCGTGCTTTCAGGCCCATGTGACGCCAGTGGGGGGCAGTGTTCGCCATCACCACTTCCACTGGCGCACTGTCATGTCGGACATGTGGGTGCTGCAAATCGTCCGAAGGGGCTACTCCCTCCCCTTCGAGGCGACCCCTCCAGCCATGCCACCGCAATACCACCGCGTGTCGGGATTTCACTTGCAACTTCTGCAAGAGGAAGTTACGGCCCTCTTGGCCAAGGGGGCCATCGAGCGCGTTCCTGGGCCAGAAGTAGGGTGTGGTTGTTACTCCCACTACTTTCTGCTACCCAAGAAGGGCAAAGGGGGCCTACGCCCTATCTTGGACCTACGGAACGTCAACGGCTTCCTCCGGAAGGAGAAGTTCAAGATGCTGACTTTGGCTCAGGTCCTAGCTGCCTTAGACCCAGGAGACTGGATGGTAGCGTTGGACTTGCAGGACGCCTATTTTCACATCCCCGTCCTGCCGGCCCACCGGCGTTACCTGCGGTTCACGGTAGGCCACGAGCACTTTCAGTTTACCATGCTCCCCTTCGGCCTTACCAGCGCCCCACGGGTGTTCACGAAAGTGATGGCGGTGGTCACAGCTCATCTGCGCAGGTTAGGGGTTTCAGTCTTCCCCTACCTCGACGACTGGTTGTTGAAGGCGGGCTCGCCCCAGACAGTCGTCAGCCACCTCCAGACTACAGCCGACCTCCTGCACCTGCTGGGGTTCTCCATCAATGTGCCGAAGTCACACCTGTGTCCCTCTCAGAAGCTCCTCTTCATCGACTAGACTAGGCGCAGTTTCGGGTTTATCTGTGGACTGAGGATCTACATTATTTGTGCATATTTAGAACTCCTAAAATCTCCCATAGGTGTCTCTGTTTCAGGGGGGGGTTCGGGGTCATGTAGCTATAAGCAGGGTCCTTATAAAACATGTTTTTATTAGACCCTGATGTTGGAGAAATGGGACTTTTAATTTTCCCCATTGTAGATTCCCAGCCACATAGGTTAACATTGCAATAGTTTATGAACTCATAACTAGCACTAGGAATTCACGAAAAACACCATGCACGGACTTAGGAGAATTGTTTTGATAAGTCCAACAATATGCTATTATTGAATTTATCTTAAAGAATTTGCAGATGTCGGGGGAAGGAAGCTATGGAAATTAGTCATAATGAAGGTTGGTTTAACTAGCAATTGCTCCTCTGCTGAGAATTCATCCATATTGAATTATGGAGAAATGGTGCTTTCTAGGAGACCATTATGCCACACTTTGGAGGGAATGGTCATGCTTCGTGTGAGAAGTTGGCCTGATATGTGATGTCTACTATTCTAGTGGGCCCCCTGTATCAGTCCAAACAACCCTTATGGTGATGGTTGTAAAGTCAACCTTATAGACCAGCTATCCTAGTGGTAGCATGGACAAAGCAGTCTTAGGCTAACACTTCAGAGAGCATGTGAAGCCAATTGTTTTACCAATAATAAGCCCTTGAATACCAGATGAAAGGACACCTCACAAGGTATATATAAAATATATATGAATTTATTTCTAACACAACCCCTCTGCACTTTTTATGAGGTCAGAGTTCGAGATACAGCACAAGTAACTTAATAAGCATACGTTAAGTTGCACAAATACAATTCTACCCTAGGAGCCTCGTAAACCATATACTAAAGAAGTGGTATAAGAACCACTTCAGGACAGGTGAACAGGCCTAGGGCCTTGGAAATCGGTGGGGCTACACAGAGTAACCGAAGGTTAGGAAGCAGGAGTCCCACAGGATGCGTGTGCAGTGTCTAAACACACACACGGGTTCTCATGGACTTACTTTATTTATTTATTTATTTATTTTCACATTTATAAAGCGCACTGTTACCAAACGGTGTCCTGGCGCTGAATGACCACTGGTGTGCATGACAGAAAGAATAATGTGTGAATAGCCATGTCTTCAGGGCCCTCCTAAAGGGCAGCAGGTCTGAAGTTTGCCTAAGGGCCAATTGCAGAGCGTTCCAGGCCTTAGCTGCTCTAAGGGACGAACTCCTTCCCCCCCAACAAGCCTTCCTGACTCTGGGGACTACAATCAGTCCTTGATCGGCAGACCTTAATGATCTTGTCGGTTTGTACCACTGGAAGAACGGGGTCATGCAGTGGGGGCCCAGCCCTTTTAATGCTTTGAAAACTACACAAAGTGTCTTAAAACCTATTCTTTTGCGTACTGGTAGCCAGTGTAGCTTTACCAGATCTTGTGCTACTGAGGCAAATTTGGGTGTGCCCGTGATCAGGCGGGCCGCTGCGTTCTGTAAGATTTGAAGTTTGTTTAGCAGCCCCTGTTGGGCATTTAGCAGCAGGCTATTACAGTAGTCTAGCCGGGATATTACTATTCCTGTTACCACTGTCTTTCTATGTTCATCGGGGAGAAAAGGCAGAACTTTTCTTATTGTTTTTAAGACATAGTGGGTGGATGAGGACAGGGCGTTAACTTGAGGTCTAAAGGAGAGAGTATCGTCCATCAGTACCCCCAGGTTTTTTACCTTTGTGATTGGAGAGGGGACTATCCCCATTTCCTCAGGCCACCATCTTAGGGACCAGAAATTGTCTTTGGCCCCGAACAGCAAGACTTCAGTATTTGTTGAGTTCAACTTAAGACCGTTTTCTGCCATCCAGTTGCTGACCTCGCGCATGCAGTCCTTAAACCTGTCGGCTGTGTCTTCCACTCCACCCGGTAGCAGCGACACTACAATCTGCGTGTCGTCTGCGTACGATGTTAAATTAAAGCCGAAATATCTTATAACTGGCGCCAGGGTGGAGACGTACACATTAAAAAGAGTCGGACTCTAGGATGAACCCTGAGGGACTTCACAAGGGAGTACAAAAGGGGCCGATTCAAGTCTCCCAGTGCACCACCTGAGTCCTGCTGGAGAGAAAGGCCTGCAAGATCTTGAGGGCCTTTCCTTGAATCCCGCAGGCCCCCAACCGGTCCACCAACAACCTGTGGTGCACTGTATCGAAGGCCGCGGACAGGTCCAGCAGGATCAGGGCGGCTCTGCCTCCTGCATCCATCACTTGTCTTATATCTCCGGCGGATTTTATCAGGGCCGAATCTGTACTGTGCCCTGCCCTTAATCCATGCTGAGACGGATCCAGACATTGTCTTATCCCCAGAAAAGCGCTCAGCTGAGTGTTCATTATACCCTCTATAATTTTAGCTGGTCGCGGTAACCTGGCGATGGGCCGATAGTTGTTCAAATCGGCCACATCTAGGTTAGATTTTTTCAGAAGGGGTAGAATGGATGCTTGTTTCCAACGTATAGGGAACTCACCACTTTCCAGCATGTTATTGAAGAGTGGGGTGAGTCCCGCTGCTATGATGGATGGGGCTGCTTTTGCAATGGTGGCTGGGCAGGGATCACGAGGGGAGCCTGATTTAATCCTCTGTAGCCGGTTCCTAACCTCCTCCTCTGTAATAGGGGAGAAGTTAAGTAACCTTTCCGTATACCTGTCGGTCTCTGAGATCTCTGGATTAGTCTCTGGAGGATTAACCTTAACTAAGTGATCCAGGGAATAGAAAATCTTCTCGACCTTACCCTGGAAGAATTTGGCCAGATCTTCACATAGTTCCCGACTCGGGGGAGCCTCCACTGGTTTGGGGGCTGCTAGAGATGACACTGTGCGGAATAGTTCTTTAGAGGAATTACTAGCTTCCTCAATGCGATTGGTAAAAAAGGCCCATTTGGCCGATCTGATCATCTCTTTGTAGACTCCCAGTTCTGCATTGAGTAGCTTTTTGTCAGCCTCCTTGTAATTTTTCCGCCAGTTTCTTTCCAATTTTTTGCATATCACTTTGTGATCCCTGATTTGTTCAGAGAACCAGGGGGCCGATGGACTAGAGCGCTTAGAGTGGTAGGTTTTTGGGGGTGCTAATTGCATACATGCCGAGTCTAACCAGTTTGTATAAGTCGTTGCCGCTTCCTCAACAGTTCCTAAGGAGTGCGTCATTGAGGATCTCAGTAGGCTCTCGAGGGCCTCACCGTCTATGCTTTTCCATTTCCTAATCATTCTGGGTGGGTTCATAACCTTACTAGGCCTGGGGAGAGGAACTAGGGTAATACTGAAATGGATTGCGGCATGGTCCGACCAGGGGACAGGGTCAACTGCCGTGACCACCAGGTTAGGATGGTTGGAGAAAATGCCATCTAGGGTGTGTCCAGCCTTATGAGTCGGGCCCGCGACTTTTTGACATAACTCCACCCCCTGCAACAATTCGATGAGTTCTCGTGTATCTGTGTCAGATATACATTCCAGGTGAAAATTGAAGTCACCGAGCAGGGTGAATGTTTAGGCGCATACTGCTTCTTCTACCAGGCTACCCAGAGTCGAGAAAAAAGGGGCCTTAGCCCCCGGGGGCCTATAGAGTAGGCAGCCTTTTAGGGTTTGGTGGTCTGATAGGGTGAGATTAAATGCAAGCGCTTCATCCGAGCTCATTGCAGCGGGCTTGAAACTTCCTCCTACTGATTTGTGATAGATTACAGCCAGTCCACCACCTTTCTTCCCTTTTCTGTTCTGCACAAAGCAATCATAGTTAGGGGGGGTGGCTTTAACAATGTCTGGGCCAGAGGCTACATCCGTCCAGGATTCAGTTATAAATGCCACCATTACATTTGACTCCAATATCAAGTCAGCCAGTTCAATGCTATGTTTCACCAGGGACCTGGCGTTTACCAGCATGCATTTTACTGTCGCCTGCTCTTTTCTTTCAGTGACTCTATCTGAGTCAACAATAGTCTTACTGGTTTGCCATAGAACCTGGGGAAGAACTTGCTTACAGCTTGCACATTGATGTGGAGTTGTCTGTGTGTCTATGCACTTTCCAACCTAGCACATCCTGATATTCTGTCTTCGCCCCCCAAAGCCCACAACGTACTGCGGTTATAGGTGAGGCGGCTTACTGAGTTTGAGTTAGACTCCAATCGGCCAGGGTTTTTGGCCTTAGGCGCGGGCCAGGCGCGGACGGGCGCAGACGGGCTTGCCTTTGGGGCGCCTTCGGCGCGCCCGTCAGCTGCGCTTCCTGGGGGGGGTGACCATTTTGTACTGGCGAGGGCGGGAGGGGCCTAGCACTAGTCTGCTAGCCCTGCTCCTGCTCCTCACCCAAGATGGCGGGACCCCAAGCAGCACCTACTCGGCTGCGGTGGGGGCGGTCCAGGGATGAATCAAAGCAAAGTGGGCCGAATTAAGTCTGCACCAATCCGTCGAAAGGGAGAGTGACCCACTATGACACAGCGGTATTTAGGCAGTGGGTGAGTGGAAGATCAATAAAAATATTTACCAAGTAAATAATAGCAAGTGCAAGTTAAAAAACGTCGATAGCGATATTAAAATAAACAGCAGTTTCTCTCTTCTAGTCCCGGCTTTCCGCCTGAAGGACGGTAGGTTTCACACACCACACACAATAGCAATCACACTTTCAATGGGAACATAAAGTTTAGAAACTAGTTGATTTCAGACCTTCCGGGTGGTCTACGGGAAAACCCAGTTAAAGTAGGACACTTGGATAGTTATTACCCACGGGAGAACCGGAGTATTCGAGTTACCTCACCCAGGGAAGCCGGGTGCATAGGTGCCAAGTTGTGTCGGGTTTCGTCGTCGAATCCTATGGAGAGCTGCAAGAAGATGCTGCAGGCGACCAGGAGGAAGATGTCTGGGTGGATCCAAGGGTGGATCGAGGAAGTGAAGAACCTGAAAGCAGAGGGGACAGAGTCTGGGTCACTAGCCAGTGACCGGGAAGGAACCAGGCGATGTCGGGATGCAATCAGGTGATGTCGTGAAGCTTGTCTCTGCAGCCACGTGGACCAGGAGGCGTCGACGACGACCAGGAGCTGGATACGGACTGTCCCACGAAGGATCTCGCTGTTGGCGGTGTCGGCTTCCGGATTGGAGTCAACAAGCCTTGGCAAAGGCAACCCACGCAGGATGTGAAGATCGGCTTCTTGTACAGACCAGCAAGGTCTGTGGGGCTTCCCTTTTGCAGGAATGCAGGAGCAAGCCCAGAGCAACCAGGCAAGCAAGTGATTCAAAATGGAGTCTTCAAGTTGGCCACTAGCCAGCGGGCTAGCAACCGCGAAGATGCATCAAGAGGAAATGCAAGAGCAGGCCCCACGCAGTACTCGTGGAGTGTGGAGGGCTGATCTTTGGTGCACTTACGACACGGTGTTGGGGCTTCTCAAGTCCCAATGCACTACTTCGAGGACGCCTCAGAAGCTGCACAGTTTAGCAAAGAGCAAAAATGGCCAGGTGTCCGGTCCCACGTCTCTCGTGTCCGCCACGGGTTTCAGCTTTGCTGGAAGTGTGGGTCGGGGTCGGAAAAGTCTGGAAGTCCAGTCCTGTGAAGCAGAGTCGTCTGGATCCTTCGGGAGCGGCTACAAAGCAAACCGGCAATTCGCTAGGTGGTGCCTGTTTGCACAGGGTGGTCACTCCGTGACCACAAGGGAGATTCTTCAGTCTTCTAGTTGCAGTAGAATGTCGAAGGTCCAGAGTTTCGTATCAGAGTTTCAGTTCAGGATAATCTAAAGTCTCTAGACTCAGCTCCTAGCTTTATACGAATTAAAGGGGCTGGATTACCTGCTAGTTCCCTCCTATGGGTGGGACCAGGGAAGGGGGTGGTTACACCCCTTTCCCTTTGTCCAGTTTTGCGCCAGAGCTGGGGCTGGAGTGCCCCAGCAACTGGTTTGAACCGGACTATGCATGGGACACCTTGTGTGCCCCAGGCAGTGTCTCATTCCTTTCAACCCACCCTGCACTAATACACTATAGCCTGTCTGGGGAGGTGCTAGCACCTCCCAAGGCAAGAAACCTATTGTCCAGGCCCCCCTCGCTGGAAGGGCTCCCAGCTGCAGGAGGTCAGACTTGTGTCTGTGGCAGCAGCATCCATTTTGTGATGCTGAGGCTCTGTTTAACTTTAACCGGGTAAAGCTACAACTCCATGTCTTCTCCCTCTAAAAGGGTGGAATGCTACCCCACCGCCAGAACTGGTGGGGGGGGGGGGTAGTATCCCAAAGCGTATGACACCTTACACGACATGTTTTGATAAAGCCAAACCAAAGTTAGCAATAACCGCGAGGATTATAATGCACTTAAGAGTATATGGTATGGCTATATCATAGAACAGCTATAAGGACATGGTTTCGAAAGCTGCAGACAGGCTCAGCTCATGCTAGAGCACCTTCTCACATAAAACCAAGCACTCTGCCTCCACGATTGTTAAGGCCTGCCATAGGAGTGACTTATAGGTATATATGTGTCTATATATAATGGTAGGTATAGGAATACTATACCTAAGCAAGGGGTGATTACACAACCTTGCCCCAGCTGAGTGATCAGCCAGTTGTGTCAATTTGGATGGCCAGCCAGGGGTGGCATAATTCATGCTGCAGCCCCTGGTAGGCCTTGGATGCACCTATGCCCTGGGTACCTATGGTACACTATACAGGGGTCACAAAGGTGACCCAATACCCAATTGGATATGTACCTAAAGTACATGGTATGAATTTAGAGAGAGAACAGCTGGGCTGTGGGTCTGATTAGCAGGCCCACAGCCACACTAGAGTTGAAAAACCAGTGGATCAGAGCAAAAAGCGGGGGTGAACATAGGAAGCAGACCCTATTCTCCTACACTTCGGGTTTTGCCCTGAACCTCAATGGATAGGAGTGACCACCTGCTTGACCACAGAGAACACTGAATAAGTATCTGAGAGGGGCAGAGCCTCTCAGATCTGCTGCTTGAAACTAAGAGAAAAAGAAGGGCCCGTGCAGGAGGCTTGATTTGTACTAACCAGGCCCTGCACTCTGACTGACTGCGCCTTCTGTACAATCTGGAACTACAGCCATGTGGACCTAACTTGCTTCATGAAGACTAAAGAGTGGACTCCTTGCAAGCTCCAGAAGTTTGGATCAACTTAAAAAAAAAAAGCCCCAGAAGTGGACTGAATCACCCTGGCAAGCCGAGTTGGCGACCCTCAACAGCGAGCAGTCCTTCCCTGCTTGTTCGTGCCACGTAAAAGCACCGGAGGTCTGACTTACAGAGTTTGACCGGGATCTCGTTGAAAGTCAAGCCAGCGAACCCTCACCAAACCTGGCTTGGTGAAGAGCATCAGGGGTCCCCGACAGAAAAAGCTCCAGGAAGGATTCTGAGTCCAAAGGTAAGAGACTTGAAAGGCTCCACAGCGAACGACATGCCGCCGACCTTCAACCGCAAGCTGGCCTGGATCCCTGGTACGTCCTGCTGGAAATCTCCAGAGATCCGGCTTCCAGAGTTTGAGCAGGAGCATGCTGAAAGTCAAGCCGGCGAACTCGAACTGGTAGAGAGTATCAAGGGGCATCAACAGAAAAAGCTCCTGAAAAGTTTCCAAGTCAGAAGGTAACAACTTTGACAGAGGCCTACCGCGCAAGGGGTACCTGCACAGTTAGCCTAAAAGCTTGACTTTGTCCCGGTCTAGCCCAACCAGATGTCGCAAGAGGCGCTATAGGTTTCAATGTGCTATATAGTGCTAAATCTTTGAAAATTCATATTGCTGGTTCCCTACGTTTTGGTGTAATTTAAGATACAAAATATCTCTTATTTTTATAATTGGTGTTGGATTTTTTGTGTGCGTTGTGTCTTAAGTATTTATTAAATTGGTGTTTTTAAATGCTTTACATACCTGTCTTTGAAGTTAACCTTGTCTGCTCGCAGCCAAACTACCAAGGGTTGAGCATGGAAATTATTTTCTGAGACCTATTCTGAGCCCTAGACTGTGTTAGTGGCCTTATTGCCAGTGGTAGATATACATTTACCACTGCTAATAATCCACTTTCCAACTTCTTATGACATGAAATACTGCAAGCCACAAACTGTATCAGATTTTTTAAAAATTGTCAGTAATGTATCCTAGGTTGTCCTTTCATAGTTTGTTGCAGAGGTGCGTAGCCGTATTTGAGTGTAGCATATTAGCAGCATAAAGGCACTACCTTATGTGTTATGTTCTCTTGTTTTGCTATGTGCTTGTAAAGTACATTATCACCCTCAAGGGTAATTTGGCGCTGAGCAGGTGTGTGTGCCTAGCCCTGCCTTTGGCAGATTGGGTATTTGGAAAGCCAGGTTTTCAGCTTCTTGCAGAATTCAAGAAGAGAGGAGTAGGCTCTGATGTCGAGTGGGGGGTTGCTCCATGCTTTTGGAGCAATGTAAGAGAATGTTCGCTCTCCTCATCTAGTTCTGTGTATGAATGGGATGTGTGAGAGTGGGACTTCTGTGGATGTGTCTGGGTGGTTGGTGGCACAGATTGCCACTGTTCAGGTTGGTGGGCCTAAGTTTTGTAGTGCCTTGAATGTGTGTGTGAGGAGTTTGAAATGAGGACATTTGCGTATTGGGAGCCACTGGAGCTTCCTGACGTGTGATGTGATGCAAGTTCTCTGTGGGAGAAGGAGAACGAATCTGGCTGCCAAGCTGTGGATGAGTTTTAGTCTTCTAGTGAATTGCTGGTGATCCCAGCGTAGATAGTCCAACTTACTGATTAGAGTTGGGAGTGACAGCTTTTGTAGTGTTTGTTGGAAGCCATTTAAAGATCTTCCTCAGGATCTTTAGGTTGTGGAAGCAGGATGCAGTGACAGCGTTGACTTGTGCGGTGATGTTCAGGTTGCTGTCAATGATTATTACGAGATTCATGGCGTGGGTGCTGGGTGTGGGTACTGGATGTGAGTCCGAGTTCAGCTGGCCAGAGTTGGAGTTCCATGAATAAGTGTTCTTTCTGAAGATCACTACTTCTATCTTGTTGGTGTTGAACTTGAGACCGTTGGCTGTCGTCCAGTTAGCGACTTCAGTGAGGAAGGCAGCAAACTTGTTTAAATGTTGGGGTCTTTTCTGATGGTGAGAGTATGAGTTGCTTGTCGTCAGCATTTGAGAGGATGTTGATTTTTTTTGTGGGGGGGATGATGTTGGCCGGAGGGATTATGTAAGCGGTGAAGTGGGTGGGGTTGAGCAGTGAACCTTGAGGCACTCCAAAAATTAGTTTGCTGTCTTCTGAGGAGTAAGGTGCCAGTCTGACTGCTTCTTTTCTATCTCTTAAAAAGGAACAGATCCAGCAGAGAGTGGGCCCTTGGATTCCTATCTCATGCAGGTGTCTGATGTGGATTAGGTGTGAAACTGTGTCAAATGCTGCAGAGACATCCAGGAGAATGGAGGCTGCAGTCTCTCCTCTGTCTAGGATCATGCAGACGTTGTCTGTGTCGGCGATGAGTCCTGATTCTGTACTGTAGAAGGGCTTGAATCCAGATTGTGTGGTGTTGAGGAGCTGGTGGCTGCTGATGTCAATGATGTGTTGGTTGATTCGTTTTCCCAAGACCTTTGTTGGGTATGGTAGGTGGAAGATGAGTCTGTAGTTGGAAAACATGAGTAATGAAATGCCTCTTTTTGTATAATCACTCACAAGTTTTTTGACTTATGCTGCTGGTTTTTCGACTAAAGAGTGCACTGAGGCCTGCTAACCAGACCGCAGTGTCAGTGCTGTTACCCTAAAAGTGTTTGTCAAGTTGGCTCTACCCAATTGGAAATGGTAACTTCCCTTGTATATGGTAACCTGGTAGCCAGGGCATGTAAGTTAGAGGAGTATCACTGAGTCCCACAAGTAAAGCAAGTCCGCCACTGCTAGCCCAACTTTGCCATTGAACGCAATGGCAAAGCCTCCACTTTCACTGGACATGTGTGTAAGTCACCCCTCTGGCAGGCCTACTTATCCGTAAAGACAGTGTGCAACATGCGACACTGGCAGGACATTTACTTTACATTTCCAGACAGTAAAACATGCAAAAGAACCTTTTTTAGTGTGGAAAGACTTGGTCACCAAATTGGCAAGTACAGTTTTATGCTGACCCCCTCATCTGTGCTAGCTCTTAAACGTGCAACTAAAGTGGGCACTCCAAGGTATCAAACAACGTGTTACATTAAGCCAGTCGAAATTAATGTAATTTGTTGTATTGTGCAGCTTTAGCAAAGCTGCAACTTTCTTGCCTTTAAAATTCCTGTGCCTTCCCGAGCACACAAGGAGCCTGCTCCACAAGGCAGCTTTTTTACCGCCTGAAGAGACGTGCTATCGACTCTCCGGAAGGAGAACAATGAGGGATTGCAGGCCAGGAAGGTGTCCCCTTCCTCCTGCAGGAAGCCACTTGGGTGTTAGCCCCAAAAGATAATCTTCAAAGATGAAGCCGCACTTGAAGGGCAGATATGTAGCACCAGGGGAAATGGCCACCCCATTGTTAAGCTAGACAGGCTGGCATGGAAGGCAGAGAGGAAAAACCAGTTTGCAAACTAATTTCCAGAAGGTCGTGCAGCTTTGAGGTAGCCACACCCACTGGGTTGGGCTCGTGAGGTCTGTACACCAGGAGAGATGTTTTGCCATCTTGGAGGGGGCAGACTGATGCATCCTGGTATAGCAAGATGTCTCCCTCCACAGGAAGTGGTCATCCGGTGGGAGGGAACCTGGTAGCCCATTGGCTACCAACTGCATCCTGTCCTGAGGGCACGTTCAGAGGATAAAGGGGGTACCCCTGGCACCCAGACCTCAGATCTCGACTGGCTTGGAAGGAGGACTACCGTGCTGCACCAAGGAACCAGCAAACAGAGGCTGCACCGCTGAGGACTGCACCTGCTACACCTGGTGGCTAGCGAAGAGAGGGACTGTACCTGCCATGTCCTGCTCAAGTACAAGCTGTCTCCAGAGCCCAGTCAAGCCAAGAGGACTCCAAGGGCCAGCTGACTGGCCTCCTGATCGCAGCACATGGATACAACAGCTGAAGAAGCCTACTGGGGGAAGTTGGTAGCCCGAAGTCTTCAAACTGCCATGCAGCACCGAGGACCAAGATCAAACGCACAGAGTTGCACCTGAGTTTTCTGAGCCCAGGAGTGCGACACTCAGAAGGCAAATTATCAACCCAAGAAGGATTGGCCTGTGACCACGACAACGGCGACTGGTAGTCCAGTGGCAAGTGGACTTTGGCCAGCCCGGAGAGGACTTGGTGGGACGTCAACCCTGCAGCCGGGACCCCTTCCCCATCCATTTTTTTTTTGTCGGGGGGGGGGGGGGGGGGGGCGGTTATATAGCGCAAACTTGACCTGAAGGTAGCTGATTGGTTTACTTGAGCACCAGTTGCGGACACATTCATTTTGTTAGGCACAGGAAATTAAAGTGATTTGCTCAGAAACAGGGGATGTTGAGCATCCCTGCCGAGACTCGAACCCGCTTTGACATTGACCACTCTAGCCATTAGGCCACATCCTTTGTGGATCGAGGAATCCCTGTGGGAAGGCCCTAGTCGACCAAGTCACATCTTCAGCGTCCTTCATCCCTTGCATCAGGACCACTCCATAGGATTTCAGTGCAACATGGATAAAGTGTCTGGAACGGCTGAATGACTGCTTCTTCTGTGAAGGTAACTTGAGGAGCCCGTTTTGGTGTACCAGGAAGGAGGGGGTAGTTTGACCACAAGCCCCAGGAGCCTCTGCTTTCGCGGTCGTTCCCGCCATCATTAACTGCCGCCCGGAGGCGCATAAAGCTCCTGCTCGGGTCCCACAGCGCAAGGCGCGGGCGGGCATGCCTGGGCCAAGGGCGGGCCCGTCTGCGCCCATCAGAGCCTGTAACGTCGACACCCGCAGCACTAGGACCACCATGGGGAAGAAAAAAACGTGAGTAACAGAGGAGGTAACTGTAACTTCTCTAGATACTTTCCTGGCCAAACCTACATCGGCTCTAGAAAAAGAAATCGCTCTCACCGAGAGGAGACTTTCGTTGGGCCCAGGGGTAGGGCAGTCATCTACCTTGGCTGCTGCTTTAACACAGGAGGGTGAAAGAAAAGTAGATGGTCCTGCTTCTGAAGGACTGCTGGCAGCATCTAAGTCACCCACAGATCACTTACAGCTCCTCATTTTACATGGAGAGAAACCAATAGCCCCTACCTCTATTAATGGGAAACGTAAAAAAGGGGCTTGGCGTTATTGCCTTCCAAGTGTCCAGCTAAGATCAGAAAGGTCTCCACGCCTGCAAGCTCAACTTGGGCGAACGGCCAGCAACACCTACATTCTATATCCCCTTTAGACTGGGACAACCTACTTGACAAATTCAAACAACTTTTACAACCAATTTATGCTCGCTTAGACTCCATAGACTGCACTTTACAAGACTTAACTCAGACCAAATTGGTACAACAAACAGTGGTAGACACCGGTGCTAGTTTAGTCACCTCAAGCCTTCAGTTAAAATCCATGGCTATCCCCGCAGTCTGCACAGCTCCTAAAAATAATAACTGCGAAATACATAGCCTGTGCACTAATTGTAAAAAAATCAATTTCTGGATGTGCGCTAGCTAATTCACCGTCTCCCACCACCACAGTAGGGCACTCCTGTGCAGTCAACCAGCTGGTTTCTAGTAGAGTTCCTGTAGGTAGTGATCATGTGGTTTTAGATCCCAGGTGTTCTCAACCACAGGCTATTTTACAAGGCATAATGGTTAAGGGGCATTCCCATAATATAGTAAAACCACTTGTAAAGGCAAATCTTCCCTCCATTCAGGCTCTAAGTAGATTAAATCAACAGTACATAAAACTCCCCCCTGCAGGCTGCCCTTGTTTCTTAAATTTAGCGAATGAACCAGTACTTTGCCCAAATTTAAATGAATCCCCACTTCAATTGATGGCTAAGGCTTGTCACTGACTGAATCAAAATTTAAATATAGGTCACTTCATCTATAATCACTTGTTAATGGCCAGAAGAACGCAGTGAATTCGGCCTGATGTAAAAACAGTTGATAATGACTGCGTCATTTTAAACTTCGATATTGAAAGGTTAGTAAGAGACTTACTAGTGAGTTTACCAGCTGCCCCTTCCCTTCATTCTCAGATATTTGCAGTTTCTTTGGGCTTTTTTTATAGGCCCATATCAGTTTCTAGTCATTCTGAAAAAGTTCAGGGCTATCCCCAGTGATCTCCTGCCATAAGTCTGTGCAAGGGGCCACTGATACCCTTGTACTATCAAAAAGATATTCAGTGTTAGATGATATGGAGTCTTGCGACTGACTGACTCCTGATCGAACGGTTACTGAATTGGATCTGTAGAGAGGGTTTGGTTGGCTTCACACAATAGCGATATGCCGCAACCAATTGAACCCAATATACCTCTTCCTCCAGCACTGATGGTGCATTTCCCACAAGAGACCCCTAGTGACATAAAGTTTCTCTCTTGGAACATAGCCGGTTATGAAAATAAAAAAGATAATCATAGCTGGTATTGTTCATGATTACGGATACTACTTGTTTCCAGGAAACTTGGGCAGAGCAGCCTTTGTGTGTTAATGGCGATCACTCCTATGTTACCCCAGCAGTCCCTTCAGCAGCAGGTAGATCCAAGGGGGGGCCTACTCACACTTATTGCAAATACGATCATCCTAGGTAAGGTGAACTTAATTAATAATTCCCTCCAATTCCATGTTATGGCTGAATGCTTTGGGAAAATTGATTTATTATTGATTAACTTTTACAATAACATTCTTAAGTAACCTACTCAAGTGATGGAGGAGTTGGGGGACATATTGGAAGCCTTATTAATACGTAACTCGTGATCAGTCTTTTTAATTTTTGCTTGGGATTTTAATGTACATTGTTGCCTTAAATTGGATCAGCGCTTTTGTGGGGTAACTGACTCTAATGACTTGTTGCTTGTCCATTTTATGCATCTTAACTATAGAAACTTTTTGAACAGCCTTTTACTAACTTGGGATTTAGTAATACTTAATCCTTGTGACCGCATGACAGGCCAACTCCTTCCTACTTTTCAGCATACTGGTGTTACTTCAACAGTCGATTTTATAATTACTCAGGCCAATTGCAGGAGTTGTATTAAGTCCTCTGGCGTAGAGCTGACAAGAGTTCAGCGATCATGCTTTCCTCCTCTTTAGTTTTGTTTGGCTGTTTCCAACTAAGTCAAGATCTATTCATGCCCCAAAACCGATACTGAGTAAGAAAAACGGTTTTACTCTCAAATGGGAGAACATTGATCTAATTCTCTTCCTCCCAAAGGTAGAAATGGAGGTACTTCCTGAGATAGAATCCTGCCTACATACTAACACCAATATCCATAAGGTAGTAACATCATTCAATAAAATGTTAACATCTATTAACTCTAATCTTACTCGCCCAGCCAAAATTAATACTTCTTCCAAGACAAGGTGGTTTGAAACCAATTGCTGGAAATCCTCCAGAGAACTTCTCACAGCCCTTAAAATAAACCCCAGAAATAAAGATTTAATAAGGAAGTTATGCGCTGATTATAAGAGCCAGGTTGGTGAGAAAAAAGGAGCTATGGGATGAAGCGTGGGTAAATTTGTGTGAGGCATCGAGGAGGAAAGACAGCAAGGCCTTTTGGAGGGTGGTAAACGCTCCTTTTCTGCAAGATCTGGGGGGCGTCTTTCTTGATACTCATAGATGTATCCACATGGCCCTCTCATTTTCGGAACATCTTTAATGTAGCGAAGGATAGTGCTACAAAAAAGTTGGGCGATTTAATGATTGCCCAACGGAGTTGGAATTCTCGTTAGAGGAAATTGAGCTTGCACTCCCCCAATCGCCTATCTGAAAAGGCAGCAGGGCCAGACAGAGTTCCTCTGGATATTTTCTTGGGATGTAAGAACTTATGGTCTCCGCTCCTGTTGCAAGTTTTTAATGCTATTTCTAAAGTGGGTCCTCCAGTATCATGGAAACAATCGGTGATTATCCCCATACATAAGAAAGGGAACCCCATGAATCCAGCAAATTACTGCCCAATTAGTCTGCTGGATAGCACAGCAAAATTAATGGGGAGATTGCTCCTAAATAGACTGGAGGAATGGGCAGCGGTCAGTAATGTTTTAGCAGAGACTCAATATGGGTTTAAGAAAGGGAGGGAAAAGATTGACCAAGGACTTAATCTGGCCTTATTTGCAGCAAAGTATGTTTGCGCAAAAAAGGGACAGTTTTATATAGGTATAGTGGATTTGTCTGCATTCTTCGACTGTGTAGATCACACAAAACTGTGGCATCTTTTGGATTCGATGGGCGTGGACAGTTCCATTATTCTTTTTATTAGGGAGCTCTATAGAGAGGCGGGGACTGTAGTTGGGTTTGGCAAACAAAAGGAATGTACAGAAACCTTTAAAATCGAAAAGGTGGGGGCGTGGCCAAGATGGCGAGCGGGTAGGGCGTGTGTTGCCTCGTCTCCCCGCCCGCCGATGCCCGATTCGGCCCCAAAATAATAGCTCATTCCCCCAGAAGCGGACAAGCAGTAGCGGAGCTGCTCCCCAGCCACCAGGACGCTTTGATGAGCTGAGATAGCGGCTGGGGGCTGTGCTCCGATTCTTACCGGGGATAGACAGCAGAGCCTGCTGGAGCCCAAGATGGTGGCTGGACCCTGAATGCTATCGGAGCCTGGTGTGAAGACCCGCCGCGCTGGAGCTCAGCCATCCCCTTATCGGGGAGTGCAGAGTGTGCCCCTGACGATTCTGGCGAGTGGAGCAGCAAGGCAGAGCCGCTTTAGCGGTGGGGGGCCACATTTTGACCCTTGCTGGTGGCAGATGGTGGAGCCGGCTGGGCTCTCAGATGGCGGCCGGACTCTCAGATGGCGGCCGGACTCTGAGCAGCACCAGAGCTCGGTGCGTGGATTCTCCGTGCCGGAGCTCGGCCGGCACTTTGCCGGATCGCATTGAGCATTGAGAGTGCCCTGATAGCGCCGATGAGTGGCGCTGCCTAGGCGTACCTTGGGCGGGCCCCCGGATGGGTATTTGGAATAACTGGAGGTGGACGGGGCCCGCGACGTGGAACTGAGGCCGGAGGGTTGCCCAGTGTACAGCGAGCAGCCACAATATCTAGGCCTGACTGGCGGCCCATGTCGGTAGTGAGCGGCTGGGGCACCCTCAGAGGTAATATCGGGTGGCGTCTTGGTGCAGCAGCTTGCCTGGAATTCCCTCCCGCATGGAGCGTGGGAAGCGCGCCAAGGATCGGCGGTGGGCTGCTGGATCAGCATGCAGACGAGAAGAGGAGGCCGATGCCAAGCAGGGGACTTGGCGCACAGCTTCCCGGACTCCTCGGGGGCCTTGACTGTAGCTGGTGCAGGCGGGCTGGGCCTGGGGAGCGTCCTCGCATCACGAGCCTGCAAGAATGTGCGAGGCAGCGGAAGGGTGTTGGCGAGTTGAAGGAAGGAGGCACGATGCAGAGCATCGGCCAGAGAAAATCAGATGGCGCTCTGGAGGAGAGGCAAGGCCCACCGCTCCTTGGCCTTCTCTTGACATTCTCTGGGGAGGAGGTGTATGCAGGCCCGGAGGGGCCCCTGGCCGCCATGTAGGTAGACTGCTCTGTACTGGAGATGACGCACATCTTCTAGACCTGTATCAAAGGGCATAGAGCGTGGAGTGAAGAGCCTTGGCATATTCCCATAGTAGTGTCACGTAGGTGGCTTGCAGTGCCCTACCGGACGGCTTTTGGGCCTTCCTGGGGCGCGTTCCTGCACAGTTCGCAATATAACCTTGTACCTTACTTGCACAGACCTACGGATCGCCCAGCACCCTGTGATCTCTCAGCCGGGGTGACGCCATGTCCAACTAAAGGGGGAGAAAGGAACCTACATTGAAGGAAATGCTTACTAAGAGCCCTCAGTTTGCTGCAGGCCAAGAAGAGGAAGATACTCCAATCACCAAATCCTTCCTGGAGTCATTATTCAATAATCTTCGCGAAGATTTTCACACCCTGAAAAGCAAAGTAGCGGGAGAAGTGCGTGAAATGCAGAGAGAGGTGGACACTCTAGGAGACAGGGTGGCGGCAATCGCGGACCAGGAAAGGACCAAGGATGATGAAGTCATGCAACTACAGCAGGAGGTGATCCGTTTGAAGGATCAACAGCTTGACTTGCAGGCTCATGCTGAGGACCTTGAGAACCGCTCCTGGCGGAATACCATTCGGGTCCGGGGGGTACCATCAGAAGCAGAGGGGTCTGATATCACCGCTTTGCTGCAGGGACTATTTTGCGACATACTGGCAGCACCCCCAGAGACGGAGATCCGTATAGACAGAGCCCATAGGGTGGCCCTACGACAGCGAGCCAATGCTCCGCCACAAGACATACTGGCATTCCTTCCGGACTATCCTTTAGAAGAACGCATAATCAGGGAAGCTAGCTCTAAGCACCCGGTCCAGTACCAGGGTCTGACTGTTACCCTGTATCAAGATCTGGCGGCCAGCACCCTCCAACAATGGAGAGAATTCAAAGACATCACAGCGCACCTCAGGGACAAAGGGGTGGCGTACTACTGGGGACACCCCTTTCGTATCATCTTCAAATGGCAAGGTCAATTCTTCAGATTTTGCCCCTTTCCGAGGCATGCAAGCTGTTAGGTCTGCATCACCAGAACCCTGCGATGGAGAGTACACCGGATCGTCGTCAGTCCCCGGCGCGCTGGCAGACAGTCGGGAGGAGATGCTCTGGCGGGCGAGGGGGCTGCCCGAGGCCCCGATCCAGATGTGTTAGCACAGGAACGACGTGTGGCATTCTGAAGCAGTCACAACAGACACCTCCCCACAGGAAGAATCATGAGGGTGCTTGGGGTCCTGCTTGTGTTCTTGTAATGATGGGGCGGGGGTGGTTTGGCTACATCGCCCTTGCCACGGATGCCCCGGACTGTCTTACTCTACCACGAACACACTACTGGATGTGGTGTGTGCGGGACTGTGATGGGGGGGATTGTTTTGGGAGTTGGGGTTAGGGAGGGGGAGGGGAACTGGTGTGCTCAGGAGGGGAGTTTGAGTTTCCTCAATCGTGGCTTCTGGAGTCCCTATTGTGCGGGTGGGGCCCGGGGTTTATCTCACCGGCTAGCAACACAAGCTCGGGAGCGCTCTGTTTACTTGCCCAAACATGCAAGACATTGATCTAACTATCCTCACACTTAACTTCAAGAGTCTCAATAGCCCCAACAAGAGGCGAGCCATTCTATCCTATTTAGAGAACACGGGAGCAGACATATGCCTGCTGCAGGAAGCGCACTTTCTAGCGCGTGATTGGCATAGGTTAAAGTCCAAGGCATTCCCCTATCAATATCTCTACTCAACGACATTTTCTTACTACTCGCACGTACAATGTACCTACGCGAGATTGGACCACTTTTTGGGTTCCTCGGAGGTCAAAGCTACGGTTAAGGACATTTGGATTACGGATGCGGCCTTGTCAGACCATGATGCTGTACTGGTCACATTAGGGGTCCCTCGCATGACCCGGCCTGCCGGGTCGTGGAGACTGCGAGAGGCCATGCTTCACAAGCAGGCGGTCCAGGAGCAAATCCTTAAATGTATCAAAGATTACTTGGAGATTAATGATACCCCAGACACCTCTGTAGCTACACTCTGGGGGCGCTTAAAGCAGTAGTGAGGGGGGGAGCTGATCGCTTTGTCAGCGGCAGAAAATAAAGAGAGGCAAGCTAACAGGGAAGAACTTACGGCCCAAGTGCTTGAGCTGGAGAGAGCCCACAGCCAAACGGGAGCCCCCTGGATTTGGCGAGAACTGAAGAATGCGCGCGCGCTGCTGGCGGGCCTCGACCTGGACAGAGCAGAATATGCGGCTCATCGCCTAAAGCACTCTTACTATATTGGCGGAGACAAAACAGGTCGTCTGTTAGCTAGCAGGTTGAGGGCGAAGACGCAACAGGGCAAGGTTAAGGAGATTACCGACTCGGAGGGATGCCAGATCACCGATGATATGGGAATAGCACAGGCATTTCGGGATTTTTATGCAGCTCTTTATGAGGGAGAGTCATCGTCTGCCCATCAGATAGACGCCTACCTCCATCAGAAGAAGTAGAAGAAGCGACATCGCTCTTCCGACTCCCCCCGACGCTCGTGCGATGTGGTCGGGGGTTCGGGTGACACTGTCCCGCAAGCGCCGTGTCCAGCTCTACACCTGCCGGTCCCTGGGCTGCACGCGACGCCGGAGGAGATCAGCGCCTTCCTCACAGCCATGAGGTCGCGCTTCCCTCCGTTGGCACCCTGCGGGTCCGACTGAGAGCCCAAGCGGGCCGGTGGCTCCGGCCCCGGCGCCGTCGACGACTCCGGTCCCGATGCCGCAGGGCCCCTCTGGATCCAGGCTGGGATCCGTGCTGATGCCGGTCGAATCACCCGACCTCTCCGCTGGTGCCGTCACCAAGGGTGTCGCCCCCGACGCCGTCCCCGGTCCCATCACCGATTCGGATCCAGCGTCGGACCGGCGCCGTATTCGACGCCGATGGATGAGCCATCCACCAAGGACCCGGCTCCTTCTGTTGACCCTAACTACCAGGAGATGGAAGACGAGGAGGACTGGGAGGGGTCTGAGGACCCTCTGGCACTGCAGTGCCAGTTGTCACAGGAAAGGGCAGATGAGTTGGGGGAGGCCAGTGGTCTGGACACTTCCCCTGACACTGGATTTGTCTCCCCTCCTACCGTGGCTACTGAGTAGGGGGCTGCTTACAGCGTGGTGTTGACAAGGGCGGCCAAGGCCTTAGACCTTGAGCTCCCTGTCGCTGCCGTGAGGACTAACCTCCTCACTGAGGTGCTCAAACCGCAGGCAAGCTCCTCAGAGCCTCTCCTGCCATTTAACAAAGCCCTCACTGACGTTCTGTTGGGCACCTGGTCCAAGCCCTCTACAGGCCTCCCAGTAGATCGGAACGTGGCCCGACCCCACCGCCCGGCCCCGGGCGACCCCAGCTTTCTGTCTGTTCACCCCACCCCCGAGACCCTGATGATCCAGGCCTCTACGTCCCAAACCACATTCCCGACCGCTCCCCCGGATCGGGAATTCAAAAGGTATGATCAGTTTGGGAAGAAACTGTTCTCGTCCCTGAGCTTGGGACTGCGGTCTGTCAACACTGCTTGCCTTTTGGGCCGTTACACCCACTCTCTGTGGGATACGGTGGTGGACGTGCTGCCCCAGTGTTCGGAGGAGGCCCGGATACGGCTCACCCAAGCCCTAGCAGAGGGGCGGGATGCGGCACGGTATTCCATCCGATGTGGACTCGACACCACGGACTCGCTGGGCAGAGAGGTTACAACGACGGTGGCGCTTCGACGCCACGCCTGGTTGAGGTCTGCCAACTTTTCGGGTGATGTCCAGGCCACGCTCATGGACATGCCCTTCGATGGGCGTCGCCTCTTTGGCGACAAAGCGTATAGCGCGCTGGAACGTTTTAAGGACTCCAAGGCTACGGCCAAGTCCTTGGGCCTCGGCCAACGCCAGCAGACTTCCGCTTTTCGCCCCTTTCGTGGCCAAGGAAAGGGCTCCCCCTCACGTCCAGCCAGCCACAGGCCGCAGAACCAACAGCAGCGCGGTCGCGGATGTGGTAACCGCCATGGCGGTGCCGGGGGACAACGGCCGGGTCAGTCCACATCCGCTCCCGCAGCATCTGCCTCAAAGCCTTCCTAGTCCGAGCTTTCAGGCCCATACGATGCCAGTGGGGGGCAGGGTTCGCCATCACCTCCTCCACTGGCGTACTATCATGTCGGACAGATGGGTGCTTCAAATCGTCCGAAGGGGCTACTCCCTCCCCTTCGAGGCAACACCTCCAGCCATGCCACTGCAATACCACCGCGTGTCGGGGGATCACTTGCAACTTCTGCAAGAGGAAGTTACGGCCCTCCTGGCCAAGGGGGCCATCAAGCGCGTTCCTGGGCCAGAAGTAGGGTTTGGTTGTTACTCCCACTACTTTCTGGTTCCCAAGTAGGGCAAAGGGGGCCTACGCCCTATCTTGGACCTCCAGAACGTCAACGGCTTCCTCCGGAAGGATAACTTCAAGATGCTGACATTGGCTCAGGTCTTAGCTGCCCAAGACCCTGGAGACTGAATGGTAGCGTTGGACTTGCAGGACACGTATTTTCACATCCCTGTCCTGCCGGCCCACCGGCGTTACCTGCGGTTGACGGTAGGCCACGAGCACTTTAAGTTTACCGTGCTCCCCATCAGCCTTAGCAGCACCCCTCGGGTGTTCACGAAAGTGATGGCGGTGGTCGCAGCTCATCTACGCAGGTTAGGGGTTTCAGTCTTCCCCTATCTCGAACGACTGGTTGTTGAAGGCAGGCTCGCCCCAGACAGTTGTCAGCCACCTCCAGACTACGGCCGACCTCCTGCACCTGCTGGGGTTCTCCATCAATGTGCCAAAGTGACACCTGTGCCCCTCTCAGAAGCTCCTCTTCATTGGAGCAGTGCTGGACTCGGCACATTTTCGGGTTTATCCTCCCGAACAGCGGGTTCGGGATATTCAGGCTTTGATTCCGATCTTTCAGCCTTTATCCCGAGTCTCGGTCTGGTTGACGCTGCGGCTCCTGGGGCTGCTAGCCTCCTCTATCCTTCTGGTGCATCACGCCAGGTGGCGGATGCGGGCTCTGCAGTGGGACCTGAAGTTTCAGTGGGCCCAGCATCCGACCACATCCTGATCTCGGAGGGCACTGCGAGACAGTTGCAGTGGTGGCTCACGAACCGCGAATGGGTCAGCGGCAGATCCCTCTTCCTACCCCAACCGAAGCACGTAGTTGTGACGGACGCGTTCCTCCTGGATTGGGGGGGCCACATGGGGAAGGCGGAGATCAGAGGCCTCTGGTCTCCGGCGGAGTCCCGGCTCCACATCAACCTTCTGGAGCTGTGGGCGATCTGGCTTGCACTGAAAGCCTTCCTTCCCTCTATCCGGGGAAGTGTAGTGCAGGTGTTCACGGACAACACCACCGCCATGTGGTACTGCAACAAACAGGGGGGGGTCGTGGACCCTTTGTCAGGAGGCTCTGCGCCTCTGGCAATGGCTGGAACACCAGGGCATCACTTTGGTGATTCAACACCTGGCTGGTTCCCTGAACGCCAGGGCGGACGAACTCAGCCGTCGGTGCATGATGGATCACGAATGGCGTCTGAACTCGGACGTGGCGCAAGGTCTCTTTCGGCAGTGGGGAGAGCCTTGGTTAGATCTATTCACCACAGAAGAGAATGCGCAATGTTTTCAGTTCTACGCGTTATAATTTCCACAGGGGCACACGCTCGGAGACGCTTTTCGTTGCGAGTGGAGCTGCGGTCTGTTGTACGTCTTTCCGCCTATACCACTTCTGCCCAGAGTGCTGAAGAAGAGCAGGCACGACCGGGCCCAAGTCATACTTGTGGCTCTGGACTGGGCTCGAAGGTACTGGTATCCCGAGCTACTCAACATGTCAGTCGATCCCCCGATTTGTCTGCCTCTTCAGGAGGACCTTCTGTTGCAGCAGCAGGGGCCGGTCTGTCGCAGCAGCAGGGGACGGTCCTCCACCCGAACCTGTCCAGTCTCCACCTCCATACGTGGAGATTGAGCAGCGACAGGTGAGGCCATTTGACTTGCCTCCTGAAGTCTGTGATGTGATTCTGGCAGCCAGGCGTCCCTCCACAAAATCGGTTTACGCCTGCAGATAGAACAAATTCGTGGCATGGTGCACAGTAAAGGCTGTGGATCCCCTTTCTGCCCCCCTTTCAGAGGTTCTCCTCTTCCTTCTTTCTCTTGCCCAGCAGGGCTCTGCTCTGGGCACTGTTAAAGGCTACCTCTCTGCCATTTCAGCCTTCTTAAGGCTTCCTGATCAGCCTTCTCTTTTCAATTCCCCTGTTGTAAATAGATTCTTGAAAGGCAGCACACGCATGTTCCCTCCTTTTCCTTTCGTGATGCCTCAGTGGGACTTGAACCTTGTTCTGACCTATTTGATGTGCGCTCCTTTCGAGCCACTTAACAATTGCCCTCTTCGTTTTCTAACTCTTAAGACTGGATTCCTGGTTGGCATCACCTCAGCCAGGAGAGTGAGTGAGTGAGCTCCAGGCTCTTTCTTCTAAACCTCCTTTCCTTTCTGTCCATCCAGACAAGGTTGTCTTGAGAACGCGTCCCTCTTTCCTGCCCAAGGTAGTCACAGCCTTCCACATCGGGCAGTCCATCACCTTGCCCACCTTCTTTCCGCCTCCGCATCCCTCGAAAGAGGAAGAGAGGCTCCACCGTCTGGACCCAAAACATGCGCTCTCATTCTATCTGGACCGCACACGCCAGTTCCGAGTGGACGACCAGCTCTTTGTTGGTTACGTGGACGCTAAGAAGGGACGGGCGGTGCACAAACGAACCATTTCTCAATGGCTCGTTTTGTGCATAAAGGCTTGTTATTCACTGGCTAAAAAGGAGCCTCCTGTGGGGCTGCGTGCCCATTCCACCCGGGCCACGGCAGCTACTACTGCCCTGGGTCGTGGAGTCCCCTTGCAGGACATCTGTCAGGCAGCTACGTGGGCCTCGTTGCACACATTCGCTAGACACTACTGCCTGGACAGCCAAGTCCGGAGAGATGGCTTTTTCGGCCGTTCTGTTCTCCAGGACTTTCTGGTGTGATCATTGGTTCGCAGACCCACCACTGGGGTTGGTATTGCTGGGGTATCTATTCTAAGGTAAGGAATCTTAACACTAACCTGTTTCTTTCAGATGCACAAGTTACTTACCTTCGGTAACGATATATCTGTAAGAAACAGTAGTTAGTGTTAGATTCCTTACCACCCCCCATCCTCCCCGTTCTGATGACCGATATCTAGGGTTAAGGTTCATCCCTTTGAGGGCCCTAGTTTCATGGCACCAGTGTCGGTTTTTATCATAGTTCTGTGTTCCTGGCGTGGAAAAGCTGTGTATAAGAACTGACGTCAGCGCGCGAGGGCGGCGTCTAAGTACTCCTATGTCAACCCGGCGCCAACGATGCTGATGACGGACGCAGAGCCGCAGACGACGCCTGCCGACACGCAGGGGTACTGCTACGCAAAACTTTCCGGATCCAGTCTGACGCCTCGGGATATTCTAAGGTAAGGAATCTAACACTAACTACTGTTTCTTACAGATATATCGTTACCAAAGGTAAGTAACTTGTGCAAAAATTTGGCTCTTATGCTGGCAAATTGCCTCCGCTGTCAGCAGCAGTCTCAAGCGTTGAGGGCAGTGCAAGTGGCCCAGGGAGTGAAGGTCACAGCTGACTCCAACATTACGGCGGCCTTTCGGGCCTTTTACATGACCCTCTACACCGCCGAGTCCTCTACTCTTGCGGATCCTCACGAATACCTACAGGGCGCAGCGGTTACTCCTCTCCCGGCACCCGAAGCGGATCGGTTAGAGGCTCCTATTCGGATTGAAGAGGTGGTCTCTGCCATCGCTCGTCTGAAACCCCTGAAGGCGCCGGGCCCAGATGGGTTCAGCGCCCTCTTTTACAAGACTTATTGTATGGAACTAGCCCCACTACTCACCCGATTATTTAATTCATTTGCTGACACTGGCACCCTCACGGCCTCTATGCTCCAGGCGTCGATCTGTCATCCCCAAACCAGGGAAGGATCCATTGTCCTGTGGCTCATATCGGCTGATCTCCCTGCTGAACATAGATGCAAAGTTATTCTCGAGCATTGTTAGATTTGGGGATCTCTAGTTGGCACAGGTGACAAATAGGGACCCTTGCCTCTAGTCAGGGTAAAGGGGATACACTCCTAAAATAACCCCTTCTCACCCCCTTGGTAACTTGGCACGAGCAGACAGGCTTATCTCAGAGGCAGTGTGTCAAGCATTTGTGACCACATACAGTACACCAGTGACAACACTACAGATGGACACCACCCAGTTGTATATTAAAAATAAGTATTCTTTATATAGACTTAACACAAGACCACAAATGACAAAAATCCACAATACTATGCTTACGATGGTAGTTGTAGCTTAGTTCAGTTCAGTTCTTAAGATGCAACACTTTAAGTCAATGTCAATGTACCTTAGTCTGCGTTGCGCTTCCACAACACGCAATGTCACAGCGAGGGAAATGCGGCAAAGTTCAGGTGAAAAGAAATAATGATGTGAAGATCTTCTAGATGCGGCACGCTTCTCCGATGATGCGAGAAGTCTCGATTTGATGCGTCAGCCGCAGCGGCGACACCCTTGTTCAGCTATGCGACGGCAACAGCCTCAGCTGCGGCACTCTTCTCCGATATTGCGAGAGGCTTCCGCACAATGCGACAACTATAGCGGCGACATCCAAGATGTGACGGCAGCAGCTCCGACTGCGGCGCGCTTCTCCGTGGATGCGAGGCACTTTTCTTGATGCAGTGCAAGACGACAGCTACAGCGGCGACATTCACGATGCGACGGCAGCAGCAGCGACAACGACACGCTTCCTCTTCATTGCGAGACCCTTCTCTCGATGCGGTGCAATACAATAGCTACAGCGCCGACATTCAAGATGCGACAGCGACACGCTTCTTCCTCGAGTCGCGCTTCCAGCTCCTTGCGTCACGCAGTCCCTCAGAAGGCCCCAAAACAGTAGCAGGCACTTCCATAAAACTCTGGGGAGCTGGGGTTTGAAGTCTGTTGTCCCTGAGACTTCAGCAGGAGGCAAGCTCTGTTCCAAGGCCTTGGAGATCCTTCACAAGTTGAAAATAAAGCACACAAAGTTCTTGCTCCTTTCTTTGGCAGTCAGGCAACCACTGCAGGCCAGTCCCCCAAGTAGCACTTCAGCTTAGGGATAGTCTCTCCTCAGTTTCTTCAGGTTCCTCTCCTCAGCAAAGGTTTCTTCTTGTAGTCTAAAAGTGATCTAATTTCTTAGGATTAGTGTCCCAATATTTATACCCCAAAACCTTTGTCCTCTGAGGGCAGAGGGGCCTTTGCCCAGTCCAAGCCAGTTCTGGAGCACTATGTTGACAAGACTCCTTCTTTCCTTTCACAGTGCAGGGCAGAAACATCAGACGCCCCACAGGAGGTGGAGCCAGCATTGTACCTTATACTTACAATGCACCCTGCCCTTTGGCCTACCATAGGGGTGTCTGATATGAAGAAAATGGATGGTTTAGGGGCTGGCAAGTGGGTGCACTTGCCCAGTCAACATGGCAGTACCAGACTGCACACAGGTTCTGCAATGGTAGGCCTTAGACACACTTTTACATGCTGCTTCTGTAGGTGGCACAACCAGTGCTGCAAGCCCACTAGCAGCATTTGGATTACCAGCCCTGGGCACTCCTGCTGCACTGTACTAGGGTCTGACCGGTAAAACAAACCACCCAATCATGGAATCACTAATTCATACATTAATTTATAATAGGGAGAGCATATGCACTTTAACACTGATCAGCAGAGTCATAAAACCAATAAAAACAGGTCAGACAAAGTACAGGAGGAAGGCAAAAAGTTCAGGGATGACCCTGCAAAAAGGGCCAAGTCCAACAAGCATCTTGGCCCATTGACTCAACCCTCTCAATTTTTATCAAATCTGTTTTATTGGCATTTAAAATTTTCATAATACAACCGGAGCATCATCCACTTAAGCTCAACAACCTGGACACATCAGTCAAATATGCACAAAAAGCATAACAGCACATGCTAAGTTCGTAATTTCCAGGCTGTGTAGCTACGAGTCATGGGGTATTTGCCTGAAGGTGGCTGAATCGTGGAGTTCCTGACCGAAAAAGAAAAGGACTCCAGGGCTATCCATGGAGGCCCACGCACTGGGCCCCTTTCCATTAGCAAGATTCTGGGTAGCCCCCCAAGCTTGGACTTGCATACAGATGAAATATTTATAAAACAACAACAAGAGAAAACTGTAACAGCGGCAAAAACCACAGTCACATTTCCACCCTCATCCTACCTCCCCCCGTCCTCCCCCCGATCTCCCGGTCACCCCCTTCCCCCCTCCCCCAGCATGCGCGCGCGCACCCCCCAGCCACAACTGCGCCTTTACTTTAACCTTTGGGCCCCATTGGAGCAGGAAGTATGCATAGTAAACTATCACGGCAGGAGAACGGCCCGTGGCATGCTCCCGCCCCCAAGGGCTCCCTCCGCAACGTCTGCGACACCCTCCCCTTCCGACGGTTGTAAGGCATTAAGCATGCGCTCCCAACGCTCCACTATAGGTTCCTTTCGGAGCCCTAGTGTTTCCTCCCTCCGTATGGCAGTCCACTCAGCCCGGGGCCACTCCTGGAGAGAAGAGGACCAGGCCTGTACACGCGCGGGTCACGCGCCTTCCACCTCCTCGTGAGGAGGCGCTTCGCCACCACCAGCCCCAGGTCCAGGAAACGGGACGACACCTTATCCCTGGACGTCCTCCTAAAATGATGTAAAAGGTATTTGGGACAATCAAAGGGAATAGTGCGGCCAGAGCATCGTCTGAGCATCTCACTGATTTCACTCCAGTAAGTGCCCAGTCCAGGACAGCTCCACAGAGAGTGAAGGAGCCCCGCTCCCACCTCATTACACCTGGGGCAGGACGCATCAGAGCGTCGAAAGTATTTGTTAATCAGCTCAGGTGTGAGGTAGGTTCTATGAACAATGTACAACTGTATCTGACGATATCACATGTTTCTGGGAATGCGCACCGGGCTTTTAAGGACTCTCTCCCGGTCTTTGTCCGTGAGTGGCCGTCCCAGGTCCCGCTCCCATTTACCTCTGAGCGGAGCTAAACTAGTCGGCGCATGCGTGTATAGTGATGCAGCAAACCAGCGAACCAGGTGCTTTCCTTTTCCCATGACATGTAGATACTGCATGATTAGGTGTTGTTCAGGCTCCGTCGCTTCATCTCCCCATCGGGCAGCCAGCTTCGCTATCAATGAGCGATGCAGTAAGAACCCCCAGGGGGAAAGCCCCTCCTCTGCTACTAGCGTCTCGTATGTGTCCCATCCCTATAGAGATCGCCAAGTGTCTGGACGTCAGCGTCCCGCCACTCTGTGAGCATGGTGCCTGTGAGTACCCCCTCACCACCCGGGGAGCCCTCCAAAGGTATGGCGGGCGCATATGGGATCACACTACGTGTAAGGAACAAGGCTCTCCGATAGCACTTATACGCCACCGCCAGCAGAAGCGGAGTAGTGCGCTCAGGTGCCGCTAGCGGGTGAAAAAGCTTAGTTACACGCCCGAGAGAGTATGGCCGCATTGCTGCAGCAGTATCATCCCGGACCCTATCCGCCAACCAGCGGGTGACCCAATGCAACTGCGCAGCTAGATAGTAGTGTTCGAAGCAAGGGGCAGCCAGTCCCCCCCTATCTGTTTGCAGGAATAACTTCGCCAGCACCAACCTGTGCCTGGATGCGCCCCAAATAATGTCCAGCAGTGTCTTATTGAGCATAGAAAAGGAGGAGGCCGGGAGGAATAAAGGCAGATTAGCAAAATAGTACAGAAGTCGGGGAAGCATGACCATTTTAGAAAGGGCAACTCTGCCCGTGGTTGTCAGCGGGAGCGTGGACCAGAAGCGTATCTGTGACCTGAGTGCCGCGACCGCCCTTCCCATGTTCCCGTCTAATAGGTCAGCCGGCTGACGGTATATCTGGATCCCCAGATACTGGAAAGTGTCAGCTTTCCATTGGACTCGAGTGCCCTCAAGGTGAAACCCCGGATCCGCTGTCCCTTCGTGGAACACATAAAGGCAGGATTTACCAACATTTACTCGGAGTCCGGAGACGTCCGCGAACTTACGGAGCAGCTGAGCTAGCTGCTCCGGAATGCATCCCACGTCCCGCACAAACACCAACAGGTCGTCTGCATAAAGCGATACCTGGTGGATTGCATCACCCAGGGGAATACCATCACCAAGGGTCTGCCGCATTGCTGCAGCCAGGGGTTCGATAGCCAGCGCAAACAGCAGCGGGAACAGGGGGCACCCCTGCCTGGTGCCCCGGCCCACCGCCCCCGCTTCTAAGATTTAGGGACCCAGCCGCACACGAACTACCATATTTTTGTAGAGGAGATCGACCATCTGCAGGAAGCCTATATCAAGCTTGTAGCGTGTTAGCACTGCCGATAGGTAACCCCACTCCAGGCAGTCAAACACCTTCTCCAGATCCAATATTAGGCACCCTGCCCTAGGCCACTCCCGCACTGCCTCAGCCGCCACTCTAAAGTATCTCCTGAGGTTCAAGGACGTGGACCTCGCTGGCACAAACCCATTCTGGTTGGAGTGTACTACGTGGGGGACCACCGGTGCCAGTCGTTCTGCAAGATCTTAGCAAAGACCTTATAGCACAAGTTAAGCATTGCCAATGGCCTGTATGTGCCCAGGACTGTGGGGTCCCTGTCCGGCTTAGGTAAGGAGACCAGGAACACCTCCCTCATGGAGGGAGGCAACGAGCCCTCCTCTATTGCTGTATTGTACAGTTAGAGAAGGAAGGGTGTGAGGATTCTGCGGTTTGCTTTATAGTATTCAGCCCTGGGGTTTTTCCGGACGCCATAGACTGAATTGCCCCTCCCACTTCTTCTAGCGTAAGAGGGGCACCAAGCGCGTCCCGTTGTTCCTCAGAGGCCACAGGCAGACGAACAGAGTCTAGAAACCCTTCCAACACATGTCTGGTGCCGGTGCCTCACCACCCCCTTTTGTACCGCTTTGGAGGCCATAAGTGTGGCAGGGTATGCTCAGACGTGAGTCCCTTGCTCACTTTGCCACTGGATTCAAGCAAGCCGGGCTGAAGACGGCTGGAATGCCAGAAACCAGTCCACGGAAGCTTGTTTCCGGTCCAGGGAAGGCATGGCTTGGCAGTTCGGGCTGGACTGTTCCCATGAGGCACAGGGTCAGACTGATTTGCATATAGCCATGTCTGAACTGGGGTGGCAGAGTGGGCTAAAGAACGGTGATGGATCAAACCCAGATATTTTGACTGGGTGTGAGTGTTTGATTGGTTCAGATGCTCCGTCCATCACCACCCCCTTTTGTACCGCTTTGGCCGCCATAAGTGTGGCAGGGTATGCTCAGACGTGAGTCCCTTGCTCACTTTGCCACTGGATTCAAGCAAGCCGGGCTGAAGACGGCTGGAATGCCAGAAACCGGTCCACCGAAGCTTGTTTCCGGTCCAGACATGCAAGTCGTGGACTGATGAGTAATAGGAGTAGACCCTGTCCAATGGATGCTGGGCTCACCAAAGGTCCTGTACCTCCCAGTGTGATAGCCAGCTCTGGAACGCTTGCGCATTAGACGCCACCGGAGCGATCTAGGTGCACATCCAGCACCATTTTAAAGTCCCCGCCGAGCAGCCAGGGGAGGCCAGCATAAGGGTGAAGGACCTGATTGAATTGTGTTAGAAAGGAGGGCTGGTCTGCATTCGGGGCATAGAGTGAACCCAAGAGGACTTCCATACCGTTCAGCTGCCCCCTTACTAGGGAGTACCTACCCTCCTGATCCACCTTTGTTTCCTTGCAGTTAAAGGGGACGCCTGCTCTTACCCACACCAGGGTGCTACGTGCATGGGCAGAGAAGACCGTGCCATAGATTTGCCCCCTCCAGCGCCTGCGGAGTTTGTCAAGCTCTATTTGGGTCATATGGGTCTCCTATAGGAGGGCAATTCCAACCGCATGCCTCTGCAGATAGGAGAAGACAGAGTAGCGTTGCGATGGGGTGTGCATGCCACGGATATTCCAGGTTATTATGTTAGTGTGTGTCATGTGTCCGGACGCGGCGCACCCACACGGGGCCCCGGGAACGTCTCAAGGGGGGACCTAGGGGTACCATCCGGGAGGGGAGTATCAGTGTGCCGCAACTGAAACATAAGAACTGCAAACAGTGCAACTAGTAGGGCGAGTCCCCAAAGGGGCATACGTCCAAACCTCAAGGCGAACCACCAACAATGAAGTGTTAGTCCAGCGCAATAGCTGTCGGGGAGTGTGTGATGTCAGCAACCAATCAGTACTACGCCCCTATCGCAGACCTCCCAGGCACTCGGGCGTGTGGTGACGTACGAATAAGTCAAGCGCGCATGTCTGATGCTGGGCATCGCCGGGGGAGCCCGTGGGTATGTCAACTGCGCAGCGCTTCCTAGCCACCGGCCGGCCAGTCAAGCCTCAGGTATTCAACCGCATTACACCAAATGACAAAGCAAACGCGTCTGACACATAGCACAATGCAACAGCGCACACATAGGCATAGCTAGAAAGATACATAATTCAGAGTATGCAGGGGTATGGGCCCTGCGGGCTGTCGTGCTCCGCCGTTCAGTCACATGAGCTGATCAGCCGTTTGGGGTTTCACTACTGGCATGTTTAAGTCCTCAGAGAATACAGTGGACGGGGACGACGAGCCACTCGCTCCCAGGTCGCTTTGCGATCCAGGCGAGCAGTGCTGTTTGCTGCTCCAAGGGTCGCCACCGCCTCAAGCGCTTCCTGCCTTTCCAATCTCATCTTCTCCGGACAGGGCCCATCTGGGCCAGGGCCTGTGTCCCGGCGAGCCCTCTGCCTCCTGCGCCGCCTTGACCTCTGCTCCTGCCATCCATCCTCCTCCGGGCCTGCAGGTCTCGTTCCTTTCCATTACCCCGTCTCCTCCAGCCAGTCACAGACATCTGATGGGCCATCGAAAAAGCGGGCACCGTCCTTCGAGACCACGCGGAGGCGAGAGGGGAACAACAAGGAGTAGGGCAGCTCTAGTTCTCGCAATTGCCGTTTCACCGCCATGTATGTGCTCCTCCGCCGCTGTACTGCTGCTGTATATTCTGGGAAAAACATCACCCGGCTGTTACCCACCGTGAGATCGCCCAGGTTCCTGGTTTCGCGGAGCACTACTTCCCGATCTCGGTAGTTAACGAGTTTGAAGAGGAACGGGCGAGGCCGAGCCCCCGGCCGAGGCCTCTGTAACCGGCACTCTGTGCGCCCTTTCTACCGCAAAGTGTGGGGACGGCACCACCCGAGGCAGGAGGTCTCTCAGCCAGGCCTCAACATATTGCTCTGGGTGTTTCCCCTCCTCTCCCTCCGGAAGGCCTACCACCCGGACATTGATGCACCAAGAGCGCCCTTCCGCGTCCTCTATGCGATCTTCGAGCACATGGACCCGGTCAATTATGTCTTGGAGTGCTGAAGTGTAGTTTTGCACCACAGGCTGTAGCTCTTGGAGCGATTGGTGCTGCGTGGCAACCGACTCCGCCAGCTTGCGATGGTCGGCGTGGAGAAGAGTGAAGTCAGACGTGCCCTTATCAATCCGGGCCTCCAGTGAAACTTTAGTTTGCTCCAGTGTGATGCCGATACGCTCCACCGCCGCCAGCGCAGAGTCCATCTTAGCCGCGAGGGTCGCCGCCGGAAGCTCCATATTGCAGCTCTGGTGCCCGTGAGAAGCGCCAAGACCCTCAGCTTTCTGCTGTCTATTTTGCGACTTGTCCCTTAGTCGGCCCATCACCAATTGCTGCCCTGTAGGCATCCGCAGCTAATCGCTAATGTGGTCGTGCGTAGTCCTCCACTCAAACGGCCGGGCCACGCTGGCATTTCAACTGCGTCATCAGGAGACAGAAGGCACTCTCCTCAGAGCGGGTGCCGTCACAGCCAGGGACCGTGTCACAGATTGGGGCGGGAAGTTCCGAGAGCGACGCAAGTGGCGGCCCCACTCTGCACCAGGCTTGTCTGCCTGCTCTGTTGTATCCGGGCGACGCCTCTCTTGCGCCCCGCCCCCCCCCCCCATCTGACAGGCGCAGTTCAGGTCCCTACCTAGGCCCCAATGAGTGCTCTCTTCAGTATCGCAGAGAGGTGTTCAGCGCACCCAGGCCTTTTTTGTCCATGCAATGTGCAGCACACCCCATCCGCCACTGACCTCTCAAGGCCTCCTCACCACACAGTTCATCTCCCACACCAGGGATTCGACGTTGCTGTTATAGCTGCACCCAATATGCCGCTGCCTCCAAGATGGCACCCAGGGTGCAAGATGGCCGGCCACCACCACCCAGACCGCACCTGTAGAAGTTACCACGACGTCTCCGGCCTCCGCCTATTCGCCAGGAGTAATGAGCCCTTGCGCTCCCAGGCTGCCCCACATCCAACACAGCAGGCACGGCGCGGCTCCACAGTCCCTCCGGGGGGGTCCTCTCCACACCCAACGCACCCCGCAGGACGGCTATCCCTGCCGCCACGGATCTCCAGGCCAGGCCCTCGCCAGGGCTACGCCACACCCTCCACTGTCCGCCGGGGCCCTTGCAAGCTTCACTCTACCTCCAGCTGCGGGGAGATTGTGGGCCCGCTCCTCCTCCCCGGAACACACCGCCACGGTGAGCCAAATCAGGACCAGGCCCAAGCCACCTCCAGGCCCGCCAAGTGAAGGCCACAGACCACCAGAGTTGCAGACGCCCTCAGGCCCCCAGGAGCACCTCCGCTTAGCGCCGCTCTCACCAGTCAGTGATGGCCAGGCCCCCAGGTTCTCAGGCGGCCTCCACAGGTCTCGGGCCCCTTAACGGGCGTCTCTGTCACCCGCAAGGCGGGGCGCTGCCAAGGCCCCCCCGCCCGCTTTCTGCTCCAGGCCTACCCTCCTCACCTGGGGAGCCAGTCGGATCCGCAGCCGGGCCGGCCCTCAGCTCCCCACAGGCTCCCAGCGTAGGATGACGTGGGGCCCAGTCCACAGCTCCTTCCCTTGGAGTACAAGGAGTGACAAGGAGCTCTCAATCAGTCTCTAGGCCAGCGCCGGTTGTCACTGCAGGTCCCTGCCCCAGCGCTCCGCCCAGGTCACCTCAGCGGGCCGCAGCAGTCCCGGGCCCGGCCGTCCCTCTGTAGTTTCAGCGCCCGCCAGACGCTCCGGGCCTCGCTCCCTCAGCAGCTCCGGACAGTTGGATCAGCTGATCTCGCCCGCCGTTCCGCCCAGCCACTCACATCGGGGGGCTCCGATCTCCACCTCCGCGGCACCGGAGTAACTTTCGGCAGCTGTGATAGCCTCGCCCCCGCAGGGCACACCAGCAGCCGTTGGGCCTCCGAGCTCTTTTCGCGCCCACAGCTCCACAACAATCGGGCCGCGACTGCCTCCTCTCCCTCACCAGCTAAGTTCCGCAGGTGGGTGGCTCGTATATACAGTGCCCCCACTGCGGCAGTTAGGGTCAGCGGCTTGCTTTCAGGGGACTTCGCGGTGGGGAGGGGCACCAGACAGGGCTGTCCTCTCTCCCCACTGCTTTTTGCCTTATACTTGGAGCACTTTGCCCAACGGCTCAGGGATAATCGACAGGCAAAGGGTGTCCCTTTTGGGGCTGACCACCACTTACCTAGCCTTTACCCGGATGATGTCATATTCTCAATGGCTCACACCCTGACTTCTATGCCGGCCATAGTATCAGTACTGCAGGCATTCGGTCTGGTCTCTGGCTTTAAAATAAACTTGCAGAAATTACAAGTTCTGAACCTTACCGCGAAGCACACTACTGTGGATGCCTTGCGGGCACAATTCGACTTTGACTGGGTGTCGGAGGGCATTTCATAATTGAGGTTGGTTCTTCATGGTACTTTGGACGAGACGGCGGAATCGAACTATGCCTCTCTCCTCTCACGCATCCAGAAAAAGACCTCGCCCAATGGCGCGCCTACCCATGTCATGGCTTGGGAGATTGGCAGTGGTAAAAATAAATGTTTTGCCCCGGGCCCTCTATCTTTTTCAAACTGTCCCTTTATTTCCCCTGCCGAAGATGCTCTTGCACATACAAACGGAGGTGGAACGTTTCATTTGGGGCCCGGTCACACCCAGTCTGCAGAAATAGCTGGTACAACACCCTAAGAAGAAGGGAGGTCTGGTTGTGTCCAACTTCACCCGCTATTATCAGGCCTTGCTATTGTGTTACCTTGTGGAATGGAACCGCCCCATGATGGAAAAGCACTAGGTGTTTATGGATCAGACGGTGGCTGGTCGGCATATCTGGAGAGAGGTCTGGCTGCCTCGATCGGCGTGCTCGTGCGGACACTGTTCCTCGCCAGTCACCCGCCCCACTATGATTGTTTGGGCTAGAGTATCTAAATGGGCTAACCTCACCATGTTTCCCTCCCCCATGTCCCCAATTTTTTCAAATCCCGCCTTTTCTCCCGGGACGGGCAAAGGGGTGGGCACACGGTGTGTGGAGGGTGGGTGCAAGCACCTAGGGCATCTCTTCGACCACCAAGGTCGCATTCCATTTAAGGAGCTCCAAGAGGGTTACCGCCTTGCGGATTCGGACCTCTTTCTATATACAAAACTGCTGCATTGGACATCTGGGCCCCTGGTCCGCTCCCTGGTCAACAGACTGTTCCTCCCGTTTTAGAAGTGGCTCGTCCTGAAGAAGGATGATCACAAACATATCTCTGAACTCCATACCTTCCTCACGAAAGGTGCTCAGGGGACTCGCTCAGCAGGGCAAAAGCGGTGGGAGGCTGAAATAGGGCGTACCCTTTCAGATAAGGAATGGGGGGATATTTTTTATACGTCACATCACTTTGCACGCTCTAGGGGCCACACAGAGACCGCATTTACGATTGTGTCCTACTGGTACTATTCTCCGGCCCGTTTAACTATGTGGAATTTACAGTGTGATGGCCTTTGCTGGCGGGGTTGTGGGAGCCCTGGCACCCTTTTGCACTTGCTGTGGAATTGCCCAAAGCTTACGAGGTATTGGGAGAAAATCCTCTATGAAATTGACAGAGTCTTTGACACTGCCCTTCGGAGATTCCCCGCCTACACTATCTTAGGGCTGCCAGATGCTCTGACCTTCCCCTTGCGATCAGGGGCAGGCAGATTGCCCTGGCCTTGAACGCCGCGCTTCTGGTCCTTCTAGTGGGCTGGAAGACGGACAGGGTCCCAGACCACTCTTAATGGCTGCATCAATTGCGGTCCCTTCTGGGTACAGACCGCTTGTCTATGGCTACACTTGGGGACAAGTCTGAATATACCAAGATTTGGGCCCCCTTCATCTCCATCCTATCCTCGGAGTTTCGAGAGCTAAATGCCCTGCCTATTTAAGGCTATTGAAATTGATTTCTGTAGGTGGGGAGGAAGGCTAGCAGACCGGACCACGGATTACTCCACTTGTTACCCAGGAACCTGGCCACTTTTACTTAGGAACCCATACGATCTTTTGCCTATACATCTAGCTCACCAGGGGAGAGGAGGGGTGGGGGTGGGTGTAGGGCTTTATTGGTTGGATTTTGGGAATGTTCTTTTTCTCTTTATCCTTTGATTTTCAAAACCAGACGTACTCGCCCCAAGAGGGCTATAGAGTGTCATTGTTACATAATTAGGTATCAGTGCATGTTGGATAAGATTCATCAGTTGCTCCCTTCGTATAGTGCTGAGTTTGTCCAATGCTATACATTTTCGACTGCGGCCGGCTCGGTTCGGGTTGTAGGCGGCATGCTGTGTTATCACCTGCCTGATTCATGTGCCCTGTTTCTTTTCCTTTCCTATGACGCAGCCGGCCCAATGGGTTGTAGGCAATGACGCGCAGTTTTTCATGATGTGAGTTCTGCCAATAAAAATTGATTTAATTCTAAAAAACAATTACTGAATTCATAAGAGCTATTTCAACTCTTAAACATCCCAAAAAGTCTTAAAACACACCTTGCCAGACTTGCTACCATGGTGTGCTTCTACCTAGTAACTTGGTCCCAGCTTATCTGGCTCCCTAGCAAGACCTCTAATGGAAGTTGAGGTTATAAAGATTTGGTAACGGAACAATACTTTATATGTAAAGTTCCCACTGCCCCTGCGACTAAAGCTGAACTTTATAAATGCACTTTATAAGGAAACAGTATTTTGCAGTCACACAAATGGCAAACTGGATACATGCTGCCATCCAGAAACTTGGTTGAAACTGAATTCAGTGTCCCTATCTATAACCTAGTTGTGTAGTCAATTGTGGATATCCTAGCCTACACAAGAACAGACCAAATGAAAGGGGTGGTAGAGATGCTGTAAATAACAACAACCCCCTAAACATAAAGCATTTTCCTATTCCCAATTACTGCATTGTGTGCAATTGGCTTGAGGTCACCCTCTGGTTCTCTCCTAAATATTCAGCTGCCTGTTTTTTGGTATTTGCAACCTGGTCACAATCTTTTCAAACTACAACATCATTGACATCAGTAAGGTTTTCCACCTCGTTTTAATCATTTTAGTAATAGGGTTAATTTTTTCATTTTGCATTAAACCAGGGAGCATTGCAAGTTAGTTTCCGGGATTTCAGCTAAGGTTGTAGTCATTAACAATTTTATTTATGGATTTCAAAGGCCTCATTACAGGGACTGCGATTTTTCATTAGCCTTGGTTCAAAAGTGAAAATTGTATTAAATCAATGAATGGGGACATGATGACAGGATACGTGAAAGTTCTTGCTTTTCGGGGCAGACGTCACTATAGGAGACTAAGTGTAGGAAAGGGCCCCTTTTGACATAGTCACCCCCACTTTTTGCCTGGTATCTGATACAATTGTGACAGACATGCACTGGGCTCCTGCTAACCAAGTCCCCAATGCCAGATCTCTTTCCCTAAACTGTAGCCTAATTGACAAGACCTTTAGCACCTCTGAAACCCCCCTAGGAAATGGTATCCCTGGTTTGTAGGGCATGGGTACCAAAGAGGGTCCCTCAGGGCTCCAGCATGTATTATGCCACCCTAACGGAC
Source organism: Lissotriton helveticus (assembly GCF_964261635.1). NCBI lineage: Eukaryota > Metazoa > Chordata > Amphibia > Caudata > Salamandridae > Lissotriton > Lissotriton helveticus. The sequence continues at coordinate 1,152,730,909 of NC_136067.1, read as the reverse complement.
CCCTCATCACATTCATGCAGACTGTGTGAAACGGTGCAGACAAAAGAGAAACACGACATGGCACACACCCTGTGTGCCATGCCTGCAGACACTGCATACAATATAAGTAAGTCACCCCTACAGTAGGCCTTACAATCCTAAGGCAGGGTGCATTATATTACATGTGTGGACATATCTGCCTGAGCATATATGCCCCGTGATGTCGAAGTCTATTCTTAGACATTGCAAGTGACCACGGAAGCCATCGTGAATATATGTACTGGGCACTGGCTATTACGAGTTCCCCAGCTACATGATGGCTTCACTGAAACCAAAGGTGTTGGGTATCAAACACCTAGTATTAATAAACCCACACATTTATCCAGTGATGGAGATATTAATACATGCACCCAGAGGGTACCTTAGAGGTGCCGCCTGAACCCTACTAGTCTTCTAGTTTGCTGGCTCACTTTTACAGTCCAGCCTGCTGCAATAGACACACTTCTGACCCCCTCGACGGTGAGAGCCCTGCTCTTGGAGGTCAGGAACAATGCCTGTTCTTGCAGGATGTGTTTACACCTCCTCCAGCAGGATGGCTAGTAAATCAGCATATCTAGGCCAGAGGCTTCAAAGCCAGGCTTCCCCCAGACCTGGTAGATGCCACCCCCTGCCCTGAGGCCCATTTGGCACCAGAACTAGCTGGAAATTATGCAAGGAGGCTTGGATCACACGCGGGTCATACACACCCATAAGGTGAGCTGCTGATGTGCACCAGTCTAGACCATTTTGTCATTCTTGGTTATGGCAGAATTTGGAACACTGGGACCGGGTTATGACCACGTCCCACAGGAAGTGGCCTTATGGGGGCGTAGGGATCCCAAGAGTAAGTAGCCCATTGGCTACTATTCTACACTTGCCTAATTCCCCTAAATGGAGTACTTGTGTGGCTCCCTGACACCAGAACTTCAGATTCACCTGACTAAAGAAGAAGATGAAACTGAAGAGCTGATCAATGCAAGAACTGAAGACTGCTGTGGACTTTTGGTGCCTAACCTTGCCTGCAGCTCCCTACTTGATCATTTCCAAGACCCGACTCGTCCTGCAGCTGTGCATCCTCCAAAAACCTTGTAGGGTTGCCAGTACTTCAAAAAACAGCCAGCATCTCCCTTGGAGTGGAAGGGCCACTCCACTGAATCAAGCTGGGCCTGACTGCATCATCCGGTTCCAAAAAACCACAGACGCATTAGCCGCCCAGGAGATCAGCGCACTAAAAGTGTTTAGATCCATCTCCTTGCCAAGTTTGGAGACGCCAGGACACCTACGAGCCTCCCTACACCAATACCTGGAGTGCCGGACCCCTTGCCGCAACCAACATGTGTTTAGAGTCCAATCCTGACCCTCAACAACAGACCAGCCGTGAGGGATATCAGCCCCGCACAGTCCAGCACCGAGAGTGGCCATGCTGTCCTGCTTTGTTCCCCTTTGTAGGTCCAGACCGAGTCCTTTGACTGCCTACGATGCACAAGGGCCAGTGGACCAAAATCCTCTGCATCTGAACTTCCCGGCCCACCGGGAACACGACTCCTCCGCCTTGCTCCTGGTCCCTTTCCAACTGAGCCTCCAAAGGGAGCTCCCGGTCTTGTCCTCATTTGCTGCCTATTTCTAGGTGACCCCCCTCCTTGACAACTGTGTAGCGTGCAAGGCTTCCAACCCATCTAGCATCTGTGCACCAGGGCAGGTAAAACCAAACCGCTGGTGGAACTTGTGACCATGGCCCCCAAAACCTCATGACCTAAAGGGGACCCTGGAAATCCTATCACGAATAACCTGTATGCAGTAAATGTTATTCTCTGTATAGGAAAGCACTACCGCGTAAAAACGCACTGTTTTCTAAACATCTCTAAAAACTGTAAAGGAAATCACTTGAAAAAATTAAGACGTTCTTGTTGTTGAAATATCTATATAAAATTGTGTTAAGTTTTTTAATTGGTGTGGTTCTCCTCCATGAGTGCGTTTGTCATTGTATGACACTATGTATGCAACAAATGCCTGGCACTCTCCTCTGATAAGCCTAAGGCTACTCGACCACACTACCACAAATAGAGCACCTTGGGACTGTTAAAGAAAGCCCCTGTCCACTTACAACGGATACCTGGACTCTTAATATAGTATACCAAAAGAGGTATGCTATGTAAAGAGCCAGCTTCCTACACTAAGCAGCTTGTTACAATCTCTCAACTTATAGCAGTGGAGTTGGCATTCAAAATCTTTGTCCTAAGGGTAGAGTTAAGACGCCTCCATAAAAAAGCAGACAACATGACAGGAATATACTTCATGCAAGGGGAAGCACTGCTTTATTGCTGAAATGCCAGCCAAAATGTCAAACATTGCCGTAAATAGACTGAATGTAGGAGGCTGGCTTAGTATATGGTGCTGACTTATTTAAGTGAAGCACCTTGCACTAATCCAGACAACCCTTATGGTGGTGATAGGGGTCTTAGACAACCATAGAAAGCTTTTTAAGTGGTAGCTGTGGAGAGCAGCCTTCTCAGGCATTGTCCAGAAGGAGTGTTAAGCTGTTTGTTTTACCAGAACGAATCATATAGTGTAGGTTAAAATAAAAAGAACCACATAGTGTAGTTATAATATTATGTCTATTTACTACATGACACTCACACATTGGTATACCTTCTACCTGGAGATATCAACACGATATTTCAAATGTAAACAGGTTAGTTAGCACAAATACACAGTGGTCTCCCGGGGAGATCAAACCATATACTAATGAATTGGAACACGAACTGTGACCAAAGTCAGGACTTGGATCAGAAGACTCGGAAGAGCTGGGGACACAAGGAACCACCTGAGGTAAGTACCCAGGAACCACTCCAGAGGCTGTGTGCAGAGTGCTAAAGACTTGCGCACTCAATGCAAGTCAATGGGAAAGTGGCGTTGCAGTTTTTAAGAAGCAGACCTTGAAGAAACCCCACAGAAGACAGAAGGTTGGAGAGTCACCCCACCCTTGGATCCCCCAGGAACCAGAATACATACCTACTCCAGGGAAGCTGGGTGCATAGGTGCAAAGTGACGTCGGAAACCTCTGTAGACCACAATGGAGGACTTCAGGAAAGATGCCACTGGTGAAAAAGGAGAAAGAGTCTGGTAGAATCCAAGGATGGATTCTTGAAGAGAAGAACCTGCAATCAGATGTGACAGAGTCTGTGCCACTCGGAGGTGACCAGGAGTCACGGAAGAGCAATGACCACCGCTTCATCTGTGAGGAACAGGCAATTCTGTGGAAGACCACGAGCTGTTCACAAGCTGTCCCACGTCCGAAGTCGAGAACCAGGGGTTCGATGTGAGGCGGGAGCACCAACAAGCCTTGGCAGCAGCAACAGACATGGTAAATGAAAAAGGTGTAGCTTTGGGACCAGCAAGGTCCAAGGGACTCACCAAGTGCAGGAGAGTCACAGACGGCCCATAGCAATCAGGGGAGCCAAATGAAGCCAAAGAAGATCCTCAAGAGGACCCACAGGCTGAAGAAACAGGAGTCCCAAGAGGACCTCGAGCAGCTCACCAAAGATGCAGGCCCATGGTGCAGAGGATGCTGTGAGGGCCAAGACCTTGGTAGGAAGAGATGCTGGAGGCTAGAGGTTCTTATAGCTTGTCTTTGATGCCCACAGGCCTGGAGAGGCACCAAGATGAAGCACAAACACGGACGACGAAGAAGAGTTGCAGAACAGTGAGACCAGAAGCAGCAGGAGTCTTCCTTGGTGCATTCTCTGTTCCAGGTGAAGTCCAAGATGCCCAGACGGTTAAAGTTGAAGTGGTTTCGAGTTTGAATATTGTCCCACAAAGTATCTGAAGAGCCACCCACAGGTAAGCCCTTAAGTATTCTAGGGAAAGGGTTGGGACGATTCAAGGGTCCCTCCCAGAGGAGGGGATGGACAGAGGGGAGGATACTCCCATGTCCTTTGTCCAATTTTGCGCCAGAGTGGGAGTCAGTGGCGCCCTGACCTGGTTCAAACTTGAGTATGCAAGGAGGGCACCAAATGTGCCCTTTGAAGCAGTATGGTGGCACTGGCAAGCATCCCCACCCCAGCCCAACAAAGTAAGTCCTGTCTGGGAGGTGGTCACACCTCCTTGTGACAGGAATCCTATTGTTCTACCTTCCTCTGCTCGAGCTCAGGTCAGCAGTAGGAGGGCAGAATCATGTCTGGGGTCAGCAGCAGCACTAGCTTGCTGGCAAACCCTGGAAGGCTGTTACCGGAATGGAGCAGGTAGGGCTACCCGGAGGAGCCCCCTGGTGCATGGTATCATACCTCCAACACCGGTAGCAGTGTTGGTGTATGATTCCAACAAGTTTGATATGAAAACATGCCCAGGTTCCGCGCAGCCAATATATAATTAGCCTTCGCATAATCACATATGGCCACTATATATATCAAAATGGCTGACTGTACTTAAAAAACCCTGGAGAATCGATTCCAGAGTTTGTAGTTGGTGTCTTGCTCGTGCAGGGCACCCTCACACTTAAAACCTTGCACCTTACCATCAGGATTGAAAGGCCTACATTTAAGTGCAGTGACCTTCGATATAAAAAAACGTATAGCAGTCGTGAGGGGTGCTAGCACCAACTTACACATGCTGCAATGGCAGGCCTGTAGTCACAGTTTGAATGGTCTCTCATGGGTGGCATAATATATGCTGCAGCCCATGGGAGCCCCTGGTGTACCTATGCTCTGGGTACCTTAGTAGTATATATGAGAGATTTACATGGGTGTACCAATAGCCAATTGGAAGGGTTACAAAGTACTTACCACTGTCAAAGTTGGGGAGAAATCACAGTGACTGGAGTCCTGATTGGCAGGAACCCAGTCAGACTAGTCAGAAAATAAAATAACACCAGCAAAAAACGGGGGTAACCAGGAAAGCAGATGTAAAAAACTGAAACATTTGCAAAACACCACTATATAGATATTCAGACAAGACTGCATTCACCAGTAAGCAACCTTCTGAAGAAATGTTCTATTCCTTGCCCAAAATCCATACCAACTGCCACATTGAGCTCATGGAAGATACTGCTTTACAGTCAGTGCACAAGTTATGAATGTACGACAAAAGGGAAATGTTAACTTAGCTGAAACAATCAATTTGCAGCTTGTTCCTGTATAGGTTCTTGTGGTCCACTCTCCTCGAAGTACAGTGATGGAAGATATCAGTGTACATGCCACTAAGAAAGCCAAGACAGACAATATCTAGAGTTTATGTAGCAAGCTATTGTGAGTATCAGGGTAGCATTATACTGAGTCATTCCAGTCACACCTACAAACAAAACTTGGGAAGAACACTGTCATATTTTGGGTCCAGCACTAGATAGCAGAATTGTGGACACCCTGTATAGATAGCTAGTACACCAGCAAAGTGGCAAGTGGTTTTCATAAAATGTACCTCATTGGTGAAGGAATGTTGTTTATTTTTTAAAGTGTTGATGTTTAGCTGGCAATTAAAAAAAAATGTTTTGGCACTATCAAACACCTTGTGATTTAATAGGTATGAATAATCCTTTGTTTTTCTTTTAGGTCCACAGAAGAATCTTCTATACTAATATGTTGTGGATTATATGACTTGTTAAGAGGAGCCCTTCTGATCCTACCAGATTTAATGTTAGGAGATGTGATGGATAAACTTATTCAACCAGATATCCTTATTACTCTAGTCAATCATCCTTCTTCAGCGATTCAGGAAGGTGTTCTTAAGGTGGGGATTTTTTGATCTATCCCTCGTTATTGGCTTGTAACAATATTTAAATAAAGCGTTTAGTTGTGTGGTTCTTAGAACACAGTTAGCAAGTATAATTTGAAATGGGAACTATTTCTTTTGCAAGTTTTTCATTTTATTCTTTCTGAAAATAAGGGACCTTTCTTTTTAACTTTAAAATATAGTGCACTTGCACCATTCATGGCAAGCATACTTAAACCTTTCAGTCTGTCTCCCTCTGACATTAGCTTCTTTTGCCTTGAAACTTTAAGACACTGGCACAAGTCTTCTTGGATCCAAGAGATCTTGGATCAGTCCACATGAATATTTTGGAGTCATCTTTTTCTGTTGGCTGTTTAGGAGTGTTCTCTCACCTCCACTGGAACACATAAAAGTATTTTATATAGTTTCTGAGCGGGTGCACAGGTGGGTGGGGGCGTGCTAGCGTGTTGGCAAAACCACTGAAAAAATGGACGCTTCAGAAAAAAGGGTGAATTATCGAATGGGGCATACAGTTTTCAGATGGTGTTGTCGACATTCGTTTGCCAACACTGCTGGCCACCTTGCCAACTACTTTTATGCATGATGGCCATGTTGGAACTATATTAGAGATTGTTTTTTGTTGATTGACCATTCCAAGATGGATGCCATATTTACAATCCGTCAGCAAATGGCACAGAAGCTTTGGATAGCGATGGCTGTCAACCGCATCTGAAAAGGCGATGTTACAGAAGTTATTTCTGCAGCTTCTATTTTTCAGATACTTTAGTCCACTCTTGCTCCCCAGTGCCCAAACAGGTAATGGCAAAGCCATTTGCACCAAGTACAAATGTATTGGCTTTGTCAATGCTTGTTAATAATGGAGACCTCCATGCTATCTCCAGTAATGGCGATGGAATGGAAACCGCCATAACCAGCTTACCCAACTGGTTGTAGGATCTTTGGCAGCTCCTCAAGAAAGGCATGGACCTGGAAGACTGGTCGTGACTCGATTGAGGCACTTTTTTATATGGTGTCATCGAAAATTTGGTGACACATGACATGGAGATGTTTCTGTTGAGATTCCTGCCTTCGCTGCTAAACATGAAGATTTCTTCAGCTCTGAAATTCAGCGAGCACACCATATCAGAGTGCATCTCGATGATAAAAAAAAAAAGCAACCACATCCACTAACTGCTTGCATTTTGTATGCCACAAACAGTCCAGAAAGTCATTCCAGTTTCTAAAAACACTGCCATTTCTCGCTTAAAGAACACACAATACATAGTCCGGTAAATTTTTCTTATGAATATAAGTTGAGTGTAATTTCAAGAAAAAAATGTTTCTATTGTGGTAAATAAATAATTAATTACCGGTACTATTTTTCTATACATTAACTAAAACAGATAGCTCAATAAATAAGAGGCAGGATCCGGGGTATCTGAGTTGAACAGGCTTTAATCAGGCATAAGGGAAGGGACAGGATCGGAATAGCCTGGCATGAAATGGAATGGCAGCTGCAACGTTTCACCAACATTACATAGTATATATAGTAAAACATTACAATTGCATTGAATACAGTAGGCGTAACAAGTGACAAACGTAAGATAAGAACAAATGGGCGTAAAAAGAAGGCGTGCATAGGGCGTGCACGAAGACATGTGATGAAAACGTCACAGAAGTGTCATAAATGGGTGGATACATGGAGGGGGCTACCTGGGCAGCTGGAACCTTTAACCTAGTGGTGCGCGCAAACGAGCCATGACGTGTAACTAGGGAGAGCTGGGGGCTCTGACTTCTGCACTAGAAGAGGAGACTAAAGTCTGGGATGTCAGGACGACATGTACCTATAGCATATCTGGTATCTGGTGTTTGGAGTACATGTTGATAGAATCTAAATGTCATCAGGGCAGAGGCTACTTGACACTAGGGCTGGTGCATGCATATATTCTTCATGTATTGCGTGTGCTATGAATCTTCTATGAATATTAATTCAGTAGTTCTCTTGCATGGAGACAGAAACACTAGACTATAGCTGAAGATGTTTATGCGGTTCGTTAGCTTAGGAATGTGAAGACGGAAAGCTGAACTGATAACTGGAGGCATAACATATTCTTGGCAGACAGGCAGGCAGAGCCAAGCTAGGCACCGCGCTGCGCGGCAGGAAGTAAGTGAAGGGTCAGGGATGCAGGTGGGGGCTGCATCGCTCCTAGGAGTGGTTTCAGGAGACTGGAGCTTGAATCTGGTGTTCGGGCCCTTTGAGGCCTAGTAACGGGGACAATTCGATGAATTAACATGTACAATGTAAAACGTTGGCAACATAGGCCTAATACTCGTTGCTTTCACGGGGACTGGATAACTGACATACTAACGTTGGACACAACTACAATGGCGTCTTTATTCGGTCATAGGGGGATATATGCATATTAATCATGCACATATTACATAGGATGGGGAACACGTAGGCACACATGACAAGGCAAAATTCAATTTTCCTCATTCCCTCCTTGTGCCCTACGTTTCCATCAGGATACATCAATATTCATGATACCATCTATCTGTTCATAGAGCATCATTTGCTCGTCTCGAATCTTCTTGGAACGGGACTTTGGACTTGGAATACAGGATGTAGCGCACAAGCCGCAAATCGCAGGGCCACATTGTAAACAGAGACAGCAACTGAATATGATCATTACTGCTATACCCAGGAATGACAATACTTTCCATCCCCAGGCAGATATTATACTCCAGAGCCAACCGGACCATGTCCAGGTGCCTGGATTCTGGTGTAACTGATGGGCAATTTTATGAAGTCTGGTTATAGCTGAATAAACAGACGGTGCGTTATTAGGAATGAAAATGCAGCAACTAGATCCGATGACTCTACAAGCTCCGCCCCTATCGGCCAGTATGACGTCAAGGACAAGGCGGTTTTGAAGCACGACAAATCTCATAGCAGATTGTTCTTCAGTTAAGTTACCTAGAGCGGAAGTAGTCTCATTCACTACTGCTTCAAGGGTTCTGGTTAGCCTACGTATTAACTTACTATTCTGGACAGGTCCTATGAAGAAAAAGAAACCTTTATTGAAATCTTGATACTGTTCTAAGGCAGTTTCAGTTTGATCGACAATTGGGGACTCGATCTCCCTTCTATGTCTAACGTGTACTAGATGTGTGTTTCTGTGATAATCGGATGGGGCTAGGAAAACTGGTGGCAGTAGGAAGGCAATGTAACATGTTCCATCCCAATCGAGGGGCAGACAAACATATGCGGTCTGACCACATACAAAATATGAATGACGTGAGGCTTTGAAAGTAGATTTCCCACTGTCACTATACTTGACCACAGTAGTACAATCACTATGTCCTAGATGTATTGAACCATTCTTTCTGACACATAGTTAGCCTTTTACTGGTAGAACTGTAATAGCAGGTAAATCTGGAGTAGTCTCGGACTGAACATTCAAAACCATGAAATTCGAGGAATAATTACCTAGATCATATACTTCATTTTCTAGATCTAACCCTGTTCTATGGGAAAGACCTTCCTTGTCTGGGAAACATGTTCTATTCAGAAGGGACATATCGTTTGAGGATGACGTTAACGTGGACCATGCTCCACACGAACCATTGTGTGAAAACGGATAGGGAAAGAGTGGCAGAACTCCCTTCGGTGTCTGAAAAGGGGGGAGTCGACCACACACCCAACAATTAGTGGCATTGCTTGTCTGGTGTGAATAGTGTAACATTCGGATAAAAGTATTATTGCGCATGGCAAGACGATAGGATAACTCGTGAGGAGGCAGTTCACTAAATGTGTGCTCTACTGTAACATTAGAAAACATATGTACATGTGAAACAGTAGGAGGAAAATATACATATAAAACATAACTTATGCCTGTAATCGTAAAACTCAGAAATAATAAAATTAAAAGAGTAACAATGCATCGACTTCGAAGATTTTTCCGATAACGTATTCTCTTAGAGTTTCGACTAACTCTCTCACTATGTGGGTCTATCTCATACATGTCAGGAACCTGTCTAACCGTTTCACCCGAGAGGGACTTAGACAATTAAACTGGCTAACTTACTAGACCTTAATTTTTCTTTATATTCCTGCTGTGGAGTTTTCTCTAACAGGGGAAGTTTAGAGTCAGTATCTGGGCAGTCCTTGAGAACGGGGCAGTCCTTGAAAAAGGTCTTTGGACGGAGTCCATGAAATCGTTTCACGTGACTGGAATGCAACCAGCCTTTGCGGCCCTCCACCTTGACCGCAGTCCTTGTTGTCATCAAAACGAGCTTCGGTTCTTTCCAGCGGGGCTCCAGCGGACTTGAACGATCAAAATTGAGAATCAAAACAAGATCCCCAGGAACGACCTCGTGCGGTTTCACCTGGGTGTTGTCTGGAAAAGCGGCGGCAACCTGTGAACGACAAGAGAGTAGTGCAGACATCAAGGAAGCCAGGTAATCTGTCAGCATATTACTGTCAACATCGGTAATTGTACGTGGCCTAGGTGTACCCCACATGTTTGGGGGACGACCGAAAACTACCTCGTAAGGGGACAGACCTGAACGGGAGTGAGCGACCATTCTCATGAAAAAAAGGGCGACTGGCAGTGCTACCATCCAATCTACGCCTTTCTCTGCGCATACCTTTGCAATGCGGATTTTTAAAGTCTGATTATGTCTCTCGACGAGACCAGCTGCTTCGGGATGTCGTACACAGTGGAACTTCCACTGGTACCCTAACAGAAGGGATACTTGTTTCATGAGTTCAGATGAGAATGGCTGGCCGTTATCTGAATACACGACCCTCGGTAATCCATAGCGGGGGAAGTACTCACGAACCAACTGCCTGGCAGTGGTCGCGGCAGTGTAATCTGGGACTGGATATGCTTCTGTCCATCTGGACAAAGCGCATACAACTACGAGGACATACTTGAAACCTCGACATCGCTCCATCTGAATATAATCCATCTGGAGGACTTCAAAAGGGTGGTCAGGAGGATGGAATCCACCTTGTTCCACCGGGACACCTTTACCTGGATTGAACTGACAACAGATCATGCAGGTACGCACTTTCTGCTTGGCTGCTGCTCGTAACTGCTTGTTAAACCAGAGGTTCTGAATACTGTCTAACATGGCTTTTTCTCCTAAGTGTGCTGGACTATGTGCGGTGTTAATAATGACTTGAACCATAGAGTCGGGGAGAAACCATGTAGCTTTTCCCTTCGTCAACCATCCCTGATCTGTCTGGACCCCTCCTTGTTCAGACCATTTCTTGATTTCGTCGGGGGTAGCATGTGACTGTATATCTAGTACGTCTTGTGTAGGGTCCTTAACTGTCATACAAGTAGTCTGAACTGAAATGTCTGTCTGTGTCGTGTTAACTGGAATGTCTGGAGTCTGAGCTGTAAGCTTGGCTGTTCGATCTGCTAGATCGTTACCTTGGGAAATGGTGTCAGTGGCTTTCGTATGTGCCTTGCACTTCATGATAGCGATAGCTGTCTGTAAATGTATTACATCTAACAGAGCTTGGATGAGGGGGCCGTGCTGAATCTTGGTTCCATGAGAGGTCATGAAACCTCTTTCTTGCCAGAGTACTCCAAAGTCGTGTACGACTCCGAATGCATAACGTGAATCTGTGTATATATTTACTTTCAGGTTCTTGGCTCGTATGCAGGCTTGGGTCAGAGCAATGAGCTCTGCTGCTTGAGCAGACAGGGTGTCAATACGATGTGTTTCTATAACTTCAGTTTCAGTAGTCACTGCATACGCGGCTACTAGTTCTCCTGTACTTGTTCTCATACATGAACCATCCACATAAAGTGTCAGGTCAGGATCAGGTAATGCAATGTCTGTCAAATCTTGTCTTGGCTTCGTCATGGTGTTAACGACTTCCACACAGTCATGTGTGGCAGGGCCTGAAGTAACTGAGGGTAACAGTGTAGCAGGATTTAAAACGTTGCAGCGTCTGATTTCTATGTGTGGCTGAAACAATGTCAGTTCATATCCTGTTAAACGTGCAATTGTCAAGTGTTGAGTCTGTGTTCGGTTTAAAAGAACTTCCACGGAGTGTGGAACTTGTACTGTCAGGGAATGTCCTAACACTATGGAATCACTTTGTCTGATAGCTAGAGCTGTGGCGGCAACTGACTTGAGGCACGCAGGCAGAGCCTGGGCTACTGGATCTAATGTGCTAGAAAAATAAGCACAGGGCTTGTATTGTCCTGCTTGATCTTGTGTGAGAACAGATAATGCAGTACCATCACGTTCAGTAACAAAATGTGTAAAAGGCTTACTGTAGTTCGGTGTTGCTAGAACAGGTGCTTGGCATAAGGCTTTCTTTAACTCATTGAAAACAAGTGTATGTTCTTGGGTCCAAGGGAGGACAGTCAATGTGGCTGCCTCCTGTGTCGTTAACTGTATCAGTGGCTTGGCTAGATATGCGTACTGAGGAATCCATTGTCTGCAATAAGAAGTGAGGCCGATAAAAGCTCGTACCTCCTTCTGAGTCTTGGGCTGTGGAAGATGTGCTATTAACTGGATACGGTCTGGTGTCAACTGCCTACCCCTCTTGGACAGTAAGTGTCCAAGGTACACCACTTGCTGGACACAAAATTGCAGTTTCGAAGGGGACACCTTGTGCCCCATCTCGGCCAGGAAATACAAGACTGTAAGTGACGCACGTTCGCAGTCACGTTCAGAACGAGCTGTGATCAATAGATCATCGACATACTGGAGCAGGGCAGTGTCAGTTGGCATGTGTATATTGTCTAGTTGTCTTTTAAGTGCTTGACTGTAAATGCTAGGACTTTCTGTGAAACCTTGAGGAGCTCGTGTGAATTTATAGCTTCTTCCATTTAAACAGAATCCGAAAAGAAACTGGCTGTCTGGATGAATGGGGACACTAAAGAATGCGTTCTTGAGATCAATAACAGTAAAGAACGTAGCTTCGGAATCAATGGCAGTCAATAGGGAAGAAATATCTGGAACCACTGGGTACTGGGGTATGATACATTTATTAAGCTCTCGAAGGTCAATCACTAATCGATAAACTGGAGGTGCATTGGGATCAGTACGTTTTAGAATCGGAATGATAGGAGAATTACATACATTGGAGTCAGTTTCTACAACCACTCCTTGAGCGATGAGCTCGTCAATAATTTTTGATAAGGCTGCTACAGCCTCAGGTGGCAATTTATACTGTCGGATTCGTGGTAATACAACACCTTGCTTCAGAGTGACACGATATGGTGTAATGTGCATACAACCTACATCAGTTGGACCTTGCGCCCATAAATGCTGAGGTACATTCAATAATCTTGGATCAAAATCACGTAATACATAATGACCTTTAAAATCACGTAAAAACAATCTCACTCCTTCTGGGGAGCAACATATGACTGCTCCTAATTCTTTCAATGTTTTAATACCTAGTAAGTTTTCTGGACATGATTTCGTAAGTAACAAGTCTGTAGTTCGGGACAATGGACCGACTTCTAGGGAAACTGGTTTCGATATTTCATTAACAATAGGCTTTCCTGAAAATCCAAGGGAAACATTTCTTGAGCCTGAGAGTGGAGCCCCTGGAACCTCGTCATGACTGATGGTAGTCCTACTTGCCCCTGTATCAATCAGAAACTTTCTGTCTTTCCCTAATACTTGACTGTGTACATAGGGACCCTCTTGATCTACAGGAATCTCGATGAGAGGCAAGCCAACCTCCCTCTCTAGGCTGCTTCATGAATACTGCTGATATTCTGGATAATCTGACTGTGCATACTGGTACATCTGCTGTGTAACGTGTTGTGTGGCAGCTATAGGCTGCGGTACTGTAACTGTCTGTTGTGCATTCTGCGGTGGTTGCATATTCTGCGGAACATGTTCTTGTCTAGGAGGACGTGGTCTCTCTTTCGTCTTACCAGTAGCTATGTTGTATTTCAGAACTGCACATTCGTTTATATAATGACCTGGCTGTTTACAGTAATTGCATGTCCCTTTAACGGGAGCTGCAGGATGACTAGTTTGATTCAGACCCCTCTTCTGACTGTCTTGTGGAACAGACTGTGCAACCAGTACTTTCATTTTCGTGTCTTTCATACGTCTCCTTTCATGTTCCTGCTCCTCCCTGATTCTGTTCTGGTGATACTGTAGCATCTGGAGCATTTGTGACGGAGTATTAGCTTGCCAGGTACTTTCGACTTTCAATACTCTATTTTTAACTTGCGGTAAAGAATTCTCAACTAGTTTGGTAACAAAAAGATGTGGATACGATTCACTACTTGTTTTCAGGCCGCTATTAATAATGAAACATTTCTCAAATCTAGAGTAAAAATCACTAGTGTCTTCGTCTTGTTTCTGTTTACAGGCTGAGATGGCATCCCAGTCTTCCTTTTTCGTAGCTAGTAATCTTGGCAAGACTTGTATTAACAACTCGGGCAATGCTTTAGCTTTTTCCCCAAGACCGGTACCTGGAACTCGTGTGTTATCTTCAGTCTCTAATGCGGTCCAATCTATCTTTTTCTCTCCCACCTCCCATTCTTTTTCTTTAAGTTTTTCATATATGCCCGCAGGCAACAGGACCTTTAACATTTTAATGATATCAGGATACGTGTATTCTCCCATACGGAGCATGTCTTTTAATTCACGGTGGAACCCTGCTGGATCTTTATCGTGACAGGGTATTAACTTTTTCATTTCTAGTAGTTCTATTTTCGTGATAGGGGTGTAAACAAATACTCGTTCTAGATCACCCCCCGCTCCCTTAACTGGATGTACTTCTCGTAACGGATTCTGTTTGTCTATGTAGAATGATTTTCTTACTGGGGGTGGAAAAGGAACAAAATGTGGATTCAGGAACGTTCTGTATTTGTGGCGCTGTTCTAAAACGACACTAATTAAATCGGTACCTAGACCTTTCCATCTGTTTAGGAGTAACTCGTTCAGAACATCATACAAAGGACCTGGATCAGAATGCTGATTCTCATACAGTGTAATGAGGTGCTGGATCATGTACATACCCACCAGACGCTGCTCGGCTGGGGGCAGCTTCAGAAACGTTTGGGCCACTATTTCATCTGAAAACGTGGTAGAATCACTAGTCCATCGGACTGCTGATCGGGCTAGTTCTTGTTCATGCATGGTACTAAGCTCACTATAACCTATTCGTAGTTTCAGAATTTTATCGGTAGCCTGGAATACTTGTTCAAGAGAACACTGTTCTGGTACGGGAGGAGGAAAAACTTTCTTGTAATCTAGGCGTGTGTGTCTATCGGAAAGTCTCGTTCTACCTACATACGCTATTCTACTGGGATTCTCAGTGTCTACATCTTCACTTGAAGAGTCATTCTCTTTCTCGGTTGCTCTTATTGCTTTCTCCTTCTCGTGTATACTTAGAATTTCTTTACGAATTTTCCTGTACATACTTTCTATACTGTTCTGTGTCTTATGTTTTCCCTCGGCTATATTGTCACTCCACCTTGTCAGGGCTTTCATCTCGTCTTTGTCTTTATCAGGATAGTCCTGTTCTCTTATTAAACAGTTAATCAAGAACTGTAAAATCATACTTTGAATCTCGACCTTTCGGTGTGCCATAGCTTCGTGAATACTTTCTGAATTCTCCCCTGTACGGATAAAATGATATATTCTGTCTAGATGTTCCTTCATCTCGGGCAGGGTGGCCAAAAAGTTGGCAACTCGTCTTAGACGTACGGAATATAATATCATGTGATCTTCGCCTGGCACTGAATCATATATGCAGTCTGTAAGGTATTGCTTGAGGGCTGCGTGTGTAGACACCTTTGGCGTGCTCTGTAACGCTGCGTCTCTCAGCGTCAGTCGTTTTACTGGAGGCGGGGTGGTAGGAGCACCTCCCCCCGCTCCTCCTGAACTAGAATCGTCAGTTAATACTGAATGTGCTGGTAAAGTGACTGGTAAAACGGGCACACGTAACGTGGGCTGGTGCGGGGGTACTGGCACATTAACGGGGTCCCCGGGACCAGTGGCTGGGAGAACAGGAATTACATTATTAACAGGGTGCCGAGGTTGAGCAGGCGGAATAGGATTTGCATATTCTGGGACTGTATCGTCCAAATAGGACGAAAGAAAAATTTCAGCTGCAGTCGGTTTATGACGTAGCTTAATCGGGACCAATGGTGGCGGTAAATTACAGGGTACTTCCGGGGTTGCCTTCGGCAAGTCCTCGGCAAGAAGAGGGTACATACCTTTAATAAGGGCATTTCTCTGTCTGTCTGTCTGACTGTTCTGCTCTAACTCGTTCACCTTCTTCTAGAAGTTCCCTTTCTTGGGCTTTTTCTGAGGATTCCCTACTTAATTCTGCTTTTCTGAATTCTTTCTCGGTTCTTCTATGAGATTCTTTGCGCCATAACTCGATGGCATCTTTCTGAGACTGTCTGGCTTTCTTTTTCCATAATGCTTCTTCTACTCGCATGATGCACTCGGCATCCCATGTACCTGAAACAGGCCATCTATATTTCTCCTCAAGATTCTTTGTATAATCCACCCATAAGTCTAGATATAATATGGCATCTAAGCCATGCTTGTGATACATAAAGTGTCCAGGACTGTCCCTAGGAGGGACAGGAACTGCTTCTTCGAGTAACCCTTTTCTGTTTTTTATCTGACGTAACTTTGAAAACAGAGGCATATTTGAGTCGTACTTGAATTAAACACAATACACAATAATCACAGTAATGAAATGGCAAACAAATCACTCATACCACGACATAAAAATACATTAGTAACAGTTCGAACAGAATACTACCTGGTACATTGAAAACATAACACTTGAATTTCTCGAAAACTGACTTACTAGAATTACTGGATGCACTGCTAAAACAGTACAGAACATACCGGTCTCATAAAGAGACACGTCATACCGTATCCACCTAGATGGACACGTCGGACTGGATCTGTGTACCCAAACCCATCGGACCGGAGACAAACTAATGACCCCGTCTAGAAACTCCCCCCGCAACGGTTCTCACCGGGAAGCAGAACTGAAGGCCTCGGACTGGACTGGACTGCTACGACGTCTGGTTACTGCTACGCATGCTCTTCGAGCTTCGGGCTTCGGTTACAGGTGGGCCTCCGGATACCTCGGACCTTGCTCTCTCGGCTTGGGCTCTGGTCGGGACGAACCGCATTCCTCACCGCCTCGTCTGGATGCCGGACCGCAGTCTCCGTCTCCTCCGTGGGCCTGAGGGAGACTTGAAGCAGAAATATCTGCACGTGCGCATAGGGTTCCGTCACAGCTGTAGAAGGGTCAGGGGGCCTGCGTTACATCGCCGGCACGTGGGGA
This sequence comes from Lissotriton helveticus, assembly GCF_964261635.1. Lineage (NCBI taxonomy): Eukaryota > Metazoa > Chordata > Amphibia > Caudata > Salamandridae > Lissotriton > Lissotriton helveticus. The sequence goes on along the minus strand of NC_136067.1, from coordinate 1,152,713,868 downwards.
AGGGGCTCGTTCCTATTCGGGCGCCATTATGTGGTAAATAAATAATTAATTACCGGTACTATTTTTCGATACATTAACTAAAACAGATAGCTCAATAAATAAGAGGCAGGATCCGGGGTATCTGAGTTGAACAGGCTTTAATCAGGCATAAGGGAAGGGACAGGATCGGAATAGCCTGGCATGAAATGGAATGGCAGCTGCAACGTTTCACCAACATTACATAGTATATATAGTAAAACATTACAATTGCATTGAATACAGTAGGCGTAACAAGTGACAAACGTAAGATAAGAACAAATGGGCGTAAAAAGAAGGCGTGCATAGGGCGTGCACGAAGACATGTGATGAAAACGTCACAGAAGTGTCATAAATGGGTGGATACATGGAGGGGGCTACCTGGGCAGCTGGGACCTTTAACCTAGTGGTGCACGCAAACGAGCCATGACGTGTAACTAGGGAGAGCTGGGGGCTCTGACTTCTGCACTAGAAGAGGAGACTAAAGTCTGGGATGTCAGGACGACATGTACCTATAGCATATCTGGTATCTGGTGTTTGGAGTACATGTTGATAGAATCTAAATGTCATCAGGGCAGAGGCTACTTGACACTAGGGCTGGTGCATGCATATATTCTTCATGTATTGCGTGTGCTATGAATCTTCTATGAATATTAATTCAGTAGTTCTCTTGCATGGAGTCAGAAAGACTAGACTATAGCTGAAGATGTTTATGCGGTTCGTTAGCTTAGGAATGTGAAGACGGAAAGCTGAACTGATAACTGGAGGCATAACATATTCTTGGCAGACAGGCAGGCAGAGCCAGGCTAGGCACCGCGCTGCGCGGCAGGAAGTAAGCGAAGGGTCAGGGATGCAGGTGGGGGCTGCATCGCTCCTAGGAGTGGTTTCAGGAGACTGGAGCTTGAATCTGGTGTTCGGGCCCTTTGAGGCCTAGTAACGGGGACAATTCGATGAATTAACATGTACAATGTAAAACGTTGGCAACATAGGCCTAATACTCGTTGCTTTCACGGGGACTGGATAACTGACATACTAACGTTGGACACAACTACAATGGCGTCTTTATTCGGTCATAGGGGGATATATGCATATTAATCATGCACATATTACATAGGATGGGGAACACGTAGGCACACATGACAAGGCAAAATTCAATTTTCCTCACTATGCTGCACTCATCTCTGAAAATAAGACTTTAATATGGCTTTTTTGAGCCTTTTTCATTGCTGATCAAAATTCAAGGAAGATCTCAATTAGGTGTTGGAGGCTCAGGTACGTTAGACACAGGTCGAACCACATTCAAAAGCAGGTGCAGATACCTAGAGCTGACATATCACCAGTTGAATGTGTCCCATACAGGACTAGAATAACTGACATAACATTGTGGTGTACCAGTTCTGTCAATCATCATGTTTGGGGTCTGGTTTCTTTGTCCATTGTCCCTATTTTCTCACCGGGCCAGCTCAGAGTACTATTTTTCCTATGTTTACTGTTTGTTTACCCCTCTCTCTTCCAGTTCCACCCTGGCTTGCATTGTTACACTTGCTCCTGTAGGCATAATTAATCCTCCATATCCTACCCCTACCCCGGGTTTTCTCTTTTTTAGGATCCTCATTATGCTGCTGTTCCGTGATTAGTCCTACATTCGGTCTTCTTACCCCTCTGCTGATACTGGAAACCGGTTATCTGGTGCTGTTTAGCCCATATTGACTTTTTAATTTCTATGTTGTTCCTGAAGCTTTATTCGAAATCCCAGTGTCTAGACCTTCATTTTTCACAAAGCTTTCAGACCTCCCGGGCAACTGATACCTTTTGTCAACTAGAATTTATCATAGCTGTAATTCTCATACACATATCCCTTACTAACTTTTGAGCCCAACTGAGACAGCCTGATCCTCCACAGCTCGGTGTACAAAGTCTACCAGAGACCAGTGATACCACACACTGCACGTTCCTGTATAAAGCAGCACCATCTTAGGCTAACACCCTGGGAGAGGATGTGACCTAACAGCTTGAGCGGTTGACCTCGAAGTTGGGGAACCAGGTTTGAGTCTTGGCAGGTACTCTCAACATCCTGTGAATCTGGGCAAATCACTTAATCTCCCTGTGCCTAACAAAAATGAATGTTTCTGTCTGGTTTGCCCCCACCCCCAACAAAAAAAAACACAGCCACACTGGACAGCGCTACCTTTACTTTTGTCCCCTAATTTTTTTATTACATTTATCATCTCACACCTGATTCACGTCTGCTTTACCTGCATCATTCTCTATATTTCTCCTCCCTCTAGTGGTTTAAACATGGTAAAACACTGAAACTCCCCTAAGGAAAGGTCACATCCCTAAAGGTCCACAGCCTCTCCCTTTTGATTTAAAGGAGTAAAATGTTGATTTACTTGTGTACGAAACAGTCTGACATCACATTACTGCCAGAAACCCACATTTAGCTTGCCAATGTAGATCCTTTGAAACCAGAATGGTTGGGTATATTGATAGGTGGCAGCTGCCTGTAAACAGATCGTAGGAACACTTTAAGCTCCACCAGTTATTCATAGAAATATAAGGTTATGATCCTCCTTAGGTAATCCCTGTCACAGAAGATAATACAGACATGCGCAAACAGAGAAAGGTGCTATTTTTTATGTGAATCTGAAACAGGTAGGGTAAACTCTTATTCTCCAGTATTGGATCTTTCATAGATTCACATGCCTGAATCATTCCCTGTCGTAGAAGTAGGAGTCCCACAGTATTATCTCAAAGTAATCATATAAGTAGCATAGGCTACACTGGCACTAGACCATGAATTTAATAGCCCATCTATGATTTTGTTTTTTAAAAAAGGACCTCACTTAGTCTACAACCAATCAGGTGACAGCACCCTCTAGAACCTGCACCACACAGGCTAGTTCCCTCAAATTTTCTACTGCACGTCGTGTGAAGGGAGTCTCCCTGAGCTCTACCCAGTTATTTTTCAAGAAACGTCTTTTCAGGTCAGATATATATTTGTTTCTAATATTCCCTTTGGACATTCTGACAGTGTCAGAGCATTCTAAGATGGGATTTGTTAGGCCATGTAACAACTGTGGCAAAAAGAGACTTTATATTGATGATCCTCATAAAAAGTGCATTTATTGTCTCTATCCCGACCACAAAGTCAGACTGTAAAATGTGCTGCACTTTCTCCCAGAAGACCCTCAAGGACAGAGATGGAAGACTTTTGTTGTGGCTTCAGAGGATTAAATCTAAATACAACCCTGTGTCCGAGGAAGAGGGCGATGATTCTTTTACATCTGGCAAATCGATAAAAAGGGATGGATCCTCTGATAAAGAGCTTTTGGAAACTGTGAGAAGTTAGCTTGGTATATGGTGCACACTTATATAAGTGGGCACCTTGCACCAATCCAGAAAACCCTTATGGTGCTTTTAGTGGTCTTAGACAACCTTAGAAAGCTCTTTAAGTGGTAGCTCTGGGTTAGGCTTAGTCCAGAAGGATGTGTAAAGCAGCTTGTTTTACCAGAGTATAATCTTATTGATGTAGATTAAGTGAAAAAGAACCACACAGTGTAGTTATAAAAAGATGTATTTATTGTAAGACACTCACTAACATATAAAGATATCACCTAGGCGGAGATATACACAATACTTTTCAATGGAAACAGGTAAGTAGCACTAAATACATGGTGGTCGCCAGGGGGAGACCAAACCATATACTAAAATAGTGGTATGCAAACTTTGACTCGAGTCAAGACTACACTCAGAAGACGTAGAAGTGCCGGAAACCCAAGGAACCACCCGAGGTAAGTAACCAGGAACCTGACGGGGGCTTTGTCCAGAGTGGGAACATGACCGCGGGCTCAATACAAGTCAATGGGTAAGTCGCGGTTGCAATTTTAAAGAAGGGCCCTTCCCAGTGGACCCTGAAGAAACCCAGTGGAAGACCGAAGGTTGGATAGCCACCCCACCGTGGATACCCTAGGAACCAGGTTACCTACACCAGGAAAGCCGGGTGCATAGGTGTGAAGTGGCGTCGGAAACCGCAGTCAAAAGGTGAAAGTGTCCAGTGGAACTCAAAGGTTGATTCAAGATGAGAAGTACCTGCAAGCAGAGGGGACAGAGTCTATGCCACACAGGAGTGACCAGGAGGGAAAGAAGACGAATGCCAACCGATGTCGGGTGGTGCAGTAGAGCGGACGATGACCTTGGAGCTTCAGCTGTGCAGACCAAGCGACGATTTGTAAGACCAGGAGCCAATTACGAGCTGTCCAACGTCAGATGTTGAGAGTTAAGGGGTCGGTGTCCGGGAGCACCAGCAAGCCTTGGCAACTGCAAACAACTTGGAAAGCGAAGAAGGTGCAGGGTCGGGACTAGCAAGGTCCAGGTGACTCACCACAGGTAGGGTAGCCAGCGCAGGCCCCGAGCAATCAGGGGAGCCAGCTGAAATCAAAGAAGACCCTCCAGAGGACCCACAGGCTGGTGGTACTGGAGTCGCAAGATGACCTTGAGCAGCTCACCAAGGATGCAAGCCCATGATGCAAGTGATGCGGTAAGAACAAAGATCTTGGTCAGAAGATGCTTGCGGTTGGAGCTACTTCAAGCCCAAAGATCTTGGTGGAAGGAAGACAACAAGTCAACAAGTCGACGCAGTGCACAGGGTTTTGGTTCCTGCGGCTGCGATGAGGGATACTGGCCTCAAACTTGATGAGTAGACAGTGCAAGATCGAGGGATTTGAGGAACCACCACCTGTGTTGCTGAGCCTTTCAGAGTCTGTGGGAGCCCAGAATCAGCTGACCAGTCAGCTTAGTTGCGGTGCCAGCAGATGCTAGGAAGTGACTCCTTCACTTAAAGGGAGATTCCTTCAGGTATCTTGGATGCCCACAGTTTGAGCACAGGCACTGACTTTGCAGCAGACGACTAGTGCAAGAGATCAGGAGCAGCAGGAGTCTTCCCAGTTGCAACCTTGATGCCCAGAGCGAAGTCCAGAGTACCCAGATGGTTGAAGAAGTGGTGTCTTGAAATGAATCTTGTCCCACAACGAATCTAGGGACCCACCCTTAGGTAACCCCTTAAGTACCCTAAGGAAAGGATTGGGTTGATGCAGGGTTCACTGCCATGAAACGGGTCGGACAGTGGGGAGGAAACTCCCATGTTTTTGTCCAGTTTTGCACCAGAGTGGGAGCCTTTGGCTCCCTGAGCTGGTTTGAACTGGACTATGTAAGCAGGACACCAAGTGTGCCCTTCAAGCAGACTGTGTGGCACTGGCAAGCGCTCCCACCTGGCCCAATGCACTAAACCCTGTCTGGTAGGAGGTCACACCTCCCTGTGACAGGATACCTATTGGTCTGCCTTCCCCATCCCAAGCTTGGCTCAGCAGCAGGAGGGCCGAATCGTGTCTCTGGTCGGCTTCAGCCATGTTGTGCTGTCCGTGTCTAGAAGACTGTTACTGGAAGCACTGAGGCCCTCCTGGGGGAGCTTTACAAGGCATGGAATCATACCTCCCACACAGTTTATGGTGTGGGGGTATGATTCCAACATGTCTGATACCAAACATGACTGGGTTTGTTACAGCCTGTTTTGAGATGGTCATCATGTTATGACACATGGCCACTCTATTTTTCTTAATGCCTGATGCACTTACAACCCGGTAGAATGGACTCCGAAGGTTGCAGGGGCGACCTTCCCATGCAGGGTTACTCTCATATTTAGAATCTAGCACCTTGCCTTCAGGATTGAAAGGCCTGCTTTAGGGGCGACACCAATATTACGTGCATTGACCTTATATATAGAAAAACCTATATCTTTCGTAAGTGGTGCTAGCACCAGCTTATACAGGCTGCAATGGCAATCCTGTAGTTACAGTTTGAGTGGTCTCCCATGGGTGGCATAATACATGCTTGAGCCCGTGGGGGACCCTTGGTGTACCTATGCCCAGGGTGCCTCAGTACCATATACTAGGGACTGATAAGGTTGCACCAGTATCTAATCTGGGATGTACCTAATTACTTACTATACCATTTTAGGGCAGAAAGCACAGAGACTGGGGTCCTAGTTAGACGGATCCCAGTCAGACTAGTCAGAAACAGCATAACACCAGGCAGAAGGTGGGGGTTACGCGACAAGGTTGCCTGTGTGCACTCGAAGCTTAAAGATTAACAAGTTGAATCCTTATTCTAGTTCTCTTGTGTGTATCCACGCTGGGTGTCTGGTCCCTAGACACCAATTGACATACTGTGTACAAGGTTGTGAGAGGGGCCCTTCTCACTAGCTGGAACACAACTTTAGCAACAACAGGTTGCTTTTTCCAAATTGAAATCCAATGTGAAACACAAAATAAAGCCTGTTCAATAGACAATGAAACTTGATTCCTTTCATGAATTCTTTATTCTTGAATTAATATCTTGATCATCGCCATAAATGATAAATCAATTCCAACTGCTTTCAATCGTATGAATCCCCAATCCAATGCATTTCAGGTCGATGTCCTGACCCTTCATCAGGGGTACGGATTCAAATTTCCTACAAAGCAAAAGCACATGAGTAAGGACACTAAAGTTTTCAAAAAATGTTAGCCTAAGTGAAAATGCCCACAATGTACCGAAAAAAGTGACTGATCAACATGAAAATAAAAGAAAAAGAAAACGCGTGATACAGCGCTTCAGTATTGAATTACAAGTCTTAAATGTGTGTTCTCCACAAACATGTTTGAGGTTGAAAAAAAAGTTACGTGCTAAACAGAAAACCAAAAGCTGTGCCGCCGCTGTGAATTAAATGGTGATGACCGGTCAGAAACAAAATTCTAATATGCTGGCATGCATCAAAGAAACATGCAATACCTGTGACCCAACATCTGTGTTTGAAACAGAGAAGCTCAGGCTCCCAAATTAAAACGTGTTCCGAAGTTATCATGTCAAAACGTCATGCAGTAACACAGAGATCAACATAAAAGTCTTAACAAGTCTTCGAAAGTGGGGGCAACCATAAAAGCAGATCCTGCTTTCCTACAAACACCCTGGAAAGGTCCTCAGGAAAACCCACCATGAGACACCTTGTCACTCTAAGTAATAGGAGAAATTAAATCATAGAAGGTAATGGTAGAAATGTTGGTCTCTAGTTGGCAGAGGTAGGTACCTTTGTCCAAATAAGGACCCTTGCTTCTAGTCAGAGTAAGGGGGATACACTTCGAATATAACCCCTGCTCACCCTATTGGTAGCTTGGCACAAGCAGACAGGCTTGTCTCAGAGGCAGTGTGTAAAACATTTGTGAACACATACAGTAATACAGTGAAAACACTATAAATGGACTCCACACAAGTTAAGAAAACTAGTAAATCTTTATCTAAGCCAACAGGACCAAATACGATAAAAATCCAACATACAATACGCTTTAAAAATAGTACTTGTGCAAAATGACATTTAAATTGCAGGAAAATCAATAAAACACTGTTCTTACGATTCGGTAGCTCCTCCTGGGGCTATTGTGATACTAAATACGACAGAGTCTAACAATTCCAGCCGACCGTGCTGATATGGGCCAGCTAAGGTGTCAACAGATTTGGACACAGTACCTTTCTTGTTGCGACCAACAGGTCGGTGCGAGTCAGTCAGGGCAAGCATCGCCATCACTTTGTTAAATGTAGTGTTGCGGCGGACGATGTCCTCACGATTCGGTGCAGGCAGCGGCTCATTGAAGGAGTCGGTGAGACCAGGGCCTGCTTGGAAGGATAAGACAATGCTCGCTGCGGTGCTGGCAGGTCACAGTGTTGCGACGGAGCCAGTCGATGATCCGGTCGGGCAGTGACTGAGTCTGTGACATCCTTGCAGCGTGTAGTGAAGCATTACCGAGTGCGGTGCCCACAGGACGCGGTGCAAGCAGCGGCTCATTGACGTAGTCCGTGAGACCAGGGTTGCATTGCGTTGCGAAGTGAGACATTGCCCTCGGCAGTGCTTTCAGGACACGCAATCCTGCGACAGACTTGATGACAAAGTCGGTTACTCTTTTCTTCTGCAGCGACGATCAGAGACGGTGCCCACCGACACGGTGAGGTCTTTGCTGTTCCTGAGACCTCTAGAACAGGGGGCAAGCTCAGTTCAAGCCCTTGGAGATCTTTTCCTCAAGCAGAGGGACAAAACAAGCAGCAAAGTCCTTTTCTCCTTTCCTTGGTAGCAAGTAGCCACTGCAGCCCAACCCCAGACAGCAAACCGCACAGGAGCAGTATTCCTCCCCAGCTTCTCTGTCTCTTCTCCTTGGCAACGGTTCCTCTTGATTTCCCAGAAGTGATCTAAAAGTCTGGGGTCTGGGCCCCTCTTTTTATACACAAAAATCCTTTGTTCCCTGAAGGCAGGCCAGAGTTACATTTCACAGGCTGCTTCTGTGGATGGTACAATCAGTGCTGCAGTCCACTAGCAGCATTTGGTTAACGGGCCCTGGGCACACACAGTGCACTGTACTAGGGTCTGACAAGTAAATCAAATATGCCAATCATGTAATCACTAATCCATAACAACAATTTACAGAGGGAGCACTTGCACTTTGACACTGAACAGCAGTGCCTAAGTGCCCAAAGCATCTAGACCAGCAAAACAGAGTCCACAACACACGGCAAAAAGACAGGAGGCGAAAGCAAAAAATGCAGGGCAGACCCACGCCAATAGCGTCAACAGGCCGTTAAGGTGGCTTCTATTTGCTTTGCTACACTAAAATGGCTCCAAAAAATCTTGTGGATGCTTCCTGTCCCCACACAAAGGACGGTGGTCCAGGCTTTGATAACATCTCGCCTGGACTACGGGAACGTCCTGTATCTTGGTGCCGATTTGACAACTTTGAATAAACTTCAGGTTGTCCAAAATGCGGCCGCACGGCTGTTATGCAATGTTCCCCGAAAAAAATCTGCCTCCCTAGCCCTTCGTGATCTGCATTGGCTAAAAATAAAGAACAGAATTAAATTCAAGGCCTTATGTTACATCTTCAAGATAAAACAGGGCTCTGCCCCTAGGTATCTTCATAATCTCATTCATGCTTACATACCTAGTCGCAGTTTGAGATCCTCAGGAAAAGGAGATTTTATTGTTCCTAGATTTAGGCTGGTGAAGATGGGCGGCTGCTCATTTTCCCATGTGGGCACTAAATCCTGGAATGCCTTGCCTGTGAGGCTGAAGTTGGAAACTGATCTTCTTCGGTTTCGCAAGGGTTTAAAAACTTGGCTTTTCCAGCAATAACTTTGAACAGTCTTCTGGCAGCTCTACTCATTGATGCCTGGTAGTTCTTTCTTCTCCAGTCTATCCCTTGGCGCCGGGAAACCCACTGCGGGTAGCTGTGTGCCTTATAAGTTTAAATAAATAAATAAATAAATAGCCCCAGGTCTTACAACCGCCCTCAAAAGTTCCTTTGTAGCCTTCGGCACCATCTGAAAGACATATATCTGTCAAAAGGTCTTCTGAATTCCTTCAGAGACAATGGGATCTACTCGTCCTGAAAAAATAAAGACTTCTCCATCTTTTGTTCCGGCAACTATGACACCATCAGTGAGAGACATTGACAATGTTAACGCCTACATTGACTACAGCGGCATCACCATTAATAATGTTGTCGTCTCCGACGGAGTAGACGATCATAGTGACATGTAGATTGTTTATAACGACACTGAAGTCGATTCCTCTGTCTCCACCTCCGTCAACGAAGCGTTCATCTAGGCGTTCAAAGGATCCTGCTCCATCTATGAAGACTTCCATTTCAATGGACATCTTATAGGAAACACTTTTGGCGAAGCTCTCGTCGGCTACAACTCATCAACGGCAGTTCAGTCAGAAAAACTTGTTTTGCCTGGACAAACACAGAAATCCTCTTTAACGACTTATTTATCATCAACAGAGGTCCAGAATTTGTCATCCTCCACACCTTTAACACCTCTGGTGCCAGTATCACGCCTTTTATATACTGACAAACCCAGTGTTAATGTGATTCTTTCAGTTCAAACATCACCAAGCAAAGTGTTTCCTTTTCCACCAGCTCTGCTACTGGAGGAAGAATCTGAAGATGAAAGTCTCTTTAGAGCAGCTCATATTCCTTCAGAATTAAATGTACAGTGTCAGGACTTTGATGACGAGGTGATCAATACTACGAGGAAGATTATCATCAATATCCTGAATATATGCCTCAAGATCCTCAAGGACATTCTATCCAAATGCCTTCGAACATAGTAACTAATCTCTAAATAGGGGCGTGGCCAAGCAGCATGGCGGACAGGACGTAAGCTCCTTCGGCTCCCGGCAGGCCAGCACAGAAATCCTGAATAAATATACTTCCCAGAGAAAAAGGAGTCTACGAGTCCCGAGTATCTAGGATCACCCCGATCTCGTTTAGGCATTTATCTGAAGACAGGGGGGACAGCTGCCCCAGATGTAGTGCAGAGGGGGCAGGCTTCCTTCATTTGGCTTGGGACTGTCCGTTAATTAAGAGCTTTTGGGCGAGAGTGTTAGATCACATAGTTGCCACTACAGACCTCCAGATCGCACTGAAACCCTTGCATTGCTTACTGGCATTGGTCCCTAGGCCCAAGAAACGGAAACTTTCCTACAAATTACTGCAACTGATGTTGGTGCTTGCCAGGCGCTGGGTGGCGATTACTTGGATGGGACAGAGGGCCCCAGAGATACCCACATGTATACATGTGTTGTCATGATGCCAATTTGGGGGAGATTTTCCTTTTGTAACTGTTGAAACTAAAAACCTGAAAAATAAAGTTAAAAAAAAACCTAATCTCTAAATAATTATAAACTGTTCCCAGAACCTGTTTCTTCTACACCTACCTCTTGACTTCAACCATCAATGCAGTCTTCACAAAAAACTATGTAGAGAAAAAAAAAAAAAAAGTGTAGCAAACTCCAAGGGCATCGATAATCCCTAGATCAGAATCTGAACATAGTGATAGACCCTCCACAACATTCAAATAAACGTGTGCTGAAACAGTGAGTTTATACAAAAATTCTTCAATCTTTTTATTTTGATTATTGTATGTTTTCTTGTTATTTTTGTCTTTTGTTTACATTTCATTTACTTGTTCATTTCATTTTTCACATTTAAAAAACATTTATATATAATACAAAATGTTCAAACTAAGGCAAAGAATGGATTATTTACAACTAAAGACATACAAAGACAATAAGTGAAAACAGAAAAATTACATATCCACAATTTCAAAAAACAGATAAACCCAGTGATATACGAGATATTCAGTCGTTGGAATAATTGATGAAGGCAATGCGGTTGAATAGAACTACGCGCGTTTCGGCCCAAGGCCTTCGTCAGGTGACCGTCATTCGTACATTTTATATAAAATAGAAAAAGTGATATAACCTAAACAAACAAAACAAAGACAGAAAAAATATATCAACAACTCATACATACACATTAATTTCAATTATTTACAATACAATTTCAGTTTCTGTATTCGAGGGTCTATAACATTTCTAGTACAGATGCATATATATACATATAGTGTTAACATCTTAGTGCAACCACTCAAATTAATTTAAAGCCAGACCATCTAGTTATTTACTTTATACCTGCTAGGTTACATTATGGGTGATCATTTATCAATATTGGCTAAACTCAGTATATTTATATAAAAGCATTGTCACTTATAGTATATACATTGTTATTGCACTCCTAACTATGATAGTTTTTCTGAAGGGTTCCCAGACCAACAGCTCCATACTATAGAATGGTGCTTCAAAGAGAGAAGAGAATCTAGAAAACAAGATAGATGTGGATATAGAAAAAGTACCTATACACTCACCCTAAAGTTATCCTTACTAATAAAATAGGATTCACACATTTTACTTACATAATTGTCAAGGTGTCGAATCTATAAGCGAGAGACTTCGCTTCCTATGGCGACAGCTTTTATTTTGTTTTTATATCGAGTCTGATATGCTGAAAAGTAGACATGCGATCTTTATTAGATACTAATGTTTTACCATATACTATTTAAATACTCTCTTAACTGCCCTACATTGAAAATATACCTGATTTATTTCTGCAAGATGACTTTCAGCGCACTTAGCCACGTGTTGATTTTAATAAATCTGGTCATTTGGTGATAAAAACATGTCTTTTAGATCTTTGTTCCAGTAGCCTGATTCTGAAGTAATGAGAGCAAAAGAGATTACTATTTATATGTCATTTCACCTTTCCTTTATTTTAATTTAGAGTCTGTTCACACTCTATAAGTTTACTGCGGTAAAACCTATGGCAGATTATTATTATTATAACACAGACCCCATCTTTATCAAATAAGATCTAGTCCGAACAGCAATGTAAACACAATTACAAATTGTGCACCAGAGGGATATCCTAATAGTATATATCCTAATTGCCTCACAAAGATCGTAATTTTAACAGGGCGGCAATTATATAAAAAATTATACTCCAATTTTGTATTCAAAGTAGGAGAACATAACATACATATAGATAACGCCAATAGTAAATCATTGTAAATATGGCTAGATGACCACATGTGTTTTATCCAAAAAGGTCTCATAAGGGCACTTTGCAGGCGATAAGTTCCTACCTCAAATATCCAAAAATTATTATTTGAAATCTTTCATGGCAGCATCCTATTTTTCTAAACGTATTCCAAACGCCACTGTCAGATGTTGTAATCCGTTTCTCAGTAATAAATAATCACTAAAAAATAGAGCGACACCATTATACTACACATAATAATAAAGAAAAAAGCCTCTCTATTCCTGTCCCTTGAAGCCATTACCTTGACGCTGTGACGCCGATACATATGCTGAATATTTTAATGTTTAAACACTGTAAAGAAAATAAAGAGAAGCCACTATTATATTAAACATAACCGTAATTTAGATAGCCACTCTTATCCTGTCTGTGTGCTCTATTACCTTGGCGTATTGATGTTAGTGAATCCGCCAAATATTGGATCCCGTGGGGCAGGCTTCCCATAACCTAAGCAAGAAAACGGATACAATGGAATCAAACCTAATCCTTTATCTAAAGCCAAAATCTTATCCGGCCGGAAAGGGTTTTGCTCGCATTTAAAGCCTACCTTCGCCTTTAGACTCTCATGCGCTCAAACAGGGGTTCTGATCGGTCGGTGCTTCTGATATCCGCGATCTAAACAAACTGTGTGATTTCCGGCTATATATACAAAAAAGCGCGCTCTCATTAGCCCGCACTGCATACCTGACAGCTGTTACCAATTGCAAGAGGGCGCGGCTCGATGACATCTAACAAATGAGTCACGAGTCCTACTCCCTAACACAAGATATCGAAAACAGACTGCTCAGGGATTTAAGTTATAGCATATAAACCCACCGGAGCAGCTGAAAAAGAGAGACTTTTATTTGTCTTTTGGTAATAATATCACAAAACAAGATATATCGCTTAATTCGAATGAAAATAATGTCTGAAAGCCACATATTTTAGCTGACAAAACATTACCCTTATTTTTTTACATAAACATGAATTAAACAGGATATGTTTATAACCAAACGATATTTAATGTTTGGATGAAGTGGCATATATATTCTATGCATCAACTTAGTGCGTGATGGACATTGTCGTCACTGGATCAACCACTATATTTATGATATTAAACACCAAGAATGTGACACCAGATCGTCAAAAAGGGTCACATAGTGGAACTCCGTAGTTTTAAGTACATAGCTATATTTGGAATCATACCCTGACAATATTGTTAGAGGATTGCTTGCTGCCATGGAATTTCGGAATTAAGGCCTGATTTAAAAGTGTCCAAAGTGAAAATCCAAAACACTTCGCGTTTGCGACGAATTTGGTCTATGTTAATGCCTGCTTTAGCTACAATTTTTTCTAAAACTAACCACTGGATATCTTCAGGTTTATGGTCCTTATCTAAATAGTGTGACACTAGAGGGGCATTTATTTTTCGTGTGCGAATCGCTGACTTATGTTCCGTGATTCTTGTACATACAGAACGCGAAGACTCACCAACATATCCTTTATTGCAAGGACAGATTAAAAGGTAAATAATGTTGGTAGTTTTACAATTTGTCATGGTTAACAGGGGAATAGTTATATTGTTGAACGTGAATTCTGCAGTTTCAATCGTAAGTGGGCAAACTTTACAAATTCCACACCTATGATTTCCAATCACTGGAGCCCCAGTGATGATATCTCTTTGGCTTATGGCCTTCTGAGAAGGCATCCTTGATCTGACCACTATATCCTTGATATTTTTGTTTTTCTTGTAAGCAAAAAGAGGTTTATTTATAATCTCATTTCCGCTTTTGTTGACATTAAGGATATGCCAATTCGCATACAGAATTTGTTGGATTTGTTTATTCAACATGGAGTGCCTAGTTACGAAGACTAAACTGGCATCCCGTTTAACATTGGTGCCTGTCAAGAGATGTTGACGGTCGTAATACCTAGCTCTTTTGAAAGAGTCCCGTATCAATCTGTGCGGATAACCGCGTTCTAAAAACTTCTCCTTCATTACAGTAGCCCTCTGGTCATAGTCTGTCAATCTGGTACAATTCCTCCTCAGTCTCAGAAATTGACTGAAGGGAATGCTGTCTTTTTGTGATGAGGGGTGGAAACTACTGTAATGAAGGAGAGTGTTACGTGCTGTTGGTTTAGTAAAAAGGTCCATGATCAGCTTTCCTTCATGATGTTTGATATTCAAATCCAAAAACTCAATTTCTGAGTTACTCATTTTCTCAGTGAATTTTAAATTGGGATCACAGGCATTCAACCAAGACACAAATTCTTGTAGAACATCCTCGTTGTCATCCCAAATGAAAATTGTTGGACAATAACATTTTTGAGTTTGCGGGGCAACTCTACAAGCAAATCAGAGGAGTCAGTATGGGCGCTTCGTGTGCACCCACAATTGCTAACATCTATGTAGCCTTATTTGAGGAGAAGTTTATTTTCAATGAGGTTGCACCTTTTTTTGAATCGATTTTTTATTGGTCACGTTTTATTGATGATATCATTTTCATTTGGGATGACAACGAGGATGTTCTACAAGAATTTGTGTCTTGGTTGAATGCCTGTGATCCCAATTTAAAATTCACTGAGAAAATGAGTAACTCAGAAATTGAGTTTTTGGATTTGAATATCAAACATCATGAAGGAAAGCTGATCATGGACCTTTTTACTAAACCAACAGCACGTAACACTCTCCTTCATTACAGTAGTTTCCACCCCTCATCACAAAAAGACAGCATTCCCTTCAGTCAATTTCTGAGACTGAGGAGGAATTGTACCAGATTGACAGACTATGACCAGAGGGCTACTGTAATGAAGGAGAAGTTTTTAGAACGCGGTTATCCGCACAGATTGATACGGGACTCTTTCAAAAGAGCTAGGTATTACGACCGTCAACATCTCTTGACAGGCACCAATGTTAAACGGGATGCCAGTTTAGTCTTCGTAACTAGGCACTCCATGTTGAATAAACAAATCCAACAAATTCTGTATGCGAATTGGCATATCCTTAATGTCAACAAAAGCGGAAATGAGATTATAAATAAACCTCTTTTTGCTTACAAGAAAAACAAAAATATCAAGGATATAGTGGTCAGATCAAGGATGCCTTCTCAGAAGGCCATAAGCCAAAGAGATATCATCACTGGGGCTCCAGTGATTGGAAATCATAGGTGTGGAATTTGTAAAGTTTGCCCACTTACGATTGAAACTGCAGAATTCACGTTCAACAATATAACTATTCCCCTGTTAACCATGACAAATTGTAAAACTACCAACATTATTTACCTTTTAATCTGTCCTTGCAATAAAGGATATGTTGGTGAGTCTTCGCGTTCTGTATGTACAAGAATCACGGAACATAAGTCAGCGATTCGCACACGAAAAATAAATGCCCCTCTAGTGTCACACTATTTAGATAAGGACCATAAACCTGAAGATATCCAGTGGTTAGTTTTAGAAAAAATTGTAGCTAAAGCAGGCATTAACATAGACCAAATTCGTCGCAAACGCGAAGTGTTTTGGATTTTCACTTTGGACACTTTTAAATCAGGCCTTAATTCCGAAATTCCATGGCAGCAAGCAATCCTCTAACAATATTGTCAGGGTATGATTCCAAATATAGCTATGTACTTAAAACTACGGAGTTCCACTATGTGACCCTTTTTGACGATCTGGTGTCACATTCTTGGTGTTTAATATCATAAATATAGTGGTTGATCCAGTGACGACAATGTCCATCACGCACTAAGTTGATGCATAGAATATATATGCCACTTCATCCAAACATTAAATATCGTTTGGTTATAAACATATCCTGTTTAATTCATGTTTATGTAAAAAAATAAGGGTAATGTTTTGTCAGCTAAAATATGTGGCTTTCAGACATTATTTTCATTCGAATTAAGCGATATATCTTGTTTTGTGATATTATTACCAAAAGACAAATAAAAGTCTCTCTTTTTCAGCTGCTCCGGTGGGTTTATATGCTATAACTTAAATCCCTGAGCAGTCTGTTTTCGATATCTTGTGTTAGGGAGTAGGACTCGTGACTCATTTGTTAGATGTCATCGAGCCGCGCCCTCTTGCAATTGGTAACAGCTGTCAGGTATGCAGTGCGGGCTAATGAGAGCGCGCTTTTTTGTATATATAGCCGGAAATCACACAGTTTGTTTAGATCGCGGATATCAGAAGCACCGACCGATCAGAACCCCTGTTTGAGCGCATGAGAGTCTAAAGGCGAAGGTAGGCTTTAAATGCGAGCAAAACCCTTTCCGGCCGGATAAGATTTTGGCTTTAGATAAAGGATTAGGTTTGATTCCATTGTATCCGTTTTCTTGCTTAGGTTATGGGAAGCCTGCCCCACGGGATCCAATATTTGGCGGATTCACTAACATCAATACGCCAAGGTAATAGAGCACACAGACAGGATAAGAGTGGCTATCTAAATTACGGTTATGTTTAATATAATAGTGGCTTCTCTTTATTTTCTTTACAGTGTTTAAACATTAAAATATTCAGCATATGTATCGGCGTCACAGCGTCAAGGTAATGGCTTCAAGGGACAGGAATAGAGAGGCTTTTTTCTTTATTATTATGTGTAGTATAATGGTGTCGCTCTATTTTTTAGTGATTATTTATTACTGAGAAACGGATTACGACATCTGACAGTGGCGTTTGGAATACGTTTAGAAAAATAGGATGCTGCCATGAAAGATTTCAAATAATAATTTTTGGATATTTGAGGTAGGAACTTATCGCCTGCAAAGTGCCCTTATGAGACCTTTTTGGATAAAACACATGTGGTCATCTAGCCATATTTACAATGATTTACTATTGGCGTTATCTATATGTATGTTATGTTCTCCTACTTTGAATACAAAATTGGAGTATAATTTTTTATATAATTGCCGCCCTGTTAAAATTACGATCTTTGTGAGGCAATTAGGATATATACTATTAGGATATCCCTCTGGTGCACAATTTGTAATTGTGTTTACATTGCTGTTCGGACTAGATCTTATTTGATAAAGATGGGGTCTGTGTTATAATAATAATAATCTGCCATAGGTTTTACCGCAGTAAACTTATAGAGTGTGAACAGACTCTAAATTAAAATAAAGGAAAGGTGAAATGACATATAAATAGTAATCTCTTTTGCTCTCATTACTTCAGAATCAGGCTACTGGAACAAAGATCTAAAAGACATGTTTTTATCACCAAATGACCAGATTTATTAAAATCAACACGTGGCTAAGTGCGCTGAAAGTCATCTTGCAGAAATAAATCAGGTATATTTTCAATGTAGGGCAGTTAAGAGAGTATTTAAATAGTATATGGTAAAACATTAGTATCTAATAAAGATCGCATGTCTACTTTTCAGCATATCAGACTCGATATAAAAACAAAATAAAAGCTGTCGCCATAGGAAGCGAAGTCTCTCGCTTATAGATTCGACACCTTGACAATTATGTAAGTAAAATGTGTGAATCCTATTTTATTAGTAAGGATAACTTTAGGGTGAGTGTATAGGTACTTTTTCTATATCCACATCTATCTTGTTTTCTAGATTCTCTTCTCTCTTTGAAGCACCATTCTATAGTATGGAGCTGTTGGTCTGGGAACCCTTCAGAAAAACTATCATAGTTAGGAGTGCAATAACAATGTATATACTATAAGTGACAATGCTTTTATATAAATATACTGAGTTTAGCCAATATTGATAAATGATCACCCATAATGTAACCTAGCAGGTATAAAGTAAATAACTAGATGGTCTGGCTTTAAATTAATTTGAGTGGTTGCAATAAGATGTTAATACTATATGTATATATATGCATCTGTACTAGAAATGTTATAGACCCTCGAATACAGAAACTGAAATTGTATTGTAAATAATTGAAATTAATGTGTATGTATGAGTTGTTGATATATTTTTTCTGTCTTTGTTTTGTTTGTTTAGGTTATATCACTTTTTCTATTTTATATAAAATGTACGAATGACGGTCACCTGACGAAGGCCTTGGGCCGAAACGCGCGTAGTTCTATTCAACCGCATTGCCTTCATCAATTATTCCAACGACTGAATATCTCGTATATCACTGGGTTTATCTGTTTTTTGAAATTGTGGATATGTAATTTTTCTGTTTTCACTTATTGTCTTTGTATGTCTTTAGTTGTAAATAATCCATTCTTTGCCTTAGTTTGAACATTTTGTATTATATATAAATGTTTTTTAAATGTGAAAAATGAAATGAACAAGTAAATGAAATGTAAACAAAAGACAAAAATAACAAGAAAACATACAATAATCAAAATAAAAAGATTGAAGAATTTTTGTATAAACTCACTGTTTCAGCACACGTTTATTTGAATGTTGTGGAGGGTCTATCACTATGTTCAGATTCTGATCTAGGGATTATCGATGCCCTTGGAGTTTGCTACACTTTTTTTCTCTACATAGTTTACCTTCCCTACGAGTAGCTAACTGAGTACATTGTAGGGGCCCCCTTTTTTCCACTGAGTCTTCACAAAAAACGCCATCTCATAGGCCGCGCACATTAAAAATTCCAGATACTCTTCGATGGTTGTTACCACTGGCAGATTCCCCTGCAGATTACCCTGACGCTTCGGAGAGTGATGAAGAGGAAGAAGAGGGAGAGATCAGGCATTGTGCCGCCACTATTAATGACTGGGATGACTATCTGATAATTATGCTATCTCTCCCAGTTGCACCTCCGGTGGATTCACCTCCGGACGATATTGGAGGTTTCCATAACATCATTGAAAGAGCAGTGAAGCGTTTTCCATTGCCTGTTACTGTTAAAAAGGCAGACTGTTATCTTTACGATATTAAAGAACCAGTTCAAAAAATCGATAAGGGCTATTCCCATTCTAGATTTTATGTGGCGGGAAGGAGTACATATAATGAAGAACCCGACCACGGTGACAGCAGTTAGATAAGAAATAAAAGGCACCAGATGATGCTCCTGCATGCCTTATAGGACAACCAAGGACAGATTCTGTCATCAGTGAAGCAGCCCAGAGACGCGCTAAAAATCGTGGTACTCCTATCACAACACCACTGGATAGGGAAGGTTGTCACCTGGACGCGATTGGGAAACTTTTTCAAGCATGGTGGCAATTGCAGCTAGAGCAGCAAATTCTCTGGCAATTCTAGGTAGATTTGACTGGCTAATGTGGTTGGATATGGGGCAGTATATGGACCTACTGCCAGAGGATGCTAAGCCTAACACCAGGGAGATTCTCCTAGAAGGCGAACAAGCTTCTTCTGAGATAATCGATTATGCTGTCGATATTTCTTCTACAGGTTTCTGACAACTGTCTGAAGCAGCTGTCCTCCGCAGGCAGGGCTGGCTAAAAGTTACAACATATTCTCTAAACTTGTGAAAAACTACAATGTGAAAATTAGGCCTCTCTGCGGGTGGCAGAATGAGGGCACTGTGTGTTTTTAAAATACCCCTCACACACTATGAATCCCATAGTGTAATTCTCCCATCATTGGGGTCTTCCCGTCCCTCTACGGGGCGGGGCGTGCTTCAACCTACGAGTGACGCGGGAGCACTTCTATTTTTTGACAATAGGCTATGTAATGTGATGAGGATAGTGGTATGTGTTAGGGAGTGTAGGGACCTGTTTACGTGAATGGTGGTGTAAAAAATGTAAAAATTCCCTGGCTAGTCGAAAAAATTAATTTTAATGGCTTCGCAAGCTGGGAACATTAAAAAGGGGTTAGTAAGTAGAATTACAAGTGTAGTCTACTTTGTCGACATGACATGTTTCATAGGCAGACCCCTCCTGCCTACTCATCAGGACCTCTGTTGATCCCTACAAAAATACTCAATTCTAAACTAAATGTTAAATGCCTATGGTCCTAAAACTTAACAGCAAAAATTGGCTGCTAGGTTTAGCCTCTGGGCTTGAATTAGCCCTTAGTGAGGCATTATCATGAAAAATTGTCATGAAAAATGACCTAATATGGTCTCTGTGGAAAGACAAAAGGGAGAAAAAGGGTACATGATTGTAGAAATACAATTTGTCAAGCACAATTCATACATGGCTCATTTTTGCGTGAGTCACAATGTGGCTTAGTATCCCAAAGTATTCTCAACATTAATTATGTATATGACCTGATGAACTGCCTTTCGCCATCGTGGCCAAAGGGTATGAACCCGTGGAAAACTTCAACACAAAGCGTGATACACACTTCAAACACAAACACATATTCACAAACCAAAACGACCCATCTGGTGGTGGGTTTTTAAACAAGCAAGGGTGTGGGCCTTGCAGTTCCAGGACAAGTGTCTAATCAAGAAAAACGTCTCACTAGCGGCATGACATCAAAACATCCACTCATCATACTAATAAGTGGGTCCTTTATCACACATGCTGGTTGATGTATTATTCGTGAATAAAACGGCAAATGATGGCTTAATGCCTCCCAGACATCAGCCTAATAAGCTCCCAAATGCGCCGTAGTCAAACATGCTGGTTGAAATAATGACCGTAAAGACGAACGAAACCAAATGATGACAAATGCCTCCAAATGTGCAAGCATGCTACAATTGATACATACATTTGAAGCGTGGTGATAGGACCTCATGAGCCTGCGTCTTAGGGTGATTAGTTGACTGGTTACTAAGGAGGAAAGTTTAAACATAGTCACTCACGCTGTTTTTGGGCGGCAGAATCTCACTGTCAGAGACACACCCCTCCGCTATCACAAGACCAAGTTTTAAAGACCCATGGTCAGGGTCTCACTTACGGGACCGCATGCCTAATCTGGCTTTATTCCATACCTTTCAGCAGCTCCGTGGATGTGACCGGAGTCCTGCCTCGACTTGTGTTCTTATGCCGGAAAAAAGCCTAGTCATGATTGCCTCTGAAAAAAGACTAGAGAGCTGACCCAAAATGGCGGCGTCCGTCGGGACACTGCTGGTCTATAGTCTGTCGTCTATTTTTTCTTCTCTTGATCGTGTTGTTTGGAAAATGTGCGCAGTACTTTCTAAATACATCTCATTCATGCCGCAACATCTTAAATTAATTTGGAAGCGATTTTTGTTTTTATTTTGTTTTGAATTAGTCTGCCAGGAGGCTCACTGAAGGTGATAGGCGGGCTCAACCTTTCTTAAATGTGAAATGTGTTATATTGAATGCATGATCCATATTCCCAGGGTGGTCAGAGTCTATGCACTGTCTTTGAGAAATGGGGAGCTATTCATGGGTCCTTCCGCAAGACATGTTGCACTATGTTCGTCAGTATTATGCTGAGTCTCACATTAGCCCATGTTCCTATTGTTTTTTTCAATCTGCTGAAACTATAATACGGATAGCCTCATAGTTTGAGATCTCAGGGTATCATCGTTCTCCTGTCATCATGATTACTGTTGCTGTGGCATGCCATGGGGGTGGGTATATGGCGCAATCATTAATGTGGTGGATGGCCGTGCCAAACGTCAGAGTTGGCCCCATGGAATATCATCATTAAGGCCGCAGTTGTTAGTGTCCAAGCGGAACACCCACCTTTGTTCTTCCTACAAGAGCATATGTTCCCTGGATACCTGCTCTATCACTGTCCATGAGATATCATCAGGCCTGTGTCCTTTTTCCAGAAAGTGAGCGGTCAGCTTAGTACTAGCTCTTTGGCATCTGATTGTGCTCTTGTGTTCCCCTATCCTGGTCTTGATTGCCCTGCTCGTCATTCCCACATATTCGAGGCGGCAGGGGCACGTGATGAGGTACACTACGTTGCAACTGTTGCACATTGTGAAGTTTCGCTGTTCCCAGGTAGATCCATTTCTAAAAACCAGGTTGTTGGTCTTCTTTGTCAGGCAACATACTTTACATTGACCACATGGATGGTGGCCTTTCACAAAGTTAGTGTCCCGTCCTTGGTTATTGTTGTTGGTCTTTGGTCTAGTGTGTACAAGGATGTCCCGTATGCTCCTCCCCCTCCTGTGGGAGAACATAGGTTTAGGTAACTGGAGTCCCCCACTGTTTAGAATACTCCAATGTTTGTTGATGACTTTCGAAACCCTGTCTGAGCAGGTATTGAATGTGGTAATGCATATGGGTCTCTGTTCCTCTTCTTTGAGTATCTTTTCTTCCAGGAGGCTCTCCCTGCAAATATTCCGTGCCCTCTTACATGCCTGATCTATTATCCTTTCTGGATATTGGCGGACTGCTAGCTTCTTCTTCAGATCCTTTGATTGGACCTTGAAACTCTCAATTTCCGTGCAATTCCATCTTAGACGGAGGAATTATCCGTAGGGTAGGTTATCTCGGGAGATGTTTGGGGTGGAAACTCTGGTACAAGAGGAGGCAATTCCTGGCTGTACTTTTGAAATGTGTTGTCGTCATTAGCCTTCCATCTCTTGGGAAGATGTTCAGGTCAAGGAACACCAGACTGGTTCTGGAGACCATGCTGGTGAACTTGAGAAATTCGTCTTGGTAGTTCAACCACGTCAGGAATTGTTTTGATGTATCCTCATCCCCATCCGAAATGATCAGAATATCGTCGATGTATCTCTTCCAGACTTTTATCCTTTGTCTGAATGGGTTGTTGGGGTGTAGGATCCTCCTGGTTTCCAAATTGTGTACGTAAAGACCAGCTATGCTGGGAGCAAATGTGCTCTCCATGCTGGTCCCATGTTTTTGTAAGTACAGAGTCCCGTCATATTCGAAGAAATTCTCCTTCAAGGCGAGGGAGCAGCACTCCATCACGATGTTCCTTGGTGTCTGGTATTCCCAGTCGTCATCAAATAGGACGTCTTCAATGATACTGAGCGTCTCATTGTGGGGGAGACTCGTGTAGAGACTCTCCACATCACAACTGATCATTAGTTGGCAATTTGGATCAAAGGGAAGGTCTTCCAGCAAATTCAGTACATCCTTAGTATCCCTGAGGTATGTATTAGTGTGTTGTACCATCGAGCGTAAGAAAGCATCTGCAAATTTTGAGATCGGTTCCAACACTGAACCGATGCCAGACACAATCGGTCGTCATGGAGGGTTATCCAGTTGTTTGTGTATCTTGGGTAACGTATATAGGTATGGTGTCCTTGGGTTTTTTTGACACAGGAAATCACCTTCCTTCTTTGTTATCCGGCTGTGGGCCAGTGCTTCTTCCACCATGGTGTTGATTTTTACTTGGATCCTCTCGGTTGGATCGGTCCTGAGTATTTCATAATTTCTTTGGTCCTGAAGCAATCTCACGCATTCATTGTTGTATTGTAATTTGCTCTGTATGACCGTCGCTCCCCCTTTGTCCGCTGGTTTTATTATCAAGTCGGGGTTGTTGCTCTGTTCATGTAAGGCTTCTCGTTCATCCTTGGTGATGTTTTGGAAAACCTTCTTTTCCTTTGGGTCCATATCCTTGATGTCTTTCATAAACGCCTTCTCAAAAGTAAGGAGTTCCACAGGTAGGGTGCTATACAAAGGTGTGAAATTGGACTTGGGTCGGAGACCTGTGTCTCCTAAATCCGTTATTTTTTCTTTGTCCTTGAAGAAAACCTGTATCTTAAAACATCGTATGAACTCTTGGATTTCCTTGCAGAGAAGGAATTTGTCCATGTTGGCTGTAGGGACATACCCCAGGCCTTTTTCCAAAACTCTCATCTGAGCTTCTGTCAGGGTTGAATCGGTCAGGTTTATAACGAGACTTACTTCTTGTTCTTGGATGCCCCTGTCATGCTCCTTGTTGCTACTCTCGGAGGATCTTCTTCTCCTTCGGTCCAGTGTACGGTCATTCCCCTTCGGTTGCGCCCCCGGTTGCCTCCTTGGCGCACCTCTAAAAAAGGATTCTGATTGTAATAGCCATAGTCTTGTTGTTGGTAAGACCATGGTGGGTATGGTCATGGTGGGGGCCCGTATTGCTGGTGTGGGTACATCATTGGCGGCGGATGGTTGTTTCAACCTCTTACCCCCTGGTAGTGTGATCGTCGATAGTTCTGGCGAGTGCCTTGGTATCCTCGTCCTCTTCCTCTACTTGAGTTTGAGCCGGTGGAGCCACTGTCTGAGGAGTCATCATCAGTGGTGTTGGTTCTAGTGGAACGGTGATCATCCTTGATGTAGGGATAGACCTTCTCTTGTGTCCATCTGGATGTATCCTTCTTGAATTTCTCGTACTTGTTCAGTTTCAAGGATGTTTCAAAATCATTGAGTGTTTTATTCAATTCATCCAGGTGTTTTTTGAGTGCGGCAGGGGACTCGTAGTTCTTCAGTCGAACCTCAATGGCTTGAATTTCAATTTTTAAATCAGATGCTAGTCTGCTGGCTGTCTTTATAATTAATACAATCCAGTCCCGGGTGCATCGCCACGAGATCTGGGACCAGTCGATTCTGAAAGTTTTATCCTCAAGGAAAATGAACGGTTCGTTATGGACCACCAAGCCTGGTGGTGCTGTATTGACTCTTAAATACTCAGACATGAGTAGGCCATGGAGCACAGTCTTGATCTGGGTTCTCCTCAGTTCCTCCAGTTCATCCCAGTCGCTGTTACTCGTACTAGGCACCGCTGTGTTAAGCCCCTCAAAAGTGCCTAGTGATGACATGAGGTTTGAAATTTCATCCTCGGTAAAGGCAAGTCCTAGATTAGACATGTTTCAACTCGTATTTCACTTGTCGTATGGAACTTCCGTGGTGGTAAATGTGTAAAGGTAAGTGGAGGTGTTATATCTCTCTGTGGAGAAGTTGGTAGTTTGACTTCCGCAGCTGCACGCTGACTGTAATTCCAAAAAATCAATTGGGGAAGTGTAGAGGAGATGATAGAATCACCCTCCTGAACTAGACTTGTAAACAATGGGATTCTATCAATGTGAGTGGTGACTAATTTTATATGATATTCTCTAAACTTGTGAAAAACTACAATGTGAAAATTAGGCCTCTCTGCGGGTGGCAGAATGAGGGCACTGTGTGTTTTTAAAATACCCCTCACACACTATGAATCCCATAGTGTCATTCTCCCATCATTGGGGTCTTCCCGTCCCTCTACGGGGTGGGGCGTGCTTCAACCTACGAGTGACGCGGGAGCACTTCTATTTTTTGACAATAGGCTATGTGATGTGATGAGGATAGTGGTATGTGTTAGGGAGTGTAGGGACCTGTTTACGTGAATGGTGGTGAAAAAAAGGTAAAAATTCCCTGGCTAGTCGAAAAAATTAATTTTAATGGCTTCGCAAGCTGGGAACATTAAAAAGGGGTTAGTAAGTAGAATTACAAGTGTAGTCTACTTTGTCGACATGACATGTTTCATAGGCAGACCCCTCCTGCCTACTCATCAGGACCTCTGTTGATCCCTACAAAAATACTCAATTCTAAACTAAATGTTAAATGCATATGGTCCTAAAACTTAACAGCAAAAATCGGCTGCTAGGTTTAGCCTCTGGGCTTGAGTTAGCCCTTAGTGAGGCATTATCATGAAAAATTGTCATGAAAAATGACCTAATATGGTCTCTGTGGAAAGACAAAAGGGAGAAAAAGGGTACATGATTGTAGAATTACAATTTGTCAAGCACAATTCATACATGGCTCATTTTTGCATGAGTCACAATGTGGCTTAGTATCCCAAAGTATTCTCAACATTAATTATGTATATGACCTGATGAACTGCCTTTCGCCATCGTGGCCAAAGGGTATGAACCCTTGGAAAACCAATCAAGACCAGGATAGGGGAACACAAGACCACAATCAGATGCCAAAGAGCTAGTACTAAGCTGACTGCTCACTTTCTGGAAATGGACACAGGCCTGATGATATCTCATGGACAGTGATAGAGCAGGTATCCAGGGAACATATGCTCTTGGAGGAAGAACAAAGGTGGGTGTTCCGCTTGGACACTAACAACTGCGGCCTTAATGATGATATTCCATGGGGCCAACTCTGACGTTTGGCACGGCCATCCACCACATTAATGATTGTGCCATATACCCACCCCATGGCATGCCACAGCAACAGTAATCATGATGACACGAGAACGATGATACCCTGAGATCTCAAACTATGAGGCTATCCGTATTATAGTTTCAGCAGATTGAAAAAAACAATAGGAACATGGGCTAATGTGAAACTCATCATAATACTGACGAACATAGTGCAACATGTCTTGCGGAAGGACCCATGAATAGCTCCCCATTTCTCAAAGACAGTGCATAGACTCTGACCACCCTGGGAATATGGATCATGCATTCAATATAACACGTTTCACATTTAAGAAAGTTCGAGCCCGCCTATCACATTCAGTGAGCCTCCTGGCAGACTAATTCAAAACAAAATAAAAACAAAAATCGCTTCCAAAATAATTCAAGATGTTGCGGCATGAATGAGATGTATTTAGAAAGTACTGCGCACATTTTCCAAACAACACGATCAAGAGAAGAAAAAATAGACGACAGACTATAGACCAGCAGTGTCCCGATGGACGCCGCCATTTTGGGTCAGCTCTCTAGTCTTTTTTCAGAGGCAATCATGACTAGGCTTTTTTCCGGCATAAGAACACAAGTCGAGGCAGGACTCCGGTCACATCCACGGAGCTGCTGAAAGGTATGGAATAAAGCCAGATTAGGCATGCGGTCACGTAAGTGAGACCCTGACCATGGGTCTTTAAAAACTTGGTCCTGTGATAGCGGAGGGGTGCGTCTCTGACAGTGAGATTCTGCCGCCCAAAAACAGCGTGAGTGACTATGTTTAAACTTTCCTCCTTAGTAACCAGTCAACGAATCACCCTAAGACGCAGGCTCATGAGGTCCTATCACCACGCTTCAAATGTATGTATCAATTGTAGCATGCTTGCGCATTTGGAGGCATTTGCCATCATTTGGTTTCGTTCGTCTTTACGATCATTATTTCAACCAGCATGTTTGACTACGGTGCCTTTGGGAGCTTATTAGGCTGATGTCTGGGAGGCATTAAGCCATCATTTGCCGTTTTATTCACGAATAATACATCAACCGACAAGTGTGATAAAGGACCCACTTATTAGTATGATGAGTGGATGTTTTGATGTCATGCCGCTAGTGAGACGTTTTTCTTGATTAGACACTTGTCCTGGAACTGCAAGGCCCACACCCTTGCTTGTTTAAAAACCCACCACCAGATGGGTCGTTTTGGTTTGTGAATATGTGTTTGTGTTTGAAGTGTGTATCACGCTTTGTGTTGAAGTTTTCCAAGGGTTCATACCCTTTGGCCACGATGGCGAAAGGCAGTTCATCAGGTCATATACATAATTAATGTTGAGAATACTTTGGGATACTAAGCCACATTGTGACTCACGCAAAAATGAGCCATGTATGAATTGTGCTTGACAAATTGTAATTCTATAATCATGTACCCTTTTTCTCCCTTTTGTCTTTCCACAGAGACCATATTAGGTCATTTTTCATGACAATTTTTCATGATAATGCCTCACTAAGGGCTAACTCAAGCCCAGAGGCTAAACCTAGCAGCCGATTTTTGCTGTTAAGTTTTAGGACCATAGGCATTTAACATTTAGTTTAGAATTGAGTATTTTTGTAGGGATCAACAGAGGTCCTGATGAGTAGGCAGGAGGGGTCTGCCTATGAAACATGTCATGTCGACAAAGTAGACTGCACTTGTAATTCTACTTACTAACCCCTTTTTAATGTTCCCAGCTTGCGAAGCCATTAAAAATAATTTTTTCGACTAGCCAGGGAATTTTTACCTTTTTTACACCACCATTCACGTAAACAGGTCCCTACACTCCCTAACACATACCACTATCCTCATCACATCACATAGCCTATTGTCAAAAAATAGAAGTGCTCCCGGTTCACTCGTAGGTTGAAGCACACCCCGCCCCGTAGAGGGACGGGAAGACCCCAATGATGGGAGAATGACACTATGGGATTCATAGTGTGTGAGGGGTATTTTAAAAACACACAGTGCCCTCATTCTGCCACCCGCAGAGAGGCCTAATTTTCACATTGTAGTTTTTCACAAGTTTAGAGAATATCATATAAAATTAGTCACCACTCACATTGATAGAATCCCATTGTTTACAAGTCTAGTTCAGGAGGGTGATTCCATCATCTCCTCTACACTTCCCCAATTGATTTTTTGGAATAAAAGTTACAACATTCAGGCCAGATGTCCAAACAAAGATCCTGAACAGGTCCTATGACAGGGAAGCATTGTTCGGAAAACACATTGATAGAGCTCTGCAATCCATTAAGGCAGATACAAACACTGCCAAGTCCCTGGTGGCATTGCAGTTTCGCAAGCAACCCTTTCGAGGAGCCAGAGGGAAAAGTTCATACTCTTACAGAGGAGGATTACAGAATTATAGGCAACAATATTAGCCATACCAAGGGCAATACAGTTGGCAATATGCGCAGCACTACAAGCAGCCACCTGCAGTAGCTTCTAAGGAGTCAAGTAGAGGTAAACATCCCACCAGGGGATGAGATGTTGGTTGAAAACAATGATCTTTCCTTTCAGCCGGCTACCTACCCCAAATCCAATGAAAAACTAGGAGTACATATTTCTCATTATATTCACTGATGGTCCAGGAAAACATCTGGCAAGTGGGTCCTAGACATCATAGCTCAAGGGCATACCCTTGAGTTCGTCAGCAAACAGCCGAATGTGCCTCCTAAATGGATGATGGTTCCCCAGCTGAAACATCTATTGAGGGAAGTCGCTGTCATGTTGAAGAATGGGGCAATAGAGAAGATCCCGAGGTTTCAGCGGGGCACTGGCTTCTATTCCCGTTTTCCCCATATGAAAACAATCAGGAGACTGGCATCCCGTCTTGGATCCTCGACAGTTGAACAAAAACCTGAAAAAAACAGTAATTTCAGATGGTCACCCTATTAGACATTTTATACCTTCTCAATCATGGAAAATACGTGATCACTCTGCACCTTCAAGACATATACTTTCATGTCCAAATCCATCACATTAATCGGAGATACCTTCGTTTCCAGGTAGCCGGCACACACTTTTAGTTCAACATGCTCCCCTTTAGACTACGATCAGCCCCAAGAAAACTGACCAGGTGCTTGGCCCCGGTGGCAGCACGTCTAAGGTTAAGCAGAATTCAAATCTTCTCGTATTTAGATGTCTGGCTAATAAGGGCTCAAACATACCACCAAGCCACAGAGGACACTGCACTATGCCTTTGGATATTCAAAAAATTGGGTCTCT
This sequence comes from Lissotriton helveticus, assembly GCF_964261635.1. Taxonomy (NCBI): domain Eukaryota; kingdom Metazoa; phylum Chordata; class Amphibia; order Caudata; family Salamandridae; genus Lissotriton; species Lissotriton helveticus. The sequence continues at coordinate 1,152,684,181 of NC_136067.1, read as the reverse complement.
TACCACATCTACACAAATCAACTCTTAACCCGAGAACCACATTAATGTTTCTAGGAGCATTCTTAGACACCCAGTCAGACAAAGGTTTTGTCTTTCCAGAATGACAGCTCAAGATCAGAATATGGGCCCAAAAGCTTTGCAAAAGAATGTCTGTTTCTGTCAGACTGTACAAGTCATTGTCGTTTCTGGGAATGTCCTCCTCCTTCATTCCTCTGATACCAAACTGCAGACTTCATGTGTGTCCCCTACAAGAACAGCTAGACAAACAGTGGGTACAAGTCCTGGGCTCATTCGACAATGTGATACTCATAACCCCAACAATGATGAAAGCTATGTGATGGTGGACAGTATCAGCCAATATTTCTCAAGGGATGACTTTTCTCTCTCACGCAACACATCTCGTCATCACCACGGATGGATCCCTGGAGGGATGGGGCAGTCACCTTTAGGAGCTCTCAGTCATTGGCACATGGACAACCTCCAAAAAGGGATGCATATACATTTTCTAGAACTGAAAGCCCATAGCTCTGGCTCTATTATCATTCCTCCCCAGAATTGCAGGCTCGTTGGTACTTATCAGTGTGGCCCATACCACCAGCATGCACTACCTAAACAAACAAGGAGAGTACAAAACAGTTGCTCTATCTCAACAGGCACAAACAATTTGGATTTGGGCCTTGCAACACAATGTAACACTGAGGGCAGAACACGTCCCAGGAGTATCCAATGTCCTTGCCGACACCCTGAGCAGCCTAACAACCACTTGTCACAAGTGGGAACTCGATCCTCTGGTTCTACAGGACATTTTCCTTCAGTGGGTCACTCCGCAACTCAATCTTTTTGGGACCAAGGCAAGCAAGAAATGGCAATACTAAGCAAGCTGGCATCCCCTGAAAGATTCATGGGTAAATGCCTTTTTGATTGGATGGTCAAAAATATTTGCTTATTCTTTTCCCCCATTACCTTTGATACCAAGGATTCCCAGGAAAATGATGAGCGAATCATGCAGATTAATGTTCATTGCTCCAAAATGGCCTCTGCAATTCTGGTACATGGAACTCCTTCTCTCGGAACAACATCACATTCCTCTGATGTCTACTTTGACGTTGCTATCCATGAACAAAGGCAAGTACTTTATTCCAACCCAACTTCTCTGGCCTGGATCCTGACGACCATGAGCTCGGACTATTAGATATACCCAGAGACTGCAGAGTAATATTCTCTAAAGTGCAAGCAGACTCCACGAATAACTCATATCAATTTAAGTGGAAACGTTTCTGTATATGGTGTCAAGAAAAATAACTATATCCATTCCTCACGATGCCAGAACAGATCTTACCTTATCTACTTCAGATAGCCAAGTCTGGCCATGCATATTCATCAATAAAAGTGCACTTAGCAGCAATCTCTCGCTTTAGGCTGGAGATTGCTGCTAAGATACCTGGCTGGGTGTGTGAGGGCCCTAATTCTGCAGGAGGAATTACCCCCTTTTGTTCCTCCCACCTCTTAGTGAGCACTGCCTCTCACTTAGCCAATCTTATTCTTTTATCTGCTAGGAAATGCATACCCTTTTCTGCTTGGTTAGTATTGGGCATATATGCTTGAGCTATATAAAAGCCCTGAGTCCCCCCTTCTTGGTTACGGTGCAGTGTCGGGACCAGCAGTGTCCAGGTGACTCACCACAAGCAGGGGAGTCGAGCCAGGCCCAAGCAATCGGGGGAGCCCAAAGAATTTAAAGATGACCCTCAGCAGGACCCTCATGCCTGAGGCACTGGAGTCTCAAAAGGACCTCGGACAGCTCAACAAAAGATGCAGGCCATGGTGCAAGCAGGGCGGTGTGGACGAAGATTTTGGTCACTTAAAATGCTTAAGGTTGGGGTTCCTTGGAGCCCAAAGATCTTAGTGGAAGGAAGCCAACAAGTCAGCAAGTTGACGCAGTGCACAAGGGTTCAGTTCCTGCGGCTCCCACAAGGGGTACTGGCCTCAAACTTGGTGAGAGGGCAGGGCAGGCCTCAAGAACTGTGGAGAACCACCACCTGTGTTGTTGAACCTTTCAGAGTCCGTAGGAGCCCAGGATCAGCAGACCGGTCAGCTTAGTTGCGGTGCCTCTAGATGCAGGGAAGTGACTCCTTCACTTCAAGGGAGATTCCTTCAGGTGTCTTGGATGCCCAAAGGCCTTGGAAGGTGTAGTAATGAGGCCGGACATGTTGAGGTATTTCAAGTAGGTTTATTGAAGATAAGTAGTTGAGTCCAGAAGTAATAATGTTCAAGCCCCACCAGGAGCAGCCAGCAGGCAGCTTAGCCCATCTAAACTGTGCCTTTCTTGAGAGAAACCCAACATTCCACTAAGCATCATCACACTGTAACATTCTAGAGGCATAGCATGTGATGAAAGAGAAGGACGACAAGTATGGACAGAGGTGTAAGATACTACAGAAGGTTTCTGTATGGAGCACAGGCACAGACGATGCAGCAGACGAGCAGGGGGACGAAGTCGAGCCAAAGCAAAATCCAGAGTGCCCAGATGGTAGAAGTTGAAGTGGTGTCTGAATTGAATCATGTCCCACGACAAATCTAGGGACCTACATTTGGGTAAGCCCTTAAGTATCATAAAAAAAGGGATGGGATGATTCAGAGGACCTTCCCAGGGAAGTGTTTGGACAGGGGGGAGGGGACTCCCATGTCCTTTGTCCAGTTTTGCCCAGATTAGAGCGGGTTTAAATCGTACTATGCAAGTAACACACCAAATGTGCCCCTCATGCAGACTGAGTGGCTTTGGCAAGTGCACCCACCCAGCCCCAAAACACTAAATCCTGTCTGGGAGGTGGACACACCTCCGTGTGACAGGATGCTTATTGTTCTGCCTTCCCCTGCTCGAGCTTGGTTCAGCGGCAGTAGGGCAGAATAGTGTCTCTGGTCGGCCGCAGCCATTTTGTGCTGTCCGGGTCTAGAAGACTGGCATCGGGAGCACTGAGAGCCTAATGAGGCCCGTTCCAGTGCTTCGAATCATACCTCCCACAACGTTTATGGTGCGGGAGTATGATTCCAACATGTTTGATTCCAAACATGATAGGATTCTTTTCAGCCAATTTCGAGATGATCATCATGTAATTACGCGGTGCCGCTATATATAGTATACGCTGCTTCACTTACAACCCATGATAATGGACCCCATATGCTGTAGGGGTGTCCTACTCATGCAGGGGCACCCTCATACTTTGAATTAAACACGCTGCCTTCAGGTTTAATAAGGCCTGCTATAGGGGTGACTTATAGATTTTAAGTGCAGTGACCTTAGATATAGGAAACTTATATCTTTAGTAAGTGGTGCTAGCACCAACTTACACAGGCTTCGATGGCAGGCCTGTAGTTGCATTTTGAATGGTCTCCCATGTGTGGCATAATACATGTTTCAGCCCATGGGGACCTCTGGGGTACCTATGCCCTGGGTACCTTAGTAGCATTTACTAGGGACTGATAAGGGTACCCCAGTATCCAATCTGGGATGTACCGAAGTACTAACCACAACAATTTGAAGGAAAAAGCAAAATGACTGGGGTCCTGATTAGCAGGATCCCAGTCGGGCTAGTCCATAACCGCTCAGCAACAGGCAAAAAGTGGGGGTAACCAAATAAGCAGATCCTACTTTCCTACAGGGATTTGCTTGACTTTTGCTACAAAAGAAGTGAATAAAACCCATAGGACACAGCTCATACAGATAGTTGGTATAGGGTGCTTTGCAGCACTTTTAGCGGCCAGTGTTCCCTCACCGGCTTTACTGTACATAAATCAATTGGCGCAGTATAGTGTCCATTATGTCAATGGAAAATAGCGCTCAATTGCAGATGTACTAGTTGACAGTATCACTCAAGCCTTGGTAACTGGCATATCTGATGACACCGTATATTATGAGTGGTTCTTTTCATGACTTGCGCTACAAGGAAGTAAATAAACAAAGTAAAATAGACCCATGGGATAAAGGGCATATTGTTGGTGTGGGGTGTTATGTACAGCTGTTAGCGTCCAGTGTTCCCTCACTAGCTATACTGTATGTAAACCAAATGGCGGGGTATAGTGTACTATTATGCCAATGGAGACTATCGCTCAGGTACAGATGTACTAGTTGACAGTGTTGATTAATGGCTACATTTCCAAAACGCTTGCCCTATTGGTGGTCCTGGGCTACCAGCTGACATTGTCATCTGACGAAAGTCATACTGTCTCATACTCCTTTCTAGAAAGATGTTATCAGCACTACGATGTGCAGTAATTCATTACTTTTCTAAGCCAAAGGAGTGTTTGTGGATGGAATAACATATGCCTACTAGTACATAAAGATGGTCGCTGAAATGAGCTAACTTGATTCATGGGCATACCTTATTTGTGAGTCAGTTTGCCCCTTGGAATTGAATTGTTCATCCCTTGTGTGTGCGTCCTGAGTTTGTACACCCAACATTGTTCCTTCTCCAGTAGTCTTTGAGTCACCCCAGTGCCCCCCTTGATTTTCTCAATCACAGTTGATTTTAGTTCATGGTCTGAATGTCCCATTTCAACATAATGGGCAGTAAGTTTCGTTGCTGTTCTGGCTTTTTGTATAGTGTTCACTTATGCGTGTCTTCAATTTCCTGGTCGTCATTCCAATATATGAGCTATTAACAGGAGAAGTTGGCCTGGCATATGATGTCCACTGTTCTAGTGGGCACCTTGCACCAGTCCAAACGACCCTTATTGATGGTAGGTTTAGACAACCTTTATAGAAAGCCCTCCTTGTGGTAGCTGTGGAGAGCAGCCTTCAGGCTAAGTCTTGAAAGAATGTAAAGCAGCTTGTTTTACCAGTCTATAATCTCTTGAATGATCAAATGAAAGAGCACCACACCAGGTATATATAAAAAATATATGTATTTATTCTAAACACAACCCCTCTAGTCTCTTTATGAGGCTAGAGGCAAAAGTACAATACAAGAGCTTAAATAGCACACAGTAAATTAGCACAGTATACGTTTTGCCCTAGTGGCCTCACAAACCATATACTAAGAAAGTGGTATAAGAACCACGTGAGGGATAGAAGTTAGGCCTAGAGCCTGAAGAACCGCTGGGGCAACCAGGAACCACCCAAGGTAGGGACGCAGGGGACACGTGCAGTGTCTAAACACAGCCACAAATCACCATTGACTTCAATGGCGAAAGTTAAAGTTACAAAGTTGAAGTTTAGGGACACTTCGAAGTGGACTACGGTAAAACCCTTTCAGTACTGGACACTTCGAGAGTCAAGACCCACGGGAGCACAAAAGTTCTCATGTTACCTCACCCAGGGAAGTCGGATGCATAGGTGTCTTTTCGTGTCGGGTTTCGTCGTCGATTCCAATAGAGAGCTGCAAAGAAGGGCTGCAGGCGTCCAGGAGAAGAGTGTCCGGATGGATCCAAGGCTGGATCGGAGATCTGAAGAACCTGAAAGCAGAGTGGACAGAGTCTGGGTCACTAGCCTGTGACCAGGATGGCGACAAGAAGATGCCAGCCGATGTCGGGTGCTTTAAGGTGAAGTAGGTGAAGCTGGACTCTTCAGTCACGAGGTCCAGGAGGTGTCGACGACAACCAGGAGCTGGATTTGAGCTGTCCCACATCGGATGTCGAGTGCTGCAGCGTCGTTATCTGGATTGGACTTAACAAGCCTTGGAAACAGCAACCCACGCAAGATGACAAGATTGGTTTCGGTGCAGACCAGCAAGGTCTGAGGGACTCACCCTTTGGAGGGGAGTCAGGGCACGTCTGGAGCAACCAGGAAAGCCCAAGAAACAAAGTAGATTCCTTCGTGGGGACCCACTAGCCAACGGACTATGGATCGCGAAGGCGCCTCAAGCTGAAATGCTGAAAGCGGGTCCACGGAACAATCGTGGAGTGTAGGCCCACAATCTTCGATGCAAAAGGTGCTTAGTGCTTGGACTACAGGTAGCCCAATGCACAGCTTCAGGAAAGGTGGGGAAGTCGATGCACTAGCAAATGTGCAGGATGTCCAGGAGTTCCGGTCCCACGTCTCTCGTGATAGCTACAGGTCTCAGCTTTGCTGGGGACTCGTGTCAGCCTCGGAGATGTCTGGAAGTCCGTGTGTCCTGTGTCGCAGATTCTTCGGGATTCTGCGTGAGCCTCGAAAATGCAGCCCGGCAAGATGTTTCTTTGCACTGGGTAATGCATGGGACACCTTGTGTGCCCCAGGCAGTGTCTGAAAAGCATTCACTGAATGCTATCCACCCAGCACTAAAGCCTGTCTGGGGAGGTTCTGGCACCTCCCTGGACAGGAAACCTATTGTCCAGGCCTCCCCTGCCGGAGTTTCGTTCAGCAGCAGGCGGTCAGACTCGTGTCTGTGGCAGCAGCATCCATTTTGTAATGCTGAGGCTCTTTTATTACCATTTCAATCTTTATTTCGATCTATAGATCATCAAAGATATGCAATCAATAAAATCATTTCACAAACCAATAAAACATTGCTTGTAAGGTTACACTGCTACACATTAATCAATTCATCATTAAAATAAGGTTAAAAATCAGTAATGAGATTAAGTTTGTTTAAAAAGCCAATTCCGTCTTCAAAAAGCGATTGCGAGTGAACCACATTACTGTTAGGTACTTTGCCACTGCGAACACGATTGGGGGGGGAGATATCAGTTTTTAAAATTCATTACGCAGGAAGGAACTGTCTGAAGCCCAGATTTTTAAAAAGGGGGATTAGCCAATGTCTTCTGATTCTTTTGTAAGCTTTGCAAAAGAAGACCACATGTAGATCATTTTCTTTAAGATGCGCACATGCCGGGCAGTGCTCGGTGGTCGGGGGAGAAGACCAGGAGCTAGTGAATGTTCTAAGGGTAAGTGTGCCGTATCTCCATTGGAGAAATAGCTTTCTGGTCAGCACCGGAGTTATACCATCCAGAACACATTCCAGTAAATATAAGTCTTTGCTTTGAATAAATGAGTTCGTTAGGGATCCCTCACGTATTGTGTTCAAGATATTGGCCAACTTTCGGTCATAATAGATTTTTGACAATACCTTGCGTGGAATCCTGGTGCTTGCATTTACCGGATCAGTCCAAAGCTCCGGTAGGTCCAGGCTCTCGCAGGAACTTTTTATGTATCCAAGCCATGGGATGTTGGAGGCTTTTGGTAAAGTTAAGAACTCCTGGAGCTCCATTCTGTAGTTGATAAGATCTTGGCTGCTCCATAAACGTCGCCAGAAGGTTAGTGGTTTAAGACCCAGTTCTTCTGCAATTGGCCTGATACCCAAATCCATTCTCAGTGGGAGTAACGGGGTACTTGGTGGGAGAGCTGCCAACTGCCTGATGAATTTATTTTCCGTGCTTGTTAGGTTTTTGGCAGAGGTATGGCCCAACAACTCACCCCCATAGGTGACTGCCCCCCTTGCCTGGGATTTGTAGATCTGAATGACAGGACCAAATGGACGATATGATGATGTATTCGCCATCCTAGAGATACCACCCGTTATTTTTTTTTTTTTTTTTTTAAAAACAATTTTTATTGTAGTCATACCTGTACAGGCCATTACACACATAGAGGTAGCAACATAAGTTTTAGCAGATATAAAATACATCCCATCAACCAGTACACAGCCGTTCAGCCCACAACCCGGGGGCCGGGCGGCGTTGAAGCCTCTGCTCACCCATGCCTGACGTTCAATACAGAGGAGCGGTTAGTGTACGGATGAAGTGTATGACTACTTTTATGGCCCTACTAACCTACGCGCTGATCCCCAACTCCCCTTCCCTGCGCCAACCTAGAACTCCCCCCCCCCCCCCCCCACCCCCTCCCGTACACCATCACCCGCCTAAGACTACGCTGGTATCATCTTTGGGTTGCTGACTTCGGTCTCCCTACTTTCCTGCTGCTCCTAGGGCCTCAGCTCGCCTTTTCCGTCCCCCTCCCCCTCGGGAGTCTCCTCCACTGCATCAGCTTCGCTATCCCTGAGTTCCTGCACCATCACTTCCCATGCGGACGCTGTGTCAGCCGCAGCCTGGCTAGGGGTCCTGCGCGCAATTTGGTATCTGTGCGTGCTGTCAGCCGTGGCCCACTTTAGGAACTCCTGCCGCCATCTCCGTGGAGTAGGCCCCATCCTCGCCTTCCAGTTCTTAGTGATCTCCCTCTTAGCCACCATCAGTCCCATGTCGATAAACTTACTCGAGAGCTTATTTTTGGGGGTATGGGGAAACCAGTGCAAAAGACATTCCGCCGGGCCGTACTCTATGGATCTTCCCGTCACCTCATTCAGCATCTCCCCCACTTCCTGCCAATAATCTCGTAGGGCCGGGCATGCCCACAGCATGTGTACTAACTCAGCCCCCTCCTCCGGGCACCGGGGGCAGGCTGCCGTGTCATCGCCAAAATACCGCCTGATTCTACCTGGGGTCATGTACGCCCTATGCAACACATAGTAGTGGATCAGCTGGAACCTGGCGTTTCTCGTGCTGTTGCGAGCCCTACGGACAAGCTGTGCCCACGTCGTGTCCGGTATGTCCCTATTCAGATCCGCCTCCCATTTCGTTTTTAGGGATGTGAGAGGAGGGATATTCTCCCTAAGCATCCGACCATACAGGCATGTAACCGCCTTAATCGTGCCCGCCGCCATCATGGTGTACTGGCACGCCGTTGCCGTCCCGGGCTCCACAAGTCCCGTGCCCCAGTGGGCGTGCATCGCCCTGGTGACTGCTGCATGCAGCAGAAATCCCCCTCTCGGGACACCGAAGCGGTCGATTAGCACCTGGAACGGGAGCAATGCGCCATTCTCAAAAAGGTCCCCTACTACCTGTATCCCCGCCTCCTCCCACTCCTGTAGTCGCGACCAGTCGCCGCCATGTGGTAAGGCCGTTAACATGCCCAGTGGTATCTCAGGCGCGTATGGGCGCTGGGTACCCGCTCTCTTCTGGGTCCGGTTCCAGCAGTGACGGTACGTGCGCTGTTCCAGCGATAAATCCCGACCGTCCAGCCGTTGTTGGAGGGTCCATTGAATTAATCTGGAATAGTTGACATTTAATATTTTAGTACATATTGCTTTTTTGTACATTAGTATTTTATTAGTCAGGATTTATACTTGTATTAGGAGGTTATTCTTTTCTTTTCTTAATGAATGTATTTGATGTATTGTGCCAAAGATTTTAATATGTTAATGTATTATTGTATCATATAGTTTGACTTATTTTATTAGTCTCTATATGATTTTTACTTTATGTTGAATTAAATATATCACAACCTTTTTAAATACACACATTATCTCCCTACATTTTGTTCTTTCTATTGGTCCAGCGTCTATGGTCACTTATTTTGTGGATGTCCTAGGATTTTATACTTGCTTTGGTTTTTACCCTGCCCTAGGAATCTGTGTATTTTTGATACCCAGGGGGTCCTTGTTTATCTCTCAACAAAGCTCCGGTAGGTCCAGGCTCTCGCAGGAACTTTTTATGTATCCAAGCCATGGGACGTGCCTGGGCGTCCCCCGCGAGTTTTCGTCCTCTGGGCCCCGAAATACTCTCGCTACTTCCTGCGTGAAGACTTGCAATTGTGCCGCTAGGTAGTATAGCTCAAAGTCTGGCACTGCCAAACCCCCCTCATCCTTCGGGCGAGAGAGCGTGGCCAGCGCTACTCTGCATCGTCCCGCTCCCCAAATGAACGATGTGATTTGAGATTTAAGGAGCTTAAAGAAGGAGCCAGGTATCCAGATTGGGAGCGTCCGGAAATAATACAGTAATCTCGGCAAGGCAACCATCTTCAGGAGGGAAATCCGGCCCGCTACTGATAGTGGTAATGTGGACCAGAAGGACATACAGCCCTTCAGTCCACGTACGCATCGTCCCAGGTTGCCCTCAAGCAAGTCCTCCGGCCTATGGTAAATATGGACCCCCAGGTATTTCATGCAGGTAGGGTTCCAGGTCGCCTCCGACTGATGTCGTGGCTGGGCAGTGCCCCCCAGTAGTGGGAACAAACTCGTCTTGGGCCAGTTAACCCGCAGGCCCGACATCTCTCCGAAGCTTTCCAGTAGAGCTTCCGCTCTCCGTAAGTCCTCACCCCCGTCGCAGAGGAACAGTAATAAGTCATCGGCATACAGCGAGATGAAATGCTGACCGTCTCGGGCCCGCACTCCGCGGGTGTGCCGCCCCGTTCGGGCCGCAGCCGCCAGCGGCTCAATAGCCAGTGCAAAGAGAAGCGGTGACAGGGAGCAGCCCTGACGAGTGCCCCGCTCCACCGAGTATCTGAGGGATACCGCCGGTCCCACCCTCACCCTAGCAATTGCTTCCACGTATAGGACCTTCGTCCAATGGATATAACCAGCTCCCAAACCAAAGCGCTCCATGACAGCATAGAGGTAATCCCACTCGAGGCTGTCGAAGGCCTTTTCAATATCAACCGAGAGGACCAGTTCCGTCCCTGCCCCGTCGATCAGCCCGTCCAGAAGCCGGATGAGCCTCCTGATATTGATCGTGGTGTTACGGTTCGGTATAAAACCGTTCTGGTCGTCGTGCACAAGCCCCGCCATGTGAGGTAGGAGCCTCGCCGCTAGAATGGAACTCAGGATTTTATAGTCTGCGGTGAGCATAGAGAGCGGTCTATAGGACGCAGGGTCATCACTCTCCCTGCCGGGCTTCAGCAGTGGGACCACTAACGCCTCCCTCATCGACTGTGGTAGCCGTCCCGACGCCTTAGCCTCCCTATAGACAGTCAGGAGTCGCGGTGCCAGTACATCCAGATGTTTGTTATAGAACTCTATGGGGAGTCCGTCTATCCCCGGCGATTTGTTCCTCGCCATGCGCCGTACCGCCGATCGTATCTCCCCCACATCAACGTCCGATCCCAAGTCCTTCGCTTGCTCAGCCTCTATCTGGCGCAGGGGCAGATCAGCCAGGAAGGGTTCCACCAGTCCCGTTCTGCTTCCCCGGGCACTCTTGTACAGGCCCTCGTAATATTTCTGGAAGGCGTCGACTATGCCCAGCTGAGTTTGCTGAAGCACGCCCGACACATCCCGCAGTTGGAGTATGGGAGCGCATCGTCTGGTGGGGTTCGAGAGCCACGCTAGGAGGGTACCCGCTTTATCGCCGTCAACATGGGAGCGCAGCACATAGCGCTTGTAGTCAAAGGCTCGGAGCCTCTCTACTTCAACGGCCACCGACTCCCTGGCCAAACAGAGAGACTCCTGGAGGTCCGGGTGTCCGGGCCGCCTCCTCTCCGCCTCCCGCAGCCTAGCGTCCGCCGCAGCCAAATCGCCCAGCAGTACCTTCCGCACGCCTACATAATCCCTGATACAGATACCCCTCACCACTACCTTGAAGGCGTCCCACTCCGCCGCCCTTGAGGTCGCCGTCCCTTCGTTCTCCGTGAAATACGAGGTCACTCCTTCCGCTAGGGCCGCCCCGAAAAGGGGGTCCTCTAGCGTCTCAGGCCGCAGTCTCCAGAGCGGAACCCTGGGCTTTCTCGCCGTCCACGCCAACCGGATCAGGAGCGGATTATGATCCGAGATCGTTCTCGTCAGGTACTCAGAGTCAGTGACGTATGGCAGCACCTCCCGGGAGCAAAGTATGGTGTCCAAACGGACATGCAAGTCATGGAGCCCGGAGAAAAACGAATAATCCCGGTCAGTCGGGTGTTGCCCTCTCCAGACGTCTATAAGTTCCCAGCTCTCCTGCCAGTCCCACCGACCTCTAGAGAGCCTGTAAACCGGGGAGTCACGAAGGGGGGGGTGAGACCTGTCTAGCAAGGGGTCGGCAATGGAGTTAAAGTCACCCCCCAACAGGACCGGGCCTGCAAGGGAGTGGGCCAGCGTCCCTGACAGTGTCGCGAGGAAAGCCAGCTGGTCCGAGTTTGGGGCATAAATGCTAGCTAATACTATATCCCTACCTTCAAGTTTCCCCTCCACCACCACATACCTCCCTTCCTGGTCAACCCATTGGCGTGTGAGGTGAAAAGGCGTGCCTGCCCTAACCCAAATGAGCACTCCTCACGCATAGGCCGAATAGCTAGTGTGATAAACCTGCCCCCGCCATCTCCTTTGCAACGCCTCCCCCTCCTGCCGTGTGAGATGCGTCTCTTGTAGCAATGCGATGTGCACTCCCCTCCGTACTAAATAGGCATGTATTTTGTGTCTGCGCTGCATAGTGTGTAGGCCCCGAACATTCCAGGTGATACAGGTCAATCCGTTTACATTAGCCATTATCCCAGTAATCCGGTCGAAACACTCCCTCCGTGTCCAGTCCTTCGGCGGTGATGGTGCCCCCTCTGAAAACAACAAAACTCCCCAACATCCCTACCCATGGTACACCCAGGGTCAACAACTGCAAAAAAAAAAAAACAGTCCCCAACTGTGGAACCCCCCCCCTCCCCCAGAACAGGCCCCAATATCGAAATACCAGTCCCCATCCAAACTCCCGCACCTGATGACCCAGGTCTCAACTACACAGCCGTAGCTGTGGGTGCCTTAAGGGCCTACGGAGCACGGCCTTGCCCAGAGGGAGGCCGCGATGCCCATCTCCACCCTCCCTCCCCGGTTCCTCATGGCCCCTCTGCCCTGAGCCCCGCTGCGTGCCCCGGCCCCCACTATGTGTATAGGCAATGGTCCCCCCTCACAGTTCACTAATCTTTACCCATACTGCAACGACAGTAGTTCAAACATTGTGGATCTCGTCCGCCGTCTGCGGCGTCACCAGCGGCCCCTCCTTGCGGTGAATCTCCGACAGGTCCGTCTCCGATCCAGAGGCCGAGACATGAGTATCCGAGTCCGTGGCCCCCCTAGATCCGGGACCCACTGCCCGACCAAGCTTCACCACCTCCAGCAGCGCCGCCTGCCGTTCCGCGTCAGTCTGAGAGGCCGATGGGCCTAGCTTCCCTCGCCCCCGTTTCCGAAGTCTCCTCGATTTCCGCAGCCGTTTGGGCGAGCGCTCCCGCTCTTTCTCTCGCTCTTCTCTCACCCTCGCGCCGTCAGTCCCGGCCTTGTATGTCTCCCACCAGTCCCAGGCTTCCGCTGAAGTCGCAAAGAAGATCGCCTTGTCGTCCACTACCACTCGTAGCCTGGCTGGGAAGAGCAAGGAGTAGGCAATCCCTTCATTCCGCAGTTCCCTCTTGATCGTGAGGAAGGAAGCTCGTTGTTTCTGCGTTTCGAAGGTGAAGTCCGGAAAAAGTGTTACTCTACTGTTTGCAATCTGGAAGGGGCCGTCCTCACGAGCCTTCCGCAGGAGCAGATCTCTGTCCTTGTGGTGTAGCAACTTGGCTATGATCGGTCTGGGTGGGAGCCCAGGCTTGGGCGGTCCTGAGGGGACCCTGTGGGCCCGTTCCAGAGTGAAGAACGGCGAAAGCCCTTCCGGCGCCACCACCGATTTCAGCCATTCCTCCATGTAGGCAATCATGTCCCCCGTCCCCTCCGTCTCCGGCACACCGACGATCCGCACGTTGCTGCGGCGGTTCCTATTTTCCGCATCCTCCGCTCGCCTTTCCAGGGTGCTTATGCGGTCCAGGGCCTCCGTCAGCTTACTCTCCATTGCCTTGTGAGCCGGCGCCATGACCTCGAGCACCACTTCAGCCTCCTTGACTCTGTCTCTTAGTTTGTCATGGTCCGCCCGGAGTAGGCCCAACCCCGACGCCACCTGCGCTATGTCGTTGTGGAGCGCATCCCTGGTGGCCGTTATGGCTTCCAGTATCCGGTCCTGCAATCGCAGCAGGTCAGTCTGCTCAGCGGGGGCCCCCTCCACCACCTCCGACGTTGCCGCCTCCTCCACTCTGGCCCTTGGTTTCCCCATCGTGGACGGCCTCGCCGCTTCCGCTATCTTCGCCTGCCTGTTGTCCTCGGGCCCCGGCCACGTGGTCCACCCCTGTGCGCTACGGGGTCCCGCTGCCCAAGCACAGCGCCCCAGAGTAGGCGTCCGTCGTGCTGTCCGACCCCCCGGATGCTGCGGGGCAACGTGCACTCCCCCCTGGGGCGGCGCGGGATGCTGGGCGCCGCTAAAGCCCCTTCAATGTCCCTCGGGGTCCTTCCTCATGCCCCCATATGCTGCACGGGCCACTGCTGTGGGGGCGAGGGGGGAGGGGGGCCCAGGATGCACAGCTCCGCGCACCGTTCCCTTCGGACCCCCTCTCAGGGCGGCCCCCGCTCACCTGCTGAATCGGCCGGCGTCTGGGGCTTGGGTGGAGCTCCGGTGCTCGTTCTCCCGGCCAGGAGTCCGCCAGGAAGCCTCGCCCGCAGGAGCGGACCCGGGCGGCCGTCCCCGCCCACTCCGATTACACCGCGTACCGCAGCCGGGCCCTAAGGAGCAATCCTTGCCTTGGGGGGTCCGTTGCTGCCGGCGATCGCGCCCTCCCCATGCACGCCGGCAGTGGGTTCCTCTGGCAGCCCTCCGCCTTTCAGGATTCCGCCGAGGCAGCCATCTTGCTCGGCGCCGTCCTCCCCTCCGCTCCAGGGGCCGCCGCGGTCGGCGGTCGTTCTCAGTTCTGCGACGCCGTCGGCAGCCCAGATCTCGTCCGAGCAGGCACCGCCGGTTCGGTAATCGGCGCCGGGGCACACACGGGCTTCCCGGCCCTTTTGTCAGGAGTCTTGTGGGGAAGAGGCGCGGAGCTCCGGGCTCACGCCGCCATTTCCCTCGGCGCTCAAGCCACGCCCCCCGAGATACCACCCGTTATCTGGACCAATTTCATATTTGCCCTATTCTGTTGTGTACCCCAGGTCATGTTCTCGTTGAGAGTTACTCCCAAGTACTCAAATGTAGATACCCTCTCTAGCCGCACTAGACCTAGGGAGGGATTGGGACGTGATGATGGGGTAGGGTTTAAGATCATATATTTTGTTTTAGTGACATTAATCTCAAGACCCCTCTCTGTGCAGAATTCCAGAAACCCATCCAGTACACGTTGTATTCCCATGGGGGATTTCGACAACAGCAGGGTATCATCCGCAAACATAATTGCGGGTACCCTGCTGCCGTTCAATTTGGGGGCGTCAATGTCATTAATCCTAGACAGATGGGTGATTACCCCGTTCACAAAGAGGCAGAACAGGGTCGGTGCAAGCACACAGCCCTGTCTCACCCCTCTGTCAACGGGGAATCTTTCCGTTAAATTGCCATTTCTACCACATCTGACACGGGCAAAGTTATTCTGGTGCAGTTTCATCAGAATGGCGAGAATGTCTAGCGGAACACCTAGATCAGCCAGGACATTCCACAACTTAGATCTTGGCACCAAATCGAAGGCGGTTCGCAAGTCCACAAAGACTGTGTACAAGCTGCCGCCCTCGATTAGCGCAGTTCTCCAATAAATGAGATTCAGGCGGAATATCTGATCAGTTGTGGACACCCCCCTCCTGAATCCCGCCTGATAAGGACTCAGAGTGGCAGTTTCCTCAAGCAAATTCTGAAGGCGATCCAGGATGAGCCTACCGAAGAGCTTCTGGGAAACATCTATTAGGCTGATGGGCCTATAGTTGGCTGGGAGCAGAGGCGAGCCCTTCTTAAATATCGGAACTACCTCTGCACCCAGCCAAGTATTTGGGACAGCCATGCCCTTTAGGATGGCATTAAATATTGTCAACAAATAAGGGGCCCAAACGTCAGGTTCTTGTTTAAAGAGGTCACCAGGGAGGCCATCCAACCCTGGATCCTTGCCTGACGATAGGCGTGCAATAGCAACTCGTACCTCCTCTTCAGTAAAGGGGTAACCCTCAGGATAAGTAGTGTTATCAAGGGAAGGATAGCATATAGCTCCAGTTTCCTCTGTATAGAGGGACTGGAAGTGCTCCTTCCATACCCTGGGTGCAATATTTGGTTCTATTGCCGATGCCCGGTGCTCGGATCCCGTATTGACAATTCTCCAGAACTTACGGTAGTCCCTGATCGCTAAAGAATTTGAGAGTTTCTCCCATTTATCTTGGTCCCATTCAATCTTGGCCTGGGTAACCAGTTCCTTATATTCCCTTCTTTTGGCCTGTATCTCCTGTCTTCCTTTACCCTTCTTAATACTGGTCAAAAGATCCCAGGCACAAATATGGTGACAATCACATAGAGATGCTGCAACATGCACCTCCAGACAACAAATGGCATCAGATTTCACGCGAAACATACAGACTTACGGCATGTGGCGTTATACCATGTATTACGGCGAGGTCCACCACCTTTGGTTTGTCCCATGGAAAAGAGATCTGTAGCCAGAGTCTTAATAAGTTCCTCATGTGCCATACCTAGTAATTTGCGGGTTTCCATTGTACTGGGGTCCTCACTTAGAATGCTCACTTTTTCCAGTGTCGGAATAAGTCTAGCATAAAGTTTGGGAAGATTCTCTCTGCCAGACACTAATTTTTCCCACCTTATTCTTCTTCTATTATTTTCAAGTGAAAGCCCTGTGTTTGTAGCTCTCGTAGTTTGGTCCGAACCCTCCTTGCCAGGGAGGGTATAGACCAACTCAAGGGCGTTATGGTCACTGTCCGTTCTATCTATTACCTTGAAATCAGTAATATGCAACCACGAGGACAATTGAACTAGAACATAATCCAATCTAGACTCCCTGCCTTATCTATTGAAGGTGAATTTGCTGGGAATATCAGATTTGATGCGCCCGTTACACGCTCTGAGACCGTGTTTAAGAGTCAGAGCGGTAATCTGTAGGGCGGGGGGCGTCCATGCTCTGGCCGGCGGAGCCGCCGTGGGGGGTACTGACCACCTTGCGTCCTCTTCCAAGGAGGACCCATCCAAGAGACCTGGTAGGGGCTCAAAATGTGAATTTAGGTCCTCACCTACCACGTATGCAGCCCCCTTAGGAATTTCATTAAGGAAATTTGACAATTCCTCGATGGTGGCTGATTCTCGTCCTATGTTTACAGGCCTAGAGTATACATTTATTACAGCTAATCTAAGGGAGTTTGGCCATTCCAATAACACCGCTAATATGTCTTCAGAAGGCAAGGGAAGGCGAGTGGCTTGACAACCCAGGTGGGTAGCCACCAAGGTTGAGAGGCCTCCGGAGGGGCGGCCCCTACCCCCCCATTTCCCCATGGAGAATGCCGCGAAACCCTGGCAGGAGTACTCGTCCCTTGCCCAGGTTTCTTGGAGCAAACATATATCTTTGGAATTGATGAAAGCAATCCATTCCTGGAGTTCGAGCTTGTTGCCCAGGCCAGCCACATTCCAAGATATTATTTTCAGAGGTGGCAAACCTGGGTTGGAAGCTGGAATGCGGGAGGGATAGTTGTCATTTTCACTGCCCTGGGACCTTGTCTTTGTATCCAGGTCTCCGTGTGCTTCTCCTGGTACCATTACAGTGGGAAGAGGCAGGTCAGGATTGACCTGGTTGCCTTCCGAGCTGTACAATGTTGCTTCGGGCTGCCCGAGCTCTGTCATCAAAACAGTGGTGGGTCTAGGAGGTATGATTCCTTGCCCTCCCGTGGGTGGCAGTACTGATTACTGCCAACGCGCGTAAACTGTCAATCCACCATATCTAAGTGGGAGTACCTATTTGATGTCGGGAAGAATGTGGGGTGGTGGGCTCTGGGGCGGCTGCAATCTCCTCTCTCTATACCTCTCCAGTCACCCCCCCTCCCATAACAAGTTTCCCAGCCCTCCTCCCCGTTGTTTAATGTAGAATACGATTGGTATTGGATTCTAGGGTGATGGAAGTCTCCTCTCGCATCCCACCTGCCCACCCTCTCCTGTAGGCCATCCCATCTCTCTTCCTCCCATACATGTGTCAATGGCGGGTAGAAGAAAGAAAGGGGTAGGGGCTGAATATTGCTCTCTTGGTCGTCGGGAGACCAACCACAAATATGGGAAACGGTCCTGGGATCTCTAAAACTAATCAGGACACAGTCTCCGTTGATAGATTTTCTAGATGCTACCCACCCATGGGACCCTTCTTACCATGAGGACCTCGCTCGTAACACCTTGTGGAAGTGGTCTGTAAATAGATAACCAACTTACCACCTTGTTCCTTAGAGAGGCGGTGGATTCTTTAAAGGTTGCTTTTAACTCTGGGACCCCTGCTAAAATTACTGTATAAGGGCTCACCTCCGGCGGCAGGTTCACTACCCTTGCCTTATTAGCTTTGACTGGTACCTCATCTGTTGGTACTACTACTTTCTGAGGCTGGTTGGGAACAGAGGAATTAACCTTTGGCTGTTTGGGCTTCGATTGCGGTGGGGATGTGTGTGGGGGTCGGGCTGGGGGCTGTTTAGGAAGGGGAATATTGGCTCTGAGCTGCGTGGTAGTGTTTTTGATGGGGGTTGGTTTGGCCTGTCGGGCCATGGGTGCTGCACTGTTGAGGGCCCTGGTGGAAGCTAAAGTACCCCTCTTGTTCTTTGCCTCGCCCCCCCCTCTTTCACCATTACTATCAGCTTTATTGTTTACTTTCAAGCTGTCGGCTAGTTGCACCGTAGATTTCTCAATATTCACTAGCCTAGCTTCGATCTTGATTAGGCGAGCTTCCAGGGGACTTAATAGGGCCCTCAGAAGAGTTCCTATGTCGGCCAGGGTGATATCTTCATCTGGGATCTCGATGGGGTTCATATTACTATGTTCTGTAATCTCTACGTGTGGAGTCTCAGTGGATAAGGCCTCGTCTCTATTAATAGTCAAAATCCCCGTCGTACTCAATCCCGGACTATCAGAGCTAACAGCCTCCAGGGTAGAGATGGGTTTCTGGATCTTTGGCTTCCTTCCCCCTTTGTTTTGGGCCCCTTTTTTCTGTTTTGGGATCGCTCCTTCACTCGCACCCTGTAACGCATTGCTATCTCCACCATTGGTGTTACCCGCATCAGGAGCGCATTCAAGGGGAGATGGTAAGATAGGGTGGGTTTGGGCCAGTGGCAGATTTAACAAACTCAGATCGCCAAGGTCACTAAGGTCCTTCGTGCTAGTATTAGAGGTAGAGTTGGTCAAATCTAAATTCGGGATATTCTCTATAACACTGCTTCCCCCGTTGTTGCACTCAGTAATATCGGTACGCTCATATCTTGTATCCGGGGTCTTGGCCTGGGCCAGGGGGCCCATAGAGGATCTCCTCACCCAATCTATTTCCTGCGATATACGCCTCTCTAATATAGTAATTTCATCAATCAGTAATGACCCCGCTTTTACAAAGTAGTTGTCCAAAGTACCGTTGGCTGCTCCCGTTGCTGCCAACGCGGTTTTGCTCCTTGTTTCCCTCGTGGACATCCTCAAAGATGGACCAGGGGGGGTGGCCCAGTCCCGGTCTCTTCCATCCTCTAACGGCCTCAAACGGCCCGCCCTTTGCCCGGGCTTCGCCCCGCGCTCCGTCCCGCGCGCGTCCCGCTTCGCGGAGTGAGCGGGCTAGTTTTAAACCTCCAAGGCAGGTGGGCGTAGCCGCTGCGGGAAGAGGCTGCAGGTGTGTCCAGTCCCTGCCTCGCAGTCCCGCAGCGGTGCAGACCGGAACAGCGGCACGCCCGTGGAGCGGGGGCCGCGCCTGCCAAAGTCCGGTGAAAGTGCCCCAGCAGTGATGGCTAACAGCAAACAGCCCGGTAAGCAGACAGCAATGACATTTACCGGGTAAGTAAGTGTGTACATGTCTTCTCCCTCTAGAAGGGTGTAATTCTACCCCCGCCGCCAGAACTGGCAGGGGGGTAGGATTCCAAACTGTTTGACACCAAACACGACATGTTTTGATAAAGCCATTCCAAAGTTAGCATTAACCGTGAGGATTATAATGCACTTAAGAGTATATGGTATAGCTAGATCATAGTACAGCTATAAGGAAGGGATTCCGAAAGCTGCAGAGGGGCTCATCTCATGCTAGGGCACCCTCTCACACGAAACCAAGCACTCTGCCTTCAGGATTGTCAAGGCCTGCCATAGGAGCCACTTATTGGTTCATATGTGTCTGTATATGTAGTAGATATAGGTATACTATATCTAAGTAAGAGGTGCTTACACCACCTTACCCAGGCTGCAAGTGCAGACCTGTGGTGCCATTTTGGAAGGTTTCTCAGGGGTGGCATAATACATGCTTCAGCCCCTGGTAGGCCTCTGGCGTACCTATGCCCTTGGTACCTAAGGTACCATATACTAGGGACTCACAAGGGTAACCCAGTAACCAATCTGGAGTGTACCTAATGTACAGGTAACCAATTTAGAGAGAAAATAGCTAAGCTGTGGTCCTGATTAGCAGGGCCACAGCCAGACTAAAGTCGAAAAACCAGTGAAACACAGCAAAAAGTAGGGGTAACCATAGGAAGCAGATCCTACTCTCCTACACATGTGATCTTATAGATGACATTCTCAGTAGTACAATTAGTGTGGTGCCGCTGTTCCCATAACTGGGAGAGGCCTGATCAATATGGTTAGTTAGGGCTGTGAATGGACAGACTATGCATAAGCCGCATAGATAATGTCCCCTCACTTGTGTTTGGTTCCACAGGGTCATTTGTGTGTTCTGTGGGTTTTTCCAACAATCAGTGTGGATCAAAGCATTCCTGATACTCCTGTTATGTTTAAAAGAAAAAAATGGGTTCCTCAAACTTCAGTTGGTTTGAGGTCAAGATGTGCCACTTCTTATTTATAATCTACTTTATGGTGTTAGATGACGAGTTATAAGTGGTAACGCATATCAGTGCGTTGGTTTCGTTTTTTCAGATTAGTTTCAAGTAAGGCAGAGCATGGAGTATTACAAGATCTTTTCCGGGCTCATTCTATAATCCTTTTGGGATATGCCTTTTCCTGTAATCTTCTGGTAAGTTTGTCTGCTTCCTCCTTGTAGCTCTCCAGTTCCGAGCTTTTTTTACAAATCCTTAAGAACTGTCCCACTGGACGAGTTTCTCTCCTGGAATGAGGGTGTGCGCTGTTAAAAGTGAAGCAGGCTATTTTGGTCCATGAGTTTAGTGTAGAGTGTGCTCTCCAGTTTCCCATCTCTGGCTATGATGTTTACATCGAGGAATGATACTTTGTATTGTGAGTAGTCCTGGTGAAGCTGAGGGAAAGATTAAGTTGGTTCAACCATTCGCCGAATGCCTCAGTACTCGTCTCATCACCATATTACCTGGATATCATCTATATACCTCTGCCAAATTCAGACTTCATTGGTGTAAGGATTGGTGGTCCAGATAGGTTCTTCTTCCAACTGGCTCATGTACAGGCATGCAATACTAGGGGCAAAAGTGCTTCCCATGGAAGCCCCGTGCTTCTGTAAATAGAGTTGGTCCTCAAATCTGAAGAAGTTCTCAGTCAAGGCCATGTGCATCAGTGTCATGATCCATTCTTTGGGTGCATGCCATAGCCAATTTTGTGTTTGCAATATTTTTTCAATGAAGCTTAGGCTCTCCTCTTGGTATGCTTGTGTACAGAGCCTCCACATCAAGGCATATCATCCTTTCTTGTGTTGGGTCATAATCAATATCCGCCAGGATGTTAAGTAGATGTTTGGTGTCTTTCACATAAGGTTTATTATGTGTGACCAATGGGCGTAGGAACCAATATGTGCACTGGGAAAGAGGCTCTAGAATTGATCCTATCCAAGGTACAATGGGTCTTCCTGAAGGTGGGGTTCTGCCTTTATGGATCTTTGGATTGGTGTTGAACTGTGATGTTCTGGATTCGACTGTGTTGAGGAATTCCTATTCTCCAGTATTAGGCGTGTCTTTCATAGATTCACATGCTTGAATATTCCCCGTCGTCGAATTGGGAGTCCCACGGTAAATAAAATAGCAATAATGCTAAATATATATATATATATATATATATATATGAAAACATAATACATAATAAAAGAAGAGGAAATACAACTGAAAACCTCCAAAACGATTCCAACATAGGAATGCATGGAAAGAGAAAAACTACCTGTAACACATTAGTGTCATTATGTTAGTCCAAATTACAGCCAATCAGGCGCCAGCACCCTCTAGAACCTTCTCCTCAGAAGCTCAAGCCCTCAGATTTTCTACCGCACGTCGAGTGAAGGGAGTCTCCCTGAGCTCTGCTCAGTTCTTCAACTCAAATCTTCTAGTTCCAGTATGTCTCAACATGTCAAGTAAGAAGTCTTTATTCAGACCTTGCTCTTCTTGTGGGAAGCTGCGCCTTTTTGAGAAGGACCCCCACCAGAAGTGTATCTATTGTTTATACCCGGATCATGAGTCTGGCAGCTGCAAGTTCTGTAGAACCTTTTCTACTAAGACTCTCAAGGACAGAGAAGGCCGTCTTCTCCTTTGGCTTCAACGTCTAAAGGACAAGGATTCTGCCCTGTCAGTTTTCAATCTGCTCCTTCTTCAGCAGCCTCTAAGCGTGGTAGTGTACAGGATTTTCCATCTCCTTTTCTCAAAAAGAAGAAATTAGCTCTGCCTCTGGCTTCTGTGGTGTCTCCTACCACTCCTCCTACCACTACGCCCACGAGACCTGGCTCTCAGGCCACTTCTTCTGCCTCTCGGGGTGTTTCCACGCCTCTTAGAGTTCCGTCGTCGACGGGAGCGTCTACGAGCGTTCCGACGACGAGAACCGCGATGTCTTCTTCGTCGACGACGACGCTGACGACGACATCAGCCTTTACTTCGTCGACGACGGTCTCGTCGACAGCCTTCACGTCGACGAGAGTTTCTTTGCCATCTAAGCCTGTCCCTTCGACGATTCCCATCACCTTGTCGACGACTCCGTCGACGGCTGCACCGTCAACGATGAGTTCTTCAAAATTATCTTCGTCGACAGCCAAATCAGCTCCGTCCACGATAGCGTCGACGGCGCCATCGACGGTGGCACCGGCTTCCTTTGCCTCATTGCCGTTAGTGCCTTTGAAGACTTCAGGATCCTCTGCTGATTCATCCCATCGTCGCAATAAGGCTCCGTGCCAACAGATCGCTGCTCCAGAGCCGCAACCACCTTCTCCAATGTTTGCCACTACCTCTGAGCATGACACGGACTCTGAAAATGAAGGTGACACGTTTGGGGCGGCCCATAGTCCCTCTGATTTGATTATCAAATGTCAGGAGTCTGACACTGACGAAGATGGCGGAGTCCAGGAATCTCAACATAAGGAACAGTTGGTCCAAGTGCCTATGGCTACGATACCATTAACCTTGATCTCAAATCTCCAACATATGCTGGATGATTACAACCGTCGTTTCCCAGCAACGCTGGAAGGTACTCATGTACCATCTCCTGCTGCCGTTGTGTTGCCTCCACCGTCTCTTCCGCCAACGTTACCACCCACAACTTCGTCTCAGGTTCAGACGTCAATCAGAATCCATACTACGGTTTATCCGCAGGATGCAGATGATGAGGCGGTCCCAGAACGTGAGGATGGAGAGGTCCCTGACAATTCGGACGAGGATGCAGGCGACCAGGATATGGCGGAGTGGGACGATTACAGAGCGCAGACGCCCTCTCCTCAGCCAGGAAACTCTGGTGAATCACCTCCTGTAGATATCGCCAGTTTTCATCTCCTTATGGATAGAGCGGCTCAGTGTTTCAAACTCCTAGATCGCAACGTGAGGAGGACTGTTTCCTCTATGATTTTAAAGATAAGCCTTATAAGCAGGTCCACACAATTCCAATCATCGATTTTGTTTGGAAGGAGGGAATTAAACTCATGCAAGCTCCAAATTTGTTACCTGCTCAAATACCGCGCCTTGAGAAAAAATACAAGGCCCCAACTGGTTCTCCGGCATGCTTGATTTCTCACCCTAAACCGGACTCAGTAGTCACTCAAGCTGCACAGCGTCGAGCCCGGAACCCAGCGTCTCCAATCACCACACCTCCTGATAGAGAGGGTCGACGCCTAGACGCTATTGGCCGCAAGTTTTCAACCATGGCTTCCACTTCTGTCCGAGCAGCCAATGCCATGGCCATTTTGGGACGCTATGACCGGCAGATGTGGTCGGACATATCGGCATTAATGGACCTCATACCTGAAGCTTCCAGGGCGGACGCTCAGCAGATTCTTCATGATGGGCAGAGAGCTTCGGAAGAAATGATCGACTGTGCAGTCGATATTGCTAGTACAGGTTTCCGTCTGCTTGCAAGTGCAGCTGCCCTCCGACGCCAGAGTTGGTTAAAATCCACCTCCTTCCGGCAGGAAGTCCAATCCAAGATACTTGATATGCCGTATGATGGTGAGTCGCTCTTCGGATCTCACATCGATGACGCCCTGGAGTCCATTAAGAAGGACACTGATACGGCAAAGTCTTTGGGCACGTTGCAATTCAGGAAGCAGTCCTTTTGAGGTGCAAGCGGACGCGGCACTTCTTCCAATTTTCGAGGAGGGCAACAGTACCGCTCCTACAATCAGGGCAACCAGAGTTACGCATCCACTCAGCAGACTCGTCAGCAGCCCTCCAGACCCTATAGGGGAAAGTCCTCTTATCGCGGATCCACTCCAAAGCGTCAATGACTTTTATCATCCCCAACCTGTTGGAGGTCGAATCTCTCTGTTTTATTCTCGGTGGTCCTCCATCACCTCGGACCGCTGGGTTTTGAGATTGTACGACGGGGTCATACCTTAGAATTCGTCGAGATTCCTCCTCGTACTACACCTTTTGGCCCGCCTCCTCCACACCTCGAGGAGCTTCACCATCAAGTCTGTCTTCTTGTTTTAAAGGGTGCAGTCGAAGTGGTCCCGAAACATCAAAGGGGAGAGGGGTTTTACTCTCGATTGTTCCTCATACTCAAGAAGACCGGAGATTGGCGAACCATCCTGGATTTGAGGGCTCTCAACCAATTCCTAAAGTGCCAATCTTTCCGCATGCTGACATTACTGGAAATCCTGCGTCTTCTATCCAGCGAGGATTTCATGACCACCATAGACCTTCAAGACGCATACTTTCATGTCCCAATTATCCAACAACATCACCAGTACCTGCGTTTCAAATGCAAATGCACTATCAGTTCAAGGTCCTGCCCTTCGGGCTGCAATCAGCTCCTCGTGTGTTCACGAAGGTACTGGCCCCTGTGGTGGCTCACCTGCGTCTCCAAGGCGTCCAAATCTTTCCATATTTGGACGATTGCCTCCTCAAGTCTCAATCCCACAATCAACCATGTCGGGACACTCGCCTTTGCCAGCAGGTGTTTCAGTCTCTGGGGTTGACCATCAACGTCGAAAAGTCACAGTTTGCGCCTCTGCAAACCAGAAACTTCTTGGGAGCGATCTTAGACACAAGACTTTCAAAAGCATTCGTCTCGCACGAGCGGCGACAGAAGATCCTTCGCCTGGTCTCCCTCATTCGAAAAAGACAGTCCGTTTCTGTTCGGACGTTAAAGTCATTTTTGGGGATGGCATCATCTTGTATCGCACTGATCCCAAATTGCAGATTGCGAACCCGTCCCATTCAGGAGGAACTGGACTTACAGTGGCGTCAGGTCTCCGGGTCATTCAACGACCTAGTTGCTGTCACAGCCCGCATGAGAAAAAGCTTGCTTTGGTGGGCGCAGCCAACCAATCTGGAGACGGGAACGTCGTTCCTCGTTCACGCACCAGATCTCACGCTCACGACGGACGCCTCTCTGGAGGGGTGGGGCGCTCATCTCCAAGGCCTATCCATCAAAGGCAAGTGGACTCCGCTCCAACGCACGTGGCATATCAACAGGCTGGAGTTGATGGCGATCTTCCTAGCGCTCAAGTCATTCCTTCCTGTAGTTCACGGAGAGTCAGTGCTTATCCAAAGGGACAATACCACCAGCATGCACTACGTGAACAAACAGGGAGGGACCAAGTCTCCACATCTGTCTCGCTTGGCCCAGTCGATCTGGGATTTGGCTCTCGGTCATCAGATCACCTTGACAGCTGTCCATCTGCCGGGCGTGTCCAACATCCTGGCGGACTCTCTGAGCAGGTCCACTTCCTCAACACACGAATGGGAACTGCACCAGCTGACTCTGGATCTTGTGTTCCGCCGATGGGGTCGTCCAGCTCTAGACCTCTTTGCGACACCGGAGAATCGAAAATGCCCGTCTTACGCAAGTTGGCATCCCCACCCGGTCGTGCGGGAATGCCCTTTTAATCGATTGGTGCGATCTATTTGCTTACGCTTTTCCGCCGATTCCGTTAGTACCGCGGATGCTGTGGAAGATGCGGAGGCAGCCCTGCCACATCCTATTGATCGTACCTCGTTGGCCCAGACATGCATGGTTTTCGGAATTGCTTCTGCTGTCCCAGTGCGAGCCCATTCCTCTGCGTCCCCGTCCAGACCTCCTAACGATGGACAGGGGCCAAGTGTGCCATCCGGACCCCTCCACGCTACAATTGTCGGCATGGAACCTGAGCACCTTGAATTCGCAAACTTGAGCATATCTCAGGAATGCAGGGACATCCTTGCTCATGCTAGGGCTCCGTCTACCATCAAAACTTACAAAGTCAAGTGGAAGAGATTCTGTCATTGGTGCGTGGCAGCGAATGTCCATCTCATCCATTCCACTCCGGAGCAGCTTCTTCGTTCTTCTTAAGTCTCGCTCAGTCAGGACTTTCACATGCTACCCTGAGAGTTTTCCTAGCTGCAATCTCTCGTTTTCGACACGATGGCTCTTCTTCCCTCTGTTCGTCCAGAATCATACGTCAATTCTTCAAAGGGCTCTTCCGGAAATTCCCACCTGTTCGGCGCCCTCCTCCATCTTGGCACCTCAATGTTGTCCTCTCTCAACTTATGAAGTCACCATTTGAGCCTATCCATAAAGCGTATATCAAATTCCTCACCTGGAAAGTTGCGCTGCTTTTGGCTTTGACTTCCTCTCGTCGCGTGAGCGACCTTCACACTTTTACTGTCAAGCCATCTTATCTACAGTTCAAACCTAACGGAGTGGCGCTTCGCACCAACCCTTCTTTCCTACCTAAAGTGCCTAAGGATTTTCATCTGAATGAGCCTGTGTTCCTACAAACTTTCTTTCCGGACCCAAGGTCTCCGGCGGAGCAGCGCTTGCATTCTTTGGACATCAAATGATGCCTTAAATTTTACATTGCCAGAACTGCCTCCTTCCGCAAGTCCGATCAACTGTTCATTGCTTACGGACGACCGCGTAAGGGGAATCCAGTTTCCAAACCAACAATTGCCCGTTGGCTTTCTTCAGCCATTACCTTCTGCCATCAACAAGCTGGCAAACCATTGCAGTCTTCAGTGAGGGCTCATTCTACGAGGGCGATTTCTTCATCCACCGCCTTGTTTGCTGGTGTGCCTCTTCATCAGATCTGCCGTGCAGCGACATGGTCCAGCAGGCACACCTTCACCAAGCATTACTGTTTGGATGCCATCAATGAAGCGTATACCGCAGTGGGACAGGCAGTGCTTTGTCATCTTTTTAAATAAGGTGAGCCTCTGTTCCCCCCTCCTTGGTGTTTTTGCTGTGATTGCTACTGATGTTTTACATGACTGTATTATTATTACTGTCTTGGCTTTTTCCATATGTGCCTAGCAATCTCAGCTCTCGGAGGTTACTGCTTTCTATTCTATTCAAGCATGTGAATCTATTAAAGACACCCCTAATACTGGAGAAGAACAATTGTTACTTTACTGTTTCTTCAAATGTGTTTACTTCTGGTGGCATCATCGAAAATGGAGGGTTAAACTTGGATTTTCTTTTGCATAGTTGTAAAGCCATTGTCTGCCTCTGTCAAGGTGATGCCCTTCAAATAGGTTTTAACTCTGTGTTTTGTGAAGAATTCTTTAAATTCACATCTTGTCTTGAATTTGCCAATCTAGGCAAGAATTGCCTGTTCATCTGGTGTCAGTGCTTCCTCTGTAAGTTTGATCAAAAGACCTACAGAAAACTCGGGCCTACTTGTTGGTCCCTTGTCTGGCTCCTCATGTTCAACCCTTCTCTCGATGTGCTGTCCCATTGAACGCTTCTGCTGTTCCCTCTGCCTCATCTTCCACGTCTGTCGCCCCGTCCTAAACAAAACTACTAGTTCTGGTTAGGTTGGATGGCATATTATGAAATTGAAGGTGTCCATGATATTGTTGGGGGCCATATTGTCAAGGCCACATGAACATCTGTGGTGGAAGGTATGTGGAGTTGTACCCTGTGCCTCTTCTGTGCCTTCCTCTCCAGCTCTTGGAAGAGCTGTCGCTGGACCAATCTTCTTGATCTGAGTGAGATGAGCCCGAGTTACTCCTATAAGATGACCCTGCTTCTGAGTCTGGTTGTATCTTTTTTTTTTGATAATCAATTTTATTGATTTTCAATGAATACATATTCATCAATGAAAACATCACCAGCTTTTCACACAGTAAGCAGTATACAATAGCGACAAATAAAACAGGGGGAAGAAGCCCCCCACATAGAGATGTCTGACGAGGAACACCAGGCGACAATGTTCATAACCATGTCCATAGTAAAAATTCAAGTAATTTAGTATTCTACGACCCCAACCCATTTACCCCACACTCTTCGGACCTTTTTAGGACAACCGCGGGCAGCATAAATGGGACGTTCCTGTGCTGGGCACCAATCTACCCCTCTGCGCCACCGCGTCCAAACAAAGGGCTGCAATATCTCGTTTAGCCACCATCAGGGCCGTGATGAGACAAAGCTTCTCAGCCCTTTTCCCTTCCAGACCATCAGTCACCCCCAAGAGTATGTTCATCAGGTTTAACGGGACCTCCCAGCCCAGGACCTCCATAAGATCAGTGGTCACTAACTCCCAGTAATGCAGAATATCGTGACAGAGCCATACCATGTGATGGGGACACTGACAGCGGGGACAGAAAGTATCAGGCCGGAGCCCAGAGCGATGAAGGCGCAATGGCGTGAGATAGGCTGCGTGCAAATAGTATATTTGAACCAACCAGAGCCGCGCAGAAGCTGTAATTATTTTAGGACGCATCCCTCCAATCAGCATCATCTAATGGACCAATCCAAACCTCCCATTTATCCCGGAGAGAGGAAAGGGAATTGGGGTGTTATTTATGAGGGTATGGTAAATGCGGAAAATCCCCCCCTTCCCCAAATTACCAGTCATAACCTGTGCTTCAGGCTGGCTATATTCGGGCAAGGAGGTCCCCTCCGAGATGTGCATGTGGAGTGCATGGTGCAACTGAAGATGGCAGTAGAACTGAGAGGCGTGGAGGGAGAACCGGGTCTGTAGATCTGAGAATTCCCGAATATGGCTCCCACTCCAAACATTCCCCAGCTGAGAAATCCCACTGAGGTCCCAGGTTCTAAACCCGGAGAGGGTGGCAACTTTCTTGAGCTGTGTTCCGCACCACAAAGAGGTGTATTGGGTTACCCTACCCGACCATCAGGTGTGACGCAGGGCAGCTTGCCAAGCCAGAAACACCCCATGAGTAACTCCCGGCAAACTGTGGGGGATAGCAGTTCCGTAGAGCATCCCTTGGATACCTGAGAAACCCAACACATGCAGTTCCAGGCGGTAGGCCTAATACGCCCAATCGCCGTTGAACCAGTCATGTACGGTAAGAAGCCTGGTCGCCAGTTAATGGAGATGAAGGTTTGTCATTCCTAACCCCCCCATCAAAGGGCAGAATCCTGCAGGTATTAAGGGCCAGTCTCGGCCTCCGACCCCCCCACAAGAATGTAATGGCCAGGCCATCCATTGCGCGAAACCAGTACCGCGAGAAGAGGCAGGTTTTGGAGTATATAAAGGAAACTGGGCAGGACCATCATCTTGAAGAGAGCGATTCTGCGCATAAGGTTCAATGGCAATGTCTGCCATCGAAGGTGATCGCGGACCCGCTTCCCCAGAGGGCTGATATTGAGGGACCAGGCGAGATCAGGAAAGAGCTTCACCCAGACCCCCAAGTACTTGAACTACTGCCGCCGGAGAGAGATCGAGGACTACCAATCGAAACACTCTCTCGACAGATGAAGGGGGACTAGGACCGACTTGGCAGCGTTCAATCTGAGACCAGAGACACGCTCAAAGAGGTGTAGGGCTCGGAGACACCGAGGCCCTAAGCAGGCTGGGTACGACAAAAAGATCAGGACGTCATCGGCGTAGAGGGCAATCTTGTCCTCTGCCAGACCAGGCCAGTGCCATCCCGTGAGGAGCGGGTCCGCGCGGACGAGAGAACCAAAGGGCTCCATCGCTAGCGCGAAGAGGAGAGGTGAGAGGGGGCAACCTTGCCTCATGCCCCTCCCAATGGGGAAGGGACGCGAGAGGACTCCGTTAACCATCACCTGGGCCCAGGGCTTGCAATAGAGGGTCTTGAGCAGGTTGCGAAAGGATGGCCCAAAGCCCATCTCCGACAGCACCTCCTCCAGATATCGCCAATCCACGGAATCAAATGCTTTCTTGAAATCCACGAGGAGCAACAAAAGATAGGGAGTTAGTTGTTGTCGGTGCGCCAGAGCAAGGTAGATTTGTCTGAGGCAGTGCCTGGTACCCCGATCGGGCATAAAGCCGCATTGGTCCATGTGGACCAAGTTGCTCAGATGAGGGTGTATGCGCTGCGCCAAGACTGAAGCAAATATTTTTAGCTCTGAGTTGATAAGGGAAATAAGGTGATAAACAGAGCAGCTGGTAGAGGGGGGCTGAGACTTAGGAATCACCACAATGGTGGCCAGATTCGTTTCAGGACGAAAGAAGCCGCGGTCTGCCACCTCTCGGTACAGTGCCAAGAGATGGGGGATCAGCGTATCCCGGTAAGACACATAGAACTCCTGCGGGAGGCCATCCGGCCTGGCGTCTTACCCCCACGGCATGCGGGAGATAGCGTCACTGATTTCTTCGGGAGTTATCGGGAGATCAAGGCCCTCTGCCTCAGCGTCGGTGAGCCGCAAGAGGGTAACCTCTCATTCTGGAGGAGCGCCGAGAGAGTGAGGTCTGGGGGTTGGGCAGAAAACAAGGAAGCATAGTATGAAGCAAAACATTGGGCCACCGCCATGGGGGCCTGATGGGTCACCCCTGAGAATCCATCACCTCGGGAATAATGCGGTTAGCCATAGGATAAGTGGCCAAGCGGTGGAGGAGCTTCCCGTTTTTATCTCCCCACCCATACCCCCTTGCCACAGAGGATCTCCACAACAACTTAGCGGACTCCATGGAGGCCTGTCTGAGCTCATCCCTAAGGAATGCGAGCGTCCGATCCTCCGTTCGGTCTTCAGGCGGATGGGCCTCCAGCCGGGCAGCTTGGGCCTCCAGAAGCGTAAGCCGGGCCTCCTGTTTAACACATTGGAGCTTATGTTGGCCCTTGGCAAACCCGCAAATTGTTGCCTTAGCTGCCTCCCAGAAGCTACCAGGGAACGAAGCAGAGTCTTGATTAACGGCAAATGAGTGACGCAGCTCGAGCCCTACATGCTTCCGGAAATCCTTGTCCTGGAGAAACCAAGCGAGAAGCTGCCAGAACGGGTGTGAGGAGGCCGGGAGACTACCTAGGGCATAGAAACTGGGGAGTGATCCGATATGCCTCTGGGAAGGATAACTATGTCCTGGATAAATCGACAGTCCAGGGCTGGAATAAACAGATAGTCTACCTGGCCTGTGTATGATGTGCAGCCGATGTATGAGTTAACATCCGAGTAGCCGGATGCCAGAGCCGCCAGGCGTCTCCCAATCCCAGGGTCACTGCCCAGTTTCGAGAGGAGTGTGGAGTGGGAAACCCGAGAGACAGAAGGGGCTGTAGCAGAGTCAAGGTTCGGGTCCATAACCGCACTGAAGTCCCCCCCCCCACTACCATGTGTCCCAGGGGGTATGGCAGCTACCAGTGGAGCAAGGCGCTGGAGCGTGGAGGCCCGCAGAGAAGGGGGAGAGTAGACAGCTACCAGATTCAAAGTTTGGATCCCAATGCTCCCCTCCAAAATAACAAAGCAACCCATCGGATCGTGGATGACTGTACGTTCGACAAAAGGGAGGGCGCGGCGCAGCAGGATCGCCACCCGCGAGACCCCCGGGTGAACCCAGAGTGCCAAATCCCGCCGTAACCATAGCGTGCCAGAAAGGGGCAACGGTTGCCTACCAGCGGGTCTCCTGAAGCAGCAATATGTCTAAATTGTGTCGCTGGGCATAGCGCAGGACTGCAGTCCGCTTATCCTTATCCAGGAGGCCATTAACGTTCCATGACACAATATGAAGGGAAGTGAGACTAGTTCAGTCGTCGGACCTGAGGTAATGATCTTGCGCGTCGGACCTGAGGTAATGATCGAGCGCCCAGCAGGTGCAGAGAGCATAGTGATGCTAGCGCGTGGGGTATGAGACATAGAAGGACAATGTCAATTACTGTGTGGATGTCGCAAGATGAGGCAATATTGCTGGTAAAGGAACAACAAAAAACAAACAATAAAACCCGGTACAACGGTCCCCCCACCCAAACCCGAGCCCCACCCTATACTTCAGGAATGGAAGCATCTGTCGCCCTAACGCACAAGTTACTACTTGTGTAACAATATATCTGTAAGAGACATTAGTTAGTATTAGATTCCTTACCTTAGAATATCCCCAGGCTTCAGACTGGATCCGGAAATTTTTGCGTAGCAGTACCCTTGCGCGTCGGTAGGCGTCGTCTGCGGCTCCGCGTCCGTCGTCGGCGTCGTGGGCGCCGTGATGACGTCGTCAGAGTACTTAGACGCCGCCTCCGCGTGCCGACGTCAGTTCTTAGACACAGCTTTTCCGTGCCAGAAACGCAGAGCCATGTTAAAAACCAACACTGGTGCCATTGAAACTAGGGCCCTGAAAGGGGACAACCCTAACCCTTGATATTGGTTCGCAGAACGGGGAGGATGGGTGGGTCGGTAAGGAATCTAATACTAACTTATGTCTCTTACAGATATATCGTTACACAAGTAGTAACTTGTGCATCTGAAAGAGACACGTTAGTATTAGATTCCTTACCTTAGAATAGATACCCCAGCAATACCAACCCCGGTGGTGGGTTTGCGAACCAATAATCACACCAGAAAGTCCTGGAGGACGGAACGGCCAAAGAAGCCATCCCTCCGGACTTGACTGTCCAGGCAGTAGTGTCTTGCAAACGTGTGCAGCGATGCCCACGTAGCTGCCTGACAGATATCCTGTAAGGGCACACCCCGGCCCAGGGCAGTTGTAGTCGCCGTGGCTCGGGTGGAATGAGCCCGTAATCCAACAGGGGGCTCCTTTCTAGCCAAGGAGTAGCATGCCTGAATACACAAGATGATCCACCGGGAGATGGTCCTCTTGTGCACCGCTTTTCCCTTCTTAGCGCCCACGTAACCAACAAAGAGTTGGTCATCCACCCGGAACTGGCGTGTGCGATCCAAGTAAAATGAGAGCGCACGTTTTGGGTCCAGACGGTGGAGCCGCTCTTCCTCTTTAGAGGGATGCGGTGGCGGGAAGAAGGTTGGCAAGGTGATAGACTGCCCGATGTGGAAGGCCGTGACAACCTTGGGCAGGAAAGAAGGTTTGGTACGCAGCACCACTTTGTCCGGATGGACAGAAAGGAAAGGTGGAGTACAAGAAAGAGCCTGGAGCTCACTCACTCTCCTGGCAGAGGTGATGGCAACCAGGAAAGCAGTCTTCAAAGTCAGAAGGCGAAGAGGACAGTTGTGAAGTGGCTCAAAGGGAGCGCACATCAGAAACGTAAGAACCAGGTTCAAGTCCCACTGAGGCATCACAAACGGAACAGGAGGAAACGTGTGTGTGATGCCCTTAAGAAATCTATTTACAATAGGGGACTTGAACAAAGAAGGTTGATCAGGTAGCCTGAGAAAGGCTGATAGGGCAGAAAGGTAGCACATGATAGTGCCCAGAGCAGAGCCCTGCTGGGCAAGAGAAAGAAGGAAGAGAAGAACCTCAGAAAGAGGGGCAGCAAGAGGATCCACAGCCTTTGCTGTGCACGATGCCATAAATCTGTTCCACCTGCAGGCGTATACCGACTTTGTGGAGGGACGCCTGGCTGCCAGAATGACGTTACAGACTTCAGGAGGCAAGTCAAATGGCCTCAACTGTCGCCGCTCAATCTCCAAGCATGGAGGTGGAGACTGGACAGGTTTGGGTGGAGGACCGTCCCCTGCTGCTGCGACAGAAGGTCCTCCTGAAGAGGCAGACGAACCGGTGGATCGACTGACATATACTGAGTAGCTCTGGATACCAGTACCTTTGTGCCCAGTCCGGAGCCACAAGGATGACTTGGGCCCGGTCGCGCTTGATCTTCTTCAGCACTCTGGGCAGAAGTGGTAGAGGCGGAAAGGCGTACAACAAACCGCAACTCCACTCGCGACGAAAAGCGTCTCCGAGCGAGTGCCGCCTTGGAAATTCCAACGCGCAGAACAGATGACATTGCGCGTTCTCTTCGGTGGCGAATAGATCTAACCAAGGCTCTCCCCATCGCTGAAAGAGGCATTGCGCCACGTCCGAGTTCAGACGCCATTTGTGATCCATCATGCACCGACGGCTGAGCTCGTCCGCTCTGGCGTTCAGAGAACCTGCCAGGTGTTGAGCCACCAGGGTCACGCCCTAGCGTTCCAGCCATTGCCAAAGGCGCAGAGCCTCCTGGCAAAGGGTCCACGATCCCACCCCGCCCTGTTTGTTGCAGTACCACATGGCGGTGGTGTTGTCCGTGAACACCTGCACTACACTCCCCCGGACGGAGGGGAGGAATGCCTTCAGTGCTAGACGACTCGCCCTTAACTCCAACAGGTTGATGTGGAGCCGGGCCTCCGCCGGAGACCAGAGGCCTCTGATCTCCGCCTCTCCCATGTGGCCTCCCCAGCCCTGGAGGGACGCGTCCGTCACAACTACGTGCTCCGGTTGGGGAAGGGAGAGGGATCTACCGCTGACCCAATCGCGGTCCGCGAGCCACCACTGCAGCTGTCTCGCAGTGCCCTCCGAGAACAGGACGTGGTCGGATAGGTTGCCCTGATGCTGGGCCCACTGAAACTTCAGGTCCCACTGCAGAGCCCGCATCCGCCACCTGGCGTGATGCACCAGAAGGATGCAGGAGGCCATCAGCCCCAGAAGCCGCAGCGTCAACCTGACCGAGACCCGGGATAACGGCTGAAACATGGGAATCAGAGCCTGAATATCCCGGACCCGCTGTTCGGGTGGATAAACCCGAAACTGCGCCGAGTCCTGAACCGCTCCGATGAAAAGGAGCTTCTGAGAGGGGCACAGGTGTGACTTTGGCACATTGATGGAGAACCCCAGCTGGTGCAGGAGATCTGCCGTAGTCTAGAGGTGGCTGACGACTGTCTGGGGCGAGCCCGCCTTCAACAACCAGTCGTCGAGGTAGGGGAAGACTGAAACCCCTAACCTGCGCAGATGAGCTGCGACCACCGCCATCACCTTTGTGAACACCCGTGGGGCACTGGTAAGGCCGAAGGGGAGCACGGTAAACTGAAAGTGCTCGTGGCCTACCGTGAACCGCAGGTAGCGCCGGTGGGCCGGCAGGACGGGGATGTGGAAATAAGCATCCTGCAAGTCCAACGCTACCATCCAGTCTCCTGGGTCCAGGGCAGCTAAGACCTGAGCCAGTGTCAGCATCTTGAACTTCTCCTTTCGGAGGAAGCCGTTGACGTTCCGTAGATCCAAGATAGGGCGGAGGCCCCCCTTGCCCTTCTTGGGTACCAGAAAGTAGTGGGAGTAGCAACCACACCCTACTTCTGGCCCAGGAACGCGCTCGATGGCCCCCTTGGCCAAGAGGGCCGTAACTTCCTCCTGCAGAAGTCGCAAGTGATCCCCCGATACACGGTGGTTCTGCGGTGGCATGGCTGGAGGAGTCGTCTCGAAGGGGAGGGAGTAGCCCCTTCGGACGATCTGCAGCACCCACCTGTCCGAAGTGACAGTGCGCCAGTGGAGGTGGTGATGGCGAACCCTGCCTCCTACTGGCGTCACATGGGCCCGAAAGCACGGACTAGGAGGGTTTTGAGGCGGATGCTGCGGGAGAAGGTGTGGACTGACCTCGCCGTTGACCCCTACCGCCCGGGCGGCGGTTCCCACGGCCGCCACCGCGATGGGTATTGCCCTGCGGAGCGTGGCTAGCGGCACGTGTGGGTGCACCCCTTCCGTGGCCACGAAAGGAGTGAAAAGCAGCCGATTGCTGGCGCGGGGCCGAGAGGCCCAAGGACTTGGCCGTAGCCCTGGAGTCCTTAAAGCGCTCGAGCGCATGGTCTGCTTTGTCGCCAAAGAGGCGACGGCCATCGAACGGCATGTCCATGAGTGTGTTCTGGACATCTGCCAAAAAGTTGGCGGACCTCAGCCAGGCGTGGCGTCTGACCGCCACCGTCGTTGCCATCGCTCTACCTAGCGAGTCGGTGGTATCCAGCCCACACCGGATGGAATACTTGGCTGCATCCCGGCTGTGAGAAGTTGGCCTGATGTGCAGTGCTCACTATTCTAGTGATCACTATATATCAGTCCAAACAACCCTTATTGATGTTTGGTTGTAAGTCAACCTTATAGACCAGCTATCCTAGTAGCATGGATACGAGCAGTCTAAGGCTAAGACTCTAGAGGGCGTGTTAAGCCAGCTGTTTTACCATCACATTACCCCTTGAACACCCAGTGAAAGGACACCACACAAGTGTTATGAAAATAAACAATGTATTTATTAGAATCACAACAACCCTGTACTCTTTATGAGGACAGGGTGCTAAGCACACAACAAAACTCTTATGAAAATACTTAAGTTAGCACGTTATACACAAATGCCCTAGGGGCACGAAAAACCATATACTCTAAAAGTGGAATGCGAATTACTAGCAGGTAAGTAACGATTCTCAGAGGCTTTGGGATCGCTAGGACTGGACTACTGAACCTTTAGATTACTAGCAGGAGGCCTAGGGAACTCGGGTGCAGAGTGTGCACTCTCACGCGGGATGCGGGACAAAGTCAATGGAAGCTAGAATTCACAAAGTTAGTGTTCACGGGCGAACCCGACCTGGTAGGGAGAAAACGACAGTGGATCCTGACCCTTGAATAGTGAGGCTATGCTGGGACACCGAAGTGCCGAAGTTACCTAGCCCAGGGGCTGCAGCTGCATAGGTCTGAAAAGACGTCGGGAATCCTCGTGCCGGACCAGGAGCCTGGAAGGAAGAAGTTTCTGGCAGGCGACCAGTGAAGAAAAGTTCGATGGATCCAAGCCTGGATCAAGGAAGAAGGAAACCTGAAAGCAGAGGGGACCAAGTTCTTGAATCACTAGCCAGTGATTACGTGGGCACCAGGATGGCACCGGGCGAAGTCACCGCAGTCAGGTGAGTGGGCGCTGCTGGGCTCTGCAGTCTCTTGGACCAGGAGGCGTTGTCGGCGACCAGGATGGAGGTGCGAGCTGTCCCACGAAGGTTCTTGCTGTCGACGTCGCTGGACCCAGGATTGGGCAACAAGTCTTGGCAAATGCAAGGCCCACGCGGTGGACCTAAAATGGCGTCTTAGCCGGACCAGGAGGGTCCGGAGTACTTCTCCGATGGAGGGAAGCAAGGGCCAGTCTGGAGCAACCAGACCAGCAGCAGTGTTGTCGTCGGGCGTCGTTCGGAAGGCCACAAGCCAGCGGGCTAGTAGCCAAACAACGCGGTGAGCAGCAAAAAGCAGAAGGGCCCCACGCCGATCGTGGAGATGCTGGGGGGCTGCTCTTCGGTGCTGGAGCTGCTCAGGGTGGGGGCTTCTCGGACCCCAAAGCACTCACCAGGAAATTACTCGGTGGGCTTGCTGTGCAGAAGTCGTGCAGTCTTGGCGATGGCCGGTCCCTCGAGGTCTCGTCGCACCCACGGTTCTCAGCTGTGCTGTAGAGGTGGGTAGAGGTCAGAGGTGCCAGGGAAGCTGGGTCTCGTCGAGCTGGGCAGTCGGATTCCGAAGGAAGGACGTGCAGCAGACCGCAGTGTTCTTGGATGGTGCCTGCGGATGCAGGGTGACTACTCCTTAGCCACAAGGGAGAATCTTGAGGAAGAAATTGTGAAGTCCTTTCGTGGAAAGTGGTATCTTGATTCCAAAGATGATCTGATTTGGAAGGGGGCCAGTCCCTACCTTTATCTGGGAAAAGGGGGCTGGCACGCGACTAAGTCCTGCCCTATGGGTGGGACCAGGAGGGGGGTGGTTACACCCACTTCCTTGGCGGGCTTTTCCCCAGCACAGGGTCTGGAGTGTCCCTGGAACTGGTTCAAGCCAGCCTATGCACAGTGAGCACCGGGGTGCCACGTGCAGTCACCTTCCTCTAAAGCCCTGCCTACCTACAATACACAAAACCCTGTCTGGGACGGTGCTGGCCCCGCCCCTGGCAGGAAACCCTTTGTCCTTATCTCCTGCTCTGGGAGGACTCCCAGCAGCAGGAGGGCAGACTTGTGTCTCGGTGGCAGCATCCATTTTGTGGAGCTGAGGCTCTGTTTGACTTTAACCGGGGTTAGGGGTTACATACATGTCGTGTCCCTCTAGAAGGGTGGAATGCTAACCCCGTCGCCAGAATTGGCGAGGGGTTAGTATTCCAATTCGTATGACACCTTACTCGACATGTTTTGATAAAGCGATACCAGAGTTGGCATTTAACCGCGAGGATTATAATGCACTTAAGAGTATATGGTATGCGATATCATGGAAACGGCTAAGGGATAGATCCCGAAAGCCGCAGACAGGCTCAGCTCATGCCAGAGCACCATCTCACACGATTCCAAGCACTCTGCCTTCAGGATTGTTAAGGCCTGCCATAGGAGTGACTGATAGGAGATCTGTGTGTCCATTTTAGGGTTAGATATAGGTATACTACATCTAAAGCAAAGGGTGAGTACACCACCTTGCCCCAGCTGTCGTGCAGCCAGTTGTGTCAGTTTAGTTAGTCAACCCAGGGGTGGCACAATACATGCTTCAGCCCCTGGGAGACTTCTGGGTGCACCTCAGCCCTGGGTACAGGGACTTGGAGATACAATTTGGATAGAGAGAACAGCTAGGCTGTGGGTCTGATTAGCAGGCCCACAGCCAGGGAAAGTCGTAAACCAGTGCAGCAAAAAGCAAAAATCTGGGTGATCATAGGATTGCAGACCCTACTCTCCTACACCGGCCCTCCACAAGGGCTTGGCCGAGTTTGGCCCGCACCTCCAACGGACACTCTGGCAGCACTTCCGCGACCGTATCCCACTGAGAGTGGGTGTAACGGCCCAAGAGGCACGCGGTGTTAGAAGACCGCAGGCCCAGACTAAGGGATGAGAAGATCTTCTTTCCATACTGCTCATACCTCTTGGATTCCCTGTCCGGCGGAGCCGACGGGAACGCGGTCTGGGAATTAGAGGCCTGGATGACCAGACTCTCGGGGGTGGGGTGGGTGGACAGAAAACATGGGTCGCCCGGGGCTGGGCGGTGGCGTCTGGCCACGTTCCTATCTACGGGCGAACCCGTAGCGGGCTTGGACCAAGTGCCCAGAAGAACGTCGGTCAAGGCCTCATTAAAGGGCAGCAGAGGCTCGGCCGAGCTTGACTGCGGTTTAAGGACCTCAGTGAGGAGGTTAGTCCTCACGGCCGCGGCGGGGAGCTCAAGGCCCAAGGCCTTGGCAGCCCTCATCAGCACCACACTATATGTTGCCCCCTCCTCCGAAGCCACGGTAGGAGGGGAGACAAAACCAGTGTCTGGAGAGGTGTCCAGACCACTGGCCTCCCCAAGGTCTACTGTCCAGTCCTCATGAGACTGACACTCCCTGGTCAGAGGGTCCTCGGACCCCTCCCAGTCCTCTTCATCACCCATCTCCTGAAACTCAGGGTTCTCAACCAATGGGGCCTGTTCATAAAAGAGAAACTCACCAAACGACGTCTGGAGCGGCGCCCATCGGGGTCATCCCGACGTCGGAACAGGAACGAAGGTGGAACCGGGGACGGCGCCGCCCGAGGACGGCGCCGGAGGCGACACCTGAGGGTCCGACGCCGGGGAGGTCGTAGGGTCCACCGGCGACGAACCAGATCCCGAAGGGGGGCCAGCGGCGTCCCGCGGCGCCGGGCCCGAAGGCGTCGGTGGCGTCGGGGCCGAAGCACCCGACGGCGTCGGGGCAGATCCCCCCGACCCGCTAGGGGTCCCAGACGGGTGCGCTGGGCCCGAAGGCGCCGCGGAGCCCTTCGGAGGAGAGAGTTTCCTCATGGCCATGAGGAAGCGCTCGATCTCCTCCTGCGACGCGTGCAGCCCAGGGACCGTAGGGTATGGGGCTGGACGCGGCGCCTGCGACTCCGTCGGAGCCGCGTGGGTGGTGTCACCCGAACCCCCGGCCGCATCGCGCGAGCGTCGGGGGGAGTCCGAAGAGCGATGACGCCGCTTGGACTTCTTGTGCCTCTTACCTGACAACGACTTCGACCCGGAGGAGTGCGGCCTACTCTCGGAACTGTGGTGGCTCCGAGCCCGCGACCTGTCCCTCGACCTACCATGGGATCGGGACCTCTCGCGGCGCGGGACCGACTGCCGGAGTTCGAGTCGCCTGCGGGAGCCTGGCTTTCGAAGAGAGGGCCTGGCAGTCGGAGCAGGCCTTGTCGTCGTGGTCGACGCCGAGACAAGATAAACACACGCGGCGAGGATCCGTGACCGACATCAGGCGGTCGCAATCATCGCAGTGCTTAAAGCCGGGCATCCCTACGGCACCGTTCGGAGTAGAAAGACTTCGAGAAACAATCAAAAGTGATCAAAAAAAGTTAGTCAAAAATGACTAGGGTTACCGCTTTTTCCAGACCTGCGCTTGCTGGCGCAGAAAAAAGAACTGACATCAGCACGAGGAGGCGGCGTCTAAGTACTCCGACGACGTCATCACGGCGCCGACGACTGACGCGGAGCCGCAGACGACGCCTACCGACGCGCAAGGGTACTGCTACGCAAAAATTTCCGGATCCAGTCTGACGCCTGGGGATATTCTAAGGTAAGGAATCTAATGCTAACGTGTCTCTTTCAGATAGTGGAAACTAGCAAAAAAACAAACTAAATCGCTCAAGACTGGGAAACGTGGAGGACCCCTCCTCTTTGCAGGATGTGTATAGTTGAGCCGGTCTAAAGTTGGAGCAGTGATGAGATTAGCCGCCATCTCCGGCCGCGGAGCCAAGCCCGGCAGGCAGAGACAGGGTCAAGCTGGATCCCTGATGGGCATCGGGCTGCGCGACAGGTCAGTGTCGGGTAGGTCCAGCAGTGAAGGCCGGGGCGAGGTGCTCTCAGGGTCCCGGCGACTCAAGGAGCCAGACCGCTGAACAATCGAGGGCTCACCAGGAGGCGGGGCCAGCTGCCGAGAGGAACCCAGCGGAGAGTCCGAGCAGGCCCGTCTCTGGCCACGGCGTAGTCGGGAGCGGTTGCGCTGGGTCCGGGGGCCAGGAACCCCCTGGATGCCCGACCCACCAGGCACTCCTCCAGCTGATGGAGGTCTGTACCCGGCCCGCAGGGGACGCTCCTAAGTGGCCCAAGTCCAAGCCTCCTCAGGGGTATCAAAGAATAGGGTCTTGTTGGAGAACACCACTCGCAGGCGTGCCGGAAAAAGGAGCCTGTACTGTATGTTAAGGGCACGTAGCTTTTGCTTAACTTCCCCAAACGAGCGGCACTGACCCTGGACCTCCCGAGTATAGTCAGGGAAAACCATGATGGTGTGATTTTCGTAGTGAAGACTCTGCTGCTTGCAGGCCTCAGCCAGGATGGAATCGCGATCCTTGAAATTGAGAATTCACATGATGATGGGCCTGGGGGTCGCTCCCGGAGGCGGTCTAGGAGCGAGGGAGCGGTGTGCTCGCTCAATCGTGAACCACGGGGAGAGGAAGCCCTTGGTGATCCATGAGCGAAGCCACTTGTCTATGAAGTCTGCTGGGTGGCCCTGCTTCACTCCCTCCGGAAACCCCACCAGGTGTAAGTTATTGCGGCGGGACCTATTTTCCGCGTCCTCCGCCCTCCGATGAAGCTCCCGAGTGTGAGACTGAAGCCGGGTGACCTGCTCCTTAAGCTGCTGGACATCCTCCTCCACCATGGAGATCCACAACTCTGTCTCCGTGATCCGTGCCACTGCATTCCTCAGGTCCTGCCGGATGAGGGTGATGTCCACCCGGACCTCGGCGATCTTACCCTCCACAGAGGACTGCGAGGCATGTATCGCCTGAAGAATAGTTGTCAAGTCCGCAGCCGGTGGGGCCTCTTTGTCCACAGGTCCCCCGACCGACCCAGCATCCGTGGTAGTAAAGCGATCCATCTTGGTCTGAGTGCCCGGGGTCTTGATCTCCCTGTCACGACCCATGGTCGTCATTCAATGATGTCGGAACCCTACAGACCCGGTATCGAGTCTCAGTGGCAGAGGCCACCAACCAAGGTCAAAGGACGCGCAGTAAAAGCGTTGGTCAACTCAGCCACCCCCAAGGAGGTCCCAGAGCTGGTGTGAGGTCTCCGCGTCCAGGACCCCAGACCGCGCCGGACTCCCTCAGGGCAAAGCAAGACAGTGGGGTGGCAAAGGGAATGTCCAGTCAGTCCTCACTCCACGTGGTTGGTGCAGGCAAACGGATACCCGTTGGTTTCTGGGATCAGCGGGAGGCGGCACCCACCCATATCCAGCATCCAAGGCCTCTGCGCAGAAGGATCAACAGACCCCAGCAGGCACCC
Organism: Lissotriton helveticus; assembly: GCF_964261635.1. NCBI lineage: Eukaryota > Metazoa > Chordata > Amphibia > Caudata > Salamandridae > Lissotriton > Lissotriton helveticus. The sequence goes on along the minus strand of NC_136067.1, from coordinate 1,152,641,796 downwards.
CCACAAATTTCTGCCATCATGTAAATGTAAATGTAAATGTAGTTTAGCTTATATAGCGCACAGCTACCCGCAGTGGGTTTCCCGGCGCTTGCTTAGGGAACCCGTCCTGGTATTCCCCTGTGAGATAGCAGGGTATCCACAAGGTGAAAGTCAGGCATCCCGCCGCGAGGGGCCGTTGTGGAGATTAAGCAAGCTATTGCCCAGAGTCGCAGAGTGTGAACCCGTGAGTCGAGGAGGCACCGGGGCGAGAATTATCGAGTCCGTGGAATTTTTTGCCCAAGACTCGCCGAGGCGGGGAATTGAACCCTGGTCCAGGACCAACCCCAGCTTCCGGGTCTGCTGCCTCTAACCCCTGAGCCACGCTTCTCCTCATGCAACGGTACCACAGGCGTATCATCGCGAACTTCTACTGAGCCACCCGGAGCCAGTTGCCGATTCCCGCACACGCTCCAACAACCATTTGGAAATTGTAGCAGAAGCCAATGTCCCGTTTCTCCCTCAGCATCGAAGTTTTATATTTGATTCACTCACTATACCAGTATCGACTCCCGTGGAGAAGTGTGGCTCACTGGTTAGAAGAGGCAGACCCTGAAGCAGAGGTCAGACCCGGGACCAGAGTTCAATTCCTGACGCGGCAGGGTCTTGAGCCCAAATATCCATGGACTCGATAATTCTTGTTTCGGTGCCTACTCGAATCACGGGTTCACACTCTGCAGCTCTGGGCATTAGCTGCTTAATCTCCACTACGGCCCCCCGCGGCGGGATGCCTGGCTTTCACCTTGGGGATGCCCAGTACGGGTATCTCACAGGGAAAAAAGCCAGGATGGGTTCCCAAGGCAAGCGCCGAGATGCCTACGGGTAATCGAGCGCTATATAAGAACGCATAATAATAATAATAATAATAATATATCAACTGCTTCCTCGAACCCAGTTATCAGTTTTACGAGGCATTGTGTTAAGCACCAGGCACTTTATTTTCATAGTCCTGATGATGATCCCTGTATTCTTAGAGCTTGGGATCGAAACGTCGTTGACAAATGAATCAGTACCACTGTTTTGCGATCTGTATGAAAAATGTGGTTACTGTGTTGGTTAGCTTGCCTGATTCTATGATTATTTCAAGGTACCATAGCTCTATTGTTGCCTGAAAACCCTTTATGTTTTACGGTTTATGTTTGTTTACTCTTTCTCCCAGATCGGGTGCAGGATTGTGTCCCGGTTCATTTTGTGTTGCTCCCCGTGTATACTATTTTCTGATTATATTACACAGTAAAAATTCTCTGTCCGGCTGGACACCGAATGTTTATAGTACCCATTAAGTTCTATATGTTATTTGTCCCTTGTACTATCTACCTAAGGACCATTGTTCTCAAAAATAACCCTCAAATTCAAAGGCACCAAATGGGGCCAGCCGACAGAGCCACACACCGCTCGATGCGTGCGGTTGATCACCCGCCTCGCGAACTTAACAGCCCCTCAAAGGTGGGGCATCGACAACTGAGGCGCCGGCCGTCCAGGGGGGCCCAGAATACCATAGGCCCAAAGACTGCCCCAGGAGGACAAGGCCGACCAGGAAACAAGGGCGGTGCAGGCCCGGCAAGGGGAGTCCAGAAAACCGCAGGTCTGAGGACAGCTCCAGGAAGACAGGGCCAACAAGGGGACAAGGGTAGCAGAGGGCCGGCAAGGGGGGGGGGGGTCCGGGCTACTACAGGCCCAAGGGCAGCTTCAGGAAGTCAGGGCCAACCAGGGAACAAGAACAGCCCGCCCAAGGAGTGCAGCAGCAGATGCCGGCGGCACCCCCTCACCAGGTCCCAACCAGACAACAATGGCACAATCCGAATATGGCAAGAGACAGAGTTCCCAGGCCCAGGAGGACGGACCAGCAGCAGGCAAGGCATGTGGAGCGACAGGCTCAACCACCTGCAGCACCTCCCAACGCCCAGAGCACACGAGCAGGCCAGGTGCAGGAGGGGCACTCACCACAGTCCCAGGACCCCCCCTCCGCCGCCAAGACTCACCACCAAGGGCCGGGCCCTCATCTCCTCCAGACCGCTACTCCACGTCCCAGTCCCCTCACCACCACCAGCCCCCGCCGCCCGATGTGGCGACCGGCATCGCGACAACGCCGCAGAGGAGCTGGAGTGCAACAGTTGGTGTGTGCCCCTGCTACAAGGGGCCGTAGGGACAGGCCCGCACTAGAGGCACGTCAGTTGCCGATGAAGTGGACCTCCACCAAGCAGGAGGGGGGGTTGGGGGGCAGCCCACAGCAAGACCGCGACCCCCCCCCCTCCCCCATCCAGGGCCCAAGCACCTCCGCACCTCCACACACAAGGCAGGCTCCCACCGTCCGAGGTGACAGCCGAAATATAGGTGACACCACAGGGAGGCCACAAATGACCCAACCCCGCACCGCAGGCACGTCAGCTGCCACGGACCGCCACCGCCGATGAAGCGGACCTCCACCCGGCAAGGAGGGGGAGAAGGGGGGCAGACAACCTCAAGGCCGCAGGGCCCAAGCACCGCCGCACATCCGCCCAAAATCAGGCTCCCGCCGTCCGAGGTGACTGTCGAAATGGGCAACACCACAGGGACTCCACAAGCATCTCAGCCGCGGGCGGAGTGCGGAAGACAACAGCCAGAGCCCACGCGGGCAGGACACAAGGACGAGGCAAGAGGCCTCCAACCCATCGCGGCCCCACCAAAGTCATCCTTTCCCCAAGAACCTCTCAACCCTGGCCAGCAAATTTAGTCAGAGCTCAGGCGGCTCAATCCCTGGTGACAGGTAGCTATCGACAAGTTGAAGCAGCCGCCATTTTACCTCGAGCTGCGACCAGACCATCAGGCGATCAACAGCATGCACCGGTGCCCGGAGTCCCCACAGGCAGGACCACACGCAGGTAAGTCGCAAGAGAGCGGGGTGCCGAGTTTCAGGGCTGGATGGCGACCAGGACGGGCAGATTGCAGGCGGATAGCGGAGGGGTCCAGGAGCACACTTAATGTGCGGCCGCCATCTTGGCCCGCTTGGCCACGCCCCTCCTGTTTGTTTCTTATAATCATCTTTGATATATGGATATACTCTCTCATGCCAACATTTCTTGAGGTCTTTCTGTAGTTTGTTGATCTTACTCTGCATAAGGTAATCCTTGTGCTCACCAATCTCTTTATTGATTTCTTCCAGTTTTTCTTTAAACACTATGATCTTTATTTGGGTCTTTAGTGCGTTCTCACTGGTCTTAATTTTGTTGAGCAGGCCCTCTGATAGAGGTTTTGATGTATTTATGATCAGACTTAACCAATCACGTGTGCATCTCCACGCTATCAATGATCATTCTTTCTCAAAAATTGGATCTTCCAAAAAGATACTTGGTTCGTTGTTCACCAGCAGTCCTGTTGGGGCTGCATTGCCACGTACAAATTCTGTCATAATTGCACTGTGGAGTAGGATTTGCGCCTGGTTCCTTTTCAGTTCCTTAAGTTCATCCCAGTACTGCAATTGATTTAGGCACTGGGTGATGTTCGTATCTGGTAGCAGTGATGATGCTGCCAAAATGGTGGATGCCACTTCATCTGTATAGGCTATTGGCAATAGTTCAGTCGTCTTTGGTAGGCTACGGTTTATGTATTTATATGGTACAGGTAATCAGTAGCAGGGTGTCCTGATTCACAAGGGTTCAAGTGGAATTTGTTTATATTAACTCTACAGCTGCACTCTGCACTAATACTGATATGTCTTGACCTGAAGAGGGGTGGGAAAACCCTAATTAAAGTCAGAAGGGTGGAGAGTAAGTAAGTTAAGCTTTATTGTTCAATTACTTAAAATCGTTACAATGTACTATTATCACAATAATCTAACGGAAAAAGAAAAAAAAAGTTAAGATCCCACACAACTTGCTACGAACTGTAGGAGAATTTAAAAGATTTAAAACAGTTTATCCAAACTGGCAATTTAAATTGTGCAAATTTTGAGCATCTATTTCTAGCGATTCTATGGCTTCTGCCAGCTGAACCTGCCATGGAGATCGTCCTTCTTCAAAGATTGTTTTAATTAGCCTTTTCAGGGAGGTTACTGGAGCACGCAGGGTGCTAATGTAGTATTTTAGAATATCCCCTAAGCAGCTGATGTCTGGACGGGTGAGACCCAGCTCCAACCTTACTCTTGCTTTCCTGGCCTGTCGTGGAAGTTCTAGAACCTTCTTATAGGCAGAAATTTGGTAGTTTATAAGAAACTTAGTGAAGGCTCCGGGGAAGGCTAGGTGGCGGTAGTTCAGAGAGGGGACTCATTTTGCTTTTAAAACTTTCAGGATGGGTTCGGCAGTCGGACTCTGTAGACGTCTATTGAGATTTCTCAGGCTGTATATGATGCTGGCCCCCGTGCTCCTTAGATGTTTCAAATGGGCTGTAGGTTTGGCCCCGTCCGATAACCTGGGACCCAGGTAGTTATAACTTCTGCATGTTCTAATTTGCAGGTCTCCTAGGCGCAATTGTGCTGTCTTCTTTCGGTGGTACTTCCCAAAGATAATTATCTTGGTCTTCTCTTGGTTCACCAAGAGATTGTTCTTTTGGTTAAACCTATGCAGAGCTTCTAAGGCTTTCTGTAGGCCTGTACTGGTGTGATCCATTATGACTATGTCGTCTTCATATTGGAGGATTTGGAGTCGCTCATTCCCCAACCTTGGTGTCAATAGATTTGCCCCATCCAGGGCTTTGCCGAGATCGGCTGTATAAAGATTAAAAAGTAGAGGGGCGAGAACGCATCCTTGTTTGAGACCAATATTGGTTGGAACCTTAGTTGTTACAGTCGTTTGACTGGTTTTGATACGAACCCAGGTCCCCTCATGAAGGGCGATTATAGCCCTTAACAGTTTTTGAGAAACGCCCCAGGAGTCTAGTATTTCCCACAGCTTCCTGCGGTCAACTCGATCGAAGGCTGCACTGTAATCAACAAAACAGCAAAATAGGGGTAATTGTGATGGCTGGGTCGCTCGGAGTGACAGGTGTTCCAGTGCTAAGATGTTATCTATAGTAGAGCTTTGAGGCCTGAAGCCGGATTGGAAGAAGGGGAGGATGTTGTTATCCTTTACCCAGGTTTCTAGTTCTTTCAACAGAATTCTGGCATATGCCTTCGTTTCTATGTCCAATAGGGCAACAAGCCGGTAGTTTTCAGGTTTCGTGCGGTCCCCTATTTTATGAATGGGAAAAAGTATTGAGCCTTTCCACGACAAAGGAACGATAGAAGTGGCAAGTGAATGCTTAAAGAGTGGAAGGGTGGAGAGGTTCTTCAGCTTTTTGGAAGCGGTGCTGAAGGGCTACTTCCTCCATATTTAATGTTAGCCAAACGAAAAAGTATCCCACCCTGTTATTGTGTGTTACATGGGGCACTACTCTCTTTAGGTGGTACTCCGTCCTATTAGGGACGGGGAAGGAAAAAATTCCTTTTTGTTATATAACCCTCACACACTCTAGTAGTGTCATGCTTCATCATCGGGTTCACCCTGACTCCTAAAGGTCAGGGGGGGCTCAACCGTATTTCAGGGAGCACTTAGAAGAAGTAGGCCTGGGGGCTTAAAGATTAAAAATTGTCGGTTAACTCTGGGTATCCCTTTATTAGTGGAGTTATTGGGGATATTAAAAATAAGGGGTAGGGTGGTGAGGGTACAATGGTCCTATGGCCCTAAAGGCAACTTGTTTCAGTCATTTAAAAATGGCCCTAATGGGTCCTGGGCTTTCTTCAGGGCAATTTAAGTTACCTCCCTTGGAATTTATTAAGGTTCTATCTGTTTTGTAGATGAAGGTGTGCAGAATTCTGCACCTAAAGCCGGCTAGGTATATACTTGCCCTCAGACTGGCTCTTCTGTTGTGGTGTCTGACCTGTAAATAAAAACTGTTTTTTCGACTGTCACTTCATGTGCCCATATCATGCTGTGTGATTAATATCAATAATGATGTCCTTGACAACATGCAACAATGACAGTAAGTACAACCCACAAAAGGATATGCACAATAGAATGAGCGCCAAGAGTCATTGGTGAACTCGTGGACTGCTAGTTAAATATGGGAGAGGCAGAGCCAGTTCCCCCTCACACCCAGAAAGAGTCAAGGTGATGTGGATGAATCGGAGGAAGCCCCTGGAACCACCTTGCTGGATTGAAAGATCTTAGGCTTAGTGGACAGGTCATCAGTCATTGTCGGTAAAGGTGAAACCAAAACGGTCTCTCCCAGAGCTGGGCCCAAGCCTTCCTCATCAACCCCTGGCTCAACGCGTGCAATCCAGAAGCTCCCCCCTGTAGGAAAGTGCCCCTTTTTGCATGGTTAACCCCCCCCCACACACACACACACACATTTTGCCTGATATCTGATGCTGCCTGACTTGATGTGTCCTGGGACCCTGCCAATCAGGTTCCCCGGGCCTGTGTACTTTTCCAAGATTGTACCTTTGTATACACATTTGGCACATCTCTGGCCACAGGCAAGCCCCTTGTAAAAGGTACTGTTAGACCTGGCACCATTGGAGTGGGTCTCCCTTCCTTTTTTTCACTGTTGCCTCCTATGTTTTTGCTGGTCTAGATGCTTTGGGCACTTTTGCCACTGCTATTCAGTGCCAAAGTGCAAGTGCTCCCTATTGTAAATTGTTGTAATGGATTAGTGACTCCATGATTGGCTTATTTGATTTACTTGGCAGACCCTAGTACAGTGCACCATGTGTGCCTAGGGCCTGTAAATCAAATGCTGCTGGTGAGCGTGCAGCACTGGTTGTGCCAACCACAGGAGCAGCTTGTAAAATATGGCTCAGGTCTGCCGTTGCAGAGCCTGTGTGCAGTCTGAGACGGCCATGTCGACTTGGTAAGTGCACACATCTGCCAGTCCCTAAACCTTCCCTTTTCTACATATTAGTCACCCCTATGGTAGGCCCAAGGGCAGGGCGCATTGTATGTAAAAGGTAGGACATGCCCAGATGTGTGTGGCATGTCCTGGAAGTGAATTACAGCGAATTTCGCTTTTCACTATTGCAAGGCTATCTGTTCCCATAGGCCAGAATAGGCAGTTTGATTATAACATCTGATAATCCAAACTGACCCTAGGAAAAAGATTGAAAAATAAAGTTTAGTATGTCTGAACTAGGAATGTTAAAATGCGTCTTTTAGTGTGGGTGATTATTACATTATGTGTTTGAGAATACCCCTTTTAGAAAGTAGATATTTTCTTGCCTAACCATCCAGCATACCTCTTCTAGGTTTGTGTATTCCATGTCTGGTTTGTGAGTGACAGGGGGCTGGAGAGGGCCTTGGCTCCAGCAGTCTGATGGGTCAAGGCTGGGCTGAATAGGACCTGCATTGAATAGAGAGTAGGGGGAGGAGATTTTCTTTCAGCTACCTGGGCCAGGTCTACTTTCAACAATGCTGTCTCCACCTACTGGCAGGAAGCTGCACCAGGGAGGACGGAACTGGTTTTGGTTGGGCACAGACACCCTCTGCCTTCAGAGGACAAAGGATTTTGCAGTATAAATATTGGAGTCCAGACCCCAGAACTTTAGATCACTTCTGTGAATTAAGACGGACCCTTTGTCAAGGAGAAGAACTGGAGAAGCTGAAGGAACATTACTGCTCCTGTGCTGTTGCTGTTTGGGGTGGGCCTGCAGTGGTTATTTTATTGCCAAGGAAAGGAGAAAAGGAACTTTGTGTGATCTTTTACTATCTTGAGGAAGATCTCCAAGTGCTTGAAGTTGAGCTTGCCTCCTGTTCTGAAGTCTCAGGGACACAAAGACTTCACCACCAGTTCACCCTGAATTTCCTTGCTGGGAATTCTACCTGCAGTGAGGTGCCTGCTGTTGTTTTGGGCCCTCTAAAGACTGCGTGTCGTTGGGAGCTGAAAGCGCAACACAACAAGGAAGAAGAGTGTCGCCGCTGCCGCAGCAGTTGCCGTTGCATCGCCGAGGAAGCGTGTGGTCGCCGCAGCTGTTAGCCATTGCATCGCTGAAGAAGCATGTTGCATCACGGGAGAAGCGTTTCGCCGCCACAGAGGTTGCTGTCGCATCACCCAAGAAGCGTGTCGCAGGGCCTGTCGCGGCTCCAAAGTTCATCGATTTCGCCACACGGCCATCGGGCATGCACGCATCACATCCCCTTTGTCGCATCACACCGGATCATTGCCTCGCATTGAGGCGCCATCTTATCTCATTGTAAACGGAACGCAGTAAGAAACCGACGCATCACCTTCTCTTCGGTAAGAAACCAACGCATCACCTCCTCTGTGTTGCAGTAAGGAACCAACGCATCACCTTCCCAGAACAAGGAACCGACGCATCACCTTCCCTGCGACCCTTGTGTTTCTATTGCGTGACGCATCCAAGGTACTTTGAGAGTAAAGTGTTGCTTTTACCATCTACATTGAACTAAGCTATTTCTACCATTTTAAAGTGATATTTTTATCATAGTATTGTGGATTTTTGTCGTTTGGTCTTGCGTTATGTCTAGTAGAGATTGCTTATTTTGCTAAACTGGTGTGGTGTCCATTTGTAGTGTTTTCACTGTATTACCGTATATGTTCACAAATGATTTACACACTGCCTCTGAAATAAGCCTGTCTGCTCGTGCCAAGCTACCAAGGGGGTGAGCAGGGATTATTTAGGAGTGTATCCCCCCTTTCCCTGACTAGAAGCAAGGGCTCCTACTTGGTCAAAGGTACCTACCTCTGCCAACTAGAGACCCCCATTTCTAACATTGATGGTCAGCGGTGAGGATATGGACTTGTATTTGTGACTCATATACAGTGATTGGTGTACACTACTAGTGAATGCAGACCATAACGTGACCACATACATTTTGGTAGAATGTATTCCTTGGAACTTATATTTTTGCTAAGAACTGCCAATTCTTGCCACCATAGCGAAAGCAGCAACCAACTCATCTATGGATCTACAAAGTTAATGATTTTGAAGCATTCTATAACTTGATTGCATGGGAGCACCTGTTTTCCAGAGCTACACCAGCACCTTATTGATAGCAAGCTGACTAAATTTGAGGATGGTAATGATATTACCAAGTGGCTCACAGCCTTTGAGAGGGCTTGTGAAGCCAGAAAAGTGAGGAAGTCTCACTGGGGGCACTGCATTAGTAACTTTTCTCTTGTAAGTGTGAGAGACAGACTTCAGACCCTAACTGGGACAGAAGCAGAGTTCTATGAACTCATGCAGGGCACACTGATTGAGGGATTTGGACTCACTACTAAGAAGTAAAGAATTACATTCAGGAAGGCTCAGAAATCCCAGATTCAATCCTAGGTGGAGGTTGTAGGCTACTCGGTAAAGACACTAGGTGGCTGGTTGACTGGAAGCCCGTTTCACTCACCGCCCTCGTTGCCTACCAGGACCACAGGTCCCAGAATCTCTGCAGTCGTTGCCGCCAACGTCACCCTTTTTGCACCAGGGGGGCGCTTTATGAGGATCGCGGGCTCCCGTAGCGTGGGAAGCCCGTTTCACTCACCAACATCATTGCCTGCCAGGACCACGGGTCCCAGAATCTCTGCGGCCGTCCCCGCCAACGTCACCCTGCTTGCGCCCGGAGGCGCTTAAAGAGGATCATGGGCTCCCGAAGCACGGGAAGCCCGTTTCACTCCCCCCATCATTGCCTGCCAGGACCTCAGGTCCCAGAATCTCTGCAGCCGTTGCCGCAAACGTCACCCGATTTGTACCCAGAGGCGCTTAAAGAGGACTGTAGGCTCCCGCAGCGCGGGAAGCCCATTTCACTCACTGCCATTGTTGCCTGCCAGGACCACAGGTCCTTGATTTGTTTCTAAAACAGATCAAAATTATTTCTTGATCTGGGTTGGAGATTTTAACAGTAGGAAATGTGGTATTCTAGAAGGAAAGCACTTTGGATACAAGAATGAGTTTGGAGAAAGTTATACTCACTTCCCACACAACATGTATGGCAATTCAATTAATTGGGCCTTGTATAAATATAATTTGGAATTAGTGGATCAGTCCCTATTGGAAGGACAAGTAGAGTTACCAACCTTCGAAGGGCATTGCCAGTGCTCAATAGTCGATCATATACTAATTTTGGCACATGGGCAAAATCAAATCGTAAAAATGGAGGTGGGAAAAAGCTGCCTAAGTGACCATAACCCATTATTCCTAACTGTCAGACTAAATGATATCCCCCAGGTAGGGCCATGTTTAGCTCAGAGCATAAAAACTTGTGGAGAAAATGGCATTTCGATTAGATGGTCTGCGATAAATCAGATAGATTTTGTAGAGAGCCTATTGAGTGATTGTAAAAATGATTTAGAATTATGTACAAGGGGGGATTCAACAAATAAACAGATCATTGGGGCTTTTTGCAATTTTACCTCAGAAATTTCCCGGGGACCAAAAATTAAGAGTAGGAATAGAAGGAAAAAGATAGTTAGTTGGTTTGACTCTGAATGTTCAGAGGCAAACCGACTATTAAAGAATGTAGTGAGGCTGCTGAATTCACTGTGGACATTGCTAAGTTAGCATAGGTTAGCACAAGCTTGGCTGCCATGTTGCTGCTGTTGCGCAAATGTGAAAGAGACACGTTAGTGATAGATTCCTTACCTTCGAATATCCCCAGGCGTCAGACTGGATCCGGAAAATTTTGCGTAGCAATACCCCAGCTCGCCGGCAGGCGTCGTCCGCGGCTCCGCGTCCGTCGTCGGCGTCGTTAGCGCCGGTCTGACGTCATCGGAGTACTTAGAGTACTCGCGCACTGACGTCAGTTCTTCTTTTTTCCACGCCAGCTAGCGCAGATCCGGAGAAGCTCTACCCCTTAGTCACTTTTTGACTAACCTTTTTGATCTTTTTGATCATTTCTTTCTCGAGTCTCTCTACTCCTACGGTGCCGGTAGGGATGCCCGGTTTCAAACCTTGCTCCAGGTGCGACCGACTGATGTCGGTTACCGACCCCCATCGCCGGTGCCTTCAGTGTCTAGGCCTCGACCACGACGACCGCACCTGCCCCGACTGCCGGGCCCTGTCGTCGAAGGCTAGGTGGGAGCGGTCCCGCAAGCGACTGGAGCTCCGGCAGTCGGCCCTGCCCCGTTCCAGGTCCCGGTCCCGGTCCCACAGGAGGTCGAAGGAACGGTCGCGTGGTCAGAGTCCTCGTAGCTCCGGGAGTCGGCATCGGTCGTCCGGATCTTCCTCGGGTAAGAGGCATGAGAGGTCGGAGCGACATCATCGTTCCTCCGACCCACCCCGACGCTCGTACGACGCGGCCTGGGGTTCGAGTGACACCCCCACGCGGCTCCGATGGAGTCGCAGGCGCCGCATCCTGCCCCACACCTGCAGGTCCCTGGGCACGATGCAACGCCGGAGGAGATCGAACGGTACCTCATGGCCATGAGGTCCCTCCCTCCTCAGCCGGGTTCCGTGGCGCCTTCGGGCCCAACGGCCCCGGCGGGTCGGGTGCTTCAGCTCCGACGCCGCCGGGTGCCTCGCCGCTGGCGACTTCGGTCCCGGTGCCGCAGGCCCTCACTGGATCCGGTTCCGGATCCGGGTCGTCGCCGGTCGACCTCACAAACTCGCCGGCACCGGCCCAGCGGGTGTCACCCCCGGCGCCGCTTGTCGGCGCCGTCCCCAATCCTCCCCTCGATTCGGTTCCGGCGCCGCTCTCGACGTCGTTCAGAGATTTCTATTTCCACGAACCGGCCCCATCCGTTGACTCTGAACATCAGGAGATGGGTGATGGGAGGGGTCTATGGACCCTCTGGCACAGGAGTGCCAGTCTCAACAGGACTGGACATATGAGCTTGGGGAGGCCAGTGGTATTGACACCTCGCCAGACACTGGATTTGGCTCCCCTCCCACTGTGGCTACGGAGGAGGGGGCTGCCTACAGTGTAGTGTTGACGCGGGCAGCCAAGGCCTTGGGCCTGACGCTCCCCGTCGCCGCCATGAGGACTAATCTCCTCACTGAGGTCCTTAAACCGCAGGCATGCTCCAATGAGCCTCTGCTGCCGTTTAATGAGGCCCTGTGTGACGTTCTTGTGGGCACCTGGTCCAAGCCCGCTACAGGTCAGCCTGTGGATAGGTGTGGGACACGGTCGTGGACGTGCTGCCACAATGCCCGGAGGAGGTCCGGGCTAAACTCGCCCAAGCCCTTGCGGAGGGTCGAGATGCAGCGCGCTACTCCATCCGGTGTGGGCTGGATACCACGGACTCACTAGGCAGAGTGATGGCAACAACGGTGGCGGTTCGGCGCCACGCCTGGTTGGGGTCCGCCAACTTTTCGGCCGATGTCCAGGCCACCCTCCTGGACATGCCGTTTGATGGCCGTCGCCTTTTTGGCGACAAGGCAGACCATGCGCTTGAGCGCTTTAAGGATTCCAGGGCAACGGCGAAGTCCTTGGGCCTCTCGGTCCAACGCCAGCAATCGGCTGCCTTTCGCTCCTTTCGTGGCCACGGAAGGGGCGCTCCCACACGTGCTGCCAGCCACGCGCCGCAGACTTCTACTCAGCACGGTGGCAGCCGTGGAAACCGCCATGCTGGCAGTCGGGGACAACGGCGAGGCCAGTCCATACCTTCCCCTGCAGCACCTGCCTCAAAACCTTCCTAGTCCGTGCTTTCAGGCCCATGTGACGCCAGTGGGTGGCAGGGTCCGCCATCACCTCTTCCACAACAAAAACGGTGATGGATCAAGCCCTGATCTTTGGACTGGGTAAGAGTGGTCTGCTTTATTCAGGCACTCTGTTCATCACCACCCCCTTTTCTGAATCATTTTGTCCACCATAAGTGTGGAAGGGTATACTCAGATGTGAGTCCCTTGCTCATTGCACCATCAGGATTCAAGCAAGCCGGGCCGACGACGCCTGAAATGGCAGAAACCGGTCCCCGGAAGCTTGTTTCCTTCCCAGTATAAGAATTGGCTTGGTAGTTTGGTGTGCCCTGTTCCCACCATGCACTGGGACAGGAACAGACTAATTTGCATATAGCCAAGTTCTGAGCTGGGATGGTGCAGTGAGCTAAAAAACGGTGATGGATCAAGCCCTGATCTTTGGACTGGGTAAGAGTGGTCTGCTTTATTCAGGCACTCTGTTCATCACCACCCCCTTTTCTGAATCATCACCTCTTCCACTGGCGCACTGTCACGTCGGACAGGTGGATGCTGCAAATCGTCCGAAGGGGCTACTCCCTCCCCTTCGAGGCGACTCCTCCAGCCATGCCACCGCAGTACCACCGCTTGTCGGGGGATCAGTTGCAAATTCTGCAAGAGGAAGTGTCGGCCCTCTTGGCCAAGGGGGCCATCAAGCGCGTTCCGGGCCAGAAGTAGGGTGTGGCTGTTACTCCCACTACTTTCTCGTATCAAAGAAGGGCAAAGGGGGCCTACGCCCTATCTTGGACCTACGGAACGTCAACGGCTTCCTCCGGAAGGAGAAGTTCAAGATGCTGACGTTGGCTCAGGTCTCAGCTGCCCTAGACCCTGGAGACTGGATGGTAGCGTTGGACTTGCAGGATGCTTATTTTCACATCCCCGTCCTGCCGGCCCACCGGCGTTACCTGCGGTTCACGGTAGGTCACGAGCACTTTCAGTTTACCGTGCTCCCCTTCGGCCTTACCAGCGCCCCACGGGTGATGGCGGTGGTCGCAGCTCATCTGCGCAGGTTAGGGGTTTCAGTCTTCCCCTACCTCGACGACTGGTTGTTGAAGGCGGGCTCGCCCCAGACAGTCGTCAGCCACCTCCAGACTACGGCCGACCTCCTGCACCTGCTGGGATTCTCCATCAATGTGCCGAAGTCACACCTGTGTCCCTCTCAGAAGCTCCTCTTCATCGGAGCATTTCTAGACTCGGCGCAGTTTCGGGTTTATCCTCCCGAACAGCGGGTTCGAGATATTCAGGCTCTGATTCCGATCTTTTAGCCTTTATCCAGAGTCTCGGTCAGGTTGACACTGCGGCTTCTGGGGCTGATGGCCTCCTGCATCCTTCTGGTGCATCACGCCCGGTGGCGGATGCGGGCTCTGCAGTGGGACCTGAAGTTTCAGTGGGCCCAGCATCAGGGCAACTTGTCCGACCATGTCTTGATCTCAGAGGGCACTGCAAGACAGTTGCAGTGGTGGCTCATGGACGATTGGGTCAGCGGCAGATCCCTCTCCCTACCCCAACCCGAGCACGTAGTTGTGACGGACGCGTCCCTCCAGGGCTGGGGTGGCCACATGGGAGAGGCGGAGATCAGAGGCCTCTGATCTCTGGCGAAGTCCCAGCTCCACATCAACCTTCTGGAGCTGCGGGCGATCCGACTTGCACTGAAAGCATTCCTCCCCTCTGTCCGGGGGGAGTGTAGTGCAGGTGTTCACGGACAACACCACCACCATGTTGTACTGCAACAAACAGGGCGGGGTGGGGTCGTGGACCCTATGCCAGGAGGCTCTGCGCTTCTGGCAGTGGCTGGAACATCAGGGCGTGACCCTGGTGGTTCAACACCTGGCAGGTTCTCTAAACGCCAGGGCGGACGAACTCCGCCGTCGGTGCATGATGGATCACGAATGGCGTCTGAACTTGGATGTGGAGCAAGGCCTCTTTCAGCAGGGGGGAGAGCCTTGGTTAGATCTATTCGCCACAGAAGAGAATGCGCAATCTCATCAGTTCTGCGCGTTGGAATTTCCAAGGCGGCACTAGCTCGGAGACGCTTTTCGTCGCGAGTGGAGTTGCGGTCTTATGTACGCCTTTCCGCCTATACCACTTCTGCCCAGAGTGCTGAAGAAGATCAAGCGCAACCGGGCCCAGGTTATCCTTGTGGCTCCGGACTGGGCACGAAGATATTGGTATCCAGAGCTACTCAGCTTGTCTGTAGATCCCCCGATTCGTCTGCCTCTTCAGGAGGACCTTCTGTCGCAGCAGCAGGGGACGGTCCTCCACCCGAACCTGTCCAGTCTCCACCTACAAGCTTGGAGATTGAGCGGCAACAGTTGAGGCCATTTGACTTGCCTCCTGAAGTCTGTAATGTCATTCTGGCAGCCAGGCGTCCCTCCACAAAGTCGGTATACGCCGGCAGGTGGAACAGATTTGTGGCATGGTGCACAGCAAAGGCTGTGGATCCACTCTCTGCCCCCCTTTCTGAGGTTCTCCTCTTCCTTCTTTCTCTTGCCCAGCAGGGATCTGCTCTGGGCACTATCAAGGGCTACCTTTCTGCCCTTTCCGCCTTCTTAAGGCTACCTGATCAGCCATCTTTGTTCAAGTCCCCAATTGTAAATAGGTTTTTG
Source organism: Lissotriton helveticus (assembly GCF_964261635.1). Taxonomy (NCBI): domain Eukaryota; kingdom Metazoa; phylum Chordata; class Amphibia; order Caudata; family Salamandridae; genus Lissotriton; species Lissotriton helveticus. The sequence continues at coordinate 1,152,626,583 of NC_136067.1, read as the reverse complement.
AAGGGCATCACTCACATGTTTCCTCCTGTCCCATTCGTGATGCCCCAGTGGGACTTGAACCTTGTACTTACTTATATAATGTGTGCTCCCTTTGAGCCACTCCATAACTGTCCTCTCCGTCTTCTTACCCTGAAGACTGCTTTCCTGGTTGCCATCACCTCTGCCAGGAGAGTGAGTGCGCTCCAGGCTCTTTCTTCCACACCCCCTTTCCTCTCTGTCCATCCGGACAAGGTTGTGTTGCGGACAAGACCCTTTTTCCTGCCCAAAGTTGTCACGGCCTTCCACATCGGGCAGTCGATTACCTTGCCCACCTTCTTTCCGCCTCCGCATCCCTCGAAAGAGGAAGAGAGGATCCACCGTCTGGACCCAAAACGTGCGCTCTCTTACTATCTGGATCGCACACGCCAGTTCCGGGTGGATGACCAACTCTTTGTTGGTTACGCGGGCGCTAAGAAGGGACGTGCTGTGCACAAGCGGACCATCTCTTGGTGGATCATCTTGTGCATCCAAGCGTGTTACTCCTTGGCCAAGAAGGAACCTCCTTTTGGGCTGAGGGCTCATTCCACTCGGGCCACGGCGACTACAACTGCCTTGGGCTGAGGTGTGCCCTTGCAGGATATTTGTCAGGCAGCTACGTGGGCCTCGCTGCACACGTTCGCAAGACGCTACTGCCTGGACAGCCAAGTCCGGAGGGATGGCTTCTTTGGCCGTTCCGTCCTCCAGGACTTTTTGGTGTGATTATTGGTTCGCAGACCCACCACCGGGTTGGTATTGCTGGGGTATCTATTCTAAGATAAGGAATCCATCACTTACGTGTCTCTTTCAGATGCACAAGTTACTACTTGTGTAACGATATATCTGTAAGAGACATTAGTTAGTAATAGATTCCTTACCGACCCACCCATCCTCCCCGTTCTGCGAACCGATATCTAGGGTTAAGGTCATCCCCTTTCAGGGCCCTAGTTTCATGGCACCAGTGTTGGTTCTATCATGGCTCTGCGTATCTGGCGCGGAAAAGCTGTGTATAAGAACTGACGTCAGCACGCGGAGGCGGCGTCTAAGTACTCCGACGACGTCATTACGGCGCCCACGACGCCGACGACGGACGCGGAGCCGCGGACGACGCCTACCGACGCGCATGGGTACTGCTACGCAAAACATTTCCGGATCCAGTCTGACGCCTGGGGATATTCTAAGGTAAGGAATCTATCACTAACTAATGTCTCTTTTTTTTTAAAAAAACTGATTTTTATTGAGTGCATAATAAGCATATATTCTGTAACGCTCTGTAACCCAGAGTCGATCACCTTCATCATTAATCTGAACGTACATGCAATAATTTTTAGTTGGTACATCATAGAAGGAGAACAATAAAAGAGGTATACATAGCAAGGAGACACCGAACATATCCCACCCCCCGCCCCACCTCCACCCACAACTCCCTCCCCCCCCCTTGCGCGCTGCTGCTTGCTCCGCCAGATAAGACATTTTCAGTACACGGCCTAGCACCTGCACCGACAATTGCGCTGTACTGCCCAGGTAGTCTGGCTAGATCCGAGGCTGGTCTGCGGTGTCCTCGGAGGTGGGTCCAGTTCCAGACCCCGATAGTCCGCCCACCGTTTCCAAACCCTATAATGTTTAAGTGGGCACCCCCTGGCCACGAACACGGGCTGCTCCATCCCCATACAGAAGTCCATACCCCGCTTCCAGGCCGCTAGGGAGGGAGCCTGGGGCGCCTTCCACGATTGCGCAATGTCTCGCTTAGCCAAAGTTAAGCCCAATAGGAGCAGATGACGCTTGTACCCGTTGCCTCCCACCCCAGCCATAACATGCAGCAGAATCAGTTTAGGGTCTCTCTCAATAACCCATGCAAGGACCTCATCCAGACACCGTAGCACTCCTGTCCAGAATCTCCGCAACTCCCTGCACTCCCACACAGTATGGAAAAACGTCCCAACCTCCGTCCCACACCGAAGGCAATCCGGGGACGCTATCAGCCCCGCCCTCCACAAGCGTTGCCTAGTGTAATGTGTGCGGTGTAAGTACCTAAATTGTATGAGTCGCAGGCGCGTGGATATTGCGGCTCCACTAGGGCTCTCCAGTGCCTCCACCCAATCCTCCTCATCTAGGTCCCCAACGTCCTGTACCCAAGTTGTTCTGAGGTGCTGCAGGTCGGTGGTGCAGTGTCGGACCACGGTTTGATAAATTCGAGACAGTTTTTTGTCGGGTAGCTCCCCCATAAAGACTTTGGCCTCTATCGGACTAAATTCAGGCAGGTCATCCAACCCCGCTATATACGGCATCAGAGCATGTCTGAATTGAAGATATTTATAGAATTGAGTTCTCGGCATCACGTATTCTGCACGCAGGTCCTCAAAGGACTTAAGCACGCCCCTGGACATGACATCCCCTAGGGTAGAGATGCCAATCGCATCCCAACCTTGAAAGCCCATCAAGGTAGCTAACTGGGGCAAGCGGCCATTGTGCCAGAGTGGGGTCTCCCGGGTTAGCACGTTCCACCAACCCATCCTACGCAGCGTCTGACTCCAGACCTGGAAGACCACCTGCGTAGCTGATGGCAGGGCCTTCCTGAGCGGCGCAGAGTATAGCAGCGTATGGATGGACGCCGTGCCCATCATGGCCCTCTCAACCGCGTAGGCGGGGTCGCCTCTGTCAGCATACCACAAATCATTTAAGACCATTAAATGGGACGCCTGGTAGTAAGAGAGGATGTCTGAAGTAGCCAAGCCCCCGGTGTAGGTTGACCGGAAGCAGGTCCACAGGGCAACCCGCGCCGCGGCCCCCTCCCACTGAAAGCGGCTGAGCGCCGAGTTGAGGCGCCCAAACCAACTACGCGCAATCAGGGCCGGGTGATTATGTAGTTGGTAAATCAAACGTGGAAGTGCCACCATCTTAAAGATGGCCGACTGACCATGGATGGAGAGTGGCATTCTAGACCAAACCTTGATGTCGTCTCTTGTGCGCTCCCACACCGGGGTAATGTTACGTTCCATAGCAACGGAGGCGTCCTCCGACAGGAACACTCCCAAGTATTTCATGCCACCTGTGGCTATCTGGAGCTCCCCGGCCCAGTCCCCAATCGGCTGCGGGCCGCCCAGAATCCACAATGTAGATTTCCGAGGGTTCAAGTATAATCCTGAGGTTTCGCCAAAGATTTGTAGAATCCGCAGGAGCCTAGGCCCCGAGCGCCCCAGGTTAGTGAGAAAAAACAGGACGTCGTCCACGTACAACGCTATCCTATCCGTTACGGCACCCGCCCACTGGAAACCCCTGAGCTGAGCATCTATTCTCACCCACGCCGCAAGAGGTTCCTTAGCCAGGGCGAACAGATACGGGGAGATGGGGCAACCCTGCCTCGTCCCACGCTCGAGCCGAAAGGAGCGAGAGATCACCCCCCCCACTCGCACCGCCGCCGTAAGATCTGTATAGAGGAGCCGCACATACGCCAAGAAACGACGGCCCAAATTGAGCCGCCCCAAGAGAGCAAAAAGATAAGTCCAGCTTAGGGAATCGAAAGCCCTATCCATGTCGGCTAAGAACAATGCGGCCTGTTCCCCCAGCCGTCGCCAGGCCGACACAGCGACCTGTGCACGACGTATATTGTGGCGTGTAGCCCGCTGTGGCATGAAGCCCGCCTGGTCGGGATGTACCAGCTCAGTAATGTATTGCTTGAGTCTATTGGCGAGGGCCTTGGCCAGTATCTTAGCCTCTGTATTGAGTAGAGATATCGGGCGATAGGACTCATGCGCCTCTGGGGGTCGCCCTGGCTTCAGAAAAACCACCACCTCCGCGTGGCGCCAGTCCGGTGGCAGCGAGCCCGACTCCCGCGCCTCCTCCTTAACCGGGCGGAAGTGCGGGCTCAGCTGAGTGATGAAGTGTTTAAAGAACTCGCTGGGGAACCCATTCGGCCCTGGAGCTTTCCCCGGGTACAGTTCTCCCAATGCTGTGGCGAGCTCCTCGTCCGACAGGGGGCGATCTAGTATTTCACGTGCTTCGTCGGCAACGGCCCTAGGTGGAAGGTCATCTATAAAGCGTTGCACAACCTCCGCGTCCAAACATTCCCGTGGCGCGTAAAGGGCCTCATAGTAGGTGGCGAAGCTTTCAGCCAATGCCGCTGATTCCATTAGGGGCTCCCCATCTAGTCCCACTATCTGGGGCAGGGGCTGTGCGTGCATGACACCTTGGCATAGACGATGCAGCATCTTACTGGACTTATCGCCCCCTTGATAGATACGACTACGCGTGGCCAGCCATGCCTGCTTGGCCTCGTCTAGAAGCACCGCTGAGTACTGCCGCTGGGCAAGAACCAGCTGTCTCCTGGCCGCCCCTCCGCCCTCCTCTCTGCCCCTGCGTTCCAGCGCCTCTATGTCCGCCTCGCGCCGCACTAGGTCCCTACGCCTCTCCTTGCGCGCCGCCGCCTACCATGAGATGTCCACACCGCGCAGTGTGGGCTTCATCGCCTCCCAAAGCATCGCCGCAGTGTCTACCGTGCCCTCATTCGCCGAGAAGAAGTGAGCAATTTCACAAGTCATATGGGCCCGGTAGGGCCCCTACGTCAGTTGCCACTGTGACAACCACCATCTGAAGGGCTGCCGGGCTTGCCCAGTATCAAGTATTACATAAACCGGCGAATGATCAGACAGCGCCCTAGGCAGGATTTCGGCAGACCGCACCCTATGCGCCATGCCCCTCAGAACAAAAATGTAATCCAGCCTGGAAAAGGAGTCCCGTGCTGCAGAGAAGTACGTGTACTCCCTGTGCGCGCCATGCTTGTGTCTCCACGTGTCCACCCAATCAAGACCCGTGGCCAAGGCCCTCAACCTGGAAGTGTGGCCGACCACCCCCCCCCCCCCCCCCCCCGCCACTCCACTAGCACCATCTGCGCTGCGCCATCTATCCAGTGCGACATCCATCACGTCATTCCAATCCCCCCACGACGGACATGGCGTCTGGCATGACCACCCACAAGGAGAGCAATTTCTCGACTAGGGGCCACTGTAGCGGGGGCGGGGCATAAACACTACCAATTAGGACTGGTCACCTCTGATCTCTCCATGTACAAACACAAATCTACCCTGTGGGTCTGTCCATGTGCGTTTATGAGTAAATGGGACCCTCCGGTGAACAAGGACCGCCACCCCCGCGACCCTCTCGTGAACCCCGAGTGGTATGCGTGTATGAACCCATTTCTCTGAAGGCACAACGCCTTGGTACCAAGCAAATGCGTTTCTTGCAGGAGGAGTATGTCCGTCCCTCTCCTCTTAGCCCATGTAAACACAGCCCCCGCTTCACTTTATCCAGCATGCCCCGCACATTCCAGCACATGATCCGTGTCCCACCCGGGCCTAACCGCACTCCCTCATCATCCATAGCCATTGAAGGTGTGTATCGTGCCGCAGCCGCACGCCACTCCGGCCACCCTGGCGACCTTAAAAACAGTCAGCAAGCCGCAGTACCCGCGCAAACCCCCTCCCCTTCCCTCGTAACCAAACCCCAACTTCTCCCTGCCCACCCCCCACCCCGCACCTCCCAAACATAGAAGCACCTGTCGTGGTCGGAGTATGATCCCGGCCCCAACTGGGAGCCACGAACTACCCCCTCCAACTAAGCCCCTTGCAGCAGCCCATGTGGAACTAGGCCATCGCCCCCTCCCAACTAACCTGTGGGACGCCAGCCTCGACAGCATTACGGCTGGTCCCTTCAAAGAAAGCATTCAAGCAAAGTATCAGTCAGGTCTCACAAATGTCAAGACGCATCTTCCTTGGCGTCCGGGGCACCCCCGCATCGACGCGTGGCTGATCCAGATTTTGAGCTGCGGCTTGAGCGCGAACGGCCTCTGCGCCTACGCCGACCTTCCTGGCCTCCCCCGGCCGAATTGCTCGTCGAGGAGTCAGACTCTCCCCCCTTCGCTGTGTTGGGTCGAAGTTTTACAGTCTCATCAGTCCATTCGAAGACCTCCTCTGGGGTATCAAAGAAGCAAAGAAGAAGGTGCGAGATTGAAATATCACCCTCAACCTAGCAGGATAAAGCAGAGCGTACTGCAGCTGCAGGCCCCTGAGACGGGCCTTGGCCGCTGCGAAGGATTGGCGTTGTTGTTGCACTTGTTTGGTATAGTCTGGAAAGATCAGGATATTGGCGTTGTCATATGTCAGCTTACCCTTCAGCCTCGCCTGCTTAAGGATCGTATCCCTGTCAGCATAGTTCAGGATTTTAGCGATCATAGGGCGCGGGCGCTCGCCCACCGGCGGCTTTTTCGTCAGCGCCCGATGGGCCCTCTCGATCACAAAGCAGCGAGAGAGAGCTTCAGGTGGATTCCAGCTCTCCAGCCATTGCGTCAGAAAGCTCTCAGCGTTACCCTTCTCACAGTCCTCCGGAAAACCAATGAACCTCAGGTTACTACGCCGTGCCCGCCCTTCCGCCTCCTCCGCCCTTTGGACAAGGCCCTTCCGTGTCCTTTCAAGTACCAGGACTCTTTTCTTCAGGGAAGAGACATCGTCTTCCACCTCCGTAATGCGTGTCTCTGTGCCCGCGATACGCTCCACAGCGTTCCGCAGGTCTTGCCGGAGGAGCATTACGTCCGAGCCCACCGCTCCAATCTTGGCATCTAAGACGTCCCGGGATTGCGTGATCGCCGCCATGAGGGCAGCGTTGTCCGGCACCAGCGCCGATGCGCCCTTCACGCCGGCCGCCTCCGTGAATTTGTCGATGGGCCCCTGTTTACCCTGGCCACCACCACCTCTCGTCATGGCGCTCTCGTTACGCGACACCAGCACACCACCAGGTCCCAGGTCCAAATATGGCCGCCAACCGTCTGACTCCCGCCCCGGGGATGTTAGGGGGGGAAGGGGGGCAGCGGGCTCTCCACAAGCGTCCTCAGTAGCAGCGAGAGGGCCCCGACCACGCCAACCAGCTTGCACACCCCAGCGGCACCAGGCCCGAGTTCAATTTGGGACCAATGCCACTGCCAGTGTCCCACCGGGGCCCGACAAGACCCCCAAATATTCACCTCTGGCCTCCACGTTCCCACTCGTAGTAACACTGACCTGGGAGATCTGTACTGTCTGTAGTCGTGCAAACGCGCCCTTCGGTGTGCAGGCGCCACCGCTCCGCAGTGGCTCGATATGCCCTCCGCTCCGAGTGCGTCCAGTGATTCCCAATCGGGGGCCCCCGCTGGTCTCAGCCCATCCAGCACCATCCGCCGCCGTGCCGCACAATGCGTTGTCTGTGGAAGCCCCGGGCCCCGGAAGACGCGGTGGGTCTGCGCGCCTCCGTCTACGTTGCAACTTCTCCACTCCGCCGGGCCACTCCAAAATCGAGGCCCCAGCTGTGTAGGCCGCTCCGGAGCGCTTCAATCACGAGCAACGCCCTGGCCGCTAAAATCAGACCCACGCCTCCACTCTTAGACAGGGGACGGCTGCCCGAATCAGGCACCGAACCAGCACGTTGAGACCCGTTTACAAGGACCAGGGCAGGATATACATGAAGGATACCGACAAGGCTGGTCGGAGCTCGCGCTCTACACGGCCGCCATGCTCCCTGGCCAAGCCACGCCCCTCCTAACTAATGTCTCTTACAGATATATTGTTACACAAGTAGTAACTTGTGCATTCCGCGGCTTGTGCTATTGTGGCAGGTACCATAGTGAACAGTGAGTTCAAGTCCAGTGTTGTTCATACACAAGCGCTAGGTGATTGTACTGCCCAATTGGCCGAGCTGCACTCTTTGGTGCTTGCTCTCAAGTTTGCAGAACCTTTCAATGACAACTTGTTCTTTTGGTCTCAGAATGAGTATCGTGATTCCAGAGGGAGCGCAATTAGGCTTTGGGTTTGAGTGGCAGATCTTAAAGAACGTCTGCCTCTCACACATGTTATTCACACTCTTGGCCACCAGCGTGTGGGAGCACACGCTGTTGGTAACAGTTTGGCTGATGAAGCAGCCAAATCAGCAGTAGCGACGTGTTCAGTTGCAGCGGTTACAAGATCCATGACTCAGATTGATAATGACAATTCAGAAAGTTCGAAACTTACAAGCTGAGATAATAAAATTGGAAACAGAAATAAAAGATCTTGACTTAAACGAAGCTACAGAGAAAAACTATGAAATACTTAAGGAAGTAATTGGTAAACATCAGGAAGACATCAAACAAAGAAAAGCATGCAAACTGAAGATGGACGTAATTAATTATAAGCAAGGGAGAATCTTCACCTTTGCTAAAAAATATGACTATCTAGTTGAACATGACATGAAGGATCAGGCAGGGAGTACATCCAAACCTGATAACATAAGCTCCAGTTCCACCACCATCAGCACCATACCTACTAGTGAAAGTGAGGCGGAATCAATGACCAGTGGCAGCAATAAAGATATCGTTTTTTTACGCGAGGTAAAAAGGATCAAAAGAGGGAACAGAGACTAACCAAATAGACAGGGAAATACATCAAAAAGACTAGGAGAGGGAAAAGAGGAGGAACCAGAAGGGGACAAGAGAGGCATGAGATTGAGGTCCTGGAACAAATGGAATTATCTAATAATCAAAGCAAAGGGGTAGAAGTGATCAATCTTAGTGACAAACTAATAACTAAGGATATGGTCAGTCTTTTGGACATGGGAATAGGCTTCTGTCCGAAAGACTCTGGGGATGTATGCAACTCGATCATTGATTTGTTCAAATTTACAAGGAACCTCAAACTTTTAAAAAAAAATTTGAACACAATCCAAAACCTAATAAAGCAGCAAAAACGTACCCTGGTGAGGTTTTTTCTGAATCATCTAGCATACAAGATATTAGAGATGCTGAAATATTACTGTCCATTACGGATGATGATCGAGACCATATGTCCATAGAAGAGTTTTTACTTGACCATGACATAGAGACTGATATTTCTATTTCCAGTGGATTAAGGGACAAATCCAGATGGACTCCCGCACTACCTAGTGGTAACGATATTGATGTTTTCCACAAGCTAGTGGGGGGAGACATGTATAAAATACTGAACTCTAACAGGAGGCATAAACAAAGACTGAAAGATAATCTAACACCTGGGGAACGTAAGGCACCGATGGAGCTTACCCAGTTACAGGACATTACCATAAAAGAGGCTGATAAGGGGGGGAATATTGTGATTATGAACATTCCTGATTATAACAAATAGATCCTCTCACAATTGGGAGATCGAACATACCATGAGAAACTCAGGGACAATCCCATCCCACCCCTAACTAAGCTGATCAATACACATTTGAGAGAATGGCGCAATAAGGGCCTGATTGACCAGGATGAATTTTTTTATCTTGAAGTGGACAAACCCAGATATCCCTGTATTTATACACTGCCCAAAGTGCACAAACAACAAGAATTCTCGCCTGGCCGACCGACTATTTCTAGTATTGGTGGGCCCACTGAAAAACTCTCCTAATATGTGGAAGTATTCTTACAGCCCATGGTAAAAAATCTACCATCCTATATTAGAGACACTAAGCACATCCTTAGTGTCCTAGCAGATGTAAGCTGGGAAGATGGGATGATTTTAGCAACATTAGACATCACAAGTCTTTACACTAACATCAGAATTGACCTGGGAATACAAGCAGCACAGATGTTTCTCGATAGGTGGCCAGCTAACCAATGGGAACATGTTAAGATGATTATCTCCATGATCGAAATAATTTTGAAACACAATGTATTTCTTTTTGAAACACAATGGTACAAGCAAATACAGGGTGTTGCGATGGGCTCCAGGTTCTCTCCTTCGTATGCCAACCTGTTAATGGGTTGGTTTGAGGAGAAGTGGATCTGGGGCCCGAAAGGAAGAAAATGGAGCAAATCAATCATCTACTGGGGCAGATACATTGACGATTGTATCCTGATTTGGGCAGGCTCCATGGACAATCTGGTATTATTCTGTGAGTTCGTGAACACTAATGATATGGGCATTAATTTCACCTACAATCTCAGCCATGCACAAATTGAATTCTTGGATGTGACCCTTTATATTGAGGACAATCAGATCCAAAGTAGACTGTACCCCAAACCCACTGCGTGTAACGCAGTATTGAACGCTAAGAGTGCACACCCTAGACATCAGATAGAATCAATACCTTATGGAGAACTAGTAAGTGCTAGGAGAAATTGTAGTAATGACAGAGACTTCCTAACATGCATGAATGAGATGAAAGAGAGATTCAGAGACAGGGGTTACAACTCTAAAACAATTGCAACAGCAGAAAAGAGGGTAACCGGAATCAATAGAGCTGACACTCTTAGAGAAGGAATACAAAAATAAAAGATTTCCTCCAAAGTCAGAATGATAACAGATTACAATGAAACAACATGGGCACTCAAAAAGAGTATGAAAAACATTGGAAAGTCCCTATGTTAGACAAATCCCTAAATAAATTCATCTCTGATAGTCCCTTCATCACATATCGGTGGGGGAAAAATATCAGATCCATGCTCAGTCCCAGCTATCCCACACAGGCGAGCACCACGACTTGGAGGAGTGCGACGCCTGCCAGCACCTTAAGCCTAAATCACGGCGGGAGCGCCGGATGAAGTTGCTGTCGGCGCGCTTGTCCAGGTCGGTGTCATCCCAGCGTCTGTCCCCTACCTCGGAAGCAAGGAGCCGCCGGTTTTGTCTGCGACATCGTCTCTCGCCGCAACCCCTATCGCATGGCTCACCGGTTGGTAGGTCCTTCAGTTTGCCCCCGTGGCCCTGTCCTCCTTCCGCAGTGGGTGCCAACTCCCCTTGGGACATGCGCCCCCACTTGTCGCCTTCCTACCCGCCGTTTCTGGCGCAGGGGCGACTAGGGCCCAAATGACAGCCTGTGCTGCGGCTCTGCAGGCTTCTTTGGCCCTTCCTACACCTCCTGAAACGTCCGCGGATCCCTTGCCTCACGTGAGGACTTCCGCGGAGTCGCCAGCTGCTCCGGCGCTGAAGGTTTTGGCTTCAGGTCATAGGAGGGTGGTGTTGTCGAGGTGCGGTCCTTCAGGGTTCTCCTCTTCGGCGCCTGGCGTCCCTGCCTCGCCGCAAATCCCTACGGGGCTCCCTGTGGCGTCACAGGAGATCGCTGGGACTCACGGGCTTGGCCCAGAGTCCCGCTCGGTCCTTTGAGCAGGCGCCTGCCTCGTCAGAGGTCGAGCTGGTGCCATTTCGGCGCTGGGAGCCTTCCTCCACGGCTCCGGTGGAGTCCTGGTTGGAGGCTAGGACCTGAGGTGCTTTCCCGAGTCCCTCTCGGTCCTTGACATGGGTGGCTGCCCCGTCTAAGGCCGAGCCAGCGCCTTCTCGGCGCCGCTCCTTCGATGTTCTGGCCTTGACCCCGCCCCATTCTCCTGTAGAGCACGTGGTGGCAGAAGTCGAACTGGCGCCACGGATGCCCACTCCGGCGCCGGTTGACGGCGATCAGGCACCGATGGCGGACTTCACGGAGCTGCGCCGGCGTCGGGTTCTTGATTCGTCTCCTGAAGTCCCTTCTTCTCTAGAGGTCTGTCATCTGTTGGTGTGTTCCTCCCCGGAGACAGGGCGCTGTATTGTTGCTTTTTCACCTGCATCTTCCAGGGAGGCCTCCTTGCCGTCCCCATGGCCTAAATCCTCTAACCCTTCTTTCCGTGGCTCGCGGATGGCTGTGCCACCGGCCTCTCCACCTTCCCCTGAGGCCCCTCAGGTCCCCCATTCATCTGTGGATCCCCTCTATTCTGGGGTTAGTCGCTCCCCCCTGGATTTGGGGATGGGCGGCTCAGTCTGCAACCGCCACCTACGGAGGAATTACTTTCTACTCCATGGCACCCTACTGAGGCCAGTGTTTCCTTTGTTCAGACTATTTCCACGGCTTCTGGTATTCTGAGCATGGGTGAACCTGTCACTCCATTTCCTACGGACAACCTCTTGGAAGTTCTCCACCACGGCTCTGGTGGACGGGAGTTGTTCCTTCCTTTTGAAGCGTCACTCCATAATTCTCTTATGGGGGCGCCCTGCCACAGGCGATCCGGTGCCTCAGGCGCTACTGCATCGCCACTGTCCCGTCCGCACGACCCGGTCTGTCTTTCTTTCCACCCTTCTTCTCAAGGCCCTCTTCTGCGGAATGCTTTTCGTGCTTGCCCAGGGTGTTGTTTCCTCCGTCTCGGGAGGCCTGGTGGTTAGATTCATGGGGGCGTAATGTCTTCGCTTCTTTTTCATGTCTCTCATGGGGGTGCCCGTGGTGATCTGCGGGACCATGTGTTTGATGGTTGGGAGTTGGCCGTGTTTATTCTTCGTGCGGCTTTGGTTGTTGCTGATGCTCTCAGCCGTGCTATGGCCACTTCTGTGGCGCTCTGTCGCCATGCTTGGCTACGTGATGCTATTTTTCCTGAAAATATTAGGGAACGTCAGGTTGACCTACCCTTTGACGGGGTCCTTCTGTTTAACACTCATGCGGACTCTGCCATTCAGCGTCTTCTTGCGGGGCTCCGTCCTCCTCCTCCTCCTCCTCAGTAGTTTGGTTCATTGATCCTCCGGGTCTTGGTGTGAGGTGTTGTCCCACTGCTCCTGGAATCTGGTGTTGGAGTGACCGTTACTTTCTGTGAGGTTTGCTGTGCCCTCGGGGTCCTTGGTTGGCTCACCTCTTCGGTTGGCTGCTGGTTCAGCCCATTTTTGGCAAGAATGTACTTTGTGGCTGCTTACTAAGCCTTCTGTGGTTCTGCCGCAGATTTTATAGTTTGTCCTCTGATGCGGGATTCTCTTCCCTAAGTGTGGTCCCCATACTTTCTTGGGACGTGTCCTACCCTTCGTGGGGTATTTGTAGCTATTGGATAGCCCTGTCTTACACTGGGAAGGTGTGGGCTCCTCTTTGTGGGTTCCTCGCCCTTCCTGGTGTCGCTGTAGGCGGCTGGTGCGTTTTCTTGGGCAGCTGCGGCATTGTTTTGCTGTGTTTTTGCTCTTTGTCTGCCGTTCCGCCTGGTCCTCTGCCTGGTGTTCCAGAAGGGTTCTTTTCCTGTTTTGAAGGCTTGGTTCGTCTTACTTGATTCTCCTCTTATCTTCCGGCTGGTCGCTCTTCTTCAAGGATCAGTTCTGTCTGGAGTGGTCCCCTTCTGGGTTTGTTCGGGATTTTTCTGGCCTCGCCTTTGTTGACGGGCAATGTGGTCTGGGCTTTCAGTTTCGTGGTGCTTGTCAGCGTCCATCTGCGCCCACCTACTCTTCTGGTCCATGGTCAGGGGCCTTGGTGTGGAGCCTGGTGCCCCTGCTTCCTGTTTCACGGGAGCCGTGTGAGACTTGTTTTTCTTCTCCCGCCTACCTTAGTTCTAAGGCGCTGTTCTGTCTCGCCTGTTGACTCCCAATTGTGATGGATTCGGCTGCCCTCTCCCCTGGGTGTGTTCCGATGGAGGGCTCTTATCTTCGTTTCTGCCCTTTCTCCTTGGAGTTTCTGGGTTGCTCTTCTTCCTCGGTACTCCTCTGCATTGCATGTACCTCTAGGGCTTCCGATGCAGGTCCCTGGAACATTGACTGGCCTTGGGGTGTACTGGCCTCCTTTCGTCTTGCCCTCGCTTTCTCCTGTTTGGTGAGGGCTGTGCTGCCTCTTTTGTCATTTTGAAACATTCCCTGTGGGGCCGGTGTTCTTCCACAATGCTGTGGTTCTCTTCTGCTGTGGGGGGGACTGGACTCTTTTCCCTGTCCCTGTAACTCATCCCCTGTTGGGGAGGACTGGGCTGTTTTTTTCCCTGTCCCTGTGAATTGTCCCCTGTTGGGGTCTTGTGTTCGCCCGAGCTGGGGAGGTCCTCTTGCAGACCCTCCTCTCCTCTGGGTATGGCTAGGGTATTTATTCTACATTAAGGAATCTGCGGCTAGTAGCTTCTATCAGATGTGCGAGTTACTTATCTTCGGTAACGATGTATCTGGTAGAGACGATTCTAGCCGCAGATTCCTTCACGACCCCTCCTGCCTCCCCATTCTGCGAGGACCCTTCTTTGGTCTTCTGCACTCACCTGCCTCCTGGTGGTTGTCTTCTGTAAGTGCCTTTTCTTACTCCCTCCCTTGGGGGATGCTAGTCTTGTTATTGCTCCATTTCTTCCCTTCTGGTGATTGGTTGATAATTTCATGGGTGCTTCTGCGCTCCTGTACCCTGGTCTCCAGTGGGGGGCTGCTCGTGCTCTCCTTCTTTCGTTGATTGCACTTATGACTCCTGTGCAATCCTTGGGGTTGAGGTCTCTTGGCTGGATCTCCACCCTTAGCTCTTTTCGGGAGATGTTTCTCCCTGCTGGTGTTGTCTGGGGGTGAATTGTTGGTCCTCTTTCATTCTGGCCTTGATGCCCTCTCTGTTCTGGGGTGTGGTTGTAGACTTCTTTGTCTGCTGTGCAATTTTTCATGTGCCTTCTGCCCCAGGGAGGCTGTTGTATTTGTTGCAGCCTTGCTTGCAGTAGCTGGGCTCTGTTCTTTCCTTCCCTGACTTTGGGTGCCATAGTGCCTGGCACTATTCTGGATGGTGCTGTTCCTCACCGTTCGTTTCTTCCAAAGAAAAGTGACGTAGGCGCGCCGAGGTGGGACTTATGTATCCTTGTTGATGTCATGAACGCGGACAACGTCAGGGCTGAGTCACTTGGTGTCGTCCTCCCGGCGCGCAGGGATGCTGCAGCAAAAAGTTTTCAGGATCCAGTCTTAGGACTGGGGATAATTCTACGTTAAGGAATCTGCGCCTAGAATTGTCTCTACCAGATACATCGTTACCGAAGGTAAGTAACTCGTACTATAAAGGAAGACATGTTAGAAATGAATTCTCCATTATCTTATTTTTTGGAAATGAATCGCTTGATCAAAGAATAATATATTGCGGACATAGTTCTGAGTATTGCAAATATTGAGGAACTCCGAATGTAGGTGTAGGAGTTATTTTTTAACAAATAGATCGCATTGTATAATGGCGGATGTTTTGTGCACACATGTGGGCAACTATGGCAGAGGCAGATGGGTTTCCGTGGAGTTTGAAGAATGAAAAGGGTTTCTATTAGCAAATAAGAAGTTTGATGTGGTTTTATAAACATATTACAAGATGGCCTACGCACCCTTTCTGGAACATAGTCCGTCATTGAATGAATTGAATAACATTGCACCATACATAAGGAAAGGTGGTATTTTTAAAGGTTGGGAAATGGCGTCTCCCGTTTGATCCTGACTTTGGTGATAACAGACTCCTACGAGGGACAGGTATGACAGAGTGAAAAGCAGGAGGGGGTTTATTTAAACCCATGATCGTAAAACTTGGGTGCGGGCTTTATGCAGCACTGATTATGTTGTGGATTGACTTTTGTGATAAGGGCAGAGGTGCATGCGACGCTGTGTCTTGAGCAGATTAGGTGAATGAGAGCTTGTGGAATGCTAGTACAGGGTGCGTTCATCGAGCCTAACACATGTTTCTTGTTCTTTCGTTTTTAGGTCTCGCCCTGGCGAAAGCGCGCGAATCGCGTTCTCGCCGCGAGACCTATAGCCGTCAGCTCTGCTTCCAGGAGCCAAGACGGAGACAAGAGATGTGCACGCACAGCATGCCGGTATCGGATCAGGTCGCGCGCTTGAACACGCGCTCCGATTCCGGCATGCTCTTCAGTCACCATGGATCACGCACGCACACACACAGCCACACATATACACACGCACAGCTACACACACGCACACACACAGCTACACCCACACACGCGCACATACCCCCACTCCCCCCCACTCACTGGCTGCACCTTCACGCAGTCCACGGGGTACATGAGGCAATGCTCCATGATGCCGCCCACGGCCCGGCCAGCATGTGGGTGGTGATGGTGGATCCCTCGGGCAGCGCTTTGAACTCCAGACCCTCCTCCTGGTCGTCCTGCTCCTGCTGGGCTGCTACGTGGCGTGCCTTAGGAGACACGCGCTGTGACTCGACTCGCGCTGTGAACGCGCACGTCTCTTCTCGCACTCCACAACGCTTTCACGAGCGAGAGCGCCTTTCTTTGTATCAGAAGCACTGTGTGCCTTCCAGCACTAATGCGTCACCGGACTCCGATAACACCCCCTGACCCCGCCCCCACTACTCGGCGGTAGAAGCAGCAGTGTCACAGTTAACTTCCGGTGCCATCTGCCGCTTTTACTCTATCCCAACGCACCGATTTTGAGGGGATGTGGTGTACAGTACCCTGGGGCGCAGATGGTATTGTTGTGGGTGCTACAATGAGTATTCTAGGATCTATGCCGCGGAGCGGCTCTTTTCAATCTGTGAGCAGCGGAGCCTGCACTGGGTGCATGGCTCCACAGCTCTCCTGCCTGCCCCACCCCTGGCGCACCTGCAGCCCGGAGTGGCACCGCCCATGCCCGTCCTGCTACTGGTGCTTCACTAGGACACCTGGCCTCCACCAGTCCCTCCCCCGTGATGCGGAAATAGTACATTACACACCAGCCTGCACGCCGGCTTTCTCTCCTGCACGCACCACACCTGTACCTGCCAGCCTTTTTGCAGAGCTCTGACCTGTGCCCTCCTCTAACAGCTCCGACAGCCCACCCATCATGGCCTAAAACCAGCACTCCGGCACTGCAGTCAGCGGTTCCCCAGGGGGCAACGGAAAGCCCAGGAAAGTAGCACTCATCACCGGCATCACAGGGCAGGAAAGAGTGTAGGTGCAGCATTATTGCATCTAATATGGCCCGACTTAATGTTTTCTTTTAACTTACCTGTGCATTCCTTTCCCATTAACGACATATGCTTCCGTTCCTGGGTTCACATCCAGTTTAAAGCTGCTTTCTGGAAGCTGTAGTCTTATTTAACATCAGCTGAATGGAGCTGTTGTATTGCATGATTACATTATTCAAAATACATAATAAGTATTGTAAATATGGGTTTCTGGATGCTTGAAAGATCATATTCCGCCCTCTAGGACAATTGTGGTTCGGCGATGTAAAGCAGTTGTACCATCTATAAAGTCCCAATAAATTCAAATCGAGGACAAGAGCGGGACATCAGGTAGTGGTGGCCAGTTGTTTGGTGTGGTTAGTTAACTAGTGTGAGGTCCTTAGTTATTCTTTTTTGTAGCACAGGTTTTATTTATTAAAACCTTTTTTTTGACTCATCACCTGTTGCTTTGTGGCGATCCCATGCTTTTGCAGTCTTTCATTGAAAAAAAGATAGTGGAATTGTGAGGGGCATTTATTTAGTGCCTACCAGTTGAGTACGTAAAATGGATTTATTGCCCTTTTTGTGAATGTATTTAAAAACATGGTGAACTTCTTATGTAACTGATGAGTGGCAAGTGCAGATATGGTGTACCTGCTGAGTCAGCCAGCAGTTGATCCCAGGGCTGTCATCATCAATTTTCCACACACCCTCACCCTCACACCCCCTCTCACCCTCACTCACTCTCACACACCCTCACATACCTCACTCACTCACACACCCTCTCATCCTCACACACCCTCTCATCCTCACACACCCTCTCACCCTTACACACCCTCACACACCCTCTCACCCCTCACCCCTTCACCCTCACACCTCCTCACCCTCACACCCCCCTCACCCCCCCCTCACCCCCACACCCCCTCACACACTCTCACCCTCACACATTCTCACCCTCACACCCCCTCACACCCTCTCACCCTCTCACCCCCTCACCCTCACACCCCCTCACCCTCACACCCCCTCACCCTCACACCCCCTCACACACTCACCCCCCCTCACTCTCACCCCCCCTCACCCACTCATCCTCACACACTCACCCTCACACACACTCACACACCCTCACCAGCATAGCATAACAAAACACAGCATAGCATAACAAAACACAGCATAGCATAGCATAACAAAACAAAGCATAGGATAGCAAAACATAGCATAGCATAACAAAACAAAGCATAGGATAGCAAAACAAAACATAGCATAACAAAACATAGCATAGCAAAGCATAGCATAATAAAACACAAGAAAACATAGCATAAGAAAACATAGCATAGCACAGCAAAACACAAGAAAACATAGCATAGCATAATCAAACAAAGCATAGGATAGCAAAACTAAACATGGCATAGCATAACAAAACAAAGCATAGGATAGCAAAACTAAACATGGCATAGCATAGCAAAACAAAGCATAGGATAGCAAAACTAAGCATGGCATAACAAAACAAAGCATAGGATAGCAAAACAAAGCATAGCATAACAAAACATAGCATAACAGAACAAAACATAGCATAACAAAACACAACACATAGCATAACAAAACATAGCAAAACACAACAAAACATAGCATAGCTTAACAAAACATAGCAAAACATAGCATAGCAAAAAAACATATAATAGCATAGCAAAACATAGCATACCAAACACAACAAAACAGACGCATAGCATAACAAAACATAGCATAGCAAAACAAAGCATAGCATAATAAAACACAACAAAACATAGCATAGCATAACAAAAGATAGCATAGCACAACAAAACATAGCATAGCATAACAAAACACAGCATAGCATAACCAAACACAGCATAGCATAACAAATCCAAGCATAGGATAGCAAAACATAGCATAGCATAACAAAACAAAATATAGGATAGCAAAACAAAACATAGCATAGCATACAGCATCACTCCGCACCACCACAGCATCACTCAGCACCACCACAACATCACTATGCGCTACCGCAGCATCACTGAACGCTACAGCATCACTCGTTCGCCATTACATCACTCAGCGCCACCACAGCATCAACCTGTGCAACCATTCAACAACACCTGGTTCAAATATGTTCTCTCAATGTTTCAAGCTTTATTACAAAATTAACAAAAAGATTTTAATATTTCACTTCGGTTCTTGGATTTTCGTCGCAATAAAATACACTGAACATAATCTTCACAAAAGTTATTTACAAACCTTTAAGCTATTGCCATTATAAATTACAATAACTTTTATCTAAGTATTAATTATTGAATTGTTATTTGTAATATCAATACATGTAAGTCACGCAAATACAACACATACTGCATTACAAACGCTATAGGTGTCACATTTGCGAAAGTTATAACTATTGGCATTGTAAATGACAAGGCTATTAATTTCGCTATTTTCAAAAACAAAACATGAATACAAATGTTGTCATTTACAATACCAATAGCTCAAACTTTCCTAATGTGAGACCTATTGTATTGCAAATGCTTGTTTGGGACATGGTACGGACTGACCTCTGTGCTAAGGGCAGTGGTTAACCGCGACGATGAGTCTCGGGTAGTTTTGGTAAATGGGAGTGTGTGGAATGCTAGTGGAGGGTGCGTTATCGGGCCTGACACTTGATCCTTTTTCGTTTCTTGAGACACGGCGATGGAAATGGAATCGGACAGCACAGATGTGTGTTTTTAAATGTGAGCTCACATGGTCTATGGATTTTTAAATGGTAGGAGTTAATATCAACACCGCGTTGAACAAGGGACATTATGAATAAGATGGTAACAGTGTGGGTAGCTTCGGATTCAGCATTTTCGTAAATCTTTGCCTAAAATACTAAGAATGGGTTATGCTCCGGGTCACATTTTTGTGGAGATTGCTGATATGGAATTATGAAGGATTTCTTCTGAGAAAAGCTTTTGCCTCTTATGTCGATACATGGAACCTCTGTGGGAGGTGTTTGAAGCTATTGAAAATGTGTTTACTTTACTCTAGGGGTGACTATACGCCCGGGTGTTCTAGGATAAGTGCAGAGGGGCTGATAGAAGTTGATGCCTGCCATGAAGATGTTCGTCGAGTGAACTTTTGTATGTCCTTTCTCTCCTGATCACTGAACACAGGATCATTAGGAGAGGTGAGAATTTGTTTTTGCACCTTGGCGTTCACTCCTAGTATAAATTTGGATTACAAAAATTATGCAAAAAATTATGCTTGAAAGAAGATGAAAGGTTTGTGCTTCTTCCATTGTTAGAACAAACAAATGGAATATCGGTTTTGGATTTGATGGTGCTATAGAGGGATTTACTAACCATTGGATCTACAGAAGAGCCACTGGAGGTAAGAGTTGGTAATTTGTAGGTGTCCTTTTTTGTGCTCATTTAAAACCAGGCTGATCGTGTTTTTTTTTCTCTCCTGGCTTGGTAGTTAGAATGTTTTCTATTTACCATTCAGGTCTTAATAGTACACTAGAGATTTTTGCGAACTATACAAATTGATTGTAGACAAGACTTCCCTCAAGTTGGAGAGTTGGTAAGCTGTTATATATTTAATTCTGGTTTTATTGGAAAGCAAAATGTGAGGACCAGGTGATCAAATTTGACTGGGGTGAAATTTTTGGGAGTGAAGAATAATAAGTGGTACTGCTGATGATTAGACTAGGTATAATGATGCAATTATTGATTGAAAATTAATTAGTACAAAATTGCAGAGGCAGGAAAGTTCATTATACGCAGTGACTTGGTCACAACCAACTCGCTGGACAGAGCGGTTTTGTGGATAATGGTCCTCAGGCTGGCTGAGAACCTCTGACTTTTCCCGGAATGTCCAGGCTTCCCTCATGGATGTACACAAACCTCTAGGAACTCAAAATTATACAATTAGTATCCTATCTGGATAAAGGGCTCACGACAATATGCGTCTGGGGTGATTACAAAACCGATTTTTTTATTGATATTTAGCAAAGGTAAAAATATAAAAGACACATAATTATATCCAATGTCCATATACATATGCAAATACTTGGTCATTTGGGGTGGATAACAACAATTATCTCCATCACGTATCTTATCATTCATATCCTCATACAGTGATCTCACCGAGACATGTGTTAAATCTTATACAACATTAAGGGCCAGATGTACGACCCTTTTTTGCGGCCACAAACGGGAGATCCTCCTGTTTGCGACCGCAAAGAAGGGAATGGCATGTACAAATGATATTTTGCGAGTCACTGACTCGCAAAAGAGCATTTGCGACTCTCGCTATTAGGAAGGGGCATCCCTTCCTAATAACGAGTCACCATGCCATGTACTATTGTTTTGGGTCTGCATTTGCTGCCACAAAACACTCGCAGTTTACCACCTACTTCAAGTAGGTGGTAACCACTCACGAACCGGAAGGGGGTCCCAGGGGACTCCTTGCCCTTTGTGACAAAATATTTTTAAAGATCTGTCAGTGGTCCCAGGGACCACTGCCTGCCCTAAAAAAACGGAAAACTGAAAAGTTTCATTTTTGTTTTTTAAATGCATTCCGTTTTTCTTTAACCCCTTCCAGGCTGATGACGAGCTCAGCTCGTCATGTAACGCGGGATTTTTAAAATCGCCGCGCACAGCGGGAAAAGCCGCCGCAGGGATGCGGTTAAGGAAAACGGGCTGCATTTAAAAAAAAAAAAAGAAATACTGCTTTATTTAAAAAAAACAGTCACAGACGCGGTGGTCTGCTGACCCCTGCAGGCATCCATCCCTGGGAGTGCTAGCCATTCCTAATGGGGTCGCAATTCACGCCTGCCTTATTAATATTAATGAGGCGTGCAATTTGTGACCCCCTTTAGGAATCGCAAATAGTGTCTGAGACACTGTTATTCATCCCAATTTGCGAGGTGAGTCGCAAATTGGCGGGTCGTGCATCTGGCCTTAAATTCTTTAACATAGTGTTTCTTGGTTGTTTGCCCTTTTTACAAAGACATGCATTCTGGTAATACTTTTAGAAATACATAAATGGATGAATGCCTTGTTTTCAGTCTCTACGTGTGTTTTTCCACAAAATTGCGCCTACATCATCAAGCCACGTTTGCATAATATTAATAAGTACCTGTTTTTATGAAATATTTACATTTGATGTCAGCCGTGTGTGTGTCTGCGTCTGTCTGTCTGGCAGTTACACCAGTAAATATACTGGAGCTTGCAGGAAGGAACGACAAGCCGAGTGGCTACCAAGTGGGGCTCAATTGATAAAACTGCAAGCTGAAGGGAGGCTGTGATGGGGCCCAAAATTGTAAGAGATAAAAACGATACAAAGGGTGAAGGGCCAGGCCGGTCTAAATGCAGTCCTTCAAGTATCAGGGTGGTTCAAGATGTGAATGTCTGCATCAGGCTCTGTAGATAGAGATCCTCAGCGGCGTCCCAGAGCTGGGACGAAGATGCTGGGAGCAACGCAGCTCGGCGTGTGCTTCCCTCATGGACATACCCTTCGATGGCACGGGTATCTTCGGAGACAAGGCAGACTCTGCGCTAGATCGCTTTAAGGACTCACAGGCTCCAGCCAAATCCTTAATCCTCTCGGCTGCCCCACATCCCCAGTCATTTTGTAGGTACAGAAGGGGCTTACAGCCATGCCAACCCTAACCCAGCCCCTGAGCCGTGCAAGCTTCCGAGCTTCAGCATGGCTCCTACCTGTCTTGTGGGTCGGGTACTCAGTGGCCTGGTCCGGCCACTTCCACCCCTGCAGCTGCAGCCTCCAAACCTTCCTAATATTACCCTTTAAGATCATGGACGTCCAGTTGGTGGCAGAATGCGCCATCACCTCCACCACTGGTAGTCCATAACATCAGACAGGTGGGTTCTGCATATCGTCCGAAGGGGCTACTCCCTCTGATTCGCACTACCATCCCTCCATCTTACTACCAGCTGATGGAGGATTATTGACCCTGCTCTGCAAGGAAGTCATGGCTCTCTTAAACAAGGGAGCCATAGAGAGGGGTTCTGGTGCCAGAAATAGGCTGTGGCTGCTATTCCCGCTACATTCCCGTCCCCAAAAAGGACAAAGGACTTCGGTCTATCCTAGATCTCCGAAACCTCAGCTACTTACACAAAAAAGAGATGTTCAAGATGCTCAGGTCTTACCTGCCCTGGACCAAGGGAACTAGATGGTAATACTGGACTTGCAGGATGCTTATTTTCACATCCCCATCCTGCCTGCCCATTGGCACTACCTGCAGTTTATAGTGAGCCCCAAGCATTTGAAGTTCACCCTGCTCCCTTTTGGCCTTAACCAGCGTCCCTTGGGTGTTCAGTAATGTGATGTCGGTGGTTGCATCTCATCTGCGCTGGTTAGGGGTTCCAGTCTTCCCATATCTCGACGACTGGCTGCTGAAGGCTTGCTCGCCCTAGGCTGTCATTTCCCTCCTCCAAGCTATGGCTAACTTCCTGCATTCGCCGGAGTCCACTATCAACTTGCCTGAGTCACACCTGGCTCCCTCTTAGACACTCCCTTTCATTGTAGCTGTTCTGGACACAATGTAGTTGTGGCTTATCTTCCCGAGCAGCGATTCCAGGAAATCCAGTCTATTTTACCAGTGTTTCAGCCTCTGGGTTTCGGTGAGACTGACTATGAGGCTCCTGGGCCTCGTGGCCTCCTGCTGGTGACACATGCCGAATGGCATATGTGGGCTCTGCCGTGGGATCTGAGGTTCCAGTGGGTGCAGCATCAGGGGAGTCTTATAGTGCATATCTCAGTGGGAACTCCAAAGAACTTGCATTGGTGGCTAACGAACTGCGATTGTCAGAGGCAGACCCCTCTCCCTTCCCCAACCAGAGCTCATGGCAGTGACAGTTGAGGTCACTCCTGGGATGGGGCCACATGGGAGCCGTGGAGATTAGAGGACTCTAGAGGACTCTGGTCTCCTGCGGAATCCAGACTCCACATCAGCATGCTGGTGCTCCTTGCAATCCGATTGGCGTTGAAAAGCCTTTCTACCCTCCATCAAATGAAGGTTGGTGCAGGTGTTCACGGACATCACCACCGCCATATGGTACTGCAGCAAACAGGGCGTGGTGAGGGGTGAACCCTCTGTTAAGAGGCCTTGCGTCTCTGGACATGGCTGGAACAGCAGGGTGTATATACCCGGAGATTCAATACCTTACAGATTCTTTGAATGCCAGAGCGGGCAAGCTCATTCGTCATCTTTCTGCTCTGTCTGCTTTCTTGCGGGTGCCTGACCAACCCTTTTTATTTTAGTCCCCTATTGTAAATAGATTTTTTTAATGGCCTTGTACATATGTTCCGCTCTTCTCCTCTTATTATGCCTCAGTGCGACCTTAATTTGGTCCTCACACACTTGATGTGTGCTTCTTTTGAGCGTCTTCACAGTTGTCTCCTCGGGCTTCTTACCATCAAACCAGCTTTTCTTGTGCCTATTACATCGGACCGGAGGGAGAGTGAGCTGCAGCCTTTATAAACCAAGCCTCCATTCTTATCAGTTTATCCGGACAAACTGCTTCTTCGCATTAGGGCCTCTTTTCTGGACAATAGTGGTGACACCATCGCACGTGGGCCAATCTGTCACCTCACCTCACCTACCTTGTACACTCCTCCACATCCTTCTAATGAAGAAGAGCGACTCGACAGCCTGGAAAGAGAAAGAGCATTGTCGTTCTAACTTGACCGCAGCCGAGATTTCCAGGTGGATAACTTACTCTTTTGATAGGTCATTCCCTGCATCAAGATCTGCTGCCTACTCCCAAAGAAGCAGCCTCTGGAAAGCTAACAGGCAAATTCCACCAGAACTAAATCTGCAACCACTGTATTAGTACGTGGAGTCCTAGTCCTGGACATCTTCCAGAGAGCAGCATGGGCTTCTCTACACATATGTACCATGCATTACTGCCTGGACAGTGTGGTCCGCAGGTACGAGCATTTTGCCCGTTCTGTCCTACAGGGCTTCTTAGTTTAAATTTGTCCGCAGACCTAGCAACAGTGATTGTATAACTTGAGTATCTATTCAAAGGTAAGGAATCTGCATCTAGAAGTCTCTATCAGCTGAACAAGTTACTTACCTTACTTTCGATAATGCCTTATCTGGTAGAGAAAACATCTAGCTGCAGGTTCCTTACTGACCCACCCATCCTCCCCATTGTTCAGACCAATTTCTAGGGTCAGGGATGATCCCTTTCAATGCCCTAGTTTCAGTGCACTTCATGGCTCCGGGCTGCTGATGTGGAAAGTCGTGAAAATTAACTGATGTCAGCGTGCCGAGGTGGCGCCTATATAGGTGATGCAGATATCACTTCTGGCACGGCCGACGCGGGGAGCCAGTCTACGCCACCTACTGGCGTGTAGGAGTACTGCTCAGGAAAAATCTCTTGGATCCAGTCTGATGCTTGTGTAAATTCAAAGGTAAGGAATCTGTGGCTAGATATTCTATGTACCAGATAAAGCCTTTCCTAAGATAAGTAACTTGTTCTTCCAGTGGCTACTCTATAGCTAAGCTTTCTAACTGCCTTCCCTGTTCTGTGGACTGGCCCCTTTATTACATTTTAAAAAGTCTCAAGTTGGTATTCAGAACACTGTAGCCAACAATAGTTCATGATCCGCTTCTGAGGGGTACAGAAAGGAATAAAGTAAGAACCTGATGTTGGGCGCAGGGGTTACTCTTAAATGATATGCTGCTTTGTCACTTTTGGCCCATTACGAAGCTAACCCAGAGCTGTATGATGCCAACTAGTAGCGTGAGGTCAGCACTGAGACAAAAAAAACTGAGTATTCAGTTAGGGCGGCTCTGGGATTTTCTAAGGTGATGAATCTGCCGTTATAATACCCACCAGAAAAAGCGTTGCTGAAGGTAAGTAACTTGTTTGTTTGAAATGTTTTGCTGATTTCTACAATTAGGTGCACAGAAGTTGTATTATGTACGATAATGTTTTGCCCTGTTAATTGTTGATGAAATGAGCTAGTATAGAAAAGGGAACTGTAATACTTACCTTCTTGTCTTCAGTGGCATCTAAACTCTTCCTTATTGCCCAACAAGGATCAAAGCAGGTATGTCTCTTGAAACGGAGATTGCCCTTGTTTAGATGCATTTCTGTTATTGAAATGTATGGGTATATAAAATATTGCTGCTTTAATTTCCATTATTTACTTTTTCCTTTAGTTGCTAGATGCATATTTTCAACGATCATCCAAGGAACAGAAAGAAGCATTTTTGAAAAAACATGGATTTACCTTACTGGCCAATCAGTTGTATCTGCACCCAGGAACCAGAGCACTGATCAATTGCTTTTTGGAAATGTTGTTTGGGAGACCTTTTGGCCTTGATGAAGAGTATGTATTGCTTGTTTCAGGACCTACCTATGTTCACATTTCATTTTAAATGTTTTAAAGTAAATATTAATTTCTTAGCATTTCGTGTTTTTAAACAACGTTATTTAATGTTTTAAACATGGGCAGTAGAAGTCTATCAGTGGAAACAAGTCTGATCCAAAAATTATTAAAAGTAACAAGCAAGTGAGAGAATTCAGAAAGCACATCTTTGAATGTAGCACATCTGTCCCGGTTGGCATAAAAATCAGTTATGAAATCTCCAAGAGTATTTTACAAAGTTATATTAAGGAAAAGGATAGTGAAAGGGACAAAATGCAGGTAAATATATCTTTGATGTGGCAAGTAAGTCAACTTAGGCTATAAGGCCTATGTTTGCAGTAAGAATCCATTGTGGAGAACATAAACGTGTAGCTGAAAACCATCATTATGTATAGGACTGAAAGATTGTCTACTTGAATTGTGATAACCTATCTCTGACGGTTGTTGTTACTTTTTATTAACCACATAGATCCATAGTCGAAGGGACTGGAGCCTACTGTCTCCAAGCAATAGTTTGTTTAGCATCGAGTCACAACTTAGAGATCAAGCTACCATATTAAGATGAGAGCATATGGAATTTCGTCAACAGGTTTGTCAAGAAGAAACACTCTGTACTTTGTTACAGTTACGAAAATGTTTTAATCTGAGCACCAGTCCACTACATTTATTAGTGAGTTCTAGTTTATTTAGATCCCTTCCGAATTGTCTGATACACCCATACCCCAAATTCCTAAAGCAGCAGTAGTTTCATGTAAGCAATTTTCTTATATTGGGTAACTGCAAAATTACTCAACTTAGTTGGATTGAGTTCTTGGCTCTTAGGAGCATCATAGATTTTAAGTTTTGGATCACCTCTACAGCAATACCCATAACTTCTAGATTTTATTGTGAAAATTAGGTTAATTCTTCACAAAGAGTTTTTATATTGGGAATGTTGTTAATGGCAGCAGGAAGAGATTGGAGTTCATTATTAATTGATGATACTGCTTTAGCTAAATTAGGACATGTAAAATCCTATTATTGTAGTAGACCTTTTTGCTTCCTTTATCTTCTGTTTTAGATTTTTAGAGCTGAAGCGTTCCAAGGTTGGAAGAATATGACTTTCTCCAATGTCTTACTTACTGGCATGTTTCTAACTTCAGTCTGCTGAGTTTTGGAGAAGAGCAAGGGGTTGTATTTTTGCTGTCAAATGACCTCCTTACCTGTGGAGGTTTAAACAAGGGTTAAAACTAGAACATTCATATTATTACTATTATGGTCTCAAAGTTGCATCTTGAGAATCTGATCAGTCTGAGAATCAAGTAATTTAGTGTCGTTCCAATGAGAGAATCTTAGGTGGAGTGAATTTTGTAACCGACAGGAGAGTGAGAGCAAAAGGAGTTGTAAAGTAGTCAGATCTGTGGAAATGTTTCAGCAATCTTAAGGTCTCTGTAAACAAGGATCTAATAGGTGGACTTTAATGTGGGTCAGTTGTATTGAGAGCAGTTTTAGACTGAATACTTCTAACATCTACTTGAATATTAACATAGCTCCCTGCATGCCATACATTTAGGTATTCTATAACAATGTTATTTTCATTTAGACCGTAAGTCCCAAGATCCTTAGCTAGCTCACATAATTTGCCACACATATTTGTTGGGCAATAAATTAATAAGTGAACGTCCCTATTTTGAATTTTAAACAAAAACACAAGTTGATTTGCTGAAATGTCTGTCTCAAATCTTTTAGTTTTTAACATTAAGTCATCAAAAAATAACAGCTACTCCTTTCTCACGTTTATCAGGATGATCCTTATGTAGAAATTTAAAATTAGTTGAGATCAATTATTTTATAAGAAAAAAAAACCTCTGAGGTGTCTGCCAAGTGTCAGTTAAGAAAAGGGATTTGTATTTCATGGAGGCTATCTCTTCATGTCTATGCACTATTGCGTATCATGCATTGCATAGCAAGATGCTGTACTCAGCGTATTCAGTTAGGGCGTCTCTGGGATTTTCTAAGGTGACGAATCTGCCGTTAGAATACCCATCAGAAATAGCGTTGCTGAAGGTAAGTAACTTGTTTGTTTGAAATGTTTTGCTGATATTTACAACAAGGTGCGCAGAAGTTGTATTATGTAAGATAATGTTTTGCCCTGTTAATTGTTGATGAAATAACCTAGCATAGAAAAGGGAACCAACCGTAATACTTGCCTTATTGTCTTCAGTGGCATCTAAACTCTTCCTTATTGCCCAATAAGGATCAAAGCAGGTATGTCTCTTGAAACGGAGATTGCCCTTATTACGATGCATTTCTGTTCATGAAATTTAAGGGTATATAAAATATGGCTGCTTTAATTTCCATTATTTACTTTTGGCTAATGGCTAAAAGTTTCATTGCTGCGTGTGATGGATTGGGGGTCTAAGGCAAAGTAACATTATCGCCAATATTGCTTGTATAGAAGGGTATTAAGGGATTGAGCGGGTTTGCAGAGAGAGTGAATTATCTGTAAACAAAACATGACTCCTCATTCGCCAGTGGACTAGAAGGAAAACTGATAGTATGTCCTGGCACTGGGATTCATATGGGCACAGACTAGCTTGTCTTGGGTCCACAGTGGTACGTCAGAGATTGTCCCCATTTAAATAGGCTGTGCAACACACAGTATTGTCTAAACTGCTATCTAAAAGTAGTGTTATAGTCTCCAGTAGGAGGCCACCAAGTCTAAAAAAAAAAAGAAAAATAAAGACTGAGGGTGGGCCTCAGGTATGAGTCTGAAACAAATTAAAAATCACCCTGTCACAATGCCCCACAACCCACCCTAAGCAACATTTGAAATGTACTTCTAAAATAGCATTTAAAACATACTTTAAAACAATTTATGAATGTAGGAGGATGGATTTCTGACTATGGTTACCCCCAACTTTCTGCCTAGTGTTTAGCTGGTTTTCGACCTAGTTGGCCTGGGATCCTGCTATTCAGGGCCCCAGGCTATCTGCTCTCTCTGTAAAATGGACTCCATGTACTTCAGGTATATACCTAATTGGATATTGGGTCACCTTTGTGAGTCCCTGTATAGTGTACCATAGGTACCCAGGGCATAGGTGCATCCAAGGCCCACCAGGGGCTGCAGCATGAATTATGCCACCCCTGGCAGGCCATCCAAATTGACACAACTGGCTGATCACTCAGCTGGGGCAAGGTCGTGTAATCACCCCTTGCTTAGGTATAGTATTCCTATACCTAAAATTATATATAGACACATATATACCTATAAGCCACTCCTATGGCAGGCCTTAACAATCCTGGAGGCAGGGTGCTTGGTTTTATGTGAGATGGTGCTCTAGCATGAGCTGAGCCTGTCTGCAGCTTTCGGAACCATGTCCTTATAGCTGTTTTATGATATAGCCATGCCAGATACTCTTAAGTGCATTATAATCCTCGCGGTTATTGCTAACTTTGGTTTGGCTTTATCGAAACATGTCGTGTAAGGTGTCATACGCTTTGGAATACTACCCCCCCCCCCCGCCAGTTCTGGCGGTGGGGGTAGCATTCCACCCTTCTAGAGGGAGAAGGCATGTGGTTTACCCGGTTAAAGTTAAACAGAGCCTCAGCATCACAAAATGGATGCTGCTGCCACAGACACAAGTCTGACCTCCTGAAGCTGGGAGCCCTTCCAGCGAGGGAGGCCTGGACAGTAGGTTTCCTGCCTTGGGAGGTGCTAGTACCTCCCCAGACAGGCTATAGTGTATTGGGGCAGGGTGGCTTGAAAGTAATGAGACACTGCCTGGGGCACACAAGGTGTCCCATGCATAGTCCGGTTCAAACCAGTTGCTGGGGCACTCCAGCCCCAGCTGTGGCGCGAAACTTGACAAAGGGAAAGGGGTGTAACCACCCCCTTCCCTGGTCCCACCCATAGGGGGGACCTAGCAGGTGATCCAGCCCTTTAATTCATATAAAGCTAGGAGCTGAGTCTAGAGACTTTGGATTACCCTGAATTGAAACTCTGAAACGAAACTCTGGACCTTCGACATTCTACTGCAACTAGAAGACTGAAGAATCTCCCTTGTGGTCAAGGAGTGACCACCCTGTGCAAACAGTCACCACCTAGCGAATTGCCGGTTTGCTTTGTCGCCGCTCCCGAAAGGACCAGACGACCCTGCTTCACAGGACTGGAATTCCAGACTTCTCCGACCCCAACCCACACCTCCTGCAAAGCTGAGACCTGTGGCGGACACGAGAGACGTGGGACCGGACACCTGGCCATTTTGCTCTTTGCTAAACTGTGCAGCTTCTGAGGCGTCCTCGAAGTTGTGCATTGGGACTTGAGAAGCCCCAACACCGAGTCGTAAGTGCACCGAAGCTCAGCCCTCCACACTCCACGAGTGCCGCGTGGGGCCTGCTCTTGCATTTCCTCTCGACGCGCCTTCACGGTTGCTAGCCCGTTGGCTAGTGGCCATCTTGAAGACTCCATTTTGAAACAACGCTGCTTGCCTGGTTGCTCTGGGCTTGCTCCTGCTTTCCTGCAGAAGGGAAGCTCCACAGACCTTGCTGGTCTGTACCAGAAGCCGATCTTCGTATCCTGCGTGGGTTGCCTTTGCCAAGGCTTGTTGACTCTGATCCGGAAGCCGACACCGTCAACAGCGAGAGCCTTCGTGGGACAGTCCGTATCCAGCTCCTGGTCGTCCTCGACGCCTCCTGGTCCACGTGGCTGCAGAGACAAGCTTCACTTCTTCACATGATCGCAGCTCGACATCATCTGGTTCCGTCCTGGTTCCATCCTGGTCACTGGCTAGTGACCCAGACTCTGTCCCCTCTGCTTTCAGGTTCTTCACTTCTACGATCAGCCCTTGGATCCATCCGGACATCTTCCTCCTGGTCGCCTGCAGTTTCAGGTTCCCCGCACTCAACCCACCAAATACTGCAGGAGCGATGATATTTTCACTACTCTCTCGCAAGACCCACCGCTAGCACTATATTTTAAACACAGTGGCAGCAGGCGAATATCACAGAAGAGGGTGGAGAAACATGAATAAGCGCGTGGAAACCACTGAACCTCACTCTAGGACTGCAGACCCCCTGGAATCTACAACAGAGAAGGAAACAAAGAAAGAATGTGAAATCATCCATCCAAATCCATACGTGCTTGTGTGGGTTCAAACAAACAAAATACAGGTCATAAATGTCCTTACCACTCCCCAGAGTCCAAACTTTCCAGTTATTCCACTGTCATGAAGCAGCGTATACAAATCACCATCTGATATTTCACAATCTGTCCAAAGAGTGTTCTGGTATCCAAAGGTTTTTTATAGGAAAGTCCATGAACATGTTTCTCCAAATTAGAAAGAATCCAAAATAGAGGGGGGAAAAACCTACATACAATGGCAAAAAACTCTACTGAACAGGAAGAATAAGAGCCCTTATTTTCTTTAAAAGAATTTAGAACATTCTTGGCCAAGAAAAACCCTGAAAAACAAGAAAAACACGAATAGCACTATTTGCCTGTCACGCAGCCGTGTTTTACCCAGGCAATATCGCTATAGTGGCAGGAGCCCCCACCACTATGGACGTCAATCGTCCTTTACTACAGTACGGGGACAAAAAAAAAGGGAAATAATAATTATCACAAGATCAAGACAGGTAATATACCGGTCTAGGTCAGAAAGGCAAGAGTCCAAACTCCTCCAGATACGCGAGCCTACACAGTTCTTTCTCCAACAAACATGGTCCACGAGAGGATCCGAAAACGAAGCACCAGAAACCGGGAGTCAGGCAAGGGAGAATCCGGAAATCCAAGACCATCAGGAACACGTCAGGGTAATGACCTTCCAGGTCACAGGACCGAAGCAGAAACCAAGCGCTGCCGAGCAAGAATCCGCGCCCTTTAACCCCAAGCACGCAGGATTTCTCATGGAGAGGGAAGAAAGAGGAAAGCAAGAAAAGGTACGCTCTCTAGGGGAAAGCCGATCATAGAACAAGCTAGAGGGAGGGGTTAATTCCCAACAGTACCTCCCCCCAAACGCCTCCCCACAGGCTTAGGTTTGCTAGGATGACGGAGATGGAACAGACAAACCAGCCTAGGGGCATAAACCTGTGAAGCTGGTTCCCAAGTACGATCATCAGGGCCATAACCCTTCCAGTCAATAAGATAATAAAGCCTCCCCCTCTGTCTACAGCAATCCAAAACAGCATGAACCTAAAATTCTCCATGATCGTCCACCATCACAAGAGGAGGTGGGGGCAAAGTCAAAGATGTGGGGACATAAGGCTTCAGCAATGAGGTATGGAACACAGGGTGAATACGATATTCATCGGGCGAATCCAACCTCATTGCCACAGGATTAATGACCTTAGCTGTTGTGAAGGGTCCCACATACCTAGGCTGCAATTTCCTCGAGCCATCCATTCTCATATTCTTCGGGCCTCCCACACCCGATCTCCCACCATGTACAAGGGGGCTGGATTTCTATGTCTACCTGCCTGCTTCTTCATACATTCCTTAGCTGCTAACAGATGTTCCTGTGCCGTCCTCCAGATAGCTATCAATGAATGACTCATTGTGTCTACTGCAGGTACTCATAATTTAACATAACTCAGCCCAGAAATGTGACACGAACTGGGGACCCCTATCAGATACGATGGCTGATGGTAACCCATGTAACCACACAATGCGAGTGATAAAAACGTCTGCCAAACCACGGGCATCGGGTATCTTTACCAAGGGTACAAAATGTGCCATCTTTGTGAATAAGTCCACCACCACAAGAACAACTGTATGCCCCCGCACTTCAGGGAGGTCTGTAACAAAGTCCATACTGATGGTATGCCTGGGGGCTCGTAGCACTGGTAAAGGATTTAACAGACCAGCCGGGCGTGCATGTGTTGCTTTACTAACTGCACATACCGGACAAGATCCCACAAACATTTGCACATCCTGACTGATGGTCTCCCACCAAAACCACCGTGAACATATCTCTTTGGTCTTATGCATACCAGGATGACCAACCAAAGCTGAAGAGTGACACCACCCAAGGACCTTTTTCCGTAATTCCGGAGGTATGAACAAACATCCAGCATGATTCAATAACCCAGCCCTTAATTCGAACAAAGGATCCTCCAGCCAGGGGGTGAGATCTACCTTCCCCAACTCTGCTTCTACCTCTTCCATAAATTCCAGTTCGGAGGTACACCCTACGATCTTCTCTGCAGATATCATTGGTCTATCATCTATGTCGACCCCATCTCCACTTCATTTGCCATAAAGGCGAGACAACGCGTCAGATTTTGCCTGTTTTGCCGCTGGCCGGTACGTGATGATAAAATCGTACTCGCTAAAAAACAAAACTCACCGCATCTGCCTTGGGGTCAGACTACATGCCGAACGGAAGAATTCCAAATTCTTGTGGTCGGTATAGATAGTAATAGGATGTCGTGCCCCCCATAGATGATGCCGCCATTCCTCAAATGATAATTTGATGGCCAAAAGCTCTCTTTCAGCGATTGTATAATTTCGCTCTGCTGGTAACAGCGTTTTAGAGAAAAAGGTTATGGGATGCATAAGACCAGTTTCAACATCCCTCTGTGACAGAACACCCCCTACTGCATACATGGAGGCGTCCGCCTCCACGTAATAAGGCAATGCAGGGTCCGGATGTACCAAAACAGGTGCAGAAGTAAAACTCTGAATCAGCGTTGTCAAAGCTGTCTGGGTTGACGAGGACCAAACAAAAGGAACACCCTTCCTCAACAAGGCGGTCAGCGGGGATACAATATCAGAAAAATTAGATATAAAACGCCTGTAAAAATTGGCGAAGCCCAATAATACTTGGATGTCTCTCACGCAAGAAGCAGGGGGCCATGATATTATTGCTTCAATCTTGCGGGGATCCATCTTAATCCCATTTGCTGACACAGTAAACCCCAAGAAGTCAACACTGGTAGCGTGGAACTTACATTTTTCCAGTTTGACATACAACCGATGTTCATTCAACCTGCGCAGTACCTGTCTAACATGACCCACGTGCTCCTCATTACCCTTTGAAAATATCAGAATATCGTCAAGATAGACAATAACACTGATATCCAAGTATTCACTCAGCACCTCATTGATAATAAACTGAAATGCAGCCGGGGCGTTACAAAGCCCAAAGGAAATGACACAGTACTGAAGCCAAACTTCGTACGGAAGGCAGTTTCCCACTCGTCACCATGACGGACGCGAATGAGATGGTAAGCCCCCCGTAAGTCCAACTTGGTGAATACCGTGGCATGCCTGAATTGGTCCAGCAAAACAGGGATTAAGGGTAAAGGATACTTTTTCTTTATTGTCACTTTATTAAGTGCCCTATAATCCACACAAGCGCGGAGATCCCCCTCCTTCGGGATAAACAAAATAGAAGAAGAGACAGGGAATACAGATGGACGTATACACCCTGTACTTAACATCCCATCAAGATATTCCCTCAGATGTTTCTCTTCCGGCTCGGGTAGTGCATACACCCTACTACATGGGAGAGTTGCACCCGGCTGCAGATCAATTTGACAGTCAAATGTTCTATGAGGAGGTAGAACACCTGCTTGTGCTTCGTCAAACACTTCCCTGAATTCCTCATACTCCCGGGGTACTGACAAAAGCCTTACTGATGAGTTATCTGCACAAGACAGGGGTACAACACCTTCAGTAGCCTCCAGATAACAATGCTGTAAACAATACACTGAATCTAACGTCACAGTCCTCCGCACCCAGTCGATTTTTGGGTTGTGTAACTGCAACCAAGGGACACCCAATACCATCCCAAAAGAAGGGGCATCTATTAAATCAAAACTAACATTCTCTGAGTGCCCATTTTCACCAATCAGCAGCAAAGGTTCTGTCTGACGCGTTATCGCCCCCGATGACGATTCAGTGCCATCGATTGCTCGGACGGGTTCAGGTTGTTCTTTGAACACATACGGAACCCTTAATTCATCCGCCAATAGATTATCCATAAAATTGCCTGTAGCACCAGAATCAAGCAATACTTGTACCATTGTCCTTTTGCCACCAGGCACGACCATACACATGGTTACAGTGAAATGTCGAGGTACCCTCTGTTCGGCTCCTGGAATCTCATAGGGATTAGGTCCAATGACTCCCTCTGGAGCCGTCCTCATTCCCACACATGCAACAGTCTTAAGAGTGGGAGAGAAGGAAGGTTTAATCGGGCACTCCCTGGCAAAATGCCCACCCTTCTCACAATAAAGGCACAAGTTGTGTAAACGCCTTCGATTCTTCTCTTTGCTAGACAGTGGCCCTCTCAATCACCCAATCTGCATGGGTTCTGGAGTTTGTCTAACCTCTACCGAGTCCTTGTTTTCACTCCGTACCACAATGGCCGAGGTCCCAGAAAACGATTCTTTTCACCTCTGCGTTCCAAAAGTCAATGATTTGCTGGACTGCGCTTATGGACCCCCCTTTTGAGCGACTTACTGAGGATCTGGACTGACCTTGATGTACATGTCGACGAGTATGATCGGGGGTACCAACCCACACAGAGTCCGCACAGAGTCCACACCACGAGTTATATAACGCGGCCGGCCCCATGGGGGTTGTAGGCTTATCGCTGTGTCAAAGTGACCCTTTTATTATGTGTCTCTCGGAATGAGACTTAATAAAAAGATGTTGAAACAAAAGTCAATGATTCAATTTCACCACTAGGTCAATGAAATCTACACAGGCCTCAGGTGGATCCACTACCTGGGATACAACATCCTTCAAATCCTCACATAACCTCTGATGATAAATAGAGGTACGTTTTTCCATTGGCCAGTTAGTTTCAGACACCAACCGATTAAAGGATGATATATTGGTCAACAGATCTTGTATACCCTGCCGTAATTTTAACAGCTCTGAGTCACTCGCTTGCCTAAAAGCAGGTTTTGCAAACAAACAACGCATCTGCTCTTTGAATGTAGCATAATTATATAATGCAGGATCGTTCTCTTCCACTAACGGAACAGCCCATGTAGCTTCAGAACCCACCAAATAAGAAATGACAAATGCCACCTTGGCTGAGTCATCAGGGAAAGCAGAAGGGCGGCACAGGAAATGAAGATGGCATTGGTTCATAAAGACAGCGTATTTATTGCAGTCTCCAGAGAACCTCTCCGGGACTGTCAACGGCACCGAAACAGGGGTATTTACCGTGATGGCAAGAGGATTGCCACCACCTGCTCCCTGACTACCGGTGCGATCATAATGAAATGTAGCAGGTTGTACTACAGGTCCCTGTGTCTTGGATGCTGCACCTGCCAAAACACCCCAAGTATGCTCCTTTGCTCTAAAGAAATTCAACTCCTGTTGTAATCCTACATTCTCCTGCCGCAAACCCT
This sequence comes from Lissotriton helveticus, assembly GCF_964261635.1. Classification (NCBI taxonomy): domain Eukaryota; kingdom Metazoa; phylum Chordata; class Amphibia; order Caudata; family Salamandridae; genus Lissotriton; species Lissotriton helveticus. Next base: position 1,152,590,223 of record NC_136067.1, on the reverse strand, counting down.
GCACCTCAGACTGAAGAGCAGTAACTGCGGCCATCAACGCCTGTAAAGAAGGCGCCCCTTCCTCCTCAGCTCCTTCCATCATCGCTCAGGCAGTATATTAATACGTGGGCTTGGTTTTCTGTCCTGTTCCTCTCACTCAACCCACCAAATACTGCAGGAGCGATGATATTTCCACTACTCTCTCACAAGACCCACCGCTAGCACTATATTTTAAACACAGTAGCAGCAGGCGAATATCACAGAAGAGGGTGGAGAAACATGAAGAAGCGCGTGGAAACCACTGAACCTCACTCTAGGACTGCAGACCCCCTGGAATCTACAACAGAGAAGGAAACAAAGAAAGAACTTGAAATCCTCCATCCAAATCCATACGTGCTTGTGTGGGTTCAAACAAACAAATACAGGTCATAAATCTCCTTACTACTCCCCAGAGTCCAAACTTTCCAGATATTCCACTGTCATGACGCTGCGTATACAAATCACCATCTGATATTTCACAATCTGTCCAAAGAGTGTTCAGGTATCCAAAAGTTTTTTTATAGGAAAGTCCATGAACATGTTATTCCAAATTAGAAAGAATCCAAAATAGAGGGGGAAAAAACCTACATACAATGGCAAAAAACCCTTCTGAACAGGAAGAATAAGAGCCCTTATTTTCCTTAAAAGAATTTAGAACATTCTTGGCCACGAAAAACCCCGAAAAACAAGAAAAACAAGAATAGCGCTATTTGCCTGTCACGTAGCCGCGTTTTACCCAGGCAATATCGCTATAGTGGCAGGAGCCCCCACCACTATGGACGTCAGTCGTCCTTTACTACAGTACGGGGACAAAAAAAAAGGGAAATAATAATTATCACAAGATCAAGACAGGTAATATACCGGTCTAGGTCAGAAAGGCAAGAGTCCAAACTCCTCCAGATACGCGAGCCGGCACAGTTCTTTCTCCAACAAACATGGTCCACGAGAGGATCCGAAAGCGTAGCTCCAGAAACCGGGAGTAAGGCAAGGGAGAATCCGGAAATCCAAGACCATCCGGAACACGTCAGGGTAATGACCTTCCAGGTCACAGGACCGAAGCAGAAACCAAGCGCTGCCGAACAAGAATCAGCGCCCTTTAACCCCAAGCATGCAGGATTTCTCATGGACAGGGAAGAAAGAGGAAAGAAAGAAAAGGTACGTTCTCTAGGGGAAAGCCGATCATAGAACAAGCTAGAGGGAGGGGTTAATTCCCAACATGCAGCATCTTCTTGCAGCTCGCCATAGGAATCGACGACGAAACCCGACACAACTTGCAACTATGCACCCGGCTTCCCTGGGTGAGGTAACTCGAGTACTCCGGTGCTCCCATTGGTAATAACTATCCAAGTGTCCTAATTTAACTGGGTTTCCTCGAAGTCCACCCGGACTGTCCGAAATCAACTAGTTTCTAAACTGTACGTTCCCATTCTAAGTCTATGAGAACCCGCGTATGTGTTTAGACACTGCACACGCATGCTGTGGGACTCCTGCTTCCTAACCTGTAGTTTTTCAGTGTAGCCCCACCGATTACTTAGGCCCTAGGCCTATTCACTATTCCTTCAGTGGTACTTATACCACTTCTTTAGTATATGGTTTACGAGGCCCCTAGGTCAGAATTGTAATTGTGCAACTTAACGTATGCTTATTAAGTTACTTGTGCTGTATCTCGAACTCTGACCTCATAAAGAATGCAGAGGGGTTGTGTTATAAATAAATACATATATATTTTATATATACCTGGTGTGGTGTCCTTTCATTTGATACTCAAGGGGTTATTATTGGTAAAACAATTGGCTTCACATGCTCTCTGACGTGTTAGCCTAAGACTGCTTTGTTCATGCTAACACTAGGATAGCTGGTCTATAAGGTTGCCTTTACAACCATCACCATAAGGGTTGTTTGGACTGATACAGGGTGCCCACTAGAATAGTGGACATCACATATCAGGCCAACTTCTCACAATGAAGACTGAAAAGAAAAAAAGAAGTTTCAAGTGTGTGTTCGAGGCATATGTGCTGTAGATACACATGCTTTGCCTACTCCTGCCATCTAGCGTTGGGTCTGGATGTTTGCAAGTTGTTTTTCTTAGAAGAAGTCTTTGCAGCCACGAGTTAAGGTGACTCCTCCTTTAGAAGATAGAGCGCATGGGCATTGTATCCATTGTTACTTTTTTTTTCTGCCATTGGGTTCAGACGTGTATTGCTGCGCTCTGATTCAAAACTGTCAATCGCGATCCCTTCGGTTCGCAATTCACTCTGCCCTTGTTGGTATTGTTTTTGATCACATTTTCATCTTCTGTGTGTTGCATAACTTCAGAAAACTTTAATTATCTATAAAGACTCTGCCAGCGGCCTTCTGACCTAGAACTTCTCCATTTTCCACTCGAATAACCTGCATCCAGTCTTTGGCCGATGGAACGGACGCCATTCCAATTCTGTCCTAGGTGCCATTCTAAATACCCATACATGGATCTTCATAAGGTCTGTAATCTTTGTCTCTCCCCAGGGCATAAGGAGGAAGTCTGCGACTCGTGTAGGTCGGTGGTTCGAAAAAGATTCTCAGAAACCGTCGCGCTCGACACAGAGACATGCAACAACAGCCTATAGAAGAAACTCCAGATATCTTCGGTGTAGAGGCAGAACAAGAAGAGATGGAAGTATTGGCGGTGGAATAGGAAGAGGCCTTTTTCATCCAGGACTCTGATTCAGAGTTGGAGATCGAACTTGAGTCCCACGATTTCCCATATGGACAGGGTGCTGTGCGTACCAAAGCCCCTTTGCCCACGGAACCCCCTTCAATCAAGCAAAATGCTTCTGGGTCACCACTACCATCGGGCACCTCTACTCTGATTCCAATGACCCTCCTTCCTGCTTGACACTGTAACCGAAAGTTAAGCCTTCTGGTTCTGGATCGAACTGACATGATACCCCCTTCGATTCCGAAACATTCGGCATCGAAAGATAAAAGAGACTAGTCCAGCTCGGCATCGAAAATTTCGGCACCAAAAGACAAAGATGCTCCTTTGAAGCCACTGGAGCCAATCCTGGAGATACCGCAACACAAGCTGGATACTAAACAGAAGATAATCCACATTAACCCTAAAACTGGACACATTACCACTACACCAGTGATACCCCCTCCAAAAAGATAGACACTGAGTATAGAAAACCCCTGAAGAAGAAAAAGGACATAGCCACTAGTCCTATTAATATTCCTTCAACCACTCCACCCTCTCCAACTCTACCTGTCATACCACCACCCATTGCACATTACACCTTGAGGGTCCCCAGGCATGGATCCAGATATAGCTGATAATCAAGACAATGATGATCAGCTACCTGACCCATGGGATGACTAAAATATTGATCCACCAGGAGACACAAATCCTGATCTGTCTCCAGCCAAACCTTCCCCTCCTGATGATAATGCCACTTATCAAGAGGTAATTGCCAGAGCAGCTACTTATCACAGGGTCACTTTACATAAGGAATACCTAGAAGATGTTTTCCTTTTTGAAACTCTAGGAAATACACAGAGAACATCCCAGTCTTTGCCTATGTTACAGATCTGTTAGGTCACGTATCCTCATACCTAGAGTAGATAAAAAATACCAAGTTCCTCCATCTTACCCTATATCTATTAAGATTTATTAAGGGCCAGTTGCCTTTTAATTCCTTGGTAGTTTCAAACACATGTAAAATAGCAAATTCACAAAACTCAGGAGAAGCACCTCCTCCTGATAGGGAATCGAAGTTAATAGATGCCTCTGGAAAGAGAGTAGCTGCTCAATCAGCTAATCATGGGAGAATAGCCAACACTCAGGGGCTGTTAGCTAGGTATGATGGGGCACATTGGGATAACATGGAATACTTATTACAACATGTTCCAGAAGAACACAAGAAAAAAGGCCAAGAAATAGTGCTAGAAGGCAAATTTATTTCTATTTCATCCATTAGATGTGCTTTAGATGCTGCTGATACTGCAGCTAGAGGACTCTATACCCGCATTTTACTAAGGAGGCATGCATAGCTCAGAATTTCTGGTTTTAAACCAGAGGTTCAATAGACTATTCTTAATGCACCATTCGACAAAGAACCTCTTTTTGGAGCTCAAATAGACCAATTGCTAAAAAGATACAAAAGTAGCAAAATCAATGGGTGCTCTTCAGTCTCCATTAAATAGAGGTTCCTTTCACCGCTCCTTCTACTGAGGGGGCTCCAAAAATAACACCACAGATGCCTCCACATCTTCATATAAAACACAAAGACGGTCTCCTTCCTCTAGAGCATGGTTACTCACAAATATTTTCCCAGGGGGCCGCAAAGTTTGGTCTTTGGTGTGACCGAGGGCCACACTGATGCCAACGGGGAGGGGGGGGGGCGAGGGGGGAGGCATACAGTGGGAGTAGCGGAAGCAAATCATGTATAACCACTGGCTGAACTCAATTGCCAATGTTAAACCAGAAAACCTGGGATGAATCTCAGCTTCTCCACTCAACCAAATTGTGTGACCCTGGGCAATTGGATTATTTCAATATCCCTCCATTTACTTCATTGTGTTATGTCATGCTATGTTAGAATATTTGTATAGCGCATGACTGTTCCTGCAGTGGGACGTCCCAGCGCTGAATAGCGAGGAGAGGTGGGTGAGCCAGGTCCTCACTGTCCTTCCAAAGGCCAAATGGTTGGTGATACTTCTGGTGGAGGGAGGTAAAGAGTTATAGAGGGCCGTTGCAATCGCCTTAAATGAGCGTCCTCTGGCTCTGCGAAACCGAGGGACCTGTGCTAGATGGGGATCAGCCGAGCATAGAGCACGCGTTGGGGTGTAAGAGGGGCATAGATTGCTCAAAATCACTAGACAAGTGCCAAAGACAACCTTATGAGTGAGGCAAAGGGCCTTAAATTGGATTCTCTGCTCTATGGGCAACCAATGCAATGCCTGGGAAGGGCAAACAGCGTACGGGCTGCGAGATTCTTGGCGTGTTGTAGTCTTTTGGTCACAGATTTATTTGATCCAAGGAGCAGTGCGTTTCAATAGTCCAACCTTGCCAGGACAATGTCTTAGACAATCGACTAGCGGGTGTAGGGGGTCAAAAAGTCAAAATATGGGGTTTAGGCCCTGAAGCAGGCCAAAACCGTTACCTGCTACAGATTTGGCATGAGCTTCAAAGGAGAGGGCGTTATCCACCCAGACGCCTATATTCTTGACAGATTTTGGGAGAGGGAGTGCGTCACGCTCAGGCGGCCACAAATTGCTTCTCCCAAGATGGGGGTCTCTTCCTAGGAGAACGATCTCAGATTTGGTGGAGTTCAGTTGAAGACAATTGGCCACCATCCAAGCAGAAAGGCCGCTCAAGTCCTCCGGAAATTTTACAGAGTCTTGGCTGGGGTCATTAGTGAAAGAAAGCACCAACTGCGTGTCGTCTGCATAGTACACCAAGGAGATATTGCGAACTTTAGCTAACAGGGCCAATGGCCGGATATAAACATTGAACAAGGTAGGGATCAATGCTGAACCCTGGTGGGCGCCATAGCACAGGGAATGTGTGAGGGATTGAAAGGGGGAGCAATAACTTTAAAGGTCCTGTCGGTTAAGAATGATTTGAACCAGGCTAGGGCTTTGCCGGTGATACCGATCTCCCGCAGCCAATATAGGAGACTGTTATGGGAGAACGTATCAAAAGCTGCATTGAGATCGAGTAGGATCAGTGCTGAGGTTCTGCCCTCATCCATTGAAGTTCGAAGCTGCTCAGTGTGACCGCCAAAGAGCTGAGTCAGTGCTATGACGAGGCCTAAAGCCATTTTGGGAGGGGTCTAGTATGGAATGACATTCCAAGTACTGAGTCAGGATAGTGTTGACATGAGATTCTGTTAATTTGGCTACGAATGGGAGCAAGGAAATCAGGCGGAAATCTTCTGGCTTGGTGACATCTAGTGAAGGTTTTCTCAGCAGGGGGATAACTTTAGCGTGTTTCCAAGATTGCGGGATCACTGCCGAAGATAGGGATAGGTTAATGAGTTCCAGGCAGGTAGGTAGAAAACGGTCTTGGAACTTCATGAAGAGGTCAGGTATTAGAGGGTCGTCTGGGGATCCAGACTTTATCTTGGTAAACAGGGCCTGAAGTTCTTTGGTGGTGATCGGAGAAAAAGCTGAAAAGGAGTGATTCTCAGATCCTGTGTGGAGGGCTCCCGCTGGGTCAAAGTCAGTACTTCCAGGACAGAGGCTGTCATAGATACTCTTGACCTTATTGATAAAATAGGTGGCCAATACCTCATATTGAGAGTTGGATGTTATAATGCTTTCAGGAGCCAAAGGGGATTTCACTATATCTTTTAAAAGAGAGATCATTTTAGTGGGGTTGTTACCCGTATTAATTTTGTTAGCATACTGGACAGCACAAGACTTCCGAACCTAGTAACCCTTAATGTCACTTCTAAATTGAGAGTTGGCTGTGGGGTCGTAGGAACGCCTCCAGGCACGTTCCAGAACCTTACTGTTCTTTCTTGCTGCTGTTAGTGATTCGTCGCACCAAGCGTTAGCCTGTGCTTTCTTAGGATGGGTTATTTTGGCCAGGATACACTTGTCCAGTGCCTGATTGACCCACCCCCTAAAGCAATCATTAGCCAACTGTATATTGGTGGGCAATGCTGGTCTCAGAATGCCGCCAGGAGTATCTCGGAAGGTAGTAGCGTCCAATTTATGCCAGGGGCGTTTAATTAGAGAGTTGCAGTGGGGCTGTGATTTAGAGCCTGCTCTCACATGTGAGTCCAGCCACTTACCTGAAATCCAGGACCGTCTATAAGGGCGATGACTATTCCCCAGTCCTCCTAGAACACCTCTCAGTGCAGCTGAAGTAAACAAGAGCCCTGGCAGGTATCCCAAGAGGGAAGGGGATTTGGATGAGAAAGCCAGAAAAGAAAAAGAGACAGCTACTCTTCTACTGTCACTGGCCTGCCAGGATCGAAACTCTGAGACTGCAAGAGTGGCACCTTTTGTACCTTAGGAATAAACAGGATTAATTATAATTAGACAGTAGTGATAGTGTAAGTAAAAATTATATATGTATATCTATTTCTGCTCAGCAACCTTCAATTACCTCTATTAATATAGGTGTGAGAAACTTGTTACACGTTCTCTCATCTCGTGGATCTGGGGACCTATTTTGCTTTAGATATACCATCTGAATTTTCTATAAGACACAACAAATATAGTGTATTATGCTAACAAATACCAGTTATTCACTATGTAGTGATATGCCTTCATTTTGACACTCTCTCCCCATAATATTTGTGAAAACATTGTGATCTCAAATGATCACTGTGGTAATTGTCTCTGACGCATGAGGAGACTTGTTAATTATGGTACGCCAAAATATTCCAACATAAATAACCTAAAAGCGAATGTTAAATAAAGTTGAAATATCAATGTCAATGTTGTCCACAAAAAACTACTCTAGCCATAACACAATGTCAATGTTGTCCGCAAAAACTACTGTTGCCATAACACTGAGTGAAGTCTTTCCTTTTTAACCCCTCCCCTGCTGGTGACAGAACCACTCCGTCATCAGCTGCGGTCGCGCTGTGCTGATGACGGAGCGGTTCCATCGCGGCCCGCTCGGCACGCCTGCGCAGCGCAGATTCCGCGCCTGCGCTGAGCGTTCAATTGAGCGGGCGGGACCGTGACGGAACCGCTCCGTCATGAGCACAGCGCAACCGCGGCTGGTGACGGAGCGGTTCCGTCACCAGCATGCGCCCGCCGCGCGGCCGCCCCGCCCCCTTAGCACTGCGGCGGAATAGCCGCCTTAGTGAAGGGGTTAAAATAACTAAACAAAAAGGAAAACAGCTTCCTCCAATGACACAAAAAGTGTCAGCTCAAATAATTAAAACACACTGTGCAGGCCTCAGGATAAAATAGAAATGTTCACTTAGCCTTTAAAGTTCTGAATTCTGTCTCCATGTAACCAGCTGGCAGGAATCCTTGAATATTCCAGTAACAGGAAACTCGATCTCCGGTAGCAGAAGGAAAGAATTCACACTTAACTCCAGACACGGTGAAAACAAAATCCAAGCACCTAGTGCTGAAGGAAATGTCTATTTATAGCTTCTAGACAGGGCGTTGCCGGGCAGGTTTCACAACGTGCTTGACAAGATTATTACTCCACGTGTCTAGCACCTGTCATGCTCCATAGTCTTGCATGCTTCCCAACACACAGAAGCATTTCCTATTTGCCTGAAGTTCATGCTGCCAGTGGAACAAAACAAGCATTCAATCAATCAATTAATCAAAGCATTTGTATAGCGCACTACTCACCCGGAGGGTCTCAAGGCGCTAGGGGAGGGGGGGTCCGCTACTGCTCGAACAGCCAGGTCTTGAGCTGCTTCCTGAAGGCGAGGTGGTCCTGGGTCAGGCGGAGGTGGGTCGGGAGGTAGTTCCAAGTCTTGGCGGCGAGGTAGGAGAAGGACCTTCCCCCTGTGGTGGCTCTTCGGATGCGGGGGACGGCGGCGAGGGCGTGGCCGGTCGATCAAAGCTGGCGTTTGGGAGCGTAGAAGTTGAGGCGGCTGTTGAGGTATCCTGGGCCTTGGTTGTGCAGGGCTTTGTGTGCGTGGGCGAGGAGACCGAAGGTGATTCTCTTGTTGACCGGGAGCCAGTGTAGGTCTCTCAGGTGTCCGGAGATGTGGTTGCGACGGGGGATGTCCAGGATGAGTCGTGCTGAGGCGTTCTGGATCCGCTGGAGTCTCTTTGGCAGCATCACTAGACTAATGAGAGCAACACTTAAGCAATGAAACCTAGGACCACAAGAACACACTATATATAAAAAAAATGGCATTTCCCAGACATGAATTCTCTCATGGTTGACTGCACATATACCACTGACTATAATGTTGACAATTGACACAGGCACTGAAGCCACCTGTGCAGTATGCATTCCTGACAGTCCTCCCTCTCAAAAGTCCTGCTACTGGACATGGTTTTGAGGGATTTTATTGATGGAATCTTTGTACTAAACGAGGGGCATGAACAGCGGATGCATCTCCCATTAGTACTCCTCTCTTTCATATTCTTTCGATGCCAACAAATAGTATAAGACACCCGTACTCGTTTTGAATTAAGAACTTTGGGCACTTCAAATTCCCATTCACCATCTATTTTTACTGGAGAAGGCGGTGTGCCCCTGCGGGTGGTGGGTACATAGGGTCGCAAGAAGGACACATGGAACACCGGATGGGTTTGAAAATCTGGAGGTAGAGCCAATACAACAGTAACAGGATTAATAATGTTAGTTATAGGGAAAGGACCTAAATACCGTGGATGCAATTTGGGAGACCCTGTAAGGTGTAAGTTCTTTTCTGAGAGCCATACCCGCTCTCCAATTGCATATTGAGGGGCGGATTGCCTATGCTTATCACCCTGTTGTTTTGTCTGTTGTTGGTATGATATTAAATGATGTTTTACTTGGGTCTGAATACGCAATAACTGTTCATAGTGATCTTGGACGGCTAGAACCTGTTCTGTACTGGATGTTTGTATTATTAGAAGCATTCTGGGATGATAACCAAGTAAACAATAAAAAGGAGACAATCCAATACCAGAATGGGTAGTGTTATTATAGACAAATTCTACCACAGGTATTCTTTGCCCCACTCTGTGGTCGAAGTGGTTACGTAACAACGTAATATCTGTTCTAGTGTTTGGTTAAGTTGTTCCGTCTGTCCGCGGATGATAAGCTAAGGACAGACAGACGTCAATGCCCATAGACAAACAAAAACTACGCCAGAACCTAGAGTTGAATTGGGGTCGCAGTCAGAGATAATGGTAGTTGGTAAAACATGTACTCTGACTACATGTTGTAGGCATAGCTCAGATAACTCTTTTGTTATGTTATGTTATATTAATTACTTTTTTTTTGTGTAAGTAATATGTTTTAAGGGGACAAAATGTGCCATTTTAGTCCAATAATCCACTACCACCCATATGATAGAATATCCATTGGATACGGGCAAGTCGGTGCCAAAATACATTACTTTAAATTCTCCAGTATTAGGGGTGTCTTTCATAGATTCACATGCTTGAATATTCCCCGTCGTCGAAGTGGGAGTCCCACGGTAAATAAAATAGCAATAATGCTAAATATATATATATATATATATATATATATATATATATATATGAAAACATAATACATAATAAAAGAAGAGGAAATACAACTGAAAACCTCCAAAACGATTCCTACATAGGAATGCATGGAAAGAGAAAAACTACCTGTAACACATTAGTGTCATTATGTTAGTCCAAATTACAGCCAATCAGGCGCCAGCACCCTCTAGAACCTTCTCCTCAGAAGCTCAAGCCCTCAGATTTTCTACCGCACGTCGTGTGAAGGGAGTCTCCCTGAGCTCTGCTCAGTTCTTCAACTCAAATCTTCTAGTTCCAGTTTGTCTCAACATGTCAAGTAAGAAGTCTTTATTCAGACCTTGCTCTTATTGTGGGAAGCTGCGCTTTTTGAGAAGGACCCCCACCAGAAGTATATCTATTGTTTATACCCGGATCATGAGGCTGGCAGCTGCAAGTTCTGTAGAACTTTTTCTACCAAGACTCTCAAGGACAAAGAAGGCCGTCTTCTCCTTTGGCTTCAAAGTCTAAAGGACAAGGATTCTGCACTGTCAGATGCAGAAAGTTTTCAATCTGCTCCTTCTTCAGCAGCCTCTAAGCGTGGTAGTGTACAGGATTTTCCATCTCCTTTTCTCAAAAAGAAGAAATTAGCCCTGCCTCTGGCTTCTGTGGTGTCTCCTACCACTACGCCCACGCGACCTGGCTCTCAGGTGCCTTCTTCTGCCTCTCGGGGTGTTTCCACGCCTCTTAGAGTTCCGTCGTCGACGGGAGCGTCTACGAGCGTTCCGACGACGAGAACCGCGATGTCTTCTTCGTCGACGACGACGCTGACGACGACATCAGCCTTTACTTCGTCGACGACGGTCTCGTCGACAGCCTTCACGTCGGCGAGAGTTTCTTTGCCATCTAAGCCTGTCCCGTCGACGATTCCCATCACCCCGTCGACGAAGAAGAAAGAATCCTCGTCAACGAAAGTTTCAAAGAAATCTTCATCGTCGACGGCTCCGTCGACCAAGGTCTCGTCGACGAAGACTCCATCGACCAAAGCCCCGTCGACGAGGACTCCGTCTACGGAAGAACTGCCTGCGTCGACGACTGCACCGTCAACGACTGTACCGTTGACGACTTCGTCTCTGATGGATCGCCCGTCGAAGGGGACCCTGACGACGACTCAGTCGACGGCCGCACCGTCGACGATGAGTTCTTCAAAATGATCTTCGTCGACAGCCAAATCAGCTCCGTCCACGATAGCGTCGACGGCGCCGTCGACGGTGGCACCGGCTTCCCTTGCCTCATTGCCGTTAGTGCCTTTGAAGACTTCAGGATCCTCTGCTGATTCATCCCATCGTCGCAATAAGGCACCGTTCCAACAGATCTCTGCTCCAGACCCGCAACCACCTTCTCCAATGTTTGCCACTACCTCTGAGCATGACACGGACTCTGAAAATGAAGGTGACACGTTTGGGGCGGCCCATAGTCCCTCTGATTTGATTATCAAATGTCAGGAGTCTGACACTGACGAAGATGGCGGAGTCCAGGAATCTCAACATGAGGAACAGTTGATCCAAGTGCCTATGGCTACGATACCATTAACCTTGATCTCAAATCTCCAACATATGCTGGATGATTACAACCGTCGTTTCCCAGCAACGCCGCAAGGTACTCCTGTACCATCTCCTGCTGCCGTTGTGTTGCCTCCACCGTCTCTTCCGCCAACGTTACCACCCACAACTTCGTCTCCGGTTCAGACGTCAATCAGAATCCATACTACGGTTTATCCGCAGGATGCAGATAATGAGGCGGTCCCAGACCCTGAGGATGGAGAGGTCCCTGACAATTCAGACGAGGATGCAGGCGACCAGGATATGGCGGAATGGGACGATTACAGAGCGCAGACGCCCTCTCCTCAGCCAGGAAACTCTGGTGAATCACCTCCTGTAGATATCGCCAGTTTTCATCTCCTTATGGATAGAGCAGCTCAGCGTTTCAAACTACCTAGATCGCAACGTGAGGAGGACTGTTTCCTCTATGATTTTAAAGATAAGCCTTATAAGCAGGTCCACACAATTCCAATCATCGATTTTGTTTGGAAGGAGGGAATTAAACTCATGCAAGCTCCAAATTCGTTACCTGCTCAAATACCGCGCCTTGAGAAAAAATACAAGGCCCCAACTGGTTCTCCGGCATGCTTGATTTCTCACCCTAAACCGGACTCAGTAGTCACTCAAGCTGCACAGCGTCGAGCCCGGAACCCAGCGTCTCCAATCACCGCACCTCCTGATAGAGAGGGTCGACGCCATTGGCCGCAAGTTTTCAACCATGGCTTCCACTTCTGTCCGAGCAGCCAATGCCTTGGCCATTTTGGGACGCTATGACCGGCAGATGTGGTCGGACATATCGGCATTAATGGACCTCATACCTGAAGCTTCCAGGGCGGACGCTCAGCAGATTCTTCATGATGGGCAGAGAGCTTCGGAAGAAATGATCGACTGTGCAGTCGATATGGCTAGTACAGGTTTCCATCTGCTTGCAAGTGCAGCTGCCCTCCGACGCCAGGGTTGGTTACAATCCACCTCCTTCCGGCAGGAAGTCCAATCCAAGATACTTGATATGCCGTATGATGGTGAGTCGCTCTTCGGATCTCACATCGATGATGCCCTGGAGTCCATTAAGAAGGACACTGATACGGCAAAGTCTTTGGGCACGTTGCAATTCAGGAAGCAGTCCTTTCGAGGTGCACGCGGACGCGGCACTTCTTCCAATTTTCGAGGAGGGCAACAGTACCGCTCCTACAATCAGGGCAACCAGCGTTACGCATCCACTCAGCAGACTCGTCAGCAGCCCTCCAGACCCTATAGGGGAAAGTCCTCTTATCGCGGATCCACTCCTAAGCGTCAATGACTTTTGTCATCCCAAAACTGTTGGAGGTCGAATCTCTCTGTTTTATTCTCGGTGGTCCTCCATCACCTCGGACCGCTGGGTTTTGGACATTGTATGGCGGGGTCATACCTTAGAATTCGTCGAGATTCCTCCTCGTACTGCACCTTTTGGCCCGCCTCCTCCAAACCTCGAGGAGCTTCACCATCACGTCCGTCTTCTTGTTTTAAAGGGTGCAGTCGAAGTGGTCCCGAAACATCAAAGGGGAGAGGGGTTTTACTCTCGATTCTTCCTCATACTCAAGAAGACCGGAGATTGGCGACCCATCCTGGATTTGAGGGCTCTCAAACAATTCCTAAAGTGCCAATCTTTCCGCATGCTGACATTACTGGAAATCCTGCGTCTTCTATCCAGCGAGGATTTCATGACCACCATAGACCTTCAAGACGCATACTTTCATGTCCCAATTATCCAACAACATCGCCAGTACCTGCGTTTCAAGGTAGGACAAATGCACTATCAGTTCAAGGTCCTGCCCTTCGGGCTGCGATCAGCTCCTCATGTGTTCACGAAGGTACTGGCCCCTGTGGTGGCTCACCTGCGTCTGCAAGGCGTCCAAATCTTTCCATATTTGGACGATTGCCAACTCAAGTCTCAATCCCACCATCAACTATGTCAGGACACTCTCCTTTGCCAGCAGGTGTTTCAGTCTCTGGGGTTGACCATCAACGTCGAAAAGTCACAGTTTGCGCCTCTGCAAACCAGAAACTTCTTGGGAGCGATCTTAGACACGAGACTTTCAAAAGCATTCGTCTCGCACGAGCGGCGACAGAAGATCCTTCGCCTGGTCTCCCTCATTCGAAAAAGACAGTCCGTTTCTGTTCGGACGTTAAAGTCATTTTTGGGGATGGCATCATCTTGTATCGCACTGATCCCAAATTGCAGATTGCGAACCCGTCCCATTCAGGAGGAACTGGACTTACAGTGGCGTCAGGTCTCCGGGTCATTCAACGACCTAGTTGCTGTTGCAGCCCGCATGAGAAAAAGCTTGCTTTGGTGGGCGCAGCCAACCAATCTGGAGACGGGAATGGCGTTCCTCGTTCACGCACCAGATCTCACGCTCCCGACGGGCGCCTCTCTGGAGGGGTGGGGCGCTCATCTCCAAGGCCTATCCATCAAAGGCAAGTGGACTCCGCCCCAACGCACGTGGCATATCAACAGGCTGGAGTTGATGGCGATCTTCCTAGCGCTCAAGTCATTCCTTCCTGTAGTTCTGGGAGAGTCAGTGCTTATCCAAAGGGACAATACCACCAGCATGCACTACGTGAACAAACAAGGAGGGACCAAGTCTCCACATCTGTCTCGCTTGGCCCAGTCGATCTGTGATTGGGCTCTCCGTCATCAGATCACCTTGACAGCTGTCCATCTGCCGGGCGTGTCCAACATCCTGGCGGACTCTCTGAGCAGGTCCACTTCCTCACACACAAATGGGAACGGCACCAGCAGACTCTGGATCTTGTGTTCCGCCGATGGGGTCGCCCAGCTCTAGACCTCTTTGCGACACCGGAGAATCGAAAATGCCCGTCTTACGCAAGTTGGCATCCCCACCCCGGGTCGTGCGGGAATGCCCTTCTGATCGATTGGTGCGATCTATTTGCTTACGCTTTTCCGCCGATTCCGTTAGTACCGCGGGTGCTGTGGAAGATGCGGAGGCAGCCCTGCCACATCCTATTGATCGCACCTCGTTGGCCCAGACAGACATGGTTTTCGGAATTGCTTCTGCTGTCCCAGTGCGAGCCCATTCCTCTGCGTCCCCGTCCAGACCTCCTAACGATGGACAGGGGCCAAGTGTGCCATCCGGACCCCTCCACGCTACAATTGTCGGCATGGAACCTGAGCACCTTGAATTCGCAAACTTGAGCATATCTCAGGAATGCAGGGACATCCTTGCTCATGCTAGGGCTCCGTCTACCATCAAAACTTACAAACTCAAGTGGAAGAGATTCTGTCATTGGTGCGTGGCAGCGAATGTCCATCCCATCCATTCCACTCCGGAGCAGCTTCTTCCGTTCTTCTTAAGTCTCGCTCAGTCAGGACTTTCACATGCTACTCTGAGAGTTTTCCTAGCTGCAATCTCTCGTTTTCGACACAATGGCTCTTCTTCCCTCTGTTCGTCCAGAATCATACGTCAATTCTTCAAAGGGCTCGTCCGGTAATTCCCACCTGTTCGGCGCCCTCCTCCATCTTGGCACCTCAATGTTGTCCTCTCTCAACTTATGAAGTCACCATTTGAGCCTATCCATAAAGCGGATATCAAATTCCTCACCTGGAAAGTTGCGCTGCTTTTGGCTTTGACTTCCTCTCGTCGCGTGAGCGACCTTCACGCTTTTACTGTCAAGCCACCTTATCTACAGTTCAAACCTAACGGAGTGGCGCTTCGCACCAACCCTTCTTTCCTACCTAAAGTGCCTACGGATTTTCATCTGAATGAGCCTGTGTTCCTACGAACTTTCTTTCCGGACCCAAGGTCTCCGGCGGAGCAGCGCTTGCATTCTTTGGACATCAAACGATGCCTTAAATTTTACATTGCCAGAACTGCCTCCTTCCGCAAGTCCGATCAACTGTTCATTGCTTACGGACGACCGCGTAAGGGGCATCCAGTTTCCAAACCAACAATTGCCCGTTGGCTTTCTTCAGCCTTTATCTTCTGCCATCAACAAGCTGGCAAACCATTGCAGTCTTCAGTGAGGGCTCATTCTACGAGGGCGATGTCTTCATCCACCGCCTTGTTTGCTGGTGTGCCTCTTCATGAGATCTGCCGTGCAGCGACATGGTCCAGCAGGCACACCTTCACCAAGCATTACTGTTTGGATGCCATCAATGAAGCGGATACTGCAGTGGGACAGGCAGTGCTTCGTTATCTTTTCCAATAAGGTGAGCCTCCGTTCCCCCCTTCTTGGTGTTTTTGCTGTGATTGCTACTGATGTTTTACATGACTGTATTATTATTACTGTCTTGGCTTTTTCCATATGTGCCTAGCAATCTCAGCTCTCGGAGGTTACTGCTTTCTATTCTATTCAAGCATGTGAATCTATGAAAGACACCCCTAATACTGGAGAAGACCAATTGTTACTTACCTGTAAACAGGTGGTTCTCCAGTATTGGTGTCTTTATTAGATTCACATGCGACCCACCCTCCTCCCCTCAGAGGCTCTCTTCTCCTCATGCACTCTTGGTCACTTTGGTGCTACGAAAATCTGAGGGCTTGAGCTTCTGAGGAGAAGGTTCTAGAGGGTACTGGCGCCTGTTTGGCTGTAATTTGGACTAACATAATGACACTAATGTGTTACAGGTAGTTTTTCTCTTTCCATGCATTCCTATGTAGGAATCGTTTTGGAGGTTTTGAGTTGTATTTCCTCTTCTTTTATTATGTATTATGTTTTCATATATATATATATATATATATATATTCAAAGTCACGAGTTGCTCCGTAGATTGCCTGGGGCCCCTCGGGAGGTGGCGTGTACTCCGGTCGAGCACGCCGGAAATTCAATGAAGGTCCGTAAACAAATTAACACACGCTCTCAGTGGCAGCCAAAGTATATATATATTTAGCATTATTGCTATTTTATTTACCGTGGGACTCCCACTTCGACGACGGGGAACATTCAAGCATGTGAATCTATGAAAGACACCAATACTGGAGAACCACCTGTTTACAGGTAAGTAGCAATTGTTCGTATGCCACGGTGCAGGTGGTATAGGCATTGGTTGTTATAACCCAGTGAGGGCAGCATGTGATGACTTGGATTGCATACAGGTTGGACAGGTTTGGACGTAGTTTTTTACATCGGACATCAATGTAGGCCACCAAAGGACCCTTTGACATAATTCCAAAATCTTTTTGAAACCAGGATGCCCAGCTAGTATGGCATCATGATTCCAATACAACACAGTGTTGTGTAAATTCTGTGTGGGGGTGTATAGACAGTTTTTGTAATATACGAATTCTCCTTTTTGAGTAGTCTCAGGGGGAGCTGGCTCTTTATGTTGCACTTTTTGTACTTGTGCTAAAAAGTCTTGAGGGGCACAGAGAGCAACAATCTTATGATCAGGAATGATTGGGATGGATGGAGTTGATGTAACTTCAGGGCTGGGATAACTTAGTCGTGATAGTGTATCAGTCTTTTGTTGTTCTTTACCAGGTCTATAAGTGATAATAAAATCAAATTTGTTAAAGAACAAAAGCCAGCGAAGCTGGCGAGGTGTTAATGCCTTTACGTTCTGATAGAATTGTAAATTACGATGGTCTGAATAAATGGTAACAGTATGTCGAGCTACCAATAGGTGATGTCGCCATTCTTGAAAGGCAAGTTTGATGGCTAACAACTCGCGTTCTGCCACCGTGTAATTTTGTTCAGCGGGTAAAAGGTTTTTTTAAAAGTAGGCCACCGGATGCAGGTGACCAGATTCCGGATCTCTTTGGGATAAACCCCCTCCTGCAGCTATTTGCAATGCATCGGCCTCAACATAAGAGGGTTGAGAAGCATCTGAGTGAGGTACAATAGGAACCTCAGTAAAAGCTTTTTTCAACTTTTGGAACGCATCCTCTGCTGCTGGAGACCAATGAAATGTAACTCCTTTTCAGGTCTCGACTAGCGATGTAGAGCATTTGCTGCTCTTCTTGGCGAGACCTATTGTCGGTTTCTCTTCCGAAGGGGGACGGGATGTGCACGCGTACGGACAGGAGATGTGCACTACATACGTGTGCACATCTCCTGTCCCCGCGTAGGGCTTGCGCGCTTTCACTTTCGCGCAGGACGCTTTCAGGCTTGTTATGAACGAGGCTGTGAACACCATGCAGATGATGACATTCCCACAGGGGCTTCTTCTGCATCACTTCCCGCCTGATTTCAGTATTGGGCTTGCGGGCTGGCCCATCCAGTTCACAGCGACGAGACCTCTTGGCTCCAAGGAGCACAGCAGCTAGTGTTCGATAGGCAGATCACGAAGATGTCTGTGATGTAGCGGGCTCTCTTCATGCGCAGATTGTTTGATATGAATGGGCAGCAGAGGTGAGTCTGATTACCCATGGGGGCTGAATATTGTTTACAAAAACAGTAAATGCAATTGTTTTCTGATTTAACAATGAAGAAGTAAATTTGAAAATGTACACTGTATTTCAAAGCACTCCTGTGCAAAAGAAATCAACACTCCTGACTCCTTTATGGAAGAAACATCAAAGGAATAAACAACGGAGCTGAAGGAAGCTGTTTTGGGCACTGCGGCCAAGAGTTCTTACAGCACGGCCATCTCACCCTGACAGGAGACCAAGAACATGTTGCTATTACCGGCACCGAGACCCCATCAAGTGCGTCACGGGCGACACCCAGCCTCGCTTCCCATGAACAAGCCCTTCAGATAAGTCACCAATGCTTGAACAAGACATGCTTTCAGTTGCTCGGCCCTTTGCAACGGCCCCATTAACACATTCCTCCCCACTTTAAGCCCACCCTTCAAACTCTGGATTCAAAGGGCGCTATTTCCACGAATGTTTCTTCTTCGATCTTCAATGCATTTCAGTTTAGTTCTCAAATGGTGAGTAAAGCACAGAGCTAGCTGAGTGTTTGTTAAATTTTAAAATTAGTTCAGATTCCCCAGAAAGTGCCTAGAAGCATTTACCTCTGCATTCGGGGACGGTATCACAGCATGCACTCCGGGCCGGGCTTACTTTCTGTAACCAGACGTCACTCCTCGTGGAAGCGTAGAGCTCCATCCCAGGGTGGATGCACACACTCCGGGCACCGTATTTCCATCTCCTAGCACACCAGGATTTTAAGTGACAGTGTGGGACAACACTCTAGTACTCTGGCATCGGTGCCAATCCACGTTCAAGCCAGATCTAACTGAGTAGGAGTGTGAAATCACTTGCGGTAAAGGGCATCAGTCATTGTGGGAAGTCACACTACACCAGGCAGGAGTGTCATATTGCACCTGGAACCTGTCATCAGACTCCTTGGGAAGGCGGATCTCTCAGGGCAGGAGTGTGACATCACTAGAGGTAAGAACAAGAACAGCGAAGTTTATAGCCAAGCTTTTTCCTCCAACCTTACGCTATAACTAACGCCATCGATAATAGTTAGCTGGGGACAAATTAAAGACCGCGTTATGTATAGCTATACTAAACTATTTGTGCACAGTTTGTAGATGCACGTTTGAGAACTCTTTCTGGTTGCTTCCTTTTTTGAACTATGTGGATCGTTTGTTAAATATCAGTATGATATATCTAAAAACTGCATCTGCTTACTTTTAATAGAGCGGTGCTTTACGTACCTGAGCCGCAGCCAGGTGAGGTGAAGTACCCACATTCTACCAAGAAGGTGAGTGGGCGACACAAATGTTATCGGGCTTCCTATATACTTGAATAGATATGGGAAATGTTTTCTAACCAACACATGGGCATCACCGAGCAAGATGTCATGTGTTAAAACTAATGTGTTTTTGGTATGACGGAGTTGTGACTTCAAGAAACACTAATCTATACTTATCTTTGAATACTATTATTTCAGGTATCTGGTAGATCAAGGTGGATTCGTAACGTCCAGGTGACATTTACAGAATGTATTCACTTGGGTGACTATCTGAGTATTCACATTATGCAGTAGCGAGGTATTGGTCCTGAAGAAGGTAGTGGACACCAAGTCCCTTTTCTGCTGAAACATGTCGACCTTTTATACTGGATAGTAGCTTTTTGCTAAAACTACTATTTTTCCGCACTGATTTTTAGTCTTGGAAGTATGAGAGTTACCTAATAAATTGTTCTATCTCTATACTCTCCAATTTTAGTTTTTTCACTATCACTTTCATTTTTCACACGCACTGCTTATTCAGGTATCATTGTTAGATTACCCTTAAACACCCTATATAACATTGGGGCATCCATTTTTCCATCAAGGGATGCAATAAATACTCTCCTTGGTGTAAGGAGTCCCAAATGATGACAAGGGCGGTAACCAACGATATCTGATGGGAATTTTTTATACCTGAGAAAGTATCCTACATTATTGAGGATTTCTGACGAGCTAGGAATAGGCTGGTGGCTGGTTTCTCACAACTGCTGATGACTATAGACCCACAATTACTGTTTGTTGTTTAAAAGGGTACTTAGGGGAATGTAATCGTGCATGGTCTTTAAACTCCCCAGGGACCCTCACCCTATCCGTTTTTCTTGTTTATCACTGGAGGTACCCAACATCATTCACCCTCGGAAGCCAGATTTCACCAGGCAACAGTGTTTCATCTAGCCAGGTACCTGGGAAACCAACCCTCACGGGGATGAGTGTGATATCCTTGAAGGTACCTGGTATCATAGTGCAATTGTGAACATTCTAAAACAGTCTAAAATAACCACCCTCTGCAATTTATCTTTCCGTGCCATTGCTTCAGACCAGAATAGCTTGAAACATTCAATTGCTCCAGTCCGTTTTTTATTGACTTGTCTACATTAAAGCCCTGGACTGGATATAGTGTCCATGGTAACATGAAGTGAGGTGTACACCCTAGCTTAGGGCGAGGTAGTAGATGTGGTGCAATGGTCCGGCCTCTGTCTAGTACCAACTAAAGTCCTGATTTTGGGTTTGGTCGACAGGTACTCCTCATAAACAGGAAAGATTCCCATCTGCCTTATTACAACTGCATTTTATCTCAACCCTATTTTCCTAGTGTACTAACCTGTTATAGGTGGATGAGCTTTAAGTGAGCTGGGTCTAACCGGTGCTGAGCATCAGCAGTTTTTTGAAGGGGCCCTCAAAACGGGTCTCTTTCGGGCTCTGTTTTGTGCCCTGGCACAGGCGGTCTGTGTTTTTCTGATAGATACATCTGCCAGTGGATTCCTCACCTTGTGAATATCCCCCTTGCGTCAGCAACGTTTGGAAAATTCTTCATAGCACGCCGGCGTGGACGACGTCATAGGAGCACGGCATCACGCGCGACTCAGTCTGACGTCACTGACTCCTTATTAGGCCTACGTCGGCGTGATGACATCAGTTCCCTTTTTTCTGCGTCGTCGACGCTAACGGTTTCTGGGATCTTCTGTGATTCAGATAGTGACTTTGTAACGATTTGTGTGTTACTGTTTCTGTTCTTCGTCGAAGATGTCGTTGAAGAAGACGGGATTCAAGCAGTGCGGCTCGTGTGCCCGGATGATGTCGATTACCGATCCACACGAAGATTGCTTGTGGTATCTGGGTTCGGATCATGATGTCAAGGGCTGTCGATCCTGCTCTAAGATGAATCCTAAGGCTCTGCGAGAATGGGAGGCAAAACTTCTACTAGCCAAAGTTAAAGGTAAAGAAGCCAAGAGATCTTCGAGGTCAAGATCTAGACGCTCCAGATCGAAGCCGAAGTCAAGATCGAAGTCGCTATCGAGGTCGAGATCGAGGTTGAGGGCCAGATCGGAGTCGGCGTCGAAGTCGGCTTCTGGACATGCTTCGGGATCCTCGAAAAGAAAACAAAAGAGGAAGAAGCGTAGTTCCGGCATCATTCGGGGTCGTCGGACTCGAAGAGGAAGTCTTCTCGAAGACATCATAAGGACTTTGTGTCTCCTTCTCCTGTTGGTGAGCCTAATGGTGGAGCCTCGCCGGTACGGTCTCGAGAGCATTCTCCGGATCCGGAGCTAGTACCGAATCCGGATTCGTGTCATTCTTCGGAGCATGAAGAAGACGTGGAGGTTCTTCAAGCTCCGACTCCAGTGGATAACCCAGAGGGTCAAGAGGAGCCGAATCCGGAGCAGCCTCCTTCGGAGCAGCCATTGGGTTCGTACCCACCCTTTCCTGGTCCTGGTCAGGACCCTTCGCATTTCCTAAATGCCATGTTTGGTGGCGGCAATGAACCCCACTGGAGCACCTGCGGGTCCCATGGATCCTTTGTTGTTTAACTTGGGTGTACCCCCAAGCTTATGCTCCGGCGCCTTTTCTACCATTTATGCCGGCGCCATATCCTCCTTGGCTCGGTACGGCGCCGCCGAGGTCATCAACTCCGTTCACGGCTTCGCCGGCTCCAGAGCGACCTCGGAATTTGGATCGGAGCTCGACGCCGGTTCCGGCTTCTCAACCTCCAGTTGTTCCAGTTCCTCGTTCGACGCCGGCTCCGACTCCGTCGGAGTCGTTACCGGATCCGACGACTTCGATTCGTCTGGAGTGGTCGAGGCGTAGAGCCCAGGGTCTCTTGGAGGAGAAGGAATATGGGGAACCTGAAGTGGAGGAAGGCGAGCTTCAGGAGCACGAGGATTGCTTTGAGGATCTGCATAGTGCAAGTAGCCTGGAACTTTCTCCAGAATGGGGGTTGCCTGTGGTTTCGGACGCACCCTCTAGGGATGTGGTGCCATACCATGTAGTTATCAAAAAGGCTGCTGAATTGCTGAATTTGACTTTGCCTACAGTGGAGTTCAAATCTAATATCCTCACGGAGGTCTTACATTCGCCTTCTTCAGTTGTTGAGCCGACTCTGCCATTCACTGAGGCTCTGACTGAACCGATTTTAGAGGTTTGGAAAAAGCCTTTGTCTGCGCCTGCGGTGTCCAGATCAGTGGCAAGACGATATAGGGTGGCACCTGGTGACCCTGAGTTCTTGACTTCTCATCCTTCGCCGGAAAGTCTGGTGGTGCAGGCCGCTTGTTCGAACATGTCAGCAGGCTCTTTTCCCCAGGTTCCTGGAGATAAGGACTCCAAGAAATTGGATCAAGCTGCTAAAAAGGTTTTCTCCTCGGGTAGCATGGCTTTGAAATCTACTAATGCTACATGCCTGCTGGGAAGGTATGTGCATGCCTTAATGGATTCGGTAAAGCAGTTGTCAGCTAAGCTTCCGGAGGAAGACAGGAAACACTTCAACAAGGTTGTCTTGGACACTCAGGTGGCAGCCCGCCAGGTTATTCAGAGTGGCTTGGACACGGCGGACTCTGTGGCTAGACTGATGGGTTCTTCAGTAGCCACCAGAAGAGCCGCTTGGCTAAAGTCTTCAGAGTTTTCCGCAGACGTTCAGGCTACGCTTATGGATTTCCCTTTTGACGGCATTGGCCTCTTTGGGAAGAAAGCGGATACGGCATTGGAGAGGTTCAAAGATAGCCGGGCGATGGCTAGATCTTTGGGCCTGCAAGCGAAAGGCTCTCCCACCAGGAAGTTCAGGGGCTTTGGGGGTCCTCCTTTCGTCCCTTCAAACAAAGCCAACAACAGCAGCAACAACAGAACCCTCTGTATAAATCATACAGAGGTAGACAAAGGGGTCGTGGATGTGGACGTCAGGCCTCCTCCTCCTCTACTTCCTCCTCTAATACCCACCCCCTCCTACAACAGCAAAGCAGCCCTAGATCCGCCATTCCGGATCATGCGGGTCCGGTAGGGGGTCGGCTTACTCATTTTCTACGGGATTAGGAATTGGTTACATCAGATCTTTGGGTTCTCAATCTCGTAGAAAATGGGTATGCACTTCCTTTTCAGGAGTTCCCTCCCAATTACCCTCCTTGCCAAGGTTATTGTTCGGAGGACCACCTGCTTCTCCAGCAGGAAGAAGTCCTGGCTCTGTTCAGAAAGGGTGCGATAGAGGTGGTTCCGGAGCAGGAGAGAGGTTAGGGGTGCTACTCCAGGTATTTCCTGATCCCCAAAAAGGATGGCAGACTTCGACCAATCCTGGATCTCAGGATCTTGAACTTGTATCTGAAACAGGAAAAGTTCAAGATGCTCACTCTTGCGCAGGTTCTTCAAGCGCTGTTGGAAGAAGACTGGATGGTGTCGATCGACTTGCAGGATGCTTATTTCCACATCCCCATCCTGAAGTCGCACAGGAAGTATCTCCGTTTTACGGTGGGGTCGCAACACTACCAGTTTGCGGTCCTTCCATTTGGACTTAATACTGCGCCTCGAGTTTTCACCAAGGTGATGGCAGTGGTGGCAGCACATCTCAGCAGGTCGGGATACCAGTATTCCCGTATCTGGACAACTGGCTGATCAAAGCGGAGTCGCCAGAGAAGGTGCTCCTTCATCTGCAGGAGACAACTCAGTTGTTGCACAGGTTGGGTTTTTCGATAAATGTACCCAAGTCTCACCTGGTGCCCTCCCAGCGCAACCTGTTCATAGGTGCGATACTGGACACTACTGTATGTCGTGCATTCCCTTCACCTCAATGGATTCGCGACATACCAGAAATGATTCCTTTATTCTACAATGGAGCGGTTGTTCCAGTCCTGAAGGTCCTTCGTCTGCTCGGTCTGATGGCTTCTTGCATTCTGTTGATCAACCATGCACGCTGGCACATGAGGGCACTCCAGTGGTGCCTCCGCAGGCAGTGGTATCAGCACAACGGAGATCTCAGGGAGTCTGTGAGGATCTCCAGAGAAACTGCAGCGGATCTGTCTTGGTGGGGCGTGGAAGGCAATCTGTCTCAAGGAAAGCCCTTCCAACTGCCTCCATCGGTGGCCACAGTGATAACGGATGCATCCACTCTAGGGTGGGGTGCTCATCTGGGGGATCTGGAAGTCAAAGGTCTTTGGTCTCCAGAGGAAAGGTTGCTTCACATCAACCTTCTAGAGTTGCGGGCGATAAGTCTGGCGCTCAAGGCCTTCCTCCCTTCCCTTCGCGGTCAGTCGGTTAAAGTCCTGACGGACAACACGACCGCGATGTGGTATGTCAACAAGCAGGGAGGAGTAGGGTCGCAGTGTCTCTGCAGAGAGGCTCTGCGTCTCTGGTCCTGGGTTCAGGACCATCAGATTTGTCTTATGGCAAATCATCTGGCCGGAGTTCTGAACGTACGTGCAGACATTCTCAGTCCGCAGTTCTCTGCCGACCACGAGTGGAGGCTCCATCCGGAGGTTGTTCACGACATCTTTCAGATGTGGGGGACTCCTCGGGTGGACCTGTTCGCCACTCGCGAGAATGCTCACTGCCTGTCATTCTGCAGTCTCCAGTATCCGATGCAAGGAGCTTTGGGGGACGCGTTTCAGTTGAGTTGGGAAGTCAACTCCTTTACGCGTTCCCTCCTATACCCTTGATTCCTCGGGTTCTGAGGAAGATTCGCCAGGACCGGGCCCAAGTCATATTGGTCGCCCCGGATTGGCCAAGAAGGGTGTGGTACACGGACCTACTCCACCTCTCCTCTCACTCGCCACTCCGTCTCCCTCTCAGGGCAGATCTCCTCTCTCAGATGGAGGGGCAGGTTCTACACCCCCACCTCCAGACATTACACCTTCATGCCTGGAGATTGAACGGGGCAACCTGATTTCCTTTTCTCTCCCTCACGATGTGGTGGATGTCATTCTTTCGGCCAGGCGTGATTCCACCAAGTCCATCTATTCGTATAGATGCTCTAAATTTGTTGTTAGGTGTAGGGAGAAGGCTATTGACCCTTTGAGGGCTTATTTGTCCGATATTTTGCAGTTTGCTCTTTCTTTGGCGCAGCAAGATTTTGCTGTTGCCACAGTCAAAGGTTACCTTTCGGCGTTGTCGGCATTTCTCTGTTTGCCTGATCAGCCGTCTCTTTTTAAATCGGCAGTGGTTTTGAGGTTTCTGAAGGGCCTCACTAATAAGTTCCCTCCTTCTCCATTTATTGTGCCTCAATGGGACTTAAATCTTGTCTTAACATTCTTGATGGGTTCTCCCTTCGAACCCTTACACAAGTGTCCTGTGAGGCTTTTGTCTTTTAAGACGGTCTTCTTAGTTGCGATCACCTTGGCAAGGAGGGTGAGTGAGCTTCAAGCTCTTAGTTCTAAGCCCCCGTTCCTGACCATTCATGCTGATCGAATGGTTCTTAGGACCAGGGCTGCTTTTCTGCCTAAGGTGGTAACTCCCTTCCATCTAGGACAGTCCATTACCCTTCCTACCTTCTATCCTCCCCCTCACCCTTCCAAGGAGGAAGAGAGACTGCACCGTCTGGACCCTAAGAGGGCGGTGTCTTTTTATCTGGACAGAACGAAAGACTTTCGGATGGACGACCAGCTGTTTGTTGGTTTTGCTGGGTGTCGGAAGGGTAGAGCGGTGCACAAGCGCACACTTTCGAGGTAGATAATTCTGTGCATCAAGATCTGCTACTCCCTGGCGGGTAAGGACCCTCCTGAGGGTATAAGACATCATTCTACCAGGGCAAGGTCTGCTACTTCTGCATTGTCTAGAGGTGTACCTGTTGAGGACATTTGCAGAGCCGCGACTTGGGCCTCCCTCCACACTTTCGCGAAGCATTACTGCTTGGATACCGAAGTGAGGAGGGACGGCCACTTTGTGCGCTCTGTCCTCCATGATTTCTTGGTGTAGCAGGGTGGACACCCTCCTCCGGGAGTGGGGACTGCTGTGGGACTCTATTCACAAGGTGAGGAACCCACTGGCAGATGTATCTATCAGAAGAACAAGTTACTTACCTTCGGTAACGCTTTTTCTGGTAGATACAGTATCTGCCTGTGGATTCCTCAACTGACCAACCCGCCTCCCCGTTGTCCACTCTGCTATACCTGCGTTTATGTATTCTTTTTTTTTTTTTTTTTTTTTTTTTAAAACCTTTATTCAGCTTATGAACAGTACACAGCGTCTGCCTACAACCACTACGGGCCGGCCGCTATGACATACAGAAACAGTACAGGTCATCGCAATAAGCGGAAAGCTAAAACAATAGCGCTACAGTGTGTCAGTAGCAAACATAAAAAGAATCATGCAGGTTTCATTTTCTCAGAGTTAAAGAGGATCGTACATTCACATCAGAGCCGAGAAGGGCGGGCCCTACGACATAATATCAACCAAAGGGACCGCAACAATTGGAGTCATGCATAAAACATTGCAAACAGCATACCCGAACAATATACTACATTCCGCGCCCTCTTGGGCCCACCCAGTCGACAAACCACTTCAGGATATTGTGCAAACGTAGCCACTATATAATAGGACATGAAAGGGCACGCTTTATAGCAGGAAGAAAGGAACCGGCGTCATACAATAAAGTGACTGTTATGGGGAACAAGCCATGTAGGAGGAAAACACTCACCAAAATTTTTATCAGGAAGAGAAGACAGGATAAGCAAACAATCAACGGTTACGTACTGTTATCAACGCCAGACACACAAAGTCCCAGAAGCTGCGTGAACCTCAGAAGCACAAAGTGTGAAACCTACCCAAAAGGAACACCACCCGGCCCCGGACCCGATCCAGATACACGAAAAGAAGGAAAAATACAAAAAAGGAGAAACAAAGGAAGAAAAAGGAGACAGCAAAGATCAAAAGAAAGAAAGAGGGCCATAGGAACATAAAACAATACATAACATCCCCCCACCCTTCACCACTGCGTGACTACGGCCCACCCCCCTAGCAGCGTGCCTGTCGCCCATAGAAACCCGAAATATAGACAACGAGAAAGAAAGAGGAGAAAGAAAAAAGAAGTATTACACCCAATATAGGGAGTAAGAAAAGAGTATTCTAATCTACAACTCCCAGAAGGAAAAACAAGTCGGGAGGAGGTCAGTTCTACATACTCCCGGTCACCACCGGCCCCATAAACATCCTCCACCCCAATTATCATCAGCACGACAGAAATAGCAAACAGTACTGCAAATGGGGAGAGTCATTTCTAAATGTGCGAACAAATCAGACAGAAAGCAGTCCCAACCTAGTCCCCGCCCGTCAGTGCGTCCATTCCACTAAAGAAATCTCCTAGCCCTGGCCCGATCGTGGACGTACCCACCCCCGTGAAAAGCCAATACCTTCGGAGAGAAAGTGAAAGCCCATCCCGATGAAAACAAAGAGGCAAAATGGCCGCATGCGGTAAAGAAGAGATGTCCAAGGACAAGATGGACGTCGCCAGTCCCAAACAGAGCCAACACGTAAAAAGAGCTGCATTTTCAAGGCAGGAATACTTTGCAATGTAGAAGGCATCAATGTCCCTATTGAAGAGGCACAGTCAAACAGGATAGTCAGGTGTTGCAGCAGCGGCTCCATGGACGCCGTGGGTGAGGTGGTGTGCTGCACCAGGGAGGGAGACATTGTAGCAGCGCTAGGGCAGTCAGACCGCAGCCCACACTCCGTTGCATCGCCAAGCAGCTGTTCCATCACACACTCCCGCGGCAACAATGTTTCACAGGCAGGGATCAGCGGAGGCTGATCAACATAGCGAGGAGAGCGGAAAGGCAAAGTATAGCCCGATCTTTCTGCAAATCCGTCCAGCTTCTCTCCCAACAGTCTCGAGCTTTCACGCCACTCGACCTTCAGTTGAGTAAGAGCAATAAGAACAGAAGTGCGGGTTAGTATCGGCTGATCATCCATTACCTCCGCGTTACGAGGCGCTGTAGACCGGTCCACCTCCCAATCGGGCACGAGCAGGGCACACCGGGCAGGAGCCGAGGCGCCGTCCACCAGTACTGCTGAGGAGCCAGTCGCCATGTTCCTGCCGTCAGGGACAACAAAGGAAGACAGGCGAGGTCAGCGCTATGGTGCGACGAGCAATCCCCTCGGGACAGGACAAGTCCGCGATCGTGGACGGCAAATAGCGAGGAGTCCCTCTCCGCTCGGCCCAGGCAGAGGCGAGGCAAGGAAAGAGCCCCGGCCGCCGGAGCACCTCCGACACTGGAGGAAACAAAGCGCGGCTCGCCTTCAGGTCCCGCAGATGGAAGCGGAAAAGTGGACTCCAAACTGGCCAGCGTTACCCTCCACACAAGCGCCCGGAGTAAACGACCACAGATCCAGTCGACCAACACAGGATGTCAGCGCCGCTCCAGCATGATCGGCCCCCGCAGCGGCAGCAGCCACAGGCGGCGCGCTGTATCGCAGGTCCCGGGTCCAGGGCTAGGGTAAGCGTCGGCAGGCATCTCGACGAAACCTCAGGTTAGCAGACAGGTAGGGACACCGGAGGAACATCAATAGCATCAGAAAACTTTCCCAAACATCTCGGTGGCACGCAATAACAGGATAGTGGACAGGATAGTTGCGAGGGAAACCTATGTATTCTTATGTATATTTATATTTATATTTGTATATATAATGCGTTTTTGGTACCTTTGCTACGCACTTTGTGTGCAGCTTTGATTTGTATGTACTATGTACACTGTATTATGTATATTTGCTGTCATTGGTCTGTCCGGGTGCCTCGAAGGCACGGAAAAAAGGGCGGAACTGATGTCATCCCGCCGACGTAGGCCTAATAAGGAGTCAGTGACATCAGACGGAGTCGCGCGCGATGCCGTGCTCCTATGACGTCGTCCACGCCGGCGTGCTACGAAGAATTTTCAGAACGTTTCAGATGCAAGGGGGATATTCACAAGGTGCGGAATCCACAGGCAGATACTGTATCTACCAGAAAAAGCGTTACCGAAGGTAAGTAACTTGTTCTTCCGGACTGCAGTGACAACAGGCACATCGATGTGCGCCTGCTCACACTGCTCACTTCTCACTAGTGGAGAAATCACGTTATGATGGCATGCCAGGTAAGCGTTGTAGGGGAAGAAAAATCCTCTAAAGAGAGTCATTTTCTCTCTGGATTTCCCTTCTCTTTTGGAAATGCAGGAGCAGCAATATTGTCCTGGTGTCACCCGGACTTTAAGTGGAAGCTTTTTCAATATTGTATAAAAGCTATGGTTGCTGCTTATTTATCTTATGCGACTAATAACTATTGACAAAGCCAATAGTACTGACTTGTTGTAGATATGGTTTTACTTGTGTCATATCTGGATGCAGTGACAGAAACAGCAAAATACAAGTCGGGCGGCACACTATGCTAAGCACCGATTTTTTAGCTTACGTGTTTTTAAAGCCACACCCTTAACTACATTGGCCACGCCCCTTTTAGAGACCCCACCCCCTTCCGTTTTTTCATCCCACTTAAAGCCCTGGTTGACGCTATACAATAAGCCCTTATTTCCACGGAACAAGAAACTGAAAACTTTTGTTTTCAAAAGCCCTTTCTAACAGATCTGTCACTTAAGAAAAAGCTTCAGCCAAAAGATTACATTCAATGCCCCACCTTCTGTGTGGTGTGCTTTTGAAGGATGAATTCCAGGATATGGTTGCATAGAAAGCTTTCTAACGCTGCCTCGGGCTCCTTACCCCAGTCTGCTTTCTAATGAATCTGCAGCTCATGTCAGAATTTTCCGAGAAGGCACTCTTTTTATTCCACACACCTTATTTGGTCCCGACTGGCACGCCGGAGGACTGGACATCATGGCAACAAGGGCCGGACTAAATACCTCTCCCAGTCGACTTACTTCAAAATGTGCAATATTTTGCTACCTCACTTTGCTCGACTGAAGCTTTTTCTCCTACTAAATTGGACACTTTTACACCATTTCAACTCCTTAGCTGTCTAGTAGCCTGTTACTATAGGTGACACCATTAGCCCGTTCTGACTTGTTATCCAGCAGTATGTTGAATTCTGAGACTTGCAGTTTTACTTGTAACATTGCACGGGTGAGCAAAACAATCTTAGTATGCACAGCTGGCTAAAAAGCCTGGCTGACTGAAGGTGTCACGCATGACACTGACCACTTGGCAGCTGTTTTTTTGATAACTGCAAATCCTCTCCAATAGTGGGTAAACATTGAAGGAGAACTTGCATATTTTGCCCCTAGATTTCCTTAGGCCTTCAGACTGGTTTACTGTTATGCATACTTTGTGTCTCACAGCAGTAAATGCCTTCCTGCATACATTGAGGGCAGCAAGAACATTTAGCGTGGTTTACTTCCGAGTATGGACAGATCATTAGGCGAGTATTCCACATTTACACTGGTTAGCCATTTCGGATTGGACTGACGCTTACCATTTGACTGTGTCACAACGCCAGCATGTTTACAAGTGTAGGTTTCTGTACGGCAGTGGTGCATTTCGGGACATGTAGTCTAGTTTTACTTCAAATGAACCTACTGGACTATCGCACATAAAACTCCGATATATAAGGGAAAAGTCTAGAACTGGAAACATGTTTCATATGGTCATTCGAGCCACATCATCTTACGTTATACAGTAGTAAGCTTGAATTCTACATTAGGAACATCCATAAACAAGTCTACAGTATGGCCTATTGAAGGTGCGTGGGAAAACCTAGTAGTAACCTAGAGAATGGCTTCCTAGGGTGGCCCAGGTAGAGGTCACTGTACAGTCAAGCTAGATGGCTCCTACTGCTGTTGTAAGTGTTGCTTGATCCTTTTCTAGTGAATCGGTTTGCATTTTACGGAGTTAGTGCCCTCAAATTATATGTCTGACTTACTTCCTTTACCTGAAATTTAGGACTTAAGTGCCCTACAAAAATGGACTCAAGAGAGATTTACAGCCACTACTATTAAAGTGCTCAAAATATTTATTAAGCTAATCTATTGAATGTGGAATGTCACTTGGCAGCACTTCAGAATTAGAAAATGGATTTAAGGGTGCCTACTCAAGAAAGATTATTTTAACCTATTTAAGGTAACCCCATTATCAATAAATAAGTTTCTCAGTTTCAACATTTTTGTCTATTTTGACGTGAGAGTATTTGCACAATGTTATGGGAATTTAGACGTCTGTTGTGAGAAAATATTGTAGTTATCCCACATGCAAAATATATTGCTGGATCTTATATGTTGGAGCAACACCAATATTGTGCATGTAAGCACCACTCAGTTCTAGTAAGATCACTATAGAAACAGTTTGAGGTCTCATACACCCACTCCATTAAACCTGCATCAGCAAGGAAGTGTTAACTCCTGTGGCAGATTGTGACATATGTGACTCAAGGAGGGCCCCTGCTGCCACTAGGCTCCAGTGCAAGGCAAACCAAGTACAACTTGTTACACAAGAAATACCAGGACAAGCGTGCATGTCACACGTCTCAAGCAGAATCCAGAAACAAGCGAGGTCCTTCCTATTTAGGTCAAGCCTGGGCAGCGCATGCGCTGCTCTGTGGCATGCTGTATTGGAGTATGGAATTGTAGCCCCGCCCATATTTGTCATTGGCTTGTGTCATTGCCCTTTGTAAATGCTGGCTTCTGATTTGTTGTTAGACCTCCTTAGTACCGCCTTGTCTTCATTTGTAACCTCCCATCAGTATGGCTCTTTTACTTCGGTTGTTACACTGTACGTCTTTTTTTAGTTTGTGAGCACTATTTTCTTTAATGAGTTTCTCCTACTGCAGGCACAACATACTTTCCTGCAACATTCAGCGCGCCATGCACGCTTTAACTTTCTGAGCCGCCGGGTCAATAGCGGCCGCTTCTTTGAATAGGTCTCGCATTTACAAGAGTTTGAGCTATTGGCATTGTAAATGACAATGCCTTTTATTTATGTGTTAATTAGCAAAACAGATAAATGAAAGGCATTGCCATTTACAATACTAATAGCTCATATTGCATTGAAAATGCTTGTTTTAACAGTCGGGTAATTGGTGAGACAGTAGTGGAAAAACTGGGAATGAAACGCTGATAAAAGTTAGCGAAACCCAGGAATCGCCGGGTGTCTTTATGGGATCCTGGTGTTTCCCATCTCAGTATAGCTTGTACTTTAGTTTGATCCATAGTGATACCATTGAGCAAGATCACATAACCCAGGAATTCAATACTGGTGGCATGAAAAATGCATTCCTCAAATTCTGCGAATAGATGATGTTCGCACATGCGCTGTAAGATGGCCCAAACATAACCTATGTGTTCCTCAGTTGAAGATGAATAAATGAGTATGTCATCCATGTAAACAATTACAAAGATGTCCAAATAGTCCTGCAACACTTCATTGATGAAGAATTGAAATGCTGCAGGAGCATTGCACAATCCGAAGGGCATCACCGTATATTCAAAGAGACTAAACCTGGTCCTAAAGGCCATCTTCCATTCGTCTCCATTTTTTACTCGTATAAGGTGATATGTACCACAAAGATCTAATTTCGTAAAAATGGTTGAATTGCACACCTGATCTCATAACACCGGTATTAGGGTAAAAGGATACCTGCTTTTGATTGTGACCTTGTTCACTGCGTGGTAATCTATACAGGCGCGAAGTTCGTGATTCTTCTTTGGGACAAAGAAGAGTGGTGAACTAACAGGGGAGGTGGAATGTCTTATAAAGCCTTTTATTAATAAATCATCCGGGTATTCCCGTAATTAACAAGTTTCTGGTTCAGATAGGGCATACGCCCGACTGCATGGCAAGGTTGCTCCAGGGAGTAAATCGATGCAGCAGTCGTAAGACCTATGGGGTGGTAATTGGGTCGCCTGTTTTTCCACGAAAACATCATGAAAATCCTCCTATAACTTTGGTAGAGTGATTGGTTTGGACGTCTCAGTCTCTGCCTGTGAGAAGTTGGCCTGGTATATGATGTTCACTATTCTAGTGAGCACCTTGCACCAGTCCAGACAACCCTTATGGTGATGGTTGTAAAGTCAACCTTATAGACCAGCTATCCTAGTGGTAGCATGGACAAAGCAGTCTTAGGCTAACACTTCAAAGAGCATGTGAAGCAAATTGTTTTACCAATAATAACCCCTTGAATATCAAATGAAAGGACACCACACAAGGTATATATAAAATATATAGGTATTTATTTCTAGCACAACCCCTCTGCACTCTTTATGAGGTCAGAGTTCGAGATACAGCACAAGTAACTTAAATAGCATACGTTAAGTTGCACAATTACAATTCTGCCCTAGGGGCCTCGTAAACCATATACTAAAGAAGTGGTATAAGTACCACTGCAGGAATAGTGAATAGGCCTAGGGCCTAGGAAATTAGTGGGGCTACACTGAATAACCACAGGTTAGGAAGCAGGAGTCCCACAGGACGCGTGTGCAGTGTCTAAACACACACGCGTGTTCTCATAGACTTAGAATGGGAACGTACAGTTTAGAAACTAGTTGATTTTGGACAGTACGGGTGGACTTCGAGGAAACCCAGTTAAATTAGGACACTTGGATAGTTATTACCCACGGGAGCACCGGAGTACTCGAGTTACCTCACCCAGGGAAGCCGGGTGCATAGGCGCGAAGTTGTGTCGGGTTTCGTCATCGATTCCTATGGAGAGCTGCGAAAAGATGCTGCAGGCGACCAGAAGGAAGATGTCCGGATGGATCGGAGAAGTGAAGAACCTGAAAGCAGAGGTGACATAGTCTGGGTCACTAGCCAGTGACCAGGATGGAACCAGATGATGTCGAGCTGCGATCAGGTGAAGAAGTGAAGCTTGTCTCTGCAGCCACGTGGACCAGGAGGCGTTGACGATGACCAGGCGCTGAATACGGACTGTCCCACGAAGGCTCTCGCTGTTGGCGGTGTCGGCTTCCGGATCGGAGTCAACCAGCCAGGATACGAAGATCGGCTTCTGATACAGACCAGGAAGGTCTGTGGAGCTTCCCCTTTGCAGGAAAGCAGGAGCAAGCCCAGAGCAACCAGGCAAGCAGCGTTGTTTCAAAATGGAGTCTTCAAGATGGCCACTAGCCAACAGGCCAGCAACCGCGAAGACGCATCGAGAGGAAATGCAAGAGCAGGCCCCACGCGGCACTCGTGGAGTGTGAAGGGCTGAGCTTCGATGCACTTATGACTCGGTGTTGGGGCTTCTCAAGTCCCAATGCACAACTTTGAGGACGCCTCAGAAGCTGCACAATTCAGCAAAGAGCAAAATGGCCAGGTGTCCGGTCCCACGTCTCTCGTGTCCACCACGGGTCTCAGCTTTGCTGGAGGTGTGGGTCGGGGTAAGAGAAGTCTGGAAGTCCAGTCCTGTGAAGCAGGGTCGTCGGGATCGACGGCAAAGCAAACCGGCAATTCGCTAGGTGGTGCCTGTTTGCACAGGATGGTCACTCCT
Organism: Lissotriton helveticus; assembly: GCF_964261635.1. NCBI lineage: Eukaryota > Metazoa > Chordata > Amphibia > Caudata > Salamandridae > Lissotriton > Lissotriton helveticus. The sequence continues at coordinate 1,152,555,444 of NC_136067.1, read as the reverse complement.
TGACCACAAGGGAGATTCTTCAGTCTTCCAGTTGCAGTAGAATGTCGAAAGTCCAGAGTTTCGTGTCAGAGTTTCAGTTCAGGATAATCTAAAGTCTCTAGACTCAGCTCCTAGCTTTATACGAATTAAATGGGCTGGATTACCTACTAGGTCCCTCCTATGGGTGGGACCAGGGACGGGGGTGGTTACACCCCTTTCCCTTTGTCCAGTTTCACGCCAGAGCTGGGTCTTAGGCTAATCTCAAGAGGGCATGTGAAGCCAGCTGTTGTACCATATGTAACCCCTTTAATACCAAGTGAAAGGACACCACACAGGTTGTATATCAAAATATATATGTATTTATTTCTAACAGAGATCAGAGGCACAAGCACATAACAAGATACTCAATTATAATACAATAAGTTTCACAAAATACAGTAATGCCCTCGGGGCACTTTGAACCATATACTAAAATAGCAGTATAAGAACCACGTCACGAACAAAAGAAAGGCCTAGGGCCTGGAGAATCGCTGGGGCTACGCTGTACTACCAAAGGATAGGGAGCAGGAGGCCCACGGGATGCGTGTGCAGTGTCTTTACACACACGCGAGTTACCATAGAGTTAGAATGGAAACAAAAGAAATGGAAACTAGTTCTTTTAGGTCACTTCCGGATGGACAAGGAGAAAGCTACTTGGAAGTTAGACACTAGGATAGTAAATACCCACCGGAGCACCGAAGTACTCGCGTTTCCTCACCCACAGGAAGCGGGTGCATAGGTGTCAAAGTGTGTCGGGTTTAGTCGCTGATTCCTATGGAGCCTTGGAGAAAGATGCTGCAGGCGACCAGGAGGGGAGTGTCCGGTTTGATCCAAGGGCGGATCAAGGATGAAGAGTACCTGAAAGCAGAGGGGACAGAGTCTGGGTCACTAGCCAGTGACCAGGATGGAACCAGGCGATGTCGCGAAGCAATCAGGTGATGTCGTGAAGCTTGTCTCTGCAGCCACGTGGACCAGGAGTTGTCGACGACGACCAGGAGCTGGATACCGACTGTCCCACGAAGGCTCTCGCTGTCGGCGGTGTCGGTTTCCGGATGGGAGTCAGCAAGCCTTAGCAAAGGCAACCCACGCAGGAATCGAAGATGGCTTCTTGATCAGACCAGCAAGGTCTGATGGGCTTCTCCTTTTCAGGGAAGCAAGGGCCAGTCTGGAGCAACCAGACCAGCGGTGTAGATTCAAGGTTTCGTCGTCACAGAGCCACTAGCCAACGGGCAAGTGACCGGACAGACGCGTCGAGCAGGAAAATGCAGAAGGGCCCCACGCAGCACTCATGGAGTGTGGAGGGCTGATCTTCGGTGCAGTTGGTGCTCGGGGCTAGGGCTTCTCAATCCCCAATGCACAACTTCGAGGGTGCCTCTGAAGGTGCCCTGAAAGCAATTCGCTGTCTTTCCAAGATGGCCGGTCCCACATCTCTCATCGCCTCCACGGGTCTCCGCTCTGCTGTGACTGTGGATCGGGCTGTTGGAAGTCTGGAAGTCCGGGTCTTGTCAGGCTCTGTGCTCGGGCTCAGGCGGGAGCGTCGACAAATCAAACCGTTGATCGCTTGATGGTGCCTGCTCAGCTTATGCTAGAGCACCATCTCACATAAAACCAAGCACTCTGCCTTCAGGATTGTTAAGGCCTGCCATAGGAGTGACTTATAGGTGTATATGTGTCTAGATATAAGGTCAGATATAGGAATACTATATCTAAGCAAGGGGGGATTACACGACCTTGCCTCAGCTGAGTGATCAGCCAGTTGTCAGTTTGGATGGCCAGCCAGGGGTGGCAAAATATATACTGCAGCCCCTGGTAGGCCTTGGGTGCACCTATGCCCTGGGTACCTATGGTACACTGTACAGGGACTCACAATAGTGACCCAATTCCCAATTGGTGATGTACCTAAAGTACATGGTGTGAATTTAGAGAGAGAACAGCAGGTCTGTGGGTCTGATTAGCAGGCCCACATCCACATCTAAGTCGAAAACCAGTGAAGCAAAAAGCAAAAAGTGGGGTGACCATAGGAAAGCAGACCCTACTCTCCTACACTGCCTCCATAGCTCTAAGCGTAGAAGCACGATGTAACGGGGTGATGGGCTGTTGTCTATTTGTATAACAAGCATGCCAGCAATGTGGGGAATCTAGTGTGACCATGCATTTTGTCCAGTTGATTTTTGGATTATGTAATTGAAGCCATGCAATTCCCAGTAGGGCTCCGAAGACAGGAGTGCCATTGAGGTCAAACTGTATCTGTTTGAAGTGTCCATCAGCACAAATCACGGTCAATGGTTCTGTGTGATGCAAAATTAAGCCGGAAGACAATTCGGACACATCAACAGCCCGTACTGGTTCAGGAATAGCCTTTTGGACGGTAGGGATATTTCAAGTTTTTGCCAGTCCTATGTCTATGAAATTACCTGTAGCCCCTAAGTCTAATAGAATACGGATAACTTTCCTTATCTGGGTGGCAAAAAGCAATGTCACAATCAAGGTTAGATGTTGTGGTGTGGGTGTCATAGTTTTAGCCAAATAATGACAAGAGTCCGTATTGTTAGACATGCTCAATAGGATGGCCTCTATCCTTATCGGGCCAGGGAGTTTTCCGACTGGCCTTTGTCCTCACTAGAAGATAAACTTTCAGTAATACCTATTACCTTTTTTTGTGATCTTTTGAAAGAACACTCTCGAGCGAAATGCCCAGACCTACCACAATAAAGGCAAAGATTCAAGCAACAACTTCGGTCTTTTTCTTCTTTGGACAAGGGTCCCCTGATGCTACCGATTTGCATAGGTTCCGTGGAATCAAAAGCTGAGTTAGAACTAGGAACCTCTTGTAGGAGAGTAGGGTCTGCTTCCTATGGTCACCCCCACTTTTTGCTTTTTCTTTACTGGTTTTCGACTTAGATGTGGCTGTGGACCTGCTAATCAGACCCACAGCCCAGATGCACTCTCTCTAAATTCACACCATGTACTCTAGGTACATCCACAATTGGGAATTGGTTCACCTTATCAGCCCCTGTAGAAGTGTACCCTAGGTACTCAGGGCATAGGTGTAACCAAGGCCTACCAGGGGCTGCAGCATGTATTATGCCACCCCTGGCTGGCCACTCAAACTGACACAACTGGCTGATCACTCAGCTGGGGCAAGGTCGTGTAATCACCCCTTGCTTAGGTATAGTATTCCTATATCTACCCTTATATATAGACACACAGTAACCTATAAGTCACTCCTATGGCAGGCCTTAACAATCCTGGAGGCAGAGTGCTTAGTTATGTGTGAGATGGTGCTCTAGCATGAGCTGAGCCTGTCTGCAGCTTGCGGAACCACGTCCTTATAGCTGTTCTATGATATCGCCATACCATATACTCTTAAGTGCATTATAATCTTCGTGGTTGAATGCTAACTTTGGTTTGGCTTTATCTAAACATGTCGTGGAAGGTTTCATACGCTTTGGAATACTACCCCCTCGCCAATCCTGACGACGGGGTAGCATTCCACCCTTCTAGAGGGAGAAGACATGTTAGTGCTGACTATCCCGGTTAAAGTTAACCAGAGCCCCAGCGTCACAAAATGGACGCTGCTGCCACAGACACAAGTCTGACCTCCTGCTGCTGGGAGTCCTTCCAATCACGGAGGTTTGGACAATAGGTTTCCTGCCTGGAGAGGTGCGAGCACCACCCCAGACAGGACTTTGTGTATTGGGACAGGGAGGGCTGAATAGAATGAGACACTGCCTGAGGCACACTAGGTGCTTCATGCATACCCCAGTTCAAACCGGTTGCTGGGGCAGTCCAGCCCCAGCTTTGGCGCGAAACTGGACAAAGGAAAGGGGGTGTAACCACCCCCCTTCCTGGTCCCACCCATAGGAGGGACCTAGGAACTAATCCAGCCCCTTTTAGCTGTATAAAGGTAGGAGCTGTGTCCTTAGAATTTAGATTTGATCCAGAACTGAAACTTGAAACGAAACTCTGGACCTTCGACATTCTGCTGAAGCTGAAGACTGAAGAATCTCCCTTGCGGCCAAGGAGTGACCACCCTAGGCAACCAGGCACCATCCAGCAAATCAACGGCTTGCTTTGTCGACGCTCCCGCCGGGACCCGAGCACAGAGCCTGACAAGACCCAGACTTTGAGACCTCTCTGACCCTCTCTTCACGTCTGCAGCATAGCTGAGATCCCTGGAGGTGACAAGACACGTGGGACCGGCCATCTTGAAAACTCCGCGACTTGCTAACTGTGCAGCTCCAGAGGTATCCTCGAAGCTGTGCACTGGGGATTGAGAAGCCTCGAATCCGAGCTCCACCTGCATCGAAGATCAGCCCTCCACACTCCAAGAGTTCTGCGTGGGGCCCTTCTGCTTGTGTTCTGCTCGACGCGTTGTCCGGTTGCTGGCCCGTTGGCTAGTAGCCTCTGTGACGACAATCCTTTTGAATCACCTCGCTGGTCTGGTTGCTCCAGACTGGCCCTTGCCTCCCTGCAAAGGTGAGGCACCTCAGACCTTGCTGGTCTGCATCAGAAGCCTTCTTTGAATCCTGCGTGGGTTGCCTTTGCCAAGGCTTGTTAACTCCAATCCAGCGGTCGACCCCTCCATCTGCGAGAACGTTCGAGGGACAGCTCCTCTCCAGCATCTCGTCTTCCTCGCCGCCTCCTGGTCCGCGTGGCTGAAGAGACAAGCTTCACAACAGCACCTGATTGCTCCTCGACGTCGTCTGGTTCCTTCCTGGTTCCACCCAGTCACTGGCTAGTGACCCAGACTCTGTCCCCTCTGCTTTCAGGTCTTCTTCATCCTCGATCGACCCTTGGATCCACCCGGACATCTTTCTCCTGGTCGACTGCAGTATCTTTCTTCACAGGCTCCATAGACTTCAACGGCGAAACCTGACACATCTTCACACCTATGCACCCGCTTCCTGTGGGTGAGGTAACGCAAGGACTTCAGTGCTCCCAAGGGTATTGACTATCCAAGTGTCTAGGTTTTTAGTTGTTTCCTTCTAGCTAGACCGGAAGTGTCCTAAATCCTTCTTTTCCTAAACTCGAAGTTCCCATTGACTTAACATTGACTCTCGCGTGTGTGTAAAGACACTGCACGCGCCGCCTGTGGGCCTCCTACTCCTAACATAAGGGTCAGATAGTGTAGCCCCAGTGATTCTCTATGCCCTAGGTCTTTCCTTTTCTCGTGACGTGGTACTTATACTACTTTCTTAGTATATGGTTTGCTTCGCCCCTAGGGCCTAACCGTAAATTGTGCAACTTAACGTATTCTGACTAAGTAACTTGTGATGTGCTTTTGCCTCTGATCTCATAAAGAGTTCAGCGGAGTGTGTTAGTAAATAAATACATATATATTTTATATATATCCTGTGTGGTGTCCTTTCATTTGGTATTCAAGGGGTTACATATGGTAAAACAGCTGGCTTTACACGCCCTCAAGAGTCTTTTAGCCTAAGACTGTTCTGTCCACGCTACCACTAGGATAGCTGGTCTATAAGGTTGACTTACAACCATCACCATAAGGGTTGTTTGGACTGCTGCAAGGTGTTCACTAGAATAGTGAAGATCATATACCAGGCCAACTTCTCACACCTCTTTCTTTTCATTCTTTACTATGACTACTCGTGTTGATTCTCCACGCGTTTTTTCACCGCTTCGTTGGCCAAGACGTTGGTCCAATAGGACCATCAAATCTATTGATTTCTGTTCAGTCAGTGGAAAGACAACGATCTGAGCAAGCACGTCCTTTAGCTCGTCCCGAAGGCCCTGATAGAACAATGACGTTCTCTTTTCGTCGGCCATTTAGTTTTGGCTATTAATCTTTGGAAGTATGTAATGTAAGATAGAAGGTCCTTGTTACCCTGACGTAAATTCAAGAGTTCGTTGTCGCTTGCTTGTACGAACTGATGTTTAGCGAATAACTTGCGCATTGTGTCCTTGAACCTATCAAAATCATGCAGTATTATGTTGTTTCGTTCCGCAAATGGAATTGATCACATAGCCACTGTACCACTAAGATATGACAGAATGAATGCTACCTTTGCAGTATATTGGGGAAGGCAGGCGGCCAACAAAGAAAATGTAACTGGCATTGATTCATAAAAATATTGTATTTTGTTTGATCTCCAAAGAAGCATTTAGGAGGGGCTAAAGGGACAGGCGTAGGCGTGTTAAGTGTGACATTCACTGGTTGAGCCCCGGAATGGTCTGTGGAAGTTGGGGGGGAAATGAAAGCGAGGAGGTTGAATAAAGGCTCTGGACAACTCCTGTGCGGAGGGGGTCTTCTCAGTAGGGGAATCCATCACCCAGACAGACATAAATGTTGTTGCTTGGCTTTGTCACATGTGAGTCCAGCCGCTCACCTGAAATCCACGACCGTCCACAGGGGCAATGACTATTCCCCAGTCCTCCTAGAACACCTCTCAGTGCTGCTGAAGTAAACAGGAGGCCTGGCAGGTGTCCCAAGAGGGAAGGGGATTTGGACGAGAAAAAGAGAAAAGAAAAAGACACAGCTACTCTCTACTGTCACTGGCCAGCCAGGATCGAAACTCTGAGACTGCGAGAGTGGCGCCCTTTGTAACTTCGGAATAAACAGGATTGATTATAATTAAACAGTAGTTATAGTGTAAGTAAAAATGATATATGTATATCTATTTCAGCTCCACAACTTAATTACCTCTATTAATATAGGTGTGAGAAACTTGGTACATGTTCTCTCATCTCGTGGATCTGGGGACCTATTTTGCTTTAGATATAACAACTGAATTTTCTAAAAGACACAAAAAATATAATGTATTATACTACCAAATACCAGTTATTCAGTATTTAATGATATGCCTTCATTCTGACACTCTCTCCCCTGAATATGTGTGAAAACATTGTGATATCAAATGATCCATGTGGTAATTGTCTCTGACGCGTGAGGAGACTTGTTAATCATTATGCTCCAAAGTCCCAACATAAATAACCCAAAAGCAAATGTTAAATAAAGTTGAAATATCCTTGTCAATGTTGGCCACAAAAAACTACTGTAGCTTCAACACGGAGTGAAGAGTCTTTGCTTTTTAAAATAACTAAACAAAAAGGTAAACAGCTTCCGCCAATGACACAAAAACTGGCAGCTCAAATAATAAAAACACACTGAGCAGGCCTCGGGATAAAATGGAAATGTTCACTTAGCTTTTAAAGTTCTGAATTCTGTCTCTGTGTAACCAGCTGGCAGGAGTCCTTGAGAGACTTCCAATGACACACAAACTGGCAGCTCAAATAATAAAAACACACTGAGTAGGCCTTTGGATTAAATAGAAACGTTCACTTAGCTGTTAAAGTTTTGAATTCTGTCTCCCTGTAACCAGCTGGCAGGAATCTTTTAATTTTCCAGGAACAGGAAACTCTTATCTCCGGTAGCAGAAGGAAAGAATTCACACCTAACTCCAGACACAGTGAAAACAAAAGCCAAGCACCGAGTGCTGAAGGAAATGTCTATCTATATCTTCTTGACAGGGAGTTGCCGTGCATGTTTCACAACGTGCTTGACAACATTAATATTCCACGTGTCTAGCACCTGTCATGCTCCATAGTCTTGCATGCTTCCCAACACACAGAAGCATTTCCTATTTGCCTGAAGTTCATGCTGCCAGTGGAATAAAACAAGCATTGGCAGCATCACTAGAATAATGATAGCAACACTTAAGCAATGAAACCTCGGACCACAGGAACACACTATATAATAACACGGGCATTGCCCAGACAGGAATTCACTCATGATTGACTGCCCATATACCACTGACGGCAATATGATTCGTATGGAGACCCCTAGGATGTTGACAAATGACGCAGGCACTGAAACCACCTGTGTAGTATGCATTCCTTACACCTGCTAGGTATGTAGAGAAGAGGACGAGGGAATGGTCATTCTGAGCCATTTATAGTAGGGCCAAGACCTCTAGGGGCGGGATATTGAAGAAAACAGGGTCGAGGAGATGACCCGCACAGTGTGTAAGCCCTGGAATCCATTTTGACAGTTGGCACACAGCCATGTCGCCTAAGAAGTTAGGGATATCGGGGCCAGGACCTCTAGGGGCGGGATATTGAAGAAAACAGGGTCGAGGAGATGACCCGCACAGTGTGTAAGCCCTGGAATCCATTTTGACAGTTGGCACACAGCCATGTCGCCTAAGAAGTTAGGGATATCGGGGTCGCTTTGGGTCTCCACATGGAGATTCAAATCCCCTATGATGGTGAAATTGGCTGTTTTGAGCGCCAGTGAAGTGACAGCATTTGCTAACACTGTAAGAGAGTAGGATCTGCTTCCTATGGTTACCCCCACTTTTTGCTGTGTTTCACTGGTTTTTCGACTTTAGTCTGGATGTGGCCCTGCTAATCAGGACCACAGCCTAGCTGTTCTCTCTCTAAATTGGTTACCTGTACATTAGGTACACTCCAGATTGGTTACTGGGTTACCCTTGTGAGTCCCTAGTATATCGTACCTTAGGTACCAAGGGCATAGGTACCCCAGAGTCCAACCAGGGGCTGAAGCATGTATTATGTCACTCCTGAGACATTGGTGCATTAGTGGGTGGCGTCGGTCGAGACTGCGTCCGTCGTCGGCATCGTGTTTGCCAGGATGATGTTGCGGTGTCTACTTAGACGTCGCACCTGCGCGCCGACATTCGTTCTTTCTTTTATTGCGCCAGCCAGCGCAGATAGTAATTTTTTGACTAAACCTTTTTCTACTTTTGTCGATGTCTTTTTTGAGTCTTCGACTCCTGATAGTGCAAGGGTTGTCCCATCGTCAGACTGGCTTCAAGCCTTGTGACTCTTGTCCCAAGTTGATGTTCGTCACAGATCTGTGCCTTTGGTGCCTGAAGCGCAAACATGACCCGAAGTCGTGCCCTTACTGCCGGGCCATGAATTTGAAATCTTTGCCGGAGCGATCCCGAAAGCTTTTGGAGGTCCAGCAGTCTGCTCTGCGTCGTTCGAGGTCCTGGTTGAGAGGAATGTCTCAAGACTGGTCGCGAAGCAACCACCACTCGTCATCAAAGTCTTGGCACTCCTCGGGTAAGTCGAAGCACAAGAAAAAGGCGAAGAAGCATCGTCACTCTTCGCCTTCTCCCCATCAGACGGCCGACGCAACTTGGGACCCGTAGCATCGTCCCTCCCTGGCCCCGTTCTTGGAGCCCGCTTCTGGGATGGCTCCACGCTTCCCTCCTTTTCCTGGAGCCGAAATGCCCCCTGCCCAGCTTTGAGCTTTCTACGAAGCACTTCACAGCATCTGTGGGCAGCTCGACTCCACTGGCGCGCCTTGGGGCCCTGCGGACTTGGCTAGGGGCCCTAGGAATTCGATGCTGGCGCTAAGGCTTCACCACCGAGGGCCCCGAGGATCCAGGACTGGATCCGGATCGTTGCTTGTCGTACTCACGGTACCTTCCCTGGTGCCGATTCCAGTGATGATGCCCCCGACGCCGGTTGTGCCCTCAACCGGCGTTGACCCAAGCCTCACCCCCGAATTGGACACGGAGCTGGATCCACGTCGGTTCCAGCCACGAAGGGCACTTTTGTACCGCTGTTCATCCCTGGCGTTCCCTTTCGCCCTGAGTGGCAGCCTGAGGAGCGTGAGTAAGACCCTTTAGCCAATCAGCTTGAGGAATCGCACTGGCGAGAGGAACTGGGTGATGCCAGGGGTTTGGAAACCTCCCCGGACCTTGGCATGCTCTCTCCCCTACCGAGGGAGCTTCGACGTGGTGGTGTTGCGTAGGGCGACTGAGAACTTAGGTCTGGCGCTTTCTACGGTGGCAGTCAGGACTATCCTCTTGACAGATGTACTTCAACCGACAGCGGCCTCTTCGGAGCCCCTGCTGCCTTTTTGTGAAACCCTCACTGACATCCTTCGGGGCACTTGGTCCAAGCCCAACACAGAGGCTCCTGTGGATAGGATGCCCGTCACCACCACCCGGCCCCAGGTGACCCACTTTTCCTCTCCCAACACCCTACCCCCAAGAGCTTGGTGGTCCAAGCCTCGTCTTCCAAGGGTCCATTCCCCACTGCACCCCCAGATAGGGAATCCAAGAAGCTGGACCACTTTGGGAAGTAGATGTTTTCTTCTGCCAGCTTAGCGCTGTGGTCGGTGAACACTGCCTGCCTCTTGGGTCACTATTCCCATATGGTGTGGGATACGGTTGCACAAGTGCTGCCACAGTGCCCAGAGGAGGCCCAGGCAGTTCTTACCCACGCAGTGGAAGAGGGTCGAGACACAGCTAAGTTGACCATTCGGTGTGGGCTGGATACCGCAGACTCTCTGGCAGAACAGTTTTCACGTCGGAAGCCTTGAGGCACCATACCTGGTTAAGAACATCTGGTGTCTCTGGGCATGTTCAATCCACCCTTTTGGACATGCCCTTTGAGGACCTGTAAGGTGAGAAGGCGGACTCAGCGTTCAAGTGCTTCAAGGATTCTAGGTCTATGGCTAGGTCCTTGGGCCTCTCAGCAACCTCTCACCCCACACAGTCTGCCTTTCATGTCTACGGAAGGAGTGCCCCACCAGGTTCCTCCTCATCGGACCACACGGCAGCTCAAGCTACCCAGACTCTGTGTAGCCGTGGCCGTGGGACCCAGCGATGTGTGCCTGGAGGCCAGCGGGTGGGCCAGTCTACCCATTACCCCCCTGCTGCTGCCTCCAAACCCTTCTAGTCTGACCTTTCAAGGCCACCAGTTGCCAGTGGGCGGCAGGATCCGCCATCACCTCCGCCACTGGCAAAACATCACGTCAGACAGGTGAATTTTGCAGATAGTCCAAAGGGGCTACTCCTCCTCCTCCGAGACTGCTCCTCCCTCCATGCCACCTGCACTCCATCGCATGTTGGAGGGTCACTTGGCCCTTCACCGCCAGGAAGTTGCAGCTCTCTTGGCCAAGGGAGCTATCAAAAGGGTCCCTGTGCCAGAAGTAGGCCGTGGTTGCTACTCCCACTACTTTCTGGTACCCAAGAAAGACAAAGACGTGTGTCCCATCTTAGACCTCAGGGCCCTCTACCACATTCTCCGGAAGTAGAAGTTCAAGATGCTCCCATTGGCTCAGGTCCTGTCTGCCCTCGACCCCGGAGAGTGGATGGTGGCGCTGGACTTGCAGGACGCTTATTTTCACATCCCTGTCCTGCTAGCCAACAGGCACTACCTATGGTTAATGGTAGGCCATGAGCATTTTCAGTTTACCGTGCTCCCTTTTGGCCTTACCAGTGCCCCTCGGTGTTCACGAAAAAGATGGCGGTGGTTGCAGCTCATCTGTGCAGATCAGGAGTTCCAGTCTACCCTATCTTAACGACTGGTTGTTGAAGGCAGGCTCCCCCCAGACTGTCTTCTACCACCTCCAGACTACGGGGGCATCCTGCACTCGCTGAGGTTCACTATCACCGTGCCAAAGTAACACCAGATTCCCTCTCAGAAGCTCGTTTTCATCAGAGCAGTTCTGAATACAGCACCGTTTCGGGCTTATCCTCCTTAGCAGCCAGTCTGGGATTCTCAGGCTATGATACCGATGTTTCAGCCTCTATCCATGATTTCGGTGAGACTGACCTTGAGGATGCTGGACCTCATGGCCTCCTGTATCCTGCTGGTGGATCATGCCAGGTGGCATATGTAGGCTCTACAGTTGGATCTGCAGTCCTGGTAGGCGCAGCATCAGGGGAATCTTTACTATTTCGTCCAGGTCTCGGACGGGACGGCACGTCTATTGCAGTGGTGGCTCAGGAACCAGGATTGGGTCAGCAGCAGATGCATCTCCCTTCCCCAACCAGAGTTAACAGTAGTGACGGATGCGTCACTCCTGGGATGGGGCGGCCAATTGAGAGAGGCGGCGGTCAGGGGTCTCTGGTCTTCAGCAAAGTCCGGTCTCCACATCAACCTTTTGGAGCTCTGGGCAACCAGTCTTGCACTGAAGGCATTCCTTCCTTCTGTAAAAGGAAGAGTAGTGCAGGTGTTTACAAACAACACCACTGCCATGTGGTACTGCAACAATCAGGGCGTGGTGGGGTCGTGGACCCTATGTCAGAAGGCACTTCTCCTCTGGATATGGCTGGAACGTCAGGGTGTATCCGTGGTGGTTCAACACCTGGCAGGTTCCCTGAATGCCAGAGCAGACAAACTCAGCCGCTGGTGCATGATGGATCACAAATGGCGTCTTCACTTGTAGGTGGTTCAGGGTCACTTTCAGCAGTGGGAAGAGCCTTGGTTAGATCTGTACGCCACCAAAGAGTACGCTCAATGTCAGCAGTTCAGAGCGTTGGAGTATCCAAGGTGACGCTCGCTCGGCAATGCTTTTCGTTGCGAGAGGAGCTGCGGCCTCCTATACGCCTTTCCACCTGTACCACTTCTGCCCAGAATGCTGAAGAAGATCAAGAGTGACCAGACCCAAGCCACTCTTGCTGCTCCGGACTGGGCAGGACGAGTCTGGTACCCCGAGCTCTTGAGCATGGCCATCAATCAATCTTTGGCTGTTCAGTTCTCCATGACTTTCTGGTGTGAACTTGTTTCGCAGATCCACTACCGGGGTTGGTATTGCTGGGGTATCTATTCTAAGGTGAGGAATCCATAACTAATTGTCTCTTTCAGATGAACGAGTAACTTACTTTCGGTAATGATATATCTGTAAGACACATAGATTAGTTATGGATTCCTCAATGCCCCACCCAATCCTCCCAGTTCTGCAAACTGACTTCTAGGGTAAGGGACTCTCTTTCAGGGCCATAGTTTTTGTGCCCCACTGGTCAGTGTCTTGCATGGCTCTGCGCTTCTGGCGTGGAATGTCAATGAAAGACCTGACGTCAGCACGCAAGGCAGGCGTCTAAATAGATACCGTGGCGTCATTTTGTCGACCACGACTCCAACGACGAACGGTGAGTCGACCGACGCCACCTGTTGACACGCAGAGGTACTGCTGAGGAAAAAACTCTCCAGATCCGGTCTGACGCCTGGCGGTAATTCTAACGTGAGGAATCCATAAATATTCTATGTCTCTTACAGATATATTGTTATCGAAGGTAAGTAACTTGTTCGGTAAGTGAGTCTATTGTCCCAAGTAAGGAATCTGCAAATATAGTCCTATCCATCAAAAAGATTGTTACTGAAGATAAGTAACTTCTTCACTTGGGTGGCACCTGATTGAATTCAAGGACATTTTAGGTGATCCAACATTCTGCAAGAGAGAGACAGTCTTTCTGCAAGGCAAACGTGTGCAACTAGCTAAATGCATGTAAAAGTGCAAGTGCTCTTTAAAAAAATTAGGCCGACCACATGCTTTTTTTATGTTGTCAGATCAGATGCATCTTATTTAATGTGTGTAAATGTTTATAGTTTTGTGAATGTCAAGTCTTTACTTCCTGTGTCGTATTTCACTTACCTAAAGTATAACATATGTGCATTTTTCTTGTTTTTTCCAACAGAGTTGATGTAGAAGAACTGAAAAATACCAGCCTTTTTAGGAAGTGGTGCGTCACACCAATTTTGGGATTCATAGAGAATTCTTTGTATGATAGCACGTTGCTACACAGTTTATTTGTCTTTCTTCTGCAAATTTTTAATTCCTGTTCAAAGGTGGCGGACATGCTCCTTGAGAATGGTTTGGTATATGTACTATGTAATACCATAGCAGCTTTAAATGGACTGGTGAAAAGGTGAGCCTTGAGATTTTGTTTTTAAATGTGTATAATTTTAAGTATATATGCAAGTTGAAGTTTATTCTCTGTTTATTTTAAGTCTGCTGATAAAGACTGTGCTGTTTAAAAATTAATTGAGCAAAGCTTTAACTTCTATTAATTAGTGGGAATAAAATGGATCTAAATTTTTAATTAAAAAATTGTTATAATCTGATAAAGATTTCTAGCTGCATATTCCTTACCTTTGAATTCCCCAGGTGTCAGCCTGGAGCCAGAAACTTTTGCTGAGCAATACCCCTTGCACGCTGCTTCAGGTGTCTCCATTCGGCTCCACGTGATGTCGTCGGCATCAGTAGCATTGGTTATGACACTGTGGTGCCTATATAGGCGTCACCCAGGCACTCGGATGTCGGTTCTTTTCTTTTTCACGCCAGTAAAAGCGTTGATCGGGGAAGAGATACCCCTCTGCCGCTTTTGTGGCAGGTTTTATCTCGATTTTTGTCGAATTCAGAGAATTTTTTCCACTTTCTGTGTGAGGGATGTCTTTGAGGAAGACATTTTTTAAGCCGTGCGGTGCTTGCCACTGCATGATGTCGGCTATCGATTCCCCACCTCGTCTATCTCTGGTGTCTTGAGAGCGACCATGATTTGAAGTCGCGCTCGCACTTCAGGTCCTTGGCTCCAAAGGGCTTGAGGGAGCGAGCAATTAAGCTCCTTGTGGTCCGGCAGTCGACACCGACCAGCGAGACTTCATGGAGGTCTTGGTCCCGATTAAAAAAGAGGAGGTTGGGGACTGCTCCCGAAGCCCTAAGTCCTCTTCATCCCACTCGAGGTCCTCAGGACACTTGGGGAAGAGGCATAAGAAGAGGAGGAGGTCCGAGGGGACTTCACCTTTACCTCAGTCGCCGTCTGTCGTCGAGACAGGTAAGGAGCACCGACGCTGTAGGCTCTTTCCGGTAGCCAGAGCTACTCCCGCTCAAATTAAAGAATTGTGCAACGCCAATACACCTTATTTGAGCGAGCAACCCTGGTGAGTCTTCAGGCCCCGTGGAGTCAGAAGGGTCCCCATCAGGTTCAACGCTGTCGGCTCTGGACACGCCACCGATGAAGCCTCAAGGATCGGATCCCTGGTCCGGGTCGACATCGGTCGTGCAATCGCGACCTTCCCCGGTGTCGGACCCAAAGTCGGTACCCCAACCTCATCTCCGATGACAAGGAGCCGGAACGACGTCGCTCGACGCAGATTCCAGCGCCGATTGAACCCAGAGGTTCTCTGTTGTCGCCTGAGCTTTTTGAGAGCGTGCTAGGCTCAGGAGAGGAATGGGAGGGGTCTCTAGACCTTCTGGAACACCAGGATGTCTCTGAGGAGAATTTGGACTGGTATGGGAAACTTGGAGAGGCCAGTGGACTAGACACCTCCCTAGATACAAGCATGCTGTCTCCGCCAACAGTGGCTAAAGAGGAGGGGGCATCCTATGCCATGGTGGTTGAAAAGGGCAGTTGATGTCCTTGGACTGAAGCTGCCCTCAGTGCAGGTCAGGACTAATCTCCTGACTGAGGTGCTTCAACCTGGGACTTCCACTTCCGAAACCCTTTTGCCCTTTAAGAAAGCACTTACATACGTCCTTCTAGGTATGTGGTCCAAGCCTAGCACAGGGGCTCCTGTGAATAGGATGATTGCACATCGCCCAGCTCCAGGCAACCCTAAGTTCCTCAGCAAACACCTCACCCCAGAAAGTTTGGTGGTGTAAGCTTCTTCCTCCCAGGGTGCCTTTCCCTCCGGATAGGGAATCCAAGAGGTTGGATACATTTGGGAAGAAATTATTTTCTTCCACCAGCCTGGCATTGGGGTTGGTGAATACTGCATGCTTATTGGGCCATTTATTACATTCCTTTTACGGAGACGATTGTGAAAATGCTGCCACAGGTCCTGGAGGAGGCCTGGGCTGTGCTCTCATGCGGTCAAAAATGGGAGAGATGCAACCAAATTCACCCTGCGGTGTGGTTTAGATATGACCGATGCACTGGATAGGTCAATTTAATCTACAGTGGCATTGAGGCGCCACGCCTGGCTTTGAATAACTGGCTTCTCGGGGGATGTCTAGGCTAATCTGATGGGCATAACCTTTGATGGAACCTGCCTTTTTGGGGAAAAGGCAGACTCGGCCCTGGTCAGGTTCAAGGACTCTCGAGCTATGGCCAGATCTGTGGGCCTCTCCTTTACTCCTCATGGCCAGTCTTCTTTCACCCCTTTCGTGGCAACTGAAGGGGTTTCAAGCTGGGTCAGCTGGGTCCCAGTCACCCTCCTGTGCAGACTGCCCAAGGTGCGACCCTCATCCTGGTGATGATGTAGGCGCCTAAAGTGGACAAGATTAGTAGAAATGCCAGAATCCCTGGCTAACATCACCAAGAAAATAGATAATGCCTTGCTAGAACTAGAGTCCTCCACGGCTACAAACGCAGCACTAGAGCTTACTACTGAGATTCATAATGAATTCTTTACCCTGCTGCGCTCACATTTCTCTAAGCGTTGCAAGCCAAATAAGCCAACAAAGAAGAAAGCCTGCTCCTGGTTTAACAAGGAATGCAGGCAGGCTAGAGAATTACTCAGGCAGGCAATTAAAAAGTGGGAGCCTGCTGCAGTCCGAGCAGCCAGACAAGTCTATAAGAGCAAAAACATGAAAAAGAGGGCCAACGGGATTAATTAAAGACTCCCGGACTCAATCCCCTACTTCAATTTGTCATTCACACAAAAGAGTCTGAAGTCTATAAACAGGAGTGTTCCTCAATATATGAGCACTCCAAATCTCAAGTACTCAAAAACTAAAGCACAACAGATAAACTAAAGGTTTAGATAGAGAGTAGATTTGAAATGCAGAAAAGACGGTCAATAATTGGATGACCTCAAGGAGAAAACAGGAGAAAGCCTCCGCAAGGGATCATTGGTGTCCCATCATTACACAATGCGTGTCCAGTGTCATCATCTGGGATGCCAACCAACTATACTTCACCTTGCCTCCAACCAGGAGGAGGATAGAAGAAAATAGTTGTATCCTCTTTGAAGAGTTCTATATAAAAAAAAATAGTGTAAGAGGACAAGACTCACTTAAGTGAATAGTGCAGTGCAAAAAAGAAAAACAAAATGTGAATTAAAAAAGGATAAACATCGGAGTCAAAGAGTGTCAGTGATTCTCACAAGTATAGCCTCACAGATGTCCTCCTATCTAAAAACAGTGAAAGAAAAAGATCAAGAGCAGTTGAAATGTAGTACTGCTCTTATGATCGGCATGTTTCAGCTTATGGGGCAAATACTCCCTAGCTTTCTTCAGGACCTTAATGCTTCGGAGAAGCTTTGTCACTGTCACCAAGTCATACTTTGTACATACTGTTTGATAAGTTCACAAATCGAGTGATCCATTTTCAAATCCTCCATGTGGACATGATGTATCTGACATCTGGAAGAAATTGAGGAAAGAAGAAAAAAGCTGTATCTCTTGTCTAACAAACTAAAAAAACACATTCAATGAATATTGTTAGCAATGGTAAACTTTCCAATGCACCATGAGGACTAGGTCTCACCTCTCTTGGCACCAGCGTATGTCAAAGAGGCCCCGCTCTGCGGAAGAGATAGTCCAAAATGCAGGGAAAGTGCATATAATTATCACAAAGAAGAAACCATTGGTTCGAGGCATGTGGGCTGCTGAATTCATATCTGTGCCTAGTGTTGGGTCCGGATGATTGCACATTCTTGTCCTGGAAGAGTCTTCAAAGTATCACGAGATAGGTGGCTCCTCCCTCGGACTACAGTGCGCATGGGCATCCTCTCCATCCTCAGATTTTAACAGTAATGCCTGTAACTCATATATGTCTAATATCGGGGATTACTTCAAACTGTTGTTCAATAGTGCGTGAATATTCCTAACCTAACACATGGCAGGTCGGCGGTCTAGCATATAAAACTTGAATTCAATAATTGTCTGTCTATCATGAAAGAATAAAAAGGTAAATATTGATGTGGTCAGCATTGCCAAATTCAAACATAACCTTTGTCTTGTGTCTTTGATTATCACCATTATAAAACATAATGTCTAGCTCAATTGAAAAGACATTTGAGTTCTTTTATTTTGACTCACATAGAAAAATGTATATATGTGCAGGCTTTTCTCTGCCTTAGAACATTATATATACATTCATATATACCTTTCCTAACGGTTAAAATCTACCACATCTCAAGTGAAAAAGCGCTGCTTGTCTAATGGCAGACACGCTATCAATATCATGCAGGATTGACATCAGCACTTATACGAGGCTCTGAGTAGCAGTTAAATTGCACTGCATACTGAGTTCTATAACAAACAGCCCTAGCATATCAGGCACGATTGACGTCAGCATTTATACGAGGCTCAGAGTAGCAGTTAAGTTACACTGCATGCTGAGTTCTATAACAAACAGCCTTAGCAATGCCAAACACGCTATCAACATTTGATAGCCATTCAGGGCCAAGTTTGCCATCCCGACCCAGCTTCTCTACACTTAGCGGCTTGGAACCTGAGCACTATGAATTTCTGAATTTGGACATTCCTCAGGATGGTAGAGAGGTCTTAGCAAAAGCAAGAGCACCTTCAACTGTGAAGACATACAAACTCAAATGGAAAAGATAGTGCGAAGAGATTGGGTCTGAGTAGAGGACAGGAAGAAATGGCGCTCTAGCATGTGCGATTCTAGGTTAGATTCATAAATACAAAAGTATAGCGGCGCAGACAGGTCAGGGGAACAAACCCAAACAAAACAGCCCCTGTATAGGTAAGGGCACAGGTCCCCTACCCCAACAATAGAAACATAGGTCCTGTGCACACGTTTAGAGTGAAAGGTTCTTATGTAAAAACCAAACAGTTAGGTACAGTTCATAGAAAAGCGTAATAAAAGTCGAGATCCAGCGGTGTATGAAGCAAGATTTATAGTTCAGTCTTGATCAGTACATTCGAAATAATGCAAGCCGACACGTGTTTCGTCACATCGTGTGAAGATATGACTCTTCAGGGCTGAGAAGGACACAAAGTATGAAAATAATGAGCAAAAATAAATAAATGAAAAATAAAATTTAAATCATAAAAATATGAATGTATCTAACAGAAATTTACGAAAGACTGAATGCCTGAGTCTAATAGCCTATCCGTGAAAAAACGCGGGAAAAGACACCCTTAGTTGGTGGAAACCCCATGGTGAAAGAAAACATAATACTGTGACAAAGTCCTAAATGCAAACAAACCAAAAATCGTGTGTGGTGGTGCAATGCATATAGTGTCATAAAAAGGCACAATCAGAGTAACCTAGAAATGTTGCTGGTGTTTCTAAGAGAAGGCAGAAATCATAAGGTATAAAGGAGCAACGTAGACTCTGGGTAAAACAATACAGGGAGCTAAACATGAAAATTGAAAAATAAAATGAAATCAAAAAGCCATGTAGGATCGGACCGTGTTGTCTCTGATGCAGCTGTTTCCTAAAAGAAGACAAATGGATACTTATGCAACATGGCAAACAATCTTATGGTGTAAATATACCCGGAGAAGAAAACATCAAGCGATCAGTATCACACAGAAGGCTCAAAGTGGTAACCACCCAAAGGTCAGGATCGGTAAATATACTCAAATGATACATGGACGAAACATATAATAATAATAAAAGGTCGCTGTGTAGGTATGGTCTAACAAACGAACATAACGCAAACAAATGAAGCCACATGATTTGTAAATATAGACGAAAGAAATCAACATGCACGGTATGCCACATCATTAGTAGACAATTTAACTTGCACGGTGTGCCAAGACAATGAAGGTTTGAAAATTGATTGAAGCGCCTCGCTCTAGTCCGTAACAATATGCGAAAGGATATAAATGAGCTCGGGAATATAACAAAAACCGGGTCATAGCAAAATGTACTCAAGGTGGAACGGAAATCAAATAATGTCCAAAAACGTTCGTTGTATAAAAATGCCGCGAGAGGCATAAAACAAGTCAGTGGATAGAAAAAGAAAGAGAAAGAAAAAAGAAACGGGGAAGAACAATAGTATAGGCAAATTACCTTAGTTCTCTCTGTAGAGATGAGGGGGCTGAAAAGAAAGAGAAAAGGCACTTAGCCCAATGTACCCGGTAAGTGTGGGTAACTGACCAACACATGAATTGCACGGTGGTGCTTACCGCAGGTATGGCGGAAGTAAAGACCTCGTAGCGGTGTAGGGTAGGTGCAAGCAACGTAGAAAATGGTCTTGCTGCGCATAGAGTCCAAACGGAAACCCATATTTGAGGAACATCACACAGTGGCTCTGTTACATCGACGATGTCTGGTGCCTCTGGTCGGGTACAAGTGATGAGTTGGACCACTTTTTTGTGTGGCTGAATTGCAGACACCAAGACATTAAATTCTGCTATGCTAAGAGTCAGACTAAATTGACTTTTCTTTTTTTTTTTATAAATCTTTTTATTATTATAACACAAGAGGAGAAATATACATATCAGATGTCATAAACGAATACAACACAGCTGTGGACGGGCAAGTGAAGTGAAGAAATACCGTACAGTCAGAATCAGCAAAGAAATCAATACCAGCGTAAAGCAGAAGCAAAACAATTAGATAGCAATAACCGCAGGCACCCTCCCACAGCACCCGCCCACCAGGAGTACAGGATATACGAGGCAGACATATGACACCCAGATACGTCAGGCAAAAATCAGGAGAATACGCCACATCTCTTGTGAAGAAAGGAAAAGGGAAATAGAATGGTCATAGAAAATAACAAAGGAAAAAAAAATAAAAAAAAACCCCACCCTACACCCCTGCAGATGGCTACGACCTAACCCCACTAGCAGCGTGCCTGTCGCCCCCTAAACTACGCCCCAAGGAAGGGAAAAAGTTGGAGGAGGAGAATGTTGCAAAACGATACGAGCTCCCGGACTCCCATCCCCCCGCCAAAAGCAGACACCCCCCACCGTAGTGTTAAGCAAAGTTTAGCAAATCAAAAGACAGTCCGTAGGGGAGCCACAAACAGAAAAAGGACCATCCCGCCCGACCCCCGGCACTGCAGAGGCAGCAAATCCCTCCCCGAGCATATCAGACTAATAATCAGACAATCAGATTCACATCTGGCCCTCGCTCCCACAGATACCACCCAGCAAAGACAAAAGAAACAGTGCATCAAAGTCCAATCAAGTTCAGCCCAAACCCTCGCGATCCATCACGATGACCCCGTCCAGTACAAATAGGTCGCTGCGTTTCTCCACGCAGGCTCTGTCCAGCCGAACCGCCATCACAACAAGATTAATAGAAAATAGTAGAGTATCAAGATCAATTCGATAGGAGGGAAAACAGGATAGACGGCCACAAAGTCCAAAAGTCAAAGCAAATCCACTGCCCTCCAGCGAAAAATCAGCAAAGCGGTTTTGATCACTCACAAAAAGAGGCAAAGGTGTAGTCCGACAGACGTTGGAGAAGTCACAATGGCTTACAAAGATAGTCACATCCATCTCGGGCGGGGTCGACATAGGGCTAAATAAACGTCCAGTTCTTTCGGGCTCGATAGCCGCCATCTTAGGGTCGCAGTAGATTTCCGTGTCTGTATCCTGCACAGGGTCCTCGATAACAATCAAGGCGTTCTCCGCGGAAGAAGTATCTCGGCTCTCCAGGAACAAGGGGCTGGAATCCGGTCCCAAGCCTATACGATCAACAATTATGATCATCTCCTGAAAGGTGGCGGTGAATCGTGTGTGGAGCTCCAAAATGGCGTCCATTACAGTGCGTAGCGACGGTGTAGTTTCAGCCCGCTCCATCGCCCCTCAATGAGCGACCGGGCGGGTGTCCGAACCTCGGAGGGCGGCTTCTCCAGGGCACAGGGCAGAAGCAATGTAGAAACCACCGTTAACACGTCCAAAGCACGATAGCAGTACCGTCGCCGCCCATGAGGAACCGAGCCCAGAAAACCCCGGGAGCTCAACGGGGCCCTCCGGGCAGCGGAACCCTGAACAAATAGTCGGTACAATAGGCCACCGTAGTTGCTGGGTAGAGCTGTCACCAAATCACCATCCATAACGGGAAAGGAAAAACGCCACTTCGGGAGACCGGAACCGCCCACGGTCCGCGGCCGATGTTGTTCAACTCCAACCCGGCCGGGTTAAAACTCGAGGCCCCGGCTTCAAATCTGGGGTAGGCCAAGAATGGCACACAACCTATCTTTGTCGTCCGAGCAGCTAGAAATTCCGGGATTGCACCTTTCGAATCAGGCGCAGTTCACCTGCACGGGAGTCCGGCGGGAAATCAGGATAGGAGTCAGGATTCATGAGCTTCTGGTGGAGGTCGGCGGAGCCGGGAGCTTATGCGGCCATCTTGGTTACGAGCGTAGCTCCTCCTAAATTGACTTTTCTTGATGTCGATTTGGCCCCGAGAGGAGGACTCCTTTCGGTGACATTACACCGTAAAGACACAGACAAAAACACAATTCTACACTTCGGGAGCTCACATCCCAAAAGTTTAAAAGAGAACCTTCTCTACGGCCAACTGCTACGTATTCGTAGGAGTTGTTCGTCCAAAGAAGACTTCGAATTACATGCAGGAGTTTTTTGTGACCAGATGCAAACAAGAGGGTACCCTAAAAGATGCTTAAGCATGCCAGAAAACGGGCATGGTACATGCCAAGGGAGACATTATTGAAAAAGAAAGAGAAACCTGTGTTGGACAGATTAGTCTGTGTGTCCACATTTGGACCAGAGACAAACAAGCTCAAACAGATAATAATGCGAAATTGGCACCTATTAGAGAACATGGAGGTGAAATTCACGCGACCATTGCTCGCGATGAAAAAGAGCAGAAGTATCGGTCAGGAATTTGTAAGAGCAGACATTTTTACTAGGGAAGCGAAAAAAAATTTACTCTCACAATGGGGAATGAAACCGGTAGAGGGACACCACAAATGTGGGAAGTGCATTGCCTGTGACAATACCATAGAAGGAGCAGAATTCATACATCAAAATACTAAATGGAAACATTCAACCTTTACAAATTGTAGGACGAAAAATGTTGTATATGCTGTAGTCTGCCCGTGCCAAAAAATCTACATAGGTAAAACCAACCAACAAATCAACCAGAGAATAACCCAGCTTCGCTCCAGAATTAAAAAGAAAGTGTGTACAGCCCCTATGGTTGACCACTTCATAAGAGAGAGCCACTCTGAACATGATTTTAAATGGACAGTATTACTGTCGGTGAATGCATCTAAAATCACCGCAGATATAGATTCCATTTTATTGGCCAAAGAGGCATATTTGATAATGAAATTTAACAGTGTCCTAACAGGCCTCAATGAAATGTCTGAGCTGTCAAGAGTTTAATAAATTCTGAGAGTATGTTTAAATGTTAAATGTCGTATACTTGTAAAGCGCACAGCTGCCCCAGCAAAGGGGCGTCCCGGCGCTGTATACCGCTGGGGAACCCATCCTGGCTTTCCCTGTGAGATGGACCCTACTGGGCATCTCCAAGGTGAAGACAAGCATCCCCGGCGCTGATGGGGCCGTAAGTAGAGATTAAGCAAGCTATTGCCCAGAGTTGCTGAGTGGGACTCATGGTTGCAGTAGGCACCGAGGCAAGAATTATCGATTCCGCTGACCATGGCCCAAGACCCTGCCGCGTCAGGAATCGAACCCTGGTCCCAGGCCGATCTCTGCTTCCGGGTCTGCCGCCTCTAACCAGTGAGCGACACCACTCCACGTTTATGGACCGAAATACTGTAAGAACAGCTTGTGAGAGTGTTCACTAAAGAAAGTTTGGTTCACAACTCCCCTGCTCAATTAAGACAGCTGGTCAGCTTTAGCACGCTAGACACAAATGCAGAAAATGACACAAAATGCCCTCAAGAAAAGCTGTCATCCATACTAAATTCACATAATTATGTATCAATATTGATGGTAATTGGCGCATACAGACAAGGTGATACTGACGGTGGCATTTCACTGAATACGTCACACAAATATTGAATATGTATTACGGATCACATATAGAGAATGATTTCCCACATCTCGTATGAGGGACTACATTTCCCAGCAATCACAGAGGCGGCGCCTTTTGACAACAGGAAATTAATTTAAATACATCTGGGTAGCCAAGGCTGTGCGCGACAACCCGACATTGTTGCTTAGTGGTGGCGGGAGAAAGTTACAGTGATCTCTGGATCAAAGGAGAGTTTTACCGGTAAAGGTGAGACTCGCTGTGAGGGCAGCGTCCCCGTGTGTGTGCGCGTAGGCAGTGAACGTGGTATTAATGCGGCTGTCCTTACCCGCAGAGTATTTGAATGTAGAAAAAGACGGTATAGAAGAACTGGGTCGCCTTCAGAAGTTTCGAAGGATCAGACCGGTATGATGATAAAATGGAAAGTTAGTTTAAGATGAAATTACGAAGAGGAAGGCATCGTTTAATATACGATTGGTTCCCCCTTACAGAGTTTACCGCGAGGGAAATCACACACATAGAAGAACGAGATAAGCACGCTCAGAAGGTATGTTTTATGCTGTAATAACGTAAGGACTGCCTTACACTTGTAACGGGAGGTACGTTATAGGTTACCGTGATAATTGGTTGGTCTCTTGTAGATAAACCGCAGTTTGGTCGCCACTCGAAAATTGGAGCCACAAAAGCTCTTTTAGCAAAAACCACCAATAATGTATGAGTTATGGGCTAACAAATAAGGTAGAGATTTCCTTAGATAGGTGGGGGCACTAGTAGTGATGAGTATTTATTTTTTGTTTTATAGATTGCTTCAATATGCTAGCAATAAGAAGCCCTGATGAAAGCCCGCAAAGGAATTTAAATGTGGCTAGAAACGCGTTGGCATATTCTTTAATGACATCAATTAATTGAATTGTCAAATCAGGCCATTCGCATTGAATGAGTTGGCAAATATCTGTTATCTGCTTCTTTATTGAGTGATATATATAGCAACATTTTTCTTTGAATTGAAAAGAATTTGATTACACATGCATGAGTTATTCGTGCAGTTTTTAACATATTGTGCAATTTTGATCGTATGTTTGTCATTTAACAACAATTGAATTTTGTCCAATGTCATGTTTATTTGTTGATTTAATTAATGTAGATTGTGGTATAACTTTTATGATCTTCTGGAAATAAGAGAGTTTCCCTTATGAAGTCATCCAAAACAATTAAAGGAAAAAAAAGAGGGTAAATAAATAACCCTAACCACAAAAGGCATATAGTGTGGTTTTTTGTAAATCAAGAAGTTGGATCCCAGGTATTTCCCCCCGTTTTGCATATTGATTATTGGCCCTACCTGGTTCCTGTCATTTGGGCCTGACCCCTTTCTGGATTTCTTGTGGAAGGAGACATTCAAGATGCGAACACTTGTTCAGGCCCTGTCTACATTAGACCCTGGAAACTAGATGGTAGTGTTGGACCTGCAGGACACCTATTTTCACATCCCCATTCTGCAGGTCCATCAGTGTTACTTTCAGTTCACAATGGGCCATGAAAATGTCCAGTTTACTATTCTCCCCTTTAGCCTCACCAGTGCTTCTTCTGTGTTCGCAAATGTAATGGTGGTGGTTGCAGCACATCTGCGGAGGTCATGGGTCCTAGTATTCCCCAACCTCGATGACTGGCTGCTGAAGGAAGGCTCGCCCCATGCAGGTGTCACCTGCCTCCAAACTATGGCGGACCTGCATTCGCTGGGTTTCACTATCAACTCGCTGACATTACACCTTACTCCTCAGAAGCTCCCTTTATTCGGAGCCAATCTGGATGCGCTGCAATTGAGTGCCCAACTTCCAGCATGGAGAGTCCATGACAGTCAGGCTATGACCCCGATGTTACAACCTTTGTCCTGTATTTTGGTGTGACTGACTCTCAGGCTGCTGGGGCTGATGGCCCCCTGCATCCTCTTTGTGAAGTAACCTCCATGGCATATAAGGGCTCTGCAGTGGGAACTGAAATCCCAGTGGGTGCAGAATCAGGGGGAATCTCTCCGAACTGATTCAGATTTTGAAGGAAACTTCAAAAGATCTGTAGTGGAGACTAACAGACTGTGTTTGGGCCAGCAGCAGACCCCTCTCCCTTTCCCACCCAGAGCTGACGGTGGTGACTGATGCATCACTTCTGGGCTGGGGCAGCCATCTGGGGTATGTGGAGATCAGAGACCTCTGGTGTCTGGCCGAGACTCAGCTTTTTATCAACCATCAGGGGCTCAGGCTGATTTGTTTTGCATTGAACGCTTTCCTATCTTCTTTCAAAGGGAAGCTGATCTAGGTGTTTACAGACTTTACCGTCATATGGTACTCCAACCAGCAGGGTTTCTTTTCCAACTTGTTCAGGTGATCCCAGAGGAAGTGAAGCACTCTTCCACATTTGGCCATGCATAACCCCCTTATAGTGATTTTCTTTTTAAAAAGTTTGTTTATTGAATTTTGTCAATGATACAGTATAATGCAATCAAGGATACTTGTACGTTCAATTTAAACAACATTTTCCCCAACTGGGGGAACTAACCCCCCACCCCTCCACCCAACCCTGGCATTTCGTAGATAGTCCAATTAAACATGTTCCTAGTTACGTAGTGTACATATACATTCTGAATCTTGTACATTACAGAGTAGTGCTAGACTGACGTATATCCAGGGATCTTATATTTCAGTGGGTTAGTCTTAGTATCACTGAGCTTACCACAATGAAGACATATATTACAACCATGTGGACTGACTGTCGCGGATATCATTTTCTCGTTTCTACGTTAGTATGCTGAGTGATAGTGTTCCGTCCATTATCCTGAGGGGGGTGGTCTCACGGGTATCGGCACCTTCTTGTGCCTCTGTGTCAGTGTCTGTTGAGTCTGTTATGGATAGGAGGTATGTTAGCAGCTCCATATATCTCTGGGCCCAGAGGTGAGTGGGAGTAGTTCGGCATAGCTGAGTGATTGGTCCTGCCATGTGGTGAGATCTTGCACCCATCCTTTGAATTAGGGGGCTCGTCCTCTTCCCCACCTGCAAGCTACCCTACATTTTGCAATGAGGAGGCCCAGGGCCAGGAACTTTTTATGTACAGTGTCAACATTGCGTGTGTATCCTAGTACGGCTGTGGCCGGTGATGGTTGCAATGGCGTATCTATCATTTGTGCCATCCCAGTAAAGACCTGTTGCCAATACTCCTGAATGGTCGGGCACAACCAGGCCAGGTGTAGAAGATCCGCTCCCTCCCCCCTGCATCTAGCACATCTATAATCCTCCCTAAGCCTATACTTATGGAGCTTGGTCGGGGTGAAATATAGCCTGTGTATAAACTTATTGTGGATGAGCCGTTAGAGCCTCTGTCTGCTTACAGCTAAATTACCATTGCTCGTCTGTTAGTTGCCCCCCCTAAGTCAGTGTCCCACTCCGTGCGGGCCTTCAGGGTACGGGGTTTCAGTGCTTTTTGCGTATGGTGGTAGATGAGTGAGGTAACATGTTGGGTGGTTCCGACTGCAGAAGTGCGTGTAGCGGTGATAGTGTGGGTGGCTCTAGGGGAAATGCCCGTGTGGCGGCATTCACGTTTTGCCGGAGCAATACAAACATAAACAGTTCCATGGTGGTGGGTATGTGTGCGCCGAAAAACTGCTCCGTGGATCGGAAGGTACCCTTAACATATAGGACCCCCCACTTAATAAACTGCAGTCTTTCTAGCATTGAACGACGTTGCTTCTCGTATGTGACCAGTAGGGACTCACACATTCCATGTGATGCATTTACATTGTGCATGTGGATTGTCTTGCGTGTTATAGTTCACACCAGACGGACCTACAGACTGATAATGGGACAACTGGTGTGTGTGTGGTGTGAGGTGGGTAGTAATTTACTCGATGCGGAGTGTAGGGTGCTGCCAAGTAATCAAAGTACATGTTTCTATAACAATTTTCAATATCAAATTTGCCCTCCCCATCCACTCTGGCGGCCTCATCATGCTAGTAATTCAATCCCATCTCTCAGTAAGGTAACAAGAACGTCACTTGGGCAGTGGGAAAACCGTTTATAAGGTAATGAACAACAGAGGGTAACCAGCAGGATGCGTACAGGGAGGCGGTGTGGTCCTACTCGACATGTGGAGGATGTCAAAGGGGCCTTTATTATTCTATCCCTTTCGGCCAGCTGGGCATCTAGACCAGAGCCCCAAAGTCAGGTCATGGTTATTAATAGAGTAAGATATGGGGGGAGCCACCATAACTTGAATCTAGACAGTAGAGAAGGCGGCAGGAGGTCGTTTGTCATAGGTTGACGCACCAGGTTCAGTTACTCTGAATCTTTCCAGAGAGTTCTAGATCAAGAGAACAATCATCCTTGCCCACCCAGGCAGGCAGTCTCTGTGACAATTTTGAGGCTTGTTGTGGAATGTTGAAGATGTGCTGTTTGCCTGCAACAGTGAACTAAAGCCAGATAGAGCATAGCGTAGGGGATGTCTAACTTCTGTAGTTTCTGCTTGACAGGAAGAAATCTGAGCCGTGTCTCCTGGACAGCTGCCATGAAGTCCAGAAATAATGAGGTAGCATGGCTGTCAAAAATCAAGGAGTGCTGCTCACAAGCCATAGGAAGAGTGGTATCCCGGTCCCAAAAGTCAGAAGGTGTGAAATTATTGGGTGGACAGATGCTCCCGGAGGAGGATGACTAGCCAGAGAGGGGTGTGCTCGCTCTACTATCAGCATATGTGAAAAATAGTCTGGCCCTCAGAGTCGTCAACATTTTTTCCACAGTCATCCAATCTGCCTGTGTTGGTTGGCTCGGGGACCCCTTGCATGCAGATATAATTGCACTTCGAGAGCACCTCTAGCTCCTCGTTTTCCATCGCTCTTACCTTCAGGACTTTTTCCATGTTGAGGAGGTGCGGCATGGAGTCTTCAACCCTTGATATGCGTTGTTCAGCTTCTTGTAAGTGGCTGTTGTGCCTTTCCAATTTATGTGTAATACTGTCTGTCCTGGTGCCAAATTATTCCATTTTGGATTAAATGGAGGTTAAGCTGCTCTGCATTGCCAGTACTAGAGCCTTCATGTCTCCAGAATCTGTGCTTGCTTCTGGGGGGGTCCGGGTTCATCTGGCCCAACTTCTACAGTGTCATCCCAGTGATGAGTCGGCTTGGATTCAAAGTCCAGCTTAGAATGGCGGGCATCTGATTTGCCCAACATTATGTGGCTTTCGACTGATTGAACGCTCTGCAGTATGTTTCATCCCAGGTGCCCAGTCAGTAGGAGTGTGGAAGATGGTGGTCCACCAGGAGAGCAGCAAATACTACTCACAATGTAATTATCCATTTCTACTGTAGACTGCTGTAAATATGAAACAAACGTAATATATACAAAGGCGTTATTCAAGAATGTGTTTCTTTACAGGATCTATTGTAGTTCTAGTGTTTCCCTTCCAGCCTCCCTGTAACGCTTTGCACTAGACTATGCTTTAGGATTCATGTAACTATTCAGTGGTACTGCTGTCTGCTAGAAGGAACTTCTCCATACTCACTTTCATCTTCCTGATCTTGGAACCTACCCTAAAGACCCTTGGTGTGGATCATAACTGCTGAATTTGTTGTGAACCTTAACTATTCAGTGTTAAAATAATTACTCAATTGGAGCTACTTCTGCAGCATTCAACTGCCTTCTGACATTTTCCTACACCAAGGATGCAAACTAGGCATCAGCAAGATGACCTATAAAGTGAGGATTCACTGTTGTAGAATAGCTATTATGTTCTCTCCTTTTCTGCAACTGTGACTGTTGATTAAACACAAATACATACATGAGGGGTATGGTCTTAAACGGCTTGCTAATCAAGGTGCTTGGATTCCAACATCTCTTCAACACTGGACACTGTCTAACCCTAGCTGGAGAAGTTAGGGGTATCAAATTGTTGTGTTAACATTGGTAACCAGACATATTCAGGGTAATTGCACAGCCCTGACTTTACAGCCTAAAGCCTGAAATATTTGTACATCTTTGAGTAGCAAGAATTTTATTTAAATTGTCGGTATGTTATTTGACAAATTAACAAGCTTAATGTGAAGTGTTCTACCTAAGCATTTGAAGAGTAATTATCACTATTAACATATTTTTGTTTTGTCTATATTCGGCTCTGCTCTTAAACATTTTAACTGTTTATCCACAGTATGTCCCTAAATGAGTACAAGTTACTCATGTGTGATATCCAACAGCTGCTGGTGACCGTTACCATCCATTCCTGCAGTTCTTCAGGTTCTCAATGTTTTCGAGTTGTAGAGGATCTTATTCTTCTTCTTGGATATCTTCAAAATAGCAATAATAAAACAACACAATGTAAGTTTTTTTGTATATCTTGGTCATGCATTTTAATTACAGTATGATTTATTTCTGATGGATACATCTGCCTGTGGATTCCTCACCTTTTGAATTACCCCTGCGACAGCATTCCAAGGAAATTCTTTTCTTAGCTTTCCCACGTCGACCAGGATGTCATATTAGCACGGCTCCGCTTGCGACACCGTATGACATCATTGGAGCCATAGGAAGACCTTGTGGGCATGCTGACGTTAGTTCCCTTTTTCCGCACTGTCGACGCGTAACAGTGTGTTTCTGTGATGCTCCATTTCTCTGTGAATACATTGTTTCTTTTATCTTCTTTGTGTTACAATTGTAATAGCTACTACAAAGTGGTCAGTTTTCAAGCCCTGTAGGGAGTGTAGAAATCATATGTCTATGACGGACCCAGACGACGACTGTCTTTGGTGCCTTTCTTCCGACCACGATGTTGATGGGTGTTCGAGCTGTCAGAAGATGAACCCGAAGGCGTTAAAAGAACGTGAAGCCAAACTCTTCATGGCGAAGGCAAAAAAGGAGAACGGTCGTAATCGTTCAAAGTCTTCAACCTCGCATATTTCGAAGTCGAAGAAGCTTAAGAAGTTGAAGAGAAGACCTAGTTCTCGACGTCGTTCTTCGAAGGGTAGGGCTTAGAGAGGAGCCTCTCCATTAAAGCGTTGTTGTGATAGAGACTTTGTCTCTCCGCCGCCTTCTCCTTCTCTGCAGGCAACTCAGGTTCACTCTCGGGCTTCCGCGGATTCGCCAACTCCGATGGATTCACCGATGCCCAGAGGTTCTCTGGTGCTTAGGAGTCCTCTGGCTCCCAGGGAGTCTTCTCCAGCACCTATGGCATCGCCTGTGCGATCACCGATGTCTCCGCCTCCGCAACACCAGCCTCCTGTACTGCCTCCGATGGTTCAAGACCAGGGGAGTTCAGATCCTTATCCTCCTTTTCGAGGGCCAGGACGGATCCATCGCATTTCCTTAATGCAATGTATAGTATCTTTGCCAGGGCATCTTACCCTACCGGTGCACCTTCTGGGCCTGTGGGTCCACTTCCCTTTAACTTGGGCATCTCCCAACAATATGCCCAGGCATCCGTTCATGCCTTTTATGCCGACGCTCCATCTTGGCAGTTTCTGTCACCAAGGTTTTTGAATCCCATACCTCAATTGCCAGTGCCGCCTGGTGTTGAGCCGGCATTGACCCGGATTCGAACAGGGCCGGTGCCCACCTCGGAAGTTCCTCCATCAACGCCGTCGCTGGTGTCACTGGCGCCGCATTTGCCGCCGGTTCGTAAGCAGCGTTTCAGGAGGGAAGCGCAAAGACTGCTGGAGGAGGATGAATACTAGCAAGAGCAGGAGGAAGGGGAGATTCACGACTCTGTAGATGAATTCTAAGGTCCATGTGAGGCTAGTGGCCTTGACACTTCTCCAGAGTGTGAGCTCTCTTCTCCTAAAGCTTCATCCTCACAGGATGTTGCCACTTATCATGTGGTCATCAGAAAAGCACCTGAGTTGTTGGACCTTCAGTTGCCCTCAGCTGAGGTAAAATCTAATATTCTAACTGAAGTGCTTCATTCTTCTTCCTCTTCATGTGAACCTCTATTGCCTTTCAATGAGGCGGTGACAGAGACAATTATGGAAGTGTGGCAGAAACCCTTGTCTGCCCCTGCAGTTTCAATATCAGTGGGCAGGAGATATAGACCTGTTCCAGGTAATCCAGTTTTCCTTTCGGCACATCCATCTCCGGAAAGCTTGGTGGTCCAGGATTTTTGCTCCAAGCAGTCATCTGGATCCTTTCCCACCACCCCGGGAAATAGGGATCCCAAAAAACTAGTGCAATCAGCCAAAAAGGTGTTACTTGTCAAGTATGGCTATGAAGTCTGCTAACGCCACATGCTTGCTGGGGAGGTACATTAATGCTCTAATGGACTTTGTCAAGCAGTTCGCTCCTAAGCTTCCTGAGGATGATCGTGTTCATTTTCTTGAGGCACTTTCAGATTCGCAAGCAGCTACCCGTCAGGTTATCCAGTCGGGTCTGGATACTGCAGACTCGGTTGCTCGAGTAATGGGTTTTTCGGTTGCTACAAGAAGACATGCCTGGCTTAGATCATCAGGTTTCTACAAGATGTTCATGCTACTTTACTGGATCTACCATTTGATGTGTTATGGTTGTTTGGTAACAAGGTGGACTCTGCGCTGCAGTGGTTTAAGGACTGTAGGGCTACTGCAAGATCCTTCGGCCTGCAGTCCCAGCCCAGGGGCTATGGCTACAAGAGGTATCGAGGTTTTGGGAAGGCCGCTTCCTTTCGTGGCCGACAGCAGCCTCAGCAAAACCAGCAGCAGAATCCTCTCTACCGGTCGTACAGAGGTAAAGGTAGAGGCCTTCTTCTAGGAGATTCCAGGCAACAGTCTTCCTCCTCTCCTGTACCCAACACTGTTACCATGGGAAAGCAGCTCTAGATCCCCCATCTTGGAGCATGCTGGTCCTGTAGGGGGTCAGGTGTCCCATTTTCTACAAGATTGGAAATCGGTTATTTTGGACCGTTGGGTTTTGAATCTTGTGGCGAATGGGTACGCCCTCCATTTTCTAGAGTTTCCACTTCCTTACCCTCCTTGCCAAGATTGGTGTTCAGAGGACCATTTGTTGCTTCTGCAGCAGGAGGTTCTTACCTTACTGCAGAAAGGTGCGATAGAGGTGATTCCAGAGCAGGAAAGGGGTCAGGGATGGTACTCCTGTTATTTCATGATTCCCAAGGAGGACGGTTGGCTCAGACTGATCCTGGACCTCAGGGTTTTGAATTTTTACCTCAGGCAGGAAAAGTTCAAATGTTGACCTTTGCTCTGGTTCTATTGGCGCTGCAACAGGAAGACTGGATGATGTCGATCGATTTGCAGGATGCGTATTTTCATCTTCCTATCCTGAAGCCACATCAGGTCCTCCCGTTCAGTCTCGCTTCCGCAGCGCAGGCCTTCAGGAAGGTGATGGCGGTGGTGGCAGCACATCTCAGAAGGTCAGAGATTCCTGTTTTCCCCTATCTGGACGACTGGTTGCTCAAGGCGAAGTCTTCAGAGATGGTGTTGCGCCACTAGCATGCATCAACACAGTTGTTCAACTTGGGTTTCTCGATAAATGTGCCCAAATCTCCCCTGGTGCCCTCCCAGCGCAGCCTGTTCATAGGGTCAATACTGGACACTACTGTTTGTCAGGCTTTTCAGCCACCGCAGAGGATTCTCGACATTCAGGAAATTATTCCTTTATTTCGTAAAGGAGCGGTTGTTCCAGTCCTGAAGGTCTTATGCCTGCTCGCTTCCTGCATACTGTTGGTCAGCCGTGCACCCTGGCGCATGAGGGCACTCCAGTGGTGCCACCGCAGGCAGTGGTATCAGCACAATGGATATCTCGGGGGGATCTGGCGGTCAAAAATCTTTGTCTCCAGAGGAAAGGTTGCTTCACATCAACCTTTTGGAATTGCTGACGATACCTTTGGCTCTAAAGGCCTTCCTTCCCTCCCTTCGCTGCCAGTCGGTTGAAGTCCTGACAGAGAACTCTACCTCAATGTGGTACATAAACAAACAGGGAGGGGTAGGGTCGTATCACCTCTGCAGAGAGGCTCTGCGATGCTGGTCCTGGGCTCAGGGCCATCAGATTTGTGTAGTTGTAAATCATCTGGCCACGGTGCTAAATGTTTATGTGGACAGTCTCAGTCGACATTACTCGACCGATCACGAGTGGCGTCTTCAG
This sequence comes from Lissotriton helveticus, assembly GCF_964261635.1. Lineage (NCBI taxonomy): Eukaryota > Metazoa > Chordata > Amphibia > Caudata > Salamandridae > Lissotriton > Lissotriton helveticus. The sequence goes on along the minus strand of NC_136067.1, from coordinate 1,152,521,708 downwards.
CCGGAGGTGGTCCATCTCATCTTCAAGATGTGGGGGTTTCCTTGGTGGACCTTTTTGCCACTCAGGAGAACGCACCCGTTGTTCTGCAGCCTTCAGTATCCGATGCATGGAGCATTGGGGGGCGCATTTCAATTGGATTGGGGCTTGCAACTCCATTATGCGTTTCCTCCCATACCTTTGATTCCTCGAGTTCTGAGGAAAATTCGCCAAGACCGGTTGTTTGACCTGGCACCATTGGCCTAGGTCTCCCTTCCATTTTTTGCTGTTGCCTCTTATGTTTTTGTTGGTTGTAGATGCTTTGGGCACTGTGCCACTGCTATTCAGTGCCGCAGAGCAAGTGCTCCCTACGTTAAATTGACATATGGATTAGAGACTCCATGATTGACTTATTAGGTGTATTTGTCAGACCCTAGTACAGAGCACTGCATGTTCCCAGGGCTTGTAAATCAAATGCTGCTGGTGGACTTGCATATTTACAACAAGGGGTGGTGAGGGACAGAGTCTCTGAATAAAGCAGAATACTCTCACCCAGTCAAAAGATCAGGGCTAGATCCAACACCGTTTTTTAGCTCATTGCACCATCCCAGTTTCAGAACCTGGCTGTATGCAAATTAGTCTGTTCCTGTCCCAGTGCATGATGGGAACAGGGCAAACCAAACTACAAAAGCCAATTCTTACACTGGGAAGGAAACAAGCTTCCGGGGACCGGTTTCTGGCATTACAGCCGTCTTCGGCCCGGCTTGCTTGAATCCTGATGGTGCAATGAGCAAGGGACTCATGTCTGAGTATACCCTTCCACGCTTAGGGTGGACAAAAATATTTACAACAAGGGGTGGTGAGGGACTTGCAGCACTGATTGTGCCACCCACCGGAGCAGCTTGTAAAGTGTGTCCCAGGCCTGCCACTGCAGAGCCTGTGTGCAGTCTGGTACTGCCATGTTGACCTGGCAAGTGCACCCACTTGCTAGTCCCCAAACCTTCCCTTTTCCACATATCAGACCCCCCTAAGGTAGGCCCAAGGGCAGGGTGCATTGTAGGTAAAAAGTAGGACATGCCCTATTGTGTGTGGCATGTCCTAATAGTGAATTACAGCCATTTGTGTTTTTCACTATTGCAAGGCTGCCTGCTCCCATAGGCCAGAATGGGCAGTTTGATTATAACACCTTATAATCTTAATTGACCCAGGAAACATGGTAGAAAACCGAATTTAGTATGCCTGAACTCAGAATGATAACATATATTTTTTAGTGAAGTTGGTTTTAACATTCTGTGTTTGAAAATACCACTTTTAGAAAGTAGGTATTTTCTTGCCTAACCATCCAAGCATGCCTCTGCTAGGTTGTGTATTGCATATCTGGTTTCTGAGTGACAGGGGCTGGGGGCTCCAGGAGACAGGGTGAGTCAGCACAAGGCTGAATAGACCTATCTGCATGATGAATGGTGGGAGGAGTAGCACCTGGGCCTGAACAGGGCTGTGCCTGCCTTCCACAATGCTGGCCCCACCTCCTGTGGTGTGTCTGAGGACCCTGGCCCACATTGACAAAGTATGATGGTGTACACTGGCAGAATTCACCCAGTACTGGTTTGTAATTGGTACAAACACTCTCTGCCTTGAGAGACAAAGGATTTTGGTGTACAAAAAGGGGGACCCAGACCCCAGAACTTTAGATCACTTCTGGGAATCAAGACAAACCTTTGCAGAGGAGAAGAATCAGGAAGCAGAAGGAGGAGACTACCCCTGTGATGTGTGTTTGGTGGTTGGCCTGCAGTGGTGGCTTCATTGCCAAAAAAAGGAGAAGAGGACTGAGTGTGCTTTTCATCAACTTGAAGAAGAATCTCCAAGGGCTTGAACTTTGAGCTTGCCTCCTGCCTGAAGTCTCAGGGATACAAGACTTCACCAACCAGCTCCCCCCCTGAATTCCCGTGGTGGGAATTGAAGGGCCTGCTGTTGTGCTTGGCCTTCTAAGAGACTGCGTGTCTCTGGGAGCTGGAAGCGCAACTCAACAACGAGAAGCGTGTCGCCACCGCAGCAAGTGCCGTTGCATCGCCAAGGAAGTGAGCCGCCGCTGTCGCCCTCACATCATGAAAAGCGTCGCTTCACCGGAGAAGTGTGCCGCCGCTGCAGAGGTCGCCATCGCATAACTGGAGAAGCGTGTCACAGGGCCTTTCACGGCTCAGAAGATCAAGTCACTGCATGGCCGTGCACGCATCGCATCAACGTTGTCGCGTCGTAACTAAGACGCCATTTTGTCGCATCGCACCGGAGAGAAGTATCGCATAGAGGCGCCATCTTGTCCCATCGTACCGGAGAGCAGTAAGAAACCGACGCATCGCATCCCGACACAGTAAGGAAGTGAGCATCAACTCCCCTGCGCAGCAGTAAGGAAAGGACGCATCCACTCCCTTGAGTGTAAGGAACAGACGCATTACATTCCCTGCGACCCTTTTGTTTGCTTTGCGTTACGCATCCAAGGTACTTTGAGAGTAAAGTGTCACATTTACAATCTTAAGAGAACTGAGCTATTTCCTACCATTTTAAAGTCTATTTTTGAGTACAGTATTGTGCATTTTTGTCGTTTAGTCTTGTGATGAGTCTATATAAAAATACTTATTTTTATAATACAACCTTTCTGGTGTCCATCTGTAGTGTTGTCACTGGATTACTGTATGTGTTCACAAATGTTTTACACACTGCCTCTGAGATAAGCTTTCCTGCTCATGCCAAGCTACCAAGGGGGTGAGCAGGGGTTATTTTAGGAGAGTAGTCCCTTACCCTGACTGGACGCAAGGGTCCCTATTTGGTCAAAGGTACCCACCATTGCCAATTAGTAACCCCCAAATCTAACACCGGGCCTAAGTAATATTGATCGCTCCGGATTGGCCAAGAAGGGTGTGGTATACAGATCTACTTCACCTCTCATCGTACCCCGTGCTCTGTCTCCCTTTCAGGGCAGACCTCCTCTGAAGTCGCAGGGGGAGGTTCTATACCCCTGCCTCCAGAGCTTGCACCTTCATGCCTGGAGACTGAACAGGGCAGCCTGAGTCCTTTACCTCTCCCACCGGATGTGGTGGATGTTATTTTATCTTCCAGGAGACACTCCACCAAATCTGTTTATTTCTCTAGGTGGTCGAAGTTTGTTAAATAGTGTGGAGAGAGATCTTTTGATCCCTTAAAAGCCCATGTATCTCACATTTTGGGATTCTCACTTTCCTTGGTCCAGCTGGGTTGTGCTGTGTCTACAGTTAAAGGTTATTTGTCGGTTTTCCTCTGTTTGCCTGACCAGCCGTCTTTATTTGAGTCTCCCGTTGTTATGAGGTTCATTGAGGGCCTCACCAATAAGTTTCCTCCCACTCTCTTCATTATGCCTCAGTGGGATTTGAATTTGTTACGTACTTGATGGGTTCGCCTTTTGAACTGCTTCAGAGCTGTCCTTTGAGGCTTCTTTCTTTTAAGACCGTTTGTTTCTGATCGCCATTAATTCGGCCAGGAGGGTAAGTGAGCTTCAGGCTCTTAGTTCTAAACCTCCATTCTTGACCATTCATGCAGAAAAGATGGTTCTCAGGACCAGGGCTGCTTTCGTGCCTAAGGTGGTGTAATGAATGTGGCATTTATATGGTTGAATGGCCTGATTATGACGGTTGCCCATCACCATCTTAGTCTTATTTAGCATATTTTAACATAATATAATGATGTGTAGGCCTGCCTAGTAAGAATAAGCTACGAAGTAGGGCTTGATTATGTCCCTTTCTGTTTCCGACTTTATCTTGCTTAACGGCAGTGCTTGCTATTGGCTTTGGAATAATCTTATGTCGTCTTGCATACTAATTTTTGCTCTTTTGCGGGAATAAAGGCCTATACTTGAGCGACTCCATTTTCTAAGCTGTCGCCATTTTATGAGCCTCTCTAGGTGAGAAGGCATGTTTTACTTTTCACTTGTTTTTCGCACTTCATAGACTCGTAGGAACCGGTTCTTGTCAGAGGTATGTGCTCGCTCTGCTCAGAAGACATAACATACGTCTGGCCAGCTGAAGCTGTGGCCTTGGTGCGCAGTGGTATGGAATCTGATGGGAAAAGTAGACGAGGCTCACAGGAGCGTCGTGTTACATCTTCACTTATACTAAAGGAAGTATCTGGGTTCTGCTTGTCGGAAGTCCAGCACAGGGCAGACGTGCAGCTGTGGCGTATAGTGTCACCCTGTCTCCTGGTTCAGCCGGAGAAACGGGCTCCCCTCTGGCAAAGTGAAAACTGGATGAACAGACAGTTGGTGAGGTGTTCCACTTATTCTTATATTCCTACTGTTCTTGCTTAACTACCTTCTTCTGTTTTCAGGTACCATACTTATATACATATTTCTACATATGTTTCCCTGATTGCGTTTAGTAATTGCCTAATTGTTAGTTGGTTGTTGGCTATAAATAGTACAGATTGGCCTACCGTGTATCATGTACTAATAAATATATCTATATCCCAGATATACCAATTCGCCTGTTTTCCTTGTAGCGCGAGGTGTGGACTCTTCTTGGCCAAGTGCTTCTGTTTAGAAGGATGGATAAATTCCCTTCTAGCAGGTAATTGTGTAATGGGAAGTTGTTCTACTCCTAACAAGGGAAGTCCAAATTCTAATTATTCCACCCCAGCCTTGTGGTGAGAGGTATTGTGTTTGTTGTATGTGGTTCTTCCTAGGCGAGTATTCTGTGGCGGAGAGGATCGGCTAATTGCCTCACGCGCAGCGCCTGTCGCTAGAGAGATTGTTACTGTGTGAGTCCTCTCAGCAAGGTCTAAGGTATAAATAGTGCTGTTATTCCTACCTTGGGTAAGTATTGTAGAGTGTTGTATCTTTTGGGTCCAAGGGGGGAATGTGCTTGCATGACCTGATTATTGGCAATAATCAGGCCATAACAGGTGGTCACTCCTTTTAGTTTAGGACAGTCTATTACTTTACCTACCTTCTATCCTCCCCCTCACCCTTCCAAGGAGGAGAGACTTCATCGTCTGGATCCTTAGAGGGCTGTCAGCTTCTACCTGGACAGAACCAGGCATCTAAGACTGGACAATCAGCTCTTCCTAGGCTACCTTGGACGATTGAAAGGCAAGGCTGTCCACAAGCAAACACTCTCCAGGAGGATCATCTTGTGCATCAAGATCTGTTTCGCCTTGGTCAAGAAGGAACTGCCTGAATGTATTAGAGCTCAGTCCACCAGAGCGAAGTCTTCTTCTTCTGCTTTGGCTAGAGGTGTACCTGTTGTTGACATTTGTAAGGCAGCAACTTGAGCCTCCCTCCACACCTTTGTAAAGTATTACTGCTTGGAATCAGAGGTTAGTCGGAACTGCCATTTTGCACGTTCAGTTCTGCAAGATTTTCTGGTATAGGAAGGTAGACACCCTCCTCCGGAAGAGATACGGCTTGGGGTTTCAATTAAAAAGGTGAGGAATCCACAGGCAGATGAACAGAACAGAAGAACAAGTTACGTACATTCTGTAACGCTTTTTCTGGTGGATACAATATTTGCCTGTGGATCTGGTGGATACAATATCTTCCTGTGGATTCCTCCCTGACCCACCCGCCTCGTCGTTGTCCTAATGCTTATACCGAATAAAGCTTTCACTGTCTGACATTGTCAGTTTTTATATGTCATTTTCATGCATACAGTTTGTTGCTAGGAAATGCTTTTGTTATTAGCTTTTCCTTTTTATTTATGCATTTGATATATGCTTTTGTGTATATATTCTGTATAGTGGACATACTTGTGTTATGTTGTCGGTCCGCCCATTCGCCTTGAAGGCACTGAAAGAATAAGTGGAACTGACGTCAGCACGCCAACAAGGTCTTATTGCTCCGATGACGTCATACGTTGTCGTGGGCAAGGCCATTCTATTATGATGTTTTCATCGACGTGGGAGAGCTAAGAAAAGAATTTCCATAGAATGCTGGTGCAGGGTTAATTCTAAAGGTGAGGAAACCACAGGCATATATTGTATCCACCAGAAAAGGCGTTACCAAAGGTAAGTAATTTGTTCGTTTCTACTTAGTGAAGGCTCATTGGCATTCATGAAATCCACCTAGCATCCAATGCTATAGCTATATACTTATATTTATTTGTTCATGTTTTGTAAGTCAACATTTTGTGAACTAAATTAAAACTTTCCATTACTCATTTGTGTGCAGTGGAACATGATTTACACTAGAGGACTACAATTTAAATATATCTTAATTATTCTCCTTTGCTGTTCTCATAGTGGTAGCATGAAGTTCACGTTTTGTCATTCTTGACTTCTCATTATTTATTGAGTAAAAATGTTCAAAATGTTCGCTGTTCTATGGAGTTGATTCATTATTTTGTTACAATATGCATTCATTTGCTCAGAGAGTTAGTTAAAGCAAAAGCATATTTTCTAAATGTTGTCAACTTTTCTAGTAGCATATACAGTTCTCTGTAAATAAACTGCATCTCCTGAAATGTTGTAGCTGGTCTGATTGCATATGTCTGCCTTTGAAAATCTTTACTATTTTGGAGGTCATTTGGCTGAAGGGTATCCCAAGAAGTCTTTTTTAATCATATCTATGATTGATACTTGCAATTTATATGCCAAACATGACCTTCCCAATATTTACCATTTCCCATGTGCAATAATAACTGCATGTGTAGATTTTCTACTGCAAAATAGGGAAAGAAATGTGGTTGGTAATTATCTTAAATGGGCATAGTTTATACTCACATTCAATCATGTGTATAACATGACACACCAGCACAGCTCTATCTATATTATACTGCAGTATTAAATAGTAAGAAACGTGTGATTTCTTAACACTGTTTTAATTCATTTTCTATTGTTCCATATCATGTGAACCTGGAGGAACTTCCTCTTACAGCATGTGAACCTGGAGGAACTTCCGTTTATTTACCTTTCTGACTTAAGCCGATTTCGTTATATAGCCTTTCTAATATGGGATCCAACCCCCACATTCCTTTATCAACATGGGCTTTCATTTAGTCTGGGGAGGTAAAAAGCCACGAGTAAAATGGGAGTTATTAACGTTGCTGTATGAGTTGGGTGGGTTTACGGTGCATACACACCATATGTTGCGGTGGAGGGAGGGGCAGTCCATCCAATACCACTAAGAGCAATGATTGTTAACGATACCACAGTGTTTGAAAGGGACAAAGTTGATATGGTTCAATGTACCTCTCATGCCTGGAGTGAATTAGGGAAGTGTGCCTAGAGGTTACCACTGTAATCACCGGCAATGCCATTGGTGCACCATAAGGCGATATCTGTAACGAGTGAAACAGGCTCCCTAAAGGCTTTACAGAGTGCAGGTGTGCACACTATGGGTGAGATATATCCCAGCTGTACATTTATTGATCTCCAGACTTTTGTAGGGGACAAGGATGAGCCTGTCATGTTGACATTCATACACAGCAGACTACGAGCTGCAGTGAGTGCATTATATCCCTGTTTCCCTGATGAACCGCCAACTCTAGGGGCGTTACAACTTGTATATACTACGCAAGCTCAAATTAAATTGGTTACTCAATTGTATAGAGCTTCACAGATAGATGAGACGGCTGTTAGTTTAGGCCCCATGGGCAAATTAAATGCTATATTGCCTCAAACTCTAACAGAGGATGAGTGGGCAACATGATATTCTTTGTTCAATTTTATCTGGATTTTATTGTGTTTAATACTGTTTTAACGTTATAGGGCTTGTACAAAGCAGATTTTAATAGTATGTATTGTAGTTCTTTCTTTTTATGGCTATATATGCCAAATACAAATATAATAAACTAAACGAATGCTATATTGCCTCAAACTCTAACAGAGGATGAGTGGGCAACATGCTGTAGGCTAACAGGTCAATTTACTGCAAATGGAAATCTCAGGTTGATCCACTATAAATATGTTCACCAGATGACTATATACCAGCACAAATCTATAAGTATGGCCTGAGGAATTTAGACTGTTGTAACAGATGTGGTGCAGATAATGCCGATTTTCAACACTTGGCAAGGAGCTGTCATAAAGTGGCTGACTTCTGGAAGAAAGTTACATTGGCTTTAACAGAGATGGTGGGTAACCATATGGCATGTAATTTGAATATTTGTCTCTTAGGAAATGTGTTGCAGCTTAAAGCTATTATTGGCGAAGCGCAGAGTCTCAATACATTGGGATGGTAGACCTGCACCTAAATCGACACATTGGTTAAAAGATATAGTGTATTGTCGTGATCACCTTACTTGTTATGTGGAAGAACTGCCAAGCGCTGCAAGACCACGTGACATCTGGGGTCCTTTCACTGCCTATATGTTAACTAAATCAACTGACTAATGACATTCTATGCGATGCTAATGTGTTTATTGTATATTTTTGCAATAAACAGTGGTTTAATATCATACCTGATCGAAATGAAACTATCAATTTGCTGCTATGTATGCTGTAATACAGTGAAAAGAATGATCATGTTATACTGATGTTATAATGTGAAAATCTATAAATATATATATTTTTTTTTAAAAGAGCTTTCATGACATTTAAACTGATTCCTTTCCCAAGTCTCCTGCAACTCTTTCCTTACTCCCCTCCCCTCAGTTTTCCTATATTGCAATCGGTTTTTATTAGGACTGGCATACAATTATTTATTCTTCTTATCTGCAGTGCTCTTTAATATGGTATTCCGTGATCATATAGCATCATTATTAGTCACCATAGTCTTGAATAGCCTAGGTTACGTTTTTTGCATTAACAATATAATATCCAACAATAACCATGTAGGAAAAGCGGATGCATTCAGAGACAATTACATCCTTTTCATCCTTCCTTAAGGAATTATTGGTCTTCCGATCCTTCATGTCAGCAACCTTATCATTTACACACGCACCTTTTCACAAAGAGAGATCACAGCTTGAATCACTCAAGTTCAGGGATGTGCAGTGATCTTCTTTTCCGCGCTGCAACACAGATCCGGAGAAGAGTGTCAGGCCGTTTTTCAGCCCGCTGTGTCAAACTTTTTAGGTCTCGCCTATTCCATTCCGCAGGAATGAATATGCAAGTCTAATGCCGCTAAATCAGCGCTAAACCAAGACTTAAACCCAAGGCTCTCAAAAGGCTCTCCAAAAGCGGATTTTCAACAGTTCACGAGAATCACGTGACCACAAGCACGCGCATTTCCCCACATGAAAGGCATCAGCCCCCCTCCCACAGGCTTCCCCAGCGTGCGCTCGGCGGCCTCTGCCAGTTCTCCTCCCCTAATTATTCACTTCACTTTTGGCCGTGACTCGCATTTCTACTCCCCCCAGCCCATGTAGACACCTCCTGCCTTGAAGGCACACATCAAAGGCATCATCCTCCCACAGGCTTCCCTCCCCGCCCCCCTCCTGCACTCCCCAACCAGGCTGCCATTACTTGTTTTTAATGTTGCCCCTCTGCATTTTCACATCGCATGCAGTATCTTCCTCTCTTTGTATCGCATGAAGTATCTTCCTCTCTTTATATCGCATGGAGTATCTTTCTCTCTTTGATCTCCTCTTTTCTCCTGCTGCAGTGTCCCCTTTGTATGCAGCTGCTGTACACAGACGAGTGTTCTGTCAATTCAGCCTCTTCCCTTTCATTATTAATGCACTCGCTTTGCCTCATTTCCGGAGCATAATTACTAGTTTTATGTGCGTTTCTTCGACAAGCAGTTTTTTTTTATTCAGACTTTTGTTCCCTGCTGTTGTGATGTTTGCACAGCTCTGTGCACCGCCATAACTCTAGTCTTGTGTTGACTTTGGACAGTGCTGGGTGTGTTAAGCTGGAGCGTCACCATGACAATGCTCCTTCAGTGGTCGGTGTGCTGTTGACGACCCTCCCCCGGCTTTAGAGATAAGAGGCGGGAACGGCCAGGTTTGTTTTTCTTTGAACCTCTGGGGCGCTGGGCATACAGCAATGTTGCCCCTCTTGCTGCATTTTCACATTTTATAATCGCTGTAAATTGCAGGTGTTAATGTTAACCAATGTAATGATACCCATTTTACCGACCTCGGAAAGATGGAGAGCTGACTAGGCCTCTTCCACAGTCTGGTACCTGCAAAGGCGCCTCGCTTAAGTAAGCGTCTCCATTAGTACGAAGGGAGCAGCCGGGGTCATGAGAAGACGAGCCCCGCTGAGAGCTCAGGAGATCAGGGCAGGTCAAAGTAATACTAATTATCTACAGCGCGCTCGAGACTCTTCATTGCCTCAGCAGTAAACGAGATTCACTTCTGAATGAAATGCGGCCCGTGATGAAGGAGTGACTACAACTCCGAAACGCGTTGGACATCGTGCCTGAATAAACTTCCTTGCACTGAGAAAATTATGGCCACGGCTCCTTTGTTGTAAAACTCGACGTGAATTCTGTGAGTTTTCCTCGGGGTGACATCGTGTTTGGTAGAGGGGGTGGCTACCCCAGCCGTGTGCCCGCCGGATTTGTGGCTTGGGGCAGCCCGACTTCCGTGTTTCATATATATATATATGTATATATATGTATATATATCCTCGCTTCCCAATGTTGCCAGGTCGTGCACTCTTGCCACGGGTGCTTGTGTGCGGGTGACAACACCCCGCTATAATCCAGGCTTCCCCTTTCTCACCTTCCAAGAAAGCACAGCACTCACAGGAGGAGGGTATAAATCTTTATTACCCTCAGAGAACCAGACGCGTTTCGGCTACTGCCTTAGTCTTTGGTACAATAGCGCGCCATTTTTTTAAACTTTAAATACCCCTCACGTGCATATCATGGAGATAGACAAGGGACAAAACCATGGTCGCCATCTTATAATGGTTTTTTTGACATTTTCAACATATCGGTTTTGCCCTGGATGGACCTTCCCATTTACTAAATGCCATATATACATTATATACATTATACACGATAAATTGTATATTCACACCATCACTCCACATTAGTTGATGCTGTACATTTATTACGCCCTGGATGGGCTTTTTACGTTTGTCAAACATTTATTCACATTGCGCCCTGGATGGGCTTTTGTCCCTTCCATCTATTAACTCCTTCCCCAAAATACCATTGTTCACATTTTAAATAATCACCCACTGTGTGCTACTCCCTCCTTCTATTTACAAAACTTAAAATATCAACAGGTACTGTAATCAATATCAAACTTTCTCACAGAGCAGGGGGCCCCCTACCCTAGATGTACTGTCATCTCTTCATGGCTATTCAACCCTCCAGGCACCTTTGTTCCAATGTCTATTATATATCGAGATTCCAGCCTCCTCAATTTCTTTAGCCTATCCCCACCTCTGGGACTCGCCACAACATGGTCTAAACCAAAGTATGTTATCAGGTCACTGTTATTCTTGTGGTGCTGTTTGAAATGCCTAGCCACTGGGTATGTGGGATCACAATTAGTTATTGCCCTTAGATGTTCCAGGATGCGTAATTTCATGGGATTTACCGTGCTGCCAATATAACGTAGTCCGCACGGACATACCAGGCAGTATACTGCAAAAGGAGTAGAGCATGTAAGGAATACTTTTATTTTGCGTTTCTGTCCCCTGACATCATAGAATAAAACCTTTTTACTTTGCTTGCACGCCTTGCACCTTCCACATGGAAAAAATCCCGGCTTATGTTCTCCAAATGGTCGGTCTACTGTGCGTGCCCGGTAACTCTGCGTCAGTGTATTCCGTAGTGCCCTGGCCCTTCTGTAGGTAACCATAGGTTGTTTAGGCATATCTGCACCAATAACTGGATCAGTAGTTAAAAGTGTCCAGTTCTTCCTCAGAATTTGTCTGAGACTCCCCGCCCCCTCAGAGAAGGTGGTAATGAATCTAAACCTCCCCTCCTTTGCCAACTCTTTTGGTTTTATTTTTAACATCTCCTTACGGGGCATTGCATCTACTTTTCTTTTGGCATTTTTTAGACATATGTCATTGTATCCTCTTTTCTTAAATCTGTCTATGCTTGCTTGCGCATTTCTTTTATAATCCTCCTCTAAGGTACAGTTCCTTTTAATGCGAAGCAGCTCTCCGTATGGGATACTGTAGATTAATTTGGGCGGGTGGCTACTGCTGGAATGTAATATGGAATTTCCTGCTGTGGGTTTCCTGAATAGCTGCGTGTAAACTTTACCTTGTTCTTTTCTGATTTCTAAATCAAGGAAATTTATTTGTTTGTCACTTATTTCTGCCGTGAAGTGTAGATTATATTCATTCTGGTTCAACATATCTATGTACTCTTCTGCTTTGCCCTTGGAACCCCGCCACACCAGTAGCAAATCATCAATGTACCGGTACCACACCAGTACATGTTGGGACCATTCTCTGTATTTCTCATGCCAAGCCACATTTTCCTCCCACCACCCCACAAATATGTTAGCGAAGCTGGGAGAATAACTCGTGCCCATGGCTACTCCAACTAATTGGCGATAGTACTGATCTTCATACAAAAAGATATTGTTACTCAAACTGAAATTTAGGAATTCCAATAGCATCGCATTATGATCTGCGAAACCGGCTTCTCTTGTTGACAACATTTCATTTATCGCAAGCATGCCCTCCCCATGGCCTATGCTTGTATATAAACTAGTAATGTCCATCACTACGAGCAGATCTCCTTCTCTCAGTGTGATTTGTTCCAACTTTGTCAACAGATCTTTCGTGTCTTTGATATAACTACGTAAGTTCTTCACATGATCAATTAAAAAATAATCAATGTACATAGATAAATGTTCTAACAGGCTCCCCTGTGCACTTACGATTGGTCGTCCTGGGGGTTTGGTGCTGTTCTTATGTACCTTGGGAAGGTGGTAAAAACAAGGTGTCACCGGATTCAGATTTCTTAAGAAAAGATATTCCTCTGTTGCAATTATACCCTTTGTGTACCATTTTTGCAGCATCTCATGGCATGCTGTGATACTGTTTAAATATTCTTTCCTCCCCACCTTCTGATAACATTGTTTGTCCTGCAATTGTCTCATTGCTTCCATGTTGTAGTCTTCATAAGTTTGCAGGACAATATTTCCCCCTTTATCGGACGATTTCACAATCAAGTCTTTATCATTTCTTAGGTTGTTTATGGCCTGCCACTGACCAGATGTTACATTACTACGTTTCTCCTTATGTCCTCTTTGTTCCAATTTCCTCAGTTCCTTTGAAACTGTTTCCGCAAATAAATCTATATTGTCAGCGGGCGTCTGTGGTACAAATGTCGATGCAGGTTTAAAATTCGTTTCACCTCCTCTTTGTACTATGTCTGACTGCGATAGATTATCAAGTTGACTTGCTCCTTCGATCCTCAATTGTTGTAAAACATCCAACGTTGGTAAGTCTTTGACTCTTATATGTGGAGCTGCTTGTTTGCTCGGAATCTCTAACATTTTTTTGGGGCGTTGTTTGTAAAATTTATGTATCTTCAGTTTCCTTGAGAATTTGTATAGGTCTATTTTTGTTTGTGTGTATTCTAATTCCTTTGAAGGGCAAAAGGAGAGACCCAGTTGTAAGACGTGCTTCTCATCATCTGTTAGGATGCGAGGACTTAGATTTATAATTGTCAAATTATCTATTTCCTTTGCATTGGTTATTGTCGCTTCCTGTTGAATCTTCCACTGCGTGTCGTCGGTGGGGAGTAGTTGCTTCCTCCTCCTCCACTCGCCCCCCCTCCGCGTGATGCGTTTCTTCTTACGTCTGGGGGTTTCCCCCTTCCTCCTTGTTGTCGTGATTGACGAATTATTTGAAACTCGTCGCAAAAAGGGAGTTTCCGTGTTCTTACTTTTGCCCTTATGTCCTGGTCTCCCCTTGCCTCTTCATTCTCTGAAACTTCGGATTCAGTGGTATCCTCCGCCTCTCCTATTTCCTTTGCCCCCGTTCCTTTATTGGATCTCGATGTCAGGGCTTTAACTTGTGCATCATATCTTTTGGCAAATGTCAAAACCCGTCCTGACTCATAGTCCCTTTCATCCCGTTCGAATTTCTCTTGCTTACGTTTCCTGATTTTATCCTCATATGATTTCAATCTTTTCATCATATTGCTTCTTAATTCATCCAATTTCTTTTTATCTTCGCCCAGATTTTCTATCTCTTGTTCGAGTTCCTTAATTTCATTGCGTGCTTTTTCATGGTCACTCCACGCAAATTTGATTAGTAATTTAAGGAGCCCCTCACAGAAATCCGCTGTATATTCTGCCCATTGTTCCAAGAGTTCTGGGTCCGGATTCTCGTAAGCCGGGACAGTGTAAATGCGGAGTCCTCTCGGTACTCTTTTTACCTCCACGTAGTTTTGTAATGATGTGGCTTCCCACCACTTTCTCACTTCGCGCTCGAAGAGTCTCTCCAGTTTCAAAAACAGTCCTGTTGCTGTAGATCCTTTGACTTCCGTTTGTTTTTTCTTTTTATTATTCGCTCCATTTATTTGTGGGCGTTTTTTGAAAGCATTCTCAGCCGCCTCCTGGCGGTCTGTGTCACTATACATGGCGCCACTGTTGTTATTTCAATAACTTTTCTTCGGAGTTTGGCGTTTTGCTCTCGCCTTTCCCCTTTCTCTTTTTACTCCTTCGTGAACCAATAGCGTGTAGTTTCTACTTGGTTAGGACTCCAACGACGGAACCATTCATCCCTCTTTCTTACGCTATTAATGGCGGTGCGCGGCTTTGTACATCCTCGCTTCCCAATGTTGCCAGGTCGTGCACTCTTGCCACGGGTGCTTGTGTGCGGGTGACAACACCCCGCTATAATCCAGGCTTCCCCTTTCTCACCTTCCAAGAAAGCACAGCACTCACAGGAGGAGGGTATAAATCTTTATTACCCTCAGAGAACCAGACGCGTTTCGGCTACTGCCTTAGTCTTTGGTACAATAGCGCGCCATTTTTTTAAACTTTAAATACCCCTCACGTGCATATCATGGAGATAGACAAGGGACAAAACCATGTGTTCTTACTTTTGCCCTTATGTCCTGGTATTTAGTAAATGGGAAGGTCCATCCAGGGCAAAACCGATATGTTGAAAATGTCAAAAAAACCATTATAAGATGGCGACCATGGTTTTGTCCCTTGTCTATCTCCATGATATGCACGTGAGGGGTATTTAAAGTTTAAAAAAATGGCGCGCTATTGTACCAAAGACTAAGGCAGTAGCCGAAACGCGTCTGGTTCTCTGAGGGTAATAAAGATTTATACCCTCCTCCTGTGAGTGCTGTGCTTTCTTGGAAGGTGAGAAAGGGGAAGCCTGGATATGTATATATATATATATATATATATATATATATGTGTATATATATATATATATATATTTATATATATATATATATATATATATATATATATATATATATATATATATATGTGTATGTGTGGCGGTTTGGGTGGGGATAGGCAAGAGGCGAGTCTTAGTAGGGTTCAGACTAGGTTTTAATGAGTGAAACAGTCTGTCCGTACAAGTGGGGCGTACAAACAAAGGACGAGGGGACCGGCTTCTTTCTCGGCGGGGTTTGATGTTTCCTTCCGGCGTCGGGTCGGGCTCCGCCTCCCAGGCACTTCGGGCTCCGTCGCGCCCCAGGCTCCACCGAGGGGGGGAAACAGAAAACAGAGGAGGTATGAGCAACCTGTTTGTGACTACAGCCAGTAAAAATGGGAAAGGGAGTGAGGGTAAACACTGTGCTTTAATCCTGATGCGATCTGTGAGGGGAGTGCAGGGGGCCTCGTTACGCTAGGGGACAGCCGGTCTTCCTTTCCCCAACCTCAACCACCCTGTGACCCGACCCCGTACCTCTGTTAGCCACGCCCCTCCTGGGGAGTGGCTGGGCGGATCGCGGGTCCGGTGCCCTCCTGGGTTCGTTGGTGTCGCCGGTCTCAGCAGCCCGTCTTGCTGTCGGTTGCTTGGGTCTTCCTCCTCTCCGCGGTCCGGTCCTCCCCTGGCCGCTCCTCCGTCGTTCTCTCTCTCGGCGGCGTCCTCCTTAGAAGTCTTGGTCCGGGCTGGGTTAGAGGTCCCCGCGGATCCGTCGAACCCCTCTGTTCCCGCTCTCCAAGGCAAACCGCGATTCCTGTCTTCTCCTCTTCTCCCCGTCTCGTCTTCTCTGCTCTCCGCTCTCCACTCGATTCCACTGCTCCACGCCGCTCCTCCGCTCTGCTCCTCTCTGACCGCTCCTCCGGTGTATAGACACACCTGGTCCTGGTTTCGGGCGTCTTTTAAAGGGAAGCTCAGTCCCTCCTCCTCATCACCTGCGCTGGGCCAGTTAAAGGGGTCGCGCTCCAGGTCCTCCTCATCACAGCTATACTGGACCGCCCCCGGGGTCCAATTCGTGGAGTCGGCCACCTGTGGAGAGAAGAGGG
Organism: Lissotriton helveticus; assembly: GCF_964261635.1. NCBI lineage: Eukaryota > Metazoa > Chordata > Amphibia > Caudata > Salamandridae > Lissotriton > Lissotriton helveticus. Next base: position 1,152,505,404 of record NC_136067.1, on the reverse strand, counting down.
GGGGGTCACAGAGTTTAGGCGCACTCCGGGGTGTAGGGGGGAGTAGCCCCCCTTCCCGGTTACAGTATGTAACTGGTAACCATCAACTTTCTATCTGGCACTGGTCGAGTTACTAAACCTGGCAGCATTGGTCCTGCAAAGGTTTGCTGGTCACCTTTCAGTTGGTTACAGCTGTATTTGGCTGTTCATCTGCTACCAATAAGGTGAAGTCTTTGCATAACTTGTGTAATATTTAGACAGCACTAAATAATTAATACTACCGTGTCACATAATTTGCTTTTTCTTGCAGTATTTGGGCCATAGGTTGCTTAATCTCCCAAACGCCCCCCAGCGCCTTGAGACCCTCAGGGGTGATTAGTTTGCTTATTACAAATACCAGGGTATTTAAAGAACTACAAACCTAGAGGCATATAGTCATAAATGTTTACATACAAAGGCATATTATGCACATTAGTGTTGGAGTATGGGGTTTATGAAGGAAAGAGGCAACTCTAGTAATCTTCCCAAGATAATGTAGTTGTGCGTGTACCTTACGTTTAGTAATGAATCCCCGAGTTTGGTTGCTCTGCTTAAACAGGGAAAGAAGTACCTCCTGTGGGCTTTAAACCCTTGACTGCTCCAATCTTGCTTTAAAAAAGTATCGTTTCTGGATACTCTGCACCAACGGTTAAACATTCTTCTCAATTAGAAGAATGAACAGCAGAGTCAGTCCCACGAGCATTCAAACTTGTGACCTGCAGATCAACTCGTCCTGCACAAATATTCAACCCACTGAGCACTCCTCCCTGTTGTCATTACTTAACAAGCTTTTTTATAGACTTCCTAGCTATCCATGCACAACATACCAGCAAGCCACTCACTCCGCCTCAGCCCGTTTGTTTCCTCTCAATAGTCATTAGGGCGGATTTAAAAATGTGTGTAAACCGGTTTGGCAGGGCAGGCTGCAGGAGCCACTGGAGGCCCCGTTACATAGATGACGACACGGGAAAGGCACAGCAGAGAGCTAGCAACACAGACGCTGTCTTGCAGCTACCAATTAAAGCCATCTGCAGCGAAACAGTTTATTATCATAGGAGGGCCTTCAAATACGTGCCTTCTGGATATGCGCTGAACCAAAACCTCTCTCATATTTGATTTTATAACACATTGCTCCAACTATAATACTAATAATGTGATGCACTAAGGTGAAACACGTGCATGTGTTACAGAAATAAACACATACTTAAACTTTCAAAAACACCTTTGCTGCAATGATTTAAAGCCCAGCTGTTTTCATGGGTCCGCACGTGGACAGACTCTTAACACCCGCGCCTCAACTTTTACACTTAATTTGTTGACTCTCCCTCCAGACAGGAATGATATGTCTAGCCCAGGGCTTTCCTTTTAAAACGCTCGGCTGTCGGGTGTTAGTGCAATTGAAATAAAACAAGACTATACTTCCCAGAATGCATTGCGTCATAAAATCAAAGTCAAGGGATTTGATATGGATAACCAAACAGTCTGGTTCCCAAGACTAAAGGGGTGACTCTAAGTATGGTGGCTTGTACGAGGCTTGAAAAAATTATTGCAAAGAAAAGCTTAGTTCTTAGAGCGCGCTCCAAAGTGTGCTGAATAAGGTCCAGCATGTGTTTAATTTTATTTAGCACCACTCAGCACCACCACAGCACCACTCAGCACCTCCACAGCACCACCACAGCACCACCACAGCACCACCCAGCACCACCACAGCATCACTCGGCACCACCACCACAGCACCACTCAGCACCACCACAGCATCACTCAGCACCACCACAGCGTCACTCAGCACCACCACAGCATCACTCAGCACCACCATAGCGTCACTCAGCACCACCACAGCGTCACTCAGCACCACCACAGCGTCACTCAGCACCACCACAGCACCACTCATCCCCACCACAGCATCACTCATCCCCACCACAGCATCACTCAGCACCACCACAGCACCACTCAGCACCACTTAGCACCACCACAGCATCACTCAGCGCAACCCCAGCATCACTCAGCACCACCACAGCACCACTCAGCACCACCACAGCATCACTCAGCACCACCACAGCATCACTCAACACCACCGCAACGTCACTCAGCATCACCACAGCGTCACTCAGCACCACCACAGCATCACTCAGCACCACCACAGCATCACTCAGCACCACTCAGCACCACCACAGCACCACTCAGCACCACTCAGCAGCACCACTCAGCACCACCCAGCACCACCCAGCACCACTCAGCACCACTCAGCACCACCACAGCACCACTCAACACCACCACAGCAACACTCAGCACCACTCAGCACCACTCAGCACCACCACAGCACCACCACAGCACCACCACAGCACCACCACAGCACCACTCAGCACCACTCAGCACCACCACAGCCCCACCACAGCATCACTCAGCACCACCACAGCATCACTCAGCACCACCACAGCATCACTCAGCACCACCACAGCATCACTCAGCACCACCACAGCATCACTCAACACCACCACAGCATCACTCAGAACCACCACAGCATCTTTCAGCACCACCACAGCACCACTCAGCACCACCACAGCATCACTCAGCACCACCACAGCACCACTCAGCACCACCACAGCATCACTCAGCACCACCATAGCGTCACTCAGCACCACCACAGCGTCACTCAGCACCACCACAGCGTCACTCAGCACCACCACAGCACCACTCATCCCCACCACAGCATCACTCAGCACCACCACAGCACCACTCAGCACCACTTAGCACCACCACAGCATCACTCAGCGCAACCCCAGCATCACTCAGCACCACCACAGCACCACTCAGCACCACCACAGCATCACTCAGCACCACCACATTATCACTCAACACCACCACAGCGTCACTCAGCACCACCACAGCGTCACTCAGCACCACCACAGCATCACTCAGCACCACTCAGCACCACCACAGCACCACTCAGCACCACTCAGCACCACCCAGCACCACCCAGCACCACTCAGCACCACTCAGCACCACCACAGCACCACAACAGCAACACTCAGCACCACCACAGCACCACCACAGCACCACCACAGCACCACCACAGCACCACTCAGCACCACTACAGCACCACCACAGCATCACTCAGCACAACCACAGCATCACTCAGCACAACCACGGCATCACTCAGCACCACCACAGCATCACTCAGCACCACCACAGCATCACTCAGCACCACCACAGCATCACTCAGAACCACCTCAGCACCACCACAGCACCACTCAGCACCACCACAGCACCACTCAGCACCACCACAGCACCACTCAGCACCACCACAGCACCACTCAGCACCACCACAGCATCACTAAGCGCAACCCCAGCATCACTCAGCACCACCACAGCATCACTCAGCGCCACCACAACATCACTCCGCACCATCACAGCATCAATCTGTGCAACCATTCAACAGCAACTGGTTAAAATATGTTCTCTCAATGTTTCAAGCTTTATTACAAATGTCACAAAAAGATGTTAATATTTCACTTCTGTTCTTGGATTTTCATCACAATAAAATACACTGAACATAATCGTCACAAAAGTTATTTACAAAAGTTTAAACTATTGCCATTATAAATTACAATCACTTTTATGTAAGTATTATTTAAAAGAAATTAAAAGCCATTGTTATTTGTAATATCAATACATCTAAGTCACGTAAATACAAAATATGTTGCATTACAAATGCTATAGGTGACACATTTGCGAAGTGGCTGACCGCCTGCGCCGACGAACTCGCACCACTGAAGAACCCTCCTAGCAGACCCAGAAGCAAGAAGGCCTCCTGGTTCACCGTCAAACTCAAGGACTCCAAGAAGACCTGCCGCTCCCTCGAGAAAGCCTGGCTCCTCGACCAGACCACCGACAACATGACAGCCCTCAAACACGCGACCCGCAAGCGCCACCAGCTCATCCGCACCACCAAGAAGAAATCACTGAAAGAACGACTGGACAACAACGCCCACGACAGCAAGGAACTCTTCACCATCGTCAAGGAGTTCTCCAACCCCAGCACCGGCAGCAACGACATCAGTCCCTCACAAGATCTCTGCGACTCCCTCGCCTCGTTCTTCCACCGCAAGATTGCCGACATCCACAACAGTTTCGGCGCACCACCTACGCACCCAACCGTCGAACCAACTCCCCCCACTGCCACCCTCCGCACCTGGACCACGGTGACCACCGAAGACACAGCCCGCACGATGAACACCATCCACTCCGGATCTCCGACTGACCCCTGCCCCCACCACATCTTCAACAAGGCCGACTCCACCATCGCACCCCAACTGCGAGACGTCATCAACACCTCCTTCGACACCGCCACCTTCCCGGAGAGCTGGAAGCATGCCGAGCTCAGCGCCCTACTGAAGAAACCAACAGCGGACCCCACCGACCTCAAAAACTTCCGCCCCATCTCGCTCCTTCCTTTTCCTGCCAAAGTCATCGAGAAGATCGTCAACAGACAGCTTGCCGCCTTCCTCGAGACGAACGGATCCCTCGACCCCTTGCAGTCCGGTTTCAGAGCCAACCACAGCACCGAGACCGCCCTCATCGCAGCAACCGACGACATCCGAGCCCTGCTCGACAACGGGGAAACAGCGGCACTCATCCTCCTGGACCTCTCCGCAGCGTTCGATACTGTCTGCCACCGCACCCTAATACAACGCCTCAGCAACATCGGCATCCAAGAGAAGGCACTGGAGTGGATCGTCTCGTTCCTCGCCGGAAGAACACAGAGAGTCCGCCTCCCCCCGTTTCAATCAGAGGCCACCGAAGTCATCTGCGGCGTTCCGCAAGGATCATCACTCAGCCCCACCCTCTTCAACGTCTACATGAGACCTCTTGCCGCCATCGCACGCCAACACAACCTCAACATTATCTCCTACGCCGACGACACCCAGCTGATCCTCTCCCTCACCAAAGACCCCGACACTGCCAGAACCAGCCTACACGGAGGGATGAAAGACGTCGCCGAGTGGATGAAGAACAGCCGCCTGAAACTGAACTCAGACAAGACGGAAGTCCTCATCCTGGGACCATCGCCCTCCGCCTGGGACGACTCCCGGTGGCCCCCAGCCCTGGGTACCGCTCCCGAGCCAACAGACCACGCACGCAACCTGGGCTTCATCCTGGACTCCTCCCTCTAGATGACCAGACAAGTCAACGCCGTCTCCTCATCATGCTTTCACACCCTACGCATGCTACGCAAGATCTTCCGATGGATCCCAACCGAAACCAGGAAGACGGTCACCCAGGCCCTCGTCACCAGCCGATTGGACTACGGAAACACCCTCTACGCCGGAACCACAGCCAAGCTGCAGAAAAGACTCCAACGCATCCAGAACGCCTCCGCCCGACTCATCCTGAACATCCCTCGACGCAGCCACATCTCCGGCCACCTGAGGGACCTGCACTGGCTCCCCGTCAACAAGAGGATCACGTTCAGGCTCCTCACCCACGCACACAAGTCTCTCCACGACCTGGGCCCCAAGTACCTCAACGACCGCCTGACCTTCTACACGCCCACCCGCCAGCTACGGTCTACTAGCCTCGCCCTCGCCGCCGTACCACGCATCCAAAGAACCACCGCCGGAGGCAGATCCTTCTCCTACCTGGCGGCCAAGACATGGAACTCCCTCCCCATCCACCTTCGGCTGACCCAGGACCACCTCGCCTTCAGGAGACAACTCGGGACCTGGCTGTTCGAGCAGTAGCGGACCCCCTCCCCCAAGCGCCTTGAGACCCTTCCGGGTGAGTAGCGCGCTATACAAATGTTATGATTGATTGATTGATCTATCTGTATGTGGTGCCTGGGCAAGCACCACAATGGCAACTAGTGTGATGCCTGTCCGCGGGTGAAGCCAAAGACGCTGCGGGAGCAGCACATGAAGCTTCTGGCAGCGCGTTTGTCATGGACTTCCAGCTAACGTTGTCTGTCTTGCTCCCGGACCACAGGTCATTCCCGGGAGCGCCGCTCTTCACCCCGTGGTCAACGACAATGCTGCCAGTCTACGTCAACATCACACTGTAAGTGGTGTCACAAGATGTCAAAGGCCTGGACCTCTATGGCGTCTTCAACTTGTGGTATGGATTGCGAAGGTGTCTCTTGCCCTAGTGCTGAGACTCCTGCTCCGGCATCACTCTCGAACCTCCCAGCTTTCCCTGGTGCTGGTGCGACCTGGAAGCAGATGCAGGAGTACTACAAGGCTCTCCATCTGGTTTTTGGTCCCTTGTCTCCCTCTAGAGGGCCTGCGGGCCCCAAGGAGGTCGTAGGCACTGTAACTACGTTATTACCGGTGGGTTTGCCCTTGGCATCTGGAAGAAACGCGTAGTGATAGATTCCTTACCTTAGAATTACCCCCAGGCATCAGGCTGGATCCGGAAAGTTTTTTGTCTGCATTACCCCTGCGCGTCGGTAGGCATTGTCGTGCTGCTCCGCGAGAGTCGTTAGCACTGGGATGACGTTGTCTGAGCTACTTAGACGCGCCCACGCGCACTGATGTCAGTTCTTTCTTTTTCCGCGCCAGCAAGCGCAGATCCAGGAAGAATTAGTACCCCCAATCAATTTTTGACTGAGTTTTACGAGGCCTTTTACCTCATCTTTTCCAGTCGATCGACTCCTGGTGTTGTAGGGATGCCCGGTTTCAAGAACTGTGGGGACTGTTATCACATGATGTCGGTGACGGACACCCACCGCGTGTGTCTCCACTGCCTGGAGCATGACCACGACCCCAAGTTGTGCCCCGACTGCCGGGCCATGGCGCCGAAGACTTTGCGGGAGTGGTCCCGAAAGTTGCTTGAAGTCCGGCAGTCGGCTCCACGCTGCTCTAAGTCTTGGTCCCATGGGAGGTCGAGGGACCGTTTGCGGAGTCGTCATCACCATTCTTCTGGATCAAAGTCTTCTCACTCTGGGTCAGATAAGTCGAAGCATTGCAAGAAGAAGTTGAAGCAGCATTGTCGCTCTTTGACTTCCCCTCGCGTGACACGGCTGAGGGTGTGGGCGGTGCCACCCCGCGGCTCCGGCAGAGCCTGTGACGTCGCCTCCAGTCTACCCCCCCTTTCCGGCGGCGACGCCTGCCCAGGTGCAAGAGTTTCCTGCTGCCATGGCCCGACTCTTCGGGCCGCCTGGCCCCGCTGGTGCGCCTACGGGACCACTGGGTGCGGAATGAACTACGTATCAGGAGAATCGCCGGTAGAACCTACTGGAGGGAACCTGGTCTGATACTGACCCCAGTTCAGAAATGGGACTAGATTGGATACATGTCCTTGACCGGTTGCGACTCACAAAGGGGAAGGAGGGAGTTGGGGCTCTGGGAGTTTTAAGCAGATGTAATTAATATGAGATGTTCACTACAATGTAGATTAAGATCGCCCATTGCTAATTACAAGATTAGATAATAGAATTATGTAAATGTCATATAACTCATAAATGCAATAAAATCTGTTTACAAAAAAAAGTCATCTACTTGCGGCAAGCTGACAGAGGACCACCTCTCCTTGCTTCGTCAGGAGGTGTCAGCTCTGTTTGCCAAGGGAGATCTAGAGTAGGGGCCGACATTAGAAGTAGGTTGGTGTTGCTATTCCCGCTACTTTCTGGTGCCCAAAAAGGACGAAAACCTCTGTCTTATTTTAAACATGCTCCTTCCCAATCTCTTCCAAAAAAAGCATAATTTCAAACTCCTCATGCTTGCGTAAGTTCTGTCTGCCCTTGATCCAGGAAACTGTATGGAAAACAAACCAGGCCTGGTTGAAGGTGTCACATATATTGTGGGTGTGCTTATCAGCAATGCACTGACAAACAGTTTTTTTTCTGTCTGACCCCTATCAGACTTCTGTACTCTAGACTGACCCAGGTGACATGGACCAAACCTCAAAGCCTTTCTTCCGCTTCCAGTGTGTACAGCAGGTATATCTTGGGTAGCCGTGCCAGGCAACATCTGCGTGGGTGGAAATGTTTGAGGTCAGCACAAGAAGTGCAAGACAGCGGCCTGTTGATAGAGGGTGTGTGCAGTCCCAACAGAGACGTAAACCACGGTTGCTTTCTGTCTGGCTGCAGCAGCCTCAGCAATACGTCTGTGCTTCCTGTTAAGAGAATGTCATACACAAAGATGCCTTTTTCACTGCCACTTTAGCCTATAAACGACTTTAACATCTTCCCACTTAATTGTCATCTCCGCTTCAGCATTTCCGGTGAAGAAAAGGTATTTACCCCATACGTGCAAGCCCTCCCTAAATACCCTTAATCCCTTCACTGCTAGGCCTTTTCTCCCCCTGTGCTAAGCCTTTTTTTGGCTATTTGGGGTAGTGCGCGCGTAGGCCCCTGTAACTTTTTGAACACCAAAGGTATCCACACCAAATTTGCATCCTTTTCTTCCAACATCATGGGGATTCTAAAGGTACCCAGGGTTTGTGGGTACCCCTGGAGGGGTCCCAGAAATTAGCCAAAATACAGCTCATTTTGGGTTCTTTTGGGAAAAATGGGAATAAAGGGCTGCAAATGAAAGTATCTGGGGTTTTCCCTGCAAATGGTATAAAAAAAGGGGTTGTAGGGCTGAAATGACCATTTTCCCAGCTTTTAGGGAATGACAGAATTTTGTCAGAAAACCAACAATTTTTACACAGGTTTGGCATTTTTCTGGGACATGGTCTATTTTTGCTATTTTTTGTGCTTTCAACCTCCTTCCAGTTAATGGTAGAAATGGGTTTGAAAGCTATAATGGATCCTGGACAGCTATACATTTTAGAAAAGTAGACACAATTCTGAATTCAGCAAGGGGTCATTTGTGTAGATCCATCAAGGTTTCTCTATAGAAACTAACAGTTAAATATTAGACAAATTGAAAATTAGTTAAAAAACACAGCCTTTTGTGTCAACATTTTTACCTGTAACTTCTTCTAATAATGACAGCTGTTTGAAAGCGATATACCGTTACATCCGCTGGACCTTACTGGTTCACCAAGAACCCGGCGAACCCAGAGCCAAAAACTGAGCAGCGACATGCAATGGATTTTTATTATGTACTGGGTATATAGCAATTATTCTGGGAAAATGTATACATGGACAAATCGGTATGAAAGACACCTATGTATTTCTGAAATGGGAACAAAATATAGAGTTTAGTAACAGTAGATATTTGCACATTTCCGAAATTAGGAATACTCATACTAGCATGAGAATTATCTTTCATTTTTCAAAATGACTTCTTTTTTACACATTGTCTTTCATTTGGAAGGCAGAAATGCATTGAAAGTCAATAGGTAATAACAGTTGCTGTACAAATCTGAATTAACCTAAGTCTCCCGATAAAATGATACCTCGCTTGTGTGGGTAGGCATAGTGCCCACAACAGGAAACAGCTCAAAACGCAACGTGAACACATCATATTTTCACAATTAAAAATGTCCCTTTTTTTTGTGCCTAGCTGTCGTTTTTTAACCCTAGCTCTGCCGGGACCTAGGGAAACCTAGCAAACCTATACATTTTTAAAAATTAGACACCCAGGGGAATCCAGGATGGGGTGTCTTGACAGGCTCTCACCAGGTTCTGTTACCCAGAATCCCTTGCAAATCAAATTTAAAAAAAATAAAAAACACATTTTCCTCACATTTCTGTGGTGGAATATTCTGCAGTCCACGTGGATCCACAAATTTCCACCTAAGTCTTCCAAGAAAAATGGTACCTCGCTTGTGTGGGTAGGCCTAGTGCCTGCGACAGGAAACGGCGCTAAACGCAACGTGGACACACCACAATTTTGCAGCGAAAAATGTCCCTTTTTTGGAAAAGTGCCTAGCTGTAGTTTTTGAACCATAGCTCTGCCGGCACCTAGGGAAACCTAGCAAACCTATACATTTGTGAATACTAGACACCCAGTGGAGTTCAGCGAGGTATAGCTTGCATTGGTCCTCCATCATTCTTCTACCCAGAATCCCCTGCAACCCTCAAATTTCGCTGAAAAAAACACTGTTTTCTCAAATTTCTGTGTGACCCACCCACGCAAGTAAGGTACCATTTTTATCGGGAGACCTTTGGGGAACTCTGGGTGGGAGGAAACTTGTGGATCCACGCAGATGCCAGAACTTTCCCACACAGAAATTTGAGAAAAAAGTGACATTTTCAGGGAAGTTTTCGGTTTACAGGGGATTCTGGGTCGGAGAATGTTGGGTTACCCATGCAAGCCATACCTCGCTGAAATCCCCCTGGTGTCTAGTTTCCAGAAATGTGTGGGTTTGGTAGGTTTCTCTAAATGGCCGCCGAGCCCCGGGCCAAAAACTCATGGGACCCCCCTTGCAAAACAAGGTTGGTTTATGATAGGTAATTTTGATGTCTCATCAATAGGTTTTGGCCCCTTCCCTGCCGCGGGTACTTTGACCACCCATACAAGTGAAGTACCATTTCTATTGGGATACTTTGAGAAATGCTGGGGGGTTGGAAATTTTTTTCTTACTTTCTGCAGGGTGAAAATTTGAGCACAATAATGCACGGAAATGTCAGTCACATTTTGAGGTTTGCAGGACATTGTGGGTAAGATAACTTGTTGGGATCCACAAGAGAGACATCACCTTTGCGACAAAAACTACAGTTGTTAGGTTATTCTCAGATGAAATGTACAGCTTGGCAGAGAGACAAAACAGGCAAAGATTACTGCACAGCCATCTATTCCTCAAGCACACACACATACTGGTTAAATTTGGCATGAGGGCGAGTGATGATTCAGTATATAAAATTTTATTAACAAGAGATTTCACAAAAATGAAATGCATTGTCAGTAATTGAAAGGACAAAAAACTGAACCAGTGACTCACAGCTCGTGAGCTGTAAAGCCTCTTCAAGGCATAAACCGCTTTCCGGGCCATTCACACACCTTTCATACATGATACATACAGGACCATTCACACCACCAGGCACAAAACCAACACATTACAACATTCACAAAAAAAGACAAAGTACACCCTGCTTGACAAAAACAGAAAAGAGACATTTTTATGCACAACCACCTATTCCTCAAGCACACATACATACTGGTTGAATGTGGCATGAGGGCGAGTGATGGTTCGGTATATACAATTGTATTAACCAGAGATTTCACAAAAATGAAATGCACTGTTAATTGAATGGACGAGAAACTGAACCATTGACTCACAGGTTGTGAGCTGTAAAGCCACCACAAGGCACCAACCTCTTTACAGGCCATTCATACACCTTTCATATGTGTGACACATACAAAACCATTCACAACCCCAGCCGCGGGCCCAGCACATTACAACACTCGCACGAGCAGACAGCTCCATTCAAGGGTTCCATCACTTTCACATGCCCACATTCCTGACACAGCAACCACACCAGCTCACGGATTGCGTTGAGTGGCTTTTGGCTAGCAGTGTGCGTAGTGACCAGCAGCTAGTCACTCCTCACACACCGCCAGCCAAGCGCCAGCCCACGGCGCCAGTCCCCACACACCGCCAGTCCACACACACCGCCAGCCAAGCGCCAGTCCACACACACTGCCAGCCAAGCGCCAGTCCACGCACACCACCATCACATTTAGGATTTTTTTTTATATAAATAAGAAAGCACAAATACATTGCAAATAGATACAAATCTACTAACACAAAATCTGAAACTAAATACATTACACAAATGCCAACCTCGAAACTGAACAAAAAAGATTAAACAATAGAGGCCAGGCAGTTCACTTTACCACTCATAGATGCTCCCAAAAATATTTTCGCGTGTGGTACATTCTAAAATAAGCAGGCACACACAGCCCAGGGCTAGAAGGACACTCGGGGCAGTACATACGAGTCTCCTTCCGCGTACCTTTTTGTCAACAGACTCTACATCTACTGGGAAAGTCTTTTAAGGGTGTGGGAGGAATGTGATCAGGAAAGTGGCGATCTTTCAATCTAGCAAAATCCTCCACCACTCGAACTCTAGGAACACTTGCCTGTTCAACTTAAACAAGGCTGCCTATTACAGACTCCTGAAACTTAGCAAAAGTCATCTTTGACTCAAGACAAGAATCCTGCAATACAACAAAAGCATTAAAGGTTGCCAAGTGAAAAGATGGATAGCCAACTTCTTATACCAAATGTAAGCCTTACGAAGAGCAGCGTAAGGTTCCAACTTCTGATCATTTGCCTATTATAGTCTAAAATGCACACAGGTTTGTGCACTTCAGCAGTGTGACCCCAAACAGTCACAGGTGAAGTGCTTTCATCATGGATGGTAGTCGGCATGTAGACATCTCTCCTGTCTGAAAACTTCACAGCTAGAAGTTCCTCGCAACGCAACGCAACACACTGCACTGTCCCCGCACAAGCTTTTGACAAACAAGTTATTTTGGGAAACCTTTACGGTTAGAGAGGATTGTGCCACAAGCAACAGTGTCCACTTTGGCCAATTCCCTGAACAACCACACACACACACAGTGTAGAAGTTATCTACATATAAATGGTGGCCTTTGTTAAACAATCCTCTACCAAGTTCCACACAATTTTCTCAGTCACTCCAAAAGTGGACGGACAACCAGGGGGGTTAAACCAGGATTCCTTACCTTTGTACACCCTGAAATTAGAGACATATCGAGTCCTACTGTCACACAGCATATACAGCTTAATTCCATAGCGTACCCTCTTACGAGGAATGTATTGCCTAAAAACCAAGCGGCCCTTGAACAACACCAAAGACTCATGCACTGCTATCTCCTTCCCTGGAGCATAGATCTCAGAAAATCGATTTACAAAGTGATCAATGACAGGCCGAATCTTAAAAATACGGTCACACTTAGGGTAATCTCGTGACAACGCTAAACCATTATCGACAAAATGCATCATCTGAAGCAGAAGCAAATACCTTTCACGACTCATGACTGCCGGAAATATAGCAGTTGCCATCAAGGGACTAGTAGACCAATATGAAGACATTGATGGCTTCCTTAGCAAGCCCATCAAAAAAGTTAATCTAAGAACTTCTTCAACTCTTCCATATTTGTGGGAGTTCACCGGGTAGCTCTAGAGTGGGGCTTAAGGCTGGCACTGTTATCCCTCAAAAACTATTCGGCATACAAATTAGTCTGCTCAACAATCTCTGCCAAAAATACATCGTACATAAACAGCTGAAAAAAAATTATCGGCAACATTTTTTCAGTATTCACTCTACACCCTGGAACACCAGTAAAGTTTGCCAATGCCGGCTGCACCATGCCTGAGGCAACCCAGACGTCAGCACTTTCAACTAGAAGCCTTGCAGCCCCAGGCTGCAGCCCAGATGCCTCTTGCCACACTATACCAACGGGAAGCCTTGCAGCCCCAGATGCCTCTTGCCGCACAACACCAACGGGAAGCCTTGCAGCCCCAGATGCCTCTTGCCGCACAACACTAACGGGAAGCCTTGCAGCCCCAGGCCGCAGCCCAGATGCCTCTTGCCGCACTATCAGCACATCAATTTCCTCCTCTAACACAGGCACTGCATCCGCTCTAAGAGTAGCTTCATCCGCACTGAGAGTAGCTTCATCATCCGATGATTCCATGTGGAGGGAAAACTCACTGCCTGAATCTTCCCCTGCCCCTCTGCCTCAGATGCAGAATCAGTCTCTGAACCATGGTCAGAGGAAGACTCAAAAAGCATACCAACAACCTGCCGAGCAGTAATCCTGCGGCTAACCATTATCATTACTAAGAAAGGAGACTGCACAAACAAGTCAACAACAACCAACACTGTGCAAAATATGTAAGTAAAAAAAGTGTGCCTTTATCACAAATATATATATACTCAAAAACGATACGACTCACTTACAAGAGACAGCTACACTCACCAGCCCCTACTCTGCAGAGACACAGCAAAAACCAACAATATCCCACTAGTAAGAAAAAAAAAACAATTACTCACAAGACAACAAAATACACATCGAGCACAAATGCAAAAAGTTTTTGACACTCAAAAAGCAGAAACCAAACATACTGCTATTATTACACCATTTACAAAAAAACACATTCATGCAGAGAAATAAAACTCATTTACATTGTACAAAAAAGTCTCTTACCAAACACATGCAACTACACAAACAGCAGAACCACCAGTAAAGAAACCGCAACCTGGAACAGTCTAAAGAGCAAAAGCCTTGAACTAAAACAAAAAGGGAGAACTAAATCATTACAATTGCAATTCACAAGAAATAAAACAATTAACATTATAACACGCTATGTCACTACTCAAATAGGTGAATATGGGGGGATGTACTGCACACTCGTTTTTATAATGTTGATCTGTTACTTTTAGAATGTAAACTGGTTTAAGACAGGGCGTGCAAGATTGGGAGGAGGGAGCAATTCTCCTGTGTAGTTAAGAATCTAATTTAAGTGACAGAATGATCACTGAGCCAGAGCTTCCCCCAGGGGCTGTGCTCATGACGGAGAGGTTCCGTCATGAGCACAGCCCAACCTATATTCATGACGTAACCGCTCCGTCATGAGCATCAAAGGGGTTAAATACCCAGCATCCTCAGTATTTTCAGGATGTTTTCCACTGAGACCCTGCCAAAGGTGCCTCCGGTGTTGACATACTCTGATTGATTTTGCACTAATCAGGGAAATGCAATTTATCACGGCGGTCTACCATTGTGCAGAATGGTGCCTAGATTGCACCTCAGGCTTTATGAGCAGATGATAGCGTGAAGCAGGGAACTGCAGACATGTTGGGAGCACTTGGTTCATAGGGGGCTCAGGGCTGTGCTTCTCTGTGGCAAGTGCTCAAAAACCAGAATGGGAACCGGAGGCCTCTAGTCCTGCAAAGAAACCATTGAAAATAACTCTTCGGAGAAAAGGCAGCGAGTTACTCCTATCTGAAAGGCAGCTATAAAGAGAAGTGGCGGCGTAAGTTAAAATCAAAGGTCCTTGCATGCACTAAGCCGCTTTGACTAACTACTATGAGAACGCAGTTATAAAGCACAGTGGTCAGTCAAAGCGGCTCAGTGCATGCAAGGCCCTTTGATTTTAATGTCAGCTCCCACTGCACTTTACTATGGAAAGCAGGTATAAAGTGTGGTGCCTGTCGAAGTTAAATTCAAAGAGCCTTGCATGCACTTAGCCACTTTTATTCAATATGCTTTATACTGACTATGCCAGTGGCTCGCTTTCCGATCTGTAACTCCACGCAGAATCAAAAGTCAGATATAGAGTGCGGTGCCAGCCTGGAAAAGGCAAATGGCACGGTTCCTGATTGTGTAAGAGTTCAGAAAGAACGTCATGTTCTTCGGCCCACCTCGCATCAGCTAAGCTCAGTTCAGCCAATCTGAGCAGCTGGTTTCGATGATGGCGGGCATGCGCTGATAACAAGCCTAAAACGACAATGAAGGGATAATAAAATAAAATCGCAGAGCTCAGAATAAAGCCTTAATAATTAGATGTCGGGCGCAAGCTACTCCCAGGGGGTCAGCACGCTACCGGTAGCTCGTGATCGACAGGTTGGAGACCCCTGTTCTGGAGTATTCCAGCTCAGGTTAAGGGGAGGGGTCCCCATGAATGCCTTCTCCCTTGTCATTAATAATGAATGATCATTGCGTGGACCTCCCCAGCACTGTCCCATACTGGGGGTATTTTGGAAACTTGCGAAAGAGCCCCACGCGCTCCATTGCTCGAGCCAGGACCAAAGGTCAATTCCTTTCCCCCGTGTATATCTGGGCTCGTTGGGTCGATTCTGATTATCTTTTGCCTTTGCTGGGAAGCCCTGGCCACCTGGAGCCTTTGCAGCAGGCCTTCAGGCCCCTAAATTGGTACACTTTGTGGGAGCTGGTTTCACTGTCTACCTGCACCAGCTTTTCTCCTTGACTTGATCCCTTTTGCTGTTCTCCTGCTGAGACAAAGAAGTCCAGGTCTTTCCCCAATTTCTCCTTAGGGGTGTAATGAAGCCAGCCTCTCTGGCTCTGGGTAGACTTACTAGTTCTGGGGTCAGCTGCAGACAGAGTTCTCAGTCCTTTAGGGCATCAGGGAGCTTGTCCTTGCAACTGTCAATGGTGTTGCCACCATCCAATTCTAGGTTCCAACTCTCTGGCAAGACTTTTTAGGTGGGGTTGGAAAGTTGTAGATGCTAGACATCTTTGGCCAATCCTAGAGTTCCACATCACCCATCCACCACTGTCCTAGACTTCCTGCATGGCATGCTGGGACAATCCAAGATGGCGCTGTAAAGTGGTCTCTGTGCACAACTCCTCTTGGGGCCTCAGCTCCACCCCATCTGACATCACTGCCAGGGACTTCCCCACCAAAACTTTAAAAGGGAATCCCTCCTGTGTTAGCTCTATATGTGTGGGCTTCCTATTACGTTCAGTGGGCCTGGGCTGTCCCAACCCCGGTATAGTGTGACAGCTAATTACCAGATGCAGATTTTACTCCCAACCCCTTTCCTCCTCAGGAGCTGATTGAAGCACTATTAATTGTGCTTTTGTGTGTGGAGTTCTTTGTAGCGTTTCTGGGAAGAAGAGTCAATTCAATTCAATTCAAAGAATCTTTATTCGGCGATTAAAAATCACCATAAAAGCACACACATATATACATAGTAAAAAGTCATTAAACATTTCCAAGATCCTTTGTACAGAGTGTAAACAAAGCATAAGATACAAACAGTGAAACAATGTATGACACTAAAAAGGCATAAAATTGAGACATTTCATACTTCTCCCCTGGTATGTCTTAAACGGACCGCTACCTTAATAAAATTCATAATACTACATAATGTTAAGGGGTCCGAGGCTTTCTGTAAAAATACTAGTGCCTCCCTAGCGTGGGCCAATTTGTTTTTTTTTAAGAGGTTTACAAGGAATCTGCGTCTGGGCATTGTATAAAAGGGGCAAAGTAAAACAAAATGAAGGGAGTCCTGCGGAGACCTGTTGTTGCAGCCGCAGGGCCCCTTCTGTTCAATTGATGTAGCAAATCCTACTGGTGATGCCAACATGAATGGGAGTAGGTTCAGCCTGAAACGGCACATCAAAAACCTGTCCTGTGCGTTATACATGAGGTACAAGTATGGTTCCATACCCTCCGCACTTTTCACTAGGTTATGGGCCCTCACTGTCTTTTTACACCCTTCCGCCTCAGCTCTGCATAGGTTTTCCCGCTCTAGAAATTTTTTCCCTACTTGCAACTTATTCTGGGCTACAATTGTTGCAGGGTTAGTAAAGAGGTTCCCAAAACCTAGTTCCTCTAAGGTGTTCTTCACATAATGGAGCCAGGGGATGCGCATACATTTGTCCCTCTCCAAACAATCCGATAAGATTTCTCTACTAAGTGACGCATCAGGATTGACCCAGATTTTTAACCAGGCTACTATGGGCCTCAATTTTACCAGGTCTTCTATATATGGCCTCCCTAACTCCCTGTGGGCAATTAATCCAGCGGTGCTTTGGGGTACCCTCAGGATTGATTTCAAGTATTTGTTTTCTTCCCGTTGGATTCTTGTGGTATTCACGAAGCCCCATACTTCTGACCCATAAATAACTTTGGAGCATGATACAGAGCTGTACAAGTTCATCACCTGTTCCGGGGACCATCTTCCTAGCCTCCTGCCATAGCTAGCTATTGCCCCGTTAGATGCAATCATTTTACCACAACGCTCCTCCACCAAGGAATCAAACTGTAAGGCACCATCAAATGTTACACCAAGATATGGAAACGTTTTGACCTCTTCTACAATGTGACTCCCTATTGTGTAAGTAAATTTGGAGGTAGATTTTTTCCCCGCCAGGAGCACATAGGATTTACCCAGATTAACAAAGAGGTCCAGGGCACCCATGAACTTAACAAATCCATCGATCAAGATTTGTAAGCTCCTGGGTGTACGTGCAATCAGCACCGCGTCATCTGCGTCAAGCAGAACAGGAATATGACGCGACCCGGCCCTTGGGCAATCAGCCTTTAAACCTAACAAGAGAAGAGTCATTAAACTTGACCCAGCATGGATACAAAAGGCCTAGGATCTGAGCCTGATCTGAGCCAGACAAATAGGACAATTTGGACAACTCATAAGGTGTACATGTAGGTTCTGGGACCTGCATATTTAAACTTGGTATACATGTTTCACCCCAATTTGATACCTCACTGGACTTTGTAGGCCTAAGGAAAGCAAAACAACACTTTAAGGCAGATTTACCCAATTTGTATAATACTGTGGCACTGCAGATAAACCAGTAAACTGTACTAACCTTATCTGTGAGTGCCACAAATATTATAAGGCCTACCCCTGGGCAATATTGAACCCTGTAGAGTTCCCTCTGCGCCAGACTGTCTGTACGCAATTACAGGGCTGTGCATAATGTTAATCTCACACATTCAGCCGGTAACACGTGTGAACACATGTTCACATTTAACCAGCTCAGTGCCCTTTACTCTAGCGGTGTTGCAGTGGACACTGCCAGTAGACAACTGTAGCCCGAATAATATGTGATTACTGTTGACGAGGCTTGAGTAGTGAGACTCTCCCAGACAAAGGTCCAAAAATCGGGTGATCAAAAAGCGAAAAATACAAACAGATTAAATAGATGGAACCCATATGGAAACAACTTTCCTATTAATCACAAGGTCTCTTCAAATGAGATTTTATCTTAGTGCACATATTTAACAACTTGCATCTTGGTTTTGTTTAAGTATCCTTTTTTTTTTTTTTTAACAAATGCACATGAAAACATGCAGTGCGATAAATCATATATGTAGATGCTCAGAATGCAATATGCTGTCTATTATCATTGTTGAGGAAGGGTAGGGGCATCATGACTCATTTAGAGTTTTGTTTGCCTCTCTTGAGTGATGGGCCCTCAACACACACATATATAAAAAGTATACTCTTAAATCCCAAGCATGTGCGGGACAATTGACTTCTTATGATTGACAATTTAGAGACCCCGAAGGAGAACATTGTCTTCATTGTGTGGTATCAAGTAGCAGTGTGATTAAAGGTAAGTAACTTTTCCTTACCTAACACTGCATGAAAATGCTGGAGACAGTGTGTAGGGAGAAAGTCAGTGGTGTATTTGATAGTTTTGCCTGGAAGTACTGGTGTTCTGGAAAGAATTCCGGGTAACAATTAAGGCAGTGGGGTTTGGAGAGACCAAAAACATAGCGTAAAATACATATGAATAGCTTGACACTGATCTACCCATTCTTGCTCATTTCAGAATTGGTCTTTTCCAGTAACAGGAAAAGCATGCACTTCCATCATTGAGAGATGTGGTCTTCAAACTATGGGACATGATCTGGAACTATGGGATGCTCTGGCAATGGAGAGCCTTACGGGCCACAGTAATGAACATGTTTGCAAATCCTTGGCAGTTAGGCAATGTCTAAATCAGTATATGGTTGAAGACAAACGGGAAATTGACTTGTCCTCTGAGACAGAGGGTCCCAAGACTCTTTGATTGAGTGCATACTGTTAAATGGAGAAGATAATATGTAACCTATGTGTTAAGCTTCTTAATAGTCTGATGAAGGGGGCAGAGATGGGTAATAGGGTAGTTGAGAGACGAGATGGTCTGTTTGGAGAGGGGGTGGAGGCAGTTATACCAATCAGTGGCAATTTTTATGCTTACCCTACCACAGATGATGTAATTTTTTTTTCTTTTGGTTTCTAATCCTACGAAAATGAATAAAAAAGATATTTGAAACTGCAAACATTTTAGGACATTCAATAGCAAATTATTATTCTGAATTATATGTGGTAATCCAAAACACATTTTTGCTGTATGTATGATTTATAAATAATGCAAACTTAAAGCCCTTTAATCATTTTGGAACTGAGAATGCTTGCAGGGCACACACCTCTAAAAATGATCAACTTAAATCATCTGTTTTTGTTTTATTTGTTTTTCAGACTCTGCAGTTGCTTTACAGTTTAAGGTTCTTAAATCCGCTGTAGAGTTTATTAAAACAACAGTCAACCAGAATTCACAGAGCTTCACCAGTTCATTCCATTTACCTGCAACCCATCATCATGCAATATATCAGAAGCGGAAAAGTATTGCTGGTGAGTAATAAAAACATGATTGTTTTTTTTATTTATTTTAAATATTTTTATTTGCATTTATAATCAACATAAACAGTTGGCAAGTCACAGTTAATTCTCCACACACCCAGGCATCCCCCCCACCATCTGTAGTGACAGCATCATGAACAGCAAATCAATAATATCCAACTTCCACCCACAATACATAATTTTACCATACTTCGTCATCCCCCAAGAGGTCTCCAGCGGTCCCGGTCCCCTGGCCCACCCTCCAGCATTGGTGAAACAGGGTCTCAATCAGCAGGACTCTCAGTGTGTCAATCTGGTCCCAGACCCCCATCAAAACCATGGTACTTTCTCCATTTTTCCCATACTCTGCGGAATTTTCGGGGACAACCCCTGGCTATGTAGGTAACCCTTTCAGCCGCCATGTACATATCCACCCCCCTCCTCCAGTCTCCCACTTGGGGGGGCGATGGTGCTCCCCATGCTGTTGCTAGGTCCCTTTTTGCCACCACCAGGGCCAGCATCGCAAAGATCAGGTGTGGGCGGCTCAAATCCACTTCAGTAGTTATCCCCAATAAAACAAATTTTGGGTACACTGCGCGTGTCGCCTCTAGCACTCTACTCAGTTCTCCCAATATCTGCGCCCAATAATTGTGTATAATGGGGCACTACCAGATGACATGATAGAAGGTCCCCTTGTAGGTGTCCACACCTTCGACAACAGGGTTCACTAGCTCTGCCCATGCTATGTAACCTGGCTCTGTCATAGTAGACCCTGTGCAATATCTTATATTGGATGAGGCGCAGTCTGGATTTAATGGTGACTTCTCTATGGTGCATCAGGGCCGCCTCCCAGTCTATTGTGTCCATCTCGCCCAGGTCCTGTTCCCAGACTGCTCTTAGTTTCCCTAATCTATCCGGCGTGTTATTATTCAGGGTCTTATGTGTCAGAGATACTAGTTATGTGTCAGAGATACTAGTTTATTGGGTACTCTTTCAGCGGTGGTGAGAGTCTTGATAGATCTGTTTGCCACAGAAGAGAAAGCACAATGTCAGCCGTTTTGCACTTTAGAGTTTCCATGGCGACACTTGTTCGGCAATGCCTAGTGTCACAAGTTGAGTTACAGCCTGCTGTTCACCTTTTTGCCTGTCCACTTCTTCCCGGGGTGCTGAAGAAGATCAAGCGCGACGGGGCCCAAGTCATTTTTGTGGCTCGGGACTGGGCATGAAGAGTCTGGTACCACAAGCTTCTGAGCATGGCCATCAATCCTCCGATCAGACTGCCCCTTCGAAAGTATCTTCTGTCTCAGCACAGGGGACTGTCATGCACCCAAACCTGTCCAAATTCCACTTCCTTGCATGGAGATTGAGCGGCGACAGTTGACAGCTTTTGCCCTGCCACCCGAAGTCTGTAATGTAATCTTGGCAGCCAGGCTCCCTCCACTAAAACGGTATACGCCTGTTGATGGAATAAGTTTGTGACTTGGTGCACAGCAAAGGCTGTGGATCCCCTCTCTGCCTCTCTTTCTGAGATTCTTTTGTTCATCCTTTCTTTGGCCCAGCAGTCTGAATGGTTATCTTGCAGCTATTTCTGCTTTCCTTCAGATACCAGATCAGCCCTCTTTATGCAAGTCCTCTATTGTGATTAGATTTTTTAGGGCATTATTCATCTCTATCCTCCATCTCCTTTCCTAATGCCCCAGTCCGACTTGAATCTCGTTTTGACTTATCTTATGTGTGCTCCTTTCCATCCTCTTCACAACTGTCCTCTCAGGCTTCTTACCTTGAAAACTGCTTTTCTTGTTGCCACCACCTCTGCTCGCAGGGTTAGTGAGCTTCAGGCTCTTTCTTCGAAGCTCCCTTTTTTCTCTGTGCATCCGGACAAAGTGGTGCTTAGAATGAGACCCTTATTCCTTCCTAAAGTAGTGACACCCTATCACATAAGGCAAACTTCTCACTTTGCCCACTTTTTCCCCGCCTCTGCACCCTTCCAAGGAGCAGGAGAGACTCCACCGTCTGCACCCACAACATGTACTGTCCTTCTACATTGACTGCACAAAAGATTTCTGTGTGGATGATCAACTCTTTGTTGGCTATGTGGGTGCTAAAAAAGGTCAGGCTGTCCAAAGGCATACTATCTCCCGATGGGTTGTCCTTTGTATTAATATCTGTTATGCTTTGGGGAAAAATGAACCTCATATGGGGCTGCGTGCTCATTCCACTAGGGCTACAGAAGCAACTACCGCATTGTCACGTGAAGTCCCACTTCTTGACATCTGGCATGCGGCAATGTGGGCATCTCTGCACACGTTTGCCAGACATTACTGCCTGGACAGCCATGTCCGGAGCAACGGCTATTTTGTCCATTCTGTCCTCCAGGACTTTCTGGTGTGAACCTGGTTCGCAGACCCTCCTCCAGGGTTGGTATTGCTGGGGTATCTATTCTAAAGTAAGGAATCTATAACCAACTGTTTCTTTCAGATGAACAAGAGACTTACCTTCAGTAACAATATTTCTCCAGTATTAGGGGTGTCTTTGATAGATTCCCATGCCTGAATCATTACCCGTCGTCGGAGTGGGAGTCCCACGGTATATAAAAAAGCAATAACATGCTATAATAACATTGGAAAAACCAGAAATTCCCAACCAGGAAGTAAAATAGCCCAAGCTACAGTAGACAAAACTTCCACACTCATGACTATCCTAGTCATTTTGTATAGTCCAAACTACAGCCAATCAGGCGACAGCACCCACCAGAATGTTCTCCCCAGAGGCTCAGGCTGTCAGATGTTCTACCGCACGTCGTGTGACGGGAGTCTCCCTGAGCTCTGCTCAGTTCTTCTCTATTTTCCTCTTGGAATATAGTGTTTTTGTCAAGATGTCTTCCAAGAAATCTTTATTCAGACCTTGTGAATCTTGTGGGAAGCTCCGGCTTTTTAAAGAAGACCCCCACAAGAAGTGCATTTATTGCCTTTATCCTGAACATCAAGTAAAGGACTGCAAGATCTGTAGAACCTTCCCTCAGAAGATCCTCAGAGACAGAGAGGGCCACCTGCTTTTGTGGCTACAAAAGCTTAAGGATTCGGATTATCCTGCGTCTGAGGTAGGCAGTATTGCTTCTGGTTCTACTTCAGTCTCTAGGAAGAGAGCTGCTTCTGAGGTGTTTACTTCTCCTGGGGCTAAAGTTGCTAAAAAACAACTTCCATCAAAGGGGTCTGAGAGGCCTTCCTCTTCCAAGACTACTCCCCCTGTTAAGGATAAAGGTGTCCCATCTACGCCCCCGAAGAGATCCACCAAGAAGTTACCTCAGACATCTGAGAAGAATTTACCTCAGATTCTGCCCCTGATGTCGACGACGCCGTCGACAACTCCTTCGTCGACGAAGATCTCCGTCGGCACTACAGCTACGACGACGGTAACTTTTTCATCTCCAAAGCCACAGATGATCATGTCGACGGCGTCTTCTTCGCCTACGATGGTCTATGTCACTGTTAGACCTCTTTCGTCGACGGCCATAGTCGGCGCCTCGTTGAAGGCTGCTCTGAAGAAAATTCCGTCGACGACATCAACGTCGACGCTGGCTCTACTGCCGACGAAGATACCACCGTCGACGACGTCCATTCCGTCGACGACGACAATTCCGTCGACGACGTCAATCGTCCGTCATCGACGGCCCCATCACTGTCGACGACGATAACTGCACCGTCGACGACGAGTTCGTCGTCATCTAAAGCCAAATCCAGTGCCACGAGTTCTTCAGTGGACCCACCGTCGATGCCGCAACTATCTTCTTGTACTACCTTGCAAGTATGGTCACCGTCTACGGTTTTTCAAACACAAAAACCGTCTTTACTTCAGAGGCGTAGTTCAACATTGGCGTTATCACCTCTGCATATTTCACCTCAAAGGGTACCCCTGCAGCTCCCAGACAAACTTCTTGACTCTGAAGACAGTGATGAAGATTCTGTACTTGGGGAAACCTTTGGTACGGCTACAAGTCATTCCGAACTAAACATTAAGCTTCAGGAAGATGACCTAGAGGAACAACAGCCATCTGAGCGGATGACGTCACCTGTAGCAAGTGTCCCTGCCACACAAGTGCTGATTGCATTGCTCACCAACCTCCAATGCATGCTTGACGATTATTACAGGCGGTTTCCGCCATCTGAATCGACAGGTTCTCAGCCTCCTACTCCGGCAGTGGAAGCGCCTTTACCTGACTTTAGACCTCCAAGGTCTCCTCCACCGGCGCCGTCTAATCAGCCAGAGGGACAACAGTCTTCTGATGAAGAAGAACAAAGAGAAGAAGGAGAGGTTGATGACATGTCGGAGTGGGATGAATATCAGGTGCAAACTCCTTCTCCGTCACCTCCGGCTGCTTCAGACTCACCACCAGTAGATGTCGGTGGTTTTCACCTTTTAATGGAACGGGCTACTAAGCGATTTCATATAGATATGGAACATACGGAACAGGAATGTTTCCTTTATGATTTTAAGGATCAGCCTAGAAGACAAGTCAAATCTATTCCTATTGTTGACTTTATTTGGCAGGAAGGTATTAAGGTGATGTCTACTCCAGCTTCCATACCCCTGGTCCTGCCACGGATTGAAAATAAATATAAGGCACCGGCGAAATCACCTGCGTGCCTTATAGGACAACCCAAACTGGATTCAGTTATTGTTCAAGCTGCTCAGAAGAGGTCTCGTAACCCCTCATCTCCAATTGCAGCCCCATCGGACAGAGATGGTAGACGCCTTGACGCCATTGGAAAACGTATTTCAACGATGGCAGCTACCACGGTCCGGGCTGCTAATTCATTGGCCATCTTGGGCAGATATGACCGGCAGATGTGGTCGGACATTGCGCCATACATAGACCAGCTTCCGGAGCCTGCTAGATCTGAAGCGCAAAAGATCTTACAGGAAGGAGAAAAATCTCGTCTGAGATTATCGATTCGGCGGTGGACGTTGCCTCCACTGGTTTCAGGTAATTAGCAGGTGCTGCTGTTTTACCTAGACAGGGGTGGCTACGATCTACGTCATCCCGTCAGGAAATTCAAACGAGGGTATTGGATATGCCTTATGACGGAGATTTTCTGTTTGGCCCGCAAGTAGAAGAAGCCTTGCAAACAATTAAAAAGGATACAGAAACAGCTAAATCCTTGGGCACCCTCCAATTTCGTAAACAGCCCTTTCGAGGAGCGAGAGGACGTGGATCGTCCTCTAACAGAGGTGGATACACACAGCAATCCTCATACAGACAGGGAAATCAGCGCTACCAAACACAGCGCTATCAATCTTACGGCCAACGAAGAAATAATTATTCCCAGAACAGAGGGAAACCGGCCTACCGCAGAAAAGATAAACGTCAATGAGACTTGTCACCTGCCACCGCTACTGCCCCACTCTCAGGAAAAAATTGGAGGACAAATATCAAACTTTTACTTAAAATGGTCATCGATAACATCGGACAGGTGGGTCCTGGACATTGTGGCCAAGGGCCATGCCCTTGAATTCGAGCAATTTCCTCCGAATGTTCCTCCAAAGGGCCCACCTCAGCTCACTTGAAAGAGCTTTTTGCCCAGATAAATTTGATGCTAAAGAAGGGAGCAATCGACAAAGTGCCTCAAAAGATGAGAGGAACAGGATTCTACTCCAGATTTTTCCTAATAAAGAAGAAATCCGGAGAATGGCGTCCGATTCTGGATCTCCGTGCCCTAAACAAATATCTGAAGAAACTAACATTCAGAATGTTGTCACTACAGGAAATATTGCATCTTTTAGCAGCAGGGGACTACATGGCCACCTTGCATCTCCAAGATGCGTATTTCCACATCCCCATCTTACCTCGTCACAGAAAGTATCTGCAATTCAGAGTGGCTGGCAGGGATTATCAATTCAGAGTACTTCCCTTTGGGCTGCGCTCGGCACCCAGAGTGTTTACAAAAGTCCTGGCCCCAGTAGCAGCTCAACTCCGGCTGGAGGGGATACAAATCTTCCCATATTTAGACGACTGCCTTATCAAGGCCAGTTCTTTCGAAGACACAGACTGCCATCTTCAACAGTGTTTAAACCTCTTTTGGTCTCTGGGCCTATCTATCAACATCAGCAAATCCCAGTTAATACCATCACAGAGACGGGCTTTCCTGGGAGCAACTTTAGACACCCAGCTACTCGAAGCCTTTGTCTCGGACGAAAGGCAAGACAAGATACAGAATATGGCCCGGTCTCTGCTTTCAAAACAGTCAGTTTCAGTCCGACTGTTCAAGTCTTTTCTGGGGATGGTGTCGTCGTGCATTCCGCTAATACCAAATTGCCGACTCAAAATGAGGCCTCTTCAAGAGGAGCTCAGCCTACAATGGCTACAGATCTCCGGCACCTTCGAGGATCTCATCCAGATTACACCTCGCATGTGGGATGCCCTCCGCTGGTGGACACAAAGATCAAATCTACGACAGGGTTGTGCATTCCTTCAGGATACGCCAAACTTTACACTCACCACCGACGCATCCCTCGAAGGCTGGGGAGCTCATCTTCAGGGCCTGACAATCAGCGGCAAGTCGAGCCCTCAGCAAAGGTGTTGGCACATCAACCTGTTAGAACTGAGAGCCATCTTCCTTGTGCTCAAAGCGTTTCGTGTAATAATCCAAGGGGCCAATGTGTTGGTGCGCACAGACAACACTACAAGTATGCACTATGTCAACAAACAAGGAGGGACAAGATGAGCTCTCTTGTCGCAGGAAGCCCAGGAGCTGTGGATATGGTCGATACGACACAAGATCAATCTCCAGGCAGTTCATGTTCCTGGAACGGAGAATGTACTGGCAGACACGCTCAGCAGGTCAACAGTGTCCACTCACGAGTGGGAACTTCATCAGCAGACTGTGGATCGGATCTTCCATCTATGGGGTCATGCAGACCTAGACCTCTTTGCAACCAAGTCCAACAGCAAATGCCGATTCTTTGCAAGTTGGCATCCCCACAAGGACTCTCAGGGGAATGCATTTTCGATCAACTGGTCTCTGATATATGCGTACGCTTTTCTACCAATACCGCTAGTTCCCAGAGTCCTGCGGAAGATGAAGAAAGAACCGTGCCAGTTGATTCTCATTGCTCCCAGGTGGCCTCGCCAGTACTGGTTCACCGAGCTACTTCTCCTGTCAGAGTGCAAACCGATTCAGTTGACCCCAATTCCGTACTTGCTCTCCATTCAAGATGGGCGGATTTACCATCCAGATCCAACGTCACTGAGATTAGCGGCCTGGCGCCTGAGTACCGTGAGTTCGCCCATCTGAACATTCCTGCGGACTGCAAGGAAGTTCTAGCCAAGGCAAGAGCACCTGCTACTATAAAGACGTACAGTCTTAAATGGAAACGCTTTTGTGTTTGGTGTCGTTCAGCTGGCATTCATCCTTTTTCAGCTAAATCTGAAGAAATCCTGCCTTTTTTCCTCCATCTAGCGAGATCAGGATTGTCTCATGCAACCCTTAAGGTATTCCTAGCAGCGATTTCGAGATACCAACAAGATGGGACAAATTCTCTTTATTCTACGAGAATTATACAACAATTCTTTAAAGGCCTTTTTAGAATGTTCCCTCCGGTACGTCGTCCACCTCCAGCGTTGCATCTCAACGTTGTGCTGGCGCAACTCATGCACCACCCATTCGAACCTATCCATCGGCCAGATCTGAAATTTCTAACATGGAAGGTTTCACTGTTATTGGCCCTGACTTCTTCTAGGAGAGTCAGTGATATCCAAACGTTCACTGTTCAACATCCTTTCTTACAATTCACTAATGACTCTGTAGTGCTCCGCACTAATCCCAAATTCATTCCTAAGGTTCCTTCGGACTTTCATTTAAATGAACCCGTGATCTTAAAGACATTCTTTCCTAACCCACAAACGCCTGTAGAAAGAGCATTGCATACTCTGGACATTAAGAGATATCTTAAGTTTTATTTACAAAGAACATCTACATTGTGCAGATCTGATCAACTATTCATCACTTGTGGTGTAATTCGTAGAGGACAGGCAGTTTCCAAGCAAACAATCGCAAGATGTATATCTGCAGCGTTTGCCTTTTGCCACGCACAAGCAGGAAGACCTTTACAAGCAGCTCCTAGAGCGCATTCTACGAGGGCAGTGTCTTCCTCTATGGCCTTGTTCGCTGGAGTCCCTCTTCAGCACATCTGCAGAGCGGCAACCTGGGCCAGTCGCCATACTTTCACCAAACACTATTGTTTGGATGCAGCCAGCGAGGCCGATGCTTCAGTGGGTCGAGCAGTTCTATGAAATCTTTTCAACTAAGGTGAGCCTCTGTTTCCCACCTCCTGTTACTGCTGTCAGACGCTTATTATGTCTCTATATATTGCTTATGCTTTTATGATATGTTTATTCACATATTGAATTGCTATGTGCTAATAATGTTGACAAACTATGCTACCTGTAGCGTCTGACAAGCACAAATATGTACTGCTATCTACTCTGATTCAGGCATGTGAATCTATGAAAGACACCCCTAATACTGGAGAAGAACAAAAGTTACTTACCTGTAATCTGTGGTTCTCCAGTATTGGTGTCTTTCATAGATTCACATGCAACCCGCCCACCTCCCCTCAGAGGCTCCCAGGCTACTTTGATCTACCATCACTCCTTGCGAGAAAATCTGACAGCCTGAGCCTCTGGGGAGAACATTCTGGTGGGTGCTGTCGCCTGATTGGCTGTAGTTTGGACTATACAAAATGACTAGGATAGTCATGAGCGTGGAAGTTTTTTCTACTGTAGCTTGGGCTATTTTACTTCCTGGTTGGGAATTTCTGGTTTTTCCAATGTTATTATAGCATGTTATTGCTTTTTTATATACCATGGGACTCCCACTCCGACGACGGGGAATGATTCAGGCATGCAAATCTATGAAAGACACCAATACTGGAGAACCACAGATTACAGGTAAGTAACTATTGTTCATCTGTACGAAACATAGGTTAGATTCCTTACCACCCCACCCATCCTCCCCACTCTGCAAACTGACTTCTATGGAAAAGGACTCCCTTCCAGGGCCCTTGTTGTGGCGCGCCAGTGATCATTTTCTTTCATGGCTTTGTGCTTCTGGCGTGGAAAGCTGTGTCAGAACTGATATCAGCACGCAGGGCGTCGTCTAAGTAGGCACCACGTCGTCATCCCGGCGACCACGATGACTGACGCGGAGTCGACCGATGCCACCTGCTAACACACAGGAGTACTGCTAAGAAAGAAAACAATTTCTGTATCCCGTCTAACACAGGGGGTAATTCTAAGGTAAGGAATCTACAACTAACCTATGTCTCTTACGGATACATTGTTACTGAAGGTAAGTAACTTGTTCTTCTAGGACCCCTGCCATTAAGAGGCATTGGTCCTCTTCCCATTTCCTTCTAGCTCTAGATGGTATATCATTTTCTAGCCTTAGAAATTTCAAGTCTTAGGCCCTTTTTAAAAGCTCTGAATAGGTTGTTTTTTTCTAAGCAACATGAAGCCTGGTCTTAATAAATCCATGAGTTCACAATGTATGGCGACAAAATTAACATTAGTTATAGCCGTAAGGTGTACCTGTGAGAATTTTTGCACAAAATAATTTTATTACATTTTCATGTTCTTTACATTTGTCACAAAAGCTGCCCATTTTACATTTCTTAAATTGTTGGTTGTGGCTATTGGAACTTTATAACAAAATCCAGTTTTACATCTCTGAAAGGGAGCATAGAGAAGGTTGCTCTTAGTGCCTTATGATCACTATCTGGTCCAGGAACTACCTTCATATCATGTAGATCTGACCATAGATCATTGTCCACTAATATTTAATCAATTCTTGAGGTACTTAATCCTCTATTGAAGATAGGGCGTGGCAGGCAGTCAGATTTTGTATTACTATTTGCGATTTTCAGGCCTTGGTCAGTATTTAATTCTAAGATTTGGACTCCTACTCTTAATATTTTCTTGTAATCATACAGAGAAGTCAGATGTTTTTATAACTGCCATATGACTGCTTTCCCGAGGTATGCACCCAACATTTGGCGGACTTCGGGTGTTAATATCCCCTGCTACAATTTTTATTGATTTCCAGTTAAACTGACCCATCAGGTCATTTATACATTTTTAATTTGAATTAACAGTCAGATCTGAAAGAAGCAGTTAGTTATATATTCCTTACCGTAGAATAGCCCCAGGCGTCAGACTGGATCCTTAAAGTTTTTCGTCAGCAGTACCTCTGCGCATCGAAAAGTGGCGTAAGTTGGGTCCGCGTCCATTGTTGGCGTCGTGGTCGCCGGGATGACCTTGCAGTAGCTACTTAGACTCCGCCCTTTTGCGCTGACATCAGTTCTTTCTTTTTCCGTGCCAGCCAGCGCAGATCTGGAGAGATCGGTGCCTCCAGTCACTTTTTGACTGAACTTTTTGAGCGACTTTTGTCAACGTCTTTTTGAGTCCTACCGAGTCCTAGTGCACATAGGAATGCCCGGCTTCGAGGCTTGCGGTTCCTGTACCCGACTGATGTCGGTGACGGATCCGCACTACGTGTGTCTCTTTTGCCTGGAGCATGACCACAACCCCAAGTCGTGCTTCAACTGCCGGACCATGGCTCCGAAGTCTTTGCGGGAGCGGTCCCGAAAGCTTCTTGAGCGCTGGCAGTCTGCTCCGTGCTCTTCGAGGTCCCGGTCGTGAGGGAGGTCGAGGGACTGGTCGTGGAGCCATCACCACTCATCATCCAAATCTAAGCATTCGGGGTTAGGTAAGTCGAAGCACAAGAAGAAGTCGTAGAACCATCGTCACTCTTCGACTTCTCACCGTCAGTCAGCTGATGCGACGAGGGATGCAGGCGGTGCCACTCCCGCAGTTCCGAGTGCAGAGCTTGAAGGGGCGACTTAGAGATTCCATCCCTTTCCGGGACCCGGAGCGACCCATGCCCAGCTTTGTCAGTTTTACGAGGCGATGCATGCCATCTTTGGGCAGCCCGACTTTGCCTCCGACTCGGTTGGGGGTCCTAGGCCTTCCCTGCTGGCAGCTCCAGCCCCGGCCCCGCAGGGCCCCCCTGGATCCAGGCCTGGATCTGGATCGGCGCCGGTTGACCTCATCACACCTGCACCGGCGCCGTTTCTTTTGGCACCGCAACTGCACTCAACACCAGTTGTGCCTCTAGCCGGCGTTAACCCTGGCCTCCATCTTGATGTGGACACGGAGCTGGATCTGCGTTGCCCGATGCCGAATCCGGCACTGAGTGGTGTCTTTGTGCCTTTATTGGGGTCCCTTTCAGGACAGATTGGCACCCAGAGGAGGCTGAGGAGGACGGGGAGGGGTGAGGTGACCCTCTGACCGACCAGTTAGATTATGATCCTTACTGGAGAGAGGACCTGGGTGATGCCAGTGGTCTCGATACCTTACCAGACCTTGGCATGTTGTCTCCTCCTATCTTGGCTAAGGAGGAGGATGCTTCCTATGCAGAGGTGTTGCGTAGGGCAGCCGAGGCTCTCCACCTCGAGCTACCTACTGTGGCAGTCAGGACTAACCTCCTGACAGAGGTGCTTCAACTGGCAGCAAGCTCTTCTGAGCCCTTGCTTCTGTTTAATGAAGCCATAACCAACATCCTTTTTGGGCACCTGGTCCAGGCCCAACACGGGGACTACGGCCAAATCCTTGGGCCTCTCCAACCGCCCTGCATAGTCTGCTTTTCGCCCATTTCGTGGCCACTACGCCCTGCCCAGGGACACATGCCGATGCAAGCTGCACAACCTACGTGGGGATGTAGGAACCACCGCCGTGGCTCTGGGGGCCAGCGAGCGGGCCAGTCCACCAACCCCCCCCCCTCTGCTTCAACCTCCAAACCTTCCTAGTCTGACCTTTCATGCCCATCAATTGCCAGTGGGTGGCAGGACCCGCCATCACCTCCCCCACTGGCGCACCATCATGTCGGACAGATGGGTTTTGCAGATAGTCCGAAGGGGCTACTCCCTCCACTTCGAGGCTACCTCCTCCCAGCCATGCCACCTCAGTACCATTGCATGTTGGAGGATCACCTGGCCATTCTTCAACAGGAACTTACGACTCTCTTGGCCAAGGGAGCCATCGAGCGCGTTCCTGCCCCAGAAGTAGGTTGTGGTTGCTATTCCCACTACTTTCTGGTTCCGAAGAAGGACAAGGGCCTGCGTCTTATCTTGGACCTCAGGTACGTCAACCGCTTCCCCTGGAAGGAGAAATTCAAAATGTTGACGTTAGCTCAGGTCTCGTCTGCCCTCGACCCCGGAGACTGGATGGTAGCGTTGGACTTGCAGCGCGCCTATTTTCACATTCCCGTCCTGCCGTCCCACCGAGGCTACTTGCGGTTCATGGTGGGCCACGAGAATTTTCAGTTTACCGTGCTCCCCTTCGGCCTTACCAGCGCCTCTCGGGTGATCACGAAAATGATGGTGGTGGTTGCAGCTCATCTGCGCAGATCAGCGGTCCCAGTCTTCCCCTATCTCGACAAATGGATTTTGAAGGCGGGCTTGCCCCAGACTTTGGTCTCCCACCTCCAGAATACAGCAACCTCCTGCATTCGCTGGGTTCTCCATCAACGTGCTGGAGTCACACCTAATTCCCTCTCAGAAGCTCCTCTTTATAGGAGGGGTTCTGGACACAACGCTGTTTCGGGTCTATCCTCCCGAGCAGCAAGTCTGGGATATTCGGGCCATGATTACGATCTTTCAGCCCTTATCCCGGGTTTCGGTCAGGATGACCCTCCGGCTGCTTGGCCTGATGGCCTCCTGCATCCTGCTGGTGGATCATACCAGGGGCATATGCGGGCTCTGTAGTGGACCTGAAGTTCCAGTGGGCGCTACATCAGGGCAATCTGTCTGATTGCATCTAGATCTCAGAGGGCACTGCACACCAATTGCTGTGGTGGCTCACGAACCAGCATTGGGTCAAAGGCAGATCCCTCTCCCTTCCTCAACCAGAGTTCACAGTGATGGCCGATCCATCACTCCTGGGATTAGGCAGCCACATGGGGGAGGTGGAGATCAGCGGACTCTGATCTCCGGCGGAGTCCGGGATCCACGTCAACCTTCTGGCACTGCGGGCGATCCGTCTTGCACTGAAAACATTCCTTCCCTCTGTCCTGGGAAGAGCAGTGCAGGTGTTCACGGATAACACCACCGCCATGTGGTACTGCAACAAACAAGGCAGAGTGGGTTCGTGGATCCTATGTCAGGAAGCCTTCTGCCTCTGGACATGGCTGGAACATCAGGGCATATCCCTGGTGGTGCAACTCTTGGCTTGTCCTCTGGACGCTGGGGTGGAAGAACTCAGCTGCAGGTGCATGATGGATCACAAATGGCGTCTTCACTCGGAGGTGGTGCAAGGTCTCTCTCACCAGTGGGGAGAGCCTTAGTTAGATCTATTCGCCACCGAAGAGAACGCGCAATGTCAGCAATTCTACGCGTTGGAATTTACAGGTGGCACTCGCTAGGCGACACTTTTCGTCGCGAGTGGAGTTGTGGTCTGTTGTACGCCTTTCCGCCTATACCACTTCTTCCCAGAGTGCTGAAGAAGATCAAATGCGACTGGGCCCAAGGCATTCTTGTGACTCCAGATTGGGCACAAAGAGTCTGATATCCAGAGCTACTGCATCTAGCCATTAACCCCTTCCGCGCTCATGACGAGCTGAGCTCGTCATAAGTTACGCCGCTCGCACGCTCATGACGAGCTCAGCTCGTCATGTAACGCGGCTTTTTGAAAAACGCAGCGCGCAGCGGGAAAACCGCTAGCGCGCATGCGGTTAATCCTCCGATCTGTCTGCCTCTTTGGGAGGATCTTCTGTCGCAGCAGCAGGGGACAGTTCTCCACCCCAAACCTGTCCAGCCTTCACCTCCTTGCGTGGGGATTGGGCGGTGGCAGTTTTCCTCAATCTACTTGCCTCTCGAAGTCTGTGATATCTTGGCTGCCAGGCGTCCCTCCACGAAGACGGTATACGCCTGTCGATGGATCAAATTTGTGGCATGGTGCACAGTAAATGCTGTGGATACCCTTTTCTCCCATCTTTCTGAGGTTCTCTTGTTCCTCCTTTCTTTGGCCCAGCAGGGCTCTGCTCTGGGCACTATGAAGGGCAATCTCTCAGGCATTTCTGCCTTTCTTAGGTTTCCTGATCAGCCTTCTCTCTTCAAGTCCCCGGTTGTAAATTGTTTCTTAAAAGGCATTACTCATCTCTTTCCTACTATCCCCTTCGTAAAGCCTCAGTGGGACTTGAATCTGGTCTAGATCTATTTGATGTGCACTCCCTTTGAGCCGCTTCACAACTGTCCTGTCAGACTCTTAACTCTTAAGACAACATTCCTGGTGGCCATCACATCTGCCAGAAGAGTGCGTGAGCTCCAGGCCTTTTCATCCAAGCCTCCTTTTCTGACTGTACATCCAGACAAGGTTGTCCTAAGAACTCGTCCATCCTTTCTTCCCAAGGTGGTCACCTCTTTTCATAATGGGCAAACAATAACTTTGCCCACCTTCTTTCCGCTTCCGTATCCTTCTAAAGAGGAAGAAAGGCTCCACCATCTTGACCCAAAACGTGCACTTTCCTTCTTCCTGGATCGCACCTAACAGTTCCGGGTGGGTGACCAGCTCCTTGTTGGCTACGTGGGCGCCAAGTAAGGTCGCGCCGTACACAAGCGGACTATTTCTTTATGGGTTGTTTTGTGTATTAAAGCCTGCTATCCTCTAGAACGAAAGGAGCCTCCATGGGGCTGCGCGCCCATTCCACCAGGGCGACGGCAGCCACTACTGCTTTGGGATGAAGAGTCCCTCTGATTGACATTTACCAGGCAGCGATGTAGGCGTTGTTGCACACATTCACTAAACACTACTGCCTGGACAGCCAAGTCCGTAGAGAGGGCTTCTTTGGACGCTCAATTCTCCAGGACTTTCTGGTGTGAACTTGGTTCGCAGACCCACCTCCGGGGTTGCTATTGCTGGGGTATCTATTCTAAGCTAAGGAATCTATAACTAACTGTTTCTTTCAGATTAACAAGTTACTTACCTTCGGTAACAATATATCTGTAAGAAACATAGGTTAGTTATAGATTCCTTACCGCTCCACCCATCCTCCCCATTCTGCAAACTGACTTCTAGCGTTAAGGAGATCCTTTCAGGGCCCTAGTTTTGTGCACCAGTGGTCAGTGTCTTGCATGGCTCTGTTTCTGGAGCGGAAAGTACAGAACTGACGTCAGGGCGCCAGAGCAGCGTCTAAGTAGCTACCGTGACCTCATCCCGGCGACCACGACCTCAATGAGAGATGACGCGCAGAGGTACTGCTGACGAGAAACTTTCCGGATCCAGTCTGATGCCTGGGGGTAATTCTAAGGTAAGAAATCTGTACCTAACCTATGTTTCTTACAGAAATATTGTTACAGAAGGTAAGTAACTTGTTCATCACAGCATGTTATATTATATAGTAAAAGACAAAACAGAGCCTCAACTGCGTTCCGATAATAGTTAATTATTTTACAGATGCAAAATAATGGGACAGGATCTATCAATCATCCAGAAACACATATAATTCCCAGTAAACATTTAGGTCATGCTCCTCAGCTGCAAGTTTAGGAATCCAACCTGTCTTACGTTGTCTGAGCAATTTGACTCTGTCCCCTCCTCTGGAGTGATCATTCGCAGTCCCCACACCATAGAATCAAGTTCAAGTTCAAAAGACCTTTATTCTAATTTCATAAAATTCATAAAAGTACCACAATAAAAACATACATTTGCACAACAAGAACAAGTTTATAAAATTCACGAATTAATAAAAATCAAATACATTTCTCATAAGACTTTTTTCAGGGGTTTTCCATCATTTTACGAACACGTGTTATGAGTCTCAAAAAAGTGCTAGTGCAGAAAATTAATTCATCTGTATCCAGGGAAAGTAACATTAAATACGACTCCCCTAATGAAAGGGGTCTATGTTTTTTAAAATACGGAGTTAAAAACCAATTTATATATTTTAAATAAAATTTACAGAAAAATAGAAAGTGCAAATCATTCTGTTTACTGATACCGTCACATGGGCATGGATTATAATCTTTTGTATGCTGATAGCTAAGGGGGAAGCCCAACAAAAATTTTATTGAGCCCGCCCTTAGCCGGAACAGCAATGATCTCTCCCAGTTGGTCATAGGTCGGGTGAGGTATTGTGCAAGGTTTGTCCTACTTAAACCATTTCTCTGGTAGGTCACAACAGTTGGTTTGAGGATTTCCCTTTCCATTCGTTCTGAACTAAAAAGTGCGTACAGTGCTTGTTTGACCTCAATTTTATCTTTAGGTTCAATCTTACTGGGGTCGGAGAAAAGTTCTTCCCTGTTCACGTTACTCAGTGTTTTTAAAACTCCCGCGACCCAGGGGATCGACATGCCGTGGTCACATTTAAGACAATCTTTTATGATGTTTTGAGTTAAAGCGGCAGAGTTATTCCTCCAAATCCTAATCCAGAAGAGAGCTGCTTTAGATCTAATAAAATCGCATACGTAGGGGAGGTTAAGTTCCTCATGACAAATCATTTCAGAGGAGGAAATTGGGGCACCCAGTATTTTCCTGCAGAATCGTCCTTCTACTCGCTGGATACTGGGGCTATTTCCCAATCCCCAAACTTCGGCCCCGTATGTGGCTACTGGTAGGCAACGTAACTTAATTTTTTTTTAAAATGGCTCTAGTGGCATCTATTTTCTTTGGTCGGGGCAAACTCAAAATAGAATTGTTGGCTTTCGAGAACTTGCCCATGGCGTGGGCCATATGCCCACTCCATGAGCCGTTCGCAGCGAAAACCAAACCAAGATACGGGAATGAGGTTACAGATTCTAATTTGTCTGTACCTATGTGTATAGTATTGAGTTTGCGTTTCCCAGGGCCACAGGACATAATAAAAGATTTTTTTAAATTGATGCGCAGGTCTAAGCCCTCCATGTATTGCACGAAGCCTTTAACAAGTAGGCGCAGGGCATTAGGTGTTCGTCCCATCAAGACCGCGTCGTCAGCATATAATAAAACTGGCAAGGGGAGCCCCTGGATAGTTGGTACATCACTAGACACTTGTTTTAGTGCTGTAGCCAGGCCATTAATATAGATAATAAACAGCAGGGGTGCTAAGACGCACCCCTGTCTTACCCCTCTGCCAATGTTAATGGGTCCAGATACTTCTCCACCCACCCCTATCCTGACTTGTGCTTTGAGGTCGGTGTGGAGGTATGCCAGGAAATTGGCAAGAGCCTCGTCCAGTCCATAGTTCAAAAGAATTGCCCAAAGCTTTGATCTGTTCACTAGGTCGAAAGCGGATGAGAGATCCATGAACGCAAGATAAATAGGGGACGATCGGGCAATGCTATACTTGTCAATAATCAATTTCAGATTCAAGCATTGCTCGACCGTCCCCACCCCGCTTCTGAATCCCATCTGGCACGGGTCCAGTAGGCCCGTGTCTTCAGTCCACTCAACGATCCTGTTATAGATTATTCGTCCCAGAATTTTTAAG
This sequence comes from Lissotriton helveticus, assembly GCF_964261635.1. NCBI lineage: Eukaryota > Metazoa > Chordata > Amphibia > Caudata > Salamandridae > Lissotriton > Lissotriton helveticus. The sequence continues at coordinate 1,152,467,847 of NC_136067.1, read as the reverse complement.
GTGTTGTCCAGAAGAGAAATCGGACGATAATTCACTGGGTCCGATCTCTCGCCTTTTTTAAAAATTGGAACTATAATGCTAGTAGCCCAAGTGGTGAGCATGGGAACTGTGGGTAGGCTATTAAAAACATTAAGGAGGATTGGTGCCCATAGGTCTGGACTGTGCTTAATTACACCTATGGGTAGGCCATCAGGGCCTGGAGCCTTGTTTCCAAGACTCTCTTTGATGGCTAACACTACCTCATGGAGATCTATTTCTAAGCCGTGGAGCTGTCCACGGGGCAGGCTGAATGGATCTTCAGGAGGGGCAGCATATATTTTGGAGAAGTGGGCCTCCCATTAGTTGCTGGTTATGTTGCAGCTAATTGGGGTTAGTTGTTTGCCCATTTCACGTGTTTTTCTGACAGCTGACAAAAGAGGCCGCTGTTTTTCAGATTAGCGCTCCCAACCAGCGATTCCCATTGTTCTGTTAATAATACAGCCTTCCTTTCAGCTAACTTAAATTTATTAAATTTCCTGGCTGCCTGGACCTCTGCTAGGCACCTTGGTTTAGTGGTTAATACCCTGCGCAGTTCCCTATTTGCTAGTGAACAGGCAGAGTCAAACCACCTGGGTTCTTTCTGCTCTTTAGTTAATGGGACTGACAGAGAAGCTTTTGTTGCTGAACACAGTTTACCGAAATCATCAATTATCCTATGGCCGTTTCCATCCATGGTCAAGCAAGAAGTAAATAGGTTGGGGTGTTCCCTGTTTATGCTTTCTAGTATGGCCCCACTGTTGACTCCCCTCCATTTCAGGCGCAAACCGTCGCCTGTAGGTGTAATATCTCTTGCCCCATTTAAGTTAGCATATACCTTGTTAGAGCCTAATTTTAACGTCACAGTGAGGGGGTTATGGTCGCTAAACGAGGTTTCTACCACTATAGATTTTGTCACACAGTTTAGTAAATGGGGAGACATAAAGATAAAATCAATTGTGGAAGAACAGTCCCGCCCTCTGAACGTAGGGGCGTGGAATTCGCTGGGAGTATGGTTTATATCCATAACATTACTGAGAGTATACTCAGTTAATATGTTAGCTAGTTCAATACCCCTTCGCTCAGCCTGATCCAAGTGATTTCTATCCTCAGTTCTGCGATACTTAACAATTTTTGCATTAAAATCCCCCCCAATTAAAATCCCTGTTTCCTCCCCAATTTCAACACAGGTTTCAAGGTACTGTAAAGTCTTAGAGAGTGCTTCAAAGTTTTTGTTAGGTACGGAACAAAAGTCATTATTATAAAAATTAATTAAATAAATCCGTGTCTTTCGCTTGAACTCTAAAATCTGTATATTCAGGTATCCTCTAGAGAGGTCTGTGATTGTGCCACCGGCCAATATCTTAATGCCAGTAAACAAACCTCCCACTGCACGACCTGAGTCAGGCTTGGATGCTGTCAGGCTGAAGCAATGATACCCTTCAATATGTAAGTTCTCCACAGCCCAGGTCTCCTGAAACATAATGATATCTTTACCATCCAATAACTGGGCCCATTCTGGGTTTGACAATCTTGACTCTAGCCCTGCCACATTCCAGGTAAGAATGGATAGATCACAATGATTACTGTGTCTAGTTGGTTTGCTTTTGACGCTCCTAACCGTACTCTGCAAAGGGTTAATTAATGTAGGGGGTGCAGCCTCTTGTGTAATTGCAGGTGTAATAATATTACTTTGTACCAATGTTTCCTGAGTTGAAATAGTTGACACCGAGAGGATATTTTCCTCAGTATCATCGCTTTCTACTCGACATTCCCCACTACATCCCTTTGTCCCCAGTCAATCCTGATCTTCTAAATTCGAGAAGGCATATTCAAACCGATTATAGGTTGGGATGTTGTATATAGGCCTCAACTCATTATGACCAGAGTTTGAGTTTACATTGGGGCTAAAGTGTGGCCTCTCATTGTAATTGTGCAGGGGCATGGTGGGGAAGTGTGGGTACGGCGTGGAGTGTCCCATGAATTTAGCCTGATAACGCTGGGCTGGGCCGTTCATGAGACTGAAATCTTGATTCAGTTGGTGAGATGGATATAAATCCCTGATTCCAAGATTTCGCTCCTGAAGTCGCACAACCGGATTAGACATAGGATTAGGAGTTGGGGCTAGATGTCTATAAAAGTAACCCAAGGGAAGTAAGGTTGTGTTAAATTCTCAGGGTGAGGGTAGTGGCGCATTAGCAAGAGTTTTTTGAGCCCATTGTGGGGACCTGAAGTTTATGGCTACACAATCTCCCTCAAACTTTTTCCTCAATGGACCAACCCACCCGACTCTTTGAGTTTGAATGATCTCCCTTGCTCCTTCCATTGGAAAATTACAATTAGTGGATAGCCAATGGAGGATCCTGTTATTGAGAGTTGTGTGGTTTTCCTCTTGGTCATTCTTTAATTTGGGCACATTGACCAGAATCAATACATATGCCCCGCATTCAGGTGGAAGATTGATGCGGGTAGGGATTTTCTTCGTATTGGTTGCCGTACTAAAATCAGATTGTACTATGGGGCGCTTTTGAGGAACATTCTTAGATTGATGGGTTGGGGCCCTTTTGCTTTTATACTCGTTGGGATCCATCCTTACCCCACCGGCTGCCTTACTAGTGTTTAAAATGGGAACATTTTGAGCTGGGGGTTGGGTTTTGCTTGTGCTAGGTGCGGTCATAGTTGGAGTTGGTTTATTATGACCAGCTATTTTTGCTTTTGTGTTAGGATCACTGTTTTTAGCGTTAGTGCGGCCTATTGTCCCATCATTAGGTTTATTGATTAGGGTCTGCACTATGCCCATTTTTAAAACATGATCATCCAACACTCTCAGCCTCTTATCTAGGTTTACGATTTGTTGATTAATTGGTCCTAAGAGGGTGGACAGTAATATCTCCATCCTACCCCAGAAAACATCATTCCCTAATGCTGTGCTAGCTTCTATAGAGGGGGTTTTAGTTGCCGTTACTTCGTCTTCTCCCTTATCCCTTTCCCGCTCTACGGGGGCAGGAGCCCTTCGATTTCGCTTGCGCCCTCCCTTGGTTCTATGTGTTTTTACTGGTCACTCAATGTCTAGGTGCTTCAATTTTCTTTTAGCTTTTTGGCCCCGTGTTCTCACAGGAATGCTATCACTTTTGTCCCTCTCGGTATTTGATATATTGGAATCCTCATATGAATCATTACCATCTAAATGTAGATGGTTGTTTTCCAATAGTGCACAGGAATCTTGACTGATATTTGTGTCAGGCCTAGGCAGGGTAGGTGTTGATGATAACCTGCTGCCTGAATTAAATTGTGTCAATGGGGCCGTATCCACAATTATACAGTTCTCAGTAGAGTCTGTGCCTGGAAGTCCTGCGTAGGAAGCAGCAAGTAAAGCGTCCACTGAATTGTCTTGGTTCAAGAGAAGAGGGGGCGGGCTGGATGGAAGTGAGAAGCGCCTCCCAGTATTCTGGATGGCAGTGGCAACAACATCAATTGTCTTCTGGAGCATTTTATCAAAAGCGGTCAGTGTTGGCCGTGGGGTGATAATAGTTGTAGGGTGAGCCAATTTATGCGTATCTTTAGGCCTGGCTACTGCTGGTGTTCTTTTCCCCATAATTCTAAGCTGTTATTTTAGTAGTTATGAAGTACTTTGTCACTGACCTGGTGTGGGACCCGGAGATTATGAGAAGGGGCAGCCAAGGGGGATGGCCCAGCCCAGCCTCCTCAAGCCTCGGAGGGCCACGGAGGGCCCGCCCATTGCCCGGGCTTAGCCCGGCGTCGCCAGCGCGCGTCCCGCAATGCGAGGACCCCCCGCTGGTTAAGAGCGCCTCCGGGCGCGGGCAGGGCGTCGGCAGCTTCCTGCCGCAAGCGCTGCTGGGACCTGTAGTCCCCCCCCACTCGGCGGCCGTGCCAGATGTCAGGAGGCTAGCGGCGGCGGGGAGGGACCGGCCACGATGCAGGGAGCCAGGCGTGAAGTGAAGCAGCCCCCGCAGTCAGCCCGCAGGGCAAGGCAAAGTTCTGGCGTGCGGCGTTCCACCGCAGGTAAATTGCGGCGTCTGTAGATTACCCCCGCTCTGCCAAGGACCCCCGCTGGTTAAGAGCGCCTCCGGGCGCGGGCAGGGCGTCGGCGGCTTCCTACCGCAAGCGCTGCTGGGACCTGTAGTCCCCCCCCACTCGGCGGCCGTGCCAGATGTCAGGAGGCTAGCGGCGGCGGGGAGGGACCGGCCACGATGCAGGGAGCCGGGCGTGAAGTGAAGCAGCCCCCGCAGTCAGCCCGCAGGGCAAGGCTAAGTTCTGGCGTGCGGCGTTCCACCGCAGGTAAATTGCGGCGTCTGTAGATTACCATAGAATCTTAATGATAATGGATCTGCAGATCCGTGGCAGTTTTTAAAATGCACAGTTAGGGGATAGTTCTTATTAACATTCCTAATAGCACAGATATGTTCTTGTAGCCTTTCTTTCAGGGGGCGAATAGTACTGACAATTTAGATGTGTAGGCAAACACACTGTACACAATAGACCACAAATTTGGTGTTACAATTTATAAAAAGTATCTATTTTGTACTCAAAGGTTGTATTGGACTAGACACTTTCAATATTATGTAGGGTATATGGACACACATTGCAATGTCCGCATTTACAAAAACCCTTTGTCTGAGAAGATAACCATTCTAACCTTGCATTGATCTTTTTTGGAATTTAAAAAGCTAAGGCATAGGATGTTACCTGAGCTAGTGCTACTTTTGTCTTTCATTTGCCCTCAGTGGCAGGCAAAACTAACATTTTGCGATCATCCTTTTCACAGGACCCCCTGTGTTGGGTTTGGATCAGGTCCCCAACAAGACGTCAATGAGGGAATCATTGAATGGGATCAAGGAATCAAATAAGGAGACTCCCCGTTGCAGCACCTCTGTCAAAATGTTGTCTTTTTTGTACCTCCGTTGTCTTTCTGTACCTCCGTTGTCTTTCTGTACCTCCGTTGTCTTTCTGTACCTCTGTTGTCTTTTTGTGCCTCTGTTGTCCTTTGTACTCCTTTCTCTTGTGCCTTTTTGTCTCATTGCCTGTTTTTTTTCTGCTGCTGCATTTATTCCCTTTCCTGCCGCTAATGCCCCAACAGCCCCTCCCCCTGCATGTTCCAGCTTCCGCCTCCTAGCTGCTCTCCCTCCCCCGACCCCTTCTTAATGCCAGCCGCAGCGGCCGCACGCAACGGGCACGCTGCTTGCGCGCCAAAGGCAGGCCCGTCTGCACCCGTCCGCGACCCGACCAGTGCCAGGGACCCTGATCCTCCGAGCACCCACTGCTACGACTCAACCCGGGAAGAAACAACAACTGCCAGCTGTTGATGCTAAACACCACCCATGGCCAGTTCTCCTGCCAACACTGCCACTGCACATTTCACCCACCTCCCGATGCCCACTGCTACCTCCAACCCACCAGACGCCAGTGAACCCAAACCCCTGAGCTGCAACCTCCTCAACTTTTGCTTCCTACATTGACATGCAGTAGAGATCTGGGACCTCCTCGACACCCAATCGCCCGAAGTCTCCTTCCTCACAGAGACCTGGACCAATGCCAGCTCCGCACCTGTCATCGCAACCGCCATCCATGATGGGTACAAGATCCTGAGGAAGGACCGCCTCAACCACCCTGGAGGTGGACTCGCCATCGTACACAAAGAGTTCCTCTGACTCACTACAGCCAGCACGAGAGACCCCATGGAACACCTCCATTTACAGATCCAGACCAGCCCCAGAATAACTCTACACAACACCCTCGCCTTCAGACCTCCTGGACTGCGCAACTCATTTACCACAAACCTCACTGACCTCATCGAACCCCACACCCGAGCCTCCATGGACTACGTACTCCTCGGAGACCCGAATTTCCACCTCGACAACCCCCGCGACCCCAACTCCACCACCCTCCTGGACAACCTCGCCAGTATCTGACTGAAACAGTTGATCAACACCCACCAGGCGGGACACACCCTCTCACCCATCTTCGCTTCAGCCACACCACGCAACCCCTCTGGACAGACTACCACTGCGTCCGCTTCTCCTTTTGGAAACCTACCGCACACAAGCCCACACCACGCCCTGCACAGGAACTGGAGCAATATCACTGAAGAGCACCTCACACCCACACTCAACTGTGCTCCTCCACCCACCTTGACCGACACCAACTCTGCAGCCAGCTAACTCCACAGATGGATCACCAACTGCGTTAACACACTCGCCTCCCTCCAGAACTTCGACAGACAACGGACCACGAAAGCCACCTTGTTCACCACCAACATCCGAGAATCCAAGCACCCGTTCCGGTCACTCGAGAAAGCTTGGAGGAACAGTGGGGACTCGCATCGCCTACAAGACCGGCATGGCAGACCGCCGCCAACTCATCAGAACCACGAAATAGAACTTCATCCAGTACAGAATCCTCCCACAACTCTAAAGAACTCTTCAGCATCATACAAGAATTCACCAAATCCCCCCCCCCCAGCGAAACCTCCGACGTCCCTCCTTTTAAGAACCTCTACAACAAGCTTGACTCCTACTTCCAACACAAGATCAGGACTCTCTACGACAACTTCGACAAACAGAACCAAGGCACCGACACCACACCCACCACCAGCAAGGCCACCAACCCTACCATCACCGCCTGGATTCCTGTCACCACAGAAGACAATACTAAGACCATGAAAAGCATACACTCAGGAGCCCCTACTGATCCCTGCCTGCTGCACATCTTCCACAGAGCTACCGCCACCATAGCACCGGAACTGTGACAATCAATCAACTGCTCCATCGAAACAGCCACCTTCCCCGATGACTGGAAATGTGCAGAAGTCAAGCCCCTCCTCAAGAAGCCTTCCTCAGACCCGATGGACCTCAAGAACTACAGACCCATTTCACACCTACCCTTTCCAGCCAAAATCCCAGAGAAGATCATCAACAACCAGCTCATGAACGTCATAGAATCCAGTTCGATCCTCAACACCTCACAATCCGGATTCCGAAGCAGCCACTGCACCAAGACCGCCCTCGTAGCCGGCACGGACGACATACGCACCCTTCTTGACCAAGGCCACATCGCTGGCCTCATCTTACTAGACCTCTCAGCAACCTTCTACACCATCTCCCTTCGCACATTATCCACCAGACTCCACAAAGTCGGTATACAGGAAACCGCCCTAGACTGGATCCTCTCCTTCCTCACCAACTGAACTCAAAGGATCAGACTCCAGCCCTTCCTCTGCAAACCCACAGAGATCAGCTTTGGAGTACCTCAAGCATCCTCACTCAGCCCCACGCTCTTCAAAATCTACATGGCCCCCTTTGCTACCTTCATCAGAAAACACTGACTCTGCATAATATCCTACGTTGACTACACCCAGCTCCTCCTCTCTCTCACCACAGAACCCAACATTACCAGACACAGTTTCCAGGAAGGAATGAAAGAAGTTGCATCCTGGATAAGCAGCAGCTGCCTGAAGCTCAATCCGGAGAGAACGTAAGTTTTCGTCCTCAGATCCACCCCCTCTGCATGTGACAACACCCGGTGGCCCACCGCCCTCGGCAACCATACAACACCCACAGACCAGGCCCACAACCACGGCATCATACTCAACTCTTCCCTCATCGAGAACCAACAGGTAAACACCGTATCTTCCACATGCTTCAATGCCCTCCGTGTTCTCCGCAAGACCTTTAAATGCATCCCCGCGAATCCAGAAAGACTGTCACCCTCACACTCATAACCAGCAGACTGGACTACAGAAACGCACTCTACGCAGGGATCAACAAATCTCTACTCCTAAAACTTCAGGCTATCCAGAACGCCGCAGCTAGCCTCGTCCTCTGCATCCCACGACAAGACCACATCACCCAGCACCTACGAGACCTCCACTGGCCCCCGTTTAAAACCTTCAAGCTGCTCACTCACGCCTACAAATCCCTCCGCAACACTGGCCCCCAATACCTCATTGAAAGACTCTCCTTTCACACCCAAAAGAAACCTCCTCTCCACCGACCTTGCCCTGGCCCAAAGCCCACGCTTCCGCAGAGCCACAACTGGAGGAAGAGCCTTCTACATCGCGGCCGAGACCTGGAGCGAACTCCCACTCAGCATCAGACGAACCCCCACACTGCAAACCCTCCTCCTACCAGCGCCTTGAGACCCTCATAGGTGAGTAGTGCGCTTCACAAATCCCTGATTGATTGATTTGAAATTCTTTCAAAGCAGACGGAGCGGGTGGATGCAGAAGTATAATATAGTGTTGATTTGGCGGTTTATTTAGAGCGAGGATTCTAGGATTATGTTGAGGTTATATGCATGGTCAGTGGGTGTGGGGGGGGGGGGGACTTCGAGCGCTGCAGGCCACCAGGAGTTGTCCTAGGCGGAGGGGGTGTTTCCCAGGATGAGGACTTCCCTTTTGTCAAAGTTGAGTTTGAGGCAGCTATCTTTCATCTGAGGGGTGACTGCTTTCATCCTGTTGTGGAAGTTGATCTTTGCGGCTGTAGGTTCGTTGGTGAGTGACAGAATCACTTGGTTGCGCAAGTACTGCCACAGGTTCCGGAGGAGGCGCAGGCCATCCTTTCCCCGGTTGTTGCAGACTGGTGAGATGCAGCAACGCTTACAATGTGCTGTGGATTGGACACGCTTGACTCACTGGGAAGAGCGGTTTCATCAACAATTTGCAGCTAGTTATAGTCTCTACTAGATAAGGTGTTACGGAAAGTGTGTGATTTGTTTATTCGTTAGCGAGTGAATAATGTTTTAAATCACCCCTGTCGACCGTGTTCTCATTGACTGGATCATCGTAAACACACCTTCTATCTTCCTTGAGCTGCTATCTTGTCAATCACCTTGTGAGTGCTAGCTTCATCAAGACACTTGCAGTCAAAGCCATATGCTCGTCAAGCACCTCACCAATGGGAGCATCAGTGATGCCCTTTGATCTTGATATTGTCAATTGTAGACACACACTCTACAGTAAAGAATCTGTAAAAGTCCATATGCTCTGCAGTGACTCCCCTGCCAATGCAAAAATTGTCTTTGACCGCAACTTCAGTCATTACAAGATCAACCCATTCCTGATGTATACTTCTACCTCCAGATTCCTCCCCTGCACAACAATCCCTGGCAATAAATTGGGTCCAGAAACTTCAAAGGTCTCACTTCTCCGATAATGGTGGTTAACCTGAGAACAATGCTGGAAGTGGGATCAGGTGATGTCACTGCAGCCGTATAGTGCCCCTCCTGGCAGTGTGATGTCAGTTCCCTCTATTATGCACCATCTACATGGACCCAGAGCTATGTTCTCTATGAGCAGATTTCTTCCTCACACAAATTCTAAAAGTGCAATACCATGTCCCTCCCCAACCCCCACCTCCTAAAAATTGTTTAAACTCTGTAGGGACCGCTAGGGAGAGATGGCAATCACGGATCCCCCACATTGTTTGCCTCTAGTGTCTGGGCTTTGACCATGACTCCCGGGCCTGTTGCTGTGTGTACTCCAAGGCCATAAAGGAGCATGAAGCAGAGGTCTTTATGCCCGAGCCAAAGAGGACCAATGGATTAGGAAGCGTTCTAGGCATTGTTCCAAGTCACCATCTTCCATATCTGGAAGCTAAAGGAAAAAGCATAAGAAGACCAATCAACGTTTCATGGGTAATTCACCCTGTCGTTCTCTCACTTCCACGGGATATGCATCTTTGAAGCCAGAGTTGATTGATTTTTCTGACCCCAAGGTCGGACCCGGAAACATTCTTAAACACGGTGCACTACTTTTTTGCAAAGCCATCCTGCGTTTCTGTGGGCCCATCCACGCCACATAGCAGTCTGATGTTCCTCTCTACGGCAGACCGGTGCCGTTCCATTGACCTCAATGCCGACTGCATTGTTTTACCTGGCCCTCCGATACACACATGTTGGATGACATCGCTGCCACTGACATCAGCTCCTTTGTCACATATGATGTCACAACACTGCTACCCTTTGGCGACTCCTGGTGGCCCTTTGCATTAGGATCTTGTCCACCCCCACGAACCATGCATAAAACCTCGACATAATACTGGACTCCTCATTCACAATGAACCGTCAGTTCAACGTTGTCTCCTCCTCATGCTGCCACACGCTTCGCCTGCTTCAAAATACATTCAGATGGATCCCCACTGATTATGATCCAGAAAAACGATCACACACGCTTTCATCAGCAGCAGACCCGACTACGGCAACACACTCTATGCCAGCATCACCCAGAAACTCCTCAGGAAACTAAGAAGCGCTTAAAATGCTGCAGCCAAACTGGTCTTCAACATACCCTGCCACAGCCATATCACCGAACACCTCTGAGAACTCCACTGGCTCCCAGTCAACAAAAGAATCGCTTTTAAGCTCCTTACGCACGCCTACAAAGCCCGGCGCATACCTGAACAACTGCCTCTCATTCCAAGTACCCACCAGATACCTCCACTCTGCCCAGCTGGCCTTTGCCACTGTCCCTCGGTTCCACAAGACTAGACCTGGAGGAAGATCCTTCTCTTACTTTGCTGCCAAGACTTGGAACAACAAAAATCCAACATACAAATACTCAGTAGAATGTCTTTCAAAAGGGTTGTGGCAAAAATAAGCTTGTAGATGATAACTGCAACACTTTAGTCTCAAAGTACCTGGGATGCAGAACGCAAAACAAACAAAAAGGTCACAGAGTAGGTGATGCGTCGATTCTTAATGAATTTCTGTTCGCAGTGCTTTTGCTGTGTCCATTTCTGGTAATCCAGCCTGTTCATGTCAGCAACTCGGCACTTGCCTTTTACTGCGCCGTTTTGTACTCAGAAAATCGGCACCAAATCGGTTTTTAATCTTTCCCTATTTCATTGTTTCTCCACAATCTTTCACTATTTCATCGGTTTTTAATCCTTCACTATTTCATTGTTTCTCCACACCGGCCCTGGCTGGTCAGTTTTCTCACGGCACAAGGTTAGGCCACTACGACCGTCGCAACTTGGCACCCGCCCACCCACACTGATGGCAAGGTTTGATACCACAACCCACGGCATGACCTCCAACTGCACTAAGTGTTGTTTTACGAGGTGTCCCTCACTTGCATGGTTGCGCCGTGAACATGTCACATAGCCAAAAACCATGGTCACCTGTTTAATCATTAGCTGCCAGATGGATGTGTTCATGGACCTTGCTACTGAAAATGCTTCAACAATTCTAGGCAAATGCCTTATGTTGTTCTCTTTATTTTTCCCCCTTTACCTCAACAGGCGCCTACAATTCAAACAGGCAATGATTAATACAGTCCTGATGATGATCCCGGTTTATTAGGAGCCAGGGGATCGAAACGTCGACGATTAAACAGTTCTGCAGTTAATCTATCTGTATATTGCCCTGTAGATACTGTATGTCGAAACTTGCGGAGATTGTGTAACATTTTGCAAGCGACAATTGGCTCCAACGTTTTTGCCTGTTAAATTCTTTTCCTGACATGTTTACTTCTCTTACTATATGTTTTCTTACTTTGGGTTAGGTACAGGATTGTGCCCTATCCAAATGTGTGTATATGACCTCCCCTAGGTCAATTGATATCCCCTTGATCATACATTAAAACTTCCTCACCCGGCTGGGTGGAGAAAATTGATTATAGTACTGATTCCGGTCTAAAATGTCACTGTTTATTCTATTGAAATATCCTTAGGACCCTTGTTCTTTATAATAATTGATCACCCATGGTCCAAAGGTATCCATCGGGCTCCCTTGTTTACTTAAAAAGACTTGAGCGCAAACGCTGGTTTGCAAGGGTTCACACCCTGTCCAAACTACTTGGTTTGGGTTCCCTAGTACTTACCTCCTTACCCTACCCCCCTTTTATATCCTTGACAGACGGAGAGAATTCTCCCCTGTCTTCTCTCTCCTAGCGAGGCCACTATGTCAAATCTGGCTCCTTTATACACAGACGACTATATTAAACATCTATGCTCTGGCCCCTCCTTGCTTTCAGACAATTCTGATATTCCCAACCAGGCCATTACCTCAATACCGGAACAATTAGAAAAATTAAGGAAGAAGCAGGTCTGATTACAGTTAATGGTATTGATGCTGACGGACTATCTGAAGGCTGATGTGATTCCCTTGGGCTTGCAGGTCCGAAACATACCGGGCATCTTTTCGGACAATCCTAAGTACTCATCAAACTTTAGCTACATTGGGACCACTTGCTCCCGCCATTGGTTGGCTCTTGGTATTGAGATTGCTTCTGAAACATTAAAATCACTAGAAGTAGAAATAGCCGATATTTTAAAACAAATTGAGGATTCCAATACAACAACAGAAAGCAAAAAACTCATAGAACAGGTGGATAAGACCATTGCAGACTTTTATAGAATCGAGCAGAACAAAAAGTCAACGAAGGTTAAAAAAGACATAAAAACTTATAACATCGAGGTAACCTACCCATATCTGCACAAAGATTTTTACACTAACAGATCATGTTATGTTATGTTAAATACATTTATTGAGCGCGACTAACACCATTAGGTTTCTTGGCGCTTATACTGAGGGAGCACGGTAAAAAGCGTAGGAATTTGACAGCTAAGGATAAGACTCAGTAAAAAGAAAAGTTTTGAGAAGGGATCTGAACCTGGGGTAAGGGGAAGGCAGCCTGAGAGGAAGAGGAAGGGAATTCCAAAAAGACGGGGCTAGAAATGAGAACCTAAGGCCACCATGCTTCTTCCTCTTAAACCTGGGAACTGATAACAAGGCCATCTGAGATGACCTAAGATTGCGGGAAGGAACATACGGGTGAAGAAGGGAAGAAATGAAAAGGGGACTGTGGCCAGCAAGAGATTTAAAGATGGTGCAGCCAAGCTTGAATTTACAGCGGGCAGATACCGGGAGCCAGTGGAGACTTTTTAAAAGAGGGCGAACGTGTTGATCTCTAGGTTGGTGATAAATCAGGCGGGCGGCCTGATTTTGGATCAACTGAAGTCTCTTGAGTTGGTAATCTGGGATGCCTACATATAATGCGTTTGCGTAGTCAAGCCTAGACAAGACTAACGCAAGCAAAGCCAAAGTGAGGGCTTCGGTAGTAAGTAGGCGAGATATTTTACGAATTTTCCTGAGTTGGAAGTGGCTAGAGGACACTACCGCGCTTATCTGGGGCATCATAGAAAGGTCGTTGCTAATGACGACTCCCAGACTTTTGGCTGAATTGACAGGACAAGGGGGACTGCCCAGGCTTGCAGGCCAGAAAGAAGGTTGCCAGGGATTGGAGGGTCCCCCGACAAGAACCAACTCGGTCTTGTCGGGGTTGGTCATATACCAATCCCCAACAAAATAGACCTTGGGGTAGATTCAACTGACAACAGAACTTGGTGGGGTTCTCTGATACCTCCGCCGAGTCATCTGATAACTCAGACGCAGGATAGGGCACTAGCGTATCAAGAAGAGGGGCGCACACCAGAATTCCAATTCTTTTTTACAGAGAGGCCAGCAGGAACCACCTCAACGAGGGCGGGTCAAGAAAACCCAGAGATGGTTCAATCCTCCTGGGGAACGGAGGACCAGAAACAACTATTACCAATGGTAAGACCCCGCCTCACGCAAATTGAAACTATCCCTATCTTTAACCTCACTAGTCATTTACTAGCAGAGGATGAGCTTTCCCTTCTCAAAAAGGGCCTGACTTTTGTCCCGACAATCCCACCTAACTTTATGTAGGTCCAGACAGAGCTGCTGAGATTCTTCAGGCGTATCCGCCTAAAGGCATTTTTTCAAATCCACCCCTCACCTGAAATTAAGGCACACACTCCTTTCCGTCCACCCTCAACTTTTCTACCTTCTGCAGGAATGATACCTCCAGAGGTTATTACATTTGAGAAACTGGTTTTAAAAGATCTTTCAACTTTTGAACAAAAAAGGAGTTTCATACCTTACAACATTACACTTAAAGAAAAGCTAGCTATTAGTTCCCTGAAAACCAATGAGTCTATAGTCATCAAAAGTGCAGACAAGGGTGGAGGGATTGTCATACAAGATCTTGACTCCTACACTGCAGAAATTCAAAGGCAGCTGGATAATAAGGATCACTACCTTAGGCTAGCATCCAACCCCACCAAAGAGATTCAAGAGCTAATACTTAGTCACATCAGATGCAGTGGCAGAGGGATTCCTGACAAAGAAAGAATTCAACTATTTGAATGTAAAAAGCCCCAGGACCCCTGTAATATATACGCTGCCAAAAATTCATAAAACATCACTACTCCACCTGGACGACCCATTGTGTCAGCCTGTGGCTCAATTTTAGAACCATTAGGGGCATTTGTGGATTTCTTTATTAAAGAATTTGTCCCCCCTACAGAGTGTTATGTACGTGACTCCATGTCCATGATCAATTTGATCGAACACCATCCCTTCAATCCTACAACCGACACCTTGTGTACCATGGACGTGGAGTCATTATATACTAATATCCCGCAAACGGCAGCCCTCAACGTTATACGAAAGACTCTTGACAAACGCCCTCGCCCACATGCCATACCCACAATATTCATTTGTCAGTTACTGGAACTTTGCCTCACTCGAAACTTTTTTTCATTTCAAGGCCTCTTTTACCAGCAAATAAAGGGCACATCGATGGGCGCTATTTTCGCCCCAAATCTGGCCATATTATTCATGGACGAAATAGAAAGACAAGTTATTCTGTTACCATCTAACCCCTTCTTCGCCGGCATCATCATGTGGCGTAGATACAATGATGACATCTTCATGTTATGGAGGTTTAACATCAATGTTCTACGCCACTTCCTGCATTGGATGAATAACAACTGTTCGGGTCTGAACTTCACCTCTATGTCTGATAAGTCATCTATAGACTTTTTGGACTTAACCATTTTCCATCATGAAGGTGAACTTTTGACACGGTTATTCAGGAAACCCACTGAGAGGAATACGTTACTAGAATACACAAGCAACCACCCCAGGACCTTGAGAGATTCGCTACCCTTCTCTCAGTTCCTCAGAATTAGGAGAAATTGCTCCTTTAGGGAGGATTATTTTAAAGAAAGCACCATCCTTGCCAATAAACTTAAAAACAGGGGATACCCGAGGAGAATTGTAAAAAACGCCTTGGTATCGTCCTCGTGAAACACTATTAGTCCCCAACCCGAAATAAGATATGGACAGAATAGCATGTGTAACGACTTTCTCTCCCCTGTCTAACAAATTGAGGAAAATGATACTGCATCATTGGCCTGTGATCAATGCAGGTATTCTAGATATCGACCGTCCTCTGTTTGCTTTCAAAAAGAGCAAGAATCTAAAGGACCATCTGGTCCGCGCAGCTCTACCCAGTCCTACCCAATCTTCCACTCTTGAAGCGGCATGGGGCCTGGCCCCCATTGTTTGACACATCAAATGTGGGGGGTGTACTGTCTGCAACCTGACCATTGAAGGTAAAACTTAGTTGTTTAACAACATTACGTTTAGATGTAATACTCTCACAAACTGTAATACGAATAATGTTGTATACCTGATTCAATGTCCTTGCAGTAAAGTTTATGTTGGCCAAACGACACAGAAAATCAAAACACGCATCTGCCAACATAGAAGCCGCATCAGGTGTCGAACGCCGAATGCTCCACTGGTGGAACATTTCATGGATGCAAATCATTGCGAAGATGACATCCGGTGGACAGTCCTTAAGGCACTGAAGCTACCCCAAAGAGGAGGGAGCATGGCAAGTCTCCTAAACAAAGAGGAACTAAAATGTATAATATTGTTGGACTCGATCCGGAATGGACTAAACCGGACAGAGGATTGGACTTCCCTTCTCTGAGCTTAGTATTTTCCTCCTTGTTTGACTGCCAGGTACTCAGTTTGTATACCATCCGGACTGGTAAAGTGGCCCCAAAATGGACATTTTTGTAAGGGGTACAGCTTTACGGACGCAATTTATTCCAGTTTTAATTTCTATTTCATCTGTTTTTTATAAATTAATGCTGTGGAATGGTTGCTTGGTATAACTGTATATCAATAGTAGAACCATTTAATGTGTAATCCTGTGCACATAGCTGTCATGTGTATAAATGTTTGATATAACTGTATCAACATTAGAACCATTTAATGTGTAATCCTGTGTACCTAGCTGTCATGTGTATAAATGTATGGCAGAACAGGATAGTCCTTCATTCTCACGGGCATTGCACTGTCTCCTCGAATCACCCAGGCCGGTATGCACCTTCACACCAGTCACTGGCTCACTCCGTAGAATCACAATCACATCGTTATAATATGGCCTCCACGGTAACCATGCGTTAGTCAACTATCCGGCCACTCCAATATGGCCGCCATAGCTGCACTGGGAACCGTTAGTCCCTCCTCTCTTTTGACCTCCTCAAGCTTTAGCAACCCGGAAGCTCGCCTTCACCACAACACCCCCGGGATCCCGCCGCCCGAGATGAGAGAGACCATTGAGTCCCCTCCAGCTTTGTCTTGCTACGTAAATCATGAACGGAAGGTAAGCGTTGGCTTAGGCGCATTGCCCTTAACGTGACCCCCACTGCTACTCACGGGGCAAACTACTCCATTCTTTCCTTTGTCTCTAGCACTAATACCGCCGTTAAAAAGCGGCCCGATTAACCCAGGAGCAGTGTACTCCGAATATTGAACCCAACCCGACCAGTGAGGAGGACTCCATCGTGGGCCCCCGACCGGTCTAGACACGACTTCATATTAAGGTAAACATGCCCATGCACTCATGCACTCGCTTATTCACGCTATTGCGTGACGCTTTCCCGCCCGCAATTCACACGGCATTTCCTTTTCAGGCACCCGAAACACGCGGGCACCTTCAACACCAACAGCGCCTGAACCTGACCACAAAAGGACTCGGTAGGTCAGTGGCTTCTGGGTACTACGTATCGGCTTGCACTATAGATGCATGACACTAAGGTCACATGTGTAACAGTTATGATAAACAACCTTCGCTATTCCAGTAGTCTAATACCTATTCACTCACTGCGCCGCTTTTTACTTAGCGACTTGCCTTCCTCGGATCGAGCTTAAACATCCCTGGCGGCATCACGGCGGTAGTAATGCGTCCATGTATGCCGGTTTAACCATCAAGGGGCTCCTCAATATCTAGGCACCTGTCCACTCACTGCGCCAATTCTTTTTTCTAATCACTAGCTTTAATGAATTTCTGTTTGCAGTGCTTTTGCTGTGTCCATTTCTGGTAATCCAGCCTGTTCATGTCAGCAACTCGGCACTTGCCTTTTACCGCACCGTTTTGTACTCAGAAAATCGGCACCAAATCGGTTTTTAATCTTTCACTATTTCATTGTTTCTCCACAATCTTTCACTATTTCATCGGTTTTTAATCCTTCACTATTTCATTGTTTCTCCACACCGGCCCTGGCTGGTCAGTTTTCTCACGGCACAAGGTTAGGCCACTACGACCGTCGAAACTTGGCACCCGCCCACCCACACTGACGGCAAGGTTTGATACCACAACCCACGGCATGACCTCCAACTGCACTAAGCGTTGTTTTACGGGGCGTCCCTCACTTGCATGGTTGCGCCTTGAACATGTCACATAGCCAAAAACCATGGTCACCTGTTTAATCATTAGCTGCCAGATGGATGTGTTCATGGACCTCGCTACTGAAAATGCTTCAACAATTCTAGGCGGATGCCTTATGTTGTTCTCTTTATTTTTTCCCCTTTTACCTCAACAGGAATCTACAATTCAAACAGGCAATGATTAATACAGTCCTGATGATGATCCCGGTTTATTAGGAGCCAGGGGATCGAAACGTCGACGATTAAACAGTTCTGCAGTTAATCTATCTGTATATTGCCCTGTAGATACTGTATGTCGAAACTTGCTGAGATTTTGTAACATTTTGCAAGCGACAATTGGCTCCAACGTTTTTGCCTGTTAAATTCTTTTCCTGACTTGTTTACTTCTCTTACTATATGTTTTCTTACTTTGGGTTAGGTACAGGATTGTGCCCTATCTAAATGTGTGTATATGACCTCCCCTAGGTCAATTGATATCCCCTTGATCATACATTAAAACGTCCTCACCCGGCTGGGTGGAGAAAATTGATTATAGTACTGATTCCGGTCTATAAATTCAGTTTATTCTATTGAACTATCCTTAGGACCCTTGTTCTTTATAATATTTGATCACCCATGGTCCAAAGGTATCCATCGGGCTCCCTTGTTTACTTAAAAAAAAGCGTTGATTCTTCCTGCGCACCAATTACGATGCGACAAGATGGCACCTCGATGCGTTGCGACGATTCGGTGCAATGCGACAAAATGGTGATGCAACGGCGAACAGCGGCAGCGGCGACATGCTTCTTCGATGTTGTAACAGCGGCTGCTGCGGCGTCATGCTTCTCTCGTTGCGTCGCGATCCAGCTCCCTTCAGCAAAAAGGCCTCACACACAGTTACAGGCCCTTCTGGCAGACTTAAACTCCCAGCAAGGAAGTTCAGGAAAGCTGGGGGTAAAGTCCTTTTATGCCTGGGACTTCAGAAACAGGAGGCCAGCTCTTCTTACGCCCTTGGAGACTTGTCTTCAGATGGACACAGCACACAGCAAAGTCCTTCAAGCAGGGGACACAGCACATAGCAAAGTTCTTTAGTCCTCTCCTCAGTAGAAACAGCAAACTGCAGGCCTACCCCAGACACACAGCAAGGTCAGTACTTCTCCTCTGTCCAGCTGATCTTCTTTGGCAGAGATTCCTCTTGATCACGAGTAGTCTTGGAAACTTTTATATCCCTGTGTTTCTGCAACAGAAGGCCAGCTCTTCTCAGGCCCTTGGAGACTTTCTTTTCAGGACACAGCAAAGTCCTTTCTTCAAGCAGGGGACACAGCACACAGCAAAGTCCTTCTCCTTTCTTTGGCAGAAATAGCAACTGCAGGCCAACACCAGACACACAGCAAGGGCAGTACTTCTCCTTCAGCTTTTGTCCTCCGCAAAGGTTCCTCCTTAATTCCAAAGTAGTCTAACTTTCAGGGGTTTCAATTCTCATATGTATACCCCAAAAGTCTTTGTTATCTATGTGTGAGGGGTCCTGGACCCAGTTCAAACTAGTTCTGGGGGCACTCTGCCAGTGCACATCTTCTTCGTTTGTGAGTGGGGGTCAGGGCCATCAGACGCATCGCAGGAGGTGGAGCCAGCATTGTGAAAGTCAGGCCCTATTCTGATAGATACATCTGCCTTGTGGATTCCTCACCTTGTGAATATCCCCCTTACGCCAGCAACGTTCGGAAAATTCTTTGTAGCACGCCGGTGTGGACGACGTCATAGGAGCACGGCATCGCGCGTGACTCCGTCCGACGTCACCGACTCCTTATTAGACCCACGTCGGCGTGATGACGTCAGTCCCCTTTTTTCCGCGTCGTCGACGCTAACGGTTTCTGGGATCTTCTGCAATTCAGATAGTAACTTGTTACTATTTTGTGTTACTGTTTCTCTGTTGAATGTTTCTTCTTCGTCGAGGATGTCGTCGAGGAAGATGGGGTTCAAGCAGTGCGGATCGTGTGCCCGAATGATGTCGATTACCGATCCGCATGACGATTGTTTGTGGTGTCTTGGATCGGACCATGATGTAAAAAACTGTTGATCCTGCTTCAAGAGGAACCCTAAGGCCTTACGAGAGCAGAAGACTAAGCTTGTACTTGCAAAGTTGAAAGGAAGAGAGACTGGAAGGTCTTCGAGGTCGACGTCCAGACGCTCGAGGTCGAGACAGAAGTCGCGATCGAAGTCGAGGTCGAGATCGGCTTCGAGATGCTTCGGGCTCCTCGAAGAAGAAGCACAAGAGGAGGAAGCATAGCTCAAGACATCACTCTGGCAAGGAGTCTTCGGATTCGAAGAAGAAGTCTCGAAAACATCATAAAGACTTTGTGTCTCCTTCTCCTATGCAATCACGTGGAGGTTCCCCGGTTCCGGAGCAAGAACTGGATTCGGAGTCACACCATTCTTCGGAGCATGAAGAAGAGTAGGTTCCTCGGGCTCCGACTCCGGTGGAAGACCCTGAAAATCAAGAGGGCCAGGATGAACCGATGCCGGAGCAGCCTCCTTCGGAGCGGCCGATGGGTTCGTACCCTCCCTTTCCTGGTCCTGGGCAGGACCCCTTGCATTTCCTTAATGCTATGTTTGGAGTTTATGCGAGGGCAATGTACCCCACTGGTGCACCGGTTGGTCCCATGGGTCCATTGTCTTATAATTTGGGCGTCCCTCAGGCTTACGCTCCGGCTCCTTTTATGCCGTTCATGCCGGCGCCTTATACTCCTTGGCTCGGTACGGCGCCGCCGAGGTCGTCGACTCCGCATACGGCTTTGCCGGCTCCGGAACGACCTCGTGAGTCGGATCGAGGTGCCACGCCCGTTCGAGAATCTCGTCCTCCAGCTGTCCCGGCTCCTCGTTCGACGCCGGTTCCGGCTCCGTCGGAGTCTTTACCAGATCCGTCAACTTCGGTTCGCATGGAGTGGTCGAGGCGCAGGGCTCAGCGCCTCGTGGAGGAAAAGAGGTACGAAGATTCTGAAGTAGAGGAAGGTGAACTTCTGGATCAAGGGGATTATTTTGAGGACCTGCATAGTGCTAGTGGCCTGGAACTTTCTCCTGAGTGGGGTTTGCCATCTGTTTCTGATGCACCATCTAAAGACGTGGCACTCTACCATGTTGTAATTAGGAAGGCTGCGGATCTGCTCAATCTGACTTTGCCTACTGTTGAGTACAAGCCTAACATCCTCACAAAGGTTTTACACTCGCCTTCATCTATAATAGAGCCTACACTTCCATTCACTGAGGTTTTGACTGAGCCAATAATGGAGGTCTGGAAGAGACCTTTGACTGCTCCTGTGGTTTCCAGGTCCGTGGCAAGACGTTACAGGGTGGCGCCTGGTGACCCTGAGTTTCTCTCTTCTCATCCTTCTCCGGAGAGTCTGGTGGTGCAGGCCGCTTGTTCCAACAGGTCTGCAGGTTCATTACCTCAGGTGCCGGCAGACAAGGACTCTAAAAAATTGGACCAGTCTGCGAAAAAGATTTTCTCCTCGGGTAGCATGGCTCTAAAATCAACCAATGCTACTTGCCTGCTAGGGAGATATGTTCATGCGTTGATGGACTCTGTGAAACAATTGTCATCAAAACTTCTAGAGGATGATAGAAAGAACTTCAATGAAGTAGTGTCCGATACTCAGGCTGCAGCCCGCTTGGTAATTCAGAGTGGCATGGACACGGCGGACTCTGTTGCCAGAATTATGGGCTCTACTGTTGCCACCAGAAGGGCCGCATGGCTGAAATCTTCAGATTTTTCGGCAGATGTACAATCTACCTTAATGGACTTGCCATTTGACTTGACAGGCCTCTTTGGGAAGAAAGCGGATGTGGCCTTGGAGAGGTTCAAAGATAGCCGGGCAACGGCAAGGTCTTTGGGCCTTCAGGCTAGAGGTTCTGCCACTAGGAAGTTTAGGGGATTTGGTAGATCCACTTTTCGTTCCTATAAGCAAGGCCAGCAGCAGCAGCAGCAGCAGCAGCAGCAGAACCCTTTGTATAAATCATACAGAGGTAAACAAAGGGGCCGTGCTCGTGGACGCCAAGCCTCCTCCTCCTCTACTTCCTCCTCTAATACCCCCCTCTCACCTACAACAGCAAAGCAGCCCTAGATCCGCCATTCTGGATCATGCGGGTCCGGTAGGGGGTCGGCTTACTCATTTTCTACGGGATTGGGAATCGGTTACATCAGATCTTTGGGTTCTCAATCTCGTAGAAAATTGGTATGCACTTCCTTTCCAGGAGTTCCCTCCCAATTACCCTCCTTGCCAAAGTTATTGTTCGGAGGACCACCTGCTTCTATTGCAGGAAGAAGTCCTGGCACTGTTCCGAAAAGGTGCGATAGAGGTGGTTCCAGAGCAGGAAAGGGGTCAGGGGTGCTACTCCCGGTATTTCCTGATCCCCAAGAAGGATGGCAGGTTACGTCCAATCCTGGACCTCAGGATTTTGAACCTCTATCTCAAGCAGGAGAAGTTCAAAATGCTCACACTTGCGCAGGTTCTTCAAGCGCTGTTGGAAGAAGACTGGATGGTGTCGCTCGACTTGCAGGATGCGTACTTTCACATCCCAATCCTGAAGTCGCACAGAAAGTATCTCCGTTTTACGGTGGGATCGCAGCACTACCAGTTTGCGGTCCTTCCGTCTGGACTTACTACTGCGCCTCGAGTTTTCACCAAGGTGATGGCAGTGGTGGCTGCGCATCTCAGGAGGTCAGGGATTCCTGTGTTCCCCTATCTGGACGACTGGCTGATCAAGGCAGAGTCGCCCGAGAAGCTGCTCCATCATCTGCAAGTGACATCGCAGCTGTTGTACAGATTGGGTTTTTCGATAAACGTGCCCAAGTCTCACCTGGTGCCCTCCCAGCACAACCTGTTCATAGGTGCGGTACTGGACACTACTGTATGTCGTGCATTCCCTCCACCTCAAAGGATTCGCGACATACAGGAAATGATTCCTTTATTCTACAATGGAGCGGTTGTTCCAGTCCTGAAGGTTCTTCGCCTGCTCGGTCTGATGGCTTCTTGCATTCTGTTGGTCAGCCATGCACGCTGGCACATGAGGGCACTCCAGTGGTGCCTCCGCAGGCAGTGGTATCAACACAACGGAGATCTTGGGGAGTCAGTGAGGATCTCCAGAGAAACTGCAGCGGATCTGTCATGGTGGAGTGTGGAGGGCAATCTGTCTCAGGGAAAGCCTTTCCATCTTCCTCCATCGGTTGCCACAGTGATAATGGATGCATTCACTCTCGGGTGGGGTGCTCAGCTGGGGGATCTGGAGATCAAAGGTCTTTGGTCTCCGGAGGAAAGGTTGCTTCATATCAACCTTCTAGAGTTGCGGGCGATACGTCTGCCGCTCAAGGCCTTCCTCCCTTCCCTTCGCGGTCAGTCAGTTCAGGTCCTGACGGACAACACGACCGCGATGTGGTACATCAACAAGCAGGGAGGAGTAGGGTCGCAGTGTCTCTGCAGAGAGGCTCTACGTCTCTGGTCCTGGGTTCAGGATCCTCAGATTTGTCTGATGGCAAATCATCTGGCCGGAGTTCTGAACGTTCATGCAGACGTTCTCAGTCGGCAGTTCTCTGCCGACCACGAGTGAAGGCTTCACCCGGAGGTTGTTCACGACATCTTTCAGATGTGGGGGACTCCTCGGGTGGACCTGTTCGCCACTCGCGAGAATGCTCACTGCCTGTCATTCTGCAGTCTCCAGTATCCAATGCAAGGAGCTTTGGGGGACGCGTTTCAGTTGAGTTGGGGAAATCAACTCCTTTACGCGTTTCCCCCCATACCCTTGAATCCTCGGGTTCTGAGGAAGATTCGCCAGGACCGGGCCCAAGTCATATTGGTCGCCCCGGATTCGCCAAGAAGGGTGTGGTACACGGACCTTCTCCACCTCTCCTCTCACCCGCCGCTCCGTCTCCCTCTCAGGGCAGACCTCCTCTCTCAGATGGAGGGGCAAGTTCTACACCCCCACCTCCAGACATTACACCTTCATGTCTGGAGATTGAACGGGGCAACTTGAATTCCTTTTCTCTCCCTCACGATGTGGTGGATGTCATTCTTTCTGCCAGGCGTGACTCCACTAAGTCCATCTATTCATATAGGTGGTCTAAATTTGTCTCTTGGTGTAGGGAGAGGGATGTTGACCCTTTGAAGGCTCATTTGTCTGACATTTTGCAGTTTGCTCTTTCTCTGGCGCAGCAAGGATTTGCTGTTGCCTCGGTCAAGGGGTATCTTTCAGCCTTATCGGCATTTCTCTGTTTGCCGGATCAGCCCTCTCTTTTTAAGTCTCCTGTGGTTTTAAGATTTTTGAAGGGTCTTACTAATAAGTACCCTCCTTCTCCGTTTGTTGTTCCACATTGGGATTTGAATCTTGTGTTAACCTATTTGATGGGTTCTCCCTTCGAACCCTTGCACAAGTGTCCAATGAGGCTTCTATCTTTTAAAACGGTCTTCTTGGTTGCAATTACCTCGGCAAGGAGGGTAAGTTAGCTTCAGGCTCTTAGTTCCAAGCCCCCGTTCTTGACCATTCATGCAGAAAGAATGGTTCTCAGGACCAGGGCTGCTTTTCTTCCTAAGGTGGTAACTCCCTTCCACCTAGGTCAATCCATTACCCTTCCTACCTTCTATCCTCCCCCACACCCTTCCAAGGAGTAGGAGAGGCTTCATCGCTTGGACCCTAAGAGAGCAGTTAGTTTCTATCTTGATAGGACTAAAGACTATCGTATTGACGATCAGCTCTTCGTGGGTTTTGCTGGCTGCAAGAAGGGCAGAACGGTGCACAAGTGCACACTTTCCAGGTGGATAATCCTGTGCATCAAGATTTGCTACTCTCTGGCGGGTAAGGACCCACCTGAGGGTATTAGAGCACATTCAACTAGAGCGCAGTCTGCAACATCTGCTTTGTCTAGAGGTGTTCCTGTTGAGGACATTTGCAGAGCCGCGACTTGGGCCTCTCTCCACACTTTCGTGAAGCACTACTGCTTGGACACTGAGGTGAGGAGGGACGGCCACTTCGCGCGCTCTGTCCTCCAAGATTTCCTGGTATAGCAGAGTGGACACCCTCCTCCGGGAGTGGGGACTGCTGTGGGACTCTATTCACAAGGTGAGGAATCCATAAGGCAGATGTATCTATCAGAAGAACAAGTTACTTACCTTCGGTAACGCTTTTTCTGGTAGATACAGTATCTGCCTGTGGATTCCTCACATGCCCACCCGCCTCCCCGTTGTCCGCTCTGCTATACCTGGGTTTATGTATTTATGTATTTATATTTCTGCTTTTTGATACTTTTGCTACGCACTTTGTGTGCAGTTTTGATTTGTATGTACTGTGTACACTGTATATATGTATATTTACTGTCGTTGGTCCATCCGGGTGCCTCGAAGGCACGGAAAAAAGGGCGGAAATGAAGTCATCACGCTGACGTGGGTCTAATAAGGAGTCGGTGACGTCAGACGGAGTCGCGCGCGATGCCGTGCTCCTATGACGTCGGTCACGCCGGCGTGCTACAAAGAATTTTCCGAACGTTGCTGGCGCAAGGGGGATATTCACAAGGTGAGGAATCCACAGGCAGATACTGTATCTACCAGAAAAAGCGTTACCGAAGGTAAGTAACTTGTTCTTTAGGCCCAGGTGCTACTCCTCCCACCACTCCAAATACAGATGGGTCTATTCAGCCTAGTACTGACTCACCCAGACTCCTGGAGCCATACCAGCCTCTGTCACTCTCACACCAGACAGTCAATCCACAAACAGGCATAGGGACACAGAAAGGTTGAACAAGAAAATAGCCACTTTCTGAAAGTGCTATTGTCAAACACAGAATTTATAAACCATCCTTCCTAAAAGATGTGTTATTAAATTCTGAGTTAAGGGATACCAGATTCCAAATTCATATCTTACTCCTATGGGAAGATATGCAGGTAAACATGTTACACAGTATTCCCCAGTCGGTCCTATGGGCAAGATAGCCTTTCAATAGTGAAAAACGAAATTGGCAGTATTTCACTATCAGTACATGTTACCGTTACTAGTACATTTCCTACCTTTCACATACCCTGCACCCTGCCCAAGGGGGTACCTTGGGCCTACCACAGGGGTGTCCATTGCGTAAGAAAAGGGAAGGGTAAGGCCTGGCAAGTAGGTGCACTACCAGGTCGACCTGGCAGTTAACAAACTGTGCACAGGCACTGCGATGGCAGGCCTGAGACATCTCTTTGGGGCTACTCCTGTTGGTGGCACAATCAGTGCTGCAAGCACTAGTAGCATTTAAGTGACCAGCCCTGGCACACTTAGTGCACTTTACTAGGGACCTAGTGGTAAAGCAAATATGCCAACCATGGATAACCAATAACCATTTACACTGAGAGCATATGCACTTTAGCACTTATCAATATTGATAAAGTGCCCAGAGTCCTATAGCCAACAACCACAGGTCAGGAAAAACAAAGGAGGAAGAAGCAAAAAGTTTGGGGATAACCCTGCAAAAAGGGCCATTTCCAACACATATGGCTGGGTCTGAATTGGATTGGTGAAGCGAGCTAAAGAACAATGATGAACTAAACCAGATCTGTGACTGGGGTGAGTGTCTGAAAAGTTTCAGCGCTCCGTCCATCATCTTGTGTTTGCTTTGTTCGCTTTAAGTTGGCAGGCTATGCCCAGACGTGGGTCCCTCACTCACTTTGTCACTAGATTCAAGCTAGCATGGCTGGTGAGGGGTGTTACACCGAAACTGGTCCCAGGATACTTGTTTCCGGTCCACGGAAGACCTGGTTTGGCAGTTAGGGCTGGACTGTTCCCATGAGGAACAGGGTCAAGGCTGATTTGCATAAGGGTGGGTCTGAACTGGGGTGACCAAGTGAGCTAAATAATGATGATGGATTAAACCCGAACTGTGACTGTGCTCCGGCCATCATCTTGTGTTGGCTTTGACATCAAACATGATCCGGCTCGCAGAAGCCAGTATGTAGCTGGACATCTCAACTTGGCCAGTGTCCCCTACATACCTTAGACGGCTTTCCCACACTTACAAAGCACCGGGATTTGTAGGGGTGGGTCTGCTCATGAAATTGCACCCTCACACTTAGAACCATGCACACTGCCTGTGGCTGTCAGGCCTATGTTAGTGGTGACCTACTGGTTTAAAGTGCAGTGACTGGGGTTTAAGGAAAACCTTACATCAAAAGTGAAAGGTGCATGCACCACTTCAAGCAGGCGGTAATGGCAGACCTGTAGACATAGTTTGCATGGGCTCTCATGGGTGGCATATTACATGCTGCTGCTCGTTGGAGACCCTTGGTGTACCAATGCCCTAGGTACCTTAGTACCATTTAATGTTAATGAGACTTGTTGAGCGCACAAATACCCGGGGGTGTCTTGGCGCTATTGGCTGCAGTAATTCCTACACCAGCACACCAATTGTGAGGAGTACAAAGTACTTGCCAATGAATTGAGTAAAGAGAGCACAGACACTGGGGTTCTGATTAGCAGGATCCCAGTGTACTACAGTCAAACACACTGACACCAGGCGAAAAGTTGGGGTAACTATGGCAGGAAGATCCTACTTTCCTACATGTGTAATAATTTCTTGCCTGTTTGTACAGCAGATTCTTAGCACTGCCGTCTGATAAGCCTAACTGCTCACCCACACTGCCACAAAAGAGAGCATTAGTATTATCAACTTGAGCCTCTGTAAAGCCTCTGGGAGCCTCTTGATTCTGTGCACCCCATACCTTACTTTGGTATAGTATTTACAGAGCCAGCTTCCTATAAAACACTTGCACTGTTGACCTGGTTAGAAGGAACCCAGTGCACTTTAGTCCAAAGTGCATCAGATCAGATACCAGGCAAAGGGGGGGGGGGGGCATGTCAAAAAGGGCACTTTCCTTCAGTAAGCTAATGAGCCACTTTTAGACATGTATGCTATTGTTTGGAACTGTTTGGTGAAGCATTAAAAGGGGTTATGTAGTATTGATTTGTGTATTCTTGAGAACTGAGTAAGCTGGATCCGTGCATTACTCCTAGATTCCATAATAAATGCATTTGGTCTATCCCAGTCATTGCAAGGAAATCCTGAAGCACATTCCAATTCCCATTTATCTTTTTCCATCAGTGCCTTCTTTCACTTGTAGCTTATTAAGTGCTGACATTATTTTGCTCTCATTGTTGATTCAGTAGTGAAAGAAAGGGTTTCACACATGAGGTTGGTGGTGGCATGTGAGACATTAGGTCATGTGTCTTTCTCTGTCTTTAGGATCATATTGTACTGCAAACATTGGCATCAGCAAATGTGACAAACATGCCATAAAAGAATAAGTCACACATAAATTGCACCGTACTTTCTTCCAGTGAGAGATGTTTAAAAAAAAAAAAACTTTTACTAGGGTATGCATTCTTAGTTTTTTTCTCAACTAATGTAATTAATTTTGCTTTATTTAACGCACTATACTTTGAAGTCATCTTACTGTACTGTATTGGTCCCATTACTTTTGGCCTAATATTCATTGAACAAGAAAGTATGTCAGATCTGATTCAGAATTGGACTTAAAGTTGCTATATATTCTTTATTTCAGTTGCTCAGAGATTTTCATTAGCACAGCCTGATGCATTGCTTATGAGAATGCGCTCAGTTGCAAATGATGAGCTTGCTACAATGATGCACCGGAAAATGAGCCAAGAGGATCGCATGAGAGTCACAGAGAGTGAATTTGTTCAAAGATTGCAGAGACTTACAGTTTTGGCAGTTAATCGACTTATTTACTTGGGTAAGAATGTATTGCTCTCCAGGAGGTGGTAGCATCTTTTTTTCCTATTAATTATAGATATGCTCTCGAAGCATCACAACAGTATATTGTATATGTTATTATAATGAATGTTTTATTTCTAATGGATATATCATTCCAAGGATTCATAATACAAACCTTCTGCCAGTGGCTAGGACAATCTGCTGTAGCAGCACTAATCAGTAGCATCCGATAGAGACTTCTAGCCGAAGATTCTTTTCCTTTGAATTAACCCCAGGCATCAGACTAAATCTGGAAATGTGTTAATGAGCAATACCCCTGTGTGCTAGTAGGTGGCATTGTTTGGCTCCACGTGGCATCGCCCGTGCCGAAAGGGATGTTTGCAGTGCCTAAATAGATGCCAGCCAGTCGTGTTGACATCAGTTCTGTTCTTTCTACTCCACTCAGTGCAGATCCAGAAAGAGCTACCCCATAGTCACATTTTGACTTAGCTTTTCTCAACAGTTTGTTGACTTATTTTTGAGGTGTTACCCCCTGGTGTGGCAGAAATGTCAGCAAAGAAGGCCAGCTTCAAGCCCTCAGGCAGCTGTCATCGACAGATGTCGTTGATGGATCCTCCCCTTGTTTACCTGTGGTGCCTTCAATGAGACCATTTCCCTAAGGCCTGTTCTGACTGCCTCGCCATGCATCCGAAGGTCTTGAAGAAGCAATCCCTCAAGCTTCTGGCACCTCTATATACGACACAATGAAGATCGAGGCCCCACCCAGCACCTGCAGTCTCCAAAAGTTCCTAGTCTGTCCATTTATCATCACAGGCCATCACATTGTACAGATGGGGTTTGCAATCTGAAAGAGACACGTTAGTGATAGACTCCTTACCTTAGAATATCCCCAGGCGTCAGACTGGATCCGGAAAATTTTGCACAGCAATACCCCTGCGCGCCGGCAGGCGTCGCCCGCAGCTCCGCGTCCGTCGTCGGCGTCGTTAGCGCCGGAATGACGTCGTCGGAGTACTTAGACGCCGCCCATGCGCGCTGACGTCAGTTCTTCTTTTTACCGCGCCAGCTAGCGCAGATCCGGAGAAGCTCTACCCCTTAGTCTTTTTTGACTAAACTTTTAGATCTTTTTGATCATTTTTCTACTCGAGTCTTCGACTCCGACGGGCCGGTAGGGATGCCCGGGTTCAAACCCTGTTCCAAGTGCGACCGACTGATGTCGCTTACCGACCTCCATCGCCGGTGCCTGAAGTGTTTAGGCCTCGACCACGACGACCGTACCTGCTCCGACTGCCAGGCCCTGACGTCGAAAGCTAGGCGGGAGCGGTCCCGCAAGCGGCTCGAGCTCCGGCAGTCGGCCCCGCGCCGCTCCACGTCCCGGTCCCACGGGAGGTCGAGGGACCGGTCGCGGGGTCGGAGTCCTCGCAGCTCCGGGAGTTGACATCGGTCATCGGGATCCAAGTCCTCAGGTAAGAGGCATGAGAGGTCGGAGAGGTGTCATCGTTCCTCCAACCCACCCCGACGCTCGCGCGATGTTGCCGCGGCTCCGACTGAGTCGCAGGCGTCGCCACCTGCCCCACACCTTCGGGTCCCTGGGCATGTCGCGACGCATGAGGAGGTCGAGCGGTTCCTCATGGCCATGAGGTCCCTCCCTCCTCAGCCGGGTCCAGTGGCGCCTTCGGGCCCAGCGGCCCCGGCTGGAGGCCCTAGCGGGTTGGGTGCTTCGGCCTCGACGCCGTTGGGTGCTTCGGCCCCGGCGCCGCCGGCGACTTCGGTCCCGGCGCCGCAGGACCTCACCGGATCCGCTACCGGATCCGGGTCGTCGCCGGTCGACCTCACCGGCGCCGGCCCCCTGGGTGTCACCCCCGGCGCCCCTTGTGGACGCCGTCCCCAATGTTCCCTTCGGTCCGACTCTGGCGCCGGACCGGCGCCGCTGGGCGCCTATTCCGACGGCCTTTGGAGATTTTTATTTCCATGAGGAGGCCCCGTCTGTTGAACCTGTTCTACAGGAGATGGGTGACGAAGGTGATTGGGAGGGTCTGCTGACCCTCTGGCAGAGGAATGCCAGTCTCAAGAGGACTGGACATATGAACTTGGGGAGGCCAGTGGTATTGACACTTCGCCAGACACTGGATTTGGCTCCCCTCCCACCGTGGCTACGGAGGAGGGGGCTGCTTACAGTGTAGTGTTGACGAGGGCGGCCAAGGTCTTAAACCTTGAGCTCCCCGTCGTGGCCGTGAGGACTAACCTCCTCACTGAGGTCCTTAGACCGCAGGCAAGCTCCAGTGAGCCACTGCTGCCGTTTAATGAGGCCTTGTGTGACGTTCTTGTGGGCACTTGGTCCAAGCCCGCCTCAGGTCCGCCTGTGGATAGGAACGTGGCCAGACGCTACCGCCCGGCTCCGGGCGACCCTTGCTGTTTGTCCACCCATCCCACCCCCGAGAGCTTGGTCATACAGGCCTCTACTTCCCAGACCGCATTCCCGACGGCCCCGCCCGATCGGGAATCCAAGAGGTATGAACAGTTCGGGAAGAAAGTGTTCTCGTCCCTGAGTTTGGGACTGCGGTCTGTCAATACCGCAAGCCTCTTGGGCCGCTACACCCACACCCTGTGGGATACGGTCGCGGACGTGCTGCCACAATGCCCGAGGAGGTCCTGGCTAAACTCACCCAAGCCCTTGCGGAGGGTCGAGATGCAGCGCGATATTCCATCCGGTGTGGGCTGGATACTACGGACTCACTGGGCAGGGCGATGGCAACGATGGTGGCGGTTCGACGCCACGCCTGGTTGGGGACCGCAAACTTTTCGGCCGATGTCCAGTCCACTCTTCTGGACATGCCGTTCGATGGCCGTCGCCTCTTTGGCGACAAGACAGACCATGCACTTGAGCGTTTTAAGGACTCCAGGGCTACGGCCAAGTCCTTGGGCCTCTCGGCCCCACGCCAGCAATCGGGTGCCTTTTGCTCCTTTCGTGGCCACGGAAGGGGCGCCCCCACACGAGCTGCCAGCCACGCACCGCAGAATGTTCAGCAGCGCGGTGGTGGCCGTGGAAACCGCCGTAACGGCGGTCGGGGACAGCGGCGAGCGAACACCTCTCTCCGCAGCACCTGCCTCAAAACCTTCCTAGTCCGTGTTTTCAGGCCCATGTGACGCCAGTGGGTGGCAGGGTTCGCCATCACCTCTTCCACTGGCGCAATGTCACGTCGGACAGGTGGGTGCTGCAAATCGTCCGAAGGGGCTAATCCCTCCCCTTCGAGGCGACCCCTCCAGCCATGGCACCACAATGCCACCAAGTATCGGGGTATCATTTGCGACTTCTGCAGGAGGAAGTTACGGCCAAGGGGGCCATCGAGCGCGTTCCTGGGCCAGAAGTAGGGTGTGGTTGCTACTCCCACTACTTTCTGGTACCAAAGAACGGCAAAGGGGGCCTACGCCCTATCTTGGACCTACGGAACGTCAACGGCTTCCTCCGGAAGGAGAAGTTCAAAATGCTGACACTAGCTCAGGCCCTAGCTGCCCTGGACCCAGAAGACTGGATGGTAGCGTTGGACTTGCAGGACGCTTATTTCCACATCCCCGTCCTGCCGGCCCACCGGCGCTACCTGCGGTTCACGGTTGGCCACGAGCACTTTCAATTTACCGTGCTCCCCTTCGGCCTTACCAGCGCCCCACGGGTGTTAACTAAGGTGATGGCGGTGGTCGCAGCTCATCTGCGCAGGGTAGGGGATTCAGTCTTCCCCTACCTCGACGACTGGTTGTTGAAGGCGGGCTCACCCCAGACAGTCGTCAGCCACCTCCAGACGACGGCAGATCTCCTGCATCAGCTGGGGTTCTCCATCAATGTGCCAAAGTCACACCTGTGTCCCTCTCAGAAGCTCCTCTTCATCGGAGCGGATCTCGACTCGGCGCAGTTTCGGGTTTCTCCTCCCGAACAGCGGGTCCGGGATATTCAGGCTATGATTCCACTCTTTCAGCCTTTATCCCGGGTATCGGTCAGGTTGACGCTGCGGCTTCTGGGGCTGATGGCCTCCTGCATCCTTCTGGTGCATCACGCTCGGTGGCGGATGCGGGCTCTGCAGTGGGACCTGAAGTTTCAGTGGGCCCAGCATCAGGGCAACTTGTCCGACCATGTCTTGATCCCGGAGGGCACTGCGAGACAGCTGCAGTGGTGGCTCACGGACCGCGATTGGGTCAGTGGAAGATCCCTCTCCCTTCCCCAGCCGGAGCACGTAGTTGTGACGGTCGCGTCCCTCCAGGGCTGGGGAGGCTATATGGGAGAGGCGGAGATCAAAGGCCTCTGGTCTCCGGCGGAGTCCCAGCTCCATATCAACCTTTTGGAGCTGCGGGCGATTCGTCTAGCACTGAAGGCATTCCTCCCCTCTGTCCGGGGGAGTGTAGTGCAGGTGTTCACGGACAACACCACCGCCATGTGGTACTGCAACCAACAGGGCGGGGTGGGGTCGTGGACCCTTTGCCAGGAGGCTCTGCGCCTCTGGCAGTGGCTGGGACAGCAGGGCGTGACCCTGGTGGTTCAACACCTGGCAGGTTCTCTGAACGCCAGGGCGGACGAACTCAGCCGTCGGTGCATGATGGATCACGAATGCCGTCTGAACTCGGACGTGGCGCAAGGCCTCTTTCAGCAATGAGGAGAGCTTTGGTTAGATCTATTAGCCACCGAAGAGAACGCGCAACGTCATCAGTTCTGGGCGTTGGAATTTCCAAGGCGGCACTCGCTCGGCGACGCTTTTCGTCGCGTGTGGAGTTGCGGTCTGTTATACGCCTTTCTGCCTATACCACTTCTGCCCAGAGTGCTGAAGAAGATCAAGCGCGACCGGGCGCAAGTCATCCTTGTGGCTCCGGACTGGGCATGAAGGTACTGGTATCCAGAGCTACTCAGTATGTCAGTCGATCCCCCGGTTCGTCATCCTCTTCAGGAGGACCTTCTGTCGCAGCAGCAGGGGACGGTCCTCCACCCGAACCTGTCCAGTCTCCACCTCCATGCTTGGAGATTGAGCGGCGACAGTTGAGGCCATTTGACTTGCCTCCTGAAGTCTGTGATGTCATTCTGGCAGCCAGGCGTCCCTCCAAAAAGTCGGTATATGCCTGCAGGTGGAACAGATTTGTGGCATGGTGCACAGCAAAGGCTGTGGATCCTCTTGCTGCCCCTCTTTCTGAGGTTCTTCTCTTCCTTCTTTCTCTTGCCCAGCAGGGCTCTGCTCTGGGCACTATCAAGGGCTACCTTTCTGCCCTTTCAGCCTTTCTAAGGCTGCCTGATCAACCTTCTTTGTTCAAGTCCCCTATTGTAAATCGATTTCTGAAGGGCATCACACACACATTTCCTCCTGTTCCGTTTGTGATGCCTCAGTGGGACTTGAACCTTGTTCTTATGTTTCTGATGTGCGCTCCCTTTAAGCCACTTCACAATTGTCCTCTTCGTCTTCTTACCTTGAAGACTGCCTTCCTGGTTGCCATCACCTCTGCCAGGAGAGTGAGTGAGCTCCAGGCTCTTTCTTGTACTCCTCCTTTCCTTTCTGTCCATCCGGACAAGGTTGTGTTGCGTACTAAGCCATCTTTCCTGCCCAAGGTTGTCACAGCCTTCCACATCGGGCAGTCCATCACCTTGCCAACCTTCTTTCCGTCACTGCACCCCTCTAAAGAGGAAGAGCGGCTCCACCGTCTGGACCCAAAACGTGCGCTTTCATTCTACTTGGATCGCACATGCCAGTTCCGGGTGGATGACCAACTCTTTGTTGGTTACGTGGGCGCTAAGAAGGGGAAAGCGGTGCACAAGCGGACCATCTCGCGGTGGATCATCTTGTGTATCCAGGCATGCTACTCCTTGGCTAAGAAGTAGCCCCCTGTTGGATTGCGGGCTTATTCCACTCCGGCCACGGCAACTACCACTGCCCTGGGCCGAGGAGTGCCCTTGTAGGACATTTGCCAGGCAGCTACGTGGGGCTCGCTGCACACGTTTGCATGACACTACTGCCTGGACAGCCAAGTCCGGAGGGATGGCTTCTTTGGCCGTTCCGTCCTCCAGGACTTTCTGGTGTGATTATTGGTTCGCAGACCCACCACCGGGGTTGGTATTGCTGGGGTATCTATTCTAAGGTAAGGAATCTATCACTAACGTGTCTCTTTCAGATGCACAAGTTACTACTTGTGTAACGATATATCTGTAAGAGACATTAGTTAGTGATAGATTCCTTACCGTCCCACCCATCCTCCCCGTTCTGCGAACCGATATCTAGAGTTAAGGTCATCCCCTTTCAGGGCCCTAGTTTCATGGCACCAGTGTTGTTTCTATCGTGGCTCTGCGTATCTGGTGCGGAAAAGCTGTGTATCAGACCTGACGTCAGCGCGCATGGGCGGCGTCTAAGTACTCCGACGACGTCATTCCGGCGCTAACGGCACCGACGACGGACGCGGAGCCGCGGACGACGCCTGCCGGCGCGCAGGGGTATTGCTGTGCAAAATTTTGCGGATCCAGTCTGACGCCTGGGGATATTCTAAGGTAAGGAATCTATCACTAACTAATGTCTCTTACAGATATATCGTTACACAAGTAATAACTTGTGCGATTGTGCGAATGGGCTACTCCCTCCCCTTCAAGCCTACCCCTCCCTCCATTTCACCAAACTATGACAGGCTATGGAGGACCATTTGTCTCTTCTACAACTGAAAGTGATGGCTCTTTTGGCCAAAGGAGCTATGGAGAGAGTGCTGTTGCCAGAAGTGGGTCGCAGTTGTTATTCCTGCTACTTTCTGGTCCCTAAAAAGGCCAGAGGTCTTTGGCGTGTCCTAGACTGCACTCCCTCAACTTCTTCCTCAAGAAGAAGTTCAAAATGCTCACTCTAGCTTAGATCCTATCTGCCCTGCACCCTGGAAACTGGATGGTAGCATTGGACTTGCAGGACGCATATTTCCATTTTCCCATCCATCCTGCCCCCAGGTGTTACCTGCAGTTCATGGTTGGCCACAGCCACTAGCAGTTCGCTCTGCTCCCCTTTGGCCACACCAGCACCCCTCAGGTGTTCACCAAGGTGACGGTGGTGGTTGCAGCTTATCTGCAGAGATCAGGGGGGCCAGTCTTTCTCTATCTCAACGACAAGCTGTTGAAGACGGGTTCTCCCCAGGCTATTGTCTCCGACCTCCAGTCTACAGCAGACCTCCTGCATTTGCTGGGATTTGCTATAAACATGCCAAAGTTACACCTGACTCCCTCTAGAACTCTCCCTTTCGTCAGAGCTGGTCTGGACACGGTGCTGTTTTGGGCCTAACTTTCTGAATGGCGAGTCAAGAATATTCATGGTTATGATACCGATGTTTTAGCCTCTATCCTGGATTTCATTGAGACTGACTCTGAGGCTGCTGGGTCCTGTATCCTGATGGTGATACATGCCCATTGGCATATGCAAGCTATACAGTGAGATCTGACGTTCCAGTGGGGGCAGCATCAGGGAAATCTCTTGGCTATTGTCCAGATCTCAGAGGGAGCTGTTAAAGGTCTGCAGTGGTGGTTAACAAACTGTGATTGGGTCAGCGGAAGACCCCCTTTCCTTCCCCAACCAGAACTTCCAGTAGTGACAAATGCGTCACTCTTGGGATGGCGGCCATCTGAGTTAGGTGGAGATCAGAGTACTCTGTTCTCAGGCGGAATCTCGACTTCACATCAACCTGTTGGATCTCTGAACTGTCTGATTGGCATTGAAAGCCTTTATACCGTCCATACAGAAAAGGCTAGTGCAGGCGGGACGGAGAACACTACTGCTATATAGTACTACAAAAAACAGGGTGGTGTGGCGTTGTGGACCCTTTGTCAAGAGACCCTGCATCTCTGGACATGACTGCTAAAGCAGAGCATATCCCTGGTGGTTCAACATCTGGCAGGTTGTCTGAACTCCAGAACGAACAAACTTAGCCTACCGAATCACGTATGCCATCTCCATCCAGAGGTGGTGCTACGTCTCTTTCAGTGGGGAGAGCCTTGGCTAGATCTGTTAATCACCAACGAGACAGTGCAGTTTCACCATTTCTGCGCACTGAAGTTTCCAAGGCGACTCTCGCTTGGAGACCCTTTTCATTTCCAGTGGAGCTCAGGCCTCCTGTATGCCTTTGAACTAATACTACTCCTGCCCAGAGATCTCAGGAAGATCATGAATGACTAGGCCCAAGTCATTCTTGTGACACTGGACTAAGCAAGGAAAACCTGATATCCTGAGCTATTGAGCATGACCATCGGTTCTCTGATCCAGTGGATCTTATGGCACAGTACCAGGGGAGGGCTCTCCACCCTTGTGAGAATTTGGCCTGGTATATGATGTTCACTATTCTAGTGAGCACCTTGCACCAGTCCAAACTACCCTTATGGTGATGGTTGTAAAGTCAACCTTATAGACCAGCTATCTTAGTGGTAGCATGGACAAAGCAGTCTTAGGCTAACACTTCAGAGAGCATGTGAAGCCAATTGTTTTACCAATAATAACCCCTTGAATATCAATTTAAAGGACACCACACAATGTATATATAAAATATATAGGTATTTATTTCTAACACAACCCCTCTGCACTCTTTATGAGGTCAGAGTTCGAGATACAGCACAAGTAACTTAAATAGCATACGTTAAGTTGCACAATTACAATTCTGCCCTAGGGGCCTCGTAAACCATATACTAAAGAAGTGGTATAAGTAGCACTCGCAGGAATAGTGATTAGGCCTAGGAAATTGGTGGGGCTACACTGAATAACCACAGGTTAGGAAGCAGGAGCCCCACAGGACGCGTGTGCAGTGTCTAAACACACACGCGTGTTCTCATAGACTTAGAATGGGAACATACAGTTTAGAAACTAGTTGATTTCGGACAGTCCGGGTGGACTTCGAGGAAACCCAGTTAAATTAGGCCACTTGGATAGTTATTACCCACGGGAGCACCGCAGTACTCAAGTTGTCTCACCCAGGGAAGCTGGGTCCATAGGTGCGAAGGTTTGTCGGGTTTCGTCGTCGATTCCTATGGAGAGCTGCGAAAAGATGCTGCAGGCGACCAGGAGGAAGATGTCCGGATGGATCCAAGGGTGGATCGGAGAAGTGAAGAACCTGAAAGCAGAGGGGACAGAAACTGGGTCACTAGCCAGTGACCAGGATGGAACCAGGACGGAACCAGATGATGTCGAGCTGCGATCAGGTGAAGAAGTGAAGCTTGTCTCTGTGGACCAGGAGGCGTCGACGACGACCAGGCGCTGGATACGGACTGTCCCACGAAGGCTCTCGTTGTTAGCGGTGTCGGCTTCCGGATCAGAGTCAACAAGCCTTGGCAAAGGCAACCCACGCAGGATACGAAGATCGGCTTCTGATACAGACCAGCAAGGTCTGTGGAGCTTCCCCTTTGCAGGGAAAGCAGGAGCAAGCCCAGAGCAACGAGGCAAGCAGCATTGTTTCAAAATGGAGTCTTCAAGATGGCCACTAGCCAACGGGCCAGCAACCGAGAAGACTCGTCGAGAGGAAATGCAAGAGCAGGCCCCACGCGGCACTCGTGGAGGGGCTGAGCTCTGGTGCACTTACGACTCGGTGTTGGGGCTTCTCAAATCCCAATGCACAACTTCGAGGACGCCTCAGAAGCTGCAGAATTTAGCAAAGAACAAAATGGCCAGGTGTCCGGTCCCACGTCTCTCGTGTCCGCCACGGATCTCAGCTTTGCTGGAGGTGTGGGTCGGGGTCAGAGAAGTCTGGAAGTCCAGTCCTGTGAAGCAGGGTCGTCGGGATCCTTTGGGAGCGACGGCAAAGCAAACCGGCAATTCGCTAGGTGGTGCCTGTTTTCACAGGGTGGTCACTCCTTGACCACAAGGGAGATTCTTCAGTCTTCTAGTTGTAGTAGAACGTCGAAGGTCTAGAGTTTCGTGTCAGAGTTTCAGTTCAGGATAATATAAAGTCTCTAGACTCAGCTCCTAGCTTTATACGAATTAAAGGGGCTGGATTACCTACTAGGTCCCTCCTATGGGTGGGACCAGGGAAGGGGGTGGTTACACCCCTTTCCTTTTGTCCAGTTTCGCGCCAGAGCTGGGGCTGGAGTGCCCCAGCAACTGGTTTGAACCGGATCATGCATGGAGCACCTTGTGTGCCCCAGGCAGTGTCTCATTCATTTCAAACCACCCTGCCCCAATACACTATAGCCTGTCTGGGGAGGTGCTAGCACCTCCCAAGGCCCGAAACCTATTGTCCAGGCTTCCCTCGATGGAAGGGCTCCCAGCTGCAGGAGGTAAAACTTGTGTCTGTGGCAGCAGCATCCATTTTGTGATGCTGAGGCTCTGTTTAATTTTAACCGGGTAAAGCTACAACTACATGTCTTCTCCCTCTAGAAGGGTGGAATGCTACTCCCGCTGCCAGAACTGGTGGGGGGTAGTATT
Organism: Lissotriton helveticus; assembly: GCF_964261635.1. Classification (NCBI taxonomy): domain Eukaryota; kingdom Metazoa; phylum Chordata; class Amphibia; order Caudata; family Salamandridae; genus Lissotriton; species Lissotriton helveticus. The sequence continues at coordinate 1,152,429,144 of NC_136067.1, read as the reverse complement.
CCAAAGCGTATGACACCTTACACGACATGTTTCGATAAAGCCAAACCAAAGTTAGCAATAACCGCGAGGATTATAATGCACTTAAGAGTATCTGGTATGGCTATATCATAGAACAGCTATAAGGACATGGTTCCGAAAGCTGCAGACAGGCTCAGCTCATGCTAGAGCACCATCTCACATACAACCAAGCACTCTGCCTCCAGGATTGTTAAGGCCTGCCATAGGAGTGACTTATAGGTATATATGTGTCTATATATAATGGTAGGTATAGGAATACTATACCTAAGCAAGGGGTGATTACAGGACCTTGCCCCAGCTGAGTGATCAGCCAGTTGTGTCAATTAGGATGGCCAGCCAGGGGTGGCATAATTCATGCTGCAGCCCCTTGTAGGCCTTGGATGCACCTATGCCCTGGGTACCTATGGTACACTATACAGGGGCTCACAAGGTGACCCAACATCCAATCAGGTATGTACCTAAAGTACATGGAGTCCATTTTACAGAGAGAGCAGATAGCCCGGGCCCTGAATAGCAGGATACCAGGCCAACTAAGTCGAAAACCAGCTAAACACTAAGCAAAAAGTTGTGGGTAACCATAGTCAGATGTCCATCCTTCTACACCCCCCCCCCCACCCCCCACCCCCAAGCGAAGGGAGATAAGGCTATCCTTGACCAGGTAAGCCTATATTACCTGAGTGGCCATATAAGGAGGTACCTGCACTGGCATGGTTATCCCCTGTCTCATGGTCCACTAAGCAATCCCTCACCCTAGGGGTATCAGAGGGTCTCCACCATAGGGAATCTCTACCTGTGGTGTGTTTTGGCAAAGTAAGAGGCTGGTGTGGGGATGGAGTACTGAAGTGAGGCTCCACTAATGTATGGCTCAACTTCCTCCAATCACTCTCCACCATGTATGCCTTTCTTTCCATGACTGAGTTGCACTGTGCTCTCGGGGTCAACCTCTGGCTACCTACAGCTGGAGGCTGGGCCGTTTTGTTGGCTTACTGGAGGAACAAGTCAGGTTTGGGGCCCTTAGGTCCCATGTTTGGCTGTGCCCAACAGAGTCCATCTGGGGGAGGTTCCTAACTAAGAGTAAGTGAGTTCCCTCAGGACTTTTTGGAATTTTCACCTGGCTAGGGCTGCTAGCTTTGGTGCCCCTAATCTGATGATGGGGGGGGGGTCCTGTGGACAGGGGGCCCTTTGGGGTCCACTGGCCTCCCTGACCTCTACAGCCCTGGGCTGACTGAGGCAGGGTATAGAGGTGCAGGTTACCTGCTCCAGACTGGGTCCCACCTTGTAAGGGTCCACTGACATCAGGGGCTCTGTCAGGCTAGGCCTGACTACCTCTGGGGCTGTTCCTTCACAAGGGGTAGGGTCAGTTCCCTGAGGAGGCTGACTCTCACCTAATGTCTGGTGGGAGGGAGACTTTTCTTCCTCCCCAATACTCTCTGTCTGTGTGGAGTGATCCATAGTTTCAGGCTTCACAACACAAAAATCTGTTTGAGCCTGGGCTGTGACCATCACAGCCCCACCAACCTTTTCAGGAAGGAACTCGGTTTGGGTTGTGACCATCACAGCCCTGTCAACCTGTTCAGGGAAGGAGTCTGCTTGAGATTGGGCTGAGACCATCACAGCCCTACCAACCTTTTCAGGGAGGAAATCTTGAGCTGGGGCTGTGGCCATCACAGCCCCACTAACCTTTCCAGGGAGACCTACCATTTTGGAATGGGTTTCTTGTTCTACCTCAGCCCAAGCTGAGATCTCTAGATCATTTCCCAGTAGACAATCTACAGGCAAGTTTGTAGACACTGCCACTCTCTTTGGGCCAGTGACACCTCCCCAGCTGAGATTTACTACTGCCATGGGATGATCTTTCTGCACTCCATCAATATTGACCACCTGGTATGTGAACCCAGGTAAAAGTTGGCCTGAGGGGACTAGGCTCTCAGTCACCATAGTGATGCTAGCCCCTGTGTCTCTATAGGCGTCAACTTTCTGACCATTGATGAGGGGCTCCTGTCTGTACTTACCCAAAGTGTTGGGACAAGCAGTGAAGTTGGCAAACCTCATGCCATTCTCACAGACAAGAGTAGCTATGGTAGTGGACCTGGTTAGGCCAGAGTCCACCTCAGTTTCCCAAGTAAACCCAGCCAAATTTTTGGGGGCTCTCCCACCACCTGGGGGATTACTGCTAATAGTAACAGGAGGCTTTGGAGTAGTACTTTGAGGAAAATTTTCCTTATTGTTGGCTTTTGGGCAACTGCTGTCAGTTTTCCAATGGCCAGGCTGTTTACATACATGGCAATAAGGTTTCTTGACATTAGAAGGAGGAGTTTGGGACCCACCACCTCAGACGAATTTTGGGGCCCTGTAGTGGATTTGTCCTTAGATTTATCCCCACCGTTCTCTTGAGGCTTGGTATTATCTTTCTTTTGGTCACCACCCTGATTTTTAGGCCTAATCCTGGTTCTGACCCATGTGTCTGCCCTCTTACCCAATTCTTGTGGAGAGGGCAGATCTGAGTCCACCAGGTGCTGGTGTAGAAGCTGGTTATGACAATTACTAAGGATCTGCTCCCTCATAATCAAATTATACAATCCTGTATTGTCATGTACTTTGCTGCCCAATAACCAGCCCTCCAGAGCATTAGTAGCACAATCTACAAAATCAGTCCAGTCCTGAGTCTGTCTCTTCTGGGTATCCCTGAACAACAACCTATATTGCTCAGTGGTTAAGCCAAACCCATCAATCAGAGCACTCTTCAGGGCTGTGTAGTTGTCAGCATCCTCATCACTAACTGTGAGGAGCTTGTCTCTGCTTTTTTCTGAAAAGGAGAGCCATAAGATTGCTGCCCACTGACTTTGGGGTACCTGCTGTACTTTCGAAGCCCTCTCTAAAGCAGTAATCCACTTGTGGATGTCATCCCCAACTTCGTAGGGTGGGACAATCTTGCTTAGGTTTCTATTATCATGGGACCTATCTTTATCCTTGGGGATAATGCTGCCACCAGTGGGTTCTACCCACTTAACTTTTGCTCTCTTGCAAGAGCAAGTCTCTCTTTGGCGATGGCAAGTTCTTGCCTCTCAATCCTCAGATTGACTTCTCTCATTCTGGCCTGATGTTCTTTTCTCTCAGGGGAAGACATTCTCATAACAGCATCTGACCTTAATGAGGCACCAGAGTGGCGAGATTCCCTGGATAGGGATCTCCTCCTCCTGGGCTCAGTGTTAAGCCTGCTTGAGGGTCTGTGTGGGGCTATGCCCCCTCCAGCTCCATGTAGGCTTAGGTTAGCCTCGGTAAGTGTTCCCACTATAACCTGACTATCAAAGTAAGTCCAATTGGTCGCACACTGCTTGTCCTATCAGCGTGTTGCCCCAAAGCATTGTGGTCCATGAAGTAAGCATCAGCGGGTGCGCCTCTGCCAGAGTCTTGAGCAAAAATCACTGTCGAGTTGGCCATCCCTGGACACGTGTTTCGAGGTTGTTACCTCTCGTCAGCAGGGAATAAGCATATATGTAGGGGTGCTGCGTAGGCTGCCAAAAAATATTCTCAGGTCCGGTACCACTCGTGGCACGCAGGTGCGTAACCCGGGCTCGTCAGCCTCACCAGCTCAAGGGAGCTTGAATATAAAAGTAAGTCCAATTGGTCGCACACCAGTGAACACCCTCAAGATTCAAGACTCGGGTAGAAGCGCACCCGCTGATACCGACCACATCGACCATCATGCTCCGGGGTCACGCGCTGATGGGACGAGCAGTGTGCGACCTCATTCGGACATACTATTTATACAGGCTCCCTTGAGGACGACCTCGAGACAACGCACCTGCGCGCCTTAAGAGGTATCTGGACCTAGGAATATTTTCGGCAGCCCACGCAGCAACCCCGTGCACACGCCTAATCCCTGCTGATGAGCGTTAATGAACGCGAAACACGTGTCCAGGGACGGCAAGCACACCAGTGAACACCCTCAAGATTCAAGACTCGGGTAGAAGCGCACCCGCTGATACCGACTGTGAGAAGTTGGCCTGATATATGATGTTCACTAATTCTAGTGATCACCTTGTATCAGTCCAAACAACCCTTATGGTGATTGGTTGTAAAGTCAACTGTATAGACCAGCTATCCTAGTAGCGTGGACAAAAGCAGTCTTTAGGCTAAACTCTTTTGGCATGTGAAGCCAGCTGTTTTACCACAATATAACCCCTTGAATACCAGATGAAAGGACACCACACAGGTTGTTATGAAAATAAACGATATATTTATTAATAACACCACCTCTGAACTCTTTATGAGGTCAGATGGCTAAGCACATGACAATACTACAAAAGAAATACGAGTTCGCACAATATCTACAAGTGTGCCTGAGGGGCACGGCAAACCATATACTCAAAACAATGGAATGCGAGGAAGGAAAATACTGTGAGGAGATCCAGAGGCTGGAGGATCGCTGGGACTACGCTACAAACTAGGTAAGTAAGGAGCAGGAGGCCCACGGGACTCACGTGCAGAGTGGGAACTCTCACGCGGGATGCGTACCAACGTCTATGGATCTTACAGTTTGGAAAGTTACGGATTCCGGACGAACCCGGCTGGATGGAGGGAAAACAACAGTGGACCTGGACACTAGGATAGTGGACACAGACTTCAGCACCTAGAAGCTTTAGTTATCTAACCCACAGGCTGCGGGTGCATAGGGCTGAAGTTGCGTCGGGTTTGCTGCGTTGATCCCGGTGATGCCTGAAACAAGAAGTTGCTGGCAGGCAGCCAGATTGAGGAGTCCGGTGGTTCCAAGGATGGAACTGGAAGGAAGAAGTCCTGAAAGGGAAGGGGACAGAGTCTCGGTCACTAGCCAGTGACGGTGCTGGAACCAGGAGGGAACCAGATGCTGTCGCCGCAGTCAGGTGATGGAAGGGTCGCTTCTCTCTGTAGCTGCGCGGACCAGGAGCTGCTCTTCACGACCAGGCTGGAGGCACGAGCTGTCCCACGTAGTCTGCTGCTGTCGGCGGTGTCGGATCGTCGATCTGGACAACAGGCCTTGGCTAATGAAAGCCACGGGGTGGAACAAAGATGGCGTCTAGAGTGGACCAGGAGGGTCCGGGGTGCTTCTCTTTCACAAGGAAGCAATGGCAAGTCTGGGGGACCAGACTAGCAGTGTAGATTTCTTCAGGTCGTCGTCTCAGAGGTCACTAGCCAGCCGGCAAGTGACCAGACAACAGGAAGGGCAGCAACCAGGCAAAAGGGCCCCACGCAGATCACCGGGATGCTGGGGGGCTGGTCTTTGGTGCAGGAGCTGCGTCGGTGTGGGGCTTCTCAGTCCCCAATGCACTCACTCGAGGAACCCTCAGGAGTTGTGCTGGAAGCGCTGTGCAGGTTTCTTCAAGATGGCCGTCTCCACGTTGCTCGTCGCACCCACGGGTCCCAGCTGTGCTGTGGATGTGGGTAGAGGTCAGAGAGGTCTGGAGGTCCGGGTCTTGTCGAGCTGGGTCATCGGATTCTGGGATGGAAGGACTCTGCAGCAAACCGCACAGGAGCTTGATGGTGCCTGCGAAGCAGGATGGTCACTCCCTGACCATAGGGGAGATTCTTCAGTCTTCTGGTTATCAGGAGGTCGAAGGTCAAGAGTTCTTCGTGGAAGTTGTCAAGAGTAATCTAATCTGGAATGGGACCAGCTCCTACTTTATTCAGCTAAAGGGGGCTGCACTATGACTAGGTCCCTCCCCTGGGTGGGACCAGGAAGGGGGGTGGTTACACCCCCTATCCTTTGTCCAGTTTCCCGCCAGAGCTGGGGCTGGAGTGCCCCAGCAACTGGTTGGAACCGGTGTATGCACAGGGCACCTTGTTTGCCCCAGGCATGTCTCATTCCTTTCAGCCTGAGCCTACCTAATACACAAAATCCTGTCTGGGGTGGTGCTAACACCTCCCAAGGCAGGAAACCCTTAGTCTGAGCCTCCCTCGCTGGAAGGACTCCCAGCAGCAGGAGGTCAGACTTGTGTCTGTGGTGGCAGCATCCATTTTGTGATGCTGAGGCTTGAGTTAACTTTAACCGGGGTTTACAGTTACATACATGTCGTGTCCCTCTAGAAGGGTGGAATGCTAACGCCGTCGCCAGAATTGGCGAGGGGTTAGTATTCCAATTCGTATGACACCTTACTCGACATGTTTTGATAATGCTATGCCAAAGTTAGCATTTAACCGCGAGGATTATAATGCACTTAAGAGTATATGGTATAGCGTTATCATGGAACAGCTATAAGGACTTGGTTGCGCAAGCTGCAAACGGGCTCAGCTCATGCCAGAGCACCATCTCACATAATTCCAAGCACTCTGCCTTCAGGATTGATAAGGCCTGCCATAGGAGTGACTGATAGGAATATATGTGTCCATTTTAGGGTTAGATATAGGAATACTATATCTAAAGCAAAGGGTGATTACACCACCTTGCCCCAGCTGTCGTGCAGCCAGTTGTGTCAGATTTGGGTGGCCAGCCAGGGGTGGCATAATACATGCTGCAGCCCCTGGTAGGCCCTGGGTACACCTATGCCCTGGATACCTAAGGTATACTGTACAGGGACTGATAAGGTGGCCCAGTACCAATTGGTAAATGCACCTAAGGTACATGCTTGTCAATTTAGAGAGAGAACAGCTAGGCTGTGGGTCTGATTAGCAGGCCCACAGCCAGGGAAAGTCGTAAATCAGTGAAGCAAAAAGCAAAAATCTGGTGTGGCCATGGGATTGCAGACCCCACTCTCCTACATAACCCCCCCCCCAAACTTTGGGACATTAAACTAACCTTGACCAGGGGAGTCTTCTGTTTCTAAGTGGAAGTACCTGGAGAGACCATCTGCATTACCATGGTCAGTCCCTGGGCGGTGCTCCACTGTAAAGTCCATCCCCTGTAGGGAAATGGACCACCTAAGAAGTTTGGGGTTTTCACCCTTCATTTGATTTAGCCATAAGAGGGGCTTATGGTCGGTCTCGCTCGGCGACGCCTTTCGGCACGAGTGGAGTTGCGGTCTATTGTACGCCTTTACGCCTATACCACTTCTGCCCAGAGTGCTGAAGAAGGTCAGGCGCGACCGGGCCCAAGTTATCCTTGTGGCTCCGGACTGGGCTCGAAGGTACTGGTATCCCGAGCTACTCAGCATGTCAGTCGGTCCCTCGATCCGCCTGCCCCTTCCTGAGGACCTTCTGTCGCAGCAGCAGGGGACGGTCCTCCACCCGAACCTGTCCAGTCTCCATCTCCATGCTTGGAGATTGAGCGGCGACAGTTGAGGCCATTTGACTTGCCTCCTGAAGTCTGTGATGTGATTCTGGCAGCCAGGCGTCCCTCCACAAAGTCAGTATACGCCTGCCGGTGGAACAGATTTGTGGCATGGTGCACAGCAAAGGCTGTGGATCCCCTTTCTGCCCCTCTCTCCGAGGTTCTCCTCTTTCTTCTCTCTCTTGCCCAGCAGGGCTCTGCTCTGGGCACTATCAAGGGCTACCTTTCGGCCCTTTCCGCCTTCTTAAGGCTACCTGATCAGCCATCTTTGTTCAAGTCCCCTATTGTAACAAGATTCTTGAAGGGCATCACGCACATGTATCCACCTGTTCCGTTCGTGATGCCTCAGTGGGACTTGAACCTGGTTCTGACTTTCTTGATGTGCGCTCCCTTTGAGCCGCTTCATTCCTGTCCTCTCCGTCTTCTGACTTTAAAGACGGCCTTCCTGGTTGCCATCACCTCTGCCAGGAGAGTGAGTGAGCTCCAGGCTCTTTCTGTGAAACCTCCTTTCTTGTCCATTCATCCAGACAAGGTGGTTCTTAGAACTAGACCTTCTTTCCTGCCCAAAGTAGTTTCTGCTTTTCACATCGGGCAGTCCATCACCTTACCCTCCTTCTTCCCGCCTCCGAATCCTTCAAAAGATGAAGAGCGGCTCCATCGTCTGGACCCAAAACGTGCACTTTCATTTTATATGGATCGCACACGCCAGTTCCGGGTGGATGACCAACTGTTTGTTGGCTACGTGGGTGAGAAGAAGGGACGGGCGGTACAGAAACGAACCATTTCTCGGTGGGTCGTCCTGTGCATCAAAGCATGCTACTCTTTGGCTCGGAAGGAGCCTCCTGTTGGGCTGAGGGCCCATTCCACTCGGGCCACGGCGGCTACTACTGCCCTGGGCCGGGGAGTCCCTTTGCAGGACATTTGCCAGGCGGCTACGTGGGCCTCGCTGCACACCTTTGCGAGGCATTACTGCCTGGACAGTCAAGTCCGGAGGGACGGCTTCTTTGGCCGTTCGGTCCTCCAGGATTTTCTGGTGTAGGATTGTATTGGTTCGCAGACCCACCACCGGGGTTGGTATTGCTGGGGTATCTATTCTAAGGTAAGGAATCTAATACTAACCTGTTTCTTTCAGATGAACAAGTTACTTACCTTCGGTAACGATATATCTGTAAGAAACAGTAGTTAGTATTAGATTCCTTACCGCCCCACCCATCCTCCCCGTTCTGCGAACTGATACCTAGGGTTAAGGATATCCCTTTCAGGGCCCTAGTTTCACATGGCACCAGTGTTGGTTCTCACATGGCTCTGCGTGTTCTGGCGCGGAAAAGCTGTGTGCAAAGAACTGACGTCAGCGCGCGGAGGCGGCGTCTATATACTCCAGCGACGTCATCACGGCGCACGACGCCGACGACGCGGAGCCGCAGGGGACGCCTGCAGACGACGCCTACCGACGCGCAGGGGTACTGCTACGCAAAAGTTTCCGGATCCAGACTGACGCCTGGGGATATTCTAAGGTAAGGAATCTAATACTAACTACTGTTTCTTACAGATATATCGTTACCGAAGGTAAGTAACTTGTTCGTATGGCCTCAACTTCTTCAGGGCCCAAACCACAGCAAAGGCCTCCCTCTCAATAGCTGACCAACGTTTCTCTCTAGGGGTCAGCCTTCTACTTATAAAAGCAATGGGCTGGTCATGACCATCAATATTCAGCTGAGATAGAACAGCTCCCACACCCAACTCAGAAGCATCTGTTTGGACAATGAAGGTTTTGGAGTAGTCAGGACTCTTGAGAATAGGTGCAGTGCACATGGCCTGCTTTAGGTCATCGAATGCCTTCTGACAGCTAACTGTCCAATGAACTTTCTTTGGCATTTTCTTACTTGTCAGGTCATTAAGTGGAGTCACAATGGTTCCATAATTTCTGACAAATTTCCTGTAAGAACCAGAGAGGCCCAAGAAAGCTCTGACCTGTGTCTGGGTGGTTGGAGGAGCCCAGTCCTTTATGGCCTGTATCTTGCTCTCCAGAGGTTGAACTTGGCCTCCACCTACAAGGTGGCCCAAGTATACAACTTGACTCTGCCCTATCTGGCACTTAGTAGCCTTGATAGTGAGGCCTGCCTTTTGCAGGGCCTCTAAAACTTTCCTTAGTTGGATCAGGTGATCCTCCTAGGTGGAGCTAAAGACAGCAATATCATCTAGATATGCTGCACAAAAGTCATCCAACCCAGTGAGAACTTGGTTCACCAACCTTTGAAAAGTGGCAGGTGCATTTTTCAAACCAAAGGGCATCACCACAAACTGGTAATGACCTCCTGGGGTAGAAAATGCTGTCTTGGCCTTGGCATCCTCAGCTAACCTGATTTGCCAATAACCAGCTGTCAGGTCAAATGTACTTAAGAAAGTTGCAGAAGCCAACTTATCTATCAGTTCATCTGCTCTTGGTATTGGATGGGCATCTGTCTTAGTGACAGCATTGAGACCCCTGTAGTCTACGCAAAACCTCATCTCTCTCTTACCATCCTGGGTGTGAGGTTTAGGCACTAGAACTACAGGACTAGCCCAAGGGCTCTCTGAAGGTTCAATGACTCCCAATTCCAACATCTTTTGTACTTCAGTTTTTATGCAGTCCCTGACGTGGTCAGGTTGCCTGTAGATTTTACTCTTTATAGGCAGACTGTCTCCAGTGTCCACCTCATGTGTGCACCAGTTTGTCTGACTGGGGGTCAGAGAAAACATTTGTCTGAAGGATTGAAGGACTTGCTTACAATCCTGTTGCTGATGCTCAGAGAGGCTGTCAGAAAAGACTACACCATCTACTGACCCATCATCAGGGTTCTGAGTGAGCAGGTCTGGGAGAGGGTCACTCTCTTCCTCCTGTCCCTCATCTGTGGCCATGAGCAAGCCCATGTCCTCCCTGTCAACAAATGCTTTGAGCCTATTCACATGAAGTACTCTGTGAGGGCTCCTGGGAGTTCCCATGTCCACCAAGTAGGTGACTTCTCCCTTTTGCTCAATGATGATGTGGGGTCCAGACCATTTGTCTTGGAGAGCTGCTGGGGCCACTGGCTCCAACACCCACACCTTCTGTCCTGCATGGTAAACAGTTAGGACAGCCTTTTGGTCATGCCAAGCTTTTTGAAGTTCTTGGCTGGCCTCCAGGTTTTTAGATGCCTTCTCCATGTACTCTGCCATCCTGGAGCGGATACCAAGTACATAGTCCACTATGTCAAGTTCAGGCTTTCTGAGAGGTAACTCCCATTCTTCCTTCACAAGACATAGGGGTCCTCCTACAGGATGTCCAAACAAAAGCTCAAAAGGGCTGTAACCAACCCCCTTCTGTGGGACCTCTCTGTAAGCAAACAGAAGGCAGGGTAAAAGGATGTCCCATCTTCGCCTAAGCTTTTCAGGTAACCCTTTTATCATCCCTTTGAGGGTCCTGTTGAATCTCTCAACAAGCCCATTGCATTGTGGGTGATAGGGTGTGGTAAATTTGTAATTTACACCACATTCCTTCCACATAGCAGTCAAGTATCCTGACATGAAGTTTGCACCTCTGTCAGAGACAACCTCCTTAGGGAACCCCACTCTGGAGAAAACTCCAACCAGGGCCCTAGCCACAACAGGAGCTGTAGTGGTCCTAAGGGGAATAGCTTCTGGATACCTGGTGGCATGATCCACTACCACCAGTATAAATCTGTGCCCAGATGCTGTTGGGGGGTCCATTGGTCCAACAATGTCAATCCCCACTCTTTCAAAGGGAACCCCCACCACAGGTAGTGGTATAAGGGGGGCCTTTGTTGTGCCACCTGATTTGCCACTGGCTTGGCAGGTGATACATGAGCGACAAAACTCTTTAGTGTCCTCAGACATATGGGGCCAGTGAAAGTGTGGGGCAAGCCTGTCCCAAGTCTTGTTCTGGCCTAAGTGACCTGCAAAGGGAATTTCATGGGCTAAGGTGAGAAGGAAACCTCTCAGAGACAAGGGGATGACCAGCCTCCTGGTAGCACCAGGCTTGGGGTCTCTTGCCTCAGAGTATAGGAGTCCATCGTCCCAATATACCTTATGGGCACCTGTAGCATTCCCTGCAGCCTCAGCAGCAGCCTGCTGTCTGAGGGGTTCAAGAGAGGAACAGTCTAACTGTGCCTGCCTCAAGTCTGCCCTGGAAGGTCCCCCTGTCCCAAGAAACTTAACCTGTTCAGGCTCAAGCTCTTCTAGGACAGTTCCTTCTGGGGTCTTGGGGTCAGTCTCCTGTGAGAGCTGATCCTCCACCTGAGGCAGGGGGGAAGGGTCAACCTTACCCCTACTGCTCTTTCTCTTGGGTAGTGTCTGGTCCATTCTTCCAGGATCCAGCACTAGTTCAGCTGGGCATTTCTTGGCCTGTGACCTAGTCACAGCAAGGACATGTGCTGACAAACCTAACATTTCCACATGAGTCCTATACTCCACATCTGACCATAAGGAGGATTCCAAATCATTGCCCAAAAGACAATCCATTGGGAGGTCTGAACTAACAACAACCCTTTTGAGGCCATTTACCCCTCCCCAGGAGAAGTTAACAAGTGCCATACTATGGGAGGTAGTGGCATTGCTAGCATTGGTCACCAGGTAGTCTGATCCCAGTATTACCTGGTCAGGGTCCACAAAGTTTGGTGTCACCATGGTGACACTGGCACAAGTGTCCCTGTAGGCCTGAGCCATTTTTCCATTAATCAAAGGCGTCTGCCTGTACTTGCCCAGAGTACTGGGACTTATTGTAGGGGTCATAGCCATGTCCCCAGTACAAACAAGAACAGCCTGAGTAGGTGTTCTGACTAAGTCAGAGCCCGCCTCAGTTCCCAGGGTTAACCCCACTATAGCCTTAGGAGGATTACTACCACTACTAACTGTACTAGGGGGTGCACGTGCCTTAGGGGCAGTAGTGGTAGGAGTTGGGCCTTTCTTGGTGCACTCACTAAACCAGTGAGTATTACTTTTGCAGTATTGGCACCATGGTTTCTTCTGACCATTATTCTTCTTCTTTTGGGAATTCTGGGATCACACTCTTTAGATTGTTGGGGCCCTGTTGAAGACTTCTGGTCATTTTGCTTATTCTCATTACCCTTGGGATCTACTTTCTTCTGGCCACCACCCTGGTTCTGGTTCTGCTGCTTGACCCTTGTCCTGACCCATCTGTCTGCCTTCTTTCCCAATTCTTGGGGAGAGGTCAGATCTGAGTCAATAAGGTGCTGATGCAACAACTGATTCTGACAATTACTTAAGATTTGTTCTCTCATAATTAGATTATACAATCCTGTGTAATCAGTAACTTTACTTCCCAGTAACCAGCCTTCAAAAGCCTTAGTGGCACAATCAACAAAGTCAGCCCAATCCTGAGACTGAATTTTCTGGGTGTCTCTGAACAGCAACCTGTACTGCTCAGTTGTTAAGCCAAACCCATCAATCAGTGTATTCTTCAGGACTTGGTAATTGTTAGCATCCTCAGCTCTAGTAGTGAGGAGCTTATCTCTACCTTTACCTTCAAAGGAGAGCCACAATATAGCTGCCCACTGACTCTGGGGGATGCACTGGACAGTGCAGGCCCTCTCCAGAGCAGTCATTCATTTGTGGATGTCATCCCCTTGTTTAAAGGGGGGCACTATTTTACTCAGGTGTCTAGTATCAAAACTCCGGTCTTTATCCTTAGGGATAATGCTGCCACCAGTGGGGATTGCCCCACTCAACTGTTGCTCTCTAGCAAAGGCAAGCTTCTCCTTGGCAAGGGCAAGTTCTTCCCTCTGGATCCTTAGATTAGCTTGTTTCATCCTTGCTTCATGTTCTCTCCTCTGAGGGGAAGTCATTCTCCTCTGGGGAGAAGTCATTCTCTTCTGAGAAGAGGCATGAGAGTGCACAGATCTATTGGAGTCCCTAGAATGAGACCTATCTCTTCTAACTCCAAAGTTAGGCCTGCTTAGGGTCAGTACTGGGGGTCCCCCAGATCCTTCCCTATGTAGGTCTAAGTTGGCCCTAGTAAGTCTGCTGACTAGCTCAGGACCATTGTCTGCCTCATCCCCAGAGATACCCTCTTCATCCTCCTCCTCTGCATCTACTGTGTCATGGAGGTCTGGATCACCAAGGGCACCTTCTAAGGCTGGCATACTCCCATCTGTCTGAGAGGCTTTTCTAGCATCATATGTCTCTAAGAGACCTAAGAGAAAAGGAGTGGTAGGGTTAGAACCCTGTTTCAATTTCCTGGAGGTACACAATTGTCTCATCTCCTGGAAACTGAGAGCTGCATATCTTATATGAAAATAAACTATATATTTATTAATAACACCACCTCTGAACTCTTTATGAGGTCAGAGGGCTAAGCACATGACAATACTACAAAAGAAATACGTGTTCACACAATATCTACAAGTGTGCCTGAGGGGCACGGCAAACCATATACTCAAAACAATGGAATGCGAGGAAGGAAAATACTGTAAGGAGATCCAGAGGCTGGAGGATCGCTGGGACTACGCGACAAACTAGGTAAGTAAGGGAGCAGGAGGCCCACGGGACTCACGTGCAGAGTGGGAACTCTCACGCGGGATGCGTACCAACGTCTATGGATCTTACAGTTTGGAAAGTTACGGATTCCGGACGAACCCGGCTGGATGGAGGGAAAACAACAGTGGACCTGGACACTAGGATAGTGGGCACAGACTTCAGCACCTAGAAGCTTTAGTTACCTAACCCACAGGCTGCGGGTGCATAGGGCTGAAGTTGCGTCGGGTTTGCTGCGTTGATCCCAGTGATGCCTGAAACAAGAAGTTGCTGGCAGGCAGCCAGATGGAGGAGTCCGGTGGTTCCAAGGATGGAACTGGAAGGAAGAAGTCCTGAAAGGGAAGGGGACAGAGTCTCGGTCACTAGCCAGTGACGGTGCTGGAACCAGGAGGGAACCAGATGCTGTCGCCGCAGTCAGGTGATGGAAGGGTCGCTTCTCTCTGTAGCTGCGCGGACCAGGAGCTGCTCTTCACGACCAGGCTGGAGGCACGAGCTGTCCCACGTAGTATGCTGCTGTCGGCGGTGTCGGATCGTCGATCTGGACAACAGGCCTTGGCTAATGAAAGCCACGCGGTGGAACAAAGATGGCGTCTAGAGTGGACCAGGAGGGTCCGGGGTGCTTCTCTTTCACAAGGAAGCAAGGGCCAGTCTGGGGGACCAGACTAGCAGTGTCGATTTCTTCGGGTCGTCGTCTCAGAGGTCACTAGCCAGCCGGCAAGTGACCAGACAACAGGAAGGGCAGCAACCAGGCAAAAGGGCCCCACGCAGATCACGGGGATGCTGGGGGGCTGGTCTTTGGTGCAGGAGCTGCGTCGGTGTGGGGCTTCTCAGTCCCCAATGCACTCACTCGAGGAACCCTCAGGAGTCGTGCTGGAAGCGCTGTGCAGGTTTCTTCAAGATGACCGTCTCCACGTTGCTCGTTGCACCCACGGGTCCCAGCTGTGCTGTGGATGTGGGTAGAGGTCAGAGAGGTCTGGAGGTCCGGGTCTTGTCGAGCTGGGTCGTCGGATTCCGGGATGGAAGGACTCTGCAGCAAACCGCACAGGAGCTCTATGGTGCCTGCGAAGCAGGATGGTCACTCCCTGACCATAGGGGAGATTCTTCAGTCTTCTGGTTATCAGGAGGTCGAAGGTCAAGAGTTCTTCGTGGAAGTTGTCAAGAGTAATCTAATCTGGAATGGGACCAGCTCCTACCTTTATTCAGGTAAAAAGGGCTGCACTACGACTAGGTCCCTCCCCTGGGTGGGACCAGGAAGGGGGGTGGTTACACCCCCTATCCTTTGTCCAGTTTCCCGCCAGAGCTGGGGCTGGAGTGCCCCAGCAACTGGTTGGAACCGGTGTATGCACAGGGCACCTTGTGTGCCCCAGGCATGTCTCATTCCTTTCAGCCTGAGCCTACCTAATACACAAAATCCTGTCTGGGGTGGTGCTAACACCTCCCAAGGCAGGAAACCCTTTGTCTGAGCCTCCCTCGCTGGAAGGACTCCCAGCAGCAGGAGGTCAGACTTGTGTCTGTGGTGGCAGCATCCATTTTGTGATGCTGAGGCTTGAGTTAACTTTAACCGGGGTTTACAGTTACATACATGTCGTGTCCCTCTAGAAGGGTGGAATGCTAACCCCGTCGCCAGAATTGGCGAGGGGTTAGTATTCCAATTCGTATGACACCTTACTCGACATGTTTTGATAATGCTATGCCAAAGTTAGCATTTAACCGCGAGGATTATAATGCACTTAAGAGTATATGGTATAGCGTTATCATGGAACAGCTATAAGGACTTGGTTCCGCAAGCTGCAAACAGGCTCAGCTCATGCCAGAGCACCATCTCACATAATTCCAAGCACTCTGCCTTCAGGATTGATAAGGCCTGCCATAGGAGTGACTGATAGGAATATATGTGTCCATTTTAGGGTTAGATATAGGAATACTATATCTAAAGCAAAGGGTGATTACACCACCTTTCCCCAGCTGTCCTGCAGCCAGTTGTGTCAGATTTGGGTGGCCAGCCAGGGGTGGCATAATACATGCTGCAGCCCCTGGTAGGCCCTGGGTACACCTATGCCCTGGATACCTAAGGTATACTGTACAGGGACTGATAAGGTGGCCCAGTACCAATTGGTAGATGCACCTATGGTACATGCTTGTCAATTTAGAGAGAGAACAGCTAGGCTGTGGGTCTGATTAGCAGGCCCACAGCCAGGGAAAGTCGTAAATCAGTGAAGCAAAAAGCAAAAATCTGGGGTGGCCATGGGATTGCAGACCCCACTCTCCTACACCGACCACATCGACCATCATGCTCCGGGGTCACACGCTGATGGGACGAGCAGTGTGCGACCTCATTCGGACATACTATTTATACAGGCTCCCTTGAGCCGGTGGAGGTGACGACCTCAAGACAACGCACCTGCGCGACTTAAGAGGTATTTGGACCTACGAATATTTTCGGCAGCCCACGCAGCAACCCCGTGCACACGCCTAATCCCTGCTGATGAACGTTAATGAACGCGAAACACGTGTCCAGGGATGGCAAGCACACCAGCGAACACCCTCAAGATTCAAGACTCGGGTAGAAGCGCACCCGCTGATACCGACCACATCGACCATCATGCTCCGGGGTCACACGCTGATGGGACGAGCAGTGTGCGACCTCATTCGGACATAACCTGACTATCAGTATCCTCCTCAGAGTCCTCCTCTTCTACCTCATCTTCATCAATAAGATCAGGATCAGGGGCATCCTCTGTTGAGGGCTGTCCCTCATCTGCACTAACTGGTAGGCCTGTGCTAGAGGCCTTTTGAGCATCATATTCTTCCATGAGCTCAATCAGATGTCTGAGGGTAGGGTTGGAACCCTGTTTTAACCTTCTAGATGTGCACAAGTGCCTTAGATCATGGAAAGTTAGGGTATCATATCTGGAAGGTATCCTTACAGACTCTACCTCCACTGGGAGAGATCCACTGGTTCTGCTCTCAGAGACATGATCTAGTGAGGTGTGGTGTGTGCACCTACCTACACTAAGTGTTACCTACTAAACCTCTCTAGGAGTTGTAGTCAGGGCGTGCTAGGCCCTTTGCTCTACAACAACTAAGTTCAGTAGAACTTAAATATTTTAAGACTTGAATTATATGTACCTCTAGGTACCTTAATGTGAACCTTCAAATGATATCTCAAGATATTATGGTAAAACAATCAGCAAGCTCTTATCCCAGCCGCTGCACACCAATGTGAGAAGTTGGCCTGGTATATGATGGTCACTATTCTAGTGAGCACCTTGCACCAGTCCAAACAACCCTTATGGTGGTGGTTGTAAAGTCAACCTTATAGAACAGATATCCTAGTGGTAGCATGGACAAAGCAGTCTTAGGCTAACACTTCAGAGAGCATGTGAAGCCAATTGTTTTACCAATAATAACCCCTTGAATATCAAATGAAAGGACACCACCCAAGGTATATATAAAATATATAGGTATTTATTTCTAACACTACCCCTCTGAACTCTTTATGAGGTCAGAGTTCGAGATACAGCACAAGTAACTTAAATAGCATACGTTAAGTTGCACAATTACAATTTTTCCCTAGGGGCCTCGTAAACCATATACTAAAGAAGTGGTATAAGTAGCACTGCACGAATAGTGAATAGGCCTAGGGCCTAGGAAATCGGCGGGGCTACACTGAATAACCACAGGTGAGGAAGCAGGAGTCCCACAGGACGCGTGTGCAGTGTCTAAACACACACGCGTGTTCTCATAGACTTAGAATGGGAACGTACAGTTTAGAAACTAGTTGATTTCGGACAGTCCGGGTGGACTTCGAGGAAACCCAGTTAAATTAGGACACTTGGATAGTTATTACCCACGGGAGCACCGGAGTACTCGAGTTACCTCACCCAGGGAAGCCGGGTGCGTAGGTGCGAAGTTGTCGGGTTTCGTTGTCGATTCCTATGGAGAGCTGTGAAAAGATGCTGCAGGCGACCAGGAGGAAGATGTCCGGATGGATCCAAGGGTGGATCGTAGAAGTGCAGAACCTGAAAGCAGAGGGAACAGAGTCTGGGTCACTAGCCAGTGACCAGGATGGAACCAGGACAGAACCAGATGATGTCGAGCTGCGATCAGGTGAAGAAGTGAAGCTTGTCTTTGCAGCCACGTGGACCAGGAGGCGTCGACGATGACCAGGCGCTGGATACGGACTGTCCCACGAAGGCTATCGCTGTTGGCGGTGTCGGCTTCCGGATCGGAGTCAACAAGCCTTGGCAAAGGCAACCCACGCAGGATACGAAGATCGGCTTCTAATACAGACCAGAAAGGTCTGTGGAGCTTCCCCTTTGCAGGAAAGCAGGAGCAAGCCCAGAGCAACCAGGCAAGCAGCGTTGATTCAAAATGGAGTCTTCAAGATGGCCACTAGCCAACGGGCCAGCACCCGCGAAGACGCGTCGAGAGGAAATGCAAGAGCAGGCCCCACGCGGCACTCGTGGAGTGTGGAGGGCTGAGCTTCGGTGCACTTACGACTCGTCGTTGGGGCTTCTCAAGTCCCAATGCACAACTTCGAGGATGTGTTGGACTTGACCCTTCTGGCAGGTTCACCCCTAATCTTTTTGCTTTTAATATGTGATCTGTGTTAGTGATTTTTGCTCTCTGCGCACTTTTTCCCTGTGTCCCAGAGTAAAGTTCGTGCGTGTAGTGAGTCTGGCCTGCCCTCCCATAGGAATGCATGGGGAATGTGTGTGTCCATGTTAATTCCTGATGTGTGGGGAGTGCAGGCTCGAGTTTGGTATGTGCGAACTCGTGAGATTGAATGCTGCGCAATGATGTATGCGGCGTGTATGTGTCTAGTGGGGAAGTGCCACTTCTAGACATTGGTGTGGGTGTGCAGTGAGTGTGCTGACGTGTGATTGGCTGGAGCTGGCTGGCGAGCCTGGCTCCAGGAGTCTGGATGGGTCTGCCCGGTGGTGAGTGGAGAGATTAGCATGAGTGATGTGAGGGAGGGGTGCACCTGGGTCCTGAATAGGGCTGGGCTTTCCCCACACAATGCTGGCTCCGCTCCCTGTGGTGCGACTGATGACCCTAGCCTGCCTGGTGAATGGAAAGAGTGGCTGGGGAAAACAAAGTACTCCAAAGCCAGCTGCGACTGGTTTCTCCCCCACCCTGCACCCTGAGACAAAGGATTTTACAGTATAAGAAGGGGCTGTGTCCTCTTACAATTTGTTCTCTTCCAGGATCCTATCTGAGGGGGTCTACTGCTGCTGCTAGGCGCCAGGAGGACCGCCACTTGGACTGCCTCCCTGCCTGGAGGCCCAGCGAGCTGGCTCTGGGCCCAGCCTTGCCCCCCCTGCCTGCCTCCATAACTTTTGCTGGAGCTTTATTTTACTTATAGCGCTTGAGAGTGCTTTATCTTGCCCTTAAGCGCTTGGGAGCGCTGTACTTTGTCTTTAGCGCTTGGGAGCGCTTTATTTGTATTCTAAGCGCCTGGGAGCGCTGTATATTGCCCTCTGGCGCCTGAAAGCGCCTTATTTGCTCTGGCCGGTGCCCACCCGGCATTTTTCACCCCGCATCTTGCCCGTGAAATCACCGCCGGGGCCGAGAGAGTGCAGCCGCTGACATCACCCGGGGAGCCGCACTGCCATTGGTTAAGGCCGCGGGAGGCTCGCTGGGCGACCCGCGCTGCTATTGGCCGACAGCAGAGGAGAGGAGAACCGGTGTAGAGGCAGGCGGGGCTCCAGTGCGGAAGGAGAGCCCTGCATGCTGCTGGACCCGGCCGGTGCCTTCCCCCCGCAGTGACCGGAGCGCCGCAGACAGCTGGTGAGTGACAAGAAGGAGAGGGGGGTGTCGGGGCACATTGCCGGTACCCGCCCCTCCCCTCCCCTCCAGTGCGAGTGCCGTCGGGCTGAGAGGCCCGTGGGGCCTCATTTGTTGCCGAGCCCCGAGAGGCTCGTGGGGGGCATAAATTGTTCTAGGGCCCCCGTGGCTCGTGAAGGCCACATTTGTTTCGAGTCCCCCGAGAGGGACTCCCACGTAGAAGGGGCCATTTGTTCTCCAAGCCCGGAGAGGCTCCAAGCGGTCCAGTTGTTGACGAGCCTGAGAGGCTCCTGGGCACACAGTTCTTCAGAGCCTGTGAGGCTCAGACCCGGCATCGTTATTGAGGAGCCCAGAGAGGCTCCAGGCGCCCCAGTTGTTGCGTAGAGCCCACGAGGCTCCTAGGCATACCGTGCTCGAGCCCAGAGAGGCTCAGGGGGCCATTCTGTTTATTTATAGCAACAAGGCTCTTGGGGGACACATTCAGTTGGTTAGAGCCTGCGAGGCTCCCACGCTGTGTTTGGCCCCATTGTTGTTCTTGAACCCACGAGGCTCCAACGTTGGCCCCATCAGTGTTTTCAGCTGCCCAGTACTTAGTGGGCAGCTGCCACATTTAGGCTTGTTCTTGGCTGCCTGCGCAGCCTGCCCTGACTTTTGCACTAAGGGCATTTGAGCCCTTGAAAGGCCAGTTGGCCTGAGGATCTGAAAGAGACACGTTAGTATTAGATTCCTTACCTTAGATTCCTTACCTTAGAATATCCCCAGGCGTCAGACTGGATCCGGAAATTTTTGCGTAGCAGTACCCTTGCGCGTCGGTAGGCGTCGTCTGCGGCTCCGCGTCCGTCGTCGGCGTCGTGGGCGCCGTGATGACGTCGTCGGAGTACTTAGACGCCGCCTCCGCGTGCTGACGTCAGTTCTTCTTTTTTCCGCGCCAGCAAGCGCAGATCTGGAACAAGCAGTAACCCTAGTCAATTTTGACTAAACTTTTTGATCCTTTTTGATGACTATTTCGAGTCTCTCCACTCCGAAAACGGTGCCGATAGGGATGCCCGGCTTCAAGCATTGCGACGATTGCGACCGGCTGATGTCGGTCACGGATCCTCACCGCGTGTGTTTGTCGTGTTTGGGCGTCGACCACGACGACAAGGCCTGCTCCGACTGCCGGGCTCTCTCTTCGAAAGCCAGGCGGGAGCGGTCCCGTAGGCGACTCGAACTCCGGCAGTCGGTCCCGCGCCGCGAGAGGTCCCGATCCCATGGGAGGTCGAGGGACAGGTCGCGGGCCCGGAGCCTCCACAGCTCCAAAAGTAGGCCGCACTCCTCCGGGTCGAAGTCGTCGTCAGGTAAGCGGCACAAGAAGTCCAAGCGGCGTCATCGCTCCTCGGACTCCCCCCGACGCTCGTGCGATGCGGCCGGGGGTTCGGGTGACACCGCCCACGCGGCTCCGTCGGAGTCGCGGGCGCCCCGTCCAGCCCCATACCCTACGGTCCCTGGGCTCGACGCGACGCCGGAGGAGGTCGAGCGCTTCCTCATGGCCATGAGGAAACTCTCTCCTCCGACGGGCTCCGCGGCGCCTCCGGGCCCAGCGGACCCGTCTGGGAGCCCTAGCGGGTCGGCGGCTCCGGCCCCGACGCCGTCGGGTGCTTCGGCCCCGACGCCGCCAATGCCTTCGGGCCCGGCGCCGCAGGCCCTTGTTATCCCGACGCCGCCGGCGCCTTCGGGCCCGGCGCCGAGGGGTCCAGTTGTTCCGACGACGCCGGTGCCTTCGGGCCCGGCGCCGTAGGACGCCGATGGTCCTCCTTCGGGATCTGGTTTGTCGCCGGTGGATCTGACGACCTCCCCGGCGTCGGACCCTCAGGTGTCGCCTCCGGCGCCGTCCTCGGGCGGCGCCGACCCCGGTTCTACTTCCGTTCCTGTTCGGCCGTCGGGGCGGCCCCGTTGGGTGCCGCTCCAGACGCCGTTGGGTGAATTTCACTTTTATGAACAGGCCCCATTGGTTGAGGACCCTGAATTTCAGGAGATGGGTGAAGGAGAGGACTGGGAGGGGTCTGAGGACCCTTTGACCAGGGAGTGTCAGTCTCATGAGGACTGGACAGAAGACCTTGGGGAGGCCAGTGGCCTGGACACCTCTCCAGACCCTGGGTTTGTCTCCCCTCCTACCGTGGCTTCGGAGGAGGGGGCAACATATAGTGTGGTGCTGATGAGGGCTGCCAAGGCCTTAAACCTTGAGCTCCCCGTTGCGGCCATGAGGACTAACCTCCTCACTGAGGTCCTTAAACCGCAGTCAAGCTCGGCCGAGCCTCTGCTGCCCTTTAATGAGGCCTTGACTGACGTTCTTCTGGGCACTTGGTCCAAGCCCGCTACGGGTTCGCCCGTAGAAAGGAACGTGGCCAGACACCACCGCCCCGCCCCGGGCGACCCATGTTTTCTGTCCTCCCACCCTACCCCCGAGAGCCTGGTTATCCAGGCCTCCAATTCCCAAACCGCATTCCCGTCGGCCCCGCCGGATCGGGAATCCAAGAGGTATGACCAGTATGGGAAGAAGATCTTCTCATCCATTAGTTTGGGCCTGCGGTCTTCCAACACCGCCTGCCTCTTGGGACGTTGCACCCACTCTGTGTGGGATAAGGTCGCGGAAGTGCTGCCAGAGTGTCCGTTGGAGGTACGGGCCAAACTCGGCCAAGCCCTTGTGGAGGGCCGGGATGCAGCCAAGTATTCCATCCGGTGTGGGCTGGATACCACTGACTCGCTGGGTAGAGCGATGGCAACGACGGTGGCGGTCAGACGCCACGCCTGGCTGAGGTCCGCCAACTTCTCGGCAGATGTCCAGAGCACGCTCATGGACATGCCGTTCGATGGCCGTCGCCTCTTTGGCGACAAGGCAGACCATGCGCTTGAGCGTTTTAAGGACTCCAGGGCTACGGCTAAGTCCTTAGGCCTCTCGGGCCAACGCCAGCAACCGGCTGCCTATCACTCCTTTTGTGGCCACGGAAGGGGTGCGCCCGCACGTGCCGCCAGCCACGCGCCGCAGGGCAATACCCAACGCGGTGGCGGCCGTGGGAACCGCCGTCCGGGCGGTCATGGGCAGCGGCGAGGTCAGTCCACACCTTCCCCCGCAGCATCCACCTCAAAACCCTCCTAGTCCGTGCTTTCAGGCCCATGTGACGCCAGTGGGGGACAGGGTTCGCCATCACCACCTCCACTGGCGCACTGTCACGTCGGACAGGTGGGTGCTGCAGATCGTCCGAAGGGGCTACTCCCTCTCCTTCGAGGCGACTCCTCCAACCATGCCACCGCAGAACCACCGTGTATCGGGGGATCACTTGCGACTTCTGCAGGAGGAAGTTACGGCCCTCTTGGCCAAAGGGGCCATCGAGCGCGTTCCTGGGCCAGAAGTAGGGTGTGGTTGCTACTCCCACTACTTTCTGGTACCCAAGAAGGGCAAAGGGGGCCTGCGCCCTATCTTGGACCTACGGAACGTCAACGGCTTCCTCCGGAAGGAGAAGTTCAAGATGCTGACACTGGCTCAGGTCTTAGCTGCCCTGGATCCAGGAGACTGGATGGTGGCGTTGGACTTGCAGGACGCTTATTTCCACATCCCCGTCCTGCCGGCCCACCGGCCCTACCTACGGTTCACGGTTGGCCACGAGCACTTTCAGTTTACCGTGCTCCCCTTCGGCCTTACCAGCGCCCCACGGGTGTTCACAAAGGTGATGGCGGTGGTCGCAGCTCATCTGCGCAGGTTGGGGATTTCAGTCTTCCCCTACCTCGACGACTGGCTGTTGAAGGCGGGCTCGCCCCTGACAGTCGTCAGCCACCTCCAGACTACGGCAGACCTCCTGCATCAGCTGGGGTTCTCGATCAATGTGCCAAAGTCACACCTGTGCCCCTCTCAGAAGCTCCTCTTCATCGGAGCGGTTCTAGACTCGGCGCAGTTTCGGGTTTATCCACCCGAGCAGCGGGTCTGGGATATTCAGGCTCTGATTCCCATCTTTCAGCCGTTATCCCGGGTTTCGGTCAGGTTGACGCTGCGGCTTCTGGGGCTGATGGCCTCCTGCATCCTGCTGGTGCATCACGCTAGGTGGCGGATGCGGGCTCTGCAGTGGGACCTGAAGTTTCAGTGGGCCCAGCATCAGGGCAACCTATCCGACCATGTCCTGATCTCGGAGGGCACTGCGAGACAGCTGCAGTGGTGGCTTACGGACCGCGATTGGGTCAGCGGCAGATCCCTCTCCCTACCCCAACCGGAGCACGTAGTTGTGACGGACGCGTCCCTCCAGGGCTTGGGAGGCCACATGGGAGAGGCGGAGATCAGAGGCCTCTGGTCTCCGGCGGAGTCCCGGCTCCACATCAACCTGTTGGAGCTCAGGGCGATTCGTCTGGCACTGAAGGCATTCCTCCCCTCTGTCCGGGGGAGTGTAGTGCAGGTGTTCACGGACAACACCACCGCCGTGTGGTACTGCAACAAAGAAGGCGGTGTGGGGTCGTGGATCCTTTGTCAAGAGGCTCTTCGCCTTTGGCAATGGCTGGAACGCCAGGGCGTGACCCTGGTGGCTCAACACCTGGCGGGTTCTCTGAACGCCAGGGCGGACGAGCTCAGCCGTCGGTGCATGATGGATCACGAATGGCGTCTGAACTCGGAAGTGGCGCAAGGCCTCTTTCAGCGATGGGGAGAGCCTTGGTTAGATCTATTCGCCACCGAAGAGAACGCGCAATGTCATCAGTTCTGCGCGTTGGAAATTCCAAGGCAGCACTCGCTCGGAGACGCTTTTCGTCGCGAGTGGAGTTGCGGTCTGTTGTACGCCTTTCTGCCTATACCACTTCTGCCCAGAGTGCTGAAGAAGATCAGGCACGACCGGGCCCAAGTCATCCTTGTGGCTCCGGACTGGGCTCGAAGGTACTGGTATCCCGAGCTACTCAGTATGTCAGTCGATCCCCCGGTTCGTCTGCCTCTTCAGGAGGACCTTCTGTCGCAGCAGCAGGGGACGGTCCTCCACCCGAACCTGTCCAGTCTCCACCTCCATGCTTGGAGATTGAGCGGCGACAGTTGAGGCCATTTGACTTGCCTCCTGAAGTCTGTAACGTCATTCTGGCAGCCAGGCGTCCCTCCACAAAGTCGGTATACGCCTGCAGGTGGAACAGATTTGTGGCATGGTGCACAGCAAAGGCTGTGGATCCTCTTGCTGCCCCTCTTTCAGAGGTTCTTCTCTTCCTTCTTTCTCTTGCCCAGCAGGGCTCTGCTCTGGGCACTATCAAGGGCTACCTTTCTGCCCTTTCAGCCTTTTTCAGTCTACCTGATCAGCCTTCTTTGTTCAAGTCCCCTATTGTGAACAGATTTCTTAAAGGCATCACTCACACATTTCCCCCTGTTCCGTTTGTGATGCCTCAGTGGGACTTGAACCTGGTTCTAACTTTTCTGATGTGCGCTCCCTTTGAGCCACTTCACAATTGCCCTCTTCGCCTTCTGACTCTGAAGACTGCTTTCCTGGTTGCCATCACCTCTGCCAGGAGAGTGAGTGAGCTCCAGGCTCTTTCTTGTACTCCACCTTTCCTTTCTGTCCATCCGGACAAAGTGGTGCTTCGTACCAAACCATCTTTCCTGCCCAAGGTTGTCACGGCCTTCCACATTGGGCAGTCTATCACCTTGCCTACCTTCTTTCCGCCTCCGCATCCCTCTAAAGAGGAAGAGCGGCTCCATCGTCTGGACCCAAAACGTGCGCTCTCGTTTTATCTGGATCGCACACGCCAGTTCCGGGTGGATGACCAACTCTTTGTTGGTTACGTGGGCGCTAAGAAGGGGAAAGCGGTGCACAAGAGGACCATCTCCCGGTGGATCATCTTGTGTATCCAGGCATGCTACTCTTTGGCTAGGAAGGAGCCCCCTGCTGGATTGTGGGCTCATTCTACCCGAGCCACGGCGACTACCACTGCCCTGGGCAGGGGTGTGCCCTTACAAGACATCTGTCAGGCAGCTACGTGGGCATCGCTGCACACGTTTGCAAGACACTACTGCCTGGACAGCCAAGTCCGGAGGGATGGCTTCTTTGGCCGTTCCGTCCTCCAGGACTTTCTGGTGTAAGTATTGGTTCGCAGACCCCCCACCGGGGTTGGTATTGCTGGGGTATCTATTCTAAGGTAAGGAATCTAATACTAACGTGTCTCTTTCAGATGCACAAGTTACTACTTGTGTAAGTATATATCTGTAAGAGACATTAGTTAGTATTAGATTCCTTACCGACCCACCCATCCTCCCCGTTCTGCGAACCAATATCTACGGTTAGGGTTGTCCCCTTCAGGGCCCTAGTTTCAATGGCACCAGTGTTGGTTTTTAACATGGCTCTGCGTTTCTGGCGCGGAAAAGCTGTGTCTAATAACTGACGTCAGCACGCGGAGGCGGCGTCTAAGTACTCCGACGACGTCATCACGGCGCCCACGACGCCGACGACGGACGCGGAGCCGCAGACGACGCCTACCGACGCGCAAGGGTACTGCTACGCAAAAATTTCCGGATCCAGTCTGACGCCTGGGGATATTCTAAGGTAAGGAATCTAAGGTAAGGAATCTAATACTAACTAATGTCTCTTACTGATATATCGTTACACAAGTAGTAACTTGTGCGACAGTTCTAGTGTTGTGCCTATGTGCACCTTGCGCAATTTGTGATTTACTTGCCAACGTGATTTCTGCGCAATCGTTATTACCTGCACCTCTGAATGTTTTATGCATCATGTGTTTTGCTTCTTTCCCTTTGCTATGTGTTTAATGCTTAGGTGATTGTTTTTCCTTCTATAGGTCCTGCTAATAAGGTCCTAGTTCCCTGCGTGATTTTCCTAAGGTGGTTAGGGTTGCGTAGGAGGTATTTACCCTTTACCAGTAATTCCTGGTTGTGTGCTACATGTACTATTTTGGTGCTACAGTCATTATATGTTCTATGTGCTAAGTGTTATACCTACGAGAATTATTATTCCTACTAAGTGCTAATTACAACAAGTGCTAGTTCTAAAAGTGCATACCCCTGACAGTGTTCCAGGTGGCCCTGTCCTGTACATAATCCCCTGTAAATTCTGCCCGTGCCTGTTGGCACATTGTAAAGTGTGTGTTTTATCTAATGTGTTTTACTATAATACAAAGGCTATTTTTTATATAACCTTGTGTGGAGTTTCCTTTGTGGTGGGCCTTGGGTGTTGTTCCTGGGTGCGCGCAAACGCTTTACACATCGCCTCCGAGATTAGCCTTGCTGCTCGCGTTACGTTACCTAGAGGGTGAGCATGGGTTATCTTGGTGTGTAACTCCCTTGCCCTGACTTAGGAAGTGGTGGTCTCTGACTGACTTTGGCGCGAGCCCTGGCCAGCCAGGGACCCCGCTTCTAACAACGCCTCAGAAGCTGCACAATTCAGCAAAGAGCAAAATGACCAAGTGTCCGGTCCCACGTCTCTCGTGTTCGCCACGGGTCTCAGCTTTGCTGGAGGTGTGGGTCGGGGTCAGAGAAGTCTGGAAATCCAGTCCTGTGAAGCAGGGTCGTCGGGATCCTTCGGGAGCGATGGGAAAGCAACCGGCAATTCGCTAGGTGGTGCCTGTATGCACAGGGTGGTCACTCCTTGACCACAAGGGAGATTCTTCAGTCTTCTAGTTTTAGTAGAATGTCGAAGGTCCAGAGTTTCGTGTCAGAGTTTCAGTTCAGGAAAATCTACAGTCTCTAGACTCAGCACCTAGCTTTATACGAATTAAAGGGGCTGGATTACCTACTAGGTCCCTCCTATGGGTGGGACCAGGGAAGGGGGTGGTTACACTCCTTTCCCTTTGTCCAGTTTCGCGCCAGAGCTGGGGCTGGAGTGCCCCAGCAACTGGTTTGAACCGGACTATGCATGGAGCACCTTGTGTGCCCCAGGCAGTGACTCATTCCTTTCAACCCACCCTGCCCCAATACACTATGGCCTGTCTGGGGAGGTGCTAGCACCTCCCAAGGCCGGAAACCTATTGTCCAGGCCTCCTTCGCTGGAAGGGCTCCCAGCTGCAGGAGGTCAGACTTGTGTCTGTGGCAGCAGCATCCATTTTGTGATGCTGAGGCTCTGTTTAACTTTAACCAGGTAAAGCTACAACTACATGTCTTCTCCCTCTAGAAGGGTGGAATGCTACCCCGCCGCCAGAACTGGCGGGGGGTAGTATCCCAAAGCGTATGACACATTACACAACATGTTTTGATAAAGCCAAACCAAAGTTAGCATTAACCGCGAGGATTATAATGCACTTAAGAGTATATGGTATGGCTATATCATAGAACAGCTGTAAGGACATGGTTCCGAAAGCTGCAGACAGGCTCAGCTCATGCTAGAGCACCATCTCACATAAAACCAAGCACTCTGCCTCCAGGATTGTTAAGACCTGCCATAGGAGTGACTTATAGGTATATATGTGTCTATATATAATGGTAGGTATAGGAATACTATACCTAAGCAAGGGGTGATTACACAACCTTGCCCCGGCTGAGTGATCAGCCAGTTGTGTCAATTTGGATGGCCAGCTAGGGGTGGCATAATTTATGCTGCAGCCCCTGGTAAGCCTTGGATGCACCTATGCCCTAGGTACCTATGGTACACTATACAGGGCTCACAAGGTGACCCAACATCCAATTAGAGATGTACCTAAAGTACATGGAGGTCATTTTACAGTGAGAGCAGATAGCCTGTGGCCCTGATTAGCAGGATCCCAGGCCAACCAAGTTAAAAACCAGCTAAACACCAGGCAAAAAGTTGGGGGTAACCATAGTCAGATATCCATCCTCCTACAACCCTTACCTGTCAACAATCTTCTGCCTTGCGTGGAGATTGAGCGATGACAGTTAGCAGCTTCCGATCTTTCGCCTGAAGTCTGTGACGTTATCTTGGCAGCCAGGCGTCCCTCCACCAAGACGGTTTGCGTCTGCCGTTGACCAAAATTAGTGGCATAGTATACAGAAAGACAAATTGATCCCCCTTCTGCCCCCCTTTCTCAGGTTCTGCTGTTCACCCTTTCCCTTGCCCGGCAGGGCTCTGCCCTGGGCACTCTGTAGGGCTGTCTATCTGCCAATTCAGCTTTTCTATGACTGCCCATTCTCAGTCATCCCTCTTTAAATCCTCTATTGTACATAGCTTTCTGAAAGGTTTGCTACATTTGTTTCCACCTTCTCCCTTTGTTATGCCTCAGTGGGACCTCAATCTCGTGTTCACTTTCCCTATGTGTGTCTCCTTTGAGCTTCTACTCTATTGTCCACTCAGGCTTCTTGCCTTCAAGATGTCCTTCCTGGTTGAACCAACGTCTGCCCAGATGGTCAGTGAGCTTCAGGCCTTATCATCCAAGCCTTCGTATCTTAACATCTATCCAGTCAAACTGGTGCTTCCTACAAGACCTTCCTTTCTTCCAAAAGTGGCCACTCCATTTCATTTAGGCCAATCCATCACTCTGCCTACTTTATATGCTCCGCCTCACCCTTCCAAAAAAGGGGAGTGACTCCACCATTGGACCCAAAAAGAGCATTGTCGGTCTACCTTGATGGCACCCCAGAGTTCTGGGTGAATGACCAACTCTTCAAGGAATATGAGCAAAGAAGGGACAGGCTTTACAGAAAAAGGACCATCTCATGATGTATCATACTCTGTATCAAAATCTGCTGCGCATTGGCTAAAAAACAACTCCCTAAGGGTTTGCGTGCTCATTCCACCAGAGCTAAAGTTTCTACAACTGCATTAGCTCACTGTGTTCCAGTCTTGGACATTTGCAAGTAAGCAACATGGGCTTCTCTGCACACGTTTATCAAACACTACCGTGTGGACCCTTGGTACTCATAGAGTGGCCCATGGCAGCCCACGGACCTTGCAGGTAATGTACCCATGGCCCCCTAGAGAGAGAGAGAGATAAAGTAGAGAGAGAGAGAGAGAGAGAGAGAGAAAGTGGAGAGAGAGGGAGAAGGTGGAGAGAGAGAAAAAGGGAGAGAGGCTGCTAATGAGAGAGAGAGAGAGAGGGGGGGAGGGAGAGAGAGTGGAGAGAGGAGAGTGAGACTGACTAGGAGAGTGAGACTGACTAGGAGAGTGAGACTGACTAGGAGAGTGAGACTGACTAGGAGAGTGAGACTGACTAGGAGAGTGAGACTGACTAGGAGAGTGAGACTGACTAGGAGAGTGAGACTGACTAGGAGAGCGAGACTGACTAGAAGAGCGAGACTGACTAGAAGAGCGAGACTGACTAGAAGAGCGAGACCGACTAGAAGAGCGAGACCGACTAGAAGAGCGAGACCGACTAGAAGAGCGAGACCGACTAGAAGAGCGAGACCGACTAGAAGAGCGAGACCGACTAGAAGAGCGAGACTGACTAGAAGAGCGAGACTGACTAGAAGAGCGAGACTGACTAGAAGAGCGAGACTGACTAGAAGAGCGAGACTGACTAGGAGAGAGAGACTGACGAGGAGAGAGAGACTGACGAGGAGAGAGAGACTGACGAGGAGAGAGAGACTGACGAGGAGAGAGAGACTGACGAGGAGAGAGAGACTGACGAGGAGAGAGAGACTGACGAGGAGAGAGAGACTGACGAAGAGAGAGACCGACGAGGAGAGAGAGACTGACGAGGAGAGAGAGACTGGCGAGGAGAGAGAGACTGACGAGGAGAGAGAGACTGACGAGGAGAGAGAGACTGACGAGGAGAGAGAGACTGACGAGGAGAGAGAGACTGACGAGGAGAGAGAGACTGACGAGGAGAGAGAGACTGACGAGGAGAGAGAGACTGACGAGGAGAGAGAGACTGACGAGGAGAGAGAGACTGACGAGGAGAGAGAGACTGACGAGGAGAGAGAGACTGATGAGGAGAGAGAGACTGATGAGGAGAGAGAGAATGACTGACTGGGAGACTGACTGACTAGGAGACTGACTGACTAGGAGACTGACTGACTGAGAGACTGACTGACTGAGAGACTGACTGACTGAGAGACTGACTGAGAGACTGACTGACTGAGAGACTGACTAAGAGACTGACTGACTGAGAGACTGACTGACTGAGAGACTGACTGAGAGACTGACTGACTGAGAGACTGACTGACTGAGAGACTGACTGACTGGGAGACTGACTGACTAGGAGACTGACTGACCAGGAGACTGACTGACTGAGAGACTGACTGACTGAGAGACTGACTGAGAGACTGACTGACTGAGAGACTGACTAAGAGACTGACTGACTGAGAGACTGACTAAGAGACTGACTAAGAGACTGACTGACTGAGAGACTGACTGACTGAGAGACTGACTGAGAGACTGACTGACTGAGAGACTGACTGACTGAGAGACTGACTGACTGGGAGACTGACTGACTAGGAGACTGACTGACCAGGAGACTGACTGACTGAGAGACTGACTGAGAGACTGACTGACTGAGAGACTGACTGAGAGACTGACTGACTGAGAGACTGACTGACTGAGAGACTGACTGAGAGACTGACTGACTGAGAGACTGACTGACTGAGAGACTGACTGACTGAGAGACTGACTGACTGAGAGACTGACTGAGAGACTGACTGACTGAGAGACTGACTGACTGAGAGACTGACTGACTGAGAGACTGACTGACTGAGAGACTTGAGAGACTGACTGACTGAGAGACTGACTGACTGAGAGACTGACTGACTGAGAGACTGACTGACTGAGAGACTGACTGACAGTGAGACTGACTGGCAGAGAGAATGACTGACTGAGAGAGACTGACTGATGGAGACTGACAGAGAAAGGCTGACTGACTTAGTTTAGATCCGTTTTTCCTGTGCCTGGGGAGCTGTTTCTTATTTACATTCGCTGTGGTTGGTGCCACTGTTTTTATAAAAAGCCCAAGCATTTTTTCAGCTAGTTCCTACACACATCCGGTCGATTGTTGATTGCGACTGGCTGGATCCCGTTGAGATCTTTTGTAGGATTACTTCGCCGACCCTCCTCTGGTGGGTATAGCTGTAGTATTTAATTCAAACATTAAAGAACCGGTGGCTAGATGTGGCTCAGATGAAAAAATTAATTACCTTTGATAACGTACTATCTGGTAGAGACAGTCTAGCCGCAGATTTATTAACGCCCTGGCCATCCTCCCCACACTGCGAAGATGTGTAGTGAAAGGGTTATACCCCTTTTTCAGTACTAGTTCTATATATCAGTGAACAATGTTCATGTGATTGTGTGATTTAACCGTTGGGTCTTGCCCCTTTATCTTGAGTTGGTAGTGCTATACCTTTTGTTTATGATTGCTTTGTCATACTGTGAACGACCTAAAAATGTAAGGGTTATGTCCCTTTTCAGTACTGATTTTGTACACCGGAGATTTCTGTCTTATGCAGTGGTGTGACTCAACGAACCATTTGGTCTTGTCTCATAGGTTTTGTCTTGGTATTACCATACCATTCATTTCCATTGGTGAGTGATCAATATAGTTAGAGGCGGTTCTTTTGCAAAGATGGTTTATCCACCAGTGTTCAGGGTTTCTTGTAGCTTGTGATTCATCCCTTTATTTAAGGTCTTTTCCTCAGTCTTTGTCTGGTATTATCAAACTATTTATTGTTTGTTTCAAATTTTTGTTTCTAGGATTTTTTTGTATCTTTTTGGCACACTGTTTTCGCAGCCAGTTTCTATTATGGCTCCGCGTTCTGGTGCGAAAGGTATCTCAGAAAAAAATGACATCCGTGCGCTGGAGGGGACTTATGTGGTTCTACTGATGTCAGAATCGGAGTCCATGCCATCATGGAGCTGTAGGACTCCGTCCCCCGGCACGCAGAGGTACTACTGAAAAATTTCCGGATCCGGTCTGACGCACAGGGAGAATGCAAACGTTAAGGAATCGGCGGCTCGACTGTGTCTCTGTGTCTCTACCAGATAATACCAAATGGAAGTAACTTGTATGTTAGGACGAGGTGTTTGGTACCAAACACCTTGAGGTACAGTGAAGCCATCATGTAGCTGGGGAACTCCTAATTACAAGTGTCACGCCCATATACTTCTCTGTGACTTTGTAATTTCTAAGGTTTGGCTTAGATATTACAGGGTCACATCTACTCATGCAGATATGCCCACACATGGGGCATAGTGCACCCTGCCTACGGGCTGTGAGACCTACTGTAGGCGTGACTTTCCTATACCACATGCAGTGCTGGGTAGGTATGGCACACAACTCTTTGGTTTACTCTTCATCAAGACACGCAGCCTGCAGTGGCAGTTTGCATGGGTTTGGTGAGGGTTTTCTTTGGGTGGCAACATTTGTGCTGAAGCCCTTAGGGACCCTCTTTAGGTCCAATGCCCCAGGTACCAGGGGTACAATTTAATAGGGGCTTGCAGGGTTCTTAAAGGTGTGCCAGTTGTGGAACAATAGTATAGTTTAGGGAAAGAACACTGGGTCTTAGGGACCTGGTTAGCAGGAACCCAGCACTCTTTCAATCAAAGTTGCCACAGATACCGGGCATAAAGTGGGGGGTAACCATGTCAAATGAGGCACTTTCCTACAGATGGACATTTAAGATTTGGTAAAAGCATTCATCATGATAATGGGCACTTACACACAAAATATCTTTTTTCAGAATGTTAATACAGGTGTATTATTTGACCCTGATAAGTGATATAAACAAATATGAGTTACACCTTAAAGTAAGAGACAATACAGAACATACACTAAACAAGGGAGGATTTTACATTAATAAATATATAAAAATGATTTAAGTTTAGAACTACCATTATTTTTACAGTGATTTTAAAAAAGGTTTCAGCTTGTCTAGTGCAATATCTCATATTAAATGTAAATTATTTCAATAAAGTGTAATGCATATGTTTAAAATTTGATAGTTTACGAAAAATAATTAAACGTACTTGTATGGGCACATTTAGAATGTTTGATTATTGTCAATTTTTGTGTAAGTGTCTGTAATCATGAGGACAGCTTGCCCCAAATTAGAAAATTAAATAAAATGATACAGGTGGTTTCTTAAAGTTCTCATACAACAACATTACATGCATTACACATTAGTAAAAGTTAAAAATGCATGCGTCCAGTGCTATTAAAAATAGACAATTTAAAAGGAAACAAGTAAAAAAAGAAGCTTACCTACGATTCCGACGACAAAGGGATTGATTTGCACTGTGGTCATGTGTAGCAGTAGCAAGGGGAGGTCTTGGCCCGTAGGGTTCATAGTGGAAAAGGAAGTGGGAAAAAGAAAAAAAAAGTATGTTTCTACCATATATCCCTGTGAAACGGCCAACTCTGATATGGAGGTTTACCCGCCACAGTAACGTCAACGGGAAGGCACATTGTAATTCGCCTGGCGGAGAAATGGGCTGAACTCCCTCTGACAGCTGCTTTTGCCATTAACGCCGTGGACGCAGATGGAAAAACCTGGCATAGATGGCAGTACTCAGACAGACTATTGTCATTAGACCCGCCAACCTCTAAATAGAGCTGACAGACCCGCCTAGTAGGTGGGTGGGGCATCTGACGGAAAAGCAACAGTGGGACCAGATCTGCGAAGGTGTAAATCAGGCTCCAAGTGAAGCTTGGCTGCAGTTCTGTGTCTCAGTATTCTCCTCTTGCCTCAATGCCAAGCAGAGAGTACTTTTATTTTGCATAGGGGACCCTTAAAAATGCTTTATTTTAGACTAGTGCCCATAATGGCCCTGGGCCAAACCCATAAATGGTGATGGAAGGAATGCTTTAAATACGTTGCAATGCTTGCATTCGTTCAGGGATTGCATTCCAACCCATAGTTCTTTTGCCTACAATGTCGCCTAGTTAGGACCCAACATTTTCAAATCACCTTTTATTCTGCTCTAATATGAACAGTCCGACCTGAGTTAACAGGCCAGGTCCGCCCTGAACTGGAACACAAAGATCCCAAGACCTGTTTTTCACTGATTGGAGAAATTGTAGCTTGGTTCCAGTGACATATTTAGGGTGTTACATCAAACACACAAAAGGTGATGGGAGGAATGCATGCAAAAAGTATATCCACCTGCAGTTGCAGTTGACTCCAGTAAGGGCAATTGATATGCCCGACTTAAGTCCCGTGCTCACTGTGCCATAGGACTCAAGCTACATCTGACTGACAAGCCCCAAGTAGGGCGAAAATGGTCTTAGGTTGTTTGTGGGTCCTTGGGGAGGGACCTTGCCAGGCAGTAAAGGATGGAATATTCCCATGTGTTGTCACTTTGTAGGCACACTATCACAATACCTTGAACATTTAGTATAAGGGACTTCAAAGGCACCCTATCATAATAACTTGAACATTCAGTACAGGGATAAAGGTCACTGTTCAAATGTTGTCTTCTTATTGTCTATTAGGTAACAGAGCTATCACAGCAGGGGACAGTTCTTAACCCAAACCTATCCAGTCTCCACCTCCTTGCGTGGTGGTGGACCGCCGACAGTTGACAGCTTTCGACCTTCCGCCCAAAGTCTGTTTGTTTATCTTGGCAGCCAGGAGTCCCTCCGCTAAGTTGGTATACGCCTGTAGATGGAAGAAGTTTGTGGCATGGGGCACAGCATAGGCTGTGGATCCCCTTTGTGCCTCTCTTTCAGAGGTCCTTTTGTATACACTTTCTTTGGCCCAGCAGGGCTCTGCTCTGGGCACTCTCACAGGTTATCTTGCAGCTATCTCTGCTTTTTCTTCGGCTGCCAGATCAGCCATCCTTGCTCAAGTATCCTATTGTTAACAGATCCTTTAAGGGCATTACTCATCTGTTTCCTCCATCTCCCTCCGTAATGTCCCAAGGGGACTTAAATCTTCTTAGCACATTTCTTATGTGTGTTCCCTTCGAGCCTCTTCATAACTGTCCTCTCAGGCTCCTCACTCTCAAGACTGCCTTCCTGGTTGCCATCACCTCTGCACGCAGGGTGAGTGAGCTTTAGGCTCTATTATCCAAGCGCCCTTTCTTATATGTGCATCTGAACAAAGTAGTGCTTAGAACGAGGCCTTTGTCCTTCCTAAAGTGGTTACACCATTTCATGTAGGACAATCTATCACCTTGCCCACCTCTTTCCCACCTCTGCACCCTTCCCAGGAGAAGGAGAGACTCTACTGTCTGGACCCTAAACGGATGCTGTCATTCTTTCTTGACCACACCAAAGACTTCCGGGTGGATGATGAACTCTTTATTGGCTATGTGGGTGGCAAGAAAGGTTGGACTATTAAAAAATGTACCCTCTCTCGATGGGTTGGCCTTTGCCTTAAGATCTGCTATACTTTAGCGAAGAAGGATCCTCCAGTGGGGTTACGTACTCACTTCACTAGGGCTACTGCACGCAAAGTCCCACTCCTCGATATCTGCCAGGCGGCAACGTGGGCATCTCTGCATACGTTTACCAGGCACTATTGCCTGGAGACTCAAGTCCGGATGGACGCCTATTTAGCCTGTTCGGTCCTCCAGGACTTTCTCGTGTGAACTGGGTTCCTGGGGTCTCCTTTGGGGATGGTGTTGCTGGGGTATCTATTCTAAGTTAAGGAGTCTACAACTAACAGTCTGTATCAGATGAACAATGTATCTGGCAAAGGCATATGTTAGGTGTAGATTTCTTACCACCCACCCATCCTCTCAGCTCTGTGAACTGATTTCTATGGATAAGGACTCTCTTACAGGGCCCTAGTTATGGCGCAGCAGTGGTAAGTGTCTTTTATGGCTCCGCGCTGCTGGCATCGAAAGTTGTGTCAGAACTGACGTCAGTGTGCAGGGGCGGCATCTAAGTAGGCGCCACAACGTCACCCAGGCAACCACGACAATAAGGGGTATTGCTGAAGAAGTAAAATCTCTGGATCCAGACTGATACCTGGAGGAAATTCTAATGTAAGAAATCTACAACTAACATATGTCTCTACCAGATGCATCCTTACCAATAGTAAGTAACTTGTTATTCTGGCACAATAAAAGCTTTTACAAGGCAGGTCAACTCATATAGTCCAGAAAGTTGCCCACTTGGACGGCTCCTTTACCCACTGTGTGGGAAAGCCAATAATAGGCTTGTTGACTTTGCACTTGTCTTAGCAAAAAGGACGACTGCAATGCAATGGAAAGCTGAAGCTGCCCCCTCTCTTGAGGGTTGGCATTCAGACCTGCAGAAATGGGCAGATACCAAAGCTATGTTCTTGTACCTGGATGCAGGAAAATGCCTTAGGAAAATAGCAATATCAGATCTGTGGGATGAGATGCTGCTTAAATTGGGGACCATAAATAATAATGATGCACTAACACCCTGAACGATTCAGAGTACACGCAGTTAATTATTGTGTCGGTTTCTAAAGGTTTCCGAAAGATATATGATTCATGTAGTGTGATGGATAAGTTCTCAATATTATAAGTATCATGTAACGTGTGACTGTAGGAGAGTAGGGTCTGCAATCCTATGATCACCCAGATTTTTGCTTTTTGTTTCACTGGTTTACGACTTTCCCTGGCTGTGGGCCTGCTAATCAGACCCACAGCCTAGCTGTTCTCTCTATTCCAAATTGTACCCAGGTACTGAATTGGCACTGGGCCCTCTCTAAGTCCCTGTACCCAGGGCTGAGGTGTACCCAGAAGTCTCCCAGGGGCTGCAGCATGTATTGTGCCACCCCTGGGCTGACTAACCAAACAGACACAACTGGCTGCTTGACAGCTGGGGCAAAGTGGTGTACTCACCCTTTGCTGTAGATATAGTATACCTATATCTAAACCTAGATGGACACACAGATCTCCTATCAGTCACTCCTATGGCAGGCCTTGACAATCCTGAAGGCAGAGTGCTTGGAATCGTGTGAGATGGTGCTCTGGCATGAGCTGAGCCTGTCTGCGGCTTTCGGGATCTATCCCTTAGCCGTTTCCATGATATCGCATACCATATACTCTTAAGTGCATTATAATCCTCGCGGTTATATGCCAACTCTGGTATCGCTTTATCAAAACATGTCGAGTAAGGTGTCATACGAATTGGAATACTAACCCCTCGCCAATTCTGGCGACGGGGTAGCATTCCACCCTTCTAGAGGGACACGACATGTTGGTAACCTGTAACCCTGGTTAAAGTCAGACAGAGCCTTAGCTCCACAAAATGGATGCTGCCACCGAGACACAAGTCTGCCCTCCTGCTGCTGGGAGTCCTCCCAGCGCAGGAGGCAAGGACAAAGGGTTTCCTGTCAGGGGCGGTGCCAGCACCGTCCCAGACAGGATTTTGTGTATCCTAGGTAGGCAGGGCTTTAGAGGAAGGTGACTGCAAGTGGCACCCCGGTGCTCACTGTGCATAGGCCGGCTTGAACCAGCTCCAGGGGCACACCAGACCCTGAGCTGGGGAAAGCCCGCCAAAGGAGAGGGGTGTAACCACCCCCCTCCTAGTCCCACCCATAGGGCAGGACTTAGTCGCGTGCCAGCCCCCTTTTTCAGGATAAAGGTAGGAGCAGGCCCCCTTCCAAATTAGATCAATCTTTGAATCCTGAACCGACCTTCTACACGAAGAACTCAAGACTCTTCTCAAGATTTTCTCCCTTGTGACTAAGGAGTAGTCACCCTGCAGCAGCAGGCACCAACCAAGCATCGCGGTTTGTTGCCAGTCTCTCCTTCGGATCAAGACTGCTCCAGCACGACGAGAACCGGCTTCCCTGGCACCTCTGACCTCAACCTACATCATCAGCCCAGCTGTGATCCGTGGGTGCGACGAGACCTCGAGGGACCCGCCATCTTCAGAACTACACGACGCTTGTCCAGCACGACCACCGAGTGACCCTCGACCGAGTGCTTTGGGGTGAGAGAAGCCCCGACCCTGAGAAGCTCCAGCACCGAAGTTCAGCCCCCCTGCATCCACGAGATCTGCGTGGGGCCCTTCTGCCCTTGGCTGCTCACCGCGTTGTCCAGGTCGCTTGCCGTTGGCTAGTGGCCCTCTCACGACGCTCCACGACGACAAATACTGCTGGTCTGGTTGCTCCAGACTAGCCCTTGCTCCCCTCCAAAAGAGGAGCACCCTGGACCCTCCTGGTCCACTCAAGACGCCATTTTAGGTCCACCGCGTGGGCCTTGCATTTGCCAAGACTTGTTGCCCCAATCCTGGGTCCAGCGACGTCGACAGCAAGAACCTTCGTGGGACAGCTCGCACCTCCATCCTGGTCGCCGACAACGCCTCCTGGTCCGAGAGACTGCAGAGCCCAGCAGCGCCCACTCACCTGGTCGAGGCGACTTCGTCCGGTGCCACCCTGGTGCCCACCTAAATCACTGGCTAGTGATTCAGAACTTGGTCCCCTCTGCTTTCAGGTCTTCTTCTTCCCTGATCCAGGCTTGGATCTCCACGAACTTTCTTCACTGATCGCCTGCCAGCAACTTCTTTCTTCAGGCTCCTGGTTCTTCAACGAGGGTTTCCGACGCAACTTCAACCCTATGCAGCCGCAGCCCCTGGGCTAGGTAAACTGAGTACCCCGGTGCTCCAGCATAGTCCAACACCCTAAGTGTTCGGATCCACTCCCGTTTTCGACCCACCTAGTCGGGTTCGCCCGAGAACAGTAACTTTGCAATTGCTAGCCTCCATAGACTTTTTCCCGCCTTACGCGTGAGAGTTCCCACTCTGCACACGACGTCCCTAGGTCTCCTGCTAGTAATCTAAAGGTTCAGTAGTCCAGTCCTAGCGATTCTAAAGCCTATGAGAATAGTACTTACCTGCTAGTAATTTCGCATTCCACTTTTTGTGTATATGGTTTTTCGTGCCCCTCGGGCATTTGTGTAAATTGTGCGACTTTAAGTATTTCTTTAAGAGTTTTGTTGTGTGCTTAGCTCCCTGTCTCATAAAGAGCCAGGGTAGTCTTGTTATAAATAAATATACGTTTATTTTCATAACAACTTGTGTGGTGTCCTTTCACTTGGTGTTCAAGGGGTAATGTGATGGTAAAACAGCTGGCTTAACACGCCCTCTAGAGTCTTAGCCTTAGACTGCTCGTATCCATGCTACTAGGATAGCTGGTCTATAAGGTTGACTTACAACCAATCATCAATAAGGGTTGTTTGGACTAGAATAGTGAGCACTGCATATCAGGCCAACTTCTCACAGTGACTAAATATGCTTTTGTCAGTATGGTACATTCTATTCTAAATATGGAGTAGTCAATTCGACAATTAACAGCCGTGAGTTGCGTTTCCCCATTTTTCTTTCTCTTGTTACTCGCTATATTTTATATCTAATGCACACTGTATTTTATGCTCTGGACATGCTTGTGACATATTGGCAAATTGCACACCGTAATATATAATGAGAATATAATGTTATTTGAAATAAGGAAACGTTTATATCATGTGTCACGCCAGTATACTGTAGCTGTTTATAGACGTTGATTAAAACATGCAATAGGCACATGTGCCATTGTTGACCTGTCATAAGTCAATAAAGCCGACATTGTCTTAACAATATAAAAAGACGAGAACAACGAGGTGTTAACAAAAGTCAGAAACATTGATCAGAATTGTATTTACAGACTAAATTACAGAGTTTGGAGAACGATGCCTATCCAAAGCATTTCCAGCAGTTTTATTAATTAAGGATGCATCATTGAGCAATCTGTGTTTGTTCTATTGGTCAGAACTGTGTATGATGTAAACATCACTTAAAATTACATATCGGGGTTTGATCGATGGAGTTAGTGGGGAGATTATAGACATGTTATTATGATCGCATTAATTGTGATCGATTTTTATCAGAATTAAGTTAAATATAATTTCTGGGAAAGTCAGAGACTCTCTGAGATGGGTCTCCTGAAGCCATTCCCGCTTTGAAATGTGAGTGAGGGGTTGAGAAAAGAAACTCAAGTACTGCATCCATGTGGGCACATTGCGAGTCCCTCAAAATCTTGAAAATAGGGGACACGGTTATTTAGTGCCAATTTTAGGTTCTGAGCTAAGTGAAATTTGAATTCCCCATAGTGTCTTCTACCACACGAATTCCTCCAAGTTGCACTTGACTGAATTTGCCTGGGAAGAACAGATCCGTAATGGTGCAAATGTGTGGTATACCCATAATCCCATGTTAATCAATTTTCTGGCGAGGGAAACTTGGAATGTGGCCCAGACAAATGCCTGGGAGGAAAAAACTCCTGCCTGGGAGATTTTTATATTGGGTGGTTATTGCACCCATATACATAGCAGGGCTCTGATTTAGCAGCAGATTGTCCTCCTGACATTGTGCAATATGGATATAAACAGCCATACATTAGCTTAGTCAACATTTATATCTGAAAGCAGCTTATGCACCTTAATGGGATAGGTGCTGCTTTAACTTACATGCATGACAGTAGGGGAGACGCAGAGGTCGCCTGGGTTATTTATTTATTTTAATTTTATTTTAAAAGTTTTATATAGCGCTTGCTTGACCCGTGGATATCAAAGTACTTTACATACACACAGTAAAAACAGAAGAAAATTGCATTACATAGTAGGAAGGCGGTAAGGAATCAAAACAGAGATAAAAAATACAACATGAAAAATAGGTAAACAGTGCAAGGGAGGGAGAGAAAACAAAA
This sequence comes from Lissotriton helveticus, assembly GCF_964261635.1. Lineage (NCBI taxonomy): Eukaryota > Metazoa > Chordata > Amphibia > Caudata > Salamandridae > Lissotriton > Lissotriton helveticus. Next base: position 1,152,388,072 of record NC_136067.1, on the reverse strand, counting down.
GAAGGTGGCTAACACAGTCCAGTCATCAACTATCCTTGAATGTCAAAAGAGAGAGGCGTCAACTCGGATATCAAAGTGTAGGTTTGTTGACATTTGTCGGGAAAGTATTTGTTGAGGAGATGGAGTTTCAGGTCCCTTTTGAAACAGGAGAAGGAGGAATTGCATCTGAGGACTCTAGGGAGAGTGTACCACATCCTGGGAGCGTTGCCAGAAAACAATTAGTACTGAGTGGTTTTCTTTTTCAGTTTTAGTGGGATGAGAAGGAGTGAGTTGGAGCTTCTCAGAGTTCTGGATTTTCCTGCTCTTGCCAGTTTGTTGTTTAGGTAGTTGGGGGACGGAGAGTGAAGAGTTTTGTGTGTGATGCAGGCCAGCTTGTAAAATCTGAATTAGTGATAGATTCGCTGGCGTCGCGTCCGGCCTCATACCCTCCGGTCCCTGGGCCACGCGCGACGCCGGAGGAGATCGAGCGGGTCCTCATGGCCATGAGGTCCCTCACTCCCCCGGCGGGCTCCGCGGCGCCTTCGGGCCCAGCGGACCCGTCTGGGGGCCCTAGCGGGTCGGGGGCTCCGTTCCCGACGCCGTCGAGTGCTTCGGCCTCGACGCCGCCGGCGCCTTCGGGCCCGGCGCCGCAGGGCCCCACTGGATCCGGTTCCGGATCCGGGTCGTCACCCGTGGACCTAACGACCTCCCCGGCGCCGGTCCCTCAGGTGTCACCCCCGGCCCCGTCTTCGGGCGGCGCCGTCCCCGAGGCCTCCCTCGACCCGGCTCCGGCGCCGGAGGGGCTCCGCTAGGCGCCGCTTCAGACGCCATTCGGAGAGTTTACCTTTAATGAGCCGGCCCCATCATTTGACACCCCTGGGTACCAGGAGATGGGTGATGAGGAGGATTGGGAGGGGTCTGAGGACCCTCTGACACGGGAGTGTCAGTCCCAGGAGGACTGGACAGGTGGACTTGGGGATGCCAGTGGTCTGGACACATCACCAGACACTGGCTTTGTCTCCCCTCCTACCGTGGCTACGGAGGAGGGGGCTACCTATAGTGTGGTGCTGACGCATGCGGCCAAGGCCTTGGGCCTTGAACTCCCCGTCGCGGCCGTGAGGACTAACCTCCTCACTGAGGTCCTTAAACCGCAGTCAAGCTCTGCTGAGCCTCTGCTGCCGTTTAATGAGGCCTTGACCGTCGTTCTTTTGGGCACTTGGTCCAGGCCCGCTACAGGTTCGCCTGTAGATAGTTACAGGTTACTGACTTGGCGACTTGAAGGTGTTTTACCATTTAGTCGGGCGATTTGTGTTAAAAAATTAAGTTAGTTTTCGTATTGCCGTTGGTCGCTGTGTGGTAGTTATCTACAATGAGTGTTTCAGGGTGTTGTTTTAGAGTACTGTGCTTGAAGTTCTTTTTAGCATTACTGGTCATTTTGTCTGGGTAGTTAATGGACCAGGAGTTGGGTCCGTAACGCACGAGATTAGAGTTCCGGGTGGGGTTAGGCGGGTGCATGGTTGAATTGAAGAGAGATCGGTAAAAGAGTTGAAGGGAGGAGAGCTTCCTTCCTTGAGGTTCAAACCGATTAGTAGTCAGGAGCAGTCAATTATAGACAATCATAGACCTAACATAGGCGAAAGGCAATACTTTCCGCTGTTGGGTAATTCGGAATGAGAGTGGTGTTAGACCTGGCACCATTGGCGCGGGTCTCCCTTCCATTTTTGCTGTTGCCTCATGTGTTTTTGCTGGTGTTAGATGCTTTGGGCACTGTGACACTGCTGTCCAGTGCCACAGTGCAAGTGCTCCCTACTGTAAATTAATGTATGTATTGATCAGTGGTTCCATGATTGGATGTTTGGTTTACTTGTCAGACCCTAGTACAGTGCACTGAGGTGGCCCAGGGCATGTAAATCCAAATGCTGCTAGTGGGCTTGCAGCACTGGTTGTGCCACCCACAGAAGCAGCCTTGTCAAATGTGTCTAAGGTCTGCCATTGTAGAGCCTGCGTGCAGTCTGGTACTGTCATGCTAACTGGGCAAGTGCACCCACTTGCCAGTCCCTAAACCTTCCCTTGACTTCATATTAGTCACCCCTATGGTAGGCCCAAGGGCAGGGTGCATTTTAATTATAAGGTAGGACAAACCCTGATGTGTGTGGCATGTTCTAATAGTGAATTACAGGCATTTTCGTTTTTCACTATTGCAAGGCTACCTGTTCTCCAAAGGACACTTTATAATCCTAACCGGCTCAGAGAACATGGTAGATATTCGAGTTTAGTATGCCTGGACTCAGAATAATAAAATACATCTTTTAGTGAAGTTTATTTTAATATTCTGTGTTGGCAAATACCACTTTTAAAAAGTAGGTATTTGCTTGCCTAACCATTTCAGCCCACCTCTGCCCGCCTCTGCTAGGTTGTGTATTCCTTTGTCTGGGTTTGTGAGTGACAGGGCTTGGGAATTCCAGGACACAGGCTGGGTCAGCCCAGTGGTGCATTGGGAGATCTGCATAAAGATGGGAGGGAGGAGTTGCACCTGGGACCTGAATAGGGCTGGGCCTTCCATCTACAATGCCGACACGTCTGATGTCTCTGCCCTGCACACTGAAAGAAGAGAAGGAAGACTGTCCACAAAGTGCTCCAGGACTGTACTTGCCTTCCACAATACTGGCTCCACCTCCTGTGGGGCGTCTGATGTTCCTGCCCTGCACTGTGAAAGGAAAGGAGAAGTCTGGTAAACAGAGTGCTCAGGAACTGGTTTGGACTGGGCAAAGGCCCCTCTCCCCTCAGAGAACAAAGGATTTTGGGGTATAAATATTGGAACCCTGATCCCAAGAAATTAGATCACTTCTGGACTTACAAGACGAAACCTCTGCTGAGGAGAGGAACCTGAAGAAACAGAGGATAGACTATTCCCAAGCTGAAGTGCTGCTTGGGGGATTGGCCTGCAGTGGTTGCCTTACTGCCAAAGAGAGGAGAAAGGACTTTGTTGACTTTACTTTCAACTTGTGCAAAGATCTACAAGGGCTTGGAAGAGAGCTTTCCCCCCTGACTGAAGTCCCAGGACCAGTGGACTTCGCCAGCCTTTGTGAATTGCTGCTGGAAACAAGTGGCTACAGAGGCAGGGAGCTGTGACCGACTCTCACGACCGGCCCGGGGTCCTGTAGGCACCGCATCAAGCAACATCCGCCTCGAACAGCGCAAGCTCTGCGCTCACCGACTCCGTCCTGACGCCGACACAGAGCCGTAGCCTGCACTGCGACTGGAAGGACACCGCGACGTGCAACACCTTGCTACACCAAATCGAACTGGTCTGACCGACGCAGTCACTGCTGCTGACTTCGAGTCCTGTGACCGCACCGGAGTTAGGCACCGCCTCGCACGTTTGGCGACGCAATGCCCGACTCGCACCGCTGTCCGGACTGATCGACGCCAGCTCCCGAACTCCGGCTCGTGCGCCGCACCGCAAGCTGCAAGTACCGCATCGAAGCACCGTCTCGCCCTGCAACGCAGCCTTGGATCCACCGACTCCGTCAATGGGCCGCTGCCTGCACCGCATCGAGGGACAACGCGTCTTGCAACGCTTCCTTTCTGCACCGCGACGATCACCGGAACCGGCTCGCACATCCGTGCCGGCCGCTTCAAGTAAAAGGTACTGTGACTGAGTCTGTTGACATTTGAGTGGGCCCGTACCGACGCGGTCCGCTGGATTTGATAGACCCTTTGTTATTTACAACAACGCTGTAGCGTTACCAGGCTACCGATTCGCACAGGACCTTGATTTAAGCCTTTTAACGAGAACTCTTGAAATCTAATAGTACGGTGTATTCTTTTTGTCGTTTATTGGTCTTGTGGTAACTCTATATAAAATATACTTATTTTTTTATATAAAAACGTGTGTGGTGTCCGTTTGTAGTGTTGTCATTGGGTTACTGTATGTGGTCACAAATGCTTAACTTACACCGCCTCTGAAATAAGCCTTGTCTGCTCGTGCCACACTACCTAGAGGGTGAGAAGAGGTTATTTTAGGAGTGTAATCCCCTTTTCTCTGACTAGAGGAGAGGGTCCTTATTTGTCATAAGTACCTACCTGTTTCAACTCGAGACCCCCAATTCTAACAAGCGGGATCAGGGCAATAGAGGCACCAGGCTAGGCGCGATCATGTAGAAAGCCCAGTCGCAATCAGGAATCGAGCAGCTGGCTGAGGTGGTAGTTCTCATACAGTGCAGTATGTACAATAAACTCTAAAGAGACATTTAACTGCAGTATAAAACATTTATAGCAGTGTTTATCCTAAACTCAAAAGAGATCAGGGGCCCACCAACCATGCTTTTACAATAAGCCCAAAAGCATTAGGGAGTCAATCATCCAGTTAGGATAGACTTCTACAGAGTTATGTAGTAGGCCCATACGTTACGGTCTGTTCACTCCGAGAACAGCCAACATTCTTACAAAAGGAGAGAGGCTGTACCATGATGACATTTTATCTCTGAGACTCATTCACCACACAGCATTTACTGTTGCAAAGCATTGATATGTTTCATTACAACTCAGTTATGAGCAGGGTCTCCTTTTCACGCCCCGTCCTAACTGAAATTTCTAAAGGGTTCCAGAACCTCTTTTGTGTTTTGGAATTACTTTTTCAACTTGCAAAAGCAAGTTAGTACGTTACATTTGTGGCTGCAAACTTTTTCATTTTGTGAAACACAGGTTTACTTCCGCCAAGGGCTCCAGACCCTCCTCCATTTCTTAGCACATCCCCTGGCCTTGTAGATCGCTTCCTCCGCCCTCTGGCACCAATCCAAGTCTCGTAACCACTGGTCCCATTGTGGGGGCACCTGCGCCCCCCCAGCAACTGGCTATATTCCACTTTGCCACCACGGCTGCTGTAGCCAACCAGATCTCGTCATACCTGGACCAGTCTGTGGGTCCTTGAATCGCAGGGTTTTTGACTCCAACAATGTTTAGCACATCAGGCCTTATTCTTCTGAAGCATAGACATAGATCCAGGTAATGTCCACACACCTCCCACATTTTCAGAGATAGGTGACATTGACATATTTGTCCAATCGAACTTAGTATTCAGCTGCTGCATGGTATTGTAGGAATTTACCTGCTTAGAAGAGCTCAGAGTTCCTTTTTTAGAATTCTTATTAGGCAAACGAGGGCGGAAGACTTTTTTAAAGCATTGAAAAGAGTTTGAGGATGACAGAGCACAAATTAGTTGGAGATTGGAGGTGTGTGAATTCTACCCATGCTGGAGATCGAGTGTTAATAGGTCAGTAATGTTCCCACTTTAATCACCTCAGATTTGAAAATTGGTGCCGTATTTTTAGGATAGCAGTAATAAATTCTTCATTTTTTTTGTTAAAGATTACAGCCATGATTGTCTTGCTATGTTGAGTTTACCAGAGACTACGCTTCACTTCCTACTGTCTCCTTCTGAAGACAGCAGTTACCAAGAACTGTCTGGTATCAGGCTTGGTTTCCAGAATGAAATGTTAAAAATGATGATAGATGGGATCCGATCTTCTTTTGTGAGTATCTGCACAACATTACTTTCATTGAAACATCAGGCAGGGGATTTGAGGTTATTTCCTTTACTTGTATACCACCTCGTTCCTCTCTCTCTTCGTGTTTTTTTTTGTAACTTGTTCTTATTTCGGGACATGTGTAACAGCACATACAGTACAATCACTTGAAGAGACACATGGCGCATAGTGGGTGACAAATGTTAATATGTGTTACTTTGATAACAAATTCTGTGCCTTGAAATTGAAAGAGTTGGGGATGCTTAGACTAGCAATTGGGTATTTTTATTGTGATTGTGCTTGTGAAGGGATTTATAGAGCGTGCAGCTACTCAATAGTTTCTTGATGCTATACGCTCTGTGAAAGGAAGCAGATACAGAAGGTGATTGCTGAGAAAAAAGCTTGGTCTTAATCTTTTTCTTAAAACCAGCTTCTGCCTTTGACGCAGGTCAAAAGGGAGCTTGTTCCACCATACAGAGCCCAGGCAGGAAAGAGCGACATCCCGCAATGGACAGACGAACCTTAGGGACTTTTGCAGATGATTACCAGATGAGCATACAACTCTCACAGGGCTATAAAAAGAAAACCCAGCTGAAAGATAGTCCAGTCCAGAATGTTGGAGGGCCCTATGCATTAAGAGTGTTAATCTAAAAAGAATCCATTTTCCAATGAGAAGCCAATGCAAATTGCGCAAATGACAGGAAATATGTTCCTGTCCCGGTATACCCAGGAGATATGTTGGCAACCCTGCATATAATGTGTTTGCGGAGTCAAATCTGGTCATCATCAGGGCTAATATCACAGCAATCTGAGTTAAAAATGATAAAAGAAAATGCTAACATATTTTTGTCATGCACAGGTAGTCAAAACAAACACCAATAACTGTAAAGTGCTCTGATATCCTTCGGGATCTAGTCCACGCTATATACAACTTTATAAATAAATAAATAAACCATTGAGATTATTTGATTATGGCATGACATTTCATGGTCTAATTTAATCCCCAAGTTTTTTACAAAATCAGCTTGGGTGTCTGGTGAAGGTACCCCTAAATTCAAGACAAGATTACATCCAAAACTAAGCACCTCTGTCTTTTCTGTGTTGCATTTCAAATGCGTGCATGTCAGCCATTGAAAAAACGCTGAGACCGGGCTGAATGACGTCCAAATCTATGGAAGCCCCTTTGCTAAAGACAAGGAGGATCTGTGTATCATCAGCATAGGAAATAGCTTAGCCCCAAATGATTCCTCCACCTTATCTAAGGGGGACAAGAAAATGTTAAACATAAAGGGTCTTAGTGCAGAGCCCGGAGGAACTCTGACTGACACCCTTCAAGTGGTAGAAGAATAGGGGGGTAGCCAAAGTTCCTGACCCCTGTCCTCAAGAAAGGACTTAAGCCAGTTCCAGGCATTATCTCCAATGCCGATCTCACTAAAGTGTGCGAGCAACCGGTCATGTGGGATCGTGTCGAATGCTGCCGACATGTCCAACAATACCAGGACGGCCCTGCCGCCCGCATCAATGGTAAACCTTATACAGCCCAAGACCTCAACCAAGGCAGTCTCAGTACTATGTCTAGGTCTAAATCCCGACTGGCTCGGATGAAGATGCCTATTGACCTCTAAATAACTGGTGAGCTGTTGATTGACACATTTTTCAACTATTTTGGTATGTGCTGAAAAAAAGGAAATTGGCCTATAATTGCCTGGGTCATCCGGATCCGCATTAGGCTTTTTTAGTAGAGGAACAATTTTGGCTCTTTTCCAACATGAAGGCACCGTAGCAGTGACAAGAGACTTATTCAGCACCGCGTTCAGAATAGGGTTAATAATGTCCACACCTAATACCAAAATGGTAGGAGGACAATTATCATTAGGAGAGCAGGATTAAAGGTTCAAAATCGCTGTCCTGAGTCTTCTTGAGAGATAGTATTGAACTCGGAGAGGCCACAAGAAATCGGTATAGCTATCTGAGCCGCACAAGCAGGAGTTGCATCCTGGTTAGAAGTACGGGATGACTGTTCTGTATAGCTTGGATTTTGTTGTGGAAGAATAATGCAAGTTGCTCACACCTGTCTACCGATGGAGCCTTACTTCTACGACTAACCACAGGATCAGTAAAATCATTCACAATCTTAAAGTCTTCCCTGGGTTTGTTTACTGTTTTGTCTATACACCCCTCCAAATATTTTCTCTTTGTGAGATTTATCAGGATCACATATTTCTTTAAAGCTATTTTGTGTAATTTTTTTTGAATCAAGGCTATAATTTCTTCTCCATGCCCGTTCCGCCTTTTTACATAGTTTTTTTTTCTTGTATCAGAGAATCAGGAACTAGAAGCATGAGTGGGGAGAGGGACAATGTTCTTCACCGAAGTATGCAACCAATGATCATATTCATCATGGCGGAATCAGTTAAACCCGAGAGGGATGGAATAGTAACTTTCAAAGCCGCCCCTGTAAATTGTCACCAGTAATTTTAGAGAAATTACAAAATAGGGGCCTTGTAACATTGTCCCTTTGTTCCAGACTGGAAGTAGACCAATTAAACTGAATCAAAAAATGATCTGTCCAGACTAAAGGAATGGGGCCAACAAGGACAGATCAAAGTTATGGAACACTAAATATATTATATGTCCTCCACTATGAGTGGGCACCGCAACCCATTGAGAAAATTAAAAAGTGGACATAATGGCGCTTAAGGTCAAGGTGGCATTGTCAGATACAAGATCCCAATAAATATTAAAATCACCAAGAATAATACAATGGGTATACGGTAGTGAAACCTGCGTGACTTCATTAAATGAATAAATAAAAAAGGCCCAATCGGTCTAGGTGGCCTGTAAGTCAAATGGCCCCCTTCTGAATGTTGGGCATGTATTCAGAGACAACATTCCAATTCTCCCCCCTAATGAGATCACGCATAACTAGTGCATGCTTGTGAGAAGTTGGCCTGATATATGATGCTCACTAGTTCTAGTGATCACCCTGTATCAGTCCAAACAACCCTTATGGTGATTGGTTGTAAGTCAACCTTATAGACCAGCTATCCTAATGGTAGCATGGACAAAGCAGTCTTAGGCTAAACTCTTTTGGCATGTGAAGCCAGCTGTTTTACCACAATATAACCCCTTGAATACCAGATGAAAGGACACCACACAGGTTGTTATGAAAATAAACAATATATTTATTAATAACAAACACCTCTGAACTCTTTATGAGATCAGAGGGCTAAGCACATGACAATCTCTTAGGAAAAATACGATGAGTTGCACAAAATTACAATGGTGCCCTAGGGGCACGGCAAACCATATACTAAGTAAATGGGTTAAGGAAGTCAATAGAAGGAATGGAGCTATCCAGAGGCTGTTGGACCGCTGGGACTACGCTATCCTAACTTTAGGTAAGTAATAGGAGGCCCACGGGATGCGGGTGCAGAGTGTGAACTCACACGCGGGATGCGTAACAACGTCTATGGACAGTACGGTTCAAGAAAAAGGTGAGTACGGACAATCCTGACTGGTTAGGACTAAAACGACTGTGAATCTAGACACTAGGAGAGTCAAGCTACCCTTGAGCACCGAAACGCTCTTGTTACCTCACCCACGGGCTGCGGGTGCATAGGTGCGAAGTTGTGTCGGGTTTCTGCGTTGAAGTCTATGGAGCCTGAAAGAAAAGATGCTGCAGGCGACCAGGAGGAAGATGTCCGGTGTGATCCAAGGGTGGATCAGGAAAGCTGAAGACCTGAAAGCAGAGGGGACAATGTTCAAAGTCACTAGCCAGTGACTGGAGTGGAACCAGGAAGGAACCAGATGTCGTCATCGCGATCAGGTGAAGAGTGGACGCTTGACTCTGCAGCCACGTGGACCAGGAGGTGTCTTTGACGACCAGGATGGAGGCACGAGCTGTCCCACGCAGGCTCTCGCTGTCGGCGGTGTCTGTTCCAGATTCGGCGTCAACAGGCCTTGGCAAAGGCAACCCACGCGGTGAGTGGAAAAAGCGTCTGGTGCGGACTAGGAGAGTCCGGGGTGCTCCTCTTTTGGAAGGGAGCAAGGGCCAGTCTGGAGCAACCAGACCAGCAGTGTAGTTTTCAAAGTTCGTCGTCTAGGAGGTCACTTGCCAGCCTGCAAGTGACCAGACAACGTGTCGAGCAGAAAACAAGCAGAAGGGCCCCAAACAGATCTCGTGGATGCTGGGGGGCTGATCTTCGGTGCAGGGGCTGCTCGGGGCTTCTCAATCCCCAAAGCACTTGGTCGAGTTTACCTCGGGAGTCTGCTGAAAGCGAAGTGCAGTTTCTTTCAAGATGGCCGGTCCCACGTGTCTCGTCGCACCCACGGATCTCAGCTGGGCTGCAGATGTGAGTTGAGGTCGGAGAGTTCTGGGAATCCGGGTCTCGTCGGGCTCTGAAGTCTGGATCCTCGAGGGAAGACGACAAAGTGAAGCCGCTGGACGCTTGATGGTGCCTGCAGTTGCAGGGTGGACACTCCTTGCCCACAAGGGAGATTCTTCAGTCTTCTGTGGAGCAGAACGTCGAAGTCCAGAGTTTCTTCTTGTAAAGTTGTTCAGGATAATCTAATCTGGAATGGGACCAGCTCCTACCTTTATCCTGCTAAAGGGGGCTGTACTACGACTAGGTCCCTCCTATGGGTGGGACCAGGAAGGGGGGTGGTTACACCCCCTATCCTTTGTCCGGTTTCGCGCCAGAGCTGGGGCAAGGATGCCCCAGCAACTGGTTTGAGCCGGTGTATGCACAGGACACCTTGTGTGCCCCAGGCATGTCTCATTCCTTTCAGGCCTGTCCTACCCAATACACAAAATCCTGTCTGGGGTGGTGCTAGCACCTCCCAAGGCAGGAAACCCTTTGTCCGAGCCTCCCTCGCTGGAAGGACTCCCAGCAGCAGGAGGTCAGACTTGTGTCTGTGGTGGCAGCATCCATTTTGTGATGCCAAGGCTCGAGTTAACTTTAACCGGGGTTCACAGTTACCTACATGTCGTGTCCCTCTAGAAGGGTGGAATGCTACCCCCGTCGCCAGAACTGGCGAGGGGGTAGTACTCCAATTCGTATGACACCTTACTCGACATGTTTTGATAATGCTATACCAAAGTTAGCATTCAACCGCGAGGATTATAATGCACTTAAGAGTATATGGTATAGCGTTATCATGGAACAGCTATTAGGACTTGGTTCCGCAAGCTGCAGACGGGCTCGGCTCATGCCAGAGCACCATCTCACATAATTCCAAGCACTCTGCCTTCAGGATTGATAAGGCCTGCCATAGGAGTGACTGAAAGGAATATATGTGTCCATTTTGTGGTTAGATATAGGTATACTATATCTACAGCAAAGGGTGATTACACCACCTTGCCCCAGCTGTCTTAGCAGCCAGTTGTGTCAGTTTTGGATGGCCAGCCAGGGGTGGCATAATACATGCTGCAGCCCCTGGTAGGCCCTGGGTACACCTATGCCCTGGGTACCTAAGGTACACTGTACAGGGACTGATAAGGTGACTCAGTATCCAATTAGATATGTACCTAAGGTACATGGAGTCCATTTTAACAGAGAGAGCAGGAAGCCTGGGGTCCTGAATAGCAGGATCCCAGGCCAACTAAGTCAAAAACCAGCAAAACACTAGGCAAAAAGTTGGGGGTAACCATAGTCAGATATCCACCTCCCTACAATGCTACTGAAGGGGAGCAAGCATTAATTAATCATGCTTTAAGCGAGCCTTCCCCCAACTTAACTTTAATAGGGCCGCAGATGTCGCCCTTTGTAGGAGGTGAGCCAGGTACTGCTAGAAACCCACAAAAGCGGCAGCAGGAGCCCATGGTTAAATCATCCAGATATATGACATGAGAACATCTCCTTGGAGTATTTAAAGCCAGTAAGTAAGCCCTAGCATAACAAGTTCTCACCTTAGTTTCAGTGACCAGATGAGCAGCATGGCTGGCGCTAGCCCCCAAGGGACGCTGATGGGCACAAACAGGCTTGCCAGTGTTGCATCAGCGCTGCAGCCCTCATTAAACAGAGTAGCCTTCTGAGCTGTCAACGCAGGAAGGCGTCCCGTAGCCAAAAAACTAGAGCGGGAACGCTGAAAGCTGAGGCTTCATGCCGCCGCCATAACAGGCAAATGGAAAAAAGTGAATACACTGCAAAATATGCCCCACACAACAGCCCTCCCCTCTCTAAAATAAACAATCTTTAGAAAGAGTGTTATGTTATAGTATTTTAGTAGATCTATCCCCAATAAATATTTTTTGGAAAACAAATGAGAACGAGTATTGACAAAGCCAATAGGTCTGGCGCTGTCTGCCAGTCTTTTCACAATTATTGTTGTTTTGTCTTATTTGTTGCAAAACAGTATCGTTCAGGAAGCACCTGTGTATTTGTCAGTCTAAAGCAAACAATGACTAAAGGAAACATGTTTAATAACACTCATTACCATAGCACTCCGTGGCACTGACGGGAACTACTCTATGCTTGAATGTCCTCATTGTGAAAGGGCAGCATACTGTAACTCATAGTGAAATCAGTCTATGGCTGAAAAAATGGCAGAAGCATGGCCCCTTGATGCATACTTGTGTGAGTTGGAGGCACATAAGGATGACACAACCACAGACAAATGGATGAAGTGTGTCTAAATAACCCCTGTAGGTAATCATGTTATACACATTGTTTTAGTAAAATCAAACGGTCTTTCCTAACACAAATCTAAAAAGCCAGTTGTTCTGCCATTGGCTGCCAGCCTCTTTAGTTTGCGAAGGAAAGAAAAAGGAAAGAAAGGCAGGAAAAAAAAAAAAAAAGAAAGGCAAGAAAGAAAAAAGTAAGGAAAGAAGAAACGAAGGAAAGGATAGAAATACAGGAAAGAAAGTGAGAAAGAAAGCAAGCAAGAAGAAAACAAAGACTGATAGAATGAAGGAAAAAAAATAAGGATTGTAAGACAGAAAGAAAACTGGAAAGCAAGTAAGGAAAGCAAGAAAGAAAGAAAAAAAGTAAACTATGAAATTAGGAAAGAAACAAGAAGGAAAGTAACAAAGAAGGAAAGAAAAAGGAAGGAAGGATTGAATAAATGAAAGAAACAAATAAGGATATGAAAGGGGAAGAAAAAAAGTATAGAAAGACAGAAAAGAAAAAAGGAATGAATGCAGGCAAGAAAGCAATAAAAGAAAAGAAAGAAAGAGAAAGGGTAGAAAGAAAGATGACAAAAAAAATAAATAAAGAAGGAACGAAAGAAAGACAAGTAAAGCATGAACGAGAGAAAGAAAAGAAACAATAAAAGAAGGAAGGAAGAAAAAGGAATAATTTCAAAGTATGTTGGTTTGTTTTCCCAATATGGCAGGGCGCACTGGGATGCAATGGATGAGCTTCGTCAGCACCTCCTGACCACTACAAGAAAAGGGCACAAAAACTTGTAGCAGAGGCCAAGCTCATCTCCTAACCCAATATTCTGTTTGCCCTCAATGCTGCTGACACTGCTGCCCGTGGAATAAATTCCAGTGTCCTCCTTTGCCGACATGCCTGGCTGCGTGTTTTCCGGCTTCAAAACGAAAGTACAGCAGCATCTGCTCAACCTACTCTTCATGGGGATCACTCGACTAGATACTCAAAAAGATAAAGAAGGACACTGATACCGCGAATACTATGGGAGCACTACAAACACCCTCCACCCGAGGCTCCTTTAGCCGGTGACAGTATCGCAGCGGTGTTAAAAACACCACCTTGAGGCAGTCACCTCTTTCCCCAGATAGCAACAGAAGCAGACTCCTTCTTGGGGCTACTACAGTGGGTGTCACAAAAATAACTCTAGGGGCAGATGCACAGCCACCAAAGGGGCTTCCCCTTTAAAGCAGTGACTCGCTTACTCTCCCCCCGACCACATAATACCTACTCGGGATGACTACAGGAGTTTTTGTCCTAGTTGGCAGGAATCACCTTGGACTAGTGGGCTCTCAATATCATACACAAGGGGTATTGTCTAGAGCTCCTGCACACACCACCACACATCCCACCCTGCATGCACAGCATCTATCCAGAACATCGTTACCTGCTCCAGGAGGAGGTGCAGGCCCCTGTCCGTAGGGGGGGCTTTGGAGCTCCTTTCGCTCCAACATTGCGACACGGGAGTTTACTCTTTTACTTCCTCATTCCCAAGGAGGACAATTCTCTCTGACCCATTCTCGACCTCTGGTCCCTTCACAATTACATCCCATCAGACCACTCCCATGTGGTGGCTCACCAGGATGCCATACCTCTACTATAGCAAGGCCACTTCATGACTGTCCTCCACCTAAAGGAGGCCTACTTCCACAACCTGATCCACCTTGCACATCGCCCGTTCCTCTGGTTCATGGTAAGTGGTTCGCATTATCAATGCAAGGTGCTGCCCTTAGAAATAAACATGGGCCTCAGGTTATTCAAAGAGTGTATTGCAGTGGTAACTACATCTGAGGAGGAACGGAGTCCACCTATTTCCTAAATCAGATGACTGGCTGATCAAGAGTGCAGCGAAACAGCAGTGGTTAGCTCACACACATCTCCATAAACCTCTTCCACGGTCTAGGATTTGCCATCAACACTGCAAAGGCCCACCTTCAGCACCTTCTGGTGCAGCACTTCTTGGGGGCGATACTCAACTCTCTCACAAGGAAAGCATACCTTGCAAGGGTCCAAGCTTTCGCATCGATGCTCCTCCTATCTGAAAGAAACAGGTTAATATTAGATTCCTTACCTTAGAATATCCCCAGGCGTCAGACTGGATCCGGAAATTTTTGCGTAGCAGTACCCTTGCGTGTCGGTAGGCGTTGTCTGCGGCTCCGTATTCGGCGTCGTAGGCGCCGTGATGACGTCGTCGGAGTACTTAGACGCCGCCTCCACGTGCTGACGTCAGTTCTTCTTTTTTCTGTGCCAGCAGCGCAGATCCGGAAAAAGTGGTACCTTAGTCAATTCAATTTCAAAAAGCTTTTATTCGATTTGTACATACAAATCATACAAGCAAGGTACATAATTAAAGTATTAAAATCGTCATATAAACTCTCTTAGAAAGTGACAAAGTGAAGGAATTAAATTGCAGCAATTAATAAGTGAACATATCTCTGTAAGTCACCATAATGCATAACATTCTTACGTGTGCACAAATGAGGATCAGTAGGAATACTCAAGAGGCCTTTCCTAGCAACTGTACATTTATAAATGATCATAATATACTGTGGACTGATATAAATAATACCAAATTTACAAAGATTGATATAAAAATTAAAAACATATATATACAGACAGGATTGTTTAGCGGTAATAGCATTAGAACATTTCCTGGCAGCTGTATAGCAAAGGTACAGACAGGTACTTATAAGAATCATATTATAATACAATACTTTTCCTGGCAGCTGTACATTTCAAGATAAAAGTAGCCAAAAAAAAACAGATCTCCTCGTTCTCTAATGAGGATAAAAATATTAATGCTGTTTTTGTTGTACAAATATTATATTTAATAAAAATTGGTTTAAGATACTTTATCCTCAGAAAATGGAAAAATTTACAAAAAAGCAAAAAATGGCAACTACTCTGCCGTGAAATATTATCACACGGGCAGGGTATGTCCGAACTGGTTCTCATGTTTGGAAAAGCAACCAGGTGATGAACGATACCCAATCTAACACGTGTTAAAACATACTGATGGGAGGGTCGAGTCACATACACAAGATAGGATTGGAGTCCTGAAATTACCTTTAAATCTTTATAAAATTTCACAGAGACAAGTTTGCCAGACATTTTATCACGTTCTGCCTTCCGATAATTTAGAAACGTTGTCTTAATCTCTTTTTTTGAAATAAAAGCAACCTCCTCAGGCTCATGGAACACATCGATATCAAAAAGAAGGAGATACCAGCGATGAATGTAACTTAGCCATGATATACGTGATGAATGGTCCAGGCCTATACAATCAAGAATAATATCTTGGGTGAATCGAGTCTCTGTCTTAGCCCAAATAGAACGCCACAATAAGAGTGGCCGAACTGCTGCTAAGTCAGAAATAAACTCGATCCCAACTTCATCATGAATCAGCTGGATGGAGGCAGAAGGGGGAACACATAACAACCTCCTTAAGAACTTGTTTTCTTCCTTCTGCAGGGCTATACCCTCGCTCTGTCCCCACACCCCTGCCCCATACAGAGCAGAGGAAACGCAGCATACATTGTATATGTTTATCATGTCTGAGATGCTACGTGAGCCAAGTTTAGAGGCGAAACGGAAAATACTATTTGTGGACCGCAGCATTTTTATTCTAATAGATTCAAATTCCTCGGTCCAGGACCCACTATTCGTGTATGTGATTCCTAGATAACAAAAGGATTTAACTGAAGTCAACTTTTCCTTATCCAGAAAAAAAGTATGCTTTGCCTGCTTAGCTGCCTGACCGCACGACATTACATAAGTCTTGGCTTTATTCACACAAAGCCGCCTAGCTTGAATGAACTGCATAAAACTATCGATCAGGCGCTGAAGGCCCATCTGTGTACGAGATAAAAGAACAGCGCCATCCGCATAAAGTAATAGCGGGACGGGTTTACCACCAATCTGGGGGGCATCTGCTGGGATGTTACCCAGGGAACGGTCGACCTCGTTAATAAAAAGGGAAAATAAAAGCGGGGCCAAAACACATCCCTGGCGTATACCGCGAGACACTTTAAAAAACGGGGTACATTCACCAAGGGTACCATAACGGACTTTACAAGAAAGCTTTTCGTAGAGTCTAGCCAAAAAATGAACTATTTCCCTTGGGGCCCCTGCATCAAGCAAAACATCCCAAAGAATGTTATGGTTAACCAAATCGAAAGCGCTGCTCAAATCAGCAAAACATAAAAAGAGGTTGCCGTTTTTGGCCACAGTATATTTATTGATCAATAGGTCCAAATTGACACATTGATCCAGTGTGCCCAGGCCTTTCCGAAAGCCATATTGGACTCTAGTTAAAATATTAAAATCTATTGCCCATTCTTCCAGCCTCTTAAGCAAAATCCTACTCATCACTTTAACGGAGGCGTCCAATAATGAAATTGGACGATAATTGGAGGCCTCTGATTTATCACCTTTCTTATGTAAAGGAATAATAACTGATTGGCCCCAGGTAGATGGAAAATTGGTTTCTACCGCACTATTGAATATCCTCGTCAGGATGGGGGCCCATAAGGCCGTTTCATCTTTATATAAATCCAGTGGGACCCCATCAGGGCCAGGGGCCTTACCTCCTTTGCTTAGAGAAATTGCTTCGTGGCTTTCTTCTAATGTTATTCCCAATGGTAAGGGCAGCCATGGAGTAGGCTCTAGTAACGTTGACTCAGAAGATAACCCTTCAGGATTGAATATCTTGGAAAAATGACTAACCCAGTCATTACATGCTACGTAGGAGGTTAGTTCTGGTACATTATCTTTATTAAGAAACGGACTATTGACTGTCTCCCAATACAATTTACTGTTTTTAGTCTCGGCAGCCTCCTTCAACTTATCCCACGCCTCAGACTGTAAAACCCTTTTTCTATTGTTAATTGCAAATTTGTATTTAGCCCTAAAGTGTTGTATATCCGTCATGACCCGCGGTTTAGTGCCTAAGGCCTTCTTTAGGTCGCGGAGGGCTACTGTACAGATCTTGTCAAACCACCCCTGCTTCGGAGCACTATTGGCTGACAGAGTCTTAGTGAAAATACCGTCGATTATTCTATTCATGGAAACGAAATGAACTATTAAGCAGCTAAAATCGCTATCTTCGTCCAAACAGCAACTGATTTGGTTCCTGCATTGGGTAAGAACCTCTTTCTGCTTGGTTTTAGAATTTAAACCAGTCCATTTGATCCTTAGGCCTTTTGGTCTAATGGGTACTAGGTCAGATGAACATTTCCCACCTGAGACTAACGAAGTACCATGCCCCAGGAGAGTAACACGAATGCTGTTATGATCACTAAGACTTTCTTCGTTTACATATAGATTAGTAAAGTCTCCACTGCTAGACAACAAAATATGATCTATAAATGAACCTGCATCTCTGCCTGTAAATGTGGGGCATATAATTGCCTGATTGTTGATATTGCAGTTTAACAGGGTCATATCTAGCGTGACTAGCATATTATTTAGTGTGGAACCATAGCTACAGTGTTGAAAGTGAGGAAAATCCTCCCATGCCCCCAAGCCCCCCCAATGACTACTCGTTGCTGCCCCAAAGCCACAGGTGTTGCCGTTAGACAGATGGCAAGGCTGCAAGTTAAAATCACCTGCCCAGACAACCACGGCTTTTCTTTTCGAGAATTCAAGGGCTTTGACAATTTCCCTTTCTAGAGGTGGTAAAATATCCCCTCTAGTGGCGTCAAAAATGTTGTTGTAAAAATTTACAACTACTAAATCAGTATTCTTCCTGCACTCCACCCTTATTACTTGGCTGTGCGTCCCCACAGTCATATTATATTTGACCGTGCAGTCACACAGCTTGGTGGATAAGAGCAACATAAGACCCCCCTTGGCCCTACCCGAGCTAGATTTAATTGCTCTAAGGCAGTAAGATGCGTACCCTTCAACATTTATGAGGTCTGGACACCAGGTTTCCTGCAATAAAATTAAGTCCAATCCCTCCCCCAAAAAGCTGGTCCAGAAGGGTGTACCCAATTTGCTGGCAAGGCCGGCAATGTTCCAGGAAACAAAAGAAAGTCCTACTGGTTTACCAGGATCATTGCCAACACATGGCTCTAACTGGGTTACTGGTAATAGAGCTGGGCCGTCTTCGAGAGGGGTGGTATCTAGACTTAGTCTGGAACGAACAATAGTTGTACATGTGTCAGGGCTACCCCTATTTTCTGTACACAAGAGGGGTGTTACCAGTGGTACTATTAAATGTTCGGAAAACGCGGCTATAGGCATGACAAGAGAAGGACTCGCCATATCTAAATAGGGCGTAGGGGTTTTAATATCCGAAGATTTAGTAGGACTGAGTCAATCTACCTGATCTAGCGCAGCAAATTTATTTGGATGGGCAAATTGTGAAAACTGGGGGTTGTGGGAATGGGGCAGGTCCTGCCGTGTTTGTTGCCACTGATGTTTATCTGGTCGAAGTGGCAGAAAAGATTGCTGCCACTGATGGGCAGACTGAGGCAGAGGTGATGGGAAATGAAGGGGATATTGCCACTGGGAATTAACCGGAAGCATAGGGAAAGGTGGGACAATTAATGGATGCTGCTGAAAATTAACACTGTCTGGAAGAAAAGGAGGCGGATGAAGAGGATGCTGCCAGGGTTTGGCAGCAAATTGTGGAGGGTACACAGGTCCACCGTTACTTTGAAATGGGGGGCAAGGAGGATTTAGTCTTGAAGACATCGGTAAAAAGAAGGACAAAGGAAGTGGGTTAATTTGAGTTGCAGGACCACTATTGGGTGCATTACATATATAGCTAGCAGCCCCTATATCCCTAAAATTAATTGTAATTACATCCCCTACTATAGTTTTCTTACTTCTGCCCACCCAATCCCCTCTACGCACGGTAAGAATTTCACCGTTCATGTTGTTAGGTAAGGGTTTATGTAGGTGCAGCCATTGGGCACATTTGTTTCTAAGCTCAGTGAAAGTTTCTTTTACACCCTCCTTCAGCGGGGGGACTGCTGTCAACACTACAACAAAAGGGGAAACCTCTGGAGGTAGATTAATTGACCTAAAGCGTGCCTGCTTTGCCTTAGGGCCTTCGAGTTTGTTCATGGGAAGAGATACTGAAGGTATGTTGGGTTTCTCTGCAGCATCTTTTACTTGGATTATGGTGGTGTTATTTCCATCGGCAGAGTGTTGATGAGTCAGATTGGGAGCCTTCTCCTTTAAGGTGGGTGTAGTTTTAAATTGGGGTGGGTTGTTCCCTATTTGCAACACTTGAGATGTAACTAGGTTCCCAGGTGCTACAGTAGCTTGAGTGTTGTTTGATACATCTTTGGGGGACTGAACATTTGTTGAGCATTTAGGGACTGAATCTGTGATCCCTTGCCCATGCGTTTTATGTGGCCATTTAGAATGTATCAAGGATGTAAGCCTGTCCACTTTAGAAATTAAAGGCTTGAGTTGTGCTGCTAAAGTGGCCTCCATGTCTATTTTTAAGTCAGTTACCATATTTTGCACCCAGCAAGGGATACCTGGTGTCACTTGTGGGGTATGTGAAATCAAATTGTGGTTCCTAACTGGTCCTTTTGCTTTACATTTACCCTTATAGGTAGCCTTTGGAAGATTGGGAGCCCTTCCCCAGGGAACTTTGGATACGGGGGCTGTTACCACCTCCTTAATACCGCTCAGGCTCGACACCACTTTACCAGACAACTGACAGGCTTCTAGATCTGGGGTCGCCTCCAGGTCAACAAAAGATGGGTCTGAGTCTGATGGTGCTACCGATAAATCAACAGTATTTGGTACAGTCGGAGCACTGTTAGTAGGCATAGTTAGGGGTAGGGAACAATTATTCAAAGTCTGCATAGCGGGTGATTTAACATTTGCCAGAGAACCCAAGGATGAGCGCTTAGCATTTGCAAGATCCATGGAGACTCTCTTTTCCAATAAGACGATACTTTGATCAATTGTCTCATGCACACGGGAGATAAATAAATCTATGGGGCCAGTCACCTGTGCAACCGCCATAGCTTTCTTCGCACAACTTCTAGTTCTGTGTCGCCTAGTCGACATTCTTCAACGTTGTGAAGTTTCAGGCGGAGAAGCAGGGGTTCGGGGCCAGGGCCGTCCTCTGCCGTCCTTGAACGGCCTTAAACGGCCCGCTCTTTGCCCGGTCTTCGCCCCGGTAGTCGCCCCGCGCGCGTCCCGCGTCGCGGTAGAACTGAAGCCAGCAAAGAGGGAGGAGGCTGGGGGCGTGGCCGCCGGGGGAAGAGGCAGCAGCTGTGTGCAGCTGAGGCTGCTGGACCTCGCAGTCCCCCGGTAGGCTCCACGCACAGTCTGGTGGTTCAAGCCTCGACCTGGGAGCGCGTTACTCTCCACGGACTGTGGATCCGCTCACACCAGGGAGGACGGGGCAAAAGGGCAGTGAGCGGCACCCGCGGAGCGGGTGTCGCGAACAGTAGCAGGAAATGCCGGAGAGCCGAGAAGCAGGGAAGCACACAGCACGAGTCAGGTTCCTCACAGGTAGCAGGAAAGGTAGCAGGAAAACCCAGAGAGGTACCTTAGTCATTTTTTGACTAAACTTTTTACGATCCTTTTCGATCATTTTTCGAGTCTTCGACTCCGAACGGTGCCGATAGGGATGCCAGGTTTTAAGCCCTGTGAGGACTGCGACCGACTGATGTCGGTCACCGACCCTCACCGCCGGTGTATCCACTGTCTCGGCGTCGACCATGACGACAAGACTTGTCCGACTGCTGGGCCCTGACTTCGAAAGCTAGGCGGGAGCGGTCCCGCAAGCGACTCGAGCTCCGGCAGTCGGCCCCGCGCCGCGAGAGGTCCCGGTCCGGACGGAGGTCGAGGGACCGGTCGCGGGATCGGAGCCATCATAGTTCCGGGAGTCGACATCACTCCTCAGGTTCGAAGTCGTCAGGTAAGCACAAGAAGTCGAAGAGACGTCATCGCTCTTCTGACTCCCCCTGACGCTTGCGCGACGCGGCTGGGGGTTCGGGTGACACCGCCCACGCGGCTCAGTCGGAGTCGCGTCTGGCCCCATACCCTCCGGTCCCTGGGCCTCACGCGACGTCGGAGATCGAGCGCTTCCTCATGGCCATGAGGTCTCTCACTCCTCTGGCGGGCTCCGCGGCGCCTTCAAGCCCAGCGGACCCGTCTGGGGGCCCTAGCGGGTCGGCGGCTTCGGCCCCGACGTCGGCGGTTGCTTCAGCCCCGACGCCGCTGGCGCCTTCGGGCTCGGCGCCGCAGGGCTCCGCTGTATCCGCTTCTGGATCCGGGTCGTCGCCGGTTGACCTGACGACCTCACCGGCGCCGGTTCCTCAGGTGTCGCCTGCGGCGCAGTCTTCAGGCGGCGCCGTCCCCAATACCTCCCTCGCTCCGGTTCCGGCATCGGAGCGGCGCCGCTGGGCGCTGCTCTCGACGCCGTTTGGAGAGTTTTACTTCAATGAACTGGCCCCATCAGTTGAGAACCCTGAGTATCAGGAGATGGGTGATGAGGAGTGTTGGGAGGGGTTTGAGGACCCTCTGACACGGGAGTGTCAGTCCCAGGAGGACTGGACAGACTTGGGGATGTCAGTGGTCTGGACACCTCACCAGACACTGGTTTTGTCTCACCTCCTACAGTGGCTACGGAGGAGGAGACAACCTACAGTGTGGTGTTGACGCGGGCGGCAAAGGCCTTGTGCCTTGAGCTCCCCGTCGCGGCCGTGAGGACTAACCTCCTCACTGAGGTCCTTAAACCGCAGTGAAGCTTGGCTGAGCCTCTGCTGCCGTTTAATGAGGCCTTAACCGACGTTCTTTTGGGCACTTGGTCCAGGCCCGCTACAAGTTCGCCTGTAGATAGGAACGTGGCCAGACGCCACCGCCCGGCCCCGGGCGACCCTTGTTTCCTGTCCACCCACCCCACCCCCGAGAGCCTGGTTATCCAGGCCTCCAATTCCCAGACCGCATTCCTGTCGGCTCCACCTGACAGGGAATCCAAGAGGTATGAGCAGTATGGCAAAAAGATATTCTCCTCCCTAAGTCTGGGACTGCGGTCTTCCAACACCGCATGCTTCTTGGGCCGCTACACCCACTCTGTGGGACACGGTCGCGGACGTGCTGCCAGAATGCCCGTTGGAGGTACGGGCTAAACTCGGCCAGGCCCTTGTGGAAGGCCGGGATGCAGCACGGTGTTCTATCCGGTGTGGGCTGGATACCACCGACTCACTGGGCAGGGCAATGGCAACGACCGTGGCGGTTCGTCGCCACGCCTGGTTGAGGTCCGCCAACTTCTCGGCCGATGTCCAGAATACACTCATGGACATGCCGTTTGATGGCCCCTTTTTTGGCGACAAGGCAGACCATGCGCTTGGGCGCTTTAAGGACTCCAGGGCTACGGCCAAGTCCTTGGGACTCTCGGCCCCGCGTCAGCAAACGGGTGCCTTTCGCTCCTTTCGTGGCCAAGGAAGGGGCGCCGCCACACGTGCTGCCAGCCACGAACCGCAGACTAACATCCAACGCGGTGGCGGTTGTGGAAACCGCCGTGGCGGCGGTCGGTGACAACGGCAAGGCCAGTCCACACCTTCCCCCACAGCATCCGCCTCAAAACCCTCCTAGTCCATGCTTTCAGGCCCATGTGACGCCAGTGGGGGGCAGGGTTCACCATCACCTCCTCCACTGGCGCACTGTCACATCGGACAGGTGGGTGCTGCAAATCTTCCGAAGGGGATACTCCCTCCCCTTCGAGGCGACCCATCCAGCCATGCCACCGCAATACCACTGCGTATCGGGGGATCATTGGCGACTTCTGCAGGAGGAAGCTACAGCCCTCTTGGCCAAGGGGGCCATCGAGCGCGTTCCTGGGCCAGAAGTAGGGTGTGGTTGCTACTCCCACTACTTTATGGTACCCAAGAAGGGCAAAGGGGGCCTACGCCCTATCTTGGACCTACGGAACGTCAACGGCTTCCTCCGGAAGTTCAAAATGCTGACACTGGCTCAGGTCTTGGCTGCTCTGGACCCAAGAGACTGGATGGTAGCGTTGGACTTGCAGAACGCATTGTTTCCACATCCCCGTCCTGCCGGCCCACCGGCGCTACCTGCGGTTCACGGTTGGCCACTAGCATTTTAGTTTACCGTGCTCCCCTTCAGCCTTACCAGCGCCCCACGGGTGTTCACAAAGGTGATGGCGGGGGTCGCAGCTCATCTGCGCAGGTTAGGGGTTTCAGTCTTCCCCTACCTCGACGACTGGTTGTTGAAGGCGGGCTCGCCCAAAACAGTCGTCAGCCACCTCCAGACGACAGCAGACCTCCTGCACCATCTGGTGTTCTCCATCAATGTGCCGAAGTCGCACCTGTGTCCCTCTCAGAAGCTCCTCTTCATCGGAGCGGTTCTCGACTCGGCACAGTTTCGGGTTTATCCTCCCGAACAGCGGGATTGGGATATTCAGGCTCTGATTCCTCTCTTTCAGCCTTTATCCCGGGTCTCGTTCAGGTTGACGCTGCGGCTTCTGGGGCTGATGGCCTCCTGCATCCTTCTGGTGCATCACGCCCGGTGGCGGATGCGGGCTCTGCAGTGGGACCTGAAGTTTCAGTGGGCCCAGCATCAGGGCAACCTATCCGACCATGTCCTGATCTCGGAGGGCACTGCGAGACAGCTGCAGTGGTGGCTCACGGACCGCGATTGGGTCAGCTGCAGATCCCTCTCCCTTCCCCAACCGGAGCACGTAGTTGTGACGGACGCGTCCCTCCAGGGCTGGGAAGGCCACATGGGAGAGGCGGAGATCAGAGGCCTCTGGTCTCCGGCGGAGTGCCGGCTCCATATAAACCTTTTGGAGCTGCGGGCGATTCGTCTAGCACTGAAGGCATTCCTCCCCTCTGTCCGGGGAAGTGTAGTGCAGGTGTTCACGGACAACACCACCGCCATGTGGTACTGCAACAAACAGGGCGGGGTGGGGTCGTGGACCCTTTGCCAGGAGGCTCTGCGCCTCTGGCAGTGGCTGGAACATCAGGGAGTGACCCTGGTGGTTCAACACCTGGCAGGTTCTTTGAACGCCAGGGCGGACGAACTCAGCCATCGGTGCATGATGGATCTCGAATGGCGTCTGAACTCGGACGTGGCGCAAGGCCTCTTTCAGCAGTGGGGAGAGCCTTGGTTAGATCTATTCGCCACAGAAGAGAACGCACAAAGTCATCAGTTCTGCGCGTTGGAATTTCCAAGGCGGCACTCGCTCGGAGACGCTTTTCGTCGCGAGTGGAGTTGCGCTCTCTTGTGCGCCTTTCCGCCTATACCACTTCTGCCCAGAGTGCTGAAGAAGATCAAACGCGACCGGGCCCAAGTCATCCTTGTGGCTCCGGACTGGGCACGAAGGTACTGGTATCCAGAGCTACTCAGTATGTCAGTCGATCCCCCGGTTCGTCTGCCTCTTCAGGAGGACCTTCTGTTGCAGCAGCAGGGGACGGTCCTCCACCCGAACCTGTCCAGTCTCCACCTCCATGCTTGGAGATTGAGTGGCGACAGTCAAGGCCATTTGACTTGCCTCCTAAAGTCTGTAATGTCATTCTGGCAGCCAGGCGTCCCTCCACAGAATCGATATACGCCTGCAGGTGGAATACATTTGTGGCATGGTGCACAGAAAAGGCTGTGGATCCACTTTTTGCCCCTCTTTCTGAGGTTCTTCTCTTCCTTCTTTCTCTTGCCCAGCAGGGCTCTGCTCTGGGCACTATCAAGGGCTACCTTTCTGCCCTTTCAGCCTTTCTAAGGTTGCCTGATCAACCTTCTTTGTTCAAGTCCCCTATTGTAACTCATTTTCTGAAGGGCATCACACACATGTTCCCTCCTGTTCCGTTTGTGATGCCTCAGTGGGACTTGAACCTTGTTCTTACCTTTCTGATGTGCTCTCCCTTTGAGCCACTTCACAACTGTCCTCTCCGTCTCTTTACTCGGAGGACTGCTTTCCTGGTTGCCATCACCTCTGCCAGGAGAGTGAGTGAGCTCCAGGCCCTTTCGTCTAAACCCCCTTTCCTTTCTGTCCATCCGGACAAGGTTGTGTTGCAGACTAGACCATCTTTCCTGCCCAAGGTTGTCACGGCCTTCCATATCGGGCAGTCTATCACCTTGCCCACCTTCTTTCCGCCACCGCATCCCTCTAAAGAGGAAGAACGGTTCAACCGTCGGGACTCAAAACGTGCGATTTCGTTCTATCTGGATCGCACACGCCAGTTCCGGGTGGATGACCAACTCTTTGTTGGTTACGTGGGCGCTAAGAAGGGACGGGCGGTGCACAAGAGGACCATCTCTCGGTGGGTCGTCTTGTGTATCAAGGCATGTTACTCCTTGGCGAGGAAGGAGCCTCCTGTTGGGCTGTGAGCCTTTTCCACTTGGGCCATGGCGGCTAGCACTGCCCTGGGCCGGGGAGTCACCTTGCAGGACATCTGTCAGGCAGCTACGTGGGCTTCGCTGCACACGTTTGCAAGACACTACTGCCTGGACAGCCAAGTCCGGAGGGATGGCTTCTTTGGCCGTTCTGTCCTCCAGGACTTTCTGGTTTGATTATTGGTTCGCAGACCCACCACTGGGGTTGGTATTTCTGGAGTATCTATTCTAAGGTAAGGAATCTAATACTAACTTGTTTCTTTCAGATGAACAAGTTACTTACCTTCGGTAACGATCTATCTGTAAGAAACAGTAGTTTGTATTAGATTCCTTACCGCCCCACCCATCCTCCCCGTTCTGCGAACTGGTATCTAGGGTTAAGGTCATCCCCTTTCAGGGCCCTAGTTTCAATGGCACCAGTGTTGGTTTTTAACATGGCTCTGCGTTTCTGGTGCGGAAAAGCTGTGTCTAAGAACTGACGTCAGCACGCGGAGGCGGCGTCTAAGTACTCCGACGACGTCATCACGGTGGCCACGACGCCGACGCGGAGCCGCAGACGACGTATACCGACGCGCAAGGGTACTGCTACGCAAAAATTTCCAGATCCAGTCTGACGCCTGGGGATATTCTAAGGTAAGGAATCTAATACTAACTACTGTTTCTTACAGATATATCGTTACCGAAGGTAAGTAACTTGTTCTTTTCAGCCAGAACATCAGATAACTGCCAGAAAGGTCATGCACCTCCTCGGCATGATGGCCTCTTCTAATGTTATAGTTCCACTTGTCAGGTTACACGAGCACCCCTTGCATAATTGCATACTGTCACAGTGGTCACAAGCACAGGGTAATTTGAAGAATCTAGTGCTCACTGCAGTGGTGGAATGGCAACAATCTGTTACAAGGCTGACCCTTTCTAGAACCTGTGCCGCAGGTTACCATTACAACAGATGCTTCCCTCACCAGCTGGGTAGCACACATACAGGACTTGGCCATTCAAGAGATGTGGAGACCCATCAATAGGGTCGCCACATCAACTATCTAGAGATGCTGGCCATCCAGCTTAGCCATCAAGGCATTCCTCCTTCATATCCAACACAACATAGTACTCGTTTGCACAGACAACACAACTGCCATGTTCTACTTAAAGAAACAGGGCGGCTCTCACTCTCTACAGTTGTCTGCATTTGGCAGTGGGCAATCCATCTCAGAGTAAATCTACTGGTCAAGTACCTGCCGGGATTGAACAACGATTTTGCAGGCCTTCTCAGCAGGATGCAGCAATAAGTTCACGAGCGGGAACTCAACCTGCAAGTCATATTCCTGTACTTCTGTTGTTGGGGGTTTCCTGATGTAGACCTCTTCGCCACTGCCGAAAACACAAACTGCCCAAACTTCGCCTCCAGGTTCCCACAGTCCATGGACAATGCACTATGGATGAACTGGTCAGGGATATTTGCCTGTGCTTTTCTGCCTCTCCCACTTTTTCCATTCGTGGTTCGGAGACTTTGACAAACATCCCTCACTCTCATTGTGGTGGCTCTCACCTGAGCCAGGCAGCCTTGTTTCACCACCCTGCTGACCTATCCCTAGTACCCGAAGCTGCCCAACTGTCCGGATCTTCTCACACAAAATCAGGTTGCCTCAAATTCCCTGCAGAATATATGACCATCCTTAGGGAGGTGCGCAGACCTACAACGAGAACTTGTTACACAGCCAATTCGAAAATGTTTGTGCACTACTGTTTTCCTAGACATTTTGACACTTTCAAATCAGCAGTCCAAGACATTCTTTTACCTTCTTCACTTGCAGAAATCAGGCCTCGCTTATAATTCCATCAAACTACACTGAACTGCTGTTGCCACTTACGTTCAAAATAGAGAACACACTTCAATATTCAGGGTTCCTGTTATCAAAACCTTTATAGACGGGCTTAAAAAGATCATTACGCTGCAGTGCCACCTGCCGTCATATCAAACCTCAACATTGTTTTAACAACACTTATGAACCCTCCACTTTGTCCTTTACAGTTTTTTTCCTGAAAGTTAGCCTTCCTAGTAGCTATCACCTTTGTTAGATGCTTTGGGCACTGTGCCACTGCTGTCCAATGCCACAGTGCGAGTGCTCCCTGTTGTAAATTGATGTATGGATTAGTGATTCCATGTTTGGCTATTTGGTTTATTTGTCAGACCCTAGTACAGTGCACTGAGTGTGCCTAGGGCATGTAAATCCAAATGCTGCTAGTGGGCTTGCGATACAAAAGGGGATGATGGATGGAGCGTTTGAGCAAATCAAACACTCACCCCAGTCAACTGATCTGGGTTTAATCCATCACCATTCTTTAGCTCACTCGGCCACCCCAGTTCAGACATGGCTATATGCAAATCAGACTGACCCTGTGCCTCATGGTAACAGTCCAGCCCGAACTGCCAAGCCATGTCTTCCCTGGACCGGAAACAAGCATCCTGGGACCGGTTTCGGATTCATAATCCTCATCAGCCAGGCTATCTTGAATCCAGTGGCCAAGTGAGCAAGGGACTCACGTCTGAGCATACCCTGCCACACTTAGGGCGAACAAAGCGATACAAAAGGGGATGATGGACTGAGCGTTTGAGCAAATCAAACACTCACCCCCAGTCAACTGATCTGGGTTTAATCCATCACCATTCTTTAGCTCACTCGGCCACCCCAGTTCAGACATGGCTATATGCAAATCAGTCTGACCCTGTGCCTCATGGGAACAGTCCAGCAGAAACTGCCAAGCCATGTCTTCCCTGGACCGGAAACAAGCATCCTGGGACCGGTTTCAGATTCACAATCCTCATCAGCCAGGCTATCTTGAATCTAGTGGCCAAGTGAGCAAGGGACTCACGTCTGAGCATACCCTGCCACACTTAGGGGAACAAAGCGATACAAAAGGGGTCCATGGTCCGGTCCATGGAAGACATGGCTTGGCAGTTCGGGCTGTACTGTTTCCATGAGGCACAGGGTCAGACTGATTTGCATATAGCCATGTTTGAAATGGGGTGGCTGAGTGGGCTAAAGAATGGTGATGGATTAAACTCAGATCAGTTGACTGGGGGTGAGTGTTTGATTTGCTCAAACGCTCTGTCCATCATCCCCTTTTGTTTCGCTTTGTTCGCCCTAAGTGTGGCAGGGTATGCTCAGACGTGAGTCCCTTGCTCACTTGGCCACTGGATTCAAGATAGCCTGGCTGATGAGGATTATGAATCCGAAACCGGTCCCAGGATGCTTGTTTCCGGTCCATGGAAGACATGGCTTGGCAGTTCGGGCTGTACTGTTCCCATGAGGCACAGGGTCAGACTGATTTGCATATAGCCATGTTTGAAATGGGGTGGCTGAGTGGGCTAAAGAATGGTGATGGATTAAACCCAGTTCAGTTGACTGGGGGTGAGTATTTGATTTGCTCAAACGCTCCGTCCATCATCCCCTTTTGTTTCGCTTTGTTCGCCCTAAGTGTGGCAGGGTATGCTCAGACGTGAGTCCCTTGCTCACTTGGCCACTGGATTCAAGATAGCCTGGCTGATGAGGATTATGAATCCGAAACCGGTCCCAGGATGCTTGTTTCCGGTCCATGGAAGACATGGCTTGGCAGTTCGGGCTGTACTGTTCCCATGAGGCACAGGGTCAGACTGATTTGCATATAGCCATGTTTGAAATGGGGTGGCTGAGTGGGCTAAAGAATGGTGATGGATTAAACCCAGATCAGTTGACTGGGGGTGAGTGTTTGATTTGCTCAAACGCTCCGTCCATCATCCCCTTTTGTTTCGCTAGTGGGCTTGCAGCACTGGTTGTACCACCCACAGAAGAAGCCTTATAAAATGTGTCTAAGGCCTGCCATTGCAGAGCCTGCGTGCAGTCTGGTACTGTCATGCTGACTGGGCAAGTGCACCTACTTGTCAGTCCCTAAACCTTCCCTTTTCTTTATATCAGACACCCCTATGGTAGGCCCGAGGGCGGGTGCATTGTAAGTATAAGGTAGGACAAGCCCTGATGTGTGTGGCATGTCCTAATCGTGAATTACAGCCATTTTCGTTTTTCACTATTGCAAGGCATCCTGTTCTCCATAGGCCAGAATGGGCTGTTAGATTATTACATTTTAATAATCCTAACAGACTCGGAGAACATGGTAGAAATTCGAGTTTGGTATGCCTGGACTCAGAATGATAAAATACTTCTTTTAGTGAAGTTGGTTTTAACATTCTGTGTTTGAAAATACCACTTTTAGAAAGTAAGTATTTTCTTGTCTAACTATCCAAAGCCGGCCTCTGCTAGGTTGTGTATTCCTTTGTCTGGTTTTGTGAGTGACAAGACTGGAGGATTCCAAGAGACAGGATGAGTCAGCCCAGTGGTGAATAGAGAGATCTGCATCTAGATGGGAGGGAGGAGTTGCACCAGAACCTTGAATAGGTCTGTGCCTGCCTTCCACAATGCTGGCTCCACCTCCTAGGGTGCGGCTGATGTCTCTACCCTGCACACTGAAAGAAGAGAAGGAGTCCTGTCATCAAACTGCTCCAGGACTGTACTTGCCGTCCACAATGTTGGCTCAACCTCCTGTGGGGCGTCTGATGTTTCTGCCCTGCACTGTGAAAGGAAAGGAGAAGTCTGGTAAACCGAGTGCTCAGGAACTGGTTTGGACTGGGCAAAGGCCCCTCTCCCCTCAGAGAACAAAGGATTTTGGGGTATAAATATTGGGACCCTGATTACATGAAATTAGATCACTTTTGGACTAAATGAAGAAAGCTTTGCCGAGGAGGGGAACCTGAAGAAACTTGAGGAGAGACTATTCCCAAGCTGAAGTGCTGCTTGGGGGATGACCTGCAGTGCAGGAGAAAGGAACTTTGTGTACTTTGCTTTCAACTTGTTAAGGATCTCCAAGGGCTTGGAAAAGAGCTTACCTCCTGCTGAAGTCTCAGGGACAACAGATTTCAACTCCCAGCGCCCCAGAGTTCTTGTGGAAGTGCCTGCTGCTGTTTTGGGCCTTCTGAGGAACTGCGTGTGGCAAGGAGCTGGAAGCGCGACTCAACAAGAACGAAGCGTGTCGCAAGGAGCTGCTGCTGCGGTCGCACTCCTGAACAAGGGTGTCGCCGCTGGACTTGTCGCACTGCACCGCATCGAGAAGAAAAGTCTTGCAACGAGGTCGGAGCGTGTCGCTGTCGCTTTGCCTGCCATCGCACTTCTGAACAAGAGTGTCGCCGCTGGAACTGTCGCATTGCACCGCATCAAGGAAAGCGCCTCGCATCCCCCGAAAAGTGTGCTGCCGTTGGAGCTGCTGCGTCACATTTCTGAACAAGGATGTCGCCGCTGTAGTTGTCGCATTGTGCGGAAGCTTCACGCATCGTGGGAAAAGAGTGTCACAGTTGGAGCTGTTGCAGTCGCACTTCTGAACAAGGGTGTCGCCCCTGCAGTCCACGCATCGAACCGAGAACTTCTCGCATCCCCAGAGAAGCGTGCCGCATCTGGAAGATGTTCACATCTTTATTTCTTTGTACCTGAACTTTGCCGCATTTCCCTCGCTGCGACATTGCTTTTCGTGGAAGCGCAACGCAACCTAAGGTACATTGACGCAAAGTGTTGCATCTTAAGAACTAAACTGAACTAAGCTAAATCTACCATCTTAAAGTAACAGTATTGTGTATTTTTGTCATTTATGGTCTTGTGGTAAATCTATATTAGGTTTACTTATTTTTTTATATAAAACTTTGTGTGGTGTCCATTTGTAGTGTTGTCACTGGGTTACTGTATGTGGTCACAAATGCTTTACACACTGCCCTCTGAGATAAGCCTGTCTGCTCGTGCCAAGCTACCAAGGGGGTGAGAAGGGGTTATTTTAGGAGTGTAATCCCCTTATCCTGACTAGAGGCAAGGGTCCCTATTTGTCACAAGTACCTACCTCTGCCAACTAGAGACCCCCAAATCTAATAACCTTTATCAGAGGTGTGACTGAGCTTCAGGTTCTTACTCTTGAAGAACCCTTTTTCAAAGTCAGGGATGGTTAGATAGTTCTTTGGACAAACCCCAAGTTGCTCCCTAAGGTAGTCTCTGATTTCCACTTTAAATCAAAATATTAAACTTCCAGTGTATTTCCTGAATCCAGAGTCAGTAGCAAAAAGAGTTCTCCACTTTAGATGTCAAAAGAGCCCTCATGAACCACATTGACAGGAAATAATCCTTCTGTAAGACACAGCAGCTCTTTGTCTCATTTTCCAGAATACACAAGGGCCATGCTCTCTCTAAAGCAGGAATAGCAGGGTGGTTAATCAAATGTATTCAAATCTGTTATGCCAAAGCTAAAAGACATTTGTCTATCTCCCCCCCCCCCCACCCCACTCAACCCACAAAAAAGGAACCTCTATGGCTTTATTTGGTAACATTTCCATAGCTGACATCTGCAAAGCAGCTATCTGGTCTATTCCACAAACTTTTACTAAGCGTTTCTGTGTGGATGTCTTAGCTTTTCAACAAGCTAATGTTGGACAGACTGTCCTTTGTACACTTTTCGAATATTCTGCAACATCCTCTGGTTAGCTGCCACTTTGGGAAGGACTCTTTTACAGTCTATGCACAGCACCTGTATCTACTGCTACACATGACACAAACGGAGAAGGTTACTTACCCTCTAAGCATCTGTTTGTGGCATGTAGTGCTATAGATTCACATGCGCCCGCCCTCCTTAAGGAAGCCTTTCTATATTGCATATAGTTTTTAGGTCTCGCCTGTCGATGCGCATGCGCATCGAGCTTGCGAGCCTATTGCGGCTCAAACAACGTTTAACTACGAAGCAAGGAATCGTGGCGATTCCTTGCAGTGCCCGTGACTTTTAAGCTCAATGCGCATGTGCATTGAGCTTAAAAGCGCGTGCACAGCCGCCCGCATTCCTCCGACACCTTTGAAGTGAAGCTTAGCTTCACTTCAAAGGCCCGGCTTCTTCACACCCACATGCCGCTCTCGCTCTCCCCGCTCCGCTCCGCCCCCTCCCCTGCCCGGCCGGCTTCTTCACACCCACATGCCGCTCTCGCTCTCCCCGCTCCGCCCCCTCCCCTGCCCGGCTTCTTTACACCCACATGCCGCTCTCGCTCTCCCCGCTCCGCCCCCTCCCCTGCCCGCCGTGTGACCTCGGCTTACACTCACCCCTCCTTTCTCCCCTTTAGGCTGCTTTCGGATGCTTTGTTCGCAGCTTGTCATTTACTTTTGCATTGTGGGCGTATTATGATTCCTCATCAACATTCACTTGGATGAGTCAGAACATATTGGCCCTCAATATGGTAAACTTGAGCAATTATTGATTTAGCTGATCCAGTCCTTTTTCTGTTTGATTGTTTAACAGCACCACACCCATAATCTTTACTGTCCTAAATAGTCAGAAATCGTCAAGTAGAAGTGGGAGAAGGTCTGGTCTCAGTGGCGCAAATACAGAGGGAGTTGAGGTGCCTAAAAGTGTGTATTAAATGTATGGATGTATAATCGATCTTGCCTGTTTCATATACATCTAAAGTTGCCGCTCTGGCCATAAACTCTTGTAGCCGACCCTAGGGTCGCTCTTGGGGGTCGATGAATGTACTTGACATCCAACAAATGTTACACAAATTGACAACTGTATTGCATGCATGATTAACAATGAAAAGTATGTATTCAACTTGAGCTTGTTTTAATAAAAAAGATTTTGGGATTAAAGATCTTGCCCTAGCTTCTTGTATGCATGGTGGGGAAAGCTGTGATGAGTCCGGGGAACTAATGTGCATACTGGACCATGCAGTTTTGTTTTCCACCTTTAAAATGATTCTAATGTTTTAGGAGAGGACGCTTTGCAGTCTGGGACTAGTAGTTTCAGGTTTTACCATTACAAATAAGGCCATATACATCTCGCTAGGCAATCTCCTGTTCTTAAAGCATGGTGATGGTGCCATTGCACAGTTAAAAGTACAAAATAACAATAGCACGTTGCAGGGCTCCACTTAGTAGTTATTGAGCCGACTTCACTATTGGGGGTAACTGAATAACGAGAGAAAGCTGGGCGGATTTAAGCATCGTAGTTCATCCAGTCACAGACAGATGACCCGCGTCGTATATAACCGCCTCAGCCCGCCTTAACTATATTTTGTTTCAAACTGTAATTTATATTCTAGACCGGCCTGACTTGTAGGTCCTGATTAATGTAAAACCTGAAACTACATGTCCCACAATGCTTGTGCGTTGCTGAGACTAGAAGGCAGTGTCACATGGATGCATTTGGGCAAATCCTAGTAATTCCGTCGTTAATCTGCTTCAGCGCCACGATCCGGAAATAATGCGCTGCATTAATACAAATGCAGTGAGCAGTGTTAGCTTTTCTCGGCTCCTTTCCCCTCCCCCAGGTGCATATCCCACATTCCTGCAAAACAAAAGTTGCTATAGTTTCTAAAATCAACAGGCACCCTAAGTGTGTGTTCCCGTGCGTCCATGTAAATGTGTGATGGTATTGTAAATATGCAAAATATAGCTTTAGCAAATTATTACCTGCTTTATGTTCCTATTTAGAACAAAAATTCCTTTTTTATGTGAAAATAAATTCAGTTTTAGCAAACTAAAAGTGTTTGGAAGGTTAGTCTTGGTGTTTATGTATTCAAGGCTTTACAGCGACTCACTGGCACACGGCGCTGCTTGCAGTTAAGTTACTCTCCCGTATATCTTCCCCAAACACCTACCGCCCCTCACGGCTTGTTATTTAAGAGTAAGATTGTTCGTAATTGTGCCACTACACCCATTTTGTGAAAAAAAAACTCACTCCCTTACATAAAGAACAAAATGCTGCGCTGCAGGAAATAACTGATTACACTGATTACACGCCCAAAAGGACATTAAGCTGTCAACAGATATACAATCCAGAGCGAAACATAATACGAAAATAAACCGCAAAGCAAAATACGGGCTTTCCTACTCCGCTTACCCAGGCTCTTCCTAGGTGGCTTCCCCCTTTCATTTCACTGCGTTTCCATAGGCCTTTTTCAAATTTTTTCCTCTGGCTGTTTTCTCTCCCATCCCCCCCACTTTCTGTCGCTCCACACCCGTTTCCAAATATAATGTCCTGCTCCAACTGCTAATCCAGGAGGTGCCTGCCCCCCCGCAGCTCTCCAGTTTGCGCTTCAAGTCTGGGATCCAGTGTAGATCGATTCATAGAGCAGGACAGCCAGGGAAGTAATGCTGCCAGCAGCTACTTTTACCTACCTCACTTGGCCCTGCTGCCTCCTACCTATCTGCTCTACGTTCTATCTCAGGGGTCAACAGTGGACACTGCCAACACTCTAACAGCTGCCATTAATACATAAACAGTGAACAGTACCATCACAGCACTAACTAGGAGTGGCGTGCTACTGTAACCGCACAGCTGTGTCTACCGCAGTGATAACACACTAATAATGGGCACTAACAACACTACACGTTCACTGACAGCTGCCATTCCATATTGGGCGCAAGTATCCGCTTGCTTACTGTAATATGTTCTCTTAGCCTGGCATATTTCTTTGTGACCCGAGCTGGGTTGCTGCAGGTTGGCGTCTGCACTTTCCCCCAAATAGTTCCCATATGTACAATTAATAACACTCACCCTCACTCACCCTCACTCACCCTCAAACCCTCACCCACACTCACCCTCACCCTCACTCACCCTCACTCACCCTCACTCACCCTCAACCCCTCACCCTCAACCCCTCACCCTCACTCACCCTCAACCCCTCACCCTCACTCACCCTCACTCACCCTCACCCACCCTCACCCACCCTCACCCTCACTCACCCTCACCCTCACTCACCCTCAACCCCTCACCCTCACTCACCCTCAACCCCTCACCCTCACTCACCCTCAACCCCTCACCCTCACTCACCCTCAACCCCTCACCCTCACTCACAACACATATTGTGTTACAATAGGTGTCACATTTGCGAAAGATAAAACTATCTAGAGATGTAGCATAACGACCAGAGCTGCCATATAAGTCACATAAATACAAAACATGTTGCATTCCAAATGCTATAGGTGTCACATTCGCAAAAGTTATAACTATTGGCATTGTAAATGACAAAGCCATCAATTTAGCAATTTTTAACGACCAGAGCTGCCATATAAGTCACATAAATACAAAACATGTTGCATTCCAAATGCTATAGGTGTCACATTCGCAAAAGTTATAACTATTGGCATTGTAAATGACAAAGCCATCAATTTAGCAATTTTAACAACGAAAAAATAAATAAATTGTCATTTACAAGACCAATAACTACAACTTTTCTAATGCGAAACCTATTGCATTCCAACCCCACTCACCCACGCAACGTCACTCACACATGCAACGCCACTCTCACACGCAACGCTACTCTCACACGCAACGCCACTCTCACACGCAACGCCACTCTCACACGCCACTCATCCACGCAACGCCACTCATCCACGCAACGCCACTCATCCACGCAACGCCACTCATCCATTTGCAAAACGAAAAAAGTTAAACTCTTCTATTGCGAGACCTATTGCATTTTCAATGCTTGTTCTTTTTTCTTCTCATGGTAATCGTCTTCTGTGTCTCTATGGTCCTATTTCAGCCTCACCTGTAGGAGAGTAGGATCTGCTTACTATGGATACCCCCACTTTTTGCTGGTGTTTCACTGTTTTTCGACTTTAGTCCTGCTGTGGCCCTGCTAACCAGGACCCCAGCCTAGCTGCTTCCTCTCTAAATTGATTGCATGTACATTGGTACACCCCAGAGGCCTACTAGGGGCTGAAGCATGTATTATGCCACCGCTGGGAAACCTTCCAAAATGGCACCACAGGGCTGCTACTGCAGCCTGGGTAAGGTGGTGCATGTACCCCTTACTAAGATATAGGTTACCTATATCTACCTCTAATCACTGACACATATAAACCTATAAGTCGCTCCTATGGCAGGCCTTGACAATCTTGGAGGCAGAGTGCTTGGTTTTGTGTGAGAGGGTACCCATGCACCCCCCTCCCTGGAACCTCCCATAGGTGGGTCCCTAGAGTATGTCCAACCCCCTAACTTAGCATAAGTATGGGAACCCAGTCCTTAGGACTTCAGATTACACCTGGACGCAACATATATCCTGGAACTTCGACATTCTACATCCACTAGAAGACGGACGGATTTGCGACGCATGACACAGACTTCCAGACATCTCAGAGGCCGATACGAGATCCCAGCAAAGCTGAAACCTGCTGCCCTCACGAGTGACGTGGGTCTGGAACTCCTGGACACCGTGCCCATTTGCAAGTGCATCGACTTCCCGAGCTTTCCCGAAGTTGTGCATTGGGCTTCTTATAGCCCAAGCCCCGAGCACCATCTGCACCGAAGATTGGGGGCCTACACTCCCCGAGTGTTCCGTGGACCCGCTTCTAGCATTTCCGCTCGAGGCTCCTTCGCAATCCCTGGTCCGTCTGCTGGTGGGTCCCCACAAAGGTAACTCTTCTGTTTCTAGGGCTTCCCTGGTTGCTCCGGATGTGCCCTGACTCCCCTCCAAAGGGTGAGTCCCTCAGACCTTGCTGGTCTGCACCGAAGCCAATCTTTGCTTTCTGTGTGGGTTGCTGTTGCCAAGGCTTGTTGGGTCTAATCCGGAAACTGACACCGCAGCACTCAATATCCTTCATGAGACAGCTCAAATCCAGCTCCTGGTCGTCCTCGATGCCTCCTGGTCCTCGTGGCTGAAGTCAAGCTTCACCTTCTTCACCTGAAATCACCCAACATCGGTGGGAATCTTCTCATCCCCTTCCTGGTCACTGGCTAGTGACCCACACTCTGTCCCCTCTGCTTTCAGGTTCTTCTCTACTCCGATCCATGCTTGGATCCATCCAGACACATTCGACTTGGTCGCCTGCAGCACTTTTCAGTAGCTCGCCATTGAAATCGACGACGAAACTGACACGAAAAGACACTTTATGCACCTGGCTTCCCTGGGTGAGGTAACTCGAGTACTCTGGTGCTCCTGTGGGTGTTGACTCTAGAACCTCCTAGTTCTAAAGGGGTTTGCTTCAAGTCCTCTTCTAAGTGTCCTTAATCTGTAACTTTCCAACCACAACTTTCCCCATAGAAGATAATGGTGATTCGCGGCTGGGTTTAGACACTGCAAGCGTCCCCCGTGGGTCCCCTATGTCACTACCTTGGGTGGTTTCTGGTGGGCCCAGTGGTTCTAAAGGCTCTAGGCCTTGTATCTATGTCAGTCGTGGTTCTTATACCACTTTCTTAATATATGGTTTGGTACGCCCCTAGGGCTCAACGTATATTGTGCTAATTTACTGTGTACTAAATACGTTTTCCTTATGTACTTTTGCCTCTAGCCTCATAAAGAGACTAGAGGGATGTGTTTAAAATAAATACACATATTTTATATATATTCCTGGAGTGGTTCTCCTTTCATTTGGTCATTCACAAGATTATAGACTGGTAAAACAAGCTGCTTTACATTCCTTCAAGACTTAGCCTGAAGGCTGCTTTCCACAGCTACCTCTAGGATAGCTTTCTATATTGGTTGTCTTTAAACCTACCATCATTAAGGGTTGTTTGGACTGGTGCAAGGTGCCCACTAGAAAAGTGGACTGCATATGCCAGGCCAACCTCTCACATTGGTGTGCAGCATGTGGAATTCCAGCTTGCCATTGTTTTACCAGATGATCTCAAGTGTTTAAACCAGAGGTACATATAATACAAGCTTAAATACAGTAAGTTCTCCTGAACTTAGAGCTGTGTGTCAAGGGCTTAAGCACACCCTTTCTACAACTCAAGAGAGTTTAGTAGGTAAACAACTAGAGTAGATAGTGCATATAACACACCTCACTAATTATGTCTTCAGAGCCAGGACCTAGTGTGTCCTTGCCAGATGTCAGTAAATTACAGACATCCAAGTATGACACATGCCCTTTCTCTGAGTTAAGGGCTCTGTGTACAATGAGACAACTGAAGACTGGCAAAGGTGCCACCACCCAACGCCTCAGAGAGGAATTGCTGCTAGACGACCTTAGGAAGGCTTCAGAGCCTGAGAGGGAAGGCAGTGGGGTGGAGGCAGCAGATGAGGAAGATCCCAGTGGTCCAATCCCACAGGATTCAGACTCTGAGGCTGACCAGGCAGGTGACAATGACCTAGACCTGGACAATCCAGCTCCTACTGGAGATGGAGAGGGAGGCCCAGTGGCCCCTTCTTTGTCCCCCCCCCAGGAAGAGTTGGGGGTGTGCCTAGAAGGCCAAGATCACATTCAGTGTAATCTAGCCATTCTGACACATCTGTAGGGACCTCTGTCTCTTCTCATAGGAGGGACACCTCCCAGGAGAAGAGAGAGCTTCAGATGAGACTTGAAGAAGCTCAGCTGAGGATAAGGAGACAAAGAGTAGCCTTAGAAAGGGAGTCCCTAGAGCTTGAAAAAGCTAGAAAAAAGATGGGACCAGAGTCCCACGGTGGCAGAAACTTCCCTAGTGGTAGGGAAAGGTCTTATGACCATAGACACGTAAACAAGATTGTCCCTCCGTATCAGAAGGGGGATGACCGCCACAAATGGATAACTGCACTGGAAAGGGCCTGCAATGTACAGACGCTCCCCCAGGAGTAGTGGGCAGCAATCTTGTGGCTCTCCTTTGGAGACAAAGGTAGAGACAAGCTCCTCACTGTCCGAGAAGAGGATGCTGATGATTACAAAGTCCTGAAGAGTGCTCTCATAGATGGGTTTGGCCTAACCACTGAGCAGTATTGAATACAGTTCAGAGTTACCCAAAAGACACAGACTCAGGACTGGGTTGACTTTGTAGATTGTGCTACTAAGGCTCTGGAGGGCTGGTTACTGGGCAGTAAGCTATGTGATTATACAGGATTGTATAATTTGATCATGAGGGAGCAGATCCTTAATAACTGTCAGAATCAACTGTTGCATCAGCGCCTGGTAGAGTCTGATCTGACCTCTCCCCAAGAATTGAGAAAGAAGGCAGGCAAATGGGTCAGAACCAGGGTGAAGCAGAAGGTACCGAACCAAGGCGGTGACCAGAAGAAGCAAGATCCTAATAAGAGTGGGGAGAAGGGTAAAGACCAGAAGTCTTCACAAGGCCCCCAAAAAGCTTCCAATGGTGGGGATTCCCAATCTTCCAAGAAGAAAGGCCAAAAGAAGCCATGGTATAAAATCTGTAAACAGAATAGCCATTGGACTAGTGATTGCACCAAGAAAGATGCAACTCCAGCCACCATTGCCCCTAAGGCAACTGTTCCCCCTAGTTCAGCTTTAAGTGGTGGTACTCAGCAGAAGGGTGTAGTAGGGTTAACCTTTGGAACTGAGATGGGCTCTTGCCTAGTCAGAGTGCCAACTCAGGCTGTTTTGATCTTTGATGGAGGCATGGATATGTCTTCCTCTGTGAGTCCCAGTAATCTGGGCAGGTACAGACAACAGCCTTTAATAAATGGAAAAGAGGCTTTGGCCTACAGGGACACTGGGGCAAGTGTCACTATGGTGACACAAGACCTTGTGGACCCTGGACAAATCATACTTGGTGAACTTTACCAAGTGACCACTGCTAGCAATGTCAGGACCAACCATGCCCTGGCAGTTTTTAATTTCTCCTGGGGAGGGGTAACTGGCCTTAAGAAAGTTGTGGTAAGTGCAGACCTCCCTGTAGAATGCTTGCTTGACAATAATTTAGAGACATCCGCCTGGTCTGAAGTGGACTTTAGGACCCATGCAGTAATGTTACGGATCTCCGCACATGTGTTTGCTGTGACTAGGTCACAGGTCAAAAAGTCTAACACTGAACAGGGCCTGGATTCTGGAATAATGGACCAGGTGCCTTCCAAGAAAAGGAGCGATAGGGTTAAGGCCGTGCCTTCCCCCTGACTCAGAGTGATGATCAGTCTCTTGAGGGAGATGATTGTGCTCCTGAAGTCCTGAAGAAGTAACTGTCCCAGAGGAGCTTGAGCCTGATCAGGGTGAGTTTTTTGGGACAGGGGGGCCTTCCAGGGCAGATCTGAGTCAGGAGCAGCTGAGCTGCCCTTCTCTTGAACCCCTCAGACAGCAAGCTGCTGCTGAGGCTGCTGGGAATGCTAGTGGCACCCATAAGATATATTGGTGTGATGGAATCCTGTATTCAGAGAGTAGAGACCCCAAGCCTGGTGCAGCCAGGAGGTTGGTTATACCTTTGAAATTCAGGGGCTTCCTATTGGCACTAGCCCATGATATTCCCTTAGCAGGACACCTGGGCCAGGACAAGACTTGGGACAGAATTGTCCCTCACTTTCACTGGCCCCACATGTCTGAAGACACAAAGGAGGTTTATTGCTCCTGTGTCACCTGTCAAGCCAGTGGTAAGGCAGGTGGCACCACAAAGGCCCCCCTGATACCACTACCTGTGGTGGGGTTTCCGTTTGAGAGAGTGGGGATTGCCATTGTTGGACCAATGGATCCTTAGCCAGCATCTGGGCTCAGGTTTATCCTAGTGATGGTGGACCATGCCACTAGGTACCCAGAGGCTATACCCCTTAGGACCACTACATCACCTGTTGTGTTAAGAGCCCTCTTGGGAGTGTTCTCAAGAGTGGGTTTCCCTAAGGAGGTGGTATCTGACAG
Organism: Lissotriton helveticus; assembly: GCF_964261635.1. Classification (NCBI taxonomy): domain Eukaryota; kingdom Metazoa; phylum Chordata; class Amphibia; order Caudata; family Salamandridae; genus Lissotriton; species Lissotriton helveticus. The sequence goes on along the minus strand of NC_136067.1, from coordinate 1,152,346,984 downwards.
AGGTGCAAACTTTATGTCTAGTTACTTGACTGCAATGTGGAAGGAGTGAGGAGTGAACTACAAATTCACCACACCCTATCACCCACTGTGCAATGGTTTAGTTGAAATATTCAACAAAACCTTAAAGGGTATGATCAAGGGTCTCCCAGAAAAGCTCAGGCGGAGATGGGACATCCTACTACCCTGCCTTTTATTTGCATTCAGGGAGGTTCCTCAGAAAGGGGTTTACTACAGCCCTTTTGAACTTCTGTTTGGGCATCATGTAAGAGGCCCATTGTGTCTGGCGAAGGAGGGATGGGAGTTACCTCTCAAACCCCCTAAAAAGGACATAGTGGACTATGTACTTGGTCTCCGCTCCAGGATGGCTGAGTACATGAAAAAGGCAACTAAAAACCTTGAGGCTAGCCAGGAGTTACAGAAATCCTGGCATGACCATAATGTGGTAAATAAATAAATAATACCCTATTTTTGGATGAATGAATGAATAACAGATAGCTCAATAAATAAGAGTCAAGATTCGAGGTAGTAGGAGTTTCTGCAGGTTTATTACAGCATAAGGACAGGATCAGGACAACCTGCATAGGAACAGAATGACAGGGGAAAAGAGGCCCGGCAGCTGCCGGGGCTGGGTCTGGGATGAGCGCGCTAACATTTAATAACAAGACATTCATTTATATACATAGCGCAAACACATAGCATTACATTGCAGTAGGCGTAACAGTGGGTGGAGCAGAAGGCATGACGTGTAGTAGTCGCGAGAGATAACAGTAAAAAGAGGTGTAACTGGGAGTTTACTTAGACATGTGATGTAAAACGTAACAGAATATGTCATGAATGGGCGGACACATAGGAGGGGGCTACCTAAGGAGCCGGGACCTCTAACCTAATGGTGCGCGAAAACTAGCAATGACGTGTTACTAGGAGAAGCTGGGGGCTACGAACTCTGTGCTAGGAGCAGAGACTAGAGTCTGGAGGGTCGGAGCGACATGTACCTAAACCCTATCTGGTATCTAATGTTTAGGGAACATGTTGATATGAACTAGAAGTCATGAGGGGAGAGGCTAACCTGATTCTAAGACTGGACCATGCATTATTCTACATGTAGTGCGTGATGAATATTAAATGACCATTTAAATACAGTATTTCTCTAACATGGAGACGAGAAGGCTAGACAATGACGGAAACTATTGATGCAGTTCAGTAGCTTAGGAATGCAGAGGAGGAGGACTGAACTGATAGCAGGAACTATAACATACTTTTGGCAGACTCAGAGGCAGAGCCGGGGTGCACCGGGCACTGCGAGGCAGGAAGTAAGTGAAGGGTCGAGGATACAGGTGGGGGCTGTATCGCTCCTTAGCGAGGCTTTCAGGAGACAGGAGCTGAATCTGTGGTCCGGGCCCTTTTGAGGCCTAGAAACGGGGACTTTATAATGGAATAACGTGCACACTGAGAAACGTGGCAACATTACTTTACATAGGCCTGATATTCGTAGTATTCACGAGAACTGGAAACTAACATATCAGAGGTGGACACAACTGTAATTGCGTCTTCAATCAGAAATGGGGAATAACATATGCATATTGGTCATGCACACATAACATATGATGGATGGGGCGTAGGGACACAGAACATGGCAAAATTTACTTTTCCACATTCCCTCCTTGTCACTACGTTTCCATCAGGAAACATCAATATTCATGATACCATCTATCATTTCATACAGTACCATTTGCTCGTCTCGAATTGTCTTGGGACGGGATTTAGAACGGGGCTTGGGACTAGGAATACAAGAGGTAGCACACATGCTGCAAATCGCAGGGCCACATTGTATACAGAGGCAGCAGCTGAATATGATCGCTACTGCAATACCTAGAAAGGACAGGACTTTCCATCCCCATGCGGAAATTATATTCCAGAACCAACCGGACCATGTCCAGGTGCCTGGATCTTGATGTAACAGATGGGCAATTTTATGGAGTCTGGTTATAGCTGAATAAACAGACGGCGCGTTATTTGGAATGAAAATGCAACAACTGGATCCGAGAATTCTACAGGCCCCGCCCCTATCGGCCAGTATGACGTCAAGGACGAGACGATTCTGTAAAACGACAATTCTCATAAAGGATTGCTCTTCAGTTAAGTTACCTAGAGCAGAGGCAGTCTCATCTACTACTGCTTCAAGGGTTCTTGTTAACCTACGGATAAGCTTACTATTTACAACTGTACCTAAATAAGGGAAAACACCTTTATCTATATCAATGAATTGCTCTGCAGCGGTTTCAGTATAATCGACAATCGGGAGATTTCTCTTGTGTCTAGTGTGTACTAAGAAAGAATTCCTATGATAGTCAGGTGGGGCTAGAAAAACAGGTGGCAGTAGGAAGGCAATGTAACAGGTTCCCTCCCAATCGAGGGGCAGACGGACATATGCAGTTTGACCACAAACAAAATAAGAATGACGTGAAGCTATAAAAATAGATTTCCTACTGTCACTATACTGGATAACAGTAGTACATTCACTATGACCTATATGTACAGAACCATAACTACGGACACATAATTCGCCTTTGACTGGTAGTACTGAAATAGCGGGTGAGTCTAGAGTAGTATCAGACTGAACATTCAGAACCATAAAATTCGACGAATAATTTCCTAAATTATATACTTCATTTTCTAGATCTAAACCTGTTCTATGGGGGAAACCTTGCTTGTCTGGGAAACATGTACTGTTAAGAAAAGACATATCTGTTGAGGATGACGTTAGCGTGGACCATGCTCCACACGACCCATTGTGTGAGAATGGATAAGGAAAGAGTGGCAGAACTCCCTTCGGTGTCTGGAAAGGGGGGAGTCGACCACACACCCAACAATTAGTGGCATTGCTGGTCTGGTGTGAATAATGTAACATACGGATGAATGTGTTATTACGCATGGCGAGGCGGTATGAATATTCGTGAGGAGGCAGATCACTAAACGTGTGCTCTACTGTAGCATGAGCAGACATATTTACATGAGGAACTGGTAAATACAGATAGAAAGCATAACTGGTGCAGGAAATCATTATGCTGAGAAATAATATGAAACTTAGAAAAACGATACATTGTAGTGAACTTCGACTGACTCTCTCACTATGGGGGTCTATTTTATACATGTCAGAAACAATTTAACCGTTTCACCTAGGGGAGGACTTATACAATCAAACTGGCTGACTTATTAGACCTGAGCTTTAACTTATACTCCTGTTGCGGAGTTTTCTCTAACAAGGGAGGGATTGTAATAAAGTCTGGTGCGGGACAGTCCTTTAAAACAATGTTCTGGCAATCCTTCGAATCCTGGAAAATGTTCTTGGCAATGTCTTTGAAGACTGGACTCGGTCCTTTGAAAAGTTTTACATGAGAGAGGTGAACCCACCCCTTCCTGCCTTCTAGCTTGACGGCAGTTCGGGTGGTCAAGAGGACCTGACGTGACTCTTTCCAACGTGGTTCCAGCGGACTTGATCTGTCAAAATTTCTGATCATCACCAAGGATCCTGGAACGATCTCGTGCGGTGCCACCTCGGTATTGTCTGGAAATGCGGCGGCAACCTGTGAACGACATGAGTTGAGGGCAGACATCAAGGAAGCTAGGTAATCTGTCAGCATATTACATGAAACATCGGTAATACTTCGGGGTCTAGGAGTACCCCACATGTTAGGGGGGCGGCCGAAAACGACCTCATACGGGGACAGACCTGATCTGGAATGTGCGACCATACGCATGTAAAACAGAGCGACTGGCAAAGCTACTAACCAGTCCACACCCTTGTCTTTACAGATCTTTGCAATACGGATTTTCAGAGTCTGATTATGTCTTTCGACTAGTCCAGCTGCTTCTGGATGGCGTACACAATGGAACTTCCACTGGTACCCTAACAACAGGGAAACGTGTTTCATGAGTTCGGATGAGAATGGCTGACCGTTATCAGAATATACGACTCTAGGGAGTCCGTATCTAGGGAAAAATTCACGAACCAGCTGCTTGGCAGTGGTCGCGGCTGTGTAATCTGGGACTGGATATGCTTCTGTCCACCTGGACAAAGCGCATACAACTACAAGGACATACTTGAAACCTCGACATCGCTCCATTTGAATATAATCCATCTGGAGGACCTCAAAAGGGTGGTCAGGGGGCTGGAAACCACCTTGTTCCACCGGGACACTTTTACCTGGATTAAACTGACAACATATCATACAGGTACGGACTTTCTGCTTGGCTGCAGCTCGTAAATGCTTGTTGAACCAAATGTTCTGGATACTGTCTAACATAGCTTTTTCTCCTAAATGTGCTGGACTATGTGCGGTATTGATAATGACTTGAACCATAGAATCGGGGAGAAACCATGTGGCTCTACCCTTCGTTAACCATCCTTGATCTGTCTGGACCCCTCCTTGTACAGACCATTTCTTGATTTCATCAGGAGTAGCATGTAACTGGATATCTATGACATCTTGAGTAGGGTCCTTAACTGTCATGCATGTAGTCAGATCTGGAATATGTGTCTTGTCTACTGGAATGTCTGGAGTCTGTGCTGTAAGCTTGGCTGTGCGGTCTGCTAGATCATTACCTTGGGAAATAATGTCAGTAACTTTCGTATGTGCTTTGCACTTCATGATAGCAATAGATGTCGGTAAATGTATGGCATCTAACAGGGCTTGAATAAGGAGACCATGCTGAATCTTGGTTCCATGAGAAGTCATAAAACCTCTCTCCTGCCAGAGCACTCCGAAGTCGTGTACAACTCCGAATGCGTAACGTGAATCTGTGTAAACATTAACCTTCAGGTTCTTGGCATGTATACAGGCTTGTGTCAGAGCAACTAGCTCTGCTGCTTGAGCGGACAGGGTATCAATACGGTGTGTTTCAATAACTTCAGTGTCAGTAGTCACTGCATACGCGGCGACTAGTTCTCCTGTACTAGTTCTCATACATGAACCATCCACATAAAGTGTCAGGTCAGGATCTGGTAACGGAATGTCTGTCAGGTCTTGTCTTGGCTTTGTCGTAATGTTAACTACTTCCACACAATCATGTGTGTCTGGATTTAAACTAACTGATGGTAACAGTGTAGCAGGATTCAGGACGTTGCAGCGTCTAATTTCTATGTGTGGCTGGAACAGTGTCAATTCATAACCTGTTAAACGTGCAATGGTCAAGTGTTGAGTTTGTGTTCGGTTTAAAAGAACTTCTACTGAATGTGGAACTTGTACTGTCAGGGAATGTCCTAAAACTATGGAATCACTTTGTCTGATAGCTAGTGCTGTGGCTGCAACTGACTTGAGGCATGCAGGTAACGCCTGGGCGACTGGATCTAATGTGCTTGAAAAATAAGCACAGGGCTTGTATTGACCTGCTTGATCTTGTGTGAGAACAGATAATGCTGTACCTTCGCGTTCTGTAACGAAAAGTGTAAAAGGCTTACTGTAGTTCGGTGTAGCTAGAACTGGAGCTTGGCATAGGGCTTTCTTTAACTCATTGAAACTAAGTGTATGTTCGGATGTCCAAGGGAGGACAGTCGATACGGCTGCCTCCTGTGTCGTTAACTGTATCAGTGGCTTGGCTAGAAATGCATACTGGGGAATCCATTGTCTACAATAAGAAGTAAGGCCGATAAAAGCACGTACCTCCTTCTGGGTTCTGGGCTGGGGAAGACTCGCTATTAACTGGATACGGTCGGGTGTCAACTGCCTACCCCTCTTGGACAGCAAGTGTCCTAAGTATACCACTTGCTGGACACAGAATTGAAGCTTTGAAGGTGACACCTTGTGCCCCATCTCGGCTAGAAAATACAGAACTGTAAGTGATGCTCGCTCGCAGTCACGTTCAGAACGGGCTGTGATCAGTAGATCATCGACATACTGGAGCAGGGCAGTGTCAGTTGGCATGTGAATATTGTCTAGTTGTCTCTTGAGTGCTTGACTGTAAATACTAGGGCTTTCTGTGAAACCTTGAGGAGCGCGTGTAAACATATAGCTCCTTCCATTTAAACAAAATCCGAAAAGAAACTGGCTGTCTGGATGAATTGGAACACTAAAAAATGCATTCTTGAGGTCAATAACAGTGAAAAACATGGCTTCGGAATCAATGGCAGTTAACAGAGAAGAAATGTCTGGAACAACTGGGTACTGAGGAATAATACATTTATTAAGCTCTCGTAAATCAATCACTAATCGATATACTGGGGGTGCATTTGGATCAGTACGTTTCATGACTGGAATGATCGGAGAATTGCATACATTGGAGTCAGTTTCTACAACTACTCCCTGAGCCATGAGCTCGTCAATAATTTTGGATAAGGCTGCTACAGCCTCAGGTGGCAGTCTGTACTGTCTGATTCGGGGTAACACTACACCTGGTTTGAGAGTCACACGATAGGGTGTGATTTGCATGTAACCTACATCAGTTGGACCTTGCGCCCATAAATGCTGCGGAACATTAGACAATCTTGAATCAAAATCTCGTAATACATAGTGACCCTTAAAGTCACGTAGGAACAGACGTATTCCCTCTGGGGAACAGCAAATAACTGCACCTAACTCTTTCAGTGTCTTAATACCTAACAGATTTTCTGGACATGACTTAGTAAGTAACAGATCAGTAGTACGGGACAATGGACCTACTTCTAGAGTAACTGGCTGAGATATTTCATTAACTAAGGGTTTTCCTGAAAATCCAAGGGAAACATTTCTTGAGCCTGAGAGCGGAGCCCCTGGAACTTCGACATGACTAATTGTGGTCCTACTTGCCCCTGTATCGATCAAAAATTTTCTGTCTTTCCCTAATACTTGGCTGTGAACATAGGGACCTTCTTGGTCTACAGGTATCTCGATGAGAGGCAAGCCTACCTCCCTCTCTAGGCTGTTTCATGAATATGACTGGTACTCTGGATACTCGGACTGTGCATACTGGTACATCTGCGATGTAACGTGCTGTGTTGCAGCAATAGGCTGCGGTACTGTAACTGTCTGTTGTGCATTCTGTGACTGAGGAGTCTGTGAAACTAGTTCTTGTCTAGGCGGACGTGGTCTTTCTTTAGTCTTACCAGTAGCTATGTTGTGTTTCAGAACTGCACACTCGTTTATAAAATGACCTGGCTGTTTACAATAATTGCAGTTCCCTTTAACGGGAGCCGCAGGATGACTGGCTTGAATCGGACCCCTCTTCTGACTGTCTTGAGGAATAGATTGTGCAACTAGCACTTTCATTTTCGTGTCTTTCATACGTTTTCTTTCGTGTTCTTGCTCTTCTCTGATTCTATTCTGGTGATACTGGAGCATCTGGAGCATCTGGGACGGAGTATTTGCTTGCCAGGTGCTTTCGACTTTCAAAACTCGGTTTTTAATTTGTGGACTTGAATTCTCGACTAATTTGGTAACGAAAAGATGAGGGTATGACTCACTACTTGTCTTGAGACCACTATTAATACTGAAACATTTCTCGAATCTAGAATAAAAATCACTAATGTCTTCATCTTGTTTCTGTTTACAGGCTGAGATTGCATCCCAGTCTTCTTTCCTAGTTGTCAATAATCTGGGTAAAACTTGAATCAATAATTCTGGTAATTCTTTACATTTATCTCCAAGACCGGTACCTGGTACTCGTGCCTTGTCTTCAGCTTCTAGAGCTGTCCAATCGATCTTTTTCTCTCCCACCTCCCATTCTTTTTCCTTTAACTTTTCATACACCCCTGCGGGTAGCAGAACCTTTAACATTTTAATGATATCTGGGTAAGTGTATTCTCCCATACGGAGCATGTCTTTTAATTCTCTATGGAACCCTGCTGGATCTTTGTCATGACAGGGAATTAACTTTTTCATTTCGAGGAGTTCCATCTTTGAAATCGGAGTGTATACAAACACTCGTTGCATATCGCCACCCGCCCCTTGGACTGGGTGGACTTCTCGTAACGGATTCTGTCTGTCTATGTAGAATGGTTTACTTTCTGGGGGTGAGACATGAACAAAATGCGGGTTCAGGAACGTTCTATACTTGTGGCGCTGTTCTAGAATAACACTAATTAAATCGGTACCTAGACCTCTCCATCTGTACTGGAGTAACTCGTTCAGGATATCGTGTAACGGGCCTGGATCAGAATGTTGACCCTCATACAGAGTAATGAGGTGCTGGATCATATACATACCCACCAGTCGTTGCTCGGCTGGGGGCAGTTTCAGAAACATTTGTGCCACTATTTCGTCTGGAAAAGTGGTAGAATCAGTAATCCATCGGACTGCTGATCGGGCTAATTCTTGTTCATGCATGGTACTTAACTCGCTATAACCGACTCGTGATTTCAGAATGTGATCGGTAGCTTGAAATACTTGTTCTAGAGAACAAGGCTCTCGTTCTGGTGCTGGATGATGAAAAACAGACTTGGGTTCTAGACGTAAATGGCGATCTGAAAATCTGGATTTTCCTACATACGCTATTCTGGCGGGATTCTCGTCTTCCTCTTCAGGATCAGAGATACTTTCTTTCTCGCTTACTTGTGCTGCTTTACGCTGTTCGTGTAACCTTATTATTTCTTTACGAATTTTCTTGTACATACTTTCCATGGCACTAATGGTCTTGTGCTTACCCTCGGCTATATTATCACTCCACCTTGTCAGGATTCTCATTTCGGTGGGATCTTTAGACGGGTAATCTTGTTCTCTTATTAGACAATTGATCAGGAACTTTAATATCATGAGCTGAATCTCGGCTTTCCTTTGAGACATAATCTCGCCAATACTTTCTGGATCATCCCCTGTACGGATGAAACGATATATTCTGTCTAGATCTTCTTTCATATTTGGTAAGGTGACTAGATACTCGGTCACCCTTCTTACGCGTACGGAATATAAAACCATATTATACTCGCCTGGGACTGCGTCATAGACACATTCGGCAAGGGCTTGTCTGATTTCTGTAACAGACTTATTACTTTTAGGAGTACGCTGTGATGCTTGAGCATGTAATTCGAGTGCTGATAAACGCTTGTGTGGCGGCGGGGTTTGAGGAGGACCTCCTCCTGCGGCCCCTAGACTAGAATCGTCGACTGACATTCTTCGTGCTTGCAGGGTCGGTAATTGTAACGTGGGCTGAACTTGTATGGCAGGCTGACCCGGGGGTACCGCAACAGGTACTCCGGTGTCTGGAGGAACGGGAAGTGCCTGATTTACAGGGACTAGCGGAGCGCGAACAGGATTGGCGTATTCTGGAACTGTGTCGTCCAAATAGGACGAAATAAAAATATCAGCTGCGGTCGGTTTGTGACGTAGCTTGGTCGGAACTAATGGTGGCGGGAAATTACTGGATGCCTCTGGGGTCGCTTTTAGCAAGCCTTCGGCAAGGAGAGGATACATACCCTTAATAAGGGCATGCCTCTGTCTGTCTGACTGTTCGGCTTTGACTTGTTCACCTATCTCGATTAATTCTCTTTCTTGGGCTCGTTCTTGGGATTCTCTACTTAACTCTGACTTTCTGACTTCCTTTTCCGTTCTTCTATGCGCTTCCTTACGCCATAACTCGATGGCATCTTTCTGTGACTGTCTGGCTTTCTTTTTCCATAATGCTTCTTCTACTCGCATGATACATTCGGCATCCCATGTACCCGATACGGGCCATCTATACTTTTCTTCTAACTGTTTGGTATACTCTACCCATAAATCTAGATACAATATGGCGCTTATGCCATGTTTCTGATACATAAAGTGACCTGGACTGTCCCTAGGCGGAACAGGAACTGCTGCTTCCAGCAGACCCTTTCTAGTTTTTAACTGACGTAACTTGGAAAAGAGCGGCATTCTAAACTTGAATCGGAACACAATACAATACACGAAAAACAATAACAATTGGGAAAACAATTCAGGCATACCACGACATTGGAAATACATTAAACAACATTATAAATAACAGTTCGAACAGAATACTACCTGAAAATACTGAAAACAGAAACAGAACGGAATTCTCGAGAACGGAACAGACTAGAGTTACTGGATGCACTGCTATAACAGTACGGAACATACCGGTCCCATAAAGGAACACATCAAGACCCGTATCCACCTAGGTGAACACTTCGTTTGTGGGCTTGGGTACCACCAACCCACGGACCAGGAGTCAATTTAGACTGACCCTGTCTAGACACTACCCCAGCAATGGTACTCACCGGGCAGCACGGAACGGAAGGCCTCGGACGGGACTGGACTACGACGACGAACTTCGGACTTCGGACTTCAGTTACGGGTGGACCTCCGGATACCTCGGACCTTGGACTCTCGGCTTGGGCTCTGGTCGGGACTCGCCGCGTTCCTCCACCGTCTCGTTCGGATGCTGGACCGCCTCCTCCGTCTCCTCCGTGGGCCTGAGGGATACTTGAAGCAGAAATATCTGCCAGGTGCACGGTATGGTTCCGTCACGACTGCAGAGGGTCAGGGGGTCGGCGTGGCTTCACCGACGCGTGGGGAAAGGGCAAGTCCCTGTTCGGGCGCCATTATGTGGTAAATAAATAAATAATACCCTATTTTTGGATGAATGAATGAATAACAGATAGCTCAATAAATAAGAGTCAAGATTCGAGGTAGTAGGAGTTTCTGCAGGTTTATTACAGCATAAGGACAGGATCAGGACAACCTGCATAGGAACAGAATGACAGGGGAAAAGAGGCCCGGCAGCTGCCGGGGCTGGGTCTGGGATGAGCGCGCTAACATTTAATAACAAGACATTCATTTATATACATAGCGCAAACACATAGCATTACATTGCAGTAGGCGTAACAGTGGGTGGAGCAGAAGGCATGACGTGTAGTAGTCGCGAGAGATAACAGTAAAAAGAGGTGTAACTGGGAGTTTACTTAGACATGTGATGTAAAACGTAACAGAATATGTCATGAATGGGCGGACACATAGGAGGGGGCTACCTAAGGAGCCGGGACCTCTAACCTAATGGTGCGCGAAAACTAGCAATGACGTGTTACTAGGAGAAGCTGGGGGCTACGAACTCTGTGCTAGGAGCAGAGACTAGAGTCTGGAGGGTCGGAGCGACATGTACCTAAACCCTATCTGGTATCTAATGTTTAGGGAACATGTTGATATGAACTAGAAGTCATGAGGGGAGAGGCTAACCTGATTCTAAGACTGGACCATGCATTATTCTACATGTAGTGCGTGATGAATATTAAATGACCATTTAAATACAGTATTTCTCTAACATGGAGACGAGAAGGCTAGACAATGACGGAAACTATTGATGCAGTTCAGTAGCTTAGGAATGCAGAGGAGGAGGACTGAACTGATAGCAGGAACTATAACATACTTTTGGCAGACTCAGAGGCAGAGCCGGGGTGCACCGGGCACTGCGAGGCAGGAAGTAAGTGAAGGGTCGAGGATACAGGTGGGGGCTGTATCGCTCCTTAGCGAGGCTTTCAGGAGACAGGAGCTGAATCTGTGGTCCGGGCCCTTTTGAGGCCTAGAAACGGGGACTTTATAATGGAATAACGTGCACACTGAGAAACGTGGCAACATTACTTTACATAGGCCTGATATTCGTAGTATTCACGAGAACTGGAAACTAACATATCAGAGGTGGACACAACTGTAATTGCGTCTTCAATCAGAAATGGGGAATAACATATGCATATTGGTCATGCACACATAACATATGATGGATGGGGCGTAGGGACACAGAACATGGCAAAATTTACTTTTCCACAATAAGGCTGTACTGACTGTTTACCAGCCAGGACAGAAAGTGTGGGTGTTGGAGCCTGTGGCCCCAGCAGCTCTCCAAGACAAGTGGAGTGGGCACGACACTATTGTTGAACAGATGGAAGAGGTTACTTACTTGATAGATCTTGGAACTCCCAGGAGCCCCCATAGGGTGCTTCATGTCAACAGACTGAAACCATATGTTGACAGGGCAGACATGGGCTTGCTCATGGCTACTGACGAGGAAGAGGAGGAAGAGAGTAACCCTCTCCCACACCTGCTCTCACAGAACCCTGAGATGGGTCAGTAGATGATGTAGCCTTGGCAAGAAGCCTCACTGACCCGCACCAAACTAATTGCAGACAGGTGCTCAGTCAGTTCAGACATATGTTTTCTCTGACTCCAAGTCATACTACCTGGTGCACTCATGAAGTGGACACTGGGGACAGTCTCCCTGTTAAAAATAAGATTTACAGGCAACCTGATCATGTCAGGGACTGTATCAGGACAGAAGTCCAGAAAATGTTGGATTTGGGAGTTATTGGACCTTCAGATAGCCCTTGGGCTAGTCCCTTGGTCTTGGTACCAAAACCTCACACCCAGGGTGGTAATAGAGAGATGAGGTTTTGTGTTGACTACAGAGGTCTCAATGCAGTCTCTAGGACTGATGCCCATCCGATCCCAAGAGCAGATGAGCTTATAGATACTTTGGCCTCAGCCAAGTTTCTGAGCACATTTGATCTTACAGCTGGCTACTGGCAGATCAGATTAGCTGATGATGCAAAGCCAAAGACAGCATTTCCAACCCCTAGTGGGACTATCAATTTGTGGTAATGCCTTTGGTCTGAAGAATGCACCCTGCCACTTTTCAAAGGTTGGTATACAAAGTCCTAACAGGACTGGAAGACTACTGTGCAGCATATCTAGATGATATTGCTGTCTTTAGATCCACCTGGGAGGATCACCTGGTCCACCTGAGAAATGTTTTGGAGGCCCTGCAGAAAGCAGGCCTAACTATCAAGGCTACTAAGTGCCAGATAGGGCAGAGTCAGGTTGTGTACTTGGGCCACCTTGTAGGTGGAGGCCAGATTCAAACATTACAGAGCAAAATCCAGACCATCATGGACTGGGTTGCTCCCACTACCCAGACTAGGGTCAGAGCTATCTTGGGCCTGACTGGGTACTACAGACGATTTGGCAAGGGGTTTGGTTCCATTGTGACACCCCTGAAGAAAGTTCAGTGGACAGTCAGCTGTCAAAAGGCATTTGATGACCTGAAGCAGGCCATGTGCATTGCACCAATACTGCAAAGTCCTAACTACTCCAGAGAATTCATTGTCCAAACAGATGCATCTGAGTTGGCGGTAGGGGCTGTTTCATCACAATTGAATGATGAAGGTCAGGACCAGCCAGTAGCTTTTATTAGCAGAAGGCGGACCCCTAGAATGAAAATTTGGTCAGCTATTGAGAGGGAGGCCTTTGCTATGGTTTGGGCTCTGAAGAAGCTGAGGCCATACTTGTTTGGCACTCACTTCACATGTCAGACAGACCATAAGCCCCTCTTATGGCTAAAACAGATGAACGGGGAAAACCCTAATCTTTTGAGGTGGTCCATTTCCCTACAGGGGATGGACTATACAGTGGAACCCAGACCTGGGAGTAACCATGCCAATGCAGATGGACTCTCCAGGTATTTACACTTAGAACATGAAGACTCAACTGGTCAAGGTTAGTTTAATGCCCCCGCATGTGTGTGTGTGTGTGGGGGGGGGGGTGTAGGAGAGTAGGATCTGCTTACTATGGTTACCCCCACTTTCTGCTGGTGTTTCACTGTTTCTCAACTTTAGTCTGGCTGGGGCCCTGCTAACAGGGACCCCAGCCTAGCTGCTTCCTCTCTAAATTGATTGCATGTACATTAGGTACACCCCTGAGGCCTACCAGGGGCTGAAGCATGTATTTTGCCACCCCTGGGAAGACTTCCAAAATGGCACCACAGGTCTGCTACTGCAGCCTGGGTAAGGTGGTGCATGCACCCCTTACTAAGATATAGGTTACCTATATCTACCTGTAATCACGGACACATATAAACCTATGAGTCACTCCTACGGCAGGCCTTGACAATCGTGGAGGCAGTGTGCTTGGTTTTGTGTGAGAGGATGCCCATGCATGAGCAGGACCCCTCTGCAGCTTTCGGAATCTATTCTCTGTGGCTTTAGGTGTTTCCTAAACCCTTGCGGTCTAACAATAGATGCCCGGGTTGTGGCTGGTTACCTGGCCTAGGCCGTATTGCTTCCCTCACTCCTCCTGCCGAAAGCACTAGTTGTCTTCTGTTGAACACAAGGTCCCTAGCCAAGCACACGCTCGATATTTACAACCTCATTATAGATTCCAGAGCCGACTGTCTGTTTTTGACAGAAACCTGGCTGGGAGAGGGCGCTGGCCCGGATATCGCCACTGCTATCCCCCCGAGCCATGTGATTTATAGGAAAGACAGAGTTAGCGGGAAGGGGGGTGGTGTGGCGCTAATCATCAACAAACGTATCGCCTGCACTATCCTTCCCTCGGAGAACATCCCGGGGAGTGAAACACTGGCCTTTTCCCTCTCACTATCCCCTCAGCAGTCCTGCATAGGACTGTTGGTCTATAGGCCCCCTGGACCTATCGGCACTTTCTTTGATGATCTCCACTCGGTGATTTCCTCACTATGCCTGAGATCTAACCACTGCTTGCTCCTTGGCGATTTCAACATTCACTTGGACAAATCAGATGACCCCCACAGTATTAAGCTCAATGACATCACCTCTCCCTTAGGTCTGGTGCCACACCTTCGGTCCCCTACCCATTGTAAAGGTCACATATTAGACGAACTGTTTTCTACCGTTCCAGTAGGGGAAGGATCACTTGTCCTGCATAACCAGGGTATGCAGGTTGGTGTGGGGTGTCTCCCAAGTAAAAGACCCTCATGCACGTGTAATGTAGGTTCTCGTAGCGGTATATGTTGTCTCCCCGCTCCTATTGACACGTGTGTGCATAATCCTTGGGTCAGTATTTTACGCACCCTCCGCCTGGAGGTATTTACCCTTGGTTAAAACAGTAGTGATCGTGAATAGTGAGTGATAAGTGCTCTGTTGAACACAAGGTCCCTAGCCAAGCACGCGCTCGATATTTACAACCTCATTATAGATTCCAGAGCCAACTGTCTGTTTTTGACAGAAACCTGGCTGGGAGAGGGCGCTGGCCCGGATATCGCCACTGCTATCCCCCCGAGCCATGTGATTTATAGGAAAGACAGAGTTAGTGGGAAGGGGGGTGGTGTGGCGCTAATCATCAACAAACGTATCGCCTGCACTATCCTTCCCTCGGAGAACATCCCGGGGAGTGAAACACTGGCCTTTTCCCTCTCACTATCCCCTCAGCAGTCCTGCATAGGACTGTTGGTCTATAGGCCCCCTGGACCTATCGGCACTTTCTTTGATGATCTCCACTCGGTGATTTCCTCACTATGCCTGAGATCTAACCACTGCTTGCTCCTTGGCGATTTCAACATTCACTTGGACAAATCAGATGATCCCCACAGTATTAAGCTCAATGACATCACCTCTCCCTTAGGTCTGGTGCCACATCTTCGGTCCCCTACCCATTGTAAAGGTCACATATTAGACCAACTGTTTTCTACCGTTCCAGTAGTTCTCACTGCCCTTGCGCCGGTCCTATGGTCTGACCATTTCCTGGCAGAATTCGAAATCCCTTCTTCTACAAAGAGCCCCGAGGGTGGACAAAGGGACAAAGTGCTGCCTTCAAGAGCCTTTCACCGAGTCTCTCCAGCCATGCTCTTAAAGGAACTAGAGAGCCATCCTTGCATGCTTTCGGGCTCCTTGGAAACGGACCGTGACCTCTTACAGGGTTGGTTGACCCAACGCTTCACAGACCTCGCCCCCCCCATACTTGCTAAAACACCATCGGTGAAATCCTCTGCTCCATGGTTCTCTTCGGCCCTGGCAGACAAATGTCGGCAGTGTAAAATAGCCGAAAGGAAGTGGCGTAAACACTACGACGCCAGCTGCAGGGAATCATATAGGTCTCTGATCAGAGACTATCATCGCGATATCATCGCCAATAAAAAGTCCTACCTGGCTAGCCGTATTGAGGAGGCCACTAACTCCTGCAAGGAAATTTTCAGGATTGTCAAGGATTTTATCACCCCCCCTGGACCAATCCCAAAATCATGCATTCCGAGTCCTGGATCTCCGATTTGGCTGTCTTTTTCGCTGACAAAATTAAAAATATCCAGCTATCCTTTGGTGCCTCCAAGATGAGCTACACTTCTATCCTTTGGTCTCCAGATCCCTCATCTGAGGCGCCAGAGCCTTCCCTTTGCAACTTTCCTCCCATGTCTCTTCAGGCGTCACTGGACCTCCTCACTAAACTCAAATCTGGCTCTCCCCTTGACCCTTGCCCTGCCAAAACCCTTGCCCAATTGGCCCCCACTCTCAATCATCTCATAAACCCGATCCTTAACCTCTCACTTAGCACAGGTGAAGTTCCGCAGCCTTGGAAACAGGCACTCATCCTGCCATTACTCAAGAAACCCAATCTGAACCCTGACTCTCATGCCAATTATCGACCCATCTCCCTCTTGCCTGCCCTTGCGAAAGCGGTGGAGAAACATGTCCACATCTCTTTGTCCCACTTTCTAGAGACGAATGGCATGCTACATAGATCCCAGTCTGGCTTTCGCTCCAACCTGAGCACCGAAACCGCTCTACTCGAAGTCACCGAAGTGATCAAGGCAACCTTGGACAAGGGAGGAAAAGTCATGCTGGTGATGCTCGACCTCTCTGCGGCTTTCGACACCGTCCCCCATGACCGCCTCCTAGCAAGACTCTGGGAGGTGGGTCTAAGGGGGACTGTGTTCAGCTGGTTCCGCTCCTTCCTCTCTAACCGACAGCAAACTATCTGGGCTCCACCTTTTTCCGCCGCAATGCCACCTCTGGAGGTTGGAGTGCCGCAGGGCTCTATTCTGAGCCCTTCGCTTTTTAACATTTACATGACCCCGTTGGCGGCACTCGCGGAGGGCTTTGGGGCCCAGATCGTATCGTACGCTGACGATACACAACTCCTGTTCACCTGCGACAAGGGCCACGACTTTGACGGGACTTCTATTCCGGGCTGCCTTGGGGCGGTGTTTGACTGGTTCAACCGACACTGCCTCAAGTGCAACTCCGAAAAGTCGAAAGTTCTCTTCCTTGGCTGCCCCGCTGATCCCAGGTGGAAGGAGTGGTGGCCTGCCGCCATGTTCCCTCCTGATAGTGTTTCTGGGTCTGCGAAGAACCTAGGTATTCAGGTCGACAACTGCCTCTCTTTCAGTGGTCAGGTGTCGGGCCTGGCTGGCAGATGTTTTGCGATCTTGAGGATGCTGAGGAAGTTCCTGCCCTTACTATCCATTGAACACAGAAAGATCACGGTGCAGGCCCTGATTGGCTCTCGCCTGGACTACGCCAACGTTCTGTACCTTGGTCTGCCAGAATACCTCATATTGCGCCTCCAAATAGTACAGAACTCGGCAGCCCGGGCCATCTTTGGCCTTACCAGAAGAGCCAGGTCCACGGAGCTCCTCAGAACTCTTCATTGGCTGCCCATAAAGAAGCGGATCGCTTTTAAGGCCCTGACCGTCGCCTTTAAAGCCCTGCTTGGTTTAGGTGCCTGCTATCTTCAGAAGTGGATCACTTTCTACCTTCCTTCGAGATCCCTTCGTTCTTCATCACAAGCTAGGGCAGTCACCCCTAGGATACATCGGGCTCGCCGCGGCGGTCGCTCCTTTAAACATCTTGCGCCTCTGCTGTGGAACGATCTTCCTCTCGCGCTCAGATCCTGTTCCAATCTTTTGGCATTCAGGAAGGATTTGAAAACCTGGCTGTTTCAGCAATAAGTCCTTTCACCGTGTCCTCTCCTCATGCTGCCTGTTCCACCTGTTTTGTATTCCCATTTAGACCTGTGAGGCTCTGACAGCGCCGGGACACTCCTCGGAGTAGCCGTGCGCTATAGAAGCACCCCATTTAACATAACATAACATATCTTCTTAAGTGCATTATAACCTCACTGTAAATGCTAACTTTGGAATGGCTGCATGGAAACATGTCGTGTTTGGTGTCGAACACTTTGGAATCCTACCCCCCTGCCAGTCCTGGCGGCGGGGTAGAATTCCACCCTTCTAGAGTGAAAAGACATGTACACACTTACTTAACCAGTAATAGTTTAAAAGAGCCCCAACGTTACAAAATGGATGCTGCAACCACAGACACGAGTCTGACCTCCTGCTGGACGAAACTCCGGCAGGGGAGGCCTGAACAATAGGTTTCCTGTCACAGGGAGGTGTAACCACCTCCCAGACAGGCTTTAGTGTATTGGGGCTGGGTGGGTGCATTCAGTAAATGCTTTTCAGACAGTGCTGGGGGCACACTTGGTGTCCCTGTGCATACCCCAGTTCAAACCGGTTGCAGGGGCACTCAGCCCCTGCTCTGGTGCGAAACTGGACAAAGGGAAAGGGGTGTAACCACCCCCCACTCTGGAACCTCCCATAGGTGGGTCCCTAGAGTATGTCCAACCCCCTAACTTAGTATAATTCTCCAGTATTGCATCTTTTATAGATTCACATGCTTTTATCTTCCCCGTCGTCATGGTGGGAGTCTCACGGTAACAGAATGACCATCGCAGTACCATAGAGAAATAAACTGCATAGAAAGTCCCATAGGAAATGGCCTAATTTGGTAACCAGACCTCCGTATTGTTTGGTCCAAAACTCATCCAATCAGCAGAAGGCCCTGACATCACACTCCCCAGCAGAGTTCTCTTACCTCAGATTTCCAACCGCCTTCGTGTGAGGAGTCTCCCTGAGCTCTGCTCAGTTCTGTTCCTGAGTGAACCTTTGATTTTTTCAACTGCCACATTTCTTCTGGTTTTAAGGTACTGTGCTTCCTCTAGTATCTTACATATATATCTCACATTATATATTTCAGCTCTAAAAAGAGGTTTTTCAGGCCCTGCAGATCCTGTGGAAAAAGTAGGCTTTTTTCTGAAGATCCACACAAGGACTGCTTATACTGCCTTCACCCCAAACATGTAGCTAAGGACTGCAAGCACTGCAGAACTTTTTCAGCTAAAACTTTGAGGGATAGAGAGGCATGTCTTCTGTTGTGGCTTCCGAAGAAGAAGTGCTCACTAAGCCACTGGAGTCAAGCTATCGTGGCTGAAGACGGCTGATAGCCAGAAACCGGTCCCAGGATGCTTGATTCCGATCCAGGGAAGACATGGCTTGGCAGTTCGGGCTGGACTGTTCCCATGAGGCACAGGGTCAAGACTGATTTGCAGATGGCCATGTCTGAACTGGGGTGGCTTGGTGAGCAAAATAATGATGGATTAAACCCAGATCTGTGACTGGGGGTGAATGTTTTGCCATTGTGTAACATTCCGTCCATCATCTTGTGTGTTTTGCTGTTCAGAAGAAGGCCACCTCAGATTCAGAGGAAGAATCCACAAGCCAATCTTCTAAAAGAGGAAGTCTTCCACTTCAGAAGAACCTGTGGATCCTAAAAAACAGAAAACTAAGGGAAAAGAGACCTCTTCATCTTCTCTCCCTCAGTCCCCTCTGAAGAAATCCTCAGTTTCAAGGGGAGTGTCTTCTGCTCCGCCGACAAATTGTGATGTCTCCAGTAATAGTTCCTGTGAAGACGTCGACGACAACATCATCTATGACGAAAATCTCGACGACGATTGCGGCATGGACGGCAGTGCTCAAGACTACACCGGCGACAACGACGACTCCGACGGGGAAAGTAACATCCTTGTCGTCGATACCATCGACGACTACCACGTCGACGACGACCACCTAGAAATGCAGGAGTCAGATGACGAGGAATCTTCAGGAGTGGCTTACAGTCCCTCTCAACTACAGATTAGAGCCAGGAGACTGATGAGGAGGAAGGCCAGGAGTTTCAAGAGGTTTATTCCTTTAAGGATCGTCCTGAAGCAAGATCAAGGAGATTGAGTCATTTAAAAAATCATATGACTATTAAGAGGAGGAGGAACCACATGCTGAGGAGAGGAAAGAATCCATTTCAATGCCTATCTCGCTGGTGACGGACTTGCGTCACATGCTCAATGACTACCGTTGTTTTCCCAAAGCTAATGCTCTCTCTGCATATGTTCCAGTCACACCTGCACAAGTGCAAGTAGCTCAGCCTGCACCTGCAGTACAAAAATTGCGATCTCCTCCAGTTGTCACACTACGGGATGACCTTACGGGGAGTGAGGGAGAAGAAAAGCCAGAGGAAGGAAAACTTCTTCAAGACACCCCAGTGGGTGTTGAATGGGATGAATATATTTTGCCAACAATTGCTCAATTCCTATTCCTCCTCCGATTCCGTTGGCGCGATCCCAGCAGGTGATCTTGTAGCCGTCCAGGATGGCTATGGCGATGTCGGGCGCAGAGGAGTCGTTCCACCAGGTCTCGGTCAGGAAGGCCACGTCTGGGGCGGAGGTGTCGAGCAGATCCCAGAGCTCGACGGCGTGTTTGCCTGTGGAGTGGGTGTTGAGTAGTATGCAGCGGAGGTGGTTGGGTCCAGTCCTAGGCGGTTTGGTGGTTCTGTCGCAGGTGAAGCTGCAGGTGTGGCAGGAGAAAGGTCCGTGAGTCCGTTTCGGGGCAGCTTGGAAGCAGGTGTGGTTTTGGCCGGCGTTGAGTGCGTAGAGGGTGTTGGCGTCGTAGCGGAGTCTGGTGTTGTGGCGTTCGCAGGGTCCAGGGGTTCTGGCGCTGGGAGCGGTCCAGGCGCAGACGGGCTTGCCTTTGGTGCACCAGCGGCGCGCCAGCGGCATGCCCGCTGCGCACGACCGCTGCGCGGCCTCCATAGGAGGTGGAGAGGAAGGGAGGAGCAGCTGGGAGGCGGGAGCGGGGTGGCCAATGGGAAGCAGGGTGACGGGCCGCAGGGACGCAGCGGCGGGAGGAGCGGGAACGGCGGGAAAAAAGGTGGGCGGCAGAGAACAGGCACGAAGCAGCTGGCGGCCGTGTAGTGGCGTGGGGAGCGACCTGCCTTCGAGCAGGGTCAGAGGTCGCTCCTTCACCACTGTGCGGTCTCCTTAAGAGGGGGAGAGGGAGGGAGGAGCAGCTGGGAGGCGGGAGCGGGGCGGCCAATGGGAAGCAGTGGGGCGGGCCGCAGAGAGGCAGCGGCAGGAGAAGCAGGAACGGCGGGAAACAAGGCGGGCGGCAGAGAACAGGACGGAAGCAGCTGGTGGCCGTGTGGTGGCGTGGGGAGCGACCTGCCTGCGAGCAGGGTCAGAGGTCGCCCTACGATCTGGGTTGTACAGTGTGGGTTCTATTTGTGATTTTTCCAATCCCCGCTCTCCCCTTTTCTATCGCCTTGGGGTCTCTTACCACCCCTGTGCTCTATTGGTTTGAAGTCTATTGGATCTGCCACAATTTATAGGTCTCTTCTTGGGAATACAACGTCTCTTTCTGGTGACGTCTTCTGGTCAGTTGTCCTGGCTCCTGTGTGCCGGACTTGTCCTTCACAATTATACATTAAGGTTTTGGACTTTCTGTTGTGTGCCATGATGTTGTTTACATCTTTATTACCTACAAGGCTGGTTGGCCTTCATTTTTGCTGGGTAGCTTCCCAGAGCGGTGCTCTGCTCTTCTCATTTACAAGTTTGCAATATGCAGTGCCTGGCAATTTCCATTATGGTGCTGTTTTTCACCATTCCATGTCCTTTCATAATTTTCGTACACTGTTCCCATATTCTAACAGTTTTTTGGTGGTGGCTCCACGTTGTGGTGCGGAAAAGTTTCTCAGATGTAAAAGGACGTCAGCGCACCGGGTGGGGCATATATGGCTCAGTTGGCGTCATGTCCGTGGATGACGTCAGGGCGGGGCCGTGCGGCACCGCTCCCCGGCGCCCAAAGGTGCTGCTGCGGAAAGTTTTCCGGTTCCAGTCTGACGAATGGATATTCTAAGTTAAGTAATCTGTGGCTAGACTATGTCTCTACCAGGTGCATCATTACCGAAGGTAAGTAACTTGTTTGTTAGTAACCTGTAGCTTTGCCGCAGCCGCTGATTGCGCCTTTCAGTTTCTGGCACTGACTGCCTCAATCACTCTCATCCTTTAGTGCTGAGTCATGGCTCTGCTCATGTCCCCGGTGTGCGTTGCTACTCCCTTCACAGCTTCTAATGCTGGGCTCACTGCGTCTGTTAACAAATGCAATGGTGATTATGCCTCTTTCCCTTCAACCTAAAAAGACATCAGAGGTCACTCCTGGTCCTCCTCACCAGAGATCTGCAGAATCCATGCCTCAAGGAGTCCATACTGAGCTCCAAAGGGTCGAAAGAAGCAGCGGTCTTACAGAGCCTCAGCATTGAGCTTCCATCGTGGTCAGCGCCTTCTCCTGCGGCAACTATCAATATTTAAAGCAATTAACGGCAAGTAGTTGTTTTTTTTCATTATTCAACATTATAAAATCATTTGTCCAGTCCAGAGTTTGCAGCGGACCCGACCAGAGCCGAGCCGAGTAGTATCGGAGCCCAAGCTGTTGCGGCGGAGCGTTGGGAAGCGTCGGAAAATACGTTTCCAATCCAATCCTGACCCCCGCCCGATCCCGGCCGCGGAGAAAACACCGGGGAATCACCTGGCTCCGAGTCCCGTCACCCGAGGCAGGTACAGAGGAGCTGAGAGGAGGGCTGCGGGTGGCGGAGCGGAGAGAGCCAGAGTGAGCCTGCCGGCCTGTCGGCCTGTGAACCCGACTCGCATCAGAGTCGCAGCGCCGCCTGGCCAGTGCTGCCTACCTGCCTTGCCTAAGCCTCGCCTAAGCCCGCTCCCACCGGATTGATACGACCGCCACGACTGCCAGCTGCTTGCCATTTGACCTAGTATGTGCCGCGTGGGAAGCTGCGCCCTTGGTGAGCCCCGGATCCCCACTTAAGCAGCTTGGGGTATCAGGGGGTGGGGGGCTGCTGGTGCTGGTAGCAAGAAGACTGAGGCAATTGAGGGCAGAGGCTAGAGGCAAGCGTCGAGAGCCTAGCCAAGCCCCCACGCTGCACATTCCCAGGACAGCTCACGCCGTTGCTCACCGCAAACTGTTGGACACCACTTGCCACGAGGGAGGCATAACGCCCCTCAGGGACTGTGGAGGGGGCAAACAACCACTGTACAATTAGCGCCACACTGCTTGTACAAACAATGAAAAACCTACCTAAAAGCGACGCCGCAACAATCAGCCCATACTAACTTCTAAACTTCCAGTAAACTCCGGACAGGATCCGGAACTCACTCAAACCACGGACCCCAGCCGAAAAGATCAGTGAGGAAAGGCCCCGGCGGGGGCATTAACCTAGCTCGGATTAAGCCCCATTCATTTACCCTCACCGCCTTGAGCAAACACGTTCAATTCGACCCGCATGTAACATTAAACGGCCGAGAAATGTAGTTACAACCCGATTCAACAGAACCAGCTGAGTCACGGTGTTTCGCTCATAAGCGCAAAGAAGCCTGTTCAGGCTTCAGACCAAGCCCAGGTTTGCCCAAATGAGATCGGGGACAATCCGCCAAGCGGCAACAGGCAAAAAAAAAAAATATCAAAACTTAAAAAACCCATTGAGGAGGATTCCATTTTTATCCAAACAGCAAAGGTAAAAGGCTCAAGGAAGAGGCTGGCTCCAGCACCAACGCCAACAACAACAACGCCAAGCCCGAAAAATAAAACAGGGATCCGCAAATTCTTTTTTTTAAAGGATCAAATGGCGACATTATACACTCCAACAGTGGAAGCCACCCAGTTGCCAAGCCCTATTCTCCCCGACAAACCAAGAGCTAACTCCCTAAAGACACTTGCAAACCCGTACAACATACCACAAAGGGATTCAGTTCCGCAAAAAAACATGGCATGCTTAGAAGCGGGAAAGCTTGTAACCACAATAGCTCAGGTGTACCAGACATTGCTCATAACGCCCGCTACAACATTTACAAACAAATTTGAAGCGATTGCTAAAACTTTTAACTCAAACGCAACCGAGTTAGTCATTAATGTCGCACTAGAGGGGGGAACTGAGACACCCACAAAGGCAAATAGAGAATGGAAAAATATTAGCAGCAGCCTCGCAGCTCACAACGTAGCCCTGGACGGCCATACATCCGCTACGGGACCGAAGGTGGAAAAGCATTTAGTAGGCCCCATTGAAGGCCCCAAGGAAGAAGGTCTGTCTAATACAAAAGTGACAAAGGGCAAAAAACCAAAATCAATAAAACCTCCAGTACAGGCATACCCCACAAAAGAAGTTCCCGCCAAATCATTCTCTATGTTAAATGACTCTAATTTGGTGGAAATCTTGGAAATATTGGAATCAAATAGTCAGGAAATAGAACCCCAAGGAAACGAGTCACAACTAGATTCAAGTAAAAAAACTCCACAGAGCAGGTCCAAAATAGCTGCATCCACACCCTTAAGCCCACCGGGCAAGCCAGTTCACCAGCACCCTGATTTAGTGGAGGACACTCATAGTCCTACAAGAGCAAACCAATTAAATCTTTCACCACCGATTACCATTTCATCTGTTAATAGGATAGATCTTGGGTCAGAGGTCTCGGCGAAGCTTAATGAATACTATTCCAACACACAATGGACGCAAAACCCTGATTCACACCCTGGAACAAGCAATAAGGGTTTTTAACTTCCAGTCAGATAAAATGGACGTTCAAATAGACCTCGTAAATCTCATTGCCGGCCACATTTCAGGCATAAACACTAAAATGGATTTAATAACATCTCTACTAACACACAGGGGAAACATGGATCAGCTAATAGACAACAATAAACAACCTCCCAACTGTGATTGCGGCTCAATTATAGAGAAGTTGGTAACCCTCCCTGAAATCCTAAAGGATATCCTAGGGGTAGTAAAACAATCCTGCAATAGCAAGCTGCTTAAAAAATCCCCAGAAGCTGTCGACCAAGAGGAGAAAACAAAATGCACCAAATTAACACCAGCAGAACCCAGTAATGTCAACGACGAAACTGAGAAAGCGGAGCCCCAGGTCCAACTGGATACCACAGACCTCCAAACAGATGCCTTACAGAGTTCCTTGAAGCCAGTGGTGGTCACCAATTCCACAAAACGGGAAAGAAAGCGCACAAGGAAGGCCCGGCTCAAATACAACAAACAGCTAAGCCCAGCTTCGGAGAATATCTTTCCGTTATTCACAACAAAATCATCCCAAGGGAAAAAGAACCCCCCCCTAGCGGGGCAGTACAACTGGACATAGACCAATCCAAAGTCCCTCAGGCGTCCAGTGCAAAACAACAAAGTATTACCGCCACCCCAATATTTCAAAAGACAGACTAATCCTCCCAAATGGACATAGGATCCTCTCCGGAGGTCAAAACAGGACAGAAATCCATTCAGGAAGCGCAGCAAAAAGAAAGCAACAAAGCGAGGAAAAACCCCCCATCCGTTAGGCAAAAGTGAACCCAGGTGTGACGGAGGTCCAAGTATAGAAACACGGGACCATTACGAGGAAAGGAAAAAAGGGCCA
Source organism: Lissotriton helveticus (assembly GCF_964261635.1). Classification (NCBI taxonomy): domain Eukaryota; kingdom Metazoa; phylum Chordata; class Amphibia; order Caudata; family Salamandridae; genus Lissotriton; species Lissotriton helveticus. Next base: position 1,152,321,692 of record NC_136067.1, on the reverse strand, counting down.
GAACCTTTAAAACAGGAACTTTCACCAGCTAAGAAGCCCCAGGCACTAACAAACCCCAAGGCCCAACACATTATCAATCCAATAGAGGTCCCAATAATTGGAACAGCCAGACATTGCAAGCTCAATCACCTGGTTTTTGAGCCGGTGCAAACAGGGAGAAACTCAAATAAAAAATCAGGAACGACGGAATGGATAAAGGAGGAGGCTAACGCCGACCCTATGGAGCGTGAACCACGATCCAAAAAGGCCATCTCACTAACAATAATCCCTGAATCCAGAAGCAAGGAAACTCCATACTCCTGCCACAGTGACCAAAACCAGTCAGAGGGGTTTGAATCGAAATTGTCATTCGTTCCCGAATACACGACCAAAGGAATACAAGGTACATTAAATAGAGGGAACCTGCTCAGGCGATTTAGAGAAATCCCAGAATTAAAAGGAATTCTTTCTCGAGACCTAGTAGCCTTAGAATTCAAGCAAACGACAAGGACGGGAGAAGAAGAGACCCAGACAACCTGGTCCTCAAAGGAATTGATGGATAAAATATACTCAATGAGCGCAAGGTTCGGAGCCTGGGGAATTATGTTGAAGACTCATAAACGCCCAAGGTACCCACATCCCCTCCTTAAAAATCTAAAAGATGGGGACTCACCAGGGAAAAACCAGAACACATGCATGCGAGGTGCACATTCCAAGTCCCCCGCCACGCCTTCCAATGAGAACAGGTTGACCACAACGGGCAGCACAAGAAACACGGAGGGTAGACTTCAAGAAATCACTGATTGGTCCTGGGTGCCAAAAATCATAAATAATAAGTATACCTAATGAAGAAAAGAAAAGTGTAACAGGAGTAAGAAGGTCGGCCCCTAACATGGAAGAAGCGCGCCCAGCTAAGATTTCGTTCTGCTCATGGAATGTCCATGGTTTTAAAGACATGGGTCAGGACTATGAAACATCAACATTCTTTATTCATCAAGACATAATCCTGTTCGAGGAAACCTGAAATTTGAATCCAATTTCAATTCCAGGATTCATAGTTCCACACCCTGGCTGAAAGACTTTCAAGCGTTGGACATCCAAGAGGGGGTCTTTCAACCTACATAACACAAAAACTGGACTGCTCAACGGAAGAATTGGACACGGGGGCTAATTGGGTCCAAGCGACCAAACTAAGCGGTAAACATTTGCCTGAACAATGTAAGTGGCAACTTTTAGTAAGCAATGTCTATATCCATCCTGAAAGAAAAAATCAGAACGAAAAATATACAACTCTAATGAATGTAATAAAATCAATGCAGAAAAGTCATCAGCACTGTCAAATAATTATTTCAGGTGACTTCAATTGCAATCTTATAGCCAGCACCCTGCAAGAAAGTAAAATTCAAGATAATCAGGGAGCCAGAATGCTAGTGAACGAGCTAGAACCTCTCGGTCAGATAATCCTGAACGGGAAAACCCCGGGCGACATTCCTGCAGCAGCCACATTCTTGAGGGGAAAAGTATCTTCAACGATAGACTTTACCATCATCAGCCACAATCTGCTCTCACAAATCAACACTTTCAAAATCACTCCACGAGCCGAAAGTGATCATCTCCCCCTTATCGTAAGAATGAACATCAAAGTAAAGCTTGCTAAAAAAATTAAGTCCACAGTGCAATACCCTCAAAAGTTCAACCTTCGAAAATTAAAATGGCTGGGAGTGGCTCCACAAACTATACAGGAAACATCGAGGAATTTCTTGGGCAAACAGGGCCCGTTAGCAGAAGCCGATTGTGTTAAAACTTGGGAACAGCTGGCCGAGTTATTAGTCCAAAGATTCCCAGCCACGCGGGGTCGCACTTCAAGGATGGCGACCTAAAGAGAGCCCTGGTTCAACAACGAACTAAGAGAACAAAAAAGAGGGCTTGCAAGAGAGGTGCGACTTCAATCACGAGCATCAAAAATGGGGAATAAAACTGAAAAACAGAAGCTGTGCCAACTGAGGAGCAAATACAGGAGGAACCCGAGGAATGCGAAAATTGCATACAAGGGGGCCATCTGGTTACAAATATTGACCGCAAGCAAGAAGCCCAACAGCAGCGACTTCTGGGGCATAATAAATAAATTGTCATCTGGCACAACATTATAGCAAGAAGCGGGAATCTGTCAGGAAACGTGGGTTCACCTCGTGAAAACCTTGTACAGCAACACAGCAACTGGCCCCCTAGAACGGCCTATTTGGGCAGCAGCTTGATCAAGAGGCAACACAATCGGCCCCCGACCCTGAACACGCGGAAGGCAGAGTAACAAGTCCAGAGACAATTAGCAATGAGCTGAATAACCTGACCAACGCTAAGGAACTAAGAGGTTTCATACTAAAACTCAAGACCAATGGAGCGGCAGGTCCAAATGGCCTTCCAAACGCTATCTTTAAGAACGATCCAGACTTTTGGTCCTCCCACCGTACTCCGTCTTCAATGCGATCTACACACAGTCCGATATCCCGGCTTCCTGGAAAGGGAACATTATCCATCCCATATTTAAAAAGGGCGACCACCGTAATCCGGGCAACTACAGACTGATCTCATTGATTGACGTGGAGGCCAAGCTTTACGCTTCTAGCCTGTTGGCCCAACTCCATGACTGGATGGAGGAGAAGAATATAATCCTCAAGTTCCAGACGAGTTTCAGGCAAGGGATGGGTACCACAACCAACTTGGCAATCCTAGCACTTTTAATTGAAAAAGCTCAAAAAAAGAAATCCCGGCTATTCGCATGTTTCGTGGATATCAAATCCGCATTTGATCGAGTAAGTAGGAGTCACCTATGGAAGAAACTTAAGACTTGGGGCTTGCCAAGAGCAATGCTTAACGCTATAACTACCTTATACACGGATACGTGGGCTAGAGTTAAGCTGGGCGACGGGTACAGCACAACCCCAAGCATTCACATGCAGCGAGGCTTGAAACAAGGATGCGTTTTAGCTCCCAGCCTATTTAATTTGTTTCTTTCAGACATTGCAGCATACATCGAAAAAGCCGATTGTCACCCCCGAACATTGCTAATGAGTCAATTGCCATCTTACAATACGCAGACGACATTGTTTTGTTGAGCCAAACTCCAGTTGGCTTACAGAGATCTATAAACAATCTAGTAACCTACTTGGTTCAGGAACAACTGGAGCTAAACAAAGAAAAAACTAAAATTATTTGTTTAGTGGATCCCAAAAAAACCAAGTTCAAATGGTCGGCTAAAGGGCCAATTGTGGAAGAGCAGCGCTCATACAAATATCTTGGCGTAACAATCGGGCAGGGTGTATCTCATAAGGAACATAAATTGGCACTAAAAGCTAAATCCCAATCATTAATTTACGCGTACAGACTACTTCGTAAAAAATTGGACTGCCCAAACTACAGTCATCTGTTAAAATTTATGGCCGCACAAATCCAGCCCAGCCTTTCGTATGGTTTAGTCACCTGGTGCGGTAATGAAGCGAATCTACTGAACGAGCTCCAGACAAGGATTTACAAGGCCGTTTTTGAGCTGCCAAATTCTGCCTCTCCCTCTCAGGTTTGACTGGAATTCGGCCTCCAGCACCAGAAATTTCGGGGAATGAGCGGCTTTGTCAAACTCTGTCACAAATTCCGCTTCTCTAACCCAGACACCTTGAACGGATTATGCTGGGACGAAATCAGGGATCAGATGAGCATAGGAACACCAAACTCATGGGGCAGCTTCCTGATAACATCTTTGGCAGTGCTGGAACTTCAAACAGTTTGGGAAAACGGGGATGACAAAGAAAGCTTTGGCAAAGCTGCAAATGCAGCAGCTAAAAAGAAATCTTTGCTGGCTGACAAAAAAGCAATTATCAACCGCCGGTACGGGTGGGCTGACATCAACTCGTATAGAACCCTAAGGCCTCAAGCGTATCTATCTGCTCACTTCAGCTTGCATTTAAAAAAGAGTTTTACAAACTTCCGAATGGGTGTGCATGACTCAAAAGACCTTCATCCAACCTGGAAAAAGTATTTTCTTTTGGTGAACTGTCGACTTTAAATCGATTTGATTCGATAAGTCTTTATTTCGAATAAAAGATTCATAAAAGACAGTATACAATCATACATGCATATTAAAAAACATTTTGCAATACAATATTAATATACACATTTCATTCAAAGTACAATTAAAGAATACTTCATAACTGTGTATACTAAGACAGATAGGACGTGAATTAATGCACAAAAGTGAATACCACTAAGAAAAAACATACAGAATACTGAGTGTAACTGAAAGAAGTCTTTCAACATACAGGGATACCCAATTTTTTGGATCGAATTAGCCATGCCCATTTCAAAAATTTGGCAACACATACCACTATGGTTTCAGATCTAATAGTGCGGAGTTTCAGGAGTGCATCCTGATAACCTCTACTATTAAGGGTCAAGCAAATCGGTCTTAACCACTTACTTCTTGGTGCTCCATAAATAGGACAACCAAAGAAGAAGTGACCCACACTTTCTTCCTGATCGGGGCACCAGGGGCAGTTGTTTCCCACACACTTGTCCCATTTTGCTCTAAAGGTGTTGATGGGCAAAGTGCCAACTCGAAACTGGTGGTAAAGTTTTCGATCCAGTACACTTGTGATTAGGTCCCAGTACTGTTCTAACGAAGGGACAGCCTTGTGCACTAGAAAGGAACCAGTTAAATTAACATCACATGATTGGTTTACAAGAATAGATTTTCTCCAGGCCCAAAAAAGTGCCTTAAACTCAAGTTTGGAAGGAAATCTGGACCCCCCTGGGTTAGACCAGAGCTCTGGAAGGCCCATTAGGTTCAATGTATTTTTCACTACCCCAAACCATTGTAATGACTGTGCCCCCCACATCAATTTGACTTCCTCCAACTCTTGGGTAAACAGGCCAAGCTCGGGAGTGGACCAGAGGCGGCGCCAAAAGGCCACCAGCCGATACTGGGCCATCTCGTCGATTGGTCTGCAACCAAGGTCCAATAGTAGGGGTTTAGTAGGGGTAGACTGGGGGAGGCTAACCAGATTCCGTAAGAACCTGTTCTGAGCAGTTACCAAACTGGAAAGATTCTTATGACCCCAAACTTCGGCTCCGTAAAGGGTGGCAGAGACAATTTTCGCATCATAGATTTTTAGAACAGGGGTAACGCACCTAGTTAACGAATTCCTCTGTTCGGAAATCAAACTGCCAGCCAACCTATTGAATTTAAGTTTGGATGTTTCCACTTGGGGATTCCAAGTGAGACGATGGTCTAGGGTCACACCAAGGTATGTCATGGTCATAACCTGCTCAATGGGGACTCCATTTAAGGAAACTGTGCACTTAGGAGGGTTTTTCTTGCAAAAAACCATAAATTTGGTTTTGTCCGCGTTTATTTGCAAGTCGTTCAAAGTGCAGAACTCAGAGAATCTATTCAAGGCTACCTGAAGTCCAGCTCTTGTTTTGGAAAGCAGAAGGGTGTCATCTGCAAAGATCAACATGGGGTACTTTCGGCCACCCAGCTTAGGAGGATCCGACTGGGTGTTGAGAAAAAAATGTGTGACCTGATTAATAAATAAAAGAAACAATGTGGGGGCAAGGACACAGCCTTGTCGCACCCCACGTTGTACTGGAAATCGTTTGGTCACCTGCCCCTGACTGCCCCACCTAACCTGGGCGTAGTTGTCCTCATGGAGTCGCTGGACTAAAATCAAAAGATCAGGCGGAAAACCCATGTGATTAAGAGCCTCCCACAGCTTTTTTCTTGGCACTAAGTCAAAAGCCGATTTAAGATCGACGAATGCAGCAAATAGCATACCTCCGCCCAACAGGACCACCTTCCAAAAAAGTAGTGTAAACCGAAAAATTTGATCCACAGTACTTGTCCCAAACCTAAAACCCGCCTGCATAGGGGAAAGTACATTATTTGAATCGATCCAGTCCAGAATTCTTGCCAAGATCATTCTCGACACGATTTTCTGAACTGAGTCGATCAAGCTGATGGGCCGATAGTTATTGGGGAGGGAGCGGTCGCCCTTCTTGTGTACTGGCAAAATTTCTGCCCCCTTCCATGAAAAAGGAATCTCGGCCCCTGAAGCTATGTTGTTTGCCAGTAGGGTAATGTATGGAATCCATAGGTCTGGTTTAAGTTTAAAAAGGTCAGCAGGAATAGTGTCAATGCCAGGGGCTTTGCCCGACTGGACTGACTCAAGGGCAAGTGCGGTGTCTAATTCCGAGAACAAGAGTCTGTCTCCTGTCAGTGTTAGTTGTGGTGGGACAACAGATTTTATCAACATTGCCTCCGTAGCATTAGGATCATTAAATTGGGCTGTATAAAAATCCACCCATGATTGAGCAGAAACATAGGTTACCGGGATCTGGGCAGCAGGATCCTTTCCCCTCCTTAAGATCAGCCAAAAATCGGTTGGGTTAGGGGAATCACATGCACCAAGAAGGTCAAGCCAAAAGGAGTCATCCCACTCACGTTTAGCAACCTGGATGATGCGCTTATAGCATCGCCTTGCTATCCTTATGGTATCAAGGTTCCTAGCCTTTATGGCAGCTAATAGGTCACAGTGGGCGGCTCTGCATTTTTTGTTATACCATTTTTTGTGTACTCTGGTATTAGCAGACCTAGATGGTTTCGTGAGTAAATTTTTTAAGGTCGAAAAACACTCCTCATGGAGGTTGGTGATTGTGGAGTCTGGGTTGCCAGCTGGGGATAACAGAAGCATTCTATTCCATACATCCCGTACCTTTTCTTCAATCAATAAAATAAGTGTGGGGTCCTCCAACACCCTGGGCCATTTCACGCGGCGCCTGTTATCGCACAAAATAACATCAGATGTTAAACTATTAGTGCTCCTAACGGGTGCCCCCATACCTTGGACCAGAACCTCAAGCGAGAGGGGATTATGGTCGCTCTCTGGGCGAGACTCTATCACCATGTCTTGTACAATGGACCAAAATTGTATATTAATCAATATGTAATCGATACGGCTTGAAGACAAACCGTTATCGAAAGTGTTGGCCCCAAGGCAATCAGAACGTGTACGCCCATTTGTGGCCCTAAGGCCCCATTCTAAGCAAAAGCCCAGCCAATGTAGGGCTGCCTCAGTGCCCCTGACACCCTTTGCAATAGTAAGTGGAGGGATTGCCCAGACAATGTCTTCCTCAGAGCCTACATCTTCTGCCAAAGTGGAGATGGGCTCAAAGGGGGTGTTCAAATCTCCTGCTACAATTACGATCTGGTCAGTCTCAAGATTCTTAAATAGAAGATCCAGATCGTCCAGTACAGCTTGTTTTTTCCCACCCTGAAGACCACGAGCATAGACATCAACTAAAAGGATGTCAGTGGTATTGGGTTTGGTCAGTGAAATACATAAAAGGTCCGCACACTCCACCAGTATTTCCCTACCATGAAAGCCCAAGGTGTTTTTTATCCAAATGGTAAGACCACCAGAGGCCCTACCCTTGGGGCTCTTAATTGCTGGTTTAGAGAAATTCAGATAACCCAACCTATACAATGGAATAGTTGACCAAGTTTCTTGAAGAATGACGATATCATATGAGTCAATAAAATTGACCCAATCGTCATTCTCCAGGCGTCCCCGTAACCCTGCAATATTCCAGGAAATCATTCTTAGTGTACAATCCCTAGTCGGTGCACATGGAAGCAATAACACACCCTTGGCATCGTTGTTGGCTACAACTGGAATGTGTAGCGGGTCTAATGTTATTCCCGGATTATTAGGCGGTGGTGACCCAACATTGGATAGATTTGGAGAAGGAGGTCTCTGTTGGTAAGGAGGAAACCTAGGAAGTGGTGAATGTCCAGGCCTTGCAAGTCAATCCACCTCTTCCAAACATCCAAACCTATTGGAAGTTGGAAACCCTTGCCACCAATTAGGTTGATTTGGTCCAACAAAACTATGGGTCGGATGACTAACATTCCTAACAATAGTCCATGGTCTCTCACTCACCAGTTGTTGCCTAGGAGGATAAAAGAAGGTAAGAGGCCTCACTACTATTGTAGAGTTGGCCTCAGAAGATGGCCATGCACAAAGATACTGGGCGGTGTGGGGATCAGAGAATGAAACCACTATGCAATCACCAGCTATCGACTTATGGGTGCGGCCAATCCAAGGAACTCTCCGAACCATAAGTACACTACTTCTTAAATGATCGGGGAGCTGTTTGTTGGAATTCAGCCAGTGAATGACTTTATTTTTTAAGGAAAGGTCATTCTCCAGGGAATCTTGGCTCAACTCAGGAACACCGGCTAGTATAATAACATACGACCCTGCTTCTGGCGGTAGGTCTATGAACCCTCCGCGAAAATTATGGCGACTAACCGGGCGTGATGGGTTACGTGTCAAGGGCAGCCTTGGGGTATGGTTGGTTGATGCCCTAGTATTTGTATTCAGCCTATGAGCTGCTTTGTGCGGAGGGAAAAATTTAGGTACCACTGGACTAGGGATAGGTACGTTAGCTTTTACAATAGTAGTACGGGGTTTTGGGATAGGTTTGGGAATAGGTAGAGTCACAGGGGTGATTGGGGCTGGTTGTGGGGGTGGAAGGACAGGTTCTATTTCCAAAGACTGTGGTGAAGGTGCAATCATACATAATTGCCTAGCATCCATTTCCTTGAGGCTCAAACTAGCCAGAGTAACTATGGTCTTATCCATCTCAAGGAGGTTGTTCTCTATGCGAGAGAGCCTTAATTCTAGGGGGGAAAGTAACTGCTTTAGAGTTCCCCAGACTAATTGGAGGAATTCGCTGTCACCCTCCTTTGACTGCCTGAAACCGCTAGCCAGACCCTCCGAGTTGTTCAAGTTAGTCTTACTAGGGGAGATGATAAGAATATCATCTTCCACCATACTAGCTATTTCCGAAGTATCTACCCCATTACAGACACTATGTGTTGGATTAGAATTAACATCTTTCACCACAGGAGACCCCATTGCCCGCCTACTATTAAAAAACTTAAGCCTTGCTATTCTAGCTTTTTTCCTTGCTTGTAAGGTTCTCGCAAGGCATTTCTTTTTGTGTGCTGCCGCTTTTTTAGCATTACAGTGGCTAGATGCTGGTCTTGCTTTAGAAGATGGGAGGGGGCCAGGAATACTAAACAGAGGAACAGGGCCAATATTTTGAATTACTGGGATAGATAGGGAGGTTGGAGGGGAGTGTAAGGGAATAATGGGGGGAGCGGGGTGAACCAAAACCGATGTTAGCAAGGGTTGTAGGTTAGCAGAACGGTCAGGAGTACGGGCAGAGGCAATGTTACCCAGAGAAGATTTTTTAGTGTTGGCAATGTGCGCCGACAGCCTGCGTGCGGCATCAAGTTCTAGCGAAACCTTATGCTGCATTTTACAGATTTCCTGGTCAATAGCCAAATTGGTTTTGACCAGGAAATCATCTATGGACCTATTAGAGTTACTAGCAGCCATAAGGGTTTTACTCCGGCTACCCCGTGTACACATACTACAGGGTACAAGTCAATAAATATATATATACACACAACTATAAAACTGTAATATGTGCCACCCTATAATATAAATGAATTACAATAATACTAAAACTAAAAACAAGGGGAGGTGGCCCAGCCCAGCCCTCTTAGTCCTCGAACGGCCTCAAACGGCCCAGTCTTTGCCCTGTCTTCGCCCGGGCTGCGTCCCGCGCTGCGGGAGTGTTGGGGCAATAAATAAGTGACCGATTGAAAAATAGGGGGCGCGGCAGCGGGGAGAGCGGACCGGAAGTTGGCAGACGGTCTAGCAGGGACTCCTGGGAAGTGGAGTCCCCTGCACGCTCGCAGCCCCGCTGACCGCACTCACCCGGTACACCTGCTGCAAACTCCCCTGGCTGAGTCCCGGAGTCCAGACGAACGATGCGGCACCCGCGGAGCGGGTGCGGCGAGAGGTAGGCGGGGTCCTTGAAAGTGCCGCTGTAGTTTCCACAAGAGCCGCTGTTTGGGTCAGGAGTGCTTCAAGTTAAAATAGTTAAATCAGAATCCTTAACCCACTTATTATGTGCTTGTCCAACAGTCCTGGACCAAAGGAGACAGCATCTAAAACGTATCTTTAACAACTTGAACATTCGTTCAAGCAGGCAAACGGTGACATGCTGGCTGGAGGGCTCGTCCATCATTTTGGCCTGACGGGGGGTCAAATACATGACAATGGTCAGAAGACTCTTATGCCAAGCGGACGGTGAACAAACAAAATAAGTAGGATCGAAGTCACCACTTAACAGTCAACCCATCACATCAATAAGCATTCAGCAGGCTAACCCACGTCCAGCTGCAGGCCGCAAATAGATGGTACAGAACATTACAGTCTTGAACACTGGGGCAGCATCAATATAATTGTCTTTTCTAAGGGGTCCCTATATTTTTATTTATGTTGTTCTAAGTTTTTAATCGCAGCCCCTATTGGAGTTGTAACGTGCTGCTAAACAGATAGTCCATCTTTGGTGTTTTATTCAGAAGACGGGGAGCGAGTAGACCAAACAAATCAAAGAACTATTATGGTTTTAAGCTAGGAGAATGTCTCTGCAAGTAGGAATACCTGTACAGAGTTTTAATGAAAAGTAATTGCAGTTTGGTTAAATAATAACGGCATTGTGTTAAAACCAGGTGTATTTTTTTAATGTAATGTTAATCCTATGATGATTTTTATGCACATCAGGGGGAAATTGTAATGATTTTAATCAATCAAACAATAAAACAATGACTTGACTTGACATTTGTCCAGCAATTTGCCAAAATGTTTTATGAGAATTTAGTTAATGCTTAAATGTTGCTAGACTGTTTAATTGCCTACAGGTAATTTACAGGTTTTCATCCCTTTGTTTTTTATTTCCTAGGGTGAAGGTATAAATGTCAGTAGAAAACAGTGGAAGGCTATGTTATGGGCCTGTAAGAATATTTTTCGCATGCAGCTTGGACGACTCCTTGTGTATGTTTTATCTCCTACAAGAACATTGCAAGAAAGGAAGCACGTTTTTAAAGTACTACATGAGCCAAACCTTCAAGAAATTATAAGAGATTGTCTTAGTCCACCTTTGCAAGTAAGCAACATATATTACAAATAAACAGCAACAATATAGGTTGAATTATTTGCACATTTGAATAAGGTAATTTTCATAACACCGCTTTGGCCATTATGAAGTGTCTGCTGCTAACTCGTCCTTGAAATTTATCTCTGGGTTCAATAAGCTGTCATCTTCATTCTACTTGCTTTTGCAATAACCTCTAAAATTTACCCCGAAAAAAAATCTGCATACACTGCAGGCCTCCAAATGTACTTGCTAATGGTATAAAAAAAAAAACATTAAGGGACCTGCCAGAAAGGGCCCTTATGTCACTTTCAATTTTCAAAACACAAATGCAGAGGGTTAAGATGTTATTTAAAAAAATGTTTTTATTTATTGTTGTAATTATAGAGTTATACATTTTAATAAAGACATGTCTTGTGTTCACAGTTCGGAAACAGGGATCAACCATTACATAATATACATACTTAAAGCGTTCACAGGAGTATAAACGATAAAAGAAGTAGGGGGCGTGGCTAGCCAGCCACGATGGCGGTCGGCTGCTGTTAGAGCTCCGGGTCCGCCTAGGGCATTTCTGTTTCCTGTGGTGGTGGGGGGACGCCAGCTGAACCTCCCGGTAGACCCTGTGTGTGGCCGGCAAGTGCTGAGAGCCTCGGGACGCCTGCTGCGGGGGCCCGGCCTGTTGCGGCCTACACCAGTGCAAAGCCGGGGACTGTGGCGAGAGCGGAGCCGGGCTGGCCGGAGCCCGCTGCACCGGAAGTGACCGGCTCTCGGACCTTGAGGCTCCTGCAGGGGTTTTACTCGTCTGGGGCTTGCTGAACGGACGTCCCCCGGCGGCTACTGCGGATGTCCTGGTGAGCGTCTTGCCCGACCCCGAGGTGGGGGCGAAGAACGACGTGGTTGGGCTGCCTGCCCCTGACGGTCGGGACCGGGCCTGTGCTTCCTGGTTTCTGGAGACGGCGGAGAGCCGGAATGCAGTGTGCGACGGTCCGGAGGTAGGCGGGCTTCAGCTCTGAGAGGGGGGGAGGACGACACTTGCACCGAGGGGGCCCACCCCGTGCTGCCTTGTCCGCGGGCCCGGCGCGGGGACCTGGCGTGACGGTGTGTGGGTGGCCTCCCTCCCCAGCCCCCCCTCTCTCATCTCCCCCTCTCCAGCTGCTGAGTGGGCCTGGGTGTCGGCTTGGGGACAACGAGGCGTGGACACTGCGGCCCTTTCCCTCATCGGCGCGCCCTGCCGGCCGGGGGGCTCAACCTGCTCCTGGACACCTGTTAGGGGCATACACTGGCAGCCCCCGGGTGCGGTCGAGAGAGAGCTGGACATCTGCGGCATAGACTGGCTGCTGGGGGGTGGCGGGGTGCCCTGACCGCCGTGCACCTCTCTTGGCATTTGCTGCCCATACCGGCCCGAGATATAGGGTGCGGCGAACCCTGGATGGTCGGGTGAGTGTTCGTGGACTGACCCATGGTGCTGGGATAGCCGGCGGACTTTCCCCAGTGTTCATGCTGTAGAGGGCATGCACGCCCCCTCCCTCCATTTCAGTTTGCCGGATCGCTACTCTTCCTGCCTTGGGTGCCGCGCTGTGAGGCCTACAAATCAGGCGGGAGGAATCCGCGGGATGGCACAGTGAGGTGACCATGTCCTACAGGCGTATTCTATACTATAGCGTTTTCCTTGGACAGCGCCTGCTCGCCTTGGGTCGGACGGACCCTGCTCCCACTCATCATGGTCCGGAAGGGAGCAAAAGCACCAGAGGGTCAGGAAGGACCTGCAACCACACACCATGCGTTGGGCGCTGGGGTGGGACGGGCTCCGCCGGGGGTCTACGAGACGGGCCCTGCTGGTGAACAACAGGCGGATAAACTAGACTTAATCCTGAAAGAGATCAGGGACTCCAGGTCAGCGATGGAACTGCAGCTGGGGGCCCTCACCACGAACGCTCAAGGCGGATCATGGTAAATTGGCTGACAGGGTTAAGGATCAGGGCCTCGCTATTGCTGACCTTACTCCAACGGTGGCGGATCACACCAACTATATCCAACGACTAAAACAGCAAGTTACTTCCCTGATGGAACGTGTGGTGGATGCGGAAGGCCGCAATCGACGCAATAACATCCGCGTCATTGGCCTTCCGGAGCACTGCGAGGGGTCCCATGCAGCAGACTTTATGGAATAATGGTTTTGAGACCACGTCACTGCAGAGGGCCTGTCACCACATTTCTGTGTGGAGATGGCGCACCGAATTCCCACCGGTAGGCCTAGCCCGGGCCGCCCACCTCGCCCCCTGATTGTACGGATACTAAACTACCGAGACAGGATATCCTACTACAGAAGGCCCGAGGGAAATCCCTTATACAATATGAGAATCAACGGATATCCCTCTACCCAGATTACACCAATGTAGTCCAGAAGCAACGTTCCTCATACCTGGAGGTAAAAAAGAAGTTGCAAAAGGCCAAGTTGAAATATGCACTCCTGTTCCCTGCTCGCCTAAAAGTTATACATGACAAGAAGACGCACTTCTTCGAGAGCCCCTCGGATGTGGAGGAGTGGTTAGAGGTGTTGGGCTTAGACGGCAGTCAGGACGCTACCCAGGACACAACTGCTGATGGCTCGAGTGGAGGTTCAGGACGAGATGACGGAGACCCCCTTGATACGGGGAAGAGATCGGGACGACATGGCCTATCGCGAGAACAACAGAAGGAAGACCAACTGGGAGCGCTGGCTATGGTGGGCACTTTTCGGGAGTTCCTGGAGAAGATTGTCACGGACTCGGAAGACCGCACGGTCCACTCTGACTCGGACCACAGCATGGTCCTTTTCCCAACCGTCACACCCGGAGTGGCAGACGACCTGTTAGACAATTGAGAGGATAGCTTGCTCCGCTTGGATCGGACTATATACATAATGACTCTTGGTATCCTTTTCAAGTGATAATTGGTTATTATTTCATGGTTTGATATGTAATGGAGTATCAGGGGGGCTGGGGAACTGTATTAATCCGGGTTTTATGGGGTGGACATGGGAGGGCTTGTCCCCCTGTGCAGAGGGGCCACGAGGCGGGTTCGCCTTGATTCGCTGCACCCCCACAGGACTATTTGTCCCCCTCACAGGGATATCTTCAGTCGGTAACAAAGAGAGTGCTCCTATTAGATATGCCCTTGGGTTGGTACACCGTTGAGCCAACAGCACCCGGTATGACAGTTAAGACGACTAGCATGGTGCTTGGCCACCCCCCCAATGGCGTATGCACTTGTGTTTGTATTTCTTTGTTTATTGTTTTTCTGTTCGGCTCAGCGCTATTATTTTGCTGCACCAAGTTAGTTCAGTTTTTGGGTGGGAATTTAGGAATAGATGTCTCCTGGTCGATATTCACACAGAGTCCTGAGAAGGCCCTATTAACACTCCGATGTTTGACAGACTGGGATCATGGCTGAAGCTGTAGGGTCCTATAGATTTGCTACCTGGAATGTGGGTTGGCTAGGGGCAATACAGAAAAGGCATCGAATTCACGCGTTCTTACTACGACATCACACACAGATTACATTTCTTCCGGAGTCCCACCTCACGTTATCAGAAGCTCAGACGCTGAGAAGAAATGGAGGGGTACTATTTATTCCACGTCCTATTCTGCTTTTTCCAGAGGAGTGACTATCTGGGTCCGACATGGGACACCTTTTGTAGAACTAGAGAGGAGGGTATATTATCAGGGCCGGTATATTGTAGTGAAGGACACCTTGGATGGCACATTGATAGTAATTGACAGTATATATGCCCCAAACTTTGATCAAGATACATTTCTCTGCACAGTGGGCCTGGCATTGTCGGATTGGGTGGATATCCCTTGGATATTAGGCGGCGACTGGAACATGGTATTAGATCTGGGCCTGGATAGATCGCATCCCCCACTTCAGATGGCTGGAGTAACAAAATTGACCGAGATGTTTGCGGCTTGGACTGAGGGCTAGGGACTGGTCGATGCTTGGCGGGAACTATACCCGAATCATAAAGAGTATTCCTATTATTCCCCCGTACACAACCTACACACCAGGATAGATAGATTTCTGTGTTAACGATCATTGATGACGAGGATTGGTAGTTCGGAGTATTTAGCCAAAACCTTCTCCGATCATAGACCTCTGACGCTTGGCCTCCTTTGGGGTAGGGTGCCGACCCCGGTACCCACTTGGAGGCTTAACCCACTCCTTTTAGAGGATGGCCCCTTTCGCACATCCCTGTCTGACACATTGAATAATTACTTTACAGAAAACTGGGACTCTGCTACGTCTAATCTGGTGGTATGGGATGCCATGAAAGTTGTGGTGCGGGGTGCGGCCATTGGTCAGTTAGTGGGGGCCAGGCAAGAAATCCATAGGAAGCTTTGTGAGGTTGAGGACCGATTGAAAACGCTGGAGAGGGAGGCAAGTGTAGACCCTGGGAAGAGGGGAGAACTGCAGGCGGGGAACATTGACCACGCGGAAGCACTAGAAACATTGCGGACCATAGACCATAAAGAATACTTACGTCGACAACATGCTGAGGCTGATAGATCGGGCACTTTATCGGCCCGCCTGGTATGGGATCGTCCGGACCCCCCGGTGATCACGCAGATCCGGGCACCATAGTCCACACACAGTCTGAGATTAATAAGGCGTTCCACGATCACCTGAGTGCGTTATATGCTCCCTTTCCCCTAGAAGACCCGGACCGCGTAGCTGAGTTTCTACACGGTCTACCCTTTCCGGTCCTGCCAGATGACATACAGAAAGACATAGACGGTCCCATTACACAACACGAGATACGTGTTGCCATCCGGTCCCTTAATCGAAATAAGACGCCGGGCATGGATGGGCTCCCAGTGGAGTTTTACGTGACATACTCAGAAATCCTATTGCCCATCGTAGACAAGGTCTATAAGGCGGCCTTTGAGGAGGGTCACTTACCTGTATGGTAACGTCAATACCCATGCCCGGAAGGGATATGCTTGAAATGACGAATTGTAGGCCCCTGTCGATGCTCTCTACAGAGTATAAGATCCTTAGTAAAGCTATTGCCCTACGGATACAGTCTCATCTCCCCGCTCTTGTGCATCAAGACCAATGCGGGTTCCTCCCGGGTAGGAGTACATCTCAGAATACACGGAGGCTACATGCCATACTGACGGCCGCGCCACAGGAATACGACCAGGCAGGCTGCATAGCACTAGACCTCAAACAGGCGTTTGACTCTGTCATTGACGTTTATGTTTGAATCCTTGAAGCGCTTTGCCTTCCTGGACTCCTTATTGAAATGGGTTAGATTATTATACACGGACCCTTCGGCCCGGGCACGAACGGGCCGATACATATCGGAAAGCTACCCAGTATACAGAGGCACACGTCAGGGTTGCCCCCTATCGCCAATTCTGTTTGTGCTGGCCTTAGAGCCCCTCGCTATAGCCCTTCGGGCCCACGGGGAACAGATGGGTATCTCGATTAGGGGTCACACAACCTGATATCCATTTTAGCAGATGATATTTTATTGTATTTCCGTGACTTGAAGGCAGACCACTCGGCATTATATGACATTTTTAGCCGATTTGAGGAGGTGTCCGGTCTGGCCATTAACCCTGAAAAGTCCACTGGTTTCTATTTCAGAGAGTCGCTCCATCCCCCTCTCGTCCGCTTCGGGAGACATGTCATCCCGGTAGCCCAGACCACGTTCAGATACCTGGGCATGCAGGTGTATAGACTGCCGGAGGACCAAATTGAGGGCAACATCAGAAGAGCCATTGCACGCCTCCGTAGCAGTGTAGGGTTCTGGACTTCCTTGCCCATATCCGTTATGGGTAGGATTGCTATTTCAAAAATGGTCATGCTCCCTCGCCTGTTATATTACTTTGTTAATCTGCCTGTCATATTACTTTGTTAATCTGCCTGTCATTCTCCCTCAACAGATTTTTAATGCACTAAACACGATCTTGGTAACTCTCATTTGGGGCTCCGGCGGAGACGCATCAGTGTCTGTAAGCTCCATCTGGGGAGCAGATTGGGGGGCCTGGGAGCACCGGACTTCCGTGGGTATTACTATGCCAGCCAACTTCAGTGGCTAGCACATTGGGTAGCAGGCAAGAACCTACACGAGATTGACTTCACGGCAGACCGGCTAGCACGGGGAGAACTTCACTCCCAGTTGTTACCCAGAAGCAAGCTCCCTTCGGATTGCCATCCTCTTCTGCGCCCGGCCCTTCTGTGCTGGAAGAAGGCACTGGCATATACCTCAACGACAGTACCCTACGCGGAGAACATCCCCCTGCTAGCTATCCCGACGCCGCAGGGCAGACTCACTCAGCGTAAACTGCGTCCCTGGGCGGAAGCTGGGGTAGACGAGGTAGGTGCCTTCTTCGGGGACGATGCCTTGATTGATCATGATTCCTTTTTACAGGTCACGGGTGCCCCCCAGAGACTATACTTGTTGCATGCCACGGTGTTCCATTATATCCGACATACCTGGGCTCCACAACGACTTAGACCCACGCAACACGAATTGGTTCACTTGATCTATTATTTGGGAGCGGGAGGCCATTTGGTGCGATGGCTCTACACGGGGATCAGGGAACATGCACTTAGAGAAACCTGGGCTCAGGAGACGGGCGAGGTACTGTCTGATAGGGCGTGGCAGATCGTCCTTGAGCATCCCAAGAGGGTGTCGAGGAATGTTAAATTTAAATTCATACAGGTAATGGTACTTCACAGGGCATACCTCACTCCCCAGAGCTTACACAGAATGTTCCCAGACTCCCCCCACTGTTGCCCACGCTGTAGGGAGGATGAGGCTGGATTCCTCCACATGTTATGGGCCTGCCCACACTTAAGGAGTTATTGGGCGGAAATCTGTCAGGTACTGCTTAAGGTTACTAACCTGCCGGTGCCGGAGGAAGCTTTGTACTGCCTAGTGGGGTCCCGCAAACGCTCTAAAACACTAAAAGCTAAACTGAAGTTTCTGGATTTGGCCCTGTTATTGGCAGTTAGGGCTTTGACGATGAGATGGAAGTCCCCCAGGCCACCCAGAACATCTTTGTGGCAGGCTGACCTAGTGAGGTGGGGCAGAGCGGAGGGGGCGGCACTTCGGCGGGAGGAGGAGAGAGGCCAGCGGAAGTATCACATAGCACAGGACTGGGAGATCATGCTGATGGAATTGGAAGAGGTGACATTGGTGCCATCGCAAGTGGATAGGCCATAAGAAAATAACACATTGGATGCCTGGATGTGTGGTTGGGAGGAGCAGGAGCCCACAAGCGTGCAGAATATTCGTAACCCTTGCATTGCGGTGTGATAGTTCAACATCCCTACTGAGGAGTGCCACATAAAGGGCTTTGATCACGACCAGGAGACGGGTAGGACAGGTGTGGGAAATGTGGGTAGGGAGGGAGGGACAGTGGTTCACAGAGTAGCATACTAGAGAAATAGCTTTTGTCACACGCACCGCAAGCGCCAGGAGGCGCCCTTAAACAGCGCTCTGCTCGGCGGAGCAGGGGGGACACACTTACCGGAGCTAAGGGATGAGGGAAGTCCTCCAGTGTTGCCGCCACCGCCAGGAGTCACCACCTGCTGGGATAGCGCCGCCGCCCCGGGACTGCAACTCCCGGCTGCCTCAGCGGCGGCGCTGCTTTCACACGCACCGCAAGCGCCAGGAGGCGCCCTTAAACAGCGCTTTGCTCCGCCTCGCGGCACGCGAGCGGGACGCCGAGCGAAGCCCGGGCAAAGGGCGGGCCCTCTGTGGCCTGAGGAGGACGGGACGGGCCACGCCCCTTGGCCTTACTAGAGGAGGTAAAGCTACCTATTGACTTTTAGTACCGGACAGTAGTACTTGTTTAATAAACTTCAATAATTCTATCACATCCAAGCCACACTATGGCCCGCAATGGGGATGCCACTAAAATAGCCCTTCGGTCGGATTCTTCCCCTAGGATGCAAGACAAGCACACAAATAGTACATTTTTACCTACGCGCAGAGATGTTGATAAAAATATTTCCGACCAGCTTATAGACAGCCCAACTAGTAATCAATCCTCTCCACAAATAATCAGTACAGCGTGTAGCCTCTCACTGTTGGAGGAATTAAATAGTCTGTGTAAGACCAGGTATGGCCCAGCAGGATTACCCTCCCCGATAAATAACACTATCCCGTTAGCTCCTAATGAGAGTGTGCTGGAACCCTTTTCCATTTTCACAAAAGCCAATACCCAAAGTATAGTACCCGTTCGGGCTACATCTGCCAAAAGGAAGCATGACGGGGATAAATATAATGGGAGCCAATCTAAATTACAAAAACTACAAAATGGGTCCCCAAGTCCAACTTTGCCCCCTACCAATTACCCCCCAACTCCAGAGGCGGATAAAAAATTAGACAACCTAGCACCCTCTTCCCAGATGGCTTTATTGTCTATGATCGAACAACTGATCAAATCTATTATACACCCCCTGATTGACAAAATTAACACCTTGGGGGATAGATTGACAGGGATCGAGGAAACAATTAAATTTAATTTGTTACCTCCTATCCATGCTACAATATCTAATCATCCCTTGTCACCTGCCCCTCCTAACGCGCCCAAACTAACCACACAAAACAAAGTTGCCCAAACCCAAGTACTAGTTCCCACCTCTTTGCCCTCAAATGTTTCTAAAACCCCTCTTAAACCCACTGCAGCGCACAATATTGTTCCTAGAGTAGAGCGCAACAGGGTTTCTCGAATTCCTCTACCTCCAGAGGCCGCTCCATTCGTGTGCGTCCTCTCGGGAGTCCCGCAACTCAAACAGGGAAAAACAGAGAGACAACATGACTTGTTAAATAAGGTCAAGTTTTGGCTATCAAAAAATAGACCCCTGCCCCATGATCTTGACGGCAGGATTATGAGCGTGAGGAAAGTGGGCTGGCTAGGTCCCCTCCCAAAAGACATCACTGGTGACTTGGTACTAATAAGATTTAGGAGTAGACATATTGTTCCATACCTCCAAACTTGCCACCCAAAGAAGGTGATGGCCCCATATCTACCTGGGACCTACACGATTTCTACCCAAACACCTCATATATCTCTGTTTCCAGACCAACGGCTGAGGATAATACCAGGCCGGGTAGAGGAGTTTGCTTACCGTATTGCTGTAGTGTCTCCGCGCTTAACAGATTTGATTTACCGCATAATAGTCCTAAGTACTGCAACCCCTATCTACTTTCCTTTTGATGTAATGGAAGTCCTGTTAACACGCGTCCTGTAAAGTATGTTATTACCTAGATAGTTATATTAGCAGGGTGACCAAATGTTTTTAATTTTTAATCCGTAGATAATTTGTGCCTTTATATGTATGTTCTTTTTAATCATGATTGTATTTTTAACTGTACGCTTTTATGATTTTAAACAAAAATCGAATAAAGCAAATTTGAATTGAATATCTGGGGCATTATAGCACTGTTTGCTACATGAGGTGCCAAGCGGTATATGCACCGGGTCAAAATGTTCAGTTGGGGAGAAAAAGAGAAAATGACTGTGATGTACAGAAAAGCATATCTAACTTGCTGTAATTATTATTGTGCGGCAAGAATAAAGAGTTAAAAAAAAACGATAAAAGAAGTAATGAAATCTAATTACTAACAAACAGGAGCCACAGTAATGTCATGGAGCAAACACAGCAGGCATGATTCCATATCTCTTATACTGCAATACAGTTGCCAGGTTAGTTACACAGGTTGGCCTCGTATTCCAGTGACATGTTGGATAATAGCGTTTACAATCAGATTGAAATGTCCACTGTTTCAGGGAGCGAGTCTATGGCCGGGAAAGCCTTTCCAGCTAGAAATGTTTGATACAATCCCCAGAAGTTCTTGGGACAACTCTGGGGGGGAAGTAACTCACTATACATTTCCGTCTATTTGGTACAGTACAACATATCTCGTGACCACTCCTACATAGTGGGTGGAGGGCCTTGCGCCAAATGCATTGCTGTTCTATGCTTTGCAGTTAAAACTCCTCTTTCAACCAATCTTCAAATTCCCTTCTTTATTTTCTTAGTGTAGCCCAGCAGGGCGACCAACGGATCAGGAAGCATTGGCACCTCAGTAATGTCGCTCAGTGTCTGAAATACCTTTTCCCAGTATTTGGTGATTGTTGGGCATAGCCAGGCTACATGTAGGAAGTCCGCAAGACACACTCAGCACCTTTCACACTCCGCTGTCTCACGCAGCCCATACCGGAAAAGCCGCTCCTGCATGTAGTAGACTCTCTGCAAATATTTAAAATAGATTCGTCGGTGTGGGCCATTGAAGGAGACTCAGCAAGTAGCCTCACAACTGTATCTCCAAGTGTCATCATCTATAATCATATCCAGATCGTTTTGCCACTCCAATCTGGACTTTGTGTAATAGTTCTGTGGTAAATAAATAAATAATACCTCTATTTTTTTACTGGATATACAATAACAGATAGCTCAATAAATAAGAGTCAAGATTCGAGGTAGCTGGAGTTTGCAGGTTTAATACACAATAAAGGACAGGAACAGGACAACCTGCACGGGAATAGGATGGCAGCGCTGCACAACTTTTTAATAACAGGACACAAGCATATATATACTTAAACAAAATACATGATGTTCAATACAATAGGCGTAGCAGTGGGCAGGGCCTGTAGCAGTCGTGAAAGATAAGGCAGAAAGTAGGTGTAACAAGAGGCGTGAACAGGGCGTATACATAGACATGTGATGTAAACGTAACGGAATATGTCATAAATGGGGCGGAAACATGGAGGGGGCTACCTAAGGAGCCGGGACCTCTAACCTAGTGGTGCGCGCAAGCTGGCAATGACGTGTTACTAGGAGGAACGGGGGGCTATGACTTCTGCGCTAGAAGAGGAGACGGAAGTCTGGAGAGTCAGAGCGACATGTACCTAAACACTATCTAGTATCTGATGTTTAGAGAACATGTTGATAGAATCCAAAAGTTATCAGGGTAAAGGCTAACAGACTCTAAGACTGGTGCATGCATTATTCTACATGTAGTGTGTGTTGAGGAATATTAAATGACCATTAATACAGTATTTCTCTTACATGGAGACGTAAAGGCTAGACGATGACTGAAACTATTGATGCGATTCAGTAGCTTTAGGAATGCAGAGAAGGAGGGCTGGACTGATAACTAGAATCATAACATACTCTTGGCAGACTGGCAGGCAGAGCCAGGCCGAGCCGGGCACTGTGAGGCATGAAGTAAGTGAAGGGTCAGGGATACAGGTGGGGGCTGTATCGCTCCTCGGAGAGGGTTTAGGAGACAGGAGCTGAATCTGGTGTCCGGGCCCTTTTGAGGCCTAGAAACTGAGACTTTTCAATGAATTAACGTGCACACTGTAAAACGTGGCAACATAACTTTACATAGGCCTAGTACTCGTAGCTTTAACGAGAACTGAAAACTGGCATACTAGAGATGGACACAACTGTAATTGCGTCTTTAATCGATCATGGGGAATACATATTGCATATTAATCATGCACATATAACATAAGATGGGGAACACGTAGGGACACAGAACATGGCAAAATTTACTTTTCCACATTCCCTCCTTGTCACTACGTTTCCATCAGGAAACATCTATATTCATGATACCATCTATCATTTCATACAGTATCATTTGCTCGTCTCGAATTGTCTTGGAACGGGATTTAGGACGGGACATGGGACTAGGAATACAAGAGGTAGCACAAATGCCGCAAATCGCAGGGCCACATTGTATACAGAGGCAGCAACTGAATATGATCGCTACTGCAATACCTAGAAATGACAATACTTTCCATCCCCAGGCAGAAATTATACTCCAGAGCCAACCGGACCATGTCCAGGTGCCTGGATTCTGGTGTAACTGATGGGCAATTTTATGAAGTCTGGTTATAGCTGAATAAACAGACGGCGCGTTATTAGGAATGAAAATGCAGCAACTAGATCCGATGACTCTACATGCTCCTCCTCTATCGGCCAGTATGACGTCAAGAACGAGACGATTTTGGAGCACGACAAATCTCATAGCAGATTGCTCTTCGGTTAAGTTACCTAGAGCAGAAGTAGTCTCATTCACTACTGCTTCAAGGGTTCTGGTTAACCTACGGATTAACTTACTATTCTGGATAGGTCCTATAAAGAAGAAGAAACCTCTATTGAAGTCTGTATACTGTTCTAGAGCAGTTTCAGTTTGATCGACAATCGGGGACTCAATCTCCCTTCTATGTCTAATGTGTACTAGATGTGTGTTTCTATGATAATCGGATGGGGCTAGGAAAACTGGTGGCAGTAGGAAGGCAATGTAACAGGTTCCATCCCAATCGAGGGGCAGACGAACATATGCGGTCTGACCACAAATAAAATATGAATGACGTGAAGCTTTGAAAATAGATTTCCCACTGTCACTATACTTAATAATGGTAATGCAATCACTATGTCCTACATGTGCGGAACCATTTTTTCTGACACATAATTCGCCTTTGACTGGTAGTACTGAAATAGCAGGTAAATCTGGAGTAGGATCAGACTGAACATTCAGAACCATGAAATTCGAAGAATAATTACCCAAATTATAAACTTCATTTTCTAGATCTAACCCTGTTCTATGGGTGAGACCTTGCTTGTCTGGAAAACATGTACTGTTCAGAAGGGACATATCATTTGAAGATGACGTTAACGTGGACCAGGCTCCACACGAACCATTATGTGAAAATGGATAAGGAAACAGTGGCAGCACTCCCTTCGGTGTCTGGAAAGGGGGGAGTCGACCACACACCCAACAATTAGTGGCATTGCTGGTCTGGTGTGATTAATGTAACATACGGATAAATGTATTGTTGCGCATAGCAAGACGATAAGATAGTTCATGAGGAGGCAGATCACTAAACGTGTGCTCTACTGTAGCATTAGAAAACTTATTTACATGAGAAATTGGAAAACATAAATGAAATGCATAACTCGTGCAGGTAACCATCAAACTCAAAAACAATATAAAACTTAGAAAAACGATACATCGGATAGAGTTTTGACTAACTCTCTCTATATGGGGGTCTATCTCATACATGTCAGATACCTGTCTAACCGTTTCACCCAGGGGGACTTAGACAATTAAACTGGCTGACTTATTTTACTAGACCGGAGCTTACTTTTATACTCCTGCTGTGGAGTTTTCTCTAACAGGGAATCCTTTGAATCAGAGTCAATAGCGGGACAGTCCTTGATAATAGTATCTTGGCAGTCTTTAAAATCTTGACAATCCTTGGAAATGTTCTTGGAAACAGTTTTTAGTCGGAGTCCGTGAAATTTCTTGACATGCGACAGGTGCACCCACCCCTTCCTGCCTTCCAACTTGACGGCAGTACGGGTGGTCAGAAGGACTAACTTCGGTTCCTTCCAGCGAGGCTCCAGCGGACTTGAACGATCGAAATTCCGGATTAAAACCAGGGTGCCGGGAAGGACCTCGTGTGGCTTGACTTCAGTATTGTCGGGAAATGCAGCGGCAACCTGTGAACGACAAGAGTGTAGGGCAGACATCAAGGAAGCTAGGTAATCTGTCAGCATATTACTGGAAACATCTGTAATACTTCGGAGTCTAGGTGTACCCCACATATTCGGGGGGCGGCCGAATACGACCTCATAAGGGGACAGACCTGATCTGGAGTGTGCGACCATGCGCATATAGAATAGGGCAACTGGCAGGGCTACTAGCCAGTCTACACCTTTCTCTTTGCATACTTTGGCAATACGGATTTTCAGGGTTTGATTATGTCTCTCTACAAGACCTGCTGCTTCAGGATGGCGTACACAATGGAACTTCCACTGGTACCCTAGTAAAAGGGAAACGTGCTTCATTAGTTCGGATGAGAATGGCTGGCCGTTATCAGAATACACGACCCTAGGGAGTCCATAGCGGGGGAAAAATTCACGAACCAACTGCTTGGCAGTGGTCGCGGCTGTGTAATCTGGGACTGGATATGCTTTTGTCCACCTGGACAAAGCGCATACAACTACAAGGACATACTTGAAACCTCGACATCGCTCCATCTGAATATAATCCATCTGGAGGACTTCAAAAGGGTGGTCAGGGGGTTGGAACCCACCTTGTTCCACCGGGACACTTTTACCTGGATTGAATTGGCAACATATCATACAAGTACGGACTTTCTGCTTGGCTGCAGCTCGTAAATGCTTGTTAAACCAAATGTTCTGGATACTGTCTAACATGGCTTTTTCTCCTAGATGTGCAGGACTATGTGCGGTATTGATAATGACTTGAACCACAGAGTCGGGGAGAAACCATGTGGCCTTTCCCTTCGTCACCCATCCCTGATCTGTCTGGACCCCTCCTTGTTCGGACCATTTCTTAATTTCTTCTGGAGTAGCATGTAACTGGATATCTATGACATCTTGGGTAGGGTCCTTAACTGTCATACAAGTAGTCTGTTCTAGAGTGGATGTCGGTGTCTTGTTAACGGGTATGTCTGGTGTCTGTGCTGTAAGCTTGGCTGTTCGATCCGCTAGATCATTACCTTGGGAAATAATGTCAGTAACTTTAGTATGTGCTTTGCACTTCATGATAGCGATAGATGTCGGTAAATGTATTGCATCTAACAGAGCTTGAATAAGGAAACCATGCTGAATCTTGGTTCCATGAGAAGTCATGAAACCTCTCTCTTGCCAGAGCACTCCAAAGTCGTGTACGACTCCGAATGCATAACGTGAATCTGTGTATATGTTAACTTTCAGGTTCTTGGCACGTATGCAGGCTTGGGTCAGAGCGACTAGCTCTGCTGCTTGAGCGGACAGGATATCAATACGGTGTGTCTCTATAACTTCAGTGTCAGTAGTCACTGCATACGCGGCTACTAGTTCTCCTGTACTTGTTCTCATACATGAACCATCCACATAAAGTGTCAGGTCGGGATCTGGTAATGGAATATCTGTCAGATCTTGTCTTGGCTTTGTCATAGTGTTAACAACTTCCACACAGTCATGTGTGGCAGGATTTGAAGTAACTGACGGTAACAGTGTAGCAGGATTTAGAATGTTGCAACGTCTGATTTCTATGTGTGGCTGGAACAGTGTCAGTTCATAACCTGTCAATCGTGCAATAGTCAAGTGCTGAGTCTGGGTTCGGTTTAAAAGAACTTCCACGGAGTGTGGAACTTGTACTGTCAGGGAATGACCTAACACTATGGAATCACTTTGTCTGATAGCTAGTGCTGTGGCTGCAACTGACTTGAGGCACGCAGGCAGCGCCTGGGCTACTGGATCTAGTGTGCTCGAAAAATAAGCACAGGGCTTGTATTGTCCTGCTTGATCTTGGGTGAGAACAGATAATGCAGTACCATTACGTTCTGTGACAAAAAGTGTAAAAGGCTTACTGTAGTTCGGAGTAGCTAGAACAGGAGCTTGGCATAAAGCTTTCTTTAACTCATTAAAAGCAAGTGTATGTTCCTGGGTCCAAGGGAGGACAGTCGATACGGCTGCCTCCTGTGTCGTTAACTGTATCAGTGGCTTGGCTAGAAATGCATACTGAGGAATCCATTGTCGGCAATAAGAAGTGAGGCCGATAAAAGCACGTACCTCCTTCTGTGTCTTGGGCTGAGGAAGACTCGCTATTAACTGGATACGGTCAGGTGTCAACTGCCTACCCCACTTGGACAGTAAGTGGCCTAAGTAGATCACTTGCTGGACACAGAATTGAAGCTTTGAAGGGGACACCTTGTGCCCCATCTCGGCTAGGAAGTACAGAACTGTAAGTGACGCTCGCTCGCAGTCACGTTCAGAACGGGCTGTGATCAGTAGATCATCGACATATTGGAGCAGGGCAGTGTCAGTTGGCATGTGAATGTTGTCCAGTTGTCTCTTAAGTGCTTGACTGTAAATGCTAGGACTTTCTGTGAAACCTTGAGGAGCTCGTGTGAATTTATAGCTCCTTCCATTTAAACAGAATCCGAAAAGAAACTGACTGTCTGGATGAATGGGGACACTGAAAAATGCGTTTTTGAGGTCTATGACTGTGAAAAATGTAGCCTCAGAATCAATGGCTGTCAATAGGGAAGAAATATCTGGGACAACTGGGTACTGGGGAATGATACATTTATTAAGTTCTCGAAGGTCAATCACTAATCGATATACTGGAGGTGCATTTGGATCAGTACGTTTCATGACTGGAATGATAGGAGAATTACATACATTGGAGTCAGTTTCTACAACTACTCCTTGAGCTATGAGCTCGTCAATAATTTTGGATAAGGCTGCTACAGCCTCAGGTGGCAATCTGTACTGTCTGATTCGTGGTAACACTACACCTTGTTTGAGAGTCACACGATGGGGTGTGATTTGCATAAAACCAACATCAGTTGGACCTTGTGCCCATAGATGCTGCGGAACATTAGACAATCTCGGATCAAAATCTCGTAAAACATAGTGACCCTTGAAGTCACGTAAAAACAAACGTATTCCCTCTGGGGAACAACAAATAACTGCACCTAATTCTTTCAATGTCTTAATGCCTAACAAATTTTCTGGACATGACTTCGTAAGTAATAGATCAGTAGTTCGGGACAATGGACCAACTTCTAGAGTAACTGGCTTTGATATCTCGTTTACAATAGGCTTTCCTGAAAATCCAAGGGAAACATTTCTAGAGCCTGAGAGCGGAGCCCCTGGAACCTCGTCATGACTGATAGTCGTCCTACTTGCCCCTGTATCAATCAAAAACTTTCTGTCTTTCCCTAATACTTGACTGTGAACATAGGGACCTTCTTGATCTACAGGAATCTCGATGAGAGGCAAGCCTACCTCCCTCTCTAGGCTGTTTCATGAATACGCTTGATACTCTGGATACTCTGTCTGTGCATACTGGTACATCTGCTGTGTAACATGCTGTGTTGCAGCGATAGGCTGCGGTGCTGTAACTGTCTGTTGTGCATTCTGTGGCTGAGAAGTCTGCGAAACTTGTTCTTGTCTAGGCGGACGTGGTCTTTCTTTAGTTTTACCAGTGGCTATATTGTGTTTCAGAACTGCACACTCGTTTATAAAATGACCTGGCTGTTTACAATAATTGCATGTCCCTTTAACGGGAACTGCAGGATGACTGGCTTGATTCGGACCCCTCTTCTGACTGTCTTGTGGAACAGATTGTGCAACTAGTACTTTCATTTTCGTGTCTGTCATACGTCTTCTCTCGTGTTCTTGCTCTTCTCTGATTCTATTCTGGTGATACTGGAGCATCTGTAACATCTGTGACGGGGTACTAGCTTGCCATGTACTTTCGACTTTCAAAACTCGATTCTTAACTTGTGGACTTGAATTCTCGACTAGTTTAGTAACAAAAAGATGAGGGTATGACTCGCTACTCGTCTTTAAACCACTGTTTATTATAAAACATTTCTCAAATCTAGAATAAAAATCACTAGTGTCTTCGTCTTGTTTCTGTTTACAGGCTGAGATTGCATCCCAGTCTTCCTTTTTAGTGGCTAATAATCTAGGCAAAACTTGTATCAATAATTCTGGTAATTCTTTACATTTGTCTCCAAGACCGGTACCTGGTACTCGTATCTTATCTTCAGCTTCTAGAGCTGTCCAATCAATCTTTTTCTCTCCCACCTCCCAATCCTTTTCCTTGAGTTTTTCGTATATGCCCGCAGGCAACAGGACTTTTAACATTTTAATAATATCTGGATACGTGTATTCTCCCATACGGAGCATGTCTTTTAATTCTCGGTGGAACCCTGCTGGATCTTTGTCGTGACAGGGAATTAATTTCTTCATCTCTAAGAGTTCCATCTTTGTAACTGGGGTGTAAACAAATACTCGTTGCATTTCACCACCCGCTGTCCTAACTGGGTGTACTTCTCGTAACGGATGCTGTCTATCTATGTAAAACGGTTTACTTTCTGGAGGTGAGACATGAACAAAATGTGGGTTCAGAAATGTTCTATATTTATGGCGCTGTTCTAGAATGACACTAATTAAATCGGTACCTAAACCTTTCCATCTATACTGGAGTAACTCGTTCAGGATATCATGTAATGGACCTGGATCAGAATGTTGACCCTCATACAGCGTAATGAGGTGCTGGATCATATACATACCCACCAGTCGCTGCTCGGCTGGGGGCAGTTTCAGAAACATTTGTGCCACTATTTCGTCTGGAAAAGTGGTAGAATCAGTAATCCATCGGACTGCTGATCGGGCTAGTTCTTGTTCATGCATGGTACTTAATTCACTATAACCGATTCGTGATTTCAGAATGTGATCGGTAGCTTGAAATACTTGTTCTAGAGAGCCTTGTTCTGGTGCTGGTAGATGAAAGACTTTCTTGTGTTTTAGGCGTAAATGTCGATCTGGAAATCTAGATTTACCTACATACGCTATTCTGGCGGTATTCTCGTCGTCTACCTCTTCAGTAGGGGAGTCATTTTCTTTCTCGCTTCCTAGAGCTTCTTTGCGTTGTTCGTGTAACCTTATTATTTCTTTACGTATTTTCTTGTACATACTCTCTATACTATTGAGTGTCTTGTGCTTACCCTCGGCTATATTATCACTCCACTTTGTCAGAATTTTCATTTCGGTCGGATCTTTAGTCGGGGAATCTTGTTCCCTAATTAAACAATTGATCAGAAACTTTAATAGCATGAACTGGATCTCAGATTTTCTGAGAGACATGACTTCACCGATACTTTCTGGATCGTCTCCAGTACGAATGAAACGATACATTCTGTCTAGATCTTCTTTCATATTCAGTAGGGTGACCAAATACTCGGACACCTGCCTTACACGTAATGAATATATAACCATACTATCATCACCTGGGACCGGATCATAACGGCATTCGGTAAGAGCTCGTCTGATATCTGCAACAGACTGATGTTTGGGCGTGCGCTGTAACGCACGTTCATGTAACTCGACTGACGTTACACGTTTGTGTGGCGGCGGGGTACCCGGAGGACCTCCTCCCGCGGCCCCTAAACTGGAATCGTCGACTGATACTCTTCGTGCTGGCAGAGTGACCAGTGTAGCGGGTACTTGTAATGTAGGCTGGACCGGGGGTACCGTAACAGGTGCTGTAACAGGTGCCCCGGTGACTGGAGGAGCAGGATTTACATTATTTACAGGAGCTGGCGGAACAGGATTTGCATATTCTGGGACTGTGTCGTCCAAATAGGACGAGAGAAAAATATCAGCTGCGGTCGGTTTGTGACGTAGCTTGGTCGGAACTAAGGGTGGCGGAAAATTACTGGATGCCTCCGGGGTTGCTTTTGGCAAGCCCTCGGCAAGAAGAGGGTACATACCCTTAATAAGGGCATTCCTCTGTCTGTCTGACTGTTCGGTTTTAACTCGTTCACCTATTTCGATTAATTCCCTTTCTTGGGCTCTTTCTGAGGATTCTCTACTTAATTCTGACTTTCTGATTTCTTTTTCGGTTCTTTTATGAGATTCTTTGCGCCATAACTCGATGGCATCTTTCTGTGACTGTCTAGCTTTCTTTTTCCATAATACTTCTTCTACTCGCATGATGCACTCGGCATCCCATGTACCCGATACGGGCCATCTATATTTCTCTTCTAACTGTTTGGTGTACTCCACCCACAAATCTAGATACAATATGGCACTTATGCCATGCTTTTGATACATAAAATGACCTGGACTGTCCCTAGGCGGGACAGGAACTGCTTCTTCTAACAGACCTTTTCTAGTTTTTAACTGACGTAACTTGGAAAACAATGGCATGACTGGGCTGGAGTCTAGACACAATACAATACACAATGAACACGATAATTACTGAAGAAACACCACTTTCATACCACGACATTGAAATACATGAATGACATTTAGGATAACAGTTCGGACAAAATACTACCTGGAATACTGAAAACAGAATACATGAATTTCTCGAGAACAGAACGGGCTAGAACAGAAACTAGATGCACTGCTAAAACAGTACGAAACTTACCGGTCTCATAAAGAGACACGTCAGGACCCGCATCCACCTAAGTGGACACTTCGTGTTGGATCTGTGTACCCAAACCCACGGACCAGAGACAATGCAATTGACCCTGTCTAGATACTACCCCAGCAACGGTACTCACCGGGCAGCAAGAACGGAAGGCCTCAGACTGGACTGGACTGCTACGACGACGGACTACGGACTTCGGACTTCAGTTACGGGTGGGCCTCCGGATACCTCGGACCTTGGACTCTCGGCTTGGGCTCTGGTCGGGACTCGCCGCGTTCCTCCACCGCCTCGTCTGGATGCTGGACCGCAACCTCCGTCTCCTCCGTGGGCCTGAGGGATACTTGAAGCAGAAATATCTGCACGTGCACGGTATGGTTCCGTCACGGCTGCAGAGGATCAGGGGGCTCGCGTGGCTTCTCCGGCGCGTGGGGAAAGGGCAAGTCCCTATTCGGGCGCCATTATGTGGTAAATAAATAAATAATACCTCTATTTTTGACTGGATATACAATAACAGATAGCTCAATAAATAAGAGTCAAGATTCGAGGTAGCTGGAGTTTGCAGGTTTAATACAGCATAAAGGACAGGAACAGGACAACCTGCACGGGAATAGGATGGCAGCGCTGCACAACTTTTTAATAACAGGACACAAGCATATATATACTTAAACAAAATACATGATGTTCAATACAATAGGCGTAGCAGTGGGCAGGGCCTGTAGCAGTCGTGAAAGATAAGGCAGAAAGTAGGTGTAACAAGAGGCGTGAACAGGGCGTATACATAGACATGTGATGTAAACGTAACGGAATATGTCATAAATGGGGCGGAAACATGGAGGGGGCTACCTAAGGAGCCGGGACCTCTAACCTAGTGGTGCGCGCAAGCTGGCAATGACGTGTTACTAGGAGGAACGGGGGGCTATGACTTCTGCGCTAGAAGAGGAGACGGAAGTCTGGAGAGTCAGAGCGACATGTACCTAAACACTATCTAGTATCTGATGTTTAGAGAACATGTTGATAGAATCCAAAAGTTATCAGGGTAAAGGCTAACAGACTCTAAGACTGGTGCATGCATTATTCTACATGTAGTGTGTGTTGAGGAATATTAAATGACCATTAATACAGTATTTCTCTTACATGGAGACGTAAAGGCTAGACGATGACTGAAACTATTGATGCGATTCAGTAGCTTTAGGAATGCAGAGAAGGAGGGCTGGACTGATAACTAGAATCATAACATACTCTTGGCAGACTGGCAGGCAGAGCCAGGCCGAGCCGGGCACTGTGAGGCATGAAGTAAGTGAAGGGTCAGGGATACAGGTGGGGGCTGTATCGCTCCTCGGAGAGGGTTTAGGAGACAGGAGCTGAATCTGGTGTCCGGGCCCTTTTGAGGCCTAGAAACGGAGACTTTTCAATGAATTAACGTGCACACTGTAAAACGTGGCAACATAACTTTACATAGGCCTAGTACTCGTAGCTTTAACGAGAACTGAAAACTGGCATACTAGAGATGGACACAACTGTAATTGCGTCTTTAATCGATCATGGGGAATACATATTGCATATTAATCATGCACATATAACATAAGATGGGGAACACGTAGGGACACAGAACATGGCAAAATTTACTTTTCCACAGTTCTTACGATGGGCCTGTGCCACCCCATAAATATTGGACACTAGTCTGCACGGGGGTTCTGATTTCAAGATCATTGTGAGTGGGGCCACCTCAGGAGGCTCCGCCATTTCTTTGCACAGTAACTCTCGCATGGCGTGCCTCACCCTATGGTACTGGAATTTCACTAATGGGGTGACCACAGGTTACTTTATTTCTACATCAGCCTACGTACGAGCTTTCCCTTCCAGAAAGAGGTGGCTCGTTGTAGTTATATTTATAGTCTTTAATGCTATGAGTGCAGCACGATCTCTACTCCTAGGGAGCCAAGTGCACCATTCCAGCGTAGACATTGGGGAGTATATGTTGCACGCCTGCCTTTTCACCAGGTCATGCCATGTGTGCACTTTAGAGTTCATGGAGTCCAGGATTCCCGTGCGACAATCTGGGGGTCTAAATAGGCTAGTGGGGAGATCATAAGGGGCGACCAACACCTTTTCAATGAGTAAGTGTGGAGGTCTGAAGTCTGGTGAAGCCAGTGAAACGCGTGTGAGCTTTGTGCTACTCTATATTACAGGTCCATATCTGGGGCTCCCAGTCCACCAAGGTAGGGTAGCATCTTCCACTGCACTCTCGGCTGCTTTCCAGCCAATGCCAGTTTAGTCCGTGTGGAGGTGATGGTTTTAAAAAAGTGTACAGGGAGGACCATGGGGATATTTAAAAATAAAATAGAAACCTCGGGATTATCACCATTTTCATCAACGATATCCGCCACAGAAGCGAGATAGGCAATCGTATCCACCGATCAACATCTTCCTCTAGTTTAGTGACTGCGCACCCATAGTTTTCCTGAACCCCTTCCATGCGGGGCTAATTCCCGCGCGGTGCGGGGGGGAGGGGCCGTGCCCGGCGCCACGGTGCTCGTGACGAGGCCAGCTCATCATGCTGCACAGTGGACCTGTGCTCATGACGAGCTAGGCTCGTCACAACTCCGCCCACTCCTTAAGAATACCTGCACAGGCGGGGAATTAGCCCATCATGGGCCGTCCGCGGCAGTTATGACGAACTCAGCTCGTCATGGGCACAGCTCCACTGTGTCTCATCACGAGCTGAGCCCGTCATAAGCATGCAAGGGGTTAAAAACTATTTCCAGGTCGGTGTGAATTTGTATGCCTAGATACCAGACAGGGTCCATGGTCCAAGTCAAAGAGAAATCTAGCTCAATAGGGGTGGTGGATGCCGTCAAGGGGAAAATTATGGACTTGGTCTTTTTAATTTTGAAACCTGAAAGTTCCACAAATCGAACAACTTCCCTAAGCACCAGAGACAGGTTGACCTCTGTGTTCCTAATGTAGAGCAAAGTGTCGTCCGCATACGATGACACTGTTAAGTTATATGTGGGAAAACGGAGTCCTCGAAATCCATGGTATTCCCTGATTGCTCTTGCAAGAGGTTCTGCTACTGTAGCGTATAGAAGAGGTGACAATGGCAATCCTTGCCTGTTACCCCTGGAAATGTTTACTGGGGCGGTAACCATATCGCCCATGCGTATTCTAGCGGTAGGTGAGTTGTACAGTACTGCGACCAATTTCAGGAATACTTCACCCACCTCCATTCTTTCCAATACTGCCCGCATAAATGGGCATTTTACTGAATCAAACGCTTTCCCTGCGTCTAGAAATACAGCAGTTGCTTTGACCTCTGGGTTAACATGTTGGAGTGTACCGAAGAAGGTGCGCAAGTTGTATGTTAGATTACGACCCGGGACAAACCCTGCCTATTCTGTGCTGGCCAGTCTTGGGACTATGGGAGCAAGGCAATTAGCTGGAATTGAGGCGCAAATTTTGGTATCTACGTTTAGTAGTGACAACGGGCGGAACGAGGAACACTCCTCTTGGGGCTTACCGGGCTTAAGTATAGTGACTATCATGGCTTCTCTCATTGATGGGAGCAGTTACCATGATTCATGGAGCTCTTCAAACAGCGTTACTAGATGGGTAACTAGGAGGTCTTTGAATTCTTAGTAAAAGGCCACTGTTCAGCCGTCTTGTCCCGGGGCAGTTCCTGATCAAATATGCGAAAGGCCTCATGTTTTTTCCAGGCCTCCAGCGGCCTAATCAGATACTCTCGTTTTTCCTTCGTGAGCCAGGGTCATTTTATGTGGTCTAAATAGTCGCGGATCATACTATCATCTGCCTGAGAACTGGAGAGATAAAGGGATTCATAGTACTGCCTAAATTGATTGGCTATGCATTCAGGGTCTACCAACATCTGTCCCTCATCCGACCTGATTACAGTAATTGTTGAAGACTCTTTCCTGTGCCTCAATAGCGCTGCGATTGTTGCTCCTGGTCGTTCTCCCTCCCCGTAGCTTCTAGCAACCGCATATTTCCCCATATGCTTAACTTCGCGATCGGCTACTTCATGATATTCCGCGAGCGTCTTTTGCAATTGGTCATCTCCCTCAACCCCCCATCCCGACGCAACACCATCTCTAGCTCGGAAAGATGTTTCTCCAGGTATTCTAGCATGCTCCTAATTGCACGGAGCACCTCCGAGTTCTTAGCTGTAGCAATACCTCTAATGTAAACCTTACATGTTTCCCAAACCATGGAGAACTGCGAAACCGACCCTATATTGTTTGCGAAAAAGTCTTCAATCGCCTCAGCTATCTCAACTTTGAAGGCATTGTTGAGCAGTGAGAATGGGGTAAACCTCCACGTGAATAGGGCGGGCCGCTTCTGCGGACTGCACAGGACCAAGAGTATGGGAGCATGATCTGACAAGAGTTCGGGGGTGAACCTCACAGTCCCTGACCTCCGAGTATATTCCTCACGACAATAGCCAGTAATCTATTCTAGTATGGAGACCGTGTGGGGTGGAATAATGTGTGTAACTCCCTTGCCCGGGAGCGGAGCTTGGCTCGCGACTAGAATGGCCCCCTGAGCCTCGAGCTCCGAGACACCAATCACTAATCCTGCAATTATCCGATTCTTCCACTACTGCAGTGCTGTGCGAGGACAGACGTTCTGACACCAGACCGCTACTGCTGCCCGCGGAACCATCTCTGGCTCACCAGGACTCCTCCTGCTCAAAAATATGATGCTGGCTGGGAGGCGAAACAGAAGGCCGCCGATCCGCGAGCTTGGGCTAGCAGTGAGGCGGGGTTACGTACCAGAGCGTGCGGCGCAAAGCTGTCGCACCAGACCGGTCCACAGGGCCATTGGAGGCGAGCGCGCACAGATCCCGAAGCAGGCAGCGGGGGCCTAGAGCGGAGCTGCCGCTATCGACGTGAAGGGTGACTGAGGAGGCGCGACCGGGTCTGGTGCGTGACCTGAGGGCTACG
Source organism: Lissotriton helveticus (assembly GCF_964261635.1). Classification (NCBI taxonomy): domain Eukaryota; kingdom Metazoa; phylum Chordata; class Amphibia; order Caudata; family Salamandridae; genus Lissotriton; species Lissotriton helveticus. The sequence goes on along the minus strand of NC_136067.1, from coordinate 1,152,285,713 downwards.
GTGGCAGAAGACCCCCCCTTTTCCGACCTCGGCGAGAGTGCTGTGGAGGTGATGGCAGGAGACAAAGAGACGTGGCGCTCAGCAGCGGGAGAACAACGCGGAGGACACCAGCACAGGAGCGTCTGAGGGGCACACGAACTGCGGTGCACGGCCCGACAGGCGTGGGCAAATACAAACTGGGCCGCCATTTTGTTAGCGGCCGTGAGGACTGGGTGAGTCTGCTGGCGGTGGGACAGATATTGGAGGTACGCTTGGCAGCTCGGCTGGACACTGGAGTGGCGGGCATTGGCAACTCAGGAGGCGAGGTGGTGCACCCGGGGAGAGCAGGCAGGTGGCGGCGTGGATGGATACTGTGACCCTGGGGCAGCTGAGAAGTCAGGCGACTGGGAGGCATTGAGTGGCTGAAGAGCTGCCTGTGGGTGGACCGCCGTGTGGATGGCAGGTTTGGCGACCTAAGACAGAGCTGAACTGCTGGCCCGTAGCTCTGGTCCGGGGGCCCCAGCAATGCCAGAGACTTTGTGGGGTGCGGAGACTGCGGCCCCCGTTGAGAGCTGAGCACAGTGGCGACCACAGTCAACGATTGAAACCCTCTGAGAGTGGAGTTGGACCCCCCGGGGACGACGAGCCACTGGAGCCTAAGCCCAGGCTGGGTTAAAACAAGGTGAGGGGTGCAGAAAGGGCTCATGGTTGAGGCGGTGAATCCCCCCACTGAGAGCGTCTCCCCCGGTGGGCGCTACTGCGGTGTAAAAAGAGCCCTGGTCGAGTAGAAAGGAACGGGTGCAGCGTGGTACGACGGCAGGCGTGAAACCTGCCTGGTCACCCGGAGAGGCACCTGGTGGTGACACGGCACAACAGGGCGGCTGCTGATAGGAAGGCGACTCGGCAATAGGGGGCGACCCGGGCAGCGGACGGCCCCCACCACATGGCAGGTTCACTCCTAGGCATTGGCCCCGGGGACGCGGCCCTGAGGACGGCAGCACAAGGAGGACACCACAGTCAGGCATCTACTCGTAGCAGTATCTGTACACCGGCCCCGCGCAAGAGAAGGCAATGGGCAGAACGGACAGGACTCAGTCCAAGCTGTCCTTTACACAGAAACGCTCTAAGTCGCATGACTCCGCACCGGAGGAGGCGGACAGACCTATTCCCCCTTCGGAAGACAAACCGGACATCCATAGTTTGCTGTTATCAATGGAAAAGGGGTTACAGAGCGGCATCTCCTCACTGGGCGTGAAAATCGATGCCCTCTCATACCGGATGGACCGCATGCGAGAAAGGCTGGATAAACACGCGGAGAGACTCGATATGTCGGGAAGATGGCTAACGGAAGTGGGGGAAGCACAGACGACGCTGGATCATAAGCAGCTCGGGAGGCTCATGCAGGTGCTGCAGGACACAACTGAGGACTTGGAAGCCCGCTCGAGACGCTGCAAACTATGGATCACGGGCTTGCCGGAGACGACACAAACTGGCAACATGGAACGTTTCATAGAAAAGCTATTGGTGGACCTACTAGGAGCAGAGGTGTTCTCGAACATGTTTGTGATGGAGAGGGCGCACCGATCCCTGGGGCCCAGACCCCAGCCAGGAGCCCCACCGCGCCCAATCATAGCAAAATTGCTAAACTATTGGGACAGAGATGCGGCATTGCGCAAGGCAAGAGACAAGCAGACACTACCTTATGAGAGGGCAAACATCTCGCTCTATCAGTATTTTACTGCCAGAGTGCAGGATGCGCTTCGGCAGTTTGTCCCCATGAAGAAACAACTACGGGAGCTGGGCTTAGACTATGCAATGCTGTACCCGGCCAAGATATGTGTCAACAGGCAAGGCCGTTCACACATCTACAACTTCGAAGACGCTGCAGATGGTGCTTAAAGACTGGTCCAGGGAACACCGCAAGAGCCCGGAGAGGCCGATCCTGGACGAGGCTGCTGGGGGATCACTTGAGGCGCAGGACTGAGACATGACCGGGTGCAAGCCCACAATAAGTATGGGGGGAGGGGGGTCGGGGTGGAGGGGTGGATGGTGGGAACGTATATATTGGAATGCTGTGGCGGACGTTTACGGACACTTTAATTTGTATGTTTGCTCCATGGCTCCTCGCAATAATCAGGCATACGAGACTATGAAAATACACTGTAGATATTATCAAAGCCGTTGTCCACGTCAGTCTTTGGGGCTCCCAATCGAGATGCATGATTCTGTTTGTCTGTTGGTCCGCGGCAATGCCTTATGACAGGGGCTATAGTAGAGTGGAAGATACAAAGCTAGAAGTTGGTGTGAAGAGGTCGTGACAGGACAACATGGGCGTTCAGTTGGTAGTTATTGGAAGAGCGACCTCCGCCCGCAAGTGTCAAACACCACTATGGTTAACTGAGTTGGGGGCGGGGGGAGGGATGTGTGGGATGCCCCAGTTAGGGAGGCAGCGTGACCGAGTTGGGGGTGGTCAGCTGTGGGTGGGGGGAGGGGACGGAAGAGGGGGTGTGAGGTTCTTGTTAAGGAAGTCAGGGAAATCAGCCATATTGTTGCGTCGGACAAGGTACGTGTATGGGGCACAGGACTCGGGACACTATGATTTGCACTAAAGACATGATGGCTACGGCTAGAGCGGCTGAGGACCTGAGACCAGTAGAAGCCCTCAGAGCACTGTCATGGAACGTGAGGGGCCTCAACGACCATCGCAAACTCTGCAAGGTGCAGAACTACCTCAATAGACATAATATTGATGTCGCTCTCCTACAGTAGACACATACCGCTGCAGAGCCAAATGATGCGTACCAAAAGGCTTGTGGGGAATGTTAACTCGGCAGGCTTCACTACACATGCGAGGGGTGTACTGACATGGGTTAATCCCAGATCTGACTACAAGCTGCAACTACTATCGGCAGATGCAGGCGGCAGGTTTGCGATCTCTAGATGTCAGGGTAGGGGGCTGGACTTGCTTATTATTAACATATACAGCCCTAACTATGACTGCCCGGAGTTTTTTGCCACATTGGCAGCCACTGTGAGCAGGTACGGGATGACATAGATACTTTGGGGTGGAGACGTCAACCTAGTAAGAGACCCCAGCTTAGATAGATCTGGAGGCCCGTTAAGAAGGCCGGCGATGGCAGCGAGAGCCTTGGAAAGGGCTATTGCGGATGTATGGAGACAACTTTATTCATTAGATGGCGGTTTTACACACTACTCTGCATACTACAATCTACACACCCGTATTGATTATTGGCTCGTATCGTCACATCTTATGTCACAGATCCGCTCCTGTAAAGTATTACCGCGTACGCTCTCGGATCACTCTCCCATCTTGCTGGTCCTGTCTACCCCTAAGAAAACAATCCCGCCGTTCGCACGGCGTTTCCCCCCTTATTCATTGCTAGACCCACTTTTTAAAGAAGCTTTCGCAGAGGCGATAGAGGCAATCTTTGCTACCAACATTGGATCATTCGACAGTTTCCAGACGGTCTGGGAGGCCTTCAAAGTGTATATTAGAGGGCTGGCCATGTCTAAGCACTCGTGGTGCTTTACGATATCAGACAGAGACTGGCGACCCTGGAGCGCAAATTGGGGAAGTTGGAGGCCACTCAACAGTCCGAGACGTGCGGAGACACCTCAGACAACATGAAGGCACTCCTGGAGGAGTACCATGAAGCTGCAACTACTTCGAGCACATTAAGTTGCCCTTTCTATCAAACATGCATAGAGAGTTCTTATACACACCCCATAGAAAGAGACGAGATCCTTGAGGCACTGAGGGGAATGAGAGCAAATAGTGCCTCAGGGACGGATGGTCTCACTGTGAACTTTTACAGGACCTTCATAGATCTCTTACTCCCGCACATAGCAGAGCTGTTTGACGATATGTGCGTCTCTGGAAGGATGCCACAAACAATGAGGGAAGCCATTCTGGTGGCCATCCCCAAACAAGGTAAACCTCCGGAGGAATGCGGGTCTTATCGACCGCTTTCCCTGCTCAATGTAGACACTAAGCTGTTTGCGAAAAATTTGGCTAATCGTCTGGCCCTTCTAATGCCGGAACTAGTCGCCCCATAACAGGCAGGGTTCGTCCGGACCGAAACCTCACTTATAATCTCCGCACAGTCTTTGGTACAATACAACATGTCTGGCCGGACATGAAAGCTATTGCCTTCTTCTTAGATATGGGGAAGGCTTTTGACTCGGTGGAGTGGCCCTTTATGCGACACGTGCTGACTAGAATGGGACTTGGGCCAGTTTTTCTGCAGATGATTGGGGTATTGTATAATGATCCTACTGCGCGCATCCGGCTGGGAGACCTGGTCACAGGTGCCATTACTATAGACAGAGTAACTCGCCAGGGCTGCCCCCTGTCGCCGATGCTGTACGCATTAATTGCCGTACCCTTGGCGTGTGCGCTTAGGGAATGCCACCACAACAGGGGCGTCCATTTCCTCACTTATGACATCATAGTGTCAATGTATGCAGACGACACCCTGCTCTACGTGAAGGACCCCGAAAGCAATCTCTCTCAGGTCCTGCGCGAGGTGGTACACTTTGGAGCACTCTCTGGGTTAAGGGTCAATTGGTCTAAAACAATAGCCTTCCCCCACACTCTGTCCACTTCATCATTTGAGATGGAGTACCCACTACAGTGGTCTGCCGAGGCAGTCCGGTATTTAGGCATTAGATTGCACACGGATTCGGAGATAGTCTTCCATTAAAAATATGGAATGGCTGTAGCCAAACTAGAGGACGATATCGAAACTTGGATTGGGCTGCTGCTGTCGCTCATCGGGAGGGTTTCGATCATGAAGATGGTAGTCTTACCACAGCTCCTCTTCTTGTTTGCAAATATGCCCATAGTGCTACCTCGCTCCTTCTTCGCTAGACTTAATAGATCTCTGGTGAGGCTGGCGTGGGCGGGGTGCCCCTGATCTAGAGCTGTACTACAGTGCGGCACTGGGTGCGCAGCACAGAGCTGGATTCACGGAGCAGATAATATTCCATACCTCAGGCTCAAGAGGTTATTTGCCGACCCTATGCCCCTTCTAGCTCTTATATTTGAGACGGCGGACCGCAGAACTGGGATCTTAGACTCCTTGAACTCGACGCGGCACGCCTGGCAGTGCTTATTACACCAGCAGGCAGGGGCACTACTACTATACTGCCTAATGCCTGTGGAGTGGGCGATCTGGCTGGCCCCATGTCGTGATCAAGGGGTTGTACGGGCGCTCCGAGCGCTTGGCATTCACAAAATGGGAGACCTGTTCTCGGATGGTGTTGTTAAACCATGGGACGAAGTCACGACCACCATAGATTCGCCCTCTCTCCTGCAGCACTTCCAGTTCCACAGGGTGCATGGTGCACTGCACCAACAGCTTGGGGAGGACATGGACGAGCCCCCTGAGGTGCACGAATTATCAAACGTCATTAAAACCAAATCTCCCTGCAAACTAGTCACCAGTATATATAAATTGGCAATGTCCCAGAGGTCTAATCACTTCACCAAAGCCAGACTGGCTTGGCAACACGACTTAGACATGGTAATCGATGATGATATGTGGTCATATTGCTGCACTAACACGAAGCGCATATCTCTGCATGGCAGACACAGACTGATTCATTTCAAATTCATCAATAGGGTGTACTATACGCCAGAGAGCTTGCTCAGATATGGGCGGAGGGAAGACGCAGTTTGCGACAGATGTAGCTTCACAACGTCAGACTTTATGCACTTAGCATGGGGTTGCCCAGGGGTTTCCCAATACTGGGGAAAAATATTCCGCGAAATAAGTGCAGTTGCGGAGTTTGAGATCCCCCAGACCCAGCGATGGCGCTACTAGGCTACCCAAAAAAACTGCCGAAGGCAGCCAGGCGACTGGTGGATCTGGGCTTGCTGATGGCAAAGTGCAGAGTGGCAATGTGCTGGGGTCTTGTTGTTGTGTGCGCATGCAGGTTTTGGAGTCCAAAAGGAGCATGGCTGAACTGACACCTGTTATTTTGTTTGTTAGGGTGAAAAGTATTTTAGAGATGCATCTAACTTTATGATGGCGTAGCAGGTACGCTCTGCACTACGTACGGAATAACATCATTTGAGAGTGGCGCTGCCCAGCCTCCGGGATGTGGGTGGTGTCGCAGCAATGTGTGCCTTATGTATATATGCGGCCGGCCTCAGGGTTGTAGGTGTCATTAATATTTTTCATGATAAAAACATAATTTTTTTTTTTTAACTCCCTTGCCAGGAAACCGTGCCCTCCAGACATCCACCATATCTAGCCGCGTTATTGTGTCTGTAATAAGTTTCACTGAGGCCAAAGTGTGATGCTCTGGGCCACCGAAGCAGTCCACTATTGGGTCCAAAACGCAATTAAAATCGCCTCCCAATAACAGCCGTTGTGCTGTATCAATACTGGGGGATGAGGAAAGGGATGGGTAAAAGTGAGGGTTATCGTAATTAGGTCCATACACGTTAATTACAAGTAATTCTAGGCCCTTCCCCCTGCACCTGGAAATAGTAAATCGCCCTCACATCAGCCACACACGGGTCTATCTTAAGTCCTGACTTTAGGTTCACCCACGTGAGCACCCCTCTGGCGTGGGAAGTAAAGCCGGAGGCATGAAAAGAGCCCTGTAGCACTCTCTGCATTAGCATCGTACTATCTATAGGCAAATGAGTTTCTTGCAAAAGAGCTATGTCTACAGAGTGCCATTTGAGATATGCAATAACATTCCGCACCTCACGATGATTATTGAGGCCTTGGACATTCCATGTTAAGAATCTGATTAGCTGTCCTTCCTGCTGGGTCATCTTAGGAAAATAAGGGAAACTGTGGATAGCAAAATCGGTCCTACACTGTCCAACCCAAATGTCTGATTAGAGTAACTGAAATGTACCTTGAGATCATTACATTTGCTGTGGCTCAGAAAAGAATTTACTACAAACACCCCCCCCCCCCACGTTACGTTGACCCCACTGAGGCGGATGCTGCCTCTCCACCAGCACTCTCTTGGCTACCACCAAGAGTAAAAATCTGCCATTTCAATACTATTATGGCAGGTTGCATCGAACATCTTGGAAATTCAAACACTCGTGGGCTGCCCAGGTGCCCGAAGCCTAACCTCTGCCACTCAACCAATGTGTATCGCTCTCCCTATGGATAGTGGTCAGAATAGCAAGGCCACAGCTTCCCTTCCAGTGTAGTGCTACCCTTTTTCTTTTACCTGTAAAGTGACAAGGGCCCCTCCAGGTGATGTCACTCCTAAGACCTCAATGAAGCCGCAAAGTCGCTAAATGAGCAGACCTAGCGCTCACTCAATCACATCCGCAGTGCGCATGTGAGGAGGGGGGGGCGCAATCTCAACTCACCAACTCGAGCAGTCAGACTAAGTAGTACACATATAGAGGGAGCACCCCTCCCTGCAACTCTCAGCCAAGATCAAATCAATTTGTAACCCAGTTTGATTATCAACAATCTACGCGCCCTGAACTTCTGCAAAAACATTTAACAATCCTCCTCACCCCTGCACCATAACATATATATATATATATGTCCTACTGATAACAGAGGGTACGATGCAGAACTAATCATTTTCATCCATAGTGCCCCCTTCAGCTCCCTGTAACTGTTCCACAGCAGCTTCAAGTTGTTACACTTTGGTGTAGTCCTTGAGTGCTTTCTGCAGGGATCCTGAAAAAACTTTGAAACGCCATTTATCGTCACTCAAAGATCTGTAGGGTATAGCATAGCATAGCATAGTCTAGTTCTTGGGCACGCAGTAAAAACATTAATGGGGTAAACTGCCTTTGTGCTTCCTGAACTTTAGCTATAAAGTCAGGGAACAGCGAAATTGTGTTGCCCTCATATTGCAGTGTCCCTAACTCTCTGACTTTTTTAAGGGCTGTGTCTCTATCCCTATAGTTTAGGAATTTGGCAATAATCGGGCGCTGGGGATCACCTGGACAGGGGCGTGGACCCAAAGAGTGGTGCGCACGCTCCATTACAAAGATAGAGGATAAAGTTTTGCGGCCCAGGACTGAGACTAAAAGGGTTTCAGTGAATAGTTCCATATTCCCTGTGGATGTGGACTCAGGGAGGCCAGTAAGTCGTATATTCCTCCTCCTAGACCTAGCTTCAAGGTCTTCTGCTTTGTCTTGCAGCTTTGTCTTGCAGCTGTGCAAGGGCTTTGTTCATCTGCTTTTGCATTGCATCCGTCTCCACCTGGGTCACTCGCCCCTCTCCGCCATGTCAATCCGCTCGGTATGTTTGTCGATGCGTTCATACACGGGCCATGCAATAGACCAACGAGCCTATTTGGCCATTTATTGAGCTGAGACTTGCTTGGCTAAGATTTGGTGGAAAGCTTGCAGGAGTCTCCTCACCCTTATCACCCTGCTCTGTGGGGGGCAGGGTCTCGCTGGGCTCCTGGGTCCTGGTTTTACGCTGTTCAAGTGGGAGAATAAACTGGACCTTGTCCACCTTCCCCATCACCGAAGGGAGCGCCCCAGGGGGAGACACCACAGGTACTTACAGTCGTGAGAGCTCAGGTTCTGCGAGTCAGCCAAGCGCATCATTTATTTAAAGGAGCTATGGTGTGTCACCCTCCTCTGGGATTATACTGTTTCACTTAATTGTCCAGCACTCTTTGTGAATACTGAGCCCAGTGTATCTATGGTGCAGGCAAGGCAGGTCAGGGCTCCCAACCCCACCGCGGTCTCTCAGGGGCTTTCACCGTACTCATCGGACACATCGACCGGAACTAGGCCTCGTTTAGCGCTTCTACACACACTTCGTGCCTGCAAAAGTTTGTTCTTTTATCTTCCCAGGGGGACCCAGCTACACCTCTACTGAAAATTAACAGGTCCGTCGAGTGGCTCTGAGGGGGTACGTTGTTCTCCGCGCCCACACCGTCGAACTCCGCACGGCCTCTGGGTCGCAGCTGTCCGGCGCAGTCACACCTAAAAGCAGGCCAATCGAACGGATTGCGCGCACCAACAGAGTTCGATTGGAGCTCCCACACTGCTCGCATGCTCCTCTCATCGGTATACGCATGCAGTGCCGCCTCAGCTATCGGGCGATCGAGCGCTCCTCTGTCACCGGAGCACCTCCCAGGAGAGCGCCGCAACTCGGCGTAGTCCTCAGCAGGGATCGGAGCGCATGTCTCCTCTTAACAGGATTTGCTCAGCTTTCTTGCTGCGTAGCCGAATAATAATAACATGGTTCAATTCGGGAGGACTTCCGACACTCGGGCACCCAAATTCAGGCTGATCGAACTGCAAAGACTGCCAGGATAATTCAGAATAGTGCTATGGCATAGCGGAGCTCAGCTAGCGTGTGGCCATCTTGTTGAGCCGGTAAGCTCCGCCCCCGAGGGTTAAGATGGTTATTGCTTGAGATTTGTACCCTAGTTCTCTTTTCACCCAGATGGCTTCCTTTTGGAGGAATGCTTTTAAGAAGCAGTGTCCAAGATCTATTTGTTCTTATGTTGTATGTTTTCTGTCCCTCTTTAGTTTCTGCTTTCAGGTTGTGCTGTCTTCTGCCTTTTTCAGTGGATGGTTATTGTCCTTACTTCATGGATCCTGATATTGCTCCTTCATTGACAATTGCTAAATCTCTCATGTGTTCCTTCCACATATCCCTTCTGTTTTAAAACTTTCTAGTCTGTGTCTGCAGAAGTGGGTTGTTTCCACACTTATCTCCTTCTGCTCCCATCACCTTCTGTATTCCAGTTCCCAGTGCCTGGGCATTAAAGCACTTCAGTTCTTACCTTTCTGCATCTCTGCACACGTTTACCAAGTACTAGTACCTGGACAGTCAGGTCTGTTGTGACGGGCATTATGCCTGGTCGGTCCTACAGGACTTTCTGGTTTAAATCAGATTTGCAGTCCCACTTCTGTTGAGGCATTGCTTGGACATCTGTTCCAAGGTAATGGATCTGTGGCTATACGTGTCTATCAGATGAACAAGTTACTTACCTTTGGGCCCTCCCATCTTCCCTTGCGTACTGATGAGGGTCACCCTTCTAAGGGCCTTACACTTTCACACCAGTTGGCAGTCTTCATCGTGGCTCTGCACTTCTGGCATGTAAAGTCGCAAAATGACCTGGTGTCAGCATGCCCGGGTAGCACCTATATAAGCACTGTGCATGCCATTCCCAGCGCAGAGGACTCAGAGCTGATCATCGCCACTTACCGGCATGCAGGAGTCATGCTCGAAATCTTTGAAATCCAGTCTGACGCCGGGGAATATTCCAAGTTAAAGAATCTGCAGCTACATAGAGTCTCTACCAGATATGGCATTACAAACAGTCAGTAAGTTATTCTTTATGGAATAACAGGTATTAATTAAACACAACATTTCAAATTTCCCACGGTGATATAATCAACACAATCCCTAGCAGGGCTACAGCTAGCGCTTATTGGCAAGTTTACATTAGTGTCTCCTGTCTAGGCCCGCTTCAGTTTTCTGAAGTGTCTAGGTCATATGGGAGGCAACACTTCCCTTTCTGAATCTTCCCTTCACTTTAGGCTTCTGTTTACAAAGTTCATAGCCAGTACTAGCAAGTCTCTTCACAGTTCTCACACAGGGTGCATCCCCCCTTAGTCACCAAGCCTTAGTGAGCTGAGCTCCTGCTTGAGATGTCTTACCCAATGTAATAGTCCCCTTCTGTGCTCCGACACATGTTCCAGTGAGTTCAGTACTGGGATGGAAGAGCTGCTGCCTGACTTTGGGCAGAGTACCTTTGTCAATGTAGAAACCTTCTCTGACAATGGAAGACCCATTCAGCAAGAGTAGGCAGTCTGGCTGGAAGGCGGGAGACTTCTTCTTATGCAGAATTCTCCAGGGCATGCTGGTCTTGCATTCGACGACAAGTAAGCAGCTCCCGGACTCCTTGGGCTTGGTGATGCTCATAGAGTGTTGTGAATGGTGACCTTAAAGTCAAGCAGGTCCCTTCTTTTGGCTAATAAGGGGGGGTCTAGTGAGTTTCCTTGGTCCTTCGGGCGACGACGAGTAAGCACGGTGACGGCCCCCTATCAGAATCTACATGCAACATCCCCAACAATGTCCCTAGGCGACAGCCCACAACACACTGACAAACTGCCCTCCGTGCACTGTGGCAGTCCCACAGCAAAAGCCGATCCATATGGACCTTCAGCCTCACACCTCACTCACTGGGATCCACATTTCAAAATCCTTACTAGGCCTTGCTCCCTGCAGGGTCTCCTCCTACTCACAGAGCACATTGGTGTTGGCAGTCAGGCAGACTGGTGCTCCAGACTCATGGTAAGTGTTGGTGTCCTGAGCAGTGCCCCTGTGCCCAGCTGGGAGACTAGCAGACCTTGAGCCCTGGTTCTGGTTACAGTAGCTCAAGTCGTGGTTATCATGTCACAGGATGTCATGTCATGTAGGATAGAGTCAACCCCCATTACCGGAAAGGAGAACCTGTGGGACCCCGTCCTGGTTTCGGGTTGGACACCCCGCCAGGAATATCAGACCACTGCGAGCTGGAGTATCTGCATGCAGGGGCTTCAGTGTCTCGCGTCAGTGTCTCAGCATGGTAGTCCTGATCTCCACTCCCTATCTTAGCAATATGTGATGTTTGTATACCCGAAGGTATCCCCAGGGGTTCTACCTTGCTGTGCCACTGTTAGACTAAGGATGATGCCAGGAATGAACCTTGTACATAGTTATAATGCAGGAGAAGGTAGCCCTGCTGAGATTCCAAGAATCCAAGGATCCTCATGCATAATGTATGAGGCTATTTGTTCAGGGAAAACCCCATGTTCTGTAAGCAGTACCGTAACTAGGTAAAGGGTCAGTCCTAGCAACCTGTTATGTATGTAGTGTAGGGATGAGTATGGTTGAAAGGTTGGGATGTTACCCAAGCCTATATTGTGGTACCTATATGGAATATAACAGAAGAGGGTAATGGTTGAGATGCCCAATCCCCACATCCCAGACAGGCACATTGCATCACTTCTCCAGAGGTATGGCACTATCCTGAATGGACCCACCAAGGTCGGAGACCGCAACGGAATATGGAACAAGACCTGGTGAGCAACCATCAACCTCCACGAGGACCCTGCTGGAAAAGCCAACCCACCGGCAAGCTTCTACCTAGGAGCCGACGAAGGAAGTATCAGGTACCCAGGACAACCCTTCACCTTCAGCAAATGCAAAGCTGTGGGCCACTTTGGAAAAGACTGCTCGAAGAAGTTCTGCCGGATCTTCAAACAGACCAGACATAACGCAGGCCCTTGCAGCTGCATCAGACGGAAGGTATCCCCGGCAGCCCACACCCTCCTGCATAATGCCAAGATACAAGCGGCCAAAACACCGGCAGCACCCAGGAAGATGGACCAAAAGAGCCAAGACCCGTAGGGCCCAACACCCCAGGGACCAGGCCCAAAGAACACAGAAGACCCCAAGGCAGGACCAGCCACATTGGAGGAGCCAACACCACAGACTGGGATGGCACAGGCCAAGGAGTAGAAAACTAGCGATGGCAACAACAAAAGAGGACTTCCTGGCAAGTAAGAAGATCAACAAAACCAGGAGTGATGAGGATAATTGTACCATCATCCACGTCGAGAGCGAAGAAGAGGAGGAGGAAATTGAGAGTGAATAGGAGGAAGAAAAAGCTGCCTCTATAGAAGGTGCACTCCAGGAGCTCCACTGTTAAAAATTGGATTTCCGGTTGGCTAGGGGCAAGCGCAAATGGCCATGTCTGAACTGGGGTGGGGTGGTGAGCAAAATAATGATGTATTAAACCCAGATCTGTGACTGGGGGCGAATATTTTGCCAATGTGCAACATTCCGTCCATCACCTTGTATGTTTTGCTATTCACCCTATGTGGGAAGGGTATGCCCAGACGTGGGTCCCGTGCTCACCACTGGAGTCAAGCTATCCTGGCTGAAGACGGCTGATAGCCAGAAACTGGTCCTAGGATGCTTGATTCCGGTCCATGGAAACATGGCTTGGCAGTTCGGGGTGGACTGTTCCCATGAGGCACAGGGTAAAGGCTGATTTGCATAGGGCCATGTCTGAACAGGGTGGCGTGGTGAGCAAAATAACGATGGATTAAACCCAGATCTGTGACTGTTTTGCCAATGTGCAACATTCCGTCCATCACCTTGTGTGTTAGGCAGAAACCACCACTCTAGTCAGGCATTTCACTGTGGACAAGATCACTGAGCAGATCATCAGCCAAGGTCTGGTTGTGGACGGCTCGTGGGCCGGTGATCCCATTAGGCTCATTATTGTCTATGCCCCCCAAAGAAAAATCAGTGACTCAAGATCTTCAGGGTGCTCAGGATGCAACTCGTGACCTCCAGAACCATTCTGATGGGTGGTGATTTCAACTGTTTAGTAGAGTTGGATGGACACACTGGGTCAGGGTCTCCAGGGATGAATGTGACGTCCAGGCTGTTGGCGGAGATGATTGGTGAGGCGTCCCTCCAGGATGTCATTTGGAGCATTTGGTCGTATTGCAGGAATTTTTCCTGGAGTAGGCAAGACGGAACTGTGCGTTTACGTATCGACTTCCTATTCACCTCCCCAACGGTAAAGCCTGGGCGTAGCTTTATGGTCCCCGTCCACTACTCTGACCACAGAACAGTCAGTTTCGAGGGGGAACTTACAGGGAAGTTCCCCGCTGGTCCAGGCTCGTGGAAGCTGAACTGCTTGTTGCTGGAAAACGAGGAGTTATGGAGAACCTCAGAACCGTGTATGTAGAGTGGAAGAACATGAAGGACTTCTTTCACTCCACCAGCGAGTGGTTGGGAATGGGTGAAGGACTGGTTCTGGAGCTTTCTCCAGGAAGCAAGTAGAGCTGCTGCACTGGAAAGAAAAGAGGGCTTTCATGAAGTTGCAGAGCAACCTGCAGCAACTGTAAGAACTCGAGCTCAGGGGATCGGACGTGGATGACAACTTGGAGGAAACCCGAATAGGACTCATAGAGCACTTTAGGGAGGAATCCAAGAAAATCATCTTCGGGACCACAACCAAGAACCTCGAGAATGACGAGAAATGCAACTCATTTTTCTTTAAGAAACTTCACTCAGCCCAAACACTGCTGGTAGATCTTCGGGACTCGAAGGGCATCCTCCAAAGTGAGAAGGAGGAAGTCATGAGAGTTGTATCCAACTTTTGTGGCGAACTCTACTCACTGAAGTTGTCGGAGAGAGCCCAGACAGATAGTTTCCTGGAGGGCATCTCAAAGACATTGGGTCCGGAAGAGAGAGAGTCTGAACGTGCCCTTCACCCTGGAAGAACTGCACTTGGCCGCCACAACCTCCAAGAGAGGCAAGACACCTGGGAATGACAGTGTCCCAGTGGAACTTTATGTCAATTTGTGGGACCTGATCAGGCCGGACTTGCTGGCCCTCTACAAGGAAATGGTGGAGACGGGCAGTATGCCGCAATCCCTGCGAGAGGGTATGTTAACACTCTTGTACAAATAGGTGCGAGAGAGAGAAGACCTCAAGAACTGGAGGCCCATCCCTCTCCTGAATGTGGACTATAAGATTCTTGCGTAGATGATAGTCAACCACCTAAAGAAAGTGATAGCCAAGTTAGTTCACCCTGACCAGTCATGTGGGATACCGGGTCAGCAAATCGTGGACAGTCTAGCCCTGGTCCGGGACACGATCAAGTATGTCAAGGGCCGCAAGGTCCCAACGGCCTTGGTCAGCCTGGATCAGGAAAAGGCGTTCAACCTCGTTTCCCATGAGTTCATGGATGGACACTTGGTGCACTGGGACTGAGGGACTTCTTCTGATGATGTGGTGACCATAATGCATAGAGACATCTGAAGCATGGCGTTGGTAAATGGTTGGAGAACCAACTCCTTCCCCGTCCTGACGGCCGTGAGGCAGGGCTGCCCGCTTTCCCTCCTCCTGTTTATCTGCATGATTGAGCTCCTCGCTGAAAGCATCTGGCAGAACAAGACCATCAGAGGAGTGAAGGAAGCAGGGGACAAGGTGAAGTGAATTGCTTCTCTACATGGATGACGTCTCAGTCTTCTGCACGGACGGACCACCTGTGAAAGAGCTGGAGAGGACCTGTATCGAGTTTGGGAAATGGTCAGGAGCAAAGATCAACAGCACCAAGTCGGAAACCCTACTCTTTCGGCACTGGACACCCACCCTAGATCCTCTGCCATTCCCCATCAAGCAGGACTTTCTGTAGATCCTTTGGAGTGTGGTTCGGCGGAGAAGGTCAGTTGAGAAGACATGGGAAGAGAGCCTGGCGAAGACGATGCGGAAGCTTGGACACTGGAGCACCCGGAAGCTGACGATTGAAGGGAAGTCTTTGGTCCTGCAGAACGAGACCCTACCAGTGTTCCAGTACATCACTCAAGTGTTGCCTGTGCAGACCCGAACGACCAAGGACATCAGGAGAATGATCTCCTACTTCATCTGGAGCTTGAAGATGGACAGATTGAAGTAGGCGGTGCCAGACATCGCCACCTTCCTTTATGGAAATCTTTGTGTGCCACTACGTGAGGAACACCCTGAGGACCGAAAATGATAGCAATGTCAGTTTCTGATGGCACTCTTCTTCCTGTTGCCAATGTGGAGGCGCCTTGGATGGGCAGAGTGGATGAGCGCTGTCCCATACAACTGGGAGACCCCGTTGTTCTACAAAGAAGTGGAGAAGTTCATGAAGGAGTTCGGGTTGGAGGCTGTCGCCCCCGCCACATGGCCCCCGAAGCTTGTCCAACGCTAGATACGATCAAGGAAATTAGTGAACCGATCTGCGCCCTCCGCTCTGCCACAGCATACCACGTCTGGGGAAACGTTGCATCCAAGCGCCTGACGAACCAGCAAAAAGACATCACCTGGATGGCCATTCAAGGAAGACTTCCTGTGAGAGCCTTCATGCACGCGAGAGGACTTAACCGCTCCAGGCCCTGCACGAGAGGGTGCACCATGGATGAGCCGACATACCATCTATTCTGGAAGTGCACGTTCACACAGGACCTGCTGAAGGCCCTATGCACAGAGCTAAGGGCCTGGATACCTACTTCATTCATCACTGCGGACTCTGTTATGTATGGTTTGTTCCCAGGAGCACATGCACTGCTGGAGGCTCCTGTGCTGTTTTAAAGATGTTCTTCTGTTATCCAGAAAACGCCTGGTAGTAGGGAAGAAGGAGACATCAATCCTGGTGTGCCTTAAGATGATCCACAGTCTCCTGCGTGAGTACACTGCACTGGAGGGGTCAGATGAAGACGACGACTGAGGATCCAAAGGGGTCCCTTTGTACCCTTGCACAGGGGGCCTGGAGGGGCTACTAACCTGTTATTGTCCTTTTTCTGTAACCCAGGACCCGGTTAGCTACAGGGGAGAGGAAACGGTGGATGAAGACAGGTGGAGTAAAGGTAGTTATTTACTATATGTATTTGACTAATGTGACCTTTTCCAGTCACAAGTAAAAGGTCAGTGGGATAGCTTGCGCACTTGTTGTGAAGTTTGTTACCAACGACTGAGGAATAAATAGGGTGTTGTGGAAGGTGACGATTGATGTACATGAAC
The DNA here is from genome assembly GCF_964261635.1 of Lissotriton helveticus. Taxonomy (NCBI): domain Eukaryota; kingdom Metazoa; phylum Chordata; class Amphibia; order Caudata; family Salamandridae; genus Lissotriton; species Lissotriton helveticus. Next base: position 1,152,269,193 of record NC_136067.1, on the reverse strand, counting down.
CAGAAACGATGCCCCGACAATAGGAAAAAAAAAAAAATCCACCCTACCATTAATGCATTGCATACAATACTGTACGACAGTACATTCAATATTAGGGGTGGGCAGAAAACTCAGCTCTGACAGCGTAGTGGATGAAGCCAGCCACCCCTGTTCCCCGGCCCAGTCCCTGCTTCTGAAAGCAGACTAGCCGGGGAGAGCCTGCCCGGGCCTCAGTGGACCCCTGTCCCCAGCACCCGGACCCTCTGATGGCTTGCAGGGCGGGTGCTCACGCACCCCAGGGCCCGCCGTGCAGAGGTCAAGCCACGGGCCCGGTCCCAGCTTCCGAGCCCTAGCCAGGCCGGGGAGAGCCACCCCGGGACCCGGTGGACCCCCGTCCCCAGCGCCCGGACCATATGATGGCTTGCAGGGTGGGGGCTCACACACCCAGGGGCCCGCCTGACGGAATCTCAAGCCCCGGTCCCAGCTCCCTAGCCAGGCCGGGGAGAGCCACCCCGGGACCCGGTGGACCCCCGTCCCCTGCACCCGGAACCTCTGATGGCTTGCAGGACGGGGACTCACGCACCCCGGGGCCCGCCGGACGGAGCTCAAGCCCTGGGCCCGGTCCCAGGATCCGAACCCTAGCCAGGCCGGGGAGAGCCTCCACGGGCCCCTGTGGACCCCCGTCCCCAGCGCCTGGACTCTCTGATGGCTTGCAGGATGGGGGCTCATGCACCTCGGGGCCTGCCGGAGGGAGCTCAAGGCCCAGCTTCCGAGCCCTAGCCAGGCTGGGGAGATCCACCCCGGGACCCGGTGGACCCCTGTCCCCAGCGCCCGGGCCCTCTGATGGCTTGCAGGACGGGGCTCAGGCACCCCGGGGCCTGACGGACGGAGCTCAAGCCCCGGGCCGCTCCCAGCTTCCGAACCCTAGCCAGGCTGGGGAGAGCCTCCCCGGGCCCCGGTGGACCCCTGTCCCCTGTCCCCAACACCCAGACTCTCGGCCGGAACCAAGAAGGGTTAAGCCCAGGCCTCGTCCTCTCCCCAACGGCCAGGTTGGGGAGCCCATTTTCCTCGACTATTGGGGCTTATAGAATTTTGGGGAAGGACAAAAATTGGAGCTAGCCCGGCCGCCAGCCCGCAGGGCCATCTGGTCACCTAGCCCGCAGGACCATCTGGTCACCCTACCCCCAGGGCAATCTGGTTACCCAGCCCGCAGGGCCATCTGGTCACCCTGCCCGCAGGGCCATCTGGTCACGTAGCCAGGCGACCAGATGGCCCGGGACGACTAAGGTCTAATATAAATGTGAGATGTGTAGGTGCAGTACCACGAGCTGCACTTAGAGGTCCCTAGTTAACATCATAAACTTTGAAGATATGGTAAATCCACCTTAGCCATAATGCATTGCATGCAAGACAGTACCACTGTGCATTCAATATATACAATTAGTTGCTTTGAAATATGCCAACAGAATTATATTAATTCCAGATTAGGTTGTACTCTATGTGGAGCTGATGAAGGGAAATTTATAGAAGGTCTAATATAGATGTGTAGGTGCAGTACCGCAAGCTGCGCCTAGAGGTCCCTAGTGAGCATCAACCTTTTGGTCACATATGGTACTCCCCTAATGCATTGCATGCAAGGCAGTACCACGAGTACATTCAAATAGCTATGTCCATATATACAATTAATAGCTTTGAAATGTCACAAAACAATTATTATAATAATTCTGATTAAGTGTAATCTGTGAAGCTGGTGAAGGGAAATATATAGACGGTCTAATATAAATGTGAGATGTGTAGGTGCCGTACCACAAGCCACACCTAAGGTCACTAGTGAGCCTCATAAACTTTGAAGATATGGAAAATCTACATTACCCATAATACATTCCATGCAAGACAATACCACAGTACATTCAATATATACAATTAGTAGCTTTGAGATGTGACAAAAGAATTATACTAATTCCAGATTAGGTTGTACTTTATGTGAAGCTGATGGAGGGAAATGTATAGAAGGTATAATATAGACGTGATATGTTATGCTGCAGTAACGCAAGCTGCTCCCTGAGGTCCCTAGTGAGCATCAAAGTTTTGGTCACTCATGGTACCCCCATATTGCATTGCATGCAATACAGTAGCACGAGTACATTCAAATAGCTATGTCCATTTATACATTTTATAGCCTTGAAATGTGACAAAACAATTATATTAATTCCGATTAGGTTGTACTCTATGTGGAGCTGATAAAGGGAAATTTATAGAAGGTCTAATATACGAGATGTGTAGGTGCAGTAACACAAGCTGCGCCTAGGTGTGTAGTGTAGTTCCTATTATCCCAATAGGATCTGCGCATTGGAATAATACCTTCAATAGTATAGGCCTAGACCAGACGTTAACTAGGTCTTCTATTGTCGATATTAGACTTAAAGTTTTGGGTTTGCCAGCTAGCTCAGAGTTCACTAGAAACTTTCTCGAATAGGCAAGGAGGATTTGAACCTCCCTGGATAGACAAGAAGGGATTTAGTTTCTGACAACCATAGAACATGACAACTTTGCTCTCCCCTAATCAAGAGTGTATCTCTAGAGTCGTGTGAAAACAAAAGACAACTTATTTTACTCAGTCAGTACGTGCATTCTTAGTTTCTCCAGATTGTAGAGAAAAGGAAGAGACGGGCGTGTTCAATAAAAGATGTTATTTATTGATCAGTCTCTTTTCTCATACAAGAGAAATGGATCTATATTATCGCAATACTTATGGTTAAGTAAAGTGAATACAATAAAAGCAGAAGTATAAAATAATACTGTAAAAACATTTATATGGTTTCTAAGCCATATGGTGGTTTAAAATGGATAAAATAGATACATACATATAAACATTTGACTAATCGTACTCAACTGGTGCTTCTAACTACGCCTACCCCAGTGTACCTGACCTAAGCCTAATACGTGGGCGGGAATAGAAAGTAGCAGTTTAAGTGAAGTTTGTTTTGCCAAGTGACTGACTCAAGAATTCTCTGCAAGGGGTTATTCAGTTCTGTACCTTGAATCTAGGATGGTTGAGGGATGGTATCTCTCGTCTTTGGTCTCGATATTCCAGGCTGCCTGCAAGGGCTGCTTGGAAGCGCCGGAGCTGGATTTCTCGGCAGGAGAAAGCAGCGTCTCGTTCTCAGCGCGTCAGGAAGGCGGGGCTGCGCCAGCGGGGTCCGCTCTGTGCTGGGCTCCTTCGGCAAGTCTGGCTGCTCCGATCTCGTCACCACCGCGTGTGTTTGCTTAAGGCAATATCGGTAATATTTATACCTGTAAGGTGCCGAGATTGACGTAAGGATGGACATAGATACGTCAATAAGGATGTCATACGAACTGGTCGTTAGCACATTCTTTTGCTGAAGTTCTCGGTGAAATCAAAACAATGGCCGCAGGGTTTTTCCCAGGTTGTCATAGGTTTGATTTGTTTTGAGAACTCCGTATGCCTTATCAGGGGCTGGAGGAATATTGCTTGCCTAATTAGATGGCAAGCGTTATGACCTAATCAGATAACACGTTCCTGTGCCGTGGTGTGGCTTAATCAGATAACGGTTTCTGCATCATGGGATGGCTGCTAGTTAATTGTTAACCAGAACAGGGTCAGGAATAGGGGGATCGATACAGAACCTATAGGAATACATCACACCCACTCCACGCTAACTAGGGCCATATTTACGAATCTAGGCATAGTAAAACATACTGTAGAGTATCGTGTATACCTTACCACCCCAAAATACATATAATGCATTTCGAAATTATGTAATATACGAAAAAATAGTCACATGTACTATATGCACTCAAGCTGTAGAATAATGCTAAAGTAATCACGCATATGTATACATTATTACTAATCGAATATGAGAATTACACATGAAATGGCTCTTAATACAGAAGAAAAAGGTTCGAGACCACTTCATCACAGAATAAAAATAAGTATGAACATAGCAGCGGACAGCTAATGTCTATAAAGTTTCTAAAAATAGAAATTTAGTTCTCTAAGAATAGTATTTACTTTAAGCAGAAGATAAGTGTCCCGAAAAATCGTAAAAATATTTTGGGGCTGCTGAAAAAATTGCTGTCCGTGAACTGGAGGGAAAATTGTTCATGCTACTTTATTATTAAAGTTGAAGGCCAAATTCAGGGTGTTGGGAACGCCGTGTGCTAGCTTGCTCAAAAGTCGTTATTTCTGCTCTGGTGAGAACATCATATCATTGAGACTGTCGAAAAAGCTGTCAACAGCTTCCTGCGAAAGTTCCACTAACTCGGAAAAAGATGTAACCATGCATTCATGTGCATGATTGTCTCCATTGACGTTTTGATTAGTATTGCTGACAGAAGGTCGTACCTGATCGATGCTGCTTTCATCTTGAACTTCACTACCCCTCAATCGTAGTGGTGAAGTTTCCACGAATGCCGTCATCAGGATTGGCAGCCGTTGAGGGCAGCACAATGCATGAGCCGTTACCGGACCCAACAATGTTTCTGCATCCATTGGCGCATCTGATTGTAGCGTCAGACAGGTGTCCAACACGCATTCTTCTCCGCACAGCAAGCACCTTAATACAGGTAAAACACATCGATGCCACATTGGTCGAAAGGAAAGAAACCAAGTCATGTTTAGGTCTCTAAGCCGGGAAAGTCCCAGGATTTTTGATATCCGGTCCCAGTATCCAATGGCTCGGATTGTTTCTTCCCTTGTCGCAGGTGTTTTGTCTGTGACATGGTTTGCCATAACGAAATATAAGGACCAAGAATAGGATTCCTGCAATTAGTCCCAAAATGAGGGGAAGTCCGCCAAATATCGAATGGACGAAGTCAGGAAAAATACCCAGTATGGCTTTGAATGGTGTTAATGCCATCGAAAATACTGTCTTAAATACATTTGAGACTCCACTGGTATCAGAAATATTTAAGATTTCATTCAGGATTTCTGCGAAATGTATGGGGGAATTAGTTGATAGCAATGAGTGAATCTCTGCAGTCGTCCTTGCGACTAGGAGATCATACGTTTCTTTTGATGACGTGAGCCTGGTCGGCGTCTGAAGAAGCACTGTTTTCATTCTGCTTAAAGTATCAATTCGAATAGAAGTAATTTTCAAGTTAGGCCATGCCCTTGCCTCCCTGTCTGGAAAGGAGCTGGGGAACAATAAGCGTCCACAGCACATGACCTTTGCAGTCGTACTTATGAGATAAGGAACCCCGGGCAGTAAACTACAACATCTGCGATCCACAATTAGAATGTAACTCCCGTTATAGAGTCTTTTAAAGAATGGTTCTATCTCTGTTGCAGGTGCGCCTAGCTGGTGACATGAAAGGTTATTTGAGTTCCCTTCACAGGCTCCATGCAAACTAATTCCATTACACAGAAGTGTACCGCTTAGTGACATCGCACAATTATTGCCACTAAGAAACACTTTCTGTCCTTTATTACTGACACATGCATGTGAATAGGGCAAGTTCCATGTTGTCTTAATGTACCCTTTTCCCAATTTTTCGTACATGCCAGCCTGTATATATTTTTGGCAGTATTGAAACCTGAAGGTAGATATTGGAATATTAATTATCCCATGTATTATCCATTCACTGACAGGTCGTTCTGACATTGTCACTGGTAATCTCTCGAGTTTCTCAATGCTCAGGATTGTATAATCAGCACCCTTCTGTGCCATACTGATTTGTTTATCAGTAAGGTTAAAGATATTGAATAGTGACGTTGTGTTGATTAAACGCCAAGGCACATAGCCTGAACGCAGATTTTGTAACGTCCAGCCAAGCTGTACAATAGAACGCAATTGAGACTGACCGTGTTGTAACAACAGTAAGTCTTGCGATATTATGTCGATTGCTGAAGACACAATGCTGTCCAATGAAAAGATTCTGGAGGACAGAGTCATTAACCCATTGTCCACTACAGAAAGTGATTTTTCCAAATGAATACGGTCAATTTCCCGTATACTTTCTGCTGTTTCAATTTGAGTTACCTTCCAAGCCTCGTTGTAAGCTGCATATACAGAGGCTGCTATGAAGCGTTTCTGACGCTGTTTGCGCGGTAACATAATGAAATCACGCAAGTCAGCACCATCAGTAAGTAAAGTTAGGTGTTGCTTAATTTCTGTCAGTGTGGAAGTTTGTAGCCATTGGAGGCAGAGTTTGCCCACACTGTAGGTAGTAATGATCCCTGGGTGTTGTCTTTGGGAATATCTAAGGTCTGGCCTGGTCAATGTGAACCCCTGTATTTTGTTCAGGAATCTGTCTTGACAGTTATTAGTATGTGTGGGCCAGATCAACCATTGTTTCCAATCAGGATGTGTTCTGTTTTGGTTTAATGCATAGTTTACGTCTATCTCTTCATCTGTAGAGCTATTGCTGTTCATAGTTGGCTTTGGAATAGACGGTTTATTTAAGTCTTTGATTTTGGCTAGGCCAAGACAGGTAGTTTGTTGAACAGTGTCATTCAAAAATATAATTTGTTCTGGGATCATGCAGGCTCTAAACAATGATTCTATACCTTGTACTTGCCATTCTTTTGTACCCCAAACACTTTTTACTTCAACATTTTTGTCCCAATAATCAAAACCAAATGTATTCATTTGTTCAAAAAACGAGTCCGAATATATCAATTTCGTGTTTGTAAGCATGGTTTTTGTTCCTGTCTTATTTGACAATTTGAAATAAAATGTTTCAGCATTACTTGTGTTGAACCCTGAAAAGTATGAATATTTGTCATAAAAGGTTCTTGAGCTTCCTTTTGGAGGGGTTGCACAATGTTCCCATTGATTATAATTAAAAACATTTCTAGGTTGTGCAGATTTATGTAGAAAATGGTTACCATAGTGGTTGTAACAGTACATACTATCATAATTAGACGAACCCTGCAAATAATCATGTTTGGTAAATTTAGCAGACATCACTAGGTCAGACATCATATTATTAATACTTTCAAAGTCCCAATCATCAGCAAATGAGCTTGGTTTTACAAAGTCACTCAATGAGATCTTGATTTGGTGTGGATATTTCAGGATTTCAACAGGACCATAAATTTCATAGTCAGTGTTGTCCCATGCTACCCCACCCGGTATAGGATTGGCTGTGAAGTTGACTGAAGAAAGTTCTCTTTTCTCGACGTGTGAAGATGTGTGTGGCTTGAGGATCAAGTTGATTTTCTGGCTTGCTGTGTCCAGTTTAGCATATTTCCCCTCAATGAAGCGTCCCAAGCATAGTACCATGATGAGCCAAAGTATGAGGATAAATGCACCAAAGGCCACCCAAAATTCAATCCATGGAGAAATCAGATAGGTTTCTTTCAGTTGTTTCAAAAGTTCCTTAGCTTTATCTTTAAAGGTTTTTGTTGATGGCTGTGTTTTTGATTCACTGAGGTCTTCAGAGGAATCATCGAAGTTTATGAAGTAGCCGGACGCTGTTCTGTCAATTGTTCCAATTGCTTCAGGATTACTGTTTCTTGCAGCTTCAGCATATTCATTTGTTACTTCATTGTAGGTTGGTGTGTCTCTACTAAATGTTTTTATTTGGGTTTTTAGAGGTCTGAGTTCCAATGCATTGTTGCATAGTCCTTGTTGTTGTTCTGTAGGCGTTTCGAATGTGATTAGCCTCTTAGTTTGGACCTCTGTATTTGTAGCAAACCTTGGTGTTCTACTACTTATCGGGAGTCCACTTGGCCTACTGTTTGTTATCGGCCACATGATTGTGGTTTTACCAGGTCGATGGATACAACTCGGTTCTCCTTTTTACCAGCAAGCGGCAGTAGTACAACCGATATTGTCCCGTTGATAGACAAGACAGGAACTGCTTTTCTGTAAGAAGGCCCAAATTCCTTCTTTACCGCGATCTTTTCTCTGACTAGATCCCCGACTTTTGGAATCCAGACAGGTCTTGCTGGGACAGGTGGTGTTTCTTCAGTGGTTGTTGGCTGCTGTTTCAACTTTATGTTGCTCAGGTCTTTTCTTGTTTCGTTTAAGTCCTGTAAAATAGCCAAACGATCTTTGATATCAAAGCTTTTTTCTTTCACCACTGAAGTCTGACTGTCAAGATCTAAGACCATCATCCTAGTTCCAAACAACAATTTGTACGGACTGAATCCCTTCAGAGAATTTCTTGGCAGGTTGTTTAGACTACGTTGGACACTTATTAGATGTTTGACCCACCCAGCTCCCGAACCTAATATCCTTTCTGTTATAGATAGCTTTATGCCTTGGTTTTTTCTTTACACCATCCCGTATCCCTCAGGAAGGAAGTGAGAAGAATCCCGCTTCGCTATGCTCATTTGGCCGTGCTTCCCCACAAGCTTGAGGGCTAAAGTGAAAACATTGGTCAAACGTAGCATGCTCCTAGCGTATATGCCATTCAGACTCGCAAATCTTTGTATAACAGTCCCGACGTCAGCCGAGTGCTGGGGTCTACATTATAAGTGGAAACTAGTCTTTGTTTGTTAATGGGACGCATTATTTACACTGGTTTTACTGATTATTGTTTAGCCCTTATTGAGTGAAACGCCATGGTATTACCCCGTTCCTCTCGCCGCTGCGATCTCTGTTGCAGCCCGGGCATTTTTTTACAAAAATGTGATGCTGCAGGCTCATGCCTGGCCACCAGTACACTGATTGTAGTTCTTCCAGAGAATCTTTTAGTTTGAGATGACTAAGACCCTCACCAATATGTGCGTCTACAATTAACAAAGTTCTCCTGTCCATGTTTGGAATTACTCTATCCCCCACTCCAGGGATTCGAGCAAAAGGAACGGAGTTTGCATCGATTATGTATGTATAATTGAGTGGATAGTTGATCGGTAGCGCTGAGCAGTCGCCTTTTGATGACGTTCTCACCGCCAGCACTGTTTCACCATCAATGTATTTCACTGTACGCTTTTTTATAGCTACGGAAGCCGATTTAGTTGCTACCGCTGTGGCTGTCTCAGCCAATGAATTCCCTGCAACGTGAACGCCATCACGCTGATGACTCAGTGAGTGTATCACGTGAGTCTTTGGTAGTTCTTTCTGTAACAGAACTATTTGTTTCCAAAGCAGTTTTTGCTGTATTGTTGCACCTGTGTCATCTTTGTAACCGTTTTGAATCCATTTCTGCAAATCGTTGTTATATGATTTGACGCAGTAATATGAATCGGACACTATAAGTGTTGGGAATTCGCGATCTGCATTATCTAGCGCCATTTTCAATGCTATTATTTCAGTCTGTTGTTCTGAATTAGTTTCTACTGAGTGTGTTTTTGTTAATAGAGGTCTTAGTTTACCTCCGCGCCACACTTCTTTTGTAATCTCACATGTGGGGTTGTATGCTTGTTCTCCCCAAACGGAGGGTTGAGCATGTCCGTCTGTATAGATTACACAAGCGTACTGTCGTAATGGCAGAATGTCGATTGGCAGAGGGAATGTTCTTTCATATTCTAGATTTTTTAATTCTTTTAATTCTGGATCAAAGTAGTATTTTACTCTGTCCGTTGTAATTGAATTCACCCATTGTATCCATTCAGGATTCAATGCTATTGTTGGTAAATTACATGGGGTTGTTAATGCCTCAAAAGCTGATTCTGCTGTTCTGACTGTGATACGTCTACCGTCAGCTTTATCTTTTTCTCTAGTTATTGCTGTTTGAACTACATGAACAATGTTTTCTTTAATGCTGAACTTCTTTTCAGCTTCTGTGTACAAGTGTGATTTGAATGCAATCGGTACCTTTTCTCCCTCATTAGAGGTCAGGTATGTGAATCCGCATCTTCCTGCGATGACTCGAATCACAAGATTGCGTGTGTTATAACGTGTTTCTAATTTTTTTTTTAATTAACATGTCTGTTTGTAAGGATCTCAGAATATCTGTGTGTATTTGAGTCCAATTGGTTCTTTTAAAATCTGGTTTTATTAGATCATAAAGGGGTTTGACCCTTTCTGCGTAATTTGCAATGTATGTTCTTCCGAAATTTAGGAAGCCTAGAATTGACTGTAGGTTTTTTAGTGTTCTAGGTGCTTGGAGTACGGCACATTTCTCTAGGAAATTGTCAGCCAGGCTTTTGCCTTCACTTGATAATTCATATCCTAAGAACAGGACTGTTAGATGGGCAATTCTAGATTTTTTTTAAAGTTGAATTTGTAACCCTCTGCTGCGAACCCAAGTATTATGGTGTTCACTCTCTTCAAGTGAGTATCCAAGTCATCATCTGTTAGGTATATGTCGTCGACATAAGATAATGCTTCGTCATCATATGTTTGTAGTAACTCTGTTACTCTCGCTGAGAATAATCCTGGGCTGTTCTTGTACCCCTGGGGTAACCGACAGAATTGTTTTTGAGCGCCATTTATTGAGAACGCGGACAAGTATCTGCTCTCTGGTGCTATATTTTGACAAAAGAATCCATTAGAGATGTCTAATGTTGTTTTGTATTTTTTGCGCACTATGTTATTCATTAGTGCAGCACTATGCGAGTTTTGCACTGCAAAAGTTTTGCAACATGAGTTAAGGTGTCTGTAATCCAAAACTAGACGATATGAGTTGTCTGGTTTGGAGACAGGAAACAAAGGGTTGTTCATTTGTGAGGTGCAAGTTTCAATCACCCCCTGGTATTCAAGTTGATCTAGGATCTCTTTTACCTGTTTTTTAGCTTCTTGCTTAATTGGGTACTGTCTCTGTGCAGTAGGTTGTGATTTTAACTGGATTTTGTGAGGAGGAGAGTCCTCATCCCATCCTACATGATTTTTATATAAAGCAGGAGCTTGAGCTACTGCCCATTTTCTAGCAAGTGTGTATTTTTTATGAATTGGAATATTATTTGAGAAGGCAGGCATAATTATTTCTTCGCCATGTGGGCACTCCCTGCCAAACTCTGGTGATGTGATTATTGTGTTTTAGGGCGCCATTAAACAAGAGCAGGTGCTCTTGGAATTTAAGTGTTACTTCCACCTCCTCGAAAGGAGTGTACTCATTAGGAAGTTCCTCTGTTTTGTAATAGTGGAAGTGCTTTGTTACAGCGTTTGCTGCTGGAAAGTGTATCCATGAATAGAACACCTCTGTCTGCCGATATTCGTGTGCCTCTATTACGAATATGACTGTGCCACCTCTAGGTGTCAGTCCATTTTCTATAAGTTTTAAAGTTACAGATTTTCTTATGTTGACCGGGATGAGTATTATATCCGGGCCTGCTGCTTGCATAGTATTATCAGCTGCTACGAGTTCAGCTGCCATTCTAGCTGTCTCTCTTTCTTCATCACTGTCTACCATTTTACCGACAGGAAGGTTATTCCGTTTGTTTGCAGATCAGGTTTCTTATGGAAACAAAGATTAGATGCACAATATTTTGGAACAGTGTATCCTTCAACGTTGATTGAACCAAGAACCATACATAGGAGTTTCCTCCTGCGAGGTTTGGCGGATATTACCTTTCACCCACTCCAGACGTCTTTGGAGTATTATGGGAAAAAAAGGGGTCTGAGTGAAAAAGCACGACTGAGTTACTCTAATGTCTTGCGTTAGTTTTATCGCCTTTCCAAACGTTTGGGCGCCATGTAGTGTAGTTCCTATTATCCCAATAGGCTCTGCGCATTGGAATAATACCTTCAATAGTATAGGCCTAGACCAGACGTTAACTAGGTCTTCTATTGTCGATATTAGACTTAAAGTTTTGGGTTTGCCAGCTAGCTCAGAGTTCACTAGAAACTTTCTCGAATAGGCAAGGAGGATTTGAACCTCCCTGGATAGACAAGAAGGGATTTAGTTTCTGACAACCATAGAACATGACAACTTTGCTCTCCCCTAATCAAGAGTGTATCTCTAGAGTCGTGTGAAAACAAAAGACAACTTATTTTACTCAGTCAGTACGTGCATTCTTAGTTTCACCAGATTGTAGAGAAAAGGAAGAGACGGGCGTGTTCAATAAAAGATGTTATTTATTGATCAGTCTCTTTTCTCATACAAGAGAAATGGATCGATATTATCGCAATACTTATGGTTAAGTAAAGTGCATACAATAAAAGCAGAAGTATAAAATAATACTGTAAAAACATTTATATGGTTTCTAAGCCATATGGTGGTTTAAAATGGATAAAATAGATACATACATATAAACATTTGACTAATCGTACTCAACTGGTGCTTCTAACTACGCCTACCCCAGTGTACCTGACCTAAGCCTAATACGTGGGCGGGAATAGAAAGTAGCAGTTTAAGTTAAGTTTGTTTTGCCAAGTGACTGACTCAAGAATTCTCTGCAAGGGGTTATTCAGTTCTGTACCTTGAATCTAGGACGGTTGAGGGATGGTATCTCTCGTCTTTGGTCTCGATATTCCAGGCTGCCTGCAAGGGCTGCTTGGAAGCGCCGGAGCTGGATTTCTCGGCAGGAGAAAGCAGCGTCTCGTTCTCAGCGCGTCAGGAAGGCGGGGCTGCGCCAGCGGGGTCCGCTCTGTGCTGGGCTCCTTCGGCAAGTCTGGCTGCTCCGATCTCGTCACCACCGCATGTGTTTGCTTAAGGCAATATCGGTAATATTTATACCTGTAAGGTGCCGAGATTGACGTAAGGATGGACATAGATACGTCAATAAGGATGTCATACGAACTGGTCGTTAGCACATTCTTTTGCTGAAGTTCTCGGTGAAATCAAAACAATGGCCGCAGGGTTTTTCCCAGGTTGTCATAGGTTTGATTTGTTTTGAGAACTCTGTATGCCTTATCAGGGGCTGGAGGAATATTGCTTGCCTAATTAGATGGCAAGCGTTATGACCTAATCAGATAACGCGTTCCTGTGCCGTGGTGTGCCTTAATCAGATAACGGTTTCTGCATCATGGGATGGCTGCTAGTTAATTGTTAACCAGAACAGGGTCAGGAATAGGGGGATCGATACAGAACCTATAGGAATACATCACAGGTGTCCCTAGTGAGCATCATAAACTTTGAAGAAATGGTAAATCCACCCTACCCATAAATGTATTGCATGGAAGACCGTACCACAGTACATTCAAAATATACAATTAGTAGCTTTTAAATGTGACAACATAATTATTATATCTGAAAGAGACACGTTAGTGATAGATTCCGTACCTTAGAATATCCCCAGGCGTCAGACTGGATCTGGAAACTTTTGCGTAGCAATACCCCTGCGCGTCGGTAGGCGTCGTCCGCGTCTCCACGCCTGTCGTCGGCGTCGTTAGCGCCGAAATGACGTCGCCGGAGTACTTAGAAGCCGCCCTTGCGCGCTGATGTCTGTTCTTCTTTTTCCCGCGCCAACTAGCGCAGATCCAGAGAAGCTCTACCCCTTAGTCACTTTTTGACTAAACTTTTTTGATCTTTTGATCTGTTTTTCTCAAGTCGCTCGACTCCTACGTGCCGGTAGGGATGCCCGGGTTCAAACCCTGCTCCAAGTGTAGCCGACTGATGTCGGTTACCAACCCCCATTGCCGGTGTCTTCAGTGTCTAGGCCTCGACCACGACGATCGAACCTGCTCCGACTGCTGTGCTCTGACGTCTAAGGCTAGGCGGGAGCGGTCCCGCAAGCGGCTTGAGCTCCGGCAGTCGGCCCCGTGCCGTTCAAGGTCCCGGTCCCACAGGAGGTCGAGGGACCGGTCGCGGGTCGGAGCCCTCGTAGCTCCGAGAGTCGGCATCGGTCTTCAGGATCCCGGTCCTCAGGTAAGAGGCATGAGAGGTCGGAAAGGCATCATCGTTCTTCTGACCCACCCCGACGCTCGTGCGACGCGGCCGGGGATTCGGGTGACACCACCCACGCGGCTCTGTCGGAGTCGCGGGCGTCGCAACCTGCCCCATACCTTCCGGTTCCTGGGCACAATGCGACACCAGAGGAGGTCGAGCGGTACCTCATGGCCATGAGGTCTCTCCCTCCTCCGCCGGGCTCCGTGGCGCCTTCGGGCCCAGCGGTCCCGGCTGGGGGGCGGGTTGGGTGCTTCGGCTCCGACGCTGTTGGGTGCTTCGGCCCCGGCGCCGCTGGCGACTTTGGTCCCGGCGCCGCAGGCCCCCACTGGATCCGGATCCGGGTCGTCCCCGGTCGACCTCACGGACGCGCGCCTACGGGCGACGCCGTCCCCAATCCTACCCTTGATTCGGTTCCGGCACCGGAGCGGCGACGCTGGGCGCCGCTCTCGACGTCGTATGGATACTTTTACTCCCACGAACCGACCCCATCCGTTGAACCTGAGTTTCAGGTGATGGGTGACGAGGGAGATTGGGAGGGGTCTGTGGACCCTCTGGCACAGGAGTGCCAGTCTCAACAGGACTGGACATACGTTTGGGGATGCCAGTGGACTGGACACTTCGCCAGACACTGGTTTTGTCTCCCCTCCTCCCGTGGCTACGGAGGAGGGGGCTGCCTACAGTGTAGTGTTGACGCGGGCGGCCAAGGCATTGGGCCTAGACCTCCCCGTTGCGGCCGTGAGGACTAACCTCCTCACTGAGGTCCTTAAACCGCAGGCAAGCTCGACTGAGCCTCTGTTGCCGTTTAATGAGGCCTTGTGTGACGTTATTTTGGGCACTTAGTCCAAGCCCGCTACAGGTCAGCCTGTAGATGGCAACGGGGCCAAACGCTACCGCCCGGCTCCGGGCGACCCTTGCTTCTTGTCCACCCACCCCACCCCCGAGAGCCTGGTTATCCAGGCCTCTACTTCCCAGACCGCATTCCCAACGGCTCCGCCCGATCAGGAATCCAAGAGGTACGAACATTTCGGTAAGAAGGTGTTCTCGTCCCTGAGTTTGGGACTGCGGTCAGTCAATACCGCTTCCCTTTTGGGCCGCTACACCCACACTCTGTGGGACACGGTCGCGGACGTGCTGCCACAATGTCCGGAGGAGGCCCGGACTAAACTCGCCCAAGCCCTTGCGGACGGTCGAGATGCGGCACGCTATTCCATCCGGTGTGAGCTGGATACCACGGACTCACTGGGCAGAGCGATGGCAACGACGGTGGCGGTTCGACGCCACGCCTGGTTGAGGAACGCCAACTTTATGGCTGATGTCCAGGCCACCCTTCTGGACATGCCGTTTGATGGCCGTCGCCTCTTTGGCGACAAGGCAGACCATGCGCTTGAGAGTTTTAAGGACTCCAGGGCTACGGCCAAGTCCTTGGGCCTCTCGGCCCCATGCCAGCAACCGGGTGCCTTTTGCTCCTTTTGTGGCCAAGGAAGGGGCGCCCCCACACGTGCTGCCAGCCACGCACCGCAGACTAATACACAGCGCTGAGGCGGCCGTGGAAACCGCTGTGGCGGCGGTCGGGGACAACGGCGAGGCCAGTCCACACCTCCCCCTGCAGCATCCGCCTCTAAACCCTCTTGTCCCTGCTTTCAGGCCCATGTGACGCCAGTGGGGGGCAGGGTTCGCCATCGCCACTTCCACTGGCGCACTGTCACGTCGGACATGTGGGTGCTGCAAATCGTCCAAAAGGGGCTACTCCCTCCCCTTCGAGACGACCCCTCCAGCCATGTCACCGCAATACCACCGCGTGTCGGGGTATCACTTGCAACTTCTGCAAGAGGAAGTTACGGCCCTCTTGGCCAAGGGGGCCATCGAGCGCGCTCCTGGGCCAGAAGTAGGGTGTGGTTGTTACTCCCACTACTTTCTCGTACCCAAGAAGGGTAAAGGGGGCCTACGCCCTATCTTGGACCTACAGAACGTCAACGGATTCATCCGGAAGGAGAAGTTCAAGATACGGACTTTGGATCAGGTCTTAGCTGCCCTAGACCCAGGAGACTGGATGGTAGCGTTGGACTTGATGGACGCCTATTTCCACATCCCCGACCTGCCGGCCCACCGGCATTGCCTACGGTTCACGGTAGGCCACGAGCACTTTCAGTTTACCGTGCTCCCCTTCGGCCTTACCAGCGCCCCACGGGTGTTCACAAAAGTGATGGCGGTGGTCGCAGCTCATCTGCGCAGGTTAGGGGTTTCAGTCTTCCCCTACCTCGACGACTGGTTGTTGAAGGCGAGCTCGCCCCAGACAGTCGTCAGCCACCTCCAGACTACGGCCGACCTCCTGCACCTGCTGGGGTTCTCCATCAATGTGCCGAAGTCACACCTGTGTCCCTCTCAGAAGCTCCTCTTCATCGGAGCGGTTCTAGACTCGGCGCAGTTTCGGGTTTATCCTCCCGAACAGCGGGTTCGGGATATTCAGGCTCTGATTCCGATCTTTCAGCCTTTATCCCGAGTCTTGGTCAGGTTGACGCTGCGGCTTCTGGGGCTGATGGCCTCCTGCATCCTTCTGGTGCATCACGCCAGGTGGCGGATGCGGGCTCTGCAGTGGGACCTGAAGTTTCAGTGGGCCCAGCATCAGGGCAACTTGTTCGACCATGTCTTGATCTCGGAGGGCACTGCAAGACAGTTGCAGTGGTGGCTCACGAACCGCGATTGGGTCAGCGGCAGGTCCCTCTCCCTACCCCAACGGGAGCACTTAGTTGTGATGGACGCTTCCCTCCAGGGCTGAGGGGGGCCACATGGGAGAGGCGGAGATCAGAGGCCTCTGGTCTCCGGCGGAGTCCCAGCTCCACATCAACCTTCTGGAGCTGCGGGCGATCCGACTTGCACTGAAGGCATTCCTCCCCTCTGTCCGGGGGAGTGTAGTGCAGGTGTTCACGGACAACACCACCGCCATGTGGTACTGCAACAAACAGGGCGGGGTGGGGTCGTGGACCCTCTGCCAGGAGGCTTTGCGCCTCTGGCAGTGGCTGGAACATCCGGGCGTGACCCTGGTGGTTCAACACCTGGCAGGTTCTCTGAACGCCAGGGCGGACAAACTCAGCCGTCAGTGCATGATGGATCACGAATGGCGTCTGTACTCGGACTTGGCGCAAGGCCTCTTTCTGCAGTGGGGAGAGCCTTGGTTAGATCTATTCGCCACAGAAGAGAACGCGCAATGTCATCAGTTCTGCGCGTTGGAATTTCGAAAGCAGCAGTCGCTCGGAGACGCTTTTCGTCACGAGTGGAGTTGCGGTCTGTTGTACACCTTTCCGCCTATACCACTTCTGCCCAGAGTGCTGAAGAAGACCAGGCGCGACCGGGCCCGGGTTATCCTTGTGGCTCCGGGCTGGGCATGAAGATATTGGTATCCAGAGCTACTCAGCATGTCTGTCGATCCCCCGATTCGTCTGCCTCTACAGGAGGACCTTCCGTCGCAGCAGCTGGGGACGGTCCTTCACCCGAACCTGTCCAGTATCCATCTCCAAGCTTGGAGATTGAGCGGTGACAGTTGAGGCCATTTGACTTGCCTCCTGAAGTCTGTAATGTCATTCTGGCAGCCAGGCATCCCTCCAGAAAGTAGGTATACGCCTGCAGGTGGAACAGATTTGTGGCATGGTGCACAGCAAAGGCTTTGGATCCACTCTCTGCCCCCCTTTCTGAGGTTCTCCTCTTCCTTCTTTCTCTGGCCCAGCAGGGCTCTGCTCTGGGCACTATCAAGGGCTACCTTTCTGCCCTTTCCGCCTTCTTAAGGCTACCTGATCAGCCATCTTTGTTCAAGTCCCCTATTGTAAATAGGTTTTTGAAGGGCATCACACACATGTTCCCTCCTGTTCCTTTCGTGATGCCTCAGTGGGACTTGAACCTTGTACTTACTTTTCTGATGTGGGCTCCCTTTGAACCACTTCATAACTGTCCTCTTCGCCTTCTTACTCTGAAGACTGCTTTCCTGGTTGCCATCACCTCTGCCAGGAGAGTGAGTGAGCTCCAGGCTCTTTCTTCCAAACCTCCTTTCCTTTCTGTCCATCCGGACAAGGTTGTGTAGCGGACAAGGCCCTCTTTCCTGCCCGAGGTAGTCACAGCCTTTCACATCGGGCATTCCATCACCTTGCCCACCTTCTTTCCGCCTCCGCATCCCTCGAAAGAGGAAGAGAGGCTCCACCGTCTGGACCCAAAACGTGCGCTCTCTTACTATCTGGATCGCACACGCCAGTTCCGGGTGGATGACCAACTCTTTGTTGGTTACGTGGGCGCTAAGAAGGGACGGGCGGTGCACAAGCGGACCATCTCTCGGTGGATCGTATTGTGCATCCAGGCGTGTTACTCTTTGGCTAAAAAGGAACCTCCTGTTGGGCAGAGGGCCCACTCCACTCGGGCCACGGCGACTACTACTGCCCTGGGCCAGGGAGTCCCCTTGCAGGACATTTGTCAGGCAGCTACGTGGGCCTCGCTGCACGCGTTTGCGAGACACTACTGCCTAGACAGTCAAGTCCGGAGGGATGGCTTCTTTGGCCGTTCCGTCCTCCAGGACTTGTTGGTGTGATTATTGGTTCGCAGACCCACCACCGGGGTTGGTATTGCTGGGGTATCTATTCTAAGGTAAGGAATCTATCACTAATGTGTCTCTTTCAGATGCACAAGTTACTACTTGTGTAACGATATATCTGTAGGAGACATTAGTTAGTGATAGATTCCTTACCGACCCACCCATCCTCCCCGTTCTGCGAACCGATATCTAGGGTTAAGGTCATCCCCTTTCAGGGCCCTAGTTTCTTGGCACCAGTGTTGGTTCTATCATGGCTCTGCGTATCTGGCGCGGAAAAGCTGTGTATCAGAACTGACGTCAGCGCGCGAGGGCAGCGTCTAAGTACTCCGGCGATGTCATTCCGGCGCTAACGACGACGGATGCGGAGCCGCGGACGACGCCTATCGACGTTCAGGGGTATTGCTACGCAAAAGTTTCCGGATCCAGTCTGACGCCTGGGGATATTCTAAGGTAAGGAATATATCACTAACTAATGTCTCTTATAGATAGATCGTTACACAAGTAGTAAGTTGTGCATTAATTCCTGATTAGGTTGTACTCTATGTGGAGCTGATGAAGGGAAATTTATAGAAGGTCTAATAAAGATGTGTAGGTGCAGTACCATAAGCTGTGCCCATAGGTCCCCAGTGAGCATCATCAACTTTGAAGATATGGTAAATCCACCCTACCCATAATGTGTTCCATGCAAAATAGTACCACAGTACGTTCAATATATACAATTAGTAGCTTTGAAATGTGACAAAAGAATTATTACATTAATTCCGGATTAGGTTGAACTCTATGTGGAGCTGATGAAGGGAAATGCAGTGAAGGTCTAATATAACTGTGAGATGTGCTAGCAAGTAAAATAACCACTGCCAACCTTGTTTAGGACCAAGTGAGTGTCTTGTCTGAAGGCCATTAAGAAAATAGTGCCTTGAGGCTATAATTAAAACCTAGGGCGTAACAACATATGTACTAGAGGGGGTTACAAAAAGAAACAGGGAGGTACTAAGGAGGGACTACATAGCCCCATGACCAATGAGAAGCCACCATTTACAAAGGACAGGGACACGAGCCAATTAAAAAGATGGGCGAGAAATACGCAAAGCTTTATGCACATATCCTAAATACTATTCAGAAAAGGGGGTGGTGATGGACAGAGCATCTGAATTAAGCAGAACACTCATACCCAGTCAAAAGATCAGCGCTTGATCCATCACCGTTTTTTAGCTCACTGCACCATCCCAGTTCAGAACCTGGCTACATGCAAATTAGTCTGTCCCTGGCCCAGTGCATCATGGGAACAGGGCAGACCAAACTACCAAGCCAATTCTTTACTGGAAAGGAAACAAGCTTCCGGGGACCGGTTTCTGGCATTGCAGCCGTCTTCCGCCCGGCTTGCTTGAATCCTGATGGTGCAGTGAGCAAGGGACTCACATCTGAGCATACCCTGCCACTCCTTTAGTGGCCAAAACGATTCAGAAAAGGGGGTGGTGATGGACAGAGCATCTGAATTAAGCAGAACACTCATACCCAGTCAAAAGATCAGGGCTTGATCCATCACCGTTTTTTAGCTCACTGCACCATCCCAGTTCAGAACCTGGCTACATGCAAATTAGTCTGTCCCTGGCCCAGTGCATCATGGGAACAGGGCAGACCAAACTACCAAGCCAATTCTTTACTGGAAAGGAAACAAGCTTCCGGGGACCGGTTTCTGGCATTGCAGCCGTCTTCGGCCCGGCTTGCTTGAATACTGATGGTGCAGTGAGCAAGGGACTCACATCTGAGCATACCCTGCCACTCCTATAGTGGCCAAAACGATTCACAAAAGGGGGTGGTGATGGACAGAGCATCTGAATTAAGCAGAACATTCATACCCAGTCAAAAGATCAGGGCTTGATCCATCACCGTTTTTTAGCTCACTGCACCATCCCAGTTCGGGTGATGGATCAAGCCCTGATCTTTTGACTGGGTATGAGTGTTCTGCTTAATTCAGATGCTCTGTCCATCACCACCCCCTTTTGTGAATCGTTTTGGCCACTAGAGGAGTGGCAGGGTATGCTCAGATGTGAGTCCCTTGCTCACTGCACCATCAGGATTCAAGCAAGCCGGGCCGAAGACGGCTGCAATGCCAGAAACCGGTCCCTGGAAGCTTGTTTCCTTTCCAGTAAAGAATTGGCTTGGTAGTTTGGTCTGCCTTGTTCCCATGATGCACTGGGCCAGGGACAGACTAATTTGCATATAGCCAGGTTCTGAACTGGGATGGTGCAGTGAGCTAAAAAACGGTGATGGATCAAGCCCTGATCTGTTTACTGGGTAGGAATGTTCTGATTAACTCAGATACTCTGTCCATCACCACCCCCTTTTTGAAATTATTTTGGCCACCATGAGTGTGGAAGGGTATGCTCAGACATGAGTCTCTTGCTCACTGCACCATCAGGATTCAAGCAAGCCGGGCCGAAGATGGCTGTAATGCCAGAAACCGGTCCCCAGAAGCTTGTTTCCTTTCCAGTGAAGAATTGGCTTGGTAGTTTGGTCTGCCCTGTTCCCATGATTCACTGGGCCAGGGAAAGACTAATTTGCATATAGCCAGGTTCTGAACTGGGATGGTGCAGTGAGCTGAAAAACGGTGATGGATCAAGCCCTGATCTGTTGACTGGGTAGGAGTGTTCTGATTAACTCAGATACTCTGTCCAACACCACCCCCTTTTTGAAATCATATCCTAAATACAGCATGTCTCGAAGAAGCAGCTCAAGTCCTGCTTAGGCGAGTCCTAAAAATGTTTTAAAAGATCCCAAAATGTCCCATTATCTCAGCAGTTTATATAACCAGAGTTTTCTTTATTAACCAAGCACATGCCACTCTATGGCACAGCCATGTATATGGACCAATTATTTTACCCTGTGATACAGAATCTATCCAATACTTCATTTTATGATCGCAGGATTTCCAAGAATAGTCTTTCAGCCAAACTGAAATAGAATGGCTTTGTTCCAACAACATATGCCCTCATACCTTCATCAGCTTTCTTGATCAGAGATTTGATTTTTTAGCAAATGCCCTCAATTGAAATCCAGTATGTTTCGCTTTGAATCATAAATTGGCAGCAATGAATACAATATGAACCCATATGAAAAGAATTGTGTGTTATGTAGACTATTCCTAAATGTTGTTCAAAGCCAATGTGGAAAAACAGCTGTATTAAAAAAGAATACAGTGATGTTACCGTGTTAGTCAATTACCAGGTCATGCAGAGACAAATAGCAGGTATGATTTCTGTGAGAAAGGTGGCAACAGCCCTACAGCTTGCTAACATCTTTTAAAAACTAAGATATTGCTTACTGTACTACATACTTCATCATTATCACCAAAGTTTATTTCTTACTGTCTAGTTTCAAACGTCGTAGTTCTGCAACATGTTTGTCATTATTTGATCTCCTAATTAGCTGGTTAGTTTGTGTCTTCGTCTCTATTAAAGTTCCCCTAATGGGGTAGGTAGCAAGTCATCCCACAGAATACACCGTCGACATATAGTGTAGCAACACAGGTAGGTAATGTAGATGGAAGGACAAGAGGGAGCACTTTCTTCATGCAGTGGGGGGCCGTCCAACCACCTCATTCTCAAGCCATGAAAAGGGGGATGGAGATACAGTGAAATAGGTGGCTGGTTAAAGAAGCAGGGGCACAAAGGCCTCCCTACCCCTTAGTAGCAACTTTGCCATGGAGCGAATATGAGTGACTGTCTTTAAATTGGCCAAGGAAGGTGGGTTATGGGGCATCATTTGTGGATTGCAGCTTGCCTCTGTGTTTGGGAAACCCCGCAACTTTCACACCCAAAGCGTCGATCAGATAATGCTTCTCAACAAGTTCCTCATTCATTTTGTAAGCAATTGTGCAAAAGAAAGGGGAGGGAGACAAATAAATGGCATTCTTACCGGGTGGGGTCACTGCGGGCATATCATGTACAAATTACAAAACATCTGTCAACTGCGGAATTCTTCGTGGCTAATTACACTATGTTGGATGTGGCCGTTAACTTCCCTGTGCTTAATTTGCGTAGGGCAACTTTCGGGTGTCATGTATGTCATGTATATGGATGGTCTCCAGAGGTGCAATGGGACTTTTTTAGATTTCTTTCTATAAGACTTTTCTGTTATTCAGATCTTGAAAATTCAGATCCTACAAATTGGGGAGCAGCAAAAAGTTTAAGGAATAGCGAGAAGCCTTGTTTTACATAAACCACTGTTTCATGTCCTACAAACTATGTTGATATGGAACTCTCATTCTTTTGATGTATTATCACCCAGACCTAAGTATTCCTACTCTATCTGCAATCTATTTATATACTTGCTATTTCTAAATAGGACAGGTGACAGTACTGTAGTTATTTTCAATCTCTTTTAGACCAGGTGGCTTTCAATTACTCTTTTGCTATATTTAGGTTACTTTGTCATGTTTATGTCACATATAGTTATTGTGGACTTATATTGAGTACTTTGCACGCTTCTCTCTTTTCTAAATAGCATGGGCCGAAATTAGCATTGTACTTGTATGAGTTAATACACGAACACAAGGAAGAACTGACTAGTGAAGAGTTATCAACAGCACGATTGTTCATGAAAGAATTGGCACTGGCTGGCTATAAATACATTCCGCCCAGTGCACCATCAAAGCCAAGCCTTGTTAATGCCATCAAAGAGGTACGTTTATTGACTCGTTTTTACATTGACTGAATTTTTTATATTAAACGAAAATTTCACGTTTTAATAGATGTAGCAAATGTTTCTAAGGTACAGAATTTATAGCAAATATGAAATGGCTTAATTTGGCATCTAGTACTAAACTCGACTGAAAACTACGATTTCATGTAATTTATTTTTGTTCCTTTGTTCTTACTCAGACACTTAAAGGGCCGCCTGTACGGAATTGTCACAAGCTTGGAATTATAAAACTAGTTGAGTTGTATTCAAACAAATTGTACCTCCAAATGCACACATGTACTCTTGGGAAGGTGATTGACCCCTAAACTGCCTCTTCCAGTCACAGAGCTACAGAAGCAGCCAGCACCTTTTAAAATTTCAGCTGTTAAATGGTGTACTGTTTTCCATAACCGTGACTCCTTCCTGGCCTCACTAAATCAAACCTTTAACTGATATATTCACTGAACAGCCAAAATCAGGATGACACTTTTCTTTGTAAGAATGGGGACATATTTACTTTTGAATTAGTTGCTAATTTTAGTGCTTTTTGACTTAATATGCACTCACTGACACATTTGGTAATAATTGCACCCTGTGGCATTTTATATATTTGTTATTTAAACATTTTATTAGCTGTCCTTAGTTTCAAAGGTCAGATGATGCCATGCAATAAATAAAGTCGCATATAAATTGTAAAACAGCCAAGGAAGCCAAAGCAGGAAAAGGAACTATTTTAAATCTAAACAAACAGAGAAAGGTACAGAAAAATCACAAGTCTTTGCATGAAATGTTAAACTTTAAACTAAAGGTGGAAGGCAAGGATAACTAAAATAAGACAGGTGAATCAAAAGGTAATCTCAGTAGTGTCCACATGTTCCCAAATGTCAGGCTGAGATGAAGTGAGAAAAGGAAATATTTTACAGTGGACTATCCATAAATGATTTGACTAGGAGACATGGGAGTAGTGTCCTTGTGTCAACTGCCAATCAGTATAATCAATTTTCAAATAGGGAGTACTTGGCCAGCCTTCAAAGGATCAGGAAACATGGTTCTTGTATTTCATTGTGGCTATTTCCGTCCTACCTGGCTCCTACTTTGAACACTGACTACCTTACCTGCTTTGCTGCTTTCTTGTCCTCCCGCCGCCGCACTTTCATTCACAGCGGCCGCCGAGAGGAGAACTATCCTTCCCAGGGTGCCTAGCGGCAGAAGCCGCCAACGTCATCTCCCGCGCCTGGAGGCGCTTTAAATTGTGCTCTTTACCCGCGTCGCGGGAACGCGCGCGGGACAAGCCGGGCGAAGCCCTGGCAAAGGGCGGGCCGTCTACGGCCGTCCAAGGCTGGATTGGGCCATTGCATTAACATTTGAAGATCTGTAAGCCATTTTCTTTTGTCTCCTCATTTATAATCTTTTTTGTGTGCTACTAGTTGCTCATTGTAGATTGTGATTTCTGTTTGGTACGTAGTTTTAATGCCAAAGGGCAACAGAATAGGGGTGGGTGAATCAGTGACTGGTACTTTGGACCAATTTATAACTCGGGCGGCATCAGTCCTTGATTATGAAATTGCTGTTACTGAACGTCGCCTATCACAGGGACCTATGTATACCAGGCGCTCCTCTCTGGGGCCCTTAATGCAGGCTAATTCTCCAAATGCATCAGATAGGCCACCAACTCCGCTAATTAATGCAGAAGCAAGTCATTCAAGATCCAAGGAGATAACTCCAGTGCAGGGGGCCTCTATAAATGACGCTTCTCTAAAAACGGCCAAACTGCATCCCCAAACGCGAGCAAACACTGGAGGTATTACAAAAAGGAAAAGGATAGAAACCTTACAAAAAGGGAGGAAGGCAAAAACACCCAAAATTGTGGATCCCACAAATTCTAAAACAGGGTCACCTGCAGGCAGGACTTTACTAAGGCCTGATGACGGCCAAGTGGGAGATAGCCAAATCATTCCAAGTGACTGTGTGGAAATCATTTCTACCACTACCTCCGAGGAAGTTGGAGGATCAATTACTCATATAGAGCACGTTGTTAAATCATTGATATTCCCCCTCCTCGAGAGGATAAAAGTGGTAAATGAAAAGCTGGAGAGATTCGAACAGTCAACTCTAGATAATTTCACCTACCTAAAAAATTTGATACAATTTGAAGCTAGAGAGAGAACGGAGAATACCGCGCCCTCCGCAAGCGAATCTGTAACAGTTACAGGAGCTGCAACTAGCGTAGCCACTGCTCAACCAATTAAGGTTGGGACTCAAAATGGTTCTAATAGCAACAAACAGACTAAAACAGCTGCTGGTAAAAGTGCACAAGGCAAATCTACTAGTGCAGGTAATAGTTTGACGGGGAGGGTCATTAGTTCTGATGGTGCAGATAAAATAAAAGACAACCATTACAGTAACCCGAAAATCCCATTGGTAACTGTTGATTTACCGCCAGAGTCATTACCATACTTAATAGTACTGACTGGTGTCCCAGAACTAAAGAGTGAAAAAGCAGAATCCCATCAAGAACTAAAAAATAAAGTGACATTCTGGCTGAATAGGAACAGGCCGATCCCCAGATATATGAAAGGAGAAGTATTGCTCGTCAGAAGGGTCAACTGGGTAGGCAGAAGACCAAAGGACATACAGGGAGACACAATTATTGTAAACTTTAGGGATAGTAATGTAGTAAGACTCATTTGTAATGAGCAGCATTACATGGATAGGGGCCCTATTGGAATAAAGGACCTTACTTATTTTTATAGCTTGAAGGCCATGCGGATATCCCGGCCTCACCAAATTATGTCTCAAGAAGAGATGGTGGGTGGCTTTAATACCAACTTTTCACTAGTCACTAAAAATCGTTTCACATAGTTATATGGGCTAGAGGAGTTTGTTTGACTGGGAGAAAACCAAGGAATAGAAACAAGCGACACAAGGGCTACACTCACTCAGGGGAGCGAGGATAGGCGCAATATAAGCAAAGTAGCCTCAGAAGTCTGCAACCCGGTTGTGTTGGAACAACTGGGAAATACTAACCCTCTAATACCGTTAACTCAAGCAGGTACAAATATGGAATATAACAAACTGGGTGGTAAGGTTCATGCTGAGGTTAAATTAATCTTTTGGAACGTTGCTGGAATTAGGAAAAATATGAGTGACCCCGTGTGGCATGATTATATTAATAGTGGGGATCTCATTTTGTTTCAAGAAACATGGGGAGTAGAAAATTATTTTAAAGTAGGTTTCAGGTCGTTCTATATACCAGCTATTAACTTAAACAAAGGAAGACCCTCTGGTGGCTTGATAATCTGGGCAAAGATTACACTGGGCATTGATTTTAAACAGATAGATTTTAATAGCCCTGACATCCTGGCCATAAAATCCCAACATGTCAAAGGGGGAGGTGTGCATTATTAACATTTGGTGCACAGTCAAAATATCGACTCCAAAATATCGACTGGACACAATATCGAGTTTTAAATATCGAATGGACAAAATATCGACTGGACAGAATATAGACATCAAAAATATCGTTTTTAAGGTAAGTAATGTAATATCGAATGTTAAAAATATAGACATTTAAAATATCGAAGTATATAATATAGTTTAATAAAATTATCTTTTTTTTGATAATATTGCATTTTTTATAGTGTTTTTTATGTGATTATATGTGTTAACGGTGTGTACTTATGTTATAAATAATTTTAATTAATGACATTTTTATTTTTTTATTTTTGCGTAATTTAATTCTGTAGCGGGTTGTGGGTTTATAGGGGAATAGGGTGGGAAGTAATTTAATTATAATTAATTAAATATGTAAATTTATTTATTGTTATTCATTTTTAATAATTTGTTAATTAATTTATATTTGGTAATTAATTAACTTTTAATTGGCAATTAATTTTAATTAATTGCTAATTAGGTTAATTTTAGTAATTTAATTCTGTAGCCGGTTGTGGGTTTATAGGGGAATAGGGTGGGCAGTAATTTAATTATAATTAATTAAATATGTAAATTTATTTATTGTTATTTATTTTTAATTATTTGTTAATTAATTTATATTTGGTAATTAATTAACTTTTAATTGGCAATTCATTTTAATTAATTGATTAATTGCTAATTAGGTTAATTTTAGTAATTTAGTTTCTGTAGCGGGTTGTGGGTTTATAGGGGAATTGGGTGGCAAGTAATTAATTTATAATTAATTCAATAAAATAGTTTGTGTAATTGTATTTAATTTGAATTTATTGTAAATTACATTTTAATTTTTAAATTATTAATTGTTAATTAGTAATTAATTTGTATTAATAGTTAAATAATTGTAATAATTAATTTAATTTTGTAATTTTAATTGATTAATTATTATATTATATTAAATTCGTAATTACTTTTAATTATTGATATTAATTAATATTTATTGAAATAATATATGAAGTATTTAATGTCACTACTGTTGCACTTTCTGGAGTGGGAATAGTAATTTTTACCCCTACGCTATCCAACTCTGTCCCTACTGTTGCACTCACTGGAGTGGGAATAGTTATTTTTACCCCTACGCTATCCAACGCTTTCCCTAGTGTTCCACCCACTGGAGTGGGAATAGTAATTTTTACCTCTACGCTATCCAACGCTTTCCCTACTGTTGCACTCTTTGGAGTGGGAATAGTAATTTAAACCCCTACGCTATCCAACGCTTTCCCTACTGTTGCACCCACTGGAGTGGGAATAGTAATTTTTACCCCTACGCTATCCAACTCTTTCCCTACTGTTGCACTCACTGGAGTGGGAATAGTAATATTTACCTCTACGCTATCCAACGCTTTCCCTACTGTTGCACTCTTTGGAGTGGGAATAGTAATTTTTACCCCTACGCTATCCAACTCTTTCCCTACTGTTGCACTCACTGGAGTGGTAATAGTAATTTTTACACCTATGCTATCCAACGCTTTCCCTACTGTTGCACCCACTGGAGTGGGAATAGTAATTTTTACCTCTACGCTATCCAACTCTTTCCCTACTGTTGCACTCACTGGAGTGGGAATAGTAATTGTTATCCCTATGCTATCCAACGCTTTCCCTACTGTTGCACCCACTGGTGTGGGAATAGTAATTTTTACCACTACGCTATCCAACACTTTCCCTACTGTTGCACTCACTGGAGTGGGAATAGTAATTTTTACCCCTACGCTATCCAACGCTTTCCCTACTGTTGCACTCACTGGAGTGGGAATAGTAATTTCTACCCCTATGCTATCCAACGCTTTCCCTACTGTTGCACCCACTGGAGTGGGAATAGTAATTTTTACCCCTACGCTATCCAACGCTTTCCCTACTGTTGCACCCACTGGAGTGGGAATAGTAATTTTTACCCCTACGCTATCCAACGCTTTCCCTACAGTTGCACTCTGTGGAGTGGGAATAGTATTTTTTACACTTCTGCTATCGTACGGTAATAATATTGGATATTATTTAATTATATTATGTTTATATATATATATATATATGTTTTAATAAATATGATTGTAAAAAATTCTTTTGATAACTTTCATTAATTATTTAATTATTATAAGTTAATGTAAGTATTTTTAAGTATATTTGAGTAATTAATTTTTAATTTTAATTTAATTTAACAGTTTTTAATAGTCGATATTTTTTACAACTATATTTTTGTAAACGATATTTTGTACTCGATATTTTTGTACTTACCTGTTTGTAGATACAAACTCGATATTTTGTCTGTCGATATTTTTTCCTCGATATTTTTGCAAGTCGATATTCTGACAGTCAATATTATCTCAGTGATCCTTAACATTTATAATAGACCTCTATCATCAAGTTAAGAATCAGAGACCATAGCCCAGCTAGATAATATTACCTCTAGTTTAGATCATAAAACCATGTTAATCATAGGAGGAGACTTCAATAGGAAGTTTGAACCAATTATGGGCCTAGAAGATGTTTTTGAGGTGAAAGACAATGCTAATAACATCCCTGGCATTAACGCTAGCCCTACAATAGCGTGCACAAAAGGGGCACTGCAATTGTTAAGAATGATAGTGGAATACAGTTTACGCCCCTGTAATGGGCGTTTACTATCAGATTGCCCAAGTAAACCTACTTTTAGAAGGGGCTGCAGTGTTAGCCATTTAGATTATATAATGGGTTCCCTAACTTTATGGCCAATGCTTTTAGATTTGGAGGTGGATAATCGGATAGAGAGTGACCACTTCCCTCTTTCTCTGACCATCTCTAGTTCATTATTTAATCTTCCTATGGAATCGGTCCCCCGAATGCATAACTTGTCTCATGATCCCCTAGAGTCTAATAACCGCAGGTCCTTAAAATGGCCTGCTGTTTTGGGTAATGCAAGTAGTATCAAGAAAATTTATGAGCTTTATGTAAAGCTCATGTCACCATTAGTTGACACTAACATTAAGAATACCTCTCTAACATAAGTCCATGGGAAATTGATACCGCGGCTTAGTGAGATTCTTTCTAAAGGAATCAAACGGGCACAACCTGGTCAAAACATCTGTCCGTAGGAAGGTCTTTGGTATGATAAAGCTTGTCGCCAGGCTAAATCTGAACTAATAAACGCTGTAAAGGGAATCATACAGTCACTGTTAGAGAAAAAAGGAAGCACTACAAAAAAACTATTTTATTAGCAAAAAAGGGATGGGACGAAAAAGTCTGGTCCGATTTGTTACAAGCATGTAAAGTGAAAGACCAGTCTTCGTTCTGTAACCTTATCGCTAGAGGTAAGAAAGAGGGGATACCATCCAGGGATATGTTTCTGGAAGAAAATATCTGGGTCAAGCACTTCTCCGCATTGTATTCATGCGGTGGAAACGATGAAGAGTGTACAAAGGAATACATAGGACCAAATTTATGTAAGACACCCTTAACATTTAGTTTGACTGACACTATAACAGCTATTAATGCAGTCAAACAGGGTAAAGCACCAGGCCCAGATAAAATAACAGGGGACCTTTGGAAACACGAGAACCTTCTGTGGGCCCCATATATTAATTTGATTAGCAACGATATTGCGAGAGGTGCTCCAATTCCGGAGACCTGGTGGGGCGCAGAAATTGTGACTATCTTTAAGAAGGGAGACAGACTTAATCCATCGCACTATAGACCTATCAGCTTGATAGATGTCCTCCAAAAGATTTTTGCTCGTCAACTATCAAGCAAGTTAAATATGTGGATTGAGGATAATTGTATTTTAACAAAATACCAAGCTGGTTTTAGAGCTAAAATTAGTACTGTAGACCAAGTATTTAGATTTTTATGCTTAACCTGGAAATATATTAATATAATGAATTCTCATTTATATGTAGCTTTTGTGGACCCCAGAGCGGCCTTTGATTTGGTCCCCAGGGGGAAACTATGGAAATTGTTAAGGGACTTGGGTGTCCCTGGGGACATTCTTCAACAACTTATCAGGTTACATGAGGGAAACTTTGCAAGATTAAGGTGGGGACCTAATGGAGAGCTAACGGAGAGAATAGATATAAAGAGAGGCGTCAGGCAAGGTTGTGTGCTGGCGCCAACCCTTTTCTCTCTTTATGTAAATGACATTCCGGACACCCTCTTGGGCTGCGAGCATGACTCTCCCAAGTTGTGTGGTCAAGCCGTTCCGGCCTTACTTTTTGCGGATGACACTATTTTAATCTCCCAGACCCCAAAAGGATTACAGAACCTGCTTAATAAATTCCAGTTTTATTGTTTGGATAAAAACCTTGAAATTAATTCATCTAAAACTAAGGTCATGACGATCAATCCCCATAAGGGTTTTAACAAAGTTTTTACTGTCAATAATGAAAAGATTGAACATGTGAAAAATGTTAAATACTTGGGCATTACACTCGACACTAAAATGAACTGGAAGCCTCAAATTGAAAAGTCTAAACTAATCTTAACACAAAATCAGGCCCCCATTATTAGAAGGCATAAGAATAGCTTTACTAGAGCCGTATCACCTGCAATTGAGCTATTTAAATACAAAGCTCAATCGGCTACTTTATAAGGGGCAGAATTGTGGGGTCACGTAGTAAGAAATGCTTTTTCCGTACAAGAAAACAGCTTTTTTAGACAACTATTAGCTGTTCCAGGCTACACCCCTTTAATACCACTCTTTTGGGATCTGAACGTACGCCGTTCTGATGACCATGCCTCCTTACGTCCACTATTATACTGGGTTCGTCTGTGGTCCACGGACAAATGAGTGGACTATAGAGAAGCTTTAAAGGAAATAATGCAAATAGAGAATATTACTCGGTTGGCCTGGTTAACGCACATTGAAAATTGTTTTTTAAAGTTGGGTCTATACAGTTTTTGGGCAGACCATGACCCCCTAACGTATTCCTCCAAAAAATTGTTAAGGACAAGGTATTGGGAATATGCCCATAACTGTTCATTACAAAACTCTAAAGTTGGAGTATTGACCCTTAAGTTTTTTGATGTAAAAGTTGAAAGTAAATTTGAATGCTTTATGGATGATATTTTGCCCATTATGGCAAAATCACTGTATTTAAAGTACCGTTATGGCATTCTACAAATTAAATCTAGTACATCAAAGTGGGCTTGTAGTAAAGGCCCTACAGGAAGCATTATTTCTGAAATGTGCGAATTGTGTGATATGGGTATTAAGGAGGATGAGCCATGTTTTTATTTTTATGTCCGGCATACCTTCAAGCCAGGAAAAAGTGGATTAAACCTATTTGTCGGCTTTTAGGCTTCCGGTACATTAAGGAAGGGGAAAGAATGCTTAAAGGTGATACGTCACAGACTATAGTTTTTAGTTTGAGCCGATTTTTCCTTGCTGTGGCAATAGTTCGAAAAAGACATGGCCTAAAAATGTAGCATTAATATCTGGATAAGTATTGACAAGATATCTCTTGATCTCATAACTTCATTGACTGAATGAAATAATGTTAAGAAAGGTGGATTCGCTCAGAAGTACCATCAATATATTCCAGTCCTAATGTGTAACACGTGTAATATCTCATAAACTGCAACGATCTTAATATTTAATAGTTTTTTTTAATGTGTTGTTTTTTAACTATCAAATAACAGTTCCTGGTATTTTCTTCCTTTTAGTACTATTTATGATATCTATTTCTTTTTTTAACATTGCACTTCCTCTCCCACTGATGATTGTATTGTATTTGTTGGAATATGTTGACGAACTTATATAGTGCCCGGAGAATTATTAATGTCTCTAAATTGTGTGCCCCTTAGAGTTAATCTTGTATTGCTCCCATATTTTATATTTTATGTATGTATTAAATCTACTACCCATGTATTGATATCTACCTGCTTATGATGGACGCCTTAAACTATTGTATTGTATTCTTTTATGGTTTGTTTAAACCGAAATAAAGATAATGATGATGAAACATGGCCTGGGACAATGAAATATTGAGAATGAGAAACAAGAGTTTAAAGATAGACTGTAGAAATTGGCAAAACATTGACTGATGATGAGCAGAAAAAACAATTGATTAAGAAGAGTACCGATCTGAACAAAAGCAAGGGTGTTTCTTTAAATCGTCCTGTGAACCTTGCACATGACAGAAAAAAAGCTTATATTCTTTAATGGACAACCATTGCAAGTTTTTCAGCAGCATCTGAAGAGGACAGTCTGGCAGCACTAATCACAAGTCTAGAAGTATGATTCTGGATCATTTGCATACAAAGTGTTATATACTCAGGGGACCCAAGGTGTAAGGAACTGATGATGACAGAGATAGCCCATCTCTTACCCTCCAGGATAAGGTACATGGAATGATTACAAATATTCCCATGTGGTGGGAGCTCGTAGACACAAATGCAGAAATGTTATTGACTCATGAGTTTCATGTCAATTATATCACCTAAGCTATTGACTGAACTGCCAGCATAGATAGTGAGCATTTCTAATCAGGCTACAAATTCAACCAGCTTGCAGCTTGACCATTCGTTGTTACAACCACAGTCTTCTCATCATTAAGATTAAACAACATGCTCTCCACCTACTCCCAGATGTACCTCATTCTCTGATGGGACTTGATACTAGCTGAGAAAACATTTCCCTGCTGTACATTTTGGTGTTTCAGACATATACATAGAAAGTATCCCCTCTTCAGGGAATGAGCTTGGCCAGAGGGGCAATGTAGAAGTTAAAGATTTTTGATGAGATCCCTGTACTCTGGGACACTCCACAATCCAGTGGTAAATCAGAAGTAGTAAATGAAGGGAGGCACACAGATAGAGTATTGCCAGTAAAAAAGGCATAAAACCATGCCAATGCAGATCCAGTTACCCATGCAGCACATAGGTGCTCCATCAGGATATCATGGCTAGTAGTGTTAGATGCTTCTGACAGGTCTAATAATTTTGGGGCACTAAAACTGCCATCATCAGCAAACATCCAGTCATTAACATATACTTGCCAACAACTGTGGAGCTTCTGCTCGTAGAACAGCAATGTATCTTTTTAAAAGTTCAGCTGCTGTAGGAAGTATAGTGCATTTTTCATGACTGCAGTGTTGGTAGATATTTTTCTCAAAATATGCGTTGCTACGGCTGCTTAATTTGATCGGCACCTCCTTATTTCATTTGAAAAGTTATATATTTATCTTAGAGGTTCTAGATTCAGTGCCTGCAATCATTTCAAAACTGATACTGGATAGGAGTCAGATGTACCCCTTTTAAATGCTGTCTGAAATTTTTTAGGATTGAATTCAGCAATGATGCCTGCCTATGCAAGGAAGGTAAAGCAACTGAGTTGACTTTACATTTCATGAGTTTTGCTTCCTCTGTGAAGTACTAATTGAGTAGCAAAGCTGCTGTGTTCTCTGCACAAAGGAATAAATACTAAAATGTTTTTTTTATTCACTTGAAAATTGAGTTTTTGGGTGTTGTTTGCATGGATAATCCTATTTGTGTGCAAATTGTCCTTCTTGGCCATAATGTTCGCTTCATAATCTCTCACGGTTGTCTTAAAAAGTGGAATAGAAGAGTCAAATATACAATCTATGCCAGTTAAGCTCTTCTTGGTGTATATTGGTTGTTTGTGTAGCCAATCGATAATTAAACCCCTGGGGGAATTTACCCCTCCCCAGCACTGATAAACTAGATAATGCAACTTCTTTCCTCCCAGAAGTTCCTGTGCTACTGTCATACTAATCAGTAGGAACAACAGTTTCCTGTTTTACTGAACATGAGGTGCAAACAATCTTCTACGACCAGGAAGTGAGTAGTTTACTGCTACCGACCACACTTACCCCCTTCTCAAAATGGAGGTGCTGCTTAGGGAAGTGAAATCTGACAACATGGTTCAACAGAGCCTGCTCAAATGTATGATATGTCCTAGTTATTACTAAAGGTAAATTATTTCCTAACAGCCAGTGGTCCCCTGCCTTTAATAATATGGTCCAGACACCATATTACAAAAAACCTCTACCAAACAAAACAAAAAAAAGGTTCTCCCAAGGGAATACTACAACAAAACCACCCCAAAGTGAACATGAAGAGTAGGAAAAGGACATTCTGTGCCCACACAGACATGATGTTTAACAACATCACAGAAATCAAATTGGCATAGACCACCATGAGCAGGACTATTTATCCTTCTCTTAATTACTTCTTTCATAACTGCAGATTAGCAGTGCGACATGGTTATCCAATCACTTCCTATAGCTGACTTTTTATTCCTGACTGCCTGTTGTTGAATAAATGATCGACAACCATTGCAAGAGCTCCTCATGCATCTTGTTTACTCCCATCACCTGCTTTGATCGAACTGGGAACATTGGTTGGGATATAGACTGAATCAAACGTGAAACCTGTTCGAATAGAGACTTCTATCTGCAGAATCCCTACGTTGTGAATTTCCCCAGGCGAGTGACTGGATTCAGAGGATTTTCATTAAACTCCCTCACGAGTCAGTAGGTGGCATTGCGTGGCCTCAAGTCTGGTCCATCCAGCCCCAGATGTGATGTCAGGGCCCCACTGTATCGACACCGCCTCCCTGTGTTGATATCAGTTCCTTTTTTTCTGCACCTTCAAATGTGGATCTGGAGACTCCTCCCTCGAGTCTGTCAGACTAGACAGAGTTTTTCACAAAGCTTTCCAGTGTGCCTAGTCCATGTCCCCTCCTAAAACAACAGGATTTAAACTGTGCAAAGACTGCCTCAAGCAGATGTCAGTGACTGACCCACACAAGGTGTGTCTCTGGTGTCTGGGCTCCAAGCACGATTTGGCGTCAGTGAGAAATGTGCCAAGATAAATATCGAAGCCATCTGTACCCATAATGCCAAGCTGTATGTCGCGGATCATCGACAGAAATTGAAGAATGTGTAGCCTTGATTGTCGATGCACGGATGTGCTCCAACTCATGGGGCTGATCGCGTGACTGTTTATCCTCAAAGTTGAGATTGTCAGGTAAATCTAAAAAAACGAAAAAAAACAAGTAACAAAAGTCAAGTGATGGTTCTCCCATGTCACACTACTCCCATCGCTCTGAGTAGCATGACGCCCGAGGCCACAAACCCTGTCCCCGATCCCCAGAACTGATTCTGACCCTCATGCCTCTCCAGAAATTAAAGAGGTTATAGAACAACTCTTTGGTACCTAACCAGATCCCTATGATGCTCCTTCAGGCCCCAAGAATCTGAGGTAGCCTCCAGTCAGTCAACCCCCGGTGGTTCTGCTCCTGTTGCCGACTATGCCACTTGCTCCTATGCCGACTGCAGCTTCCAGTTCAACGCCAATGCCTTTTATGGCACTGCAGCCCTGAACACAGATGCCAGAAGAAGATCTGATTGTCCTTTCAGGCTCCAAGGCGCACTTGGACTAAACTCCACAGATGTCTTTTCGATCTCACCTCTTTCCCCATTCTGACCACCAATCATTACTGCAATGCCTGCATCGATTCAGAGATGACAATGACGATTCTAGCAAGGTTTTTGATGATGGGAACTGATTTCTCGACTTACAGGAGGCCAGTGGTCTGGATACCTCTCCTGACATTGCCCTCCATCCTCCACTTCCAAATGTAGCCACAGAAGAATTCGCGTATTTTGCCACAGTGGTTAGGATGGCACCAGAAGAAGTGCACCACATACTACCCACCACTCAAGAGATAACCAATTTGTTGATGTAGGAAGCTGGCTCTGTATATACTATACCAATGTAGGGTATAGTGTGCACAGAGTCCAGTGGATCCCCAAAGGCTTACATAGGTAAACGTAGATACTTTCTATTTGTGGTAGTGTGGGCGCGCAGTAAGGCTTTATCAGAGGGTAGCGTTAAGCATTTATTGTACACACTCAGGCAAGAAATTATGTCACACACTCAAGGACTGAACTCAGACCAATTGTTTGTATCAAAAATATTTCTTAGTTGGATTTTATTTATAGAACCAAGCAGGACTTGGTACTTGTAAATTTGATAGTAGTTTTCAAGACCGGTGGTTAAAAAGCAAGCTGGATGAATAATAATTTTTCTTACAGGTTTGTAAAAATGTGCAAATACAGTTGTGATTACTTTCCAGGATTACTTTTTCTCCTCAGTGTTATCTGCCTTGATATAACACTGGGGCATTTCCTGGATAAAAGATAGGTAAAACAGTTTTTCTCAAAACATAGTTCCTTAGGTTTCCATACTAAAGACCCTCAACACTTAGCTGCACTAGAGCGGCCAGGTGCAAAGTGCTTAGGTCTGAATTTGCCTATGGAGCTAGGGGCCCGTCTGTTGGTGGCTGCTCATGAGCAGGTCACAAGGTTGAGGGAGCAAAACACCTAGAGGTACGTGTAGGGCAAAGGGTGATCCAAGTTGGCACCCAAGGTGCACCCACAGTGGCACAGGGCCCTTTGGGTTTTAAGGAGGAAGCTATGGTCAGAACAAACACTGCAGACTCGGGCACGAAGAACTTCTAGAGGCAACCACTGGTTGGAGAGGTAAGTTGGGATATCTAGGGATGCCAGGACACAGTCGGTTGGGTCACCCAAGTACGTGGGGTGTCTGGTGTAGGGTTGACTTTTGGCGTCTGATTTTCCTTATCGGCTCCGGTCGTGGTCAGGGGGATCATCCACATAGAGGCTGCAGACATCGTCAGGAGACTTGAGGTAGGTCAGGGATCCCCAGATTCCAGGTTAGGAACGCCGGGGAGACCTCCTTGTGGTGTTGGGCCACTCGCACTCGGGCTATGGGCGTCAGGTGCAGAGTGGTGAAAACGTGCGGATTTGGAGCCAAAGTCTGTTTCTTGAGCAAGTCCGTTGCTCACAGGAGACAATCTTTTTAGGAGAGGCATGGCAGGTCCTCTGGGTTCTGGGGGGCTGCAGGCTGCAGGACACACCGGTATTATGCTGGAGCAGGTCGAGTTCGGGACAGGCTGTCGGGGCTGGGGACAAGGCAGTTGGTGTCCTCCTCATCCTTCTTTGTCTTCCTGCTTGTCTGAGGAGGCAAGGTTTGTGGTTGCCCCTAAATACTCAATTTAGTGGCATTTCAGGTAGGTACAGGTTGAGAAAAATGGGTCCCTTCCTTGGGGTGGGTATACCCTCTATTATTCCACCCTCCAGTGGGAGGGGCCATAAGCAGCACTCTGGTTGGTTTGATCCCTCCATCTTCAAGATAACAGGGACTGAGAGTTGTGCTTTGTCTTGCCTCTCCCACCTGAGGGATGGGGTTGACAAAGTTGGGCACACCTTTCCTCCTATCTTGTTTTACCTGCTGATTCTCCTGCCGAAAGTGGGGGTCAGAAGTGGTGGGGCCAGTTGCTGGGAGCAGTAAATGGCTAGGCCTGCTCACAAAGGCAACATGCATTTGAAGCTTCCCTTTCGTGGACCCTCCCCATCCTGGAGTAGGAGGCTTGGCACCTCTGCTCAGGATTTGCTTTGTTTTAGGACCCCGAGAGCGGGAGGCTCTCGACCCACGGGTCAAGAAACAGGTCTGGGGGTGGCAACTGGCGAGCAGCCAGTCAGCCAGGACACTAGAGTTGTGTCGTATGATGCCCTCTGAGTGCATTTGGCATTAAATCTCACACTGGCATCATTGTGGGTTTAATGTGCTGAGAAGGTTGATATCAAACTTCCCAGATTTCAGTAAAGCTATTATGGTGCTTGTTAGAAATGGGATTTCCAGTTGGCTTGCGCCAAAGCCAGGCAGAAACCACCACTCTAGTCAGGGCAAGGGAGTTACATGCCAAAGATAACCCCTGCTCACCCTCAAGGCAACGTGACACGAGCAGTAAGGCTTATCTCGGAGGCAATGTAGGTTAAGTATTCGCGCACGCACCCACCAGCAACAACATCCCAGGCCCCCCACAAAAGAAACTCCACACAAGGTTATATATAAAAATAGCCTTTGTATTATACCAAACACATTAGATAAGAAACACACACTTTACAATGTGCCATAGGCACGGGCAGAATTTACAGGGCATTATGTACATGGGACAGGGCCATGTCGGCCACTGTCAGGAATTAGCACTTTTAGAACTAGCACTTAGAACATAGAACAATTGTAGCATAAAATAGCAAATGTAGCACACAACCAGTAACCACTGGTAACAGGTAAGTACCTCCTACGCAATCCTAACCACCTTAGGCATATATCATGCAGGGAACCATGAACACACTAGTATAACCCATACTAGATAAACCAACCTCCTAAGCATAAACAGACATTCAGAGGTGTAGGTAAAAAGGCTTTACACATGATGCAGAAATCACATTAGGCAGGTCATCACAAATTGCGCAAAGGATCACATAGGGCAAAAACACGTACCCACGCAAGGGCACAACACATGGAACTGTCCCCCAGGCCAACTGGTCTCTCAGGGGCTGAAACGCCCTGTGTCCAAAATGTAAGGGCAGGCTGCGCAGGCAGCCACAGAATATTGTGCAAGGGTTCCTGGGGCCTAAACGTAGCAGTTGCTCACTAAGTGCTGGGCAACTGGAGAACTGGGCCTGGCATCAGCGTGCCTCCTGGCTCTCTCTTCGGGGCACTGAGTAAACAAGGGTGCCCAGAAACACGGGGGAGCCTCGTGGGCTCAAGAAGAGATTCTGCCTACACTGGGGGGGAGCGGCCCGCTGCCAGCCGGGGCCGCTCTACCACCCTAAATGCCCCTTAATTGATGGGAGTCCCTCTCGGGGGATTCGAAATCAATAAATGTGCCCGGAAGCCTCGTGGGCTTTGAATATATAACTGGGGCCTCAGGAGCCGCTCGTGGGCTCTAAAGACAAGAATGCCCCCCTGATGCAGCATTGGAGCTTCGTGGGCTCGAGATAACAATGCCCCCTGGAGCCTCTCGTGGGCTCCGAATACAACTGTGCCAGTCTCAACAGTCCCTTCTGAGCCCCCCCCCAGCCCCTCCTGACTCACCAGGCTACTCAGCGGGGTGCTCCTTCAATCACAGTGCGGAACTCGGCAAGGCGGGGGCTCTCTGGTCGGTTCCATCTCGGTGGGCAGACGCGGCGGACTCTTGCTACATGCGGGGCCACAGAATATTGTGCAAGGGTTCCTGGGGCCTAAACGTAGCAGTTGCCCACTAAGTGCTGGGCAACTGGAGAACTGGGCCTGGCACCAGCGTGCCTCCTGGCTCTCTCTTCGGGGCACTGAGTAAGCAAGGGGGCACAGAAACACGGGGGAGCCTCGTTGGCTCAAGAAGAGATGCTGCCTACCACCCTAAATGCCCCTTAATCGATGGAGTCCCTCTCGGGGGACTCGAAATCAATAAATGTGCCCGGAAGCCTCGTGGGCTTTGAATATATAACTGTAGCCTCTCGTGGGCTCTAAAGACAAGAATGCCCCCCTGATGCAGCATTGGAGCCTCATGGGCTTGAGATAACAATGCCCCCTGGAGCCTCTCGTGGGCTCCGAATAACACTGTGCCAGTCTCAACAGTCCCTTCTGAGCCCCCCCAGCCCCTCCTGACTCACCAGGCTACTCAGCGGGGTGCTCCTTCAATCACAGTGCGGAATTCGGCAAGGCGGGGGATCTCTGGTCGGTTCCCTCTCGGTGGGCAGACGCGGCGGACTCTTACATGCGGGCTCTCCCCACACTAGGGGAGCCCCGCCAGCGCCGGCAACCCTCCGTCTTCCACGGAGGCCCTCCGGGCTCTTGGATTGGCTTGCCTCACCCGGTGGGGCCACAGGAGCGCGGGGTAAGCTCCTGTCCGCTTCCTGATTCTTTGCCGGGTGACGTCGTGTGCGCGGGGCTTCCCTCGGGAAGGGTGAAGTCCCGCCTCACGTCAGGCCACATACTGCCTGACTTCCTGTGGGCCTGCCGGGGCCCGCGGCGGTGATTACAACACGGGGTAGGGTCCCGTTACAATTAAAGATAAAGTCTCTGGTGGGGTGCGCACCTGCCAGGGGTATCAAACTCTGCAAAATACGGGGTAGGCCCCCGTTTGAAGGCACACAACTGCGGGGCAGGCACCCGCTTGATCCGGGCCCACGCCGGGGACTCCCTCTGCAAGGCGAGCGCAGCTCCGGGCTGCAAGCGCAAACAGCACCCAAGTCCAGCGCTTCTCCAAGCCCTCAGGATATAGCACTCCTGAAAGTAGAAGCAAAACGCTTCCCAGGCAAAGTCCAGACAAGTCCAGCAAAATTCTAAGGAAGGCAGGGGGGGCAAATGCTGGGCCCAGGGGCCAGCTCACAGGGCCCTCCAGGCAGGGAGGCAGCACCCAGTGGCGGTTCCTCCTGGCGCCCAGCAGCAGCAGGCCCCTCTCAAGGTAGGATCAGGAAGAGAGAACTTTTACATGGGGTCACAGCCCCTTTTTATACACATACATCCTTGGTCTTTGTCTGTAAGGTGGGGGGAAAACCAGTCGCAGCTGGTTTTGGAGCACTCTGATGTGCTCAGCCCCTCTTCTCATTCACTGGCCAGGCTAGGGGCATTGGACGCACCACAGGGGGTAGAGCCAGCATTGCGTGGGGAAAGCCCAGCCCTATTCAGGTCCCAGGTGCACTCCTCCCTCACATCAGTCATGCAGATCTCTCCACTCACCACCGGGGCAGACCCATCCTGACTCCTGGAGCCAGGCTCACCAGTCAGCTCCAGCCAATCACAAGCCAGACAGTCAATTCACATAAATTACACAGACATGCCAACTTCTAGAAGTGGCACTTCCACACTAGATACAATAACGCCGCACAGATCATCGCGCAGCATTCACTCTCACGAGTTTGCACATACCAAACTCGCCCCTGCACTCCCCACGCATCAGGAACTACCAGGGACACATACATTTCCCATGCATTCCTATGGGAGGGCAGGCCAACCTTACCACACGCACGCACTTTACCCTGGGACACAGTGGTAAAGTCCGTAGAAACCAAAAATCACTAACACCAGGTCACATATTAAAAGCAAAAAGTTTAGGGGTGAACCTGCCAGAAGGGCCAAGTCCAACAGTGCTTTGGAGTTCGTAATGACAAACTCCCAGACCACATACTCTTATATAGCTTTACTGCACCTACAATGTCTAAGTATGGACTTAGGCACTGTAGGGGTACAAGGCTCATCTGCCTGTACCCTTACCAGTAGTATAGTGCACCCAGCTAGAGGGGGGGCTTACCTATGCCATGGCAGTGGATTGTGGGCATGTGCCATTTCAAATCTTCACTTTGCTCTGCACCAAAACACACAGCCTGCAATGGCAGTGTATGTGTGTTGAGGTACAGGGCCTCTAAGGATGGAAAACTATGTGCTGCAGCCCTTAGGGTCCTTCCCTGGTCACAGTTGTAGGAAGCTGGCTCTGTATATACTATACCAAAGTGAGGTATAGTGTGCACAGTTTCAAGTGGATCCCCAAAGGTAGGCAGAGGTAAAGTTAGATAGCACCTCACTCTCTATTTGTGGAAGTGTGGTCGAGAAGTAAGACAGTTA
Organism: Lissotriton helveticus; assembly: GCF_964261635.1. Lineage (NCBI taxonomy): Eukaryota > Metazoa > Chordata > Amphibia > Caudata > Salamandridae > Lissotriton > Lissotriton helveticus. Next base: position 1,152,227,402 of record NC_136067.1, on the reverse strand, counting down.
TCAGAGGACAGTGTTAAGCATTTGTTGTTCACACTCAGTCAGCAAATGAATTCACACACTCAAAGACTGAACTTCAGACCAATTGTTTTTGTATAAAAATATTCTTTTAGTTATTTTATTTTTTAGAACCAAGCAAGCCTGGCACAGGTAAGTTGATAAATACTTTGCAGTAAATATACAGTTTGAAATACAGTTGTAAATGTACTTTGAAATGGTTACAGTTTGAATTACTGGTAATGCAGTACTGTGGAATGCTGTACATATACTATGTATCGATTTTGCAGTAAAAATTACAGGTACGTTACTTTTACATTACTTTTGAGATTACTTTTTAGATTACTTTTTCTACTCAGTGTGATATGCCTAGATATCACACTGGGACATTTCCTAGAGAAAAGGTAAGTAAAATCAGTTTTGCACAATTGTTGTTTTTTTCAGGTTTCCATACAAATCAACTCCACATTAAAGAAATTTTTTTTTGAGAAAAACAGTCAAAAGGTTCCTATGGAGAGAAATGAAGTTAACGGTTACCAGGTAAGTAATCCGTCTGTAGAGTTGAGCTTCTGGGGTTAGAACAAGTGTTCTCCTAGTGTCAAGGATGCAGTCTCGCTACACCCTCAGTGGCACTAGGGTGGCCGGGTGCAGAGTGCTGAGGCCCAATGTTATCCAATGGGGGTAGGGGGCCTCCGGTTGGTGGCTGCTGGCAAGCAGGCCATTGGGTAGTGGGAGCAAAGCTCCTGGACTTTAGCTAAGGGCAAATGGGGAAACAAAGTAGCACCAAAAGTTCACCCTCAGCGGCACTAGGACGGCTGGGTGCAGGGTGCTGTTTCAACGCCGGGCACCCTGTTTGTTTCAATGGGAAACCTCCGGTTTGCAAAGGCACTGTAGGCTCGGGGAAGAATGTCTTCTGGGTGCGACCACCACTTCGAGAGGTAAGTTGGGTAGTTAATGTTTGGCTGGGCACTGTCAGTTTGGGCACACCAGGCGGTAGGGCGTCGGGTGTAGGGGTGCCTTTTGGGGTCGGTTCTTCTTACCAGCTCCTGGTTGCGGTTGGGGGGACCTTCTGGATTTAGGCTGCAGGTGTCGGCTGGAGGCAGGTCAGGGGTCGCCGGATCTTGGGTCAGGATCGCCGGGGTGACCGCCTCGTGGTGTTTGCCCACTCGAGCTCGGACTGTGGACGGCGGGTGCAGAGTGGGGCGGATCTGCGGTGTCCGGCCTGAGCCAGAGGTTGCAGATGAATAAATCAGGTGTTCACTGAAGACAGAGTCTTTGTAGTTGAAGGCAGGCAGGTCCTCTGGGGCGTTCAGTGATTGCTGACTGCAGTACACACCTGGATTTCGCCGGAGTAGGTTCGAGGGGGAGACAGGCCAGTGAGGCTGGGGCCAAGTCATTGGGCGAATTCCTCTTGTCAGCTGCTGCACGGCTGTTCGGTCCTTCTTCTTCTTCTTCCAGGTTCTTTTCTGAGGAAGCAAGGTTCAGGGGTGCCTCTAAATACTAGATTTAGGGGTGTTACAGGTAGGTAAAAAGCAGGAACCAATGGGTCCCTTCCCTGGGGTGGGTACACCTCCTAATATGCCACCCTCCAGTGGGAGGGGGCATGAGCCTGTCCCTAGTTGGCTGAGTCTACCATCTTCAAGATGGCTTGGACTGAGAGTTGTGCTTCACCTCGCCTCCCCCACCTGAGGAGTGGAGTTGGCACAGGTGGTCACACCTCTCTTCCTCACTTGTTTTTCCCACCGGTTCTCCTGCCCAAAGTGGGGGTCCGAACCAGAGGGGACCAATTGCTGAGAGCAGCAAGTGGCCTGGGGAGGCTCACAAAGGCGGCAAGCCTTTGAAGCTTCCCCTTCGTGAACCCTGCCCATCCTGGGGGTGGAGGTTTGGCACCTTGTCCCAGGATGTGCATTGTTTCAGACCCCAGAGAGCAGCAGGGTCTCAAACCCAGGAGTCCAGAAAAATGTCTGGTGGTGGCAGCAGAAAGCATTATACATACAAACAATAACTGTGGGTCTAATGAAACTGAAGGTCTCTGTGTTCAAAAAGTGTCTACTCGACTATAAAGTACTTAAGGACTCATCACGATGTGATATGTGTTCCCATCAGTTACACACTCTGGGTCGCCCTTCTTGTCATCATTTGGGCGATTTCACAGGGTGGTATGTCCACATCGTACTTAGTACTGAACCACCTGGTGGTAACTGGAAGCAGTGCTAAACAAAAATCAGTGAGTGAAAGTGCTATAGTTAAAAATGGATAGTGAATGCCAAAAATAATTTGAATGAGAGGCAAACCACTTCCAAGATTAAAACCTAAAGTGCAAAGTAACAGTAGTTTGTAACAAATATCTACTGCCTATGTTAAGAGGTCAACGTGTTTCTGCAGTTAATAGATCCTAGTGGTATCTCCTGCTTCTTCAGGACCAACAATCTACTTTGCTACTGCTTCTAAAGTGAGTAAGTGCATAATGCCAAAAAATAATATACATAAATGTCACCTGAATTCGTCCTCTCACTGTTCTTTTTTGAAGTGAGACGGTCATCCACGTGCAAGATGTATCATAAATAAAAGACACAAAATAAGAAAAGAAAGGAAAACATAGAAAGAAGGATAACATTTTAATGAACAAGTTATCTCTCCTTAGTTTCATAAAAGTAAATTTACTTCTGAATTGGGGTTATTATTAGATAATTTCGTAGACCCAACCATTTCTCAAATGGAAACACCACTCACTCACCTAGAGATTGAGGGACCGGCGCAGCTCCTCACCTGGCCACAGCTCAGGAATATGGGGCACCGCTCTATTCAGAAACCATAAAGACAAAAATGAGAAACCTAACAGGCTAGCCGCCATTCCAAAATTCCGACCTATCCAGTCATTTACCAATTCAATGATGTCATAAATAAACATCATATGTCATATTGTTTATGTATGCATTTGTGAGAGCATTCAAAGCTATGCTCAGATGTCAATTTGTATCTCAACTACTGAGCACCTAACGTTCTACTCAGGTGTTTTTAGAAGTAAACATCCGTGATGTTTGCCAAATGAAGTGCCCGTTTTACAGTGAGGTGCAGAGAAGTCTGTAAATGCGGGAAAACCCAGCTTCAAAATACGGTACAAATCGGTCAGATTTTAAGCAAGCCGATATCGTACATACCTATCCTCGGTACTCCGGTCAGGCATCTGCGCTGTTCGGGGAGGCACAGAGGAGACGCCAAACGCCATATTTAAAGGTAAAGCTAGCTCATTAGTCGCGCCTACGCATCATTCCGCGACAACCGAGCCCATTGGTCACAGCCGATATCATCAACATTCAGCTGCGAGTTGACTCATGGGTAATGTAGTACTATACGATATAGAAACGGAATCCACATTCTCGTGACGACAGTCAGTTTGTAAAGGACAATATTAAAGTTTGTTATAGGTCTTAATTCAGAAAACAATCCTTTATTCTAGTCAGGGGAAAGGATGTCAAATGATGACAAGAAGGGCGGCCCAGAGTGTGTAACTGATGGGAACACATATCACATCGTGATGAGTCCTTAAGTACTTTATAGTCGAGTAGACACTTTTTGAACACAGAGACCTTAAGTTTCATTAGACCCACAGTTATTGTTTGTATGTATAATGTTGTTCTAAGGGGTTATAACTGTGTATTTGGTCTTTAAATATTCCCTTGGACCCTACTCCCTCCGTGTTTGTGGCAGCTGAAAGCAGCCACTCAGCCTGCACACTAGTGGTAGGTTAGATTTCAGGGGGCATCTCTAAGATGCCCTCTGCGTGCATTTTTCAATAAATCCCACACTGACGTCAGTGTGGGTTTAATGTGCTGAGAAGTTTGATACCAAACTTCAGTTTTCAGTGTAGCCATTATGGTGCTGTGGAGTTTGTAAAGACAAACTCCCAGCACCATATACTCTTAATGGCAGCACTACACTTACAATGTTTAAGAATGGACTTAGACACTGTAGGTGTACAGGCCTCTTGCACTTGTACCCTCACCACTGGTATAGTGCACCCAGCTAGGGTGTGACTGATCTACGCCAAGGCAGTGGTTTGTAGGCATGGCACACAGTGATGTGTGCCATGTCGACTCTTCTCTTTATTCTGCACCAAGACACACAGCCTTCAAAGGCAGCGTGTGAGTGTCAGGGTACAGGACCTCTAAGAGTGGCACAATAAGTGCTGCAGCCCTTAGAGGCCTTCTCTGGTCACAGTGCCCTGGGTACCTGTGGTACCATTTACCAGGGGCTGACCTGTGGCCAGAGATGCCAATTGGGTTTAGGCTTCAATGCAGTTTTAGGGAAAGAACATAGGCCCAGGGTACCTGATTAGTAGGGGCCCAGGGCACACTCAGTCAAAGTACGACAGCAATTCTGCAAAAAGTGGGGGCAATCATGCAGAAAGAGGGCACTTTCTCACAACAGCAAGGGACTTGCATGTGGCCAGAGAGTGGCAAATTGGGTTTGCAACAGTACAGTTTTAGGGATGAACATAGGCCCTTGGTACCTATTTGGCAGGAACCCAGGGCTCACTTAGTCAAAGAGCATCTACATTATGCAAAAAGTGGAGGGCAACCATGCAAAAAGGGGCACTTACCTACAGTTGACAGAAGTGCTTCAACCTGGATAAACTAAGCAGGAGCTTCTATGCCATTTAATGAGGGCCTTAGTGACACACTGTTGGGAACCTGGACAAAACCAGGATCTTGTCTTCCAGTCAATAGACAGTTCCCAAGGTGACCCAGGCCTGCTCAGGAGACCCTGCCTTCTTCCTCCAACATCAGTCACCAGAAACTCTGGTGGTACAGGCCTAGACCAGCCATTTGAACCCTCATGCGTTTCCGACCACCCAGCAGAAAGAGAGACCTTCGCCAAAAGGATTTTCTCCTCAGCCAGTCTTGGCCTTCGATCAGGTCATACCAGTTGCCTTCTGGGGAGATTTATGCATTTCATTTCAAAGTACTTTATTCGGTTTTTGAGGAAAAAACCATAAACGATACAAATCACCAATAAATATTCAAAAAAGCATGTACATTTCATAACCGCCAGACATAAATAATCATTCCAATAAATACAAGGCGGTATATATACATCAAATTCAAGGATAAGACGATCAGAGAAGAATGAGCCACCAATAACAAATATACACACTTATGGGGGGTGGCTAATAAAATGGCAGCTAAAATATGGGGATTTGTTAATTTTCCATGCAGTTTCTGGACCTCAAAGAAGATTTCAAAAATCCTACCACAAATGGGATACATTCTGGTTTCAGCATCTGCGAAAAACAGAGAGCTGGGCGGACCTGAATAAAATTCAGCTTTTTTAAAAGTGGTTTTAAAAAGAATCTCCGGGGCGCTTCATAAAGGTTACAAAAAAACATAAAGTGCAGCAAATCCTGTGAAGACACCCCGTCACAGCCACAGGGTGCTAGCACCTGACCTCTATGGCTCCCCTTTGGCACAGCAAGTAAAAGATGGAAATAATCCATACGAAACCTGATCAATAAAAACCGCTCGTGGGTCGACAAAGGCCACAAAAGATATGGCTCCATGGATAGAGTAGTTTTGAGCTTCACAAATTTACGGACGCTGGATTTACACAGTTCTACTCCATCTCTGCTAAGTTTTCTAGATAAAATAAAAAACTTCTTTACAAACTCCACATCTGCTATGGTAATTATGTCAGGCTTTAAAAAAAGGTCTGGGTGCCCCAGCTCAGCAAAACAGCCCTTTATATATTTGAACCACGGAATGCAAATCATGTGGTCAAGGCTCAGAACTTCTCTTAGGATCAGATGGTTCAGGGCTAAGTCTTTATTTAACCAACAGTTGAGCCAAAAAAGTAAAGGGCGCATTGCCAAAATATCACAGTTGAATGGTAACCCTGTTTCTTCATGTACTATTAAGTTCGATGTTCCTCTAGGTACTCCCAGGAGCTGTTTAAAAAAGGTGTTCTCCGCCACCTGGATACCCTCGGACGCTGCATACCCCCATAATTCACCTCCACAGCTGGCAATAGCTACACTTTTAGCCTGATATATTTTCAACATTGCCGGCAATCGGGCGCTTGCCCATCTTTGTAGCGAAGTTGAAGATGGTTGTGTTTGCTCTTATAACCTCCCCCCTTTTTCTCTGAACAAGTGCACCCCAATTCAAGTGGTCATCTAATAAAACGCCCAGGTATGAGAAAGTCGAGGTTAAAGGAACTTTCTCACCATTCACTTTAAAGGTATACTGCTTCTTTGGATGCAACTCAACCTGCATACTGAAAGATTTAGAATTATTTATAGCTAGGTTGCGGTCGGCCATGAAGCTTCGAAAGGTGTCAAGCATTGTCTGTAAACCCCTTGCCGTTCTGGCGATGAGGACCGCATCGTCCGAATAAAGCAGAACGGGCAGTCCCCCATCGCCCCACGTAATGGAAATTGGCCCCAGTTTCTACCAAGATCTTATCCAGGTCATTGATATATAGATTAAAAAGAAACAGGAACAAAACACCCCTGCCGTACTCCCTTTTCGATATTAAAGTCCCTAGAGACCCTAAGATCCTGGGCGAATCTAATATTTGCCTTGGTGTCCCTATGCAGATCCCTCAAGAAGTCAACCAGGCCAACCTCCACCCCCATGGCCGTCATGGACTGCCACAATTTCCCCCGACTGATAGTCAAAGGCGGAGGAAAGATCCATGAATGCCATGTGGATCGTACCCTGGCGAGCAACTGTATACTTCCCAAGGATCATATATAGGTTGAGGCATTGGGCTAGGGTAGAATGCCCTTGGCGGAACCTGTATTGAATATTAGAAACAATCTTATTATCTTCCGCCCAAGCGACCAATCTGTTCAATACAACTCCGCCCACTACCTTGACCACCGAATCAATAAGGGAAATTGGTCTGTAGCACAAAGTGCTATTTCGATCGCCCTTCCTAAATACAGGTACAATTGTAGAGGTGCCCCAAGACTCCGGGCATTAAGTACGGCCACCAATACCCAAGCCCAGAAAGAAGGATGTGACTTGAAGAGGTCCGGCGGAATACCGTCCGGGCCTGGGGCCTTATTACAAGACAGCCCCATGATGCCTTTCTCCACCTCACTTTGGGAAAATGGGACCATGATATCAGTTCGAGCTCTGACTTGAGGCTGTTGATGAACTATGGTACTCTTAAATATGGAACTAAAATGAGACACTCATTCTGCCTCAGTTATATTGGTGCCAATATCTTCGGCCCCATCCCTCTCAAATAAGGGTCAATTGATAATTCCCCAGAACCTGGTGCTACTGCCTAAGTACTTGGGTCCAAAAGTTCTCTCTATATTTCTTCCTTTTATTCCACGTTGCGACTTGCCAAAGTCATTTTATAGTTAAGACGAAGTGCACGGATCCGAGATTAATCTCTCGGATTTACTTTCAAGGCTTGCTTTAAGTTTTTAGCGTCTTTAGAGCATGGCGGATCAAACCATTTAGGATCACAGGGCGTCGACCTTTGTGCGGGGACACTCAATAACGCCCCCACCTTAAACATAATCCATTCAAAGGCCTTAAGAACATCCTCGGATGGGGATCCGGGAGACACACATAATACTATTTCTGGGGCAGATAGATTGTGTACCTTATCATAAAATAGGTCCTGTGCCACATGGGACCATTTAAGGCGGCGCCTGTCATCCGTCAGTCTCAACGCTCCCGGCGCTGTCACCCTAGCCTGACTTTTCAACAGACCACCCTCCAAGCGCACACAAACAGGATTGTGATCCCTGAATACGCTGTCTATGATTTTAAACCCCCGGAGGATGAACTGCAGCCCAGCAGAAATCAAAATATGGTCTATAAAAGACCCTCCGCTGCGTCCTTTAAAGGACGGAACGGGCTGGTTGCTTGAGGGCACTACAGTAGACAAGGATGAGATCAAGTCAGGTTTATTAAGCAAGTCATTAAGTGCATCCCCTTGAACCGAATGCTCAAAATGAAGTCCCCGCATCCTAGCACAGCCCATTTCTCCCATACAGGTGATTTTAGGATCGCCACATGGGTGAACATTAAAATCCCCGGCTATCATGAGTCCACAGAGTTGCCTAATAAGGCCGTTCAACTGGGTGATCTTACAAACCCCCTGAACAATAACTGCGTTATAAAAATTAATAATACACAGACTCTCATTACCTCGCCTTAAGACGACGGCTTGGGAATCACTATGAGCAAATGGGAGTTCCTTAATTCTACAATTCACGGCCATTGCTGTAAAAACAACCAAGCCACCCCTAGCTCTGTCACTAACTGACGGGGAAGTGGGGACAAAAAAGGCTTTGTATCCTTCCAAAAAAAGGTTACAGTTCACCTGCCAAGTCTCCTGGAAACAAATCACAGAGAATTGTCTAATGAACTGTACCCACAATGGGTCCTGCATTTTCCCCGCTAACCCTGCTATGTTCTATGACAGAACGTTATAATCATCTGTCTCAGTAGACACCCCTTGAGGTACAATAAATGATACCTCCTGCTGCAACGGGCTAGGCAGCTCAGGCAACATTGGATCGATGGAGACAACGCTAGGGGGGGGGGCAGGGAGACACCTGTAGCTGAAACAATATTCCTCTGGGCACTAAACTCCTGTTCAGTCAATCACAATCATCCAGCCTTGAGAGGGCTGCAAATATATTTGACAACTGTAGCTGGGGAGAAAAATAGTGATGCCCCAGCAAATTGTGACTCCCTCCATAGGGTTAAGCTGACTGCTCCCGCAAGCCTCAGCAGGCCTTTGAAACCCCCTATTACACGATGAAATTAGATTGTTACGCCTTGGGTGATCAGGCTTATAGAAGAAACCCAAGGGCAAAATCTGAATGCCAAATCCCTGTAAGCCAATCCAGAATAAACATCCCGGAAGATTTTCTTCACAACCAATGAATTGTTAAAATTCCCAACTATACAATCATTCCCCCCCCCCCCCAGATTTCTTAGTGTTACCCAGCTAATCCACATGGCGTGCCATGCTAACACTTCTTAACACGGCTGGGCCCATAGAAGTGCTATTAGATATCCAGTAGGTGACCTTGTTCTTAAGTTGGGGGAAGTCCTCCTTCATGCAATGTGAAAGTGGAGGAACATTCCCCTAGATAACCACCAGTGGGGTCGATTGAGGCGGTAGATTAATAACCGCTAAATTCTGAAAGGCATTGGTAAGATTTCCCTGTGAAAATCCCGGGCTCTTCCCCAAATCATGGATGGCTTGACCATGGAGATTTGTTGTTAAAACCCCATTCAATGCCAACCCCTCACTTATACCAACAGGCGTCCCCCCTGTACCTCCTGTGGCCGCATTTACGCCACAGGGCTGGGTACTGCTCGGGTATCGAGAATCCGCAGTTACCCCTAATAAATGCAAAGTGCCACGTACAGTTTTAGACTTCGTAGGCTCCGTACCACACAGTTTGGGGGTTGAATGTATAGCAGACGTTTATGCTGATCTGCTAAACTTTGCTCTATACAGTTAAGCTTAGTCACAATAGGGCACAACTTTTCCTCCAGCATACTGCACAAAATAGATTTAAATGCTTCCAACAAGGGCAGATACTACAGTTGGTGATACCCTTTTGTCAGGTGCCGGCTTTGTGGGCACATTGGGCTTGGTCTTTTTGGCTTGATTCCCTATTGCTTTACATTTTCTTTTCAAGCTACCACTAACCCGACAAGCCTCCCCTAGAAGTTGTGGAGAGTCAAAGCCACTGGGGACCTCTGATGATGTATGAATGATCTTGTCACCCTTCCCGTCCTTCCCTGAAGTGGCAGAGGGAACAACACTCTTCCTATTACCAATATTCATGATGGGAGATAGGGGCCTAGGAGGTACCTCCCCACAAATTCTAATAGGGGGGAAGCACATCTGAAACCTGGGTAAGACTGCCCTGCCCTGGAAAAAAGGGTATGCACGGAGCTTCGCTAATAATTTCCCTAGAATGGGTATTAGACCCACCCAAAAGAGGATAGCGGCCGCTTGAGGGTGATCTAGAAAGGCGACAATTTACCAGTTCAATTTCCTTGTCAATAACTGAAGCAGCTCTTGACAAGAAGGCGTCCATAGTGATGACTGTTGTTCTAGCTGCACCTATAATCCCCTCTTGGTTCACCTGGGTCTTGCGCCTCCCTATAATTGCTAGCCAATGTAATTTCCCGCTAAATCCAAAAAGAAATATAAAGGGTATGCTACGAGATAAATAATTGACCAAACAAATACGTTCAAAAGGCAAATAAGGTGGCCCAGCCCAGCCTCTTCCGGCCCCTGACACGGACGGGCCCGCCCTTGGCCCGGGCTTCACGCATGCTTTATGGGACATAGTGGCAGCTATCTTGGCTACGGTCCCAGGTGATGTAAAGCCAAACCTCCAACACTTTTTTCAAGATGGACAAGACGTGGCAAATTCCTCCATTCAATCAAGGTTGGACAGAACTGACTGGGTAGAGCAGTCGGCAGTGATGCTTAGATGCCACACTTGAATTCGCTCCACTGGCCTCTCCAGTGTCCTACAGCAGTCACTGACGGACATGCTCTTCGAAGGGACCCATCTCCTTATAGACAAGGCAGATTCAGCTGTAGAGCATTTAAAAGACAGTAAGGCAACATGTGCTCTCTTCGGCTTGCTTTGTCGGTGGGCTAATTCCCCCAACAATTTTGCCGCTTTTGAAGCTTTGACTGGAGATATAACCGAGGCAATGCAAGAAAGTACCTCAATAACAGCAGGCCTATCAGTCCTTTTGAGCTAAAGGCAGGGGATCAGGGCACCAGCATCCAAACCTCAAGGGCAACAATCTACTCAAACCGCAGTGCCCCCTCTAGTGGCTGCCTAAAAACTGCTTTGAGTCACCCTCAGCAGCGCACAATCACCCAGGTGGAAGTCACATCACCTTTTACCTCCTCCGGGTGGAGGAGCAAGGCATCCGATCACTAGGTGCTCCACATTGTGGAACATGATTACTCCTTACCCTTCCTGTTACATCTTCCTGATAATGTCACCCACACCACAACACCTTCTGGGAGGCCTGTTTGTCCATACTCCAAGTGGAAATTCAAACTCTTAGCCTTGTGAACCATTGAAAGGCTGTCAGAAATTGGGTCTGGTGGTTCTTCCTGTTATTTCCTGGTGCCAAGAAAAGACAGAGGCCTTTGTCCCATCCCAGATCTTCGCCCTTTGAACTTTTTTTCTTCTGAAGAACAAGTACAGAATGCTCACCCTTGCCCAGGTTCTGTCTGCTGTGGATTGAGGAGCCTGCATGTTAGCATTGAATTTGCAGGACTCCTATTTCCACATTCCCTTTGTGCAGTCAGACAGGCTTTACCTGTGGTTTTAAGCAGGCCAAGAGTATTTTCAATTATTCATGATCCTCTTTGGATTTGCCAGTGAACCTGAATGTTCACAAAGGAATAGTGGTGGCTGCTGCCCATCTAAGGAGGGGTTGAGAATACCAATCTTTCTGTACCTCAAGGAGTGGTTGTGGAAGGCAGGCTCACCTCAAACAGTTGTAATCCACCTCCAGACGATGGCTGACTTGTTAACATCATTGGGCTTTTCTGTAAGTGTGCTGAAGTCACACCTGATTCCTTCACAATGGCTCCCCTTCATCAGAGCCAATCTGGATACAGTGCCTTTCCGAGCATTCCATCTGCCTCCAGTAGTCCAGGACATTCGGGCTATGATCCAGAGTGACCCTTGACCCTGTTCTAGGCAGGTTGCTCCCCACGCCCCACAGCTCCATCTTCCTGTGCCCTGTTTCCCTGACCCTGCTGCTGCCGCTATTGCCGCAAGTTTTTGGCCCCCACCTTAGGTATCCGTTCCACTACTGCACCACTTGTTTTATTTTGAGACTGTTTTTTCCCCCACTGCTGTTCTATTTGTCTGCACTCTGCATTAATCCCTGTATTTTCTATTGTATTGTACTCTTTGGCTTTAATCCCTGCATCTTATATTATTGTATCTTCGTTCCGCCCATTTTTTCCCGCTGTCCAGACCGTCTTCCCCCTTCCCCGCCGCTGCGGCTCCGCCCTCCTCGCTCGCCCATTCGTGTATCGAAATCCCAGCCGCTCCTCCGTCCCACCTCCCCTTATTATGGCGGCAGCTCAACGGATGCGCGCCGCTGCCACGCCGAAGGCAAGCCCGTCTGCACCCGTCCCCGCCTGGACCGCACCCAGCGCCAGACCCCCTGGCCCGCACGATCCCCGACGACGCCCACTTTCTCCACGCTCTCAACGTCAACCGCTAATCTATCTGCTACCTGGCCTCACCAAAGCGCACCCATGGACCCTTCTCCTGCGGAACTGCAGCTTCACCAGCCTCCAAGCCACCACCACACCCTCCAGAGCAGGACACAAAACCCTCAACTGCATACTACTCAACACCTGCTCAGTACACAAGCACGCCATCGAACTCTGTGACCTACTCGACTCATCCTCCCCAGACGTCACCTTTCTGACAGAGACCTGGAAGAACCCTTTCTCGGCACCTGACATCGCCATTGCCATCCCAGACGGCTACAAAATCACCCGCAGGGACCGCACCAACGGAGTTGGAGGAGGAATCGCCATCATCCACAAGAACACCCTCAGGATCACAACCAACACCGGTGACACCCTCAGCGCCGCCGAGCACCTGCACTTCCAGATCACATCGACCCAAACACCACCTTTAGAGGAACCCTCATCCACAGACCCCCTGGACCATGGCCGCAGTTCAGCAACGCCATCGCAGACCTCGTCAGCACGCACGCCCATGCATCCATGGACTACATTCTCCTTGGAGACCTGAACTTCCACCTCAAGAACACCAACAACAGCAACTCCACCACCCTACTCGACAACCTCGCCAACATCGGACTCAAACAGCTTGTCATGACCCCCACCCACTCCGCCAGACACACGCTCGACCCCATCTTCTCCACCAGCAACAACGTCACCCTCAGCCACACTACCGAGCTCCACTGGACCGACCACCGCTGCGTCCATTTCACCTTTGAGAAACCCACCACTCAACACCACCCTCTACTGACCCCCCGCCACAGCTGGACCAAGGTCACCGAAGACCAGCTTATCGCCATCCTCGCCAAAAACCCAACAACCAACTCAGTGGACAGCCAAAAGGTCCTCCTTCAAGGAACGCGTCGACAACAACGCACACAACAGCAAAGAGCTCTTCAACATCGTGAAGGAACTCTTAAAACCCAGCACCAACTCCAACGACATCCCACAGTTGAAAGACCTCTGCAACTCGCTAGCCACCTTCTTCCACCATAAAATCGCAGACATCTACGACAGCTTCAACACCCAGACCCCCCGACATCAACTGACACTTCAGAATCACCGCTCCCCAGCCACACCAACCTCCTGCTCTCCTAGACCCACGCCAACAATGATGACACCATCAAAATCATGAGCACCATCCACTCCGGATCTCCATCCGACCCCTGCCCATACCACATCTTCCACAAAGCAAGCACCAGCACTGCACCCCACCTCCGCAAGATCATCAACACCTCCTTCGGGACCATCATCTTCGTGGAAAGCTGGAAGCATGCAGAGATCAAGACCTTACTCAAGAAACCCAAGGCAGACCCCAGGGACCTCAAGAACTTCAGGCCTATCTCCCTGCTCTCATTCCCGGCGAAAGTCATCGAAAAGATGGTCAACAAGCAACTAACACGCTTCCTCGAAGAGAACAATGTTCTGGACGCATTCCAATCCGAATTCCGCAGCAACCACAGCACCGAAACCGCCCTCATCGCCGCCACCTACGACATCAGGACCCTGCTAGACAACGGCGAAACCGCGGCCCTCCTCCTCCTGGACCTGTCGGCCACCTTCGAAACCGACTGCCACCACACCCTACACACGTCTCCAAAACGCAGGGATCCGCGACAAAGCCCTGGATTGGACCACCTCCTTCCTCACCGGCAGAACACAGAGTGTCCGCCTCCCCCCCCTTCCACTCAGAAGCCACCAAGATCATCTGCAGTGTACCTCAAGGATCACCACTCAGCCCTACACTCTTAAAGTCTACGTGACACCGCTCACCAACATCGTCCGATCACACAACCTCACATCTTCTCATACGCCAACGACACACAGCTGATCCTCTCCATCACCAAGGATCTCACCACCGCCAAAACGAACCTCCATGAGGGAATGAATGCCGTCTCCGAATGGATGAAGAACAGCCGCCTGAAGCTGAACTCAGACAAGACTGAGGTCCTCATTCTCGGATCCACACCCTCCGCCTGGGATAACTCCTGGTGACCGGCCGCACCGACACCCACCGACCACGTACGCAACCTAGGAACCATCCTAGACTCATCACTATCAATGACCCAGCAAGTCAATGGTGTCTCATCATCCTGCTTCAACACCCTCCGCATGCTTGGCAAGATCTTCAAATGGGTCCCCACCGAGACCAGAAGAACGGTCACTGTTAGAAAGGGGATTTCTGGTTGGCTAAGGTTTGCACCAAAGCCAGGCAGAAGCCACCACTCTATTCAGGATAAGGGAGTTATATAACCCCTGCTCACCTACAGTATCTTTAGTAGTGCAGCTGACACAGAGGTGTGAGTCGGTCTTGGCATCCGTCGCGGTTGCGAGGCTAAGTGGAAGCGGTGCCTCTCGATGCGGTGCGAGCAGTGGCTCAGTGACGATCGTCCAGACGGCGTCAGTGAGACCAAGGCCTTCGGTGCAGGGCAAGACGGTGCTCGATGCAGTGCTGGCACGTCGCGGTGCAGGTGACAGAGCCGGTCGTGGCGTCCGTCGCGGTTACAGTGCAAAGTGGAAGCAGTGCACGGTGCGGTGTCCCTCGATGCGGTGCAGGCAGCGGCTCGTTGACGATCGTCCAGACTGCATCGGTGAGACAAAGGCGTGTGGTGCAGGCAAGACAGTGCTCGATGCAGTGCTGACAAGTTGCGATGTGAGCGACAGAGCCCGTTGGTTGGAATTTATGCTGGCTGAGCCGGACAGCTGTGCGTGACGAGGCAGTCACGGGTGTTGAGTCAGTGGTGACCGTGTCAGTGATACCTGGCCAGCGAAGTGAAGCGAGGCGATTCGGGTTGCGGTGCCTCTCGATGCGGTGCGAGCAGCAGCTCGGTGACGATTGTGCAGACGGCGTCGGTGAGATCAAGGCGTTCCGCGCAGGGCGAGATGGTGCGGCCTGTGGTGCCTTCAGGACACAAGGCCAGCGACGGAGTCGGATGAGAGAGTCAGTTGCGATTCCCTCTTCTCTGTGGCAACTGAAACAACGGTTCCAGGAGCGGTACCCAGAGGTTGGTGAAGTTTTTGCTATCCCTGAGGCTTCTTAACAGGAGGCCAGCTCGGTTTAAGGCCCTTGGAGATACTCGGCACAAGTAGAGAAAGTTCAGTCCAGTCCTTTCACTGCCCAAGGCAGAAGCAGCAGCTGCAGGCCAATCCAACAAAGCAACAACACAGCAAAGGGGCAGTACTCCTCCTGGCAGCTCTTCCCAGGTTCCTTGATTCCAGTGAGATCTAAAGTCTTGGGGTCTGGGCCCCAATATTTATACCAGCAATTCCTTTGTCCTCTGAAGACAAAGGGGCCTGGACCTAGTTCAAACCAGTTTGGGGTGCATTCTGCCAGAGTGCACCTTCTTCCTTTGTCAGTGTGGGCCAGGGTCCTCAGACGCACCACAGGAGGTGGAGCCAGCATTGTG
Source organism: Lissotriton helveticus (assembly GCF_964261635.1). Classification (NCBI taxonomy): domain Eukaryota; kingdom Metazoa; phylum Chordata; class Amphibia; order Caudata; family Salamandridae; genus Lissotriton; species Lissotriton helveticus. The sequence goes on along the minus strand of NC_136067.1, from coordinate 1,152,211,707 downwards.
GAAGGTGAGCCCAGCCCTATTCAGACACAGACACAGGTGCTACTCCCCCCACCCATCTATGTGTAAATGTGCCTATTCAGCCCTGCTGACATACCCTGTCTCCCCCAGCCCCTGTCGTCACTCACAAACCAGACAGCTAATACACAAGCTAGCAGAGGCAGGCTGGATGGTTAGGTCAGAAAAAAAACGACTTTCTAAAAGTTGCATTTTCAAACACAGAATGTTAAAACCAACTTCACTGAAAGATGTATTTTATCATTCGGAGTTCAGGCATACTAAACTCGAATATCTGATAGAGACTACTAGCCGCAGATTCCTTCATGTAGAATTATCACCAGGCGTGAGACTGGATCCAGAAACTTTTTGCCACAGTATACCTGCGTGCCGGGAGCAGGGCGACATCACGTGACTCCACCCAGGCGTCGTCCGCGCACATGATGTCACCGTGGTCACATAAGCCCCGCCCCGGCGCGCCTGCGTAAGTTTTTTCCTTTTCTGCGTGTAACTCGGATCCGGTGTTGCTGCGGGCCTGTTTGGGGCCCTTTTTCTTCACCAATTGTCTTTTATCTGGTGGAACAGTGTGCGAATGTCTTCGGGCTTCAAAACTTGCACGTTGTGTGGGCGTCTTATGTCTGCAACGTACCCTCACCTCTGGGTCGGATCCACGCTTGGAGGATGTGGTGCTGTTGGGGTGCGGCCCCTTTGGGGTCCCTCCTTCGCGCCACGGCGCCTCTGCCTCGCCGCAAACTCCTTCGAGAGTCCCTGTGGTGTTGCGGGAGGTCGCCAGGGCCCGAGCCCTGCTCGGCCCGAGCCCTGCTCGGCCCTCTGGGCAGGCGAAGGTCTCGTCCAAGGCTGAGCTGATGCCGTCCAGGTGCCGGTGTCTGCTTCGGACAGTGCCACAAGGGTCGGTGACCTCTCCCCTTCCTGCCCTGGGCTGCAGTGGGGTCCCCACCGGGCCTTTCTCGTTCCTCCCCGCAGGCGGCTGCCTCGTCGGAGGGCGAGTGGAAGTTGAGTCGTCTTTGGCACCTCCATATGGGTCGCCGGACCGCCTCCGCTACATTATGGGCTAAGGCTGGCGGAGGACTTTGGGTCACTCCCCTGGTCCATCTCGTCCCTCCACGCAGGCGGCTACCGAGTCGACGCCGTTCTGACCCCGCCCTTTGGCCTCTTCGGTTCCGGCCCTACTCTGGTCCCTGGTGCAGTGTGACTTTGAGGAGCCCTTTCCGGCCTCTCCTTCGGCACCGGATGGTGCAGGCGTCCCACCTCAGGGTGCGGACTCCACGCCGAGATCCAGTGCCTCAACACCTTCTGCACCATCACCTTCCGGCGCCACGTGACCCGGCGTGCCTCTCCCTCCATACCTCTGCTGCCAGTCCGCTCTTAAGGACCGGTTTCCCCTCCCTGCCGCCACTGTTGACTCCGCCGTCCCAGGAGGCCCGCTGGTTGGACTCATGGGGGCGCAACATGTTCGCCTCGACCAGCGCAGCCCAGCGGGCCCTTAACACCTTGTGTGTTTTGGCGAGGGCCTCCTCTTGTCTATGGGACTCGGCTGAGTCTCTGGGTTCCGCGACTTCCCAGGAGACTGTCCAGGTGGACTTACGGCATCATGCGTTGGATGGCAGAGAGCTAGCGGCGTTTATTCTCCACTCCACTCTGGACATCTCGGAGGTGTTGGGCCGGGCTATGACTTCATCAGTCTCCCTCCGTCACCATGCTGGGCTTCGGGACAGCGAATTCCCTGAAAATATTTGGGAACAGCTTATTGACCTTCCGTTTGATGGCAGCCTGTTGTTTCTTTGCTCCGGCTGACTCTGCCATCCAGAGGTTCTTAGCGGGGCTTCATCCTCCTCCTCCTCCTCCTCCTCTGCCTTATTCTCCTCCTCTTCCTTCCCCTACTCAGTGACTGCTGAACTGAGCTGGGTTTGGGCCCTTTGGGCGCCTTTGCTGGAGGTGGTATTTGCTGGCCATTTGGTCCTCCTTGATGAGACTTCTTTGCTTTTGCTTTCTCTTCTGTTGCAGTGGTTCTTCTACAGAGGATTCCCCGTGGTGGGGGACGTACCGTACCCTATGTGGGGTAGTGGTAGCTGTTATATGGCTATGCTCTGCTGAGGAGTGCTGGTTACCTTCGGGTGCCCGTTCTTCATGGCATTTCTGTATATTGCTATTGCTTCTTGAGGTTGTGTGCGCGGCCCTTGTAGTGGTAGGTCCGGCCATTCCTCTCCTTCCTGCTCTTGTGCTGAGGGTTGGGCTACTTAAGTGTCCTTCATGATTCTGGCGGCTTATGGTTATAGCTGCCGCTCTGGCTGGCCTGTTGTCCTCCCTCTGGGTGGGCTTGCCTCTTCCTTGGTTTCCTCGGACACTCAGATCTTCGTCTTGTTCCTCTGCCTGTCCTGGCGTTGGGTGGAGGCTCGGTTGCCCTGGAGTTGGAGTGGGGTGTCTCGGCCTCTCCGGCCTTGTCCTTGGTTCCCCTGTGTGAATGTAGTGGCCTCCACTCTCCTTCTTCCTCCTCTATCCCTCTGGGGCTGCTGGCATTTGACTTGTGGGGTTCCTCTGCCTGGTAGGGACGAGGTTGCCTCCCTGGTTCAAGGGGCTGGTTACCTGTGGGCCTTCTGTCCTGTCCAGACTGGCGGGGTCCTTCTTAGACCCTCCTTCCCCGGGGTTATTGCTAGGGTATCTATTCTACGTGAAGGAATCTGCTGCTAGGATTCTCTACCAGATGTACAAGTTGCTTACCTTCGGTAACGATGTATCTGGTAGAGACAATTCTAGCCGCAGATTCCTTCACGGCCCGCCCTTCCTCCCGGTTCTGTGAGGACCCCTGGGCCGGTTCTTGCTACTCGCCTCCCAGTGGGGGCGATGTCCTCTGTGAGTGCCTTCTTTTGTTCTTCATGGTGGTTCTGTCTGGTTGCTGTTCTTCCCTCCTCTTTGGTTCTGGGAAGATGGGGCTTCTGGTGTTCCTATGCCCCACTGCTATGGCTGCTCCAGGTCGGGGAGGTTTCCTTCCATCTTTCCTTCCTTCCTCTTGCTGTTAGGGGCCTGGCCACTCTACCCCCTATGGGTTGGGACTCTCTGGTCCCGCCTTACCCTTGTTCTTGGGGGGTGGATGCCCTCTAGGCTGGGGTGGGTGGAGTTTGGTCGTTCCTGTCTGTTGGGGATGTCTCTCCTTTCTTTTTTCAGGGGGTGGTTGTAGGCCAGCTAGGTGTGACATGACTTTTACGCAGGTCCCTGCTCTCAGGGTTAGAGGTGGGGGATGGCTGTCTAGGTGTTGGTTGGGTGGCTGCTCAGGGCTCTGCTCTGTTCTTCCTCTCTTCTTGTCCTTGGACACTGCGGTGTTGCACTGTTTGTATAGGGTTTCCTTTTTGTATGCTGTTTCGTACACTGTTCCCATGCTCCCACAGTTTTTTATTGGTGGTTCCGCGTTGTGGTGCGGAAAAGTTCTCCAAAGAAAACTGACGTAGGCGCGCCGGGGCGGGGCTTATGTGACCTCGCTGACGTCACGTGCGCGGACGACGCCTTGGTGGAGTCGCGTGATGTCGCCCCGCACCCTGGCGCACAGGGAGGCTGTGGCAAAAAGTTTCCGGATCCAGTCTCACGTCTGGGGATAATTCTACTTGAAGGAATCTGCGGCTAGACTCGTCTCTACCAGATACATCGTTACCAAAGGTAAGGAACTCATACTTCTACCATGTTCCCTGAGTCAGTTAGGATCATAGGACGTAATGATCAAACTGCCCATTCTGGCCTATGGAGAACAAGTAGCCTTGCAATAGTGAAAAACGAAGTAGGCTGTTATTCACCATCAGGACATGCCACACACACCAGGGCATGTCCTACCTTTTACATACAATGCACCCTGCCCTTGGGGGTACCTTGGGCCTACCTTAGGGGTGACTCACATGTAGAAAAGGGAAGGTCTAGGGTCTTGCAAGTGTGTGCACTTGTCAAGTCGACATGGCAGCCCCAGGCTGCGCACAGGCTCTGCAGTGGCAGGCCAGAGTTACACTTTACGGGCTGTTTGCGTGGGTGGCACAATCTAGTGCTGCAGCCCACCAACAGCATTTGATTTATAGGCCCCAGCACTCGAAGTGCACTTTAGTAGGGACTGACACATAAATCAAATATGCCAATCATGGAAATACCAATCCATAACACATTTTATACAGGAGCACTTGCACTTTACCACTGGACAGCAGTGAGGAAAGTGCGCAGAATCATTACACCAGCAGAAACAGAGTCAAAACCAGGAGATCAGAAAGCAAAAAGTCAGGGGAAACACCCAAAAGATGGCAAGTCTTAACAGTCACTCAGGCCCTCGTCAGCAGCAGACCGGACTACGGCAGCACCCTCTACGCGGGAACCACGGTCAAACTTCAGAAGCGACTCCAACACATCCAGAATGCCTCTGCACGTCTCATCCTATATGTGCCCTGCCACAGCCACATCACAGAACACCTGAGAAATCTACACTGGCTCCCTGTCAACAAGAGGATCACCTTCAAACTCTTCACCCACGCACACAAGGCACTCCACAACACAATGTCACTCTGTGGGCACTCGCGGACTACCTTATCTGTCGGACGTTACCTTGAATTCTGTTATCTTGGTCCCCTGGAGCACTCGGCTCGGATTGTAATGCTGCTTTCATCGTTGAACAAATGCCTCTTGGTTTGTCCATATAGGTCATCGGAAAACAAGATTATTTTCACTATGAAAATATTCAACTTATTATCCAAGATTTGTGGTATTTAAGCAGCCACGAGAATGTAGACTCCCCGCCTGGTTGGCCGAGACTAGCCTTTCTAGGCCTACGGCTCCACCTAGTGGATGGGTGCACAGATACAAACTCATTTGCAGCTATCCTTAAACGCTTTTTCCTTGGGATATTCCATTTATTATTATTGTTCAGACTCATCGGCCTAATCACCCTGTTTTTTTTCACCTGCGTCTATAAACTCATCTTGTGTGGTCTTCCACCTCTGTAAGGGCCCCATGGACTCTTGACACAAATGTACCTTCACACCCTGAAGAGGGTGATACCCCGGACAGGTGGTGGTAACACCGAAACGCGCGTCGGCCTGTTTTGATTTTTCTTGTCGCTCACATATGCATCTTACCGTCTGATTTATGTAAAACAAATCAATGTTGATTTAATTCATGTTCTCAATCTATTTACATAAAGTTACATTGTAACCTTTTGGTGCATAACTTTATAAGCTTTGGACTGTACATCAGCAATCCGACTGCTCTATGAAGGAAAAATCTGTTCTATTGTTGCATATGTATAGGGATCTTGTATCATAACCAGGTATAATCTTTGATGAATGTTAAGTGTGGGTTCACGGTTTGAATGGGTTTACTTGAGTGTGAAATTGCATGAATGGCTGTATGGAAGGTAGTCCATGGAAATGTTCACGTTAAGGGCCAGTGTAATTGTTGTATACATTTTATTGTGTAAAGATATGATTCATGTATTGATTTGTTGTCTTTGAACAATAGCGAAACAAAAAATAAAATGATGTTTAACCCCTTCGCTGCTAGGCCTTTTCCCCTCCTGTGCTAAGCCTTTTTTTGGCGATTTGGGTCAGTGTGCGCTTAGGCCCCTGTAACTTTTTGACCACATAAGGTATCCACGCCAAATTTGCGTCCTTTTCTTCCAACATCATGGGGATTCTAAAGATACCCAGGGTTTGTGGATTTCCTTGGAGGGGTCCCAGAAATTAAGCAAAATACAGTAACATTTTTGTTTTTTTCAGAAAAATGGGGAAAACGGGTTGCAAATGAAAGCCTCTGTGTTTTTCCCTGCAAATGTTATCAAAAAAGGGTTTCTGGGGCTGAAATCAGCATTTTCTCAGCTTTTAGGAAATGACAGTCTTTTGTCAGAGAACCAATATTTTCCACACAGTTTTGGCATTTTTCTGGGACATAGCCTATTTTTGCTATTTTTAGTGCTTCCAACCTCCTTCAAGTTAATGGAAAAAAATGAGTACAAAAGCAATAATGGATCCTGGAAAGCTATACATTTTAGAAAAGTAGACAAACTTCTGAATTCAGAAAGGGGTCATTTGTCTAAATCCATGAAGGTTTCTTTATAGAAATTAACAGTTAAATATTTGAAAAATTGAAAATTAGTTGAAAAAAACAGCCTTTTGTCTCAACGTTTTCACCTGTAACTTCTTTTAATTTTGTCAGCTCTTTGAAAGCAATATACCGTTACATCCGTTAGACCTTCCTGGTAGTGGGGATATACAGGACTTGTAGTTTCGCCCAGAACCCGACGAACCCAGAGCCAAAAACTGAGCAGCAACTTGCAATGGTTTTTTATTATGTATCGGGTATAGGGCAATTATTCTGGGAAAATGTATACATGGAAAAATCGGTATGAAAGACACCTATGTATTTCTGAATTGGGTACAAATTATAGAGTTTAGAAACAGTATATATTTTCACATTTTCAAAATTGGGAATACTCATACTAGCATGAGAATTATTGGTCATTTTTCAAAATGATTTTTTTTTACACAATGTCTTTCATTTTGAAGGGAGAAATGCATGAAAACTCAATAGGTAATTGTTGATTTACAAATCTGATTTACCCAAAGTCTCCCGATAAAAACGGTACCTCACTTGTGTGGGTTGGCCTTGTGCCTGCGACAGGAAACGGGGCAAAATGCAACGTGGTCATACCTCAATTTCGCAGTTAAAAATTGACCCTTTTTTTGCAAAGTGCCTACCTGTAGTTTTTGCACCCTAGCTCTGCCGGCACCTTGGGAAACCTAGCAAACCTATACATTTTTGAAAAGTAGACACCCTGGGGAATCCATGATGGGGTGACTTGACTGCTTCCCACCAGGTTCTGTTACCCAGAATTCCTTGCAAACCTAAAAAAGTGTACAGAAAAACACATTTTCCCCACATTTCTGTGGTGGAAAGTTAAGGAATCTGCGTGGATCCACAAATTTCCTTCCATCCTGCGTTCCCCAAACTCTTCCGAGAAAAATGGTACCCCACTTGTGTGGGTCGGCCTAGTGCCTGCGACAGGAAACGGCGCAAAACGCAACCTAGTCACACCTCAATTTCGCAGGGACAAATGACCCTGTTTTGGCAAAGTGACTAGCTGTAGTTTTTGAATTCTCGCTCTGACGGCACCTAGGGAAACCTAGCAAACCTATACATTTTTGAAAACTAGACACCCAGGGGAATTCAGGATGGGGTGACTCCACTGCCTCCCACCAGGTTCTGTTACCCAGAATCCCTTGCAAACCTAAAGAATTGGGGGAAAAAACGCATTTTCCTCACATTTCTGTGGTGGAAAGTTCTGGAATCTGCGTGGATCAACAAATTTCCACCCACCCCGTGTTTCCCAAAGTCTTATGAGAAAAATGGTACCTCATTTGCCTGGGTCTGCGACAGGAAACGGCGCAAAACGCAACGTGGTCGCACCTCAATTTCGCAGTGAAAACTGGCCCTTTTTTGGCAAAGTGCCTACCTGTAGTTTTTGAACCCTAGCTCTGCAGGCACCTTGGGAAACCTAGCAAACCTATACATTGTTGAAAACTAGACACCCAGGGGAATTTAGGATGGGGTGACTCCACTGCCTCCCACCAGGTTCTGTTACCCAGAATCCCTTGCAAACCTAAAAAATGTGAAAAAAACGCATTTACCTCACATTTCTGTGGTGGAAAGTTCTGGAATGTGCGTGGATCAACAAATTTCCATCCACCCCGCGTTCCCCAAAGTCTTATGAGAAAAATGGTACCTCACTTGCCTGGGTCTGCCTAGTGTCTGCGACAGGAAACGGTGCAAAACGCAACGTGGTCCTACCTCAATTTCGCAGTGAAAACTGGCCCTTTTTTGGCAAAGTGCCTACTTGTAGTTTTTGAACCCTAGCTCTGCAGGCACCTAGGGAAACCTAGCAAACCTATACATTTTTGAAAACTAGACACCCAGGGGAATTCAGGATGGGGTGACTCCACTGCCTCCCACCAGATTCTGTTACCCAGAATCCCTTGCAAACCTAAACAAATTGGGGAAAAAACACATTTTCCTCACATTTCTGTGGTGGAAATTTCTGGAATCTGCGTGTATCCTCAAATTTCCTCCCACCTAGCGTTCCCCCAGGTCTCCCGATAAAAATGGTACCTCACTTGTGTGGGTAGGCATAGTGGCTGCAACAGGAAAAGGCCCAAATTGTACGGTGGAGACTTAAATATTACCTATAGCAAAACGACCTTATTTGGGGGGGGGGGGCACCTGAGTTTTTTGCCTTTGTGCTCCGCGGCCATCTTTGGAAACTACCAAACCCAAACAGGTCTGAAAACTAGACACCTGGGGGTGTCCAGGGAGGTATGGCATGCGTGGGTCCCCCAACGTTTTCCTACCCAGAATTCCCTGCAAACCTTAAAATTAGGTTAAAAAAACACTTTTCCATACATTTTTGCATGGGATCTCCGTGCCGGCACAAATATGCTACCACCCAGTGTTCCCCTTGTTCGCCCGAGTAAAATGATACGTCACTTGTGTGTGTGGGCAAACACTCACCTGGCTCCTTAAACGCGCTGGAAACAAATGGCTTCCAGCGCGTCCAGCGCTTCCTGATGACGTCGGCGCGTGATGTGCCTGCTGACGTCACCAGGAAGCGTGGGGGGGCCCGGGGCGGGCAGCGGAAAGTCTTCCGCTGCCACCCCTGCACCAAACACAACAATCGATATGTCCCAGGGGGGGGAGCGCCAGCGCTCCCCCCGAGGGCTGTGCTGATGACGGAGCGGTTCCGTCATCAGCACAGCCCAACTGACGCTGATGACGGAACCGCTCCGTCATCAGCGTCGAAGGGGTTAAATAATTGACATATATTCTTTTGATTAAGCACATGGCATAGCCTGAGTGGTATATTTATTCAACAACTTAATTGCATTCTTAGAAATAACTAGGTAGAGCAGCTTGTTAGATTTCTGATACCTCCACAACACCGGACCAGCATACCTCTACACACGACTCTCGTACGATGCCTGGCCTCACCTTGGGGGTGCCAAGTAGAGGGCATCTCACAGGGAAAGCCAGGAAGGGTTCCACAGTGGTATACAGCGCGAGGATGCCTGAAAGGTGATAGTGCGCTTTACAAGTATACATACATTTACATTTACCTTCTACACCCCGAACCGCCAGCTCCGCTCCGCCGATGGCGCCCTCGCAACTGTCTCACGGATCCGAAGAACGACCACCGGCGGAAGATCGTTCTCCCACCTCGCCGCCAAGACCTGGAACATCCTCCACATAGACCTAGGACAGAACCAGGACCTACTGACCTTCAGGAGACGCCTGAAGACCTGGCTGTTCGAGCAGTAGCAACACCCTCCCCCTTCAGATCCTTTAAACCCTCACGGGTGAGTAGTGCGCTTTATAAATGATTGATTGATTAGGAGCAGCTCTGAGGCTTGTAGGCCTCCTGCATCCTGATTGTTGACCATTGCAACTGGCACATGCGGGCTCTGCAGTGGGATCAGACATTTTAGTGGACTCAATACCAAGAAAATCTTTTGGATTCTATCCAGGTGTTGGAGAAGACTGTGAAAGACTGTGATGGCTACTTGACCACATTGCAACAATGGCAGATCATTCTACTGGCTGCACCCAGAACTAACAGTTGTGATGAATGCATCATTGCTAGTTTGGGGAGGTCATCTAGCAGTGCTGGAGATCAGAGATCTTTGGTCTCCGGCAAAGATCCTCCTCCACATCAACTTGTTGGAGTTTCAAGCTATTCATTCCTTCCTGCCATCAGGGATGAACAAGTACAGGTGCTCACAGACAACACGACCGCCACGTGTTGCTGCAACAGACAGGGCAGTGTGTGGTAATGGATCCTGTGCCTGGAAGCTCTACAACTATGGAAGTGGCTGAATGCTCAAGGCAGCTCCCCGAGGGCCTAGCAGCTGGAAGGATCTTAAAACGCCAAAGAGGTCAAACTCGGCTGACGTTGCCTATTGGATCACAAATATCAGTTACAATCGGAGCTGCCTTAAGGTGGTTTCTAGCAATGTGAAACCTTGGCTCAATCTGTTTGCTACTGCAGAGAACGTGCACTGTCCAAGCTTTTGCATGTTGGGATTCCAAAGGTGGTTTTCCCTCAGAGCCACCTTTTGCCCGGACTGGGGTCACGACTCCTGTATGGATTTCTGCCTCTCCCTCTCATACTTCGGGAGGACCTCCTCTTGCAACTGCACCAAGTATACACAACCTAGAACTTCATGCTTGGAGACTTGAACAGCAACAGCTGATAGATTTTGATCTTCAAAAGTAGTTGGAGTCATCCTGGTAGCAAGGCATCCTTCCATCAAAACTGTATATGCAGCATGCTGGGTTTGTTGTGTCCTGTGAGAATCCTTGTGTTTGCTTTGTTCGCCCTTAGTTGGCAGGGTATTCCCAGACGTGGTCCCTTGCTCACTTTGCCATTGGATTCAAGCTAGCCTGGCTGAAGAGGGGTGTTACCCCAAAACCGGTCCCAGGATGCTTGTTTCCAGTCCAGGATAGACATGACTTGGCAGTTCAGGCTGGACTGTTCCCATGAGGCACAGGGTCAAGGCTGATTTGCATATGGCCATGTCTGAACTGGGGTGGTGTGGTGAGCAAAAAAACAATGGATTTCGGCCCAGATCTTTGTACTGGGGTGAATGTATGACATTGTTCTGCATTCTGTCCATCAACTGTTGTTTTTGCATTTGTCACCCCGAGTGGGACGGGTATGCTCTGACGTGAGTCCCGTGCTCTCCACGCCACTGGAGTCAAGCTATCCTGGCTGAAGACGGCTGATAGCCAGAAACCGGTCCTAGGATGCTTGATTCCGGTCCAGGGAAACATGGCTTGGCAGTTCGGGTGGACTGTTCCTATGAGGCACAGGGTAAAGGCTGATTTGCATATTGCCATGTCTGAACAGGGTGGTGTGGTGAGCAAACAAACGATGGATTTAGGCCCAGATCTCTGTACTGAGGTGAATGTATGACATTGTTCTGCATTCTGTCCATCAACTGTTGTTTTTGCTCTATTCTAGTGGGCACCTTGCACCAGTCCAAACGACCCTTATTGATGGTAGGTTGTAAAGTCAACCTTGTAGAAAGCTATCCTAGTGGTAGCAGTGGAGAGCAGCCTTCAGGCTAAGACTTAGAGGCGAGTTAAGCATGTTGTTTTTACCAATTATAATCTCTTGAATGATCAAATGAAAGCACACCACACAAGGTATATATCAAATATATATGTATTTATTCTAAACACAACCCCTCTGAACTCTTTATGAGGTCGGAGGTAAAAGTACAATACAAGGAACTTGATTAGCATACGATAAGTTGCACAGTATACGTTATGCCCTAGGGGCCTCACAAACCATGTACTAAAATAGTGGTATCAGAACCACGTGTGGAATAGAAAGCAGGCCTAGGGCCTCTGGAATCGCTGGGGCTGGCTAGAACCACCAAAGGTTAGGATGTAGGAGGCCCACAGGAGACGCATGCAGTGTCTAAACACAGCGCGGGTTACCATTGACTTTCTATGGAGAACAAACCAGTTACAATTTTACAGTTGAAGGACACTTCTATGTTAACTACGATGGAACCCTTTTAGACTAGAACACTTCGAGAGTCAAGACCCACAGGAGCACCGTAGTACTAGTGTTACCTCACCCAGGGAAGGCGGGTGCATAGGTGTCTTTTGGTGTCAGGTTTCGTCATCGATTCCAATGGAGAGCTGCGAAGAAGTGCTGCAGGCGACCAGAGGAAAAGTGTCCGGCTGGATCCAAGGGTGGATCGAAGATCTGAAGAACCTGAAAGCAGAAGGGGTAGAGTCTGGGTCACTAGCCAGTGACCAGGATGGCGATGGGAAGCTGCCAGCCAATGTCGGGTGATTTCAGGTGAAAGAGGTGAAGCTTGTCTCTTCAACCACGTGGTCCAGGAGGCGTTGACGACGACCAGGAGCTGAATATGAGTTGCCCCACGAAGGATCTAGTTGACTGCGGTGTCGGAATCCAGTTTGGACCCAATAAGCCTTGGCAAACGCAATCCATGCAGAATGTCGAGATTGGCTCTGGTGCAGACCAGCAATGTCTGAGGGACTTCTCCTTTGGAGAGAAGTGGGGGCATGTCTGGAGCAACCAGGAAAGCTCACTAAATCGAAGATTGGCCTTCGAGGGGGCTCACTAGCAAACGGACTAGGAACCGCGAAGGCGCGTCGAGCTGAAATGCACAAAGCGGGCCCACGGGACACTCGTGGAGTGTGGCCCTCTGAGCTCAGGTGCAAAAGTTGCTCGGGGCAGGGGCTTCAAATACCCCAATGCACAACTTCGGGATACCTCGGGAAGTAGGTGCAGTTTGCAAAATGCAGGATGTCCAGGAGTTCCGGTCCCACATCTCTTGTGTCAGCTACGGGTCTCAGCTTTGCTGGGATCTCGGGTCAGCTTCAGAGATGTCTGGAAGTCCGTGTCCTGTGTCGCAGATTCTTCGGGATCCGGCGGGAGCCTTGAGAATGCAGACCGGCAAAGATGCAGTTGGTGCCTGTTTGAACAGGGTGGTCACTCCTTGACCACAAGGGAGATTTCTTTCGTCTTCCAGTCGATATGGAATGTCGAAGGTCCAAGATATATGTTGCAGTGTTTCGTCCAGGGTAATCTAAAGTCCTAAGGACTGGGATCCTATTCTTATAGTAAGTTTAGGGGTTGGACTAACTCTAGGGTCCCACCTATGGGAGGACCTGGGGAGGGGGTGGTTATACCCCTTCCCCTTTGTCCAGTTTCGCACCAGAGCTGGGGCTGAGTGCCCCAGCAACCGGTTTGAACTGGGAAATGCATGGAGCGCCTTGTGTGCCCCAGGTAGTGTCTGAAAAGCATTCACTGAATGCAACCCACCCTGCCCCAATACACTAAACCCTGTCTGGGGAGGTGCCAGCACCTCCCCAGGACAGGAAAAACCTATTGTCCAGGCCTCCCCTGCCGGAGTTTCGTCCAGCAGCAGGAGGGCAGACTCGTTTCTGTGGCAGCAGCATCCATTTTGTGATGCTGGGGCTCTGCTTAACTTTAACCGGGTTTACCAGTAACTACATGTCTTCTCCCTCTAGAAGGGTGGAATGCTACCCCCGCCACCAGAACTGGCGGGGGGAGGAGGTAGTATTCCAAAGTGTTTGACACCTTACACAACATGTTTTGATAAAGCCAAACCAAAGTTAGCATTAACCGCGAGGATCATAATGCACTTAAGAGTATATGGTATGGCTATATCATAGAACAGCTATAAGGAGATGGTTCCGAAAGCTGCAGACTTATAGGTTAATATGTGTATATATATATATATATATATATATATCAGACCACAAAAGTAAAGAATTCGGCACTCCGCTTAGTAGAAGTAATTGGATTTATTTAGCACACTGTGATCGCCTACGCGTTTCGAACCAGATGGTTCCTTCTCACGGCAGCTTTAAAACAGTTGTCCTACTTCACTTTCATTATTTATATGCAGGGGGCATAGTGATGCATTCTGGGATATGCAGTTTTATGCAATTTAGTACTTACATCATACTGTTTTTTGTATGTGTGATGTTAGTGGCATTGTTTCGCGGTCTGGCATTTAAATCATACATTGAAAAATATTCATTTTTGTCAATGCTACACAATGTGTTAAAACGTTCTTATTTTCGGCTGAGTGCCCGGCTGCCATTTAATATGTTTCTAAGCATGCATAATGTCCCAAGTTAGCAGTACTGGGGCGACTAGGCAGTGTTATGCTGTACACATAAGAATACCCATTGTCCTTATTATTTGAGCTGATATTCTAGCAATTCATTTGTGTGAACAGAAAGTCTATATATCTAGGGCTGAGTGCCCTTACCACTGCCATGTATCAGTCACCTCCGAATGCCCATATTCAATATCCAACGATCAAGCTAAAAGTGGATCGATAATTCCAAGTTCTTAGTTCTGCACTGCAGAGGCAGTTCATGTCCATTGCTGGTTTGTATTTACAGTGTGTTGAGCAGCACTTGATGTTTATTTAAATTGTTCCATAGCAGATTAGAGATGGAAATACAGTTCCTCATCCCCGTTCAATCCTGTAGGTTGCTTTGTTTTGAATCGCATGATTAGTTTTGATTCAAGTCTACGTAGTATCAGTTTTCTGTTCCCGCCTCGTTCGTGCTGTTGAATCGTTGCCAGGCCAAAGAATTGAATATCCTTCCATGTTTTGTTAGTCTGGCTGGTAAGGTGTTTTGCCATGGCATAAGCAAAGTCCCCATTTTGTATGGCGCGAATATGCTCCAAGATTCTCTTTTTCAGGGGGCACGTCGTGCTTCCAATGTAGCTCTTGCCGCAGTAACATTGAAGCATGTATACTACGAAGCTAGTTTCACAAGTTATGTATTCTCTTATTGTAAACGTTTTTTTGCTGGATCTTTTATGGTCTTGAGATTTTTTCCTATCTTGCAGGCCTTACAGGTATTGCATTTTACAAATCCTTTCTTCTTGTCTGTTAGCCAGTTTTTGTTTTTTTTTGTCTCAAAATGGCTGTGTACCAAGTGATCCGAGAGGTTAGGCGCTCTCCTGTAGGTGATTAGCGGTCGTTCGCCTACATTTTTGCCTATATCTGGATCTTTCTGGATTAAATGCCAATACTTTTTTTATTTTTTTTATTTTTTTTTAAGACCTTTATTGCGTCAATAGGAGTGGTACACAGCTTGTGTGCCTACAACCTGTAGTATACAGGCCGGCAGCGCTTTCAAAGAGTGTCGAGGCAAACAATACAATTCTATCAGGGGAAAAACTCAGGGAACACAGCATGTCGCCTACAACCCAACAGGGCCGGCCGCGTGAAAATGTATCACAAGCAGGTAGGACTATCGGTCACTGCCATTTCAATAGTGTAGAGAAAGTAAACAGGCAACCTATGAGGTCTCATTTTACAATAACTCATAAATCTGAACAACAACTTGGGGATCAGTGTAACCTTCCCACTCATCAACAATCCCACCATACGCAGTATAAGGTGAAAAGTATCGATCAGCACTTAGTGTCCCCACGCTGCAAGGCTTGCATGTGTTCGAGCCTACGTGGGTGAGTGCCTGCTGGTGGTGGGCGAGGAATGGAGAGTAACGGAGGAGGGAGGTTCTAACGTGGATTGCGTTATGATGTAGGAAAACATCTAATACGTAGTGTCGCATATCAGGTAGATGGCTACTGGGAAGTGGTTAATGAGCGGGGAGTGATAGGCGAAAAGTGAGGGAACACGTAGACTAGAGTCCTCGTTGGTCAGTAGAATGTGGCTATCCTACATTGTGGACGGTAGGCTTGTAAGGGCAGAGCGGCGGTATGAGGGCGCGTCTATAGTATCGGGTTACAGATAGAGGCGCGTCTGGTATATGAACCCGCATCAGGCTATTCGTGTTGTGTTGCAGTGTTTGTCGTGTGTTCAGGCATTACGCGTGGGTCTGAATCTGGGTCAGCCTCGGTCTGGTGTTTGAGTAGGTACGCTGTGAACGGGCCCCAGAGGTCCTTAGGACGTGATGTGTGTGGTAACATTGCTGCATAATTATGTAATTGATCTTGCCAGGTGGACATAGAGGTCAGCCAGACTTTAAACTTGGGGGCGCGGCCGTGGCCCCATCTGCAGGCAAGTTGTCGTTTCGCTAAGAGAAGCCCCAGAGCAAACAATTTACGGTTGGTCTTCAGCTCGGGGGGAGTGAGTCCTAGCAAGGCGATTCTCGGACATGGTGGGATTGTAGTATCCACGATGTCCGACAAGGCTTCAAACACCTCCACCCAGTAGGAAGCGACTGGGGAGCAGGTCCACGCCAGGTGCATGAAGTGGGCGCCCGAGTGGTTGCAGCGGAGGCACCTGTCATCTTTGCGTAGGCCAAAGCGATGTAATTTAGCAGGAGTGTGATAGAGGCGGTGGAGGAATTTAAAGTGCAGTATTCTGAGGCGGGCATTACCTGTCACTGAGTTGGTATGGGAGCAGCTCAATTCCCACTGGTCATCCGTGAGTGGTACGTCGAGATCACCATCCCATTCAGCGCGCGCTCGAAGGGTAGGAGGCGTTGCGACCGAGTACGCATACTTGTATAACATAGAGACGACATGTTTCGGGGCAGTAGACTGGAGTAGTGCATGCAACGGCGCTATAATTTCGGGCTCGCTCGGGAAGTCGGGAGTGACTGCCTTAACGCCGTGCCGCAATCGTGCATAAAGGAAAGTGTCCATGGTCGTGGGGGCCTGATCCCCGAATAGGTGGGCAGCGGAGCGGAATTTCCCTGCCACATACAGATCGCCCCACTTATGAAGTGCTAGCCTGGTAAGCATTTTGCGACCTAGTTCCTCGCAGGCGATGCTCAGTCTGGGGTCATGGGCGATAGGCATAAGCGGGGAGTAGAGGAAGGCAATGTCCGCCCGGGTCGCAATCCTATGCCAGGCCAAAACAGTACAATCCACAGTGGTGGGATCACGCTCAGTCACCCGAGGTTCCGTGTAGAGATATCCTGAAGGCATAGCAGGCCTCATATACCCATCCTCCACGGCTAGATGTGCCATGAAGGGCGGAGGTCGGAGCCAGTAGGCCGCGAAGTGAGCCTGTGCACAATCATAGTAGAGGCTGAAGTTGGGAACTTCGAACCCGCCCTGATGGTAGGGCAGTTTCAGCGTTGAAAGTGCTAACCTGGCCTGTTTACCGCCCCAGATCAATCTGGACAGTTGGGAATCAAGTGCGCGGAAGAAGTGCGACCCAGGGCTGTAAGGGATGTTCGTGAATAGGTACAATAGTTTGGGAATTATAATCATTTTGATCAGGGAGACACGCCCCGCCATGGAGAGTGGGAGATGAATCCACTTAGTGATAGTGTCCGTTAATTTGTCCAGGACGGTGCCATAATTCGCCCTAATGAGGGTTTCGCGGCTTCTGGTGATAGTTATGCCCAGGTACCTTATCTCGTCTCCCTCCCACACCAGGGGGTAATCGAGAGCGAACTGCGTGGTTCTATCCGTAAGGGGGAATAAGGCTGATTTTGACCAGTTGATTTGGACCCCAGCGATAGCTCCGTATTTAGTGATCTCCCGCAGGAGAGGGTTCAGATTGTCTTTCGGCTTATGGACATATAGGGTCATGTCGTCAGCATAGAGTGAGACGAGTATCTGCCTTTCAGGGTAAATCAAAGAGCGCTGGTTGTGGTGTTGTCGGAGTTTGGCGGCTAGGGGTTCGATAGCAATCGCAAAGAGGACCGGGGATAAAGGGCATCCTTGCCGGGTGCCTCTTTGTATTTCGAAGATGTCGGATCTAGCACCATTCAGCAGGACCGCCGCATGAGGTTTATTATAAAGAAGCTTAATCCAGGCAATAAAACTGTAGGGGATGCCCATACGTTCCAGCAATGCAAATAAGTAATCCCATTCCAGGGAGTCAAAAGCTTTGGTAGCGTCTAGGAACACCACCGCGGCTTCACATCTGGGAGTGATGTCTTGTAAGATTGTCTGTAGCGTGCGTAAGTTATGAGATGTAGCACGATTCGGGACAAAGCCTGCTTGATCCGGGAGGACCAATCGCTCCATAAGGAGGTTGAGGCGAGTGGCCAATACTTTAGCCAATATCTTAACGTCTGTATTTAGTAGGGAGAGGGGTCTATACGAATCGCAGCGCTCAGGGGGTTTGCCTGGCTTCAAAAGGGAGGTGATGAGGGCTTCTCTCATGCTGAATGGCAGCGAACCCTCCTCAAAGGCGGTATAGTACACTTGTAGCAGAATAGGAGCTAAAACGTGGATGTAGGCTTTGTAAAAATCTATAGGAAGGCCGTCCGAGCCAGGGGCCTTGCCGGATTTCATACTCATTATAGCGTCCTTGATTTCATCGAGTTCTAATGGGTGGTGGAGGAATGTTTGTTGGGTCGGGCCCAGCCAGGCTATAGCCGTGTCTGCGAGATAGGAGCCCAGATTGAGTTCCTCTCGCCGATGTGAGGAATAGAGTGTCTTGTAGTGGTTGGTCAGGACATCGAGTTGGCTGGGGAGGTCTCTATGTGGGGTGTCCTCCTCGTCCATCAGGGTAGTAATATAATTGTGATGTCTCAGTGGCCGAACGGTCGAGGCAAGCGCCCTACCTGGCCTGTCGCCCTCTCCGTACACACGCGCAATGTATGGTTTCCCCAGAAAGTTACATTCCTTCTCAGCCTCAGTGGCGTATTCGTCAATTTTGCGACGAAGTCGCACCCTAGCCGCATTATCATGCCTGCTGTGGACCAACTCACGTTCCAGTTCCTTGAACTCAAGTTCAAGGCGTCGCAATGAGCCTCTAAGTGCTTTAAGGACCCCTCCCCCTTTTGATAGGCACCACCCCCGGACAGTGACTTTAAATGCTTCCCAGACCGTGGCCATATTAGCAACAGAGTTGATATTGCGGTCAAAAAAGTCAGTGATGTCCTGTTCCAATTCCGCTTTAAAAGCGGTGTCAGTGAGGTGTGCAGGGTTCAACCGCCAGGATAGATATGGGGAGATTAAAAGGGGGACACGCAGGGAAAGGAGGACCGGAGAATGATCCGACAGAGTGCGTGCAAGGTGTAGGGATTTCACAATCCAGGGGGCCATGCCAGGGGTTAGAAAAATGTAGTCCAACCTGGCCCATGTGGAGTGCACTGCTGAGAAGTGTGTGCCCTGTTTTAGGGAGGGATGTAGGTGCCGCCAGGAGTCAATTAAGTGATGGTCGTCTACTATACCCTGTAGGGTGCGCTGGGTGTGGGTGTAGTGCGTTGGTTGCGGATGCGACCTATCCAGCCCCGGCAGTAGAGCGGTGTTAAAATCCTCTCCCAACACTACGCGGGCAATGTCTAGCGACTGGATCTTACCCCACATATTGA
The DNA here is from genome assembly GCF_964261635.1 of Lissotriton helveticus. Classification (NCBI taxonomy): domain Eukaryota; kingdom Metazoa; phylum Chordata; class Amphibia; order Caudata; family Salamandridae; genus Lissotriton; species Lissotriton helveticus. The sequence goes on along the minus strand of NC_136067.1, from coordinate 1,152,192,846 downwards.
GAAGCGGCTCCGGGTCATCAATATTGGGGCCATAGTAACAGGCAAAAAGTATCCGATGGGTATGTAATGTGCCCCAGACCATACAGTACCTCCCTCCCGAATCCACCTCAGTCCCCTCTGGAGTGAAGCCCAATCCTTTCTTCACCAGTATAGCCACGCCTCTGGAGTAGGTAGAGTAGGATGCAAATACCCTGTGAGTAGCCCATCTCGAGGCAAAGAGGGGGAGCCCAGCGGGGGGGAGGTGCGTTTCTTGCAGCAAGGCGATGGAGATACCGTGTCTGTCTAGATAGCCCAGTATCTGTCTTTTCTTTCTAGGGTCGTTCAGCCCCCTTACATTCCACGACACCAGATGAAAGTCAAGTGTGGGGGGTCCAGCAGTCATTTCTTCCATCTAACCCATGAAAATAAATCATAGCAAGTATATGCGACAAACGCGATTAGACACTTAGAATTAAAATCACCAACCATTGAAATTCGTAAATTCGTCCCCCTCACCCCTCCCCGTTCTCGGGACATTGCAATATCAGTAGCATTAGAACCTAGGTAAGACATAACCAATCCCAACAAATACAACCCCTTGTCACGCCAAGTCCCAGTGTATTTTGTCATGTACGTTATTCCAGATAGCATGCAGGTGGTTGGGGCAATAGACACTGTGGCATGACATTCCCACCCACCCCTACCCACTACGGCAACCCAAACCTGCCGAGAAGAAGAATCCCACCCCCTCCCAAAACAACCCCCGAAATTAAAAACAAGAATCATTAACAACCCACCTCCCAACCTTAGAAAGGTAGAGGTTCGCAGGGGAATGCCCATTGGGGGTTTGAACTAGGGGCACCAGACCAGCCCCCCCACCTCCCTACTTACACCCGCCCAAAGGAGCGGGACGGAGGTGGGTGATCGAGCACACAGGTTAACATTTGACCAAAGAAATATAAGCATCATAACGAGCATCTCACCGGCACATGGAGCAAGTGCGTCGCCACAGACCCATCTCTAGCCTATCAAGGGATTGGCAGTCCAAAATGCAATGGAGGGAGTAGCTCAACAAATGCGGAGGCCTCCGGCCATCTCGCGTGCCCTCCGGCCATAAAGAGTCAAGGAGTCAGAGGTGGCAGGAGTTGTAGGCGAAGTAACCAGGAGAAGATTCAGTCTTGTTGTGACAATGGGGAATGAGACCTGGAGCGCTGTCGTTCTTCATCTGCGTGGGGTCGTCCCTTCCGTTGCTGCTTCAAAAAATCCTCCACTTGTTGCGGGTTTTGGAAAAAATGCTGTTTTCCATGTAGGGACACTCTCAGTTTTGCAGGATACAGCATGGCGTAGGGGAGATCCATTGTTTGAAGCTTCTTCTTAACTCCTGCAAATTTGCGCCTGGCTTCTTGGACCGATGGGGTAAAGTCGGGGAAGAAGGACAGGGTAGTGTTGCCGTATTTTACCGGGCCCTGCTCTCTGGCACATCGTAACACGGCATCACGGTCTCTGTAATTGAGGAATCTTGCTATAACAGGTCTCGGTTGGGCCCCAGGGGGAGGCCGTGCGGCGAGTGACCTGTGTGCGCGCTCAACAATTAAGTGCGGAGAGAAGGCCTCCCTCCCGAACAGTTCGATCACCAGATTTTCCATGAAGACCTCCATCTTCCCCACGTTCGTGGATTCCGCAAGGCCCACGACGCGGACGTTGTTGCGCCGGGACCTTGCCTCCAAATCCTCGTTTTTGTCGGCGATTATTTTGAGGAGTCTGTCCATTTGGGTAGCCTGTTTGGAACTAGTAGCGGCGCCGCCCTCCAAAGAAGATATTCTTTCCTCTGCCTCCTGGAGACGCGTGTCGTGGCGCTCTAGTTTAGAGACCACGCTATCAATGCTGGAGTTAATAGCGTCCATTTTAGAGTCGATGGATGTAAGGCTCTGCTTCATGCCCAATAGAATGGTTTTCCAGTCCTCGTCCTGCGGCTCCGGCGGAGGGGGACTCCTCTCCGCACCAGCAGCCGAGCCGGGCACGGGCGTTTTCCTGGCCTCGAAGGGAATCTTCGACTGCCTAGTGTCGGTACGGCCCATCGTGAACCTCGGTGGCGGCAGCGCTGTAGGGGATGCAGGGCGGAGAGTCCTGGGGGGTTGTTAGGTTCAGAGAATTAAATGCCAATACTTGCTCAGTATTTTTTGGATCTTGTAACTTTCCTTGTTGTATGTGATGATCATCCTTGGTGGTTCAGCTGTTGATTCTGTCTCATTCCTTTTGTCCTTATCTTTTACTTTTGGTAGCAACGTTTCAGCTCTTGTCTTGATTCTGGCTTTTGTTTCACCTTTTTGGATGTTTGAGTATTTATATCCACGTTGTTTGAATCTTTCTTTGGTTTCCTCAAAGTTCTTTTCCATTTCACTCTCCTCTGAACAATTCCTCTTCATTCTTAGGAGTTCTCCGAATGGAATACTTTTCTTTAGTTTTTCGGGGTGGAAACTGTGTCCATGTTGGTGGCTGTTTTTTTCCTGTGTGTCGTTGTTTGTATCTGATTATTCCTTACATACACCTTGGTGTCCAGTAATTCCACCTCTTTGTTACTAATAGTATATGTGAACCTCAAGCCTACTTCGTTATCATTTAGCACATTAAAGAATGACTGAAATTCAGACTCTGTTCCTCTCCACAATAAGAAAAGATCGTCAATGAAACGCAGCCAGAATGCTACGTTAGCCATGTGATGATCGTTTTCTTCTCTCCAAGCTATGCCCCTCTCCCACCACCCCATCACAAGGTTGGCATAGCTTGGAGAGAAGGAAACTCCCATGGCAGTTCCACACTTTTGCATGTATACCCTTTCTGTATAGACTTTCTGTTCACACAAATCAATTGCTAGAATATCGGCTCAAATAATAAGGACAATGGGTATTCCTATGTGTACAGCATAACACTGCCTAGTCGCCCCAGTACTGCTAACTTGGGACATTATGCATGCTTAGAAACATATTAAATGGCAGCCGGGCACTCAGCCGAAAATAAGAACGTTTTAACACATTGTGTAGCATTGACAAAAATGAATATTTTTCAATGTACGATTTGAATGCCAGACCGCGAAACAATGCCACTAACATCACACATACAAAAAACAGTATGATGTAAGTACTAAATTGCATAAAACTGCATATCCCAGAATGCATCACTATGCCCCATGCATATAAATAATGAAAGTGAAGTAGGACAACTGTTTTAACGCTGCCGTGAGAAGGAACCATCTGGTTCGAAACGCATAGGCGATCACAGTGTGCTAAATAAATCCAATTACTTCTACTAAGCGGAGTGCCGAATTCTTTACTTTTGTGGTCTGATTAAATACGAGACCCTGTCCTGGTCTCGATTCTGGCACCAACTTGCTAAGTGCTCCCTCTGCGACGGGACAGTTCGTGTTTGATATATATATATATATATATATATCAAGAACAATCCTGCTCCAATGAAGAAGAGGCACGTACTCGAGGTGTGCATGGAATAGGCTTCTTTATTGTTCATCAGGTCTCCCTCGACCCCGCATAAAAAGAGAGACACGTTTCGCCTGCGCAGAAGGCTTTGTCAATCTCAGTATATATATATATATATTTGTATACTATATATAAGTAAGGGGTGATTACACCACCTTACCCAGGATGCAAGTGCAGACCTGTGGTGTCAGTTTGGAAGGCTAACCAGGGGTGGCATAATACATGCTGCAGCCCCTGGTAGGCCTAGGGTGCACCGATGCCCTGGGTACCTAAGGTACCATATACAGGGGCTAACAAGAATGACCCAGTAAGCAATCTGGTATGTACCTAAAGTACATGGTATCAATTTAGAGAGAGAACAGCTAGGCTGTGGGTCTGATTAGCAGGGCCACAGCTATATTAAAGTTGAAAAACCAGTGAAGCACAGCAAAAAGTGGGGGTAACCATAGGAAGCAGACTCTACTCTTCTACAGATGGACCCTATGCGGAGTCGCACAGTGCCACCTACTGACACACGAGGGAGTTGCTTTAAAAATCCGTCTGGCGCCTGAGGAATTAGACATCCTAATTACTACAGAGTTAAAACTCAAGACCGAGATAACAACATCTCTTGACAGGTCTAACCATTTCCCTCACCCTTTTTCTTTTCTGTCTTTCAAAAACCTGATTTCACAAACGCCAAACAGTTGGTCAAAGTGCTTAATAAAGTAGAACATGGCCTTAGCGTCACATGCTATCCCTCTTAAACAAGTCATCAATAGGCTGGCTTACCAGTTCTCAGAAACAACAACAAAAATCAAGTGCAGAACTGAAGTTTAAAAAACCCCACAAAAAGTATAAAGTCCCAACAATCATCCGAATGGTACTAAAAACAAAGAAAGGAAGACTGTTAGACATATAGAGAACCTTGAGCTGAATTGCTGAATAATGGCTCTGTTTCTATAGATAGACTTATCCCAAATATCTGATAGATGAGTTAAGTTGCATTCAACAGGGGGTAAACTAAAACAAATGCATTACTATCAGCACCTTCCCACAATATAAGAAATTGTCTTGCCGTTCAGAGCATCAGCAGTTGATCAACGTACTCTTTCCATACACATTTTTGCCAGTGTTACAGTGAACATGGAGACCGGTTTAGTCTGTGTTCATCTTCCACTGCAGCACTGTGAATATACCTAGGATAGTGCAAGGTATATTCAGGGTTATTGTCAGGCTTACCGGTTTGCTGCCGAACTACTGACAACACATGTCCAGGTGAGGTACATACAGGTGTGGCGGATGCTTGGGGGGGGGAGGGTGTAATGAGCCACCCAGCTTGTACACAAGGGACCTTCACCCCCTACAGATGGGCGCGGACAAGGGGTCAAATAAACCGGAGAGAACCGCTTGTGGTTCTTCACTCAGACGAGGGCGAAGATCCTTATATTGCTGTGCTGTTCGCGCTAGGGAGGGGCACATTACAATGCAGACTAGGATGGGTCGTGGCGACTAGTGCCCAAAATCACTGGAGTACCAGCCTCTCTCCCAACTCACCCATGCAGCAAACCATGGTGCAAGACACAAATCTTTCATTTCTTGGTGGCCACACCAGTGCGATGCGCTGCCACGCGCACTTGTAGTCGTGCCACCCGCGATGCGCATGACAATCGTCACCAGACCAGCCCCACCCTAAGGGTGAATACCATCCAGCCGCGGATGTGGTGGAGACATCTGTGCACCGATATGAAGAGGCCACGATGAGGTGCTATCAGCTGGTGCAACCAACAACTGCGATGCGCGTAGGCTGTTGCCTTTTAATTATCAAAAAAATACCTGACGAATCTGTAGTGCCACTGCTTGCAGGCTCCCCTGGAGCGCGGGCCCCCCGCAACGCAGGGGCCTGTGTTACGCCCCTGATTTCCATCCTCCCTTTCTTCCTTCATTCCATCTAGTCCAGCCCTAACTGCATCCTAGCTTCCTGCCCAAGACCAGTCTTTATTTCTTCCTTCCTTCCTTCCCATCTACTTTGACTTCCTTCCCTCCTTCTTTCCTCCCTTCCTCTCTCCCTCCCTTTCTGTCAGTGCTCCATTCCTTTGTCAGTTTTCCTTCCCAGAAGTTAGTCGTCCTGCTTCCATCTTGCTTCCCTTCCTTTTTGTAGACCGCCTTCTCATCAAGACCTCCATTTTTAGCCCTTTGTTTGTTTATTTGTTTGTTTGATCCTTTCTTCCTTTCTTTTCTTTTTTAAAAATTTTTATTAAAAAGAAGAAAAACAACATACAAGGCAAATGACAGTTTACATGGACATGTGTTCACAGAGGAGGACACCTGAGCCCGATGTTACACAGTTGATCAATAGCACACGGAGTGGGGAGGGGACCAGCGGGGAAACAAATTAGAGATAACATAAAGAACGCGATATATGGAATGCCGGATCAGGGGGACATCGGGGTTCTCCACAAATGGAGACGTACACATATTTCCACGGTATGGGCTTCCATTGGCTCCAGATTTTGTTCCATTTCCTAGGTTTGCCCCGCGCCACATACACAGTCTTCTCTCTGAACATACACCAATCCATATTCTCCTTCCATACCGATACCGTGGGCGACCGCTGGGATCCCTACAACTGCACAATATCTCTCATGGCGATCATATTCCCAAGGGTCGCCCACTGCGTCTGTGCCACGCCATATTCATTCGGCTCCCACACATTCAACAGACAGCGTCTGGCTTCGGGCAAAAACACCACTCCCGTGACCCTTCCCATCACGGCATGCACACGATTCAAGAACGTCACCACCTCCGGACACTCCCAAATTATATGAAGTAAAGTTCCAATCATCCCACAACCGCGCTTACATAACCCATCGGAGGAATAACCCATACGAATCAAGTGCGGACCGGTAACATATACACGATGTAAGATTTTGAGCTAAACGAGTCGGAGACGGGCGGGAATCGCCACTTCTTTAGGCGAGGATAATGCAGCTTGCCAATCCTCGTCGTCTAGCTCCAGACCATCGCCGGTCCAAACCTCCCTGAGACGCACCAGCAGATCCACCCTGGTATTGATCAACTTCTTATATATCAAAGAAATGGTACTGCCGGGCACGTGGCCGTCAAGGACCTGATCTTCAAGGGGGGAGGACTCGGGGATGTCGGTACCCGGAGGGAGAGACGAATTTAAAGCATGGTGAATCTGTGCATACCTGAAGAATTCTCTGTCACTCAATTCATATTCTGTCTTTAATACGGCAAAGGTCTTGATTTTGCCCTTGACCCAAAGATCGCCCACTCTGCTGATACCAATCATATCCCATTTTTCAAACCCTTTCGTTTTCCAGAGACATCCCAACCTTTCAGACGCATACAACGGGGTCGCACGAGTCAATCGATCCCTCCATCCCACAGACGCATTCGCATCATGCCACACTCGTACAGCAATCTTGGTGGGCCCAGATAAATCCTTTCCCGCCAACTTGGAATAGAGCGCCCTTCTGTAGTCCCCACCCGGTAGCAAATATTTATCCATCTCGAATGCCGGGTTAGGAGCTGGAGCGTATGTCGCATGATTGATCTCACTCAGCTGCAAGGCCCAATAATAACGCCTGATATCCGGCAGCGCTATACCCCCGTCATACCAGGGAAGTGTGAGTTTAGTGAGGGCGATAAGCGAACGTCCATCCCAAATTAACCGTCTCTGCAGGCTCTCAACCTCTCGAAAATAGCTCGCCGGAATAATATCGAACGTATTCTGAAGCGCGTACAAAAACCGCGGCAAGGACATCATTTTAAAAAGGGCTGCGCGCCCGAGCGGTGATAGAGGCAACCCGCGCCAGCGCACAACATCAAGTTTCAATCTCTGAAGAGGAGAGAGCAGATTACGTTCATATCGAGTCACGGGGTCCAAAGATATAAAAATCCCCAGGTACTTAAAGTCGGAGAGACCTGAATAGGGCACCTGCGAGGCAAGGGAGGGAGACCACCAGAGAGCACGTATACACAGGATTTAGCCCAGTTGATCACAAGACCAGAGTTCTTCCCAAACGAAGTAAGCAAGTCAAACAAAACATTCAGATATTTTCGAGGGGACGTAAGGTACAACAAGATATCATCCGCGTAGAGCGAGACGCGATCCTCAAAGTCCGGGGACAAAAGTTTCACCCAGTCGATGAACCCGGGGCCGAAACCAAATTTCGCAAGAGCGGCCCAGAGATAAGGCCACTCTAGCGTATCGAAGGCCATCGTAGCATCCAAGGAAGCCAAGATGGTCGGCTCACGTAAAGACGCCGCCCTCGCGAGAACACCGTGCAAGCGCCGCAGGTTGAGCGCCGTGTTGCGGTGTGGGATAAAACCGGACTGATCCGGGTGGATCAAGTCACTGATAACATTTGTCAGGCCGTTAGCTAATAATTTGGCAAGAATTTTCGGTTCAGCATTTAGAAGCGAGATTGGTCTATAAGAAGAACAGCGATCCCGTGGCTTCCCCTCCTTATGAATCACCACGATAGTAGCAAGACGCTGGTCACGAGGAAGGGAGCCGATGTCTCGCGACTCTAGAAACATATCGCGGAGATACGGAGCCATTTTGTCAGGACACAATTTGTATAATTCAATGGGCAGACCATTGGGACCCATGGCCTTGCCAGAACGCACTGAACTAATAGCAGTAGCCACCTCATCCACAGAAAGCGCCGCGTCCATTAGGTCTCTGTCAGCCTCGGACAGGCAGGGCAATGTAATATCGCGGAGCAACAAATGAGAGTCTTCCTCCGGCCTGTCAGAGACCGGAGAATACACAGTTCGGAAGTGCTCCACAAAGCACTCAACAATATCAGCCGGGTCAGTCACACACACTCCGTCAAGGTTCTCAATCACAGGAACTACACGACTCGCCCTTTCTTTCTTGTCCATCCACGCAATCAATTTACCTGCCTTATCCCCAACATCATACAGTCTGCCCTGCTGCTCTCTGCTCATGACTTTCGCAACATCAGTAACCAGGGACCTATAGTCTAATTGTTTGAGGCTGAGAGAATGAAGCTTGGCACGGGACACTCCGAGCACCAGGTCACTCTCCAGCTCGGCTATCTCCGCCTCCAAACGGACCACCTCTTCGTGCTTACTTTTCTTGGCGTTAGCGATTAGAGATAAAGCCTGCCCACGTATCACAGTCTTAAAAGCCTCCCACAATGATACAGCAGAGGACACAGACCCCACATTTTCAACAAAATAATGATCGAGGGATTTCATCAACTCAGCGCGGGTCTTGGGATTGCGAAGATACCAGGGGTTTATTGGGGCAACTCGTCCCTCACTACTCATAGTAGTATCCATGCTAAGCCACAATGGGGAGTGATCGGATATGCCCGGGCGAGGTGCCTCACCTCTCTGATAGAGGAGGCCCGCGCCGCCGGCATCAGAACATAGTCGAGTTTAGACAGACTGCCATGGGCTCCAGAGTGGAAGGTGTATTGCACCTGATCCGGGTGCAGCAACCTCCAACAGTCTACCAGACCCAGGGTCTCCAAGAACCCACTCAACCAGGATTGAGACTTGATAAGATCTCTGGGGGGGGTAGCGATCCACGTTACCGGAGACAACTGAGGTGAAGTCTCCGCCCATCACCAAGATGCCCTCTGGGAGCCCCAGTACTACACGCCCAAGATCCGCAAAAGTCGAAGTCTGTAGACCCGGCGGGATATATTCAGTAACAAATGAGACAGTCCCCCCCTCCCATCTACCAGTGAGAGCAGCGTAGCGCCCCCTATCGTCAAGAATCACATCATCTATTGCCAAAGGGAGGGAGGACCTGACCAGGATACCCACGCCCCTAGAACCAGAGGTAAATCCGGAGTGTGCCGCAAGACGATACCCTCGCCGATTCATGGCGTGGCACGTGTTCCCAACCAGATGCGTTTCCTGCAATAATACAATATCAGGGGAGAGGCGCCGCAGCAACTATAACACCACACCCTGTTTTATCCTATCCCCCAATCCATTGACATTCCAACACATTAGTTTCAACCCACTACCCCCCACCCGGAAAGACCTGCTGAATCCACCCCATAACGAACACAATGACCAGGTCAATAAGAGAAACGATACGTTGCCTTGAAAGAAACTCACAAACACTCAGACTCCCCCCTCCACCCCCAACTAGAAACCGTTACAACGCCCCCCACCCTGCACCCCTGCGTTAGACTCAAAAGCCACCCCAACTTGCAGTGTGCCTGTCGCCCTATCATTAAACTAGTCTACAAAAAGAAACCCCTGAGGAGGAAAGAGTCCAATTCCCCCCCGCCACGCCACCCTCGGGTATACAGCAATAGAACACAGTAGTAGAAGAAGTATCGAACCCAGCTGAATGACATGTGAATTGTTCAGAAATCAGGAATCATAATGTCACTCTTGTTCCGACACACCGCCCTCGGCTCCACCCGGATGCCCGATTGAGTCATTCTGTTTGGGAAGGGTATCCAGCCAGTCACTAACTCTGTCGGGACGATCAAAGAAGAAAGTCCACGGCGAAGAATTTACTCAGGCCTGTAGGGGCGAGGTGATTCAAGGCGAGGTCCTCCACAAGGAGATCCGTTGCCAGAGTACCAGAATTTTCAGGGACCCCAATAAGGCGTATGTTGTTGCGTCGGGCCCTGTTTTCAAAATCCTCCAGTCGATGGGCCATGAGATCATTGGAGGATCGCAAGTTTCCAACTTCGTCTGCAGATCAGACACATCGGTCGTGAGGCTAGAAGTCTTCACATCTAGAGACTTGACCCTTTCATTGGTCTTCGACAAATCAGCTCTGATCAAAGTAACATCAACGGCTACAGTGTCAATTTTGAGAGCGAGAGCCTCGTATTGCTGGCCGATGGAAGCCTTCATGTTGGCAATGGCGCCCATGACATCCCGCAGAGTCAATCGGTCGACGCAGTCGGGTCGTCATTGGAGTCTTCCAGAGCTCGAGTGGTGCCACCGGGGGACCCCTTGGGATGGGTATAGCGATCCATGACGTTGGTTTGGATCGGTCCCCCACGTAGAGGCGTTTTGGTCTTCCGCTTCTCGTTGTCAGGCCTGGCAGTCATTTTGAATGGTGAGCCCCGAAGGGGCCCGCGAGACCTGGTGAAAATGGCCGCTCACCACCAGACCTCCGAAGATCACGAAAATGGGCCACAGGGGCGAAAGCAGCTCAGCCCAACACCCAAGCACTCACGACTGTTGGCATACAGTAGAGAAGCAGGGTTAGGCTAGACCTCGGTGGGGGCCCGAAGCAATCACGCAATCAGATGAGGCCGGAGGCCCAAGAACAAAACCGAAAGTCAACTCAGGGCAGCAGGGGTAGCCCCTCAGGCCTTTGTTGTTCAACTACTCCCCGGCGTCTTGGTGTGCCAAGCCCCCAGTGTCGCCGTAGGGCGGGCCTCAAAAACTCCAATCAGCTTATCTGCGGTTCCCGAAGTCCAAATGAAATTTTGAAAACAGCTAAGGTGTCAGCTGAGGTTCATCTTCATGAACCCGTCGTCAAAGTCAGGATATCTTTCAGGATATATGCGGAGGGCGGCGAGGGACTCGGGAGCCCTGTGCTCACGCGGCCATCTCGGAGGCGCGCGAAGCTCCTCCTCCCTTTCTTCCTTTCTTGGTTTCATCCTTTACCGAGTGCTCAATGTCATTGCACCAGTTCCTGAAGCATTATGCTGCAAGAATAGTAAACTACAAACCATCATCGCTGAACAATTCTGTTGCAAAGCATAAAAACGCTCTGTTACTGCTTAACAACTTCCCCTTTAGAAGTGTCCCCAGAAGTTTAAAAAAAAAAATCTTAGTCCAAGCACGAGACTGGCTTAAAATAATTAATATTCTTGGGCGCTGATTATTTGGGATAATACCACCCTTTTAACCGAGAATATTCACTGCACACCAGGCCAGCATGAATAGAGGAAAGCTTTTTACCTGAGGAGAGCTGGAAGGAGACATAACTTTACTTAGTTGCTTGCTGGCTGGCTGCTTCGGTAGCGTCCATGGGGGGCAGGCTCGACGGCTGGTGCCGTTGCATGTGCAGTTTACACTGCGTACATTACCTACCCTGCCCCACCCTGCAGACCACTGCTGATTGCGCGCAGTCGGCGCACAAAATGTGAACGTGCGTGCGTCACTGCGGCTGCGCATGCCTAGCCTCTGAGGCCGAGGGCTCGTTTTAATAATGGCCTGTTGCTTGTGCAGAGAGCCAGCAATTGGAGTACATGGGCGGCAGGCCATTGTCATTATTATAACACTCCTCTGCCGAGGGGGCCCCCAGGACCACGGGGGCCCCCTGCACCGTGGGGGCTGTGGGGCCTGTGTTACTCCCCTGTGCAGAGGATGCTGCTTATTGGGTTGGTTTTGCTGCCGTATGAGTAGATTTTCTACTAGAATGGCAGCCTTCTGCCTATGAATGGTTGCAACCACCCACGTTGGGGAAATCTCACTGGGTGCCCTCCTAGCGATTCGCAAATTGTGCTAGGGGAAGTCCGATCTCAATCGAGCTCACCAACTGTTGGAAAGCCGCACTCAAGAAAAAACTCCACCACGCGGCTGTTGACGAAATTTGGCCTGGAACTCCGATATACCTGCATAACGTGGAGTGACTAAAACTCCGCCAACTTCGCAGCGGAGCAGAATTAATTGTCCATCCCTACCTGTCAGGCCCAGTTGTCCAGAGCAGCAGGATCCTCCCCTGTGCTAGCCTCCGCATCCTAGGGTATGATGCTGTGAGAAGAGGTGAGAGAGCGAGCAGCACTGATCGGGCCCTAGTGATGTCTCCGGAACAGAAAAGGGTGCTGCTGGTTACAGGTCGGTACACTGCTGCTGGAGAGAGTAGAGATGCCGCTCCTGCTACAGGCAGTCACCTGGTGTGGCCCAGTACCTATATCAGCTACTGATGTCAATGCCTCCCCTCCTCCCTTTCCCAGTCGTTGGCGAAATCACCCCACAAATTAAGGGCCCATGGCGTGGCAGTAATCTACTGAGACACCACCTTGATCCGCGGCTGGCTTTGCCTCTTCATTTTCATCGTACTGAACAAGACTAAATGGGTCCTCGTCTGAAGGATCAGTCTCAGAGTGTTAAAAAATCAGGTCAGGTGCCCCTACTAGTGAATAACTGATTCTGTATTCAGTGTCTGTTACTCCGATGTGATAGTTGTTCTGCTCTCGTTCATTGATCTCCTTGTCTGCTTATTTTTCACTTTCTTCCTTAGGCCTGTCACTGCCCCTTTCCTGTTTAAACACATTGCCTGTGCAGTCTCTTTTCTATCTTCCATTGTGACCATCCATCCACTTCATCCCTCGTTTTGTCTTGTAATCTGTTTTGATGACGTCTATAGAAAAGCACAACCTCAATCAACCCCCGCCGTCTTCAAACTCTGCAATCCTCTTCTTTGGTGTGGTTTATTTGGGCTATTGCCCCGTTTATTATATTCTCTACGAACCCTTTTCTGTGAAATGCTCATCCTTAATTAAATGTGCTCTGCCGAATCGGCCTCATCTCCGCCTTCCACTTGTATACGCCCTTCTCTGCGGCTGATGCCTACTTTTTATGGTTCAGATCCCGTATTTGATTTGGGAAATGGTTGCCTGTGTTCCATAGTTTCTCCTAAGCGCTCTATATTTTGCTATTTATTGTTCTGTATTCCTGTTCTTGAAAAATAAAGACTTGTTAAAAAATATATATTTTTGATTTTTGACTTTGGCAGTGTAGCAAAGAAGTGACTAGTTGCTAGATACCATGGTTGCAGACTTAAAATGATTCTAAATGAAAAGCTAATTTACTTACGTGCTTTGCTGGTTCACCTGTTTTTTTGTTGTCTTTTTTTACTTATTCTTTTCAGAGTTAGTAATCAGTGAGTGTCTTGTTTTTAACCTTTCAGGAGCAGAAAAAGTATGACACAGAAGAAACTGAAGGCAAAACTGCATGGTATAAGGCCATGTCAAATAATCAGCTAAAGTAAGAAAAAAAGATCATTGCTGTTTTTGTCTTGATATCTAGATAGTGCAAGTAAATTCTTCCCCATGGTTGTCACTTTTACCAGTGTAATTTATCATATCCGGGAATGTAGGTACCTTGAAATATTATAGGTTGCTAAAATATATACATAGATGTCCGGGACAGATGCGAGTAGATGGCAAATATATTGTCTTTGTTTAAAACTCTTTTCATCCCTTAAAGTGTTAATATTTGCTTAATAGCCACTTAAACCTTTTAGTCTGCTTGTCTACAGTAAAAACACAAGACTATTCTCATTCATTCAATGTTAGACTATAACTGACTGCACTGTTCACAAATCACAGACTACCATAAATATCTGCATTGCATGTTTTGCTGGACTTTTTTTAAAAAGATGTGCACAAAAGTAAATGCCATCTATGCTTTACAACTAGCAGCCTTGAATCATTGGGTCTCAGCCTTGTTTCTTCTCCACATCCCAAACCAGTCCCAATATATGCCCTGTTTTGGACAAGGGTACAGGCCATTACTAAAGCAAAAAAAAAAACACATTAAAATCCTTGGGTCTATTCAAAGAGAAAGAAAGAAGATGAAAAAGACACAAACTATATCACACAGACCCAACTGTGTGAAAATCCCTTTCCGGGACAAAATCCCTCACTCACCAAAGGTGACATGCTTCATCATTTGGGATTCTCCTCTCAAAGGAAAAACCTAGTTTCTCTGAGGGCTACAACCCCCTCTCTGAGAGGGAGGAGCACAGGGATGTTTTGAAACCTTCTCTGCACGGATATTCTAAAACCACCAAATGAGACATATAGTTTGAGTGAGGTGCAGCACAAAAAAGGATTAAACGTGAGGAGAGTGAAGATAAAACTGGTTAGAAAGGACACTATGTGTGCTTTATTATTATTTTTTTCTAAGAACCTTTATTTCCATTAGCATGAAATTACAAACACTGGCCTACAACCAGTGTGGCCGGCCGCTATTTAAATCGAGCAGAAATTAAGTAAGAAGTATCACATCAATCCGGTGATTAAAAACAAAGCTACATCCAGGATACAGCAGAGAATCAAGACAATACGTGATAACAAGGATTAGAAAAGGTTCATTTTTAAATAACCAAAAATTAAATCAAAAATCGATATCGCATTGTCATTCCCGCTCCCAACACAGTCAGTTAAAACACATTATCACTCCGATGATGAGCATAGATGGAATGGGAAAGGAGAAGAGTACCAAAGTCAGGATAAATGCAATAGTGACGTACCAAGCACGGCATGCGAGACCCACCCCTCAAGGGAATGTACTATGGGAGACATGAAGACGACGACATCGAAAAAGGAAAGGGCAAAGGGCCATAGAAACAAAAAAAAGGAAGCAGAAAACAAACCCATCCCCCAACCCCCCACCCTGCACCCCTGCAAAAGGCTACGGCCTACCCCCCCAGCAGCGTGCCTGTCGTCCTAAATAAGAGACCCGAAATATAGAAAAGAAAAGAGAAAAAGAAGAAAAAATGTGAGGAGAAGGGCCGGCGATTCGGTTACCCAGTCCCTCCCACCCCCGCATACTAAAATCGTATAAACAGAAGCAATGGAAAAGTACAAATATCAGCAAGCACATAAAACGCAATCAATTACAGCCCCACTAAACGTGCCCTTGAATCACCATTAACCAGCAAGAAGTCCCTCCAAGTCCCAAGCGAGGTCACCCCTGGCCACTTCTGTCAATAGTAGCAATGTTGAACAGCTTTGCAGTCGGGAGACAATTCGATACAAAAGGTTCAATCGTTCCAGGCAGACCAGGTAGCGCCGCCGCCCAACATGGTCCTAGCCACCGAGAGACAACTGACGATGCATGGCGGAGGCCGGAATGCAACAACACCCAGACTACCAACAGTTCCAAGTCCAAAAACAGGTCCGCCAAGCACGGAAAGGAAAGCACAGGATGTGGGAAGCATCGCAGCACAGTCCGGGCCTCATGTACCATGGATCGATGTATCTTCTCCACTTGCTGGTCAGAAAAAGGCCCCGATGAGACAACCACTTGCGGAACAGGTGTGACGCCAATAAGCTCAGGAACCAAATCTAATCGCGCCTCCGAGACTGTAGACTCATCCGGGGAACATGGCACTGCGGCAGAGGGAGACGCATCGGCACCGACTCGGAAGCAAACCACTCCGCTACAAAATGGCGGGTCAGCAATGGCGACGATCCTTCCTTCCAAGTCCCGGGCTCCCCGGAGCAGAGCAGTCCGCAAGGTTGTCAGTGCAGCCATTACGTGGCTACGCATAAGCGTTTCCCCACGTAGCCGAACTCCGGGGGTCTCAAGTTCAGCGGTTTCTCTGTCCCAGGGAGGGGTGTACTCCGAGGCGCCATCCGCCATTTCAGCCATCTCGTTCTCCTTCACTTCCCCTACACCTCCGAGCCCCGTTCGACCACTAGAGTCCGCAGGCCCCATGGCTGGACCTCGACAGTCTGCGCTTGCCGCAGAAAGGAGAGTCACCAAAAGGCCGGACGTGCTCCCCGCAGCTCGCCGGGAGCCACCCGCTGGCTCCCGGACGGGACTATTAACATGGCCGGGCGTCTCACCCAAGGGGAACCGGGCAACATGGGCTCTCTCCGGCTCGGCAATATCTCGGGTTCACGGGGCAACCCACTATTGGGAGTGGGTTGGTACCAACTCTCCCGGCTCGCGGCTCTCAGGCTCCCACTGACCGGCTTCTCATCCCGACCAGGGCCGCCAACACTACGATCACTGCCGGGCAACCTCTGCACTCGAGGCCCCGGCTTCAGCGCCACGAAGGCCGGCAAGCAGACGGGGACAGTTCTTCGGATCTACTGCACAGTGGAGCCCCAGAAACAGACGGTAAGTAATCGCTTCCCTTCAACAACTTAGATCAGCAAACCTCGCTCAGGATTATCTGCAGGATAGACGTGCGGGGAGGAAGGGCCCTCGGAGCCAAGCGTTTATGCGACTGTTCCGATCGCCATCTTGGCTCCTCCCCCTATGTGTGCTTTATTGATATGTTCTCCCTGCCAGGATTAAAAACAGTGCACCTGTGGTATGGATTTATACCTCATGTGTGTGATGGAATAACTTGGTCTGCATGTTTCAGCCGTGATGCCCTGAAGTTGGGTAACAAAACACACAAGATGATGGACGGAATGTTGGACAATGGCAAAACATTCAACCCCAGTCACAGATCTGGGTTTAATCCATAGTTATTTTGCTCACCAAGCCAACCCAGTTCAGTCTTCACCCTGTGCCTCATGGGAACATTCCAGCCCAAACTGCCAAGCCATGACTTCCCTGAACCGGAATCAAGCATCCTAGGACCGGTTCCTGGCTATCAGCCGTCTTCAGCCAGGATAGCTTAACTCTAGTGGCTTAGTGAGCAAGGGATCCACGTCTGGGCATACCCTTCCCACATAGGGTGAACAGCAAAACACACACGATGATAGACGGAATGTTGCACAATGGCAAAACATTCACCCCCAGTCACAGATCTGGGTTTAATCCATTGTTATTTTGCTCACCAAGCCACCCCAGTTCAGACATGGCCATATGCAAATCAGTCTTGACCCTGTGCCTCATTGGAACAGTCCAGCCTGAACTGCCAAGCCATGTTTTCCCTGGACCGGAATCAAGCATCCTAGGAACAGTTTCTGGCTATCAGCCGTCTTCAGCCAGGATAGCTTAACTCCGGTGGCTTAGTGAGCAAGGGACCCACGTCTGGGCATACCCTTCCCACAAATGGTGAAACCCTTTCTTGGCTGTCCACTTCAGGTGGCCCACTTTAGGGGTGCGCCTATCTGAAAGTACAACACGCCTACTTCTCATCCAATTTCCCGCCTGCTCTGGTGCCATATGGGCCCCAAGATGGGGGTGGTGTTCCCCAGGTCTGGGAGGAAGCCGTTGTTGCATATCAAAGGCGGCAAAGGCTTTCAAGCCTCTGACCTTGACATGGTAGTTCACAAGCCATCCTTCTGTAGGAAGTGTGATCAACTTACGCCAAAGCATGCTTTGGATCTGGCCTCTGAAATCACGGGCTGTCTCCTCGAGGGGGTCAGAACCTCTTCTGTGGTCGCAGGCTGGGAGATAAGTCAGTGACCACACTAGAGGATTAGTAGGTGTTCAGGGGGCACCGCTAAGAGGTCCTCTGGGTGCATGTCATAGTAAATATAGTGCTGGCACCAGTACAGATCTATTAAGACAAAGTGTTTGATACCAAACACCATTAGTTTCAATGAAGCTGGGTAATTCTTAATGAGCAGTGCCAAGTACTTGCACTTAAGATGGCTACCTGATAACTTGCAATATCTAGTAATGGAGCCAGCCATCACAGAGGCTGATCTGCTCATGCGCTGGGTATGCCCAGACGTGGGTCCCGGGCTTACTGTGCCACTGGATTAAAGCTTTCCTGTCTGATAAGGGGGCGCCGGTCATGCAGATGTGCCCTCACATATAATATAATTAGCGTTGGGTTGTGAACTCTGCTCTGCTAGTGGGTTTGCGTAGTTTTCGCCCACTCCGCGCAAGCAAAAACTCAGCGGGCCCTTGCTTAGAGAAGTTTACCAGCACCCACCTCTAGTAGCAACGCCCATGGCCACGGAAACATAATGCAATCTTTAAACACCCATGTAATAGAGCACACGAACAATAAATACATATCTGAAAGAGACATGTTGGTGATAGATTCCTTACCTTAGAATGACCCCCAGGCGTCAGACCGGATTCGAAAAGTTTTCGTCAGCAGTACCCCTTCTCGTTGATAGGAGTCGTTGTGTGGCTCAGCGTACGTCGCTGGCGTCGTAGTCACTGAGGTCACTGGAGCTACTTAGACGTGCCCACGCGTGCTGACGTCAGTTTGTTCTTTTTCCTTGCCAGCAAGCGCAGATCCGGAGAGAGCGGCACCCCCACTCAATTTTTGACGGAGTTTTTTGGGACTTTTTGTCTCTATTCTTTTGAGACTGTGACTCCTGGCATTTAGGGATGCCCGGTTTGAAGTCTTGCGAGGCTTGTCCCCGCATGATGTCGGTGACGGACCGGCACCGACAGTGTACTGCCTGGGGCGCGACCCCTCTTCGTGACCCGACTGCCGGGCCATGGCTCTGAAAATGTTGCGGGAGCGGTCCCTGCTGCTTTCAAGGTTTCCGTCTCGTGGGAGGTCGAGGGACCGGTTGGGTTGCGGAACCGCCCCATCGTTCGACGAAGTCTTCGCTCTCGGGGTCAGGTAAGACGAAGCACAAGAAGTTGAAGAAGCGGCTTCGCTCTTAGCCTTTCCCTAGCCTGTCACGCAACATGGCTGAGGGTGCGGGTGGTGCCACTCTTGCGGCTCCGGAGGAGCCTAGGCAGTTGCCGACTGCCTACCTGCCTTTCCCGGGTCCGTTGGCGACTCCAGCCCAGCTGCAGGAATTCCTGTCTGCTTTGGCCCATCGTGCCCCGCCGGTGCGCCTTTGGGCCACGCGGGCCAGACCGGGGGTCCTCGCCATCCTTCATTGCCGGCTCCGGCCCAAACGTCGTCGACCGCTCTGGCCTCGGCGCTGCGAGACCCCCTTGGATCCATGCCTGGATCACAGCTGATGCCGGTTGGCCTCATACGACCTCCACCGACATCAACGCCTACAGCGCCGGTGGGCCCCCCCCCCCGGCTTCCACCCTGATGTGAAGACGGTGCCGGCCAACGCTGATGTGGAATTTCTATCCCTTTATCCGCCCACCTTCTTTCCCACCTGCTCCGCAGGTTGGAGAGGACTGGGAGGGGTCTGAAGACCGTCTCACAGCCCAATGCGAGTTAGAAAGGGACTGGGAAGAGGATTTGGAGGACGCAGGTGGACTGGATTTTTCTCCAGAACCTGGTGCACTGTCTCCTTCTACCGTGGCTACGGAGGAGGGTGGTACTTATCCAGAGGTGTTGCGTAGGGTGGCCTTGAGCTCCATACAGTGGCCGTCAGGACTAACCTCCTGACAGAAGTGCTTCGGCCGGCGTCTTCCTCTACGGAGCCGCTAATACCTTTCAACGATGCACTTTCAGATGTCATTTTGGGCACCTGGTCTAGGCCCAACACAGAGGCTCCTGTGGATAGGAACGTGACCCGACGGCATCGCCCGGCCGTGGGTCACCCAATTTTCCTCTCCCAACACCCTACTCCTGAGAGCTTGGTTGTCCTAGCTTCTGTGTCTCCAAGCTCATTCTCTTCCGCACCACCGGACAGGGAATCCAAGAAACTGGAGCAGTTTGGGGAGAAAATGTTAACAGGGCTGCGGTCTGTGAACACTGCATGCCTCTTGGGCCGTTATTCCCACTGTTTGTGGGATACGGTTGCGCAGATGCTGCCCCAGTGTCTGGAGGAGGCCCGGATGGTGCTCTCTCAAGCTATTGCTGAGGGAAGAGACGCAACCAAGTACACAATTTGTTGGGGCCTTGATGCCAGCGACTCGCTGGGCAGAGCGATTTCCACGACAGTGGCGCTACGCCACCACGCCTGGCTGAGGACAACTGGCTTATCTGATAGAGACTACTAGCTGTAGATTCCTTAACATAGAATATCCCCCAGGTGTGAGACTGTACCCGGAAAACTTTCTTGCCTAGCATCACTGCGAGCCAGGGGGCGGTGCCACATGACTCCGCCCGACGTCCTCCGCAGGCGTGACATCAGCGAGGTCACATAAGCCCCACCCCGCTGACTTCAGTTTTCTTCTTTTCCGCATGCAACGCGGACCCGAATCGTGTACTTCGGGCCTGTTTCAGGCCTCCCCTTTTCGCCTTGAGCGTTTTTTCTTGAGAATAGTGTCCGAATGCCTTCAGACTTAAAACGTGCTCATCTTGCACGCGCCAGATGTCGGCGACGGATCCTCACTCCATCTGCATGTGGTGTTTGGGAGAGCACCACGACTCCACAGACTGTGAGGCGTGTCAACAGCTGAAACCGAAGTCCCGGCGGGAGCGTCGGATGAAACTCCTTTCGGCACGGCACGCATGTCCAGGTCTGCATCGTCACTGCATCCGTTTCAAGAACCTCCGTCTGTGTCTCAGACATCGTCTTTCTCCCAGGCCGCAAGAGTGTTGCTCACCTGTTGGTAAGTGTCGCAGTTTGTACCCGAGGGCCGGTCCCTGGCCTGTTGGGGGTGTGGGTTCTCCGCGGGTGGTGCGGGCCTGCGCGTCGCCACCTTATTCACCGTTTCCCAGTGTGGGGGCGACTAGAGCCCAGAATGAGGCCTATGCGGCGGTCTTGCAAGCCTCATTGGCTCCACCTTCTCCTCCTGGGATGTCTGCGGATCCCTTGCCACGCGCAGGGACTTCTGCGGCGTCGCCGGTGGCTCTGGCCCTGGCACAACAGGTTTGGCTCCAGGTTCGGAGGATGTGGTGCCATTGGGGTGCGACCCTTCGAAGCTCCCTCTTTCGGACCACGGCACGTCTGCCTCACCGCAAACCCTCGCGGGGGTCCCTGTTGTGTTGCGTGAGGTTACCGAGGCTCGGGCGTGTCCCCGAGTCCCCCTCGGTCCTCTGGGCAGGCGGTGGCCTTCTCTGAGGCCGAGGTGACATCACTCAGGCGCCGGCGGTTGCTGGACCTGGCGGCGCAGCAGGGGCCAGCTAGGGGTCGGGCGTGTCCTCGAGCCCCCCTCGTCCCTCCTTGCAGGCGTCTGCCTCATTGGGGGTTGAGTCGGCGCCTTTTCGGCGCCGTTCCTTAGCCACCCCGGCTCCTGCCCAGCCGCAGTCTCCTGCGTCGCGTGTTGTGGCGGAGGTCATTCCTGCGTCGACGTTGACCTGCCCCCGCCCGCGGACTCTACGGCTTCAGGCCGGCGTAGGATTGTTGATTCGTCTTCGGACGCCCCCAGCTCTCCGGAGATTCGGCGGTTGATAGTTTTGTCTTCTCCGGAGAGGGGTCGCCACGTCGTGGCTTTTTCCCCGGCATCGTCTAAGGACGTCACCGCGTCTGCAGTCTTCGCCGGAGGCACCTCAGGTCCCCCATTCCTCGGTCCCTTTTCCCCGTTTCCGATCTTGCCCTCTCCTTCCCCCAGTGGGACTGGGGGACGGCCGCCTTAGCTTGCAGCCGTCACCCACAGAGGAGCTGTTTTCCCCACCATGGGGCCCTAAGGAGGCGGGTGCTGCCTTCGCTCAGGCTGTTTCCACGGCTGCGGGTATCTTGCACATGGGCGATCCAGCTGGCCCTTTCCCCACTGATCATCTTCTGTAGGTCCTCCATCAGGGTTCTGGTGCTCTGGAGCTACTTCTCCCCTTCGAGGCTTCGCTCCACACTTCCCTTTTGTTGGCTTGGGGCGGGCCGCCACGGGGGACCCAGTGGCCCAACAACTTCCGCACCGACACTGCTTTGCGCCGCATGACCCTGTCTGACTTTCCCTTCACCCTTCTACCAGGGACCCTCTTTTACTGACTGCCTTTTCCCTCCCTGCCATCGGTGTTGTCTTCCCCGTCACAGGAAGCCCGCTGGTTAGATTCCTGGGGGCATAATATCTTCGCCTCCACCAGCGCGGCCTTGCGTGCCCTTAACACTCTGTGTGTTTTGGCTAGGGCCACTTCTTGCTTGTTGTACTCGGCTGAGTCCCTTCTGTTTGCTGTTTCTCCAGAGGGTGCCTGTGTTGATCTGCTGCACCATGTGTTGGATGGCCGAAAGCTGGCGTCATTCATTCTCTGCTCCGCTCTGGACGGTTCGGAGGTGCTTGATCGTACCATGGCTTCTTCTGTGACCCTGGCTCCAGGATAGTGTGTTCCCGGAGAACGTTAGGGAACGGCTGGTGGACCTTCCTTTTATTGGCACTCTTTTGTTCCATGCCCCTGCAGACTCTGCCATTCAGGTTTTTGGGGGGACGTTGTGCTCCTCCTCCTTCTCCCCCTCAGTGACCGGTGAGTCATTCTGGTTTTTGGGAGGTGTTCTTCCATTGTGTCCTGGGGCCTTGTTGCGAGTAGCCCCGATTGTGTGTGTTCTGTGTGATTGTTGTGCCTTCTGGTCCTTGTTGGACTTTGGTGATGTTGGCTGCTGGTCCGGCCCCTTTTTAGGTCTCGCCTGAGCCAGCGCGTGCGTTGCTCTGTGAGACATTTAGTAAACAGGCATTTAAAAGTCCTACCAAAAACTGGCTGGCCTAAAGTGTGCAGTTACGTGCTCAATGACGAGCAGAGGCACCATATGGCTTTTCTCTCTCGTCATGGTGCGTGCACATCGCACACCAATCGCCAGCCTACTTTCACTTTTCCCATCGCGTGCGCGCACCACTCGTGTCCCCTACTTTCACTTTTCCCATCGCACGCGCGCACACCACTCGTGTCCACTTTTTGCTTGTGCTTCTTGTTGTAATTTGCCTTCCAGGCGGTTGTATGCTGCTCTACAAATATTGTGAAAAACTCAAGTGAAATGAGTGAGCGTCCACTTTTTGCTTGCGCTTCTTGCTGTAATTTGCCTTCGAGACGGTTGTATGCTGCTCTACAAATATTGTGAAAAACTCAAGTGAAATGAGTGAGGTTTTTCTGAGTGGTGACCAATTACATTTTAAGAGCACATAACTAAGACAAAGCTGGTGTCTAAGTACTGTGCAGGAAGTTTGCAAAAGCGCTTTGAAATGGCCTGAGCGTGACCTAGCAGCCATCACCTCTCACCAGCGTCAATGTCTCTGAGAATGTTTACTGTGTGCTCTGCGTGTTTTCCGAGGTGGCTGTATGTGCGCAGCTTGCCTGCAGGTGGCGCTCTCTTTCTCCTTTTCATGTGCTGCTCGTCATTTAACTGAAACCTGATCTGCGAAAAGGATTGTGTGCTAAGAGTCTCCATTACCCAAGATGAGAAGACATAATCCATACATGCTGGGGTGTGGGAATCCTAGTCGAACAGTCTCTCGCCCTGCCTTTTGTTAAAAAAAACAAACTGGTACCAATTCATTAAAAAAGTCTCTTGTTTTGGTTTCTGCCGTCTATATCTCAGATGTTTGGCAACAAAGGTCGATTTGTGCAAAAAAGCTTGGCTTATTGGGAATGCTGTTGTGCTTTGTTCTCTCGCCATACATATTTTTGATTGTCTTTTCAAGAAAGCAGCGCTAATGGGGCCACGCTGCCTTTGATTTTCACGCAGTGAAAGTGTCATTTCTGGTCTTGTGTGAATGGGAAACATTGAGGAGTTGACTTAACTGCATGAGATTTTCATTTCAAAGAGCTCCATCCTTGCAGTTTCTATCAAGGGCCTGACAAAGGGCTTTTTTTGTTTCACTCTTGACACACGTGGCTCAACATTTGAATGTTAATTTATTCATAAACTTTTCTTGTGCACTAAAAGGTTAAATTTACAAACGCTTCAAAGCACAGAAAACGTTATGTAAACAGTGCCTTATTCAAATCCGGTCAAATATGGAAAAAAAAGCCCTTGAATCACTTCTACTGAAAGTGCTGAAATCTTCCCAAATCTGAGAAATATTGAAGTGGTATACATGTTTTTCTCAGTTTCCACTGACATTTCCAGTAGAGCAAAAATAGTCCCATGCTTATTCGCAAACGTTTGTGACGAAGAAATAACTGTAAGTCTTTGAAAGTTTCTTGAATCATTCTTTTTGCCCACCACTAACTTGGTTACATAGGGAGAACTCATTCTAGTATCATTGCATATTAATTAACCCTGGGCAAAGCGCTACGCTCGCGAAGTTTGCGCTACTTTGCACTACGCGAACTGCACGTAGCACATTGTAAACACGCGTAGCGTAGTGTAGTGCTGCGGTCATTTTTTGCTTGCTGGCAGTCCTCAACGTTAAGTTGGCGACCGCGAGAAAGCAAAATGACATCCCGGCAAGACTTTTTCCTCGTTCGCGATCAGCAACATCAAGTTGACGATCGCGAGTGTGGAAAATAAACCTCCAGGCGAGGTTCTCAACGTGGGGAGGGCAGGTTTCTCATTGCGAGTGGTCACGTATGCTCGCGACTGCTCACGATGAGAAACTACCAGTCCGCGTTGAGAAAGATGCTGTTCGAGTAAAAATCTACTTGAGCAGCAAAAAACTTCAGCTCGTACTGTGCAACATACCATTTTCAATGATTGCACAGTGCCGGATGCTTGTCCACCCTGTGCAGTCATTGAAAACGGCATCTTGCACAGTGCGAACAGGGTACTATTATTATTATTATTCTGAGTTTTGTATAGCGCCTGGTTACCAATAGGCATCCCAGCGCTTATCAGAACATAACACTACTAAAAAAGATGCAGGGATTAAACGGAGAACAGAAAAGTTTTTAAAAGTTTACGGAACCTGAGAAGACTGGCTTCGGAGCGCAGTTGTAGGGGAAATGAGTTCCACAAGGAGGCCACATTTATTGAGAACCTTCTGCCACCAGTTCTTGCCTTTTTCACCCTGCCAACATGAAGGAGATGCTGGTGGTCAGAGCGAAGGGAACGAGAGGCCTTGTAGGGCTGGACCATCTCCTCCAGAATGGGTGGGCCTACCCCGTGCAGAACTTTGTGGGCGATGCAGAGTGACTTGAATTTCACCCTGTCCCTCACAGGGAGCCAGTGCAGTGCCCTCAGCGCCGGGCGAGCAGATTGACGCCTAGGGAGACCCGTCAAAAGCCTGGCAGCCGCGTTCTGCACTTGCTGCAGTCTGTTCAGGGTAGATTCGGGTGCGCCAAGGAATAGCGCATTGCTGAAATCCAGCCGCGAGATGATAAGTCCCTGGATGAGAAGCCTTCGAGTGGCCACTGGGAGCAGGGGCAGAATCTTCTGGGCTGAACGGAGCAGGCCAAAGCACACGCCAGCCGTCTTTTTGGCGTGGGTTTTAAACGATAGGTCCTGCTCCAGCCATACCCCCAGGCTCTTGATCTCCTGCTTGGGGGGGGGGCATCGGTCCCAGACAGTCTGGCCAGCTGCTGGGGGACAAAGATGGAGAGGAGTTCCCCAGCAGCATCAGTTCCGTTTTGGAGCCATTTAACTTTAGGGCTGAGTTGCACATCCACGTGTAGATCTTTCCAAGACACGTGTGCAGCCGGTCGGGATGGTGCGCCGACTGGGAAAGGCCTACCACCAGCTGAGTATCATCAGCGTAACTGATGATTTTAATACCCAGCGGCCGTACCACATTCTCCAGGGGGGCCATATAAACGTTGAATAAGGTAGGGCTCAACGAAGAGCCCTGTGGCACACCACACTGGAGAGGGGTAGAAGATGATTTTTCCTGGCCTTCCCACACCTCAAATGTACGACCTTCCAAGAAGGAGGCGAACCATTTGAGGGCAAAACCCGTGACTCCCACCCCCGACAGCTGTTGGAGAAGCACCTGATGGTCCACGGTGTCAAAAGCAGCGCTGAGGTCCAGGAGGATCACTGCCACTGATCCCCCCGAATCCAGCATGCTCCTAGCATTCTCCACGACCGCTAGCAGAGCGGTGTCGGTCCCCTGACCGGGGCGAAAACCCGTTTGGGAGTCGCCCAGGAGGGAATTGGCTTCCAAGAAGTTGGAAAGGCGGCTATTCACCAGCTTCTCAGCCACCTTACTGATACCCGGCAGCAAAGAAATAGGCCGAAAGTTGGCAAGATCGGCGGGATCGAGGTTAGGCTTTTTCAAAAGCGCCTTGACCACCGCCCCTTTCCAACTGGGGGGGACCACCCCATGGGCGAGAGACAGGTTTATCAAGTCCGTCACAGGGCCGACGATAGTGGATGACACCTGTTTAAGATATTTAATAGGTGCTGGGTCTTTCGGGGAGCCGCTCTTCATAGATCTTAGCACCGACAAGACTTCCTCCTTATTGACTGGACCGAGGGAGGCCAGCTCCACCAATTGTGACTCAGGTTGAGAGCTGGGATTGTCCTCCAAAGAGGAGACCTCACCTAGCCGGGGAAGGGAAGCCAATATGTTGTCAATTTTGCTTTTAAAATACAAAGCCAGTTCTGTGCATTTTTTGCGAGGGTCCTCGTGGAGAACCTGAGGATCGGGGGCATTGAGAAGCCCCTTAATGACCCTGAATGACTCTTTGGAAGAGTTGGCCGCAGAGCCAATACGCTCTTCAAAGAATCCTGATTTTGCCACCCGAATAGCGGATTTATACCTGCTCAGGGCCGCACGATATTCTATACGACTCGCCTCACTCCAGTCTCTCCTCCAGGACCGCTCTAGCCTCTTGCATCCTTTCCTCAGGGTTCTTAATTCTGATGAATACCAAGGTGCCGAGCCCACTCTCTTCCCCCTCGTGAGTTGTTTCTTTTTGGGTAGGAGAGTGTCCAGAGAATCCACGAGCCAGGTATGGAAGTTCGCATCAGCGACTATTGGGTTAGCTCCCTGAGAGGGTTGCGTGGCCTCCAAGTGTGCCGCCCAGGTGTCAACAGGGAGCTTCGACCAGGCTCTCTCCAGGGTGTGAACCCGTGGGACCACCGCAGCTCGGCTGTCGAATTGCCATGATGCGGACACCAAATAATGGTCTGTCCAAGGTAGGGCAAGAGCAGGAGATGAAGTAAGATGATCCAGATTAGAAAGTAAGGGATCAAGCAGATGGCCCTTCTCATGGGTCGCGCCCGAGTTGGCCAAATTGATTCCAAAAGATTTAAGATCATCGAGCAAATCGACTCCTGTGGCATTAGCGGGGTCCTCAAGATGGATATTAAAATCTCCGAGAACAACAAAGTTGGCAGTTGAAGAGGCAAGAAGTGCGGTAGTTTCCAAGAGAGAGTTAGGGAAACTGCCCAAGGGTCCAGGAGGGCGATAGATCAACAAGCCTACCAAAGACACTGTAGGTGACAGCCGAAGGGAGAACTGTAAGCTCTCACAATCAGTCACCCCTCCATTCTGGATCTTACAGGCGAGCGTGTCTCTGTAGAGAACTGCAGTTCCTCCTCCCCTCCCTTTAGGTCTATCAGGTGGAGTATATGAAAGCCTGGGGGGAGTGCTCTGACCATGTCAGGGCCAGAGCTGGGGGAGAGCCAGGTCTCAGTCAGAAACAGCACATCAAGCTCGTGGTCCAGAATGAGTGAATTGATTTCAATGGCATGGCTCGGCAAGGACCGGCAGTTTAGTAGAGCCATGGAAAGAACGGATTTCACCGCCACTGAATTTTGGCCGGAGGAACAAGCTCTGCACGGTAGAAATGGAATGGTCCCCATCTGTGCAAAGCTACAACTAGTAGGGTGGGGCGGACGTAAGGCGATAAGGGCGTCTCTCCCATATTGGAACCTAGTGGTGAGAGGCGTCAATAAGTGGGGCATGGTGGCAGGCCCTAGGCCCGCCTGGGCACGGACGGGCGCAGACGGGCAGGACTCTGGCACGACTCCGGCGCAGATCCGGCGCGTCCGCAGATCGCGTCCGCTGCGCGGAGCCATTAGTGCCTGTTTTTATAGCGCTTGTCTATAGCCTCCCCAACCCAGCCTGACCCAAGATGGCCGCCAAAACCGGCGCCCAACCCTCGGCGTCAACACTCAGCCGAGGGTGGGACCGGAGCTGCAGGGAGGGGGGAAAGATGATTTTTAAAGCGCTGCTGAGCGCTGGGGGGTCTCTACACACTGCTACAGCCTAAATAATGCAATTAGCAGGCACAAGTGGCAAACGAGTAAAATCACGAAAATGCTATTAAAATTAAAGGAAAAGCAAGAGACCTCCCGGCTTCCGCCTCAGGAGGGGAAAGGTGTGTGCAAAAGTCTGATGTTACCGCTTTCCAGGTCACTGGCGCCTTTTATAGCGCTTGTCTATAGCCTCCCCAACCCAGCCTGACCCAAGATGGCCGCCAAAACCGGCGCCCAACCCTCGGCGTCAACACTCAGCCGAGGGTGGGACCGGAGCTGCAGGGAGGGGGGAAAGATGATTTTTAAAGCGCTGCTGAGCGCTGGGGGGTCTCTACACACTGCTACAGCCTAAATAATGCAATTAGCAGGCACAAGTGGCAAACAAGTAAAATCACGAAAATGCTATTAAAATTAAAGGAAAAGCAAGAGACCTCCCGGCTTCCGCCTCAGGAGGGGAAAGGTGTGTGCAAAAGTCTGATGTTACCGCTTTCCAGGTCACTGGCGCCTTTTATAGCGCTTGTCTATAGCCTCCCCAACCCAGCCTGACCCAAGATGGCCGCCAAAACCGGCGCCCAACCCTCGGCGTCAACACTCAGCCGAGGGTGGGACCGGAGCTGCAGGGAGGGGGGAAAGATGATTTTTAAAGCGCTGCTGAGCGCTGGGGGGTCTCTACACACTGCTACAGCCTAAATAATGCAATTAGCAGGCACAAGTGGCAAACGAGTAAAATCACGAAAATGCTATTAAAATTAAAGGAAAAGCAAGAGACCTCCCGGCTTCCGCCTCAGGAGGGGAAAGGTGTGTGCAAAAGTCTGATGTTACCGCTTTCCAGGTCACTGGCGCCTTTTATAGCGCTTGTCTATAGCCTCCCCAACCCAGCCTGACCCAAGATGGCCGCCAAAACCGGCGCCCAACCCTCGGCGTCAACACTCAGCCGAGGGTGGGACCGGAGCTGCAGGGAGGGGGGAAAGATGATTTTTAAAGCGCTGCTGAGCGCTGGGGGGTCTCTACACACTGCTACAGCCTAAATAATGCAATTAGCAGGCACAAGTGGCAAACGAGTAAAATCACGAAAATGCTATTAAAATTAAAGGAAAAGCAAGAGACCTCCCGGCTTCCGCCTCAGGAGGGGAAAGGTGTGTGCAAAAGTCTGATGTTACCGCTTTCCAGGTCACTGGCGCCTTTTATAGCGCTTGTCTATAGCCTCCCCAACCCAGCCTGACCCAAGATGGCCGCCAAAACCGGCGCCCAACCCTCGGCGTCAACACTCAGCCGAGGGTGGGACCGGAGCTGCAGGGAGGGGGGAAAGATGATTTTTAAAGCGCTGCTGAGCGCTGGGGGGTCTCTACACACTGCTACAGCCTAAATAATGCAATTAGCAGGCACAAGTGGCAAACGAGTAAAATCACGAAAATGCTATTAAAATTAAAGGAAAAGCAAGAGACCTCCCGGCTTCCGCCTCAGGAGGGGAAAGGTGTGTGCAAAAGTCTGATGTTACCGCTTTCCAGGTCACTGGCGCCTTTTATAGCGCTTGTCTATAGCCTCCCCAACCCAGCCTGACCCAAGATGGCCGCCAAAACCGGCGCCCAACCCTCGGCGTCAACACTCAGCCGAGGGTGGGACCGGAGCTGCAGGGAGGGGGGAAAGATGATTTTTAAAGCGCTGCTGAGCGCTGGGGGGTCTCTACCCACTGCTACAGCCTAAATAATGCAATTAGCAGGCACAAGTGGCAAACGAGTAAAATCACGAAAATGCTATTAAAATTAAAGGAAAAGCAAGAGACCTCCCGGCTTCCGCCTCAGGAGGGGAAAGGTGTGTGCAAAAGTCTGATGTTACCGCTTTCCAGGTCACTGGCGCCTTTTATAGCGCTTGTCTATAGCCTCCCCAACCCAGCCTGACCCAAGATGGCCGCCAAAACCGGCGCCCAACCCTCGGCGTCAACACTCAGCCGAGGGTGGGACCGGAGCTGCAGGGAGGGGGGAAAGATGATTTTTAAAGCGCTGCTGAGCGCTGGGGGGTCTCTACCCACTGCTACAGCCTAAATAATGCAATTAGCAGGCACAAGTGGCAAACGAGTAAAATCACGAAAATGCTATTAAAATTAAAGGAAAAGCAAGAGACCTCCCGGCTTCCGCCTCAGGAGGGGAAAGGTGTGTGCAAAAGTCTGATGTTACCGCTTTCCAGGTCACTGGCGCCTTTTATAGCGCTTGTCTATAGCCTCCCCAACCCAGCCTGACCCAAGATGGCCGCCAAAACCGGCGCCCAACCCTCGGCGTCAACACTCAGCCGAGGGTGGGACCGGAGCTGCAGGGAGGGGGGAAAGATGATTTTTAAAGCGCTGCTGAGCGCTGGGGGGTCTCTACACACTGCTACAGCCTAAATAATGCAATTAGCAGGCACAAGTGGCAAACGAGTAAAATCACGAAAATGCTATTAAAATTAAAGGAAAAGCAAGAGACCTCCCGGCTTCCGCCTCAGGAGGGGAAAGGTGTGTGCAAAAGTCTGATGTTACCGCTTTCCAGGTCACTGGCGCCTTTTATAGCGCTTGTCTATAGCCTCCCCAACCCAGCCTGACCCAAGATGGCCGCCAAAACCGGCGCCCAACCCTCGGCGTCAACACTCAGCCGAGGGTGGGACCGGAGCTGCAGGGAGGGGGGAAAGATGATTTTTAAAGCGCTGCTGAGCGCGGGGGGGTCTCTACACACTGCTACAGCCTAAATAATGCAATTAGCAGGCACAAGTGGCAAACGAGTAAAATCACGAAAATGCTATTAAAATTAAAGGAAAAGCAAGAGACCTCCCGGCTTCCGCCTCAGGAGGGGAAAGGTGTGTGCAAAAGTCTGATGTTACCGCTTTCCAGGTCACTGGCGCCTTTTATAGCGCTTGTCTATAGCCTCCCCAACCCAGCCTGACCCAAGATGGCCGCCAAAACCGGCGCCCAACCCTCGGCGTCAACACTCAGCCGAGGGTGGGACCGGAGCTGCAGGGAGGGGGGAAAGATGATTTTTAAAGCGCTGCTGAGCGCTGGGGGGTCTCTACACACTGCTACAGCCTAAATAATGCAATTAGCAGGCACAAGTGGCAAACGAGTAAAATCACGAAAATGCTATTAAAATTAAAGGAAAAGCAAGAGACCTCCCGGCTTCCGCCTCAGGAGGGGAAAGGTGTGTGCAAAAGTCTGATGTTACCGCTTTCCAGGTCACTGGCGCCTTTTATAGCGCTTGTCTATAGCCTCCCCAACCCAGCCTGACCCAAGATGGCCGCCAAAACCGGCGCCCAACCCTCGGCGTCAACACTCAGCCGAGGGTGGGACCGGAGCTGCAGGGAGGGGGGAAAGATGATTTTTAAAGCGCTGCTGAGCGCGGGGGGGTCTCTACACACTGCTACAGCCTAAATAATGCAATTAGCAGGCACAAGTGGCAAACGAGTAAAATCACGAAAATGCTATTAAAATTAAAGGAAAAGCAAGAGACCTCCCGGCTTCCGCCTCAGGAGGGGAAAGGTGTGTGCAAAAGTCTGATGTTACGTGTAGTGCTACGCGTTGCTCACTTAGTGCGAAGTGCACTTCGCCTAGCTACGCGTAGCGCTACTTCGCGAACTACTCCCAGCCCTAAAATTAATTGCAGCAAACGTTGGGCCCAAGTAAGAGGGATTCCCGTGTTTAAAAAAGATGGGAGCTAGAATATCTCATTTTGCTCTTTATCCTTTTAAGGTGATTTATAAATCCATTGTTTTTGAGTTTTATGAAAACGAATCAGTGGCTACGTTTGCTTCAAATTGGGGCTATGTGAAAGCTGAGGCTTCTAGATCAGTGCCAAGCTGTATACCCAAAATGTAATGCATGCTTACCCCACTCTGTGCCATTCCTTCTTGTGAGAAGTTGGCCTGGTATATGATGTTCACTTTTCTAGTGAGCACCTTGCACCAGTCCAAACAACCCTTATGGTGATTGGTTGTAAGTCAACCATATAGACCAGCTATCCTAGGGGTAGCATGGACAAAAGCAGTCTTAGGCTAAACTCAAGAGGGCATGTGAAGCCAGCTGTTTTACCATATGCAATCCCTTTTCATACCAAATGAAAGGACACAAGTTATATATTATAAAAATATATGTATTTATTACTAGAATAATCCTCTGTACTCTTTATGAGGGCAGAAGCACAAGCGTTAAACAAAAGCACTTAATAACATACAATAAGCTGCACAATTATGGATAGGCCGGTAAAACCTTATATTAAAATAGTGGTACTTGAACCACATCACGATCAATGGTAAGGCCTAGGGCCTTGGAAATCGCTGGGGCTACACTGGACTAACAGCAGTTAGGTCGCGGGAGGCTCACAGGATGCGGGTGCAGTGTCTAAATGCACACGCGTGCACCAATAGAAGTCAATGTTGCGTAAAAGTTAGAAAGTTGCAGATTTCGAAGTCTTCCGACTGGACTAGAACTTAACTACTTAAAACCAGGACACTAGGGATGTAAATCTCTACAGGAGCACCTTGATACTCGTGTTACCTCACCCACAGGAAGCGGGTGCATAGGTGTCAAAGTGTGTCGGGTTTCTTCGTGGAGTTCTATGGGGCCTTGGAGAAAAGATGCTGCAGGCGACCAGGAGAGAAGAGTCCGGTTGGATCCAAGGGTGGATATAAGATGTAGAGTACCTAAAAGCAGAGGGGACAGAGTCTGGGTCACTAGCCAGTGACCAGAGTGGAACCAGGAAGGAACCAGGCGATGTCTGGCGCAATCAGGTGGTTGTTGGGAAGCTTGTCTCTGCTGCCACGTGGACCAGGAGGCATCAACGTTGACCAGGAGCTGGGCACGGACTGTCCCACGAAGGCTCTCGCTGTCGGTGGTGTCGGCTTCCGGATTGGAGCCAACAAGCCTTGGCAAATGCAACCCACGCAGGAACTGAAGAGGGCTTCTTACTCAGGCCAGCAAGGACTGAGGAGCTTCTCCTTCGCAAGGAAGCAAGGGCCAGTCTGGAGCAACCAGACCAGCGGTGTAGATTTCAGGTTTCGTCGTCACAGAGGCCACTAGCCAACGGGCAAGTGACCGGACAGATGCGTCGAGCAGGAAAATGCAAAAGGGCCCCACGCAGCACTCGGTGAGTGTGGAGGGGTGAGCTTCGGTGCAGTTGATGCTCGCGGCTGGGGCTTTTCAATCCCCAATGCACAGCTTCGAGGGTGCCTCGGGTGCTGCACAGGAAGCGTCTCGCAGTCTTTTCAAGATGGCCGGTCCCACGTTACACGTCGCCTCCACGGGTCTCAGCTTTGCTGTGGCTGTGGATCGGGCTGAAGGAAGTCTGGAAGTCCGGGTCTTGTCAGGCTCTGTGGTCGGGCTCCGGCGGGAGCGTCGGACAAAGCAAGTCGTTGAGCGCTTGATGGTGCCTGCTTGCGCAGGATGGCCACTCCTTGGTCACAAGGGAGATTCTTCAGTATCTTCTTGTAAAGTAGATGGTAGAAGGTCCAGAGTTCTGTTTCAAAGTTTCAGTCAGGATAATCTGATGTCTTAGGACGCAGCTCCTACCTTTATTCCAAATCAAGGGGCTGGATTACCTGCTAGGTCCCTCCTATGGGTGGGACCAGGGAAGGGGGTGGTTACACCCCTTTCCCTTTGTCCAGTTTCGCGCCAGAGCTGGGGCTGGCGTGCCCCAGCACCGGTTTGAACTGGCCTATGCATGGGGCACCTTGTGCGCCCCAGGCATGTCTCGTTTCTTTCATCCCTCCCTGCCTCAATCCACTATCTCGTGTCTGGGGTGGTGCTAGCACCTCTCTGTGACAGGAAACCTTTTGTCCAAGCCTCCCGTGCTGGAAGGGCTCCCAGCAGCAGGAGGTCAGACTTGTGTCTGTGGCAGCAGCATCCATTTTGTGATGCTGGGGCTCTGGTTGATTTTAACCGCGTTTAAGTAAAGTAACATGTCTTCTCCCTCTAGAAGGGTGGAATGCTACCCCCGTCGCCAGAATTGGCGATGGGGTAGTATTCCAAAGCGTATGACACCTTACACAACATGTTTTGATAAAGCCAAACCAAAGTGAGCATTTAACCGCGAGGTTCATAAGCACTTAAGAGTATATGGTATGGCAATACCCTGGAACAGCTATAAGGAAATGGTTCCGAAAGCTGCAGACAGGCTCAGCTCATGCTAGAGCATCATCTAACATAAAACCAAGCACTCTGCCTTCAGGATTGTTAAGGCCTGCCATAGGAGTGACTTGTAGGTGCATGTGTGTCTATATGTAAAGGTAGATATAGGAATACTATACCTAATCAAGGGGTGATTACACCACCTTGCGCCAGCTGAGTGATCAGCCAGTTGTGTCGAATTGGAAGGCCAGCCCGGGGTGGCAAAAGATATGCTGCAGCCCCTGGTAGGCTTTGGATGCACTTATGCCCTGGGTACCTATGGCACACTATACAGGGCCTGATAAGGTGACCCAAATACCAATTGGAGATGTACCTAGAGTACATGGAGTCCATTTTACAGTGAGACCAGATAGCCTGGGGCCCTGATTAGCCGGATCCCAGGCCAACTAAGTCGAAAACCAGCTAAACACAAGGCAAAAAATCTGGGGTAACCATAGTCAGATATCCATCCTCCTACACTTCTGTATTTATTTATTGACTGTTATTTTATTTAGCACTAGTGTCTCCTTATGACTTCAATGCAGTCTTTAGTTGCTTAACCCCTAACGCGCTACCGCGTTTTCCCGCTGTGCGCTAACATTTTAAAAATGGCTTGTTTATGACAAAGCCAGCTCGTCATCCGCGCAGCGCAGGTAACGTTGATGACGAGCTGGCTTTGTCATCAGCGCCGAAGGGGTTAATACCATGTAGACACTTTACAATTAAATGAAGCGATGAAATACCGCAAGGCATCTTGTATCTGTCACAAATAATATAATATGAAATTGACCACAAGGTTGACGGTATTACATACATATTTTTAACACTATAGTACATTTGTTTTTTAACAGTGGTCTGCCCGAGATGCTTATTTATAAAAATAGAAGTCAGTAATGCTTTGAAGGAGGTTCTGTGTTGCTGTTTGTCACCCCCTATTTAGTTTCTAAATGTCGTTCAGTGATTTTTTCTCTATTAAAGCAGTGTTCTTGACAAATAATTTGTGCAATTGTGCCACATTTGTGACTGTAAGCCCCCTTTGTGCTGGGGAAGCATGCTCGTCTGTCCTCAGGGTGTGTGTGTTATGGTCTTCCGCTGAAACATTATACATTAGTCATTAGTCAGCTCCCTACAGGGCTTTATTATAGTGAAAATGTCAACATGCTCTAGGCGCCGCATGTCTTGTTGTCGCTTCTCTTGTTTTCAGAAGCATGGAAGGGGTGTTTGGTTTCTCCTTACAGAAAAAAGCCCACTCACTGCACCATAGGGAAACATGTTGTGCAGCATTTAATGAGAGGCTTAACTTATATTCTTTGTCATATGCTTTACAGGTTCAGGATCACCATTTTGTTGCACCAATTTAGGCATAATTCTAAACAGAAAGGTACAGTAACACACATTTGCAAAATCAATAGGTCTGTCTTTTGTGACCTATTTGCTTGTGACCTAGTGATTTTGCCAATGGTTGTTAGCCACCCTGCAGAGCATCCCAGAGGCTGCGCAGAATGGCTAAAGTAAAACAAGCAAAATAAAATGTAAGGCAGCCGCATGCGCCATTTGGTAGGTGTGCGCCTGACACAAGCACGCACGCCGCAACTACAACATGATGGGACCCTCCCCCCTTTTAATAACTTTTTATTAATGATCCAAGCGGAATTCGTAACTAAAGCTCTCTCTACATCTCTCTCTCTCTACCTCTCTACCCCCCTCTCTCTACACACCTCTCTCTACCCACCTCTCTCTACTCACCTCTCTACATACCTCTCTCTCTCTCTCTCTACACACCTCTCTCTCTCTCTCTCTCTCTCTCTACCTCTAAGTGGCAGCCGGAGCCTGATAGCACTGCTTGTCCTTTAAAAAAAAACAAGCTTTGGCATAGCAAATAGGTCTCACATTTGGGGCCTTATAAGTGTTTAACCATGCAACAGTTAATGTTGTTGCACCAAGGATATTGTGCTGCATAACTAAATACTTATAAGGTCCCAAAAGCGAGAACTATTGGCTATGCCAGTGCTTGTTGATTGTGGTTTAGGCTGTTGGTCAGCCGTGTTGACCCTGAGATTGGGATTCCTGTGTATTCTTTCTGGCTGCTTGGCAAGCCGTCTGTGGTTCCTCCGCAAGTCTAAGAGGGTTCCCATGTTCTTGGGACGTAACATGCCCTATGTGGGGTAGCAGTAGCTATTATATAGCTCTATCATGTGCTGGGGAGGTGTGGTTGTCCTTTCAGCCTCAGCTCTCCGTGGCGTCACGGTATGTTGCAGATGCGATCTTCTCTTTCTTCTTCCGTCTGCACTTTTAGCGGTGCAGCCATCCCTGTCTTGTCCGCTGCTTGAGGCTGGCGATCCACCACTGAGTGGATTGGTTCCGTCCAAGGCGGTCCTCTTTTGGGGTCGTTCGGGACGGTCTACTAGCCCTGCCCTTTCTTCTGAGCCTGACGTGGTCCGGGCGTTTCGTTTCGTGGTGTTGTCAGCATCTAGTTGCCCCCGCTTGCTTTTCTGTTCTGTGACCGGCGTCCTTGGCTTGGGCCCTGGCGCTCCTGTTTTTTTGTCCCACCGAGCCATTGTTACGTCTCGTTCTTTTTCTTCCGCCTGCCTTATTGCTGAGGCGCTGGTCTGTCTTAATTTCGAGCTGTGAGGGGCTTGGCTGCCCTTTTCACTGAGTTGTTTAACCCCTTCTCCTTGGAGTCTGTAGGTAGCTCTTCTTCCTCTGCATTGTCTGTACCTTGGGGCTTCCGGTGGTACGTTGACTGGGCTTGAGGTGGTCTGGCCTCCTTCACTTTACCCTTGCGTCTCCTGTTGGTGGAGACTGGGTTGTCTCTTTGTCGTTATGGCACATCCCCGGTGGGGCTGGTGTTCCTCCTCAATGCTGAGGTCTTTTTCAGCTCAGGGCCTGTGACTCATCCCCTGTTGCGGAGGATGGGGCTATTTTTCCCTGTCCCTGTGACTGGTCCCCTGTTGGGGGTCTTGTGCTCGTCTGAAGTGGAACAGGTCTTCTCGCAGACCCTCCTCCCCTTTGGGTATGGCTAGGGTATCTATTCTATGTTAAGGAATCTGTGGCTAGTAGTCTCTATCAGATGTACGAGTTACTTACCTTCGGTAACAATGTATCTGGTAGAGACGATTCTAGCCGCCGATTCCTTCACGACCCACCCTTCCTCCCAGTTCTGCGAGGACCCTCTGCTTGGGTTTTCTTCAGTCGACTCCCTTTGGGTGTCTTGTCTTCTATGGGTGTCCTCTTCCGGTCAGGCATCCCTCCGGCTGTTTTTTCTCCAGCGTGAGGGCCTACTTGGCTCTTTCTCTCTGTTGTTAGAGTTCTGATCCCCTCCTGGTCTTCTTCGTTGGGGGTTCTTTTACCTGTCCTTGATCTCCTCCTTTTAGGAGGTATGGCCATCCTTGGCAGTATGGTCTGGAGATGGATTACCATTGCTCCTCTGTTCCGGGCTTGTGGCCCTTCCCCTTGTGGTTGTAGTTGCCAACCCCCTTTTTCTCTCTCTCTCTCTTCTTTCTGTCACAGTGCTTTCTCATGCTTGTGCCTCCAGGATGGCTCTCGCCTGGGCTTGCAAGGTGATTCCACGGAGTGGTGCTTTACGCTTTTCTTGCTATGGCTTCACTGCTCTGGCCTTCTAGTGCTTTACTGCCACTTGGTGCTTTCGCCTTGGTTGCACCAGCTGTTCCTCAGAGTGGTGCTCTGCTTTTTTCCTGCTCTGGCCTGCTGTTGTCGCCTTCTGGTGCCTTGGTGCCACCTGGCGGTGTTTCTCACCTTTTGTTTCTCTCTATTTTGTCTATCTGGTTTTTTCGCTCACTGTTCCCATGATCTCCTCAGTTTTGTTATGATGGCTCCGCGATGTAGCGCGGAAAAGTTCTCCGAAGCAAACTGATGTCAGCGCGCCAGGGTGGGGTTTATGTGGCCTCGCTGACGTCACGCCTGTGGAGGACGTTGGGCGGAGTTGCGTGGCACCGCCCCCCCCCCCCCCAACCGCCCCCCGGCGCGCAGGGATGCTGGGCAAGAAAGTTTTCTGGGTCTAGTCTCACGCCTGGGGGATATTCTACGTTAAGGAATCTGCAGCTAGAATCGTCACTACCAGATACATCGTTACCGAAGGTAAGTAAATCGTACTTCCGGCGATGTCCAGAACACTCTGATGGACATGCCCTTTGATGGCACGCTCCTTTTTGGCGACAAGGCAGATACTGCGTTGGAGAATTTTTTAATTTTTTTTAATTTTTTTTGTTTATTGAACCTTTATTTAATAGCAAGTACGATTACAAGGATGGGCCTACAACCATCACGGCTGGCCGCTAAAAGATCAGACATTGCAAGCATTACGTACAGTGGCAACAAACCAGAACGGGTTGTAGTATCAAAACAGCACAGTAGTTATAAGTAAACACAGCAGCTCGGGTCAGGATGGAAAAGGTTCATTTTCAAATAAAGAACTGAAAAATGGTGTCGCACAGTTACTCCCATTCTCGCGAAGGTATAAGAATCAGGATATTAAGAACAATGACAATACGGGGGGGGCCCATCAGGGGATAAAAGACAAATGGCAGGAGAAATGAAAACCCAACCCCCACATGCAAAGAGTCGAAACCCCGCCCCTCCACTCTAGCACTCCGCAAAACACGTGGGCAATGGCGACACTGAAAAAGGGAGAAGAAGAAGGAAACTAAAGGGCCATAGAAACAAATACTAATCCAGTCCCCAACCCGCTACCCCCCACCCTGCACACCCGCAGAAGGCCATGGCCTACCCCCCAGCCGCGTGCCCGTCGCCCTAAGAGAACCCGAAATATAGAAGATAGGAAAGGGAAGAAGAAAAGAAAACATAAGCGGAGGAGGGCCCATAACTCGCCGCCCGGCCCCGCCCAGTACCCCAACACTACAGAAATCCCACGAAGGAAGCAATACCACAAGGAAAAATGCAAATAACGAGCATAAAGACCCCCTCAATGAAATGTCAGGTGAAGATACCCACTGCATCATTTAACGGCAATAGAGCAAATAAGCCGTAGGCCATCTCATCCCTGGCCCTGTCTGTCAGTGACACAGCCCGAAGCCTTCCCAGTAAGCAATGCGGAGCACAGTATAGAGGGTCCGAACAGGATGAGCGGGCCCGGAAGGGACGAGGCCATAAAAAAGCATAATAATCTAAAACCATCACAATATAGATAGTGAAGATCAGACAATAACAATGCCGGTCCCATAAACTTCCCAAAGCTGGCAAGGAGTAGAAACACCCAGGAGATGAAAGTCAAACAATCCGGCTACTGCCGCGATACATCCAGGCCAGTCCAGGGAGGAGAGGGACTCTCCACCGCCAACCGCCAGTCGGAGATGCGTCCCAGGGATAGAGCCACACGAGCAGTCGAGACGAGTCGCACGGGCACAGGAGTCCAGTCACTAAACGGCCCGAAGGGCACTCGAAGGTCCGAGACCTCCTCCATGATGACAGTATCAAGTTCAGCGGCCAACCCCTGAAGTAGAACCGCGGCCTCCACAGACAGCGAAACAAAAATGGCGTTGATCCGTACGCCTAGATCGAGGGCGTAACAATCAATGGTTCCGTGCAAAGTTGTTATGGCCTCAAACACATCCCGGGGCGTGAACTCTGTCACGCGTTGCAAGCATTTCGGCCCCATCTCTGGAACAGCCGCCCGGTCCGGACGTGCGCCATGAAGAAGGGCACCAGCCGCCATCTTGATCCAATCAACACCGTCCCCCCGCACACACTCCGGGACCAGGCCGCATTGCGAGGGCACTGCAGGACGTGTCTTCAGGTCAAACGGATTGTGGGACAGGGTCCAGAATGGAAGAGTCACCAGAAGGCTAAAAGTCCCGCCGGATCCCGGGAGCCGGCCGCCTATGTCGGGGGCGATCTCAGGCTACACCAGGGCAACAAGACTTGGGGAGGGGGCAGGAACCAAGCGCCCCCTCCGAGTCCTCGCCACCACACCGCCCCTCGGGGGCCTCAGTCAAGCGGCGCGGGGAGGCACCACAGGCAGCGGTTCTTCAGATCAGTGGCTCTCACCGGCAAGGCTCCCCTCCGCCAGCAACGATCGTTGGCGCTGTGGTTGCGGCCGGAGGCCCCGCCTAATCAACGCCCCGGTCTCTCCACCTCGTGGGCCGCAGAACATTCGGGGAGAAATCCCGGGAACGGCGGCATGCAGGAGCTCCGGGAGCAAACGGTAGGTGCTCGTTATCTTTCTCAATCGAAGTATGCCTCCGTGGGCCAGGATATGTGGCAGGATAGCCGTGTGGGGAAAAAGGGCTCGCGCAGCCGAGCGACTATGCGACCATTTCGAATGCCTGCTTGGCTCCTCCCCCCGCGTTGGAGAATTTTAACTCGCGGGCTACTGCAAAGTCCTTAGGCCTTTCGGCCACACGCACTCCTTCCACTTCTGCTTATCGCTCCATTCATGGCCGAGGAAGGTGCACCCAAACACGTTCGTTTCAGAGCCACAGGCCTGGCCAGCAACAGTCTCAGCGCAGCCGTGGACGTGGGACCCGCAGAGGTGGGTCACGGGGCCAGAAGGCGGGTCAATCCATCACCTCCCCTGCCGCCACTGCCTCCAAACCTTCCTAGTCTGGTGTTTGCGGCCCACCAAACACCAGTGGGTGGCAGGATTCACCATCACCTCCCCCACAGGCGCACCATCACTTCGGACAGGTGGGTTTTCCAGATAGTCCGAAGGGGCTACTCCCTCCCCTTCAATACTACCCCTCCGGCCATGACACCTCAGTACCACCGTATGTCGGTGAATCACTTGGCACTTCTGCAGCAGGACAGGAAGTTGCAGCCCTCTTGGCCAAGGGGGCCATCGAGTGCATTCCGACGCCAGAAGTAGGTTGTGGTTGTTACTCCCACTACTTCTTGGTTCCAAAGAAGGACAAGGGCCTGCGTCCTATCTTAGACCTTTGGAACCTCAATCGCTACCTCCGGAAGGAGAAGTTCAAGATGCTCACACTTGCTCAGGTCTTGTCTGCCCCAGACCCACAAGAATGGATGGTAGTGTTGGACTTGCAGGTCGCTTATTTTCATATTCCTGTCCTGCCGGCGTTACCTGCGGTTCATGGTAGGCCACGAGCACTTTCAGTTAACCGTGCTCCCTTTTGGCCTGACCAGCGCCCCTCGGTTGTTCACGAAAGTGATGGCGGTGGTCGCAACTCATCTACGCAGATCACGGGTTTCAGTCTTACCCTGTCTTGACGACTGGCTGTTAAAGGAGGGCTCGTCCCAGGCAGTCGACTCCCACCTCCAGACGACGGCCGACCTCCTGCACTTGCTGGTTTTCTCCATCAATGTGCCTAAGTCGCACCTGATTCCCTCTCAGAAGCTCCTCTTTAACGGAGCAGTTCTGTACATGGGGCAGTTTCGGGTTTATCCTCCCGAACAGCGAGTCCGGGACGTTCAGGCTATGATTCTGATCTTTCTGCCCTTGTCCTGGGTTTCGGTCAGGATGACCTTGAGGCTGCTGGGTCTCATGGCCTCCTGCATCCTGCAGTGGGTGCAGCATCAAGAGGATCTGTCCGAGTACGTCCAGATCTCGAAGGGCACTGCACAGCAGTTGCAGTGGTGGCTCATGAACCTGTATTGTGTCAGTGGCAGATCACTCTCCCTTCCCCAACCGGAGCACCCAGTGGTGACGGATGCGTCCCTCCTGGGATGGGGCGGCCACATTGGAGAGGCGGAGATCAGAGGCCTCTGTTCCCCGGCGGAGTCCAGGCTCCATTTCAAACTTCTGGAGCTCTGGGCAATCCTGCTTGCACTGAAGGCATTCCTTCCCTCGAAGGCATTCCTTCCCTCTGTCAAGGGGAGAGTAGTCCAGGTGGTCACAGACAACACCACCGCCATGTGGTACTGCAACAAGCAAGGCGAGGTGGGGTTGTGGACCCTATGTTAGGAGGCTCTGCGTCTCTGGACCTGGCTGTAATATCAAGGCATTGCCTTGGTGGTTCAACACTTGGCTGGTTCTTTGAACGCCAGGGTAGACGAACTCCGCCGCAGGTGCATGATGGATCACGAATGGCGTCTTCACTCGTAGGTGGCACAAGGTCTCTTTCAACAGTGAGGGGAGAGCCTTGGTTAGATCTGTTTGCCACCGAAGAGATTGCGCAATGTCAGCTGTTCTGCATGTTGGAATTTCCAAGGCGGCACTCGCTCAGTGATACTTTTCGTCATGAGTGGAGTTGCGCTCTATTGTACGCCTTTCCGCCTATACCACTTCTACCCAGAGTGCTGAAGAAGATCAGGCGCGACCGGACCCAAGTCATTCTTGCGGCCCCGGACTGGGCTCGAAGAGTTTGGTATCCCGAGCTACTCAGTATGAGCGTGGATCCCCCGACCTGACTGCCTCTTCGGGAGGATCTTCTGTTGCAGCAGCAGGAGATGGTCCTCCACCCGGACCTGTCCTGCCTCCACCTCCATGCGTGGAGATTGAGCGGCAACAGTTGAATCCATTTGACTTGCCTCCTGAAGTCTGTGATATCATTCTGGCAGCCAGGCGTCCCTCCATTAAATCAGTATACGCCTGCAGGTTGAACAAATGTGTGGCATGATGCACAGCAAAGGCTGTTGATCCCCTTTCTGCCCCTCTTTCAGAAGTCCTTTTGTTCCTCCTTTCTTTGGCCTGGCAGGGCTCTGCTCTGGGCACTATTAAGGGCTATCTTTCTGCAATTTTGGCCTTTCTCACGCTCCCTGATCAGCCGTCTCTTTTCAAGTCCCCTGTCGTAAATAGATTTCTCAAAGGCATTACTTACCATTTCCCTCCTATTCCGTTTGTGATGCCACAGTGGGGCTTGAATCTGGTTCTTACTTATTTTATGTGCGCTCCTTTTGAGCCGCTTCACAACTCTCCTCTTTGTTTACTAACTTTGAAGACTGCTTTCCTAGTTGCCATCACCTCCGCGAGGTGCGCGAGTGAGCTTGTAGGAGGGTGGATACCTGACTATCGTTACCCCAGATTTTTTGCCTTGTGTTTATCTGGTTTTCGACTTAAGCAGGGCCCCAGGCTATCTGCTCTCTCTGTAAAATGGACTCCATGTACCCTAGGTGCATAACTAATTGGATTGGATCACCTTATGAGACCCTGTACAGTGTACTATAGGTACCCAGGGCATAGGTGCCCCCAAGGACTACCAGGGGCTGCAGCATATCTTTTGCCACCCCTGGCTGGCCATCCAAACAGACACAACTGGCTGATCACTCAGCTGGGGCAAGGTCGTGTAATCACCCCTTGCTTAGATATAGTATACCTATGTCTAATCCTATATCTGGACACATATGCACCTATAAGTCACTCCTATGGCAGGCATTAACAATCCTGGAGGCAGAGTGCTTGGTTTTATGTGAGATGGGGCTCTAGCATGAGCTGAGCCTGTATGCAGCTTTCGGAACCATTTCCTTATAGCTGTTCCAGGGTATTGCCATACCATATACTCTTAAGTGCATTATAATCATGGCGATTACTGCTAACTTTGGTTTGGCTTTATCAAAACATGTCGTGTAAGGTGTCATACACTTT
The DNA here is from genome assembly GCF_964261635.1 of Lissotriton helveticus. NCBI lineage: Eukaryota > Metazoa > Chordata > Amphibia > Caudata > Salamandridae > Lissotriton > Lissotriton helveticus. Next base: position 1,152,149,292 of record NC_136067.1, on the reverse strand, counting down.
GGAATACTACCCCCTCGCCAATTCTGGCGACGGGGGTAGCATTCCACCCTTCTAGAGGGAGAAGACATGTTACTTTACTTAAACGCGGTTAAATCTAACCAGAGCCTCAGCATCACAAAATGGATGCTGCTGCCACAGACACGGGTCTGGCCTCCTGCTGCTGACCGAAACTCCGGCAGGGAAGGCCTGGACAAAAGGTTTCCTGTCACAGGGAGGTGTTACACCACCCCAGACAGGAGATAGTGGATTGAGGCAGGCAGGGCGAGTGAAACTAGACACTGCCTGGGGGGTACAAGGCTCCTCATGCATAGCCCAGTTCAAACCGGTGCTGGGGCACACCAGCCCAGCTCTGGCGTGAAACTGGACAAAGGGAAAGGGGTGTAATCACCCCCTTCCTGGGTCCCACCCATAGGAGGGACCTAGCAGGTTATCCAGCCCCTTGATTTGGAATAAGGGGCTTCTAATAATAGCTTCTAATAATGATCTTTTACAACTTAATAGCGCTTTAGACGCCTTCGCACCATCAAAAGTTATGTTCCGAAATCGCACTTTGCCCTCAGCCCCTTGGTTTTCTGAAAATCTGCGCTTACAGAGACAATTCTGTAGGAATCTAGAAAGACACTGGTGCAGACATTACAGCCTCACTAAACTTATATACAAAAGCGCTCTCAATAAATACAAGCAGCAGTTAGTCATAGAAAAAAGTAGCTACTACGTCACCCAGATCGAATCAGCAGAAAATTCCACCAAAAAGCTCTTTCATGTAGTTAACCATCTGACTAATCCTCCTATTCCACCAGAAAAAATCTCTCAAGAGCTGTGCAATTCGCTGGCGGACTTCTTCACTGACAAAGTCACCTCCATATTTTCTGTTTTTACTCCTCAAGCTATGCCTACAGTTAAATCCCCGGTCCTTAACCATTTCCCCAATCTTCCGTCTTTTTCTTTTTTTCACCCAGTCACACTTGAACAAACCTCACACCTTGTCACCACTATCAAATCAGGCTCACCACTAGACCCCTGCCCCCTTCTATTCTCAACCTCATTCCTGAGGCTATCTCACCTGCAATAGCCACCATTTGTAATAATATGTTCCAGGCAGGTACTTACCCGTCGGTGTGGAAAAAGGCGATCATCAGGCCCCTTCTAAAAAAAACCTCCCTTGACCCCACAGATCCTGCTAGTTATAGACCGATTGCATGCCTACCCTTTACATCCAAAATTTTCGAAAGCCTTATGAACCAACAACTATCAGACTTTATTGATACCCATAACCTATTGGACGATACACAATTTGGCTTCAGGAAAGCACACGGAACTGAAACAGCGTTCATCAAAGCAGTGGATGAAATCAGATACACGTTAGACAAAGGAGGAGTGGCAGTCCTGATATTGCTGGACTTGTCAGCGGCTTTCGACACGGTCGATCACAACATCTTGATCGACCGTGTCGCAGCCATGGGGGTGAAACACAAAGCCAAGGACCTGATCGCATCTTTTTTACATAACCGGTCCCAAACTGTTAAACTGGGTTCTTTTCATTCATCTCCCCTTACCCTTCCCTGCGGTGTCCCACAGGGCTCCTCGCTAAGTCCGACTCTTTTCAACATCTACGTATCGGACTTAGCGAGGGTGATAAAGGAATATGACATCAGCCTTACCACCTATGCTGATGATACTCAGTTAGTCCTCTCAATACACCGGGATGGAGACAGGGTGGCCGCCAATATCCGGGAGGGAATGTTGGCCATCAGCTCCTGGATGGCGGCCAACTGTCTCAAATTGAATTCTAACAAGACCGAGATTATGCTTTTTGGCAAATTAGAGCCCTGTTGGTCCCCTCAGTGGTGGCCAAGTGAACTAGGCCCCCTGCCCATACCTGTCAAAAAGTACGAAACCTTGGAGTCATCTTCGATGATCGGCTTCTCTTCAACCATCATGTAAATAATGTTGTTTCCTCATCTTTTTTCACCTTGAGGAAAATCAAAAAAATTCTACCTTACATACCCACCTCGGCTGCAAAGACCATTATCACCTCCCTCGTACTTTCACGAACAGATTATTGTAACGCCCTCCTTCTTAATGCTCAGGCAAAGGTGCTCAATAAGCTCCAGTTGGTGCAGAACGCTGCGGCCAGGGTTCTGCTCAACATTCCAAAACACAACTCCATTTCCCCTTTCATTCGTAAACTGCACTGGCTTCCAGTGAGAAGCCGCACAAAGTTTAAGGCTCTATGCATACCATATAAGGCCATTAACAATACTGGTCCTCAGTTCCTCAAATCAGCCTTCAGACCTTTAGAGGTACCAAGAACTTTCTGTTCATCCTCAGCCCATCTCCTGAACGTCCCGCCCACAAAAAAGGTCAATTGGGGTGACAGACGCTTTATAGTGGCCACAGCTAGACTGTGGAACTCACTCCCCCTGGTCATTAAGATCTGCCCCACGCTACTCAGTTTCAGGAAACAACTTAAGACGTGGCTATTTGCACAATAGACGCCTTGGTTTGTGCAGTTATTGAACTTTAAAGCGCCGATACACCTCCGGGTATTTGCGCGCTGAACAAATTGCAAAAATAAATAAATAAATAAAGGTAGGAGCTGTGTCCATAGACTTTAGATCATCCTGACTGAAACTTGGAAATGAAACTCTGGACCCTTCGACATCCCACTCGACGTGGAAGACTGAAGAATCTCCCTTGTGGTCAAGGAGTGACCACCCTGTGCAAACAGGCACCATCCAGCGCCCAACGGTTTGCTTTGTTGCAGCTCCAGCCGGCGCTCGAGCGACTGAGATCGACAAGAACCGGATTCCCAGACATCCAACAGCCCGATCCACAGCCACAGCAAAGCTGAGACCCGTGGAGGCGACGTGAGACGTGGGACCGGCCATCTTGAAAAGACTGCGAAGTGCTGACCGTGCAGCTCCTGAGGCATCCTCGAAGCTGTGCATTGGGGTTTGAGAAGCCCCAGCTCCGAGCAGCTCGTGCACCGAAGATCACCCCTCCACACTCATCGAGTGCTGCGTGGGGCCCTTTTGCATTTTCCTGCTCGACGCGTCGGTCCGGTCACTTGCCCGTTGGCTAGTGGCCTCTACGACGACGATTCTTTGAAACTACTCTGCTAGTCTGGTTGCTCCAGACTGGCCCTCGCTCCCCTGAAAAGGAGCAAACCTCTCTGACCTTGCTGGTCCGAGTAAGAAGCGATCTTCAATTCCTGCGTAGGTTGCATTTGCCAAGGCCTGTTGACTCCGATCCGGAAGCCGACACCGCCGACAGCGAGAGCCTTCGTGGGACAGTTCGTGATCCACTCCTGGTAATCCTCGATGCCCCAGAGTCCACGTGGCAGCGGAGACAAGCTTCTCGACAACCACCTGTTTGCGCCCGACATCGCCTGGTTCCTTCCTGGTTCCATCCTGGTCACTGGCTAGTGACCCAGACTCTGTCCCCTCTGCTTTCAGGTACTCTACATCTTTGATCCACCCTTGGATCCAACTGGACTCTTCTCTCCTGGCCGCCTGCAGCATCTTCATCTCCAGGCTCCATAGATCTCCACGACGAAACCCGACACACTTTGGCACCTATGCACCCGCTTCCTGTGGGTGAGGTAAAGATACAACACCGGTGCTCCTGTAGTGGTTTACACCTCTAGTGTCCTAGTTGTAAGTGGCTAAGTTCTAGTCCAGTCGGAAGACTTCCAAAGCAGTAACTTCATAACTTTTACGCACCATTGACTTTGTATTGGTGCATGCGTGTGCTTTTAGCGCTGCACCCATATCCCGCCGGCTACTCCCGTCCTAACTACAGTTAGTCCAGTGTAGTCCCAGCGATTCCCAAGGCCCTAGGCCTTACCATTGTTCGTAAAGTGATTCTTATACCACTTATTTAGTATATGGTTTAAGTGGCCACCGGGCCTATCCATAATTGTGCAACTTTTGTATGTTTAACTGTGCTTTTTTTTAAATTCTTGAGCCTCTGCACTCATAAAGAGTACAGAGGATTATTCTAGTAATAAATACATATATTTATATAATATATATCTTGTGTGGTGTCCTTTCATTTGATATTACAGGATTGCATATGGTAAAACAGCTGGCTTCACATGCCCTCTTGAGTTAAGCCTAAGACTGCTTAGTCCATGCTACCCCTAGGATAGCTTGTCTATAAGTTTGACTTTACAACCACCACCATAAGGGTTGTTTGGACTGATACAAGGTGCTCACTAGAATGGTGAACATCATACATCAGGCCAACTTCTCACAGAGCTCCAGGCTCTTTCCTGTAAACCTCCTTTTCTGTTGGTTCCTTCCTAAGGTCGTTACTCCCTTCCACATAGGGCAAACTATCGCCTTGCCCACTTTCTTTCCGCCTCCCCACCCATCCAGAGAGGCTCCACCGTCTGGACCCAAAACGTGCGCTCTCATTTTACCTGAATTGCACACAACAGTTCCGGGTGGATGACCAGCTCTTTGTTAGCTACGTAGGCGCCAAGAAAGGCCAGGCTGTCCACAAGAGGACCATCTCCCACTGGGTTGTCTTGTGTATCAAAGCCTGTTATTCTCTGGCTAAAAAGGAACCTCTGGTGCGGTTGCGCACCCATTCTACCAGGGTGACAGCAACTACTACTGCTTTGAGACGTGGTGTCGGCCTGCAGGACATCTGTGAAGCAGCCACGTGGGCCTCGCTACACACTTTTACTATGCATTATTGCCTTGACAGTCAGGTCCGGAGAGATGGCTTCTATGGCCGTTCTGTTATTCGTGACTTTCTGGTGTGATCTTGGTACGCAGACCCACCACCAGGATTGGTATTGCTAGGGTATCTATTCTAAGGTAAGGAATCTATCACTAACGTGTCTCTTTCAGATGAACAAGTTACTTACCTTCTGTAACGATAATATCTGTAAGAGACATTAGTTAGTGATAGATTCCTTACTGCCCCACCCATTCTCACCGTTCTGTGAACTGATTTCTATGGTTAAGGTCATTCCTTTTAGGGCCCTAGTTTCAATGCACCAGTGGCCAGTATCTTGCATGGCTCTGCGTTCTTGGCGCAGAAAATAGTGTACAGAACTGACATCCGCATGCGTGGGCGCGTCTAAGTCACTCCAGGGATGGCACCTCAGCGACCACGACACCATCGACGTACGCAGAGACGCACGACGATGCCTAGAGACGCGCAGGGGTACTGATGACGAAAACTTTCCGGATCCAGTCTGACACCTGGGGGTAATTCTAAGGTGAGGCACTTTATCACTAACTAATGTCTCTTACAGATATTTTGTGACCAAAGTTAAGTAACTTGTTCTATAAGACATGTGATTGTTTACATGGGAATAGTTACACGTGGTAGCGGTGACCCAGCCACTGCTGCTAAGGAAGCAATCACTCCAGGTTACAGAGCCTGTTCTGCAATTTGTGGGCATTGCTGAAAATTACACGTGTCAAATGTGTAAGGACGTGACCAAGGGCTATGCTTAGGATAGGCATGTCTGCATAAAGCACAGCCACTCATAAGCCTCCCAAAAACAGACTAGTCTATAGCATTTGATTTTCAAGTCCAAGGCTTGATATGGGATCATAGGCGGGGCAGAGGTGGGGTGGCGAAATGCACTGGGCTAACAAGCATCAAAAAGCAGTAGATGGGAATGCCATATGTCCGTTGGTACTGAAACATTGCGCAAGTGGATACACACGGATAACTAATTCTTTAGTTTGGATGCAAGGGTACTGTAGTCTCACGGAACATGGAAAAGGCTAACAAAAATGATTGTCTTTGAGAACTATACCCTTGTTGTGCTTAAACCCATTTTACACGATTATGGGAAGTAACTCTTTTTGGGACTAAAGCGTAGAAAACGCCTCTTCTTTTAAAAACTCAATGCACTCATGATGGGCAGAGATGTTAAACAAAGTGCATGCTTTATTTCTGCAATTAAAAGCACTGATGCATCCCTGACCGCTGTCAGTCAGTAAAGCATCTCCACTCAATAGGAGCGACTATGTGCTGCACTCTCGAAATTCGAAACATTAGGTTACAGTTAATGTTGATAAATAAACGAAACTCAACAATTTCAAAATGCTGTATACGGGCCTCACTATTCAAGAATATGTTTGAGTACATGTGGAAGGGCAAAAAAAGGAATTAGGCAGAAACAACAAGACTGGATGTACGTCCCTAACTCAGTCAGTAAGCTGCTGTTGTGCCCTGGGAAAAACATGCAGTCTCAAAGCGGGTGACACTAAGGAATGCACAGCCCCATTATATTGCTGGGTTTGGCAAATTACTGGTTTCCGATTGGAAACTTGACTCCATCACATGAGCACTGGCCTCTTCTTAATAATGGAATCATTGTGAGATGGCAGCTGCCGGGAGAGGTAGAGCAACAGCCCATTCTAGGTTGGATGACATTAACAGAGGAAAGGCCTATCCCGGGGTCAGAGGGCTTAGAACCATTCAGATAAAAACTTGCTTAAACATGTCACACCTTCTTGGCACAACATTGCTTCATCGATGTTTACATGGCTAGCCATGCTGTCCAAAAAAAACACAATCAGTCTTTTGAGATGGAAAGGTCCCCTGCTTGGCTTGGGAGAGCATGCATCCATGTTCTGAGTTCCCCATAGTGAGTCTGTTTATTTGTTTATTTATTTATTTAATTTTTTGGGTGTTAGTGCACACAACAATCATGCATGCATGTTGAGAGTCTGTGTGTAAATGGTTTCAGACCCAAAGCAAGGTTCTGTTTTCTGGAGGGTTACACCATGTACAACCCTCCTTTGCAGATCATGGCTACTGTTTGGTCACCAGGCTGTGGCTCACTTAAAGGCAGCACAAAACCACCAAGTGCCTCTGAAACTTGGCTCCAGGAAGGATTGCAACTACATTCAGTGGATTAATCCCTACCTTCAACAAAATGGATTCTGCAACCAAGGGTTGGCTACTCATGTTGTTTGAGTGAGGGGGGCTTGAGTTTGTGTCCAAAGAAGATATACAAAAGAAGTTTTCCCTATTATTATTTATTTTTATTATTTTGTCAGCTTATAATGCGCATGGTTACTCCAATTCGGAGTGTCCCCGTACTGGAAACGGACTGCGCCAAAGAGAGAGAGAGAGTGGGCAGGAACTACTGTTGATTACGTTTTTTTTCTTGAGCAGCCAAGTTTTGAGGTGTATACGTAAAGCCTATTCAGAAGGCTCCAATCTGAGATGTAGAGCAAGTGAGTTCCACTGCTTGACTGCCAAGAACCTGAAGGAGGCACCGGCAAAGTGTTTTCTATTATATACGGGGACAATAACCAGTCCTTTCTGAAAGAGACTGTTAGTTATAGATTCCTTACCTTAGAATTACCCCCAGGTAGCAGACTGGATCTGAAAAAAAATTCTTAACAGTACCCCTGCGCGTCGGTAGGTGGCGTCGGACGACTCAGCGTCCTTCGTTGGCATCGTGGTCACTGGGATGACGTTGTGGTGTCTACTTAGACGCCGCGTTGCGTGCTGATGTCAGTTATTTGTTTTTCTGTGTCAGCGTAGAGCAGACCCGGATACAGCTTGCCCCTTAGTCATTTTTTGACTAAACCTTTTCGACTTTTGTCGGCCTCTATTTCAAGTCTTAGACTCCTGGTGCAAGAGGGATGTCCCATGGTCGAACCAGCTTCAAGCCTTGTGACTCTTGTCATAAACTGATGTCTGTGATGGATCCGCACCTCGTGTGCCTCTGGTGTCTGGAGCGCGTCCATGACCCAAAGTCGTGCTCCGATTAACGGGCCATGAATCCTAAGTCTTTGTGGGAGTGGTCCTGAAAGCTTTTGAAGGCCCGACAGTCAGCTCTACGTCACTCCTGGTCTTTCTCTCGAGGTGAAGGTCTCAAGACTGTTGATGGAGCCATCACACCTCGTCCAAGTCTTCCACTCCTCAGCACAAGAAGAAGACGAAGAAGCACTGTCACTCTTTGCCTTCACCCTGTCGTTTGGCTGACACGACGTGGGAACCGTAGCGTCGTCGGTCAAGGGCTCTGTCTTCGGTGCCTGATTCTGGGACGACTCTGCGCCTCCCACTGTTTCCGGGAGCCGATGCATCCCCAGCCCAACTTTGTGCATCTTACGAAGCTCACCACTCCATCTTTGGGCAGCCCGACTCTGCCGGTGCTCCTTCAGGCCAGCAGAGTCGGTTAGGGGCCCTGGGCCTTCGCAGCTAGCGACTTTGGTCCCTCAGGGCCCCCATGGATCCTGGCCTGAATCTGGATCGACACCTGTCGACCTTCCCAGGCACCGATCCCGATGATGACGACCCTGGCACCAGCGGTGCCCCCGTCCACTGCTGTCCCCATCCTCATCCCCAAGATGGATACGGAGCTGGATCAAGGTCTACCGATGTCGAATCCAATGCCAGAGGTTACTTTTGTTTCCTTGTTCATCCCGGGTGTTCCCTATCATCCTGAAGATGGTGATGAGACTGGGAGGGATCTTCTGATCCTTTGGCAGACCAGCTAGAAGTGCTGGACTGAAGAGAGGACCTGAGTGATGCCAGCAGTCTGGACACTTCTCCTGACCATGGAATGCTCTCCCCCTACCATGGCTACGGAGGAGGGAGCATCATATGCTGTGGTGGTGAGACTGGCGGCCGCGGCCTTGGGCCTGCAGCTCCCTTCCGTGGCACTCAGGACTAATCTCCTGACGGAGGTGCTTCAGCTGGTGGCGACTTCATCTGAGCCCCTTTCGTCGTTCAACGAAGCCCTCACGGACGTCCTTCTAGGCACGAGGTCCACACCCAGCACAGGGGCTCCTGGGGATCGGATGATTGCCCGTCGCCACAGCCTAGCTCTGGGCGACCTATTTCCATTTCCAAATAGCTTTATTCGAGGCATACTCATAAAAGCTCAAAACTAAGTACATTTAAATACAGCATTAAAAATTCCTAAAATAAGCAATTGAAAATAATTGATCACACTTTAAATCAGAGAGCAAGTGGAGGAGATAAAAAAACAACAATTGTAGAATTTACCTTTAAGTTATAAAATACATATTTAAAAATTTGAACAATTTTAAGATGAGCAGTGCATTTAATATTCATAGTCAGAAAATTACAATTAACATTATCCAAACTTTACCCTGGTTTAGATTTCAGCCTTATGATCCACACCCATCCTAAGTATTTGGCCACAGCCATAGTAATGTACAGTACAGTGCTTGTACGCATGAGCCTTTCAGCCTCAGCGCTCCTACCTGTACCCAATAATTTACACATGGGGGTTAACCAAACTCGTCTAGGGAGTACTCAGGCAGGACAAACAAATAACAGATGGCCAATTGTTTCATTACAACTCACGCAGGCAGGACAGATGTTATCCCCTGTGTGGGTCCACTTTGCCTTGAGATAGTTTAAAGGTAATGAGCCTGCCCTAAATTGAAAATAAAGCTTCCTATCTCTAGGACTAGTAGTATTATCCCAGTAAAATTCTAGCCTAGGTGTAAATGTTGGTTCTAGGAAGACTCCTGTCATAGAAGATGGGTCACTCCTACTCCAAACGTAAAAAGCAGTCCACTCCCAATACTTCTCTTTCATAATGGTTTTAGATGGAAAAGAGGCCTATACAGGATTTTCCCACAAAATTCGCAAACCCAAACCTGACAGGCTATTCTTGATGCCCCTTAGCCAACTGATGTTATGAAAGGCGTCAGATTTAATTAGATCTAAAAAGCCTAGAGCATATGATGAGAGTTCGGGTGTCGTCCACAGCCTACGCCAATATAAAATAGGGCGCAGCTTGACGACATCGGTAATAGCTTTCCTACCCAAATCATATCTAAGTGGTTCGAGAGGGGTACTTTGTGGGAGACTAGTAATGTTGCGTAGTAACTTATTTTCAGATAATGTTAGGGATGCAGTCTTCTCAAACCCCCAGAGCTCGGCGCCATAAAGTGCGGAGCTAACAGCTTTAGATTCATAAACTTGGAGGACTGGTCTCATTGGTTTAGTTAAACATTTTTTGTGCTCCAAGCTTATGGCTCCCGCGACTTGTCGATGTTTCAAAGCGGCTAAGTCAATATGGCAATCCCACTTGAGGTTCTTCTCTATCTGTATACCCATATAAGTAAAAGAACTGACCTGTTCTAAAGGTTGTTTATTCATAAAAACACTCCCCTTAAAACTTTGATGCGGATTAAAAGACATGAATTTTGTTTTAGACACGTTGACTTCCAGGCCTCGAGTAGCACAAAAATCTTCAAAAATTCATAACGCTCGCTGAAGGCCACTAGGAGTCTTAGAAATTATAAGCGTGTCATCCGCAAACATTAAAATGGGGATTTTTACACCTGCTAATGACGGAGCATCTGTATTCACTTGCAGCAAACGGTCCACTATACCATTAATATACAAAGAGAACAGCGTTGGTGCCACAGCACAACCCTGCAGAACTCCTCTTTCAACTGGAAACTGGGAGGTGACCCTACCTTGACCCCCCCATTGAATACTAGCATAATTACCCTCGTGTAGCCTCATTACCAATGTAAAAATTTCAGGAGAAAGACCTAATTCCTTCAATGTCCCCCATAACCGTAAACGGGGGGCAAGGTCAAAGGCTGCATGTAGGTCAACAAAGGTAGCATAGAGGCTGCCCTTGCCCAATGCCACCGTCTTCCAATATAAAAGAATAAAATGAAAGACTCGATCGATGGTGCTAGTATACTTGCGAAAACCCGCTTGGAAGGGGGACAATATACTATTCTCATCAATCCAATTTAAGATTTTATTCAAGATCAACCTCCCGACAACCTTCTGAATCGTTTCAATTAAGCTGATCGGTCTATAGTTTCCTGGTTGAGTTTTGTGTCCTTTTTTGTATACTGGGATTATCACGGCCCCTTTCCAGGAGGACGGGATTGGGGCACCCTGGGCCGTAGCATTAGCCATTAACTTAATATATCTGGTCCATCGTTCTTTGTCGTGTAAAAACACATCAGCAGGGACACCATCCGGTCCCGGTGCTCTTCCCCCCGCAACTGCACTAAGAGCAACTAAAACTTCTTCCAAATTAAAAGCCTCATCAATATAAAAAACATAATTAACTCCTTCCAATTGGTCATCTGAAGGATTGCGCGCATACTGGGGCCTAAAATATTTGACCCATCCCTCCTGAGAAACGTGATTTAAAGGCTGAACAGGTTGTCCCCCTCTGTCCCACTTAATGATGTTCCAGAATAATTTAATGTTATTCTGCATACTGCCTTCTTTTAGATACTGCCATCTAAGTTCGTCCCATGAACGTTTGGCTTTATGGATCGTCTTTTTGTATTCATTTCTTGCAATATGGACAGAACCCATATCACCCACCTTGATAGCTTTTCCAAGGGCGACTCTTGCTTGCCTACATTCATTATTAAACCACCTAAGGTTTACCTTAGATTCCTTACCTTAGAATATCCCCAGGCGTCAGACTGGATCCGGAAATTTTTGCGTAGCAATACCCCTGCGCGTCGGTAGGCGTCGTCCGCGGCTCCGCGTCCGTCGTCGGCGTCGTTAGCACCGGAATGACGTCGCCGGAGTACTTAGACGCCGCCCTCGCGCGAAAGTCAGATCCGGAGAAGCTCTACCCCTTAGTCACTTTTTAACTAAACTTTTTTGATCTTTTGATCTGTCTTTCTCGAGTCGCTACGACTCCTACTGTGCCGGTAGGGATGCCCGGGTTCAAACCCTGCTCCAAGTGTGGCCGAATGATGTCGATTTCCGACCCCCATCGCCGGTGTCTTCAGTGTCTAGGCCTCGACCAGGACGACCGAACCTGCTCCAACTGCCGGGCCCGGACGTCTAAGGCAAGCGGCTTGAACTCCGGCAGTCGGCCCCGCGCCGTTCGAGGTCCCGGTCCCACAGGAGGTCGAGGGACCGGTCGCGGGGTCGGAGCCCTCATAGCTCCGAGAGTCGGCATCAGTCTTCAGGATCCAGGTCCTCAGGTAAGAGGCATGAGAGGTCGGAAAGGCGTCATCGTTTTTCCGACCAACCCCGACGCTCGCGCGACGCGGCCGGGGGTCCGGGTGACACCACCCACGCGGCTCAGACGGAGTCGCGGGGGTCGCAACCTGCCCCATACCTTCCAGTCCCTGGGCACGATGTGACGCCAGAGGAGATCGAGCGGTACCTCATGGCCATAAGGTCTCTCCCTCCTCCACCGGGCTCCGTGGCGCCTTCGGGCCTAGTGGTCCCGGCTGAAGGGCCTAGCGGGTCGGGTGCTTCGGCTCCGACGCCGTCGGGTGCTTCGACCCCGGCGGCACCGGCGACTTCGGTCCCGGCGCCGCAGGCCCTCACTGGATCCGGATCCGGGTCGTCACCGGTCGACCTCACCGGCGCCGGCCCCTAGGGTGTCGCCTACGGGCGTCGCCGTCCCCGATCCTGCCTTTGATTCGGTTCCGGCGCCGGAGCGGCGCTGCTCTCAACGTCGTATGGAGACTTTTACTTCCACGAACCGGCCCCATCCGTTGAACCTGAATTTCAGGTGATGGGTGACGAGGGAGATTGGGAGGGGTCTGTGGACCCTCTGGCACAGGAGTGCCAGTCTCAACAGGACTGGACATATGAGCTTGGGGATGCCACTGGACTGGACACTTCGCCAGACACTGGTTTTGTCTCCCCTCCAACCGTGGCTACGGAGGAGGGGGCTGCCTACAGTGTAGTGTTGACGCGGGCAGCCAGGGCATTGGGCCTAGAGCTCCCCGTCGCGGCCGTGAGGACTAACCTCCTCACTGAGGTCCTTAAACCACAGGCAAGCTCGGCTGAGCCTCTGCTGCCGTTTAATGAGGCCTTGTGTGACGTTCCTTTGGGCACTTGGTCCAAGCCCGCTACAGGTCAGCCTGTAGATAGGAACGTGGCCGGACGCCACCGCCCGGCTCCGGGCGACGCTTGCTTCTTGTCCACCCACCCCACCCCCGAGAGCCTGGTCATCCAGGCCTCTACTTCCCAGACCGCATTCCCAACGGCTCCGCCCGATCGGGAATACAAGAGGTACGAACAGTTCCGTAAGAAGGTGTTCTCGTCCAGAGTTTGGGACTGCGTCAGTCAATACTGCATGCCTCTTGGGCCGCTACACCCACACTCTGTGGGACACGGTCGCGGACGTGCTGCCACAATGTCCGGATGAGGCCCGGACTAAACTCGCCCAAGCCCTTGAGGAGGGTTGAGATGCAGCGCACTATTCCATCTGGTGTGGGCTGGATACCACGGACTGACTGGGCAGAGGGATGGCAACGACAGTGGTGGTTCGACGCCACGCCTAGTTGAGGACCGCCAACTTTTTGGCCGATGTCCAGGCCACCCTTCTGGACATGCCGTTTGATGGCCGTCGCCTCTCTGGCGACAAGGCAGACCATGCGCTTGAGCGTTTTAAGGACTCCAGGGCTACCGCCAAGTCCTTGGGCCTCTCGGCCCCATGCCAGCAAACGGGTGCCTTTGGCTCCTTTCATGGCCAAGGAAGGGGCGCCCCTACACGTGCTGCCAGCCACGCACCGCAGGCTAATACACAGCGCGGTGGCGGCCGTGGAAACCGCCGTGGCGGCAGTCGGGGACAACGGCGAGGCCAGTCCACACCGCATCCGCCTCAAAACCCTCCTAGTCCGTGCTTTCATGCCCATGTGACGCCAGTGGGGGGCAGGGTTCGCCATCACCACTTCGACTGGCGCACTGTCACGTCGGACATGTGGGTGCTGCAAATCGTCCGAAGGGGCTACTCCCTCCCCTTCGAGGCGACCCCTCCAGCCATGCCACCGCAATACCACTACATGTCGGGGGATCACTTGCAACTTCTGCAAGAGGAAGTTACGGCCCTCTTGGCCAAGGGGGCCATCGAGCGCGGTCCTGGGACAGAAGTAGGGTGTGGTTGTTACTCCAACTACTTTCTGGTACCCAAGAAGGGCAAAGGGGGCCTGCGCCCTATCTTGGACCTACGGAACGTCAACGGCTTCCTCCGGAAGGAGAAGTTCAAGATGCTGACGTTGGTTCAGGTCTTAGCTGCCCTAGACCCAGGAGACTGGATGGTAGCATTGGACTTGCAGGATGCTTATTTTCACATCCCGTCCTCCCGGCCCACGAGCACTTTCAGTTTACTGTGCTCCCCTTCGGCCTCACCAGCGCCCCACGGGTGTTCACGAAAGTGATGGCGGTGGTCGCAGCTCATCTGCGCAGGTTAGGGGTTTCAGTCTTCCCCCTACCTCGACGACTGGTTGTTGAAGGCGGGCTCGCCCCAGACAGTCGTCAGCCACCTCCAGACTACCGCCGACCTCCTGCACCTGCTGGGGTTCTCCATCAATGTGCCGAAGTCACACCTGTGTCCCTCTCAGAAGCTCCTCTTCATCGGAGCGGTTCTAGACTCGGCGCAGTTTCGGGTTTATCCTCCCGACCAGCGGCTTAGGGATATTCAGGCTCTGATTCTGATCTTTCAGCCTTTATCCCGAGTCTCGGTCAGGTTGACGCTGCGGCTTCTGGGGCTGATGGCCTCCTGCATCCTTCTGGTGCATCACGCTAGGTGGCGCATGCGGGCTCTGCAGTGGGACCTGAAGTTTCAGTGGGCCCAGAATCAGGGCAACTTGTCCGACCATATCTTGATCTCGGAGGGCACTGCAAGACAGTTGCAGTGGTTGCTCACGCAACGCGATTGGGTCAGCGGCAGATCCCTCTCCCTACCCCCAACCGGAGCACGTAGTTGTGACGGACGCATCCCTCCAGGGCTGGGGGGGCCACATGGGAGAGGCGGAGATCAGAGGCCTCTGGTCTCCGACGGAGTTCCAGCTCCACATCAACCTTCTGGAGCTGCGGGGGATCCGACTTGCACTGAAGGCATTCCTCCCCTCTGTCCGGGGGAGTGTAGTGCAGGTGTTCACGGACAACACCACCGCCATGTGGTACGGCAACAAACACGGCGGGGTGTGGTCGTGGACCCTCTGCCAGGAGGCTCTGCGCCTCTGGCAGTGGCTGTAACATCAGGGCGTGACCCTGGTGGTTCAACACCTGGCAGGTTCTCTGAACGCCAGGGCGGACGAACTCAGCCGTCGGTGCATGATGGATCACGAATGGCGTCTGAACTCGGTCGTGGCGCATGGCCTCTTTCAGCAGTGGGGACAGCCTTGGTTAGATCTATTCACCACAGAAGAGAATGCGCAATGTCATCAGTTCTGCGCGTTGGAATTTCCAAGGCGGCACTCGTTGGGAGACGCTTTTCGTCGCGAGTGGAGTTGCGGTCTGTTGTACGCCTTTCCGCCTATACCACTTCTGCCCAGAGTGCTGAAGAAGATCTGGCGCGACCGGGCCCAGCTTATCCTTGTGGCTCCGAACTGGGCACGAAGATATTGGTATCCAGAGCTACTCAGCATGTCTGTCGATCCCCCGATTCGTCTGCCCCTTCAGGAGGACCTTCTGTCGCAGCAGCAGGGGACGGTCCTCCACCCGAACCTGTCCAGTCTCCACCTCCAAGCTTGGAGATTGAGCGGCGACAGTTGAGGCCCTTTGACTTGCCTCCTGAAGTCTGTAATGTCATTCTGGCAGCCAGGCGTCCCTCCACAAAGTCGGTATACGCCTGCAGGTGGAACAGATTTGTGGCATGATGCACAGCAAAGGCTGTGGATCCACTCTCTGCCCCCCTTTCTGAGGTTCTCCTCTTCCTTCTTTCTCTGGCCCAGCAGGGCTCTGCTCTGGGCACTATCAAGGGCTACCTTTCTGCCCTTTCCGCCTTCTTAAGGCTACCTGATCAGCCATCTTTGTTCAAGTCCCCTATTGTAAATAGGTTTTTGAAGGGCATCACATACAATGTCCCTCCTTTTCCTTTCGTGATGCCTCAGTGGGACTTGAACCTTGTACTTACTTATCTGATGTGCGCTCCCTTTGAGCCACTTCATAACTGTCCTCTTTGCCTTTTTACTCTGAAGACTGCATTCCTGGTTGCCATCACCTCTGCCAGGAGAGTGAGTGAGCTCCAGGCTCTTTCTTCCAAACCTCTTTTCCTTTCTGTCCATCCGGACAAGGTTGTGTTGCGGACAAGGCCCTCTTTCCTGCCCAAGGTAGTCACAGCCTTCCACATCGGGCAGTCCATCACCTTGCCCACCTTCTTTCCGCCTCCGCGTCCCTCGAAAGAGGAAGAGAGCCTCCACCGTCTGGACCCAAAACGTGCGCTCTCTTACTATCTGGATTGCACACGCCAGTTCCGGGTGGATGACCAGCTCTTTGTTGGTTACGTGGGCGCTAAGAAAGGACGGGCGGTGCACAAGCGGACCATCTCTTGGTGGATCGTATTGTGCATCCAGGCGTGGTACTCTTTAGCTAAAAAGGAACCTCCTGTTGGGCTGAGGGCCCACTCCACTCGGGCCCCGGCGACTACTACTGCCCTGGGCCGAGGAGGCCCCTTGCAGGACATTTGTCAGGCAGCTACGTGGGCCTCGCTGCACACGTTCACGAGACACTACTGCCTGGACAGTCAAGTCCGGAGGGATGGCTTCTTTGGCCGTTCCGTCCTCCAGGACTTTCTGGTGTGATTATTGGCTCGCAAACCCACCACCGGGGTTGGTATTGCTGGGGTATCTATTCTAAGGTAAGTAATCTATTACTAACGTGTCTCTTTCAGATGCACAAGTTACTACTTTTGTAACGATATATCTGTAAGAGACATTAGTTAGTGATAGATTCCTTACCGACCCACCCGTCCTCCCCGTTCTGCAAACCGATATGTAGGGTTAAGGTCATCCCCTTTCAGGGCCCTAGTTTCATTGCACCAGTGTTGGTTCTATCATAGCTCTGCGTATCTGGCGCGGAAAAGCTGTGTATCAGAACTGACGTCAGCGTGCACGAGGGCGGCGTCTAAGTACTCTTGCGACGTCATTCCGGCGCTAACGATGCCGACTACAGACGCGGAGGCGCAGACGACGCCTACCGACGCGCAGGGGTATTGCTATGCAAAAGTTTCCGGATCCAGTCTGACGCCTGGGGATATTCTAAGGTAAGGAATCTATCACTAACTAATCTATCACTAACTAATGTCTCTTACAGATATATCGTTACACAAGTAGTAACTTGTGCAATAGGTACATATAAATCAAGCTTAAAATACATAAGTTCTACTGAACTTAGAAGTTGTTGGTGTTAGGGGCTTAGCACACCCTGACTACAACTCCTAGAGGGGTTTAGTAGGAGACCAAGTAGTGTAGGTAGGTGCACACGCCACACCTCACTAGTCATGGCTTTAAAGGCAGGACCTAGTGTGTCTCTGCCAGATGACAGCCCAGTGATGCCATCTAAGTATGACACATTCTCCTTCCAAGAGTTAAGATGTCTGTGTGCCATAGAAAAATTAAAGCAAGGACAAAATCCCACCACCCAACACCTGATAGATATCTTAGTGGCAGATGACTTGGAAAAAGCATCAGATCCTGATAGACTGCGTAATGGGGTGCAACCATCAGCAGAAGAGGATCCTAGTGGGTTCCCCACCAGAACTCTGATGATGATGATGCAGACCAGGTTGATGTCAGTAGACTCAACCTGGGGAATCCAAGTCTACCTGGAGATGAGGTGGGCCAGAATGGGCCTCCCTCCATCCCCCCACATAGACCAGGTGGTGGACCTAGAAGGGAAAGATCACCTGCAGTGGAATCTGACCAATCTAGTTCATCTCTAGGATCCTCTGCATCTGTTCATAGGAGAAGAACTTCTCCCGAGAAGAGGGAACATGAAGCTAGGATGAGAGAAGCCAAGCTTAGGATAAGGAGACAAGAAGTAGCCTTAGAAAAAGAGACCCTAGCTCTTGAGAGAGAGAGAATAAAGATGGGACTAGAGTCCCTTGGTGGCATCATTATCCCTAGTGGTAGGGATAGGTCTTATGACCATAGAAACCTAAGCAAGATTGTCCCTCCCTATCAGACTGGGGATGACATCCACAAATGGATAACTGCACTGGAGAGGGCCTGAAAAGTACAGCAGGTACCACCAGGGCAGTGGACTGCAATCTTGTGGCTCTCCCTTGCAGACAAAGGTAGAGATAAGCTCCTCACTGTAAGAGAAGAGGATGCTGACAATTACACAGTCATGAAGAGTGCTCTGATAGATGGGTTTGGCTTAACCACTGAACAGTATAGGTTCCAGTTCAGAGACACCCAGAAGACACAGACTCAGGACTGGACTGATTTTGTAGATTGTGCTATCAAGGCTCTGGAAGGATGGTTACTGGGCAGCAAAGTGCAAGACATTACAGGATTGTATAGTTTGATTGAGGGAGCAGATCTTTATTAATGGTGAAAACCAGCGTTTACACCGATATCTGGTGGGCTCTGACCTCTCCCCAAGAATTGGGAAAGAAGGCAGACAAATGGGTCAGAACCAGGGTTAGGCCTAAAAATCAGGGTGGTGACCAGAAGAAAGATTCTACCAAACCACAAGAGAAAGGTGGGGATACATCTAAAGATAAATCCACAACAGGGCCCCACAAATCTTCTGAGGGGGGTGGGTCCCAAACTCCTTCCTCTTCTACCAAGAAACCTTATTGCCATGTTTGTAAGAAACCTGACCACTGGAAAACTGACAGCAGTTGGCCAAAAGCCAGCAATAAGGAAAATATTCCTTCAAGTAATTCTCCAACACCTCCTGTTACTACTAGTAGTAATCCCCCAGGTGGTGGGAGTGCCCCCAAAAATTTGGTTGAGTTTTCTTGGGGAACTCAGGTGGACTCTGGCCTAACCAGGTTCCCTACTACAGCAACTCTAGTCTGTGATGGTGGCATGTGGTTTGCTAATTTCACTGCTTGTCCCAATACCTTGGGCAAGTACAGACAGGAGCCCCACATCAATGGTCAGACAGCTGTGGCCTATAGTGACACAGAGGCTAGTATCACCATGGTGACAGAGAGATTAGTACCCCCAGAACAGGTTTTACCTGCGTTTACATACCAGGTGACCAATATTGATGGAGTCAAGTCAAATCATGCCATGGCAGTAATGAATCTCAGCTGGGGAGGAGTCACTGGCCCAAAGAGAGTGGCAGTGTCCCCAAACTTGCCTATAGATTGTTTACTAGGCAATGATCTAGAGATCTCAGCCTGGGCTGAGGTAGAAAAAGAGGCTCATTCCAATGTGGTAGGCCTTCCTGAAAAGGTTAGTGGGGCTGTGAGGGCCACAGCCCAAACCCAGGCAGATTTTAGTGTTGTCAAGCCTGAAACTATGGATCACTCCACTCAAACAGAGAGCATAGGGGAGGAAGAAAAGTCTCCCACCAGACTTAGGTGAGTGTCAGCTTCCTCAGGGAACTGACCCTACCCCTTGTGAAGAAACTGCCCCAGAGGTAGTCATGCCTGACCTGGCAGAGCCCCTGATCTCAGTGGACCCTTCCAAAATGGTACCCAGTCTGGAGCAGGTAACCTGCCCCTCTCTACCCTGCCTCAGTCAGCCCAGGGCTGCAGACGTCAGGGAGGTCAGTGGACCCCAAAGGGCCCCCTGTCCAGAGGTACCCCCTGTAGGAGAGTAGGGTCTGCTTCCTATGGTCACCCCCACTTTTTGCTGTGCTTTACTGGTTTTCCAACTTTAGTGTGGCTGTGGGCCTGCTAATCACCTATACCTATAAGTTACTCCTATGGCAGGCCTTGACAATCCTGAAGGCAGAGTGCTTGGTTTTATGTGAGATGGTGCTCTAGCATGAGCTGAGGCTGTCTGCAGCTTTCGGAACCATGTCCTTATAGCTGTTTTATGATATAGCCATACCATATACGCTTAAGTGCATTATAATCCTTGCGGTTATTGCTAACTTTGGTTTGGCTTTATCAAAACATGTCGTGTAAGGTGTCATACGCTTTGGAATACTACCCCCTCCCCCCTGCCAGTTCTGGCGGTGGGGGTAGCATTCCACCCTCCTAGAGGGAGAAGACATGTAAGTTCTACTTTACCCGGTTAAAGTTAAACAGAGCCTCAGCATCACAAAATGGATGCTGCTGCCACAGACACAAGTCTGACCTCCTGCTGCTGGACGAAACTCCGGCAGGGGAGGCCTGAACAATAGGTTTCCTGCCTTGGGAGGTGCAATCACCTCCCTAGACAGGCTTTAGTGTATTGGGGCAGGGTGGGTTGAATGAAATGCGACACTGCCTGGGGCACACAAGGTGCTCCATGCATTGCCCAGTTTAAACCAGTTGCTGGGGCACTCCATCCCCAGCTCTTGCGCGAAACTGGACAAAGGGAAAGGGGTGTAACCACCCCCTTCCCAGGTTCCACCCATAGGAGGGACCTAGCAGGTAATCCAGCCCCTTAGTTTAGTATATAGGTAGGAGCTGAGTCTAGAGACTTTAGATTATCCTGAACTGAAACTCTGAAACGAAACTCTGGACCTTCGACATTCTACTGCAACTAGAAGACTGAAGAATCTCCCTTGTGGTCAAGGAGTGACCACCCTGTGCAAACAGGCACCACCAGTAACGTGCCGGTTTGCTTCGTCAACGCTCCATCCGGATCCCGACGACTTAGCGATGCAGCCTCTGGACTTCCAGACTTCTCTGACTCCGACCCACATCCACAGCAAAACTGAGACCCGTGACGGACACGAGAGACGTGAGACCGGACATCCTGCAGTACCTGCTTTTTGCTAACTGTGCAGCTTCTGCGGCGTCCTCGAAGTTGTGCATTGGGGATTAAGAAGCCCCTACCCCAAGCAGTAAGTGCACCGAAGCTCAGCCCTCCACACTCCACGAGTGCCGCGTGGGGCCTGCGCCTGCATTTCTCCTCGACGCGTCTTCGCGGTTGCTAGCCCGTTGGCTAGTGGCCCTCCTGAAGACATCCTTTTGAATCAACACCGCTTGCCTAGTTGCTCTAGGCTTGCTCCTGCTTTCCTGTAAAGGGGAAGCTCCCCAGACCTTGCTGGTCTGAACAGAAGCCGATCTTCCCTTTCTGCGTGGGTTGTCTTTGCCAAGGCTTGTTGGGTCCAATCCAGATTCCGACACCGCCAACAGCGAGATCCTTCGCGGGACAGTCCGTATCCAGCTCCTGGTAGTCGTCGACGCCTCCTGGTCCACGTGGCTGCAGAGACAAGCTTCACGTCCTCACCTGATTGCATCTCGACATCGCCTGGTTTCTTCCTGGTTCCTTACCGGTCACTGGCTAGTGACCCAGACTCTGTCCCCTCTGCTTTCAGGTTATTAACTACTCCGATCCACCCTTGGATCCATTGGACATCTTCCTCCTGGTCGCCTGCAGCATCTTTTGGCAGCTCTCCATAGGATTGATCGACGAAACCCGACACGAAAGAACACCTATGCACCCGGCTTCCCTGGGTGAGGTAACTCGAGTACTCCGGTGCTCCTGTGGGTAACAACTATCCAAGTGTCCTAGTTTAACTGGGTTTTCCCGTAGTCCACCCGGAAGTGTCCGAAATCAACTACTTTGTGACTTTTACGTTCCCATTGATTCTCTATGGTAACCCGCATGTGTGTTTAGACACAGCACACGCATCCTGTGGGCCTCCTACTTCCAATCCCTTGGTTGTTCAGTGTAGCCCCAGCGATTTCCTAGGCCTACCCACCTTTTCTGAAGTGGTCCTTATACCACTTACTTAGTATATGGTTCGTGAGGCCCCTAGGGCAGAATTGTATTTGTGCAACTTATAGTATGCTTATTGAGTAACTTGTGCTGTATCTCGAACTCTGACCTCATAAAGAGTGCAGAGGGGTTGTGTTAGTAATAAATACATATATATTTTATATATATACCTTGTGTGGTGTCCTTTCATCTGGTATTCAAGGGGTTATATTGGTAAAACAGCTTGCTTCACATGCTCTCTGAAGTTTTAGCCTAAGACTGCTTTGTCCATGCTACCACTAGGATAGCTGGTCTATAAGGTTGACTTTACAACCATCACCATAAGGGTTGTTTGGACTGGTGCAAGGTGCTCACTAGAATAGTGAACATCATATACCAGGCCAACTTGTCACACCCCCAATCAGCAGATTAGGGGTGCCCAGTCTAGTAGCCCTAGACAGGGGAAAATTCCTCAACCCTCTGAGAGATCCCCCTTCCCCTTGTGTAGGGACCTCCCCAAATGGACTCTGTTGGGCCAAGGCAAACCTGGGACCCAGTGGTCCCAAACCTGCCCTGCCCCTCCAGTGTTCCAGCCAAAGGGACCCAACTTCCAGCTGTAGGCAGCCAGAGGTTGACCCTGAGAAAACAGTGCAACTCAGTCATGGAAAGAAAGACATTTATGGTGGACAGTGATTTGAGGAAGCTGAGCCCACCCTTAGGGGGGGCCTCACTTCAATACGCAATCCCAGCACCAGCCTTTTACTTTGCCAAAACACCCCACAGGTAGTGATTCCCTATGGTGGAGACCCTCTGATACCCTAAGGGTGAGGGACTGCTTAGTGGATCATAAGACAGGCGGTAACCATGCTAGTGCAGGTACTTCCTTATATGGCCACTTAGTCAATATAGGCACACCTGGGCAAGGTTAGCCTTATCTCCTTTCGTTTGGTCGGCAGAGGGGTTGTGTAGGAAGGTGGAATCTGACTATATGTTTACCCCCACTTTTTGCCTGGTGTTCTGCTGGTTTTCGACTTAGTTGGACTGGGATCCTGCTATTCAGGGCCCTAGTCTATTTGCTTTCTCTATAAAAATGGATTCCATGTGCTTTAGGTACATACCAGATTGGCTACTGGATCACCTTTGTGAGTCCCTGTATATGGTACCTTAGGTACCCAGGGCATAGGTGCACCATAGGTGCACCAGAGGCCTACCAGGGGCTGAAGCATGTATTATGCCACCCCTGGTTAGCCTTCCAAAGTACACTAAATTATAACAGAAAGAAAAGGCGGAGAAAGGTTAGTGAGGGGAAAACTCAACCAAGTTAGTAAAAAGAACCCTCACTCATCAACCTGGTTGATGACATGCTTCATCATGGGGTTCCCACCGGGTAGACCGAATGTCTGCCCAGTGTGCTTCAACGCCTGATGTTACAGCGGAGCTGGTTTCTTGTGATTTTGAGAAGTGCAAAAAAAGAAGTGATTGTGTAAAGTTAAAAGAAAACAACCAGTGTCTCGAAAAAACTTTATACAGAGACTAAACTGCCCTCAATAAAAATGGTGTTGCGGACACCAGATGGTTGTAAGTCTGAACCATTAGTGTCCTTGTAAAATAGTGGACATGTTTCTGCTCAATAATGGCTAAGGTCAGCCGAGCTTTCTTCAGGACCAGAGTGCACCCCTGGCGGTATACACGTGCTAAGGTGTATCCTGACCTAGGGGTGTGTGAAAATTGATGTTACAAAACTCACGGTTATTTTCTGGACCGTTCTGGATTTTCCCAGCGTCCAACAAACCCTGTGAAGATAATTAAGGGAAAGGGATAGACAAACAGCAACTCAGTAAACAAGTAGTTAGATACATTTTAAGGAGCTCGTAATAAAATGCCTAAAGTGTTGTGAATAGTTGCCGTGTCATTCTCCACCTTTACATACCATAGAGTGCATTTATATTGTCCATGGTGCGGATCTCTGTGCCTAGTTGATAACGTTTTTTTAAACAAATATAGCTACGTATTCAAGTGGCATGCACAGAAAAAAAAAAAAATGTTACATGCAATTTCATAAACCACTTAATTAAGTGGATGTTAGACTTATAATCAGGAATGTTATCTGGTTACCTAGTCGTTTAGAAAGTGGTCTAAGAAGTGAACGCTCCTAGCCACTCAGAAGAGTGCTTGCTGTACCCTTGCGGGGTACAGCCACCGCTGTATGGAGAAAGAATACTCGTGAGGGACTTATATTTTAAAATATCTGCTCCTTGGAATCTTACGTGCTAGTGCTTTTGTTCCCGCTCCCATTCGCTCACGGCGGGGATACATTTCTTCACCCCAAGTGAAGAGCTGTAGTTATGTGGAAAGGAAAAAGTGATCACATAAGGCAGTATGTATAAGTTTATCCAAGTGACAATATGCCTTTAAAAACTTTTTTCTAGAGAGAGACTCTGAGAGAGACACACTGCCGGCCTGTTCATAATTCTCTCCTTTTGGCGTAGACCTGTACTGTGGAAGTACAACCTGAAGACAAGGTCTAATAATGCTAGTGACCCCTTATCTGACATGTTGTATAAGCCCACTTTGCAGACACCCCCTGTAATGGCAGTGCGGCTGCGAGAACATGTATTAAATAACCGTGGAATATAATAGGGGAAGTTCTAACCCTTAGCCATGGGCCAAATGTCTAGAATGTTTAATCAAACTGTGCCAAAAAAAAGTCGCGGTGGTTAACGCGACCCAAGATGGAACACAGGTAAATCTGGGCATACTTAAGGTAGAGTCATGCACAATGATTCCGAATTCTACATTCACGAGATTTTCCACTTAAATTGACGGCCATCGGTTAGAGACAACAAAACATCTACTCTCATGTGTCATTGTGGGTGTGCAGCTATTGCCAGTCACTAGGTTAATGGCAGGGTACAAACGGCCCCTAAATCAAAGTGACTTGACCTACACGGAGCGTTGGTAGAGTGCTCAGGATGACAAGGGGCTTCTGATAGGAGAAGCTGAAGTAATTATAATAGGAAGCCGTTGCTCCTGGCAACTGCATGAGGTGAAAGGAAATCCTTCGTGAGGTGCCGATAAACCCAATCGAAATAAGCCTCTAAGAACAGAATCAATATTTAAGCTGCATAATAAATAAACGGCTCGGCAAGAACGGCAGGCTCCGCTAAACTTACGAGCAACTCGGCACCTCTCCTCACGCCCACCTAAATCCGGCTGCATCCGTGGCCCGAATGTTGCCGGTTACAGGAATACACGGAAGTAATGATGCTCAAGCGTGATCATGTGACACGCGCGTCATGAAGATCTCTAGCGCGCGTATCTTAAAGGGGAATTGTCTTTAAAGGGTACAACAAAGCTTTATTAACCTTAGTTGTCTGAACAGGTTTACAGGACTCTGATTGCAGGCAAAATAATGGATAGATTAAAAAATCTAGATACAAAGCCCAGAATAGATCCTACTTTTAGGTGAAATGCAGACAAATGATGTAACCTAACATATGCTAATGCATGCAGTGATCCATATTCAGTGCCACAAATCTTATGGACACAGGTATAGATTGTTTCAAAAGGGTGATGACTCTGTGTAGACATCAAGGTGAAACCCAGTACTCATTGTCTATTTGGGGGGTTCAATATCAGTCGTCCCAGACTAGGTTTATAATTGGACAAACCGTTCTTATCTTACATGATGAATATCTGAGGGCTATCAGTCATAATGAATCCTACCAAAGTAGGATGTGGCAGATAAGTGTGGAAGTGGTATAGGAAGCCAGGGGGGGTGAGACTAATGGAAATAGTCATGGCCCTAAATATCTTATCTTTTTAGTGCTGTGCCCCACGGTATATTATCATTTAATCCTTCCTGGTGTGTCCCCAGACGGTAAATCCACCGTTGTTCTTTTTCAAAAAGGCGATCTTGTATGCCTTCAAAGTTTTCAAGCTGTTCTATGACCGTCCAGTGTACTTCATCCGGGGTATGCTTCATCTCAATGTAGTGGGCTGTAAGTTTAGTTGTGTTCCTCTGACAGCGGATATTGCTGCGATGTTCTCCGATCCGCTGTTTGACTTTTCTTGTGGTGATGCCCACATACTTCGAGCCGCAAGGACAAGTGATTAGGTACACCACATTTTGGGAATTACAATTAGTATGTTTTCGTTGGGTCCATGTTTTTCCTTGTTCGAGTTGCCGAGATTTCGTTGCCGTAGTCAGGTGGCATACACTGCATCCCCCGCACGGAAAATGACCAATGACTGGTAGGAGCCCCCACGCATTCAGGACTGTCTGATCACTCTGAGTTTTGAAATTGCTGGGGCATGTGCGCACTAGGGAATCCTTCAAACTACGTGCCCGTTTGTAAGAGAATAAAGGTTTTGTCCACTCATGATTGTTGCTGGTGAGAATCCTCCAGTGCTTATTAATGGCACAACTGACCTGGTTAGAGATAGGATTAAAGGTAGTCACACAGGTCAGTGGTATGTTCTCTGTTGTCTCCTGGGGTACCTCTTCCAGTAAGGCGTCTCGGTTTTGATTCCTAGCTCTTTTCCTGCTTTTTTCTAGGATCTTTCTTGGATAACCTCTTTCCTGGAGTTTCCCCGTCAACTCTTGTGCTTGGATCTTGAAATCCAAGAGATCACTGCAGTTACGTTTCAATCGTAAATATTGCCCAAACGGGAGATATTCTCTGAGTGGGCGCGGGTGAAAACTTGTAAAATGCAGGAGGTTGTTTTTCGCAGTGGGTTTCTGGTAGGTCTTAGTCTTGAGCTGGTTCCCTTCTCTTCTTATAATGACATCCAAAAAGACCATCTCTTCCTTGTCGTACACATGGGTGAATTTAAGATGGGGGTCGCGAGTGTTAACCCATTGAAAAAATGACAACAGTGAGTCCTCAGGTCCTTTCCAGATCATGAGGACATCGTCAATGTACCTCTGCCAGAACGCAATGTTGTCTGAAAAGGGGTTCGTGGGCGCCAGGATATTCCTACATTCAAAATCAAAGACATACAGGCCAGCGATACTCGGGGCAAAAGTACTGCCCATCGAGGTGCCGGTGGCATTTAGGTAGATGTTGTCTTGATATTTGAAGAAATTGCGCTTAAGTGCTAGAGTCGCACAATTGACCACAAGTTCCTTGGGTGTATGGTATTACCATTCCGCCTGGTTCAGCTTCTCTTCTATCAATCTGATGGTCTCGTCCTGGGGAATGCAGGTGTAGAGGCTTTCGATATCTAAGGATACCAGAAAGCAATGGTCTCTGGCATCTGGATATCCTGGAGCACTGCCAAAAGGCTCTTAGTATCT
This sequence comes from Lissotriton helveticus, assembly GCF_964261635.1. Lineage (NCBI taxonomy): Eukaryota > Metazoa > Chordata > Amphibia > Caudata > Salamandridae > Lissotriton > Lissotriton helveticus. Next base: position 1,152,122,472 of record NC_136067.1, on the reverse strand, counting down.
TTTATATACGTACTAGTGCCTTGTATTAGTGGTTTTAGAAAAAAAATCACAATATTTGGATAGTGGTTCCAAAAGAGAACCTATGCCCGAAACAATTGGTCGTCCTTGAGGCGGATGTTTGTTTTTATGCGTCTTAGGCAAGTGTAGAAGTAGGGGATCTTGTTCTCAGATGTCAATAAAAAAGCAGCTTCCTGTCTGGTGATTTCATCCGCTTCTTCTGCATTGGTTACTAATTCAGTGATCTCACTTAGTAACGCTTGCGAAGGGTCCTCTTGAAGTCGTACATAGTTGGTTGAGTTGCTCAACAGACGTCTACACTCAGTATCATAATCAACTGCATTCTGTATGACTAGGCCTCCTCCCTTGTCTGCAGCCTTTATTACGATATTGGGATTGTTTTTCAATTTTTCCAGAGCTTGAAACTCCTGAGCTTTCAGGGTTTGATAGATACTGGGTTCAGGAATGTTTTCCACCTCATTAAAGACAGCCTGTTCGAACACTATCAGTTCAGGAGGAATCATGTGAGGAGGAGGGGTGAATGAAGATTTTGGTCTAAACCCTGTGTCACTTTTCAAGGTCTGAGAAGTGTCTGTATTCTGGTTTTCAAAAAAACCTTTTAGTTTAAGTTTACGAAAGAAATCTGCTAGCTCGCAGTGAAGTTTAAAGCGATCCAGTTTTGCTGTAGGGAGGAAGCCCAGGCCTTTTTCTAAAAGTGACGTTTCTTCTACACTCAGGATTGTGGTGGAAAGGTTAGTGATCAGGCTTTTAGGTTGCTGGGGCCTGACTGTTGCTCCTGTGTTTTGCTCCGCGTATTGTCTCCTACTTCTTCTGGTTGTTGCCAGTGGACTTGGTTGCCCCATCTCCTTTGTCCCCTGCTCCTCCTGCCATGTCCTAAAAAAGGCTGGGGATACATGTTCTGTTGGTATTGGGTAAAGGGGACTTGATGTGGGTTCCAGCCCATCATTGGTGGAAAAGGTGGTTGTTGGAAATTGGGGTGAAAATTCCCGCCCCCCATCTGGTTAAATGGATTCCATGTTTGTTGGTGTTGTGTTTTCCTGCCCCTACCCCTGTTGTGCATTTTTCTTCCATTACTGCCTGAGCTAGAGCCACTTGTTGTGGAGCCATCGTCTCCTGAGGTGTCAGTATCATTATTGATTCTTTTAGGAGGTGTGTACTCTGCACTTGAGTAGGGGTATGTTTTTTCAAAGGACCATTTTCTGAGGTCTTTTTGTAATTGTTGGGCCTTAGATTGGGCGAGGTTCTTCTTATATTCATTCACCTCTTTGCTTAATTCTTCCAATTTCTTTTTATACCCAGTTAGAGTGGTACGAAAATGGGTCTCAGTAAGTTGTATTTCAACCAAAAGAGCCTCCGAAAGGCGGAGTGCTGTCTTCATGATGAGCACTCCCCAATCATGGGTGCAATGCCATGCTATTTGGGCCCATTCTTTTCTGAATGTTACATCATCCAAGAAAATTCTGGGCGCATTTGACACTAGGAGGCCCTTCGGTACGGTGTTATTTATAAGGTATTCTTTTATCATTGTACCATGTAGAATAGGTCGTATGCGGCTTCTTTTTTGTTCGGAAAGTTTGTCCCATTCTGTGGTTTGGGAAATTGTTTGGGCCATTGATAGGTCCGCAAAGAGTGATAGGTCTGATAAAAGGGCATCTACTTCTTCCCTCGTTTACGAGAGACCTAGATTCTCCATACTAACGGTGAGGTGTAGCAACAACACTAAGACACACAAACTCTACAAAGAGACTCCCGCAGCTGCACGCTGCAACTCACGCTTAAACAACAAGAGAGTGAGGATAAAGGAACACTCTTATACCCCAGTAAAGTACGATTAAACAACAAAAGAGTGATCAAAAAGGTGTGCTGTTAATTTTCTCGCCGTAGTGATTGTTCTCAAGGTCTAGTACACTAAATTATAACAGAAAGAAAAGGCGGAGAAAGGTTAGTGAGGGGAAAACTCAACCAAGTTAGTAAAAAGAACCCTCACTCATCGACCTGGTCGATGACATGCTTCATCATGTGGTTCCCACCGGGTAGACCGAATGTCTGCCCGGTGTGCTTCAACGCCTGATGTTACAGCGGAGCTGGTTTCTTGTGATTTTGAGAATTGCAAAAAAAAAAAGAAGTGATTGTGTAAAGTTAAAAGAAAACAGCCAGTGTCTCGAAAAAACTTTATTAAGAGACTAGACTGCCCTCAATAAAAATGGTGTTGCGGACATCAGATGGTTGTAAGTCTGAACCATTAGTGTCCTTGTAAAATGGTCAACATGTTTCTGCTCATTAATGGCTAAGGCCAGCCGAGCTTTCTTCAGGACCAGAGTGCACCCCTGGCGGTATACACGCGCTAAGGTGTATCCTGACCTAGGGGTGTGTGAAAATTGATGTTACAAAACTCACGGTTATTTTCTGGACCGTTCTGGATTTTCCCAGCGTCCAACAAACCCTGTGAAGATAATTAAGGGAAAGGGATAGACAAACAGCAACTCAGTAAACAAGTAGTTAGATACATTTTAAGGAGCTCGTAATAAAATGCCTAAAGTGTTGTGAATAGTTGCTGTGTCATTCTCCACCTTTACATACCATAGAGTGCATTTATATTGTCTATGGTGCGGATCTCTGTGCCTAGTTGATAACGTTTTTTTTAAACAAATATCGCTACGTATTCAAGTGGCATGCACAGAAAAAAAAAATAATTGCATGCAATTTCATAAACCACTTAATTAAGTGGATGTTAGACTTATAATCAGGAATATTATCTGGTTACATAGTCGTTTAGAAAGTAGTCTAAGAAGTGAACGCTCCTAACCACTCAGAAGAGTGGTTGCTGTACCCTTGCGGGGTACAGCCACCGCTGTATGAAGAAAGAATACTCGTGAGGGACTTATATTTTTAAAATATCTGCTCCTTGGAATCTTACGTGCTAGAGCTTTTGTTCCCGCTCCCATGGGCTCACGTCGGGGATAAATTTCTTCAGGCCAAGTGAAGAGCTGTAGTTATGTGGAAAGGAAAAAGTGATCACATAAGGCGGTATGTATACATTTATCCAAGTGACAATATGCCTTTAAAAACTTTTTTCTAGAGAGAGACTCTGAGAGAGACACACTGCCGGCCTGTTCATAATTCTCTCCTTTCGGCGTAGACCTGTACTGTGGATGTACAACCTGAAGACAAGGTCTAATAATGCTAGTGACCCCTTATCTGACATATTGTATAAGCCCACTTTGCAGACACCCCCTGTAATGGCAGTGCGGCTGCGAGAACATGTATTAAATAACCGTGGAATATAGAAGGGGAAGTTCTAACCCTTAGCCATGGGCCAAATGTCTAGAATGATATGATATATATATATATATATATATATATATATATATATTCACACATATTAACCTATAAGTCCCTCCTATGGCAGGCCTTGACAATCCTGAAGGCAGAGTGCTTGGTTTTGTGTGAACGGGTGCCCTAGCATGAGCTGAGCCCCTCTGCAGCTTTTGGAACCATCTCCTTATAGCTGTTCTATGATATAGCCATACAATATACCCTTAAGTGCATTATAATCCTCGCAGTTAATGCTAACTTTGGTTTGACTTTTACAAAACATGTCGTGTAAGGTGTCAAACGCTTTGGAATACTATGTCCCCCCCCCCGCCCCAGTTCTGGCGAAGGGGGATAGCATTCAGATGCAGAGATTGAGAGTGCAAGACTGAATTTGAACGCAATGAGACTGAAAAGTGGAAAGAGGAGAAAGCCAAGGGAAGAAAGGCAGACAGCAGGGAATATGTGAAAGGAAAGTGAAAGGCAAAGAGAGGTAGGTGAAAAGGTGGCGATTAAGAGGAAACATGGATAAATGGCAGATAGTGAAGGAAGAATGGAGGGAAGGGACGAGTGAGGTGTGAAGAGGAGAAAGAAAAGCAGATACAGAGGGAGCACAAGAAAAGAGTACACCTCTGCTTTATTACTTATACAGTAAGTCATTATGTAAAGTTGAGGGGTGACAGGGCTGTATCATTCCTTGGCCCGTCTCACCAAAGCAAAACTGTGCTGTCCAAGACACACAATAGCAATTTATTAACTGTGTTAAGGTTTTATGCCATCAAAAGATGTTTTGTGGCATCACAATTGATACTCCTGCTAAAAGATAAAAGTGTCAGTTAAAGGCCTGAGTTCAGGGCAGAGGTGGCACAGCAGAGGTGTGAGTGAAGGGCCACTGCCCAGCCAGTGAGAACTACGGCTCAGGGGAGAGTAGCACAGGCAGAGACCTGGGGATGCGCTGATGCTCTGGAATTATCAGAATACCTGTGTTGGTTTATTGTGCTGTGGCCGTCGGGGGAGAGCTAGAAGCAGGCTTGAGGTGCCTCAGCAGAGGTGAGCTCAGCAAGGCCTTCCAACACTTTTTCGCTAGTGTTGTGTAGGTTTCTAAACTGAGCTGCAGCATTAGGGGCCACTGATGAGACCAGGGCTGCTCATCCTGGGCACAGGCGCCCTCTGAAATATCATCACTTGGTGAAAGCCAGACTGGGGCTCCCCACCTCTGCGCTCAGGTACATTGCACCGGCTGCACCCATGGTCACCATGCCCATGCTATCATCCATGAGGACCAACTTGTCTTGCCTCGGTTCCTGTTTTGCATGCTTGCTTCCTGTTCATAATGTGTTTTTGTGAAACACACGCTCAGTCCTGTGTTTATAACTCAAGAATACTCATATTGTCGACCTAGAGGATGAAAGCCTGCATGGCCTTGCAAAGTTTCGTCCTTATGACTATGAGGCCAAATACAGATCGATGCAATTAATTCTTTACTTCACTGACTCACCAGACCCTGCATCCAGGCACTCTCTCCATCATCATATAACTTGGAAATTGCTGACTTTTCTGTTATGTTCTCAACAGTGCCTAGAATTATTTTAGGCTAATGGAAATACCAAGTCCCTAAGCCACCTATCTGAAGTGTTTCATCTTTTCTATTACTTCCCTGGGTTTTCGAAATTCACCCTTCCAAAACTTGAAAGAATTGCAGCCTCCCCTATGTCTCACAGATTTTCAAAAGTTTTGATTCTCATAGTAGCTCATTCTCCTGCGTGGCAGGTGCCCTGCTTGGGCACTTTCCACACCGGGCTAAAGACAGCCCAGCAGCCATGGAAAGACTTTGTGTAGGCCCTCTGCGTGACTGGCATGCAAACAAGGAAAAACACCATCTCTACGTGCAACACACTGGCAGTTGTTGGATGCTCCCATTGCCCATTTACCGCCCAATAATTATCACCACACAAGCAACACTCAACGCAACCCGCCATTCAAAGCGTATAGTGCTATGAGAATGACATATTTTCTGGTACAGCTTAAACGTGTGCACTGAATATGGCATCACACCAGGCATGAAATGGCACCCCGGATCATACAGCTCCTAAGAAGCATGCTGTAGTGTCTCAGAAGAACCCTGGGCATGTTTTGGAGGATGGCGAGGGAGAAGTGGAAATAAGGGATTCACGCTCAAAACCTGCATCACGTTTTTTTACCTGCAGATTTATTTAGCGCTATCTTGACGGATGGTATTGGAGCACTTTACATGAGTGACCCTGGCTCAGCAAAAATGACCTCCGAGCAAAGGACCATGACAGTAGTGAGCAGCATTCAATGCCAGGTGAGAGTGAGAAGTTGTGCTGAATGTTTTCAGTTTCTATTCTCTACCGTTCGCTTCAAATACATGCACTGTCCAGGGGCACGTAAATAAAAGAATTTTCAGACATGCTGGTGTTTGGGATCTGCGCTGAATTTGAGATCTGCGCTAGATCTGCGCTGTGTGGCATCAGGAGATTGCCATGCCATCCGGAACTGGTAACCAAGTTCGGAGGGAAGGTTTTTCATTCCAATTTTCCATCACTGAAATTGACAGCATGGCGCTTGATTTCCTCCAATATGGTCATCTAGGCCTCTCGCCAGACTGTATGCAAATTTTGAAGGAAACGAGAAGGCCTTCTACGAGGAAATGAAACGATTTTAAATGGAAGCGTTTCTATCTGTGGTGTACAGCCAACAGACATAATCCCATTCTTGGCCAGGAACAGGTGTTCTCTCATACCTTTTGTACTTGGCTAAATTAGGTTTACAGTTTACTTCTATCAAAGTACACCTGACAGCTATTACAGCATATAGAAAGTCACCAACTCAGACTTCTTTCTTTCAGATGCCAGTTGTTAAGGACTTCCTTGAAGGGCTAAAAAAAGGTCTACCCACCAATTAGATCACCTTTCACTCCCTGGGAACTTAAAGTAGTCCTCTTAAAATTAATGGGGCCACCCTTTGAACCCATTCACAAAGCCTCTGTGCAGCACCTGACTTGGCAGACAGCCTTCGTGGTGGTGATCACCTCTGCCTGCAGACTGAGCCAGATTCAGGCCCTATGTTCTGCAGAGCCTTATCTCGTTGTCCATGCTAGCAGAGTTGTCCTGAGAACACACCCAAGTTTCCTGCCTAAGGTGATCTCAAATTTTCAAATCAATTAATCTATTACACTGCCCACATTTTTTCCAAATCCAAATGTTGTTCAGAGTGTGTTCGTTATATTGGTATTCGTCTGCAGGATTCTTGGGGATGGGCTTGCTACTCTATTAATTGCTTATAATTATTGGTGAGTATGTCCTGGAAGAGAAGGATAAGTTACTTACCTGTAATCCTAGTTCTCTTACTGGGGTATACTCATCAAGGTCAAAAGCAACCCTCCCACCTCCCCGGACAAATGCCTTGCTATACCAGCACTCTTTTCTTGATGACCACTATACTATGTAATATGCCTTTAAAAAGACCTCACCTAACTGTCAGCTGTGGGGCATGATGGGAGTCTGGAGCTCATGGAGGTCTTAAAGGCACAGACGCAGTTTTTTAGGAGTGCTCTTTATGCATCCTTCTGGACTAATCTGCCTGCTATTACCTTGCCTTTTCCCCTTGAAAATAAAGGCTATGTTCAAACAAGCTAAGGGTACATTTCTCAATTTCATGGAAATGTACCCTCCTGAGGCGGAAGCCGGGAGCGCTATTTGTTTATCCTTTTAAAACATTTGAGAGTCACTTATTTGTGTGCAATTGTAATTTTAACTCACCTTACTTTCTGCTGACATCTGGGGCAGAAGCCCACATCCTGACAACCCGCGCAGCGGACTTTAACGCTGTCGCGGACTTCGCAAATACAAACACTTGCTGCCGCCATTACCGGCGTGCACCGAGGCCACGCCTCTTCGAGGCCACGCCCCCCGCCCAAGCTTTAAAAGGCGCTGAGTGCTAGCGTCTGACCAGAACCTTTTCTCCTGAGGCGGAAGCCGGGAGCGCTATTTGTTTATCCTTTTAAAACATTTGAGTCACTTATTTGTGTGCAATTGTAATTTGAACTCACCTTACTTTCTGCTGACATCTGGGGCAGAAGCCCACATCCTGACAACCCGCGCAGCGGATTTTAACGCTGTCGCGGACTTCGCAAATACAAACACTTGCTGCCGCCATTACCGGCGTGCACCGAGGCCACGCCCCTTCGAGGCCACGCCCCCCGCCCAAGCTTTAAAAGGCGCTGAGTGCCAGCGTCTGACCAGAACCTTTTCTCCTGAGGCGGAAGCCGGGAGCGCTATTTGTTTATCCTTTTAAAACATTTGAGAGTCACTTATTTGTGTGCAATTGTAATTTTAACTCACCTTACTTTCTGCTGACATCTGGGGCAGAAGCCCACATCCTGACAACTCGCGCAGCGGATTTTAACGCTGTCGCGGACTTCGCAAATACAAACACTTGCTGCCGCCATTACCGGCGTGCACCGAGGCCTCGCCCCTTCGAGGCCACACCCCCGCCCAAGCTTTAAAAGGCGCTGAAGGCTAGCGTCTGACCAGAACCTTTTCTCCTGAGGCGGAAGCCGGGAGCGCTATTTGTTTATCCTTTTAAAACATTTTAGAGTCACTTATTTGTGTGCAATTGTAATTTTAACTCACCTTACTTTCTGCTGACATCTGGGGCAGAAGCCCACATCCTGACAACCCGCGCAGCGGATTTTAACGCTGTCGCGGACTTCGCAAATACAAACACTTGCTGCCGCCATTACCGGCGTGCACCGAGGCCACGCCCCTTCGAGGCCACGCCCCCCACCCAAGCTTTAAAAGGCGCTGAGTGCTAGCGTCTGACCAGAACCTTTTCTCCTGAGGCGGAAGCCGGGAGCACTATTTGTTTATCATTTTAAAACATTTGAGAGTCACTTATTTGTGTGCAATTGTAATTTTAACTCACCTTACTTTCTGCTGACATCTGGGGCAGAAGCCCACATCCTGACAACCCGCGCAGCGGATTTTAACGCTGTCGCGGACTTCGCAAATACAAACACTTGCTGCCGCCATTACCGGCGTGCACCGAGGCCACGCCCCTTCAAGGCTACGCCCCTCCTAGAGCCCTCCCTCTCCCTATAAATCATGTGCATCTTTCAGAAGCGCAGCGGACGAGCGCAGCGGGCGCGCCGTTTGCGCGCCGAAGGCACGCCTAAGGCAAGCCCGTCTGCGCCCGTCCTCGCCAAGACATCGCCTCTCGCCTGTTCCCCTGGCCAAACTCTACGGAACTTCCATCATTATGATAGGGACCGTCTCCTCGCCCTGAATCCGGCCCAGAGCTGTGACAAGCTATCAGGCTGCCTTGGACAGACATGCCTACAATGTAAGTCATGTAACTTTGTTTCACCCAGTCCCTGCCTATCTGGGCACAGAGTAATTGCACCAAAATATACTTCCCTCACGGTCCTCCAGCTGAATGTTAGGTCGCTCGTAAAACACCACCTTGAAGTTAATACCCTCTTAACTGACGAGAACTCTGACATTCTATTTCTATGTGAAACCTGGCTCCGTGATGATCTGACCAGTGTCCCGAGCCTCACGCTGCCAGAAGGCTTCTTAATGAAGACTCTCAATAGAGATTCCAGCGGTGGTGGCATAGCAGTCATCTATAAAAAGCTATATACTTGCTCCTTTATAAAGGAAGACATCTGCGGCTGTGAAAGCGCTCGTTTCAAGATCACCACGGGTCCCCACTATGTCCTGTCAGGGCTCTACATCTATCGACCCCCAGGATCCCCCTCCAAGTTTATCGAGGCACTTCTAGAGGTGGCAAACGCCTTGGTTGTGACTTCGGCTGACTTTACAATACTGGGAGAACTCAATCTCCACTTCGATTCCATTCTAGCCCCTACCATCAAAAATCTCCTGGCGGACTTTACAGCCTTACAATTAAATCCTCTAATTCATACCACCACACATTCCGCTGGACATTTACTAGATCCCGTCTTCACCAACATCCTGGAGGCCAGGGCTGACCCACCCAAACCCATGGGCTGGACAGATCACTTTCTCATCAGAATCACTATGATGGTAAGAGAATCGCCCAACAAAGGAGTGTCAACTCGACGCCTTAAAAGACCATGGCACAAACTTTTAACTAGTGATCTCCACTCCACCCTAGGAGAATTCCACCATAAAGCAAACAAGGACATTAATATGTTATATGCGGCTTTCCATGACTGGATTATAAGAGGACTTGACACCCTTATACCAGTTAAATGGACTAAAGGACGCAGTTCCCCCTCCAACCCATGGTATAACGAAACTCTGAAATCCATGCGGAAAGAATGCAAAAAAGCTGAGCGTAGCTGGAGAAGGGAGTACAAAGACAGGAATAAAGTTTTCTACCTGTCCAAATTAAAACTCTACCACAAAGCCATTCACGCAGCGCGCGCGTCCTTCTACGCGAAAGAAATTATTTCCAGCACAAATCCTACCAAAACCATCTTTAAATTGGTGCAAGAACTACAGAACAGTAGTAACTCAGCTCCCTGCATTACCTCCACACAGCAGTGCGAGGATCTCGCTGTTTTCTTTATAGAAAAAGTGGAAAAAATGTATAGTGCTTTCCCTCAGCACTTTCCCGACCTACCTAACCCCTCTAACTTAATCATCAATGGCACTATGTTGACACTCATACCTGAAATTTCTCACGATGACCTAGCCAAACTTTGCAGGAAGGTTAAGTCTGGTTCTCCGACAGACCCCATGAGGCCGGCCCAATTTCTCGAATCTTTAGAATTCTTCATCCCTTCCCTGACCGCGATACTTAATCTCTCCTTTTCTTCGGCTCAAGTCCCAATTGGTTGGAAACAAGCATGGGTCTCCCCCATCATCAAAAAGCCCACTCTAGACCCCACGAAGCTAGAACATTTTAGACCCATCTCGCTGCTTCCATGGGTGTCTAAACTGGCAGAAGCCCATGTAAATAATGTGCTGTCCCACCATATGGTTCAAAACAACATCCTGGACCCTTCTCAGAATGGGTTCAGGCCAGGACATAGCACTGAGTCTGCCCTTCTGTCCACCACTGAACACCTCCGGAATATACTCGATGCCGGTCAGAGTGCTGCGCTGATTCTGCTAGATCTCAGCGCAGCCTTTAATACGGTCTCCCATAACATCTTGTTAAAAGGCCTCGAGACAATAGGGATCACCGGTCTTGCCCTTGATTGGTTCCGCTCATTTCTGAAGGACAGATCCTTCCGAGTTTCAGCCCCCCCTTTTATCTCCCGGTCCCACTCCATCGGCCAGGGAGTTCCTCAGGGCTCTGCACTCAGTCCATCCCTCTTTAATCTTTATGTGCAGCCACTTGCGGCAGTAGCCAAAGAGTGGGACCTAACGCTGGTGTCGTATGCAGACGACACGCAGCTGGTCATCACTCTCACTGAAGGCCCTTCCATCGCGGCCACGAGATTTTAGGGATGGCCTGGCTGCAGTAGCCCAGTGGATGACGGACAACTGCCTGCAGCTTAACACAGGAAAAACGGAGGTGCTGCTCCTTGGTAAAAACTCCAGCTATTGGAGTGAACACTGGTGGCCCTCTTTGCTGGGCCCCATTCCATCACCGAAATCCTTGGTGAAAAACTTGGGCGTCTGGCTGGACTCCTCGCTTAGTTTTCAGACCCACACCAAAAAAGTGGCAGCCACTTGTGTGGGCCTGCTGAGGAGCATCAACCCGATACTCGGTTTCTTTGACTCCAAAACTCGCCAGCTCATTGTTCAATACATCATCCTCTCCCGGTTGGACTATGCCAGTGTCCTATTTCTGGGCGCCAATAAAGCAGAGATAGCGCGACTGCAACCCGTACAGAACTCAGCGGCGAGAGCCGTGGTGGGCCTCCCCCGTAGGTGTTCCGTCAGAGCTACTATTCAGAGACTACATTGGCTACCTATTGAATCTCGTATTCAATTCAAAACCCTCACCATTGCGTTTAAGATCCTTAAATCTGAATGTCCAGAACTCCTACGCCCGCTCCTAGCACCTTATGCCCCTCAACGCAATTTGCGCTCCTTAGGTCAGCACCTTGTGACAATTCCTCGGACTAAGCTCTGCCGTACTGGTGGCCGTTCCTTCAGAGTTCTGGGAGCAAAACTCTGGAACTCCTTGCCACTAAACATTTGTTCCTTGGAAAATCTGTCCGCTTTCCGGAAGGCTATCAAAACCCATCTGTTCCCTTCTTCTTAGGTTCCCTTCCTCCCTCCCCCTTGCATCCTCAGTAGTTTTGTGGTTCTTAGCGCCGGGACGCCTCGTTGCTGGGGCAGCTGTTTGCGCTTAATCAAAAATATAACATAACATAACATATATGTTTTATTTTAAATAAAAAATACAATGCAATATTGCATTTTTAGCCTAATTTGGTGATTTGGGCTGCATATAGTTTTATATATATCGATGTATGTTTAAACTGGACTGGTCCTTACATTTGGTTAAACATGCATCATTATATATATTTTTAAGCATATCATTTTGTAAATAGTCCGGGGTCCCCGCACATGGGTAGGACTATTCAGTGCTTATGACTTTGATGAGTATATCCCTGGAAGAGAACTAGGATTACAGGTAAGTAACTTATATTTCTGTCTTGGTTAGGTTGAGCTTCAGGTAGACGCTTGACAACCAAGTCTGGACGATGTACAGGTAGCATTTGAGGTGTTGGAAGTCTGCAGCAGAGGACACTTTCAAGTAGTACTCTACAAATAACATTGAGTAGGAAAGAAAAAGTCAGGTTCTTGCATTGATTTGCCTCCCCTTGTCTCAAATAAAGTTTAAAATACTTCTCATCTGAAAAATGTTTTAAGAGCTTTCTGCCATGCCTGCACTACCCATAATCACACAGAGTAAAATAAAACAAGTTTGCAATAAAATATTCTATTGGTAACCTACCATGCCTAGCTGAGTGAGGCCCAGGGTAACTTCTGTTCTTGCTTCCATACTTGTCAGAGCTACTGTTGTCATTGTCAACAACATGCTAAGGCAGTCAGTTGATGATACCCTCTTGCTTTCTCACATGCCTTGCTCTGTTTTCTGTTCCATAAGTGTATTCTCTCCTCTTCAGTGGTCTCTTATGGTCATAGGCAGTGTCTATCCATGTCTCCTTCTCTAGCAACATGCCCCCCATCCAAAAAGAAATTTCAAGTGCTCCTACAACAACAATCCCCCATAGCAAAGAAACATAGCAGACACCAGTACAGTGCAAGGAAATACATGCGAAACAAATCAGCTGTTAAATTAAAAGTTCTGTTTGGTGCCACATTCCTTATTTTTTCATTGAGCATGCTGTGTACCATCACCAGTGCTGCCACCTTCATCATCATCGTACATCAGTAGCGATTCACCATATGTGCTGCCACACATGCCATCATCTTCTTTCTGGCCCATTGATTTGCTCACTCTTCCTCGCTTAGGTACAGGGACTACACTTGTACTTGTCATCTTGTGTGGGCTCTCAGGCTGTTTCTGAGTCACAGACTGCATTTCCCCACACACCAGTATCAACACTCAAATCCAACTTGACATGACACAATTCATGAAGAAATGGTTGGTGGCTGCTCTGGAACTGAGTGTTACTGCCTGATTGGTTAGGGCCATTAATGAGTGAGACAATTCCACTAATATACTAGTCAGTATCAGCTGTGAACTAACAAAAGGTGCATGATGTTGAGGGGACAGGGTTAATAGAGTTTATCACTGATAGCATTCCTGTCTAAGGGTGGTGACATACTGTTTGCTGATGAAGTGTTAGTTGTATTTTAGAGCTGGTACGATCTCCTTGAAACTGTTTCTTGGTGCTAAATGTGTTTTGCTGGTTTGTACTTGTTTTAGGGCTTCTCCTGGCTCATTTTCTGCTGGTGATAGGACTCTAAATGAAAACTATGTGTTTCTATAATGAAAGTAATGATGTGGACAACAATATAAGTACGATCCAGCATAGGGAAAATAAGGCTGATCATACCTTTTCAATGAGATCTTTTCAAGATGTAAGAGCTGTGTGGAAAGTTCTAGAAATAAGCCAGCACAATCTAGAAAGCAAACTGATTATACACAGATCTCATAATGAAACTAAGCATCTTATCATGGATGATCCATGCTTTTGAACGCGCCTCATATGAGAGGACGTGGCTGTTTTTGAACTGCAGGTGACCATGGAGTGAACAACAGGTTTCATCCACTCTTAAATGTAAATGTAAATGTACAGGAATTTATATAGCGCAAATCACAGAGCGGTTTCTAAGCGCTTGCTTAGGGAACCCGTCCTGGTATTCCCTGTGAGATAACCCCGGCAGGGTATCCGCAAGGTGAAAGCCAGGCATCCTGCCGCGAGGGGCCGTTGTGGAGATTAAGCAAGCTATTGCCCAGAGTCGCAGAGTGTGAACCAGTGAATTGAGTAGGCACCGGAGCGAGAATTGCCGAGTCCATGGACATTTTAGGACTCAAGACCCCGCCGAGCTGGGAATTGAACCCAGGTCCCGGGCTGACCTCTGCTTCCAGGTCTGCCTCCTCTAACCAGTGAGCCACACTTCTCCTCTTAGTTGTCTGGCTATATGTTTCTATTTTTTGGGTGTGTTTTCTTTCCAGCTCCTTTTATTTTTATGGCTGTTTGGTGTTTTTCTAGTTCATTTCAAAGAGATGACATCTGTACTTAGGTTTAAATAAGTCAATAGATGCAGTGTTGGTTTGAAATATTTTATTCTGATACCACCATAAGTGCCACTGGCACGCTTATTATTGTTACTTTAAGACAAATAATTATACATATATTTCATTGTCTTAATTCTAATCTTTTTAGTTGTAAATATTCTTTCATAGTCTTTTTCAGAGTCTTGATGCAAAGACAAAGGAGATTTCCAAAATAGCTGGAGAGATTACCCAGGCAGTGTGCTTGTCACAAGGACTAGAACGGAAAAAGGTGATTCAGCACATCAGAGGGATGTATAAAGTAGATTTAAGTTCCAGCAGACATTGGCAAGAACTTGTTCATCAACTAACACATGAAAGGTAAGTTACGTCTGTGGACTGTGCATATATTGAAATACAAATACAGGCCATATTCAAGTGTTATGAAACACCTTAACGGACAAGTATGATATTGGCACTATTCCTCATCTAAATTACCTGTCAAAACTTGGTCTACAATTTCTGCATGGTTTTAGTTGCTTCTAATGAGCAGAAAGCAGATCATCTATTTTTTCACATCTACTGGGATTTGAGGACTCTATCCAATAAGGTATTTTTTGCATTTTCAAGAAAACAGTTAAAAACAGAATCTTAAAGGAATCGTTTACAAGCTTTCAGACTGCACAAAGGACAATCCAGACATCTATTTCTTCAAAAATTGCAGTGCTGCATAAACAGCACAATGATTCATGCGAAAGATTTAGCTTGCATTAAGCTGTCCTAGGGAACAAAACCACACACAAAAGCCATCTAACACTGTGTATCCTCCACCTATGGACCAGGCACCATTAGATTCTTATCCCATCACACAAATTTACAAGTATGTGATATGTTATGAGAAAACATAGGTTATGAGATATTGGTCAAGGGCAGCCCTGCTCCCGGAGCGTGAGCCGCTACCCCGCTGAGTGGACACATTGGTACCGGATGGCCTTCGCTTGGCTCCTGTTGTGGGCCTGCATCTTGACTGCCTTGCTCCTAAAACCTGACTAAACCCCACCAGAGCAGCTGGTGTGAATAGCCATGGGCCCCTGTTTGTTGAGGGTGCTGGCTCGATGCTTAAACTCCCGGCGTGGCAGGGCAAGGAACCAGCAGTCGGGTCGGACGGGGCTCACCTACTGAATGCCATAGCCACGCCTGAAGGGTCAACAGCAGCTGTCAGTAAGCCAGCGAGGTGCGGGTCAAGTGGCAGGATGCAAGCGGTAGTGGTGGCAATCGGGAGTGTGGGAGCATGAGGCAGTTAGTTTAGATCTAGCTGCAGGGAGTTTGAGTTGCCGGTACGCGGAAGCGGGTCTCATCTAGGACGGGGTGCAGCTTGTGGCCGGTTCAAGCTCTCCCTCGCAAGCCCACTCGAGCCTGCTACGCCTCCTTTGCTGTCCAGTGTACACTCAGTGCTTGGTTTATCTGTGCACCAAGGAATACCAAGCACCATAGGAGTACACAGGAGCACACACTACTTGTGAAACAGAATAGGTCAAAGTACAGCAACATTGAAGCCCGCCTAACTCGTAAATTTGATAGAAACAGCAATTGCAGCGTGCTTATGCCCCTCCTATTGGCAGACCAGGGCCGAGTTCCTGGTGTACAGCGAGAGGAGAGGCGGTGCTTATTGGAAGTGACTCTACTTCGCCAGCCATAGCGAAGGGGTTCCCGGATTGGCTAAAACTCCCTCCAAGACAGATACTAGTATTCGCTCACCTTGGAATAAGGAGTCAGAAATTACTCCAGTCCAACAGGAAAGTAGCAGGGCTCGCAATGGAGAATTTGCCACAAGAGGGGAGTGAGGACCGGGCAAGTCTTCTATTGGAACAGCAGGGCTGGTTACCTGCTCCAACAAAGGGTTGAGGAGCTATTGTTGGGACACTAGTGAGCCCTCAGAACTTACCTTAGATGCTGTAGCCCCGGCCTTAGACCTCATTGGAGATCGTTCTCCCACCTCGCTGCCAAGACCTGGAACACCCTCCCCTTCATCCTATGACAGACCCAGGACCTACTAACCTTCAGGAGGCTTCTCAAGACCTGGCTATTCGAGCAGTAGCAACACCCCTCCCCCCCCCAGC
This sequence comes from Lissotriton helveticus, assembly GCF_964261635.1. Taxonomy (NCBI): domain Eukaryota; kingdom Metazoa; phylum Chordata; class Amphibia; order Caudata; family Salamandridae; genus Lissotriton; species Lissotriton helveticus. The sequence goes on along the minus strand of NC_136067.1, from coordinate 1,152,106,363 downwards.
GCCTTGAGACCCTCACGGGTGAGTAGCGCGCTCTACACAATTCTTTTTATTGATTGGCACAGGGTCTTCCCTCTCTCCATCAACCACTCTACACAATTTGAGCCATAAACTGTCACCAACAGTTGGCTTTAAAATTCGACATTCGCAATCATGTCTAAAGCTAACAACTGAAGAGCCCACGGAGGTTAAGTTATGCCACCGACAATTGCTGCCGGGTGCTTCAGTCATCTCCACTGCCATCAGTCCCAAAAGGGAGCAAGAAGGCAGCAGTACGCCCCCGGCATCTAACAATATGAATAATGGAGCCAGCGACCAACTCATAGAATCCATAGCTAAACAAATCATGGTAGTAGCACAAGTTCTTTGCACCAACGATCCTGGGAGCCCTTCGTCTCATCACTGCTCACAAGTGTTAAACTCTTTATAGCAAAAATCTCACCAATTATCATTTTATCAATGGCCAGACAAGAGAACATCATATACCAGGAGGTGGGCAACCTATCGGATTGTTTTTTTTGCCTCTATTGAGGCCCAAATAGAGAACACCCTCAGTCAAACCGTGACTTTGGGATTGAGGATGATTAACAACATTTCAGACTCAGATTTGGTCTCTCCAATGATCCCAACTCTGGCTGACAGAAGTGCCTTGCAAGATGCAATAGCTAGGGCTCTTATCTGGCAATCTAGTAAAATGGTACTACAGATTGACTTGCTTCAGTCACTTGCAACACATCTGGTAGACCTAGGCTACAAATCAACCAGACTGGACATTAAATCAAGTACTCTTGAAAAGGATGAACCTTGCCCATTTTTTCTCATGATCAGCAAGCTAGGTTCCCTTCCAGAAGTCTTGGGTGCATTGATGGAGGCCACCAGGGCCAGTACTGTAAGAATAGTGGCATCACCCCAGGAAAAAAGCTATGTTCCAGTGGAGCTTATAAGATTAATGACGGTGGATCAGGGGGCCCTTGATAACTCCCTAGAGGTGGTTATGGTGTGTGTGTTTTGGGGAAGTCGAGTGACCAGTAACCTAGTCCAATCCGGTCTGCATAGAGTTAGGTGCAGCTAATAATCCACAAGCAGGGAAGGCCGAGCAGGGAAGGCCTTTGACGTCCAGCTACTCCCTTGCCATGGGAGGCCAAGACCGGACCCTTCAAATCTCAGAACTAGCTATCATCCCTGCCACTGCACGTCTCTCAAGGAGAGCAAATAAGAAATTTGAAAAGCAAACAAGGAAGCAACATCTACTAAAAAGAGCAATCCTTGTGCAACTCCATCAATTTGTATCCAATATGTGGGCAAGGAAGCAAAGCGAAGTCTCGTCAGACTCTATCCAAAGTCTTGGGATTGGGCAGCCTGTCAAGCACCAACGGGCAACCACACAGGCCGACCTGCCCACAGAAACGGCTCCCATGCCATTGGGATTTGCCAGTTTTACAGCCTGGGTCAGCATTAAGACAAACCTAGAAGTTTTAAGGACAAACGTATACAGGCGGAATGTAAGGGCCCAGATCCATCACAAGGCCCAGATCCATCCCAGGACTGCAACTAAGGGTCCCTCCACGGGAGCGATGTCCCTGGAACCCCGAAGGCAGGACAGTGAGGAAACAATGTCTGGGAGATGGAATCTCGCTCCGCCAGCGGTGATTTCATGTAGTAACCCAGCATTCAGCCACTTGCAATGGAGGGAGAACTGTGGACAACTGCACAATTGCAACACAGCAGAGTTAGTGAGGGAACACTGTGAACTCCTGCTAATTAATTCTGTGCCCTTAGAACCTGCCAAACAGGTTTGCCGGGAGGTGGATGGAAGCGCAGTTACCCCCCAATACCCCGAAATAGTTTTTATACCTAGGTACTATCGGATTGTTTTGGTATATCCCTGCTTTTAAGCATATTACCTCGGAGGATTTGATGTGGGTGAAATTTGACCCTCAACTCTTAAACTCCACAGGGGAAGTCTCAAGAACAGCATGGAGGAGTCTGATCGTGAGAGGAGTAGTGTGGGGAGAGAAAAACTCTTTCGCGGATTGGGGGATTAACTTGGATAAACATACTCGCCCCAAAATACCCATACATCCTGCTGAACCCGCCCATAAGGCAGACAGCACAAAGTATCCTTAAGGGCACGCCAGGTGGAAATGAAAGCGGAGAAATAGAGGACATCAAAGGTTCCAGAGCCCTAACGATTCTACACACTCTGAATCAGTGAGAGGTGGGATTCGCCCCCACTAGAGTTGTTCATCAGAAGGCGGGGTGGCAGGAGAATCACACAAACAGGGCATTGGGCCACATGTCTTTCCCCAGATTGGTGATACTTTGGAATGGAAGGTGCACCAGAAAAGTAGTCGGGAGAAGAAATTTAATCCATCAATCTTCTTTATTCAAAAATGTGTTAAAACCAGCACTCAGCCAACGTGTTTCATTCCTTGTGCATAAGGAACTGCATCAGGGCTGAAACAATCACAGAAGGACACAGAGTAATTGGCACATAAAGACAAAACAATCACAACAAATAATGTGCATTGATATATACATATACACACACCATAGTTGTTACACACAAATCACTCCAAAAGGGCATGGAGATGATGCATAACTTGGGTTATTTATTAAAAAGTCACACTAGACTTAGTCAAGTCGCTAGACAGCCCACATAGCATGTATCCACAATTATATACAATAAATATAATCCAGGAATATATAAAAATAGAATCACACATATACACATATATATAGAGGTTTGTGTATAGCCTAAGAGTAGGTTCTACCAGTGATGTCTTTGAAATGCATGAGTATGTGCTCAGGTGGGAAAGGAAAAAAAAAAGCAAGTATGTATATAAGTAAGGGATTACCATGAAATCATAGTGAAGGAAGGGAAATGCCTAAATACACAGGGAAGAATATGCTTGTTTATCCCCAGATTAATAACTCGATGGGATCTCACCTTGATGAATAATGTATAGCGTTCACAATAGATCCTTATAATGTGCAGAAGTACTGTCCGGGTGTTCAACTCACAGTGAGGAGAAAATAAGTCAGATCCCAGCTCGATTTCTATTGTAAATAACAGGTCAATTAGTAGTGGTATTAGAATAACAGAATATTCAGGTACATAACATGTCAACGGGAGAGTAATCAATACCCAGATGCTAGTCACGAAACCAAAAGATGAAGGTCCTATATAGGACCTGACCAGGGATAATAGACAAAAAGATCCAAATGACGGTTGATATATTTGTAAAAGACACACAATTGATGGACGTAATGCAGAACAAATCAAAACATTCACCCTCAGTCAAGAGATCTGGGTTAAATCCATCATTCTTTTTCTCAGCATACCACCCCAGATTAGACCTGGCCATATGCAAATCAGTCTTGACCCTGGACCTCATGGGGACAGTCCAGCCCGGATTGTCAAGCCAGGTCCTCCCTGGACCGGAAACAAGCATTCTAGGACCGGTTTGGGGGCTTCACCCCTCATCAGCCAGGATAGGTTGAATCCAGTGGCACAGGGAGCTCAGGACCCACGTCTGGGCATAACCGGCGCATTTAGGGCAAGAAAGCGTAAGATACACTTGATGGATGGAATGCAGAACAAATTAAAACATTCAGCCCAGTCAAGACTTCTCGGTTAAATCCATCAAGCATTTGCTCACCATGCCACTCCAGTTTAGACCTGGCCATATGCAATTCAGTCTTGACTCTGGGCCTCATGGTAACAGTCCAGCCCGAACTGCCAAGCCAGGTCTTCCCTGGACCGTAAACAAGCATCCTAGGACCTGTTTCGGGGTTTCACCCCTCATCAGCCAGGAGAGCTTGTTTTCAGTCCAGGGAGAACCTGGCTTGGCAGTACAGGCTGGACTGTTACCATGAGGCTCAGGGTCCAGACTGATTTGCATATGGCTAGGTTCAAACTGGAATGGCATGGTGGGTAAAAAAACAGTGGATTTAGGCCCAGATCTATGTACTGGGGTGAATGTATGACCTTGTCTGTATTCTGTCCATCAACTGTTCTTTTTGCATTTGTCACCCCGAGTGGGACGGGTATACCCAGAGGGGTCCCGTGCTCTCCATGCCACTGGACACAAACTATCCTGGCTGATGAGGGGTGAAACCCCCAAAACGGTCCTAGAATGCTTATTTACAGGGCAGGGAGTACCTGGCTTGGCAGTTAGGGCTGGACTGTTCCCATGAAGAAGTTTCCCTCCCTTCCCGGGACCCGGAGCGACCTCTGCCCAGCTTTGCACCTTTTACGAAGCGATAGATGCCATCTTTGGGCAGCCCGACTCCGCCAGCGCACCTTCTGGCCCCGCCGTCTCAGTTAGGGAGGACTGGGAGGGGACCCTGGCCCTTCGACGTTGGCATCTCCAACCCCGTCACCGCAGGGTCCCCGTGGATCCAGGCCTGGATCGGGATCTGCACAGGTTGACCTGATAATACCTCCCCTGGTGCAAATCCACCGGCACCACATCTGCAGCCAACTTCAGTTGTGTCCCCAGCCGGCGTTGACGCCTGGCTCCACTCAGATGTAGACAAGGAGCTGGACCGATGCTGGATCCGACGCTGATGGGTACTTTTGTGCCCCTGTTCTACCCTGGTCCTTTTAGACCAGATTGGCAACAAGAGGCGGGTGAGGAGGACTGGGAGGGGTCAGGAGACCCTCTGACTGATTAGTTGGGTGACGAACCGGACTTGAGAGAGGAATTGGGGGAAGCCAGCGGTCTGGATACCTCACCAGACCTTGGCATGTTGTCTCCTCCTACCGTGGCTACGGAGGAGGGAGCTTCTTATGTAGTGGTGTTGTGTAGGGCGGCCGAGGCTCTCAACCTCGAGCTTCCTACGGTGGCAGTCAGGACTAACCTCCTGACAGAGGTTCCTCAACCGGCAGCAAGCTCTTCGGAGCCCCTGCTGCCGTTTAATGAAGTCCTGACCAACATCCCTTTAGACACCTGGTCCAGGCCCATCACAGTGGCTCCTGTGGATCGGATGATTGCCCGACGCCACTGCCCGGCTCTGGATGACTCTACTTTCCTCTCCTAACACCCCACCCCTGAGAGCTTGGTCGTCCAAGCCTCTACATCCGAAGGTGCATTCCCTAATCTTCACCTGATATGGAGTCCATAAAGCTGGACCATCTTTGGAAGAAGATGTTTTCTTCCTCCCTCTTGGGACTCTGGTCAGTAAACACAGCATGTCTGTTGGGCCGTTATACCCACTCTGTGTGGGATACGGTGGCGCAGGTGTTGCCCCAGTGCCCAGAGGAGGCCCGAGCCATGCTTTTCCATGCAGTTGCCTAATGGGGAGATGCAGCAAAGTTCACCATACGTTTTGGACTGGACACCGCCGACTCGCTAGGTAGGACGATTTCCATGTCGACAGCCCTTCGACGTTACGCCTAGCAAAGGTCAACTGGCTTTTCTGGGAATGTCCAAGCTACCCTTAAGGACAGGCCCTTTGATGGCCGTCGCCTGTTCGATGACAAGGCAGACAATGCACCAGAGCATTTCAAGGACTCACAGGCTACGGCCAAGTCGTTGGTCCTCTCTACCACTTGCCCGGCACAATCTGCATTTCCCCCCTTTTGTCGCTACGGAAGGGGTGTCCCACCACGTTCCACCCAGAGCCATAGGCCAGCACAAGCTGTTCAGCCACTACGCGGCCGGGGTCGTGGGAATCACCATTATGCGTCTGGGGGCCAGGGAGCAGGCCAGTCCACCACTGCCCCATCTTCCAAACCATCCTAGTCCGACCTTCCAGGGTCACCAATTGCGAGAGGGCCGCAGGATTCGTCATCCCCTCCCTCACTGGTGCACCATCAGCTGGGTTTTGCAAATAGTCCGAAGGGGCTACTCCCGCCCTTCGAGACTACCCCCTCCCAGCCATGCCACCTTAGCATATTGGAGGATCATCTGGCCCTTCTCCAACAGGAAGTTACGGCTCTCTTGGCCAAGGCAGCCATCAAGCGAGTTCCTGTCCCAGAAGTAGGTTGTGGTTGCTACTCCCTCTACTTTCTGGTGCCCAAGAAGGACAAAGGCTTGTGTCCTATCTTGGATCTCTGGAACGTCAACCGCTTCCTCCGGAAGGAGAAGTTCAGTATGTTGACGCTAGCTCAGGGCATGTCTGCCCTTGACCCTGGAGACTGGATGGCAGCATTGGACCTGCAAGACGCTTATTTTCCATCCCCGTCCGGCTGGCCCACCGGCATTACCTGCGGTTCATGGTAGGCCACAAGCACCTTCAGTTTACCATGCTTCCCTTTGGCCTTACAAGCGCGCCTCAGGTGTTCACGAAATTGATGGCGGTGGTCGCAACTCATCTTTTCAGATCAGGGGTTCCAGTCTTCCCCTATCTCGACGATTGGCTGTTGAAGGCGGGCTTGCCCCAGGCTTTCGTTTTCCACCTCCAGACTACGGCGGACTTCCTGTATTCGCTGGGGATGACTGTGAACGTGCAAAGTCACACCTGACTCTCTCTCAGAAGCTCCTCTTCATCGGAGCGGTTCTGGACACGATGCAGTTTCGGGCTTATCCTCCCGAACAGCGAGTCCAGGATATTCTGGCTATGAATCCGGTCTTTCAGCCTCTATCCCGGGTTTCAGTCAGAATGACCCTGAGGCTGCTGGGCCTCATAGCCTCCTGCATTCTGCTGGTAGATCATGCCAGGTGGCATATGCAGGCTTTGTAGTGGGACCTGAAATTCCAGTGGGCACAGCATCAGGGAAATCTGTCCGATTGCGTCCAGATCTCAGAAGGCACTGCGTGTTAATTGCAGTGGTCGCTAACAAACTGGGATTGGTTCAATGACAGATCCCTCTCCCTTCCCCAACCGGAGTTCACACTGGTTACAGATGCATCACTGCTGGGATGGGGCGGCCACATCGGAGAGGCGGAGATCAGAGGCCTCTGGTCTCTGACAGAGTCCAGGCTCCACATCAGCCTTCTGGAGCTTCGGGCGATTCGTCTTGCACTAAAAGCATTTGTTCCCTCTGTCTGGGGAAAGTGGTGCAGGTGTTCACGGACAACACCACCGCCATGTGGTACTGCAACAAACAGGGCGGGTGGGGTTGTGGACCCTATGTCAAGAGTTTCTCCGTCTCTGGACATGGTTGGAACAACTGGTCATATCCCTGATGGTTCAACACCTGGCAGATTCCCTGAACGCCAGGACAGACAAACTCATCCGCAGGTGCATTATGGATCACAAATGGCGTCTTCACTCAGAGGTGGCACAAGGTCTCTTCCAGCAGTAGGGATAGCCTTGGTTAGATCTATTCGCCACCGAAGAGAACACGCAATGTCAGCAGTTCTGTGTGTTGGAATTTCCAAGGCTGCACCCGCTAGGCTACGCTTTTCGTCGCTAGTGGAGTTGCGGTCTTCTATAGGACTTTCCTCCCATACCACTTCTGCTCAGAGTGCTGAAGAAGATCAAGCGCAACCGGGCCCAAGTCATTCTTGTGGCTCCGGATTGGGCACGAAGAGTCTTGTATCCCGAGCTGTTACACATGGCCATCTAATATGACTGCCTCTTTGGGAGGATCTTCTGTCACAGCAGCAGGGGACAGTCCTCCACCTGAACCTGTCCAGCCTCCACCTCCTTGCGTGGAGATTGAGCGGCAGCCGTTGACATCATTTGACCTGCCTCCTGAAGTCTGCGAAGTTATCTTGGCAGCCAGGCATCCCTCCACTACGACGGTACACGCCACCTGCTGATTGAACACATTTGTGGCATGGTGCACAGCAAAGGCTGTGGATCCCCTTTCTGCCCCTCTTTCTGAGGTTCTCTTGTTCCTCCTTTCTTTGGCCCAGCAGGGCTCTGCTCTGGGCACTCTCAAAGGCTCTCTGCCATTTCAGTCTTCCTTAGGCTTCCTAATCAGCCTTATCTTTTCAAGTCCCCTTTTGTAAATAGATTCCTTAAGGGCATTATTTATTTATTTATTTATTTCATTTGTAGAGCGCCTGGTTACTCATCTCTTTCCTCCTGTTCCCTTCATAATGCCCCAGTGGGACTTGTACTTGGTGCTTACCTATCTTATGTAATCTCCTTTTGAGCCTCTACATAACTGTCCTCTCAGGCTTCTGGAGGCGATCACCTCTGTACGTAGGGTGAGTGGGCTATAAGCTCTTTCTTCCAAGCCTCCCTTTCTGGCTGTCCATCTGGACAAGGTCGTCCTTAGATCTAGACCTTCCTTTCTTCCCAAGGTGGTTAGTTCTTTTCACATTGGCCAAACCATCACTTTGCCCACGTTTTTTCCACCTCCATATCCTTCAAAAGAGGAAGAAAAGCTCCGCCGACTGGATCAAAAATGTGCGCTTTCCTTCTACTGGGATTGCACAAAACAATTCTGGGTGAACGTTGGTTACGTGGACGCTGAGAAAGGTCGGGCCGCGCATAAACGGACCATCTCTAGGTGGGTCATCTGTGCATCAAAGCCTGCTATTCTTTGCCCACGAAGGAGCCTCCAGTGGAACTGCGCGCCCATTCCCCATTCATGACATCTGTCAGGCAGCTACATTGTCATCGCTGCACACGTTCACCAAACATTACTGCCTGAACAGACAAGTCCGGAGAAACGGCTTCTTTGGCCGTTCTGTTCCCCAGGACTTTCTGGCGTGAACTTAGTTTGCAGATCCACCTCCGGGGTTGGTACTGCTGGGGTATCTATTCTAAGGTAAGGAATCTATAACTGTTTCATTGAGATGAACAAGTTACTTACCTTCTGTAACGATATATCTGTAAGAAACATAGGTTAGTTATAGATTCCTTACTGCTCCACCCATCCTTCCTGATCTGCAAATTGACTTTTTGGGTTAAGGACATCCTTTCAGGGACCTAGTTTTGTGCACCAGTGGTCAGTGTCTTGCATGGCTCTGCGCTTCTGGCGTGGAAAGTTGTGTACAGAACTGAAGTCCGTGCACGAGAGCTGCGTCTAAGTAGCTACCACGTAGTCATCCCGGCGACCATGGCGACGAACACAGAGTCGACCGATGCCACTTTCCGACACGCAGGGGTACTGCTGATAAAAAGCTTTCCGGATCCAGTCTGACGCCTGGGGGTAATTCTAAGGTAAGGACTCTACTACTAACCTTTGTTTCTTACAGATATATTGTTACCGAAGGTAAGTAACTTGTTCACTAGTTATAGATTCCTTACCGCTCCACCCATCCTCCCCGTTCTGTGAACTGACTTCTAGGGTCAAGGAATCCCTTTCAGGGCCCTAGTTTTGTGCATCAGTGGTCAGTGTCTTGCTTGGCTCGGTGCTTCTGGCGTGGAATGTCATTTAAAAGAACTGATGTCAGCGCCCGAGGGTGTCATCTAAGTAGCTACCGCAACGTCATCCCGGTGACCACGACGCCAACGACGAATTCCGAGCTGCCCCAACGCCACCTTTCGATGTGCAGGGGTACTGCTGACAAAAAATTCTCCGGATCCAGTCTGACGTCTGCGGGAAATTCTAATGTAAGGAATCTCTATCTAATCTATGTCTCTTACAGATATATCGTTACCGAAGGTAAGTAACTTTGGGGATAAACAAGCATATACGTCCCTCTGTATTTAGGTACTTCCCTTCTCTCACCATGATTTCATGGTAATCCCTTACTTATATACATACTTTCTTCTTTTTTCCTTTCCCACCTGAGCACATACTCATGCACTTTAAGGAAAGAACTGGTAGAACCTACTCTTAGGCTATACACAAACCTCTATATATGTGTGATTCTATTTTTATATTTCCTGTATTATATTTATTGTATATAATTGTGGATACATGCTATGTGGGCTGTCTTGCGACTTGACTATGTCTAGTGTGACTTTTTAATAAATAACCCGAGTTATGCGTCATCTCCAAGTCCTTTCGGAGTGATTTGTGTGTAACAACTATGGTGTGTATATGTATATATCAATGTACATTATTTGTTGTGATGTCCTTTTGCATTTTTGTCTTTATGTGCCAAATCTGAAAGAAACACGGCATTACTAGATTCCTTACCTGAGAATTACCCCCAGGCGCCAGACTGTATCTGGAAAGTTTTCGTCAGCAGTACCCCTGCGTGTTGGAAGGTGACGTTGTGCTGCTCTGCGTTCGTCTTTGGCGTCGTGGTCGCCGAGATGACTTTGCGGCAACTACTTAGATGCTGCCCTCGCACGCTGACGTCAGTACTTTGTTTTTCCGCGCCAGCAAGCGCAGATCCGGAGAGAGCAGTACCCCATTCACTTTTTGACTCCGTTTTTTAGGCTTTTTGTCTCTATTTATTTACTCGATCGACTCCTGGTGCAGTAGGGATGACCTGCTGGGACTGTCATTGCATGATGTCGGTGGCGGACCCGCACCACGTGTGTCTTTACTGCCTGGAGCGCGACCACAACTCCACGTTGTGCTCTGACTGCCGGGCTATGTCGCTGAAGACTTTGCATGAGCGGTCCCAAAAGTTGCTAGAAGTCCAGTAGTCTGCTCTGCACCACTAAGGGCCCGGTCCCGTGAGAGGTCGAGGGACCGGTTGCGGAGCCGCCACCACTGTTCATCGGGATCGAAGTCTTCGCACTTGGGGTCAGGTAAGACAAGCATTCCAAGAAGTCAAAGAAGCGCCATCGCTCTCCGACTTCCCCTCGCCTGTCACGCCTGAGGGTGCTGGTGGTGCCTCCTCCGCGGCTCCGGGCGAGCCTACGCAGTCTCTGCCGGTCTACCCGCCCTTCCTAGGTCCATCGGCGACTCCGGCCCAGCTGCAGTAATTTCCATCAGCCGTGGCTCGCCTCTTGGGCCGTCGGGCCCCGCCGGTGTGCCTTCGAGCCCCGTGGGCCTGACTGGGGGTTCTAGCCCTTTACTGCTGGCGGCTCCGGCATTGCTGTCGGCTCCGGCGCCGCAGGACCCCCTTTGATCCAGCCTGAATCCCAGTTGACGCCGGTTGACCTTGTGACACCTCCACTCACGTCGAATACACCAGCACCACCTCCAACATCGCCCGGACCACCAGACAACCTCAGTTTCAGCTCGATGTGGATACGGCGCCGGACTGGCGTCACTCGATGCCGATTCCGACACCGATGGGGGATTTCTATCCCTATGTCCATCCTCCTTATTTTCAGCCTGTTTACCAGCCTTCGGAGGAAGGGGAGAACTGGGAGGTGTCAGAGGACCCTCTCACAGCACAATGTGAGTTTGACCCTGACTGGACAGAGGAGTTGGGGGATGCCAATGGTCTTGATATCTCTCCTGACCTTGGCATGCTGTCTCCTCCTACCGTGGCTACGGAGGAGGCTGCAAGTTATGCAGTGGTGTTGCGTAGGGCGGCCGAGGCCCTGCACCTCAAGCTCCCTACAGTGGCCGTCAGGACTAACCTCTTGACAGAAGTGCTTCAGCCAGCAGCTACCTCTTCTGAGCCACTGCTACCTTTTAACAATGCACTTTCGGATGTTCTTTTGGGGTCCTGGTCCAGGCCCAGCGCAGGGTCTCCTGTGGATAGGAATGTGGCCCAACGCCATAGCCCTGCCCCGGGCGATCCACTTTTCCTTTCCCAACACCCCACCCCTGAGAGCTTAGTTGTCCAAGCCTCTGCATCCCCGAACGCATTCCCTTCTGCACCACTGGACAGGGAATCCAAGAAACTGGAGCATTTCAGTAAGAAGATTTTTTCTTCCATCAGTTCAGGGCTGCGGTCTGTGAACACCAAATGCCTATTTGGCTGGTATTTCCACTCTGTGTGGGATACAGTGGCGCGCGTGCTGCCTCACTGTCCGGAGGAGTCCCAGACAGTGCTCTCTCAAGCTGTTGCTGAAGGGAGGGATGCAGTCAAGTTCACTATTCGTTGTGGCCTTGACACCGCCAACTCGCTGGGCAGGGCGATTTCCACAATGGTGGCGCTCCGTCGCCACGGCTGGCTGAGGTCAACTCATTTTTCTGGGGATGTCCAGAACAGTTTGATGGACATGCCCTTTGATGGCTATCGCCTTTTCGGCGACAAAGCAGATAGTGTCTTGGAGCGCTTTAAGGACTTACGGCCACAGCCAAGTCCTTGGGCCTTTCCGCCACACGCCCTCCTCCGCTTTCTGCTTTTCGCTTCTTTCGTGGCCATGGTAGGGGCTCCCAACACATTTGTTTCAGAGCCACAGGCCTGTGCAGCAACAGTCACCCCGCGGACGTGGGTCCCGCCGAGCTGGTTCAGGGTGCCAGTGGGCGGGTCAGTCCACCTCCCGCCCAGCAACCACTGCCTCCAAACCTTCCTAGTTAGGTTTTTCAGGCCTATCAAACGCCAGTGGGCGGCAAGATTCGCCATCACCTCCCCCACTGGTGCACCATCACTTCGGACAGGTGGTTTTACAAATAGTCCGAAGGAGCTACTCCCTCCCCTTCAAGACTACCCCTATAGCCATACCACGCCAGTACCACTGCATGTCAGGGGATTACTTGGCACTTCCTCAACAGGAAGTCGTGGCCCTCTTGGCCAAGGGGGCCATCCAGCGCGTTCCTGCGCCAGAAGTAGGATGTGGTTGTTACTCCCACTACTTTCTGGTGCCCCCTATCTTAGATCTCCGGAACGTCAATCGCTTCCTCCGCAAAGAGAAGTTCAAAATGCTCACTTTGGCTCAGGTCTTGTCTGCTCTCAATCCACAAGACTGGATGGTAGTGCTGGACTTGCAGGATGCTTACTTTCACATCCCAGTCCTGCGGGCCCACAGGCATTACCTGCGGTTCACGGTAGGCCACGAGCACTTTCAGTTTACCGTGCTCCCTTTTGGCCTTAACAGCGCCCCTCGGGTGTTCACGAAAGTGATGGCGGTGGTCGCAGCTCATCTGCGCTGATCAGGAGTTTCAGTCTTCCCCTATCTCGGCATGCTCGCCCCACACAGTCGTCTCCCACCTCCAGACTACGGCCGACCTCCTGCATTTGCTAGGGTTCTCCATCAATGTGCCGAAGTCGCACCTGATTCCCTCTCAGAAGCTTCTCTTCATCGGAGCGGTTCGGGACACGGCGCGGTTTCGGGTCTATCCTCCTGAACAGAGATTCCGGGATATTAGGGCTTTAATTCCGATCTTTCAGCCCTTGTCCCGGGTTTCGGTCTCAGTGACCCTGAGGCTGCTGGGCCTCTTGGCCTCCTGCATCCTGCTAATCAATCATGCCAGATGCCATATGCGGCTCTGCAGTGGGACCTGAAGTTCCAGTGGGCACAGTATCTGGGGAACCTGTCCGACCACGTTCAGATCTAGGAGGGCACTGCACTACAGTTGCAGTGGTGGCCCACGGACCGACATTGTGTTGACGGCAGATCCTTCTCCCAACCCCAACCAGAGTTCATGGTAGTGACGGATGCGTCCATCATGGGATGTGGCGGCCACATGGGAGAGGCGGAGATCAGAGGCCTCTGGTCTCCGGCGGAGTCCAAGCACCATATCAACCTCCTGGAGCTTCGGGCGATCCGATTTGCACTGAAGGCACCCTGCGCCCAACCCCCACCACACACAGACTTTAGCCATGTGCCACATGAAGTTGGCTGCAGTGGGGTGGGGATTGGCAACCATGGAGTTGCCTGCATTTGGGAGTTGACCACAGGGCAGTCCCTCATTCAACCCCGCTGCGTATGGCCAAAGGCCGTGCACCGCAAAGGGTTGGCTGCATTGGGGGAGGTTGGCCGCAGCTGGCTGGAGTGGGACGGGCTACATGTGAGGGAGTGGCCGCACGGTTTGGCCTGCGGCCAACCCCTTCACACAGAAGCATTTTGATTAACGTATGGTAATTAAATATAACTTTTCATTAAAAAAACTAGAAAGTCACTGAAAAAAGCAAAGGTCACCAGGGACGTTCCAGTTAGGAAATAGAATTTTTAAAAACCTTGAAAATTTACAAAAAAATAAACACATTTTATGTTATAGTTAGCTTCAGATGTTTCACACCCAATACCATAGAAATTCAGCAGTTACAGTTAGTTATTTCAATACATTATAGCTCATGCCCTATGGTAACAATAATCCGCTCCCAAGCTGTGCACGTCTTTCACTGCTAATTACTCCACATATTACATCACTCATGAGATTATTTACTTTAACAGTGCAACATGTACTTTAAAATTATTGATGAGAAAACTGTGCATGGCAGGGGTGAGAGTTATAGTTACCTTAGGGCACAAGTTATAGCTTATTGAGATAACAAATTATAACTGCTTAATTTCTATGGTTTTGTGTGTGTAAAATCTGAACCTAACTTTAAAGTCCCTGTAACCTTTGTTTTTTTGTGAATATATATATATATATACACAAAGGACCGAATGCCACCACGAAGCAATATAAATATAATTGCCACTGAAAATACCCAAACCACTGAACTACTTATGGAAGAAATACAGGAGCTGTGGGATGGGGAATCTATTAGTGACACGGAAGTATCAATGAATCAGGCGAGACTAACCAATGTGGATAGCGACAATTCAACATTCCAGGCAAATCAGCCATTAACTGGTTTCAGACCAAAATCTAAATTTAATCCGGTGATGTTGAAAGACACAATTGATCTTTTTCATGATCAAGTAACTAAACAATTAAAAGACTAGAATATTAAGACCCACAGAGGCAAAGCAAACTACAATAAAGAAACAGTGGATTACAATACCCTGATATCAAAACTGCATAAAAATAACAAAGTAATAATTTGAGCATCAGATAAAGGAGGAAACATCATCTTAATGCATAGAGATATGTACATTAAGGAAGCTCATAATCAATTGAGTGATAAACTGTGTTACACTAGATAAACTGGGAAAATAATGTATTCCAACTTCAATAAAAAAAATTATCTAAATGGAGATCAGAAGGGTTGATCACTGGACAAGAGCACAAATTCTTAAGAAATGACTTCCCTGTAGTACCTACAATATACTTTTTGCCAAAATTACACAAGGATGCCAAGAACCCACCTGGCAGGCCGAATATTTCGGCAAGGAATGGATGTCTCGAACATATGTCTCAATATGTTGATTTCTTTTTGCAAAGTCATGTAAAAAACTTGCCGTCCTATGTAAGTGACACTAGTGACTTCCTATACAAAATAAAAGACATCAAGTGGGAGGAAAAATACTTACTGATGGCTTTGGATGTCAGTTCATTATATACTAGTATTGTACACTCTGATGGCCTCAATGCACTTGACTTCTATTTAAAGAAATCCTTGGGTAACATGCCTAAACATAAGCAAATGCTATTGGAGATGGTGGAGTTCTGTTTAAGCAATAATGTTTTTATGTTCAATAATCTCATGTACAGACAATTACGTGGTGTTGCCATGGGGGCCAGCTTCTCTCCCAGCTACGCATGTCTTCACATGGGCTGGTGGGAGGAGCTGGTCCTCATGACTGAACACTTGGAAATAATAACTTCCAATGTAAAGATCTGGCTTCGTTTCATTGTCGACTTATTTGTAATATGGGACGGCAATATTGAGTCAGCAGAAAAGTTTGTGCAAGATATTAATGTCAACAATCTCAATCTGCATTTTACTGCTAATATTATTCCCATATCAGTAACTTTTCTGGACACAGAGGTCTTTATTGAACAGAATAAAATTAAAACAAGGCTCCATCGCAAACTGACTGCCGGGAACTGTACCCTACATGCCAACAGTTCGCTTGTGAAACACCTCATCAACAGCATCCCATATGGAGAGATGTTGAGGTTAAAACGTATTCATAGTAGAGAAAATCCCCTCAAACAAGCCCAAAATTAAAGTAAAGCAAGATTCACAGAGAGGGGCTACTCAGATAAAATAATTGATGCTGCTATTTCCAAATCCATGCAGAAAAATAGGCTGGAACTGCTGACGGGGAGAGATGATCTTAATACCCACATGACTGATAATTCAGAAACCAAGAAAGAATTCAGGATCATTGTCCAGTATAGTACACAACACAAACAAATCGAATCGAATCTATTATTAATAAGAACTGGCCCATTTATTGTGTATCTATGATACATATGAAAAGTAATATAAGATGAGTTCCTTTAGGCCCATCCATAAACAAAAGTAAAACATCACATATATATCTTTATTCCCAGTATATATATGTATGTGTATATATCATATACATATATATTTATTTGGTATTTATACCGACATATGACCAACAGCTCCATTTACTGTAAGCACGTTGCACTTTACCAACAAGAATGTGATGGTATAGCGTCGGGGCTCCGATGCTACCGTTCTGGTTTGTCTGCTCTTGCCCGCCAAAAAGATGAAAAATGCATAAAATGAAAAAATCCAAAAATAGGAACAATGTAAATTAAATGCTGCTACTTATTTTGAGGAAGATCGATTTTAAGTGCACTATTTTTGCACTATTTTGCACACGTTTTTTTAGGACTGCAGTTTTTGCACAAAACATTTTTTAATTATTTGTTTTTAGCCTATACCTAAATTGTTTACAATGCACAAGATTGTTTTACAAATTGAAAGTTTGTAGTTTTTGAACACAGTAACTCTTCAATGTCTATACAACTTGTAGGCTAAATCATGTGATTGACAATGTGCATATTTAAACCTATGTCCTAGCGATCTATTGTGTCATGTGATCAAGCGCTCTGGGTAGCGCGAAACGCGTCATGGATATCTGAAGCACTAAAAATAAAATTCACCAGCACTTATTTTGGGTCCGTATCCGTTTCTTTTCACTGGATTGCAGCGCCGGAATGACGTTGTCGGAGTACTTAGATGCCGCCCATGCGCGCTGACGTCAGTTCTTCTTTTTTCCGCGCCAGCTAGCGCAGATCCGGAGAAGCTCTACCCCTTAATCATTTTTTGACTAAACTTTTTTGATCTATTGATCATTTCTCTACTCGAGTCTTCGACTCCGACGGTGCCGGTAGGTATGCCAGGGTTCAAACCCTGCTCCAAGTGTGACCGACTGATGTCGGTTACCGACCCCCATCGCCAGTGCCTCAAGTGTTTAGGCCTCGACCACGACGACCGCACCTGCTCCGACTGCCGGGCCCTGACGTCTAAAGCTAGGCGGGAGCGGTCCCTCAAGCGACTCGAGCTCCGGCAGTCGGCCCGCGCCGCTCCAGGTCCCGGTCCCACAGGAGGTCGAGGGACCGGTCGCGGGGTCGGAGTCCTCGCAGCTCCAGGAGTGGACATCGGTCGTCAGGATCCAAGTCCTCAGGTAAGAGGCATGAGAGGTCGAAGAGACGTCATCGTTCCTCCGACCCACCCCGACGCGCGAACGATGCGGCCGGGGGTTCAGGTGACACCACCCGTCGCCGCCTGCCCCACACCTTCGGGTCCCTGGGCATGGTGCGACGCCAGAGGAGGTCGAGCGGTACCTCATGGCCATGAGGTCCCTCCCTTCTCAGCCGGGTCCCTTGGCGCCTCCGGGCCCAACGGCCCCGGCCGGAGGGCCTAGCGGGTCGAGTGCTTTGGCTCCGATGCCGTTGGGTGCTTCGGCCCCGGCGCCGCTGGCGACTTCGGTCCTCACTGGATTCGCTTCGAGATCCGGGTCGTCGCCGGTCGACCTCACAACCTCACCACCTCACCGGCGCCGGCCCTGCGGGTGTCGCCCCCGGCATCCACTATGGACGCCGTTCCCAATCTTCCCTTCGGTCCGGATCTGGCGCCGGAGCGGCGGCCTTTGGAGATTTCTATTTCCACGAACCGGCCCCATCTGTTGACCCTGCTTTGCAGGAGATGGGTGACGAGGGTGATTGGGAGGGGTCTGTGGACCCTCTGGCACAAGAGTGCTAGTCTCAACGGGACTGGACATATGAGCTTGGGGAGGCCAGTGGAATTGACACTTCGCCAGACACTGGATTTGTCTCCCCTCCCACCGTGGCTACGGAGGAGGGGGCTACTTACAGTGTAGTGTTGACGAGGGCGGCCAAGGCCTTACACCTTGAGCTCCCCGTCACGGCCGTGAGGACTAACCTCCTCACTGAGGTCCTTAAACATCAGCAAGCTCCACTGAGCCTCTGCGGCCGTTTAATGAGGCCTTGTGTGACGTTCTTGTGAGCACTTGGTCCAAGCCCGCCACAGGTCCGCCTGTGGATAGGAACGTGGCCAGACGCTACCGCCCGGCCCCGGGCGACCCTTGCTTTTTGTCCACCCATCCCACCCCCGAGAGCCTGGTCTTCCAGGCCTCCACTTCCCAGACCGCATTCCCGACGGCTCCGCCCGATCGGGAATCTAAGAGGTATGAACAATTCGGGAAGAAAGTGTTCTCGTCCCTGAGTTTGGGACTGCGGTCTGTCAATACCGCATGCCTCTTGGGCTGCTACACCCACACCCTGTGGTTCACGGTCGCGGACGTGCTGCCACAATGTCCGGAGGAGGTCCGGGCTAAACTCGCCCACGCCCTTGTGGAGGGCCGAGATGCAGCACGATATTCCTTCCGGTGTGGGCTGGATACCACGGACTCACTGGGCAGGGCTATGGCAACGATGGTGGCGGTTCGACGCCACGCCTGGTTGAGCTCCGCCAACTTTTTGGCTGATGTCCAGGCCACTCTTCTGGACATGCCGTTTGATGGCCCTCGACTCTTTGGCGACAAGGCAGACTATGCGCTTGAGCGTTTTAAGGACTCCAGGGCTACGGCCAAGTCCTTGGGCCTCTCGGCCACACGCCAGCAATCGAGTGCCTTTCGCTCCTTTCGTGGCCACGGAAGGGGCACCGCAGAATGTTCAACAGCGCGGTGGCGGCCGTGGAAACCGCCGTGGCAGCGGTCGGGGACAACGGCGAGGCCAGTCCACACCTCCCCCCGCAGCATCTGCCTCAAAACCTTCCTAGTCTGTGTTTTCAGGCCCATGTGACGCCAGTGGGGAGCAGGGTTCGCCATCACCTCTTCCACTGGCGCACTGTCACCTCGGACAGGTGGGTGCTGCAAATCGTCCGAAGGGGCTACTCCCTCCCCTTCGAGGCGACCCCTCCAGCCATGCCACCGCAATTCCACCGCGTATCGGGGGATCACTTGCAACTTCTGCAAGAGGAAGTCACGGCCCTCTTGGCCAAGGGGGCCGTCGAGCGCCTTCATGGGCCAGAAGTAGGGTGTGGTTGTTACTCCCACTACTTTCTGGTACACAAGAAGGGCAAAGGGGGCCTACGCCCTATCTTGGACCTACGGAAAGTCAACGGCTTCCTCCGGAAGGAGAAGTTCAAGATGCTGACTTTGGCTCAGGTCTTAGCTGCCCTGGACCCTGGAGACTGGATGGTAGCGTTGGACTTGCAGGACGCTTATTTTCACATCCCCGTCCTGCCGGCCCACCGGTGTTACCTGCGGTTCACGGTAGGCCACGAGCACTTTCAGTTTACCGTGCTCCCCTTCGGCCTCACCAGCGCCCCACGGGTGTTCACGAAAGTGATGGTGGTGGTCGCAGCTCATCTGCGCAGGTTAGGAGTGTCAGTCTTCCCCTACCTCGACGACTGGTTGTTGAAGGCGGGCTCGCCCCAGACAGTCGTCAACCACCTCCAGACTACGGCCGACCTCCTGCACTTGCTGGGGTTCTCCATCAACGTGCCGAAGTCGCACCTGTGTCCCTCTAAGAAGCTCCTCTTCATCGGAGTGGTTCTAGACTTGGCGCAGTTTCGGGTTTATCCTCCCGAACAGCGGGTTCGGGATATTCAGGCTCTGATTCCGATCTTTCAGCCTTTATCCCGAGTCTCGGTCAGGTTGACGCTGCGGCTTCTGGGGCTGATGGCCTCCTGCATCCTTCTGGTGCATCACGCCCGGTGGCGGATGCAGGCTCTGCAGTGGGACCTGAAGTTTCAGTGGACCCAGCATCAGGGCAACTTGTCCGATCTTGTTTTGATCTCGGAGGGCACTGCAAGACAGTTGCAGTGGTGGCTCACGGACCGAGATTGGGTCAGTGGCAGATCCCTCTCCCTACCCCACCCGGAGCACGTGGTTGTGACGGACGCGTCCCTCCAGGGCTGGGAAGGCCACATGGGAGAGGCGGAGATCAGAGGCCTCTGGTCTCCTGCGGAGTCCTGGCTCCTTATCAACCTTTTGGAGCTGCGGGCGATCCGACTAGCACTGAAGGCATTCCTCCCCTCTGTCCGGGGGAGTGTAGTGCAGGTGTTCACGGACAACACCACCGCCATGTGGTACTGCAACAAACAGGGCGGGGTGGGGTCGTGGACCCTATGCCAGGAGGCTCTGTGCCTCTGGCAGTGGCTGGAACATCAGGGCGTGACCCTGGTGGTTCAACACCTGGCAGGTTCTCTGAATGCCTGGGCGGACGAACTCAGCCGTAGGTGCATGATGGATCACGAATGGCGTCTGAACTCGGACGTGGCACAAGGCCTCTTTCATCAGTGGGGAGAGCCTTGGTTAGATCTATTCGCCACAGAAGAGAACTCGCAATGTCATCAGTTCTGCGCGTTGGAATTTCCAAGGCGGCACTCGCTCGGAGATTTTCGTCGCGAGTGGAGTTGCGATCTATTGTACGCTTTTCCGCCTATATCACTTCTGCCCAGAGTGCTGAAGAAGATCAGGCGCGACCGGGCCCAGGTTATCCTTGTGGCTCCGGACTGGGAACGAAGATACTGGTATCTCGAGCTACTCAGCATGTCAGTCGATCCCCCGATTCGTCTGCCTCTTCGGGAGGACCTTCTGTCGCAGCAGCAGGGGACGGTTCTCCACCCGAACCTGTCCAGTCTCCACCTACAAGCTTGGAGATTGAGCGGCGGCAGTTGAGGCCATTTGACTTGCCTCCTGAAGTATGTAATGTCATTCTGGCAGCCAGGCGTCCCTCCACAAAGTCGGTATACGCCTGCAGGTGGAACAGATTTGTGGCATGGTGCACAGCAAAGGCTGTGGATCCACTCTCTGCACCCCTTTCTGAGGTTCTCCTCTTCCTTCTTTCTCTTGCCCAGCAGGGCTCTGCTCTGGGCACTATCAAGGGGTACCTTTCTGCCCTTTCCGTCTTCTTAAGGCTACCTGATCAGCCTTCCTTGTTCAAGTCCCCAATTGTAAATAGGTTTTTGAAGGACATCACACACATGTTCCCTCCTGTTCCTTTCGTGATGCCCCAGTTGGACTTGAACCTTGTTCTTACTTACCTAATGTGTGCTCCCTTTGAGCCGCTCCATAACTGTCCTCTCCGTCTTCTTACTCTGAAGACTGCTTTCCTGGTTGCCATCACCTTTGCCAGGAGAGTGAGTGAGCTCCAGGCTCTTTCTTCCACACCTCCTTTCCTCTCTGTCCATCCGGACAAGGTTGTGTTGCGGACAAGACCCTCTTTCCTGCCCAAGGTTCTCACGGCCTTCCACATCGGGCAGTCCATTACCTTGCCCACCTTCTTTCCGCCTCCGCATCCCGAAAGAGGAAGAGAGGCTCCACCGTCTGGACCCAAAACGTGCGCTCTCCGTCTACCTTGATCGCACACGTCAGTTCCGGGTGGATGACCAACTCTTTGTTGGTTACGTGGGCGCTAAGAAGGGAAAGGAGGTGCACAAGCAGACCATCTCTCGGTGCATCATCTTGTGTATCCAGGCATGTTACTCCTTGGCTAAAAAGGAGCCTCCTGTTGGATTGAGGGCGACTACGACTGCCCTGGGCCGAGGAGTGCCCTTGCAGGACATTTGCCAGGCAGCTACTTGGGCCTCGCTGCACACGTTTGCTCGACACTACTGCTTGGACAGCCAGGTCCGAAGGGATGGCTTCTTTGGCCGTTCCGTCCTCCAGGACTTTCTGGTGTGATTATTGGTTCGCAGACCCACCACCGGGGTTGGTATTGCTGGGGTATCTATTCTAAGGTAAGGAATCTATCACTAACGTGTCTCTTTCAGATGCACAAGTTACTACTTGTGTAACGATATATCTGTAAGAGACATTAGTTAGTGATAGATTCCTTACCGACCCACCCATCCTCCCCGTTCTGCGAACCGATATCTAGGGTTAAGGTCATCCCCTTTTAGGGCCCTAGTTTCATGGCACCAGTGTTGGTTCTATCATGGCTCTGCGTATCTGGCGCGGAAAAGCTGTGTATCAGAACTGACGTCAGCGCGCATGGGCGGCGTCTAAGTACTCTGATGACGTAATTCCGGCGCTAATGACGCCGACGACGGACGCGGAGCTGCGGACGACGCCTGGGGTATTGCTACGCAAAAAAATTCCGGATCCAGTCTGACGCCTGGGGATATTCTAAGGTAAGGAATCTATCACTAACTAATGTCTCTTACAGATATATCGTTACACAAGTAGTAACTTGTATAAACAGTCCACTTGGCGAATTACCAACACGAGGGGAGAGATGGAGGCAGTGTTTCGCTGCCTGAGTAAGGGGGACTAAGGAAAGACTTTTAATTTTCTGCACTGGCTGTCGTGTGGGAAAGTGGGATGCCGTCCGCCACTGTGTGGAACCATCACTGGATGTTTACGGAAAACCCATCACTGTATGGGTCCCTGCGGCAGACCACATGACCCATAATGCAGCACTGGGAGCAGATGTGGTTTTTCAGAACTTTCCACCTGCGAGGCAGGTACAGGGTGTGGCCACAGAATGGGAGTGGTGTCAGCTTCAAAAATCATCGAAGCAATGGCCCCTGTGTTTGTTAACGGACTGAAACGGGCACTGAAGATTCCTAACTAAAGGATGAAACGCGTCTGCCTAGCGTTTCAGAAATCAACTTGTCTGTCAGTGCTTTTTACATTATTAAAAGCTACTGTGTTCCCCCGGAGTTGTTCACACTTTCTTCGGTATGCTGGTTGGAGAGAGACTGGTATGGATACGTAACGCCGGCTAGTAGGTGTCGGCGTACTGTGAACCCCTCTCAGTCTGGTGTGACACGGGTCTACCTGCTACTTCTTTGGTGATGCATAAAACTGCTACCGTGTCACCCCCCCCCCTGCGCATGGAAACCGTCCACTTGGCGAATTACCAACACGAGGGGAGAGATGGAGGCAGTATTTCGCTGCCTGAGTAAGGGGGACTAAGGAAAGACTTTTAATTTTCTGCACTGGCTGTCGTGTGGGAAAGTGGGATGCCGTCCGCCACTGTGTGGAACCATCACTGGATGTTTACGGAAAACCCATCACTGTATGGGTCCCTGCGGCGGACCACATGACCCATAATGCAGCACTGGGAGCAGATGTGGTTTTTCAGAACTTTCCACCTGCGAGGCAGGTACAGGGTGTGGCCACAGAATGTGAGTGGTGTCAGCTTCAAAAATCATCGAAGCAATGGCCCCTGTGTTTGTTAACGGACTGAAACGGGCACTGAAGATTCCTATCTAAAGGATGAAACGCGTCTGCCTAGCGTTTCAGAAATCAACTTGTCTGTCAGTGCTTTTTACATTATTAAAAGCTACTGTGTTCCCCCGGAGTTGTTCACACTTTCTTCGGTATGCTGGTTGGAGAGAGACTGGTATGGATACGTAACGCCGGCTAGTAGGTGTCGGCGTACTGTGAACCCCTCTCAGTCTGGTGTGACACAGGTCTACCTGCTACTTCTTTGGTGATGCATAAAACTGCTACCGTGTCACCCCCCCCTGCGCATGGAAACCGTCCACTTGGCGAATTACCAACACGAGGGGAGAGATGGAGGCAGTATTTCGCTGCCTGAGTAAGGGGGACTAAGGAAAGACTTTTAATTTTCTGCACTGGCTGTCGTGTGGGAAAGTGGGATGCCGTCCGCCACTGTGTGGAACCATCACTGGATGTTTACGGAAAACCCATCACTGTATGGGTCCCTGCGGCGGACCACATGACCCATAATGCAGCACTGGGAGCAGATGTGGTTTTTCAGAACTTTCCACCTGCGAGGCAGGTACAGAGTGTGGCCACAGAATGTGAGTGGTGTCAGCTTCAAAAATCATCGAAGCAATGGCCCCTGTGTTTAACGGACTGAAACGGGCACTGAAGATTCCTATCTAAAGGATGAAACGCGTCTGCCTAGCGTTTCAGAAATCAACTTGTCTGTCAGTGCTTTTTACATTATTAAAAGCTACTGTGTTCCCCCGGAGTTGTTCACACTTTCTTCGGTATGCTGGTTGGAGAGAGACTGGTATGGATATATATATATATATATATATATATATATATATATATATATATATATATATATATATAAGGGCTTGTTCACGGTTGGGTAAGTTGTAATATGCTGCACTTAGTATATCTCCAGGTAAGAAGTGAAACACTGTAATTTCATGGTTCCACACCACTTGTTATCTAGAATGTTGACATTCATAGGAGACTGTTGGGTGGTGCATACAGAGCTGTGAGCTGAGTGGACAGGCTGAGGTGTATATGGATCTTACTTAATAAACTTCTACTTGGATTAACCAACAATTTTCCTGGATTGAACTTTACAATGGCGACGAGGTAAAAGAGCCCTTCTACATTCTTTGGATTGTCACCTCAACTCCACCAGACAAATTAACAAAAGAACATTTTATCAGCAATTTCGATCTTCTCATACTAGTATTGTATAAACCATCGTTCTATACTTGTTCCAAGTTGTGCTGCATGGTCAAGGAGTGCTGTGTGTGCTAATTTACTAAAGGAAACCCTGGATTAAGTATTATGTTGTGCTGCCTGGTAAAAGAGTGCTGTTTTATAAACAAACGATAATAGAGACGTTTCTGGAGATATACGCGCGTGTGAAAAGAGACTTTGTTTGCTGCCTATAGGACTGGCGTCATGAAGAGAAATGCTGTTGTATATAGAGGCGTTAACTAAAACACTGCAGGATGTTATACGTTGAGGATGTTAAAATAAAAAGGACATTGTCTTCTGGGAAGTAAAGCTACACAAATTTGAATTTTGTTTGGTACAATTTGTCAGCACGACTCTTGCCATACAATGTCTGACTATAATATTAGCAATTGTATTTTTCGTTTTAAAGATCTTCTCCTGCCTACGCTCATCGTCAGTTAGGAAATTGTTTACCTTTGTTTCTTGTTGCGCGCATTGTGGCTCCTAAAATTGTCTCCTCCATTCTCAGCACGCTCTTCTCTTCGCTTTGCTTGAACCTTCAAGCCTTTATGTCCTCGCCTCTACAAAAGCTAGAATGCTAACCCGATTTCCTCCATTGTTTGTGTGACACTTTTTAAACAACTAGACTGCTAACTCCATCTCCACTTCCTGTTCCATTGTGCTGACTGTGTTCTGTGGAACAACTTGAGGATTCTGAGAATTCTTTATCTTCGTAGAATCCATTCTTTGAAAGAAACATTCTGGTTGTATTCTTCTACATTGTGAAAGGATTATTTTCTTTCAAGACAAAGACAAAGCGAATTGTCTATCTCAAGAGAATTCAGAATAAAGGTTTGTTTTCTCCGTGGGAAACATTCCACTAAATTCAACATCATCTACATCAGTGATAGGCATACACACTTCATCATTTGCCTGTCACCTTCATTCATAAGCAATTGTGGTATTCTTCACTCAGTTATACATAATGTTTAACTTTTCTTTACAGGTCCAAGGCACTCTAAAACAAGTACTCCATCTCCTCTTTAGATATCTCATGTCTTATTAAGTGTAATTCTTTATTTCTTACAGGTGTTTTTAGTATATGCCAATTGTTATCATTATGGGCCAGATGTAGGTAGCCCAATACCGGTCGGTAACGGCCGAAATTACCGAACTTCGGCCGTTACCGACCAGTATTAGACTATTGAGATGTAGGTGGCTACATTTCAGATTCGGTAATTTACCGAATCGGTAATTTAAGGAACCAGTAAATTACCGAATCCTTAAAATACCGAATCGGTAAATTACTGAATCTGAAATGTAGGGAGCACTCAAAAGAGTGCATTGCGTGGTTAAGGATTCGGTATATATCACCAAATAAATGTTGGTGGTAAATATCGAAAACCTTTGAAAAAGCAAATTTCTGCTTTTTTCAAAAGTGCCATGTGGCAGACATACATGCCCTTAGGGCATGTATGTGTTCCACATGTGCACCCATGCACTATTCAGGAATGCAACAGGGTGTCAATGTGACACCCTGCCACCCTTGAATGTGTTCCCCCATTACCGAATCGGTAAATACCGATTCGGTAATTCCCATTCATTCCTATGGGCCTCCAGGCACATAGGAATGAATGGGAATTACTGATTCGGTATTAACCAAATCTGTAATTACCGAATATTACTGATTCAGTAAACTTTACCGAATACTTACCTACATACCATTTACCGATTCTAAAATACCGAATCGGTAAAATTCGGTATTTTAGAATCTGTAAATGTAACTTACCTACATCTAGCCCTTAGTGTTCTATTTAACATGCAAAACGTTCCTCCTACCCCGTTTTTCCTTTCTGTACCGGGTGATACTCCCATACCTTGGAAAAAATTGAAACATTTATTTTCACACTATTCTCTTGTATGCGGAGTTTCAGTCAATGCGGAAAGAAAAATGTAACTTTTTTTTTTTGTAAAATCTTTATTTTATTTTAAGAAGAGAGGACATAGGAAAAAAGAAAGCGACAATTCCGCACAACTTCCCACACAGGGGGCAATCGGAGAGGCAGGTCGCCAGGCCGGCAAGGGCAGTGGAGCGAGCATCACTCAGGCCGGAGGAGCAGACCATTAGGCAGCAGCTGGTGCAGGCAGGGTCGTAGGGAATTACAGGCCAAAAGTCTCAGCAGGGAGGATGCAAAGTTAGTTAGAAGCCATTCCGAAAGAGTTTTGCCCGCTGCTTAGGACCTGTGCCTGCCTCATTGTCAATGAAGGTGTCGCATGAATAACAGTGAACAAAGAACATCCCACCCCCCCTCTCCCCCTCCCCCCAGTGGTGGTGACAGTATTCGTTCTGACAATCATTATAATCACAACATTCACACCTGGAATAAGTGGAGGGCTCGAATTGTGGACGGACATACCGCTGATGGGAGTCCTCTGGAAAGGAAACGAACCAAGGGGCCCCAGCGGAACAAAAAGTTCTTAAAGTTGCCTAGGAAGATGTCCGCTACCCGTTCCATGCTCAGCAGCTTCCACAGCCTCGCGTGCCACAAGGAAATTGCCGGAGCTTCCGGTTTCTTCCAGGCCGCAGCCAGCGTGAGTTTAGCAGCACCGAGACATAACCACAGTATCTTTTTGTCTGCACGGGTCTGGTATTCGAGCTCCGGGTCTCGAAGGCCCAGCAGGACATGTGCCATTGAGTCAGCCACAGGGTATCCTAGAATCTCTTTATTATGGGATAGAATCTCCTCCCAGAAGGGGCAGATGATCGGGCAGCTCACCATATGTGGCGGAAATCACCAAGGAAACCGCAGCCCCTCCAGCATCTATCAGAGGAGGACGGGAAAATGTGATGCAGCTTGGCAGGATACAGGTACCAGTCCATGAGAGTCTTAAGATGGGCTTCCCTGAGTTCCACCGAATGGTTATGCGCAGCGATGTCACGCCACAGGTGCGACCACTCCTCGTCCGAGATATCTCGCCCAAGGAGGTTCTCCCAAGTACCCATATAACGGGGGCGAGGGGACACCGCTGAGGTAAGCAGCAGGTTATAAAGGAAAGAGATAACTCCTGTCATGGAGGAGGTCCGCAGCAGAAAAGCCTCAAAAGTGGAGGGGGGTCTCGTGGCCGCGTCTTTGACAGCAGGGGATGTGGCCCAGTGGAGCAGTTGGACGTGACGGAAGCGTTCGGAAGGCGGCACCCCGTAGTCCTGCATAAAGTTTTGAAAGGTAAGGGGAGCATGGCCGTGGAACAAATGCGTGAGAGCACGGCATCCTCCCTCTCTCCAAACGTCGAAGGGTCCCTCTTGCATTGCAGGTGGGAAGGCCGTGTTAAAATGAAGAGGCGTGAAGGGAGAGGGGAATGTAGTCCAGCGATCATCACCGGCCAGTGTATCCCAGACCTTCAGGGTAGTGCCGGTGGGGGTACTAATGTACGTGTTTTTGGGTCTGTCTCCTTTGGGTTTCCACGCTAAGTCCCAGATCGATCTGCCCGCTACACTCCTGTCCATGTGCAGCCAGTATTTCTCTGAGAATTGTTGGGACCACTCGGCCAAGACCCGCAACTGCGCCGCCTTGTAATATAAGAGCATGTCGGGGAGGCCCACCCCTCCCTCCCTCCGAGAGCAGCGGAGGGTAGCAAAGGAGAACCGCGCTCGGCCCCCCTGCCAGACAAACCGCAGCATCTGAGTCTTGAGTCATCGGAAGAAGTCAGCCTCTAGTGGGATAGGGAGCGCCTGAAAAAGATATAAGAATTTAGGGAGAACGACCATTTTGAGGGCGTGGATCCTACCCAGCCACGAGATGTATTTCGGTTTCCAGCGCTCCAAGTCTGCTTGGGCCTGCGCCAGTAAAGGGGGAAAGTTTGCAGAGTACAATTGCCCAATCGAGGGAGTCAGCCGGATCCCCAAGTACAGGATGGAAAGGGGGGCCCACGACAGGGGAGTGATTGGCCGCAATCTGTCCACCTCAGCTGGGGTGAGCGTAAGGTTAAGGACAAAGGACTTGTCGTAATTGACTTTGAAGCCGGCCACGTTTTCGAAGCACAGCAGAACCTGCTGGACGTAGGGGAGAGACTGGGCCGGGTCCATAAGAGAGAGAAGAACGTCATCAACGAATAGGGTAATCTTGTGCTGCTCTCCCATGAACGGGAGACCCTGTATCCCCTCCTGCTCCCGAACAGCCAGCGCTAGCGGCTCAATGCTCAAGGCAAAGAGCAGAGGGGAAAGGGGGCAGCCCTGCCTGGTGCCTCGCGAGTGCGGGAAAAACGCAGACAGGTGGCCGTTCAGCGAGGGGCGTTGTAGTTTGCCCTCACCATCGAGAGGAATTTAGCCGAAAAGCCAAAAGCGGCCAAGGTGTGAAAGAGGAAGCCCCAGTCCACTCGATCAAAGGCATTTTCGGCGTCAAGGCCCACCAGGACCGCCGGAATCTTAAACTTATGGGCCTTCTCAATCAAGTGGATGACTCTTCTCGTGTTATCCTGAGTCTGGCGACCCTTAATAAATCCAGATTGATCTGGGTGAATGAGCGCCGGCATCAGGTCCTGGAGCCTCCCTGCAATGATAGAGGAGTACAACTTGGCATCGATATTGAGAAGGGCTACGGGCGATAAGAGGAGCATTGAGACGGGTCCTTCCCCGGTTTGGGGATAATCGAGATCACTGCCTCAGCCATCGATCCCGACGTCTCCCCGGCCTCCGCCATGGCTTTAAAAGGGGAAACCAGGAAGTCGCTCACTTCCGATGAGAAAGTCTGATAGAACAAAGCAGTATAGCCATCGGCCCTGGTGCTTTATGTGGCTTTAGGTGTTTAATAGCCTTCAGGACTTCCTCCTGTGTAAACGGGGCCTCGAGCAGTTCATTCCACTCCTTGGAGACCCGGGGCAGCGGAAGACCATCCAGATAGGACCGTTGACTCACAGGGTCAGAGGCCTCACCCCTATAGAGCTCCGCGTAGAAGCGCCCGAATAGATCGGCCTTGATTCCATCCCGATGGTGTAGAGTCCCCGCTGCATCTTGGATGCCCCCAATATACTCCCGCTCTTGCTTATCCCGAAGCTGGCGAGCCAAGTGTCTCCCTACCTTGTTCCCTTGGGAATAGGAGAGGTGTTGAAGTGTGAGCAGAGTAAACTCCGCCCTGTTGTTATAGTGAGCCCTGAGTTTCCCCCTGACCGCCGTTAACGGGTGAAGAGTCAATCGAGAAGGGTTCCGTTTATGGGCTTGTTCAAGAGTTGTGAGTTCCCCTTCCAGCTCCTCCCGCTCCTTACGTCGTAGTTTATTAAGATTGGCATTGAGGGCCAAGCAAGTGCCTCTCATTGATGCCTTAAAGGCATCCCAGGTGGTGAATATCGACGTATCGGCTACGGGATTAAGATCGAAAAATTCTCGCATGGCCTTACGCAGCCCCTTACAGGAAGTTTCATCCCGAACAAGCGAGGCCGGGAAGTACCATTTCTGGAGACCGTCACCCCTCGCCGACCAGTTTAAGCACAGCACGAGTAGGCTGTGGTCCGAGACAGAGAGCGGGAACATGCGGGCCTCGCGAACATCCCCTCTAAGAGCTTGGTTCAGAAAAATATGGTCCAGCCGGGAATAAGTGTGATGGATGTGGGAAAAGAAGGTGTGGTCCCGAGACTGGGGATGGAGAGAGCGCCATCCATCCACCAGCCCCAGTTTATCTATCAGGCGCTGCGTTTCAGTGGAGAACACTCCAGCATCGGATCTTTGAGTATGAGAGCTATCCATGTCCCTTTGATTGAAGTCCCCCAGCAAGAACAGGTCACCCTCCACAAAATCATCCACTTTCCGCAGCAGGTCTTGGAGAAAGTTATTTTGGCCCGCATTCGGAGCATACACTACCGCAAAGGTGCACAGTCTTTCATACATCAAGCCCTTGACCATCAACCAACGACCCTCCCTATCGCTGCGCACACCCATGGGCTGAAAATGCAGGGCAGACCTGAAGAGAAGGGCCACCCCTCTACGCTTCGTGGAAGCTGACGACCTGTAAATAAGGGGGACATTTTTATGTTTGAGGCGGAGCTCGTCCCTACGCGCCAAATGAGTCTCCTGGAGGCCCACCACATCTAGCTAGTGATCATGCACATACTTCCAAACTTTCTGTCGTTTTTGCGGGGAATTTAAACCTTTCACGTTCCATGTTCCTATAGTAAGTGGCATTACACAATGAAGACTCCACCCCCTGCCATTCTTATGCAGTAAAGAGACCTCCCATTCTCCTCCGCCCAAGACCACCAAAAGGCGCTTCGCGTCCATGCATCCCAACACGCACAGCCACAGACAGCCCAATCCAGGGGAAGGCATGGTAGTCCACACCCCTCCCGGGGCCCCCCCCCCTCACCTCTCGGCCATAATACTCCCCATGAGCCCAGACCTGCCGGGTTTGAAGGCAAAAACACATCACACCACCATTCGACATCCATCTGCATACACACATCTTGGTCACCACCACTGTACCCCCCATCCCCAACTCCCCCACCTCCCACAAGAGCCCCCCCCACAAATCACCACCCCCCCAATCCCTCAATCCCCGCCAAAGAACAACCGAACAGAAAGAAGCAACAGAGAAGGTCGAAGGAAAGTTTCACAATATAGGTGAGAGGGATCGCCAGTCTCAGTGCTTGGTAGTCTAAAGGTACCCTCAGAGCACAGGGGCCTGGGTGAGAGTCAGTGGCCCCCCAGTGGTCCGGACCGGGGTGTCTTCCCAAAATGTACATAAGGACCCACGGTACCTGAATCGGAGGTGCCCCTCCGACGCCATCAATTCAGCCATTCCGGGCTCAGGCTGCTCCAGAGCTGTCTTGTGACGAAGCCACCGTTACTGTGGTCACAGAGGCCACCGCTGCTCCCCTCTCCTGCAAGCTGGTCGTGGGATCTGGTCTCCTCAATGCGGTCGTGTTGCCTACTCTTTGCCAGGATGGAGAGCGTCGTCTCTGCCGCGATGGGGAGCTCCCGCCCCTCGGGGAAGGGGCCGCGTCCTCCAGACCCAGGAGGTCCTTGGCAGCCTGCAGTGAGCGAATCTGGACCAACCTATTTTGCCATCTGAAGATGAGTCGAAAGGGGTGGCCCCAAGAGTAGGCCACATTTTGATCGCGCAAAAAGGTGGTGACAGGCCGGAACTCGCGTCTCTTCTGAAGTGTCGAGGCCGCCAAGTCTTGGAACAGCTGAGGGCGATGGTCCCGAAACTGCAAGGAGGGAATCCCACGTGCTTTCCGAAGTATGCGCTCCTTCAGTTGGAAATCGTGGACGCAAACCAGGATATCAGGGGGGGAGCTCCACCACTCCAGGCCGGAGATCCCCATACTCAAGTGACGCAGTGATCTCCACCGCCAAGCGTGGCGCAGCGGGCACTCACCGCAGCAGCACCGTGCTCTGGCTATCCCCTTCACGGGGAGTCCAGAGGTAGGCCACTCTCTCCTCGGCCGAGGTCTGCCAAGTCGCTACTCACCGTTCGGGACCCGCGTCCCACTCCTCCGTGCCAGGAGATACAAGGCGCAGGCACAGGGGCAAGCTCTCGGCAGTATTCCAGGTCTCCAAGCCGGGCAGCACCACTCAGCAAGAAGACTCCGCGGGCTGTAAGCGTCCCAGGTGCCCCGCGCAGCAGGTAGGCCCCTCCCTCGGGTCCGGTTCCTCAGCTCTGCCCCGGATGGAGCGAAGGCCCAGCTCTCACATCCCGGGGCCTTCGAAGCTTCCCGAGGCTCCCCCGGCTGGGGGTCAGGAGTCGCCATGGGGGGGTCCCGGCCCCGGCAGCAAGGATTGCGGCCAACCCTCGCGGCATCACAGTCCGACCAGCAGGTCGTCGGGACGGGCCGCGGCTGCGGCTTCAGGCCCGGCCTGATCTCCAATCCCCGGCCTCAGTTATGGTGCCTCGCCGGCCCGCGGCCAGTCACCGCCCGTAGGCACACCCCGGGGAACAGCAAGGAGGCCGTCGGGGCAAAAGCGGACAGCAACCGCTGCGGCTGCCACCTCCGGGGGTGTCGCTCAAGGGCCGCAGGTAGCGGCCGCTGCAGTCGTGGCAGGAAGGGTCCCCTAGGCCGCCACAGCGAGCCACGCAAGACCCCGGCTCCAACGGTCCAGCTCCGCGGTAGGCCTCTCAGTGGGCAGGGGCCGATCTCCACTCCAGCAGGTCCACGGAGGTCCGCAGGCGGCTCAAAATGTCCCCCAATCAGAACCGGAGAAAAAGACCACAGGGCGGCCTCATCTATGCTGGGCCCGGAGGAGTGCTGGACGAGCTAAAGCAGGTGCTGCGTCGGAGGGACTCAAAGCACGTCCTACACGATCGCCATCTTGGACACGCCCCCAAAAATTTCACTTTTATTACATTGTTTGGGTTCGGAGGGACAGGAAGTATTTCAACACCTACCTGATTTACTTCCTGAAGACTCTGACAACCTGAATGATTATGAAATCAGTTTAAAGAAACTTGATTTACATGTTCTACCTAAAGTTTCTACAGTTTTAGAGAGACACCATTTTGGGAGACATATGCAAAGATCTAATAAATAGGTTAAAGAATGTATTACAGAATAAGGGAAACTAGCTTCCACTTGCAATTTTGTCTCCAACTATGAAGAAAGGTTAAGAGATCAGTTAATGCTAGGTGGTTCATTAGATAAAGCAAAAGAATCTTGTTGGGCCAAAGACAACCCTTCTCTCTCTGAAGTGATTTCTATAGCGAAATCATGTGAACACACTAAGTCTTGCGTAGAAGAATTAAAAAAAGGGGAAGGGGAAAGTGTAAAAGAAAGTGGCATACAAGTAGTGAATAAATCCAAAGACAAACATGAGTAAGAGCCACTTCTCAAAACCTCAAGCAAGAAAATAGTGATTCTGGAATATATAAAGGTCCCAAAAACTATAGAAAGGAAAACAATACTGTATTATTTATAAAAATGATTTTGGGGTCGTGGTCTGCCGAGCAGCGGAATGGCCGCTCTTTGAATGCGCTCCGCCGGCTGGCTTGTAAATCCTATCAAAATCCTTCCATATTATGTCGTGGCGGGCCCCTGAACGACATCCCTATCAGGCTGACCCACAGCGAACCCTTTTAATGTGAAGTTTGCGGTCCGTGAGAGGTCTGAGGTGTGAGACACGGAGGTGATGCCTGTTGCCTACGCAGCCCCTCTCTGATGTGCGTACAGAGGGCAGCTGTCCCGTAAATCAAGCCAGAGGATGCTGTGGGGATACAGGCCGGGACCTGGAATCGGAAGCGCGAGAACCCTCAAGTTCAAGTTCATACATTTATATAGCGCACTACTCACCCAGAGGGTCTCAAGGCGCTTGGGGAGGAGGGTGCAGTTACTTATCGAATATCCAAGTTTTTAGTTGCTTTCTGAAGGAGAGGTGGTTCTGAGTGAGGTGGGTGGGGAGAGAGTTCCAGGTCTTGGCCACTAAATAGGAGAAGGATCTTCCCCCCATGGTGGATCTGTGGATGCGCGGAATTGTGGCGAGGGCTTGATTGGATGATCGTAGTTGGCGAGTGGGGGTGTAGAAGGACAGTCTTGTGTTGAGGCACTCGGGTCCTAGGTCATAGAGGGCTTTGTGTGCGTGGGTGAGGAGACGGAACGTTATTCTCTTGTTGACGGGGAGCCAGTGGAGGTCTTTCAGGTGCCCCGAAATGTGAGCTTGGTGGGGGATGTCTAGTATGAGTCTGGCTGATAGGGAGGAGTCTAGGATGAAGCCCAGGTTACGTGCGTGGTCCGTTGGTATGGGTGCGGGTCCCAGGGCCGGTGGCCACCAAGAGTCATCCCAGGCCGAGGGGGATGAGCCTATGATGAGGACTTCCGTTTTGTCCGAGTTCAGTTTTAAACGGCTGTTCTTCATCCACTCGGCTACTTCTTTCATTCCTTCGTGTAGGTTGGTTTTGGCGGTGTTCGGGTCTTTTTTGAGGGAGAGGATCAGCTGGGTGTCATCTGCGTAGGAGATGATGTTGAGGTTGTGTTGGCGCGCGATGGATGCGAGGGGGCTCATGTAAGCGTTGAAGAGGGTGGGACTGAGTGATGATCCTTGTGGTACGCTGCAGATGACTTCGGTGGCCTCTGATTTGAAGGGGGGAAGGCGGACTCTCTGGATTCTTCCGGCAAGGAACGATATGATCCATTCCAATGCTTTTCCTTGTATTCCGACGTTGCTGAGTCGTTGTATGAGGGTGCTGTGACAGACTGTGTCGAAGGCTGCGGAGAGGTCAAGTAAGATGAGGGCAACTGTTTCTCCGTTGTCCAGTAGTGTTCGGATGTCGTCTGTTGCTGCGATGAGGGCGGTTTCGGTGCTGTGTTTGGCTCGGAAGCCGGATTGTGAAGGGTCGAGGGATTTGTTGGATTCGAGGAAGGCGGCGAGCTGACTATTGACGGCTTTCTCAATGACTTTGGCGGGGAATGGGAGGAGCGAGATGGGGCGGTAGTTCTTAAGTTCGGTGGGGTCTGCTGTGGGTTTCTTCAGAAGGGCGCTGAGTTCGGCATGTTTCCAAGTTTCCGGGAAGGTAGCGGAGTTGAAGGAACAGTTGATGACATCGCGGAGATGGGGGGCTATGATGGAGTCTACTTTGTTGAATATGTGGTGGGGGCATGGGTCGGTTGGCGATCCTGAGTGGATGGAGTTCATCAGGCGGATGGTGTCTTCGGTGGTGATTGGGTTCCAGGCGCAAAGGTTGTTAGAGGGCGGTGTTGGATTGGAAATGGGTGGAGCGGACATGTCTTCGGACTGGTTTTCAAAGCTGTTATGTATTTCGGCGATTTTGTTGTGGAAGAATAAGGATAGAGAGTCGCAAAGATCTTGGGAGGGAGAAATGTCGTTTGTGCCGGCGGTGGGGTTAGTGAATTCTTTGACGATGTTGAATAGTTCCTTGCTGTTTTGGGCATTGTTGTCAAGTCGATCCTTGAATGCTGATTTCTTGGTGGATCGGATTAGTTGATGGTGTTTGCGGGTGGCGTTCTTGAAGGTGGCTAGGTTATCAGTGGTTGGGTTTTTTCTCCAGGTTTTCTCGAGAGTACGACAGAACTTCTTGGATTTCTTAAGGTCATCGTTGAACCAGGGGGCTTTTTTGCTACCTTGCTTGATTAGATGGTTTTTCAATGGTGCAAGTTCGTTGGCGCTATGGGTGATCCATTGAGTGAGGTTAGTGGCTGCTTGGTTTGGGTCCGATGATTTGGTGGGGGGGTTTTGGTGAAGCGATGTGACGAGTTGTTCTGTGGTGATTTTGTTCCAATTTCTTCGAGGAATAGGTTGTGGGGGGTTGTGGGTCGTGGACTTTTTGTAGTTGAAGTGAACGCAGCTGTGGTCAGTCCAATGGAGAGCTGTGGTGTGATCAAAGGAGATGTGCTTGCTGGAGGTGAAGATAGGGTCGAGTGTGTGTCCGGCGTAGTGGGTGGGGGTGTCTACAAGTTGTTTGAGTCCTAGATTGGCCAGGTTATCCAGAATAGTGGTGGTGTTGTTGTCGTTTTTCTTTTCTAGGTGGAAGTTGAGGTCTCCCAGTAGAATGTAGTTCTCGGAGGGGAGGGCATAGGTGCTGATGAAGTCAGCAATGTCTTCGCTGAATTGTGTGCGGGGTCCTGGTGGTCTGTAGATGAGGGTGCCTCTGAGTGTGGTTTTGTGGTCGGTGTGAATCTGGAAGTGAAGGTGTTCGGCGGAAGCAAGGTTATCATCGGAACTGGTCGTGATGCGGATGGTGTTCTTATGGACGATGGCGAGGCCTCCTCCTGTTTGGTTGGTGCCATCTTTTCAGATGATCTTGTAGGCTTTTGGGATGGCTATGGCGATGTCGGGCGCTGATGAGGCGTTCATCCATGTTTCTGTGAGGAAGGCGACGTCCGGCGATGTAATGTCGAGTAGGTTCCAAAGTTCAATGGAGTGTCTGTGGACTGAGCGGGTGTTGATCAGGATGCACTTTAGGTGGTTAGTGTCAGAGCTTTGTTTGGAGTTTGTGGATTTGGTCCTGATGCAGTCGAACTTGCAGGAGAGGCAGGTGAAGGGTCCATGGGTGTGACCTGGGGCGGCTTGGTAGCAGTTTGGGAGTCGGCCGGGGTTAAGGGTTGAGAGGGTAGCGGCATCATAGGTAATGCGTGTGGAATGGGAATTGCGGGGACCAGGGTGTCTAGCGCTGGGCGCGGTCCAGGCGCGGACGGGCGAAGACGGGCTTACCTTTGGCGCACCTTCGGCGCGCATGGGGCGCGACCGCTGCGCGCATAAGTAGATGTCATATATGGATAGTGGAGGGGGCGGGGGCGAGGGAGGAGCAGCTGGGAGGCGGTAGCGGGGTGGGGAGGCTGGCCACGAGGCACTACAAACAAAATGGCAGCGAAAACAAACCTCAAACAGGACGAGATTGGAGCACACAGATGAATGCACAATCAGGCAATAATACTTATTTTTGAAGTCCAGCAATGCGAGCGCCAAAATGTACATGCGAGCAAAGTCAGAGCCAAGCGGACAATAGTAGGCACAGGATCTTAGCGAGTAAAGCTGATAAGCGCTATGATAACCAAACAGCAATGTTTTTAAAGCCAGGCAGTTAGAGCTACGATACCCAAGCAGCAATATTTATCAAGGCAAGCAGTCAGACCCAAGCGCTGCGATATTCAGCCAGGGAGTGTGGGGAGCGACCTCTTCTCACGGAGTCAGAGAGGTCACAGTGCTGCATTCAAAGAACGAGCCTAATCAGTCCGTGGGAGGGAGGAGCAGCTGGGAGGCGGTAGCGGGGTGGGGAGGCTGGCCACGAGGCACAACAAACAAAATGGCAGCGAAAACAAACCTCAAGCTGGACGAGTTTGGGGCACACAGATGAATGCACAATCAGGCAATAATACTTATTTTTGAAGTCCAGCAATGCGAGCGCCAAAATTTACATGCTAGCAAAGTCAGAGCCAAGCGGACAATAGTAGGCACTGGATCTTAGCGAGTAAAGCTGATAAGCGCTATGATAACCAAACAGCAATGTTTTTAAAGCCAGGCAGTTAGAGCTACGATACCCAAGCAGCAATATTTATCAAGGCAAGCAACCCTACGAAGCCTAGTCCCTCTGCAGAGGTCCGATGCGAGATCGAAGTGGGTAATGGAGGCGATTAACATTTGAGGTGTCTGCCCTAATTGGCGCTAGCAGAAGACTTTGACTGGGGAGAGAGGTGTGCCCCGTTTGGGTGAGTCGGCCTGCTGCCGCCATTTTGCGCTAACTGTGGTCAGAGGAGAAGCAGGGTAAGGCACGCGCCAGGAGGACATCTCAGCGCCCTCGGTGATTGCTTTTAAGCTGCCGTGACTTGTGGAGTGTTTGGGGAGCCGTTGCGCGTGCGGCGGAGGATGCGTGTCTGCCGCTGCGCCTAGGCCCCTGACCACTGGGAATGATTTATCTGCGGCTGGAGTGAGGCAGGAAGGGCCGTGCCCCCAAGAAAAACCTGAGCACCAGTGATGTTTCCCTTCGCCTACAGGACAAGTACAGGCGTTTGGTGGTGCAGAGGAACAGAGGTATAGGAGCGGAAGCTACGTGAATGCCATAACGCCCAATCCCTCCGCAGATGGGTGATGGTCATAATTAGTGCGAGTGCAGAGCCACAAAACACGTACCTTGGGACGCCTTAGCGGTGAAACGCCTAGGGAATGTATGGTGTATCTGCAATCCCCTGGCTGCTTTAAGGCGGGACTGCGGACTGACGCTTGCACTGGGCTCACTTCCCTGTGGTGCTGCTCCTGGTGCCTGGCGCGGCATTGGACGTGCTCCCCCTTTGAAACCCTGAGCTGAGAGGATTAATGCTGGCCTACCTCCCCTGCCGCATCTGGTAGGTGCTGGTGACACAGACTACTATAGGTAAGGGAGTGTGCACAGGTGGTACGCGACACTGGGGAGTTGAAAGACGTGTAAGCTGGGTCAAGCTGCTTTGCACGCCACAAGTTGAGATACTTGCAGGGAGAGGATCGGCGACTAGGGAGCCCGGGAATTGATTGAGACTGCAGGATTTCCTCTGACCAGATAACAGTAACACACCGGCTAGTCGCTGCGCCATGAGCAAACAAGATAACAAACAGCCGAAGCTTACTTTTGATAAATGCTCAATGCGCCAAACTGAGCTGCCTTCTGATTCATATACGGACGAGCAACAGGTGATGCACTCTGAGGACCAGGGAGAGGACTTGCGAACCCTCATGTTAGAAATGTGCTCCAGCCTGAGGAACATTGACTCTAAATTAGACACCCTGACTGCGCAGCTAGATTCGGTCAAAGCCCAAGTCACTCTCCATGAAACCCGCCTGGATGTCCTGGAAAACCGGCACACCGAATTCCATGAGTTTCAAGTGGAAACCAAAGAACAATTGTTACATATGGATACGCTTCTAGGGGTCATCCGCCCCAAGAATGATGATTTGGCGGTGCGGTCACGAAGAAATAACCTACATATTACGGGCATTCCGGAGACCACTGAAATATCTAAGATGGAAACCTTTGTGACGGACCTACTGCATGCGCTATTTGACCCTCATCTAGCCCCTGTCTTTGTGGTGGAAAGAGCACACAGATCCTTGGGTCAGAAACCTCCAGTGGGAGCGTCGCCTAGACCGATACTGGCCAAATTGCTGAACTATTAAGACCGGGACAATGTATTGCGAATGGTGAGGGAAAAGGGTCAACTGTCTTATCAGGGTAACAACATATCGTTTTATCCGGATTTCACAGCAGCTATACAGGTGTCGAAACGTGAATTTCTACAGGCCAAGAGAATACTTTTACAGGCGCAGATCCCCTATTCTTTGCTCTTCCCTGCCAAGTTGAAAGTTTCGTATGATGGTGTACCGCGCATTATTTCACTGATGCAAAATCTGCCTTGAAATTCGCCAAGGCCATTGGGGGGGTGGGGAGAAAGACAAGGACCCTCGTGGGCAGCAGCATCGGTGACCGGCCAGCTGAATGACAATGACGGATTGGTGACACTGTGGTAAATAAATAAATAATACCCTATTTTTGAATGAATAAATGAATAACAGATAGCTCAATAAATAAGAGTCAAGATTCGAGGTAGTAGGAGTTTGCAGGTTTATTACAGCATAAAGGACAGGAACAGGACAACCTGCATGGGAACAGAATGGTAAGCCCTGGCAGCGCTGCCAGGATCTGGACAAAAAGGCTAGGAAGGAATAACTTTTTAATAACAGTACATGAGCATATATACATAGCGCAAGCACATAGCATTACATTGCAATAGGCGTAGCAGTGGGTGGAGCAAAGGGTGTGACGCGTAGCAGTCGCGAAAGATAAGGGTGAAAATGGGTGTAACAGGGCGTATACATAGACATGTGATGCAAACGTAACAGAATATGTCATGAATGGGGCGGAAACCATGGAGGGGGCTACCTGAGGAGCCGGGACCTCTAACCTGATGGTGCGCGCAAACTAGCAATGACGTGTTACTAGGAGAAGCTGGGGGCTTCGAACTCTGTGCTAGGAGCAGAGACGGAAGTCTGGAGAGTCAGGGCGACATGTACCTAAGCAGTATCTAGTATCTGATGTTTAGAGAACATGTTGATATGAACTAAGAGTCAGGAGGGGAAAGGCTAACAGACACTATGACTGGACCATGCATTATTCTACATGTAGTGCGTGATGAAGAATATTAAATAACCATTAAATGCAGTATTTCTCTTACATGGAGACGTGAAGGCTAGACAATGACGGAAACTATTGATGCGATTCAGTAGCTTTAGGAATGCAGAGAAGGAGGACTGACTGATAACTGGAATCATAACATACTCTTGGCAGACTCAGAGGCAGAGCCAGGCTGAGCCGGGCACTGCGAGGCAGGAAGTAAGTGAAGGGTCGAGGATACAGGTGGGGGCTGTATCGCTCCTCAGCGAGGCTTCAGGAGACAGGAGCTGAATCTTGTGTCCGGGCCCTTTTGAGGCCTAGAAACGGGGACTTTACAATGAAATAACGTGCACACTGAGAAACGTGGCAACGTAACTTTACATAGGCCTGATATTCGTAGTATTCACGAGAACTGGAAACTGGCATACTAGAGGTGGACACAACTGTAATTGCGTCATTAATCGAACATAAGGAATACATATGCATATTTAATCATGCACATATAACATATGATGGATGACACGTAGGGACACAGAACATGACAAAATTTACTTTTCCACAACACTATTATCTACTGATCTGAGCCCCTTCTTCAACGAGCCGAAGAACTGTGTGATAATCACTATATATATGACTTTGGGTTTCTGAGATATATCCTCTTCAATTTGTTGATTTGCTTGGGGATGTTGGGGGGAGCCTGTAGCGTACACTGAAGTACTCCCAGCCATCCCGTTAACACAGGGGTGATTGCTGATGCCACTACTCCCCCATGGGGAGTTTCCCTCTTATTTTAAGAAGGCCATTATGTTTCATTTTGTTAGGGGGATATTCAGCAACCTGATTGGGGGTTGGAGTGGGTGGTGGGTGGATGGCGGGCTTGTTTGGTTGTTTGATGCCAGTACGAATACTAGATGTTGGTCACTGTACACACCCTGTGATTTGGCTTATAGGCATGCTGAGTGCCTACTCCGCGCTGAAGGGCTTACTACAGATACACAAACGCACAACCACGGAATTTGCTAACTTGGAACATCAGAGGGTTAAATGATAGTCGGAAGGCTAGGCTTGTAAATGTCTATTTATCCAGACATAATATTGACGTCTGTTTGTTACAGGAGACGCATTTAAACGCTGCACTGTCTCAGAAACTGCGACATTGCAGACGGGAACACTTGTACTCATCCATTTACTCTAATTACTCCAGGGGGGTAGCAGTTCTGGTTAAGCAGGGGATAGACTGACACGAGAAGGATGTACACAGGGATCCTGACGGGAGGTTTGTCATTATCTGTGGAGTGTTGGGTGGGATCTCCCTGGTGATTGCTGCAGTCTATGATCCGAATGCAGACTCCCCCGATTTCTTTCACGATATATGGTCCAGAATCAAGGCGACAGGATATGACACCGTTCTGTCGGGTGGAGATTTTAATGCGGTTTTAGATGATGCCATAGACAGGAAAGGGGTAGCTCGCTTCTTCTACCCGGCTGCAGGTGCCGCTTTGCAATCCATAGTTACAGATGACTACCTAGTGGACATATGGCGCAACAGACGTCCTCTAGTGAGGGAGGGTATATGTATATCGAACCATCATTGTGCGTGGTCCCGGCTGGATTTTTGGTTGGGGTCTAGGGATGTTGCAGCCTCGACTACTGGAGTCTCGCACTTACCGCGCACACTGTCAGACCACACCCTTTGTTTGCTGCAAATATTGCTCCCGGGCTCACTCCCCCAAGCGTTCACTTGGCGACTCCCACCACATGCTATGCTAGATGAGGCCTTTAAGGAAGAGATAAGGAGGACATAATGGACTTTTTCGTTAACAATGTGGGTTCTGTGGATACTGAGGCATCACTCTGGGATTCTTTTAAAGTGGTGATCAGGGGTCAGTGCATTGCGAGACAGTCAGGGGTGCTGATAGCCATTCGGGGCACGCTCGATTCCCTGGAGGCCCAGATCAAGGTGCTGGAAGCTACTTTTTACTCGGCAAACGATCCCCTCACTGCGCAAAAATTGAAATCTCTATTGTTAGATTACGCAGAGGAGGCACAGCGCAAAATGAAGTTCTTAGGTAAATATGCTGAAGCCCGTAGATATGGCGACGGGCACAGGCCGGGCGCACCCTAGCTCGCATGATTAGACCATCTAAATCAGCGACATTTGATCATGAGAAAAGAGCTCCGCAGGGCGAAATGGTGAGAGGTCACGTAGGGGTGTCTGACGAGTTCTCCACATTTTATTCCCGGTTATACACGACTACTCGGGGGACATGTACAGAGGAGTTACAGCCATTCCTCGACTCACTGGCGCTTGTCTGTTTTAATAATATCCATAGAGTATATATGGACCTCCCATTTACAGTAGAGGTTGTAGTTCAGGT
Source organism: Lissotriton helveticus (assembly GCF_964261635.1). Taxonomy (NCBI): domain Eukaryota; kingdom Metazoa; phylum Chordata; class Amphibia; order Caudata; family Salamandridae; genus Lissotriton; species Lissotriton helveticus. Next base: position 1,152,064,023 of record NC_136067.1, on the reverse strand, counting down.
TATTGAAAGCTTGCCCTTAGGTAAAGCTCCTGGACCTGATGGCCTAACTACATTATTCTATAAACCTTATGCCGAGGAATTGGCACCTAGGTTGCTAGTGGTATATGAGGAGGCGCTGGAGGTAGGCGTATTGCCTAAATCCATAAGGGAGGCGACAATTCGAACGCTTTTAAAACCTGGAAAATCGGAGGAGGAGCTGGACTCCTACCGTCCACTCTCCATGATAAATGTGGACGTCAAAATCCTAGTGAAACAGATTGTAGCCACTCCCGTCCATGATAGCGCAACCGGATCAGTCAGGATTTATCACGGGGAGGTCGACGTCCCATAATCTACTAACAATATTCTCAGTCTAACGCTACTTGCACCCAGATGAAAAGGCTGCAGTGGTGTTTTTGGATGCCACTAAGGCGTTTGAAGCGCTTGAATGGCCCTATCTTTTTTCCATTCTAGGGCACATGGGGTTCAGTCTGCTTTTTATTAGCCGCATCAAGCTGCTATACACTTCACCCACAGCACGGGTTCGGGTGAATGGAATACTCTCAGATCCCTTCCCGATCTCTCGGGGTACTAGACAGGGGTGCCCGCTATCCCCGTTGCTTTTTGCAATTGCAATGGAGCCCTTGGCTGCCCGTATCAGACAACACCAAACTGCAAGGGGTATTGTCTTCAGTTCTCGTAGTTTACTCATTTAATTATATGTGGACGATGTTACGCTCTACGTTATGAACCCTGCGGAGAATCTGGATCCGTTATTAAGGGAGTTCATACAATTTGGCAGACTTTCAGGTGTATTTATAAATTGGGCTAAATCTGTGATATTCCCGCTAACGGATGGTACCCCCACAGTGACATCGGTGTTCCCCTTCCGATGGGAGGCTGACTAGGTTAAATATTTGGGGGGCTGGATAAGTCGAGATACACAAGAGGTGTGGCGCCTAAACTACGGCCGAACTATTGTGGGGTTGGAGTAAAAGGTAAAAGTGTGGGCTAAGCTGCCGCTGTCATTGGCTGGCAGGATGGCACTAGCAAAGATGGTTATCCTGCCAACATTTTTATATCAGTTTGTTAATATACTGATCCCACTCACCAAACCTTTTTTTAACACCCTCAAAACATAACTGATCTCGCTGGCGTGGGCCGGGAAACAGGTTAGAGCTTCTTGTGATCTATTGACTCTCCCGTTGAGACAAGGAGGTTTATGGAGCCCCGACATGCAGCTTTATGCACTGTGTGCCTAAGCACACTTCCTGAATTACTGGGTACACCCGACCCCCTTCCAGCCACACGTGGCGGTAGAGACAGATGTAATGGCCCCCATCCCACTTAAGGTCACGCTATATCAAAAGGCATGCCGCCCTTGCGGTGACATAGACTCTGCTGGGACCCTGTGTTGGTCATGGGATGAACTGCGCAAACGAGCGGGGATCCCGTTGCTGTATGCCCCTTCGTCCCCTTATCTCAAACCCCAATGATGCCTTGCATAAGAGACAGTATGAGTAAGACCTTTGCGCAGAAAATGAATCTTCAGACATTCAAATACCTATACCCTGGAGATGAATTCAGACCTCCCCCAGTGGCACCCGAGGGTCAACTGGTGCCATTCACTGAGATATTTTTATATCATAGAATACGCATAGCTTGCCTTGCCCTCTTGGAGGAATTCCCGAGGGTGCCACCGACCCTACCTGCATTAGAAAACCTGCTGAAATTCCCATCTCCCCGTAAACTTATTACGCGCCTATACACCAGCATGCAAGATACTGCTCCGATAATAGCACCAAACTCATTTAAGCATTGGAACGACGAGCTAGAAGCACCACTGACTGAAGCCCAGTGGGACTATTGCTGTGGGCAACTTTCGGAACTCTCCCCGAATTATAAGTTGAGACTGATCCACTTAAAATATTTGCATAGCTACTACAGGACTCCAGTGGGCCTTCACCGAATAGGCATTCGTGATGAGGATAACTGTTGGAGATGTGGCTCTGCCTCAGCTACGTTTTTACACGTTGCATGGCAATGTCCCAAGATAGCCAACTTCTGGCTGCAAATTTTCAAGTCAGTGAATGGCATCTTGGGGGTGCCGCTGACCCCGTCCCCTCTCCTCGATCTATTAGGGTACGTAAAGGACACACCGCCCAAGTTGCGTAAACTGCAGGCTCTCCTCCTACTGTATGCAAAGAGACAGGTTGCAGACGGCGAGTGCCTTCCCTTAAAGATTGGGTAGAGATTTCGCATATGGGCACGCACAATTGAGCACCTTTTGGGAATTGATGCCACCCTCCTTTAGACCCCGCAATATATGGGAGCCATTCTTAACATGGACTGCCGGTTCACTAATAATGACTGAGGGAACAGACAAGGGGGGCGCGCAGGCTACACCCCAGACGTGATACATCTACACCCCACACCCCATTCTAATGTTAGGGCACATGAATAGATATCTCCGATCAGTGGCCACAATGTACAACTGTAGCAAAGGCCCTCTCTGGGAAAGGTATGTGCAACATCACTATTTTGTGTTAATACTTGTTGAAATGTATGTACTATTCATGGCTTCATTCTTGTCAGGCCTGAGATTCGTGTCAGATAGGTATGATATAAGATATTATTAGTATTGTGTACTGAAATGACTATGACTGTATGTGCTCCTTTATCAATCCATTTCGAACTGGCTTGTTGGAATGTAATGGAATTGATTTGTTGAAAATGACAATAAATACAATTAAAACATTTTTATAAAAATGATTCTACTGTTAAAAGATTTCAAGGTAACTGTTATAGGTGTGGAGAATATGGGCATTCAGCAAATTTTAAATATTGCATTGGTTGGAAAGCCACTTCCAAAAAATGCAGAAAGAAAGGTCATGTATCAAAATGTAGTTGTAGCGGTTCTTTTAAGAAAGGAGTTCACGAGATATACTGTGATGATGAATGTGACAGAAGAAATTATAATGACTATCAGTGATGGTGAAAAGAGTGGTCCGTTTGACATCGTACTCATTGAAAACATCCCTGTTCAAATGTTATTTGATTCAGGGGCTAAAATCACTCTCATTCCCAAAACTGTTTATGATGAACATTTAGTTAGTAAAGTAACTATTAAAACCGGACATCAAAGCTAGAAGATATGGAGGTGAACCCATTAATCTTACTGGTTTCTTTGTTGGTAAAATATCTTACAAGTTTAATATGACATCGGGCAAGATTTATGTCTCTGATAGAGGCGATTCCTTAGTGTGTTGGGCTCTCCAGAGAGATCTCAAAGTGATTCTTGATCCAACAAAACTCCCTCCATAAGATTAAAAGAAGATGAACATAATTTCCATAATATAGATCTTAGTCTAAGTTCGTGTGATTCACAAACTGTTCTCTCCATTTGAAAGTGAGTTTCCTGAAGTTTTCAATGACCATTTGAGTTGTTTAGTAGGTTATTCAAATACAATCATTCTTAGAGAGAACTCTGTACCAGTCATTGGAAAATTAAGAAGCATTCCCATTAAAGTTAAAGACAAAATAAAAATTGAATAAGATAAATTGTTAAAAAGGGGAATCATTACTGAAGTAGAGGGCACTGAATGGTTAGCTCTGGTAGTCATGGCACTTAAAGCCAATGGAGAATCTAGGCTCTGTATTGATTTGAGAGCGCTTAATAAATGTGGTGTTGTTGTTTTCCTTTTTCGTTGTTGATCACTACCCCTTTCCTAACATTTCAGAAATGTTGTTACTTTTTTTGGGGGGGGGTAAGTTTTTCTCTTCTATAGATTTAGTATCAGCTTACCACCAGATCAAGCTGCACCCCACATCTCAAGATCTAACGGCGTTCATGACACCATTTGGGACTTATAAATTCTAAAGAATGTCGTTTGGTCTTATTTCAGCTACTGCTGTATTTCAAAGAATGATCGAACATGTTTTGAAAGATTGTAATGGCATAAAGATATACCAAGATGACATACTCATTTTTGGTATCACCAACAAGAACATGATGACAGAGTCAGAAGCGTATTGAGTAGACTCAGAGACAAAGGATTGACTCTTAAGGCAAAGAAGTGCAAATGTAATATTCGCAGCATTGATTATTTGGGTTATACCATTACTGGATCCGGGGTCAAACCTAAAAAGTAATTGGTAGAGACCATCATTAAGTTAGTTAGCCCCAGAAACAAAGATGAGGTTGTTAAGTTTCTAGGAATGTCTGAATACTATACTAAATTCATTCAAAATGTTGCTGATAAGACCTACAACAGGAGAGGTTTGTTAAAAAGGGGTGTCAATTTTGATTGGAACTTGGAGTGTGAGAAAGAGCTTGAGCTCATCAAGAAATAGTTATCTGAAGCATCCTCTCATGAAAGCTTTGACCCCAACAGTGAAATAACAATCATGACAGACGCTAGTGTCATAAGTTTAGGAGCTGTCATGTTGCAAGAACGGGATGGAGAAGAAGTAACTGTTTTATTTTTATCCAGATGTTTAAGAGGAGCAGAATGTCACTATTAGGTAATCGAAAAAGAGCCTTGGAAGTATTCTGGGCTGTGAGAAAACTCCGGAAGTTCCTGTGGGGAAACAATTTCGTAATTAAAACTGACCACAAGCCTCTTAAAGACATTTTTGGAAACAAGCATTTGCAATGCAATAGGTCTCACAGTTACACGAGTTAAAGCTATTGGCATTGTAAATGACAATGCCTTTTATTTATGTCTTTAAAACGAAAGCAAAAATAAAAGGCATTGTTATTTGCAATGACAATAGCTCAAACGTAAATGCGAGAAATATTGCATTGCAAATGCTTGTTTAGGTCTAGTTTGCTAAAGGCTTCTTGGGGACACTGAAAGCTTTCCTGGATACTAATCACAGGCTGCGCCCCTAGTCACCATCTCCTCTCCCCTTTTCATCATAGGCGCTGCTTCTACCGCTGCCTCCTATTGGTGGGGGGACATCCATCTCAGAGCAGCACCCAAGCTCCTTCATGTCATCGGCATTCACTCTACTAAATAATGCTGATAAACATTAATGGCCAGCAGGGGGCGCCAGACAGCCCTTCGGCTCCGCGAATCTCCACTTGTTCCTGGGAAAAGATGTGAGAAAGCGTGAAATATTTGTCAACCAAATAAGGTGACAGGGTACAACATTAACACCGCCAGTAGTTGGCAAGCGGCCGCCAGTAGTTGGCAAGCGGGGGAGAAAACGCTGTTATATTTGAGCCTTTATTGGAAAGTTTCACAGAAGGGGAGGGGGTCAGAGCACCTCATATCTATACCTCCATATCTAGACATTATATATGAGAGTGAGTGTGTAGGGGCAGAGTTGGCACGGGCACAGAGAAGGAGGCCATGTTTACACTGCCACTGCCGGTGCACGGGTGCACACTCAGGGCACGGAGTGTAGCGTCTCTGTTGTGTGCGCGGTGGATGGGGCGGGGTCCTTCTATTTATAGGGAAGAGCATGCTCCTGATTGGCTGCCGAGAGGGAGCCTGCCTGCCTGGCCGGGGCACATGCATCTCTGCTGTGCTTTCAGGTTGTGTTTCTTCACCTTCAGAAAACTGCTTTTTAACCCCAAAATCCGCACTCAACCCTCTTCAGTTTAACAGGAGGGGGTGCGGCAGACCCTGTGGCACCCCTCTGTGCCCTCACTTTCCTTCTCCGCCCTCCAGGGATTCCCCAAACAGCCCGCAGAAGCTCCCGTTGCCAGCCCACAGAGAGCAAAATTGGACAAAACTTTGGTTTCAACCTTGCATTTTTATTCCATTTGGGATGGAGGCGGCGAAAAAACTCCACAGGGCAGATCCGGGATCTCTTGGGGGTGGGATCCAGTCGAAATATCTGGTGTGTGAGCCTCAGTTTTTGTATAAATCAGTGTTAAGTGAGAACAAGTAACACAGCCACCTGGCCAATGTCCTGTCCTTAACGGAGATCAAACAGGGGCACGTTTATTTTTAATTATTTTAAGTTTCGCAGCCCCTGGGGACCTAGCGTGTCATATCTGGGGACAAAGGTATGTATTTTTTTTTAACTCCGCTCAGCTTTAGCTGGCGGGGCAGACCCAGAAAGCCGTTATTAACAGAATTCATTTTCCTCATTTCTAAGCATTACCACCTCATTACAATGAAGAGAAACTTTGAAAACACATACAAATATTTAGTAAAAATAAAACATATACTGTTTATAAAACATATAATCAGATTGCTTAACATCTAAAACCCACTAAGTGGGGGGTGCTCGTGCAGGCTTGTTTTTTTCCCATCCCCTCACAATTTGAAATGGCGGTTGGTGACGTGCTTGTTTTAAATGATGCTGCCCGTTACGTCGATCTAAATGTTAAACTTTTGGTTAAAAAAATTACGGGCTCTCCATGGAAGCTGCGCCGCCCGGAGAATCTGATGTCATTTGAATTTAAGGTTGTTTATTCGGGGCTGCGCTCACTAGCGCTTCCACCTTCAGCTTCAGGCTTAACAGCCTCTTCCCAGTCACCCGGGACTCGTCCCAATGGGACCAATCCGGCGGGAATTTCTAGTTCTCGAGAACCTCGCAATGGATTTTCTTCCCAAAAGGGCGGAAAAACGAATATAGATTGTTTTGAATTCATTAAAAACAAGCGGGAGGCGGCTCGGGCGCAGCACGTCTTCCGGAGACGTGCTCGTTCACAGAGCTGAATCGGCTCGTGCACAGCTCTACCTCCCTTGCCAGTAAACACGGTGACTATAGAACTCGCTGGCGGGAGCGCTTCGCGCTCCAACGCCAGCTCGCCCTAAAAAGGGGTTAGACAATGTTTCCTCCAGAATACGCAAATGGGTTGTGGCACTTCAAGAATTTAACTTTTGTGTTGAATACGTCCCAGGAGCAAAAAAATATATAGCAGACTGCTGCTCTCGCTTGACTAGCATAGGAAGTGATGACAATACTTCAACTAGTGAAAATTCTGATGATTCAATTTTTGATGATTTTGACGAGTATGCGGTGTGTCACGTCATTGATAGCATGATTAAGGAAGGTGTCTGGAGCAGTGAATTCTCCAAAGATACCACTTTACGGTTGGTCATCAACTGCATCAAAAATAACTGGAATAAAAGGGACAAAACTAGTGAAATCTTAGCTGGATTCTATCGAGTGAAGGATGAATTATCCTTTCAGAATGGCATTTTGCTCAGAGGTACTAGAATAATTCCACTAACTTCCTTAAGGGATCAATTGATAAACCTTGCACATGAAAGTCACCCTAGTATATCAAAATCAAAATAAATAATAAGACAAACCTACTGATGGCCTGGAATGGACATTGGGATTGAAAGATCTGTTAGAGAATGCATCGAGTGCACAATGTGTGATAAGGTCCTCAAAACCAGAGTCCATCCATGGTCTTAAGAAAATTACCCAAACTACCCTGGGATGAGATATCAATAGACATTTTAGGTCCTATCAAACACACTAGCACGGATAAATATGTCATTGTACTTAGACATTCCAGGTGGCCAGAAGTGAAGATCACTAACTCTGTGGAGACTAGAGACATAATAAAGTTCTTAGATGAAGTCTTTGAAAGAGAGGGTCTTCCAAAAATGATATTGTCGGACAATGGAGTCCAGTTTACGTCTAAAGAAATGAATAAATATTTGTCCGGTAAAGATATCATCCACAGAAAGTCAGCACTTTATCACCCTGAGTCCAACGGTGTTGTTGAAAGGTTTAACAAAGTGCTCTAAGAAACTATCCAGCGTTCGCTTTCTTATCAGAAGTGTTGTCAAACATAGCTCTTGAACAAAGTAAAGAGTTACAGACTTTCTCCTCATTCCACCACTGGGAAAATTCCCTTTGAACTTTTTTGGCTTAAGGAAACCTTGTGCGTTGCTATGCCCTGCTTGGATTCTCAACAGATCTCAAGGTTGCAAGAAATTAGAAAAGATCAAGATAAATTCAGAAAGGAAATTGAAAGAATGCAAGACAACAAAAAAATACTATGAGGCCAGGAAAGCTGTTAAAAAAATCTGTTATTGAGGTGGGTGATATAGTTAAGATAAAAAAATCTTCGGAAAGGTTTCACTACAAATAGTTCTAAATATTTGTCATTATGAAAGTGATCAAAGTCATCAAAAATGCTGTTGAAACTGAAGATCACAGAATTTGGAATTTGAACAGAGTTGCCAAGTGTTTTTCTTTGTGATGACCAGCATAGTGATGACATAGGGAAATCTTCATTTGTAAGAAACAAAGCTAAAACCATCCCACCAAGACGGTGTAAGTCTAGACAGCGATTTAAACCAAAGTATCTGTTAGACTATGTCTAGTAATTTTATCAAATGCCTATTTGTAATATTTTATCTTATTGTTACTTGATAATATTGTTTTAATATGTTTTTATTTTTTGTTTTTTTAGTTTGTTCTCTTTTGATATTGTTGGGGGGAAGGTGTGTAGTATGCACTTAGTGTATCTCCAGGTAAGAAGTGGAACACTGTAATTTTATGGTTCCACACCACTTGTTATCTAGAATGTTGACATTCAAAGGAGACTGGTGGGTGATGCAAACAGGGCTGTGAGCTGTGTAGACAGGCTGAGGTGTATATGGATCTTACTTAATAAATTTCTACTTGGATTTACCTACAATTTTTCTGGATTGAACTTTACATAAGTCCTCTTTTCTTTACCATTATATACTCCCACACAAGCCCATTATGAGGCATTGTGGGATTTGTAGTTTTTACCATAATATTTACAAATATATACAATTTGTATCGTTCCATAGATATCATTTCATGTTACATCAAATCATGAAATAAAGGATCATGTGGATAAAGCATCTATGTGCTTCATTATTTAGTAGATTTTGTACCTAGTAAATTGAACCAGTCAAATCAAAAAGTTATAAAATCCTTGCTCTTAGTACAATGCCAATATATATATAGTGATTGTCTTAGTGACTTCACGGTTATTAACAAGCATAATTTATACAATACATTATTGTTACAGTAAAATGCTTCTGTTGCATTGACATTAACAATTCAGCTTTGTGACTTGATAATTGTTGAAAGACCTACGGAGAAATAATTCCACCTAAGTGGCTGGGATTCATTAATGTGACTACACATATATGTTTGTTCTCATGGATTTGACTGGTTATTATGATTTGCATTATTGTCGAAGAATATTTAATGTTTTTAGTAATCCAAAGTTGTCCCTTCAGCTGTTATAGATGTACGTAAAGTTCTTTGTCAGCGTTCAAACTAGATGGCTGTCTAGTTCTGAATCGGATAATCATTTTTGATTCCAAACGTCTCTGTTTTTGTGTTCTGCCCCCTCCCGCCCTCCGTTCCCCCCCACCCCCTTTCATGATTGGGGACATGTGCTATGCCACAGTATTTCATGTTTTCCCATGTGAAATTAACATGTGTTTCAAAGTGTTTTGTAGTTGGTTTCAAAAGGGATCTTCTGTGTGATGATGAATTGCTTGCCTTTAAAATCTGTAAGATGTTTAGTATTCTTGCCAATCTTACAGGCTTTGCATTTATCACACCTTGTGAATCCTTTTTCATGGTTTGACAGCCAAACAATATATGGGAAGTACCATTTACCCTCTTAAGAAAAGAATACTAGAACATATTAGAGCGGTGTCAAACAAGGATGTTAACTATGCCATTGCGAAATACTTTGAAATGCATGTTAATTTCACATGGCAAAACATGAAATACTGTGGCATAGCACACATCCCCAATCCTGAAAGAGGGGTGGACAGAACACAAAAACTGAGACGTATGGATTAAAAAATGATTGTCTGATTCAAAACTTGACAGCCATAAGGCTTGAACCCTGATGAAGAACTTTACGTACAGCTGAAGAGACAACCTTGGATTACTAAAAACATGAAATATTCTTGGAAATGATGCCAATCATAATAATCACTCAAATCAATGAGAACAAACATATGTGTAGTTACATTAATGAATTACAGCCACTTAGGCGGAATCATTTCTCCTTTTCTCTCTTTTTAAAATGACGTCAAATTATGCCTTTCAACAACTATCAAGTCACCAAATTATATTGATAATGTCAATACAACACAAGCATTTTCAGGTAACAGTAATGTATTGTATAAATTATGCTTGTTAATATCCATGAAGTCACTAAGACAATCACTGTATATACTAACGTTATAGTAAGAGCAAGGATTTTATAACTTTTTGATTTGACTGGTTCAATTTACTAGATATGAAATCTAGTAACTAACTAAGCAACTAGATACCTTATTTGCACGATCCTTTATTTCATGATTTGATGTAACATGAAACCATATCTATGGAACGAGACACATTGTATATATGTATATTTATTATGGTCAAAACTACAATATATATATATAATACATATATATATATATGTACATAAATACGTTAGCCCAGCACACTCAACAAACAGTAATCAATATGTGTACAGTCAGTAATGTAGAAATTTTTCGAAGGCGAGTCGATGTTGTATTTCAATTTCTTTCTTTATTTTTCATTCTTTAAAACACTTTTGAAACCGCTAACGCGTTTCGTCCCTTCCAGGGACTTCTTCAGGGCTTGAAATATAAAGTGCGCGTGTTTCAATAATTAATTTTTCATAGAGTCAGGACAGAGGATTTGTCAGTTTAAATACACTTCCTTAGCTATCATGTTCCAGATCGGGAATATGCTTCCCGATCTGCGAGAGGACGGACGGCTTCGAGGACGTGTGCGGGACTGGGACTACATTGCCCTGGACATTGTGCAGATAAAAACAAAGAAAAACTTCCTGTCCGAATCCATAAGGAACATGATAGCTAAGGAAGTGTATTTAAACTGACAAATCCTCTGTCCTGACTCTATGAAAAATTAATTATTGAAACACGCGCACTTTATATTTCAAGCCCTGAAGAAGTCCCTGGAAGGGACGAAAAGCGTTGGCGGTTTCAAAAGTGTTTTAAAGAATGAAAAATAAAGAAAGAAATTGAAATACATCGACTCGCCTTCGAAAAATGTCTACATTACTAACTGTACACATATTGATTACTGTTTGTTGAGTGTGCTGGGCTAACGTATTTATGTACAGTTGAGGAATGCTAGGTTCTATGAATCAGGTTCTGAATTGAGGAGGTATAGGGAATTGTGCCTCCAGCCCTCGTTGCACCTCTGGGTTTGTGTTAATACAGATAAGGGACGCCTTAAACTTGTGCAGGCATTTTGCTTTGATTCCCAGTGTTGTATGTCTTATATATATATATGTGTATATATATATATATATATATATATTTATGTGTGTGTGTATATATATGTATATATATATATTTATGTATGTATATTACCTACTGGCGGTCGCCAGTAGGTATATATAGTTAGGATTTTTTCTCTATGGGATTTTTGAAAATTCTATGTCTAATAACTTTGGCGTTTGTGGACGGAATTGGCTGAAATTTTCAGGAAAATGGCACATTTTGTTTCTGAGCAGCCCTTGAAAATTTGGGGGGGGTTCGTCAAGGGGGGGCCGAGAAAAAAGGGGGGTCCCAAAACGTGTTTTTAACATTGAGTTTTCCATAGGGCGGTTGGCCTCACTTTTAGCCCGAACGGCTGAATGGATTTGCACGAAACTTGGCAAAATTGTAGGGACTGGTAGCCCGATGTGCCTTTTGTAGGTCTCAATATATGTGCTCCAGTGGATTTTGAGAAATTAACGTTTAAAAAAAGATATATATCTGTAACAGCGGACCTGGCAGCGTCCCAGGACGCGTACTTTACGCGCAACGGAGCTTTGTGAAGCGAAGCTGATTGGTTCTCCGGCGTCTGTCAACATTCCAAACAGTCCGTAGCGGCCGCCATCTTGTCTATCGGTAGGATCGAGAGACAAGAGGAGCCCAAAGCGAAGGGGCAAATGACCATAAGGGGGCATAGTACATTGTCGCTCACCCCCTAGGTTTGATGTGGAGGTTTTAAAAGGGCCCCGCGGGGCAAAAAAAAATAAAAATAATAATAATCGAACAGCTGAATGGATTTGCACGAAACTTGGCAAAATTGTAGGGACTGGTAGCCCGATGTGCCTTTGCTAGATCTCAATATATGTGCTCCAGTGGATTTTGAGAAATTAACGTTCAAAAAAAGATATATATCTGTAACAGCGCACCGCTTCGCGTACTTTTCGCGTTACGGAGCTTTGCGAAGCGAAGCTGATTGGCTCTCCGGTGTCTGTAAACATTCCAAACAGTCCGTAGCGGCCGCCATCTTGTCTCTCGGTAGGATCGAACAGCTGAATGGATTTGCACGAAACTTGGCAAAATTGTAGGGACTGGTAGCCCGATGTGCCTTTGCTAGGTCTCAATATATGTGCTTCAGTGCATTTTGAGAAATTAACGTTCAGAAACAAGATATATATCTGTAACAGCGCTCCGCTTTGCGGAGATAAAATTATATGTGTATTACCTAGCTGTTGCTAACACCAGTTAGCGACGGCTAGTAGAATATAGCGACCATCTTGGGCCCCACTTTGCATGTGAGTGATATTTATCACTAATGACATGCAAAGTGGGCATGCCAAGATGTTAGCGACTGGAAACAGTCGCTAACATCGCTATCTCCTATTATCAACTTTTGGAAATATTCGAGATAAGCGCGAATATCTCCAAAAGCTACCACCTGCCCTGAGCAGTTCTTAGCCATGTTATCCAATGGGAGGTGGATAACATGGCTAAGAGCATTAGCTCGGTAATGCATGAATATCGCTGAGTTTTCAGCGATATTAATGCATTGCGGTCGTTTTTTATCGTATTTCCGATAAACCTTGATAATAGCAAGGTTTATCTGCGATAATTTCTGACGGTAAAAAAATCGTTGCTAAGCATCGTTAGGGATAAATATCGCTTAACTTTGGTAATATGCCCCAACGTCTGTTAACGTTCGATTCGAAGGAAATCAGGAAGTGTTGAAAAACATTGTCTGCGCCATCTTGTCTTTTTTCAAATGCCACACTTTTGTCGTGCACGGCAGCCATTTTAGATGCCTTGACCAGACCCACTCTGTGCACGCTGTCGATCCTTAGCATGGCTCCCCACCCTCGCAAGCATCTCCCCCAGGCAGTGGTCACCCCCGCTCTCTGTCTTATGCATGGGTAATAAACCTCCCCCCATCTGCGCTGCTCTTCCCTGAGAATCACACCCTGTGCCCGCCCGACACCTCCCTTTCGCCCTATTCACTACCGCACCCTCTGACACTCCTTTTCCTCTGTGTCCGATTGTCCAGGCTGGTCCTAGGGTATCAGCTAGCCCTGCAGATGTAGTTTATGGCCACAGCTGTAAAGAATCACCCCTCTTCAAAGGAGTTATAGTAGATCAAGGCCCACACTCGATGAGATCCGTCACAGCAGAAGCGTTGCTATTATCTGAAAACCATCCTGTATTGTGATTGGGGAGGGGACCGAGCCTGAAGCGGAAGATTCCAGGGATGACTCTTTGTACATCAAAGTTTTTACAATTATGTGTCACATTAAAAATATATAGCACTCCGACAAAGTAGTAAGATTATAAAACTTTAATAATTTATAAATATATACAAGAAAACAAAAATAGTAATAACATATAAACATTTTTAGGGAAAAACAACGAAGTAGCGGTCGGCTGTGCGAATAGTCCCAACGCAGCACAACGTCCAGATTTCCGGCGTGGGGCGTCGCGGGGGGTGGGTCATCAGTAGCAAACTGTTGTGCGAATAGTTCCAAGGCAGCAGAACGCGCTGAAATCTAGATGACACGAAAGTCATGTCTAGTAAGTTGCCACCCAGCAAATAACGGCATGGGGCGTCGCGGGGGGTGGGTCATCAGTAGCAAACTGTTGCGCGAATAGTTCCAAGGCAGCAGAACGATGGCACCAAGGTGATGTCCAGTAAGTTGCCGCACTGGTTTTGGTATCCTACAATGCTGCTCCGAATAACGGCGTGGGGCGCCCCGGGGGAGGCGGCGTGAACGGGCCTCTCCAGGTGGAGTGTCATCTGTTGTAGTGGGGCGCCCCTTTACCGTTTCAGTTGCCATTCCGTCCGTTTTTGGTCCACTGTGTCAAAAGCCGCAATTCAGCTGAGTTGCGCCCACTCTTGCGGTGCAGCGATAGGCGGCTGTCACAGGACTCTCAAAATGGCGGCAGGCTGTTTCCTTTTTGGGCCTGGTCCACTGAAATGGCCCTGGGACACCTTGGAAATCGGACGCTTGTCTGCTAGGTCTTGGACCCCATTCTCGAAAGCGTCCCCTCCGCCTTGAGAATTCATCAAAAGTTTTGGGGGCTCCGACTCCTGCAGGCTTCTGGTGGGGAGCGGCTGCCATGATTGCTCGCGGAATGACCACGACTGAGCTACGAGATGGTGGTGCTCTCATGCTGACGCCAGCTTCAGTCTGAAACATCCAGAAACAAGGTGGGGCTTTCATCGTTTGGGGAAAAAAAAAAGTTTTCATCCAATGAAAAGTGTTGTTTTTAGGTCACATGATCAAGCCTTCCATCATTAGGAAACCAAAAGTAAAATGAACCAATGAAAAGTTTTATAAACAAGTCACATGACCTGTTATGCGGCATAGGGTGTAAAATGCGGAGAAAATACGTTGGCACGTGAGGCGGCGTCAGTAGCGGACCGATGTGCGAATAGGCCGAAGGCAACACAACGCGCCAAGATCCGGATGGCACCGAGGTGGTGTCCAGCAAGTTGCAGCACTGGTGTGGCCATCCTACAATGCTGAAAGTCGGCGTGGGGCGCCCCGTTGGCCTGTGAGTTTGCGTCAGTAGCGGACCGATGTGCGAATAGGCCGAAGGCAGCACAACGCGCCAAGATCCGGATGGCACCGAGGTGGTGTCTAGTAAGTTGCCGCACTGGTGTGGCCATCCAACAATGCTGAAAGTCGGCGTGGGGCGCCCCGTTGGCCTGTGAGTTTGCGTCAGTAGCGGACCGATGTGCGAATAGGCCGAAGGCAGCACAACGCGCCAAGATCCGGATGGCACCGAGGTGGTGTCTAGTAAGTTGCCGCACTGGTGTGGCCATCCTACAATGCTGAAAGTCGGCGTGGGGCGCCCCGTTGGACTGTGAGATGGCGTCAGTAGCGGACCGATGTGTGAATGGGGCCGAAGGCAGCGCAACAATATTTTCGGAATAGAAGACACCACTAGGCGCTGAGATTCCAAGATCCGGATGGCACCGAGGTGGTGTGTAGCAAGTTGCCGCACTGGTGTGGCCATCCTACAATGCTGAAAGTCGGCGTGGGGCGCCCCGTTGGCCTGTGAGTTTGCGTCAGTAGCGGACCGATGTGCGAATAGGCCGAAGGCAGCACAACGCGCCAAGATCCGGATGGCACCGAGGTGGTGTCTAGTAAGTTGTCGCACTTCTGTGGCCATCCTACAATGTTGAAAGTCGGCGTGGGGCGCCCCGTTGGCCTGTGAGATGGCGTCAGTAGCGGACCGATGTGCGAATGGGGCCAAAGGCAGCGCAACAATATTTTCTGATTTGAAGACACCACAAGGCGCTGAGATGCCAAGATCCGGATGGCACCGAGGTGGTGTCTAGCAAGTTGTGGCACTGGTGTGGCCATCGTACAATGGTAAAAGTCGGCGTGGGGCGCCCTGTTGGCCTGTGAGATGGTGTCAGTAGCGGACTGATGTGTGAATGGGGCCAAAGGCAGCGCAACAATATTTTCTACAATATTTTCGGAGTAGAAGACACCACAAGGCGCTGAGATGCCAAGATCCGGATGGCACCGAGGTGATGTCTAAGTTGCGGACCGATGTGCGAATGGGGCCAAAGGCAGCTCAACAATATTTTCTGAAGAGAATACACCACAAGGCGCTGAGATGCCAAGATCCGGATGGCACCGAGGTGATGTCTAAGTTGCGGACCGATGTGCGAATGGGGCCAAAGGTAGCGTAACAAGATTTTCTGTATGGAAGATACCACTAGGCGTTGAGATGCCAAGATTCGGATGGCACCGAGGTGATGTCTAGCAAGTTGTGCCACTGGTGTGGCCATCGTACAATGGTAAAAGTCGGCGTGGGGCGCCCTATTGGCCTGTGAGATGGTGTCAGTAGCGGACTGATGTGCGAATGGGGCCAAAGGCAGCGCAACAATATTTTCTGACTGACACCACAAGGCGCTGAGATGCCAAGAGCCGGATGGCACCGAGGTGATGTCTATGTTGCGGACTGATGTGCGAATGGGGCCAAAGGCAGCGTAACAATATTTTCTGTATGGAAGATACCACTAGGCGTTGAGATGCCAAGATTCGGATGGCACCGAGGTGATGTCTAGCAAGTTGGTGTGGTCATCCTACAATGCTGAAACTCGGCGTGGGTCACCCCATTAGCCTGTGAGATGGCGTCAGTAGCGGACCGATGTGCGAATAGGCCGAAGGCAGCACAACGCGCCAAGATCCGGATGTCACCGTGGTGGTTTCATAGTTGAGAGGCACTTCATCTGCAGTGGGGCGCCGAGATCCGGATGGCACCGAGGTGATGTCTAGCAAGTTGCTGTACTGGTGTGGTCATCCTACAATGCTGAAATGTAGTGGGGCGCCCATTTACCGTTTCAGTTGCCATTCAGCTGAGTTTCGGCTGCTCTTGATGCTACAGCGACAGGCGGCTGCAAGAGGACTCTCAAAATGGCGGCCTGTTCTTTGGATTTGGGCCTGGTCCACTAAAATGGCCCTGGGACACCTTAGAACTTGGACGCTCGATTTTTTTTTCCTTTCCTGTACATGCAAAAAAAGGTAAATGCCCGGTACGTTACACGCTTCATCTGCCACGATGAACTCTCCAGAGGAACCGAAAAAAAATATAGTTGTGGTAACTATACCATGCATCGTCATATGGAGAGGTGGCACCAATTAATTATAGTGCTGCATAAAAGAGAGATTTGGAGGAGAACCCCTGACCTGCTAGTACATTCATCAAAGAAGTGGCACTGAGAGCTTCAGAGGCAAGGGAAACGGTCCCAAATATTTAGAAGAACTTTGGAAAGATTAAAATGACATGTTTAGATTGTGGTAAATTAATTTCATGTGGACAGATGAGTGTTACTCTAATAAATACAGCATATGAACATCATCATAGTCGATGGTTGGTAGAGACATTTTGACTATATCCTGGACCTGCCCGTCCTCGCCCAAAATGGCGCCGGAATAAATGGGACTCGTAACTCCTTGTTGTGTACTGGTTGCAGAACCTTGAAATCACGAGATACGTATGCAGTTTTGAAGCACATGGCGGGCGGGGACGAGAATTGATTGAATATTTCGACATCCCTATTGATATTAAGTTCTGATGTGTTATTGATTACTGTACTGTTGAAAGTTCGAATTAACGTCACCCATGGTACTTGCCCGCAAATGTATATCTAGATAATTTTATTGTAACTGGCCCTGTCGTATTTTAATTATAAAATGTACGTCCACCGATTCCGTAACTGTTAGACACCTTAGTTCTTGCAACCTAATGGCCCGCCCGTTACGTTCCTCTACAGTGTAAATGTCTATTCATCATATACGATTACAGTTTGCTCCGTGGCAGGCCCACGTGGTTATAGGCTCGTATTTGTATAATGAAATTTTCACAATAAAGGTTTTTAAAAGAAAACATGGTAGTAGTATATACATTGGTAAAGTTTTTAATAATAGTCACTGTTTTAGAATCATTAAAAGGCAAGTGAAATAAAGCAGACCAATTACATGAAGGGTAAAAGGTATAATACGAAGGAACGCAGTAAAGATAAATGGTCAAGGGCTGTTGTGTTTTCTATTCCTGCAACATAAAGTGATCGATAAGAATCTCATATTCAGGCGTATCGGCGACTAAGACAGCAGGTCGACCCTCTTTTGCTCAACGGCTCCGTCATGGGACGAAGAAACGCTCTTTTTCTCGAAAAAAGAATATATTTTACTTGCAGGACAGTTGTAAAATTTCCGGGAAAGTACATTAGCCTGGAACATTATAACATATATTTAAGAAAAAATAATGTTCGGAAGTAATTAAAAGCGTAATTTTTAGGTGATATGACCAAGGCTTTCATCATTAGAATAAGAAAAGTAAAATGAACCAATGAAAAGTTTTATTAACAAGTCACATGACTTGTTATGCTTACGTTACGCGCTGCGCGCCCCGGATGACTTCCGGATGCGCTAACGCGGCGCGTCATATGACGCATTACGCGACAACGCAGGTCCAGAATATAGTCAAAATGTCTCCACCAACCAGCGGTCGAAACACAACCCCTTTCAGCAGGCTAAATAGTTCTGTTAAATGACAACAGAAGGGACAGGCAACAAGAACCATCAGTCAAAGAGGGGAGGGCTAGTTCTTCTCTACCGGGTTACATTGGGGCGCTACCGGAACTGATCGAATTGGTAGTCTACAGTGTTTCTGGATGTTTCAGACTGAAGCTGGGGTTAGCATGAGAGCACCACCATTTCGTAGCTCCGTTGTGGCCATTCCGCAACCAATCATGGCAGCCGCTCTTTATCGTTATTTTGGGCGGGGTGGGTGGCGGAGCCGAGCTGTTTTGCAGCCATCATTGTGTGGAGTTCAGTTCATCTCACTAGTTTTGTATTTGTCATGAGGGGTTGTTCCTAATGTTTCTATTTTAGCGAGGTCAAAAAGAGATCCCATTAGTGGCCTACTGATTTTGCTCGATTCCTTTTCTTTTTTTTACACGATTTTTCGTTATCTGCAAAGACTAAACAGAGTATTGCGACTCTGTGTTTGTTTGTAAATAGAGAATGAACCAAAGAGAACTAATTCTAAAACAGTAAATACTTGGATAACAATCAATCAAATGGAGAGAGAAGCAGGCACGACGGATTACAACGGGGGCAAAGGCCTGCGTTAACTACCTTTCACTATCTGCAAAGAGAGAGTACTCCTAATAGAAATGAGGGGGGGGGGCACCATTCAAAGCAGATCAGTGTGCATAAACACGAAAATGTTTTCACTTACCACGTACTTGACATTCGACAGCTTATGATATTTGCTATTAAAAAACCATTGAAATTCACTGAAAAAACCATAGGTTATAGACCATATATAGTTAGGAATTAGCATTTACAAAACCTTGAAAATTCACTGAAAAAACCATAGGTTATAGACCATATATAGTTAGGAATTAGCATTTAAAAAACCTTATTTTACTCACACAAAACCATTGAAATTCCATATATAGTTAGTTGCACTAACTATATATCGCGCACCCGCAATCCACTGCTGATCATGTCACATATTACATCATTCATGACATGGTCAGTGACATCACTGATGACATCACTGATGACATCTCAAATGACATCACTGATGACATCACTGATGACATCTCATTTGACATCATTCTTGTGCTAATACGATAAACCTCTTCAGACTCTAATATAACCTTAGATACACTCAGTGTATACAGACACTCACACACTGCCACTCATCCATGGAGTTACTCACACACCCAGTCAGTCATGCAAAGAAACAATCTCACCTCCATTTCTTCAACTATACAGTTAAACACACCTTACTTATTGAAACATATACTAACACATATTTACTCTCTTATACAATCCCTGATACAAGTTCACAATGATCGATACAACCACTCACTCATTCAGTGGCTCTCATGCACAGTTATTTATATATGCCAACTCTCACATGTACTGTGTTTTACATATGTACTTACTATGACATGTAGCATTGAGATATCCATTCACTCATCAATACACTCATGCACACAGTCAACTGCCCATGTAGCTGTTTCCACATGCACTCTTGAACTCATACACCTAGTGAATAAACTGCTCACACATCTATGCATAGAGTCACACACCTTCCAGCCACCCCCACACAAACTCAATCTGCCATAGAAATACTTGGGCAACCAATTAATAACACATATAGCCTCTCGTATAGCTAATGATCAACACATGCAGCAGTTTACAGAACAACAGACATAATGATGCACAAATTAAGACAGTTTAGTCACTAACCCATGCACTCAGTGAGACACATTTAATCACTCACTCATACATTCAGTCATGCACCTACTAAATCCTTCGTCCAGACACTTATACATCTACTCATTCTTCAATATGTAAAACATATTTAAACTTTACAGAAACACACAGTCACTGGATGACGTCATCAGTGATCTCATCAGTGATGTCATTTGAGATGTCATCAGTGATGTCATCAGTGATGTCACTGACCATGTCATGAATGATGTAATATGTGACATGATCAGCAGTGGATTGCGGGTGCGCGATATATAGTTAGTGCAACTAACTATATATGGAATTTCAATGGTTTTGTGTGAGTAAAATAAGGTTTTTTAAATGCTAATTCCTAACTATATATGGTCTATAACCTATGGTTTTTTCAGTGAAAATATATATATATATATATATATATATATATATATATATATATGTGTGTGTGTGTTTATCCCATTCCCTTCTAGAATAAGTCCATGGGTTAAGTAATTCAATTCAAATTTATTTGTTTGATTAATTAAAATCTTACAAAAATGTGACTTTAGAAAAAGTAGCAGCATCAATATACATTTATACGTCATACAAATAGTAAATGGCCTTAAAAATAATTAAAATAAAAAATGAAAAGTTATAAAACTAAATGACATTGTCCTTATGACCTTTAGCAATCACATTTAAAATTTTTACAAAAGCAACATTCATTGGTAGGTCATTTGGGTTTAGACAGGCCATTACTGCTTGTCTACAGGTTCTTATGTTTCGGGCATTGAACAACCTCCTGAGGATTTGTCTCCTTTCTGGGGCTATAGCAGGGCACAAACATACCAAGTGCACAATGTCTTCTTTTCCCCCCTTGCAAAGTCTGCATAACATATTACCCTCGTTTAGTTTCCAAGGTGGGAGATGACACAAACCAGGCCATACACCAAAGCGTGCTCCTATAAATGTTCGCTTACTTTGGGCTGACCATGCCGTATGGAGGTAGGCTTGGACTTGTTTTTTTTTTGTAGCCATTTATGATTGGCCATGAATGCTTGCGTTTTGCTAACAAGGCTTTGTCTTTAAGCAGCGATAGGTGAGCTACCAGCTTATTTATTGTTTTTTTAAAGCTTTCCTGCGTTACAGTGTTTTCCCAGATTGCTGATATTCCAAATTCTACTTTTGCGTTGTTTAGATATTTCCACGCTTGCAATTTCTGGTTGTCTTTAACCTCTCTCCACAAAGCTATAGACGATTGATTGTCCTTGTCGTTTTTTACTCTATTCCAAACTTTCAATATTTGGCCTTGGCGGGCATATATTTGATTATTCATACCAAATTCCATCCTTATTTGTGCTTGTGAGGCATTACATGGTAGGGTAAATAATATTTTATAAGTTTTTGCTACAGCATTGTTGATGAGCACAGCATCCTTCCCATTTAGCACTTCACCACCGTAAGTTAAGGATGGTAAGTAGATAAACCATCCTTTAGCTTTGGAGTTAAGGGAGTGCAGGACCTTCTTGCTGTTTAACGAAACATAAAAAAACTGTATTATATTGACCAAAAACATGACAGAACAGGGATTGACATAGTCAAAAGACTGTTAGCTAACACCAGACCTCTTGACTTTGTGAGTACATGTTAGTCTATGGTAGGGTGCATTATGAGGGAAGGAGGATATAGCAATCTTTGTTTTTACTGAATCCTCATGAAAGGAAAAGGACCATCGGCAATGCTATCCGAAATCTCAATTTGACCAACCAAGCAATTGTGCAATTTAAAAAAAGCAGCATCTTCAACTTTATTCAAAATAAAAAAGATGCAATGTTTTTAAGTCTCAATGGATTTACGCCTCTCTAGAGATTGTAAACAATGCACAGTGTTTTAACTGTAATGCTTTAACTATACGTTAAATGACATTGCCAATCTGCATGTAATCAGTTATATCTTTTTTATTATGAATATCAGGCATTTTTCAAAGTGTTTGAAAAGTTGTAAGTTGTATTAAAAATATTTACTCCATGTCAACATATCCTCCATTTAGCCAAACTTTTCAGACAAAATAGCAATGACTTCTGTAAGCATGGCTTCAGTCCTAGTTGTAGGAGAAACCTGCTGCTCCTAGCCTCCTAGACCCTGTTTTTCAGGGTTGCACAGAGCCCCTGTGCTACCCTGAAGAACATGGTCTAGTTGCGGCATTCAGCATTGCTATTGTCTGCAGTGAAGTCAGCTTATGCAATTTTCACCAGTGTGCCCGTTACAAAGTATATTGCTGTAAGAACAAAAATAAACTGCAGCTGTGCACTGGAATATGGGAATGCACTCTAGATGTATCCTTTCTGCACCTACAAACCATGCACCTTCTATTGCAAGCCATGTATATTGGCTCATGCCTCTTTTGAGATGTAAAATAGTTCTGATTTATTACATCAAGAACTCCGAGAAGCACCAACTCACTTCTTCTCATCCCCCCCGAAATTGAAAAGGAAAGCAACACAATGCCGATCCTTCTCTGGTAATGTTCCCAGGATATGGAACACACTCCCTACTGACCTCAGATGCAACCCCTCCTTCCCTTGCTTCAAAAAGGACCTGAAACTACTGCTCCTCAACCAATACTTCTCTGACCTAGTCAACCAACCTAGGCATCAATAGGTCTCCCCTCTCCCTCTGACTTTCAAGGATGGGGGTTATCTGACTTTTTCATCCGCCTGCGTTTTTCACTCCTTCAATGTATATTTAATTGTGATGTCTTTACTTATATATTTTATGCATCCTCATGTCCTACGATGTAGTGCAACTTTTTCCTTTGTGTGTGTAAAGCGCTCTGATACTCCCAGGTCTAGCTAGCGCTATATACAACTTTATCAATAAATAAATAAAATAAACAAAGAGTGCAAGCATTCTTTAGGAGGCGGAAAGGTACATCACTCGTTCAATATCAAGAGGAGTAAGAAAAGAAAAATATTTCTGCGTTCAGGAATGGTAAAACCAGGTTGCAAAGGTCTGTCAAGTCAGATCTAAAAAATAAGTATTCTTTTTGCATGGCATATTAGCTTCTAACACATAGCAACATTTTAAAACTGGGAAGTTGTAGATTTTGAAAAAAAAATCGAAAAAATGTAATTTCCCCTTTCACTGATATTGAAGCAGAGGCAATTTAGGCATTGGACAACTAAAGTAAAGCCATCTTTAGCTCAAACAATTGAGGGCCTCCCTCCTAAATCAGGTCTGTTGTATGTAAGGCCTCATTGCATCAGTGGCCAATCAGCCTAGTCTACAAGTTAACAATGGTTGGTCTCTATCTTAGAATGTATTGATGTTTTGTATAATGTAAACATTTAACGCACAAATATTTGTTCTTTCCAGAGCACTTTGGTATGATTTGGAAGCCTATCCCACATCATGGCAATTAGATCCAACTGAAGGTCCAAATAGAGAGAGAAGACGTTTGCAGAGGTGTTATCTAAGAATTCCTAGCAAGTATATTCTCAGAGAAAGGTGTAAACCAAAAGGTGATCTTAACATATTTCAGAGTACCTATCTTTAAGACTGCGTGCAGGTGTACAAGAGCTCGATTTAGTAATGTTTTAATTTAAATAAAGCAACATGGTTTCATTATATTGTTTGCTTTAATTTATTTTATTCATGTATTATGATGCAAAATATACACATTGACAATGTTCCCTTTATTTATTTCTTTAGAGGATGTGATCAGACCACCGCTCTCTTACTTAAATGAGGACAACACCAATGGCTTATTTTCTTCTACTGTAAAAGACAAAGCAGCAAGTGAGCTCATAAGGTAATAATATATTTTAATTGAGGATTGTGGCGTCATAACTATTTACTCTATGCTAGATTGAGCAGATGTCTCCTATATTGCAAAATCATTTGTATTCCCCTCCACTTTGTGTATCCCCTGCCCTTTAGCTGTCTTCGTGACTCCTCCCACACTATTGGCTTTGTGCACCTCAGGGTTGGCTCATCACAGAGAACTCGTTCCCAGCCCCTGCCCCCACACTGACACGAGTTTCTTAACTCACCTCCATCGAAATAAACAGGCCATAGCAGCATGCTGCGTTGTTTTTGGTGGGCACCAGCCTATTGCATTGATGTGCGTTCTTCACTTTTGCATGGGTAGTGGAAATTCAGCAAAATACAGCATTGGTTAGAAAAAAAAAACAACAAAAAACAATGGAGGAACCGACCATTATGCCTGCTGTACAGTCTAAATATTCAGCACTATGACGGTCTTCATTCGGTTGTGGGATGAAAAATAATGTCAAGTGTCTGCTCAGTCAGTTAGCTAATTATCAGCGATTATCTGAAAGAGACACGTTAGTGATAGATTCCTTACCTTAGAATATTCCCCAGGCTCAGTCTGGATCTGGAAAGTTTTGTGCTTAGCAGTACCCCTGCGCACCAGTAGGTGGCGATGTGCTGCTCCGCGCCCATCACCGGCGTCATAAGCGCCGGAATGACGTCACGGAGGCTACTTAGACGCCACCCATACGCGCTCACGTCAGTTCTTTGTTTTCCGTGCCGAAAACGCAGATCCGGATTGAGCACGTCCCTCGGTCATTTTTTTACCACTTTTTTGAGACTTTTGTCTCCTTCTCTTGTCTCCTGATGCACGTAGGGATGCCTGGCTTTAAGTCTTGCGGGTCGTGCCGCTGCAATATGTCGGCGGCGGACCCCCATGATATCTGCCTCTACTGCCTTGAGACCGACCATGACTCCCAGGATTGTCGGGACTGGAGTGCCATGGCCCCGAAGGCCTTGAGGGAGGGGCGCTGGAAGCTGCTGGAGGTCCGGCACTCCTCTCACCGCCGCTCCGGGTCTAGGGGCCGTTCGCGGGACCCATCGCGGGACCGGAGCCATCGCTCCTCGGACTATAAGTCTTCACCTTCAGATTCCCGTAAGCGATGCCATAAAAGAAGTCGTACAAGCGTGTTTGCTCTCAGACGTCCCCCCGTCGCTCCCCGGAGGCGGACAAGGGGGACAGGGGCTCTCCGCCCCTGCGGCTCCTCCAGAGCCTGGGAATCCCGCGGCCTACCCACTATACCCAGGTCTGTCGGCGACTCCCGAACAGATGCAAGAGTTTCTTGCTGCCATGGACCGCCTCTATTTAGGCCTCGGGCTCCCGCCAGCTCACCTGCGGGCCCCGCGATCCCGTGTCAAGATCCTGTTGGCCCGGTAGCACCGCCTCTGGCACCGTCCCGGAGCCACTGGGTCCAGCGCGCTCAGCGCCGGCACCACAAGGTGCAGCACCGCTGGCTCTGGCGCTGCCCTTGGCTCCAGCCCCAGCGCCACCCCTGGCTCCACCACAGAAGCCGCACTGGTTGCCGTTTATCCCGCCCCTGTCCCGGTTCTCAGACCATTTTGTTCCGTACTGGGATCCACATTGGGATGCGGCTCTGGTTTGGCCGCTCCCGGCGCCGCTCCCGGCTCCACTGGCCCCCACTCCGGCTCCAGCCCTGCCGCCGGCGCCTTCTACCCCGAAGCCGGATGAGGACTGGGACGGCTCTGAGAACCCCCAGGATTGGGTGGATGACCTTCAAGATGCGGGTGAACTTGATGTGTCTTCTTTCCCGGGGTTTGCCTCACCTCTGCCTATTATGGAGGAGGGTGCTTCCTACACTATGGTGCTGCGTCGAGCTGCGGAGGCTCTCCATCTCGACCTCCCTACGATGGCCCTTAAGACCAACCTCCTTATGGAGGTGCTCCAGACGGCGTCTACGTCGTCGGAACCGCTGATCCATTTCAAGGAGACCCTTACCGAAGTCCTCTTGGGCACTTGGTTCCGTCCGGCCTCGGGAGCACCGGTGGATAAGAATGTGGATAGGCGTCATTGCCCGGCGCCTGATGACCCTGCCTTCTTGACCACTCATCCCACGCCTGGGAGCCTGGTCATTCAGGCCTCGACGGATAAGGACTCTAAGAAGCTGGACCAATATGGCAAGAGGTTGTTCGCCTAGGCAAGCTTGGGGTTGCGGTCAGTTATTACCGCCTGCTTATTGGGCCGTTACTCCCACGCAGTGTGGGATACGGTAGCAGATTTCCTGCCTCAGTGTTCTGAAGAAGTCCAGGCCGTCCTTTCCCAAGCGATTGTGGAGGGCATGGATGCGGCAAAGTTTGCCATCAGGTGTGATCTGGACACGGCTGATTCCTTGGGCAGGGCGATTTCAACGACTGTGGCATTGCGGCGCCATGCCTATTTATGGGCTACCGGGTTCTCGCTTGATGTCCAGAGCTTGCTCATGGACATGCCCTTTGATGGTGTCGCCTCTTTGGTGACAAGGCAGACAGTGCCCTGGAGCGCTTTAAAGACTTGGCAGGCGGGTCAGTCAACCTCCACACCCACTGCTTCCACCTCCAAGCCTTCCTAATCCGAGCTTCAGGGGGCACCCCATGCCAGTATGAGGTAGGGTTCGCCACCACCTCCACCACTGGCGCAAAATCACATCGGACAAGTGGGTGCTGCAGATAATCTGCCAAGGTTACTCGCTCCCCTTTCTGTCCTCCCCTCCAGTCATGCCACTTCGATGCCACTGCATGTCAGGGGATCATTTGGCACTTCTCCGCCAGGAAGTCACGGCCCTCCTGGTCAAGGGGGCTGTGAGAAGTTGGCCTGATATATGATGCTCACTAGTTCTAGTGATCACCTTGTATCAGTCCAAACAACCCTTATGGTGATTGGTTGTAAGTCAACCTTATAGACCAGCTATCCTAATGGTAGCATGGACAAAGCAGTCTTAGGCTAAACTCTTTTGGCATGTGAAGCCAGCTGTTTTACCACATATAACCCCTTGAATACCAGATGAAAGGACACCACACAGGTTGTTATGAAAATAAACAATATATTTATTAATAACAAACACCTCTGAACTCTTTATGAGATCAGAGGGCTAAGCACATAACAATAATCTTCAGAAAAATACAATAGTCGCACAAATTACAATGGTGCCCTAGGGGCACGACAAACCATATACTAAGTAAATGGGTTAAGGAAATTGATAGAGGAAATGGAGCTGCCCAGAGGCTGTAGGATCGCTGGGACTACACTACCCTAACCTTAGGTAAGTAGCAGGAGGCCCACGGGACGCGTGTGCAGAGTGTGAACTCACACGCGAGATGCGGAACAAAGTCAATGGGCAGAACAAATTACGAAAAGGTAAGTAAAAGACAGTTCCTACTAGTTACGACTAAAACGACAGGATACCTGGACACTAGGAGAGTCAATCTACCCTTGAGCACCGAAATGCTCTCGTTACCTCACCCACGGGCTGCGGGTGCATAGGTGTGAAAGTGTGTCGGGTTTCCGCGTCGAAGTCAATGGAGCCTTGAAGAAAGATGCTGCAGGCGACCAGGAGGAAGATGTCCGAAGCGATCCACGGGTGGATCGAGGAAGATGAAGACCTGAAAGCAGAGGGGACAATGTTCAAAGTCACTAGCCAGTGACCGGTGTGGAACCAGGAAGGAACCAGATGTTGTCGTCGCGATCAAATAAAGAGTGGACGCTTGACTCTGCAGCCACGTGGACCAGGAGGTGTCTTCGACGACCAGGATGGAGGCACGAGCTGTCCCACGCAGGCTCTCGCTGTCGGCGGTGTCTGTTCCGGATTCGGCGTCAACAGGCCTTGGCAAAGGCAACCCACGCGGTGAGTGGAAAAGGCGTCTGCTGCGGACCAGGAGGGTCCGGGGTGCTCCTCTTTTGGAAGGGAGCAAGGGCCAGTCTGGAGCAACCAGACCAGCAGTGTAGTTTTCGTGGATCGTCGTCTAGGAGGCCACTAGCCAGCCGGCAAGTGACCAGACAACGCGTCGAGCAGCAACCAAGCAAAAGGGCCCCACGCAGATCTCGTGGATGCTGGAGGGTTGGTCTTCGGTGCAGGAGTTGCTCGGGGCTGGGGCTTCTCAATCCCCAAAGCACTTACTCGAGGATGACTCAGAAGTCGTGCTGGGAGCGAAGTGCAGTTTCTTCAAGATGGCCGGTCCCACGTGTCTCGTCGCACCCACGGATCTCAGCTATGCTGCAGATAGGTAGAGGTCGGAGAGGTCTGGAAGTCCGGATCTCGTCGTGCTCTGAAGTCTGGTTCCGGCAGGAAGGACGACAAAGTGAACTGCTAGGACGCTTGATGGTGCCTGCAGTTGCAGGGTGGACACTCCTTGCCCACAAGGGAGATTCTTCAGTCTTCTGTGCAGCAGAACGTTGAAGTCCAGAGTTTCTTCTTTCTAGAGTTGTTCAGGATAATCTAATTTGGAATGGGACCAGCTCCTACCTTTATTCTCCTAAAGGGGGCTGTACTATGACTAGGTCCCTCCTATGGGTGGGACCAGGAAGGGGGGTGGTTACCTTTGTCCGGTTTCGCGCCAGAGCTGGGGCTGGAGTGCCCCAGCAACTGGTTTGAACCGGGGTATGCACAGGGACACCTTGTGTGCCCCAGGCATGTTTCAGCCTGTCCTACCTCAATACACAAAATCCTGTCTGGGGTGGTGCTAGCACCTCCCAAGGCAGGAAACCCTTTGTCCAGGCCTCCCTCGCTGGAAGGACTCCCAGCAGCAGGAGGCCAGACTTGTGTCTGTGGTGGCAGCATCCATTTTGTGATGCTGAGGCTCTGCTTAACTTTAACAGGGGTTCACAGTTACATACATGTCTTATCCCTCTAGAAGGGTTGAATGCTACCCCCGTCGCCAGAACTGGCGAGGGGGTAGTATTCTAAAGCGTATGACACCTTACACGACATGTTTTCATAATGCTATACAAAAGTAATAACCGCGAGGATTATAATGCACTTAAGAGTATATGGTATAGCGTTATCATGGAACAGCTATAAGGACTTGGTTCCGCAAGCTGCAGACAGGCTCAGCTCATGCTAGAGCACCATCTCACATAATTCCAAGCACTCTGCCTTCAGGATTGATAAGGCCTGCCATAGGAGTGACTGATAGGAGTATAAGTGTCCATTTTGGGGTTAGATATAGGTATACTATATCTACAGCAAAGTGTGATTACACCACCTTGCCCCAGCTGTCTTACCAGCCAGTTATGTCAGTTTTGGGTAGCCAGCCAGGGGTGGCATAATACATGCTGCAGCCCCTGGTAGGCCTTGGGTGCACTTATGCCCTGGGTACCTATGGTACACTGTACAAGGACTTACAAGAGTGACCCAATACCAATTAGATATGTACCTAAGGTACATGGAGTCCATTTTAACAGAGAGAGCAGGAAGCCTGGGGTCCTGAATAGCAGGATCCCAGGCCAACTAAGTCAAAAACCAGCTAAACACTAGGCAAAACGTTGGGGGTAACCATAGTCAGATATCCACCTTCCTACAGGGGCCATCGAGTACTTTCCCAATCAGGAAGTATGGAGTGGTTGTTATTTCCACTACTTTCTGGTCCCCAAGAAGGACAAAGGGGGCCTGCGCCCCATCTTGGACCTCCGGGACGTCAATCACTTCCTCCAGAAGGAGAAGTTCAAGATGCGGACTCTGGCTCAGGTCCTGACTGCCCTGGACCCTGGAGACTGGATGGTAGCGTTGGACTTGCAGGACGCCTATTTTCACATCCCCGTCCAGCCGGCCCACCGGTGTTACCTGTGGTTCATGGTAGGCCAGGAGCCTTTTCAGTTTGCCGTGCTCCCTTTTGGCCTTACCAGCACCCCTCGGGTGTTCACGAAAGTGATGGCGGTGGTCGCTGCTCATCTGTGCAGTTCGGGGTGTCGGTCTTCCCCTACCTCGACGACTGGCTGTTGAAGGCGGGTTCGCCCCAGGCAGTCGTCTCCCACCTCCAGACTACGGCTGACCGTGGTTCTGTATTCGATGCTGGTTCGGGATAACCTCCCGAGCAGCGAGTCCAGGATATTCAGGCTATGATTCCACTCTTTCAGCCTCTAACCCGGGTTTCAGTCAGGATGACCCTCCGGCTTCTGGGCCTGGTGGCCTCCTTCATCCTGCTGGTGACGCATGCCAGATGGCATATGTGAGCTCTGCAGTGGGACCTGAAGTTCCAGTGGGGACAGCATCAGAGCAACCTGTCCAATCTCGTCCAGATCTCGGAGGGCGGTGCACGACAGTTGCAGTGGTGGCTCATGAATCGCAACTGGGTCAGTGACAGATCCCTCTCCCTTCCCCAACCGGAGCACACAGTGGTGATGGATGCGTCCTTCCTGGGATGGGGAGGGCACATGGGAGAGGTGGAGATCAGAGGCCTCTGGTCTCTGGCGGAGTCCTCGCTCCATATCAACCTTCTGTTGCTGCGGGCGATCCGGCTTGCACTAAAGGCATTCCTTCCCTCTGTACGGGGAAGTGTAGTGCAGGTGTTCACGGACAACACCACCGCCATGTGGTACTGCAACAAACAGGGCGGGGTGGGGTCGTGGACCCTCTGTCATGAGGCTCTGCGCCTTTTGACATGGCTGGAACACCAGGGCGTCACCCTGGTGGTTCAACACCTGGCAGGTTCCCTGAACGCCAGCGCAAACAAACTCAGCCACAGATGCATGATGGATCACGAATGGCGTCTGAACTCGGGCGTTGCCCAAGGTCTCTTTCAGCAGTGGGGAGAGCCTTGGTTAGATCTTTTTGCCACCGAAGAGAACACGCAATATCATCAATTCTGCGTATTGGAATTTCCAAGATGGCACTCGCTTGGAGACGCTTTTCTTCGCTAGTGGAGCTGCGGTCTGTTGTACGCCTTTCCGCCTATACCACTTCTGCCCAGAGTGCTGAAGAAGATCAGGCGAGACTGGGCCCAAGTCATCCTTGTGGCTCCGGACTGGATACGAAGATACTGGTATCCCGAGCTACTCATCATGTCAGTCGATCCTCCGATTTGTCTGCCTCTTCAGGAGGACCTTCTGTCGCAGCAGCAGGGGACGGTCCTCCACCCGAACCTGTCCAGTCTCCACCTACATGCGTGGAGATTGAGCGGCGACAGTTGAGGCCATTTGACTTGCCTCCTGAAGTCTGTGATGTGATTCTGGCAACCAGGTGTCCCTCCACAAAAACGGTATATGCCTCAGGTGGAACAATTTTGTGGCATGGTGCACAGCAAAGGCTGTGGATCCACTCTCTGCCCCCCTTTCAGAGGTTCTCCTCTTCCTTCTGTCTCTTTCCCAGCAGGGCTCTGCTCTGGGACCTCTCAAGGGCTACCTCTCGGCCATTTCATCCTCCGGCTTCCGGGCTTGGTGGCATCCTGAATCCTGCTGGTGACGCATGCCAGATGCCATATACGAGCTCTGCAGTGGGACCAGAAATTCCAGTGGGCACAGCATCAGGGCAACCTGTCCAATCTCGTCCAGATCTTGGAGTGCACTGCACGACAGTTGCAGTGGTGGCTCATGAATCGCGACTGGGTCAGTGACATATCCCTCTCCCTTCCCCAACCGGAGCACACAGTTGTGACGGATGCGTCCCTCCTGGGATGGGGAGGCCACATGGGAGAGGCGGCGATCAGAGGCTTCTAGTCTCCGGCGGAGTCCCGGCTACATATCAACCTTCTGGAGCTGCGGCAATCCGGCTTGCACTAAAGGCATTCCTTCCCTCTGTCTGGGGAAGTGTAGTGCAGGTGTTAACGGACAACACCACCGCCATGTGGTATTGCAACAAACAGGGCGGGGTGGGGTCATGGACCCTATGTCAAGAGGCTCTGCGCCTCTAGACATGGCTGGAACATCAAGGCATTACCTTGGTGGTTCAACACCTGGCAGGTTCTCTGAACGCCAGGGCAGACAAACTCAACAGCCGGTGCATGGTGGATCCCGAGTGGCGTCTGAACTCGGATGTGGCGAAAGGTCTCTTTCTCCAATGGGGAGAGCCCTGGCTAGATCTATTCTCCACCAAAGAGAACCCACAATGTCATCAGTTCTGTACGTTGAACTTTCCAAGGCGGCACTCGCTCGGAGACGCTTTTTGTCTCGAGTGGAGCTGCGGTCTGTTGTATGCCTTTCCGCCTATACCACTTTTGCCCAGAGTGCTGAAAAAGATCAGGCGCGACTGGGCCCAAGTTAGTCTTGTGGCTCCGGACTGGGCTCGAAGAGTATGGTATCCCGAGCTACTAAGTATGAGTATCGATCCCCCGTTCCGTCTGCCTCTTCAGGAGGATCTTCTGTCCCAGCAGAAGGGAACAGTCCTCCACCCGAACCGGTCCAGCCTCCACCTCCATGCGTGGAGATTGAGCGGCAACAGTTGATGGTGTTCGACCTGCCTCCTGAGGTCTGTAATGTCATTCTGGCAGCCAGGCGTCACTCCACTAAAATGGTATACGCCTGCCGATGGAACAAATTTGTGGCGTGGTGCGCAGCAAAGGCTGTGGATCCCCTTTCTGCCCCTCTTTCTGAGGTTCTTCTATTCCTCCTATATTTGGCCCAGCAGGGCTCTGCTCTGGGCCCTATCAAAGGCTATCTCTCAGCCATTTCTGCCTTCCTGAGGCTCCCTGATCAGCCTTCTCTTTTTAAGTCCCCGGTTGTTAACCACTTTCTCAAGGGCATTACACACACATTTCCTCCCGTGCCCTTCATAATGACTCAATGAGACTTAAATCTTGTCTTGAATTTTCTGCTGTGCGCTCCCTTTGAGCCTCTTCATAACTGTCCTTTACATCTTCTTTCTCTTAAGACATCTTTCCTGGTTACTATCACCTCTGCCAGAAGAGTGAGTGAGCTCCAGGCCCATTTTTCCAAACCTCCTTTCCTTTCCGTTCATCCTGACAAGGTGATTTTAAGGACCCGTCCTTTTTTTCTGCCAAAGGTTGTCACACCCT
Source organism: Lissotriton helveticus (assembly GCF_964261635.1). Classification (NCBI taxonomy): domain Eukaryota; kingdom Metazoa; phylum Chordata; class Amphibia; order Caudata; family Salamandridae; genus Lissotriton; species Lissotriton helveticus. The sequence goes on along the minus strand of NC_136067.1, from coordinate 1,152,031,298 downwards.
TCCACATCGGCCAGACCATCACTTTGCCCACCTTCTTTCTGCGCCCGCATCCTTCAAGAGAAGAGGAGAGGCTCCACCGTCTGGACCGAAAACGTGCGCTCGCTTTCTATCTACAGCGTACACCGCAGTTCTGGGTGGATGACCAGCTTTGTCTTGGCTACGTGGGTGCCAAGCAAGGTCGGGCTGTGCACAAACAGACCATCTCCCGGTCGGTCGTTCTGTGCATCAAAGCATGTTACTCCTTGACCAAGAAAGAGCCTCCTGTAGGGCTGCATGCCCATTCGACCAGGCCAACTGCATTCACTACTCCCTTGGGATGTGGCGTTCCCTTGCAGGACATTTTTCTGATAGATACATCTGCCAGTGAATTCCTCACCTTGTGAATATCCCCCTGCGTCAGCAACGTTCGGAAAACTCTTTTGTAGCATGCCGGCGTGGACGACGTCACAGGAGCACGGCATCGCGCGCGACTCCTGCTGACGTCACCCACCCCTTATTAGACCTACGTCGGCGTGATGACATCAGTTCCCTTTTTTCCGTGTCATCGACGCTAACGGTTTCTTGGGATCTCTTGTGTTGCGGATAGTAACTTGGTTGCTATTTGTGTGTTTCTGTATCTTTTCGAGCTGTTGTCTTTCGTCGAAGATGTCGTCGAAGAAGAAAGGGTTTAAGCAGTGCGGATCGTATGCCAGGATGATGTCCATTACCGATCCACATAAGGATTGCTTGTGGTGTCTGGGCTCGGACCACGATGTCGGAGGCTGTCGTTCCTGTTCCAAGATGAACCCGAAGGCTCTGCGTGAACGAGAGGCTAAACTCCTTCTAGCCAAGGTAAAAGGGAAGGATGCCAAGAGGTCTTCGAGGTCAAGATCCAGACGCTCAAGGTCGAAGTCGAGATCGAGGTCGAAGTCGAGGTCTCGATCAGAGTCGGTGTCGAAGTCGGCTTCGGGACATGCTTCGAGTTCTTCGAAGAAAAAACATAAGAGGAAGAAGCATAGCTCGAGGCACCATTCCGGCAGGGAGTCGGACTCGAAGAAGAGGTCTTCGTCTCGTAAGCATCATAAAGACTTTGTCTCCCTCGCCATCTCGTGAGCCTGAAGGTGAAGCCTCGCCTTTTCAGTCCCGAGCACCATCTCCGGGACCGGATCCGTGTCTGTCTTCTGCACATGAGGAAGAAGACGTGGAAGAGCCTCAGGCTTCGGCGACTCCGGTGCATCATCCAGAGGAACAGGAGGGTCAAGAAGAACCGATTACAGTGCAGCCTCCTACGGAGAAGCCATTGGGTTTGTACCCTCCGTTTCCTGGTCCTGGGCAGGACCGCTCGCATTTCCTTAAAGCTATGTATGGCGTGTATGCGAATGCGAGAGCAATGTACCCCACTGGTGCACCGGCTGGTCCCATGGGTCCGTTGTCGTACAACTTGGGTGTCCATCAAGCTTACGCTCCGGCGCCTTTTATGCCGGCGCCATATCCACCTTGGCTTGGTTCGACGCCGCCGAGGTCATCGACTCCGCACACGGCTTCGCCGGCTCCGGAGCGACCTCAGGATCGGATTCGAGACTCGATGCCGGTTCCAGCTTCCCATTCTCCAGCTGTTCCAGCTCCTCACTCGACGCCGGCCCGACTCCGTCGGAGTCGCTACCGGATCCGACGACTTCGGTTAAGTTGGAGTGGTCGAGGCGTAGAGCTCAGCATCTCTTGGAAGAGAAGGAATATGAGGATGCTGAAGTGGAGGAAGGTGAACTTCAGGATCAGGAAGATTATTTTGAGGAGTTGTATGGTGCAAGTGGTTTGGAATTTTCGCCTGAATGGGGTTTGCCTGCAGTTTCTGATGCACCCTCTAAGGATGTGGCTCCATACCATGTTGTGATTAAAAAGGCTGCAGAATTTCTGAACTTGACTTTGCCTTCTGTGGAGTTTTAATCAAACATCCTTACTGAGGTTCTGCATTCACCTTCTTCTGTTGTTGAGCCGACTCTCCCGTTCACTGAGGCTCTCACTGAACCGATATTGGAAGTCTGGAAAAAGCCTTTGACGGCTCCTGCAGTGTCTAGAACAGTGGCGAGACGCTATAGGGTGGCCCCTGGTGACCCTGAGTTCTTATCTTCTCATCCTTCGCCGGAAAGTCTGGTTGTTCAGGCGGCTTGCTCAAAGAGGACGGCAGGTGCTTTTCCCCAGGTTCCAGGGGATAAGGACTCTAAAAAGTTGGATCAGAATGCTAAGAAGGTATTCTCGTCAAGTAGCATGGCCCTGAAATCGACAAATGCTACTTGTCTGCTGGGCAGATATGTACATGCTGTAATGGACACGGTTAAGCAGTTATCATCTAAGCTTCCGGAGGAAGATAGGAAGAACTTCAATGAGGTAGTGTCTGACACGCTGGCTGCGGCTCGCCAGGTGATTCAGAGTGACATGGACACGGCGGACTCTGTGGCTAGAATAATGGGATCTTCAGTCGCCACTAGAAGGGCTGCTTGGTTAAAATAATCCGAATTTTCGACTGATGTCCAGGCTGCTCTGTTGGATTTGCCTTTTGATGGCACTGGCCTTTTTGGAAAGAAGGCTGACGCTGCCTTAGAAAGATTCAAAGGTAGCAGGGCGACTGCAAGGTCTTTGGGCTTACAGACTAGAGGCTCTACCACCAGGAAATTCAGGGGTTTTGGAAGGTCTACTTTTCGTACCTATAAGCAGAGCCAACAGCAGCAGCAACGGCAGAATCCTTTGTACAAGTCCTATAGAGGTGGACAAAGGGGTCGTGCCCGTGGTCGTCAAGCCTCCTCCTCAACTTCCTCCTCTAATACCCACCCCCCACCTACATCAGCAAAGCAGCCCTAGATCCACCATTCTGGATCATGCGGGTCCTGTAGGGGGTCGGCTTACCTATTTTCTACAAGATTGGGAATCGGTTACATCAGATCTTTGGGTTCTCAATCTCGTAAAGAATGGGTATGCTCTTCCCTTTCGGGAATTCCCCCCCAATTACCCTCCTTGCCAAGGTTATTGTTCGCAGGACCACCTGCTTCTCTTGCAGGAAGAAGTCCTGGGACTTTTCAGAAAGGGTGCGATAGAGGTGGTTCCGGAGCAGGAAAGGGGTCAGGGATGCTACTCCCGGTATTTCCTGATCCCCAAGAAGGATGGCAGGCTTCGTCTAATCCTGGACCTCAGGGTTTTGAACCTCTTTCTCAAACAGGAGAAGTTCAAGATGCTCACTCTTGGGCAGGTTCTTCAGGCGCTGTTGGAAGAAGACTGGATGGTGTCGATCGACTTGCAGGATGCCTATTTTCATATTCCGATCCTGAAGTCGCACAGGAAGTATCTCCGTTTTACGGTGGGTTCGCAACACTACCAGTTTGCGGTCCTTCCGTTTGGACTTACTACTGCGCCTCGAGTCTTCACCAAGGTGATGGCAGTTGTGGCTGCGCATCTCAGAAGGTCGGGGATTCCAGTGTTCCCCTATCTGGACGACTGGCTGATCAAAGCAGAGTCGCCAGAGAAGGTGCTCCACCATCTGCAAGAGACAACTCAGTTGTTGCACAGGTTGGGTTTTTCGATAAATGTACCCAAGTCTCACCTGGTGCCCTCCCAGCGCAACCTGTTCATAGGTGCGGTACTGGACACAACTGTGTGTCGTGCATTCCCTCCTCCTCAAAGGATTCGCGACATACAGGAAATGATACTTTTGTTTCACAATGGAACGGTCGTTCCAGTCCTGAAGGTCCTTCGTCTGCTTGGTCTTATGGCTTCTTGCATTCTGTTGGTCAACCATGCACGCTGGCATATGAGGGCACTCCAGTATTGCCTCCGCAGGCAGTGGTATCAGCACAACGGAGATCTCAGGGAGTCAGTGAGGATCTCCAGAGAAACTGCGGCGGATCTGTCTTGGTGGGGCGTGGAAGGCAATCTGTCTCAAGGAAAGCCTTTTCAACTGCCTCCATTGGTGGCCACAGTGATCACCGATGCATCCTCTCTAGGGTGGGGTGGGGTGCTCATCTGGGGGATCTGGAGGTCAAGGGTCTTTGGTCTCCAGAGGAAAGGTTGCTTCACATCAACCTTCTTGTAGGAGAGTAGGGTCTGCTTTCCTATGGTCACCCCAATTTTTGCTTTTTGCTTCACTGGTTTTCGACTTAATGTGGCTGTGGGCCTGCTAATCAGACCCTCAGCCTGCTCTTCTCTCTCTAAATTCACATACATGTACTTTAGGTACATCACCAATTGGGTATTGAATCATCTTGTGAGCCCTGTACAGTGTACTATAGGTACCCAGGGTATAGGTGCATCACAGGCCTACCAGGGGCTGCGGCATATCTTTTGCCACCCCCGGCTGGCTATCCAGACAGACACAACTGGCTGATCACCCAGCTGGGGCAAGGTCGTGTAATCACCCCTTGCTTAGATATAGTATACCTATACCTATATCTAAACCTATATCTGGACACATATGCACCTATACGTCACTCCTATGGCAGGCCTTAACAATCCCTGAGGCAGAGTGCTTGGTTTTATGTGAGATGGTGCTCTAGCACGAGCTGAGCCTGTCTGCAGCTTTCGGAACCATTTCCTTATAGCTGTTCCAGGGTATTGCCATACCATATACTATATATATAAGTGCATTATAATTAGGCTTTCCTGTTTTCAGTTTCTATTTTTGGTAAATTCTGGTGGGGTTTTTTCAGTGATTTCAATATCTTAAAAAACAGTTGTTATCAGTGGTTACACATTTCCTCGCCACTAAAAACAGCAGAAAAAGTGTTTTTCCGGTGTTTAATGCAACATTTAACTTTTATTATTGCTTGCTTTCTGCACTGATAGAACATGGTATATAGACAGTGTATGTATAGTGTATATGAGGTCCAAATAGATTTTTGCAAATTAAACTTATTGTAGTACACCATACAATACTTCTTCAGTGAATCTTTGATCATGTGCACTCGCTCTTTCCTTCCCATGTAAAATTCTGTGAAAAGGCCCTTGAGACGGGCAATGCCAAAACAGCCAGCACACAATTTGTTAACTCTGGCCACTGACATAGCTTTCCATGCCAATACTGGTGCACTTGAACATTGCGATTCTCATGGCAGGTTCTGCAATATTTGCATTGAGCTGGGCGCTCATGCCCTCAGAGTTATTGAAGCGGTCAAAAATGAAGCAGCACTTTTGAAACTACGGAGGAAATTCCCCTTTACTGAAGGGATCTAGAACTTGTACAGAGAACCACTGTGCAATTTCATTGATTTCAAATGCCATTGGTGGGGAAGGGGCATTTCTATGCATCATTGCAAGCCATTTCTCATACATTGTAAAATAAACGTTCCTGAATTGCTCAACATAGCTTTACTTACCAAGTGGCAAGCACTCTAACATGGAACATGTTGCAGTGCCAAAGTCCCTAAAGGTGTCACCAAGCCAACTCTCAAGGAGATGTTTCACATCTACACCAATTATGCTGAACACTTGGCAGACAAGGGTTTTTTCAGACTCTAGTTTTTTTAATATGTCCTCTACAGCAGTTATGTTTTCCTGTAAAAATCTAATAGTGCAGTAGAGTGTACTTTTTCACATCACTATCAATATGCGACCAAAGATCCTCACATTGCTTGCCTTTGGCATCATCACTCAGCAAAAATTCTGTAAACGGTTGCCACATGGATAATATAGCATTCATAGCCCCTTGGACTGAGAACAATCAGCTAAAGGACACAGTTGGTATGACTCTTTCTTTGATGCCACACAAAGCAAGAAATTATATATATTTGCATTTTATTTCCTGTGCATAAGAAAACAGTGTACCAGAATGGACTAAAAAGTAAACAGCATCCCTCATTAACTCTGAAGATTGTAAAGATGCTTTCAGCACACCATCTATCAAGTGGCAAGGATCTCCTACAGGGAATCAGTTCGGCTCGGGTATCAATTTTGACAGGTCATCACACAACTTTGTTATATATGTAGCTGAATCACTGCAAATACAAACAATATCATTCAAATCGTTGTTGAACTTGGAAAGAACCTTTTTTGCAGAGCATTTCAAGTGACACTGCGCTCCATGTTTACCAAACATCTAGTGTCATGTTTTCACCACTATCCCAGATGCTTGGTGATAGCGCTCTATATAAATATACTTGTCACTATACCTTGCATTGGATATTTAAAGCCTGAGGTGTTGGGAATTCACCTACTGTCAATACTGACCCACTAGAAACTGTGGGCTGATGTATTAAGGGTTTTTACCCATTCTCTGTGGGTAAATGTGATGACACATATTAGGAAAGATTCTTATGAAACCAGCCATCAGTGAAAGAATGAAACACAGCCAAAATATCAAATATGCTTTTGATATTTCCTGATGCTCTACAGTTTATAAAATAATTAAACGAGACCTAAAACTTGCTTCTAAACCCTGCATCTTTAGACCAAAGACCACAAAACTGAAAAAAGCAAAAGGAAGAAGAAACAATATTTTAGTGGCATCCCTAAACATCAAATCTCAAGCCGAATAATGTTAGCACAGTCTTTCTTACTGCTAGCTTGCATAACAAAGTTACATTGTATTGGCACCTTCAGGAAGAAAAAAAATGACTCTTTAACTCTCTTTTTCCTTTCTTTGAATGGCATTTAGTTTGTGCAGGTGTTTTTTTAGTGTTTATATGTTTTCACTGGTGAGGGCTATTTCTCTTTCAGTGGGGTTTCATCAGTTATTATAGGTTTAAACCTAAAACCCCACAGCCTAATTATAATCCTCACGGTTATTGCTAACTTTGGTTTGGCTTTATCAAAACATGTCGTGTAAGGTGTCATACACTTTGGAATACTACCCCCTCGCCAGTTCTGGCGACGGGGGTAGCATTCCACCCTTCTAGAGGGAGAAGACATGTTACTTTACTTAAATGCGGTTAAATCTAACCAGAGCCTCAGCATCACAAAATGGATGCTGCTGCCACAGACACGGATCTGGCCTCCTGCTGCTGACTGAATAGTGGATTGAGGCAGGCAGGGAGAGTAAAACTAGACGCTGCCTGGGGGGCACAAGGCTCCTCATGCATAGCCCGGTTCAAACCGGTGCTGGGGCACTCCAGCCCCAGCTCTGACGCGAAACTGTAACCACCCCCTTCCTGGGTCCCACCCATAGTAGGGACCTAGCAGGTAATCCAGCCCCTTGATTTGGAATAAAGGTAGGAGCTGTGTCCATAGACTTTAGATAATCCTGACTGAAACTTTGATACAGAACTCTGGACCCTTCGACATCCCGCTTGACGTGGAAGACTGAAGAATCTCCCTTGTGGTCAAGGAGTGACCACCATGTGCAAACAGGCACCATCCTGCGCCCAACGGTTTGCTTTGTTGCAGCTCCAGTCGGAGCTCGAGCGACAGAGATCGACAAGAACCGGATTCCCAGACATCCAACAGCCTGATCCACAGCAAAGCTGAGACCCGTGGAGGCGATGTGAGACGTGCGACCGGCCATCTTGAAAAGACTGCGAAGTGCTGACCGTGCAGCTCCTGAGGTATCCTCGAAGCTGTGCATTGGGGTTTGAGAAGCCCCAGCCCCGAGCAGCTCGTGCACCGAAGAATACCCCTCCACACTCACCGAGTGCTGCGTGGGGCCCTTTTGCATTTTCCTGCTCAACGCGTCTGTCCGGTCACTTGCCTGTTGGCTAGTGGCCTCTACGACGATGATTCTTTGAAACTACTCTGCTAGTCGGGTTGCTCCAGACTGGCCCTCGCTCCCCTGAAAAGGAGCCACCTCTCTGACCTTGCTGGTCCGAGTAAGAAGCGATCTGCAGTTCCTGCGTGGGTTGCATTTGCCAAGGCCTGTTGACTCCGATCCGGAAGCCGACACCGCCGACAACGAGTGCCTTCGTGGGACAGCTCGTGATCCACTCCTGGTCATCCTCGATGCCCCAGAGTCCACGTGGCAGCGGAGACAAGCTTCTCGACAACCACCTGATTGCGCCCAACATCGCCTGGTTCCTTCCTGGTGCCATCCTGGTCACTGGCTAGTGACCCAGACTCTGTCCCCTCTGCTTTCAGGTACTCTACATCTTCGATCCACCCTTGGATCCAACCGGACTCTTCTCTCCTGGCTGCCTGCAGCATCTTCATCTCCAGGCTCCATAGATCTCCACGACGAAACCCGACACACTTTGGCACCTACGCACCCGCTTCCTGTGGGTGAGGTAACGATACAACAGCGGTGCTCCTGTAGTGGTTTACACCTCTAGTGTCCTAGTTTTAAGTGGCTAAGTTCTAGTCCAGTCGGAAGACTTCCAAAGCAGTAACTTTATAACTTTTACGCACCATTGACTTTGCATTGGTGCATGCGTGTGCTTTTAGCGCTGCACCCGAATCCCGCGGGCTACTCCCGTCCTAACTACAGTTAGTCCGGTGTAGTCCCAGCGATTCCCAAGGCCCTAGGCCTTACCATTGTTCGTAAAGTGATTCTTATACCACTTATTTAGTATATGGTTTAAGTGGCCACCGGGCCTATCCATAATTGTGCAACTTTTGTATGTTTAACTGTGCTTTTGTTTAAACGCTTGTGCCTCTGCACTCATAAAGAGTACAGAGGATTATTCTAGTAATAAATACATATATTTTTATAATATATAACTTGTGTGGTGTCCTTTCATTTGATATTACAGGATTGCATATGGTAAAACAGCTGGCTTCACATGCCCTCTTGAGTTAAGCCTAAGACTGCTTCGTCCATGCTACCACTAGGATAGCTTGTCTATAAGGTTGACTTTACAACCACCACCATAAGGGAATGTTTGGACTGATACAAGGTGCTCACTAGAATAGTGAACATCATACATCAGGCCAACTTCTCACACTTCTGGAATTGCGGGCCATATGTTTGGCACTCAAGGCCTACCTCACTTCCCTTCGCGGTCGGTCGGTTCAAGTCCTGACGGACAACACCACCGCGATGTGGTATGTCAACAAGCAGGGAGGAGTTGGGTCGTGGTGTCTCTGCAGAGAGGCTCTGCGTCTCTGGTCCTGGGTTCAGGATCATCAGATTTGTCTGATGGCAAACCATCTGGCCGGGGTTCTGAACGTACATGCAGACAATCTCAGTCGGAAGTTCTCGGCCGACCACGAGTGGAGGCTTCACCCAGAGGTGGTTCGTCACATCTTCCGGACGTGGGGGACTCCTCAGGTGGCCCTGTTTGCCACTCACGAGAATGCTCACTGTCCGTCATTCTGCAGCCTTCAGTTTCCGATGCAAGGAGCACTGGGGGACGCGTTTCAGTTGAGTTGGGACTCGCAACTCCTTTACGCGTTTCCTCCCATACCCTTGATTCCTCGGGTTCTGAGGAAGATTCGCCAAGACCGGGCCCAAGTTATATTGATCGCCCCGGATTGACCCAGAAGGGTGTGGTATACAGATCTTCTCCACCTCTCCTCGTGCCCGCCGCTCCGTCTCCCTCACAGGGCAGATCTCCTCTCCCAGATGGAGGGGCAGGTTCTACACCCCCACCTCCAGACCTTGCACCTTCATGCCTGGAGATTGAACGGGGCAACCTGAGTTCCTTTTCTCTCCCGCACGATGTGGTGGATGTCATCTTGTCGGCCAGGAGTGACTCCAACAAGTCCATTTATTCTTATAGATGGTTGAAATTTGTTGCTTGGTGCGGGGAGAAGTCCGTTGACCCTTTAAGGGCTCGTTTGTCCAATATACTACAATTTGAACTGTCCTTGGCCCAGCAAGGTTTTGCAGTGGCAACTATCAAAGGTTATTTGTCGGCCTTATCGGCTTTCTTTTGTTTGACAGACCAGCCCTCTTTATTTAAATCACCTATTGTTTTGCGTTTCATTAAGAGCCTTACCAATAAATTTCCTCCTACACCTTTTATTGTACCTCAATGGGACTTGAACCTTGTTCTTACGTTCTTGATGGGTTCGCCTTTTGAACCCTTGCACTCATGTCCCTTGAGACTTTTGTCTTTTAAGACTATTTTTCTGGTGGCAATTACCTCGGCAAGGAGGGTTAGTGAGCTTCAAGCTCTTAGCTCAAAGCCCCATTCTTGACCATTCATGCTGAACGAATGGTTCTCAGGATCAGGGCTGCTTTTCTGCCTAAGGTGGTTACTCCTTTCCATTTAGGACATTCCGTTACCCTCCCTACCTTTTATCCTCCCCTCACCCTTCCAAGGAGGAGGTGAGGCTTCATCGCTTGGACCCTAAGAGGGCGGTGAGTTTCTACCTGGACAGGACAATGGAGTTCTGGTTGGATGACCAGCTGTTCGTTGGATTTGCTGGCTGCAGGAAAGGTAGATCGGTGCACAAGCGCACTCTTTCAAGATGGATAATATTATGCATCAAGATCTGCTACTCCCTGGCGGGTAAGGACCCTCCTGAGGGTATTAGAGCTCACTCTACTAGAGCAAGGTCTGCTACTTCTGCTTTATCTAAAGGTGTACCTGTTGAGGATGTTTGCAGAGCCGCGACTTGGTCCTCCGTCCACACTTTCGCAAAGCATTACTGCTTGGATACCGAGGTGAGGAGGGATGACCACTTTGCGCATTCTGTTCTCCAGGATTTTCTGGTATAGGAGAGTGGACACCCTCCTCCGGGAGTGGGGACTGCTGTGGGACTCTATTCACAAGGTGAGGAATCCACTGGCAGATGTATCTATCAGAAGAACAAGTTACTTACCTTCGGTAACGCTTTTTCTGGTAGATACAGTATCTGCCTGTGGATTCCTCACTGACCCACCTGCCTCCCCGTTGTCCACTCTGCTATACCTGAGTTTATGTATTTTTATGTATATTTGTATTTGTATATATATTGGGTTTTTCATACCTTTGCTACGCACTATGTGTGCAGTTTTGATTTGTATGTACTATGTACACTGTATATTTGTATATCTGCTGTCATTGGTCCGTCCGGGTGCCTCAAAGGCACGGAAAAAAGGGCGGAACTGATGTCATCACGCCGACGTAGGCCTAATAAGGGGTCGGTGATGTCAGCCTGAGTCGCGCGTGATGCCGTGCTCCTGTGACGTCGTCCACGCCGGCATGCTACAAAAGAGTTTTCCAAACGTTGCTGACGCAGGGGGATATTCACAAGCTGAGGAATCCACAGGCAGATACTGTATCTACCAGAAAAAGCGTTACCGAAGGTAAGTAACTTGTTCGTCAGGCAGCTACGCTGGCCTCGCTGCACACGTTTACCAAGCACTCCTGCCTTGACAGTCCGGTCCGGAGATACGGTTTCTTTGGCCATTCTGTGCTCTGTGACTTTTTGCTGTAATCTATCTTGTTCGCAGACCCACCACCGGGGTTGGTATTGCTGGGGTATCTATTCTTAGGTAAGGAATCTATCACTAACGTGTCTCTTTCAGATGCACAAGTTACTACTTGTGTAACGATATATCTGTAAGAGACATTAGTTAGTGATAGATTCCATACCGCCCCAGCCATCCTCCCCGTTCTGCGAACTGATTACTAGGTTTGAGGTCATCCCCTTTTAGGGCCCTAGTTTTATGCACCAAAGGTCGGTTTCTGGCATGGCTCTGCGTTTTGGCGCGGAATGTTGTGTACAGAACTGACTTCAGCATGCATGGGTGGCGCCTAAGTAGCCTCCGTGACGTCATTCCGGTGCTTACGATGCCAGTGAAGGGCGCGGAGCTGAACAGCGCCACCTACTGGCGCGCAGGGGTACTGCTAGGCAGAAAACTTTTTGGATAGGAATCTATCACTAACTAATGTCTCTTACACAAGTAGTAACTTGTGCTTTAGTCAAATATCTGACAGAAGTTTGCTTTCATGTGGTGGATGGCCAAAGAGACGCTCGTAAAGAGGCAGTCCTTTACACAAAGGATATTCCAATAAGCTGTATGCCTTCTTCCAAATTCTCTGAAAAGTGCACACTTTTAAAGGTGCATTTTCATTATCAGGGAAGAGTGTCACTTCATCCAGCAGCTGCTTTTCTTTTTGGGCTTGCCAACCTTTCATTTTCAGTTTTACCGAAATTACAGCATCTGCTACATATAGAGTCCTTTCTAAAACTAGAGGTGGGCATGCCACTGAAAGGTCTAGTCGGGCTTGGGGGAAATATCTTGCGAACATGCATTTTGAATGGGCGAAAAAGCAAAAAATTCTATGAAGCCGCTGATCGCTGAATTTTTGGCAATTCTGCATTCTCCATGACAAGCAAAATTACCCAAACCCAGCAAATTCCGCAAGTGGAAAGGAATTTACTGCCCAGGCCTAGTAATCAGAAAACCTGGGATCAATCCCGGCATCTTCTCTTGACCAAATTGTGTGATTCTGGGCAAGTAGCTTACCTCACACCCCCCCTTTAATATTACATATGATAACACATTCAAATAGGTAAATTCCGGGTGTCGGCTGCGCACCAGCCTCTTGTTTTTTATTTGAAAATGATAATTTAGTGCTATCCATAATAAGAACCTAGGCAAATATATATGGTGCACATCAGAAGTGACTTGCCTTTTTGTTTGCTTACCTCATTGTCATCAGGGCGGAGGGAGGGTGACATCAGGAATGTTTCTACGTTTGTGTTTAAAACTATAACTTTTACTAACTGCATTGATATCAAGTAATATAATCTGATGTATTAAGGTGAAATGCTTCCTCACATTAAAGAAAAACACTTTTTGGAATTTTGAGGAGACATTATCATATTTTTTTGTGATGCTGAATATTTTTGTTGCTCTTCTCATGCTGGGACTCTTAGAGGCATGCCAGATTCTTGGCTTGTGCCTCCCTGTTAATTTTCTGGCTCACTCAATTAAGACAATTGCAATGTAATGCAATTCGTTTTGTAGCCAGGAGCGGTGGTGGCTCCTCCGCTAAGGTGGAGGAATGCTGCCCCACTGTCAGGAGCAGCAACAAAAGGGAAAAAATGAAATGATAATAACGGATTGTTATTATCATTTTTTTTCCTCCTGCTGCATCAGTGCTCGAGGGGACAGGGCGGAGCTGCAGGGGAGGAGTGATAGAACACTCCTGTGCGCAGTGACTGTTTGGTTGGCCCTCTCATGCCTCCCAAAACAGTCATGCTCACTTCCCTGTTATCCATGCAGGCTGCATTAAAGCCTGCATGGAAAACATGCCCACCGATCCAGACCCTGGCTGAGCGCTGTGTCACGGTGCTCAGACCAATCACAACGCTGCATGCAGTGTTGATTGGCTTAAGGGTGGGAACCTGACTGCCTTCTTTCTGTTCCGACCTCGAGTCGGACACAGAGGAGCAGGAGAGAAGACGCAGGACCCGGCGCCGGTGGCAAGGTAAGAGATATATTGTGTGTGTTGTGTGTTGTGTGTGTGTGTGTGTGCGCCCTGCTGTGTCAGCGGAAATGTGTGTCTCTTGTCTGCCGTGTCGGAGAAGGCCCTATGGAATAAAATATGCCTCAAACTCAGTTTTCCTCGTGTGCGTGCTCTCTTCCATGTGGAGCAGGGGTTGTTTGTATGTATGTGTATCTTTTTTTTTTTTTTTTTAAGTATCGTGATTTGGTGTGACAACGTGGTATAATTTTCTTATATCTAAGGTCACTGCACTCAAAACCTATGTCACCCCTAAGGCAGGCCTTTCAATCCTGAAGGCAGGGTCCGCGGGTATGAGTGCTTGGGTGCCCCTGAATGAGCAGGGCACCCCTACAATCAGTGGAGTCAATTCTCTTGGGTTGTAGGTATGTCAGTTATAATGATACCTAGAGTTGCCATGATTCATTACGCAATGACTAACACTAAACTGGATGTAACAAACCCTGTTGTGTTTGGTATCAAACAAGTTGGAATCATACCCCAACACCCTATGATTACATGCACTGTAAAGCTCCCCCGGTAGGCCCTCAGTGCTTCCGGTACCAGTCTTCTAGACCCGGACAGCAAACTATGACTGCTGCCGACCAGAGACAGGATTCTGCCTTGCTGCTGCTGAGCCACCTCTCAGACAGGACTTAGTGTATTCGGCCAGGGTGGGCCACTTGCTAGCGCCACTAGACTGCTTTGAAGGGCACATTTGGTGCCCTCCTTGCATACTCCAGTTGGAACCAGTTCAGGGAGTGGTCGGCTCCCACTCTGGACAAAGGACATGGAATTATCCTCCCCACTGTCCAGCCCCTCCTGTGGGAGGGACCCCTGAATCTCCCCAACCTTTTCTTAGGGTACCTAAGGGCTTACCTGTAGGTGGTTACTTAGATTCGTCATGGGACAAGTCACAAGATTCAGATCCGAAACCACATCTTCGACCATCTGAGCACGCTGGACCTCTCTGGACTTCACCCTGGGCCTCAAGACTGCACCTAAGAAGACTCCCGCTGCTCCTGTTCTCGTCGCCCTGCCAGTGTTCCGAGTCATCTGTGCCTGTGCTCTATACAGGTTCTTCACAAGGCTTGTGGACATCCAGGACACCTGAAGGAATCTTCTTTTTTTTCGTAAACAAACTTTATTGGGCATTTATAAGGCATGTAATAATACATTTTTTTTGAAAATCTTTTTATTAGCAGGATAGTTAGGTACAATTGCAGGTATCACATCATAGTCATATGTTCTACAGTCTGATATGTACACATGTCCGCAGTATCAAGTTCAACAATTAGACATTTCCAGTTTTTATCCAAATGATTCCATGTTAAACCCCCCCCCACCCCTTCCCTCCCTCTCCCGGCACTCGTAGGTGATTGCAGTAAAACCTTATGATACATGGCTCCACCTATCACTGCTGATTTCCAATTCTGGACCCATCACAGATCACACAGGGACTACATACATAATAATTGCGTAAGGTTTCTAGTCGTTGCACCTAGAAATGTATTCTCCCATCTGAGTGTAAGGTAGCGCTAACTATATATTAATCTACAAATACTTCAGGCTCACTACCCACGTCCTAACCGGCGGTGGATAATGAGTCAGACGCGGTGTCCCCTTCCGCTTCAAATGCCCCCAGTGTAGCATACCAATCTAAGGATATTGGGGTTTTCCTGAGTCCCCTACGCTCTTTCGTTGCAGCGTCACGCCTTCTGCCTTTCCCCAGCGCACCACCTCCGCCCTCCATACCTCTGGGTCTGGTGGTCGGGCGAACTTCCACCGCATTGTAATTGTGCGTTTCGCAAGTACCATGGCCAAGTCAGTGAATCGTGTAGCTACACTTTTTCTGCGCTCCACAGGCCCCAGCCCTAATATGGCATATTCTATGGTGTCAATCGGCTTGGAAGGAGCCAGATTAAGCAGCGCCTCATGTATCGTTTTCCAGTAGTACCCTAATTTCTGGCAGTCCCATATCATATACAGTAGCCGTGCGTCGTCCGCACCGCGGGCAATTATCAGTTGTGTCAGGGAACATAGCGTGTAGGCGGTGAGGTGTTAGGTACGCCCTATGTAGAACCATCAGTTGTATCAACTTAAACTTCGGGTTTCTTGACACTGTCTTTGGAAATTTAAGGATTCTTTCCCATTCCTTATCCCTAATCGGTCTGCCGATGTCTCCCTCCCATTTGGCTCTTAGAGGCTGTAACGATGTCGCCCTCCCTGTTCTAATACCGTTCGTAAGCCATTTAGTCAGGTGGCTGCCCGTTCCTATGAGATATTGCATCGTCAACAGCGGGTTTGTAAGTGGTTCTTCTCCATTCGGCGCCCATGTCTTCGCCACATACCGACGCACTCCGGCGTGCAGAAGAAACATTCCTCCTGGGGTATGGTACGTGTCACGAAAGTCCTCAAAGGACAACATCCGGCCATCTGCAAACAGATCCCCGACTTGCGTCACTCCCGCATCGTGCCACGCTGTGAGTGTTTGGTTCGACAGCAGTCCCGTCCCCAGCGGGATTCCCAGAAGTGGCATTGTGGGGGCGTATGACTACGCAGGTGACGTGTATTTCACTGCCTTCCTCCAATAGTTTATCGCAAGGCGCAGCAGCGGAGGCGTCGCCACAGGAACCTCCGAACGAGGTAGGAGCAGTGTATGGACTTTCCCCCTTGACCAGTCCGTTTCCGACATGTCGATTTCATGCAAATTTCGTCCCGCCAGCCAGTAGGCCAACCACTGTAGTTGGCAAGCATAGTTGTATGCCCGGAAGTCCGGTACTCCCCTACCGCCCGTTCCGGTGGTGAGCTGCAGCTTGGACAGGCCGATATGCCTCCGCCCGAGCCCCACACCAGTTCCGTTAGAATCGTATTCAGCATCTTAAACGTTGTAGCCGGGACCACGAATGGCAAACTCGTGAAGTAGTAGATCAGGCGGGGTAGTACAACCATCTTGGAGATGGCCACCCTGCCCGCCACAGACAGTGGCAGTGCGGTCCAGAATTGTACCTGCGATTTCAGTGCTGCTATTGCCCTTCCCAGGTTGCCATCAATCATGTCCCCAGCTCCTCTATATACCTGAATCCCTAGGTAACGGAAGGTTGTTTCCGCCATCTGGAAAGTGTGTGGTGCAAAGGACAGTGGGGTGGTCGCACCAGTAGCGTTGAAGCAATATGCATAGGACTTAGACTCGCTAATGGTGAGGCCCGACAATGTTCGAAAGTCCTCAAAAAGTTTGGGGATGGGGTCTAGGTCACCCCTCAGATCCCGCAGGTACAGAATGATATTGTCTGCATATGCCGACACCACGTGAACTGCTCCGGCTCTGTTAATGCCCCTGTGGTGTGCCAATTTCCGAAGTTTACATAGCAGCGGCTCAAGCGCTAGAATAAATAAGAGCAGGGACAGCAGGCAACCCTGCCTGGTACCCTTTGCAATGTCCAATTTCGCCGAGATGCACCTGTTCGTACGTACTCGGGCGGTAGGGTGGGTATACAACAACTTGACCCATGCAATATACTCGGCAGTATCCCAAACTTTTCAAACGTCGCAAACATAAAATCCCATCTAAGGGGGTCGAAAGCCTGCTTCAGGTCTAGGGAAATACAGCCCTCCGTTCCCTCGCCTGCCTGCTCGTCTAGCATGAGTTGGCTTAACCTCCGCAGGTTCATAGCTGTACTTCTGCCAGGCACGAACCCGCATTGGTCAGGGTGTATTAATTGTGGGATGTATTGAGCTAGTCTCGTTGCCAAGATCTTACTCAGTATTTTATAATCTGTGTTCAGTAAGGATAGAGGCCTGTAGTTAGCCAAGTGCATTCCGTCTCTGCCCGGTTTTGGGAGGGAGACTATCAGCGCCTGTATGGATGACTGCGGCAGTGTCTGAGTTCGCAGCGCCTCCTGATGCACCACTTGTAGGCGCGGGGCAAGTAGGTCAACATAGGCCCCGTAGAACTCTGCTGGGAGGCCTTCTGTCCCAGGGGTTTTATTCCTTGGGAGCGCGTGTATGGCCTGCCGGACCTCCGCAGCCGTGATAAGGCGCTTCAGGTCTTCTCTTTGTTGGTCCTCAAGTTGTGGCAGGACTAGTCCCTCCATAAACTCCTCAAATGCCATTGTCGAGAGTTGCTGGTGTGGGCCGTACAATGTGGCATAGTAGTCCCTAAAAGCAGTGTTAATGTCTATTTGTGTCGTGGTCGTGGACCTCCCGATCAGTAACCTCTAGTATAGGCAAATGTGCAGGGGTATCACGTATGATGCGGGCCAACAAAGGCCCCGATCTTTCTGCTTGTGCGTGTTGCCTTCAGGTGTATTCTCTATAGTCCAGTACACGCAGTTCCTCTAGCAGTTCAGCGTGGCGTATATGCGCCTCCTGTAGTGGCGTGAAGGGGGGCATGTAATAATACATTACTTACATTTGCATGACTATGTGAGCAATTATGAATACACTCTTGATATATATGTGTCTCGTTACTACGGTATTGACATCTATATTCGTTCAATGTTTCCTCAAGAGCTTCATTGTTAATTATTTTCGGATCACAAGCCAACAATTGGTGCAATGGTTAACTTAACCCCTCGGCCAAATGGCATCCCCTACTTTCTCTAGCCTCATCCCCCGTGTGTCTTGGATTATTATGCTCAGGCAATTTTCTCAGGGCCATTCTCCAGGGACTTCCATCTAATCATCGTGGTCTCTGTTTTCACTTTAGTACTTCCGCTAGTTGGGTACTCTGCACCATTCCCTCTCCCCTGTGCATTCACACCAATGTTTTTTATGAGCCATCTCCCTGTGGTATTTCCCGGTTTCCCTCTTCTGAGATGTCATTGAGCTGCTTAAGGTGTTTCGTCAGAGCTTCCCATGCCCTAGCTGTTTCTAACGTCTTCTCACTCCCATTGCGCCTCGCGTCTCTTAGCCGTGTTATTCCCTCGCAGCCTGCCCAACACGCGAACCCTCTCCTCCGTCTGCCTATGCTAGGACTTCCCCTTGCCTTCCAATGACTTGTGATATCCCGCTTCGCTAGTATTAATCCCAGGTCCTGAAATTTGCTGGTAATCTTGTTCTTGGAGGTATGTGAAAATCTGTGTAGCAAGCAGTATCCTGGAGTCATGTTCACTTCTTTTTCGGTAATTTCTGCTAGTGTTTCCGTCACCTCCCTCCAGAAATTCTCTATCTCGGGGGCAGCTCCAAAACATATGTAGGAATGTTGCACCTATCTCTCCACAACGGGGACAAGCTGCTGTTATCATGTTGAAGTACTTATTAATGCGACCTGGGGTAAGGTACGCCCTATGACATACACACAAGTTTACCAGTTGAAATCTAGCATTTCTGGTGACGTTGCTGACCCTCTCTGTTAGTTCCACCCATGTTTTTTCCCTTATATGGTCCTCCAGTTCCTCTTCCCATTTCTATTGCTGCTCATTATTGGAGGGAGTATCGCCAGGCTCAGCCTCCTATATAAGCAGGGAACAGCCTTAATTGCCCCCACCTCCGATACCACATATTGACATCCTTCAGCTAGAGGAGGTTCAGTTAATACGCTCCCCCAATGTTTATGTATTTCTGCAGGTAAGGCCGCATGGAGCAGAAAGCCATCCCCTGGGATCAAATTTTTCTCACTAAATACTTCAAATGGTAGTAACATGCCATCCTCATCTAACTGACGCATGGTGAGCACTCCTGCCTCTCCTCCCATGCCTTTAGCTTCCTCCAATCTGTGTGGTAGTGCCAAGCAATACTTTAATGGTATCTCCGGCGCATAGGTGTGTCTCACTTTAGCCCTCTGCAAGCTTCTGACCCAACATTTATGAGCCCCACTTAATTCTGCAGTCATTTTCACATTACGCTAGTCAATTTACCACAGACCATTACCACAGAAAGATCTGCTTCTTGTATATAAGAATTATTCACAGCATCACATTCAGTTGCATCACATGTCAACGGCAGTAAGGAAATTAGGTACAATATCACAGTTTAACTCGAACGTACACAGCTTGGCTGTACATTTAAACATTACACTTTAACTTTTAGATTCGACCGTACACTAGAACTTGGACATACATTTAAACTTGGCCGTTTTGGCCACCAATGTTCCACTGTGCTGCGCACATTGCGCCATCAGGTCCCAACGCGCTACAGCCAACCGTTACTTGACATCCAGGGCACCGCATACCGCACCGGCCCACCAGGGTACCTGAACACAGGCCACCTCCCCAAGATACTACTGAGTCCACACTTTGTGGGTTAGGGCAGTAGAGTCCAGGACCACCGTCAGGTCGGTCCCTCCTTCCCGCCGACCCACTAAACACGTGGAATCTACCCCTTCCTGGGGTCCATTGAACAGTTGCACTTCCATTGTTGTGCATCCCTCTTTGTTGTTAACTGTCTGCGCTCCGCCACAGGGTTAGAAGCTCCCCGGCACACTCGCCCTCCCCCTCCTAGACGCTGACTGTCCTCCAGAACATTTTTTTTTTTTTTACAGACTTATGCCATTAACAAGGAAAGCTTCAATTGTGAGAGCTGTGCTTGCACGTTGATACTTGGGCAGGCTTTTTGTCCACCGAAGACTCTCTTCGGGTCAAGAGGTAGAATTCTCAGGCGGATAGTGGGTAAGATGAGACTTGGCAGTAATTCAATGCCATTGTTCGAGGTCCCGCAGTATTTCCAGCACACACGCATTCGGATTTGAAGATGGTGATACAAGCCACCCTTCAGGCCCAAATACGAGCTAATAATAAAGTCAAAGAAGGACATGTTAGAAAACGTAAATAAACTAATGCACTGTATACCACTTATTCCTACTCTAATACCATTATTTTATTTTAACTATAGCATTAATAGATCAGCAAAACATACAAGGTTTGGTTCAAGCAAAAGCATATGCATTAGCTTGTGAGGTTTAAAGCGGCCATATTAGGCACTAATGCGCAGCTGCAAAGAATTCCCACCAAAGTGAAAGACGTCATAATGCGTAGATGCAGTAGACGCATGCGCAGAAGAGTTCCTGTGTTTTTGGCAGCCATATTAAGACACTCAGGTTACTGATTAGTAAAGCACATATGCAAGCTTCCCCTACATAAAGTAAATATTGTGTGGTGCAATTATTTAGTATTTACAAAACTGGTTGGCTAATTCATTACATGTTATTTCGAGAGGATTGAATCCAAGCAAGTTTCTTTACGTATGAAACCTTGCTCCATCAACATAAATTCATAAGGAGTAACAGGTGTTCTAAGCATAATCATTTACAAATAGCTATCACTGCCTCCCTAATTTTTCCAGCAGATATAATGTGTAGTTTGAAGGCTGCATATCTTAATAGTAATGGTATAGTATAATTGATAGTTTTCTAATTTTATCTTTCCAGAGTTAATCGAAGATGCATTTGTGTGGCTCCCTCAAAGGAAACATCTGGAGAACTGTTACTGGGTAAGTGATAGTTTTTCCTATTTTGTTTTTTTAGGAAGCTGTAAATCATGAAACCATTCACCCAAAAAAAGATTTAGCAAAAATAATACTGAATGACTAAGTGAAATAAGGCTTTGATTCAACACAGAAAAAAGATATTTGTGGCAAGAAAATGTACAGATGAATAGTAATGTGAAAATCAATAAGTCAGGGCTGAGTTTGACCACAATCGAAGATGGTTGACACTCTCTGGGACTTCAGCCGTCCGACCCAAGCATGGGCCATCCCAAGTGCCACAGACATGGCATATGGCCATCTGAGACAGATTGGATGGAGGCTGACAGAGGCCTTGTTCATGTGCTGCAGAGCCAAAGACCGGGCTCTGCAGCATAAGAGATGGCAGCACCACGTCTCGACACCTGCATCTGATAGAGACTTCGTGCTGCAGATTTTTGATCTTAAAATGTTCCCAGGCGTCAGACTGTAAGTGTATCAGGAATATTTTTCGTGGGCAGTACCCCTATATTCCAGTAGGTGGTGTAGATCGGCTCCGTATGCTTCATCGTTCAAGCCGGACGTGGCTTTGCGGTGCCTATATTGGCACCACCAAGGTGCGCTGGCATCCGTGCTTTCCTTTCCACGCCAGCCAGCACTGACCTGGAGAAGAGCTACTACTCAGTCACTATTAGACTGGCTGTTTTTGACTTTTTGTCAAGAGTGTTTGAGGTTTTCCTCCTGGTGTGTTAGGAGTATGTCATCTAGAAAGACGGTATTCAAGCCCTGCAGAGACTGTCATCGGCCGTTGGTGACGGTCCCGCCCCTTGTTCACCTTTGGTGTTTGAAGTGCAACCACGACACAAAGTCATGTTCAGATTGCAGCGCAATGATTCTTTAAGCTTTGCAGGAGCGGTCCCTAAAGCTCATGGTGGCCCATCATTTGAATCAGTGCAAATCAAGGTCCCAGTCGAAAGGAAGGTCCTGGGGTGTAACGCACAAGATCCCACTAACCCTAAACAAGTTGGGTTTGACAGGAGGAAGAGAATTCCCCACAATCCCCCAGAAAAGCTCCCCAACGAGATATGACCTGTTCTCAATTAAGAACACTTCTCAAGGAGAGATAAGGAGAAGAGAATAGCCACTGTCCACTCCAAGAGATAATGCTAGGACAGCGTCAACTGAATTGGGAACATCGATTACAATCCGTCCCATACTAATCAATCCAGTAGAGACTAACACATTCAGCCTTAGTGCATGCCCAGTACAAAGATAATTCCACTTACCAAATAATTTTTCCCAGAGCCAATGTAGTTATGGTGTAGAGTTTACAGCACTCTACGTCCAACAGCTGGTAAATAATTCTTTACCTATATTTGAGCTGTTCTTCCCAAAAATGGTATGTAAAAGTAATGGGAAAGTGGAGTTTTAAGCACTCAAAGGAAGCAGCATATCCAAAAGACAAAGCAGGCACAGTAAACTCGTAGCAGGAAGGGAAGATCAAAGCTCCAACATGGGCTGCTCACAAAACTAATAATGCAGGAGCGAGTGAATTAAATAAAAGTTTGTGATACACCCTTAAAAACAAGCATTTGCAATGCAATAGGTCTCGCATTAGGAAAGTTTGAGCTATTGGTATTGTAAATGACAAATATTTTATTTATGTGTTGGTTTTGAAAATAGCGAAATTAATAGCTTTGTCATTTACAATGCCATTTGTAATGCAAGATGTGTTGTATTTACGTGACTTAGATGTATTGATAATACAAATAACAATGGCTTTTAATTTTTTTAAATAATTAATACTTAAATAAAAGGTTTTGTAATTTATAATGGCAATAGCTTTAACTTTTGTAAATAACTTTTGTGAAGATTATGTTCAGTGTATTTTATTGTGACGAAAATCCAAGAACAGAAGTGAAATATTAACATCTTTTTGTGACATTTGTAATAAAGCTTGAAACATTGAGAGAACATATTTGAACCTGTTGTTGTTGAATGGTTGCACAGATTGATGCTGTGGTGGTGTTGAGTGATTTTGTGGTGGCGACGAGTAATGCTTTGGCATTCAGTGATGCTGTGGTAGCGCATAGTGATATTGTGGTGCCCCTGAGTGATGTTGTGGTGCCCCTGAGTGATGTTGTGGTGCCCCTGAGTGATTCTGTGGTGGTGCTGAGTGATGCTGTGGTGATGCGATAGATAGAGTGAGTGCGATAGATAGATAGAGTGAGGGCGATGGATAGATAGAGGGAGGACAATAGATAGAGGGAGGACAATAGATAGAGGGAGGACGATAGATAGAGGGAGGACGATAGATAGAGGGAGGACGATAGATAGAGGGAGGACGATAGATAGAGGGAGGACGATAGATAGAGGGAGGGCGATAGATAGAGGGAGGGCGATAGATAGAGGGATGGCGATAGATAGAGGGAGGGCGATAGAGGGAGGGCGATAGATAGAGTGAGTGCGATAGAAGAGGGAGGGCGATAGATGGACAGATAGAGTGATGGCGATAGATAGACAAATAGCTAGATAGAGTGAGGGTGATAGATAGATAGATAGAGTGAGGGTGATAGAGTGAGGGTGATAGAGTGAGGGTGATAGATCGAGTGAGGGCGATAGATCGAGTGAGGGCGACAGATCGAGTGAGGGCGATAGATCGAGTGAGGGCGATAGATCGAGTGAGGGCGATAGATCGAGTGAGGGCGATAGATCGAGCGAGGGCGATAGATCGAGCGAGGGCGATAGATCGAGTGAGGGCGATAGATCGAGTGAGGGCGATAGAGTGAGGGCGATAGATAGAGTGAGGGCGATAGATAGATAGATAGAGTGAGGGCAACAGATAGAGTGAGGGCAACAGATAGAGTGAGGGCAACAGATAGAGTGAGGGCGACCGATAGAGTGAGGGCGACCGATAGAGTGAGGGCGACCGATAGAGTGAGGGCGACCGATAGAGTGAGGGCGACCGATAGAGTGAGGGCGACCGATAGAGTGAGGGCGACCGATAGAGTGAGGGCGACCGATAGAGTGAGGGCGACCGATAGAGTGAGGGCGACCGATAGAGTGAGGGCGACCGATAGACTGAGGGCGACCGATAGAGTGAGGGCGACCGATAGAGTGAGGGCGACCGATAGAGTGAGGGCGACCGATAGAGTGAGGGCGACCGATAGAGTGAGGGCGACCGATAGAGTGAGGGCGACCGATAGAGTGAGGGCGACAGATAGAGTGAGGGCGACAGATAGAGTGAGGGCGACAGATAGAGTGAGGGCGACAGATAGAGTGAGGGCGACAGATAGAGTGAGGGCGACAGATAGATAGAGTGAGGGCGACAGATAGATAGAGTGAGGGCGACAGATAGATAGAGTGAGGGCGACAGATAGATAGAGTGAGGGCGATAGATAGAGTGAGGGCGATAGATAGAGTGAGGGCGATAGATAGATAGAGTGAGGGCGATAGATAGATAGAGTGAGGGCGATAGATAGATAGAGTGAGGGCGATAGATAGATAGAGTGAGGGCGATAGATAGAGTGAGGGCGATAGATAGAGTGAGGGCGATAGATAGAGTGAGGGCGATAGATAGAGTGAGGGCGATAGATAGATAGAGTGAGGGCGATAGATAGATAGAGTGAGGGCGATAGATAGATAGAGTGAGGGCGATAGATAGATAGAGTGAGGGCAACAGATAGAGTGAGGGCGACAGATAGAGTGAGGGCGACAGATAGAGTGAGGGCGACAGATAGAGTGAGGGCGACAGATAGAGTGAGGGCGACAGATAGAGTGAGGGCGACAGATAGAGTGAGGGCGACAGATAGAGTGAGGGCGACAGATAGAGTGAGGGCGACAGATAGAGTGAGGGCGACAGATAGAGTGAGGGCGACAGATAGAGTGAGGGCGACAGATAGAGTGAGGGCGACAGATAGAGTGAGGGCGACAGATAGAGTGAGGGCGACAGATAGAGTGAGGGCGACAGACAGATAGAGTGAGGGCGACAGACAGATAGAGTGAGGGCGACAGACAGATAGAGTGAGGGCGACAGACAGATAGAGTGAGGGCGACAGATAGATAGAGTGAGGGCGACAGATAGATAGAGTGAGGGCGACAGATAGATAGAGTGAGGGCGACAGATAGATAGAGTGAGGGCGACAGATGGACAGATAGAGTGAGGGCGATAGAGTAAGGGCGATAGATGGACAGATAGCTAGATAGAGTGAGGGTGATAGATAGATAGAGTGAGGGCGATAGATAGATAGAGTGAGGGCGATAGATAGAGTGAGGGCGATAGATAGATAGAGTGAGGGCGATAGATAGATAGAGTGAGGGCGATAGATAGATAGAGTGAGGGCGATAGATAGATAGAGTGAGGGCGATAGATAGATAGAGTGAGGGCGATAGATAGATAGAGTGAGGGCGATAGATAGAGTGAGGGCGATAGATAGATAGAGTGAGGGCGATAGATAGATAGAGTGAGGGCGATAGATAGATAGAGTGAGGGCGACAGATAGATAGAGTGAGGGCGACAGATAGATAGAGTGAGGGCGATAGATAGATAGAGTGAGGGCGATAGATAGAGTGAGGGCGACAGATAGATAGAGTGAGGGCGACAGATAGATAGAGTGAGGGCGACAGATAGATAGAGTGAGGGCGACAGATGGACAGATAGAGTGAGGGCGATAGAGTAAGGGCGATAGATGGACAGATAGCTAGATAGAGTGAGGGTGATAGATAGATAGAGTGAGGGCGATAGATAGATAGAGTGAGGGCGATAGATAGATAGAGTGAGGGCGATAGATAGAGTGAGGGCGATAGATAGATAGAGTGAGGGCGATAGATAGATAGAGTGAGGGCGATAGATAGATAGAGTGAGGGCGATAGATAGAGTGAGGGCGATAGATAGAGTGAGGGCGATAGATAGATAGAGTGAGGGCGATAGATAGATAGAGTGAGGGCGATAGATAGATAGAGTGAGGGCGATAGATAGATAGAGTGAGGGCGATAGATAGAGTGAGGGCGACAGATAGAGTGAGGGCGACAGATAGAGTGAGGGCGACAGATAGAGTGAGGGCGACAGATAGAGTGAGGGCGACAGATAGAGTGAGGGCGACAGATAGAGTGAGGGCGACAGATAGAGTGAGGGCGACAGATAGAGTGAGGGCGACAGATAGAGTGAGGGCGACAGATAGAGTGAGGGCGACAGATAGAGTGAGGGCGACAGATAGATAGAGTGAGGGCGACAGATAGATAGAGTGAGGGCGACAGATGGACAGATAGAGTGAGGGCGATAGAGTAAGGGCGATAGATGGACAGATAGCTAGATAGAGTGAGGGTGATAGATGGACAGATAGCTAGATAGAGTGAGGGTGATAGATAGATAGATAGCTAGATAGAGTGAGGGTGATAGATAGATAGATAGATCGAGTGAGGGGGATAGATCGAGTGAGGGCGATAGATCGAGTGAGGGCGATAGATCGAGTGAGGGCGACAGATAGAGTGAGGGCGACAGATAGAGTGAGGGCGACAGATAGAGTGAGGGCGACAGATAGAGTGAGGGCGACAGATAGAGTGAGGGCGACAGATAGAGTGAGGGCGACAGATAGAGTGAGGGCGACAGATAGAGTGAGGGCGACAGATAGAGTGAGGGCGACAGATAGAGTGAGGGCGACAGATAGAGTGAGGGCGACAGATAGAGTGAGGGCGACAGACAGATAGAGTGAGGGCGACAGACAGATAGAGTGAGGGCGACAGACAGATAGAGTGAGGGCGACAGACAGATAGAGTGAGGGCGACAGACAGATAGAGTGAGGGCGACAGACAGATAGAGTGAGGGCGACAGATAGATAGAGTGAGGGCGACAGATAGATAGAGTGAGGGCGACAGATGGACAGATAGAGTGAGGGCGATAGAGTAAGGGCGATAGATGGACAGATAGCTAGATAGAGTGAGGGTGATAGATAGATAGATAGCTAGATAGAGTGAGGGTGATAGATAGATAGATAGATCGAGTGAGGGGGATAGATCGAGTGAGGGGGATAGATCGAGTGAGGGGGATAGATCGAGTGAGGGCGATAGATCGAGTGAGGGCGATAGATCGAGTGAGGGCGATAGATCGAGTGAGGGCGATAGATCGAGTGAGGGCGATAGTTCGAGTGAGGGCGATAGATCGAGTGAGGGCGATAGATCGAGTGAGGGCGATAGATCGAGTGAGGGCGATAGATCGAGTGAGGGCGATAGATCGAGTGAGGGCGATAGATCGAGTGAGGGCGATAGATCGAGTGAGGGCGATAGATCGAGTGAGGGCGATAGATCGAGTGAGGGCGACAGATAGAGTGAGGGCGATAGATAGATAGAGTAAGGGCGATAGATGGACAGATAGAGTGAGGGCGATAGAGTAAGGGCGATAGATGGACAGATAGAGTGAGGGCGATAGATAGACAGATAGCTAGATAGAGTGAGGGTGATAGATAGATAGCTAGATAGAGTGAGGGTGATAGATAGATAGATAGATCGAGTGAGGGGGATAGATCGAGTGAGGGCGATAGATCGAGTGAGGGCGATAGATCGAGTGAGGGCGATAGATCGAGTGAGGGGGATAGATCGAGTGAGGGCGATAGATCGAGTGAGGGCGATAGATCGAGTGAGGGCGATAGATCGAGTGAGGGCGATAGATCGAGTGAGGGCGATAGATCGAGTGAGGGCGATAGATCGAGTGAGGGCTATAGATAGATAGATAGAGTGAGGGTGATAGATAGAGTGAGGGCGACAGAGTGAGGGCAACAGATAGAGTGAGGGCAACAGATAGAGTGAGGGCAACAGATAGAGTGAGGGCAACAGATAGAGTGAGGGCAACAGATAGAGTGAGGGCAACAGATAGAGTGAGGGCGACCGATAGAGTGAGGGCGACCGATAGAGTGAGGGCGACCGATAGAGTGAGGGCGACCGATAGAGTGAGGGCGACCGATAGAGTGAGGGCGACCGATAGAGTGAGGGCGACAGATAGAGTGAGGGCGACAGATAGATAGAGTGAGGGCGACAGATAGATAGAGTGAGGGCGATAGATAGATAGAGTGAGGGCGATAGATAGATAGAGTGAGGGCGATAGATAGAGTGAGGGCGATAGATAGAGTGAGGGCGATAGATAGATAGAGTGAGGGCGATAGATAGATAGAGTGAGGGCGATAGAGAGATAGAGTGAGGGCGATAGATAGAGTGAGGGCGATAGATAGAGTGAGGGCGATAGATAGATAGAGTGAGGGCGATAGATAGATAGAGTGAGGGCGATAGATAGAGTGAGGGCGACAGATAGAGTGAGGGCGACAGATAGAGTGAGGGCGACAGATAGAGTGAGGGCGACAGATAGAGTGAGGGCGACAGATAGAGTGAGGGCGACAGATAGAGTGAGGGCGACAGATAGAGTGAGGGCGACAGATAGAGTGAGGGCGACAGATAGAGTGAGGGCGACAGATAGAGTGAGGGCGACAGATAGATAGAGTGAGGGCGACAGATAGATAGAGTGAGGGCGACAGATGGACAGATAGAGTGAGGGCGATAGAGTAAGGGCGATAGATGGACAGATAGCTAGATAGAGTGAGGGTGATAGATAGATAGATAGCTAGCTAGATAGAGTGAGGGTGATAGATAGATAGATAGATCGAGTGAGGGGGATAGATCGAGTGAGGGCGATAGATCGAGTGAGGGCGATAGATCGAGTGAGGGGGATAGATCGAGTGAGGGGGATAGATCGAGTGAGGGCGATAGATCGAGTGAGGGCGATAGATAGATAGAGTGAGGGCGATAGATAGATAGAGTGAGGGCGATAGATAGATAGAGTGAGGGCGACAGATAGAGTGAGGGCGACAGATAGAGTGAGGGCGACAGATAGAGTGAGGGCGACAGATAGAGTGAGGGCGACAGATAGAGTGAGGGCGACAGATAGAGTGAGGGCGACAGATAGAGTGAGGGCGACAGATAGATAGAGTGAGGGCGATAGATAGATAGAGTGAGGGCGATAGATAGATAGAGTGAGGGCGATAGATAGAGGGAGGGCGATAGATAGATAGAGTGAGGGCGATAGATAGATAGAGGGAGGGCGATAGATAGATAGAGGGAGGGCGATAGATAGATAGAGGGAGGGCGATAGATAGATAGAGGGAGGGCGATAGATAGATAGAGGGAGGGCGATAGATATATAGAGTGAGGGCGACAGACAGATAGAGTGAGGGCGACAGACAGATAGAGTGAGGGCGACAGACAGATAGAGTGAGGGCGACAGATAGATAGAGTGAGGGCGACAGATAGATAGAGTGAGGGCGACAGATAGATAGAGTGAGGGCGACAGATGGACAGATAGAGTGAGGGCGATAGAGTAAGGGCGATAGATAGATAGAGGGAGGGCGATAGATAGATAGAGGGAGGGCGATAGATAGATAGAGGGAGGGCGATAGATATATAGAGGGAGGGCGATAGATAGATAGAGGGAGGGCGATAGATAGATAGAGGGAGGGCGATAGATAGAGGGAGGGCGATAGATAGAGGGAGGGTGATAGAGGGAGGGTGATAGAGTGAAGGCGATAGACAGATAGAGGGAGGGCGATAGATAGATAGACAGATAGAGTGAGTGCGATAGAGTAAGGGCGATAGATGGACAGATAGAGTGAGGGCGATAGATAGACAGATAGCTAGATAGAGTGAGGGTGATAGATAGATAGATAGATAGAGTGAGGGCGATAGATCGAGTGAGGGCGATAGATCGAGTGAGGGCGATAGATCGAGTGAGGGCGATAGATCGAGTGAGGGCGATAGATCGAGTGAGGGCGATAGATCGAGTGAGGGCGATAGATAGATAGATAGAGTGAGGGCGATAGATAGAGTGAGGGCGACAGAGTGAGGGCAACAGATAGAGTGAGGGCGACCGATAGAGTGAGGGCGACCGATAGATAGAGTGAGGGCGATAGATAGATAGAGTGAGGGCGATAGATAGATAGAGTGAGGGCGATAGATAGATAGAGTGAGGGCGATAGATAGATAGAGTGAGGGCGATAGATAGAGTGAGGGCGATAGATAGAGTGAGGGCGATAGATAGAGTGAGGGCGATAGATAGAGTGAGGGCGATAGATAGAGTGAGGGCGATAGATAGAGTGAGGGCGATAGATAGAGTGAGGGCGATAGATAGAGTGAGGGCGATAGATAGAGTGAGGGCGATAGATAGAGTGAGGGCGATAGATAGAGTGAGGGCGATAGATAGAGTGAGGGCGATAGATAGAGTGAGGGCGATAGATAGAGTGAGGGCGATAGATAGAGTGAGGGCGATAGATAGAGTGAGGGCGATAGATAGAGTGAGGGCGATAGATAGAGTGAGGGCGATAGATAGAGTGAGGGCGATAGATAGAGTGAGGGCGATAGCTAGAGTGAGGGCGATAGATAGAGTGAGGGCGATAGATTGATAGATAGATAGATAGAGTGAGGGTGATAGATAGATAGATAGATAGAGTGAGGGTGATAGATAGATAGATAGATAGAGTGAGGGCGATAGATAGATAGATAGAGTGAGGGTGATAGATAGAGTGAGGGCGACAGAGTGAGGGCAACAGATAGAGTGAGGGCAACAGATAGAGTGAGGGCAACAGATAGAGTGAGGGCGACCGATAGAGTGAGGGCGATAGATAGATAGAGTGAGGGCGATAGATAGAGTGAGGGCGATAGATAGATAGAGTGAGGGCGATAGATAGATAGAGTGAGGGCGATAGATAGAGTGAGGGCGATAGATAGAGTGAGGGCGATAGATAGAGTGAGGGCGATAGATAGAGTGAGGGCGATAGATAGAGTGAGGGCGATAGATAGACAGATAGAGTGAGGGCGATAGATAGATAGACAGATAGTGTGAGGGCGATAGATAGACAGACAGATAGAGTGAGGGCGATAGATAGACAGACAGATAGAGTGAGGGCGATAGCTAGAGTGAGGGCGATAGATAGAGTGAGGGCGATAGATAGATAGATAGAGTGAGGTTGATAGATAGATAGATAGATAGAGTGAGGGTGATAGATAGATAGATAGAGTGAGGGTGATAGATAGATAGATAGAGTGAGGGTGATAGATAGATAGATAGATAGAGTGAGGGTGATAGATAGATAGATAGAGTGAGGGTGATAGATAGATAGAGTGAGGGTGATAGATAGAGTGAGGGCGACAGATAGAGTGAGGGCGGCAGATAGATAGAGTGAGGGCGACAGATAGATAGAGTGAGGGCGACAGATAGATAGAGGGCGACAGATAGATAGAGTGAGGGCGATAGATAGATAGAGTGAGGGCGATAGATAGATAGAGTGAGGGCGATAGATAGATAGAGTGAGGGCGATAGATAGAGTGAGGGTGATAGATAGATAGAGTGAGGGTGATAGATAGATAGATAGAGTGAGGGTGATAGATAGATAGATAGAGTGAGGGTGATAGATAGAGTGAGGGTGATAGAGTGAGGGCGATAGAGTGAGGGCGATAGATAGATAGAGTGAGGGCGATAGATAGATAGATAGATAGAGTGAGGGCGATAGATAGATAGATAGAGTGAGGGTGATAGATAGATAGATAGAGTGAGGGTGTTAGATAGAGTGAGGGCGATAGAGTGAGGGCGATAGATAGATAGATAGAGTGAGGGCGATAGATAGATAGATGGAGGGTGTGAGAAGTTGGCCTGATGTATGAGGTTCACTATTCTAGTGAGCACCTTGTATCAGTCCAAACAACCCTTATGGTGGTGGTTGTTAGTCAACCTTATAGACAAACTATCCTAGGGGTAGCATGGACCTAAGCAGTCCTAGGCTTAACTCAAGAGGGCATGTGAAGCCAGCTGTTTTACCATATGCAATCCTGTATTATCAAATAAAAGGACACCACACAAGTTATATATTATAAAAATATATGTATTTATTACTAGAATAATCCTCTGTACTCTTTATTAGTGCAGGGCACAAGCGTTTAAACAAAAGCACAGTTAAACATACAAAAGTTGCACTATTATGGATAGCCCCGGTGGCCACTTAAACCATATACTAAATAAGTGGTATAAGAATCACTTTACGAACAATGGTAAGGCCTAGGGCCTTGGGAATCGCTGGGTAACTGTAGTTAGGACGGGAGTAGCCCGCGGGATTCGGGTGCAGCGCTAAAAGCACACGCATGCACCAATGCAAAGTCAATGGTGCGAAAAAGTTATAAAGTTACTGCTTTGGAAGTCTTCCGACTGGACTAGAACTTAGCCACTTAAAACTAGGACACTAGAGGTGTAAACCACTACAGGATCACCGGTGTTGTATCGTTACCTCACCCACAGGAAGAGGGTGCATAGGTGCCAAAGTGTGTCGGGTTTCGTCGTGGAGATCTATGGAGCCTGGAGATGAAGCTGCTGCAGGCGGCCAGGAGAGAAGAGTCCGGTTGTATCCAAGGGTGGATCAAAGATGTAGAGTACCTGAAAGCAGAGGAGACAGAGTCTGGGTCACTAGCCAGTGACCAGGATTGAACCAGGAAGGAACCAGGCGATGTCAGGCGCAATCAGGTGGTTGTCGAGAAGCTTGTCTCCGCTGCCAAGTGGACTCTGGGGCATCGAGGATGACCAGGAGTGGATCTCGAGCTGTCCCACGAAGGCTCTCGCTGTCGACGATGTCGGCTTCCGGATCGGAGTCAACAGGCCTTGGCAAATGCACCCACGCAGGAATTGAAGATCTCTTCTTACTCGGACCAGCAAGGTCAGAGAGGTTGCTCCTTTTCAGGGGAGCGAGGGCCAGAGTAGTTTCAAAGAATCGTCGTCGTAGAGGCCACTAGCCAACGGGCAAGTGACCGGACATACGCGTTGTGAGAAGTTGGCCGATGTATGATGATCACTATTCTAGTGAGCGCCTTGTATCAGTCCAAACAATCCCTTATAGTGGTGGTTGTACAGGCAACCTTATAGACAAGCTATCCTAGTGGTAGCATGGACTAAGCAGTCTTAGGCTTAACTCAAGAGGGCATGTGAAGCCAGCTGTTTTACCATATGCAATCCTGTAATATCAAATGAAAGGACACCACACAAGTTATATAGTCTAAAAATATATGTATTTATTACTAGAATAATCCTCTGTACTCTTTATGAGTGCAGAGGCACAAGCGTTTAAACAAAAGCACAGTTAAACATACAAAAGTTACACAATTATGTATAGGCCCGGTGGCCACTCAAACCATATATTAAATAAGTGGTATAAGAACCGCTTTACGAACAATGGTAAGGCCTAGGGCCTTGGGAATCGCTGGGACTACACTGGACTAACTGTAGTTAGGACGGGAGTAGCACGCGGGATTCGGGTGCAGCGCTAAAAGCACACGCATTCACCAATGCAAAGTCAATGGTGCGTAAAAGTTATAAAGTTACTGCTTTGGAAGTCTTCCGACTGGACTAGAACTTAGCCACTTAAAACTAGGACACTAGAGGTGTAAACCACTACAGGAGCTCCGGTGTTGTACCGTTACCTCACCCACAGGAAGCGGGTGCATAGGTGCCAAAGTGTGTTGGGTTTCGTCGTGGAGATCTATGAAGCCTGGAGATGAAGATGCTGCAGGCGGCCAGGAGAGAAGAGTCCGGTTGGATCCAAGGGTGGATCGAAGATGTAGAGTACCTGAAAGCAGAGGGGACAGAGTCTGGGTCACTAGCCAGTGACCAGGATGGAACCAGGAAGGAACCAGGCAATGTCTTGCGCAATCAGGTGGTTGTCGAGAAGCTTGTCTCCGCTGCCAGGTGGACTCTGGGGCATCGAGGATGACCAGAAGTGGATCACGAGCTGTCCCACGAAGGCTCTCGCTGTCGGCCGTGTCAGCTTTCGGATCGGAGTCAACAGGCCTTGGCAAATGCAACCCACGCAGGAACTGCAGATCACTTCTTACTCGGACCAGCAAGGTCAGAGAGGTGGCTCCTTTTCAGGGGAGCGAGGGCCAGTCTGGAGCAACCAGACTAGCAGATTAGTTTCAAAGAATCGTCGTCGTAGAGGCCACTAGCCAACGGGCAAGTGACCGGACAGATGCGTCGAGCAGGAAAATGCAAAAGGGCCCCACGCAGCACTCGGTGAGTGTGGAGGGGTGATCTTCGGTGCACGAGCTGCTCGGTGCTGGGGCTTCTCAAACCCCAATGTACAGCTTCGAGGATGCTTCAGGAGCTGCACGGTCAGCACTTCGCAGTCTTTTCAAGATGGCCGGTCCCACGTCTCACGTCGCCTCCACGGGTCTCAGCTTTGCTGTGGCTGTGGATCGGGCTGTTGGATGTCTGGGAATCCGGTTCTTGTCGATCTCTGTCGCTCGAGCTCCGGCTGGGGCTGCAACAAAGCAAACCGTTGGGCGCTGGATGGTGCCTGTTTGCACAGGGTGGTCACTCCTTGCCCACAAGGGAGATTCTTCAGCCTTCCACGTCGAGTGGGATGTCGAAGGGTCCAGAGTTCTGTATCAAAGTTTCAGTCAGGATTATCTAAAGTCTATGGGCACAGCTCCTACCTTTATTCCAAATCAAGGGGCTGGATAACCTGCTAGGTCCCTCCTATTGGTGGGACCCAGGAAGGGGGTGGTTACACCCCTTTCCCCTTGTCCAGTTTCGCGCCAGAGCTGGGGCTGGAGTGCCCCAGCACCGGTTTGAACTGGGCTACGCATGTGGAGCCTTGTGCCCCCCAGGCAGTGTCTAGTTTCACTCGCCCTGCCTGCCTCAATCCACTATCTCCTGTCTGGGGTGGTGTAACACCTCCCTGTGACAGGAAACCTTTTGTCCAGGCCTCCCCTGCCGGAGTTTCGGTCAGCAGCAGGAGGCCAGCCCATGTCTGTGGCAGCAGCATCCATTTTGTGATGCTGAGGCTCTGGTTAGATTTAACCGCGTTTAAGTAAAGTAACATGTCTTCTCCCTCTAGAAGGTTGGAATGCTACCCCCGTCGCCAGAACTGGCGAGGGGGTAGTATTCCAAAGTGTATGACCCCTTACACGACATGTTTTGATAAAGCTAAACCAAAGTTAGCAATAACCGCGAGGATTATAATGCACAGGCTCAGCTCATGCTAGAGCACCATCTCACATAAAACCAAGCACTCTGCCTCCAGGATTGTTAAGGCCTGCCATAGGAGTGACTTATAGGTGCATATGTGTCCAGATATAGGTTTAGATATAGGTATGCTATATCTAAGCAAGGGGCGATTACACGACCTTGCCCCAGCTGAGTGATCAGCCAGTTGTGTCTGTTTGGATAGCCAGCCAGGGGTGGCAAAAGATATGCTGCAGCCCCTGGTAGGCCTGTGATGCACCTATGCCCTGGGTACCTATAGTACACTGCACAGGGGCTCATAAGGTGATCCAATACCCAATTGGTGATGTACCTAAAGTACATGTATGTGAATTTAGAGAGAGAACAGCAGGCTGTGGGTCTGATTAGCAGGCCCACAGCCACATTAAGTCGAAAACCAGTGTAGCAAAAAGCAAACATTGGGGTGACCATAGGAAAGCAGGCCCTACTCTCCTACAATGAAGTACTGCTTGCAGCAACAACAAAAAATGCTCACACAGAGCAGTGTCTTTGAGAATGTCTGAGGCTTAAGGTGGTGAATACAATGTATCCAGCTTTCTGTGTCCGCTGAATGGGAACTGCGAGTGAATGTATCTCGCCTCAGTCGGGATACAGTGTAGCAGTCATCCCTTGACTGATGGCCGGGAACTACGAGGGTAAACGTTCCTGCGGAAACAATGTCTCAATAGCCTCATGACTGCTTGGAGAAGGTGAGAGCAAATGCAGCCCTCTAAAGGCAAGGAACATAGGCAGGTTCAGGAATTCCAATTAGCACGCAGAAACCAAAAAATACAAGCGTGCAGGGTTTTCAGAAACTAGAGCGAGAGAGAACAAGGTTGGAACACAAGTCGATCAAGAATTACACAAAGGCTGACTGTCCAGGTCTGACATTTGTATGGGCTGTACGTATTGCTTTGTATGCACATGCGGTTTGTTTTCTCTAAAAACATTTTTTTTTTTAAATACACAAAGGGGGCGTGGAACCAGTCAGGTACAGCAAGCCAAGCACAGTCTCTCCCACATGATGCAGAGATAAGCTTCAAGGGAGTGTCTGCCAACGCTACTACTGTTTCCCAGGAGTACAAACAAGGGAGTCTCAATAAAGAGAGTCACTCTTTGTACTTGATATGCACTGAGGGATTAGGCTATATTCCACATCACTGAACAAATGGCCTGATTCCTGACACAAGACTGGTCGCAGATCCTGAAGTAGTCATCATCCCACTCCAAGTCCTTAGGACACTCTGATAAGTCGAGGCACAAGAAAAAAGAGCAAGAAGTTGAAGCGTCTTCAACATAACTTTGTCCATTCACCGACGTAACGAGAGAGTGTCTGCATTGAAGGCCTGGTTCCTTGGAGCCTGGGCCGATGCTGTGCGTCCCGGACTTTCTGAGAGCCAGAGCACCCCCACCCAGCTGAAAGAATTTTATGAGGCCATGCACCTCATCTGTGGGCGGCCCTACTATTCCTGTGCTCCTTCGGGCCCTAGTAGCTACTCAGTTTGAAAAGCAGAGCAAATGTTGATGCTCAAAAAGTGCGAGTTACAAATACTCAACATTTAAACATCTAAAAAAATACAAACGCTGTTGCAAAGTACAAGGTGAATTTAAGTATCATTCTGGTTCATGAATATTGACATATCTCGAAATTGCGAACTGGTCACATATTCTAGGGTGGCCCAATGTACTGAACAATACTGTATTGGAATAAGCTGCATGGCAGAATAGTGATGGGTATATTTCCTATTCAATTGTTAGGCATGATAGTTGTGCACTTCTAGCATCTTGTTCGTTCAAGCCGTTATGAATAGTGTCCAGCAGGTGCATCCATTTGCATTCTCGAATGTTCAAGATGGATTGAATTTCACCCCCCCTCCGACCCACAAGGTCACCTTCTCCAGAACAACCCATTTGAGGCTCTCCGCTTCGTGTTGGGCATTCTGACAATGCTCAACCAGCGGTTCTCCAACTGCACCGCACCATACCCTGCTGCAATGTTGTAATACCCTTGCTTTTACCTTTTGTTAAAACTGACCCACATACATCTTGTCACATGAGCAAATGATAGCATAAATAACATCCGAGGTGTTACAGTTCTTAAAAGTCTTGAGATCGATCATGTGTTGTTTGTAGGTCACTTGTTTGGTTTGAATGCTATATATTTACAGACCTTGCAGTGGCCCCAATTGTAATGGCAAGCGTTTCAGGTAGGTGCCACATGGATTGAATGGATGGTGCTGGCGGAGACTCCAGGAGGGACCGTACCACATGATCTCATATACTTTTGCCTTTTTTGTAGTTCAAGTCATTAGAAATCAAAGCCAAGTGTTTTATAATGATCTTCCTGATTGAGTGGCTCTGAGTGCAGAATGTGGTGACGCATATCATCCTGTTGTTTAGATCCCTCTCTCGTGTCTTTGCCATAAGTAGTATTTCTCTGGGGTTGAACCATGCTCTTTTCCGGGCACGTTTTACCAATCCTTTGGAGTAACCTCTTTCGATCAGACGATCACTCAGATTTTCAGATGGCAGCATGTAATCCTCTTTCTTGGAACATTTTCGACAAATCCTCAAAAACTGTCCAAAGGGTAAGTTGTCATGTAATCCCCTTAGGTGGTGGTAGTTATATTGGAGTAATGAATTCCGTTCCACTGGTTTCCTATATAAGGTGGTATGCAGTTGGTCATTCTCGGCCTTGATGGTAATGTCTAGGAAATCAATAGTTCGGGAGTCTGAATGAATTGTGAACTTGATGTCATCGACCTTTCGTTCAGCCAAAGATGGAAATGCTTCAATTCCGTAGGGTCACCAGTCCAAATCATCAGAGCATCGTAGATATACCTCCTCCATAGGGTCACCTGTTCTCAGTAGGGGTTGCTTCCATCAAATACGTAAGTATTTTCAAAATGGTCCATATAAATGATTGCCAAGTCTGGAGCAACGCTGGCACCGTTTCTACACCCTTGGTTTGTAGGTAGAAATCTCCTTGAAAATAAAAGAAATTGTGCATCATAGCAATTTCAGAAGTTTAATAATGAATTCCGTGAGCACCCCCATGGGAGCTGGTCTTTTGTTAGGAGCTGTCTGCATAACTACAAGGGCTGGTCTTTGGAGTATGCTCGGTGCAGCAATACAATGTCTAAGGGCGACAAGATTTGTGTAGTTGGGTCAAACGTTTGTTGATCCACCAAATTGATTGTTTCCATAGTATCCTTGAGCTAAGATCTCGTGGTCTCTGCTATAGGCTTTAAAAAAAAATCCTTGTACTTACACACACAGGTGTTCAAGGAGGGAACCGCATTTCGAAACAATGGGTCATCCGGGTGGTCTGCATGTTCTTGTGTATTTTCAGTAATGTATAAATCGTTGACAAGCGGGGTTTTTTTTGGTTA
Source organism: Lissotriton helveticus (assembly GCF_964261635.1). NCBI lineage: Eukaryota > Metazoa > Chordata > Amphibia > Caudata > Salamandridae > Lissotriton > Lissotriton helveticus. The sequence goes on along the minus strand of NC_136067.1, from coordinate 1,151,993,178 downwards.
AGGAATTTGAACTCCAGATTGGAGATAAAGCCTTGTTCCTGGCCCTCCTTTGTTTCTTTCAAAATCAGTTTGGCGAGTTCCTTGGCAGGGTCTGTTTGCAGCGTTGCATAGCTGACCCCGTCTCCCAATTGGTTGAGTACTTTCATCTTTTACTTTGCGATGTCTTGCTCCCCCCTTGTCCGTGAGTTTGATCACAATCAGTTTGTTATTCTTCACTGAGGAAAGCGCTTCACTTTCCAATTTGAAAACATTGTGATTGATATACTGCTTGCCTGCGCACGTTCTCAAAACATCGCGTAGGACCACATTCTTGTAGGTAAGGATCTTGTTGGTCACAGAGTGTTCTAGTGGCATAAAGGTGGATGATATCCTTAGACCTGTATTGGATGTTGGGGGAGATGATAGAGACTGCTTGAAAAAATTGTGTAATCTAACCTTCCTGAAAAAGCGATAAAGTTCTGCCTTGATCGTGAACTGATTTGGATGTGCTGTAGGCACAAATTATAGTCCTTTGCTGAGGATCTTCGTCTCTTCTACCTTGACTGTGTTTGAGGATATATCAACTATGGGGTTGTCCTCACGTCTCACCATCTGTAGACAAGTCGGCCGGTTTGAATTTCCCTGTCGTTCTCTTGTTGGAAACAGACCTGTTTCTGGGCACTTATTTGTTCTCTGTCCCAATTCTGGCCGCCCTGTTCCTGACCTTGAAGCGTTCCTTGATGCCAAATGTATCTCCTGCCCCTGGTTGGTCTTCATTGGGCCGCTCCTAAAAAAGATGGTCCTTGTGGTTGGTACCAACCGTCTTGGTAACAGTAGCCCGAGCTGGTCCCTGGTTGCTTGTTGTCGCTTCTGGTACTGTTAGATCCTGATGACCCCGAGAAGGTGGTAAACGTCCTGCATCTTTATAACCACCCCTTCCCCTATTGGAAAAACGACCTTGATTGTCCTGCTTATATTAGCCTTCTTGAAGATAAGGATAGGTTCCCTTTTTGTCGTAATAGCGGATGTCCTTTTCTAACTTGTCCAATTTCTTTGTCTGTGTGTTGATATCTGAAAGAAACAGTTATAGATTCCTTACCTTAGAATTACACCCAGGCTTCAGACTGGTTCCGGAAAGTTTTTCGTCAGCAGTACCCCTGAGTGTCGGAAGGTGGCGCCGGTCGACTCCGCTTTCTTTGTCCGCATCGTTGTCTTCTGGATGACGTTGTGGTAGCTACATAGACACCGCCCTCGCACGTGGACGTCAGTTCTTTCTTTTTCCGCACCAGCATCCCAGAGAGCAGTACCTCCAGTCACTTTTTGACTGACTTTTTCTTGACTTTTCTGTAACCTACTTATGTCTGTGACCGATCCGCACCGCGTGTGCCTCTACTGCTTGGAGTGCGACCACGACTCAAAGTTGTGCTCCGACTGCCGGGCCATGGCCCCAAAGTCTTTGCAGGAACGGTCCCAAAAGCTACTCGAGGCCCGGCAGTTGGCTCCGCAATGGTCGAAGTCCCGGTCGCGTAGGAGGTCGAAGGACTGGTTGCGGGGCCACCGCCATACTTCATCCAAGTCTTCGCACTCGGGGTTAGGTAAGTCGAAGCACAAGAAGAAGTCGAAGAAGCATCGTCCCTCTTCGACCTCTACCCGTCCGTCGTCCGACACGACGAGGGATGTGGGTGGTGCCCCTCCCACGTCTCCACATGTGGAGCCCTATGGGTCGACTCCGGGCTTCCCCCCCCTGCCCAGCTTTGACAGTTTTATGAAGTGATGCATGCCATCTTTGGGCAGCCCGACTCGGCCAGCACGCCTTTGGACCCCATGGACTCGGCTGGGAGCCCTGGGCCTTCAGCGGCTTAGGCCTCGGTGCCGCATAGTCCCCTTGGATCAAGGCCTGGATCCATATCGGCGCTGGTGGACCTTGTTACGCCTCCCCACGTGCGCAGCCGACGTCGGCTGTGTCCCCAGCTGACATCTACCCTGGCTTCCACCTCGAGGTAGACACAGAGTCGGACCAGCGTCGACCGACACCAGATCCAGCGCTGGCGTGTACTTTTGTGCTCCTGTTATACCCTGGCTCTTTGAGACCAGATTAGCAGCCAATGGAGGGTGAGGAGGACTGGGAGGGGTCTGGGGAGCCTTTAACCGACCCGTTGGTTTTGAGCAGGAGTGGAGAGAGGAACTGGGGGACGACAGTGGTCTGGATACCTCACCAGACCTTGGCATGTTGTCTCCTTCTACCGTGGCTAGGGAGGTGGGAGCGTGATACACAGTGGTGTTGCATAGGTCGGCGGAGGCTCTCCACCATGAGCTGCCTTTGGTAGCAGTCAGGACTAACCTTCTGACTGAGGTGCTTTAACCGGCAGCGAGCCCCTGCTGCCGTTTAATGAATCCCTCACGAACATCCTTTTGGGCACCTGGTCCAGGCTTAACACAGGGGCTCCTGTGGACAGGATGATTGCCCAATGCCACACCAGGCCCCGGGTGACCCCACTTTCCTCTCTTACCACCTCACCCCTGAGAGCTTGGTGGTGCAAGCCTCCACCTCCAAAGGCTCATTCTCTAACGTACCACCCGATAGGGAATCCAAAAAGCTGGACCACCTTGGGAAGAAAATGCTTCTTCCTCCAGCTTGGGACTGTGGTCGGTAAACACTGCATGTCTGTTGGGCCGTTACACCCACTCTTTGTGGGATACTGTAGCACAGGTGCTGCCCCAGTGCCCGCAGGAGGCCCGGGCCATGCTCTCCAATGCAGTTGCCGAGTAGAGAGGCGGTAGTAAACTTAACCATCCGCTGTGGGCTGGATACCACTGACTCACTAGGCAGGACGATTTCCATGTCAGTAGCCCTTCAATGCTACGCCTGGTTGCGTTCGACTGGTTTTTCCGGGAATGGCCAATCCACTCTTATGGACATGCCCTTTGACGGCCCTCGCCTTTTTGGCGACAAGGCATACAACGCGCTGGAGCGCTTCACGAATTCTAGGGCTCTGTCCAGGTCCTTGGGCCTCTCCACCACCAGCCCTGCGCTATCTGCCTTTCACTATTTTCGTGGCTACAGAAGGGGTGCCCCACCATGTCCCACCCGGAACCACAGGTCGGCGCAAGCTGTTCAATCTCTACGCGGTCGGGGACGTGGGAACCAGCGGCATGGTTCTGAGGGCCAGCAGGCGGGCCAGTCCACCACAGCCCCTTCTGCAGCAGCCTCCAAATCCTCCTAATCTGACCTTTCAGGGCCACCAAAAGCCAGTAGGTGGCAGGAATCGCCATCACCTCTCCCACTTGTACACCATCACGTCGGACAGGTGGGTTTTGCAGATAGTCCAAAGGGGGACTCCCTCCCTGTAGGAAGGTGGATACCTGACTATGGTTACCCCAGATTTTTTTGCCTTGTTTTTAGCTGGTTTTCGACTTAGTTGGCCTGGGATCCTGCTAATCAGGGTCCCAGGCTATCTGCTCTCTCTTTAAAATGGACTCCATGTACCCTAGGTACATCACCAATTTGGTATTGGACACCTTATCAGCCCCTGTACAGTGTACCATAGGTACCCAGGGCATAGGTGCATCCAAGGCCTACCAGGGGCTGCAGCATATCTTTTGCCACCCCTGGCTGGCCCTCCAAACAGACACAACTGGCTGATCACTCAGCTGGGGCAAGGTTGTGTAATCACCCCTTGCTTAGATATAGTATACCTATATCTAAACCTATATCTGGACACATATATACCTATAAGTCACTCCTATGGCAGGCCTTAACAATCCTGGAGGCAGAGTGCTTGGTTTTATGTGAGATGGTGCTCTAGCATGAGCTGAGCCTGTCTGCAGCTTTCGGAACCATTTCCTTATAGCTGTTCTAGGGATTGCCATACCATATACTCTTAAGTGCATTATAATCCTCGCGGTTATTGCTAAGTTTGGTTTGGCTTTATCAAAACATGTCGTGTAAGGTGTCATACACTTTGGAATACTACCCCCTCGCCAGTTCTGTCGACGGGGGTAGCATTCCACCCTTCTAGAGGGAAAACACATGTTACTTAAACGCGGTTAATTCTAACCAGAGCCCCAGCATCACAAAATGGATGCTGCTGCCACAGACACAAGTCTGGCCTCCTGCTGCTGACCGAAACTTGGCAGGGGAGGCCTGGACAAAGGGTTTCCTGTCACAGGGAGGTGTCACACAACCCCAGACAGGAGATAGTGGATTGAGGCAGGCAGGGCGAGTGAAACTAGACACTGCCTGGGGCACACAAGGTGTCCAATGCATAGCCCGGTTCAATCCGGTGCTGGGGCACTCCAGCCCCAGCTCTGGCGCGAAACTGGACAAAGGGAAAGGGGTGTAAGCACCCCTTTCCTGGGTCCCACCCATAGGAGGGACCTAGCAGGATATCCAGCCCCTTGATTTGGAATAAAGGTAGGAGCTGTGCCCATGAGCAATAGATTTATCCTGACTGAAACTTTGATACAGAACTCTGGACCCTTCAACATCCCACTCGACATGGAAGACTGAAGAATCTCCCTTGAGGTCAAGGAGTGACCACCCTGTGCAAACAGGTACCATCCAGCGCCCAACGGTTTGCTTTGTTGCAGTTCTCTCGAGCGACAGAGATCGACAAGACCCAGCTTCCCTGACTTCTAACAGCCCGATCCACAGTCCCAGCGAATCTGAGACCCGTGGAGGTGACGTGAAGCGTGGGGCCGGGCATCTTGAAAAGACTGCGAAGTGCTGACCGTGAAGCTCCTGAGGTATCCTCGAAGCTGTGCATTGGGGTTTGAGAAGCCCCAGCCCCGAGCAGCTCGTGCACCGAAGCTCACCCCTCCCGTCACTTGCCCCTTGGCTAGTGGCCTCTACGACGACGAATCTTTGAAACTACTCTGCTAGTCTGGTTCCTCCAGACTGGCCCTCGCTCCCCTGAAAAGGAGCCACCTCTCTGACCTTGCTGGTCCGAGTAAGAAGCGATCTGCAGTTCCTGCGTGGGTTGCATTTGCCAAGGCCTGTTGACTCCGATCCGGAAGCCGACACCGCAGAAAGCGAGAGCCTTCGAGGGACAGCTCGTGATCCACTCCTGGTCATCCTCTGTGCCCCAGAGTCCACGTGTCAGCGGAGACAAGCTTCACAACAACCACCTGATTGCGCCCGACATCGCCTGGTTCCTTCCTGGTTCCTTCCTTGTCACTGGCTAGTGACCCAGACTCTGTCCCCTCTGCTTTCAGGTACTTCACATCTTCAATCCACCCTTGGATCCAACCGGACTCTTCTCTCCTGGCCGCCTGCAGCATCTTCATCTCCAGGCTCCATAGATCTACACGACGAAACCCGACACACTTTGGCACCTATGCACCCGCTTCCTGTGGGTGAGGTAACGATTGAACGCCGGTGCTCCTGTAGTGGTTTACACCTCTAGTGTCCTAGTTTTAAGTGGCTAAGTTCTAGTCCAGTCGGAAGACTGCTAAAACAGTAACTTTGTAACTTTTACGCAGCATTGACTTTGCATTGGTGCATGCGTGTGCTTTTAGCGATGCACCCGAATCCCGTGGGCCACTCCCGTCCTAACTACTGTTAGTCCAGTGCAGTCCCAGCGATTCCCAAGGCCCTAGGCCTTTCCACTGTTCGTAAAGCGGTTCTTATACTACTTATTTAATATATGGTTTGAGTGGCCACCGGGCCTATTCATAATTGTGCAACTTTCATATGTTTAACTGTGCTTTTGTTTAAACGCTTGTGCCTCTGCACTCATAAAGAGTAAAGAGGATTATTCCAGTAATAAATACATATATTTTTATAATATATAACTTGTGTGGTGTCCTTTCATTTGGTATTACAGGATTGCATATGGTAAAACAGCTGGCTTCACATGCCCTCTTGAGTTTAGCCTAAGACTGCTTAGTCCATGCTACCATTAGGATAGCTTGTCTATAAGGTTGACTTACAACCACCACCATAAGGGATTGTTTGGACTGATACAAGGTGCCCCCAGAATTGTGGACATCATACATCAGGCCAACTTCTCACACTCCCCTTCAAGACTAACCCTCCCTCCATGCCACCTCAGAACTGTGTCATGTTGGAGGATCATCTGGCCCTTCTCCAACAGGAAGTTTCAGCACTCTTGGCAAAGGGAGCCATCGATCGTGTTCCTGCCCCAGAAGTAGGTTGTGGTTGCTATTACCACTACTTTCTGGTGCCTAAGAAGGACAAAGCCTGCGTCCTATCTTTGATCTCAGGAACGTTAATTGCTTCTTCCAGACGGAGAAGTTCAAAATGTTGATGCTCGCTCAGATCTTGTGTGCCTTCGACCATGGTGACTGGATGGTAGCGTTGGACTTGCAGGATGCTTATTCTCACATCCCCGTCCTGCCGGCCCACCGGCGTCACCTGTGGTTCATGGTAAGCCACAAGCATTTTCAGTTTACTGTGCTCCCCTTTGACCTTACCAGCTCCCCTCGGGTGTTCCCAGCATCAAATTGGTGAGAATGGGCGGGCGCTCCTTCTCTTACCTTGGTCCAATCTTGTGGAACTCTCTTCCGGATGTGATGTGTAAAGAGAGACTATACTCTAACTGCCGTAAACAATTAAAAAACATGGTTGTTTAATCAATGATGCTAATGGTTTTCAGAGTTTCTTTCTGGATCTGCGCTGGGAAACCCTTTTTGGGTAGCTGTGCGCATTAGAAAAATAAATTAACATAACATGGCAGTGGTCGCAGCTCATCTGTGCATGTCAGGGGTTCCAGTCTTCCCCTATCTGGAAGACTGGTTGTTGAAGGCGGGTTTGCCCCAGGCAGTCGTCTCCCACCTCCAGACTAAGCCCGACCTCCTGCATTCGCTGGGGTTCTCCATCAATGTGCCGAAGTCACACCTGATTCCCTCTCGGAAGCTCCTCTTCATCGGAGTGGTTCTGGATGCAACGCGGTTTCGGGTTTATCCTCCCGAACAGCGAGTCCGGGATATTCGGTCTATGATTCTGATCTTTCAGCCTCTATCCTGGGTTTCGGTCAGGATGACCCTGAGGCTGCTGCTCCTCATGGCCTCCGCCATCCTGCTGGTCGATCATGCCAGGTGGCATAGGCAGGCTCTGCAGTGGGACCTGAAGTTCCAGTGGGTGCAGTATCAGGGGAATCTGTCCGATTGCATCCAGATCTCAGAGGGCACTGCCCGACAGTTGCAGTGGGATCTCATGAACCAAGATTGGGTCAACGACAGATCCCTCACTCTTCCCCAACCATAGCACACAGTGGTGACGGACGCGTTCCTTCTGGGTTGGGGCTGCTAGATGGGAGAGGCGGAGATCAGAGGCCTCTGGTCTCCGGCGGAGTCTGGGCTCCACATCAACCTTCTGGAGCTTCGGGCGATTTGTCTTGCACTCAGGGGATTCCTTCCCTGTGTCTGGGAAAGAGTAGTGCAGGTGTTCACGGACACCACCACCGCCATGTGGTACTGCAACAAACATGGCGCGGTAGCGTCATGGACCCTATGTCAGGAGGCCCTTCTCCTCTGGACATGGCTGGAACATCAGAGTGTATCCCTGGTGGTTCAACACCTGGCAGGTTCTCTGAACGCCAGTGCAGATGAACTCAGCCGCAGGTGCAGGATGGATCACGAATTGCGTCTTCAGTTGGAGGTGGTGCAAGGTCTCTTTCGACAGTGGGGAGAGTCTTGGTTAGGTCTATTTGCCACCGAAGAGAACGCGCAATATCAGAAATTCTGCGTGTTGGAATTTCCAAGGCGGCACTTGCTAGGCAACGCTTTTCGTTGTGAGTAGAGTTGCGGTCTGTTGTACGCTTTTCTGCCTATACCACTTCTGCCCAGAGTGCTGAAGAAGATCAGGTGTGACTGGGCCCAAGTCATTCTTGTGGCTCTGGATTGCGCACAAAGAGTCTGGTATCCTGAGCTGCTCAACATGGCCATCGATCCTCTGATCCGACCGCCTCTTCGAGAGGATCTTCTGTCGCAACAGCAGGGGACATTTCTCCACCGGAACCTGTCCAGCCTCCACCTCCTTGCATGGAGATTGAGCTTCAGCAGTTGACAACGTTTGACCTGCCTCCCGAAGTTTGCTTTGTAATCTTGCCAGCCAGGCATCCCTCCACTAAGACGGTATATGCTTGGCGGTGGAACAAATTTGTGGAATGGTGCACAGCAACGGATGGCATGGCTCACGGTGTCTTGGTGCACAGCAAAGGCTGTAGATCCCCTTTCTGCCCCTCTCTCTGAAGTTCTCTTGTTCTTTCTTGGTTTAGCCCAGCAGGGCTCTGCTCTGGGCACTATCAAGCGCTATCTTTCGACAATCTCTGCCTTCCTTCGGCTTCCCAATCAGTCTTCTCTTTTCAAGTCCCCGGTTGGTAATCGTTTCTTGAAAGGCATAACTAATCTCTATCCTCCTATCCCCTTCATTATGCCTCAGTGGGACTTGAATCTATTCTTAACTTTTTTATTGTGTGCTCCCTTTGAGCCCTTCACAACTGTCCTTTAAGACTTCTGATGTTTAAATCTGCTTTCCTGGTAGCCATCACATCTGCCAGACGGGTAAGTGAGCTCCAGGCCCTTCCCTCCAAACATCCTTTCCTCTGTCCAACCGTACAAGGTGGTTCTCATGACTCGTCCATCCTTCCTGCCCAAGATTGTCACTACTTTTCACATCGGGCAGCCATTACTTTGCCTACCTTCTTTCCGCCTCTGCATCCTTCAAAAGAGGAGGAGATGTTCCACCTTCTTGACCCAAAACATGTGCTTTCCTTTTATCTGGATCGCACAAAACCGTTCTGGGTGGATGACCAGATCTTTGCTGACTACGTGGGCACAAAAAAGGTTGGGCCATACACAAGCGTACTATCTCCCGAGGGGTCGTTTTGTGTATCAAAGCCTGTTATTCTCTGGCAAAGAAGAAGCCTCGAGTAGGGTTGCGTGCCCATTCCACCAGGGCTACAGTAGCCACCACTGCTTTGGGACATGGAGTCCCTCTGAATGACATCTGTCAGGCAGCTACGTGGGCATCGCTGCACACCTTTACCAAACACTACTGCCTGGACAGCCAAGTCCGGAGAGACGGCTTCTTTGGCCGTTCTGTGCTCCAGGACTTTCTGGTGTGATCTTGGTTCGCAGACCCACCTCCGGAGTTGATGTTGCTGGGGTATCTATCCTAAGGTAAGGAATCTATAACTAATGTGTTTCTTTCAGATGAACAAGTTACTTACCTTTGGTAGCAATATATCTGTAAGAAACATAGGTTAGTTATGTGTCACCCTGGCGCACGTACTTCAGCTCTTTACTTTCCGCACCAGCTAAGCATCAGTCTGGGAAGACCTACCCCTCTGTAGCTTTTTGACAGGTTTTTTTCTCGACTCATTGTCAAATTTGAAAATTTGCCATATTTGTGTGCGAGGGATGTCTTCGAGTAAGACAGGTTTCAAGCTGTGTGGTGCCTGTCGCCGAATTTTGTCGGTAACCGATCTCCACCTCGTCTGTCTCTGGTGTCTGGAGTACAACCATGACTCAGTCATGCTTGGACTATCGGGCATGGCTCTAAAGGCCTTCAGGGAGTAGGTGATGCAGCACCTCGTGGCCCGGCAGCCGACACCATCGAGCAAGACTACACGGAGGTCCCCGTCCAGGACTGGAGGTGAGGATTAGGCTAGTTCAAAGCTTGCTCACCACGAGGTGAGCCATATCCAGGATAGGTTTGAAGTAAAACCTTTTAAAGGCAGAGTCTGAGGACCTATCTGCCGCGTTGAAGATGTCCTCTAAACGCGCACCCAAACCAAAGACCTTTGAGGCCATTGCTCCTCGAGTTGAGTGAACCCCGAAATCCTTGAGGTTACTACCAGCCTCTTGCATAACCCATCGAACCCATCTGGCTATTGTGGGTGATGAAACTGCTCTAAAAGGTTTGCTTAATGCAATGAGGAGTTGCAGCTCCCCAGGGGGCCGGAATTCTTCCATTGCCTCGTCATATTCTTTCAGACAGCAAACCACACCCAGTTCCGGGGACTCCGGGAATTCCAGGTAGCTGATGACTCTCCTGTGGCACTTTGTTAGTCTATGAAGAGTGAACGTGACACCATTCGGAGTGAACATCCTGCTCGTGATATCCAATGCCCGAATGTCAGAGACGCAGGGACACGAAATGAGGCAGCGTAACATGGCCAGTTTGGCAGACAACTCTTTCCTTGAGAGGAACCGATTAGGTTGCTAAGACAAAAAAGATTAAGAATCTGATTTACATCCCAAACGGGTGAGTACCGAGGCTCCGGAGGAAGTGACCATCTGATGCCTCGCAGTAACTTACAAACAAGAGGGTGTTCCCCCAACGGCAGCATTGTTCAGCGGCGCATGACCAGACGAAATGGCTGAATGAAAGGTATTAACCGATCTGTAAGCTAGACCTTCAAAGTGTTAGAATTGGGGGTCTCTGGTTGGCACTGTCATGCACTTGTGACAAACAGGGACGCTCTCCTCTAGTCAGGGCAAAGGCCTACTCCCAGAAATAACCCCTGCTCACCCTCTAGGCGGCGTGGCGCGAGCAGACAAGGATAATCTCTAGAGTACATATGGTTAAGCATTTGTAATATCCCACACAGTAATTTACCAACCCACTACACAGAGACACAAGACTGTTCTTTTGTAAAAATATACTCTTTGTATCAAAACGGTCAAGCAGGCTTTAGGTACAGACTTAATACTTTCTGAATGGTTCCAGTAACTTTCAAAATGATGCCACAGTTCTTAAATGCAAGGTTTAGTTCTTTTGTTGTCTTTTAAAAACAGGTTGTGCGCTTCGTGGGACTCCTGTGCGCTTAATTCGGTGCGAACCCCGGGACCGTGCCGATCCTCACGCGCCTTGCGGTATGCGGAGTACGGTGCAGGCAATGGACACAAGGAAGGTACGCGGCGTAGCACTCCTGTGCGACGCGTACCGCGCTACAACAAACAAAGGTTTTTCTACTTGATGCGTGCCTCACGGACTCTTCAGCCACAACCACACGCGTACCAGGGTGCAATGACTTTCACCGGGGGTGCGAGCCGTACTCAACGGCGCGACTCGGCAGCGTACAGTTCCCAGCGCATGGTACCTGTTTATCTTGAGGGTACGAGGCGGATTAGGAGGAGTCCGGTCAGACGTCCCACGTCGCCGAGCGGTCCTTGTGATGCGAGCTACGGCTCGGGGGCTCAGAAGTCGCGGTACATCGGGCAGCGTTGCTTTGTGGGGCGAAGGCTCTTCTGGATTACAGAGTCCGCTCCGATCTTGAAGGGGGGAAGTGGCGGCCGGTGATACTAGGTGCGGGGCGATCCCAAGGTACGGGACGTACACCCACCGCTCTTCGCGCCGCAGTTGATCACGTCACTGCGGCGGGGCACTTCTAACAGGACACCTCACGGGCAAAGCGGACACGGGCAGTAGTCCGGTCTTTATGTTGCAAGCTACCGCTCGGGGGCCACAGGGTCGCAGCGCCCGGACCGGACGGGTCCTTTGCTTTGCGCTGCGAGCTACGGCTCGAGGTGCACAGTCACGGCGCTCGGGTCAGGCGGGGCTGACCTTTACTTTGAGAGCTGCGGCTCGGCGGACAAAACTCACGGTGCTTGGCAGGACAGAGGGTTGCACAGGCTCCTCAGAGTGCGCGATGGCGGGGCACAGCACACTCAGCTTTCTGTGGGCAGCGGTGCAGGGACAGGCAACACCAGCAGCAGTTTCTCCTTCAAGGGGGGGTAGCGCCCAATGTTCCTGGGGCGCAGTTCAGGGGGCAAGTTCACAAGCAAGCCCTTGGAGATTGTACATAAAGAGGCACACGTTGAATTAAAGTCTTTCTCAGTCTTTTTCCTATCTCCTTCTTGCAGCAAAGCACCCACCACAGGCCAGTCTCTCAGGGTAGAGACAGTAGTCCTCCATGCAGCTTTCCCAGGTCCTTCTCTTCGGGCAGAGTTTCTTCTTGGCGTAAACAGGATCTAATTTCTTGGGAGCAGGGCTCCTACTTTTATACACCATTTCTTTTGTTCTTGCAGGCCAGGGGGGACTTTGTCTAATCCAGTCAGTTCCTGAGCACTTTGTTTTGCAGGCTCTGGCTTCTCCTTTCAGTGAGCAGGGCAGGGACATCAGACGCTCCGCAGGAGGTGGAGCCAGCATTGTGGTGACACGCACAGTCCAGGAGCACTCTGTTGACAGTCTTCCCCTCTCTCTTCACAAGGTGCAGGGCAGAGTCATCAGTCGCTCCCCAGGGTGCGGAGCCAGCATTTTGGTAGCAGAGCACAGCCCTATTCAGAGTCAAGGGGCACTCCCACCACCCATCCTGGTGTAATCTCTCTATTCACCACCTGTCAGCCCCAGCCTGTCTCCTGGAATTCCCCAGCCCTGTCACACACAGAAACCAGACAGCAGATACACATCAGAGCAGAGGTGGGCTGAAATGGTTATGCAAGCAAATACTAACTTTGTAAAAGTAGTATTTGCAAACACAGGATATTAAAATTAACTTTACTAAAAGGAGTATTTTATTATTCTGAGTTCAGGCATACTAAACTTGACTTTCTACCATGCTCTCTGAGTCTGTTAGGATTATAGAGTGTAATAATTACAGCAGCCCATTCTGGCCTATGGAGAGCATGTAGCCTTACAATAGTGAAAAACGAAAATGGCTGTAATTCACTATTAGGACCTTATGCTTACAATGCACCCTGCCCTTGAGCCTACCCTAGGGGTGACTCACATGAAGTAAATGGAAGGTTTAGGGGCTGGCAAGTGGGTGCACTTGCCCAACCAGCATGACAGTACGAGACTGCACGCAGGCTTTGCAATGGCAGACCTTAGACACATTTTACCAGGCCGCTTCTGTGGGTGGCACAACCAGTGCTGCAGGCCCACCAGCAGCATTTGTATTTACAAGCCCTGGCACTCCTGGTGCACTTTACTGGGGTCTGACAGTAAACCAAATAAGCCAAACATGGAATCCAATCACATATAGCAATTTACAGTAGGGAGAGCATATGCACTTTAGCACTGGTCAGCAGTGGTAAAGTGCCCAGCGTAATTAAACCAACAAAAACAGGTCAGGGAGAATATTGGAGGAAGGCAAAAAGTTCAGGGATGACCCTGCCAAGAGGGCCAAGTCCAACACAAAGGTTAACTGAACTAGAAAGTTCAAAATATGGAATACCCCTGCATCCATTGGATTGATACCCCGTCGCATACACCAACGGGACCATTTACCCCATGCGGTCCTGTACCGTTTTACTGTTCTGTCTGCCCACACCTTGGACAGTCCAGGAGAATGTCTGCAGGGGCACCTCCTTCGTCAACCACCTTCTTTTCCAAGTTGGTCAACTCCTCAATGGCATTTGCGATTGATCCATTCTCCTCATCGTTTCCTGGTATGAAAGTGCAGCAAGATTTTCCTATCCTGTGACACAGTCCACCATCTTTAGCCGTCAGCATGTCAAGAAAATAGTGTTCTAGAACCATTAGTCTTAAGGGGCGCAGCTCTTCTCTAATTGCATTTAGTCCATCCCTAGTGCTGTTGATGGCCTTCATTACCTCATAGCGCGTTACCTCGAGCTATCGGGCATTCGCTTTAGTCTGGAAAAGTGGAACTACCCCTCTAAAGAAGAGCTGGGCATCGTCGAAGAGGCGGATTTCTTGAGGAATGTCATCAAAGGCATCGTTTGCAAAGTACTGAGCTGATCGCTTGTGGTGGTGGAGGAAGGTGACATCACCCGTCATTGGGTGCAACAGGATGTCGGAGGCATTTGGTGCCAGCACAACCCAGGTGTACTTCATGTAGAGTGACTAAGGAGCAAAGGCCATTCCACTGAGGAGGTAGTTGGAGATAGAGGGGTTCTCCGCAATCCCAGTAGTAGTCCATCAGAGCGGAGGTGCCGAACTGCATATCAAAATTAAAAATAGTGGTGTTGCAATCTGTGTTACGTCCAACTGGTACAGAGCCATTACCTATAAAGCAAAGCAGAGGATGTTTTAGTTTATATGCTTTCTTAGGTTTGGACTTTGTTCCTCCACCCCAGGTATACCTCCTGCTTTCCTGAGCCCATATCTGTTCACAGTTATCCTCAACATCTTAGTCAGTGTTTTCTTCCCAGTCTGTCTCTTTAACCCAAGGGGGGCCGAAAGCTGCTGCTTTGCATAGAATGTGTCCGGGGCTCTACCACTTATTGCTAAGGGAGACATGTGCCCAAAGCAGCGTCCTATTTTGGCATGGGCATGGGCATGGGGGGTGGGGATATGAAAAATCACATGATGCCATGGGTGATGATATTGTTATGTATACACGCTTCCTAATGGCAAGTGCCTGCCAATCCATGTTATCTACTTTTATCCTACGCATTTCCTTAATTACCTTGTCAAGGCCTGCTGGGTCAGTGACAACCATGTGTGTAGTTCAATTCAATTCAAAAAATCTTTATTTCGATCATGGAAGATCATAAAAGATATATGCAAACAATTTAAACATTAAAATGTGTGTGAAACACATTAAAAGCATTATACAGATATGCTGTTTTAAAATACAGTTCAATAGAAAAATAAATGTGCCGAATACAGGTATGCCTGAGCATGGTAGGTGGAAGAGGTATTTCACAAGGTTGTACTGTCCTTAATTATTCGTGCTCGCGCACGCCACATTGCAGCCAGGAATTTTGCCATAGCAAACACTGTTGGCACAGATAGATCCGTTTTTAAGACTCTATAGGCCGGGGCATAAGTTCTGAAGCCCAGGTTTTTTAAATGGGGGACCAGCCAGTGTCTCCTAATTCTGGTATATGCTCCACAAAACAGAACCACATGCAAGTCGCTCTCCAGTTTATATGCACAAGCCGGGCACGCCCCTGTCTCTGTTCCACCGCCCCAAGCCTTTGTAAAGGACCTTAGAGGGAGGGACCCGTACCTCCATTGCAAAAAAATCTTCTGTGTGAACGCCGGGGCCATGCCATCTAGTACACATTCATGGATATATGAGTCTTTGATTTTAATAAAAAGGTCGGTTAGGGACCCTTCCCGAGTGGTATTCAGTGTTTTTTGGAGCATGAAGTTGTAGAACAGAGTGGACAAAGCTTTTCTGGAGATCCTTGTAGACGCACTTTCCTGGTTTAACCGTAGATCATGCACTCCCAGAGTCTCACACATTCTCCTTATATATTTTAGCCAAGGAATTTTGGTGGCATTCGGTAACTTAAGAAATTCCTGGAGCTCCTCTCTGTAATTGACAAGATCCTGGCTGCTCCACAGGCGACGCCAGTAAGTCAGGGGTTTGAGGCCCAATTCTTCCGTAATAGGTCTCAGAGCCAGATCTAATCTTAATGGGAGGAGTGGAGTACTTGGGGGGAGCGCAACCAGCTGTCTAATAAATTTGTTCTCTACGGCCTGGATAGTGTGTGTCGAAGTGTGGCCCCACAGCTCGCTTCCATAGGTGATTCCCCCCGAGCCTGAGCTTTATAGATGTGGATGGCAGGTGCCAGCGGGCGTAGTGGGGATTTCCTAGCAATTCTCGTAATGCCTCCCGCCCTCTGAGCTAGTTTTGAGCTAGCTTTTGTTATGTGGGCCGACCACGTTAGGTTCTGGTTTAAGGTTATTCCAAGATATTCTATTGTGTAAACCCTTTCCAGAGATGTTGTGCCCAGGCGGGGATTTGAGCGTTTATTGGCCTTAGGGTTAAGAATCATAAATTTTGTCTTTGCAGGGTTGATTTCAAGCCCCCTTTCACTACAGAAGCCTAGGAAGCCATCTAAAACCCTCTGTAACCCCATTGGCGATTTGGACAGCAGCAGGGTGTCGTCCGCAAACATGATCGCGGGCACCCTGCTGCCGTTCAATTTTGGTGCATCAATATTGGGAATCCTCCTCAAATGATCTATCACCCCATTCACGAAGAGGCAAAACAGGGTCGGAGCTAGTACGCAACCCTGCCGTACCCCTCTGCGAACGGGGAACCTGTCCGTCAGCTTACCACCTTTCCCGCATCTAACTCGGGCAAAGTTGTCTTTATAGGGTCTAATTAGGATTTCTAGGATATCTCCCGGGACGCCCAGCTCGACCATTAACTCCCACAGTTTTGCCCTGGGGACCAAATCGAAGGCGGCACGCAGGTCCACGAAGACCGCATAAAGAGTGCCGCCCTCGATCAGTGCTGTCTTCCAATAAATGATATTTAGTCGTAGAATTTGGTCGACTGTGGAGACTCCTTTTCTGAATCCTGCTTGTAATGGACTAAGGGTGTCGGTCTCGTCCAGCCAGGTTTGTAACCTATCCAGTATTAGCCTACCAAAAAGCTTCTGCGATACATCAATGAGACTTATTATGCGATAGTTGGCTGGAAGCAGAGGAGATCCCTTTTTGAAAATCGGTACCACCTCCGCCCCCAGCCAAGTATCGGGTAGTTCCATCTCCTCAAGAACAGCATTAAATATCAGCAGAAGGTAGGGTGCCCAGATTTCTGGTTCCTGTTTAAATAAATCTCCCGGTACCCCCTCCAGGCCTGGTGCCTTTCCAGAGGATAACCCTGCAATCGCCGCCCTTACCTCTTTTTCGGTAAAAGGCACCAATGCCTGGTCATTTTGGATAATATGGGGTGGGGGTTGGGGTGGGAATTCCATCCTTCCAACCTCCGGGGCGTATAAAGACTGGTAGTGGTTTTGCCAGACATTCGGGGCAATGTTTGGTTCGATTGCCGATGGAAGATCTTCAGAACTGTGATTGACTACGCGCCAAAATTTACGGGAGTCCCTAGTTGCTAATAGCTCAGAAAGGTTCTCCCAGTGTTGGAGATCCCACTCTATCTTGGCGTTTGCCACAAGTACCTTGTACGCCCGCCTTCTAGCACGAATCTCCTCCCGTGATCCTCCTTCTTTGATAGCAAGGAGAAGGTCGCGTTTGGCGTTTCGACATGAGTTGTTAAACCAGGTGTCTTTGTGTTGTCCCCTAATCCTAGGGGGTCCGCTAGTGAAGAGATCGATCTCTAGAGTTTTAATTAATTGATCGTGTAAGCACCGGAGGTGCTCTCTATTTTCCCGCGTACTCAATGGCCCCCAAGAGGTGAATGCCTCCGCTAGAATTGGTGTAATCCTAGCATAGATGATAGCTAACTTGTCATCTCTGGTAGACAGCTTCTCCCATCTTATCCTCCTTCTATTATTTTCTAGGAGATATCCTTCCCTGGGCTTGTGTTCCTTTGATGCCCTATCCTCAAAACGGGGGATGGCGTATTCCAGTTCTAGGGCATTGTGGTCGCTGTCTTCTCTGGGTATTACTCTGAAATCTATAACCCTACTCCAAGCGGATAATTGTACCAAGAGGTAATCTATTCTAGATTCTCTGTTTTGTTGTATGTACATTTACTCGGGATGTCGGATTTGACACGGCCATTGCAAGCCCTGAGGCCATGGGCGAGGATGAGCGTATTTATCTGGACGGCTAGTGGTGTCCATGCTTTCGGAGGAGGGGCCTCTGTCGGAGGAACCTGCCAACTTAAATCCTCCTCTAGGGAGGGTCCATCAAGTAGGCCCGGTAGTGGCTCAAAGTGGGAATTGAAATCCCCCCCCCACTACATATGATATACCATCCGGAATGGCCTCCAGTAGGGAGGACAATTCTTCTATGGTTTTTGAAGTGCTGGATATGGAGAGTGGTCTGGAATAGACGTTTATTATAAGTAGTTTAAGTAATCTCGGCCATTCCAGAAGGACAGCCAGAATATCTTCTGAATCCACACTGTGGCGTGTAGCTAGGCAGCCCAAGTGCGATGCCACCCAGATTGCAAGACCTCCCGATGGGCGACCTCTTCCTCCCCATTTAGCTGGTTTTGTAAATATCTCAAAGCCCCGGGAGATGTGCTCCTCCCTTGCCCAAGTCTCTTGAAAGAGACATACACTTTTAGAGTTGATTAGGTCGGCCCATGATTGGGAATCTATTTTGTTAGCCAATCCAGCGACGTTCCAAGACAACAGCTTTAGCATGTCATGCTCCCTTATTTGGGGGGCATGCTGACTGCACTCCAGTGTGCCTGGGTTTATCGTTAACTCGTTATGATCTTTTGGGGACCCTCGTGTAGTCCCTTGTCCCCTATGGGCATCTACTGGTTCTGGTGCCCTTTCTACTCTCTTCGGGGAATCTTCTGAGTTTGTGCGGGCAACCTGCTCTCCCCCCTGATTAATATTGCAAAGTGTGGCACAGAATTTGTACCCGCCGCCGCCGATAGTATTGGGTGCAGCTTGCCCGGGTAAGTAGGGGTATGCCCTACCTTCCAGCTCATATTGTCAATCCACCATTTCAAGACAATCGAAGCGGTTGAAAATTGAAAGAAATGGGGGCTGGTAGTATCTAGGGGGCCAGGTTGCTCCTTGTTCTCTTCCGCCCCTTCCTACCCCTCTCCTGTTGACAGTTTCCCAGCCCTCAACCTCATCGTGCATCAAAGCGTGGCCCAATGCCATTCGCCTTTGATGGTGAGGATTCCTCCTCCCTCTTTGATTGTCCCCCCAGTTACTCAGTGGCTCCTGTGGATATCCCCATCGCTGGTCATTAGCTATATGGGTATTTGATGGATAAAAGAATGAGAGGGGAAGCGGCTGGATGTTATTGCCCTCATCATCCGGGAAGCAACCACAAATATAGGAGACTGTTCCTGGTTCTTTAAAACTAACCAGTACGCAGTCGCCACTAATTGTTTTGGGGCTCTTCCCTACCCATGAGACTCTTCTCACCATGCGAATATCGCTAGTCATACCTCTGGGGAGTGGCCTGAATGTAGATAGCCAGTTTATGACCTTGTTTTTTAGCGAGCCCCCTGTTTCAATGGTCACTGGTTTTAATTCCGGTACCCCGGCCAAAATTACAGTGTATGCAGCTACCTCTGGTGGGAGATTTACTGTTACTGTTTTTTGTGTGTTCTGTAATGTGGTATTCGGGTTTTGGGGGTTATTTTGAGGGTTGGTTTGTGAAGGCTTAAGTAGTGGAGTGGCTGATGGCTGTGAGTGTGCTGCATCGGTGGCTATTGCTGGTTGCTGTGTACAGGGGGAGGGGTTATGAGCCTTTAGACTAGGCCCCTGCTGGATAGCAGATTTTGACTTTGGGTTTAACTTTAAGGATTTGGAGTTATCTGTTCCATTTTTCTTGGTCAGATTCTGGAGCTCCACACCCTTCTTAGGCTTTGGTCTACACTTATTACTGTAGGGGAGTTGTTTTCGGCGATCCAACTGTCCATAAACTGAGTAGTAGATTTCTCGAAGTTGGTCAGCCTCGCTTCTATCCTAATCAGGCGAGCTTCTATGGGACTGAGCAAAGACCTGAACATGTTTCCTATGTCTGCGAGTGTAATATCCTCTCCATCTACCTCTAAGATGTCATCTATTGTGGGAACTAGAGGTTTGATGGAAGCATTGATTAGTGGAGGAGGTTTAGTTCTATCTAGCAGTGAAGTCTCCACTCTAGTGTTATCAGAGCTGCCCTTGTCTTGTGCGGTGCCTAGCCTCGGTATTTTGGCCTTCCTTTCTCTATTACTTGGTCCCCCCGTCTTCCTTTTCTGTATAGCCCCTTCCCTTACTCCCCTAGCTCTGTTTGATGGATCTGTTGTGTCTGCTATGTGCGTTATCATTGGGAATTCCTCCCTAGGTGGATTAAGGGTTTGTTGGGGGGCTTCCTCACCGATAGTAGAGGTTGAGGGTTGTGCGATTTGGGTCAATGGGAGGTTTAGTAGGCTCATATCTTCGAGGTCGCTTAAGGTTTCCTCAGAGAGATCCAAATTAGCAAGTGGGTATTCACCCCCACAAGCTCCAACCAGTGGTCCATTATCGTTCAGCCTTTCCTCAGGGGTCTTAGCCAGCGCTAGTGTGCCCATAGATGACCTCTTAACCCACTCGATTTCCTGGGAGATGCGTCTTTCTAGGACGGTGATATCATCGATCAGCAAAGAGCCCACCTTAAGGAAGTAATTGTCAATTTTACCTTGGGCCGTTGCAGCTGTGAGAGGTCCGGCCGCAGCCAAGTTGGTTTTACTCCTGGTCTCCATATTACTCATTTGGGAGGAGCTGTTTATACACGCCGTAAGATCCTAGTGGGAATACACAGTCAAAGCTAGACAGGGCTCAAAGAGGTGGGGCCCGGTCCGGTCTCTGCCGTCCTCGAACGGCCTCAAACGGCCCGCTCTTTGCCCGGTCTTCGCCCCGCGCTTTGTGCCGCGCGCGTCCCGCGATGCGCGTCCAATGTTCCTCTGTTATTGGTAGGGAGGAGGCGTGGCACCCAGGGGGCGGGAGGCGTGGTCAGGCGGAAGAGCCCCAGGTGCGGCTCCAAGAACGCCGCGGCTCCTGGGACTCGCAGTCCGCCTGCAGTTCAATGCCCGATGTTAATTGGCCCCAGCTACTGCGTTCGTGGCAGCGATGAAATGGGATTCCTGTGTCCTGTAGTGGCAGACAGCACTTCTACTCCTCTGTCAACCGGTCACCGAGACTCCGAACGGCATGTGTGTAGTATAAGTGTAGTCCCAGTCAGTGGTGTTCACAAGTAGAACCCACATCTCGGCTGAAATTACCTGAATTTGCCCTTTTATGCGGCAGAGATACAAATGCAGAAGACACATGGCAATGTGTGGTGGGACTTCTTTAGGGAAAATCAGTCTGTCAGCTCCTACCGCATGGGGGATATAAGAGCATATGTAGCAGGAACCATTTGATACTGTTTTTCCTACTGCTGTCATCTCTTTATATAATTAGTTTTCTAATAGGGAGGAGTGGACCCAATGATCCGTTATTGACTGATCTGGACCTGATATGGGCCCTAGACCCTTCTGTATTTCTACAAGATGTTGGAATGTCTTGTACCCTGTTCTCTGCCACGTGGGTTTTTGGGGGGCAGGGGGCTTTGTTCTGCGAGGGGAAATAGTGAATCGGCGGACTGTGGTGGCTGGAAGGGCGTTGGCGGAGTGCTGGTGGTCGTATTGTGAGATTAGCAATCCCATCCCATGTACTGTCTGTCACCTGGGATGGAAGTTGGGGGTCCGCGATGCATACTCGTGTGCGTGTTGCCAGTGCTACTGTCGGGGAGTTTTGAACCAAGTGTGTTGTGTGTTGCGTTCTTCTGGCTATGGGTGACCGCTGGCACAGTGGGTGGTGCTGTGGACATCAAGGCATTATTGCTAACTGTATCGCTATGAAAGTAATTCTTTACTTTAGGGGAACTTGATGACACTGAATGGCAGGAGGCACTAGCGTCCCCGTGTGAGGTGGAAATGCCCTTGAAGCTTAGATTAGTACAACTCAAAATATTACATCGCACCTACTACCCTAGACTAACCCTCTGCAAAATAGGGCAATCCAGTACCCATTCTGCCTACGAAAGTGTGGGGTGGAGGGTACGTTTTTTCACACCATATGGCAATGTCCGAAGACAAAAGCATATTGGGTGAAAGTGATGAGAATGATATCGCAGACAGAGGAGGTGTCACTGGTGCCCGAGCCCAAGAGGTGTTTGTTGAATGTCTGGGAGCCAAATGACCTTACTCACCCAGAACAGGACTGGGCCACCCTGGGGATAACGATTGCAGAGCGTAATGTTGCCCAAAAATAGGGTGCGGAAGAGTCACCGACGCTTGCAGCATGGTGCAAAGACATGGACACCGCTATGGTGGACGAAAAAGCAGTATTCGTCAATCAAGGCTTTCCTCGAAAATGGAATAGAATATGGGGGGCCTAGAATAGATTTAGGGGCTACATCTGTGAACCACCAAGAGTGCAGACAGACGAGATATCTGATGGGGAGGATGGTGGGACGCTGAGAGATTAATATGTGGAATGGTACTATGCCTTTGGTATTATGAACTTAAGGGGGTGAAATGTCGATGGAATGTGTAACAATGAACTGCAATGTATGTAAGTGTTCTATGATTGGTTTATGCTCTGATCTAAATAAAAAAAGAAAAACAAAATAAAATAAAAATTCTTTACAGCAAGGAAAAAAATGTACCAATTAAATGTTGCTAATGCCACTCCAACAATGATACATAACATTAAAATTGAGCAAATACATAACTTAGCATCACGGCTGCTGTACTCATGGAGTAACACGTGAGTGTCATCTTCGTCTATATCGACCGTGGAAGGGAAGTCGCTGTCCTCATTCAGGGAGACCATGTGCATGCCATTTTCCTCTTTAAGTCCATTGTCTGGTGCTGCTGAGGTGCAGGGTCGAGTTGCATGTCGCGGCGATGAATCAATGCCTTTTTCTCAGCTATCTCGATGGCAGTTGGTGATGAATCAGTGACCACAAAGGGACCCTCAAACTTGGGGTCCTTCCAGCACCTGACGTGCTTCCAGACAAAATCAGAGTTCCAGGACGGATTGGTGGGAGCTCAGGATCAGGGGAGCCCTTCTCCTTCCTCCTGGATACTTGGGTAGAAAGGAACTGTGCAGGATGACTCACTATCTGTTTTGGGCCTGGTGGAAGGGATAGCTACGTTTATGGATCGTCCAGTGACAAGCTGATGTGGCGTGAGGTGGTGATCCGAACTTGGGGATATTCTTAGTGAGGAGAGCAATTGGGAGGCAGTTGAGCCATTTTTTCCTATTGTGGCGCTTATTTTGCTTATTTTATTTTTGAGCAAGCCATTAAGGCACTCACAAATGCCATTGCTTTGTGGGTGGTAGGCTGATGTTAGTTTGTGTCTGATGCCTAGCATTGTTGTCAGGGAGGAAAAAATAGCGTTTGAAAAATGACTTCCGTTATCGGTCCGAATGGCGTCTGGATACCCCATCGAGAAATGACGTAACGGAGTAGGAATGTAGTTGCTGCTTTGGCAACGCTGTGGACGCATGGTCCAGCTTTGATCCAGCACGAGAATGGGCATACTACCACAATGAGATATCGGTAATTTTGGCATCGATCAATCATGTCGACCTAGTCGATAGGGAGTTCTTTGAAGGGGCCAGAGGCTTTGGGGATGGTGGAGGCGACTGTTTTGAGAGTTGGGTTTGGTGAATACTGTTAGCAGATGAGGCATTTATTAACAAGAGTTGTATCTGCTCGTGGCCATTGGGAATGAACCAGTCTGTTTGTAACATTGTGGACATGTTATCTCGAGAGACCTGTGTGGGCAGGTGTACTTGGCATTGGTCCAGTACCACCTGCAGTAAGGCTTGTGGCATGACAGGCTTTCCTTTCATTGTATGTCTGTAAATGAAATCAGCAGGATCCTGCTGTACTCCCCTCTTCTTCCATAACTGTTTCTCTTGATGTGGTGCACTTTCCTGTATTTCTCTGAGATGTATTTGGGTAATGTAATCATATTGTTGTGTATTGTCGATAGTGTAAGGGGTATTTGTGTCCAGTGTTCCTTCATCCATGTCTGTCCGCAGAGCTGGATATACTCTTTCTTCTGATAGATACATCTGCCAGTGGATTCCTCACCTTGTGAATATCCCCTGCGTCAGCAATTTGTAGCTTTGCGCCGACGTGGACGACATCATAGAAGCACTGCATCGCGCGCGGCTCCGCTGACGTCACTGACACCATAATAGGCCCACGTCGGCGTGATGACATCAGTTCCCTTTATTCCGCGTCGTCGACGCTAACGGTTTTCGAGGGATCCTCTGTAGCTGTTGGTAACTTTGTTACTGTTGTAATCTGTCTGGTGTATTCTTGCTTCTTTGTCTCTTGTCGAAGATGTCTACTAAGAAGACCGGCTTCAAGCCGTGCGGGGAGTGCGGAAAGATGATGTTGATTACAGACCTGCACGAAGACTGTATTTGGTGCCTGAGTTCGGACCATGATGTGCAGGGGTGTTCTTCCTGCAAGAAGATGAACCCGAAAGCCCTTTGTGAGAGTGAGGCGAAACTTCTGGTGGCCAAATTAAATAGTAAAAAGGAAAAGAAGACTTCGAGGTCGCGGTCGAGGCGGACGAGGTCGAAGTCGAGATCGAGGTCCCGCACGGCGTTGCCTTCGAAGTCGTCATCGGGACATGCTTCAAGATCAGCAAAAAAGAAGCATAAGAAGAAAAGACATGGATCGCGTCATCATTCTGGAAAAGACTCGGATTCGAGACCGAAGTCGCCTAGGAGGAGACATAGAAAAGATGAAGTATCTCCTTCACCAGAGATTCTGGATCCGGAAGGTGAGGCCACGCCCTTGGAGTCGCCGGAGCAGTCACCGGCTCCGGTATCGAATCCTTCTCCGGCGCCGTCTCCGGCTCGAGAGGAAGAAGAGGCTCCTTTACCAGAGGGTTCTATGACTCCGGTTCATCCACCTGTAGAAGAGGAGGCGAATCTGGAGCCTCCACGTGAGCATCCTGTGGGTCCTTACCCGCCCTTTCCAGCACCAGGTCAAGACCCTACACAGTTTTTGAACGTGATGTATGGCATCTACTCAAGAGCTTTGTACCCCTCTGGTGCACAGTCAGGTCCCATGGGTCCATTGGCATATAATCTTGGAGTTCCCCATTCATATGCTCCAGCTCCATTTATGCCATTTATTCTGGCGCCGACTCCGCCTTGGCATTTCTCGGCGCCGCCGAGGTCTTCGACGCCGATACCGTCATCACCGACGCCGGTCCGACGTCGAGAAAATCTGCCTGTGCTCCCGGATCCGATCTCGACGCCGGGCCTGGCTCCGTCGGAGTCGATCGCGGATCCGACGCCGCCGCTCTTGAAGGAGAGATCGAGGCGTGAAGCTCAGCGCCTTGTTGAAGAGCGGAGGTATAGAGAGGCTGAAGCTGAAGTCGCAGAAGGTGAGCTTCAAGAGGATTATTTTGATGAATTGAGGGAAGCTAGCGGTTCGGAGCTTTCACCTGATTGGGAGCTATCTTCTGTTTCAGATGCCCCTTCAAAAGACGTTGCACCATGCCATGTGGTCATCAAGAAGGCTGCAGATCTTTTGAATTTAAGCCTTCATACTGCTGAATTCAAATCTAATCTTTTCACAGAAGTCCTCCATTCCCCATCTTCTATTGTGGAACCATTACTTCCTTTTAATGAGGCTTTGACAGAACCTATATTGGAGGTTTGGAACAGGGCTCTCACAGCTCCTGCAGTTGCTAAGGGGGTTGCGAGGAGGTATAGAGTGGCGCCTGGTGACCCAGATTTTTTATCTTCACACCCTTTGCCGGAAAGTTTGGTGATACAGGCAGCCTGTTCTAAGAAGTGTGTTGGTGCTTTCCCTCAAGTGCCTGGAGACAAGGAGTCTAAGAAACAAGATCAAACTGCAAAGAAAATATTCTCTTCGGCTAGTATGGCTCTTAAGTCTACTAATGCCACATGCCTTTTGGGGAGATACATACATGCATTAATGGACTCTATAAAGCAGTTGACTCCTAAGATTCCGGAGGAGGACAGAGAGGATTTTAATGAGGTATTAGCTGATACACAAGCTGCTGCGCGTCAAGTTATTCAAAGCGGTCTTGACACTGCTGACTCATTAGCTAGGGTTATGGGGACTTCTATTGCCTCTAGAAGAGCAGCCTGGTTAAAGTCGTCTGACTTTTCTGCGGACGTTCAAGCAGCCTTATTGGATTTGCCATTTGATGGTTCTGGTCTTTTTGGCAAAAGGGCTGATGCAGCTTTAGAAAGATTGAAGGACAGTAGGGCTACTGCCAGATCTTTAGGGTTGCAGACCAGGGGCACAGCGAATAAAAGATATAGGGGTTTTGGACGTTCCTCCTTTCGACCTTACCATCAAACTCAACAGCAGCAGCAACAGCAAAATCCGCTGTATAAATCCTACAGGGGCAAGCAAAGAGCTCATCCTCGAGGACGCCAAGTCTCCTCCTCCTCCTCTTCCTCTTCCCACCCCCTCCATCTTCAGCAAAGCAGCCCTAGATCCGCCATTCCGGATCATGCGGGTCCTGTAGGGGGTCGGCTTACCTATTTTCTACGGGATTGGGAATCGGTCACATCGGACCTTTGGATTCTCAATCTCGTGGAGAATGGGTATGCAATTCCCTTCCGTGAGTTCCCTCTGAATTATCCTCCTTGCCAGGGTTTTTGTTCGGAGGACAACCTGCTTCTCTTGCAAGAGGAAGTCCTAACACTTCTGAAAAAAGGTGCGATAGAGGTGATTCCAGAGCAGGAAAGGGGTCAGGGTTGCTACTCCCGTTATTTCCTGATCCCCAAGAAGGATGGCAGACTTCGTCCAATCCTGGATCTCAGGATCTTTGAACCTTTTTCTGAAGCAGGAGGAGTTCAGGATGCTCACCCTTGCGCAGGTTCTTCAGGCGCTGATGGAAGAAGACTGGATGGTGTCAATAGACTTGCAGGATGCGTATTTTCACATACCTATCCTGAAGTCGCACAGGAAGTATCTCCGTTTCACAGTGGGTTCGCAACATTACCAGTTTGCGGTCCTTCCGTTTGGTCTTACTACTGCGCCACGAGTCTTCACCAAGGTGATGGCTGTGGTGGCGGCACATCTCAGAAGGTCAGGGATACCAGTGTTCCCTTATCTGGACGATTGGCTGATCAAAGCAGAATCTCCAGAGATTGTGCTCCATCATCTGCAAGTCACAACTCAGTTGTTGCACAGGTTGGGTTTTTCGATAAATGTGCCTAAATCTCACCTGGTGCCCTCCCAGCGCAACCTGTTCATAGGTGCTGTACTGGACACAACTGTATGTCGTGCATGTCCTCCTCCTCAAAGGATTCTCGACATACAGGAAGTGATTCCTTTATTTTACAATGGAGCGGTCGTTCCAGTCCTGAAGGTCCTTTGTCTGCTCGGTCTGGTGGCTTCCTGCATTCTGCTGGTCAACCATGCACGCTGGCACATGAGGGCACTCCAGTGGTGCCTCCGCAGGCAGTGGTATCAACACAATGGAGATCTCAGGGAGTCGATCAGGATCTCCAGAGAAACTGCAGCGGATCTGTCTTGGTGGAGCGTGGAGGGCAATCTGACTCAGGGGAAGCCCTTCCACCTACCTCCATAGGTGGCCACGGTGATAACGGATGCATCCACTCTAGGATGGGGTGCTCATCAGGGGGATCTGGAGATCAAGGGTCTTTGGTCTCCAGCGGAAAGGTTGCTTCACATCAACCTTCTAGAGTTGCGAGTGATAC
The DNA here is from genome assembly GCF_964261635.1 of Lissotriton helveticus. NCBI lineage: Eukaryota > Metazoa > Chordata > Amphibia > Caudata > Salamandridae > Lissotriton > Lissotriton helveticus. The sequence goes on along the minus strand of NC_136067.1, from coordinate 1,151,966,178 downwards.
GTCTAGCGCTCAAGGCCTTCCTCCCTTCCCTTCGCGGTCAGTCGGTTAAAGTCCTAACGGACAACACTACCGCGATGTGGTACGTCAACAAGCAGGGAGGAGTGGGGTTGCAGTGTCTCTGCATCTCTGGTCCTGGGTTCAAGTCCATCAGATTTGTCTGACGGCAAATCATCTGGCCGGAGTTCTGAACGTACGTGTAGACAGTCTCAGTCGCAAGTTCTCAGCCGACCAGGAGTGGAGGCTTCATCCAGAGGTAGTTTGTCACATCTTTCGGATGTGGGGGACTCCTCAGGTGGACCTGTTCGCCCCTCACGAGAACGCTCACTGCCCGTCATTCTGCAGTCTCCAGTATCCGATGCAGGGAGCTTTGGGGGATGCGTTTCAGTTGAGTTGGGACTCCTTTACGTGTTTCCTCCCAAACCCTTGATTCCTCGGGTTCTGAGGAAAATTCGCCTTGACCGGGCCCAAGTCATGTTGATCGCCCCGGATTGGCGAAGAAGGGTGTGGTACACAGATCTTCCAAACCTCTCCTCGTGCCCGCCGCTCGTCTCCCTCTCAGGGCAGATCTCCTCTCTCAGATGGAGGGGCAGGTTCTACACCCCCACCTCCATACCTTACACCTTCATGCCTGGAGATTGAACGGGGAAACCTGAATTCCTTTTCTCTCCCACATGATGTGGTGGATGTCATTTTATCGGCCGGGCGTGACTCCACCAAGGCTATCTACTCTTATAGGTGGTCTAAATGTGTTTCCTGGTGTGGGGAGACGTCCATCGATCCTTTGAGGGCTTGTTTATCTGACATACTTCAGTTTGCACTTTCTTTGGCTCAGCAAGGGTTTGCTGTAGCTACAGTCAAAGGTTATCTTTCGGCATTGTCGGCATTTCTCTGTTTGCTGGATCAGCCGTCTTTATTTAAATCTCCTGTTGTCTTGAGGTTTCTAAAAGGCCTTACAAATACATTTCCTCCTACTCCCTTTATTGTGCCTCAATGGGACTTGAACCTGATACTTACTTTCCTGATGGGTTCACCCTTTGAACCTCTACACAAGTGTCCTCTGAGGCTGTTGTCTTTTAAAACGGTCTTCCTGGTTGGAATTACCTCGGCAAGGAGGGTAAGTGAGCTTCAAGCTCTTAGTTCTAAGCCCCCATTCTTGACCATTCATGCTGAACGAATGGTTCTCAGGACCAGGGCTGCTTTTCTGCCTAAGGTGGTTACTCCCTTCCATTTAGGGCAGTCCATTACCCTCCCTACCTTTTATCCTCCCCCTCACCCTTCCAAGGAGGAGGAGAGACTTCACCGCTAGGACCCGAAGAGGGCGGTGAGCTTCTACCTGGACAGGACCAGAGACTTCAGAGTGGATGGCCAGCTCTTTGTTGGTTTTGTTGGACCCAGATGAGGCAAGGCACTTGTAGGAGAGTAGGGTCTGCTTTCCTATGGTCACCCCAATTTTTGCTTTTTGCTTCACTGGTTTTCGACTTAATGTGGCTGTGGGCCTGCTAATCAGACCCACAGCGTGCTGTTCTCTCTCTAAATTCACATACATGTACTATAGGTACATTACCAATTTCAACACTGCAGCAGAACCTGACAGACAAGCGGCTGCAACAAACGCAACTAGGAACAACTACGATCTCCTTAAAATAACCTTTCCAACTGATAAAAAGGGGACCAATTTCGAAATAAGCAGAGAAGTGGGGGAAAGTCGCCGTACTGTGAACCTAGCTATCATAAACGACTGCCTACCAGCAACAAGGCACGCGACTAACCCAGAAAATAAAGAACAACCACTAAGCTTTCCACACAAACAACCTTTGAACGGCGTTTACCCCCCTCCTGGGAATAGTCAGAACGTTAACGTGAAAGATTCCGGAAGACATAATCAAACGATCCAGCGCAAAATCGTCAGAACTTGTGACAACCCATCACTCGACAAGGAGGGTGCCCCCAAAGCTGGGAAACTTCTTTTCATTCCTGAATATGAGCAACAAGGCCCGCAGGATTACCTAAATCGAAGGAACATACTTCGCCTAACATCAGTTATACCCAGCCTCGGCTATCTCACTTCAGCTGACCTCCTGTCGGTTGAGTTTATAACCACGGATGATGAGCTAAAGAAAGAGTGTACAGTCACGACTTGGAGGGAGACGGGGATAGTATCCCACATCCTCTCAGAAACTGTTAAATTCAAGGAATGGGGAATTCTTCTGAAGGAAATGGCTAAGCCAGCATACCCATCCCCGCTCCTAAGAAGGCACACTAAGAGTGTAAACCCAGTACTGAGGAACCAACCAGCGCGTTCGGTCCTTCATGGAGCTAGAGGACCTGAAATCCCAGTCTATGAGCCCCTACAGTTGCAAATGTCACTTCCAAACTGAACTCCCGACAGACTTGTTAACACCGAAAGCCACGTAATACAAATCCTCTCCTGGAACATTGTGGGCGCAAAAGACATTATGAACAAAAATGGCAAAGCTGCCACCTGGGACCCATACGCAATAATAGCGTTACAAGAAACGTGGCAAACAGAACCAATTGACATCCCAGGCCGTTTGTGTCATCACGTAAGCGCGACTCGCTTACAGCGTTTTGGGCGAGCCCGTGGGGGCCTTTCCGTCTATATATCAACAGCTTTAAAATTGAGAACAACACAACTTTCTGACTCAACTGCGGACATGCAAATCTTAAAATTAGAGAGCACAACAACGGCCACCACCAGAACGCTGATTCTAATCAACATATACGCAAACCCAAAAAAACTTTTCAAAAAAGTACTGTTCCAACGTATTATTTCTGTGATCTCAAACTTGCGTTTGGAAAACCCAGACTGGGAGATAATTCTAACGGGTGACTTCAATTCAAACCTTCTACAAGAACCTGAGGATGAGTTCAATATTAATGCCGCAAATGAAATTTGGAACGTCTTGCCGCAGGTGATCCCTCAGGTAAGGAAGACCGACAAGGAGGGCAAACAACTCATGCGGGACCTTGAAAGCCTTGGCCTAAGAGCTTTAAATGGAAGAATTAACCAAGACATGCCCCCTTCCATGACTTACATAGGCCACAACTCCTGCTCGGTATTGGACTACACATTTGTCACACTACCCCTACTCGCCCGAATACAAGACTTCCACATCATCTGCTCCTTGGACAGCGACCACTCCATACAATACTTTGAGATCAAGACCGATACACTCAAACTCGCACCTGCTCCTATGCTATCAGGTAATGTCACAACAATCAACCTGAAGCGGCTCAAGTGGACAAGTGAATCTCTCCCTCGGATAGCAACTGACGCTAAAAATTTACTAGAAGAGTTCCTGACAGAAAACGCTCTAAATCCAGACGTCTGGAACAACTACTTGAAGCAACTTCCAAGGACAAACCTAACTGATAAAACAAAATTACCATTTAAACTTAACATCGTACCTAACAGATCAGTATTACTACTAAAAAGGCACCTGAACAAACTAACACATCAAGCACGAGGCACAACCCGACATGCCAGCGTCTGGGCAGCAGTACGTAAGGCCAAGACCCAATATAAGAAATTACTATGGATTGAAAAAAAAAAACTCCAGAATGAGTTTTGGTCCAAACTACTGCATAACATAAAGAGAGCGGACTCGCGGGCCTTCTGGTTACAAATCAACTCCGTAAACCGGACAGCCCAACCTGTAAGCATGGCCTGTATACCCGAGTCTGAATGGACCAAACATATAACGGAAACTTTCTCAATCAACAACTTGAGCCCAGCCGTAGCACTGAACACGGAAACAGCAGAAAACTACGAGCAGGAAGACATCTCCCAAGCTCACCAAGGGAATTGCGCAAAGGGTCCCGGAACAACCGCATTAATCCTCAGGCAAGCTGACGCACAAAGCATTGCAAAAATAATCAGGAAAAGTCGACAAGATAGCGCCCCAGGTCCAAACGGCGTTCCACAAGCCATTTATAAGGAGGACCCACAGTACTGGGCTAACAAATTCAATTTACTGTTTCAATCGGTAACCTATACAGGCGGCATCCCCGAGAGCTGGAGGGGGGCGATCATAACTCCCATTTATAAAGGAGGAGACCGCAAGGATGCGAACAACTATCGTCTGATCGCCCTCCTCGACGCAGAATCAAAATACTACGCGTCCTCAATACTAGCTGATCTGATAGAGTGGTCTGAAACGAACAGCAAAATACCACCAAACCAGACCGGTTTTCGTCACGGTATGGGTACAATGACGAACGCTATGGCCCTATGCTTGATCGCCGAAAAAAGTCTACAGAATTCCCAGGAGCTTTATACGTGCTTCGTGGACTTCAAGGCGGCCTTTGACCGTGTCAATAGGCAATTGCTTTGGGCGAAATTAAAACATCTAGGCCTACCGGACTCAATTCTTTTACCCATTATCAACCTACACACCGGCACGTGGATGCAGGTAAAAATCAACAATGGGCGCCGTCTGACCAGGAAAATCTACACAGACAATGGACTAAAGCAAGGCTGCGTCTTGGCTCCACACTTATTCAATTTATTCATGAGTGATCTGACAGAATGCCTAGACAAGGTTAACGCACATCCACCTAGGCTAGGTACCCTTCGTCTAACGCACCTATCCTACGCGGACGACGTGGTACTTTTGAGCCAGACAAGAATCGGCCTTCAACGACTGCTACACGATCTGTCCAGTTACACAAAAAGGAATCTACTTACAATAAATATCAGGAAAACAAAGACATTGCTCATAACACGACGTCGTAAAAATCAGCCAACTTTCCGAATAAATAATGATCACCTGGAAGCCGTGAACAGCTATAAATATCTGGGGATATACCTAGATAAGCGCTTAAACTTTCAAGAGCACTTCAAAGCCATAGAAAACAAGGGGGTAACCCTACTCCACGCCTTTGTCAGACTGGCTACTGAGCTAAAGGGCCCTCTCATATCCCCTTTGCTAATCGCAATGAATGCAAAATTACTGCCCACATTAGCATATGGCAGCGTTCTGCATCATGGAAAAAGTGCCACCCTCCTGGACAAAATACAAACTAAAGTTTACAAACGGGTTTTTTTGCTAGCAAATAGTTCTTCTCCAGCTCAAGTTTGACTCGAGTTCGGACTGCAATCTCAAGCTTTGCTGAAAAAATATGAAGCCATTAAATTCTGGTATAATGTCTGGATGAACCATGAGAACATAATGAACAGTGCACTTTGGGAAGCAATCCAGTCTAGTCCGAAATCCGACTATTTAAAGTACCTAAATCTTTCATTAGAATCAACCGAGCTGGGAACTTTGTGGGAAACAAAACTGTCTGTTCCTTCGTTCAACCAGGTGGTTAAAAGGATTGCTAAGAAACACTAGTTTCTTACAGACAAAATAACTTTTAGCACCCGAACCCACGCCTGGATGACCATTAATTCGTACACAAGGCTTACTCCAGCGGCTTACCTTGACACCGCATTCTCAATGCCACTTAAACGTAAATTTCTCCATTTACGGATGGGCACTCTGCCCACAAAATTAGACCAACCCAAATGGGGACCGCAAGAATCAACGGAATGCGACCTCTATGGTGCGGAAAAACAAGACATTATGCACATAGTATGCATCTGTCCTGCCATGTATCAAGATCGGAGGCACTGGCTGAAGGACAAACTTAACGAGCAAGGAGTCCGCACTTGTCGATCAGCGATAATACAGATCCTATGTTCAGTGGATCCTCAACTCATCTGCCGGTCAGTAAAATTTCTGGACAGCTTTGTAAAAAAAAAACGAGGCCCACAGCCAATGAATCGACTCTTGTCAAGACCAAAGAACATTGCTTGAATGACAATCCTGAATGACAATTTCGTGCTCCAGCAAAGCCCACTGGAACAAGTGACAGACTTTTGTAACATAGCCCCACTTTCGTTTCTACTTTCTCTTCCCCTCTCCTTGCCACTCACTATCCCTTCCCCTTCCTAAAAATCGTTTTAAATGTTGCAGAAATTTTAATCTTTGTAATGGTTTTAATTAACCGCGCAATAAAAAATTTACTTACTTACTTACTTACTTACTATAGGTACATTACCAATTGGGTATTGGGTCACCTTATCAGCCCCTGTACTGTGTACTATAGGTACCCAGGGCATAGGTGCATCCAAGGCCTACCAGGGGCTGCAGCATATCTTTTGCCGAACGAGAGGACTGTGAGACGCGATCGGGCTCCACAGCAGAGAGGCATCGTCCTTTTTAAAAATATATCGTAACTAATTGGACCCTTGATCCGGATGCTATCTAGGCTATTCGGTACAAATTCTTATGGCCTCAGGCATTATCCTGAGACAACATTAAAAGTGCCATTGTGTGCACATAATTCATCACAATTCTCTAACCACTACATGTGTACCCAGCTGGGTTACTTGTAAGTGAGTTTTTTATTTTCAACATGCATTGGTGAATACGAGATGATATTCAGATGTCCTTCATTGTCCTGTCCTGACGAGACCCATACCCCAAAGGGTCGAAACGCCGTCGACGCAACGAGGAATTGAACCTTTAAAAACAGTGTCTACGATTGTGTAGAATCACTTTAATAATCAATTATTTTTTCCTTGGTCCTTTTCCTTTTTTTATGTATCCAATTAGAAACCACTGCCCCTTTATGTAGCCTATGTTATGTGTATTGTTATTTTGGTTTCACTGATACACTTGGGACACTGTGCACTTTTTTATGTATTGTTTATGTATTTGTATGTACTGAACTGTATGACAAATTTAAACAGAGTTTATATAATGAAGTAAAAACTTGATAGAAATATACATAATTGGTCGTGCATTCCTTTCCGCCATCCTTGTCAACCCTCTGTGCTAATATCTATTGCTATTAAGCTATATAATTAATTCATATTATTTTTACTATACCACCGGAACCAATGTTCTTTGATATAAGTTCTAGTCCAGTCGGAAGACTTCCAAAGCAGTAACTTTATAACTTTTACGCACCATTGACTTTGCATTGGTGCATGCGTGTGCTTTTAGCGCTGCACCCGAATCCCGCGGGCTACTCCCGTCCTAACTACAGTTAGTCCAGTGTAGTCCCAGCGATTCCCAAGGCCCTAGGCCTTACCATTGTTCGTAAAGCGGTTCTTATACCACTTATTTAATATATGGTTTGAGTGGCCACCGGGCCTATCCATAATTGTGCAACTTTTGTATGTTTAACTGTGCTTTTGTTTAAACACTTGTGCCTCTGCCCTCATAAAGAGTACAGAGGATTATTCTAGTAATAAATACATATATTTTTATAATATATAACTTGTGTGGTGTCCTTTCATTTGATATTACAGGATTGCATATGGTAAAACAGCTGGCTTCACATGCCCTCTAGAGTTAAGCCTAAGACTGCTTAGTCCATGCTACCCCTAGGATAACTTGTCTATAAGGTTGACTTTATAACCACCACCATAAGGGTTGTTTGGACTGATACAAGGTGCTCACTAGAATAGTGAACATCATACATCAGGCCAACTTCTCACAGCGCTGCACAAGCACACACTGTCAAGATGGATTGTCTTGTGTATCAAAATATGCTACTCTCTGGCAGGTAAGGAACCTCCTGAAGGTTTAAGAGCTCATTCCACTAGAGCAAGGTCTACTACATCTGATTTATCTAGGGGTGTACCTGTAGAGGACATTCGTAGAGCGGTGACTTGGGCCTCCCTCCACACGTTCGCGAAGCATTACTGCTTGGATTCCGAAGAGAGGAGGGACGGCCACTTTGCGCTTTCTGTTCTCCAGGATTTTCTGGTTTAGGAGAGTGGACACCCTCCTCCGGGAGAGGGGACTGCTGTGGGACTCTATTCACAAGGTGAGGAATCCACTGGCAGATGTATCCATCGGTACCGCTTTTTCTGGTGGATACAGTATCTGCCTGTGGATTCCTCACTGGCCCACCAGCCTCCCCGTTGTCCACTCTTCTAAACCTAAGTTATTGGCAACGTTTTAATGCATATGTGCTGCTTTCAAAAGTAGTGTGTTATTCTACTTGATTAGCTTCATTGTCTTCACACTATGTGTGTTATCTTGACTATTGTGTACTGGGTATACTGTGTACATATTTCCACTGGGATCGGTACGTCCGTGTGCCTCGAAGGCATGGAAAAAGGGCGGAACTGATGTCATCACGCCGACGTGGGCCTATTATGGTGTCAGTGACGTCAGCGGAGCCGCGCGCGATGCCGTGCTTCTATGACGTTGTCCACGTTGTCGCAAAGCTACAAAAAGAATTTCTGAATGTTGCTGAAGCAGGGGATATTCACAAGGTGAGGAATCCACTGGCAGATACTGTATCCACCAGAAAAAGCATTACCGAAGGTAAGTAACTTGTTCTTCTGTCTGCTCTGTTGGAGGAACTGTTTGGGCAAGGAAGATAGGGCGTTCTGAGCGTCTGGTGCAGCTACAGGTGGGGGGCCTCTAGCTGCAGCTATTGCTGCCCAGTCTGCCAGAGCGTTACCTCTGGAGACAAAGTCCTGTCCATTAGTGTGTGCTACACATTTGACTACAGCTACCTCAGCTGGCAGTGTAAGGGCTTCAATTAATTCTTCCAACAACTGCTTGTGAATCACAGCGTCCCATCTGATTTAAGAAATCTACGCCTTTTCCAGCGCAAGATGCTGAAGTGTGTTGTTGTTGTGACATATGCAGAGTCTGAATAAACGGTGATGCGGTCGTCAGCCCCATTGTTCAAAGCGGCAATCAGTGCCACTAACTCGGCAGCTTGGGCTGAGTAATGTGGAGGTAATGCAATCTGCTGTACAATGTCTAGGAAATCAGAGGACTCATGCTGTTGTGCTCTAACCACTGCGGCTCTTGTGTACCTGATCCCTGTCTCCTGGTCAATGGTGGAGGACCCGTCAACAAAATATACAGTGCTATCTGGCAAGGGGTCCTTTTTCGTTGCTTCTGACTCATCTGGAGAGTATGTGGCACAATCATGGGTGTCATAATTTGAAGCTGCAATGGGATGGGCAAAGAACGTGGCAGGATTGACTGTGTGACATTTGACAACTTTCAGGGAAGGCAATGACAGCATGACTTCGTAACCTGACACTCTTTGTGTTGTTAATGTTGTCTTGGCTGTCTGAATTATGGCAACAACTGTGTGCTCAGTGTACAGCGTCAACGGGGGATCCCATGACAATGGGGGTGCTTTTCTCTACAGCGAATGCTGCTGCGACAAGAGCTTGCTCGCATGGGTAATGACCTTTTATGTCAGTCTAACTTGCCGCTAAGTAGGCAATGGGCTTATGGCCCATGGGATAATTTTGCGTAAGTACAGCAGTCATGACTTGGCCGTTGCAGTGAGTGAACAGGTAGAATTCTCTGGTGTAGTCAGGTGAACCTAACACTGGTACATTTGTTATCTCATCTTTCACCTAACTCCTGATGCCATTTTTCCCTAATCCTGGAGATAAAGTTAATTGGATACTCATTCGCTTGCATTGTCAGTGACATGAGGGATCCAATATCGGGCACATCTGGAAACTTTATACGCAGTTTGGCCCAGACGGATGGTCTTATTTTATCAAATGATTCCCCATCATACTTTGTCTCTGTCATGGTTATTAAGTTACGACTGACACTTTTGAAGATGTCCACCGCTTCCTCTTTCATGATGGAGATGAGCAGGCTCTTCATATCGCCTATCCCACCACGTTGCCGCCTCTAGTATTTTTTCCATTTACCAGCATCCTCCATGAGGGGGGGTGAGGAGCTTTTTGAGCTTTTTTTTGTCTGTCTGAGACCATGGGATATAAATAGGCGAGTCAGTGGCTTTTTTATACAAGTGTCATCTGATGTGTCACTCCTGCGTCTTGTTCTTCGGGCCGCGCGAGGTCATGTTGTCTGGCATATTTCTTCCAAATCTTTAGACTGGCCCGCATATAGGAATAATCCCAATCTTCATCTCCTGCACCCTGTAGGATGCATTCTACTGCTGTTGCCATATGCTGTGGCTCAAAGGGCCCTTCTCTTGGCCATGGGAGCATGCATCTGTGATGCCAGGGACTCTGTCCAACCTGCCAAATGGTCTGTGAAGGGATTGACCGCATAATCTGAGCCTTCACCTAGTATCACTATCCTGTTGGGCATTAGACCGTTGTTTCGCTGGGCACATGGTCTGCTGAGATACATGTTACTATACTTCCTCGCTCTTGTGGGGCTCATAGAGGCAGAGCCAGAGACATCATACATTATGTCGTCCGGGCGACCGCGCATTAGTCAATCAATGGTAAGATGATGCATGCGAATGATGAGATGATGTGTGTGGATGGCGAGATGATGAGAGAGAGCCAGCGTCTGAATCTTCGCTTTCTTCCTCTGTTGATGGTGTAGTCATTAAAGCGGGAGGGAGTTTTAGCGTAATTTGCGCGTGTATCTGTCCTGATAATCCTGGCACTGTGGCGTGTATCGTTGGGCTGCTACTGGTGATGGGCAGTGCAGGTTGGGGAGATGGCTAATGCTGGCACTGTGGCAGTTATTGTTGGGCCGCTGCTGATGACGGGTGGTGCAGGTGGAGGTGGGCTACATGCAGCAGCGTGTGGAGGGGAGTCTGGTAGGGAAGATGAATCATCTGGGAGTTGTTGGTATCCGACAGCTGGTAGATTATTTGTGGTAGGCTGTAAGTCTGGACCTTCAGTGTGGGTGACCGTGACTGCGGGGTACATACCGCTGGCCTGATATGGTGGAGGAGACGGAATAGCGGTGAGCATCGTAGCAGGGTGCTCCTGCGCTTTGTCTTTAAAAATACGCCAGAGATCTAGATTGCCTTTCTCTTCTGTAGCTTGGTGCCGGAGTTGTCTTGTCAAAACTACCTTCTGAGGGCCATGGGTGACTCATGTTTTTCATGAGTTTGTGAAGTTCTCTACAATGTTTAAGTATGTGTTGTTCCTGCCCAACGAAGGTTTTCAAGACATGCTGTAGAGGCGTGGCCATGATGGGGCAGTTTGATGTGTAAATGCAAGATAAATCTGTTGAAGGAGGGTGCCACTGTGAGACACTCTGCCTGTGCTTTCCTTTCTCAGTGGCTGTAGTTGAGATCTGGTATAAGCTCTACTCCTACACCCTCAAGGACACAGATGTATATACTGTCGTGATCTTGTGCTGGAGTGCTACCAGGGAAGTGGAGTTTGCCGCCATAACAGGCGTCAGCAATTTTAGACTGAAGTGAATGTCTTGGCCAATAACTTGTTAGTATGGTGGGGCCCTCCCAACCTTCAAGTCGTAAGATAAAATATATGTGAAAGCTGGTAGTTGTTTTACAGTAGAGCTCAGTATCCTATTCATAGGGACACTAGTATGAGTGTGACACGATGTAAGCCTGTGAGGAGAAATGTGGTTACTGTGAGGGAGGGTGAGCGCACCCTGTCTGTTTTTCCCCGACTAGTTACTGGGAAAGTTGGGATATAGGTCTTTTACAAGTTAGTCTCCTTTGGCGTCAAGAACAATGATTCAAATTAGGTATCTTAAATCCAATTCCTCAGGTCCCCTGTATATTCCCTCAGGGGAGAAATCAGGGAATTCAAGATTGTGGCAGGCAAGGGCAATAATATTCATACTTTGTAACGGGTTCCGTGGCCAGGAAGAGGTGAATGTGGTGGGTAGTTCTAAGCCTGGATATAGTAGGTGAATGCGTACGTAAATCCAGTCCGGTGTTTTGTGCACAAACATGCCAAATATTTTTTTTTCGTATATTGCCTGCATGGAACCTTTGGTCGTGAAGGGTAGGTGGTGCAGAAGTGTAGCATGAGATACTATTTTTTATTATGTTTTGGCGCACAGGTTTTTGATGTAAGGGGGTAAGGAAATGCTGGTGCTATTGAGAGCGTAATCTGCCGGGTATGACTGTAGTCAATACCAAGTGCTTGAAATATAGTGAGAAGGACAGTGCTAGTTAAGGGTGTTACATGGATAAAGCAAGAGGGGTGACCATCAGAAAGACCCACAACGTGATTGTAGATAAGGTATACCGTGAGTTGAGGTGGAGTATTGTTGTGAGAGTTATTGGTCATTCCCTTATATTGAGTTGGAGCAAATGGGGGGCTTGCAAGAGCAGGCAGGGATGTAGAGTCTTGTGAATACTCGTGCAGGAGTGCCCTTAAGAGGGGTACCGGGCGATCAAGAGAATGTGCGCTGAAAAAATAGGAGTCACTGTCGGAGAGTGTGGGGGAATCAGGAGCATCAAGATGTGGGAGAGAGGCTGCTTCGGATGAAGCTACTGACTGTGTGGAGTCTAATGAAGAGTCCCCGTCCGTGATAATCACGATGGGGGAGGTGGCGGAATGATCAGACAAACCAAGGTGTTCAGAAGGAACAGAGTGGGAAATGGATAGGGTGTAAGAGTTGGATAATTGGTCAGGCCAAAGCAGGTGGCGGCGAGTGCTGTCTGGAGATGGCGGGGTGAGAGATATATGTAGTTGGGCGTTGAATAGGTCAGTCAAGGAAAGCGCAGAGATGCGGACTTGGGTGTTTGGGTTGAAAGTGACCCCCAGAAGGTCCCAAGCGGTGGATAGGATATCACGGCGATGGTCAGTAAGGGGAGTTAGTTCATTAAAAGTGGTGTTTTGGACAGCGGAAGCAGTGCTGTGCACGAAATGGATAGTGCAATTGATAGTACGTGGGGGGGTGTTGGACATCACGGGTGTGGAGGGCGTGATAAGGGTGGCAGGGAGCGAGGGAGGAATACCTCTCCCCCCTGTTGTCTAGCAGTTGCAGAGGCAAATGATAGACAAATACGTCATGACCAAACGTGTTGATGTAATAAGGGAGTAACACAGGAGTGGTAGGAGGGGGCTTTTTTACCTACCTAGCGGGGTTGCAAGTTTAAGAAATGAGGAGGTGTGTGAGTGCAACCCAGACACCTGCTAACTGGCAGTCAAGACACTCGGCTTTTGTGTGAAAGTGTCAGACAGCAACAAGAAGAGCTACTACCTGGTGGCCTGACACCTAAGGGGCGTGTGCGGTCAGGGCAGCAGCAAGGCAAAGCGGGGACTCGGCATGACAAGGGCAAGTAGGCGCTATGTTATTAGAAGCACAATAGGCATATAACCAGGCAAAGACAATAAAACATGAAACATGAAAAACAAACATCAAACAGGACATATTATTGAAAAATAAATGATGATGCAATATATAAGATGCATTGTGAAAAAATAAAAGGATGTCCTGTAAACAGACCTAGATATTAAATCTCACTAGAGGCCAAGAAATTGGAACGCACTACGAAAGAACTTGAGATCAGAAAGGGAGAGAGATGTCAACAGCACCGAGGAGAGAGACCACAAGAGGTGCAGGGAAGTGAAGCCGAAGAATAGAGAGTGGGCACAGAAAAAAGAGAGGGGAGGAGGAGAGCAGGGGCACAGAAAAGGTAGAGGGGAGGAGGAGAGCAGCGTATATTGTAGTGTTGAAAATAAGAAGAAGAGATGAAGGGGTGAGGGAGGGCTGAGAGAAGAAGAAGGGGTGAGTGGGGGCTAGGAAGAGAAGAGAAAGGTAGAATAGAAAAGGAGAAAGTTATAATCGAAATGACAGTGCAGCTAAGCCAGCCGAGCTGGAAACCACGAAAGTGAAAGGCGGGTGAAGTCTGCTAAGTGACCACAAGTGACTTCCTCTTTTGGTGGCAGTAAACTGCGCAGTTAAAAAAAGGAGAGTCAAGGACAGAGACAACGTTTACAGATAAAAAAATAGTTAAATAAAAGAGAAAAATGTTACACCCAATCCATGCAAAATGAGATCGCTAAAAGAGGAGATAGACAGAAGAGAAGCCCGTGAAATAATGAGATCCGAAAGGACAGAACGGGCAAAGAAAGGAGAGCCGCATGGAAAAAGGGACCCTAAGACAGAAAGCGCAGGCAGGATATGCAGACCATAATATGAGAAAAACATGTGAAGAAGAAAATATACAGATATAATGGAACGGAGTAGGAGTGTTCTGATTAACTCAGATACTCTGTCCATCACCACCCCCTTTTTGTAAATATTTTGGCCACCACAAGTGTGGAAGGGTATGCTCAGACATGAGTCCCTTGCTCACTGCACCATCAGGATTCAAGCAAGCCGGGCCGAAGACGGCTGTAATGCCAGAAACCGGTCCCCGGAAGCTTGTTTCCTTTCCAGTGAAGAATTGGCTTGGTAGTTTGGTCTGCCCTGTTCCCATGATGCACTGGGCCAGGGACAGACTAATTTGCATATAGCCAGGTTCTGAACTGGGATGGTGCAGTGAGCTAAAAAACGGTGATGGATCAAGCCCTGATCTGTTGACTGGGTAGGAGTGTTCTGATTAACTCAGATACTCTGTCCATCACCACCCCCTTTTTGTAAATATTTTGGCCACCACAAGTGTGGAAGGGTATGCTCAAACATGAGTCCCTTGCTCACTGCACCATCAGGATTCAAGCAAGCCGGGCCGAAGACGGCTGTAATGCCAGAAACCGGTCCCCGGAAGCTTGTTTCCTTTCCAGTGAAGAATTGGCTTGGTAGTTTGGTCTGCCCTGTTCCCATGATGCACTGGGCCAGGGATAGACTAATTTGCATATAGCCAGGTTCTGAACTGGGATGGTGCAGTGAGCTAAAAAACGGTAATGGATCAAGCCCTGATCTGTTGACTGGGTAGGAGTGTTCTGATTAACTCAGATACTCTGTCCATCACCACCCCCTTTTTGTAAATATTTTTTCCTGTAAACAGACCTAGATATTAAATCTCACTAGAGGCCAAGAAATTGGAACGCACTACGAAAGAACTCGAGATCAGAAAGGGAGAGAGATGTCAACAGCACCGAGGAGAGAGACCACAAGAGGTGCAGGGAAGTGAAGCCGAAGAGTAGAGAGTGGGCACAGAAAAAAGAGAGGGGAGGAGGAGAGCAGGGGCACAGAAAAGGTAGAGGGGAGGAGGAGAGCAGCGTATATTGTAGTGTTGAAAATAAGAAGAAGAGATGAAGGGGTGAGGGAGGGCTGAGAGAAGAAGGGGTGAGTGGGGGCTAGGAAGAGAAGAGAAAGGTAGAATAGAAAAGGAGAAAGTTATAATCGAAATGACAGTGCAGCTGAGCCAGCCGAGCTGGAAACCACGAAAGTGAAAGGCGGGTGAAGTCTGCTAAGTGACCACAAGTGACTTCCTCTTTTGGTGGCAGTAAACTGCGCAGTTAAAAAAAGGAGAGTCAAGGACAGAGACAACGTTTACAGATAAAAAAATAGTTAAATAAAAGAGAAAAATGTTACACCCAATCCATGCAAAATGAGATCGCTAAAAGAGGAGATAGACAGAAGAGAAGCCCGTGAAATAATGAGATCCGAAAGGACAGAACGGGCAAAGAAAGGAGAGCCGCATGGAAAAAGGGACCCTAAGACAGAAAGCGCAGGCAGGATATGGAGACCATAATATGAGAAAAACATGTGAAGAAGAAAATATACAGATATAATGGAACGGAGTGAAAAGACACTCGATCAAGAGCAAAGACAATATAAATGCAGTGTGGACTCAAACAGTGAGAACCAAACAATCAATCCAGTAATATAACAAATATTGGAGGACTTGAACCTCGCAATAAAAGCAAAATGGAGGACTCGAACCCCGAACCACAAGAAAGTCAAATACAATAATAACCAGTACTCACTAGGAGTCCAACTGGGAACATGTTAATGCAATCACAACCGCCAGGACTCAAACCTGAGGTGTAAGTTAAACCGGGAACCCCCCAGGACTCACACCTGAGGTTAAGTTAAACCGAGAACCCCCAGGACTCAAACATGAGGTGTAAGTTAAACCGAGAACCCCAGGACTCACACCTGAGGTGGAATTAAACCGAGAACATCAAAGCCACAACAAAACTGTAACCACAGGACGTGTGTAATAGAAACCGACACTGTATCTTATCTGAAACACAGGCGAAAAGTGTGACCACGAGAAGTCGGAGACTCCTTAACCCCTTCGGTGCTCATGACGAGCTGAGCTCGTCATGGCATATACCTCTCAGGTGCTCATGACGAACTGAGCTCGTCATGACCACACCCGTTTTTATTACGGCCCAGCACTGCAGGGGAATCGCTCCAGCAGCCATGAGGCTAACATCAATTTTGAGCAACACAATACAAATATCCCTCGAATCCATCATCTTTGGCATATGGAGCGATATCACCGGCCCTGATAGAGACTTTCTATTTTTTGCAATCCTTTTAGCTAGACGGGAAATTTGTAAGAGATGGGCTGAATTAACATCTCCCACACATTCAGAGTGGCTATCTTCCCTATATAAAATGTCTAAAACAGATCTGTCTAGATTAAAAAATTCTAAGAAGAAGAAGATCTGGAACAAGCTACTAACTTGGACCTCAGTCTGAGGTTTTTTTTTTGTCCTATGATTAAACCTCAAGGAAGCTCTCAGTCTGTGTCTAAGCTAACAGCCATCGACACTAGCCTCGGTGTACCCCTGAAGAGAGTGCAACCACCTTCCCTCGTAACAACGGGAGGGCAGCAACTAGAGTGAAGTAGGTATGCTGCTAGTGGTGTGGAAGGGCAGGAACGATTCTCAGAGCCTACTTCTCCTTTTGGAGTAACAGCGACAGCCTATGGATTTCACGTTATCTGAGGTTGAAGGCGAATGAGGAAGAAAAAAAAAAAAGAAAAGTGTGACAGAGGGTAATAATCGTAACCAGACAGACCGCATCGGGGGAGCGGGATATCAGGCAGAGAAACCCCCGAGACCCCACCTCACAACCACACACCAGGGACCAGGTCAATTCACGGGGGGAAAAAATGATTCTCGACTTACCCAGTGGCCGGTAGTGGGGAGAGACAGGGCTCCGGTGGGCAATCCGCTGATGTATTCCAGGTCCACCGCAGAGAAGAACAGTCTTGCATGAATTCTGCGTGGTCGCCAGCTGATAAAGGGCAATAATTTGCCCTTCTGGTGTGGTCACAAGCCACCGAAACACTGCTTATCTGAGAATAAGGAACACAGACGTGAGACGAAGAAATAACGTTGAAGTGGCACTTATATTCATCAAGTCATTAGCACAGCAGAAAATGTATTCATTAATTCATTAGCTGGCGCAAGAATATCTTAAAAGGCACAATTGAATTCAGTCAGAGAATAACAATACAAAGTACATTTTTATAATGCTCAAGTGCCTGGAAGGCAAACTTCAAAAGAGTAAACTAACCATGCAAGAATTACAATTTTAAGATACATTTAATGCAATGAATTGGGTGAAGATGAAAAACCGAGAATAACTAGAGAGATCAAAAAAGACAAAAAAGGGTTATCTAGATTGGGTTGTACCACCTGAGAGTAGGCTTAGACGTCCCAATGCAGATATACGGCCGGCCGGGAACCAACTGTGTGCATGGCACTGCAGAAGAGTTCTGAGCTCGAAGTGGGGTGCAGGACCTATATACCTGTTCAATGCAGAACGGTTAAACCGCATTGACGTATGTACTATTTTGATATTT
The DNA here is from genome assembly GCF_964261635.1 of Lissotriton helveticus. Classification (NCBI taxonomy): domain Eukaryota; kingdom Metazoa; phylum Chordata; class Amphibia; order Caudata; family Salamandridae; genus Lissotriton; species Lissotriton helveticus. The sequence continues at coordinate 1,151,948,703 of NC_136067.1, read as the reverse complement.
GATATTTATGTATTTTTATAAAGCGCGAACATTCGCTCCCAGGGGAGCATCTTGGCGCTAAGCTTGCGAACAGTAGGTTGATGAAGAATGAAGCAAGTGAAAGGATGAGACTAAATGGCTGCCAGTACGGAGGTATCTGATTGTTTGTACACCCATGTCTTGAGGAGGTGGCGTAGGTGGTTGACCGCACTCCTACAGTGGTGTTGCTACAACCCTAAGAACACAGAAGTGGTGACCCGGTGGGTCAGGTGTTTGAGCGGATGGTCTGCCATGCTTGACTGCAATTTTTAAATAAGATTATTTGTAGCGTAGATATCTCAAAAAACATATGTGAGAGCGGAACTTAAAAACAGGTGTTATCATTGCAAGATGCCGTCGTGGGTTTCATTTGAGCAAGCTTGGAAGGTTTCATAATATAAAATGAAGCAAATGATACTTATGAAATGTCAAGGATGTACCAGCTGGTCTCGTGTGTGGGTGTGATGCGCTCTTCTTGCAACTGTGGAAAGTTTCTGTGGTTCTGTGCTTGCCCAAGCTGCATCGCTGTGTTGAGCACAAAAAGAAATACACGTTCAAGAGCATCGGGTCTTAGTAAATTTTATTATGGAGAATGGTAATATGAGGCAGTGGGCTTTGGCTTGGGCCTATATGCAGGGGGTTCAAGGGATTTGTGGGCTATCACTTACTGACTGTGTATGGTGAAAATGGCCAAGATAGCATATTTCCAGATTTTAGCTCGTAGGGTCTATGCAGGGACCTTCATGCTGCATGGGTCGAGCCGAATGCTGTGTTGGGAATTCATGTAGTAAAACATGAAGCTCCATCAGGTGCATGAGGACTAGCTTAGGAATTGGTTCCCCAGGCTGTCTGGTATCCCACAGCAGATCTGTGCCTTTAAAGAAACCTCACTACAAATCTTGAGCATGCTTCCAGCTCCTTCTGGTGCTCCTTGGAGCCCCCACAGAACCACAGGCCCTCCCTGGTGCTGTCTGTCTGTCTCCTTAGGACCTTTTACCGAACCCATGCTTGCTCTAGTGCAGACATCCTATCCAGCCCAGGGATCCACATCCATTCCCACCACCCGATGCCAGGACCAATGCTAGTGGATGATCCTGGTCTGACACTAGGTTGAACCCCAAACAGCATCTTAACAAGGTCCACTGATGTTGCGCTACGAAATTACATAACTGCAGCCAGTTGTAATACAGCCTGACTTCAACTCTGTGCCTCTAACGCTTCATTATATTTTGGCTCGGACTTGGATCCTGGGGCAAATAAGGGTGCACCCAGGATTTTGATGATTATCACGGTGAAGGGATGGCTTGCTCTCTCTCATTATACTGATGATGCCTTTTAACGAGTTACAGAACACCAGTAGGCTTGATACCTCTTCTGAGGCAGAACTTAACTTGCCACTAGGCAAGAGAGCGCCTCATTTGCTGTGGTGGTTCAGAGAATAGCTGAGGTACTAGAATTTACAACTACTCTCTATTTAAACTTAAATGTTTTGAGAGATTTTCAGCTGTGTTCTTGCTGGACTGAGAAAAGGCAGTTGGACAGACCGGCTCCTGGTGCCTCTGATCTTTTCACCAATCACCCACACCAGACGTCCTTTCTGTGCAGACCTCGACCATTAAGGTGAAACCTAACTCCTTTCCAACCAATCCTCCAGATACATAATCCAAAGGGATTCACACCTTTGACAAATGTATGTTGTCATCCGCCAGTCTGGTACTGCAGTCTGTAAATGCAGTCTGTCTGTGAGCTGTTACACATATCCCCAGCGAGATCGTGCCAGCAGTCTTGGAGGGTCTTAGGGCCTCTGATGATGCATGATGGACAGGAAATGGCCAAGTAAGTTATCAGTGCAGCTCTGGGTACCACTGATTACCTTCTCAGGTTGGCTGGTGCCAACATTACCTTTAGTAGACATACCTGGATGATGTCTACTGAGTTTTCCAGTTATGTTCAGGCTTCGTTAATAGACGTGACCTTTTATCGGTCTTACCTCTTGTAGATGTGGACTCCTCTTTAGAATGCTTCAGAGTATAGGCTGAGACGGCCTTCCCAGCCATTAATGCAGCAGACCGACCAGTCTTTTTTTACTTCCTGTATTTTTTACATTTATCAATTTTCAGAGTATACTAACAAAGTACGTTGTAACAGATATCTATCTGTAAACATAAGTCAAAAACTGCATGTGCTCATGTAATTCCCTGCCTGATTGCATCTGCGGCAATTATTCTATTGTATAGACACATTTGTTTCACAATAATTGTACAGTAGCATGTTAGCTAATGCTGTAGGTGTGGGTTCCTGTGGTTGGGATCAGGTATATAGACGTCACGGACTGTCTCTCAACATCCTTAGTCTGCTTAACATCATATCTTGCTGTTTTCATTGATTTTTGTTTGGGTGTGTACCATTCCTCCACATTCTTGAGCCAGCATGTCAACTGGAACATCTGGGAACTCAGTCAAGCTATGGCACCCCTTCTTTTGCCAACAACAAAGTGAAATCAGTAAATCTTTTTTCACCTTATTTTTGAATGGATTGGCCCTATTCCCAGTAAACAGACCTGCTGTAACAGACATATTGCAATCTGCAAGTGCAGTTGAAATTGGTGTGCCACCTGTCCCTAATATTCAACTAGATGTGGACAACCCGAATGTCAGATGTAAGTAAGAGGTATCAGCTCATGCATTTAAGACATTCTGTTGGCTTCTATGGGACTTATTTGTGGAGCATAGTAGGGGTGACCAACTTCCTGTGTATAAAGTTGAATTGAATTAATCTAAGTTGATCATTATTGGTAACTGTCTCTATAAGCCCCAATACTTCCCTACAGTTACCACTGCCTGCTTTCCAGTTTTGTCTTTCTTTGACCATTGGTATCTGATGGGGACATCTACCTGAAGATTCCTTAACTTATGAATTCTCCCCAGGCGCCAATCTGAATCTGGACATTTTTCAGCAGTACCCTGCATTGCTGGCAGATGGCATCGTACGGCTCTGCAATGACATTGACTCCAGTCATGACATCAGTGGAGCACAGACGTCAGTTTCTTCTTTTCTGCGCTGTAACATGGATCCGGAGAAGCGGTTCCTCGGGTTATTTTTCTCTACCTACTTCGACACCTGATGTTGGTGGAATGGTGTACCTTTGTCAAATGTCGACAGGTTTGAAACCTTTTGGGGTTTGTAGCCGACATATGTCGGTGACGGACCCGCACACAATTTGTATGTGTTGTCTAAGTGAGTACCATGATGCTGAGGATTGTGATTCCTGCCAGAAACTAAAACCAAAGTCGTTGAAGGAGCAGTGTTTGAAGTTGATTGCGGTGAACGTATCGCGTTCTTTGGAGGCTTCCCAGCCTCTGTCTACGTCGTCCCAGGAAGAACATTTGCATGGTCGATCTTAGAGCCAAAGCCGGTCTGGAGGACGTTGTTCTTGAGGGAAGTCGAAAGGTAGGGGGCGGTTGACTTTGTGGCATTCTCGGATTTCACCACGTGGAGACTCTGTCTCCCTTTGCTCCTCCCTCTCGAAGGCTGAGAAAGCCGTACACAACTCCGCACCGCGTCTCCCCTTGTTTCTGGGAACCGGTGCGTCAATGGCTCAGATGAGGGAATATTAGGATTCCTTACACCTCTTCTTTGGGACCCCATCTCCGTCTGGAGCGCCTCTAGGCCCCAACGAGATAAGTGGGGTGCCATTGGAGGATTTGTCCTATGTGACTGTTGGGCCATCGGAGTTGATGGATCGCATTGGTCGACGTCGGCTTACATTGCTTTGGCGCAAGGTCACAGTCCTTCAAGATATTTTCCTCTGCCGCAGGTCTTTGATCAACCAACTCCGCGGCGCCGATCGAAGTCACCTGTCCTTCCTCAGTTAACGTCGTGATGGCGCAGCTTCGGCGTCATATGGCGTCGGATGCGTATTTGGCTGTGAAAACTGAAGGGATTGTACAAATGGTGGTCCCTTTTCAGTAGGAGACATTGGGAGGTCCACCTATATTGACTGGAGCAGGACTTCTTCAGCCCATTTATGACACCGATGTGTTTCAGGTGGAGAAGAGCTGTCTTACAGCTCTTGGTGAGGCTAGTGGGCTGGATTCTACGCCAGCCTTAGGGTTGCTTTCTCCCCCTAGTCTTGCAAAGGTGGCACGTTCCTCCTTTGCAGACATGCTGAAGAAAGTGGCTGCAGTTTTAGACTTGTCACTGTCCATGGTGCAAGGGTCTACAGATCTTTTGTTCGAAATCCTTTGCCAGGGACAGATGGTAAAAAGAGCCTGTTCCTCTGTATAGTGAGGCCCTATTAGACATTTTATTAGGTGCTTTGGTCAAGACTGAGTCGGGGGTCTGAGTGGGCTGTGATGTTGCACGTAGGCATTTACCTGCACCTGGGGACCTAGTTTGTTTGCATAGACATCCTTCCACTAGTGGCCTGGTGACTCAGGTTTCAACATCTTCTCAGGATATAGATTCTACTCCTAAGATTCTGGTGGGTAAGGATGCTAGAGGTCATAATGCTTGTGGTAAGCATATATCTGCTTCAACCAGCTCAGTATTGAGAGCTACCAACACGTCTTGTGCGCTCTAGCGCTTTTCCCATGCCTTATGGGATTCTTTACATAACATGCTCCCATCTCTTCCGGATAACCTCCTTGCCGAGGTAGGCAACTTGATTAAAGAGGGCCAGCAGGCGGCTAGGCTTACCATAAGGTGTGGCATAGACGCAACGGATTCTGTGGGCCGGGCCATGACATCTGTAGTGGCGCTAAGGCGTCAGGCTTGGTTGGCATCTTGTGGTTTCTCAGAGGCTGTCCAGTCAGCTTTGGGCAATATACCATTTGGTAGTGCCCTTCTTTTTGGCGATCAGGCAATGCGGCACTAAGACACTTCCAGGATGACGGGGAACTTCAGTCGTAGTCCTACATTTTCTGTCACTGAGTGCTTTGCTTGTCCCTAGGCTTGGGATATAGGATTTTGTTGGTCAAGGAGTAGCCTTATTAGGACATTGTATATGTCCGGTTTCAGTACTACCACGTGTACTCCGGTGAGTAGCAGTTATAATCTCAGTACCATTTTCTTTTTTATGTGTGTATTGATTTAAATGACCGAGGGATGTTCCCTTTTTGGAGTAATATGGTGCTTCAGCTTGTTGAAGTGTTGCTCTGGCTCAGAGTATGTGTTTCATTGTTTGAATGCTATTTTCTTGAGAGTTTTTCCTTTCGTGTAAAGGAACAGTGTCCATATTGTGGAGCTGTAAATTGGCAGCCAAAGGTTTAAGATGCTTGCTTTGGGCCAACTTTTCCCAAGACCAATGTAAACTTGATAGCGCGTTGTCCTTGACCTCAGGCAATATGTCCTAGAGTGTCTGGCCATTTTGGTCTCCAAAAGGCTGCCAATCATCTATAAAAGTTTTGGGAGACACTTTTATAATAGACTTTTTGACTTTATATTAATTTTTTTTCTTCCCATGATATTCTTGATATACGTGGTTCTCTCTGACCAGCATTACCTGTCTTCTAAGAGGGGATGTCCCTAATATGTTCTGCCTACCTCAATTGGTGAGCAATCATGACTGTCGTTTCTTGTGGTGTCAGTTATTTATGATACATTTGACAAGCAGCTTTTTTTACAGCAAGTTGCCTACGGTGTTGTGTTGGTGGCGTACTACTCTTTTTTCATAGGATTGTGTATTTTTGGCGAACCTCGTGTTTCCGAGAGGCTTTTTGTATACGGGGTATATCTATAATAAGCTGCTGAGTTTCACATAATTGTTGGACTCGCAATCATATTTGTCTTGTATCACAGGTGTGGTCATACATGCTTGTTGTTAAGTGCACTCATATGTGCATTACCATTTTCAAAATTATTGTAAAGTGCTTTCTGGAACTGTTTCTCTGTTCTAGTTAGTTATTAGGTATACAGAGTATACATGGCTGTGTCAAAGTTATCATACACATTTGTTCCTAAAAAAATAGGTTTTAACCCCTTCGCTGCTAGTCACCATTTTCCCAGCTTTTAGGGAATGACAGACTTTTGTCAGAAAACCAACATTTTTTACACAGTTTTGGCATTTTTCTGGGACATAGCCTATTTTTGCTATGTTATGTGCTTTCAACCTCCCAGTTAATGGTAAAAATGAGTGTGAAAGCAATAATGGATCCTGGAAAGCTGTACATTTTGAAAAAGTAGACAACATTCTAAATTTAGCAAGGGGTCATTTGTGTAGATCCATCAAGGTTTCTTTATAGAAACTAAGAGTTAAATATTGGAAAAATTGAAAAATAGTTGAAAAAAACAGGCTTTTATGTCAACGTTTTCACCTGTAACTTCTTGTAATTATGACAGCTCTTTTAAAGCAATATACCGTTACATCCACTGGATCTTTCTGGTTGTGGGGATATATAGGACTTGTAGGTTCACCAAGAACCAGACGAACCCACAGTAAAAAACTGAGCAGCTATTTGCAATGGCTTTTTATTATGTACCGGGTATATAGCAATTATTGTGGGAAAATGTATACATGGAAAAATCGGTATTAAAGACACTTATGTATTTCTGAAATGGGAACGAATTGTAGAGTTTATAAACAGTACATATTTGCACATTTTCAAATTGGGAATACTCATACTAGCATGAGAATTATGTCATTTTTCAAAACGACTTCTTTTTTACACAATGTCTTTCATTTGGAAGGCAGAAATGCATCAAAAATCAATAGGTAACAACAGTTGCTTTACAAATATGAATTACCCTGAGTCTCCTGATAAAAATGGTACCTCACTTGTGTTGGTAGGCATTGTGCCCACAACAGGAAATGGCTCAAAACCCAACGTGAACACACCACATTTTTACAATGAAAATGTACCCTTTTCTTGCGAAATGTCTAGCTGTAGTTTTTGAACACTAGCTCTGCCGGTACCTAGGGAAAACTAGCAAACCTATACATTTCTGAAAACTAGACACCCAGGGGAATCCATTATGTCAGACAGCAACAAGAAGAGCTACTACCTGGTGGCCTGACACCTAAGGGGCGTGTGCGGTCAGGGCAGCAGCAAGGCAAAGCGGGGACTGGGCATGACAAGGGCAAGTAGGCGCTATGTTATTAGAAGCACAATAGGCATATAACCAGGCAAAGACAATAAAACATGAAACATGAAAAACAAACATCAAACAGGACATATTATTGAAAAATAAATGATGATGCAATATATAAGATGCATTGTGAAAAAATAAAAGGATGTCCTGTAAACAGACCTAGATATTAAATCTCACTAGAGGCCAAGAAATTGGAACGCACTACGAAAGAACTTGAGATCAGAAAGGGAGAGAGATGTCAACAGCACCGAGGAGAGAGACCACAAGAGGTGCAGGGAAGTGAAGCCGAAGAATAGAGAGTGGGCACAGAAAAAAGAGAGGGGAGGAGGAGAGCAGGGGCACAGAAAAGGTAGAGGGGAGGAGGAGAGCAGCGTATATTGTAGTGTTGAAAATAAGAAGAAGAGATGAAGGGGTGAGGGAGGGCTGAGAGAAGAAGAAGGGGTGAGTGGGGGCTAGGAAGAGAAGAGAAAGGTAGAATAGAAAAGGAGAAAGTTATAATCGAAATGACAGTGCAGCTAAGCCAGCCGAGCTGGAAACCACGAAAGTGAAAGGCGGGTGAAGTCTGCTAAGGGACCACAAGTGACTTCCTCTTTTGGTGGCAGTAAACTGCGCAGTTAAAAAAAGGAGAGTCAAGGACAGAGACAACGTTTACAGATAAAAAAATAGTTAAATAAAAGAGAAAAATGTTACACCCAATCCATGCAAAATGAGATCGCTAAAAGAGGAGATAGACAGAAGAGAAGCCCGTGAAATAATGAGATCCAAAAGGACAGAACGGGCAAAGAAAGGAGAGCCGCATGGAAAAAGGGACCCTAAGACAGAAAGCGCAGGCAGGATATGCAGACCATAATATGAGAAAAACATGTGAAGAAGAAAATATACAGATATAATGGAACGGAGTAGGAGTGTTCTGATTAACTCAGATACTCTGTCCATCACCACCCCCTTTTTGTAAATATTTTGGCCACCACAAGTGTGGAAGGGTATGCTCAGACATGAGTCCCTTGCTCACTGCACCATCAGGATTCAAGCAAGCCGGGCCGAAGACGGCTGTAATGCCAGAAACCGGTCCCCGGAAGCTTGTTTCCTTTCCAGTGAAGAATTGGCTTGGTAGTTTGGTCTGCCCTGTTCCCATGATGCACTGGGCCAGGGACAGACTAATTTGCATATAGCCAGGTTCTGAACTGGGATGGTGCAGTGAGCTAAAAAACGGTGATGGATCAAGCCCTGATCTGTTGACTGGGTAGGAGTGTTCTGATTAACTCAGATACTCTGTCCATCACCACCCCCTTTTTGTAAATATTTTGGCCACCACAAGTGTGGAAGGGTATGCTCAAACATGAGTCCCTTGCTCACTGCACCATCAGGATTCAAGCAAGCCGGTCCGAAGACGGCTGTAATGCCAGAAACCGGTCCCCGGAAGCTTGTTTCCTTTCCAGTGAAGAATTGGCTTGGTAGTTTGGTCTGCCCTGTTCCCATGATGCACTGGGCCAGGGATAGACTAATTTGCATATAGCCAGGTTCTGAACTGGGATGGTGCAGTGAGCTAAAAAACGGTAATGGATCAAGCCCTGATCTGTTGACTGGGTAGGAGTGTTCTGATTAACTCAGATACTCTGTCCATCACCACCCCCTTTTTGTAAATATTTTTTCCTGTAAACAGACCTAGATATTAAATCTCACTAGAGGCCAAGAAATTGGAACGCACTACGAAAGAACTCGAGATCAGAAAGGGAGAGAGATGTCAACAGCACCGAGGAGAGAGACCACAAGAGGTGCAGGGAAGTGAAGCCGAAGAGTAGAGAGTGGGCACAGAAAAAAGAGAGGGGAGGAGGAGAGCAGGGGCACAGAAAAGGTAGAGGGGAGGAGGAGAGCAGCGTATATTGTAGTGTTGAAAATAAGAAGAAGAGATGAAGGGGTGAGGGAGGGCTGAGAGAAGAAGGGGTGAGTGGGGGCTAGGAAGAGAAGAGAAAGGTAGAATAGAAAAGGAGAAAGTTATAATCGAAATGACAGTGCAGCTGAGCCAGCCGAGCTGGAAACCACGAAAGTGAAAGGCGGGTGAAGTCTGCTAAGTGACCACAAGTGACTTCCTCTTTTGGTGGCAGTAAACTGCGCAGTTAAAAAAAGGAGAGTCAAGGACAGAGACAACGTTTACAGATAAAAAAATAGTTAAATAAAAGAGAAAAATGTTACACCCAATCCATGCAAAATGAGATCGCTAAAAGAGGAGATAGACAGAAGAGAAGCCCGTGAAATAATGAGATCCGAAAGGACAGAACGGGCAAAGAAAGGAGAGCCGCATGGAAAAAGGGACCCTAAGACAGAAAGCGCAGGCAGGATATGGAGACCATAATATGAGAAAAACATGTGAAGAAGAAAATATACAGATATAATGGAACGGAGTGAAAAGACACTCGATCAAGAGCAAAGACAATATAAATGCAGTGTGGACTCAAACAGAGAGAACCAAACAATCAATCCAGTAATATAACAAATATTGGAGGACTTGAACCTCGCAATAAAAGCAAAATGGAGGACTCGAACCCCGAACCACAAGAAAGTCAAATACAATAATAACCAGTACTCACTAGGAGTCCAACTGGGAACATGTTAATGCAATCACAACCGCCAGGACTCAAACCTGAGGTGTAAGTTAAACCGGGAACCCCCCAGGACTCACACCTGAGGTTAAGTTAAACCGAGAACCCCCAGGACTCAAACATGAGGTGTAAGTTAAACCGAGAACCCCAGGACTCACACCTGAGGTGGAATTAAACCGAGAACATCAAAGCCACAACAAAACTGTAACCACAGGACGTGTGTAATAGAAACCGACACTGTATCTTATCTGAAACACAGGCGAAAAGTGTGACCACGAGAAGTCGGAGACTCCTTAACCCCTTCGGTGCTCATGACGAGCTGAGCTCGTCATGGCATATACCTCTCAGGTGCTCATGACGAACTGAGCTCGTCATGACCACACCCGTTTTTATTACGGCCCAGCACTGCAGGGGAATCGCTCCAGCAGCCATGAGGCTAACATCAATTTTGAGCAACACAATACAAATATCCCTCGAATCCATCATCTTTGGCATATGGAGCGATATCACCGGCCCTGATAGAGACTTTCTATTTTTTGCAATCCTTTTAGCTAGACGGGAAATTTGTAAGAGATGGGCTGAATTAACATCTCCCACACATTCAGAGTGGCTATCTTCCCTATATAAAATGTCTAAAACAGATCTGTCTAGATTAAAAAATTCTAAGAAGAAGAAGATCTGGAACAAGCTACTAACTTGGACCTCAGTCTGAGGTTTTTTTTTTGTCCTATGATTAAACCTCAAGGAAGCTCTCAGTCTGTGTCTAAGCTAACAGCCATCGACACTAGCCTCGGTGTACCCCTGAAGAGAGTGCAACCACCTTCCCTCGTAACAACGGGAGGGCAGCAACTAGAGTGAAGTAGGTATGCTGCTGGTGGTGTGGAAGGGCAGGAACGATTCTCAGAGCCTACTTCTCCTTTTGGAGTAACAGCGACAGCCTATGGATTTCACGTTATCTGAGGTTGAAGGCGAATGAGGAAGAAAAAAAAAAAAGAAAAGTGTGACAGAGGGTAATAATCGTAACCAGACAGACCGCATCGGGGGAGCGGGATATCAGGCAGAGAAACCCCCGAGACCCCACCTCACAACCACACACCAGGGACCAGGTCAATTCACGGGGGGAAAAAATGATTCTCGACTTACCCAGTGGCCGGTAGTGGGGAGAGACAGGGCTCCGGTGGGCAATCCGCTGATGTATTCCAGGTCCACCGCAGAGAAGAACAGTCTTGCATGAATTCTGCGTGGTCGCCAGCTGATAAAGGGCAATAATTTGCCCTTCTGGTGTGGTCACAAGCCACCGAAACACTGCTTATCTGAGAATAAGGAACACAGACGTGAGACGAAGAAATAACGTTGAAGTGGCACTTATATTCATCAAGTCATTAGCACAGCAGAAAATGTATTCATTAATTCATTAGCTGGCGCAAGAATATCTTAAAAGGCACAATTGAATTCAGTCAGAGAATAACAATACAAAGTACATTTTTATAATGCTCAAGTGCCTGGAAGGCAAACTTCAAAAGAGTAAACTAACCATGCAAGAATTACAATTTTAAGATACATTTAATGCAATGAATTGGGTGAAGATGAAAAACCGAGAATAACTAGAGAGATCAAAAAAGACAAAAAAGGGTTATCTAGATTGGGTTGTACCACCTGAGAGTAGGCTTAGACGTCCCAATGCAGATATACGGCCGGCCGGGAACCAACTGTGTGCATGGCACTGCAGAAGAGTTCTGAGCTCGAAGTGGGGTGCAGGACCTATATACCTGTTCAATGCAGAACGGTTAAACCGCATTGACGTATGTACTATTTTGATATTTGATATTATGTATTTTTATAAAGCGCGAACATTCGCTCCCAGGGGAGCATCTTGGCGCTAAGCTTGCGAACAGTAGGTTGATGAAGAATGAAGCAAGTGAAAGGATGAGACTAAATGGCTGCCAGTACGGAGGTATCTGATTGTTTGTACACCCATGTCTTGAGGAGGTGGCGTAGGTGGTTGACCGCACGCCTACAGTGGTGTTGCTACAACCCTAAGAACACAGAAGTGGTGACCCGGTGGGTCAGGTGTTTGAGCGGATGGTCTGCCATGCTTGACTGCAATTTTTAAATAAGATTATTTGTAGCGTAGATATCTCAAAAAACATATGTGAGAGCGGAACTTAAAAACAGGTGTTATCATTGCAAGATGCCGTCGTGGGTTTCATTTGAGCAAGCTTGGAAGGTTTCATAATATAAAATGAAGCAAATGATACTTATGAAATGTCAAGGATGTACCAGCTGGTCTCGTGTGTGGGTGTGATGCGCTCTTCTTGCAACTGTGGAAAGTTTCTGTGGTTCTGTGCTTGCCCAAGCTGCATCGCTGTGTTGAGCACAAAAAGAAATACACGTTCAAGAGCATCGGGTCTTAGTAAATTTTATTATGGAGAATGGTAATATGAGGCAGTGGGCTTTGGCTTGGGCCTATATGCAGGGGGTTCAAGGGATTTGTGGGCTATCACTTACTGACTGTGTATGGTGAAAATGGCCAAGATAGCATATTTCCAGATTTTAGCTCGTAGGGTCTATGCAGGGACCTTCATGCTGCATGGGTCGAGCCGAATGCTGTGTTGGGAATTCATGTAGTAAAACATGAAGCTCCATCAGGTGCATGAGGACTAGCTTAGGAATTGGTTCCCCAGGCTGTCTGGTATCCCACAGCAGATCTGTGCCTTTAAAGAAACCTCACTACAAATCTTGAGCATGCTTCCAGCTCCTTCTGGTGCTCCTTGGAGCCCCCACAGAACCACAGGCCCTCCCTGGTGCTGTCTGTCTGTCTCCTTAGGACCTTTTACCGAACCCATGCTTGCTCTAGTGCAGACATCCTATCCAGCCCAGGGATCCACATCCATTCCCACCACCCGATGCCAGGACCAATGCTAGTGGATGATCCTGGTCTGACACTAGGTTGAACCCCAAACAGCATCTTAACAAGGTCCACTGATGTTGCGCTACGAAATTACATAACTGCAGCCAGTTGTAATACAGCCTGACTTCAACTCTGTGCCTCTAACGCTTCATTATATTTTGGCTCGGACTTGGATCCTGGGGCAAATAAGGGTGCACCCAGGATTTTGATGATTATCACGGTGAAGGGATGGCTTGCTCTCTCTCATTATACTGATGATGCCTTTTAACGAGTTACAGAACACCAGTAGGCTTGATACCTCTTCTGAGGCAGAACTTAACTTGCCACTAGGCAAGAGAGCGCCTCATTTGCTGTGGTGGTTCAGAGAATAGCTGAGGTACTAGAATTTACAACTACTCTCTATTTAAACTTAAATGTTTTGAGAGATTTTCAGCTGTGTTCTTGCTGGACTGAGAAAAGGCAGTTGGACAGACCGGCTCCTGGTGCCTCTGATCTTTTCACCAATCACCCACACCAGACGTCCTTTCTGTGCAGACCTCGACCATTAAGGTGAAACCTAACTCCTTTCCAACCAATCCTCCAGATACATAATCCAAAGGGATTCACACCTTTGACAAATGTATGTTGTCATCCGCCAGTCTGGTACTGCAGTCTGTAAATGCAGTCTGTCTGTGAGCTGTTACACATATCCCCAGCGAGATCGTGCCAGCAGTCTTGGAGGGTCTTAGGGCCTCTGATGATGCATGATGGACAGGAAATGGCCAAGTAAGTTATCAGTGCAGCTCTGGGTACCACTGATTACCTTCTCAGGTTGGCTGGTGCCAACATTACCTTTAGTAGACATACCTGGATGATGTCTACTGAGTTTTCCAGTTATGTTCAGGCTTCGTTAATAGACGTGACCTTTTATCGGTCTTACCTCTTGTAGATGTGGACTCCTCTTTAGAATGCTTCAGAGTATAGGCTGAGACGGCCTTCCCAGCCATTAATGCAGCAGACCGACCAGTCTTTTTTTACTTCCTGTATTTTTTACATTTATCAATTTTCAGAGTATACTAACAAAGTACGTTGTAACAGATATCTATCTGTAAACATAAGTCAAAAACTGCATGTGCTCATATAATTCCCTGCCTGATTGCATCTGCGGCAATTATTCTATTGTATAGACACATTTGTTTCACAATAATTGTACAGTAGCATGTTAGCTAATGCTGTAGGTGTGGGTTCCTGTGGTTGGGATCAGGTATATAGACGTCACGGACTGTCTCTCAACATCCTTAGTCTGCTTAACATCATATCTTGCTGTTTTCATTGATTTTTGTTTGGGTGTGTACCATTCCTCCACATTCTTGAGCCAGCATGTCAACTGGAACATCTGGGAACTCAGTCAAGCTATGGCACCCCTTCTTTTGCCAACAACAAAGTGAAATCAGTAAATCTTTTTTCACCTTATTTTTGAACGGATTGGCCCTATTCCCAGTAAACAGACCTGCTGTAACAGACATATTGCAATCTGCAAGTGCAGTTGAAATTGGTGTGCCACCTGTCCCTAATATTCAACTAGATGTGGACAACCCGAATGTCAGATGTAAGTAAGAGGTATCAGCTCATGCATTTAAGACATTCTGTTGGCTTCTATGGGACTTATTTGTGGAGCATAGTAGGGGTGACCAACTTCCTGTGTATAAAGTTGAATTGAATTAATCTAAGTTGATCATTACTGGTAACTGTCTCTATAAGCCCCAATACTTCCCTACAGTTACCACTGTCTGCTTTCCAGTTTTGTCTTTCTTTGACCATTGGTATCTGATGGGGACATCTACCTGAAGATTCCTTAACTTATGAATTCTCCCCAGGCGCCAATCTGAATCTGGACATTTTTCAGCAGTACCCTGCATTGCTGGCAGATGGCATCGTACGGCTCTGCAATGACATTGACTCCAGTCATGACATCAGTGGAGCACAGACGTCAGTTTCTTCTTTTCTGCGCTGTAACATGGATCCGGAGAAGCGGTTCCTCGGGTTATTTTTCTCTACCTACTTCGACACCTGATGTTGGTGGAATGGTGTACCTTTGTCAAATGTCGACAGGTTTGAAACCTTTTGGGGTTTGTAGCCGACATATGTCGGTGACGGACCCGCACACAATTTGTATGTGTTGTCTAAGTGAGTACCATGATGCTGAGGATTGTGATTCCTGCCAGAAACTAAAACCAAAGTCGATGAAGGAGCAGTGTTTGAAGTTGATTGCGGTGAACGTATCGCGTTCTTTGGAGGCTTCCCAGCCTCTGTCTACGTCGTCCCAGGAAGAACATTTGCATGGTCGATCTTAGAGCCAAAGCCGGTCTGGAGGACGTTGTTCTTGAGGGAAGTCGAAAGGTAGGGGGCGGTTGACTTTGTGGCATTCTCGGATTTCACCACGTGGAGACTCTGTCTCCCTTTGCTCCTCCCTCTCGAAGGCTGAGAAAGCCGTACACAACTCCGCACCGCGTCTCCCCTTGTTTCTGGGAACCGGTGCGTCAATGGCTCAGATGAGGGAATATTAGGATTCCTTACACCTCTTCTTTGGGACCCCATCTCCGTCTGGAGCGCCTCTAGGCCCCAACGAGAAAAGTGGGGTGCCATTGGAGGATTTGTCCTATGTGACTGTTGGGCCATCGGAGTTGATGGATCGCATTGGTCGACGTCGGCTTACATTGCTTTGGCGCAAGGTCACAGTCCTTCAAGATATTTTCCTCTGCCGCAGGTCTTTGATCAACCAACTCCGCGGCGCCGATCGAAGTCACCTGTCCTTCCTCAGTTAACGTCGTGATGGCGCAGCTTCGGCGTCATATGGCGTCGGATGCGTATTTGGCTGTGAAAACTGAAGGGATTGTACAAATGGTGGTCCCTTTTCAGTAGGAGACATTGGGAGATCCACCTATATTGACTGGAGCAGGACTTCTTCAGCCCATTTATGACACCGATGTGTTTCAGGTGGAGAAGAGCTGTCTTACAGCTCTTGGTGAGGCTAGTGGGCTGGATTCTACGCCAGCCTTAGGGTTGCTTTCTCCCCCTAGTCTTGCAAAGGTGGCACGTTCCTCCTTTGCAGACATGCTGAAGAAAGTGGCTGCAGTTTTAGACTTGTCACTGTCCATGGTGCAAGGGTCTACAGATCTTTTGTTCGAAATCCTTTGCCAGGGACAGATGGTAAAAAGAGCCTGTTCCTCTGTATAGTGAGGCCCTATTAGACATGTTATTAGGTGCTTTGGTCAAGACTGAGTCGGGGGTCTGAGTGGGCTGTGATGTTGCACGTAGGCATTTACCTGCACCTGGGGACCTAGTTTGTTTGCATAGACATCCTTCCACTAGTGGCCTGGTGACTCAGGTTTCAACATCTTCTCAGGATATAGATTCCACTCCTAAGATTCTGGTGGGTAAGGATGCTAGAGGTCATAATGCTTGTGGTAAGCATATATCTGCTTCAACCAGCTCAGTATTGAGAGCTACCAACACGTCTTGTGCGCTCTAGCGCTTTTCCCATGCCTTATGGGATTCTTTACATAACATGCTCCCATCTCTTCCGGATAACCTCCTTGCCGAGGTAGGCAACTTGATTAAAGAGGGCCAGCAGGCGGCTAGGCTTACCATAAGGTGTGGCATGGACGCAACGGATTCTGTGGGCCGGGCCATGACATCTGTAGTGGCGCTAAGGCGTCAGGCTTGGTTGGCATCTTGTGGTTTCTCAGAGGCTGTCCAGTCAGCTTTGGGCAATATACCATTTGGTAGTGCCCTTCTTTTTGGCGATCAGGCAATGCGGCACTAAGACACTTCCAGGATGACGGGGAACTTCAGTCGTAGTCCTACATTTTCTGTCACTGAGTGCTTTGCTTGTCCCTAGGCTTGGGATATAGGATTTTGTTGGTCAAGGAGTAGCCTTATTAGGACATTGTATATGTCCGGTTTCAGTACTACCACGTGTACTCCGGTGAGTAGCAGTTATAATCTCAGTACCATTTTATTTTTTATGTGTGTATTGATTTAAATGACCGAGGGATGTTCCCTTTTTGGAGTAATATGGTGCTTCAGCTTGTTGAAGTGTTGCTCTGGCTCAGAGTATGTGTTTCATTGTTTGAATGCTATTTTCTTGAGAGTTTTTCCTTTCGTGTAAAGGAACAGTGTCCATATTGTGGAGCTGTAAATTGGCAGCCAAAGGTTTAAGATGCTTGCTTTGGGCCAACTTTTCCCAAGACCAATGTAAACTTGATAGCGCGTTGTCCTTGACCTCAGGCAATATGTCCTAGAGTGTCTGGCCATTTTGGTCTCCAAAAGGCTGCCAATCATCTATAAAAGTTTTGGGAGACACTTTTATAATAGACTTTTTGACTTTATATTAATTTTTTTTCTTCCCATGATATTCTTGATATACGTGGTTCTCTCTGACCAGCATTACCTGTCTTCTAAGAGGGGATGTCCCTAATATGTTCTGCCTACCTCAATTGGTGAGCAATCATGACTGTCGTTTCTTGTGGTGTCAGTTATTTATGATACATTTGACAAGCAGCTTTTTTTACAGCAAGTTGCCTACGGTGTTGTGTTGGTGGCGTACTACTCTTTTTTCATAGGATTGTGTATTTTTGGCGAACCTCGTGTTTCCGAGAGGCTTTTTGTATACGGGGTATATCTATAATAAGCTGCTGAGTTTCACATAATTGTTGGACTCACAATCATATTTGTCTTGTATCACAGGTGTGGTCATACATGCTTGTTGTTAAGTGCACTCATATGTGCATTACCATTTTCAAAATTATTGTAAAGTGCTTTCTGGAACTGTTTCTCTGTTCTAGTTAGTTATTAGGTATACAGAGTATACATGGCTGTGTCAAAGTTATCATACACATTTGTTCCTAAAAAAATAGGTTTTAACCCCTTCGCTGCTAGTCACCATTTTCCCAGCTTTTAGGGAATGACAGACTTTTGTCAGAAAACCAACATTTTTTACACAGTTTTGGCATTTTTCTGGGACATAGCCTATTTTTGCTATGTTATGTGCTTTCAACCTCCCAGTTAATGGTAAAAATGAGTGTGAAAGCAATAATGGATCCTGGAAAGCTGTACATTTTGAAAAAGTAGACAACATTCTAAATTTAGCAAGGGGTCATTTGTGTAGATCCATCAAGGTTTCTTTATAGAAACTAAGAGTTAAATATTGGAAAAATTGAAAAATAGTTGAAAAAAACAGGCTTTTATGTCAACGTTTTCACCTGTAACTTCTTGTAATTATGACAGCTCTTTTAAAGCAATATACCGTTACATCCACTGGATCTTTCTGGTTGTGGGGATATATAGGACTTGTAGGTTCACCAAGAACCAGACGAACCCACAGTAAAAAACTGAGCAGCTATTTGCAATGGCTTTTTATTATGTACCGGGTATATAGCAATTATTGTGGGAAAATGTATACATGGAAAAATCGGTATTAAAGACACTTATGTATTTCTGAAATGGGAACGAATTGTAGAGTTTATAAACAGTACATATTTGCACATTTTCAAATTGGGAATACTCATACTAGCATGAGAATTATCTGTCATTTTTCAAAACGACTTCTTTTTTACACAATGTCTTTCATTTGGAAGGCAGAAATGCATCAAAAATCAATAGGTAACAACAGTTGCTTTACAAATATGAATTACCCTGAGTCTCCTGATAAAAATGGTACCTCACTTGTGTTGGTAGGCATTGTGCCCACAACAGGAAATGGCTCAAAACCCAACGTGAACACACCACATTTTTACAATGAAAATGTACCCTTTTCTTGCGAAATGTCTAGCTGTAGTTTTTGAACACTAGCTCTGCCGGTACCTAGGGAAAACTAGCAAACCTATACATTTCTGAAAACTAGACACCCAGGGGAATCCATTATGGGGTGACTTGACTGCCTCCCACCAGGTTCTGTTACCCAGAATCCCTTGCAAACCTAAAATATTGTCAAAAACCCACATTTTCCCCGCAGTTCTGTGGTGCAAAGTCCTGGAATCTGCGTGGATCCACACATTTCTACCCATTCAGCGTTCCCCAGAGTCTTACGAAAAAAATGGTACCTCACTTGTGTGGGTCGGCCTAATGCCTGCGACAGGAAACGGCGCTAAATGCAACGTTTTCACACCTGAATTTCGCAGTGAAAAATGACCCTGTTTTGACAAAGTGCCTAGCTGTAGTTTTTTAACCATAACTCTCCCAGCACCTAGGGAAACCTAGCAAAACTATACATTTTTAAAAACTAGACACCAGGGGAATTCAGGATGGGGTAACTTGACTGCCTCCCACCAGGTTCTGTTACCCAGAATCCCTTTCAAACCTAAAAAATTGTCTAAAAAACCTAATTTTCCCCACATTTCTGTGGTGGAAAGTTCTGGAATCTGTGTGGATCCACAAATTTTTTCCCACCCAGCGTTCCCCCAGGTCTTCTGATAAAAATGGTACCTCACTTGCGTGGGTGGGTCAAGGACCCGCGACGGTCAAGGGCCCAAAACCTATTGAGGCAAAATCGAAATTACCTATCACAAACCAACCTGGTTCTGCAAGGGGTGTCCCATGAGATTTTGGCCCGGGGTTCGGCAGCCATCTAGGGAAACCTACCTAACCCACACATTTCTAGAAATTAGACAGCCAGGGAAGTCCAGCGAGGTATGGCTTGTGTGGGTCCCCCATCATTCTCCTACCCAGAATCCCCTGCAAACCTTAAATTTTGCAGAAAAATTCACTTTTTTCTCAAATTTATGTGTGGGAAAGTTTTGGAATCTGCGTGGATCTAAAATTTCTTCCCACCCAGCGTTCCCTCAGGTCTCCTGATAAAAATGGTACCTCACTTGTGTGGGTAGGTATAGTGGCTGCAACAGGAAAGGGCCCAAATCGTACTGTGGAGACTTCAAAATTACCTATCGCAAAACTACCTGGTTTTGGGCGGGGGGCACCTGAGATTTTGATATCGGGCTCGGCGGCCATCTTGGGAAAGTACCAAACCCAAACATTTCTGAAAACTAGACACCCGGGGTACTCCAATGAGCTATGGCTTGCGTGGATCCCCAAACGTTTCCCTACCCAGAATGCCATGCAAACCTCAAATTTAGCTGAAAAAAACTAAGCATGGGCGGATTTGGCGGATTCGCAATCCGCGTATTTGCGTATTTGCGTATTGCGAAAATACGCAAAATACGCGAATTCTCGCGGATTTGCGTATTTTTTTTGGGGTGTGTGTTCGCACGGGTTTCTGCTAGTTCGCGAGGGTTTTGTACAATTTCGCAAATTGCGAACTTACTTGTCGGGTCGCCAGTTTTGCGAACTTGTTGTTTCTACGTGCCCAGCCTGTTTGCAAGGCTTTCTTCATCACTGCCACCCTGTGTCACCACTGGCACTCTCTTTGGTCACCCATGCCATCCTCTGTGTCATCACAGCACCCTCTGGTTCACCAGTGTACATTATTGGGGCAAAGCAAAGCACTGCCATCCTCTGTCAACACTGGCACTCTGGTTCACCCATGCCACCCTCTGGCTGGCACACCCATGCCATCCTCTGTGTCATCACAGCACCCTCTGATTGACCAGTGAGTGTACATTATTGTGGCAAAGCCAAGCACACCTGCTAAGTGCTTTAAGTTTTTCAAACAACAACACCTGCCCTGCCCCAACTGACATTAATGAAGGCTGGCACCTGCTTGTCTGCTCCCTTTCCTTTTTGTTGCAATAACAGGATGCAATGGCATACTTGTAACTATTCTGTGACTGTCAGAGCAGGGTCACACAATAGTTGCAAGTAGGCAACCGGATTCTGGAGGGCCCCTTCAGGAAGCACTACAGGTAAATGGATACAAATGATGAGCTCGAACTTTTGCACCTGCTCGTTGGTTTTGCTTTTGCAAAACTCGTTTTTCGGTAATTTCGCCCTATTCGCGAGGCGCGGCGTCGTGCGAAATCGACCGTGGAAGCCGCGAACTCGTGCGAGTTACCCCAAGGTTGAGTATGGGCGCCGCCATTTTGTTTGCGTGACGTATTTCCGTTTCCGCCCGCTATGTGTAATCTCGCGCAATGAGCGCCTTGCGAATGCAAGTTCGCACGAGTTCGCAAGAGAAATCGCGTGCGAACTTACTTCCACGCACGTGTTTGGGCCGCCATCTTGTTTTTCATTCATTCCTATGTGTCTGGGTATGGTGTTTCTATCCTCTCTATATCTCTGCCATCCTTTGCTTGTTTTGATATTTTTTTGATCTATTTAACTTTTTTTCTATCCCTCTATTTTTCTAGGTCTATATTTTTGTGTTTTAGGCTACTTTTGTTTACTTTTCAACTACTTTTTTAAACTTTTATTTCCTTCTTCCCTACTCTTATTCTTTTTCATTTTGTCTCCTTACTGCTAACACCTGCCCAGAACATGGTGAAGACAGCTGTCAAGCTGCCCAAGATGGGCACCGCAGCCCGTGCCCGGCTCCCGTGTGTCCGCTTGAGGGCGGAAATGGTGGTGCCCCGGGAGATCTTCAGCCCTGAGGAGGTGGGCTCACTCATTTTTTATGTGCAGCGCCGTCTCCCCAGGACCATCGCGGCAGGCGGCAGGATCGCTGCTGGTTATACCAACAGCCAGGAGCGACGGAAGCGGTGGGGGCAGGTGTGCCGGGCCCTTTTTAACATCACGGGGGTCCAGCGCACCTACAATCAAGTGACCCACCGCTGGACCGATATCCTGGACAGAGAGCGCGACCTGCTAGACGTGCTGGGAGTGGAGGTCCCCGGGCTTGGTGAGTAGTAGTAGCAATTTTTTCATCACTCACTACTCTGTTTTTTCTCCTGCTCTGTGTGACTGTGTTATATTGCAAATGTTTGCTTTAACTTTTTTACAAAGAGCAATAATGCTGCTGATTACATTGATAACAGAGGTAAATTAATATTTCAAAATCTTCTGTGCATTTCAGGTGCACTGTTCTCCTTCTCTGTGGCGGTGCCACTGCTTATTTGTTTTCTATTTTGTGTTCATTTAATTTGGCTGAGTAATGTATGAGTGTATTTTACAGAACTGCGTAATGCTAGACACAAAGGGGCAGATTTACAAGCCCCTTGTGCCACGTTTACGCTGCCTTACCTGACGCACAGCGACGTAAACGTGGTGCATCCCTGCGAGTCATGTACAACGTGATGCATCTAAGGAGATGCGCCACGTTAAGGCCTGGGCCTGCGTCACAATGGGTGCGTTCCCACGCAGGGAGGGGGGGTGGGGGGGGTGGCGGTCAGGCAGCTGTGCGCCTCGCAAAAGTGCCTGCGTGAAATCTACAAGATTTAACGCAGGCACTTCTGCGACGCTGCTACGTCAATTCTTTATGCCTGCTTGCTTGAAGCAGGCGTAAGGACTGATGCGGTATGTTGAGTATTGGGCAGCCCTGAGCATTGCTATAGTTGCATCGCGCCTGCGACGCGACTCTAGAGATGCGCCTCTCTTTCGTCACGAGATGCGTCACGCATCTGCCTACCCTTGTGCCAGGGTTTGCCGCATTGTAATTGCGGCGCATCTGCCGTTACGCAAGGTTAGTTTTGCGTTACGCATTTGTTCTGGTGCACATCTGGAGGTGTCCAGCTCAGAACTCGTAAGTATGCCCCTAAGTGTCAGATTAGCAATTACCTGCGCATCCCTGCAAAGTGTGCGGCACGCCAGCACCACCCATGGTGCGCCGTATTTACAATGCGGCACACCATGGTCCCAAAACGTCACCGAAGCGTTACTCATCGGTGCCGTAAAGGCGTCTCATAGATGGAGTTGCGTTGCAACGATGGCGCAGCTCCAGCAATGCTGCGTCAAGCCGTAAGTCTGCTTCATGCAGGCGCAGGGTTTCAGTGACGCATCATTGTCCTAAATGACTGATTGAAATTTTATATATTCCCCATAGCCACTTTTAGCATGCGTTCCTGCGCAGGAACGCCCTCCCTTGCGCTGGAACGCTCCCTAATGGCGCATGGCTTTAGAATGGGATTTTTTTTTTTTTTTTTTTAGAATGGGATGCATCTCCCATATGCGTCACGTTGTTAATATACGCCACACCATGGCGCCTCTCTTGTTGTGGCGCTGCGTCACAAAAGTGACGCAAGAACGGAGCAAAAGAGCTGCAAGGGGCTTGTAAATCTGCCCCTAGAGTAGAGGCTCAGGTGCAGTCCTTCCTTTGTAGCCCTCATTTTGGATGAAATAGTTGGTTCTTGTTCTTTCTAAATGTTTGATTTGGTTGACAAGGACATCGACAAGCAGCAATCATCAATGTTTTCTGTTCTTTCTTTCATGTTGTACGTCAGGTCCGCCCAGGGGCAAGCGGACAGAAAAAGCGGATGCAGTGGCTCCAAAGGAGGAGGATGCAGGCCAGGGCGGCGAGTGCTCCTTTGCTGGCCCCAGTAAGTTTTCATTTAAATATAGAGGACCTATTGTTGTCCAAGCGTTCCTAATTTAATTTTTTCGAAATAGTGTTTAGAAAGGAGCAAAATCAATAATACTACTGTTGCAGGGACAATTCTCCACAAACCGAACTATGGACACCAAAGACCAGAGTAATAATATTTCAGAGTGGCGTGTTTGGCACACTGTATAAACCTGGTAGTGTCAGCGGCACGGAATCCTCCTTGCAAAAATTGCAAAACCTTTCGCTCAGTCACTCTAGTCTGGAGGACCAAAAACCACAGAGTCTATTCAAGTTTAAAAGCTTTATTAAAAGTTTAAGTAAACACATATATTAAAATAAAGTAGGTTGGAAATGGAAAAGTGCTTGGTGCTGAGTTGATGAGTAATGGAACACATTTCTTGTGGTCGAGCCGAGCTTTCACCTGGTTTGAAGTTGATGTTGCTCTTGTCCTTAGAAGTCCAGTTTCTGTCTGTTCAGAGAAAAATTATGTGTGTTAAAATTAATCAAGCATTCATCAATTATGACAAAAAAATGCAGCAAGACAACAACCTTCCCTGGAAGGATGGACATTTTTACTTTAGACTAGAGTAGACAGTCAATTAATTTTTCTGTTGTTTTCACATTTCTTCATTCCTAGACCAAATACTAGTGAGTGGTGTAATCTAACATTCTTAAATCTACTTTGTAGGTGGAACATCTGGTGGCGGGGCCAGCTCGGATGTGGTGGTGATCATTGACTCTGAGTCCTAGGACAGCTATGGGGAGAATGCGGCGCAAGAGGAGTCGGACCAAGAAGTACAGACTGTGAGGAAGGAGACAGTGGCGGTGGCGAGTACAGGTAAGCTGGATCATGGTACTATCTGACTCTTAAATAGGATATGATGTGTATCCAGTGGTGGCCCAGTGACAAATTACAATATGGTAATTACAGCAGGCTGGGACCGACAGACAGATAGAGGCAGAGACAGAGAGAAAGGAAGACAGAAGGAGAGAGAGAGAGAGGGAGGGAGCCAGAGGGAGGGTGAGGGAGGGAGACAGAGAGAGAGAGAGAGGGAAACAGACATATCGCCTGGGCCTGGTGCAGATGATACGGTTGCTGGTGTGGTTAACGGTTCAGAGGAAAAGTCACTCACTTCTGCCAGATCTCTTTCATATGAAAGAGCACCAAACCAAGGATACAAGTGAGTTGTGGGAAGGGAAATGGTGATTCAAGCGCCCCCCCTTGCCCCTCCCTGCGGACGCCCATGATACTGGCCTGAATAGTTTTGTACTGCGCTGGCTAGTTGCTAGTTGTACTGTGACACAACTTCCTGCTGAATCTTTTTGTGTTAATCATATACTTAAAGAACATTGGTTACAGATTATGTCTTTCTTTCTTCATATAGTTGGTCATACTAAAACCTCAACACCGAGCAGGAGTATGAAGGCTGTACTGGCCCGGCAACGGAGGCTGGATGCCACTGTTGCCCAATATCGGCGGCTGGTGGAACTGGAGGGGGACGACACGCACTCCAGTGCATGAAATATAACATCTGCATCCTCCTCCGTGACCCCACGTTCTGCCGGTAAGCGCAGTGTTCCAGCGAACCGGAGCCGTGCTGGAAGACGCCACCGCCGAGCAGCAAAGGCTGCACCTCACAGTACTGTTAAGGCTCGCTTGCGCCGTGCACTCCGCAGAGTGTCCGACCTAGAGGCGGAGGTCCAGAAATGGAACGAGTATCAGAATGTGGTGGAGGGCCTCCGCTTAGATCACGCCACCCTCCAGGAGAAGTTCGATGCCCTGGCCCGAAGCCATGATGCCCTGGAGGCCAAACTCAACACCTTGCATCCCTAGAGTGTCTCTTGCCCCTTTTTTAGAGACTTTTGGGGGGTGGGAATTGGGAGTTGGGTTTTTTGGGGACTTTTGAAGGACTATTTATTTGTTGGGGTTAGGGAGGGTCTTGCGGGAGATTATTTTGTTAGGGATATAAATATACTTTTTCAAACTTTATCTGAGCATACCTGTTTTTTTACTACTTTTGAGCTTGGTGGGTGGTGGTTTTGCAGTAAGTTCATTTAACTGAACACTGTCATCGTGTTGGTTCACGTGCAATAGGCCAAATGTTTTCCAAAGTAAATGCCTGTCACAGAGTTTGTTAATTCAAGAGCCCTAGGACTTTACTACTAGTACCACTGTCACTCTCTCGCCTCTCCGAATACTCCATTATACTACCTCCCATCCAAACGCTTATCTTACCTGTAATTTGTGTTTGAGGGCTGGCTCCACCTGGAATTCACAGAGTCCTAAAGCGTTCTGCAGCAGGGCCACAACTGGAGTTTCCCGGCGTGGATTTTCTGCAAAACAAAAGCAATCAATATTAGAAATGTGGCAGCGGTGCTCACACACCACAAAAACCTAGAAGCCCCACAGACAGCACCCCTAAGACAGGCAAGCGAGCAATAATAACGCCTAAACGTTCACGTGTAATAGGCCAAATGTTTTCCAAATTAAATGCCTGTCAGAGTTTGTTAATTCAAGAGCCCTAGGACTTTACTACTAGTACCACTGTCACTCTCTCGCCTCTCCGAATACTCCATTATACTACCTCCCATCCAAACGCTTATCTTACCTGTAATTTGTGTTTGAGGGCTGGCTCCACCTGGAATTCACAGAGTCCTAAAGCGTTCTGCAGCAGGGCCACAACTGGAGTTTCCCGGCGTGGATTTTCTGCAAAACAAAAGCAATCAACATTAGAAATGTGGCAGCGGTGCTCACACACCACAAAAACCTAGAAGCCCCACAGACAGCACCCCTAAGACAGGCAAGCGAGCAATAATAACGCCTAAACGTTCACGTGTAATAGGCCAAATGTTTTCCAAAGTAAATGCCTGTCACAGAGCTCGTTAATTCAAGAGCCCTAGGACTTTACTACTAGTACCACTGTCACTCTCTCGCCTCTCCGAATACTCCATTATACTATCTCCCATCCAAACGCTTATCTTACCTGTAATTTGTGTTTGAGGGCTGGCTCCACCTGGAATTCACAGAGTCCTAAAGCGTTCTGCAGCAGGGCCACAACTGGAGTTTCCCGGCGTGGATTTTCTGCAAAACAAAAGCAATCAACATTAGAAATGTGGCAGCGGTGCTCACACACCACAAAAACCTAGACGCCCCACAGACAGCACCCCTAAGACAGGCAAGCGAGCAATAATAACGCCTAAACGTTCACGTGTAATAGGCCAAATGTTTTCCAAAGTAAATGCCTAACCAATTTCATCCCTTAATAGACCTTGCCAGCAATGGCCCAGCCAAGACTCGTAAACCCAAGCGCAAACAAGTTTGACACCCCCAAACAGCCAAAAATGCAAATCGGGGAAAAAAAGTCACACTTGGCAAAATGTATTTAAAATGAGGACTCACTACTTCCAGTCCCTCTTTAGGGGACTCAACGTAAGTTTCTTCATTGTGCAGAATCCAGGCATCAGCATTACGGGAAATGGATAGGATGAGTGGAGGAGGAGGATAGACGACCAGGACTGAGTTCTTGTCAACTAACTGTTGTGAACATGAGGAATGCTGCGGCATCAAAATCAAGACAGTTCTGCTGATGGGCTTGTTGTTGTGATGGGGTGATTACAGTTTTGTTGTGAATGTGATGAAGCACTTGCTAAACAAAGAAAGACAGACACACAGGAATAAAAGTGAATAAGGAGGACTAAAATTACAGTTAATGAATCATTGACTCATTTTCAGAACTCGCTGTCAGGGAAGCAGAACTCGTCCTCATACTCTGCAAATTCAGTCTGTAGTACTTCTGGTAACTGAGGAGAACTTTCCTCAGGTAGGTCGGTGTCCTCTTCTTCCTGCGTGCATTCTCGTACTTTGTAATCTGGTGGTATGAAGTGCTGGTTCATCTTTATCACGGTGAGCCGCTCCACATTTGCGGGCAAGAGGCGGGACCTTTTGCAAGTCACAATGCCACCAGCAGAACTAAAAACACGTTCTGAAGACACGCTTGCGAGTGGGCAAGACAAGTAATTGATAGCCAGGTTGGTGAACTCTCGCCATATTTTTCTTTTCCCATGCCAATACGCCAATGGGTCCTCAGTAATATTGACCGCTGTTGAGTCATCCAGATAGGCCTGCACCATTGAAAGAATGTCCTCCCGCATTCCTGTACTTTGCACTTCTGTGTCCTTTCTGGGACAAGGATACCCTAGCTCACTTAGCCAATCCGCTTCAGACATATCGCCTGGGCCTGGTGCAGATGATACGGTTGCTGGTGTGGTTAACGGCTCAGAGGAAAATTCACTCACTTCTGCCAGAGGCACAGATGCAGAAGTGCTTTTTTGGGACGCCTGATGGCCTGCTGATTCACTAGTAGTACTGTCTTCTCCTACAGTTTCCTTCCGCTCTCTTTCAAAACGAATGGCTGACTTAGCTAGCCAACCTTTGTACTCTGTAACATCTGATGTTTCAAAAGGAATTATTACTTTGCCAAACAATGGCTTTTTGTAACGTGGATCCAGAATAGTAGCACAAATGTAGTGCTGTTGTTTCTTGATATTTACAAGCCGTTTATTGCTAACTAGGCGTTGTAATAATCTCTGCGCCAACTCATATGCTTCATTCTTTCCAGCATCTTTTAATTGTGAAGACACCACCTTGACTTGGTGCTCGAGCTTCAGCAACAATGGGATAGCTTTGCTCAAAGAACAGTCCTCCCTGCTGACGTCACGCGTGAAGACCTCAAAAGGACGAAGCATGTCTGTCAGGCTTTTAACTAGCTGCCATTGCTCCACCGCTAGCATCATTTCTGTCGTATCACCACCCAGGTTGTAGAAATACTCATTGACTACTGGAAACAGCTCATGCAGACGCTCAAGCATGTAGAAGGTTGAGTTCCAACGTGTTGCCACCTCCTGGATAAGTGCTTTCACTGGCATACTATGTTCATTTTGCTTGCGCCTCAGCTCCTTCCGGGCCTTAAACGAATGGTTAAAATGTGTGCATATTCTTCTGCAGATGGTCAGTATTTTGTCGACTGCAAGTTCTTTTTTCAAGAACTTTTGCACGACAAGGTTCAAACAGTGCGCCAAACACGGCACTCTGAAATAGAAACCGTCCTCCATGGCCCTAACTACATTGCTGCCATTATCAGTAGAAACATAACCAACCTTGCAATTTCTTGGGGGCAGCCATTGTGAGACCTTTTTGTTAAAGTCATCCAAAATGTTGGCTGCAGTATGACTTTTCTCCATGCCAAACATGGCTAATGTTGCATGTTTACGAGCACCCTTAAAAATCTCGACCAAGTCACCACCTGCATTTATCTGTTTTGTAACCCCTGAAAAAGAGACCCAGTGTGCAGTGATGCACATGTAATCAAGGGCTTGGCAACTGGTCCACATGTCTGTTGTCAGGTGTATAGTGTGAACAGCACTCTTCTGCAAAGCAGCCCCAACCAACTCAAGCACCTCTTTATATAGTGCTGGAACAGCAACCCTGGCACAATAGAACCGGCTAGGAACCTTCCATTTAGGGGCCAGTGTTGCCACGAGTTCAAGGAAACCCACACCTTCGACAAACGAAAAAGGGAGAAGGTCCACCGCTAGCATTTTAGCCAGCTTAGTGTTATACAGGCGTACAATTGGGTGGTTGCGTTGAAATTGCACATCTGAGGAGAACATGGCTGAAATGGTGTGCTGGACAAATGTACGGGATGATGCTGATGCCTTCTTCGACCCACTTCTGTTCAGTGTTGACATTTTCCGCATTGGTGTGTCTCCCAGACTCTCAGTGTGCCTCCTATGTGTTCCGGAGGGTGTGGTGCTGCCAGGGGTACTGGGTGCAACCGGACACATGCCTGACGCTTCTTCTACCTCCCCGTCATCTTCAGATGAAACACCTAGTATGGGTATATTTTGGCCACTTGCCCTTTGGGATTGCTTTCCCTTGATGTTTGCTAGGTGCGCAAACCATTCGACAGCGTGCCTTCTTTCAAGATGACCTATCTGGCCTCCGGTTCCATAGTTGGTACCAGTCTTACCACGGCTAACGCTGGTCTTACAAACTCAACAAACGGCTATGTTATCATACTTTGCATGGACACTAAAAAAGTTCCAAACTGGGGACTTGAAACCTCTGGTTTTGGCGCACGAGATGATACTGCCAATGCCAGATGAAGCAGTGGTGGATGAGCCTTGCAGACATCTACTGGGTTGTGCAATTATTTCAGCAACCCTACTTGAGGGAGTCGAGCTGGATGGAGTCCCCCTCTGGGGAGAAAATATGGGAGCTGTAGGTTTTGTTGAACTTGTTGTACTACTTGACTGCATTGGTGGTGCTACCAGTGGCACGTCGCCAGGGTCACGCTCAGCCTGACGTCGGGATAGGGTATAAATGTCTGTCTGCTGCATGGCCGGTGTGGCTGGACTGACGTGTGTGATGACTAGGTCATTGCTGTCATCCTGTTCAACAACATCACAATGCACCACTTCATCAAGTCCGACGTGCGGATCCATAAGTATGAGCTTTCCGAGGCCCTTCCTTTTAACATTTGATACCTTCCGCAGCTCATGGTGTGCCTCCCTCTCAGACGTCGGAGATGGTTGCCAATCTAGATCCAGATCATCATCTGATGGAGCGGGGCTTGAAGAGGAACTTCTACACACACTCCTTGATCTTTTCCTTGCTGGGGAGCTGGGAGAAAATGAATCATCAGGAGGAGTGCCTTCGTCTTCCTGACATGATACCCCGGCTCCAAAGTCAATTTCCTCCTGTGCCCCTACTTCTGGAAGAACAACCATTGTGGGCACTTGCACCGCTCCATGCGCCGCTACATGGGCCTCTTCACTGACCTCTACTTGCAACTCTCCATGGACCTCTCCTTCTCGGCCTTCTCCTTCTCGGCCTTCTCCTTCTCGGCCTTCTCCTTCTCGGCCTTCTCCTTCTCGGCCAGCTCCTTCTCGGCCAGCTCCTTCTCGGCCAGCTCCTTCGCAGCCAGCTCCTTCTCGGCCAGCTCCTTCTCGGACGGCTCCTTCTCGGACAGCTCCTTGCGCATGTACTTGTGCTTGTACTAGTAGCCCATGCAGTTGTTGTTGCGGCTTTGGTTGTTGAATAGTACTTGTGAGATGAGTTACAACCTGTGTTGATGGTGTGCTGCTACTTTCTTGCGATGAACCAACATCACTGGTCGTTGGTGATTGAACAACTAAACAGGCTACCTGTGCAGCACTCATGGTGGGCCTTTGTTTTTCCCAAAAAAATGTAGTGGTCGAGCCACCAGTCTCCTTGGTAAGTGGTGCCACTTGCTTCTTCTTCTCCTTAGTAGAGACATCTTTCTTGCAAGAGGACCTACGGGCACCTCTTTTTGGAGCCATCTTCTTCAGATGTTGGAACAACAGGCCGCAGCAGGACTTCTTCCTGGCACTGATGCTCAACGATGATGCGGAGTTATTGACTTTGTGCACCTAAAAGCAAACGAAGACAGAGGATCATTAGTAAATATATGTTGCATATGTAGCGCTTCAATAAATAGTTTGCAAGTAGGCATTTATGAATACACACGTGCACACCACACAATATGGAAATTTCAAAATTAGGATTTGCTAAATTTTTGGGAAACAGGAATTTAACATTGATCCAAGAGAGCACACACAGAGAGGGTTGTACTTTCATGTACCCCTGACTCTGCCTGGGCACAATGGGTGAAAGCAAGGCAAAAAGGGTGCAGGCCTATGTTTCAAAGCTCACTGCCTGCCTTCCAAATGGCCGCTTGACCCCCATCCACATGGCCAGGACCATGCCTCAAAATGGCCACCACCAACATAGCCAGCCCCCAACCCCTACTCCAAAAAGTCAAAAAACACAACACAAATCAAATCACCACAATCCAATGCCATCCATCAAGTTTCAGAAGGCTTATGCTGCCTGCTGGTGGTTTTCTGGTGCAAAATTGCAATTTTTACAATTTCGCGAGTGCGAGATTGTTGCTTCACGGCGCGAACGTGCCGAAAAACCAGCAAAATCCGCGAACAGACCGATTCTGGGCCCCCTGGCCATAATGGATGAAATCAGAGCACACTGGGTGCAGGCCTATGGCACAAAGCACACAAACTGGCTTAAAAAAATGGCCCATAGACCCCCACCCACACGGGACCAGGCAATAAAATGGCCCCCACCCACATAACAAGCCCCCAACACCACCCCAAAAAGTCGTAAAACACACAAAAATCACCACAATCCAATGCCATCCATGCCCTGGCCAGAATAATGTTAAAATTAAAGAAAACAGTTGTATCATGCATGCACCCATAACTAAGCCTGGTAGTTTTCAATTCATGTGCAGAATTGTAATTTTTACTATTTCGCGAGTGCGAGATTGTTGCTGCGCGGGACGCGAGCAGTGCGAACACAGGCACATTTTTTTTTTTTTAAATCCGATTTTCGGGTAATCCGCTGGAGTTCTAGGCCCCCTGGGCATATGAAATCAATCAGAGCAGACTGGGTGGCCCGATTGACCCCATCCACATGGCCAGGACCTGCAGGACCATGCCTCAAAATGGCCTCCCACCAACATAGCCAGCCCCCAAACCCACCCCAAAAAGTCGAAAAACATAAAACACACACAAAAATCACCACAAACAAACAACATCAACGTATCAACTTACTTGTGAAATCAAATGTCGAATCAAAATGTAATCCAAAAGGCCTCAAAGCCAAATCTCCAGCAGCATCCACAAAAAGTAATCCTTCCCAGTCAAGATCAAATTCAAAGTGGCCAGGAAATGGAGTAAGCAATGGGAGGAGCTTGCTGGACAGGAACAGGAAATTGGAGACTGGGTCACTTCCTTCACCCCACCCCTATGGGAGGAGCTTGCTGGACAGGAACAGGAAGTTGGAGACTGGGCCACTTCCTTCACCCCTCCCCAATTGTAATTTTTGTACTTTCGCAACTGCGAGATTGTTGCTGCCCGCGCCGCGGACCGCGAGCAGTGCGAACACAAGCAAAAATCCGCTTCGCGCGGATTTGCGTATTTTCGCCACATCCGCGAGAGTTCGCGGATTGCGGATTTACCGAAAATCCGAAAAATCCGCGAGCGTAACGGATTTTCCGCCCATGCTTAAAAAAAACACATTTTCCACTTATTTTTGTGTGGATTCACCGTGTCGGCACAAATGACGTTACCCCATCCTGGATTCCCCTGGGTGTCTAGTTTGTAAAAATGTAAGGTTTGCCAGGTTTTCCTATGTGCCTGCTGCGCTAGGGCCCAAAATCGACAGGTAAGCATATTGCTAAAAACAAATCCGTGCCTAGTCGGCTTTCTTCTGCCCTTGGGGGGATATCGGGGGTGGGGTATCCCGATATGCCCCCAAGGGGGGCAGAAACACTGTGGCTAGTTTTTTGGGGGGATGGGGGCATTGGTATGCCCATTTTTGGGCAGGCCCCACCCCTACACATAAACAAGCCAGCGTAAATGTTGGCGCCTAGTGGGCTTCTTGCCCCCCGGGGGGGCACATTGGGATCTTCCCCCCAGGGAGGGCAGAAAGTCCACTGGACGCCAAGGATTTTTTGGGGCAAATTTTGTTTGCAGACCCTCCTCCAGCTATGATATTTAATTCAAAAGTTAAGGAATCTGTGGCTAGATATCTCTATCAGATTTAAACGTTACTTACCTTTGGTAACATAATTTCTAGTAGAGACACAGTCTAGCCGAAGATATATCAACTCACTGCCGATCCTCCACACTCTGCAAATGATCTATGAGGTAAGGGTATACCATTTTTTCAGTACTGGTTTTATATACTGGTATCACATTCTCAACTTATGTTGGGACTCAACAGACCACTTGGCCTTGCCATATAGTTTTTGTTTAGATATTGCCATACCATCCATTACCGAATGTGTATTGTCGGTATAGTGTGTGTATGTTTTCTTTTTCACACTGGATTAGATACCAGTGGCCAGCATTGATTTATGTGTTCTTTTCTTCAAAAGTCTTTGTTTGGTATCGTCATACCGTGAATCGGCCCTATCATTATGTCAGTGGTGTGATTCAAAAAACAGTTTGGTGTTGTTTTGTAGGTTTTGTTTTGCTATTGCCATGCGATTAATTACTATTGACGAATGGTCTAAAGAAAGAACTGACGTCAGCTAGCAGGGGCAGCGTCTAAGTAGGCACCACGTCGTCATCCCTGCGAGCACGACGCTGAGTTGATCGACGCTCAGGGGTATGCTGAGGAAAAAATTCCCTTAGATCCAGTCTGACGCCCTGGGGTAATTCTAAGGTAAGGGATCTATAACGAATATATGTCTCTTTGAGATACATCGTTGCCGAAGGTAAGTAACTTGCCCTTTAAGTGATCTTTATGGATTACCAGATATAGCCTTGTGATTCCACCACCACCACCACTGTATGTGTGCATAATTATGTCTATCGTGTGATGGGTGGGCGCTCTGGAGTCCCCCCCATGTATCCTTTCTAAGCTTTCTGTTAGCATAATGTTGCAAGAATTGACCTGTGTCTAACTGGAATGCTGCCCTTCCTTCTTCCCATTGTAGGATCAACTCATTCACATCTTGACTGCCAGCTCGCAGGCATCCTCCTTCTTTCCATTCAAGCACATTGAGTATATGATCTATTTTTCTGGATGGTGGGATCTCCCATTATGGCAAATTGTGCGTGTATGGAAGGTGTTTGCCCCATCTGGTGTTGTACATCCTCAAGGCATTTACATCCAGCCTCACTATATGTGGTTGCCTGGACATCACACTGCTGGTATCATAGCTGTAACTAGTTAATTTACTTGGTGGCACCTGTCACTACAGTAGTTGTCTGCCTCATACCATACAACCTTAATTGCACCTGAGCTGCTTAATAGTATGCTTCCAAGCCAGGCACTCTTAGTCCCCCCTGCTCATATGAGCATTAAGGTATTTCCATTTGTACTCTGCATCTGTTCTTACCCCAGACCATAGTTGTCAGGATGGACTTTAATGTCTTAAGTATGTGTCATGGAATCGGGTACGTACTGCATTGGAAGATATACAAACATCCTGGTAGCATCAGTATTTTATAGTTCATGCTATCCTGCCTGCTTCTGATAGACATAGTGTAACCCAAGGATCCACGTTCCTTTTAATGTTTAGCAGTAACCTGTCAGTGTAAGTTCCAGTGCATGACCATTATTCCCAGACGAAAGGTGTATGTAACCATGGTCAATATCTGGGAGTTGCCCCAAAGAGATTCTCTGCAGTGCTCCCAGTAGGAACAGTGCGGATTGCTGCCTCTTCATACATAGCCCAGATTGCTTACCAAAGTGAATTATTTTGGGCATAAGCATCTGCAAGGACCTTGTGGGGTCACACAAATACACCAGAAAATCATCTGTGTTCAGTTACACTACATGCCTCTGGTGGGTGTATCGCTCGGTCATTCGTAACCGTACATAGTTGGTTGGCCTAAGACCAGTCCTTTTGAGGCCACAGATGTGGATCCGGCAGGTAGCCTGCATGCCAGGAGGGGCGCTAGCCAACCAGCTCCACCTCCCCTGCTACAACAACCAACAAATGACTTTAGTTTGTTCTCCCCGCCCCAACTCCCAACAAATCACTTTAGTTAGCAATAATCTGTTGACATCTGCATCTTTAAAACCCACAACAAAAAAGGGGAGGACAGCCCCAAGAGAGAAGAGGTTAAGCAAGTCATCTGGCTCATAGCTGCAAAGGAAAGATGTTGAGTTCCTGCAAGACACACTGTTGGTGGTGCATAAATAAACAGATTGTGATTACACCTGTTTGCACGTATAACCAACCAGTGTAAGGCAGGATCAGGCACCTCCTCCCGGATTAGCATTCCACCACATCTGCCCGATTGGTCTTGCAAATTGTTCAAAAAAGGCTATGCCATGACTTTTCTCTCCTTCCACCTAGCCCTCCCACATCAGAGCAAATTTTAAAAGAACATCTGTCTGTCCTGCTACTAGGAGGTACACCTCTTGCTCTCTAAAGGTGCAATAGAGGTTACCGGACTTGGAGAAAGGTGCAAGTTGTTACTCTAGTTATTTCCTCATCCTGAAAAAAGGACTCTGGCCTCAGGCCTTTCTTGGACCTCTGTGCCTGGAACACCTTTCTGTGGAAGGACAAATTCAAAGTGCTTGCATTGGCCAGATTGTATCTGTTCTGCATCCAGGTGACTGGATGGTGCGGCTTAACTTGCAGGACGCGTAGTGTCATATACCCATCCTGCAGTCCCACAGGTGTTACCTTCGGTTCACTGTGAGCCAGGAGGATTTTCAGGTTGCCATGCTAGCTTTAGCCTCATCGGTGCCTCTCTGTGCTCACAAAGTGATGTTGTGTTCGCTGCCTATCAGAGGTTGGGAGTTGCTGAATTCCTGTGCCCCAATGACTGATTGCTGAAATTAGATTAACCAAAGTCAGCTGTGGACCACCTCTGGACAGTGGTAGACATTTTAATATTGTTGGGTTCCACGATGAATGAGCCGAAGTCCCATGTGATTCCTTCTCAGATGCTTACATTCTTTGGGGTGATCCAGACCACAATATAGTTCAGCGCATTTGCCTGTAGCAACAAGTCCAGGACATTTTGGGCTATTATCTCGGCATTTCAGGCTCAATCCTGACTGCAGATGATGGTGGCTCTGAAGCTCTTGATCTCTTAGCCCTATGCTTCCTCTTTGTCAACCATGCCAGTTCGCACATCCAAGCCCTGTTTGATAGAACTTGAAGTCCTAGTGGTTCCTGCATGGCTGTTTTTCTCACACCATCAAGATCTCGAAGGGCACAGCTCAAGATCTGTAGTGGTGATTGACTGATCACAGTTTGTTCTGAATCATGCCACTCTCCCTTTCCCACCACAGGCTAACAGTGGTGACGGATGCATCACTACTGGGTGGAGGATGCCACGTGGGGGAGGTGGATATCAGAAGACTTGAAAGACAAGAGAAGTAAAAAATGATGGGAGCTGAAGGTAGTGCTCAGGTGAGTACCATATTTGTGCCACTGTTGATTTGTCAGGGACAGACGAGGCTACAACTGAAGTGGAATGGCACTATCTGGTGGCGCTTGAAATCTGTTAGTGAAGGGAGAAGTTTCCAGATCTGGCTGGTGCCTGGAGAATATTGATTCATTAAGGAATCCGCAAGAAGATATAGCATCCACCAGGAATACCTTAAACCTAGGTAAGTATTTTTCTTTGTTTCATGTTGCAGCAAATCAGCAATACCACAGATGGATTTCTCAAAGGGATCTGTGATTGTGAAGTGATTTTCTCAGATCATTTTTCCTAAGGCACAAATCTCAGGGCAATTTGCTTGTAAGAATAAAAACAAGCTAACAACATTTCCTAGGGCAAAGGTGAATATTAGGGATTAGAATAATGGAAATGGCAATATGTACATAGCATGTAGGGATTATGAAAGAAGACAAGGGATATGTATGGTTGCAGGGTGTAAGTGTATAAAAAAATAATGATGTAGGTAGTTAACGAAAGGTATGGATAAATGGGGTTAAGGGAAAAGTTGAGGAAAAAGCGCTGAGGATGCATGGTTTTGGTCTGACTCATTCATAAATAAAACTAAGTGATTGAAAAAGGGATTTCGAGGAGTAAACTCAGAATATTCCCCTCCCCACAAAAAAATGCCCTAGAGAAAAAAAATAGGATTCCTACATCAATCCTTTAGAGATGAATCACCCAAGATTAATCTCAAACCTCTACAAATCCATGGGATGTGCTGTGGTCAAATACACAAAGCTCAGGCATGACCCAGATAATAATGGCAGGATATATGTAATGATGGATTTCCTGCAACCTATGTCTCTCTCTTTGTGCGAATAGACACTTTTTTATCTGGAAAAGTTATAGTTAAACATATTTTGTATGTTACACAGAAAAGCCTGGTAACTAGTTCTGCAGTGCTAAAAGTAAATCTCAATTATTTTTTAATGCATATGAAAAGTTTTGGATTATTTGTCATATGGATTAAACAACATTTCGTTTGGCCATAGGGAGTGTCTAGAGGTGAATGTTGCAATCTTTGGCAGTACAGTCAGGTGATGCAAGTCCTCTGGAGTCCACGTAGGAAGAGCACACGAGCGACCCAAAGAAAAAGGCATTATTTTTTTCATTTTTTGAGAGTGTTATATAGTGCGAACTAGACCCGAAGATTTCAGGTATCAGAGCGCTTTACATGCTCCCCGGTTTTGTTACAGATGACACATTCATTTTTGTTAGGCACTGGGAGATTAAGTGATTTGCCCAGGATCACAGGATGTTGAGCTTCGTCGGCGAGACTCGAACCCAGTTCCCCATCTTCGAGGTCGACCGCTCTAGCCGTAAGGCTACATCCTCTCCCCAGTTATACCAGTAGCCATGGAGCCCATCCATTCATTTCAGGGAACAAACTTTAGAAATTAGCATTTCTCAATCATATACACTGTATGATATGATGGGTCTACTGCGGGGGAGCAACAGAGAGGTGACATTACTAGGATAGCCAAGGTTTATACCTGGGTTTCTACTCAGGAATTGAGGAACACACCACAGGAATGGGCATTATATATCCACTACTGTCCATGGTGTAGGTCTGAGTTGCTCCACCCAGGAGCAGCAAAAAAGCAATCCTTAGAAATGGGTTTTTTACAGTCAGCCACAGCATATTCTTTGATGGGCCACAGTGGAGCAACAGAGGGGCAACCGTTACATCACCAGCCATATCATATGGTCACTGGCAGGTCTGTTGTAACCACTGAAGAGTAGCAGTGAAGCAAACCAATTAACTAAATGACAAAAACCCTTAGGTGGTTCTTTAAGAGTCATCTAGAATTGGTGACTGGCCAAACCATCAGTGGCATTAAGGTACTAGTCAGTGATTCTTTGGAAGGATTGCATGTAGATTTCCACAAAGAAGAGGTAGAAGGGCAGGGACATTGTTCCAGGAAAGGTAAGGGGAAGCATAGGTAGGGATTCTAGCACAAACAGGAAGACGCCCTTGGCTTCTCTACCATTGACACTTCAAGAGATAAGCTTAAGCCAGTGAAGGAGGAACTGTGCATTAGAATAGCAAGGCCTTAAGACCTGGGGCATTGGCAGAGAAGCAGCCAGGAAATCTGGATGTATTGTGAGCAAAAGCCGATAACCTACTGGTGTGCAGGAGGGATTGTGAATAGCATGCAGCATGAGCAGAAAGCAAGATGACAGGCACTCTGATTTTCCAGGAGCAGCAATAAAGGCCAAAGCCCCAAGATAGTGCATGTACAGCTACAGCCTAGTTCTGCTATGTGTTGCACCATTGTTAAAATGTCCCCAAAAATGTAAACATCTTTGAAATGACATGTATGTATGCAAAATATGAAAGACAACTCAGTGAACCAATGCTTATTGGGGTGGGGGCACCCAGAAAAAGGCAGTCACTGCTGGGGGTATGCCAAAGCCCACTCAGTATGTATGTACACAACAAAATGTTTTGGCTGATGCCAACAAGCATTCCAAAGCCACTACGTCTGTGTTTAAGGTGTTTACTCATGCAGCGTTACCACATTAGATTGAGACACATGGGAGGGAGCCAGCAGGAGCGGCTAGAAGAGGCTAAAATTGTAAAGTAGTCCCTCGTGCAGTTCAATACAAACACTTAAGGGAGAGTGGAGGGATGTACTGAACCAGCCAAGCATTAGGGGACTGAGGAATACGCACTGATTGTGCCAAGGTTAATTAATTGACTAAGTCTCTAGACAGTGGGTAAAGAGGCTGATGGAATGAGCCAATGGTTATAGTGGGCCCAAAGCCCACTCTAGGTACTTTATCTTTCAGTACTAATCTGTCGCAAGTGCACTGGCAAAGCCCTGAGCTAAAAAGGTATAAGAGAAAAAATAAAGCACTTTGTCTGCCTTAGAGCAGAAAAAGAAAGATGTGGAGGCCCTTCAAGGCGCACTGTTGGTTGTGCATAGTTGTTCATATTTTTATTACACCCATATTTACACGTACACTTAACTCTTGTAGTTTATTAATATTTTGCTGTATAGTCTGCATGAATAATATCTGACCTGAACGACTTTGTTGTACCTGGTGTACAGTACTCATATGACTCAAAATTTGAAGATTCTATGTTTGACTTTGTATGTAATGTTGTCTGTCATTCTGGCTTCTACTTTGTTCTTCCAGCATTTCAGTAGATGATAAATTTCGTAGCAATTTTGATTTGTGGATTTAACTCTGCACTGCATACAGGATGGATGTGTGTTCAAACGGCGCCCTCTATACTGATGTTCAAATCCTAATGACTTCTCCCACAGTTGTAAAAAAAAAAACAATGTCTTTATTTCACTTTCATCCACAGGGAAAACAGGGATGTATTTTGTTGAAGACAATTCTGAGAAATTGGAAAACTCTGTAAGTGTTAACATATCATACCTTTGGTTTCCTACCTATATGTCTACATGTTTCACAAGGAATTCTGATTTTACTCACAGAGAATTTGTTGTTTTTAAGTGTGCATAATAACGAGTTTCTTTCAAAAATAAGAATATTTCCTGCCAGTGAGCAGTCTCCTTTTTGCAAAACACAAGTGTAAAGCTAAAACGCTGTTGTGATAAAATGTATTCTTAATTCCCTCAGTAATTATTACTTACCAAGGAAAATATACTAATAGTATCTAATCAGGTCACAGGCAAAGTTTCCAGTCGTTGTGGCTGAGTGTACAGGGATAGATAGATTACCTTTCTCAGATCTCAAATTTAAATGCAAGTGAACGACTTACAGACCTCGAGAAAAACATGGGAAGCCCACTAAACCTGTTTCTCCCCGAAAAACTCAGTGTTGGGTTTTGCAGGACACAACTTAATTTTATCCCTTAAAAACACAAAGTTTAAAGTGTAATGTCTCAAATTTCATATATTCACACCAGTGCAATTTGTTGCTGAACCAAGGGTCACTGGACATGGCCAACCAAAGAGCGGGCACCGTAGATAGCCCCATTCCGACAGTGAGCAGTAAAGGTGATTCTTCTCCTCTACTCTCTCCCTCTCTATACATCTCCTTTTTTCATCCTGCTACTTCAAAGATGTAAGGAGAAAAGTAATAGAGGGTAGTTTATCTGAAAACTGTTCTCCTCTCAATGTCCTAGCACTCACCTTGTTCTCTGAAAGGATGACATTTCAAACCAAAAATGATGGGTATGTTTGAAGATAAAGGAGAGCTATAATGCCTCTTATGAGGATTTACTCACAAGGGCACAAGCATTAGCTGGGTAAGCGAGCAAGTTGGAGTTAAAGGTACTGTGCTCTCAGTTAATTTTTCGTATGAGTTTGTCAGCACTACCAAGCAACTCACTCTTCCTCTGACGTTTGTCACTTGTATGGTGACTGTATCCCAACTTACTCCCGAGCAGCGAAGTAGCAAACAGGCCCCTTAGTATGGCCATGCTTAAGCCCTCTGCAATTTGGTGCCTTCCGAACTCCACTTGCCTTTTCTGTCAATTTGTCATGATATTTTCTGGGCAGGTATTGGCTGGTGCCCGATGTCATGGTGCTTTTGGGCCCTTGGCTGAGCCTGTGGGGTCAATGCAACCATGAGAAAGGCCTGTCATGTGATGACAGCGATGTACAGACCCTCAGGTGATCCACCGTGCTGTGGCTCACTGTAAGTATAGTCCACGCTGACCCTTTGCTGTCTATCTTAG
The DNA here is from genome assembly GCF_964261635.1 of Lissotriton helveticus. Taxonomy (NCBI): domain Eukaryota; kingdom Metazoa; phylum Chordata; class Amphibia; order Caudata; family Salamandridae; genus Lissotriton; species Lissotriton helveticus. The sequence continues at coordinate 1,151,908,000 of NC_136067.1, read as the reverse complement.
GTCCGCTGGCTGCGATCTGGTGCTGTGATGTCACCCTGTACTGTGTTTCATTAAAGCCACTTCTCTCTGGAGGGCTTATATGACAAACACCTACGCAATTTCCTGGCTGCCTCTTGATGTGCCTTCGGCGACAACACTTGCCTTCTAACCCGGCACATGCTGAGGCCCTTTACAATTGGAGTATGCCGCTTCCCATGCTTATCTGCCAACTTGTAACTCCCCAGAGAACTTGCCACCTGCCTGCCTATCACAGTCTCCTTTCAGTGGCAGTGCTCTTCCTTAACATCATGGGAAAGCGGGACTCAAAACAGGCCAAACCATACGTTGAAACCAAGACGGCTGCATGTAGATCTACACTGGGCTCGGACAATGAGGAGGAATCTACTGAGGGCCCAGACTGTGGGGGAAATGAAATCCTCCCGCAAGAACTGCGCTGCGGGCTGCAGTTAATTGCCAAAAATATGGAACCATGGCCTCATGACTCGTCGGACTTATGGAAAGGCTGGACAGACAGCCTGGGTGGTTCACGATGCAGAGCAGTGCATTTCTGATCTGAAGGATGACGGGTACACATGCAGATCGGTTGAATAAAGTGGAGAAGCTGCTGTCCCAAGTGGTAGCAAAAAATTACTATTAGGAAGCCCGTTTGCAGTAATGCACGGATTTCTGGGATTGCTGAGACCACGTCCATGAGCCGGCTGACACATTGGTAGAGCGGCTGTTTGTGGAGCTCTTTGGTGTGGAAACGTTCTTCTTGACCTTTTTAGTTGAAAGGGCACATAAATCCCTCAGACATTGTCCACCACCTGACACTCCGCTGCAGTCCCTGATAGCTCAGCGGCTTAATTTCCGCAATCATGGCACAGCTCTTCGCCCAGCCTGTGAGAAGGGACCGCTTCACTACAAAGGTTCAGCCATATCTGTTTTCGCAGATTTTACCAAGGCAGTACAGGAAGCCCGTAGGAAATTCACCCACGTGAAAAAGATGCTGCGTACCAAGGGACTGTGGTGCAGAATGCTTTACCAAGCACAACTAAAGGTTACCATGGATTGTAAGCCCCATATCTTCGACCAACTCAGCCGATGCCAGTTCCTTTAGCAAAAAACACTTTAAACACAGAGACCTGGGTGGAGGTGCTGGGTCCGTGGTTTGTTCTACCTCTGCCGGAAAAGGTGGCAGGCTGCCACCGAATGTAGAGGCTGGGTCCAACGACAGATTGGAGAGCATGAATCTATTCTGGGTCTGTGAGTTGTTTTCCAGAACACTCCAAGAGCCCTGTTTTCATCATACTCTTACAGGATACTAGTCAGTTTGGCGTGAATGGACGCATCCCAGAATTCTTCCCGAATAGCAGGCATTACGCCGAGACCTTGAGGATTTTAAAGGACCTTGATTTCCTACAACCCTCATTTTCATTCAGAAATACTACCACGCCCTGAGGAAGCCCCGGGCCGGATGGCGATGTAATGGGGCGAAACACGTGTTGGCTGCTTGTGATTTTCCTGCACACCCACTCTAACCATAGAGCTTGATGGTCCAAGCCTCAAACTCCTGTGTAAATTCTGGCACTTTCCCTATCACCTGCTGGATAGGGATTCCAAGAGCGTTGACACCTAGGGAAGAAAATGTTTTATTCCGTCAGCCTGGAACTGTGGTCCATGAACACCACATACCTTTTTGGCTGCTACAATAGGAAATTTCCCCTTTTTGCATGGTTACCTCCCACTATTTGCCTGACACTGGATGAACTTTGACTTGATTTGCCCTGGGTCCCTGCCAATCAGGCTCCCAGTGCCTATGTTCTTTCCTAAAACTATACCTTTGTATCCGCAATTTTTCCATCTCTGGTCATAGGGAAGCTCCTTGTAAAAGGTACCATGGGTACCAAGGGCACTGTGACCTGGAAAGGCCTCTTAGGCCTACAGCACCTATTGTGCCACCCTTAGATGCCTTGTACCTAAAGATGCCGACACTGCCATTGCAGAATGCATGTTTGTGTGTAGAGAAAAGTGAAGAGTTGACATGACACACATCCCTGTGTGCCGTGTCTGCAACCAACTGCCTTAAGCCTATGTACGATGACCATCTAGCAGGGTGAACTAGCCCTCAGGTGAGGGTACAGTGGCATGAGCCCTGTACCCCTACAGTGTCTAAGTCCATTCTTAGATATTGTAAGTGTATTACAACCATAAAAGAGTATATTTTCTGGGAGCTGGTCATTACAAACTCTATAGCCCCATAATGGCTTTACTAAAGTCTGTAAAGTTTGGTAGCAAACTTCTCAGCACATTAAAACACACACTGAAGCCAGTGTGGGATTTAATGTAAAATGCACTCAGAGGGCATCTTGGAGATGCCCCCTGAAAAATGACGAGCCCTGGTGTGGTTCCTGAATGGCTGCCTGCTAATGTGCCACCCCTAGACAGATTTCTGGACCCCTGGGCAGAGAGCCTCTGCTCTCTGGGTCTAGAGACAAAGCTCATCCTTGGCAGAGGTGTCATGCCTCCTTCCCCAGGATGGGCTGGGTCCATGAAGAGGGCCTGCTGCCTTTGGAAGCTGTCCCTGCCTTTTGCTGCCCCCAGCAACTGTGGTGGCGTGGTGAGCAAAAGAACGATGGATTAAACCTAGATCTTTGTGACTGGGGTGAATGTTTGCATTGTTCAGCATTCCATCCATTATTTGTTCCTTTTGCATTTGTCACCATAACTGGGAAGGGTATGCCCCAACGTGGGTCCCGTGCTCACTGTGCCACTGTATTCATGCTAGCCTGGCTGATGAGGTGATGCCCCGAAACCGGTCCCAGGATGCTTGTTTCCAGTCCAGGGAGGACCTGGCATGGAAGTTCGGGCTGGGCTGTTCCTATGAGGAACAGGATCAAGACTGATTTGCATATGGCTGGGTCCAAACTGGGGTGGTGTGGTGAGCAAAAGATTGATGGATTAAACCCAGATCTTTGTGACTGGGGGTGAATGTTTGCATTGTTCAGCATTCCGTATACATCATTTGTTCCTTTTGCACCCTTAGATACCCTGCACCTTAACACCCACATGCTGACGCTGCAGTCTGCGTGTTTCCATGCAGAGAAAAGAGAAAAGTCGACATGGCACACATCCCTGTGTTCGGCTTGACTCCTTGGGCACAAGTTTGGGCTGGATCTCCAGCAATTGAATCACTTCAGTTCAATTCTTCTTTTTAGAAAATGTATTAATTGTAATCCATATTTTATACAACAATCCTTGACGTTAATTCACATCACTCGTAATATCATGATTGTTCATCACTTTAACTTTCTATGCATTTTTAACATGGAGTGGCCTCCCAATGCATTTCGGCGCGATTGCGCCTTTATCAAGGGATCTGTAAATCAAAAATGAGGTTGATTAGTACTACTTTACTCTCGCCCACCACATAGTGCTATACATTAGCTACTCACAAAATGAATCGTTATTACGTGAAATTTTTTCATTGCACTTAACAATATTCACTGTTCGTTCTGTTTAAACCACTTTACTGCTCCAAAATAATATGTCCCCTGTGACTGTGAGGTTTAAGACCACTAAAACGCCAGATGGGTAGTGTGCACGTTTTTAAATGTAAGATCACTCAGTAAGTGCTTGGTTTCTAGATTCTTAGATAGGGTTGCAATAGTAGCGTTAGCGCTCAGTGTTATCGTAAGATGTAGGATTTGCAAGGGTTTTTTTAAACGCTACCACTCGATTAAGTAATAAAACCTTCCCCGGTTAATTTAGTTATCGCTACATGTATGTAGACGTCTAATGTGCCGCTTACCGCTATTCAAGGCTCTGTTGCATGGTTCAGTTGCTGCTCCGCTGAACTCCGATCATCAGATGCGGAGTCACTGGCGGGAAAATTATTTTGAAAGAGTAAGTCGGAAGGACTTCTGACTACGCCTACACGCTGGGGTTGCTGGGACATGTATTTCTAAAAGGATTTAAAGGGCAAGTGGCTTAAAACGATAAATCCAATGTACCATGGAAAGACTTCTAACTGCGCCTACGCGCTAGGGTAACTGGGACATGTATTTCTAAAGGGATTTAAAGGGCAAGTGACATAAAACGATAGATCAAGTGTACCATGACAAGAGGTTCATAAAGTTCAGGTATGGCTGATAGTGGATGGTTACAGATAACATAAAAACTCCACTCTTTCATTTAGCCCCCCCCGGTTTTAGAGTTCTCAAACGGTAAATCCAATGATTCTCTCTCTTCAGAAGTTGTGCTTTGTTGTTCGTACCATCATGTTTCTCCACAATTTCCAAAATGCACGCTTTCAATTGGGTTATGTTGTGGTTAGCTTCCATAAAGTGTGTGGCTACCGTAGACTTAAGCATTTTCGTTCTGATATTACTTTTATGCTCATTGAGCCTCACTTTCAATTTACGTTCTGTGTGGCCTACGTAGTGTAAGTTGCATGGGCAGCTTAATAGATAGATAACGTTCATGGTGTCACACGTTCCATTTACTTTAAGATTGACTTTTTCTTTGAATTTAGGAGGTAGTAACTGGTTACCTTTACTAATGTTAGTGCAGTTATGACAGTTCATACACGGTTGAGTGCCTTTAAATTTCATGGTGCTTGTAGTCTTACTGCTAGGTTTCAGTAGTTGTCCTATATTTCTAGACCTGGTGTGAGCAAACAACGGTTCTTCAGCAAATGCTCCTTTAAAATCCGGCTCCACACGTAGAATTGACCAATGTTTCCTTATAATGTTTTTAAAGGATTGGCTAGATGTTGAAAATTTACTAACGCATGTGATGCGCTGCTCTTTAGTGGAAGATTTGTTCGAAAATAGCTCTTCTCTCGTAACCTTCCCAATTCTCTGTCTTGCTTCATTTAGTATGGGCTGGGGGTAGCCTCTTCTGTGAAATCGTGCTATCATTTCATCCATTTGTTCTTCAGCTTTCTCTGGTTCCGAGACGACTCTTTTGACCCTCATCATTTGGGAGTAGGGTAGGTGCCTTTTTAATGATGGCGGGTGATGGCTGTCGTATCTAAGTAAATTATTGCGGTCTGTGTTTTTTCTGAACAAAGTAGTGGTGAATTTGTTCCCTTGTCTTGTAATAGCTACATCCAGAAAATTGATAGTTTTCTCATTCATCTCCCAGGTGAATTGGATACGGTCATTAATCTGATTGAGTTTTATAAAATCTGGTAATAGTTGTTCTTTAGTGCCTTCCCAAGCAATAAAAATATCATCAATGAATCGCACGTAAAGTTTCATGTGCTCCTTCCAAATGTTTTGGCTCAGGATGTTGGTGTCTTCAAAATCTCTCATAAAGATATTTGCGTATGTCGGGGCTGCCGCATTTCCCATGGACGTTCCACTCTTTTGTACATACCATTCTTGACCATGTTTGAAGTAGCTGTGCATTAAGGTGAAATGTAAAAGTTCCATAAGAAAGATTTTCATGAGGTCATCATAGTCACTATTTAATAAAACTTTTTCGACTGCTTCGAGGCCTGACAGATGAGGAATTGACGTGTATAACGCCTTGACGTCGATGGTAGCCATGACTATGGATTGTTGTTCCGTAATTTCAATCATAGAAAGTTTTTTTAAAAATCAGTAGTGTCTTTGATGTATGACCTGGCTTCCATTGCGAAAGGTTGAAGATATTTATCTAGAAACTTACCTATCGGTTCATGAATGCTTTTGCAAGTTGAAACTATGGGTCTACATGGTGGATTTTTTAGATCCTTATGTACTTTGGGTGTCATGTAAAATGAGGGACTACGTGGTTCAATTTGAGTAAGATATTGCTTGGTTTTCTCTACTATTGTCCCGTTGCTCACTGCTTTATTCAAAATTAGTGAAAGCGTATCTTGAATTTCTTTAGTATTGTTTTGTTGGAGTTTCATGTAGAGGTTGGTGTCAGCCAAGTGTTCATTAATCTGAGATTCGTAATAGATACGATCTAATATTACTAGGGCACCCCCCTTGTCGGCTTTTTGGCATATGACAGTTTCATCTTGACTGAGGTTTTTGATAATGTTGATTTCATTAGGTGGTGTGTTCATGTGTTGTTTTCTTTGACTGAATTCTAATTTTTGGATATCTTGTTTGCAAAGTGTTTCAAATAAGTCTATCGCCTTGTGGCTGACTGGAGCCATATAGGTGCTTTTAGTTTTTAATCCTTTCAGTTGATCTTGGGTTTCACTTTTTTTATCCGTTAAGACATTGTCAAAAAAATTCCTTAGACGCAATTTTCTGGTCAGTTTGAACAAACTTACTTCTAATTCCAAGGCATCGGTTCTCGTGGTTGGTACGTAGGAGGTTCCTCTTTGTAGTGTTGTTATCTCCTTCTTTTTTAGGGGTTTGTGTGATATGTTGATAACCAAATTTTCTTCGTCAAATTGTCTTATTGTTATTTCTTCCTCCGGTTCACTGGTTTCGTCACAGGTGGATCTTTCTCTTTTCCTGTTCCGGCGGCTCCTCCTGGTTCTTCCCTTATATCTTGGCCTGATTCTAAAAAAGGCTTCTCAATTGTTTTTGTTGGGGTTTCTTTGGTTCTTTGTTCCATGGTTCTTGTTTTACTATGTCCAGATGTTTCACTCCCGGTGGAGGAGGTGTCTGTTTGAGAAGTGAATCCTTTTGTTTGACGCCTTTTGGCATAAGCTTCCGCCCATGAATATACTTCATTAAGCTTATAGTCCAAAGTGTCTCTTCGGTATTTTCTTATTTTGCGCTCATTAACTTCTTGCGCATGTTTAGCCAATTGTTCTTTAATATCCTCCAGTGTCTTGTCTATTTCTTCTTTACTCATAAGTTTGCTCATCTCATCTTTAACAGAATTTATTTCCGTGTTTAATTTGTCTAGTATCTTCGACAATTCTTCTATGATGAGTAAAATCAGATCCAGGCTGCATTTATTTAATATAGCGTACCATTTTTCAACAAAAGATTTGCTGTTCTTGCAAAGCGATGGTTTTAGAGGGATTCTGAGTCCCGTTGGGATCCGTTGAGCTTTATGATATTTAATCATGGTGCTTGCATGGAAACGTTGATTAATCGTTTTTCTAGTTAAGTATAACAACTGTTTAACATGTTGTTCCTTTGTTTTCTTGGTGGCAAAATCGGTAGTATCCTCTTCAATGAGTGAGTAAATGCGCGAACTTGCGCCTTCATCGAATGCAAATGTATCAGCTCGACTTTCAGTCATGTGGGTTATTTCATCGTATTGCATTTTGTTTATTGGCGTGCTTCAAACCTTTGAGTAGGACACAGATAACCAAAGATACGGATTGGTCTGAGCACTGCTGAGAATTAGAATGTGTTTTTGATATATTTTACTGTGCTCCGACTGAAAGTCGAGCTGATACATTTGCATTCGATGAAGGCGCAAGTTCGCGCATTTACTCACTCATTGAAGAGGATACTACCGAATTCGCCACCAAGAAAACAAAGGAACAACATGTTAAACAGTTGTTATACTTAACTAGAAAAACGATTAATCAACGTTTCCATGCAAGCACCATGATTAAATATCATAAAGCTCAACGGATCCCAAGGGGACTCAGAATCCCTCTAAAACCATCGCTTTGCAAGAACAGCAAATCTTTTGTTGAAAAATGGTACGCTATATTAAATAAATGCAGCCTGGATCTGATTTTACTCATCATAGAAGAATTGTCGAAGATACTAGACGAATTAAACACGGAAATAAATTCTGTTAAAGATGAGATGAGCAAACTTATGAGTAAAGAAGAAATAGACAAGACACTGGAGGATATTAAAGAACAATTGGCTAAACATGCGCAAGAAGTTAATGAGCGCAAAATAAGAAAATACCGAAGAGACACTTTGGACTATAAGCTTAATGAAGTATATTCATGGGCGGAAGCTTATGCCAAAAGGCGTCAAACAAAAGGATTCACTTCTCAAACAGACACCTCCTCCACCGGGAGTGAAACATCTGGACATAGTAAAACAAGAACCATGGAACAAAGAACCAAAGAAACCCCAACAACAACAATTGAGAAGCCTTTTTTAGAATCAGGCCAAGATATAAGGGAAGAACCAGGAGGAGCCGCCGGAACAGGAAAAGAGAAAGATCCACCTGTAACGAAACCAGTGAACCGGAGGAAGAAATAACAATAAGACAATTTGACGAAGAACATTTGGTTATCAACATATCACACAAACCCCTAAAAAAGAAGGAGATAACAACACTACAAAGAGGAACCTCCTACGTACCAACCACGAGAACCGATGCCTTGGAATTAGAAGTAAGTTTGTTCAAACTGACCAGAAAATTGCGTCTAAGGAATTTTTTTGACAATGTCTTAATGGATAAAAAAAGTGAAACCCAAGATCAACTGAAAGGATTAAAAACTAAAAGCACCTATATGGCTCCAGTCAGCCACAAGGCGATAGACTTATTTGAAACACTTTGCAAACAAGATATCCAAAAATTAGAATTCAGTCAAAGAAAACAACACATGAACACACCACCTAATGAAATCAACATTATCAAAAACCTCTGTCAAGATGAAACTGTCATATGCCAAAAAGCCGACAAGGGGGGTGCCCTAGTAATATTAGATCGTATCTATTACGAATCTCAGATTAATGAACACTTGGCTGACACCAACCTCTACATGAAACTCCAACAAAACCCTACTAAAGAAATTCAAGATACGCTTTCACTAATTTTGAATAAAGCAGTGAGCAACGGGACAATAGTAGAGAAAACCAAGCAATATCTTACTCAAATTGAACCACGTAGTCCCTCATTTTACATGACACCCAAAGTACATAAGGATCTAAAAAATCCACCATGTAGACCCATAGTTTCAACTTGCAAAAGCATTCATGAACCGATAGGTAAGTTTCTAGATAAATATCTTCAACCTTTCGCAATGGAAGCCAGGTCATACATCAAAGACACTACTGATTTTTAAAAAAAACTTTCTATGATTGAAATTACGGAACAACAATCCATAGTCATGGCTACCATCGACGTCAAGGCGTTATACACGTCAATTCCTCATCTGTCAGGCCTCGAAGCAGTCGAAAAAGTTTTATTAAATAGTGACTATGATAACCTCATGAAAATCTTTCTTATGGAACTTTTACATTTCACCTTAATGCACAGCTACTTCAAACATGGTCAAGAATGGTATGTACAAAAGAGTGGAACGTCCATGGGAAATGCAGCAGCCCCGACATACGCAAATATCTTTATGAGAGATTTTGAAGACACCAACATCCTAAGCCAAAACATTTGGAAGGAGCACATGAAACTTTACGTGCGATTCATTGATGATATTTTTATTGCTTGGGAAGGCACTAAAGAACAACTATTACCAGAAATTATAAAACTCAATCAGATTAATGACCGTATCCAATTCACCTGGGAGATGAATGAGAAAACTATCAATTTTCTGGATGTAGCTATTACAAGACAAGGGAACAAATTCACCACTACTTTGTTCAGAAAAAACACAGACCGCAATAATTTACTTAGATACGACAGCCATCACCCACCATCATTAAAAAGGCACCTACCCTACTCCCAAATGATGAGGGTCAAAAGAGTCGTCTCGGAACCAGAGAAAGCTGAAGAACAAATGGATGAAATGATAGCACGATTTCACAGAAGAGGCTACCCCCAGCCCATACTAAATGAAGCAAGACAGAGAATTGGGAAGGTTACGAGAGAAGAGCTATTTTCGAACAAATCTTCCACTAAAGAGCAGCGCATCACATGCGTTAGTAAATTTTCAACATCTAGCCAATCCTTTAAAAACATTATAAGGAAACATTGGTCAATTCTACGTGTGGAGCCGGATTTTAAAGGAGCATTTGCTGAAGAACCGTTGTTTGCTCACACCAGGTCTAGAAATATAGGACAACTACTGAAACCTAGCAGTAAGACTACAAGCACCATGAAATTTAAAGGCACTCAACCGTGTATGAACTGTCATAACTGCACTAACATTAGTAAAGGTAACCAGTTACTACCTCCTAAATTCAAAGAAAAAGTCAATCTTAAAGTAAATGGAACGTGTGACACCATGAACGTTATCTATCTATTAAGCTGCCCATGCAACTTACACTACGTAGGCCACACAGAACGTAAATTGAAAGTGAGGCTCAATGAGCATAAAAGTAATATCAGAACGAAAATGCTTAAGTCTACGGTAGCCACACACTTTATGGAAGCTAACCACAACATAACCCAATTGAAAGCGTGCATTTTGGAAATTGTGGAGAAACATGATGGTACGAACAACAAAGCACAACTTCTGAAGAGAGAGAATCATTGGATTTACCGTTTGAGAACTCTAAAACCGGGGGGGCTAAATGAAAGAGTGGAGTTTTTATGTTATCTGTAACCATCCACTATCAGCCATACCTGAACTTTATGAACCTCTTGTCATGGTACACTTGATCTATCGTTTTATGTCACTTGCCCTTTAAATCCCTTTAGAAATACATGTCCCAGTTACCCTAGCGCGTAGGCGCAGTTAGAAGTCTTTCCATGGTACATTGGATTTATCGTTTTAAGCCACTTGCCCTTTAAATCCTTTTAGAAATACATGTCCCAGCAACCCCAGCGTGTAGGCGTAGTCAGAAGTCCTTCCGACTTACTCTTTCAAAATAATTTTCCCGCCAGTGACTCCGCATCTGATGATCGGAGTTCAGCGGAGCAGCAACTGAACCATGCAACAGAGCCTTGAATAGCGGTAAGCGGCACATTAGACGTCTACATACATGTAGCGATAACTAAATTAACCGGGGAAGGTTTTATTACTTAATCGAGTGGTAGCGTTTAAAAAAACCCTTGCAAATCCTACATCTTACGATAACACTGAGCGCTAACGCTACTATTGCAACCCTATCTAAGAATCTAGAAACCAAGCACTTACTGAGTGATCTTACATTTAAAAACGTGCACACTACCCATCTGGCGTTTTAGTGGTCTTAAACCTCACAGTCACAGGGGACATATTATTTTGGAGCAGTAAAGTGGTTTAAACAGAACGAACAGTGAATATTGTTAAGTGCAATGAAAAAATTTCACGTAATAACGATTCATTTTGTGAGTAGCTAATGTATAGCACTATGTGGTGGGCGAGAGTAAAGTAGTACTAATCAACCTCATTTTTGATTTACAGATCCCTTGATAAAGGCGCAATCGCGCCGAAATGCATTGGGAGGCCACTCCATGTTAAAAATGCATAGAAAGTTAAAGTGATGAACAATCATGATATTACGAGTGATGTGAATTAACGTCAAGGATTGTTGTATAAAATATGGATTACAATTAATAAATCTTCTAAAAAGAAGAATTGAACTGAAGTGATTCAATTGCTGGAGATCCAGCCCAAACTTGTGCCCAAGGAGTCAAGCCGAACAAAGACTTGCTTTATTTGTTATTATCTTTTTCTCCTGAGTGGGGAGAAAACCGTGGAGCACAGTAAAATATATCAAAAACACATTCTAATTCTCAGCAGTGCTCAGACCAATCCGTATCTTTACACATCCCTGTGTACCATGCCTCCAGCCCACTGCCTATGGCCAAGGTGGGTCACCCCTCTAGCAGGGTGCACTGGACCACAGGCAAGGGTACAGTTGCATGAACACTGTACCCCTACAATTTCTAAGGCCATTCTTAGACATTGTAAGTGCAGTAAAGCCATAAAGAGTATATGGTCTTTCAGTTGGTCATTGCGAACTCTACAAGTCTATAATGAAACTTGGGAAGTTTGGTAGCAAGCTTCTCAGCACATTAAACCCACACTGATGCCAGTGTGGGTTTTAATATAAAATGTACTCAGATGACATCTTTGAGATGCTCCCTGAAAAGCGACTAGCCGTGGTATGGTTCCTGAGTGGCTACCCATCATTTGCCATGACCAGACAGGTTTCTGGACCCCTGGGTATAGGACTTCCACTCTCTGGGTCCAGAAACAAAGCCCGTCCTGTGTAGAGGTGTCATGCCTTCTCCCTCAGGGTGGGCTGGGTACTTTGTTAGGTGACCGTGTCTTTTGCTGCCCCCAGCATCTGACTCCCACCGGTTCTGTCCCCCACTATGGGCGGGAGAATTGTCGGGAAAACCAACTTAGGAAGAGAGGTATGCCCACCTTTGCCAACCTCACCCCTCAGGTGGGGGAGGCGAGGTGAAGCACACATCTCATTTCCCACCGTCTTGAAGATCAGGGGACACAGCCAATCATAGAGAGGCTCATGTCTCCTCCCACTGGAGGGTGGCATAATAGGGGGTGTACTCACCCCAAGGAAGAGACCCATTGGTCCCAACCTGCACACCCCTCTAACGCCCTTACATTTTGTATATAGGGGCGACCCTGAACCTTGCCTCCTCAGACTCAAAAAGAAGAAGGACCAAAGAGCTGTGCTGAACAAGGAAGAAGAGGATACCCAACTGCTTTGGCCCCAGCCCTACCAGCTTGTCCCGACTTTGACCTGCAACCCGCGAAACCCTGGCATGTCCAGCAGCCATCCAGAACCTGGAGGACCTGCCCTGCCATCACCAAAATGACTCTGTCTCCCTTGAGCACTGGATTTGCTCAACCAAAGACTCCAACACAGACCGCTTACAGACCACAGACCCAGCAGGCTCTGTGGTTCTGCACCCAACGCGCACGGACCGAGTTTGAATTGCCCAGCACCACAAGGAGATCTCCCGAGCGATACTGACCTGGAATCCAGTCAGCCCCGACTTGCCTCGATCTTCTACCCAATGCCTGAAGTCTTTACCTGAGGGGTCCACCCGACCACGGCATGAGCGGGTAAGAAAACCTGACACGTAAAGACGCCCCTGCACCCGATGCCCCACGGCCTTGGGTGGCTCAACTGACAGTGTACAGGCATCCCCCAACAATCCAACTTCCCTTTCTGGCCGGTGGTGCCCTCAGAAAACCTCCTTATCCGAGCCTGTAGCCTTTCTTCCGAACCGGAGATCTCCATTGGAAACAACAGTGTTCCCAACGACTCCTTGGCCCTGCATCTGGCCGCCCCGTGCCGCTGGTGGTGCAGCTCCTGTTCTGATTGATGGCCCCTGTAGTGCTGATCTTAGACCCAGTAGCTGTGCTAACACAACAGAGCAGCCTGCTCGTGAGCAGCCCCCAAACAATGTCCCTCTAGCCCCATTGGCTAACATTGGGCCTCTGTTCTCTGCATCCGTCCGACCTAGTGCTGCTGGTGGTGCAACTTGAGTGCCACCTTGAACTCAGGGGAACCTTGGATCTAACCCCAGACACCCAACATTGTAAGTTGTTTATTACCTGCAAACCGATAACATTCTTTTTCTCCATATGACCCCATGATGTGGTTTTTCCTCTGAAAAATGACGACCTTCTTTCTGTATGTAACAAAATTAACTGTGCTTTGAAAAGTAAATTGTCTTACTTACCTCTGTATTGTAGGACCCACAGTGTAATATCTGGGCATATTTCCCGAGGTGTCGAAGTAATTAAAAAGTAACGGAAAAATAATTCAAAGTATTTTCAAAGTATTCCAAGCTGTTTTGAAAGCAAATAGAATCCTCTAACAAAACAAATGTAATCTACAATTGCATTTCTGTGTACAGCCTTGCATTTGAAGGTATATTTTACCTACCTGTGCCAAGTTCTACTTGCTACTCATATGGACTGTGGGATAGCACAGCAGCACCGGAGGAGGCCCTGTCTGGACTCTCCCAAACTGTTGCTGGCGGGAGAGATGCAGCCAAGTACACCATCTGATGAAGACTGGATACCACTGACTCGCTGGGCAGCGAGTCAACTGTGGCCTTGCCGCGCCCCGCCAGGGTGAAGACAAGTGGCTTTTCAGGGGATGTCCAAGCATCACTTATGAACATGCCATTTGATGGCTCTCTTCTCTTGTTACAAGGCGGACTCCGCTCTGGAGCACTTCAAGGATATTAGGGCTATGTCTAGATCTTTGGGACTATCCATTGCCCCTCGTCAACCCTACTCCAGCTTTTGCTCCCTTACTGGCCACGGAAAGGGCTTCCAGCTTCATCGTTACATACCTTGCCACCACGGCACACAAGCTTCCCAGCGTGGCTGAGGATGTGATAGCCACAGACACAGTGGTAAGGGCAGCCAGAGGTCAGACCAGACCACCCCTCCCTCTGCAGCCGCAGCCTCCAAAACCCGTTAGTTTGCCCTTAATACATCATGTACACCATATAACATCAGACCAGTGGGTTCTTCAAATTGTCCGAAGCAGTTGCACCCTCCCCCTAGTGACTTGCCCTCAATCCACCTCTACTTTCTCCACCAGGAAGTTGCAGCTCGCTTGGTCAAGGGAGCCATAGAGAGAGTGTAGATGCTAGAAGTAGGTTGTGATTGCTATTCCTGCTAATATTTGGTGCCCAAGAAAGACTGAGGCCTTTGTCCTATTCAAGACCTCCGCCTCTCAACTTCTTCCTCAAGAAGTAGTCATTATAAATGCTTCCGGTCGCTTAAGTCCAGTCTACCCTGGACCCAGGAGACTGGATGGTAGCATTGGATTTGTAGGATGCGTACATCCACATTACCGTCCTGCCTGTCACCAGGTGTTACCTGCCGTTCATAGTTAGTTACGAGGCCTTACAGTTCTTTGTGCTCCCCTTAGGCCTTACCAGCACCCCTCTAGTGTTCACCAAGGTGATGGCAGTGGTTGCAGCTCATTTATAGACATCAGGGCTGACAGTCTTCCCCTAGCTCGATGACTGACTGTTGAATGCAGGCTTGCCCAAGGCTGTCGCCTCCCACCTCCAGGCTATAGCGGACCTCATGCTCTTGCTGGGGTTCACTAGTAATGTTCTGAAGTCACACACAACTCCCTCTCAGACGCTCCCTTTCATTGTAGCTGTTCTGGACACAGTGCAGTTTTGGACATATACTTCTGAACGGCAAGTTCAGGATATCCAAGCTATGATAATGGTGTTTCAGTCTCTATCCTGGATTTCAGTGAGACTAACTCTGAGGCTGCTGGATCTCATGGCCTTCTGCATCCTGCTTGTGACATCTATCCGCTTGCATATGTGGGCTGTGCATTGGGTCTTGAACCAATGGGTACAGCATCAGTGAAATCTCTAACAATGTCCAAACCTCGGAGGGAACTCCAAAAGACCTGCAGTGATGGGAATGAACCGTGCTTGTCTCAGCAGCACACTCCTCTCCCTTCTCCAACCAGATCTAACGGTAGTGATAGATATGTATCATAGTTAACAATTTTGAACATTACACCACAAGACCACAGAAACATTTGACCAAACAAAAACACTTAATGACTCTGGGACCAATGATAGACAACATCGAAGACGACTCACTCACATACAGAACATAAAACACACAACATATAACCAAGTCTTCTTAAGCAGGTGGAGCAAGCGCGTGATAATTAAGATCTGCACCTTCCCTTGCGGTGGGCCCAGAACGCCTCTGCGCTTTCTAGAATATTAATTGTTCGAATTGCTGCCAAGAACGCTGCTAATACTGACCTCTTTGTAAAATGTTTAAATCTTTTAATCCATGTAGTGTGCTCTGTGTTTTACCGCTCACTCCTGGCTCGCACCCTGTACCCTCACTTCCTGTATTCTGCACTTCCTGCGAGTTGGTAGTCTCGTGTTTGGGGAATCGACAGCCTCTGCACAGCAGGGCTAAGTGGCAGGTGGGAGGAGTCCTAGGCTTCTTAAGCAGTATGGTTAGCGCGCGCGCGCGCAGCGGGCGCGTCTAAGGCAAGCCCGTCTGCGCCCGAATGGGGCCAGGACCATGGCCTCCCATATTCCATAAAGGACCTGTGGCTCCTGAACAAAGGTACGACTCAACTTAATAACGAGGTAGCCACCAAACTGAAGTCCATAGGACTATTAAGACCCTACACTAAGTGCCTAACTCACAAAATGCACCATCTGAGACCTACACTGACTGATAGTCCTCAGGAACTCAGGATTGCAACTCTTAACACTCGTTCACTACACTACAGAAACACAATCTTAAGGTTTTTTCGCTACTTCAAGACGGCACCCTGGATATTTTAGGCATTACTGAAACTTGGCTTGAAGAATCATCAACCCCAGACCTAGTTGCAGCCCTACCCCCCAACTATGCAGCACTCTGCCAGAATCGACCCGGTAGCTCCAGAAGGGGTGGTGTAGCTTTGCTGTACAACCGTCAACTAAAAGCAGAGGCTCTTTGCACTGAAAGCTTTTAGGGGGCTGAGGAGCTAGGGGTGAAATTTCACCTTAAAACAGCCTGCCTAGTCGCTCTGGTAGTCTACCGTCCGCCACGAACGCCACCCAGGTTCATTGAACGGTTCACAGAGCTAGTCAACGACATCCGCTCTCAGTACCAAGGTGTGGTGTTAATGGGGATTTCAATGTTCATTGGGTTCAGATGCCTAAAGAAAGCCAGCCTGAACAGTTAGAGGAGGCACTAATTGTCCTATAATTCCAACAACTAGTACACGGGTGTAACGGGGAGGGGCGGATAGCGAAAGACCGTTCCCCGTCCCCTGAGTGGTGGGTTGCTGATCTTGCCTCCCCTCCTTCCCTCCAGAAGGACTGGTCATCTTGCCCGCTACTTGACGTCACGGAGGAAAACGAGGAGGGTACCTTTAACTGGGCGTACGAGGAGAACGAGTCCCCGCCCCCATCAGACGTCAGAGGATCGCGATTGGTGAAATTGCAGGAAGCCCGATTCACGGGGTGTGACGACACCCCGGAGGTTGTGGAAGGCGAGAGGAGAGGAGAGGACGAGAGAGTGAGTGGAGGAAGGAGTGAGAACGGAGGTCGGGACTAGTGCGGAGAGCGGAGACACGGGAGAGGAGCTGAAGAAGACGAGCCAGGAGGCCAACGACCCTGTGGAGCGCCGTGCCACACTCCCGAGGGAGGAGTGTGGCTATGACAGGTACGGCAGCGTCTGTCAGGCTGGGTCGGGAGGAAGGGAGACGTTCCACCTTTGTAAATAGCTGTAAATACAACCTTCCCTGTTTTCCTGTTTCCTACCCAAACCCCTCAATTTCTTGCACCCTTTCCTCACGGCGAGAACTGTGCACCATTGTCTTTTTCTGTAAATAGCACAGAGCAGCGGTGTCCCCTACACCCCGGTTTTCCCCAAGGGTAATTCAGCCACAGATTGTAAAACTGACGGTCTTCCCTCTGTTGGTTTCTTTTGGCTCGACCATACCGGACGCCAGGGAGACCAGGCCTGAGTGCAGAGAGAGAGACTGAAGCGTGAGGACAACCCCGACTACAGCCGCAATCACGGATCCCGCGGACTTTGCCCGTGAAAGATTGACCTCACGCAGTAGAAAGTCGTTGTTAAAAATAAAACCTTACCTCACTAGAAAAAGTTTCCGGTCTTTCCCTACGCCCACGCTACAACGGGCCAACGCACAACAAAGTCCTCCCTCCCTTTCACCAGCCCCATAACTATTAGTCCCTGCCCCTGGTCCGACCACTCCTTACTTAGCGGCCGGTTCCCACTTCCTAAGCAAACAGCCAGTCCACCCCCAGACAGGAAAGTGCTGCGGAGTTGGAACAAAATCTGTGCCGATGACCTGGTTTCTACTTTACATGAATCAGCTACTCCCACACTCATACAGGGAAATCTTGATGCAGGAAGTGAAGTATGGCCCTGGTAGAAAGGCTACAGAATGCTATCAATAAGGTAGCTCTAATACGCAGGGCCAGCATCATAGACAAGGGTAAGGGGGCCCCCTAAGGATCCTGAAACAAACCCTCCGCCAAAGCGAAAGAGCCTGGCGGAAAGCTCACGACCCTTGCGCCCGGCGAGAATACTGTGCTGCGTTTGCAACTTATAAAAAAGCAGTTCTATAACGTAAAGTAGCATTTTATGAGACTAAAATCAATGCCACGGAAAATAAACAAAGAGACCTTTTGAATCTTGAAATAATTGAGACAAGTCAAGGAACAGAAACCTCCGTTCTGCCCGGACGACTGCAATAACTTCCAGTCCTTCTTTGAAACGAAAGGTAAATATTTAATAATGGAAAACCACTCCACCCCTAAGTTTCCATGCACTCTGGCACCTACACCACTGCCTCCTACTTTTACCAAACCCCTCATCACCTTTCTTATTCTTATACACGACTCCCTGTTCCACCTAAAAGGGAAGGAGGGTGAAATCAGGGTCAAGATAGCGCTTCCTGGAATAAAAAAACTAGGTACTCTCACTTCTCAATCAATCCCTTGCCACAGGACATGCCCCCTCTAACTTCAAGGAAGCACGTGTCATCCCGCTTTTCAAAAAGCTTGGGGCCAGTACAAAAAACGTAAAAAATGTCAGGCTTATTTCACAACTCCCGTTCCTTGCAAAGGTACTAGAACAGCATGTGCTAACAACCCTCACCAACCATATTGAAAACAACCCTCTCCTATAATCTAACTAGGCAGGGTTCAGGGCGCACCACAGCGTGGAACTAGTGATGCGCTGGATGAAACTTCTCTCAGCTTGCATGTCCAGATCAGCTTCGTCACCTCGATCAGCTTCTGCGAAGGTTTTAGAAGCAGCCGTCATCGTCGTCGTCCTCATCCCTCTCCTGTGCCGCAAGAGCGTCGCTCCCCTGTGGGTAAGTGTCGCAGTTTGTCCCCGAGGTCTGGTTTCCGGCCTGTTGGGGGCGGAGCTCTCGGCGGGTGATGCGGCCCTGCGTATCGTCCCCCTATCCACCGTTTCCCAGTGAGGGGGCGTCGAGAGCCCAGATGGAGACATATGCGATGGCTTTGCTGGCCTCGCTGACTTCTCCTCCTTCCCCTCTTGGGACGTCGGAGGATCCCTTGCATTGTGCGGAGCACTCCTCGGCGTCGCCGGCGGCTCCGGCCTCAGCGCAGACTGGCTCGGCTCCAGGCTTAGAGGATGTGGTGCCGTTGGGGTGCGGCCCTTCGGGGTCCCTCCTTCGGACCACGGCGCCTCTGCTTCCCCGCAAACTCCTGCGGGAGTCCCTGTGGTGTCGCAGGAGTTCGCCGGGGCTCGAGTCGCATCCCTGAGCCCGTGTCGGCCCTATGGACAAGCGGTGATGTTGTCTGAGGTTACGGCGCCGGCGGCTGCTGGCCCTGGCGGTGCCACAGGGGTCTGCGGACCCCCCTCGTACCATCATTGGTCGAGGCTGGCGGGGGACCCCTCGTCCCTCCCCTGGCCCCTTTCGTCCCTCCACGCAGGCGGCTGTTTCGTCGGAGGTCAAGTCGGCCTTGGCGCCACTGGGGTCCTTGTCACTCCCCGGGTCCCTCTCTTCCTTCCACCAGGCAGCTGCCTCGTCGGAGTTCGAGTCGGCGCCGTCCCTTGGCCGCCTCGGCTCCGGCCCTGCTCCGGTCCCCTGCGCCGTGTGGTGTGGCGGAGACCTCTCCAGTGTCTCCTTTGGCGCTGGACGACGATGACGCCCTGCTTCAGGTTGCGGACTCTACGGCACCGGACAGACGTCGGGTCGTGGACTCGTCTTCGGACGCCCCCTCTTGCCCGGAGGTTGGGCGCCTGCTGGTGTCATCCTTGCCGGAAACCGGCCGCCGCGTCGTGGCTTTTTCCCCCGCATCATCAATGGACGGCTCCACGCCATTGCCGCTGTATTCGCCGGAGGAGCCATAGGTCCCCCTCTCCTCGGTCCCTCTTTCTCTTTTCCGGACCTGGCCTTTCCCCACTCCGATTGGCTTAGGGGACGGCCGCCTTAACTTGCAGCCGTCGCCTACGGAGGAGCAGCTTTCCCCACCATTGGGCCCTACGGAGGCGGGTGTGGCCTTCGCTCGCGCAGTTTTCACGGCTGTTAATATTTTGCGCATACGTGATCCGGCTGCCCATTTCCCCGCGGATCATCTTCTGGAAGTTCTTCACTAGGGCTCTGGTGGGAGGGAGCTGCTGCTTCCCTTTGAGGGTTCGCTCCATTCTTCTCTGATGGGGGCTTGGGGGCGCCCCGCCACTGGGGACCCCGTGCCCCAACACCTTCTGCACCGGCACCTTCCAGCACCGCGTGACCTGGTGTGTCTTTCCCTCCACCCCTCTGCCTCAAGCCCCCTTTTGTGGACGGCCTTACCCTCCCTGCCGCCACTGTTGTCTCCACCATCACGGGAGGCCCCCTGGCTAGACTCTTGGGGGCACAATATGTTCGCTTCGACTAGTGCGGCCCTGCAGGCCCTTAACACTTTGTGTGTTGGCTAGGGCCACGTCTTGCTTGTGGGACTAGGCGGAGTCCCTTGGATCTGCCGCTTCTCAGGAGGATGCTGGGGTTGATTTGCGGCACCATTATTCTTAATGCCACCTTGCTGTCCCTTGTGCCTAGCAATTTACACATCGCCTTTAGCCAGACACGTCGGGGGGTTAAATAGGCCCTACAAATAAAAAGAAGATGGGCGATGGTCTCACTTTCACTTTTACACGCCGGGTATATTTTAGAATTACCTTTACCCCATCTACCAGGGTAATGATCTTATAGGGAGTGACCCTGCTCTGAGCTGGAAGTAGAGCTTCCTATCCTCCGGCTTTGTGATGTTGTCCCAATAAGGCTAGGAGAAACTTTTGTTTCCAAAAAGCGACCCTCCATAGTGGAGGGATCAACATCATTACAGTTCCGGTAGGCGACCATTTCCCAGTACCTCTCTTTTAGGGCGTCTTTGGATGGGAACTGAGCTGTCTCGGGGTTCTCCTACAGCTCCTGCATACCCATTATCCCCAATACTTTGGGGAGTTCTTTGAGCCAGGTTATCTTGTGGAATATGTCAGTTTTGATTACATCCAGGAATCCCTGAGCATAATGCGTAAGTTCAGGAGTGACCCAGATACGGCGCCAATATAAAATAGGTCGTAGTCTAGCCATATCTGAGAGGGCTTTCCTGCCTAGATCATAACGCAACGGTTGCATTGGGGTACTTTTAGGGAGGCCAACAAGATTACGCAGGAATTTATTTTCCACAAGCGCTAGTTTATTTATTTATTTATTTTATTTATTATATTTATATAGCGCATTATCACCGATTGGTCTCTAAGCGCTTGTACTTGAGAAACTGATCATTGCAGAAAAAACAAACAGCTGAGTTATATCACACCCCACGCTTCTCGAAAGAGCACCGTTTTGAACATTCGCCTAAAGGGCAATAGATTTGGTTCCTTCCTTAAGCCTGAAGGTAACTTATTCCAGGCTGCCGGCAGGGTAGTTGAAAAAGCACGTCCACCGAGAGTGGTCATGCGGTAGCGCGGGCTTACCAAAAGAGTGTCCTCAGACAATCGCAGGGTCCTTCTGGAGATGTACTGCACCAGTCTGGCTTTGATGTAGCTAGGCGCATTGCCGTAGACCGCCTTATGTGCGATGCACAGACCCTTGAATAAAATACTCTGCCTAATGGGAAGCCAATGTAATTGGCTAGTGATGCTAACTTATCATAAGCCCATATTTCGGCACCATAAAGGGCCGAACTTAGGGCTTGCGCCTCATATACTTGCAGTGCTGGCTGTACCGGCTTGGTCAGGGACTTCCTGTGCTCCCGGCTTATAGCTCCCGCATTTTGGCGGAGTTTTAATGCCGCCATTTCTATATGTTTCCCCCATTTTACTCCTTTTGACACGTGGATACCTAGGTATACAAAGTTTGATACCATTTCCACTTTTTGTCCATCCATAAAGAAGTTCCCTCTAAAGCTATGGTGGGGATTAAATACCATGAGCTTTGTCTTCGTAACATTAACTTCCAACCCTTGAGTTGATCTCGTCTTTGGGTGCTGTTCTTTGGTTGGGCCCGGTCACCCCAATTGGGTGATCTGTGTGCTTCATGTGCATTCGAGTCCTCTTTGTTGGGACTGTGGTTCTGTTGGCTGCTGGTCAGCCCTTCTTGACTGTGTGTTTTGTTTTGGGTTATCTACACCAGGTTGGCCCTGAGATTAGGCCTTCTGTTCTTTCTCTTTGACTGCTTGTTAAGCCCTCTCGAGGGGTTTTTCCCCGCGGCTCTTTCTGTTGTCCTCTGCTGCAGAAGTTTCTATCTAAGAGGGTTCCCATGTATTGGGACTTAACATACCCTATGTGGGGTAGTGGTAGCTGTTATATAGCTGCTTTTGTGCTGGGGAGTTGTGGTCGCCTTTGGGCCTCTGCTCTCCATGGCGTTTATGTACGTTGCAGGTACAATTCCCTTATTGCTGGATTGGAATGCCTTGGTGGTGCCCTGGGGTGTCCTTCTCCGGGGTCGCCAGGTCTGACCTGCTGTCTGCGGCCTGGCGTTGTGGCTCTGGTTTTCCTTCTTTTTGGGTTGTGTGCAGACCCCTCTCTGGGTGTGTCCGGGCCCTTCTTCGCCATTATGTTCCCTAACTTGGGGGCTGAGATGTTTTTTGTGTCCCTCTTTCAGGCACAGTCTTCCTGGGTGCCTCGGGCCACTCTTCCTGCTTCCGACTGCTTCTTGCTGTCGGTGCCGTTCTGTCTGATCTATTGACTTCCGGCTGTGGTGGGGTCACCTGCCCTCTTCGCGGGGTGTGTTCCCGGGGAGGGGGTTGCCTTCTTTTTCCCTCGTCTCCTTGGAGCCTCTAGGTTGATCTTATTCCTCTTCCTTGCCTTGGCCTCGGATGGAGGTTCTGTTGCCTTGTAGGGGTTTGGGGTGCTTCGGCCTCCCCTTGCCTTGCCCCTATTTCCTATGTTGAATGTGAACGGGTTTCTTTTCTTCTTTCCACACCCCTCTTGGGGTCGGTGGTGTTCTGCTTATGGGGGTTCCCTTTGCCGGGGGGGGGGGGCGAGGCTCCTCGCTCTGTCCATTGGACTAGTCCCCTGTGGGACCCTCTGTTATGTCCCGTGGGTATGGCTAAGGTATCTGTTCTATGTTAAGGAATGTGCAGCTAGTAGTCTCTATCAGATGTGCGACATATCTGGTAGAGAGGATTCTAGCCACAGATTCCTTTACGGCCCGCCCTTCCTCCCCGTTCTGCGAGTACCTTTGGCTTGGTCTTCTGCACTCGCCTCCCCGTGGGTGGCTATGTCTTCAGTGAGTGCATTCTTTTGCTCTTTTTGACAGGATGATTTGTCTTGTTTCTTGTTCCTTCCTCCTCTTGGCGCATTGGAGGATGGGTTTATAGGTACTCCTGTGCCCCTCTGCTCTGGTTGCTCCAGGATTGGGGCTTGCCTTCACTCTCTTCCCTCCCCCTCCCCTGTTTTGTTACTAGGGGTCCTGGCCCCTCTGCTAACATCTGAGTTGGGGTCATCTGGCTGTGCCTTTGCCCTTTGTTCCTTTGGGGGGTTATCGCACTCTGTGCTGGGGTTGCCATGGAGGTTTGTCATTCATGTTTGTCTTGGAACTGGTTCCCCTTCGTTGTTCTTGGTTGGGGTTGTAGTCCTGCTACATGTTGTCATGACATTTTGCATATGTTCCTTGTCTTCAGAGGGGGATTGTCTACATACTGGCAGGGTGGTTGCTCTGGGCTGTGCTCTGTTCTTTCTTCTTTCCCTGCTTTTGGGTACTGCAGTGTTGACACTGCTCCTTATGGTGGTGTTCGTCACCATTGCTTTTTCCAATTTTTCTGCTCTTTTGCACATTGGTCCCATACTCCTACAGTTTTGTCTGATGGCTCCGCGTTGTGCAGCGGAAAATTTCTCCGAAGAAAACTGACGTAGGTGCGCCGGGGTGAGACTTATGTGACCTCGCTGACGTCACGTACGCGGACAACGCCTGGGCGGAGTCGCGTGATGCCGTCCCCCCGGCGCGCAGGAATGCTGTGGCAAAAATTATTCTGTATCCATTCTCACGCCAAGGAATCTGCGGCTAGAATCATCTCTACCAGATACATCGTTACTGAAGGTAAGTAACTCGTACATTAAGCTTGATCCTCAAAAATTGCCCAGAGGGCAGGTTTTCTGGTAAGCTTTGCGGATGATTACCCTTGAAATGTAAAGCGTTGTTCCTATCGGTGGACTTCTTATAAAGCGTAGTTACTAACTTATTTTCAGAGGGATAGACCTCCACATCCAGAAATGCCATCTTTTCCATCGCATAGTTTAAGCTGAATTTTATATCAGCTGACCTTGTATTTAGCCATCCATGGAATTAGAGCAGCTGTTGGTGATTACCGGTCCAAACCAGGAATATATTGTCAATGTATCGGACATAATTAGAAATAAATTCTAAGAAGGGATTGTTGTTATAAATCAACTTGTCCTCGAATTTGGCCATGTACAACACTGCTCGCGAAGGGTTACCCCATTGCTACTCCTTTTACTTGAAAATAAAACTAATTTCCGAATTTGAAATCATTTTTTCGTAGTACAAAATTTGCCAATCCTACAATGAACTCTGTGGGTACTCTTTCCGGTTTGCTTCTTTCATTGAGAAAAATGTCTATGGTGGCTAGCCCATCATCTTGTGGTATCTGAGTGTACAGTGAAACCACATCTAGGGTGAACAAGATGTGGTTCCCCGTTTCAAAAAACATTGATGCAACTTTATTGATGAAATCTGTCGTGTCCTGAAGATAGGACAGAGCTTCTATTAGAAATGGTTTTAAAAAATTATCAATGTATTTAGAAACTGGTTCTAATAAAGAATCACAGCCATATACTATCGGTCTACCAAGAGGTTTTGTTTCATTTTTGTGAATTTTTGGGAGGACATATAGGACCAAAATCCTCGGATGTTTATGATGTAAGTATTCAAATTCCTTCTATTCCAAAATTCCTTGATCGTATCCTTCTTGAAGAATGTTTAAAAGTTCTCCTTGGAGTTCAATTGTCAGATCTTTATTTATTTTACGATAGCACTCTTGGTCACCTAACTGTCTCGTCACTTCAGCAGTATAATCTGGGGTGCTAAGATCACAATTGAGCCCCCTTTAGCCGCCTGTTTTATGACAATTGACGTATCAAGCTTTACATTTCACAAGTAATCATCCGTGAAGCTTACGAGAAAACCTGCCCTTCAGGCAGTTTTTGAGGCTCAAGCGTAATTGTTTTTATGAAGATAAATACATGTCATGCTAAAAAACCATTGGAAAGATTGATGGATCAAGAAATTGCTAAAAAATGCCTTGAAAAGAGCGTGGTGGAGACCACGGGAGATTTTACTACAGAAAAAAAGAGATGCCACAAACTGACAAAATTGTCTGTGTAACAACTTTCTGCCCAAATTCTAACCTGTTGAAGAAAGTTATAAAACAAAATTGGCACCTAATTGAAAATCTTGATCCATCCTTCGCAAGTCATCCATTGTTTGCAATGAAAAAATAAGGAGCATCTCTAACCACATTGTACGAGCCACACTACCAAGGATTTTACCAAAGAACACCCTAAGAGAACATTTGGGACTACCTCCAATTTTAGGTCATCACAAATGTGGGACTTGTACATGCTGCGAAAAAAACATTAAAGGTGCGCTCTTTTCCCATAAAAACATAAATTGGAAACATGAGACCTACACAAACTGCAAGACAAAAAAATATAGTTAATGGCATTTTATGCCCTTGCCCCCAAACTATATATTGAAAAGACAAATCAGGAGGAATGCCATAGAATTACTCATCATAAATCATGCATCAAAAAATGTTTACAGACAGCCCCATTGGTCAACCGTTGGCGAACTAATACAAAAGAAAACCTAGACTTTGTAGGCACTTATAGATTTATCCTTTCTTTTGGTACACCATTTATTGTATTATCATCACAAAACTTACTCCCCTTTCTTTAATTCTCGGGGTAGTCGGTATAACCTGGACTTGTGCCTCATTTGAACAATCGCCTGGTTCCCAACAAGTAAAATTCAGTTGTGAGCTAACACTAAACACACACTCAAGTGTCAAACTGTGGTATGAAAAAACGGAAAAAAGTGTGTGAGAGCAAGATGGTACCTCACGGG
Organism: Lissotriton helveticus; assembly: GCF_964261635.1. Classification (NCBI taxonomy): domain Eukaryota; kingdom Metazoa; phylum Chordata; class Amphibia; order Caudata; family Salamandridae; genus Lissotriton; species Lissotriton helveticus. The sequence goes on along the minus strand of NC_136067.1, from coordinate 1,151,882,201 downwards.
CGCACCACCAACAGGAACCTGGCAGGTACTCACCAGGATGGCCCTGTTCTCATCATTGGCATCATCAAGCTCAACGAAAAAAAGTTGTCCAAGAAACACAAAAGAAATAGTTTTGTGAAAATATACAGTGAAGGAAGACCACAAGGTAACCAAAAAGTGTCAAACAACATATAAAACCACACACCAACACAGATATGCAATTTTATTCTGTCTCTTGTGTTGGGTATGGAGGTTAAAAAAGAAAGTAGTTATGGTTACTAACTATCCAACCAGTATTACTTTACTTGCCGACATGTTTCATTGCCAACGGAATTTCTGGCAATTTCTTCAGGGCGTCTTATATTTTAAGGCCACAGCATATGGACAAATTAGTCTTCACAACTGAAAAAACATAAAAACACTTTTGTATCAAACCTGCTCATGGAGCGTGTACCACCTCAACCCCTTCGCATATAACTCAGTGTTAATTACCCTCGTTCGGCCATCAGTACTCGTACCAGCCGAGAGGGTAGAGTTCTCATGAAACGGCAACTGCAAATGTAGGTTACTTTTCCTTCCCCTTCAATTTTCTGCAAGGAGTAAAATAAATTAAAACACATGTACTCGATACTTGCTGTCTTTCAATCACATTGTAAAGGAATGGTTGCCCACCCCGTACTTTGGTGGATTATCCTACAAGGACTCATTCGTTGTCCAATACTCGATAGCACATTAACAACCTGTGTCATTATTCTCAAAGTGGGGAATATTTAACGAGGGAATAATCCTTTTAACTAGATAGTTCGAATATAGATAATTTCTACCGAAGATTAAAATCAGGTGAAAGTTATCTTTTTGAGAGTTATATACGCTATCTCTATCTATCTGTATTCTGTAGCTGCCATATCGGCATTTCCCCTTCTCGAGCGAGTCTCACCAGACTTGCTCGGCATCGCTCTGTTGATCTCAGGACATGCCCGACTAATAACCCCACAACCGTGAGAAATTCCCAGAGCCCTTACTCCTTACCAGATCGGTGGAAGATATCTGGCGTTTTATCATCCCATGCTCGTTTCCCATGTAGCTATGTTGTGTATATATATTTTCCTTAACCGGCGTCTTATCGCGATAAGACGCAGCCGCCATTTTGGATTGGGCAACAATCCATTGAAATCAATGTATGTGCCCCAAGCGAGAAAACATTATCGCGAGATCTCGATTTCCAAAATTTAACCAACTTTATTGGTCATTGCGGTATGCCCAGGTTAAATTGTTGATGCATTTCTGATAATATCGGCCGGGACTTTTTATTTCCCACAAGAGGATAATTGTCGGCCTACATCATATATTGAAAGCTTATTCCTTTCGTTTTTTATTTTCTCAGTAAACAAACACAGCATGCACATTATTTTCACGAAGACACATAATGTTCTTTGATTTTTCAATAAATCCCCATCGGCATGTGCGGTATTTTATAGCACGGTGCTGCAGACCCTTATCCCTATATTTACATTGGGACGAAGCTGTAGGTGAAAAAGGGGCCCATTTCTCCATACCATCCCAAATCTGAAATAAATGTGCCACGTAGTTACTGTCAGACCCAGTCTAATGTACAGTCCAGGCTCACAAGTGACAACTCATACAAATGCCAAAAGCCCATCTTCCTGGCGATTTATGTATATTATTCCATTCTAGTAAGTCATTCAAACTGAATTTGTCAGTTTTTTCTTGAAAAATCCATTTAGCTTCCCTCGTGATTAACACCCGCTCAACTGTACGTGCATCACCTGTCACTTTTTCCAACACTAACCACTTGAATGAGTGTTTGTTGCTGTGGCAGTGTTGCACCAATTTTGCAGTTAGTTTTCCAGATGTTATGGTGCTTAAGTGTTCCTGAATGCGAGTTTTTATTTTTCGTGTGGTGAGCCCTATGTAGTGTAGTCCACACTCACAGTCCAGTCTGTAAACCACATTCGTGGTGTTACAGTTACCGAACTGTCTCAACTCCCATTCCTTGCCTGACGTCAAAGTAACGCTGGTGACCTTAGAGGTGAGGGGACAGACAGAACACGTGCCGCAGGGATGGTGACCTGTAAGCCGTGTCCTACTGTTGTCTTTAGGAGTATGAATACGGGTATGCACTAATTTGTCCTTCAAATTACTAGACCGTTTGAAGGCAAATCTTGGAGGAGGCATTTTGAAGTCTTTACTAGACAGGATAGCCCAGTGCTTACGTATCGACTGCCTGATTTTGGTGGCTAGAGGATCGAAGGTCAATACCACAGGAAGACATTCTCTTTTTTCTCTTTTATTCACCTCCAGTAAAGCACTTCTGTGAGTGTTTAACGCTCTCTTCTTTGCTTGCTTGATGATTTTTGCTAGATACTCCCTTTGCAAGAGTTTATCCCCCAGGACCTGTGCTTGTTCATTGAAAACCTCTGTGGTGGAACAGTTTCTGCGGTACCGGAGAAACTGGCCCACAGGGATGTTATCTCTGAGGGCCCGTGGGTGGTATGACTGGTAAGACAATAAAGAGTTCCTGTCCGTGGGCTTTTGATGAACCCTTGTGCTCAAGATGTTCCCGCTGGCCTGAATGTCTTGGTCCAAATACACAGCGGAATCCCTGCTGTAGGATCATGTAAAACGGAGACATTGATCTTGGCGGTTAAGCCAATTTAGAAAATCCAACAATTCGGTCTCCTCTCCAGTCTACACACAGAGCACATCGTCAATATATCTCCTCCAGAGATGCACATGGTCTCTGAAGGGATTGGTGGTGGGGTAGACGATGTGCTCTTCGAACTGGCCTACATATATGCAGGCTAGACTTGGGGCCATTGTGGCCCCCATTGAGGTCCCCGTGGTTTGTAAGAACAGCTTGTCCTTATAACAGAAGAAATTGCGTGTAAGCGCTATTTCGATGCATTGCAACACGAAAGTTTGCGGAGCATCATAAAACCATTCCTGCTCCCCCAGGGCCCTCGCTGCTGCCACCAGCGTGGCATCCTGGGGGATACAGGAGTATAGGGACTCAATGTCAATGGTGACCAATATATCTTGTGTTGGATCAAAAGTCATCTCGCTAATAACATTCAAAATGTCCATTGTATCTTTTACAAAAGATTTTTGGGTAACCACAGATTCACGCAGGAAGTAGTCTGCGAATTGGGAGAGGGGTTCGAGGATAGACTGTATCCCCGATACAATAGGCCTGCCCGGCGGAGGCCGGGCAGGCTTATGTATTTTCGGTAGAATATAGAACGCAGGCAACCTGGGGTTGGTATTCACCAGGAATTCTGCTTCTTTCGTGGAAATCCATTTCCTCTCTCTCGCTTCTGCCACCATTCCTTTAATGAGTTTAAGCAAATCAGGCGTAGGATCTTTTGTCAAAGGTTGGTAGTTGGCCTGTACATTTAGTAGACGTAATACTTCTGTCTCATAGTCCCGGGTGTTGAGCACAACTACCGCACCCCCTTTGTCTGCACTTTTTATTGATATATCAACATTATTTTGCAAGGTCTTAACTGCTTCCCAGTCAGATCTGGACATATTTTTGTACCCCATATTTCTCTCTTGAGATTCAAGGTCCTCAATGTCTTGCAAAACTTTAGACTCAAAAACCACAATCTCAGGGCCCACAACTGCACTAGATGGAGTAAACGTTGAAGGTGCGCTCTTTTCCCATAAAAACATAAATTGGAAACATGAGACCTACACAAACTGCAAGACAAAAACATTTAGTTAATGGCATTTTATGCCCTTGCCTCCAAACTATATATTGAAAAGACAAATCAGGAGGAATGCCATAGAATTACTCATCATAAATCATGCATCAAAAAATGTTTACAGACAGCCCCATTGGTAAACCGTTGGCGAAGCCATAATCATCAAGAAAAGGATCTAACCTAGACAATAATATCGAAGATGGAACAAGATCCCCGCGGAGGTGATTTAGAACAAAAACGAATTCGCCGAGAAGCTCTGCTCATTGTCAAATTTAACACGGCTGTAGATGGCCTTAATGAACTCTCCGAAATCTACAAATTATGATTTTGAATATAGATATATATATTTTTATATATTCTATTTGTTTGATCAACATTTGGTCAATCTATTCCCTAAGTAGAATATGTAAATTGTGCCTATAATTGGCAGATGAACACCTAACAAAGCTCAATGGACAGTGACGAAGGCACCATGAACTCCATTTCCCACCAAACAACTGAGTCACCTAATGGCCATACATTTACACATATCGTGTAAAGATAATATGGCATTTTTCTAATCGAAGCCATATATTCACATATCTCGTGTTAAGACAAGTTGAAATTTTCAATCAATCAAAGTGAACATGGAGACCTCCGTCACATTTCTTAAACAGCAGAACAAAGTCTTATTTCTGCCTTGTTATCAAAAGCGGCTTAAGCACTAAACTTGGAAGATGACGCCTCAATAAAGTGGTATTCAATTTCAAAGGCGTCACAAACTCCATGTTCCACCTAACAACGGAGTCACGTCACGGCCATCCAGCCAATCACACTGCAGGAAGACAATCGAGTCACGTGTCGGTCATACAGCCATTCATACAGCGGGAAGGCAACTCTGAAGTTTAAAAATAACCGAAGCGGAAGATCACGGAATGTATCTCGACCATGATTAAGCCCAGACATGTGAAAGAGATTTGGAAAAGCCAGTTCCAAGAAAAGGTAAAAGCGCATGAGACAACGATGTCCAACCTTTGGCAGCTGCCTTTAGCGTATGGTGATTATGGTCGCCTTTGAGCTTCAGAGCTTTGACCCTCCCTTTTTTTTAAAGTCTACACCAGTGTGCTTTGATAAAAGCCCCGAATATGCACCGTTATTTGATTTTGCCACAATTGATTTCATCATAATAGAGAGGGTGCGACGGAACATTTAAGCTCAATCTTCATTTAGCAACTTCATTTGAAATACTACACATTGTCTCTTTTAGGAAATTGGTCCCGCCACGGGGCCGATCAGACCTTACATTTTCAAGAAATCAACATAAGGCATGTGCGAATCTACCATGCGGCCAGTAAACCATCAGACAAGCTTGGTCCCAGCTTGACTCTTCCCCTTTTTCACACTGCCTTCATTGCATTTTTGGTTACATCCTGTCTTTTCAAGCCATCATGAAGCCCCACAGGCTCTTCTCACATTAAGTAAGCAGTTGAGCCATCGTGTTTTTATCGCTACTTCCATGACATGACTGAAAACATTTTCCTTAGACATTTATCTTTGTCCTTTTATGTTGTTTCAGAAATATTTTAAGTCAGCAATTGATTGAGTCTAAATGCGAATTTGGCTGATTTCGCCAAATAGGTAAGCTAGTCGCCTGGGAACTGTTTGCCCAGGGGTATTTAAAGTATAGTGCTTTCCACAGCTTACACACAATTTTCTTTCTTTATTATTGTTTTTTAGTGATTGGTCCTGAAGAGAACCGCCAGCCAACAACTAATGGGGTTCAAAACGTGTCGACCTTTTTGTTGTTCTTTGTAAAACAAGTGTGACTAATGTGAAGATGTTATCTGAAAGAAACAGGTTAGTGTTAGATTCCTTACCTTAGAATATCCCCAGGCATCAGGCTGGATCCGGAAAGTTTTCGTCAGCAGTACCCCTGCATTTCGGTAGGCATCGTCTGCGGCTCCGCATCCGCCGTCGTCGCCGTGATCGCCGGAATGACGTGGTCGGAGTACTTAGACACCGCCCTCGTGCGCTGACGTCAGTTCTTCTTTTTTCCGCGCCAGCAAACGCAGATCTGGAAAGAGCAGTACTCTAGTCACTTTTTGACTAACTTTTTTGATCTCTTTTGATCACTTTTCGAGTCGAGTTCGACTCGCGGTGCCGTTAAGGATGCCTGGTTTTAAACCGTGCGATGTCTGTCACCGCCTGATGTCGGTGACTGATCCTCACCATCGGAGCCTTTACAGCCTCGGGCTGACCACGATGACAAGTCGTACCCCGACTGTCGGACCTTGACCTCGAAGGCTAGACAGGAGCGGTCCCGTAAGCTGCTCGCGCTCCGGCAGTCGGCTCCGCGCCGCTCGAGGTCCCGGTCGAGGAGGAAGTCGATGGACCGGTCGCTGAGCCGCAGTCATCGCTGCTCGTCGAGTCACCACCACTCGTCGAGCTCCAAGTCCTCCGGTAAGTCAAGGCATTCAAAAAAGAAGTGGAAGAGGCGTATCGCTTTTCCGTCTCCCCAGACACTCGCGCGGCGCTGCCGGGGGTACAGGCGTCACTGCCCGCGCGGCTCCACCGGAGCTGCTGGGGCCGTGTCCAGCTCCATACCCGCCGGTCCCTGGGCTGCCTGCGACGCCCGGAGGAGATAAGTGCTTTCCTCTTGGCCATGAGGACTCACTTCCCTCCGTCAGAACCTGCCAAGGCGCCTTCGGGCCACGCGGGTCCGACTGGGAGCCCCATCGCCGTCGGGTGCTTCGGCGCCGTCATCTACTCCGGTCCCGATGCCCCAGGGCCCCACAGGATCCAAGCCTGGATCTGTGTCATCGCCAGTCAACCTCACGACTACTCCGCTGGCGCCGACCCCGAGGGTGGCGCTCCCGGTGCCGTCTTCGGACGACACCGTCCCCGGTTTCAGCCCCAGTCCGGGTGCGACTCCGGAGCGGCGCATGGGCGAACAATTCACCTCCGACCCGGTTCCATCATTTTTCCCTGGTTTCCAGGAGATGGATGTCGAGGAGAACTGGGAGGGGTCTGAGGACCCTCTGGCACAGCAGTGCCAGTTAAGCCAGGACTGGGCAGATGAGCTGGGGGAGGCCATTGGTCTGGACACTTCGTCTGACACTGGATTCATCTCTCCTCCCTCCGTGGCTTTGGAGGAGGGGGCTACTTATAGCGTGGTGTTGAACAAGGCGGCCAAGGCTTTGGCTCTTGAGCTCACTGACGCGGCCGTGAGAACTAACCTCCTCACTGAGGTGCTCAAACTGCAGGCAAGCTCCTCGGAGCCTCTACTGCCTTTTAACGAAGCCCTCACCGACGTTCTGATGTGCACCTGGTCCAAACCCTCGACAGGCCTCCTTGTGGATCCGGGCGACCCCTGCTTTTTGTCCGTTCACCCCACCCCCGAGAGCCTGGTGATTCAGGCCTCTACGTCACAGACCGCATTCCCGACCTCTCCTCCGGATCAGGAATCCAAAAGGTATGATCAGTTTGGGAAGAAACTGTTCTCCTCTCTGAGTTTGGGGCTGCGGTCTGTCAACACCGCCTGCCTTTTGGGCCGTTACACCCACTCTCTGTGGGATACGGTTGCGGAGGTGCTTCCACAGTGTCCGGAGGAGGCCCGGATGAGGATCGCCCAAGCCCTGGTGGAGGGGCGGGATGCAGCACGGTACTGGATTAGATGTGGACTTAACACCACAGACTTGCTGGGCAGAGCGATTTCCACGACGGTGGTGATTCGTCACCACGCTTGGCTGAGGTCTGTCAACTTCTCGGGGATGTCCAGGCCACGCTCTCGCCTGTTTGCCCGGCGAGGGAGAGGTGTGGCACCGCGGCCAGGGTGACTGACGGTGGAATCTGGGGCTCACAGTTTGATCCCCGCTGCCGGCGGCAGATTAGCCCAGCACCATGTGACTCTGGGCAATAGCTTGCTTAATCTTTCCGACAGCCCCCAGCGCCTGGAGACCCTTACGGGTGATTGTTCGCGCTTTACAAATGTGGATATTATTATTATTTGGCGACAAAGCGGATAGTGCGCTAGAGCGTTTTAAGGACTCCAGGCCTACGGCCAAGTCCTTGGGCCTAGGCCAGCCCCAGCAAACTTTCGCTTTTTGCCCCTTTCATGGCCAAGGAAGGGGCCCCCCCTCACAGCAAGCCAGCCACAGGCCGCAGAACCAGTCTCAATGCGGTCACGGACGTGGTTACCGCTGTGGCGGTGCCGGGGGACAACGGCAGGGTCAGTCCACATCCGCTCCCGCAGCATCTGCCTCAAAGCCTTCCTAGCCCGGCATTTCAGGCCCATTCGACGCTAGTGGGGGGTAGGGTTCGCCATCACCTCCTCCACTGGCGTACCATCACGTCGGACAGGTGCTGACATTGGCTCAGGTCTTAGCTGCCCTAAACCCAAGAGACTGTATGGTGGTGTTGGAATTGCAGGACGCTTATTTACACATCCTCGTCCTGCCGGCCCACTGCACTACCTGCCATTCACGGTAGACCACGAGCACTTTCAGTTTACCGTGCTCCCCTTCGGCCTTACCAGCGCCATCGCATGTTCACAAAAGTGATGGCGGTGGTAGCAGCTCATCTGCGCAGATCAGGGGTTCCAGTCTTTCCCTATCTTGAAGACTGGTTGTTGAAGGCGGGCTCACCCCAGACAGTCGTCTCCCACCTCCAGACTTTGGCCGACCTCCTGCACCTGCTGGGGTTCTCCATCAACGTGCTGAAGTCACACCTGTACCCCTCTCAGAAGCTCCTCTTCATCGGAGCGGTTCTGGACTCGGCGCAGTTTCGGGTTTATCCCCCCCCAGCAGCGGGTTCGGGATATTCAGGCTCTGATTCCAATCTTTCAGCCTTTATCCCGGTTCTCGGTCAGGTTGACCCTGCGTCTCCTGGGGCTGATGGTCTCCTGCATCATACTGGTGCATCACGCCAGGTGGCGGATGCGGGCTCTGCAGTGGGACCTGAAGTTTCACACAGTGGGCACAGCATTAGGGCAACCTGTCCGACCAAGTCCTGATCTCGGAGGGCACTGCAAGACAGTTGCAGTGGTGTCTCACGGACCGCGATTGGGTCGACGGCAGATCCCTCTCCCACCCCAACCGGAGCATGTAGTAGTGACGGATGCGTCCCTCCTGGGATGAGGGGCACATGGGAGAGGCGGAGATCAGAGGCCTCTGATCTCTGGCTGAGTCCCGGCTCCATATCAACCTTCTGAAGCTGCGGGCGATCCGGCTTGCACCGAAGGCATTCCTTCCCTCTGTCCGGGGAAGTGTAGTGCAGGTGTTCACGGACAACACCACCGCCATGTGGTACTGCAACAAACAGGGCGGGGTGGGGTCGTGGACCCTTTGTCAGGAGGCTCTGCGCCTCTGGACATGGCTGGAACGCCAGGGCATCACCCTAGTGGTTCAACACCTGGCAGGTTCTCTGAACGCTAGGGAGAACAAACTCAGCCGCCGGTGCATGATGGATCACGAATGGCGTCTGAACTCGGATGTGGCGCAAGGTCTCTTTCAGCAGTGGGGAGTGCCTTGGTTAGATCTATTCGCCACAGAAGAGAACGTGCAATGTCATCAGTTCCGCGCGTTGGAATTTCCAAGGCTGCACTCGCTCTGAGACGCTTTTCGACGCGAGTGGAGCTGCGGTCTGTTGTACGCCTTTTCGCCTATATCACTTCTGCCCAGAGTGCTGAAGAAGATCAGACGAGACCGGGCCCAAGTCATCCTTGTGGCTCTGGACTGGGCACGAAGATACTGGTATCCCGAGCTACTCAGCATGTCAATCGATCCCCCTATTCGTCTGCCTCTTCGGGAAGACCTTTTGTTGCAGCAGCAGGGGACGGTCCTCCTCCCAGACCTGTCCAGTCTCCACCTACATGCGTGGAGATTGAGCGGCGGCAGTTGAGGCCATTTGACTTTCCTCCTGAAGTCTGTGATGTGAGGGGGGCGGAGCTTGCCAGCGCCGATAGTGGACGCTTGAGAGCACAGCTCCGCGCCATCACCCAAATAATCCTGCTTTAAATCCTGGCATAACGGAGCCCAAGCACTTTTGTTGAAGGAGAACGACCCCCGGAGACCGCCCACACCAACGTAGGTGGTCGCGGTTAAGCCCTGCCTGCCTGGGACCGAGTAGCGGGCAGACTAAAGGCCCGGCTGACTAGGCCGCAACGCCTCGGGCTCGATTTGCACGCTGTCCGACGTGCGTCAACCGGCGTGCGGCGGAGGTCGCAACTCTTGGCCTGGAGGCACCGAAACACAGTGCATGCCCCAAGTCCCGGATCTTACGGTGCACAAGAGACTGCGGTGGGAAAGTACGACCCCCGGAAGCTGCTGACACCAGCGGAGGAGGTAATAGTGAGGCCCTGACTGCCCGGGACCAAGTGGAGCGCTACTGGCCATATCGGCATGCTAGGCCTCAGAGCCTCGGACTTGCCCTGCGAGCTGCCCGGAGTGAGTCACCAGATGCGCGGCTGGGCCTGCGATGTCCGACTCGGAGACACCTGCCCACTGCTGATGCCACCGAGGGAGTAACTAAGCACTGGGAGCGGACTGTACTACCTGTAAACTGCGGTAAATTCCTATGCTTGCCTGGGCCCACAAGTCCTCCACCTGGCATCCAGGCATGGCCGGAAGAGGCCCTCCACTTGCGGGCAACTGCTGAGCACTGCGGCCGCCGGGATGCACACGCCTGCAGCCAGTAACACCAGCGAATAAGACCACCCGGGGGAGCTTGCGGAGACCTGCCTCTACCGGACATCTACCCCCCCCTCCCCCTCCTGGCTCAACTATAACGAAGCGACAGCTCTGCGCTCACTGTGCCTGGTACGTCAGGGGTGGGCATCGAGGATGCCTGGCTCTAAATCGCTTTGCGCGCGCTGTGGAGAGCACTGCGGGGTACTGTGTGGAGGCGAGCCTGACGTCCCTGGACACCTGACGTGGCCCCCCTGATTAAAGTTCGGGCGATTTGAGGACTTGCTGGAGAGAACATTGCTGTCTGCCCCCACTCCCCCCCCCCCCCCCCCCTCTATTTGGACAGCGGAGCGAAGAGATAGTTCCTACCTGCTGGAGTGGGGACCCTGCAGAACAGCCGGATACGGCTCATTGCTTCTCACCCCTGTTTGGCCTGTGTGACCCCGTTTCCGGATTGGGGGGGCCCCTGATAGGCCCGGTGGAGTGACCAGGTGGTAAGCTGATGGCGGGAGCACTACGCCGAGTCTAGTTCCCTGCGGTGCATTGAGTGGAACTGTGACCTCGCGACCCACCCCGGCAACATGGGTAAAGGAGACAAGACGCAAGCCAAGCTCCCTTTCTAACAGCGCCGAGCGAAGGCCCCAGATCCACAGGTGCCGGAAACTGCGCAGCAAACTAGGGGCCTGGAGGGCTCAATATACTCGGATATCAAGGAGCTGCTGGTCACTATGGAGAAGGGCTTGCAGGACAGTATGGCGTCGATAGGGACAAAGATTGACGCCCTCACTTATCGCATGGACCGGATGTCAGAAAGAGTGGACAAGCACGCGGAGCGTTTGGACATGTCGGAGAGACGCCTGTCCGAAGTTGAGGAGGCGCAAATGGAACTGGACAAAGATCGTAAACAAATTGGCAAGCTCCTTCAGGTAATACAGGACAGGTCGGAAGATTTGGAAGCCCGCTCTCGGCGATCTAATATACGTATCACAGGAGTTTCAGAGACAACGCACACCGGGAAAATGGAGCTATTTGTAGAGAAACTGCTGACCACTCTCCTGGGAGATGATGTCTTCTCGCCCATGTTCATAGTTGAGAGGGCACATCGTACTCTGGGTCCTCGCCCGCGGGCTCCCCCGAGGCCAATTATCGCAAAACTTCTAAACTACCGAGAAAGAGACACCGCGTTGCGGGTGGCTAGAGAGAAGGGTCAGCTACAGTTCGAAGGTGCAGCCATCTCCTTATACCCAGACTTCACAGTGAAGGTGCAGGAGGAACGCCGGCACTTTGCTCCATATAAACAACAACTCCGAGACCTTGGATTGGATTATGCTATGCTGTACCCGGCGAAGCTAAGAATTAACCGACACGGTCACTCTCACTTCTTCACCAACCCGAAAGACCTCCAAAAGGCCCTAAAGGCGTGGACTAAGGAGCAAAGGAATAGCCCCAGAAGCCAAATGGGGGAACAGGACAACTCTGGTCGCCTGGATGAGCAGGAATAGGATTGCTGTCCCAGTATTGCAACCTCGCCGTTGGAGGTGCTGAGACGAGGCCGGAGCAAGGACTGAGTGCTAGGCTCCGACTAGCTGAGTTCTCTGCCTGCCAGACCGTAGGGAGTGGAGCGGACTAAAGGCGCCTGCGTGTGCTCAGAAGTCCCGAGACCTGGTGAGACCTTTCCATGTTATCTTTTTCTATATACGCACTGGTGACTGAACTTAGTAGGCACTGTGTGGCCTTACGTTTCTTTTTGTACAATGCTGGCATGCGATGTGCCCGGCTGGAAGCTGGGAGGGCTGGATGCATTGTTGTGGGGGGTCGCTAACAGGTACGCAATGGTTCACTGATCTTAGCTCACGTTGAATGCCACGATTGGGGCGATAGCGCCAGGAGCGATACTGAGATTCATTTCAGCCTGCAATTGTTGCCTGTTCTTATTCTGGCGACCTCCGCCCTAGCACTGTACGCACTAATGGTTCCTGCGGGGACCTGCATGGGTTTCTTGGGAAGTTTCGGGAGGGGAAGAATTTTCATGCTAGGCCAAGTTGGGGTTGGTCTTCTGTGGGAGGGGGGGTGAACCTATGGGAAGGGGGATGACTTGTTGTTTTAGAATGTATGCACTGTGCTCCTTGTATCCACGTTCACAAATGACTCACCACATGATGGCCCACGTTCGCAATGCACACGGCTCCAAAGATTGGCACACTGGTCCTCTTCTGGAAGCTTTGCGCCTTTCACACTGTGCGAGTCACATCATGATGTCTAACAGATCGGGGGTGCAGGAACATGCACAGCCAGCCACTGTACACGCTCTCACGTGGAATGTTAGGGGACTGAATGATTTCAGAAAGTTAAGGAAAGTCCTGGGCTATTTAAAGAGGCATACTATAGACATAGCGCTGCTACAGGAAACCCACTTGCCACTCACTAGCAGGATGTTACGTAGCAGAGGCCTGGAGGGGAACATAGCTGTAGCTGGGTTTACGACCCACGCCAGGGGGGTCATCACATGGGTTAACCCGGGATCGAAACTCTTGTTACAGACACTTAGCACTGATCCAGAGGGCAGATATGTCATAGCGTCCTGTAAGGGCATTGGGTTGGACTTGCTGGTTGTAAATGCTTACGGTCCCAATTATGACGCCCCAGAATTTTACGAATCGCTAGCTGCTAAGATCAGCACATACGGCACGCCCCACATAATCTGGGGTGGGGATTTTAACCTGACACTTAACCCAGACTTGGACAGGTCTACTGGCCCACCTCGCAAGCCATCGGCAGCGGCGCAGACGCTCTCAGCTAGGCTTCTTGTGTTGGATATGGTAGATGTATGGAGGAGCAGAAATGCAGGACTGGGAGGGTACACACATTACTCGGCCTACAACAGAGTGCACACTAGAATAGATTATTGGTTTGCCACCTCAGGGGCGCACCGTAGTACTAGACAATGTAAGGTGCTACTGCGCACGCTGTCAGACCTTTCCCCCATACTGCTGATAATGGAAGCCCCGGTTAGGAAAATCCCCCCTTTCACATGGTGCTTTCCCCCATACTCGCTCCTGGACCCAGTTTTTCGCGGAGAACTGGCAGAGGCGATCAAACTATTTTTTTAAAAGAATGTTGGATCGGCATTGCGATGACAAAACATTCCAGTGCCCTGAAGGCGATAAGACGCCGCTTGACGGAGCTAGAAAGCCAGCTGCAAGCCCTTGAGGTACAGCAGCAGAACTGACCGGATGAGGCCACGGAGGAGAGAATTAAACACCTCCTAGTAGAGTACCATGATGAAGCGGACAGGGAGGTAAAACATCTGGGCAAATATGCCACTGCCTGCACATATGGAGAGGGGGAAAGGCCGGGATCAGTACTGGCCAATATCCTTAAAGGCAGGAGAGGGAAACCACTGGTCTCGGAAATGAAGAATGCTGCTGGACAATGTGCCACGGATGAGGCGGACTTAGCTACCATCTTTAGAGATTATTACTCGGAATTATACTCCTCGAAGTGCGGAGAGCTATCAGCTGAAATCCTGGATTACCTGGAGCACATAATCCTCCCGTCCCTCACTGACTCCCAAAGGGAATTCCTCATGTATCCTATACAACACGACGAAATTAGGGAAGCCCTGGCCTCAATACGTTCGGGTAGCGCGCCTGGCATCGATGCCCTAACGGTAGACTTTTACAAAACATTCCAGGAACAACTGCTGCCGCACATTTCCACTCTGATGGGTGACATCTGTATTCAGGGAAGCATGCCGGGCTCCATGAGAGAGGCAATGATAGTCACTATTCTTAAACCGGATAAGACACATGACGAGTGCGGATCATATCGGCCGTTGTCATTACTGAATGTAGACACTAAGTTATATGCAAAAGTACTTGCGACTAGATTGGCCCTGCTGGCCCCTGAATTAGTGGCCCCAGAACAGGCAGGGTTTATACCCAGCCGAAATTTGACATACAATATAAGAACGGTATTAGGCACTATCCAACATGTTAAGCAGGATGAGAAGGCAGTGGCTATATTCCTTGATATGGAGAAGGAGTTTGACTCGGTGGAATGGCCGTTTCTACTCCAAGTATTGCGACGGATGGGAATAGGGGAGCCCTTCCTGCAAATGATTGGCGCCCTTTACAAAGAGCCCTCAGCTAGAGTGCGAGTTGGTAATGCGGTCTCGCAATCCCTTTACATTGGCAGGGGAACTCGCCAAGGTTGCCCCCTATCCCCATTGCTATATGCACTAACAGCAGAACTTTTGGCCTGCGCACTGAGAGAATACCACGGCCACACGATTTCCGACCTACAAAATAATAGTGTCCATGTATGCTGATGACACGCTGCTCTATGTGCATGACCCCGCAACAAACCTTCCCCCGCTGCTGAGAGAGGTGGTCCACTTTGGTGCGCTCTCCGGCCTTAAAGTCAACTGGGCAAAATCCATTGTTTTCCCTCTCACACCTGTGACTGGGCAGGTAGAAATGGAATACCCCCTTCAATGGTCTGAAGACCTGATTAGGTATCTTGGAATACAGCTCCACACGGACCCGGACCTGTTCATCAGAAAAACTACGGGAGAGCGATCAGCAAGCTGGAAGATGATATAGCGCTCTGGAGCAAACTGCCTCTCACTTTGAGAGGCCGCCTAGCCCTTATGAAAATGGTGGTCTTGCCGCGGTTCCTATTTCTTTTTAATGCCCTTCCAACAGTATTATCTAGGGCCTTTTTTCAGCGGCTGGCGAGTCTAATGAGTCGCCTAGCGTGGGCGGGAACGGAGCCCAGGGTCAAGTGGTCGGCCCTTACTCTGCCCTACAGCATGGGAGGACTCTCGGCCCCCTGACCTTGACATTATTACAGAGTAGCTCAGGCGTCGCACCTGCACACTTGGATACACGGAGACAAGATGATCCCGCATGTTCGTATGGAGCGACTCTTTGCGCACTCGCAGCCATTGCCGGCCACGATTTGCAAGCCTTTAGATCGCAGAACGGGAGTCCTGGACTCCATAACCGCTACCAACCATGCATGGCACTCGCTCCTACAGCGTCAGGGAGGTGCGTTGTTATATTCACCAGATATGCCACTGGAGTGGATGCTCTGGCTTCCACCGATGGGTGAGAAGGGTGTCACTAGAGAGTTGGCGAAACTAGGTCTTCATCGAGCAGGCGACCTCTTCCAGGATGGCGTGGCCAAAACCTGGGATCAAGTACGCGGCGACCGTAGAGAGATTCCTATGTTGCAACGCTTTCAATTCCACAGGACGCGAAGTGCACTCATGGAGCTGCTTGGCACGGACATGGCAGAGCCTCCAGACGTCCTTGAATTGACATATGTCATCAAGGCTAAGGAGCCACGGAAGCTCCTCACAAATCTGTATAGGGTTGCTAGGTCGCAAGGAGAGCATCAGCTTATGAAAGCGAGACTGGCATGGCAAAAAGACCTGGAGACCACGTTAGATGACGCGATATGGCGGTACTGCTGTGAAAGTACTAAGCGGATATCGCTTAATGGACGGCACATGTTGATTCACTTTAAGTTTCTGCAGAGGGTGTACTACACTCCGGAGAGACTCCATAGATACGGTCTGCGGCAAACGGCAGACTGCGAACGATGCCACGCTGCCAACGCTGACTTCATGCACTTGGAATGGAACTGTCCGGGTGTCCAGTCTTTCTGGCGTGACATCTTTTTGGAAATGAGCAAAATCCTGGAGGTAGACATGACCCCGGAACCGGGCTTGGCGCTCATTGGCAATTCCAAGTGGCTCCCAGTTGCAATCCGCAGACTCACGGATATGGGGATGCTAATGGCTAAGAGAATAGTAGCACATTGTTGGATGAGAGGACCGCTCCCAACCAGAGCCAGATGGGTGCGAGACATGTTGTACTGTAGTACCCAAGCGGAGAATTATAGTGAATTGCTGCCCCCCAAGAGCCGTCCTAAACTTTTTTTGGCACTGTACCGCACTTAACTTAATGGGAGGGAGCGAAAGGAATCTACTAGTCAGGAGCCACATGATTCAGAGACGGCATCAAGGACTCTGACAGGGGCGCAGTGTGAAGCAGGTACTGGCTAGTTGGGCGGGGTGGCAACGCACACACACTGTTTACACTTGGGCTGGCTGAGACATCGCAACCGAGACAGACATTCTAGCTAGGACAGCTCAGATGAGGCGCAGACATAGCTCAGGAGCACAGTTGGAGTTAGTGTGGCTGGGATGTTGGACAAGGCATCATTATAGCAATTACACCTTAAGTATACACAGTGAACGTAAGGAGGGAGGGGTGGGGGGGTGGCACCATTAATTGAGTATGGGAGTTAGTATTGGTTAAGTTATTACGCTAACGTATTTGTCTCTAATCTAAGCTGTAGCACTGAGGGGAGGGAGGGTGGGGACGAACTGTTGCTGAAAAGAAGGAAAACACGCGTGACAACTGCACCCTGCTCTTTTGGCAGTGAAATCTGTGAATTTGCTAGCTCCTTCAAAAAATACGCCGCCGAACCCCCGGGTTGTCGGCTGATGGGCTGTGTCTGCATGTGTTTATTGTCTACTTGAAATATGTATAATGCGGCCGGCCCTAGAGGTTGTAGGCTTGGAGCTGTGTATCTGAAGTGCGTGGCAATAAAATAAATAACAAAAAAAAAAGTCTGTGATGTGATTCTGGCAGCCAGGCGGCCCTCCACAAAAACGGTATACGCCTGCAGGTGGAACACATTTGTGGCATGGTGCACAGCAAAGGCTGTGGATCCACTCTCTGCCCCCCTTTCAGAGGTTCTCCTCTTTCTTCTTTCTCTTGCCCAGCAGGGCTCTGCTCTGGGCACTATCAAGGGCTACCTCTCTGCCATTTCAGCCTTCTTGCGGCTTCCTGAGCAGCCTTCTCTTTTCAAGTCCCCTTTTGTAAATAGATTCTTGAAGGGCATCACTCACACGTTTCCTCCTGTTCCTTTTTTTGATGCCTCAGTGGGACTTGAAACTTGTTCTGACTTATTTGATGTGTGCTCCTTTCGAGCCACTTCACAATTGCCCTCTTCGTCTTCTAACTCTTAAGACTGCATTCCTGGTTGCCATCACCTCTGCCAGGAGAGTGAGTGAGCTCCAGGCTCTTTCTTCTAAACCTCCTTTCCTGTCTGTCCATCCAGACAAAGTTGTATTGAGAACGCGTCCCTCTTTCCTTTCCAAGGTAGTCACAGCCTTCCACATCGGGCAGTCCATCACCTTGCCCACCTTCTTTCCGCCTCTGCATCCCGCGAAAGAGGAAGAGAGGCTCCACTGTCTGGACCCAAAACGTGCGCTCTCATTCTATCTCGACTGCACATGCCAGTTCCGGGTGGACGACCAGCTCTTTCTTGGTTACGTGGGCGCTAAGAAGGGACGGGCAGTGCACAAGCAAACCATTTCTCGATGGGTTGTTTTGTGCATAAAGTCTTGTTATTCACTGGCTAAAAAGGAGCCTCCTGTGGGGCTGCGTGCCCATTCCACTCGGGCCACGGCGGCTACTTCTGCCCTGGGTCGGGGAGTCCGCTTGCAGGACATCTGTCAGGCAGCTACATGGGCCTCGCTGCACACGTTTGCAAGACACTACTGCCTGGACAGCCAGGTCCGGAGAGATGGCTTTTTTGGCCGTTCTGTTCTCCAGGACTTTCTGGTTAGCAGACCCACCACCGGGGTTGGTATTGCTGGTGTATCTATTCTAAGGTAAGGAATCTAACACTAACCTGTTCTTTCAGACGCACAAGTTACTGACCTTCGGTAATGATATATCTGTAAGAAACAGTAGTTCGTGTTAGATTTCTTACCGCGCCACCCATCCTCCCCGTTCTGCGAACCGATATCTAGGGTTAAGGTTCATTCCTTTTAGGGCCCTAGTTTCATGGCACCAGTTTTGGTTTTTATCATGGCTCTGCGTTCCTGGTGCGGGAAAGCTATGCATAAGAACTGATATCAGCACGCGATGGCAGCGTCTAAGTACTCCGACGTCATCACGATGCCGGATACAGAGCCGCAGGCGACGCCTACCGACACGCAGGGGTACTGCTACGCAAAACTTTCCGGATCCAGTCTGACGCCTGGGGCTATTCTAAGGTAAGGAATTCTAAGGTAAGGAATCTAACACTAACTACTGTTTCTTACAGATATATCGTTACCGAAGGTAAGTGACTTGTGCGTCTCCACCTCCTTGCTTAGAGATTGAGCTGCGACAGTTGACAACTTTTGACCTTCCTCCCAAAGTCTGTGATGTTAGCTTGGCAGCTAGGTGTCCCTCCACCAAAACGCAATACGCCTCTAGATGGAACAAATTTGTGGCATGGTGAGCAGCAAAGGCTGTGGATCCCCTTTCTGCCCCCTCTTTCAGAGGTTCTCCTCTTCCTTCTTTCTTTGGGCCAGCACTCTCAAAGTCTATCTTTCAGCTATTTTTGCCTTCCTTCGGCTGCCTGACCAGCCTCCTCTTTTCAAGTCCCCTATGGTTAATTGCGTCCTTAAGGGCATAACTCACTTGTTTCCGCTATCCCCTTTCATAATGCAACTTGAACCTGGTTCTCACCTATCTTATGTGCGCTCCCTTCAAGCCCATACATAACTGTCTCTCAGGCTTCTGACCCTTAAAACTGCCTTTCCGGTTGCCATCACTTCTGCTTACAGGGTGAGTGAGCTTCAAGCCCTTTCTTTCAAACCTCCTTTCCTGGCTGGTCATCCGGACAAAGTTGTACTTCACACTTGGCTTCTTTCCTTCCCAAAGTGGTTACCTCTTTCCACATAGGACAGACCATCAATTTGCCCACCTTCTTTTGGCCCCCACATCCTTCTAAAGAGGAGGAGAGGCTCCACTAACTGGATCCAAAGCGTGCTCTTTCATTCCATCTGGATTCCAGAAAACAATTCTTTGTTGACTATGGGGGCGCCAAGAAAGGTCAGGCGGTACACAAGCGGACCATTTCTAGATTGGTCATTTTGTGTATTAAAGCCTGCTATTCTCTAGCTAAAAGGGAGCCTCCAGTGGGGCTGCACGCCCATTCCATCAGGGCGACGGCAGCCACTACTGCTTTGGGACGAGGAGTCCCTCTCAATGACATTTGCCAGGCAGCTACATGGGCGTCGTTGCACACGTTCACTAAACACTACTGCCTGGATTACGAAGTCAGGAGAGATGGCTTCTTTGGCCAGTCTGATCTCCAGGACTTTCTGGTGTGAACTTGTTTTGCAAACCCACCTCCGGGGTTGGTATTGCTGGGGTATCTATTCTAAGGTGAGGAATCCATAACTAATTATTTCTTTCAGATGAACAAGTTACTTACCTTCGGTAACTGTATATCTGTAAGAGACATATATTAGTTATGGATTCCTCACCGACTCACCTATCCTCCCCATTTCCATGAACTGACTTCTAGGATAAGGGACTCCCTTTCAGGGCCCTAGTTTTGTGCACCAGTGGTCAGTGTCTTGCATGGCTCTGCGCTTCTAGTGTGGAATGTTGTGTATAGAACTGACGTCAGCGTGCAAGGGCGGCGTCTTACATAGATACTGCAACGTCATTCCGGCGACTACGGCGCCAACAACAAACGCAGAGTCGACCGACATCACCTATCCGCATGCAAGGGTACTGCTGAAGAAAACATTCTCAGAGGAGAGGAATCCATAACTAATCTATGTCTCTTACAGATATATCATTACTAAAGGTAAGTAACCAGCTTACACAGGCTGCAATGCCAGGCCTTTACACATAATTTGTGTGGTCTCTCGTGGTGGAAGAATACATTCTTCAGCCGATGGGAGACCCCTGATGTGCCTATGCCCTTTGTACCTTAGTAACCATATACTAGGGACTTACATGGGTACACAAGTAGCCAATCTGGAGTGTATCTAAATACTCACCATATCCAATTTAGGGAAGAAGCCCAGAGACTGGGGTCCGGGTTAGCGGGATCCCTGTCAGACAATTAAAAAACACACTGACACCAGGCAACAAGTGGGCATAGCCATGCTAGAAGGATCCTACCTTCCTACACCACCCCCTGGTTCTCGCTTCCGATGTGGGAGAGCTTGTGCGCGGCTCCTGGTCTTCCTCTGCTTCACCTGGTCCTCTGAGCTGTAGCGACAAGAACACCGTCAACACTTCTGAACCGTCCGACATCCATCTGCATTTGTCTTTGTGGCTCCAGGCCACCTCCGATTGGCATAGACTCTGTCCCCTCTGCTTACAGGTTCTTCACTTCAGCTACCTCTCACCTTGAATCCACCCTTGGGTTCTACCGGACTCTTTCACCTTCTTCTCCAGCTGCATCTTTTCTGAAGTCCGCCATTGTGGTCTACGGCGGTTTCCGACGTCACTTTGCTCCTATGCACCTGGCTTCCCTGGTATCTTGGGTATCCATGGGTGGGGTGACTCTCCAACCTTCTGTCTTACACAGGGTTTCTTCAGGGTCCACTGGGAAGGGTCTTTCTTAAAAACTGCAACCACAACTTCCCCTTTGACGTCTATTGGACACATGGCTGTGTTCTCACTCTGCACACAGCCTCCGTGGGGTTCCTGGGGACTTACATTGAGTGGTGCCTTATGTCTCCAGCTCCTCTGAGTCTCCTGATCCAAGTTCTGACTTCTGTCACAGTTTGCATTACATTTATTTAGTATATGGTTTGGTCTACCCCTGGAAACCACTATACTTTGTGCTACTTGCCTTATTTGCAATTTAAATATTGTGTATTTGTGTTAATATCTCCCGGTAGGAGTTATGCCAATGTGTTAGTGAGTTTTGTGTAATAAATAGACATTTTTGTATATACACTTTGTGGTTCATTTTTAATTAATCTACATGACTGGAACTGGTAAAACAATCTGAGACATATTTTTGTATATACACTTTGTGGTTCTTTTTCAATTAATCTACATGACTGGAACTGGTAAAACAATCTGAGACATATTTTTTTGTATATACTTTGTGGTTCTTTTTCAAATAATCTACATGATTGGAACTGGTAAAACAATATGCCTAACACTCTTTCAATACAAGCCTGAAGGCTGCTTTCCACAGCTACCACTTTGAGAGCGTTCTATAGTTATCAAAGACCACTAAAATCACCTTTGGGGTTTCTAGGATTAGTGTAAGGTGCATCACTTAAATAAATGTGCTCCATATACTAAACCATACTCCTACAAGCACTTTCTTTTTGGCCTGGTCTCTGTGGTTCATAGAGATTAGGTGCAACTAACTTAATCAGTGCAGTAATGGTATATATGAAGATGGTCCATTAGCGGACATACCTGAAAGTGATGTGGAGCAGGCAGGAGAACAGCCTATACACAATTAGGTCCTAGAGGACGCATTGACAAGAAACATTGACTTTGAAAGACATATGAGTTTACACTTACATAGTATACGAGCAAAGTTGGGCGGCTGGGCCAATTCGAAAACATATAGCAACATTAGACATGGTACTTGAAGAGATGTACAAGTATTCTACAGAGGATCCAAAGGGGTTGGGCAAATGTTATGGTATATAACATCATTGTTGTGTTGATTATAGTTAAGTTCTGAATGCCAAGACACTACGCCAGCCGATTGCACACTAGACTTGAAATGTAATGTAATTGGCTGCGATGTAACATGTTGCAACTGTATTCCTTTGTATAGCTTTACTACGTCAGTTATGGTGTATTGCGGATATATCAGATGTTTGAAAAAACTTATAAACTATAATAGAAACAAATTTTAAAAAGAAAAATAAGAAGATGGTCCATTACTTTTGGGGCCTCAGGTCTTGAGTATGTACATCTGGCCCCCAGTCATGCCACCTAACAACTGGAAGACATGCTGAAAGCATTCTGCTCGGATGTTAATCAAATAGACAAGTAGTCTGTGGGAAGATAGGCTGTCTGTTAGAAACGTTATTTCGGAAAGTAAGTACCCCAGTCAAAAGAATATAGCCATATAGAGGTTATATACTTTTATTCCGTGCTTGATTGTTTTAACGCATTAGTATTCTATAAAATGTATCATATAGGGAAATTTGTTGAAATTCAAAATCAGTGAGCATACTAATTAGTTTTTTAAACTACATGGACAATATTTATAATAATTTGAATTTATTGTATGTTTTAGTCTCACTATGATGACACAGATCCAGTGTCTTTTTCCTGGACTTATGAAGAGATCAAGGAAGTCCATACACGTTGGTGGCAATTAAGAGATAATGCTGTTGAGATATTTTTAACAAATGGATGTACTTTCTTATTGGCGTTTGACAACACAAAGGTAAAAAAAAAAAAAAGTATATTTTTGGGGGTTTCTGAACAATGCAACAAACAAACGTGCGGCTTAGTAAGTACATAGCTGTTGTTACTTTGTTACAGATCATCATCACACATTCTATTTTTATTTTTTTGTGTCCTTCCTACCTGTCTCCACTTTGAAACAATTCCACTTCGTTAATTCCAGTTGTCAATGCTGCATCTAAGAATAAAGTATTTTTTATAGATGTTCTTAGGCATCTTCTGCTTTTATGAATGTATTTATTTAATTTTTTACGGCGGGGAAAGCTGGGTGTAAGCCCGGTTAAAGGAAGCATCACAATCCTAGTCAGGGTGAACCACAATTTTTGTAAACTAAATATCTGAAAGAAACAGGTCAGTGTTAGATTCCTTACCTTAGAATATCCCCAGGTGTCAGACTGGATCCGGAAAGTTTTCGTCAGTAGTACCCTTGCGCGTCGGTAGGCATCTGCTGCGACTCTGCGTCCGTCGTGGGCATCGCGATCGCCGGAATGACGTTGTCAGAGTACTTAGACGTCGCCCTTGCGCGCTGACGTCAGTTCTTCTTTTTTCCGCGCCGGCAAGCGTAGATCGGGGAAGAGCGTACCCTAGTCAATTTTTGACTGACTTTTTGGCCTATTTTGGCTATTCTTTTCAAGTCGATATCGACTCCTGGTGCCGGTAAGGATGCCTGGATTCAAGCCGTGCGACGCCTGTCACCGCCTGATGTCGGTGACCAACCCCCACCGCCGGTGTCTTTACTGTCTCGGAGCCGACCACGACGACAAGTTGTGACCCGACTGCCGGGCCTTGACCTCGAAAGCTAGACGGGAGCGGTCCCGCAAGCTCCTCGAGATCCGGCAGGCGGCTCCGCGCCGCTCAAGTTCCCGGTCGAGGAGGAAGTCGGGGGACCGGTCGCGGAGCCGCAGCATCGACGCTCATCGAGTCATCACCACTCGTCGGGCTCGAAGTCCTCCGGTAAGTCGAGGAAAAAGAAGTCGAAGAGACGTCATCGGTCTTCTGACTCCTCTCGCCAGTCGCACGACTCGGCTGAGGGCTCGGGTGACACCACCCGCGGGGCTCCGCCGGAGCCGCAGGCGTCGTATCCAGTCCCATACCCTCCAGTCCCTGGACTGCATGCAACGCCGGAGGAGATACGTGACTTCTCTTCCAGGGGATACTCATTAATAGTCATAAGCACTGAATTATCTCCGCCCATGAGCGGGAACCCGGAACACATAAACAATATACATATATATGTGTAAATATATCAAAAAGTACATAGTACTAAACTAATTATACACATATACATGTATAATAACCATAATATGCAGCCTAACATATATACATAGGCTAATAAAGCCAAACTTACACACGTTCTGAAGCATGAAAATATGCTGTATATAAATGCAATAAACGGGCATGAGCCTAAAATGCATTTCATAACCATGAAAACCTTTTATTTTCATCAAAGAACCTGTTGTAAACAGTTATTAGCCTAAAAGGCTGCATATGAAAAAATGTCTGTGTACAGAAAATCAGACTGGCACCCTGCCTTTAAGGCCCCAGAGAATCTGCACACTTTGCCTTTAAGGCCTCCAGGAGAACTCTGTTCCCATCATGCACCACAGGTGACAGTTAGGTCAGTTCTTTTTTCCGGCTTGTTCTGTGAGGAACCTGGAACTTGAGCTCAGCTAATTTTTGCAGTTTTTCTGTCAGAAGTTGGTTTTTTCTTGTCTTTTTGACAATATACTACTCTGGTGGTGGTTTAATACCTTTTTCTGACTAAACTGTTGGTGATTGTTTAGTCAGAATGCCACCTGTATTTTACAAATGTCCTTCCTGTGGGAAGAAGATGTCAAAAACGGACCCACACTCTGTTTGTGTGGTTTGTCTTCCAGCTTCTCATAAGGTGGAAGAGTGTTATCACTGCCTCAACCTTTCTAGTAGGACTTTAAGAGAAAGGGAGAAAATGAGGTTGCTGGGCCTTCTGGAGAGAGAAAGCCGTGGTGAGAAGGGCTCCAAGAGCTTATCATCATCTGCTAAGCCATCTTCTCAACCCAAACGTCGAAGAACAGCTTCTCCTGAAGGTAGAACTAAGAAACATCGACTCCAGGGAGCGTCGCCGTCAAAAAAGGTGCGCAAGACGTCGAGATCCAGATCGCCGTCAGCATTGTCGGCGTCGAAGAGGGCTCCATCGACGTCGAGGACTTCGCCGGTGAGGCAAGATTCAGCGTCTCAACAGTCGCCGTCGAAATCTTTTTCGACGTCGAGACATCTGGTGTCGATTGCAGTAAGGACGATGTCGGGGGCGCAAGGTTCTACGTCGAAGGATCGTAAGAGATCGACGTCGAGGGAAGTGAGGTGACCGACGTCGAAGGATCGAGTGTCGACGTCGAAGGATAGAGTGTCGACGTCGAGAGGGAGTCATCGATCGACGTCGAAGGAGAGACGTATGGGCCGCTATGATCGTCTGCTCTGGGACGCAGTGGCTCGTTTTGCGGATAAACTCCCTAAGTAAGATCAAAAGGATTTCCTGAAACTTGTGGAAGAAGGCGGACTGGTGGCTAACCAGAGCATTAGCGCGGCTGCTGATTCGGCGGATCTGTCAGCGCATGGCTATGCACATGGTGTTTGTGCTAGGCGTTCAGCTTGGCTTCGCCTTACTGGGCTAAAGCCTGAGGCCCAGAGGAAAATAGTGAATTTACCGGTTAACGGTTCGACTCTGTTTGGATCTCACGCTGACGATGAGATGTCCAAGATGAAAGTGGAGTTGGACACTCTTAAGGCCGTAGGTCTTGAAAAGAAGAAAGAATTTAAACGTCTGGGTCATTTTCGTCCCTCTGACAAGAGATCTTTCCAGCAGAGGAGCCAACAGACGAATTGGTCCTCGCAAAACCAAGGCCAGAATCAACAGAGGTCGCAATTCCAACAGCGGCGACCTGGGCGAGCCAGAGGCAATGGAAATAGGCAGCAGTCATCCGCTACCAAACATCCTCAAAAACAATAAACGGAGGCTTCCTCCACAACCGTGTGCCACTCCAGTTGGAGGAAGTATTGTGTGTTTTCTGGACGAGTGGAAACAGATCACAAAGGACAGATGGGTGCTGGGTATCATTCAGAACGGGTACCTTTTGAGATTCAAGAAGCCACCCCCTGTCATGCGTCCTCTAAAGATGTTACAGTGGAATGTAAAGCGTTTACAACAGGAAGCGAACATCCTTCTGAAGAAGAAGGCCATAGAACTAGTACCATCTCAGCAGAGATGTCAAGGCCTATACTCTCGATTTTTTCTCGTAAAGAAAAAAGGTCCAGCTACGGAGTTCAGACCCATTCTGGATTTGAGACGGTTGAACAAATTCATTCGAAAGGAGAGGTTTCGAATGCTGGCTCTTCATCAGATCTTCCCCCAGTTACATCAGGGGGTTGGATGTGCTCCATCGATCTGAAGGATGCTTATTTTCATATTCCGGTATCCAGAAAACATCGCAAGTTTCTCAGGTTTCAAGTAGCTGCTCATCACTATCAGTACGAAGTACTCCCATTCGGCCTGAGATCAGCTCCCAGAACATTTTTCAAATGTATGGCGGTAGTTGCGGCTTGTCTTCGAAAGAGACGGATTTTCATATATGGTTTGCAGTTTAGTTCCATCAAAGTCCATCTTGCTGCAATAACTGCTTAAAGAAAATCGCCAAGACAGATATCTTTCTTTCGGATGCCTGTGGTGAAGGATTTTCTGGTAGGTTTAAGGAAGGTGTATTCTCCAGTCAGGTCTCCTTCTCCACCTTGGGAGCTTAACACTTGGATGCTAAGCATCTTCTGGCACTTCAATGTAATTTCCATTGAAATGAATGGGCACTCCATGACGAGTTACCCTTGTCATTAGCATCCAAGTGGTTATGTGGTGTTGACCAAGTTAACGGGTCCCCCCTTTGAACCCATACATAAAGCGTCTTTACAACACTTATCTTGGAAAGTAGCGTTCCTGGTGGCCATCACTTCTGCTCGTAGGGTGAGCGAAATCCAGGCTCTGTGTTGCAATGAACCATACACTATTTTTCATGGAAACAGAGTGGTGCTCAGAACTCATCCTGCTTTCCTGCCCAAGCTGGTGTCGGATTTTCATATTAATCAAACCATAACATTGCCTACTTTCTTCCCAAACCCTTCGAGTCCGGCTGAACGGGCTCTACATTCGTTAGATCTGAAAAGGGTTTTGAAATTTTTCTTAGATAAAACAAAGTCTTTGAGGCACACGGACCATCTGTTTGTGAACTATGGTCGTACGAATACTGGTTTGGCAGCGTCCAAGAGATCCATTTCTAGATGGATAGTGTCATGTATCCTACTGGCTTATCAGCTAGCCCACAAGTCTTTATCAGGTAGACCTAGGGCGCATTCTACGAGGGGGAAAGCTTCTACCACAGCTTTCCTTAGGAATGTGGCTATGTCAGAGATATGTAAAGCAGCTACTTGGCGTTCAGTGCATACGTTTACACGCCATTACTGTCTAGATTCTGATGCGCAGGTTGATGCACAAGTGGGACAAGCATCCCTCAGAAATTTGTTTGCTAATTCTAGCTAAACACTATGGTTTAAAAGTGTGGCTATGCATTTATCTGTTCGCCCGCTTCTGGTGGGTATGAGCTTGCTACTCTATTCAGTGCTTATGACTATTAATGAGTATCCCCTGGAAGAGAAGGATTAGTTACTTACCTGTAATCCTAGTTCTCTTCCAGGGGTATACTCATTAAAGTCATAAGCACCCTCCCGCCTCCCCGGGCGAGCAGTAGCATTGAGGTTTTTTCAATATGTATTATGAAGTTTTTAAGTGCAGATTCCTGCTAAAGTTTGCTGTACCGTACAAAGGAACTGACCTAACTGTCACCTGTGGTGCATGATGGGAACAGAGTTCTCCTGGAGGCCTTAAAGGCAAAGTGTGCAGATTCTCTGGGGCCTTAAAGGCAGGGTGCCAGTCTGATTTTATGTACACAGACATTTTTTCATATGCAGCCTTTTAGGCTAATAACTGTTTACAACAGGTTCTTTGATGAAAATAAAAGGTTTTCATGGTTATGAAATGCATTTTAGGCTCATGCCCGTTTATTGCATTTATATACAGCATATTTTCATGCTTCAGAACGTGTGTAAGTTTGGCTTTATTAGCCTATGTATATATGTTAGGCTGCATATTATGGTTATGATACATGTATATGTGTATAATTAGTTTAGTACTATGTACTTTTTGATATATTCACACATATATATGTATATTGTTTATGTGTTCCGGGTTCCCGCTCATGGGCGGAGATAATTCAGTGCTTATGACTTTAATGAGTATACCCCTGGAAGACAACTAGGATTACAGGTAAGTAACTAATCCTTCCTCGTGGCCATGAGGGCTCACTTCCCTCCGTCAAGGCCTGCCAGCGCGCCTTCGTGCCCCGCAGCCCCGACACCGGGCCCTGGCGCCGTCGGGAACTTCGGCTCCGTCGTCGACTTCGGTCCCGCCGCCGCAGAGCTTTGGGGGATCCAGGCCTGGATCCCGGTTGACCCCAGTTGACCTTAAGACTCCTCCGCTGGCGCCGACCCCGATGGTGCCACTCCCAGCGCCGTCTTCGGACGACGACGCCCCCGGTTTCAGCCCCGGTCTGGGCCTGGAGTCGGAGCGGCACCGCTCGGCTCCGTCTCCGGCGTCGGTTGGTGAGCAATTCACCTATGAACCGGCTCCGTCATTTCAGCCTGTTTATCAGGACACAGATGAAGGGGAGGACTGGGAGGGGTCTGAGGACCCTCTGGCACAACATTGCCAGTTAGGTCAGGACTGGGCAGATGAGCTGGGGGAGGCCAATGGTCTGGATACCTCGCCTGACACTGGATTCATCTCTTCTCCCTCCGTGGCTATGGGTGAGGGTGCTACCTATGGTGTGGTGTTGTGCAGGGCAGCCAAGGCCTTGGCTCTTGAGCTCCCTGATGCAGCCGTGAGGACTAATCTCCTCACTGATGTGCTTCAACCACCAGTAAGCTCTTTGGAGTCTCTGCTGCTGTTCAATGAAGCCCTCACGGACGTTCTGATGGGCACTTGGTCCAAGCCCTCCACAGTGCCCCCTGTGGATCGGAACGTGGCCCGACGCCAACACCCGGCTCCGCGCGACCCCTGCTTTCTGTCCGTTCACCCCACCCCTGAGAGCCTGGTGATCCAGGCCTTTAAGTCCCAGACCACGTTCCCGACTGCTCCTCCAGATCAGGAATCAAAAAGGTTTGACCAGTTTGGGAAGAAACTGTTCTTCTCATTCAGTTTAGGGTTGCGGTCTATCAACACCGCTTGCCTTATGGGCCGTTACACCCACTCCTTGTGGGACACAATTGAGGACGTGCTGCCCCAGTGTCCAACGTGGTCGCGGACGTGGTAACCGCCGTGGCGGTGCAGGGGGACAATGGCAAGGTCAGTCCACATCCACTTCCGCAGCATCCGCCTCAAAGTCCTCCTAGTCCGAGCTTTCAGGCCCATTCGACGCCAGTAGAAGGCAGGGTTCGCCATCACCTCCTCCACTGGCGTACCATCACTTCAAACAGGTGGGTGCTGCAAATCGTCCGAAGGGGCTACTCCCGCCCCTTCGAGGCGACCACTCCAGCCATGCCAACGCAGTACCATCGCATTTCGGGGGATCACTTGCAACTTCTGCAGGAGGAAGTTTTGGCCCTCTTGGCGAAGAGGGCCATTGAGCGCGTTCCTGGGCCAGAAGTAGGACGTGGTTGCTACTCCCACTACTTTCTGGTACCCATGAAGGGCAAAGGAGGCCTGCGCCCTATCTTGGACCTCCGGAGCGTCAACGGCTTCCTCCGGAAGGAGAAGTTCAAGATGCTGACTTTGGCTCAGGTCCTGGCTGCCCTAAACACTGGAGACTGGATGGTAGCGTTGGACTTGCAGGATGCATATTTCCACATCCCCGTCCTGCCGGCGTGTAGGAGAGTAGGGTCTGCTTTCTGTGGTCACCCCCACTTTTTGCTGTGATTTTCTGGTTTTTCGACTTTAATGTAGCTGTGGGCCTGCTAATCAGACCCACAGCCCAGCTGTTCTCTCTCTAAATTGATACCATGTACTTTAGGTACATACCTGATTGTGTATTGGGTCACCCTTGTGAGCCCCTGTAAAGTTACCATAGGTACCCAGGGCATAGGTGCATACAAGGCCTACCAGGGGCTGCAGCATGTATTATGCCAACCCTGGCTGGCCCTCCAAACTGACACCACAGGCTGATCACTCAGCTTGGGTAAGGTGGGGTAAACACCCCTTACTTAGATATAGTATACCTATATCTACCTTATATATAGACACATATGCACCTATAAGTCACTCCTATGGTAGGCCTCAACAATCCTGGAGGCAGGGTGCTTGGCTGTATGTGAGAGGATGCCCTAGCATGAGCTGAGCCCCTCTGCAGCTTTCGGAACCATCTCCTTATAGCTGTTCTATGATATAGCCATACCATATACTCTTAAGTGCATTATAATCCTTGCGGTTATTGCTAACTTTGGTTTGGCTTTATCAAAGCATGCCGTGTAAGGTGTCAATCACTTTGGAATACTACCCCCTCCCCCCGCCAATTATGGCGGCGGAGGTAGCTTTCCACCCTTCTAGAGGGAAAAGACATGTATGTTACTGCTTTACCTGGTTAAAGTTAAAAAGAGCCCCAGCATCACAAAATGGATGCTGCTGCCACAGACACAAGTCTGATCTCCTGCTGCTGGACGAAACTCCGGCAGGGGAGGCCTGGACAATAGCTTTCCTGTCCAGGGAGGTGCCAGCACCTCCCCATACAGGCAGATGTGTATTGGGACAGGGAGGGCCTCATCGGCAGATGCTTTTTGAGACACTGCCTGGGGCACACAAGGTGCTCCATGCATAGCCCGGTTCAAACCAGTTGCTGGGGCACTCCAGCCCCAGCTCTGGCGCGAAACTGGGCAAAGGGAAAGGGGTGTAACCACCCACTTCTCAGGTTCACCCATAGGAGGGACCTAGCAGGTAATCCAGCCCCTTAGCTTAGTATAAGTAAAGGAGCTGTGTCCCCAGGACTTTAGATTAAACTTTGATACAGAACTCTTGGACCTTCGACATTCTATTCTGACTAGAAGACGGAAGACATCTCCCTTGTGGTCAAGGAGTGACCACCCTGTGCAAACAGACACCACCAGTAACTTGCCAGTCTGCTTTGTCGACGCTCCCGCCAGTACCCGAAGACTCAGCGACACGGGAACTGGACTTTCAGACTTCTCTAACTCCGACCCACATCCACAGCAAAGCTGGGACCCGTGGCGGACACGAGAGATGTGGGACCGGACACCCTGGACATCCTGCATTTTGCTAAGAGCTCGACTACCGAGGAACCCTCGCAGTTGTACATTGGGGTACGAGAAGCCCCAGACCCGGGCGCCATTTGCACCGAAGCTCAGCCCTCCACACTCCACGAGTGCCACGTGGGGCCCGCTCCTGCATTTCATGTCGACGCATCTTTCCGGTTCCTTGCCCGTTGGCTAGTGAGCCCCCTGTAGACTTTCCTTTTGAACTAAACTGCTTTCCTGGTTCCTCCAGGCTTGCTCCAGCTTCCCTTCAAAGGAGAAGCGCCACAGACCTTGCTGGTCTGCAACAGAGCCAATCTCGACATCCTTCATGGGTTGCGGTTGCCAAGGCATGTTGGGTTCAATCCGGATACCGACAACGCAGTCAACTAGATCCTTCGTGGGACAGCTCGAATCCAGCGCCTGGTCATCGTCGATGCCTCCTGGACCTCGTGGCTGAAGAGACAAACTCACTTTCTTCACCTTCAAGCACGCGACATCGCCTGGTTCCTTCCTGGTCACTGGCTAGTGACCCAGACTATGTCCCCTCTGCTTTCAGGTTCTTCACATCTCCGATCCACCCTTGGATCCACCCAGGCACTTTTCCTCTGGTCGCCTGCAGCACTTCTTTGCAGATCTCCACAGAAAACGACGACGAAACCTGACACCAAAAGGCACCTATGCACCCGGCTTCCCTGGGTGAGGTAACACGAGTACTGCAGGGCTCCCGTGGGTCTTGACTCTCGAAGTGTCCTAGTCTAAAGGGGTTTTATCGTAGTCCATCCGGAAGTGTCCTTAAACAGTAACTTTGTAACTTCTTCGTTTCCCATTATAAGACAATGGTAACTCGCGACTGTGTTTAGACACTGCACGCGTCTCCCGTGTGCCTCCTACTTCCTAACCTTTGGTTGTTTAGTGTAGTCCCAGCGATTCTACAGGCCCTAGGCCTGCTGTCTAACTCTCACGTGGTTCTTATACCACTTCTTTAGTATATGGTTTGTGAGGCCCCTAGGGCATAACTGTATTTGTGCAACTTATCGTATGCTAATTGAGTAACTTGTGATGTACTTTTACCTCTGACCTCATAAAGAGTGCAGAGGGGTTATGTTTAGAATAAATACATATATATTTGATATATACCTTGTGTTGTGTCCTTTCATTTGGTATTCAAGGGATTATAATTGGTAAAACAGCTTGCTTCACATGCTCTCTGAAGTCTTAGCCTAAGACCGCTGGTCCATACTACCACTAGGATAGCTTGTCTATAAGGTTGACTTTACAACCAAGAAACAAACGTATTGGTGAGGGTCCAAGGGCAAGATTAACGACCCACACAGACACGTGCCCTAATAGTACGTATTCACAACAAAGAAATGTCTGTGGGTCAAAAGAAATATGGGTTCAACTGTGTATACTAGTGTGTGACACAACCTAAGACGACTAAGAAAAACTACTGGTGGAAATGTGCAACAAAAAGCACTAAATTCCTTTAGTTGGAAAAAGTACCCATCAGTTCCCACACGGTACCGCCCTAGTCATCATTTGGGCTCTCCGTAACCCAGGAGAGAGTGCAGTCCGACACTAGATGTTATTGTGACGGACAATCAGCTCAAGCTGAAAATGAAATTTTTTTTATTTCTAGTTGGTGGTACCGAAGAAAATCAGTACACCGGGGTAACTGAATTGCAGTGCATAAGTGTATAGTGAGAAAATAGTGAAATGTTATAAAATTGGATAGAATTGAGTAG
The DNA here is from genome assembly GCF_964261635.1 of Lissotriton helveticus. Lineage (NCBI taxonomy): Eukaryota > Metazoa > Chordata > Amphibia > Caudata > Salamandridae > Lissotriton > Lissotriton helveticus. Next base: position 1,151,849,505 of record NC_136067.1, on the reverse strand, counting down.
AGGTAGACAGTTTAATAGTTTCTCTCAGTTCTCCCAATATTAAAAACCATATAATAAACTAACAGATTTACCAAAATATCTGTGTGCAAGTAGGGTCGACATGTTTCAGCATATGTGGCTAGAGGTATGCCACTGCTTTCTTTAGGACCATGATATAATAGCTACTGCAATAATAATAAAAAGATGTCACCTGTATAATTTCAGGTCTTACTCAGTCTCCTCCAATACACTATGGAAAAAGTTGCGCCCAAACAAGGAACTCAGAGAACCACAAGAAAGAAAAAAGGTATGAACATTACTATATTGTTCAACCACATAGTGTCATTAACACAATATATCAAGAGAGTATGGTGACTTATTCCATTACCCCAGTTGAAGCTCGCTTACCTATTTGGTAGGAGGAAAATGTGTCACCCCACCTGGCTGCAGCTCAGGTGTGTGGAGAACCTCTCTGGTGAAAAGACAGAACAAAACGTACAAACTCACATTCACAAATTCCAGGTATATCAATTTAGAAATCGTGGTGTTAACAAGCGATCTCTAGAGCTACCATATCCTTATGGCGCCTATCTCTTTGCGCAATCCAATCATTACAATCTTTTCAAGGTTTATCAGCACGAATTACTGGTAGATTAGTGTTATTAGCCTGATAATACACTTGATCGTTTGCACATGGAACCTCGCTGTTCTTATTAAAGATGTGCTGATCGGGCTAGCAGTGGTTTCATATTAAAGATGTGCTGATCGGGATAGCAGTGATTTCAAATGAACGAGCCCAACTGCTTAACTGCCGATAAACACCAGGGCAGTAGTATTGTTAAAAGCCCGTCGTCACGCCAAAAGACGTACTGATTAGGCTAGCAAATAAGCGAGCCCCCGGGACAGGTCATAGTGTTATAAAAAAGCCTGTCATCACGCCAACAAGAGAAATCCACTCCCTACTCATGGCGTTTAAACTGTCGATGATTTCGAACTAAAAAAAGCCACAAAATATGTCTACAGTGGGCCGTACAACCACCAACCTTTCCGTCATTACACCGGGCGTCCCTCTGAGCAAACTGGGGGGCACCGGTGTACGAGTACTCGCCATATTTGTTTAGTTCCTGAGTTATCTTGAAGTCACGTGAAATGCAGGAACACGTGATCAAAGAAGTAAAGCGGTTAAAAATCGCTGATTCTGTAATTGAACCTATGTAGTCAACACGTGAGGAAAATCGCGTGCGCCCAGGGCTACACATCTCCCGTGTATTGATGGGAGTTGTAGTTCGTCAAGTCAATGCTCTATGTGGTGGGTTCGAAACTCCCCCACTGTCTAATAATATCCAAGCACTGACTTTTGGGTGTATAAAACACCTAATTCCTAGAACTCTCGGATGTTGCTAAGAATAGAAATATAGCGGTTACAAATCGCTGATTTTATAATTGAACCAATGTAGTCAACACGTGAAAAAAATCACGTGCGTCCAGGACTACACACCTCTCGTGTGTTAATGGGAGTTGAAGTTCGACAAATCATTGCCCTATACTGCGGGTTCGAGACTCCCCCACTGACAGTGTAGACAGGCCCGGTGGTTGCTAAATCTGATTGTCATATTCAATTCAATTCAATTCAATACCACTTTATTCGATTAATAAAAAATCATAAAAGTAACAATACAGAAAATGGAGGGGTTACATTAATACGCATAAAACAGTTAAAAAAATATATATACATGTGCATTTTGTGTTCTTTTAAAAAAATATATATATTTTTAAAAACATATTTCATTTGACTTAATAAATGTACAGGAACAATATCAGTTAATCTATCGCATTCCGATTCCTACAATGGATGGAAGCCACTAAAAAATTTACCACTCCATACATGATTGCAGGGGATTCCATTAACTGCAAATAAAGTAGCGCTGGTTTAACTTGCAGGAATCCCTTCTCCTTTAACAATGGAACAATAAACTTTCTTCTGGCTAGTCTGTACAAGGTACAAAAGAACATGAAATGACCAGTATCCTGAAGTGAATAGCCGTCACACCTACAGGGGGGGAGCATCCTCTGGCTTACACCATATTTTACAATCAGTTAATAGTATATGCATTTGATTAAATCTAAACTTTGTCAATACCCAACGATGGAAAGGAATCGTCACTATCGTGAGATATGGTTGGATAGACAAAGTCGAGATTAATAGGTAGTGCTCCCTAACCATAGGTTTTCTTACTTGTTCCTTCTCTCGTTCCTGCTCTCTGGTTTTAATCAAATTTACTTTAATCCATTTTAAATCAGCTTTTACCAGGGCCTCAGGATTTGTAAAGATTTCTGGTCGTCCCATGTCCTTAGTAATTGTTTAATGTAGGATCGCCACTGAATGTCCCTGGCTTTCTCTAGGCTCATGCAATCCCGCAAAATAAGGTGGTTCAATGTGAGGTTAGAGTTCAGCCAAATTTTTATCCATAATAGGATGGGTGCCATATTAATCATATCAACAATGTAGCCCATACCTAACTCCTGGTGGATTGAAAAAGTGGCTGAGGATTGGGGTAAGCCAAAGAGGGCACGGAAAAATTTATTTTCCTCTTTCTGGATTGACTCGGAGTTTTTATACCCCCATATTGCAGCAATGGCGATGGTTTTTGCTCTATAGATGGATAGGATCTTCTAACGGTGTTAACTTTAGACTTAATTTGGGGGACCCAATCGCCTCTATCATCAAATACTACACCCAAATATGTAAAAACCTTAACTCTGGAGATCACGCTACCATTACAGTGGAAGTTATTTGTGCTATACTTTCTAGCTCCAACTGTCATCACATGTGATTTTCCCACATTGATCACTAGATCCAAAGACTTCATAAACTCACCAAAGGAGTTTAATAGCCTTTGTAGGCCCAGTGGAGTCCGAGCTAAAAGAACGGTATCATCCGCGTACAGGAGTACGGGTGTCGGCGTTCCTCCCATACGCGGTATATCAAGCGTGGCCTTCCCCAGTGCGTCTTCCAGAGAGTTTATATATAAGGTGAATAAAATTGGGGCTAGTATACACCCTTGGCGTACTTAAATCTTGCAGTGCATTTACCCTCCTGGGACATTCTAATTGAGGCATATAGATCTCTGTGTAATTCTGCCAGGAAATACACAAGCGCCTTGTCGAGACCCAGGTCCAGGAGTTTTGTCCACAGCCTTGACCTACAACTTCAATGCTAACATTTATTGAATCCCATTATTCATGACGAGTTCACCTTGTCATTAGCACTGAACAGGTTAACTAGGTCAAAGGCTGTGGACAAATCCATGAACCCCAAATAGACCGAGCCTCTAGAGGCAACCGAGTATTTATTTATTATTAAGTACAAGTTGAGGCACTGGTCTTCGGTCCCTCTACCCGCCCTGAACCTGTATTGAGCATTAGAAAGGAGGTCTTTCTTTGAAACCCAGTCATCTAGTTTTGCCAAAATGACTTTCCCTAAAATTTTGAAGGACAAATCTAAAAGAGATATAGGCCTGTAGCATCTAGGGTCCCCTCTTTGCCCCTTTTTAAATACAGGGATAATTGTTGAGCATGACCATGATGCAGGGAACCCCGAGCTTACTGCGGAATTAAATACATTTGTTAAAAGTTTGGCCCAGTAGCTAGGATTGTCTTTACACATGTCCGCGGTGACACCATCAGGCCCAGGGGCCTTACCTCCAGATGTGGTCATGATAGCCTTCTCGACCTCCTCAACCGAAAAACAAATTGGCGGTCTTGATGGTATAATTGGAACGGCCTCAAAAGGTTCTAGAACCAGGTCACTACCATATATAGATTTAAAGTGGCCTAACCAATCCTCCTCGGCGATGTTAACTTCTAACATACAGTTATCTACGCCAGAGAACAGAGGGGTATTAACAATGGCGTTAGATAATATAAACAGGTCAATGCACCTGCTCTATTATGACAATAAGATAAAAAATAAAGCTACGGATTTCGGAGCACAAAAGTACCATCCTGTGCCGTAAGCAAGCAACGGCGCTGACGGCGCACTTTTTGGAGTTTGGCCATGGTCCCACAGACTTCCAATGGACAGTCTTGGAACAACCGAACATACCTGAACATGTTGCAGACATTGCTAGATATCTATTTAAAAAGGAACAGAAATGGGTCTATAAATTGAACAGTGATAAAGTTGGCCTAAATGAAGACATACCGTGGATGGCCCTATAAGTATATCATCTTCTTAAGGATTAACATGAGTATAGGACTGCAGCTATTTAGGTCGAGTATCCTGACTGAAAATAATCATATGACGTGCATCTGTCCTTTTCAGCCTATAAAAGGGTTTGAAATTAACACCGTACTAGACACTACTTTCGCGTGAATTTTTTGACTGCAGGTTAACCATCATATTGACACGCTTTTAAGTATATGTCTTTTTTCCCTATAACCAAATATACAACGTTATTTATGAACAAATCAAATAGTCGTGCAAAAATTGGGTATTTTTTACCAAGCTTAAGAAGTTCCATCTCAAAGTAATTGTATTAGTAGCGGTTTTGTTGCAAAAGTAAAAAAACAGCACGTTTCTCCACATACACCAGCTTTAATCTGATTTATGTCAACATTGTCTTAATGTCATAATAGAGCAGGTGCATTGACTTGTTTATATTCTCTAACGACTACACCGGTTATATGACAATCAGATTTAGCAACCACCGTGCCTGTCTACACTGTCAGTGGGGGAGTCTCGAACCCGCAGTATGTAAATGTAAATGTAAATGTATTGGACTTGTAAAGCGCACGGCTGCCCGTAAGCGTCCCGGCGCTTGCTTAGGGAACCCGTCCTGGTATTCCCCTGTGAGAAACAACCGGCAGGGTGTCCACAAGGTGAAAGCCAGGCATCCCGCCGCGAGGGGCCGTAGTGGAGATTAAGCAAGCTATTACCCAGAGTCGCAGAGTGTGACCCCGTGAGTTGAGTAGGCACCAGAGCGAGAATTGTCGAGTCCGTGGAATTTTGAGCCCAAGACCCGCCGAGGCGGGGAATCGAACCCTGGTCCACGGTCGATCTCAGCTTCCGGGTCTGCCGCCTCTAACCACTGAGCCACGCTTCTCCACTGTATATGGGCAATGATTTGTCGAACTTCAACTCCCATTAACACACGAGAGGTGTGTAGTCCTGGACGCACGTGAGTTTTTTTCATGTGTTGACTACATTGGTTCAATTATAAAATCAGCGATTTGTAACCGCTATATTTCTATTCGTAGCAACATCCGAGAGTTCTAGGAATTAGGTGATTTATACACCCAAAAGTCAGTGCTTGGATATTATTAGACAGTGGGGGAGTTTAGAACCCGCCACATAGAGCATTGACTTGACGAACTACAACTCCCGTCAATACACGGGAGATGTGTAGCCCTGGGCGCACGCGATTTTCCTCACGTGTCGACTACATAGGTTCAATTACAGAATCAGCGATTTTTAACCGCTTTACTTCTATTCTCAGTAACATTCGAGAGCTCTAAGAGACAGGTGATTTATACACCCAAAAGTTAGTGGAAAGTTAGACCACAACTCTCATTACAACATGGGAGTTTTGTAGTTTTTTGATCACGTGTTCCTGCATTTCACGTGACTTCAAGAGAACTCAGGAACTAAACAAATATGGCGAGTACTCGTACACCGGTGCCCCCCCAGTTTGCTCAGAGGGACTCCCGGTGTACCGACGGAAAGGTTGGTGGTTGTACGGCCCACTGTAGACATATTTTGTGGCTTTTTTTAGTTCGAAATCATCGACAGTTTAAACGCCATGAGTAGGGAGTGGATTTCTCTTGTTGGCGTGATGGCAGGCTTTTTTATAACACTATGGCCTGTCCCGGGACTCCCTTATTTGCTAGCTTAATCATTACGTCTTTTGGCGTGACGACGGGCTTTTAACAATACTACTGCCCTGGTGTTTATCGGCAGTTAAGCAGTTGGGCTTGTTCATTTGAAATCACTGCTATCCCGATCAGCACATCTTTAATATGAAACCACTGCTAGCCCGATCAGCACATCTTTAATATGAAACCACTGCTAGCCCGATCAGCACATCTTTAATAAGATCAGCGAGGTTCCATGTGCAAACGATCAAGTGTATTATCAGGCTAATAACACTAATCTACCAGTAATTCGTGCTGATAAACCTTGAAAAGATCGTAATAATTGGATTGCGCAAAGAGATAGGGGCCATAAGGATATGGTAGCTCTAGAGATCGCTTGTTAACACCACGATTTCTAAATTGATATACCTGGAATTTGTGAATGTGAGTTTGTACGTTTTGTTTTGTCTTTTCACCAGAGCGGTGCTCCACACACCTGAGCTGCAGCCAGGTGGGGTGACGCATTTTCCTCCTACCAAATAGGTAAGAGAGCTTCAACTGGGGTAATGGAATAAGTCACCATACTCTCTTGATATATTGTGTTAATGTCACTATGTGGTTGAACAATATAGTAATGTTTATACCTTTTTTCTTTCTTGTGGTTCTCTGTGTTCCTTGTTTGGGCGCAACTTTTTCCATAGTGTATTGGAGGAGACTGAGTAAGACCTGAAATTATACAGGTGACATCTTTTTATTATTATTGCAGTAGCTATTATATCATGGTCCTGAAGAAAGCAGTGGTATACCTCTAGCCACATATACTGAAACATGTCGACCCTACTTGCACACAGATATTTTGTTAAATCTATTAGTTTATTATATGGTTTTTAATATTGCGAGAACTGAGAGAAACTATTAAACTGTCTACCTCTACTCAATTCTATCCATTTTTTTAACATTTCACTATTTTCTCACTATACACTTATGCACTGCAATTCAGTTACCCCGGTGTACTGACTTTACAACCACCATCAATAAGATTCGATTAGACTGGTACAAGGTGTCCACTAGAATAGTGGACATCATATGCCAGGCTAACTTCTCACACAGCGTTATCTGCGGTTCATGGTATGCCACGAGCACTTTCAGTTTACCGTGCTCCCCTTCGGCCTCACCAGTGCCCCTCAGATGTTCACGAAAGTGATGGCATTGGTCGCAGCTCATCTGTGCAAATTAGGGGTTCCAGTCTTCGCCTATCTCGATGACTGGTTGTTGAAGGCGGGCTCGCCCCAGACAGTCGTCTCCCACCTCCAGACTACGGGCGATCTCCTGCACTAGCTGGGGTTCTTCATCAACGTGCCAAAGTCACACCTATGCCCCTCTCAGAGGCTCCTTTTCATCTGAGTGGTTCTGGACTCGGCGCAGTTTTGGGTTTATCCTCCTGAGCAGCAGGTTTGGTATATTTAGCCTCTGATTCCGATCTTTCAGCTTTTATCCCGAGTTTCGGTCAGGTTGACGCTGCGGCTCCTGGGGCTGATGGCCTCCTGCATCCTACTGGTGCATCACGCCGGGAGGCGGATACGGGCTCTGCAGTGGGACCTGAAGTTTCAGTGGGCACAGCATCAGGGCAACCTGTCCGACCAAGTCCTGATCTCGGAGGGCACTGCGAGACAGTTGCAGTGGTGGCACAAGGACCACGATTGAATCAGCGGCAGATCCCTCGCCCTTCCCTAGCCGGAGCACTCAGTGGTGACGGATGCGTCCCTCCTGGGATGGGGAGGCCACATGGGAGAGGCGGAGATCAGAGGCCTCCGGTCTCCGGCGGAGTCTCGGCTCCATATCAACCTTCTGGAGCTGCGGTCAATCCGGCTTGCACTGAAGGCATTCCTTCCCTCTGTCCGAGGAAGTGTAGTGGAAGTGTTCACGGACAACACCACCTCCATGTGGTACTGCAACAAACAGGGTGGGGTGAAGTCATGGACCCTTTGTCAGGAGGCTCTACGCCTCTGGACATGGCTGGAACACCAGGGCTTCTCCCTAGTGGTTCAATACCTGGCAGGTTCCCTGAACGCCAGGGCAGACAAACTCAGTCGCCGGTGCATGATGGATCTTGAATGGCATCTGAACTCTAACATGGCGCAAGGTCTCTTTCAGCAGTGGGGAGAGCCTTGATTAGCTCTATTCGCCACCAAAGAGAAGGTGCAATGTCATCACTGCTGCGCGTTGGAATTTCCAAGGCGGCACTCGCTCGGCAACGCTTTTCGTCACGAGTGGAGCAGTGGTCTGTTGTACGCCTTTCCGCCTATACCACTTCTGCCCAGAGTGCTGAAGAAGATCAGGCGTGACCGGGCCCAAGTCATCCTTGTGGGTCCGGACTGGCACGAAGATACTGGTATCCCGAGCTACTCAGCATGTCAGTCGATCCCCCGATTCGTCTTCCTCTTCAGGAGGACCTTCTGTCGCAGCAACAGGGGACGGTCCTCCACCCGAACCTGTCCAGTCTCCACCTCCATGCGTGGAGATTGAGCGGCGACAGTTGAGGCCATTTGACTTGCCTCCTGAAGTCTGTGATGTGCTTCTGACAGCCAGGCGCCCCCAACAAAAACGGTATACGCCTGCAGGTGGAACAAATTTGTGGCATGGTGCACAGCAAAGGCTGTGGATCCACTTTCTGCCCCCTTTCAGAGGTTCTCCTCTTCCTTCTTTCTCTTGCCCAGCAGAGCTCTGCTCTGGGCACTACTAAAGGCTATCTCTCGGCCATTTCAGCCTTCTTTAGGCTTCCTTATCAGCCTTCGCTTTTCAAGTACCCGGTTGTAAATAGATTCTTGAAGGGCATCACAAACATGTTTCCTCCCGTTCCCTTCATGACGCCTCAGTGGGACTTGAACCGTGTACTAACTTTTCTGATGTGCGCTCCCTTTGAGCCACTTCATAACTGTCCTCTTCAGCTTCTGACTCTTAAAACTGCATTCTTGGTTGCCATCACCTCTGCCAGGAGAGTGAGTGAGCTCCAGGCTCTGTCTTATAAGCCTCCTTTCCTCTCTGTCCATGCTGACAAAGTTTTTCTGAGGACTCGTCCTTCTTTCCTGCCCAAGGTGGTTACAGCCTTTCACATCGGGCAGTCCATCACCTTGCCCACCTTCTTTCCGCCTCCGCATCCCTCGAAAGAGGAAGAGAGGCTCCACCGTCTGAACCCAAACTGTGCGCTCTCCTTTTATCTAGACCGCACACACCATTTCCGTGTGGATGACCAGCACTTTGTTGGTTACGTGGGCGCTTAGGGCCAGATGTAGGTAGCCCAATACCGGTCGGTAACGGCCGAAATTTGGTAATTTACCGAATTTCGGCCGTTACCGACTGGTATTTAGCCCCTTCCATTGTAGGTGACGATTCGGTAAATACCGATTTGTTAACTACCGATTCGGAAAATACCGAATCTTTATTTACCGAATCGGTAAATGCTATGTAGAAAGCACATTAAAGAGTGCTTATTTGCTGTAAGAATTCGTTAATTACCACCAACTTCAAGTTGGTGGTAATTAACGAATTAACCGAATTCTTTGAAAAATTCACTTTTTAATTTTATTTGAAGTGCCATGTGTCAGATATACACGCAGGGCATGTATGTGTGCCACATATGCACCCATGCACTATTCAGGGGTGGAACAGGGTGTCAATATGACACCCTGCCACCCTTGAATATGTGCCCCCTATTACCGATTCGGTATTTACCGAATCCGTAATAGTGAATGGCTTCCCATTTATTCGTATGGTCCTCCAGGCCCATAGGAATGAATGGGAATTACCAAATTGGTAAATACCAATTCTTAAATAGCGAACCGTACCGATTCGGTAAAATGTACCGATATTTTTTCTACATACCATTTACCGATTCTAAAATACCGAATCGATAAAATTCGATATTTTAGAATCGATAAATGTAGATTACCTACATCTGGCCCTAAGAAGGGACGGGCGGTGCATAAGCAGACCATCTCTTGGTGGGTCGTTTTGTGCATCAAGGTCTGTTATTCCTTGGCAAAAAATGAGCCTCCTGTGGGGCTGCGCGCACATTCCATTCGGGCCACGGTTGGCTACTACTGCCCTGGGTCGGGGAGTTCCCTTGCAGGACATCTGTCAGGCAGCTACGTGGGCCTCGCTGCACACCTTTGCTAAGCACTACTGCCTGGACAGCCAAGTCCGGAGAGATGACTTTTTCGGCCGTTCCGTTCTCCAGGACTTTCTGGTGTGATCTTGGTTCGCAGACCCTCCACCGGGGTTGGTATTGCTGGGGTATCTATTCTAAGGTAAGGAATCTAACACTAACCTGTTTCTGTCAGATGCACAAGTTACTTACCTTCGGTAATGATATATCTGTAAGAAACAGTAGTTAGTGTTAGATTCCTTACCGCCCCACCCATCCTCCCCGTTCTGCGAACCGATATCTAGGGTTAAGGTATCTCCCTTTGAGGGCCCTAGTTTCATGGCACCAGTGTCGGTTTCTTGCATGGCTCTGCGTTCCTGGCGTGGAAAGCTATGTACGGAACTGACATCAGCGTGTGAGGGCGGCGTCTAAGTACTCCGACTACGTCATCCTAGCGATCACGACGACGGATGGGGAGCCGCAGACGACGCCTACCGACGCGCAAGGGTACTGCAGACGAAAACTTTCCGGATGCAGTCTGACGCCTGGAGATATTCTAAGGAACGGAATCTAACACTATCTACTGTTTCTTACAGATATATTATTACCGAAGGTAAGTAACTTGTGCCTTGTGCTTAGCCTCTTCTAACATGGACGCAAACCGTTTTAGACAAATAGAGTATATTTGAATAAATATTGACACAAAAACGACCAATATCAAATCAGTAGAACTTGACATATGCAATGTTAAAGCATTAAAGAAAATTAGTGCTGAGAAGTGGAAAGCGCCGAAGTCAGGTCAAATCTGGTATTTTCAGGTCGGGCTCAAAGGAGGTGTGCTGGCACCGAAGACCCAGGTAGACCCGGTGAAAAAATTACCTTTGTGCTGGGTACCGAAAATGCAAGAGTTCACGGAGTTGGGAGCACCGGCAGGCAATGCCCACTAGTCGTTGGAGAGGAGCCTCAGCGTTGGAGCTGAAGCGGGTTGGAACTGCAATTGAAGAGCCGTTGGTGGCCGCTGCTGTCGTCTTAGTCGGACAGTGGGCCGCTGGGCTTGGGGACTGGTGGTAGACTTCAATTGGAGTTGGCGACAGAACCTTCAAAAGTTGTCTATCAGAGCCGCCTCTGAACCGGAGTCAGTGATCTCAATTCCGCTCGGAGTCGATGAGTAGAAACTTGTAGGAATTGAGGGGAGGAGCACCCTCTGACACCACCCACAGGTCCTGGACCTTTAAGACAGGCAAGGGGGTCAGGACTCACTCCTTCAGAGGAAGAAAAGCAATACAAGGACCAGGCCAGGTTCCGATCAGGTAAAAAGGCAAGCAAGGCCTCTTGAACTTGTTGTCCTGAAAGTTCAAGTAGAGAACCAGCCAACTGGTTCTTGGAATCACCCAGGAGTCTTGAAAGAGGGAACAGATCCAGTCTCTAATACAGCAAGGCAAACAGTTGTACATTCTTCTGGTTTCCAGTCCAAAGATGATCTGAGCCGGTTTCTGAGATGGGTCTTTTTATCTGGGTGCGAAGCTTTGAAGTGGGGGGCAGAGGATTGACACCAGGCCCTGAGCTTTTCCTCTCCTATCCCTCAGATATACCAAGATGTCTGGTCCTTGGTGTGTTGGTCATTGTGAGAGTATGAAGACAGGCCGTTGAAATGTAAGTGGTGTTAGTGTCAGTTCTTCCCCCTCATCCTGTCCCAAGTGTTCACCACTCAGCACACCCAGGCCCTATTGTGTAGTCTCTCATTCTATTTCACAACCCATGTAGGCAGTCATCAGCATGCCTTGCAGGGAGACTGCACTGAAAAAAGGCCCCAGAAACTGGAGGCAGAAAAATATAAAATTTCTAAAAGTGATATTAACATTCTGAGCTAAAAAAGAGGATAAAGAGGGTTCTAAATTCTAATGCAAGTAAATGTAAGAATTATTTCTCTAGCTGCTTCCTTCTGATTCTAGGTGAACCAATGTTAACCTATGGGAGAGACAGGCCTTGCAACATTGGAAGGCGAATTTGGGAGAGCTTTGCCTATCTATCTACGTTTTACATCTATATATATATTATATATATATATATATATATTTTATTCATTTATGTATTTATTTATTTATTTTGTAATTCTTTTTATCAACCATAACAATAAACATAACACTTGCTGTAGAATTGTTGCAGCATACATCCATCAGTCAATCGGAGTACTTGTAAAGCGCGCTACTTACCCGTGAGGGTCCCAAGGCGCTGAGGGGAGGGGTGGGTGCTGCTACTGCTCGAAGAGCCAGGTCTTGAGGAGTCTTCTGAAGGCGAGTAGGTCTTGGGTCTGCCGTATGTGGGTAGGGAGGGTGTTCCAGGTCTTGGCGGCGAGGTAGGAGAAGGATATAGTATTTAGATCGACATACATAAATGCATTGAAAACAGCACTTTAAAGCTCCCCATTATCCCTCCCTCCCGCAATATAAATGGGCCCCAACCGAAAATCACCTAGCACAGGGCACAACAATATGTACATTATGGTGTGGGTCAATCAATTTTATAGGTCGTCCAGGCCCTCCAGATCCTTTCCCATTTGCGTGGGCATCCCCTACTCTGATATACTGTTTGTTCAGCTTGCTGGCACCAGTCCAAATTATTCTCCCAGGCGTGTACCGTCGGGGGTATCCTGGCAGACCACGTTCAGGCAATATTGCGCTTTGCCACTGCTCCCTCAAGGACCAGCCAAGTTGTGGCCCAGCTACCTCAGCCGGCACCCCCAGGATATGCCACCTCTTGTCTAGCGGTACCGGCTCACCCACCACGGCTGCCATTCCCTGGGAAACCTGCCTCAGGAATGTTTGAATCTTAGGGCAATCCCACAATATATGGAAAAACGTTCCTGTTTCCCCACAGCCTCTCACACACTGTTCTGATGTGCAGTGGCCCCTATGATATTGCGCAGACCGTGAGGCATATGATCTATGGAAAATACGGAGCTGAATCAGCCTAAATCTGGCCCTAATAGCTATCTCTCTGGGGCATTGCATGGCTTCCCTCCAATCATCGTCTTCCAGGAGGCCAACGTCCGATTCCCACGCCTCCCGCAAGGGCCCTAGAACGTCTGGGGTATTATTTATGAGTTATTTATTGTAATGGATATTGCCTTGTCAAGCATGGGGTCGAGGAGGAGTCTATCCTCAAGTGGAGTGTATTCTGGCAGCGAAGTCCCTTATTTTAAGAGACAATGTAGTGCGTGTAGTAGCTGCAAATATCGGATGTTTTCAGTGGATTGCATCTGGAATTCTTCCTGTAACCTATCAAATGTTGTCAATTCCCCCTTTTTCCAGATGTCTCCCAACAGATCAATACCAATGGTACTCCAGCCACAGAAGCCCCTCAGTCTGCCAACCTCGCGCAGCAAATTACCCTTCCATCAGGGGTCTGTTAAGTCAGTCGAGCCTCCCATCCAATCATTTTTGTAGCCTTCTGTCAGGCCATGACCACGGTCCGAGTGTGTGGTGGGAGGGACGAGACCTTCTGACTGCCCCCATATAAAACACAGAGGAAGCTGCCCTTGCCCATAGCGTGGCAATCGGTCTGGAAAGCTGGTTCGCCAAGTGGTGCAAAGACCCATCCATTGTTGTTGACCAATTGAGACGCCCAATAGTACTTCCTTATGTCCGGAACTGCCAGCCCTCCATCATAGACTCCCCTCTGTAGTTTCTTCAGGGCGATCCTGGGGCTCCCCACCCCCCCATATTAACATCAGTTGTTCGTATTCAACCGCCTGAAAAAAAGCCTCAGAGATTGGAAACAGTGTGTTTTGTACAGCATACAACAGGCGCGCAGGGCCATCATCTTAAACAAAACCGCTCTCACCATAAGGGATACCGGTAAGCGCTGCCAAAGCGCGACATCCCCCCTCAACCTCTCTAGCTGGGAGTGTACATTCAGTCGGATAAACTCCTCTTTCTTTTTCGTGATCCAAATACCTAAATATTTGAAGAGATCCCTGTGAACCAACTCCCTACAAGCAGATGATAAAACTGGTGAGTCCCGGCAAGAGTGAATTCAAAAGACTTGTCCCAGTTGATACGATAACCAGAGTATTGCCCGAATGATCGTATGACATGGATTAATCTGTGAAAGGTCTGGCCGGGTCTGTGGGGATATAAAAGGATATCATCCGCGTATAGGGAGATACGCTCTCCCCCCAACGATATCGATCCCCCACACTACTGGATCCGCCCGCTTCATCCGGATCAGTCCGGGTTCATGCCCCACAGGAGCACTAGATTGAACCTTCGGAGACTGCTTGGGGTTATGCACACAGTGCGGATGGACCGGGCGTACTGACGGCACTCCTGTCCCTCGATGCCCATATGGCATTCAACAGTAGTGAATGGCCATACTTGTTCGCAGTCCTTACAAAATTCGGATTCTGACCGGAAATTCAACGGTGGGTCAAGCTCATTTACGCCGAGCCACTGGCTTGTGTTCGAGTCAATGTCCAGCCTTTTCTGGCTTCATAGGGGAAAGCAATAGGGCTGCCCGCTCTCGCCTGTTCTCTGTGCCCACGCAATAGCCACACAATGCTGTATCTATGACCTGGAGATAAGTTAAATAAGCTAATAGCAAGGCTAGTAAAGAGAGTCTCTGGAAAAGTTATCCCATGCAATCTGGGGGGGACATATACTGAGCAGATGTTAAGGGTGAGACCCTCCCATATCCCTGATAGTGCAGCATAGAGTACCATACAATTAGCCCATGAGCGAGTAATCACCAGGGGTAGCGCATTTCTGAGTAAAATCGCTGTGCCCCTGGAGCCAGTCATGAATCCTGCATGTGACACCAGCGTTTATCCGAATCTATTAAGAGCAAGATAATTATTCCCCTTCAGGTGTGTCTCTTGTAAAAGCACCACATCTGGGGAATGTCTTTGTCAATATTGCAACACCATGGTCTGTTTGATTTTATCGCCTAAGCCATTTACATTCCAGGATAATACCTTCAGGTGTTTGTTACGTCATGATGCCATTCGGATAAAACAACTGTTGAATCTCCCCCTCCACCTTGCCCTCCCAACTAGTGAATGTCCCCACACCCCCAGCATCAATACAGTGTCATGTGTCTCACTACCTGAGCTAGTGTAAGTATCTGCAATGAGCTGAAGTGAATAAAACATACTCAAACGGAAAAAAATAAACTTCCCCCAAGCCCCCTCCCTGCTACCCTCCTGCATAGGCTTGACTCTACCCACATCCCCAACTGGCAGAGCGCCTGTCCCTCAAAAACAGTTAACTAAGATAGGGGTTGCCGGGCTTTACCTCCTAATAGCTCCGCGTGGCCCCCTTCCATCCCAGCCCTTGGAGGAAAACCCATTGCAGGTCTACATAGATATTTTTTGTGAGAGATACAGTTATCACCCTGCCATTACCTGTGATATACATTACGTGATATAGCAATCAGTCCCAAAATCAGATGACTGCAGCATTGAGTTAATTTTCGGTGCGACTCAGAGTTCACTGGGCTCAATGATTTGGATCGTCGACAGCGTTGGTCGTGCAGGTCCATTCCCTCTCTTCCGTAAGAGGAGCCCGGAGAGCGCTCAAAAGTGTCTCTCCAGTTCCTGGCCATGTCTAGCTTATCTTTCTGTGGTCGTGTCTCATCCAACCAGGCTTGTACATCAGATGGATTTGCAAAAAAACAGGATCTCCCATCAGCGATGATTTTAAGCTTTGCCAGAAAGAACATCATATATTTAACGCCCCTATCTCTTAGGGCTCGTTTGGCTCCATCGAAGATGTGCGGTTCTTGTTGCACCTTTAAAGTAAAGTCCGGGAAGAACCTCACTGTGGTATTCTCATACAGGAGGTCGCCGTGTTGCCACGCTGCCTGAAAGACGGCATCCCGGTCCCTATAATGTAGGAGTCTGACTATGATTGTTTTGGGAGGGGCCCCAGGTTTTGGCAAGGAGAGCGGTGTCCTGTGTGCCCTCTTCACCGCTAAGAAGGTAGAGAGCAATTTGGGCTTTAGCCGATTTAATATTAAAATTCAAGGAAGAGATCAATACTTGGACCAGTCAGAGTTCCTATCCTGTTACTGCTGTCAATGTTAAATTCACCTCACAATGAAATTTGAGTGTTTATCAAATGAAATCCGTAACCCCCTTATTATTTATTTAATGGTTTTATACAGCACTCTTCACTATATAGGTATCACATCTAATTGCCAATACTTTATGTTGTTATGGCAGACACAGAAGTGAACTGAATCTTGTAAATTAGGAGTCTGCTTTCACTGTCCAAATGGGATATGGTAGGGAATGTTTAAACGCTGGAGTTGTCCCAGTATACAACCGGCATTGAGACTAGCTTAATTGCTGAACTGCATCTTCCTGAATAAATTGAAAGTTTATGAAACCTGAAGAGTGGTCCGAACCTTTCCCAACATTTTTGTTAAGAAATTGTTCTGTGAAGGCCGCATTCATGACGGAGTCACCCGCCTATAAGTAGTTTGGCAGCAAAGTAGTAGCAATTTGGATGTGGTGGATAGATGGACTGCCCGATTCGCCGCTGACCAAAACTTATGACGCACCCACCGTCATGAAATCAATTCACTACTAGATGGATGGATATTTCTTACCAAACCAGCTCCTGCTGGTCTGTGCCGAATATGGCCGGCAGAGATGGGGTACTTGACCCACGAAGGACGCCCTAGGGGTTCCAACTAACCAACCTATTACCTCTCGTAAGCTACACACAGTGGGATTACTAAGAGGTCTTTGAAGGCCACGCCCCCTTTATCCACCGCTCTTCAAACACGCCTCCTGTCACACTACTGGTTGAGGGATAAAGTTCACTGTACTCATGAGGGACCTTGGGGCCAATACGCTCTCCTGGTACCTCCTGTAAGTCCTACATAGCGGGATTCCTGAGAGCTGGTCGTAGGCCAAGCCCCCGTTCTCTACCTCTCCGCAAATGCGACTTCTACTTAAAAACCATAAAAATTCAATGAAAAAACAAAGGTTACAGAGGCGTTTTAGTTGGGAATTAGCATTTAATAAACCTTTGAAAGTCACTGAAAAAACAAAGGTTACAGTGACATTATAGTTAGGAAATTGAATTAAAAAAATTTAGAAATTCACTAAAAAAAATGAAAGGTTACAAATAGTTAGGCTCAGGTTTCACTTGCACAAAACCAGCGATGCCCCCACAGTGCACTGCTTATGACTTCACATATTACATCACTCATGACATGGTCAGTGACATCACTGATGACATCATCTAGAAAATGACTAACTCACCCTCTCACACCCCTATAGACCCTTTCATACACCCACTCACAGCCATTCACAAACCCATACCAGTACTTGCACACCCACTCAGGTTCATAGATCTACACATACATCCACTCACTCACCTATATAGCCACTTATACACCCACTTATGTACTACTACAGCCACTGACACATCCACTCATACTCTCATATAGTCACTCATGCACTGTCAGTCAACGATAGAGCTACTCACACACCTACTCACTCACCCTTACAGTCAATCACACAGGCACTTACTTACCCATACAGTTACAGACACACCCACTTACTCATACAGATACTGACACGTACTCACTCACCTATACAGTTACTGACACAAGCACACACACACCCATGCAGCCCCTCTCGCACCCATACAGTCACTTGTATTCCCCATCACTCACCTATACTGTCTTTCACATACTGACACACCCATGTACCACTGACACATCTATTCACTCACCAATACAGCCCTTCACACACACACTCAATAACCCATGCAGCCACTGACTCACTCATCCATACAGTCACACACACCCACACCCAACCACACATACACTCAGATACCCATACAGGTACTCATCCAACCAATCACTCACCCTTACAGCCACTCACGTACTCACTCATACATGCATACAGCCACTTTGACACCAACTGACTGACTGATAGACCTTCACACAATCAGTCACTCACCCATACATTCACTGAGACACCTAATCACTGACTTATATAGTCAGTCACGCAGCCACTGCATCCTCGATACAGGCACTCATACACCGACTGGCTCACAAATACACCTTGGTATATATATTTAACACTTGTAAACGTTTTAAAAACACTCAGTCACTCGATGATGTCATCAATGAATGATATTAACCGCCAGATACTGGAAGATGCCATGGGGACTGATGGGGTCAATCAAATAAGAGGGCTAGAATATGTCAAAACATTCCTATCTAACCTAGGCCACTTAGAACACTATAATGACCCGTACACTATGTAGGAGAGTAGGATCTGCTTCCTATGGTTACCCCCACTTTTTGCTGTGTTTCACTGGTTTTTCGCCTTTAGTGTGGCTGTGGCCCTGCTAATCAGGACCACAGCCTTGCTGTTCTCTATCTAAATCGGTTACCTGTACATTAGGCACACTCCAGATTGGTTACTGGGTTACCCTTGTGAGACCCTAGTTTATGGTACCTTAGGTAGCAAGGGCATACGTACCCCAGAGGCCTAACTGGAGCTGAAGCATGCCACCACAGGTCTGCACTTGCAGCCTGGGTAAGGTGGTGCAAGCACTCCTTACTTAGATATTATATATATATGTATATATATATATATATATGTATATATATATATATATATGTATATATATATATATATGTGTATATGTATGTATATATATATATATATATATATATATATATATTCCCAACACCAGGTTCCTCGGGACTCGTTTTCCAAAAAAGAGCACTCTGAGCCTCTCTCGCGTGGTTCGCCAAGATTTATTTACAGTCTCCTTGCAATTTTGGCAAGGTTACAAACGCGTTGCCGCCTTCATCAGTGTAAACCCCCATATTTTTTTTTGTAGTGATTTAAATAAAATTCACGGTGACTTCCTGTCACGTGCATAAAACATAAACATAAAAAACGGCACAATTCATGTAATTCAAACATTCTTCATGGCGGCCATCTTATAGTGGTTAAATAATATGTGTAATGAATCACAAAAGTTATAGCATTGAAACATTTCATTATATTCGTTAGACACTCATGTACTTAATATTTTTATGTATATGAAGATCGATTTATATGCAGTGTCTATGATAGTATGAGTAATATTATTTAACATATTAATGATCGCCTATCTTATTGGTGCCGTTAAATCGTAAGGTCCCCCAACATTATGTTCGGAGTCCTATCGAATGGTCCACGGATTGGTGACATATAAAAAAAAAAATTATATATATTTATATATTTATAAACCTATGAGTCACTCCTATGGCAGGCTTTGACAATTCTGAAGGCAGAGTGCTTGGTGCCCTAGCATGAGCTGAGCCCCTCTGCAGCTTTCGGAATCCCTTCCTTATAGCTGTTCTATTATATAGCCATACCATATACTCTTGAAAACAGGCACCAAAGAAGCATCTTGCCGGTCTGCATTTTCGAGGCTCCCGCCGGATCCTGAAGAATCTGCGATACAGGACGCGGACTTCCAGACATCTCCGAGGCTGACACGAGTCCCCAGCGAAGCAGAGACCTGTAGCTATCACGAGAGATGTTGGACCGGAGCTCCTGGACATCCTGCACTTTGCTAGTGCATCGCCTTCCCGAGCTTTCCCGAAGTTGTGCATTGAGCTACTTGTAGTCCAAGTCCTGGGCACCTTTTGCATCGAAGATTGTGAGCCTACACTCCACGAGTGTTCCATGGGCCTGCTTTCAGCATTTCAGCTCAAGGCGCCTTCGGGATCCCTAGTCCGTTGGCTAGTGGGTCCCCACGAAGGAATCTACTTTGTTTCTTGGGCTTTCGTGGTTGCTCCAGACGTGCCCTAACTCCCCTCCACAGGGTGAGTCCCGCAGACCTTGCTGGTCTGCTCCGAAGCCAATCTTGTCATCTTGCGTGGGTTGCTGTTTCCAAGGCTTGCTGGGTCCAATCCGGATACTGACGCTTCTCTTCCAGGGGATACTCATCAATAGTCATAAGCACTGAATAGTCCCGCCCACGTGCGGGACCCCGGAGCAATAGCCAATAATATGCATATATCTACATATATATATATATATATATATATATATATATATATATAAATACATATAAATATAAATACATATAAATACGCATAAAATAACCATATATATATAGAGAATATGCATATACATATACATATGCAGCCCAATATAACCATACTAGGCTCAAAAAACTGCCACAATTGCCTGTAAAATCTTTACATTAGCTAAATAAAGACATATAAATTACATTATATGACAATGCAAAGAAGAAAACACTGCCTTGGTTTTCTTTGAAACACACAACCTTAATTTTCAAAGGTAAAAACAGGCAGGATCATAGAGGCAGCTTTAGCCTAGATAGGCTGCATTGTAACAGCAGAAAAATCTGGCGCCGTGCCTTTAAGACCTCTGTGAGCCTCCAGGCTCCCATCATGCACCACAGGTGACTGTTAGGTCAGTTCTTTTTTCCGGCTCCTTCTGTGAGGATCCTGGAGCATTGAGCTCGCCAGTTGGTGATATTTTTTCACTTTCTTCTGGTATTTCTCTAATTTTTTCGTCTTTACTTGACGTGTTTAGTCATTATCTGACTAATCCAACAATTTTTTGCTGTTTTTTGGCTATTTTTCCAGTCATAATGCCGGCCTTATTTATCAAGTGTCCGGCCTGTGGTAAAAAAATGGCCAAGACAGACCCTCATTCGGTCTGTGTAGCTTGTCTACCATCTTCTCACAAGCCAGAACCACTGCAGCAAGCTGTCAAATAGGGCTTTGAGAGAGAGAGAGAGAAGAGCAGGCTTCAGTCCCTGCATGACAGAGGAGAAACTGTGAGTGGAAGAGAAGAATTTCATTCCAGGAAGCCTTCTTCTCAGCACAAAGAGGGCAAGGACAGAGGGGAGAAGAGAAAACATTGGTCGCCTTCAACTTCGAGGGACAGATCTTCTTCTAAGGTACCTGTGTGCTCAAAATCAGCATTGAAATCACCGTCGCGGCATACGTCGACGTCAAAACATCCCTCGCCGTCGAAGAAGAATTCGCCGTCGAAGCAAGGTGAGAAGTGACATGAGCGTAGGCGGTCCAGGTCTGGCTCTCCTACGACTGCAAGAGGGCGGGACTCGACGCCGTCTCATCGACGTCGACGGTCGCCGTCGAGAGGCTCGAAACATCAGTCAAGGTCGCCGTCGAGAGGTGCCATGACGTCGAACCGGGCAGTAGAGGTTTCGACGTCGAAGAGCCCCAGCCATGCGACGTCGAGGCACACGACGCAGAGAAAATCATCGCCGTCGAGGCGCATGACGTCGACTCCGAGGAGGCAATCGTCGTCAAAGAGGTCGCCGCCGAGGAGGTCGCCACTGACGAGGTCGCCGCCGAGGAGGTCGCCGCAGAGGATAATGCCGCAGAGGAAATCGTCGTCGAGGAAGTCGCCGTCGAAGAAGTCGCCGTCGAGGAAGTCGCCGTTGGAAAAATCGACGTCGAGGAGACTGTAGTCGACGTCTAATGCAGCAAAGAGGCCTAGAACGGTGTCCAAAGACCGGTCTAAGGTTTCTATTGTGTCTTCTGGGAGTTCTTCTTCCTCCCCTGGGCTGCGGATTGTACATATCTCTCCAGAGCCCTCAAGAGCACCTTCACCTACAGGGGCTAATATCTCGCCATGATGGCTGGGGGAGATCAGAGACTGGAAGATAAGAAGAATTAACCTTCCAAGGTCATATTCCAGGTCTCCTGTGTCGGTAAGACCTGCTTCAAGATCAAGGTCACCTCTTGTACAGTTGGTGCACTCTCCGAGAAGACGTGAGCGTACTCCTCCGAGGAAGTCTCCATCGGAGAGGAGGCGAACTTCACCCTCTCCTAGGTCTTCGCGTCATCCCTCTTCTAGAAGGTGCGATGCTAGATCTTCGACAAGGTCTACAAATTCGAAGAGGAACTACTCGCCAACGCTGTCATCAACTCCTCCGAGTAGGATTTCACCGATTGATGACATGATTACTTTTAATGAAGTTCTCTGTCGTGGTGCAGCGAATCTTAAAAGTGAGATGCCTGTCTCTACTGCCAAGACAACGGTAATTTTCGAAACATTACATCAGAAATTATCATCAAGGCCTTTACTTCCTCTGGTTCCAGGTCTGTTGGAACCTGCGGAGCACAAGTTCTTAACTCTTGCATCTTTGGGAGCGGTTCCTTCGCGGATCGCAAAGTATAAGGCTCCGGACAATGATCCGTTATTTCTGAGGTCTGAGCCACAACCTGATTCGGTCATCGTCTCAGCGACACGTAAGAATCAGACAGGAGCGACATCATCCTCTGTGCCTCCTGATAAAGACAGCAAAGCTATGGACTCTGTAGGAAAGAAAATGTGTGCCACCTCTGCTTCCTACATGAAGGTTGCCAGCGCCTCTGCTTTACTGGGTCGCTATGACCGCGCACTATGGGATTCCTTGTCTAAGGTTTGCAGAAAAACTTGCCAAAGAAGACAAGCATGATTATCTTGAAATCCTGCATGAAGGTGGGCTAGTGGCTAACCAGGTGATTAGCGCAGCTGCGGATGCTTCTGACCTGTCTACACATGGCTATGCTCATCGACTCTGTGCAAGACGCTCAGCTTGGCTAAGGTTTACGGGTCTTAAACCTGAAGCGCAACACCGCATTCTGAATCTGCCGTTCAATGGAAAATCTCTCTTTGGTTCTCATGCTGACGATGAGATGTCAAGAATGAAGACGGAGCTTGATATGGTGAGAGCTGTTGGTCTCGAAAAGAGAAAGGACTTTAGGAAAAAATACCGTCCTTACGATCGGATACAGAAGCAGCAGAGGGTTCAAACCCCTCAATGGTCGTCACAGCAGAATCAGGGAAGATCTCAGTTCTCCCAGCGTCGTCCTGGTAGAGGAAGGGGTGGCATTTCCAGACAGTCTGCACCTGGAAACAAGCAGCAGCAACAAAAACAGTGAGTGTTTGCTTCCCCGGAGCCCGTTACCCACTCCGGTGGGGGGGAAGTGTTCGTTTTTGCCTGGAAGAGTGGAAAAACATCACAAACGACAAATGGGTGCTGAATATTGTACAAAATGGATATGCAATAAGATTCAAGTCTCCTCCACCTCCCATTCCTCCTCATAAGACTGTGTTCCATCGACTTCATCTTTTGAAGCAGGAGGTGTCTGCATTAATCTTAAAGAAAGCCATCTAGGAGGTCCCGAGGGCACAGCGTCGGCAAGGCATTTACTCCCGATACTTTCTAGTTCCAAAGAAAGGTCCAAACAAGGAGTTCAGGCCCATAATAGATCTCAGGCGCCTCAATCAGTTCATTCAGCGAGAAAAGTTCAGAATGCTGGCGTTGCATCAAATAATTCCACTTCTGCATCAAAGGGACTGGATGTGCTCCATAGATCTTCACGATGCTTATTTCCACATCCCCATCGCCCCAAAGCATCGGAAGTTTCTAAGGTTTTGCATACAAACCAGCCATTACCAGTTGGCAGTCTTCCCCTTCGGGCTAAAGTCAGCTCCTCGCACCTTCTCAAAGTGCATGGCAGTCATAGCGGCTTTCCTAAGGAAGAGACATATTTTCGTCTATCCCTATCTAGACGATTGGCTGCGAAAGAGTGCGTCTCCGATTCTGCTTCAGCAACATCTCACGTTCTGCATACATCAGCTGCGGAGGCTGGGCCTGCACGTGAACTTCAAAAAGTCTATCCTCAACCCCACACAGTGGATACACTATCTGGGCGCACTGCTACATTCAAAGGACGCAAAAGTGTATCCTTCGGAGGAGAGACTATCCTCCATTCTCCTCAAGTGTCAAACCTTACTAAAGACTCCTCGACCAACGGCCAGACAGATCTTGTCTCTGCTAGGGTCCATGGCGTCTTGCATTTTCCTCGTTCCGAACGCCAGACTGCACATGAGACCTCTGTCAGTGCGAATCTCCATTCGATGGTGGATGCAGCGGAGTCATCTGGTAGTGGGAGTGCCTTTTCAAGAGGACATGCCCAGATGATCGCTGGTGACAGATGCGTCCCTGCAGGGATGGGGCACCCATCTGGGGTCCCTTCAAGTTCAAGGAGTGTGGTCAGAGAAAGAAAGGCTGTATCACATAAACATGTTGGAACTCAGAGCTGTCCATCTAGCTCTCAAAGCTTTCTTTCCCGCGCTAAAGACATCCTCTCTGCTTGTTCAGACGGACAATACAACAACGATGTGCTATCTGAACAAGCAGGGCGGAACGAGATCCAGACCTCTGTCGCTGGAAGCGCAAGCAATCTGGAAGTGGCTTCCGGCTCTGGGTATGAACATTTCAGCTATCCATCTGCCCAGTGTCCTCAACGTCCAAGCAGACGACCTAAGCAGACACTTCGCAGAAGCACACGACTGGGTCATAA
The DNA here is from genome assembly GCF_964261635.1 of Lissotriton helveticus. NCBI lineage: Eukaryota > Metazoa > Chordata > Amphibia > Caudata > Salamandridae > Lissotriton > Lissotriton helveticus. The sequence continues at coordinate 1,151,825,150 of NC_136067.1, read as the reverse complement.
AAGACGAAGTAATAAGAGATGTCTTCCAGGCCTTGAGGTCACCAGAAATCAATCTTCGCGTCCAGGTACCCACAACGAGGGTCCAAGGGGAATGCTCGATGGATGGACTGGTCAGAGATATTACTCTACGCTTTTCCACCGATTCCACTCATTCCCTTGGTGATCAAGAAGCTGTACAAGTCCATGACAGACATGATTCTGGTGGCTCCGGATTGGCCTCGCCAATGGTGGTACCTGGATCTCCTGTATCTATCCAAAGTACCGCACAGGAGGCTTCTTTGCTGTCCGCATCTTCTGACCAGAGAGAACGGCAGGGTGTTCCATCCCAACCTGCCGTCCCTGAAGCTAGCAGTATGGTTCCTGAGTTCGTCCAGTATGGACATCTAGGCCTCTCGCAGGACTGTATGCACATTTTAAGAGAGGCAAGGAGAGCTTCTACAAGAAAGTCGTATGCTTTCAAGTGGAAGCGGTTTTTCATGTGGTGTGCTGCTGAAGGTCATGACCCGATTCGAGGTCAGGAACAGGTACTGTTACCATACTTACTTTCTTTGGCCAAAGCAGGTTTACAGTATTCTCTATTAAGGTCCATCTGGCAGCAATAACAGCATATCGAAAGTCCCCTTCCCAGGTTTCTTTCTTTCAAATGCCAGTTGTGAAGGATTTTCTGGAGGGTCTCAGGAAAGTGTATCCTCCCGTGAGGGCTCCCTCACCTCCTTGGGAGCTTAATGTGGTTTTGTCCAAATTGATGGGTCCTCCATTCGAACCTATACATAAGGCCTCCCTTCTGCATCTGTCGTGGAAGGTGTCCTTCCTTGTAGCTATCACTTTTGCGCTCAGGGTGAGCGAGATTCAGGCTTTTTGTGCTACAGAACCCTATCTCGTTTTCCATGCGAATAGAGTGGTGCTTCGGACTCATCCAAGATTTCTTCCTAAGGTAGTCTCGGGTTTTCACATCAACCAGTCAGTGACACTGCCTACGTTTTTTGCTAATCCGAGCACTCCAGCTGAAAAAACTCTACACTCTTTGGATTTGAAAAGAGTTTTGAAGTTTTATCTTGATAAAACTAAGATTGTTAGAAAGACTGATCATCTGTTTGTGAACTACGGTCCTCTGAATACGGGCTTGCCTGCTTCTAAGAGGTCCATTTCTGGATGGATTGTGTCATGCATTAGGCTATCTTATCAGTTGGCACACTCCACTAGAGGAAAGGCTGCTACTTTAGCAATGCTTAAAAATGTTCCTGTTCATGAAATCTGCAAGGCAGCTACGTGGCGTTCGGTTCACACCTTTGCTCGCCATTACTGCCTTGATTCTGATACTCGGGCGGATGCCCAAGTTGGTCAGGCATCCCTGAGGAATTTGTTTGGGTAATATATATTAGTATACTGTTTAAAGAGTCTGGTATTCGTCCGCAGGGTATGGGATGGGCTTGCTACTCTATTCAGTGCTTATGACTATTGATGAGTATCCCCTGGAAGAGAAGGATTAGTTACTTACCTGTAATCCTAGTTCTCATCCAGGGGTATACTCATCAAAGTCATAAGCACCCCACCCTCCTCCCCGGGATAATACCAGAACTGTCTATTTTACATGTTACCCATGCAGTTATCACACTGTTATACGCCGTCCAAAAGAACTGACCTAACTGTCACCTGTGGGGCATGATGGGAGCCTGGAGACTCACAGAGGTCTTAAAGGCACGGCGCCAGATTTTTCTGTTGTTACAATGCAGCCTATCTAGGTTAAAGCTGCCTCTATGATCCTGCCTGTTTTTGCCTTTGAAAATAAAGGTTGTGTGTTTCAAAGAAAACCAAGGCAGTGTTTTCTTCTTTGCATTGTCATATAATGTAATGTATATGTCTTTGTTTAGCAAATGTAAAGATTTTACAGGCAATTGGGCAGTTTTTTGAGCCTAGTATGGTTATATTGGGCTGCATATGTATATGTATATGCATATTATCTATAGATATATGGTTATTTTATGCGTATTTATATGTATTTATATATATATATATGTAGATATATGCATATTATTGGCTATTGCTCCGGGGTCCCGCACGTGGGCGGGACAATTCAGTGCTTATGACTTTGATGAGCATACCCCTGGAAGAGAACTAGGATTACAGGTAAGTAACTAATCCTTCCGCACTCAACATCCAACATGGGACAGCTCGAATCCAGCTCCTGGTTGTCGTCGACGTTTCCTGGACCTCGTGGCTGAAGAGTCAAGCTTCACTTCCTTCACTTGAAAGCACCCGACATCGGCTGGCATCTTCTTGTCGTCATCCTGGTCACTGGCTAGTGACCCAGACTCTGTCTCCTCTGCTTTCAGGTTCTTCAGATCTCCGATCCACCCTTGGATCCATCCGGACACTCTTCTTCTGGACGCCTGCAGCACTTCTTTGCAGCTCTCCATTAGAATCGACGACGAAACGCAACACGAGAAGACACCTATGTTATGTTATGTTATGTTATGTTAATTTGGTCTTTTATAGCGCGCGGCTACTCCATAGAGTGTCCTGGCGCTTTTATTGAAAACCTGTAGCAGAAACACACAACACAGTAAAATGAAACAGACCAAGCAAAAGGAATAAAAGCATACTAGAGGGCAAAAAGCCAAGTCTTAAGGCCCTTCCTAAAAGACAACAAATTGGAGGTGCTGCGTAATGCCAAAGGCAGAGTGTTCCAAAGCTGTGGCGCCAGCAGCCTAAAAGAACGACCTCCAATGTGGGCCCTTTTTACTCGAGGGACCACTGCTAGGAACATTGATTCAGATCTCAGAGACCGGGCCGGATGGTACAAGGCAAGCCTCCTTTGGAGATACTTTGCTCCCGAGGCATGAAGAGCCTTGTGGGCCAAGGTCAAGGCCTTAAAAATTATCCGCTTCCGGATAGGCAGCCAGTGGAGCGACTGAAAAAGGCCGGAAACTCTGGCGTGCCTGTAAAGGCCAAAAATGGCCCGCGCGGCCGAGTTCTGGACCACCTGCAACCGTTGCAGGAGATACTCCGGCAGGCCCAGATATAGGACGTTGGAGTAGTTTAAGGCCTGCACCGTAGTCTTCCTATGATCTTCTGAGAGCAAGGGAAGGAACTTACGGAGCATCCTGAGAAGGCCAAAGCATGTTCCCGTTAGACCAAGGATCTGAGATCGTAACGTCAGGCCATTATCAATCTTGATCCCCAAATTCTTTGCTAGCTGGGACGAACGCGCTGGAGGAAACATATTAGCAGGCCACCATTCCTGCCAGTCTGGGTCAGATAGGCATCCGAAGAAGATTACCTCAGATTTATCTGAGTTGCACTTGAGGCTGTTAAGCTGGAACCATTTAAAAACAGCCCCAAGGCACTCACGGATACTCTCTCCATCAAACTCCTCTCCTTTCCCACACGTAAAGAGGAGCTGGGTATCGTCAGCATAGGATACGATCTGGGCCCCAAAAGACTCCGCCAATGCCGCCAAAGGGGTCATAAAGATGTTAAAAAGAGTCGGGCTCAACACAGAGCCTTGCGGGACTCCGACTCCCAAAGGCGGTATCACGGCAGAGCTAGGTGAGGCCCAGACCGTTTGTCGGCGGCCAGCCAAGAATGATCTAAACCAGCTAAGCACCGTCCCCCTCAGACCGATCTCATGAAGTCTGGCGAGGAGTCCCTCATGGGGGACGGTGTCAAAGGCCGCCGACAGATCAAGCATTACAAGCATTACAAGCATAGCTTTGCCTCCCGAATCCAGTGCCTCTTTAATGGCTTCAGACACCTCCAAAAGCGCCGTCTCGGTGCTTAGATTGGGGCGGAAGCCAGATTGAGTGGGGTGCAACAAGTTGTGAGATTCCAAAAAATTGGAGAGCACAATATGCACATGCTTCTCCAAGATCTTAACCAACGCAGGGAGGAGAGAGATGGGCCTGTAGTTGGCCAAAGCCTCAGGGTCGAGGCCAGGCTTCTTGAGAAGGGGGATAACCATTGCCTGTTTCCATGCCTGCGGGACCACTCCCCGACTCAAGGAGAGATTAAGAAGTGGGTTCGCCAACGGATTTACCACTTCCGCCACTTTCGCCAAAAATTTGGCCGGGCATGGGTCAAGAGGCGACCCAGATTTAAGGTTGGCCATAAATGCCAATGACGAAGAAACTGAAATTGGCGGAAAATCTGCCAGAGCTGAACCAGAAGGGGCCGATGGAACTAAACCATCAGCCGATGGAACTAAACCATCCTCGAGGCTGGGAAGACCTTCAAGGGAAAAGAGTCCTGGATCAGTCTTATCTTGGTAGTGAAGAAGTTGGCAAGCGCAGAAACCCACGGCTCGGAAGGAACGGCCTGGGCCGAGTTGGATCGTGGGGCCGTAAATTCCCTAACGATCGTAAAAATCTCCTTACATGAGTTAGAGGCAGCCTCTATCCTCCTAGCGAAGTAACCTTTTTTTTCAAGGAGGATATCCCGATGGTAGGCTGTAATTGCTGTCCTGTAGACAAGCCTGGCCGCGGAATCATACTGTGAACGCCAAGCCCTTTCAGCCACCTTGCACTGCCGTCGAGAGGCCGACAGTGTTGCAGTAAACCAGGGGGCAGAAACCCGTTTAGATGTTGATCGGGAGGCAATCACAGGGGCTAGATCATTCAGCCTGTCCGTCAGCCACGCCTGCAGAGACTCCAAGTCCCTATCCAGGTCTCCCGTAAGAGGGCACGGATGGTCGCGAGATGCCTGTGCCAGCCTTTCTGGAGTCACCCGGTGATACGCCCTGGGTGCTAGTCCCTGCTGCCTAAGAGCAGTACTCGATGGTTTCTTTGTGCCCGGCACATAAAATTTGGCCAGCCTATGATCTGACCAGAGCACCGGCAAAAGTGCCATCACCTCTATGGGTGATGTAGAAAAGACCTGATCCAAGGTATGACCTTTTTCATGCGTTGGTCCAGAGAGGTAGGGGGCAAGGCCTAGGGGGGCCGTAATATCGATCAGTTTGATCGTGTCGGGGTCCAATCCCTCATCCATAGGGAAATTAAAATCCCCGGCCAATACACAGTGCTCAGCTCTCAGAACCAGAGCCGAGATAGCTGACTGGAGCTCGTCAAAGAAGGATCCGGCCGGTCCAGGGGGCCTGTAAACTAAAAGCCCTTTGAGAGATTGATGAGCCGCCAATGCTATAGAAAAAGCAAGGGATTCAGATCCTGTAATGGCATCCATGGGAATAATGGAACATGCGGCGAGTTTATTCACCACAAGAGCCACACCCCCGCCCCTCCCCTCCGATCTATCTTGCCTGAAGATGTTATATTCTGGGGGAATTGCTATAGCAATGTCGGGATTGGACGAATCTCCTAACCATGTCTCTGTCAGCATCAGGCATAACGGCTTCTCAGTGGCCAGGAGATCGTAGATATCCTGGGCATGTCTGTGCACTGACCTGGTGTTTAAAAGCAGGCAGAGATGCTTCACACTGTCCACCTCCCTATTCGATATAGTGGCCGGGGCATTGCCTGGTAACCAACCACAACCAGGACATTGTCTCTTACCCCTATATCGACCGGGAAAAACTTTGTAACAGGCGCAGGATACCTTTTGCAGAGACCGAAGCTCCAGCGACGTATAGCATACCATAATGGCAGCTGAAGTTGATACACATAAACAAGAAAAGAGAGGTCAGATCAATCTCTGGTCAATCTCTGAGAAATCTCTAAAGACCACAAGTAATGGAGTCAAACCAAGGTTAACACACCCGATTTGGGTGGTAAAGAAAGCCCTCACACACCGACCTAGTCAGTGTCATGCTTCATCATCGGGCCCCACCAAAGAGGCCGAGTGCCTCTTTGGTGTGCTACGACGCCAGAAAGACTGCGGAGCTGGTTGTGTGGGGAGGGCGTGCTCTAATTTACAGTGAAGTTTTTAAAAGTGCCTTAAAAAAGGGTATCCAAAACAAATTTTAATGAGTGATCCCTAAAGCACAAAACAAAGAGTATTAAGTGTCTGGATTTAGTTGCCAAGGTTTAGGGTTGGTTAAATACAGAATATACTCAAATCAAACTTTAGTCAACATGTTTCTGCCATAAGGGTGTTTTTTATTTACCAAGGCATTCGTCAGGACTAAACCCCGGCGGTATGGGCTCTCTAATCACCCACCCTAACCTGGGGACGTGAAAGTGAAAATTATAAAAGTGAAAAAAGTGCTTAAAAAAGGGGGAAGAGTGAATTACTCATTCCAAAAATACTCCATAAATTTTGGAGTGTTACAGCACTTTAAAATGGGGCGCTACTAGCACCATGGGTCTCGGGAGGGGATCGGAGCAACCTGGCACATCGCCCTCACCACCATCGGGGTCCGGCATTGAGGCCTTGAGGCCATAACCAGGTTTGCGGCGGGTCGAGAGCACTGAGGGCGATGTGCCAGGTTGCTCCGATCCCCTCCCGAGACCCATGGTGCTAGTAGCGCCCCATTTTAAAGTGCTGTAACACTCCAAAATTTATGGAGTATTTTTGGAATGAGTAATTCACTCTTCCCCCTTTTTTAAGCACTTTTTTCACTTTTATAATTTTCACTTTCACGTCCCCAGGTTAGGGTGGGTGATTAGAGAGCCCATACCGCCGGGGTTTAGTCCTGACGAATGCCTTGGTAAATAAAAACCACCCTTATGGCAGAAACATGTTGACTAAAGTTTGATTTGAGTATATTCTGTATTTAACCAACCCTAAACCTTGGCAACTAAATCCAGACACTTAATACTCTTTGTTTTGTGCTTTAGGGATCACTCATTAAAATTTGTTTTGGATACCCTTTTTTAAGGCACTTTTAAAAACTTCACTGTAAATTAGAGCACGCCCTCCCCACACAACCAGCTCCGCAGTCTTTCTGGCGTCGTAGCACACCAAAGAGGCACTCGGCCTCTTTGGTGGGGCCCGATGATGAAGCATGACACTGACTAGGTCGGTGTGTGAGGGCTTTCTTTACCACCCAAATCGGGTGTGTTAACCTTGGTTTGACTCCATTACTTGTGGTCTTTAGAGATTTCTCAGAGATTGACCAGAGATTGATCTGACCTCTCTTTTCTTGTTTATGTGTAATTGATTGGGGACTGAGAGAGTGTCTCCTTTTCCCTATCTCTCCCTTTGTTGTCGGGGAGCTGAAGTTGATATCCCGTAGAGCCAGCCCCGCCGCTGCTCCGAGTGCCTCCGGGACGCTGACGGGCGCAGACGGGCTGGACTCTGGCGTGACTATGCACCTGGCTTCCCTCGGTGAGGTAATATGAGTACTTTTGTGCTCCCGTGGGTCTTGACTCTCGAAGTGTCCAGTACTGAAAGGGTTTTACCATAGTCAACTCCGAAGTGTCCCTAAACTTTAATTTTAACTTTTGCCATTGAAGTCAATGGTAATTTATGGCTGTGTTTAGACACTGCATGTGTCCCCCATGGGTCTCCTGCGTGAATTAAAAAATACCAAGAGCTAGCTAAATATAAGTATCTGATAAACGTGCACATTTGTCAAACAGTGCTAATATTATAGACATCTTAAAATACCTTTTCAACTATCATGATATCCCTACATGTCAACTCTTCAAACCCTGCTTGTCAACTTCTCCAGAACTTGGGCTTTACATACAAAGCACACAAAACTCATCTTACTGCCACACAAAAGCTGACCTTTATAATGACTCTGATGGTCATGGTCTACATGAAGGACTTTCCTCCTTCTCAGTGGATTGTGGAAATTAGGGCCATGATTCCAACATTTCGAATTTCAACCTGGTTCTTTGTAATGAACTTGCTCCTGCTGAGTCTGATTGCTTTGTGCATCCTCTAGGCTCTCAAATGCCTGATGGCATTTGGGAGCCCTTCACTGGTGCTTGAGAAAGCAGTGGGTTCAGCACCAAGGAAGCCTCTTGGCTCATTTGCGTATCTTCAAGTCAGTCCTTCAGTATGTACAGGTTCATCCAAACTTCTGGTGGTTTGTTCCTTTAGCTAATTTCAGGTGCAGACTGCTGTAGTCACAGACATCTCCTGTTTGAGCTTGGATGCCCATCTGGGAGCCATGGTGTTACAATGCCTGCGCATAAACATGCTGGAGAAGTGGTTGATATGTTTTGCCATGAAGGTTGTAGGAGGCTGGCTTAGTATATGGTGCTCACTTATGAAGATGTAGCTCCCTGCACTAATCCAGACGACCCTTATGGTGATTTTAATGATCTTACACAACGTTAGAAAGCTCCAGAATGAGTGTAAAGCAGGTGGTTTTACCAGATCGTAATCTTATTGGTAAACATTAAGTGAAAAAGAACCACACAATGGGGGGCGTGGCTAGCAGCCTAACATGGCAGACGTGAAAGAGTAGAGCTCCGTCCACGGGGCCTTTCTCATCCTGATATTATCCTGCGAGGGGCTTGATCCTGGCCCAGAACACGCAGGGCTAGTGAGTGAAAGTGCCGGGCAGCCACCAGGACGAAGCACGGTAGAATTTCCGGCAGTGATGGCGGAGTACGGAGAGCTGGACGGCGCTGCGCGGGACTCAGCCTGAGGCTGTGAACCTTCGGTGGCGGCGGGAGCCGCGGCAGGGACTGAGCACGGAGACGTCGGAGGCTGCCTGGTGTCCCGACGCCTAGGAGACTGGGGGCGTGCGGGCAGTGTGACCGGGAGCGCGGACCTGCACCGGGAGACGTGCGGGGGGTGCCTGGTGGCGCCCGTGGGCTGCAGGAGCACCTGTGTGCCCATAGGTGAGGCGGCGATTGGTGCGCAGCAAGGCCCCCACCCCCCTCCATACGGAGATCGGAGTGCTGGGGGGGGACAAGCCGCGCTTGCATGAGCCCGCGCTCGAGACCCCTGACAGTGTGTGGCTTGACAGCGAGCGGCGGCCGGCAGAATTACAGGCAGAGGAGAGCCACGCGGCCCCGACTCCAAGCCGGCGCTTCAACATTGTGTACCGGGTGCCGAATTACTCCCAAGACGGCTCTTCAAAGCGGGGCTACCCTGAAGGTGTGGCGAACTCCGGCATGCCCCATTTGATCGCAGCCTGGATCCATATTTGGCGCGCATAGCACAAATGGCGCCGTGCTCTCAACTCGCCGGAGACTGTAGCTGAGACCCCACTGTGAATAGAGAGGCGAATTTCACCCTGCTGGGACCCCCCTACCGTCCTCTGTTTGCTGCCACGAACTGCTGGTGTGTTGCTTTGATGGTGGGTGCACCGATGTGTGCCTGTAACTGCCCGGTGCCATCAACCTTAGGTTCAGCAACCTTAGGCTCTCTATACAGGAGACCATTCTCCCAGTAGATCCAATGTGATCCTGACCGATCACCTGCTGCCTGGCTTACAGCCTGTTGCCGCAAGCCCTCAAGAGAAGGGCATTCTTTCTGCTCCTTGCAAAATTGTTCCCTGGAGGGACCTCCTACTTGCTGCCAATGGGTCATCTCAGGCAGGTCTCCCAGTTCAGCTATCTGTTCCCCGGTAGGCACCAGGGCATCCCCCTCAGGGTCTACCTCCTCCTGGGCGGTGGGAACTTCAGTGGGCGGTTTCCCGCGCCCCTCGCCACTTCTCTCTTTGGCAGGTTCCTGGGCCTCCCTCTCAGGCTCCAGGTCCTCTCGAGAACCCCTACTGGCTGACATTGACCGGGTGGTCACGCACACCCAGTCAGGCAGTCCGACCATCCTCAAGTTAGTTGTCTTCTCCACCTTTTCCCAAGGGGAGCTCTCCAAATTATTTCCTAACAAACAGTCCACAGGCATGGCGGGCCTCACAAGCTACCTGAAGAGTACCAGAGACCCCCCCCCGCCCCCACTCAAAGGGAACCTGAGCCATTGGACAATGACTCTCTGTGTTGTCTGCGTTAACAACTCGGCAAAATGCATGAGGGACAATCTGCTCTTGAGACACCAGGTGACACCTGACAGCTGTCACACTGGCTCCTGTATCTCTAAAAGCCTCCACCTTTTGGCCATTGACGGTCACTCGCTGCCCATATTTCTTAGTGTTCCTGGGTAGCTGAGCTTCTGAGACCGTCTCACAGTCTTCTGAAGAGACAAGGGTCATCTGTGCGGGACCCCCACCCACCTTGGACACCAGTCTCCTCCCTCAAAGCTACACTAGCCATCTGCCGGGGCGAAGCACCAGTGGGTGCTTGTTTACCAAACAGGTGGCACCTGGTATCCCTCGCCTTATGACCCAGGTCGCCACACTTGTAACACTTCAGGGGCCCCTGGGGAACAGGACTACCTGTTGGGCCTCTTGCTTTCTCTCAGGGGGAGGCTGGGAACCTTTCACGCGGTTCCCTTGGGGACTACTTTGGGTCCCTTTGTGGAACTCCTTCTGTTTACCCTTGTCCCCCCCCCACTCTTCTGCTGGGGACCCTGCCCACCTTTAGCTGAGTCTCCCATGTGACCCTTGTGGACCCGGGTACTCACCCAGCGGTCAGCCTCCTCAGCAAGCTTCCTAGGGTTTGTCAGCTTGCTATCTATCAGATGCTGGCGCAGCTCTGGAAAACAATTATCAGACAAGTGCTCCCATGCAATCAAATCAAAGAGACCTTGAAAGTCATTAACCTTGCTGCCCTTTACCCAACCATCCAATGCTCTGCAAAAGAAAGTGACATATTCAACCCAAGACCTGTTTTCTAACTGTTTGCATTTCTTGAACCTCTGCCTATAGAGCTCAGATGTCAAACCATATCTAGACATCAATGCATCTTTCATGTGGCTGTATGAATTGTGGACATCAGAAGGCAAGTATAACAAGGTATCGTGCCCCTCACTAGGGAACCTTCCCCCACAACCCCGCTCCCCAATCTCTCTCAGTGACCCGGTGGGAAGATATGCCTACCTCATAGGCTCTGAACCACTGACCAATATAATCATTTTTGTAAAACTCTTTCACCACATCCTTGGGAATATACACTCTACTTTCTGTATGTACTGATGGCACGCTGCCTCCAGAGGGAGCAACTTATACTTTTGGTTTTAAACTCCAACTCCCTCAAAACTTTTTCATGCTCAAACTGCATTTTCTTTTCCTCAAGAGCTAATCTCCTATTTTCTATTTCCAGTTGCCTATTCACATTGAACTTGGTCAATTCCATTTCATGCCTTCTTGATCTCTCTGTCCTCCAACTCCTTTGGAGACAGACTCTTGTTAGAAGCATTGCTACCTGCAGGGGAATGTATTCTCCTTCCTCCTAGGCCCACTGGCCCTTCCTGTTGCACAATTGCTGGGTCATCCTCCTCAATCACAGGAGTTTTCCTTGCTTCTACCCAGGCCCTCAGTGCCTTGTAGACTTCTTCCTTCACTCTGAACCCAGAGGTGGAAACATTGAACTTTTTGCAAAAGTAGTTCAGCTGCGTTACTATGTAGCTTTCTAGCCTCTCTTCTTCCCATTCAAGATCAAGAGAGACTATGGATTCTTCTCTCTCTACTGAATCAGGCATCTTTCAAAAAGAGGCAATCCAAAAATTCAAAAAGGAATCTACCAAAAAGTATGTGGTATCGTTATGGTCTGCACTCACTAAGTAGTGTTCACAAGTCACTGTACATAATTCACAAATGCAAATCCGGAATTCTTTCCGCTGCTTCCAATATTAGATTTGGGGGTCTCTAGTTGGCACAGGTAGGTACTTGTAACAAATAGGGACCCTCTCCTCTGGTCCGGGTAAGGGGGATTACACTCTTAAAATAACCCCTGCTCTCCCTCTAGGTTGTGTGGCGCGAGCAGCAAGGCTTTACTTCAGAGGCGTTGTAAGTTAAACAGTTGTGACCACATACAGTAACCCAGTGACAACACTGCAAATGGACACTACACAGGTTTTATATAAAAAATAAGTAGACTTTATATAGAGTTACCACAAGACCATAAACAACAAAAATACACACTATGATTACTTTTAGATGGTAGATTTAAGCATAATTCAGTTCAGTTCTTAGATGCAACACTCTGCGTCAATGTACCTTAAGTTGCGTTGCGCTTCCACAACAAGCAATGTCGCAGCGATGGGAAATGCGGCAAAGTTCAGGTGCAAAGAAATAAAGACGGGAAGATCTTCCAGATGCAGCACGCTTCTCGGGGATGCGAGAAGCTCTCGGTTCGATACGTGAACTGCAGCGGCGACACCCTTACGATGCGACGGCAACAGCTCCAGCGGCGACTCTCTTCTCCCACGATGCGTGAAGCTTCCACTCGATGCGACAGCTACAGCGGCGACATCCAAAATGTGACGGCAGCAGCTCCGACAGCGGCACGCTTTTCGGGGATGCGAGGTGCTCTTGGTCGATGTGGTGCAATGCGACAGTTCCAGCTGCGACACCCTCCTTTGCAGTTGTGACGGCAGGCACAGCGACGGCGAGACGCTCCGACCTCGTTGCGAGATTCTTCTCCTGATGCGGTGCAGTGCGACAACTACAGCAGCGACACCCTCCTTCGGAGTTGCGGCGGCAGCACGCTTCCTCTTCGTTGCGGCACGCTTCTCTCCGATACGGTGCAGTGCGACAGTTCCAGCAGCGACACCCTCCTTTCTCCGGAGTTGCGACGGCAGGCACAGGGACGGCGACACGCTTCTTCTCCTTGAGTCGCGCTTCCAGCTCCTTGCGACACGCAGTTCCTCAGAAGGCCCAAAACAGCAGCAGGCACTTCCACAAAAACTCTGGGGAGCTGGGGGGTGAAGTCTGTTGTCCCTGAGACTTCAGCAGGAGGCAAGCTCTTTTCCAAGCCCTTGGAGATCCTTCACAAGTTGAAAGCAAAGTGGACAAAGTTCCTTTCTCCTTCCTTTGACAGTAAGGCAACCACTGCAGGTCAATCACCCAAGCAGCACTCCAGCTTGGGAATAGTCTCTCCTCTGTTTCTTCAGGTTCCTCTCTTCAGTAAAGGTTTCTTCTTGTGGTCCAAAGTGATCTAATTTCATGGGAGCAGGGTCCCAATATTTATACTCCAAAATCCTTTGTTCTCTGAGGGGAGATGGGCCTTTGCCCAGTCCAAACCAGTTCTGAAGCACTCTGTTTACCAGACTTCTCCTTTCCTTTCACAGTGCAGGGCATGCACATCAGACGCCCCACAGGAGGTGGAGCCAGCATTGTGGAAGGCAAGTACAGTCCTGGAGCACTTTGTTGACAGGACTCCTTCTCTTCTTTCAGTGTGCAGGGCAGAGACATCAGCTGCTCCCCTTGGGGTGGAGCCAGCGTTGTGGAAGGCAGGCAGAGCCCTATTCAAGGTTCAGGTGTAACTCCTCCTCCCATCTAGATGCAGATCTCTCTATTCACCACAGGGTGACTCAGCCTGTCTCCTGGAATTCCCCAGCCCTGTCACTCACAAAACCAGACATAGGAATACACAAACTAGCAGAGGCAGGTTTGAATGGTTAGACAAGCAAATACCTACTTTCTAAAAGTGGTATTTGCAAAAACAGAATATTAAAATAAACTTCACTAAAAGATGTATTTTATTATTCTGAGTTCAGGCATACTAAACTCGAATTTCTTCCATGTTCTCTGAGCCTGTTAGGATTATAACGTGTAACAATTCTAACAGCCCATTCTGGCCTATGGAGAACAGTTAGCCTTCCAATAGTGAAAAACGAAAATGGCTGTAATTCACTATTAGGACATGCCACACACACCAGGGCTTGTCCTACCTTATACTTCCATTGCACCCTGCCCTTGGGCCTACCATAGGGGTGACTAATATGAAGAAAAGTGAAGGTTTACGGACTGGGAAGTGGGTGCACTTGCCCAGTCAGCATGACAGTACCAGACTACACACAGGCTCTGCAATGGCAGCCCTTAGACACATTTTACAAGGCTGCCTCTGTGAGTGGCACAACCAGTGCTGCAGGCCCACCAACAGCATTTGGATTACACGCCCTGGCACACTCAGTGCACTAGACTAGGGTCTGACAAGTAAACCAACATAGCCAAACATGGAACCACTGATTAATACATTACTTTACAATAGGAAGCACTGGCACTGGATAGCAGTGGCTCAGTGCCCAAAGCATCTAACACCAGCAAAAATACATGAGGCAACAGCAAAAATGGAAGGAAGACCCACGCCAATGGTGCCAGGTCTAACAAGCCCCTGCTCTCCATGGCGTTTATGTATGCTGCTGATGCTTCTTTAGGTCGTGTGCGTGGACACCTTGTAGTAGTGTGTCCGGGCACTTCCTCGCCTTCCTGCTCCTGTCCTGGAGGCTGGGATGGGTCTGTGTTTCTCCCTTTGTCAGGCGTCGACTGCCTGGGCTCCGGGCTGTTCTTCCTGCTTCTGGCGGTTTATTACTGCCGGCGCCGCTCTGTCTGGTCTGTTGCCTTCCGTCTATGGTGGGCTAGCCTTCTTTTCCCTGGTTTCATTGGGCGCTCTAGACTTCCTTCTTCCTTGTCCTGGCATTGGATGTAAGCTCTTTTGCCTTGTAGGGGCATGGGGTGCTTCGGCCTCCCTACCCTTGTTCTTGGTTCCTCTGTTGTGAGTGAAGGGGCTTCTTCAAATCCTTTCTTCTTCCCACATCCCTCTTGGGGTCGGTGGTGTTCTGCTTGTGGGGGTTCCCCCCCCTTGCCTGGGAGGATGGGGCTCTTCGCCCTGTCCATTGGACTAGTCCCATGTGGGCCTCCCTGTTATGTTCAGGCTGGTGGGGTCCTTCCGCAGGCCCTCCTTCCCCGTGGGTATGACTAGGGTATCTATTCTACGTGAAGGAATCTGCGTTCGTAGTCTCTATCACTTCCGGTAACGATGTATCTGGTCGAGACGATTCTAGCCGCAGATTCCGTCATGGCTCGCCCTTCCTCCCCGTTCTGCGAGGACCCTTTGGCTTGCCCTTGTGCACTCACCTCCCGGTGGATGGCTAGATGAGTACGTGTATTCTTTCACTCTTTGATGAGCCGTTGACTTGCTTTGTGTTCCTTCTTCTTCTTTGGCACTGTTGATGCTGGATCTATAGGTACTCCTCTGCTCTGGTTGCTCCAGAATTGAGGCTGGCCTTCTTTTGTCCCTCCTTTTCCCTCCCTTTTGTTTCTGAAGGTCCTGGCTCCTCTGCTACCTTCTGGGCTTGGGTCATTTGGCCGTGCCCTGCCCTGGCTCTCTTGGGGGGGTGGTCGCACTCTGTGCTAGTGTTGTCTTAGAGGTATGTCGTTCCCTGCTTGTCTTGGAACTGGTTTCCCTTCTTGGGTCTTGGTTGGGGTTGTAGTCCTGCTCCATGTTGTCATGACATTTTGCATATGTTCCTTGTCTTAAGGGGGGGTACTGTTTTCATTACTGCCAGGGTGGCTGCTCAGGGCTGTGTGCTGTTCTTTCTCCTTTCCCAGCTTTTGGGTACTGCTGTGTTGGCACTGCTCCTTATGGTGTTCTTCATCACCATCCCTTTTCCCTTGTTTCTTTTTCACACACTGTTCCCATGCTCCCACAGTTTCTCTGTGGCTCCGCGTTCTGGCGCGGAAAAATTCTCCGAAGAAAACTGACGTAGGCGCGCCGGGGTGGGACTTATGTGACCTCGCTGATGTCACGTATGCGGACGACGCTTGGGTGGAGTCGCTTGATGCCATCCCCCCGGCTCGCAGGGATGCTGTGGCAAAAAGTTTCCCGGATCCAGTCTCGTGCCTGGGGATAATTCTACGTGAAGGAATCTGCGGCTGGAATCGTCTCTACCAGATACATCGTTACCGGAGGTAAGTAACTTGTACATTTGTTACCACAATGTTAAAAAACATATTGCCGCAGGAGGGGAGAGGAGAGGTAGGGGTGTGGGGATTTAGGGTGAGGATAAGGGAGTGAGTGTATGGAAGTGTGATTCATACAATATAATATTTACACAACAGGACAGCCCGCAAATAGGCCAAGTTATTCACATAGTATGTATAATTTCAAAAGCCATGAGCAAATGACAAAAAACACAGTGATTCATCGCTGTAGCTCGCTAATGTGTTCAAATGTCGACGTTTCGACCCCTATAGAATTGTAGGTGAGTCCTTTACGTCGGGGTCTTCCTCAGGACAGTGGTGGTGAGAAGGTGGGGAGAGAAACGGTAGATACCTTGAAAACAAGATAAGAAATTGTTTAGACCTATGTTTTACCAAAAGGTGAAGTTTGGAATGAATCAAGTATCTAAGAACACTACTTTACCCTGGACAGGCCTTCGTTAACCTGGGTGTGAAGTAGATGGGCGAGCAGGCTCCATTGAGGCGAGCGGGAACAAAAACCTGCAGAAAAATGGACAGGTTCAGTGAGGGATCTAGGACCCATTGAAATCAAGTACATAGGATGAATCCTAGGTTGCGTGCATGGTCGGTGGGTGTTGGTGCTGTTCCCAGTGTGGATGGCCACCAGGAGTCGTCCCAGGCTGAGGGGGTGGGTCCGAGGAAGAGGACCTCCGTCTTGTCCGAGTTCAGTTTCAGATGGCTTCTCCTCATCCATTCGGCGACGGCCTTCATTCCCTCGTGGAGGTTGGTTTTGGCGGTGTGTGGGTCCTTGGTGAGGGAGAGGATGAGCAGGGTGTCGACGGCGTAGGAGATGATGTTGAGGTCGTGATGGTGGGCCACTTGTGCGAGGGGGGCCATGTAGACGTTGAACAGCGTCGGGCTGAGAGATGAGCCCTGGGGGACGCCGCAGATGATGTTGGTGGCTTCGGATCGGAAGGGCGGGAGGCAGACGCTCTGGGTTCTGCCGGAGAGGAAGGACGTGGTCCAGTCAAGGGCCTTTTCTTGGATTCCGGCTTCTAGGAGGCGTGCGATGGCAGACGCTTCACTTGGTGAGCAGGGGGTCGAGAACACCGGGACTACACGGCCCAGGAACCAGCGGGGCCCAGCGTTTACCGCCAGTCCCTCCCTTCAGCCCTTTCCAGCTCCAGGCGCTTTAAGAACTGTTCGCGCCTCCCGCTTCGCGGGAGACGCTTCACTTGGTGAGCAGGGGCTTGAGAACACCGGGACTACACGGCCCAGGAACCAGCGGGGCCCAGCATTTACCGCTAGTCCCATCCACTACGCAACGAGAAGGATTTAAGAAACTAGTCTCTCCCGCCCGCGGGCGAAGCCCGGGCAAAGGGCGCGTCGTCTGAGGCCGTTGGGTGCCGGAGGAGGCTGGGCTGGGCCAGCCCCCTTGTTACTGACTTATTTAAGGTACTGTTGACTCCACACAAGTGTCTTAAGTTTGTAAGGGCCCAACATTATGGGGAAAAGAAAATGTATGGAGGGAGGGGGTGAGGGCCCAAGTGTGTTGGTTAAGGGGAAAAAAGCAAGGAAGACAAGGAAAGTAGCAACACATGCGGGGGTGAATTGTGTTATGGCCCGCATTGATGAGCTAATCGAGGAGTGTGGAGTTTTACTCACGGCCAACCCCCTCCCTAGTCGGATGCCAGAAAGTGGTAGTAATAGCCCAGTAAAAGTATTGAGGGGGGGCAACAAGCAAGGCCCAGTGGTGGTCCCTGATATGTTCTTGGGGAAAAAGCAAGGTGATAAAGGTCAAGAGCAATCGAACGCTGAGGGGGAAAACGAGATTTCCAACACTAGCATAGAGCTAAGAGACATTTGTCACCTTGTGGTTGATCCAGTCATCGTTTGTAAAAATAGATTCTCTGTTCCAGCAAATGTCGATAGTTGTAGGTCTGTGAATGCCTGTGAAACAGCCAAACCCGGTGTATGTGAGCCTGATGTTTCCGAAGAAGCTAATGAATTAACACCGGGGGGGTGTGTCTGATTCTTTAGCTTCCACTGAGGCTGGTTGCACTAACCTGACCATTATGGTCAAATTATTATGTAAGGGGGCATGCAAATTAAAATCGACAGTCTTACCTCCATAGTAAGCAGTAGCCTATCGGGTCGTGGCCCCTGTCCAACCTGCCTAGCGAACAACCAAGTAAGTGGTATATCTACAGCCCAGGACAATGCGGTAGAGCAACGTATCGTGCCTAATTCGAGTAGGGATAGTGAATTGCGCCAAGCTGCTGCACTGTATAGTGAAGTGACTAGGGATAGTAAAGGGTTGCCGCATGCTCCTAACATTAAAGATGCCAATCAAGAAAGCGTAAGATCAGGGGAAACACTGTTAAGAGAAAGGAGTGGTGAATCCCAACTAAGCGGTAGGTATAGTACCAATCCTAGTATGCATAAGCAAACTAATAATAAAATTGCCATGATAGCTAGAGGAGAACATCAGACCTTTCCCAAGTTGAATGATGCACCTAAAGTTTACATGGTGAATGTCCCGAAATTGGGCCCTCGAAAGGATTTAGAAACAAGTGATTCCCTAACAAACAAGGCTATTCACTGGATCAGGCATACCAGGGGCTGTCACTCTGTGATCAGAGAAGTTATTGTCAGGGCACAAAGGCTTACACACCAAGGGGAAAAAAATTATTGTATTGAATTGATTCTTAAGCAGGCGGATCTGGCCGAAAATTTAATATTATTGGAGTTCAGAAGCTGCTCCCCAGATTATTCTGCTATACAACTTAGATCCTCTCCCCCCCAACACTGGCCGGTTAATCCTAGAAAGTGGGTAAAATAATTTCAAAAAGGGGGTGGTGATGGACAGAGTATCTGAGTTAATCAGAACACTCCTACCCAGTCAACAGATCAGGGCTTGATCCATCACCGTTTTTTAGCTCACTGCACCATCCCAGTTCAGAACCTGGCTATATGCAAATTAGTCCGTCCCTGGCCCAGTGCATCATGGGAACAGGGCAGACCAAACTACCAAGCCAATTCTTCACTGGAAAGGAAACAAGCTTCCGGGAACCGGTTTATGGCCTTACAGCCGTCTTCGGCCCGGCTTGCTTGAATCCTGATGGTGCAGTGAGCAAGGGACTCATGTCTGAGCATACCCTTCCACACTTGTGGTGGCTAAAATAATTTCAAAAAGGGGGTGGTGATGGACAGAGTATCTGAGTTAATCAGAACACTCCTACCCAGTCAACAGATCAGGGCTTGATCCATCACAGTTTTTTAGCTCACTGCACCATCCCAGTTCAGAACCTGGCTATATGCAAATTAGTCTGTCCCTGGCCCAGTGCATCATGGGAACAGGGGACCTGAAAATGAAATTGGCTGCTCAGGCCTAGAGTTTAATGTTTGACTACTGGGTTTAGGTGACTATTCAGGCCTTTCCAAGGGCAATATAGTGGAAAGTCCGAGTCAGTACGTAGACCCCAAACCAGGTATTCTTAACACCCTAGCAATTCCGCGGCTATTGGAAGGTTCCTTCTCTCTATGTCAGGTTACAGCTCAAAAGGCTCAAATTTAAATGAGAATTCTAATCTCCCTGATGGTTTAGAAAAGCCTGGTTCAATCCTATCATGGAACGTTGCAGGATTGAACGCAAAAGTTTCAATTCCAGAATGGGCCACATTTAATAACCTGCATAATATTTGCCTATTTCAAGAAACGTGGCTTCTTGAAGCGCAATTCTTCCCGGGGTATTTACATTTTAATATACCCGCAGAAAAGGGCGAAAAAGGGCAACCCTCAGGGGGACTAGCCATATGGATTAAGGATTAAGCAGTATTTAGAAGTTAGTGTAAAGACACTTCCATCGAACCACAGGGATATTCAGATTGTAAGCCTTAAACAAAGGCAGTCTAAACCCGTGGACATTTACAATGTATCCGCGAGGAGTACAGGAGGCAAGAAATCAGAGACCATTGCTGCCCTAGAAGAACTTTTAGAAAGATATTCCACGCAATCACATATAATTGTAGCGGGTTATTTTAGTACGACTTTTGAGCCGTTGTTAAGTGGCGACTGGAACTTCGCAGATGAAGAAGATAAACAATGGGGAGTTCCAAAACTAGAATTAGAGACAATAAAGAGATGGACTGAATTGGTGATACAGATCAATTCAATTTGTTTAAATAAAGGGTTGAGGGCAACCAATGGCAGGACCTCGCAAGATAAGATGGGGGCTAGCACCTATAAGAGTGGGCTACGAAAAAGTAGAATAGATTATATTTTAGTGATTCTTGGGTTGTGGAATCACTTAGAGGACATGATGGTTGTTGATCGCTTGGAGAGCGATCACAACCCTCTATGCATGCTTCTGTGATACTGGAAGGTGTTTAGCGTTGGTAGTGGGTTGAATGAAGAGTACTCCCCAAGCACAGTTCTCGCAAACGATATGCGCCATTGAAAATGGGCACAACTGCTAGAACACCAGGGGAGCTTAGTTTTATCTCAAGCAAGCTAGAGAAAGCGACAAATGAGCTGGGGTCTAATATTAGTAGTGGCATAGAATTGGAGTCTTGTACCAGGATTCATGAAATATTTTTCCAGCAGCTAAAAAGTATGTTTGTTAGACCATCTAAGGCAAACAAGGCCCCAATTAACAATCCGCCACGCTGGTATTCCAAAGAATGTAGACAAGCATGTTTTGATTTGGGTCAGGCTATAAAGCTAGGACCTAATAGTGCTGTACGCTCTGCAAGGATAGCCTATAACAATGTAATGTACAAATCAAAACGTGCCTTGGATGAAAAGAGGTGGCAAGAGCTCAAGGAAGCAAGTGCCCCCAAGAACTCTAAATGCTTTTGGAGTTTACTTAAGTGGGGTTGTGGTGGGCAACCAGAAAAGCCACAAAACTGGGTAGCCCAGGATGATTGGGTGGCTTACTTCAAACCCCAATACGCAAAAAGTGTGGAATTAAGCATAAGCCCTGAATTTACATATACACCCTTTTTAGAAGAGGCATTCGACATCGGGGATGTAAATCTTGCCCTAGAATCTGTGGTAGCACGTAGGGCACCTGATATAGACGGCGTCCCAGCAGATATTTTCTTGTATGCTAGAGAATCATGGGGAAGGTATATTTTACTACTAGTGAACGCAGTAGTAAAAGGAGCACCTATCCCTGAATCATGGAACGGTACGGAAATTATACCAGTTTTTAAAAAGGGGGACAAGTCACTCCCCGGTAATTACCGCCCGATCAGTCTGACTGATATAATGCAAAAGATCCTAGGCAGACTGATCCTAAACAAAATACTGGAATGGAAGCGAGAGCAGAACATCCTGTCGCACCTCCAGGCAGGGGTTAGGGCCTGTATTAGTACAGTCGACCAAGTATTGCATTTTGCAATGCTTCATTGGAAGACAGTACAATTAGGTGGGGGTAGCTTATATGCTGCCTTTATTGATTTAAGGGCAGCTTTTGATCTTGTTCCACGTTCAACCCTGTTGTCTGTTCTACATGTTTTGGGCATGCCCTGCGCCCTTCTTTCATTAATTATGAGACTTCATGAGCACAATTTTGCACAGATTAGATGGGGTTCTCCTGGAAACGTTACCAGCCAGTTTCCAGTAGAAAGAGGGGTACGACAGGGCTGCGTTTAACTCCCACCCTGTTTTCTTTATATATTAATGATGTGGCCAAACTAATGATTGCAGCTAACGTTGACGACCCAATTTTAGCTGGGGCGAAAGTCCCTATTTTAATGTTTGCAGATGATTGTTTAATCATTTCAAAGACCCCGAGTGGATTGCAGAAAGCACTAGCTATTTTCGAAGATTTCTGCACCACCGAGGCCTTGAAGTAAATGTTGTAAAATCCAGGGGACTCACCTGGAAGTTGTGGAGGCTGTTAACTGACCCTGTGCTCTCGGGTCCAACTCTGCTGGGCTGCCCCTTGTTGCCGCTGCCTCTCGCCGCACCCGCTCCCCGGGTGCCGCTTCGCGGCTTGAAGGAGGGAGAGGCGAGGTCTAAGCGCTGTCACTGGGAGGCGCCTGGACGGACCAGCTTGTCGGCGCTAAGCAGGGACTCGGAAGACCAGGAGTCCCTGCTTCCCCAGCTGCACAGGCGGACGCGCCCACAATCAGACACGCCCCCGCCTGACCAGAGAAAAGGCGCGTGTTGCTTGCTCTCAGCGGGACTCACCTGGAAGTTGTGGAGGCTGTTAACTGACCCTGTGCTCTCGGGTCCAACTCTGCTGGGCTGCCCCTTGTTGCCGCTGCCTCTCGCCGCACCCGCTCCGCGGGTGCCGCTTCGCGGCTTGAAGGAGGGAGAGGCGAGGTCTAAGCGCTGTCACTGGGAGGCGCCTGGACGGACCAGCTTGTCGGCGCTAAGCAGGGACTCGGAAGACCAGGAGTCCCTGCTTCCCCAGCTGCACAGGCGGACGCGCCCACAATCAGACACGCCCCCGCCTGACCAGAGAAAAGGC
This sequence comes from Lissotriton helveticus, assembly GCF_964261635.1. Taxonomy (NCBI): domain Eukaryota; kingdom Metazoa; phylum Chordata; class Amphibia; order Caudata; family Salamandridae; genus Lissotriton; species Lissotriton helveticus. The sequence continues at coordinate 1,151,803,071 of NC_136067.1, read as the reverse complement.
GCGTGTTGCTTGCTCTCAGCGGGACTCACCTGGAAGTTGTGGAGGCTGTTAACTGACCCTGTGCTCTCGGGTCCAACTCTGCTGGGCTGCCCCTTGTTGCCGCTGCCTCTCGCCGCACCCGCTCCGCGGGTGCCGCTTCGCGGCTTGAAGGAGGGAGAGGCGAGGTCTAAGCGCTGTCACTGGGAGGCGCCTGGACGGACCAGCTTGTCGGCGCTAAGCAGGGACTCGGAAGACCAGGAGTCCCTGCTTCCCCAGCTGCACAGGCGGACGCGCCCACAATCAGACACGCCCCCGCCTGCAACGCCCCCTATTTTAAGAACAGCTCGACGCTTAGCGGGACGCGAGCGGGACGCGAGCAGGACGCCGAGCGAAGCCCGGGCAAAGGGCGGGCCGTCTGTGGCCGTCAGGGGCTGACAGCGGCTGGGCTGGGCCACGTCCCTTTCCCCTGCAACAGCAGCGTCTACATACAGCCGTTGAGGCCCAACGGTGCTCTTTACATCATGTCTACCCGCTCAGGAAGACCTCTCAGGAGCGAAGGCGATAGCCGAGTTATTGCAGGGAGCCCTGTGATAGGAACTATGGATCGGTTTATTACCAGGGTGGCGGCTGTAATAGAAAAGGAGATCGCTGTGTCAGAGCGGCGCCTATCCGAGATCTACCTTCCATCAAGACGTGCATCACTGGGGGCTGCTGTGCAAGCGTCTACTCCGGCTTGTGAGCGGGTTCTACTTGCCGCTACTGTAGGAGCTCTAGGCGATTCTACAGACCCGTCCCAACTGATTGAAATAGGGCAAAATATAGACGGGGTGCATTTTGTAGCCACGCTTCTTCCTAGTGGCATTGAGGAAGAGGTTGGTCTTATTATTCCAGCTCCACCTGTATCACCTAAACCCCCAAACGATGCAATTAGTCAGTCTTTACCGCCAATTTCACCCACTCCGATTATGATAATAACAGACGGGGTCTTAGAAGGGGTGCCCTCAAGTAGCCAGATTCCAGAGACTAGACAGGATAAGAGAAACAAAAGTAAAAAGACAAGACATGGTAAAAAGGGCAGATTGGTGAGCCAGGCCTCACTTTACCAATCAACAATAAAGCTCCCAGGTTTTGGCATGGAAAAGCTAAGGGGCACGACTATGGGGAATAAAGACGTGGTAGAAGGGGGGGTAGTGGCTACCCTGAAGGGGCCACTTCCTAATGATACCATAGTAAATGCCTCAAACCCGCCTCACCCTGTAACTATCGATATTATTTTAGAGAGGGTAAATAGTCTCTTGATGCCCCTCCTAACACAGGTCAAGAGCCTGGGGTCTAGAATAGATAAATTAGAGCAATCAACCCTCGATGGGTTCTTCTCACTCAAATCCACATTTAAACAACTAGTCAGAGCGAGTGAAAGCCCTGACATGGATCTGATGGAGAGTGAGCCTCCAGTAGTTTCTTTACCACCACAGAGAGTCCCTAAGCCTCTAAAAATACTAAATAAGGTTGACATTAATAGACCACAAACCCCAGTTCCTAAAACGTTTCCCCCTCCTAAAGCAGGGCCGAATTTCAAGGGGCCACCAGCGCACTCAGAGGTAGCCGCATCTAAGCCCAAATTACTGCCACAAAAGCAGCCCCAGGCAACTAGTGGCAAATTAAAAAATACACAAACACCAGGCTCATGTGATAAGGCTCAGGGACTAGTAACGGGGAAATTCTCAATTCCCGCTTCCCAACCTACACCTCTAACTACCACTGTACCGGCTTCTAGGAAACCAGTACGCCGTACTCCTCCAATAAATCTCCCTCCAGACTGTCAACCTTTTGTTACAGTTCTGGTAAACGTCCCCCCACTAAAGGAAGACCAGTTGGAAAACCACGAATCACTCAAGAATAAGTGCATCCACTGGCTAAAGGCAAACAAGCCAATTCCGCCGGGTGTGGATGGGATTATTCTAAGTGTGCGTAGAGTAGGCTGGGTAGGGCAGGGAAAGAAAACCCAGGAGGGGGACTGTATAATAATAAACTTTCAGGACCCCAGAGTAGTCCCTTCCATCTGTACCCCAATAAAAAATATGGGGGCCCCAGGGGTTAAAGTGGTAGATTTGTCCTATTTTTACCCTAGGCAAAATGCTACTCTAACTCGAGAAAGCCTAAGCTCCTCCGAGACAGCTGGGGCCGGGGCACCCGGGAGTGGAGGGATGAACTCAGTGCGGGTGTCAGGGTCCAACTGACTACAGGAGGACGAACCTGGGGTATGCAAAAATGCAGCCGAGGACAAAGTATCCGTGAGTGTTCCAGAGCCAAAGGTAGTAGTATCCTCCCAAATTGACTTCTCTCCAATTGGAGATATTGGAGATACTAGTGGGATGAGGGCCACAGTTAAGGGTATTCCTGCGCCTTGCGACGCTCCAGCTGTGACGGGCCTAGTATTTAAGGTTTTCAGCTGGAACGTCGCAGGGATTACAAGGAAGTTGGCCTTGCCTGACTTCACTGCATGGGTGGATGAACACTCTCTGTGTATCTTCCAAGAGACGTGGAGCTTAGTGCCGGCACACAGGGTGGGATTCTCTTCCTACTCTGTCCCTGCATTGACCTCTGAAACTGGAAGAGGGCGACCTTCTGGTGGCCTGCTCATCTGGGTAGCAGCTGCCCTAGATTGTAGAGTAGAGGAACTTCATACAGGCCACCCGGATATCCAAAATATTATTCTACTAGATCAGCGGGGAAGATTGGTTTTAAATGTCTATAATGTTTATGCCAGAGGGACTAAGGGTGGAAGAAAGTCATCGGTAATATCCCTTCTTGAGACCCTTCTAAATAAAGCCCCCCACAGTTTGCGTACGCTGGTCGTGGGCGACATGAACTGTACGTTCGAGCCTTTGGGCTCGGATGTTGCCCTTGAACAAGATGAGGAGGACATTAGGTTGGGGATCCCCGTATTGGAACTCCCACCTATCAGAAGGTGGTCTGAAGTGGCGCTACAGTTATACTCCCTGAGCCTGGAATTAAATCTAAGGGCAGTTAATGGGAGGACAACCTCAGGTAGGGGGGGTGCCCACACGTACAATAGACCAGGACACACCTCCAGAATAGATTACATTTTAGTAGATGTGTACCTATGGAAGCATGTGATGGACATGCTGGTAGTCCCAACAACTGAAAGTGATCACAACCCACTTTCCTTAAGTATGAAACAGTGGTGGCGATCTGCAATAGAAGGTCATGTTAACCCGGTGGTAATGCCCCCTGATGAGTCCGAAGTCTCGCCATGCGGCAGACGAATAAAATGGGCTAAATTGGTCCTATCGGAGGCAAGGGTCAGTGAAATCTTTGCCCTTTTAAACCATGCAGTGGCATCCTTGGGGTCACCCCTAGAAGGGGTGGGTAGGCCAAGTGGACTTTTTGTCTCCCTAGTAGAGGCCCTCTCTAATGTATTTACCATCCACTCTAGTAAGTCGAGTAACAAGAGAAGTAAAAAACCTGAAGATGGCTGGTATACTCATTCATGTAGGGTCCATAAGGCAAGGCTTGTTGAGGCAGTAAAGCGTAATTCCCACAGTGATATTCAGGTAGCAAGGAAGGCCTACAACAGATCCCTCAAACATGCTAAGAGGGAGTGGGAAGACAAATTCTGGGAAGATCTGCTCCAAGCTAGTAAATGTAGGGACTCAAGGGTTTTTTGGAACCTAATAGGATCACGGAATAGGCCCGAGGCAGCTACGAGACCCTGCAACATCCCGCCACAAAGTTGGGTAAAACATTTTGGAACTTTATATCTCCCGGCACAAGGGGAATTGAATGTTAGGGCGTATTCCCCTCTAGCAATCGAACCCCACGCCTATGATCTCTTTACACCTCTAGAGATTGAAAAAGTGATAGGGTGGGTGGCCCCCCGTAAGGCAGCTGGCCCAGATGGCCTTCCGGGGGACCTTATGAGGGCTTATCCAGCTGAGTGGGGTAGGGTCATTGCAGCACTCCTTAACGACATTATGAGGGGAGGGCCAGTGCCAGAATCATGGAAAGGGGCGGTGGTGGTACCGATTCATAAAAAAGGGTGTAGAGAAACCCCGGGGAACTACCGCCCTATAAGCTTGATAGATTCCACCCAAAAGATAGCAGGCAAAGCCATACTTGGGAGGATCTTACACTGGGTGGAGGAGAACAACATACTATCTGATTTTCAGGCAGGTTTCCGGGCAGGAATGGGGACGATAGAGCAGGTGTTCAGGTTGGCACTCTTGGGGTGGAAGGTGGTGGAGCTAGGCAAAGGCAGTCTATATTTGGCCTTTATAGACCTGAAGACTGCCTTTGACCTAGTTCCCCGGGAAGAATTGTGGAGGGTGCTTCATGAGTTGGGACTGCCCCCCTACATCTTGTCCCTCCTTGTCACCCTCCATGCCCATACCTTCGCCCAGGTCCGCTGGGGTAAAAGCGGAGAGCTCACTGAGAAAATACCGGTGTCCAGGGGCGTGAGACAGGGTTGCGTCCTGGCGCCCACCCTATTTTCACTATATGTGAATGGGGTGGTAGAATATCTTCAATTGGACCCAGCTGATGCTCCCTGTCTCGGAGGTGTGCGGATACCCACCCTGCTATTTGCGGACGACACGCTTTTGATCTCCAAGACTCCGCAAGGTCTCCAAAAACTGCTAACCCGTTTTCAGGATTTTTGTGCTTCCAAGGGCCTAGTAATTAACGTGGACAAAACAAAATATTTAGTCCTAAATCCCCCATGGAAATTGGGCCGTCCTCCCACGCTCAATTCTGTTGCCTTGGAGAAAGTATCCGAATTCGATTACCTTGGAATTCGGATAACAGACAAAATGTCCTGGGCGCCTCACATTGATAAGATGGTTCTCAACCACAAAAGGGTAGGAGGAGCCCTGTTGAGGGAATTTCGGGCCTCTCCCAGGAGATCGCTTACCCCAGTAATTGAAATCTACAAAGCCAAGGTAGTAACATCGGCCTTGTATGGCGCAGAATTGTGGGGTCATTGCCGCTTGGAGGCCTTGGCCACAGTGGAAAGTAAGCTGCTAAAAACCATTATTGCCATCCCTCCGAGCACTCCGACCATACCTGTGTTGTTGGACACAGGTTGTAAAAACATCAAAGACCAGGCCCAACTCCGTCCCCTCCTATTATGGACAAGAATTTGGAGGGGTGAAGAACTGAAATCATATGCTGATGGACTGGCTGAAATAATGAGTCTGGGTGGTTGGGCAAAAATAAGATGGCTGAGAGACACTAAAATGCTCCTGGAGAAAATCGGACTGGGGGACTGTTGGACAACTCGTTGTGAAGAGTCTTTATTGGAAATGGTCCGCGGAACATTTAGTTACAAACCCGAACCACTGCAAGTTTACTGCTGCCTTTTTAGTGGTAAAAGATGTGGTGGCATTTGAGCCTTATTTGGACCTCATTACCCTCCCTTTTGATCGAGCACTATATTTTAAATTTAGAGTTGGCTCTCTCCCGCTTGGGGCTGTGGTATCAAAATGGAAATCAGCTCCTCACATGTCTCCCAACTGCGCATGTTGTCCGAGCAGGATTGAGTCCATTACGCACATCCTGTTTGAATGTCCGGACTATGCAAAGCCCAGGAGCACTTGGCTTAAACCTCTTTGCCGGAACATGGGTACACGTAGTTACCTAGTAGCTTTGCGTATTTTAATGACGGACACATCCCCCCCAATTATATGTGGAATAGCTAAATTTTTAAAGCAGTTTTGGCTTATTCGTTGCAAGAGATTGTCAGTAGCAGTTTAATTCTCTTTTTAGATAATTTATTTTGGGCATTTTGATGTCCTTTTTATCCCTTTTAAATGAGTTTACTACTGACTTATATGTATTGATTTTGTACATTTTTATATGGTTGTATTGTATTGTGCTTATAAGATATCTTGCATATAGAATAAAAGCTTATGACTGACTGACTGACAAAAATCCAAATTCATGTCTTTTAACCAGCACAAATCTTTTAAGGGCAACCTTTTTATAAATCATTTACCATTGGAACAAGTAAGGGCATTTAGCTACCTGGGTGTCAATATCCAACATGATTTGTGGTGGAACCAACAGACTGAGTTGGCAATGCTTAAACATCGCCAACTGGCTGGAGCATTGAGGTCCGAGCATGCCAAATCACTAACTAAACCAATTGCCCCTGCTCTTCGAGTCTATCAGCTCAGCCCTCTGGCGTAGAGATTTGGGGATTCGAGAACTTAACTAAAATGTCTGTATCCGAAAATAAGTTTCTACGCAATCCTATTAATTTACCACAGAGTGCCCCCATGTGTCCTGTTTTTTATGATTTAGGAATGAGGCCAATTAAATATATTGCTAACCTACGTCTGGTATTATATTGGAGGCGCCTGTGGACAACTTCCGAACTAAGAAGATTTGCCACAGGCCTTATGGATATTATTAAATGTGATTCCTTCCATAAAATCAAATGGGTATCTGGCATTAGGGGGATTCTTGGAGAATTAGGAATGCAGGAGTTATGGGAGGATCCCCTTAACGCTAGGTTTCCAACCAAAAAGGTCCTTAAGGGCATATACTGGGAGATGGTAGCATCAAAAACTTTTAGGACTAGTGCACCACTTTCGCTTACAGGGATTTTTCTTGATTTTAAAGATGTGAGCCCCCTGGAAACATACAGGGATGATATAACCAGGCCACTTGACAGAAAGCTCTACTTCCAGCTTAGAATTGGAAGTTTGCCAATTAGAACATTTACATCTAGGTGGTCAAATGGTGGAATGGTTGCTTGCCCCTGTTGTCCAGCCCCTATGGAATCAATTACTCATATGCAATTTGGGTGTCCAGCGTATTCCGCCCCACGTAGGGCATGGCTGCGCCCAATGTGTAAACTATTAGGTACTAGGAGTGGCATGGCAGCAGTTAGAATTATCTGTACAAGTACCAACCCTTTGATTTATATATCAGTGGCAAAGTATCTAGGGTGGTCCTGGACCCTTAGGAGTAAAGTGATTAGTGGTTGACCTGTCCAAATTATGGTTTTGTAATATATTGTGTATTTTAAACCCCATGAATTTTTTGTATCTGTAACTTTTAGTGTTGATTTTATACTGTATAATATCATACCTTTATTACAATGTGTAGTTGGAAAACTTTTTATCACTTGAGATAAATTGTTTGTATTTTTGCTTTTATGACATTTGTCGAATAAAGCTTGCTTGAACTCAACTGAACTGTGATGGCAGACCGTGTAGAAGGCGGCTGACAGGTCCAGGAAGAAGAGAGCTGATGTTTCGCCGTTGTCTAGTTGATCTAGTTGTCTAGTCAAACCCCTAGTAATTTATCCTGAAGCCGGGCGTGTCAATCAGCCTGGTCCTAGAAGCATTCAAAGTGGTTTAATTATCTTCGCATTGGGCATAGAAGCTCCAAAGAATAATCTCTAGATCAAACCAAAAACAAGGGAAATGATTAACAGGTGTAATGAATTAACCAAAAGAAAGTGCATATTTACAGTGCCTAGAGTACTGGCTTGTGTCCTAATTGGTAGAGTGTACCAAAAACGCGGCACGCTTGGATTTATGTGCTTTAAGCTAGGTGGCGGTGATAAAAAACAATCGCAATGCAAGCCACGGGACGCGTGTTTAAAGACAGAGACTTCATGGTGAGAATGATGCCCATTGTAGAACGGGCAAGGGTCCCTCCATAAACTAAAAGTAATTTTAAAGATGGTTTGCTGATCACATGGAACGGCGCCTTGTCAACGGCGGAGAGCTTGGAAGGATTGCTCCAGCCCGAACCGGATAACGGCCCTTAGCTAAAACAGGGGCATACTAATCACTTTAGACAGAAAGGCGCTAATGTGCGCAGAGGGTTGGAAGGTCAAACAAAGTTACTGTGACTACGGTGAAAAAATGTCCTGTCTACGTTTATGCAAAACAACTGTAAACAACATCATTGACGGAGGGGTTAAAAGAATCGCTTCAGCCTGAACCGGATAACGGACCTTAGCCAAGTAATCAAGGTTATACTAATCACAATCAACAGAAAGGCGCTAATGTGCGCAGAAGGTCAAACATAATTACTGTGACTACGGGGAAAAATGTCCAGAGCTACGCTTTTACAAAACAACTGTAAATGGCAGCATCAATAAAGCTGAGTGTGCTGTTATCTGCATCAGTATGTCTACTCTTGTGTGACACAGAGGCCTACTTTCTATCTCAAAAATTATACACACAGCCTAAATGCTTACCGCCGTTCCTCAGTGACTCATTGAGGGGGACTCCTCGTCCCAAAGCAGTAGTAGCTGCTGGTGGAATGGGCGCGTAGCCCCGCTGGATGCTCCTTCTTTGCCAAGGAATAGCAAGCCTTAATTCACAAAGGACCCACCTAGAGATGGCCCGTTTGTGCACAACCTGACCTTTCATAGCGCCCATGTAGCCCACAAAGAGCTGGTCATCCACCCGGAATTGTTTGGTGCGATCCAAATGGAAGTGAAGCGCCCGTTTTGGATCCAGGCAAAGGAGCCTCTCCTCTTCTTTTGAAGGGTGTGGAGGCAGAAAAAAGGTGGGCAAAGTGATGGTTTGGCCAATGTGGAAGGAAGTAACCACCTTGGGAAGAAAGGAAGGTCTGGTTCTTAGTACAACCTTGTCTGGATGAGCAGCCAGGAAAGGAGGTTTTGAAGAAAGAGCCTGGAGCTCACTCACCCTGCGAGCAGAGGTGATGGCAACCAGAAAAGCCGTCTTTAAGGTAAGAAGACGAAGAGCACAGGTATGAAGTGGCTCTAAGAGAGTGCACATAAGGTAAGTCAGAACCAAGTTTAAGTCCCACTGAGGCATAACGATGGTAATAGGAGGAAAAAGATGAGTAATGCCCTTGAGGACGTGATTTACAACAGGAGACTTGAAAGGAGAAGGTTGATCAGGAAGCCTACGAAAGTCTAAAATGGCCAAGAGGTAGCCCCTAAGAGTGCCCAGAGCAGACCCCTGCTGGGCAAAAGAAAGAAGGAACAAGAGATCCTTAGACTTCCGATTCATGGTCCGGCAGTCGGAGCAGGACTTGGCATCATGGTCATGCTCCAAGCAAAGCAGGCACATGCAGTGCAGATCCATCACCAACATCAGTCGTCTACAGGTACCGGAAGCCTTGAAGCTGGGACCTCCCCGACGTGCACCAGGAGTGGAAGAGTCAAACTGTGTCCACAAAAGTCGGCAAAAAGTCAGTGAAAAAGTGACTGGAGGTACCGCTCTCTCCGGATCAGCCCTGGCTGGCGCGAAAAAAGAAAGAACTGACGTCAGCCCTAGGGCGGCATCTAAGTAGCTACTGCGACGTCATCCCAGCGACCACGACGCCAACAACTAACGTGGAGCCGACCGACGCCACCTTTTGACCTGTAAGGGTACTGCTGATGAAAAAATGTCTCTGGATCCAGTATAACGCCCGGGGGTAATTCTAAGGTAAGGAATCTATAACAAACCTATGTTTCTTACAGATATATCATTACCGAAGGTAAGTAACTTGTATTTTGGGAATCTGTTCAAGAGGTGAGGACTCTGCAGGTAGAAGTATCCATCTGAAGAAAAAGTTAGATGCTAAGTGGTCTTTGAAACACTGCACAGACCTCCAAGTGTTTGGTAGATGCACAGCTTTTGGATGAGTGGGGTCTGTGAAATTGTCGAGGCGCTAGCAGACTGGCAGAGTTTGGTGGCAAGTTCGGTGTTGGTCCTCAGTTCTCGCTGTGACTGCTTTTTTTGTCCTCCTTTTGTTTTTGTTCCAGGTAGACTTATCCATCTCTCTCTTGTCGGGGGGACCCCTACATACTGAATTTAGGAGCATTTAAGGGTGTGTAAGGTGTGAGAAGTTGGCCTTGTATATGATGTTCACTATTCTAGTGAACACCTTGCACCAGTCCAAACAACCCTTATGGAGATGGTTGTAAGTCAACCTTATAGACCAGCTATCCTAGTGGTAGCGTGGACAGAACAGTCTTAGGCTAAAAGACTCTTGAGGGCATGTAAAGCCAGCTGTTTTACCATATGTAACCCCTTGAATACCAAATGAACGGACACCACACAGGATAAATATAAAATATATATGTATTTATTTACTAACACACTCCTCTGAACTCTTTATGAGATCAGAGGCCAAAGCACATAACAAGTTACTTAGTCAGAATACGTTAAGTTGCACAATTTACAGTTAGGCCCCATCCCGGGGCGAAGCTAACCATATATTAAGAAAGTAGTATAAGTACCACATCACGAGAAAAAGAAAGGCCTAGGACCTAGGGAATCGCTGGGGCTACACTATCTGAACCTTAGTTAAGAAGTAGGAGGCCCACAGGCGGCGCGTGCAGTGTCAAATGGTTGTATCAAAAATACGTATACTTTATATAAAAGATATGTTCAAGCAGGATTATCACAAGACCATGTAACATGTAACGGTTTGAGGCCACCAGATTATATTAGGCAAGAGTTAGTCTTTAAATGTTCGTTGTTCAGCAAGGTACGATGACAGGGAAATAAGAACGTTGCGGACCCTGGATCCGATGTGAACTCGGGACGGAGTTCAAGTGTACCTTGCTTGTGGAAGTCCGAGGCGTTTCAGGCGCGGCTGGTGAGGGCGGACTCCGAACGAGGCCGACGGTTCTCCAGAGGGTCTCTCCGGCTCAGGGCCCCCTCGAGGAGCGAGGTGGAGGAGTTAGACTGTGGAGGGTTGCGGCGATCCGGGGTCGATGCAGCTCACGGGGCGAGGCACCGTTCAGGCCTGCGGGACGTACTACTTCTTAGCACGCCGGGTCGTACTCGTGGATCTGTGAGGGGCGTCACGTTCTCGGGCAGACAGGGGCCACACCGGGCTTCCGGTACCACTGTACGGGGAGGCCTTTCTTGGGGTGCGGCACGGGTCTTTGTATGCAGGAGGACAAAGCGAGACAGTCGGGTACGTTACGACGTACGGACCGTCCGAGGCTGTGGAATGCTCTCCGGGCAGATTCCGGCGGGAGAAGAGGAGAGGTGCACAACGCGCTCCGTTAGCGGTGAGGTGACAGGAGAGCGGGTGGCCCGGCACTGAAGCAGACAGCGACTCAGGGATGAGCGGGGCTCTCTACGGCGGGGCGACCAGGCTCCGAGCTGTCACGACCTGGGAGGGGGCGGAGGCACCCGAGTCACAACTCCGGCGAGGGAATAAGAACTAAGGCCCAACAGCAGACGGGCACAAGCAGATAGAACTCAATGGTCCTGGGGTTCCGTTCAGGGGGCAAGCTCTCGATCAAGCCCTTGGAGATCGTTTCAGGCACAAGTCTACAAAGTCCTTTCTGGTCCTTTCCTCTCCGTTCTCAGCAAGGCACCACTGCAGGCCAGTCTTACAGGATTCAGACCGGTTTCCGTCCTTCAGCTTCTCTTGGTCCTTCTAGTCAGGCAGAGGTTCATCGTGGTCAAAACTGGATCTGATTTGTAAGGAGCGGAGCTCCTATATTTATACTGCGATTCTTTTGTCTTTGCAGGCCAGGGGGCCTGAGGCTAGTTCAACCCAGTTTTGGAGTACTCTGTTTACAGGAAGCTGCCGTCTTCTTTCAGAGTGCGGGCAGAGACATCAGACGCTCCGCAGGAGGTGGAGCCAGCATCGTGGTGGTGGAGCACAACCCTATTCAGAGTCAAGGACTACTCTGCCCACCCATCCTGGTGTAAGCCCCCTATTCACCACCTGGGGGTCCCAACTGTCCCCGGGAATCTCCCAGCCCTGTCACTCACACCAACCCAGACAACAGATACACATCCTGGCAGAGGCGGGCTAAATAGTTAGGCGCGCAAAGGCTATCTTTCTAAAAGTAGCATTTGCCAACACAGGATATTAAAATAAACCTTACTAAAGGAAGTATTTTATTATTCTGAGTTCAGGCATACTAAACTCGACATGCCACCGTGTACCCTGAGTCTGCCGTGACTATAGCGTGTAATAGTTCCGACAGCTCATCTTGGCCTAAGAGAACCGGTAGCCCTTCCATAGTGAAGAACGAAAAGGGGGGTAATTGACTACGAGGACATGCCACACTCTAGGCTTGTCCTACCTTACGCTTCAATGCACCCTGCCCGTAGGCCTACCATAGGGGTGACTGATATGGAGGTTAGGGAAGGTTCAGGGACTGGCAAGTGTGGGCACTTGCGCAGTCAGCGTGACAGTACGGGACTGGACGCGGGGTCTGCAATGGCGGACCCGAGTCATGTCTTACGAGGCCGCTTCTGTGGGTGGCGCAACCAGCGCTGCAGGCCCACCAGCAGCTTTTGTATCTACAAGCCCCGGCACTCTTCGTGCCCGTTACGGGGGACTGACAGTAAACCAAATAAGCCAATCGTGGAAATCAATTGCACATATACTTTACATTGGGAGCACTTGCACTGCGGCACGGATTGGCCGTGGCGCAGTGCCCTGAGCATCGAACACCAGCAAAACATCTGAGGCACATCAGCAAAAAAGAGGAAGGGAGACTCACGCCAAGGTGCCAGGTCTAACATGTACCATAGGTACCCAGGGCATAGTTGCATCCAAGGCCTACCAGGGGCTGCAGCATGTATTATGCCACCCCTGGCTGGCCATCCAAACTGACACCACAGGCTGATCACTCAGCTTGGGCAAGGTGGTGTAATCACCCCTTGCTTAGATATAGTATACCTATATCTACCCTTATATATAGACACATATGAACCTATAAGTCACTCCTATGGCAGGCCTTAACAATCCTGGATGCAGAGTGCTTGGTTTTATGTGAGAGAGTGCTCTGGCATGAGCTGAGCCCCTCTGCAGCTTTCGGAACCATGTCCTTATAGCTGTTCTATTATATAGCCATACCATATACTCTTAAGTGCATTATAATCCTCGCGGTTAATGCTAACTTTGGTTTGGCTGCATCAAAACATGTTGTGTAAGGTGTCATACGCTTTGGAATACTACCCCGCCGTCAATTCTGGTGGCGGGGGTAGCATTCCACCCTTCTAGAGGGAGAAGACATGTTGGTTACTGCTTTACCAGGTTAAAGGTAAACAGAGCCTCAGCATCACAATATGGATGCTGCTGACACAGACACGAATCTGACCCCCTGCTGCTGGACGAAACTCCGGCAGGGGAGGCCTGGACAATAGGTTTCCTGCCTTGGGATGTGCTAGCACCTCCCCAGACAGGCTTTTCGTGTATTGGGGCAGGGAGGGCTGCAAAATGAGACACTGCCTGGGGCACACAAGGTGCTCCATGCATAGCCCGGCTCAAACCAGTTGCTGAGGCACTCCAGCCCCAGCTCTGGCGCGAAACTGGACAAAGAGAAAGAGGTGTAACCGCCCCCTTCCCAGGTTCCACCCATAGGAGGGACCTAGCAGGTAATCCAGCCCCTTAGTTTGGTATAAAGTTAGGAGCGGAGTCTAGAGACTTTAGATTATCCTGGAAAGAAACTCTGAAACAAAACTCCTGGACCTTCGACGTTCCATATCGACTGGAAGACTGAAGACATCTCCCTTGTGGTCAAGGAGTGACCACCCTGCGCAAACAGGCACCATCAGTAACTTGCTGGTTTGCTTTGTCGGCGCTCCCGCAGGAACCCGGAGACTTAGCGACGCAGGAACTGGACTTCCAGACTCCTCTGACTCCGACCCACATCCACAGCAAAGCTGAGACCCGTGGCGGACACGAGAAACGTGGGACTGGACATCCTGGTCTACCTGCTTTTTGCTACCTGTGAAGCTTCTGAGGTACCCTCAAAGTTGTGCATTGGGGTTTGAGAAGCCTCAGACCCGAGCAGCATTTGCATCGAAGCTCAGCCCTCCACACTCCACGAGTGCCGCGTGGGGCCTGCACCTGCATTTCAGCTCGACGCGTCTTCGCGGTTGCTAGCCCGTTGGCTAGTGAGCCCTCTGAAGACATCTTTATGAAACTACACCGCTTGCGTGGTTGCTCCGGTCTTGCTCCAGCTTCCTTCCAAAAGAGAAGCTCCTCAGACCTTGCTTGTCTGAACTGAAACGAATCTTCACATCCTGCGTGGGTTGTGGTTACCAAGGCTTTTTGGGTCCAATCCGGATACCGACAACGCAGTCAACTAGAGCCTTCGTGGTACAGCTCGACTCCAGCTCCTGGTCGTCGTCGACGCCTCCTGGTCCTCGTGGTTGCAGAGACAAGCTTCACCTCTTCACCTGTTTGCATCGCGACATCGCCTGGTTCCTTCCTGGTTCCATCCTGGTCACTGGCTGGTGACCAAGACTCTGTCCCCTCTGCTTTCAGGTTCTTCAGTTCCTTGATCCATCCTTGGATCCACCCAGACACTCTTCCTTCGGCCGCCTGCAGCACTTCTTTTGCAGGTCTCCATTGAAAGCATCGACGAAACCCGACACGAAAAGACACCTATGCACCCGGCTTCCCTGGGTGAGGTAACTTGTGTACTCCGGTGCTCCCGTGGGTATTGACTATCCAAGTGTCCTAGTTTAAGAGGGTTTTATCGTAGTCCACTCGGAAGTGTCCCTAATCAGTAACTTTGTAACTTGTTCGTTCTCCATTGTAAGTCAAAGGTAGCTTGCGTCTGTGTTCCCACACTGCACGCATCTCCCGTGGGTCTCCTACTTCCAAACCCTTGGTTGGTCAGTGTAGCCCCAGCGATTTCCTAGGCCCTAGGCCTACTCACCTTTCCTGAAGTGGTTCCTATACCACTTACTTAGTATGTGGTTCGTGAGGCCCCTAGGGCAGAATTGTATTTGTGCAACTTATAGATGCTTATTGAGTAACTTGTGCTGTATCTCGAACTCTGACCTCATAAAGAGTGCAGAGGGGTTGTGTTAGTAATAAATACATATATATACCTTGTGTGGTGTCCTTTCATTTGGTATGCAAGGGATTATATATGGTAAAACAGCTGGCTTCACATGCTCTCTGAAGTTTTAGCCTAAGACTGCTTTGTCCATGCTACCACTAGGATAGCTGGTCTATAAGATTGACTTTACAACCATCACCATAAGGGTTGTTTGGACTGGTGCAAGGTGCCCACTAAAATAGTGGACATCATATACCAGGCCAACATCTCACACTGCCAATCCGGGTTTCAGCCAATTCTTTTACAGAATATTACCATATGATGAGAGTTCAGGAACAAGTCTAGGTTTGCTGGTGTACATCTCCCAAACTTGTGATTGATCCTCTTTGGCAGATGAGCTTATTCCTCAAAACTCTTACTGTCTACTGTTAGGCTACCTTTCAGTAGAAAACATATCTGTGGTAAGAGGAATCCATTAGAACTTTATGCCACGTTACGTTAATTACCTTTTTTTCTGATGGATATCTTTTTGCAGATGCTTTTTCACTCTCTTTTTTTCTCTCGCTGAGAATTATTTGCTCTTCACAGATGTGTTTTCCTAGTTATATGGTTGCTTAGCTCTGTCTGTTTCCTCTAACGCTTTTTTTGTCTTCAAATTATTTTAGGTCCGTGATGCACTGTATCAAGATATCCTTGTCAATGATCTTCCTAATCTTTTGGAGTATGGAAATCTAGCTGCCTTAACACAGCTGTGGTGTACTGGACAGATCACTAATTTTGAATACCTGACTCATTTGAACAAACATTCTGGTCGTTCTTTCAATGATCTCATGCAGTATCCAGTATTCCCATTCATTCTTGCTGATTACACCAGTGAATCACTTGACATGAGTAATCCAGCAGTATTCAGGTAATTTGAAATTTGAGTAATAGGTAAATGAAGTCTCATTAATTAATAAGAAAGTATTGCCTCGTTAATAGATGTCTATAGTAATGGCTAACTGTATGTCTTTCAAATATATATATATATATATATATATATATATATATCAAGAACCTTCTTCCTCACAAGAAAAAGCAGGAACCCCGGGGCAGTAGTGGAAGCTCTTTATTTTGCGTGTTGTGGCGAATGCAGCATTTCTGGCTTGGATGTTAGCCGTCATCAGCGCCCGAAGCTTCCCACGAGTTCCAGCAGCACTCTACTAGTCAATCCCACCCCTCTCGGCCTGGCAGTAAATAGGCCCGCTCCGCCCCCTGGTTAATGTTCGCACACCTGTGTAAGTTTCCCTTCAGTCTTGGGAAACTACTGGTCCCAGAATCCCCAATGTCCGGATTCTTGGAGGTATCGCTCGGGGGAAAAAATCAACACCCGCGGTGGATTTGCGGGGGTGTGGATTGCAGGGTGAATGGAATTGCTCCAGCTTCGCAGAACGCAAACAAAGTTCTTCCTCTGGTCCCCTCTCTCCGCCTCCGCTGTAAAAATCCGGCGATGCATACAACAGGGGCTGCATGACTGTGCACACCGCCCTGCGTACGGTACCATGACCGCACTCCTGCCTCCATTCCTCCAGACTACACAGCGGGCTCTGAACCTTCCTATATATATATATATATATTGATACTTGTATAGCGCACTACTCACCCGCAAGGGTCTCAAGGCGCTTGTACGAATACCGCTGTGGAACCCATCCTGGCTTTCCCTGTGAGGTGTCCACTCCTGGTCACCCCCAAGGTGGAGGCCAGGCATCCTTTGTGTTGTGGGGGCCGTTGTGGAGATTAAGCAAGCTATTGCCCAGAGTTGCAGAGTGGGACTCCATGATTGGAATATGCACCGAGGCGAGAGTTATCAGGTCCGTGGAATTTTGAGCCCAAGACCCGGCGAGGCGGGGAATTGAACCCTGGTCCCGGGCTAGACCTCTGCATCAGGGTCTGCTGCTCTAACCATTGAGCCACACTTCTCCATATATATATATATATATATATATATATATATATCTTTCAAAATACCTTCGAAGTAATGACCTTCATATTTTGAAGTTCTATTGGTTGAGAATTGTATTTTGATACGAAGCTCCGCTTAAGATTAAGTATTTTTGGTCATTCTTAAATTATTGTAGTGATGTATTTTGTAGCTTTTATGACTTTTTGTGATCTCAAATAAAGCTTATCTTGACTTGACTTGATTATTAAGTCATGCATTCCATGATATTAGGCTTGGAGAGCCACATGTTATAATAGGCTGACTGTCAGGAAAGGCTGTTGGACTAAAAATGGGAATGTTGGTGGTTTCTCCAAGATTTTAACTTTTTTTCAAATGTTATCCAGTGATTTCTTTTAAAGCACACTGTTTTATGTGCTGACAATTTTAATACCTCCTTATTTTTTCCATTGGAAAAGTATAAAACATCTTTTGCTTTTGACTCTTTGATTAACTCAGTAGCAGGGGCCTAGTTCTCAATAGTGCACTAGGTGTAGTATTTCTGTAGTAGGGGATCTCTGTGTATAGTCATAATCTAGTGAATAGTCCCGCTCATGTGCGGGGACCGCGGAGCAATCAAAAATAATCTCTTAAGCTGTCTTCTGTGCAGTTCTGCATAGACACTTAAGAGAGAATTAAATACAAATAATGCAGCCTATACATGCAAGACTACACTGTCCAGTACTTCAACTAGAAATGCAAAAGATATTCCACTAATATCATATTCAGCACAGTCTGCCAGGTTTCACCCATAGAAAAAACTTCCCCCCTCACCAAATCCTTGGAATGATAGAGAGGAAGGGATGGACAAACAAGCCCCCCATAGGCTGCCATTATGTGGCTTAAAAAGGGATACCGTGCCTTTAAGGAAACTTTCCAGAACTCTCGGTATCCCAGAATGCACAGCAACTCCCTCCACTTTCCGTTCTTTTTTCCGGTTCCTGCTAGCAGGACCCTGGAGCATTGAGCTCTCCTTTTTTTTGGGTGTTTTGTCAAATTTTTTGCACTTTTCAAGTGTTTAGAGTGTTTCACTCGACGTGTTTTTGTTCCTTCTTCCCTTTGCTAGAGTTTTCTGGTGAGTTTGGCCACTCATTTGTCAGATATGCCTTCCTTATTTGACAAATGCCCTGAGTGTGTCAGGAAGAAGGCCAAATCTGATCCACACAGGGTGTGTATCCTCTGTCTCCCTTCTTCTCATGTCCCTGTGGAGTGTGAGATATGCCAGCAGTTCTCCAACAGGACCCTGAAGGACAGAGGGAAGACTCTGCTCCGAGGACTGGAGCAAAGAAGACAGCAAGATCAAGGTGGGTCTGGGCATGGAGAGGCCTCTTCCTCTGCCCGTACTTCGGCCTCAGGGGGGCTCCCCAGGAAAGAGAAGACCAGAAAATGACCCAGGTCTCCGTCGATAGTCTCGATGTCGGCGTTAAGAGGGATGACCACCGTCTGCTCCCCGTCTCCCCAGGGCTCTGGTTCGAAGTGACGTCGTCGTTTGACGTCGAGGGGAGTGACGTCGAGACCACGGACGAGGTCGACGTCGAGGACCGCTTCGTCGTCGAGACACCATCGACGTTGTGTAGGTTCTGGAAGACACCGGCGCTCGCCGTCGAGGCGACACCGCCGTTCGGCGTCTACTCGACGTTCGTCGTCGAGACGAAAATCTTTGATGTCGAGAAGAGGAAGATGATCGACGTCGAGAAGAGGAAGATCATCGACATCGAGAAGACGATCATCGACGTCGAGAAGACGATCGACGCCGAGGCGCTCGATGTCGAAGAGGGGGTCAGCGTCGAGCAGGAGAAAATCGACGTCTAGGGGACGTTCTAGGACCAGGACGGAGTCCCAGGGCTCTGTAGTCTGCTTCCACGAGCCCATGGTCCCGGCGGCGCAGTCGCTCGTCCACGAGGTCGGCCTCTAGGTCACCCCCATCAAGGCCGGCGCAGAAAAGAAGAGTGGTAGAGTCTCCGAGCTCGGAGTACTCCCAGATCTTTTCGCCCTCACGGCCCAGGACGCCTATGCCTCTACCGTTGCCCAAGGACACTCCTCCACGTAATCCTACACCTCCACCGCCTCCTGTCCCTCCCCATAAACCTCCTCCACCGCCACCTCCACCAAGGTCTCTCTCCTTGCCTCATCTCCCGACACCACCTACGGGGCTTCCACGTCCTAGGCTCCCTCCTTTACGGCTAGTGGACAGACCGAGGCCAAGGAGGTCGAGATCTCGCTCCAGACGGAGGGACAGATCCAGAAGTTACCGTCGTTCTTCCACACAGTCCAAACGGTGCCACAGGAGGGACAGGTCAAGGTCCCGCCACACTGACTCGTCCAGTGCCTGGAACTATTCGCCTACATTGTCGGACTCCCCTCGGACGAGGGTGTCTCCAGTAGACGACATTGTCTCCTTCCAAGAGGTGTTGTTACGCGGGGCGGGTAAACTGGGCATTACACTCACCGTGCCCACGCCATCGACTTCAGTCATCTTCGAGACCCTGCATAAGAAACAGCTGTCTCGCCCCTTGTTGCCCTTGGTACCAGGGCTGGAAGAACCTGCCATGAAGCTCTTCCTCACCCCTGCCTCTACAAAATAGGCACCTTCCAGGCTGCAAAGGAAATACAGGCCCCCGGACTCAGACCCGGCGTTCCTTCGCTCGGACCCTTTACCGGACTCGGTGATAGTGCCGGCGGCGAGAAAATAGCACTCCACCGCCCCGTCGTCGACGGTACCTCCTGACAAGGAGAGCCGCTCGATGGACTCGGCCGGCAGGAAAGTCTGCGGTACGGCCTTCACCTCTATGAAGGCCGCGAGTATCTCGACTCTGTTGGGCCGTTACAACCGGGCCTTATGGGAGTCCCTACAGCAGTTCATGGAACACCTTCCCAAGGACAGAAGGGAGGATTTCCAAGAGATCATTAATGAGGGGATGATGGTCTCCAACCAGGTGATAAGCTCGGCTGAGGATTCCTCGCTCTTGGCAGCCCACGGGTACTGCCATGGGATCAACCTGCGTCTGATGTCACTGAAGCCAGAGGCGCAGCAGAGGGTCGCCAACCTACCATTTTCAGGAGCGACCCTGTTCGGCAAACATGTGGATGAGGAGATGGCCCGCATGAAGGTGGAGGCTGAAACCCTGACGGCAGTCGAGGTGGAGAAGCCGAAGGAACAGAGGAAGACCTTCCGCCCGTTCCAGAGGTGTTACGGTGCGCAGGGCAGAGGGCAAGGTCGGCAGGCTGGACAGCAGCAACAGCAGCAGCAGCAGTACCAGCGGCGGCCGTTCCAGAAGCGCCAGAGAAGCAGAGGTGGTCAGCAGTCCTCCTCCGTGAACAAGGGCCCGGCCGGGTCTAAGCACTGAGGTGCTACTTCCCCCTCTTCCGTTACCCGCTCCGGTGGGGGAAGCATACAAAATGACTTGGCAGAGTGGAGAAAAATTACTCAGGACAAGTGGGTGCTGAATATTGTTTGCAATGGATACAGTCTTCGTTTTCTCAGCCCGCCTCCAGCGATTCCACCGGTTTGCTCGCAGTTCCGTTTGCTCCAGCTCCAGGCGGAGGCAGATACCCTGTTAAGAAAAAGGGCGATCGAAAACGTCCCTCTGTCTCAAAGGGGAAAGGGTCTTTACTCACGCTTCTTTCTGGTGCGCAAGAAAGACAAGAACGCGTTCAGGCCCATTCTGGATTTGCGACAAGCAAACAAATGGATTCGCAGGGAAAAGTTTTGCATGCTGTCTTTGCACCAGATTTATCCTCAGCTGCAAAGGGGAGACTTGCTTTGCGCGATAGATCTGCAGGATGCGTACTTCCATGTGCCCATTTCACGGAAACACCGGAAGTTCCTGCGCTTCCAGGTCGGCACCAGTCACTACCAATACACCATACTCCCATTTGGACTGAAGTCTGCGCCCATGACTTTTTCAAAGTGCATGGCAGTGGTGGTGGCACAACTGAGAAAGAACAAGGTGTTTGTTTACCCTTACCTGGACGATTGGTTGATCAAAGCCTCCACCTTCCAGGAAGCGCAATTGCACTTCAACAGGACGGCCGTTCTGTTGACCCAGCTGGGGTTGCACATAAACATGTCCAAGTCTGTCCCGACTCCGGTCCAGTGCCTACAGTACTTGGGAGCCTCCATCAATACGCTGTCAGCAAGCGTGTCTCCTTCGGAGGAGAGACGCTTATCGCTCCTTCGGAAGGCTCAGGCTCTCATAGCTGTTCCATCTACACAAGTGAGGGAGGTGTCTTCTCTACTGGGGTCGATGGCCTCTTGTATCTTCCTCACTCCACATGCACGCCTACACATGTGGCCGCTGCAGTAATGTCTGGAGGATCAGTGGGACCAGAGGCGAGGGCACTGGGACGACAGGATACGACTGTCTCTGCACGCCCAGCAGTCCCTGAGATGGTGGTGTTCGGCAGAGAACCTCCTCAAAGGGATCCGTTCCACAAGGACATTCCCACTCAGACTATCATGACGGATGCTTCTCTCCAGGGCTGGGGAGCGCATTCCGGACAGTTACAGATCCAAGTAACATGGTCCCCGACGGAGTCCACGTACCACATCAATTTCCTGGAACTCAGAGCTGTTCACTTGGCGTTGAAGGCCTTTCATCCGTCCTTCCAGACCAACTCTCTGTTTGTACAGACGGACAATACGACCACGATGTATTATCTCAACAAGCAGGGGGGCTCGAGATCGCACACACTGTCACAGGAAGCACAGGCGATCTGGCACTGGATGCTAGCCAGAGGACTGACGATAACGGCTACCCATCTGCCAGGTGTGCAGAATGCTCAGGCGGCCGCACTCATCAGACTGGTCCAGGAAAACCACGAGTGGGTCATAAATGACGAAGTGCTCGAAGACGTCTTCGCCAGGTGGGGCACTCCAGACCTGGATCTGTTCGCCACTGGCGCCAACAGCAAATGCCGAGACTTCGCATCCAGGTATTACCAGCAGGGGACTCTGGGAAATGCGTTATGGATCAACTGGTCGAACAGCTTTCTGTACGCTTTTCCGCCCATTCCCCTGATTCCGGCGGTGCTCATCAAGCTGTCCCAATCCAGGGCGCGGATGATCCTCATTGCTCCGGAATGGCCCAGACAGTGGTGGTTCACGGACCTGCTTCACCGGTCTCTCCTTCCTCACATACGGCTGCCATGCCGGCCGGACCTTCTCACGAAGTTGGGGGGGCAGATGGTGCACCCCAACCTCTCGTCTTTGAGTTTGGCGGCATGGCTCCTGAGATAGTGCAATATGGCCATTTGAATCTTCCTGAAGATGGTATGGACATACTGAGGGAGGCTAAGCGTCCTTCCACTAGGACTTCCTATGCTTACAAGTGGAAGAGGTTCTGCATCTGGTGCACGTCCAAGAACTATGATCCGACGACATGCAAGGAAGATGTCATCCTTCCATACCTTTTGCATTTGGCGCAGTCTGGACTTAATTTCCATTCTATTAAGGTTCATCTCGCTGCGCTGACTGCCTACAGGAAATGCCCTTCACAGACATCCTTCTTCCAGATTCCTGTGATAAAGGATTTTTTGGAAGGCTTAAAGAAAGTGTTTCCTCCTGTTCGGCTTCCTTCGTGGGAGCTGAATGTGGTGCTGTCCAGATTGATGAAAAAGCCTTTTGAACCTATCCATAAGGCTTCACTGCAGCACCTGTCCTGGAAGGCGGCGTTCCTCGTGGTCATTACATCGGCCCGCAGGGTGAGTGAATTTCAGGCATTGTGTTGCCAGGAACCTTATACTGTATTTCATGCTGCTAAGGTTGTGATGCGTACTCACCCTAAGTTCCTTCCTAAGGTGGTTTCTGATTTTCATGTTAACCAGACAATAACTTTGCCTACGTTTTTTCAGAATCCTTCCACTCCAGCGGAAAGATCTCTTCATTCCCTGGATGTCAGAAGGGTGTTGAAATTCTAACTGGATAAAACCAAGGATATTCGTAGGTCAGACCAATTGTTTATCAACTATGGGTCGGTCAGGACTAGTCTTGCTACCTCTAAACAGTTCATCTCTAGGTGGATTGTGTCCTGTATCCAGTTATGTTATCAAAAGGCTAATAAGACCTTAGGGGGTAAGCCTAAGACTCATTACACCAGGGACAAAGCGGCTACTACAGCTTTGCTCTGTAATGTTCCCATTGCAGACATCTGCAGGGCTGCCACGTGGAAGTCGGTCCCTACCTTTGCGAAGCATTACTGTCTGGACTCTGATGCCAGAGCAGATGCTCGGGTTGGGCAGGCTTCGTTACGAAATCTGTTTGCACAGTAGTGGTTTTGTCTTTTTCCTCCACCGCCGGTTTGGTTGTGGGGATGGGCTTGCCATTCTATTCACTAGATTATGACTATACATAGAGATCCCCTACTACAGATGGAGTAGTTTCTTACCTGTAACTCCAGTTCTGTAGTAGGGGTATCTCTGTTATAGTCATATACACCCGCCCTCCTCCCCGGTGGAGAAAAGGATGGAATATTGAATGCTACAGGTCTAGCTTTATACACCTCCAAAAAGAACTGAAAGTTGGGGGAGTTGCTGTGCATTCTGGGATACCGAGAGTTCTGGAAAGTTTCCTTAAAGGCACTGTATCCCTTTTTAAACCACATAATGGCAGCCTATGGGGGGGCTTGTCTGTCCATCCCTTCCTCTCTATCATTCCAAGGATTTGGTGAGGGGGGGGAGTTTTCTCTATGGGTGAAACTTGGCAGACTGTGCTGAATATGATATTGGTGGAATATCTTTTGCATTTCTAGTTGAAGTACTGGACAGTGTACCCTTGCATGTATAGGCTGCATTATTTGTCTTTAATTCTCTCTTAAGTGTCTATGCAGGACTGCACAGAAGACCGCTTAAGAGATTATTTTTGATTGCTCCGGGGTCCCCCCACATGAGCGGGACTATTCACTAGATTATGACTATAACAGAGATACCCCTACTACAGAACTGGAGTTACAGGTAAGAAACTACTCCTTCTCTGGCGCAGTAGTCCCCACTTGTACTATTTTTTTTTTTTTAACAACTGAACCTGGGTGTAAGGGGGGCATTTTTCTTGCTTGCATTATGGCAAATAACACTCTTGATAGGCCACTATCCAATGGATCATTTTGCCCTTTGGATGCTTGGGTAACTGCTACTAAAAAGTTATGTTTTACAATATTTCAGCATCCCATATTCAATTTTTTTAGACTTGTGATATCCCCCAGTATTCATATAGTATGCATTCTGCTGTTAGTGTCGTTTGCAGAGTTAATTAGGAGATTAGAAGACTTCTGCATTAGAAAAATGCAATGTATTAACCAATGCACGTGCTGCATCAACATACAGATTCGATAAAAGTAGTGCTTTTTTCATAGTTCTAAGAGGTTGGGGGCAATTTTTATACCTTTTTTTTTGAGGTCTTTCTGCAATGGTTTTTTTAGGCACTTCGGTTATCTTTAATACTATGTAGATATTTCTCATATTAGTAATTTTCCTTAGATTCATTCATAAGCACCCACTCATTTCCTAGATTTTGATTTATTTAACATAATCCAGTGAAAACACCTTTGATGCATCACAATAACCACACACACTAATACAAGGACACCCTTGAATTACTGCAAAGCTTTTTTTCCAGAGTACAGAATCCAAACAACATGGCCTCATAGTGTAATGGCGGTGTTAGGTCTGGTACCATTGGTGTGAGACTCCCTTCCATTTTTCAGGTCTCGCCTAGCGACGCAGCGTAGCTGCTCGCTAGCGAGATCTATTGTCGCTGACTTGCTTTGCGATGCGGGACAGGATAGTTGCACTCGCTTGAAAGACATCAGCTATGAACGCGTACGGCGGCGTTAGCTATAGTGGCAGGGCAGGACATGTGCACTGCGTGCAACATTTCAGTGTACTGCCTGATGCAGAGGTTCCTACCCAAGGGTTGTATCCATTTTTTCCTAGGAATTTTGTAGAGTGTGAAAAAAAACCAAACATGAGCAATATCCTTGTTTTTTCGTCAGCAGTACCTCTGCACGTCTGTAGGCGTCGTTGTGCAGCTCCGCCTGCGTCTTTGGCGCCGGGATGACGTCTTCGGAGCTACTTAGAAGCGCACTGACGTCAGTTTTTTCTTTTTCCGCTCCAGCAAGCGCAGATCAAGGAAGAGCTAGTACCCCCAGTCACTTTTTGACTGAGTTTTTCGAGGCCTTTTACCTCACCTTTTCGAGTCGCTCGACTCCTGGTGTCGTAGGGATGCCCGGTTTCAAGAACTGTGGGGACTGTCATCGCATGATGTCGGTGACGGACCCCCCACCACGTGTGTCTCTACTGCCTGGGGCGCGACCACGACCCCGACTGCCGGGCCATGGTGCCAAAGACTTTGCGGGAGCGGTCCCGAAAGTTGCTTGAAGTCAGGCAGTCGGCTCCGCACCGCTCGAGGTTCCGGTCCCATGGGAGGTCGAGGGACCGGTCGCAGAGTCGTCATCACCATTCTTCTGGATCTAAGTCTTTGCATTCAGGGTCAGGTAAGTTAAAGCATTCCAAGAAGAAGTCGAAGAAGCATTGCCACTCTTCTACTTCCCGTTGCGCAACGCGGCTGAGGGTGTGTGCGGTGCCACCCACGTGGGCCCGACGGGGGGTCCTGCTTTAAATTCTTCTGCCGCTCCGGCGTTGCCAGGGGCTCCGGCCCGACGCCACAGGCCCCCCAGGGATCCGTGATCGGACCCCGATCTACGCCGGTTGATCTCGTGACACCTCCTCCGGCGCCGATCTTCCCGGCACCGCTTCCGACGTCGCCCGCTCCTCGGGACAACGTCGTCCCCAGGTTCAGCCCGGACCTGAACACGGTGCCGGATTGACGTCCCCGATGACGATACCGATGCTGATGGGGCCTTTTGTGCCCTATGTCCGTCCTCCTTATTTTGAGCCTGTTCCACAGACTTCGTAGGAAAGGGAGCACTGGGAGGGGTCTGAGGACCCTCTAGCACAGGACTTTGCTTATAATGCGGACTGGGCAGAGGACTTGGGGGAGGCCAGTGGTCTTGACACTTCACCTGACCCTGGCATGCTGTGTCCTCCTTCCGTGGCTATGAAGGAGGGAGCCAGTTACACAGTGGAGTTGCGTAGGGCAGCCAAGGCTCTCCACCTCGAACTCCCTACGGTGGCCGTCAGAACTAACCTCCTGACAGAAGTGCTCCAACCAGCAGCTACCTCTTCGGAGCCCTTGCTGCCTTTTATTGAATCACTAACAGACGTTCTTTTGGGCACCTGGTCCAGGCCCAACACAGGGGCTCCCGTGGATAGGAACGTAGCCCGATGCCATCGACCGCCTACGGGCTAACACCTCTTCCTTACCCAACACCCCACCCCTGAGAGATTGGTTGTCCAAGCCTTAGCTTCCCAGAGCACGTTCCCTACCGCACCTCTAGATAGGGAATCCAAGAAGCTGGATCAGCTTGGCAAAAAGCTGTTTTCATCTGCCAGCTTAGGGCTGCGGTCGGTGAACCCTGCATGCCTCTTGGGCCATCATACCCACTCTCTGTGGGACACGGTTATGCAGGTGCTGCCCAACTGCCCGGAGGAGGCCCATGCAGTTCTTTCCCAGGTGATTGCGGCTGATTGGGATGCAGCGAAGTTCCCCATACGTGGTGGGTGGGATACGGCCGAATTACTGGGCAGGTCGATTTCCACAACAGTGGTGCTTCTTCGCCACGCCAGGTTGAGGACAACTGGTTCTATAGGGATGTCCAGAGCACCTTGATGGGCATACCCTGGGCATACCATGGTATTCGCCTTTTTGGCAGCAAGGTAGACAGTGCGTTGGAGCGCTTCAAGGACTCCCGGGCTACGGCCAAGTCCTTAGACCTGTCGGCCGCTCGGCCTCCTCTGCCTTCTGCTTTTCGCTCCTTTTGTGGCCACGGTAGGGGCGCCCCACAGCATTCGCAGAGCCACAGGAGCAACAACCTCAGCATGGTCGCGGACGTGGGAACCGTCGAGGCGGTTCAGGGAGCCTGTCCACCTCCACCTCCCAGCATCAGCTTCCAAGCCCTCCTAGTCCGACCTTTCAGGCCCATCAGTCACCAGTGGGTGGACGAATACGCCATCACCTCCCCCACTGGCCCACCGTCACTTCGGACAGGTGGGTTTTACAGATAGTCCGAAGGGGCTACTCCCTCCCCTTCCATACAACCCCTCCAGCCATGCCACCTCAGTACCACCGCATGTCAGGGGATCACTTGGCGCTTCTCCAGCAGGAAGTTGCGGCCCACTTGGCCAAGGGGGCCATAAAGCGCGTTCCGACGTCAGAAGTAGGTTGTGGTTGTTATTCCCACTACTTTCTGGCTCCAAAGAAGGACAAGGGCCTGCGTCCTATCTTAGACCTTCGGAACGTCAATCGCTTCTTCCAGAAGGGGAAGTTCAAGATGCTCACACTTGCTCAAATCTTGTCTGCCCTAGACCCGCAAGACTGGATGGTATGGTTGGACTTGCAGGACGCCTATTCCCATATCCCCGTCCTGCCTGCCCACAGACGCTACCTGCAATTCACGGTAGGCCAAGGGCATTTTCAGTTCACTGTGCTCCCCTTTTGCCTTACCAGCCCCCCTCGGGTGTTCACGAAAGTGATGGCGGTGGTCGCAGCTCATCTTTGCAGATCAGGGGTTTCAGTCTTCCCCTATCTCGACGTCTGGCTGTTGGAGGCGGGCTCACCCCAGGCAGTTGTCTCAGCTCCAGACTACAGCCAACCTCCTGCATTCGCTGGGGTTCTCCATCAATGTGCCGAAGTCTACCTGATTCCCTCACAGAAGCTCCTTTTCATCGGAGCGGTTCTGGACTCGGTGCAGTTTGTGGTTTATCCTCCAGAGCAGTGAGTCCGGGACATTCAGGCTATGATTCCGATCTTTCAGCCTCTGTCCCGGGTTTCGGTCAGGATGACGCTTCGACTACTGGGTCTGCTGGGATCCTGCTGGTGGATCATACCAGATGGCATATGCGGGCTCTGCAGTGGGACCTGATGTTCCAGTGGGCACAGCACCAGGGCAACCTATCCGATCATGTCCAGATCTTGGAGGGCACTGCAGGACAGTTGCAGTGGTGGCTCACAAATCGCGATTGGGTCAATGGCAGATCCCTTTCCTTTCCCCAACCGGAATATACAGTTGTGACAGACGCGTCCCTTCTGGAATGCGGCGGCCACATGGAGGAGGCGGAGATCAGAGGCCTCTGGTCTCCGGCGGAGTCCAAGCTCCACATCAACCTTCTGGAGCGTCGGACGATCCGGCTTACACTGAAGGCATTCCTTACTTCCATCATAGGGAGGGTAGTGCAGGTGTTTACCGACAACACCACCGCCATGTGGTACTGCAACAAACAGGGCGGGTGGGGTCGTGGACCCTTTGCCAAGAGGCTCTGCGCCTCTGGGCTTGGCTGGAACATCAGGCATGTCCCTGGTGGTTCAACACTTGGGGGTTTCCTTGAACACTATGGCGTACGAATTCAGCCGCCGGTGCATGATGAATCACGAATGGCGTCTGAACTCGGATGTGGCGCAAGGTCTCGTTCGGCAATGGGGAGAGCCTTGGTTAGATTTGTTCACCACCGAAGAGAACGCACAAGGTCATCACTTCTGCATGTTGGACTTTCAAAGGTGGCACTCGCTTGGCAACGCTTTTCATCGTGAGTGGAGTTGCGGTCTGTTGTACGCCTTTCCGCCTATACCACTTCTCCCCAGAGTGCTGAAGATCAGGCGCAACCGGGCCCAAGTCATTCTTGTGACAATGGACTGGGCTCGAAGAGTATGGTATCCCGAGCTACTCATTATGAACATCAATCCCCAGATCCTTCTGCCTCTTCTGTCGCAACAGCAGGGGACCGTTCTCCACCCGAACCTGTCCAGTCTCCACCTCCTTGCGTGGAGATTGAGCGGCGGCAGTTGACGTCTTTCTACCTGCCTCCTGAAGTCTGTAATGTTATCTTGGCAGCCCGGCGCCCCCTCCACTAAGACAGTATAAGCCTGCAGGTGGAATAGGTTTGTGGCATGGTGCACAGCAAAGGCATTGGATCCCTTTTCCGCCCCTCTTTCAGAGGTTCTTCTTTTTCTGCTCTCTTTGGCCCAGCAGGGCTCTGCTCTGGACACTATCAAAGACTATCTCTCGGCCATTTCCGCCTTTCTAAGGCTTCCAGATCAGCCTTCCCTTTTCAAGTCCCCCGTTGTAAATAGGTTCTTGAAAGGCATCACGCACATGTTTCCTCCTGTCCCTTTCGTGATGCCTCAACGGCCCCAGCAGCGCTTGGATGCCTGGCTTCACCTTGTGGGTGCCCAGGAGTGGACATTTCACAGGAAAGCCAGGATGGGTTCCACAGCGGTATGAATACAGCACTACGAGACCTCTGGGTAGAAGTGCGCGATATAAATACAAACACATTTACATTTACATTTACATTTACTTGAACCTTGTTCTTACCTTTCTGATGTGTGCTCCCTTTGAGCCACTTCATAATAATCCTCTAAGTCTCCTCACCCTAAAGACTGCTTTCTGGTTGCCATCACCTCTGCCAGTAGGGTGAGTGAGCTCCAGGCTCTCTCTTCTAAGCTTTCTTTTCTCTCTGTCCATCCGGACAAAGTTGTTCTAAGGACTCGTCCTACTTTTCTCCCAAAGGTTGTCACTGCCTTTCACATTGGGGAGACCATCACTTTGCCCACCTTCTGTCCGCCTCCGCATCCCTCAAAAGAGGAAGAGAGGCTCCACCGTCTGGACCCAAAATGTGCGCTCTCTTTCTATCTGGACCGCACACAACTGTTCCGGGTGGATGATTAGCTCTTTGTTGGCTACGTGGGTGCCAAGAAAGGTCAGGCTGTTCACAAGCGGACCATCTCTAGGTGGGTCGTTCTGTGCATAAAGGCTTGTTACTCCTTGGCTAAAAAGGAGCCTCCGGTGGGGTTGCGCGCCCATTCTACTAGGGCGATGGCAGCCACTACTGCCTTGGGAAGCGGCGTTCCCTTGCATGACATCTGTCAGGCAGCTATGTGGGCCTCGTTTTACACGTTTACTAAGCACTACTGCCTGGACAGCCAAGTCCGGAGTTACGGCTTTTTTGGCCGTTCTGATCTCCAGGACTTCCTTGTGTGATCTTGGTTCGCAGTCCCACCACCGGGGTTGGGATTGCTGGGGTATCTATTCTAAGGTAAGCTATCTTATCACTATGTGTTTCTTTCAGATGCACAAGGTACTTAGCTTTGGTAACAATATGTCTGTAAGAAACATTAGTAGTGATAGATTTCTATCCCCCCCTCACCCATCCTCCCTATTCTGCAAACTGATTTCTAAGGTCATTCCTTTCAGGACGCTAGTTTCTTGGCACCCGTGGTCAGTTTCTTGCATGGCTCTGCGTTCCTGGCGCGGAAAGTCGTTTACAGAACTGGTGTCAGCGCGCGTGGGAGCGTCTAAGTGGCTCTGACGACGTCATCCCGGCACCAATGGCGCACGCGGAGCCACACAACGCTGCCTACCGACGCGCAGGGGTGCTGCTGACGAAAAAACTTTCCAAATCCAGTCTGACGCCTGGCGGTAATTCTAAGGCGTCCCCAGGCATGAGACTGGATCCGGAAAACTTTTTGCAACAGCATTCCTGCACGCTGGCGCCGGGGCGACATCACGCGACTCCGCCCAGGCGTCGTCCGCGTACGTGACGTCAGCGAGGTCACATAAAACCCTCCCCGCCTACCTCAGTAACGCGGATCCAGTACTTTCTACGGGCCTGATTTGGGCCCTCTTTACTCCATTCGTTTGGTGGAACAGTGTGCGAATGCCTTCGGGCCTCAAAACTTGTACGTGCGACTGACCCACACCTCATCTGTATGTGGTGTTTGAGGGAGGATCACGGTACCGCCGACTGCGAGGCCTGTCAACATTTGAAGCCGAAGTCGCGTCATCTGTATGTGGTGTTTGGGTGAGCATCACGGTACTGCTGACTGTGAGGCCTGTCAACAGTTGAAGCCGAAGTCGCGGCGGGAGTGCCGCATGAAACTTCTCTCAAGGTCAACATCCTCCCCTTGGTCTGCTTCGGCGGACCGCTTCAGGGTTGATCGTGGTCGCCGTCCCCACCCTTCTCCGATGTCACGTGAGCGTCACTCCCCGGTGCGTGTCACAGTTTGTCCCCGGGCCTGGGTTCCGGCCTTCCGGGGGCGTGGACTCTCCGTGGGTAATGCGTCCCGCCTGTCGTCCTATCCACCGTTTCCCGGTGTTGGGGCGTCGAGAGTCCAAATGGAGACATACGCGGCGCTTTTGCAGGCCTCGCTCGCGTCTTCCCCACCTGGGGCGCCGACGGACCCCTCGCCTTGCGCAGGGCCCTCCGTGGCACCGCCGGCGGCTCCGGCCCTGGCGGGTTCGGATCCAGGCTTGGACGGTGTGGGGCTGTTGGGGTGCGGCTCCTCTGGGGCACCTCCTTCAGGCCACGGCGTCTCTGCTTCCCCGCAAACTCCTGCGGGATTCCCTGTGGTGTCATGGGAGGTCGCCGGGGCTCGGGTCGCATCCCGAGCCCCTCTCGGTCCCTTGGCAGGGTGGTCTTGTCGAAGGCCGAGGTGACACCGCTACGGCGCTGGCAGCAGCTGGACCGTGCAGAGTCACAGGGGTCGGTGCACCCTCCTCGTCCCGCTCCAGGTCGAGGCCGGGTGAAAACCCCTCGCCCCTCTCCGGGTCCTCTCGTCCTTCCCCTAGGCGGCTGTCTCGACCGGGGGCGAGTTGGAGGTGGAATCTTCCCTGGCACTGCCTCATGGATTGCCGAGCGATCTTCGCCTCATTCTGGGCCGTGGAGGGCCTTGGGTCACTCCCCGGGACCGTCTCGTTCCCCCACGCGGATGGCTACCTCTGTGGAGGTCAGGTCGGCGCAGTCCGGGGCCGGTTCGGCTCCAGCCCTGCTCCAGTCTCTGCTCCGGTCCCCGGTGCGGGACGGCTGGGAGGGACCTTGTCCGGCGACACCGGATGATGCCTGCGCTCCGCCTCAGGCATCGGACTCTACGGCTCGGCACAGGGTTCCTACCGCGGGTTCGTCTTCGGACGTTCCTTCTTCTCCGGAGGCAGCTTGTATCTCGGTGTCATCCTCCCCAGAGACTGGTCGCCATGTGGTGTCTTTTTCACTGGCGTCGAAGGATGGCTCTCCGCCCTTCCTGAGGCAGAGGTGTTCGTCGGAAGAGAGGCAGGTCCCTCATTCGTTGGCTCCTTCTGACTTCCAGATCTGGCCTTTGCCCGCCCCGCTTGGCCTTGGGGACGGCTGCCTTAGTTTGCATCCATCGCCCACGGAGAAGCTGCTTTCCCCGCCTCTGGGCCCTACGGAGGTGGGTGCAACCTTCACTCACGCAGTGTCCACGGCTGTGGGCGTCCTGTGTATGGGTGACCCGGTGGCTCATTTTCCGGCGAAACATCTATTGGAGGTCCTCCACAAGGGCTCTGGTGGGAGGGATATTCTGCTCCCCTTTGAAGGTTCCCTCCTTTCTTCCTTGACTGGGGCTTGAAGGCGTCCTGCCTCGGGGGACCCGGTGCCTCAGCATCTTCTGCACCAGCATCTCCTGGCGCCGCGTGACCCGGCGTGCTTTTCCCTCCACCCCTCGGCCTCAAGTCCTCTTTTGTGGACTGCTTTTCCCTCCCTGCCACCGCTGTTGACTCCGCCGTCCCGAGAGGCCCGCCGGCTGGACTCTTGGGGGCGCAACCTGTTTGCCTCGACCAGCACTACCCTGTGGGCTCTGAACACCTTTTGTGTGCTGGCTCGGGCCTCCTCCTGTTTGTGGGACTCGGCTGAGTCTCTGGGATCTGCAGCGTCCCAGGAGAGTGTTCAATTGGACTTACGGCATCATGCGTTGGATGGCCGGGAGCTTGCGGTGTTTATTCTCCGCTCTGCTCTGGACATCTCTGAGGTGCTGGGCCGGGCCATGGCTTCCTCAGTCGCTCTCCGTTGCCATGGTTGGCTTCGGGACGGGGTATTCCCTGAGAATATACGGGAGCGACTCATCGACCTTCCGTTTGATGGCAGCTTTTGGTTCCATGCCCTGGCCGACTCCGCCATCCAAAGGCTCTTGGCAGCGCTCTGTCCTCCTCCTCCTCCGCCTTATCATCCTCCGTCCCCTCCTCAGTAATTCCTGAATCGGGTTGATACTGGGCCTTCTTAGGCCAGTTGTTCTGGCTGTGGAGTGTGTTTTTGGGCCATTGATCCTTCTGGGACTCTGGCCTTGTTGGCTACTGGACTGCCCCTTTGTTGATTATGTGTTGGAATTGCTGCACAAACTTGACCCTGAGATTAGGCCTTCTGCTTGCTTGAGCTGCTTGTCAAGCCTTTCGCGTTTTTTTTTTTCCCGTGGCTCTTTTATTTGTTCCTCTGCTCCGAATGTTCTTCCAAAGAGGATTCCCATGTTTGGAATTATCGTACCCCGGTCATATGGCTTGCGAACTGCTGGAGGGTTCTGGTCGCCTTCGGGTGCCTGTTCTCCATGGCATTTGTGTAGGTTGTTTTTGCTCTTTGAGGTTGTGTGCGCGGCCACTTGTAGTGGTGTGCCCGGGCATTTCCTTCTTTCCCTGCTCCTATCCTGAGGTCTGGGATGCTCTTGTGCTCTCCCTTGCCAGTCGCTGCCTACTCGGTTTTCCTGGGGCCTCGGGCTGTTCCTCTACTTCTTGCTTCTGGCGGCTTGATTGCCGGCGCTTCTCTGGCTGGCCGGCTATTCTCCATCTGGAGTGGGTTTGCCTTCTTTTCCCTCATCTCCTTGGGCCCTCTAGGCTTCTTCTTCCGCTTTAACGGTCTTGGGCGTATATTATGTTGCTTTGTGGGGGAGTGGGATGCTTCGGCCTCTACGCCCTTGCCTTTGGTTCCTCTGCTTTGAGTGTACGAGCCTCTTCAGCTTTCTTTTCCCTCCTACATCCCTTTGGGGTCGGTAAGGTTCTGCTTGTGGGGGTTCCCCTTGCCTGGCAGGGACGAGGCTCTTCCTTGTCCACAGATCTGGTCCCCTAGGGGGCTCTCTGTTCTGTATTGGCAGGTGGGGTCCTTTTCCAGACCCTCCCTCCCAGGGGGATTGCTAGGGTATGTATTCTACGTGAAGGAATCTGCGGCTAGTAGTCTCTATCAGATGTACTAGTTACTTACCTTCGGTAACAATGTATCTGGTAGAGACGATTCTAGCCGCAGATTCCTTCACGGCCCGCCCTTCCTCCCCTATTCTGCGAGGACCCTTAGGTTGGTATTCGGTACTCGCCTCCCGGTGGGGGGCGGTATATCCTGTGAGTGCCTTCTTTGTTCGTGGCGGGTGCTCCGTCTGAGGGCGGTCCATTCCTCCTTGGTTCTTGGAGGATTGGGTCCCGGTGTTTCGGTGCCCTGCTGCTCTGGCTACTCCAGGTTAGGAGGATTGCTTTCTATCCCTGTCCTCCCTCCCTTCCCTTCCTTCCATTGCTATCCTCTAATTGGGGGTCATCTGGCCATGTCTTGCCCTTGTGGGTGGTTGCCCTCTATGATTGGGTCGCTTGGAGGTTTGTTGTCCCTGTCTGTCTTGGGACCGGTCCCCTTCCTTGCTCAGGATGGGGGTGGTAGGTTTACTACGTGTACCATGACCCTTACGCATATTCCTTGCCTGTGGGGCGCAGGAGTGGGAGGCTGTCTATATGCTGACAGGGTGGCTGCGCAGGGCTCTGCTTGCTCTTTCTTCTTCCCTGTCTTTGGGTTCTACGGTGTTGTCACTACTCTCTGTGGTGTTGTCAGTCACCGCTTCTTTCCAACTTTCTGCTTTTCGCACACACTTCCCATGCTTCCACAGTTTTTTATCTGCTGATTCCGCGTTGTGGTGCGGAAAAGTTCTCAGAAGAAAAGTGACACAGGCGTGCCGGGCCTTATGTGACCTCGCTGACGTCGCGTACTTGGACGACGCCTGGGCGGAGTTGCGTGATGTCGCCCCGGCACCCAGGGATGCTGTGGCAAAAAGTTTTCCGGATCCAGTCTCACACCTGGGGATAATTCTCCGTGAAGGAATCTGTGGCTACAATAATCTCTACCAGATACATCGTTACCGAAGGTAAGTAACTCGCACTACAGCCATTTTCGTTTTTCACTATTGCAAGGCTACCTGTTACCCATAGGCCTGAATGGGCAGTTTGATTATAACATCTTATAATCCTAACTGACCCAGGGAACATGGTAGAAATTCGAATTTAGTGTACATGAACTCCGAATGATAAAATACCTCTTTTAGTAAAGCTGGTTTCAACATTCTGTGTTTGAAAATACCACTTTTAGAAAGTAGGTATTTTCTTGCCTAACCATCCAACTTGCCTCTGCTAGCTTGTGTATTGTGTGTCTGGATTGTGAGTGACAGGGGCTGGGGTGGCTCCAAGAGACCGGGTGAGTCAGCACTGGGCTGAATAGGAGTCCTATAAACAAAGTGCTCCAGGACTGCACAGAACTGGTTTGGATTAGGTACTTTTGCCTTCAGAGGACAAATGATTTTGCAGTATAAATATGGGGACCCAGACCCCAAGACTTTAGATCACTTCCCGAACAACAAGACAAATCTCTGCCAAGGAGAAGAACCAAGAAAGCTGTAGGAGTTGGACTGCCCCCCTGCCAGTGTGGTGTGTTGACCTTCAGTGGTCTCTTCAGTGCCAAGGAGATGAGAAGGAACTTTCAAAGAACTTCCATCCTCTTGCAGAATATTACTCCAAGGGCTTGAATTTGTGCTTGCCTCCTGCTGATGTCTCAGGGATAAAAGACTTCACCACCAGCTCCCCTCTGAATTTCCTTGCTGGGAATTCTGTCTGCAGAAGCCTGCGTGTCGCTGGGACCAGGAAGCGCGACTCAACGAGAAGAAATGTGTTGCAGTCGCAGCTGTTGCCGTCGCATCACCGGAGAAGCGTGTCGCTGCCGCAGAGGTCGCTGTCGCATCACCGGAGAAGCGTGTCACAGGGCCTATCGCGGCTCCAAAGTTACAGAGTTAGCCGCACGGCCGCCGGGCATGCACCCATCATCTTCATGTTGTTGCATCAAGGGTGCCATCTTATTGCATCGCACCGTACTGTCGCATCGCATGGAGGTGCCATCTCGCTGCATCGTAACTGTGCCGCAGTACGAGAATTTATGCATCACCTCCTCTCCGGTAGGGACCAAGATGCATCACCTACTCTGCACAAGCATTTAGGAGCGATACATCGTCTCCCCTGATGCAAGGAACCAACACATCTCCTAGCCTTTGAGCCTTTTGTTTGTTTTGCGTTACACATTCAGATACTTTTTTGAGAACTGTGTCGCATTTATCATCAACTTGAACTAAGTGACTTCTACCATCTTTAAATCTATATCTGATAGAGACTACTAGCCGCAGATTCCTTAACGTAGAATTATCCCCAGGCGTGAGACTGGACCCGGAAAACTTTTTTCCACAGCATACCTGCGCGCCGGGGGGACAGCACCACGTGACTCCGCCCTGACGTCCGTGTCAGTGACGTCAGCGAGGATATATAAGTCCCACCCCGGCGCACCTACGTCCGTTTTTTCTCTTTTCCGAGTGCAACGCGGATCCGGACTGTGTCCTGGCCTGTTTTCAGGCCTTCTATCCCTTTTCACGCTTGGCTTTTCAGTGGAACAGTGTGCGAATGCCTTCGGGCTTCAAGACGTATACCTCTTGTGCACGTCCCATGTCGGCGACGGACCCTCACCTGATTTGTATGTGGTGCCTGGGTGAGCACCACGACTCAGAGAGTTGCGACGCCTGCCAGCACTTTCAGCCTAAGTCACAGCGGGAGCGCCAAATAAAGTTGCTGTCGTCGCACTTGTTCGGGTCCGTGTCGTCCAAGCTTCCGTCCCCTACCTCGTAGGCGAGGAGCCGCCGGTTTCGTCTGCGGAATTGTCTTTCGCCGCTGCCCTTTGGGCGTGGCTCCCCGGCTGGTAGGTCCTTCAGTGTGTCTCTGAGGCCCTGTCCTCCATCCGCGGTGGGTGCCGTCTCCCCCTGGGACGTGCGCCCCCACCTGTCGCCTCCCTATCCTCCGTTTCCCGGAGCCTTGGGCGACTAGGGCCCAAATGACAGCCTACGCTGCGTCTCTACAGGCTTCATTGGCCCTTCCTCCACCTCCTGAGATGTCTGCAGATCCCTTGCCTCGTGCGGGGACTTCCGCGGAGTCGCTGGCGGCGAAGGTTTCGGCTCCAGGTCGTAGGATAGTGGCGTTGTCTGGGTGTGGTCCTTCGGGGCTTCCCTCTTCGGGCTCCCTGTGGCATCGCAGGTGATCCCCGGGACTCTGGGCTTGTCCCAGAGTCCCTCTCGGTCCTCTGAGCAGGCGGCTGCCTCAGCAGGGTCGAACTGGCGCCGCTTCGGCACCAGGAGCCTTCCTTCCTGGCTCCGGTGGAGTCGCGGGTGGAGGCCGGGGCCTGGAGCGCCATTCTGAGTCCCTCTCGGTCCTCCGTGCAGGTGGCTGCCCCATCCGAGGCAGAACCGGCACCTTTTCGGCGGCACGCCTTTGCCAGTGCGGCGTCCGCCTCGCCCCATTCTCCTGGAGAGCACGCGGGTGCAGGAGTCCGCCAGGCGCCACGGAGGCCCATTCTGGCGCTGGTCGACGCTGATCAGGCGCCGATGGCGGACTCCACGGAGCCGCGCCGGGTTCTGGATTCGTCTCTTGAGGTCCCTTCATCTCCTGAGGTCTCCTGAGGTCTGTCATCTGTTGTTGTGTCACTCCATTTCCTACAGACAACCTCTTGGAGATTCTCCACGAGGGCTCTGGTGGACGGGAGTTGTTCCTTCCTTTTGAAGCGCCACTCCATAATTCTCTCATGGGGGCTTGGGGCGCCCTGCCAAGGATGATCCGGTGCCTCAGGCACTACTGCGTCGACATCGTCGTGCTCCGCACGACCCGGTCTGGCTTTTTTTCCACCCTTCTACTCAAGGCGCTCTACTGCGAAATGCTTTTCCGTGTTTGCCCGGGGTGGTGTTCCCTCCGTCTCGGGAGACACGGTGGTTAGATTCATGGGGACGTAATGTCTTCGCCTCTTCCAGTGCTGCCTTGAGCGCGCTTAATACCTTGGGTGTGGTGGCCAGGGCTACTTCTGGCCTGTGGGATTTTGTGGAGTCCCTTCTTTCTCATGTCTCTCATGAGGGTGCCCATGCTGATCTGCGGAGCCATGTGGATGGTAGGGAGTTGGCCGTGTTTATTTTTCGTGCGGCCTTGGATGATGCCGATGCTCTCGGCCATGCTATGGCCCCTTCTGTGGCTCTCTGTCGCCATGCTTGGCTACGAGATGCTGTTTTTCCAGAAAATAGCAGAGAGCATCTGGTTGACTTGCCTTTTGACGGGGTCCTGCTGTTTAATACTCATGCAGATACAGCGTCTTCTTGGGGGGCTCCGTCCTCCTCCTCCTCAGTAATTTGGTTTGCTGATCTCCCGGGTCTTGGTGGAAGGCATAATCCCACTTGTTCTTGGTATTTGATTTTTGGAAGTGGCTGTTACACTTTCTGTGAGGGTTACTGTGCCCTCTGGTCCTTTGTTTGGCCCCTCTATTTTGTTGGCTGCTGGTTCAGCCCCTTTTTTGGAAACAAATGTACCTTTTGGCTGATTTCTAAGCCGTCTGTAGTTTCTGCCTCAGGTTTATAATTTGTTCTCTGATGCGGGATTGTCTTCCCTAAGAGTTGTACGCCATGCTTCTTTGGGACATGTCACACCCTATGTGGGATACTGGTAGCTATTGTATAGTCCTGTCTTATGCTGGGAGGGTGAGGACTCCCCCTTGCGGGCTCCTCACTTTTCCTGGTGTTGTTGTATTACGCTGGTGCGGCCCTTGGTCCTTCCTCGAGCCTGGCCTGGCCATCCATGGCGTGGTGCTGTGGGGTTTTTGCCCTTTGTCTGCCGTTTGGTATAATTTCGGTATTGACGGCCTGGTCCGTCCTACTTGTCTCCTCTTAAATTCGTGCTGATCTCACTTCTTCATGGTTTGAATCTGTCCGGAGCAGTCCCCTTTTAGGGGTCGTTTGGGATTCTTCTGGCCTTGCCCTTGCTCTGAGCCCAACGTGGTCTGGGCGTTTAATTCGTGGCACTTGCCAGCGGCTGGCTTCACCCGCCTGCTCTTCTGTTCTGTGGCCGGGGCCTTGGCGTGGGCTCTGGCGACCCTGCTTCTTGTTCTGCAGGAATCTCGTGAGATCACGTTCTTCTTTCCCCACCTGCTTTTATTGCTGAGGCGCCTTTCTGTCTGGTCTGTTGACTTCCAGCTGTGGTAGGCTCGGCTGCCCTCTTCACTGGGTGTGTTTACCGGTGGAGGGCTTTGCCTGCGTTTATGCCTCTTCTCCTTGGAGTCTGTGGGTTGCTCTTCTTCCTCTGTACTCCCCTGCGTTTCCTCTCCTCTCGTATTGCCTTTACCTGGGGCTTCCGATGGAGGTCCCTGGTACATTGGCTACTGGTCTCCTTTCGTATTGCCTGTACCTGGGGCCTTCGATGTAGGTCCCTGGTACATTGGCTACTGGTCTCCTTTTGTATTGCCTGTACCTGGGGCTTCCGGTTGAGGTCCCTGGTACATCGGATGATGGGCTCCTTTCGTATTGCCCTTCCTTCTCCTGCTTGGTGAGGGCGGGGCTGCCGCTTGTCGTTGTGACACATCCCCTGTGGGGCAGTGTTCTCGGCAACACTAAGGTTCTAGTCTGCTCGGGGGGGGACTGGGCTCTTTCCCCTGCCTCGGTGGCTGACCCCCTGTTGGGATGGACTGGGTTATATCCCTGTCCTGGCGATTTGTCCCCTGTCGGGGTCTTGGGTTCGCCTGGGCTGGGGAGGTCCTCTCGCAGACCCTCCTTCCTCTTGTGTATGGCATGGTTATCTATTCTACTTTAAGGAATCTGCGGCTAGTAGTCTCTATCAGATGTACGAGTTACTTACCTTCGGTAACGATGTATCTGGTAGAGACGATTCTAGCTGCAAATTCCTTCACGACCTGCCCTTCCTCCCTGTTCTGCGAGGGCCCTCTTGGTCTTCTGCACTCGCCTGCCTTCGGGCGGTTGTCTTTTGCGAGTGCTTTTTCTTACCCCATCCTTCGGGGGATGCTCGCCTTGTTGTTGCTCCATTCTTGACTTATATAGGCACTTTTACGCCCCGGCGGGGTTCGCTCGTGCTTCTTCTTCCCTTTGTTGCTTGCACTTCTGTCTTTGGCGGTCCTTGGTGTTGAGGTGCCTTGGCTGGTCTCAACCTTGGCTTTCAGGAGACTTTCTCCCTGCTGGTATTGTCTGAGGTTGAATGATTATTGCTCTCCGTTCTGATCTTGGTGCCCCTTTCTGTTCCGGGCTGTGGCTGCAGACTTCTTGGTCTGCTGTGTATTTTTCACATGCTTCTGCCCCGGGGAGGCAGTTGTATTTGTTTAAATATTGCCTTCTAGTAACGGTGCCCTATTCTTTCATTCCAGATCTTGGTGCCTTAGTACCTGGCTCTATTCTGGATGGTGCTGTTCCTCACCATTTGTTTCTTTCCCTTTTGTTTAGCAGGTTTTTTGCACACTGTTCCAGTATTCTCGCAGTTTTGTTTGGTGATGGCTCGCGTTGTGGCGCGGAAAAGTTCTCTGAAGAAAACTGACATAGGCGCGCCAGGGTGGGACTTATGTATCTTCGCTGACGTCATGGACACGGACGAGGTCCTGGCGGAGTCACGTGGTGCTGTCCCCCCGGCGCGCAGGGATGCTGTGGCAAAATGTTTTCCGGATCCAGTCTCACGCCTGGGGATAATTCTATGTTAAGGAATCTGCGGCTAGAGTCGTCTCTACCAGATACATCATTACCAAAGGTAAGTAACTCGTACTTTAAGTACAGTTTTGTGGATTTTTGTCGTTTGTGGTCTTGTGTTAGGTCTATATAAAGAATACTTCTTTTTATATAACCTGTGTTGTGTCCATCTGTAGTGTTTTCACTGTATCACTGTGTGTGTTCAGAAGTGCTTAACACACTGCCTCTGAGATAAGCCTGTTTGCTCGTGCCAAGCTACCAAGGGGGTGAGCAGGGGTTATCCAGTAGTGTAATCCCATTTCCTTGACTTAAAAGCAAGGGTCCCTATTTGGCAAATGTGTATACCATTGCCAACTAGGGACCCTTGAAAGTGCGAAGGGCACTGCACCATCAGCCATGGAAAAAAAGACGATCAAGACATGCCTGTTTAAAGGGAGATGGTAGCACATACCTCCAACCTACCATACCCTGACTGGCAGCCTCAGTTGACGGATATCCTTAAAAAAAGATTATCGGTGGTGAAAGACAGTGATATGGTGTTCCCCTGGATAGGGGTGATGAGAGGTGGTTCTGTGCCATTGTGGCGCTGTGTGGTCCCAGCGGTGAGGGCAGCGTCTGAGACCTGTTGTCCTCCAGCCGGGGAGAGGATCCTGACCACAGTGGTCTGATGATAAGGGAACTGGCCCAACAAATGTTGAACAGAAGGGAGATTAAGGAGAGACTGAAATTCCTTTGGACGCTAACTGCTTGCTGGGATCTGGTTCAGCCCAGAGACTGAGAGCACTGCTTGAGTCAGTGGTGACTTTTTTCCGTATGCCTCACCCTTGCTTGCTTCTCCCTGTTTCTTTTTTGGTGGATAGGATCTGTTAATAAACTAAAACACAGTTCTGAACTGGACCAAGAAACGCTCTCTAGAGGCTGTCCTGAACTTGGTGTGCTAGTTGTGGCTCCAAATAAACCAGAACCTGCTCTTTGAATACTCTTTGATACTGACTGTGTGCTTGAATTGACTACTACTTGCACACAATTGCTGCTCTTGACCTT
Source organism: Lissotriton helveticus (assembly GCF_964261635.1). Taxonomy (NCBI): domain Eukaryota; kingdom Metazoa; phylum Chordata; class Amphibia; order Caudata; family Salamandridae; genus Lissotriton; species Lissotriton helveticus. The sequence continues at coordinate 1,151,761,629 of NC_136067.1, read as the reverse complement.
TTGGGGATGAAATCTTGTAGTAAAGTCAAGGTTAATCAGCATTAGGCAAGCCAGTAGGTCTGGCGTTTGCTTTCAGCCTTTTGTCTTTGCCAATGCTTGTTTTGTTGTGTCATCATTTTTTCTAACTTTCTTGTTTGAGAAGCTGCCGGGCCCTCATAAATCTTTATTTAAATAAATAAAAGAGAAAACACTTTTGGTTTCCAAAGCACGTACTGCCAAAGTAGTCCCTGGCATCTAAGAGAACTAGTTTGCATGTGGATGTGCTTCTTGCGAAAAGCTAGAATGCTACCACTCACAGTGAAACTGTTATTAGGTAGTCTGTTCTTAATTGGGTTCATTTACTTCAAAACCCTTTACAGCTAAAGTATTAATACAACTTATTAAACTTAAAATAGGCATACTGTAGTTTCTTAAAGCATGCTAAAACATGAAAATGTATATAATCTAAGAATTCATGTGTAACTGAGTGTGTTTTAATTAAAAATGCATTTGGCCATTGTACAATCAATGATGCCTCCAGTATTGGAGCTTTCATAGATTCGCATGCTTGAATCATTCCCCGTCATCATGATGGGAGTCGCCGGTACATTAAATAGTAGTAATAGTGATAAAGGAAGATTGATAGGGATAGACTAGAACAGGCCTTGGCATTAAAGTTTATTAACCTATCATAGTCCTTATTAAAAAAGAGACCAAAGTTTTCCCGTAGCCAATCCGCTTCGACCACCTTCTAGAACACCCCTGAGAGAAGCTCAGAACCTCAGATTTTCTACTGCACATCGTGCTAGGGAGTCTCCTCTGAGCTCTGCTCACTTTTTCCAATCTTCAAGAAGATTTTCTGGACTTCAACTCACAGATTTTCTGGACTCAACCCACCTCTTTCCGCCCTGAGGTTAAAAATAAAATAGACTTCCCATACGACGGAGAGGATCTTTTTGGGAGTCGAGTGGAAGTAGCCTTAAACCCAATAAAAGAGGACACGGATACCGCCAAGTCTTTGGGGTCACTCCAGTTTCAGAAACCTCCTTTTTCGTGGTTCCCGTGGAAAAGGAAAACAATCCTACAGGGGAGGCTATCAGCAATACTGATATGCTTCTTACTCAGCAAGTCACCAAGCCTAATCGTTACCATTTCCAGCAAAAGCTACCTCCGCAGTCATCCTCTGTTAGAGCCAACAGAGGAAAGGCAGCAGGACCAGGCAAGGATGAGGACCGTAGACAATGAGATTTCACAGGCTCTGGCTCTAAATCCCTCACCACATTCTCCTCCTTTTGTCCCATCAAAGACTTTCAACCGCACTGAAAAAATTCCAACCACCTTCTCCAATGGCAAACCATTACAATAGACAAGTGAGTCCTACGTCCGATAAAATTTAGACATACTCTGGAGTTTATCGAAAGGCCACCTACAACCCCCCCACAGCCTTTTCACCAAAATCACTTTACAGCTCTTCAACAAGAAGTCAAGATAATGCTCTCTGAAGGGGCTATAGAAAAGGTCCCAGGCTATCAGAGAGGCAAAGGATCTACTCCCGTTTCTTCTTAGTCAGAAACGAGTTAAGGCAGTGGTGACCAATTCTTGGCCTCAGAAGCATCAATCTTTACCTGAAAAAGCAATACTTTCGGATGATTTCCCTGCAGGAGGTTCTGAGTCTTCTAAACAAATCAGATTACATGACCTCATTGGACCTCCAAGATTCGTATTTCCACATCCCCATTCATCCAAAGCACAGGAAATATCTGAGATTTTTGGATGTCTGGTGCCATTTTCAGTTCAAAGTGCTCCCGTTTGGCCTCAAGTCCACACCCAGGATTTTCACAAAATGCCTTTCACCAGTCGCAGCATTCTTCAGGCAAAGCCAACATCAGGTCTTCCCGTATTTGGATGACTGTCTGATAAAGGCACCTTACTGTAAGTATGGTTAGAATTACTTTTCAGGATCAGTAGTGCGCTCAAAGATGTAGCACTGACGTTTCTTGTGATAACAGGTGAGTAAATTGGAATTCGTAGTTCGGCAGAATTTACAGGAATATTTTGATCAATAGTGAAGGAAGGGGGCGGGCCTGAGGTAACATGTGTGCAAACACGCCCTGTAGTGCGTTTTAGATTGGGGAATTAATTCCTCTTCAATCCTGAGGTCCCCTGTGAGCCAACTAGCCCACTAGGTACCTCCAGTATGCGCCAGGTAGCTGTGTTGCAGAAAGGTGTACAAAGGGCATGCCCCCTTTTTACAACACTCTGCAACACAACTCCGTGGCGCTTACTGGAGATACCTGTTGGACTAGTTGCCCCCTAGGGGACCTCTGGATTGAACAAGAATTAATTCCCCAACTTAAAACACGCCTCAGGGCATGTTTGCTCTCACATCACCTCAAGCACAGCCCCCTACCTTCACCACTGGGCAAACGCGCCCTGTAGAGTGTTCTAAGTTGGGGGATTAAATCCCCTTGCATGCGGGGGGTCCCTGGGGGCCAACTCGCCCACCAGGAACCTCCAGTATGCGCCAGGAGGCTGCTTTGCAGAGAGGTGTAATGAGGCCACGCCCCTTTTTACACCTCTCTGCAACGCAGCCCCCGGGCGCGTTTGCAAAGAGGGAACTAATTCCCCTTGCATACTGGGGGTCCCTGGGGGCCAACAAGCCCACCAGGAATCTCCAGTATGCGCCAGGGGGCTGCATTGCAGAGAGGTGTAATGAGGCCATGCCCCTTTTTACACCTCTCTGCAACGCAGCCCCCTGGCGTGTTTGCAGAGGGGAACTAATTCCCCTTGCATACGGGGGGTCCATGGGGGCGAACTAGCCCACCTGGAACCTCCAGTATTCGCCAGGGGGCTGCCTTGCAGAGAGGTGTAATGAGGCCACGCCCCTTTTTACACCTCTCTGCACCATTTAACAAAAAGCGTGATCTGCGAACAGAACTCTACCTTTTTGCCAAATGTGGTGTAATTCCGTTCGGGCTGTAGCCCTGGCTAAAGGTCCTATGAAAATTGCACGGGCAAAACATGTTTTGGGACCCCCACTTTTTTCTCAGCCCCCGCTTTACAAATCACCCCCAAACCTTCAGGGAAGGAGCGGAGCGGAGCAGGCCATTTTCTTGGAGAACTTCGCGAAGATTCGTCCACCGGCGCCAAAATAATTCCAAATAGAATGTTGTGGATTTCCTATGGAAACTAGGTCCTAACTATAACTACCTACTGGCGACCGCCAGTAGGTTATATATATATATTGAAAGACATGTGTGAGTTAACTTATAACATCATAGTAACTCTTCTATTTTTGTATCATGTGATGGCTATTATGCACTTTAAAAGGGTGGCCAGCCCTCGTGACGTTGTCATGTGAACAAGTCTACGTTTTAGCCGAAACGCGTCGTGGCGGACTGGTGCTGGGTTTAAAACAATAAAATAACTTTGCACCGCACTTTGGGTCTCGTTGGTTCCTGTTCGTTTGTGTGGCAGACTGCAGCGCTTGTGGACGAAGGAGCTTGACATACCTCGTATTTGGCATCCGGGACTGCTTCCCCGGACTTTACGAGACCCCTCCACGTTCTGGGCAACGGCGGCAAGAAGCAACGTTCTTTTGGGACTTTAACTAAAGCTCCGTGTAGGAGACGTCGCCAACGCCAACGCCCCAGGGAAAGCGGAATTGACTGCAGCGGCGGGTCAGAGGAAAACCGGAAGGAGTTCGGGATTCTGGGTCGGCGGAAGCGGATTGAGAATCTCTGGACTCCCCGTGTGTGTACCTGGGACGCTGTGCGGACAGACCGCGAGATACCCTGTGTGGAGTAGCAGGATCGGCTCGGCGGCATTTCAACCGGTAGGAGCATCGACTGCTGTGAGCACTTTTATATTTTACCCACCACTACGCACCATGTCGGCGGACACGTTAAGGGGGCGTGTTGAGGCGTCCAGGGGCATGTTTACGGATTCCCCGGCTGGGGGGTCCGGGTCTAACACTAATCCCATTGTAGTTGCGGTTAGCGGCACGAGAAATGAGGCAAAAGAACTGTTCAAACGTTTGGAGAAGTGCAGTAAGAGAGAATTATCCAAGTGGTGGGAATTTACTTCTTTGACCGGCTATTTGGACGTGGGGCGAGTACCGCGTGGCTTGCGCATTATGCTAGCTCCGTCTTATGAACAGCCTGACCCACTTATGCTACAAGCTTGGGCGCTCTGCAACCTAGAAAATTCCAAACGATTGATGGCCATATTAGTTCAGTTCGCTGAGAGCGATAGATTGAAGCTCTTAGATGAGATTAACTTGATTGAAGCTGATATACTCAAATTGCCTCCTACTCCGGAAATTGACAAGTTTAGAACGGACATGAATGCACGACTAGCACGTGAGGAGGACATTATTAAGAAGAGAAAAGCCTTCAAGTTCATACGAGATAGACTTGACTATGAAAATGGCCAAATTTTTACTTTTGCAAGAAAGTACGACAGCATCAAACAAAGTAAAAATTTATCGGCCGTTGCTGCTACAAGTCTAACTGATACCACTGTACTGCCACAACAGGTAGAACTGTCCTCAATTTCGGGGGATAGCTCACAACCCGAAAGTGAGTCGGACTCGGAAATAAGGCGACAACAACGGTCGGGGTTTCGAAAATTTACCCCAGGGCAGGAGTTGGAGTTGGTCCAGCGGGATCGCAAATTAACTTTGCGCTCAGCAAATCAACCTACCGCAGGCAGCAAGCCAACCGGAAACGCTCAGAGAGGCGCAAAAGCAACAAACGCCGCAAGCGTAAAGGGAACCCCAAGGAGACAGCGTACTCGCTGGCAGCACAACAAAGCGCAGCCAGCATCGTCACAGGATTGAACGCCAACTCAGTAGTTGATGAGAATGGACACTCTGTCATCAACTTGACTGACATCGATCTAACCCCCAAAGAAACCAGCATTCTGGCGTTAGGCTTAACGTACAGTCCAAGGGGAGACTTTGATTATACGACCACGAAGATCGATGTGTTTAAATTCGTGCGCAAACTCAAGTTGAGGAAATACCATAATGCGCACAAAATAACTGAGAGTGGGGCAAATAGCAGTGATCAACCTGTAGACCTTAGCCTTGGTACCCCTGCAATTTGGAATGTTGAAACATCTATGGGATCAGCTCTAACGCAAGAACTCTTTGAGCTTCAAGAGGAGGAATCCTCCTCAGGATCTTACAACTCAATGACACTTGGGGGTGAACCTGCCACTGCCTTATGTACAACACCCTTTAAACCGAAGTCGAAATTTTGTCCACTCATGATAAAAGATAATGTGGATATATTTCATGACAAAGTGGCACTACAATTAAAGGAGCTACAGATTAAGAATGCCCACAGAAAGAAACGCTTCAACTACAGGGACAGTGAATATCATCAATTAATCAAAAAGCTGAGTGCAAACAAAAATGTGGTGATACGTCAATCAGACAAAGGGGGCAACGTGGTCTTATGGCCACGTAAGATGTACCTAGAAGAAGCCCTGAAACAATTGAATGACAGGGACTGTTATAAACGTATTACGCCACAGGATGCTCTACAGGCGAGGAATACAATATATTCAACATTGATAGCCTGGAGGAGCAAGGGCCTCCTCACTATGGATGAACTTAAATTCTTGAGGAATGATTTCCCGGTTACACCAGTCATCTATTTCATTCCGAAAGTTCACAAGTGCTATCAACAACCTCCAGGTAGGCCCATAATTTCGGCTTGCAATAGCCTGTTGGAGAACATGAGCAAATACATTGATTTCTTTTTACAAGATTTTGTGAGAAACCTGCCATCTTTTATTTTGGACACTAGTGACTTATTAAGGAAACTAGCAGAGTTCCAATGGAATACGAACTATATATTGGTATCTATGGATGTCACCTCTTTGTATACCAGTATATTTCATCAAGACGGTATGAGAGCAGTACAGCATTTTCTTGGGAAAAGACCTACCTGTTTCCAAGATCATTCTAAAATGCTGATAGACATGATTGCAATCTGCTTAGAGAACAATGTGTTTCTTTTTGCCAAACAGCTTTTTCTTCAGACCAGGGGAGTGGCCATGGGGGCCTGCTTCTCTCCCAGTTACGCCTGTTTGCACATGGGGTACTGGGAGGAGCAGGTCCTGTGGCAAGAACATTTGGCCATTATGACCACCAAGGTCAAACTGTGGTCAAGGTATATTGATGATTTGATTTTTATTTGGGAGGGCACTGAGACGGAGGTGATTGATTTCATTGAGAAACTGAATGATAATGATCTTAACATCCGTTTTACCAGCAATATCAGTGCAACCTCTATAGTGTTCCTTGATGTTGAGATTTACGTTCAGGCAGGCAGTCTTCAAACTAGATTGCATCGAAAGCCAACTGCGGGTAACACACTGCTGCATGCTGGGAGCCATCATCCGGCACACCTGATACGGAGCATACCCTATGGGGAGATGCTCCGTGTCAGGAGGATCTGCAGCAGTGAGGAAGAGTGCCGGCAGGCACAACTCCACTGTAAATCTCGTTTCCTTCTTAGAGGCTACAAATCAGAGGCCATTGATGTGGCAATTCTTAAGGCTAACAGAACGGACAGATTGTCACTCCTGGGCTCAGGAGGGACTAATTCAAAAGCACAGGTTAAGGATTCACAAGGGGTAACAAGGATGATTATGGGTTATAGTAACCAGCATAATAGCATCTACAAAATCATCAAGGAGAATTGGTCCTTACTGTCAGAGGATCCTATTTTGGGTCCAGTTATTCCAAAATTCCCCAGTATAGCATACCGCAAAGCTAGGTCCATGAAGGATAGCTTGGTGTCTAGCAGTCCTGAGGTGGTGATGGGAACTTGGCTTAACGAAAGTAAGGGCTTTTTGAGGTGTTCGAGTTGTAAGGCTTGTAAGAATGGCGTTAGTAAAACTGAAGTGAAAACACCTTTGTCGCCATTCCCAATCAAGATTAAACACAAGCTCAACTGCAAGACAGAGTTTGCAGTTTATGTTTTGGAGTGCCCTTGTGGGCTAAGATACGTGGGCAGTACGAGGCCTCAGGTCCACAAGCGCATTCTCCAACATTTACGAGCAATTTGTAACGTTGACACCTCATATCCAGTTGCCCGACACTTTGATAAGTGCCATGGCAAAGATGCTTCCCTCTTGTCTTATTTTGTGATAGATTGTGTTCCTCCCCAGAGGAGAGGAGGTGATAGAGAGTCCCTGTTGCGGAAATTAGAAACGCGCTATATTATTCTTCTAGATACCAAGGTACCACAGGGCCTGAACACTGGGGAGGACTGCCACACCTATCTATAATGAATTCTGTCCACTGTTATATGTAACTTAGGATTACATTGCCTTTCTGTAGCTGTATTTGACCCAAAACTTTATCATGTACCCTAGACGCCTCTCCATATCATTATGTAACTGATTTTAATCACATTGTATGGATTACACTAATTTTCACTTTATGGTAGCACTTTTTTTCAGCCATCTGTATATATATCAATTTAGATATATTTTGCACAAACTTTGCTATTTGCACATTAGTCAACTGTACTGCATACGCTACATATGGATTTAGTTGCCAATATGGTCAACTATATATAAACCTAGGAGTGAGTTCCACCATCAGGACATGGTTTTAAATGTTAATATTTATGTTTTTAACTTTTATATGTCCTTTTGAGTTTTTATCAATTATTGAGTAACCATTGTGATTTGATGTGTATATATGAAATTTTGGTAATAGGGACTCCATAGGTATTATCAATGTGTGGTGGTAGGTTGTATTTTGCAACCAGTTGTACAGATATCAATTGACATTATTTTGTTATGTGCAATAGTGTGCAAATTAACAGCATTTATGCTGCAATTTTGAAAGACATGTGTGAGTTAACTTATAACATCATAGTAACTCTTCTATTTTTGTATCATGTGATGGCTATTATGCACTTTAAAAGGGTGGCCAGCCCTCGTGACGTTGTCATGTGAACAAGGCTACGTTTTAGCCGAAACGCGTCGTGGCGGACTGGTGCTGGGTTTAAAACAATAAAATAACTTTGCACCGCACTTTGGGTCTCGTTGGTTCCTGTTCGTTTGTGTGGCAGACTGCAGCGCTTGTGGACGAAGGAGCTTGACATACCTCATATATATATATATATATATATATATATATATATATATATATCAAGTCGCTGCGAAAAGAGTTTTTTCTGTTGCCAACTTCGTAAAATAAATTTATGAATGCAACCTTTGGGCTCGTGTCTTTCATACAAACCTGAAGAAAGGAACTCTTGTGTGGAGCAGCGACTTGATTGAAGGGCTCGCCACCCAACACGAGCCCCCATCGCTAAGAGGTCGAGTCAAGGCGGCGTTCGGCGTTTGCAGAACAAAATGAATTAATATATATATATATATAATTATCCAGCGGAATGGTCTCGCCAGGACGCCATGTTAGCATCAGGCAATTTCGCTGGCTTAAAATGGTAAATATATATCGACTTTTGCACTTAGTGTTCGCAGAGTTAAGGTAAATATTATTTGCAGACATGATCAGACTTGCAGTAAATGATAATGATGTAGCATGGATAAATACAATGCAAAATACGGGGAACCAAACAATGCATGAAAATTGATCGTTAGAATACATAAATCAAAGGCTTGTGGTGACTATATCCCCTTATAGCAAATAAGAAACTGTTGAAGCCCTCAGATGGGCAATCAAATAATTTATCCAGAGCAAAAGCTATCATACACAATACAATCTCACTGTGATCTAACTGGTGCTACCATACCCTGACAATAAGATGATATATACAAATATACATGAGCTAATATGTACAAAAATCAATGTTAATTTGAGGGAAGACTTCTCTTAGCTCAACTCCAGAGATCTAAATTCCCAAGGTGAGGCAAATGAAAAAAGAATATCAATTGTACAATCTATACAGTATTTACAGGTGTACCTTCAACTCCTCTCCCATATTGAGACCCAAAGGCGTTTTTGTGGCCAGATCAATAATGTAGCGAGACTCCAATCTCCTGAGGCGTTTTTCTCGGTCCCCTCCCCTGGAGTCTACAGCTACATGGTCAAGACAGAAATAACTCAGGAGTTTGCGATTGCTATTATGATGTATATGAAAATGTCGCGCTACTGGGTAATTACTATCGTTGTTCTGTATTGCTCTTTGATGTTCCAGGATACGAATTTATATATATATATATATATATATATATATATATATATATATATATATATATATATACACACATACGCATATTAACATATACGTCACTCCTATGGCAGGCCTTAACAATTTTGGAGGCAGAGTGCTTGGTTTTGTGTGAGAGGGTGCCCTAGCATGAGCTGAGCCCCTTTGCAGCTTTCGGAACCATCTCCTTATAGCTGTTCTTTGATATAGCCATACCATATACTCTTAAGTGCATTATAATCCTCACGGTTAATGCTAACTTTGGTTTGGCTTTATCGAAACATGTCGTGTAAGGTGTCAAACACTTTGGAATACTACCCCACCCGCCAGTCCTGGTGGCAGGGGTAGCAGTCCACCCTTCTAGAGGGAGAAGAAATGTAGTTACTGGTAAATCTGGTTAAAGTTAAACAGAGCTCCAGCATCACAAAATGGATGCTGCTGCCACAGACACAAGTCTGCCCTCCTGCTGCTGGACGAAACTCCGGCAGGGGAGGCTTGGACAATAGGTTTCCTGCCCAGGGAGGTGCTCCCAGACAGGCTTTAGTGTATTGGGGCAGGGTGGGTTGCATTCAGTGAATGCTTTTCAGACACTGCCTGGGGCACCCAAGGTGCTCCATGCATTTCCCAGTTCATACCGGTTGCTGGGGCGCTCAGCACCAGCTCTGGCGCAAAACCGGACAAAGGGGAAGGGGTGTAACAACCCCTCCCCAGGTCCTCCCATAGGTGGGACCCTATCTATCAATCAATCAGAGTACTTGTAAAGCGTGCTACTTACCCGTGAGGGTCCCAAGGCGCTGAGGGGAAGGGGGGGCATGCGGAGGGTGTTGTAGCAGGAGGAGGAGACGGCGTTGACCTGCTTAGACATGAAGAGGGAGGAGTCGAAGGTGCATCCTAGATTGCATGCATGGTCGGTGGGTGTTGGGGCTGTTCCCAGTGTGGTCCGCCACCAGGAGTCGTCCCAGGCTGAGGGGGCTGCTCCTCATCCAGTCGGCGACGGCCTTCATTCCCTCGTGGAGGTCAGTTTTGGCGGTGTGTGGGTCCTTGGTGACGGAGAGGATGAGCTGGGTGTCGTCGGCATAGATGATGTTGAGGTCATGATGGCGGGCCACTTGTGCGAGGGGGGCCATGTAGACGTTGAGCAGCGTTGGGCTGAGGGATGAGCCCTGGGGGACGCCGCAGATGATGTTGGTGGCTTCGGATCGGAAGGGTGGGAGGCGGACGCTCTGGGTTCTGCCGGAGAGGAAGGGCGATGTCCAGTCAAGAGCCTTCTCTTGGATTCCGGCTTCTAGGAGGTGTGTCTTTAGAGTAAGATGGCAGACCGTGTCGAAGGCGGCTGACAGTTCCAGGAGGATGAGGGCTGATGTTTCGCCGTTGTCTAGTTGGCACCTGATGTCGTCTGTGGCGGCGATGAGGGCTTTCTCTGTGCTGTGGTTTCGTCTGAATCCAGACTGGGACAGGTCCAAGATGTTGTGGCGGGCCAGTTGCATGTTGACAATTTTCTCGATGACCTTTGCCGGGAACGGGAGCAGGGAGATCGGCCAGAAGTTCTTGAGGTCCTTGGGGTCCGCTTTGGGCTTCTTGAGGGCGTTGATTTTGGCGTGCTTCCACCTTTCCGGGAATGACGCTGTTTCGAAGGAGATGTTGATGACATTCCGTAGTTGGGGTGCAATGGCTGCGTCTGCTTTGTTGAATACGTGGTGCGGGCATGGGTCAGATGGAGATCCTGAGTGGATGGAGTTCATGACCTTGCGTGTTTGGTCATCGTTGACGTTGGACCAGGAGGTCAGGCGGTTGGCGCTGGTGGTGTTTACAGGGGAGGTGGAGTCTGGTGTAGTCGGGGCGGTCGTCGTGTTGAAGCTGTCGTGGATGTCAGCGATCTTACGGTGGAAGAAGATGGCTAGTGAGTCGCACAGTTCTTGTGAGGGCGGGATGTCGTTGGCGCTGGGGTTGGAGAGTTCCTTTACGATGCTGAATGAATGAATGAATGAATGAAAAAAATATTTAATAAAGCGCACTGTGGCCAAACGGCTTCCTGGCGCTGGGGACTAAAACCACAAGTCACAGAGGAGGCCCATGGGATTTAACAGGAGAACGCCTCAGAGAACAAGAAGGTTTTTAGGGCTTTACGGAAGTGGGAATAGATGGGAATAGAGCATATGGACAGGGGGAGGCAGTTCCAGAAACGGGGGGCCAAAACAGAAAACCTGGTACCACCCGTTCTGGTCTTGCGAAAGCGGGGGACATGAAGAAGGGAGAGAGTGGAGGAGCGGAGAGTGCGGGTAGGGGCGTGAGAAGAAATGAGGGAACTGATAAACAAAGGAGCAGAGCGGGCCTGAGCTCGGAACACTAGGCAGCCCAATTTGAAGAGGGATCTCTGGAGGACAGGGAGCCAGTGGAGGGACTTAAGTGCCTGGGTGATGTGAGAGGTTTTAGGAAGATGGAGAATGAGACGGGCAGCCTGATTTTGAATTGCCTGTAGGCGACGAATTTCGTAGGCTGGAATGCCCACGTACAGGCCATTTCCATAATCAAGACGGGAAGTGATAAAGGCCATAATAATAATTTTGAGGGCATCAGAAGAAAAGAAACGGGAAATTTTTCGAATAAGACGGAGAGACAGAAAGCAAGAAGAAACGACAGAACTGATTTGTGCATGCATAGAAAGATCCTGACTGACCCTAATACCCAAGGTGCGAACAGAAGCAACAGGTACAGGGGGAGGACCAAAGGTGAGGGGCCAAAAAGAGGAAAACCAGGGGTTGGAGGAGCCGCCCGTCAAAACCAGCTCCGTCTTGTCCGGGTTGAGTTTCAAATGATTGAAACTCATCCACTCAGATATAAAAACCAAAGTAGAGCGAAGTTTGGGAAGGGAGTCAGAGGAAGAAGAAAGATCGAAGACGAGCTGGAGGTCGTCTGCGTAGTTATACACAGAGACCCCCATATCGAGAAGAGACAAGATGAGAGGGTGGATATAGAGATTAAAGAGTAGAGGGGAAAGAGAAGAACCTTGGGGAACCCCACAAGAAACCGGGCGAAGAGGGGCAGAGAAACCGGAGAGGTGAACTGCTTGAGACCGTCCCTTAAGGAAGGACGCAAGCCAGGAAAGAGCAGAACCCCGAATGCCCGCTGCACCAACACGGTCGAGGAGGATGGAATGGTCGACCGTGTCAAGCGCAGCGGACAAATCGAGGAGGACCAAGGCCTGAGGGAGATTGGAGTCGGCTTTCCCCTTCAACTCATCAAGCACAGCAAGGACCACTGACTCCGTAGAGTGGCCCGGGCGGAAGCCCGCTTGATGAGAGGCCAAAAGATGATTCTCCTCGATATAGGTGGACAGACAAGATGTTACATGACTTTCGAGGATCTTGCCCAAATAGGGAAGGAGAGAAATGGGCCTTAAGTTAGAAGGGAGTGATGGGTCCAGATCAGGTTTTTTAAGAATAGGTAGGACGATAGCTGATTTAAGGGAAGCAGGAACTAAGCCCTGGGTGAGGGAAGCATTAAGAAAGGAAAGAGGGGACGCTGGACAGCTAGAGAAAAGTGTTCTAAGAATACGTGCAGGGGCACAATCCGCCGGCGATCCGGACTTAACTTTAGTGAGTAAAGCAAGGAATGAGTCCAAGGAAATAGGGGAGAAGTGGTCTAAAGAAGAAGAGGGCAAAGGAACAGCAGAAGGCGGACCAGGCAAAGATACAGTAGGAATGTTAGATTTAATCTTAACGATCTTGTCGATGAAATAGTCGTTAAGTGAAGAGCAAAGGGTCTGAGAAGGGACAGGGCTAGGGCTGGCGCGATCAGAGGATGCTAAATTGTGAACTAAGGAAAAGATCTCCTTCGATTTGTTGGCCGAAAGGGCGACTTTCTCGGAAAAGTATTTAGTTTTGGCCGAGAGAATCGCTCTTTTATATTCCTGTAAGAGAAATTTGTATTTGGCTGAAGAGTGTTACAATATTTACGTCTCCAATGACGCTCAGATCGTCTAAGATCTAACTTAAGAACTTTTAGCTCAGTGTTGAACCATTCATGGGCGTCATGGCGGCGAATGGTCTTAACCCTCCTAAGCGGAGCAACCTGATCCCAGGAAGAGGATAGCCTGGTTCTGACCGCCTCAGCCTGGGAGTCAAGAGAAAGATCAGAGAGATCAGGGGTGGAAGAAGCTAGGGCGAGCGAAAGAGAGTTCAGATCGACCCGGTTCCAGCTGCGAGAGAGAATATTTTTAGGTAGAGGGGGTTTGCAGGTGAATGGAGAAGGATACAATAGAGTGATCCGACCAGGTGCAGGGAAGAATGGTAGGGGAAAGGACCATACAGCATGCTGACCAAATTTGGTCCAGTATGTGACCCTGGTCGTGTGTAGGGACAGAGACGTGAGGGGAAAAATTGAGGCAGTGGAGAGTGGCCGAGAAATCTTTGGAGGACAAGTCCTCCTTAGGATCGCCTTGCCAGAAATTAAAATCGCATAAAAGGAGGATCGAAGAGTTATTAACCACAAGCGTGGCTAGGAGTTCCTGAAGAATGGGCACGAACAAAGGTATGTTTTGAGGAGGACGATACATAAGAACAACCGTGAGGGGAGCTGAGAGGTTGAGTGAGTGGGCCACCAGGTAGTCCACATTGGGTATGGGGGAATGAGAAAGGAGTTGAAATTGTAAACTGGAGCGAACAATCATGGCCACACCCCCCCAACTTTGCCATCAGGACGGTCCGCCCGGAGGATGTAGTATGAGTCAGGTAGAATAGAGAGAAGAGCTCTTTGCTGTCGTGTGCATTGTTAACCAAGCGGTCTTTGAAGGAGGATCTCTTGGCTAATCTGATGAGGTGGTGGTGTCTGCGGGTGGCGTCCTTGTGGGCTGCCTGGTTGTCCGGTGTGCGTTCGTGGAGCCATGTCTTCTCCAGTGTCCGGCATGCGCGTTTAAAGGTCTGGCGCTCGTCCGTGAACCAGGTGGCTCTCTTGTTGGCGTGGCTGTTGGGGGGTTTCTTGAGCGGGGCAAAGGTGATGGCGCAGTCGTCGATCCACTGAGGTTTCAGGCTGCGGAGTCTGAGTTGGTGGGGTCGGTGGGTGGGTTCTTGGCAAGGAAGGTGATCAGCTGGTCTTCGGTGACTGCTCCAGCAGCGGCGAGGCAGCTGTTGGGTGCGGTGGTGCGTGGTTGGTTTCTTGAAGGTGAAATGGATGCAGCGGTGGTCGGTCCAGTGGAGTTCGGTGGTGTGGTCGAAGGCGACGGTGGAGCCTGTGGAGAAGACGGGATCCAGCGTTTGGCCAGCGGCGTGGGTGGGTGCGGTGACGAGTTGTCTGAGGCCGAGGTTGGCGAGGTTGTCAATCAGGGTGGAGGAGTTGGCGTCGTTGTTGTTCTCGAGGTGGAAGTTCAGGTCCCCGAGGAGGATGTAGTCTGTGGAGACAAGTGCGTGGGTGCTGGCGAGGTTGGCGATGGAGTCGCTGAACTGAGCCTGGGGTCTGGGGGGTCTGTAGATGAATGTTCCTCTGAGGGTGGTGTTGGGTTTGTTGTGGATCCGGAAGTGCAGGTGTTTGGCGGTGTTGAGGGTGTCGTCTGCGTGGGTGGCGACCTTGAGGGTAGACTTGTGGACGATGGCTATTCCTCCTCCGATTCCGTTGGCGCGATCCCTGCGGGTGATCTTGTAGCTGTCCGGGATGGCTATGGCGATGTCGGGTGCCGAGGAGTCGTTCCATCAGGTCTCGGTCAGGAAGGCCACGTCTGGGGCGGAGGTGTCGAGCAGATCCCAGAGCTCGACGGCGTGTTTGCGTGCGGAGTGGGTGTTGAGGAGTATGCAGCGGAGGTGGTTGGGTCCAGTCCTTGGATGTTTGGTGGTTCTGTCGCAGGTGAAGCTGCAGGTGTGGGCGTTTTGGGGCGGCCTGGAAGCAGGTGTGGTGCTGGCGTCGTAGTGGATTCTGGTGTCGTGGTTCGCGGGTTCCAGGGGTTCTGGCACTGGGCGCGATGCAGCCGCAGACGGGCGCAGACGGGCTTGCATTAGGCGCGCCAGCTGCGCATCCGCTGTGATCGGCTGCTTCTCGACCTGCATATGAGGTGGCTTGGGAGGGAGGAGCAGCTGGGAGGCGGGAGCGGGGAGGCGAATAGGTGTGCAGGGGGGACGGGCCGCAGGGAAGCAGCGGCGGGAAAGGGCTGGATCGGGAGCGGTGGGGGTGCGTGGGGAACTGGCGCACAGGGCAGAGGGGAGTAAAAAAAAACAGGAAACAAGGAGTTAATCCAACCCCTAAACTTACTATAAGAATAGGAGCCCAGTCCCTAGGACTTTAGACTACCCTGGACGAAACTCTGCAACATATATCTTGGACCTTCGACATTCCATATCGACTGGAAGACGGAAGAAATCTCCCTTGTGATCAAGGAGTGACCACCCAGTTCAATCAGGCAAAAAAAGCATCTTTGCCGGTCTGCTTTGTCGAGGCTCCCGCCGGATACCTAAGTCTCTGTGACACACGACACTGACTTCCAGACATCTCTGACCCTGACCTGCGCTCCCAGCAAAGCTGAGACCTGTGGCGGACACAAGAGACGTAGGACCAGAATTCCTGAACATCCTGCATTTTTGCAACTGCATCTACTTCCCGAAGTTGTGCATTGGGGTATTTGACGCCCCTGCCCGAGCACCTTTTGCACCGAAGCTCAGAGGCCTACACTCCACGAGTGTTCCGTGAGGCCTACACTCCATGAGTGTTCCGTGAGCCCGCTTTGTGCATTTCCACTTGAGGCTCCTTCGCGATCCCTAGTCCGTTGGCTAGTGAGTCCCCACGAAGGACAATCTTTGATTTCTTGAGCTTTCCTGGTTGCTCCAGACGTGCTCTCACTCCTCTCCAAAGGAGGAGTCCCTCAGGCCTTGCAGTTCCAAACCGAAGCCAATCTCGACATCTTGCGTGGGTTGCTGTTGCCAAGGCTTGTTGGATACAATCGGGATTCTGACGCTGCAGCACTCGACATCCTTCGTGGGACAGCTCGAATTCAGCTCCTGGTCGTCGTCAATGCCTCCTGGTCCTCGTCGCTGAAGAGTCAAACTTCACATCTTTCACCTGAAAACATCCAACATCGGCTGGCTGGCATCTTCTCCTCGCCATCCTGGTCACTGGCTAATGACCCAGACTCTGTCCCTTCTGCTTTCAGGTTCTTCACATCTCCGATCCACCCGGACACTTTTCCTCTGGTCGTCTGCAGCATTTCTTCGCAGCTCTTCATTGGAATCGATGACGAAACCCTACACCAAAAGACACCTATGCACGGGCTTCCCTGGGTGAGTTAACATTAGTACTCCGGTGCTCCCATGGGTCTTGACTCTCGAAGTGTCCTAGTCTAATAGGGTTCCATCGTAGTTCACCTCTACGTTCCCTTAATCTTTAAAATTGTAACTTGTTCGTTCTCCATAGAAAGTCAATGGTGATCCACGGCTGTGTTTAGACACTGCACACGTCCCCCGTGGGCCTCCTGCACCCTAACCTTTGGTAGTTCCAGGTAGCCCCAGCGGTTCTACAGGCCCTAGGCCTGCTTTCTAACTCTCACGTGGTTCTTATACCACTATTTTAGTATATGGTTTGTGAGGCCCTTAGGGCAAAATGTATACTGTGCAACTTATCGTATGCTAATTAAATTCCTTGTATTGTACTTTTACCTCTGATCTCATAAAGAGTCCAGAGGGGTTCTGTTTAGAATAAATGCATATATATTTGATATATACCTTGTGTGGTGTGCTTTCATTTGATTATTCAAGAGACTGTATCTGGTGAAACAAGTTGCTTAACTCGCCTCTAAGTCTTAGTCTGAAGGCTGCTCTCCACAGCTACCACTAGGATAGTTTTCTATAAGGTTGAATTTATAACCTACCATCAATAAGGGTCGTTTGGACTGGCGCAAGGTGCCCACTAGAATAGTGGACATCATATGCCAGGCCAACTTCTCACAGCACTTTACTTGGGATCTCTACCAATCTTCCAGATACAACACCAAATATATATATATATATATCTCTGAAAGAAACAGTTTGTTATAGATTCCTTACCTTAGAATTACCGCCTGGCGTCAGACTGGATCCGGAAAGTTTTTCGTCAGCAGTACGTCTAAGCGTCGGTCAGCTCCGCGTCCGTCGTGGTCACCGGGATGACGTCGCTGTAGCTACTTAGACACCGCCATCGCGCGCTGACATCAGTTCTTTCTTTTTCTGCACCAGCCAGGGCAGGTCCGGAGAGAGCGTCATTTTCTGATGACTTCTGTCGACAACTTTTTGAGTCCTCACGACTCCTGGTGCACATAGGGAAACCCGGCTGTAGGAGAGTGGGGTCTGCAATCGTATGGTCACCCCAGATTTTTGCTTTTTGCTTCACTGGTTTACGACTTTCCCTGGCTGTGGGCCTGCTAATCAGACCCACAGCCTAGCTGTTTTCTCTCTAAATTGACATCCATGTACTTTAGGTGCATTTACCAATTGGTATTGGGACACCTTATCAGCCCTTGTACAGTGTACCTTAGGTACCCAGGGCATAGGTGAACCCAAGGCCTACCAGGGGCTGAAGCATGTATTATACCACCCCTGGCTGGCCCTCTAAACAGACACAACTGGCTGGTAAGACAGCTGGGGCAAGGTGGTGTAATCACCCTTTGCTGTAGATATAGTATACCTATATCTAACCCCAAAATGGACACATATACTCCTATCAGTCACTCCTATGGCAGGCCTTATCAATCCTGAAGGCAGAGTGCTTGGAATTATGTGAGATGGTGCCTAGCATGAGCTGAGCCTGTCTGCAGCTTGCGGAACCAAGTCCTTATAGCTGTTCCATGATAACGCTATACCATATACTCTTAAGTGCATTATAATCCTCGCGGTTATTGCTAACTTTGGTATAGCATTATCAAAACATGTTGAGTAAGGTGTCGTACGAATTGGAATACTACCCCCTCGCCAGTTCTGGCGACGGGGGTAGCATTCCACCCTTCTAGAGGGACACGACATGTATGTAACTGTGAACCCCGGATAAAGTTAACCCGAGCCCCAGCATCACAAAATGGATGCTGCCACCACAGACACAAGTCTGACCTCCTGCTGCTGGGAGTCCTTCCAGCAAGGGAGGCCTGGACAAAGGGTTTCCTGCCTTGGGAGGTGCTAGCACCACCCCAGACAGGATTTTGTGTATTGAGGTAGGGAGGCCTGAAAGGAATGAGACATGCCTGGGGCACACAAGGTGCCCTGTGCATACACCAGTTTAAACGAGTTGCTGGGGTACTCCAGCCCCAGCTCTGGCGGTAAACCGGACAAAGGATAGGGGGTGTAACCACCCCCTTCCTGGTCCCACCCATGGGAGGGACCTAGTCACTAGTGCAGCCCCCTTTAGGAGAATAAAGGTAGGAGCTGGTCCCATTCCAAATTAGATTTATCCTGACAACTTTACAAGAAGAAATTCTGGACTTTGACGTTCTGCTCCACAGAAGACTGAAGAATCTCCCTTGTGGGCAAGGAGTGTCCACCCTGCAACTGCAGGCACCATCAAGCGTCCCAGCGGTTCACTTTGTCGTCTTCCCGAGTGGATCCAGACTTCAGAGCCCGATGAGACCCGGACTTCCAGAACTCTCCGACCTCTACCTACATCTGCAGCACAGCTGAGATCCGTGGGTGCGACGAGACACGTGGGACCGGCCATCTTGAAGAAACTGCACTTCACTTCCAGCACGACTTCAGAAGCATCCTCGAGAAAGTGCTTTGGGGATTGAGAAGCCCCAGCCCCGAGCAGCTCCTGCACCGAAAACCAGCCCTCCCGCATCCACGAGATCTGCGCGGGCCCTTTTGCTTAGTTACTGCTCGACGCGTTGTCTGGTCACTTGCCGGCTGGCTAGTGACCTCCTAGACGACGATCCAAGAAATCTACACTGCTGGTCTGGTTGCTCCAGACTGGCCCTTGCTCCCTTCCAAAGGAGGAGCACCCTGGACCCTCCTGGTCCACTCCAGACGTCGTTTCCACTCACCGCGGGGGTTGCCTTTGCCAAGGCCTGTTGACTCTAAATCCGGATTCGACACCACCGACAGCGAGAGCCTGCGTGAGACAGCTCGTGCCTCCATCCTGGTCGTCGAAGACACCTCCTGGTCCACGTGGCTGCAGAGACAAGCGTCCACTCTTCACCTGATCGCGACGACAGCATCTGGTTCCCTCCTGGTTCCACACCGGTCACTGGCTAGTGACTTTGAACACTGTCCCCTGGGCTTTCAGGTCCTCTTCTTCCTCGAGCCACCCGTGGATCGCACCGGACATCTTCCTCCTGGTCGCCTGCAGCATCTTTCTTCAAGGCTCCATTGACTTCGACGCGGAAACCCGACACACTTTGACACCTATGCACCCGCAGTCCGTGGGTGAGGTAACAAGAGCACTTTGGTGCTTAAGGGTAGATTGACTCTCCTAGTGTCCAGGTATCCAGTCGTTTTAGTCGTAACTAGTAGGAACTGTCTTTTACTTACCTTTTCGTAATTTGTTATGCCCATTGACTTTGTTCCGCATCCCGCATGTGAGTTCACACTCTGCACACGCGTCCCGTGGGCCTCCTGATACTTACCTAAGGTTAGGGTAGGGTAGTCACAGCGAACCTACAGCCTCTGGGCATCTCCATTTCTTCTATCGATTTCCTTATACCATTTACTTAGTATATGGTTTGCCGTGCCCCTAGGGCACCATTGTAATTTTGTGCAACTTATAGTATTTTTCCTAAAAGATTGTCATGTGCTTAGCCCTCTGATCTCATAAAGAGTTCAGAGGTGTTTGTTATAAATAAATATACTGTTTATTTTCATAACAACCTGTGTGGTGTCCTTTCCTCTGGTATTCAAGGGGTTATATGTGGTAAAACAGCTGGCTTCACATGCCAAAAGAGTTTAGCCTAAGACTGCTTTGTCCATGCTACCATTAGGATACCTGGTCTATAAGGTTGACTTACAACCAATCACCATAAGGGTTGTTTGGACTGATACAAGGTGATCACTAGAACTAGGGAGCATCATATATCAGGCCACCTTCCCACAGACACCACTCCTCGAGCTCCAAGTCCTCAGGTAAGAGGCACAAGAAGTCGAAGAGGCGACATCGCTCTTCCGACTCCCCCCGACACTCGTGCGACGCGGCCGGGGGTTCGGGTGACACCGCCCACGCGGCTCCGTCGGAGCCGCAGGCGTCGCGGCCTGCTCCATACCCGCCGGTCCCTGGGCAGAACGCGACACCAGAGGATATTGACGCCTTCTTCTCGGCCATGAGGTCGCTCACTCCTCCGTCTGGTTCCGCGGCGCCTTCGGGCCCAGCGGCCCCGACTGGGAGCCCAAGCGGGCAGGGTGCTTCAGCTCCGGTGCCGTCGGGTGCTTCGGCCCCCGGCGCCGTCGGCGACTTCGGTCCCGACGCTGCAGGACTCCACCGGATCCGGGCTCGGATCCGGGTCGTCGCCGGTCGACCTTACGACCTCGCTGGCTGCTAGGGTGTCACCCCCGGCGCCGACCACGGTCGACGCCGTCCCCTGTCCCTCCCTCGGTTCCGGCGCCGGAACGGCGTCGATCGACGCCGTTTTCGACGCCGATGGGAGATTTTTACTTCTATGATCCGGCCCCATCTTTTGACCCTGAATACCAGGAGATGGGTGGGGAGGCGGATTGGGAGGGGTCTGAGGACCCTCTTGCACGTGAGTGACAGTCTTATCAGGACTGGACAGGCAAGCTAGGGGACGCCAGTGGTCTGGCCACCTCGCCAGACACTGGTTTTGTCTCCCCTCCTACCGTGGCTATGGAGGAGGGGGCAGCCTATAGTGTGGTGTTGACGTGGGCGTCCAAGGCCTTGGCCCTTGAGCTCCCCGTCGCGCCCGTGAGGACTAACCTCCTCACTGAGGTCCTTAAACCGCAGGCAAGCTCTTCGGAGCCTCTGTTGCCGTTTAATGAGGCCTTGTCTGACGTTCTTCTGGGCACCTGGTCTAGGCCCGCTACAGGTCCCCCTGTAGATAGTAACATGGCCAGACGCTGTGAGAAGTTGGCCTGGTATATGATGTTCACTATTCTAGTGAGCACCTTGCACCAGTCCAAACAACCCTGATGGTGATGGTTGTAAAGTCAACAGCTATCCTAGTGGTTGCATGGACAAATGCAGTCTTAGGCTAAACTCAAGAGGGCATGTGAAGCCAGCTGTTTTACCATATGCAAACCTTTTAATACCAAATGAAAGGACACCACACAGGTTATATATTCAAAATATATATGTATTTATTTCTAAATGAATCCCCTTAACTCTTTATGAGCACAGGAGCACAAGCGTATAACAAGTAACTTAATATAACATACAAAAGTTGCACAAATATGGATAGGCCCTGGTGGCCCGCTAAACCATATACTAAAATAGTGGTATAAGAACCAAGTCACAAACAATGGTAAGGCCTAGGGCCTTGGGAATCGCTGGGGCTACACTGTACTAACAATAGTTAGGGAGCAGGAGGCCCACGGGATGCGGGTGCAGTGTCTAAATGCACACGCGTGCACACATTGAAGTCAATGGGTGCGTAAAGTTAGAAACTTAAAGATTTAGGAGTCTTCCGACTGGACTAGAAACTAACCACTTGAAAGTAGGACACTAGGAGAGTTACTCTTTACAGGAGCCCCGCAGTACTCGCGTTACCTCACCCACAGGAAGCGGGTGCATAGGTGTCAAAGTGTGTCGGGTTTCGTCGTGGAGTTCTATGGAGCCTTGGAGAAAAGATGCTGCAGGCGACCAGGAAAGAAGAGTCCGGTTGGATCCAAGGGTGGATCGAGGATGAAGAGTACCTGAAAGCAGAGGAGACAGAGTCTGGGTCACTAGCCAGTGACCAGGAAGGAACCAGGCGATGTCGGGAAGCAATCAGGTGATGTCGTGAAGCTTGTCTCTGCAGCCACGTGGACCAGGAGGCGTTGACGACGACCAGGAGCTGGATACGGACTGTCCCACAAAGGCTCTCGCTGTTGGCGGTGTTGGATCTCGATTCGGAGTCAACAGGCCTTGGCAAATGCAAACCACATGCAGGAATCGAAGATGGCTTCTGGATCAGACCAGCAAGGTCTGATGGGCTGCTCCTTTTCAGGGGAGCAAGGGCCAGTCTGGAGCAACCAGACCAGCATTGGAAATTCAAAGGTTCGTCGTCACAGAGGCCACTAGCCAACTGGCACGTGACCGTACAGACGCGTTGAGCAGGAAAATGCAAAAGGGCCCCACGCAGCACTCTATAAGTGTGGAGAGGTGATCTTCGGTGCAGTTGGTGCTCGGGGCTGGGGCTTCTCAATCCCCAATGCACAACTTCGAGGGTACCTCAGAAGTTGCACGGAAAGCAATTAGCTGGCTTTCCAAGATGGCCGGTCCCACGTCTCTCGTCGCCTTCACGGGTCTCAGCTTTGCTGTTGCTGTGGATCGGGCTGTTGGATGTCTGGAAGTCCGGTTCTTGTCAGGCTCTGTGTTCAAGCTTCGGCGGGAGCAACGACAAAGCAAACCGTTGAGCGCTTGATGGTGCCTGCTTGCACAGGGTGGTCACTCCTTGACCACAAGGGAGATTCTTCAGTCTTCTACTTCGAGTAGGATGTCGAAGGGTCCAGAATTTCGTATCAGAGTTTCAGTCAGGATTATCTAAAGTCTAAGGACACAGCTCCTACCTATATACCAAATCTAGGGGCTGGATTACCTGCTAGGTCCCTCCTATGGGTGGGACCCAGGAAGGGGGTGGTTACACCCCTTTCCCTTTGTCCAGTTTCGCGCCAGCGCTGGGGCTGGAGTGCCCCAGCACCGGTTTGAACTGGCCTATGCATGGGACACCTTGTGTGCCCCAGGCAGTGTCTTGTTTCATTCAGCCCCCCCTGCCCCAATCCACTATCTCCTATCTGGGGTGGTACTAGCACCTCCCTGTGACAGGACACCTATTGTTCAAGCCTCCCTCGCTGGAAGGACTCCCAGCAGCAGGAGGTCAGACTTGTGTCTGTGGCAGCAGCATCCATTTTGTGATGCTGAGGCTCTGGTTAACTTTAACCGGGATTAATGGAAGTAATGTGTCTTCTCCTCTAGAAGGGTGGAATGCTACCCCGTCCCCAGAACTGGCGAGGGGGTAGTATTCCAAAGTGTATGACACCTTACACGACATGTTTTGATAAAGCCAAACCAAAGTTAACAATAACCCTAAGGATTATAATGCACTTAAGAGTATATGGTATGGCAATATCCTAGAACAGCTATAAGGACATGGTTCCGAAAGCTGCAGACAGGCTCAGCTCATGCTAGAGCACCATCTCACATAAAAACAACCACTCTGCCTCCAGGATTGTTAAGGCCTGCCATAGGAGTGACTTATAGGTGCATATGTGTCCAGATATAAGGTTAGACATAGGAATACTATATCTTAGCAAGGGGTGTTTACACGACCTTGCCCCAGCTGAGTGATCAGCCAGTTGTGTCAGTTTGGATGGCCAGCCAGGGGTGGCAAAAGATATGCTGCAGCCCCTGGTAGGCCTTGGGTGCACCTATGCCCTGGGTACCTATAGTACACTGTACAGGGACTCATAAGAGTGACCCAAATCCCAATTGGTGATGTACCTAAAGTTCATGGTGTGAAATTTAGAGAGAGAACAGCAGGGCTGTGGGTCTGATTAGCAGGCCCACAGCCACATTAAGTCGAAAACCAGTGAAGCAAAAAGCAAAAAATGGGGTGGCCATAGGATAGCAGACCCTACTCTCCTACATAACCCCCCCAAACGCAGGGACATTAGACTAACCTTGACCAGTTGTGTCTTCATGTTCAAAGTGGAAATACCTTGATAGACCATCTGCATTGCCATGGTCAGTCCCTGGTCTGTGCTCCACTGTAAAGTCCATCCCCTGTAGGGAAATAGACCACCTGAGTAGTTTGGGATTTTCACCCTTCATCTGATTTAGCCACAAGAGGGGCTTATGGTCTGTCTGAATCTTGAAGTGAGTGCCAAACAAGTATGGTCTCAACTTCTTCAGGGCCCAAACCACAGCAAAGGCCTCCCTCTCAATAGCTGGCCAACGTTTCTCTCTAGGGGTCAGCCTTCTGCTAATAAAAGCAATGGGCTGGTCTTGACCATCTACATTAAGTTGTGAAAGCACAGCTCCCACCCCCAACTCAGAAGCATCTGTTTGGGCAATAAACTCTTTGGAGTAGTCAGGACTCTTTAAGATAGGTGCAGAGCACATGGCCTTCTTCAGGTCATCAAATGCCTTTTGACAGCTAACTGTCCACTGAACCTTTTTTGGCATCTTCTTTGAAGTCATGTCATTGAGTGGTGTCACAATGGATCCATAATTCTTGACAAATTTTCTGTAGTACCCAGACAGGCCCAAGAAAGCTCTGACATGTGTCTGGGTAGTTGGAGGAGCCCAGTCCTGTATGGTCTGGATCTTACTCTCCAGTGGTTGAACCTGACCCCCACCTACAAGGTAGCCCAGGTACACAACCTTATTCTGCCCTATCTGGCACTTTGTGGCCTTGATAGTTAGGCCTGCCTTTTGCAGGGCCTCTAAAACCTTCTTCAGGTGGACCAGGTGATCCTCCCAGGTGGAGCTGAAGACAGCAATATCATCCAGATAAGCTGCACAAAAGTCATCCAACCCAGCAATGACTTGGTTCACCATCCTTTGGAAAGTGGCAGGTGCATTCTTCAAACCAAAGGGCATTACCACAAATTGATAATGACCTCCTGGGGTTGAGAAAGCAGTTTTGGCCTTGGCATCCTCAGCTAACCTGATTTGCCAATAGCCAGCTGTCAAATCAAATGTGCTCAGAAACTTGGCAGAAGCCAATCTATCAATGAGCTCATCTGCTCTTGGAATTGGGTGAGCATCTGTCCTAGTGACAGCATTGAGACCTCTATAGTCCACACAGAACCTTATCTCTCTCTTACCATCTTGGGTGTGAGGTTTTGGTACAAGGACTACTGGGCTGGCCCAGGGGCTCTCTGATGGCTCAATTACTCCCAACTCAAGCATTTTCTGCACCTCAGTCTTTATACAGTCCCTGACATGGTCAGGTTGCCTGTAGATCTTACTCTTCACAGGCAGACTGTCACCAGTGTCCACCTCATGGGTGCACCAGTTAGTCTGACTAGGTGTTAGGGAAAACATATGTCTAAAGGTCTGCAGAACTTGTCTGCAGTCGTGTTGCTGCTGGTCAGTGAGGCTGCCTGCCAAGGCCACTCCATCAACTGAACCCTCATCAGGGTTCTGAGTCAACAGGTCTGGGAGAGGGTCACTCTCTTCCTCCTGTTCCCCATCTGTAGCCATGAGCAAGCCCATATCTGCCCTATCAACATATGCTTTGAGTCTGTTGACATGGAGCACCCTGTGGGGGCTCCTAGGGTTGCCAAGGTCCACCAAGTAGGTGACCTCTCCCTTTTTCTCAACAATGGTGTGGGGTCCAGACCATTTGTCCTGCAGTGCTGCTGGGGCCACTGGCTCCAACACCCACACCTTCTATCCTGGCTGGTACTCAAGTCAGCACAGCCTTTTGGTCATGCCAAGCTTTTTGAAGTTCTTGGCTAGCCTCAAGGTTTTTAGAAGCCTTCTCCATATACTCAGCCATCCTGGAGCGGAGACCAAGTACATAGTCCACTATGTCTTGCTTAGGCTTTTTGAGAGGTAACTCCCATCCTTCCTTTACAAGACACAGGGGTCCCCTTACACGGTGCCCAAACAAAAGCTCAAAAGGGCTGAGGCCAACCCCCTTTTGTGGGACCTCTCTGTAAGCAAACAAGGCAGGATAAAAGGATGTCCCATCTTCGCCTAAGCTTTTCAGGTAACCCTTTTATCATCCCTTTGAGGGTCTTGTTGAACCTTTCAACAAGCCCATTGCACTATGGATGGTAGGGTGTAGTGAATTTGTAATTAACACCACACTCCTTCCACATAGCAGTCAAATATCCTGACATGAAGTTTGCACTTCTGTCAGAGACAACCTCCTTTGGAAACCCCACTCTGGAGAAAACTCCAATTAGGGCCCTTGCCACAACAGGTGCTGTTGTGGTCCTCAGGGGAATAGCTTCTGGATACCTGGTGGCATGATCCACTACCACCAGTATACATCTGTGCCCAGATGCTGTTTAGGGGTCCATTGGTCCAACAATGTCTATCCCCACTCTCTCAAAGGGTACCCCCACCACAGGTAGTGGTATGAGGGGGGCCTTTGTTGTGCCACCTGATTTGCCACTGGCTTGGCAGGTAACACAGGAGCGACAAAACTCCTTGGTATCTTCTGACATATGGGGCCAGTGAAAGTGAGGGACAAGCCTGTCCCAAGTCTTGTTCTGGCCTAGATGTCCTCCTAAGGGAATATCATGGGCCAAGGTAAGAAGGAAGCCCCTAAATTGCAGAGGTATGACCAACCTCCTGGAAGCACCAGGCTTGGGGTCTCTAGCCTCTGAATAAAGGAGCCCATCATCCCAATACACTCTATGGGTACCTTGAGCATTCCCAGCAGCCTCAGCAGCAGCCTGCTGTCTGAGGGGTTCAAGAGAGGAACAAGCTAATTGAGCCTGCCTCAGATCTGCCCTTGAGGGTCCCCCTGTCCCAAGAAACTCAACCTGATCAGGTTCAAGCTCTTCTAGGACAGTTCCTTCTTGAATCACAGAATCATCCTCCTGGGAGGGCTGATCCTCAACCTGAGGCAGGGGGGGGAGGCACTGCCTTAACCTTCTTGCTCTTTCTCTTGGGTTGTGTCTGGTCTATAGTTTCAAGATCCAGCACTGGTTCAGGTAAGCACTTTTTGGCCTGTGACCTGGTCACAGCAAGGACATGTGCTGAAATACTTAGCATCTCTGCATGAGTCCTATACTCCACTTCTGACCATACTGAGTTTTCTAGATCATTGCCCAAAAGACATTCAACTGGGAGGTCTGCACTTACCACAACTCTTTTGAGGCCAGTTACCCATCCCCAGGAGAAGTTAACAACTGCCACCCTATGGGTAGTAGTGACATTGCTAGCATTGGTCACCAGGTAATTATCACCCAGTACCATCTGTCCAGGGTTCACAAAGTTAGGTGTCACCATAGTGACTCTGGCACATGTGTCCCTGTAGGCTTGAGCCACTTTATCATTTATCAAAGGTGTCTGTCTGTACTTGCCCAAAGTATTGGGACTCGCAGTAGTGGACATAGCCATGTCCACATCACAGATCAGGACAGCCTGAGTGGGAATCCTGACTAGGCCAGGATCCACCTTAGTACCCATGGTTAACCCCACTATAGCCTTGGGTTGGGAACTACCACTGCTGACTGTACTAGGGGGTGCAGGTGCCTTAGGGGCTGCAGTGGTAGGGGCTGTACCTTTCTTGGTGCATACACTAAACCAGTAAGAGGCAGTTTTACAATAATTACACCAAGGTTTCTTTGGACCTTCTTTCTTCTTTTTCTTTGAATTTTGGAACCCCCCCTCATTAGAAGTATTTTGGGGGCCTGAAGAAGACTTCTGGTCTTTTTGTTTCTGACCTCCACCCTTCTGGTCTGCTTTTTTCTGGTCACCACCTTGGTTCTGGTGTTTCTGCTTAACCCTGGTTCTGACCCAATTCTTGGGGAGAGATCAGATCTGAGACAACCAGGTGTTGGTGCAACAACTGGTTCTGACAATTATTAAGGATTTGTTCTGTCATGATCAAATTATACAATCCTGTATAGTCCTTAACTTTACTTCCCAGTAACCAAGCTTCCAGGGCCTTAGTGGCACAATCAACAAAGTCGGTCCAGTCCTCAGGCTGTGTCTTCTGGGTATCTCTGAACATCAACCTGTACTGTTAAGTGGTTAAGCCAAACCCATCAATTAGAGCACTCTTCAGGACAGTGTAGTTTTTAGCATCCTCATGGCTAACTGTGAGGAGTTTGTCTCTTCCTTTTTCTGAAAAGGAGAGCCACAAGATTGCTGCCCACTGACCTTGGGGAACCTGCTGTACCATGCAGGCCCCCTCCAAAGCAGTTATCCACTTGTGGATGTCATCCCCATCTTTGTAGGGGGGCACAATCTTCCTCAGGTTTCTATGATCATAGGACCTGTCTTTATCCTTAGGGATATTGCTGCCACCAGTGGAATCTAATCCACTTAACTTTTGCTCCCTTGCTAAAGCAAGTTTAGCTTGGGCCAGGGCTGTTTCCTCCTTTTCTATCTGAAGTTGGACAGCTCTCATCCTAGCCTCATGTTCTCTTCTCTGAGGGGAAGTCATTCCCCTTTGAGAACCCCTTGAGGCGTTAGAGAGGAGAGACTCCCTGGAAGGAGATCTTTCCCATCTATTGCCTGGATTAAGTAAACTGTTAGGTCTGGGAAGGTGCAACCCTTCTCCATTCCCAAGTAAGCTTAGGTTAGCCTGGCTAAGCCTCCTGACTTGGACCTGGCTATCATCTCCATCTGAATCGTCCTCCACTTCTTCCTCATCTACATCTGGGGTTAGGGAGTCATCTTCTGTGGAGGGTACACATTCACCTGTATTATCTGGGGGGCCTGGTTTAGAGGCCATCTCAATATCAGCTGCCTCTAGGACTTCTATCAGGTGTTGGATGGTAGGGTTGGAACCCTGTTTCAACCTCCTGGAGGTACACAATGACCTCATCTCTCGGACGTTGAGCATATCATATCTGGAGGGTGCCTTGGGAAGGTCACTTACCACAGGTAGAGAACTGGAGGGTTCACCTGTGCCAGACATGTCTAGTGAGGTGTGGTGTGTGCACCTACCTACACTGAGTGTTTACCTACCAGAACCTCTCTAGGAGTTGTAGTCAGGGTGTGCTACGCTCTTTCCTCTACAACAACTACGTTCAGTAGAAGTATTTTAAGCTTTGTTATATGTACCTATGGTACCTAATGTGATCTTTCAAATGATATCAAAGATCACAATTGGTAAAACAACAGCAAGCACAAATCCCAACCGCTGCACACCAATGTGAGAAGTTGGCCTGGTATATGATGTTCACTATTCTAGTGAGCACCTTACACCAATCCAAACAACCCTTATGGTGATGGTTGTAAAGTCAACCTTATAGACCAGCTATCCTAGTGGTAGGATGGACAAAAGCAGTCTTAGGCTAAACTCAAGAGGGCATGTGAAGCCAGCTGTTTTACCATATGCAAACCTTTTAATACCAAATGAAAGGACACCACACAGGTTATATATTCAAAATATATATGTATTTATTTCTAAATGAATCCCCTTAACTCTTTATGAGCACAGGAGCACAAGCGTATAACAAGTAACTTAATATAACATACAAAAGTTGCACAAATATGGATAGGCCCTGGTGGCCCGCTAAACCATATACTAAAATAGTGGTATAAGAACCACGTCACGAACAATGGTAAGGCCTAGGGCCTTGGGAATCGCTGGGGCTACACTGTACTAACAATAGTTATGGAGCAGGAGGCCCACGGGATACGGGTGCAGTGTCTAAATGCACACGCGTGCACACATTGAAGTCAATGGGTGCGTAAAGTTAGAAACTTAAAGATTTAGGAGTCTTCCGACTGGACTAGAAACTAACCACTTGAAACTAGGACACTAG
Source organism: Lissotriton helveticus (assembly GCF_964261635.1). Taxonomy (NCBI): domain Eukaryota; kingdom Metazoa; phylum Chordata; class Amphibia; order Caudata; family Salamandridae; genus Lissotriton; species Lissotriton helveticus. The sequence continues at coordinate 1,151,731,904 of NC_136067.1, read as the reverse complement.
GAGAGTTACTCTTTACAGGAGCACCGCAGTACTCGAGTTACCTCACCCACAGGAAGCAGGTGCATAGGTGTCAAAGTGTGTCGGGTTTCGTCGTGGAGTTCTATGGAGCCTTGGAGAAAAGATGCTGCAGGCGGCCAGGAGAGAAGAGTCCGGTTGGATCCAAGGGTGGATCGAGGATGAAGAGTACCTGAAAGCAGAGGAGACCGAGTCTGGGTCACTAGCCAGTGACCAGGAAGGAACCAGGCGATGTCGGGAAGCAATCAGGTGATGTCGTGAAGCTTGTCTCTGCAGCCACGTGGACCAGGAGGCGACGACGACGACCAGGAGCTGGATACGGACTGTCCCACGAAGGCTCTCGCTGTTGGCGGTGTCGGGTCTCGATTCGGAGTCAACAGGCCTTGGCAAATGCAACCCACGCAGGAATCGAAGATGGCTTCTGGATCAGACCAGCAAGGTCTGATGGGCTGCTCCTTTTCAAGGGAGCAAGGGCCAGTCTGGAGCAACCAGACCAGCATTGGAAATTCAAAGGTTCGTCGTCACAGAGGCCACTAGCCAACGGGCAAGTGACCGGACAGATGTGTCGAGCAGGAAAATGCAAAAGGGCCCCACGCAGCACTTGTTGAGTGTGGAGAGGTGATCTTCGGTGCAGTTGGTGCTCGGGGCTGGGGCGTCTTAATCCCCAATGCACAACTTCGAGGGTACCTCAGAAGTTGCACGGAAAGCAATTCGCTGGCTTTCCAAGATGGCCGGTCCCACGTCTCTCGTCGCCTCCACGGTTCTCAGCTTTGCTGTGGCTGTGGATCGGGCTGTTGGATGTCTGGAAGTCCGATTCTTGTCAGGCTCTGTGTTCAAGCTCTGGCGGGAGCAACGACAAAGCAAACCGTTGAGCGCTTGATGGTGCCTGCTTGCACAGGGTGGTCACCCCTTGACCACGAGGGAGATTCTTCAGTCTTCTACGTCGAGTAGGATGTCGAAGGGTCCAGAGTTTCGTATCAGAGTTTGTCAGGATTATCTAAAGTCTAAGGACACAGCTCCTACCTATATACCAAATCTAGGGGCTGGATTACCTGCTAGGTCCCTCCTATGGGTGGGACCCAGGAAGGGGGTGGTTACACCCCTTTCCCTTTGTCCAGTTTCGCGCCAGAGCTGGGGCTGGAGTGCCCCATGACCGGTTTGAACTGGCCTATGCATGGGACACCTTGTGTGCCCCAGGCAGTGTCTCGTTTCATTCAGCCCTCCCCTATCTCCTGTCTGGGGTGGTGCTAGCATCTCCCTGTGACAAGAAACCTATTGTCCAAGCCTCCCTCGCTGGAAGGACTCCCAGCAGCAGGAGGTCAGACTTGTGTCTGTGGCAGCAGCATCCATTTTGTGATGCTGAGGCTCTGGTTAACTTTAACCGGGATTAATGGAAGTAACATGACTTCTCCCTCTAGAAGGGTGGAATGCTACCCCTGTCGCCAGAACTGGCGAGGGGGTAGTATTCCAAAGTGTATGACACCTTACACGACATGTTTTGATAAAGCCAAACCAAAGTTAGCAATAACCGCGAGGATTATAATGCACTAAGAGTATATGGTATGGCAATATCCTAGAACAGCTATAAGGACATGGTTCCGAAAGCTGCAGACAGGCTCAGCTCATGCTAGAGCACCATCTTACATAAAACCAAGCACTCTGCCTCCAGGATTGTTAAGGCCTGCCATAGGAGTGACTTATAGGTGCATATGTGTCCAGATATAAGGTTAGACATAGGAATACTATATCTAAGCAAGGGGTGTTTACACAACCTTGCCCCAGCTGAGTGATCAGCCAGTTGTGTCAGTTTGGATGGCCAGCCAGGGGTGGCAAAAGATATGCTGCAGCCCCTGGTAGGCCTTGGGTGCACCTATGCCCTGGGTACCTATAGTACACTGTACAGGGACTCATAAGGGTGACCCAAATCCCAATTGGTGATGTACCTAAAGTACATTGTGTGAAATTTAGAGAGAGAACAGCAGGGCTGTGGGTCTGATTAGCAGGCCCAAAGCCACATCAAGTCAAAAACCAGTGAAGCAAAAAGCAAAAAATGGGGTGACCATAGGACAGCAGACCCTACTCTCCTACAGACGCCCGGCTCCGGGCAACCCTTGCTTCCTGTCCACCCACCCCACCCCGAGAGCCTGGTTATCCAGGCCTCTAACTCCCAGACCGCATTCCCGACGGCTCCCCCTGTCGGGAATCCAAGAGGTACGAGCAGTATCGCAAGAAGATGTTCTCCTCCCTGAGTTTGGGATTGCGGTCAGTTAACACCGCATGCCTCTTGGGCAGTTATTTCGACTCTCTGTGGGACTCGGTCGCGGACGTTCTGTCACAATGTCCGGAGGAGGCCCGGACTAAACTCGCCCAAGCCCTTGCTGAGGGTCGAGATGCGGCACGGTACTCCATCAGATGTGGACTGGATACCACGGACTTGCTAGGTAGAGCGATGGCAACGACGGTTGCGATTCGTCGCCACGCCTGACTGAGGTCCGCCAACTTTTCGGCTGATGTCCAAAACACCCTTATGGACATGCCGTTTGATGGCCGTCGCCTCTTTGGCGACAAGGCAGACAGTGCGCTTGAGCGCTTTAAGGACTCCAGGGCTACGGCCAAGTCCTTGGGCCTATCGGCCCCGCGGCAGCAATCTGCTGCCTTTCGTCCCTTTCATGGCCAAGGAAGGGGCGCCCCTACACGTCCTGCCCGCCACGGGCCGCAGGCTAACATTCAGCGCGATGGCGGTTGTGGAAACCGCCGTGGCGGTGCCCGGGGACAACGGCGCGGCCAGTCCACATCCACCCCCGCAGCATCCGCCTCAAATCCCTCCTAGTCCGAGCTTTCAGGCCCACGAGACGCCAGTGGGGGGCAGGGTTCACCATCACCTCCTCCACTGGCGTGACATCACATCGGACAGGTGGGTGCTGCAAATCGTCCGAAGGGGCTACTCCCTCCCCTTCGAGGTGTCCCCTCCAGCCATGCCACCGCAGTACCACCGAGTGTCGGGGGATCACTTGAATCTTCTGCTAGAGGAAGTTGCGCCCTCTTGGCCAAGGGGGTCATCAAACACGTTCCTGGGCCAGAAGTAGGGTGTGGTTGTTATTCCCACTACTTTCTGGTACCCAAGAAGGTCAAAGGGGGCCTACGCCCCATCTTCGACCTGCGGAACGTCAACGGCTTCCTCCGGAAGGAGAGGTTCAAGATGCTGACACTGGCTCAGGTCTTAGCTGCCCTGGACCCAGGAGACTGAATGGTAGCGTTGGACTTGCAGGACGCTTCTTTCCACATCCCCGTCCTGCCAGCCCACCGGCGCTACCTGCGGTTCACGGTAGGCCACGAGCACTTTCAGTTTACTGTGCTCCCCTTCGGCCTTACCAGCGCCCCACGGGTGTTCACCAAAGTGATGGCGGTGGTCACAGCTCATCTGCGCAGGTTAGGGGTTTCAGTCTTCCCCTACCTTGATGACTGGTTGTTGAAGACGGGCTCGCCCCAGACAGTCGTCAGCCACCTCCAGACTACGGCCGACCTCCTGCACCTGCTGGGGTTCTCCATCAATGTGCCGAAGTCACACCTGTGCCCCTCTCAGAAGCTCCTCTTCATCGGAGCGGTTCTAGACTTGGCGCAGTTTCGGGTTTATCCTCCCGAATAGCGGGTTCGGGATATTCAGGCTCTGATTCTGATCTTTCAGCCTTTATCCCGAGTCTCGGTCAGGTTGACGCTGCGGCTTCAGGGGCTGATGGCCTCCTGCATCCTTCTGGTGCATCACTCCAGGTGGCGGATGCGGGCTCTGCAGTGGGACCTGAAGTTTCAGTGGGCCCAGCATCAGGGCAACTTGTCCGACCATGTCTTGATCTCGGAGGGCACTGCAAGACAGTTGCAGTGGTGGCTCACGGACCGTGATTGGGTCAGCGGCAGATCCCTCTCCCTAACCCAACCGGAGCACGTAGTTGTGACGGACACGTCCCTGCAGGGTTGGGGAGGCCACATAGAAGAGACGGGGATCAGTGGCCTCTGGTCTCCGGCGGAGTCCCAGCTCCATATCAACCTTCTGGAGCTGCGGGCGATCCGACTTCCACTGAACGCTTCCTCTCCTCTGTCCGGGGGAGTGTAGTGCAGGTGTTCACGGACAACACCACCGCCATGTGGTACTGCAACAAACAGGGCGGGGTGGGGTCGTGGACTCTATGCCAGGAGGCTCTGCACCTCTGGCAGTGTCTGGAACACCTGCAGGTTCCCTGAACGCCAGGGCGGACGAACTCAGCCGTCGGTGCATGATGGATCACGAATGGCGTCTGAACTCGGACGTGGCGCAAGGCTATTTCAGCAGTGGGGAGAGCCTTGGTTAGATCTATACGCCACAGAAGAGAACGCACAATGTCATCAGTTCTGCGCGTTGGAATTTCCAAGGCGGCACTAGCTAGGAGACGCTTTTCATCGCGAGTGGAGTTGCGGTCTATTGTACGCCTTTCCGCCTATACCACTTCTGCCCAGAGTGCTGGAGAAGATCAGGCGCGACCGGGCCCAAGTCATCCTTGTGGCTCCGGACTAGGCACGGAGGTTCTGGTATCCCGAGCTACTCAGCCTGTCTGTCGATTCCCCATATTTGTCTGCCTCTTCAGGAGGACCTTCTGTCGCAGCAACAGGGGACGGTCCTCCACCCGAACCTGTCCAGTCTCCACTTACATGCGTGGAGATTGAGCGGCGCCAGTTGAGGCCATTTGACTTGCCTCCTGAAGTCTGTAATGTCATTCTGGCAGCCAGGCGTCCCTCCACAAAATCGGTATACGCCTGCAGGTGGAACAAGTTTGTGGCATGGTGCACAGCAAAGGCTGTGGATCCCCTTTCTGCCACTCGTTCAGAGGTTCTCCTCTTCCTTCTTTCTCTTGTCCAGCAGGGCTCTGCTCTGGGCACTCTGAAGGGCTACCTCTCGGCCATTTCTGCCTACTTAAGGCTACCTGATCAGCCCTCTTTGTTCAAGTCCCCCATTGTAAATAGGTTCTTAAAGGGCATCACCCATATGTTTCCTTCAGTCCCTTTCGTGATGCCTCAGTGGGACTTGAACCTTGTTCTGACTTTTCTGATGTGCCACTTCATAACTGTCCTCTTCGCCTCCTTACTCTGAAGACCGCTTTCCTGGTTGCCATCACCTCTGCCAGGAGAGTGAGTGAGCTCCAGGCCCTTTCCTCTAAGCCTCCTTTCCTTTCAGTCCATCCGGACAAAGTTGTGTTGCGGACGCGAACCTCTCTCCTGCCCAAGGTAGTCACAGCCTTCCACATCGGGCAGTCCATCACTTTGCCCACCTTCTTTCCGCCTCCGCATCCCTCAAAAGAGGAAGAGAGGCTCCACCGTCTGGACCCAAATCTTGCGCTCTCATTCTATCTGGATTGCACACGCCAGTTCCGGGTGGATGACCAACTCTTTGTTGGTTACGTGGGCGCTAAGGGACGGGTGGTGCACAAACGGACCATTTCTCGATGGGCCGTCTTGTGCATCAAGGCTTGTTACTCTTTGGCTCGAAAGGAGCCTCATGTGGGGCTTCGTGCCCATTCCACAGGAGCCACGGCGGCTACTACTGGCCTGGGCCGGGGAGTCCCCTTGCAGGACATCTGCCCGGCAGCTATGTGGGCCTCGCTGTACACATTCGCAAGACACTACTGCCTGGACAGCCAAGTCTGGAGAGATGGCCTTTTCGGCCGTTCAGTTCTCCAGGACTTTCTGGTGTGATTATTGGTTCGCAGACCCACCACCGGGGTTGGTATTGCTGGGGTATCTATTCTAAGGTAAGGAATCTAATACTAACCTTTTTCTTTCAGATGCACAAGTTACTTACCTTCGGTAACGATAAATCTGTAAGAAACAGTAGTTAGTATTAGATTCCTTACCGCCCCACCCATCCTCACCGTTCTGCGAACCAATATCTAGGGTCACGGTCATCCCCTTTCAGGGCCCTAGTGTTTATGGCACCAGTGTTGGTTTTTATCATGGCTCTGCATTTTCTGGCGCGGAAAAGCTGTGTATAAGAACTGACGTCAGCGCACGAGGGCGGCGGCTAAATACTCCGACGTCATCCCGGCGCCAACGACGCCGATGACGGACGCGGAGCCACAGACGACGCCTGTAGGAGAGTAGGGTCTGCTTCCTATGGTCACCCCCACTTTTTGCTTTTGCTTTACTGGTTTTCGACTTAGATGTGGCTGTGGGCCAGCTAATCAGACCCACAGCCCAGATGCACTCTCTCTAAATTCACACCATGTACTCTAGGTACATCCACAATTGGGAATTGGTTCACCTCATCAGCCCCTGTAGAAGTGTACCCTAGGTACTCAGGGCATAGGTGTTACCAAGGCCTACCAGGGGCTGCAGCATGTATTATGCCACCCCTGGCTGGCAACTCAAACTAACACAACTGGCTGATCACTCAGCTGGGGCAAGGTCGTGTAATCACCCCTTGCTTAGGTATAGTATTCCTATATCTACCCTTATATATAGACACACAGTAACCTATAAGTCACTCCTATGGCAGGCCTTAACAATCCTGGAGGCAGAGTGCTTGGTTATTTGTGAGATGATGCTCTAGCATGAGCTGAGCCTGTCTGCAGCTTTCGGAACCATGTCCTTATAGCTGTTCTATGATAACGCCATACCATATACTCTTAAGTGCATTATAATCCTCGCGGTTGTATGCTAACTTTGGTTTGGCTTTATCTAAACATGTCGTGTAAGGTGTCATACGCTTTGGAATACTACCCCCTCGCCAATTCTGGCGAGGGACGTAGCATTCCACCCTTCTAGAGGGAGAAGACATGTTGTTGCTGACTATCCTGGTTAAAGTTAACAAGAGCCCCAGCGTCACAAAATGGACGCTGCTGCCACAGACACAAGTCTGACCTCCTGCTGCTGGGAGTCCTTCCAGTCACGGAGGTTTGGACAATAGGTTTCCTGCCTGGAGAGGTGCGAGCACCACCCCAGACAGGACTTTGTGTATTGGGACAGGGAGGGCTGAATAGAATGAGACACTGCCTGGGGCACACTAGGTGCTCCATGCATAGTCCAGTTCAAACCGGTGCTGGGGCACTCCAGCCCCAGCTCTGGCGCGAAACTGGACAAAGGAAAGGGGGTGTAACAACCCCCCTTCCTGGTCCCACCCATAGGAGGGACCTAGTAAGTAAACCAGCCCCTTTTAGTTGTATAAAGGGAGGAGCTGAGCCCCAGGACTTTAGATTAATCCTGGAATCGACTTGAAACAAAACTCTGGACCCTTCGACATTCACCTGAGCTGAAGACTGAAGAATCTCCCTTGTGGCCAAAGAGTGACCACCCTGGGCAACCAGGCCCCATCCAGCAACTCAACAGCTTTCTATGTCCCAGTTCCCACCGGAACCTGAGCACAGAGCCTGACAAGATCTCGATTCCCGGACCTCTCTGACCCCACTGAACGACTCCAGCACAGCTGAGCACCGTGGAAGGCGTCGGAACCCGTGGACCCAGGCAACTTGGAAAGTCTTCAACTTGCTAACAGCGCAGCTCCTGAGGCATCCTCGAAGCTGTGCTCTGGGGACTGAGACACCCCGACATCGAGCTCCACCTGCACCGAAGACCAGCCCTCCACACTCCACGAGATCTGCGTGGGGCCCTTCTGCTTGTGTTCTGCTCAACGCGTTGTCCCGGTTGCTGGCCAGTTGGCTAGTAGCCCTGTGACGACGATCCTTTTGAAAATCCATCGCTGGTCTGGTAGCTCCAGACTGGACCTTGCTTCCCTGAAGAGGTGAAGTACCTCAGACCCTCCTGGTCTGCACCAGAAGCCTTTTGTGTATCCTGCGTGGGCTGCCTTTGCTTAGGCTTGTTGGCTCCAATCTTCAATCAATCAGTCAATCACAGAATTTGTATAGCGCACTACACACCCGGTAGGGTCTCAAGGCGCTGGGGGGGGTGAGGGGTCCGTTACTGCCCGAAAAGCCAGGTCTTGAGTTGCTTCCTGAAGGAGAGATGGTCCTGGGTCAGCCGAAGGTGGATGGGGAGGGAGATCCATGTCTTAGCCGCCTGGTAGGAGAATGATCTTCCTCCGGTGGTGGCTTTACGGATGCGTGGTACGGTGGCGAGGGCGAGGCTGGTTGATCGTAGCTGGCGGGTGGGCGTGTAGAAAGTCAGGCGGTTGTTGAGGTACTTGGGGCCCAGGTCGTGGAGAGCCTTGTGTGCGTGGGTGAGGAGTCTGAACATGATCCTCTTGCTGACGGGGAGCCAGTGCAGGTCTCTCAGGTGGCTGGAGATGTGGCTGTGTCGGGGGGATGTCCAGGACGAGTCGTGCGGAGGCGTTCTGTATGCGCTGGAGTCTTTTCTGTAGTTTGGCTGTCGTTCCGGCGTAAAGGGTGTTTCCGTAGTCCTGTCAGCTGGTGACGAGCGCCTGGGTGACCGTCTTCCTGGTTTTGGTGGGGATCCATCGGAAGATCTTACGGAGCATGCACAGGGTGTTGAAGCACGATGATGAGACATAAATGAATGTATGTATTGCTGCATCTTTTATGATTTTAAATAATCGAAATAAAGAGTTTTGACTGACTGACTGATGAGACGGCGTTGACTTGTCTGGTCATCGAGAGGGAGGCGTCCAGGATGAAGCCCAGGTTGCGTGCGTGGTCTGTTGGTTTGGGAGTGGTGCCCAGGGCAGGGGGCCACCAGGAGTCGTCCCAGGCGGAGGGTGACGATCCCAGGATGAGGACTTCCGTCTTGTCTGAGTTCAGTTTCAGGCGGCTGTTCTTCATCCACTCGGCGACGTCTTTCATCCCTTCTTGTAGGTTGGCTCTGGCGGTGGCGGGGTCGTTGGTGAGGGAGAGAATCTTGAAGTCGACCCCTCCATCTGCGAGAACCTTCGTGGGACAGCTCCTCTCCAGCACCTGGTCGTCCTCGACGCCTCCTGGTCCGCGTGGCTGCAAAGACAAAATTCACGACAGCACCTGATTGCTCCTCGACGACGTCTGGTTCCTTCCTGGTTCCACCCGGTCATTGGCTAGTGACCTAGACTCTGTCCCCTCTGCTTTCAGGTCTTCTTCAACTCCGATCCACCCTTGGATCCACCCAGACATCTTCCTCCTGTCGCCTGCAGTATCTTCTTCCAAGGCTCCATAGGAATCAACGAGAAAACCTGACACACTTTGACACCTATACCCGCAGCCCGTGGGTGAGGTAATGCAAGTACTTCGGTGCTCCTGTAGAGATTGACTATCCTAGTATCTAGTTTTGTTAGTTGTATCCTCCTAGTTAGACCGGAAGTGTCCTAAATCTTCGTTACTTACCTTTTTAAGTTCCCATTGACTTTCTATTGACTCTCGCGTGAGTGTGCTGACACTGCACGTGCCACCTGTGGGCCTCCCACTCCTAACCTAAGGTTTAGATAGTGTAGCCCCAGCGATTCTCTAGGCCCTAGGCCTTTCCTTTTCCCGAGTTGTGGTTCTTATACCACTTACTTAGTATATGGTTTTGTAAATTGTGCTATTTAAAGTATTCTGATTAAGTAACTTGTTATGTGCTTTTGCCTCTGACCTCATAAAGAGTTCAGAGGAGTGTGTTAGTGAATAAATATATATATATTTTATATATATCCTGTGTAGTGTCCTTTCATTTGGTATTCAAGGGGTTACATATGGTAAAACAGCTGGCTTTACACGCCCTCAAGAGTCTTTTAGCCTAAGACTGTTCTGTCCACGCTACCACTAGAGTAGCTGGTCTATAAGGTTGACTTACAACCATCACCATAAGGGTTGTTAGGACTGGTGCAAGGTGCTCACTAGAATAGTGAACATCATATACCGGGCCAACTTCTCACAAAGCCTACCGACGCGCAATGGTATTGCTACGCAAAAGTTTCCGGATCCAGTCTGACGCCTGGGGGTATTCTAAGGTAAGGAATCTAATACTAACTACTGTTTCTTACAGATATATTGTTACCGAAGGTAAGTAACTTGTGCGATAGTTCTGTTGTTCTGTGGTACTATGTTACGAGGACCGACACTATGACCAGATACGGGTGACGCCTTCCTTTGCGATCTCATAAAAACAATATAACCGGATTCTGATAGCGATCCGTATATCCAAACCTACGTTTATGATCCGGTATATGCAACCGATAGAGTTTTGATACTCTGTCCCGCGACGTGAGACGTCGGTTGCCATTTTCAGCCCGGTTTTTTTTCGAACAGGCATTATTTGCATCAGAAAAGCCGTTCATCTGAACACTTCTATCGGTTGCATATACCGGTTCATAAATGTAGGTTCGGATATACCGATCGCTATCAGAATCCGGTTATATTGTTTTAATGAGATCGCAAAGGAAGGCATCACACATATCTGGTCATAGTGTCGGCCCTCGCAACATAGTACCACAGAACAACAGAACTATCAGATCTATTATCATGTCAATTATATATTAGGTTCTTGCCTTCAGTTTAGAGTATCTTCTCATCTTCAAATTTTAAAATAATTGTGTGGCTACTCCTGAGGATGGCGTTGATTACGCCAAAACGTGCGTCGAAAGTTTAAAGATATTGCCACTTTTTAACCTTTTTTGAGTTTATCTATATGCTGTCATTATAAATACTAATGTACTGTGTATTGTGTAATTTTTAATACATATGAAGTTTTTAACAAATAAGCATTAAAGTTAAATATATTTTGTACACGTTCTTCTCTCTTTCTGTTTCTCCTTATATTATGATGGTTATTGATTTTGTATAAATTATCCTGATTTCCTAGGAGATATTTTCCTCATACAGTTTTACCCTGTCCTAGGAATCGTCCTATTCACTGTTCAAGGGGTCCTTGTTTTTCTCATTTATGCTTTGGTTGTACATGTCACAAAGTTTCATCCGCCCCAGTTGGCATGTCTGAACCTAGGTACTATGAGTTTCTTAGCCCTAGTGGAGCGCAGATTCCTGGTAGGCTCATACCATTTGAAATTATGTCTAAATAATCAGGGCTAGCATTGTGCTGTACCTTGTAAGCAGCACAGAAGGCCTTAAACCTGATTTGTTGTCTAATTGGAAGCCAGCGTAATTTATGAATAGCTAAGGAAGCAGATTGAAATCTGGGGATCCCTGACAACAGACGTGTAGCAGCTTTTTGTAAGATTTGAATTTTATTCAGATGTTGTTGCTGCATGCTCAAATAAAAACCATTGCAAATTTATTTTTGAGAGCACCAGGGCTGTTAAAACAGTTTTCTGTGTGTCTGGGGGAATAAGAGGGATTATTTTTAAAACTATCCTCAGGGTGTAAAAGGAGGACAAGATAACTGTGTTCATTAGAACTCCTACGTTTTCTTCCCTTCTTTACTGAAGTAGGGAGGGTTCATAATTCTTACAGCCACCAAGATGGGGACCAAAAAGAAATATGATTGCCGAAAAGCATGACGTCTGTCTTCCTGGAATTTAATTTCAGGCAGTTATTATTCATCCATTTACTGCTTGCCAACATGCAATCATGGCATCTTGTACCTGTGTTGTTCTCATTAGTGGACAGGAAATCTTTTTCATGTCATTGGAATGCAATGTTAAAGCAAAGCCAAAAGATCTGATCAAAATTGCTAACAAAGGTACATAAATGTTGAACAATGTTGGGCTCAACAAGTACCCCTGAGGGACGCCGCAGGGTAAAGAAAAAGGTTCCGGAACAAATTGTTTTGAAGCCATCATTTGCTCTCGGCCAAAGAGAAAAGATTTTAACAGGGTAAGTGCTGCCCTCTTGATCCTGATGTCATGGAGATGATTAATCAACAACTCGTGGTTGACCGTGTCAAATGCTGTCGATAAATCGAGTAAGGCCAGGGCTGCACTCCCTCCATGATCAAGGGCCGTCCATATTTCCTCTATTGATTTAATCAGGGCAGTTTCGGTGCTGTGGCCGCCTCTGAATCTGAACTGGGTAGGACCCAGTAGGTGGCTATTCTGAATAAAATGTGCCAGTTGTTTATTCATGGCCTTCTCCACAATCTTTATTGGTAACGGAAGACTAGAAATTGGGAGGTAGCTATTGGAATCCTTTGGATTCATACTGGGTTGTTTATTAGTTGAAGTATTTGGGCTGCCTTCCATTGTTTGGGAAAATATCTGTAAAGATGTTAGTAAGGTTGATAGCAATGATTTCTGGTGCTAATTTGGTCACTGAAGGGAGGCATGGGGAGCCTGATGGATTTGCAACATTACCTGGTTAGTAGTAATTGAAGAACTTGTTTTTTACCAAGTGAGTCAGTTAAAGGCTTAATTTCCATTTTGTTATTTACCAGTGGCTCAAGGTTAACTAAATGAACATCTCATTCCTGGCAGTTAGTGATAATAGCGAGAGAGCGAAAGTCTTAACAGGCACATCCAGCTCCCTTACCTGCGATATCACACGCATAAAGTTCTTTGATTGTATAGCATCTCCTCAATGATTGGTGGGAGTGAAAACCGGCAGGGGGACTAGTGATCGGCACAATCCATGCACGAATGGGCGCAAACGGGCTTGCCGTTGGTGCGCTAGTGGCACGGACGCTATCTGCCGATTTAAATATCCCTTGAGGGGGGTGTCAGGGAACCGGTGCTTTGCAGCACGAGTGCAAACGAGTGGCAAGATAAAAAAAAGCAAACTATGGTCCAGCAACCCCCTAATCCTTTCATAGGCTCACTTGTTAAGGAAAGTTGCTGTTTTCCTACCAGGAACCACGCCATCTGCCTTTTCATCTTGCGTGGAGAGAAGTAGCAGATTGGTAAGTGAACCTCAGGCCCAGTAGCTGATTAGTCAGTTAAAGCAGCTCAGTGCATGTTAAGGCCCTTTGATTTGAACTTGCGTTACTAGCACATGGAAAGCTCCCCCCCCCCCCCAAAAAAAACAGCGTGAAAAGCTGCCCAATTTGAATGATTTTACAATAGCTAATCAGAATATTAATAATAGGAAGGCCACACATAGGCCCCTGGGAGCACAGTTCTCTTCATTTAAAAAATGAGTGCAGCTGAAAAACATGCACTATTAACCTTAATTATAATAGGTCAATAAATACGCTGTTTTATGTGCTGTTCAATAACGCTGCCGCCTATTTCAGCAAAGGCCTGCTTGCAAGTGCTACAGATAGTCGTAATCAAAGACATATTTTAGGAATTCAAGAAACAAGCCCACAGGGAAAAAAGCACTCTGAATGCAAGTCAAAAAGCTCTTACTGATAGCTATTCTCCTTCCTGTCCACTAGCTGAAATACAGTTGCTGAGTGGTCAGGTGACTCTAAATTTATGGGAACCTATTAGGCATGAATCAGATAATATATAAAGTCATGCATTTCATTTTCCCTTTTCTTGTTACCAAGTGCTCAGTCAGAGAACAGACAGCCCCAGCACCAGCCACCGACGGACGGGCCAACCCCTAGCGACGAGCAGTCTGAGTCCACGTGAGGCAGAAGTGAAGATATGGGTTCTCAGAGTTGGCATTTAACCTGCTTTCAGTGTCAGCAAAGGGATTCATGAAAAAATGATCAGCCCATACTAAGAGACATAGAGGAGGCAGGAAGTGGGTGCAGTCACTAAACAGATAGAACATTAATCAGCAGTTCTTTTAGAAGGAGACAGTCATAGCATGTGCCTGGGCCTGCAGCCACTGGTTGCAACCTTGAAATGTGTAATCTGATTTTTTTTAACAGACTTTTATTGATTTTGCACAAAGCCAGCAGGGGTGTCCTGGGACGCCCCCCCCTTGGGAGATAAAGTTACAATCAAGACATTTGAAATCAGGTGTGGCAAACTAAAAGATCCATGCCATCTTGTCGGGCACATTATACAATCTGTTCAATGAGTATATTTAACAATTACAGAATCCTATCCTTAACTAACACCCCCCCCCAATCTCCCTTCCCACCCCCCAGGTGTGTCACTGAATCTAGGCAGCAAAAAGGGCAACGGGCCAGAGTCCGTGACGAGGCAACGTGTTTAAATAGGAGATGGTTACGGCTATAGTGTGCCAACTGAATTGTCTAGAACCAACCCAGTTCCAGAGGTTGCATATCGTGAGGATCAAAGGGCTACTAGCATGCTAGACTGCAGCCTCCCCGGGGGCCTCTATGGGGGCGTTATCATCAGTCTCTTCATGGGACTTTGGTGCAACGACCAGCGCTTCCCATGCTCTCGCCCCATCTAGGGCCTTATCACTCCCAACTTGCTTTGCTAGTTGTAACCTGATCACTCCCTCACATTCAGCCCATGTTAAGAATTCTGCTTTCCACCTTGCTATGCTGGGACCTTGTTTCGCCTTCCAATGTGTAGTGATGTTTCGTTTGGCCAGTAGAAGGTTCAGATCTATAAATGTACTAGTCATTTTGTTCTTGAATGTGTGTCGGAACCAGAGTAAGATGCAGTGCGCCATGGTCGGTTCAACCCCTCTGTCAGTGAGGTCTGAAATGACTGTCATTATCTCCTCCCAATGACTGTCAAGGAACGGGCAGTCACATAGCATATGCTTGAAGTCTGCACTGTCTGTATTACATCTCGGGCAGGCTGCCGCGTGGGTCGGGAAATACTTGTGTAATTTTTTCGGGGCGAGATATGCTCTATGTAATATATGGAAGTGCACGAGTTGGAACCGTGCGTTTCTACTGCTCTTCCAGGCTCTCTCCACTAACATCCCCTATGCCTTGTCTGGGATGTCCTCGCCAATGTCTGTTTCCCATTTGGTCTTTAGGTCAGTCAAGGGAAGTAGGGTTTCAAGTGTCATGCGTCTGTACAGACATATGACTGCTTTTAATGTGCCAGCTGCCATCACCACATATTGACAACCCAGGGAACACTGTGGTTCTGTCAGCCCTCCACCCCAGTGCTTCCTAATAGCTGCAGTGAGGGCCGTATACTGTAGGAAATCCCCCCTGGTAGGTCATATTGGACTTGTAGATCATTGAACGGGATCATGGCACCCTCCTCATAAAGGTCTCCAATGCAAGTCAGGATCAGCTCCGCCCACGACCCCAACCTCCTCCAGTTGCCTCCATGTGGCAGGACCCTGCACATAAGCAATGGTATTACCGGGGCATAGGGGCATTTGATAGAGGCACGCCGCAGGTATCTGTTCCAGCATTTTTGCTCTGTTAAGTTGCAGAGTGAGGTTTACAGCGCCTACCGGGAGCCGCAGAACGACGCGCAACAGCAATGATAGTGCCCTAATGCCCTCTCTTTGCTCGTCATCCCCCCTGATGGCGTCTGCCACCCATGCGTGAGCCACTGAAACTGCGCTGCCAGGTAATAGGTCTCATAGTCTGGAACCGCCAGGCCCCTCTCCGCTCTCTGTCGCATGAGTGTGCTGAGCGCCACCCGTGCCCCAAATGAAGGCTGAGATAATAGATCGGAGTTGCTTGAAGAATTTTGCCAGGATTTAGATCGGTAGGGTCCCAAAGTAATATTATAGTCTCGGAAGGGTTATCATTTTGAGCAGGGCCACTCGGTCCGCAACGGACAGAGGCAGGGAGCCCCAGAATTCAAAGTTTGTTTTTGCTCTCCTGATGGCCTTTCCAATGTTGCCCTCAAGGCTGTCCTCCTGGTTGTAGTGTACCTGTGTGCCCAAGTAGGGTAGACATCGGTCCTCCCAAGTTACTCCTTCTGAACTCTGTGGGCCCACTCGGCCCCCACATGCCAGGAACAGGCAAGATTTCAACCAGTCCACCTTCAGTCCCGCTACTTTGCTGAGAGCGTGGAGAAGGCGTTTTGCTCCTCGGAGTTCAAACCTTGCATCAGCTAGGAAAAGCAAGAGGTCCTCAGCATACAAAGCTATGTGATGGACATGTCCATGGACGTCCAGCCCCCGGTAGGGCTCGCCCCGACCTGGTCTGTGCCATCGCCAGGGAAAACAGCAGTGGGGAGAGTGGACACCCCTGTCTTGTGCCCCGTCCCACGTGGCAGGCGTCCAAGATGAGCCCCCCGGTTCTGACTCTGGCAGTGGAGTTGGCATAAAGTAGAGCCGTCCAACTCACAAAGTCAGAGCCCAGCCCCCCGGTCCGCATCGAATGAAACAAGAAAACCCACTCCAGGCTGTCAAAGGCTTTTCTATGTCCACTGCAAATATCGTGACGTCATTTGCGTAGTAAGTGTTCACCTCCAGGACCCTCATAAGCTTCCGAACATTGAGTGCTGTGTTTCTGGTGGGGATAAACCCGGATTGGTCTTTGTGAACCAGGGTGGTAACCGGGGGGGGGGGTAACCGGGCAGCTAAAATGTTCTTAATATTTTATAGTCCAGATTGAGCATGGAAAGTGGGCGATAGGAAGTCTTATCCCATGCGTGTTTGCCCGGCTTGAGCAGAGGAATGATAACTGCTTCCTTAGTGGAGACAGGTAATTTGCCAATTCGCTTGGCGTCATTATATAACTGTACTACAGAGCTTTCCAAACTGTGTTTCCCGCCACAGTACTGTGTCGCCTGCAAATGGTGGGTGTGTCGCAGGATGACACCGGTATTAACGGGCACTTAGCACATAACTGCTGCTAATTAAGAGGCATTCCTTTGAAAGCTTTGTTCTCACTATGCCTCATCTATTACATAATGTCTCCCAGTAAATAGTCTTTTAAAGACCTGTGAAGTACTCAGGTGCGGCTGTGTGTGTACCCAGGAAGCTGGGGTGAGGTGACAGAGGGTGACAGACAGAGGGTGATAGAGGGAGGAATACAGAGGGCGGGAGGCAGAGGGAGGGAGACAGAGGGAGGGGGACAGAGCGAGAGGGAGACAGAGAAGGAGAGAGAGAGAGAAGGAGAGAGAGAGAGAGAATGAGAGGGAGGAAGAGAGGGAGGGAGACAGAGGGAGGCAGACCAAGGGAGACAGAGAAGGAGACATAGGGTGACAGACAGAGGAGACAGACAGAGGCAGGGAGGGAGACAGAGGCAGGGAGGGAGACAGAGGGAGGAAGGGAGACAGAGGGAGGGAGGGAGACAGAGTGAGGGAGACACAGAGGGAGGTAGACACAGAGAAAGGGAGACACAGGGAGTGGGAGACAGAGGGAGGGAGTCTGGGGTAGACAGACAGAGGGAGACAGAGGGAGGGAGACAGAGGGCGATAGACAGGGAGGGAGACAGAGGGCGACAGATAGAGGGAGGGAGACAGAGGGCAACGGACAGAGGGAGGGAGACCGAGGGCGACAGACAGAGGGGGGAGACCGAGGGCGACAGACAGAGGGAGGTAGACCGAGGGCGACAGAGGGAGGGAGACAGAGGGAGGGAGACAGAGGGAGGGAGACAGAGGGAGGGAGACAGACAGAGGGAGGGAGACTGAGGGAGGGAGACCGAGGGCGACAGACAGGGAGGAAGCCCGGGAGGGAGGAAGACCGGGAGGGAGGAAGACAGGGAGGGAGGGAGACAGAGGTAGGGAGACAGAGGGAGGGAGATTGAGGGAGAGAGACGGAGGCAGAGGGACGAGAGAGAGAGAGAGATAGAGAGAGAGGGAGATAGAGTGGGAGATAGAGTGGGAGATAGAGAGAGCAGGAGATAGAGGGAGGCAAAGAGGGAGGGAGACAGAGGCAGACGGAGGGCGAGGCAGACAGAGGGAGGGAGACAGGGAGGGAGTCCAGGGTAGACAGAGGGAGTGAGAGAGAGAGAGGGAGACATAGGGCGACAGACAAAGGGAGGGAGACAGAGGGCGACAGACCGAGGGAGGGAGACACCGAGGGCGGAAGACAGACAGAGGGAGGAGGGCGACAGAGGGATGGAGACAGAGGGAGGGTGGGAGACAGACAGAGGGAGGGAGGGAGACAAACAGAGGGAAGGGAGACAGATAGAGGGAGACAGTTAGAGATAGAGACAGTTAGAGATAGAGACAGTTAGAGATAGAGACAGTTAGAGATAGAGACAGTTCGAGAGAGAGACAGTTCGAGGGAGAGGGAGACAGAGTGAGTCAGACAGAGGGAGACAGAGAGGGCGACAGACAGAGGGAGGTAGACAGACAGAGGAAGACAGAGGGAGGGAGACAGAGGGAGACAGAGGGAGACGGAGGGTGGCAGAGGGAGGTAGACAGAGAGAGAGAGAGAGGGAGACAGAGAGAGAAAGATGTATGTATGCCAGGTCTGGTGGCTCAGTGGACAAAGGCATCCGCTGCAGGGGCCGCTGTTCAACCTCATGGTCTAAAATTTGCTAGAAAATGCACCATTTGCCCACTTTTATTTCAAAATGTTCTTCCGGGGGAGAACGCCCTCCCTCCCGAACCCCCCGTAAGTGGTTCGGGATCGCTTGCTCGCTACACCGCCTTACTGTGTCCCACAATGATGCATCTCAAAAAAGTTTGTCACCAACATGAAAAGTTTGGAAAGCTGTGCTGTACTATTTTGGGAGCCAGGAAATCTATATAAGGGAGGTAAAATTCAATTGGAAGGCCATCAGTGCCTGGGGTTTTGTTGCAGGCCATACTCTTGATAGCCCCCCGGACCTCCCCAAGTTCAATCTCTCGTCCCAGTGACGCTGCGGCATCTTTATCTAAGGCTGGCAGGTCTACCTCCTGTGTGAATGCCTGCAATTCCTCATCTGTGGGGGACACCTAACTCCTGTAGAGTTCAGCATAATACGTTAAAAACAGGTCATTGATACCCTGTCGGTCATATCTGGCCACCCCATTCTGGTCACGAAGCTCTAGGATAACTGACCTATGTCTAGCTGGGTTGGCCAACAAGGCCGAAAGGGCTCCCGACCTGTCCCTCTCTGAATGTGCAAGAGTTATGTAATTTTTTTTATCGAAGCAGCGTAGTCGTTCTGCCTGCATCGCTACGGCCTCCTGAGCTTCGAGTAGCTCCTGTTGATTTTCTGGGTTTTCAGGCCTGGCTTGTTCCAGGGCGCGCAGGCGGTCGTCATCCCTTTTTATGTCTTGAAGGAGTACCTTCCGAACCCCTACCGTCTCAGATATGTACCGCCCTCTTAAGGACAGCTTTACAGGCGCCCGACTCCACAAGTGAAGATGCAGTTGTGCCCTCATTGTCGTGGAAGTAAGTGATGATAGCTGAACCTATTGCCGCACTGAAAACTTGGTTATCCAGGGCCTCGGGTCGCAGTCGCCAGGTAGGAATATTAGGACCAGCATGGGACCATTGTAATTGCACTAGGACCGGGTTGTGGTCAGAGAGCATCCTCGTGAGGTATTTGCTGCAACTAATCCCCTCATGCCCATCAGGCAAACTTAAAATGGTGTCCAGTCTAACATGCAGGTTGTGAAGGGCTGAAAAGGAGTAATCGCGAGTTTCAGGGTGGTGCGCCCGCCACATGTCTATTAAACCCCATTTCTGTTGCCAACTAAGGCATGCCTCTGCCAATTTGCGTACGGGCGCATTAGGAAGTGGGGGGTGTGAGCGGTCTAGAGTGATATCGGAGGTGCAGTTGAGGTCGACCCCCACTAAAATAGAACCCGTGAGGGCAGTTGCCAGTTTCCCCGATAGATGGGCACAGAAAGCTGGCTGGACGATGTTGGGCGCTTATACATTACCGAGGATAAGGTCTCTGCCATCCGCCTCCCAGACACCACCACATATCTACCCTCTGGCTCAATCAATTGTGTCATGCATTGGAAGGGTACACCGGCCCTAATCCATACCAGAAGTCCTCTCGCAAAAGCGCAGTAGGCAGTGCAAAAAATCTGGCCCCTCCAGCCACGCTGCAATGCCTTCCCTTCTTTTGCCAGCAAATGCGTTTCCCGGAGGAATGCGATCTGAATGCCTCTGCGAACTAAGTAGGATTTTATTTTATGGCGTCGGATCATAGACTGCATTCTTCTCACATTCCAGGATAAACATGCCAATCCTAATTTGGGTTCCATTGTTGAAACCAATGTTTGTAGCCTCTAAAAAACCTTTCCCCATGACACGCCTGTTAAATAATTGTCCCCCCGTGACACGCCTGGATGCCCTTAAAAAAAAAAAACAACTGCAGCAACAACCCCAATTTGCGCGAATTCGCGCGAAAGCGAATCCGCGGTCCGCTAAATCCACAAATTTGTGCATTTCTTTCGCGTGTTCGTTGGGCGCTTTGCGTGTTCGCGGGTTTTTTTTCAGCGCTTCGACCGCGAAGTTACCCATGCGGTCGTACATGGGCGCGGCCATCTTGTTTTCAGTGTTCGCGTTGCGTATTTCTGTTTTCGGGCGCTCGTTGCATGCTCGCGTTGGGCATTTCCTACGTGCAGGGCGCAATTACGTGCTCGCGTGCGTTTTTGCTCTCAGCGGAAATATCGCGCAAACTTACCCACGTGGTCGCAATGGGCGCGGCCATCTTGTTTTTCATTCATTGCTATGGTCATGGGCATACTTTTTCAATCCTCCCCTAATCTTTCCAATCCTTTGTTTCTTTGAACTTTTTTTTGATCTTTTTTACTCATTATCTATCCCTCTATTTTTCTATATCTATATTTTGTGTTTTTTTCAACTTTTCTTTACTTTAAAAACTACTTTTTTTACCTCTTATTTTATTTACTTTTTCCCTATTCTTTCCTATTTTTTATTTAACTTTCCTGTCCAGGACCATGGCAAAGGGAGCCGGGAAGAACCAGAAGGGGAAGGGTCCCGCACCCCGTTCCCGGCTCCCATGCGGGCGCTTAAGGGGGGGAGGCAGTACCAGCCCGGGAGATTTTCAGCGTGGTGGAGGTGGCCGCACTGGTTTTCTTCGTCCAGCGCCACCTTACCAAGACCGCCGCGGCAGGCCCAGTACCGGGTACGGGCTCCGGGAGCGTCGCAAGCTATGGGGGAAGGTGTGCCGGGCCATGTATCGGAAGTCGGGGTCCGGCGCACCTACAACCAGGCGACGCACCGGTGGTCTGATGTCCTGGACCGGGAACACGACCTGCTAGGCGTCGAGATCCCTGGGCTTGGTGGGTAGTGGTAGCTATTTAATCACTACTCGTTTTCTCTTGCTCTATGTTATCACATTGCCATGTTTGTTTTTTCCAAAGAGCAAGAATGCTGCCGATTACATTGCAGGTAAATTATGTTTCAAAATCTTCTGTGATTGCAGGTGCTCGCCTGCTCAGTGGCGGTGCTACTATGCTTACTTGTTTTCAATTTTGTGCTCATTTTGCCTGAGTGATTATGTATGAGTGTACTTTATAGAACTGCTTAATGCTAGACACTAGAGATTACATTGCAGGTAAATTATGTTTCAAAAGTTTCTGTGATTGCAGGTACTCGCCTGCTCACTGGCGGTGCTACTATGCTTACTTGTTTTCAATTTTGTGCTCATTTGGCCTGGGTGATGATTATGTATTAGTGTACTCTCCAGAACTGCGTAATGCTAGACATTAGAGACTCAAGTACAGTCCTTCCTTTGTACTCCTGCCACTAAGAAGAGATAGTGGTGGTGATCATGACGGACTGTGCCTGTCACTTCGCGTGCTGCGGATTGCTGCCTGCCAGTCCTAGTAGAACCTTTTTGTAGTTGGTTTAGTGACTTGCATAACTTTCCAAGTAGACGGTCCGCGAATCCAGCAATACTAATATCCTAGTAGACCACATCAGATAGTTCAATAAATTTAGTGCAATTGTTGTCTATTTCCCCGAAATAATTTGTTTTTGTTTTTTTTAAAATGTTTGCTTTGGTTGACAACAATCATCCATGTTTGTGTCTTTCTTTCATGTTGTACATCAGCTTCCCCCAGGGGCAAGAGGACACAGGAGGAGGTAGCGGCGCCGGCGGAGCAGGAACACCACGAGGAAGGCCAGGATAGGTCCGCCGAGGGCTCCTCTGCTGGCCCCAGCAAGTTTTCCTGTTAATATTAATAATTATGCTTCCCTATCTTTTACGGCGAACAAAGAAAAACCAAAGGTGGTGATGGACGGAGCGTTGACAATACAAACACTCACCCCCAGTCAACTGATCTGGGTTTAATCCATCACCGTTCTTTAGCTCGCTCCGCTGATAGCCAGAAACCGGTCCTAGGATGCTTGATTCCGGTCCAGGAAAACATTGGCTTGGCAGTTCGGGCTGGACTGTTCCCATGAGGCACAGGGTCAAGGCTGATTTGCATATGGCCATGTCTGAACTGGGGTGGTGTGGAGTGCAAAACAACGATGGATTTAGGCCCAGATCTCTGTACTGGGGTGAATGTATGACATTGTTCTGCATTCTGTCCATCACCTGTTGTTTTTGCATTTCCCTATCTTTTACAGCACCTATTTTTTCCAAACGTTCCTCATTCTATTTTTTCCTAAATCGTCTTTGATCTTCTTGTAGACAGTTTCTAAATTCTTATCCTGCCTCTACTATGATTCCCTGTGGTACTACTAGATTATTATTAGTCTGTCTGTGTAGCTAACTAAGCTTGCACAGTTGGCAAAAGGTGTTAAAGATTGACAATTCCCAATAATAAAATGTCAATGGCCACCAAGAATAAGATACTAGTTTACTTTTTGATTGTATAGGAGGACAATTCATACTACCACTGTTGCAGGGACTATTCTGCACAAACAGAACTATGGACAAGAAATAGGGCATTGGTTATAAATTATAATAGGCGCAGTTAGACTTTCCACATACCTCAGTCATAACAGAAGTTGAACCCCCAATCTCCTTACTGACTAGCTAGTGTGTCAAGATTCATTATTAAGCTCCCGAATGCAGTGATGATCCCCAATGATTATACAACCCAGCACATAAGACTACGGAGTCAGAGTCCCGACCTCTCAGAGCCACGGACACATGCTTGCAAATTGCAAACCCTTTCGCTCACTCACTCATGACCAAAGACCAGAGTCTATGTAAGTTTTAAAGCTTTATTAAAAGTAAAAATATTTATTAAAATCAACTTCATATAAGATAAACGGTGAAAGATTCAAAACTGAAAAGTGGCTGATTTGTAAATGTAAATGTAAAATGTAAATATACTGGTATTTATAGAGCGCACAGCTACTTCCCTGAGGTAGTGTCCCGGCGCTGTCCGTAAACCGCTTAGGAACCCTTCCTGGTTTTCCCTGTGAGTGTCCACTCCTGGGCACCCCCATGGTGAAACCAGGCATCCCAGCGCTTTTGGGGCCGTTGTGGAGATTAAGCAAGCTATTGCCCAGAGTCGCAGAGTGGGACCCATGATTAGAATAGGCACCGAGGCGAGAATTATCAGGTCCGAGGAAATTGAGCCCAAGACCCGCCGAGGCGGGTATTGAACCCTGGTCCCGGGCCAGACCTCTGCATCAGGGTCTGCCGCTCTAACCATTGAGCCACACTTCTCCACTTCACACATTAATTGTGGGAGAGCCCTCACCTGGTTGAAACTTAGAGTCTTGGTGGGGATGAATCGTTGACGACTCCGTCCAACATGATATGATGATGATCTTGTTCTTAGAAGGGAAGCTTCTGTCTGTTATGAGAAAAATGGTGCGTGTTAAAAAGCAAGCTTTCATCAGTTGTGCCAAAAAGTGTAGCATCACATGTTATGGCTAAGCATAAATAAAAAACACCCTTCCCTGAAGAAAGGGAAAGTTGTAGTTTAGACTAGAGTCACAAATTAGTAAATTTGTTTATGTAGTACTAGTAAAAAAATTTCATTTCTAGACAAAATAGGGAGTGGTGTATATGGCATCTAAAAATATGAAATGTATTTTCTAGGCGGAACATCGGCACAGCCAAGCACCAGTGCCGGGGGCAGGGCGGAGGTGGGCACTCCAGGGTCGGATGCAGTGCAACAGCCATCAGGAGCTGCTGTGGGGATGCCACAGGAGTGGCAGGCAGTGGTAAGCAAAGCTATTATATTCCATTACTTATTGAGATTGAAGACTGCAGAGTGGGCTCTCTGCAGGGGTGTATATGTTGTACAATACAAGTACACTTTACTGTTAAGAAGACTTACAAATTTAGAACTAAGTTTTTGTCAACCAGGTAGAAGACATTCACCCTTGACTTCTCATTAGCAATAGCATTAGCGGCGGGAGTTGACGAGTAACCAATGGCCACCTCTAAATTTGACCTCAACTCAGCTGTGAAAGTTTTATGGAGGAGCCAAGTCAGATCAGAGATGAACTTGATGGATGGGGTGAACGAAAAGGGAAAGAAGGGTGTAAGGAAGGACGAGCGAGTTAACAGTAATGACTGGCAAAGAATGATACGTGTTTTTGAATGCTACCTGAGGTGGCTATGAATATGATGCATGGCGGGTTGAAGGCTGAAGCAAGGATGGGTGGAAGGAGAGAGGAAAGAGAACTGCCTGGGTGGGTGAAACAGAAACTGTATGTGTGCGCAATATATCCCTTGGTTCAAATTCAAATGGGAGTCAAGCATGGATGCATGGCTGGCGGTTTCCAAAATAAAATAAAAAGGTTGTTTACGTGAGAAAAAGTAAGGTTTGTCCAGTTGAGACATTAAGAAGAATGATTGACATTTACTTTGAGTGGATGGATGCCTGGATCATGGTACTCGGGTGCAAGTTGACTGCGCTGGCATTATGCCGGCTTCCATATGTTTACGTACCAATTTCGCTAAACAAGAGAGAGTTGAAGAAGACTGGTGTACTGTCTGAGTCTAATGTAGTGAGTCCATATAGTGCTAGTAGAATTCCTGAAACTCCCACTAATGTTGAGCAGAAGCCGACAAAGTGGGAGGTTAGATAGATACAGGCCACAAATGTTATGTACTGTGCTTGCAAGTTGCTAGTGCTACTGTGACACAAATTTCTGCTGAATTATTTTGTGTTAATCTTAAAGAGCATTGGTTACAGTATGTTTTTTTTTTCTTCGTATAGATGCTGGCTAGATGGGCACGGCAACGGAAGCTGGAGGCGATTATCACCGAATATCGGCGGCTCGTGGCCCAGGAGGAGGAGGACTCGCAGTCTCAGTCGACATCTACAACATCCAAGACAGCTGCATCCTCCTCCGCTCACCTTGGGTCATCCAGTCAGCGCAAGCCTTCAGCGGTACGGAGCCGTGGTACCGCAGCCACCCGCCACCGCCAAGCAGCAAAAAAATCAGCTGCCCCCCACAGCAGGTGCAAGGCTCGTCTGCACCGCTTGACCCTCAGGGTGTCCAACCTTGAGCAGGAGGTGGAGAGACTGAAAACACTGCTCAAGGAAACTCCGTAGGGAGCATCGGGACCACCTGGCCAAAGGACACCGCCGTCGGCAGTAGAGGAGGAGAGACTGTCCTTTGCCCCTTTTTTAAAGACTTGGGGGGGCGGGGGGGGGGGGGGGAATTGGGCGTTGGGGTTTTGGAACTTTTCTTCGGGACATTTCATGGACATTGGTTGGGGTTAGAGAGGGGGGTGGCTCGGGTCTTGTGGGTTAGTTTATTTTTGTTAGGGTGTAAATAATTATTTTCAACTTAAACATAGCATACGCGTTTTTACAGTTTTTTGTGGGGGAGGCGGGGGGGGGGGTTAACTCAATTGTACGTTTGTTTTCCTGAGACTTAACTGGCTGGTTGATTCAAATTGTCTAATAACCTACATTTTTAGAAAAGTGCCACTGACAGAGTTAGGGAATTCAATTGTCCTACTACTTTACTAGTACTACCGTCAGTCTCTCCTCTCCTCCTACTCCATTATTCTTCCTCCCCCAAAATGCTTATCTTACCTGTGATTCGTGTTTGAGAATAGGGCTAGGCACAGGGCTGGGTGCTTGGCAAATAGCGATTAAGGATGAATCCTTGACAAATGAAATGTCATTGTTGTGGTGGTGGTAGTTGTCGTGGTACACACTGGCAGTAGCAGCATATGAAAAAAAAAGAAATGAAACATTGAGTGGCCTGAGCGTACCATTAGAACAGTATGATAGATAGTACAGTACACAGTAAGAACATATCCTCGTATTCCTTCACCATCCTTGAAATTTATTTTCTGTTGCTTTGACCTTATCCTCCCCAGCAAGTGTGTGGAATTATTGTTGTCATTTAGTCACACCTCAATGAAAACCACATAGCCCGGGGGAAGAGGGTTAGGGTTTGAAAATTGGATGGGAATGGGGGTTTTAGGGAAAGTTTTGTGGAGAGAGGAAAAAAAAACCACAACATGGACAAACAACAAATGAAGAAAAAAAATCTTTGGATACGATGATTTTAAGGGACATAAAGGAAGTGCATGCACTACTGCATGCATGAAGTTGTTTGCTAAATGGATGGTTAGGTTACTGAAAAGTAGTACTTACTACAACTTACTAACTATGAAGAAACAATGTGACAGTACAGGGCTGCAGTAATTACGCAATTTCACTTGCCCATCTGCCCTCAGAGAGAATAAACACTTAGTAGCACATTAAATTAGTTTTAAAAATAGCAAATAAACGTATCAAATAGCTGGAGGGATGAATTTGAAGCAGAGAGCAAACAAACGTACAGAGTCACACTCCTAGAAGTTCACAAAAATAACATTATTTAAAAGATAAGGAGAAGTGAAGAGGATACTATAACTGTATGTTGTAGTTGTCCTGTTCAATTTGGGAAGTTGCATGCATCCAGCCATTCCTCTTCTTCGTGGTACTCCTCCGTTCCATCTGACGCTCCGTTGATCAATCTTGGTGACCAGACACACTGGCCACTGCCTGCCTGGCGGATGCGGAATTGCGGATTGCTAATGGTAAGCCTGAGTTAATCGTTTTTTTCCCATCGCACAGGGTAAAAGCCGGCCTGTAATTGTTGATGGAAAAACAGGAAGTGATATTAAAACACCACAGAGAAAAAAATGTAAGGTCCGGTGTGCTGTAGTGCAAAAAAAACACTTTCAGTTTCAGAGGCGACAGTATTACATACAAGCATCATCATTTCTAAAGTGCGTACTCGGAGTCTCCTTTTCAAGCATAGTAATTAGCACACAGCAGGCCAGGGCCATGCAGACGGTCAAGGCAGGCACCACTGAGTGAAGCAACCTGATGTAGCATACCTCTTTGACACAGACAGACAAAGCATATCTAATTGTATGCAGCAAGCCACATAGCCACAATTTTACATGTACTGCTGTCTGGACTCTGGCATAACAACACTGCACTGGCTCGACCACTCCATACCACGACTAGACAGACATGTAGTTCTTCTGTAGTTGTTGTTAACTGGTTTACCTGTTTACCACTCACGAAATTGCCATAGTTCTTCCGTAAACCGACGATGTTGATCCATCCATCCCAGTGAGTGACTGTAAAGAAAAAAGATATTATGTAACTTTGATCATCAAGACTCATCATCATCATCATGGAATATTGGCAAACTCAATGTTGTTCATGCAGTCTCAGTCTACACACACAGTTGAGTCCAAGGACATTTTGCATATTAAAAGATGCAACGTAATGGCCCCTGCAGTAGAAGAATTTGAATTAAACAAGGTAAAAAAACTCAGAGTAGACTTGAGTTACATTTAGTGTGTAAAAGATGAAATAATAACAGGAGACATATGATGATTCATTTCATGCACAACAAACAAACAGCAATTGCTTTTATCAGAGCCAGACAGCCAGTGCTGTCCACTGCAGTGAATGCCATCTCATTATTCATTACCTGTTCCACTTTTTGTCCGCATCTTGTTCTTAAAGTGGAGGCCCACAGGGCAGTCTCTCGTGTCAATTTCAGAAGTAACTGTCAGCCATCAGCATATAGTCAGTAATTCCAGCCCCACTTCTTTTGAGGGGACTCGTCTACGAAGCGACAGTTTCTTCATTCTGCGTAATCCAGCCATATGCCTTGAGGGAAATGGATAGGGGGGAGTCTGGAGGAGGAGGATAGTGGAGCATGACTGAGTTGTGAACTTGTGAACTTCAGGATTGCAGACAGCGGCACCTTCAATAAGGAAATAAGACGAAGACAGTGCTGCTGATGGATTTGTTGTGATTAGAGTTTTGTTGTGGTAAAGGTTGCAAAACAAAGAAAGACACACAGGAGTAAAAGTGAATAAGGAGTCAGGACGGAAAAAAAATGAAGTCCGTTTCAGGCCTAGGTGTCAGGGAAGTAGAGCTCGTCCTCAAACTCCGTGAATTGAGACGGGAGTAGGTCAGCTAACAGAGAAGAACTTCCGTCACCTAAGTCGGTGTCCTCTTCTTCCTGCGTGGATTCACGTATTTTGTAATCTGGTGGTATGAAGTGCTGATTCATCTTGATCATTGTTAACCTCCCACATTTTTGGGCGAGAGATGGGTCCTTTTTGAAGTTACAATGGCACCAGCAGCACTGAAAACACGCTCAGAAGACACGCTTGCGAGTGGGCAAGACAAATAATTTAGAGCCAGGTTGGTGATCAGTGGCCATTGACCCCTTTTCGCATACCAAAACAGCAATGGGTTCTGATTAAAGAAGACCTCTGTTGGGTCATCCAGATAGGCCTGCACCATCCACTCAAGGTTCTCCAGGGGTGCTCCACTTTGCGTACCATCTGTTACCTTTGCATCAACTCTGGAATGAGCAAACCCTTGATGAGTTAGCCCATCCGCTGCCGACAATATTATGGCTGGGCCTGGTGCAGGTGAGGATGATGATACGGTTGCTGGTGTCGGGAAAGTGACTGCCTTCGGCCACAGAAGTGGACCTTGATGCCGGATGGCCTGCTGATTCAGTAGTACTTCTGCCGGTTCCTTCAATTTACTGCCGCTCTTTTTCGAACCGAGTGGCTGACCGAGCTAGCCAATGTTTGTACTTTGAAACATCTGCTTCATTAAAAGGAATGAATGCTTTGCTGGCCACTGCTTTTTTGTATTGTGGATCCAGAACAGTGGCACAAATGTAATGTTGTTCTGTATGTATTTTTTTAAGCCTTTCATTGTCAACTAGGTGGATTAATAAGCTCACAGCCAACTGATGTGCGTCTTGCTTGTCAGTATCACCTTTGAACGTTGAAGACACCGGCTTCAGTTGGTGCTCTAGCATGCGCAACAATGGGATAGCTTTGCCCAAAGCACTGTTCTCCCTGCTGACTTCACGCGTGAAGACCTCAAAAGGACGAAGCATGTCTGTCAGGCTTTTAACTAGGTCCCATTCCTCCAACTCTAGCCTCATGTCTTTCATAGTAGAACCCAGTGCAAAGACATACTCATTGATTACCAAGCACTGCTCAGAAAGACGCTCAAGCATGTAGAAGGTTGAATTCCAACGTGTTACCACCTCCTGGATGAGTCCTCTGACTGTCAGTCTGCGTTCACGTTGCATGTTCCTCAGATGCTTCTGGGCCTTAAAAGAATAAAAACTGTTAGTACTGACTCAAACGTGTGGGGTGCTCAAGTGTAATGACCGGTGGGCGGGTGATTGTTAATGGTGTGCGCCAAACACAATATGCGAAGTAAATAAAGAGCAACGGAGGGTCACATGGAGAGGGAAAGTGTGATGAGAGGACAAGCTGGATAAATAAAACAGTGAGAGGAAGCACCACAGTGAACACTTAAAGCGGTGCAGAGCTCGGTGTTGTGAACTTAGCGACTCACAGTTTATTCGTTAAATATTCACGAAATATTCATGATGCACATGTAATCAAGGGCTTGGCAACTGGTCCACATGTCTGTTGTCAGGTGGATAGTGTGAACAGCACTCTTCTGCAAAGCTGCCCCAATCACCTCCAGCACATCTTGATGTAGTGCTGGAACCGCAACTCTGGCAAAATAGAACCGGCTAGGAACCTTCCATTTAGGGCAGACTGTTGCCACAAATTGTAGAAAACCCACCCCTTCCACGAAAGAAAAGGGGAGACGGTCCAGCGCTAACATTTTAGCCAGCATTTCATGATAAAGACTTGCCGTTGGGTGGTTGCGTTCAAATGGCGCCTCCGACCAAAACATGCTTTTAATGGTGGTCTGGACCGTTTTCATTCGTGATGATGATGATCCAGACTACTTCAACCCAGTTAGGCTCATTGATGTAGTAGTTTTTCGCATTGGTGTCTCTCCCAGACTATTAGTGTGCCTCATAGATGCTGCTGGGGTAGAGGGTGTGGGCGCTACCACTGCAGTGCTGCTGCCAGGGGTACTGTGTGTACCAGAAAAAATGTCTGTCGCTTCTTCACCTCCCCTCTGCACGATCAGCCTCTCGTCATCATCAGATGCAATATCAAGGGATACATTTGGATTTGTTGTACTTTTGGCTTCCCGGATCTTACTTAGGTGCGCCTCCCACTGGATAGTGTGGTGTTTTTGGAGATGACCTCTCTGGCCTCCGGTACCATAGTTGGTACCAAGCTTACCCCGACTAACTACAGTTTTACAAATCGAGCAAACAACTAGGTTTTCCGCCTTTTTGCTAATACTAAAGAAGTCCCAAACTGGGGAGTTGAGATTTCTGATGGTGGTGGTGGAGGTGCTACTTTCAATGCCGTGACCAGCCGGGACGCCTGAGGACCAGAATCAGGTTTACCGCGGAGGACATAGCAAGACCAAATTGGCAACACGCTATGCCTCCTCCCCGAGCCCCGAAAAACTGCCATTTTCCTTCGTAGTATTGCATTTTTCTGCTACCAGACAGTGTCAGTAAGTACCCCTTTTTTAATTATATTTTTATCTACACACCTTAGCCCGTGTGTAAGACAAAAACACCATCACATGGCTACTTTTTTGCCACTCACCACTTCACATTTGGTCCTGAAGAAAGCCCCAGTAATAACCTTGGAGGGCTGAAACATGTAGACCGCATCACTTCAGACAACTCAGAGGATAATTATTCCTAGTAGTAGTTGCACCACATATTTTAAAACAATACCCTGGGCCGCCAATAATAAAAAACTAGGTAAGGATTCCCAGAGGTATTTTTTATAAAAAAATTCACTTTCACTCACATCACACTGTTGCACCACACCCGCTCCGCTGTAGTCGGGCGTCAAAGCACAACCAGGTGGCACTCGGCCGCCTGGTTGGGACCCCGATGATGAAGCATGACACCAACCAGGTTGGTGTGTGAGGGGTGTTTTAACAACACCCTATGGGGCCATTGGGAGTGACTAATTGCAAGACGCGCACACATAGTGGGCTAGTCCACATTGTTTATTGAGTATCTTGATTTCCCCAAGGGGAGCGACCCTTGCCAAAGGGGCCGCTCCCAGACACAAAAGGCCCTGTAATGCTCAGACTAAGCGGTGAGTGTCGTCTCACTTTGTTTCAGTGTTCCCTGCAGCCCACTTTATAAAACATTTCTTAGGAACCGAGGAAAAAAATATACAGTTTTCAACAGTATAAACTTGCACATAATATCTTAAAAATACACATTCATTTGAGGAGGCCAGTACTACTTTATAATGTTAGGTTGTACTTTTCTCAACACTAAAACAGTTCCCAGGGCAGTGAATCCCAGTTAAACTTGAGTGTCTCCATTTTGTGCAAAGGATTTAAGACACATTTTTGGTGGCTTACTGACTCATGCAGCACTTACAAAAGATTTAATGTCATGAAAAAAAAAAATGCACAAAACGTGCCAATTATCAAACTTGATCCAGAGCCTGAAATAATAAAGCATAATTTCTAATTACATATCTGGCCCTGTGTTACATTAAGCTTGCCAGGAAGAAAATGAATACAATTTTATTTCAGCCTAAGTGTATAACAAAAGATTACATCTTGTTACATGTTGTGGTACAAACATTCACCTTCATAAATTTAGTGCTTTTTCCCACAGTGCCAATGGTAAAGCAGATGATGCATAGGACACTAGTCTCAAGCAATCACAGCCATACTAAGTCTGGGTGAAATTTATGAGCTTATGCCCGTTTTAACAAAAATCAAATGCCAATGCTTCGTAGTGATTATATTTGCTAACACCCTCCCATCCCCTTTCCTTCAGGGTATGTGTTCACTCGAGTGTTTCTCATTTAAAAGGTTTTTTGGTTCCGAAGCTGAAGGCTTTTGCAGAATCAATTGCCATAAATAAAAGATTCACTGTCTTTTGCCTTAAACATTTGTGTGTGTTGCAGATGTATTTATTTTTAGCCCCCTCTTTCCAAAATACAGGTTAAGTTAAAAAAACAAAGAAAACAAGCATTACTGCTGCACGATCGCGCTTCATGAGCGAACGTGCAGCAGAAATGCTTAAAAAAGATATCGGAGGAAAGGAAAACACTTTCCTTTCCTCCGATGCCTTTTTTAAATCTCCCCCAGCCTCACCGAGAACAAACTCACCTCTTTACTGCTGGACGCACAGGAAGCAAATTGCTTCCAGCGCGTCCGGTTGCATGTAATGACGCCAGCGCGCGAGGCGCGCTGACGTCATTACATGATGAGGTGGGGGTGCGGGGGCCTAAGCGGAAGGGCTTCCCTTGTCTTTGCGGGTGGGGGCTGCTTTAGGGGCGGCCCACGGGGGAAGCGCCAGCGCTTCCCTCGTGGGTTGGTGCTAGGACGGCCGGGAGCCGTCCTCCGCACACGCTCACCGTGTCATCGGACGGCTCCCGGCCGTCCGACGCATGGAAAGGGTTAAAAGACCCTCAGCATCACAAAATGGATGCTGCTGCCACAGACATGAGTCTGACCTCCTGCTGCTGGACGAAACTCCGGCAGGGGAGGCCTGGACAATAGGTTTCCTGTCCAGGGAGGTGCCAGCGCCTCCCAAGACAGGCTTTAGTGTATTGGGGCAGGGTGGGTTGCATTCAGTGAATGCTTTTCAGACACTGCCTGGAGCACACAAGGTGCTCCATGCATTTCCCAGTTCAAACCGGTTGCTGGGACACTCAGCCCCAGCTCTGTTGCGAAACTGGACAAAGGGGAAGGGGTGTAACCACCCCCTCCCAAGGTCCTCCCATAGGTGGTATCCTAGAGTTAGTCCAACCCCTAAACTTAGTATAAGTATAGGAACCCAGTCACTAGGACTTTAGATTACCCTGGACGAAACTCTGAAGAAGAAATCTTGGACCTTCGACATTCCATATCGACTGGAAGACTGAAGAAATCTCCCTTGTGGTCAAGGAGTGACTCCCCTGTTCAAACAGGCACCAAAGAAGAATCTTGCCTGTCTGCATTTTCAAGGCTCCCAAAGGACACTCCTTTGTTTCTTGAGTTTTCCTGGTTGCTCCGGATGTGCCTTGACTCCCCTCCAAAGGGTGAGTCCCTCAGACCTTGCTGGTCTGCACGAAGCCAATCTTGTCATCTTGTGTGGGTTGCTGTTGCCAAGGTTTGTTGGGTCCAATCCGGATACCGACGCTGCAGCACTCGACATCCGACGTGACACAGCTCGAATCCACCTCCTGGTTGTCGTCGACGCCTCCTGGACCTCGTGGCTGAAGAGTCAAGCTTTACCTACTTTACCTTAAAGCTCCCGATATCGGCTGGCATCTTCTTGTCCCCATCCTGGTCACTGGCTAGTGACCCAGACTCTGTCCCCTCTGCTTTCAGGTTCTTCAGATCTCCAATCCACCCTTGGATCCAGTCGGACACTCTTCTCCTGGAGGCCTGCAGCACTTCTTTGCAGATCTCCATTGGAATTGACGACGAAACCCGACACGAAAAGACACCTATGCACCCTGTTTCCCTGGGTGAGGTAACATGAGTACTTAGGTGCTCCGGTGGGTCTTGACTCTCGAAGTGTCCAGTACTGAAAGGGTTTTACTGTAGTCCACTCCGAAGTATCCTTAAACTTTGTAACTTAAACTTTCGCCATAGAAGTCAATGGTGATTCGCGGCTGTGTTTAGACACTGACGCGTCCCCCATGGGTCTCCTGCATCCCTACCTTGGGTGGTTCCTGGTTGCCCCAGCGGTTCTACAGGCCCTAGGCCTAACTTATATCCCTCACGTGGTTCTTATACCACTTTCTTAGTATTTGGTTTGCGAGGCCCCTAGTGCAAAACGTATACTGTGCTAGTTTACTGTGTGCTATTTAAGTTCTTGTATTGTACTTTTGCCTCTAGCCTCATAAAGAGACTAGAGGGTATGTGTTTAGAATAAATACATATATTTTATATATATACCTGGTGTAGTGCGCTTTCATTTGATCATTCAAGAGATTATAGACTGGTAAAACAAGCTGCTTTACATTTCTTCAAGACTTAGCCTGAAGGCTGCTCTCCACAGCTACCACTAGGATAGCTTTCTATAAAGGTTGTCTAAACCTACCATCAATAAGGGTTGTTTGAACTGATGCAAGGTGCCCACTAGAATAGTGGACCTCATATGCCAGGCCAACTTCTCAGTGTCCATGTTTCAAATTGGCCTCAAAATGGAAATATTTTACTTTCATAATGGTGCTTTAAACACGTTTCAGATAAGTACTTGCTAAACTATTATTAAGTATATTCAGTGAAAAGGGTAATTTTGTTCTGTCTCTGTTTCTCACTTACCCATCTAAGTTACTGCAAAACAACATGTGTGGCCATAAAAAAAACTCTATAACTAAAAAAAAAAGTTATGTTTTGTTCTTCCGTTACAGAAATCTTGCAAAGCCTATTGCTGTGCAGAGCAAAGAAAAAGAAGATCGTTACATTAACAACTATAAGGTATATGTTATGTTAACTTTTTGGTTTTATTAAGTGCACTGTTGCCCCAAGCGTAGCCTGGTTCTGATATACAGAAGCTCACTCAATCATACCAGGTTATAAATTGAAAAAGCCACTTATTGAGCTGACTCCAGATTCAGGAGGTCCTCTTGCAAATGCGAGTATACAGGGACAGTGTTCCAGTGTTGAGCCATCTGGAACCAGAACGTCGTAGGGAATCCTAAATATTTTAGTACTGGTTTTTGAGCGAATAAATTGTTGAGATGGCTTTGAAAGGGGAGGCCTGGTTGGTTGATAAATGGATAGTTTTGCTGACATAATATTAGGAGAAAAGAATAAGTTACTCAACTTCGGTAACAATGTATCTGGTAGAGAAAGGATCTAGCCGCAGATTTCTTACTTAGAATCCTCCCCAGGCACCACGCTGGATCCGGAAACTATTTTCCCATAGTACGTCTGTGCGCCGGCAGAGGGCGTCGAGCAACTCCGCGGCGATGTCAGGGGAGTCCATACATCCCTCCGCTAACGCTCTGACATCAGTTTCTTCGTTACTATAGTCAGCGCTCAAAACGTGAAGCCACATTCCGAAACTGCCTATTGAAACAGTGTGCCAATACAATAGACACCATTTGTCACTTATTGTTGAATGCAAAGGAAAGAAGGAATCAGACAAGAAAGCATGAGTCTGAAAAGACTCATGGCAGAAAGCAGGAATAACAATGTCCTGCTCCTCCAAGATATAGACATAGCCACCAAGGTAGCCCCATACTGAATGGAGAAAAATGCAGAAATGAAGCAGGAACGAACCTGCAACACAAGCAGGATGTTCCCAGGAAGGATATTTCATGAGTCTACAACACAACAAGAATGACTACAAGTAGGACATCCCAAACTCAGACTCACTATAAATAAAGAAAAAAGAAAAAATAGTTTGCAGTGCGGGGAGTATGGGAGGGGCGTAAGGAATCTGCGACTAGATCCTGTCTACCAGATACACCATTACCGAAGGTAATTAACTTGTTCATCCGATAGACATCTAGCTGCAGATTCCTTACTTAGAATCAGATACGTAAGCCATGCGATCTACGGACTGCGGACTGAGACTACAAAGAATGTACAAGTAATATGAACCCGGTCAGAAACTATAAGACTGGGGAAAAGGACGACTGAGGAGAATATCACACTCAATCAAAAATCCAACGCACAGTAACTTAATCACCACAAGCCCCGAATGCTGAAGAATTGTACATCAAAAAGCATGGGAACAGCATGCCTGTTGACCTGTCATGGAAACAACAGGGAAAAACAAGACATTTCGACCTCAACAGCATCTGACCACATATCAGGTGACCACAACTGAAACAACCACATGTAGGCAAGATAACACCCACATTGTAAAGTGATATTATCCGTGGCAAGAAGAAATGCCAGTAATGGGCCTAATAAGGCCATAGCAATTGTATCAAAGTAGGATCTTATTTTATGGTTACCCCCACATTTTGCCTGGTGTTATGCTGTTTCTGACTAGTCTGACTGGGATCCTGCTAATCAGGACCGCAGTCCCTGTGCTTTCTCCTCTAAATTGGTATGGTAAGTACTTAGGTACATCCCTGATTGGACACTGGTGTACCCTTATCAGTCCCTTGTAAATGGTATTGAGGTACCCAGGGCATAGGTACACCAGGGGTCCCCCATCGTCTGAAGCAGACCAATCAAACTGTAACTACGGACCTGCTATTGCAGCCTGTGTAAGCTGGTGCTAGCACCAATTACGAAAGATATAGGTTTACCTATATCTAGGGTCATTGCACTTAACCTATCTCTGTACTGGGGTACATGTATAACATTGTTCTGCATTCTTTCCATCAATTGTTCATTTTGCGTTTCTAAACTGGCTGTAACGAACGCTATCATGTTGGGTATCAAACA
This sequence comes from Lissotriton helveticus, assembly GCF_964261635.1. Lineage (NCBI taxonomy): Eukaryota > Metazoa > Chordata > Amphibia > Caudata > Salamandridae > Lissotriton > Lissotriton helveticus. The sequence goes on along the minus strand of NC_136067.1, from coordinate 1,151,695,660 downwards.
TGTTGGAATCATACCCCCACACCAAAACTGTGTGGGAGGTATGGTTCCATGCACTGTAAAGCTCCTCCAGGAGGCCCTCAGTGCTCCCTGTCTTCTAGAACCAGACAGGACAACATGGCTGCTGCCGACCAGAGACATGATTCTGCCCTCCTGCTGTTGACCCAAGCTTGAGCAGGGGAAGGCAGAGCAATTGATATCTAAAAGAGACTATTAGTTATAGATTCCTTACCTTAGAATTACCCTCAGGCGTCAACTTGATCCGGAGAATTTTTTCCTCAGCAGTACCCATGCGCGTCAGTAGGGGGCGTTGGTTGACTCTGTGCCCATCGTCTACGTCGTGGTCGCCAGGATGATGTTTCGGTGCCTACTTAGATGCCGCTCTTGCAGGCTGATGTCAGTTCTTTCTTTTTCCGTGCCAGCGTAGCGCAGATCCGTAGAGAGCTTGCCCCTTAGTCACTATTTGACTAAACTTTTTTCAACTTTTATCAACTTATTTTTTAGAGCGTCGTCGCACTAAGGCTCCACCTCCTCCCCTCTCCAGGAGCTAGAGTGTCCCCTGCCCAGCTTCGTATGTTCTACGAAGCCCTCCAGTCGGTTGGGGACCCTGGGCCTTCGATGCCGGCGGCTCTGGCCCCGGCATCGGAGGGTCCCCGTGGATCCAGGCCTAGATTAAGATGGACACCGGTCAACCTTACTCGACCTTCCCAGGTGACGACACCCCCAGCGTCTGCCGTTCGCCCCAACCGACTCCGTCCCCATCCTCATCCCCAAGATTGACCTGTAGCCAGACAACAGATCCGACGCCGGAGGGTACTTTTTTCCCCTTGTTCATCCCAGGTGTGCCCTATAACCCTGAAGGTGGTGATGAGGACTAGGAAAGACCTCGGACCCTTTGACAGACTTGCCAGTAGAGCCAGACTGGCGAGAGGAATTGGGTGATGCCAGTGGTCTGGACACTTCCTCAGACCTTGGCATGCTTTCTCCCCCTACTGTGGTTATGGAGGAGGGAGCCTCCTATGCTGTGGTGATGCGTAGGACAGCCAACGCCTTGGGCCTGGAGCTCCCTACAGTGGCAGTCAGGACTAATCTCCTGGCGGAGGTCCTTCAACCTGCGGCAACTTCCTCGGAACCCCTCTTGCTCTTCAATGATGCCTTTGCGGACATCCTTCTGGGCACTTGGTCCAAGCCCAGCACAGGGGCTGCTGTGAAACGGATGATTGCCCACCACCCGGCCCCAGGTAATCCCATTTTCCGCACCCAAGACCCTTCCCCTGAGAGCTTGGTGGTCCAGGCTTATTCTTCTAAGGGCACATTCCCTTCTGCCCCTCCAGACATGGAATCCAAGAAGCTTGATCATCTTGGGAAGCACATTTTCTCTTTCTCCACCTTGGCACTACGGTCCGTAAATTCTGCATGCCTCTTGGGCCAATACTCCCATACAATCTGGAATACGGTTGCACAAGTGCTGCCTCAGTGCCCAAAGGAGACCCAGGCTGTTCTCTACCAAGCCGTTGCAGATGGGATAGATGCAGCAAAATTCACGATTCGCTGTGAACTGGATACCACCGACTCACTGGGCAGAACGTTTGCCACATCGGTAGCCCTTAGGCGCTACGCCTGGTGGAGGACGTCAGGTTTTTGGGGGATGTTCAATCAGCCTTGCTGGACATGCCCTTCAATGGCTGTCACCTTTTTGGTGACAAGGCGGACTCTGCTCTGGAGCGCTGTAAGGATTCTTGCACTACGGCAGATCCTTAGGTCTTGCTGCGCCCTCCCATCCACCACAATCTGCCTTTCACTCTTTCGTGGCTATGGAAGGGGCACCCCACCACGTCCGGCCCAGTCTAGCCACGGTCCATGCATGCTGCCCAGCCTCTGCGTGGCCACGGATGTGGGACCCAGTGACATGGGTCTGGGAGCCAGCGTGTGGGCCAGTCCCCCCTTTCGTCCCCGGCAGCAGCCTCCAAACCCTCCTAGTCTGTCCTTTCATGCCCTTCAATGGCCAGTGGGTGGCATGATTTGCCATCACCTCCCCCACTGGCAATACATCTCATCAGACAGGTGAGTTTTCCATATAGTCTGAAGGGGCTACTCCCTCCCCTTCAAGATTATCCCTCCCTCCATGTCACCGTCTCTCGACCGCATGTCGGAGGATCCTTGGGCGCATCTCCGCCAGGAAGTTCCACCTCTCTTGACCAAGGGAGCTATCAAAAGGGTTCATGCGCCAGAACTAGGTTGTGGTTGCTATTCCCACTACTTTCTGGTGCCCAAGAAGGACAAAGGCCTGCGTCCTATCTTGGATCTCAGGACCCTCAACCTCTTCTTCTGGAAGGAGAAGTTCAAAATGCTCACGTTGGCTCAGGTCATGTCTGCCCTCCACCCTGGAGACTGGATGGTGGCGTTGGTCTTGCAGGATGCCTATTTCCAAATCCCCGTCCTGCCAGCCCACAGACGCTACCTGAGGTTCACGGTAGGAAATGAGTATTTTCAGTTCACCGTTCTCCCCTTTGGCCTTACCTGCGCCCCTCAGTGTTCACCAAGGTGATAGTGGTGGTCACAGCTCACCTGCGCCAATCAGGAGTTCCTGTCTTATCCTATCTCGATGACTGGCTTTGGAAGGCAGGCTCGTCCCAGGCTGTCGTCTCCCATCTCTGGACTACGGCGGACCTCCTGCATTCGCTGGGGTTCACTTTCAATGTGCCAAAGTCACACCTGATTCCCTTTCAGTCCCTTCTTTTCATCAGGGCTGTTCTAGACAGAGTGAGGTTTTGGGCCTATCCTCCTGAACAGCGAGTTTGGGATATTCGGGCCAAGATACCAATGTTTCAGCCTCTATCCCGGATTTTGGTGAGACTGACCCTAAGGCTGCTGGGCCTCATGGCCTCCTGCATCCTGCTGGTGGATCATGCCAGATGGCATATGCGGGCTCTGCAGTGGGACCTGAAGTTCCAGTTGTCGCAGCATTGGGGGAATTTTTCCGATTACATTCAGATGTTGGAGGTAACTGCGCAACAACTGCGGTGGTGGTTAATGTACCAGGATTGGGTCAGAGGCAGATCCCTCTCCCTTCCTCAATCATATCTCTTGGTGGTGACCGATGCATCACTTCTGGGATGGGGCGGCCACCTGGGAGAGGTGGAGATCAGAGGAATCTGGTCTCCGGTGGAGTCCGTGCTCCATATCAACCTGTTGGAGCTTTGGGCGATTCGCCTGGCACTGAAAGCATTCCTTCCCTCCCTCAAGGGTAAGGCAGTGCAGGGGTTCACGAACAACACCTCCGCCATGTGGTACTGCAACAAACGGGGCAGGTGGGGTTGTGTACCCTATGTCAAAAACTTCTTCGCCTTTGGACATGGCTGAAACGTCAGGGCAAAACCCTGGAGGTTCAACACCTGGCAGGTACCTCGAATGCCAGGGTGGGCTAACTCAGCTGTCGGTGCTTGTTGGATCACAATAGGCATCTTCACTCAGAGGTGGTCCAACGCATCGTTCAGCTGTGGGGAGAGCCTTGGTTAGTTCTATTTGCCACAGAAGAGAACTTGCAATGACAGCAATTCTGCGCATTGGATTTTCCAAGGCGCCACTCGCTCAGCGACGCTTTTTGTCTCAAGTGGAACTGCGGCCTCCTGTAGGCCTTTCTGCCTGTACCACTTCTGCCCCGAGTGCTGAAGAAGATCAAGCGTGAGCAGTCCCAACTTCACTCTTGTGGCACCTGACTGGGCATGAAGAGTCTAGTACCTCGAGCTCCTGAGCATGGCCATCGATCCTCCGATCGGACTTCCCCTTCAGGAGGATCTTCTGTCACAGCAGCAGGGGACGGTTCTCAACCTGAACCTGTCCTACCTCCACCTCCTTGCTTGGAGATTGAGCAGCGACAGTTGACAGCTTTTGACCTTCCACCCAAAGTGTGTAATGTCAATTTGGAAGCCATTGGTCCCTCCACTAAGACAGTATACGCCTGTTGATGGAACATGTTTGTGGCATGGTGCACAGCAAAGGCTGTGGATCCCCTTTCTGCCCCTCTTTCTGAGGTTCTTTTGTTTCTTCTCTCTTTGGCCCAGCAGGGTTCGGCTCTGGGCCCTCTTAAAGTCTATCTGTCAGCCATTTCTGCGGCTACCAGATCAGCCCTCTTCGTTCAAGTCCCCAGATGTAAATAGGTTCTTTAAAGGCATTATTCATCTCTTTCCTCCATCTCCTTTTATAATGCCTCAGTGGGACGTGAACCGTGTTTTAACTTACCTTGCGTGCGCTCCCTTCGAGCCTCATCACAACTGTCCTCTTAGGCTTCTCACATTGATGACTGTTTTTCTTGTTGCCATCACCTCTGCTTGCAGAGTGAGTGAGCTTCAGGTTCTTTCGTCTAAGCCCCCTTTCTTTTCAGTGCATCCGGACAAAGTGGTGCTTCGAACAAGACCCTTGTTCCTACCTAAAATTATCACTCCTTATCAAATCGGACAGACTATCACTCTGCCCACCTTTTTCCCGCCTCCGCACCCTTCCAAGCAGGAGGAAAGACTCCAGCGTCTGGACCCGAAACTTGCGCTGTTTTTCTACCTTGACCGCACAAAGGATTTCCGGGTGGACAATCAATTTTTTGTTGGGTATCTGGGGCCAAGAAAGGTTGGGCTGTGCAAAAGCGTACCATCTCTTGATGGGTCATCCTTTGTAGAAAGATTTGTTACTCTTTAGCTAAAAAAGGAATTTCCAGTGGGGCTGCAAGCTCATTTCACTAGAGCTATGGCTGCAACTACTGCTTTGTCACATGGAGTCCCACTCATTGCCGTCTGCCAGGCGGCCACGTGGACTTCTAAGCACATGTTCACTAGAAATTACTGCCTGGATAGTAAAGTCTGGAGGGATGGCTACTTTGCCCATTTTATCCTCTAGGACTTTCTTGTGTGAACTTGATTTGCAGTACCTGCTTCGGGATTGGTATTGCTAGGGTTTCTATTCCAAGGAAGGAATCTATAACTAATAGTCTCTTTTAGATGAACAAGTTACTTACCTTCGGTAACGATGTATCTGTAAGAGACATATATTAGTTATAGATTCTCTCCGCCCCACCTATCCTCCCCACTCTGCGAACTGACTTCTAGGGATAGGGACTCCCTTGCAGGGCGCTATTATGGCACATCAGTAGTCAGTGTCTTTCATGGCTCTGCGCTTCTGGCGCGGAAAGTCATGTCAGAACTGACGTACGGGTGCAGGGGCGGTGTCTAAGTAGACACTGCAACGTCATTCTGACGCTGACGACGGATGCCGAGTCGACCAACGCCACCTACCGATGCTCAGGGGTACCACTCAGGAAAACATTCTCTGGATCCAGTCTGACGCCTGGCGGTAATTCTAAGATAAAGAATCTATAACTAATATATGTCTCTTACCGATACATAATACCGAAGGTAAGAAACTTGTTCATCCTGTCACAGGGAGATGTGGTCACCTTCAAGACAGGGTTTAGTGTATTGGGGCCGGGTGGGATCACTTGATACAGCCACTCAGTCTGCTTGAAGGTCACATTCGGTGCCCTCCTTGCATAGTCCAGTTCAAACCAGCTCAGGGAGCCGTTACATCCCACTATGGCCCAAAACTGGACAAAGGACTTGGTAGTATCCTCCCCACTGTCCAATCCCTCCCCTAGGAGGGAGTCCTGAATTGTCATCCCTTTCCTTAGGGTACTTAAGGGCTTACCTGATGGTGGGTCCCTAGATTCGTCGTGGGACAAGATTAATTTGCAAGATGCTACTTCTTCAACTGTCGGGGCACTCTGGACTTTGCTGGACTTTGCTCTGGGCATCAAGGCTGCAACTGGGAAGACTCTTGCTGCTCCTGATCTCGTCGCCTGCTTGTCTGCTGCAACATCCATGCCTGTGCACCATACGGGAACCTTTCAAGGCCGGTGGGCATCCACGATACCTGAAGGAATCTCCCTCGAAGTGAAGGAGTCACTTCCCTGCATCTGCAGGCACCGCAACGAAGCTGACCGGTCTGCTGATGCTGGGCCTCTACGGATTCCGAAAGGCTCAGATCCACAGGTGGTGGTTCTTCACATCCCTCGAGGCCTGCCTGTCTTTTCACCAAGTTTGAGGCCATTATCCCTTGTTGGAGCCACAGGAACCGAACCCCTGTGCACCTTGTCGACTTGCAGTTGCAAAGGTTTGTTGGCTTCCTCCCATCAAGATCTTCAGGCTCCAAGTATCCCCCACCGCAAGCATCTCCTTTGACCAAAATCTTCGTCCTCCCCTCATCACTTGCTCCGTGGGACTGCCTTTTTGGTGAGCTACTCGAGGCCCTTTCACGACTCCAGTACCTCCGGCCTGTGGGTCCTCTTGAGGGTCTTCTTTGATTTCTGTGGGCTCATCTGATTGCTCAGGCTTGCCCTGACTGCACTGCTTGTGGTGAGTCACCTGGACCTTGCTGGTTGCAACACTGCATCTTCTTCGCTTTTCACATTGTTTGCAGTTGCCAAGGCTTGTTGGTGTTCCCGACAGACACCGACCCCTCAACTCTTGACATCCAATGTGGGATAGCTCATGAACGGCTCCTGGTCTTCCACAGCATCGCCTGGTCCTCACAGCTGCAGCTCCAAGTTCACTGTCATCTCTCCTGAAACACTCGACAACGGCGGGCATTTGTCTACCTACCTCCTGGTCACTTCTGAGTGGCAAAGACTGTGTCTCCTCTGGTTGCAGGTACTTCTCAACTTTAATCCTCCTTTGGATCCCACTGGACACTTTCACCTTCCCCAGCAGCAGCATCTTCCTGAAGTCCTCCATTTGGTTCGACAGCGGTTTCCGACACCACTTCACACCTATGCACCCAACTTCTCTTGTGTAGGTATCCTGGTACTTAGAGTATCCAAGGGTGGGGTGGCTCTCCAACCTTCGGTCTTCCACGGGGTTTCTTCACTGGGAAGGGTCCTTCTTCTTTATTATTACAGCCGCATTAATCCATAGACTTGTATTGAGCCCGCGGTCGTGTTCACACTCTGCATACGGCCTCCATGGGGTTCCTGGTTACTTACCATGGGTGGTTCCTTGGGTCCCCAGCACTTCTATGTCTTCTGGGCATAGTCTTGACTCGAGTAGTGGTTTGCTTACCACTATGTTAGTATATGGATTGGTCTCATCCTGGTGATCACTGTGTATCACATGCTAATTACCTGTTTCTGTTGAAGAGTATTGTGTACAATGTGTATATCTCCGGCTAGGAGATAGTTGTATGTGTTAGTGAGTGTCTTATAATAAATACATATTTTCATAAAGACACTGTGATGTTCTTTTTCACCTAATCTATATTTATAAGATTATGTTCTGGTAAAACATGCTGCTTTACACTCCTTCTGGACTAAGCCTGAAGGCTGCTCTCCACAGCTACCACTTAGAGAGCTTTCTAAGGTTGTCTAAGACCACTAAAATCACCATAAGGGTTGTCTGGATTGGTACAAGGTGCCCACTTACGTAAGCGTACACCATATACCAAGCCAGCTTCTCACAGCGATCATAGGGTGAATCTAGGGCTCTGAATAGAACATGTGGAACACAGAGAACCTATGAAAAGGTACTGAACAATCTCCTAATATCGTGGAGTAATCATGATAGCGGAGGGAAACAATTGCAATAACTATCCATTAGAAGCGGCCATAAATATAATAAATAGCTTTAAACAATCCATTGTAATTTACATGTATTTGGAAATGTACAGACATGGGATCCCATTAAGATACACAAATGGTATCTAGCTTTCCGCTGTATCCACTTTGAAAAAATGGAATAGCGCATGAGAATACTACTCCACCTCAAGTAATAATATGCAGATAATATGGAATAATGACAGGAATTACGCCTCAATGCACCGAAATTACAACATAGCAAATGAAGTAGTGCAGTGCATAGAAAAAAAAAACTATATCCACAATGAAGGGGAGAGAAGGGTGCATGGAAACCACCATAAAGGGAGGTAACATAATAAGGAAAAGGGGTGCAACCGAAGGAAACCCCAGAAGACACTGCAGTGCTGAACTGCAAGTGCAGTAAAACTTGATCACACATGTTGCAAATTGAAGCAACCAGGTGACGTGGAAAAACGTCTCCAGACCGCAGAAGGAATAAATGAATTTGGAGCAATGAATCCGTAGGAAGAAAGTAGCAGGTATGCAATACAAGGTAGCCAAAAGAGATACCCAACCATGCCACATACAGGCAAATAGAGACCATAATGAAAAAACAAAGTCACAAATATCGTCCGTTGCTGATTTCAAAGCCCGCTGGGACGACTCCATGCTTCCCTCCCTTGTCGGGAGCTGGAGCATCCACTGCCCAGCTTTGTGCCTTTTACTAAGCGCTCCACTCCATCTTTGGGCAGCCCGAATCCAGTGGCGCGCCTTGGGACCCCGCAGACTTGGCTGGGTGCTCTAGGCCTTCGATGCCGGCTTTTCCAGCCTCAGCGCCGCCGTGCCCCCGTGGATCCAGGACTGGATCCGGATGAATGCTGGTCGACCTCACAGTACCTTCCCTGGCGCCGTCCGAGTGGCGACACCCCTGGCGCCGGCTGCGCCCCCAGCCGGCGTCAACCCTTTCATCACCCCCAACTTGGACACGGCGCCAGACTGACGTCGACCTACGTCGGTACCGGTGCGAACATTTGTACCGCTGTTCATCCCTGGCATTCTCTACCACCCTGAAGGGTAACCAGAGGAGGGTGAGGCGGACTGGGAGGGGTCTGGTGACCCTCTAGCAGACCAACTTGAGGAGCCGGACTGGCGAGAAGATTTGGGTGATGCCAGTGGTCTTAATACCTCCCCAGACCTTGGTATGCTTTCTGCCCCTACCGTGGCCACAGAGGAGGGAGCCTCCTAAGGTGTGGTGTTGCATAGGGCGGCTAAGGCCTTGGACCTTGAGCTTCCTTCATTGGCAGTCAGGACTAACCTCCTGACTGAGGTGCTTCAGCCGGCAAGTGCCTCTTCGGAGCCCCTGCTCCCTTTTATTGAGGCCCTCACTGACATCCTTCTGGGCATTTGGTCCAAGCCCAGCACAGGGTCTCCTGTGGATAGGATGATTGCCCAGTGCCACCGCCCAGCCCCAGGTGACCCACTTTTCCTTTCCCAACACCCTACCCCAGAGATCTTGGTGGTCCAAGCCTCAATATACAGAGGTGCAGATACTGCCCCCAGATTGGGAATCTAAGAAGCTGGACCATCTTGGGAAGAATATGTTTTCTTCCCCCAGCTTAGGACTACAGTCGGTGAACACCGCATGTCTCTTGGGCCGTTACACACACCTTGTGTGGGACATGGTTGTGCAAGTGCTCCCACCCACATTGCCTTGCAGAGGCCCGGGCCATGCTCACCCGCGATGTAACATAGGGTAGAGAAGCAGCAAAGTTCACCATCCGTTGTGGGCTGGATACCGCCGACTTGCTGGATAGGACGATTTCAACGTCAGTAGCCCTGAGGCGCTTCCCCTGGCTGAGGTCCACTGGCTTCTCTGGGAATTTTCATTCGACCCTTCTGGACATGCCCTTTGATGGCTGTCGCCTGTTTGGCGACAAGGTGGACAATGCGCTCGAGCGTTTCAAGGACTCTAGGGCTACGGCCAGATCCTTGGATCTCGCTGCTACCTCTCGCCCCATGCAGTCTGCCTTTCGCCCCTTTCGTGGCTACGAAAGATGTACCCCACCACGTTCCACCCAGAGCCACAGACCTGCACAATCTACCCAGCCCCTGCGCGGCCGGAGTCGTTGGTCTGGGGGCCAGCAGGTGGGCCAGTCCACCAATGCCCCTCTGCAGTAGCCTCCAAACCTTCCTAGTCCAACCTTTCAGGGCCACCTGTTGCCAGTGGATGGCAGGATTTGCCACCACCTCCCCCACTGGCTCTACATCACGTCAAACAGGTGGGTTCTGCAAATTGTTCGAAGGGGCTACTCCCTCCCCTTCAAGACTACCCCATCCTCCATGCCACCAACACTCCATCACATGTCGGAGGATCACTTGGCCCTTCTCCGGGAGGAAGTTATGACTCTCTTGGCCAAGGGAGCTATCTAAGGAGTCACTGTGCCAGAAGTAGGTCCTGGTTTCTACTCTCAGTGCTTCCCGGTACCCAAGAAGGACAAATGCCTGCGTCCTATCTTGGAATGTCAACTGCTTCCTCCAAAAGGAGAAGTTCAAAATGTTGACGCTAGCTCAGGTCCTGTGTGCCCTCGACCCTGGAGACTGGATGGTAGCGTTGGACTTGCAGGGCGCTTATTTTCACATCCCCGTCCTGCCGGCCCACCGGTGTTACCTACGGTTCACAGAAGGCCACAAGCACTTTCAGTTTATCATGCTCCCCTTTGGCCTTCGCAGCTCATCTGTGCAGATCAGGGGTTCCAGTCTTCCCCTATCTCGATGACTGGCTGTTAAAGGCAGGCTCGCCCCAGGCTGTCGTCTCCCACCTGTAGACTACGGCAGACCTCCTGCATTCGCTGGTGTTCTCTGTCAACGTGCCGAAGTCACAACTGACTCCCTCTCAGAAGCTCCTCTTCATCGGAGCAGGTCTGGACATGACGCAGTTTCAGGCTTATCCTCCCAAACAGCGAGTTCGGGATATTCGGTCTATGGTTCTGATCTTTCAGCCTGTAACCCGGGTTTCGGTCATGATGACTCTGAGGCTGCTGGGTCTCATGGTCTCCTGCATCCTGCTGGTCGATCATGCCAGGTGAGATATGCGGGCTCTGCAGGGGGACCTGAAGTTCCAGTGGACGAAACATCAGTGGAATCTGTCCGATTGCATCTAGCTCTTAGTGGTCCCTGCGCAACAGTTGCAGTGGTGGCTCACGAACCAGGATTGGGTCACCAGCAGATCCCTCTTCCTTCCCCAACCAGAGCACACCGTGGTGACAGACACATCCCTTCTGGGGTGGGGCTGTCACATGGGAGAGGCGGAGATTATAGGCCTTTGGTCTCCGGTGGAGTCCGGGCCCCACATCAACCTTCTGGAGCTTCTGGCGATCCGTCTTGCGCTCAAAGCATTCCTTTCCCTCTGTCCGGGGAAGAGTAGTGCAGGTATTTACGGAAAACACTACCACCATGTGGTACTGCAACAAACAAGGCGGGACATGGCTGGAACACCAGGGCATATCCCTGTTGGTTCAACACCAGGCAGGTTCACTGAATGCCAGGGCGGACAAACTCAGCCGCAGGTGCATGATGGATCACAAATGGCGTCTTCACTCGGAGGTGGTGCAAGGTCTCTTTCAGCAGTGGGAAGAGCGTTGGTTAGATCTATTCGCCACCGAAGAGAACACACAATGTCAGCAATTGTGCATTTTGGAATTTCTAAGGCGGCACTCTCTAGTCAATGCTTTTCGTTGCGAGTGGAGTTGCGGTCTTCTATACGCCTTTCTGCATATACCACTTCTGCCCAGATTTCTGAAGAAGATCAAGTGCATCTGAAAGAAACAGGTTAGTATTAGATTCCTTACCTTAGAATATCCCCAGGCGTCAGTCTGGATCCGGAAACTTTTGCGTAGCAGTACCCCTGCGCGTCGGTAGGCGTCGTCTGCAGGCGTCCCCTGCGGCTCCGCGTCGTCGGCGTCGTGCGCCGTGATGACGTCGCTGGAGTATATAGACGCCGCCTCCGCGCGCTGACGTCAGTTCTTCTTTTTTCCGCGCCAGTTAGCGCAGATCCGAAGAGCAGTACTCCGGTCTTTTGACCAAGTTTTTTGTTAACTGATTGATCTTTACGGTGCCGGTAGGATGCCCGGTTTCAAGAGTTGTGACGAGTGCGACCGCATGATGTCGGTCACCGACCACCATCGACTCTGCCTCCGGTGTCTGGGCGCGGACCACGACGTGGAGTCCTGCGTCGACTGTCGGGCCTTGACTGGAAAAGCTAGGCGGGAGCGGTCCCGCAAGCTTCTCGAGCTCCGGTTGTCGGCCCCGCGTCGAGAGCGGTCCCGGTCCGGTCGGAGGTCGAGGGAGCGGTCGAGGGAACGGTCGCGGAGCCGCCATGGGCGCTCCGGGAGTCGCCACCATTCCTCCGGCTCGTCAGGTAAGCACAAGAAGTCGGGGCGTCGCCATCGCACCCCCGACTCCCCCCGACGCCCGCGTGCTGCGGCCGGGGGCTCGGGTGACCCCGCGGTCCCGCATGGGTCGCCGACGCCGTCTACCCCACACCTGTCGGTCCCTGGGGAAGGCGCGTCGCGTGAGGAGATCGAGGCCTTCCTCATTGCTATGAGGGCGAGGTCTTCTCCGGCGGGGCCTTCGGCGCCTGCGGGCCCGTCGGTCCCGTCTGGGGGCCCGAGCGGTTCGGGTGCTCCTGCCCCGGCGCCGCCGGTGGCTCCGGCCCCGGCGCCGCTGGTTCCCTCTGGTTCGTCGCCGGCTGGTCTTCCGGCCTCTCCGGCGTCGGTTCCTGTGGGCCAACCCGTGGTACCGCCCCCGCGTGGTGCAGCGACTCCGCCGTCGGCTCCGGCCGGCGTCGGGTCCCCGGCACCGACGCCGCGCGGCGCCACCCCCCTTTCCTCCCCGACTCCGGACTCGGAGCCGGACCGGCGTCGGCCGACGCCGGACCCGACGCCGATGGGGCCCGTTGACCCCGATGTCTATATCGTCGACCCAGAATATGGGTATGACGAGGAGGAGTATGGAGAGGGTTGGGAGGGGTCTGAGGACCCTCTATCCCGTGCCTGCCAGTACGATGTGGACTGGGTAGGTGATCTGGGTGATGCCAGTGGCCTGGACGAGTCGCCCAACCCTGGGTTTGTCTCTCCGTCCCCTGTGGCGTCCGAGGCGGGTGCTGCCTATTCGGTGGTCCTGATGAGGGCTGCCAAGGCCTTACACCTTGAGCTTCCCGTCGCGAAGGTCAAACCGAATATTCTGACGGAAGTTTTTAAACCGCAGTCATGCCCCCAGGAGCCTCTGCTGCCGTTTAATGAGGCCCTGACGGATGTCCTTCTGGGCACCTGGTCCAGGCCCGCTTCTGGTGCGCCGGTTGACCGGAACGTTGCCAGGCGTCACCGTCCCTGCTCGGACGACCCTGCCTTCCTGTCCACCCATCCCTCCCCGGAGAGTCTGGTGATCCAGGCCTCCACTTCACAGTCCGCATTTCCGTCGGCTCCGCCCGACCGGGAATCAAAGAGGTACGACCAATTTGGAAAAAAAGTGTTTTCCTCTTTGAGCGCTGGACTGCGGTCTTGTAACACCGCGTGCCTCTTGGGCCGCTACACCCACTCCCTGTGGGATACGGTCGAGGAGTGTTTGCCGCAATGCCCCCAGGAAGTGCGGGACAAGCTCACCCGGGCCTTTGTTGAAGGCCGGGATGCGGCGCGGTACTCGATCCGTTGTGGTCTGGACACCACGGACTCACTGGGACGGGCCATGTCCACTACGGTGGCGATTCGTCGCCATGCCTGGCTGAGATCTGCCAACTTCTCGCCAGACGTCCAAAATACACTAATGGACATGCCATTTGATGGCAGTCGCCTATTTGGTGACAAAGCGGACCACGTGCTGGAGCGCTTCAAGGACTCCAGGGTCACGGCCAAGTCCTTGGGTCTCTCGGCCCAGCGCCAGCAGACGGGTTCGTTTCGGCCCTTTCGTGGCCAAGGGAGGGGAGGTCCCACACGTGCTGCCAGCCACGCGGCGCAGAGCGCTCCCCAGCGCGGTGGCGCCCGTGGTTTCCGCCGTGGTGGCGGAAGAGGCCAGCGTCGTGGTCAGTCCACGCCTCCCTCCGCTGCGGCATCCAAGCCTTCCTAGTCCGAGCTTTCGGGCTCACGTGACGCCAGTGGGTGGCAGGGTTCGCCATCACCACTCCCGCTGGCGCGCGATAACATCGGACAGGTGGGTGCTGCAGCTTGTCCGAAGGGGCTATGCCCTCCCCTTCGAGTCCACTCCTCCAGCCATGCCACCGCAGAACCACCGTGTGTCGGGGGACCACTTGACGCTTCTGCAGGAGGAAGTTACGGCCCTCTTGGCCAAGGGGGCCATCGAGCGCGTTCCTGGGCCAGAAGTAGGGTGTGGTTGCTACTCCCACTACTTTCTGGTACCCAAGAAGGACAAGGGAGGCCTGCGTCCTATCTTGGATCTACGGAACGTCAACGGCTTCCTCCGGAAGGAGAAGTTCAAGATGTTGACTTTGGCTCAGGTCTTGGCTGCTCTAGACCCACAAGACTGGATGGTAGCGTTGGACTTGCAGGATGCGTACTTTCACATCCCCGTCCTGCCGGCCCACCGGCGTTACCTGCGGTTCACGGTAGGCCACGAGCACTTTCAGTTTATCGTGCTCCCATTCGGCCTTACCAGCGCCCCACGGGTGTTCACGAAAGTGATGGCGGTGGTCGCAGCTCATCTGCGCCGGTTAGGGGTTTCAGTCTTCCCCTACCTCGACGACTGGCTGTTGAAGGCGGGCTCGCCCCAGACAGTCGTCCACCACCTTCAGATGACGGCAGACCTCCTGCACGAGCTGGGGTTTTCCATCAATGTGCCGAAATCACACCTGTGTCCCTCTCAAAAGCTCCTTTTCATCGGAGCGGTTCTCGACTCGGCGCAGTTTCGGGTTTATCCTCCGGAACGGCGGGTCCGGGATATTCAGGCTCTGATTCCCATCTTTCAGCCGTTATCCCGGGTTTCGGTCAGGTTGACGCTGCGGCTTCTGGGGCTGATGGCCTCCTGCATCCTTCTGGTGCATCACGCCAGATGGCGGATGCGGGCTCTGCAGTGGGACCTGAAGTTTCAGTGGGCCCAGCATCAGGGCAACCTATCCGACCATGTCCTGATCTCGGAGGGCACTGCGAGACAGTTGCAGTGGTGGCTTACGGACCGCGATTGGGTCAGGGGCAGATCCCTCTCCCTTCCCCAACCGGAGCACGTGGTTGTGACGGACGCGTCCCTCCAAGGCTGGGGTGGCCACTTGGGAGAGGCGGAGATCAGAGGCCTCTGGTCACCGGCGGAGTCCCGGCTCCATATCAACATGTTGGAGCTGCGGGCGATTCGCCTAGCACTGAAGGCATTCCTCCCCTTTGTCAACGGGAGTGTAGTGCAGGTGTTCACGGACAACACCACCGCCATGTGGTACTGCAACAAACAGGGCGGTGTGGGGTCGTGGACCCTTTGCCAGGAGGCTCTGCGCCTCTGGCAATGGCTGGAACGTCAGGGCGTGACTCTGACGGTTCAACACCTGGCAGGTTCTCTGAACGCCAGGGCGGACGAACTCAGCCGTCGGTGCTCGGTGGATCACGAATGGCGTCTGAACTCGGATGTGGCGAGAGGCCTCTTTCAGCAATGGGGAGAGCCTTGGTTAGATCTATTCGCCACAGAAGAGAACGCGCAATGTCGTCAGTTCTGCGCGTTGGAGTTTCCAAGACGGCACTCGCTCGGCGACGCCTTTCGGCGCGAGTGGAGTTGCGGTCTGTTGTACGCCTTTCCGCCTATACCACTTCTGCCCAGAGTGCTGAAGAAGATCAGGCGCGACCGGGCCCAAGTTATCCTTGTGGCTCCGGACTGGGCTCGAAGGTACTGGTATCCCGAGCTACTCAGCATGACAGTCGGTCCCTCGATCCGCCTGCCCCTTCAGGAGGACCTTCTGTCGCAGCAGCAGGGGACGGTCCTCCACCCGAACCTGTCCAGTCTCCACCTCCATGCGTGGAGATTGAGCGGCGACAGTTGAGGCCATTTGACTTGCCTCCTGAAGTCTGCGATGTCATTCTGGCAGCCAGGCGTCCCTCCACAAAGTCGGTATACGCCTGCCGGTGGAACAGATTTGTGGCATGGTGCACAGCAAAGGCTGTGGATCCCCTTTCTGCCCCTCTGTCTGAGGTTCTCCTCTTCCTCCTTTCCCTTGCCCAGCAGGGCTCTGCTCTGGGCACTATCAAGGGCTATCTTTCTGCCCTTTCCGCCTTCTTGAGGCTACCTGATCAGCCATCTTTGTTCAAGTCCCCTATTGTGTTAAGATTCTTGAAGGGCATCACGCACATGTATCCACCGACTCCGTTCGTGATGCCTCAGTGGGACTTGAACCTGGTTTTGACTTTCCTGATGTGCGCTCCCTTTGAGCCCCTTCATTCCTGTCCTCTCCGTCTTCTCACCTTAAAGACGGCCTTCCTGGTAGCCATCACCTCTGCCAGGAGAGTGAGTGAGCTCCAGGCTCTTTCTATTCAACCTCCTTTCTTGTCTGTTCATCCTGATAAGGTGGTTCTTCGGACTAGACCTTCTTTCCTGCCCAAGGTAGTCTCTGCTTTTCACATTGGGCAGTCCATCACCTTGCCCTCCTTCTTCCCGCCTCCGCATCCTTCAAAGGATGAAGAGCGGCTCCATCGTCTGGACCCAAAACGTGCGCTTTCGTTCTATATGGATCGCACACGCCAGTTCCGGGTGGATGACCAACTGTTTGTTGGCTACGTGGGTGAGAAGAAGGGAAGGGCGGTACAGAAACGGACCATCTCTCGGTGGGTCGTCCTGTGCATCAAAGCATGCTACTCTTTGGCTCGGAAGGAGCCTCCTGTTGGGCTGAGGGCCCATTCCACTCGGGCCACGGCGGCTACTACTGCCCTGGGCCGGGGAGTCCCTTTGCAGGACATTTGCCAGGCGGCCACGTGGGCCTCGCTGCACACCTTTGCGAGGCACTACTGCCTGGACAGTCAAGTCCGGAGGGATGGCTTCTTTGGCCGTTCGGTCCTCCAGGACTTTCTGGTGTAGGTTGTATTGGTTCGCAGACCCACCACCGGGGTTGGTATTGCTGGGGTATCTATTCTAAGGTAAGGAATCTAATACTAACCTGTTTCTTTCAGATGAACAAGTTACTTACCTTCGGTAACGATATATCTGTAAGAAACAGTAGTTAGTATTAGATTCCTTACCGCCCCACCCATCCTCCCCGTTCTGCGAACTGATACCTAGGGTTAAGGACATCCCTTTCAGGTCCCTAGTTTTCAAATGGCACCAGTGTTGGTTCTCACATGGCTCTGCGTGTTCTGGCGCGGAAAAGCTGTGTGCAAAGAACTGACGTCAGCGCGCGGAGGCGGCGTCTATATACTCCAGCGACGTCATCACGGCGCACGACGCCGACGACGCGGAGCCGCAGGGGACGCCTGCAGACGACGCCTACCGACGCGCAGGGGTACTGCTACGCAAAAGTTTCCGGATCCAGACTGACGCCTGGGGATATTCTAAGGTAAGGAATCTAATACTAACTACTGTTTCTTACAGATATATCGTTACCGAAGGTAAGTAACTTGTTCAACCGGGCCCAAGTCATTCTTGTGGCTTCACATTGGGCACAGAGTCTGGTATCCCGAGCTGCTCAACATGGACATCGATCCGACTGCCTCTTTGTGAGGTTGTTCTGTCGCAGCAGATGGGGACGGTCTTCCACCTGAACCTGTCCAGCCTCCACCTCCTTGCGTGGAGATTGAGCGGTGGCAGTTGAAGTCGTTTGACTTGCCTCCCAAAGTCTGTGATGTAATCTTAGCAGCCAGTCGTCCCTCCACTAAGACGGTGTATGCCTGCAGATGGAATAAGTTTGTGGCATGGTGCATAGCAAAGGATCCCCTTTCTGCCCCTCTGTCTGAGGTCCTCTTGTTCGTTCTTTGTTTGGCCCAGCAGGGCTCTGCTCTGGGCACTCTTAAGGGCTACCTCTCGGCCATTTCAGCCTTCCTCAGGTTCCATGATCAGCCTTTTCTTTTTAAATCCCCTGTTGTAAATATATTTCTTAAGGGCATTACTCACCTCTTTCCTCCTGTTCCCTTTGTAATGCCTCAGTGGGACTTGAACTTGATGTTGACTTATCTTCTGTGCGCTCCCTTTGATCCTCAACATAACTGTCCTCTAAGACTTCTCACTTTAAAAACTGATTTCTGGTGGCCCTCACCTCTGCTCGCAGGGTGAGTGAGCTGCAGGCTCTGTCTTCCAAGCCTCCCTTTCTGTCTCTTCATCCGGACAAGGTCGTCCTTAGAACTCTACCCTCCTTTCTTCCCGAGGTGGTTACCTCTTTCCACATTGGTCAAACCATCACTTTGCCCACATTCTTTCCGCCTCTGCCTCCGCTTCCTTTCGAAATAGGAAGAGAGACTCCACTATCTTTATCCAAATCATGTGCTTTCTTTCTGCTTGCATCGCACAAAACAATATCCGGGTGGTCGACCACCTCTTTGTGGGTTACGTGGGCGCTAAGAAAGGTTGGGCCGTGCACCACAGACCATCTCCAGGTGGGTCGTTTTGTGCATCAAAGCCTTCTATTATTTGGCTAAGAAGGAGCCTCAAGTGAGGCTGCACGCCCATTCCACCAGGGCGACGTCAGCTACTACTGCTTTGGAACGAGGAGTCCCCCTAAATGACATCTGTCCGGCAGCTGCGTGGGTATTACTGCACATGTTTACGAGGCACTACTGCCTGGACAGCCAAGTCCGGAGAGACAGCTTCTTTGGCCGTTCTGTTCTCCAGGACTTTCTGGTTTTGGATAGCTGGAGTATCTATTCTAAGGTAAGGAATCTCTAACTAACTGTTTCTTCTAGATGAACAAGTTACTTACCTTCGGTAATGATATATCTGTAAGAAACATAGGTTAGTTATAGATTCCTTACCGCCCCACCCATCCTCCCCGTTCTGCGAACTGACTTCTAGGATTAAGGACATCCTTTCAGGGCCCTAGTTTTGTGCACCAGTGGTCAGTGTCTTGCATGGCTCGTCGCTTCTGGCGCGGAAAGTCGTTTACAGAACTGACATCAGCGCGTGAGAGCGGCGTCTATGTAGCTACCGCAATGTCATCTTGGCGATCATGACGCTGACGACGGATGCAGAGTCGACCAATGCCCCCTTCTGACGCTCAGGGGTACTGCTAACAAAAAACTTTCCAGATCCAGTCTGACGCCTGGGGGTAATTCTAAGGTAGGTAATTTATAACTAACCTATGTTTCTCGACACACTGGCTCGATCACCCCTCATATTTGTTGCCTTGAAGGGAATATCACCAAGCGCTGCCTGCTCAGTCAAGATGGTGGCTACAATCTGAGCTCATTTTTAGAGGTCCGTTCTGACTCATATGAGATGCCGCTTCACAGTTATCAAATAATGGGGTGGAGGTGATTGCACCAATTACAAAAGGTCCTCGATCATCTTCTCTGCATACCCTCTTACACGCAGGTGGACAGGTGTAGCTGGGCTTTCCTTAGGCATGCACCAGCACACCGTTTTCGAGACGGTTGCATGCCCAAATGCACAATATTATGAAATAGTTCCTGAAATATAGAGCTCCTGGCCATATTCAGGGCAGTATGGAAGGTGAGTGTTGCTGAGCATACCGCATGCACACTCTGGTAACAATAAAAGTAGTGGGTTTAGCAAGTTTATCTAGAGCCAAGCCACTCCTGCTGTGTTGGAATATGTTTATATCTGATAGAGACTTCTAGCTGCAGATTCCTTAACTGCTGGACCAACACGTTTTGGGTCCTTCCCTGTTGCAGGCACTTGGGCCACCAGCAAAAGTGAGGTACCATTTTTATCGGGAGACTTGGGGTAACACTGGGTGAATCGAAGTTTATGGGTCCCGTTGATTTTGAAAGTTCCATCACTTAAATGTGATTTTTTTTAGCTAAAGTTGAGGTTTGCAGGGGTTTCTGGATAAAAAAAACTGGTGTGAGCCACGCAAGGCATGCACCCCTGTACTCCCCTTGTTGTCTACTTGTCATAAATTGCAGGTTTGCCTAGGCGACACATGAGATAAGGCAGAAAATTCCCAGCTACCTAAATTGACAGAAAAAAGAAAAGAAAGAGTTCTTACCGAAGGCCATCTTACCACCACAAATATAAAACTGGAACTAATTTGTTAAAGTTAATCCACCACTTACACAGGTTCATTTTATCTGGCTTTAAAGTACAAATATTTATTGTAAAGTGCAAGTTAAATGAAGAAAAAGTTGTTCCAATTGTAGAAGAATAAGAATAAGTTTATTGCAGTACAAATGGTCCCATCCATCCAGCAGGCTGCGTCAGGTAAAACTGACAGTAGTCCACTCAAGAGATCTAGCCCCAGAATCTATCACCATGGAGCTACTCAAACATACACTACTACACACCTTCCCTCTTTACACAGCAACAACACAGAGAGAAAAAGATACCAGCAAAACTGCAGATAAGATAATGTAACACTATTTAAGAGAGGTTTTTGATAGTCTTTAAACCTCAAAGATTGTCTAGTAATCCTTTTCTCTCTTCGGATACTCACATTTTTACTTTCCTTGCCAGGAACTGACCTAATGGAACGTGAGGATGATGAGTTCAAAATCTTTCCATCACCCTCATTGACCATTAGCTTACTGTTCCTGATGACAACAACTCTATTTAGATTCCAGATACATGAATCTTCAGTTTTATTGGCATTCGTTAATAACTTTACCACTCTATAAGGTTTTTGAAACACATTGAAAGCTTTCCTACCAAAAGGAGCTCTGATCATAACCAAATCACCTATTTTAACAGGAGTGATTTTAACAGCCTTTCTACGGTTATAGGACATTTTACATGCTTTTATCTTTTCACACTCCTTGAGCTTCCAGTTGCTACCAGAGCCAGACAAACCCCTTTTGGATTCAGTATCATTGACCCAAAAAGGTGCAACTAACATATTGGCACACCTCCCTTTGAGCAACTCAAACGGAGTGCGTCCAGTAATGGCATGGGGAGACACCCTGTAAACCTCCACTTTTTAGGTAATTTCCTCTTTCCAGTCCATACAATTTTGCTTGGCCAAGTCAATGGTCTCTTTCAAAACACGGTTGAAGCGTTCCACCATACCATTTGTCTCGGGATGATAAAAGGAGCACCCTTTATGTTTGATGGAACACTTCTGTAAAAACTCTTCCAATTCATTTGATACCAATTGAGTTCCATTGTCTGTTAAGATGACTCCAGGTAAACTTAATCTAACAAAAACCTCCCTGAGAAACACTATGACTTGTTTGGTGTCAATGCACTTGGTGATTTTAACTTCTGGCCATCTGGAATACAAATCAATTAATACAAAGACATAACTTTCACAACCATTCCCATGAATAGGCCCCAAAATGTCAAAAGCTAACTCTTAATGCAAAAAGAGTACAAAGTTCCCCGGGAAGAGTGTAGGAGTAGAGGTGTGTGTGCTAGGAAGTGGGGGGAATCCCCAGGTTGGGACTAAAACCCTCACACACCCAGCAAGCTAGGTGTCATGCTTCATCATATGGGTTCTGCTCCTCGTCAGACTGGCGCTGCAATGTCTGACGGGCTCCCGAAACCGGGGCTCTTTATCGGAGATCTTTTGTCCCGGCCATATGGTGCATGCGTGTGAGGGGGTGGGGGAGTGTGGTCATGAAGTGAGTGGTAAAGTTAAAAAAGGTAAATCAGTCCACGACCTATTTTATTATTGTGGTAGATTTCCTTGGTTAAAAGGGGGTGGGAAGGGAGCTAAATGCCCTGGAGCTATCCTAGCAAGTTAGCTACTACCCTCTTATATGGTCGACATGTTTCTTGCCGTAATGGCAATTCCTCAGGACCTCGATGTAGTGTACCACACAGTGAAAAGAAATTGATTAAAGAAGTGAGTAAAAATGATATAAGAAACTTGCAATATGGTATGCGACCTTCTGTGGGCGGTAATACCGGATTGCAGGCCGATTGGTCCTGCTCAAGTTTCTAGACCTGTGGAGAATAAATTAAACACAGTTTTCAGATGGCATTTTCGGAGTGCTGATCCCATCTGATGGAGTTGCACCCACATATTCCATGCACACACACACACAACAACCCTAGTGAGAGATAAAAACAAGCATAAAAATAATTATTAGCGAGTTTGGTGATAAAATCACACAACCAGTGGTTTGTGCACATGAATAAACTATAAATTAGCGAAAAAAAAAAAAAAGCTAACTCTTCCCATGGCCCTTGAGGACGCTCCCTAATGACCATGGGTTGTACTCTGGGTTTATGACACTTTTCGCTCATACAACAAGGTACATAATCTCTCACAAGTCTTTCGACTGGCAAGTCCCTCCCAGGCCACCAATAATTAAGTCTTAGTCTCTCTTTCATCTTAGACATCCCTTGATGTCCTTCATGGGCTTTCTCCAAGAGCTCCTGATGTAAAGTAAAAGGGGCAACCAATCTGGTACCTCGAAAAATAAGACCTGGACATTCAGATACTTCATCCTTTACTTGCCAATACTTTGCACAATCTCCCTTCACTTTATTACTCCATCCATTTTTTAGCAGAATAGCTAGCTCGAGACACTCTTTGTCAGAGGCACACTCCTCACGTCATCTGCTTTCCTTCATTCTAACACTCTCAATAGTACACACCCATTCATTAAGATTGTCTTCATCAGGATTGGAATTACAATCACTATGTGTCACCAACCTTGACAGCGTATCGGTGACACTGTTCTTAGCTCCCGGTATGTATTCAACTTTAAAATTGTATCCCTGAAGTGCTACCTCCCACTTAGAAATCCTTCCTGATATCGCATCAATTCCTTCTTATTGAAAATCTGACATAGGGGCTTGTGATTGGTCCGCACTTTAAATTTCAAACCCACAAAAGATTATTAAGTTTCTTTATGGCCCAGTGCACAGTGAAGGCTTCTCTTTCTTTAACAGAATACCGCAGTTCATCCCCTCTGAGGCATTGTGACAGAAACAGAATTACATTCTCAGTGTCCCCATCTCTTTGCTGTAACACTGCCCCCAGACCTTTCATGCTGGGGTCAATGATAAGAACTGATTTTTTTTAGGGATCAAAACTCTTCAACTTGGGAGTTCTTTTAAGCATGTCCTTCACCACTTTAAATTCAGTTTCACAAACATCCGACCAGATGAAATCAACACCTTTGCACAAGAGTTTACGCATGTTAACACACTTCTCTGCAAAGTTCTTCAAAAACTTACTATAATATTCCGCCCTGCCGAGGAACTTCATAAGCTCCTCCTTGTTGGCGGAAGAGGATAATTTTTATATGGTCTCGACTAATTCAGCTTTGGGGTCAACAACTTGCCCTGAAAGAGTGTGACCAAGGTAATCTATTTTAGACCTCTTGAACTTGCATTTGTCTATCCTTACAGTAAGGTTGAAATTCTGAAATTTCTCGAGAACCTCCCTGAGTCTAGCATCATGTTCTTTCTCATTCTTCCCGTAGATGAGTACATCATCTTGATATATTTTTATTCCTAAGACCCCTTTCAAAACTCTTTCCAACTCTCTTTGAAACACTGATGCTGCTGACACTAAGGGCCAAAGGGCAATCTTATAAGGGCATAATAAATGCAGTTAAGTCTTTAGATTCATCATCCAATTTTATCTGATGGTACACAGACTTTAAATCCACAGTGGAAAAAACGTTTGCACCCTGTAAAAGCATCATCATGTGGGACGTTTTTGGAAGTAGATACTTATTCACAATGACCTGTTTGTTAAGCTCTCTCCAATCTATGCATAAACGAAGGCTTCCATTGGATTTGCGAGCAGCCACAACTGGCACCAACCATTGGGTACCTTCCACCTCCCCATTTATACCATCAGCCTTAAGTTTCTCTAATTCACCTTTCATCTCATCTCTTAGAGAAGATGTTTCATGCTGCTTTAGCACAGTCACTATGCTAAATCCAACTCCTTCCGGTTTGGGGATGCAAGTTGGGAGGTGTCCGAGTATGCCGCAAAGCCATTCCTTGAACTGAGCAAGCATATCTACCTTTGAATATGAGGCAAACATACCTTACATTTTTAAAAGTTTTCTATAAAGTTTTTTGATATGTTCTGTACAGTATCAATGGCATATTTTGTTTCCCACTGCCTCCTTTCCATGGGGAACCTTTTTTATAGCTCTTTTTCAGAAGAGTTCTTTGACTTCCTTTCTGAGTTGTGAGATTTCTTGTCCCCCGAAGTGTTTGATCTTTGTGGAAGTTTTTCGATATGTTCTGTACAGTATCAATGGCATATTTTGTTTCATAACCAATTGTCTGATGTTATTGTCCTCCACTCTTTGAAGATTCCCCCATGCTTCCCCCTACAAGTGTTTCGTGGTGGGGTTCTGTGGTAAGAGTCACTTGCCTATTGATCCTCCCCCTCTGTGAGGATGTCCTCTTCCTCTTGGTTTGCCCCGAAAGGGCTGCCTTACTGATTGTTACCACTAATGGTGTGTCATTGAGCTTTTGTGTGTTGCACTTTGGGGCTGCTGTTGCTGCTAGGCTGGATTTGAAAGCTGCCCTGCCTGTGGGCCTTCTGTTTGTGTGTGCCCTGTGCTCCTGAAGGATCCTCTGAACTGGAGTGCTCCCATGGCCTTTGTCGTCCTTCTTCATCTGTTGTAGGGTATTATCTACTGCATGTCTGAACAGAGCATCGCCTGAAAAAGGCATGTTGATTATGAGACCTGTTCCTCTGTTTTAACCCTGATACCCTGAGCCAAGCATGCCTCCTGAGCGTTGTTCCGGCACACATCTGACATGGGACCCTGCCTGTATGGAGAATGAAGAGGGCAGAGGCACAAAGGGTTTATGGTAAATACACCTTGTAAGATTTGCCGCAACTGGCATCGCAAGTTAGCAAAAAGAGAACAAGACGAAGTCTGCAAACTTTAACTGCCGAAGGACTTCAAGGACGAAGACTGCAAGGCCTGCACAGAATTTGTACCAAAAACACTCTAGGTACAATTTCGACTGAGGCTACAACATTGCCCCATGTTTATCTCTCACAAGACACAGGAACTGCTCAAGGACCTTGGCTTATCCAGCGGTGAAGAGGAGAACGTCGAGGAGACCGAACCAACACAAGGAGAGAAGTTAGGCGTCGAAGTCTACACAGCCGACGCCAAAAAGATGCAAGCGTTGGGGTAGGCATGTAGGACACCAAGAAGAAAAGACTCAAGGTAACTAAACTGCAGAAAGGCACAGAGGGTAAGTCCTCAGACTTCAAGTCCTCGAAGGCGCCCTTAGCTTCAGAACGTCCAACGACTGAAGGTCAGCGCAAGCTGAAGGAGCCACACAGGTCCTGAGCAGAGGACCCCAGATCTGCTCCTCAGGAAGTGAGAGAGAAGGGCAAGGACTTAATGCCGAAAAATAGGACTCTGCCAGCCGTTGATGCCGAACAAAGAGCCCTCAATATCAAGTGAAAAAGACAGAAGCTCCAGGGCGAGTTGATGGCCCTACTCCAGAGAAAGGACGGAGTTTCGCATCCTGAGCAAACCTTTGACAGCCATGATGTCGAAGGTGACCAAGCGGGCATGTATTCCCCGTTAACCCCTGAGCAGCATAATGAGGAATAGAAGGAGTTCTATAACTTAGAGGAGGGCGAAGAAATGGAAGTGTTCAAACAAAGCCAGTTCGAGGATACATGGCAGGGCATTGACACAGTCGCCTTAAGGTGTAGACAGCAACCCCTTGGGGCTTCACCATGTGAGGACCTATCCCTTTACAACGGCCTCATAAAATGGGCTGAAGACACGTATGGGGTGGAGCTGGAAGATGAGACGTAAAAATCATGCTTCGTACTGGAGACATTGATGCCCTTGCAGAAGGGAAATCTGTATCTACCAATGCTCCTTAGCATAATCGACCAGGGTAAAGAGGCCTTCGAGAGTCAGCCACAGCAAGGGCTGTAACACCACGACTGGAGAAGAAGTATAAACATTCCTCTTGAGACCCAAAATAAATAAAGAGCAATGTCCTGGCAGACTCCATCATCGTCTCCTCCACAAGGAAGGGAAACAATGACCCTACATCAACGAAGCCACTGCCTGAGAAGGAAACAAGCTTGATATCGTGTGAAGGAAAATGGAAAGAGAAGCAGCCACACAATCAAGAATAGTGAAGTCTAGTGCACTGCTGAACCTCTACAGACACCAGCAATGGGAAGAGATAGAGGTCCTGTTGCAGAAACTCCGTGAGGAATACCGCAAGAGGGCCAAGAGTGTCATACAGGAAGACAAGAATATTGCGAACACCTGTCTTAAATCTGCCCTGTATGCTGCAGACACAGCCAATGGGCAGATGTGTACCAGAAGAGCAACCCTCAGGAGGCATGCCTGGCTCAGGGTTAAAACAGAGGAACAGGGCTCATAATCAACATGCCTTTTTCAGGTGATGCTCTGTTCAGACATGCAGTGGATAATACCCTACAACAGATGAAGAAGGACGACAATACCGCAAAGGCCGTGGGAGCACTCCAGTTCAGAGGATCCTTCAGGAGCACAGGGCATACACAAACAGAGGCCCACAGGCAGGGCAGCTTTCAAATCCAGCCTAGCAGCAACAGCAGCCCCAAAGTGCAACACACAAAAGCTCAATGACACACCATTAGTGGTAACAATCAGCAAGGCAGCCCTTTCGGGGGAAACCAAGAGGAAGAGGACATCCTCACAGAGGGGGCGGATCAATAGGCAAGTGACTCTTACCACAGAACCCCACCACGAAACACTTGTAGGGGAAAGGATGGGGGAATCTTCAAAGAGTGGAGGACAATAACATCAGACAATTGGTTATGAAACAAAATATGCCATTGATACTGTACAGAACATATCGAAAAACTTCCACAAAGATCAAACACTTCGGGGGACAAGAAATCTCACAACTCAGAAAGGAAGTCAAAGAACTCTTCTGAAAAAGAGCTATAAAAAAGGTTCCCCCATGGAAAGGAGGCAGTGGGATCTACTACTCTTATTTTCTGGTCCCAAAACAAGACTTAACACTAAGGCCAGTCCTAGATCTCTGATTTCCAAACACATTCATACGAACTTAATATTTGAAAATGACAACAATGCAAGGAGTAATACCATTCCTAAAGAGAGAGTACATGGCCATCATAGATTTAAAGGATGCCTACCCACGCGTCCCTATGAACCAAGGACACAAGAAATACCTCCGGTCTGTCCTAGACAAGGTACTTAACCAGTTCGGGGTGCTACCCTTCAGCATAAAACGGTCACCAAGAGTTTTCACAAAGGGCTAGATGTATGACCTGTTTTTGCATGTGCAAACAGGTTTGCGAACACATTTGCGCATGCAAAAACTTATTGGGCCATGTACCTATCCTATTTAGCGTGTCGCGATTTTTTTGCTACTCGCTAAATAGGTTTTGCGACTCTCTATTTGGAAGGGGCGTTCCTTTCCACATAGAGAGTCTCAAAACCATGTACAAATGTTTTGCGACCGCAATTGTGGTTGTAAAATATTTGCAATTACCAAATACTTCAAGTAGGTGGTAATGCATTTGCAAATTTGGAAGGGGTCCCCAGGGGACCCCTCCCCAAATGCATGCAAATGTATTTTTTAAGGACTGGCAGTGGTCCCAGGGACCACTGCCTTCCTTAAAAAATGGAACGAAAATGTTAAATATATATTGTTTGCTTTATTTAAAAGCAGTTCCAGACATGGTGGTCTGCTGAGCTCAGCAGGCCACCATCCCTGGGAGGGCTGGCATTCCCAATAGGCTCACAAATTGCAAGAGGCTCATTAATATTAATGAGCATCGCAATTTGCGACTCAATTGAGAATCGCAAACAGTGTCAAACACACTGTTGTATATTTCATTTAGCGACTCGCAATGTGTCGCAAATTGCGAGGCGCTAAATTAAATGGTCGTACATCTGGCCCAAAGTGTCTAGCAGCAGTAGCAGCCGACCTAAGGAGACCAGGAATCCATGTCTATCTGTATCTAGACAACTGGCTAGTAAAGGCACAATTAAAAGAAAAATGCCATAAACACATGCCACACTGCTAGCCTTGGTGTCACAATAAATTACAAGAAATCATCACCAAAGCTGAAACAAGTGAAAGTATTCATAGAAGCAGCCATGAACTCTAGGACAGCACAGGCATACCCAGTCCAGAAAAGAGCAGAGGCATTAGCAGAGCAGGCTTGCCTTTACCTTAGGGTTAGTGTCTGACCGTGAGGACTGTAATGAAGTTTGGGAGCATGATGGCATCATGCATCCTACTCATACCGCATGTAAGAATACATATGTGCCTACTTCAAGAATGGATCTGCAATGGATGATCACAAGCCACAGGGATCTATTAAGATTTAGTGGTTGTCACAGCAAAGGTACAAAGGGAGATACAATGGTGGAACTCAACAAATGTGAAAATACGGAGACCATTCAAAACATCAGCTCCCACAGTAACCAAAACGACGGACACATCCCACAAGGGTTGGGGTGCTCACACAGGCAACCAGAAGTTCAGAGAACTATGGAACAACACGGATGCTGTGAAACACAAACTATCTGGAGATGAAGGCAGTCTACCTTGCCCTACAAGTGTTCCAAGCACACATAATAGGCCAGACTGTACTGATCCAAACGGACAACATAACTACCATGTTCGGGCGGAGGCATGGCGTCCTGCTGTGTCTACCTGCTTCTTGAGGCGGATTGTGTGGCTCTACCGGAGATTTCGCTGCTTTCCGTTACATGACTTCAGGGCGCGCATGGAGAAAGGGGCCTGCCGGCAGTGTAGTGTGCCCCACTGACGTGCCTGCCTGTGAGAGACGCGGAAAGACCTGAGCTCGCTGTGCCATTGAGACGGCATCGCAGAGATTTCCGGGCGCGAGGAGTGAGAGTGCCGACCGTGCCGGTGAGAGTGTGCACTGCGGGGAATCCCTCCCGAAAGACGTGAGCTGTGGGGAACCCCAAAATGATTAAGTGCCCAGCTGGGAATCTTGGGCTGGGCCTGGCTAAGTCTGCCACTCGTCCGTTGGTGCTGCTGGGAGCCTGTGGCCATAAGCCGTACCTGGACTTCTTGATCTGTGTCCCTATGCTACCTGGGCCTGGTGCGTCCCGCAAATTCATGATACTTGGTGACGGCTCAAGCCAAAGCCTGCTGATTTGATCCTTCCTTTCTTCTTGTATAGCGGACATTGGTGCACAAATCCCCCCTTGACATAGCGCTGCTGGTACTGACTAGTTTCACTGTCGCCTCTTAAGTGCTCTACAAGCCGGTAACTGCAGATCGTCGTGTGCGTAGTTTCTGAAGGGCTGGATTTAAAAAGTATAGATACGCACCACAGTGCTGGTGTTCAACTGTAACACTGGGCAGTCTTAAGTCGGGCTATCACTCTGCTCTCTTTATTAACCCCTGCCCTGTGAGTCAGTCTGGCACCCGCATTTGCCGCCATTTTGAGGTGAAGCAGGATCGGGACAGGACTCAAGCCCGGGCCTAGGCCCCGTCCACGCTCGTCGGAGTCCGGCCTGGCCCCCTCACTAGCTCCTGCATCTAGGTAAGTTAACAGGCTTACTCCCTGGCCAGCGTGGGTCACCTAACATTCGGTGTGACCGGTGAGTCAGGGGTAATCATGGTGTAATAACCCATAAATATCTGGCCTTTTGACTAACACCTTGAAAGTGAGAGTCCCAGGTGTCAAATTTTGAGAGTGGGGCTCCCAGCTAATTGATGTTGAAAAACCAACGATGAGTACTAGAAGTGCAGCAAACTCTGCGAACCCCCAGATGACGGGGAAGGTTGTGAACACCCTGGACTCTTTCTTGGCAAGAGCGACAAATATCTTGAAGAATGAGATAGCGATGACAGAGCACCGTCTTTCAGCAGAATTTTTATCGCAGAAAAGATCTTTGTTAGGAGCGCTTGAAAATATCACTGGTGCAGATGGCCATGAGATTATCAAAGTGGCCTCAGAGGCGGAAATAGTGGTGGCCATGGAGGATGCAACATCGCAAATTCCGGGACAAGTAACATCCAATGAGAATATACAGAAGACCTCCACAAGGGCCCAAACCAGGAAAGAATCACAGGACAATAAACAGAATATGGGGGCAAAAAGAAAGTGGGGTGGGGAACCACAAAGGGCTAATGCAGCAAAGGTTTCAAAACTAAACAAGAGTAAAAGTATGTGTGAGGTAGAGGGAGACGTCGGAGGGGGGAATAGCTATGGTGAGATCAATATTTCAAACAGTGTAAATCCAGCTACAAATCTTGACCTTGATGAAGCATCATGGCTCAGATTTAAAACCCTGGTATCCTCACTGTTAAATCCTATTATAGAAAGGCTGACTCAGATGGAGCAAAAAATCAGTGGTCTCGGGGGTGCATGCATCGTAACTACACAATACAATGGAGTTACCAAGGAAAAACATACAGAGGCAGGATCCCTCCACCAAGGCCTCGGAAGTGAGGCCAACCAATTCTAGATTAAGTAGATTGAGGGTCCAACCTAGACTCAAATATCCTTGAAGACCCGAATGAAAGGACTCCAGGGGGCCACTTAGACAAGGACCCAGTTAATAATAATAGAGCCACTAGTCTACCAGGAATGGGAGTGGCCTTGGCGATAGCGGGTCAACGTGGGGATGCTCTATGGAGGGAAACAGGTCTGACTAAGGGGCGGGAGGTGAGGATGGACCAAACTTTACATCTCCCACCAGCAGCGTCACCTCTGGTCCTAGTGCTGGTAAATGTTCCTCAGTTAAGAAGGGATCAAGCTGAATCCACCCCAAAGTTGATATTAAAAGCCCTTCACTGGCTAAATCAAACCCTAAGTAAAACAGGAGCGCCGGGAGGGATGGGAGCCAATCAAATATTGATGACAAGAAGTGTCTCATGGGTAGGGCCCACAAATAAGCACTGGGAGGGGGATTGTGTGGTTGGGAATTTGAGTAGTAGGCACGTAGCAGGTTCTATTTTAACACATTTAGGCCCGATGTCCCCAAGTATCTCCAATATTGTTCCTTTACCCCTGGGCTATTTTTATAAGCCACCCAGAACACAGAAAATGCAGCCACAGATCCTGCACACTGCTGAACAGGGTATGAACCTGCACCGGGGAGATAGTACTAGGGTCATATTAGATATGAACCACCAGAACCGTTTTGCACCTCTATTTGACCTAGAGGAATGTGATTGACTTCAAACCAACCCCCGTATGCTGAAGGTAAACTAGAGGGCCAGGCACTCCCAATTGATAACAACTTTAATGATATCTCGTCTCAATCCCCACTGGGACTGAGACTGAGGGCACAGATGGGCAATCTCAAAATTGCATCATGGAACGCTGCAGGATTATCACTTAAGCTGAGTGACAATGGATGGTTGAAAGAGTGGCAGGATTACCAGGTAGTGTGCTTTCAAGAAACTTGGGCTACAGACTTGGTTTTTGTAAATGGTTACAGATCCTTTCAAACCAAAGCAATTCCATCTTCCTCACGGAGGGCACAAAGGGGGTTTATTAACCTTAATCCAGAATTACCTAAAGGTCATTGTGACAATGTGGAGTAATCATAACCCAAACTTTCATATATTACTGTTGGAAATACCGCTAGAAGGGATATGGCTGCTAGTCAACTACTACAACAATAGATTTGGACCATTGATGCATCTGCTGGTGGGGGATGTAGAGACAGAGATCACTGCAATACTGCACAAGACCAAAAGGGTTATCAATAACATAATATGGCAGGGGGATTTTAATGTACACCCCTGTAAAAATAAAATACTTTCTACATGCGGCTTGGTGGATGCAAGGGGTAACCCAACCCATCATTTTGCACATGATGAGTATGGGGATAGATTAAACCAGGCGGTCACAGAGTTAAACATGGACATGGTATGTCAGGATATTGAAGGGACTGGAAGCATCACAAAAACATTTAGGAGGAACGGAGTGGAGACAACGCTTGATTATATTCTGTTAACCCCTTCGTTAAGCCGTAGGGTGTGTAAGGTCAGCTATGCTTTTAACATCTATAGCGACCATGCCATAGTTTCTTTAGAGCTGAACTCGGTCCGCAAAGGTAGACAGCATATTAGAAACGCTGGTAACCCCGCAGGAGTAAGAAGAAACGGGGTCCAATTAAAATGGGGGAAGATAAACAAATCCAAGGTTACCCACGAGATAGTCTGTAATTCACAGGATGAAATTAATACATGTAGTACAGGCTTTTAATGGAATCTTGGGAAATATTAAAGGAGCAATATCACTAAGGGCAAAAAATAGTGCCAAAGATGAAAAGAAAGGGTGGTTTGACGCTTTCTGTATAAAGTATCTACAAAAAAGTGCCAATGCTGCTAATATTAGTAAATCATTTATTTATCTTCCTCACACACGAATAGAACACTATGTGAGCAATATCTGATTTTTATGAATCAATCCTTTTGATTTTTATTTTATTTCAAATTTTCATTTTTTCATTTACTTTTTACAAATTTCACATATTTCAAAGAAACATTTAAAAAAAAATAACATAAACGGACATATTCTTAATCACTATTATACCACATCCCCTTCCTATCATTCATACACACTATCACTAAAGATCTTTGTCAAACACTCTCTACACTCACTCACGCTCCTAACACTCTAGTATCAAAAAAATATTTTTATGCAGATTATGTACAATTTTTGGGAAACCATAGAATGAAATTCCAAGAGTGAATCAATATAATACGAGTATCATTTGATATTCTTATGGTTTAAACTTGACAAGGTCTGTACACAACAAGGTCTACGCGTTTCGAACTCTCTTTAGTGCGGAGTTCTCATCAGGACCATAGCCTGTGAATGGAAAAAGAGGGGAGACCTTTATTATTTGTTTGTTTATTTACCCAAAGTGAAGACTGTTATCAGGCTCGACAGCCACCTCTCTACCTCTTACCTCTCTAATCGTCAATCAAGTTTGAAATCCTTTAGTCACCAAAAACCGCGAAGCGGGACCACCTGAATGGTAAACACAGACATTGGTATTTCATCTCTAATTACCACATCCATAAATACCCAAACTGAATCCAAAAACAACTCACTGTTTTCATGTAGCTACTCGCCTAGTTGTAATTGTAGCAGGGGCGGGAAAAAGAGAGAAAAAAAAGTTTCCATGCGGAGGGGAATAAAATCGAAGTGGTAGAATCCTTCCTGTACCTGGGTATCCTCTTCGATAAAGACCTCTCTTGGAAAAAACTAGTGGAAGGCAGAAAGCGGGTCATGGAGAAGGGAATCACCGCACTGAAATCCTTTGCCAAAAAACTTGGGGCTAAACCGCTCCCCACGATTAAGAATATCTATCAGGCCTGTGCAAAAGCATCCGTATCTCATGGAGCAGGTGTATGGGAGGTGGCAAACCCCACTGCATTGCAGACAGTTGAGATTAAATATTTTAAATCTGTAGTAGGTTTCCCCGCATCCTTCGCAAATTGGATACTACACATGAAGCTAGATATTCCTTACATTTCTGAACAGATTAAAGTGGCTTTATTACTTTTGTGGCATTAAATATGGAGGAGGGAATTGGTACCGCTCATGCAGTTAATAATTAAGAGCTGCCTAGACATGGACCACTGAAAGAGATCTAGGTGGCTGAGTTATGTGGGGCACACTTTCAAAGAAATTGGGCTCCCGGAACTTTCTAATGAGCGGCTTGCATGTAAGGGGTTATCCAAACAGACGGTAATCAATAGGTTTTTCCAAATGGCGGAATATAAGAGGTCTAAATCTGAGGTGGGGAATCACGCTCTGCATTCATACCAAGGCAATACACCTGTGATAGATGGAGGGTTCTCGTACCTAGCAATAGCAAATATCCCACAGCACAGATACATTTTGTTAAGGTTTAGAACTATCCTGATAGTGTGTATGCTAGACTATCCAGAAAATTGTTTTAGCATTAATGATTTGAGCGTTTGCCCGTGTGACAATGTATCAATTCAATCTGAGATACACCTAGTCCTTTTCTGTACACTATATAAAAAGGAAAGGAAAGCCTAACTGATGCCGATTTTAAATAAGACGAGGTTTACACAATGTCGGGTGGCCTCATATATTTTTTTAAATCTTTACCAGACCTGTTTGTCTGCTTCTCAATGGCCTCCTTCTTATGGGCTTGTATGAAGAAGAGAAAGGGGTCGGTGACAAGTTCTGTAAGATGTATTCTGAACAGTAATTGATCTTGTGTCTTTTTCTCTTTCTTATGTGTTAATATGATATGATTGGACTTTAATGATGGTATTTTATGAAATTGTGATGTGTATGTATTTATTCTTTTATGATCATTTTAAATTTTGATCGAATAAAGAGTTTTGATGATGATGAGGATGAATTACCATGTTCTACCTCAATACGCAGTGGGGAATTAAGTCATTCATCCTGTTCAAACTTGCTCAGGAGACATGGAGGTGGGCCGTTCAAAGGCAAATCACACTTCAAACAGTTAATCTGCCAGGGAAACAAAACACAGAGGCGGACCAATTGAGCAGACAATACAGCACCTCCCATGATATGTCCTAACCAAAATCTTCAAAGCTTGCGGCATACCAAATATAGATCTTTTCGTGAACATGCAGAATGCCATGTCATCACCTCCTGGTTTGCTCACATCCATTAATAAGGGAGTGTCTTGTTAGTAGATTGGTCAGGGAAACATGCATATGCTTTTCCACCGATTCCCTTGATTCAAAGGGTACTGGACAAAGCCAGACAGCCAGGAACAATGCTCATCCTCCTAGCCCCACAGTGGGCCAGTCAGCCCTGGTATTCAGACCTGCTGGAGATGGCCAAGAGGAGCAGGATCCCAATCCGGGCAGAACAGGATCTGCTAACATTGCAAAATGAGAGTGTAGCAACTGGAACCAGCCACACTCTGCCTAGCAGCATTGCTCCTGAATACTCAAAATTCAGCCACCTGCAATTACCACCCAGGACAATGGGAATCCTTAGGGAAGCTAGAAAGCCAAGCACAAGAAAGTGTTGCACAGATAAATTAAACCGATACATCCAATGATGTACAAGCAACAGGAGGATGGTAACAAGTACAGAACAGGAAACGGTATTGACATACCTCACACACCTGTTAGACACCGGACTAACATATGCATTACTAAAAGTACACCTATTAGCAATAGTAGGTTGTACCATGGGTATCTCAAAAACCAGTCCCTTCACTCTTCCAGTAGTGCAAAGATTCTTAGAAGGATCAAAAAGAATGGCACCACCAAGAACTGTACTGACCTTAATGCGGAGTCTAAACACGTTGCTAACACAACTGATAACAGTGCCTTTTGAACTTATATTCAGAACTGATTTAACCCTTAAGACAGCATTTCTACTAGTGATCACATCCCTACGCAGAGTCAGCGAGCTACAAGCTCTTACAATATAGGGACATTACCTGTGCATCCACACGGTCAAGGAGGTCTTAAGAACAAATCCCCAGTTCCTACCAAAGGTGGTGAGGCAATTCCATGTCAACCAAAGCATACTACTGCCAGCTTTCTTCCAAGAGCCAAAGACACAGGCAGAAGGGGCCCTTCACACACTGGACGTGTGGAGGGAAGTTATGTACAATGTGAAGGAAACAAAGGGTTTTCAAAGAGAAACCAATATGGGTCTCCTTCGTTAAAGCAAACAAGTGATCACCGGTAACCAAGGTAACTATTGCACGATGGATAGTGGAAACTATACAAACTTCCTAAATCAGAACAGGAAAGACATTACCCACGCGACCAAGAGCACATTCAACCAGGGAAAAGGGTGCAACATTTGCATTCCAAGCAATTGTACCCATTGGTGATTGTCTGCACAGCAGCAACCTGGTCATCTCGACACACCTTCACAAAACACTACTGTGTGAACATCCAAATAAACAAAGAGGCTCAGGTGGGACAGAAGGTGCTACAACACCTGTTTGCCAACACATCCACATTTCAACCCAAACAACACAAGGGACATGTACCACTATATAATCTAATTCACAGATTGTGAATCCAGAAAGGGATTCATGCTGCAAAACAAAATGGTTACTTACCAATAGGAGTAGCTTGGCAGCCTGAAAAATATTCTGGATTCATTTGCGACCCACCTGCCTCTCTAGAAATGGGAGCAAACAGGTGGGAGAGGGAAAAAAAGAGAGAAGAAAAAAGAACCTGAAGATTGCGATCACGCTCCGGAACTTCTGGGGCGCTGTGTGACGTCACGCAAGGGATGGCCTTCCCACCAAATGGTGGTCGACATCAACAACAACAACAAAAAATAGAAGGCCACACAAACGTTTTCGCACTTGATGACTGAATAAATGACAGAATAATGCACAGCATGCGAATCCTGAAAATTCTTCAGGCTGAAAAACGACGACTCCTGCTAAGTACCCATTTCATTTTTGAGCAGTAGCCCTGTGCGCTGTTAGGTGGATTCATTCGGCAATATATAGATTTAGTTAATTTTAATATGCTGATCATTTATATTAAATGAATATTTTCACTGTCTTTTGGCCTTCAACAGCTCAACCTAGTCATACAACACCATCAGAAACACAGGATGTTGGTGAAACATCCTATCTGATAGAAACTTCTAGCTGCAGATATCTTACCTTTACATTTCCCAATACCCCTTGCACACGCCATCGGGTGGCTCCATTCGGCTCCATGTGATGTCGTCTGCGTCAGTTATAAAGTCATGGTACCTATATAGTCGCCACCCAGGTGCTCGGACGTCAGTTATTTTCTTTCAGCGCCAGTTAAGCGCCGATCCGGATTCTGTCGCTTTTTTACATTGTTTTTCTAGACTTTTTGTTTAATTTGAAATTTCTCCAAATTTGTTTGTGAGGATGTCTTCAAGGAAGACTGGATTCAAGCGTGTAGTGCCTGCCACCGCATGAGGTCGGTTACCGACCCCCACCTCGTCTGTCTATGGTGTCTCGAGCATGACCACGATTAGAAGTCGTGCTCTGACTGCTGGGCCCTGGCTCCGAAGGCCTTGCAGGAGCGGGAGATGAAGCTCCTTGCGGCCCAGTAGTCGACTCTGTCCAGTGATACACTGTGGAGATCCCGGTCACGATCGACGAAGAGGAGGCGTGGGATTCTCATTGAGCCCAAAGTCCTCTTCATTCCACTTGAGGTCTTCGGGACACTCTGGGAAGAGGTAATAGAAGAAGTCCAAGCAGACTTCATCTTCACCTCGGCTGTTGCCCGTTGACGAGATAGGTAAGGAGCACCGACGCTCTAGGCACGGATTCGCAGGGCCGGTGCCAGGGTCGACATCGCACCTCTCTCCCTTTCCGAGAGCCGGAGCGACCTCCGCTCTGATAAAAGAATTTTAGGAGGCCATGCGCCACATATTTTAGCGGGACAACACCCCTGGTGAGCCCTTGGTCCCCGCGGAGTCCGATGGGGCCCTATTGGGTTCAACGCCATTGACTCCAGTGGGTCCTCATGCATCCAATCCTGGATACGAGTCGACGCCGGTCATGCCAACGTGACCTCCACTGTCTGACCTGAAGTTGGTGCCTATGGTGCCTCCGGCACCAGCGGCACCAGCCCTATCCTTATCATCCGACCACATGGAGTCTGAATGATCTCGCTCAACGCCAATTCTGGTGCCAATTGAACCCAGGGGTTCTATGTTGTCGCCTGAGCACTATGAGGATGTGCTAGGCTCTGGAGAGAAATGGGAGGAGTCTTTTGACCTTCTGGAACACCAGGATGACTCTGCAGAGCATGTGGACTGGTATGGAGAACTTGCAGAAGCCAGTGGTCTGGACACATCTCCAGATACTGGCATGCTCTCTCTGCCAACAGTGGCTATTGAGAAGGGAGGCATCCTATGTCATGGTTGTAAAAACCCAGCTGAGGTCCTAGGACTAGAACTGCCCTCTGTGCAGGTCAGGACTAATCTCCTGATTGAAGTGCTTCAACCTGGGGCATCCACTTCGGACCCCATTCGCCCTTCAAATTAAGCATTGACTGATGCCATTGTAAACACGTGGTCCAAGCCTACCACAGGGGCTCCTGTGAATAGGACAATTGTACGCCGCCATCGCCCCTCAAAGGGTTATCCGAAGTTCCTCAGCCAACATCCCAACCCTGAAAGTTTGGTGGTGCAGGCCTCTACTTCCCAGGTCGTGTTCCCGTATGCCCTTCAGATAGCGAATCCAAGAGGTTAGATTCCTTTGGGAAGAAGTTGTTTTCTTCCTCCAGCCTGGCACTGCGGTCGGTTAATGCTGCATGCTTATTGGGCCGTTTCTCACACTCCCTTTGCACAGTTGCAC
The DNA here is from genome assembly GCF_964261635.1 of Lissotriton helveticus. NCBI lineage: Eukaryota > Metazoa > Chordata > Amphibia > Caudata > Salamandridae > Lissotriton > Lissotriton helveticus. Next base: position 1,151,657,695 of record NC_136067.1, on the reverse strand, counting down.
ATTTGCTGCCACAAGTCCCAGAGGAGGCCCGGGCTGTGCTCTCCCAGCTAGTTCAGGACGGGAGAGATGCAGCACAATTCACCATACGGTGTGGCCTAGATCTGAAAGAAACAGGTTAGTGTTAGATTCCTTACCTTAGAATATCCCCAGGCGTCAGACTGGACCCGGAAAGTTTTGCGTAGCAGTACCCCTGTGCGTCGGTACGCATCATCTGCGGCTCCGCGTCCGTCATCGGCGTCATGATCGCCGGGATGACCTCGTCGGAGTACTTAGACGCCGCCCTCGTGCGCTGACGTCCGTTCTTTTTTCCGCGCCAGTAAGCGCAGATCCAGGAAGAGCAGTACTTCTAGTAATTTTTTTACTAACTTTTTTGTTCATTTTGATCGATTCTCGAGTCGACCTTCGACTTGCTGTGCCGATAGGGATGCCTGGTTTTAAACCTTGCGAGGACTGTAACCCCTTGATGTCGGTGACCGACCCCCACAGTCGGTGCCCTTACTGTCTCGGGGCCGACCACGATGACAAGTCGTGCCCTGACTGCTGGGCCTTGACCTCGAAGGCTAGGCGGGAGCGGTCCCGTAAACCTCTCAAGCTCCGGCAGTCGGCCCCGCGCCGCTCGAGGTCCCGGTCTAGGAGGAGGTCGAGGGACCGGTCGCGGGGCTGTAGTCATCGCCGCTCGACGAGTCACCACCACTCGTCGGGCTCCAAGGCCTCAGGTAAGTCGAGGCCCTCAAAAAAGAAGTCGAAGAGGCGACATCGCTTTTCCGACTCCCCCCGACGCTCGCACAATGCGGCTGGGTGTTCGGGCGACACCGCCCACGCGGCTCGGACGGAGCTGCAAGCGCCACATCCAGCTCCATACCCGCCGGTCCCTGGGCTGCACGCGATGCCGGAGGAGACTTGTGACTTCCTCGTGGCTCTGAGGACTCACTTCCCTCCGTCGGGCCCTGTCGAGGCACCTTCGAGCCCCGCGGGTCCGTCTGGGAACCCTGGTGGGCCGGCGGCTCCGGCCCCGGCGGGTGCTTCGGCCCCGGCGCCATCGGCTACTCCGGTCCCGACGCCGCAGGGCTCCGCAGGATCCAGGCCTGTATCCGTGACGTCGCCAGTCGACCTTATGACCCCTCCGCTGGCGGTGTCGCCCACGACGCCGTCCCTGGATGACGTCGTCCCCGGTCCTCACCCCGGTCCGGGTCCAGCATCGGACCGGCGCCGCTCGGCGGCGTCTTCGACGCCGATGGGTGAGCAATTCACCTATGACCTGGCTCCATCATTTTTCCCTGATTATCAGGAGATGGATAATGAGGAGGACTAGGAGGGGTCTGAGGACCCTCTGGCACTGCAGTGCCAGTTGAGCCAGGACTGGGCAGACGAGCTGGGGGAGGCCAGTGGTCTGGACACTTCGCCCGACACTGGATTTGTCTCCCCTCCTAGCGTGGCTACAAAGGAGGGGGCTGCTTACAGCGTGGTGTTGACTATGGCGGCCAAGGCCTTGGCTCTTGAGCTCCCTGCCGCCGCTGTGAGGACTAACCTCCTCACTGAGGTGCTCAAACTGCAGGCAAGCTCCTCGGAGCCTCTCCTGCCGTTTAACGAAGCCCTCACTGATGTTCTGGTGGGCACCTGGTCCAAGCCCTCTACAGGCCTTCCTGTAGATCGGAACGTGGCCCGATGCCACCGCCCGGCTCCGGGCGACCCCAGCTTCCTCTCCGTTCACCCCACCCCCGAGAGCCTGGTGATCCAGGCCTCTACATCCCAGACCGCATTCCCGACCGCTCCCCCGGATCAGGAATCCAAAAGGTACGATCAGTTTGGCAAAAAACTGTTCTCCTCCCTGAGTTTGGGGCTGCGGTCTGTCAACACCGCCTGCATTTTGGGCCGCTACACCCACTCTCTGTGGGATACGGTTGCGGAAGTGCTGCCGCAGTTCCCGGAGGAGGCCCGGGCAAAGCTCACCCAAGCCCTAGCGGAAGGGCGTGATGCAGCAGGCTACTCGTTACGGTGTGGACTCGATACCACAGACTCGCTGGGTAGGGGGGCGATTACAACATTAGTGGCGGTTCGCCGCCACGCCTGGCTGAGGTCCTCCAACTTTTATGGGGATGTCCAGGCCACACTCATGGACATGCCTTTTGATGGCCGTCGCCTCTTTGGCGACATGGCGGACAGTGCGCTGGAGCGTTTCAAGGACTCCAGGGCTATGGCCAAGTCCTTGGGCCTAGGCCAACGCCAGCAAACTTCCGCTTTTCGTCCCTTTTGTGGCCAAGGAAGGGGCGCCCCCACACGTCCAGCTAGCCACGGGCTGCAGAACCAACCTCATCGTGGTCACGGACGTGGTTACCGCCGTAGTGGTGCCGGGGGACAACGGTGAGGTCAGTCCACATCCGCTCCCGCACCATCTACCTCAAAGCCTTCCTAGTCCGAGCTTTCAGGCCCATTCGACGCCAGTGGGGGGCAGGGTTTGCCATCACCTCCTCCACTGGCGTAACATCACATCGGACAGGTGGGTGCTGCAAATCGTCCGAAGTGGCTATTCCCTCCCCTTCGAGGCGACCCCTCCAGCCATGCCACCGCAGTGCCACCACATATCGGGGGATCACTTGCAACTTCTGCAGGAGGAAGCTATGGCCCTCTTGGCCAAGGGGGCCATCGAGCGCGTTCCTGGGCCAGAAGTAGGACGTGGTTGCTACTCCCACTACTTTCTGGTGCCAAAGAAGGGCAAAGGGGGCCTACGCCCTATCTTCGACCTCCTCTGCAGCGTCAACGGCTTTCTCCGGAAGGAGAAGTTCAAGATGCAGACTATAGCTCAGGTCCTAGCTGCCCTGGACCCTGGGGACTGGATGGTAGCGTTGGACTTGCAGGATGCGTATTTCCATGTCCCCGTCCTGCCGGCCCACCGGCGTTACCTGCGGTTCACAGTAGGCCACGAGCATTTTCAGTTTACCGTTCTCCCCTTCGGCCTTACCAGCGCCCCTCGGGTGTTCACGAAAGTGATGGCGGTGGTCGCAGCTCATCTGCGCAGATCAGGGGTCTCAGTCTTCCCCTATCTCGACGACTGGTTGTTGAAGGCGGGCTCGCCCCAGACAGTCGTCAGCCACCTCCAGACTACGCCAGACCTCCTGCACCTGCTGGGGTTCGCCATCAATGTGCCGATGTCACTCTTGTGCCCCTCTCAGAAGCTCCTCTTCATCGGAGCGGTTCTGGACTTGGCGCAGTTTCGGGTTTATCCTCCCGAACAGCGGGTTCGGGATATTCAGGCTCTGATTCCGATCTTTCAACCTTTATCCCGAGTCTCGGTCAGGTTGACGCTGCGGCTTCTGGGGCTGATGGCCTCCTGCATCCTTCTGGCACATCACGCCAGGTGGCGGATGCGGGCTCTGCAGTGGGACCTGAAAAGTCAGTGGGCCCAGCATCAGGGCAACCTGTCCGACCACGTCCGGATCTTGGAGGGCACTGCAAGACAGTTGCAGTGGAGGCTCACGGACCGCGATTGGGTCAGCGGCAGATCCCTCTCCTTACCCCAACTGGAGCACGTGGTAGTGACAGATGCGTCGTTCCTGGGCTTGGGGCCACATGGGAGAGGCGGAGATCAGAGGCCTCTGGTCTCCGGCGGAGTCCTGGCTCCATATCAACCTGCGGGTGATCCGGCTTGCACTGAAAGCATTCCTTCCCCCTGTCCGGTGAAGTGTAGTGCAGGTGTTCACGGACAACACCACCGCCATGTGGTACTGCAACAAACAGGGCGGGGTGGGGTTGTGGCCCCTTTGTCAGGAGACTCTGTGCCTCTGGCAATAGCTGGAACACCAGGGCGTCACCCTGGTGGTTCAACACCTGGCAGGTTCCCTGAACGCCAGGGCGGACATACTCAGCCGAAGATGCATGATGGATCACGAATGGCGTCTGCACTCAGACGTGGCTCAAGGCCTCTTTCAGCAGTGGGGAGAGCCTTAGTTAGATCTATTCGCCACTGAAGAGGACATGCAATGTCATCAGTTCTGCACGTTAAAATTGCCAAGGCGGCACTCGCTTGGAAGCGCTTTTCGTCGCGAGTGGAGCTGCGGTCTGTTGTACGCCTTTCCGCCTATACCACTTCTGCCCAGAGTGCTGAAGATCAGGCGCAACCGGGCCCAAGTCATCCTTGTGGCTCCGGACTGGGCACGAAGATACTGGTATCTTGAGCTACTCAGCATGTCAGTCGATCCCCCAATTCGTCTGCCTCTTCCGGAGGACCTTCTGTCGCAGCAGCAGGGTACGATCCTCCACCCAAACCTGTCCAGTCTCCACCTACATGCATAGGGATTGAGCGGTGACAGTTTAGGCCATTTGACTTGCCTCCTGAAGTCTGTGATGTGATTCTGGCAGCCAGTCGTCACTCCACAAAATCGGTATACGCCTGCAGGTGGAACAAATTTGTGGCATGGTGCACAGCAAATGCTGTGGATCCTCTCTCTGCCCCCCTTTCAGCGGTTCTCCTCTTTCTTCTTTCTCTTGCCCAGCAGGGCTCTGCTCTGGGCACTGTCAAAGGCGACCTCTCTGCCATTGCAGCCTTCTTGAGGCTTCCTGATCAGCCTTCTCTTTTCAAGTCCCCTGTTGTAAATAGATTTCTTAAAGGCATCACACACATGTTTCCTCCTGCTCCCTTCGTGATGCCTCAGTGGGACTTGAACCATGGACTAACCTATTTGATGTGCGCTCCTTTCGACCCACTTCACAATAGCCCTCCTCGTCTTCCGACTCTTAAGCTGCATAACTGGTTGCCATCACCTCTGCCAGGAGAGTGAGTGAGCTCCAGGCTCTTTCATGTACACCCCCTTTCATTTCTGTCCATCCGGACTAGGTTGTCTTTATAACTCGTCCTTCTTTCCTGCCCAGGGTGGTTACAGCCTTTCATATCGGGCAGTCCATCACCTTGCCCACCTTCTTTACACCTCTGCATCCTTCGAAAGAGGAAGAGAGGCTCCACCGTCTGGACACAAAACGTGCGCTCTCCTTCTATCTAGACCGCACACGCCAGTTCCGGGTGGAAGACCAGCTCTTTGTTGGTTACGTGGGCGTGAAGAAGGGACATGCGGTGCACAAACAAACCATCTCTCGGTGGGTCGTGTTGTGCATCAAGGTCTGTTACTCCTTGGCTAAAAAGGAACCTCCTGTTGGGCTGAGGGCCCATTCCACTCAGGCCACGGCGGCTGCTACTGCACTGGGTTGGGGAGTCCCCTTGCAGGACATCTGTCAGGCAGCTACGTGGGCCTCGCTGCACACGTTTGCTAGACACTACTGCCTGGACAGCCAAGTCCGAGAGATGGCTTTTTCGGCCGTTCCATTCTCCAGGACTTTCTGGTGTGATCTTGGTTCGCAGACCCACCACCGGTGTTGGTATTGATGGGGTATCTATTCTAAGGTAAGGAATCTAACACTAACCTGTTTCTTTCAGATGCACAAGTTACTTACCTTCCGTAACGATATATCTGTAGGAAACAGTAGTTAGTGTTAAATTCCTTACCGCCCCACCCATCCTCCCCGTTCTGCGAACAGATATCTAGGGTTAAGGTATCTCCCTTTCAGGGCCCTAGTTGTATGGCAACAGTGTCGGTCTCTGGCATGGCTCTGCGTTCCTGGCGCGAAAAGCTATGTTCAAGAACTGACGTCAGCACGCGAGGGCGGCGTCTAAGTACTCCGAAGACGTCATCCCGGGTATCACGACGCCGACGACGGACGCGGAGCCGCAGACGATGCCTACCGATGCGCTGGGGTACTACTACTTAAAACTTTCCGGACCCAGTCTGATGCCTGGGGATATTCTAAGGTTAGGAATCTAACACTAACTACTGTTTCTTACAGATATATTGTTACCGAAGGTAAGTAACTTGTGCATACGACATTCGCTGGGCAGATCGCTTTCAACGACAGTGACCTTAAGGCGCCACTCCTGGCTTAGGACAATTGGCTTCTCTGCGATGTCCAGGCCAATCTGATGGACATGCCTTTGATGGAACCCGTCTTTTTGGGTAAAATGCAGATTCGGCCCTGGTGAGGTTCAAGGACTCTAGAGCTATGGCCAGATCCTTGGGCCTCTCCTCTACTTCTTGTGACCAGTCTACCTTATGCCCCTTTCATGGCAATGGAAGGGGTTTCCAGCCGCATCAGCGCTTTCCCAGCCACCTTCCTATGGAGAATTCCCAAGCTGTGGGGGGCGTGGTAGATTCTGACCCATGAATGGAGGTCAGAAGTAGATGACCCCCCAGCAGCTGCAGCCTCCAAGCACTCCTAGTCTGAATCTGCAAGACCACACTACTCCAGTTGGTGGGAGAACCCATCATCATCTTTCCCACTGCAGATCCATAACATCGGATAAGTGGGTCTTGCAGATCATTCAAGAAGGCTATTCTCTGCCTTTCCTTTCTCTTCCTCCCATTCTGTCGAATCAGCAACGGCTGACGGAGGATCATCTAACATTGCTCCAGGAGAAAGTTACAGCTCTCCGAGCCAAGGGAGCTGTAGAAAGGGTCCCGGTTTTAGAAGTAGGCAGTGGTTGTTATACCCGCTACTTTCTGATTCCGAAGAATAAAGGGTTGTGGCCCATTTTAGATCTTCAGACCGTCAATCTCTTCCTCAAGAAGGAGAAGTTCAAGATGTGCACGCTTGCTCAGGTCTTGTCTGCTCTAGACCAAGAAGACTGGACGGTAGAGCTGGACCTGCAGAATGCGTATTTTAACATCCCCATCCTGCCGGGCCACAGGCGTTACCTGCGGTTCAAGATAGGCTACGAGCACTTTCAATTTATTGTGCTCGCCTTCGACCTTACCAGTGCCCCTCGGGTGTTCACCAAGGTAATGGCGGTGGTCGCAGCTCATCTGCGCAGGTTAGGGGTGTCAGTCTTCCCCAACCTCGATGACTGGTTGGTGAAAGTGTTGTCTCCCACCTTCAGACTACGGCGGATATCCTGCATTCACTGGGGTTTTATATAAACTTGCCAAAGTCACATCTGACTCCTTATCACATGCTCCCTTTCATCGGATCAGTTCTGGACACAGTGCAGTTTTGGGCCAATCCTCCCGAACAGCGAGTCCAGGATATTCGGGTAATGATTCTGATGTTTCAGCCTCTATCCTAGATGTCAGTGAGACTGACTCTGATGGGCCTCACTGCCTCATGCATTCTGTTGGTAAAGCATGCCAGGTGCAGTATGCAGGCTCTGCAGTGGGACCTGAAGTTCCAGTTGGCACAGCATAGAGGAAATCTCACCGACATGGTCCAGATCTATTAAGGAACTGTGAGAGATCTGCAGTGGTTATTGACGAACCACGATTGGGCAGACCCCTCTCCCTTACCCAATCAGATCTCACAGTCGTGACAGATGCATCACTTCTGGGATGGGGCGGCCATCTGAGAGAGGTGGAGATCAGGGGACACTGGTCTCTGGCGGATTCAGGGCTTCACATAAATTTGCTGAAGCTTTTAGTGATTTCGTCATTGAAAGCATTTCCTCCTCTGTCAAGGAGAAGCTGGTGCAGGTGTTCACAGACAACCCCTCCGCCATGTGGTACTGCAACAATCAGGGCGGGATGGGGCCGTGGACCCTTTGTCGAGAAGCCATGCATCTCTGGACATGGCTAGAACAGCAGGGCATAACCCTGGTGGTTCAACACCTGGTTCTCTGAACGCCAGGGCGGACAAACTCAGCCGTCAATGCCTAACAGATCACAAATGGAGTTTCCAGTCTGATTTGGCACAAGGTCTCTTTCAGCAGTGGGGAGAACCTTGGTTAGATTTGTTCCCCTCCGAAGAGAGAGCCTAGTGTCCGCAATAATGCGCGCTGGAGTTTCCAAGGTGGCTGTCGCCCGGAGATTAGGCCTGCTGTACGCCTTTCCGCCCATACCACGCCTGCCCAGGGTTCTGAAGAAGATCAAGAGCAACCGGGCCCAAGTCATTCTTATGGGTCCGGACTGGGCGAGGAGATGCTGGTATACAGAGCTTCTGAAGATGAGCATCGATCCTCCCATCAGGCTGCCCCGAAAGGAGGATCTTGTGTTGCAGCAACATGGAAGGGTTCTCCACCCGAACCTGTCAACTCAGTGCCTCCATGCATGGAGATTGAGCAGTGGCAGTTGATAGCTTTTGTTCTTCCTCGAGAAGTATGTAACGTTATTTTGGTGGCCCTCCACTAAATCTCACCGACATGGTCCAGATCTATTAAGGAACTGTGAGCGATCTGCAGTGGTTATTGACGAACCACGATTGGGCAGACCCTTCTCCCTTACCCAATCTGATCTCACAGTCGTGACAGATACATCACTTCTGGGATGGGGGGGGGCATCTGAGCGAGGTGGAGATCAGGGGACACTGGTCTCTGGCGGATTCAGGGCTTCACATACATTTGCTGAAACTTTTAGTGATTTTGTCATTGAAAGCATGTCTTCCTCTGTCAAGGAGAAGCTGGTGCAGGTGTTCACAGACAACACCTCCGCCATGTGGTACTGCAACAAGCAGGGCGGGATGGGGCCGTGGACCCTTTGTCGAGAAGCCATGCATCTCGGGACATGGCTGGAACAGCAGGGCATAACCCTGGTGGTTCAACACCTGGTTCTCTGAACGCTAGGGCGGACAAACTCAGCCGTCAATGCCTAGCAGATCACAAATGGCGTTTCCAGTCTGAGTTGGCACATGGTCTCTTTCAGCAGTGGGAAGAACCTTGGTTAGATTTGTTCCCCTCCGAAGAGAGAGTTTAGTGTCCGCAATAATGCGCGCTGGAGTTTCCAAGGTGGCTATCGCTCGGAGATTAGACCTGCTGTACGCCTTTCCGCCCATACCACTCCTGCCCAGGGTTCTGAAGACGATCAAGAGGAACCGGGCCCAAGTCATTCTTATGGCTCTGGACTGGGCGAGGAGATGCTGGTATCCAGAGTTTCTGAACCTGAGCATCGATCCTCCCATCAGGCTGCCCCTTCGGGAGGATCTTCTGTTGCAGCAACATGGAAGGGTTCTCCACCCGAACCTGTCAACTCAGTGCCTCCATGCATGGAGATTAAGTAGCGGCAGTTGATAGCTTTTGTTCTTACTCGAGAAGTACGTAACGTTATTTTGGTGGCCCTCCACTAAAACGTAATACGCTTGCCGTTGGCAGAAATTTGTATTACACTGTACAGGAAGGTCTATAGTCCGTCTTTCTGCTTCTCTTTCCACTGTTCTTTTATTCATACTGACTCTTGCCCAGCAGGGCTCTGCCTTGGGAACTCTCAAGTGTCACCTTTCTGCTATGTCTGCTTTTTTTCGGCTGCCAGACCAACCTTATCTCTTTAAGTCTCCTATTGTACATATGTGTTTCCTCCTATACGCTTTATTATGCCACAGTGAAACCTTAATTTGGTCCTCACCTACTTAATGTGTGCTCCCTTCATGCCTTTACATAACTGTCCCCTCTGACTGTTAACCATCAAAACAGCCTTTTTAGTGGTGATTACCTCTGCCCGGAGGGTATGTGAGTTGCAGGCGTTATCTTGCACGCACCCCTATCTGATGTCTTTTCCAGACAAAATGGTGCTTCGCACCCAGGCTACCTTTTTACCAAAGGTCGTTAACCCATTCCATCTGGGTCAACACATTACATTGCCCACCTTCTTTGCTCTCCCACATCCCTCTATAGAGGAGGAGTGTCTCCACCGACTGGACCCAAAAAGAGCGCTGCTGTTCTACCTTGACTGCACAAAAGACTTCTGGGTGGATGACCAACTCTTTGTGGGGTACTTGGGAGCGAAGACGGTAAGGGCAGTGCAGAAAAGGGCCATCTCTCGCTGGGTCGTTCTCTGCATTAAGATCTGCTATGCCCTGGCAAAGAAGCAGCCCATCAGGGATTAAGGGCCAATTCCACCAGGAGAAAGGCTGTGAGTGCAGCCTTGGCGTGTCCCAGTACTGGATATCTGTCAGGCAGCAACGTGGGCATCTTTGCATAGGTTTGCCAAGCACTACTGACTGGACAGTCAGGTCCGCAGGGACTGGCATTTTGTCCGCTCGGTCCTGCAGGACATTCTAGTTTATGGAATTAGTCCACAGCCCACCTCTGGGGTGGTATGGCTTGGGTATCTAATTCAGAGGTAAGGAATCTGCAGCTAGAAGTCTCTATCAGATGAACAAGTTACTTACCTTCGGTAACGCATTATCTGGTGGAGACTCTAGCTAGCTGCAGATTCCTTACTGCCCCATCCACGCGTTCCCGCTTTGTAGACTAATATTGTAGGGCTAGGATTACTTCCCTTTTCAAGGCCCTCGTTTTGCACACAGCTACGTCAGTTACTATGTGGCTCTGCCCTTCTGGCATGGGAAAAACTAAAAGTACTGACATCCGCGCGCCTGTGTAGCGCCTATATACATTCCACAGTGTCATAACCAACGCCGACGACATAACTAGGAGTCGAATGAAGCCACCCAGTGGTGCGCATATGGGGTATTGCTTAGCAAACATTTCCAGATCCAGCCTGACACCTGGGAAATTCAAAGGTAAGGAATCTGCAGCTAAGTAGAGCCTCTACCAGATAATGTGTTACCGAAGGTAAGTAGCTTGTTCATCTCATAGAAGCTGAAACTGTGACTATCATGCCCACAGAGACCAAATGTGTACCAAACAGCCAAAACTAACCCTTTCATTAGAGATCTAACTACGGCGATGGCTTCCTCTTCAGTAACTCCACAACAGCCAACACCATCCATTTCTATTTTAGGAAGAGAAAGAAGGTATTTAAGGTTTACTGTAAAGTAAAAAATGAGAGAAGTCTGGGAAAGCTTCCCTACTCCTGCACAATTCCATTCACTGGAATTATCCTTTTTGTAAATTCAAAGAAAGCAGCACAAAGCTACCTCTGACTTGAGTAGACTTTTAACAAAATGATATGGAACCCTTTATGAAAATAATGATACCATTCTATCCTGCTTTGAAGAATAGGATATGCCCACACAAATGTCTAAAAACTCTGCCTCACTTAGGCATCAATGGAGACTGAGTAACAATTGCCTCCAAACATTTGGGTGTTCTTTTGAAAGGTTGGCTACAGCAGGTGCATAATTTGTAATATAATAAGTGCCAGGACCCTGACCAGGAAGACACTGTAGCTTACACCACCCATTGTCCCGTCATCACTGCCAATATCTGAAAGAGACTATTAGTTATGTATTCCTCACCTTAGAGTCAACCCTAGGCATCAGACTGGATCCGGAGAATTTTTCTTCAGCAGTATCCCTGCACGTCGATAGGTGGCATTGGTTGACTCAGCATTCGTCCCTGGCGTTGTGATCACCGGAATGACGTTGTGGTATATACTTAGACTCCGCCCCTGCGGGCTGACGTCAGTTCTTTCTTTTTCCACACCAGCCAGTGCAGATCCGGATAGAGCGGTACCTCGAGTCATTTTTTAACTCTCTTTTGTGACTTTGTCAACATCTTTTTGAGTCTTTTGACTCCTGGTGCACATAGGGACGTCCAGTCCTCGAACCGGCTTCAAGGCTTGCGACTCCTGTCGCAAATTGATGTCAGTTACTGACCCTCACCTCGTGTGCCTTTGGTGTTTGGAGCGCAACCACGACCCAAAGTCATGCTCCGACTGCCAGCCCATGAACCCGAAGTCTTTGCGGGAGCAGTCCCGAAAGCTTCTCGAGGCCCGGCAGTCCGCTCCGTGCCTCTCAAGGTCCCGGTCGAGAGGGAGGTCGCGGGGCCAGTCACCGAGCCATCTTTACCACTCATCGTCGAAGCCTTCAGGTAAGTCGAAGCACAGAAAGAAGGCAAAGAAACATCGTCTCTCTTTGCGTTCTTCCCGTCAATTGGCCAATGCAACGCGGGCTGAGGAAGGTAGTCATCCGCTCCACCTACGGAGCCTGTTTGGTCGACCCTGAGCCTCCCTCCCTTCGGGAGCCGGGGCGACCCCTGCCCCACTTCGTGGTTTGTACGAAGCCCTCCACTTGATCTTTGGGTAGCCCGCCTCCCCTAATCTTGATAACTGGTTTTTGAAGGCGGGCTCGCCCCAGGCTGTTGTCTCCCACCTCCAGACTACGGCCAATCTCCTGCATTCGCTGGGGTTCACCATCAATGTGCAGAAGTCACACCTGATTCCCTCTCAGATGCTCGGTTTCATGGGAGCGGTTCTGGCCTATCCTCCCAAGCAGCGAGTCCGGGATATTCGGGCTATGATTCCGATCTTTCTGCCTCTATCCCGTGTTTTGGTCAGATTGACCCTGAGGTTACTGGGCCTCATTGCCTCCTGCATTCTGCTGGTGGACTATGCCAGGTGGCCTATGCGGGCTTTAAGATGGGACCTTAAGTTCCAGTGGGCACAGAATCAGGGGAATCTTTCCAATTGCGTCCAGATCTCAGGGGGCACTGCATACCAACTGCAGTGGTGACTAACGAACCTGGATTGGGTAAACGGCAGATCCCTCTCCCTTACCCTGCCAGAGTTCACAGTGGTGACAGATGCATTACTTCTGGGGTGGGGCGGCCACATTGGAGAGGCAGAGATAGCAGGCCTGTGGCCTCTGGTGGAGTTCGAGGTCCACATCAACCTTCTGGAGCTTTGTGTGATCCATCTTGCGCTGAAGACATTCCTTCCTTCTGTCAAAGGGAGAGTAGTGCAGGTGTTCACCGATAACACTACTGCCATGAGGTAATGCAACAAACAGTGCAGGGTGGGGTTGTGGACCCGATGTCAGGAGGAACTTCGTCTCTGGAAGTGACTGGAACATCAGGGCATGTCCCTGGTGGTTCAACACCTGGCAGGTTCTCTGAACGCCAGGGCGCACCAACTCAGAAACCGGTGCATGATGGATCACGAATGGCGTCTTCACTCGGAGGTGGTGCAAGGTCTCTTTCAGCAGTGGGGAGAGCCTTGGTTAGATCTATTCACCACCAAAGAGAACGCGCAATGTCAGCAGTTCTATGCATTGGAATTTCCAAGGCGGCACTCAATAGACAACGCTTTTTGACCTAAGTGGAGTTGCGGTCTTCTATAGGCCTTGCTGCCTATATAACTTCTGCCCAGAGTGCTGAAGAAGATCAAGCATGACTGGGCCCAAGTCATTCTTGTGGCCCCGGACTATGCACAAGGTGTCTGGTATCCCGAGCTTCTGCACATGGCTATCGATCCGCCGATCTGGCTGCCCCTTCGGGAGGATCTTCTGTCGCAGCAGTAGGGGACGGACCTCCACCCGCACCTGTCCAGCCTCCTCCTCCTTGCGTCCAGATTGAGCGGTGACAGTTAACAGCTTTCGACCTTCCTCCCGAAGTCTGTAATGTTGTCTTGGCAGCCAGGCGTTCCTCCACCAAAACGGTAGACGCCTGTAGATGGAACCAATTTCTGGCATGGTGCGCAGCAAAGGCTGTGGATTCTCTTTCTGCAGAGGTTCTCCACTTCATTCTTTCTTTGGCCCAGCAGGCCTCTGCTTCAGGCACTTTAAAAGGCTATCTTTCGGCCATTTTGGCTTTTCTTTGGCTTCCTGACCAGCCTTCTCTTTTCAAGTCTCCTATTGTAAATCGCTTCCTTAAGAACTTTACTCACTTGTATCCTCCAATTCCTTTTGTAGTGTCCCAGTGGGACTTGAACCTGGTTCTGACCTACCTTATGTGCTTCCCTTTCGAGCTGCTGCATAACTGTCCTCAGACCTTTGACTCTTAAAACTGCCGTTTTGGTTGCTATCACCTCTGCTCACAGGGTGAGTGACCTTCAGGCTTTCTTCCAAACCTCCTTTCCTGGCTGTTCCTGCAGACAAAGTGGTCCTTTGCATTGGGCCTTCTTTCCTTCCCAAAGTTGTTAACCCTTTCCATATAGGACAGACCATAACTTTGCCCACCTTCTTCCCGCCCCAGCGTCCTTCTACAGAGGAGAGGCTCCACTGTCTGGATCCAAAACATGCTCTATCTTTCTATCTCTCGATGGGTCGTTCTTTGCATTAAAATCTGTTATTCCTTGGCGAAGAAGGAACCTCCAGTGGGGCTACGCGCCCATTCCACCAGGGTGACTGCAGCTACTACTGCTTTGGGACATGGAGTCCCTCTTCATGACATCTGCCACGCAGGGACATGGGCTTAATTGCACACGTTCACCAGACATTACTGTCTGGACAGCCAAGTCAGGAGAGACGGCTTCTTTGGCCGTTCAGTTCTCCAGTACTTTCTGGTCTGAACTTGGTTCGCAGACCCATCTCCGGGGTTTGTATTGCTGGGGTATCTATTATAAGGTGAGGAATCCATAACTAATAGTCTCTTTCAGGCGAACAAGTTACTTACCTTCAATAACGATATATCTGTAAGAGACATATATTAGTTATGGATTCCTCACCACCCCACCCATCCTCCCTGATCTGCGAACTGACTTCTAGGGTGAGAGACTCCCTTTCAGGGCCCTAGATTTGGTGCACCGGTGTTCAGTGTCTTGCATGGCTCTGCACAGGGGTGGCGTCTAAGTAGATACCGCAATGTAATTCCGGCGATCACGACGCCAACAACGAACGCCGAGTCCCCCGACGCCACCTACTGACGCTCAGGGGTACTGCTGAAGAAAATTTCTCCGGATCCAGTCTGACGCCTGGGGGTAATTTTAAGGTGAGGAATTCATAACAAATATATGTCTCTTACACATATATCGTTACCAAAGGTAAGTAACTTGTTCGACCATACCAAAACAACTACTAACCATCTCTCTCGCCCACAAGTGCAACAGTGCAGATTGTTCTAGGTTCCCCAAATCCAAAGGAACTGCTGGGGAGGCAGGTATTAGTATTTTTTTAATGTATATTGTATTCATAAACAAACTTTGTTCTGTTCATCTCTAAATTAAATAAGCGGCACCACCATGTGGCAGAATGTCATATAAGTGTGGTGATGACAATTAAGTGCCATTGCCAAGCACGGGAAACAAATTAAGTGACGGTGCCGAGCACCGGAAACCAGCGGCTCAAATTAAGCACTGACCTCAGGTATGTTGTAGAACTATTAACATGAAGATGAAGTTGGTACACCATGGTGATAATGTAACACAGAGCAAACCCAAATCACAAACACCATAGAGGAAATGTAAACTGGTAGTGCAGGAATTAGGGCAGCAAGGTTGATTGGGGAAATTGAGGAGGACTCACATAAGAGCAGTTTTTCTGTAGGTGAGCCAGATACATCAAGGAGTATTACAAGCCAAAATGGAGAAGGGCAAAGAGGAGCCCCACAGCATCCAACCCATTGACCATCTACTGGATGTCAAGGGCGTGTATTGTAAAACATACAGTGACACTGTTTTCAAGAAAAGAAAGAAAATACAGTTTGTTTATTTTTTAAACATAAATAACACCTCTATTCTGGAATAATATGTTCAAAATATATATGTTCTTCATCCTAAGATTAATATGTGAATAAACATAAACACTCAATACACTCAAAACACTTTGTTTGGTATTTATTAAGAAGTGTGTCTGTGATATGTACCATAAAAGTAGTTGTGACATGATTCCTTTGCATAACATCCCTCTGCAGCTCTTGTAGCATCAGGGCCTGGAGGTGGCAAGTAAGGGGGATTTCCTACATCATCCTCATCAGAATCATCACTTGCAGGGTCAGTTGGTGGCCTCTTATGTATGAGTAGTATGCAGCATAGCACAGGTAGATATTATTTTCATAATCTTAGGCACCCCTACTTGTGTGCAGACATTGGATTCTGGCTTTTGCCTGTGAGCAGCACTGTGTTTTCTTTGTTTTCAGGTTTGGGGTGATGTCAATGTCTATTGTTTTAATGCATATGAAGTCACCTGAAATTAACAAAATTACTTAAGAAATTATGAAATATCTAAATGTGCCTTCCAAGGTTAATTTAAAACAAAAAAACAACAATTACCTAATTACCATCTGCCTCCAAGCTTTCCTCTTGCTAGCCACTCGTATACTCCGCATTATGCAAAGATGTAGGAGTCATGAGTGCTCCCAGGGTATCAAGCCACTAACTCTGTTGTCAGACATGTGGCATTACGGTGTACTTGGATATTTAAAGAATGTTGGCTGTTTGTATGGTAATGCACGTACTCTGTTTCAGAGGGTGGACAAATTAGAGCATGTGTATCGCCTACACATCCAGTCACTTGTAGTAAATGCACTATTGCAGAGTTGGATTTTTGTAGCTTTCAACTCCGCAAGGGTACAAGGAAATGGAATGTGTGAGTATATTCTAGCCAACATTGCCTCATGACATTTTTATAAACCCTGCTTATGGCAGTCTGTGATATCCCTCCTGCACCTCCTTATCTTTTTGTTCAAGTAGAGTCAACCTGTCTGAAATCCTTTCTCTTCTCCTCCTCCTCTGTTAAACTCCACAAATACCCCCACCTTCTACTTTACAACACAGAGTGCAGCCATTGTGAAAGATTGCAATACCAATACCAATCCAATCCAATCCATTTTGGGCTCCCTTTTATACTTTGCACCATGTTACCACCTGCTTTCACTTGATGGTATTTTGCATATGCAAACTGCTGTGTTTTAAATGAATTTCCCATTAGAATGCTTTGTGCATCAAAATAGTGATTTGCCAAAATAAGGAATTGCTCGATATTTTTAAGAAATCTACTATTAGCAAATCTTTATAAACATTTTATTGGTTGCTAAACAGTTTGTGACTGGTCAGCAACTCGCTACTTTTTTGTACATTAGGTACTGGATTCTAGATTGTTCATTACATGCAGGTCTTGTGGCACTTTGCATTGTTAATCACATTGTTTTTTTCCCATTTACACTTCTGTTAATGTTCCAGTATTTAGAAGAGGAATACCTTAAAGGAGCTAAAGATGATGAACCAATGCCCCCGGTTCAGCCCTATCATTACGGATCACATTACTCAAACAGTGGAACAGTTCTGCATTTCTTGGTTAGATTGCCTCCTTTTACAAAAATGTTCTTAGTATACCAAGGTAAGAACTTTATATGGTCATCCAAAATGTGTATCAACCAGTTAACTTGTATTTTATTTTACACAATTAGCATTTACTTACTCTTAATTGCTTTGACTCTCAAAGACTGAAGAGACCAATTGTTTTGCTTCATCTATGAGGGGGTGGTGGCAATAACAGTTTGTTGTAGCAAACTGCAATGAGGTATTGATTGTCCACAACCCAGCTTAATTTCACCATATTGACAGCAAAGATAAACAGCTAAGTCTTTTTTATAATCTTTACTTTGTTACTCCAATGTCGTAAGTTATACTATTCAAGGCTCCGTTCTGCATTATTTCCCAGTTTACAAAGTCTCCTCCTGATGGGTGCACGTTCCTCTGACTCTGTCACAAAAGGACCCTGTGATCGGAAGTCTCTAACTCTGAAGCAAGAACTGTGGGATGAACTGTCCTCTCCAGAACAAAATTCAGATGATTCTGTCCTCAAGTAGTTTTCCTCTTTCATCTCTAATAGATCGCAAATTCTAGCGCTGCCCCAGTTCTCCTCTGTTCTCCGCGTGCTGAATTATGGTGTCCCTCAAAGGGGCCAATATGTCACCCACTCTATTCAATATGTGTATGCTTTAGTTGGCAAATCTTCATTTGCATGGTGTACAATTCTGTTTGTGGCTCCGGCTGTGGACTCTACGGCGCTGGGTCGTCAATTCCTCTTCAGACGCCTCTTCGTCACCAGAGGTTCGGCGTTGATTCTGTCATCCTCCCCGGAGATGGGTCGCCGAGTTGTGGCTTTTTCCCCGGAGTCGTCTAAGGACGGTTCGTCGCCAAGGCCGCAGTCTTCGCTGGAGGCGCCTCAGGTTCCTCATTCTTCGGTCCCCCTTCCCCCTTTCCGGACTTGGCCGGTCCTTCCTCTTGTTCTCCGGTTGGCCTGGGGGACGGCCGCCTTAGTCTGCAGCCGTCGCCCACAGAGGAGCTGCTTTCCCCACCGCGGGGCCCTACGGAGGCAGGTGCAGCCTTCACTTGCGCTGTCTCCATGGCTGCAGGGACCCTGCGCATGGGAGATCCAGTGGCCCACTTCCCCACGGATCATCTTCTGGAGGTCCTCCATCAGGGCTCTGGTGGTCGGGAGCTGCTTTTGCCCTTCGAGGCTTTGCTCCACACTTCCCTCCTGGGGACTTGGGGTCGACCTGCCACGGGGGACCCGGTGCCGCAGCACCTTCTGCACTGCCACCGTCCTGCGCCTCATGATCATGTCTGTGTCTCTTCACCCCTCGACCAGGGGCACTCTTTTGCAGACTGCTTTTCCCTCCCTGTCATTGGTGTTACCCCCCCCTCCACCCCCCGTCAGCAGCAGGAGGTCAGACTTGTATCTGTGGCAGCAGCATCCATTTTGTGACGCTGGGGCTCTGGTTAACTTTAACCGGGATAGTCAGCAACAACATGTCTTCTCCCTCTAGAAGGGTGGAATGCTACCCCGTCGCCAGAATTGGTGAGGGGGTAGTATTCCAAAGCGTATGACACCTTACACTACATGTTTGGATAAAGCCAAACCAAAGTTAGCATTCAACCGCGAGGATTATAATGCACTTAAGAGTATATGGTATGGCAATATCTTAGAACAGCTATAAGGACATGGTTCCAAAAGCTGCAGACAGGCTCAGCTCATGCTAGAGCACCATCTCACACATAACCAAGCACTCTGCCTCCAGGATTGTTAATGCCTGCCATAGGAGTGACTTATAGGTTACTGTGTGTCTATATTTAAGGGTAGATATAGGAATACTATACCTAAGCAAGGGGTGATTACACAACCTTTCCCCAGCTGAGTGATCAGCCAGTTGTGTCAGTTTGAGTGGCCAGCCAGGGGTGGCATAATACATGCTGCAACCCCTGGTAGGCCTTGGTTACACCTATTCCCTGAGTACCTAGGGTACACTTCTACAGTGGCTGATAAGGTGAGCCAATTCCCAATTGTGGATGTACCTAGAGTACATGGTGTGAATTTAGAGACAGTGCATCTGGGCTGTGGGTCTGATTAGAAGGCCCACAGCCACGTCTAAGTCGAAAACCAGTAAAGCAAAAAGTGGGGGTGACCATAGGAAGCAGACCCTACTCTCCTACACAACTCCCCCCCAAATTTAGGGAAATTAAACTAACCTTGACCAGTTGAGTCTTCATGTTCTAAGTGGAAATATCTGGAGAGTCCATCTGCATTGGCATGGTCAGCCCCAGGTCTATGTTCCACTGTAAAGTCCATCCCCTGTAGGGAAATGGACCACCTAAGAAGTTTGGGATTTTCACCCTTCATCTGATTTAACCATAGGAGGGGCTTGTGGTCTGTCTGAATCTTGAAGTGAGTGCCAAACAAGTATGTCCTCAGCTTCTTCAGGGCCCAAACCACAGCAAAGGCCTCCCTCTCTATAGCTGACCAACGTTTCTCCCCAGGGGTCAGCCTTCTGCTTATGAAAGCAATGGGCTGGTCTTGACCATCTATATTCAGTTGTGAAAGTACAGCTCCCACACCCAACTCAGAAGCATCTGTTTGGACTATGAACTCTTTGAAGTAATCTGGACTTTTCAGAATAGGTGCAGTACACATGGCCTGCTTCAGGTCATCAAATGCCTTTTGACAGCTAACTGTCCACTGAACTTTCTTTGGCATCTTTTTGGAAGTGAGGTCATTCAGAGGAGTCACAATGGACCCATAGTTTTTCACAAACTTCCTGTAGTACCCAGACAGGCCCAAGAAAGCTCTGACCTGTGTCTGGGTGATTGGAGGAGTCCAGTCTCTGATGGTCTGGATCTTGCTCTCCAGTGGTTGAACCTGACCCCCACCTACCAGGTGGCCCAGGTACACAACCTTGCTCTGCCCTATCTGGCACTTTGTAGCCTTGATAGTGAGGCCTGCCTTTTGCAGAGCCTCTAAAACATTCCTCAGGTGGACCAGGTGATCCTCCCAGGTGGAGCTAAAGACAGCAATATCATCAAGATAAGCTGCACAATAGTCATCCAGTCGTGTGAGAACTTGATTCACCAACCTTTGGAAAGTGGCAGGTGCATTCTTCAAACCAAAGGGCATTACCACAAATTGATAATGTCCTCCTCGGGTCGAAAATGCTGTCTTGGCTTTTGCATCCTCAGCTAACCTGATTTGCCAGTAGCCTGCTGTCAGGTCAAATGTGCTCAAGAACTTGGCAGAAGCCAATCTATCAATGAGCTCATCTGCCCTGGGGATGGGGTGGGCATCTGTCCTAGTGACAGCATTGAGACCTCTGTAGTCCACACAAAACCTCATCTCTCACTTACCATCTTGGGTGTGAGGTTTTGGCACCAGGACTACTGGACTGGCCCAAGAGCTCTCTAAGGGCTCAATAACTCCCAGCTCCAACATCTTTTGGACCTCTGTCCTAATGCAGTCCCTGACATGGTCAGGTTGCCTGTAGATTTTACTCTTGACAGGCAGACAGTCACCAGTGTCCACCTCATGGGTGCACCAGCTTGTCTGACTTGGGGTCAGGTAAAACAGATGTCTGAAGGACTGAAGAACGTGTCTGCAGTCCTGTGTCTGATGTTCAGAGAGGCTGTCAACAAAGACAACACCATCTACTGACCCATCATCAGGGTTCTGAGTAAGCAGGTCTGGGAGAGGGTCACTCTCTTCCTCCTGCCCCTCATCTGTAGCCGTGAGCAAGCCCATGTCTGCCCTGTTGACAAATGCTTTTAGTCTGTTGACATGAAGCACCCTGTGGGGGCTTCTGGGAGTCCCAAGGTCCACCAAGTAGGTGACATCTCCCTTCTGTTCAACTATTGTATGGGGTCCAGACCATTTGTCCTGGAGTGCTCCAACACCCATACTTTCTGTCCTGGCTGGTACACAGTCAGCACAGCCCTTTGGTCATGCCAAGCTTTCTGAAGTTCTTGGCTGGCCTCAAGGTTTTTGGAAGCCTTCTCCATATACTCAGCCATCCTGGAGCGGAGACCAAGTACGTAGTCCACCATGTCAAGTTTAGGCTTTTTGTGAGGTAACTCCCATCCTTCCTTCACAAGACATAGGGGTCCCCTTACAGGATGCCCAAACAAAAGCTCAAAAGGGCTGTAGCCAACCCCCTTTTGTGGGACCTCTCTGTAAGCAAACAGAAGGCAGGGTAAAAGGATGTCCCATCTTCGCCTCAGCTTTTCAGCTAACCCTTTTATCATCCCTTTGAGGGTCTTGTTGAATCTTTCCACAAGCCCATTGCACTGTGGGTGATAGGGGGTGGTGAACTTATAGTTGACACCACACTCCTTCCACATTGCAGATAGATATCCTGACATGAGGTTTGCACCTCTGTCAGAGACAACCTCCTTTGGAAAGCCCACTCTGGAGAAAACTCCAAGTAGGGCTCTTGCCACAACAGGAGCTGTCGTGGTCCTCAGGGGAATAGCTTCTGGATACCTGGTGGCATGATCCACTACCACCAGTATAAACATGTGCCCAGATGCTGTTTGGGGGTCCATTGGTCCTACAATGTCTATCCCCACTCTCTCAAAGGGTACCCCCACCACAGGTAGTGGTATGAGGGGGGCCTTTGTTGTGCCACCTGATTTGCCACTGGCTTGGCAGGTAACACAGGAGCGACAAAACTCCTTGGTATCTTCTGACGTATGGGGCCAGTGAAAGTGAGGGACAAGCCTGTCCCAAGTCTTGTTCTGGCCCAGGTGTCCTGCTAAGGGAATATCATGGGGCAAGGTAAGAAGGAAGCTCCTAAATTGCAGAGGAATAACCAACCTCCTGGAAGCACCAGGCTTGGGGTCTCTAGCCTCTGAATAAAGGAGCCCATCATCCCAATACACTTCATGGGTACCTTGAGCATTCCCAGCAGCCTCAGCAGCAGCCTGCTGTCTGAGGGGTTCAATAGAGGAACAATCTAATTGAGCCTGCCTCAGATCTGCCCTTGAGGGTCCCCCTGTCCCAAGAAACTCAACCTGATCAGGTTCAAGTTCTTCCAGGACAGTTCCCTCTTGGATCTCAGAATCATCCTCCTGGGAGGGCTGATCCTCAACCTGAGGCTGGGGGGAAGGCACTGCCGTAACCCTCTTGCTCTTTCTCTTGGGTAGTGTCTGGTCTATTGTTTCAAGATCCAGCACTTGTTCAGGTAAGCACTTTTTGGCCTGTGACCTAGTCACAGCAAGGACATGTGCTGATATTCCCAGCATTTCAGCATGGGTCCTATACTCCACCTCAGACCAAACTGAGGTTTCAAGATCATTACCTAACAGACACTCTACTGGAAGGTCTGAACTCACAACAACTCTTTTGAGGCCAGTTACCCCTCCCCAGAAGTTAACAACTGCCATACTATGGGAGGTAGTGGCATTGCTAGCATTGGTCACTAGGTAGGTTTCACCTAGTATGATCTGGTCAGGGTTCACAAAGTTATGTGTCACCATGGTGACACTGGCATGTGTGTCCCTGTAGGCCTGAGCCATCTTGTCATTAATAAAAGGTGAGTACTGGGACTTAAAGTAGAGGACATTGCTATGTCCCCATCACAGACAAGAACAGCCTGAGATGGTACTCTGACTAGGCCAGAGTCCACCTCAGTTCCCAGGGTCAACCCTACTACACCCTTTTGCTGGGAACCACCACTAACAGCTGGACTAGGGGGAACAGTTGCCTTAGGGGCAATGGTGGTTGGTGCACTCGCTAAACCAGTGAGAGACTGATTTACAGTATCCACACCAGGGCTTCTTTGGACATTCTTGTTTCTGTTTGTTCTTTTTGGAGCCACCTTCCCCCTGTGCCTTTTGGGGGCCTGGTGAAGACTTCTGGTCTTTTTGTTTCTGCTCATTACCCTTCTGGTCTGCCTTTTTCTGATCACCCCCTTGGTTCTGGTTTCTCTGCTTGATCCTGGTTCTGACCCATTTGTCAGCCTTCTTTCCCAATTCTTGGGGAGAGGT
Organism: Lissotriton helveticus; assembly: GCF_964261635.1. NCBI lineage: Eukaryota > Metazoa > Chordata > Amphibia > Caudata > Salamandridae > Lissotriton > Lissotriton helveticus. The sequence continues at coordinate 1,151,634,860 of NC_136067.1, read as the reverse complement.
CAGATCAGAGTCAATCAGGTACTGATGCAATAGCTGGTTTTGACAGTTGCTAAGGATTTGCTCTCTCATGATCAAATCATACAATCCTGTATAGTCCCTAACTTGACTTCCCAATAACCAGCCTTCCAGAGCCTTAGTGGCACAATCAACAAAATCAGTCCAGTCCTGAGTCTGTGTCTTCTGGGTATCTCTGAACATCAACCTATACTGTTCAGTGGTTAGGCCAAACCCATCAATCAGAGCACTCTTTAGGACAAAGTAGTTGTTAGCATCCCCATCACTAACTGTGAGGAGCTTATCTCTACCTTTTTCAGAAAAGGAGAGCCATAAGATTGCTGCCCACTGACTTTGGGGTACCTGCTGCACTTTGCAGGCCCTCTCCAAAGCAGTAATCCACTTGTGGATGTCATCCCTTTCTTTATAGGGGGGCAAAATCTTCCTTATGTGTCTATTTTCATAGGACCTATCTTTATCCTTAGGGATATTGCTGCCACCAGTGGGTTCTAACCCACTCTCTCTATGCTCTCTAGCACGAGCAAGCTTCTCTTTGGCCAGGGCAACCTCAAGTTCCTGTCTTTCAATCCTAAGACCAGCCTCTCTCATCTTTGCCTCATGTTCCCTTCTCTGAGGGGAAGTCATCCCTCTCTGAGGAAGGCCATGAGAGCTATTTGAAGCATGAGATCTGATAGAGTCCCTGGAGTGGGATCTCCCTCTTCTCTGCCCCTGGTTAGGCCCACTTGGGGGTCTGTATGAGGGCTGCCCATACTGACTCCCATGTATGCTTAAGTTAGCCTGGCTAAGTCTTCTGACTGGGACCTGGCTGTTTGTCTCAGGATCAGAAGCATCTTCCTCTACTTCTTCTACCTCATCTGGTACTATCGTATCCGTGGTATCCTCTGTGGAGGGCAGGACTTCATCTGAGCTACCTGAAAAACCTGAGTCAGGTGTCTTTTGAGCATCATACTCTTCTAAGAGCTCAACTAAGAACTTTAGGGTAGGGTTTGAACCCTGTTTTAGCCTTCTAGAAGTACACAGTTGTCTCAATTCTTGGAAGGCTAAGGCTTCATATCTTGAGGCAGTCCCCAAGAGATCTACCTCTGCAGGAAGACAACCACTGGGGTTCGCTGTCTGAGACATGGTTTCTAGTGAGGTGTGGTGTGGCACCTACCTACACTATGTGTTTTCCTACAGAACCTATCTAGGAGTTGTAGTCCGGGTGTGCTAGGCCCAGGCTCTACAACATCTAAGTTCAGTAGAACTTAAGTATACTAAGACTTGTTTTTATATGTACCTACAGGTACCTACGTGATCTTTCAAATGATATCTCAAGATTACAAGTGGTAAAACAACAGCAAGCTTTAATCCCACCACTGCCACCAATGTGAGAAGTTGGCCTGGTATATGATGTTCACTATACTAGTGAACACCTTGCACCAGTCCAAACAACCCTTATGGTGATGGTTGTAAGTCACCCTTATAGACCAGCTATCCTAGTGGTAGCGTGGACAGAACAGTCTTAGGCTAAAAGACTCTTGAGGGCGTGTAAAGCCAGCTGTTTTACCATATGCAACCCCTTGAATATCAAATTAAAGGACACCACACAGGATATATATAAAATATATATGTATTTATTCACTAACACACTCCTCTGAACTCTTTATGAGGTCAGAGGCAAAAGCACATAACAAGTTACACTTAGAAATACTTTAAATAGCACAATTTACAGTTAGGCCCTAGGGGCGCGTAAAACCATATACTAAGTAAGTGGTATAGGGACCACGACTTGGGAAAGGAGAAGGCCTAGGGCCTAGAGAATCGCTGGGGCTGCACTATCTGACCCTTAGGTTAAGAGTAGGAGGCCCACAGGCGGCGCGTGCAGTGTATCTACACACACACGGGAGTCAATGTTAAGTCAATGGGAACTTAGAAGGTAAGTAAATGAAGATTTAAGACACTTCCGGTCTAGCTAGGAGGAAACAACTAGTAAATCTGGACACTTGGATAGTCAATCCCTACTGGAGCACCGAAGTACTCGCGTTACCTCACCTGACCCAGGACACCCCCACACCGCACGGCCCACCAGTAGGCGCATCTCTCCCCCAGCGCCACAGGTTCATCCCTGACCTCGGTGCACCCTCGCTGCTGCTCGCTCTTTTCGCCCGTTTTTACCGTTTCTTGCCCCTCTGTGCCCAGTTTTCAGTGTTCTGTATTTATTTACTGTTTATTTACTGTTTAGTGCTTTCTTTCTGTAAAGTAGTTTTTTTTGCGCTTTGTATTTTGTCACTGTTCCCCTGGTGTGACCCCCCCTCCGCTCCCCGCTTCCCACCGCTGCTCCCACGCGGCCCGCCCCTTTTCTTTTCTGTTAACCCCATTGGCCCCCCACTCCCGCCTCCCAGCTGCTCCTCCCTCCCACTTGGCCTTAAATGGAACCCGTGCGGCGTAGGCGAGTGTGACCTGACCCAGGACACCCCCACGCTGCACGGCCCACCAGCTGTAGGCGCCTCTCTCCCCCAGCGCCACAGGTCCATCCCTGACCTCGGTGCCCCCTTGCTGCTGCTCGCTCTTTTCGCCCGTTTTTACCGTTTCTTGCCCCTCTGTGCCCAGTTTTCAGTGTTCTGTATTTATTTACTGTTTAGTGCTTTCTTTCTGTAAAGGAGGTTTTATTGCGCTTGGTGTTTTGTCACTGTTCCCCTGGTGTGACCCCCCCCTCCGCTCCCCGCCGCTGCTCCCTCGCGGCCCCGCCCCTTTTCTTTTCAGTTAACCCCATTGGCCCCCCGCTCCCGCCTCCCAGCTGCTCCTCCCTCCCACTTCGCCTTAAATGGATCCCGCGCGTACGCGCGCCGATTGTACGACGAAGGCGCGCCAAAGGCAAGCCCATCAACGCCCGTCTGCGCCTGGACCGCGCCCAGCGCCAGGACCCCTGGCCCCCAACGATGCCAGCCCACACGACGGACCTACGACGCCGCCACCCTCAACGCACTCAAACCCGTCCGGAACCCCGCCTGCTACCGAGCCACCCCGAAACGCACCCACGGACCCTTCAGCTGCCAAGCCTGCAAATTCACCTGCCTCCGGACCTGCACCGCACCCAAAAGACCAGGCACCAGCAACAACCACCTCAAGTGCATCCTGCTCAACACCCGCTCCGTCCACAGAAACGCCGTCGATCTCTGGAACCTGCTCGACACATCACCCCCAGACATCGCCATCCTCACGGAAACCTGGATGAACGCCTCCTCAGCGCCCTACATCGCCATAGCCATCCCGGACGGATACAAGGTCACCCGGAGGGACCGCGTCAACCAGACCGGAGGAGGCATCGCCATCGTCCACAGGAACACCATCCGCATCACGACCAACTCCGACGACACCTTCACCGCCGCCGAGCACCTCCACTTCCAGATACACAACGACCCCAAGACCACCCTCAGAGGCACCCTCATCTACAGACCCCCGGGACCACGCACCCAATTCAGCGAAGACATCGCAGACTTCATCAGCCCGCACGCCCTCACCTCCGCTGACTACATCCTCCTAGGGGACCTCAACTTCCACCTGGAGAAAAACAAAGCCACCAACACCACCACCCTGCTGGACAACCTCGCCAACCTCGGACTCAAGCAACTGGTGAACACCCCCACCCACTACGCCGGCCACACGCTTGACCCCGTCTTCTCCTCCAGCAAGCACATCTTCTTCAGCCACTCCACCGGACTTCATTGGACGGATCACAGCTGCGTCCACTTCAGCTTCAGAAGAACCACGACCCACCACCACCCGCAACAGGTTCCTCGCAGGAGCTGGAGCAAGATCACTGCCGACCAGCTCACCACTTCCCTCAGCCTGAACCCTCGCGCCAGTGCAACGGACCCCAACGAGGCAGCCCGCACCTTCACACAGTGGCTCACCAACTGCGCCGACGACCTCGCACCACTGAAGAACCCTCCCAGCAGACCCGGCAGCAAGAAAGCCTCCTGGTTCACCGACGAACTCAAAACATCCAAGAAAAACTGCCGCACCCTTGAAAAAGCCTGGCGCCACGACCAGACCACAGAAAACATGACTGCCCTCAAGAACGCCACCCGCAAACACCACCAGCTGATCCGCACCACCAAAAGGACAACATTCAAAGAACGACTGGACAACAACACCCACAACAGCAAGGAACTCTTCAGCATCGTCAAAGAGTTCTCCAACCCCAACGCCGGAAACAACGACATCACACCCTCTCAAGACCTCTGCGACTCACTCGCCACCTTCTTCCACCGCAAGATCGCCGACATACACAACAGCTTCGGCGCACAGACCACGCACCCAACCACGGAAGCAACGCCCCCCACCACCACCCTCTGCAACTGGACCCCGGTCAGCACCGAAGACACCACCCGCACGATGAACACCATCCACTCCGGATCACCAACCGACCCCTGCCCCCACCACGTCTTCAACAAGGCCGACTCCATCATCGCACCCCAACTCCAGGACATCATCAACATCTCCTTCAACACCGCCACCTTCCCAGAGAGCTGGAAGTACGGCGAGCTCAGCGCCCTCCTGAAGAAACCAACAGCGGACCCCACCGACCTCAAGAACTTCCGCCCCATCTCGCTGCTCCCTTTTCCTGCCAAAGTCATCGAGAAGACTGTAAACAGACAGCTCGCCACCTTCCTCGAGACAAACGGATCCCTCGACCACTCGCAGTCCGGCTTCCGAGCCAACCACAGCACCGAGACCGCCCTCATCGCAGACACCGATGACATCAGATCCCTGCTCGACAACGGGGAAACTGCGGCCCTCATCCTCCTGGACCTATCTGCGGCGTTCGAAACTGTCTGCCACCACACCCTAGTACAGCGCCTCAGCAACATCGGAATCCAAGGGAGGGCTCTGGAGTGGATCATCTTGTTCCTCGCCGGAAGAACCCAGAGAGTCCGCCTCCCCCCATTCAGATCCGAGGCCACCGAAGTCATCTGCGGCGTGCCACAAGGATCCTCACTCAGCCCCACCCTCTTCAACGTCTACATGAGCCCCCTCGCAGCCATCGCACGCCAACACAACCTCAACATCATCTCCTACGCCAACGACACCCAGCTGATCCTCTCCCTCACCAACGACCCCGCCACCGCCAGAGCCAGCCTACACGAAGGGATGAAAGACGTCGCCGAGTGGATGAAGAACAGCCGCCTGAAACTGAACTCAGACAAGACTGAAGTCCTCATCCTGGGATCATCGCCCTCCGCCTGGGACGACTCCTAGTGGCCCCCTGCCCTGGGCACCACCCCCAAGCCAACGGACCATGCACAAAACCTGGGTTTCATCCTGGACTCCTACCTCTCGATGACCAGACAAGTCAACGCCGTATCGTCATCGTGCTTCAACACCCTACACATGCTCCGTGAGATCTTCCGATGGATCCCCACCGAAACCAGGAAGACAGTCACCCAGGCACTCTTCACCAGCCGACTGGACTACGGGAACACCCTCTACTCGGGAACCACTGCCAAACTACAGAAAAGACTCCAGCGCATACAGAACGCCTCCGCACGACTACTCCTGCACATCCCTCTCCACAGCCACATCTCGACCCACCTGAGAGACCTGCACTGGCTCCCCGTCAACAAGAGGATCACGTTCAGACTCCTCACCCACGCACACAAGGCTCTCCACGACATGGGCCCGAAGTACCTCAACAGCCGCCTCACTTTCTACACACCCACCCGCCAGCTACGATCGGCCAGCCTCGCCCTCGCCGCCATACCACGCATTCGCAGAGCCACCGCTGGAGGAAGATCCTTCTCCTACCTGGCGGCCAAGACATGGAACTCCCTCCCCATCCACCTACGGCTGACCCAGGACCACCTCTCCTTCAGGAAACAACTCAAGACCTGGCTTTTCGAGCAGTAACTGACCCCTCCCCCCAGCGCCTTGAGACCCTACTGGGTGAGTAGCGCGCTATACAAATACTGATTGATTAATTGATTGATTGATTGACCCACGGGCTGCGGGTGCATAGGTGTCAAAGTGTGTCGGGTTTTCTCGTTGATTCCTATGGAGCCTTGGAAGAAGATGCTGCAGGCGACCAGAAGTAAGATGTCCGGGTGGATCCAAGGGTGGATCTAGGATGAAGAGGACCTGAAAGCAGAGGGGACAGAGTCTAGGTCACTAGCCAGTGACCGGGTGGAACCAGACGTCGTCGAGGAGCAATCCGGTGCAGATGTGAAGCTTGTCGTTGCAGCCACGCGGACCAGGAGGCGTCGAGGACGAATAGGTGCTGGAGAGGAGCTGTCCGACGAAGGTACTCGCAGATGGAGGGGTCGACTTCAAGATTGGAGCCAACAAGCCTAAGCAAAGGCAACCCACGCAGGATACACAAAAGGCTTCTGGTGCAGACCAGGAGGGTCTGAGGTACTTCACCTTTTCAGGGAAGCGAGGGCCAGTCTGGAGCAACCAGACCAGCGATGGATTTTCACAAGGATCGTCGTCAGAGGGCTACTAGCCAACGGGCCAGCAACCGGACAACGCGTCGAGCAGAACACAAGCAGATCTTGTGGAACCATGTCCTTATAGCTGTTCTATGATATAGCCATACCATATACTCTTAAGTGCATTATTATCCTCGGGGTTAAATGCTAACTTTGATTTGGCTTTATCAAAACATGTTGTGTAAGGTGTCAAACACTTTGGAATACTACCCTCCCGCTAATTCTGGCGGCGGGGGTAGCATTCCACCCTTCTAGAGGGAAAAGACATGTATGTTACTGCTTTACCCGGTTAAAGTTAAACAGAGCCTCAGCATCGCAAAATGGATGCTGCTGCAACAGACACAAGTCTGACCTCCTGCAGTTGGGGGAAACTCCAGCAAGGGAGGCCTGGACAATATGTTTCCTGTCGAGGAAGGTGCTAGCACCTCCCCAGACAGCCTGTAGTGTATTTGGGCAGGGTGGGTTGAATGGAAAGATGCTTTTCCAGACACTGCCTGGGGCACACATGTTGCTCCCTACATAGCCCGGTTCAAACCAGTTGCTGGGGCACTCCAGCACCAGCTCTGGCGCGAAACTGGACAAAGGGAAACGGGTGTAACCACCCCCTTCCCCAGGTCCACCCATAGGAGGGACCTAGCAGGTAATCCAGCCCCTTAGTTTAGTATAGAGATAGGAGCTGTGTCTAGAGACATTAGATTATCCTGGAACGCAACTATGAAACGGAACTCTTGGACTTTGACATTCTATTTCGACTAGAAGACTGAAGACATCTCCCTTGTGGTCAAGGAGTGACCACCCTGTTCAAACAGGCACCACCAGTAACTTGCCGGTTTGCTTTGTCGACGCTCCCGACGGAACCCAAAGACTAAGCTACTCAGGACTGTACTTCCATACTTCTTGGACTCCGACCCACATCCACAGCAAAGCTGAGACCTGTGGTGGAAACGAGAGATGTGGGACCAGACTCCCTGGACATCCTGCACTTTGCTACTAGTGCAACGACCGAGGCACCCTTGCAGTTGTGCATTGGGGTAAGAGAAGCCCCAGACCCGAGCGCCATTTGCACCGAAGCTCAGCCCTCCCCACTCCACGAGTGCCGCGTGGGGCCTGCTCCTGCATTTCAGCTCGACGCGTCTTCCTGGTTGCTAGCCTGTTGGCTAGTGACCCCCCTGAAGGCGAACCTTTGAAATCTTCTTGCTTTCCTGGTTGCTCCAGGCTTGCTCCAGCTTCCCTCCAAATGAGAAGCTCCTCAGACCTTGCTGGTCTGACCTGAAGCGAATCTTCAATTCCTGCGTGGGTTGCGGTTACCAAGGCTTGTTGGGTCCAATCCGGATACCGACACCGCAGTCAACTAGATCCCTCGTGGGACAGCTTGAATCCAGCTCCTGGTCGTCGTCGACGCCTCCTGGTCCTCGTGGCTGCAGAGACAAGCTTCACCTCTTCACCTGTTTGCATCGCGACATCACCTGGTTCCATCCTGGTTCCTTCCTGGTCACTGGCTAGTGACCCAGACTCTGTCCCCTCTGCTTTCAGGTTCTTCAGTTCTTCGATCCACCCTTGGATCCACCCGGACACTCTTCCTTCGGCCGCCTGCAGCACTTCTTTTGCAGGTCTCCATTGAAAGCATTGACTAAACCCGACACGAAAAGACACCTATGCACCCGTCTTCCCTGGGTGAGGTAACTCGAGTACTCCGGTGCTCCCGTGGGTATTGACTATCCAAGTGTCCTAGTGTAAAGGGGTTTTGTCGTAGTCCACCCGGAAGTGCCCTTAATCAGTAACTTTGTGACTTCTTCGTTCTCCATTGTAACTCAATGGTAACTTGCAACTGTGTTCCCACACTGCACGCGTCTCCCGTGGGTCTCCTACTTCCTAACCTTTGGTTCTGTAGTGTAGCCCCAGCGATTCCCTAGAGCCTAGGCCTATTTACTATTCTTGAAGTGGTTCTTATACCACTTACTTAGTATATGGTTTGTGAGGCCCCTAGGGCATAATTGTATTTGTGCAACTTAAAGTATGCTGAATGAGTAACTTGTAATGTATTTCGATCTCTGACCTCATAAAGAGTTCAGAGGGGTTGTGTTAGAAATAAATACATATATATTTGATATATACCTTGTGTGGTGTCCTTTCATTTGGTATTCAAGGGATTATATATGGTAAAACAACTGGCTTCACATGCTCTCTGAAGTTTTAGCCTAAGACTGCTGGTCTATGCTACCACTAGGATAGCTTGTCTATAAGGTTGACTGTACAACCACCATCAATAAGGGTTGTTTAGACTGGTGCAATGTGCCCACTAGAATAGTGGACATCATATGCCAGGCTAACTTCTCACATTGATGTGCAGCGGATGGCATAAGAGCTTGCTGTTGTTTTACCATATAATCTTAAGATATCATTTGAAAGATCACATTAAGGTACCTAGAGGTACATATAAATCACGTTCTTATAATACTTAAGTACTACTGAACTTAGTTGTTGTAGAGGAAAGGTCTTAGCACACCCTGACTACAACTCCTACAGAGGTTCTAGTAGGTAACACTTAGTGTAGGTAGGTGCACACACCACACCTCACTAGAGAATTTCCTTGAGAGGAGAGCCTGGTGTGTCTCTCCCCACAGAAGTTGACCCTCCCAGGGTCCCTTCTTACTATGACACATTTACTTTTAATGAGTTTAGAAGTTTGTGTTCACTCAGGAGACTGAGACAAGGACAGAGTCCAACCCTGAGACACCTGATAGATCTATTAGTGGAGTATGATGTAGAAAAGGTAGCAACCCCAGATCAGACTGGTAGTGGAAGGGGGGGCCACCCCTCAACAGAGGATTCCCAGGATGACCATCCATGGGGGTTCTGATGATGAAGAGGATGATGATCAGGTCCAAGTTTGAGAACTAAACCAGGTCAACCTAGGACTACATGGGGCTGGACAGGAGAGAATCCAATCCAGACCCCCAAGTAGGCCTAACACTGAGCACAGAAGGGGGAGGTCACTTTCCAGTGACTCCCACCACTCTGGTGACTCAATAGGGTCAGATACCTCAGCAATGAGGAGAATTACTTCCCCTCAGAGAAGAGAGCATAAGGCTAGGATGAGGGAAGTCAAGCTTAGGCTCAAGAGGCAAGAAATTGCCCTTGGCAAAGAGGCCCTGGCTCTTGCTAGAGAGCAAAAGTTGAGTGGATTAGATTCCACTGGTGGCAGCAACATCCATAGAGGTAGGGAAAGGTCAAATGACCATAGAAACCTAAGTAAGATTGTCCCTCCCTACCAGAGTGGGGATGACATCCACAAGTGGATAACTGCTTTGGAGAGGGCTTGCAAAGTACAGCAGGTACCCCAAAGTCAGTGAGCAGCGATCTGATGGCTCTCCTTTTCAGAAAAAGGTAGAGACAAGCTCCTCACAGTTCGTGATGAGGATGCTGACAACTACAATGTCCTGAAGAGTGCTCTAATAGATGGGTTTGGCTTAACCACTGAGCAGTATAGGTTGCTGTTCAGAGACACCCAGAAGACACAGACTAAGGACTGGACTGACTTTGTAGATTGTGCCACTAAGGCTCTGGAAGGCTGGCTACTGGGCAGTAAGGTCAAGGACTATACAGGGTTGTATAATTTAATTATGAGAGAACAAATTCTTAATAATTGTCAGAACCAGTTATTGCACCAACACCTGATTGACTCTGAGAATTTTTAGGTAGTAGTGTTCACAGAGGAAACGTCCGCACCAAGCACTCAGTTACAATGTAATTGCACATACATGTGAGGCGTATAATATATCAGCAAAACAAAACAAAATTAGAACAAGAATCGGGTGCTACAGAAGCTCAATGCACCTACTACCTCAAGGTGCTATAGGTGCACACGAAGTATGCAACCACAGTAGACTAATGAAGGAATGGGCTTCTCATTACAGCACACCTGATATTCAAATACAATTATGGTTTTGGCTTAAGTATTAAGCTTTTTGTAATGAAAGAAATCTAACAATCATAGACAATAAGATTAGAAAAATAATCATGTATAATGGCATCAGATAGGAACCAAATTATTCAAGATGAATTCAAAGAAAGTCCTCTTCAGATTTCATTAGTTTCCTTTATTGGTTTTCATATTTCATAAAAAAGATTCTCCCAGCATGTACATCGCCAACACGTGTTTCGTCTCACACAGAGACTTCATCAAGGCATCAATATGATCGATGAAGATTGCTAGTCCATCCAATCTTTATGAGCGAATATGATATGTGGGGAGACAGGGCATCATCAAAATTTTAGATTAGTGAGCCTGTGAGTGCATCAGAAAATTCATCAGCGATCGTAATAAACTGGACCATAGCATCAATCGAGTGTATAGAGATGAAGCTTAGCACGTGAAATGGTGGGGGTGCTAGAGTACATACGAAGCACGACGTTTCCTTACGGAAAGCAACTTATCAGGGCTGCTAAAACGGAACGGTTCTAATTATTCGCTGGTAGTGTGTGCCGTGCTCGGACCCTCCTGTATACATGACTCTTACTTTTATGAGTCTTTATTTCACGTGCTAAGCTTCTTCTCTATACACTCGATTGATGCTATGGTCCAGTTTATTACGATCGCTGATGAATTTTCTGATGCACGCACAGGCTCACCAATCTAAAATTTTGATGATGCCCTGTCTCCCCACATATCATATTCGCTCATAAAGATTGGATGGACTAGCAATCTTCATCGATCATATTGATGCCTTGATGAAGTCTCTGTGTGAGACGAAACACGTGTTGGCGATGTACATGCTGGGAGAATCTTTTTTATGAAATATGAAAACCAATAAAGGAAACTAATGAAATCTGAAGAGGACTTTCTTTGAATTCATCTTGAATAATCTGGTTCCCATCTGATGCCATTATACATGATTATTTTTCTAATCTTATTGTCTATGATTGTTAGATTTCTTTAATTACAAAAAGCTTAATACTTAAGCCAAAACCATAATTGTATTTGAATATCAGGTGTGCTGTAATGAGAAGCCCATTCCTTCATTAGTCACCTGATTGACTCTGATATGACCTTTCCCCAAGAATTGGGAAAGAAGGCAGACAAATGGGTCAGAACCAGGGTGAGGCAGAAGGTCCAGAATCAAGGTGGTGATCAGAAGAAGCAAGACCAAAAGGGTGGGGAGAAAGCAAAAGACCAGAAGTCTTCACAAGGTCACCAACAAGCTTCTAATGGTGGGGGTTCCCAACAATCTAAGAAAAAGGAAGGCAAAAGAAACCCTGGTGCAAAGCTTGTAAGGTTAATTCTCACTGGACCAGTGATTGCACCAAGAAGTAGACAGCTCCAGCCACTGTTGCCCCTAAGTCACCTGCACCCCCTAGTACAGTAAACAGTGGTGGTTCTCAACCCAAGGCTATAGTGGGGTTAACCCTGGGTACTGAGATGGATTCTGGCCTAGTCAGAATACCAACTCAAGCTGTTCTTGTCTGTGATGTGGACATGGCTATGTCCTCTACTGCGAGCCTCAATAACTTGGGCAAGTACAGACAAACACCTTTAATCAATAACAAAGTGGCTCAAACCTACAGGGACACATGTGTCAGTGTCAACCATGGTGAAGCCTAACTTTGTGGACCCTGGTCAGATAATACTAGGTGACAATTACCTAGTGACCAATGCAAGCAATGTCACTACCACCCATAGTATTGCATTTGTTAATTTCTCCTGGAGAGGGGTAACTGGCCTCAAAAGAATTGTTGTTAGTTCAGACCTCCCTGTAGAATGTCTGCTTGGCAATGTTCTTGAATCTTCAGTCTGGTCTGAAGTGGAGTATAGGACCCATGCAGAGATGCTAAGTATTTCAGCACATGTCCTTGCTGTGACCAGGTCACAGGCCAAAAAGTGCAAAACTGAACAGGCCCTGGATCCTGAAATTATGGACCAGTTGCCTACCAAGAGAAAGAGCAGTAGGGTTAAGGCAGTGCCTTGCCCCTGCCTCAGAGTGAGGATCAGCCTTCTGAGGAAGCTGACTATGAGACCCAAGAAGGAACTGTCCTAGAAGAGCTTGAGTCTGTCCAGGTTGAGTTTCTTGGGACAGGGGGACCTTTAAGGGCAGATCTGAGGCAGGCGCAGTTGGACTGCCCCTCTCTTGAACCCCTCAGACAGCAAGCTTCTGCTGAGGCTGCTGGGAATGCTACCTGTACCCATAGAGTGTATTGGGATGAAGGGCTCCTTTAATCTGAGGCTAAAGACCCCAAGCCTGGTGCTTCCAGGAGGTTGGTCATACCCCTGGCGTTCAGGGGCTTAGTGAGCTCCCTGAAGGCGAACCTTTGAAATCTTCTTGCTTTCCTGGTTGCTCCAGGCTTGCTCCAGCTTCCCTCCAAAAGAGAAGCTCCTCAGACCTTGCTGGTCTGGCCTGAAGCGAATCTTTAATTCCTGCGTGGGTTGCGATTACCAAGGCTTGTTGGGTCCAATCCGGATACCGACACCGCAGTCAACTAGATCCTTCGTGGGACAGCTCGGATCCAGGCCCCTAGGGCATAATTGTATTTGTGCAACTTATCGTATGCTAATTGAGTAACTTGTGATGTACTTCGATCTCTGACCTCATAAAGAGTGCAGAGGGGTTGTGTTAGAAATAAATACATATATATTTGATATATACCTTGTGTGGTGTCCTTTCATTTGGTATTCAAGGGATTATAATTGGTAAAACAGCTTGCTTTTCATGCTCTCTGAAGTTTTAGCCTAAAACTGCTGGTCCATGCTACCACTAGGATAGCTTGTCTATAAGGTTGACTTTACAACCACCATCAGTAAGGGTTGTTTAAACTGGTGCAAGGTGCCCACTGGAATAGTGGACATCATATGCCAGGCTAACTTCTCACAGCCTCGGCATGCAGGATGGTTCCATGGAACGGTGCTTTACGCTTTTCTTGCTGTGGCTTCTCTGCCCTGGCCTTCTAGTGCTTCCTGCCTCTTGGTGCTTTCGCCTTGGTTGCACTGGCTGTTCCTCAGAGTGGTGTTCTGCTCTTATCCTACTCTGGCCTGCCTTCTGGTGCCTTGGTGCCACCTGGCAATGTTCCTCACCTTTTTTTATTTTTTTTCTCAATTTTGTCTTTCTGGCTTTTCGCACACTGTCCCCATGCTCTCCTCAGTTTTGTTGTGAAGGCTCCGCTTTGTGGTGCGGAAAAGTTCTCCGAAGCAAACTGATGTCAGTGCGCCGGGGTGGGGCTTATGTGACCTCGCTGACGTCACGCTAACGGAGGACGTCGGGCGGAGTCGCGTGGCACCGCCCCCCTCCGGCGCGCAGGGATGCTGGGCAAGAAAGTTTTCCGGGTCCAGTCTCACGCCTTTGGAATATTCTACGTTAAGGAATCTGCAGCTAGAATCGTCTCTACCAAATACATCGTTACCGAAGGTAAGTAACTCGTACATCAAGACTTCTCCAAAGAACTCCCTGGAATATGGTCAGGCCCACCCTGACCTTTAAGAGTCAGGGTGAACCTGATGATGATGCATGCCGCTACTAGAGTGAGTGAGGGTTATATATTTAAAAAAAAGAGGGGTTTTTCCCAGCTCTAAGTACAGTGGATTATAGGTGTTTCTTTTTTTTTTCCTTATCACATTGGTTTAAAAAGGAGAATACTAATGTTACAATCCTCCTGGATCCTCCTCTTTCCTGACAACATTCATCTGGTTCAAAGGCAGGTTAAATCCTTTGATGTGATGAATCAGAAGATGCTGGCGATGAACATTAAGTATGTGCCCATCTTCCTAGCCAAGCTTAAGCTCATATATATGGCAAGATCTGTTTTTGACACATTGAAAGAAGCTTGGGACTGGGAGACCGAGTGAGATGAGCCTTAGTTCTATCTGGGCTGCCCAGGGAGCTTGACCAACCCAATGAAAGATAGGCATGCATTGCTTAAGAAAGAACAAAAGCGTAGGCACCACAGGTTTATTTATTTATTTATTCAAAGTTTTATATAGCGCGAACAGGATCCTTACAGATATCAGAGCGCTTCACAAAGACAGGGTAGGGGCAGTAGGAGTCAACAGAGATAATGGGAACAGTATAAAAGTCAATAACATGGTAATAACATGGATAATAAAAAACATACATAAAACCAATCCATATACAATCAGGTAAGGAAGTAATATAGGTCAGCACAAGTCATTGATCCCACTACAGCGGTGTTCAGGTGGATCAGTAAACCAACGTGTATCATATCTTGGTCGGTAGTAAGAGAGTAGCGTAGTAGTGCCCCCAACAAGTAGAGTATAGTGCCAAGGGATAGGGTGAGCAGTGATACAAAGCAATGCAGAGTCTCTGAACCAGCATCTATAAAGATCAGGAGATCTTGGCCAGAAGGATGGTTTTCACCTCTTTCTTGAAGAGTGCCGTGGAGGAGATCAGCCTGGTTTCAGGAGGGAGCGCATTCCAGATCCTGGGTGCCATTCCTGAGAAGGAGCGCTTGTAAGTTTTCGCTTTCCGGAATCTACGAGGTTTCAGGAGTAGATTTTTTGTACTCCTATTGGATCTCGAACCTCCTGATATACACAGCTTTTGAGCGAGGTAGTTGGGTGCCTTGTGGTGCACGGCCGCGTGTGTCATAACTGCAATTTTTAGCTGTATTCTGGCTTCAAAAGGCAGCCATTTTAGAGACTTTAAGTCTGGGGATATGTGCGAGTGCTTTCTAGAGCCAGTAATGAGTCTCGCGGCAGCGTTCAGGGAGGCTCTTAAGGGTGCTGTTGTGGATAGCGGGAGACCGCTGAGGGCCGCAATTCCGTAGTCTATTCGAGGGATGACTAAAGCTTGTACAGCAGTTTGGAAGTCTTTGGCCGGGAGGAAGGGTCTAATTTTCCTCAGCGTGTTAATTTGGAAATTAGCTGCTTTTGTGGCTTTGCTGACGTGCTGCTGCATGTTGAGCTTGGCGTCGAGTGTGCTGCCTAGGGATTTCGCCGAGTCCACGATGGTAGGTTGGACATTGAGTGCTGTTAGGTTGTTGAGCCAGGTTTGGGTGGTGGAGATTTTCGCCGGGGGTGAGATGAGTAGGAACTCAGTTTTCAGCGCATTTAGTTTGAGGTGATTATCGGCCAGCCAAGATTGGGTGTTAATAAGCGTGGAATTCAGATGTTTGATATCTTCCGGGGATTGTAACTTTAGATAGAGTTGTGTGTCATCGGCGTACATATGGAATTGAACATTGGATGCTTGAAGCAAGGTGGCGAGCGGTTCCATAACTAGGTTGAACAGTGTAGGGGAGAGGGTGGATCCTTGTGGAACACCTAAATCTGCAGGCACAGGTGTAGATAGCACATTGTCGATCTTGAACCTCTGAGACCGGTTGTGAAGGAAGGACGAAAACCACTTGAGAACAGTTCCCGATAGCCCCATTCGAGTACTTAGCAGCTCCAGCAAGTTCTCATGTTTGACCGTGTCAAATGCTGACGAGAGGTCAAGAAGGATGAGGAGGCAGGACTCATTGCGATCCAGAATTTGGAGGGCGTCATCAATTATGTGTGTCATAGCTGTTTCCGTGCTATGTTTCGCTCTGAAGCCTGATTGATGAGGGTTGAGGAGGTCAAATTGATCAATGTGTTTTGTTAGTTGGAGTTGGACACATTTCTCCAGCAGTTTGGCCAGGGTGGGGATATTGGTGATGGGCCGATAGTTGTTTAGGTCAGACGGATCAGCTGTAGGTTTCTTGAGTATAGGCGTGACTTGCCCCACCTTAAGGGAGTCTGGAATGTGGCCTTGTTGCAAAGAGCTGTTGATGATCTTGGTCCAGAGAGGGAGGAGCAAGGGGATAAAGTCTTTTACAGCATTAGCAGGTAGAGGGTCTGTGAGGTGATTAGAGGGCTTCAAGGTGCAGAGCAGTTTGTGTATTGCTTCTTCCGAATAGGTATCGAAGTACTGCCAGGATGCCTTGTTTTTAGGTTGAGTGTCTGCCATTCTGGTGTGGTTGGGGTATCGGCTTACATCCACGATGAGGTCATTTCTTATGTTGTCAGTCTTTAGTTTAAAGAAAGCAGAGAAGGCTTCACAGTGTGGGGTGTCATTTGTTGTGCTGTTTGATTGTGTGGGTTGTGCCTTTGTTTGGGTCTTGATTAGCTCGAACAGTTTTCTTGGCCTGTTCTTCGCTTGGTCCAACTGGCGGCTGAAGAAGTCCGACTTTGTGCGCTTTATTTTCCTAAAGTAGGCATTTCTCTTGTTCTTAAGCTTTTTGAGATGCAGTGCTGAAGGGTCCGATCTCCAGGTGCGCTCTGCCATTCGCATATTACGCCTTTCGTCATTGAGTCTGTCATCATACCAGGGGTTAGAAATTTTGGTGGAGACTCTCTTCAGTTGCAGAGGGGCGACTTCATTGACTATTGTATTCATAGAGTCACGGTAGTGGTCAGTCAGTGATTGAACATCTGAGGCACCTGAAGGGGGAAGGAGGAGGTTGCCGATGTGGGGAGGTAGGGTAGAGGGGTTAAGATTCTTCAAATCCCTTTTCCATGTTTTGGATTTGATTGGTTGAGTAGGGTTAGGTTTAACTTTTTCGTTGATAAAGAAGGTGATAATGTGGTGATCTGACCAATCGCAGGGTAGAATCGCCTCCAGTTGAATAGCGTTCTCTTTGGCAATGATGAGATCGAGTATCGCGCCTTTGTCGTGTGTTGGTTTATCACATAATTGGGTGAGGTCAAGCGCATTGAGGAAAGTTTTGAGACTATTCACCACGGTGTCTTTCTGATCGTTCCAGTGGAGATTGAAGTCACCCAGGTAGACTTGAGTGGTCTGCCGACCGGCATTGGAAGTGATCAGGTCCATGAATTGTTGGGTGAATATGAGATTGTCACCAGGCGGGTGATAGATGAGATGTAAGGCACAGACTTGTTTGCCCTCACTGGTGATGTCGAGGCAGAGGAGTTCACAGGAGGAAAGGGAAGGGGAGGTGACTTGAGTAACGGAGAGGTTGCTCCTAAAGATGCATGCAATTCCCCCGCCCGTCTTGCCCGGAGACCTGTCCAGCCTAATGATGTGATAATTGGGGGGGACTAGTATGTCCATAATCGGGGTAGAGGCTTCAGTGAGCCACGTTTCCGTTAGAATGGCTAGGTCCAGATCCCTATCTGAGACGAGATCCGCGGGGAGTAGGTTGTCTAGTAATTCCAGGTTCTTGTCCGTGGATTGGATTAGGACAATCCCGTTATTGTAGATAGTAATGGTAGACCTGCCAGGGAAGAGGTGGGAAGGTGTGATGGTGAGAATTAGGCCATGAGTTGTTTTCCTGGTGGTGGAGACTGTGAGTAGGGATAGGAAAGTTTTTCTCCATTGGGCTCTGCGTGCAGTGTGGAAGATGATATCGGTATTCAGGGCTCCATTGCCCGGTGAGAAGTAGGTGTTGGCAAAGGGTGTTTCAGGGTGCGACCTCAAGAAGTTGTGTTTAAAACGTTTAGTGGCATTTTTGGAGAGAGGAGTGGAGGGGTAGTTAATTCTAAAAGTGTGCTTGCCGTTGAGCTCCATTTTAGAGAGGCTGTGGCGTTAGGTGTAGGAAATAGGACGATAGTACAAACTGTCAGCCGCTAGTTACAAGGCCAAGGAGGACACTAGTGAGTGATCAAAAGTATAAGAGGTAGAAGTCAGTGTGATCCCCGAACAGACAGTGCGTAGGTGCAGCTTACCAAATGTATCCTATATACGAGGTAGCAGTCAGCTTACACCGTGTAACCAACTATGAGAGGTAGGACCGATTAGGTGGAAGCCAAGTTACATATTAGAATGTACGAGGTAACAGCAGTGTAGTCTAGGCGTAGAAAGTGGCTGGGTGCAGTTTACATGACAGAGCGAAGTGAGTGAGGTAGTAATAATCAGTGCAATATCGTGACGTAGCTTACATCGAAAACCCAACAAATAAATAAATGCGGTAGCGGACAGTGAATGATGGGGATAGAGGTGAGATATGTGCAGCTTGCCGCAGCGGACAGTGAATGATGGGGATAGAGGTGAGATATGTGCCGCTTGCCGCAAGTAAATATAACAAATATAAGTACAACAAATGTGTATACTAGGGTAGAAAACCAAAATAGAAAAATAAAATAAAATAAAAATAAAAGATCCAATACTGCAATACAAGGCAGATACTTAATTACAGTGTTTAGATACAGAGCTATGTAGATAGCCAGTTCTTAGGGTCAGGGCAAGCAGTGAGAGTGACTAGTCCATGATGGCCGCCGAAGAAGGTGAAAAGAGGAAATGCAGCTTACATAATGCACACAAATGGACAAGGATATATGAGGTAGCATACGGTACCGCTCACACAATGTACCGAAAAATACAGAAATACAACAATATAAGTGGTATCAAACGGTACATATCTAGAAAAAAGTGAGATGTGCAGTTTACATAGATAAGTGCAATTTACATAGATGTACAGTGCCCAAATACAAGAAAATAATAATGATGATAAACTGAAACAAAATACCGGTGTCACCAGAAAGCTGCATGAAGCAGTATTGATACTAGTGATCCACCCGAAAAATATGAGGTATCGCTCGGTACATTATCAGTGAAGAAAAGTGAGGAGTGTGCAGTTTACAAAAGCATGTGCAAAATACAGGTAGAGGAATAATACTGCAATAAAAGAGGTATAATACTACAATAAAGGCAATATAAAATTTGAGGTAGCGCTCGGTACATTACCAGTGAAGAAAAGTGAGATGAGATGTGTGTAGGTTACAAAAAATGTAAAAAATAAGTAGGAGGTATAATACTGCAATAACGGCAAACACTTAATCACACGAGTGTTTAAGTACTCAATGTAAGTAAAAATTTACAATATACGGGTAGAGGCATAGTACTGCAAGATTAGGCAGGCATTTAATCACACGACTGTTTGAAAACAGAGCTATGTAAAGTGCGCTGTCTATAAAGGCCAGGTCTTAGGGAATGACCAGATAGTGGGAATGACTAGTCCATGATGGTCGCCAAAGAGAGAGAGGAACCAGTCTAAAATGGCCGTCCAATAGGGAAGATGGAGACGGTAGTCCTCTGTGAGGTTGAGAAGAGGAGCTCTCCCGGTCTTCAGAGAACGATCTAGGGTGGAGGTGAAAGATCCCTTGGACGAGGGCATACCTGTTTCTGACCTGCTGGCTTGATACACCAGGGTGGGGGATGAGCTGCAGTTCATGGGTTCACAAGTCAGGTTAATGTTGGCTTATATACTTTTCAGGGGCGCCACAACATATTCCACAGTTGCATTTGTTTTGAGTGGTGTTTTGTTCCAGCAAAAGATGCTTTAGGTGCAGAAGAATGGTGTTGGGGGAGGGATGTAAAGGATTTGTTCTCCTGGTACAAATGTTTCAATTGGCTTTGCTGATAAAGCACTGTCTCATACCACACAGAGACAGTTGCCACTCTGAGACTCATGGCCTGTCCCCACATGCTCAAATGGGTGGTTTAGGAAAGTAATATCTGCTTTCATGGTTACCCCCACGTTTTGCCTTGTGTCAGTGTGTTTTTGACTTATCCTGCTGGGGTCCTGCCAATCAGGACCCCAGCAGCTGTGCGCTTGTCCCTGAATTGACACGGTAAGCAATTTGGTATCTCCAGAATTGGCTACTGGTGTACCCTTGTAAGTCTTTAGTATAAGGTACTTTGATACCCAGGGCATAGGTACACCAGGGGTCTCCAATGGGCTTCAGCATGTATTGTACTACCCATGGGACTCAACTTAAACTGTAACTACAGGCCTGCCTTTGAGGCCTGTGAGTTGGTGCTCATACCTCTCACAACAGATATAAGTTACTTATATCTGAGGTCACTGCACTTAACCACATTGGTGCTAAGGCAATTCCCGCTGGGTGCTGAAATTCAAATTTTCCCTTGTTCATGACAAGGTCAGCTCGTCATAAGCACAGCTCCAGTGCACTGCATGACGAGCTGACCTTGTCATTAGCATGGAAGGGGTTAAAACTTATAAGTCACCCCTTGGCAGGCTCTTCAGTCCTGAGGGCAGGGTGCTTGTCTTTAAATATGAGAGTGCCCTACATGAGCAGCACACACCTAAAAACCCGGAGTCAATTCTTCAGGCTTTGTAAGTGTGGTTAGCCATTTTAAGATTTATAGTTGGCTCCAGTCATTGCGAGATATTGAACTATATAGTGGCTGCACCGAACCTGATTGATACCAAACATGTTGGAATCATACCCCAATGGCGATTTTGGTGCTGGAAGTATGATCCTGTGTACTGGGGGGCTCTTTAGAGGACCACTATGTACTTCCAATAACAGCCTTTCAGGTATGCCAGCAAGCTAGTGCTGCTGCCGACCACAGCCACAATTCTGCCCTCTTGGTGATGAGCTGAGCTGGAGCAGGGGAAGGTAGAACAATAGGTTTCCTGTGACCACCTCCCAGACAGGACTTAGTGTATTGGGCTGGGGTGGGGGCACTTGCTAGCGCCACCAGACTACTTTGTTTGAGACAGTTTAAGAACCCTTGGTTCATACTCCGGCACGAAACTGAACAAAGGATGGGAATATCTTCCCCCTCTGTCCAGCCCCTCCTCTGGAAGGGACCCCAGTCTTTCCAACCCTTTCCCCCGGGTACTCAAGGTCTCCCCTGTGGGTGGGTCCTTAGATTCATCGTGGAACAAGACTCACCTCTGAAACCAAGACACTCTTCGACCATCTGGACACTTGGACTTTGTTGGACTTTGACTGGAACCGAGACTGCATCAAGGAAGACTCCTGCTGCTCCTGGTCTCGCTATTCTTCAGGTCTTCTGTGTCGTCTGTGTGTGTGCTTCTTCCAGGTTCTCCAGAAGGCATGTAGACATCAAGGACATCTAAAGTAATCTCCCTTGTAGTAACATAGTCACTCCCCTGCATCTGCAGGCACCGCATCGAAGCTGACTGCTCTGCTGCTCCTGTTGTACTATGGGCTTCCAGAGGCCCAGCAACACAAGTGGGGGTTCTGAAGCTCCCTAAAGGCCTGAACTCACTTCTCTGCTATTTTGAGGACAGTATTCCTCGTCGGGCTGCTGGTACCAAACTACTGTGCACCACATTGACTTACCATTGCCACGGCTTTTTGGCTTTGCATCCCAGAGATCTTTGGGCTACAAGAAGCCACAAGCTCCAGCACCTGACCCCTCAAAGATCAGTGTCCTCACTACTGTGTGCCTCCATCTTGGGTGAGCTGCCTGAGGTCCTCTTGGGACTCCAGTGTCTTCACCCTGTGGGTCCTCCTGAGAGTCTTTTCTTGCTTCAGTGGGCTCCCCTGCATGCTATGGTCCTGTTCTGACTCTCCAGCTGTTGGTGAGCCCCTTGAACCTTGCTGGTCCCACCGCATATTTTCGCACTCCACGCCTGATTCTGCTACCAAGGCTTGTTGGTGCACCCGCCGGACCCGACCACCTAGACACCGACATCTGACGTGGTGGAGCTCGCGCACAACTCCTGGTCGTCCTCTGCATCGCATTGTCTTCACAGCTGCAACAACAAGGTCACCGGTGTCTCTTCTGCACCTCTCGACAACGGTGGACATTGTGCCTCCGGGTCTCCAAGTCACATCCAAGTGGCATAAACTCTGTTCTCTCTGCTTGTATGTTCTTCACTTCAAGAATCCACCCCTGGATTACACCGGACTCCTTCACAGTCTTCTCTAGAAGCATCTTCTTTGAAGTCTCCCATTGTCGTCTGCGGCGGTCTGACATCTGTGTACCCTGTTTCCCTGGTGTAAGTTACCTGGTTCCTGGGGCATCCACGGGTGGGGCGTCTCTCCAACTTTCTGTCTTCCAAGGGTTTCATCGGGGTCCTCTGGGAAGGGTCCTTCTTCTTTAAGACTGCAACAGTGACTTCTCCTTTCACTTCCAAGGGGTACGCAGCTGTGTTTGCACTCTGCACACAGTCTCCGTGGGGTTACTGATGTACAGTAAAAAATACCATAAACGGCTATACCTACCACATAGCCCCCATACCATCAGCAAATAACCAGACAGTTGGCAGTGAAGAAGGGTCAATCGTTTATTAAGTAAAATACTCTAAAGAGGAGCCTCTCCAACCTTCACCCATCAGGTGCGCGGAGAAGACTGCTGGCTTACAGTCAAAACCAAACATATATACTTTCAGTTCAACTCATCAAGTCACCGTAAATGGAAAAACACCACTTGGCTCTTGGACCCCAAGGAAGGACCATATATGGCACACATGATTGGTTCAAAGCTTTACTATTTATTACTGGGAAGGTCAGGAGGGGTGACTCCCTTTCGTCCTGGTACCCGGGAGGGTAGGCACGGCGCCTCCAAGAATGTGCTTATTGCACCCAAAGCCAGATGAGTCCTTGAGTCCCAGGGGAGAGGAAAAACAGTTTACTTTCAGCTGCTCTCAGTAACTCAAATGAACTGGGACCTGACAACTAAGGGAGAGTAACACATGATCACAGCTTGTGTCTGATGCGAGAAAGAAGATGGCGTCTGTATGGTTCCCGGCCTACTCCTTTAGTATGGAACAAACGACAAAAGAATGAACCTTTTCCTACCGGCTAAAACATATATGGGTTATGTTATGTGCATATGAAGCGAAGAGGATATAGATACATCAGGCTAACGCAATATATATGTCCGATACTCCTGCGTATATGAGAAAACCTAAATGTTATCTCTCAGTTCCTGGGTACTTACGTTGGAGGGTTCCTTGTTTACCCAGCTTCCCTGAGTCTTTCGGTCCAAGCCCTGTTCTCCTTTGTATTCCTCAATCCACTTTCTTAATATATGGTTTGGTCTCTCCGTTGAGACCAGTGTATATTTGTGCTACTTACCTGATTATTTTGAATTTTTCTTGTGTACTGTGTTAATATCTCCGGGTAGGAGATTGACCAATGTGTTAGTGATTGTGTGGTGTAATATATGGACTTAGTTGTATTAAACCCTGTGTGGTTCTTTTTCAGCGAATCTATACTGTCAATTACTTTTGGTTTCGATTACTTATGGTAAAATAAGCTGCTTCATAATCTGGTACACCAACGGTCTCCCGTGGGCTGCAGCATGTATTGTGCCACCCATGGGAGTCCACTTAAGCTGTGACTACTGGCCTGCCATTGCAGCCTGTATGAGTTGGTGCTTGCACCAATCACCACTTATATAAGTTCCTTATAGCTGCGGTCACTGCACTTAAAACATGTAAGTCATCCCTACGGTAGGCTCTTCAGTCCTGAGGGCAGGGAGCTTGGTTATATGTGTGAGGGTGCCCCTGCATGAGCAGGACACCCCTACAAACCCCGGTTCCATTCTCCAGGCTTTGTAAGTGAAGTTATCCATTTTAAGATATATAGTTGGCGTCAGAGATGTCTAACTATATAATGGTTGCACTGAACCTAGTCATGTCTTATATCAAAATGTTGGAATCATATCCCAAAACCGATTCCAGTGCTGGAAGTATGATCCCATGTACTGGGGGCTCCTTGGGGGACCCCCCTTATACTCCCAGTAACAGCCTTTCAGGGTCTGCCAGCAAGTTAGTGCTGCCGCCGACCACACATGATTTCTCCCCTCCTGCAGCTGAGCCAAGCTCCAGCAGTGGATGGTAGACAGGATTTAGTGCATTGGGATGGGGTGGGGGCTCTTGCCAGCGCCACCAGACTCCTTTGAAGGGCACATTTGATTCACTCCTTGCATACTTATTGGTAAATTAGACAATGTCTGGTCCTGATGTGTGCACAGAGAGATTCTCCACTCTTATATGCTCTGATCACTCAAAAGAATATTGTTGTGCTCAACCTCTTAGGGACACACCGTCTAAAAGTCCCTCACCATGCTATACATCCTCAAATTGAAAGAAGGAGCACAAAAAATGTAAGTAATGCATATAACAAATACAATTTCCACAAGTAATATTGGGAGATATTTCTCCAAAATAGCAGTTTTCCAATGAGGTTGTTCAGTTCTTTAGATTTTTATTCGGAATATCTTGTTGGTGTCAGTCAGCATCCAACCATATTTCAATACAAGTATCATGTGATTAACAGCCAACGCGTTTCGTCCCCACATGGGACATCATCAGGGCTGTAAACATGAAAGAAAATATAATGATATATTATAAAATGAATAGATCACATTTTTTCACAAAATAAGTACATGTAATCATTCTCTTTAATAATCTATTACATCTGCCTATTGAACAATCTAAATTAAAAAAAACACCAAAGTCTATACATTTCAATAAAAGATCGGAAGGTAGAGAACATTTGGAATTTCTCAATTTATTACGAGAACATGCAGAATTAATAACTCACTGTTGTCCATTTCTTTATGCGGCTCAGGTACAGTGTACACAATTTGTCCTATTGTTTGTACAAATACTTTTCAACATCGATGACTGTTCTGTCAATTGTAAAGATACACATCTATCTAAGTCCTCCTGTATCAATCTATAAATAGCTTTACTCAAGCTCATCCTGTTCCAAGATTAGGGCTATAAAAATAGGACTAGGGCATGCTCACCTTTTGTGAATCGTTCAGTGATTCTATATTCTTCAGACGCCCTAGTCGACGCTGTCCATTCTAAAGTGCACTTCTTCCTCCACTTAGAAACTTTTAGACTGCAAATTCGACAAGGCAAATAGTACATACAATAAGTCCTCATCATCTCCATCTTTCCCCCTTTATTTTTATGTGCAACAGTTTCTATGATGAAACTATAATTTAAACTCTTATTATTCCTCTCAAAATAAATGTAAAAACATTACTTATATCCTAATCTGGATTCACCCTATCATGTCATTTCAAATCAATCCCTATAAACAATATAAAGCAGATCGAGAAAATTTGTGTATCCAAACTAAATAAAATATTCAAGTGTCCCTTGATAACTGCTTCTAATTACGTACCTATTTAGAACTTGCAATCCTTACAATATCCTTCACGGATTGTTGCTATCAAATCCTTATTCCTTATTTGAGATGCAAAATCTGATTTCATATCCTTTCTATGGATCTCCATTCATCATTCCATCACTGTGAAACCAATATTGGCAAATCCATGAACCAATTCTAATATTCAAAAAATTTCTCTCTAGTATTAGGCATAATATTTCAAAAAGAAACATACCTTGGAAAATATTCCGCTCAATCATATCCATCAAATCACTATTCTCCTGTAGCCAAGTCTATCTTAACTTCCCTTCTTTGTCAAAGTCCAAGTTCTATATTAAAAAATATATTTGGTTCATGGATTTGCCTATATTGGTTTCACAATGATGGAATGATGAATGGGGATCCATTGAAAGCGCAGAGAACTTGGGGCTACACAGTCGTGTACAGTTATGGCACACACATCAAGAAAAGCCAAAGTCAACAAATCAACAAGCACAATTTATGACACAAGGGTGCTGTGAGAAGGTTATATGGTTCCACAACCAGCCGACCCGTGTTTCGTCGCGTGGGAACAGTGTATTCGCGACTCCTCGCGCACCTACGCACCCGGCTTCACTTATGTAGCTATCCTGGTTCCTAGAGTATCCACGGGTGGGGTGACTCTCCAATCTTCTGTCTTCCACAGGGTTTCTTCAGGGTCCACTGGTAAGGGTCCTTTGTCTTCAAAACTGCAACCATGACGGTCCCGTTGACTTCTATTGAGTACGCGGCTGTGTTTCAACTCTTCACGCAGCCTCTGTGGTGTTCCTGTGTACTTACCTTTGGTGGTTCCTTGTGCCAGAGCTCTTCTGAGTGTCTTGGGCCAAGTCCCGACTACGATTGCAGTTTGCATTCCACCGTCCGTCCAGCAGTCCCACGATAAAATAGTACTATTTTTTCGTGGGACTGCTGGATGGACGGTTACTATGCCGCATTAAAGAGCTTGTGTGAAGCACCATCTAATGTACAATATTTACTGTGACTGTGAAGTATCGATCAGGACATATAGGCCACACCATAGATATGAAGCCCTGAAGAAGTCTCATAGAGAGCCGAAGCGTGTTGGCTATGTTTGTGATGGTAGAAGTTTTTTGTGAACAATAAAGAGAACCTCTTGTGGAACAAGAAACGAAAACGACTGGATTGTGAGAAGTTGGCCTGATATATGATGCTCACTAGTTCTAGTGATCACCTTGTATCAGTCTAAACAACCCTTATGGTGATTGGTTGTAAGTCAACCTTATAGACCAGCTATCCTAATGGTAGCATGGTCCGAGCAGTCTTAGGCCAAACTCTTTTGGCATGTGAAGCCAGCTGTTTTACCACATATAACCCCTTGAATACTAGATGAAAGGACACCACACAGGTTGTTATGAAAATAAACAATATATTTATTACTAACAAACACCTCTGAACTCTTTATGAGATCAGAGGGCTAAGCACATAACAATACTCTTCAGAAAAATACAAGAAGTCGCACAAATTACAAT
This sequence comes from Lissotriton helveticus, assembly GCF_964261635.1. Lineage (NCBI taxonomy): Eukaryota > Metazoa > Chordata > Amphibia > Caudata > Salamandridae > Lissotriton > Lissotriton helveticus. Next base: position 1,151,608,011 of record NC_136067.1, on the reverse strand, counting down.
GGTGCCCTAGGGGCACGACAAACCATATACTAAGTAAATGGGTTAAGTAGAACGATAGGAGAAATGAGGATGCCCAGAGGCTGTAGAATCGCTGGGGCTACACTACCCTAACCTTAGGTAAGGAGCAGAAGGCCCACGGGACGCGTGTGCAGTGTTAGAACACACACCCGGGTTTCAATGCAAAGTCAATGGGCATGAACAAATTACGAAATAGGTAAGCAAGGACAGTTCCGACTGGTTGAGACCGAAACTACAGGATACCTGGACACTAGGAGAGTCAATCTACCTATGAGCACCGAAATGCTCTCGTTACCTCACCCACGGGTTGCGGGTGCATAGGTGTGAAAGTGCGTCGGGTTTCCGCGTTGAAGTCAATGGAGCCTTGGAGAAAGATGCTGCAGGCGACCAGGAGGAAGGTGTCCGGAGTGATCCAAGGGCGGATCGAAGATGATGGAGACCTGAAAGCAGAGGGGACAGTGTTCAAAGTCACTAGCCAGTGACCGGTGTGGAACCAGGAAGGAACCAAATGCTGTCGTCGCGATCAGGGGAAGAGGTGACGCTTGTCTCTGCAGCCACGTGGCCAGGAGGTGTCTTCGACGACCAGGATGGAGGCACGAGCTGTCCCACGCAGGCTCTCGCTGTCGGCCGTGTCTGTTCCGGGATCGGAGTCCACAGGCCTTGGCAAAGGCAACCCACGCGGTGGACGAAGATGGCGTCTGGTGCGGACCAGGAGGGTCCGGGGTACTTCTCTTTTGGAAGGAAGCAAGGGCCAGTCTGGAGCAACCAGACCAGCGGTGTAGATTTCAAGTTTCGTCGTCTAGGAGGCCACAAGCCAGCTGGCAAGTGACCAGACAACGCGTCGAGCAGCAACCAGGCAGAAGGGCCCCACACAGATCTCGTGGAGGCTGGAGGGCTGGTCTTCGGTGCAGGAGCTGCTCGGGGCTGGGGCTTCTCAATCCCCAAAGCACTCACTCGAGGGTACTTCAGAGGTCGTGCTGGAAGCGAAGTGCAGTTCTTCAAAGATGGCCGGTCCCACGTGTCTCGTCGCACCCACGGGTCTCAGCTGAGCTGCAGATGTGGGTAGAGGTCAGAGAGGTCTGGGAGTCCGTGTCTCGTCAAGCTCTGAGGTCTGGTTCCAGCAGGAAGGACGACAAAGTGAACCGCTAGGATGCTTGATGGTCCCTGCAGTTGCAGGGTGGTGACTCCTTGACCACAGGGGAGATTTCTTCAGTCTTCTGTGGAGCAGAACGTCGAAGTCCAGAGTTTCTTCTTGTAAAGTTGTTCAGGATAATCTAATTTGGAATGGGACCAGCTCCTACCTTTATTCTGCTAAAGGGGGCTGTACTAGTGACTAGGTCCCTCCCATGGTTGGGACCAGGAAGGGTGGTGGTTACACCCCCTATCCTTTGTCCGGTTTCGCGCCAGAGCTGGGGCTGGAGTGCCCCAGCAACTGGTTTGAACCGGGGTATGCACAGGGACACCTTGTGTGCCCCAGGCATGTCTCATTCCTTTCAGCCCTGCCTATCTGGATCAGCCCTGCCTATCTGGATACACAAAGTCCTGTCTGGGGTGGTGCTAGCACCTCCCCAGGCAGGAAACCCTTTGTCCAGGCCTCCGTTGCTGGAAGGACTCCCAGCAGCAGGAGGTCAGACTCGTGTCTGTGGTGGCAGCATCCATTTTGTGATGCTAAGGCTCGGGTTAACTTTAACCGGGGTTCTAGTTACATACATGTCTTATCCCTCTAGAAGGGTGGAATGCTATCCCACTCGCCAGAACTGGCGAGGGGGTAGTATTCCAAAGCGTATGACACCTTACACGACATGTTTTGATAATGCTATGCCAAAGTTAGCAATAACCACGAGGATTATAATGCACTTAAGAGTATATGGTATGGCGTTATCATGGAACAGCTATAAGGACATGGTTCCGAAAGCTGCAGACAGGCTCAGCTCATGCTAGAGCACCATCTCACACAATTCCAAGCACTCTGCCTTCAGGATTGATCAGGCCTGCCATAGGAGTGACTGATAGGAGTATACGTGTCCATTTTGGGGTTAGATATAGGTATGCTATATCTACAGCAAAGGGTGATTACACCACCTTGCCCCAGCTGTGTTACCAGCCAGTTGTGTCTGTTTAGATGGCCAGCCAGGGGTGGCATAATACATGCTGCAGCCCCTGGTAGGCCTTGGGTACACTTATGCCCTGGGTACCTATGGTACACTGTACAAGGACTTACAAGAGTGACCCAATACCAAATGGTAAATGCACCTAAAGTACAGGAGTGTCAATTTAGAGAGAGAACAGCTAGGCTGTGGGTCTGATAAGCAGGCCCACAGCCAGGGAAAGTCGTAAACCAGTGAAGCAAAAAGCAAAAATCTGGGGTGACCATAGGATTGCAGACCCTACTCTCCTACATGGATTTCGATACTTTTTCTTTACCCTGTGTGCAAATAATTGGTGAAAAAAACTTTACTGAGAGCACAATTTGCTTCTATATAAAATCTTTTTACTCAATTGTTATGAGTGTGCTGGAACCGTTTTGTGCTATATGTAGTGTTAGACTCCTTACCTTAGAATATCCCAAGGCGTCAGACTGAATCCGGAAAGTTTTGCGTAGCAGTACCCCTGTGTGTCGGTAGGCGTCGTCTGCGGCTCCTTGTCCGTCGTTGGCGTCGTTGGCGCAGGGATGACGTTGTCGGAGTACTTAGACGCCGCCCTCGCTCGCTGACGTCAGTTCTTCTTTTTTCCGCACCAGCAAGCGCAGATCCAGGAAGAGCTGTACTCCTAGTCAATTTTTGACTAACTTTTTTTCTCTCTTTTGGATCCTTCTCGAGTCGATCTCGACTCTCGGTGCCGATAGGAATGCCCGGTTTCAAGCCATGCGAGGACTGTAACCGATTGATGTCGGTTACCGACCCCCACCGTCGGTGCCTTTACTGTCTCGGGGCCGACCACGATGAGAAGTCGTGCCCCGACTACCGGGCCTTGACCTCGAAAGCTAGGCGGGAGCGGTACCGTAAGCGTCTCGAGCTATGGGAGTCGGCCCCGTGCCGTTCGAGGTCCCGGTCCAGGAGGAGGTCGAGGGACCGGTTGCAGAGACGCCGTCATCACAGCTCGGCGAGTCGACACCACTAGTCAGGCTCCAAGTCCTCAGGTAAGTCGAGGCACAAGAAGTGGAAGAAGCAACATCGCTCTTCCGACTCCCCCCGACACTCGCGCGATGCGGCCGGGGGTTCGGGCGACAACACCCCCGCGGCTCTGCCCGAGCCGCAAGCGCCGTGTCCAGCTCCACACCTGCCGTCCCTGGGCTGTACGCGACGCCAGAGGAGATCACCGCCTTCCTCACGGCCATGAGGTCGCGCTTCCCTCCGTTGTCACCCACCGAGGTGCCTTCGGGCCCCGTGGGTCCGACTGGGAGCCCATGTGGGCCAGCGGCTCAGGTCCTGGCGCTGTCGGGTGCTTCGGCCCGCCGCTATCGACTCCGGTCCCGACGCCGCAGGGCCCCTCTGGATCCAGACCTGGATCCGTGCCAACGCCGGTCGACCTTCTGACCCCTCCGCTGGCGCTGTCACCAAGGGTGTCGCCCCTGACGCCGTCCCCGGATGGCGTCGTCCCCGGTCCCACCCCCGGTCCGGATCCGGCATCGGACCGGAGCCGCCCGGCACCCTATTCGACGCTGATAGGTGAGCCATTCACAGAGGACCCAGCTCCATCTTTTGACCCTGACTACCAGGAGATGGAAGACGAGGAGGATTGGGAGGGGTCTGAGGACTCTCTGGCGCTGCAGTGCCAGTTGACACAGGACTGGACAGAGGAGTTGGGGGAGGCCAGTGGTCTGGACACTTCGCCCAACACTGAATTTGTCTCCCCTCCTACTGTGGCTTCGGAGGAGGGGGCTGCTTACAGCGTGGTGTTGACAAGGGCAGCCAAGGCCTCACATCTTGAGCTCCCTGTCACGGCCGTGAGGACTAACCTCCCCACTGAGGTGCTCAAACCGCAGGCAAGCTCCTTGGAGCCTCTGCTGCCGTTCAACGAAGTCCTACCCGACGTTCTGTTGGGCACCTGGTCCAAGCCCTCTATAGGCCTTCCTGTAGATCAGAACGTGGCCCGACGCCTCCGCCCGGCCCCAGGCGACCCCAGCTTTCTGTCCGTTCACCCCACCCCCAAGAGCCTGGTGATCCAGGCCTCTACGTCCCAAACCGCATTCCCGACCGCTCCCCCAGATCGGGAATCCAAAAGGTACGATAATAATAATAATAATAATCCACATTTGTAAAGCGCACAATCACCCGTTAGGGTCTCTAGGCGCTGGGGGCCGTCAGGAAGATTAAGCGAGCTATTGCCCAGAGTCACATGGTGCTGGGCTAACCTGCCGCCGGAGCCGGGGATCGAACCATGATCAGTTTGGAAAGAAACTGTTCTTGTCCCTGAGCTTGGGGCTGCGGTCTGTCAACACCGCTTGCCTTTTGGGCCATTACACCCACTCTTTGTGGGATATGGTTGCTGACGTGCTGCCCCAGTGTCCGGAGGAGGCCCGGGCACGGCTCGCCCAAACCCTAGCGGAGGGGCGGGATGCGGCACGGTATTTCATCTGATGTGTACTCGACACCACGGACTTGCTAGGCAGAGCGGTCGCGACGACGGTGGCGGTTCAACGCCACGCCTGGCTGAAGTCCGCCAACTTTTCGGGTGATGTCCAGGCCACGCTCATGGACATGCCCTTCGATGGCCGTCGCCGCTTTGGCGACAAAGCGGACAGCGCGCTGGAACGTTTTAAGGACTCCAGGGCTACGGCCAAGTCCTTGGGCCTCGGCCAACGCCAGTGGACTTCCGCTTTTTACCCCTTTCGTGGCCAAGGAAGGGGTGCCCCCTCACGTCCAGCCAGCCACAGGCCGCAGAACCAAAAGCAGCGTGGTTGCGGACGTGGTAACCGCCGTGGCGGTGCCGGGGGACAATGGCCGGGTCAGTCCACATCCGCTCCCACAGCATCTGCCTCAAAGCCTTCCTAGTCCGAGCTTTCAGGCCCATACGACGCCAGTGGGGGGCAGGGTGCGCCATCACCTCCTCCATTGGCGTGCCATCACGTCGGACAGATGAGTGCTGCAAATCGTCCGATTGGGCTACTCCCTCCCCTTCGAGACGACCCCTCCAGCCATGCAACCGCAGTACCACCGCGTGTCGGGGGATCACTTGCAACTTCTGCAAGAGGGAGTTACGGCACGTTCCTGGGCCAGAAGTTGGGTGTGGTTGTTACTCCCACTACTTTCTGGTTCCCAAGAAGGGCAAAGGGGGCCTACGCCCCATCTTGGACCTCCGGAACGTCAACGGCTTCCTCCGGAAGGAGAAGTTCAAGATGCTGACTTTGGCTCAGGTCTTAGCTGCCCTAGACCCTGGAGACTTGATGGTAGCATTGGACTAGCAGGACGTGTGTTTTCCACATCTCCGTCCTGCTGGCCCACCGGCGTTCCCTGCGGTTCACGGTAGGCCTCGAGCACTTTCAGTTTACAGCGCTCCCCTTCGGCCTTACCAGGGCCCCTCGGGTGCGCAGATCAGGGGTTTCAGGCTTCCCGTATCTCGGCGACTGGTTGTTGAATGCGGGCTCGCCCCAGACAGTTGTCAGCCACCTCCAGACTACGGCCAACCTCCTGCACCTGCTGGGGTTCTCCATCAATGTGCCGAAGTTGTACCTGTGTCCCTCTCAGAAGCTCCTCTTCATCGGAGCGGTCCTGGATTCGGCGCAGTTTCGGGTTTATCCTCCCGAACAGCGGGTTCGGGATATTCAGGCTCTAATTCCGATCTTTCAGCCTTTATCCCGAGTCTCGGTCACGTTGAGGCTGCGGCTTCTGGGGCTGATAGCCTCCTGCATCCTTCTGGTGCATCACGCCAGGGGGCGTATGCGGGTTCTGCGGTGGGACCTGAAGTTTCAGTGGGCCCAGCATCAGGGCAACCTGTCCGACCACGTCCTGATCTCGGAGGCCACTGAGAGACAGTTGCAGTGGTGGCTCACGGACCGCAATTGGGTCAGCTGCAGATCCCTCTCCCTACCCCAACCGCAGCACGTAGTTGTGACGGATGCGTCCCTCCTGGGTTGGGGGGCCACATGGGAGAGGCGGAGATCAGAGGCCTCTGGTCTCCGGCGGAGTCCCGGATCCACACCAACCTGATGGAGCTGCGGGCGATCCGGCTTGCACTGAAAGCCTTCCTTCCCTCTGCCCGGGAAAGTGTAGTGCAGGTGTTCCCTGTCAACACCACCGCCATGTGGTACTGCAACAAACAGGACTGGGTGTCGTCGTGGACCCTTTGTCAGGAGGCTCTGCGCCTCTGGCAATGGCTGGAACACCAGGGCGTAACCCTGGTGGTTCAACACCTGGCAGGTTCCCTGAATGCCACGGCGGACAAACTCAGCTGTCGGTGCATGATGGATCACGAATGGCGTCTGAACTCGGACGTGGTGCAAGGTCTCTTTCAGCAGTGGGGAGAGCCTTGGTTAGATCTATTCGCCACAGAAGAGAACGCGCAATGTCATCAGTTCTGCGCGTTGGAATTTCCAAGGCGGCACTCGCTCGGAGACGCTTTTCGACGCAAGTGGAGCTGCGGCCTGTTGTACGCCTTTCCGCCTATACCACTTCTGCCCAGAGTGCTGAAGAAGATCAGGCGCAACCGGGCCCAAGTCATCCTTGTGGCTCCGGACTGGGCTCGAAGATACTGGTATCCCGAGCTACTCAGCATGTCAGTCGATCCCCCGATTCGTCTTCCTCTTCAGGAGGACCATCTGCCGCAGCAGCAGGGGACGGTCCTCCACCCGAACCTGTCCAGTCTCCACCTCCATGCGTGGAGATTGAGCTTCGGCAGTTGAGGCCATTTGACTTGCCTCCTGAAGTCTGTGATGTGATTCTGGCAATCTGAAAGAGACACGTTAGTATTAGATTCCTTACCTTAGAATATCCCCAGGCGTCAGACTGGATCCGGAAACTTTTGCATGGCAGTACCCTTGCGCGTCGGTAGGCGTCGTCTGCGGCTCCGCGTCCGTCGTCGGCGTCGTGGGCGCCGTGATGACGTCGTCAGAGTACTTAGACGCCGCCTCCGCGTGCTGACGTCCGTTCTTCTTTTTTCCGCGCCAGCAAGCGCAGATCTGGAAAAAGCAGTAACCCATAGTCAATTTTTGACTAACTTTTTGGATCATTTTTGATCATTTCTCGAAGTCTACGACTCCGATCGGTGCCGTAGGGATGCCTGGCTGTAAACACTGCGAGGATTGATACCGCACGATGTCGGTCACGGATCCTCACCACCTGTGTCTAACTTGTCTAGGCGTCGACCACGACGACAAGGCCTGCTCCGACTGCCGGGCCCTCTCTTCGAAAGCCAGGCGGGAGCGGTCCCGCAGGCGACTCGAACTCCGGCAGTTGGTCCCGCGCCGCGAGAGGTCTCGGTCCCACGGGAGGTCGTGGGACAGGTCGCGGGCTCGGAGCCACCACAGTTCCGAGAGTAGGCCGCACTCCTCCAGGTCGAAGTCGTCGTCAGGTAAGAAGCACAAGAAGTCCAAGAGGCGTCATCGCTCCCCCCGACGCTCGTGCGATGCGGCCGGGGGTTCGGGTGACACCACCCACGCGGCTCCGTCAGAGTCGCGGGCGCTGCGTCCAGCTCCACACCCTACGGTCCCTGGGCTAGATGCGACGCCGGAGCAGATCGAGTGTTTCCTCATGGCCATGAGGAAACTCTCTCCTCCGACGGGCTCCGTGGCGCCTTCGGGCCCAGCGGACCCGTCTGGGGCCTCTAGCGGGTCGGGTGCTTCGGCCCCGACGCCGCCGACGCCTTCGGGCCTGGCGCCGCAGGGCCCCCCAATCCCGACGCCGCCGGTGCCTTCGGGCCTGGCGCCGCAGGGTCCAGCGGTCCCGGCGCCGCCGGCGCCTTCGGGCCCGGCGCCGCGGGACCCCCCTAGACCTTCTTCGGGACCTTACGACCTCCCCGGCGTCGGACCATCAGGTGTCGCCTCCGGCGTTGTGCTCGGGCGGCGCCGTCCCCGATACCTCCTTCGTTCCTGTTCCGACGTCGGGACGGCCCGATGGCCGCCGCTCCAGACGTCGTTTGGAGAGTTTCACTTCTATGAACAGGCCCCATTGGTTGAAAACCCTGAGTAGCAGGAGATGGGTGATGAAGGGGATTGGGTGGGGTCTGAGGACCCTCTGACCCGAGAGTCTCAGTCTCATGAGGACTGGGCAGGAGACCTTGGGGCGGCCAGTGGTCTGGACACCTCTCCAGACACTGGTTTTGTCTCCCCTCCTTCCGTGGCTTCCGAGGAGGGGGCAACCTACAGTGTGGTGTTGATGAGGGCTGCCAAGGCCTTGGGCCTTGAGCTCCCCGTCGCGGCCGTGAGGACTAACCTCCTCACTAAGGTCCTTAAACCGCAGTCAAGCTCGGCCGAGCCTCTGCTGCCCTTTAATGAGGCCTTGACCGACGTTCTTCTGGGCACTTGGTCCAAGCCCGCTACGGGTTCGCCCGTAGATAGGAACATGGCCAGACGCCACCGCCCAGCCCCGGGCGACCCATGTTTCCTGTCCACCCATCCCACCCCTGAGAGCCTGGTCATCCAGGCCTCCAATTCCCAGACCGCAGTCCCGGCGGCGCCGCCGGACAGGGAATCCAAGAGGTACGAGCAGTACGGTAAAAAGATCTTCTCGTCCCTTAGTCTGGGTCTGCGGTCTTCCAATACCGCATGCCTCTTGGGCCGCTACACCCACTCTCTGTGGGATACGGTTGCGGAAGTGCTGCCAGAGTGTCCGTTGGAGGTACGGGCCAAACTCGGCCAAGCCCTTGTGGAGGGCCGGGATGCAGCCAAATATTCTATCCGGTGTGGGCTGGATACCACCGACTCACTAGGTAGAGCGATGGCAACGACGGTGGCGGTCAGACGCTACGCCTGGTTGAGGTCCGCCAACTTTTCGGCCGATGTCCAAAACACTCTGATGGACATGCCGTTTGATGGCCGTCGCCTCTTTGGCGACAAGGCAGACCATGCGCTTGAGCGCTTTAAGGACTCCAGGGCTACGGCCAAGTCCTTGGGCCTCTCGGCCCCACGCCAGCAATCGGCTGCCTTTCACTCCTTTCGTTGCCACGGAAGGGGTGTACCCACACGTGCTGCCAGCCACGCTCCGCAAGGTAATACCCTATGCGGTGGCGGCCGTGGAACCGCCGTCCCGGCGGTAGGGGACAACGGCGAGGTCAGTCCACACCTTCCCCCGCAGCATCCGCCTCAAAACCCTCCTAGTCCGTGCTTTCAGGCCCATGTGACGCCATTGGGGGGCAGGGTTCGCCATCACCACCTCCACTGGTGCACTGTCACTTCGGACAGGTGGGTGCTGCAAATAGTCCAAAGGGGCTACTCCCTCCCCTTCGAGGCGACTCCTCCAGCCATGCCACCGCAGAACCACCGTGTATCGGGGGATCATTTGTGACTTCTGCAGGAGGAAGTTACGGCCCTCTTGGCCAAGGGGGCCATCGAGCACGTTCCTGGGCCAGAAGTAGGATGTGGTTGCTACTCCCACTACTGTCTGGTACCCAAGAAGGGCAAGGGGGGCCTACGCCCTATCTTTTTTTTTTTTTTTTTTTTTTAAACCTTTATTGTACAGAGAAGGCTCACAAATACGGGCCTACAACCCAGCGGGCCGGCCACCACAAGTAAGGAACATCTTCAACAGTACAGAAGCACATACAGAATATCACAACAAACCATACAGGAAACAAAGGCTAAAAGCCATAGAGCAACCAGCAGGGACAGGATACGAGAAGGTTGATTTTCTAATAGAAGAACGGGAATAACAGGATAAAGACAGGTAGTAAGTCTCGAAGGGCCGTGGTGGGCCGCGAACAAGCAGCAATATGATATACAGGATAAAGCAACAATGACAAATACGTATCGGTAAAGGCAGGATGGGAGTCCCGCCGTAAGAGGCAATGGAGTCCGCTGTCCAGCGCCCACCCACCACAGCAGGAACATATCACAACAAACAGAGTTAAAAAAAGCTTATCATATAAAGCCCTCCGTCACACAACCCAGGGGAAAAGGACAGAACCCCCCCACGAAAGGGGGGAGGAAGGGAGGGAAAAGGGGGAGAAAGGGACAAAAGGAGAAGAGAAGAACGCCGCCTCAAGCATGCGCCCCGTGGCAAACGAAGCAGGAAACCACAAATCAATATACGGAACCGGTAGCAACCGGAGCAAAACTACGTATTGAGCCAAAGTCACAGTAAGACCGAAAGGCCCGTGCATCAAAAATAACCCCCCCCAGGGGGATACATGCTGAGACCGCGTCCCGAAAAAGAGGACACATAAGAGCCATAGAACCAAAAAAGGGAGAAAAATGGGGGGGAACCCCCCCCCCCCCAAAAGACAGACCCCCCCCCCCCACCCCGCAAGCCCACCCTGCACCCCTGCAGAAGGCTATGGCCTACCCCCCAGCAGCGTGCCTGTCGCCCTAATCAGAACCCGAAATATAGAAGAGCAGAGGCAAGACGGAACCATAAAGACAAAAAGGGGAAAAGAAGGGATAAGGGAGGAAAGAACACGGGAGAGGGCCATAAGACAGAATCGTCGGCTCCCACCCTCCCGTCCGAAACAACAGAGCCCTCGGGAAGACAAAAGTTCTAAGGATACATTCCAGGAACACGACAAAAAGCCGACATGGTCATACCGTTACAGGCCGATCATCCAACCAGTACAAGACAACAGTCCAAAAAGGCAAGATCGTCTCATCCCTGTCCTTGTTTTTCCAATTCTGTAGCAGTCCGCCTCACGATGAACCGGACCACGAGGAACAGGAGGCAGAGAACAGGGAGGTCAAATGTCAATCCGCATAAGATGTTTCGAGTACAACTCGGAGGACCCGGAACAGTCAGAGACCATTGAACACAAAGCGGGCACAGTTCCGAAGACAATCTGAGGAAAACCGACCCAGCGGAGTCAGCACAGGATATACGGCCGGCCATTCGAGGCGATGAAGGACAGGAAGAACCATCGAGATCGGTCCGGACAGGACCCGGCCCACCGACCCACAGCACAGGTGAGGACACAGCACGATGAAGGGCAGCGGGACCCCGCACATCCACAGAAACGGCAGCCACCGGGCCCATGATTTCCAGGACAGGTCTAGCCGCACCAAGCAGTGACGGAGCCGCACACGCAGGGGGGGGCTCAGACGGCCCAGCAAAACGAGCCTCCTCCAGGGTAACGGCGGGTGCGGTCACAGGAGCACCCCAGGAGCGCAGGGCGGCGAGGATGTCGGCAAGTGTAGGAAGACCTTTACAGTATCCGGCTTCCGTGCCAGACAGTGGGCCACCACCGCCCATCTCGGCACGGCTGAGATATATCAGGTCGACCGCCATCTTGGAAGCCCGGCGGGGACGCAGCGATCCCCGACCCCCGTCCGGGCCACAGCAAGGCAAACGGAGGTCAGCCAACCATCAGCAGAGGCAAGTCCAGAGCAGGAAGGGGGGCCACCAGAAGAAGGAGGATCGCCGGCTCCCCAATGCCACCGGCCCCGTTCTCCGAGTCCGGGCGGAGGGACTCAAAATGGCCGGACCGGAGAACAAAGGGGGGGGGACAAGCCACATATACGGTCAGCCCTGTCAACGGAAGGCAGCGCCTCCACTCCAGGCCGCGGGACCGCCGGACCAGGCCAGAAAGCCGCAACCGGCCTATCTGCACAACCGCCTCGTCGGCCGAGCCCACTGCGCCATCAAGGGCCGGCCATAGCGCTCCGCCCCGTCCGGGCGCCGCCGAGGAAACTCAGGCCAGCCCGCTCCGGAGGCCCCGAAGCGAGCGAGGGCACAATTCCGGATCCACGGCACCCAGAGACAACCGGAGCAGACGGTAAGTGTCTGTAAATCGCCTTAGATCCACAGCGCAGCAAAAAAATTTCTTCCCGGGGCAGGATAAAGGCAGGATTTATGTTTCGAACAGGAAAGTAGACGGAGCCGAGCTAAAACGCGGCCATCTCGGACGCGAGCTTGGCTCCTCCCTACGCCCTATCTTGGACCTAAGGAACGTCAACGGCTTCCTCCGGAAGGAGAAGTTCAAAATGCTGACACTGGCTCAGGTCCTAGCTGCCCTGGACCCAGGAGACTGGATGGAAGCGTTGGACTTGCAGGACGCTTATTTCCACATCCCCGTCCTGCCGGCCCACCGGCGCTACCTGCGGTTCACTGTTGGCCACGAGCACTTTCAGTATACCGTGCTCCCCTTTGGCCTTACCAGCGCCCCAAGGGTGTTCACAAAGGTGATGGCGGTGGTCGCAGCTCATCTGCGCAGGTTAGGGGTTTCAGTCTTCCCCTACCTCGACGACTGGTTGTTGAAGGCGGGCTTGCCCCAGACAGTCGTCAGCCACCTCCAGACTATGGCAGATCTCCTGCACAGGCTGGGGTTCTCCATCAATGTGCCGAAGTCACACCTGTGCCCCTCTCAGAAGCTCCTTTTCATCGGAGCGGTTCTCGACTAGGCGCGGTTTCGGGTTTATCCACCCGAACAGCGGGTCCGGGATATTCAGGCTCTGATTCCCATCTTTCGGCCGTTATCCCGGGTCTCGGTCAGGTTGACGCTGCGGCTTCTGAGGCTGATGGCCTCCTGCATCCTACTGGTGCATCACGCCAGGTGGCGGATGCGGGCTCTGCAGTGGGACCTGAAGTTTCAGTGGGCCCAGCATCAGGGTAACCTGTCCGACCACGTCCTGATCTCGGAGGGCACTGCGAGACAGCTGCAGTGGTGGCTCACAGACCGCGATTGGGTCGGCGGCAGATCCCTCTCCCTTCCCCAACCGGAGCACGTAGTTGTGACGGACGCGTCCCTCCAGGGCTGGGGTGGCCACATGGGAGAGGCGGAGATCAGAGGCCTCTGGTCTCCGGCGGAGGCCCGGCTCCACATCAACCTGTTGGAGTTACGGGCGATTCGTCTAGCGCTGAAGGTATTCCTCCCCTCTGTCAGGGGGAGTGTAGTGCAGGTGTTCACGGACAACACCACCGCCATGTGGTACTGCAACAAACAGGGCGAGGTGGGGTCGTGGACCCTTTGCCAGGAGGCTCTGTGCCTCTGGCAATGGCAGGATTGCCAGGGCGTGACCCTGGTGGCTCAACACCTGGCAGGTTCTGTGAACGCCAGGACGGACGAGCTCAGCCGTCGGTGCATGATGGATCACGAATGGCGTCTGAACTCGGACGTGGCGCAAGGCCTCTTTCAGCAATGGGGAGAGCCTTTGTTAGATCTATTCGCCACCGAAGAGAACGCGCAATGTCATCAGTTCTGCGCGTTGGAATTTCCAAGGCGGCACTCGCTCGGAGACGCTTTTCGTCGCGAGTGGAGTTGCGGTCTGTTGTACGCCTTTCCGCCTATACCAATTCTGCCCAGAGTGCTGAAGAAGATCAAGCGCGACCGGGCCCAAGTCATCCTTTGGCTCCGGACTGGGCATGAAGGTACTGGTATCCAGAGCTACTCAGTATGTCAGTCGATCCCCCGGTTCGTCTGCCTCTTCAGGAGGACCTTCTGTCGCAGCAGCAGGGGACGGTCCTCCACCCGAACCTGTCCAGTCTCCACCTCCATGCTTGGAGATTGAGCCGCGACAGTTGAGGCCATTTGACTTGCCTCCTGAAGTCTGTAACGTCATTCTGGCAGCCAGGCGTCCCTCCACAAAGTCGGTATACGCCTGCAGGTGGAACTGATTTGTGGCATGGTGCACAGCAAAGGCTGTGGATCCTCTTGCTGCCCCTCTCTCTGAGGTTCTTCTCTTCCTTCTTTCTCTTGCCCAGCAGGGCTCTGCTCTGGGCACTATCAAGGGCTACCTTTCTGCCCTTTCAGCCTTTCTGAGGCTGCCTGATCAACCTTCTTTGTTCAAGTCCCCTATTGTAAGTAGATTTCACACACACATTCCCTCCTGTTCCGTTTGTGATGCCTCAGTGGGACTTGAACCTGGTTCTTACGTTTCTGATGAGCGCTCCTTTTGAGCCACTTCACAACTGTCCTCTCCGCCTTCTTACTCTGAAGACAGCATTCCTGGTTGCCATCACCTCTGCCAGGAGAGTGAGTGAGCTCCAGGCTCTTTCTTGTACTCCTCCTTTCCTTTCTGTCCATCCGGACAAAGTGGTGTTGCGTACTAAGCCATCTTTCCTGCCCAAGGTTGTCACGGCCTTCCACATCGGGCAGTCTATCATCTTGCCAACCTTCTTCCCGCCACCCCATCCCTCTAAAGAGGAAGAGCGGCTCCACCGTCTGGACCCAAAATGTGCGCTCTCATTTTACTTGGATCGCACACGCCAGTTCCGGGTGGATGACCAACTCTTTGTTGGTTATGTGGGCACTAAGAAGGGACGGGCGGTGCACAAACGGACCATCTCTCGGTGGATCATCTTGTGTATCCAGGTATGCTACTCCTTGGCTAGGAAGGAGCCCCCTGTTGGCTTACTCCACCCGAGCCACGGCGACTACAACTGCCCTGGGCCGGGGAGTGCCCTTACAAGACATCTGTCAGGCAGCTACGTGGGCCTCGCTGCACACGTTTGCAAGACACTACTGCCTCGACAGCCGAGTCCGGAGGGATGGCTTCTTTGGCCGTTCTGTCCTCCAGGACTTTCTGGTGTGATTATTGGTTCGCAGACCCACCACCGGGGTTGGTATTGCTGGGGTATCTATTCTAAGGTAAGGAATCTAATACTAACGTGTCTCTTTCAGATGCACAAGTTACTACTTGTGTAATGATATATCTGTAAGAGACATTAGTTAGTATTAGATTCCTTACCGACCCACCCATCCTCCCCATTCTGCGGACCGATATCTAGGGTTAGGGTTACCCCATTCAGGGCCCTAGTTTCAATGGCACCAGTGTGGGTTTTTAACATGGCTCTGCGTTTCTGGCGCGGAAAAGCTGTGTCTAAGAACTGACGTCAGCACACGGAGGCGGCGTCTAAGTACTCTGACGACGGCATCACGACGCCGACGACGGACGCGGAGCCGCAGACGACGCCTACCGCGCGCAAGGGTACTGCTACGCAAAAGTTTGCGGATCCAGTCTGACGCCTGGGGATATTCTAAGGTAAGGAATCTAATACTAACTAATGTCTCTTACAGATATATCGTTACACAAGTAGTAACTTGTGCGCCAGGCGTCCCTCCACAAAATCGGCATACGCCTGTAGGTGGAACAAATTTGTGGCATGGTGCACAGCAAAGGCTGTGGATCCCTTTTCTGCCCCCCTTTCAGAGGTTCTCCTCTTTCTTCTTTCTCTTGCTCAGCAGGACTCTGCTCTGGGCACTATCAAGGGCTACCTCTCTGCCATTTCCGCCTTCTTAAGGCTTCCTGATCAGCCTTCTCTTTTCAAGTCCCCTGTTGTAAATAGATTCTTAAAGGGCATCACTCACATGTGTCCTCCTGTTCCTTTCGTTATGCCTCAGTGGGACTTGAACCTTGTTCTGACCTATTTGATGTGCGCTCCTTTCGATCCACTTCATAATTGCCCTCTTCGTCTTCTAACTCTTAAGACTGCATTCCTGGTTGCCTTCACCTCTGCCAGGAGAGTGAAAGAGCTCCAGACTCTATCTTCTAAACCTCCTTTCCTTTCTGTCCATCTGGACAAGGTTGTTTTGAGAACGCGTCCCTCTTTCCTGTCCAAGGTAGTCACAGCCTTCCACATCGGGCAGTCCATCACCTTGCCCACTTTTTTTCCGCCTCCGCATCCCTCGAAAGTGGATGAGAGGCTCCACCGTCTGGACCCAAAACGTGCGCTCTCATTCTACCTGGACCGCACACGCCAGTTCCGGGTGGTTGACCAGCTCTTTGTTGGTTACGTGGGCGCGAAGAAGGGACGGGCGGTGCACAAACGGACCATCTCTCTGTGGGTCTCTTGTGCATCAAGGTTTGCTACCCCTTGGCTAAACAGGAGCCTCCTGTTGGGCTGCGGGCCCATTCCACTCGGGCCACGGCGGCTACTACTGCCCTGGGCTGGGGAGTCCCCTTGCAGGACATCTGTCAGGCAGCTACGTGGGCCTCGCTGCACACGTTCGCTTGACACTACTGCCTGGACAGCCATGTCCGGAGAGATGGCTTTTTCGGCCCTTCCTTTCTCCAGGACTGTCTGGTGTGATTATTGGTTTGCAGACCCACCACCGGGGTTGGTATTGCTGGGGTATCTATTCTAAGGTAAGGAATCTAATACTAACCTGTTCCTTTCAGATGCACAAGTTACTTGCCTCCGGTAACGATATATTTGTAAGAAACAGTAGTTAGTATTAGATTCCTTACCGACGCACCCATCCTCCACGTTCTGCGAACCGATATCTAGGGTTAAGGTCATCCCTTTCAGGGCCCTAGTTTCATGGCACCAGTGTTGGTTTTTATCATGGCTCTGCGTTTTCTGGTGTATAAGAACTGACGTCAGCGTGCGAGGGCGGCGTCTAAGTACTCCGACGACGTCATCACGTCGCTTACGGCCGCGGACGACGCCTACCGACGCGCAGGGGTACTACTCCGCAAAAATTTCCGGATCCAGCCTGATGCCTGGGGATATTCTAAGGTAAGGAATCTAATACTAACTACTGTTTCTTACAGATATATTGTTACCGAAGGTAAGTAACTTGTGCATCTGTAATAAACATTAGTTAGTTATAGATTCCTTATCGCCCCACCCATCCTCCCCTTTCTGCGTACTTATTTCTAGGGTTAAGGACATCCATTCAGGGCCCTAGTTTTGTGCACCAGTGTTCAGTGTCTTGCATGGCTCTGCCTTTCTGGCGTGGAAAGTCGTGTACAGAACTGACGTCCGCGCGCGAGGGCAGCGTCTAAGGAGCTGCCGCGATGTCATCCTGGCGATCACAACGCCAAAGACGGACGCGGAGCCGACCGATGCCACCTTCCAACGCGCAGAGGTACTGCTGAGGGAAACACTTTACTGATCCAGTTTGACTCCTGGGCGTAATTCTAAGGTAAGGAATCGATAATGAACTAATGTTTCTTACAGATATATCGTTACCGAAGGTAAGTAACTTGTTCTGTAGGTTGAATTGATATTCCTAGGGCAGTATTTCTTTAACAGAGACACAATATTTCTGATATTGTGTTTATGATGGGCTTTATCTCTACTTTGTCTCAAAGTTGTTTATTGAATTTAGTTGTTAAAAAAAATGTTGTATACACATTTAAGATTCCAACTTAAAACATGTTTTTAATGAGGTGCATTTTTTTAAAGCAATGCAGTACTATTGCACTGTCAGCACTGTTGAAAATTAGGTCATATGTTATTACCTTAGTGTCCATGTTGATGTGCCATGTTATGAAAGCCACTACAATGATTGTTTGTTACATCTTTAAACAACCTATTTAATATATTTTGTCTGTAAATCAACATTTTAAATATAGTTTACTACTACATCAAGTAAACTACCCTACTAAGCAAATTTTTATTACAAATTTTATTGGCAACCATCACCATTATATATTAAAATGTATTTGATTCTTTGTAGAGTAATTTAGACTAACTCTTAATTATAATTGGATAGTAACAGTTAATGAAGTATCCCTCACCTTAGTGTATAGTTCTCATTAAATTAAGCCCCTTAGCCTAAATGAATTGCGTTCAATCAAACAAGTATCCACTATTTATGTTTTCGTGATCTTTATATGCCTTCCCAAATTTAATTTTCTTTTAATTGCAGTAACACTGCTTTTTGGCTCTCATGAAAATGGCTTCTACCCAATCTGGCGGCTCAAAGCATAGTGCCTAATATACAAACAATTCACTCACTTTCTCGCCCAGGAACTTAAGTCCTAATTTCATCTAAACAAAGGGTCAGTGTGCTCATCTGGCCCGTTATAGGCTTCTGTAAAGACTGTGCTAATGGGAATAGGCAGCTCCTATTTAAGAGGTAAATAGGGGGAGAAATACTGGCAGATATCAAATCCAGAAGACAGTATTATGGCCCTAGAGGGTAACAACCAAGGTCATCAAACTGAGCAGGTACAAAACTGCCTGGCCCTTGAGAAGGCATCTATCTGACAGCTGTCTTGAAGAGGATCACCAGTGTTGGACTGTGCACTGCCAGGACAAGAACTAGCCATCTGTTTACAGGCTAGATTAGTGTGACGTTTGAGCTAAACAAAAGGTCACCAGTTAAACATCCAATCAAGCATTCAGAGCAGGACTACAACTACTATGGCTGAGTCTCATCTAAGGTGGCATGGTAGGCAAAAATTGATGGGTTTGAATGCTACTCGGGTGACTGTCAGTGGTTAGACTATTTGCAGAAACCCACCCATCACTTTTTGGTTATTTGGTATAACTCCCAAAGTGCCAAGGGTATGTCGAGACTTAGTAACGTTACACACTGTGCCACTGGAACTAAGCTGCACCCAACAGAAGAGGCCGAACTAGGCTGAAACTATTCTTGGGTTTCATGTGTTCCCGGAGGACCTGGCTTGGCAGTTGAGGCTGGTCTGTTCCTACTGGAGCAGGACCAAGTCTGATCTGCACAAGGCTAAGTCTAATCTGAAGTGGCATGGTGGACAAATAATTATGGTTTGGAATGCTATCCTGAGAAATAGTTAGGTTATTTGCAAACATTCCTCTCATCACTTTTTGTGTGTTTAATGGCACGCACACATTTGCCATGTTTTGGGGATTCCCATCAAAATATTCAGATGTTCGTAAAAGGCCAAAACAGCCTCCTTTTACCAGTCTGCCTACTGGCCAATCGATAAAACCTAATGGCCATCATCACAATGAGTTCTGGACAAGTGATTTGAGGAGCTGGACTGATGCAGACTTCTAGCTGCAGATTCCTTACCTTAGAATAATCCCCAGGTGGTAGACTAGATACGGAAACGTTTTCTGAGCAGTACGTCTGCGTGCCGGTAGGTGGCATCATTTGGCTCTGCGTGGCGTGGGCCGCGTTGTCAATGGTAAGGTAGGTAAGTATACTTGTAAAGCGCACTGTTACTCCATCTCGGAGTATCCTGGCGCTGTATACCGCTGGGGAACCCGTCCTGGCTTTCCCTGTGAGATGGTCCTTCCTGGGCACCTCCAAGGTGAAGCCAGGCATCCCCGGCGTTGATGGGGCCGTTGTGGAGATTAAGCAAGCTATTGCCCAGAGTTGCAGAGTGGGACCCATGGTTAGTGTAGGCACCTCGGCGAGAATTATCGAGTCCGCGGACATTGACCTAAGACCCTGCCGCGTCGGGAATTGAACCCTGGTCCCGGGCCGATCTCTGCTTCAGTCCCGGGCTGATCAATGCTTGAAGTGACATGTGTGGGGCCTATGTAGGCGCCACCTCAGCATGCCGGCGTCAGTTCTTTTTTTCCACGCCAGTCTGCGCAGATCCGGAGATAGCTGCCTCCAGTCATTTGACTGACTTTTTTAGACTTTTGGTCGAAGTCTTTTTTTTAAACTTCTTCTGATGTGGCATGATGTCAATTAGGAAGACCAACTTCAAGCCCTGTGACACTGTCACCAACAGATGCACACCTTCTTTGCCTCTGGTGCCTCAAGCGTGACTACGAAGCGAAGTCCTGCGTCGACTGCCGTGCCATGCACCCCAAGGCCACGAGGGAGCACCCTCAAACTCCTTGCAGCTCGATATGAACCACCGCAATGGTTTTGATCCCAGTTGAGAGGAAGGTCCCAGGATCGGTCGAGGAGCCCCAAGATCTTGGTCATATTTGAAGTAGTCTTCCTGTAAGTCCCACAAGTGAAAGAAAAAAAAGAAGTCTGAGAGGTCTTCGACTTCGCCCCATCCGTTGGTGTCATCCAATGAGACTAGGGAGCTTCGTCATTCGAGGCCTGACTCCGTGGTTGAGCCTGTCCCTGGGGTGGTTCCAGCCTCCCCGAATTTCCAGGAGCTGGAGAGACCTCCGCCTAACTTGGTGAGTTCAGTGAGGCCATGCACCTCATATTTGGGTGGCCTGTTCCCACTGGCATGCCTTTGGGCCCTGCGGGTTCGGGAGAGGCCCTACTGGTTCCCCACCTGCAGATCCATCCCCTGCTCCTGTTGGGCCCTTTGATTTCACAGATGGATTTGGACCGGTGCCGGTGGTACTACCTCAACATTCCCCGGCGCTGGTCCCAAAGTAGACAGTGCCGGTCAATTTTGATCCCCTAACTCCGACATGGAGCCTGAGTGGTGTTGTCTGATGTCGGCTCCAGGGCTGACTGGAGCCATGCGTTTCAGGCCGGAGCCCAAGTCATATTCCTAAAGGCTGGGAATCTGGATGATTGGAAGCGGCCGCTGTACCCTGAAGAATATCAACCCCAAGACCCTAACATGGACTGGTGTGAGGAATAGGCGGACGCCTGCAGACTTGACACCTCTCCAAGTACTGGCATGGTCTGTCTACCTTCCGTGGCTACAGAGGAGGGAACCACATTATCAGGTGTGGCAAGAGCAGAGACAGTGTGTTGACCCTCCTGAGCACCCGCCTCGTTGGGATCTGAACAGACTCACTTTCTGACAAGGTACAATAACCCTTGTTGTCATGTTCAATGACTTTTGCCTTACGACAATCGGTAACTAAAGCGGCCAGAACCTAAGATGGCGGCTGAAATGTTTAGAAAGTGCTTTACCTTTCCATATGGAGATGCACTCCAAAAGATTGGCAACTCCTGCAAGTTTTAATAGTAAGGCTGTCTGCTGCCTATAAAGAACGTTTCTGCGCACAATAATTTCCACCAGCACGGTAATCTTCCTCACAGCGGGACCTAGCCCTAAGATGGCGCCCATGGTCTAATATCAGCAAAATCAATTTGCTGCGACATTGAGCAAATTTCTACCCTTTCTGCTGCACCAAGCCGGGGGACACTTTACCAATACTGCCAGAATCACCGCTGCATCTTCGTCGGATGAAGTAACACGGTGATTCATAATGGCGGATTACGGGAGACATCAATAGAACCAGCACTGAAGGTACTGAATAACAACCGGATTGCCCTCCTGAGCGCCCACTTTGTAAGGTTTTACCGACCTTTTTTTTTCGACCATGCTTAATTACTTTCTTTACCATGACCAGTGTTTCCTGTTCTTTGCTGCAATCATCAATTAAAGTGGCCTGACCCCAAGATGAGTCAAGTTGGCCGAAGGGTAGGAGCTCTCCCCTGCAGTTCTCGGGTCAGGGATTACCAAATCGATAAAAATCATTCTGCATACCCGACCATCCACCTCCAATCTACAAACAACCTAACTCCTCTAGCATCGGAACACTACTATAGAGTATCTTATCGCCAGAGACTACCCCTGGCGACCCAACGCTCCCTCGCCGCTCTTTGCCAGAACTGGGCCCTCTGAGCCGTCCTCAGGCGACTTGACGCTCCTGCCTCCATGAACGTGCCCGATGCCAAAGCACTCCTTCCCCTCTTGTTGAGAAGGGATCCAGCATTTATGGCCTTGAGTCTCAGGGACCCCTCTGAGAGAGTCTACAGTGATAAGGGAGTCACACATAGCAGAGGATTGGTAATGTTCCCAGCACCGCTGGGAGCACAGCACTGTACACCGTCCACCAGCCGGACGTCAGACATTGTTTTTGTTTTTTCCTCGTCGCCGGTTGTGTTCCCCACCCCCTCCCCTACCTCTTCCCTTCCTCACTCTTTATCTACCTCCCCTCTCCCTTTCCTCTCTCCCCTGAATTTCTCTCCCCATGCCTGCTTTTTTTCCCTTGTCCTGAGCCATGCTTCTATATCTCATGTAACTATGCTCTTGAAACTGATGTAACTTTGTAACTATCCTTCCTCATGTAAAGCGCTCTGATACCTCTGGGTCTAGCCAGTGCTGTATAAAACTTTTCAAACAAATGAAATAAACCTCCTTTGCTATGGTGGTGAGAAGGGCGGGGAGATTCTGGACCTTAGCCTATTTCAGTGGCAAACAAGACTAACGTCTTGACAGAGGTGTTTCACCCCAGAGTGACTGATTACACCCAGATTTTAGATGTCCATTCAAATTCAAATGTACTACGCACAAGGTTTCCCCGTTCTGAGACCTGAGGAGATCCTGTAGTGGTTTAGGGTTGAACTGAGTTGGCAAATTTAAGCCTCTGGAGAGCAAAACAATATTTACCTAGAGAACGGACACTAAATACCAAAATGACCCTGTTTAATAATATTATTGCTTACTCTCCATTGGCATTTGGTATGTAATTTGTGTATGGACTGAACAAGTTACTTAACTTCGGAAATGCCTTATCTGGTAGAGACTCTATCAAACTACAGTTTGCTTACGTTAGAATTATCCCCAGCCATCCGAAAGGATCTGGAAATCTTTCGAGAGCAGTACCCCTGCACCCTGGTAGGTGGTGTTGTTTAGCTCTGCGTTGTTGTTCACACCAGAGTTCAGAGCTTGGAGGAGCATTGACACGCATCTTCTAAAAACACACCTATCTTCTACCACACCAGACCCCGATATTGCTTCCAATAACTACTCAGAATGGCTTCATAATGCGTTTAGCTCCTTAGTACCACTCAAGAATGTCTCCAAAAACAGAAGTGCTCCTTCCGCCCCTTGGTTCTCAGAGACGCTCAGTCTTGAGAAACAACGCTGCAGAAACCTAGAAAGACGTTTGCGCAAAAACTACGACAACGGTGAAAAAACAGTATATAAGGATGCAATAGCTAAATATAAACATCTCATCATTGCAGAGAACAGCAAATTCTATCTTAAACAAATAGAAACTGCCCAAGACTCAGTCAAACAGTTGTTTCAGGTGCTAACCAAATTATAAGGGCCAGCGAAAAACTCACCTATAGACGCCACCTAAATACTCTGCAATTCTCTTGCTAACTTCTTCGAAGATAAGGTCAATCAAATCTACTCCAACTTACCAGCCCATGTCAAAGCCGACCATCATACTTGTAACATCAGCACTGATACAACAAACCCTATCTTCTCTGAATTCAGTCAGTTTTCACTCGAGCAGATAACAGAACTAATTTCTACCATTAAATCTGGATCCTCGCACAACCCTTTGCCCCCCTTCCATTTTAAAACGTATTCCCGACTCTATAGGCCCCATCCTAACCAACATCTGCAACTCAATGTTCCATAAAGGAACCTACCCTTCAACTTAGAAAAAGGCCATTATTAAACCTCTGCTAAAAAAGTATATCCTCGACCCCACAGAATCCAAAAACTATAGACCTATTGCATGTCTCCCTTTTCCATCAAATTTTTTTGAAAAAATCATGAACACTCAATTATCACAGTTCATCGATGACAACAACCTTTTGGATGGCACACAATTTGTTTTTAGGAAGGGTCACGGTACCGAGACGGCCCTCATCAAAGCTTCTGATGAAATCAGGAGAGTACTAGACCAAGGCGGCGCTGCAGTCCTGGTGCTATTGGACTTATCAGTAGGCTTTGACACAGTCGATCACACTACCCTGATCGACCATGTCTCTTCCATCTGCATTAGGCACAGAGCCAAGGCCCTCTTAACCTCCTTTCTCGCCAACCACACCCAGTCAGTTAAACTCGGCGACTTCTGCTCTCCATCATTTACCCTGTCCTGTGGTGTGCCTCAAGGCTCGTCCCTTATTAAGTCCGACCTTATTTAACATCTGTGTTTCGGACTTGGCCAGGGTCATCAAAGCACACAGGATGAGATTTACCTCATACGCCGACGATACACAACTGGTGCTTGCAGTACACAATGATGGAGGAGCAGTTGCTGCCAGTTTCTAAGAGGGAATGCTAGCCATCAGCTCATGGATGGCAAACAATTGCCTAAAGTTAAACTCCGATAAAACGGAGGTAATGATTTTTGGCAACCTAGCCCCTGGCTGGTCTCCCACATGGTGGCCATCTAAGATGGGATCCCCTCCTTCCCCTGTCACAAAGGTCAGAAACCTGGGTGTAATATTTGATGACAAGTTGTCTTTCATACACCATGCCAAAGCAGTTGTCTCCTCATCCTTCTACATTCTTAAGATGATAATGAAACTCCTACTATTTCTCCACCCTAGCGCCTACAAGACACTGGTAATTTCAAAAGTCGACTACTGTAATGGACTCTTATTAAACACCCAGGAAAAAGGCCTCAACAAGCTAAAACTAGTTCAGAGTTCGGCCGCCAGGATTCTGTCCGGCACTCCTACGTTCAAGCCTATTTCCAGAGTAGTGTGACAGCTTCACTGGCTGTCTATCAGAAGTCGAACTAAATTTAAAGCACTATGCATTGCATACAAAGCAATCCACAACACAGGACCCGAGTTCCTAAAGAAAGTACTCAGACCATACACTCCCAATAGACCCTTGTGCTCCTCTTCGGCCCACTTCCTGAGTATTCCCTGGACAAAGAAAACATCATGGGGTTGATAGACCATTCACAGTCGCCATCGCTAGACTGTGGAATACTCTCCCCTTCCATATTAAAATTAGTCACACCCTGCTAGCTTTCAGGAAACAGGTAAAAACCTGGCTTTTCAACCAGTAGTCTTCAGTTCCAGCTCCGTTCCTTTTTTTTTACTCCACAGCGCCGAGACACCCCAGAGTATTTGTGCGCTATATAAGTCGCTCATATTAAAAAAAACAAAAAAAAACTCAGTTTCTTTCTGTTCACAACTTTCCAAGCCAGGAGTAAGGAGCCACAAAGAACAGTAAGCACTGGTGTGGGAAAACTAGGGCCCTGAAAGGGGAACAGCCCTGTCACTAGAAAACCATTCGCAGAGTGGGGAGTGTGAGAAGTTGGCCTGGTATATGATGTTCACTATTCTAGTGAGCACCTTGCACCAGTCCAAACAACCCTTATGGTGATGGTTGTAAAGTCAACCTTATAGACCAGATATCCTAGGGGTAGCATGGACAAAAGCAGTCTTAGGCTAAACTCAAGAGGGCATGTGAAGCCAGCTGTTTTACCATATGCAATCCTTTTAATACCAAATGAAAGGACACCACACAGGTTATATATTCAAAATATATATGTATTTATTTCTAAATCAATCCTCTGAACTCTTTATGAGGACAGAGGCACAAGCGCATAACAAGTAACTCAATATAACATACAATAAGTTGCACAAATATGGATAGGCCCTGGTGGCCCGCTAAACCATATACTAAAATAGTGGTATAAGAACCACATCACGAACTATGGAAATGCCTAGGGCCTTGGGAATCACTGGGGCTACACTGGATTAACAGTTGTTAGGGAGCAGGAGGCCCACGGGATGCGTGTGTAGTGTCTAGTTGCGCACCCGTTCACACATAGAAGTCAATGGGTGCGTAAAGCTACAAAGTTTTAAAGAATTAGGAGTCTTCCGACTGGACTAGGAACTAACCACTTGAAACTAGGACACTAGGAGAGTTAATCTTCACAGAAGCACCGCAGTACTTGCATTACCTCACCCACAGAAAGCGGGTGCATAGGTCCCAACGTGTGTCGGGTTTCGTCGTGGAGTTCTATGGAGCCTTGGAGAAAAGATGCTGCAGGCGACCAGGAGAGAAGTGTCCGGTTGGATCCAAGGGCGGATCGAGGATGAAGAGTACCTAAAAGCAGAGAGGACAGAGTCTGGGTCACTAGCCAGTGGCCAGGAAGGAACCAGGCGACGTCGGGAAGCAATCAGGGGATGTCGTGAAGCTTGTCTCTGCAGCCACGTGGACCAGGAGGTGTCGACGATGACCAGGAGCTGGATACGGACTGTCCCACAAAGGCTCTCGCTGTTGGCGGTGTCGGTGCTCGATTCGGAGTCAACAGGCCTTGGCAAATGCAACCCACGGAGGAATCGACAATGGCTTCTTACTCAGGCCAGCAAGGACTGAGGGGCTTCTCCTTCGCAGGGAAGCAGGGGCCAGTCTGGAGCAACCAGACCAGTGGTGTAGATTTCGGGTTTCGTCGTCACAGAGGCCACTAGCCAACGGGCAAGTGACCGGACAGACGTGTCGAGCAGGAAAATGTAAAAGGGCCCCACGCAGCACTCGGTGAGTGTGGAGAGGTGATCTTTGGTGCAGTGGATGCTCGGGGCTGGGTCTTCTCAATCCCCAATGCACAACTTCGAGGGTGCCTCAGAAGCTGCACGGAAAGCGTTTCGCTGGCCTTCCAAGATGGCCGGTCCCACGTCTCGCGTCGCCTCCACGGGTCTCAGCTTTGCTGTGGCTGTGGATCGGTCTGAAGGAAGTCTGGAAGTCCGGGTCTTGTCAGGCTCTGTGTTCGGGCTCCGGTGGGAGCAACGACAAAGCAAACCGTTGAGCGCTTGATGGTGCCTGCTTGCACAGGGTGGTCACTCCTTGACCACAAGGGAGATTCTTCAGTCTTCTACGTTGATTAGGATGTCGAAGGACCAGAGTTTCGTATCAGAGTTTCAGTCAGGATAAATCTAAAGTCTTGGGACTCAGCTCCTACCTATATACCAAATCTAGGGGCTGGATTGCCTGCTAGGTCCCTCCTATGGGTGGGACCCAGGAAGGGGGTGGTTACACCCCTTTCCCTTTGTCCAGTTTCGCGCCAGAGCTGGGGCTGGAGTGCCCCAGCACCGGTTTGAACTGGACTATGCATGGGACACCTTGTGTGCCCCAGGCAGTGTCTCATTTCATTCAGCCCTCCCTGCCCCAATACACTATAGTCTGTCTGGGGTGGTGCTAGCACCTCCCTGTGACAGAAAACCTATTGTCCAAGCCTCCCTCGCTGAAAGGACTCCCAGCAGCAGGAGGTCAGACTTGTGTCTGTGGCAGCAGCATCCATTTTGTGATGCTGAGGCTCTGGTTAACTTTAACCGGGATTAATGGAAGTAACATGTCTTCTCCCTCTAGAAGGGTGGAATGCTACCCCCGTCGCCAGAATTGGCGAGGGGGTAGTATTCCAAAGCGTATGACACCTTACATGACATGTTTTGATAAAGCCAAACCAGAGTTAGCATTTAACCGTGAGGTTCAAAATGCACTTAAGAGTATATGGTATGGCAATATCATAGAACAGCTATAAGGACATGGTTCCGAAAGCTGCAGACAGGCTCAGCTCATGCTAGAGCACCCTCTCACATAAAACCAAGCACTCTGCCTTCAGGATTGTTAAGGCCTGCCATAGGAGTGACTTATAGGTGCATATGTGTCTATATATAATGGTAGGTATCGGAATACTATACCTAAGCAAGCGGTGATTACACAACCTTGCCCCAGCTGAGTGATCAGCCAGTTGTGTCAGTTTAGATGGCCAGCCAGGGGTGGCAAAAGATATGCTGCAGCCCCTGGTAGGCCTTGGGTGCACCTATGCCCTGGGTACCTATAGTACACTCTACAGGGACTCATAAGAGTGACCCAAATCCCAATTGGTGATGTACCTAAAGTACATGGTGTGAATTTAGAGAGAGAACAGCAGGGCTGTGGGTCTGATTAGCAGGCCCACAGCCACATTAAGTCGAAAACCAGTGAAGCAAAAAGCAAAAAATGGGGTGACCATAGGAAAGCAGACCCTACTCTCCTACAGGGAGGATGGGTGGGTCGGTAGGGAATCTTCAGCTAGATAGAGTCTCTACCAAATAAGGCATTACTGAAGGTAAGTAACTTGTTCATCTGATAGCTGCAGATTCCTTACCTTAGACAAGGGAAAACAAGCAATACCTCCCAGGAGGTGGGTCTGCGAAACTGTTTCACGGTGGGCCAAAAGAGTAAAGTGCCCATTTGGACCGACCTGACTGTCTAGGCAGTAATGCTTCATTAACGTGTGTAGAGAAGCCCATGTTGCTGCCTAGCAAATGTTCAGACCAGGAACTCCCCATGCAAGAGCAGTGGTCGCAGCCTTAGTTCTGGTGGAGTGAGCACGCTATCAGGAGGGTTGCGTAGCAGATCATAATGCAGAGCACGATCCATCAGCAGACACACCCCACTAAGAGTTTGTTGTCTATGGAGAACTCTTTCCTGTGGTCAAAGTTAAACGAAAACACTCTTTTTGGGTCCAAATGATGAAGTTGCTCCTCTTCCTTAGAGGGATGTGGCAGAGCGTAAAAGAGTGGAAGGGTGATGGACTGGCCTACATGAAAAGGAGGGACAACTTTCGGCAGAAAGGAAGCTCTAGTGCTTAGAGCCAGCTTTTCTGGGTAGATGTTCAGGTACGGAGTCTGTGCCACTAGGGTGGCCGTCTTTATGGTAAGGAGCCTGAGGGGACAGTTGTGCAGTGGCTCAAAGGGAGCACACATCGGAAATGTAAGGAAGAGATTGAAGTCCCACTGAGGCATAATGAAGGGCATAGGTGGAAACATATTGCAAAACGTTCAATAATGTATTTATAACAGGGAATTTGAACAAGGATTGCTGATCTGGCAACCACAGAAAGATAGCCCTTTAAGGTGCCCAAAGCAGAGCCCATGCTGGGCAAGGGATAGGATAAAGAGAAGGGCCTGGGAGAGAGGAGCAGAAAGAGGGCCAACCTCTTTCTCTGCACACCATGGCACACACTTTCCCAAACCGCAGGCCTAGACAGGCTTGGTAGAGGGAGGCCTGGCTGCCAAGGTAACCCAGCGAATGCAGGAGGTCTGCGGTACTCTGGATGAGGTAGAGGAGTGCCTGGGGTGATCCTGTCTTTAACAGCCAATTCTCGAGATAAGGGCAGACTGGCACCCCTTATGTCCACAGATCAGCTGAAATCATCATCACCTTGGTGAACACCAGAGGGGCACTGGTAATTCCAAAAGAGAGTACAGCTAACTGGATGTACTCGTGGCCCCCCTTAAACCGCAGATAACGCCTGTGGGCAGGCGGGACAGGAATGTGGGAGTATGCGTCCTGCAAGTCTAATGCTAACAACCAGTCTCCAAGGTCCAGGGCAGACGGGACCTGAGCAAGCGTGAACATTTTGAATGTCTCTTTTTTTCAGTAGGAAATTTAGAGGGTGCAGACCTAGGACAAGATGAAGGCCTCCTTCCTTTGTGTGCAGCAGAAAGTAGCAGGAATAACAATCATGATCTACTTCTGGCATCAATATTCAAACTGTGGCTCCCTTGGCCAACAGAGCAACCCTTTCCTGGTTGAGCAAGTTGAGATGGTCCTCTGTTAGCCTGTTGCAAGTGGGTGGCATGTATGGATAGCAAGTCATTAAAGAGAGGGTGTAGCCCCTTCAGACAATCAGAAGAACCAAATGGTCTGATCTTAATGACCTCCAGTGAGGCATGTGATGGCGTATCCTGCCTTCCACTGGATGCCCATGATGGTAGGAGGGCAATCTAAAGTGGTTTGGAGGCTGCGACTGCTGGGGGGAGTGGACTGGCTCGACCTTTACCTGCCCGACCTACACGGTCTGTGGGTACCCCAACCACACAGATGCTGGGAAGCTTGCACGCTGCGGTGGCTGGCCAGGTAAAGACACGTCTGGAAACCCATTCCATGGCCAGAAAAAGAGCAAATGGTGGACTAGGGTTAGCGAGGGGCTATAGAAAGGCCCATAAGACCTGGCCATAGCTCTGCTATCCTTGAAGAACTACACTGTGGAGTCTGCCGTGTCTCCTTAGAAACAGGAGACAAAGAGCATGTTCATAAATGACGCTTATACATCCCCAGAAAAGCCAGTCGTGGTGCCGCAAGGTCAGTGATGAAGAAACCGTTCTGCCTAGTAAGTCAGTCGTCTCTAGCCCACATCGGACTGTGAACTTTACAGGCCTCTCTGTCGTCTGTAATAGCTTGGGAAAGTAGGGCCCGGGCCTCCTCCAAGACCAGGAGCAACACCTACGCAACTCAATCCCACAGTGCATGGGAGTAACAGCCTGAAAGGCTTGCAGTGTTTATGGACCACTGCACCAGTCTGGTAAACAAAAATATTTTCTTTTCTTAGGTATCCAGCCTATTGGATTCCCTATCCGGTTGGGTAGTAGGGAATTTGTCAGGATTTACACGTGATGCGAAAGCTTGGACCACCTAACTCTACGGTGTAGGATCCTGCATGAGGAAATTGGGGTCTCCTGGGGTGGGGCAGTGGTGGCTGGCAATCGTCCTGTTCACAGGAGCCCCTGTGCTGGGTTTAGACCAAGTCCCAAGCAGGACGTTTGTGAGAGCTTCATCTGAAAGAAACACGTTAGTGATAGATTCCTTACCTTAAAATTATCCCCAGGTGTCAGACTGGATCAGGAAAGTTTTTACCAGCAGCACCTGTGTCGAAAGGTGACGTTGTGCAGCCCCGCGTCAGTCGTCGGCATCGTGGTCACCGATATGACGTTGCGGCAGCTACTTAGATGCCGCACTCGCACGCTGAGGTCAGTTCTTTCTTTTCGCAGATCCGGAGAGAGTGGTACCCCCAATCACTTTTTTGACTGAGTTTTTTCGAGGCCTTTTGTCTCTATTTTCGAGTCGATAGACTCCTGCTGCGGTAGGGATGCCCGGCTTAAAGACCTGTGGGGACTGTCATCGCATGATGTCAGTGACGGACCCGCGCCGCGTGTGTCTTAAGTGCCTGGACGGCGACCACCACCCCAAGTCATGCGCCGACTGCCGGGCCATGGCGCCAAAGACTTTGCAAGTTCCTTGAAGTCTGGCAGTCTGCTCCGCGCCACTCAAGGCCCCGCTCCCGTGGGAGGTCTAGGGACCAGTCGTGTAGCCGCCACCATCGGTCATCGGGATCGAAGTCTTCGCACTCGGGGTCAGGTAAGACAAAGCCTTCCAAGAATTCGAAGAAGCGTCATCGTTCTCCGACTTTCCCTCACCCATCGTGCGACACCGCTGAGGTTGCGGGTGATGCCTCTCCCGTGGCTCCCGCGTAGACTACTCAGTGGCCACCAGCCTACCCTCCCTTCCCGGGTCCGTCTGCGACTCCGGCCCAGCTGCAGGAATTTCTGTCAGCCATGGCTCGCCTTTTGGGCCGGCTGGCCCGACTGGGGGTTCTAGCCCTTTACTGTCGGCGGCTCGGGCATCGTGTCAGCTCCGGCCCCCCCTGCTGCAGGACCCCCATGGATCCAAGCCTGGATCCCCATTGATGCCAATTGACCTTGTGACATCTCCACTAACATCGACCCCACTGGCACCACCTCCGAGGCTGCCCGGCCCACCGGACTACATCACCCCCGGTTTCAGCCCCGATGTGGATTTCTATCATGTCTATTTCTAGATTTTATTCTGTCTAGCTTGATAACTATTCAGGTTTAATGTATTCTTAGCTGTAAATTTTATTGTTTTATCTATTTCATGTTTGTATGTATGTAGTTTATCTGTACTTTTATGGTCTGTGGTGACCGAAATAAAGTTATCAATGATGATGATGATGATTTCTATCCCTATGTCCATCCTCCCTATATTTCGGCTTGTTTATCAGCCTTTGGAGGAATGGGAGAACTGGGAGGGGTCTGATTACCCTCTCACAGCACAATGTGAGTTTTACACAAACTGGGCAGAGAAGTTGGGGGATGGCAGTTGTCTTGATACCTCTCCTGACCTTGGCATGCTGTCTCCTCCTACCGTGGCTACGGAGGAGGGTGCAAGTTACGCAATGGTGTTGCGTAGTGCGGCTGAGGCCCTTCACCTCGAGCTCCCTACAGTGGCCATCAGTACTAACCTCCTGACAGAAGTGCTTCAGTCGGCAGCTACCTCTTCGGAGCCACTGCTGCCTTTTGATGCACTTTCAAACGTTCTTTTGGACAACTGGTCCAGGCCCAACACAGGGGCTCTTGTGGATAGGAATGTGGCCGAACGCCATCGCCCATCCTCGGGCGCCCCCTTTTCCTTTCCCAACACCCCACCCCTGAGAGCTTAGTTGTCCATGCCTCTGTATCCCCGACCACATTCCCTAACACACCGCGTGCTACGGCCAAGTCCCTGGGCCTTTCCGCCACGCGCCCTCCACCTTCTGCTTTTCGCTCCATGCGTGGCTACTGAAGGGGCGCCCCAACATGTCTGTTTCAGAGCCACAAGCTTGCGCAGCAACAGTCTCAGCGCAGCGGCGGACGTGGGACCCGCCGAGCCGGGTCAGAGGGCCAGCGGGCGGGTCAGTCCATCTCCATCCCAGCTACCACTGTCTCAAAACCTTCCTAGTCCATTTTTTCAGGCCTATCAAATGCCAGTGGGCGGTAGGATTCGTCATCACCTCCCTCATTGGCGGACCATCACTTCGAACAGGTGGGTTTTACAAATAGTCCGAAGGGGCTACTCCCTCCCCTTCAAGACTACTACTCCAGCCATTCCATGCCACCCCAGTACCACCGCATGTCGGGGGATCACTTGGCCCTTTTTCAACAGGAAGTTGCGGCCCTCTTGGCCTAAGGGGGCCATGGAGCCCGTTCCTGCGCCAGAAGTAGGACGTTGTTGTTACTCCCACTACTTTCTGGTGCCAAAGAAGGACAAGGGCCTGCGTCCTATCTTGGACCTCAGGAACGTAAATCTCTTCCTCCAGACGGGGATGTTCAAGATGGTAACTCTGGCTCAGGTCTTGTCTGTCCTCGACCCTGGAGACTGGATGGTAGCGTTGGACCTGCAAGACGCATATTTCCACATTCCTGTCCTGCCGGCCCACCGGCGTTACCTGCGGTTTACAGTAGGCCACGAGCACTTTCAGTTTACTGTGCTCCCTTTTGGCCTTACCCGCCCCACTTGGGTGTTTACAAAAGTGATGGCGGTGGTCGCAACTCATCTGCGCAGATTAGGGATTCCAGTCTTCCCCTATCTCGACGACTGGCTGTTGAAGGCGGGCTCGCCCTGGACAGTCGTCTCCCACCTCCAGACTTCGGCCGACCTCCTGCATTTGCTGGGGTTACTCATCAATGTGCCAAAGTCACACCTGATCCCCTCTCAGAAGCTCCTCTTCATCGGAGCGGTTCTGGATACAACGCACTTTCGGGTCTATCCTCCAGAACGACGAGTCCTGTATATTCAGGCTCTGAATCCAATCTTTCAGCCTCTATCCTGGGTTTCAGTCAGGATGACCCTGTGGCTGCTGGGCCTCATGGCCTTCTGCATCCTGCTGGTCGATCAGGTCATGTGGCATAAGCGGGCTCTGCAGTGGGACCTGAAGTTCCAGTGGGCGCAGCATCAGGGGAACCTGTTTTATTACGTCCAGATCTCGGAGGGCACTGCACAACTAATGCAGTGGTGGCTCACAAACTGGCATTAGGTCAATGGCCGATCCCTCTCCCTTCCCCAGCCGGAGCAGACAGTGGTGACGGATGCGTCCTCCTGGGATGGGGCAGCCACATGGGAGAGGCGGAGATCAGAGGCCTCTGTTCTCCGGTGGAGGTACATATTAACCTTTTGGATCTTCGGGCGATCCGACTTGCACTGAAGGCATTCATTCCCTCTGTCAAGTGAAGAAAGTGGAGATTTCAAGACAACACCACCGCCATGTGGTACTGCAACAAACAGGGAGGGGTGGGGTCGTGGACCCTATTTCAGGAGGCCCTGCGCCTCTGGCTGTGGCTGGAACATCAGGGAATTTCCCTGGTGGTTCAACACCTGGCAGGTTCACTGAATGCCAGGGCGGACAAACTCAGCCGCAGGTGCATGATGGATCACAAATGGTGTCTTCACTCGGAGTTGGCGCAAGGTCACTTTCAAAAGTGGGGAGAACCTTGATTAGATCTATTCACCACCGAAGAAAACGCACAATGTCAGCAGTTCTGCTCGTTGGAATTTCCAAGGCGGCACTCGCTAGGCGACGCTTTTCGTCGCAAGTAGAGTTGCAGTCTGTTGTACGCCTTTCCACCTATACCACTTCTGCCCAGAGTGCTGAAGAAAATCAGGCGCAACCGTGCCCAAGTCATTCTTGTGGCTCCGGACTGAGCTTGAATGGTTTGGTATCCCGACCTACTCAGTATGACCATCGATCCCCCAATCCGCCTGTCGCTTCGGGGGGATCTTCTGTCCATCCGAACCTGTCCAGTCTCCCACCTCCTTGCATGGAGATTGAGCGGCGGCAGTTGATTCCTTTCAACTTTCCTCCTGAAGTCTGTGATGCCATTCTGGCAGCCAGGCGTCCCTCCACTAAGGTGGTATACGCCTGCAGGTGGAACAAGTTTGTGGCATGGTGCACAGCAAATGCTGTGGATCCCCTTTCTGCCCCTCTTTCAGAAGTCCTTCTGTTCCTTCTTTCTTTGCCCCAGCAGGGTTCTGCTCTGGGCACTATCAAGGGCCACCTTTCTGCTATTTCAGCCTTTCTTAGGCTTCCTGATCAGCCCTCTCTTTTCAAGTCCCCTGTTGTAAATAGATTCCTCAAAGGCATTACTCATCTTTTCCCTCCTATTCCCTTCCTAATGCCACAGTGGGACTTGAATCTGGTGATCACATATTTAATGTGCTCTCCCTTTGAGCCTCTTCACAACTGTCCTCTTCATCTGTTAACTTTGAAGACTGCTTTCCTGGATGCCCTCACCTCTGCAAGGAGAGTGAGTGAGCTCCAGGCTGTTTCTTGCAAACCTCTTTTTCTGTCTGTCCATCCGGACAAGGTTGTGCTCGGAACACGTTAATACTTTCTGCCAAACGTTGTCACTGCCTTTCACATCGGGCAGACCATCACTTTGCCCACCTTCTTTCCGCCTCCGCATCCTTCCAGAGAGGAAGAGAGGCTCCACCATCTGGACCCAAAACGTGCGCTCTCCTTTTACTTGAATCGCACACAACAGTTCCGGGTGGATGACCAGCTCTTTGTTGGGTATGCCGGTGCCAAGAAAGGTCGGGCCGTACACAAGCGGACTATCTCCCGATGGGTTGTCTTGTGTATTGAAGCCTGTTATTCTCTGGCAAAAAAGGAGCCTCCGGTGGGGCTGCGCGCCCGTTCCACCAGGGCGACGGCTGCCACTACTCCATTGGAATGTGGTGTCCTCTTACAAGACATCTGTCAGGCAGCTACGTGGGCCTCGCTGCACACGTTTACTAAGCACTATTGCCTGGACAGTCAAGTCCGGAGAGACGGCTTCTTTGGCCGTTCTGTTCTCCGGGACTTCATGGTGTGATCTTGGTTCGCAGACCCACCACCGGAATTGGGATTGTTGGGGTATCTATTCTAAGGTAAGAAATCTATCACTAACGTGTTTCTTTCAGATGAACAACTTACTTACCTTCTGTAACGATATATCTGTAAGAAACATTATTTAGTGATAGATTCCTTACCGCCCCACCCATCCTCCCCGTTCTGCGAACTGATTTCTAGGGTTCAAGTCATCCCTTTCAGGGCCCTAGTTTCAATGCACCAGTGGCCAGTATCTTGCATGGCTCTGCGTTCCTGGCGTGGAAATTTGTGTACAGAACTGACGTCAGCGAGCGAGGGCGGTTTCTGAGTAGCTGCCGTGACGTCATCTCGGCGACCACAACGCCAACGACGGACGCGGAGCCACACAACACCACCTTCTGCCCCCATACCCCTTTTTCATTAGTGCTCCCTGAAAGATGGTTGAGCCCACCCTGACCTTTATGAGTTGGGGTGAGCCAGATGAAGCAGCATGTCATTACTAGAGTGAGTGAGAGCTATATAAAGAAAAGGGTATTTCTGCCTTCCCACCCGCAGACACGGGTCGGTTACAAATTGGACTTAAGCTCTCTTGGTACATCCTACTTGAGAGAATAAATATTTGGGAGCCCCCCCTTTTCTTCTGATCCTGAAATAAGGATCAGGGTTCTTTCGAAGGTACACCCATTAGGTTCAGTGTGGATTGCTAGAACCCACACATCCCCAGAAAGTCGTCACCCAATGTCAGGCGACCTGATAGCCCATTGGCGAGTGACCGTGCTGTCCCCTCAGGGCACTTTAAAGGGATAAAAAGGGTACCCCATGCCACCTGGACCAAAGAAGGACTGCCCCGCTACCCTTTGAATTGCACAAAGAGAGGCTGCACCGTCTGCTGGACTGCACCCACTACACTTTGATGTAGCAAAGTTTGGACTAAGCCTGTGGCTTCTAGCTCGGGGTTAAAGTTGATTTCCAGTCCCAGAACAAACTAGTGACTCAAACGATCAGTCTGCTGATGTCCTGGAACCAGCTCCAGGGACACAAGATCAGAAGTAGCCCAAACAAACAAGTTGCTATGCACCGGAGAAGATTTGCTGCTAGCTGCCGCTGGGAACCCTGAGAGACT
Organism: Lissotriton helveticus; assembly: GCF_964261635.1. Lineage (NCBI taxonomy): Eukaryota > Metazoa > Chordata > Amphibia > Caudata > Salamandridae > Lissotriton > Lissotriton helveticus. The sequence goes on along the minus strand of NC_136067.1, from coordinate 1,151,572,026 downwards.
GATCTTTGACAGCCAAAAGTTGCACCTGAGTCCAGTGGACCCGGGAGTGTCGTCAAAGTCTGGATTGGTCGCTCTAGAAGGACATTAGCCCTCACTGAAGGATTTTGCTTTAACCACGGTATCCTTCTGCTGTCCTACCCCCGGAAAGAGGACTTCATTGGACTCCGATCTCTGTGGGCAAAGTTGCCCACATCATCTGTGGACCAAAGAACAACCACAAAGACATCCTCTTTGACCGCATCGCAACCAGAGCATCCTTGAGCATCTTTTCATCCTGCATCCCCAGCATCAGGACCACTCCATTATAGTCTATGGCGGTCATGCTGTAAAGGCGGGAAATGGACTGGAAAATGCTCTAGTTTTCAAATCTACCCCATTGGTCCCTTAGACCTGAATCCTGTTCAATTTGGTCGCCCAAGCAGGGCTGGAGAATACAAACTAAACTTTGCAAACTTTTGGAAAGATTACAAACTTTTTTTGCCAAATGCTTGTTTGCGGTTGTTATTAAAAGTAGTAAAATCATTATAAAGTAATCTCTAGATTCCTCCGATCAGTTTTGCTCATCAAACACTCTAAAATTCATAAAAATACACTCTATAAATTGGTGTTGTGTTTCTTTCGTGTTGTGTGACTTTCTTATTTCATTGTTTGCTACTGTTAAATGCTTTACACCAAGTTTCTTTGTTCAAGCCGTGCTGTTCAAAAACCATAGCTATCCAGGGTTGACTTTAAGGTTGTTCAAACAAGCCTGACTGGACTCAATAAAGATTTTGCGAGTGTATTCTATGGTAAGGCGCCACACACATATCATATAATACATCCATATCCTCACAGACACTAATACCAATAAAACACTGTTTTCCTAATAATATTATTGCATACTCCCCATTGGTATTTGCTATGTAATTTGTTAGCAGATTATTTTTGTTCATTCTAAGATCTTTTTCTGCACTGGTACGTTTTGCTTTGAAAATGCTGGAACTGGTACCTTCAAAATACCATGGACAATTTCTTGACATAATTCACCATTTTGTTTTGTAACTATTTGTCGATTCCTTTTTGTTGGGTTAAAAAGTTGCACTCATGTACACTATTGCTATTTATTACTTATTTTGTGAATGCTCTCTGTGTATGCAGCGTGTTTTCTTACATGCATTTGTATCGCTTGATTAATTTTTGAGTCTTGTGTATTGAAAGAAATTAATATAAATCAATTAACTAATGTTTTGGTCATGTGTATATAAAATAATTACTGAATGTGTTACACGTGAGGTCTTTTTTTTTTAATGTTCTAGATATCTGTCAGGCAGCAACATGTGCTTACCTGTTTGCAAAGCGCTACTGCCTGGACAGTCCGGTCCAGCGAGATGGCCATTTTGTCTGTTTTGTCCTATAGGATTTTCTAGTCTAATCCGCGTGGCTAGAAGTGTCCTATCTGATGAACAAGTTACTTACCTTTGGTAACACCTTATCTGGCAGAGACTCCATCTATCCCCAGATTCCATATCGACCCACCCTTATTTCCTCCTCTGCAAATGGATTTCAGAGAAAAGGGTTGGTTCCCTTTGAAGGGCCCTTGTTTTAACCCACCAGTGTGTATTGTTCTTTGTGGCTCCACTCTTCTGGCAAGGAAAGCTGCGAAAAGAAACTGCTCTCTGTGTGCTGGGGTGATGCCTATATAGCCACCGCACACGTCACTTCCGGCGCAGACGACAAAGCCACACGGAGCCGAACAATGCCACCACTGGTACTCGGGGTCCTGGTCACAAACAAAATGGCCCGCTCCAGTCTGATGCATGGGGATTATTCTAAGGTAAGAAATATGCGGCTAGACTACATGAGGCGTTGCTGAAGGTAAGTAACTTGTTCATTTCTTTAAAAAGCTAAAATATTGCAAATATTATAAATGCCTCCATCCAACGAAAGAAAGCTCCTAGTGGCCTAATACAAGCTGTCATCACTCAGAATAAAAAAAAACTCTCCTAATAGCAAAATATAAACTCATTCTGAACCTCCCATTCATAAGCGACATCTTGGAAATGAGTGTCACATTTCAACAGCAAATATTAGTAGAGTCAAATAATAATCTTCCTGACCGACATTTGGGTTCAGACTGGAAGGGGCGAGATCCGTAGTCCGACGAAATGTCTTCCGGGACAAGATGTTACTAAATTATCACGTACTCCCCCTCTCCTTTTTATCTATCGTTGTCCCTTTTCTTTTTGTATACCTGTCTCTTTATCCCTCTTCGTCCTCATGCTTCTCTTTCATGCTGTCTCAATCCATCCCCAATTACAAGTTGCCTTTTGCTGCACATGTTTGTTTAGTAGTGATGGGATGCTTCAGACAGTCAATCATTTTTTTAACTAAAGCCCTGGCCAACCCCTTCCTCCCCCACAACCAATCCCTCCCCCCCCCCATTCGCCCCAACCTATTAAAATGGCTGCAAAATTGTTGTTCCACCCTGAACATTGTTCTATTGCCTATGATTCTTTTCAGTTGCAGCGCATTGATGTTAAAGCAGTTTATTGGGATTAGAAATATTTTCTATTGATTATTTCCAGATCAAAGTTTTGACATCCCAGATAGAACTTTTCACTCAATGGATACAACCTGGCGACTCTCATCCTATGAATCTATGACTGATGTGAAAGAGCTCATTCCAGAATTTTTTTACCTGCCAGAGTTTCTGGTTAATAGAGAAGGTATGTAAGATCTGTTTTCTCACAATCCAGTAAAAAGAAAGACTTGACTACAGTTAATTTGTTTTTTTTTATTTTCAAGTGTATAACGAGATTAACTATTTTGCTTTTCATAGACTATATAGTGTGTTCTGTTGAAATAAGAAGAAAGTCTACCTATGTCGAATATCTTGGGAAAAATAACTGATCGTAATCCATTGATAAATAATTTACACTGGGGCAAGAAGACCATCAGCAATCCCCATATGGAAACTGTGAGAAGCTGGCTTTGTATGTGATGCACACTTAAGTAAGAGGGCACCCTGCACCAATCCATTTAACCCTTATGGTGATGTTAGAGGTCTTAGACAACCTTAGAAAGCTCTCTAAGTGGTAGCTGTGAAGTGCACCCTTCAGGCTTAGCCCAGAAGGAGTGAAAATCATCTTGTTTTACCAGAACAGAATCTTATTAGTATAGAGTAATTGAAAAATAACAACACAGTGTATTTATAAAAAGATGTATTTCTTATAAGACACTCACTAACACATACAGATATCTGCTAGCCAGAGATCTATACAATGCACACAATACTTTTCAACAGTAACAGGTGAGAAGCACGGGTACACAGTGGTCGCCAAGGGGAGACCAAACCATATACTAAAATAGTGGTATGCGAACCACGACTCGAGTCAGGACTATACCCAGAAAAAGTAGAAATGCCGGGAACATAGAGAACCACAAGAGGTAATTAACCAGGACTCCCACGGAGGCCATAGGCAGAGTGGGAACATGACCGCTGGCTCAATACAAGTCAATGGGTAAGTCGTGGTTGCAGTTTTAAAGAAAAAGGGCCCTTCCCAGTGGACCCTGAAGAAACCCTGTGGAAGACAGAAGGTTGGAGAATCCCTCCACCCGTGAATACCCCAGAAACCAGGATACCTACACCAGGGAAGCCGCATGCATAGATGTGAAGTGGCGTTGGAAACCGCAGTCAAACTCAATGGGAGACTTCAGGAAGATGCTGCTGCTGGAGAAGGTGAAATTGTCTGGTGAAACCCAAAGGTGGATTGAAGGTGAAAAGTACCTGAAAGCAAAAGGGCCAGAGTCTGTGCATCTCAGGAGTGACCAGGAGGCACGGAAGACGAATGCCCACCGATGTCTGGAGCTGCTGGGGAGATGACGGTGACCTTGGAGCTGCAGCTATGAGGACCATGCGATGCTGTGGAAGACCAGGAGCCGTTCACGTGCTGTCCCACATCAGATGTCGAGAGTTAAGGGGTTGGTGTCCGTAGGGATCACAAACAAGCTTAGGCAACTGCAAACAACGTGGAAAGTGAGAAAGGTGCAGTGTCAGGACCAGAATGGTCCAGGTGACTACCCACAAGCTGGGGAGTCAAGGCAGGCCCGAGCAATCTGGGGAGCCCGCAAGAATCAATTAAGACCCTCAAGAGGACTCACAGGTCGGAGGCACTGGAGTTGCGAAAGGACCTCGAGCAGGTCATCAAAGATGCAGGCCCACTGTGCAAGTGATGCGGTGAGGACAACGATCTTTTTTTAAAAAACTTTCATTTATAGTTTTCAAATTACATCTCTCATTGGAATACAACCAAACATTGTCACAGTGAATCAGTACGCCATCATATTAAACCCACCCCCTCCATGGCCAGCATACATGATATAATTCGGAAAACGTGTAAAGGCATCGCAGATCATAGATCACAGGATAAATAACACTTGGCACTTAACTGTACAGTCGAGGTATTGATAAACAAATAAGCAAACTTTGTCCGGGGTACTTACATTGGCTAGTTTCCTACAACAGGAATCCTACATGGAGTGTGAAGATTCACCATCAGGCTCCGTATCACCCTGCAATAGAACATACTCCTGGAGGGGCCCCCAAATATCCTTGGACTTGGAGGGTAATGGTAGCAACTCCGTATATGTAGTATTTTGCTCCTGGCTGTATAGTAGGTCAGCCATCCATTCCTTAAACTTCGGAGATCGACCCCTACCCCACCTACAGGCCACTCTTCACTTAGCCAGAAGTAATGATAGTGCAACATCCTTTCTGTGTGAAGTGGGTAGCTGTGCTGTATGCCCTAGTAAAGTGAGTAATGGATCCCTCTCTAGGACACTGCCTATCATGCTATCTAGCGCCGTCAACACTTGCTCCCAGTAATCCCGTATGGCCGGGCACTCCCATGCTAGGTGAAGAAAGCCTGCCCCCGGTTGCCTGCACTGATCACACCTATCCGTATCAGTTAGTTTAAACCTGAGTTTCTTTACCGGTGTATAATATAGCCTATGTAAATACTTATAATGTATAATGCGCAACCTACTGCTGGCCGAGATCTGTGCTGTTTGCCTACAACAATATTGCCATCTAGCATTTGTAATGTCTTGCCCAGTGCTTAATTTGTAAAATATGAAGTGCAGGTGCTTAAATTTTTTAGGAGGCCACACCCACTTCCCTTGCTCTGCCAGCAACCTCCAGTGTCTCCACCCACTACCTTTATTGGCTCCAGCCATAACCTCAAGCCTAAACACATTAGAGCTACCTCCTCACTTCTTGAAGTCCACAAGAAGCTGAAGACATAGTTCTTCACATAAGCACCTCGAGGACCTCACACCTGAGATACACTCTCGGGTGATTAGTACGCAATACGAATCAATGGAACATAACATATTATAACATATGCGAAGCCTATGACAACAACTTAAAAGTGAACTTAAATGAGAGAATGTATGTAAATCTCAAAGTGCAGCTTTAGTAGGGTCATTTGAGGACCTGAGGCAGCTTTATAAACACAAGAGAATTTGCTTGTACTGTTCTGTTTAAAAGAACTGAATGTATGAAGGAAGGAATACATTAAAGTAGACCGCAACAAATACAGGCAGGAAGGTGATGCCTGGAGGGAGGAATTAAATGAGAAATGGATGAAAGGAGGAGGAAATAAGAAGAAAATGTGAAAGGAAGGCATGAAGGGAAAGAAGGAATGAGGGAGAAAGGAAGTAAACGATGTGTGATGGATGAATAGAAAGAAAAAAGGAAATGAGGAAGAAAAGCAGAAGGAAGGGTTTTCGGATAAGAAAAGAAGAAATTAAAGAAGGGATGAAGGAAGGAGCAGGAAAAGAAGAAAGTAGCAAACAAAGGAGGAAGATGAAAGAAATGCACAAACGGAGGGAGGAAGGATGGGAAATGAATGAGGGTGTAAGGAAGCAAGAATGGAAAGAGGAAAGGAGGCATGGCTGAAGGTGCTGAGGAAGAGAACAAGAAAGAAAAAGGAAAAAAAGGAGGTCAGGGGAATGGAAACGTGTATGAAAGGTACTGGGTCAAGGAGGGACAGAGGGCAAGGGAAGAAAGGCAGACAGCAGGGAATATGTGAATGGAAAGTGAAAGGCAAAGAGAGGTAGGTGAAAAGGTGGCGATTAAGAGGAAACATGGATAAATGGCAGATAGTAAAGGAAGAATGGAGAGAAGGGAGGAGTGAGGTGTGAAGAGGAGAAAGAAAAGCAGATACAGAGGGAGCGCAAGAAAAGAGTACACCTCTGCTTTATTACCTACTAACATCCAGTCCTGCCGTTGTCCGGGTATCCCCGCTGTTATCCAGTATTTGGGTGTCTTTCATAGATTCACATGCCTGAATCATTCCCCGTCGTCGAGACGGGAGCCTCCGGTATATAAAAATGTAATGTCCTAGAGACATACATAGAAAAGAATAGGCCCAAAGGTCTCACCTTAGTAGCCTATCCACATCCTTTTGCAGGAAGGACCAAACAGAGCAGGCCCCAAGGGTCCCACCTTGGTGGCCTATCTGGGTCCTTTTGTAAAAAGGACCAAATAAAGTAAAACAGCCAATCAGCTACTACCTCCTTCTAGAACCTTCCTGCCAGGAGCCCAAGTCTCTCAGATTTTGTACCGCACGTTGTGCTAGGGAGTCTCCACCTGAGTTCTCCTCAGGAATTTCTCTTTTTTCTTCAAAAAACGAATTTAATTGTCTTCTACAGTTATGTCTGATAGTCAGAAGAAGGGTGTTTTCAGAGCTTGTTCCTCCTGCAGCAAGAAAAGACTTCATATTGAGGATAAGCATGAAAAATGTTTATATTGCCTCTACCCTCACCACCAGGCAAAGGACTGCAAAATATGTCGGACCTTCTCCAACAAGACCCTCAAGGACCGAGAAGGTCGACTTCTGCTGTGGCTCAACAGGCTCAAAACCAAGACTGATGACTTGGTGTCCGAAGGTGAGAGTGTGTCTGGCGCGTCGCATTTTTCCTTGAAGACGCCAAGGGTTTCTTCCCCTAGCCCCACAGACACCCCTCCTATGAAGACTTCTAAACAGTCCTCAGAGGGCAAGACATCTGTGTCTGGCAAGGACCTTCCTGTCCCCAGGAAGCAGCCGCTGGTCCCGACGCCGACGACAGCGTCGATGGTGCATTTAGCGCAGAAAACTGTCTCGACGACGACAGTGTCGACGACGACGGCATCGTCGGCTTCCTCCTCGACGACGAGGACGACGCCTTCATCATCGGCGAGTAGACCTACGCCGTCGACCATCCCGGTCACTCCATCGACGACGAAGATATCGTCGTCGACGACGAGACCCTCGTCGAAGACACCGACGACGACGCCGTCGACGGAAACAACGCCGTCGACGAAGTCTACTTCGTCGACGAGGATCATCCCGTCGACGGCTGGAAAGCCGTCGACGACGAGTACACCGTCGACGGTGGGGACCTTACCGTCGACGAAAATGACGTCGATGAAAACACCGTCGTCGCAACCACCGTCGACGACGAGTAAATTACCGTCGACGAAAATACCTGCCACGACACCGTCGACTCCAGCGTCGATGTCTACAGGACCCTGGAAGGAGTCTGCACTCCTATCCCACGCCATGGATGCCTTTCCCCCGCAAGTGAGCCATGTCATGGTGAAAATTACTAAACGGCCTATTACGCCGTGTCAGACATCGCCCGGTAGGATACAACAACTACCTCCGGCCTGTCTACTACAAGGTCAGGAGTCGGACGAGGACTCCTTTACGCAGGCTACTAGTCCATCAGACCTAGTACTGAAGTGCCAGACCACAGACGAGGAGCCGGAAGAGGAAGAAGACCTTCTACAACAACCGGTCCAACCTCCATCCCAGACACAGGTTACTCCTATGGTGTGTCTCCCCGCATCCATCGTCTCGGACCTACAATTCCTCATAAAGGATTATAAGGAAAGGTTCCCGGAGAAACCCTCTGCGCCTGCACTTCCAGCTGCACAGGCGCCAGCTCCTTCATCTCGCCATAGACCAACTCCCCTGGTCATTGAAAGGACACAGGTACCAATTCAGGACGCTCCCTCATCTGACGAAGAGGAGAGGGAACAGGAGGCAGGGGAAGTCGATGACGACCAGTCGGACCCGGATGCAGACCAGAACTATGTGGCACATTCTCCAGCCTCTCCGGATCCACAGACCTCGGAGTCTCCACCCGCAGACATCGGTGGATTCCACAACATCATTGAGCGGGCAGCCAAGAGGTTCCATATGTCCATGGAAACTCAGGAAACTGAGTGCTTTCTTTATGACTTCAAGGAGCCCACTAGGAAGACCACAAGGTCAATCCCAATTATTGACTATATCTGGAAGCAGGGCAAACAAATCATGCAAACTCCTGCTTCTATACAGGTGGTGGTGCCCAGGCTTGATAAGAAATACAAGGCCACCTCATCGGCACCGGCATGCCTGACAGGTCACCCCAAAGCAGATTCCGTGGTGACTCAAGCGGCGCAGAAGAACTCACGAAATCCAGCCTCGCCTCTGTCGACGCCACCTGACAAGGAGGGCAGGAAACTGGATGCCGTTGGCAAACGCTTCACTATCACGTCGGCCATGACGGTGAAAGTGGCTAATTCAATTGCCCTACTGGGCCGTTACAATCGCCAACTCTGGGCGGACATTGCACCCTATCTTTCCAATCTGCCGGAGGATCTCAGAGAGGAAGCACATTCACTTCTCTTAGAAGGCCAGACCTCTGCTTCAGAACTCATCGATTGTGCCATTGATGCCGCCATGACTGGTTTCCGGCAACTGGCAGGGGCTGCAGTCCTGAGGCGACAGGGTTGGCTCAAGGCCACCACTTTCCACCAGGAGGTGCAAACCAGGATATTAGATATGCCTTACGATGGCCAGCACCTGTTTGGTGAACAGATTGACGCGGCCCTCACCACCATTAAAAAGGACACGGACACCGCCAAGGCTCTGGGTACTCTACAATTCCGGACCCAGTCCTTTCGTGGCAACAGGGGAAGAGGCCAACCTACGTACAAAGGTTCCTATCAAAATTGGTCTTCGTACTCATATTCACAGTCCAAGCCGCAATTTCAACAGCGACAACCTCAACAGGGACGACAGTCTTCCTACGGCAAATCCAATTACCGAGGAAAGGGCCAAAAATGACCTGCTGGCAACAGACAATGACTTGTCTCCCCGGCTAGCCCCTCCACCACTACATTCTTTAAGACTTGGAGGGAAACTGAAATACTTCTTACAAAATTGGCAAACTATAACAACAGATCGGTGGGTACTCCAACTCATTCGATTTGGACATTCCCTAGAATTCACCTCTATTCCCCCGACAACACCACCGTGCCAACGATCACACAGGCACCTACGATTACTTCTTCAGGAAATAGCTTCCATGCTGCAGAAGGGAGCGATAGAGAGAGTTCCACGGGTCCACAAGGGACAAGGTTTCTACTCTCACTTCTTCCTAATCCACCAAAAAGGAAAGAAGTGGCGACCAATCCTGGATCTCAGGGCTCTCAATGTCTTCCTAAAGAAACAATCGTTTCGTATGGTGACTCTGCAAGAAATCCTTGGTCTTCTGGAGAAAGGGGACTACATGACGTCCTTAGACCTTCAGGACGCCTACTACCATATACCTATTCTCAAAGGGCACAGGAAGTTCCTCAGGTTTGCGGTGGCAGGACAGCACTACCAATTTCGTGTCCTTCCATTTGGCCTCAAATCGGCCCGAGGATATTTACCAAATGCCTATCACCCGTGGCAGCATTTCTTCGTCAGCAAGGCCACCAGGTGTTTCCATACCTGGACGACTGGTTGGTGAAGGCACCAACAGCGGCCGCCGCAGCCTCATCCTCCAGCGCCTGTCTGGATATTTTCCACCGCCTGGGACTGACCCTCAACACCGCAAAGTCGACTCTGGAACCCACCAAGGTCATCACGTTCCTTGGAGCGACTCTGGACACGGAGCGTGTCAAGGCTTTCCCCTCTCAGGAGAGAAAAATCAAACTCATCTCTTTGGCCAAGGCAGTGGCTTCGCGGAAGACTCTTCCGGTCCGCACGTTCAAGTCCCTCCTTGGCATGATGTCTTCATGCATACTGCTCATTCCCCACTGCCGCCTGAAAATGCGTCCACTCCAGGAGGCACTGACAAAGCAATGGACCCAAGCCACAGGCTCTTTCGAGGACCGCATACGAGTCACTCGACCCATTATCAACCACTTGCAATGGTGGACATCACTCCACCATCTGTCAAAGGGTCTACCGTTCCTGCTCCCAGCAGAGCCACACGTAATAACTATGGATGCGTCCCTGGAAGGTTGGGGAGCAGTCCTCCAGGAACTCCAGATCAACGGCAAATGGACGACACAGGAGACCAAGCTCCATATCCATCTGTTGGAGTTACGAGCGGTCTTCCTGGCTCTACAGGCGTTTCTTCCACGCATTCGTCACTCCCCAGTGCTCGTCAGGACGGACAACACCACGACGATGCACTACCTGAACAAACAGGGGGGGACGCGTTCGATCTCGTTATCTCGAGAATGGCAAAAAATGTGGAACTGGCTTCTGGAACATGGAATAGTGTTGAAAGCAGAGTACGTCCTGGGCAAGGACAACGTCTTGGCGGACGCACTGAGCAGGGAGAGGTCTCCTTCCCACGAATGGGAACTGGACATGGAGGTGCTGGACCGTATCTTCGAGGAGTGGGGCACCCCGAACATAGACCTCTTTGCCACCAGAGAGAACGCCAAATGCCCAAGCTTCACAAGCAGGCATCACCACTCAGGAACCCTCGGGAATGCATTTTCCATCGCATGGCGCAATGTCTTTGCGTACGCCTTTCCGCCATTCCCACTGATACCCAGGGTTCTCAGAAAGATGAAAGCGGAACCCTGCACTCTGATCCTCATTGCTCCGTCCTGGCCGAGGCAGCACTGGTTCACGGAGCTTCATCGCCTCTCTGCCTGGCCCCCTCTTCGCCTGCAGCAGTTTCCGGCCTTGATCTCGATGTCCCAAGGGCAGGTTCTACACCCAAACCTGAGCTCTCTCAAGTTGTCAGCCTGGCTCCTGAATACCGCAAATTCAGCCACCTGAACATCCCGCAGGATTGCAGAGATGTCCTTGCGAAAGCTAGAGCTGTCAGCACTAACAAAACCTACTCACTAAAATGGAAGCGTTTCTGTTCCTGGTGTGTGGATCATGGCTTGCACCCCTTCCATGCCACTCCACAGCAGCTGCTGCCATACTTGTTGCATCTTGCGCAATCAGGCCTTGCACATGCATCCATCAAAGTGCATCTAGCGGCGATTTCAAGGTTCACAAGGACGGCTACGGGCCCATCTTTGTGGGCGGACAGGCTCATCAAACAATTCCTAAAAGGCCTATTCAGGTCCTTTCCACGACCACGACCAATTCCTCCATCGTGGCACCTCAATGTGGTTCTTCATCAACTAATGAAGCATCCCTTCGAACCCATCCATAAGGCAGAGATCAAGTTCCTCTCTTGGAAAACGGCCCTCCTCCTGGCGCTAACCTCTGCCAGAAGGGTCGATGAATTGCAGGCTCTATCCATCCAGGATCCTTTTCTACAATTCAGGGAGGACAGAGTCATTCTGCAGACTAACCCTCGCTTCATTCCAAAAGTCCCCTCGGACTTTCATCTTAACGAACCAGTGGTGCTTAGATCGTTCTTTCCGAATCCTACCACGGCAGCCGAAAGAACTCTACATTCTCTAGATCTAAAGAGATGTCTCAAATTCTACATCGATAAGACACAACACTTTCGAAAGTCATCCCAGCTCTTTATTGCCTTTAGTAGACCACGGCTGGGCATGCCCCTGACAAAGCAGAGTATCTCAAGATGGATCTCTTCTGCGATCACCTTTTGTCACGACAAGGCCGGACGGCCTTTAGACTCACGAGTCAAAGCTCATTCGACTAGAGCCATGTCCACGTCTGCGGCGCTATTCGCTGGAGTGCCGATATTGGACATCTGCAGAGCGGCGACATGGAAGTCCCCGCACACCTTCACCAGGCACTACTGCCTGGATACTGAGCTGATGAAGGATGCAGCAGTGGGCCGAGAAGTGCTTCGCCATCTATTCCAGTGAGGTGAGCCCTACTACATCCCTCCATCCTTTACTGGTATGCACATTCTCTTACTGTATTTATGTCATTGCATTTGTGCTTTATAGTCATGTGATATGTATTATCTACATAATCATACCTGATATTCATACAGAATGTGCATAATGTATTGCTCGCTACTCTGATTCAGGCATGTGAATCTATGAAAGACACCCAAATACTGGATAAGAAATGCGTTACCTACCTGTAACTGCAGTTATCCAGTATTAGTGTCTTTCATAGATTCACATGCACCCTCCCGCCTCCCCTGGCAGGGCTCACCTTTCTCTCTAATGAGTTTACGCCTAATTAGCTTGGTGCGTATGAAAATCTGAGAGACTTGGGCTCCTGGCAGGAAGGTTCTAGAAGGAGGTAGTAGCTGATTGGCTATTTTACTTTATTTGGTCCTTTTTACAAAAGGACCCAGATAGGCCACCAAGGTGGGACCCTTGGGGCCTGCTCTGTTTGGTCCTTCCTGCAAAAAGACGTGGATAGGCTACTAAGGTGAGACCTTTGGGCCTATTCTTTTCTATGTATGTCTCTAGGACATTACTTTTTTATATACCGGAGGCTCCCGTCTCGACGACGGGGAATGATTCAGGCATGTGAATCTATGAAAGACACTAATACTGGATAACTGCAGTTACAGGTAAGTAACGCATTTCTTACGCTGACTCTCCTCAGCCTCTTGAGAGTTCAGTGCGTGACCGCGTGCACGCGATGCTGCACGTGTGTGAAAGAGCAGCCTGTTTATTTTTTGTATCCCCTCTGGTACGCTGACTCTCCTCAGCCCCAGCCTGAGCACCACTGGTACGCTGACTCACCTCAGCCCCCGCCTGAGTACCCTAGCAATATGTTATGGTGTGTGGCGGCTCCAAAACGCATCCAGGATTTCCGGCCCATTTTCCACGATTGCCGCGTGAATGCCTTGCCCATCGCTGTATGCCCACGCCCCCGGTAGAACGCACACGCCCACAAGGAAGTAGTGTGAAGGCTTGGTTTTTCCACGAATGCCCGCGAATGCCTTGCCCATCGCTGTATGGCCACGCCCCCGGCAGAACACACACGCCCACAAGGAAGTAGTGTGAAGGCTTTGTTTTTCTGAATGCCGTTTTAATGTCGGAATGCCGCGCCCATCGCTGTATGCACATGCACCCAGCACAACGCCCCGAGCAGAACGCCCACGCCCACAAGGGACTACTTTGCCCCTAAGGTTCTTTTGCCCTTCTAATGTGTATGGTGGGCAGCTGTATAGCCTATGTCCATCTGCTGCAACTTTCCTTTCCAATGCTGTATTGGGTGTTGTGATTGGTGCTGTGGTTCCTGAGATTACCTGCCTCAAAGGTTTGGGCTCTCTCTTTATAATATTAGTATAGATACAGTAATTCATTATGTAAAGTTGAGGGGTGACAGGGCTGTATAATTCCTTGGCCTGTCTCACCAAAACAAAACTGTGCTGTCCAAGGCACACAATAGCAATTTATTAACTGTGTTAAGGTTTTATGCCATCAAAAGATGTTTTGTGGCATCACAATTGATACTCCTGCTAAAAGATAAAAGTGTTAGTTAAAGGTCCGAGTTCACGGCAGAGGTGACACAGCAGAACTGTGAGTGAAGGGCAACTGCCCAGCCAGTGAGAACTATGGCTCAGGAGAGAGCAGCACTGGCAGAGACCTGGGGATGCGCTGATGCTCTGGAATTATCAGAATACCTGTGTTGGTTTATTGTGCTGTGGCCGTCGGGGAGAGCTAGAAGCAGGCTTGGGGTGCCCCAGCAGAGCTGAGCTCAGCAAGGCCTTCCAACATTTTTTTGCTAGTGTTGTGTAGGTGTCTAAACTGAGCTGCAGCATTAGGGGCTACTGATCACACCAGGGCTGCTCATTCTGGGCACATGCACCCTCTGAAATATCACTTGGTGCAAGCCAGACTGGGGACCCCCACCTCTGCGCTCAGGTACATTGCACCGGCTGCACCAATGGTCACCATGCCCATGCTATCATCCATGAGGACCAACTTGTCTTGCTTCTGTTCCTGTTTTGCATGCCTGCTTCCTGTTCATAATGTGTTTTTGTGAAAAGCACGCACAGTCCTGTGTTTCTAACTCAAGAATACTCATATTGTCGACCTAGAGGATGAAAGCCTGCATGGCCTTGCCAAGTTTCGACCTTATGACTACAAGGCCAAATACAGATCGATGCAATGAATTAATTACTTCACTGACTCACCAGACCTTGCAGTCAGGCACTCTCTCCATCATCATATAACTTGGAAATTGCTGACTTTTCTGTTATGTTCTCAACAGTGCCTAGAATTATTTTAGGCTAATGGAAATACCAACTCCCTGAGCCACCTATCTGAAGTGTTTCATCTTTTCTATTACTTTCCTGGGTTTTTTAAATTCACCCTTCCGAAAATTTAAAGAATTGCAGCCTCCACTATGTCTCGCAGATTTTCAAAGTTTTGATTCTAATAGTAGCTCATTCTCCTGCGTGGCATGTGCCCTGCTTGGGTACTTTCCACACCGGGCTAAAGACAGCCCAGCAACCATGGAAAGACGGCGTGTAGACCCTCTGCGTGACTGGCATGCAAACAAGGAAAAACACCATCTCCACATGCAACACACTGACATGGCAGTTGTTGGATGCTCCCATTTACCGCCCAATAATTATCACCACACAAGAAACACTCGACGCAACTCACCATTCAAAGCGTATAGTGCTATGAGAATGACATATTTTCCGGTACAGCTTAAACTTGTGCACTAAATATGACATCACACCAGACATTAAATGGTACTCCGGATCATACAGCTCCTAAGAAGCATGCTGTAGTGTCTCAGAAGAACCCTGGGCATGTTTTGGAGGATGGCGAGGGGGGAGTGGAAATAAGGGATTCTCTCTCAAAACCTGCATCACGTTTTTTTACCTGCAGATTTATTTAGCGCTATCTCGACGGACGGTATTGGCGCACTTTACATGAGTGACCGTGGCTCAGCAAAAATGACCTCTGTGCAAAGGACCATGCCAGTAGTGAGCAGCATTTAATGCCAGGTGCGTGTGAGCAGTTCTGCTGAATGTTTTCAGTTTCTATTCTCTGCCGTTCGCTTCAACTGCATGCACTGTCCAGGGGTTCAGACCTGCTGGTGTTTGGGATCTGCGCTGAATTAGGTTCGGTGACTGCAAACCTCGGGTGAGTGGAGAGCAGAGCTTGGGTGGCACTGCAGGAACTCACAGTCCAGCCTGTGGGTAGAGCACCTGTCTCTGCCGTCACATGGTTTTCGGGGTGTCCGTTATTTTGCTCTTGTGCCACTTGGATGGTTGTTGTTGGCCATTCCAGTACATGGACTCAGCCGCTCGGTAGGTCTTGGTGTTAGGGCTCTGCACGCAAAGCATGGGTTCTGCCACTCCACCTGCCTCCGTGATTCAGTGTTTTTTTGACCCGCGCCTAGCCTGATTAAAAGTAAAAACAAGCGCAAGACTTAGCAGAAGAGCCCAAAACAACACAGGCCCCACATAATCAGGAGACCAGGTTACATTGGAAGCATTCGGCATGCATCAAATTGGAATTTTCCTGCCAAATGTTTATGAATGTTTCATTTTGTACACCACTACATAGACCCGGCCCTGAAAAATAAGTGCTGGAGCTCAGCAACGGAAAGCACCTGCACAAATTAAGCACTGGTCTTGCCCCAGTTCCTCGCCCCAGTTCCTCACCCCAGTGTGTGCGGGAGCCACCATGTAGTCCTGGTCTGTTCTCTCTTATGCTACTATATAAGCCTGACACTAAATGTTTCCCATTAACAGACCCTAACATTTGATGAAGCGGGAGGAGGTTTACTTGCTCATGAGGGAAATCAGGGAGTATCGACCTCATCCCCTGACTGAGACGCACATAAAGAAATATATCTAGAGGCCTTTTTTGTATTCCCTGAAGAAGGTGCTCCATGGACCGGAACATCCCATCATGAAAGAGATCCCCCCAGGTGGTTACATTTACACGTTTGCAAAGCTCCCGAAAATCCTTTTTCTGTAAGAGTGAGAGGTCTGGGTGATACGACAGTGGAAGCCGCAGGGAGTAAAGGAAAGGCGAATCAAGCAACACTTTGATCTGATGCCACGCATCCACTGTGCCCGAAACAGGGGTGGGGGATGCCGCCCTCGTGCTAACCCGGGCCATATATCACTCCATTTAGGGCCATTGGTTCAACCAACCAATCCGCCACGGCTATTTGCGGCATACATCTAGGGGGGTGCACCCAATAGTATGCGTAGTGCGCCTGCGCACTCAGAAAATATGACTAAAATTCGGAGATGTCGAAGCCTCTCTGGTCATATGGCCTCGTCAGTTTCGACCATTGAAGCCTCTCCTGTCTCCCCCCCCCCACCCCCCAGCAGCCTGAGTAGCTGAGTTTGCAATGTCTTAAAAAAAAAAAACACCCCGGGACGTAGGGGATATTAAGGAACAAGTAAAGGAACTGAGGGAGCATAACCATCTTAATCAGTGAGGCTCTCCCGGCAAGAGAAAGAGGCAGCGATATCCAGCGTGTGACAATGGCAATTAGGCGTGTAATGACTGTGCCATAGTTTGCACGTATAGTTTCTTCTCTGTCTTTAGTGACTTGAATCCCGAGGTACCGTAGCTCTGACTCACACCACTCTATTGGGAAATCCAGCGGGAACCACGATACCGCTGGTGTAAGCAGCAAAACCTGTCATTTCTCCCAATTAATGCCTATTCCGGACAGATAACCGAATCTCACAAAGTCGCTCAAAATGGGATTCATATTTTGTTGTGGATTTCTTACATAGAGCGTGATATTGACTGCGTACATGGACACCAGTATTGGTCGCATACAACAGCGGAAAGCTTTATCCTGGTGCTATTGTCGCAGTCTACAAGCCAAGGGCTCCACTGCCAGAGCAAAAAGAAGCAGGGACAGTGGGCACCCCTGTCGAGTGCCTCTAGATATCCAAGAGGACTAGACAAGTATCCATTTATTAACACTTTAGCAGTGGGGAGGCGATACAATAATTCGAGCCAGGCCATATAAATCTCAGGGACGCCCAAACTCCGTAGCACCCCAAACAAATAGTCCCACTCTACCGAGTCGAACGCCTTTGTGGCATCTAAAAAGACTGCGGCAAGTGGAAAGTCAGGCGCCACATTCTGGACGAGCGAGAAAAGGGTCCTGAGATTGTGAGATGTGGCCCTACCAGGCACAAATCCCGACTGGTCAGGTAATACAAGCTTGTCTAGACAAAGGGACAGGCGATTGGCCAGGACCTTCGCCAGAATTTTTGTGTCCCAGTTCATCAAAGACAACGGTCTATACGAGTCGCACAATTCAGGAGACTTCCCGGGTTTCAGCAGCGACGTGACTATCGCCTCTCTCATTGACGATGGTAATATGCCCACTTCCAGTGATTCCTCATACACCTCTTTCAGCACTGGAGCCATGATATCAATGTATGTCTTATAGAATTCAGCCAGGAGGCCGTCTGACCCCGGCGCCTTTCCATTCTGAAGCCGCATAATTTCCTCACTAATCTCATCGAGTTCAAATGGGATACTTAAAAATTTCCCCTGGGTATCTCCAAGCAACCCAAGCGCTACATCCCCCAGGAACTCCTCTAGGTCAATGCCCCCCCGTCTCTGAGACGTGTATAGTGTAGTATAGTGTGCCGTGAATGCCTCCAGGATACTCTGCGAGTCTCGATGCGGCGGCCTACCTGATTCCTGAATTTCTATAACATGCTGACTGCCGCGAGGTTGCCTAGTAATGGCGGCTAGTACCTTCCCCGGCCTTTCACCTTCCCCATATGTACGCGCTGTCCAGTATTTACCCCGAAATGTTTCCTCCCTATGCGCAGCATCCTCATATTCAGGTAAAGTTGCACGAAACTCCATCTGTGCTTGTCCCACCTCCCCCTCCCTCCATGCGCCTCTCCATCTCCTTCAGATCTCGTTTCAACCTCCATATCGTGTTTTTTAAATCCCGCAGAACCCCAAAGCTCTTAGACATACAATGTCCAAGAATCGTGACCTTGAATGCTTCCCATATCATTTCAGTATTATCAACAGATCCTTTATTCCACACAAAAAAGTCTTGATTTCGTCTCCTAACTCTGTGCGGAAGACCACATCCAACAAGGCCATGGGTTGTAAGCGCCAACACAGCCTAGGTCTATCATACCCCGGAGGTGAAAGGGAGACCTTAACTGGGCAGTGGTCAGAAAAACTTCTAACGAAAGGCACGACACTTCGAATGGTCGGGCATAATCCTTGTTAGCAAGCAATAATCTATGCGCGCCCAGGTCCCTCTATGGGATGTAAAGTGTGTGCCCTCTTGTTGTAGGGGGTGCATGTGTCTCCATTTATCCACCAACCCACCTTCCGCCATGATGCCCAGCAATGCTTCCTGCGCTTTTGTGTAATGTTGAGGACCTGCATTGAACCTATCCAAATGCGGATGAAGCGCAACATTAAAATCCCCCCCCCCCCGTAGATAATGTGAGTCGAACCTACCGCCAAGATTTTACCCCATAAATTTGTGAAGAATTCTGGGCAATCTACGTTGGGCCCATAACAGTTAGCAATTGTGACCGTGTTCTGACCCAGGCGCCCCCACAGTATAAGATACCTCCCTTGCAAGTCCTCCAGGACTCCTAACCTCTCAAATCTTGTATGTTTACTGAAAAGTATGACCGTTCCCCGGGCATAAGAGGAGTTGGATGAAAAAACACGGCAACTCGCCCAGCGACTTGCAAAGGTAATGGTGGTGCTCGGTGCTATGTGTGTTTCTTGCAAGAGTGCTATTTGGACCTGCTGCCTGTCCAGATAGGCAAGTACCTGTCTCCGCTTCCTCGGGTCTCCAAGACCCCGGACATTCCAGGATAGTACTCTTAGGGTTTGACTATCCTCCTGTGCCATTTAACCAAGCGGCTCCCACCTGACCCATGTGTGTAACGACAGACATATCAACAGCTGTGTGCGTAACCATATATCACTGATGAAGAAGATTGTCCCACAGCTGCTGCACAGTGGTGTTCCCTGCCGCGCGCCTAATTCATCTGTCCGCTCTTCTCCAAGCGTCAAGCAGGGAGCAGGCACTAGCATCGACCGGCCCCCAGCGCGCTGAATATAGGTGCTGGCAGTCCACGGCAGCACCCACCGCACTGTACTCCTACCTGCACAGCAGGCACAGGCAGCGTTAGGATCCGTGGCGTCCGCGCCTAAGATGGCCGCCCAGTATGTCCACCAGCCGTTTCTCACCGTCAGCAGGTCTTTCAAGCCAGCCCGCTGTCAGTGCGTCGCGGCACTCACTTCTCGTACCGCAACACACTCTCCGTTGAGTCTTTTCGCCCGTGGCTGCTCCAATGCCGTTCCGCCGCACCGCAGGTTGCGCAGTGCAATCTCTTGCTGGCCTAGTCACCGTGTGGTGAGCCGGGGCCTCACGTAGCTGGTTGCGCCGCTGGTCCTCTCCAGAGTTATCAGGCTGCACCTCCGGTACGCACTGTTCCTACTCCTCAGCCTCTCTCACCACCTCCGCCTGTCAGGATTTTTACACCTTTGGAGCCTCAGGATTTACAGCATGTCACCCCACACCTTTTCAAGTGTGGACGATGAGAGGGATAATTGCCGGATTTTGCGTGTCGGTCATTGGGAGCCTCACTCAATGGCGGCCATTCCACACGTGCGCCACCTAGCGCCCCCGAGGACGACGATCTTGGTCACAGGAGATGCTGGAGGTTGGGGCTACTTGGAACCCGAAGATCTTGGAGGAAGGAAGCCAACAAGCCTTTGCAACAGCAAGTCAACGTAGTGCACGGTGGTTCGGTTCCTGCATCTCTGACAAGAGATACTGGTCTCAAACTTGGTGAGAGGATGTGAAGAATCACACCTGTGTTGCTGAGCCTTTTGGAGTCTGTGAGAGCTTGGGATCTGCAGACCGGTCAGCTTTGTTGTGGTGCCTTCACATGCAGGGAAGTGATTCCTTCACTTCAAGGGAGATTCCTTCAGGTGTCATGGATGTCCACAGGCCTTGGGAGGTTCCTGTATGGAAGACGGGCTTTGACTTTGCAGCCAACAAGCAGGGTGACTAGACCAGGAGCAGCAGGGGTCTTCC
Source organism: Lissotriton helveticus (assembly GCF_964261635.1). Taxonomy (NCBI): domain Eukaryota; kingdom Metazoa; phylum Chordata; class Amphibia; order Caudata; family Salamandridae; genus Lissotriton; species Lissotriton helveticus. The sequence goes on along the minus strand of NC_136067.1, from coordinate 1,151,551,792 downwards.
TAGTTGCAGTCTTGATGCCCAGAGCGAAGTCCAGCACAGTCCAGAGTGCCCAGGCGGTCGAAGAAGTGGTGTCTTGAAATAAATCTTGTCCCACGACGAATCTAAGGACCCCACCTACAGGTAAGTCCTAAGGAAAGGGTTATGATGATTCAGGGTTCCCTCTCAGGGGAGGGGTCAGACAGTGAGGAGGATACTCCCATGTGCTTTGTCTAGTTTCGCCCCAGAGCGGGAGCGAACGGCGCCTTGAGCTGGTTTGAACTGGACTATGCAAGGAGGGCACCAAGTGTGCCCTTCAAGCAGACTGAGTTGCTCTAGCAAGCGCTCCCACCCGGCCCCAATACACTAAAACCTGCGTGGGGGGTGGTCACACCTCCATGTGACAGGATACCTATTGTTCTGCCTTCCCCTGTTCGAGCTTGGCTCAGCCGCAGGAGGGCAGAATCGTGTCCCTGGTCAGCGGCAGCCATGTTCCGCTGTCCGGGTCTTAAAGGCTGGTACCTGGAGCACCGAGGGCCTCCTGGAAGAGCTTAACAGTGCATGGAATCATACCTCCCACACCGTTTACGGTGTGGGCCCTTTTGGCGTATGATTCCAACATGTTTGATAACAAACATGATAGAGTTTGTTACAGCCAGTTTTGAGATGGTCATCGCGTAATGACGTGGTGCCCCTCTATATGTTATATGGCTGTCTCACAACCCCTTATGCTGTAGGGGTGTCCTGCTCATGCAGGGGCACCCTCACACTTTGAACCGAGCACCCTGCCTTCAGGATTGAAAGGCCTCCTTTAGGGGTGACTTATAGGTGTGAAGTGCAGGGACCTCTAATATAGGGACACCTATATCGTTCGTAAGTGGTGCTAGCACCAGCTTACACAGGCTGCAATGGCAGGCCTGTAGTTACAAATTGAGGGGTCTTCCATGGGTGGCATAATACATGCTTCAGCCCATGGGGGACCTCAGGTGTACCTATGTCCTGGATACCTGGGTACCATAGACTAGGAAATTCAGCATACACCAGTGCCCAATCTGGGGTGTACCTAAGTTCTTAGCATACCAATTTTAGGAAGAAAGCACAGAGACGGGCCCTGATAAGCAGAATCCCAGTTAGACAAGTCAGAAACAGCATTACATCAAACAAAGTAGTGGGGGTAACCATAAACACAGATCCTACTTTCCTACACTGTGTATTGGAGAGTACATCCTGGCCAGTGGAGGGTAACAGGAGGAGCAAACAGAATGGTCAGTGCACATCCCTCAGGAATTGGCTGGATTACCCACTAATTTATTGTGATCTTCTCCCTACAGACCCCTCACTACAAAATCGTGGCTTAGGGGGGTGGAGGTTGGGGACAGGGAAGAAGTCAGAAGCTCCAAAATTGCAGAGAAATGCTGTAAGATCTTTGTTAAAATTATAAACTTTGCCTCCACAGTGGGAAAGGGCAACTCAAATGCATCTGCTGCTTTTCATACTACCAAAGTGAAAAAAGATAGGAGAACCAGCAGGGTAAATGATATCCCATCTGGAGTGGTGTCCATACAGTGAGAGGTTGGCCTGGTATATGATGTTCACTATTCTAGTGAGCACCTTGTACCAGTCCAAACAACCCTTATGGTGATGGTTGTAAAGTCAACCTTATAGACCAGCTATCCTAGGGGTAGCATTGACAAAAGCAGTCTTAGGCTAAACTCAAGAGGGCATGTGAAGCCAGCTGTTTTACCATATGCAAACCTTTTAATACCAAATGAAAGGACACCACACAGGTTATATATTCAATATATATATGTATTTATTTCTAAATAGATCCTCTTAACTCTTTATAAGCACAGGAGCACAAGCGTAAAACAAGTAACTTAATAAAACATACAAAGGTTGCACAAATATGGATAGGCCCTGGTGGCCTGTAAAACCATATACTAAAATAGTGGTATAAGAACCACGTCACGAACAATGGTAAGGCCTAGGGCCTTAGGAATCGCTGGTGCTACACTGGACTAACAGCAGTTAGGACGTGGGAGGCCGACAGGATGCGGGTGCAGTGTCTAAATGCACACGCGGGCACCTATAGAAGTCAATGGGTGCGTAAAGTTAGTAAGTTGCAGTTTTGGAAGTCTTCCGACTGGACTAGAACTTAACCACTTAAAACTAGGACACTAGGGATGTAAACCTTTACAGGAGCACCGCAGTACTCGCGTTACCTCACCCACAGGAAGCGGGTGCATAGGTGTCAAAGTGTGTCGGGTTTCGTCATGGAGTTCTATGGAGCCTTGGAGAAAAGATGCTGCAGGCGACCAGGAGAGAGGAGTCCGGTTGGATCCAAGGGTGGATCGAAGATGTAGAGTACCTGAAAGCAGAGGGGACAGAGTCTGGGTCACTAGCAAGTGACCAGGAAGGAACCAGGAAGGAACCAGGCGATGTCGGGTTGCAATCAGGTGATGTCGTGAAGCTTGTCTCCGCTGCCACGTGGACCAGGAGGTGTCGACGACGACCAGGCGCTGGGCACGGACTGTGCCCCGAAGGCTCTCGCTGTCGGCGGTGTCGGATCTCGATTCGGAGTCAACAGGCCTTGGCAAATGCAAACCATGCAGGAATCGAAGATGGCTTCTGGATCAGACCAGCAATGTCTGATGGGCTGCTCCTTTTCAGGGGAGCAAGGGCCAGTCTGGAGCAACCAGATCAGCGTTGAAAATTCGAAGGTTCGTCGTCACAGAGGCCACGAGCCAGCGGGCAAGTGACCGGACAGACGCGTCGAGCAGTAAAATGCAGAAGGGCCCCACGCAGCACTCGGTGAGTGTGTAGAGGTGATCTTCGGTGCAAAGGATACTCGGGGCTGGGGCTTCTCAATCCCCAATGCACAGCTTCGAGGGTGCCTCAGGAGCTACACAGAAAGCACTTCGCTGGCTTTCCAAGATGGCCGGTCTCACGTCGCCTCCACGGGTCTCAGCTTTGCTGTGGCTGTGGATCGGGCTGTTGGATGTCTGGAAGTCCGGTTCTTGTCAGGCTCTGTCATTCGAGCTCCGGCGGGAGCAACGATAAAGCAAACCGTTGAGCGCTTGATGGTGCCTGTTTGCACAGGGTGGTCACTCCTTGACCACAAGGGAGATTCTTCAGTCTTCTACGTCGAGTAGGATGTCGAAGGGTCCAGAGTTTCGTATCAGAGTTTCAGTCAGGATTATCTAAAGTCTTGGGACACAGCTCCTACCTTTATTCCAAATCAAGGGGCTGGATTACCTGCTAGGTCCCTCCTATGGGTGGGGCCCAGGAAGGGGGTGGTTACACCCCTTTCCCTTTGTCCAGTTTCGTGCCAGAGCTGGGGCCGGAGTTCCCCAGCACCGTTTTGAACTGGACTATGCATGGGACACCTTGTGTGCCCCAGGCAGTGTCTCGTTTCATTCAGCCCTCCCTGCCCCAATCCACTATCTCCTTTCTGGGGTGGTGCGAGCGCCTCCCTGTGACCGGAAACCTATTGTCCAAGCCTCCCTCTCTGGAAGGGCTCCTAGCAGCAGGAGGTCAGACTTGCGTCTGTGGCAGCAGCATCCATTTTGTGATGCTGAGGCTCTGGTTAACTTTAACCGGGTTTAAGGAAAGTAACATGACTTCTCCCTCTAGAAGGGTGGAATGCTACCCCCGTCGCCATAACTGGCGAGGGGGTAGTATTCCAAAGCGTATGACACCATACACGACATGTTTTTATAAAGCCAAACCAAAGATAGCATTTAACCGCGAGGTTCATAATGCACTTAAGAGTATATGGTATGGCAGTATCCTGGAACAGCTATAAGGACATGGTTCCGAAAGCTGCAGACAGGCTCAGCTCATGCTAGAGCACCATCTCACATAAAACCAAGCACTCTGCCTTCAGGATTGTTAAGGCCTGCCATAGGAGTGACTTTTAGGTGTATATGTGTCCAGATATAAAGTTAGACATAGGTATACTATATCTAAGCAAGGGGTGATTACACGACCTTGCCCCAGCTGAATGATCAGCCAGTTGTGTCAGTTTGGATGGCCAGCCAGGGGTGGCAAAATATATGCTGCAGCCCCTGGTAGGCCTTGGATGCACCTATGCCCTGGGTACCTATAGTATACTGTACATGGGCCATAAGGTGACCCAATCCCAATTGGTGATGTACCTAAAGTACATGGTTGTGAATTTAGAGAGAGAACAGCAGGGCTGTGGGTCTGATTAGCAGGCCCACAGCCACATTAAGTCGAAAACCAGTGAAGCAAAAAGCAAAAAAATGGGGTGACCATAGGATAGCAGACCCTACTCTCCTACATAACCCCCCCCCCCCAAACGCAGGGACATTACACTTAACCTTGACCAGATAAGTCTTCATGTTCTAAGTGGAAATAGCTGGAGAGACCATCTGCATTGCCATGGTCAGTCCCTGGTCTGTGCTCCACTGTAAAGTCCATCCCCTGTAGGGAAATGGACCACCTGAGCAGTTTGGGATTTTCACCCTTCATCTGATTTAGGCGCAAGAGGGGCTTATGGTCGGTCTGAATCTTGAAGTGAGTGCCAAACAAGTATGGTCTCAACTTCTTCAGGGCCCAAACCACAGCAAAGGCCTCCCTCTCAATAGCTGACCAACGTTTCTCTCTAGGGGTCAGCGCTTGGTATCGTTTTAGCTCGCATTTCTTGTTTCTAATTATTGCATTAAGGTTGCATTAAGGTTGCATTAAGCGCTTGATATCGTCTATGCTCGCATTGCTCAATAGTAATTCACTGTGCATAAACGGCTGATGTAACTGTGGTTGAAGCGTCTTATTGTGTACTCAGCATCTGTACTCATTGAGTGTAGCTCCGGCTGTGCCCCAGTTTCGTTTCCTCACCGGGCGGCCATTTCACATTGTTAGTATTTTCACCGTGTCTCCTCCCAGACCCCGCCTCCCAGCTGACCCTCCCACACACTGTTCCACTACGCTCGCCCCGTCCTCTCATTCCCTGTGACCGTCTGGACTCCCTCCATTACGGTCGCTCCCCCAGCTCTCCTCTCGCATAACGGAAGCTTTCTCCTCGCTGCCTGCATTGCCTGCCCTGATACCTGCTGCCTGCCGCCCTGTCACAGCGCATATCTCATTTCACTGCGCTTGGTATCGTTTTAGCTCGCATTTCTTGTTTCTAATTATTGCATTAAGGTTGCATTAAGGTTGCATTAAGCGCTTGATATCGTCTATGCTCGCATTGCTCAATAGTAATTCACTGTGCATAAGCGGCTGATGTAACTGTGGTTGAAGCGTCTTATTGTGTACTTAGCATCTGTACTCATTGAGTGTAGCTCCGGCTGTGCCCCAGTTTCGTTTCCTCACCGGGCGGCCATTTCACATTGTTAGTATTTTCACCGTGTCTCCTCCCAGACCCCGCCTCCCAGCTGACCCTCCCACGCTCCGCCCCCTTCACTCTCCATTTATGTCGGATGTCCATACGCGCAGCGTCCACGCGCTACGGCCGCGCCGAAGGTGCGCCAAAGGTAAGCCCGTCTACGCCCGTCCGCGCCTGGACCGCGCCCAGCGCCAGAACCCCTGGCTCCCGCAATGCCCAGCCCACTCGCATCACTTACGATGCCACCACCCTCCTAGCCCTTAACCCCGGCCGCTCCCCCAACTGCGTCCAAGCCGCACCTGGACACACCCATGGACCCTTCTCTTGCAACTCCTGCAAGTTCGACGGCACCAAAACCAACTCCTCATCCACCTCCACCAAACAGAGACCTGACACCAACCACCTAAAATGCATCCTGCTCAACACCCGCTCGGTCCACAGACACGCCGTCGACCTCTGGAATCTACTAGACACCATCTCACCGGACGTCGCCTTCCTAACAGAAACATGGATGAACGCCTCCTCAGCCCCAGACATCACCATTGCCATCCCGGAAGGATACAAGATCATCCGTAAGGACCGCACCGACCAAACTGGAGGAGGCATCGCTATCGTCCATAAGAACTCCATCCGCATCTCTACCAGCTCAGACGTCAACTTTGGCAGCGCCGAATACCTCCACTTCCAGATCCACACCGACCCCAAGACCACACTCAGAGGCACCCTCCTCTACCGGCCTCCAGGACCCCGAGCACAATTCAGTGACGGCATCACTGACTTTATTACCCCACACGCCCTCCCCTCCGAGGACTACATTCTATTGGGAGACCTCAATTTTCACCTGGAAAAGAGCAACGACAGCAACACCACCACCCTTCTAGACAATCTCGCCAACCTCGGACTCAAACAACTTGTCACTACCCCCACCCACATGGCAGGTCACACACTCGACAAATCTTCACCTCCAGCAAACATATCTCCTTCAGTCACACCACAGCTCTCCATTGGACGGACCACAGCTGCGTTCACTTTATCTACAAAAAGACCACAATCCACAACCATCCTCAACCCACCCTGCGAAGAAACTGGAACAAAATCACCATCGACCAGATCTCCTCATCGCTTCTTCTAAACCCCCCCGCCCACTCCTCAAACCCCGACCAAGCAGCCATTAACCTCACCCAATGGCTATCCAACAGCGCCGACATCCTAGCACCGCTGAAAAAACGTCAAACCAAACCAGGCAGCAAAAACGCCTCCTGGTTCAACGATGATCTTAAGAAATCGAAGAAACTCTGTCGCTCCCTCGAGAAGGCCTGGAAAAAAGACCCAAACACCAACACCAGGGACGCCTTCAAAAACGCCACCCGCATACACCACCAACTAATCCGGTATGCCAAGAAAGCCGCATTCAAAGACCGACTAGATAACAACGCCCACAACAGCAAGGAATTATTCAACATCGTCAAAGAATTTACCAACCCATCAGCCAACTCCAACGACATCACCCCCTCCCAAGCCCTCTGTGACTCCCTAGCTTCCTTGTTCCACAACAAAATCGCAGACATCCACAACAGCTTCGACAACCAACCCGGAGACCAACCCACCCAACCCTCAGCAGGACCTTCACCCTCCTTGAACATCCTTAACGACTGGAACCCAATCACCACTGAGGACACCATCCGCCTGATGAACTCCATCCACTCAGGATCCCCAACCGACCCATGCCCTCACCACATCTTCAACAAAGCAGACTCCATCATAGCACCACACCTCCGAGATGTCATCAACTGCTCACTCAACTCCGCCACCTTCCTGGATAGCTGGAAACACGCCGAACTCAGCGCCCTTCTGAAAAAACCCACAGCTGACCCCACCGAACTCAAAAACTACCGCCCCATCTCGCTTCTTCCATTCCCGGCCAAAGTCATCGAGAAAGCCGTCAACAACCAGCTCGCCACCTTCCTCGAAACCAACAAATCCCTCGACTCCTCACAGTCCGGCTTCCGAGCCAAACACAGCACTGAGACCGCACTTATCGCAGCAACAGACGACATTCGAACTCTACTGGACAATGGAGACACAGTCGCCCTCATCCTCCTCGACCTCTCCGCTGCCTTCGACACAGTCTGTCACAGCACCCTTCTACAGCGCCTCAGAAACATCGGAATCCAAGGAAAAGCACTGGAATGGATCACCTCGTTCCTCACCGGAAGAACCCAGAGAGTGCGCCTCCCACCATTCAAGTCAGAGGCCTCTGAAGTCATCTGCGGCGTGCCACAAGGATCGTCACTCAGCCCCACCCTCTTCAACGTATACATGAGCCCCCTTGCGAACATCGCTCGCCAACACAATCTCAACATCATCTCCTACGCGGACGACACTCAACTGATCCTCTCACTCACCAATGACCCTAACACCGCCAAAACCAACTTACACGAAGGAATGAAAGAAGTAGCCGAGTGGATGAAGCACAGCCGTCTGAAACTGAACTCAGACAAAACAGAAGTGCTCATCTTAGGCACCTCCCCCTCCGCCTGGGATGACTCTTGGTGGCCAGAGGCCCTTGGAAAAGCACCCATCCCGACGGACCACGCACGGAACCTGGGCGTCATCCTGGACTCCTCACTCTCGATGACCAGACAAGTCAACGCCGTTTCATCATCTTGCTTCAACATTCTTCGCATGCTCAAAAAAACATTTCGCTGGATCCCCACCGAAACAAGAAAAACGGTCACCCACGCACTAGTCACGAGCCGCCTGGACTACGGAAACACCCTATACGCCGGTACCACCGCAAAACTCCAGAAAAAACTCCAACGCATCCAGAACGCTTCAGCCAGGCTCATACTAGACATCCCGCGTACAGAACACATCTCTGGTCACCTGAAAAACCTCCACTGGCTCCCCGTAAATAAGAGGATTTCTTTCCGCCTCCTAACCCACGCACACAAAGCACTTTACGAACTCGGACCCGAATGCCTCAACACACGACTGTCCTTCTACACCCCCTCCCGTCAACTACGATCCTCCAACCAAGCCCTCGCCACTGTACCCCGCATCAACAAAACCACCATGGGAGGTAGATCCTTCTCCTACCTAGCAGCTAAAACCTGGAACTCACTTCCCACTCACCTTCGCCTTACTCAAAACCACCTAGCATTCAGAAAGCAACTTAAAACCTGGATTTTCGACAAGTAATTCCACACCCTTCCTCAAGCGCCTTGAGACCCTATGGGTATGTAGTGCGCTATATAAATCTCTTGACTTGACTTGACTTGACTTGACCCTTCTGCTAATGAAAGCAATGGGCTGGTCTTGACCATCTACATTAAGTTGTGAAAGCACAGCTCCCACCCCCAACTCGGAAGCATCTGTTTGGACAATAAACTCTTTGGAGTAGTCAGGACTCTTTAAGATAGGCGCAGAGCACATGGCCTTCTTCAGGTCATCAAATGCCTTTTGACAGCTAACTGCCCACTGAACCTTTTTTGGCATCTTCTTTGAAGTCATGTCATTGAGTGGTGTCACAATGGACCCATATTTCTTGACAAATGTTCTGTAGTACCCAGACAGGCCCAAGATAGCTCTGACCTGTGTCTGGGTGGCTGGAAGAGCCCAGTCCTGTATGGTCTGGATCTTACTCTCCAGTGGTTGAACCTGACCCCCACCTACAAGGTGGCCCAGGTACACAACCTTATTCTGCCCTATCTGGCACTTTGTGGCCTTGATAGTTAGGCCTGCCTTTTGCAGGGCCTTTAAAACGTTCTTCAGGTGGATCAGGTGATCCTCCCAGGTGGAGTTAAAGACAGCAATATCATCCAGATAAGCTGCACAAAAGTCATCCAACCCAGCAAGGACTTGGTTCGCCAACCTTTGGAAAGTGGCAGGTGCATTCTTCAAACCAAAGGGCATTACCACAAGTTGATAATGACCTCCTGGGGTTGAGAAAGCAGTTTTGGCCTTGGCATGCTCAGCTAACCTGATTTGCCAATAGCCAGCTGTCAAATCAAATGTGCTCAGAAACTTGGCAGAAGCCAATCTATCAATGAGCTCATCTGCTCTTGGAATGGGGTGAGCATCTGTCCTAGTGACAACATTGAGACCTCTATAGTCCACACATAACCTCATCTCTCTCTTACCATCTTGGGTGTGAGGTTTTGGTACAAGGACTACTGGCCTGGCCCAGGGGCTCTCTGATGGCTCAATTACTCCCAACTCCAGCATTTTCTGCACCTCAGTCTGATCTTACTCTTCACAGGCAGACTGTCACCAGTGTCCACCTCATGGGTGCACCAGTTAGTCTGACTAGGTGTTAATGAAAACATATGTCTATGGGCCTGTAGAACTTGTCTGCAGTCCCATTGCTGCTGGTCAGTGAGGCTGCCTGCCAAGGCCACTCCATCATCTGAACCATCATCAGGGTTCTGAGTCAACAGGTCTGGGAGAGGGTCACTCTCTTCCTCCTGTTCCCCATCTGTAGCCATGAGCAAGCCCATGTCTGCCCTGTCCACATATGCCTTCAATCTGTTGACATGGAGCACCCTGTGGGGGCTCCTAGGGGTGCCAAGGTCCACCAAGTAGGTGACCTCTCCCTTTTTCTCAATAATGGTGTGGGGTCCAGACCATTTGTCTTGGAGTGCTGCTGGGGCCACTGGCTCCAACACCCACACCTTCTGTCCTGGCTGGTACTCAGTCAGCACTGCCTTTTGGTCATGCCAAGCTTTTTGAAGTTCTTGGCTAGCCTCAAGGTTTTTGGAAGCCTTCTCCATATACTCAGCCATCCTGAGCGGAGACCAAGTACATAGTCCACTATATCTTGGGGGGCAAGGGGTGGTGTTTCCACGTTGCCACTGACTGGTATAGAGGAAGAACTCGGAACTTGTAATGCCAACTCACTTGTTTTACTCGCTGGGGATTTTAATTGTTCCTTCGAACCTCTCTCCAGCGAGGACATCCTAGACACTTGGGAGGAAGACACTAGGAGAGGTATCCCCTTACTAACACTCAACCCTATTAAAAAATGGTCACAGGGGGCCATAGATCTTAATGCCCTTTGTATGGAATTTGGCTTAAGGGCAACCAATGGCAGATCCAAATCTGATCCCAATGGGGCACACACTTACAATAGGATTGGTCACACTTCTCGGATCGATTATATCCTCCTTAACCACAAGCTTTGGGCTCACCTGCTCGACATGGAGGTCTTAACAACCACTGATAGTGATCATAACCAACTAGCACTGACACTGTCTTCTCCTTGGAGGGGTTCAAAGCCAAATTCTCCCCCTCACTTATGGAAATCAACGCATGAGGTGTGCCTCTCAAACTGTGGAAGGAGGCTTAAATGGAGAAAAGTTGCTATGGACGAAGGGAAGATGACCTTAGCTAATTCCATAATGTCCAACGCTAAAGCGGGGCTTGACGCCATGAGCCATGGAAACGCGGATGTCCCGCTCCTTTTCGTTGAAACAACAAATGCTCTGGGAGAACTGTTCACTATCGCCCCAGCAGATGGGAGACGAAAGGGAAAAAATACTCTAAAAGGTGGAGCGTCCTGGTTCACCCCTGCCTGTCGCTCTGCAAAATGTGAACTCATCAGAGCAGTGAAATCCAAGGATGCCAACCTCATAAAATTTGCCAGGAAAAGTTATCGGAAGGCTCTAACCACGGCTAGGCTTGAGCACGAAACTCAATTCTGGATTGACCTAAAAGCGGCGAGCTCCAGGAAAGACTCAAAGGGCTTTTGGGACCTGGTGAGATTGAAAAACAAACCCGAAGACTCCCTTATGACTTGTAACATTACTGGGGAGGTGTGGTTTGCTCATTTTTCCCAGCTTTATTCTCCAACTGGGGGTCCTGCATCCGGCCCCATGGTCCAACAGCCCGGCGCTCACTCTCACCCCAACAGCTCAGTCCTCAACGAGGCTGGTCTTTTTACCATCAAAGAAGTTGAGGGGGCAATCAAGTGTCTGGTCCCGAATAAGGCCGCGGGGCCCGACGGTATACCAGGCGACTTATTAAGGGTCAGTACACTAGAGTGGAGCAGTCTAATCGCCGCACTTCTGAATGCTGTTCTGACGGGCGGGTCCCTCCCGGACTCATGGAAGGGAGTGGAGGTCGTCCCTATTTTTAAAAAAGGGTCCCGGGACGACCCTGCAAACTATCGCCCAATCAGTTTGCTTGATTCTACGCAGAAGATAGCGGGCAAAGTAGTTCTAGGAAGGATTCAACAGTGGATTGAGGAGGAAAGTATCCTCTCGGACTATCAGGCGGGGTTTAGATCAGGCACTGGTACTATCGAGCAAACTTTCCGGCTCTTAATGATCCTCTGGAAAGTGGTTGTCCTGGGTAAGGGCAGCTTGTACCTTGCCTTCATAGACTTACGAACTGCGTTCGATCTAGTCCCACGAGACCAACTGTGGTGCGTTCTGGATACAATGGGCATTCCCCAGTATTTACTAAATATGCTCATAAAACTACATGAGGACAACTTTGCTCAGATCAGGTGGGGAGATCAGGGTCAAAAAACATCGTGTATCTCTGTGAACAGGGGAGTCCGCCAGGGTTGCGTGCTTGCCCCCACTCTGTTTTCCTTATACGTTAATGGAGCGGTGGAGCATCTTCTTAAACATCCTGCTGACGCACCTTCCCTGGCTGGCAGGAAAATCCCTACTCTCCTCTTCGCAGACGATACCCTCCTGATCTCAAAAACTCCAGTACGTCTGCAACGCCTGCTCACTGGCTTTAAGGATTTCTGCGACGCAAGGAGTCTATCAATAAATGTGAGCAAAACCAAGTTCCTGGTCCTGAACGCTCGGAAGAAAACTGTCATCCCACCATCTTTGGATTCCGTCCCACTTGAAAGGGTAAAGGAGTTTGACTATTTGGGCATTCGTCTCAGTGATTCAATGAGCTGGTAACCCCACCTCCAAAAGGCATCGCTGACCCACAAGAATGTGGGAGGGGCACTTTTGAAAGAACAACGGGCCTCGGTTCTTAAACCCATCGGTCCTGTATTGGACATCTACAGGGCAAGGTGGGTGAGTGCAGCCCTTTACGGATCCGAACTATGGGGCTTCCAGAACACAGACCTTTTGTCCAGAGCGGAAAACAAATTTCATAGAGACCTTATGGGCCTACCGCATAGCACCCCTGTTCTTCCAATCTTTTTAGACGCAGGTACTCGTCCCATAGGGGACCAGGCGAGGTTGCGCCCCCTCCTCCTTTGGGCTCGCATCTGGAGGTTACCAGAATTGTCTAGCTATGCTGATGGTCTAAGGGAACTGCTCCTAACACCTGGTTGGTCCAAAATCCGTTGGCTCAAGGAAGTCAAGTGCCTTCTTATCGAACTTGGCCTTGAGGACGCGTGGGCTAATAGATCTGCCCCGCCCAAACAGCAATTAAAGACGCTATATTGGTCATGGGTGACGGACACAAGAAATCGCAATTCCAAACTCTGTAGAACTTCTGTCGAATTTCTCTTGATCAAGGATGGCCCTTACTGTGAGCCATATTTGGACCTGATTACTAAATCTTGGGACAGGGCACTATATATCAAATTCAGGTTGGGGCTACTGCCAGTGGGAAAACTGATTGCCAGCTGGAGGGGTTCGTCGCATTTATCTTCATTTTGTCCTTTTTGTAATAGTAGGCTAGAGTCTGTGCCCCACATACTTTTCGTGTGCCCAGCCTATTTTGCCCCGCGCCGCATCTGGCTAAAGCCTTTGTGCCGGAGTTTCGGAACTAGATCCTATCTTGAGGCTCTATGAATTTTTTAAGATCTGACCCCTGCCCTCTGTTTGCTTTCTGTCTTGCTAAATTTCTGGCTTGGGCATGGCGGATCCGATCATTGAGGCTATCAACAGTACCCTAATAGCCAGTTGACTATCCCGTACCAATGTCCATATCATCTTCATGTGAATAATGAAATGAAATGTTTTAGTATTGTATTGAGTTTTTAACATTTAATATATGTGTGTTTTTGTAATGCTTTTCAAGATATGTGCAATATATCGAAATAAAGCTTGTTTCAATCAATCACTATATCTTGTTTAGGCTTTTTGAGAGGTAACTTCCATCCTTCTCTCACAAGACACAGGGGTCCCCTTACAGGATGCCCAAACAAAAGCTCAAAAGGGCTGTAGCCAACCACTTTTGTGGGACCTCTCTGTAAGCAAACAGAAGGCAGGGTAAAAGGATGTCCCATCTTCGCCTACGCTTTTCAGGTAACCCTTTTATCATCCCTTTTAGGGTCTTGTTGAACCTTTCAACAAGCCCATTGCACTGTGGATGGTAGGGTGTAGTGAATTTGTAATTCACACCACACTCCTTCCACATAGCAGTCAAATATCCTGACATGAAGTTTGCACCTCTGTCAGAGACAACCTCCTTTGGAAACCCCACTCTGGAGAAAACTCCAAGTAGGGCCCTTGCCACAACAGGTGCAGTTGTGGTCCTCAGGGGAATAGCTTCTGGATACCTGGTGGCATGATCCACTACCACCAGTATACATCTGTGCCCAGATGCTGTTTAGGGGTCCATTGGTCCAAAAATGTCTATCCCCACTCTCTCAAAGGGTACCCCCACCACAGGTAGTGGTATGAGGGGGGCCTTTGTTGTGCCACCTGAATTGCCACTGGCTTGGCAGGTAACACAGGAGCGACAACACTCCTTGGTATCTTCTGACATATGGGGCCAGTGAAAGTGAGGGACAAGCCTGTCCCAAGTCTTGTTCTGGCCTAGATGTCCTGCTAAGCGAATATCATGGGCCAAGGTAAGAAGGAAGCCCCTAAATTGCAGAGGTATGACCAACCTCCTGGAAGCACCAGGCTTGGGGTCTCTAGCCTCTGAATAAAGGAGCCCATCATCCCAATACACTCTATGGGTACCTTGAGCATTCCCAGCAGCCTCAGCAGCAGCCTGCTGTCTGAGGGGTTCAAGAGAGGAACAAGCTAATTGAGCCTGCCTCAGATCTGCCCTTGAGGGTCCCCCTGTCCCAAGACACTCAACCTGATCAGGTTCATGCTCTTCTAGGACAGTTCCCTCTTGGATCACAGAATCATCCTCCTGGGAGGGCTGATCCTCAACCTGAGGCAGGGGGGAAGGCACTGCCTTAACAATCTTGCTCTTTCTCTTGGGTTGTGTCTGGTCTATAGTTTCAAGATCCAGCACAGGTTCAGGTAAGCACTTTTTGGCCTGTGACCTGGTCACAGCAAGGACATGTGCTGAAATACCTAACATCTCTGCACGAGTCCTATACTCCACTTCTGACCATACTGAGTTTTCTAGATCATTGCCCAAAAGGCATTCAACTGGGAGGTCTGCACTTACCACAACTCTTTTGAGGCCAGTTACCCCTCCCCAGGAGAAATTAACAACTGCCACACTATGTGTAGTAGTGACATTGCTAGCATTAGTCACTAGGTAATTATCACCCAGTACAATCTGTCCAGGGTTCACAAAGTTAGGTGTCACCATAGTGACACTGGCACATGTGTCCCTGTCAGCTTTAGCCACTTTATCATTTATCAAAGGTGTCTGTCTGTACTTGCCCAAAGTATTGGGACTCACAGTAGTGGACATAGCCATAGCCATGTCCACATCACAGATCAGGACAGCCTGAGTAGGAATCCTGACTAGGCCAGGATCCACCTCAGTACCCATGGTTAACCCCACTATAGCCTTGGGTTGGGAACTACCACTGCTGACTGTACTAGGGGGTGCAGGTGCCTTAGGGGCTGCAGTGGTAGGGGCTGTACCTTTCTTGGTGCACTCAATAAACCAGTGAGAGGCAGTTTTACAATAATTACACCAAGGTTTCTTTGGACCTTCTTTCTTTTTCTTAGAGTTTTAGGACCCCCCTCCTTAGAAGTATTTTGGGGGCCTGAAGAAGACTTCTGGTCTTTTTGTTTCTGATCTCCACCCTTCTGGCCTGCCTTTTTCTGGTCAACACCTTGGTTCTGGGGTCTCTGATTAACCCTGGTTCTGACCCATTTGTCTGCCTTCTTTCCCAATTCTTGGGGAGAGGTCAGATTTGAGTCAATCAGGGGTTGGTGCAACAACTGGTTCTGACAATTATTAAGGATTTGTTCTCTCATTATTAAATTATACAATCCTGTATAGTCCTTAACTTTACTTCCCAGTAACCAACCTTCCAGAGCCTTAGTGGCACAATCAACAAAGTCAGTCCAGTCCTGAGTCTGTGTCTTCTGGGTATCTCTGAACATTAACCTGTACTGTTCAGTGGTTAAGCCAAACCCATCCATTAGAGAACTCTTCAGGCCAGTGTAGTTTTTAGCATCCTCATGACTAACAGTGAGGAGTTTGTCTCTTCCTTTTTCTGAAAAGGAGAGCCATAAGATTGCTGCCCACTGATTTTGGGGAACCTGCTGTACCATGCAGGTCCTCTCCAAAGCAGTTATCCACTTGTGGATGTCATCCCCATCTTTGTAGGGGGGCACAATCTTGCTCAGGTTTCTATGATCATAGGACCTGTCTTTATCCTTAGGGATATTGCTGCCACCAGTGGAATCTAATCCACTTAACTTTTGCTCCCTTGCTAAAGCAAGTTTAGCTTGGGCCAGGGCTGTTTCCTCCTTTTCTATCTGAAGTTGGACAGCTCTCATCCTAGCCTCATATTCTCTTCTCTGGGGGGAAGTCATTCCCCTTTGAGAACCCCTTGAGGCATTAGAGAGGAGAGACTGCCTGGAAGGAGACCTTTCCCTTCTATTGGCTGGGAGAAGTCTACTATTAGGTCTGGAGAGGTGAAACTCTTCTCCATTCCCATGTAAACTTAGGTTAACCTGGCTAAGCCTCCTGACTTGGACCTGGCTATCATCTCCATCTGAATCTTCCTCCACTTCCTCACCATCTTCTGGGGTTATGGAGTCATCTTCTGTGGAGGGGACAGCTTCACCTGTGTTATCTAAGGGACCTGGTTTAGAGGCCTTCTCAAGATCAGCAGCCGCTAGGACTTCTATCAGGTGTTGGATGGTAGGGTTGGAACCCTGTTTCAACTTCCTGGAGGTACGCAATGACCTAATCTCTCGGAAGTTGAGCATCTCATATCTTGTGGGTGCCATGGGAAGGTCACTTAACCACAGGTAGAGAACCAGAGGGTTCACCTGTGCCAGACATGTCTAGTGAGGTTTGGTGTGTGCACCTACCTACACTGAGTGTTTACCTACTAGACCCTCTCTAGGAGTTGTAGTCAGGGTGTGCTAGGCCCTTTCCTCTACAACAACGAAGTTCAGTAGAACTTAAGTATTTTAAGCTTTGTTATATGTACCTATGGTACCTAATGTGATCTTTCAAATGATATCAAAGATTACAATTGGTAAAACAACAGCAAGCTCAAATCCCAACCGCTGCACACCATTGTGAGAAGTTGGCCTGGTATATGATGTTCACTATTCTAGTGAGCACCTTGTACCAGTCCAAACAACCCTTATGGTGATGGTTGTAAAGTCAACCTTATAGACCAGCTATCCTAGGGGTAGCATGGACAAAAACAGTCTCAGGCTAAACTCAAGAGGGCATGTGAAGTCAGCTGTTTTACCATATGCAATCCTTTTAATACCAAATGAAAGGACACCACACAGGTTATATATTCAAAATATATATGTATTTATTTCTAAAACAACCCAGTGAACTCTTTATGAGAACAGGAGCACAAGCGCATAACAAGTAACTTAATATAACATACAGAAGTTGCATAAATATGGATAGGCCCTGGTGGCCCGCTAAACCATATACTAAAATAGTGGTATAAGAACCACGTCACGAACAATGGTAAGGCCTAGGGCCTTGGGAATCGCTGAGGCTACACTGGACTAACAGTAGTTAGGGAGCAGGAGGCCCACGGGATGCGGGTGCAGTGTCAATGGGTGCGTAAAGTTAGAAAGTTAAATGTGTAGGAGTCTTCCGACTGGACTAGAAGCTAACCACTTGAAACGAGGACACTAGGAAAGTTAATCTTTACAGGAGCAACGTAGTACTCACGCTACCTCACCCACAGGAAGCGGGTGCATAGGTGTCAAAGTGTGTCGGGTTTCGTCGTGGAGTTCTATGGAGCCTTGGAGAAAAGATGCTGCAGGCGACCAGGAGAGAAGAGTCCGGTTGGATCCAAAGGTGGATCGAGGATGAAGAGTACCTGAAAGCAGAGGGGACAGAGTCTGGGTCTCGAGCCAGTGACCTGGAAGGAACTAGGAAGGAACCAGGCGATGTCAGGATGCGATCAGGTGATGTCGTGAAGCTTGTCTCCGCTGCCATGCCACGTAGACCAGGAGGTGTCGACGACGACCAGATGCTTGGCACGGACTGTCCCACAAAGGCTCTCGCCGTCGGCGGTGTCCGTTCTCGATTCGGAGTCAACAGGCCTTGGCAAATGCAACCCACGCAGGAATTGAAGATGGCTTCTGGATCAGACCAGCAAGGTCTGATGGGCTACTCCTTTTCAGGGAAGCAAGGACCAGTCTGGAGCAACCAGACCAGCATTGGAAATTCAAAGGTTCGTTGTCACAGAGGCCACTAGCCAACGGGCAAGTGACCGGACAGACGCGTCGAGCAGGAAAATGCAAGAGTGTCCGGGTGGATCAAAGAACTGAAGAACCTGAAAGCAGAGGGGACAGAGTCTGGGTCACTAGCCAGTGACCAGGAAGGAACCAGGATGGAACCAGGTGGTGTCGCGATGCAAACAGGTGACGAGGTGAAGCTTGTCTCTGCAGCCACGAGGACCAGGAGGCGTCGACGACGACCAGGAGCTGGATTCGAGCTGTCCCACGAAGGATCTAGTTGACTTGCGTGTCGGTATCCGGATTGGACCCAACAAGCCTTGGTAACCGCAACCCACGAAGGAAGTGAAGATTTGCTTCAGGTCAGAGCTTCTCTTTTGGAGGGAAGTTGGAGCAAGTCTGGTGCAAGCAGGAAAGCAAGAAGATTTTAAAGGTTCTCCTTCAGGGGGCTCACTAGCCAACGGGCTGGCAACCGGGAAGATGCGTCGAGCTGAAATGCAGGAGCAGGCCCCACGCGGCACTCGTGGAGTGGGGAGGGCTGAGCTTTGGTGCAAATGACTCTCGGGTCTGGGGCTTCTCTTACCCCAATGCACAACTGCGAAGGTGCCTCGGTCGTTGTACTATTAGCAAAGTGCAGGATGTCCAGGGAGTCTGGTCCCACGTCTCTCGTGTCCGCCACGGGTCTCAGCTTTGCTGTGGATGTGGGTCGGAGTCCAAGAAGTCTGGAAGTCCAGTCCTGAGTAGCTGGGTCTTCGGGTTCCGTCGGGAGCTTCGACAAAGCAAACCGGCAAGTTACTGGGGGTGCCTGTTTGAACAGAGTGGTCACCCCTTGACCACAAGGGAGATGTCTTCAGTCTTCTATGCATGGAGCACCTTGTGTGCCCCAGGCAGTGTCTGGAAAAGCATCTTTCCATTCAACCCACCCTGCCCCAATACACTACAGGCTGTCTGGGGAGGTGCTAGCACCTCCCTCGACAGGAAACCTATTGTCCAGGCTTCCCTTGCTGGAGTTTCCCTCAGCTGCAGGAGGTCAGACTCGTGTCTGTGGCACCAGCCTCCATAATGTGATGCTGAGGCTCTGTTTAACTTTTTTTTTTTTTTAAACGTATTTTTATTAGAAGATTATGCCATTATACATCGTTGGGTGAAACAAATCACATTGTCCCGTCACATTGGAGCAAGAGCCAATATGGCAGTCATAATTTACACAATATTCATCCCAATGTAGAAGTTGTTTTACAGGAGCACACCCAAGATTTTTATCACACATTTTGGCTATATTACAAGAGGAAGCATACCTCCCCATCCATATCAGAGTACATGCAGTTCTAATTTTGCCCATCCTGAGGTCTGTTGTCATACCCAGTAATCGCTGCATACAATACTATCAGTAAATGAGAATCTAAAACAAGAAAAAACATCAAACACCTACCAACCACCCCACCCCTTCCTTCCCCTCTAAGGCTCAACATGAAAAAATTACATTATCCTAAACTCAGTCCATTACTACCCATTTACATTTTGGCACATACAGACAGTGTTTTGCCGTTCCACAGCAATCCCGTGTCCAAGGCCTAGAGCTCCAGCCTCACCATTCTGCAACTTGGTACAGGCCGCCCTAGAATATACATTAGGTATAATAGTATATTATATCCAAGGCGCCAAGTTCCTTCATCAGCAAGTTCCAATCCATTGGTATGGACATCTTACGCAGTCTGCGTTGTTCATCCCTTTTCAATTCCACCCCCTCTGCCCTGCCCCATTTCAATAACTCATCATACCAGGTTTTTAATGCTGGTGGCCTAATCGCCTTCCATTGCATTGTGAGGTTTCGTTTAGCCAGTATTAGTGCCAAGTTATTAAACTTAGTAACCGGACTACCCTTCTTTCCTTTAGGACCCATTCCCAGCAGACAGTATTCCAAGCTATCATTATTCTGCACTGGTGCTATCTCCGAGAAAATCTCACAGACCGCTCCCCAGTACCGTCGTAGTCGTGGACAATTCCACAGCATGTGTATCAAATCTGCTGCTTGTAATTGGCAACGCGGGCATACATCCAAAGCATCGGGATACATCGTCTTCAGCTTGCACGGCGTCAAATAGGGCCTATGCAAGAGCATAAGTTGAATAAATTTAAATTTCGGGTTTCGTGACACTTTCCTGGGGTATTCCACCAATTTATCCCATTCTCTATCACTAAACTCCCTCCCTATATCTGTTTCCCATTTGCCCCGGAGGGGACCGAGGGGTACTGCTGCTACCGTGTGAATGCCCCTATAGAGCCACCTAGTAAGGTGACTTCCGTTACCCATTAAATGTTGCATTGTGACCAGTGCATTCGTGGTCGGTTCCACCCCTTCAGGCACCCATGTAGTGCGTATGTAATGCGACAAACTGGCATGTAGAAGAAACAACGCATTCGGCACTTAATGCTCCCACATGAATCCATCATGTGGCATCATAGTACCCTCCTTAAAGAAATCACCTACTGTGGACACGCCTGCCGCTTCCCACAACTCCAACCTTCGCATTGTAATTCTGCATACCTGTGTGGGGATCCCTAGCAGGGGTATGGTAGGGGCGTATGGGGGCAACGCCTTGGTGTATCGTAGAGAATGCCTCCAGTATAACAGTGCAATTTTTAAAAGGTGTGGTGCATAAGGTGGGATTTTGCTATTGGGCAACATGAGTGTATGTACTGCGCCCCTCTGCCACTTTAGATGCGTCATTTCTATCTACTGCAAATTCCGCCCTGCCAGCCAATATGCCAGCCACTGCAGCTGGCTCGCGTAGCAGTAGGCCTTCAGATCAGGGACCCCATTCCCCCGTGTTTAGTATCTAGATACAGTTTTGTAATCCCTATGCGTCTCCTGCCCTTGCCCCATATCAGCTCAATCAGCATAGTGGTGAGCATCGAAAAAGTCTTTGCAGGTATCATTACAGGCAAGTTGGTAAAAAAATACAACAATCTAGGGAGCACCACCATTTTTGTTATTGCTTCTTTTCCTGCCACAGATATAGGTAAAGTGATCCAGAACCTTATTTGGGATCTAAGCGAGGTGATCGCCCTGTCCAGGTTACCCTCCAGGAGATCCATCTTATCTCTGTAGACATTAATTCCTAAATATTTGAAAGTATCAGGTGCAATGCGGAACGATCAGTCTCCGAACCCCATCGTTCCAGTTCGTGTTGAGTCTGCAAAATAATAGACATAGGATTTATTTTCGTTTATCGACAGTCCAGACAGTCTCTGGAATGCAGCAAAAATCGAAGGTATAGGCTCACAAGCAGCATCTAGGTCTCTGAGATACAGTATTATATCATCGCAGAAGCAGATACAATATGTGTCGTGGGCCCTAACTTTATCCCCCTATGGCCTGCAGTAGTGCGCAACTTCAGCATCAGGGGCTCCAGCGCCAGGATGAACAGCAGAGGCGACAACGGGCACCTCTGCCTGGTGCCCCTTGCAACTGTGTAGTGCTTCTAGATGTGCATACCCGTTCTCGCCCTGGCCCTAGGTTCTGTATATAGTAGTAACACCCCCTCTATGAATTCATCAGGGATACCATATCGTGAATCAAAAGCTTGTCTCAAGTCTAACAAGATCCATCCCACAGCTTCAGCTCTCTGGGTGGAATGGGCCATCACCTGGTGCAAACGCCGAATATTCAGGGAAGTACTCCTGCCCGGAAAAACCCACACTGGTTGATGTGTATTAATTGTGGTATGTGTTGACAAATTCGGGTCGCCAGTATTTTCTCAGTATCTTGTAATCAACATTTAGTAACGAGAGGGGCGTGTATCCTGCTATGTCTGTGCTGTCCCGCCCAGGTTTTAACAGTGAAATAACTGTGGCCTGCAGTGTGGTAAGCGGCAGCGTGCCTGTCTCTAAGGATGAATGATATAGCCTTTGCAAGTGAGGTACCAATAAATCCACGAACGCTGCGTAAAATTCCACAGGTAACCCGTCCCCGCCAGGTGATTTATTTCTGGGCAAACTACGTATCGCTTTTTTAATTTCCATCACAGTCACCGGGAGCCGGAGCTCATCCTTGTGTGACTGTAATAACTGGGGGAGTAGCAGCTCGTTAAAAAAAGCGTCCAAATTCTCTGTCCCTACATCTTCAGGCCTACCATATAAAATTTCATAATATTCCCTAAAGGCGTCGTTAATATCAAGTTGTGTACACACCGTGTCACCGGCCACATTTTTTACTTCTAGTACAGAGACAACCAGTGGGGCATCTTTGAGAATCCTGGCAAATAATGGTCCTGCTCTATCCGCTACTGTATGTTGCTTCAGGTTGTGGAGCCTACTATCTACCAGTCTGAGGTCCTCTAGGAGTCCAGCATATCGTATATGGGCTTCCTGTAACTGTACTCTATGTGTTTCGTCTAGTGTAGCCCGCTGTTCCAAATCTCCCAGTGTTTTTTCGATGTCAGTGATTTGAGTGACTAGCGTGTGCCTCAACCCTACCCGTGTGCTAATCGCCACCCCCCTCAACACAGTCTTAAATACATCCCACTCAATCTGCCTAGAAGAGGCCGTATTTGCATTTTCAGAAAAATAATTACCTATGGCAGTAGCAAGAGCCGTCTTGAAAACCGAGTCTTCTAGCAATTGCGGCTGTAGTCGCCACGTCGGTACCAAAGTCGGGATCTTGCCCCATTGTAGTGTGATCTCTACCCGACTATGATCTGATAAGGTTTTCCCTAAATGAGTGGAGTCCCTAATCGCAGACATCAAAGCAACCGAACAGAATATCCTATCTATGCGGTTATGTAATTTATGCAATGGGGAGTATAATGAGTATTCCCTGACCCTGCGATGTTTTTCTCTCTAGGCATCCATGATACTCCAACTTCTCGCCCAGTGTGCCAATACCTCTGCCAATTTCTTACTGGGTGCATTATGCAGTGGTGGATGAGACCTGTCTAGCCCAATGTCTAGAACTGCATTAAAATCCCCCCCAATCACCCACGGGTATCCCTCCCAGTCAGCCAGCATTGTGTATAAAGTCTCCCAAAAATGTTCCTGTCCCGTGTTTGGAGTATACACACTACCCAGCACAATATGCTCCCCATCAAGTAATCCATGTACCAGCACATAACGGCCATCTTTATCAATCTTTTGCTCTAACAATTTAAAGGGCGTGCCATTTCTCAGCCATATCGCAGCTCCCCTGCGAAGGCCGAATATGATGTGAAGAATAACTGACCCCTTCATTTCCTATTTAACTTCATCGCCTCATCCCGGTTCAAATGAGTCTCCTGCAGAAACGCCAAATTCATCTTCCGCCTATTCAATTGAGCTAACAGCCTATGTCTTTTCTGTATGGAGCCAAGGCCCCGGACATTCCAGGAATGGCATATATAATTATCCTGGTGTGTCATTAGACCTCCCGTAGAGTGGTCCCGCAGAACCACAAGAAACACTGAGCCTGGACTGTATCATATTAACTAATGTTGAGCCTTCAAACACAGTAAGCCACCCCAATACTCGAGTCCCCTTCTGAACGACTGAGGACCAAACCATAGTCAACCTTGTAACCAAACTATTACTAAAATCGCAACTCTGTGCAGTCGCCATGGGGGTGAGGCAACCACCATCATACAGTTTGTCATTTACGTTACACATACATTTGCATTGCAACAAACCGTCATCAACCCTTTACAGTTCTATGTATTGAGATATATAGCAGTCTTAACTTATTATTTTAGCAACAGATCAGGCTATCGGGCCGAACAGTATACAATACCACTCTCATCCGAGCAACCTCTTCCGTTCAGTAATTATCCACCGTCTGGGCAGTCACTAAAGGGAACAATGTCAGGCTAGATTCCGATTCAGAGCGGGCCGTGGCTCCCCCAGACGAATGTATAGAAACCGCACGTAAGCTGACATCATGCTCCGCCAGCGCCGCCGCCGTCAGCAAAGCGTCTCTCTGTCTGTTAGTAATCTGTTCCGTCGACGGGGACATCTCTGTGTCAGTTCCCTTGTGACCCGTGTCCATCAAGGTCGATGGTACCTCCCGCCTCAGTCGAGAAGACCCAGTGCCTCCTCGTGGTAAAGAGACCTGCGTGTCCGGAGGGGAGAAAGTAATCTCAAGCCAGTCCGCTGCCTCCTCTGGATTCTCAAAGGAAAACGACTTTTGCCTATATATTACTTTCAATCGGGCCGGGAAGAGCAACGCATATTTCAAGTCATGCTCCCTTAGTTTCTTCTTGATCTCCAAAAAGTGGCCCTAGCCCTCTGGACCATCAGTGTTAAGTCTGGGTATAGGGAGATCGTTCTATTTTCAAATCTGATAGGCGCATTTTCTCTTGCCGCTCTCAGTATCAGGTCCCAATCTTTGTAATTCAGAATACGGGTAATTAGCGGCCGCGGGGGCGCCCCAGGTCTAGGAGGCCTGGCCGGAACCCTATGTGCTCTCTCCACGCAGTACATCAATGACAGACCCTCCTTCGCCACATTATCTCAAATCCAGTTCTCCACAAATTGTGTGGGGTTGCACCCCTCACTTTTCTCTGGTATTCCCAGGATACGCACTTTGTTCCCGCGGGACCTCCCTTCTGCGTCATCCACCCGTTCCTGGAGCCCCTTTAGCTGGCGCCGTACCTGCTCCATTTGTGTGGCTTGTTCTGTGTGCTGAGGAATCAAGTCGTCAATGGCTATTTTATTGCATTTTACCTTCTCGGCCTGGTTCTTGTGGTCCGCCTTCAACAAGTTGAAGCTAGTAGAGAGGGACCCCAGCTGCGCTTCCATCGCTACACGTGAGTCTCTTATTTCTTTCAGGATGAGGTCTAATTTATTAACAGGTTGTGCCGCAGCTGTAGGCGGGATTACTTCCATATCCGAGTCTTGCGTCCGGCCACTCAGGACTTCACATCCACATTGTCCGCAGTCTGTGCTTCTTGCTTGTTTGCCCTAGTGCGTCCCATCGTACTTAGTATTGACCATTTCGCCATGCTCCGTATCGCTCGGTCCCAAAGGGAGGTGTGAGTACCAACAAGCCTGCTTCCAGGGGGGTGTACGTGACTCCGAAAGAGCAGCACTCCTCTAGTCTCTCCACATCCCGTGTGTAACCATAGGCGGAACCTCGCTCTGATCACCTGCCCCTTTCAACTACCATCTGCTGCAGCACAACCCCCGTCTACGTTTTCAACTCAGTGCCTATCCAGCCGGAAGAGGGGCAGTACTTAGCATTCCTTGCTCCAGCAGCCTTCCAACCTCCAATGCCCAGAGCAGCTGGGTCGTAGTCTACACAGCTGCGCCCGTCTCCAATCACATACGTGTCCGGTTTATGCCATCCACAGAAGAGGGGGGGGGGAGAGGGAAGATGCATCGTATTTCACAGATCCCAGTCCTCAGCTGGTATAGTTCTCTGTCCAATATGTCCGTAGCAGCAGCGGCCAAATACACTTATCTACACCAGACTGGTGTGCCCTTTTGGCTCCCCCAATGACACTATCCTTCACTGGCTTTCAATCGTCATTTATAGCTGATATGACCCCGTTGCTGCAGTTCCTCATTGCCTTTGTGCCCAGGTCCAAGCAGCCAACATCGCATCCAGTATTCTACGGCCTGCAGGTCAGTACCAGCAATCCGTCTCTGCTCGACCTCCGCCTTTGTCCCGTGTCGCTCTAAAAGCCCAGCAATGCGCACATTGACGGTAGTGCTCAGATCACACTCTGTGGCTCCCCTCCGCCTCTGTGTCTCGCTGTGTCTCTTCTCACCTGCTACTGATGTCGGGCCCCCGCCTCACACCCTCCATGCTCCACAGGTGGCAGGCTCAGTATCGGGTGTCCGCACCGCCACCGCCGGGTCTTTGCAGCACAGCCGTTTATGCCGGCGCCATCTTGGGGCGCCGCCTCCGATCAGCGCCGGTGATCCTCTTATAATGTCCGGGGCCCACAGCAGGCTGCTGTGTGCAGCTCACCTCGTCTTTCTCAGCACCCAGGTCCCGCAGACAGCAGGGAGGCAGGGAAGGTCCCCCACAGCTTCCACTCAGCGTCTCTCTCGCGGCGGCACTTCAGCGCTCTTCACTGCTCCAGCGCTCCAGGCACATGTCTTCGCCGCGGCCGCGCGGCTCATTTCCCAACACAGAGGGACCGCAAATGTGTTCTGCTGGACCCACAGCCGCTCTGCTACCTTCGGCTAGTATTTTCATTACAAAAAGCTGCAGGATAATTAAGGCCAGTGTCTGGTTTAACACGTAGCCTTTTCAATCCGCGGCCACCATGCTCTGCAGTTAGCCACGCCCCCCCCCCACCCGAGGCTCTGTTTACCTTTAACCGGGTAAAGCAGGAACATACATGTCTTGTCCCTCTAGAAGGGTGGAATGCTACCCCCGCCGCCAGAATTGGCGGGGAGGGGGTAGTATTCCAAAGTGTTTGACACCTTACACAACATATTTTGATAAAGCCAAACCAAAGTTAGCATTTAGCCACGAGGATTATGATGCACTTAAGAGTATATGGTATGGCTATATCATAGAACAGCTATAAGGACATGGTTCCGAAAGCTGCAGAGGGGCTCAGCTCATGCCAGAGCACCCTCTCACATAAAACCAAGCACTCTGATTCCAGGATTGTCAGGCCTGCCATAGGATTGACTTATAGGTGCATATGTGTCTATATATAAGGTTAGATATAGGTATACTATATCTAAGTAAGGGGTGATTACACCACCTTACCCAAGCTGAGGGATCAGCCTGTGGTGTCAGTTTGGATGGCCAGCCAGGGGGTGGCATAATACATGCTGCAGCCCCTGGTAGGCCTTGGATGCACCTATGCCCTGGGTACCTATGGTACACTATACAGGGGCTCACAGAGGTGACCCAATCAGGTATGTACCTCAAGTACATGGTATCAATTTAGAGAGAGAACAGCTGGGCTGTGGGTCTGATTAGCAGGCCACAGCCACACTAAAGTCGAAAAACCAGTAAATCACAGCAAAAAGTGGGGGTGACCATAGGAAGCAGACCCTACTCTCCTACAGCCACCTCCAGACTACGGCCGCCTGCCTGCACCTGCTGGGGTTCTCCATCAATGTACAGAAGTCACACCTATGTCCCTCTCAACAGCTCCTCTTCATCGAAGCGGTTCTGGATTCGGCGAGGTTTCGGGTTTATCCTACCGAACAGCGGGTTTGGGATATTCAGGCTCTGATTCTGATCTTTCAGCCTTTATCCCGAGTCTCGGTCAGGTTGACGCTGCGGCTTCTGGGGCTGACGGCCTCCTGCATCCTTCTGGTGCATCACGCCAGGTGGCGGATGCGGGCTCTGCAGTGGGACCTGAAGTTTCAGTGGGCCCAGCATCAGGACAACCTGTCCGACCACGTCCTGATCTCGGAGTGCACCGTGAGACAGTTGCAGTGGTGGCTCACGGACCGCGATTGGGTCAGCGGCAGATCCCTCTCCCTACCCCTACCAGAGCACGTAGTTGTGTCGGATGCGTCCCTCCTGGGTTGGGGGGGCCACATGGGAGAGGCGGAGATCAGAGGCCTCTGGTCTCCGGCGGAGTCCCGGCTCCACATCAACCTTCTGGAGCTGCGGGCGATTCGGCTTGCACAGAAAGCTTTCCTTCTCTCTGTCCCGGAAGTGTAGTGCAGGTGTTCACGGACAACACCACCGCCATGTGGTACTGCAACAAACAGGGCGGGGTGGGTTCGTGGACCCTTCGTCAGGAGGCTCTGAGCTTCTGGCAATGGCTGGAACACCGCGGCGTCACCCTGGTGGTTCAACACCTGACAGGTTCCCTGAACGCCAGGGCGGACGAACTCAGCCGTCGGTCAGGCACGACCGGGCCCAAGTCATCCTTGTGGCTCCGGACTGGGCTCGAAGATACTGGTATCATGAGCTACTCAGCATGTCAGTCGATCCCCCGATTTGTCTGCCTCTTCAGGACGACCTTCTGTCGCAGCAGCAGGGGACTCTCCTCCACACGAACCTGTCCAGTCTCCACCTCCATGCGTGGAGATTGAGTGGCGACAGTTGAGGCCATTTGACTTGCCTCCTGAAATCTGTGATGTGATTATGGCAGCCAGGCGTCCCTCCACAAAATCAGTATACGCCTGCAGGTGGAACAAATTTGTGGCATGGTGCACAGCAAAGGCTGTGGATCCCCTTTCTGCCCCCCTTTCAGAGGTTCTCCTCTTTCTTCTTTGTCTTGCCAAGCAGGGCTCCCCTCTGGGTACTATCAAAGGCTACCTCTCTGCCATTTCAGCCTTCTTAAGGCTGCCTGATCAGCCTTCTCTTTTCAAGTCCCCTGTTGTAAATAGATTCTTGAAGGGCATCACTCACATGTTTCCTCCTGTTCCTTTCGTGATGCCTTAGTGGGACTTTGTTCTGACCTATTTGATGTGCGCTCCTTTCGAGCCACTTCACAATTGCCCTCTTCGTCTTCTGACTCTTAGGACTGCATTCCTGGTTGCCATCACCTCTGCCAGGAGAGTGAGTGAGCTCCAGGCTCTCTCTTCTAAACCTCCTTTCCTCTCTGTCCGTCCGGACAAAGTTGTCTTGAGAACGCGTCCCTCTTTCCTGCCCAAGGTAGTCACAGCCTTGGGCATCCCTCGAAAGAGGAAGAGAGGCTCCACCATCTGGACCCAAAACGTGCGCTCTCATTCTATCTAGACCGCACACGCCAGTTCCAGGTGGACGACCAGCTCTTTGTTGGTTGCGTGGGCGCTAAGAAGGGACGGGCGGTGCACAAACGGACCATTTATCGATTGGTCGTTTTGTGCATAAAGGCTTGTTATTCACTGGCTAAAAAGGAGCCTCTGGTGGGGCTGCGTGCCCATTCCACTCGGGCCATGGCGGCTACTACTGCCCTGGGTCGGGGAGTCCCCTTGCATGACATCTGTCAGGCAGCTACGTGGGCCTCACTGCACACGTTCGCTGGACACTACTGCCTGGAAAGCCAAGTCCGGCGAGATGGCTTTTTCGGCCGTTTTGTTCTCCAGGAATTTCTGTTGTGATCATTGGTTCGCAGACCCACCACCGGAGTTGGTATTGCTGGGGTATCTATTCTAAGGTAAGGAATCTAACACTAACCTGTTTCTTTCAGATGCACAAGTTACTTACCATTGGTAACGATATATCTGTAAGAAACAGTAGTTAGTGTTAGATTCCTTACCGCCCCACCAATCCTCCCCGTTCTGCGAACCGATATCTAGGGTTAAGGTTCACCACTTTGAGGGCCCTAGTTTCATGGCATCAGTGTCGGTTTTTATCATGGCTCTGTGTTCCTGCCGCGGAAAAGCTATGTATAAGAACTGACGTCAGCGCGTGAGGGCGGCGTCTAAGTACTCCGACAACGTCACCCTGGCGATCACGACGCCGACGACGGACGCGGAGCCGCAGACGATGCCTACCGATGCGCAGGGGTACTGCTACGCAAAACTTTTCGGATCCAGTCTGACGCCTGGGGATATTCTAAGGTAAGGAATCTAACACTAACTACTGTTTCTTACAGATATATCGTTACCGAAGGTAAGTAACTTGTGCGACCACCCGCGTGTCCCCCCGACTCATGCCTCCACTCCAGAGCATGAGTCGGGGGCACACGCGGGTGGGCAGCGTCCACCCACTATTTTCACAGGGTGAACACCGTCCACTCTGCCAAGAATTTGTGCAACACCTTGAAGGACCTGGGTGAATCCAAAAAGAACCCGAATTTAATGAATGATGATCTGTAATAAAGAATTGAAATAATGATGTAGAAATCGTCGAGGGGTTGTGAGAGCTGTTTTCCATGCATGTTAAACTCATCACGACTGCGTCACAAATTTGCCTTACGTTAACCTTACTGCTAACCATTTTGTATCGGCGTCATAAACAGTCACATGTTGACTGTTGCTGTTTTCATTCTAAATAAAGACTTTCAAGACTCGCACTAACCGAAAACGTTCACAGATACTTTTCTCCCACTCTACCTAACCAAGGACATTTTAAGTGTCCAAGCCTATAGTTGTACAGTGTATCAATTTGAATGGTTGAATGTACTGTGGGAGTGCCTGTACCCTCAATGTATTTCTATCATGAGAGAAACTTCAAATGTATTGCGTAGTAAAATGTTTCTTCTTGCTGGTTCCCTGTTGGTTCATATCCTCAGAACCATATACTCATGTAGGATGTATGAAATTCTTTGTTAAAAGTCCTATAAAATATGCTTTTTTTATTTGTTTATATTTGAGGAACTGCTTTTGTGTGTCTGACGTTTATGGGCAGTAACACAATTACACTCTATGCACTCATTATTCCGTGTTTTAGGGAATTCACTTAGAAGAAAGCCTTTCCTGGCAGTGTTGGTAAAAGGCAGAATAGGTGGCCCCATCTGATTCTAAGAAGTGGACGTTGAAATAAAAGGCCTCCATTATTCGCTGCTGTGTTTTAACATTCCACCAGTCAATTATCACTAGTGTGAAACAGGCACACTGTTGAAAAGCTTGTATGTGATTGTGGAAAGTCTATTTTCTAATTCATCTTTCTGATACTCTAGGTTTTGACTTTGGCATCCGTCAAAATGGGGAACGAGTTAATCATGTTAATCTTCCTCCCTGGGCTCGAAATGATCCTCGCTTGTTTATCCTAATTCATCGCCAAGCCTTGGAGTCTGACTACGTGTCACAGACTATGTGTCACTGGATTGATTTAGTGTTTGGATATAAACAAAAAGGCAGGGCTGCCGTTCAGTCTATCAATGTTTTCCATCCTGCGGTAAGTACATTTTTTGTTTCAATTGTATTTATTCATCGTGTAATCACACCCTAGGCGGGTATCGTTTTCACTTTGCAATACAATTTTGACGAATGGTTGATTGATTTTCGAAAAATGAATAGTAAAATATTGGAGAACGATCTGCTGAAATGTTCATTCCAGAGTGTTGTTTTTCTATGGAGGCATGCAATTTTCAGCCACCTAACACCCCCAGGCATTGAATGAATTTTTTTTAAAATTTTAATGAAAGGAAAGCCATCCGAATTCAGGGACCCAGATAATCAATCAATCAATCAGGAGTTTGTTAAAGCGCGACTACTCACCCGTAAGGGTCTCAAGGCGCTAGGGGTGGGGGGGTGCAGGTTCCATTCCATCAAGGAGGGGGTCTGTCGAAGAGCCAGGTTTTGAGGTTTCTTGCGAAGATGGGGAGCGATGTTGTCTGTCTGAGGTGGAGCGGAAGGGCGTTCCATGCTTTGGCCGCGAGGAAGGAGAAGGAGCGGCCTCCCGATCTGGTCTTTCTGGTGCGGGGGACCACAGCGTAGGAAAGCTGGGCTGATCGTAGGGTCCTTTGGGGTGCGTGGAATTTGAGTCGACTGTTCAGGTATGCTGGTCCGGTGCCGTGGAGGGCCTTGTGTGCGTGGGTGAGCATCTTAAAGGTGATTCTCGCCTCGACGGGGAGCCAGTGGAGTGTGCGCAGGTGCTGGGAGATGTGGCAGTGTTTTGGCAGGTTGAGGACCAGTCTTGCGGCGGCGTTCTGGATGTTCTGTAGCTTGCGGATGAGGTTTTTGTTTATTCCGGCGTAGAGTGCGTTGCCGTAGTCGAGTCTGCTGGTGACCAGGGCGTGAGTGACTGTCTTTCGGTGTTCGAGGGGGATCCATTTGAAGGTCTTACGAAGGAGGCGGAGGGTGTGGAAGCAGGAAGATGAGACAGAGTTGATCTGGCGGTCCATTTTGAGCTCGGAGTCCAGGATGATTCCCAGGTTGCGTGCGTGGTCTGTGGGGGTTGGCGGGTTTCCGAGGGCGGTGGGCCACCAGGTGTCACTCCAGGCGTCAGGGTTTGGGCCCATGATGAGTACTTCTGTTTTGTTGGTGTTTAGTTGTAGGCAGCTGTTTTTCATCCATTTGGCGACGGCTTCCATGCCTTCTCGAAAGTTGCGTCTGGCGGTGTTGGGCTCGTTGGATAGGGAGAGGATGAGCTGGGTGTCGTCTGCATATGACACGATGTTGAGTCCGTAGGTTCTGACGATGGGGGCAAGTGGAGCCATGTAGACGTTGAAGAGCGTCGGGCTGAGGGAGGAGCCCTGGGGGACTCCGCAGGTGATAGGTGTGGGGTCCGAGAGGAAAGGGGGGAGTCGGACACGCTGCGTCCTGCTGGAGAGGAAGGAGCAGATCCAGTCGAGGGCCTTGTCCTGGATTCCTGCATCGTATAGTCTGCGTATTAGGGTGCGGTGGGAGACTGTGTCGAACGCCGCTGATAGGTCGAGGAGGATGAGGGCTACTGTTTCTCCTTTGTCCAGTAAGGTGCGGATGTCGTCTGTTGCGGCGAGGAGGGCGGTTTCCGTACTGTGTTTTTTTCTGAAGCCGGATTGGGAGGAGTCGAGGATGTTGTGTTCTTCAATGAATGTGGCGAGTTGGCTGTTGATGGCTTTCTCGATGACTTTCGCTGGGAACGGGAGCAGGGAGATGGGTCTGTAGTTTTTGAGCTCGGTGGGGTCCGCTGAGGGTTTCTTTAGGAGGGGGTTGACCTCGGCGTGTTTCCAGTCGTCGGGGAAAGAGGCGGTCGCCAGGGAGCAGTTGATGGTTTGGCGGAGCATGGGTGCGATGGTGTTGGCGGCTCTGTTGAAGATGTGGTGGGGGCAGGGGTCCGTGGGGGCCCCTGAGTGGATTGACTTCATTGTCTTCAGTGTGTCTTCGGTGGTGAGGGCTGTCCAGTCATCAATCACTGGTTTCCGGGTGTCGGGGGTGGTTGGTGAGGGTTCAGTGTGTTGGTTGTCTTCGTCGAAGTTGTCGTAGATGCTCTTGATTTTGTGGTGGAAAAAGATGCTGAGTTTGTCGCAGAGGTCTTGTGAGGGAGGGATGTCGGTAGACTCGCTGGTGGGTTGGGCGAACTCCTTGATGATTCTGAAGAGTTCCTTGCTGTTGTGTGCGTGGGTGGAGATTCTGTCTTCAATCGCTTTTTTCCTCGTTTCTCTGATGAGTTGATGGTGGGCGTTGGTGGCGGCTCTGAAGTTGTTGTGGGCTTCTGTGGATTTGGTGTTTCTCCAGGCCTTTTCGAGGCGGCGGCATGTGCGCCTGGACTCTCGAAGTTCGGTGGTAAACCATCTGGCTTTCTTGGCATGGGTATTGTTGTTTTTCTTGAGGGGGGCTATGGTGTTGGTGCTGTCCGAGATCCATCTATGCAGGGTTCGGGCTGCGGTGTTGGGGTCGTCGTTTTCCGCGATGGTTGGGGTGGAGTTGTTGAGTGAGGAGGTGAGCTGGTCATCGGTGATTTTGGTCCAGTTTCTTTGTGGAAGCAGGTGCTGGTGTCTGTGGATGGTGGGTGTTCTGAAGGTGAAGTGGACGCAACGATGGTCGGTCCATGGGAGTTCGGTGGTGTGGCTGAAGGTGATGGAGTTTCCTGTAGTGAAGAGGGGGTCGAGGGTGTGTCCTGCTGAGTGCGTGGGCTCGGTCACGATCTGGCGGAGTCCAATGTTGTGGAGGTTGTCCAGGAGGGATGTGGTGTTGGGGTCCAGTTGATTGTCGAGGTGGAAGTTGAGGTCTCCCAGCAGGGTGTAGTTGGTGGATGCGATGGCCTGCGGGGAGATAATGTCCGTAATGGAGTTGGCGAAGGGTCCGCGGGGTCCAGGGGGTCGGTAGATGAGGGTTCCTCGGAGGGCGGCGGTGGGGCTGGCCAGTATCTTGAAGTGAAGGTGTTCCATCAGTTCTGTGGACTCGTCAGGGAGTGTGCTCAGGCGGAGGCTGGATTTGTGGACGATGGCGATTCCTCCTCCTGGGTGGATGGGGCGGTCCTTCCTGGAGATCTTGTATCCTTGGGGGATGGCGATGGCGATGTCCGGTCCTGAGGTGGTGTTGGTCCAGGTTTCGGTGAAGAATGCTACATCTGGGGTTGTGCTGTCGAGGAGGTGCCAGATTTCTGTGGCGTGTTTGTGGAGGGATCGGACGTTGAGGAGGATGCATTGTAGGGTCTTCGGTTCGGTTGTGTTCTTGTGGGCGGGTTGTGCTGGATCCGTGTTCTTGGCGGTGCTGCAGGTGTGCCGGCAGCGGTGACAGCTGAAGGGTCCATGGGTGTCGGCTGGTGATGCTAGCTTGCAGTTGTTGTTGCAGCCTGGGTTGAGTGCGTGGAGTGCTGCTGGGTCGTAGCGTTGGCGGGGCGGAGGTCCAGGGTTCCTGGTGCTGGTCGCGGACGGGTCGCAGACGGGCGCAGACGTGCTTGCCTTTGACGTGCCTTCGGTGCACCAGCGGCGCGCGCGCAGCCCGCGGCCGCGCAGTGGCCGCCATTAAGTAGGGGTCGGGGAGGGCTGGACAGCTGGGAGGCGGGAGCGGGGAGGGGAGCTGGATTGGGCCGGTCGTGCTGGGGGGGGAGGGGCCGCGGGGGCAGCAGCGGCGGGGAAAGGTAAAGGGAGGAAAGAAGGGATAAAGAAAAAAGGGAAAATAAGCAGAAATAAGGCACAAAAGAGCAGAGATGCAGAAAAGAGCAGAAAGGAGAAAGATAGAAAGGGTAAAAAAACGAGTGAAAACGTGTGAAGGAGCAGAGGGAGAGAAAGGGAAAATGGGCAAAAATAAGGCACAGAAGAGCAGAGGTGCAGGAAGGTGAAAGATAGAAAGGGAAAAAAACGAGTGAAAACGAGTGAAGGAGCAGAGGGAGAGAAAGGGAAATGGGCAGAAATAAGGCGCAAAAGAGCAGAGGTGCAGAAAGGTGAAAGATAGAAAGGGGAGAAAAAGGAGCGAAGGAGCAGAAAGAAAGAAAGGAGACAGAGGTCCACTGGACCACCAGGGATGAGGCGCAGGGAAACCTGCGGGTGGAGGAGGGCCTCGATCACCAACACTCAAGAGTGCAGGGGCAGGGGCACCTCACTTAATGGTGGAGCTGCTAGGGTGGGAGAGCAATTTCACTGACGTGTCAGGGTACAATGCGCCATATAGAAACATTAAAAAACAAAACCGTGCTATTCACTCTTATGTTACTGGTTCTCACCATCATGAACTATTTATTCCCTGCTGCCAGCAGAGGTAGCTGAGCAAAAGTGTAATTGTGATGGATACTTCTAATTGCCGATTCCTCACCATGTGAATCTCCCCAGGTGCCAAACTCAGTATACAAAACTATTTGCAACTGCTGCTGAGTGCCAGTCAGAGGTGCCATCAGTCTTAGGGTGATCAGCTGGCATGGACACAAATTCTATACAGTGATTGTAAATATTCAGGACAAAGGCTCAAAACTCAGGACACAAATTCAGGTTAGGAGTTCTCTGTTATGGAAACATCTGAGGAATTCATGCAAAAATAGACCGCCACACACGTATAAGTCAAAATTGGTTTCTATACATGGCAGGATGGATCAAACAATCTCATGTTGCAGGAGTAATTTAAGGGTTAAAACTAGCAAACATACACACTAAGCAAAGTTTGGCAGCCAATATCAGGTGCAGTTAATAATTCTATCTCCACACTACATTTCCACTGTTAATAAAGGAATTGATGGGGGGCTGCCTGGCACTTTGATGTGCATACAAAAAGGTGATGGCTGTAAAGCTTGAATTAATGTCAGCCACTGCTAATTACTCTCTTTGGGCCGCATACCAGCTCTGCGTTATTTTGTACACCATGTCACCTCAGTTTATGAAAATTATTCTTGACACTGCTCCAATGGTAGCAGTCCAGCCCGAACTGCCAGGCCAAGTCCTCCCTGAACTGGAACACAAGCAACACTAGACCAGTTTTGCTCTTATTAGTGCTCATCAATCAGATATAGATTTGTTTTAGTGGCACAGTGCGCTCACCACTCATATCTGGGCATACCCGTCCCACTTAGGGCATCACACGGAAGCCTACAAAAAAAGTGATGGGTGAAATACTTGAATTAATTTCAGCCACTGGTAGTTACTTGGGGCCACATCCCAGCCCATCATTGCTTTGCATACCCTCCCAACTCAGTTTAGACCCAGCCATATGAATCAGTCTTGACCCTGTTCCAATGGGAACAGTCCAGCTCGTACTGCCAGGCCATGTCCTCCTTGAACCGGAACACAAAACACAAGCAACCTCAGGCCAGATTTGCCCTTATTAGGGCTCCTCAGTCAGAGATTAGTTCCAGTTGCTAAGTGTGCATGGGACCTGCACCTGGGCCTACTCATCCCACTGAGAACCTACAAGATTCCAGTGGATTCATCACTTCACTCAATACTTGGTTGGTCCCCCCTCCCGCACCAGCAATGGAGGAAACTATCTGTCACAATTGTTATTAGGAGCGTTGCTGAAGTCCTTTCCCTCCATCTCCCCTTTACAGAGGTAAAATCAGATTTGCTCACTTCTGTCCACTGTCCATTAGACTGGCCAAGCACCGACCAAACCTCTTCTGCCCTTTAAAAAGGCCCTCATGGACGCCTGTTGGGTAATTGGCTGAACCATGTTCTGTCACTGTGGTCAGTCAAAAGGTAACTTGTCATCATAAATCAGATTCTGGTGACCCAGATTTAACGCAATGTCTAATGCCTGAGAGTGTGATCATGCAGGTGTCCTCCAGGAGAGTCAACCCTAACATCTTTCTGAATACTTCTCCAGACAGCCTCCAAACTTGTCGAAATGCTTGGCAAACAAATGGTCTCCACGACCAGTCTAGCTTTGAGGTCGGTCAACGCAGGGTGCCTCCTTGGACTTTACACTCAAACAATTTAGGACATGGTGATGAGATCTTATCAATTGTGCCAGATTATTTAAGGACGGCCAAGTTAGTCCGCTGGGGAATAGACACCACTGTTTGTCTAGGAAGGGCTGTTGGGACAAATAAGGTTTGTGGGCACGGCGCATGGATGAGATCTACAGGATTCTCTGGGGACATCCAGGCATCCTAAATGGACATGGCCTTCAACTGTTCCTGCCTGTTTTACGGGAAGGCGGATTGTGCCCTGGAACATCTTAAGGAAAGGCTAGCCACAGCATTCTCTTCCCTCTTTGGGGATAAACCATAGGCTCAGCTTATCAACATCAAGGATAGAAGCCTCCATCCTATTTTGGCTATCCTTCCTCTCAATGCCTACCTGCAAAAAGACAATTTCAAGATGCTCACACTGGCCCAGGTTTTTTCTGTCCTGGATCCCAGAGACTAGATGGGTGTGTTGGACCTCCAGGATGCCTATTTCCACTTCCCTGTCCTGCAGACCAACAGGCACTCCCTCCTGGTCGAAGTTGGCCATGAGCACTTTCAGCTTGCAGTGCTCCTTTCAGGCTTATCAATGGCCCTTTGATATTCCCAAAGGTGATGGGGGGTGGACACTGCCCATCTTCAGAGGTTGGAGTTTGGACTGAAGTCTCAGTGGGACCAGCACTAAGTGACCCTATCAGATTCCATCCAGGTGTCGGAAGAGACTGCAGAAGATCTGCAGTGGTGACTGCTCAACTGCAATTGGATCAGCAGCAGACCCCTCTCCTACCCCACCCAGAGTTCACAGTGGTCACGGGTGAATCGCTCCTGGGTTGGGGTAGCCACCTGGGAGAGGTGTAGATCAGAGGACTATGGTCTCTGGCAGAGGCACACTTCTACATCAGTTTGCTTGAGTTGCGAGTGATTGCCTTGCCTTTGAAGGCCTTCCTGCCTGCCATCAAAGGTAAGTTGGCGCAGGTTATCACAGCCAACAGCACCGCCATATGGAGATGTGGAACATAGGACTCCTGTATGCCTTTCCACCACTGCATCTTCTGTCTCAAGCTCTGAAGAAGATCAGGAGTGACCTGGCCCAAGTCATCCTTGTACTCTAGACTGGACCAGGCGAGTGTCGTACGCAGAACTTTTTGGTCTGAGCACCTGATTTCCAATCAGGCTGCCACTTCAGGATGATTTTCTGTTGCAGCTGCAGGCTAGGAACTTGCACCCGGGCCTGCACAACTTGCACCTCCTTGGGTGGAGATTGAGCAACAACAGTTACTTACCTTTGAGCTCCTCTCTGAAGTCAGTGATGTCATCCTGGCTGTCACGCTTTCATCCACGAAATGACTGTATGCCGGGCACTGGGATAAGTTTATGGTTTGGTGCGGCACTCACCAGACGGACCTATCGGAGCAGATGTATTTTTGATTGTTTTGACTTTGGTCCAGCAAGGACTTGCCTTGGGCAATGTAAAAAGTTAATGTTGGCTCTTCTGCCTTTCTACTTTTGCTGGACCAGCAGTTCTCATTCTAATCACCTGTCTTGTTGAGTTTTTTCAAAGGTTTTTAACATATGTTACAGCTAAACCCCTTTGTTAGGCACAATTTGGACTTAAGTTGGTTATTTACTTTCCTCATATGTACTTCTTTTGAATAGATGAACAATTGTCCATTTCGCCTTTTCACCTTAAAAACGGTCTCTCTAATTGTGATAACATCTGCATTCCGGGTTAGTGAGCTTCAGGTCTTCTCTGTTCAACCTCCTTGTACCACTTTTTTCAATACAAACTGGTGCTCAGGACTTGAGATGCATTCCTGCTGAAGGTGATGACTTTTTTTCACATTGGACAAGCCATCAATCTTCTCGCCTTATTTGCTCCGCATCATCCCTCGAAAGAGGAAAGGAGACTCCATCCTTTGTACCCCAAGAGAGCTCTCAGATTTTACATTGATTGCACCAAGAACTATTGGGTGGGTGATCAGCTCTTTGTGGGGTTCTCTTGGGCAAAGAAAGACAAGGCAATGCAGAAGCGGACCATCTCACGATGGATAGTCCTCTGAAGCATTGTCTATATAGCATCCCTCCATAAATTCTGAGGGTTCATTCTACCAGAGCTAAGGCTGCGTTGGCCCACAGAGGGCCTCTAATTGATATATTAAAGCATACAAAAAAGTGATAGATGGAATGCTTGAATTAATTTCAGCCACTGGTAATTACTCAGGGCTCTATCCAGAGACATAGTGTTATTTTGCACACTATGTCACCTCAGTTTGGATGCAGCCATGTGTAAACATTACAAAAAAGAAACAGATGTCTGCCAATCTTGGCCAATCAGAATGCATTATTTTATTTTTAATTTACAGTACCACTAGAGTATTGTGGAACTCCAGTGGGTTTAACCATCCAGATATCACTATTTCTGATGGATACATCTGCCTGTGGATTCCTCACCTTTTGAATGACCCCATGCACAGCATTCCACTGAAACTTTTCTCCATGGTTCTCCCACGTCGACGAGTACCTCATACAGGAACGGCTCCGCATGCAATTCCACGTGATGTCATTGGAGCCTTGAGAAGACCTCGCCGGCGTCAGTTCCCTTTAACGGTTTTTCCATGGCTCTCCATTTCTGGGAGTTACTTTGTTGCAAGTGGGGATGAAGCATCACCTAAATGCACTAAGAAAATCTCTACATACTTTAGCAAGCAAAGCAATCTCCACAAACAAATCCCAAAACAAAAAGCCCTCTAGTAACTGTACATCACGCCCCAGGGTCACCCCCGCCACGCAAGTTATTTCCTCCCAAAAAGACTCCCCTAGACAAGTCACTATAGATTTAAAAGAGTAGAGTCGACCAACTATTATAAACTTAGAATGCTCTTAATAGATACTTAATATTAGCAGACAACCATGAAGAACATTCTGAGAGACAAGTGGAGAAGATTGTGTGCATAACGCAGCCTACAGCCGGCTTGAGAGAAGTAGGGACCCAAACAGAATTAGAGGACACTAATGAGGTGCTGAGGGATCTTTACAAAAGCAGAACTCTACACAAGAGGAGATTGCAGGACTTGAGAATGCTTCTGGACCTGCTAAAAGCCTGCTTATAGCTTCTAAAGAAAAAAGTAACTTGATAAATTGTTCTACGCACTCTGGTGAAAAACCGGATCTGACCAACAGGGTAAGCAAGCGACCAATACATCCACCTAGTGCACACTCCAAACATCTTGTAAAGGACCCATCAAACCAGAATATACACCCAACTAGTATAGTTCCTTATTCATCATCACCAACTGCACATTTGACTCTCTTGAATGAAATATCTGGGCCACGCAATGTTTCGACTAATGAGGGACGCATTATAGCCCCTCGGGCACCCCACAACGTACATAGGTTGAAATCATTAAGTCATTATGAGCCAGGTCCAAACCCAAAAAATGGCTGGGAGGGTCATTGCCATATACAGAGCACCCACCCATCAACTCAATACTCGACTAAGTATAAGCCCAATACATATAATATCTTCTTGATAAATGTCCCAAGATTAAACCGTAGAGCCAGAGAAGACGAGGATTCTCTGATAAATAAAGTGATCCACTGGATCAGATTTAAACGTCAGTGTCTCTCTGTAGTAAGATCTAATATCATAAGAGCTGAAAGGTTCCAACAGAAAGTGGGTAGTATGGATGATATAAAGTTAACGTTCCATTCAAGGTTTATAGCAGATAGTCTAATTGATATGAACCTTCTGTCACATACTCTCTTTGATACATCGATTACCATCAAACAAAACACTCCTGAGCTAGCCATCCCCACCAACCTACACCAAGATACGCAGGAGACAAAGAACTTAGACTCTGTAGATTGACTGGCTCGGCAAGACATGGTGTACAAGATGGCAAAGGGAGACCCTAAACAAGATATGAACCCCGTCAGCTTAGTTCTTGTCCTATCCCCCAATTAAGTCTTGATGTTATTTTAGATCATGGGTACTCACAAAGTTTCTCTCGGGGGCCAAATTTACAGTGTGGTTTGGGTCCAAGGGCCGCACCAGTGGAAGCAGGGTCAGTGGAGGAGGGGGCGGGCTAGAGCAACAAAAAAAAACTGTGACCATGAGGTTGAACACAGGTCCCTGCAGCGGACGCCTTCGTCCACTGAGCCACCAGACCCGGCATACACACCTCTCTCTCTCTCTCTTTCTTTCTCTCTCTATCTCTCTCTCTCTCTGTCTCCCTCTCTCTGTCTCCCTCACTATTTATCTCTCTCCCTCTCTCTCTCAACCTGTCTCCCTCTGCCTCACTCACTCTGACTGTCTCACTCCCTCTCACTCACTCCCTCTCTCTCTCTCCCTGTCTCCCTCCATCTGTCTCCCTCTCTGTCAGTCTCTCTCCCCCTCCCTTTATCTGTCGCCCTCTATCTGTCGCCCTCTATCTGTCGCCCTCTATCTGTCGCCCTCTATCTGTTGCCCTCTATCTGTCGCCCTCTATCTGTCGCCCTCTATCTGTCGCCCTCTATCTGTCGCCCTCTATCTGTCGCCCTGTGGTAAATAAAATATTACCCTGGCAGAATTTCTAGGCATTAACAAAGTATCATGCATCAAATGAGAGACAGGATCCGTGGTGTCCAAGTTAAATGGGCTTTATTCCAATAACTCGAGTCAAAGGGAGAATATGTTCCATCACCTCTGAGGTTCAGGAAGAGTCTTCTAACAATTATTTACTGAACATAGTATATATACATTTCTTGTACATAGGCTAAGCAGAGCAAGAAAGAAAATGAGATAAGAACATGTGGGTGTACATGAGGGTGTGTACTTTGATGAGTCATAGGTAGATGATAGGTAGGTGTCATAGGTGGGTGGGTACTTAGGAGGAGTTTGCATGACCAGCTGGAACTCTGCCCTACTTGTGTGCAACTTGGACATGACGTGCAATTGACGTGTAACTGGGAGGAGAGCTGACTTTCAGCCTAGCAAGAGATCTCTTGTGTCAAGGCGACTTGAGCACGTCTTGTACAATCTGATATGATAGGGGATGTATTATCTAGAGCAATAGTTGTTCATCACTAAAAGACAGAGAGGGCATATTTATTCGTTCATTGCATGAGGGCTGTGAGCTCTTCTATGGATGCAAGCACTGTAATTCACTTAAATGGAGACAGAATGGCTAGGCCCTATCTCCCTCGGACGGGTTCTGTTTACTTTTCCTCACCGGGCAGGGATGCCACTCTGTACAGCAAACAGATAACTGTTATTCATAATACTGTCTTGGCAGGCCTCTTGCTGGGCTTCTCTCGGCTGAGCTAGAAGTATGCGAGGTCAGAGGGACGTAACTGCAGCTTCAGTGTGTCAGGAGTCATGAACTGCAAATACATGGGCCTTATGCTACCTTAACGTTTGGGAGACTTTGATGACTGGCATTTCTAATGCAGGACATGATTGCAGGGGCCTAGTGATTCAGGCCACTACGAGGAAATATGCATGGGTGACATGCACATATATGTAACATAGGTTATATGTAGTGGACATTTTTGGTCAGGCAAAATATCATTTTCCTCATTCCCTCCTTGTCCCCTACATAACCCTTTAGGATACATCTATATTCATGAGACCGTATAGTTGATCATACAGAATCATTTGTTCATCTTTAACTCTTTGTTTACGTGGATGGGGAACACAGGCAGTGGCACACAGGCCGCAAATCGCCGGGCCACACTGCAAACAGCGACAGCAACCAAATATCATAAATAGAATTATTCCTAGGAAGGACATAACTTTCCATCCCCAAGCAGATATTATACCCCAGAGCCAACTGGACCAGGTCCATGTGCCTGGGTCTTGATGTATGGCATGAGCAATTTTGTGGAGTCTTGTTATTGCTTCGTACACAGATGGTGCATTATCTGGGATGAAAATGCAACAACTAGATCGGATCACTCTACAAGCTCCGCCCCTATCCGCCAAGATGACGTCTAGAACGAGGCGGTTTTGAAGAACGACAAGTCTAATAGCAGACTGTTCCTGGGTCAAGTTCGCCAGGGCAGATGCAGTTATATTTACAACTGTTTCAAGAGTCCTTGTTAACCTGCGTATCAGTTTACTGTTTTGGACGCGACCTATGAAGAAAAAGAATCCTTTGTTGAAATCTGTATATTGCTCCCAAGCTGTTTCAGCCTGATCGATCCCTGCGGAATCTGTCTCTCTCTTTTGTCTAACATGTTCTAGTCGTGAATCTCTATGATAATTTGATGGGGCTAGAAAAACGGGTGGCAATAAGAATGCTATATAACAAGTCCCACCCCAGTCTAAGGGCAGATGTACATAGGCTGTCTGACCACAAATGAAATAGGTATGGCGTGATGTTTTGAAAGAAGAAAGTCCTTTATCATTAAACTCTACTACAGTGTTACACTCGCTATGTCCCATATGTACTGAGCCTTTCTTTTTAACACATAAATCACCTTTTGCTGGCAGGACTGATATAAACGGTGGACCTGTATTTTGCTTGGGCTGAACGTTTAACATTATAAAATTAACGGATGCATTTCCCTGTTCGTACTCTTCATTCTCTAAATCGGTTCCCTTTCTTTGGGGGAATCCGTCTTTGTCTGGAAAGCATGCTTCATTCATTACTTTATTCAGGTTTCCATATATCCAGCCACCTGGATAAGCTATGTATCTTCTATCTATTGAGGTCATTAGAGCAAACCATGCTCCACATGAACCATTGTGTGAGAACGGTAAAGGGTAGAATGGCAGAACTCCCTCCGTTTTCTGATAAGGGGGCAGTTGGCCACATACCCAGCAATCAGTCGCATTGCTGGTCTGGTGAGAATGGTGTAACATTCGAATAAATGTATTGTTACGTAGTGCAAGTCGATATGACAATTCATGAGGAGGCAGGTCACTAAATGTATGCTCTGCGGTGCTATTACTGGAAGAATGTATATGTGAGGAAATGGGAAAGAAAACATGTAGCAATAAACTGATACCAATTATAACGATGCACAGAATAAAAAGAATGATCAAGGTAACTATACATCTACTGCGTAATCTCTTGCAGTATTTTTCCTTCTTATCTCTCTTCTTGCTATTCTCATATGTGATCTTATACATGTCAGAAATCGAGTCTAACCGATTCACCACCGGGTGGGCTTAAACAATTAAACTACGTCTGACTTACTAGATTGCAACTTAAACCTATACTCCTGCTGTGGAGTCTTTTCTAGCAAAGGCGGCACAAAGTCTGTATCGTCTTTTAGTGTCAATGTTTCTCTATAAAAGTTCCAAAGTTCCACAAAAAGTTCCAGTGATGGGCGTGGATCCACCCCTTACGTCCTTCCACCTTCTTCGGCGTCTTCCAACGAGGCTCGAGGGGGCTTGAACGATCAAAGATCCTGAGGAGTCCAAATTCTCCTGGTGCTATGGCATGTTCCTTGACCTGGGTGTTGTCAGGGAAGGCGGCAGCAACCTGTGAATGAAAAGAGAGTAGTGCAGACATCAAGGAAGCCAGGTAATCTGTCAGCATATTACTGTCAACCTCAGTTAGTTTTTTTTTTTTTTTAGGCATAGGCGTACCCCACATATATACTTCATAAGGAGATAGGCCTGTTCTGGAATGAGCTACCATACGCATGTAAAAGAGGGCAACCGGCAAGGCCACCATCCAATCCACGCCTTTTTCTGTACAGATCTCAGCAACATTTGTCTTAATTGTCTGATTATGTCTTTCTACAAGGCCTGCTGCTTCTGGGTGTCGTACACAATGGAATTTCCATGTATAACCTAACAGAAGGGACACTTGTTTCATTAGTTCAGAGGAGAATGGCTGATCGTTGTCTGTAGATCACATGAGGTAATTCATATCTGGGGACGTACTCGCGCACTAACTGTCTGGCTGTTGTCACAGCAGTATAATCTGGAACTGGATATGCTTCTGTCCATCTAGACAGTGCACACACAACTACTAAGACATACTTGTAACCTCTACATCTGTCCATTTGGATATAATCCGTCTGGAGAACTTCAAAAGGGTGGTCAGGAGGATGAAATCCGCCTTGTTCCACCGGAATGCCTTTA
Organism: Lissotriton helveticus; assembly: GCF_964261635.1. NCBI lineage: Eukaryota > Metazoa > Chordata > Amphibia > Caudata > Salamandridae > Lissotriton > Lissotriton helveticus. The sequence continues at coordinate 1,151,507,291 of NC_136067.1, read as the reverse complement.
GCTGGATTGAACTGGCAACAGATCATACATGTTCGCAGATCATACATGTTCGCACTCTCTGCTTCGCTGCTGCACGCATGTGCTTGTTAAACCAAATGTTCTGTAAACTGTCTAACATTGCCTTCTCTCCCAAGTGTGCGGGACTATGTGTTGTGCTTATGATTACTTGTACCATAGAATCTGAAAGAAACCATGTGCTATCCTGTCAGTCTCGCTACAGTCAAATGTAAAAATAAATAAAAATATGGCGCGTGACATAATGCTCTTTTTAATTCCTCAAATGCCAAAGTGTGTTCTTGTGTCCAAGGGAGTACAGTCAAAATGGCTGCCTCCTGTGTAGTTACCTGTATGAGTGGTTTGGCTAGATATGCATACTGGGGAATCCATTGCCTACAGTAAGAAGTAAGGCCAATAAAGGCACGAACCTCCTTCTATGTCTTGGGCTTTGAATGGTTAGTAATGAGCTGTATGGTTCTTGTGTTAGCTGTCTACAGTGTTAGCTGTCTACCCTCCTTGGAAAGCAAGTGTTGTACACCACTTGCTTTTCACAGAAAGTGTAAGACTGTCAGAGATGCAATGTCACAGTCTGGTTCTGACCTTGCTGTAATTAGAACGTCGTTCAAGTACTGTATCAGTGCTGTGTTGGTAGGCATGTAAACACTGACTAGCCGTCGCTTTAATGCTTGACTGCAACTGCTAGGACTATCTGTCATTAACCTAGCAAAAATGAATTACATGAAAATAAATAAATAAATAAAAATGAATTTTCAATCCAAAACCACAATTTTTATTTTGGGGGAACCTCAAACAAATGCCCACGAGCCTCTGTTAACCTCTAAGTTAAGTGGAGCCTCGTTCCAAAAGCTCTGCAGTTTATACTAAAATCCTACTCTAAATCTTGGGAATAGTATGACCATACTACCTACAATATGCTCTCTAAATGTATTTGAATAAAACCAAAGTATTCTTGTCATAGACAGAAGGCCTAGAGCCTCGCCACTCCTCACTCCTTTGAGAAGCAGCCCCTCCCTCTAGAATTATGTTCGCGCTCGGAGTTTTGAATCAAATCCAAGCCGGGCTTCACTGTGATCTAACATTGAATGACTGCCAGATGCTGAACCCATCGCAAGAGCAAGACTCCTGCCAATTATTCTGTTTACACTATTTTAAACTATACATTTGCAAGCGTGACTTATCTGTAAGGAATGAAGCTTTTAGTGTTGACTGTAAGGAAGAACAATTTTCTTTTGTACACGTCAGAGGGGCTGGGGAGGTAACTTCGCTACAAACTGACTCCTTGCTCACCTACCCCCCCCCTCAGAGCCAGGAGCTGGCTCAGTGTCAAACATAACAAATAGGAGACAAGCCTCTCACTCGTCTCTGCTTCTCTAAAATTGGGTCGCTGCCAACGCTGAGCTCATTGAAAGAGTCAAGCGTCTGCCAAGTTCCTTAAAGAGTGAGCTGCAAGCCTCCTCCCTCCACATTCGAAGGAAGCTAGTGTAAGTCGGATCAGTAGCCCTCCCTTTACATAAACAAAGGGATCGCGGAAAGAATTGGGTTATGGCCAATAATAACAAGACAGGCACAGGCCACCTCGCTCCAAGAGGGAAAAGCCCTCCCTTTACATAAACATCTGTCCCTGGGAGTCAGCCAGGAGAAGTTGTTCAGCCACTTCAAGGTCGAAAAACACATTCTAAGTAATTCAAAACATAACTGTTCCCAGGACAGAGAGCTTAACCCACGTTCTCTAACTTAACAGAAGCAAATTTTTAAAACGTTGTAAAAAAGTAAATTAATAAAGACATGTATTTTTCTGTAACTGAGTGACATGCTAGCATTTTAAAATAATTCTGTTACAATGTACTGCTACTTAGAAGCTCCACTTTCTAAAGAACACTTTTGTCTAACTAATTCAGCTAGAAGGCAAGACATTTGAAACATGGGCATTTGTTTAGCATGCAAATTAGCACACATAAAAGGGACAATGTGCTTCTGCACACAAGGCTATGCATTTTGCAGTTGAGAGAAAAAAACGAATTATCATGGACCGTTGGGTTGGGACTGTTCTCTGCACATATCAATTGAAGCTTCTCCACTAAATGTTTATCTGAAACCATCTGTGTAAGCATTGCAGCCTAACTGACCTCTGAATCAGACATAATAAACCCTATTTACAAAGGCTGGTGGACACGTAACAGGCAGCATGTTAAATGAACACTGCTTTCACCGTGCAAGTATTACCTTTCTATCAGCAGCCTGTCAAAGTACATAGGTGAGCCTTTAAATGCATATTAGACTAATGTAGGGGACACATAGCAATGCATTAAGATGGTAGTGTATTATAGCTATCAAAAAGGGCCACGTTCATTAATTTACAAATAGCCACTATTCCTAAGTGAGTGTGATAACTGTTCTATTCTACCTATTCAAAGGGCCAGATTCATAATTTTTCAAACAAAAAAAAACCCATGTTTTTCTAATTGAGTCTATTAACTGTCACAACGCTATTCTAAAGGGCAGCTTGCATTGGGAAAAATATTCTGTAGAAACATTCCTATTTAAAAAAAACACTGTTGCATTACACTAATTTTCTTTCTCAACCATGAAAACATTAAAGCACTCTTCGTGCAAAAACCCTTATCTCAATAAGACTGGTTTATTTACAACTACCAACCTCTGAGTTAAACACAATAAATCAAGTGTTCCAAGGCAAAACCCTTACAAATACACTTCTTTACTCTCCATGCAACATTTTACCATTCAATCTGCAAACTGAATACGCCCATTGGATAACATGGCAAATCGCACCTCCACACAAAACATGCTTTTTCCACCACTTCCACAGCTCGGATCCCTTTCAAATTTGGCATCACAGTAGTCCAAGCGATTCCCTAAATCCTCACTAAAAAGCAACCAAATCCCTCCACTGGAACGGGTACGAATTTCCGCTCAAAAACACGCCCCCCCCCCCGCAAACACCAAAAAACGCCAAAATCCCTCAACACCTTGTTAAACAGCATGTTAAAACAAATACTGCCTTCTCAATACAAGATATTAACTCTTTGGCAGCTGAAGCACAATCATTCCCCAATGACTGCAGTACATGGGAAAGTCATGAACTCATCTCTCCACGTTATCACATAACACGTACGCACATCTTCAAAACATTTCCTCCAAGTACTTGAAAGAGATCCAGCTCTCTCCTGCCTAACGTAATGGCTAGGGACCTGATGATAACATGCTCTGCACAAGCCATAACTACATGGCGCTATTCACAAGCCATATTTACAAGAAACTCAACAAGTCACAAAAATGATACGCTATTCTAAACATATTTACAAGGAGCTATACTTGAGAAAATTCAACAAACTACTCACAAGTCTTAATCACAAGGCGCTATTTACAAGGAACTACAAGCCACTCACAAAGCGTTACACACATGGATGTAACAAACTATTCACAAGTTCGCAAGTCTTAAGCACAAAGCGCAATTCACAAATAAACCAACTAGTTACTCACAAGGCACTTGCGCAGTCCAGAAGGGACATGTCTAGATACAAGGAAATGAACGCTTCAGATGCTGTCGGCTTATTTTACATACTCTAAAGGGTACAGGTGGTGGCGTTCTCTACCTACTGGGTGTTACTGAGGTGGTCACTTGGAACTAGTTCTTCTGACAGGACGGGATAAATACCAGTAATGACGGAATTTCATTCTCTATCAGATTGTTCTGTCTTGACCCGTTCCCCCTTATCCCGTAGTTCTTTTTCTTTGGCTTTTTTCTCTGCTAGCTTATTTCTCTCTACTTTGTTGAATTCTTTCTCTGATCACCTATGTGACTCTTTGCGCCATAACTCAATGGCATCTTTCTGAGAGGGTTTTGACTTTTAACACATATCATGACCAGGTGTGTCTCTAGGCGGGATATTAACTGACTCTTCTAGTATACCCTTTCTGGTCCCTATCTGACGTAACTTTGAAAACAGTGGCATGTTGAAATCAACACAATGGAAACACAATACACAAAAAATAGACTGTAACAATCAACAATCATTCACACTAAACAATTTAAACACTGAAACAGATACAGATACAACCTAAACTGATACAGAGAGTTAAACATGTACTTGAAAAACAGTTTGTGCACTGAAAATACAGTACAACCATACCGGTCTCAGAAATGAGACACGTCTTGACCGTTCCCACGCTTTACCGTGGGCCCGTCTTGACCGTTCTCATTTAAAATGAGCCCGTCTTGAACTTGATGCATTCCCCAAAGTGGTACTCACCGGGAAAGCAGAACTTGAAACTTGAAGGCCTCGGAAACTTGACTAGACTACGCTTGCGCCTTGGAACAGGTGGACCTCTGGAGACCTCGGACCTTGCTCTCTCACGGGCTGGGCCTCTGGTTGAGACGATCCGCGTTCCTCACCGCCTCACATGGATGCCTGGTCGCAGTCCGTCCTCCTCCTGGGCCTGAGGGAGTGGCAGGAAGTCCTGCTGGAGCGCTTTGAAGTCCGTCACGGCTGTAGAAGGGGGCAAAGACTAGACCGACAACTCCGGCGAGTGGGGAAAGGGATATGTCCCTGTAAGGGCGCTAAATTATGTGGTAAATAAAATATTACCCTGGCAGAATTTCTAGGCATTAACAAAGTATCATGCATCAAATGAGAGACAGGATCCGTGGTGTCCAAGTTAAATGGGCTTTATTCCAATAACTCGAGTCAAAGGGAGAATATGTTCCATCACCTCTGAGGTTCAGGAAGAGTCTTCTAACAATTATTTACTGAACATAGTATATATACATTTCTTGTACATAGGCTAAGCAGAGCAAGAAAGAAAATGAGATAAGAACATGTGGGTGTACATGAGGGTGTGTACTTTGATGAGTCATAGGTAGATGATAGGTAGGTGTCATAGGTGGGTGGGTGGGCATGACCAGCTGGAACTCTGCCCTACTTGTGTGCAACTTGGACATGACGTGCAATTGACGTGTAACTGGGAGGAGAGCTGACTTTCAGCCTAGCAAGAGATCTCTTGTGTCAAGGCGACTTGAGCACGTCTTGTACAATCTGATATGATAGGGGATGTATTATCTGGAGCAATAGTTGTTCATCACTAAAAGACAGAGAGGGCATATTTATTCGTTCATTGCATGAGGGCTGTGAGCTCTTCTATGGATGCAAGCACTGTAATTCACTTAAATGGAGACAGAATGGCTAGGCCCTATCTCCCTCGGACAGGTTCTGTTTACTTTTCCTCACCGGGCAGGGATGCCACTCTGTACAGCAAACAGATAACTGTTATTCATAATACTGTCTTGGCAGGCCTCTTGCTGGGCTTCTCTCGGCTGAGCTAGAAGTATGCGAGGTCAGAGGGACGTAACTGCAGCTTCAGTGTGTCAGGAGTCATGAACTGCAAATACATGGGCCTTATGCTACCTTAACGTTTGGGAGACTTTGATGACTGGCATTTCTAATGCAGGACATGATTGCAGGGGCCTAGTGATTCAGGCCACTACGAGGAAATATGCATGGGTGACATGCACATATATGTAACATAGGGTATATGTAGTGGACATTTTTGGTCAGGCAAAATATCATTTTCCTCAGCCCTCTGTCGCCCTCTATCTGTCGCCCTCTATCTGTCGCCCTCTATCCGTCTCCCACTATTTTTCGCCCTCCCCCCTCTGTCTGTCTCCCTCGCTCTGTCTCCCTCGCTCTGTCTCCCTCGCTCTGTCTGTCTCCCTCGCTCTGTCTGTCTCCCTCGCTCTGTCTGTCTCCCTCGCTCTGTCTGTCTCCCTCGCTCTGTCTGTCTCCCTCGCTCTGTCTTTCTCCCTCCCTCTGTCTGTCTCCTTCTGTCTCCGTCCCTCTTCCTCCGTCTCCATCCCTCCGTCTCTCTCTCTCCCTCTGTCTCCCTCCCTCTGTCTCCCTCCCTCTGTCTCCCTCCTTCTGTCTCCCTCCCACTGTCTCCCTCCCTCTGTCACCCTCCCTCTGTCTCCCTCCTCCCTCCCTCGGTCTGTCTCCCTCTGTCTGTCTCCCTCCCTCTGTCTCCGTCCCTCTGTCTCCGTCCCTCTGTCTCCGTCCCTCTGTCTCCGTCCCTCTGTCTCCGTCCCTCTGTCTCCGTCCCTCTGTCTCCGTCCCTCTGTCTCCGTCCCTCTGTCTCCGTCTCTCTGTCTCCGTCCCTCTGTCTCCCTCCCTCTGTCTCCCTCCTTCCGTCTCTCTCCCTCCGTCTCCCTCCCTCCGTCTCCCTCCCTCCGTCTCCCTCCCTCCGTCTCCCTCCCTCCGTTCCTGTGTCTCCCTCCCAGTGTCTCCCTCCCTGTGTCTCCCTTCGTCTCCCTCCCTGTGTCTCCCTTCGTCTGTCTCCCTCTCTCTCCCTCTCTCTGTCTCCCTCTCTCTCCCTCTCTCTGTATCCCTCCTCCCTCTGTCTCCCTCTCTTGGTCTCCCTCCTCCCTCTGTCTGTCTCCCTCCCTCCGTCTGTCTCCCTCTCTCTGTCTCCCTCTCTCTGTATCCCTCCTCCCTCTGTCTCCCCCTCTCCGTCTCCCTCCTCCCTCTGTCTGTCTTCTCCCTCCCTTCCTCTCTCTGTCTCCTTCTCCCTCCCTTTCCCTCCCTCTCCTCTCCTCCCTCCCTCTCCCTCCCTCTCCTCTCCCCCTGTCTCCCTCCCTTTCGCTCCCTCCTCTCCCCCTACCTCCCTCTGTCACCCTCTGTCATCTCATCCTGCCTGTGTGTGCCCGAGCTGAGACAGCTTCCCGGGCACACACGCACACAGTCGCACCCAATCACTTCACAGGTCTTTAAAAGACCATTTGCATGTTAATGAGGCTTTCACCTCTCCTTAGGCCCCTGCAGCTCCACTCTATCACTGGAATCACCCCGGCCCCCACGGAGCAGCAGAGTCTCTCTGTCTCCGTCCCTCTGTCTCCCTCGCTCTGTCTGTCTCCCTCCCTCTGTCTTTCTCCCTCCCTCTGTCTGTCTCCTTCTGTCTGCCTCTGTCCCTCTTCCTCCGTCTCCCTCCCTCCATCTCTCTCTCCCTGTGTCTCCCTCTCCCTGTGTCTCCCTCCCTCTGTCTCCCTCCCTCTGTCTCCCTCCCTCTGTCTCCCTCCCACTGTCTCCCTCCCTCTGTCTCCCTCCCTCTGTCACCCTCCCTCTGTCTCCCTCCCTCTGTCTCCCTCCCTCTGTCTCCCTCCCTCTGTCTCCCTCCCTTCCTCTGTCTGTCTCCCTCCCTCTGTCTGTCTCCCTCCCTCTGTCTGTCTCCCTCCCTCTGTCTGTCTCCCTCCCTCTGTCTCCCTCCCTCTGTCTCCCTCCCTCTGTCTCCCTCCCTCTGTCTCCCTCCCTCTGTCTGTCTCCGTCCCTCTGTCTCCGTCCCTCTGTCTCCGTCCCTCTGTCTCCGTCCCTCTGTCTCCGTCCCTCTGTCTCCGTCCCTCTGTCTCCGTCCCTCTGTCTCCGTCCCTCTGTCTCCGTCCCTCTGTCTCCGTCCCTCTGTCTCCGTCCCTCTGTCTCCGTTCCTCTGTCTCCGTCCCTCTGTCTCCGTCCCTCTGTCTCCGTCCCTCTGTCTCCGTCCCTCTGTCTCCGTCCCTCTGTCTCCGTCCCTCTGTCTCCGTCCCTCTGTCTCCGTCCCTCTGTCTCCGTCCCTCTGTCTCCGTCCCTCTGTCTCCGTCCCTCTGTCTCCGTCCCTCTGTCTCCGTCCCTCTGTCTCCCGTCCCTCTGTCTCCCTCCCTCTGTCTCCCTCCCTCTGTCTCCCTCCCTCTGTCTCCCTCCCTCTGTCTCCCTCCCTCTGTCTCCCTCCCTCTGTCTCCCTCCCTCTGTCTCCCTCCCTCTGTCTCCCTCCCTCTGTCTCCCTCCCTCTGTCTCCCTCCCTCCGTCTCCCTCCCTCCGTCTCCCTCCCTCCGTCTCCCTCCCTCCGTCTCCCTCCCTCCGTCTCCCTCCCTCCGTCTCCCTCCCTCCGTCTCCCTCCCTCCGTCTCCCTCCCTCCCTCCGTCCCTGTGTCTCCCTCCCAGTGTCTCCCTCCCTGTGTCTCCCTTCGTCTCCCTCCCTGTGTCTCCCTTCGTCTGTCTCCCTCTCACTGTCTCCCTCTCTCTCTATCCCTCCTCCCTCTGTCTCCCTCTCTCGGTCTCCCTCCCTCCTCCCTCTGTCTGTCTCCCTCCCTCTCTCTGTCTCCCTCTGTCTCCCCCTCTCCGTCTCCCTCTCTCGGTCTCTCTCCTCCCTCTGTCTGTCTCCCTCCCTCCCTTCCTCTCTCTGTCTCCCTCTCCCTCCTTTTCCCTCCCTCTCCTTTCCTCTCCTCCCTCCCTCTCCCTCTCTCTCCTCTCCTCCCCTCTCCTCCCTCTCCCTCTGTCTCCCTCCCTTTCGCTCCCTCCTCTCCCTCTACCTCCCTCTGTCACCCTCTACCACCCTCTGTTACCCTCTGTCATCTCATCCTGCCTGTGTGTGCCCGGGCTGAGACTGTTTCCCGGGCACACACACACACAGTCGCACCCAAGCACTTCACAGGTCTTTAAAAGACCATTTGCATGTTAATGAGGCTTTCACCTCTCTTTAGGCCCCTGCAGCTCCACTCATATCACTGGAATCACCCCGGCCCCCACGGAGCTGCAGAGTCTCTCAGAGTCACGCTGCTGAAACCCTCAGTGTTTGCAGACACTCTTTAAAAAAAAAAATGTTTAAACACGAGTACGATGTCTGCAAGGTCGGCGGGCCGCCAAGGAAGGCTTGCCGGGCCGTACTATGAGTACCCGTGTTTTAGATCATGCATCACATCACGAAACCAGGGTAGTTAACATCCACTCAATAGGGGAGTGTAATGCTAGTCTTGTACCTAGTGATATACCGACTACCCACACACTCCTGGCCTCCAACTTGTTAAAGATAATCTCTTGGAACATAGCTGGGCTCAAGCAAACTGTTAAGGAACCGGATTGGCAGAGTTACGTAGAAGACTTCGATCTTTGTCTTTTCTAGGAGAAATGGGCTAGGGAAATACAGCACAAAGAGGGTATTAGAACCTTTAGCATAGAGGCACTACAATCAAAAAAAGGTAGGGCATCGGGAGGACTGATAATATGGGTAAAAATTAATCTAAATGTAACCATAGAAATTGAACCCACAGGTTCATTGGACATCTTGGGCCTGAAACTCAAGTTCTCTAATGCTGCACAGCGGTATCGCTTTAATATATATGTACGACCTAGGGAATGTTCAAAAGAAGCACTTTTGCTAGAACATTTCAAGGAGGTCCTGGGATCCATCGACCCAAAAGATGCCATCATCGTTGGGGGTGATTTTGATTGCTGTTATTAACCTATGGTGGGACTCAACGTACTGTCTGAAGAGGAAGATCAATTTAGAGGGATTCGCCTCCTCCAAACAAAAAAAAACAGAGGGATGTACTACCTCTGCCATCCAAATGTTCCATCTCACCATCGAGAAAGGTCTTCAAGCATGCAATGGCCACTTCCCCTCAGACCTTGCTTGTGCATAACTTCTGAAGAGGAAACTCTAGGTAGAGAATAGATTATATACTCATCAGTACATCGCATTGGGCATATGCACAGGATTTCAAAGTCGACAAGAGTTCAGAGAGCAACCATTTCCCGTTATGCTTAGTCTTAGATGGGAAATATTCCCAAGAGTAGAACTAAGGCAGCCTCTGGTAACTAATAACCGAAGGTCAGTCAGATGGCCTGCTATATGAGACCAAGTTGAACCCCTATCTCGCATTTATAACATCTTTAGTGATCTTGTAGCTTCCTATCTGGAAAAGATCGTGAAATCAAACAGATTACAAACATCTACAAACAAGCATTTACAATGCAACGGTTTCGCCTTTGTAAAAGTTAGAGCTATTGGCATTGTAAATGACAATTTTTTTTATTTATGTGTTGGTTTTGAAAACCTATAAATAAATGGCATTGTCATTTACAATGCCAATAGCTTAATCTCTCGCAAATGCGAGACCTATTGCATTTGCATCCACACGCACACACACAGAGAGCCACACACACAGAGCCACCCACACATAGAGCCACCTACAAAAAAAGCTAGCCACACAGACAGAGCCCCAACACACACAGAGCCCCAACACACACAGAGCCCCAACACACACAGAGCAGAAAATAAGTTGAGGACTGTGCACCAACGCTCTGTAATGAGTACACATTTGCAGGCAGCTGCACACTGTAAAGAAAGCTTTTGAATTAAAAGATGACCAGCTAAAGAGCGCACACAAAGTCGTTGACACAAATACATGCATTAAGAGACACAATGCCATTAAAGGATCGCCTTGTGCAGTAACTGACACAGACACATGCAGTGTCCAGACTTTGGCCCTCATCATAAGAGTGGCAGAAACACGGATGCAGTATTCCTGCACCTAGAATTATTGTTACTGTGGATACCAGTGTCATTTCCAGATGTGGGAGTACCACTGCACTTCGAAAGAGACTCTGAGTGGATCGTGCCAAATGAGAGTTATCACATGAATGCTGTAATCATTTTGCGTTTTCCACCGCTTTCCTGCCCGTGACCTTCACTTACTTTTAATGGAGGAAGTGTCCTAATGGGAAACAGTAGAGGTGCGGTATTCCTGCTTTCCTTATATTCCCAATAACCCCTGTTACTGGCTTAACAAGGAGACCGGCCTTGCAGAGAGAGGGCTGTGGTGGTGGGTATCTATCTCATGGGTGATGGTGTTTCCTAATTGAAATACATCTAATTTCAGGCAGGCACACGGACAGTGGGAGGGGGGCGGGCAGGCACACGGACAGCGGGAGGGGGGCGGGCAGGCTCACGGACAGCAGGAGGGGGGGCGGGCAGGCTCACGGACAGCGGGAGGGGGGCGGGCAGGCACACGGACAGCGGGAGGGGGGCGGGCAGGCACACGGACAGCGGGAGGGTGATCAGGAAACAGCCAGCGACTAGTCTCTGCCCTTCACAAAGTATTCAAATCTCCGGGAACTCTGGAAGGTGGAAAACAGACTCTCAGCGCATTCTGCCCTAAACACTCGAAAAAAGCACATAATACGTTCTTGTTTCTATGCTACTCAAGTGACAACATCAAAGGAAATTGAATTGAAAATGAGGAATAAAGACAAAATACACAGAGCTACGGCAGGGTGCTGCCGCAAGCGAAGAGTATAACAAATTACTACTACCCCAACCTTTGCGACCCACGAGACAAGGGCTGACAAACTCATACTGTCATAGTCATACAAAGTAAAAAATGTGAGTTACTCCAAAGTGATTCTCTAGACCCACAATAAATGATGGTGACCCCACAGCGCCACGGTACAGCGGGAGGGGGGCGGGCAGGCACACGGACAGCGGGAGGGGGGCGGGCAGGCACCCGGACAGCGGGAGGGTGATCAGGAAACAGCCAGCGGGACAGGGACAAGACGGACAATGAAAACAAACATCGGTGGTAAAAAAAAAAAAAGTACACGCCCACAGTGGCCACGTCTTCATGACGTTGTGGAGAGGGAAAGAATCGGCGGGAACGCCCACCAATCGCCTCGGGAAATGACGGACAGTTCTCTCTTCCAATGGCTAGCCTCCATTTATGGAGCTAGCCAATGGAAGAGAGAGGCTGAACTAAAGCACACAGTGTAAGACATAAGATTTCGCCCTGGGCGGAGCACTGCTTTGCAGTGCTCTCGCCAGGTCAAAACCTAAAAACGCACACGGCACACATCGCCCGAGGTCACGAGGTCACGGAAAGTGATGGCGGCTTTGCAACCCTCCATGTATATGCCTTCCGTGGATGCCGGTGTGATCTCAGCCCTCGCAGCTCGCAACCATCGGCAGCCTCAGTGCGTCATTTCCGCTCCACTTAATGTTTATGCAGCACCATCTTGATTCAATTGTAGTTTCTACCTTATTAGTCAACGAGTTTAAATTAAAAGATTCATCAAAGAAAAGAGGTCAGTTTCTGCGTTTTCGCTCATTCTTTTGTCAGTGCGGGCGCCATGACTGATGGTGAGGGGTCATAATTCACGCAAGGCCCCATGGGCTCCCCTATACGTCATGTGTGCAGTCATGCACACCAAGCATCCATGGTCTGCTCTGTTAGACACCCGAGGTCATAATGCTCAAGGTCCCTCTAACCCCCCCCCCCCCCACACACACACATCACTTAGTGATGTATTATGTATTTATCTATTTTATTTACTGAAGTTTTATATAGCCCGGACTTTACCCAAAGGTGTCAGAGCGCTTTACAATAGAACCGATAACTTACTCAAGGAGATACACACCAACAATTTCCAAATACAATTAGGATAATAATCATGAATTAAAAACATGTAATAAGAAGGCAGCAAGGCCTCGTTTTGGCAGCTCCGCGTCACTGTGTGAGGGCGCAATGTACAAGGCCCCCCTCTACCCGCGTAGTTCAGTTTGTAATGTCATAATGCAAGCACAGCTTGTCGCCGCTGGACGTCACGTGTGATGTCACAATGTACAAGGCCCCCCTCTATCCGCGTAGTACAGTTTGTAATGTCATAATGCAAGCACAGCTTGTCGCCGCTGGACGTCACGTGTGAGGTCACAATGTACAAGGCCCCCTCTGCCCGCGTAGTTCAGTTTGTAATGTCATAATGCAAGCAGAACTTGTCGCCGCTGGACGTCACCTGTGATGTCACAATGCACAGAAATATTTACCGCCCTTCTACGCAAAGGGAGCTTCGCGATGTGATGTAATAATTCAGACACGTCTCCTGACTGTGTAAATAGGATTCGTAGTGTGACGTCATAGTGCACACAAGTCTACGTTGAAGACACACTGTGTCGTTGTGTGATCTTGTCACTCACACAGGATGCGCCTCACACTGCCCACCAATGCCAGCGTGTCACACTCCTAGTGCCTCACACTGCCCACCAGCAGCAACTTGTCACACTCCTAGTGCCAAACATTGCCCAACCGGTGCCAGCTGGCCACACTCCTAGTGCCTCACACTGCACACCAGTGCCAGCTCCTGAAACATCCTAACAGTGCCAGCTTATAACACTTCTACCGCTTTACACTGCCCACCAGCGGCAGCTCCTGAAACTTCCCAACAATGGCACCTTGTAGCACTAGCTTGTAACACTAGTAGCGCCTCACATTGCCCACCAGTGCCAGCTCCTGAAACTTTCCAACAGTGCCAGCTTGTCACACTTCTAGCGCCTTGCACTGCCCACCAGTGCCAGCTTGTCAAACTCCTAGAGCCTCACACTTCCCACCAGTGCCAGCTCCTGAAACTTCCCAACAGTGCCAGCTTGTCAAATTCATAGTGCCTCACACTGCACACCAGTGCCACCACCTGAAACATCCTAACAGTGCCAGCTTGTCAAACTCCTAGAGCCTCAAACTGCCCACCTGTGCCCGCTCCTGAAACTTCCCACCAGTGCCAGCTCCTGTATCTTCCCAACAGTGCCAGCTTGTAACGCTTCTAGCTCCTCACACTGCCCACCAGAGCCAGCTCGCGCACTGCCCAAGAGCGCACCTTGAACTACACCCGCACGTTGGAGCCACTCAGCGTTAAAGTCAAGTTCACTGCCCAGCCCATGCCACCCTGGGGCACCGGGGCTGCCCACACCCGAGCACGCCATGACGCCCGATTCACAGAGGGCAAAGGTCATATGTCTGCTAGAGGCCTCTAATAGGAGGGTCCAGCCTTTGAGTTAAAGCCAGTTCCACGGAAACCACGGGAGTGCACTGGCGGCGTGCATTCTGGGACGTCACGGTCCAGCTTTTCGTTTCTCAATGCAGGATTTCAACACCCGCTTCCGTGGGCGAGGATCACACTCACCCATGACTCAAAGCACCGCAGCCGGGATCAGCACACCTCCTCATTCATTCCGAGTCGGAAACTAATGACCATCCATGCTCCGGGGCACGGGGCCTAGAAGTCACAAGGGAGCACCACGAGGCGCTAACCAGCGGCGCGAGGGATGACGTCACGGGGCCTAGAAGTCACAAGGAGCACCTCGAGGCGCTGGCCTGCGGCTCGAGCGATGATGTCAAGGGGCCTAGAAGTCACAAGGAGCACCACGAGGCGCTGACCAGCGGTGCGAGCGATGACATCACGGGGCCTAGAATTCACAAGGGAGCACCTCGAGGCGCTGGCCAGCAGCGCGAGGGATGACGTCACAGGGCCTAGAAGTCACAAGGGAGCACCTCGAGGCGCTGGCCTGCGTCTCGAGTGATGACGACATGAGACCTAGAAGTCACCAGGGAGCACCTCGAGGCGCTGACCAGCAGCGCGAGGGATGATGTCACGGGGCCTAGAAGTCACAAGAAGCACCACGAGGCGCTGACCAGCGGCGCGAGCGATGACGTCAAGGGGCCTAGAAGTCACAAGGGGGCACCACGAGGCCCTGACCAGCAGGGCGAGCGATGACGTCACTGCGCCCGCACAATGTCACGCGAACCCCCCAGGGCGAGTTTCCTTTCATTAGAAATAGCTTGCCACCCTAAATACATGGCATGTTCTCCGTCAGGGCTCCGCTTTCATTGGTCTGCGAGTGCTTAAAATGAATTCTATTCCCTCTCGAAAGAGGACGTTGGAATGAAACTGGTTTTCCACGCCAGAGAAAACACAGTTACGCTTAGTTCACTTGATGACGGCCTGAGTCAAACATTGTGTCAGCTCCTTTCTGCAAACGAAACAGAGCTTCTGTCTTTTTAGGTTTCGTCTAGGGTACTTAAATACATCGACACTGGGGCGGGAAAAAGACACGGACAGCGGGGCAACAAGTAATGAGGCACAAACAGGGGGGCAGAGGCTTACCTCATGTCCTGTTAGACGCAGCTCGAGCAGCAAAATGGCGGCCGCAAGGGAGTGAAATTTCCGGATTCGGGGGCGTGTTTGGCCGGAATGACGTTCACAAAGGGGCGGAGAGGGAAAAAATGCCAGGAACGCCTACCAATCTCCTCCGGCTTTGATGGACAGATCACTCTTCCAATGGCTAGCCTCCATTTATGGAGCTAGCCAATGGGAGAGTGAGGCGGTGCCCAAGCCACAATACTCGCCAGGTCGAAACCTAAAAACTGGTAGAGGAAATACAAGTTCTCTTAACCAAACAACAGGTAAAAATGGGTACTGCAAAGGCAGGGGCTCACTCATCCAACCCCTGGTATGATAGGGAATGTAGATTGCCCAAAACCTGTCTTATTAGTGCCCTCAAAAACAAAAACGCACTCGAGATTAGAGTAGTAAGAACAAAATATAAGAAAATACAAAAGATAGCCCAAAGAAACTGGGAAGATAGTATTTGGGAAGAGCTTATAGTAGCGGCAAACAATGGGGACCAAGCCATGTTTTGGAAATTAATGACCGATGGAACCAAACGTGACATGACGGCCTCTGACCACTATCTAGACCCCATCACCTGGCAGAGGCATTTTTCAAACCTCTCCGATACCACTGTTGATTCGGATCCAGCCAAATACCGCACAACAAACTCTTGGGTGCTCCTCACTACAAGTCAAATACCACCTTTACAGTTAAGCATGGAGGACACAGGGCTTGCTGTAGCAGCCATTAAACCATCAAAGGCACCAGGCCCAGATAGAATACCGGGGGATCTACTTAAACATAGCCAGGAAGTGTGGGTACCGTACATTAATGGATGCTATAGCTAGGGGGCAGCTGATACCAGTGTCCTGGAAGGGCGCTGAGATAGTCCCTATCTATAAAAAGGGCAGCAGGGAAGAGCCTGCAAACTGTAGGCCTATAAGCCAGATAGACGTTCTACAGAAGGTCTATGCTAAACAATTATTATTATTATTTTTTTTTGATGTAAGAAAATTTATTGCACTTCGCAGATAAACAATACACGTTATCGCGCCAACAACCTGAATAGGCCGGCTTCTCAATTATATATTCCACAGAGTATGTTCTTGTTATACACGGCCCATCAGCCGACATCCATAGGACCGGCGACGTTGTTGCAAGTATCTCACATAACATACATTAGTGCTATAACCGCTGTCTTTCATGCCAGTGAACTTACTGTTTTTTTACATTTATACTGGTAGAACAACAAAACAATTAGAAACAAAGAAAACTCTTAGAATTTACATCTCTGTGTCACAGCATCCTCCCCCCTCATCCTCAATGTATAGTTTATTATTCCTTCCCCTGCATGTTGATAATGACCTTGCCATTAATCATCTTCTGTTTCCGTCCTGGCATGCTCTTGTAAATAGGTACGCAAATACAACCAATAATCCCTGGGGCGCGACCTGATCGGCAATTCTTCCTCATATGTGATCAGTGTGTCTCGGCAGTACGTTAAATCTTCTAGCCAGTTTTTGACCCCTGGTCCTCGTCTACTATTCCAATGCAATGACACCCTTCGTTTGGCCAGCAATAATGCCACTACACAAAATTTGCGCTTTTGCGCTCTCAGCTGTGGAACAATCCCCAACAGACAGACCTTTGCTCTGTATTCAAGTGAGGCCCCAAGCATGTCGTTCAGCACTTGTATCACCTGTACCCAGTACCCTGCTACCTTGCGACAGTGCCATGCCAGATGCATGAAGTCCGCATTCTCCTGTCCACATCTAATGCATTTGGAGTCATCTATGCAGTCTCTGGGGTGTATAGTACATCTGGTGGAGATACTTGTAGTGTATGATCCTTAAGTTCCCGTTTGGCGTCAGCATGCCAGTGAGCAGGCATGTGGTTGTCCATTCACCCTCCGTAAGTGGTTCGTCCAATACTGCACTCCATTTGTCCCTCCCCCCGTCAGTGTTCCCTCCTATGTCCTGTTGTATGCTTGTGTATAATTTGGAAACCAAGTGGGAGGCTGTGGACGTGGTGAGAACCAACTGCAAGGGTGCCAGTGTTCTGGGCTCCTCAGGGTACCTTGGGTAGTGTTCTTTTATCGCCCTTTGTAGCCTGTAGTGATTGAAACGGAATAGCGGTGTTGGGTTGCTAATATACTCCAATTTGTCTAGTGTCTGAAAGACTCCTTCTTCGTATAGGTCTCCTAGTTTATCTAATCCTGCTCGCCTTAACAAATCCATACCAACCTGTTCATGTGTGACCGAAAGCGCCGGGTGATTAGCCAGCGGAAGAGCGGGTGCGTAAAGCGGTAGGCTGTCTGCTACTTTCCCCATCAGTCTCCATGCGTCTGTGGTAGTGTTGACGGGATTGATGTCATGGTCGTGCAGTCTGGGCCGTTGGTGCAGTAGTATGTTGGCTAGTGGGATTGGGTCTGCGTCTCCTGCTTCCACCGCCACATGGGTCAGGAAAGGTATTTTGTGGTACCAGTAATGTGCAAACTGCGCCTGAGTGCATAAGTAATAAAGATAGAAGTCTGGGACCTTGAAACCACCCTTAGCATATGGTAGCATCATTGTGTGCAGGTCCAACCTGGCATGTTTTCCCGCCCAGATCAGGCTAAGCACCAGTGTTTTTATGTTTCGGAACACCTCCGCCGGCGGCTTTATTGGGATATTATTGAACAAATAAAGGAGTTTTGGCAGAAGCACCATTTTTACGATCGCTGTTCTATCCGCCAAGGAGAGTGGCAGTTTATTCCAGCGCTTGACTTTGTCTTCTAGGGACGCTATTGTTCTGCCATAGTTAGTGCGGATGACCAGTTCAGGATCCCTATGAAACCATACTCCCAGATATTTCGTCGGTTCATCTTGCCATTTCAGTGGGTAGTCTACGGGTGTCGGGAGTGTGCTGTCCGTCAGCGCAAAAATGAGAGATTTATCCCAATTTATCTGTAACCCTGAGTGTTGACCAAATTTGATGTATTCCCTTAAGAGTGGATTGAGATGCTGATCTGGATTCTTTACATATAACACCATGTCATCTGCGTAGAGCGAGATGTGTATGGGGCGTGTTGGAAGTTGTATGGCTGAGTAGTGGTGGTGCTGACGGATTTTGCAAGCCAGGGGTTCTAATATTAGCGCAAATAGCATCGGCGAGAGTGGACACCCTTGCCTAGTGCCTCGACAGATTGAGATGGGTTCCGAGACGTATTTGTTTATTCTAATGCGTGCTGTTAAGTTTGTATATAACATCGAGACCCATCCCAGAAAGACAGGGGGAAACCCCATGCGTATCAGAACCGCTTGTAATAAGGACCAGTCGATCGCGTCAAACGCTTTAGCCGCGTCTAATAGGACTGCCACAGCTTTTAGGTCCGGTGCCAGGTAGTGAGCTAATGCAAACAATGTGCGCGTGTTGTGTGTCGTTGATCTATCCAGAATGAAGCCCGATTGGTCCGGCCGTATCAACAAGGGCATCAGCGGTTTCAGTCTCTCTGCCAGTAAGCTTGCTATTATTTTCGTATCTACATTTAGTAGTGAGAGGGGGCGATAGGAGTCGCACTTATCCTCTTCCTTACCCGGTTTTAAAAGCGCAATGAGCAGAGCCTCCCTCATAGACATTGGCAGAGATTGTGCTTCGTGTGCAGCCCCGTATAGTCTCACTAAGTGCGGGGCTAGCAAGTCCGCGAACATCTTATAGAATTCTGTTACAAAGCTATCTGGCCCCGGTGCCTTGCTGTTCGGCAGTCGCTTAATAGTATCTGTGACTTCTTCCACGGTGACAGGACGGGCCAGATATTCCCTGTGACCATCAGCTAACCACGCAATCTCCACGTCTGCCATATATGATAGTAGGTCCTCCCGTGGGAGCGAAGGACGCGCCTCGTAAAGCTTACCATAGTAAGTCATGAATTCGTGTGTTATCCCTTTAATGTCCCCAGCTACCTCCCCTGTCGGAGTGCGTATTGACGTTATGTGTTGGGGCGTGCGGCCAGAGCAAATTCGTTCGGCTAGTGCTCTACCTGGTCTGCCTCCTTCTCCGTACAATCGGGCCGTTTTTCGCTTGGACACATATCTTAGCTCATCAGTGGCAAACTGCCTATGCTCTACCAGTAGGGCCTGTATTTCTCCTAATATCTTAGTGTCTCCTGTCTGCGTGTATGTCTGTTGTAAGGTGTGTATGGCATTCTCACGCGTCTGCAGCTGTTGCCTTATGTCTTTTAGTATACCCGTGGACGTACCGATGCATACTCCCCTTATCGTGGCTTTGAAGGCCTCCCACAGTAAACATGGGTCATCAGTCGTGGGGCAGTTCAGGTCAAAGTAATCCACCATCGCCCTATGTATGATGTCCACATATAGCGGGTCCCTCAATGCCGCCGCGTTGAAACGCCATGTGTAGGGTGGCGGTACATAGTGTGGGATAGTTATCTCTAGGAGCACAGGACTATGGTCGGAAAGTGTTCGTGGGAGGTGTGTGATATGCGTATCCCATGTTAGTAATTCCCGCGTGCCCAGCCAGTAGTCCAGTCTGGACCAGCTGTTGTGTGCTGCATTAATGTGTGTTGCTATCGTCTCCTCCGGGTGGCTGACTCTCCACACATCCACCATCTGTAAGTCATCCATGCCATCACGAATCATTTCCCTAGCCTTAATATGTGGTTCCAGCGTATGTATCGTCCTGTCAAGTCCATCTTGTAACGCTACATTGAAATCGCCACCCCAAATTACATGGTCTGCTTGGGTGTCCGCTATGTCTTGCCACACTCTCCTAAAGAACCCAGGATCATCTACATTAGGACCATAGGTGTTTACCAGTACAATCTGCCGCTGTCTCACCGTGCCTACCACAATGATGCTTCTACCGTCAGTGTCTTTGTGTACGTGCGATATCGTAAAGTGTACCCCCTTCCGCACCAAAATGCTAACCCCCCTAGAATAAGAGGAGTAGTTCGAGCTGGAGACAGATTCTGCCCATCTAGCGCCTAGCGTGGACGTACTGTTCGGTGCCATAGGTGTTTCTTGCAGGAAAGCTATGTCAATGTGTAGGCGATCGAAGTATGCAAACATCTGCCGAATTCTTCTCGGGTTGCCGAGACCTCGAACATTCCACGTGAGGAGTTTTAGTGTGTTAGGTCGCGTCACTACGCTGGGCGTATGGTCAGTCGTGCTTTGCTAGGTGTCGCCGGCAAATAAGGTAGGTCTGTAATGTGCTCTGGTTCACAGGTGAACATCAACAGCTTGAAATGAGGTATATCCTCCGGGGGAATGCAAAATATGAATAAGGAGGTCGCCATGCTTCTCAGACACAGTGATTCAAAGTGAACAAAACCCCGTTTCCCTTCCCACCCTCCTCCCACTTTAGCTCCCAAACTTCGCCAAAGCCTTCCCCTTTCAACATTTAACCCCAGTGTAGAACTTGAATTGGGGCGCACCCTCTCGGGGGTGTCGCCAGTTACACACATCTCCACCCACATAGTGGATGTGGTTAGACGCGTGTGCGTTCATTATAACTTTGTAATCCTTATCTTTCACTCCTCCAACCCCCCGCCAACATTTATCGGCAGTGGTACGTAATACATTCTTATACATGCATGTCCGACATACTGTTAGCGTGAAAGTCAACAAGTCGAACCAGTTCGTGAATATCACAGACATAATGCCCCGTGGGACATTGCAGTTAGGTTCAATTTCTCAGTATTGCCCCCCGGGCTCATGAGTCTCCCACCCCTTTTATCAAAGTGATCAGAGTAACGCACTCATTAGGTGTACAGGTATCCCGCTCTTGGCGATGGGGCCTGTTCGGCAACCCCAGCTCACATTGTATCAACTGTCTACTCACTGTGTAAGGGCCCATCTCGTGCCAGTTCAGTAGTAAGGTATGTGCGCATGAGTCATACTTGTTCTCGTTGCCATACACCTGTCCATTCCTTGTGTAGAGCTTGAGTTCTCGTCGTTATAGTGTTCGTCAACTCATGAGCCAGTTCAAGCTGATAATCAAACGTCTTGATCCGGTCGTCTCGCAGCACAATGGCCCGCCGTGTCAGTCGACATCACTCGTCGGTTCACCTCGATCCTGCGCCTTCCGCCGTTTTCCCAATTTTTTGAGGTACTCCTGTGCCGCTTGGACTGTTGGAAGAATAACCGGCTTCCCCGCGTTCGTGATTTTGAGCTTTGCCGGGTAGAGCATTGCATATTCCAGGCCGAGATCGCGCAGTTTCTTTTTCACTGGGGCAAATTCCTTGCGCGCCAACTGCACCGCCACGGTATGGTCCGGATAGAATTCCAGAGTGTTTCCCTGATATGCGATCGTGCCCATTTCCCTGGCAAGTCGGAGGATCGTGTCCCGGTCCCTGTAGTTGAGCACTCGAGCAATGACCATACGTGGGGCAGCCCCCGGTTTTGGTACTGGCGCCAGGGAGCGGTGTGCTCGTTCAATCAGGAATACCGGCGATAGCTTGTCAGCACCAAAGATCTCGGTGATTAACTTCTCAACAAAAGTCTCCATTTTACCAGTGTTGGTGGACTCCGGCAGGCCCGATATGCGGACGTTGTTGCGCCTGGACCTCGCTTCCTGGTCTTCCACCTTGGCACGTAGGCTCTCCACCGTTTTGTCTAGGGCGCTGCAGACCTTCGCTGTGTTTGTGGAGTCGTCTTCCACCCTAGAGATCCTCTGCTCTGCTTCCACTATTCGCTCGTCGTGCTTCTCTATCTTCGCCGCCATATTGTCCACTCTTCACATCACGTTGTTCATTTTACCATTCATCTCCTGTAGGCTTTGCTGGATCGCCCGCAGTACTGTCTCCATGCCAGTTCCATCTGCCATCTCTTGCTCTCCCTCCGCTTCTGAGATAGTCGTGTTATTCTTGACCTGTTTCCTGGTCTCAAATGGGAGTTTTGTTTGTTGCTTATCTGGCTTTCCCATAGTACGTGACGGTAGTGGTGGACTACGTCCAGTCTTTTCCGGGCTGTTCGCCGTCAGTGGGCTTGCAGACGATAGGTTACGGCGTGCCTGTGTTCTCAGTCCCCCCTGCGAGGTGGTCTTATTCATCAGATTACAGCAGGGTGAGCACGTCCCGTTGCGCTTGTCGAGCAGCAGTCAGGCGCCTAGGTGCTTGTAGGATCGCTCCGCCATAGGCCAGCCAATGGACACTCTGCAGCCCCCGGGGTACGCCCGACCCCTATGTCGCTGTAAGGCTTACGGCGCACACTCCGCACACAGCTCGCTACTTATCTTTCAGTGCGTGCAATGCCAGCATAGATACTTGTGCCGGTGAGCGTCTCCCTGGGCAGGCGAGTGCCCCGGTTGTCCAGCTGGTACCTCCGAGCTCGTGCGCCACTTACTACCGCAATTGTCCATTAGCACCGCAGCGAGTCACCTGAAAACATGCCCCTTCTCATGCGTGCAGGGTGGGGGTGGCTCTCTTCCCGCTCACCTTCATCTGTGCTCGTCGCCTCAAATAGCCGCCATAGAGTTGCCGCGTTCACAGCTCCTCGCGCCGTAGTTCCAGGCAGTGGTTCATTTGCGTTCCAGCGCCGCCGCCATTTTGAGGCCGCTGGAACGCATATTCCGTTGTGGTGTTCTCGCCGTCCGTAGTTGGCCCCAGCCTCCTCGCAGCGCCATGGAGCGGACCCTGCCGTGGTGCAGTAGCGAGCCGGGCAAAAAGCACTCCTGTCTCTTTTTCAGAACTGCCCGTGTTGCCATCGGCGCAGATCGTCGGGCGCGGCCATTTTGAAGCGCCTCTCGCCTCCGCTGTGTTTTTCGCCGGTATGTCCTCTAGGGAGTCCTAATGCGGCATGCTGGTGTCGGGGTTGTGTCGGTTGCCTATTCCGACAGCTGGTACTTGCGTTTTCGGGCCAGTGGCGGTGGATTTGGGGTGCGAAAGGCCGCTAGTATCGCGTCCGTCCGGCGGAGCTGACACACTAGTCAGCCATTCCGCAGTGCGCCCTCTAGCGCCCCCTATGCTAAACAAATTTTAACTAGGCTTACTGATTGGTTTATAGCAGAGGACATACTATCACTGTGCCAGACTGGCTTCAGGCAGAAAACAAGCACAATAGATCAAGTGTTTAGATTACTGATCTTAGGCTGGAAATACACATGATTAAGAGCTAGCCAATTATATGTCACCTTTATTGATTTAAAGGCGGCATTCGATACCATCCCAAAGGCTTAGTTATGGGAAAATCTACACCAACAGGGTGTACCTGACGAGATCTTAATCAAAATTATCAGCCTACATGAAGACAACTACGCTAAGGTACGATGGGGTAAAGGTGGGGAGCTTACTGATGAGATCCCATCCCACTCTGTTCCTCTTCTATGTAAACTATCTGGTTGACAATCTCCAAAATTGTATCCATGACTCGCCAAAACTGGGGGGTAGTTATATCTGCGCCTTAACATTTGCGGATGCCACTATCCTGCTGTCCCAAACACTTAGTGGCCTGCATAATCTACTTTACAGCCTTAACAAATATTGCAAAGCAAAAGGCCTAGAAGTGAATCAAACTAAAACAAAATATATGACTATAAGGCCGCACAGAAGTTTTAAGAACAAAATATATTTGAATGGCACAGCATTGGAACGTGTATCAAACTTTGTATACTTGGGAGTCACTTTAGATTCCAAACTTTCCTGGGCCCCACAGATAGAGAAATCGAAGGCTATTTTAATGCAAAACTCTATTCCCATTGTAAAAAACACAAGTTGCAACGTTCTCAAAAGCCATTACCCCCACTCTAAAAGTGTATAAGGCCAGAGCCCAAACTGCCGCTTTGTATGGTGCGGAGATTTGGGGAACTGGCGCTCTCAAATCCCTAACCACTGGTGAAAATAAAAGTTTGAGAATGCGTGTCGCCCTTCCTCAACATACTTCATTGATCCCCTTGACCTATGACTTGGGCATCAAACACTTGGAGCACCTTGCAATTTGGAGAACCCTTTCATTTTGGATTAGAACTTGGACCACACCGGAATTAGCAGTGTACAGAGAATCACCTAGAGAACTGCTGGCACTCGACAACCAGGTTTCCTTTTCCTGATTGATCCACATCAAAACATGGCTTTTTGATCTTGGTCTGAGCAGATACTGGTTGAGTCTGAGTCTGCTGACTCCTGAATCAAAATGTGAGATTAAGCTATTATTTTGGGACTTTATTAGACTTAAGATAACTTCAAGCAGCACACTGGGCAAGCTCACCGTGCAATTCCTACAGTTCAAAACAACCCCCTGTTTTGAGCCATTTCTAGATGAGATAGAACCACAATTGCCAAAGTTTCTATACCTGAAATTCAGATTCGGGACATCGCCGATAAACAGTTTTGTTGCCAAATGGTCGATATCACAACTTATGGAGTGGGAGTCTCACTGTACCTTATGCCAGATGGGGGCTGTTGAGGACATTCCACACGTCCTGTTTTTTTGCCCAGCATATAAATCCGACAGAAGGAAGTGAATAAAACGGATTTGCAGGTGCCTTGGTGTCAGGAGAATGAACGATATGTTGATAATATTCAAAACTGGCAACCCTCGCCTAATAGTATTTGGGCTCAGCCGATTCCTATTGGCTATTAACTTCATAAGGAAAAAGAGAAGGCAAAAACTTTAACTTTATAATCAGGGCTCCATTCCGAAGTGTCTTATCTAGTGGTAATGGTGTACTATTCGGCAAGAGCAGCCATGCTTAAAATACAAGGGGATTAGATACCTTAACCATGCACCATACTGACACCGAATTACTAGTTAGTAAGATTATATATTTTTTTTATCTTTGGAAAAGGCTGCCCGAAAGGCTCTGAAGATGGCGTTGCAATCAATGTAGTGGGGTAGATACACAGGGAAGACAACTGTGACTATACGCTATCGAAAGTGAAATAGCTAATCTTCTGTGTAAATATTGAAGAACTTTTAATTGCCATGTATTTTATACGTTTTTATATTTTAGTAATCTCTTGATGATCTTATGAACTGACAGTTCCAGCTGTAAATAGGCATTTCATTGAACTTTTTTTTATGAACATCTACATTTTATCAACTTTTGTGTCATTCTGGACACAAATTAATTCACGCTGATGTCCGTGCATAATGGTACATTGTAACAACTGCGCTATTGCACATTCACTGTATATGAACTTTTCAAGAAACCAATATTCTGTACAGAATAAATAGTACATTGCTGCTCATAAATTGCACAGACACTTTACATATGAGCAAGACAATAGGTTAGCCTTTAGATTGTCAAGTCCGCCCTGTGGGACTCATTTAAACTCAACATGAACTCCAACTAAACAGATGTATATTGATGTGATGAATAGAGTAATGGATGAGCGTACTTTTAAAACAAAACTTGCCATGTATATACTCTATTTTATTGTGTTCCTACTTTTATGGTCTTACAGGCCTAAATAAAACATTTTGAATTGAATTGTTGCAAGTACTTTGTGTATTTGTAGCAGCGATCATGGTTACCCACAGAAAGTCTGATTTTAAGCCATGCAGGGAATGTGGGGGTCAGATGTCGATCATTGACCCCCTTGAAGATTGTTTATGGTGCCTTTGGTCGTACCACGATGTCAGGGAGTGTTCGTCATGCAGGTGCATCCAGGCGTCCCTCCACAAAAACAGTATACGTCTGCAGGTAAAACAAATTTGTGGCATGGTGCACAGCAAAGGCTGTGGATCCTCAGCCCCCCTTTCAGAGGTTCTCCTCTTCCTTCTTTCTCTTGGCCAGCAGGGCTCTGCTCTGGGCACTATCAAGGGCTACCTCTCGGCCATTTCCTGATCAGCCTTCTCTTTTCAAGTCCCTGTGGTAAATAGATTCTTGAAAGGCATCACATACATATTCCTGATCAGCCTTCTCTTTTCAAGTCCCCTGTGGTAAATAGATTCTTGAAAGGCATCACACACATATTCCCTCCTGTTCCCTTCGTGATGCCTCAGTGGGACTTGAATCTTGTACTAACGTATCTGATGTGCGCTCCCTTTGAGCCACTTCATAACTGTCCTCTTCGTCTTCTGACTCTGAAAACTGCATTCCTGGTTGCCATCACCTCTGCCAGGAGAGTGAGTGAGGTCCAGGCTCTATCTTCTAAACCTCCTTTCCTCTCTGTCCATCCGGACAAGGTTGTTCTGAGGACTCGTCCTTCTTTACTGCCCAAGGTGGTCACAGCCTTTCATATTGGGCAGTCCATCACCTTGCCCACCTTCTTTCCGCCTCTTTATCCCTCGAAGGAGGAAGAGAGGCTTCACCGTCTGGACCCAAAACGTGCGCTCTCCTTTTATCTAGGTCGCACATGCCAGTTCCGGGTGGATGACCAGCTCTTTGTTGGTTACGTGGGCGCTAAGAAGGGACAGGCGTTGCACAAGCGGACCATCTCTCGGTTAGTCATCTTGTGCATCAAGGTTTGCTACTCCTTGGCGAAAAAGGAGCCTCCTGTTGGGCTGCACGCCCATTCTACTCGGGCCACAGCGGCTACTACTGCCCTGGGTCAGGGAGTCCCCTTGCAGGACATCTGTCAGGCAGCTACGTGGGCCTTGCTGCACACGTTTGCTAAGCACTACTGCCTGGACAGCCAAGTCCGGAGAGATGGCTTTTTTGGCCATTCCGTTCTCCAGGACTTTCTGGTGTGATCTTGGTTCGCAGACCCACCACCGGGGTTGGTATTGCTGGGGCATCTCTTCTAAGGTAAGGAATCTAACACGAACATGTTTCTTTCAGATGCACAAGTTACTTACCTTCTGTAACGATATATCTGTAAGAGACATTAGTTAGTGATAGATTCCTTACCGCCCCACCCATCCTCCCTGTTCTGCGAACCAATATCTAGGGTTAAGGACATCCCTTTCAGGGCCCTAGTTTCATGACACCAGTGTCGGTTCTCACATGGCTCTGCGTTCCTGGCGCGAAAAGCTATGTACAGAACTGACGTCAGCACGCGAGGGCGGTGACTAAGTACTCCGATGTCATCACGGCGATCAAGATGCCGACGAGAGACGCGGAGCCACAGACGACGCCTAGCGATGCCCAGGGGTACTGCTGACGAAAACTTTCCGGATCCAGTCTGACGCCTGGGGATATTCTAAGGTAAGGAGTCTAACACTAACTACTGTTTCTCACAGATATATCGTTACCGAAGGTAAGTAACTTGTGCGACCACCCGCGTGTGCCCCCGACTCATGCCTCCACTCCAGAGCATGAGTCGGGGGCACACGCGGATGGGCAGCGTCCACCCACTATTTTCACAGGGTGAACACCGTCCACTCGTCTAAGAATTTTGGCCCCACTGAATAATGTGTGGAACTCGTCCCTGTGTAATTTCCAAACAGTGGGGAGAGACTTTCAGCAGCACCTACATGTTGTCCACTTTCCATCTGCAAAAAGCAACAACGTGCAGGCGTGGACGGGGCTTTCTTATTTAAGACTCCTGCTGGTCCCATAACGACGGCCTAATTTGAGGGGCCATTAGGCCTCCTTTTGTGAGTATCTTGGTTGGGAGCAGTCAGGAACCTCACACCTAGATACAAATGAAGCGGAGGGGAAACAGAGGTTTATCACTTCACACATACTTAAGAAAGGCAGCTTTTCACTTTGTTTTCACTTTGTTCAGTCCCAGTTTAGGAGATATGCATGCACTGTAACATTGTCAGATGTGTTGATCTGTCCCAGTATTTACACACAGCAAATTGCATGTATATAGAGCTTACTACACCTGAGGAGGCGTTGAAATAATTTAAATACCACTGTTTTTTCTTGTATAGCCCTAGTCATTCCAATGCAGGGTGTCAGAGCGTTTTACATCAACAGGCGAATATTACATGTACAATACATCATATAAGTTTGTAAATGAATGTACAAGATGTGTAACATAAAACTGGGGGATTGCACGGGCTAGAAGTCATATCATCTTCCATAGCTCACTGTGCTATTATCCTCGCAATGCGCTCAAACCTACACATGATAGACCTGCTAAACATATATGTGAAGGCTTTAGATCTGATGTCACTTGTGATGCCACTTCCTGTAAAGTCGTGGCTTGTGATGCCACTTAATAGGATGTAAATTTCTGTGATGCCATGCGTAATGTCATGCACTGTGATGTAGTGTGCCGCAGCGTCGTGCATCGTGATGTTGTGTGCCATGATGTCACTTGCATACTGCCTAACTAGGTTAGCCCCCCCCCACCCCCCTCCCCCCACCCCCCACTTCTTTTTTTTAGGACATTTGCCCTACTCCACTCTAGGGTGGGAAGCTCATTTGGGGGATCTGGAGGTCGAAGGCCTTTGGTCTCCAGAGGAAAGATTGATTCACATTAATCTTCTGGAATTGCGGGCGATATGTTTGCCTCTCAAGACCTTTCTTCCCTCCCTTTGCGGTCAGTCTGTTCAGGTCCTGACAGACAACACTACCAAGATGAAGTACATCAACAAGCAGGGAGGAGCAGGGTCGTATTGTCTCTGCAGAGAGGATCTGCAACTCTGGTCCTTGGCTCAGGAACATCCGATTTGTGTGATTGCGAATGTGCGTGAGTCTCAGTTGACAGTACTCAGGAGATCACGAGTGACGTCTTCATCTGGAGGTGGTCCATCACATTTTCATTTTCACCAACAGGTATATTACAAATGATTAAAAAACATTGTTTTTTCAGAATGACCTGAGTGTTTGTGGTTTCTTTTTACACCTTCTTTTACCTTTCTATGTCAGTATAATTCATATATCAAAGTAACACAAGTTAAAAAATCTTTTTTTTAAACAGATAGAAAGCATCTGTACAATCAGATGTTTTCTTTCTGTTTAAAAAAAAAAGACATTGAACTCCTGTCACTTTGATATGTGAAGTATACTGACACAGAAGGGTAAACGAAGGTGTGAAAAGAAATCCCAAACACCCAGGTCATTCTGAAAAAACAATGTTTTTAATGATTTCTGTTGGTGATTTTTTATATATACTATTATAATGAAATAAATAATATACATTTTCGCATATATTTGGGTTCAGTATTGGGAGCTTCTGTGAGAAGTTGGCCT
Source organism: Lissotriton helveticus (assembly GCF_964261635.1). Classification (NCBI taxonomy): domain Eukaryota; kingdom Metazoa; phylum Chordata; class Amphibia; order Caudata; family Salamandridae; genus Lissotriton; species Lissotriton helveticus. The sequence goes on along the minus strand of NC_136067.1, from coordinate 1,151,478,499 downwards.
GGTATATGATGTTCACTATTCTAGTGAGCACTTTGCACCAGTCCAAACAACCCTTATGGTGATGGTTGTAAAGTCAACCTTTTAGACCAGCTATCCTAGTGGTAGCATGGACGAAGCAGTCTTAGGCTAAATTCAAGAGGGCATGTGAAGCCAGCTGTTTTACCATATGCAATCCCTTTAATACCAAGTAAAAGGACACCACACAGGTAGTAATCAAAATATATATGTATTTATTTCTAACACAATCCTCTGAACTCTTTATGAGGTCAGAGGCACCAGCACATAACAAGATACTTAATTAAAATACAATAAGTTGCACAAAACACAGTAATGCCCTAGGGGCACTTCGAACCATATACTAAAATAGTGGTACAAGAACAAAGGAAAGGCCTAGGGCCTGGAGAATCACTGGGGCTATGCTATACTACCAAGGGATAGGGAGCAGGAGGCCCACGGGATGCGCGTGCGGTGTCTTTACACGCACGCAAGTTACCATAGAGTTAGAATGGGAACGAAGGAATTGGAAACTAGTGCTTTTAGGACACTTCCGGATGGACTAGGGAAAAGCTACTTGAAACTAGGACACTAGGATAGTCAATACCCACAGGAGTACCGAAATACTCGGTGTTACCTCACCCACAGGAAACGGGTGCATAGGTGTCAAAGTGTGTCGGGTTTCGTCGCTGATTCCTAGGGAGCCTTGGATAAAGATGCTGCAGGCGACCAGGAGAGAAGTGTCCGGTTGGATCCAAGGGCGGATCGAGGATGAAGAGTACCTGAAAGCAGAGGGGACAGAGTCTGGGTCACTCGCCGGTGACCAGGAAGGAACCAGGCGATGTCGGGATGCGATCAGGTGATGTCGTGAAGCTTGTCTCTGCAGCTACGTGGACCAGGAGGTGTGGACGACGACCAGGAGCTGGATACGGACTGTCCCACAAAGGCTCTCGCTGTCGGCGGTGTCGGCTTCCGGATTGGAGTCAACAAGCCTTGGCAAAGGCAACCCACACAGGAATCGAAGATGGCTTCTTGGTCAGACCAGCAAGGTCTGAGGGACTTCTCTTTTTCAGGGAAGCAAGGGCCAGTCTGGAGCAACCAGACCAGCAGTGTAGATTTAAGGTTTCGTCGTCACAGAGGCCACTAGCCAACGGGCAAGTGACCGGACAGATGCGTCGAGCAGGAAAATGCAGAAGGGCCCCACGCAGAACTCGTGGAGTGTGGAGGGCTGATCTTCGGTGCAGTTGGTGCTCGGGGCTGGGGCTTCTCAATCCCCAATGCACAACTTCGAGGGTGCCTCAGAAGTTGCACGGAAAGCAATTCGCTGGCTTTCCAAGATGGCCGGTCCCACGTCTCTCGTCGCCTCCACGGGTCTCAGCTCTGCTGTGACTGTGGATCGGGCTGTTGGAAGTCTAGAAGTCCGGGTCTTGTCAGGCTCTGTGCTCGGGCTCCGGCGGGAGCGTCGACAAAGTAAACGGTTGATCGCTTGATGGTGCCTGCTTGTGCAGGGTGGTCACTCCTTGACCACAAGGGAGATACTTCAGTCGTCTTCTTGCAAAGTAGATCGTCGAAGGTCCAGAGTTTCGTTTCAGAGTTTCAGTCAGGATAAATCTAAAATCTTGGGACTCAGCTCCTACCTATATACCAAATTTAGGGGCTGGATTACCTGCTAGGTCCCTCCTATGGGTGGGACCCAGGAAGGGGGTGGTTTCACCCCTTTCCCTTTGTCCAGTTTCGCGCCAGAGCTGGGGCTGGAGTGCCCCAGCACCGGTTTGAACTTGACTATTGACCTTGTGTGCCCCACGCAGTGTCTCATTTCATTCAGCCCTCCCTGCCCCAATACACTATGGCCTGTCTGGGGTGGTGCTAGCACCTCCCAAGACAGGAAACCTATTGTCCAAGCCTCCCTCGCTGGAAGGACTCCCAGCAGCGCAGCAGGAGGTCAGACTTGTGTCTGTGGCAGCAGCATCCATTTTGTGATGTTGAGGCTCTGGTTAACTTTAACCGGGATTAGTAGGAACAACATGTCTTCTCCCTCTAGAAGAGTGGAATGCTACCCCCGTCGCCAGAACTGGCGAAGGGGTAGTATTCCAAAGCGTATGACACCTTACACGACATGTTTTGATAAAGCCAAACCAAAGTTAGCATTTAAGCGCGAGGTTCATAATGCACTTAAGAGTATATAATATGGCTATATCCTAGAACAGCTATAAGGACATGGTTCCGAAAGCTGCAGACAGGCTCAGCTCATGCTAGAGCACCATCTCACATAAAACCAAGCACTCTGCCTCCAGGATTGTTAAGGCCTGCCATAGGAGTGACTTATAGGTGTATATGTGGCTAGATATAGGGTTAGATGTGGGAGTACTATATCTAAGCAAGGGGTGATTACACAACCTTGCCCCAGCTGAGTGATCAGCCAGTTGTGTCAGTTTGGATGGCCAGCCAGGGGTGGCAAAAGATATGCTGCAGCCCCTGGTAGGCCTTGGGTGCACCTATGCCCTGGGTACCTATGGTACGCTGTGCAGGGACTCACAAGAGTGACCCAATTCCCAATTGGTGATGTACCTAAAGTACATGGTGTGAATTTAGAGAGAGAGCAGCAGGGCTGTGGGTCTGATTAGCAGGCCCACAGCAACATCTAAGTCGAAAACCAGTGAAGCAGAAAGCAAAAAGTGGGGTGACCATAGGAAAGCAGACCCTACTCTCCTACATACCCCCCCCCCAAACGCAGGGACATTAGACTAACCTTGACCAGTTGTGTCTTCATGTTCTAAGTGGAAGTACCTGGAGAGACCATCTGCTTAGCCATGGTCAGTCCCTGGTCTGTGCTCCACTGTATAGTCCATCCCCTGTACGGAAATGGACCACCTGAGCAGTTTGGTATTCTCACCCTTGTACTGATTTAGCCACAAGAAGGGCTTATGGTCTGTCTGAATTTTGAAGTGAGTGCCAAACAAGTATGGTCTCAACTTCTTCAGGGCCCAAACCACAGCAAAGGCCTCCCTCTCAAATCTGACCAACGTTTTTCTCTAGGGGGTCAGCCTTCTGCTAATAAAAGCAATGTGCTGGTCTTGACCATCTACATTAAGTTGTGAAAGCACAGCTCCCACCCCCAACTCAGAAGCATTTGTTTGGACAATAACTCTTTGGAGTAGTCAGGACTCTTCAAGATAGGTGCACAGCACATGGCCTTCTTCAGGTCATCTAATGCCTTTTGACGGCTAACTGTCCACTGAACCTTTTTTGGCATCTTCTTTGAAGTCAAGTCATTAAGTGGTGTCACAATGGACCTATAATTCTTAACAAACTTTCTGTAATAACCAGACAGGCCCAAGAACGCTCTGACCTGTGTCTGGGTGGTTGGAGGAGCCCAGTGCTTGATGGTCTGGATCTTACTCTCCAGGGGTTGAACCTGACCCCCACCTACAAGGTGGCCCAGGTACACAACCTTACTCTGCCCTATCTGGCACTTTGTGGCCTTGACAGTTAGGCCTGCCTTCTGCAGGGCCTCTAAAACCTTCTTCAGGTGGATCAGGTGATCCTCCCAGGTGGAGCTGAAGATACCAATATCATCAAGATAGGCTGCGCAAAAGTCATCCAACCCAGTGAGGACTTGGTTCACCAACCTTTTGAAAGTGGCAGGTGCATTCTTCAAGCCAAAGGGCATCACCACAAATTGATAATGACCTCCTGGGTTTGAGAAAGCAGTTTTGGCCTTGGCATCCTCAGCTAACCTGATTTGCCAATAGCCAGCTGTCAAATCAAATGTGCTCAGAAACTTGGCAGAAGCCAATCTATCAATGAGCTCATCTGCTCTTGGAATTGGGTGAGCATCTGTCCTAGTGACAGCATTGAGACCTCTATAGTCAACACAGAACCTCATCTCTCTCTTACCATCTTGGGTGTGAGGTTTTGGTACAAGGACTACTGGTCTGGCCCAGGGGCCCTCTGATGGCTCAATTACTCCCAGCTCCAACATGTTCTGTACCTCAGTCTTTATACAGTCCCTGACATGGTCAGGTTGCCTGTAGATCTTACTCTTCACAGGCAGACTGTCACCAGTGTCCACCTCATGGGTGCACCAGTTAGTCTGACTAGGTGTCAAGGAAAACCTATGTCTGAAGGACTGTAGGACTTGTCTGCAGTCCTGTTGCTGCTGGTCAGTGAGGCTGCCAGCTAAGGCCACACCATCAACTGAACCATCATCAGAGTCCTGAGTCAACAGGTCTGGGAGAGGGCCACTCTCTTCCTCCTGTCCCTCATCTGTATCCATGAGCAAGCCCATGTCTGCCCTGTCAACATATGCCTTGAGTCTGTTGACATGGAGCACCCTGTGGGGGCTCCTGGGAGTTCCAAGGTCCACCAAGTAGGTGACCTCTCTCTTTTTCTCAACAATGGTGTGGGGTCCAGACCATTTGTCTTGGAGTGCTGCTGGGGCCACTGGCTCCAACACCCACACCTTCTGTCCTGGCTGATACTCAGTCAGCACAGCCTTTTTGTCATGCCAAGCTTTTTGAAGTTCTTGGCTAGCCTCAAGGTTTTTAGAAGCCTTCTTCATATACTCAGCCTTCCTGGAGCGGAGACCAAGTACATAGTCCACTATGTCTTGTTTAGGCTTTTTTAGAGGTAACTCTCATCCTTCCTTCACCAGACATAGGGGTCCCCTTACAGGATGCCCAAACAAAATTTCAAAAGGGCTGTAACCAACCCCCTTTTGTGGGACCTCTCTGTAAACAAACAGAAGGCAGGGTAGAAGGTTGTCCCATCTTCGCCTAAGCTTTTCAGGTAAACCCTTAATCATACCCTTGAGGGTCTTGTTGAATCTTTCAACAAGCCCATTGCACTGTGGATGGTAGGGTGTAGTGAATTTGTAATTAACACCACACTCCTTGGACATAGCAGTCAAGTACCCAGACATGAAGTTTGCACCTCTGTCTGAGACAACCTCCTTTGGAAAGCCCACTCTTGAGAAAACTCCCAAGAGGGCTCTTACCACAACAGGTACTGTTGTGGTCCTTAGGGGAATAGCTTCTGGATACCTGGTGGCATGATCCACTACCACCAGTATAAATATGTGCCCGAGGCTGTTTGGGGATCCATTGGTCCAACAATGTCAATCCCTACTCTTTCAAAGGGTACCCCCACCACAGGTAGTGGTATAAGGGGGGCCTTTGTTGTGCCACCTGATTTGCCACTGGCTTGGCAGGTGACACAGGAGCGACAAAACTCCTTAGTATCTTCTGACATATGGGGCCAGTGAAAGTGAGGGACAAGCCTGTCCCAAGTCTTGTTCTGGCCTAGATGTCCTGCTAAGGGAATATCATGGGCTAAGGTAAGAAGGAACCCCCTAAAGGCCTGAGGTATGACCAACCTCCTGGAAGCACCAGGCTTGGGGTCTCTACCCTCAGAATAAAGGAGTCCTTCATCCCAATAAACTCTATGGGTACCTGTAGCATTCTCAGCAGCCTCAGAAGCAGCTTGCTGTCTGAGGGGTTCAAGAGAGGGGCAGTCTTACTGTGCCTGCCTCAAGTCTGCCCTTGAAGGCTCCCCTGTCCCAAGAAACTCAACCTGGTCAGGTTCAAGTTCTTCTAGGACAGTTCCTTCAGGGGTCTCAGAATCAGCTTCCTTTGAAGGCTGATCCTCACTTGTAGGCAGGGGGGAAGGCACTGCCTTAACCCTACTGCTCTTTCTCTTGGATGACACTTGGTCCATAGTTTCAGGATCCAAGGCCTGTTCAGTTTGGCACTTTTTGGCCTGTGACCTGGTCACAGCAAGGACATGAGCTGATATGCCCAACATCTCTGCATGAGTCCTATACTTCACTTCTGACCATACTGAGGATTCAAGATCATTGCCCAACAGACATTCAACTGGGAGGTCTGCACATACCACAACTCTTTTGAGGCCAGTTACCCCTCCCCAGGAGAAGTTAGCAACTGCCACACTATGGGTAGTAGTGACATTGCTTGCATTGGTCACCAGGTAATTATCACCCAGTACAATCTGTCCAGGGTCCACAAAGTTAGGTGTCACCATAGTGACACTGGCACATGTGTCCCTGTAGGCCTGAGCCACTTTGTCATTGATTAAAGGCGTTTGCCTGTACTTGCCCAGAGTACTGGGACTCACAGTTGAGGACATAGCCATGTCCACATTACAGACAAGAACAGCCTGGGTTGGTATCCTCACTAAGCCAGAATCCACCTCAGTACCCATGGTTAACCCCACTGTAGCCTTGGGTTGGGAACTACCACTGTTAACTGTACTAGGGGGTGCAGATGCCTTAGGGGCTACAGTGGTAGGGGCTGTACCTTTCTTGGTGCACTCACTAAATCAGTGAGAGGCAGATTTACAATAATAACACCAAGGTTTCTTTGGACCTTCTTTCTTCTTCTTCTTCTTAGAAGTTTGGGACCCACCTTCATTAGAATTTTGGGGGCCTGATGAAGACTTCTGATCTTTTGGTTTCTGATCCCTACCTTTTTGGTCTGCCTTTTTCTGATCACCACCGTGGACATGGTTTTTCTGCTTAACCCTGGTTCTGACCCATTTGTCTGCCTTCTTTCCCAATTCTTGGGGAGAGGTCAGATCTGAGTCAATCAGGTGTTGGTGCAACAACTGGTTCTGACAATTATTAAGGATTTGCTCTCTCATGATCAAATTATACAATCCTGTATAGTCCTTAACTTTACTTCCCAGCAACCAGCCTTCCAGAGCCTTCGTGGCACAATCAACAAAATCAGTCCAGTCCTGAGTCTGTCTCTTCTGGGTATCTCTGAACATCAACCTGTACTGTTCAGTAGTTAGGCCAAACCCATCAATTAGAGCACTCTTCAGGACAGTGTAATTGTTAGCATCATCATCACTAACTGTGAGGAGCTTGTCTCTTCCTTTTTCTGAAAAGGAGAGCCACAAGATTGCTGCCCACTGACTTTGGGGTACCTGCTGTACTTTGCAGGCCCTCTCCAAAGCAGTTATCCACTTGTGGATGTCATCCCCAACTTTGTAGGGGGGCACAATCTTACTCAGGTGTCTATTGTCATAGGACCTGTCTTCATCCTTAGGGATATTGCTGCCACCAGTGGAATCTAATCCACTTAACTTTTGCTCCCTTGCTAAAGCAAGTTTTGCTTGGGCTAGGGCACGTTCTTCCCTTTCTATTCTGATTTGGACTACCCTCATCCTAGCCTCATGTTCTCTCCTTTGAGAGGAATTCATTCCCCTCTGAGAACCTCTAGAGCCATTGGAGTGGAGCGAGTCACCTGAGTGAGATCTTTCCCTCCTATACCTCTGGTTAAACCCACTTGGAGACCTGAATGGGGCTGTCTCATTCTCAGCCCCAAATTGGCTTAAGTTAGCCTGGCTAAGTCTTCTAACCTGAACCTGGCCTTGGCTACCCTCCCCATCTTCAGAGTCCTCTGCCTCCACATCATCCTCATTATCTATGATAGTAGGATCAGTGGTATCCTCTAATGAGGGCAGGACCTCATCTGCATTCCCTGTAGGACCTGAGCCAGATGCCTTATGAGCATCATACTCTTCTAGGATTTCCATCAGGTGCTGAAGTGTAGGGTTGGAACACTGTTTCAACCTCCTTGTGGCACACAACTGTCTCAGCTCTTGGAAGTTTAGTATTTCATATCTATGGGGTGCCCTTGGAGGGCCACTCCCCACAGGTAGAGGCACACTTGGCTCACCTGTGGCAGACATGATCTAGTGAGGTGTGGTGTGTGCACCTACCTACACTAAGTGTTTTCTACTGAACCTCCCTAGGAGTTGCAGTCAGGGTGGTCTACAACAAGTAAGTTCAGTAGAACTTAAGTATTCTAAGTCTTGTTTTATATGTACCTATAGGTACCTGTATGATCTTTCAAGTGATATTGCAAAGATTACAATTGGTAAAACAACAGCAAGCTCAAATCCCAACCGCTGCACACCAATGTGAGAAGTTAGCCTGGTATATGATGTTCACTATTCTAGTGAGCACCTTGCACCAGTCCAAACAACCCTTATGGTGATGGTTGTAAAGTCAACCTTATAGACCAGCTATCCTAGTGGTAGCATGGACAAAGCAGTCTTAGGCTAAACTCAAGAGGGCATGTGAAGCCAGCTGTTTTACAATATGTAACCCCCTTAATACCAAGTGAAAGGACACCACACAGGTTGTATATCAAAATATATATATATTTATTTATAACACAATCATCTGAACTCTTTATGAGGTCAGAGGCACCAGCACATAACATGATATTTAATTAAAATACAATAAGTTGCACAAAATACAGTAATGCCCTAGGGGCACTTCGAACCATGTACTAAAATAGTGGTATAAGAACCACGTCACGAACAAAGGAAAGGCCTAGGGCCTGGAGAATCGCTGGGGCTACACTGTACTACCAAAGGATAGGGAGCAGGAGGCCCACGGGATGCGCGTGCAGTGTCTTTACACGCACACGAGTTACCATAGAGTTAGAATGGGAACGAAAGAAATGGAAACGAGTTATTTTAGGACACTTACGGATGGACTAGGGGAAACGCTTCTTGAAACTAGGACACTAGGATAGTCAATATCCACAGGAGTACCTATATACTCGCGTTACCTCACCCACAGGAAGCGGGTGCATAGGTGTCAAAGTGTGTCGGGTTTCGTTGCTGATTCCTATAGAGCCTTGGAGAAAGATGCTGCATGCGACCAGGAGAGAAGTGTCCGGTTGGATCCAAGGGCGGAACGAGGATGAAGAGTACCTGAAAGCAGAGGGGACAGAGTCTGGGGCCCTAGCCAGTGACCAGGAAGGAACCAGGCGATGTCGCGAAGCAATCAGGTGATGTTGTAAAGCTTGTCTCTGCAGCCACGTGGACCAGGAGGTGTCGACAACGACCAGGATCTTGGCACGGACTGTCCAACGAAGGATCTCTGTTGGCGGTGTCGGCTTCCGGATTGGAGTCAACAAGCCTTGGCAAAGGCAACCCACGCAGAAAAGGAAGATGGCTTCTTAATCAGACCAGCAAGGTCTGATGGGCTGCTCCTTTTCAGGGGAGCAGGGGCCAGTCTGGAGCAACCAGACCAGCGTTGTAAATCAAAGGTTTCGTTGTCACAGAGGCCACTAGCCAACGGGCAAGTGATCGGACAGGCGCGTCGAGCAGGAAAATGCAGAAGGGCCCCACGCAGAACTCGTGGAGTGTGGAGGGCTGATCTTTGGTGCAGTTGGTGCTCGGGGCTGGGGCTTCTCAATCCCCAATGCACAACTTCGAGGGTGCCTCAGAAGTTGCACGGAAAACAATTCGCTGACTTTCCAAGATGGCCGGTCCCACGTCTCTCGTCGCCTCCACGGGTCTCAGCTCTGCTGTGACTGTGGATCGGGCTGTTGGAAGTCCGGGTCTTATCAGGCTCTGTGCTCGGGCTCCGGCGGGAGCGTCGACAAAGCAAACCGTTGATCGCTTGATGGTGCCTGCTTGTGCAGGGTGGTCACTCCTTGACCACAAGCGAGATTCTTCAGTCTTCTACGTCGAGTAGGATGTCGAAGGTCCAGAGTTTCGTTTCAGTCAGGATAAATCTAAAGTCTTGGGACTCAGATCCTACCTATATACCAAATCTAGGGGCTGGATTACCTGCTAGGTCCCTCCTATGGGTGGGACCCAGGAAGGGGGTGGTTACACCCCTTTCCCTTTGTCCAGTTTCGCGCCAGAGCTGGGGCTGGAGTGCCCCAGCACCGGTTTGAACTGGACTAGGCATGGGACACCTTGTGTGCCCCAGGCAGTGTCTCATTTCATTCAGCCCTCCCTGCCCCAATACACTATGGCCTGTCTGGGGTGGCGCTTGCACCTCCCAAGACAGGAAACCTATTGTCCATGCCTCCCTCGCTGGAAGGACTCCCAGCAGCAGGAGGTCAGACTTGTGTCTGTGGCAGCAGCATCCATTTTGTGATGCTGCGGCTCTGGTTAACTTTAACCGGGATTAGTAGGAACAACATGTCTTCTCCCTTTAGAAGGGTGGAATGCTACCCCCGCCGCCAGAACTGGTGAGGGGGTAGTTTTCCAAAGCGTATGACACATTACACGACATGTTTTGATAAAGCCAAACCAAAGTTAGCATTTAACTGCGAGGTTCATAATGCACTTAAGAGTATATGGTATGGCTATATCCTAGAACAATAAAGATCAAGGAGGCCCCCTACTGGTTATGCTTAGGGACCAGGGGAGAAGGAATGAAAAAAGGAACAGGAGGTCCTACAGGGAGCCACTCAAGTGGTATCCAATTGTCACAACTGCCCATAAACTGCCTGTCCTTAATCAGTGATACCAATCACACAGAAAACACACGACCTCTGAATGCTCGGGTAACGTTAGGTGCCAGTTACTAATAACAAACAATTAGTTTGACCCAAATCACAGTGTCATATTGATACATACAATATAATCTTATGCACTAGAGAGATAAACAGCAATAGGAAAACGCGAAAGCTATACGTTTCTAGCATGAATAATTTTTAATCAGTAGTTTTGTAATCCATTTAAAAACACGCAAATAAAAACAAAATAATGATCATACACAGTACGTAATATTATAAAAAAACAAGATATGTAACAATTCATAAAATGTTCATGAGGAACAGTTGTCGACGCGGCGTTTCGGTAATGTATTTAAAACCTTCTTCAGGACAGTTTCTCAATGTCTAAGATACATAGTTATCTTAGTGTTACGCTAGGATGATGTCCTGGATCAAATACAGCGAAACACAACCAAATTCTTAATTTTTGGCTGATCTTGATAGTAAAACAATCTTTCTCTTTTGTATGACTGTTATACACTGGTTTTCGGAACCCCCGAGACGCTGGATTAACAGGAGCAGGGAGGCCGACCCGATACAATAAGATATCGGTGAAAACGAGGGAGGCTTTCCCCTTATGATACAGTGCTAACACGAGGAACCAATTTAAAAGTTTCGTGACTGCATTGATTTGCCATATAATGACAATTGATACTCCTATTACGACATTAACCTGAGATCGGTGGCTCCTGTTCAACCAGTGTATAACAGTCATACAAAAGAGAAAGATTGTTTTACTATCAAGATCAGCCAAAAATTAAGAATTTGGTTGTGTTTCGCTGTATTTGATCCAGGATCAATTGGATACCACTTGAGTGGCTCCCTGTAGGACCTCCGGTCCATTTTTTCATATATCCTAGAACAGCTATAAGGACATGGTTCCAAAAGCTGCAGACAGGCTCAGCTCATGCTAGAGCACCATCTCACATAAAACCAAGCACTCTGCCTCCAGGATTGTTAAGGCCTGCCATAGGAGTGACTTATAGGTGTACATGTGTCTAGATATAGTGTTAGATATAGTAATACTATATCTAAGCAAGGGGTGATTACACGACCTTGCCCCTGCTGAGTGATCAGCCAGTTGTGTCAGTTTGGATGGCCAGCCAGGGGTGGCAAAAGATATGCTGCAGCCCCTGGTAGGCCTTGGGTGCACCTATGCCCTGGGTACCTATGGTACACTGTACAGGGACTCACAAGACTGACCCAATTCCCAATTGGTGATGTACCTAAAGTACATGGTGTGAATTTAGAGAGAGAACAGCAGGGCTGTGGGTCTGATTAGCAGGCCCACAGCCACATCTAAGTCGAAAACCAGTGAAGCAAAAAGCAAAAAGTGGGGTGACCATAGGAAAGCAGACCCTACTCTCCTACAAACTGTTTGGGCGGTATTATTCCATACACTGTAAAGCTCCTCTGGGATGCCCTCCGTACTCCTGGTATCAGTCTTCCAAAACCACACAGCAAGCTAGGGTCGCTGCCGACCAGAGACATGTTTCTGCCCTCCTGCTGCTGAGCCAAGCTCGAGCAGGGGAAGGCAGAGCAATAGACCACCTCCCAGACAAGGTTTAGTATATTGGGGTAGGGTGGGGGCGCTTGCCAGCGCCACTGAGACTGCCTTAAGGGCGCACTTGGTGCCCTCCTTGTATACTCCAGTTCAAACCAGTTCAGGAAGCCGTTGGCTCCCGCTCTGGCACGAAACTGGACAAGGGACATGGGAGTATCCACCCCACTGTCTAGCCCCTCCTCTGGGAGGGACCTCAGAATTATCCAATCCCTTTCCTTAGGGTACTTAAGGGCTTACTCGTGGGTCCCTAGATTTGTCGTGGGACAAGATTTAGATCAGACACCACTTCATCTTTTTTTTTTTTTTTTTTTTAATGTTCAAACTGCTTTATTGCATACTTCGGAGAGTACACTGCTGTTGTCGCCTACAACCCGGAGGCTGGCAGCATCACGGCAAGAGAAATATGAAACGACAGTAGGTAGAGATATACACAGCCCTGAAACCGGCATCCCGGAGGCCCGGTGGCGACAAACCGTAGCAGTGAAGGTTTGCCTGGTGGCAAGCATTAAAGAAGGAAGGGAGTAGGAAATGAAAATAGTGGAGCCAAGGAGTGAACTAGAGTAGGAGAAAGAGAAAGAAAAAAAAAAGAAGAAGGGGGAGGGGGGAAGGGGAGGGAGAAAGGGAGAGGAAATACATACATTCTAGGATTTACTGCAGCAGAACAGGTTTTATACGTTTTTTTTTTGTTTTTCCCCAGTTTTTGTCTATCCCCAACAGTGAACAATACAAGAAGGCCTCATACGCGCGCCTGGATGAGAAAAACCAGATCTATATGGTTGTTTATGTGAGAGTACTCATAGGAAGTTACATGGCACCGCAGTAGCGGTCGTAGTGTTGGACAGTCATGAATAGAAATAGGAGAAGGCTCGTGTGCTGTGTCCCAAGGGAGTAATAGTATGTGGAATCGAGGGACCGTGGTGTGCATCGAATGGTGAAGTAGCTTGTGTACGCCCCAAGTGTGAGGTCAATACCGATAGTAGAACTAGCGGGGGAGGTGCGACAGATCTGGGATGTAGTATATGCACGTGTCGGGGACAGACGCCTCCCAGTTCCCGAGATTGATAGCACAGTTAGTCATCCCCCAGCTACTGCTCCGGGGCCGCGTCGTCATCCTCCTGAGCAAGCAGGTAGGAAACAAGCGGGCTCCAGATGTCTTTCGGCCTGTTAGGGAGCGGTAACAATTCGGAATAAGTGATGTGTTGGGCCTGACAGTAAGTCATGTCCGAGATCCAGTCCTTAAACTTCGGTGCCCTGCCTCGGCCCCAGCGACATGCCACATGTCGCTTAGCTAAGAGCAGAGCAGTATCAATGAATTTCCTGCTGGCTTTCGGAATGTGCGGTGTGTGCCCCAGGAGTGTGAGAAGCGGTTCCGCCTCAATGGTGACCTTGGTCATTGCTGTAAGAGCAACGGTTGCCTGTTGCCAGTACGTTTGAACAGCGGGGCACTCCCAGGCCAGGTGCAGAAAGCCAGCATGGTCAGCTCGGCATCGCTCACATCTGTCAGTATCAGCCAGGTGGAACCTGAATTTTCTGACCGGAGTATAATATAGTCGATGAAGGAACTTGTAGTGTATCATCTTTAGTCTGCTACTGGCTGATATCCTGGCCGTGAGGGAACAACAGTATTGCCACTGCTCATCAGTAAGCGTGGAGGACAGGTCCGTATTCCAGGATGCCCTAGCACCCGTCACAGGAGGGTCAGCGTCCGATCGAAGTTGGCGATAGACGCCAGAGACCAGATGTGCACCGTCCCGCGAACTAAGCAGAAAGTGCAACGGGCGAAGCAGCTCTGGTTCATTTGGGTAATCAGGCAGGATATCTTTCATCCCCTGTCGGAGGCGAAGATAATAGAACACGTCAAGCGGTGAGCGATCGTGCGTAGCAAAGAGTACCTCCATGGATTTGAAAGTTTTGTTCGCGAACAGATCGCCCCAGGAGACTAGATTTAACCGTTCGCAAAGCAATCGAAAGCCTCGCTCCTGCAATAATGCGAGTGTAGGATGGTATGTCAGGGGGAGACGGGGGGAATAAGGGAAGGAGCAAGACAGCCTCTTAGCCAGGCGGCGCCATGCGTCCAGAGTGCAGGAGACAGCCGTGTTAGGAGTCTGGATCATCGACTCCGGACAATGGAGTAATCCATTGAGCGGTACAGGGTGTACTATCCAGTCCTCCACAGCAAGCTGTGGCATAAATGGCGTGGGGGCCATCCAGTGGAACGCGTAGTGGGCCTGCGCGCAAAGATAATAGGCCTCAAGGTCGGGAACGTCAAAGCCTCCAGATTCGTACGGTAGTATGAGAGTGGACCATTTCAGTCGCGGGGCCTTGCCCCCTCAAAACAGGCGACAGAGCTCCGACTTCAAAGTCTTGAAGAAAAAAGCACCCGGGTAATACGGGATATTAAGAAAGAGGTACAGGAAGCGGGGCAGCACCACCATCTTGATAAGGGAAGCTCTACCAGCCATGGATAGCGGCAATGTAATCCAACGATCGACCGAGGCAGTAAGGGTCGAGATCGCCACCCCGTAGTTGGAGCGAATCGTCTCCTCTCTATCCCGCAAGATTTGTATGCCTAGATATCGGAGTTCAGAGCGACACCACTCCAGTGGGTAGTCGAGAGGGAAGTCGACTACTGAGTCGGTGAGGGGAAAGAACTGTGATTTGGACCAATTTATGTGTATCCCCGACATGCCCTTGAAGGCCACAAATTCTCTCAATAAGGGATTGAGGTAAAGGTGCGGGTGTTTAACATAAAGCGTTATATCGTCTGCATACAGTGATACATCTATTTGGCGCTGCAGGCATTGCACAGCACTTTCGCGGTGCAGCTGACGGAGCTGACAGGCCAGGGGCTCGACTGCAATCGCGAACAGGAGGGGGGACAAGGGGCGTCCCTGACGCGTGCCTCTAGTGATGGCTACTGAGTGAGAGAGGCGGCCATTGATGAGGACTCTCGCCGTCGGTTGTGTTTAGAAGAGTTGTATCCAGGAAAGAAAAAGTCTGGGGAATCCCATGCTCGCCAGCACTGAGAACAAGTTGGGCCATTCGACGGAGTCGAATGCTTTGATAGCGTCTAAGAATACAGCAGCCACCGTGAGATCTGGATGAACTGTGCGGAGAAGTGAAAATAAAGTGCGCAGGTTGTGAGAGGTGGAACGGCCCGGGACGAACCCCGACTGGTCGGGCAACACGATCCTGGTAATGAGTAGGGATAGCCTGGTGGCTAGGAGTTTAGCTAGTATTTTCACGTCACAATTCAGGAGGGACAGAGGACGGTAGGAGCCACAAGAGCCGGGGTCTTTACCGGGTTTAAGGAGGGAGGTGATAACCACCTCTCGCATGGAGCCCGGAAGGACTCCATCCGCGAGCGATTCCTCGTAGACCTCCCGAAGGACTGGGGCCATGACGTCGATATACGTTTTATAGAACTCGGCCCGAAGACCGTCTAGCCCAGGCGCTTTGCCATTCTTAAGGGACATGATGGCCTCACGGATTTCGTCCAGTTCAAACTGAGCCGCCAAGAAGTCCCTGTCTCCGTCGCTAAGCCAACAGAGCGCCACGTCGCCTAAATAATCAGCATAAGGTAGATCAGCTGGAGCACTGGTGGTGTAAAGGGTATGGTAATGTGAAGTGAAGGTGGCTAGTAGTGCGTCCGAATCCCTGATTCTGTGCCCCTTGTCATCAGTGAGTTCGAGGACGGTGTTACGATCACGGGGAGTTCGCGTCAACACAGCAAGAGCCCTCCCCGGTCGGTCACCCTCACAGTATCTCCTAGCCTGCCAGTGCTTGCCCCTAAATTTAGCTTCCCTGTCAGCTTCCTCTTCATATTTAGTCAGTGTGTCCCTAAACTCGGCATGCAGTGTAGGGTCATCCTCAGCTACCATCCGAATTTCCAATGCCCGCAGCTCTCCATGCAGCCTACGGATGGTGGCTTGAATGTCTCGAAGGACCCCAAAACTCTTAGCCATGCAATATCCCCTGACAGTGACCTTGAATGCTTCCCAAATATGTTCCACTGAGTCAACTGATCCCTTGTTTCTTGGAAAGAAGTCTGCAATTTCCTCCCCCAGCTCAGACCGGAACAATGCATCCAACAAGGCCGCCGGCTGCAGCCGCCATTGGGGCCTAGGGCATTCCCACCCGGGTATCCGAGTATGCATCAGGACAGGGCTGTGATCAGAATATGTTCTCGGCAGGTGTGTGACTTTCAGTACCTCCGGTGCAACCCCATTGGTGACAAGGAAATAGTCCAACCGCGCCCATGTGCCCGTCTGTGATGTGAAGTGAGTGCCTTCCCGTCCAGCCGGTTGCAAGTATCGCCATATGCCCGCCAGGGTCCCCTCAGCGATAATGCCCTCTAGGGCCTCCCTTGCTCTGGGCTTGTAATGACAAGCCCCATCCGCTCTATCCAGGCTAGCAACGTCTGTGACTGTGCTCCCTACAGGACCCTCTCAAGGCCTGTGGACATCCAAGACACCCAAAGGAATCTCCCTTGAAGTGGAGTCACTTCCCTGCTTTTTCAGGCACTGCAACACATTTGACTGATCTGCTGGTCCTGTGCTCCCACTGACCCCGAAAGGCTCGACAACACAGGTGGTGGGTCTGCAACTCCCTCGAGACCTGCACTGTCTTCTTACCAACTTTGAAGCTAGGATCCCTCGTCAGAAATGCTGGAAACAGAACCCCTGTGCACCGCGTCAACTTGCCGTTCTTCGCGCTTCAAGAAGCTCCAACCTCAAGCATCTCCAGCAGCCAAGTTTGTAGTCCTCACCAAATCCTTTACACCATAGGCCTACATCTTAGGTGAGCCGCTCGAGGTCCTCTTGCGACTCCTGTGCCTCCAGTCTTTGGGTCCGCTCGAGGGTCTTCTTTGACTCCAGTGGGCTCCCTTGATTGTTTGGGGCCTACTCCGACTCCCCTGCTTGTGGTGAGTCACTTGGACCTTGCTGGTCCAGACACTGCACCTTTTTCGCTTGCCACGTTGTTTGCAGTTGCTAAGGCTTGTTGATGCTCCTGACGAACCCTGACCCCTCAACTCTCGACATCCGACGTGGGACAGCTCTTGAACAGCTCCTGGTCTTCCACAGCATTGCCTGGTCCGTACAGCTGCAGCTCCAAGGTTATCATCTACTCTCATGCATTACCCGACATCGGTGGGCATTCGTCTTCCATGCCTCCTGGTCACTCATGGGTGGCATATACTCTGTTGCCTCTGCTTGCAGGTACTTCTCATCTTGAATACACCTTTGGGTTCCACCAGATACTTTCACATTCTCCAGCAGCAGCATCTTCCGGAAGTCTCCCATTGAGTTTGACTGCTTTTTCCAACGCCACTTCACACCTATGCACGCGGCTTCCCTGGTGTAGGTATCCTGGTTCCTAGGGTATCCATAGGTGGGGTGGCTCTCCAACGTTCTGTCTTCCACTAGGTTCTTCAGGGTCCACTGGGAAGGGTCCTTCTTCTTTAAAATTGTAACCATGACTTACCCATTGACTTGAATTGAGCACACGGTCGTGTTTCCACTCTGCACACGGCCTCCGTGGTGTTCCTGGGTACTTACCTATGGTGGTTCCTTGGGTCCGCAGCACTTCTACATCTTCTGTGTACAGTCTTGACTTGAGTCATGGTTCGCATCCCACTATTTTAGTATATGATTTCGTCTCCCCCCTGGCGACGACTGTGTATTTGGGCTGCTTACCTGTTCTATTTGCAAAGTATTATGTATCACTTTCTCTTTAGCGGAAGACGGTGTCTTTCACCTTCTCAATACAGCCTAGTGTTTGTTAGAATGTGGCTGAGCTGCAGTTGTTGCGATGCACCATTTGTTGTTACATGGGTCGTATTGCTGTCAGCAAGCACAGGATCACTGCAGATCTTCTTTTAGCAGAAACAGCAGCATAGCAGGCCTAGTCAGCGTAGCCCACTTTTGTTAGTTGCGACCTGCAGGCCATTTGGGGGCTTCTTCACTCTGATGGTGCTGACTTTTTGAGTCCACAGCACATTCGAGTAGTGCTGCTTCTGCTCCCTTAAGCTGCTGCAAGAATGCTGGACCCCACTGTGTCACTCTGGGCGTTATTGCTTTACACAGTTTGTCACATAAACAACACAGAGGTTGGATGACTTCTTGAAGTCAGCTCCTTTGCATCGCCACACACTACAAACCCTACTGCGCTTCTCATCCTGGGCAGCCTTTCCTCCTGCAGTGCAAGGTGTTTTCATTGCCGCTTTGCGGAGGCAGGGAGGCTTCTAGGTGTTTTGCAGACACTGAGAGATGCCCCCTCGCCTCTGAGTGACTGACTGTTAGAATACATCCAGAACTGGATCACAGCAGCTCTTACAGTACTCTGCAGAGCACTTTCTTCCTTGGTCAAGAACAACTTGGAGCTGAAACAAAATAGGGTGGTTGAGGTCCACCTTTATACCAATTTTACTGATTGGGATATTGCTCAATTGTCTAAAGTTCAGGAACCCGGTTGGGGTGGTTCATATTCTTATTTCATTTGCTGGTTGCAGTGGCAACACAACCTTTGTGATAGGTGATGGCTCTCACGGCAGGAATGATGCTGGCTCCAAGCAAGATGTTTCCAAAACATTAGCACAGTGAAGTGTGAAGATTACTTGCTTTGCCGCTCTTAAGAAGCACTCTGGGAAAGACAAAAGGCCAGGCCCTGCCTAGAAACATCTTTAGTCTTTACAACAGAATTAGCTGACTCAACACAAATGCCCCACCATCCAGCAAATGGCCATGTTCAGGAAGGACTAATCAGCAATCCCCTGTTAAAAGGTCCTCATATAATTCCTACAGGTAGCCCTGTCTTCCTCATTTTAGGCTTAATGTGTGGGACACTTCCAATAAAATATTACACTTCCACTGTGTTGGGGAAACTATATCCCAGCTTTCATCTTATGCCATGTCAAATCATGAGAAAACCAAAATGGATCTCTTTGGTCCTAGTGCGGAGTGATACCAACATTTGTAGCTTATACACATACACTCATCCTGCAGGCAAAATGTCAGCTCAAGTGTCTTGTGTTAAATCAAGCAAAACTTCAAATGAGTGGGGCCAGTAGACATCTCACTCCACCTGAACTGAAAAAAAGTCTGTACCGTAAAGTCATTCATAAAAATCGGTATGCCGGCCCACTGTTTAGGTTCAACTACCCAGGACATTGACAGTAGTCCGGTGCCGTCATACGAGGAATGATTGGTGTGCCCCTCCAGATCACAAAACAGATTCTGGACCTTGAAACTACCATAAGCAGGACTAGACCTCTTTACATACGCTAAATTGGTGTGTCAGCTAGGCCAGCAAAAAATCAGGATTACAGTTTCATATACAGTCGGGACACTCAGGACAGGATACAGATCATTTAATTACGCAAGGGACATTCCCTTCCCAAAAGAACCAGAGAAAGATGAAGGTCTAAGACTTCTGAACGTTTTCATTCATTTGGTAGGCCAAGTCCAATCTGTCGTCCCTGAGCCAAGCCTTACCAGCCATAAATGTAGGTGGTTGGTTGGTGTCCCAGACCTACTTTCATCTTCCAATTCTTCCCACTTACAGGCATTGACAGCGGTACACCAATGGATCCGACCATGTCTCATTTCACAAAAGACCTGGCAGTTGTGGAGGCTTCACTTAGACAGCTGGGAGTCCATGTATTTGCATACTTGGCCTACTGGATAGTAAACATAGAGGTCCTGATGCTGGTTGAGGACCATTTTCTTCACACAGTGACTTGTTCTTCACCATCAACACTCAAAAGTTCCAGATCAGTCCAACGCAGGGGTTGACTTTAATAGGTGCAGTGCTGGACTCATCTCTATTAAGACCTTTCCTCTTCATGAGAGGATTATGAATATTTGGGAGATGATTCTGACTTCTGACTCAAACCCATATCCCAGTTCTACATGCCTTATTTCTGATCAGCCTCCTGGTCTATTGCATACAGTTGGTTCCACATGCCAGGTAGAGGAGGAAGGCACTTCTGTGGTGCCTGCAACAGCAGTAGCTCCAGTACCAAAGGAAAAACGTGGTCCAGGTACAGGTATTTCAGTTGGCCCACTCAGAGCTGCACTGCTTGATGGACCACTCCATTTTCGAGTTTGGTTGTCTGTTCAGCCTTCAACGTGTTCAGGCTACCGTGGTTATGGATGCCCCTTTCTAGGCTGGTACAAAAGGGGGTGGTGATGGACGGAGCATGAGAACCAATCAAACACTCACACCCAGTCAAAAGATCTGGGTTTGATCCATCACCAATCTTTAGCCCACTCTGCCACCCCAGTTCAGACATGGCTATATGCAAATCAGTCTGACCCTGTGCCTCATGGGAACAGTCCAGCCTGAACTGCCAAGCCATGCCTTCCCTGGACCGGAAACAAGCTTCCAAGCCATGTCTGAACTGGGGTGGCAGAGTGGGCTAAAGAACGGTGATGGATCAAACCCAGATATTTTGACTGGGTGTGAGTGTTTGATTGGTTCAGATGCTCCGTCCATCACCACCCCCTTTTGTACCGCTTTGTCCGCCATAAGTGTGGCAGGGTATGCTCAGACGTGAGTCCCTTGCTCACTTTGCCACTGGATTCAAGCAAGCCGGGCTGAAGACGGCTGGAATGCCAGAAACCGGTCCTCGGAAGCTTGTTTCCGGTCCAGGGAAGGCATGGCTTGGCAGTTCGGGCTGGACTGTTCCCATGAGGCACAGGGTCAGACTGATTTGCATATAGCCATGTCTGAACTGGGGTGGCAGAGTGGGCTAAAGAACGGTGATGGATCAAACCCAGATCTTTTGACTGGGTCTGAGTGTTTGATTGGTTCAGATGCTCCGTCCATCACCACCCCCTTTTGTACCGCTTTGGCCGCCATAAGTGTGGCAGGGTATGCTCAGACGTGAGTCCCTTGCTCACTTTGCCACTGGATTCAAGCAAGCCGGGCTGAAGACGGCTGGAATGCCAGAAACCGGTCCTCGGAAGCTTGTTTCCGGTCCAGGGAAGGCATGGCTTGGCAGTTCGGGCTGGACTGTTCCCATGAGGCACAGGGTCAGACTGATTTGCATATAGCCATGTCTGAACTGGGGTGGCAGAGTGGGCTAAAGAACGGTGATGGATCAAACCCAGATCTTTTGACTGGGTGTGAGTGTTTGATTGGTTCAGATGCTCCGTCCATCACCACCCCCTTTTGTACCCCTTTCTAGGCTGGAGCACTTATCTGGGTGACATGACGGTGATTGGTCTTTGGTCGATATGGAACACGATTTGCACATGAATGTGCTGCAGTTTTGGGCGGTATTCCCTGCCATAAAGTCATTTCTCCTTTCCATCTCATGGTACACAATTCAAATCATGATGAATATCACCACATCAGCAGGTAGGGTGATGTGGGATCGTGGACCCTATTTTGGGAGGTGACATTTGTGGCAACTGTTATGGTTCCCTCTGCATAAGACAGGATGCTGTCAGCCTCCTCTCCTGGATAAACATGAGGGAAAACCACACCTCAAAGGTGCAGTGATGATCTTCTCCAGACTGGGATTTTGATCTGTGGATTCTTACTTTATACTTTATTTTGAAGGATTCCTTGGGCTATGCCTTTAGGTTGTGCTGGAAGTGCCGTTTGCTGTATGTGTTTTAACTTTGCTTTTTCCAAATGTTTTCCAGAAGGTGAAGGAGGATTGAGCATAGCTAATCATGAACATACATGTTGGAAAATGCCTCTTTTGGACATGGTTAGCCCACACTTTTTGCCTAGAAATGTAATTTCAACTGTAAGTGCACAGGGTCCTTGCCAACCAGATCCCCTGTGCCAGAAGCTCTTTCCCTAAACTGTACCTTTTGTTTCCTAATTGGCACAACTTCAGTACCTTTTATAAGTCCCTAGTAAATGGTCCCACTTCGACATTGGCACTGAAGAGGTACCCAAAGGCAGTATGAATGGTGGCACCCTAGGCCATGCATCCTGACATTGTGGCTGCTGAGCCACTGCTGAGGTTGGTCTCCGGAGCCCTATGTAACCAACCAACCCTTAGTGTGGTCACCGACTGGTTTAAGCCAGCCTGTCGCCACAAGATGACCCCCCCCCACTCCCCACCCCCCCAGGAAGCTTCAATGGCCTTGCCGCCTCAAACTCTCCTGATAGAATGAGTAGGCCCGCCACCCTGTCCTCACCCCATTTGGCAGGAAAACCAGGTAAGAATAGGAGGTGTCCTGTCCCCGCCTCTGCCAACTCCAATCATCAGGTGTTGGAGGCAAGGTGAAGCACATTTTTCAGTGCCCACCATCTTGAACATGGTGGGACTTCTCCAACCAGAGCTATGGCTATGTCCCCCTCCCACAGAAGGTGAATATAATAGAGGGTGTAGACACCCCAGGTAAGGGGCCCAATGGCCACTACCTGTCACTCTCTTGTAAAAGCCCCTACATTTAGTTTTTAGGTGGCATCAGCAGACCCTGAATCCAGATTTCACTGACACAAGAAGAAGACACATGAAGAAACACTGTTGGACCAAGAACTGCAGACCTTGTGGTGAACATTTGGCAGTGAACTCCTGCCTGCTGCCACAGAATGCGACATTGGCCATCCTCCAGCTCGTCTTCTCGCTGTGTGGCCTCCACAAACCCTGGAGGGTCAATCAGCACTTTGCAAGTTGCCAGAGAACTCCATCAAGATAGAGGCACTCTCTCCCTGCAGCCGCAGGCACCCAAAACAGCAAAGTCCAGTCCAACGTCATCCAGCTCCCTAGTCCAACCAGCGTTCCTCGGTACCCATCAAAGGTACACTTGCTCTGGAGAGTCAGTTCG
Organism: Lissotriton helveticus; assembly: GCF_964261635.1. Classification (NCBI taxonomy): domain Eukaryota; kingdom Metazoa; phylum Chordata; class Amphibia; order Caudata; family Salamandridae; genus Lissotriton; species Lissotriton helveticus. The sequence goes on along the minus strand of NC_136067.1, from coordinate 1,151,455,817 downwards.
GCCTATGCACCAGATCTTGAGGCCCCAGGACACACCGGAGCTGAAAAGCATGATTACGTGAGGTACTGGACCCCTTGCTGCAAAACCAGGCAAAGTTGAGCCCAGGTGGACTCCAACTTTGCACCAAGCCAGCACCCGACGAGGAACTTCCAGACTCCAGAGATCCACCTCAGCAGTGGCCCAGCAGCTCCAGAATCATTTCTATAATTTGCCAGCCCTGACTGCGTGATGTCTTTTTGCGTGCCATTGCCCAGCTGCACATCTTCACTGTACCCAGCATGCCTGTCTGGGACACCTTAAATCCAGCTGTGCTCCCGTGGCTCCAGAGCCCTTGTGACCTCTACTTTCCCTTGAGAGCCTTTAGACTTTCCTGCAAGTTTCCCTTTGCATTGCTTTTGCAGGTGGCCCCTTGCTTCATAGCACGCTAGCTACTAAGTCCCTTTCTCCTGGCTCCCGGTGAACTCTGGGATGTTCCAGAGAACTTGGTCTCAGAACTTTCGACCTTGACCCCGAACTCTTTGATTTCTAACACGTGAACGACACAAGCAGCTGTGTTGCCTTGCTTTTTCTACTTGCCTTTATCCTCCCATGGGAAATTTATATTTCGCATAACTGTAGCCATTGCAGTTACTATGCATTTCTCGTATTGCGCAAAGTATTTACATTGTACCCAAAGTTTATAAAAGAAGTACTCGTTTTCTAATTCAGTCTCAACTTCATTCATTTATTGTGTGCATCATTTATTTCCTTGGTGTGTACAACAAATGCTTAGCACTACACTCTGTTAAGCCTAACTACTCGCCTTCACTACCACTAAATAGAGAGCTAGTATTCACTACTTTTTTGCCTCTGTGAACCAATAAAGGTTGATCGATGAGTCCACGTTGACTGGGGAGACTGTCTCGTCGTCGAGTGTTGAGTCACTGAGACTTTTTGGACTGGAATAGAGCTCTGAGAAGATACCGATGGAGTCCAGATTCTCGACGTCGGGAGAGATGCCGCCAATGGAGGCTTGTGCCTTGACGTCGACTTTACCTTAGCTTACGACATCGATCGAGACCGCGTCGACGGCGAGTGTTGCTTCGACGTCGGCTGTGAAATCACTGACGGAGACCGGTCTCAACATCTTACAGTTAGGCGAAAACAGCGACCTTTACGGTTGTTGAGGTGTCTGAGTGGGTCAAGGCCTCAACGTTGACCGCTGCCCGGGTGATGTCAATGGAGCGGTTCGTCTCGATGTTGAGCGTCTATGAGATGACGCTAACGGAGACCTGTGCCTCGATGTTGAGTACTGAGTCTACGCCAACAGAGACCAACGCCTCGACTTTGAATGTCACCGAGTTGATGTCTATGGAGGAGGCTGATCTGACACCTGCAGATTACGACGATGAGTACACTTCGATGCAGTTTTCAGTGTAGTCTTCGACGCCGAGTGGGTTCCGATGCCGTCTAAGGTCTCGTGGACGGGGAAACTCGCTCCTCACTGGAGGCATCTTCGATGCCGAACCCGAGCAGACATGGACCTTCCCAAGGTTAATCTTGGTCTCCTCCTCTTATGCCTCGATGAATATCTTCCTCTTGAGGTAGATTTTTGATTCTCTGAAAGACCATATAGACAAATCCTCTCTCTCTCTCCTTGAGAGTGCGTCTAGAAAAGGGTTTTACAGTGTTGGCAGGTCTCAGAGGAGTGAGACTCAGGAAGACAAAGTATACACACAGGGTGTGAATCAGTTTTGGCCTTCTTTTTGCCACAGGAAGGGCAAGGGTCAAAAAGAGAAGGCATGCTGTGACAGAAAAAAAAACAAGTTTCTGCCAGAAAAATTGTAGTATCTTACTCTACAGGATGAAAGACGTTGAGTGAACAGTAACTACCAGATTGTTAGATAGAAATTTCTTGTCAAAGTCAAAAATAGCTGAGATGAAAACTCCTGGGTCCTGACTGAAGGAGCCAGAAAGAACAACTAACCTGTCACCCTGAGGCATGATGGGAAGCTGGGGGTCAAGGCCGCCTTAAAGGGACGGTCCCAGTTAATGCTTACAATTGCTTTCATTTTCTATGTTATTGAATTTACAATGCAGCCTATGGGCTAACAATGCCGGCTGTTTTGCAGATTAACTTTCTTCTGGTCATTAAAGAGAGTTCAAGTGATTCTTGTCCTCCTTGTCTCTTTTTTCCAATCTATAGTTGCAAAAGCAGAAGTTTCAGAACATTGTTTAACCTTGCATTTATGCTGGGAGGCTGCATTGGTTTGTGAAAAAAGTATATATATGTGTGTGTGTATATATATATGTATATATATGTTTTCATATATAATTTGTTATAGATTCTGGGGTCCCCGCACATGGGCGGGAATTTTCCGTGCTCATGACTTTGATGAGGATACCCATGGAGGAGAACGGGGATTACAGGTAAGTAACTTATCCTTACTGTTGTCTGAGAATGTTTTCAAGACCCGTTTGATGCCTTGGAAGGATATTCTTAAAGTGAGGAATCTACAGGAAGATCACGTATCCACCATAAATATTATTACCAGAGGGAAGTAAATATTACTCAAGTCTTCATGAAAACATTCACCTAGTTCTCTTCATCTGTCCTGTCACAGTCCGAATTGTTTTTTAAGTTTGTCTATCCATTTCTTCTAACCCAAAACTTTGTATCATTGTTTGCTTTATATTGCATTTTAGACATATTTTGGAATGGATGTTACTGCAGTAGATGACCCTGTACAAAGGCGTGCTTTGGAAACTATGATTAAAACATATGGACAAACCCCTCGTCAGCTGTTCCATACACCACATGTTAGCAGACCTGTCTCAAAACCAAATGCTGAGGTAGAGTTACCTGCTGCTATGGGTCTGCTTGTACAACTTGCGTTTGGAGAAACCAAGGAGCACACAAAGGAAGTTTTATATCAAGTAAGCTATTCCTAAATACTTTATACATTTATATTATATTAGCTCCTGTAAAAACCTTAATGTAATTGTATTTAATTGTCATTCACTGTTTGTATAAGAACGTAAAAACATGTTAATGCCAATGAACAAAAAAGTATGTATTGTCATGACCTACGACTATTAAAAATTCACAAATGCATACAGGATATTCTTTCCCACAACTGAAAGTGCATGAATTTGTTAAGCTCTTTGCTTCTTGTAGTACCTAGTGTTTAATTTGAGCCACTCTGGCTCATTTTGGTGTGTCGGGACTCACTGTTTTTTTTATTAAGTAGCTACTGGCTGAATGCTGGTGGGCCAAGACGAAGGTACAAATGTGCGCTGTAGGAGAGTAGGATCTGCTTCTTATGGTTACCCCCACTTTTTGCTGATGTATTACAGTTTTGACTTAGACTGACTAGGATCCTGCTGTCCAGGACCCCAGTCAAGCTGCTTTCTCCTCTAAATTGTTTGCATGTACTTTAGGTACACTCCAGATTGGATTCTGGGGTACCCTTATAAGTCCCTAGTATATTGTATACTGTGTACCCAGGGCATCGGTGCCATAGAGGCCTCTCAGGGGCTGCAGCATCTATTATGCCACCCTGAGAGACCATTCAAACTGCCACCACAGGTCTGCTACTGCAGCCTGTGTAAGGTGGTGCATGCACCCCTTACTTAGATATAGGTACACTATATCTACTCTAAATCACTGCACATATAAACCTATCAGTCACCCCTATGGTATGCCTTATCAATCCTGAAGGCAGGGTGCTGGGTTTTATGTGAGAGGGTGCACTTGCATGAGCAGAGCCCCTCTGCGTCCTTCTGAACCTTTATTCCGGGGTTGTTTGTGATGCAGCCAACCATATATATTTAAGTGCATTATAACCTCGCGGTAAATGCTAACTTTAGAACGGCTGCTTAGAAACATGTTGTGTTTGGTGTCAAACACCTTGGAATCATACCTCCACATCAGTAACTTCTGTGGGAGGTATTATTCCACCCTTCCAGAGGGACTTATGTGATACACCGGTACACCTGGTACCAACTTTCTCGAGCCTGGCATTATAAAATGGATGCTGCCAGCCACAGACATGAGTCTGCCCTCCTGCTGCTGAGCCAAGCTCGAGCAGGAGAAGGCTTGACAATAGGTTTCCTGTCACAGGGAGGTGTGACTACCTCCCAGACAGGATTTAGTGTATTGGGGCTGGGTGGGTACACTCTGAGAGTGTTTGAAGTCTGCACTGGGGGCACATTTAGTGTCCCTGTGCATAGTCCAGTTCCAACCGGTTGCAGTAGCCATTGGCTCCTGCTCTGGTGCGAAACTGGACAAAGGACATGGATGTAGCCACCCCTCTGTCCTGACCCTCCCATAGGTGGGTCCCCAGAGTTTGTCCGACCCCTTCCTTGGGTATAAAGTAGGAACCCTTGACTACAGGACTTTAGATTTTACCTGTACTAAACTCTGTTACAGAAACCAAGTCCTTCGACGATCTGCACGATGCTGGATGACTGAAGAATCTACCTTGGAGTAAAGGAGTTACTCCCCTGCACCACCAGGCACCTAAACGCATCTTACCGGTTTGCATCTCCCGAGCTCCTGAGGACTCCGAAGATTTCTGCAACACAGGAAGTGGGTTCCCGAGGTCGATCTGCTCTCTCAGCAATTCTGAGACCACAATCACTTGTGGGGACCATGCAACCCGAACCCCTGTGCACCGTGCACTTTTGCAGCAGCATATGCTTTTCGGCAATCCCTGAGACTGTGCTTTAAGCTACTTGTAGTCCTGACCCGAGCAGTATTTCCACTGAATATTTCCGGCCTACACTCCACGAGTGTTCCGTGGGCTGGTATTTCGTGATTCAGCTCGAGGTCCCTTTGCGATCCCTGGCCCATTGGCCTGTGGGTAACTTTGACTTTCGGTGGGCTTTCCTGGTTGCTCCAGACGAGCCCTGACTCTCCATTGCTTGGAGAGTCCCCAGGACCTTTGTAGTCCTCACTGAAGTTTATTTACTCTGCCCGCGTGGGTTGCAATTGCCAAGGCTTGTTGGTGTTCCATCCGGCCCCCCAGAACTCGACATCCTTACAACCATAAAGAGGTTAGTAGAGAGTGTTTAGTAATAAATGGATATATTTTATATATCTCTTGTGTGGTTCTCCTTTCATTTTGTCATTCAGGAGGTTCTGATCTGGTAAAACAAGCTGCTTTACATTCCTTTGAGACTTAGTCTGAAGGCTGCTCTCCATAGAAATCCACAAAATAGAAGTCATCAACTCCTCTTTCTCCCAGACCACCACTTTGCCCAGTGACATCGCTGACACAGGCTCTGCGATAGCACCACCAATCTCTCTCAAAAGTATCCCGCCCCTAGATCTTACCAATCTAGAAAATATCATGCGACAGGTCAAATCTGGATCACCTACTGACCCGGCTCCCCCCCGGGCCCTTACCCCGATTACAAGTCAGATTTCACCCACCATTCGGGACCTGCTCAATTCCTCCCTCCATACCGGCATCGTCCCGCCTCTATGAAAGAGAGCAATGGTCAGGGCATTACTAAAGAAACCTAGCCTCGATCAAAATAATCCCTCCAACTACAGACCTATCTCCCTCCTCCCCTGGCTCAGTAAACTTCTTGAGAAGTATGTCAACTCTGTCCTGACACACTTCTTGGAATCTAACAACATACTTGACTCTACTCAAACGGGTTTTAGTCCCCGTCATGGAACCGAAACTGCCTTGATTGCAGTGACGGAGGAGGCAAGAAGGATCCTCGACGGCGGCGGGTCAGCAGCCGTCGTCCTACTTGATCTTAGTGCCGCCTTCGACACTGTAAATCACAATACTCTACTCCACCGCCTTGGCAGGAGAGGAATCTCAGGAACAGCACTCACCTGGATGAGATCCTTTCTTACTGACAAATCTTTTCAGGTATTTGAAAAGGATGTCACATCTTCTAGCAAACCCCTCAACTGCGGAGTGCCTCAGGGCTCCTCCCTGAGCCCCACTCTTTTTAATGTTTACCTCAGCCCTCTGGCTGATGTCGTCCGCCCCTTTGGAGTGAAAATTGTCACCTATGCGGACGACACACAGCTGGTGGTAGCGCTAGATCCACCTCAACTCCCACCATAGCTTACATAAATGTCTGGAAGCAGTTGCCGCCTGGATGTCGGACTCCTGCTTAAAGCTAAACGGGGATAAAACAGAGGTCATGCTCTTGGGAAACAACATCACCAAATCCATCGATACCATCTGGCCCCGCTGCCTTGGCAGCCCCCCGCAACCCAAAGAACAAATCAAGAGTCTCGGCATCTGGCTTGACCGAACCCTCACTTTCAACCACCAAGCAACTAAGCTTGCTGCCACATGCTTCGGGCTTTTAAGGCTACTGCGCAAAATCCTCCCTCTTCTCCCGTTTCACTCAAGACGGATCATGGTCCAAGGACTGATTTTATCCCGCCTCGACTGCGGAAACGCCCTATACCTTGGGGCCCCACAGTCTACGCTCAACAGACTCCAAATCATTCAAAACTGCGCTGCAAGGACTCTCCTTGGTATCCCACGTCGAGTCTCAGTCAAAGCCCGACTGAAGGTCTTCACTGGCTCCCGGTGAGAGCGAGGATCGAATTCAAGAGCATGTGTATTGCTTACCGCTCTTACTGGGGTACAGGCCCCGCTATCAACCGCCCCCTGGTAAATGCCTATCATCCCAATCGCCTCCTCAGATCTGGGACCTCCTATCTAACCTCAGTACCACGAATTAGAAGAGCCAGGTGTGGCGGACGGTCGCTCTCCTACAACCTAGCCAGGATCTGGAACTCCCTCCCCCTCTCAATCAGATCAGAGCCCAAACTGCTCCCCTTCCGAAAGCTCCTTAAGACTTGGCTTTTTAATAAAACTTCTGTTTAATACTTAGAAACCTTAAGTCCAGCTTACCCCGCCTTGCCTTAACCTCTTCAGCGCTGGGACGCCTCTGGGTAACCATCGCGCTATATAAATTTTCTTTTCATTTCATTTCATAGCTACCACTAGTATAGCTTCCAATTAAGGTGGTCTTTAACCTAATCATCAATAAGGGTTGTTTGGACAAGGTGCCCACTTTAATTAGTGGACAGCGTATACCAGCCCAACTTCTCACAGTGGGGTGCAGCTGTTGGGATTCAAGCTTGCTATTGTTTTACCAGATAAATCTCATTGAGTGATTAACTGAAAACCACTAAAGGTCCAAGTCAATCTCAGACTGGTTATATCCCGCATTGACTATGCGAACGCCCTGTACGTTGGAATACCCGGGTACCAATCCCACCAACTCCAACTCATCCAGAACCAAGCAGCCAGGCTTATCCATGGCCAGCCAAAGTTTAGCCATACTCCCTGTGGCCCAGCGCAGCCTCTTTAAACTGGGCTGCCTGATCCATAAAGCCCTTTCTTCCCAAGGCCCGTCCTTTATTGCCTCCCGAATCCACCGTTATGTCACTTCCCAGGTCCTACGATCTTCCTGCTCCAATCTCTTGTCCCCATGCATCTTCAGACGCAAGAAACATGGTGGCCTGAGATTTTCCTCACAAGCCCCACTTTTCTGGAATTCCCTCCCCCCAGATCTCCGTCTAACATCCTCTTATCCTCAATTTAGGAGGTCGCTCAAGACCTGGCTTTTCTCTCAAGCATACAACTAACCTCAACACATTGTTGTGACCTCAGCCCATCCTCTTAAGCGCCAAGAAACCGCTGGTGTACGTGCGCTCTATAAATAATTTTTATCATATCATCATTTTATCACATCAAAGGTATTCGATACATACAAATCAAGACTAGAATAAGTAAGTTCTACTGAAAGTGGAGTTGGGCAGCCAAGGGTCTAGCACACCCTTTCTCCAACTCAAGAGAATTTAGTTCCCACTAGGTTAGGTAGGTGCCTACACCACATAACACGTGTATGTCTTCTAAGCCAGAAGCCAGTGTCTCTCTGCCAACTAAATATGACCATATCTCATTTGAGGAATTGAGAAAAATGTGTGCATCCAGAAAACTGAGGACAGGGAGAAATGCAAGCACCCAACACCTCATAGAGGCGTTGCTGTTGGATGACCTCAGAAAGACACCAGGGTCTGATGAGGCTGGCAAGTTGGGTGGGACAGCAGATGAGGACGAACCAGGAAGTGAACACTTCTATGAGATAGACTCAATTGCTGAACAGGAGGATCAAGATGATTCTAACCTCCAACTATTCCTTCAGGTGGGGGAGAAGGCTCTTACTCCACCAGGGAGAGTAGGCAGTTTACCAAGAAGATTAAGATCTCCTACTCAGGAATCTGTTCATTCTGGTACTTCTGTAGGGACCTCTGCTTCTCATAAAAAGGACCCCTGTTATGAGAAGAAGTGTCAGTTACTTGAGTATGAGAGAACCAAACTCAGAACCAAGAGGGAACAATTGGCCTTAGACAGGGAATCCCTAGAGCCCCAGAGAGCTTCCATAAGGTTGGGGTTAAAGCTCCATGGTGACAGCAACAGTGTCCCTAGAGCTAGATAATATACTCATGATCAGGGGAGACGCGGTTTGAATACTTGCTGAACACTTGCCAAGGAGACTTACTGCCAAAAGGATCACTGCCCAGCTACCTGCTTCGTGCTGTGAGCGCGTGGTCACCCTCGGCTGTTGGTCCCCCCCGCTGCCGCCTATAGCATCATCACGCGGCCGCTGAGCGGGGGGACTACAGACCCCAGAATCCTGTGCGGGATTTCTCCGCCTACCCACGCCCACTTCCGCGCCCAGAGGCGCTGAAAACACCGGCGCTCCCTCGGTGGAGCGGGAGACGCGGTTTGAACACTTGCTGAACACTTGCCCAGGAGACTTACTGCCAAAAGGATCACTGCCCAGCTACCTGCTTCGCGCTGTGAGCGCGTGGTCACCCTCGGCTGTTGGTCCCCCCTGCTGCCGCCTATAGCATCATCACGCAACCGCCGAGCGGGGAGACTACAGCCCCCAGAATCCTGTGCGGGATTTCCCCGCCTACCCACGCCCACTTCCACGCCCGGAGGCGCTGGAAACACCGGCGCTCCCTCAGGGACGCGCGCGGGCGGCGCCAGGCTAAGCCTGGGCAAAGGGCGGGGCCGTCTGTGGCCGTCCGGGGCTGGGCTGGGCCACGGACCTTACATTGTTTTCCCGGGACATACACACTAAAGTAAGATCACATAAGAACTGTGTAATAACTTGTGTTAACATAATCCTTGGTATTAGGTTATTATCTTTTGTACTATAAGCTGTAAATCATCAATACACACTAGAAAAATTAACTCACGGCTCAGTAATGGTAGGAAATCCCTGGTGGGAGGGACTGTCAGAGGGACCCTGGACCAGTCTATAACAAGGGCCGCTACAGTGTTAGAACGTGAAATAGCCATCACAGAGCGGCGCCTGTCTTCAGAATTGCTGTATAAACGTTCCTCCCTGGGTCCCATCCAGCTGGCGACCACACCACCTAATCACGGCATCGATATAGAACAATTTAACGACACTGGTATTCCCCCACAGCCACAAGATCTAGCGGAATCAGCTGAGATAAGCAGGGAGCCTAATTCTATAAACCGGAATATAGGATCCACAAAGGAAACTTCTTCAGAAGAGCAAACACTATTGACACCTAGGAAGCCCACCAATAATAAGATTATATCAACTAAATCATTGGGGTCAGGACCTCCAAACAAAAGAAAGCGAGGGGGGAACAGCCAAATAGGCAGACGAGCAAAAACACCTAAAATAGTTTTGAGCCCCTTAAAGAGTCAAGGTACTGCAGCAAGGAAGCCAGTGCCAGATCACTCGTCCCCACATTCCCATTTTATTCAAGACCTAATGGGAAACATTGAACAATTGGTCAAATCCTTAATAATACCACTTGTGAAGAGAGTGAAAAGAATGGTAGAGCAATTGGGGTCAATCCAAGAAACGACTACTATTAACACTAAGCTACTCAGGGAATTGCCAGCTAATAGACATGATTCGATCTCTTCTGTGCTATCCATAGGGCCGAAAACAACTAACCCTTTGAATAGCGCTGATTTATTACCCCCAGCCCACGATAACACCTCGGCCCCTCTGAATAAGAATATAGATACCGACCTCAGGAGACCTAGGGAAGAAAGAGTCAGAGGGCAAGTAAGCAAGCCAGAATACAAGCACGGACATTCGGTAAGGGGATTTCATTCTGCTAAAAACTTAAAAGGAACTGCCCATCAAATAGATCTCCCTCCAGAGGCGGTACCTTATGTTACAATACTCACTGGGTCCCAGAGCTGGTTGCGGGGAAAACCGAGGGATACCCAGAACTTAAGAACAAAGTAGTGCACTGGCTGAGAAAGAACAGGCCATTACCCCCTAACATAGACAGTGAAATCTTACATGTAAGAAAATTAGGTTGGGTGGGACAAAGACCGAAAGATATACAGGGGGACGTCATCATCACTAACTTCAGAGATCCTAGGGCGACTATCCATATCAGAGACTGGTACCTTGAGAATGACGGGGGAGGTATATCTACCCGTGACTTAAGTTATTTCTACCCACAAGCTTTATTAAGTAACCCTTCAAGATCACGGTACCCCTATATGCATACCCCGGCAGGCCCCACCTTTAACATCTCCACCTTCTACCGATTTGCTTCTCTCTCTGGACTGGAGGGGGTGGACTGACTCACAAAAGAGGTTTCAAGGGATTATGAGCCATCTATACATTTATGAGCCATTTATACATACAACTAACGACACGATATACAGGGAAGAAGGACTACTTGACATAAGACCTAAGATGGGAGAGGTTGTGACCACTTATAAGAAAACATCCAAAGGTCAGTCTATTATATCATGGAACCTAGCTGGCCTAAAGGATAAAGTGGACCTCCTAGAATGGTTAAATATAGTAAACAAGCGCAAAATATTGTGCTTTCAAGAAACCTTGACGGTCCAAGAAATTCACTTGACAGGATATCAAACCTTTAATACACCCGCCATTGTAAGCCAACACGGTAGAAACAAAGGGGGTTTGTGCACTTATATTTCAAACACAGCAGGGGTTTCAGTCGTTAAATTTATCTCAACGGAATGCTACCAGATTTTATTAATCAATTGGTCAGGATTGAAAAACATGGCCATTATTAACTTTTATAACTATGCCCATCCATCTTTATGGGAAGGGATTATTAATAGTCTTAGAAATTCGCTGATTAGTTTAGAAAAAATAGGGGATGGGGATTTGGCACTTCTATGGGTGGGTGATTTTAATTGTATGCTCTACACTCGCAGCGCTACTGGCATTTGTGTCCTGGCGGAGAACAGGGAAGATGCTCCAACTCACTTTGTTCACTCCAGGCTGGGGGATTTGCTGAATACATTGATATTCCATTTCGATTTAAGCTATGTTAACGAAAGTTGCTCACCGACGGAGGAGTTTAAACCAACATTTAATGGTAGAGGGGCAAATTCTATAATTGATTTTACCCTTCTGTCCTCTAGATATCGGTCACTTGTTTTGTCCTGGGAGACACTCGATACCGCCATGAGCGATCACTATCCCATTTCGTTCTGCCTGAAAACAAAGGAACTAGGAACAAATACTAAGGTCATCCACAATACCCTGATCAGTCTGGCAAGCACTAACGGCTATTCCATTAAATGGGCAAAAGTAGACCCTGAAGCTTTTAACCGAAAATTGGTCACCAACATTTTTGACCATTTGATAACTTGCCTCTCATTGTCCGGAGATAATCATCAAGTTCTTAATTCCTTTGGTAAAATCACGGGCGAAATTAAAAAACAACTGACAAGGGAATATAAAAATCATACACATAAAGTCAAGGGTTGGTTTTACAAAGATTGTTCTAGGGCACATCACAATCTGAAATGCGCCCTAAGCGAAGTCCCTAGATCAATGGAGCTAGTAAGGCAGACACGAAGATCTTACCATGCTGCCTTAGTGAGAAGGAAAAGAGAGTTAAAACACGAAATCTGGCAGAACCTTCACGAGGCATGTTTAAAGAATGATAACATAGCTTTTTGGAGAGCAGTTAATGCACCCTTTCTGACAGATAAAGAAACGGACATCATTGACCTAGCTATTCCAGGGGACACGTGGGTCAAGCATTTTTCTAATTTATATGATAACCCGAACACACCAGAGAGTGATAATGATATAGACAACCAGATGGTACCATTTGAAGAGGTCGAGCGATCTGAAGCGTTCCCATTGGGGATCGTATTTGATCATGAGAGGTCATTAAGACAATCAAGCATAGCGCCTCAGGGAAAGCACCAGGACCGGATGGGGTCCCAATTGACTTATATAAATCTGAGTTATTTCTTTGGTCACCCTTGTTAACAAATGTCCTAAATCGCTCTAATGCTTCTGGCTTTATTTCAACCTGGCCAGAAGCAATTGTTATACCAATTTTTAAAAAAGGGGATAGGAATAACCCCGTTTGTTATCGACCGATATCCCTTTTATATGCTTTAATGAAGGTAGCGGGCAGGATAATCCTCAATAGGCTGCAGGTCTGGGCGGAGGAAAATGATATCATCACTAATTCACAATACGGTTTCCACACAGGCAAGGGCACTATTGAACAGGGCCTAAACTAACATTACTAACAGCCAAATATACCCAAGCTAAGAGAGGAAGTTTATTTATTACCTTCGTGGACCTAAGTTCCGCGTTTGATTGTGTGGACCACTCTATGTTATGGAAGACGCTTGGAGACATGGGCATAGATCAACAGATCCTATCATTTATCAAGGAACTGTATAGGGACGCGGGGGCCCCGGTACGGTACGGGTGGAGAGGAGAATGCTCTGATAAATTCAACATAAGAAGAGGCGTGAGACAAGGGTGCATTCTGGCGCCCTTTCTCTTCACCTTATATATCAACAGTGTGGGACAACATCTAAAGGAATTTCAGTTTGATTATCCTTCTGCGGGGGAAAATCCGATTCCCATCCTCTTGTATGCAGATGACGCAGCAATTATGTCACGAACTGTCATCGGCCTACAAAGGGCTGTGGTTAAATTCTCGGAATTCATGAGTACCCGAGGGCTAGTAATTAATGTCTCCAAAACATTCTCCATGACATGTGGCACCACGAAAGATCAAGCAAGGCAATCTTCTTGGGAAAAAATAAGATCGAGAATACTAGTAGATTCTCTTACTTGGGAATTAACTTTGATAGTAGAGGAACTTGGAATGAGGCAGTGTTTGCAAGAAAATTGGCCTTTTCTAGGGCCAATGGTGCCCTGATAAATTTCGCTAGGAAACTGGGCGGGCGACCAGTGCGTGAACTTATCCAAATCTATAAATCAAAATGTGTTCCTGCTGGCACTTACGGGGCCGGGATTTGGGGGATTGTTAAGGTAGAGCAGATACACCGCTCTGAAAATTATTTCATTTGTTACCTATTAGCAGCCCCTAAATCCATGCCCATTTATTTTAGCCTCAGCGAAGTTGGGCTACCATTTATCACGGGCACGATTAAAGCTTCTCCATTGCTCCTATGGCACAAAATTTGGGTAATGCCAGAAACATCTTTAAAAAGAGATATTGTTACGGATTGTCTATCGCTAGATGGAGTTGTAAACATTAAATGGTTAAATTACATCAAAAACATGATGTCTGAGATTGGGCACAGAGAATATTTTGATAACATGTATGGAAAAGGTTCCAAGAAGCACACTAAAAAAACTGATCTTGGAACACCTGGATAAGAAAAGGTGGTCATATGAAAAGGGTAAACACACCGCCATGTCGAATCAGTTACTTATCTCTCACGTAGGGATACAGCCTTACTTATTATTAGATTGTAGTTGCTTCTCACGAATGCTGCTGACAAGGTTCCGTGTGGATACTTATTTCTGTATGGTGACATTTCCCGAATGTAATGACTGGTCCAAACATTTGATGAAGTGCCCATGCGATGATTTATCCCACCAAACCAACATCCACTGCATCCTGTTCTGCAAATTTTATGTGAACCCCAGGAAAAGGTTTTTGAAACCGATCCTTACAAAATGGGGAAAAAGGGGATGTAGAGCGGCATTCCTTAAGCTAAAACAATTGGAATCAGAATTCGTCATAAAAGCGGTTTCCTCCTACTTAAGGATACTTATTAGTTTCTGGAAAACTATGTGATTTATGTGTAGTACCCTGTTATTCCTCTTTTTAACTCATCTTGGTACTAGGAACATCTATGAATCCCTTGTAATCAATACTATCTAGTAGTAATCCAGAAAAATGCTGGTAGTGAGGATGTATATATTTGTATGATTCCGTTTGTATAGCTCTGATCTTGATCCAAAGGATATAACTCGCCTGCTGTCATCTGTGATGATTTTTAGCCTTGTGTATTTAGTCGTGACTGTTACTTTTAACTTTTTTATTTTTTTATTTTTATTTTTTTAATTTTTTAAAAATATTTTTATTTTGTATTAACATTGCAAACGGGACAGTTCTGCACAAATTAGTTACATCATATATATGAGTACTTTAGCGGGTACAACACAATTACAATCAGTTTCAGATCACAAATATCGAGTATGACATTCTGAACACATCATAACCTCATCCGTATATCTTGACCAAGTTCTACTAGTCCGAGTCTTCACCTTCCTCAGTGATACATGGTGGTTCACAAATGTTACCCCTAAATGCGTTCCAGGCCCCCCAGATTTTACCCCACTTTCCTGGGCAGCCACGGAGGATGTAGACCGCCTTCTCTGCCACCATCGCCTCATCCACATCCCTAAACCAATATCGAAGCGTCGGCGATACTGCGAACCCCAGAGCCTGGCGATGTTACGTTTTGCTATCAACATGCCCAACATTACCCAGTCTTGTTGCCGGTGGTTCAGGTCATTGGGTTCCCAGACATTCAGCAAACAGCGGCGAGGCTCAGGGAGCAAGGAGATGTCTATTGTTTGAGAAATCCACAAATAGATAACTGCTCTAGAGAGGACTTGTAAAGTACATAGGGTCCCTCAAGAGCAGTGGGCAGCTATCTTTTGGCTCTCCTTTGCAGACAACGGTAGAGACAAGCTCCTCACTGTAAGAGAAGAGGATGCTGATTATTACAAAGTTCTGAAGAGTGCTCTCATTGATGGGTTTGACTTAACCACTGGACAATACAGGATTACGTTCAGAAACACCCAGAAGGGACAGACTCCGGACTGGGTTGACTTTGTAGATTGTGCTACTAAGGCTCTGGAAGGCTGGTTATTTGGCAGCAAAGTGTGTGATTTTAAAGGATTGTACAATTTAATTATGAGGGAGCAGATCCTTAACAATTGTCAAAATCAGTTGTTGCATCAGTACCTGGTGGTCTCTGATCTGACCTCTCCCCAAGAGTTGGGCCAGAAGGCAGACAAATGGGGCAGAACCAGGGTGAGGCAGAAAGTTCAGAACCAAGGTGGTGACTTAAGAAACAGGATTCTAAAACCTCAGATAAGGGTGGGGAGAAGGGTAAAGACCAGGGACCAGATGTAGGAGCCCAAATACCGGTCGGTAACAGCCGATTTCGGCCGTTACCGACCGGTATTTAGGAATTGGCATGTAGGGGCCATTATTTTACAGAATCGGTAAATTTACCGAATCTGTAAAATACCGAATCGGTAATTTTACCGATTCGGTAAATCCAAATGTAGGTGACACTCCTGAGAGTGTCACAGGCCCTTAAGAGTCGGTATTTTACCACACAATCCTATTGTGTGGTAAAATACCGAATCCAGGTGTGCATGCACATCTGTGCATGCACACTGTGCAAGCACATCTGTGCATGCACACTGTGCAATGTGACACACAGACACGCCCTAAGGGCATGTATGTGTGCCACATGTCACACATGCCTTTACTTCGAGTGCTAGAGGGTGTCAAAGTGACACCCCCTGCACCCTTGCAACATTCGGTATTTACCGATTCGGTAAATACCGAATCGGTATTTCCCATTGATTCCTATGGGCTTCACAGCCCATAGAAATTAATAGGAAATACCGATTCGGTATTTACAGAATCGGTAAATACCGAATGTTACCGATTCGGTATTTCTATTTTAAAAAATACCTACATCTCCCACCTTCATATTTACCGATTCATAAATACCGAATCGGTAAAATTCGGTATTTATGAGTCGGTAAATGTCCCTTACCTACATCTGGCCCCTTACGTCTTCTCAAGGGTCCCAAAAATCTTCGTCTGGTGGGGAGTCACAATCTAACAGGAATAAAGGCAAGAAGAAACCGTGGTGTCATATCTGTAAACAGAAGACCCATCTGACAAATTATTGTACAAAGATTGTACAAAGTCCAAGGACTCCACTCCAGCCATCACTGCCCCTAAGGCACCTGTTTCCCTAGTTCAGCTCAAAGTGGTGGTACGCAAAATAAGGGTGTAGTAGGGTTAACCATGGGATCTGAGATCGACTGTGGCCTAGTCAGAGTTCCAACTCAGGCAGTGTTGCTCTGTGATGGAGGCATGGATATGGCCTCCTTATTTGTCAGTCCCAGTAATCTGTGCAAATACAGACAGCAGCCTTTGATCAATGGAAAGGAGGCCTCGGCATTCAAGGACACAGGTGCAAGTGTCACAATGGTGACAAAATATCTTGTGGCCCCTGAGCAAATCATACTTGGTGAGATGTACCAAGTAACCAATGCAAGGAATGTTGGGACAGACCATTCCTTGGCAGTTGTTCATTTCATTTCACCTGGGGAGTGGTAACTGGCCCTAAGATGGTTGTGGTAAGTGCGGACCTCCCTGTTGAATGATTTGGAGACGTCAGCTTGAACTGAGGTGGAACTCCGGACACATGCAGAAATGCTGGGCATCCCTGTAGAGGTCTTTGCTATGACTAGGTCACAGGCAAACATGTCTTCCACTGAACATGCCTTGGATCCTGGAATGATGGACCTGGGGCCTTCCAAGAGAAGGAGCAGTTGGGGGTAAGGCAGTGTCTTCCCCCCTGCCTCAGAATGCAGATCAGTCTCTTGATGGAGCTGATCTTAGTCCTGAAGAAGGAACTGTCCCAGAGGAGCTTGAACCTGATGAGGGAACAGGGGGCCTTTCCAGGGCAGATCTGATCCAGGAGCAGCTGAGCTGCCCCTCTCTTGAATCCCTCAGACAGCAAGCTGCTGCTGAGACTGCTGTGGGGGCCAGTGGTTCCCTCAGAGAGTAGAGACCCCAAGCCTGGTACTACCAGGAGGTTGTTTATACCTGAAATTTAAGGGCTTCCTATTGACACTGGCACATGATATCCCATTAGCAGGTAAAATGAATGTGACTTCTCACCAATAAGCCACACCCAACCCCTCCACTCACAGTCTGGGAGGCAAATTTACTACTGCACCTCTAAATAATACACCTTTGCACAGCACTCCCACTCTGGAGGCAAACAGACAAATTCAGTTAAGATACACACACGTTTATTAATTCAATGTTTAAAAAGGTAGGCCAAATACAGATTCCCAAATATCAAATGTCAAATGAATGATTAAATGAACAATTGAAATAACATACAGTATGTACAAATAGCAAAGAGTAGAAAATAAAGACAAGAGAGAGTGGTTAGGAACAGCTCACGGATTGAATTTGCATCATCCTTGCCAGCTCAAGCTGGGGAAAGTCCGTCAACAGCTCAGGAAGGAGTTTCAATCAGGACTCAAGTTCCGTCACCTCCAGAGCAATATGTCTATTCTGCGGTGAACTTCCCACCTGGCCCCTGCAGGTTCCTTGCTTAAATATAATTACTAAACGTAGGACGAAGCTTCTAGAAAACCTCGCCCCTTTCTCTTTAGAAAAAAACGAGCTGGCTGTACCAGTCGGCATCAAGGTCAAGACAGAGGCTGGCCAAGCTCCCGTCTTTTGACTTCGAGGCAGAGTTGCACATTCCACAGACACTTCCACAACATATTCCAGTTCACTCTGGTCGGTGAGGTGTGAAAAACAAGTGAGGAGCAGAAAGATCTTGAATATGAATCACAAGCTCTGCTGTGCATGCAGAAGTAAGGCAAAGTCAAAGTCAGAAAGCAAGATGACATGAGGTCATGTCAAAGCCAATAGTCAAAGTCTGCTATGTCAAAACTAATAGTAAGAACTCATCAGCAAGGCAAAGCCAGGAAACCAGATGACATAAGGCCATGGCAAAGCCAGTAGTAAGCACTTATAATATAAATGTACTGTTCTACTCTGGGATGTATGTCATTACGACGCGGTGTTTACACCGCGCTACCATTACAACGCAGTTATCACATCGCAAGTCGTTACAACGAAATGCGCTGTAGACGCTGGACTTAGGAATAGTATGATTTACTATTCCAACTCCAGCCCACGTAAAAGTAGGGAAGGTGTTGGCATAGTAAATCATACTATTCCTTAGTATATAGCGCCATCCAGCGCAAGTCGTTGTAACGACTTGCGTTGTGATGACCGCGTCGTAATGGTAGTGCGGTGTAAAGACCGCGTTGTAATGGTCGTCTCCCTCTACTCCGTGACAGCTCTCACTAAAAGACAACAAGATTACAAGACAGAAGAGAAGCTAGCATATGCAGGACCGTCTCATAAATCCAGGCTAGGGTAAAATAACACACTAAAGTCAATTAAAATGGTGGTGGTTAGAGGTCATCATAGGGTGCCAAATCACAAGAGTGGCTCTTTCACTACATTCCCCCTGGTGACTTCCGACTATCACCATTTACATGTATCAAAAATGGAACCTCTCAACTAAAGACACCACTACGAGTAAAAAACTGCAATTCTTAACTGAAAGCACAAAAACTACATTTCTTAACTGAAAAACACAACTACAAGTGAAAAACCTCATTTCATAACTGAAAAACACAACTATGATTGAAGCACTGCATTTCTTAACTGAAAAACAACTATCATTTGTACGCATCTTTTACTTTGCAGGTACCATTACTACGCATGCTTTAACTACTCATGCTTCTATTACGAAAATACAGTTACAATGCAACTAATAGCATGCAGAAGTAGGTTCCGTTAGTCCGTTTTAGATTTTTCAGAGCAGGTCTGGCTCGGTTCTCATAAATTGGGTGTGTGTATTTCGGAAGAACTAGTAGTCTGAAGTTATCTATCCCGGCTTCTTAATTGGACTAAACGTGTGACCCTCGACACATCTCTTAATATGCACGTATTTCAATTAAGTATGGGCGAAATTTGCGAATTCGCGGTACGCAAATTCGCGCGATAGCGAATCCGCGGTCCGCGAATATGTGCGAATTCGCAGGGGTTTTTTTTGCGTGTTCGCAGGGCGCTTTGCGTGTTCGCTGGTTTTTTTTCAGTGCAACGACCGCGAAGTTACCCATGCGGTCGTACATGGGCGCGGCCATCTTGTTTTCAGTGTTCGCATTGCGTGTTTCCGTTTCCGGGCGCTAGTTGCATGCTCGCATTGGGCATTTCCTACGTGCGGGGCGCAATTACGTGTTCGTGTGCCTTTTTGCATGCTCGCGGGTGAAATATCGCGCAAACTTACCCACTTGGTCACAATGGGCGCGGCCATCTTGTTTTTCATTCATTGCTATGGTTCTGGGCATGCTTTTTCAATCCTCCCTTAATCTTTGCAATCCTTTGTTTCTTTGAACTTTTTTAAACTTTTTTTTACTCATTATCTATCTCTTTATTTTTGTACATCTATATTTTGTGTTTTTTTCTACTTTTGGTTACTTAAAACTACTTTTTTTAACTCTTTTCTTTTATTTACTTTTTCCCTGTTCTTTCTTTCCTATTTTATTTTCCTTTCCTGCCCAGGACCATGGCAAAGGGAGCCGGGAAGAACATGAAGGGGACGGGTCCCGCACCCCGTACCCGGCTCCCTTGCGGGCGCTTAAGGGGGGAGGCAGTAGTAGCCCGGGAGATCTTCAGCATGGTGGAGGTGGCCGCACTGTTTTTCTTCTTCCAGCGCCACCTCCCCAAGACTGTAGCGGCAGGCGGCAGGCCCGGTGCCGGGTACAGGCTCCTGGAGCATCGCCAGCTATGGGGGAAGGTGTGCCGGGCCATGTATCGGGAGTCTGGGGTCCGGCGCACCTACAACTAGGTGACGCACCGGTGGTCCGACATCCTGGACTGGGAGCAAGACCTGCTCGACCTGCTTGGAGTCGAGATCCCGGGTCTTGGTGAGTAGTATTTAATCACTACTTTGTTTTCTCCTGCTCTATTTGATGTTGCAATTAGTTTTTTCCGAAGAGCAAGAATGCTGCCGATTACATTGCAGGTAAATTATGTTTCAAAAGCTTCTGTGATTGCAGGTGCTCGCCTACTCACTTGCGGTGCTACTATGCTCACTTGTTTTCAATTTTGTGCTCATTTGGCCTGAGTGATTATGTATGAGTGACTACTTTACAGAACTGCGTAATGCTAGACACTAGAGACTCAAGTCCAGTCCTTCCTTTGTACTCCTGCCACGAGATAGTGGTGGTGGATTGATAGTTTGAGTATTTATGACTGGTTATTTAGTAGGAAACCCTTTAGTGGTCTGCAATCATGACGGACTGTGTCTGACACTTCAAATGCTGCGGAGTGCTGCCTGCCAGTCCTAGTAGAACCTTTTTGTAGTTGGTTTAGTGAGTTACATAACTTTCCAAGTAGACGGTCCGCGAATCCAGCAGTACTAATATTCTAGTAGACCACATCAGATAGGTCAATAAATTTAGTGCAATTGTTGTCTATTTCCCTGAAATAATTTGTTATTTTGAAATGTTTGATTTGGTTGACAACAATCATCCATGTTTGTGTCTTTCTTTCATGTTGTACATCAGCTTCCCCAGGGGCAAGAGGACAGAGGAGGAGGTAGCGGCGCCGGCGGAGAAGGAACAACAACAGGAAGGCCAGGATAGGTCCGCCGAGGGCTCCTCTGCTGGCCCCAGTAAGTTTTTCTGTTAATGTTATTAATTATACTTCCCTATCTTTTACAGCACCTATTTATTCCAAACGTTCCTCATAATTCTATTTTTTCCTAAATCGTCTTTGATCTTCTTGTAGACTGTTTCTAAATTCTTATCCTGCCTCTACTATGACTCTCTGTGCTACTACTAGATTATTATTAGTCTGTCTGTGTAGCTAGCTCAGCTTGCACAGTTGGCAAAAGGTGTTAAACAAAACTCCTTTTCAGCAATAGCTCTAGGCACTGAGTGCAGTCGTCTGGGTTGTCCATAATGTCTATTGAAGTATTCTAAATGTTAATGCTTTGACAATTCCCAACAATAACATGTCAATGGCCACCAAGAATAAGATACTAGTTTACTTTTTGATTGGATAGGAGGACATACTACTACTGTTGCAGGGACTATTCTGCACATACAGAACTATGTACAAGAAATAGGGCATTGGTTATAAATTATAATAGGCGCAGTTAGACTTTCCACATACCTCAGTCATACCAGAAGTTGAACCCCTAATCTCCTTAGTGACTAGCTAGTGTGTCAGAGAGTAATTATTTTGCTCCTGAATGCAGCGATGATCCCCAATGATTATACAACCCAGAGAACATAAGACTATGGAGTCAGAGTCCCAACCTCTCAGAGTCACGGACTCATGCTTGTAAATTGCAAACCCTTTCGCTCACTCACTCATGACCAAAAACCACAGAGTCTATGTAAGTTTTAAAGCTTTATTAAAGTAAAACAACTAGCCCTGTGTGTACTCTGGAAAAATTTAAATTGTGCATTATATAAAAACATTTATTAAAATCAATGTCATATAACAAACGGAGAACGACTGAAAAGTGGCTGATTTCACACATTAATTGTGGGAGAGCCCTCACCTGGTTGGAACTTAAAGTCTTGGTGGGGATGAATCGTTGACAACTCCAACTAAGAAATGATGATGATCTTGCTCTTGTTCGTAGAAGGGAAGCTTCTGTCTGTTATGAGAAAAATGGTGCGTGTTAAAAAGCAAGCATTCATCAGTTGTGTCAAAAAGTGTAGCATCACATGTTATGGCTAAGCATAAATAAAAAACACCCTTCCCTGAAGAAAGGGAAATTTTTAGTTTAGACTAGAGAGTCACAAATTATTACATTTGTTTACATAGTACTAGTAACTTTTTTCATTCCTAGACAAAATAGGGAGTGGTGTATATGGCATCTAAAAATATTAAATGTTTTTTCTAGGCGTAACACCATCGGCACAGCCAACCACCAGTGCCGGGGCCAGCGCGGAGTTGGGCACTCCAGGGTATGATGCGGTGCCACAGCCAGCAGGAACTGCTGTGGGGGATGCCACGGTAGTGGCGGGCATTGGTAAGCTAATATTCCTTACTTATTGAGATTGCAGAGTGGGCTCTCTGCAAGGTGTATATGTTGTACAGTGCAAGTACACTTTACTGTTAAGAAGACTTACAAATTTAGAACTAAGTTTTTGTCAACCAGGTAGAAGACAGTCACCCTTGACTTCTCATTAGCAATAGCGGCGGGAGTTGACGAGTAACCAATGGCCTCCTCTAAATTTGACTTCAACTCAGCTGTGAAAGTTTTATCGAGAAGCCAAGTCAGATCAGAGATGAACTTGATGGATGGGATGAACGAAAAGGGAAAGAAGGGTGTAAGGAAGGATGTGCTAGTGAAAATTAATGACTGACAAAGAATGATACTTGTTTTTGAATGCTGCCCGAGGTGGCTGGGAATCTGATGCATGGTCTAATGCATGGCCGGTTGAAGGCTGAAGCAAGGATGGGTGGAAGGAGAAAGAAAAGAGGACTGCCTGGGTGGGTGAAACAGAAACTGTATGTCTGCGCAATATATCCTTTGGTTCAAATTCAAATGCAAGTCAAGTACGGATGCATGGCTGGCGTTTTACAAAAAAAAAAGAAAAAGGTTGTTTTTCGGTGAGAAAAAGTAAGGTTTGTCCAGTTGAGAGTCAGACATTAAGAAGAATGATTGACATTTACTTTGAATGGATGGATGCCTGCCTGCCTGGATGGTATCTTCCTCATAGTTAGCATAGGTGTATGTAGACGGTCACTGGATGAAGAGTGTTACTTTTAAGAGCATGTAACACCGCACGTCGTGCCAGAGTAGCAAAGCCGAGGAAAGTAGAAGTTGTAATTTTTCAGAATACTACCATGACTAGTAACAGTAGTTTGCAAGCACAGCATATATCTGGCGATTACGGTGACCACTCACTCACTACCTCTGTTAATAATTTTTTTACAACTCTGTCATTCATGTGTGGCCTATCTGTTTTCACTCAATCAAAAACAAAGCACCTAAATGTCATCCAATATGTAAGCAAATATCCTGTGAAGGGATAGATGATCATATTATCTTCTTCATTTTCCTTTTGTAGTAGTCAGAGGCAGGGCAGGGTGAAAGTTAAATTAATTAAGCAGTAGCCCTTGTAACAGAGTATGGCCAGTGCCATCCGTAATACAAAAGTAAGAGCTTCACCACCTGCATGTACTGGACTGGTAACAGTAACGCAAGTCTGTGTCATCATGGCTTGCGTCTGTTTTTTTCGGGTGCAAGTTGACTTCGCTGGCCTTATGCCGGCTTCCACAAGTCTACGTACCAATTTCCCTAAACAAGAGAGAAGAAGAAGACTGGTGTAATGTCTTAGTCTAATGTAGTGAGTCCATATAGTGCTAGTAGAATTCCTGAAACTCCCTCTAATGTTAGAGCAGAGGGCGACGAAGTGGGAGGTTAGATAGATACGTGCCACAAATGTTATGTACTGTGCTTGCAAGTTGCTAGTGCTACTGTGACACAACTTTCTGATGGATACATCTGCCAGTGGATTCCTCACCTTGTGAATATCCCCTGCGTCCGCAACATTCGGAAATTCTTTTTGTAGCTTCGCGCCGACGTGGACGACGTCATAGAAGCAGGGCATCGCGCGCGGCTCTGCTGATGTCACTGACACCATAATAGGCCCACGTCGGCGTGATGACATCAGTTCCCTTTTTTCCGCGTTGTCGACGCTAACGGTTTTTATGGGATCCTCTGTATCTGTTGGTAACTTTGTTACTGTTGTAATCTGTCTGGTGTCTTCTTGCTTCTTTGTCTCCTGTCAAAGATGTCTACTAAGACGACCGGCTTCAAGCCGTGCGGGGAGTGCGGAAAGATGATGTCGATTACGGACCCGCACAAAGACTGTATTTGGTGCCTGAGTTCGGACCATGATGTGCAAGGGTGTTCTTCCTGCAAGAAGATGAACCCGAAAGCCCTTCGTGAGAGAGAGGCGAAACTTCTGGTGGCCAAACTAAAAGGTAAAAAGGAAAAGAAGACTTCTAGGTCGCGGTCGAGGCGGACGAGGTCGAAGTCGAGATCGAGGTCCCACACGGCGTCACCTTCGAAGTCGTCATCGGGACATGCTTCTAGATCAGCAAAAAAGAAGCATAAGAAGAAAAGACATAGATCTCGTCATCATTCTGGAAAAGACTCAGATTCGAGACCGAAGTCGCCTAGGAGGAGACATAGAAAAGATGAAGTATCTCCTTCACCAGAGATTCTGGATCCAGAAGGTGAGGCCACGCCCTTGGAGTCGCCGGAGCATTCACCGGCTCCGGTATCGAATCCTTCTCCTGCGCCGTCTCCGGCTCGAGAAGAAGAAGAGGCTCCTTTACCAGAGGGTTCTATGACTCCGGTCATCCACCTGTAGAAGAGGAGGCAAATCCGTAGCCTCCACGTGAGCATCCTGTGGGTCCTTACCCACCCTTTCCAGCTCCAGGTCAAGACCCTACACAGTTTTTGAACGTGATGTATGGCGTCTACTCAAGAGCTTTGTACCCCTCTGGTGCACCGTCAGGTCCCATGGGTCTATTGGCATATAATCTTGGAGTTCCCCATTCATATGCTCCAGCTCCATTTATGCCATTTATGCCGGCGCCGCCTCCGCCTTGGCATTTCTCGGTGCCGCCGAGGTCTTCGATACCGTCGTCACCGGCGCCGGTCCGACCTCGAGAACATCGGCCTGTGCTCCCGGATCAGATCTCGACGCCGGCTCCGTCGGAGTCGATCGCTGATCCGACAACGCCACTCTTGAAGGAGAGATCGAGGCGTGAAGCTCAGCGCCTTGTTGAAGAGCGGAGGTATAGAGAGTGTAGGAGAGTAGGGTCTGCAATCCTATGATCACCCAGATTTTTGCTTTTTGCTGCACTGGTTTACGACTTTCCCTGGCTGTGGGCCTGCTAATCAGACCCACAGCCTAGCTGTTCTCTCTATCCAAATTGTACTCAGGTACTGAATTGGCACTGGGCCCTCTCCAAGTCCCTGTACCCAGGGCTGAGGTGTACCCAGAAGTCTCCCAGGGGCTGAAGCATGTATTATGCCACCCCTGGGCTGACTAACTAAACTGACACAACTGGCTGCACGACAGCTGGGCAAGGTGGTGTACTCACCCTTTGCTTTAGATATAGTATACCTATATCTAACCCTAAAATGGACACACAGATCTCCTATCAGTCACTCCTATGGCAGGCCTTAACAATCCTGAAGGCAGAGTGCTTGGAATCGTGTGAGATGGTGCTCTGGCATGAGCTGAGCCTGTCTGCGGCTTTCGGGATCCATCCCTTAGCCGTTTCCATGATATCGCATACCATATACTCTTAAGTGCATTATAATCCTCGCGGTTATATGCCAACTCTGGTATCGCTTTATCAAAACATGTCGAGTAAGGTGTCATACGAATTGGAATACTAACCCCTCGCCAATTCTGGCGACGGGGTTAGCATTCCACCCTTCTAGAGGGACACGACATGTATGTAACCCCTAACCCCGGTTAAAGTCAAACAGAGCCTCAGCTCCACAAAATGGATGCTGCCACCGAGACACACGTCTGCCCTCCTGCTGCTGGGAGTCCTCCCAGAGCAGGAGATAAGGACAAAGGGTTTCCTGCCAGGGGCGGTGCCAGCACCGTCCCAGACAGGGTTTTGTGTATTGTAGGTAGGCAGGGCTTTAGAGGAAGGTGACTGCAAGTGGCACCCCGGTGCTCACTGTGCATAGGCCGGCTGAAACCAGTTCCAGGGGCACTCCAGCCCCTGGCCTGGGGAAAGCCCGCCAAGGAAGTGGGTGTAACCACCCCCCTCCTGGTCCCACCCATAGGGCAGGACCTAGTCGCGTGCCAGCCCCCTTTTCCCAGATAAAGGTAGAGACTGGCCCCCTTCCAAATCAGATCATCTTTGAATCCTGAAACTACTTTCCACGAAAGGAACTCAAGACTTCTTCCTAAGATTTCTCCCTTGTGACTAAGGAGTAGTCACCCTGCATCCGCAGGCACCATCTTAAGAACACTGCGGTCTGCTGCAAGTCTCTCCTCCGGATCAAGACTGCCCAGCTCGACGAGAACCGGCTTCCCTGGCACCTCTGACCTCTACCTGCATCATCAGTCACGCTGAGATTCGTGGGTGTGACGAGACCTCGAGGGACCGGCCATCTTCAAGACTGCACGACTTCTTTCCAGCAAGCCCGCCGAGTAATTTCCTGGTGAGTGCTTTGGGGTCCGAGAAGCCCCGACCCTGAGCAGCTCCAGCACCGAAGTGCAGCCTCCCAGCATCTCCACGATCTGCGTGGGGCCCTTCTGCTTTTTGCTGCTCACCGCGTTGTTTGGCTACTAGCCCGCTGGCTTGTGGCCTTCTGAACGACGCCCAACGACATTTCTGCTGCTGGTCTGGTTGCTCCAGGCTGGCCCTTGCTCCCTTCCAAAAGAGGAGCACCCCGGACCCTCCTGGTCCACTCAAGACGCCATTTTGAGTCCACCGCGTGGGCTTGAATTAGCCAAGGCTTGTTGCCCCATCCTGGGTAACTTCGACGCCGACAGCTTCATCCATCGTGGGACAGCTCGCCTCTCCATCCTGGTCGCCGACAACGCCTCCTGGTCCGTGAGATCTGCAGAGCCAGCGTCGCCCACTCACCTAGTCGAGGTGACTTCGCCCGGTGCCATCCTGGTGCCCACTTAATCACTGGCTAGTGATTCAAGAACTTGGTCCCCTCTGCTTTCAGGTTTCTTCTTCCTCGATCCAGGCTTGGATCCAACGAACTTTCCTTCACTGGTCGCCTGCCAGCAACTTCCTTCTTCCAGGCTCCTGGTCCGGCAACGAGATCCCCGACGTCTTTTCAGACCTATGCAGCTGCAGCCCCTGGGCTAGGTAACTTCGGCACTTCGGTGTCCCAGCATAGCCTCACTATCCTAGGGTCAGGATCCACTGTCGTTTTCTTCCTACCAGGTCGGGTTCGCCCGTGAACACTAACTTTGCCTTTACTAGCCTCCATAGACTTTGTCCCGCATCCCGCGTGAGAGTGCACACTCTGCACCCGAGTCCCCTAGGTCTCCTAGACGTAATCTAACGATTCCCTAGTCAAGTCCTAGCGATTCCAAAGCCTATTAGTACTGTACTTACCTGCTAGTAATTTCGCATTCCACTTTTTAAGTATATGGTTTTTCGTGCCCCTCGGGCATTTGTGTATAACGTGCTAACTTAAGTATTTTCGTAAGAGTTTTGTTGTGTGCCTAGCACCCTGTCCTCATAAAGAGTACAGGGTTGTTGTGATTCTAATAAATACACTGTTTATTTTCATAACACTTGTGTGGTGTCCTTTCACTGGGTGTTCAAGGGGTAATGTGATGGTAAAACAGCTGGCTTAACACGCCCTCTAGAGTCTTAGCCTTAGACTGCTCGTATCCATGCTACTAGGATAGCTGGTCTATAAGGTTGACTTACAACCAATCATCAATAAGGGTTGTTTGGACTGATATATAGTGATCACTAGAATAGTGAACACTGCACATCAGGCCAACTTCTCACATTGGTGAGCAGCGGTTGGGATTTGAGCTTGCTGTTGTTTTACCACACATGCCCTAAGAATATCTGGTGAAAGATCACATAAGTACTGAAGGTACATATAACTTAGCTTAGAATACTCTGAGTTCTACTGAACCAGCTGTTGTAGCTCCTAGGGCCTAGCACACCCTAAACTACAACTCTAGCAAGGGATCAGTAGGCAAACATATAGTGTAGGTAAGTGCACCACTTACACCTCACTAGAAAAGCATGTCTACCCAGGGAGATTCTACTGAGACTCCCCTGGTCAGTGTTGACCCTCCACAGGTCACTTCAAGATATGCAGCTCTCAGTTTCCAGGAGATGAGACAAATCTGTGTCTCCAGAAAACTGAAGCAGGGGTCTAACCCCACCATTCCCTTTCTGATAGGTCTCTTAGAGACATATGATGCCAGAAAGCTTTCTCAGTTACATGAGAACATGCCAGCCTTAGAGGGAACCTCTGGGGATCCAGATCTCCCCAACATTGCTACTGCAGTTGAGGAGGAGGATCAAGAGGAACTCTCTGGGGATGAGGTAGACAAAGGTCTTGAGGTAGTCAGAAGGCTAACCAGGGCCAACTTAGACTTACTTGGGCTAGGATCTGGGGGACCCCCAGTACTAACCCGAAGTGGGCCTAACCTTGGAGTTAGGAGAGATAGATCTCTTTCTAGGGACTCCAATAGGTCTCTGCACTCTAATGCCTCTTCTCAGGGGAGAAGGAATCCTCCACAGAGGAGATTTACTTCCCCTCAGAGAAGGGAGCATGAAGCTAGGATGAGACAAGCTGAACTAAGGATTGAAAGGGAAGAAATTGCCCTGGCCAAAGAGAAGCTTGCCCTGGCAAGAGAGCAGCAGATGAGTGGGTTAGCTCCCACTGGTGGCAGCAATCTCCCAAGAGATAGAGAGAAGGGTTTAGACACTAAACACCTGACTAAAATAGTGCCCCCCTTTAAGCAAGGGGATGATATCCAGAAATGGATGGCTGCTCTGGAGAGGGCCTGCACTGTGCAGTGCATTCCCCAGAGTCAGTGGGCAGCTATACTGTGGCTCTCCTTTGATGGTAAAGGTAGAGATAAGCTCCTCACTACAAGAGTGGAGGATGCTAACAATTACCAGGTCCTGAAGAATACACTGGTTGATGGGTTTGGTTTAACCACTGAGCAGTACAGGTTGCTGTTCAGAGACACCCAGAAAACTCAGTCTCAGGACTGGTCTGACTTTGTGGATTGTGCCACTAAGGCTTTGGAGGGCTGGTTGCTGGGTAGCAAGGTTACAGATTACACAGGATTGTATAATCTAATGATGAGAGAACAAATTTTGAACAATTGTCAGAACCAGTTGCTGCACCAGCACCTTGTTGATTCAGATCTGACCTCTCCCCAAGAATTGGGAAAGAAGGCAGACAAATGGGTCAGGACAAGGATCAAGCAGAACCAGAACCAGAACCAGGGTGGTCAGAAGAAAGCAGACCAGAAGGGTAATGTTAAGAATGAGCAAAATGACCAGAAGTCTTCACCAGGTCCCCAACAAACCAAAGAGGGTGGGGGTCAGGCTTCCCAGAAGAGAAGACTCAAGAAGGCCAGTCAAAAAGGTGGTGCCAGTACTACAAAAGTAAATCTCACTGGTTTAGTGAGTGCACCAAAAGAGGAGGACAAACTCCTGCCACTACAGCTCCTAAAGCAACTGCACCCCCTAGTACAGTCAGTAGTGGTAGTGTACCTCCCAAGGCATTAGTTGGGTTAACCTTGGGTACTGAGGGGTCTGACAACTTAGTTGGCACACTCACTCAGGCTGTCCTTGTCTGTACAGGGGATATGGATATGTCCCCTGAGATAAGTCCCAATACTTTGGGCAAATACAGGCAGACACCTTTGATTAATGGCAAAATGGCTCAGGCCTATAGGGACACTTGTGCCAGTGTCACCATGGTGACACCTAACTTTGTGGACCCTGGACAGATCATGCCAGGTACTGATTTCCTGGTGACCAATGCCAGCAATGTCACTACTAGCCATAGTGTGGCAATTGTGGCTTTCTCCTGGGGTGGAGTGAAGGGACAAAAGAAAGTTGTAGTCAGTTCAGACCTCCCAGTTGATTGTTTGTTGGGCAATGATTTGGAGTCATCACAGTGGTCAGAAGTGGAGCAGAGGACTCACATAGAAATGTTAGGCTTGCCAGCACATGTGCTTGCTGTGACTAGGTCACAGGCCAGAAAATGCCCCACTGAACAGGTGCTGGATCCTGAAAAGATGGACCAGACACCTCCCAAGAAGAAGAGCAGTAAGGGTAAGGCTTTGCCTTCCCCCTTGCCCCAGGTTGAGGATCAAGTCTCTGAGGAGGCTGATCTAGAAGAACTGAGGGAAACTGAGCCTAAAGAGCTTGAACTTGATCAAGTTGAGTTTCTGGGCTCAGGGGGAACCTCCAGAGCAGACCTGGGGAAGGAACAGTTGAGCTGCCCTTCCCTTGAACCCCTCAGACAGCAGGCTGCTGCTGAGGCTGCAGGGAATGCCACAGGTGCCCACAGGGTATACTGGGAAGATGGACTCCTGTACTCTGAGTCAAGAGACCCCAAGCCTGGTGCAACCAGGAGGCTGGTCATCCCCTTGTCTCTGAGAGGTTTCCTTCTCACCTTGGCCCATGAGATTCCCCTTGCAGGTCACTTAGGTCAGACAAAGACTTGGGACAGGCTTGTCTCACACTTTCACTGGCCCCATATGAATGAGAATACCAAGGATTTTTGTCGCTCCTGTGTCACTTGCCAAGCCAGTGGTAAGTCAGGTGGCACAACAAAGGCCCCCCTCATACCACTACCTGTGGTGGGGGTTCCCTTTGAAAGAGTGGGGATTGACATTGTTGGTCCAATGGAACCCCAGACAGCATCAGGGCACAAGTTTATACTGGTGGTGGTGGACCATGCCACCAGGTATCCTGAAGCTATTCCCCTGAGGACCACCACAGCCCCTGTGGTGGCAAGAGCCCTAGTTGGAGTGTTCTCCAGAGTGGGTTTTCCAAAGGAGGTCGTTTCTGACAGAGGTACAAACTTCATGTCAGGATATCTGACTGCCATGTGGAAAGAGTGTGGTGTGAACTACAAGTTCACCACACCCTATCATCCACAATGCAATGGGCTTGTTGAGAGATTCAACAGGACCCTCAAAGGGATGATTCATGGACTACCTGAACCTCTTAGGAGAAGATGGGATGTCCTGATCCCCTGCCTCTTGTTTGCTTACAGAGAGGTCCCACAGAAGGGGGTTGGCTACAGCCCTTTTGAGCTTCTGTATGGGCATCCTGTGAGAGGACCCCTGTGTTTGGTGAAGGAAGGATGGGAGAGACCTCTCAAAAAGCCTGCAACCAACATAGTGGACTATGTACTTGGTCTCCGCTCCAGGATGGCTGAGTACATGGAAAAGGCATCTAAAAACCTTGAGGCCAGCCAGGAACTTCAAAAAGCTTGGCATGACCAAAAGGCTGTTCTGACTGTATACCAGCCAGGACAGAAGGTGTGGGTGCTGGAGCCAGTGGCCCCAGCAGCTCTGAAAGACAAATGGTCTGGGCCCCACACCATCATTGAGCAAAAGGGAGAGGTTACCTACTTGGTGGACCTTGGAACTCCCAGGAGCCCTCTCAGAGTGCTCCATGTTAACAGGCTCAAGGCATATGTTGGCAGGAAGGACATGAGCTTGCTCATGGCCACAGATGAGGGACAGGAGGAAGAGAGTGACCCTCTCCCAGACCTGCTCACTCAGAATCCTGATGATGGATCAGTTGATGGTGTTGTCTTTTGTGGCAGCCTCTCTGAACATCAGCAACAGGATTGCAGGCAAGTTCTGCAATCCTTCAGACATATGTTCTCTCTGACACCCAGCCAAACTGATTGGTGTACCCATGATGTTGACACTGGGGACAGTCTGCCTGTCAAGAGTAAAATCTACAGACAGCCTGATCATGTTAGAGACTGCATCAAAACTGAAGTGCAGAAAATGTTGGAGTTGGGAGTCATTGAGCCCTCAGATAGCCCTTGGGCTAGCCCAGTAGTTCTAGTGCCAAAGCCTCACACCCAGGGTGGTAAGAGAGAGATGAGGTTTTGCGTAGACTACAGAGGCCTCAATGCAGTCACTAAGACTGATGCCCACCCAATACCAAGAGCAGATGAACTTATAGATAAATTGGCTTCTGCCAACTTCTTAAGTACATTTGATTTGACAGCTGGGTATTGGCAAATCAGGTTAGCTGAGGAGGCCAAACCCAAGACAGCATTTTCTACCCCTGGAGGGCATTATCAATTTGTGGTAATGCCCTTTGGACTGAAAAATGCACCTGCCACCTTCCAAAGGTTGGTGAATCAAGTCCTCACTGGGCTGGATGACTTCTGTGCAGCATATCTAGATGATATTGCTGTCTTTAGCTCCACCTGGGAGGATCACCTGGTCCACCTGAGGAAAGTGTTAGAGGCCCTGCAAAAGGCAGGCCTCACTATCAAGGCCACAAAGTGCCAGATAGGGCAGACACAGGTTGTGTACCTGGGCCACCTTGTGGGTGGAGGCCAGGTTCAGCCACTGGAGAGTAAGATACAGGCCATCAAGGACTGGACTCCTCCAATCACCCAGACTCAGGTTCGAGCTTTCTTGGGCCTGACTGGGTACTATAGGAAGTTTGTCAGAAATTATGGGTCCATAGTGACCCCTCTTAATGACCTGACAAGCAAAAAGATGCCAAAGAAAGTTCAGTGGACAGCAAGCTGTCAGAAAGCATTCAATGACCTAAAGCAGGCCATGTGCACAGCACCTATCCTAAAGAGTCCAGATTACTCCAAGCCATTCATTGTCCAAACAGATGCTTCTGAGTTGGGTGTGGGGGCTGTTCTGTCTCAACTGAATTTTGATGGTAATGATCAGCCTATTGCTTTCATTAGTAGGAGGTTGACACCCAGAGAGAAAAATTGGTCAGCTATTGAGAGGGAGGCCTTTGCTGTGGTCTGGGCCCTGAAGAAGCTGAGGGCCTACTTGTTTGGCACTCACTTCACCATTCAGACAGACCATAAGCCCCTCTTGTGGCTAAATCAGATGAAGGGTGAAAACCCCAAACTGCTTAGGTGGTCCATTTCCCTACAGGGGATGGATTTTACAGTGGAGCATAGACCTGGTACTGATCACAGCAATGCTGATGGGCTCTCCAGGTATTTCCACTTAGAGCAAGAAGACTCACCTGGTCAAGGTTAGTTTATTGTCCCAAAGTTTGGGGGGGGGGTCATGTAGGAGAGTAGGGTCTGCAATCCTATGATCACCCAGATTTTTGCTTTTTGCTGCACTGGTTTACGACTTTCCCTGGCTGTGGGCCTGCTAATCAGACCCACAGCCTAGCTGTTCTCTCTATCCAAATTGTACTCAGGTACTGAATTGGCACTGGGCCCTCTCCAAGTCCCTGTACCCAGGGCTGAGGTGTACCCAGAAGTCTCCCAGGGGCTGAAGCATGTATTATGCCACCCCTGGGCTGACTAACTAAACTGACACAACTGGCTGCACGACAGCTGGGGCAAGGTGGTGTACTCACCCTTTGCTTTAGATATAGTATACCTATATCTAACCCTAAAATGGACACACAGATCTCCTATCAGTCACTCCTATGGCAGGCCTTAACAATCCTGAAGGCAGAGTGCTTGGAATCGTGTGAGATGGTGCTCTGGCATGAGCTGAGCCTGTCTGCGGCTTTCGGGATCCATCCCTTAGCCGTTTCCATGATATCGCATACCATATACTCTTAAGTGCATTATAATCCTCGCGGTTATATGCCAACTCTGGTATCGCTTTATCAAAACATGTCGAGTAAGGTGTCATACGAATTGGAATACTAACCCCTCGCCAATTCTGGCGACGGGGTTAGCATTCCACCCTTCTAGAGGGACACGACATGTATGTAACCCCTAACCCCGGTTAAAGTCAAACAGAGCCTCAGCTCCACAAAATGGATGCTGCCACCGAGACACAAGTCTGCCCTCCTGCTGCTGGGAGTCCTCCCAGAGCAGGAGATAAGGACAAAGGGTTTCCTGCCAGGGGCGGTGCCAGCACCGTCCCAGACAGGGTTTTGTGTATTGTAGGTAGGCAGGGCTTTAGAGGAAGGTGACTGCAAGTGGCACCCCGGTGCTCACTGTGCATAGGCCGGCTGAAACCAGTTCCAGGGGCACTCCAGCCCCTGGCCTGGGGAAAGCCCGCCAAGGAAGTGGGTGTAACCACCCCCCTCCTGGTCCCACCCATAGGGCAGGACCTAGTCGCGTGCCAGCCCCCTTTTCCCAGATAAAGGTAGAGACTGGCCCCCTTCCAAATCAGATCATCTTTGAATCCTGAAACTACTTTCCACGAAAGGAACTCAAGACTTCTTCCTAAGATTTCTCCCTTGTGACTAAGGAGTAGTCACCCTGCATCCGCAGGCACCATCTTAAGAACACTGCGGTCTGCTGCAAGTCTCTCCTCCGGATCAAGACTGCCCAGCTCGACGAGAACCGGCTTCCCTGGCACCTCTGACCTCTACCTGCATCATCAGTCACGCTGAGATTCGTGGGTGTGACGAGACCTCGAGGGACCGGCCATCTTCAAGACTGCACGACTTCTTTCCAGCAAGCCCGCCGAGTAATTTCCTGGTGAGTGCTTTGGGGTCCGAGAAGCCCCGACCCTGAGCAGCTCCAGCACCGAAGTGCAGCCTCCCAGCATCTCCACGATCTGCGTGGGGCCCTTCTGCTTTTTGCTGCTCACCGCGTTGTTTGGCTACTAGCCCGCTGGCTTGTGGCCTTCTGAACGACGCCCAACGACATTTCTGCTGCTGGTCTGGTTGCTCCAGGCTGGCCCTTACTCCCTTCCAAAAGAGGAGCACCCCGGACCCTCCTGGTCCACTCAAGACGCCATTTTGAGTCCACCGCGTGGGCTTGAATTAGCCAAGGCTTGTTGCCCCATCCTGGGTAACTTCGACGCCGACAGCTTCATCCATCGTGGGACAGCTCGCCTCTCCATCCTGGTCGCCGACAACGCCTCCTGGTCCGTGAGATCTGCAGAGCCAGCGTCGCCCACTCACCTAGTCGAGGTGACTTCGCCCGGTGCCATCCTGGTGCCCACTTAATCACTGGCTAGTGATTCAAGAACTTGGTCCCCTCTGCTTTCAGGTTTCTTCTTCCTCGATCCAGGCTTGGATCCAACGAACTTTCCTTCACTGGTCGCCTGCCAGCAACTTCCTTCTTCCAGGCTCCTGGTCCGGCAACGAGATCCCCGACGTCTTTTCAGACCTATGCAGCTGCAGCCCCTGGGCTAGGTAACTTCGGCACTTCGGTGTCCCAGCATAGCCTCACTATCCTAGGGTCAGGATCCACTGTCGTTTTCTTCCTACCAGGTCGGGTTCGCCCGTGAACACTAACTTTGCCTTTACTAGCCTCCATAGACTTTGTCCCGCATCCCGCGTGAGAGTGCACACTCTGCACCCGAGTCCCCTAGGTCTCCTAGAAGTAATCTAACGATTCCCTAGTCAAGTCCTAGCGATTCCAAAGCCTATTAGTACTGTACTTACCTGCTAGTAATTTCGCATTCCACTTTTTAAGTATATGGTTTTTCGTGCCCCTCGGGCATTTGTGTATAACGTGCTAACTTAAGTATTTTCGTAAGAGTTTTGTTGTGTGCCTAGCACCCTGTCCTCATAAAGAGTACAGGGTTGTTGTGATTCTAATAAATACACTGTTTATTTTCATAACACTTGTGTGGTGTCCTTTCACTGGGTGTTCAAGGGGTAATGTGATGGTAAAACAGCTGGCTTAACACGCCCTCTAGAGTCTTAGCCTTAGACTGCTCGTATCCATGCTACTAGGATAGCTGGTCTATAAGGTTGACTTACAACCAATCATCAATAAGGGTTGTTTGGACTGATATATAGTGATCACTAGAATAGTGAACACTGCACATCAGGCCAACTTCTCACAGAGAGGCTGAAGCTGAAGCTGAAGTCGAAGAAGGTGAGCTTCAAGAGGATTATTTTGATGACTTGAGGGAAGCTAGCGGTTTGGAGCTTTCGCCTAATTGGAAGCTATCTTCTGTTTCAGATGCTCCTTCAAAAGAGGTTGCACCATACCATGTGGTCATCAAGAAGGCTGCAGATCTTTAATTTAAGCCTTCATACTGCTGAATTAAAATCTAATCTTTTGACAGAAGTCCTCCATTCCCCATCTTCTGTTGTGGAACCATTACTTCTCCAGTATTTGGGGTGTCTTTCATAGATTCACATGCCTGAATCATTCCCCGTCGTCGGAGTAGGAGTCCCACGGTATATAAAAAAGCAGTAATAAGCCATTTGTACATAGCAAATAACAGTTACAATAAACCAGGAAGTGAAGTAGCCTCAGCTACCAATGAAAAAACTTCCACATTAGTGACCATCCAAGTCATTATGTTAGACCAAACTGCAGCCAATCAGGCCACAGCTCCCACCTAGGTATTCTCCCCAGAGACCCAGGCTGTCAGATTTTTTACCGCACGTCGTGTGATAGGGAGTCTCTCTGAGCTCTGCTCAGTTTATTCTTCTACTTTGAAAGTTTGAAAGTTTTCTTCTTTCCAACATGTCCACATCTAAGTCCCTTTTCAGGGCTTGTGACTCTTGTGGCAAGGCAAGGCTCTTCAAGGAAGACCCTCATTCTCTCTGCATATACTGCTTGTATCCAGACCATCAGGCTAAGGAATGCAAGATTTGTCGCACTTTTCCAACAAAAACCCTCAGGGACAGAGAAGGTCGCCTCCTACTATGGATACAACGGAATAAGGACAAGGACTTGCCACTCTCTGAGGTAGGAAGTTTGGCCTCTATGTCTTCTATGGGATCTAGGAAGAGAATAGCTGAGGGTACAGTAACTACCCCTAAGGCTAAGGTGGCGAAACAGGCCCAGCACGCGCTCGCTGCTGAGGAACCTTCGACTTCTAAAGTGAAGAAAGCCTGTCAAAAATCGGTCAAACAGCCTGTCATTAAAAAGACTGTCCCTTTATTGTCACCTCAGAGGCCTACAACCAAGGCAGCAGCTTCTCTGCCGGTTTCCTGTCAGACTGCCACTACAGTGACTTCTACTGCGACCTTTTCCTCACCAAAACCCTCTTTGGTGGTGTCCTCAGTGTCCTCACCTACTTATGTGCATGTTCAAATTCGTCCCATCTCGTCGACGAAGAAAGTTTCACCTACCGTCGACGAGCCTCCGTCGACGAAGCCCTCCTCAGCGTCGAAAAATCCCTTCCCGTCGACGACGACACTACCGTCGACGAAGAAAGCCTTGCCGTCGACGGCTTCACCGTCGACGAAGCACCCGTCGACGGACTCATCGTCAACGAGGAAGACTCCGTCGACGATCCAACCGTCGACGAAGAAAACACCGTCGACGGCCCCGTCGACGAAGTCGTCGACGACGGCCTCGTCGACGAAGAAGATAACGCCGTCGACGGCCCCGTCGACGACCCCGTCGACGGCCCCGTCGACGACCCTGTCGACGAAGAAAAATGTTCCGTCGACGACGAAAGGTGTCCCGTCGACGACGACGACGACGTCGTCGACATCGAAAAATGGATCGTCGACGAGACCTCTCCAGCCACAGTCGTCGACGACGGCGAGTTCGTCCCTCACAGCAAAGTCAATGCCACAGGACTTCTCGGTGGCCCAAGGGAATCCAATGACGCCAAAACTGTCAACTTGCACAGATCTTCAAGTATGGTCTGCAAAGAGCAACCCCATATCGTTGCCTTCTCCAGCCACCACTGCGGTGATTCTACAACGCCCATCTCAGGCTGCATGTATGTCACCACTCACGATGCCAGACAGGCTTTTGGATTCTGACGAGGACTCTGGTGGAGACTTATTTCCGGCAGCTACGAGTCCATCTGACTTGCTCATACACGTTAAAGAACAGGAGGAAGAGGAGCAGGTGACGCAACACACAGGGTTGGATCCTGCACCCCCATCAGGGACACAAATGCCCATGAAATTATTTAGAAATTTAATGTCCATGTTGGATGATTACTATCAACGTTTTCCGCCCTCGGAATCGGGCGAATCACACATCACTTCCCCCCCGCCTAGAGGAACTCCGCATTCAGTCCCTCCTAACATGGAAGAATCGGTACATGCCCCATCCATGCCGGTACCATCTACTCAACCGGTGGATGACAATTCTGAAGAGGAGGCTCAGGAAGAAGGAGAATTGGATGACTCGGATTCGTCGGAGTATGAGGATTATCAGGCTGACTCCCCTGCTCCAGATGAACAGCCGAAGGCTGAATCACCACCAGTGGATATTGCAAATTTCCATAGGATTATGGATAACGCTACCAAACGATTTCTCATTACCATGGAGACAAAACAGGATGATTGTTTCCTGTATGATTTCAAAAATCTGTCCCAAAGACAGAGCTGGTCGATACCGATCATAGAGTTTATTTGGAAAGAAGGTCTAAAGATCATGGCCACTCCAAACTCTTTACCTCCAGTTTTGCCACGAGTGGATAAAAAATACAGAGCGCCTGCTTCCTCACCGGCTTGCCTGATTGGACAGGCCAAGACAGACTCAGTCATTGCACAAGCAGCTCAAAAAAGGGCGAAAAACCCATCATCTCAAATCTCCACGCCTACAGACAGAGACGGAAGACGACTCGATACCATTGGCAAAAAAGTTTCCACAATTGCAGCAACCACAGTAAGGGTTGCTAATTCTATGGCGATTCTTGGCCGATACGATAGGCAAATGTGGTCTGACATTTCGCCTTATATTAAGAAACTGCCTGAACCGGACCGGTCTGAGGCTATCAAAATTTTACAAGAAGGGGAGTGTGCGTCGTCAGAGATCATTGACGCTGCAGTGGATGTAGCAGCTACAGGCTTCAGACAATTGGCAGGAGCCGCAGTCCTTCGGAGAGAGGGATGGTTGAAATCTACATCCTTTAGACATGAAGTACAGTCCAAGGTCTTAAATATGCCTTATGATGGCGAGTTCCTATTCGGCTCGCACGTGGATGAGGCTTTGCAGGCCATCAAAAAGGATACTGAAACTGCACGATCTTTGGGCACTCTGCAGTTTCGAAAATCTTCCTTTCGTGGCGCAAGAGGAAGGGGAAATTTCTCCAATAGGGGAGGATATTACCAACAGCGCAACTACACCACTTCTCAAAACACACAGAGGTACCAGCCATATAAGCAGCAGCCTTATGGCCAAAGACGTAACTCTTACACACAGCCCCGAGGAAAAGCGACATATCGCGGAAGAGATAACACCAACAAGAAGTGAGGTTCACTTCCTGCCGCCAAAGTGTCCCCGCCAAAAACGAATTGGAGGAAGAATATCCCAACATTACTCAAAATGGTCCAAGATTACTACAGACAAATGGGTGCTGGATGTGGTATCCAAGGGACACCGTTTAGAATTTGTAAAAACCCCTCCAAATTCTCCTCCAAAAGGGCCGCCCCCAGCACATCTCAAGGAGCTCTTCATCCAAATCAATTCCATGATTCGAAAAGGGGCAATCGAGAGAGTACCTCGACACCAGAGAGGGACAGGTTTTTACTCTCGTTTTTTCTTGATACGCAAAAAATCAGGGGAATGGCGCCCAATCCTCGATTTGCGTGCCCTGAACAAATTCATCAAAAAATTGACGTTCAGAATGTTAACACTCCAGGAGATCCTACAGTTTTTGGCAGAAGGGGACCACTTGGCAACACTCGACCTTCAGGATGCCTACTTCCACGTTCCTATCTTCCCCAGACACAGGAAGTTCCTAAGGTTCAGAGTGGCTGGCAGGGATTTCCAATTCAAGGTGCTTCCCTTTGGACTACGTTCAGCCCCGAGGGTATTCACGAAAGTGCTAGCACCCGTAGCGGCGCACCTACGATTGCAGGGAATTCAAATATACCCTTATCTGGACGATTGCCTTATCAAGGCCAATTCCTACGCCACAGCAAACGACCATGTCCAAAAATGCCTTTGCCTGTTTCAAACCCTGGGGTTTTCAGTGAACTTCGAGAAATCAGATCTAATTCCATCTCAAAGAAAGTCCTTCTTAGGAGCAACGCTGGATTCCAAGCTCGCCCAGGTCTTCATTTCAAACGAAAGGCAGACAAAGATCAGAACGATGGCAACCACACTCCTCAGAAAAGAGTACGTTTCTGTTCGGAGATTCAAATCTTTCCTAGGGATGATCTCTTCGTGCATCCCTCTCACTCCAAACTGTCGTCTGAGGATGAGACCATTACAAGAGGAACTCAGTCACCAATGGATGCAGATATCGGGGTCCTTCGAGGATCTCATTACACTGACGCCTCGAATGAAGGACACAATCCTGTGGTGGAGTCAGGCACGCAACCTACAAATCGGCTGTGCCTTCCTCGCAGAAGTCCCAAGATTCATATTGACCACGGATGCCTCCCTAGAAGGTTGGGGCGCTCACCTTCAAGGGATGACGATCAGCGGCAAATGGGACGCTCAACAGAAGAAATGGCACATCAATCTGCTGGAGTTACGAGCCATTTTCCTCGCCCTAAAATCCTTTCTGGCAATCCTACAAGGCTCCACAGTGTTGATTCGAACAGACAACACAACGAGCATGCATTACCTGAACAAGCAGGGGGGCACAAGATCAGCCCGGTTGTCTCAACAGGCTCAAGAGATCTGGACTTGGGCTCTGGATCACGACATCAACTTGTCAGCGGTGCATGTTCCGGGAGTAGCCAATGTACTGGCAGATTCGCTGAGCAGATCCAAGAACAGCACTCACGAATGGGAACTGCATCAGCCAGCGCTGGATCGGATCTTCCAGAGGTGGGGTCTCCCCGATCTGGACCTGTTTGCAACTTATCAGAACAAGAAATGTACTCACTTTGCGAGCTGGATTCCCCACAGGGACTCTTGCGGGGACGCTCTATCACTCAATTGGGAACGGATCTTTGCCTACGCCTTCCCGCCAATTCCGCTAATACCCAAAGTCATCAAGAAAATGAGAAAGCAACCGTGTCGAATTATCCTGATTGCTCCACGGTGGCCACGACAATATTGGTTCACGCAGCTTCTCCTTCTATCAGAGTGCGAGCCAATTCAACTGCCCCGAATTCCACACCTTCTAACAATCCAAGAAGGCAAGGTGTTTCATCCAGACCCTCAATCTCTGAAATTATCGTCTTGGCTCCTCAACACCACGAGTTTGCGCACTTGAACATTCCACAAGACTGTCAGGAAGTC
The DNA here is from genome assembly GCF_964261635.1 of Lissotriton helveticus. Classification (NCBI taxonomy): domain Eukaryota; kingdom Metazoa; phylum Chordata; class Amphibia; order Caudata; family Salamandridae; genus Lissotriton; species Lissotriton helveticus. The sequence continues at coordinate 1,151,414,847 of NC_136067.1, read as the reverse complement.
CTGGCCAATGCTAGGGCGCCTTCCACAAACAAAACTTACAAACTAAAGTGGAAACGTTTCTGTGTTTGGTGCCACACTATGAATTTGCATCCAATGACTGCGGAGCCAGAAGCGATATTGCCCTTCTTTTTGCAGCTCGCTAAATCAGGTTTGGCGCACTCAACACTTAAAGTGTTCTTAGCCGCCATATCACGATACCGTCAGGACGGTAAGACTTCTCTATACTCCTCAAGGATAATACAACAATTCTTTAAAGGTTTATTTCGTATGTTTCCACCTGTACGCCGGCCACCTCCATCTTGGCATTTGAATATTGTCCTAGCACAGCTTCTTCGCCATCCCTTTGAGCCTATTCATAAGGTCGATCTCAAGTTCATCACTTGGAAGGTTGCATTACTGCTGGCACTAACTTCAGCCAGACGAGTGAGTGACATGCAAGCATTCACCATTAAGCCACCATTCTTGCAATTCACACCTGACTCTGTGATACTACGCACCAACCCGAAGTACATGCCCAAAGTACCATCGGATTTTCATCTCAATGAGCCTGTGATACTTAAGACATTTTTTCCCAATCCGCAGTCACCAGCTGAGCGGACTTTACACACATTAGACATTAAGAGATGCCTTAAATTTTATCTTTCAAGAACAGCTGCCATCAGGAAGACGGATCAGCTATTTGTGGCATATGGCAGACCAAGACAAGGCTGTGCTGTTACTAAACAGACTATCGCCAGGTGGGTCTCATCCACGATAGGGCTCTGCCATCAACAAGCAGGTAAACCCTTACAGACCTTACCTAGAGCCCATTCTACAAGAGCAGTCTCCTCTTCAACTGCGTTGTTTGCTGGTGTGCCTCTCCCGCATATTTGCAGAGCAGCAACATGGTCCAGCAGACACACATTCACGAGGCATTACTGTCTGGATTCTTCAAGCGACACCGATGCCTCGGTGGGGAGAGCAGTCCTACGAAATCTGTTTCAGTAAGGTGAGCCTCTGATGTTCTCTCCCACCTCCTTTACACTCTTTACGCTTTCTTATGATGTTGCATTGCTTTCTTTTATGCATGATAACTATGTTTTGGCGTATAAGAGCGAGATATTGTATTACTGCTAACTACTCGGATTCAGGCATGTGAATCTATGAAAGACACCCCAAATACTGGAGAAGAACAATAGTTACTTACCTGTAATCTGTGGTTCTCCAGTATTGGTGTCTTTCATAGATTCACATGCACCCACCCACCTCCCCTCAGAGTCTCACCCAGACTGTTATGATATAGCTATATATACTCTGGTACACTCCAGTGCTACAAAAATCTGACAGCCTGGGTCTCTGGGGAGAATACCTAGGTGGGAGCTGTGGCCTGATTGGCTGCAGTTTGGTCTAACATAATGACTTGGATGGTCACTAATGTGGAAGTTTTTCATTGGTAGCTGAGGCTACTTCACTTCCTGGTTTATTGTAACTGTTATTTGCTATGTACAAATGGCTTATTACTGCTTTTTTATATACCGTGGGACTCCTACTCCGACGACGGGGAATGATTCAGGCATGTGAATCTATGAAAGACACCAATACTGGAGAACCACAGATTACAGGTAAGTAACTATTGTTCTTCCTTTTAATGAGGCTTTTACAGAACGTATATTGGAGGTTTGTAACAAGCCTCTCACAGCTCCTGCAGTTGCGAGGAGGTATAGAGTGGTGCCTGGTGACCCAGATTTGTTATCTTCACACCCTTTGCCGGAAAGTTTGGTGATACAGGCAGCCTGTTCTAAGAAGTCTGTTGGTGCTTTCCCTCAAGTGCCTGGAGACAAGGAGTCTAAGAAACAAGATCAAACTGCGAAGAAAATATTCTCTTCGGCTAGTATGGCTCTTAAGTCTACTAATGCCACATGCCTTTTGGGGAGATACATACATGCATTAATGGACTCTATAAAGCAGTTGGCTCCCAAGATTCCGGAGGAGGACAGAAATGATTTTAATGAGATGTTAGCTGATACACAAGCTGCTGCGCGTCAAGTTATTCAAAGCGGACTTGACACTGCTGACTCAGTAGCTAGGGTTATGGGGACTTCTGTTGCCTCTAGAAGAGCAGCCTGGTTAAAGTCATCTGACTTTTCTGCGGCCGTTCAAGCAGCCTTATTGGATTTGCCCTTTGATGGTTCTGGTCTTTTTGGCAAAAAGACTGATGCAGCTTTAGAAAGATTTAAGGACAGTAGGGCTACTGCCAGATCTTTGGGGTTGCAGACCAGGGGCACTGCGAATAAAAGATATAGGTGTTTTGGACGTTCCTCCTTTTGACCCTACCATCAATCTCAAAAGCAGCAGCAACAGCAAAATCCGCTGTATAAATCTTACAGGGGCAAGCAAAGAGCTCGTCCTCGAGGACGCCAAGTCTCCTCCTCCTCCTCCTCTTCCTCTTCCCACCCCCTCCATCATCAGCAAAGCAGCCCTAGATCCACCATTCCGGATCATGCTGGTCCAGTAGGGGGTCGGCTTACCTATTTTCTAACGGATTGGGAATCGGTCACATCGGACCTTTGGGTTCTCAATCTCGTGGAGAATGAGTATGCACTTCCCTTACGGGAGTTTGCCTCCGAATTATCCTCCTTGCCAGGGTTTTTGTTCGGAGGACCACCTGCTTCTCTTGCAAGTGGAAGTCCTAACACTACTGAAAAAGGTGCGATAGAGGTGGTTCCAGAGCAGGAAAGGGGTCAGGGTTGCTACTCCCGTTATTTCCTGATCCCCAAGAAGGATGGCAGACTTCGTCCAATCCTGGATCTCAGGATCTTGAACCTTTTTCTGAAGCAGGAGAAGTTCAAGATGCTCACCCTTGCGCAGGTTCTTCAGGCGCTGATGGAAGAAGACTGGATGGTGTCAGTAGACTTGCAGGATGCATATTTTCACATCCCTTTCCTGAAGTCGCACAGGAAGTATCTCAGTTTCACGATGGGTTCGCAACATTACCAGTTTGCGGTCCTTCCGTTTGGTCTTACTACTGCGCCTCGAGTCTTCACCAAGGTGATGGCTGTGGTGGCGGAACATCTCAGAAGGTCAGGGATACCAGTGTTCCCTTATCTGGACGATTGGCTGATCAAAGCAGAATCTCCAGAGATTTTGCTCCATCATCTGCAAGTCACAACTCAGTTGTTGTACAGGTTGGGTTTTTCGATAAATGTGCCCAAATCTCACCTGGTGCCCTCCCAGCGTAAATTGTTCATATGTGCTGTACTGGACACAACTGTATGTCGTGCATTCCCTCCTCAAAGGATTCTCGACATACAGGAAATGATTCCTTTATTTTACAATGGAGCGGTCGTTCCAGTCCTGAAGGTCCTTCGTCTGCTCGATCTGATGGCTTCCTGCATTCTGCTGGTCAACCATGCACGCTGGCAAATGAGGGCACTCCAGTGGTGCCTCCGCAGGCAGTGGTATCAACACAATGGAGATTTCAGGGAGTTGATCAGGATCTCCAGAGAAACTGCAGCGGATCTGTCTTGGTGGAGTGTGGAGGGCAATCTGACTCAGGGGAAGCCCTTCCACCTACCTCCATCGGTGGCCACGGTGATAACGTATGCATCCACTCTAGGATGGGGTGCTCATCTGGGGGATCTAGAGATCAAGGGTCTTTGGTCTCCAGAGGAAAGGTTGCTTCACATCAACCTTCTAGTGTTGCGGGCGATACGTCTAGCGCTCAAGGCCTTCCTCCCTTCCTTTCTCGGTCAGTCGGTTCAAGTCCTGACGGACAACACTACCGTGATGCGGTACGTCAACAAGCAGGGAGGAGTCGGGTCCAAGTGTCTTTGGAGAGAGGCTCTGCGTCTCTGGTCCTGGGTTCAGGTCCATCAGATTTGTCTGACGGCAAATCATCTGGCCGGAGTTCTGAACGTACGTGCAGACAGTCTCAGTCGGCAGTTCTCAGCCGACCACGAGTGAAGGCTTCATCCAGAGGTAGTTTATCACGTCTTTCAGACGTGGGGGACTCCTCAGGTGGACCTGTTCGCCACTCACGAGAACGCTCACTGCCCGTCATTCTGCAGTCTCCAGTATCCGATGCAGGGAGCGTTGGGGGATGCGTTTCAGTTGAGTTGGGACTCAAGACTCCTTTACGCATTTCCTCCCATACCCTTGATTCCTCGGGTTATGAGGAAAACTCGCCAAGACCGGGCCCAAGTCATATTGATCGCCCCGGATAGGCCAAGAAGGGTGAGGTACACAGATCTTCTCCACCTCTCCTCGTGCCCGCCGCTCCGTCTCCCTCTCAGGGCAGATCTCCTCTCTCAGATGGAGTGGCAGGTTCTACACCCCCACCTCCAGACCTTACACCTTCATGCCTGGAGATTGAATGGGGCAACCTGAATTCCTTTTCTCTCCCACATGATGTGGTGGATGTCATTTTATCGGCAAGGCGTGACTCCACCAAGACTATCTACTCTTATAGGTGGTCTAAATGTGTTTCTTGGTGTGGGGAGCAGTCCATTGATCCTTTGAGGGCTTGTTTATCTAACATACTTCAGTTTGCACTTTCTTTGGCTCAGCGAGGGTTTGCTGTAGCTACAGTCAAATGTTATCTTTCGGCATTGTAGGTATTTCTCTGTTTGCCTGATCAGCCGTCTTTATTTAAATCTCCTGTTGTTTTAAGGTTTCTAAAAGGCCTTACAAATAGATTTCCTCCTACTCCCTTTATTGTGCCTCAATTGGACTTGAATGTTGTGCTCACTTTCTTGATGGGTTCACCCTTTGAACCTCTACACAAGTGTCCTCTGAGACTGTTGTCTTTTAAAACGGTCTTCCTGGTTGCAATTACCTCGGCAAGGAGGATAAGTGAGCTTCAAGCTCTTAGTTCTAAGCCCCCATTCTTGACCATTCATGCTGAACGAATGGTTCTCAGGACCTGGGCTGCTTTTCTGCCTAAGGTGGTTACTCCCTTCTATTTAGGGCAGTCCATTACCCTCCCTACCTTTTATCCTCCCCTCACCCTTCCAAGGAGGAGGAGAGACTTCACCGCTTGGACCCGAAGAGGGCGGTGAGCTTCTACCTGGACAGGACCAGAGACTTCAGAGTGGATGACCAGCTCTTTGTTGGTTTTGTTGGAGCCATAAGAGGCAAGGCGGTGCACAAGCGCACGCTGTCACGATGGATTGTCTTGTGTATCAAGATATGCTACTCTCCGGCGGGTAAGGAACCTCATGAAGGTTTAAGAGCTCATTCCACTAGAGCAAGGTCTACTACATCTGCTTTGTCTAGGGTGTACCTGTAGAGGACATTTGTAGAGCGGCGACTTGGGCCTCCCACCACACTTTCACAAAGCATTACTGCTTGGATTCCGAAGTGAGGAGGGACGGCCACTTTGCGTGTTCTGTCCTCCAGGATTTTCTGGTTTAGGAGAGTAGACACCCTCCTCCGGGAGAGGGGACTGCTGTGGGACTCTCTTCACAAGGTGAGGAATCCACTGGCAGATGTATCCTTCAGAAGAACAAGTTACTTACCTTCGGTAACGCTTTTTCTGGTGGATACAGTATCTGCCTGTGGATTCCTCACTGGCCCAGCCGCCTCCCCGTTGTCCACTCTTCTATACCTAAGTTATTGGCAATGTTTTAATGCATATGTGCTGCTTTCAAAAGTAGTGTGTTATTCTACTTGATTAGCTTCATTGTCTTCACACTATGGGGCCGATTAGGATGGCGGACGGACTTGCGTCCGTCCGCCACCCCTGAGTAGGAGGGACCGTCCGCATGGGCAGCGGCGGTCCCTCCATGGCAATTAGGATGTGACCGCCAGGGTGGCGGTCACATCCTCTATTTTTAACATTCCGGCGGGTGCAGCTTCAAGCTGCACCCGCCGCAATGTTAAAAATGCATGTGTTGCATTTACATGCACAAAGCGGCAGGCACCGCACGGTGCCTGCTGCTTTGTGTACGCAAATGCAGGGGGGTACCATAGGTACCCCCCATGTGCACCCCCCACCCCCCATTAACCCAGGGGGCCCGCAACGGGCCCCCAAAGTGAATGTCCGTATGCTTTTCCATGGCGGAAAAGCCGCCGTGGAAAAGCATATTTACACAAACATCATAATATGGCGGACGGTGTCTCATAGACACCGCCTGCCATGTTATAGCTTTTCCGCCGCGGTCGGAAGCCGACCGCGGCGGAAAAGCGGCGGACGGAATTCCAGACCCACCAGCCATCCTAATTTGGCGGTGGGTCTTTGGAGTCTCCGCCGTGGTTTTTCCACATCCTCCAGGCCGGCGGACACTTCCGCCGGCCCGGAGGATGCGGAAAAACTGCCATCCTAATGAGGCCCTATGTGTGTTATCTTGACTATTGTGTACTGGGTATACTGTGTATATATTTCTACTGGGATCGGTCCGTCTGTGTGCCTCGAAGGCATGGAAAAAAGGGCGGAACTGATGTCATCACGCCCATGTGGGCCTATTATGGTATCAGTGACGTCAGCGGAGTCACGCGCGATGCCGTGCTTCTATGACGTCGTCGGCGTGAAGCTACATAAAGAATTTCCGAATGTTGCTGATGCAGGGGATATTCACAAGGTGAGGAATCCAAAGGCAGATACTGTATCCACCAGAAAAAGCGTTACCGAAGGTAAGTAACTTGTTCTTCTGCTGAATTATTTTGTGTTAATCTTAAAGAGCATTGGTTACAGTATGTTTTTCTTTTTTCATATAGATGCTCCTTCCAAACTAATACGGAAGGAGTTAGCTAGACGGGCCCAGCAACGGAAACTGGAGGCAATTGTCGCCGAATATCGGCGGCTGGTGGCCCAAGAGGAGGAGGACACGCAGTCGACATCAACATCCACAACGGCTGCATCCTCCTCCGCCCACCCTGGGTCATCCAGTCAGCGCAAGCCTTCAGCGGTACGGAGCCGTGGTCCCGCAGCCACCCGCCACCGCCAAGCAGCAAACAAAAAAATCAGCTACCCCCCACAGCAGGTGCAAGGCTCATCTGCACCGCTTGACTCTCAGGGTGTCCAACCTTGAACAGGAGGTGGCGAGGCTGAAAAACCTGGTCAAGGACCTCCGCAGAGAGCACGTGACCACCTGGCCAAAGGTCACCGCCGGCGGAAGTAAAGGAGAGACTGTCCCTTGCCCCTTTTTTAAAGACTTTTGGGGGGTGGGAATTGGGCGTTGGGGTTTTAGAACTTTTCTTCGGGACATTTCATGGACATTGGTTGGGGTTAGGGAGGGGGGTGGGTCGGGTCTTGTGGGATAGCTTATTTTTGTTAGGGTGTAAATAATTATTTATTTTCAACTTAAACATAGCATATGTGTTTTTACTGTTTTGTGGGGGAGGCAGGGGGGAGTTAACTCAACTGTATGTTTGTTTTCCTGAAACTCAACTGACTGGTTGATTCAATTTGTCTAATCGCCCAAATTTGTAGAAAAGTGCCACTGACAGAGTTAGTAAATTCGATTGTCCTACTACTTTACTAGTACTACTGTCAGTCTCTCCTCCTACTCCATTATTCTTCCTCCCCCAAAAGGCTTATCTTACCTGTGATTCATGTTTGAGAATAGGGCTAGGCACAGGGCTGGCTGCATGGCAGATGAAATGTCATCATTGTGGTAATGGTAGTAGTAGTGGTACACACTGGCAGTAGCAGCATATGAAAAAAAAAGGAAATGAAACATTGAGTGGCCTGAGCGTAGCATTAGAACAGTACGATAGGTAGTACAGTACACAGTAAGAACATATCCTCGGATTCCTTCACCATCCTTGAAATGTATTTTCTGTTGCTTTGACATTATCCTCCCCAGCAAGTGTGTGGAATTATTGTTGTCATTTAGTCACACCTCAATGAAAACCACACAGTGCGGGGGAAGAGGGTTAGGGTTTGAAAATTGAATGGGAATGGGGGTTTTTGTGAAAGTTTTGTGGAGAGAGGAAAAAAACACAGCATGGACAAACAGCAAATGAAGAAAAACAAATCTTTGGATACGAAGATATCCATAAATCTTTTAAGGGACATAAAGGAAGTGCATGCACTACTGCATGCATGAAGTTGTTTGCTAAATGGATGGTTGGGTTACTGAAAAGTAGTACTTACTACAACTTACTAACTATGAAGAAACAATGTGACAGTACAGGGCTGCAGTAATTACGCAATTTCACTTGCCTATCTGCCCTCAGAGAGAATAAACACTTATTAGTACATTAAATTAGTTTTAAAAATAGCAAAGAAACTTATCAAATAGCTGGAGGGATGAATTTGAAGCAGAGAGCAAACAAACGTACAGAGTCACACTCATAGATCACAACAATAACATTATTTAAAAGATAAGGACAAGTGAAGAGGATACTGTAACTGTATGTTGTAGTTGTCCTGTTCAATTTGGGAAGTTGCATGCATCCAGCCATTCCTCTTATTCGCGGTACTCCTCCATTCCATCTGACGCTCCATCGATTAATCTTGGTGACCAGAGACACTGTCCACTGCCTGCCTGGCGGATGCGGAATTGCGGATCGCTAATGGTAAGCCTGAGTTAATCGTTTTTCCCATCGCACAGGGTAAAACCCGGCCTGTAATTGTTGATGGAAAAACAGGAAGTGATATTAAAACACCACGGAGAAAAAAATATAAGGTACGGTGTGTAGTGCAAAAATAACACTTTCAGTTTCAGAGGCGACAATATTACATACAAGCATCATTTCTATAGTGCGTACTTTCAAGGATAGTAATTAGCACACAGCAGGCCAGGACCATGCAGACGGTCAAGGCAGGCACCACTGAGTGAAGCAACCTGATGTAGCATACCTCTTTGACACAGACAGACCGAGCATATCTAATTGTATGCAGCAAGCCACATAGCCGCAATTTTACATGAACTGCTGTCTGGACTCTGGCATAACAACACTGCACTGGTTCGACCACTCCATACCACCACTAGATAGACATGTAGTTTTGCTATAGTTGTTGTTGACTGGTTTACCTGTTTGCCACTAATGAAATGGCCATAGTTCTTCCATAAACCGACGATGATGATCCATCCATCCCAGTGAGTGACTGTAAAGAAAAAAGATATTATGTAACTTTGATCATTAAGACTCATCATCATCATGGTATATTTGCAAACTCAGTCTACACACACAGTGAGTCCAAGGACATTTTGCATATTAAAAAATGCAACGTAGTGGCCCCTGCAGTAGAAGTAGAATTTGAATTAAACAAGGTAAAAAAACAGAGTAGACTTGAGTTACATTTAGTGTGTAAAAGATTAAATAATAACAGAAGACATATGATGATTCATTTCATGCACAACAAACAAACAGCAATTGCTTTTATCAGAGCCAGACAGCCAGTGCTGTCCACTGCATGCCATCTCATTATTCATTACCTGTTCCACTTTTTGTCCGCATTTTGTTCTTAAAGTGGAGGCCCACAGGGCAGCCTCTCGTGTCAATTTCAGAAGTAACTGTCAGCAATCAGCATATAGTCAGTAATTCCAATTCCAGTCCCACTTCTTTTGAGGGGACTCATCTACGAAGCGACAGTTTCTTCATTCTGTGTAATCCAGCCATCTGCCTTGAGGAAAATGGATAGGGGGGAGTCTGGAGGAGGAGCATGACTGAGTGGTGAACTTCAGGATTGCAGACAGTGGCACCTTCATAAAGGAAATAAGACGAAGACAGTGCTGCTGATGGATTTGTTGTGATTAGAGTTTTGTTGTTGTAAAAGTTGCAAAAGAAAGACACACAGGAGGAGGAGGAGCCAAGATGGCGATTGGAGTGTAGGCTCCCGGCTCCGTAAGCCTCCGAGCCCCGCGCTAAAATCCTGCCCATTCTCCTGTGATTGTGCTACAGCGGGGCGTCGGTGAATGCGCACTGGCATAGTTTGCGTGATCCCGATGTCTCTACCTGCCTTGTAACCCGAGAAATGCTCAAAGTTTGTCGGCGGCCCGGACACCCCTGGAGCCGGGACCTCTGCTGCGTACCACGGCCGGATGCTCATCGATCAACATCGGCCGACTGGTCCTGGGCGGGGCTGGTCCTCCGGGACGAAAATGACCACCGAGAGGAAAACAAATATACCATTTCTCTGCACGAACGTGGCTTGTCCCGATACGCTGCGTGAATACATCCGCGAGAAGGGGGCTCACTGGAAATACTGTTTGAATGCGCGACGCTGGAGGTGAGCTGTATCGACTCCATTTTCGGACTCTCCCGGTTTTCGCGGGTCGCTCCCGAATTTGCTGCTAGCCCTTAGTCGGAGAGGGGGATGACCATTGTCGGAGACAGCGCCTTGGATGTGTGCCTTGGAGGCCTTGGTGGTTCGAATTGTTGCCCGCCTGAGCTGGACTCGTCCCTGCTTCACCTCCGGTTTCCCCGCAAGATGGAAGCGTCTACTAGCTGCCTGAATGAGATGGAGTGTATTCACCTGCCTATCGAAGCGCTGTGTGATGGTGAGCGTGTCTCACCGCGTAATGCTATGGTGTTGGGACTGCAGCCTGCGCTATCCTGTATTGACGTTCTTGTTGCTCTTTGTGACCTACAGTCTGTGTGGCAGGAAGGTTCCCGAGAGCTGGGGAGAAAGCTGGACGATATTGTGCTTACACTGGGGCGACTACGATCGGACGACTCCCAGATGTGCCAGGATTTGCCTTTGCCTGCTCTTGAGGAAGATACTGTGGTTTCACATGGGTGCGGAGGGGAACGGATGATCCCGAACAGCGTTGGTGCCGGCGGACGGCTGTTTGTCTACCTCTACTACACTGGAGGACTTTTCTCATGGCTGAGGACTGTGGCTTGGACTATTGTATCGACACTATTGGCCCGGAGACGATTCTTACTACTGTTGGCTCCTGTGACTACCTCCTCTTGCCTCTCCCTTGTTCCCCTGCTATGGAATATGTGTCCTCGAGCGGAACTGGGGGTGATGGTCGTCAGCATAGAGGATTCTACTGGTGTTCGACAGCGTCCATTTTGTATTTACATGCTGCTCTTCTACCTTGCATGGCCATTTTGTTCCTTTGTGTTGGCTGGGATGGGCTCTACGCGGCTGGCATACCTCGGGGGACGCACACGAACAGGACAGGGATAAGTGATCCTTTTTCACGGTTGGTGTTTGCTTGGCTGGCGGGAGATCGGGTTGGAATGTTCCTATGGCTCGTTTCTTTGCGCAGTATGTGCTAACTCTCCCCCTTTCTTATTGTATTAATTGCCTGCTTTTGTTGACTGTTGCTCTTGGGGTGGAGGACAACAACGTGGTAAGGGAGACCGGGAGCGTGTAGGGATGATCCTCCTCCGGCTTTATATGCTCTTTTTCTTTCTCACTTCTGCATCTATATTTCGGGTACCTTTCTCGGGCGACAGACACACTGCTAGGGGGGGGTAGGCCGTAGCCTCTGCATGTGTGTAGGGTGGGGGGTTTGGGGGCGGGTTCTTGTCTTGTGCGTTTTATGTTCCTATGGGCCTTTATTTCTTTCTTTCTTCTCCTCAATCCTTTTCACTTTTTTCTTTTTCTTCTTTTGGATCTACGGGGAGGCTCGGTATGGGGTGGGTAATGACTGGCGCGAATTATGAATATGTACCTTTTATCCTGATATGCATATCACTGTGTCTTTTTCCGATTTTGTTTTACGCTGGTTTGATATCTTGTGGTATGCATTGCTCACCCTGTGCCCCCGGCGTCTTTGTGGTATCTGATCCTTCTTTGTTACTATATTTTCAATTTCGCCTTTATATAAAAATTTAAACTGAACCTTAAATTCCCCTGTATCTCAACAGTCCGATATGTCTTCAATGTAACTTTGCATGCTTGCTATTTGTATTGGTGCTACTGAGCTACCGTATAATTTGCCTATGTGCTTACGTGGACGTCGAGGCCGGCCGGAAGGTTGTAGGCCCGTAATTGTTTGAAGACATTGCACAATAAAGGTTTTAAAACAAAAAAAAAAAAGACACACAGGAGTAAAGGTGAATGAGTCAGAACGAAAAAAAAGGAAGTCCGTTTCAGGTCTAGGTGTCAGGGAAGTAGAGCTCGTCCTCAAACTCTGAATTGAGATGGGAGTAGGTCAGCTAACAGAGAAGATTTTCCGTCACCTAAGTCGGTGTCCTCTTCTTCCTGCCTGGATTCACGTATTTTGTAATCTGGTGGTATGAAGTGCTGATTCATCTTGATCATTGTTAACCTCTCCACATTTTTGGGCGAGAGGCGGGTCCTTTTTGAAGTTACAATGGCACCAGCAGCACTGAAAACACGTTCAGAAGACACGCTTGCGAGTGGGCAAGACAAATGATTTAGAGCCAGGTTGGTGATCAGTGGCCATTGACCCCTTTTCCTATACCAATACAGCAATGGGTTCTGATTAAAGAAGACCTCTGTTGGGACATCCAGATAGGCCTGCACCATCCACTCAAGGTTCTCCAGGGGTGCTCCACTTTGCGTACCATCTGTGGCCTTTGCATCAACGCTGGAACAAGCAAATCCTTCATGAGTTAGCCAATCCACTTCCGACAATATTATGGCTGGGTCTGGTGCAGGTGAGGGTGATGATACGGTTGCTGGAGTCGGTAACGGCTGTGAGGGAAAGTGACTGCCTTCGGCCACAGAAGTGGACCTTGACGTCGAATGGCCTGCTGATTCAGTAGTACTTCTGCAGGTTCCTTCAATTTCGTGCCGCTCTTTTTCGAACCGAGTAGCTGACCAAGCTAGCCAATGTTTGTACTTTGAAACATCTGCTTCATTAAAAGGAATGAATGCTTTGCTGGCCACTTCCTTTTTGTACTGTGGATCCAGAATAGTGGCACAAATGTAATGTTGTTCTGTATGTATGTTTTTTAAGCCTTTCATTGTCAACTAGGCGGGTTAATAAGCTCACAGCCAACTGATATGCGTCTTGTTTGTCAGTATCACATTTGTACGTTGAAGACACCGCCTTCAGTTTGTGCTCTAGCATGCGCAACAATGGGATAGCTTTGCCCAAAGTACAGTCCTCCCTGCTGACTTCACGCGTGAAGACCTCAAAAGGACGAAGCATGTCTGTCAGGCTTTTAACTAGGTCCCATTCCTCCAACTCTAGCCTCATGTCTTTCATAGTAGAACCCAGTGCAAAGACATACTCATTGATTACCAAGCACTGCTCAGACAGACGCTCAAGCATGTAGAAGTTTGGTTCCAACGTGTTACCACCTCCTGGATGAGTCCTCTGACTGCCAGTCTACGGTCACGTTGCATGTTCCTCAGCTGCTTCCGGGCCTTAAAAGAATGGCTGAAATGTGTGCAGATTCTTCGGCAGGTGGTCAGTAACTTGATGACTTTGTTTTTTTTTCTTTCAAGAAATCTTGAACAACAATGTTAATACTGTGCGCCTGTTGGACTTGGACTTTCTGGCAGGTTCACCCCTAAACTTTTGGCTTTTACTATGTGACTTGGTGTTAGTTATTTTTTGGCTTCTGCGCACTTTCACTGTGTCCCAGTGTAAAGTGCGTGCGCACTCTGAGTGCGTGTGGTGAGATTGACCTGCCCTCCCATAGGAATGCATGGGGAATGTATGTGTCCCTGGTAGTTCCTGATGCGTGGGGTGTGCAGACTCGAGTTTGGCATGTGCGGACTCGTGTGATTAAATGCTGTGCGATGATGTGTGCGGCGTGAATGTGACTAGTGTGGAAGTGCCACTTCTAGAAGTTGGTCTGTCTGAGTAAATTATGTGAATTGGCTGTCTGGCTTGTGATTGGCTGGAGCTGGCTGGTGTGCCAGGCTCCAGGAGTCAGGATGGGTCTGCCCCAGTGGTGAATGTTGATGGCCGGGGAGGAGTGCACCTGGGACCTCAATAGGTCTGGGCTTTCCCCACACAATGCTGGCTCCGCCCCCTGTGGTGCGTCTAATGTCCCTAGCCTGGCCAGAGAAGGAAAAGGATGGCTGAGAAAAACAAAGTGCTCCAAAACCAGCTGCGACTGGTTTTTCCCCCACCCTGCACCTAAGGACAAAGGATTTCTTAGTATAAAAAGGGGCTGTGTCCCCATGAAGGTGTTCTCTTGTACCTGACCTGAAGAGGGGGGCCTGCTGCTGCTGGGCACCAGGAGGATACCACCACTAAGGACTGCCTCCCTACCTAGAGGGCCCTGTGAGCTGGATCCTGGGCCCAGCCTTTTGCCCACCTCCTGAAGGACCTTTTGCTGTACTTTGTACCTGGACCTGGAGGGACTTGGGTGGCCTGCCAGTGCCTGGGGAGTGCTGGCCTCCCCCTAGAAAGTAGCGCATTGCGCCGCTGGTGCGGCGATCCCTTCCTAGAGGGATTCCCCGGTGTGGGGATCCCCCTTTTTGTGGCTGATTTTCACGGCAGGCGCCCACCCTGCATTTCACCGAGCCGGTTTGCCGAGTTGCGACGCGGGTGCCCACCCCGCTTATTTGCCGACTTTGTCTGTGCCTTATTACGGGTGCCCACCCCTTGATCTTGTTTAGTTATGCCCCCGGCAGGTGCCCACCCCGCCAGGGACTGTATTTTCAAATCGGGAGCCCACCCCGAGAAATCACCGCCGCAGCACCAGGGCTGAGAGCAAGCGGGGAAGCTGCCGCTGACGTCACCCGGAGAGCCGCACTGCCATTGGTTGAGGCTGCGGAAGGCTCGCCGGGCAACCCGCGTGGTGATTGGCTGCCCCAAGCAGGAGAGGAAGCCAGAAGCTTGACGAGAGGCGGAGAAGGGCTGCAGGGCCGAGGGGAGAGAGAGCTTCCCCTGCAGCCGCCGCCGAGACCAGGAGTCGCCCTAGAGAAGCCGATGAGTGGGAGGCAAGTGCTGGTGCTGACTTTGTTTGGAGCCACGAGGCTCCCGGGGGCATTGTTGTTTTCGAGTCCCCCCGCGAGGGACTCCAACGAGGGGGGCTCAGGTTATTTAGAGCCCACGCGGCTCCGGGGGCAGTTTGCTTGTTTCGAGTCCCCCGAGAGGGACTCCAACGAAGGGGCCACATTTGTTTAGGGCCCCGCGGCCCCTCCAACGACGGGGGCATTTTGCTGTGCAGCCCACGAGGCTCCCAACGTCAGGGGCATTGGTGATTTTAGAGCCTGTGCGAGGCTCCAGTATCTTGGGGGCATTTTTGTTTATTCAGAGCCTGAGAGGCTCAGGGGGCATCTTGTTTCTCAAGCCAGAGGGATCTAACGTGGTGCAGTTTCTTCACAGGGCTACTGAGAGCCCAGTCCACATTCCTTTCCCCAGCTGCCCAGCACTTAGTGGGCAGCTGCTACGTTTAGGCCCCTGGTGCATCTTCTTTGGCTGCCTGCGCGGCCCACCCTGACTTTCTGGACACAGGGCATTTCAGCCTCAGAGAGGCCAGTTGGCCTGGGGGACCGTTCTGTTGTTGGGCCCTTGCGAGGCTACATGTTTATGCACTATGTGATCTTTGCGCTATATGTGATTACTTACCCATACCTCTGAATGTGTTTTGTTGCCTCATGTACAAAGTTCTGGCCTATACCCCTAAATGTATTGTTATGCGTAGGTGGTTGTTTTTAGTACTATAGGTCCTGCTAGTGAGGTCCTGGTTCCCTGTGTGATATTTTCCTAAGGTGGTTAGAGTTGCGTAGGTGGTACTTACCTATTACCAGTGGTTACTGGTTGTGTGCTACATTGGCTAGTTTGTGCTACAGTTATTATTGTTCGGTGTTCTAAGCGCGATTCCTACAAGTATTATTATTCCTACAAAGTGCTAATTTCTAACAAGTATTCTAGTTCTAAAAGTGCTTATTCCTGACAGTGGCCCATGTGGCCCTGTCCCATGTATATAATCCCCTGTAAATTCTGCCCGTGCCTCTGGCACCTTGTAAAGTGTGTGTTTACTATCTAATCTGTTTTGTAATACAAAGGCTATTTTTACATATACCTTGTGTGGAGTTCCTTTTGTGGGGGGCCTGGGATGGAGTTGCTGGTGGGTGCGTGCGCAAATACTTAACTTACGTTGCCCCGGGATCAGCCTTACTGCTCGTGTCACGTTGTCAAGGGGGTGAGCAGGGGTTATCTTTGGAGTGTAACTTCCTTGCCCTAACTAGAGTGGTGGTTTCAGCATGACTTTGGCGCAAGCCTCAGCCAACCAGAAGTCCCATTTCTAACAGCGCCAAACACTGCACTCTGAAATAGCCACCATCATTCATGGCCCTAACTATATTACTGCCATTATCCGTGGAAACATAACCAATCATGCGGTTTCTTGGATGCAGCCATTCAAAGACCTTACTGTTAAACTCCTCCAAAATGTTTAATGCAGTATGAGATTTCTCCATGGCAAACTTGGCTACTGTAGCATGTTTCCGACAAGCTTGAAAAACTGTGTCACTGTCAACACCTGCATATAACTTGTCTCTAACCCCTGCAAAAGAAACCCAGTGTGCATTGATGCACATGTAATAAAGGGCTTGGCAACTGGTCCACATGTCTGTTGTCAGGTGGATAGCGTGAACAGCACTCTTCTGCAAAGCTTCCCCAATCACCTCCAGCACATCATGATGTAGTGCTGGAACTGCAACTCTGGCAAAATAGGACCGGCTAGGAACCATCCATTTAGGGCAGACTGTTGCCACAAATTGTAGAAAACCCACCCCTTCCACGAAAGAAAAAGGGAAAAGGTCCAGCGCTAACATTTTAGCCAGCATTGCATTATAAAGACGTGCCGTTGGGTGGTTGCGTTCAAATGGCGCCTCCGACCAAAACATGCTTTTAATGGTGGTCTGGACCGTTTTCATACTTGATGATGATGATCCAGACTTCTTCAACCCAGTTAGGCTCATTGATGTAGTTTTTCGCATTGGTGTCTCTCCCAGACTCTTAAGTGTGCCTCATAGATGTTGCTGGGGTAGAGAGTGTGTCGGCGCTACCACTGCAGTGCTACTGCCAGGGGTACTGTGTGTACCAGAAAAAATGTCTGTCGCTTCTTCACCTCCCCCCTGCACGATCAGCCCCTCGTCATCATCAGATACAATATCAATGGATACATTTGGATTTGTTGTACTTTTGGCTTCCTGGATCTTACTTAGGTGCGCGTCCCATTGGATAGTGTGGTGTTTTTGGAGATGACCTCTCTGGCCTCCGGTACCATAGTTGGTACCAAGCTTTCCCCGACTAAGTACAGTTTTACAAATCGAACAAACAACTAGGTTTTCCGCCTTTTTGCTAATACTAAAGAAGCGATACAAAAGGGGATGATGATCGATTAAACCCAGATCAGTTGACTGGGGGTGAGTGTTTGATTTACTCAAACGCTCCGTTCATCATCCCCTTTTGTATCGCTTTGTTCGCCCTAAGTGTGGCAGGGTATGCTCAGACGTGAGTCCCTTGCTCACTTGGCCACTGGATTCAAGATAGCCTGGCTGATGAGGATTATGAATCCGAAACCGGTCCCAGGATGCTTGTTTCCGGTCCAGGGAAGACATGGCTTGGCAGTTCGGGCTGGACTGTTCCCATGAGGCACAGGGTCAGACTGATTTGCATATGGCCATGTCTGAACTGGGGTGGCAGAGTGAGCTAAAGAATGATGATGGATTAAACCCAGATCAGTTGACTGGGGGAGAGTGTTTGATTTATGCAAACGCTCCGTTCATCATCCCCTTTTGTATCGCTTTGTTCGCCCTAAGTGTGGCAGGGTATGCTCAGACGTGAGTCCCTTGCTCACTTGGCCACTGGATTCAAGATAGCCTGGCTGATGAGGATTATGAATCCGAAACCGGTCCCAGGATGCTTGTTTCCGGTCCAGGGAAGACATGGCTTGGCAGTTCGGGCTGGACTGTTCCCATGAGGCACAGGGTCAGACTGATTTGCATATGGCCATGTCTGAACTGGGGTGGCCGAGTGAACTAAAGAATGATGATGGATTAAACCCAGATCAGTTGACTGGGGGTGAGTGTTTGATTTACTCAAACGCTCTGTTCATCATCCCCTTTTGTATCGCTTAATACTAAAGAAGTCCCAAACTGGGGAGTTGAGATTTCTGGTGGTGGTGGTGGTGGAGATGCTACTTAAAATGCCAGATGAAGTGGAGGATGGGCGTGGCCGAATTTGACCCTGTTGTGCACTTATAGTTACAGCACCACTACTTAAGGTAACGGAGGTAGAGCTGGATGGAGGTCCCTACCGGCCCTTCTGAAGAGAACATATGGCAGCTGTAGGTCGTGTTGGTGTAGTGGTTACCTGTGTTGGTGGTGGTACCAGTGCCACAACGCCCACATCCCGTTCAGCAGTAATTCGGGATAGGGTAAAAATGTTTGTCTGCTGCATGCCCGTAGGGGCTGGAGTGACGACTGTGATGACTGGGTCGTCATCGTCAGACTCTTCATCAGCAGCAGAATACACCACTTCTACTTCTTGTTCGTCGTCATCACCCATAATTGAAAGCCTTGCGGGAACCTTACTTTTAGGCTTAGCTACCTTTGTGGGCTCATGCCGTGCTTCCCTCTCGAGGTGCATTGGTGGGTTCCAATCCTGGTCTAAATCATCAGAATGAAGGGGGCTTGAAGAAGAACTTGTACTAGCCCTCCTTGACCTTTTTCTTGCTGGGGATCTGGAAGACAATGGTTCATCGGGAGGAGTGTCTTGTTCGGATGATACCTCCACTTGAATCTCGATTTCCTGGTGTGTCCCTACTTCTGGAGAAACAAGCATTGTGGGCAGTTGTGCCTCTCCATTCGCCTCTCCATGCGCCTCTACTTGCGCCTCTACTTGCACCTCTCCATGCGCCTCTACTTGCGCCATTCCTTGCGCCACTCCTTGCGCCTCTCCTTGTTGCACCTGTGGTTGCGGCTGTGGTTGAACACTCGTCAGATGAGTTACACCCTGCGTTGATTGGATGCTACTTTCTTGTGATGAGTCAACGCCAACATCACTGGTCGATGGTGATTGAGCAATGAAAGTGGCTGCCTCTGCGGCACTCATTGGCTTGGGCCTAACTTGGCGTGGTGGCACTGAGACTAATGAAGCTGAGGTGCTGCTCCCAGCTTGGTCCCCGGCGGACACCGCTGCTGCAGGTGTAGTTTTTTTTCTCCCAAAAAAAGTGTCTGTGGGCACACCAGTCTCCTTGGTAAGTGGCGCCACTTGCTTCTTCTGCTCCTTCTTACTGGCAGTGGCACTGGCAACTTTCTTGGTAGAGGAGCTACGGCCACCTTTCTTTGGGCCCATCTTCTTCAGATGTCAGAACAGCAGGCCGCAGTTGCACGAGTTGCAGAGTTGTCTGTGGCCACACGTGACGTCACGTGACGTTGTGCTGCACATACCGCAGCAGGACTTCTACCTGGCACTGATGATGAACGAGGAGGACGATCTGTGGTTCTCTTTGTGCACCTAAAAGCAAAGGAAGCCAGAGGAACATCAGTTAAATAAATGTTGCATATGTTGTGCTCCAATTAATATTTGCAACTAGGCATTTATTATTATTACAGCACTCCCAAAAACAGAAAGACCAAAAATAAAAATTGCAATTATTTCTAATCAAAAATGGATGTTTACATTAATAGAAGAGAGACCAGACCACACAGAGAGAGTTGCTTGTTTCATGCACCACTGAGTACCCCTGGGCATAATGGGTGAAAGCAAGGCAGACTGGGTGCAGGCCTATGGCACAAAGCACACTGCCTGGCTTCAAAATGGCCCCCACCCACGTGGCCAGGCCCTGCCTGAACCAAGCCTCAAAATGGCCCCCACCCACATGGCCAGGCCCCAACAACACCCCAAAAAATCGAAAAACACACAAAAATCACCACAACCCAATGCCATCCATGCCCTTAATGATGTTTAAAATCAAGAGACCCTACAGAAAGACTTGGTCCATGCACCACTGAGTACCCCTGGGTATAATGGGTGAAAGCAAGGCAGACTGGGTGCAGGCCTATGGCACAAAGCACACTGCCTGGCTTCAAAATGGCCCCTTGGCCCCCACCAACATGGCCAGGCCCTGCCTGGACCAGGCCTCAAAATGGCCCCCACCCACATGGCCAGGCCCCAACAACACCCCAAAAAATCGAAAAACACACAAAACTCACCACAATCCAATGCCATCCATGCCCTAAATGATGTTTAAATTCAAGAGACCCCACAGAAAGACTTGGTCCATGCACCACTGAATACCCCTGGGCATAATGGGTGAAAGCAAGGCAGATTGGGTGCAGGCCTATGGCACAAAGCACACTGCCTGGCTTCAAAATGGCCCCTTGACCCCCACCCACATGGCCAGGCCCTGCCTGAACCAGGCCTCAAAATGGCCCCCACCCACAATGTCCCGGCCCCAACAACACCCCAAAAAATTGTAAAACACACAAAAATCACCACAATCCAATGCCATCCATGCCCTAAATGATGTTTAAATTCAAGAGACCCCACAGAAAGACTTGGTCCATGCACCACTGAGTGACTACCCCATGGCCTACTGGCTAGTGTGGCTTGACACGCACCCCAACATTTAAAAAAAAAAATCCACATATAACAGTGAGCTATTTAATTCCATGATATACATGATATTTAAATTTAAGTTCAACAAAACTCACAGAAACAGTTGTATCCCTGACTAACCCTGGGCCTACTGGATACTGTGCCTATCCTATCCACAATATATATTTTTTTAAGTTTTGAAAAAGTTTAAAAATTGTAGTTGCAGCAACTGCAATGCCCCAAACAAACGATACCAACTTACTTGTAAAATCTCAACTCCAAAAGTGATCCAAACAAAAAGTCCTCAAATACAAATATCCAGCAGCAGCCACAAAGAGTAATCCGTCAAGCTCCAGATCCAAATGAAAAGTGACCATGACATGGACAAAGCACTGGGAGGAGCCTGCTGAACAGGAACAGGAAGTTGGACAATCTGGGGCACTTCCTTCCTCCCACCCCCCAAAAATTGACTCCTTGCACAAAAAAAGTGCAGCCAAATGTCAATCTGAGGAGTTATTCTGATCCAAATCATAATTTTCAGAAGGTTTATGCTGCCTGCGGTAGATTTCTTGTGCAGAATTGCAATTTTTGCAAGTTCGGGAAAGCGAGCTGTTCAAATCTCCCGCTGGAAGTCAGCTGCGCGTCGCATCTACGTGTTCGCAATTGTTTACTCCCGCGATGCGTGTTCGCGGGCCCTTATGACTTAGTCGTGTTCTCAAACTCTCGCAGTGCAAGATGGCAGGCTGCTATGAGGTACTCGCGGTCGAAAGTCTTGCGTGATCACGCAGCTAGATCGGCGAACTCAGAATCACGATAAGTCAACGCTGCGCGCGCGATATTGTATTTTTGAAGCGCGGCCAAGCAAAAAAATCCACCAGCTTGCGAATTGCGCATTTTTTTACAAATTTGTGCGATTCGCGGAACGCAAAATTGCCAAAAGTAAGCAAATTCCGCGAGCGGAACGGATTTTCAGCCCACGCTTAATTTCAATAAAAAAAGATGCAAAACGGGAAACTCCAGTATTAAGCATAACATGTATTTGACATTTTTTAAATGTAAGACTTACCTCTGCTCTCGGAATCTCTGCTCACTCCCCAGGTGTCCTTCTTATCACCCTCTGAAGTCTGTCAGCCCTACTCCGGAAATAGCACGGATGTGGCACAGATAAGGTTGTTGCCCCAGATTGGCTGGTGTGTGTTTTCTTATGGAGGTGTCACCCAGCAACAGGCTGCTGTCCACATCTGTCCTAGTACTGGTGGGTTTATGTCACAGGGTGGGCGGTTGTTATACATTGGTTCTGATCCTGCAGTGGTCCGGTTCAGAACAAGGATGGGCGGATTCTCGGGTGGTGGAGGTTCCTCTATTGTGGCGGTTAACTAGATTACCAGGCTCGGGTTCAGCACTTCTCTCATTCTGTCCCAGGCTCGGCTAGTCTTGGTCGGTGTGTGGTAGCGTCCTCCAGATCTACGCGGACCCCGGAAATGTAACAGGCTGGTGTCTGGGTCAAGGCAGTGCCCCCTACGGGTGGCCGCCCCCAGCCCCCCTGGAAGTTGCGGTGCAGTTCGGGCTGTCTCCTCTTGCAGGAGCAGGCAAGGATTATTCTATCCGCGTGTGAAAGGAAGGAGCCACTTGACGTAAAATAAAGGAACGAGTGCGCACCCCTCCCGGCTCTCCTAAGTGCCCTCCCTCTCCGCACACACCACCCTCGCTCGGATTGATGAAAAAGAAACAAAAAATAAAAAATAAAAATATTATATCAAATTAGCTCTTCCCCACCCAAAACCCCTATTTCCCTGGCATCATAAAAACATGAGCAATAAACACTTGCGAAGTAACGGTATTTGCGAAGCAATAACTTCGTAGTAAAAGCTTGCAAAGTAATGGTTTACGAAATAATGAGTCCTATTCCTGGATAGGTGCTCCCTTTTTCAATTGGCAGAAGCCCAAGACAATCCAACTGCTCTGTCTGCTCTGGTAATTTTCCTTTCATCAACTTGCCCTTCACCTTCTGTGGGACTGGTCTGTGTCGGGCATGCTGACAAACAGGATATCTCAAAATCCCAGTTTTAGTCGCATCTAGGGGAATGTGTATCCCTCCATTCTCTGTCGACCTGCTAGTAATCTGTTCTCCAAAGTGGCTGCACTTCTGATATGCCCACTTCGCAATCCCAACCAGGTCAGAATCCTGCGTTGCCACTTTGGCCTCTGAAATCTTAGCTTTTTCATCTGTGAGGGAATTAAACCAGCAGAAATACCTTGAATATGAATCACAAGAACTGCTGTGCACGCAGAAGTAAGGCAAAGTCAGAAAACCAGATGACACGAGGGCATGTCAAAGCCAATAGAAAGCATCCATAATTAACAAGCAAGGGACAGTCATGTCAAAGCTAATAGTAAGCATGTATAATATAAATGTACTGTTCTACTCTGTGACAGCTCTCACTAAAAGACAACAAGATTACAAGACAGAAGAGAAGCAGGCATATGCAGGACTGTCTCATAAATCCAGGCTAGGGTAAAATAACACACTAAAGTTAGTTAAAATGGTGGTAGTTGAAGGTCACCATAGCGTGCCAAATCACAAGAGCTGCTCTTTCACTACAACAGGTCACCTAGGCCAAAACAAGGCTTGCGACAGGCTTGTCCCTCACTTTCATTGGCCACACATGTCAGTGGACACAAAGGAGTTTTGTCGCCCCTTTATCACCTGTCAAGCCAGTGGTAAGGCAGGTGGTACTACAAAGGCCCCCCTGATAGCACTACCTATGGTAGGGGTTCCCTTTGAGAGGGTTGGGATTGACATTGTTGGTCCCATGGATCCTCAAACTGCATCTGGGCACAGATTTATACTGGTGATGGTGGACCATGCCACTAGGTATCCAGAGGCAATTCCCCTTAGAACTACCACAGCTCCTGTTGTGGCTAGAGCCCTCCTGGTAATCTTTTCTAGGGTGGGTTTTCCTAAGGAGATAGTATCAGACAGAGATGCAAACGTCATGTCTAGTTACTTGACTGCTATGTGGAAGAAGTGTGGAATAAATTACAAATGTACCACCCTTTATCACCCACAATGCAATGGGTTAGTTGAAAGGTTCAACAAACCCCTCAAAGGCATGATTAAAGGTCTGAAAAGCTCCGGCGTAGATGGGACATACTTTTGCCCTGCCTTCTCTTTGCCTACAGAGAGGTTCCTCCGAAGGGGGGTTGGTTAAAGCACTTTTGAACTTCTGTTTGGACATCCAGTTAGGGGTTCTTAAGTTACCTCTCAAACCCCCTTAACAGGATATTGTGGACTATGTACTTGGTCTCCGCTCCCGGATGGCGGAGTACATGAAGAAGGCAACCAAAAACCTTGAGGCTAGCCAGGAATTGCAAAAGGTCTGGCATGACCAAAAGGTTGTGCTGACTGTTTATGAGCCAGTACAGAAAGTATGGGTGTTGGAGCCTGTGGCCCCAGCAGCCCTCCAAGACAAGTGGAGTGGCCCTCATACAGTTGTTCAGCAGAAGGGAGAGGTTACCTACCTGGCGGACCTTGGAACTCCCAGGAGCCCCCATAGGGTGCTCCATGTGAACAGGCTCAAACCATATGTTGACAGGGCAGACATGGGCTTGCTCAGGGCTACTGATGAGTGGTATGAGGTATGAGGTATGAGGTAGGAGGAAAAGATTGATTCACTTCCTGACCTACTCTCACAGAACCCTGATGATGGTTCAGTCAAAGGTTTAGCCTTGGCAGGCAGCCTCACTGACCAGCAGCAAACTGATTGCATAAAAGTTCTGAATCAGTTCAGACATATGTTCTCGGTCAGAGGGTCGGGGTCAGCCAGTAGCTTTTATTAGCAGAAGGCAGAGCCCCAGAGAGAAACGTTGGTCAGCTATTGAGAGGTAAGCCTTTGCTGTGGTTTGGGCTCTAAAGAAGCTGAGGCCATACTTGTTTGGCACTCACTTCATTTTTCAGACAGACCATACGCCCCTCTTATGACTAAAACAGATGAAGGGTAAAAACCCCAAACTTTTGAGGTGGTCCATTTCCCCACAGCGGATGGACTATACAGTGCAACATAGACCTGGGAGTAACCATGCCAATGCAGATGGACTCTCCAGATAGTTCCACTTAGAACATGAAGACTCAACTGGTCAAGATTAGTTTAATGTCCTTACGTTTGGGGGGGGGTGTAGGAAAGTAGGATCTGCTTCTCATGGTTACCCCCACTTTTTGCTGATGTATCACTGTTTACTACTTAGACTGACTAGGATCCTGCTATCTAGGACCCCGGTCAAGCTGCTTTTTCCTTTAAATTGATTGCATGTACTTTAGGTACACTCCAGATTGGATTCTGGGGCACCCTTATAAGTCCCTAGTATATGGTATACTGTGCACCCAGGGCATAGGTACCACAGAGGCCTCTCAGGGGCTGCAACATGTATTGTGCCACCCCTGAGAGACCATTCAAACTGACACCACAGGCCTGCTACTGCAGCCTGTGTAAGGTGGTGCATGCATCCCTTACTTAGGTGTAGGTTATATCTATTCTAAATCTCTGCACATATAAACCTGTCAGTCAACCCTGTGGCAGGCCTTATCAATCCTGAAGGCAGGGTGCTGGGTTTTATGTGAGAGGGTGCACTTGCATGAGCAGAGCCCCTCTGCAGCCTTCAGAACCTTTATTCCGGGGTTGTTTGTGATGCACCCAACTATATATATTTAAGTGCTTTATAACCACGCGGTAAATGCTAACTTAAAAACGTCTGCTTAGAAACATGTTGTGTTTGGTGTCAAACACCTTGGAATCATACGTCCACACCAGTAACTGGTGTGATAGGTATGATTCCACCCTTCTAGAGGAACTTATGTGAAACACCCCTAAACCCGGTACAGCTTTCTCAACCCTAGCATCACAAAATGGATGCGGCCAGCCACAGACACGAGTCTGCCCTCCTGCTGCTGAGCCAAGCTTGAGCAAGGGAAGGCTTGACAATAGGTTTCCTGTCACATTGAGGTGTGCCCACCTCCCAGACAGGATTTAGTATATTGGGGCTGGGTGGGTGCACTCAAAGTGCTTTAAAGCCAGCACTGGGGGCACATTTGGTGTCCCTGTGTATAGTCCAGTTCAAACCGGTTGCAGGAGCCATTGGCTCCTGCTCCGGCGCGAAACTGAACAAAAGACATGGGTGTTGCCACCCCTCTGTCCTGACCCTCCCATAGGTGGATCCCCTGAGTTTGTCCCACCCCTTCATTGGGTATAAAGTAGGTACCCCTGACTACAGGACTTTAGATTGACCTGGATGAAACTCTGCTGTAAAATCCCAGAACTTCAACTATCTTCATGTTGTTGGATGACCCAAGAATCTGCCTTGGAGTAAAGGAGTTACTCCCCTGCAAGGCAGGCACCAAAGACGCATCTATCCGGTTTGCAACTACGCAGCTCCTGAAGGACTCTGAAGACTTTGCAACACAGGAGGTGGGTTTCCAAGCTTCCCCGAGGCCGATTGTTGCTCCCAGCAAACCTGAGATCCAAAGCCCTCGTGGGGACCATGCAACCCGAACCCCTGGACACCGTGACCATTTGCAGCAGCATATGCTTTGTGGCGATCCCTGAGGCTGAGCTTTGGGCTACTTGTAGTCCAGACCCCGAGCAGTGATTCCACCAAAGCTTACTGGCCTACACTCCACGAGTGACCCTTGGGCTGGTATTTAGTGATTCCTCTTGAGGTCCCTTCGCGATCCCTTGTCTGTCGACTTGTGGGTCCCGGAGAAGGGTACTGTAACTTTGAACGGGCTTACTTGATTGCTCCAGACGTGCCCTGACTCTCCTTCGCCTGGGGAGTCACCAGGACCTTGCTGGTCCACACAGAAGCCTTTTTACTCTCACTGCAAAGGTTGCTGTTGCCAAGGCTTGTTGGGCTCCGATCCGGACACCGATCTCCCAGCACTCGACATCCTTCGTGGGACTGCTTGCCTGCAGACTCTGGTCATCGTCGACTTCTCCTGGTCCCCATGGCAGGGAGTTAAGCTTCACCTCATTGCACCTGAAACACCCGACATTGGTGGGCATTGGTCTACCGTGACCCAGACTCTGTCCCCTATGCTTTCATGTTCTTCACAGCTCTGAACCAGGCTTGGATCACACCAGACACCATTCCTTTCCACAGCAGCAGCACTTTGCAGCAACTCGCCATTGAAAACAGCGACGATTCCCGACACCATTTGACACCTATGCACCCGGCTTCCCTGGGTGAGGTAACACGAGTACTCCGGTGCTCACATGGGTGCTAGCCTTAGAACCTTTTAAGTCTAAAAGGGTTTGCTCCAAGTACTCACCGAATTGCCCTTAATCTTTCCGCGGCTTTCCCATAGGATTGTATGCTCGCAGCTGTGTTCTCACACTGCACGTGTCCCCTTTGTCACTACCATGGGTGGTTCCTTGGCGTCCCAGCGATTCTACGTGCTCTAACCACTGTGTCTAGTCAAGTTGTGGCTCTTATACCACTTACTCAATATATGGTTTGGTCCCCCCCCCCCCCCCCCCCCCCCCGGGCCCATTGTATATTGTGCTATTTACTTGCGTTCTAGTGTGTTGATATTGTGTATCTTGCTGTCTAATCTCATTAAGAGGTTAATAGAGAGTGTTTAGTAATAAATACATGTATTTTATATATATACCTGGTGTGGTTCTCCTTTCGTTTGGTCATTCAAGAGGTTATAATCTGGTAAACCAAGCTGCTTTAAACTCCTTCAAGACTTCGCCTGAAGGCTGCTCTCCATAGCTGCTACTAGGATAGCTTTCAATAAAGGTTGTCTTAAACCTATTATTCATCAATAAGGGTTGTTTGGACTGTTGCAAGGTGCCCACTATAACTAGTGGACAGCATATACCAGGCCACTTTCTCACTTTGGTGTGCAGCGTTTGGATTCAAGCTTGCTATTGCTTTACCAGATAATCTCATTGAGTGACTAACTGAAAACCACTATAGGTACATAGGTACATATAAAACAAATCTAGAATAAAGTAAGTTCTACTGAACTTAGAGTTGGGTAAGTCAAGGGTCTAGCACACCCTTTCTCCAACTCAAGAGAGAGTTTAGTAGTCCCAAGGTTAGGTAGGTGCCTACACCACATAACACTAGTATGTCTTCAAGGGCAACTTCTCACATCGTGGACCCCATGTCAGGAGGTTCTTCGCCTCTGGACATGGCTGGAACATCAAGGCATTTCCTTGGTGGTTGAACACCTGGCAGGTTCTCTGAATGCCAGTGCGGGTGAACTCAGCCGCAGGTGCATGATGGATCACGAATGGCTTCACTCAGAGGTGGTGCAAGTTCTCTTTCAACAGTGGAGAGAACCTTGGTTAGATCTATTCGCCACTGAAGAGAACCCGCAATGTCAGCAATTCCGCGCTTTGGAATTTCCAAGGCGGCACTCGCTCAGCGACGCTTTCCGTCGCGAGTGGAGTTGCGGTCTGTTGTATGCCTTATGGGCTATACCACTTCTGCCAAGAGTGCTGAAGATCAGGCGTGACCGGACCCAAGTCATTCTTGTGGCTCTGGGCTGAGCACGAAGAGTCTGGTATCCCGAGCTGCTCAACAAGGCCATCGATCCTCCTATTCGACTGCCTCTCCGGGAGGATCTTCTGTCGCAGCAGCAGGGGATGGTCCTCCACCCGAACCTGTCCAGTCTCCACCTCCTTGCGTGGAGATTGAGCGGTGGCAGTTTACATCTTTCAACATGCCTCCTAAAGTTTGTGACGTAATCTTGGCAGCCAGGCGTCCCTCCACAAAGACTGTTACGCCTGCAGGTGGAACAAATTTGTGGCATGGTGCACAACAAAGGCTGTGGAATCCCCTTTCTGCCCCTCTTTCAGAAGTACTCTTGTTCCTTCTCTCTTTAGCCCAGCAGGGCTCTGCTCTGGGCACTGTCAAGGGCTACCTTTCTGCCATCTCTGCTTTCCTTCGGCTGCCAGATCAGCCTTCTCTTTTCAAGTCAGCGGTAGTTAACCGTTTCTTGAAAGGCTTAACGCATCTTTTTCCTCCAATTCCATTCGTTATGCCTCGGAGGGACTTGAATCTTGTACTAACTTATTTGATGAGCCGCTCAGAATTGACCTTTACTCTCTTAACTCTTATGACTGCTTTCCTGGTAGCCATCGCTTCCGCTAGAAGGGTGAGTGAGCTCCAGGCACTTTCTTCCAAACCTCCTTTCTTGTCTGTTCATCCGGACAAGGTGGTTCTCAGGACCCATCCATCCTTTCTTCCTAAGGTGGTCACTGCCTTCCACATCGGGCAGACCATTACTTTGCCCACCTTCTTTCCACATCCTTCAAAGGAAGATGAGAGGATCCACCGTCTGAACCCAAAGCTTGCGTTCTCCTTCTATCTGGATTGCACAAAACAGTTCCGGGTGGATGATCAACTTTTTGTTGGCTACGTTGGTGCAAAGAAGGGTTGGGCCATACACAAATGCACCATTTCTCGATGGATTGAGTTGTGTATTAATGCTTTTTACTCTCTTGCTAAAAAAGGAGCCTCCAGTTGGGCTACGCGCTCACTCCAGGGAGACGGCAGCCTCTACTGCCTTGGGAAGAGGAGTGCCTCTGAATGACATCTGTCAGGCGGCCACGTTGGCATCGCTGCACACGTTCACCAAACACTACTGCCTGTACAGCCAAGTCCAGCGAGACGACTTCTTTGACCGTTCTGTTCTCCGTGACTTTCTGGTGTGATCTTGGTTCGCAGACCCACCACCGGGGTTGGTATTGCTGGGGTATCTAGTCTAAGGTAAGGCATCTATAACTAATGGTTTCTTTCAGATGCCCAAGTTACCTTCGGTCACGATATATCTGTAAGAAACATTAGTTAGTTATAGATTCCTTACCGCCCCACCCATCCTCCCCGTTCTGCGAACTTATTTCTAGGGTTAAGGACATCCTTTCAGGGCCCTAGTTTTGTGCACCGTTGCTCAGTGTCTTGCATGGCTCTGCGTTTCTGGCGCAGAAAGTTGTATACAGAACTGACATTAGCACGAGAGCGTGGCATCTAAGTAGCTGCCACGACGTCATCCCGTTGACCCCGACGACGATCGTGGAGCCGACCGACGCCACCTTCCGACGCGCAGAGTTACTGCTGACGAACAATCTTCCTGGGTCCAGTCTGACGCCTGGGGGTAATTCTAAGGTAAGGAATCTATAACTAACTAATGTCTCTTACAGATATATCATTACCGAAGGTAAGTAACTTGTGCTTCTAGATGTTTTTATGGTTTATGTCTCCTCCGTCGTGTTTGGGCTATTGTGCGGGAATGATATTTTGAGGGCGAGGCAAGACACCGTTCCAACCTGGTCTGTCGGTTTCTCCATGCTTCCACGTCATGCTCAGTTTGCTCCCACCGATTTTCTTGGGTGACAGCATTTACTTGCTCACCCCACACTGCCTACCCTTTGATTCATGCCCATCATAATTGCTCAGAATTTACTTGGCTCCCCTCAGATTCACATCTCTGTTGTTCCGTCCCGTAAACATGACACTGTTTCTATACAACAGACACACCTATATTGTTTTCCAATACTGTGAAATAAAACATATAACCTTCTATGATCAAAATCAACACAATAACACACAACACCAGTGCTTCATTAAAGTTACAGGATGATACGTTCAGGCCTGCACATAAATTCATATCTAAGTTGTCAGAATAAGAAAGATTGAAGAACCATTGCCTAAGGAGGAGCACACAAGACTACCATTCTCCTGTGAATTTACGGTTGAGCCTATTTTGTCACTGCCTGGGTCACTTTCAGAGCTGATCAGGAGCCTTCCACCATGTTTTGTAAGAATGAAAGAACCCACTTCTTCAAATGTTGTATTCTGAGCACAATAGGGTTAATATGTTAATTTATTTCAGCAGTCTGGCCAATCCCAAACCAGACTTGTAGTTTCTTCCATTCAGTGGAGCCACCTGCATTTTCTATTTAGTCGTTAACTGTTGGGATGGAAATGCCCTCTGCATGGTGTACGGTTGTGTTCCACTGCCCTCACTGCCATAGTGTGAGCATTTGGTATGCTGGTTTTTGATTTTGGCCCCAGCCTCTTGCTGATCTAGTGTGTGCCCCGTGGTGGCCTAGTCCTTTCACTTGACATGAGGGAGCTTCTGGACCTGGAGGGGCACACATAGTGTGCCCTCTTTTGTTTGACAGTGGACTACCATCCCTGTGACATGTTTAGCATGTAGAGCTGTGGTGGCAGCCTAGCCTGTTTTGTTTCAGTGGGCGTGACCAGATTCTTTTAACTATTTCTTTGTCATAGAGGCCTACAGGCGCACTTGTCTAAAGTTCTATGCAATACCACAAGTCATAACGCTATGATAACAGTGTATGTTATGCATGTGTGTACTCTTAGTGATTCATGCATTACGCATATGCGTGAACCACAGTAATGAAGGCCTTTGGGTTCCATTTTGCACACAATGGAGGTCAGGTTATTTTTCCCAGACTGTGAAGTTGTATTGTCGACTTTCTTGAAGCTGGAGGGAAGAAACCTAGACACTGATGTCGGGAAAGAGTTCCCTTTAGGAATTTGATTAAGTCCTTTTGCTTTGAGAGGCTGCTTAATAGTCATCCTGATTACTGCCGTTTGGTAGATAGTCAAAGTGAAGGGTAAGACTGACGTGTCAGTTGTTCACAGTGTGAACGATCCCTCAGGAGAGGTCAACCTTTTGCCTCTTTCCTGATGACTGTTCAGTCTGTCTGTTGATGAGCTAAGTGCAGAAATCCCACACCTCTTTGTCCAGCTGTAGACTACTATGCTGTCCAGAGCGCCACTCTACACAAAAGCTATGTCTGGAAGGCAGACTGGCAAGGACACAAGAGAGAAGAAGCAACACAAACCAGTTCTCGAGAGTGCAGACAGAGAATTCACATCCCCTGAATGCTTTGACAATATCAGTTTCAGTTTTTAAAGTCTTTATTTCGAAGTTGTTCTTCATAAAAGACATCGCATACACAAAAATATTTCAACATTAAAATATCATTCAAGAGTTTCTAAAAAAGATTTTCCTTATCAAAGGCTAAAAACCACAGAGTAGAATTTGTATACATTGTATAACGATTATCCACAAAAACAATTTTAACAATATCAAATACAATTTACACATTACACAATGGCTAGCCCAAAATAAAGTAAATCATCACTAGTTTAAAAAGAAAACAGGCAGATAAAACAAACATTTTGTCCTATTTCAAATTCAGTTGATTTCGGTTTGTTTCATTGGGCTAACAATAAACACTGTTAATTAACTTCTTTAATGCTCCTTGCACGAATGAGCCAAGCCCATCCAAGATATTTTGCCATACCAATGGACACCCACTCTGCTGTGTTTGTTCTTAATATGTATATTGCTTCTTTACACACCCGTACATTAGTTCGACGGCAGATTGGTTTAAGCCATTTCTGGCGGGGTGCACGATATGCAGGACATTCGAATAGGAAGTGGCTCAGTGATTCGTTAAGTCCTATACAGAAGGGACAATGCAGAATTAAACTGTTTTGCCATTTGTTGGTAAATTCTCTAATTGGTATAGAACCTACTCTAAATTGATGATAGAGTTTCCTATCTAGGCATTTGGTGATGTTATCCCAATATGTCTCATTTTGGGAAACTACTTTATGGAGCAGGAAAGTACCAGTTAGAGAGGAACTAGCTGAAAGCAAAACCATATCTTCTTTAACGACTGCCCAAAACAACAGTTTAAAATCCTTCTTTGATGGGAAGGTCTGGTTACCTGGATCAGACCAATGTAGATGGAGGCCCATCCTAAAAAGTGTTGCTTTAACAGATTTAAACCAGGGTATATGCCCTTAGCCAAATGACGATTGAACGTCAAGAAGCTCATTAGCGAACATTGACAATTCTGGGGTAGACCAAATTCTTCTCCATAATGCAACCATTCTAAATAGAGCTTGATTTTAAGTGATTGGCAGCCCATATCAAACATTAGGGGGATTGCAGGTGTTGAGGGCGGCAAACCTACCAGGCTACGAAAAAACTTGTTCTGGATTTTATCCAGTGGGGCAAGATCGACATGACCCCAAAGGTCTGAGCCATAAAGAATGGCTGAACTAATTTTAGCCTTGTAGATTTTCGTTGCCGGTAGTACTCTTTTCGTGAGGGAACAGCGCTGTTCTTTTACAAGACACCCCGATAACCTGGCTAGTTTAAGGCACATGGCCTCAATCTGTTCTTTCCAACGCAGTCTATAATCAATAGACACACCTAGGTAAGTCATTACCCCTACTTGCTCCAATGTTACATCATTCATGGTTACATGGCCCTTACGTGGTTTACGCTTTGTGAAGACCATAAACTTAGTTTTCGAGACGTTAATCTCTAGGTCGTTTAGGATACAGAACTCCGTAAATTTGTTAATGGCAGTTTGTAACCCCACCTGAGTTTTGGCCAAAATCAAGGTGTCGTCAGCAAATATTAAAAGCGGGAATTTAGTCCCTCCCAATACAGGGGCATCAGTTGGAGTGGACGAAAGAAACTGCACTACCTGATTAATAAAGAGTAAGAATAGGGATGGTGCCAAAACACACCCTTGTCTGACTCCCCGCGTTACAGGAAAGGAGTCATTTACCTGGCATTGGGTTCCCCATCTTACTCTAGCAAAATTTTGTTTATGTAACCTAATTGTTAATTCTAGTAATTCAGGAGGCATTCCCATTTTGCTTAGTGCCAGCCACATCTTGTCTCTAGGGACCAGATCGAACGCAGATTTCAAATCTACGAACGCTGCGTATAATGTACCTTCTCCTAGATGCACTATCTTCCAGTAGATCATAGTAAATCTTAATACCTGGTCAATAGTGCTTGTATTGGCTCTAAAGCCTGCCTGTAGCGGGGACAAGATATTTTCATCCCTCACCCATATCTGAATTCTGCCTAACAACATTCTGGCCATTACTTTTTGAAGAGCATCGATAAGGCTAATAGGGCGCTAGTTCGCCGCACTAGACTTATCTCCTTTTTTATACACTGGTAGGATCTCCGCCCCTTTCCAGGAATCTGGAATTTCTGCGCCCTTAGCAATGGCGTTAGCAAGAGTGGTAATATACGGAACCCAATTGTCCATATCATATTTAAAAACGTCTGCTGGGACACAGTCCATACCAGGTGCTTTGCCATTTTTAACTAGTTGCAGCGCGGTCACTGTCTCAAGTTCAGAAAAGACCACAGGCCGACAGTTGGCCAGCTGTGGAAGAAACAACGTCCCCTCCTCGTGGGAAATACCGCCTGTTGGCTTATTGCATAATTGGGCTGCAAAAAACTCAACCCACGTTTCCGCTGGGACATGGTTGGTTGGGGTTCGCAGTTCACTAGATCCTCCCCATTTAACTACCTGCCAGAATTTCAATTGATTGCCTAATAAACTGGCCTCATAAAGGTCCTGCCAACGTTGGTCATCCCATACAATTTTAGCTTGTTTTAACATTTTTCTATACTTTGCCCTCTCTACTTTGATTGCCTTGGTATCCCTGGTTTTAATGACAGTTATCAGGTAGCTATGAGCCTTCCTGCAATTTGCATCATACCATTTTGCGCCCAAGCTGTTTTTATTGGGTTCGTTATGGCCACCTTTATGTGTAAAGTAGGTTTTCAGTGTAGTAAATAATGATTCATGGATTATACCTACTTGGTCTAAAGTACCCTTATTGGCCAGTAATACCTCCAACTTCCCCGTAGCCGATGAGACATCTTGGGAAATTTTGGCTAAGGCTCTAGGGTCTTCCAGGACCCTATCCCAGCGTACCCTGCGACAGTCATTAGTGAGGACTGCTCTCGCTGTTGTGCAGTTATTAGTTTTATGTTTTCTATCTAAGCCCACTTCCATTTTTAACAAGGTTGATAAAGGGTTATGGTCACTTTCGGGTCGAGTAATTACTTCCATGTCTACCAAAAGGTTCCAATACTCCATTTTGAATAGACAATAGTCAATCCGACTTTTGCCATAGCCATTATCGAAAGTGGTGTTTCCTACGAGATCTGACTTAGACCTCCCATTGGCTGCCCTGAGATTCCACTCCAGACATGGCCCAAGCCACTGGAGTACAGCCTCGGTTACTTTATTAATTGGTGGAATGGTTAGACTAGGAATATTCCAAAGCTGATCCGCTTCCTCATAGCAACCGTCATCCATGGTCAGTATGGGCTCAAAAGTACAGTTCAGATCTCCCAATACCATTACACAGTTGTCGTTGCCAATGTCATTTAGCAAGAGTTCGAGATCTTTAACCACTTCAGGGCACTTCCCCCCAGGTCTGCCCCTTGCATAAACATTAATCAAGAATAAATCCCGAGCATTAACCCTACTCAGTTTCAGACCCTGAAGATCATCATTCAGGGTTGGTAACTCGTACACCCTAACATTTAGGGATTGGCGAACCCAGACTACAAGCCCACCAGACGGCCGTCCCCTAAGTCCTTTGTGTGCTGGTTTATGAAAATTCAAATAGCCCAGCCGGAAAAGTGCATCAATTGACCAGGATTCTTGGAAGACAATGACATCATATTGCTCAACAAAGGCCCCCCATTCGATCTCAACCATTTTACCCCTAAGCCCTGCAATATTCCATGACAATACCCTAATACAATTTACAGACTCACACAGGGTTTCAGACAATAGTGAATCTGGTGGGTCTGTCGATTTGGCTGCGCCTTCGCTATCCAGTGATATTGGCATGCTCACAGTACAATCATCCACCACCATAACATCAGGAGGATTATTACTCAAATAAACATCCGAGTTATCTACTACTCCAGTACCTGGGGAGACAACTCCATCCACTAACTCCCGTGTGCAGTAAAGGTGTGGGGATAAAACATCATTTGTCAGACATGAACCTCCCTGGCTTTTGGCCACTAACCCACTATCAAGTCAATCTACTCCATCCAACCTACTAAGTGGAGCAAATCGATTTGAAAGGTGGGGCCGAAACAAGGGATGTATAGACACCTCAGAAGGGAATCTATCTCTTGGACCATTACCATTAGAAAAGTGATTGCGGCTTGAGAAAGTATTTATTTTTGGATAGAAATATTGTAGGGATAGGGTCTGTACATCACCAGTTCTTCCGAATCTAGGCTCTCTGCAAATAAGTTCAGCAACCCAAGGTTCTCTAAAACTAATGACTATACAATCGCCCTCTAGATCTTTTTTACTGTATCCCACCCACTCTACTCTTCTGACATTAAGTATAACTGCCCTAGAGGGGGGTGGGAGGGGTCGATTCTTGTTTAGCCAATAGTTAACTTTGTTAAGTAGTTCGCTATAAGATTCATGTTTACCCTCTTCCAGGGGGGCCACACCGGATAAAATAATAGTGTAGGGTAATGATTCAGGTGGGAGGTTCACACATCGTTTTTTAACCGGGGCTGGCTTTTTGCTTAAGGTAGGTTTAGCTAATGGCTTAAGGGTTTTAGGTATAGCGCTAGGGATAGGGATGGGATTATTTGCAGGGGCAGTTGTACAGGGTCTACTTGCAACGGGGACCTCTGTACTATCAGTGGTAGTTGCTTGATTGGATGCACTTGAGGGGATTAGAGGCTTCGCCAATTTCCTTATAACCCCATCACTTGTAATCTTCGTTTGCTGGGGATGTATTACTTGTGGCGCCACCGGGGCTGTACGTTGAAAAAGATTCTGTGATATGGTCACATTTTCTCTTATTAATGATTCCATTAAATCCATTTTATCATTCAAGAGCCTTGTTCTTTCAAAAATGGGTAGGAGAAGTGATTTAATCAAGAGCTCGATTTTCCCCAATAAAGTGACATCCATGCCACAATCTGAAGCATTATTACTCCCAGAAAGTTCTAAGAACCTAGATGATAAGAAAGGTTGAGAGGGAGCAGTGGAGGTGGAACTTGCCTTACGTTTATTATCCTCACTATGTATAGAGTCCTCTCGTTTCCTTTTGGTTGTCTTACTAACGGGCGGGTTTTCCAAAGGCAAAGATTGGAGGTTATTATCAGAACCAGATATATTGATAGAGGGCTGCTGTACGAAATTGCTATCAATATTAACAGGGGAACGCATTATAGAACTACCTTCCAACATATTATCAGAATCTGAATCTGTATTATTAATATTAATATCCTCCACCAGTATCGCTTCCTGACTAACTGGAATTGGATCAGCATCTCTGGTGTTCGAAGCAACGTCAGTCGATTCAATTAATGGGACCGGGGAACCAGCATTACGAATAGGTCCTAGTGATGAACGCCTACCCGTCACCAAGTCCAATGATAGGTGTTTTTCAACAAGGGCGATTTCTTTTTCCAGAACACGTGTAGTTCGCTGGAAAAATTGATCTATAGTTCCGGTGAAAACCCCATTAGATGTTGACATCTGCACTTGCCTAACTTTACCAGAACGAAGAGGCATGTTTAAATCGTAGGGGATAATGAGGTAATATAAGGGCACAGAAAATACCAAGAGGACTAAAAGTAATAATAATACCACACTCGATATAGGCTATTCAACCCAGCAACAGTCATAAAAGGGGCAGCTACGAAAAAATAAAAATTAAAATAGGGTGGCCCGGTCCGGCCTCAATCGGCCTCGGACGGCCGCAGACGGCCCCGCCCTTGTCCCGGGCTTTTCCCGCGCGCTCTCCCGCGCTGCGGGAATACAAGGGACAAATAAAGAGGATGGAGGCAAGGGGAGGGAGGGGTCGGGGAGAGCGGCTCAGGTGATAGTGATCCGGGCTGGCGGGTGCTCCTGGGAATTGGAGTCCCAGTCCAGCACACGCACTCGCTCGCAGCCCCGCTTCACACACACACCTCCCTCGGCGTTCCTTCAAGGTCCTTTAGCAACAACAAGGCACCCCACACGAAGCGGGACCCGCGGAGCGGGTACCGCGAGAAGTAGGTAGAAATGCAGGTCTGTCCCAGGAGAAGTGGTCAAAACAGGAGAGCGTCCCACTCGCCGTCCCAAAAGCTGGAAATTTTAAAGTACTCGATGGAAGGGGGGGAGGGGTCGGGGAGAGCGGCCCAGGTGATAGTGATCCGGGCTGGCGGGTGCTCCTGGGAATTGGAGTCCCAGTCCAGCACACGCACTCGCTCGCAGCCCCGCTTCACACAAACACCTCCCTCGGCGTTCCTTCAAGGTCCTTTAGCAACAACAAGGCACCCCACACGAAGCGGGACCCGCGGAGCGGGTACCGCGAGAAGTAGGTAGAAATGCAGGTCTGTCCCAGGAGAAGTGGTCAAAACAGGAGAGCGTACCACTCGCCGTCCCAAAAGCTGGAGATTTTAAAGTACTCGATGGAAGGGGGGGAGGGGTCGGGGAGAGCGGCCCAGGTGATAGTGATCCGGGCTGGCGGGTGCTCCTGGGAATTGGAGTCCCAGTCCAGCACACGCACTCGCTCGCAGCCCCGCTTCCCACACACACCTCCCTCGGCGTTCCTTCAAGGTCCTTTAGCAACAACAAGGCACCCCACACGAAGCGGGACCCGCGGAGCGGGTACCGCGAGAAGTAGGTAGAAATGCAGGTCTGTCCCAGGAGAAGTGGTCAAAACAGGAGACAATATAAAAATGGGAGCGGCTGATCCAAGGAAGGGAGTGCTCCCCAGTGTACTCAGATGACTGCTGTGAACCAGAAGAGCTGTCTCACTGTCTTGAATGCACCTGGGAGCAGACCCGCCTGAAGAGAGAGGAAGAGTGTACTTGTCCTGCAGGAGGTGTGATAATCTATGGTGAGCAGGAGGAGCTGACCCTGAAGCTCAGGGTCAGTCACCATTGAAGGACCCAGAATAACAATGTGCATGCTCTAGGGATCAGAGAGCAGTCTCCCCTGCCTGAGCAGCCTTCACCATAGTAGTATCCTGAAGTGCAATCCTTAAGTATGTCTAAGCTGCCTGCATTGTGGAACTGTCCTAAAATTGTGCCTGTGAGGACAGTTCACCATGATACTGAAGTTCTGCCTGAGGGGACTGCACTATTGTTATGACTAAATGAACTTGAATGACTGTGCCATTGACCCTTCATCACAAGCCAAGCCAGAAGTGTGCTGCAGACGAGGAAGTTTTCCGAGGCACCCCTGGCACCTCTCATCCTGCAGCTCACTGTGCTACTTCACTACTCAACCGTAACCCAGAAGCTGGCCTGCTACCAGCCAGAGACCACTGATGACACTGGAGCCAGGACAGGCTTTAGATGGCAGCCTCCACTACTGCTACTGCAGATTCCACCCACCTTAATGGAGTGCTTGTAGTCTGCTTGTCTCCACCAGAAGAGGAAGAGAGATGCTGATGCATGCAGCGGGTCACTGCCCTGACTGGCTCCTCAACAAAGCTTCACAGTGGTGAATTTAAAGAGCATTTGGGACTGAGACAATTACCTAAGTGTACAAAATCTAGAAATGCAGAAACACTGCACCTGAGCATGATGCCTGCCCAATGTGATATCAGATCCAAACCCGGAAGTAGGGGAATAAGCATGGGGGGGTGGGGAGATTACAGATCCTGGAGTACAGTTGTCCCGCACCAGTGAGATTTCCATATATTCATATTGTGGGGTGAGGTTTTGGAGGATATTTACAAAAGAGAAGCACTAGTTGATTGTTGAGCCCTGAACTTGAATCACCCCCCACTCTACCTCCCTGAGAAGCCTGTGACTGGGCGTTATCACTACCTCTGAGAGTCAATTGCTGAAGGGTTTGTACTTGGTCAGTTTGCAGAGTCATAATAGAGTGGACCCTGAGACATAAGAGGCAAGTGAAGCCAGTCCCTAGGGAGTGAGGCCCAGCAAGCTTCGTTTTGCCCTTAGGCATCTCAGACAGGGTCAGACAGTAACATAAAGTATTGATTTGAATTTCACCTGTATGGGTAATCTTGGAATAGCAGTATTTATGACTCATAAAGATAAGTTGCCAAGGATTGAAGAAGGGTTTATCAAATGCTTCAAAACAATGGATGCTGTGCTGTTCCTCAGGAGGAGAAAGGTATGAGTCACACTAGTGTTGTGGTGCCACTGGTCTCAGTGAGGTCACAGTTGGGCATCCATTTTGTTGGATGTAATGCCCTCACACACCCTTGCAGGTGTCATGCTTCATCATCTGGGCTGCTCCTCGGTGGTTCGGCGCACAGTGGGATGGTCCCCAACGAAGTACTGACCTATGAACAGGCTGTACTGAAGGATGCACAAGCCCTTGCTGGACAAAACACTATAAAAACATCTCACAAAGGGAGATGCATGCACTAGAATCCTTAGCTAATGACAACACCATCACCATCAAACATGATAAAGGGGGTGCCACGGTCATAATGGCCACCACAGACTATGAGACAGAATGCCTCAGACAACTGAGAGACAGGCGCTATTACACCCCTATTCCGGTGAATCCAACAGACCGCCTTAAAAGAACAATAACGGGAATGATCGACTCTGCACAGTGTGAGGGCTGGATAAGCCAAAAGGAAGCAGCCTTCCTAGTCAAAAAAGATCCAAGGACCCCGTACTTCTACGTACTCCCGAAGATCCACAATGGGGTCACACCTGTGCCAGGCCGCCCTATAGTCTCTGGAATAGACTCGGTCCTGGAACCTTTATCACAGTTTTGTGATCACTTCCTGAAACCTCTGGTGAAGCAGATCCCTTCGTACATTCAGGACACAACAGACGTTTTACGCCTGTTGGATCATTTCTAGAATAGTGACCAGATTGACTACCTCATCACCCTCGACGTGGAGGCCCTCTATACCAACATCCCACAGGGGGCCACATTAGGGGTGATTGAGGAGGTACTGAATGCTTCCCAGTGGGAATCACT
This sequence comes from Lissotriton helveticus, assembly GCF_964261635.1. Taxonomy (NCBI): domain Eukaryota; kingdom Metazoa; phylum Chordata; class Amphibia; order Caudata; family Salamandridae; genus Lissotriton; species Lissotriton helveticus. The sequence goes on along the minus strand of NC_136067.1, from coordinate 1,151,374,658 downwards.
GACCCCACCTGCATTTGTTATGGAATGCGCCACACTAGCCCTAACTGAAAATTTCTTTGAATTCAAGGGGCTATTCTACCACCAGACACAAGGCACCTCAATGGGGAGCACCTTCGCCCCAAGTGTGGCCTGCCTCTATATGGCAGAATTCGAGGGGAAGCACATCTTTCACGCCACTAATCCCTACCAGGCTAACATCAGATTATGGAGACGTTTCATAGACAATATCCTGATCTTTTGGACAGGTGACAGGGAAACATACATTGAATTCTTTCAGTGGATTAACAATTTGAATCCATACCTGAACTTTAGAATCACGGCTTCTCCATCCCAAATAGTCTTTTTGGACCTGACCATCATGATTGAATATGGGAGCATTGCCACTACTATGTACAAAAAGAATACCGACCACAACAGCCTCCTACACTTTACCAGCTACCACCCTAAAGCCCTGAGAGAGAACTTACCCTTCGGGCAATTTTTAAGGGTGAGGAGGAATTGTAGCACCACCGAGAGGTATAAATCAGAATCCAAGACCCTCACCAGTAATCTGACAGCCAGAGGCTATCCCCGTAGGAACATTGCTCTAGCAAGAAAACTGGCGCAAAACAATCATAGGGAGAGCCTCCTAGAGCGCAGATCTGTGGTACCTAAAGCAAACGAACCTATGACCTGTGTGAATACTTTCACACCAGCCTCAGACAAATTAAAGAGAATACTGATGCGACACTGGCACATCTTGAATACAGGGTGTCTCAGTTTTGAACGACCAAGATTCACATTCAAGCGCTCCAGGAACATCAAGGATATCCTCATCCAAACCAGGCCCAAAAGAAAGTCAACTGACCACCAGACAACACTGTGGCAACTACCTACAGTGAAGGGCCACTACCCGTGCGGGATGTGTAGTGCATGTGCATTCACAGCCATACATAAGACCATCAAACTGAATGACTCCTTCACCTAGGAAATGAGGAGTCACACGAATTGCAATACCTCTAATTGTATCTACCTTCTGATCTGCTCATGTGGTCTCTATTATGTGGGCATGATCACACGCCCCATAAAGATACGCATCTCGGAACATCGCAGTAACTTCCGCTGCAAAAAGACCAATACGAAAATGTGTACACACTACCTAGAACTCAGGCACTCAGCAGACTCATTGCGGTGGTTAATACTAGAAGCAAGTCCCAGAGCTACCAAACAGAACCTCTTTATTAAAGAACAAAGGTGGATACATCGCTTATCAGCGGACAGCATAGGCCTAAATGAGGAAATACCATGGAGTGCAATCCAGTCCCAGATCAAACGGGCTGGACACTCACAAAGTCCCGTTTGAATGATGGTTGTAACTACAGCATAGCAACATACAATAAACACTCAGGGACTTATACTCAACACCTGTAGGATGTGTGAAGTGAATATGATTAAAACAAATTATCTCAAACAAACCCACAACCCTACTCCTCCACATTATGGAAGGCAGTCACGAACCGAATAACACCACTCTGTCATGGCCGTCGTAATACCTTCTCCATTAACGAGATTGCACTTACAATCAAGCAGACTCAACTACCATATGGGAAAGTCCTTCCACTTATAGTAAAAATGATGGCACACCTAAAAGCCCCTTAGAAACGTGCAACACAGGACCGAACATTATAGCTCATTCTATAATAATAATTTTTGCAAATTAATTTTTTTGTGAAAATAATCCTAAAAACTGTGATGTAATACTCATGGACGCACATCGAGCACACAGTGGGCGAGCAAAACGAATAAGATCACATGGTATCTTACTAAATAAACGTTAAAATATACGGCAGTAATGTTATGAGAGCGATCCCAGCCTAATGAAACACCACTCTGTCATGGCCGCTCACTATACTAAATCGATCACATGACCTTTTATGCGACTCGTCCGGGGTCACGTGGCCCCGAGGTTGAGAGATAAGCATGGCCGCCCAACAAACAGGTACCTCCCGGACTTGGTGGCGTGGGTAGGTCCTTCTGGCAGCGCACGAGGCAGCGAACTGTAAGTACTATGCACGAGTACCTGTGAAGGTAGCGCAATACTCGATTTATGGTAACAACTAGGTCCCCGCTAAATTGTCTGTCTGAAAAGGTAGCGCAGTACCAGGAGGGAGGCGAGCAAGGCTCAACCCTTCTTAACCGCAGCTACACACGATTAATAGATTTGAGCCATCCATAACATCGGCGGTTCGTGAAGGGCGGTATATGTTTTATAACTTAGACCCCACACACCAGCCCAGGGAGCAAGGGTCACCCGCCTCGATTTACTGCACAGAAAATAGCCAGATTATAGTCGGATGCGGAGATGAGTGACGCTGACAATAATTAAATGGAGTTTAAACGGAGAGTACCGAGAAATACGCCGGCTAATATAACCACTGCTGGGGGGTACCCCCAATAATCAAGACACCTCTACTCTAACAAAAGGGTTTCTGAAATCGACTACAATGCGACTTTTAACGAACACCCCAATGAACGAAACCACAAAAATACGGGGCATTGCTCGGGGGATGCCTCCGAATATGAATAACACCAGAGTACAGTTTACTACTACATGCAGGGTATTACTGGATGATAACCCTGATTACTAAGCCAACGCTACATTCAAGTAAGACCATGCATAACGCTCAGCTTGAGCTGAGCTCTATGCCCGGTATACTCCAACATGTAACTTAGACCTAGAACAACATAACCCTGCATTAGACTGCCTAGGTATCCTGTTGTATGACATCACGACACACCAGACACTGGAGGAACCTCTAGTTTTCTGTTCTTTGACAGCTCTGTTAAATTTCATACAAAACGAGCATTTACAAGAGATGGTAGAACATACTGCATTCTCTCCCTCTACACACAGCCATAACTCCATGGAAGCCTTATAAACTATTGTGCAGACCGCCGGGTACTGAAGATGCCCGGATTCTTTACAGAATATGTGAGTCCTATATGTGATTTGACCACCATCTGCTCTGCTTCAATATCCACAGGGGCATGCAGTACACGACTTGCTCACTGAGGATAAGTTGTCATAATGCTTTTAACCACCTTTTATTCACTGAATACGCTAGCTGCACAAATTTAGTGTGTTCTGGAGAAACTTATTATGTCACTACTAAGATGGTCTGGAAACCTACATCTGTTTTTTATGCCTTTTTATCTCATCATTACAGGTAGATCCAGAGCTTCACAGATTCATGAACACAATAAGCACCTTCTTATTGTGACACTCAGACTAGCCTATTGGATACTTACGTAGGTCCTCTAGTGTAGACATATTATTACTCAAGGTCCTGAAGAATCGCGAGTTAAATAACGTAAACCCGAGAAACATGTTGACCAGTACAAACACACACTGACCTGCACTGAAATAGGAACATTGCATTCCATCTAATGCTGGTCATCACACTTTTTAACTAAGATAGGAGACCCCTAGAATAAAGTTTCCCATAGGTACTCCCAGCCTTATTTTAACTCACTTTCTTGTCTACACAACCCTGGCCCCACACCCGCACTTCACAAAACAGCTGGATAAAAGATCTCCAATAAAGTGCCCCTCCTAGAAGTGAGCCCGTTGGGTATTGCAGCGCCGACCCAACGAGGAGCAGCCCAGATGATGAAGCATGACACCTGCAAGGGTGTGTGAGGGCATTACATCCAACAAAATGGATGCCCAACTGTGACCTCACTGAGACCAGTGGCACCACAACACTAGTGTGACTCATACCTTTCTCCTCCTGAGGAACAGCAGAGCATCCATTGTTTTGATGCTCTGGGGCACTCGCTGTTGCTGGACCTCCCACTGCTGGTGAGTGGAAATAGCTCCTCCTCCCCTCTCCCTGAATACATTTATCAAATGCATCACAAATATAAATGTATTTTTAAAACATTGTTTCAACACTAGGTACAACAGTACGGAATTCTAATCACAACCATTTGTAATTCTTGTTTCACAACTTTAAAGTTCTTATTATCTGATAGAGACTTCTAGCCTCAGATTCACTACCTTTGAATTTCCCCAGGCGTCAGACTTAATCCGGAAGATTTTTTGTGAGCAGTACCCCTGCATGCTGGTAGGTGGCGTTGATTGGCTCAGCATTTGTTGTCGGCATTGGCCACACCGGAAGTGACGTCCGCAGTGTAGGAAAGTAGGGTCTTTCTGGCATAGTTATCCCCACTTTTGCCTGATGTCAGTGTGTTTTGACTATAGTACACTGGAATCATGCTAATCAGGACCCCAGTGTCTGTGCTCTTTCTCTTCAGTTCATTGGTAAGTACTTTGTACACCCCACAATTGGTACGCTGGTGTACCCCTGTAAATCCCTAGTAAACGGTACTAAGGTACCTAGGGCACTGGTACATCAGGGGTCTCCCATGTGCTTCAGCATGTATTATGTCACCCATAGGAGCCCATGCAAACTTTGTCTGCAGGTCTACCATTGCAGCCTGAGTAAAATGGTGCATGCACCTTTCACTTTAAGGTTTTACTTATATCCCGATCACTACACTTTCAACCTATAAGTTACCCCTAAGGTAGGCCTGACAGCATATAGGCAGGGTGCATGGTTCTAAGTGTGAGGGTGCCCCTGCATGAGCAAAGACACCCCTGCAAATCCTGGAGTCCATTCTCTTGCTTTGTAAGTGCTGGGAAGCCCTTTTACGGTATGAAGTGGACACTGGCCAAGTTGAGATGTCCAGCTACATAATAGCTTCTCCGTACCCGGTCATGTTTGGTGTCAAACATGTTGAAATCATGCCATTGCACTGATTCCGGTGCTAGTTGCATGATCCCATGTACTGGGGTGCTCCTTAGAGGACACCCCCATGTCTACTTGTGGAGTCTTACAGGGTCTGCGTGCAAGCTAGTGCTGCTGCTGACTCCAGATAGTTTTCTGCCCTCCTGCTGCGGAGTAATGGAAGGCCGGAGAAACGATTTCCGGGAAAGGAGACGTGTAACCATCTTTCCTTGAGAAATAGGTCTCTTAGGATAGGGTGGGGGTGCTTCAGAGCGCCTCCAGATTACATTGAAGGGCACATTTGGTGCCCTATTTGCATAAACAAATTTGCACCAGTCCAGGAGCCCTTTGCTCCTGGTCTGGCATGAAACTCTGTCTGGTTACCCTGGGAGCATCTGCCTGGTCAGTCCACCGGAGTAGCGTCTCTGACCCCCACCCTCCCAATCCCGACAGGTGGGTCACCACAGAAGATGCCCATCCCTTTTTCTGGGTTACTAAAGGGCTACCCTGAGGGTGGATCTTTAGATTTGTCCAGACTTTGTCTTCACCACCGACTGGCTTCATCTGAAGAGCTGTCTCAATACTCTTCTGCTGTTGGGCACTGAATTCTGCTGCTGGAACGAGCCAGGAACCAAAACAAAGACGGCTTCTGGTGGGAAGACTCCTACTGCAGTTTTGCCTCCGAGCTCTTCCAAGTTCTGCAACTTCTGTGGCTGTACCTCCTCCTGAGTCTCCTATGACTCTGCCTGCATCAAACTAGCAAGAAGGAATCTCCTTTGGAGTGAAGGAGTCACTCACCTGCATCCGCAGGCACCTCAACAAAGACGGCTTGTGGATTTTACTGTCCCACAGGCACCTTTCAACTCTACAACACACGTGATGGTTTATTGGCTCTCCAGAGGCCTGTCCATCTTTCCTGCTGCTAGGGAGACTAATCCCTCTCTAACTGACTGACACCTCATCCCTTTGCTCCGTGCCTGTTTGCTTTTGCCAAGGCTTGTTGGTTTTACTGACTAGACATCTGAAAGCTCCAAGAAACCCCAACCTCCAGCACCACACAGCCCCAAGAGTGACGTCCTCCCTGCTTTTCCAGTGACGTGGGCATCCATCTTCAGTGTGCTGCTGAGGCCTCCTTGCGCCTGATGCCAGAGGTTCTGTCTTGCCCTTACTGGTTGAGTCCCACAGAGTCCCACAGACCTTGCTGGTCTCATTCAGCGTGGGACAGCTCGTGCGTCGTTGTCAGGCTCCACAGCTGCATCTTCAAGACCTCCGTGCTACTGCAAAGTACCTCAGACAAGGGTTGGTATTGTGCTCCTTCTCCTCCTGGACAACTCTGGGTCATTTTGACTCTGTCCCCTCTCTTTGAAGTTACTCCTCATCCGGAATCCATATCTGGGTTCCACCGACCTGGTTCATGAGAATCTGTAGCAGCTGGACAACTGAGACCCTCCATTTGCTTCAACGTGCGGTTCTGACACCTCTTCGCACCTATGCACCTGGGCATCCTGGTGTAGGTATCCTGGTTCTCTGGGTATCCATGGGTGGGGGCATCGTCCAACATCCCGTTCCTAACAGGTTTTCTCTAGGTCCTCTGGGAAGGGCCCTCAATCTTTAAATTCCACTTGCAACTTCCCCATGTTCTTCTATTAATGTTGAACCGAGTATGTGACTGTGTATTGATATCTCTGGGTTGGTGTAATGACATACTTCTCTGTATGTTTTGGAGCTTCTGTCAGTCACCAGGCCATTACTTACCGCATCCTTTCTCAGGATCCAGAAAGACACCACATTTCACAATACTTACCCAAGAAAGGAATAAACACTGACAACATATAAGACCATTGCCGAGGAGCTCGCAAATAACAAGTCACAACACCTCCCCATTCGAGAGGGTATACAGCAAATCACAACACCTCCCCATCCAAGAAGGTACCCAACGCGTGCTCCTCCTAGCAATGTATTTGATAAAATAATTAGAATTTAGACATCCCTGCTTGGGGGCAATTTCCTTTCCGTATCAACAATTACCCATTAGAGGGGAATCGCCCATCCCTCTGTAAGTACTTGGTAAAAAAGGGTCCTGACCTTCCTTCACAAGGAATAAAGACAACTGATATGCTTCTAGGGTTCTTTATTACATGATGATAGGATGACAAAAGAAAGAAATAACTGAACATCACAGTAAACATTAGTAGCAATCATCAACACATACATATACATAGAGCCTAAAAATAAAAGACATAGTTAGATATAATAAGTTAGATATACATGGAACACCTCACCATGATCTGAAGCATCTTGTTATCTGAAGAAGGGTCCGGCTCTCTTTCCCTCTCTGGTTGGGTCAGGACTCTCTGTTCCACAAACACGACTGCACGTCTGCACCGTGATGTATCATCAGACCGCCAAACCACCAGACCAGCATCTCACCCTCTCTCGGACCCCCTTTCTCTAATATAGAATGCAGTTCTACATCGAAGTTTCTAGCTAACTCCGCCTACAGTTCTCATTGGATTCCTGTACCACCTCGTACCAAGAGCACAACAAGCAGCTGGCCAAGCCTTTTGCTATGACTCCAACATCGAAAGAGCACATTTTTTCCGATAAGAACCGGTCCGATCTGCTTCACTGCTGGTGAACAACACATGGAAACTAAAATATAACCTCTCACCTAAAGAGGCTCAGAAGATGGCTGCAGTTTAGAATATGGAGTTGCTCAAGCATAGGCCTTTACTACTTGGAAAACAGATTGATATTAGACCACGTCAAAGCCAATAGGCTAAAGTCATATTTCACCTAACTCAAATAACACTATGCACTTAATCCCTCAGTATCCACTATGGAGCACATGTGTGCACCATCACCAACAACACTGCACCTCGACATCCCATACCTTCTATTCTTTGGCAAGATTATTCTAATGCAAGACCATCCTACATTAAGGCTAAGGTAACATAGCACACTAAAGTCAGTACACAATGGTGGTGATCGAGGGTCATCACAGAGCATCAGACCACTAAAGTGGCTGATTCACTACAGTTGGTTATATACCAAAGTAGTGTTAGTGTGTAATAAATACAAGGTATTTTTCTAACGCTGATGTGGTTATGTGAGTAAGCTTTGCTGACTGACTAAGTAGTATAGGACCCACTTTTCACCCCCCTGAATACGCCTTGGTTGCTCTCCACAGCTCCCCCTTGAGAGCTTTGGTTATTAGGTACTATTACAACTATCACTAAGGGTTGCCTGGACTCCGTGTAGTGTGCCTCACCAATAGGTGTACACTAAACACTAAGCAAGTCTCCTACAAGCGACACCTATATTGGCGCCACCTCGGTGTGCTGATTTGAGTTCTTTTTTTTCTGCGCCAGCCAGCACTGATCCAGAGAAGAGCAATCCCTCATTCATTTTTTGACTTGATTTTTTTAAACGTTTTCTGGATTGTTTCCGAGGTTTTCTTCCTGGTGTAAGTAGGAAATGTCATCCAGAGAGACAGGTTTTGAGCACTATGGAGCATGTCAGTGGGTGATGTCAATGACAGATCCGTACCTCATCTGTCTGTGGTGTCTCGAGCACAACCACAACACAACGTTGTGCTCAGATTGTTGGGCCATAAACCTGAAGGCATTGAGGGAGCGGTCCCTGAAGCTGATGGCGGCACGGCATGCAACTCCGTGAAAATTGAGGTCCTGGTCAAGGGAAAGGTCCCGGGACCGTTCGCAGAGCACATGGTCATTGCTGTTCCACTCCAAGTTCTCGGACATTCAAGTAAGAGGCAGAAGGAGGAGTAAAAAGCTGAAGCGGTCTTCGACTTCTCCTCGTCCATCGGCTAATGCGACTAGGGAGCATTGGCACTTGTGGCCTGGTTCTTTGGAGCCTGCTCCTTGTCCGGCTCCGCCCAGCTCAAAAAGTTTTATAAGACCATGCATCTCATATTTGGGCGAACCGACCCCGTCGAGGTGCCTTCCTGCCAAGAGACCTATGACTCTGCTCGCAGGCAGGTCACTCCCCATGCTGCTGCACAGCTCTGCCTGCATTGTTTTTGCCTAATCTTGTATTTTTCCCCTGTGCCTAACTTGCTTTCTTGCCCAGACTTGTTTTTATTCCCCTGTGCCTTTACTTGCTTTCTTGCCCAGACTTGTTTTTATTCCCCAGTGCCTGTACTTGCTTTTTTGCCCAGAATTGTTTTATTCCCCTGTGCCTAACTTGCTTTCTTGCCCAGACTTGTTTGTATTCCTCTGTGCCTGTACTTGTTTTCTTGCCTAAACTTGTTTTTCCTTCCTGTGCCCAGTTCTCCCGCGGCCCCCACCCGTTTTTCCCGCCGCTGCGTCCCTGCGGCCCCGCCCACCTGCAATCCCATTCGCCGCCCGCTCCCGCCTCCCAGCTGCTCCTCCCTCCCACATCCCCTCATATGGAAGCCGCCACGCGGCCACGCCGCTCGTGCACCTAAGGCAAGCCCGTCTGTGCCCGTCCGTGCCTGGACCTCGCCCAGCGCCAGGACCCCTGGACACCACGAACGCCACGACGCCCGACACCGCTACGATGCCAGAACCCTCCACGCACTCAACACCGGACGATCACACACCTGCTTCCTGGCCGCCCCAAAGCGCACTAACGGAGCTTTCTCCTGCCGGAACTGCAGCTTCACAAGCATCCGCCCCACCATGCTGCCGCCCTGGAAAGAGCCCAACCACCTCAGATGCATCGTTCTCAACACCCGCTGTGCCCGAAAACATGCCGTTGAACTCTGGGACCTACTCGACTCAACCTCCCCTGACGTCGCCTTCCTGACTGACACCTGGCTGAACCCCGCCACGGCACCCGACATAGCCATAGCCGTCCCGGAAGGCTACAAGATCACCCGCAAGGACCGCACCAACAGAGCGGGAGGAGGAATTGCCATCATCCACAGGAACACTCTCAGAGTCTCGACCAACACCGATGACACCCTCAGCACCGCCGGACACCTGCACTTCCAGATCCACGCCAACCCCAACACCACCCTCAGAGGAACCCTCATCTACAGACAGCCCGGACCCCGACCACAGTTCAGCGGCTCCATCTTCGACTTCGTCAGCACACACGCCCTCGCCTTCATGGACTACATCCTCCTCTGGGACCTGAACTTCCACCACGAGAACAATGACGACACCAACTCCACCACCCTGATCGACAACCTAGCCAACCTCGGACTCAGACAACACCCACCCACTCCGCCGGTCACACGCTTGACCCCATCTTCTCCGCAAGCCCCCGCGTCTCCTTCAACCATACCACCGAACTCCACTGGACCGACCACCGCTGAATCCACTTCACCTTCAAGAAACCTCACCACCGCACCCAACAGATGCCTCACCGCTGCTGGAGCAAAGTCACCGAAGACCAGCTAACCACCACCCTCGCCCAGAGCCCACCCGCCAACCATACCGACCCCGACACCCGCAACCTCAGACAGTGGATCAACTACTGCACCAACACCCTCGCCCCGATAAAGAAACCCTCCAACAATCATACCAACAAGAAAGCCAGCTGGTTCACTGAAGACCTCCGGGCCTCCAAGCAAACCTGCCAAAAGCTGGAGAAGATCTGGCTCCGTGAACGAACACCGGACAGCCACGCCGCCCACAAGAATGCCACCCGCAGACACCATCACCTCATCAGATCCGCCAAAAGGGCCTCCTTCAAAGACCGCCTAGACAACAACGCGCACAATAGCAAAGAGCTCTTAAACATCGTGAAGGAACTCTCCAACCCCAGCTCCGACACCAACGACATCCCACCCTCGCAAGACCTGTGCGACTCAATGGCCACCTTCTTCGACCGCAAGATCACAGACACCCACGACAGTTTCAACGCCACGACCGCCCCGACAACCACTGAGACCTCCGCCCCCACGACCACCATCCGCACCAACCGCCTGCTCTACTGGACCAACATCAACGACGATGACACCATCAAGATCATGAACACCATCCACTCCGGATCTCCGTCAGATCCATGCCCACACCACATCTTCAACAAAGCCAGCACATCCATGGCACCCCTTCTCCGGAAAGTCATCAACACCTCCTTCGAGACAGCAACCTTCCCGGAGAGCTGGAAGCACGCCGAGATCAACGCCTTACTCAAGAAACCCAAGGACCTCAAGAACTTCCGGCCCATCTCCCTGCTCCCGTTCCCGGCAAAGGTCATCGAGAAGACCGTCAACGAACAACTGACCCGCTACCTCGAGGAGAACAACATCCTGGACCCTTCCCAGTCCGGGTTCCGCAGCAACCACAGCACCGAGACTGCCCTCATTGCCACCACCGATGACATCAAGTCCCTGCTGGACAACGGAGAAACGGCGGCCCTCATCCACCTGGACCTGTCAGCCGCCTTTGACACGGTCTGTCACTACACACTACGAACACGCCTCCACAACGCTGGGATCCAAGAGAAGGCACCGGACTGGACCACCTCCTTCCTCTCCGGCAGAACACAGAGCGTCCGCCTTCCTCCCTTCCGCTCCGAAGCCACCGAGATCATCTGCGGCGTACCCCAGGGCTCATCCCTCAGCCCAACCCTGTTTAACATCTACATGGCACCGCTCGCCCACGTCGCCCGTCGGCACGACCTCAACATCCTCTCCTATGCCGATGACACCCAGCTGATACTCTCCCTCACCAAGGACCCCACACCGCCAAAACCAACCTTCACGAAGGAATGAAGGCCGTTGCTGAATGGATGAGGAACAGCCGACTGAAGCTGAACTCGGACAAGATGGAGGTCCTTATCCTCTGATCCAACCCTTCGACCTGGGACGACTCCTGGTGGCCGACCGCACTGAGAACCGCTCCAACACCCACCGACCGCGCACGCAACCTAGGGGTCATTCTCGACTCCACCCTCTCCATGACTAAACGTCTCCTCCTCCTGCTTCAACACCCTCTGCATGATCCGTAGGATCTACAAGTGGATCCCCACTGAAACGAGAAGAACAGTCACCCAGGCCCTTGTCAGCAGCAGGTTGGACTATGGAAACGCCCTCTACGCAGGAGCCTCGGCCAAACCCCTGAGCCGGCTCCAACGCATCCAGAACGCCTCTGCACACCTGATCCTCGACATCCCTCGCCGCAGCCACATCACACTCCACCTGAGAGACCTGCACTGGCTCCCGGTCAACAAGAGGATAACCTTCAAGCTCCTCACCCACGCACACGAGGCACTCCACAACACCGGACCAACGTACCTCAACAGGCGACTCGACTTCTACACCCCCACCCGCCAGCTCTGCTCCGCCGACCTCGCCCTCGCTACAGTCCGCCGCTTCCGAAGAGCGACCTCAGGCGGCAGATCGTTCTCCCACCTCGCCGCCAAGACCTGGAACACCCTCCCCATCCATCTACGGCAGACCCAAGACCTGCTTGTGAGAAGTTGGCCTGATATATGATGCTCACTAGTTCTAGTGATCACCTTGTATCAGTCCAAACAACCCTTATGGTGATTGGTTGTAAGTCAACCTTATAGACCAGCTATCCTAATGGTAGCATGGGCAAAGCAGTCTTAGGCTAAACTCTTTTGGCATGTTAAGCCAGCTGGTTTACCACATATAACCCCTTGAATACCAGATGAAAGGACACCACACAGGTTGTTATGAAAATAAACAATATATTTATTAATAACAAACACCTCTGAACTCTTTATGAGATCAGAGGGCTAAGCACATAACAATACTCTTTAAGAAAAATACAGTAAGTCGCACAAATTACAATGGTGCCCTAGGGGCACGACAAACCATATACTAAGTAAATGGTATAAGGAAATTGATATAAGAAATGGAGATGCCCAGAGGCTGTAGGATCTCTGGGACTACACTACCCTAACCTTAGGTAAGTAGCAGGAGGCCCACGGGACGCGTGTGCAGAGTGTGAACTCACACGCGAGATGCGGAACAAAGTCAATGGGCAGAACAAATTACGAAAAGGTAAGTAAAAGACAGTTCCTACTAGTTACGACTAAAACGACAGGATACCTGGACACTAGGAAGTCAATCTACCCTTGACCACTGAAATGCTCTGTTACCTCACCCACGGGCTGCGAGTGCATAGGTGTCAAAGTGTGTCGGGTTTCCGCGTCGAAGTCTATGGAGCCTTGAAGAAAGATGCTGCAGGCGACCAGGAGGAAGATGTCCGGTGCGACCCACGGGTGGATCGAGGAAGAAGAGGACCTGAAAGCAGAGGGGACAGTGTTCAAAGTCACAAGCCAGTGACCGGTGTGGAACCAGGAGGGAACCAGATGCTGTCGTCGCGATCAGGTGAAGAGTGGACGCTTGTCTCTGGAGCCACGTGGACCAGGAGGTGTCTTCGACGACCAGGATGGAGGCACAACCTGTCCCACGCAGGCTCTCGCTGTCGGCGGTGTCGGATCCGGATTTGGAGTCAACCGGCCTTGGCAAAGGCAACCCACGCGGTGAGTGGGAACGGCGTCTGGAGTGGACCAGGAGGGTCTGGGGTGCTCCTCTTTTGGAAGGGAGCAAGGGCCAGCCTGGAGCAACCAGACCAGCAGTGTAGATTTCGTGGATCATCGTCTAGGAGGTCACTAGCCAGCCGGCAAGTGACCAGACAACGCGTCGAGCAGCAACCAAGCAAAAGGGCCCCACGCAGATCTCGTGGATGCTGGAGGGCTGGTCTTCAGTGCAGGAGCTGCTCAGGGCTGGGGCTTCTCAGTCCCCATAGCGCTTACTCGAGGATGCCTCTGAAGTCGTACTGGAAGCGAAGTGCAGTTTCTTCAACATGGCCGGTCCCATGTGTCTCGTCTCACCGTTGGATCTTAGCTGTGCTGCAGATTTAGGTTGAGAACGGAGAGGTCTGGAAGTCCGGATCTCGTCGGGCTCTGAAGTCTGGTTCCGACAGGAAGGACGACAAAGTGAAAGGCTAGGACGCTTGATGGTGCCTGCAGTTGCAGGGTGGACACTCCTTGCCCACAAGGGAGATTCTTCAGTCTTCTGGGGAGCAGAACGTCGAAGTCCAGAGTTTCTTCTTTGTAGAGTTGTTCAGGATAATCTAATTTGGAATGGGACCAGCTCCTACCTTTATCCTGCTAAAGGGGGATGTACTATGACTAGGTCCCTCCTATGGGTGGGACCAGGAAGGGCGGTGGTTACACCCCCTATCCTTTGGCCAGTTTCGCGCCAGAGCTGGGGCTGGAGTGCCCCAGCAATTGGTTTGAACCGGTGTATGCAGAGGGACACCTTGTGTGCCCCAGGCATGTCTCATTCCTTTCAGGCCTGTCCTACCTAATACACAAAATCCTGTCTGGGGTGGTGCTAGCACCTCCCAAGGCAGGAAACCCTTTGTCCAGGCCTCCCTCGCTGGAAGGACTCCCAGCAGCAGGAGGTCAGACTTGTGTCTGTGGTGGCAGCATCCATTTTGTGATGCTGAGGCTCGAGTTAACTTTAACCGGGGTTCACAGTTACATACATGTTGTGTCCCTCTAAAAGGGTGGAATGCTACCCCCGTCGCCAGAACTGGCGAGGGGGTAGTATTCCAATTCGTATGACACCTTACTCGACATGTTTTGATAATGCTATACCAAAGTTAGCAATAACCACGAGGATTATAATGCTCTTAAGAGTATATGGTATAGCGTTATCATGGAACAGCTATAAGGACTTGGTTCCGCAAGCCTCAGACAGGCTCAGCTCATGCTAGAGCACCATCTCACAAAATTCCAAGCACTCTGCCTTCAGGATTGATAAGGCCTGCCATAGGAGTGACTGATAGGAGTATATGTGTCCATTTTGGGGTTAGATATAGGTATCCTATATCTATAGCAAAGGGTGATTACACCACCTTGCCCCAGCTGTCTTACCAGCCAGTTGTGTCGGTTTAGATGGCCAGCCAGGGGTGGCATAATACATGCTGCAGCCCCTGGTAGGCCTTGGGTACACCTATGCCCTGGGTACCTAAGGTACACTGTACAGGGGCTGATACGGTGACCCAATACCAATTGGTAAATGCACCTAAAGTACATGTGTGTCAATTTAGAGAGAGAACAGCTAGGCTGTGGGTCTGATTAGCAGGCCCACAGCCAGGGAAAGTCGTAAACCAGTGAAGCAAAAAGCAAAAATCTGGGGTGACCATAGGATTGCAGACCCTACTCTCCTACATAACCCCCCTCCCCAAACTTAGGGACATTAAACTAACCTTGACCAGGTGAGTCTTCCTGTTCTAAGTGGAAATACCTGGAGAGACCATCTGCATTGCCATGGTCAGTCCCTGGTCAATGCTCCATTGTAAAGTCCATCCCCTGTAGGGAAATGGACCACCTAAGAAGTTTGGGGTTTTCACCCTTCAGTTGATTTAGCCATAAGAGGGGCTTATGGTCGGTCTGAATCTTGAAGTGAGTTCCAAACAAGTATGGCCTCAACTTCTTCAGGGCCCAAACCACAGCAAAGGCCTCCCTCTCAATAGCTGACCAACGTTTCTCTCTAGGGGTCAGCCTTCTACTTATAAAAGCAATGGGATGGTCATGACCATCAATATTCAGTTGAGATAGAACAGCTCCCACACCCAACTCAGATGCATCTGTTTGGACAATGAAGGTTTTGGAGTAGTCAGGACTCTTGAGAATAGGTGCAGTACACATGGCCTGCCTTCTGACAGCTAACTGTCCACTGAACTTTCTTTGGCATTTTCTTGCTTGTCAAGTCATTGAGTGGTGTCACAATAGACCCATACTTTTTGACAAACTTTCTATAGTAACCAGACAGGCCCAAGAAAGCTCTGACCTGTGTCTGGGGGGTTGGAGGAGCCCAGTCCTTTATGGCCTGTATCTTGCTCTCCAAGGGTTGAACCTGGCCTCCACCTACAAGGTGGCCCAGGTACACAACCTGACTCTGCCCTATCTGGCACTTGGTGGCCTTGATAGTGAGGCCTGCCTTTTGCAGGGCCTCCAAAACTTTCCTCAGGTGGATCAGGTGATCCTCCCAAGTGGAGCTGAAGACAGCAATATCATCTAGATATGCTGCACAAAAGTCATCCAACCCAGTGAGAACTTGGTTCACCAACCTTTGAAAAGTGGCAGGTGCATTTTTCAAACCAAAGGACATCACCACAAATTGGTAATGACCTCCTGGGGTAGAAAATGCTGGTTTGGCCTTGGCATCCTCAGCTAACCTGATTTGCCAATAACCAGCTGTTAGGTCAAATGTACTCAAGAATGTGGCAGAAGCCAATTTATCTATGAGTTCATCTGCCCCAGGTATTGGATGGGCATCTGTCTTAGTGACAGCATTGAGACCCCTGTAGTCTACATAAAACCTCATCTCTCTCTTACCATCCTGGGTGTGAGGTTTTGGCACTAGAACTACAGGACTAGCCCATGGGCTCTCTGAGGGTTCAATGACTCCCAATTCCAACATCTTTTGTACTTCTTTCTTCATGCAGTCCCTGCCGTGGTCAGGTTGCCTGTAGATTTTACTCTTGACAGGCAGACTGTCACCAGTGTTCCCCTCATGGGTGCACCAGTTTGTCTGACTGGGTGTCAGTGAGAACATTTGTCTAAAGGATTGAAGAACCTGTTTGCAATCCTTTTGTTGATGCTCAGAGAGGCTGTCAGAAAAGACCACACCGTCAACTGACCCATCATCAGGGTTCTGAGTGAGCAGGTCTGGGAGAGGGTCACTCTCTTCCTCCTGTCCCTCATCTGTGGCAATGAGCAAGCCCATGTCCTCCCTGTCGACAAATGCCTTGAGCCTGTTAACATGAAGCACCCTGTGGGGGCTCCTGGGAGTTCCAAGGTCCAC
This sequence comes from Lissotriton helveticus, assembly GCF_964261635.1. Lineage (NCBI taxonomy): Eukaryota > Metazoa > Chordata > Amphibia > Caudata > Salamandridae > Lissotriton > Lissotriton helveticus. The sequence goes on along the minus strand of NC_136067.1, from coordinate 1,151,358,101 downwards.
CAGGTAGGTGACCTCTCCCTTTTGCTCAATGATGGTATGGGTCCAGACCATTTGTCTTGGAGAGCTGCTGGGGCCACTGGCTCCAACACCCACACCTTCTGTCCTGGGTGATACACAGTCAGGACAGCCTTTTGGTCATGCCAAGCTTTTTGAAGTTCTTGGCTGGCCTCAAGGTTTTTGGATGCCTACTCCATGTACTCTGCCATCCTGGAGCGGAGACCAAGTACATAGTCCACTATGTCAAGTTTATGCTTTTTGAGAGGTAACTCCCATCCTTCCTTTACAAGACATAGGGGTCCTCTTACAGGATGCCCAAACAGAAGCTCAAAAGGGCTGTAGCCAACCCCCTTCTGTGGGACCTCTCTGTAAGCAAACAGGAGGCAGGGTAAAAGGATGTCCCATCTTCGCCTAAGCTTTTCAGGTAACCCTTTTATCATCCCTTTTAGGGTCTTGTTGAATCTCTCCACAAGCCCATTGCACTGTGGGTGATAGGGTGGGGTAAATTTGTAATTTACACCACACTCCTTCCACATTGCAGTCAAGTATCCTGACATGAAGTTTGCACCTCTGTCAGAGACAACCTCCTTAGGAAACCCCACTCTGGAGAAAACTCCAAGCAGGGCCCTGGCCACAACAGGAGCTGTAGTGGTCCTAAGGGGAATAGCTTCTGGATACCTGGTGGCATGATCCACTACCACCAGTATAAATCTGTGCCCAGATGCTGTTGGGGGGTCCATTGGTCCTACAATATCTATCCCCACTCTTTCAAAGGGCACTCCCACCACAGGTAGTGGTATAAGGGGGGCCTTTGTTGTGCCACCTGATTTGCCACTGGCTTGACAGGTGACACATGAGCAACAAAACTCTTTGGTGTCTTCAGACATGTGAGGCCAGTGAAAGTGTGGGGCAAGCCTGTCCCAAGTCTTGTTCTGGCCTAAGTGTCCTGCAAGGGGAATTTCATGGGCTAAGGTGAGAAGGAAACCTCTGAGAGACAAGGGGATGACCAGCCTCCTGGTAGCACCAGGCTTGGGATCTCTTGCCTCAGAGTATAGGAGTCCTTCATCCCAGTACACCTTGTGGGCACCTGTAGCATTCCCTGCAGCAGCCTGCTGTCTGAGGGGTTCAAGGGAGGAACAGTCTAACTGTGCCTGTCTCAAGTCTGCCCTGGAAGGTCCCCCCGTCCCAAGAAACTCAACCTGTTCAGGTTCAAGCTCTTCTAGGACAGTTCCTTCTGGGGTCTTTGGGTCAGCCTCCTGAGAGGGCTGATCCTCAACCTGAGGCAGGGGGGAAGGCACTGCCTTAACCCTACTGCTCTTCCTCTTGGGTAGTGTCTGGTCCATTGTTCCAGGATCCAGCACTTGTTCAGCTGGGCATTTCTTGGCCTGTGACCTGGTCACAGCAAGGACATGTGAGGAGAGACCTAACATTTCTACATGAGTCCTGTACTCCACATCTGACCACATGGAGGATTCCAAATCATTGCCCAAGAGACAATCTACTGGGAGGTCTGAACTAACTACAACCCTTTTGAGGCCAGTTACCCCTCCCCAGGAGAAGTTAACAACTGCCATACTGTGATTGGTAGTGACGTTGCTAGCATTGGTCACTAGGTAGTCTGAACCTAGCATGATCTGATCAGGGTCCACAAAGGCTGCTGTCACCATAGTGACACTGGCACATGTGTCCCTGTAGGCCTGAGCCTTTTTTCCATTGATTAAAGGCGTTTGCCTGCATTTGCCCAGAGTACTGGGACGTACAGTAGGGGTCATATCCATGTCCCCTGTACAAACAAGAACAGCCTGGGTAGGTATTCTGACTAAGTCAGAACCAACCTCAGTTCCCAGGGTTAACCCTACTATAGCCTTGGGGGGTACACTACCACTACTAACTGTACTAGGGGGTGCAGGTGTCTTAGGGACGGTAGTGGTAGGAGCTTGGCCTTTCTTGGTGCACTCACTAAACCAGTGAGTTTTACTTTTACAGTATAGGCACCATGGTTTCTTTGGAACATCAGTCTTCTTCTTTTGGGAATTCTGGGACCCACCCTCCTTGGATTGTTGGGGCCCTGTTGTAGACTTCTGGTCATTTTGTGGATTCTGATTACTACCCTTTTGGTCTGCTTTCTTTTGGCCACCACCCTGGTTCTGGTTCTGCTGCTTGACCCTGGTTCTGACCGATCTGTCTGCCTTCTTTCCCAATTCTTGGGGAGAGGTCAGATCTGAGTCAATCAGGTGCTGATGCAGCAACTGGTTCTGACAATTATTTAAGATTTGTTCTCTCATAATAAGATTGTACAATCCTGTATAATCAGTAACTTTACTACCCAGTAACCAGCCTTCTAAAGCCTTAGTGGCACAATCAACAAAGTCAGTCCAATCCTGAGCCTGAGTTTTCTGGGTGTCTCTGAACATCAACCTGTACTGTTCAGTTGTTAAGCCAAACCCATCAATCAGTGCAGTTTTCAGGACTTGGTAATCATTAGCATCCTCATCTCTAACAGTGAGGAGCTTATCTCTGCCTTTACCTTCAAAGGAGAGCCACAATATAGCTGCCCACTGACTCTGGGGTACCTGCTGTACTTTGCAGGCCCTCTCAAGAGCAGTTATCCATTTGTGGATATCATCTCCTGCTTTATAGGAGGGCACTATTTTACTCAGGTGTCTATTATCAAAACTCCTGTCTTTATCCCTAGGAACACTGCTGCCACCAGTGGGCTCTACCCCACTCAATTTTTGCTCTCTGGCAAAAGCAAGTTTCTCTTTGGCAAGGGCAAGTTCTTCCCTTTGGATCCTCAGATTAACTTCCTTCATCTTTGCCTCATGCTCTCTCCTCTGAGGGGAAGTCATCCTCCTCTGAGCAGATGCATGAGAGGCATGGGAGTGAACAGATCTGTTGGAGTCCCTAGAGTGAGACCTATCTCTTCTAATCCCAAGATTAGGCCTGCTTGTGGATGGTACTGGGGCTCCTCCAGCTCCATCCCTATGTAGGTCTAAGTTGGCCCTTGTAAGTCTGCTGACTAAAGGTTGGCCATTGTCTGCCTCATCCTCAGATAAGTCTCCCTCTTCCCTACCATCTACATTCTCTGTTTCAGGGAGGTTAGAGTCTGGATCACCTTCTAAGGGGGGCATGCTCCCATCTGCTGGGTCCGAGGGGCCTGGGTTATAGCCCTTCTAGCATCATATGTCTCTAAGAGACCTAACAGAAAAGGAGTGGCAGGGTTAGAACCCTGTTTCAGTTTCCTGGAGGTACACAATTGTCTCATCTCCTGGAAGCTGAGGGCTGCATATCTGGAAAGGACCTGTGGAGGGTCACTAACCACAAGGGGAGCCACTGAGGCTTCTCCTGTGTTAGACATGCTTTCTAGTGAGGTGTAAGTGGTGCACTTACCTACACTATGGGTTTTCCTACTGATCCCTTGCTAAGAGTTGTAGTCAGGGTGTGCTAGGCCCTTTCTACTATAACAGCTGGTTCAGTAGAACTCAGAGTATTTCTAAGCTTGTTATATGCACCTATGGTACCTTATGTGATCTTTCAAATGATATCTCAAGATTATATTTGGTAAAAACAACAGCAAGCTCAAATCCCAACCGCTGCACACCAATGTGGGAAGTTGGCCTGATATATGATGCTCACTAGTTGTTCTAGTGATCACCTTGTATCAGTCCAAACAACCCTTATGGTGATTGGTTGTAAGTCAACCTTATAGACCAGCTATCCTAATGGTAGCATGGACAAAGCAGTCTTAGGCTAAACTCTTTTGGCATGTGAAGCCAGCTGTTTTACCACATATAACCCCTTGAATGCCAGATGAAAGAAAACCACACAGGTTGTTATGAAAATAAACAATATATTTATTAATAACAAACACCTCTGAACTCTTTATGAGATCAGAGGGCTAAGCACGTAACAATACTCTTTAAGAAAAATACAGTAAGTTGCACAAATTACAATGGTGCCCTAGGGGCACGACAAACCATATACTAAGTAAATGGTATAAGGAAATCGATATAAGAAATGGAGATGCCCAGAGGCTGTAGGATCGCTGGGACTACACTACCCTTACCTTAGGTAAGTAGCAGGAGGCCCACGGGACGGGTGTGCAGAGCGTGAACTCACACGCGAGATGCGGAACAAAGTCAATGGGCAGAACAAATTATGAAAAGGTAAGTAAAAGACAGTTCCTACTAGTTACGACTAAAAGGACAGGATACCTGGACACTAGGAGAGTCAATCTACCCTTGAGCACCGGAATGCTCTTGTTACCTCACCCACGGGCTGCGGGTGCATAGGTGTCAAAGTGTGTCGGGTTTCCGCGTCGAAGTCTATGGAGCCTTGAAGAAAGATGCTGCAGGCGACCAGGAGGAAGATGCCCGGTGCGACCCACGGGTGGATCGAGGAAGAAGAGGACCTGAAAGCAGAGGGGACAGTGTTCAAAGTCACTAGTGAGTGACCGGTGTGGAACCAGGAGGGAACCAGATGCTGTCGTCACAATCAGGTGAAGAGTGGACGCTTGTCTCTGCAGCCACGTGGACCAGGAGGTGTCTTCGACGACCAGGATGGAGGCACGAGCTGTCCCACGCAGGTTCTCGCTGTCGGCGGTGTCGGATCCGGATTTGGAGTCAACAGGCCTTGACAAAGGCAACCCACGAGGTGAGTGGAAACGGCGTCTGGAGTGGACCAGGAGGGTCCGGGGTGCTCCTCTTTTGGAAGGGAGCAAGGGCCAGTTTGGAGCAACCAGACCAGCAGTGTAGATTTCGTGGATCGTCGTCTAGGAGGTCACTAGCCAGCCGGCAAATGACCAGACAACGCGTCGAGCAGCAACCAAGCAAAAGGGCCCCACGCAGATCTCGTGGATGCTGGAGGGCTGGTCTTCGGTGCAGGAGCTGCTCGGGGCTGGGCCTTCTCAGTCCCCAAAGCGCTTACTCGAGGATGCCTCTGAAATCGTACTGGAAGCGAAGTGCAGTTTCTTCAAGATGGCCGGTCCCACGTGTCTCGTCGCACCCACGGATCTCAGCTGTGCTGCAGATGTAGGTTGAGGTCGGAGAGGTCTGGAAGTCCGGATTTCGTCGGGCTCTGAAGTCTGGTTCCGACAGGAAGGACGACAAAGTGAACCGCTAGGACGCTTGATGGTGCCTGCAGTTGCAGGGTGGACACTCCTATCCTTTGTCCGGTTTCGCGCCAGAGCTGGGGCTGGAGTGCCCCAGCAACTGGTTTGAACCGGTGTATGCACAGGGACACCTTGTGTGCCCCAGGCATGTCTCATTCCTTTCAGGCCTGTCCTACCTAATACACAAAATCCTGTCTGGGGTGGTGCTAGCACCTCCCAAGGCAGGAAACCCTTTGTCCAGGCCTCCCTTGCCGGAAGGACTCCCAGCAGCAGGAGGTCAGACTTGTGTCTGTGGTGGCAGCATCCATTTTGTGATGCTGAGGCTGGAGTTAACTTTAACCGGGGTTCACAGTTACATACATGTGGTGTCCCTCTAAAAGGGTGGAATGCTACCCCCGTCGCCAGAACTGGCGAGGGGGTAGTATTTCAATTCTTATGACACCTTACTCGACATGTTTTGATAATGCTATACCAAAGTTAGCAATAACCGCGAGGATTATAATGCACTTAAGAGTATATGGTATAGCGTTATCATGGAACAGCTATAAGGACTTGGTTCCGCAAGCTACAGACAGGCTCAGCTCATGCTAGAGCACCATCTCACATAATTCCAAGCACTCTGCCTTCAGGATTGATAAGGCCTGCCATAGGAGTGACTGATAGGAGTATATGTGTCCATTTTGGGGTTATATATAGGTATCCTAGATCTATAGCAAAGGGTGATTACACCACCTTGCCCCAGCTGTCTACCAGCCAGTTGTGTTTGTTTAGATGGCCAGCCAGGGGTGGCATAATACATGCTGCAGCCCCTGGTAGGCCTTGGGTACACCTATGCCCTGGGTACCTAAGGTACACTGTACAGGGGCTGATAAGGTGACCCAATACCAATTGGTAAATGCACCTAAAGTACATGTGTGTCAATTTAGAGAGAGAACAGCTAGGCTGTGGGTCTGATTAGCAGGCCCACAGCCAGGGAAAGTCGTAAACCAGTGAAGCAAAAAGCAAAAATCTGGGGTGACCATAGGATTGCAGACCCTACTCTCCTACACTGCTGACCTTCAGAAAACTCCTCAAGACCTGGCTTTTTGAGCAGTAGCAGCATTCCCCACCCCAGCGCCTTGAGACCGTCACGGGTGAGTAGTGCGCTTTACAAATGATATGATTGATTGATTGATTGATTCGGGCTGCACTGAGTAGGAGGGGGCCCCATCTAGTTTTGTGCCGGCGACTCCAGTAGGCCCTCAGTGATCCATTCCTGGATCCAGATCAACACCAGGAGTACCATCTCAACCTCCTCCAGCGCCGGTCCCGATGCCGGTAGCCCTTTTATTTCCTAGATCTGAAAGAAACATGTTAGTGATAGATTTCTTACCTTAGAATTACCCCTAGGCGTCAGACTGGATTCGAAAAGTTTTCGTCAGCATTACCCATGCACGTCGGAAGGTGGAGTCATGCGGCTCCACATCCTTTGTAGGCATTGTTGTCACTGAGATGACGTTGTAGCAGCTACTTTAATCCCGCCCTCGCGCTCTGACGTCAGTTCTTTCTTTTTCCGCACCAGCAAGCTCAGATCCGGACCTCCAGTCACTTTTTGACTGAGTTTTTTGGAGGCTTTTGTCTGTATTTTTAGAGTCGATCGACTCCTGGTGCAGTAGGGATGCCCGGCTTCAAGATCTGCGGGGACTGTCATCGCATGATGTCGGTGACGGACCCGCACAGCTTGTGTCTTTATTGCCTGGAGCGTGACCACGACCCCAAGTCATACTCCGACTGCCGAGCCATGCCGCCGGAGACTTTGCGGGAGTGGTCTTGAAAGTTGCTAGAAGTCCGGCAGTCCGCGCCGCTTAAGGACCCGGTCCCGTGGGAGGTCGGAGGACCGGTAGCGGACCCGCCACCACCGTTCATCGGGATCGAAGTCTTCGCACTCAGGGTCAGGTAAGACAAAGTATTCCAAGAAGTCGAAAAAAGCGCCATCGCTCTCTGACTTCCCCTAGCCTGTCACGAGATGTGACTGAGGGTGCAGGTGGTGCCTCCCCCACGGCTCTGGCGGAGCGTACGCAGTCGCCGCCCGCCTACCTGCCCTTCCTGGGTCCGTCGGCGACTGCAGCCCAGCTGCAGGAATTTCTGTCAGCCATGGCTCGCCTCTTTGGGCCGTCGTGCCCTGCTGGTGCGTCTTCGGGCCCTGCGGACCCGCCTTGGGGTTCTAGCCCTTTACTGCCGGCGACTCCAGCATCGCTGTCACCTTCTGTTGATCTTGTGACACCTCCACCGACGTCCACCAACCGGCACCACCTCCGCCGTCGCCCAGCCCACCGGACGACGTTGCCCCCGGTTTCAACAGCGATGTGGATACGGCGCCGGACCGGTGTCGCTCGATGCCGATTCCGACACAGATTGGGGATTTCTATCCCTATGTCCATCCTGTGAGAAGTTGGCCTGGCATATGACTACTATTCGGGTGCGCACCTTGCACCAGTCCTATGGGCCCTTATTGATGCTAGGTTTAGACAACCTTTATAGAAAGCTATCCTAGTGGTAGATGTGGAGAGCAGCCTTCAGGCTAATTCTTGAAGGAATGTAAAGCAGCTTGTTTTACCAGTCTATAATCTCTTGAATGATCAAATGGAAGTACACCGCACAAGGTATATACATAAAATGTATGTATTTATTCTAAACACACCTCTCTAGTCTCTTTATGAGGCTAGAGGCAAAAGTACAACACAAGGACTTAAATAGCACAGAGTAAACTAGCACAGTGTACGTTTTGTTCTAGGGGCCTCACAAACCATATTCTAAAAAAGTAGTATAAGAACCATGTGAGGGATAGAAGTGAGGCCTAGGGCTTGTAGAACCGCTGGGGCAATCTGAAAGAAACAGGTTAGTGTTAGATTCCTTACCTTAGAATCTCCCCAGGCGTCAGACTGGATCCGGAAAGTTTTGCGTAGCAGTACCCCTGCGTGTCGGTAGGCATCGTCTGCTGCTCCCCGTCCGTCGTTGGCGCCGGGATGACGTCGTAGGAGTACTTAGACGCCGCCCTTGCGCGATGACGTCAGTTCTTCTTTTTTCCAAGCCAGCAAGCGCTGATCCGGGAAGAGCAGTACTCCTTAGTCAATTTTTGACTAACTTTTTGATCTCTTTTAGATCCTTTTTCGAGTCATTACCGACTCTCGGTGCCGATAGGGATGCCCGGGTTCAAACCCTGCGACGATTGTAGCTGACTGATGTCGGTTACCGACCCCCATCGTCGGTGCCTTTATTGCCTCGTGCCGACCACGATGACAAGTCCTGCTCCAACTGCCGGGCCTTGACGTCGAAGGCTAGGCGGGAGCGGTCCCGTAAGTGCCTCGAGCTCCGGCAGTCGGCCCCGCGTCGCTCATGGTCCCGGTCCAGGAGGAGGTCGAGGGACCGGTCGCGGGGCCACAGCCTTCACATCTCGCGAGTCAACACCACTCGTCAGGCTCCAAGTCCTCGGGTAAGTCCAGGCACAAGAAGTCGAAGAAGCAACATCGCTCTTCCGACTCCCTGCGACGCCCGCGCGGTGCCGCTGGGGGTTCGGATGACACCGCCCCTGCGGCTCCGCCGGAGCCGCGAGCGCCTCGTCCAGCTCCATACCCGCCGGTCCCTAGGCTGCACGAGAAGTCGGAGGAGATCAAAGCCTTCCTCATGGCCATGAGGTTGCTCTCTCCTCCGTCGGACCCTGCAGGGGTGCCTCCAGGCCCCGCGGGTCCGCCTGGGGGCCTGAACGGGCCGGCGGCTCCGAGGCCGTCGGGTGCTTCGGCCCCGGCGCCGTCGACGACTCCGGTCCTGACGCCGCAGGGCCCCCCTGGATCCATGCCTGGATCCGTGCCGGTGCCGTCGACCATCCGACCCCTCCGCCGGCGCCGTCACCAAGGGTGTCGCCCCCGGCGCCGTCTCCGGGCGGTGCCGTCCCCAGTCCTATCCCCGATCCGGATCCGGCGTCGGACCGGCGAACCCGGCGCTGTACTCGACGCCGATGGGTGAGCCCTTCACTGATGATCCGGATCCATCTTTTGAACCTGACTACCAGGAGATATATGACGAGGAGGACTGGGAGGGGTCTGAGGACCCTCTGGCACTGCAGAGCCAGTTATCACAGGACTGGGCAGATGAGTTGGGGGAGTCCAGGCCAGTGGTCTGGACACTTCACCCGACACTGGATTTGTCTCCCCTCCTACCGTGGCTACGGAGGAGGGGGCTGCTTACAGCGTGGTGTTGACAAGGGCGGCCAAGGCCTTACACCTTGAGCTCCCTGTCGCGGCCGTGAGGACTATCCTCCTCACTGAGGTGCTCAAACGCAGGCAAGCTCCTTGGAGCCTCTACTGCCATTCAACGAAGCCCTCACTGACGTTCTGTTGGGCTCTTGGTCCAAGCCCTCTACAGGCCTCCCTGTAATTAGGAACGTGGCCCGACGCCACCGCCCGGCTCCGGGCGACCCCAGCTTCCTGTCCGTTCACCCCACCCCTGAGAGCCTGGTGATCCAGGCCTCTACCTCCTAGACCGCATTTCCGACCGCTCCCCGGATCGGGAATCCAAGAGGTATGATCAGTTTGAGAAGAAACTGTTCTCGTCCCTAAGCTTGGGACTGCGGTCAGTCAACACCGCTTGCCTTTCGGGCCGTTACACCCACTCCCTGTGGGATACGGTTGCGGACGTGCTGCCCCAGTGTCCGGAGGAGGCCCCCTCACGCCCTGCCAGCCACAGGCCGCAGCAATAACAGCAGCTTTGTGGCGGGCGTGGTAACCGCCGTGACGGTGCTGGGGGACAACGGCCGGGTCAGTCCACATCAGCTCCCGCCTTCACTCGGGCTTCGAGAAGAGGATTTGGAGGGGGAGACCCAACAAAGCAAGCGGGCAGCAGCGTGGCATTCCCAAACTAGAGATACTCGGCAATACGGAACAAGATAAGGAGGCTGGCAATAATCACGAAGATAGTAGAAAACGGGAGATCCATAACTTACTGCCCGATTGTATAGAAGTCAGGAGGGGAAAAGAAAATAATCGCTGAAGTTGTGTAAAGTGATTGAAAAGAATTTCCAAAACCGGGCTTTGTTGGAAGGATAATAAAGCGAATCGTAACATAGAGGTGCCGAAACAGAAAGACTGAGCCCTGATGAAGCCGGTTGGTTTATGTTAACCTCGGCGAAACGCGTTGGCTTGGCTACAGGGTATTGGAGTTTGAAAGAATAAAAGACGACAAAGAAATCTTCAAGAGCCCAATTGAATGTTCTATATATTCTGTGATATGATTGTTATTGTCTGATAAGGGGTGTGCTGCAACTACTGGTTTCAATTTGTGGTCAATCCTAGGATTGCAGAGTGAGAAGTAGGGTGTTCTCTTCCCCAAAAATTTCTTTTGCAAGCACCCAAGAGATTAAGGAGGTATTATACATACTTAAGAGTGAACTGTCCCATGAGCGCTAGGATTCTCCCATAAACACCCAAAGGACTACTCACAGCCTTCCTAGTCCGAGCTTTCAGGCCCATACAACGCCGGTGGGGGGCAGGGTTCGCCATCACCTCCTCCACTGGCGTACCATCACATTGGACAGGTGGGTGCTGCAAATCGTCCAAAGGGGCTGCTCCCTCCCCTTCGAGGCGACCCCTCCAGCAATGCCACCGCAGTACCACTGCGTGTCGGGGGATCACTTGCAACTTCTGCAAGAGGAAGTTACGGCCCTCTTGGCCAAAGGGGCCATCGAGCGGGTTCCTGGGCCAGAAGTAGGGTGTGGTTGCTACTCCCACTACTTTCTGGTTCCCAAGAAGGGCAAAGGGGGCCTACGCCCTATCTTGGACCTCCGAATGTCAACGGCTTCGTCCGGAAGGAGAAGTTCAAGATGCTGACTTTAGCTCAGGCCTTAGCTGCCCTAGACCCAGGAGGCTGAATGGTAGCGTTGGACTTGCAGGACGCGTATTTCAACATCCCCGTCCTGCCGGCCCACCGGCGTTACCTGCTGTTCACGGTAGGCCACGAGCACTTTCAGTTTACCGTGCTCCCCTTTGGCCTTACCAGCTCCCCTCGGGTGTTCACGAAAGTGATGGCGGTGGTCGCAGCTCATCTGCGCAGGTTAGGGGTGTCAGTCTTCCCCTATCTCGACGACTGGTTGTTGAAGGCGGGCTCACCCCAGGCAGTCGCCAGCCACCTCCAGACTACGGCCGACCTCCTGCACCTGCTGGGGTTCTCCATCAATGTGCCGAAGTCACACCTGTGTCCCTCTCCGAAGCGCCTCTTCATCGGAGCGGTCTGGATTCGGCGCAGTTTCGGGTTTATCCTCCCGAACAGCTGGTTCGGGATATTCAGGCTCTGATTCCGATCTTTCAGCCTTTATCCCGCGTCACGGTCAGGTTGACGCTGTGGCTTCTGGGACTGATGGCCTCCTGCATCCTAAAGTTTCAGTGGGCCCAGCATCAGGGCAACCTGTCCGACCACGTCCTGATCTCGGAGGGCACTGCGAGACAGTTGCAGTGGTGGGTCACGGACCGCGATTGGGTCAACGGCAGATCCCTCTCCCTACCTCAACCGGAGCACGTTGTTGTGACGGATGCATCCCTCCTGGGATGGGGGGCCCACATGGGGGAGGCGGAGATCAGAGGCCTCTGGTCTCCGGCGGAGTCCGGCTCCACATCAACCTTCTGGAGCTGTGGGCGATCCGGCTTGCACTGAAAGCCTTCCTTCCCTCTGTCCGGGGAAGTGTAGTGCAGGTGTTCACGGACAACACCATCGCCATGTGGTACTGCAACAAACAGGGCGGGGTGGGGTCGTGGACCCTTTGTCAGGAGGCTCTGCGCCTCTGGCAATGGCCGGACCACCAGGGTGTCACCCTGGTGGTTCAACACCTGGCATGTTCCCTGAATGCCAGGGCGGACAAACTCAGCCGTCGGTGCATGATGGATCACGAATGGCGTCTGAACTCCGACTTGGGGCAAGGTCTCTTTCAGCAGTGGGGAGAGCCTTGGTTAGATCTATTCGTCCACAGAAGAGAACGCGTGATGTCGTCAGTTCTGCGTGTTGGAATTTCCAAGGCGGCACTCGCTCGGAGACGCTTTTCGTCGCAAGTGGAGCTGCGGTCTGTTGTACGCCTTTCCGCCTATACCACTTCTGCCCAGAGTGCTGAAGAAGATCAGGCGCGACCGGGCCCAAGTCATCCTTGTGGCTCCCAACTGGGCTCGAAGATACTGGTATCCCGAGCTACTCAGCATGTCAGTCGATCCCTTGATTCGTCTGCCTCTTCAGGAGGACCTTCTCTCGCAGCAGCAGGGGACGGTCCTCCACCCGAACCTGTCCAGTCTCCACCTCCATGCGTGGGGATTGAGCGGTGGCAGTTGAGGCCATTTTACTTGCCTCCTGAAGTCTGTGATGTGATTCTGGCAGCCAGGCATCCCTCCACAAAATCGGTATACTCCTGCAGGTGGAACAAATTTGTGGCATGGTGCCCAGCAAATGCTGTGGATCCCCTTTCTGCCCCTCTTTCAGAGGTTCTCCTCTTTCTTCTTTCTCTTGACCGGTAGGGCTCTGCTCTGGGCACTATCAAGGGCTACCTTTCTGCCATTTCAGCCTTCTTAAGGCTTCCTGATCAGCCTTCTCTTTTCAAGTTCCCTGTTGTGAATAGATTGTTGAAGGGCATCACTCACATGTTTCCTCTTGTTCCTTTTGTGATGCCTCAGTGGGACTTGAACCTTGTTCTGACCTATTTGATGTGCGCTCCTTTCGAGCCACTTCATAATTGCCCTCTTTGTCTTTTAACTCTTACAACTGCATTCCTGGTTGCCTTCACCTCTGCCAGGAGAGTGAGTGAGCTCCAGGCTCTTTCTTCTAAACCTCCTTTCCTTTCTGTCCATCCGGACAAGGTTGTTTTGAGGACGCGCCCCTCTTTCCTGCCCAAGGTAGTCACACCCTTCCACATCGGGCAGTCCATCACCTTGCCCACTTTCTTTCTGCCTCCACATCCCTCGAGAGAGGAAGAGAGGCTCCACCGTCTGGAACCAAAACGTGCGCTCTCATTCTATATGGACCGCACACGCCAGTTCTGGGTGGTTGACCAGCTCTTTGTTGGTTACGTGTGCGCTAAGAAGGGACGGGCGGTGTACAAACGGACCATCTCTTGGTGGGTCGTCTTGTGCATCAAGGCTTGCTACTCCTTGGCGAAAAAGGAGCCTCCTGTTGGGCTGAGGGCCCAGTCCACTCGGGCCACGGCGGCTACTACTGCCCTGGGCCGGGGAGTCCCCTTGCAGGACATCTGTCAAGCAGCTCCGTGGGCCTCGCTGCACACGTTCGCTAGACACTACTGCCTGGACAGCCAAGTCCGGAGAGATGGCTTTTTCGGCTGTTCCGTTCTCCAGGACTTTCTGGTGTGATCTTGGTTCGCAGACCCACCACCGGGGGTTGGTATTGCTGGGGTATCTATTCTAAGGTAAGGGATCTAACACTAACCTGTTTCTTTCAGATGCACAAGTTACTTACCTTCTGTAACGATATCTCTGTAAGAAACAGTAGTTAGTGTTAGATTCCTTACCGAAGCACTCCTGACGTGACGGAGGCTCGGAAAGCGGCATTATTTCGGCTTTGGAATCAACATATCGGTATGTATACAAGAACCGTCGAATTGAAACTGAATATCTGGGTACCTGCGGATATTGCCCCGGAATCCTGCTGACAAGTCCCTGTGACGAGCCCCCGTGATTTCGTGACCTTTTGTTGGCTGCATACATGTGTCCGACTATTGATCGAAACTGAGTATTTCTGCTCCGGCGGACCATGCCTCGGAAATTTGCCTACGAGTCCCTGTGACGAGCCCCTGTGATCGTGTGACATCTTGTTGGCCGCACACCAATAAAGAGCGTTGGAGCTCTTTATTGACTCGCGGGCTACAGCCAAGTCTCTGGGCCTTTCCGCCACACGCCCACCTCCGCCTTCTGCTTTTAGCTCCTTTCGTGGCCATGGAAAGGGCGCCCCAACACATTCTTTTCAGAGCCACAGGCTCAGCGTGGCCACGGACGTGGGGTGGCCACGGACGTGGGACCGCCGAGTTGGGTCAGGGGGCCAGCGGGCGGGTCAGTCCACCTCCACCCCAGCCACCACTGCCTCCAAACCTTCCTAGTCAGGTTTTTCAGGCCCATCAAACACCTGTGGACGGCAGGATTCACCATCACCTCCCACCTCCCCCACTGGCGCACCATCACTTCGGACAGGTGGGTTTTATAAATAGTCCAAAGGGGCTACTCCCTCCCCTTCAAGGCTACCCCTCCAGCCATGCCACCCCAGTACCCCCGAATGTTGGGGGATCACGTGGCACTTCTTCAACAGGAAGCCGCGGCCCTCTTAGCCAAGGGGGCCATCAAGCACATTCCTGCACCAGAAGTAGGATGTGGTTGTTACTCCCACTACTTTCTGGTGCACAAGAAGGACAAGGGCCTGTGTCCTATCTTGGACCTCAGGGACGTCAATGGCTTACTCTGGAAGGAGAAGTTCAAGATGTTAACTCTGGCTCAGGTCTTGTCTGCCCTCGACCCTGGAGATTCAATGGTAGCGTTGGACCTGCAGGACCCATATTTCCACATTCCTGTCCGGCCGGCCCACCGGCGTTAACAGGTGTTACTTGCAGTTTATGGTAGGCCACGAGCACTTTCAGTTTACCGTGCTCCCCTTTGGCCTTACCAGCGCCCTTTGGGTGTTCACGAAAGTGATGGCGGTCGTCGCAGTTCATCTTTGCAGATCAGGGGTTCCAGTCTTCCCCTATCTTGATGACTGGCTGTTGAAGGCGGGCTCGCCCCGGACAGTGTCTCCCACCTCCAGACTACGGCTGACCTCCTGCATTTGCTGGGGTTCTCCATCAATGTGCCAAAGTCGCACCTGATTATCTCTCAGGAGCTCCTCTTCATTGGAGCGTTTCTGGATATGACGCACTTTCGGGTCTATCCTGCTGAACGGCGAGTCCAGGATATTCAGGCTTTGATTCCGATCTTTCAGCCTCTATCCTGGGTTTTGGTCAGGATGACCGTGAGGCTGCTGGGCCTCATGGCCTCCTGCATCCTGCTGGTCGATCATGCCAGATACATTGGGATAACAACGAGAAAAGCCAAACAGAGGATCTGTGAGCATAGAAGCAACATTAGATGCAGAAAGTCTACAACCAAATGAGTGACCACTTTTTACAGTTCAACCATACCACCAACGATCTCAGGTGGACCATAATTGAGCAAATTAATGGAGGAACGAATATTTCCGAGAGACTTTTCGAGAAAGAGCAAAGGTGGGTGTACCGGTTGGGTACCCACACCCATGGATTAAATGATGATATACCGTGGGCATCCATCTTGAAATAACTTATTCCTCCTTACACCACCATTATTATCTGTTGTCCTGTGGACACATATGCAGCCGCCTGGTATTCCAATCTAGTCTCACCCTAGAGGATGACTGTATGTGTTGTCTGTATTGTTTGTTGGACCCCCCTTGATGCGTTCTGCTAGCAGAGGAGCCAGTTGACATGCTCATCAAGGCATGTTATCTATCTATCACACCTCTGATAAGTCATGCGCCACGAATTGCGGTGTCCACACTTTAATACCTTCTGAGCATGTGGGTTGCCCCTATTGCAGATAGCTTATGGGAGATACGAGTATTGCCCCCTCTATCTTGAGAGACTCGGACGTATGCCTTGAGTGTACGAATGAACATGCGCCTGTAATTTAGGTGTTGATTAATTTCCACCACATTACTGAGGCTGCTCTCACTGCCCCCTTCAGTCTCCATCTCCAGAGGCCGTCCCCGTGTGTACGAATGTCTCCCACTATTGATACTCAATAAAGTTTGTGCATTTGCTCTAACGTTCTAGTCTCCCCACGGCCGCCATTTCTTCCTCACCACAGCGCGGCTCATGATTGGCTCCGAGCAAGCTCACCGATTCGCGTCACGCCCAACCAGGAAATGCTCCGCTCTCCGTCAATATCTGTCGGGCAGCAGTCCCAGCCCTGCATCCACGAGACCCGATTACCGAGGGTAGACGCAGGTACCGAGCGGGTGCTAGATGCCGAGGGCGTGAGTATTAGCGACGGGATCGCCACTAGTACAGTGGGTCATCTTCCTGCCATGTTTTACCTCTATTTTACCCCTTTGTAATTTAATCGCGGGGCCCTATTTTCCTTCCTCCCAGGGTGTGCCAATTGCATCTCCACCCCCCTCCCGAGGTCTATGGTGTGCAAGCTCCACACCTGTCAAGTGAGAAAAACGGTTTATTTATTTATTATTTGTTGTATTTATTTTGAAGATTGTATGTTTATATGTCTCATTGCTTGAACGTACTTGGTCCACTGGCCTTTGGCCAATTGATCTCTTTCCCGTTCGCACGCGCTAGACTCTAGCGCTTTTCTCGGACATGTAATGATAGCATTTGGTGTTCACTACTAGCTCACCAGCTACAGACGCTTCCATTCACACACGCGCCTCGACTGGTGCTTCTCTGCGCTTGTCGATCATAGCTGATTCCGACGATTAAGACTCTCCATGGTCTGCAGTATTCGCACGCAGACCAGCACACCCACAGTTGGGGCCCCGAATTTAGTGCTAGTATCCACGGGGGTCTGTGTGGGTCGAATCACCAGAGCACAGAGTCACTGCTGACCATAGACACGCCTCTGATTTAAGATATCTAATTGTTTGTATGTCTTTTCATGTGTGTTTGTCCCTTTCTTTCCACAGGTGCATTTTAATTTTTGTGTGGTCTCCATAATTGTGAGTACCAGCATTTGCACTTTTTTGACAGTATTTTAAATTTTTTCACTTTCACGTCCCTTGGTAGGGTGGGCCTTAGCGCGTCCACACCGGGTTTATTACCCCTAGGTCCTGACGAATGCCAGGTTAATAACAAGGACATTGGGGGCGTGGCCACGGCGGCAACCGCAATGGCCGCACTGCCGTGAAGCTCCTCCGGGCGGGCGCCCGAATCGGACGAAACGGACTGTGATCCACGTCCCAGCCATCTCTAACTGCACCGTCCAGCCGCCTGATGATCCTGGGCAGCCTTGGGGACGTTCCTGAGCAGCGGGGACGGCTGATTACCGCGGCCGCGACGGAGGGAATCTGAGGCCTCCAGGGCCTGGCGCCATCTCCCCCGCAACGCTGGAGAGTCGGGTGAGTGCACCTCGGCGGACTGCGGCCCCGCCGCCACCCCTTTCATCCCCTGGCTCTGGCGCTTCCGCGCGCTGCTTCCCCCTGGCCGCTCGGCCCGTCTAGGCTCTGGTTCCGGTCTCCCGGGGGAGGGCAGCTATTTGGGCCTGCTCGGGGAGTGGAGCCGGGGACTGGATTTGGGTCTTGGGCCGGGTTGGGGGGGGGTGCTGCGGGCGCGTTCGGGGGTCCGGGGGGAGGGGGGGTGCGAGCTTGCTGGTCGGTCCGGGGGCGCTCCCTGGTAGCGTGTGGCGGCCCCGCACTGCGCCTGAACACCACGCCGCCCTCCGTCGCCCCGCACAGCTGCTACTGCTGACGCCTCGGTTGGGAGGCCTACCACTGATCCTCGTGGCGCCATTTTGAGCTCCCCGGCTGCCTGTATCCCTGCTACTCTGACTGCGGCTTGGGCCTTCGCCTGCTGCCCTGTCCGCGTGCCCGGTTGCTGGGGGCCGTCCTGCCTCTGCCATTGATCCTCGCTCGCCACCTTTGTCGCAGAGACTGCGGCCACGCCACACATCCACCACGATGGGGAAAAAAGACCCGGCCCAAAAGACTCTCAACTTTGACAAGGCTCTCCCTGTCGCTGACCCCCCTCCGGGCGCTGCGGCTGGAACCCTGGCGACACAGCCTGCTGGGGATGCGGCGTCCATGATGGCCACTATAATGGGGGAGATGCGGGCTGGCTTCAAAGCCCTGGACACTAGGTTCGACAGCCTGGAACAGAAGCTATCCGCCATTAACTCCACAGTACAAGCCCACGATAGGCGTCTGGACCTGGCGGAGTCTAGAATATCCGACCTTGACGACGACTCCTCTAAAACCCGAAAGAGACTCGAGAGGGTGGAGAAAATTCTAAAGGAAGTTGCCATTAAAAACGAGGATTTGGAGGCGCGTGGCAGGCGCAATAACATCAGAATCCTTGGCGTGGCGGAGACGACTGCCATTGGCCGGTTTGATACCTTTGTGGAAACTCTCCTTGTCGAACTGTTTGGTAAAGACACATTTACGTCCGGTTTTGTAGTGGAGAGGGCACATAGGTCATTGGGGCCTAGGCCGCGCTCGGGACAGCTACCCCGGCCCATCATCGCAAGCATCATGAACTTCAGAGACCGGGATGCCGCGCTTCGGGCGGCGCGAGAGATGGGTGAGGTGCGATAGCAGGGGAGCAGGCTGTCGTTCTTCCCGGACTATACAGTTATGGTGCAAGAGGCCCGGAGAAAATACACCAGCGTCAAGGCGGCTCTTCGTAACCTGGGCCTAAAATACAATATGCTCTACCCAGCTCGACTGAAAGTGGAAATCAATGGCCGGTATCGCATCTTTGACTCTCCAGCTGAGGTTCAAGACTTCTGTCACACTTATAAGTCTGGGTCTGGTTCGGCCCCCGGCTCTGGGCCCACTTCTCCCCCGCGGTCGGACACGCAGGTCAGCGCTGACCTGTTCACAGACGCTGGACAGGGCTGATTGCTCACTCCGCTTTAGTCTTGGATCCTTATTGGTTTCGGGAGTGGTTACTGTTCCTTCATGTTTATCCTGTTGTGACATTCTCAATGTTCCGTTGGATTGCCCGCCCGGGGGTTAGCGTTGCCTCCCCCCCTAGCGCGGGCTGATATGTTTCGTAGCGTCCTCTGGGGGTTTCTAGCTTGTGTAGTGCTACCTTGTATGCAAACTGTTCCTACATTACACTCGCTGTTATGCCTTTTGGATATGCAAATGGGGGGGTTCTGCCTCTCACGGGTTGTTGGGAGGCTGGGTGGTGGTGGGGGGTGGGGTTCTTTGTATTTTTTGTGTTGTTTTCTTCTTCTGCATTTTGATCGCGAGACACATGGCACTGGTTTGTTCACGGGTGGCCTTCTGCCCACGATTTTCGGATTGGCTCTATGGCCCGAGTAGGATTGCAGACTGGACCTTCCATGCTAAAGTTGATGACCTGGAATGTCCGGGGCTTGAACTCCACCCGGAAAAGGAAACAGGTTTTACAGTATGCAGCGAGACATAATGTGGATATTTTAGTACTGCAGGAGACGCACATGGTGCACTCAGACACTTCCTCCTTTGCACGGAGCTGGGGCGCACACAGAGTGTTTTCTTGCTTCAGTAGATATGCTCGGGGGGTGGCGGTCTTGGTTCACAAACGCTTACCCTTTGTCCTGACCGATAGCAGGGTGGACCGGGAGGGACGATATGTGATTCTGCACGGGCTGCTGTTTGGGTACAAGGTTTCCATTGTGGGGGTTTATGGCCCTAATGTCGATTCCCCGGCCTGCCTGGCGGACCTGCACATGTCTCTGGTTCATGCAGATATTGACCTTCTGGCGTTGGGGGGCGACTTTAACCTGTTAATGGACCCCGGCAGGGACAGCACATCCCCCTCCCCTGACCGCAAACCATTATCCCGCGCGGCGATGGCGGATTTATGCTCCCACTTTACACTCCAGGACATTGAAGCTACCCGTAATGCCGCCTCCCCGTCCTTCACGCACCACTCTGGCTACCACAACACGAGTACCAGGATTGACTACTGGCTATTGTCCCCGGGCTTGGCGGGATGGGTTACTGACTTGCGCACGCTTCCACGCACCATATCTGACCACTCTCCGGTGATTCTGGCGCTTGCGATCCCCAGGTTGGGTGGGTATGAGAGGCAGTGGAGATTCCCTGGGCGTGCATTGGCGGACCCAGTGTTCACGGAGGAGATCCGCTCGGCGATCGAGGACTATTTTGACCTCAACACCGGCTCCGTGACTACGTGGGCCACACTATGGGAGGGATTCAAAGCAACAATCAGGGGGGTCTGCATCACCAAGCACGTGGGGGCGCTGCGCGAGATACGATCCACCCTATCCCGCATTGAGACTGACCTATCGGCCATTGAATCTCGGATCCTGACTGACCCCTCCCCGGCTAACGAAGCCAAACGCAACGAACTCCTGTTAGAGTTCAGAGACACGGCGGACAGGGAACTCAACTACTTAGGCAAGTACCATTCGGCCCGCCAATATGGCGAGGGGGACAGACCAGGACGATTATTGGCACAACTGTTGCGCCCCCCCCCGGCAGGCAGCGTACATCACACAGATTGTGGCTCCAGATGGCACACCTCACTTCAACACTCCTGACATTTGCAACACCTTCTTGTCCTATTACAAGCATCTCTACAAATCTGCACTAACGGGGGTAAATCGCGACCCTGGTCCCTACATCAACGAAATAGCCATGGTGTTCTTGGAAAAGTACATGCAAGACTTCTTGGCGCACCCTATTACTCCCGAACTGATCGCAGAAGCGATAGACTCGCTGAAAGGTTCCTCGGCGCCGGGCCTGGACGGTTTCACAGCCGATTTTTATCAAACATACAAGGAGGAGTTGGTTCCTATCCTGGTCGAGATATACGCTGAGGCCCTGGAGTCCGGTGTTCTCCCGCCTACGCTTCGAGAGGCAGTTATAGTCTTGTTACCCAAACCTGGCCGAGACCCAACGATCTGCGGCTCCTATCGACCGCTGTCACTCCTAAACCTAGACTATAAAATCCTTGCCAAGGTGCTCGCTATGCGGCTCGCGCTGCTAGTGAATTCTATCATTTCACCGGTTCAGTCTGGCTTCGTGCCCCTAAGGTCGACTTCCCTGAATCTCCGTACGGTCTTCTCGGTCCTACACAGAATTGATCCGGCCGTTCCGGCGGCTGCGGTCTTTCTGGACACTGAGAAGGCGTTCGACACCCTTGAGTGGCCTTTTTTTCTGGAAGTGATGCGTAGGATGGGCATGCCGGCTATGTTTGTGGCGACCGTCGAATTGCTTTACACGGCTCCCACGGCGCGTCTTCGCCTCAATGGTACTATCACCAACAGGTTCACTCTGTCTAGAGGTACCCGCCAGGGATGCCCCTTATCCCCCTTACTTTTTATTTTGGCTATGGATCCTCTGGTCCGTCACTTTCAGGAGAAGCACTTGCACAGAGGACTCCAGTTCCGCACAGGGCCTCTGCTAGTGTCGCTCTACGCGGACGACATGGTTTTGTACATCCGCGCCCCAGACACCAACCTGCAGCCTCTCCTGGCGGAGATTGTACGCTTTGGTGACTACTCTGGCCTCAGGGTTAATTGGCACAAGTCACAACTGTTCCCCCTAACCCTCGCCACTACCAAGTGGCCTTGCTCCCTCCCATTGGAATGGTGCGAGGACTCCGTTAAATACCTGGGGATTCACATCCACTTGGATACCGTGGCTATCATTCGCATGAATTATGGACGAGCCCTCGATTTCCTGGAAGATAACACTGATAGATGGCTCCGCCTTCCCCTGTCGATGGCTGGGCGCATCGCTATAGTGAAAATGGTGGTACTGCCCCGGTTCCTGTATTTATTCAACAACATCCCCATCCCTCTCACTCGGGTCTTTTTCGCGCAGCTGCGCACCGCCTTGCTGAGGCTGGTTTGGGGTGGGAAGCGTCCTCGCCTAGCTTGGAGCGCGTTGACACTGCCATATGAGAGGGGAGGCTTTGGGGTCCCGGACTTCTACCTCTATTACCTGGTTGCCCAGTGCTCGTATGCCCACTCCTGGTTCCACCCGGACGCCAGGATCCAACACTTGAAACCTGAAGCTGACGCCGCACTCCCTGTGTCTCTGAACAATGTACTCCCTAAGGGCCTTCCTCGCGATCCACATGACATACTTCCTCTTACCACCACGGCTTGGGCCTGGGACAAACTTAGGCGCTTACTGCGGGTTGACACTTTGTACTCACATGCCCTCCCACTACCCAACCCTCATTGGCTCCCCATAACTGGCGAAACGTTGATCTGTCGTACACTAGCTAAATACCAACTGACTACGATCGGTGACTTGTTCCCCGACGGCCACGCGCTTTCCGTTTCTGAGGACCCTCGCTTCTCGGAACGCACCTTCATGGACACCTTTGTGTTTGCTAGAATCAAGGCCTTGATGCGTTCCACGTTCCACACCTTCCCGTTGCCACCGGACGACACTTTAGCACTCACTTCCATTATCCAGAATACTTCGGGGGCCCATGTGGTGTCCAAACTTTACAAATTATGCTTATCCTCACTCCCATCATCGGATGAGGCGGTTCGTGCCGCTTGGGAAGCGGGTCTGGGTACCCAAATCTCTGACGATCAATGGGACGCATGTTGTGCCACGACCAGGGAGGTATCGATGAATAACAGACACAAGCTAATTCATTTCAAATTCCTTCGTCGACTATACCACACCCCAGCGATGGCCAACAGAATCGACCCTGCGCGCCCCCACACCTGCCCAAAATGCAACGCCCCACAGGCGGACTTTGCCCATCTGTCCTGGACATGCCCGAAACTCCACACCTTTTGGGTTGCTATACATGATACACTGGGTGAGATTTTGGGCCTACCATTGGCTGTCTTACCAGAGATCGCCCTGATGGGCTATATGTCCGACTTTCCCCGAAAGATACGTAAATTGGCATCGATCTGCTTCCTTCTGGCCAAGAGGGAGGTAGCACTGCACTGGTGCGCGAGACGGGCTCCCACCGTTGACGCTTGGCTGCGCATAGTGTGGAATATTCTGACCAACTCCCAGCGACCTCCCGCCCCACGGACATATGGGTCCCATATCGCCAATACATTGCGGGGAAGACGAAGGAAGCTTCATCTCAGTCCTTACACCCCAACTTACCCACTGGGGTGGGCTAGGCCTCAGAAACCCCACTCTGCACCCCATCAGTTAAGGCCTCTGCCACGACACGCTGCTCCCATGCGACGTGGGGCAGGAACATCCCTTTTTCTTGTTGATGCACCCTACTCTTGGCCCCCCTGGCATGTTGGTGCTCTGTGGCCTTTGGGTATTACTCCTGTTCCTTCTGGGTAGGATGATTAAGTGTTTGCTGTTATGGTAATATGGTCATTGTCTGCGATGCCTCCTAATGTGATACGGAACGGACTATTGTGCTGGTCTCGCACTCTGTTCCTTCTGCATGATATCTCCCCCTTTTTTTTTTTTTCCTTTTAATTTTTTTTGAACCTTTGGATTATTGTTTCTGTTTGCTTTGCATTTCAGTTGCTTATCAGAAAATGTTCCTATTGTGACATTGGTTATGCTTCACGGTGCGACCTAACTGTTTCTTCCCTAGCGTCACGTTTCTGTTCCTGGAACTGTATTGATTATGCATGATTGGACGCTATGATCGAACTCTGTCTGTTGTATTATTATGGTTTGCACCAGGTTGCTCTAATAAAGTGTTTTAAAAAAAAAAAAATAACAACGACATTGGCAGAAACATGTTGACCGCAAAGCTAGAGGAAACTAGCCATCTAATTTATCTGGTTTAGTTCTCCCACACATATTTTAATATGTCTTATTGATCAGATAATAAAGAATTTTTTAAACATTTAAGGCATTTTTATTCCCACCACGTACACTTTTTCTAGTTACTCACACAACCACTTAGTCACTCACGACTTCACATTACCCGCTCCGCAGTAATTCTGGCGTTGCAGCACACTGGGGTGGCATTCGGCCACTCCCAGTGGGGCCCGATGATGAAGCATATCACCGACCAGGTCGGTGAGTGAGGGCTTTCCTAAAACACCAAGAAGGTGTCCCTAATTCTTTTTCTCTGTGCTCTAAAAACCCGACCTTTCTGTTGAACCTGAACACTCTTTTGTTGTTACTATCGATCATGCCAGATGGCATATGCAGGCTCCAGTTGTAGTGGGCACAGCATCAGGGAAACCTGTCCAATTACGTCCAGATCTCGGAGGGCACTGCACAACAATTGCAGCGGTGGCTCACGAACCGGCATTGGGTCAATGGCAGATCCCTCTCCTTTCCCCAACTGCAGCACACAGTGGTGACGGATGCGTCTCTCCTGGAATGGGCCGGCCACATGGGAGAGGCGGAGATCAGAGGCCTCTGGTCTCCGGCGGAGTCAAGGCTCCATTTCAACCTTCTGGAGCTCCTTGACATCCGGCTTGCACTGAAGGCATGCCTTCCCTCTGTCAAGGGAAGTGTAGTGCAGATGTTCACATACAATACCACCGCCGTGTGGTACTGCAACAAACAGGGCAGGGTGGGGTCGTGGCCCCTATGTCAGGAGGCCCTGCGCCTCTGGACATGGCTGGAACATCAGGGTATTACCCTGGTGGTTCAACACCTGGCAGGTTCACTGAACGCCAGGGTGGACAAACTCAGACACAGGTGCATAATGGATCACAAATTACGTCTTTACTTGAAGGTGGCGCTAGGTCTTTTTCAACAGTGGGGAGAGTCTTCGTTAGATCTATTCTCCACCGAAGAAATGCGCAATGTCAGCAGTTCTGCGCGTTGGAATTTCCAAGGCGTCACTCGCTAGGCGACACTTTTTGTCGCTAGTGGATTTGTGGTCTGTTGCACGCCTTTCCGCCTATACCACTTCTGCCCAGAGGGCTAAAGAAAATCAGGCGCCACCGGGCCCAAGTCATTCTTGTGACTCCGGACTGGGCTCGAAGAGTTTGGTGTCCCCAGCTAATCAGTATGACTACCGATCCCCCGATCCGACTGCCTCTTTGGGAGGATCTTCTGTCGCAGCAGCAGGGGACGGTCCTCCACCCGAACCTGTCCAGTCTCCACCTCCTTGCGTGGAGATTGAGCGGCAGCAGTTGATTCTGTTCGACTTGCCTCCTGAAGTCTGTGATGTCATACTGGCAGCCAGGCGTCCCTCCACTAAGTTGTTATAAGCTTGCAGGTGAAACAAGTTTGTGGCATGGTGCACAGCAAAGGCTGTGGATCCCCTCTCTGCCCCTCTTTCAGAAGTCCTTCTGTTTCTTCTTTCTTTGGCCCAGCAGGGTTCTACTCTGGGCACTATCAAGGGCTACCTTTCTGCTATTTCAACCTTTCTTAGGCTTCCTGATCAGCCCTCATTTTTCAAGTTCCCTGTTGTAAATAGATTCCTCAAAGGCATTACTCATCTTTTCCCTCTCATTCCCTTCGTAATGCCACAGTGGGACTTGAACCTGATTCTCACATATTTAATGTGCGCTCCCTTTGAGCCTCTTCACCACCGTCCTCTTCATCTGTTAACTTTGAAGACTGCTTTCCTGTTTGCCATCACCTCTGCTAGGAGAGTGAGTGAGCTCCAGGCTCTTTCTTGAAAACCTCCTTTTCTGTCTGTCCATACGGACAAAGTTGTGCTCAGAACAGGTCCATCCTTTCTGCCAACGGTTGTCACTGCCTTTCACATCGGGCAGACCATCACTCTGCCCACCTTCTTTCCGCCTCTGCATCCTTCCAGAGAGGCTCCACCGTCTGGACCCAAAACGTGCGCTCTCGTTTTACCTGAATCACACACAACAGTCCCGGTTGGGTAACCAGCTCTTTGTTGGCTACCTAGGCGCCAAAAAAGGTCGGGCCATTCCGAAGCGAACTATCTCCCTATGGGTCGTCTTCTGTATTAAAGCCTGTTATTTTCTGGTGAAAAAGGAGCCTCCGGTGGGGCTGCATGCCCATTTCACAAGGGCGATGGCTACCACTATGGCATCGGGATGTGGTGTCCCCTTACAAGACATCTGTCAGGCAGCTACGTGGGCCTCATTGCACACTTTTACTGAGCACTATTACCTGGACAGCCAAGTCCAGAGAGATAGCTTCTTTGGCCGTTCTGTTCTCCGGGACTTCCTGGTGTGTTCTTGGTTCGCAAACCCACCACCAGGGTTAGAATTGCTGGGGTATTTATTCTAAGGTAAAGAATTTATCACTAACGTGTTTCTTTCAGATGAACAAGTTACTTACCTTTGGTAACGATATATCTGTAAGAAACATTAGTTAGTGAAAGACTCCTTACCGCCCCACCCATCCTTCCTGTTCTGCGAACTGATCTGTAGGGTTAAGGTCATCCCTTTCAGGGCCCTAGTTTCAATGCACTAGTGCTCAGTATCTTGCATGGCTCTGCGTTCCTGGTGCGGAAAGTCGTGTACAGAACTGACGTCAGTGCGCGAGGGCGACGGCTAAGTAGCTGCTGCGACGTCATCTCGGCGACCACAGCACCAACGATAGATGCAAAACCGCACAACGTCACCTTCTGACGCACTGCGGTACTGCTGACGAAAACGTTCCGGATCCAGTCTGACGCCTGGGGGTAATTCTAAGGTGAGGAAACTATCACTAACTAATATTTCTCACAGATATATCATTACCGAAGGTAAGTAACTTGTTCATTGGAGCCTGAGCCTTAGTCCCAAGGGCTATGACTCCAGGAGGAATGGGAGGGGTCGCTAGACCCAAAAGAACACCTGCCATATGAAGAGAACCCTAATACATACTGGTCTGAGTAACTGGGTGATCCCAGTGTTCTGGATACTTCTCCACATAATGGCATGCTTTCCTCTCTTACCATGGCTACAAAGGAGGGAGCCTCATACCCAAATGTGGTGGCCCTTGCCCTTGTTGGCACTCAAGACCATCATCTTGATGGAGGTGCTGCAACCGGGAGTCTCCTCATCCGAACCCTTACTCCCATTCAATGATGCCCTCACTGACATCCTGCTGGGGACCTCGTCCAAACCGAACATAATACTAGGGACTTACATGGTGTGAGAAGTTAGCCTGGCATATGATGCCCACTATTCTAGTGGGCACCTTGCACCAGTCTAAACGACCCTTATTGATGGTGGTTGTAAAGTCAACCTTATAGACAAGCTATCCTGGTGGTAGCATGGACCTGCAGTCATAGGCTAAGACTTCAGAGAGCATGTAAAGCAAGCTGTTTTACCAATTATAGTCCCTTGAATACCAAATGAAAGGACACCACACAAGGTATATATCAAATATATATGTATTTATTTCTAACACAACCCCTCTGCACTCTTTATGATGTCAGAGATCGAAGTACATCACAAGTTACTCAATTAGCATACGATAAGTTGCACAAATACAGTTTTGCCCTAGGGGCCTCACAAACCATATACTAAGTAAGTGGTATAAGAACCACTTCAGGAATAGTGAATAAGCCTAGGGCCTAGGGAATCGCTGGGGCTACACTGAACAACCAAAGGTTAGGAAGTAGGAGACCCACGGGGGATGCGTGCAGTGTGGGAACACAGTCGCGAGTTACCATTGACGTATAATGGAAAACGAAAAAGTTACAAAGTTACTGTTTTAGGGCACTTCCGGATGGACTACGACAAAACCCCTTTAAACTAGGACACTTGGAGAGTCAATACCCACGAGAGCACGGGAGTATTCAAGTTACCTCACCCAGGGAAGCCGGATGCATAGGTGTCTTTTCGTGTCGGGTTTCGACGATGCTTTCAATGGAGATCTACAAAAAATGCTGCAGGCGGCCAAAGGAAGAGTGTCCGGGTGGATCCAAGGGTGGATCGAAGAACTAAAGAACCTGAAAGCAGAGGGGACAGAGTCTGGGTCACTAGCCAGTGACCAGGAAGGATCCAGGAAGGAACCAGGCGATGTCGCGATGATCTCAGGTGAAGAGGTGAAGCTTGTCTCTGCAGCCCCGAGGACCAGGAGGTGTCGACGGCAACCAGGAGCGGGATTTGAGCTGTCCTACGAAGGATCTAGTTGACTGCGATGTCGGTATCAGGGCTGGACCCAACAAGCCTTGGCAAACGCAATCCACGCAGGAAGTGAAGATGGACTTCGGGTCATACCAGCAAGGTCTGGGGAGCTTCTCCTTTGCAGGGAAGCCGGAGCAAGCCTGGAGCAAACAGGAAAGCAAGTTGGTTTCAATGGTTTGTCTTCAGGGGGCTCACTAGCCAGCGGGCTAGCAACCGGGAAGACGCGTCGAGCTGAAATGCAAGAGCGGGCCCCACGCGGCACTCGTTGGGTGAGGAGGGCTGAGCTTCGGTTCAAATGGCGCTCAGGTCTGGGGCTTCTCGTACCCCAATGCACAGCTGCGAGGGTACCTCGGTAGTCGAGCTGTAAGCAAAATGCAGGATGTCCAGGGTGTCCGGTCCCACGTCTCTCGTGTCCGCCACGGGTCTCAGCTTTGCTGTGGATGTGGGTCGGAGTCAGAGCAGTCTGGAAGTCCAGTTCCTGTGTCGCTAAGTCTTCGAGATCTGTCGGGAGAGTCGACAAAGCAGACCGGCAAGTTACTGATGGTGCCTGTTTGCACAGGGTGGTCACTCCTTGATCACAAGGGAGATGTCTTCAGTCTTCTAGTCGAAATAGAACATCAAAGGTCCAAGAGTTTCGTTTCAGAGTTTCGTTCCAGGATAATCTAAAGTCCTGGGGACACAGCTCCTATCTTTATACTAATCTTAGGGGCTGGATTACTTGCTTGGTCCCTCCTATGAGTGGACCTGGGAAGGGGGTGGTTACACCCCTTTCCCGTTTGTCCAGTTTCGCGCCAGAGTGGGGCTGGAGTGCCCCAGCAACTGGTTTGAACCGGGCTGTGCATGGAGCACCTTGTGTGCCCCAGGCAGTGTCTGGAAAAGCATCTTTCCATTCAACCCACCCTGCCCCAATACATCACAGGCTGTCTGGGGAGGTGCTAGCACCTCCCTAGACAGGAAACCTATTGTCCAGGCCTCCCTTGCTTGAGTTTCCCTCAGCTGCAGGAGGTCAGACTCGTGTCTGTGGCAGCAGCATCCATTTTGTGATGCTGAGGCTCTGTTTAACTTTAACCGGGTAAAGCAGTAACATACATGTCTTTTCCCTCTAGAAGGGTGGAATGCTACCCCCTAGGCCAGAGTTGGCAGGGGGGGAGGGGGGGGGGGGGTAGTATTCCAAAGTGTTTGACACCTTACATGACATGTTTTGATAAAGTCAAACCAAAGTTAGCATTAATCGCGAGGATTATAATGCACTTAAGAGTATATGGTTATGGCTATATCATAGAACAGCTATAAGGACATGGTTCCAAAACCTGCAGAGGGGCTCAGCTCATGCTAGGGCACCCTCTCGCATAAAACCAAGCACTCTGCCTCCAGGATTGTCAAGGCCTGCCATAGGAGTGACTTATAGGTGCATATGTGTCTATATATATGAGTAGATATAGGTATACTATATCTAAGTAAGGAGTGATTACACCACCTTACCCACGCTGAGTGATCAGCCTGTGGTGTCAGTTTGAATGGCCAGCCAGGGGTGACATAATACATGCTGCAGCCCCTGGTAGGCCTTGGATGCACCTATGCCCTGGGTACCTATGGTACACTATACAGGGGCTCACAGAGGTGACCCAATTCCCAATCAGGTATGTACCTAAAGTACATTGTATCAATTTAGAGAGAGAACAGCTGGGCTGTGGGTCTGAGTAGCAGGCCCACAGCCACATTAAAGTCGAAAAAACAGAAAAGCACAGCAAAAAGTGGGGGTGACCATAGGAAGCAGACCCTACTCTCCTACACAACCCCCCCCCCCCCAAACGCAAGGACATTAAACTAACCTTGACCAGATGAGTCTTCATGTTCTAAGTGGAAATATCTAGAGAGTCCATCTGCATTGGCATGGTCAGTCCCAGGTCTATGTTCCACTGTAAAGGCCATTCCCTGTAGGGAAATGGACCACCTAAGCAGTTTGGGGTTTTCACCCTTCATCTGATTTAGCCACAAGAGGGGCTTATGGCCTATCTGAATCTTGAAGTGAGTATCAAATAAGGATGGCCTCAGCTTCTTCAGGGCCCAAACCACAGCAAAGGCCTCCCTCTCAATAGCTCACCAACGTTTCTCTCTAGGGGTCAGCCTTCTGCTAATAAAAGCTATTGGCTGGTCTTGGCCATCTTGATTCAGTTGTGAAAGAACAGCTCCTACCCCCAACTCAGAAACATCTGTTTGAACAATGAATTCCTTAGAGTAGTCTGGACTTTGCAGAATAGGTGCAGTGCACATGGCCTGCTTCAGGTCATCAAATGCCTTTTGACAGCTTACTGTCCACTGGATTTTCTTTGGCATTTTCTTTGAAGTTAAGTCATTCAGAGGAGTCACAATGGACCCATAATTCTTGACAAACTTCCTGTAGTAACCAGACAGGCCCAAGAAAGCTCTGACCTGTGTCTGGGTTGTGGGAGCAGTCCAGTCCTTTATGGTCTGGATCTTGCTCTCCAATGGTTGAACCTGACCTCCACCTACCAGGTGACCCAGGTATAAAACCTTGCTCTGCCCTATCTGGCTCTTGGTAGCCATGATAGTTAGGCCTGCCTTCTGCAGGGCCTCCAAAACATTCTTCAGGTGGATCAGGTGATCTTCCCAAGTGGAGCTAAAGACAGCAATATCATCAAGGTAAGCTGCACAGTAGTCATCCAGACCTGAGAGGACTTGTTTAACCAACCTTTGGAATGTGGCAGGTGCATTCCTCAGACCAAAGGGCATTACCACAAATTGATAATGACCCCCTGGGGTTGAAAATGCTGTTTTGGCTTTTGCATCATCAGCTAGTCTGATCTGCCAGTAGCCAGCTGTCAAGTCAAATGTACTCAGAAACTTGGCAGAAGTCAATCTGTCAATGAGCTCATTTGCTCTTGGTATTGGGTGAGCATCTGTCCTAGTGACAGCATTGAGACCTCTGTAATCCACGCAAAGCCTCATCTCTCTCTTACCATCTTCGGTATGAGGTTTAGGCACTAGGACTACAGGACTGGCCCAAGGGCTCTCTGAGGGCTCAATGACTCCCAACTCCAACATCTTTTGGACCTCTGTCCTGATACTGTCCCTGACATGATCAGGTTGCATGTAGATTTTACTCTTCACAGGCAGACTGTCCCCAGTGTCCACTTCATGAGTGCTCCAGGAAGTCTGACTTGGAGTCAGAGAAAACATATGTCTGTTGGACTGTAGAACTTGTCTGCAGTCCTGTTGCTGTTGGTCAGTGAGGCTGCCTGCCAAGGCTACTCCATCAACTGAACCATCATCAGGGTTCTGAGAAAGCAGGTCTGGGAGAGGGTCACTCTCCTTCTCCTCTCCCTTATCTGTATCCATGAGCAAGCCCATGTCTGCCCTGTCAACATATGGTTTCAATCTGTTGACATGAAGCACCCTGTGGGGGCTCCTGGGAGTCCCAAGATCAATCAAGTAGGTTACCTCTCCTTTTTGCTCAACAATAGTGTGGGTTCCAGACCATTTGTCTTGGAGTGCTGCTGGGGCCACTGGCTCCAACACCCACACTTTCTGCCCTGGCTGGTAAACAGTCAGCACAGCCTTTTGGCCATGCCAGGCTTTTTGGAGTTCCTGGCTGGCCTCAAGGTTTTTGGATGCCTTTTTCATATACTCAGCTATCCTGAAGCAGAGACCAATCCACAATGTCTTGCTTTGGAGCTTTGAAAGGTGACTCCCATCCTTCCTTCATCAGACAAAGGGGTCCTCTTACAGGGTGCCCAAACAGAAGTTCAAAAGGGCTGCAGCCACCCCCTTCTGTGGGACCTCGCTATAAGCAAATAAAAGGCAGGGCAGCAAGATGTCCCATCTTCTGCTAAGCTTTCCAGGGAGTCCCTTGATCACGCCCTTTAAAGTCTTGTTGAATCTCTCCACCAGACCATTGCACTGTGGATGATAGGGTGTGGTGAACTTGTAGTTCACGCCACACTCTTTCCACATAGCAGTCAAATATCCAGACATGAATTTTGCACCTCTGTCTGAGACAACCTCCTTCGGAAAACCCACTCTTGAGAAAACTCCCAGGAGGGCTCTTGCCACAACAGGTGCTGTTGTGGTCCTTAGGGGAATAGCTTCTGGGTATCCGGTGGCATGATCCACTACCACCAGAATAAACCTGTGCCCAGATGCTGTTTGGGGATCCATTGCTCCAACAATGTAAATACCAACTCTTTCAAAGGGAACCCCCACCACAGATAGTGGTATTAGGGGGGTCTTTGTGGTGCCACCTTACTTGCCACTGGCTTGGCAGGTGACACAGGAGCGACACAACTCCTTGGTATCCTCTGACATGTGAGGCCAGTGAAAGTGAGGGACAAGCCTGTCCCAAGTCTTGTTCTGGCCAAGATGTCCTGCAAGGGGAATATCATGGGCTAATGTAAGAAGAAAGCCCCTGAATGCCAAAGGTATGACCAACCTCCTGGAAGCACCAGGCTTGGGGTCTTAAGCCTCTGAATACAGGAGCCCTTCATCCCAATACACTCTATGGGTTCCATTAGCATTCCCAGCAGCCTCCGCAGCAGCTTGCTGTCTGAGGGGTTCAAGAGATAGGCAATCCAATTGCGCCTATCTCAGATCTGCCCTTGAAGGTCCCCCTGTCCCAAGAAACTCAACCTGATCAGGCTCAAGCTCTTCTAGGACAGTTCCTTCTTGGGTCTCACAAACCACTTCCTTGGAAGGCTGATCCTCAACCTGAGGCAGGGGGGAAGGCACTGCCTTAACCCTACTGCTTCTCCTCCTGGTAGGTAACCGGTCCATACTTTCAGGATCCAGGGCCTGTTCAGTGTTGCAATTGTTGACCTGTGACCTGGTCTCAGCAAGGACATGTGCTGTTATACCTAACATTTCTGCATGAGTCCTATACTCCACTTCAGACCAGACTGAAGTTTCTAGGTCATTGCCAAGCAAGCATTCTACAGGGAGGTCTGAACTAACAACAACTCTTTTGAGGCCAGTTACCCCTCCCCAGGAGAAATTAACAATTGCCATACTATGGGTGGTAGTGACATTGCTTGCATTGGTCACTAGGTAATTGTTACCTAGTATTATCTGTCCAGGGTCCACAAAGCTGGGTGTCACCATTGTGACACTAGCACATGTGTCCCTGTAGGCCTGAGCCACTTTGCTGTTAATTAAAGGTGTCTGTCTGTATTTGCCCAAGTTATTGGGGCTCACAGTAGAGGACATATCCATGTCCACATCACAGACAAGTACAGCTTGAGTTGGCATTCTGACTATGCCAGAATCCATCTTAGTACCCAGGGTTAACCCTACTAAGGCATTGGGTTGAGAACCACCACTGTTAGCTGAACTAGGGGGAACAGTTGCCTTAGAGGCTGTGGCGGTTGGAGCTGCCTCCTTTTTGGTGCAATCACTGGTCCAGTGAGTATTAACCTTACAAAAGTTGCACCAGGGTTTCTTTGGACCTTCTTTCTATTTAGACTTTTGGGGATCCCCACCATTAGAAGCTTTTTGGGGACCTGGCGAAGACTTCTGGTCTTTTGCTTTCTCCCCACTCTTTTGGTCTTGCTTCTTCTGATCACCACCTTGGTTCTGTACCTTCTGCCTCACCCTGGTTCTGACCCATTTGTCTGCCTTCTTTCCCAATTCTTGGGGAGAGGTCAGATCAGAGTCAATCAGGTGTTGATGCAATAACTGGTTCTGACAATTATTAGGAATCTGTTCTCTCATAATCAAATTATACAATCCTGTATAGTCAATGACCTTACTGCCCAGTAACCAGCCTTCCAGAGCCTTAGTGGCACAATCTACAAAGTCAGTCCAGTCCCGAGTCTGTGTCTTCTGGGTGCCTCTGAACAGCAACCTGTACTGTTCAGTGGTTAAGCCAAACCCATCTATTAGAGCACTCTTCAGGACATAGTAGTTGTCAGCATCCTGTTCACTTACTGTCAGGAGCTTGTCTCTACCTTTGTCTGCAAAGGAGAGCCATAAGATTGCTGCCCACTGACTTTGGGGTACCTGCTGTACTTTGCTGTACTTTGCAAGCCCTCTCCAAAGTGCTTATCCATTTGTGGATGTCATCCCCAACCTGGTAGGGAGGGACAATCTTATTCAGGTTTCTATGGTCATGTGACCTTTCCCTATCTCTAGGAATATTGCTGCCACCGGTGGGTTCTAACCCACTTAACTTTTGCTCTCTATCAAGAGCCAGGGTCTCTTTTGCAAGGGCAATTTCTTGCCTCCTGATCCTAAGATTTACTTCCTTCATCCTAGCTTTATGCTCTCTCCTCTCAAGGGGAGTTATCCTTCTTAGAGCAGAGGCATCAGACCCTACCGAGTCATCAGAATGCTCAGAGCCACTGGACAGTGACCTGGGCCTTCTGTGCCTATGGGTAGGCCTACTTGGAAGGTTAGGAGGGGGCCCACCAAGGCCCTCTCCACCTCCAGATAGTCCTGTGTGACCCAGGATAGGTTCATTAATCTCATCCTGGTCAGCATCCACCTCCACATCAGATAGTGCTGGATCATCTCCAACATTCTCTTCTGTGGATGGATGCCCCCCCTCTCTAATACCTTGGTTATCTATATCAGATTCATTCTTTGTATCATGAGCCACTAAGATATCCACCAGGTGGTTAAAGGTTGGACTCTGTCCTTGTCTCAATCTTCTGACTGCACACAGGTTTCTAGGTTCATAAAAAGTGAATGAGTCATACTTAGAAGGCACCCTCTGAGTTTCTTCTGGAAGAGGTCCACTAGGGCCTGCTCCCAAGGACATTTTCTAGTGAGGTGTGGTGTGTGCACCTACCTACACTAAATGGTTTCCTACTAGAACCTCTATAGGAGTTGTAGTCAGGGTGTGCTAAGCCCTTTCCTCTACAACTGCTAAGTTCAGTAGAACTTAAAGTATTATAAGAACTTGATTTATATGTACCTACACGTACCTTAATGTGATCTTTCAAATTATATTTTAAGATTATATGGTAAAACTACAGCAAGCTCTTATCCCATCCGCTGAACACCAATGTGAGAAGTTAGCCTGGCATATGATGTCCACTATTCTAGTGGGCACCTTGCACCAGTCTAAACGACCCTTATTGATGGTGGTTGTAAAGTCAACCTTATAGACAAGCTATCCTAGTGGTAGCATGGACCAGCAGTCATAGGCTAAGACTTCAGAGAGCATGTAAAGCAAGCTGTTTTAACAATTATAATCCCTTGAATATCAAATGAAAGGACACCACACAAGGTATATATCAAATATATATAGGCTTTCCTGTTTTCAGTTTCTATTTTTGGTAAATTCTGGTGGTGTTTTTTCAGTGTTTTCCAGTGATTTCAATACCTCAAAAAAGCAGTGCTTTTCAGTGGTTAGTCGTTTTTGCGCCGTAAAAAACAACTGAAACGGTGTTTTACTGGTGTTTATGGAATTCTTTGCTTTTATTATTGCTTGTTTCTCGAACACATTTAGTGCAACCATCTATGCTACACCTAGTCAAGGAATCCCTCAACTGAGGCCCTACAGAAGGTGCTTAACTACCAATTCTAAGGGTAAAAGCATTGGTCTGATGCCTACTGTGCTGCAGCACATTCCTCCCACAGACACGTATAAATAAATGACTGCCAGAAAGGTGCTTGTGAAGAGGTGGATGTGGTGGTCTGTCTTGGAGTGCGGGAATGCTGCGGGTATGAGAGTAGGTGGGGTGGTGGGGTGGTAGATTGGTGCTAGTGTTGGTTGGTATGAATGCCGCTGTCATTTCTACGGTCAACAGTTCCCCTGCATATCCGGGCCAACAAGCTATCGGTCTGCAATCTGAGGATGCGCCGGTTAATTTCGTGCAGGTTCTTTGTCCATTTTTGTATTTTTATTTTTAAAGAGACATCCTCAGCCTGCTGTCCCCTCCATCAGCCTCCGTTTCCTGAGCTCAGAAGCAGTTGAGGCCTGAGATAAGGATCCCGCAGACGGGTCAAGGTGTGAGTGGCTTGTGTTGGGG
This sequence comes from Lissotriton helveticus, assembly GCF_964261635.1. NCBI lineage: Eukaryota > Metazoa > Chordata > Amphibia > Caudata > Salamandridae > Lissotriton > Lissotriton helveticus. The sequence goes on along the minus strand of NC_136067.1, from coordinate 1,151,322,285 downwards.
TTTTCGCTTTGCTTCACCACCCCAGACCCTGGCGCCACCTGCAAATAAAATATCAAAATGGCTTTGTTTGTAATGGGGCACTTTACAGCCGGCCTTTGTCTTGTGATGGGACAGGGTGTGGGTGTTTTTTTAAATATTTTTTTTAACAGAGTTTTATATAGCGCAAACTTGACCCATAATCGGGTATCAGAGCGCTTTACATAGCACCAGTTGCATTACATGAGGACACATACATTTTTTTAGGCACAGGGAGATTAGTGATTTGCCCAGAATCACAGGATGTTCAGCGTCATTGCCGAGACTCGAACCCGGTTTCCAAGATTCGAAGTCAACAGCTCTAGCCGTTAGGCCAACTCCTTTCCCTATATATAGACACACACACATTTTCTGTATATACGTTTGTCACTGCATTGTCCCCCTGAGTATGTAAGATGAGATAAGAATTTTATTTGCATGATTACTTAAAACCATTGCAATAAAATAAATAACAGAAGTGTCTTGACTTTTCATAAGTTAGGACTGAAAGTTGCAATTTGATTTTTGTACAAAGTAGTTATACTGGATTTGCACCCAGTATAAGGAAAACATTTTTTAATGAATTTTGTTGTATTTAAAAAATATTAAAAAAGGTAAGTGGAAGATCACGAAATTCAGTAATATAAAAGTTAATAGTTGACACTCCAATAAAAAAAGAGCAAATGTTCTTCTCTAGACAACCGAGCTGATGTTTGCTGGTGGCCAGAGTACAATTAGTCTTCAACACTGGATCCAGGTGGATGGTTCTAATGTTCAGAGTGGGAAGCCAGAGCATAAATATGAAGTCTGGGGACTTAAAGGTCCTAAGTTTTGAGGAAGGCAGATTTTCAGCTACATAATGGATGAGCTAGCGAAAAGGTTGTGTGCAGCGTCTCTGTGGAGAAACATGTTGGTTGCAGTGCGAGCCCTGAGCATGTGTTTTATTTATATATATACATTTATAGATATATATATATATATATATATATATATATATATATATATATATATATATATATATGTTGCAAAAATGAAGACGGAGATAACGAACTTCAAATGCGTTTTTAACTTAAAAGTCTTGAATGTGACGCCTAGGAGATGTGTCCTGTCTACATTTACCGCCTGAACGCCGAAAGCAGGTGGCACAAGTATGAACATACACATGGCATGTGTGCATGCATAGCGGGTGGCTGGGACAAAAGGCAGACACGCTGCTGTTTATTGGCACAAGTGGGGAGAGGGTTGTAAGCCCTGTTAAACATAAATACATTCGTAATAAACACCCAGGTGCTATTTTCGGGCCGGGAAAGGGGCCAATCTAATCACTCTGTCGCAAATCGAAATCTGGAGACACATTACACACTCTAGGTCGTTTTGTTCTCCGATTTAATTACGTGCCCACAACTTTCAACTGAATGCCATTTTCCTGTTACGCTCACTAAGACTGGGGAGGTGGGTCAGACAGAGTGGCGTGGTTGGGGCGTACTCGGCCTTGCCCTCTTGCTAAGCGCCGATTTGTGACCCTCTTGTCTCGCCACAGCTCTTGGAACAGTCAGTGGACATAAGCCCCTTGTTAAGGACTGCCTGCCCCCCATTGTGTTTATTTGGTGCAACCCAGTGCTGGGGGCGCCATAAAAAGGTTTTGTCTTAGACTTTTATTAACTGCTAGGAAAGGAATAGCCCTTGCTCAAAACCTTGTCAACCAAACCGCATTCCAAATGAGCGGCAAGAGCACTTCCTCTGAAATGCAATGGTGTAACTGGTCGTCCCAAATTGTATGAAAAAAGCCATTGAAAAAGCGTTGAACTTTTTTAATGAGACCAGTTATCTAAGGACGAGTTGGCAGTCTTAAAACTCATTAAAATGTTATTTTAATTAACACTCAAATTCGTTCATATTTTAGAAGTTTGATTTCGGGGTGGGGAGGAAGGAGAGCACATTAATGCACATTTCACCATTACCCTCGTGGTGCTGAATGAATCTTTGACTCCCAGACCCGGCCTCTGTGCGCTCTCTGACATCTCTCACCTGCGTGCGCTCCTGGTGTGAATCCATCAACAATTAGACACCCCTAGACCAGCGTAGCTGCTCGCCGTGTTTTGAGCGCAGTCCCTGGTGGGAGGAGGGGAGGGTGGGGGGGGGGGGGAGCTGAGATGCACGTAGAGAAGGCAGTGCTGGGAGCAGTGAGAGATGCCCAGTGCTGCATTTCTGCACTGAGGGTCCAAAGCTCCCCGAAGCCGCCCCTCACTGATTACACTGATGGGCAGGGCAATGGCGGACGATATGGGGCAGGAGGAGGCCTCTCTGCTGGGACAGCAAGGAGAGCCCACATCTCTGCAGACAGGTACGCCATATTAATTATTTTTTTGGACATCACTTGCACAGCCTTCTCTGCGTTATGATGTCGAGTGCATGTGTGCTCCTAGGCGTCTATTGTTTCAGTGCATAAGTACGAGGCAAAGGCCAGGATCACACATTTTCGAGGAGCCAGGATTACAATTCCGCTACCCTAAACCTACGACTGGCCATCTAATCACTACGCAGCGCCTACAACAATTAGCCTGTGCTTCCCCAAGCGATTTTCAAAGGTAGCCTTGTTAAGTAAATGGTCTTGTTAAAGATATGTGAAGTACTCCTCGGGTGCGGCCGCATTAAGACAGACGGCATACAACAACAGATCCTCTCCCCCCCCCCCCCCATGTGAGCCAGGCAGGGGGCCTGGTGTTGCTCTGGCCCTCGGGCCATTCACACCTCGGCTCTCCTGACAACTCCGCGCCAGGCCACCAAAGGCAGGCCAATGCTTTCAAATGCTTTGGCTCCATCAAGTGGCCAAAAGGCGCAACAACTCTGAAAATCAGTGACACTCGGTTTAAACCAGGTCAGCTGATTTTCATCCTGTAGTGTATTATCGTTCAGAATCGGTTTTAACCGAATTCCGGACTGCCTAAATATATATGTATTTATTTCTAACACAACCCCTCTGCACTCTTTATGAGGTCAGAGATCGAAGTACATCACAAGTTACTCAATTAGCATACGATAAGTTGCACAAATACAGTTATGCCCTAGGGGCCTCACAAACCATATACTAAGTAAGTGGTATAAGAACCACTTCAGGAATAGTGAATAGGCCTAGGGAATCGCTGGGGCTACACTGAACAACGAAAGGTTAGGACGTAGGAGACCCACGGGGGACGCGTGCAGTGTGGGAACACAGTCCCGAGTTACCATTGACTTATAATGGAGAACGAAGAAGTTACAAAGTTACTATTTTATGGCACTTCCGGATGGACTACGACAAAACCCCTTTAAAATAGGACGCTTGGAGAGTCAATAACCACGAGAGCACCGGAGTACTCGAGTTACCTCACCCAGGGAAGCCGGGTGCAGAGGTGTCTTTTCGTGTCGGGTTTCGTCGATGCTTTCAATGGAGATCTGCAAAAGAAGTGCTGCAGACGGCCAAAGGAAGAGTGTCCGGGTGGATCCAAGGGTTGATCGAAGAACTGACGAACCTGAAAGCAGAGGGGACAGAGTCTGGGTCACTAGCCAGTGACCAGGAAGGAACCAGGCGATGTCGCGATGATCTCAGGTGAAGAGGTGAAGCTGGTCTCTGCAGCCACGAGGACCAGGAGGTGTTGACGACGACCAGGAGCTGGATTCGAGCTGTCCCACGAAGGATCTAGTTGACTGCAGTGTCGGTCTCCGGACTGGACCCAACAAGCCTTGGCAAACGCAATCCACGCAAGAAGTGAAGATGGGCTTCGGGTCATACCAGCAAGGTCTGGGGCGCTTCTCCTTTGCAGGGAAGCTGGAGCAAGCCTGGAGCAACCAGAAAAGCAAGTTGGTTTCAAAGGTTTGTCTTCAGGGGGCTCACTAGCCAACGGGCTAGCAACTGGGAAGACGCGTCGAGCTGAAGTGCAAGAGCGGGCCCCACGCGGCACTTGTGGAGTGAGGAGAGCTGAGCTTCGGTTCAAATGGCGCTCGGGTCTGGGGCTTCTGGTACCCCAATGACCAACTGCGAGGGTTCCTCGGTAGTCTAGCTGTTAGCAAAATGCAGGATGTCGAGGGAGTCATGTCACACGTCTCTCATGTCCGCCACGGATCTCAGCTTGGCTGTGGATTTGGGTCGGAGTCAGAGAAGTCTGGAAGTCCAGTTCCTGTGTCGCTGAGTCTTCGGGATCCGTCGGGAGCGTCGACAAAGCAGACCAGCAAGTTACTGATGATGCCTGTTTGCACAGGGTGATCACTCCTTGACCACAAGGGAGATGTCTTCAGTCTTCTAGTCGAAATAGAACGTCGAAGGTCCAAGAGTTTCGTTTCAGAGTTTCGTTCCAGGATAATCTAAAGTCCTGGGGACACAGCTCCTATCTTTATACTAATCTTAGGGGCTGGATTACTTGCCTGGTCCCTCCTATGGGTGGACCTGGGAAGGGGGTGGTTACACCCCTTTCCCATTGTCCAGTTTCACGCCAGAGTGTGGCTGGAGTGCCCCAGCAACTGGTTTGAACCGGGCTATGCATGGAGCACCTTGTGTGCCCCAGGCAGTGTCTGGAAAAGCATCTTTCCATTCAACCCACCCTGCCCCAATACACTACAGGCTGTCTGGGGAGGTGCTAGCACCTCCCTCGACAGGAAACCTATTGTCCAGGCCTCTCTTGCTGGAGTTTCCCCCAACTGCAGGAGGTCAGACTCGTGTCTGTGGCAGCAGCATCCATTTTGTGATGCTGAGGCTCTGTTTAACTTTAACCAGGTAAAGCAGTAACATACATGTCTTTTCCCTCTAAAAGGGTGGAATGCTACCCCCGCCGCCAGAATTGGCGGGGGGGGGGGGTAATATTCTAAAGTGTTTGACACCTTACACAAAATGTTTTGATAAAGCCAAACCAAAGTTAGCATTAACCGCGAGGATTATAATGTACTTAAGAGTATATGGTATGGCTATATCATAGAACATCTATAAGGACATGGTTCCGAAAGCTGCAGATGGGCTCAGCTCATGCTAGGGCACCCTCTCACATAAAACCAAGCACTCTGCTTCCAAGATTGTCGAGGCCTGACGTAGGAGTGCCTTATAGGTGCATATGTGTCTATATATATGGGTAGATATAGGTATACTATAACTAAGTAAGGGGTGATTACACCACCTTACCCAAGCTGAGTGATCAGCCTGTGGTGTCAGTTTGGATGGCCAGCCAGGGGTGGCATAATACATACTGCAGCCCCTGGTAGGCCTCGGATGCACCTATGCCCTGTGTACCTATGGTACACTATACAGGGGCTCACAGAGGTGACCCAATTCCCAATCAGGTATGTACCTAAAGAACATGGTATTAATTAAGAGAGAGACAGCTGGGCTGTGGGTCTGATTAGCAGGCCCACAGCCACATTAAAGTCGAAAAACCAGAAAAGCACAGCAAAATGTGGGGGTGACCATAGGAAGCGGACCCTACTCTCCTACACATGGGTACACCGGTAGCCAGTTGGGTGGGTACCAAAGTACTTTCCACGGTCAAATTTAGAGATGAAGCACAGTGACTGGGGTCCTGATTAACAGGATCCCAGTCTGACAAGTCAGAAAACAGAATAACACCAGCAAGAAGTGGGGGTAACCATGAAAGCAGATCCTATTTTCCTATATATGGTTACTCCGAGTTCTATGTTTCACAGAAAAGTCCATCCCCTGTAGGGAAATGGACCACCTCGAATGTTCGGGATTTTCACCCTTTGTTTGTTTTAGCCATAAGAGGGGCTTATGGTCAGTCTGAATAATGAAGTAAATACTAAACAGGTATAGCCTCAACTTCTTCAAGTCCCAGACCACAGCAAAAGTTTCCCTCTCAATATCTGACCAATGTTTCTCCCTAGGGGTCATCCTTCTGATTATACAAGCTATTGGTTGGTCCTGGCCAACTACAAAAGTACTTACCATGTCAAATTTGGGAAGGAAGCACAGTGACTGGTGTACTGATTAGCAGGATCCCAGTCAGACTAGTCAAAAAAATATACTGACGCCAGCAAAAGGGTAACCATGAAAGAAGGTCCTACTCTCCTATAACTTCCAGGACTACTTACAACACCATCAAACGGGCTGATATGAAGCACTAGGAGAGGGATATGTGCAAGAGTCATGGATCTAACGTGTAAAATATTGTTGTAGGAATAGTGAGACTGAGGTTTTTTCTTAGTGGGACTGACAGCAAGAGTAGCAAGGGACATTCTTTAGTGTGTATAATCTGGCATTTGTAAAGCGCAAACTGTCTCAAGACGCTGGGGGCTGTCTGGAAGATTAAGTGAGCTATTGCCTAGAGTCACATGGTTATGAGCTGAGCTGCTGCAGGGGGCTCGAACCGTGAGGCCCGTGTTCTGGAGTCAGTCGTCTACCCGCTGTGCCACACCTCTCCCTTGGTGTGTAGGGAAGTTTCACTTCATGGCGCATGTAATGCACCTAAGACAAACTTGTCATGTTATCTGAAGGGTTCTCCATCTGCTTTGGTCCGTCCGGCTTTCAGATTACTCTCTAATGGGAGTTATTTGATGTAGAACGATAAGGGCTGCTTTTGCGGCTTCTGAAGGGGATGGACTGGATCACATTTGCTCTAAGGATTTGATGAATTGGGTGTCTCTGGGAACATTGTCTGCGGTTGCTATGAACAGAACTTTTTTGTCTACTTCTTGGAACACAAAAACAATCTGGCAGTTTTTTAGTCATGGGACTTTTGAATTTGGCCTTGTTTTTTAATGCGCTAAATTGGTTTTAAATAATTTATATTTTTAACGTGTTTTGTCAATTTTAGCATTTCAACATTTTGGCTTTTCTGTGCTCTTTGATTAAAGATGCACAATGTTTTTGATGATTTTAGGTCTTAATGGATATTATACCTGATATTTTAGCATGGTTTTTTGGAAGTTTTTTTAGTCGTCTAACACCCAAGCAGTGGGTGTCATGTGGTCACATTCGAATCAAGTGAGAACACTATTACTTTGCATGTTCACTTTTAAACTTGACATTGTTTCTTGAACATTGACTTTTGACACACATTTGATTGCATGCCTGTACAGGATAATATTCTCTGATGCAGTTTCTGCTTACATTTCCACTTCATGAGCATATTATCAACTACCTTGAACATTCTGTACCGAGGCTAAGTTCATTACACACAATGTTGTCACATATTTTTCTCTGCTCTGCGTCAGTGCTATCAAAATAGAATAAACAATAGCAGCCTGACTTGGGCTACGGCATGGCAGCATGAGTGATGTTTATTATGTAAACAGCATCACTTCCTTGTTTAGTAGTAGGAGCATTTTGCTTACACTGCGAGGTCAGTACATGCTAGAATTTCAGCCCAGCTGATTCAGGTTTATCTTTGCGAGGGAGGATGCCCAGCTCTCCACCAAGACGGACACCCTGATGACACTTACCCACAGGTAATGGGGAGTTAGATCACCCTACAGGAATTTGGCAGATTCACCCACCCTAGACATACTAGGTTAGAGCATAATATAATACATTTCTTATATGCTAGCATATATTCACTGTTATAGCACAATGATTGAACTGTTTATCTTATTCACCATTCTCAGAATTCCTATTACACTATTCCATACATGCCAACCCTCTCAATTCAGGTGGAAGACTACTGATTTAAAGGCTAGTCTTCTGCCTACTGGTCTGCATGCGAAAACCCGATTCCTCTGTGAGCTTCAGCTGACAGGTACTGTTCTTATGTGATCCAGAGTATGCACTGCCAGTAACCTGCTCCTGCAGTCCAGTGCACAACATTTTTACAATGCTCTCTCTGCCTGCCATATCACTTTCTCGTACTCGTGGCGGGTAAGAAATAATACGGTAAGTATATTTTCATTTCTAATATCCGATCCTGAAGCAGCAAACCTGCAAGTCCCAATTTTTTATTTTTTTTAATCTTCTGCTTTTCTCTGTCTTCTGAAATGTTGACTATTCTTTTCAGTTTCCTTAGATTGATTATTGCAGCTCATGTCTTTTATACAATATTCACAATGCATCAATAAATATTGAAACGGCTTGCTGAGTATTTCTTGTGTATCTCTTTGGGTATGCATCAGTTGACCACCAAAAAGGTTCTAGATCTGGTGCCACAATTTCCTTGAGGACTAAGGTTTGTCATGTTCTGAGGTTGAATAATCTATTTTTTACCTTGTCAGGTTAGGGATATAGATGCTGCACTGTGAACTAGCAGGACTTAGGCCAATATATCCTGAAGGTATGCGTTGAATCAGGCTCACACAATCCTGACATTTATATTGCCTGACGAACGCAGTTTTTACTGAGAAAGTATAAGCCATACAAAGGCGTGTGCTGGCACTGCTCAAGATGTTCCTAACAATTCAGAATGAACATACTAAGCTCAGCTTTCTTTTTGGCTTACTGTTTTAGGCTTTCACTTTCCATATGCAAACTATTTATCCTTAAACCAACAACGTATTTGTTTTGCTTGTCATTTTAGAGTCCTTTATCATGGATTAGAGGATTGAAGTGGGGAGAATATGTTGGTTCCCCAAGTGCCCCTGATCCTGTTGTTTGCTTTAGCCAGCCTCATGGAGAGCAGTTTGGCTTTTTGCAGGCTTTGCCAACAAAAGCAATCTGTGGCTTGTCCCCAGAATTCTGCCTTATGGTGATATATAGCAAAGAGCAAGGTAAGATATATTGTCTGTACATTTTAAAAAAGCATCTCTAGAAAAGTAAATGTTGGTGCGTTAATCATATTTTTAACATATTTAGTTGTCAAGCTTAATCAATATCACCCAGGCTTCATTCAGATCCATATTTTGTTTAATTATTATGCAAACCGTTGTGTAACTTCACAGGTCTGGATGGCATTCCACCCACAAGAGGACGACACTCAACTATATCTGAAAACTGACTTTCACTAACGCTGTGTTTAGTAAAAATACTTGGTTAGATGCCTCAAAGACGGCTGCAAATCATGCCCTCTAAAATTGATTTCCTGCTTCCCACCCCGTACTCAAATAAATGAGGAGACAGTGCTGAATAAAGTCTTCTGGCTTCCTCCTGGATGAGAACCTCCACTTGAGTGCCCACACCAGGAATTGGGCAAACTTGCTAGATTGCTCCTATAGTAACACTCCCCCTCCCCCCAATAAACCCTCATACACCTTGTATCTGAAAGGAACAGCAGAACGGTAGTTAAGGCTGTAAGTATGTCTGCTCTGGAGTATGTAATTCAAAACCATTAATTAACATATTAAGTCGTTCAACAGAAATGATTTATTGAAGTATAGGGCTTTGCTAGAAACGTGACCGAATTTTAGGCATCTTTAATACAAAGCTGTGCATCAGTCCCTTAATCACCACGCATTAGGCATGTCTGATGGAATGACCATGGTCTACCTGACGCGAGTTGAAGGCGTCAGGAGGGGCGATAAATTGAGCACGCCCTCGGTGGAGCGGGGGGAGCATAACCTAAGCAGTACCTGCCACGGAGAACGGAGGAGCGGGAGAGAGCCACAGGAGAAGTCCAGCGGGCACAAACACTGCCGGAGACCGCCGTAGAGACACTGCCATAGACCGCTATCACCAGGAACGCCACCGCCGCACCGGGTCTTCAAATCCCGGCAGTCTTAGCGGCGGCGCGTTCCCTGATGCGAGTTGAAGGCGTCAGGAGGGGCGATAAATTGAGCACGCCCTCGGTGGAGCGGGGGGAGCATAACCTAAGCAGTACCTGCCACGGAGAACGGAGGAGCGGGAGAGAGCCACAGGAGAAGTCCAGCGGGCACAAACACTGCCGGAGACTGCCGTAGAGACACTGCCATAGACCGCTATCACCAGGCACGCCACCGCCGCACCGGGACTTCAAATCCCGGCAGTCTTAGCGGCGGCGGCGCGTTCCCTGACGCGAGTTGAAGGCGTCAGGAGGGGCGATAAATTGAGCACGCCCTCGGTGGAGCGGGGGGAGCATAACCTAAGCAGTACCTGCCACGGAGAACGGAGGAGCGGGAGAGAGCCACAGGAGAAGTCCAGCGGGCTCAAACACTGCCGGAGACCGCCGTAGAGACACTGCCATAGACCGCTATCACCAGGCACGCCACCGCCGCACCGGGACTTCAAATCCCGGCAGTCTTAGCGGCGGCGGCGCGTTCCCTGACGCGAGTTGAAGGCGTCAGGAGGGGCGATAAATTGAGCACGCCCTCGGTGGAGCGGGGGGAGCATAACCTAAGCAGTACCTGCCACGGAGAACGGAGGAGCGGGAGAGAGCCACAGGAGAAGTCCAGCGGGCACAAACACTGCCGGAGACCGCCGTAGAGACACTGCCATAGACCGCTATCACCAGGCACGCCACCGCCGCACCGGGACTTCAAATCCCGGCAGTCTTAGCGGCGGCGGCGCGTTCCCTGACGCGAGTTGAAGGCGTCAGGAGGGGCGATAAATTGAGCACGCCCTCGGTGGAGTGGGGGGAGCATAACCTAAGCAGTACCTGCCACGGAGAACGGAGGAGTGGGAGAGAGCCACAGGAGAAGTCCAGCGGGCACAAACACTGCCGGAGACCGCCGTAGAGACACTGCCATAGACCGCTATCACCAGGCACGCCACCGCCGCACCGGGACTTCAAATCCCGGCAGTCTTAGCGGCGGCGGCGCGTTCCCTGACGCGAGTTGAAGGCGTCAGGAGGGGCGATAAATTGAGCACGCCCTCGGTGGAGCGGGGGGAGCATAACCTAAGCAGTACCTGCCACGGAGAACGGAGGAGCGGGAGAGAGCCACAGGAGAAGTCCAGCGGGCACAAACACTGCCGGAGACCACCGTAGAGACACTGCCATAGACCGCTATCACCAGGCACGCCACCGCCGCACCGGGAGTTCAAATCCCGGCAGTCTTAGCGGCGGCGGCGCGTTCCCTGACGCGAGTTGAAGGCGTCAGGAGGGACGATAAATTGAGCACGCCCTCGGTGGAGCGGGGGGAGCATAACCTAAGCAGTACCTGCCACGGCGAACGGAGGAGCGGGAGAGAGCCACAGGAGAAGTTCAGCGGGCACAAACACTGCCGGAGACCGCCGTAGAGACACTGCCATAGACCGCTATCACCAGGCACGCCACCGCCGCACCGGGACTTCAAATCCCGGCAGTCTTAGCGGCGGCGGCGCGTTCCCTGACACGAGTTGAAGGCGTCAGGAGGGGCGATAAATTGAGCACGCCCTCGGTGGAGCGGGGGGAGCATAACCTAAGCAGTACCTGCCACGGAGAACGGAGGAGCGGGAGAGAGCCACAGGAGAAGTCCAGCGGGCACAAACACTGCCGGAGACCGCCGTAGAGACACTGCCATAGACCGCTATCACCAGGCACGCCACCGCCGCACCGGGACTTCAAATCCCGGCAGTCTTAGCGGCGGCGGCGCGTTCCCTGACGCGAGTTGAAGGCGTCAGGAGGGGCGATAAATTGAGCACGCCCTCGGTGGAGCGGGGGGAGCATAACCTAAGCAGTACCTGCCACGGAGAACGGAGGAGCGGGAGAGAGCCACAGGAGAAGTCCAGCGGGCACAAACACTGCCGGAGACCGCCGTAGAGACACTGCCATAGACCGCTATCACCAGGCACGCCACCGCCGCACCGGGACTTCAAATCCCGGCAGTCTTAGCGGCGGCGGCGCGTTCCCTGACGCGAGTTGAAGGCGTCAGGAGGGGCGATAAATTGAGCACGCCCTCGGTGGAGCGGGGGGAGCATAACCTAAGCAGTACCTGCCACGGAGAACGGAGGAGCGGGAGAGAGCCACAGGAGAAGTCCAGCGGGCACAAACACTGCCGGAGACCGCCGTAGAGACACTGCCATAGACCGCTATCACCAGGCACGCCACCGCCGCACCGGGACTTCAAATCCCGGCAGTCTTAGCGGCGGCGGCGCGTTCCCTGACGCGAGTTGAAGGCGTCAGGAGGGGCGATAAATTGAGCACGCCCTCGGTGGAGCGGGGGGAGCATAACCTAAGCAGTACCTGCCACGGAGAACGGAGGAGCGGGAGAGAGCCACAGGAGAAGTCCAGCGGGCACAAACACTGCCGGAGACCGCCGTAGAGACACTGCCATAGACCGCTATCACCAGGCACGCCACCGCCGCACCGGGACTTCAAATCCCGGCAGTCTTAGCGGCGGCGGCGCGTTCCCTGACGCGAGTTGATGGCGTCAGGAGGGACGATAAATTGAGCACGCCCTCGGTGGAGCGGGGGGAGCATAACCTAAGCAGTACCTGCCACGGAGAACGGAGGAGCGGGAGAGAGCCACAGGAGAAGTCCAGCGGGCACAAACACTGCCGAAGACCGCCGTAGAGACACTGCCATAGACCGCTATCACCAGGCACGCCATCGCCGCACCGGGACTTCAAATCCCGGCAGTCTTAGCGGCGGCGGCGCGTTCCCTGACGCGAGTTGAAGGCGTCAGGAGGGGCGATAAATTGAGCACGCCCTCGGTGGAGCGGGGGGAGCATAACCTAAGCAGTACCTGCCACGGAGAACGGAGGAGCGGGAGAGAGCCACAGGAGAAGTCCAGCGGGCACAAACACTGCCGGAGACCGCCGTAGAGACACTGCCATAGACCGCTATCACCAGGCACGCCACCGCCGCACCGGGACTTCAAATCCCGGCAGTCTTAGCGGCGGCGGCGCGTTCCCTGACGCGAGTTGAAGGCGTCAGGAGGGGCGATGAATTGAGCACGCCCTCAGCTCCGCGGGACGCGAGCGGTACGCCCGGAGCGAAGCCCGGGCAAAGGGCGGGCCGTCTGAGGCCGTCCGAGGACGACGGAGGACGGGACGGGCCACCCTACATATCCCCACGTCATACCAAATTGCCGGTAAGATCTCCTCACACGATCCACTCATTGCCACCTCGCCCCCAACAGGTGTTGACCCTAGATACTTCCCGCCATGTCCACAAGGGGCAGTCGGAGCAAGACTGCAGCTGGAGCTGGTAAAGTCACCGGCCCAATTGATAACTTCATCTTCAGGGCCAATGAAGCTATTGATCACGGAATATCACTCTTGGAGCGTAGAGTCTCCCTGGAACTGGCACAAGCCAAACGCTCTTCATTGGGACTACTTGCCTCAGCCAATACCCCAAACAGGGACAACCCCACCGACGGCACTCGCGTTAGAGCTAGCGCAGAGATCCATACCATGCCCAGTACAGTGGACTTATCAGCAACACAGTTACTATCAGATTCACTACGAAGTCTGGAAAAATCTCCAAACCTAGATGTAACTGATAACTTTAACGCACAACTAGATTTTGCCACTAACTCGATTCCAGCTGTGAGTATCGCCGAGAATCTGGTTACTTTCCCCATAACGGATCCCCAGTTATCCCCTACCCCGATAATAGACACCATATGTCCTCCTGTTATTGACTCGATTTTGATTATAGATTCTGACTCGATGGCCGTTAATTCGACCCCCCCCTCAGAGTCGGCCATTACACACATATTGGAGGAGTCAACCCCAAATTCGAGAGCACTGCGAGGCTTAAGGGAAGGAGCCATACAGAAACAGCCTAAAGGCACAAATACACTCACAAACAAGGGGAACCCTCTTCCTCAGAGAAAGCAGGGGAAAGGCCAATCTAACATCTCAAAAAAGGGCAATAAGAAAGCTAATACAGGGTCGGATTATAAAGGGGACTCGTCCACTATGGAATCACCCGGCAAAGACTGTTCCTCAAACAATCAACTGATAAAGAAGGTGGGGGAACTTATAAGTGCCCACTTGGCAACCATAGACGCGAGACTAGGGAATATAGAAAAACAATTAAATGAATTAAGCACCCTAGTCAAAACTCCCCCCACAAAAGGAACATCCACTCTAGTGACAGCCAGACCATGTACACAACAACCCCTGGGCCAACCTGCGAAAAAACTCGCTGCAGCTCCTAACATCACACCCAAACCAATTCTACCCTCTAAGGATGCTGTGAAAAAACCGACCCCTCCCACCACAAACACAAACTCGCAAGGGAAACAACCAAACCCGTTCACAAGTGAAGGGAGGAAGGACTACCAATTATAAGGATAGGAATAAAGGAAATCAAGAGAGATTTGCCGCCAACCTGCCCCCTGGATCAAGCCCCTATGTAGTGGTGATGACGGGAGTTCCCGAGACACCAGATAACATTGACGAACCTACCTGGTCCCTATTAAATAAAGTCAATCACTGGCTAAACAACAATAGACCCTTACCCCCGCACAGCAGGAGTAAAATTCTAACAGTCAGGAGAGTACCGTGGGTGGGTCACGAGAGAAAGAAAACACACGGTGACTGTGTGATTATTAATTTCGAGGACCCTCGCACGGTAGACTTCATCTGTTCCTGGAGAAGTGAGGGGTACAATGAAGGCATAGAGACAAGACACCTCTCCTTTTTCTATCCATCTAGGAATCATGATAGGTTTGATCACTACGACCAGACCTTTGATGGAGGTTGGTGTCGGGTGGGGCAGAGGGATACGGGGAATAACTGGGGTGAGTGGGGGCGAGACAACTATAGATACCCCCAGAGAAATACAACAAGCAGGGACGCCCATTGGGGAATTCCAGTTTTTAACAGATTTAGCGGCCTAGAGATGGTTGATTGACTTTCATCACCATCCTGGCCACTAAATACTGAATTGGAGGGAGTCAAACAGGGTAGTCATATCGAGACTACAAATATTAAAGAGGCGTGCACCAAGGAGGTCCCCAGCACACACCCAGCTCAAATCAGTTTAAGGATGACACCGATAAGAGAAGAGCAAGTAGGCGGTAATACTAACGAGCCTGTAGCATTCGAATCTCAAGACCCACTTAGTCCCCATAAAGTTTCTGATACACATACGATCCTCGGGAAACAATACCCGAATAAGCGATCTAAACACGATCTAAAGATCATTAGTTGGAATGTCGCTGGACTCCAACAGAGGGTGACGGACTTGGAATGGCTAAAATTTATATCCGATAAAGATATAATAATGTTACAAGAAACATGGGCTACCTCTGCAGTAGCCATAGAAGGCTTTGATTGTTACAGCATTAAAGCACAGAAACCAGTTTTTGGACGCCCTATGGGAGGCCTCTTGATTGGACTCAGGATAACACTGGGGGGGTCCATTAAATTAATACCTACTGAAAGCCCAAACATTCAAATAATTGAGTTCACACGCAGGTTCCCTCTATATTTGATTAATTTTTATAATAATGACTTTCATTCTACACCTAATAAGAACTATATAGAATTATTTGGGAACCTAGCAAAAATAGCTGAATCCCCTAATAACTGTGCGAACAATAGGATCATTTTAGCCGGGGATTTTAATGCCAAACTGGCCAAAACTAAAGAAGTAGTCACTCAATTAGATAGGGCCACTAAACGCGGAAAGGAACTAGAAAGCTTTATAAATGCGTACACCCTAATGGACATTATGGATACAAGTAAAACTAATGACTCTACATACATACCAACCTTTAGAGGCAGAGACCTTTCAAGCACGGTGGACTATATTTTCATGTCTGTAGAACTCATAGATAGAGTCATTCTGGCTAGAGTCTTAGAAACAGCCTTTGGCGACCATAATGCACTGGAAGTCACCATTAAACTAGGTCTTTCCCAAGTCCCAGCTCGCACTCTCGGAGCTAGGGATATCATGCCCTCAACTAACAACCTAAGGCTGAAGTGGAAAGGGGTGGACAGTGGACGCGTTATGAACACAATCACAAATAACCATCAACCGATAGTTGATTTGTGTTTACTCGCTGATGGAAATCATCAAAGGATAGTTAAAGACTTTGCTAACCTTTGTAATGTCATAAAAACTCTCCTAACTATACCCAACAAAAAACACAACTATGAGCCTAGGTGGTTCGATAGCCGCTGTTCAGAGGCAAACAAGGCCCTTCGCAGGGCTTTAAACTCCAAACCTAGAAGCCAAATAGAAGTACAGACCGCTAGACAAACCTATAAAACAACTATAGGGATAAGGAAGGCTGCCATAATGGAAGAACATTGGCAGGAGCTAACTGTTTCTGCTGCTGTGGGAAATAGTGCCACCTTCTGGCCTGCAGTAAGGAAGATGCGGGACATGGGAAAGCAGTTATCACCAATAAGCTGCACCATCTCAAGCCAGCAATGGGAACAACATTTCTCTACAATATACGCCAACCCTGTCGCTTCTACAGAAGATTATAGCCCTGGAAAACTGGAATTATTAGGCATAACCCAGGGGGAGGTCATCGCGGCCATTAATCAAAGCCTTGGGAACAAGGCGCCTGGGCCGGATGGCTTCCCAATTGACCTAATCAAATATAAGCCGGAATTCTGGGGTCCCATTTTGGTTAATGTTTTTAACTGTTTACCGCTGGCCCCTATTCCTGATACCTGGTCAACCAGCATAATAGTTCCTATTTACAAAAATGGTGAAAGATCTGACCCTGCAAATTACAGGCCCATTTCGCTCTTGGACAATACCCTGAAAATCCTGGGTCGGGTGCTGTATAACAGAGTGAATGATTGGGCTGAGGAAGCAGGGGTGGTGGATAGATGCCAAATTGGCTTCAGAAGCAAGGTTGGGACAATTGAACAATGCCTGAACCTAAACCTTATAATTGACAAATACACCATAGCTAGGGTCTCACCTATTTATCTAGCATTCATGGACTTATCGTCCGCATTTGACTTGGTAAACAGGTCAAAATTGTGGGCGACTCTCCTGTCCTACGGCTTAGATGAACCTCTGGTGCATTTTTTGGCTTATTTACACGCAGATACAAAAGCACAGGTACGGATTGGTATGGAGGGCGAGATCGCGGGGGCAATCAAGGTCGAAAGAGGTGTGCGACAGGGGTGCGTTTTAGCACCCCTGCTGTTTATTATTTACATAAACGGACTGAGTGACTCTCCGAAAAAGGCGACCCCTGATGCCCCGAGAATCCAAGGAAGATTGCTACCCGCACTTCTGTACGCCGATGATGCGGTGATCATGGGCTTGACACCAAACGCCCTACGTGCTTTGGTTAAGAACTTTGCACACTACATGGGGAATCTGGATCTTAAAGTGAATTTAAAAAAATCTTTTATTATGTCCTGCGGGCCAGGGGCCAAACAACTCAATTCCATTTCTATAGGACAAGATAAGTTGTACTCCACAAAAATATTTTCTTACTTGGGTGTGGCCTTTGCTGCGAACGGCCGGTGGAGTGGGCACTTAGCCCACGCCACAGGCAAGTTCTCAAAGGCCATAAACTCAATCCTTTCCCTCCCACGACCAAAGAGGACTGCAGCAACAAATGCAATTTTGAAGATATACAGACTGCAGTGTGCCCCGGTAGCAACTTATGGCGCTGAGATTTGGGGGATAGTGAAAACACCCAGCCTGCAGACAGAAGAGAATCGGCTATGCAGGAAATTACTGGGAGCCCCAATTTCTTCTTCCGGGTACATTTGTCATGCTGAACTCAACTTGCCCTATATAACTGACTTCATCGCTACAAGACCTGCCCTATTTTGGCTGGCTATCTGGGTCAATGACCGTGCTACCTTAACACAGGAAATTTTGAAGGAGTGTATAGACTGCGACAAAGGAATGTGTATTCCGTGGCTTCGGGCGACACAGGAAAGCCTGAATAGCATAGGCAAAATCCACCTTTTTAACGATCCCTCCCAGATCCAGAGCACAGACAAAAAGGATGTACAATCTGAACTTTATGCCCTCTACAGGGAAAAGAGGTTGGAGGAAGAATTACAAAAACAAACCGTTAGGTCATATGCGAATAACGTAAGTAATGACCTATCTCCACAACAAATTCCTTTGTACATGAGACTTCCAATGACGAATTGGGAGAGATCGTTATTATTTCGCCTGAGAGCAGGGACCATAAAATTTTCACTCTGTTTTCCTATGGGCCACAGCATGATGAACTCTGGAAATGTGTTTTGCCCCTGCCCTTGCGATGGACTTAGTAGGCAAAATGACTTACATTTCTTTTTTAATTGTAAATTTTATATGAAATATACCAAATGGTTTTTAGCCCCATATTTTAAAAAGCACAGACCAGTTTCCCTGATTCAATCCTATGCCATGCTTTTAAAACTTGAAAATGATGAACTGATTTTCCGTGTAAGTTCATTTCTGAAAGTTATCTCCCACACACGCAAAACGATGGAATCCCCCTGAACTGTTTCTATGTTTATAGCTCCCAATGCTTTTGCACTTTAGTAATTGGATTACACCGACTGTTTACATCTATGTCTGTATGTTCCTTTTGTAGTCTCTGACTACTTGTGAAAATTTGTAACTCTTTCATGGATTTTCCTTTTAATGTGTTGCTTTTATGGATTTGTTGAAATCCAAATAAAGTATTTTTGAAACTTTTGACCATGGTCTACCAGTGCCATCAGGCACATGGCGCTACCCCTTCTGACTCTCAGAGTAATTGCAAAAATTCTTGTAGAGCAAAACCTGAAAAACATAATGGGCATCACCATTGTGCAGCTGCAGAGGGGGATGCATTTCAAGATACTCCGTAAAGCTTTCAGTAATTTGTTGGTAAATCTCTACCTGCCCAGGGGGTTGGGTTTCCACTCTTGACAGAATCAAAGTGAGCTTCCATGCAGATCAGACATGTGGTATGGCATGACTCGCAGACATCACTTCAGAGGTTACTCCTGTGTTTACCAGTCAGTATGTGCAAGACACCCTTCACTTTGCTTCCTTGCCTGTTACCTCTCCACTTTTCCCAAAACACACATTACATATCTACAGTGCAGATTACAGAAAGAGATGGGACAAATCTTGAGGAAAAAGTGCCTGATCGATCACAAAGTTCAGTGACCTCAACTGTGCTGCGTAGGTCTCTTCACTCAACAATGGGTTGCAAAATTGCATATGAGCACCTTTCTGATGCATGCTTCTTCCTGCATATTCCTCAACTTTTTAATATTAGGGTACAAGACTGGTCCAGAAAACTCTTCTCATAGCGCTCCCTCGGCAGTAGGGGGCACTGGCTTCATTCTGGTGCCAGACATGATGGCATGTGGTGTCACAGGGACTACAAAGTGATCCCCACAGTTGAGATGACCCAGTTCCTTTTTTCTACACCTTTGACGCGATCCAGATCTCTTCAGCGAGATCTTTCTCTCACCAAAAAAATGCTTACACACAAGTACAAAAGCAAACATGTCACCACCTAAATGGTCAGTATTCAAACCCTGTAAGACAGTTGGGTCAGGTGTCGGTTACTGACTCTCATGAAGTTTGCCTCTGGTGACTAGATTTCAGTCATGACTTTCAGGGCCACGAGACATGCCAGAGTGTGCATCTGAAGAGCATTAAAAAGAGGGAGGGTAAACTCATTATGGCCTAAGCAAAGGATGATATGAAGGGCAAGGTCGAGGTCACTTTGACCATCGCTATCCATGTCATCCCACTGCAAACCACTGTTGTGGATCTCCTCTCCCCTCAGGCTCTTCTTTGGAACCAGAGCTGATTAAAATCCAGTACCCTTTGCAGCTGGCAGAAGTTCCTGCGCCACCGCCAACTCCGGCGACCAGCACACACCTCTACCCACACTTCTCGGTCCAGGTTAGGATCTGGCACCATACCTTTATGGATTTCAGGGGTGTATTTATTCCCTCTGAAACACCTTTGGCCCCATTGGTCCCTTTGGTAGGAACTAAAATTTCTAGCTTCAGGTATTCCCACAGCGCAGTTCACTCCCATCACGCCATTGTCACAAGCGCAATTTGCTCCATTTCTACTTTCTATGTTGCCAGCACTGACTCTGACCAAGCCATTGCCACCCTAGGCATCACCATCAGTAATTGTGACCACATCTCCAATGCTGGAACATCTTTGTCAATGTCACAGCCCATTCAGAGGTCAAGGAGACAGGCACAGCACCTCCTAGAATACAGGAACAGAATTCTGATCAGGATGCCCCTGGAGATCCCTGTGAAATCCCCAAGGAGTTTCTAGAGATGGTGAAGCCAGTGGGTTCAACAGATCATCCTAACTGAAATTCTTGCACCCTTTGAGTTCACTTCCCCATGGAGTATATTGCCCAATGAACTTCAGACGCACTTCATGAACTCATTTGAAATACTCAGGTGACCTGGGAGCAGTTTATTTTGGTTGGTCTTGACAGTGCAGACTTAGTTGCCAGAGTGCAGTACAGGGACTATGAGAAGGGTAAAGATTGGACCTCTTTTGACTCCATTGTTTCCTCTTCCTCCTTCCCGGCCACCACAGGGAGCTTCTCCAAGTTGCCCATATCGAGGAGCTCTTGACTGGCGGGAATTCAGGTGTCCTCTTTTCCACAGGCCTGAAGGCCCTAACTTCAGACCAGTGGATCCTGCAGATCTTGGGAAAGGGGTGTTCGCTACCCTTCTACCAGTTTCCTCCCCAGATCCCCACTCCCTGTTCATACTTTTCACAGAACTACCTTCTCCTGCTGCAGCAAGAGGGGGGCAGCCTTCCTTCAGAAAAGAGCTGTGGAGTTGGTGCCAGAGCAGAAAATTTGGCATGGATATTACTCTCTGTGCTTTCTTTTGCCAAAGGCCGGTGGTCCTTGACCTCACGGTCTTGAACATTTTGCTACTAAAAGAGGATTTCAAGATGCTGTACCTAGCTCAAGTTCTTCTGCTCAGGAACTGGAAGACTGGATAGTGTAACTTGACTTAAGAATTCAGATTTCCACATCCAGACCCTGAAGTCCCACTGGAGGTATTTTTGGTGGGCTTGACTCACTACAAGTTTGCTCTTTCCTCTCTTTGGCCTACCTTTGGCACTGCAAGTCTTAACAAAGATGATGACATTGTTGGCTGCCTGTCTCAGGAGGTCAGTGATTCCAGTTTTACCCTACCTGGACAACTGTTTCCTGCAGGCCAGGACTCGGAGATTGTGCGGTAAGTGTCACTGATGTACAACCTGGGTTTTTCCAACAATGTGCCCAATTTTCAGATGGAACCCTCTCAATGTCTCCTGCTCATAAGAGCATGCCAGCTTGATGTGAACCTTTCTCTTTGCGCAGAGGATACTGGACATGCCCTGTCCCCGCATTTCCAGATGTCATATTGCCAATCACGAGTGGCGTCTCCACCCAGAAGTTGTGAAGAGTATCATCGATCAATATAGCGTACCCCACATAAATGTCTTTGTCACTTGTTCCAATTCTCATTACCTTAAGTTCTCTGCTGTCGGAAGTTTGCTCTGTATCTACTATACCAAAGTAGGGTATGGTGTGCAAAGTGTCCAGGGGGTCCCCAGAGGTATAGCAGAGGCTAAATTAGGTAAGTTCTAACAGCTCTCTTTGTGGTAGTGCAGGAAAGCAGTTATCCTTATCCAGAGGGTGTTTTAACCATTTATTGTATTCACTCACTCAAGGACTGATTATACACACTCGGAAACAGAATCCTGACCAATTAGGTAAGTATAAAAAAGGTATACTTGTATTTTATTACTAGAACCAATCAGGACTTTTGGGGTGGATTTGCAATTGTTCATGGTTGGTATGACTCCAAAAAGCAGCTTAAATTAGACAGTAATTACTTTTAGAATATGTTTTGATTACTTTCAGATTACATTGTCTACTTGTGGTGGTATGCCTAGATACCACACCGAGGAATCTCACAATACAAGGTAAGTATGGCATTTTAGAATTTGCAGTTTAGTTGAAACATTTTTAGGGTCAAAAACACATAACATTGATCCCTATGGGAGAAAAATGATTATCGGTTACACAGGTAAGTAAATGTTTTACGACTTATTTTTGGGGTTAGGACCAAGATTCCCCAAGGTCCAGGTAGGCACTCAAATTGCACCTACAGCGGCACTAGGGCGACCGGGTGCAGAGTGCAGGATGCGAATGTTAGCCAATTGGGCTAGCGGCACCTTAGTTGGGGGTTGCTCACTGGCAGTCCATTCAGTCTCTGGAGCCAAGCTCCTAGGCTTATGGTCAGGGCGAAGAGTGTCCCAAGTGAACGCCAAGTCCACACCACCCGTGGCGCAGGGGCAGCCGGGTACAGGAGTACCTTTTGAGGTCGGATTTTACTATACCGGGCGGGAAGGTCTCAGTGCAGAGGCTGCAGGTGACGTCAGGGAGTCCTGGAGTGGGCTCAGACTCTGTAGCACTGGGGGACCTCTCTGGGGACTGGTGGGCCACTTGGACTCAGGCCATAGGCGACGGGTGCAGTGGTGGTTCCAGGCATAGAGTTTCTTCGTCCTCAGCAGGTTCAGAGTCTGTCTTTGGAGTTTCTTTTGAACAGAGCTGCTGTTCACAGATAATCCTGCCTTTGTTGAAGGCTGTCCGCCCCCTCTCCCCCCTCCCCCCCACCTCCCCTTGCCCCTCGTGCTTTGGAGGTCACTGGCTGCAGGACAAATTGACTTTTGGTGCAGGATGTCCGGAAACTGCAGGCGGGACGGTAGGACTGGGGCCAAGTCAGTTCCTTAGTCTCCTCTGCGATTTCTTCCATCCTTCTTATTCGTAGGTAGCAGTTATCTCACTTCTGGGTTCAGGGCTGACCCCTAAATACTGTATTTAAGAGGTGTTTTAGGGGTCTCGAGGTAGTAGCCAATGGGCTACTGACTTTAGTGAGACTACACCCTTGGTGTGCTCACCCCACATGGAGGCATGGACACATTCCCTAATCCTGACTGGAGAGTGCCTACCATCTGCCAGATGGCAGGCACTGAAGAGAGGGCTTCACCTTTCTTCCCCCACCTGAGGGGTCGGGTTGGCATAGTGAGCACGCCTTCTGGGCTGTTCTAATTTTTGCTGCCTGTCTACCCTTCAGAAAGGGGGTGAGACAGGAAAGGGACCTGCTCCTGAGAGCAGGAGAAGGTGGGGGTCGCGTTACAAAGGTGGCAAGGCCTTTGAAGATCCCTTGCCACAGATGGCTCTTCCTGACATGGGGAGGTGTGAACATCTCTGGCCATGAAAGGCTTTGTTTCTGGGCCCAGGGAAGGATGCTCCCTCCCCATGGGTCCAGAACCGTGATATGTGGTGGTAGGCTGGTGTTTACCAGTCAGGGAACCCAGCTGTGGCTGGGTTTTTTTCAGGGGGCATCTCTAGGATGCTCTTTGATGCATTAAATAGTAAATGCCAAACTGGCATCAGTGTGGTTTTATTATGCTGAGATATTTGGTAGCAAACTTCCCAAAATTCAGTAAAGCTATTATGGTGCTGTGGAGTTCTTAATGACAAACTACCATATCATATGCCCTTTTTGGTTTTACTGTATTAACAATGTTCTAAGAATGGACACTCACCAGTGGTAAAGTGCACCCAGCTAGAGGGGTGACTCACCTATACCATAGGCAGTTGGTTAAAGCATAGCACAGGTATGTATGCTATGTAGACTCTTCACTTTTCTCTACACCAACACACGCAGCCTGCAATGGTAGTGTGTGTGTTTATCTGAAAGAAACAGTTAGTTATAGATT
Organism: Lissotriton helveticus; assembly: GCF_964261635.1. Lineage (NCBI taxonomy): Eukaryota > Metazoa > Chordata > Amphibia > Caudata > Salamandridae > Lissotriton > Lissotriton helveticus. The sequence goes on along the minus strand of NC_136067.1, from coordinate 1,151,298,832 downwards.
CCTTACCTTAGAATTACCCCCAGGCGTCAGACTTGATCTGCAAATTTTTTCATCAGCAGTACCCCTGTGGGTCGGAAGGTGGCGTCGGTCGACTTCGTGTTCGGCGTCGTGGTCGCCGGGATGAAGTTGCAGTAGCTACTTAGAAGCCGCCCTCGTGCGCTGGCATCAGTTATTTCTTTTTCCGCGCCAGCAAGCGCAGGTCCGGAGAGAGCATTTTTTGTGACTTTCGTCGACTTCTTTTTTGAGTCTAATCCGACTCCTGGTGCACAGGGGATGACCGGTTTCAGGGCCTGCGATTCCTGTACTCGACTGAAGTCGGTGACGGATCCGCACCGCGTGTGCCTCTTCTGCCTGGAGCGCGACCACAACCCCAAGTTGTGCTTCGACTGCCAAACCATGGCCTGAAGTCTATGCGGGAGCTGTCCCGAAAGCTCCTCAAGGCCCGGCAGTCGGCTCCGCATCGCGCAAGGTTCCAGTCGCGTGGGAGGTCGAGGGACCGATCGCTGAGCCATCATCACGTCTAAGTCTTCGCACTCGAGGTCAGGTAAGTCGAAGCATAAGAAGAAGTCAAAGAAGCATTGTCGCTCCTCGACTTCCCCTCGTCCGTCAGCCGACACGACGCAAGGTGCGGGTGGGCCATTTCCGCGGCTCCGCGTGCGGAGCCTTCAGGGCCGATTTCGGGCTTCCCTCCCTTCCCGAGACCAGGAGCGACCAATGCCCGTCAATTTTACGAAGCAATGCACGCCATCTTTGGGCAGCCCGACTCCGCCGGCATGCCTTCGGGCCCGCGGACTCTGTTTGGGGCCCTAGGCCTTTGGCGTCTCTGGCCTCGGCACCGCAGGCCCCCTTGGATCCAGGCCTGTATCTGGATCGGTGCCGTTCGACCTTGTGACCCCTCCACCGGCACCGACTCCACCGGCAACACGTCCACTGCCGACGCCGGCGGGCCCCACAGATGGCGTCAACCCCGGCTTCCAACCCGACGTGGACACGGAGCCGGACCGACGTTGGCCGATGCCGGATCCAGCACTGATGGTTACTTTTGCCCCTGTGTTCCACCCTGGCCATTTTCAGCCAACCTGGTAGCCAGAGGAGGGGGAGGAAGACTGTAAGGGGCTGGGGACCCTTTGTCGAACCAGTTGGAGTACGATCTGGACTGGAGAGAGGAACTTGGGAATGCCAGTGGTCTGAATATCTCCCCAGACCTTGGCATGTTGTCTCCTCCTACTGTGGCTACGGAGGAGGGAGCGTCATGCGCAGTGGTGCTCTGTAGGGCAGCCAAGACTCTCAACCTTGAGCTTCCTACTGTGGCAGTCAGGACGAACCTCCTGACAGAGGTGCTTCAGCCGGCTGCGAGCTCTTCGGAGACCCTGCTTCCGTTTAATAAGTCCCTCACGGACATCCTTTTGGGCACCTGGTCCAGGCCCATCACAGGGGCTCCTGTGTCTAGGACGATTGCCTGCCGCCATCGCCCAGCCCCGGGCCCCCACTTTCCTCTCTCAATACCCCACCCCGGAGAGCTTGGTGGTTCAAGCTTCCACTTCCAAGGGCGCCTTCCCTGCCGCTCCACTGGAAAGGGGATCCAAAAAGCCAGACCACCTTGGGAAGAAAATGTTTTCCTCTGCCTGCTTAGGACTGCGGTCGGTAAACACTGCATGTCTGTTGGGACGTTACACCCACTCTGTGTGGATACAGTGGCGCAGGTGCTGCCTCAGTGCCCGGAAGAGGCCCGGGCCATACTCTCCTGTGCAGTTTCCGAGGTGAGAGACGCAGCAAAGTTTACCGTCCGCTGTCTGATGGATACGGCCAACACACTTGGCAGGACTATTTCAACCCCAGGCCTGGTTCGGGGGTTGTCCAATCCACCCTTATGGACATGCCCTTTGATGGGCGTCGCCCTTTCGGCGACAAGGCAGACTACGCGTAGAGCTCTTTAAGGACTCACGGGCTACGGCCAGGTCCTTGGGCCTCTCCACCACCCACCCTGCGCAGACTGCCTTTCACCCCTTTCATGGCTACGGAAGGGGTGCCCCGCTACGTCCCAACCAGGGCCACAGGCCAGCGCAAGCTGTTCAGCCACAGCGCGGCCAGGGACGTGGGAAGCACCGGCGTGGTTCTGGGGGTCAGCGAGCGGCCAGTCCATCACAGCCCACTCTGCAGCAGCCTCCAAACCTTCCTAGTCCGACCTTTCAGGGCCACCAAACGCCAGTGGGCGGCAGGATCCGCCATCACCTCCCCCACTGGCGCCCATCGCGTCGGACAGTTAGGTTTTGCAAATAGTCCAAAGGGGCTACTCCGTCCCCTTCGAGACTACCCCTCCCTCCATGCCACCTCAGTAGCATCGCACGTCGGCGGATCGATTAGACCTTCTCCAACAGGAAGTTTCAGCACTCTTGGCAATGGGAGCCATCAAGTGCCTTCCTGTCCCAGAAGTAGGGTGTGGTTGTTATACCCCCTGTTTTCTGGTGCCCAAGAAGGACAAAGGCCTACGTCCTATCTTGGATCTCAGGAATGTCAACCGCTTCCTCCAGAAGGAGAAGTTCAAGATGTTGACGCTCGCTCAGGTCTTGTCTGCCCTATTTTATTTATTTAATGCATTTTTATAAAGCTCGGACTTTACCCGAAGGTGTCAGAGCACTGTACAATAGAACCAGTTACGTTACATGAGAGAATTGTTACAGGAATGGAACAGACAAAAGTAGCATGCCATAGAATCAAAACGAAGCAGGCAAAAGGCACACAATCTCAAGCACAGCAAGCACAGAATGTACAAACAAAAATATGAATATACATGACAAATTTTACAGTGACTGAGCAGGCCATAGAATCAAAACAAAGCAGGCAAAAGGAACACAATATCAAACGAAGCAAGCACAGGATGTACAAACAAAAATATAAATATATATGACAAATTTACAATGACTAAAGAACTTCCTGGCGGGGTCTGAGAAGGAGGTAATTAGTTCTGAAAGTGTCTTTGGAATAAAAGAGATTTGAGGTCCGCTTTGAAGATCTGGATGGCGGTGATGGCACGAAGCGAGTTCCAGATTCTCACTGCATTACCTGAGAACGATTGTGCCATTAATTTTTCCCTTTTGAAGGAGGGGGGCTCAATAAGGAACGTTTCCGCATTCCGAGAAAGTCTTGAGCCTCCAGACAATTTCAGTTTATTCGCCAGATAGCGAGGAGAGGAAGAGTGGAAAGCTTTGTGGGTGATGCACGTCGTTTTGTAGATAGCTCTAGCCTCGATTGAAAGCCATCGGAGAGAACAAAGGATAGGAGTGATGTGGTCACTTCATTTGGACTCTGAGATGAAGCGAGCTGCTGAATGGAGGACGGATTTGAGGGGGGAGAGGTGAGATTTGGGAAAGCCAGTCAGAAGAGAATTACAATAATCCAGTCTAGAGAGAACTAGCGATTGGACCAAGGTTTTTTGGTCATTCTCCGGGAAGAACCGACGAATCCCCCATAAAAGGCGCAGCTGATAACGTGCGCTCTTTGCCATGAAATTGATGTATGAGATTAGGTTGAGTCTTTTGTCAAGTATGACACCTAGGGATTTAGCGCAGTCCACAATGATGGGTATACTGTTGAGTAGATTCAACTGATCCATCCAGGATTGAACAGGAGGTGGGGAGAGAGAGCTAGATAAGAGGAGGAATTCCGTTTTGGATGGATTGAGAATGAGTTGGTGAACTAACATCCAGTTGTGAATAGAGTTGAGAGTAGAGTTGAGTAGTGAGAGATCATGAGGGGAAGACACCTTGAGGTAGATTTGGGTGTCATCCGCAGAGAGATGGTAGAGGATTCCAGATTTGCTTAGGATGTTCCCTAATGGTTCCAGATAGAGATTAAACAGAGTGGGAGCAAGGATAGAACCTTGAGGGACGCCTTGACCAACCACCAGTGGAGACGAGAGACTGTTCGCAATCTTGATCATTTGGGATCTGTCCGAGAGGAAAGAGGCAAACCATTTGAGTAGTGTGCCTTCCATGCCCATTCTCTGTTGAAGAATGTTAAGGAGGGTGTTGTGATTAACAGTGTCAAAAGCTGCAGAGAGGTCAAGAATAATCAGAAGGCACGATTCCCCTGAATCGAGAATATGCAGTGCATCATCGATCACTCGCAGCAGGGCTGTTTCAGTGCTGCAATTTTGAATAAAGCCTGACTGGAACATGTCGAGGAGATTATTATCCATAATGTGTTGGGAAACTTGTATTGCAACGCATTTTTCTGTGATCTTTGAAAGAAAAGGGAGATTGGTGATGGGGCGGAAGTTATTGAGGTCATTTGCATCTGCAGAGTTTTTTTTTTAGAAGGGGGTAACCTGTCCTGTTTTGAGGACAACTGGGAGGGATCCTTGACTGAGGAAGAGATTGGCTAGCCTGGTCCAGTAGGAGAGAGTGTTAGTATAGAAATCAATGGCGATGCCACTGGGTATGGGGGTCAGAAGAATGGTTGGAGGGTTTGGTTTCGCGGATGCATTTGAGGAGATCATCCTCCAAGATGGTGGCAAAATTCTGCCAAGTGACTAAGGATTTTCGCTCCTCAATGGGGCTGTTGGAAATGGGATCCCTGGCTGGCCAGGGCTTTCGCCAAAGTCAGTCAGAGACCACCACTCCCAAGTCAGGGCAAGGGAGTTACACGCCAAGATAACCCCTGCTCACCCTCTAGGTAACGTGGCGCGAGCAGCAAGGCTAAACTTGGAGGCGATGTGAGTTAAGTATTTGCGCACGCACCCCAGCAACAACACCCAAAGGCCCACCACAAAGGAAACTCTACACAAGGTTATATAAAAATAGCCTTTGTATTACACCAAAACACATTAGATGAAAAACACACACTTTACAATGTGCCAGAGGCACAGGCAGAATTTACAGGGGATATGTACAAGACAGGGCCACCTGGAACCCTGTCAGGAATCCGCACTTTTTAGAAGTAACACTTTTAGAATATAAAACATAGAATGTAAAATCACTGTAGCACACAACCAGTAACTACTGGTAACCAGGATCTCACTAGCACCACCTGCACTAGGAGAAAAACAACCACCTAAGTATCACAATACCTGTAGGGGTGCAAGAACATAACACATGATGCAATGCATAACATACATTCAGAGGTGTAAGGAACATGGCACATGACGCATTAAAACACATTCAGAGGTGCAGGGGAGGAAAAAGGTGTAGCAAAAGAACACAATTGCGCAAAACTCAGATAAGTCACCACCTGTGACTGTCCCTAGGCCAACTGGCCTCTCTAGGGCTGGGACGCCCTGTGTCCCAAAGTCAGGCAGGCTGCGCAGGCAGCCAAGAACACCAGCCTAAACCTAGCAGTTGCCCACAAAGTGCTGGGCAACTGATGCAGACAATGAGGGGGCCACGTGGGAGCCTTGCAGGCTCTGAAGAATCGGTCTGTCCCCTTGGGAGCCTCGCTGAACTCCAGTAACCAAACTGCCCCCTCGAGCCTCTCAGGGCTATAACCAACAATGGGGGCACTCAAGAGCCTCTCAGGGCTCGTCACCACTTTGCCCCCTGAGCCTCACTGGGCTTTAAGTAAAGAAATGCCGCCTCGAGGCTTGTAAATACAAATGGGCGGTTTGGAGCCTCCCGTGGGCTCTCCCACACTGGTGCCCTCTTGGAGCCACGGGGCTCCGTGAACCAATAGCGCCTAGAGCCCCTCGTGGGCTTGGAAACCAATGTGGCGCTGTGAGCCTCTTGGGGCTCGACCAACCAAGATGCTGCCGGAGCCTCTCGGGCTCAAAAACAACGTGATGCCCCCGGGGCCTCTCTGCGCCCCCACAAGGACTATGCACCACTGGAGGTGGGGGCGGACACCGGTAATGTGCCCGACGCCCCCCTCTCCTCTTCACAGCACCGGACCCCACTCACCGGCTACGCAGGATTTCTCTTCTCTGGGGCGGCGGTAGCGGGGCTCTCCCGATCCCTGGGAGCCCCGCCCGACAGCGCCTCTGTTCACCCGGTCCCCCATCTCGGGACTGGGACTCACGGTGGGGCGGCCCCGGGGCTCTCCCTAGCTCACGGGAGCCCCGGGCCGCGGGAGGACTCTGCCTCTTTGCTCCATCCCGGCGGGCAGCCAATCATAGCCCAGCAGCAGGCGGGACTTCCTGCTCGCTTCTGGCCCGGCCCACGTCTTCTCTCCGGTTGCCTGGCTTCCTGCCTCAGGGGTCCGCCAATGGCAGCGCGGCCCCGAGCAGGGAGGCGGGCACAGCGTTTCCTCGGGAATCCCGGGCTCGACAGCGGTGATAACTGGGGGCACTCTCGAATTAAATATAAAGCGAGGTGGGCACTCGCTCGCTTAGATTAATAAAAAGGGGTAAATAACGCCGGGTGGGCACCGGCTGGGATCAATAGCGCTCCCAAGCGCTAGCAGGACATCAAGCGCTCCCAAGCGCTTAGAAGGGCACCAGGTGGAGCACTCTCCAGTGCTATGTCAAAGATGAAGCGCTCCTCAGCGCTAGAGAAGGAATCCATGGCCCCCAGGCGCTAGAGGAGCCAACAGTCCAGCAAAGTCCTTCAGCAGTCCAGGGGCTGGGCAGGGCCCAGGGGGGGGGGGCAAGCCTTCCCCTGGGCCCAAGCAGCAGCACGCCCCTGGTAGGATTCAAGTGTCAGAACAAGAATCTTTTCCAAGAGGTCACAGCCTCTTTTTATACAGACAAATCCTTTGTCTTTGGGCAGGGTGGGGGCAGAACCAGTCGCAGCTGGTCTGTGAGCACTGTTGATGGGCTCAACCACCCTCTCTATTCACTGGCAGGGCTAGGGTCGTTAGACGCACCACAGGGGGGCGGAGCCAGCATTGTCCGGGGAAAACCCAGCCTCATTCAGGACACAGGTACACTCCTCCCCAGCCATCAGCATGCTAATCTCCCACTCACCACCGGGCAGACCCATCCAGACTTCCTGGAGCCTGGCATGCCAGCCAGCTCCAGCCAATCACGCTCCAGCACCCTCACTGCACACACACAGCCATGTCTAGAAGTGGCCTTTCCCCACTAGACACATACAAGCCGCACATACCGTTGCGCAGCATTCACTCCCACGAGTTCACACATACCAAACTCGAGCCTGCACTCCCCACGCATCAGGAACTACCAGGGACACATACATTCCCCATGCATTCCTATGGGAGGGCAGGCCTATCTCACCATATGCACTCAAGGAGCGCACGCACTTTACACTGCGCCACAGTGTCAAAGTGCGCAAAGACCAGAAATCACTATACTTCAAGGCAAAAAGTTCAGGGGTGAACCTGCCACAAGGCCCAAGTCCAACAGGGGCTGGGGTGGGTGACCTGTTCCACCAGAGATTTTACCTTTTGATCAAAGAATATAGCAAACTCAGTTGCTTTCTTTGAAGCATCCCCAGGCTTGATGGTTTGGGGAGAACAATTTGGGTTTTTGCTAGGTCGAAAAGTTTTTGGGGTCTGTTTTTAGCTGAATCAAGGATTGATCTGAAATGTGATGTTTTTTCCTGGAAGATGTGCGTGTGGTATTTGGATCTTGCTGAACGTAGACCCTGGTGACTGGATGGTAGCATTGAACTTGCAGGACGCTTACTTTCATATCTCCGTCCTGCCGGTCCACAGGTGTTACTTGCAGTTTACGGTAGGCCGCGAGCACTTTCAGTTTACCGTGCTCCCCTTTGGCCTTACCAGCGCCCCTCGGGTGTTCACGAAAGTGATGGTGGTGGTCGCAGCTCATCTGCGGAGATCAGGGATCCCAGTCTTCCCCTATCTTGACGATTTGCTGTTAAAGGCGGTCTGGCCCCAGGCTGTCATCTCCCACCTCCAGCCTAGGGCCGATCTCCTGCATTCGCTGGGGTTCTCCATCAATGTGCCGAAGTCATACCTGACCCCCTCTCAGAAGCTTCTCTTCATCGGATTGGTTCTGGACACGATGCAATTTTGGATTTTTCCTCCCAAACAGCGAGTCTGGGATATTCAGGGTATGATTCCGATCTTTCATCCTCTGTCCCGGGTTTCAGTCAGGTTACCCTGAGGCTGCTGGGCCTCATGGCCTCCTGCATTCTGCATCCTGCTAGTCGATCATGCCGGTGGCATATGCCGGCTCTGCAGTGGGACCTGAAGTTCCAGTGAGCATAGCATCAGGAAAATCTTTCCGATTGCGTGCAGATCTCAGAGTACACTGCACACCAATTGCAGTGGTGCTGACCAACCAGGATTGGGTAAACAGCATATCCCTCTCCCTTCCCCAACCAGAGTTTGCGGTGGTGATAGATGCGTCACTCATGGGATGGCGTGGCCACATGGCAGAGGCGGAGATCAGAGGCCTCTGGTCTTAGGTGGAGTCCGGGCTCCACGTCAACCTTCCGGGTGATTTGTCTTGCACTAAAAGCATTCCTTCCTTCTGGCAAAGGAAGAGTAGTGCAGGTGTTTACAAACAACACCGCCGCCAAGTGGTACTGCAACAAACAGGGCGGGGTGGGGTTGTGGACCCTATGTCAAGAGGCTTTCCGCCTTTGGACAGGACTGTAACATCAGGGCAGGTTCACTGAACGCCAGGGCGTACAAACTCAGCCGCAGGTGTATGATGGATCATTAATGACGTCTTCATGATCAGGTCTCATCCAGCAGTGGGGAGAGCCTTAGTTAGATCTATTCGCCATCGAAGAGTACGCGCAATGTCAGCAGTTCTGTGCTTTGGAATTTCTAAGGAAGCACTAGCTAGGCACCGCTTTTCGTCGCAAGTGGAGTTGCGGTCTTCTATACGCCTTTACCACTTCTGCCCGTAGTGCTCAAGAAGATCAAGCACGACCAGCCTCTAATTATTCTTGTGGCCCCGAACTGGGCATGAAGAGTCTGGTATCCGGAGCTCTTGAACATGGCCATCAATCCTCCTATCAGACAGCCTCTGTGGGAGGATCTTCTGTTGCAGCAGGGGACGGTCCTTCAACCAAACTTGTGCAGCCTCCACCTCCTTGCGAGGAGATTGAGTGGCAACAGTTGAGAGCGTTCAATCTTCCTCCCGGAGTTTGAAACGTTATCTTGGCAGCCAGGTGTCCCTCCTCCAAAACGGTATATGCTTGTAGATGGAACACATTTGTGGCATGGTGCACAGCAAAGTCTATGGATCCTCTTTCTGCCCCTCTTTCAGAGGTACTCCTCTTCATTCTGTTTTTGTCCCAGCAGGTCTCGCTCTGTGCAGTCTTAAAGGTCATCTTTCGGCCATTTTAGCCTTTCTTTGCCTTCCTTATCCGCCTTCTCTTTTCAAGTCCCCTATTGTAAATCGCTTCCTTAAGGGCATTACTCCTCTGTTTCCTCCTATTCCTTTTGCAATGCCCCAGTGGAACGTGGACCTTTTTCTGACATACCTTATGCGCGCTCCTTTCGAGCCGCTACATAATTGTCCCCTCAGACTTTTGATCCTCAAAATTGCCTTTCTGGTTGCCATCACCTCTACTTGCAGGGTGAGTGAGCTTCAGGCTCTTTCTTCTAAAGCTCCTTTCCTGGCTGTTCATCAGGAAAAGGTTGTTCTGCGTACTAGGCCTTCCTTTCTTCCCAAAGTGATTACCTCTTTCCACATAGGACACCCCATCACTTTGCCCACCTTCTTCCAGCCCTTGCATCCTTCTAAAGAGGAGGAGAGTCTCCACCGTCTGGATCCAAAATGTGCGCTTTCATTTTATCTGGATCGCACAAAACAATTTTGGGTGGACGATCAGCTCTTTGTTGGCTATGTGGGTGCCAAGAAAGGTCGGGCCGTGCAAAAACAAACCATCTCTTGATGGGTCATTCTTGGCATTAAAATGTGTTATTTCTTGGTGAACAAGCATTTGCAATGCAATAGGTCTCGCATTATTTAAGTTTGAGCTATTATTATTGTAAATGGCAATGTTTTTTGCTTTATGCTATAGTTTTCTTATGTACATAAAAAGCTACATATAAAGTATTTGTTGTTAAAATTATTTATGCAGTATTTAAATTTGTTTGCATAAAAGATTACAAGAATATCTTAGCAAAAAAGTAAAACTTTTTAATGGTAATTGACTAAATGTCCATTTGTACATTTTAATTTCAAATAGGTAAGTGTAAACATCACAAATATATTGTGCAAACAGTGCAAAATATTTTAGCCATAAATATTTGAGCGTACATGATATGTGTTCCATAAAAGTATTATTATCAACTGACGCTGTCAGCAGTGTGCAATATTCTTCAGCCTTTGCTTTGTTTTGCTTCACTTTGGATATGTATACCTGTCACTGCACTATTTACACTGTGCTGTTCACACCGCCCATATTTTTTATAGTGAACAAGAGCTTTGGTAATGGGCGACAGTCGGAAATGGGGCTCAAGCGCCTAACTGTTGCTCATCAGCACTGAGTTGTGTGCCTCGATTGCAAATCATTGTAAATAACTTACATTTTGTTGTAATTATTTTTTTAAATGCTGTTTAGTTACCCACTATGCAACAAGATTAAATTTGTGACGGATTTTAATACTAGACGTACAATTTTGAGGGATGTATGCCAGTAGTATGTTTTCACGGTTTACTTAATTTGTAGTTCTTGCACTATCACGTGATAGGCACTCGGGTGTATTTAATCAGGTTTAGCCTTCTCCACTGTAACAGCACTGTGGATGGGATGATGCTGCGCCAGGGTCTCAGTAGAGTCACTGGAAACATTAATCTCAACAGGCAATTTGGTGCTAGGTAGTTTCTGAGCCAAATGAAGAGTCATTCAAGAACTACTTACAAACCACACTTACTTGACACAAAAGTATTTTAGGAGTGATTGATTTGGGGCACAACGGAGACCCATAGAAACAATTTCAAATGAGTACACATTATTAGCCGCAGGTGTGCGGTAATCCTGGGTATTTCATTAAAACACATCCTGCCCTGCCTGCATGCACGCTGTATCGTGGTCCTCTCGGCTTCTCAAATAAACGAAGATCTGCCAGCCAGAGATAGTTTCACTTGTGGTGACTTAAGGGAATCAGATTCATTAAAAAAATCTTGAGCAAAGAGCAAATGTTTATGTTACTGGGCAGAAGACATAAAACAAAGCGAATGAAGCACTACGGAGCTGTGTTTGGACAACAAGCAGGGTCAGGGGGCTGTGAATGGATCGACTGCCTCAGGGGTAAGAGCTGCCGTAAAGTAAACACAGCAAATAAAAGGGGAAGCCGGCAAGCAAAGAGCACAGGCGCACTCCACAGAACTTTATCTCTGCCCTAACAGCCGCCATCCCCTACACTCAAACCCCATCACCTAGCAATTAGCACATCTCACATATCACGGTCTGCGAGCTGCTGCTAACGACTTTCCTGTCTGCTGATGTTTAGCAGAATTTTAGTCGATTGCGAGAGGGTTTCAACCAGCAAGATCAAAAATGAGGTATATAATTTATATGAAGAGAATAGACCCGCACGGGGACTCAGACACTGCTTGCTCCTTCGACAGTTAACTTTCCTGTTGCAAGGCAGAACTTGTAGGACACGTTTGCTCCTCTGAATGGAACCAAGACATTTCAGAAAAACTTTGACAATAATCGAACCCGGGGAACGGGAAAGGGGAGGGGAAGGACGGGGAAATGCGCTGGCATGTTATCAGTTCAAAGGAGGTTCCCACAGGAGAGGGGGCGAAAGGAAAGAAAACAACCAAGGAAAAAAAACACAGCCAGCAAAACAGGGCACATGGAAAAAAATAAATACATTACATTTTGGTGCAGACTGTCAGCAGGGTTGCATTGGTCTTATGAGATGGAAAACGCAATGCATACATAAACATTTACAAAATGGCACTGTTATAAACAAAATTCGCACGTCCAACGTTTTAAAAAACTTGGAACGTTCTGTTTGTTCTATTGCAGACAGGATTCACAGTCGATTACAATAAGAATAGTCCAATAAATAAAACCCTACGCCCCCGATCGTACCACACGAAACTCAGCTCGAAGTTAGTTTGCAGAATCCGGAATCCCTTCGAAGTTGCAACAGCCAACCCGATCAGAAACCCTTGCAGAATGAAATTCCAACCGACCACCGACATTGCTGAATAGGAAGAAGTAAAACGGGCGCATAACACTGCAGCCTGCAGCTGTGTTCTTCTTTAGCAGGGCACAGGCGGCCGTCCATATGGCACTTACTTAGATAGTTGAGCTGGGCGGCTGTGCTGCCGCGGCGGGGGGCACCACCGCCGAGCCCTCGCAGTTTTCTTTCGATTCCTGGTGGCGGCCAGAGCGGTGTCCTGTGTCGGCCGGCTCAGCTGAGCTGCCTGCGGCTGCCACAGTGATCAAGGTGCGCTGCTGACTCTGCTGTACGGGGGGGGCGGCTGCACAGGGGGCCGCGGCGGGTGGCCATGCTTAAGAGTGACGAGGACTGTGCACAGCATGCGCGCCGCCCGCCTGCCTGCACCACTCTCTAATCAGCAACAACACACATTAAGACTCACCCGCGAATGAAGCGCGAGTGATTATTAATATGAGAACAAGGTTTTCCATCCCGGGCGGAAGTCAGGCAGGCCGGGGGCGGGACGTGAAGACACACCGGAAGCCCGGGCGGGCTCCCGTGAGGTGAGAGAGCCTCGCACGCACAGAAGGAAGAGACCGCCGCCGCCTGCAACGAGCCCTCGCCTGAAGACAAGTACCGGTGAGTGGGGGCCTTTACTGAGCCTTTACTGAGCTGCGAGGGCGGGGGGCATGTGTGTGTGCGTGGGGCGGCGGGGGGGCTCTGTATGTGTGTGAGCGTGCGTGTGTGTATGTGTCTTGGAGTCTGTGTGTATGCGTGCGTGTGTGTATGCGTGTGTGATGACTGCGGGGGGAGGGAGAGAGTGTGTGCGAGCGAGTGTCTCTGTGTGTGTATGCGCATGCATGCATGTGTGTATGTGTGGGGATGTGCACGGCGCGGGAATTCAGGTGAATGTGGACGGAGCCGACGTGCGCGTGCAAGCAGCTGAATCCAGCCGGGGAGAAGCGCGTGACAGTTTTTTGTCCGTCATTCCCCCGTGTCAGCTCGCTATAAGTCTCCAGCCCTGGACCCATCCTTCGGATGCGAATTCCAGGGCGAGACCTAAAAAGGAACCTCCAGTAGGGTGCGCTCCCATTCCACCAAGGTGACGGCAGCCACTACTGCTTTGGGACGTGGAGTCCCCCTGCATGACCTCTGTCAGGCAGCCATGTGGGTGTCGGTTTCTTTGGCCGTTCAGTTCTCGAGGACTTTCTGGTGTAAACTTAGTTAGCAGACCCACCTCCTGGGTTGGTATTGCTGGGGTATCTATTCTAAGGTGAGGAATCCATAACTAATGGTCTCTTTCAGATGAACAAGTTACTTACCTTCGGTAACTATATATCTGTAAGAGACATACATTAGTTATGGATTCCTCACCACTCCACCCATCCTCCCCATTCTGCGTACTGACTGCTAAGGTTAGAGACTTCCTTTCAGGGCCCTAGTTTTGTCCACCACTGATCAGTGTCTTGCATGGCTCTGCACTTCTGCCATGCAATGTTGTGTAAAGAACTGACGGCAGCGTTCAGGGGCGGCATCTAAGTAGATACTGCGACGTCATTCCAGCAATCACAACGCCAATGACGAATGCGGAGTCGACCGATGCCGCCTACCGACGCGCAGCGGTACTGCTGAAGATACATTTTCCTGATCCAGTCTGAGGCCCGGGGTAATTCTAAGGAAGGAATCTATAACTAATGTATGTCTCTTACAGATATATCGTTACCGAAGGTAAGTAACTTGCTCATTAGCGCCACCCTGTGCTCTTATGTCAATTCATTTTTTGCTGTGCTTTCCAATGCAGATCCAGAGCGCCACTTCCAAATTTGTTGGTCTTTTGACAATTTTTTTAATTTTGAAGAGAGTGTGTAAGGGATCAGTGTCCTATCCGAAAAGAACAGGCTTCAATTAGGCTGTTATAAGACTACGGCAAGTAGATATCGATCACTGACCTCCCACAAGGTATGTCTTTGGTGCCTGGGCTCCGCCTATGACTCCAAGTTGTGTGACCAATGTGCCATAATGGAACCGAAGGTGATCTAAAACCAAGAGACAAATCTGTACATTGCCATGCATAAGAAGTAGTTGCGATCATAGTGCAGACTCCACTCCTGTTCCAAGTCCCAGTCCCGAAGCTGTTTCTGCAACATTGCCAATTTGTGCTAACAAATCTTCTGGTAAGGCAAGCTCTAAAAGCACACACAAGAAATCAAAGCAGGAATCAATGTAAATGTAAATGTACAGGAATTTATATAGCGCAAATCACCGAGCGGTTTCTAAGCGCTTGCTTAGGGAACCCGTCCTGGTATTCCCCTGTGAGATAACCCCAGCAGGGTATCCGCAAGGTGAAAGCCAGGCATCCCGCCGCGAGGGGCCGTTGTGGAGATTAAGCAAGCTATTGCCCAGAGTCGCAGAGTGTGAACCCGTGAATCGAGTAGGCACCGGAGCGAGAATTGTCGAGTCCATGGACATTTTAGGAGTCAAGACCCCGCCGAGCCGGGTATTGAACCCTGGTCCCGGGCTAACCTCTGCTTCCAGGTCTGCCTTCTCTAACCAGTGAGCCACACTTCTCCACCCCATTGTGTGACTCTGATTGCGAAGAAGGCGCAACAGTGTCAAGATTAATGCTGCACTCTTTAGAAGTCATCATCCATGAAACCATTAACTCTGCTGGTCATGAGGTGCCCCGAGTTTCCCAGGCCATTGTTATCTCTGCAGCAGATCGTGGCCTTCAAGGAGGCCATTCTACAAATCTTTAGTGTGCTACTGACTCCCGCTGTTGAGCCATCGGGGCCACAGAGATGCACACGCATCCAACCATTTTACCACCAGCGGTTTCTTCCTCAACTGCCTCCTTGGCACCCATTACCAAGGATGTACTTGCAAGGCTACAGGTTTCCACACCGGCCCCACAGTGCATGCCGTTTCCACTGTATTGATGACATTAAGCAGCACTGTTAGTGCTGATGGAAATCACATTGCGAATTAATTAAACCACAACCAGTTGTCTTGCTTCCTGATTTCTACCTGACTTTTCTCCTGCAACACAATTATCAGCGTAGGCTTCTTTCTCTTCTTGCCTCTAATTCTGACCCTGTACCAGAACATAGGGCACTCCAGGATACTGATATTGATGGAGGAGGGTGATGGCTTGCTTCCTCCTCACTATACTGTTGATGCCCTATGCTTTGACCTACAAAATGCCAGTGGGCTTCACACTTCCCCTGAAATAGAGCATGACTCACTATTGGAGAAGAGTGCCTCATTTGCAAGGTTAGCTAAGGAGGAAAAATTTCAGTTGCCTTCTGTTTAGACTAAGTCATATGGTCTAATGGAGATTCACTAACCTGTGCTAACTTCATTAGAGCCCTTCCTCCCATTCAATGACACCCTCACAGATGCCTTGTTCTTGTTCACCCATTAATCGGCAAGTAGCCAGATGGTGCAGGCTTGTGCCTGGTTATCCAGATATTCTCACCAAGCACTCTACTCCAAAAAATCTCATTGTACAAGCTTTGACCAGTACGGTGGAGTCTCCTTTCCAACAACTTGTACAGATAGAGAATCCAAACATATTGATGCTTTTGCAAACATGTTTTCTTCTGCCAGGTTGGCACTACAGTCCATAAACACAGCCTTCTATTAGGCCACTGCTCCCACACATTATGGGGCATTGCCCGCAAGATCTTGCCAGTGGTCATGTAAGACCCTAGAGCAAGGGTCTCCAACTGGTCGATCGTGAGCTACCAATAGCTTGCAGACCCCCTTGGGAGTAGTTTGTGCCCAGCATCTCAAAATTAAGGCTTAATTCTGAGCTCCGGCATTTATTTATTATCCCTTCATTGTTGTTTTAGGCTTATTAGCGCTTGCCCATCCTCACCCAAGCTGCTCAGATTGGCTGAACTGAGTTTAGCTGGGCGGGCTGAAGAACATGGCATTCTTTCCAAACTTTGGCACAGTCAGGAACCATACCCCTACCTTTTCCAGGGTGACCAGGCTCTCTATATCTGCTTTTTGATCCACAGAGTGGAGTTACAGACCCGGAAGCGAGCCCCAGGCATATTCAGTTTAAAGCATATTTGCATATTGAGTAAAAGCGACTCGGTGCATGCAAGCACCTTTGATTTTAACTTCGGCAGGCACCGCTCTTTATATCTGCCTTGCATAGTAAAGGGCGGTGGCAGACAACGTTAAATTCAAAGGACCTTGCATGCATAGAGCCGCTTTCACTGACTACACTGCACTTTATATCTTCGTTCACATAGTAGTCCTTTAAAGCAGCTCAGTGCATTCAAGGCCCTTTGATTTTAACTGCGGCAGGCACCGCTCTTTATATCTGCCTTGCATAGTAAAGGGCGGTGGCAGACAACGTTAAATTCAAAGGACCTTGCATGCATAGAGCCGCTTTCACTGACTACACTGCACTTTATATCTTCGTTCACATAGTAGTCCTTTAAAGCAGCTCAGTGCTTTCAAGGCCCTTTGATTTTAACTGCGGCTGCCACTGCGCTTTATATCTGCCTTTCGGACAGTAGTCACTCGCTGCCTTTTCTCTGAAGAAATATTTGCAGGGATAGAGGTCTTCAGTTCCCGTTCTAGTTTTCAAGTGCTTGCCCCGTGCCCCTTATGAACCAGAGGGTGCCCATTATGCCTGCAGGGTCCCACTTCACTATGTCATCTCCTCATAAAGCATGTGATGCAGTCCAGGCAGCATTCTGCACACCGGTAGACGGTCGTGATCAACTGCATTTCCTTGATTAGTGCAAAACCAATCAGAGTATGTCGACATCAGGGGCACCTATGGAAGTGTCTCAGTGGAAAACATCCTGAGAACACGGTGGGTAATGGGGAATTAAGAGTATTTCGGGAGGGCTAGCACGCATAGGGTAAACACCTTCCATACACCAGAAATGATGGAGCAGAGATGACAATGAAGTGGGCCGATGTTAAAGTTGTTTTGTAGGCAGAAGTGGCTATGAAAAAAGCATCTTTCTCTGAAAGTGCGGTTGGAAGGTGATCCTCTCCCCCAGCCATTCTTTGTGTAGGACATTCTCTTCGGCAGGAAACGGTGACTTATTACTAAGGCCACTGCATCCAGGCAGAATATCTCTGTGATTTAGGTCTTGGCCTGCACACAGGTCTCTATCAGCAGGCCTCTGTCTTGCACTTGTGCTTTAAAATGACTTCACCCATTTCCATCCCGGTAGAGGCCACCTGACACGGCTACCCAAGATATACCTGCCCTACATACCGGAGGTGGGAGAAAGGCTTGGAGGTTTGCTCATTGTCACCTGGGTCAGTCCCTCGTACAGTAAAAAAAGATGTCAGTGCATTGCGGATAAGCACATCCACAACATATGTGACACCTTCAACCCCCCCTGGTTTGTTTTCCAACAGGTGTTTGCAAGTTGGTATTCGTAGCAGAGACAAACAATTTGAAAGGAGAACCTATAAGTCCTGTAATTGAACAAGTTGGCTAAAAAGTTAAAAGCAGGGGAACTAGAATTATGTAATTGTCCAACCGCGGGGATTTTCAAAAGTGTATAGATTTTCTGCATTTGCCACTTAATCCACCATCTGCCGCACAATCTGCAGATTTTAACAACATAAAAAATAGTTTTTAGCTCAAACGGTTTCAAAAGTTAATAAGAATGCAACAACATGTGTTTCAGCACAGTGGAAATCTCTCTGCAAAGCTGGACTGATCACCTTTCTGTTACTTATTCCTATATTTAGGTGTTACGCTGGTACCAATGAGGTGCAGTCAATGCCCAGAGAGTGTTACCAAGTTTAAAATTACTAAATAATGAATTAATACTATTACAAAATGTGCTGTGCCACGCCACATAATTTACCTTTGCTTGCTGTATAATTTACTCAACCCTGCCTCATATTTGGCTCTCCCCTGCCCCATAATTCCAGTGGCCCTGCTTAAAAGTCATGACAGCCATAGGTTTCCCTGGCAGCTAAGTCTAAAAGTCCCGAACTAGCCCATTTATCTAAAATGGCAGGCTACTAAATAATGACTTCTTCAGAACTGCCCTCCCAGGCTTCCAGATTACACAGTAGTAGAGATATCGTGTATGTTTGTTCATTGAGCTGCATTATGATTATTTCAGTGACAGCTTCTGTATCCTTCCACGTTCTGAAAGTGACCACAGACCCCAGGTCATATCCCTTAACACAAACACAGTGAAGCACAAACCCGCACCCTCGGCGTGTCTGGGAACATATACGGAAAATCTTAAGCGCCTTAAGTGGAGCGATGATATCAGCCCAACTATCCTACAGGTATGCATGGAACGTATAAAAGGTGGAAACGATCAAGATATCTCCCCTATCGTAATATGGACAACGCTGTGCTCCCATCTGACCAACTGTTTTCCAGTAATACAGCAGGCCCGAAGGACAACTCAGCCTCACAATTTCAAACTTTCATTACAGTCAAAGGTACTTAAGAAAGCCAGGAATAAGGCCCTGCGGTCACTTGCAAAAAATCCTGGGAACAGCGAATGTTTAAATCTCTATCAAGCTGCCCAAAAGTCATTTAGGTTGGCGACCTTCAAAGACAAACAGAACCACGAAAATCAATTTTGGTGCAAACTGGTGTGGGAGAGTAAGAGCAAAAACCCAAGAAAGTTCTGGGCCCTAATAAACCACACCAATTCGAGCACCACCAGCTTCGGATCAGCAAATATCCAAGAGTCTGAATGGGCATCATTCCTCACAGACCATTTCAGTTCCCCAGAACATCTAGGACCCATAGGATGTGGACCGTTGAGAGAGACCGCGATCGGGGCCAGCACCCAGCGGAACACACCCAATGAGCCATCAAGCTCACTCAATATGGATCTTCAGGTGTCCCAAGACAGAGTAGCGACGGTTGTGACTAAAGCAAGATCAGATGGAGCACCGGGCCCAAATGGCCTGCCACAGAACCTTTTCAAATCTGATGTAGCTTTTTGGTCAGGAACTCTAACAAACCTTTTCAACTACGCCCTGAGAACCGCAACCATCCCAGATTCATGGCGGGGTGCAATAATACATCCAATTTATAAATCAGGATCTCGCGCTGCCCCTAACAACTACAGACTCATAGCTCTTTTGGACATTGAGGCTAAGCACTATGCAGGCCTCCTCTTGGAGGACCTGAAGCATTGGGCAACGGAACACAACCGGATCCCGATGAATCAAACGGGGTTTGTTGCCAACTCAGGGACTATGACCAATCTCCTAGCAGTGTCAACCATCGTCGACAAAGCACTCTTAACATCCAGGACAGTGCTATGCTGCTTTGTCGATTTCAAAGCAGCATTTGATAGGGTTCCTAGGGCGGCCCTATGGGAAAAGCTAAGGAAGTGGGGAATCCCTGACAAACTACTGGAGGCCATGATTCAACTTCACTCTCGTACCTGGGTACGAGTGAAGTTAGGGTCCGGCACGCATCTCTCCCGGAAAATTATGACAACGAGAGGTGTAAAACAGGGATGCGTGCTGGCCCCCCTTCTCTTTAATCTGTTTATAGCAGATCTGTCACAGACCCTGGATGAAACTAATAGTCATCCTCCAAAGGTGGGCGGCACGGCACTCAGCAATCTGTTATATGCCGATGACCTAGTTCTTTTCAGCCTCACCAAGGTCGGGCTGCAAAGGCTCCTTGACACACTGCTTCGCTACACAATAGCGAATCAATTAGAAGTCAATCTAAAGAAAACCCAAGTAGTCCCCTTTGGGAAGAAACGACATGTCTGCGGTGGGTGGACTTTCAACAACATAAGCCTCGCGATTGGTCAATCGTATAAATATCTTGGTGTCCACCTGGATTCAAGGGGCAACCTTTTAAAACAGCGTCACGAGATTGCAGTTAAAGCCACGACCCTTGCAGTATCTTTAACCAAGCTTTCGAAAAACCTCTCAGGTCCAACCCTTTCGCCCCTCCTGGAAGTCCTGAGAGCGAAAATCGGCCCCACCCTATCATACGGGATAGAGTCATTCAAGGGTAAATTGAATACGGCCCTAAATCAACATACCACCAAAATCTATAAAAAGGTCCTCCAGTTGCCAACTTCTGCATCTGCTGCACAGATAAGACTGGAGATGGGGCTACCAAACTATGAGGTTTTGAATATTGGTGCATATCTAAACTTGTGTCACAAGCTGAGGCAGGCTAACCCAGGCTCACTAGAATCTCTAGTCTGGCTGGAAATCTCCCAGAAAAATCCAGGTGGAACGTTTGGTCGCCTTTTTAAGGACTACATTCAACAAGTGTCAGCAGGTGACCTATGGGCTCTTAACCCCAGTCAGACAGCGTTTAAAATCGCCATCAAAAAATGTGTAAGAATGAGATCACTCATCACAGACAAAGCACTCTTCTCAAAACGCAGCCATTCTTGGGCCCTTGTAAATTCTTACAGTCGGCTACTCCCCGCCGCTTACTTTTCCTGCACATATCCACTGTATCTAAAACGAACCCTTATAGCCATTAGAATGGGTGATTGGCGTTTTCTGCAAGATTTACCTCCTTGGAGACGGACAGTGGAAGATCTAACCTGCAGAGGGTGCGGTAAAACAGCCGAAACATTGCTACACGTGGTTTGCCTTTGCCCAGCCTTTAACCTCCAACGCAGGTGCAAACTAAAACCCGAATGGAATAGGTTGGGCGCCCGAACCTGCAGGCAAGCCATCATTGTGGCTCTGAACCCTGAAAACACTGACTTGAATATCAGACTCACAAAGTTCATCCAGCAAGCTTATCGTAATTTTAACTTAAAGAGGTCCTGCTAAATCCTCCCTCTTATTTCCTTTTTCTTTTTTTATTACTTAATGACCCTTACGATACATCCCAAATTTCTAGGGGGATGAAACGAAAAGAATATGAGTAGTACCCCTAGGAGAATTGGGTCGTTTTTTAGTTGTTTGATATCCAACTCAGTGAGAGTAAAGAAAATGGGGTGAAGTTCCCAGTATATTAGATTTTAACTTTTGTACTATTTGTATTTTTTTTCTTTTTTCTTCTGGTTTTTATCCTTTATAAAAATAATTTTTTTTATGGACCTAGGAGGCTGAGGATGCGGAAGACCCCTATTTTTATCATGCCTGGCTAATTGACTGTCTTGTTGTTTTCATTTTTAATAAGTTGTATACAACGTGAACTATGTAATCCTCTTTTAAAGATATCTGTGTTATATCTAAATAAAGAATTTCTACTTCACAGTGACAGCTATTAATTGTAAGGTCTTGGAGTGGGGTGACAACACAAATTCAAAGGCATTCCTATCAGTGTCTCTAGGGAACTTTACGTATTTATTCAAACCACAGTATGGGCTCCAAAAAATTAGTCTTAAAGTCAATGAAGTTGGGCGTGAGGGGCTCTCGGAAAAATGCACAAGTTGCTTCATCTTTAGTAGCTTACAGCGATTTTCACTAATGAAAAGTAGTTTTCACAACAGAAAATGGGACATTGCACAGTCTCAGATGGATGAGTGATTACTTTGCACACAACATAAGGAGCTGGATACAACTGTACCGCGAAGACGTACTAAGAACAGTCTGTTCTGAACAACATGGCACTTTGTTACCCTGCCTGGTACAAACTATATAGTTTGAGTTTAAAATATTTGTATAGCGCACTTTCACCAGCGGTTTCATGGCGCTGCATTAGACAGATCTCCGAGGTGGGAGTAGGGGAACAGAAGAGGAGGGGGGAACACCAGGTGGTTTAGTTAAAACCTTTGGCAAATAGATGGGCTTTAAGTTTCTTCCGAAATTGGGTGTACAAGGTTGTAGATCTGAGCTCGAGAGGGAGGGAGTTCCACAGAAGTGGGGCAAGAGTAGCGAACTTTTTTTTTTTTTTTGGGGGATAAAAACTTTTATTGAGTAATCAAATAAGGGTCACAAGGATGGGCCTACAACCACACGGGCCGGCCGCTAAAATCAAGGCACAATGTAAAAAACATACGATCACTCCCGTGGTCAGGCATAAATCAGATACCAAATGTTACTCGTAAGATAGAACAGGACACAACCATTTTCTGTTATATACATACAAAAACCAACGAACTACAAAAAGGCGAATGCATACTAATCAAAGTCAGCCCAGAAGGCGGAGGGGAAACTCACTAATCAGAGAAACGAAATCACAATCGATGGGACTCGGCAAGGTGGGAGGGCGGACAGCGGGGAGGATAGGCAAATCATAGAACAGCATGAGAAATTTCGGGAACACCAGCCTAGGGAGACAGGGCAACATCGGGTGTGTCAACCAGGGGAGGAGTACAAAGATTCCCACGATATTCGTTCCACTGACCCCAAATCCTCGTCCACGCCCTGGGTCTGCCCCTAGCTACATAGACTGTCTTCTCGCGGAACATGGACCAGTCCATGTTGTCCTCCCATGCCGAGACATCAGGAGGTCTAGATGCGCCCCAGAGTTGCGCAATGTCCCGCTTTGCAACCATGTATCCCAAGGTCGCCCATCTGGTCTGGGCCACAGAATAGTCGGTGGGTTCCCACACATTCAACAGGCATCGTCGGACCTCAGGCAGTAGGGCAATCCCAGTCACAACAGTCATCACCGCAAGCACATCAGTCCAGTAGGCCGCCACCCCCGGGCACTCCCAAATAATATGCAGAAATGTAGCACTCATCCCACATCCGCGTTTGCATAGACCGTCCGGGGAAAAACCCATCACAACCAGACGCGGACCCGTAACATACACCCGGTGGAGGATCTTAAGCTGAACCAAACGGAGACGGGCAGGGATGGCGACCTCTTTCGGAGAAGAGAGTGCCGACCGCCAATCCTCGTCATCTAATTCCAGCCCGTCGTCGACCCAAACCTCCCTAAGTCGGACAAGTAAGTCGGCGCGATTATTAATCAGCTTCTTGTAAATCAGGGAGATAGTGCTATCGGGAAGGTGGCCATCCAGAATGCGATCCTCGAGGGGGGAGGACTCGGGGAGGGCCACACCAGGAGTCAGAACAGAGGCCAGGGCATGGCGAACCTGCAGATACCGAAAAAATTCCCTATCACTCAAGTCATATTCGGTCCGAAGGGCCTCGAAGGACTTCACTCTACCGTTCACACAGACATCTCCCACTCTACATATTCCAATCATATCCCAGCGGTCAAAGCCCTTAGTAGACCAGAGACATCCCAAACGCTCAGAAGCATAAAGCGGAGTCGCCAGTGTCAGCCGATTCTCCCATCCCAGGCTCACATTCGCGGCGCGCCACACACTGACTGCAATCTTGGACGGGCCCGTAAGATGGCGCCCAGCCGACTTGGAATAAAGCGCTCAATTAAAATCCCCTCCCGGTAGCTGGAGTCTATCCATTTCAAAGGCCGGATCCCGACCCGGGGAATACATTGCGTGGTTAATGGCAGACAGTTGGGTAGCCCAATAATATCTTTTGATATCAGGGAGCGCCATGCCCCCGTCATACCAAGGGATGGTAAGTTTCGCAAGGGCGATACGTGGACGCCCGTCCCAAATCAATTGCCTTTGGAGACTCTCAATCTCTCGGAAATAGGTAGCGGGAACGTCATCATAGGAATTCTGAAGTGCGTATAGGAATCGTGGCAAAGACATCATTTTGAAAAGGGCAGCCCTGCCCAGAGGAGACAGGGGTAACTTACGCCAGCGGGCCACATCCAGTCGCAGTCTAAGAAGCGGGGGGAGGAGATTACATTCAAACCGAAGTGAGGAGTCCAGCGTAATAAAGATCCCCAAATATTTGAAGCCGGACTGGACAACCTGGACAGGAAATCTATCCGGCAACGGGGGCAGAACACCCGAAAGAACATACACACAGGACTTACCCCAATTAATAACCAGACCAGAGTTAGCGCCAAACGAAGTGAGAACGTCAAATAGGACATTTAAAGATTTGCGCGGGGAAGTAAGGTAAAGAAGAATATCGTCCGCGTAAAGCGAGACGCGATCCTCAAAATCTGGTGACCAACGGATCCCTTTGAGTGAAGGTTCCCATCGAAGCCACGCAGCTAACGGCTCCAAAGCCAGAGCAAAAAGTAGAGGAGACAAGGGGCACCCCTGTCTGGTCCCCCTACCAAGGCCAAAGGGAACAGAAACTCGACCGTTAACCACAACCTGCGCCAGGGGTTCGGCGTATAACAACTGCACCCAACCAATAAACCCAGGACCAAAACCAAATTTCTCAAGAGCCGCCCAAAGATAGGGCCACTCTATCGTATCAAAGGCCATCGAGGCATCCAGCGAAGCCAAAATGGCCGGCTCCGTCAGAAGCCCCGCCCTCGCAATGGCTCCGTGGAGACGACGCAGATTAAGAGCCGTGTTACGATGCGGGATAAATCCGGATTGGTCTGGATGAATCAAACTGCTAATAACCGTCAGGAGGCGGGTAGCCAGGAGCTTAGCCAGAACCTTGGGCTCAACATTCAACAGGGAAATGGGCCTATAAGACGAACAAAGGTCCCGGGGTTTACCTTCTTTAGGAATAACAACGATCGTAGCCAGACGCTGATCATATGGGAGAATACCCCGCTCCCGGGACTCCAAAAACATGGTACGAAGATAGGGCGCTACCCTGTCAGGACTTAGCTTGTACAACTCAATCGGCAATCCATTCGAGCCCAAAGCCTTGCCCGAACGGAGTGAGCGAATGGCAGTCGCTATCTCGTCCGTGGAAAAAGGGGAGTCCAAAGAGACTCGGTCTAAATCGGAGACACAGGGAAGAGCTATATCACGCAACAAGAGGCGAGAGCCATCCACATCTCGGTCAGACACAGGGGAATAAACCACACGTAAATAGTCCGCAAAACAATCCACTATTCCCACGGGTCAGTCACTCTCACACCATTCAGGGTCTGAATCACCGGCACCACACGATTCGCCCTCTCCTTCTTGTCCAACCACGCCAGCAATTTACCCGCCTTGTCCCCCACATCATACAAACGACCCTGTTGCTCCCGAAACATCATTTTAGCCGCGTCCGTAACCAGAGACCTATACGCAAATTGTTTCAGACCCAAGGCGTGGAGTTTATCAGGAGTGACAGCCGATTCCAAGTCAGCCTCTATCCCAACAATTTCCCTCTCGAGTTCCACCACCTCCCGATTTCTCGCCTTTTTGGATTCAGCAATAAGGGAAAGGGCCTGCCCGCGGATCACTGTCTTAAAGGCCTCCCATAGGGACACCGCAGAGGAGACGGACCCCTCGTTGTCTAAAAAATAATTGTCCAACGACTTGCTCAAGAGACCACGGGTCTCGGGGGAGGTCAGATACCATGGGTTGATGGGAGCCACCCGGCCCGCCGCCTCCACCCCCACCTCAAAACAAAGCCAAAGCGGAGAATGGTCGGAGATGCCCCGGGGGAGGTGTCTAATCTCCCGAACAGCAGACGACTGCGCCGCAGGCATCAGGAAATAATCCAGTCTAGACAGACTCCCATGGGCCCCGGAATGGAAAGTGTATTGAAGCTGAGTAGGGTGCATAAGTCTCCAACAATCCACTAAACCAAAAGTATCCAGGAACCCACCCAGCCATTGTTGGGCCGAAGGAGTGTCCCTAGGGGGGTGACGATCATGTAGACCGGAGAACACAGAGTTAAAGTCACCTGCAATGAAAAGAGTACTATCTGGGAGGCTCAACAACACTCGGCCCAAATCGGAAAAGGTAGAGGTCTGTAGACCGGGGGGCACATAAACGGTAAACAGGGAAAGGGTCCGACCCTCATAGCGTCCCACGAGGACGGCGTAACGCCCCCGATCATCAAGTATCACATCATCAATTGCCAGGGGGAGGGAAGCCCGAACAAGGATACCCACCCCCCTGGAACCCGTGGTAAACCCCGAATGTGCGACGAGGCGATAGCCCCACCTGTTCATTGCACGACAAGTATTGCCCACTAGATGAGTCTCCTGCAGAAAAACAATATCAGGAGACAAACGTCGTAGACATCGCAACACCACACCCCGTTTTATACGATCCCCCAGACCATTGACATTCCACGAAATAAACCTCAACCCGCTACCCCCCATCCCACACAGTGATGCCGGAACCCTCCCTCAATGAGCATGACATCGAAAACACCATTAGCAAGATAGAATCGCCTTGAAAAAACAAAACACAAACATCAAACTTCCCATCAACCCACCCCCCAACGACCAAGAAAACACCCCCCACCCTGCACCCCTGCAAAAAGCTAAAAAGCCACCCCAACATGCAGTGTGCCTGTCGCCCAAGAACCCCCATTCTACAAAAAGACCCCGGAGGAGGAAAGGCCCTGTCCCACCCGCCACCCCGATCAAGATAAAGAAGGAGGAAAACATACAGAAAATAGAGGCACTTAGGCATAAAATCCCTGAAGAAGTTACGTGGCACGGAGACCGGGGCATAGACAATAAGTTCAGCTCTCTATACCACCCTCGCCAACACCCAGGTGTTCGGCGGGCTCAGTCCCAGGAGGTCGGTCCGGCAGAGAGTCCAGCCAGTCATTCACGGAATCAGGCCGATCAAAGAAAAGGGTCCGTTCATTGTATTCAACTCGCAGCCTGGTTGGAAAAAGCATAGCATAGCGTAGCGCAGTCCCAAGTCCCGGAGACGCTTCTTGACTCCACGGAAGCCCATACGCTGTTTCTGCACCAATTGAGAAAAGTCCGGGTAGAAGTTCACCGTGGCATTCTCAAAGGCCACCGGGCCCTTCACTCGCGATGCCTGCAGGATAGCGTCCCGGTCTCTATAGTGAAAGAGTTTCGCAACAATAGGCCTCGGCGGGGCGCCCGGCTTGCCCTGGCCTCCCGGAACACGATGGGCACGTTCCACTGCGAAGAATTTACTCAACCCAGACGGAGAGAGGTAGTTCTGTATCAGGTCCTCGACCAGGAGATCTACAGAATGCGGGTCCGGATTTTCCGGAACGCCAACCACACGCACGTTACAACGACTTGCTCTGTTTTCAAAGTCCTCCAAGCGCCGGGTCATGAAATCGTTCACCCTTCGGAGATTGCCAACCTCCGTCTGTATCTCCGAGACGTCGGTCGTGAGGCTGGATGACTTGAGATCCAATGACTTCACCTTCTCATTGGTTTTAGATAGGTCGGCCCGAATCAAGTTCACATCAATGGCCACGGTGTCGATTTTGTGGGCCAAAGCTTCATACTGTTGGCCTATTGTTTCCTTCATGCCAGAAATGGCGCCCATGATGTCCTGCAAGGATGGCTCCGTCAACGCTTCCACAGTGTGATCAACTGCACTCGGGCCAGGCAAGGCGGTTCCAGGGGACCCTTTCGAATGGGTGTACCGGTCCATGATGTTAGACTGGACCGGGCCCCCGCGAAGGGGCGTTTTGGTCTTCCGAGTCTCTCGGTCCCCTCTGCCCGCCATGTTGGAGACCGCGTCCCAGGGGACTCACTCGATAAGGTGAAAATGGCCACAGGAGAGGAAGGCGTTGTAGCCAAAAAGCAGCGGCGAGGGTACCTCTAGGCGTGAGCCAGCCCGGAAGGACAATAAGCAAGCCAAAGGCACAACAGCAGTCTCGTGCCGCTGGACCCAGCAAGGGCCAGACTCCTCTGCCAGACGTCGCAGTCTGAGGCAGAATCGAAACCGAAACTTAAGAGGGGGACCCACAAGTCGAATCCCCCAGCCGCTGTTGTTCAACTCAGACACGGCCACAGTGCCTCACCCAGACCCGGGCGCACCTCCAGGGAGGACCCCGAAAGTTCGAGTCGTCGTATCTTCGGTGCCCCCGGACCGAATCAAAATCCAAAAACCATAGGAAGATCAGCCCAGTGTCCTCTACACAAATCCTCGTGAAGAATCAGGATATGTTCAGGATATTATGCCGGGAGTGGCGGGGGTCCGAAAAGCGCTGTGCTCACGCGGCCATCACGGATGCCCGCCAAGCTCCTCCAAGAGTAGCGAACTTTGATCCACCCCATTTCTTTCTCCGAAAGCGGGGGGCTGATAGCAGGAATTGCGAGGAGGAGCGCAATTCTCTGGTTGGGACATAGGAAACAATTTCAGATGTTATAAAGGCCGGAGTCGCGCCCAGTCTAGCTTGAAAGGTGATGGAGGCAAGTTTAAACTGGACGCGTTCACGGACTGGGAGCCAATGTAGAGATCTGAGAAGGGGAGTTACATGGTGAAATTTCGGGAGATTGAACACTAATCGTGCCGCCTGGTTTTGGATTAATTGCAACCGCCGTAAGCTATATGCAGGGATCCCTGCATATAGGGCGTTGCCATAATCCAGGCGGGAGATGACCATTGCCAAAATGATCAGTTTCAAGGCCTCGAAGCTAAAGAAGCGAGATACCTTGCGGATGGTGCGGAGTGACAGGAAGGAGGAGGATACCACGGAACTGACCTGGGAGTGAAGGGTGAGCTGAGAATTGAGTTTGATACCTAGGGTTTTAACTGAGGTAGAGGGAACCGGGGGGGAGCCTAGGGAAGGGGGCCAAAAGAGTGAGGACCAAGGACGGAGCAACCACCTGTTAATACCAGCTCGGTCTTATCTGGGTTAAGTTTCAGGTGGTTGTAATTCATCCAGTCCTGGATAAAAATCATAATAGACTGGAAGTTTGAGATGGAGGTAGGGGAAGAAGACAGGTTGAAAACAAGTTGGAGGTCGTCAGCATAATTGTATATGCTGACGTCCATTTGTTGTAGTGAAAAAATAAGAGGGGCAATATAAAGGTTAAACCGAAGAGGTGAGAGGGAGGAACCTTGGGGGACCCCGCACTGAACTTTCTGGAAGTCCGCAGAAAACTCACCCAGGCGAACAGCCTGGGTGCGGTCCCTCAGGAAGGAGGATAGCCACACCAAAGCGGAACCTCCGATCCCCGCCGCCTTGACACGGGAGAGTAAGATGGTATGATCCACCGTGTCAAAGGCGGCTGATAGATCGAGGAGAACCAAGGCCTGGGTCTGGTTGGTATCCATTCCCTCCCTGAGGTTGTCAAGGACCAAGAGAACTACGGACTCCGTAGAGTGTGCGGGGCGGAAACCGGCCTGGCGGGGGGCGAGGATCCCATACTCCTCCACAAAGGTGCTCATAGACCTGGTGACATGGCGTTCGAGCACCTTCGCCAGAAATGGTAGGAGGGAGATAGGGCGGTAGTTGGCGGGGATCGATGGATCAGCGCCAGGTTTTTTTAAGATGGGGACGATAACAGCGGTTTTCAGTGGATTGGCAACAACCCCCTGGGACAGTGAACTGTTAAGGAAGTGGAGGGGGGGGTCTGGACAGGTTGTATAGATGTGGCGAAGGATGTGTGCAGGGCAAGTGTCCAGTGGGGATCCGGATTTAACAAGAGGAATTATTGAGGCCAGGGAGTCTTTGGTCAGGGGGGGAAAAGCATCGAGTTGTCCTTTGGGTGGGGGGTACTGAGGGTCAACAAAAGTCGGGGTGGGAGAGGGGATGTTGGCTTTAATAGTAGCAATCTTCTCGATAAAGAATTTATTCAAGGAGTGGCAAAGGTCCTGGGACGGGGAGGGCTTGAGAGATGTCCTGTCAGAAAAAGCCAAGTTGTGGACAATCAAGAAGATTTCCCTCGTTTTATTCTCAGCTGCATGGATCTTTGCAGAAAAATAGGCCGTTTTTGCAGCCAGGATGGCGTTCTTATATTGAGCAAGGAGAGTAGTAAACTCAATTCTAAGTGAGGGGGAATAATTCCTCCTCCAGGCCCGCTTGGCGCGGCGTACTGCAAGTTTGGTGGATTTTAGGTCCTCATTAAACCATAAGTTGGCATCTTTCTCCCGTTTAGAGGACACCCGCTTCAACGGGGCGATTGAATCGCAGCTAGAGGAGAGCCAATGTTCAATGGCAGCGGCCTGAGAAAGGGTGGAAAGGCCTTGTAGGGTAGGGTAGGAAGAGGCTAATGCCGCGGATAGATTCTCTGGATCCACTCGGCTCCATGAGCGGACCCAAACATTCTTTGGAAGCGGGGGCCTGGTAAAGGGGATGATGGGAAGGGTGAACGAGATCAAGTGATGGTCGGACCAAGTGCATGGCGAGATGGTCAGAGAGTCTATAGGGCAGTTCAAGGACCAGATCTGGTCTAAAATGTGTCCTTTGACGTGAGTGGGGGAATGAACATGTGATACAAAGTTAAGTGATAGGAGTGTCTCTGAGAATTCCCTAGAGGAAGGGCATTCCGCAGGGTCTGAAGGCCAAAAGTTAAAGTCTCCCAGTAATAGGATGGAGGAGTTATTGACCGTCAGTGTGGAAATTACCTCCTGAAAATCGGGGAGGAAGGATAAGGGTGATTGAGGGGGCCGGTAAGTGAGGACACAGGTGAGAGGAGGAGTGATAGAAGTAGTACGAATGGCTAGGTACTCGGTTGTAGCGATGTCTGGCAGGGGTAGACATTGGAAGGGGAGGTCGGATATATTGAGGTGTATGAAGGTCCTTCCTCTTGTTGTACAATAGAACCCTCACCCACCCCTGTGATGTATCTCTCAATAGTATGGTCCCGATGAAAGTGGTTGTAATCCCTATACACTGAAACGTGCGTTGACCGACCATATGGGAAACCTTCCTAAGACAACACATCAGTGGATATTCCTTAGATTAAGTCAAACCACAGAATTGTAAAGAGTGTATGTCATATGATAAAAACAGAAGTTTCCCTTGGAATTTCATTTGTGTGTGTGTGTTGCGTGTATGAGAATGTTCTGATTGGAGAGAGTGACTGCTTGATGGTTGTCTGTGGGGTTACAGTCAATTTTTATGATGCTATTTATTGAATCCTGTATGTTACTTTGCTTTTACCTTTAGGAAAAACTTTCATGCAGACAATGTTGTTTTGCTCTTGTGAAATATTACGTTATTTACCCTTCTTTATATTAAAAAAATGTGAATTTAATGAACAATCCTGTTCAGATTGAAAGGGTATGAACAAAATGCACAAAAGTTGCACATAAAAAATAATTTACAAATGACTTAAAAATAATTTTTACTAAAGAAAAATAAATGTATTTTTGAAAAATTGTTTTTTGTTAAGCTTTGTGCTGAGGATCTGTCTTGATTATGAGCCTACTGGAGGCTGCTTTAAAAGCAGTTAGACAAGAGTCTTTTGATAGTAATTGTTTCCTCCTCCTCACTCTTGGACCTCGCATTTTCCATAGGGGGCACCTTTCCTTAGATGGGGTGGTTGCAGCTCATCTGTGAAGGCCAGGGTGTTGGAAACTGGCCCTGCACATAAACTATACCAAATTAAGGTATAGTGTGCACAGAGTCTAGGGGATCCCCAGAGGTATTGCAGAAGCTAAATTAGATCATCA
Source organism: Lissotriton helveticus (assembly GCF_964261635.1). NCBI lineage: Eukaryota > Metazoa > Chordata > Amphibia > Caudata > Salamandridae > Lissotriton > Lissotriton helveticus. The sequence continues at coordinate 1,151,267,576 of NC_136067.1, read as the reverse complement.
CTAACAGCTCTCTTTGTAGTAGTGTTGTCGACTAGTTAGGCTTATCAGGAGGGTGTGTTAATCATTTATTGTATTCACTCAATCAAGGCTGAGGGCACACACTCAGACAGGATCCAGACCAACTAGCTAAGTATAAAACGGCATACTTATGTTTTATTTTTAGAACCAAGCAGGAATTGGCAAAGGTAAGTAAAATATACTTTCAAATGCAAAACTTTACAAGGGAATGCCGTTGAGTTTGAAATTACAATCATTACGTTTGTATTTGCTTTTAAAACAGTTTAAAATACGTAGATATTACTTTTTCTTTTTTGAAAACCGATTTTGTCATAATTCACATATATTGCATAGCTCCAGGAACCGGAGACTGCTGCACACATTAATAGATCAGCAATAACATCTTGGACTTTTTATAAAGAAACAAACAACACCTCCCTCCACCCCCTCCCCCGTTGCGCTGAAGCTGACACTTATTCACTATAAAAAACAGAATAAAGCTTGCCAAGTCCATCAAGACACTCAATTCTCACAATCAATGAACCATCTGTCAAATTGTTGGGAGGGCGTCCCTCTCAGGCGGCGGGTCTAAGTCCAGACCATGATAGTCCGCCCACCTCTTCCAGATCTTAAAATGCTTACGAGGGCACCCCCTGGCTACGAACACAGGTTGCTCAAGTCCCATACAGAAGTCCATACCGCTCTTCCAAGCAGTTAATGGTGGTGCCTGAGGCGCCTTCCACCCACGGCAATGTCTCTCTTTGCCAATGTAAGGCCCAGCAGCAACAGGTGGCGCTTGTACCTATTGCCCCCAATCCCATCCATCACGTGCAACAAAGCCAATTTCGGCGTGCACGGGAGCTCCCATGCCAATACCTCAGACAGACAAGCAAACACTCCATTCCAGAATCTATGCAACGCCGAACACCCCCAGACAGTGTGCAAAAGTGTACCTTCCTCTGTGCCGCATCTAAGACAGACAGGGGAGCTAATCGTGCCCGCCCTCCAAAGGCGCTCTCATGTAAAGTATGTGCGATGTAGGTATTTAAACTGGATAAGTCTCAGTCGTGTGGAAATTGCCGCCTCTCTCGGGCTTGCCAAGGCCTCCGCCCAGTCCTCCTCCTCCAAGTCCCCAACATCTCTCCCCCACGCGGTCCTGTGTCTGTGTAGGTCAGTGGAGCAATGGTGGACTAAGGTCTAGTAAATACGTGAATTTTTTTATCTGGTAATTCGCCCATAAACACTTTGGCCTCCAGGGGACTAAACTCAGGAAGGGAACCCAGATTCTTCAGGTAAGGCGTCAATGCATGCCTAAACTGAAGGTATTTGAAGAATTGGGAACGGGGCATCTCATATTCGTCTTGCAGGTTCAGAAAGGACTTCAGGGTACAGCCTGACATGACGTCTCCCAGGGTGGAGACCCCGATCCCGTCCCAGCCCCCGAAACCCTGTAGTGCATCAAGACGGGGAAGGCGTCCATTTCGCCAGAGAGGAGTCTCTTGGGTAAGCACGTTCCACCACCCCATCCTAATCAGCGTTTGCCTCCAGACATAGAACACCACCTGTGTGACAGAGGGAAGGCACTTCCGCAACGAGGCGGAATACAAGAGTTTATGTACGGACGCTGAACCCATTAAGTGCCTCTCGACCGCGTAGGCCGGATCACCCGTATCACCATACCACCACTCATTGAGCACCAGCAAGTGCGCCGCCTGATAGTAGGAGAGAACATCAGAGGTGGCTAGCCCACCAGAATAGGAGGATAAGAAGCACATACGTAACGCCACCCGTGCGGTCAACCCCTCCCACAGAAACCCACCCAGCGCCGAATTAACCTACTGAAACCAGCGGAGCGGAATCTGGTAGGGATGATTCTGCAATTGGTATAATAGACGAGGGAGCGCCAGCATTTTAAAGATGGCCGATTTGCCATATATCGTTAGCGGCATTCTGGACCAAACCTTCAGATCCTCGCGCGTACGGTCCCACACCAGGGCAAGATTGCGTTCCCGTGAGGCAGCCGCCTCCTCTGACAGGTACACCCGTAGGTATTTCATCCCTCCAGACGCCAGCTGAAGACCAGAGGCCCATGCTCCCACCCGCCCCTGGCCGCCCTAAACCCATAGCGTCGATTTGCCCGGGTTCATTTAGAGGCCGGAGGTTTCACCAAAAATCTGTAAAATACGTAGCAGCCGCGGTCCCGACCGGTCATGGTCGGTTAGGAAAACCAAGACGTCAGCTTAGAGTGCTATTTTATCGGCGAGGCCCGACGACCACCTAAAACCCTTGAGCTGAGCGTCTATACGCACCCATGCTGCCAGGGGCTCCATGGCGAGCGCGAATAGATAGGGAGAAAGGGGACAGCCCTGGCGTGTACCCCGTCGGACCTGAAAGGAGCGAGAGACTGCCCATCCCACTCGTACGGACGCCGTGAGGTCCTTGTAGAGCAATTGCAAATAAGCCATGAAGCGCAGGCTAAAATTGAGGTGACGCAGCAATGCGAACAGATATATCCAGCTCAGGGAATGGAAGGCCTTGTCCATATCTGCCAGGAATAACGCTGCCTGCTCCCCCAGTTTCCTCCAAGCCGATATCGCGACGTGGCCCCGTCTAATATTATGGCGAGTCGCCCTCCGAGGCATGAACCCTGCCTGATCGGGTGAATTAAGTCCACAATATGGGGCTTGAGCCTGTTAGCTAACGCCTTAGCTAGGACCTTAGCCTCAATATTGGGTAGGGAGATAAAGCGGTAGGACGCGTGGCTCTCGGGGAGTCTACCCGGTTTTAAGAAGACCACGACCTCCGCGTGCCGCCAATCCGGGGGGAGCACACCATCCTCACACGCCGCCTCCACAACCGGGCGGAGGTGTGGGCCCAGCTGCACAAAAAAAGCCTAAAAAATTCGCAAGGAAAGCCATTGGGGCCCGGAGCCTTTCTGGGATTCAGCTCTCCCAAAGCTGCGCCCATTTCATCATCGGACAGGGGCCTATCCAATTGCTCCCGTACTTCGTCTGACACCGACCGCGGGGGGAAGATCATCAATGAACCGCTGGATAACATTGTCCGCCAGGCATTCCCGTGGCGCGTATAGCTCCTCATAATATGCTGTGAAACTCTCCGCGATGGCCGGAGGCTCAAGAACTGGCACCCCCTCCGAATCTAATATCTGGGGCAGCGGCTGGACGTGGAATGTGCCCTGGCACAAAAGGTGCAGCATCTTGCTTGATTTATCACCCCACTGATACACCCGACTTCGAGTAGCCAGCCATGCCTGCCGTGCCTCTTCCATCAACACCGCAGTATACTGCTGCTGAGCCAGCATGAGCTGTTGTCTGGCAGGTCCACCGTCCGCCTCGCGACCCCTCCGTTCCAGCGCCTCCAGAGCCGCCTCCCATTGCACCAAGTCCCGCTGCCTCTCCCTACGCGCCGCCACGCACCAGGAAATGTCTGCGCCCCGGCAACGTGGGTTTTAAGGCTTCCCAAAGGGTGATCGGGAATTCCACGGAACCCAAGTTAGTGACCAAATAGTTATCTATTTCTTTAGCCAAGTGCTCCCTGTATTCGTCTTTCAACAGGTCCCACCCTGACATATGCCACCTAAATGACTGCCTGCGCTGTCCTATTCTGAACCTAAGGACCACTGGCGAATGATCGGAGAAAGCTCTCGGCAGAATATCAGCCGATATTATCCTAGGTGTCAGCCCCCTGGGAACAAAGATATAGTCCAATCTGGAGAAAGAGTCGTGTACCGTGGAGAAGTAGGTGTACTCCCTGCGTGAGCCGTGCATGTGTCTCCAAACGTCCGTCCAGTCGAGGCCTGTGGCCAGGGCACGAAGTTTAGTAGGTGGGCCCCCCTCCCCGTCAGTCGCCCTGCTCCTCCTCCTATCGCTACCCCGTTCCATTATGTCGTTCCAGTCCCCCCCAACCACAGAGAGGGTATCTGGCATGTCACCCCAAAGTGACATAAATCTCTCTACGAGGGCCACTGTAGCGGGGTAAACACACATTACAACGCATTTTTTACAACGCACTACCATTACAACGGAACTTTTACAACGCAAATACCATTACAACGCATTTATTTACAACGCATGTTTTTACAACGCAGGTACTTTTACAACGCATACCATTACAACGTAAGTATTGGTAAGTATATAATTATATTTAAAATGTTATATGTTAGGTTTTTTTTAAAGGGGTATTTTTAGGGTTCAGGGTCAGTTTTAGGTTTTTGGGTAAAGGGGTATTTTTAGGGTTCAGGGTCAGTTTTGGGTTTTTGGGTAATGGGGTATTTTTAGGGTTCAGGGTCAGTTTTGGGTTTTTGGGTAAAGGGGTATTTTTAGGGTTCAGGGTCAGTTTTCAGTTTTTGGGTAAAGGGGTATTTTTAGGGTTCAGGGTCAGTTTTCAGTTTTTGGGTAAAGGGGTATTTTTAGGGTTCAGGGTCAGTTTTCAGTTTTTTGGTAAAGGGGTATTTTTAGGGTTCAGGGTAAGTTTTGGGTTTTTGGGTAAAGGGTTATTTTTAGGGTTCAGGGTCAGTTTTCAGTTTTTGGGTAAAGGGGTATTTTTAGGGTTCAGGGTCAGTTTTCAGTTTTTGGGTAAAGGGGTATTTTTAGGGTTTAGGGTCAGTTTTCAGTTTTTGGGTAAAGGGGTATTTTTTAGGGTTTAGGGTCAGTTTTGGGTTTTTGGGTAAAGGGGTATTTTTAGGGTTCAGGGTCAGTTTTGGGTTTTTGGGTAAAGGGGTATTTTTAGGGTTCAGGGTCAGTTTTGGGTTTTTGGGTAAAGGGATACAGGGTAAAAATAAAATAAAATTAAATTTAAATTAAATTAATTAAATGAAATTAAATTAAATTAAATACAATTACATTACATTATATTAATTTTAAATAATATACAATTAAAAAAAAAATATACTTAACAATACTTACGTTGTAATGGTATGCGTTGTAAAGGTACCTGCGTTGTAAAAAAATGCGTTGTAAATACATGCGTGTAATAGTATTGGCGTTGTAAAAGTCCCGTTGTAACGGTATGCGTTGTAAAAACATGCGTTTTAACGTCATATATCCCTGTAGCGGCGGTGGGGCATAAACGCTACCCAGGGTCACCCTTTCACCCCCAATCCTGCCCTGTACTACTACATAGCGCCCTTGTGTATCCGCCCAGAGCTTTTGGTGTGTATAGGAGACCCTGCGGTGTATAAGGATCGCAACCCCCCTTGAGCCTTGCGTGAATCCTGAGTGGAAGACCTGATGGAACCCAAAACGCTGCAAGCATAATGCCTTTGTACCGAGCAAATGAGTCTCCTGGAGCAGCAGGACATCCGCCCCGGCTCTTTTGGCAAAATGACGAACCACCCCCTGTTTCACCTTATCCAGCACCCCACGCACGTTCCAACTAGGTATGCGCAGGGAACCGGAGCCTACCCGCCCTCTACGTCAGACATGATAGAAGTGCGCTATGTAATCTGAAGGTGTCTCTGTGACTCAGCAGGCAAACGATATGGCATATAGATGGTGGCAAAACATGAGCGAACAATCCCCCCAACCCCAAGCCCCTTCGCAACCCCCCCCAACCCCCCTCCAACCCCAACCCCGTACCTCATCAACATGGAAGCACCTATCGCGGTCGGACCGTAGCCTAGTCCCCAACAGGGGGACAAGAACCACCCCCTCAAATGGATCCCCAAGTGACAACCCTCAACTTTAGAACTTCACTTTCTCCCACCCACTCCTCCGGGGCCAGGCACCCAGGCCTAAAGAGACTAGCCCATCCGGACATCCATTCATACCATACTTTGAGATCTGCTCAGGAGTCCCATCTGTCCATTTAAACGCTTCCTCTGGGGAGTCGAAGAACAGCATACTGGATTTGAAAATGACTCTCAGCCACGCCGGGTAGAGCAGGGCATACTGAAGCTTGAGGCCCCAAAGGCGGGCCTTCGCCGCAAGGAAGGACTGTCGCTGCCGCTGCACCAAGCGTGTATAGTCTGGGAAGATTAGGATGGTCGCGTTGCTAAACGTAAGGGATGCCTTGACCCTCGCTTGCCGCAGGATGGTGTCCCGATCCGAGAAATTGAGGAATTTGGCAATGATCGGCCCTGGGGGGGGGTTCTGCATCAGGGCCCATGTGCGCTCGCTCCACCACAAAGCAGCAAGACAACACATCCGGGGGAAGCCAGCCCTCCAGACACTGAGTAAGGGATCGTTCCACATTATCCGTGCCCTCCGGAAATCCCACGAAGCGTAAGTTATTCCGCCGAGCCCGCCCATCGGCATCCTCGACACGCATGGCCAGGCCCTTCTGTATTTTTTCCATGTCCGCGACCTTCTTTTTGTGGATGGACACGTCGTCTTCCACCTCCGATATGCGGCTCTCCGTACCAGTAATGCGCTCAACCGCGTTCCTCAGATCCTGGTGAAGCAGCATGACGTCCAATCCCACCGCCCCGATTTTAGCGTCCAACATGTCCCTGGACTGGGTGATGGCCGCCAATAGCGGCGCATTGTCAGGTGCCTGGTTCTGCGACACCGCTGCCCCGGCAGCCAGGCCCGCCTCTGTTAATTTATCGATGGTCCCCTGCTTGGTGTGGCCTCCGCCCGTACGATTCCGCGGTATCGTGGCTCCGTCTGGCCCCCGAGCAACAGTACTCTTCACCACACAGTCCGTCGCCACCAGCAGCACTGAGGTCAGGCACCACGAAAGTCACGCCACCAGGCGCTTACCAGCGGTCCCCAGGTGGACCGCACACAGCTCTGCAAGTCGCAAGGGCCGTCTCCAAGTCGCAGCCGCGTATGGGCCGTGCGCCCGGGCCCCAATCCGCTGTTGACCACCAGGAGAGGAGACCGTCCCAGCCGCAGACCTCAGTGATCGCCCACAAAAGGAGCGCGGCCTCCCGGCCCGGAATTTAGACCCCAACACACCTCCGCTCAGGAACCCCTGCGCTCAGCCACAGAGCTCCGCAGCCCTCAGCCCCCACCGCGGCCCGATCTGGCCTCCGATCCGCCCCCCCCCCGCCGTCAAAAGTAGACACCAAGAGAGTTCAATCCAGGATGGGGGCGGGGGGGTGAGTCCCAGTGCACACGGCATCCAACGTGGGCCCTATCCAGCGCGTCGCACGGCAGCAGGGACTGGGCCAAGCTCATCCACCCCACTGGGCTCCTCCAGCCAGCTATTACAGTTGCAGACCCTGCTGGGCGAATTCGGCCAGTCAGACCACTCTGCCGCCTCCGGAGCCTCTAGGGGCCCCCCAGCTCCAATCCACCACCGAGAGGAACCCCCTGCTAGGCCCCTGGGTGGCGGGCGCACCTCTTCACTGCCTCCTGTAGGGGACTGATGTGCCCCAAAATGGCAGCCGCTCCTGCCGAGCTGCCCCGGAGGATGCCGCTGCCCAAATACCTCTGGCGCCGCTGTGCTGGCCCGTCCGCCGCCGCGGTAGTGCCGCCCAGTAGACCGCAAGTCAGGGCAGGCCCGCCCAATTTCCGAAGAGCCAGATCAGGCCGCACTCCCTCCGCAGCGGCCTCGCCTCCCCATGCGCGCTGAGTCTCAGGCACGACTCGCCGGACCAGCGAGGTAATGGAGGTCCTGGCTTGCACGTCACCGGCTCCCTGCAGGCCGCTCCCCTCCGCCGGAACACTGCGCTCCCAACCGAGGCAGACGTCGCGCCCCAGCCACCACCGGAAGATCCTCCCGGGGCAGACAACTTCAGGCAAGGCAACAGCGTCACTTTTGGATGTTCGGGGCCAGGATAAGTAGTCAGGATAGTTATAGGCGGGTCGGAGCTCTCACACTACACGACCGCCATCGTTGCCGGCAAAGCCACGCCCCATAGAAATTACTTTTGATTACTTTTTAATTACTTGTCCATTACTTTGACAACTTGGGGTGATATGCCGAGCTTTCAAACACTGGCCCTAACAAAATACAGGTAAGTACAACAGTTTTTGATTCAAGACAGTTACTTTGGTTTTCATACAAAAAGTCAGTTCAACACTTAAAAAAAATGTTTGGAACACAAATCAGAACATTAGTTCCTATGGGAGAAAAAAATGCTATTGATTTCCAGGTAAGTAAACATCCTGCAAAAATAGCTTTTTAGGATTAGAACCAAGGTTCTTCAAGATTCAAGAAGGCAATTGAGTTGCACCATCGACACTAGGGCGCTCGGGTGCAGAGTGCAGGTACCCAATGTTAGCCAATGGGGCTAGGGGCACTGGGGTTAGGGGCTGCCCATGGGCAGGCCACAGTTTCTTGGGAGCCAGGCTCCTAGGGATATGGTTGGGGCAAAAGACGTCCAGGTTGGCACCAAATCCACACCTCCAGCTGCGCAGGCGCGGCTAGCTTCAGGGTGCTTAGGAGAGGTCAAGAGCCCAATGCAATCCTATAGAGGTTGCCGGTTTTCGGTTTTGGCTGCAGGCTCGGTCCACAAAGCCTTCTGGGAGTAACAAACAGCTTGGCCGGATAAGGTGGAGGGCTCCGGGACATAGGTGCACCTCCCTTCCTCTTCTGCAAGGCCGAAGGTGGACCGGATGCAGGGGTGCCTTTGAGGTCAAATTACACCTTTCCCGGTCCCTTGCAGTTGGGGGGGCTCCATGCAGGGGCTGCAGGTGATGGTGGGGTGTCCTGGAGGGGTCAACCCATGGTGGACTTGGACTGTGGAGTGCTGGAGGACCTCCCTTCGCCCAGTGGGCAACTTGACTCTGGCCATAGGCAACAGGTGCAGTGGTGGTTCCAGGTGACGAGTTTCTTTGTCCTCAGCAGGTTCAGAGTCTTTTCTTGAGGTTTATTTGGAACAGAGCTGCTGTTTTTAGGAGATCTGGTCTTTGTTGGAGGCAAACAGTCCTCCCAGAGGGTCTGGAGGTTGCTAGTTGCCGAACAAGTCGACTTTTGGCGCAGGATTTCTGGAAACTGCAGACGGCCTGGTAGAGCTGGGGCCAAGTCAGTTCTTCTCTACAGTCTCCTCTGCTGTGCCACTTCTTCTATCCTTCCTCTCCGTAGGTTGCATGAATCTGAGGAGGCAAGGTTCAGCGTCTCCCCTAAATACTACATTTAGTGACGTTACTGGGGTGTGCAGGTTGGGACCAATGGCTCCCTTCCTTGGGGTGAGTAAACCCCTTATTATGCCGCTCTCCAATGGGAGGGGGACATGAGCCTCTCTCTAATTGATTGTGCCCCATTATCTTCAAGATGGAGGGAACTGAGTTGTGTGCTTCACCTCGCCTCCCCCACCTGAGGAGTGGGGTTGGCAAAGGTAGGCACACCTCTCCTCCTAACTTGGTTTCATTCGGGATTCTCAGAGCCTGTCAAACACACACTTCAAAATATGCCTTTTGGTGGTATTCATCTCTTTGGAGAGCAGAACATTCAGCTCTGTGTCAGTTCAAGGCTAAACGACTCGATGAACCAACCTCATAGGTTAGTAGTTATTTTTAATGTTCGTCCTCAGAGTAGTATGATACAAATCTGAGTTCAGACTGTTTTTGTTAGGTGTCACCAACACCATTTTGAGGTAACACAATGATCTGTTTATGTTACCCTCACTGCTTTTAGGAAGTCCCTGTCTATCTCACTTGAGAGTTCCAAGTGGGTGGCGCATGAATGGTGCCGTATTTTTTTTCTCTGCTAGGTGCAGAATTGCCCAAGTACTATGTGCAGAATTGCTTCCTCTAGGAGGCTGGCTTAGTATATGGTGCTCACTTATGTAAGTGTAGCACCCTGCACTAATCTAGACAATTCTCATGGTGATTTTAGTGGTCTTAGACAACCTTAAACAAGCATTTACAATGCAATGGTTTTGCCTTTGGAAAAGTTAGAGCTATTGGCATTGTAAATGACAAAATTTGGGTTTATGTATTAGTCTTGAAAACAGATAAATAAATGGCATTGTCATTTACATTGCCATTAGCTTAATCTCTCACAAATGTGAGACCTATTGTACCCTACGGACGAGCTCAGCAGACAGCAATTACTACCACACACACACACCCAGAGCCACAAACACACCCCCAGAGCCACAAACACACCCCCAGAGCCACACACACACACCCAGAGCCACACACACCCAGAGCCACACACACACACACCCAGAGCCACACACACACACACCCAGAGCCACACACACACACCCAGAGCCACACACACAGAGCCACACACACAGAGCCACACACACCCCCCCAGAGCCACACACACCCCCCCAGAGCCACACACACACACACACCCCCCAGAGCCACACACACACACACCCCCAGAGCCACACACACACACACACCCAGAGCCACACACACCCCCAGAGCCACACACACACACACCCCCCAGAGCCACACACACACACACACACCCAGAGCCACACACACACACACCCAGAGCCACACACACACCCAGAGCCACACGCACACACCCAGAGCCACACACACCCACCCACAAATACTGTGTTTTCGTCATGAAAGCAATGTATAGCACAAACAATACAATAAAATTACTAGTAAGTGGAAGACTGTGTGCCGCTTGTTACATATAGTGCTGTGCAGGAGGTCTCCTGCTAGTTGGAGAGGGACATTTTTGGGGAGGCACAGTTTTGTAAATGTAAGTTTCTGTTTAAAAAGACTGAAATATATCTTTTTTACAACACAACTAAGTGTATTGCGCAGCAAAATAAACATAAAAATAAAAATGTTAGAGGAAAAAAGCGAAGAACCTGGCGTGGGGGGGGGGCTTGTGGAGAGATACTTTATAGGGAAGTAAAGTTTGGGAGATTTTTTTAGCAATTTACAAGGCATTGTATGAAAACATGGATGTATAGCAGAACATTAATTAAGGAACTGCTTACACCTGTTCAAAAGATGCGCCTCAGCTCTTAAACAGAAATAAATGCTGCTTTGTGTTTATGAGGAAGTTTGAGTGGAATTGTTTTAAGTAAAGCCAGATGCGATGTCGTGTTTTAGAGGAATATTTAGGTTATTGGAAGAAGGTATAATGGGAACTATGACGCTTACCAGGTAACAGTAATTGGGGATTTAGGGAAGCAGCAAACTATAACAATCATACTGTGATTCCGATGAGCTGTGTGCATTAAAATCACTACAAGTCCTGGTACAGAGAAAAATGTGACAGTGTGTGGTCCGATTCCAGTACACACACTATACAATGCGGAAGCGATGGATTGCAAGGGATCCCACCCTTTCGCATCAGCAACTCAGGGACGTGATAGCCAGAAGTGCTCCTGTGCCGGGGGATCTGAATCCCTAACCCACCTTCTGTGGAAAAACATTAGCAAGGGGTATAAGCTAGTATGGAAGGTGGCATCGAGAACCACAACTTCGGCAGCTACGAGGGCGGTCGTCCGGGCCCGGTGGCCAAGGCTGGGTTAGGCTAAAACTCTAGTTTTAGGGCCACCCTTAGTCTGCAGGCAGTAGCTCGTACATATAATTTCATAGGAAAGCAATGTTCAAGCTAAAAGGTTGGGGTCAGGGCAGGCAAAGGAACTGAGTACGGTGATGTTGACAGGGAAAGAAAAAAACTATTGCAATTGGAAAAAGAGGAGAGAAAGAGTGAGGGAGAGACAGAAATAAAATAAAAGGTAAGAAGGGGAGGAAAAGATCGGAGAAAACAGGAAAAGATTGAACGGGGAAGGAAGAAATGGAGCTGGTGGAGAAGAAAGAAGGAAAAACAATTAACCAAGGGAAACAAAACTAGGAGTGTAGGGGAAATGAGAAGACCCACCCAATATTCTAGGAAGGGGCGCCCTTGGCAGCAGGCAGTACTTTCCGTTTATTTATTTTCCTGAGTGCCCCCTCAGAAATGCCTAAAAAACATTTTGCTGGTTTTTGAGCATTACTATAATTTTCATTGCAAAGCGAGCTCATTCCCCCCCCCTAATTTCGAACCCAACTGAGGTGAAATCCATGCATCTTTTTGCTGCGAGATTTTTCACTAGTTTCTTTATAGAAGAATACAAACTGTTCGGTATGCAGAAATAATTTAGCAATGTTAAATACGGATATGTGCAACACACATTGGAAAAGTCACAACTTTCACTCAAATGTGGCAAAAAAAAACACTTTTCCATAGAGTTTTCCAAATGGCGATGAACAAAAAATAAGAAGCCCCTCTGACTAGTTACGGCTTAGAAAAGAAATACAGTTCTAAGAAGAGACCTTCAGTCACGAAGCAAGTTTTAGAGATGGCGAAAAGAGGAGCGATAGAAGCTAATTTGGAAGAGTCGGACGAATAAATTATTAAAGATTCATTAAAAGTTTTGAAAATAAAACCTAGAGGACTGTTGGCTTGGTCAGGGCTTGTTTGGCCAGCGGGGATGTTGCTGCTAAACCTCCTCCCTCCCCAGGCACGGACAGCGGGAGGGAGGGCAGGAAAGGCACGGACAGCGGGAGGGGGGCGGGAAAGGCACGGACAGCGAGAGGGGGGCGGGAAAGGCACGGACAGCGGGAGGGAGGCGGGAAAGGCACGGACAGCGGGAGGGAATACATACAGTCCTAAGAAGAGACCTTCAGTAACGAAGCAAGTTTTAGAGATGGCGAAAAGAGGAGCGATAGAAGCTAATTTGGAAGAGTCGGACGAATAAATTATTAAAGATTCATTAAAAGTTTTGAAAATAAAACCTAGAGGACTGTTGGCTTGGTCAGGGCTTGTTTGGCCAGCGGGGATGTTGCTGCTAAACCTCCTCCCTTCCCAGGCACGGACAGCGGGAGGGAGGGCAGGAAAGGCACGGACAGCGGGAGGGGGGCGGGAAAGGCACGGACAGCGGGAGGGGGGCGGGAAAGGCGCGGACAGCGGGAGGGGGGCAGGAAAGGCACGGACAGCGGGAGGGGGGCGGGAAAGGCACGGACAGCGGGAGGGAATACATACAGTTCTAAGAAGAGACCTTCAGTAACAAAGCAAGTTTTAGAGATGGCGAAAAGAGGGGCGATAGAAGCTAATTTGGAAGAGTCGGACGAATAAATTATTAAAGATTCATTAAAAGTTTTGAAAATAAAACCTAGAGGACTGTTGGCTTGGTCAGGGCTTGTTTGGCCAGCGGGGATGTTGCTGCTAAACCTCCTCCCTCCCCAGGCACGGACAGCGGGAGGGAGGGCAGGAAAGGCACGGACAGCGGGAGGGAAGGCAGGAAAGGCACGGACAGCGGGAGGGGGGCGGGAAAGGCACGGACAGCGGGAGGGGGGGCGGGAAAGGCACGGACAGCGGGAGGGGGCGGGAAAGGCACGGACAGCAGGAGGGGGGCGGGAAAGGCACGGACAGCGGGAGGGGGGTGCTCACCTGGACCTGGACTTCCTCCGGCGGCGGTCGGCCGCGGAATGAGCAAAAGAAACATGGACGACCCAAAAAATAAACCCCGCCCACCGCCGCACTGACGCCCTAAAAGGGTCTGGATGAGTAAAAATCACGGGAACGCCCACGAATCTGCTCCGGCAATGACGGACAGATCGCTCTTCCAATGGCTAGCCTCCATTTATGGAGCTAGCCAATGGAAGAGAAGGCGGGACCAAAGCAGTACTGTTCTAACATTAGATTTCGCCTGCGCGAACGCTGCTGCGCAGCGGACGCCAGGCGAAACCTAAAAAGCTCCATAAGTGGTAGCTGTGAAGAGCAGCCTTCAGGCTTAGTCCACGAGGAGTGTAAAGCAGCTTGTTCTTCCATCAATTAATAGTATGGGCTAAGTGAAAAAGAACCACACAGTGTAGTTATAAAAATACATGTATTTATTATTAACACTCACTAACACAATACAGTATCTCCTACCCGGACACATATGTACAAAACACACAATACTTGTCAATAGAATAAGCGAGACGCACAAATACACAGTGGTCCCCAGGGGTAGACCAGACCATATACTAAAATAGTGAGATGTGAACCACGACTCAAGTCAAGAGTGGACCCAGAAGACATAGAAGAGTCTGAAACCCAAGGAACCACCCAAGGTGAGTATCTAGGAACCCCATTGAGGTTGTGTGCAGTGTGGGAACACAACTGCGTACTCAATTCAAGTCAGTGGGTAAGTCACAGTTGTACTTTTGAAGAAGCACCCTTCCCAGTGGACCCCGAAGAAACCCAGTGGAAGATGGAAGGTTGGAGAGTCACCCCACCCGTGGATACCCCAGGAACCAGGGTACCTACACAAGCGAAGCCAGGTGCATAGGTGTGAAGTGACGTCGGAAAGCGCCGGTGACCACAATGGAGGACTTCGAAAATTATGCCCCTGGAGAGGAAGGTGAAAGTGTCTGGTGGAACCCAACAATGGATTCAGGATGAGATGTAGCTGTAAGCAGAGGGGACAGAGTTTGTCACTCATGAGTGACCAGGAGGCACAGAAGATGGATGCCCACCGATGTCTGGATGCAGGAGAGTTGATGGTGCCCTTGAAGTTGCAGCTGTATGGACCAGGCGACGCAGAGGAAGACCAGATGCTGTGCTCAAGCTGTGGAGAGCCAAGAGGTCAGGCAGTGACACCAACAAGCCTTTGCAGCGGCAAACAACGTAGTCGTCGAAAAAGGGGCAGTGTCGGGACCAGCAAGGTCCAAGTGACTCACCACAAGTAGGTAAGTCAGAGCAGGCCCTGAGCAAGCAAAGGAGCCCACTGAAGCCAAAGAAGACCCTCAAGAGGACCCATAGGCCGGAGGCACAGGAGTTGCAAGAGGACCTCGAGCAGCTCACCGAATTATGAAGGGCCACAGTGCAAAGGATGCGGTGCAGACGAAGATCTTGGTTGTAGGAGATGCTTGAGGTAGGAGCTTCTTGGAGCCCGAAGATCTCTGGAGGTGAGTCACAACAGGCCTTGGCAACGGCAAGTCGATGCTGTGCGAAGGGGTTCTGTTCCAGCGGTTTCGCCGAGGGATACTGGCCTGAAACTTGCCAGCAAGACAGTGTAGGCCTCAAGGGTGTTGCAGAACCACCACCTGTGTTGCTGAACCTTTCGTTGTCCGTAGGAGCTCAGGAACAGCAGACCGGTCAGCTTTGTTGCAGTGCCTGCATATGCATGGAGTGACTCCTTCAATCCAAGGGAAAATGTCTTGGATGTGTACAGGCCTGGGGATGAAGCTGTATTGAGCACAGGCACAGACATTGCACAAAACTTGCAGGACGACAAGACCAGGAGCAGAAGGAGTGTTCCCAGTTGCAGTCTCAGTTCCCAAAAGCTAAGTCCAGCGATGTCCAGAGTGCCAGACAGTCAAAGTTGAAGTGGTATTGGATCTGAATCTTGTCCCACAACGAATTTAGGGAACCACTTACAAGTAAGCCCTTAAGTACCCTAAGGAAAGGGTTGGAACGATTCAGGGGTCCCTCCCACAGAAGGGGCTGGATAGTAGGGAGGATACTCCCATGCCCTTTGTCCAGTTTTGTCCCACAGCGGGAGCCAATGGCTCCCTGAACTGGTTTCAACTGGAGTATGCAAGGAGGGCACCAAATGTGCCCTTCAAGCAGTCTCAATGGCGCTGGCAAGCCCCCCTACCCTGTCCTAATACACTAAGTCATGTCTGGGAGGTGGTCACACAACCCCTGTGACAAGAATCCTATTGTACTGCCTTCCCCTGCTTGAGCTTGGCTCAGCAGCAGGAGGGCAAAATTGTGTCTCTGGTCGGCAGCAGCCATAGTTTGCTTTCTGGGTCTAGAAGACTGGTACCCGGAGCACTTAGGGCCTCCCGGAGGAGCTTTGCAGTGCATGGAATCATACCTCCCACACCATGCGGGGGTATGATTCCAAAATGTTTGATACCAAGTACAGCAAGTTTAGAGATGGTCATCGCTTAATGACGCATGACTACTCTATGTACCATAAAGGCTGATGCGCTTACAACCCTGGAGAATGGACTCCAAAGGTTGTAAGAGTGTCCTGCTCATGCAGGGGCACCCTCACACTTAGATCCAAGCACCCTGCCTTCTGGATTGAAAGGCCTGCCTTAGGGTTGACTTATAGGTTTTAAGTGCAGTGACCTCAGATATAAGGAAACTTACATCTGTCGTAAGTGGTGCTAGCACCAACTTAAGCAGGCTGCAATGGCAGGCCTGTAGTCACAATTTGAGTGGTCTCTCATGGGTGGCATACTGCATGCTTCAGCCCATGGGAGACCCCTGGTGTACCTATGCCCTGGGTACCTAAGTACCATATACTAGGGACTTACAAGAGTACACCAATAGCCAATATGAGGTGTACCTAAGTACTCACTATGTCTAGTTTAAAGCAGAAGCACAGAGACTGAGGTCCTGATTAGTAGGATCCCAGTCAAACTAGTCAGTAAAACATAATGACACCAGCAAAAGGTGTGGGGGTGGGTGACCATGAAAGCAGATCCTACTTGCCTAAGCTGTATGCAGCAGGGTTAGCTGCTTTATTTGTAAGGGTTTTCATATGGCTTACTGAGTTGTACTATACCCTATATGGGGCATCTCTAGTACACATTTGTCAAGTGTTTCTGTTTACATCTGTATACCTTTTGTATATGCATTTCTATTCCCTGCATCCCTCTATTGAGAAGACGGGTTCTCCGCCTTGCGTAGGCGTGGTGTATGTTGTTTACCCAGCTTCTTCGGTTGTATATTACATGTAGGTATGGATAATATCTGATTGAGACAACTAGCTGCAGATTGCTTATCTTTTGAATTCTCCCCAGGCGCCAGTCTGGATCCAGAAATTTTTCGGCAGTACCTCTGCACGCCGGGGGCGTCGTCGTACGGCTCCATGATCACGTCATCTCCAGATATGATGTCAGTGGAGCTATATAAGTCCTATGCAGAGCACGGACGTCAGTTTCTTCTTTTCCGCATTGCAGCACGGATCCGGAGAAGCGTATGTCTGGCTGTTTTTCAGCCTGCTGTGACAAGCTTTTTTTGTTTGAAACAGTGTGCTCTATGCCCTCTGGGTTTAAGTATTGTGGGTCCTGTGCTTGCAAGATGTCTGGTACGTATCCACACTTTATCTGTGGTGCCTGGGCGAGCGCCACAACACTGACGAGAGTGACGTCTGTCAGCGGTTGACGCCGAAGGCGATGCGAGAGCGGTGCATGAAGCTTCTGTCTACGCAGTTGTCGCAGACTTCCAGATCAAGTCGTCGGTCTTCCTCCTGGGCCAGAGGTTGTTCCCGGGAGTGCTGCTCTCCAACCCGTCGTCAACGGCAATGTTCCAAGTCTTCATCGACATCACACAGTGAGCAGCGTCGCAAGAGGTTGGAGGTCTGGCACTCTAGGACGTCTTCGACTCATAATGTGGATCCGGAAGGTATCTCTCGCCCTAGTGCTGAGACTCCAGCTCTGGCGTCACTCCTGAGCCTCCCGGTTTTCCCTGGAGCTGTGGTGACCTGGAAGCAGAAGCAGAGATATTATGGAGCGCTCCATCTAGTCTTTAGGACCTCTTCTCCCTCTGGAGCACGGTGGTCATTGGTGCCGTAATTGCGTCATCGCCAGCAGGTTCGCCCTCAGCGACAGTTCCAGCCTTGGACTCAGAGGAGCTGGTGCACGGTCCTTCGGGGCCACCAATGGCGTCAGTTGACTCTGGCGTGACATCGGTCGGTTCCGGCGTAAAGTTGGCCTCCATTACGGTGCCTGCCGTTGCAGCGACGGTAGACTCCGAGCTGGAGTTGTTGTGCACTGTAGAGCCGGCTTCACCGTGACCTTGGATATCTGTTAGGATGCTGGCTGAAGTGTCTCCTCCTTACCAGGTGGGCGGCAGTACAGCGTCGCCTCGACAGGTTCCATAAACTACGTCGAACGGTATTTCGATGCCAGTCATTTCTGTGGAGGATCAACAAGACCTGTTATGAGAAGGTTGTGAGAAGATGACCCCCTTGGAGCAGCCAGTGGCCTCTTCTGTCTTCTGAGTTGGACAGCTGGATTGCGGAGCTGGGTAACCAAGCGGGCTAGATTTGTCCCCTGTTCCTCCCTTTTGTCACCTCCTGGCCTTGTCTCGGAAGCCAGTTCCTCTTTGGCAGAGATTTTGAGGAGAGTGGCTGATGTTTTGCATCTCATTCTGCCTACTGGGGTAAAGGCTACAGACCTTCTTATCGAGGTCCTTCATCCCGGCCAGTCTGGGTTGAGCCAGTACCCCCTTTTTGTGAGTACCCTACTGATATTTTATTGGGGGCATAGACAAAACCTGAGTCAGGGGTGCCAGTAGATGCAAGATTGCCCACACATACTGCCCTGCCCCTGGTGACCCCACTTGCCTTGTTCGGCAGCCGGCTCACCACAGCTTTGTAGTCCATGCCATTGCGGCGTCCCCTGAGATGGAGAACCTCCCTCATTACCCCCTTGATTAAGAGTCCAGGGAGCAGTATTCTTGCGGGAAGTGGATTATGTTCCTCAACTAGCAGCTTTAGACTCCACTAATACAGTTTGCATCCTTAGACATTTTCTCCATACCTTGTGGGAGTCTTTGGGCCAACTTTTACCCTTGATCCCCAAGGCAAGCAGGGGTGAGTTGCGTCAGTGGATTTCAGATGGCCGTCAGGCAGCTAGACTGATAGTAAAGTGTGGAATGGATTCCACTGACTCCATTGGGCGGGCCATGGCATCTGCTGTAGCAGTATACCAGCACGCATGGCTCCGGGCGTCTGGATTTTCAGAAGCTGTCTAGTCTGTCTTGATCGACATGTCATTTGAAAGGGCTCTTCTTGGTGCCCAAGCGTATGCGGCCCTACGCAGATTTCGGACTAGTCTGGGAGGGTCAGACCCTTAGTCTATCTCCTCCTCCCCTTTTTCAATTTGTGTGGATAGGAGTACCCTGTTCTGTGAGTGTGAGAAAGAGGACGCGGAGCTCACCTTCGGGTCGCCATGGAAAGAACAGTCCGACATCCAAAGTCAGCGAAGTGCATTTCGGAACATGAAGGCCAACTCGAACAGACAATAACCATCCCTGTATACTGTCTCTTCACAGAAGATCTACGAAACGAGGCCGGAAGTGGGCAGAGTCGACTCAGAAGTTATTTCCCTGCTCCAATGAAAAGAGGGCGAGACAAGAAGGAGGCGTCTTAGACCAATTGTGGAGAGGAAGCGAGAGTAAAGGCCGAGGAAGACGGAGACTACGGAGGACCCGGCGAGGACGACGTGGAGGACGAGGCCGCCATTGGAGGAGACGAGGACCCTGACGAGCGGTAGAGCCAGGAGTGGTGGTGCCCACCGGAGGAGGCTGGAGAGTGGCCGCAACTCAGGAGAGTTGCGGCAGAGCCGGTGAGTGCTAGTGTCTCAGGGGACAAGGGGGAGGGTGAGTGGGAGGAGGGAGGTGTACACGAAAAAGGGCGCGGGTAGTGAAATTGAGGCCGCAGCCTCAAAAGTACTTGTGTGTGTCACCTCACTTACATTCCCTGCAGAATAGACACTGTATTGGTGAGGGCACTGAGCGTTGTTTTTACCTTTGTTTCCTTTCCTCAGTACGTTTCCACCTAAGGACCATTGCGGTACACTTTTCCCTATTGTTTAAAGCACTTTTCTTTTGTAAGACTGAATTTGAGAAAACCCTTGCACCAGAACCCTAAGCACTCTGAGGTGTGGTGACTGGTAGAACTTTAATACCTGTCTAAAACAGAGTGATTGACGGCTCCCTTTTCTTTCCTCTCCTATGAGCCTCTGGGGAGACACCATCAAGACCGAGGAGGAGCCGGGACCATCTCTCTCAGAATCCCCGTCCAGCCCAACCGAGAATGAATCTGGAGAAGAGCAGGAGGAAATACACCCTGAGCAAATTACCAAACCCACCCCTGATAATAAAAAACGTACTCTTGGAAAATATATCCAGCCTCTTCGCCTGTTTATCAAACCTGCACTCCCACAAGTGGCGTCAGAAGTGGAATTGAAAGGCGACATGGAGGCTGCATTTAGCTAAGATTGCAGAAAACCAGGAACACCTGGGGAAAGTGATGGAACGCTTCCTGACAGTAGTCGAAGAGGATCGGGGTAAGCTACAAGAAATACTCACAGGACATAGCCAGACTCATGGAGCTGCTATGGATAAAATTACCGAGGCTCTTGGACACCAGAGGGGACCCACCACCCTTCCCTCTGTAGTCTTACAATGGTACGTGAGTGGGGAAGATCCTGACTATTTTTTCAATAATTTCGAAAGGGTGGCCACGGCAGCATCTTGGCCACCCGATAAATGGGGCCAGTACTTGGGACCTCTCCTGCCTGGTGACTTACAAGCAGCCTACCAGGCCGCTACAGTTCAAGGGGTGGTTCCTTATGCTGATATAAAGAGGTGCATCATGGAGAGGTTGGGTGTAGATGACGAGACCTACCTGCTAAAACTACGGTAAATGAAGGAAGGACCCCAAGAGACACCTCAAGCCTTGTACTTTAGGCTAAAAGATATGGCGGATCGCTGGTTGTAACCAGCCACTACAGATACAGACGGGATCATCGCCAAAATATATTTGGAGCAATATTTGTCCTCACTTCACCCACCCATTCAGAGGTGGGTGCGTCAACAGGCTAATTTGAATCTTGAAGCCACAGTAGAGATTGCTAGTGCCTACAGCAGAGCTCTATGAGATTAAAAAAGGGCGAGGGGTGCCAACGGAGAAAACAGGAGGCCCAGGAGTACATTGTCATCCCCGTCCAACCCTAGCAAAGAAGCCCGAACCCATAACCATAATACCTAGAACCCCTATTATAAGACCTCCTACTATGGGTCCTCTATGTTTCCAGTGTGAAGGGATGGGACATATTGCCCCGTTTTGCTACAAAAGGAAGAGCCCATGGAAATAGGTATGGCCCGCAACTATTATTGCTCCCCTTCAGAAAAAAAACCACCTCCCTATCTCTGTACAGTATCAGTGAATGGACACCCCGTGACAGCTCTGGCGGATACAGGATGCCTACACAGCATAGTCTGACCTCAAGACCTGGGATCCCGCCTTGGCCCAATTGATGAAACTGCAGCTATACGTTGTGTTCATGATGACACCAAACCGTACCCCACTGCACAAGTACAAATACAATACCCCCATGACCCAGGAACCACTTTAACTGTTGGACTTATACCCCGGTTACCAGAACAAGCTATATTCGGAAACGATTACCCAAAGTTATCTCAGTTGTTGCACGGCACTAAACCCAAAGATGAAGAATGGTGGGCCACAGCACCTTTTTCACAGGATACAGACAAGGAGTGGCCACCATCAAAAACTAGGAAGAGTAGAAAACAGAGGAGGGCAGAAAAAGGCAGGAATCAGTTGGTTTTGCCCGTTCTATAAGATGAGAACCCCTGGGAAACAGATTGAAATTTCCATGCGGCACAAAGGGAGATCTGGTGTTACAGGAAGCCTGGAACAAGGCCCTAGAGGACGAGGACCCACACCACATAGGTCCATATCTCTTTAAGAAAAAGGGGTTGTTGTATAGGAAAGGAAGCCCCACTCAGAACCCCTAGCTATTGATCCCCGGTCCATTCAGGGAAAAAGTGTTGTATCTAGCCCACAGCCACTTCTTTGGGGGACATTTTGGGGCAGACAAAACCGAAAAACAGATCATGTAACGGTTTTATTGGCCCGGCATATACCAGCATGTAAAAAAATACTGCAGAGAAGTACCGGTATGCCAAAAAAATAACATATCATCCTCCCAGAGCTCCCCTTCAACCACTTCCCATAATAAGTGAACTCTTTAGCTAAATAGGTATGGACATAATAGGTTCCTTTGTTACCTTCCCGCAGTGGATGTCTTTATGTTCTTGTTATGGTAGACTACGTCACCCGTTTTCCAGAAGCCATACCCTTACACAGACTAGATGCCTCTAACATAGCCAAGGCCATGATAATGTTTTTTTCAAGGGTAGGATTCCCAAAAGAGATCTTGACCGATCAAGGGACTCCCTTTGTGTCCCGATTGATGAAACAAGTCTGTGTGCAGTTAGGGGTCAAACAAATCAGGACAGCTGCCTATCCCCAGACAGATGGGTTGGTTGAAAGATACAATGCCACTATTAAAACCACCCTCCAGAAACTCCTAGCCTTGGTTTCCAGGAAATGGGAGAACATGTTGCCCCTGGCGTTATTCGCCATTAGGTGCAAAGAACAAAAAAGTACAGGGTACTCTCCCTTTGAAATGTTATATGGTCATAAACCACATACCTTTCTAGAGCTGGCCCAAGAGAGATGGGAAACCAAACCAAATGATACCAAGCCACTGACACAATATGTCTCTAATTTACGTACACACCTGGGACAAATCAGGGCTATCGTTAGGAACAACTTAGAGGAAGCTCAGATAGGACAGAGGGCCAATACGACATGGGGACTAAGGAAAGGACTTTTGAAATTGGTGACTCAGTGTTACTAATGATGGCTTCATCAGATCATATGTAGTTGGGGCAGTGGCAGGGTCCCTATACTATCGTTGAGAAGGTCACTCCTGTGACCTACCGGATCGAAACGGATCCGGCTAGACATACCTCCCAAATATATCATGTAAATCTGCTCAAGAAATGGGAGGGACCCGTGCCAGCAGATGTGAATACGGCAGACGCCCACACTCCCTTATTTAGCCAGTGTATAGACCCCTGTCTTCCACCTGTACTACGATGTAGTCTGTCAAAAGTACTAAATCCTCTGCAAGATACTTTCTCTTCATCTCCTGGTAGGACCACGCTCTTTGAACATGCTATAAAAACTGCCTCTGGGAAACAGGGTACGCATTAGGCACTACCGTATCCCTGAGGCTCGTCTCCAGACCATTAGAGATGAAATCCAAAAGATGTTGCAGATGGACATAATCAAACCCGCTGTGAGTGAATGAAACTCACCCATTGTCCTTGTGCCGAAGCCAGATGGCTTGGTAAGATTTTGTATTGATTTCAGAGAAGTCAACAAGATCTCTGAATTTGATACATACCCACTTCGCAGGGTGGATGAAATGGTTGAGAGAATCGGGCGGGCTAAATATATCAGTACCCTAGATTTGTGTAAAGGGTATTGGCAGATACCCCTGAGGGAGCAGGATAGAGAGAAGACAGCCTTCTCTACCCCAGATGGGTTATATCAGTTTAAAGTGTTACCCTTCAGGTTGCACGGGGCTCCAGCCACGTTTTAGAGAGCTATGAATATAGTACTACAACCCCATGAGAGATATGCTGGGGCATATATTGATGACGTAATTATTTATGGTGATACCTGGGAACAACACTTATTTCATCTATGCCAAGTGGTGCAGACCTTAGGGCGATATGGTCTCAAAATCAACCCAGCTAAAAGCCATCTAGCAGCCTAGACCATTCAATACCTCTGGTATCTATTAGGGGAGGGAGTAATAAGACCACAAACCTCTAAACTGTCTGCCATCTTCCAGATACCTTTACCACAAACCAAGAAAGATCTTCGGGCTTTCCTGGGATTGCTCAGGTACTACCGCTGGTTTATTCCTAGGTTCTCCCAAATCGCAGCTCCTTTGACTAATCTGCTCCAAAAAACTGTCAAAACAGAGGAAATGCTAAGACACCCAACAGCAGAAATAGTACAGGCCTTTGAGTCCCTGAAAACATCTCTTACATCGGATACTGTATTTGCTAGTCCTGAGCTATTCTCTGCTCTTTGTCCTTCAAACCGACGCCTCAGATCAGGGATTAGGGGCTGTCCTGTCACAAGAAACACCCCAGGGTGAAAGGCCCATACGATATATACGCCGGAAGCTTTTTCAAAGAGAAAATAATTATGACACCATAGAAAAAGAAGCCCTAGCCATCAAGTGGGCCATAGACACTCTGAGATATTATCTCGATGGTCGGGAATTTACCTTATACACAGATCATGTCCCCCTAGAATTGCTAGCCAGGAATAAAGGCAACAACAAGAGAGTCCTGAGATGGTTTTTGTCATTACAACCATATCGATTCCAAACAAAACACCGGAAAGGAAGCAAACAGGGGAATGTAGATTACCTGTCTAGATTCCCCCCCAAAACAGACCCCTAGTAGAAAGACAGCAAGGGAAAGGGGATGTGAGAAAGCGGATGCGGGGCTCACCTTTGGGACGCCATGGAAAGAACATTCCGACATCCAAAGTCAGCGAAGTGCATTTCGGAACCTGAAGGCCAACTGGAACAGACAACAACCATCCCCGTATACTGTCTCTTCACAGAGAAACAACGAAACAAGGCCGGAAGTGGGCGGAGTCGAACCCGGAAGTTATTTCCCTGCTCCAATGAAAGGAGGGTGAGACAAGAAGGAGGTGTCTTGGACCAATTGCGGAGAGGAAGCGAGAGCGAAGGCGGAGGAAGACGGAGACTACGGAGGACCCAGCGAGGAGGACGAGGACGCCATCGGAGGAGACGAGGATCCTGACGAGCGGTGGAGCAAGTAGTGGTGGTGCCCACCGGAGGAGGCTGGAGAGCGGCCGCAACTCAGGAGAGCTGCGGCAGAGCCGGTGAGTGCTAGCGGCTCGGGGAACAAGGGGGAGGGTGAGCGGGAGGAGGGAGGTGTACACGAAAAAGGGAACGGGTAGTGAAATTGAGGACGCAGCCTCAAAAGTATTTGTGTGTGTCACGTCACTTACTTTCCCTGCAGAATAGACACTGTATCGGTGAGGGCACTGAGCGTTGTTTTCGCCTTCACTTCCCTTCCTCGGCATGTTTCCACCTAAGGACCATTACGGTACACTTTTCTCTATTGTTTAAAGCACTCTTATTTTGTAAGACGGAATTTGAGAAAACCCTTGCACCGGAACCCTAAGCACTCCGAGGTGTGGTGACTGGTAGAACATTAATACCTGTCTAAAACAGAGTAATTGATGGCTCTTTTTCTTTCCTCTCTTATGAGCCTCTGGGGAGACATCATCAAGACAGAGGAGGAGCCTCAGAATCCCCGTCCAGCCCAACCGAGAACGAATCTGGAGAAGAGCAGGAGGAAACACACCCTGAGAAAATTATCAAACCCACCCCTGACAATAAAAAACGTACTCTTGGAAAATATATTCAGCCTCCTCGCCTGTTTATCAAACCTGCCCTCCCACAGTGAGCTTCCTTTTTTGTTGTGGCCTGAGTTGAGTCAGTCTTTCTGATTTTTACACCACTGATTCTTTTGGTGAGCCATGGCTCATTCTGCTGCTCTGTGCAGACATGTTTTGTTGTGGCAGTTGAGGTTTCTCAAGTGATTTTGGGCCAGTAGGACCTTTGATGGTACTTGTTTGACAGCCGTGCGGTATCAGTATCTGATAGAGACATCTAGCCGCAGATTCCTTAACTTAGAATATCCCCAGGCGCCAGACTGGATCCGGAAAGCTTTCCGCAGCAGCACCTCTGCGCGCCGGTGCCGGCGCCGCTCGGCTCCGCCCTGATGTCGTCCACGGACGTAATGTCAGTGGAGCCATATCTGCCCCTCCTGGCGCGCTGACGTCAGTTTTCTTTTCCGCATCCCAACAAGGATCCTGGAAAACCAGCGGTTCCTTGGCCTGTTTTTCGGGCCTTCTCGGTGCCTTCGTTGTTGCGGAACAGTCTGTGATGCCTTCGGGCTTTAAAGCGTGTGAGACCTGTGCGCGCCAAATGTCTGTCACGGACCAGCATCGCCATTTGTATGTGGTACCTGGGAGTGCAGCCCAACTCCGAAGAGTGTGACGCCTTTCTGCAGATGAAACCTAAGTCCCTAAGGGAGCGTCGTATGAAGCTGCTGGCCGCGCGGCTGTTTGGTCCTGCACCTTCGCGCCGCCGCTCTTCCTCTCAGGATCGGGCCTACTCACGAGGTCATTCCCGCGGATGTTGTTAAGAGGCAGGTAAGCACACACATAAGTCGCGGAGGTCGCCCTCCCATAAACGTGATTCTGGGGTGCGTTGCTCTTGGTCTTTGCCAGGCACCGGCGCCCAGCAGTTGTCTCCCCCATACCGACCCTTCCCAGGTTTCGGAGTGACAAGGACCCAAATGGAGGCCTATTCAAAGGCTCTTTATTCTTTCTTTGGGTCACCCCCTCTCCCTGGTGCGCCTTCGGGTCCCACAGAGGAGGAAGGCACTCATGTTGGGTCTTCGCCGGCGGATTCGTCCTCTGTGCCGGCTGCATGCATCGACTCCGGTTCCGGAGTCAATACGACGTCGACGGGACACGACCCGGAGGGCCATCCCAGTAGTCCGTCCAGCCCACCCGTCCAGTCACCACATAGCCCTGCGCAGCTTCCTGCGCTGACGTTGGATGCTGCACCGAGTTTGACGTCCTGTCGACCTCTTTCCTCACTGCAGGTAGTGGTTGAGTCACCGTCGGACCGCGCCCAGGCCGAGTCCCCTCTGGAGGTTCTCGACGTCGTCTCGTCGTCAGTCGACGCTGGTGCCGGCGCCTACGGCTCCTCTGTTACAGAAGATGAAGTCTGGTTGTCCAGGCAGCTTTTGACTTGCTTTTCAACGAACAAGGGAACCCAATTAAGTACCAAGGACCTTGGGCAATAGATTATTCAAGAAAACAATGGTCCTTAGAAAAAGGAAACTTTCAGTACAATATCACATATAGACTCAAATAAGTACTATATCTCAAAGGTTTTCAGTGCCCAGCCGGGCCTGAATTTTAATTTCAAGTATAAAACATATATACAGTGACCATGAGGTCTGATTTAGGAATTGATAGGGTACAAGCCTGCACCTATCCAAAGTACATTCGAACAGCGTTCGAGGAAAGAAAGATAGGGATAAACAAAGAGAAAGCAAAGAAGTTCAGGCAAAAAGAACATGGGAGCCAATTGTCCCTTGCATCATTGGTATCATTCACCCGCAAATAAGGACAAACAATAACTGTAACAAAATTTGCATAATAGACAGGTTACAGAATTGTAAAAAAGTGTCGACGGCGTTTCGATCCCCCGGCTCCTATAGAACTGGGATCATCATCAGGACTTTCTAATTTATTGCCTGTAAGAACTTTTGTCATAAGCCTGTTTAGAGTAAAAGGTGGGAGAAAAGAAAGAAGATTCTTTTTACATATAACGCACTTAGTTCAGGACTTTTTCATTTCAGACAATATTTCTTGCAATTAATGTCGAGGGCCACAAACAAGTGGGCGGAACAATCATGAGGGCAACCCGTTGTGGGTGAGAAGTGGCCTCATGCAGACACATTGTGTGACAAGTCGGCGCAATATTGTGAGTGTTAGGGAAGTATATAATTTGAGTTGTTACCGCTTGTGCATACCGGTAGTGAAGCATTCGTGGCGAGTGTTACCGTATGAGCATAATAGTCGATTGTTTAACATACCTTGTGGCGCAAGGAATACTCTGCTGTGCCGAGTTGGAGTGAGCAAAAGTGCACAATGTCTAAGGATTAAAGAACGGGGGTCAGTGCCGTGTTGAGCCGTTTGTGTCACAATAAATAAGTGAACTAAGGTGCCTAAAAATTACCTCCGTGAGGACTCGGTGAGCCTCAACCTTGCGGAGCGCGAATTGCTCCCTTGCAGCGAGGTGGTCCAGTGCCTGGGGATGTAAGGGAGCAGTTAAGTTTCGTGGTGGGCCGTAAAGGCGTGCCTAGTGGTGGTATAAATTGCTGAAAAATATACCTCCGTAACTTGTTGACGGTCAGACTGGAATCCGTTTTTAAGTTTCGCCCATGCCACAGGAATGATAGGTTTGGGTTTTGCGGGGCAGCGTAATAAACTGCACACTCTGTAAGAAACGGGGATTACTTGTAGTAATCTATTTAAGAAATGGTGCAGGCGAGGCAAAAGGGGCAACTAGTGCGCTCTTACCTTTCAGTTGCAGAAAGTGCTGCTTTGCTCTCCAGTCGAGCGGATTCCTACTCAGCGTGCACAATGGCCGCGAGCCGACTTCTCAGCAATCCGGAAGTGGAGTTGCAGTCGGTTTGAGACATTTAAATAAACGAAGCCAAGCACATGAAACCATGGCGGCCATCTTGGAACGGTAAAATATGTGCTCGCGAAGTGTCTAAGTGCTCACCTCCATGCATGCTTCGTGACTTTTTAGGAACAATATTGAAATTACATTTGCAATTATGTCATTTGAATACCATTTTGACAGTTGACCTAGAAAGGGAAGAAAGTAGTGACATTTCAAATGATACTTTTAGTAATTACTGCCCGTTTGACTCTATGTCTAGAAGAGATGGTAGTGGCATTTCCAGCCCAAGTAATAGTTTTCACTTTTGCTACAAGTTAGACTATGTGTCTGAGAAAAAGTTCAGAGGAACCAAGTCTATTTTTCAGAGTAAGCCAGCCCAATCTTCAGTGCGGTTAAGTCCATTCTGGATCGTGTCCAAGAGGATGATGCATTTGAGTTCCTCATGGTTGAGCAGTTGGCTCATGTTGCCACCTCTCACTGGTAACTTCAGTGACTTTAGTATGGTCCAGCGGAATTCGTCTTCCTTGTGTTTAGCGTCATTGAAGTGTTCCACAAGTGGGGCATTTGGAGTTTGACAGCGGATGCGGCTCCTGTGTTGGCAAATCCTTGTTTTTACCTTCTGCGAAGTTTGGCCAACATACATTTTGTTGCAGGGACATTGAATCAAATAAATAACATTACAAGTATTGCAATTAGACAAAGAAGTACTAGTAAAAGTGATATTATTAAATATTCTTGTTTTTCCTTCAATGGCCATGTCACACACACTGCAATTACCACATTTCACATGCCCAACCACGGGGGGCATACCCCAAATAGCTTCAAGTGTGGACGCTTGAGTGGGACTTGGTAGTGCTGCCCTCACTAAGTGGTCCTTCAGATTCTTATTTTTCTTGAAGGCGAACAAGGGACGTTCTAGTTCAAGTGTGCCTGCATTCACTACTGGCCAGTGTTGCAGTACCATTTTCCTCATTTTGTTTGATACAGGGGAGAAAGTGGTCACACAGGCTAGTCTGTCCTGAGGTGTCTTGACTGACGGTGTCAATAATGTTTCTCTGGGTCTGTACCATGCTCTCTTTAGGGCATTTTTGACAATTCTCTTTGGATAACCCCTATTTTTGAGTTTATCAGCTGACAAACTGGCTATTGATTTCCTGGATCTCACTATTTTTCACCAGGATGGAGTCCTTCTGACCCGTCTGTTCAGAAAAACCACAGAGCGCAATACCCTACTGGATTATTCCAGCCACCATCCTAGGGCTCTGCGGGATTCCCTTCCATTCTCCCAGTTCCTGCGAATTAGGAGAAATTGCTCCTGTAGACAGGACTATTTCAAAGAAAGTGCAATTCTAGCTGATAAACTCAAAAATAGGGGTTATCCAAAGAGAATTGTCAAAAATGCCCTAAAGAGAGCAAAATGAGGAAAATGGTACTGCAACACTGGCCAGTAGTGAATGCAGGCACACTTGAACTAGAACGTCCCTTGTTCGCCTTCAAGAAAAATAAGAATCTGAAGGACCACTTAGTGAGGGCAGCACTACCAAGTCCCACTCAAGCGTCCACACTTGAAGCTATTTGGGGTATGCCCCCCGTGGTTGGGCATGTGAAATGTGGTAATTGCAGTGTGTGTGACATGGCCATTGAAGGAAAAACAAGAATATTTAATAATATCACTTTTACTAGTACTTCTTTGTCTAATTGCAATACTTGTAATGTTATTTATTTGATTCAATGTCCCTGCAACAAAATGTATGTTGGCCAAACTTCGCAGAAGGTAAAAACAAGGATTTGCCAACACAGGAGCCGCATCCGCTGTCAAACTCCAAATGCCCCACTTGTGGAACACTTCAATGACGCTAAACACAAGGAAGACGAATTCCGCTGGACCATACTAAAGTCACTGAAGTTACCAGTGAGAGGTGGCAACATGAGCCAACTGCTCAACCATGAGGAACTCAAATGCATCATCCTCTTGGACACGATCCAGAATGGACTTAACCGCACTGAAGATTGGGCTGGCTTACTCTGAAAAATAGACTTGGTTCCTCTGAACTTTTTCTCAGACACATAGTCTAACTTGTAGCAAAAGTGAAAACTATTACTTGGGCTGGAAATGCCACTACCATCTCTTCTAGACATAGAGTCAAACGGGCAGTAATTACTAAAAGTATCATTTGAAATGTCACTACTTTCTTCCCTTTCTAGGTCAACTGTCAAAATGGTATTCAAATGACATAATTGCAAATGTAATTTCAATATTGTTCCTAAAAAGTCACGAAGCATGCATGGAGGTGAGCACTTAGACACTTCGCGAGCACATATTTTACCGTTCCAAGATGGCCGCCATGGTTTCATGTGCTTGGCTTCGTTTATTTAAATGTCTCAAACCGACTGCAACTCCACTTCCGGATTGCTGAGAAGTCGGCTCGCGGCCATTGTGCACGCTGAGTAGGAATCCGCTCGACTGGAGAGCAAAGCAGCACTTTCTGCAACTGAAAGGTAAGAGCGCACTAGTTGCCCCTTTTGCCTCGCCTGCACCATTTCTTAAATAGATTACTACAAGTAATCCCCGTTTCTTACAGAGTGTGCAGTTTATTACGCTGCCCCGCAAAACCCAAACCTATCATTCCTGTGGCATGGGCGAAACTTAAAAACGGATTCCAGTCTGACCGTCAACAAGTTACGGAGGTATATTTTTCAGCAATTTATACCACCACTAGGCACGCCTTTACGGCCCACCACGAAACTTAACTGCTCCCTTACATCCCCAGGCACTGGACCACCTCGCTGCAAGGGAGCAATTCGCGCTCCGCAAGGTTGAGGCTCACCGAGTCCTCACGGAGGTAATTTTTAGGCACCTTAGTTCACTTATTTATTGTGACACAAATGGCTCAACACGGCACTGACCCCCGTTCTTTAATCCTTAGACATTGTGCACTTTTGCTCACTCCAACTCGGCACAGCAGAGTATTCCTTGCGCCACAAGGTATGTTAAACAATCGACTATTATGCTCATACGGTAACACTCGCCACGAATGCTTCACTACCGGTATGCACAAGCGGTAACAACTCAAATTATATACTTCCCTAACACTCACAATATTGCGCCGACTTGTCACACAATGTGTCTGCATGAGGCCACTTCTCACCCACAACGGGTTGCCCTCATGATTGTTCCGCCCACTTGTTTGTGGCCCTCGACATTAATTGCAAGAAATATTGTCTGAAATGAAAAAGTCCTGAACTAAGTGCGTTATATGTAAAAAGAATCTTCTTTCTTTTCTCCCACCTTTTACTCTAAACAGGCTTATGACAAAAGTTCTTACAGGCAATAAATTAGAAAGTCCTGATGATGATCCCAGTTCTATAGGAGCCGGGGGATCGAAACGCCGTCGACACTTTTTTACAATTCTGTAACCTGTCTATTATGCAAATTTTGTTACAGTTATTGTTTGTCCTTATTTGCGGGTGAATGATACCAATGATGCAAGGGACAATTGGCTCCCATGTTCTTTTTGCCTGAACTTCTTTGCTTTCTCTTTGTTTATCCCTATCTTTCTTTCCTCGAACGCTGTTCGAATGTACTTTGGATAGGTGCAGGCTTGTACCCTATCAATTCCTAAATCAGACCTCATGGTCACTGTATATATGTTTTATACTTGAAATTAAAATTCAGGCCCGGCTGGGCACTGAAAACCTTTGAGATATAGTACTTATTTGAGTCTATATGTGATATTGTACTGAAAGTTTCCTTTTTCTAAGGACCATTGTTTTCTTGAATAAGCTTTTGACTTGCAGCCTTCTTCCACTTCACCGTTTTTACCTCCCATTAGGAAATCTCGGTGGCTGGAGACATGTGGTCGCCACATTTTGCCTCTGCCAGTGCAGGCATCTGTGCCTTGAACACGTCTTGCGTGTTCGCATGTCCTTCCTTTGCCCTTTGGGACTTAGTTGAGCTCCTTCTTCTTTCTCTCCCAGAAGGACCCGGGCTGACTAACATCGCCTTCTTCTCGATGGCAGGGAAATAACACAATTTTCCCTTCGATCAGCCCTTGACGCAGCTGACTCTGTGGGTAGGGCACAGGCCCGGTCGGTTGCTTTACGCTGGTGTGCATGGCTGCGGGACAGTCGTTTCCCGGACAATGTCTGGGACGCTCTTGGGATCTGCCATTCATTGGGGTGGACCTTTTTAACTGTCACACTGATTCAGTGGTCTCCCGCGATTTTCTGGCCCTTGCGGCCTAGCTTTCTTCCGTGTGGTATCTTTTTCTTGTGCATAGGCGATGTTGCCTTGTTTGGTTTCAGCCCTGGGTTCATAACATAGTAGTTGTATACAATACGGGGGACGTGGGGGGCCTTTTTCCACTCTTCCAGGAGTGGGAGGTCCAGCATAATGAGGGGCCCCATTAAGAGTTTTCAAAAGTGGGATTATGCTGGTTCTCTAGAGTCAGAGTTTGCAGAGTCAGGAAAGACTGGAACCCACCGTGTCCCAACAGGGGTCAGTGTTGGGAATCTATATGTTGAATTGTAATGCCCTCACACACCCTTGTAGGTGTCATGCTTCATCATCTGGGCTGCTCCTCGTTGGGTCTGTGGTGCAATACCCAACGGGCTCCCTATGTTAGGGGCACTATACCGGATATCTTTTATCCAGCAGCCGTGTGGTGAAGTGCGGGTGTGGGGCCATAACTGTGTAGATGTAGTGAGGTGATTTAAAATTGGGTTGGGAGTACCTGAAGGACAGACTTTTATTCTGGGGGTCTCCTACCCTAAGCAAAAACAAAAAACAAGGCACTTGTCTAAGTGTAATGTCTCGCGTAGTGGTGTCCTTGTTAGAAAGTGTGGGTCAACATGTTTCTCGCTTGTTGTTAAATATCCTAGCGATTCTTCAGGACCTAAATGATTGAACATCTACACCTAGAGTTAGTGGTATATCTTTTTACTCATGGTAATAATGTCTATTACTTAATGTACCTGTTACAACCTGGATCTACCTGTTGTGGCAGACCCAAAGTTATAGGCATCATTCAGGCTGATGTTGTACATTAAAAGCATAGACACAGTCTCACGGTGACTCTGACTTCTGTCTTTAATACATGTGAGGTGAACGCAATTGCATTTGAGGAAATCTAAAAACAACAGATTAAAAAGCAAGTGGTCAGTCTCCACAGTGAGCTATTGTGACTTAATGCCCCTGTGGAAAACAATCATGTAGCAGAAATACATTGATCTGGACTCACCCCATTCAGTATAGTCGTCAGGCATCAACAGTACCCAGCGGATCACGCATCAGGCTTTGCTCCTATGTGTGTTGGACTAAACAGGAAGAAACACAAACAATACATACAACAGAATATATCTATCTGTAGAGCAGAGGTTGTGGTCTCCATCGTTATTAAGTGTTTTGCGTAGAGCGTTACCAAGACTCTGATCTTGGTTGCTGGCAAGGTTGTAATCAGCGGTGAAGAGTCTCTTGCATGTGTGAGCTTCTTATTGTTATCCTGGAAGTGTGTGGTCACCCTTATCTCACAATTGTAATGTTAAAATAATGTGTTCCACATTTTGTTAGCGTTATGTCGTTTAAGCGACATTACCGTGGGGATCATGGTAATATTAGTTTAACTTTGTATGCCTCCTATGCCGTCCTTTGTAGAAATACAGCGTCAGAAGTTAATGTATACATTGGCCTTTCAAGTATTCAAATAATTTAATTGCGTGTTGCGCGATTATGTAGTGAGTGCGTCCCCTGTCAATTTATTATTCGCAACCAATCCTGGGGACAGATAGGGGCAGAATGTGTTTACCTAAAGTTAAATCGCCTGTTGGAACCTGGTGCGGCGCTTGCGATGTTCAGAAGCGCATGCCCCGGGTGCAGCGTTTGAGGTTGTCCTGCGCTGTTAGTCGTGGGGGCTTAGATGTGTATACTCATGGATCTGCGGCAGGCGCGTTACCCGTCATGTATTTTTAAGAAATCCCGTGTAGAGTTTTGGGGCGTTGAATGTTTACACACAGTTAGATCTATGTAATCAGTACCGTTAGTGCGGCGTCCTAGTTGCCGTGCAAGAATTAGTCTGCTTATCTCCAGTTATTATCAAGCCCGCCTGATATAAGTATTTTGTGTCCTAGTGGCAGTGTCCGCTTGAGCCTCCCGAACTCCACTTTAAATCAAGCCCGCCTGACAATAGTGTATCAATGCAGTACAAGCGGTGCAGCGTCATGCTCATAGAGCGTTGAAGGGACTCCTCACTCGCAGTATCGTCTAAGCTGCATGGTGGTTTGATATTACCACGATTTTAGCACGTTATGCTTCATCCATGACCTCCCCTCTCCACCGGGCCGGGAGGTAGCGAGGTTAATGGCTGATGTAATTTTATGTCCTCAAAGTGCCACATGACTGTGGGTGTGGTTAGGCAAGTCTAGTGTGGGAACAGCGGTCATCTTGGAACGGTGTATAGTA
This sequence comes from Lissotriton helveticus, assembly GCF_964261635.1. Taxonomy (NCBI): domain Eukaryota; kingdom Metazoa; phylum Chordata; class Amphibia; order Caudata; family Salamandridae; genus Lissotriton; species Lissotriton helveticus. Next base: position 1,151,233,373 of record NC_136067.1, on the reverse strand, counting down.
CCCATTCCTTGGAGGGTAAAATTGGGTACACTACATATACAGATGGATTGTACTGTAGTTTATGTGCCTGTTGTTGTAAGTATAGTCAGTTTATGTAGTAATACAGTGGTCTCTAGTGCATGTATTATTTTACCATATTACCCTGCAATCTTGTACTGGAGCTGCTCCTTTGAACTAGAGTGATGGCCATTATTAGGTAGTTGAGTAGTTACTAAGCGACATTGTTGGGTCCAGACACACATCCGGCGCTCACCCATAGTTATGCTGGAGATTAACTATGTATAGTGGATCATGCGAGCCTCGCCAACGTGGTGGTGTGGTTCTGTCCTAGTTTCTAATAGAGCTCCATGGTATATCCTCATTGAGCCCCTTGTCATGTGTGGATAAACGATGTGTCCATCTCTGCTCTTTTGCAAAAAGGTTATTCTTAGGTATGTTCGGAGTTGCTTCCAGGATTACCCATTTCAAGGAGTCTGGTGAGTGGGTTTTTTCAAGATAGTGGGCACACATTTTGGTATTATTCTTGTGGCAACGAAAGTTGCTGCGGTGTTCTGAGATGCGCAATTTGATGGGGCAGGTCGTCATTCCCACATAGTACAGATTGTAAGGGCATGTGAGCAGATATATGCAATTTGCTGTGTTGCAGTTTGTGTGAGATCTCATCTCCCATACGAACATATCGTTTAGTGTGATGGTTTTGTGTACATATATCAAGGCACACGCAGTGCAGGTGCCACAGGGATAGTGGCCTGTGACTGCTGGTAATTGCCACAGTGTTCCCTGTTGATTGGTAGCCTTCGACTTTGGTCTAGTGTGGATGAGCATATCTTTGATGTTTTTCGAGCGTTTAAATGCAAAGCGTGGTTGCTCTAGGTTCAAGGACCCTGTGTTTAGTATGCTCCAGTGTTTCTTTAACACTTTGGTTAGCTGGTAGGAAGCTGGTGTGAAGGTCGTCACACAGGTAAGCGTCTGTCACTGTTTTTTCTTTGTGTTCTAAGAGGCCTTCTCTGTTATTGTTACGTGCTCTCTTCCTGGAAAGAGCAATGCTCCTGGGAGGATAATCTCTTGCAGTCAAGTTTTTTGCAAGGATCTTTGATTCGGATTTATATTCCTCCACTGTGCTACAATTTCTTCTTACCCTTAGAAAGTGCCCAAACTGTAGATTTTCTTTAAGTGATTTTGGGTGGTGGCTGCTAAAGAGTAGAAGGCTATTGCAGTCAGTGCCTTTTCTGTACATGGTTGTAGTCAGCTGGCCCCTTTCGATTTTAATGGTGAGGTCTAGGAAGGCTATCTGGGTGGGAAATGCAGTAATGGTGAAGTTCAAGTATGGATTGAGGTTGTTAATCCACTTGAAAAAGTTACCATAGGTTTCAGAGATCCCTTTCCAAAAGATCAGAATGTCGTAGATGAAACTCTTCCAGAACCGTATGTTGTCACGGTATGGGTTGGACTCATGGTGGATATGTTGTCCCTCGAAGGCTGCCATGTAGAGGCAGGCCACACTGGGAGCAAAGGTACTCCCCATGGAAGTACCTTGTGTCTGGTGGTAGAGCTTCCCCTTGAACTCGAAGAAATTCTCCATCAAGGCCAGTGTGGCGCATTCCATGATGAAACTCAGAAGTGTGGGTGACTCCCAAGTAGCTATATTCAGGTCTTTCTCAATCACATCTAGAGTGGCCCTCTGAGGGATGTTGGTATAAAGGGCTACCACATCTAGAGTGATGATGAAGTCGATCTCATTTGTATGAGGGAATTGGTCAAGTAAGCGCAATACGTCTGTGGTGTCTTGTAGGTATGAAGATACAAGTTTCACCAATGGTTGCAGAAAGTGATCACAAAATTGTGATAATGGTTCCAGAATCGAGTTAATACCGGATACAATTAGTCTACCCAGCACTGGAGTGACCCTCTTATGGATCTTTGGTAGTATATAGAAATAGGGGGTCCTGGAATCTTTTTTGATGAGGAAGGAAGCCTCCTTCTTACTCAGCCATCCTTGACTCTCTGCCGAGTCCACCAGTCCCGTGATGGTTTTAGTTAGTCGTTCAATGGGGTTCCTGACAATAGGAGTGTAATATTTCCTGTTGCTCAATTGTCTTAGACACTCTGTGTCATAGTCAGAAGTTGCCATTATCACTGTTGCCCCACCCTTATCAGCATGTTTCACAGTGATAGAGGGGTCATTGGCTAGACATTCTATAGCCTGCATCTCTTTCTTAGAAATGTTGTTAAAGTGTCGGGAGGCAGTCAATGCTTTCACATCTTTAAGGACAGCCTGCTCATAGCTTATTACTTGGTTCGGTACCATCCCGTTATTAGGGGTGAAGGTGGAGGGGTTGTGTAAACCAGAGTCATCCTCTCCTTGGGTCTCTTTACCATCAAAAAATGCTTTGAGGCGTACCTTTTTAAAGAACTGGTGCAGTTCACATGTTTGTTTGAAGTTATCCACCTTAGGTGTGGGGTCAAATCCCAGACCTTTCTGGAGCACCTCTTCTTCGGTTTCGGTCAGTATTCTGGGTGACAGATTGACCACTAGGGCCTTTTTTTGTTGGTTGTGTGACTCCGGGTTTCGTATACCCTCTGTTGTGGATCCTCCCATTGTACCCTCTTTTCCTGCTGATTCCCTCTTCTTCGCCCGCGCCCTGTGCCCCAACCTCTGCCTAAAAAAGGCTGGCTCATGCCTGGGGATCCAAATTGAGATGGGCCTTGAGAAAACAGTGGGTATTGCCAAAAGGTAGTGCGGTGTTGGATAGGTATTGTACCCTTGTCTACCACCCATCCTCGTTGATTGGGCTTCCAGTTTTCTACACTCGAGTTACTGTTACTGGAGGACCCCCTTCTGGTAGAGTTGGACCTGGTGTCCAATAGGTAACCCGTTCCTGGTGGTACAAAGTGCGCCTTGAGGTATGGGTATACCTTTTCTTTGTCGAAGCTTTTGATATCTTTTTGGAGTTTTACAACGTTCTGCTTCATGAGATATTCTTTGTGCTCCGCAATTTCGTTGTTTAACTCTGTGAGTTTGGTTTTTAAGCTGGGACCTGGAACTGCGTTCTTGAGGGTGCTTTCAGCTATTCGAATTCGAGTTAACAATTCATCGGCCAGTCTCTTGACCGTGTTGATGATCAGTATCAGGAGATCCCTAGTACATTTCCATGAGATCTGTGACCATTCAATCTTGAATCGCCCATCTTCCCAGAAGATCCTGGGGAAGTTCTTAACTATGAGGCCATTAGGTGAAATATTAGCACTAAGGTACTCATTCATTAAAGCACCATGTAAGGTGATTTTGACCCATACCCTCTCCATAGCTGATAGTGGCTGCCAAGCCTCTGATTGACTTCCCGTAGCGCCATCACTGTCGACCATCAGAATTGATGGTGTCCTTAGTATTTCTGCTGCTTGTTCCTCTCCCTAACTTAGACCCTGGCCTTCCATTGCTTGGTCGGAAGGGTCAAGTCTGGATGGGTAAAATCAAACCTCGATTGGAGGCGACCACTCCAATGTAGTGGAGTCAGGTTACAAAAAGGAGGGGGATAGGACAAATCTTACCCACCAAAAACAGGTCCCATGGGGTTTAGCCATGCTGGAATGTCGCTTAGTAACTACTCAACTACCTAATAATGGCCACCACTCTAGTTCAAAGGAGCAGCTCCAGTACAAGGTTGCAGGGTAATATGGTAAAATAACAATACATGCACTAGAGACCACTGTATTCCTACATAAACTGACTATACTGACAACAACACGCACATACACTACAGTGCAATCCATCTTTATATGTAGTGTACCCAGTTTGACCCTCCAAGGAATGGGTACTATACATCGTTCCAAGATGTCCGCCGTCCGTGTTCCCACACTAGACTTGCCTAACCAGACCCACAGTCACGTGGCACTTCGAGGAGATAAAATTACAGCAGCCATTAACCTCGCTACCTCCCGGACCCGGTGGAGAGGGCAGGTCATGGATGAAGCATAACGTGCTAAAATCGTGAGTAATATCAAACCACCAGGCAGCTTAGATGATACTGCAAGTGCGGAGTCTCTTCCACGCTCTATAAGCATGATGCTGCACCGCTTGTACTGCATTGATACACTATTGTCAGGCAGGCTTGATTTAAAGTGGAGTTGGGGAGGCTCAAGCGCACACTGCCACTAGGACACAAAACACTAATATCAGGAGTGCTTGATAATAATTGGAGATAAGTAGGCTAATTCTGGCACGGCAACTAGGATGCCGTACTAATGGTACTGATTACATAGATCTACTGTGTGTAAACATTCAGCGCCCCGAAACTGTACCCGGGATTTTTTAAAAATACTTGACTTGTAACGCCCACCACAGATCCACGAGTATACACATCTAAGCCCCCACGACTAGTAGCGCAGTACAACCTCTAACGCTGCACCCGGGGCATGCGCTTCTGAGCACCGCAAGCGCCGCACCAGATTCCAACAGGCGATTTCACTTTAGGTAAACACATCCCGCCCCTATCTGTCCCCAGGATTGGGTGCGAATAATAAATTGACAGGGGACGCAGTCACTACATAGTCGCGCAACACACAATTAAATAATTCGAATACTTGAAAGGCCAATGTATACATTAACTTCTGATGCTGTATTTCTACAAAGGCCGGCACAGGAGGCATACAAAGTGAAACTAGTATTACCATGATCCCCACGGTAATGTCGCTTAAACGGCATAACCCTAACAAAATGTGGAACACATTATTTTAACTTTACTATTGTGAGCTAAGGGTGACCACACACTTCCAGGATAACAATAGGAAGCTCACACATGCGAGAGACTCTTGACCGCCGATTACAACCTTGCCAGCAACCAAGATCAGAGTCTTGGTAACGCTCTACGCAAAACACTTAATAACGATGGAGACCACAACCTCTGCTCTACAGATAGATATATTCTGTTGTATGTATTGTTTGGGTTTCTTCCTGTTTAGTCCAACACACATAGGAGCAAAGCCTGATGCGTGATCCGCTGGGTACTGTTGATGCCTGACGACTATACTGAATGGGGTGAGTCCAGACCAATGTATTACTGCTACATGATTGTTTTCCACAGGGGCATTAAATCACAATTGCTCACTGTGGAGACTCACCACTTGCATTTTAATCTTTTGTTTTTAGATTTCCTCAAACGCAATTGCGTTCACCTCACAAGTGTTAAAGACAGAAGTCAGAGTCACCGTGAGACTGTGTCTATGCTTTTAATGTACAACATCAGCTTGAATGATGCCTATAAATTTGGGTCTCCCACAACAGGTAGATCCAGGTTGTAACAGGTACATTAAGTGATTGACATTATTACCGTGAGTAAAAAGATATACTACTAACTCTAGGTGTAGATAGTTCAATCATTTAGGTCCTGAAGAATCGCTAGGATATTTAACCACAAGCGAGGAACATGTTGACCCACACTTTCTAACAAGGACACCACTACGTGAGACATTACACTCGGACGAGTGCCTTGTTTTTTGTTTTTACTTCGGATAGGAAACCCCCCCTGAATAAAAGTCTGTCCTTCCAGGTACTCCCAACCCTATTTTAAATTACCTCACTACATCTACACAGTTCTGGCCCCACACCCGCACTTCACCACACGGCTGTTGGATAAAAGATCTCCGGTAAAGTGCTCCTAACATAGGGAGCCCGTTGGATATTGCACCACCAACCCAACGAGGAGCAGCCCAGATGATGAAGCATGACACCTGCAAGGGTGTGTGAGGGCATTACAATCCAACATATGGATTCCCAACACTGACCCCTGTTGGGGCACGGTGGGTTTCAGTCTTTCCTGACTCTGCAAATTCTGACTCTAAAGGAACAGCATAATCCCACTTTTGAAAACCTTCATAACATAGTACCCAGATGGTCTAGGTGGTTGATCTGCCCTTTTTGACTCTGTTCAGTACAGCTGGTCTGCTGGTTCTGCCTTCTTTTCAGTCCTGTGACTGTGACCTTTTCCCAAGAAGAGCCCCCTTGCAGGGGTTAAAACTTACCCTATGTGGGGTATTTGCTGGCTATTTTGTAGCTGCCTTTCTGTAGGGAAGGCTTAGAATGTTCCTGTGGAGTCTTTCTCACAGAGATTCTTCTGTGGTTCAGTCTATCCTCTCTTTCTGCTGTATGCGACGCACAGGTTAGCGTTTCTATATTGCACTTTCCGTTAGGGTTGGGGGCTACGGTTGTCCGTATTACTTCCAAGCGTCGGTAGCAGTTCCCTACCATGAGGTTTCTGCCTTGCCTGCCTTTCCCAGGGGTGTTTTTCAGCTTCGCTCTGCTCTTCCTTGTTCTGTTCCGCTCCGGCAGTTCTTCAGAAGCTGCTGCCCTGACATCATCTAGTGCCAAGGCAGAGCAGCTGCGCGGCACACTTCTTCAGTGTTTGCGCATACTGGGGGCGCACCCTGGTATGTTCGCTGTCATGGGGTGCCTCCGTTCTTCTTTCGCTTCTGCGGCGACTGGTCTACCCTCCATTCTCTGGGATGGGGGATGTATGACGTTACAATGCATACTTTTTCAACGCCTACCTTTACATCGCAAGTATTACAACGCATACCATTACAACGCATAGTGCTTTGGGGTGCTGGATAGGGAATAGTTTAATTTACTATTCCAACTCCAGTCCCCGTGGATAGTAGGGAAGGTGTTGGATAGTACATTAAACCTATTCCCTATCCTAGAGCGCCCCCCAGCGCAATGCGTTGTAATGGTTTGCGTTGTAAAAGTTGCGTCGTAAAGGCACTGCGTGGTAAAAGTTGCGTTGTAAAGGATGTTTACCGGGATTGGGTAATGCTTTCTTGTCCTTCCACTCTGTCGGGCCTTTTCTATAGACTATGGTGTCTTCGCCATGTACGTCTATGCTGTATTCTGCTTTGTCCCCTCCTTTCTAGGCACTTCCCATTCAGGAGTTTTTTGCCCCATTTCTCTGCTGTTTTCCGTGCAGGTGTTTCCACGCTTCTGCTTTGGGTTCCTGCTGTAATGCTCTCAGTGTTCTCTACATGGATGCTCGCTTTTTGCGGTGCATGCTTAGGCCAATGCGCTGGTCCTGCCTGTTTCCACTTTCGTGTCCTGCTCCATCTCATTATCTATCTCGCGGGAACATTGGTTCCTCCCTGACAGGTGGCTACTGTTGCATGCAGATCTGGACGTTGTCTTGTCCAACTCTACTTCGACATTACTGTTGTTATTGATGGCATACCCTTCTCTTGTTTTATGTACACAACCCCTTTAAATGTTTATCTTTCTTAATGTATATCTGCTCTCTGCTCTTACCGCAGTGGGACGCGCAGGCATCGCTCCTTGATGCGGTGTCCGTGGTCTTGCCCCGGTCTGCTCATGGTACGAGCTCTTGTGTGTGTGTCCGGCTTGCCTGAGGGCACATTTTGCCGGTTGCCTACCTAGTGATGAGTCCTTCCCATTTGGGCTGCTCACGCTACCCTACAGGGGGATTTCCCTATTCTGGGTGTGTTTCTGCCGTCCACACTGTATGCTTATGTGTTTCACTGCCTTCCACATGAATACTAGTCTTACTGCGGTCCTGTTTTGGGTGCTTCTGCTTGTTATCGTCTGCCCTCTCACATGAATGGTGAAGGAGCGACTGCGTACTAGAGTGTCTTGTGCTTCTGGTAATGCCGACACTTTCTGGCCATGGGTCTTCATCCCACGATGCTGCCCCATGTGTCTTAGCTGGTGCAGGTTCAACAGTGCTTTTTTCCACTGTTGTGCATACTCAACCGGTATGCGTTGACTCTGTCATACTGTTTTGTCCTCTCTCTGGGTCTTGCTTCCTGTCGACATATCGGATCCTGCGGATCCATCGGACCCACCCTCGGATCAGTTCATTTTCTTTATGAAACCCTTAACTCTTACTTCCACGCCAGCATTTCTGGCTCTGTGCTTTCTTTCTCTCAACCCGGCATGCACATAGGGGTTTTCGTGCTGTTCGCGGCTTTTGGTGCCTTTGCCTCCCATGGTTTTCTGCTCTTTTCAGAGCTTTGTGGTCTGGTGTTGGCTGAGCTGGCATTGCTGTCCCCATTGTGTTTTGTCACCTTGTTGATGGCTAAGTTCTTTCTCGAACTTGGTGGGGTTCAGTCGCAGACCCGCCTCCTCTAGGGGTATGGCTTTGGTATCTATTCTAAGTTAAGGAATCTGCAGCTAGATTTCTCTATGAGATGGGCGAGTTACTTACCTTCGGTAACAATGTATCTGGTAGAGACACAGTCTAGCCTCAGATTTCTTGACGCCCGCCCATCGTCCCCATTCTGCAAGGACCTTTGCAGGTTGGGTTTCTGCATTCGCCTTCCTCCAGATGGCTTTGTCTTTCTGCGGGCTGACATTTTCACTTCACTCCTTGACGGGATGCTTCATTCTGTGTTGCTTGCTCTACTCCACCCATTCTCGTGCTTGGGTGGTATGCTCACGTGTAATGTGTCCTTTTTCATCCTTACGCCCTGGGTCATCCAGTGTGGGGTCTACTCATGTTATCCCCCCTTCCCTTTTTTTTTAAACACCTGGGGTCTCTTACCTCCTCTGCCGTCTATTGGTTTGAAGTTTATTGGCTCTGCCTAAGTCTATAGGTCTCCCTTTCTAGTGTCGACTTGTGGTGGTTTGTCAATGCTCATGTGTTCCGGACTTGTTGTCCTTCACGGTTATATCTTGTAGTTGCAGACTTTCTGTCGTCTGCTATGATGTTTTTTCACATCTTCTGCCTCCAGGGAGGGTTTAGCCCTCGCTTTTGCGAGGTTGCTTCTCAGAGCGGTGCTCTGCTCTTCCCCTTCACTATTTTTCAGTATACAGTGCCTAGCACTGTCCTTTATGATGCTGTTTTTCACCATTCAATTTCTTTTCTCATCCTTCTCGCACACTGTTCCCATACTCTCGCAGTTTTTGGTGGTGGCTCCACGTTGTGGCGCAGAATTTTTTTTCAGACGGAAACTGACGTCAGCGCGCTGGGAGCGGCAGATATGGCTCCGCTGATGTCACGTCCGTGGACGGCGTCAGGGCGGAGCCTGGCGGCGCAGCCCCCGGCGCGCAGAGGTGCTGCTGCAGAAAGTTTTCCGGATCCAGTCTGACGCCTGGGGATATTTCAAGTTAAGGAATCTGCGGCTAGACTGTTTCTCTACCAGATACATCGTTACCGAAGGTAAGTACAACACCTCATGGCTGGTTGCTTATAGGATGGCCTTTTCAGGTCTTTTGCTTCCCTTTTATGCATCCACTGTCATAGATCTTTAAGTTGGGTGAAGTTTTATTTCGTGCCGGCGCTGTTGTTGTGCATTGTGGTGTTGAAGTTTTAAGCACTACTTCTTTTTTACTGGGAGAGTAGTTTGCATCCAGATTTGACTATGTTTGATAGTTGTTTTGTTCTTTTATTTTACTCGGATGAGGAGCTTAGTCTCAAGAGTTCATACCTTTTATGTTATACATCTTACTCATTATGAAGTATTGGTTCGCTAATGTATAGCTTGTGTGTGTACTACTTACGTAGTCTGTTTGTTTGCTATAAGATTGGTCCTTCTTGGACAATATAATAAATGCCCTTTAGGTGCCATTAGGGTAGGGCTTTTAGCCATTATTATTCTTCGGTGCTTCCTTTCACTCTTGTCTGTTTTTTCTTAACCAAGATATTTAGTGCAGTTCGTTTTCTTTTCTTGAGAGGATTGCAAATGTATTAGGAGTGTTTTAATTCTGAACACCATGATTGTATTCTTTGGAATACATAGGTTCATGGCTCTATCCTTTCTTGGGGGCATAGATAATTCCTTTGTTCAATCTAGAAACAAGGCGGTGTAAGCTCAATGCCTTAGACTGTCTGACAGGCAGTGTCTGAAATGGTTTTGAGTCATGTGCTACATGTAGGAGATTTTTAAGACAAGGTCTTCTTATTATTCTCCTACAATATTCTTGCATATGATGTTCTGTCCAAGGTTAGATATTACCATGTTTTTGAAGTATTTACCCTTTTCTTTTCGGTGCTAGATGGTCCTATAAAATCATGACTATTGCTTCTTGAAGAAGTGATAATGACACACAGAAACACACACGCACACACACACGCACAGACACTTACTCTCTCGCACACACACTCTCACACACACTCACACACACTCTCTCACGCACACTCTTTCACACACACACACACACACACACACTCTCACACTCACTCACTCATTCTGTTTTGGATCACAAATGTGGCCGCATGTGTATGTTGCTGGCAAGAGTCCAGTGTTACAGGAGGCATTATATTAATGTCAGGTTACCTGTGGGTATAATAATTTTGGTACATGTCACCTAAGGTGGGGTGGGGCATCTTTTTCAATAATATTGTTAAGTATTTTGAACCGGTTTTTCAGTTATGTTTCACCATTATGTATACAGGGCTATGTGCATGTGTTACAATTGTTAGGTTTTATAAAATAAATAAAATAAAGGGAGACGAAGAAAACAGAAATAGGTTTTAGTGTGAGATGTGGTTGCTTCTCTTTCTTCCTTCCCTTTAGTGCCTTGAGGTGTCAATGACTGAAGGTCATATTTAGACTGCAGGACCATGGCGCTTAAAGTAAGATGGATGACAAACTTATGTAGATCATTGCGGTCCAGCAGGAGACACTAGCCGACACAATTTAGTGAGTTGTCAGGCCAATGAGAGAGAGAGAGAGAGAGAGAGAGAGAGCGATGCTTCTCGCTTCCCACAGGTCTCTCAAGCAAAGCAGACGCGGACCAACGATTATCTGCTTTAAAGTGCTGGTTTAATTTATTCTTATAGAGCGCATGGTTACCCTGAGGTGTCCTGGCGCTAGGTGCTGACTACCTGAGAAGCAGAAATCGTTTTATTGAGAAAAGAGCAGAGTTTTTAAACCCTTACGGAAGGACAGGAGGTCCGGGGCATTTCTAAGCTTGAAAGGCAAGTCATTCCATGCTCTAGATGCACAGACAATGAACCCTCGCCCTCCCCAATTTCTTTTTTAAAGGAAGCCACTTGTACTCGCTTAGTACCTAAGGATCTTAGGTTTCTGCCTGGAATATACCATTGCAGCTTACGTCTAAGGAACTCTGGACCTATTTCATTAACTGCTTTAAAGACAGTGCAAAGAGCTTTAAAGCGAGTTCTTAATCTCACTGGGAGCCAGTGTAGTTTTTTCAATTTGCTTCTAACCAAAACAGACGTAGGAGTTCCAGTCAGCATTCTTGCCGCTGCATTCTGGACCAATTGAAGCCAATTTAGATGTTGTTCTTGAACATTAAGGTATAGGCAATTACAATAGTCCAGGCGTGACAGTATAAGAGCTGTCACTACTGTCCTCAGATTATTCTTAGTAAGAAAGGCCTTGATTTTCCTAATTACCCTTAGAACCATAAAGTAGGCTGAGGACACCATGCTAACCTGATCTCCCATTGTAAGCTTAGTGTCCACCAGCACCCCCAAATTCTTAGCTTTCCTAACGGGTTCAGGGCATTTCCCAAGGTCCTCAGGCCACCACTCTGGGTCCAGACCCGAGGGTTATTTCCAAATTTTAAAACCTTGGTCTTAGAAGAATTTAATTTTAGGCAATTAGACGACATCCAGGTTGATATTGCACTCATGCATTCATACAAGAGAGACCCAGTCTACTTTTCAGCTCCCTCTGTCAGCGATAACACAATCTGAGTGTCATCTGCGTAGGAGGTGAGCTAAAAAACAAAGGACCTAATTACTTCTGCCAGTGGTGCCACATAAATATTAAATAAAGTTGGGCTAAGTGACGAGCCCTGTGGCACCCCACATGGGAGTGTAAAAGGTTCTGAAGCCATCCCATCAAAAACAACGGTCTGCAACCTGTTGGATAGGAAGGACTGTATGAGCTTCCATGCCGACCCTTTAATACCAACTTCCGACAACCGGTGCATCAATATTTTGTGATGGACCGTGTCGAAAGCCGCGGATAGATCCAATAGGACCAGTACGGCCTGTCTTCCTCCATCCACTGCTTCTCGAATTTCCTCTGTAGATTTTAGCAGAGCCAACTCAGTGCTATGGTAGGCTCTAAAGCCATATTGTGATATATCCAGAGAGTTATTGAGATGGATAAAAGCACTGAGTTGGGTATTCATGACCTTTTCCAATATCTTGGCCAGGAAAGGGAGCCTGGAGATCGGTCTGTAATTGTTGGGGTCCTTAGGGTCCAAATATTCTTCTTTAGAAGGGGAAGAACAGATGCTTTTTTCCATACATTTGGGAATACACCTGCAGTCATATTGGCATTCAGCAGCGGGGTTAATGCTGTGCTTATAGTATCAGGAATTTGTTTAATTATCCGTACCGGACATGGGTCGCTGGGTGCTCCAGATTAAGTGTTTTGAGCGTATCTTTCCTCTCCAAGGGAGTAAACATATTAAATGACAGTAGGGATCCACAGTCTCCTGTATCCATTACTTTAGTACTAGTTTGATTTTTTTGTAGTCGTCTCGGAGAAGGATGAAAACATATTATCAATTTTTTGTTTAAAAAAGCCTGCTATTTCATTACAGAGTTCAGGGTGGCCATGATTTTTAGCAGTAGTAGGAGTAGACAGTTTAATAATTGTTTTAAAAAGTTCGTTGACATCGGATTTAGCCAACTCAATTTGCCTTGAGTAATAATCCTTCTTTGCTGCTAACAATAGACGTTTGTAGTCTGTGATGCAGATTTTATATTTTATCTTAGCCTCTTCATTTTAGTATTTGCGCCATGCCCTTTCAGATTCTTTACAAGCCAATTTCTTGGCTTTAAGTTCATCTGAGTACCAAGGAGCAGTGGGTAAGGCTTGTTTAGGGATCCATTTTCTTATGGGAATTAATGCATCACTGGCCTTAGTTAGCCAAATATTGTACATCTCCGTCGCCTCATCCACATCGGAGGTAGGATTTACCAATGAATTTAAGAGATAACTTTCAAACTTCACAATGTCTAATTTCGCCCAGGCCCTAGTGGCAACCTCTTGGATCGGTTTTGTAGTAATTGGGTGGACCCAATGATTATTCCATTCAAACTGAATGGCACAGTGGTCTGACCATGGAACCGGAAAAACTGAAATGTTCCCTATGTCCTCGTTGTTAGAAAAAATTCCATCCAGTGTATGGCCTTTCTCATGAGTGGAAGGCTCCACCAGTTGTGTGAGACCTCCAGCCTCCATTATTTGTTCTAACCGGATCGTGTCGGGATTAGTGGGATCTTCAAGGTAGAAAATAAAATCACCCAACACAAAATAGGATTCTAAACTCATTCCTTCTTCAATTAGTGACCCCACAGAGTCTAAGAACCCACCCTTAGATCCTGGCGGGCGATATACTAGTATGCCCCTAAGTGTTCTACGATTTTCAGCGTAAATGTCGAACGCTAAAGCCTCACAGCTCAGATTAGAAACAGGAACCGAGTTCAGTGAGAGCGATTTGTGATAAATAATTGCAAGACCTCCCCCTTTTTTCCCAGGCCGATCAAGGGTAAGGCATTGAAACCCAGGCGGAGTAGCCTTGACCAGGTCCGGACCAGAAGTATTGTCGGTCCATGTCTCCGTGAGAAAAGCCACTTTGGCTTTAGAGCCCACCAGTAATAAGGCACACTCTGTGCTGTGCTTAACCAAGGATCTTGTGTTCAGCAATATGCATTTTAGAGAATCCGCATCAGAGTCGGTCAAGTTTTTAATTTCATGAGTAACTTCCTGTAATATGGGAAGGTTCAAAATGGCCGGTAGGTGTGCGTGGCAACTACCACAAAAGGAGCTCTTTCTTGAATGGCAGACAGTGTCAGGGGACATTTGAGAGCAACATACAGAATTCTTACCAGGGTTTAGATTGAGAAGTTCATTCCTTGAATATCGCATTCCACTAAGTGGTGCCGGACCAGGGGGACGGGCCCTGCGCCCGGCCAGAGCGCGGAAGGGCGCAGACGGGCTTGCCTTGGGCGCGCCTTTGGCACGTCCGCTGCACGGTCGTGACAGCGTTCGATTTATGTTGGCCAGCGTCACAAACACTAGACTGCACCGCTACTGGACCGCTAACCGGAAGAGTCGCTCCCTCCCCTCTGTAACGGACCCTGTCTCCTAGGTAAGTCTGTGCAAATAAGCAGATTCGATTTAAAATAGTTAGAACAGTTTAAAAAAGCAAAATCTCCTTTTCAAGCTTTCACCTGGCGAGCATTGAACACAGCTTCGCCCAGGGAGTCAGCGCTGCACGGACGCGACAGCGTTCAATTTATCTTGGCCAACGTCACAAACACTAGACCGCACCGCTACTGGACCGCTAACCGGAAGAGTAGCTCCCTCCCCTCTGTAACGGACCCCGTGCTCCTAGGTAAGTCTGTGCAAATAAGCAGATTCGATTTAAAATAGTTAAAACAGTTTAAAAAAGCAAAATCTCCTTTTCAAACTTTACGCATTTCAGTCCAGAACGGACCTTGATCACATGACAACGTTGTTGGGTGTCGACAGACCATTTAAAGGGCTACATGCTTGTACGTGATTGGTGATGTGTCATAGACATAGAGGAACATTCATAACATTCATTGAATGAGTGAAATCATTGTGTTTTGTGTCACAGAGGTGAATACGATATACAATTCATCTCTGTTATTTAGGAATATAAATGCATTTCACAGTAAAAGGAAATTTGCAAATTTGATAATATGATAAATAGCCTGTGGAAACATTAAAAAAACGGATAATAATACTTTTTTGAAAAGTATAAAATATATAAATACATATCAAATATTAAGAGGTTCTAAAAGGCATTATAAAATACATCATATTATATTATATTCCTATGCAATAATATTGGGATCAATCCCCGGTTTGAAATGTATGATATTGTGGCAAATATGATCCATCCTGCTCCCAAAAGAAGAAGGCACACACTCGAGGGTTGATGGTATCCAGCATTCTTTATTCTCTCGGGTCTCCATCGACCCCACAACTGAAGAGAACGTTTTCGGCTACCTAAGCAGCCTTTCGCAATCTGGCATGCGCCGTTCACGTGAAAGCTTAAATAGCCCTTCCCCCCACTATAAGGCCTGGTAAAAATTAGTAAACCTAGAAAAAAGATGTTCTTTAGTGATACAGAAATGTTTCACAACTCGACATTGAAAGAGTGTGACTACTAAGGTTAAATATCACACAAAGTGTATTAAAGCAAAATGTAATGATACAAAATACATATGGCTGCGTAGGATGTGATCAATCCACATTGCCAGTGGTACTACTTATTTCAGTCACTGAACGGAGCACATGAAATACCAAAATTGCCTGGCAAAGGGTTGGGCATATGCTATTAAAAACACAGTAAAGTGTGTGAATATATATATATTTTTTTTTCGTGGTTTGGTTCTGTGTAAAACGACAGCGCTCTTGGTAGTAGCGTGGTGCCCTCCTTAGACGACAGAACCAGTCGTAAAATTTACACACAAGAATACCGCTGGAAAACCGGTAAGGAGGCACTCACTCAGGTTATTTCAGTTTAGACCAACTGCTTTTATTCCAGCATACTCGTCCTAACCCAACGCGTTTCGCCTTCAACCGAAGGCTTGATCATGGGTGTTGAGCTCTAACACGAGCCTACTTTTATTTCAGTGCACAGTGAAAAAAACTTTACAGTGAAAATGCATTGCATTGTGGGTGACGTAGTTTTTCATGTGAACAAGTGTTAACGTGCTCAATATCCAATAACATTTCAGCTGTTTGGATTGGGCAGACATAACAAATTAATTAGAACAATGTTTTTATCAAAGTTCTTGTTTTTGAGTCAGTGGTGACTGTCATTCACGTCCGTGAATGTTTTCATGGTTTTTGCTCACTGGTGAGCAATTTCACAGTACTCTCGGGCTGATCATGTTTGATCTTTATATCTCTCAGTAGTTGTCACGGTTCTTTCTCTCTGGTGAGTGGATCCCACAAAGTCATTATGAGTTACATCAATTTACATTGTTCTAATTAATTTGTTATGTCTGCCCAATCCAAACAGCTGAAATTTTATTGGAAATTGAGCACATTAACACTTGTTCACATGAAAAACTATGTCACCCACAATGCAATGCATTTTCACTGTAAAGTTTTTTTCACTGTGCACTGAAATAAAAGTAGGCTCGTGTTAGAGCTCAACACCCGTGATCAAACCTTCGGCTGAAGGCGAAACGCGTTGGGTTAGGACGAGTATTCTGAAATAAAAGCAGTTGGTCTAAACTGAAATAACCTGAGTGAGTGCCTCCTTACCGGTTTTCCAGCCGGTATTCTTGTGTGCATAGATATATATATATATATATGATCAAGGCTACCGTGTTGTAGCCGAAACGCGTCATGCTGAGGATCTGGGAGCATTAAAACTACCCTGAACTAATCTTTCAGCGTTGCTGTGGTCTGTACCTACGTGGTTGAATCGGCGTCCAGAGCCGATCAGTGGGACTGGTGAACGGATATATATATATATATATATATATATATATATATATATATATATATATATATACATATATATATTTATATATATATATATATATATATATATATATTGTTACCACTCTCCTCCTCTCGGACAAGAAGACGAGCCGCACTCCAACAGTTAATTTTAAAAATGCATTTATTTCTTTACTGGCTGTCCTGACGCGTTTCAGTCGTGTCTCCGACTTTCCTCAGAGGACTTTTGAATCGGCTTCTCGCTCACACCTGAAATTGTCCTTAAATGTTTTCAGCCCTCCAGTGGGCGTTGGTTATTTTCTTTGCTGCTTAGCTTTCTGGGACTTGTGGTGTGTTCTCGAGCCCTCCAGTGGGTTGTGCCTTTATTTATTGCCATTTTCATTTACACGTTGCATACTGTCGCTCCCATTACATGCCTCCTTTCAACATCTTAGGGAAACCATACCTTGGCAGTTCCAGGTAGCGCCAGCTTGCCCTATGCGTTTTCACGAGCTTCACATTGGTCCATTGTTCGGGCAAATTGCGGCGCACTTGCTGGTTGTGCGATCCTCTGGGCGGAACCAAGCCCGTTTACATTGTTACCACTCTCCTCCTCTCGGACAAGAAGACGAGCCGCACTCCAACAGGTAATTTTAAAAATGCATTTATTTCTTTACTGGCTGTCCTGACGCGTTTCAGTCGTGTCTCCGACTTTCCTCAGAGGACTTTTGAATCGGCTTCTCGCTCACACCTGAAATTGTCCTTAAATGTTTTCAGCCCTCCAGTGGGCGTTGGTTATTTTCTTTGCTGCTTAGCTTTCTGGGACTTGTGGTGTGTTCTCGAGCCCTCCAGTGGGTTGTGCCTTTATTTATTGCCATTTTCATTTACACGTTGCATACTGTCGCTCCCATTACATGCCTCCTTTCAACATCTTAGGGAAACCATACCTTGGCAGTTCCAGGTAGCGCCAGCTTGCCCTATGCGTTTTCACGAGCTTCACATTGGTCCATTGTTCGGGCAAATTGCGGCGCACTTGCTGGTTGTGCGATCCTCTGGGCGGAACCAAGCCCGTTTACATTGTTACCACTCTCCTCCTCTCGGACAAGAAGACGAGCCGCACTCCAACAGGTAATTTTAAAAATGCATTTATTTCTTTACTGGCTTTCCTGACGCGTTTCAGTCGTGTCTCCGACTTTCCTCAGAGGACGTTTGAATCGGCTTCTCGCTCACACCTGAAATTGTCCTTAAATGTTTTCAGCCCTCCAGTGGGCATTGGTTATTTTCTTTACTGCTTAGTTTTCTGGGACTTGTGGTGTGTTCTCGAGCCCTCCAGTGGGTTGTGCCTTTATTTATTGCCATTTTCATTTACACGTTGCATACTGTCGCTCCCATTACATGCCTCCTTTCAACATCTTAGGGAAACCATACCTTGGCAGTTCCAGGTAGCGCCAGCTTGCCCTATGCGTTTTCACGAGCTTCACATTGGTCCATTGTTCGGGCAAATTGCGGCGCACTTGCTGGTTGTGCGATCCTCTGGGCGGAACCAAGCCCGTTTACATTGTTACCACTCTCCTCCTCTCGGACAAGAAGACGAGCCGCACTCCAACAGGTAATTTTAAAAATGCATTTATTTCTTTACTGGCTGTCCTGACGCGTTTCAGTCGTGTCTCCGACTTTCCTCAGAGGACTTTTGAATCGGCTTCTCGCTCACACCTGAAATTGTCCTTAAATGTTTTCAGCCCTCCAGTGGGCGTTGGTTATTTTCTTTGCTGCTTAGCTTTCTGGGACTTGTGGTGTGTTCTCGAGCCCTCCAGTGGCTTTATATATATTTATATTTATATTATATTATATTATATTATATTATATTATATTATATTATATTATATTATATTATATTATATTATATTATATTATCACTCCAAGATGCATGTAGGCACTGTGAGAAGTTGGCCTGGTATATGATGTTCACTATTCTAGTGAGCACCGTGCACCAGTCCAAACAACCCTTATGGTGATGGTTGTAAAGTCAACCTTATAGACCAGCTATCCTAGTGGTAGCATTTACAATGCAGTCTTAGGCTAAAACTTCAGAGAGCATGTGAAGCAAGCTGTTTTACCAATATAACCCCTTGAATACCAGATGAAAGGACACCACACAAGGTATATAAAATATATATGTATTTATTACTAACACAACGCCTCTGCACTCTTTATGAGGTCAGAGTTTGAGATACAGCACAAGTTACTCAATAAGCATACTATAAGTTGCACAAATATAATTCTTCCCTAGGGGCCTCACGAACCATAAAGTAAGTAAGTGGTATAAGAACCACTTCAGGAAAGGTGAGTAGGCCTAGGGCCTAGGAAATCGCTGGGGCTACACTGAACAACCAAGGGATTGGAAGTAGGAGACCCACAGGATCCGTGTGCAGTGTCTAAACACACACGCGAGTTACCATAGGGATTCAATGGGAACGTAAAAGTTACACAGTAGTTGATTTCGGACACTTCCGGATGGACTACGGGAAAACCCTGTTAAACTAGGACACTTGGATAGTTGTTACCCACGGGAGCACCGGAGTACTCGAGTTACCTCACCCAGGAAAGCCGGGTGCATAGGTGTGAAGTCGTGTCGGGTTTCGTCGCTGTTTCCTATGGAGAGCTGCAAGAAAGTGCTGCAGGCGATCAGAAGAAACGTGTCCGGGTGGATCCAAGGGTGGATCGGAGTCGTGAAGAACCTGAAAGCAGAGGGGACAGAGTCTGGGTCACTAGCCAGTGACCAGTAAGGAACCAGGAAGGAACCAGGCGATGTCGAGATGCAATCAGGGGAAGATGTGAAGCTTGTCTCTGCAGCCACGTGGACCAGGAGGCGTCGATGACGACTAGGAGCTGGATACGGACTGTCCCACGAAAGATCTAGCTGTTGGCGGTGTCAGTATCCGGATTGGGCCCAACAAGCCTTGGCAAAGGCAACCCACGCAGGAAGGGAAGATCGGCTTCTGTTCAGACCAGCAAGGTCTGGGGAGCTTCCCCTTTACAGGAAAGCAAGAGCAAGCCCAGAGCAACCAGGCAAGCGGTGTTGTTTTAAAAGGATGTCTTCAGGAGGGCCACTAGCCAACGGGCTAACAACCGCGAAGACGCGTCGAGGAGAAATGCAGGCGCAGGCCCCACGCGGCACTCGTAGAGTGTGGAGGGCTGAGCTTCGGTGCACTTACTGCTCGGGGTTGGGGCTTCTCAAACCCCAATGCACAACTTCGAGGACGCCTCAGAAGCTGCACAGTTAGCAAAAAGCAGGTACTGCAGGGTGTCCGGTCCCACGTCTCTCGTGTCCGCCACGGGTCTCAGCTTTGCTGTGGATGTGGGTCGGAGTCAGAGAAGTCTGGAAGTCCAGAGGCTGCGTCGCTAAGTCTTCGGGATCCGGCTGGAGCGTCGACAAAGCAAACCGGCAAGTTACTGGTGGTGCCTGTTTGCACAGGGTGGTCACTCCTTGACTACAAGGGAGATGTCTTCAGTCTTTCAGTCGAAATGGAACGTCGAAGGTCCAAGAGTTTGTTTCAGAGTTTCTTTCCAGGGCAAAATCTAAAATCTCTAGACTCAGCTCTTATCTTTATACTAAACTAAGGGGCTGGATTACCTGCTAGGTCCCTCCTATGGGTGGAACCTGGGAAGGGGGTGGTTACACCCCTGTCCCTTTGTCCAGTTTCGTGCCAGAGCTGGGGCTGGAGTGCCCCAGCAACTGGTTTGAACCGGGCTATGCGTGGAGCACCTTGTGTGCCCCAGGCAGTGTCTCATTTCATTCAACCCACCATGCTCCAATACGCTAAAGCCTGCCTGGGGAGGTGCTCGCACCTCCCAAGGCAGGAAACCTATTGTCCAGGCCTCCCCTGCCGGAGTTTCGTCCAGCAGCAGGAGGTCATACTCGTGCCTGTGGCAGCAGCATCCATTTTGTGATGCTGAGGCTCTGTTTAACTTTAACCGGGTAAAGTATAACTTACATGTCTTCTCCCTCTAGAAGGGTGGAATGCTACCCCCGCCGCCAGAACTGGCGGGGGGGGGTTAGTATTCCAAAGCGTATGACACCTTACACGACATGTTTTAAAAAAGCCAAACCAAAGTTAGCAATAACCGCGTGGATTATAATGCACTTAAGAGTATATGGTATGGCTATATCATAGAACAGCTATAAGGACATGGTTCCGAAAGCTGCAGACAGGCTCAGCTCTTGCTAGAGCACCATCTCACATAAAACCAAGCACTCTGCCTTCAGGATTGTCAAGGCCTGCCATAGGAGTGACTTACAGGTATATATGTGGCTATATATAAGGGTAGATATAGGTATACTATATCTAAGCAAGGGGTGATTAAACAATCTTGCCCAAGCTGAGTGATCAGCCTGTGGTGTCAGTTTGGATGGCCAGCCAGGGGTGGCACAATACATGCTGCAGCCCCTGGTAGGCCTTGGATGCACCTTTGCCCTGGGTACCTATGGTACACTATACAGGGGCTCACAAATGTGACTCAATACCCAATTGGATATGCACCTAAAGTACATGGTATGAATTTAGAGAGAGAACAGCTGGGCTGTGGGTCTGATTAGCAGGCCCACAGCCACACTATAGTCAAAAAACCAGTAAAGCACAGCAAAAAGTGGGGGTGACCATAGGAAGCAGACCCTACTCTCCTACAATCATCTCCTCCATTGGCGTACCATCACGTTGGAGAGGTGGGTGCTGCAAATTGTCCGAAGGGGCTATTCCCTCCCCTTCGAGATGACCCCTCCAGCCATGCCACCGCAGTACCACCGCGTGTCGGGGGATCACTTGCAACTTCTGCAAGAGGAAGTTACGGCCCTATTGGCCAAGGGGCAATCAAGCGCGTTCCTGGGCCAGAAGTAGGGTGTGGTTATTACTCCCACTACTTTCTGGTTCCCAAGAAGGGCAAAGGCGGTCTACGCCCTATCTTGGACCTCCGGAACGTCAACGGCTTCCTCCGGAAGGAGAAGTTCAAGATGCTGACTTTGGCTCAGGTCTTAGCTACCCTAGACCCTGGAGACTGGATGGTAGCTTTGTACTTGCAGGGTGAGTATAACCACATCCCCGTCCTGCCGGCCCACCGGAGTTACCTGTAGTTCATGGTAGGCCACGAGCACTTTCAGTTGACCGTGCTCCCCTTCCGCCTTACCAGCACCCCTCTGGTGTTCACTAAAGTGATGGCGGTGGTCGCAGCTCATTGCGCAGATCAGGGGTTTCAGTCTTCCCCTATCTCGACGACTGGTTGTTGAAGGCGGGCTTGCCCCAGACAGTCGTCATCCACCTCCAGACTACGGCCGACCTCCTGCACCTGCTGGGGTTCTCCATCAGTGTGCCGAAGTCACACCTGTGCCCCTCTCAGAAGCTCCTTTTCATCGGAGCGGTTTAGGACTCGGCGCCATTTCGGGTTTATCCTCCCGAACAGCGGGTTAGGGATATTCAAGCTCTGATTCCAATCTTTCAGCCTTTATCCCGAGTCTCGGTCAGGTTGACGCTGCGGCTTCTGGGACTGATGGCCTCCTGCATCCTGCTGGTGCATCACGCCAGTTGGCGGATGCGGTCTCTGCAGTGGGACCTGAAGTTCCAGTGGGCACAGCATCAGGGCAACCTGTCCGACCACGTCCTGATCTCGGAGGGCACTGCAAGACAGTTGCAGTGGTGGCTCCCTTCCCCAACTGGAGCACACAGTGGTGATGGATGCGTCCCTCCTGGGATGGGGGGCTACATGGGAGAGGCGGAGATCAGAGGCCTCTGGTCTCCGGCGGAGTCCCGGCTCTATATCACCCTTCTGGAGCTGCGGGCGATCCGACTTGCACTGAAGGCATTCCTTCCCTCTGTCCGGGGAAGTGTAGTGCAGGTGTTCACGGACAACACCACCGCGATGTGGTATTGCAACAAACAGGGCGGAGTGTGGTCGGAACCCTATGTCAGGAGGCTCTGCGCCTCTGGACATGGCTGGAACGTCAGGGCATCACCCTGATGGTTCAACACCTGGCAGGCTCCTTGAATGCCAGGGTGGACAAACTCAGCTGTCTGTGCATGATGGATCACGAGTGGTGTCTGAACTTGGACTTGCCGCAAGGTCCCTGTGGCGGGGTTGCAAGAACTGAGCGTAGGCCAGATCAGGGTAGATGAGGTTTTATTTTTCCGAAGACATGCTTGTGTCTAATTGTTAGTCTCTGGTGTGCAAATGCAGTGGGATCCGTCTTGGTGGTGGTCTCGGGTATCCTTGGAACTCGGTAAGGCTTGGCTGCCGGGACTCCTATTCCCTGGTGTCCGCAAGTAGGACGTCTCGTCATGGGGAGGAGCATGCAGCGTGAAACAAGAGAGAGGAAAACACATGTCAGGATCCTTGTCCTAATTACAGCCCATGTAAGGGACAGGGAAGTGAGAGAAAACCACCAGATTTGTGCACGTAGTGACACACAACTCCAAACAAAAATAGGGGTAGTGAAGTGGTGCTCGTGCCAGTGAACTATTGTAGTTTTAAGGTTGGTGGGGGTCGGAGGATTCTCACTAGATGGGTTTATGCTCTCTCCTTCCCAACCACCCTGAGAACTTGTCCCGTCCTCCTGGAGAGTGGCACGGTGGCTCGTGGTCACGTTGGCCTCCTGGCTCTGTCGGGGCTGCAGCGGGACCTGCTCCACGTTCTTCTCCGATGTTTCCTTCCGCTCCTCTGGTCACTCCAAACTCTCTCACTCCTGGCTCCTTCTCTCCTCTGGTGTCGGTGCACACTGATTCTCCGGGAGTCTCCGACCTTAACGCCTGGAACGTGCTGACGTTGTCGTGGGGAGGAGTCTCGTCAGGTAGGAATCCCCAGTTAAAGGAGCCGCTCATCTGTTCGTCGTCCGTGTAGTGCAATAAAGTTTTGTTCTCGGGCATCCATTCTTCCTGCTGAAAGGGGGCAAGAGGTGTAGAAAGAGGTACAGCAGACCACCAGTCGCCCCTATCTTCTAGATTCCTTCCTGGTGGCCCCACCCTGTCACAGTTTTTTTCGGCAGTGGGGAGAGCCTTGGTTAGATCTATTCGCCACCGAAGAGAAGAGAACACACAATGTCATCAGTTCTGCACGTTGGAATTTCCAAGGCGGCACTCGCTCGGCGATGCTTTTCGTCGCGAGTGGAGTTGTGGTCTGTTATACGCCTTTCCGCCTATACCACTTCTGCCCAAAGTACTGAAGAAGATCAGGCGCGACCGGGCCCAAGTCATCCTTGTGGCTCCGGATTGGGCATGAAGATACTGGTATCCCGAGCTACTCAGTCTGTCAATCGATCCCCTGATTCTACTGACTTTTCAGGAGGACCTTCTGTCGCAGCAACAGGAGACGGTTCTCCACCCGAACCTGTCCCGCCTCCACCTACAGCCTGATCAGCCTTCTCTTTTCAAGTCCCCCTGTTGTAAGTAGACTCTTGAAAGGCATTACTCACATGTTTCCTCCTGTTCCCTTTGTAATGCCTCAGTGGGACTTGAATCTGGTGTTAACCTACCTAATGTGTGCTCCCTTTGAGCCGCTCCATAACTGCCCTTAGCGTCTTCTGACTCTAAAGACTGCTTTCCTGGTTGCCATCACCTCTGCCAGAAGAGAGAGTGAGCTCCAGGCTCTTTCCTCTAAGCCTCCTTTCCTCTCTGTCCATCCGGACAAAGTTGTCCTGAGGACTCGTCCTTCTTTTCTACCCAAGGTGGTTACTGCCATTCACACCTGTCAGACCATTACCTTGCCCACCTTCTTTCTGCCTCTGCATCCCTCGAAAGAGGAAGAGAGGCTCCACCGTCTGGACCCAAAAAGTACGCTCTCTTTTTACCTGAATCTCACACAACAGTTTCGGGTGGATGACCAACTCTTTGTTGGCTACGTGGGCGCTAAGAAGGGACGGGCTGTGCACAAGCGGACCATCTCTCGGTGGGTCCTTTTGTGCATCAAGATCTGTTATTCCTTGGCTCAAAAGGAACCTCCTGTGGGGCTGCGCGCCCATTCCACTCGGGCCACGGTGGGTACTACTGCCTTGGGACGGGGAGTCCCTTTGCAGGACATTTGTCAGGCAGCTACGTGGGCCTCGCTGCACAGGTTTGCCAAGCATTACTGCCTGGACAGCCAAGTCTGGAGAGACAGCTTCTTTGGCCGTTCTGTTCTCCAGGACTTCCTGGTGTGATTTTGATTCGCAGACCCACCACTGGGGTTGGTATTGCTGGGGTATCAATTCTAAGGTAAGGAATCTAACACTAACGTGTTTCTTTAAGATGCACAAGTTACTTACCTCCGGTAACGATATATCTGTAAGAATTATTAGTTAGTGTTAGATTCCTTACCGCCCCACCCATCCTCTCTGTTCTGCGAACCGATATCTAGGGTTAAGGACTTTCCCTGTTAGGGCCCTAGTTTCCTGGCACCAGTGTCGGTTTCTTGCATGGCTCTGCGTTCCTGGCGCAGAAAGATATGGGCAGAACTGATGTCAGCTCGTGAGGGCGGCGTCTAAGGTCTCCACCAACGTCATTCCGGCGACCACAATGCCGACAACGGACGCGGAACCACAGGACGACGCCTACCGACGCACAGGGATACTGCTGACTTAAAGTTTCTGGATCCAGTCTGACGCCTGGGGATATTCTAAGGTAAGGAATCTAACACTAACTAATGTTTCTTACAGATATATCGTTACCAAAGGTAAGTAACTTGTGCATCAATTCATTGACCCAGTCCTACCCCCATTGTTTTTCCCTCTGAATGAAATCACCTCTAATGCAATTTGAATGGAAAGATTTGTGCGTTTTTGTCAAATACTACCACAGTTATAAGCAAAAGAAGAGTTGCCTTTTCATTTGAAAGTTAGACCTAACTACAAATTGTTGATCCTTAATCGGCTCATCGCTCCTTGCAATGCAGCCAAGCAGATTCACCTTGCCCCGCTATGCCTCCTTGCTCTGATGTGCCCAGGGTTCACGACCCCTGGTCAAAGACCAAAGGACGAACGTTTGACCAGCAACACCCTTCCTCCACCACACTGAAAGGATCCTTCAGACACCACCCTTTTAGTTCCGCTCCCTGCTACTGGTGCTGCAGGGCTCTAAAACAGCTTCCTCATTCACAGCCTCACTGTCCTCAGCACCCAAATCACTGTTGCGATCTCCTTTTATGTGGGAGCCCGGAATGCCATCTGCTCTATGCTCATCCCTGTATGCATTTCTGGCGTGAACAGTTTTACAGCTGCCATGTGGCTCTCTCGCTTGCTGCACTTCCTCTTCTAAAATCCATTTGCAGAGAAGCAAGTTACCTGCCCTCCACACTGGGCTCGCTTAGGAACCTCTTTTTCCAGAATCAGTTCTGTCCAAGTCACATATGCACGTAATTTCGGACCTCAATCAGACCCACATATCTTCGAAATTACTTATCTTGTAAAAGGAGACATTAAAAATGGTAACTTAATTTCCAGAGGTTGCACCCCCAGCATCAAAGATTATCTTCCAAATTCTCAAGTGCTGAGTTGCTCTTTTCACGCACAAACCCACACCCACTCCAGACTAGCACTCATTGGTATCTCCTAGGCGACATGTGTAGTAGTGGGTCTACACAGAGTTGCAAAATCCCACCTGCAATTGCAACACGCTTCACCACAAATCACGTCCGATGCCAATTCAGTGCAAAATCTCCATGGGCAGAATATAGAGGTATACATTTGTACAACCGGTGGAACCTACACCGGACAACATGACCACCCTCAAGCTTGCCACCCGGAAGCACCACCAACTGATCCGCGCCACCAAGAAAACTGCATTCAAGGACCGACTGGACAACAACGCACACAACTGCAAGGAACTCTTCAACATCGTGAAAGAGCTCTCCAACCCCAACGCCGGTAACAACGACATCACCCCATCGCTAGACCTCTGCAACTCCCTCGCCTCCTACTTCCACAACAAGATCGCGGACATACACAACAGCTTCAGTAGTCAACCATCGCACACAACGACCGCAGCAACGCCACCCACCACCACCCTCCGCGCCTGGACTCCGATCAGCACCGATGACACCGCCCGCATGATGAACTCCATCCCCTCCGGATCTCCGACCGACCCCTGCCCTCACCACGTCTTCAACAAGGCCGACGCTGTCATCGCACCCCACCTGCGGGACATCATCAACACCTCCTTCGACACCGCCACCTTCCCGGAGAGCTGGAAGCACGCCGAACTCAGCGCTCTACTTAAGAAACTAACAGCGGACCCCACCGAACTCAAGAACTACCGCCCCATCTCGCTCCTCCCGTTTCCAGCCAAAGTCATCGAGAAGACCGTCAACAAACAGCTGGCCGCCTTCCTCGAGACGAATGGATCCCTCGACCCCTCACAGTCTGGCTTCCGAGCCAACCACAGCACCGAGACCGCCCTGATCGCTGCCACCGATGACATCCGAGCCCTGATGGACAACAGAGAAACAGCGGCCCTCATCCTCCTAGACCTCTCCGCGGCATTCGACACTGTCTGCCACCGCACCCTAGTGCAGCGCCTCAGCAACGTCGGAATTCAGGAGAAGGCACTGGAATGGATCGTCTCCTTCCTCAACGGAAGAACACAGAGAGTCCGCCTACCACCGTACAAGTCAGAGGCCACCGAAGTCATCTGCGGCGTCCCTCAAGGATCCTCGCTGAGCCCCACCCTCTTCAACGTCTACATGAGCCCCCTCGCGGCCATCGCACGCCAACACAACCTGAACATCATCTCCTACGCCGATGACACCCAGCTGATCCTCTCACTGACCAACGACCCCGCCGCTTCCAGAGCCAACCTTCACGAAGGGATGAAAGATGTAGCCGAATGGATGACGACCAGCCGCCTGAAACTGAACTCAGACAAGACGGAAGTCCTCATCCTGGGCTCCTCGCCCTCCGCCTGGGACGACTCCTGGTGGCCCCCCGCCCTGGGCACCGCACCCACACCGACAGACCACGCACGCAACCTGGGCTTCATCCTGGACTCCTCCCTCTCCATGACCAGACAAGTCAACGCCGTCTCCTCGTCATGCTTCAACATCCTGCGCATGCTACGAAAGATCTTCCGGTGGATCCCCACCGAGACCAGGAAGACGGTCACCCAGGCCCTCGTCACCAGCCGACTGGACTACGGCAACGCCCTCTACGCCGGAACCACCGCCAAGCTCCAGAAGAGACTCCAGCGGATCCAGAACGCCTCAGCCAGACTCATCCTCGACATCCCCCGACGCAGCCACATCTCCGGACATCTGAGAGACCTGCACTGGCTCCCCGTCAACAAGAGAATCACCTTCCGTCTCCTCACCCACGCACACAAAGCCCTACACGACCAAGGCCCGAGCTACCTCAACAACCGCATCAACTTCTACGCTCCCAAACGCCACCTCCGATCAGCCAGTCACGCCCTCGCCGCCGTCCCCCACATCCGAAGATCGACAACAGGAGGAAGGTCCTTCTCCCACCTGGCCGCCAAGACCTGGAACTCCCTCCCTCCCGACCTGCGCCTGACCCAAGACCACCTCTCCTTCAGGAAGAAGCTCAAGACCTGGCTGTTCGAGCAGTAGCAGCACCCCCCCCCCCCCAAGCGCCTTGAGACCCTCCGGGTAAGTAGTGCGCTATATAAATGACCATGATTGATTGATTGATTACAACAGTTGCCAAGCTTTTGATTAAATAGACAAATACAGTCACATATAAAATCACACTATGAGTAGCAGGGAGTGAGTTGTTTAGTGTGTTACCCTGAAATAATAAATTGGCTATAGCTTTGTTAAATGGGTTATGCCACAATCCTCAGTTAAGGTACTCTCGCAAACTTTGACTTAGTGGATTGTTTTCCTATTTACAATCTTCACTAGAAAGGGAATACTATGAAAATACATAAAACCATGGAATACTTCTTGAGTGAGCAAGTCAAAGAAGAGTTCATTAAAGGATGCTCCTATGATTTTCAAAAGGAGAAAGGAACCCTTCCGCTCAATGCACCACACTGTTGATTGACTCCTCAATAGTCAGATACTCACTGCTCCACTAGCTGTGCCAATTCTTGTTCGAAGGCTGCTGAGACCACCTAAGAAAGTGGTTACCGTATGCTCAAGAGTAACCTTCCTGTCCCAAAACGACAGCCTTTCTGCTATATTGCAATAATGTGGGACATCTTCAGGGCACACACTATGTAAGTGCAAAGGTAATGGGCCACTATCACTTACATGGGGACTACTCAGCATAAACGTGAAGCTACTTTATTTTTCTCTTGACGTCAAGGCTGGCTGTATGTGTGTGTTTGCCAGTGGGACCATTCTTTTAAGGCCCGCATGGCTTTTATCAAAGTGGATGACACATTAACAACCCAGGAATGTAGAGTAGAGATCTGATATTAAACAAGTTATAACCGCGTATGAGAAACCCCTTCATTGGAGCAAGTTCTCTGTATGATATATATATTTTTCTTTTTACTGAAATGTTAACCAGTAAGGTGTCTCTTTTGCTTTTCATTTTCATGCATGGTTGTTTGTAGTACCGCAAATTGAAAAAAAAAGCTAGTACATAGGCCAGTTTTTTGTTTTTGATTACTGGTTTTGCAGTGATATTGTACTATTTATTCATGTTTGAAATGTGATTCTTAAATATCCGAAGAAATCATAAAGATGCAACCTTAAATACCATTCACTTGATTGGCTATATATTTAAGATTTCTAATTTTTTACAGGTGTAAGGAGCATGACAAGCACAGACATTCAGTGGTCAGCAATTCTTAGTTGGGGATATATGGATAATATCTTAAGACTGAAGAGCAAACAGAGTGAACCTCCAGTAAATTTTATACAGTGCTCACCATTTCACCAGGTATATGGTATGAATGTTACGCAATGGTATAGACTTCTAAGTTGATTACAGCAAAGTTTTCATTATACGGCTTACTCTCTCTGAAAATGTCCCACATACAAATGCTCTTTAACCTTTGAGTACAAATTACTCCAGGTCTACCATCTCTACACGTATCCTGTATTCTTCACAAGAATTTATGAAAATCTCATAATAGTAATTTTTTATGAATAGCCTATATAAATATGGTTGCATATGCTGTTCAGACTCTACCCTCAATTTTACTTGGAATGGATATCCTCTTTTACATGTTCCTTTTATACATACGACCTAACACCGGTTTACAAAAACATAACCGTATGGGTTCACTATTGCCAGGTGGAGTTGTATGATGCCAGCTGTGGATCAAGAGCCTGTTGCAGGGATTCTGTGGAGACACAGAACTATGCTTGGGATTATGGGACCTTAGTAGGCAGGGACTGAGTCATCCTACCACCTGAGTACCCATGAGCCCAGGACCAACTATCTATAGTGTTTCAGTTACCCTCCTACTCCCTCACAGAGGAGCAAGTGATTAGACACCCCAGAACACAACACTATTGACCCTCTCGGGAATCGCGGTTGCAGGACACACCTTTTTGCTCACACACTCGTATTAGTCCACAATAAGTTCTAATGTTTATATCTGAAAGAGACTGTAGTTATAGATTCCTTACCTTTTGGATTACCTCCAGGCATCAGACTGGATCCGGAGACTTTTTCCTTAGCAGTACCCCTGCACATTGGTAGGTGGCGTTGGTCGACTCCGCTTCCGCCGTTGGCGTCGTGGTCACCGGAATGACATTGTGGTGTCTACGTAGACGCCGCCCCTGCACGCTGACTTCAGTTCTTTCTTGTTCCGCACCAGCCTTGCGCAAATCCGGAGGGAGCTGCCCCTTTAGTCATTTTTTGACTACTTTTTTTTCTCAACTTTATTCGACTTCTTTCTGTGTATGAGGGATGTCCCATCGACGGACCGGTTTCAAGCTGTACGAGCCCTACAACCTGATGTTGGTTACGGACCCACACCTTGTCTGCCTTTGGTGCCTGTAGCACGAACACGACCCGAAGTCGTGCTCCGACTGCTGGGCCATGAACCCGAAGTCTCTGCGGAAGCGGTCCCGAAGGCTCTTGGAGGCCCGGCAGTCAGCTCATCATCGTTCAGGGTCCCGGTGGAGAGGAAGGTCTTGCGAACGCTTGCGGAGCCATCACCATCATTTCTCCTCCAAGTCTTCGAGATCGTCGGGTAAGCCGAAGCACAAGAAGGCGAAGAAGCAGCATCGCTCTTCACCTTCTCCCCTTCCGTCGGCCACTGCAATGCGGGACCTGGAGCATTGTCGCTCTCCAGCTCCGTCTTCGGAGCCTGCCCCTGGTACAGCTCCGCACTTCCTTCCTTTTCCCGGTGACAGAGCATCCCCTCCCAGCTCCGAGCTTTCTACCAAGCCCTTCAAAGCATTTTTCGGCAGCCGGACTCCACCGGCGCGCCTTCGGCCTCCACGGAGCTGTTTGAGGGCCCAGGGACTTTGATGCCAGCAGCTACAGCGCCGGAAGGCCCTCGTGGATCCAGGCCTGGATCCTGATCGACGCCGGTCTACCTTACGGTATTTTCCCAGCGATGATGCCCCCGGTGCTGGTCGTTCCCCTGACTGGTGCCATCCCCAGCCTCCACTCTGACTTGGAGACGGTGCCTCGACCGAAATCGGCACCGGTGCTGGAGGGCACTTTTGTGCCTTGCTTCATCCCTGGTGTTCCTTTTAAACATATTACAAAAAACAGGGGTCCCTAGTAGTTCAGGGATCTTTCGCAAAAATGATAGACATACGCTCAATAGTATGTATGACCTTTGTCCAGCCGGACAGGAATTTTAATTAAAGTGATAAGAAAGAATAAAGAGGATTTTTTACACAGTGGGTGCAGCCAGCAACCCACAGGGGACAAGACAAAACAAGGGGATGGGGTTAGAACGAACAAGGCGGTCTGTATACTAGTAGTTCAGTGAACAGACAAAAATACATTTTAGAAGCATCATTGTATACAATTTATACTTTTCATTTTACATATGACGCTAAAATGTCGACGACGTTTCGATGCCTATTGTGAAATGAGTGGCATCATCTTCAGGACAGAGAATAAAAAAGCTTGTCTTGAAAATCTTTAGGCAATTTTTGGCCAGATTTAGGTCCAAACATTGTTTATTTCCAGGGGGCGGTGCCCAATATCAAGGGACATATGGTGGGGTACTCAATTATCTGAGCATTTTCCAAACCAGGGCAAGAAAGCCTCTTCATAGGAGAACGGACCGATCGTGTCTCATTCCTGGTTGGGTTGCTCGATGGCAATTCTGGGCTCAGATGGGCGGGGATCTTTTAAACATGACTAACAACCAGAGAAGGGTGAGGAGTACTGGGAGCGGTCCATTGGCCCTTTAGCTGATCAACTTGATGAGCTGGACTAGCGAGAGGAACACGCCAGTGGTCTTGTGGAAAAGTAAATTTTGCCATGTTCTGTGTCCCTACGCCTCATCCATCATATGTTATGTATGCATGACCAATATGCATATGTTATTCCCCATTTCTGATTAAAGACGCAATTACAGTTGTGTCCACCTCTGGTATGCTATTTCCCAGTCCCCGTGAATACTACGAATATCAGGCCTATGTAAGTAATGTTGCCACGTTTCTCAGTGTGCACGTTATTCAATTATAAAGTCCCCGTTTCTAGGCCTCAAAAGGGCCCGGACCACAGATTCAGCTCCTGTCTCCTGAAAGCCTCGCTGAGGAGCGATACAGCCCCCACCTGTATCCTCGACCTTTCACTTACTTCCTGCCTCGCAGTGCCCGGTGCAGCCCGGCTCTGCCTCTGAGTCTGCCAAAAGTATGTTATAGTTCCTGCTATCAGTTCAGTCCTCCTCTTCTGCATTCCTAAGCTACTGAACTGCATCAATAGTTTCCGTCATTGTCTAGCCTTCTCGGCTCCACGTTAGAGAAATACTGTATTTAATGGTCATTTAATATTCTTCACGTACTACATGTAGAATAATGCATGGTCCAGTCTTAGAATCAGGTTAGCTTTTCCCCTCATGACTTCTAGTTTATATCAACATGTTCCCTAAACATTAGATACCAGATAGGATTAGGTACATGTCGCTCCGACCCTCCAGACTCTAGTCTCTGCTCCTAGCACAGAGTTCGTAGCCCCCAACTTCTCCTAGTAACACGTCATTGCCAGTTTTCGCGCACCATTAGGTTAGAGGTCCCGGCTCCTTAGGTAGCCCCCTCCTATGTTTCCGCCCATTCATGACATATTCTGTTACGTTTGCATCACATGTCTATGTAAACTCCCAGTTACACCCACTTTTACTGTTATCTCTCGCGACTGTTACACGTCACGCCTTCTATTCCACCCACTGTTACGCCTACTGCAATGTAATGCTATGTGTTTGCGCTATGTATATATATATATCAATGTTATGTTATTGAATGTTAGCGCGCTCATCCCAGACCAAGCCCCAGCAGCTGCTGGGCATCTTTTTCCCCTACTGGGTCCCAGTTGTCCTGCTGGGCCCTGTCGTTCTGCTCATCCTATGCAGGTTGTCCTGATCCTGTCCTTATGCTGTAATAAACCTGCAGAAACTCCTACTACCTCGAATCTTGACTCTTATTTATTGAGCTATCTGTTATTTATTCATTCATGCACTCAAAAATAGGGTATTATTTATTTATTTACCACATAATGGCGCCCGAACAGGGACTTGCCCTTTCCCCACGCGTCGGTGAAGCCACGCCGACCCCCTGACCCCCTGCAGTCGTGACGGAACTCTTCTGGCCAAGTGCAGATATTTCTGCTTTAAGTATCCCTCAGGCCCACGGAGGAGACGGAGGAGGCGGTCCAGCATCCGAACGAGACGGTGGAGGAACGCGGCGAGTCCCGACCAGAGCCCAAGCCGAGAGTCCAAGGTCCGAGGTATCCGGAGGTCCACCCGTAACTGAAGTCCGAAGTCCGACGTTCGTCGTCGTAGTCCAGTCCCGTCCGAGGCCTTCCGTTCCGTGCTGCCCGGTGAGTACCATTGCTGGGGTAGTGTCTAGACAGGGTCAGTCTAAATTGACTCTGGTCCGTGGGTTGGTGGTACCCAAGCCCGCAAACGAAGTGTCCACCTAGGTGGATACGGGTCTTGATGTGTTCCTTTAGGGGACCGGTATGTTCCGTACTGTTACAGCAGTGCATCCAGTAACTCTAGTCTGTTCCGTTCTCGAGAATTCTGTTCTGTTTCTGTTTTCAGTATTTTTCAGGTAGTATTCTGTTCGAACTGTTATTTATGATGTTGTTTAATGTATTTTCAATGTCGTGGTATGCCTGAATTGTTTTCCCAATTGTTATTGTTTTTCGTGTATTGTATTGTGTTCCGATTTAAGTTTAGAATGCCGCTCTTTTCAAAGTTACGTCAGTTAAAAACTAGAAAGGGTCTGCTGGAAGCAGCAGTTCCTGTTCCGCCAAGGGACAGTCCAGGTCACTTTATGTATCAGAAACATGGCATAAGCGCCATATTGTATTTAGATTTATGGGTAGAGTATACCAAACAGTTAGAAGAAAAGTATAGATGGCCCGTATCGGGTACATGGGATGCCGAATGTATCATGCGAGTAGAAGAAGCATTATGGAAAAAGAAAGCCAGACAGTCACAGAAAGATGCCATCGAGTTATGGCGTAAGGAAGCGCATAGAAGAACGGAAAAGGAAGTCAGAAAGTCAGAGTTAAGTAGAGAATCCCAAGAACGAGCCCAAGAAAGAGAATTAATCGAGATAGGTGAACAAGTCAAAGCCGAACAGTCAGACAGACAGAGGCATGCCCTTATTAAGGGTATGTATCCTCTTCTTGCCGAAGGTGTGCCAAAAGCGACCCCGGAGGCATCCAGTAATTTCCCGCCACCATTAGTTCCGACCAAGCTACGTCACAAACCGACCGCAGCTGATATTTTCATTTCGTCCTATTTGGATGACACCGTCCCAGAATATGCAAATCCAGTTCGCGCTCCACCTGTCCCTGTAAATCAGGCACTTCCCGCTCTTCCAGGCACCGGAGTACCTGTTACGGTACCCCCGGGTCAGCCCGCCATACAAGTTCAGCCCACGTTACAATTACCGACCCTGCAAGCACGAAGAATGTCAGTTGACGATTCTAGTCTAGGGGCCGCAGGAGGAGGTCCTCCTCAAACCCCGCCGCCACACAAGCGTTTATCAGCACTCGAATTACATGCTCAAGCATCACAGCGTACTCCCAAGAGTAATAAGTCTGTCGCAGAAATCAGGCAAGCCCTTAACGAATGTAGTTATGATCCAGTTCCAGGCGAAAATACTATGGTTTTATATTCCTTGCGTGTAAGAAGAGTGACCGAGTATCTAGTCACCTTACCGAATATGAAAGAAGATCTAGACAGAATATATCGTTTCATCCGTACAGGGGATGATCCAGAAAGTATTGGCGAGATTATGTCCCAAAGGAAAGCCGAGATTCAGCTCATGATATTAAAGTTCCTGATCAATTGTCTAATAAGAGAACAAGATTACCCGACTAAAGATCCCGCCGACATGAGAATCCTAACAAGGTGGAGTGATAATATAGCCGAGGGTAAGCACAAGACCATTAGTGCCATGGAAAGTATGTACAAGAAAATTCGTAAAGAAATAATAAAGTTACACGAACAGCGTAAAGCAGCACAAGTAAGCGAGAAAGAAAGTGCCTCTGATCCTGAAGAGGAAGACGAGAATCCCGTCAGAATAGCGTATGTAGGAAAATCCAGATTTCCAGATCGCCATTTACGTCCAGAACCTAAGTCTATTTTTCATCATCCAGCACGAGAGCCTCGCTCTCTCGAACAAGTATTTCAAGCTACCGATCACATTCTGAAATCACGAGTCGGTTATAGCGAATTAAGTACTATGCACGAACAAGAACTAGCCCGATCAGCAGTCCGATGGATTACTGATTCTACCACTTTTCCAGACGAAATAGTGGCACAAATGTTTCTGAAACTGCCCCCAGCCGAGCAACGACTGGTGGGTATGTATATGATCCAGCACCTCATTACCCTGTATGAGGGTCAACATTCTGATCCAGGTCCGTTACATGATATCCTGAACGAGTTACTCCAGTATAGATGGAGAGGTCTAGGTACCGATTTAATTAGTGTCATTCTAGAACAGCGCCACAAGTATAGAACGTTCCTGAACCCGCATTTTGTTCATGTCTCACCCCCAGAAAGTAAACCGTTTTACATAGACAGACAGAATCCGTTACGAGAAGTCCACCCAGTCCAAGGGGCGGGTGGCGACATGCAACGAGTGTTTGTATACACTCCGATATCAAAGATGGAACTCCTCGAGATGAAGAAATTAATTCCCTGTCATGACAAAGATCCAGCAGGGTTCCATCGAGAATTAAAAGACATGCTCCGTATGGGAGAATACACCTACCCAGATATCATTAAAATGTTAAAAGTTCTGCTACCCGCAGGGGTGTATGAAAAGCTAAAGGAAAAAGAATGGGAGGTGGGAGAGAAAAAGATCGATTGGACAGCTCTAGAAGCTGAAGACAAGGCACGAGTACCAGGTACCGGTCTTGGAGATAAATGTAAAGAATTACCAGAATTATTGATTCAAGTTTTACCCAGATTATTGACAACTAGGAAAGAAGACTGGGATGCAATCTCAGCCTGCAAACAGAAACAAGAAGAAGATATTAGTGATTTTTATTCTAGATTCGAGAAATGTTTCAGTATTAACAGTGGTCTCAAGACAAGTAGTGAGTCATACCCTCATCTTTTCGTTACCAAATTGGTCGAGAATTCAAGTCCACAGATTAAAAACCGAGTTTTGAAAGTCGAAAGCACCTGGCAAGCAAATAGTCCGTCCCAGATGCTCCAGATGCTCCAGTACCACCAGAATAGAATCAGAGAAGAGCAAGAACACGAGAGAAAACGTATGAAAGACACGAAAATGAAAGTGCTAGTTGCACAATCTATTCCCCAAGACAGTCAGAAGAGGGGTCCGAATCAAGCCAGTCATCCTGCAGCTCCCGTTAAAGGGAACTGCAATTATTGTAAACAGCCAGGTCATTTTATAAACGATTGTGCAGTTCTGAAGCACAACATAGCTACTGGTAAGACTAAAGAAAGACCACGTCCGCCTAGACAAGAACAAGTTTCACAGGCTCCTCAGTCACAGAATGCACCGCAGACAGTTACAGTACCGCAGCCTATTGCTGCAACACAGCACGTTACATCGCAGATGTACCAGTATGCACAGTCTGAGTATCCAGAGTACCAGTCATATTCATGAAACAGCCTAGAGAGGGAGGTAGGCGTGCCTCTCATCGAGATACCTGTAGACCAAGAAGGTCCCTATGTTCATAGTCAAGTATTAGGGAAAGACAGAAAATTTCTGATCGATACAGGGGCAAGTAGGACCACAATTAGTCATGCCGAAGTTCCAGGGGCTCCGCTCTCAGGCTCAAGAAATGTTTCCCTTGGATTTTCAGGAAAACCCATAGTTAATGAAATATCTCAGCCAGTTACTCTAGAAGTAGGTCCATTGTCCCGTACTACTGATCTGTTACTTACTAAGTCATGTCCAGAAAATCTATTGGGTATTAAGACATTGAAAGAATTAGGTGCAATTATTTGTTGTTCCCCAGAGGGAATACGTCTGTTCCTACGTGACTTTAAGGGTCACTATGTATTACGAGATTTTGATTCAAGATTGTCTAATGTTCCGCAGCATTTATGGGCGCGAGGTCCAACTGATGTAGGTTACATGCAAATCACACCCTATCGTGTGACTCTCAAACCAGGTGTAGTGTTACCCCGAATCAGACAGTACAGATTGCCACCTGAGGCTGTAGCAGCCTTATCCATAATTATTGACGAGCTCATGGCTCAAGGGGTAGTTGTAGAAACTGACTCCAATGTATGCAATTCTCCGATCATTCCAGTCATGAAACGTACTGATCCGAATGCACCCCCAGTATATCGATTAGTGATTGATTTACGAGAGCTTAACAAATGTATTATTCCTCAGTACCCAGTTGTTCCAGACATTTCTTCTCTGTTAACTGCCATTGATTCCGAAGCCATGTTTTTCACTGTTATTGACCTCAAGAATGCATTTTTTAGTGTTCCAATTCATCCAGACAGCCAGTTTCTTTTCGGATTCTGTTTAAATGGAAGGAGCTATATGTTTACACGCGCTCCTCAAGGTTTCACAGAAAGCCCTAGTATTTACAGTCAAGCACTCAAGAGACAACTAGACAACATTCACATGCCAACTGACACTGCCCTGCTCCAGTATGTCGATGATCTACTGATCACAGCCCGTTCTGAACGTGCTTGCGAGCGAGCATCACTTACAGTTCTGTATTTTCTAGCCGAGATGGGGCACAAGGTGTCACCTTCGAAGCTTCAATTCTGTGTCCAGCAAGTGGTATACTTAGGACACTTGCTGTCCAAGAGGGGTAGGCAGTTGACACCCGACCGTATCCAGTTAATAGCGAGTCTTCCCCAGCCCAGAACCCAGAAGGAGGTACGTGCTTTTATCGGCCTTACTTCTTATTGTAGACAATGGATTCCCCAGTATGCATTTCTAGCCAAGCCATTGATACAGTTAACGACACAGGAGGCAGCCGTATCGACTGTCCTCCCTTGGACATCTGAACATACACTTAGTTTCAACGAGTTAAAGAAAGCCCTATGTCAAGCTCCAGTTCTAGCTACACCGAACTACAGTAAGCCTTTTACACTTTTCGTTACAGAACGCGAAGGTACAGCATTATCTGTTCTCACACAAGATCAAGCAGGTCAACACAAGCCCTGTGCTTATTTTTCGAGCACATTAGATCCAGTCGCCCAGGCGTTGCCTGCGTGCCTCAAGTCAGTTGCAGCCACAGCACTAGCTATCAGACAAAGTGATTCCATAGTTTTAGGACATTCCCTGACAGTACAAGTTCCACATTCAGTAGAAGTTCTTTTAAACCGAACACAGACTCAGCACTTGACAATTGCACGTTTAACAGGTTATGAATTGACACTGTTCCAGCCACACATAGAAATTAGACGCTGCAACGTCCTGAATCCTGCTACACTGTTACCATCAGTTAATTCAAATCCAGATCCACATGATTGTGTGGAAGTAGTTAACATTACGACTAAGCCAAGACAAGACCTGACAGACATTCCGTTACTAGATCCTGACCTGACACTTTATGTGGACGGTTCATGTATGAGAACTAGTACAGGAGAACTAGTCGCCGCGTATGCAGTGACTACTGACACTGAAGTTATTGAAACACACCGTATTGATACTCTGTCCGCTCAAGCAGCAGAGCTAGTTGCTCTGACACAAGCCTGTATACATGCCAAGAACCTGAAGGTTAATGTTTACACAGATTCACGTTACGCATTCGGAGTTGTACACGACTTCGGAGTGCTCTGGCAGGAGAGAGGTTTTATGACTTCTCATGGAACCAAGATTCAGCATGGTCTCCTTATTCAAGCCCTGTTAGATGCCATACATTTACCGACATCTATTGCTATCATGAAGTGCAAAGCACATACGAAAGTCACAGACATTATTTCCCAAGGTAATGATCTAGCAGACCGCACAGCCAAGCTTACAGCACAGACTCCAGACATTCCAGTTAATCGGACACATACTCCAGATCTGATTACATGCATGACAGTTAAGGACCCTACACAAGATGTCATAGATATCCAGTTACATGCTACTCCCGATGAAATCAAGAAATGGTCTGTACAAGGAGGGGTCCAGACAGATCAAGGATGGTTAACGAAGGGTAGAGCCACATGGTTTCTCCCCGATTCTATGGTTCAAGTCATTATCAATACCGCACATAGTCCAGCACATTTAGGAGAAAAAGCTATGTTAGACAGTATCCAGAACATTTGGTTCAACAAGCATTTACGAGCTGCAGCCAAGCAGAAAGTCCGTACCTGTATGATATGTTGTCAGTTTAATCCAGGTAAAAGTGTCCCGGTGGAACAAGGTGGTTTCCAGCCCCCTGACCACCCTTTTGAGGTCCTCCAGATGGATTATATTCAGATGGAGCGATGTCGAGGTTTCAAGTATGTCCTTGTAGTAGTATGCGCTTTGTCCAGGTGGACAGAAGCATATCCAGTCCCAGATTACACAGCCGCGACCACTGCCAAACAGTTGGTTCGTGAATTTTTCCCTAGATACGGACTCCCTAGAGTCGTATATTCTGATAACGGTCAGCCATTCTCATCCGAACTCATGAAGCACGTTTCCCTGTTGTTAGGGTACCAGTGGAAGTTCCATTGTGTACGCCATCCAGAAGCAGCTGGACTAGTAGAAAGACATAATCAGACTCTGAAAATCCGTATAGCAAAAGTCTGTAAAGACAAAGGTGTAGACTGGTTAGTAGCTTTGCCAGTCGCTCTGTTTTACATGCGTATGGTCGCACATTCCAGATCAGGTCTGTCCCCGTATGAGGTCGTTTTCGGCCGCCCCCCTAACATGTGGGGTACTCCTAGACCCCGAAGTATTACCGATGTTTCATGTAATATGCTGACAGATTACCTAGCTTCCTTGATGTCTGCCCTCAACTCATGTCGTTCACAGGTTGCCGCCACATTTCCAGACAATACCGAGGTGGCACCGCACGAGATCGTTCCAGGGTCGTTGGTGATGATCCGCAACTTTGACAGATCAAGTCCGCTGGAACCACGTTGGAAAGAGCCACGTCAAGTCCTCTTGACCACCCGAACTGCCGTCAAGTTAGAAGGCAGGAAGGGGTGGGTCCACCTTTCTCATGTAAAACTTTTTAAAGGACCAAAGCCAGTCGTCAAAGACATTGCCAAGAACATTTCCCAGGATTCGAAGGATTGCCAGAACATCGTTTTAAAGGACTGTCCCGCACCAGACTTTGTTACAACCCCTCCCTTGTTAGAAAAAACTCCGCAACAGGAGTATAAGTTAAAGCTCAGGTCTAATAAGTCAGCCAGTTTGATTGTATAAGTCCTCCCCTAGGTGAAACGGTTAGACTGTTTCTGACATGTATAAAATAGACCCCCATAGTGAGAGAGTCAGTCGCAGTTCACTACAATGCATCGTTTTTCTGAGTTTCATATTATTTCTCAGCCTAATGATTTCCTGCACCAGCTACGCATTTTTTCTGTATTTACCAGTTCCTCATGTAAATATGTCTGCTAATGCTACAGTAGAGCACACGTTTAGTGATCTGCCTCCTCACGAATATTCATACCGCCTCGCCATGCGTAATAACACATTCATCCGTATGTTACATTATTCACACCAGACCAGCAATGCCACTAATTGTTGGGTGTGTGGTCGACTCCCCCCTTTCCAGACATCGAAGGGAGTTCTGCCACTCTTTCCTTATCCATTCTCACACAATGGTTCGTGTGGAGCATGGTCCACGTTAACGTCATCCTCAACAGATATGTCTTTTCTTAACAGTACATGTTTTCCAGACAAGCAAGGTTTTCCCCACAGAACAGGTTTAGATTTAGAAAATGAGGTATATAATTTAGGAAATTATTCGTCGAATTTCATGGTTCTGAATGTTCAGTCTGATAATACTCCAGACTTACCTGCTATTTCAGTACTACCAGTCAAAGGCGAATTATGTATCCGTAGTTATGGTTCTGTACATATAGGTCATAGTGAATGTACTACTGTTGTCAAGTATGGTGACAGTGGGAAATCTATTTTCAAAGCTTCACGTCATTCTTATTTTGTTTGTGGTCAAACTGCATATGTCCGTCTGCCCCTCGATTGGGAGGGAACCTGTTACATTGCCTTCCTACTGCCACCTGTTTTTCTAGCTCCACCTGATTATCATAGGAATTCTTTCTTAGTACACACTAGACCTAGAAGGGAGTCCCCAATTGTCGATCAAACTGAAACTGCTCTAGAACAGTATACAGATTTCAATAAAGGTTTCTTTTTCTTTATAGGACCTGTCCAGAATAGTAAACTAATCCGTAGGTTAACAAGAACCCTCGAAGCTGTAGTAAATGAGACTGCCTCTGCTCTAGGTAACTTAACCGAAGAGCAATCTGCTATGAGATTTGTCGTTTTACAGAATCGTCTCGTCCTTGACGTCATACTGGCCGATAGGGGCGGGGCCTGTAGAATTCTCGGATCCAGTTGTTGCATTTTTATTCCAAATAACGCGCCGTCTGTTTATTCAGCTATAACCAGACTTCATAAAATTGCCCATCTGTTACATCAAGATCCAGGCACCTGGACATGGTCCGGTTGGTTCTGGAATATCATTTCCGCATGGGGATGGAAAGTCCTGCCCTTCCTAGGTATTGCAGTAGCGATCATATTTAGCTGCTGCCTCTGTATACAATGTGGCCCTGCGATTTGCAGCATGTGTGCTACCTCTTGTATTCCTAGTCCCAAGCCCCGTTCTAAATCCCGTTCCAAGACAATTCGAGACGAGCAAATGGTACTGTATGAAATGATAGACGGTATCATGAATATTGATGTTTCCTGATGTAAACGTAGTGACAAGGAGGGAATGTGGAAAAGTAAATTTTGCCATGTTCTGTGTCCCTACGCCTCATCCATCATATGTTATGTATGCATGACCAATATGCATATGTTATTCCCCATTTCTGATTAAAGACGCAATTACAGTTGTGTCCACCTCTGGTATGCTATTTCCCAGTCCCCGTGAATACTACGAATATCAGGCCTATGTAAGTAATGTTGCCACGTTTCTCAGTGTGCACGTTATTCAATTATAAAGTCCCCGTTTCTAGGCCTCAAAAGGGCCCGGACCACAGATTCAGCTCCTGTCTCCTGAAAGCCTCGCTGAGGAGCGATACAGCCCCCACCTGTATCCTCGACCTTTCACTTACTTCCTGCCTCGCAGTGCCCGGTGCAGCCCGGCTCTGCCTCTGAGTCTGCCAAAAGTATGTTATAGTTCCTGCTATCAGTTCAGTCCTCCTCTTCTGCATTCCTAAGCTACTGAACTGCATCAATAGTTTCCGTCATTGTCTAGCCTTCTCGGCTCCACGTTAGAGAAATACTGTATTTAATGGTCATTTAATATTCTTCACGTACTACATGTAGAATAATGCATGGTCCAGTCTTAGAATCAGGTTAGCTTTTCCCCTCATGACTTCTAGTTTATATCAACATGTTCCCTAAACATTAGATACCAGATAGGATTAGGTACATGTCGCTCCGACCCTCCAGACTCTAGTCTCTGCTCCTAGCACAGAGTTCGTAGCCCCCAACTTCTCCTAGTAACACGTCATTGCCAGTTTTCGCGCACCATTAGGTTAGAGGTCCCGGCTCCTTAGGTAGCCCCCTCCTATGTTTCCGCCCATTCATGACATATTCTGTTACGTTTGCATCACATGTCTATGTAAACTCCCAGTTACACCCACTTTTACTGTTATCTCTCGCGACTGTTACACGTCACGCCTTCTATTCCACCCACTGTTACGCCTACTGCAATGTAATGCTATGTGTTTGCGCTATGTATATATATATATCAATGTTATGTTATTGAATGTTAGCGCGCTCATCCCAGACCAAGCCCCAGCAGCTGCTGGGCATCTTTTTCCCCTACTGGGTCCCAGTTGTCCTGCTGGGCCCTGTCGTTCTGCTCATCCTATGCAGGTTGTCCTGATCCTGTCCTTATGCTGTAATAAACCTGCAGAAACTCCTACTACCTCGAATCTTGACTCTTATTTATTGAGCTATCTGTTATTTATTCATTCATGCACTCAAAAATAGGGTATTATTTATTTATTTACCACAGTCTGGATACCTCCCCAGACCTTGGCATGCTTCCCCCCCCTACCGTGGCTATGGAGGAGGGAGCGTCATATGCTGTGGTGTTGCGTAGGGTGGATGAGGCCTTGGGCATGGAACTTCCTACAGTGGCAGTCAGGACAAAATACCTGACAGAGGTGCTTCAACCAGCTGCGGCCTCTTCAG
Organism: Lissotriton helveticus; assembly: GCF_964261635.1. NCBI lineage: Eukaryota > Metazoa > Chordata > Amphibia > Caudata > Salamandridae > Lissotriton > Lissotriton helveticus. Next base: position 1,151,190,071 of record NC_136067.1, on the reverse strand, counting down.
TACCCCTTCTGCCTTTCAATGAAGCCCTCACTCACGTCCTTCTGGGCACTTGGTCAAAGCCAGCTGACCAAGTGGACAGTATGATTGCCCAATGCCACCGCCCGGCCGACCACTTTTCCACTCCCAACACCTGACCCCTGAGAGCTTGGCGGTCCTAGCCTCGTCCTCTAAGGGCGCATTTCCTACTGCTCCACCAGACAGGGAATCCAAGAATCTGGACCATCTTGGGAACAAGATGTGAGAAGTTAGCCTGGCATATGATGTCCACTATTCTAGTGGGCACCTTGCACCAGTCTAAACGACCCTTATTGATGGCGGTTGTAAAGTCAACCTTATAGACAAGCTATCCTAGTGGTAGCATGGACCAGCAGTCTTAGGCTAAAACTTCAGAGAGCTTGTGAAGCCAGTTGTTTTACCATATATAATCCCTTGAATACCAAATGAAAGGACACCACACAAGGTATATATCAAATATATATGTATTTTTTTCTAACACAACCCCTCTGAACTCTTTATGATGTCAGAGATCGAAATACATTACAAGTTACTCATTTAGCATACTTTAAGTTGCACAAATACAATTCTGCCCTAGGGGCCTCACGAACCATATACTAAGTAAGTGGTATAAGAACCACTTCAGGAATAGTGAATAGGCCTAGGGCCTAGGGAATCGCTGGTGCTACACTACAGAACCAAAGTTTAGGAGGCCCACGGGAGACGCATGCAGTATGGGAACACAGGCGCTGGTTCCCATTGACTTACAATGGAGAACGAAGGAGTCACAAAGTTACTGATTAAGGGCACTTCCGGGTGGACTACGACAAAACCCCTTTAAACTAGGACACTTGGATAGTCAATACCCACGGGAGCACCGGAGTACTCGAGTTACCTCACCCAGGGAAGCCGGGTGCATAGGTGTCTTTTCGTGTCGGGTTTCGTCGATGCTTTCAATGGAGGCCTGCAAAAGAAGTGCTGCAGGCGGCCGAAGAAAGAGTGTCCGGGTGGTTCCCAGGGCGAATCGAAGAACTGAAGAACCTGAAAGCAGAGGGGACAGAGTCTGGGTCACTTGCCAGTGACCAGGAAGGAACCAGGATGAAACCAGGTGATGTCGCGATGCAAACAGGTGAAGAGGTGAAGCTTGTCTCTGCAGCCACGAGGACCAGGAGGCGTCGACGACGACCAGGAGCTGGATTCGAGCTGTCCCATGAAGGATCTAGTTGACTGTGGTGTCGGTATCCGGATTGGTCCCAACAAGCCTTGGTAACCGCAACCCACGCAGGAAGTGAAGATTCGCTTCAGGTCAGACCAGCAAGTTCTGAGGAGCTTCCCTTATGGAGGGAAGCTGGAGCAAGCCTGGAGCAACCAGGAAAGCAAGAAGATTTCGAAGGTTCGCCTTCAGGGGGCTCACTAGCCAACGGGCTAGCAACTGGGAAGACGCGTTGAGCTGAAATGCAGTAGCAGGCCCCACGCAGCACTCACGGAGTGGGGGAGGGCTGAGCTTCAGTGCAAATGGCGCTCGGGTCTGGGGCTTCTCTTACCCCAATGCACAACTGCGAGGGTGCCTCGGTCGTTGCAGTAGTAGAAAAGTGCAGGATGTCCAGGGAGTCTGGTCCCACGTCTCTCGTGTCCTCCACGGGTCTCAGCTTTGCTGTGGATGTGGGTCGGAGTCCAAGAAGTCTGGAAGTCCAGTCCTGAGTAGCTGAGTCTTCGGGTTCCGTCGGGGGCATCGACAAAGCAAACCGGCAAGTTACTGGTGGTGCCTGTTTGAACAGGGTGGTCACTCCTTGACCACAAGGGAGATATCTTCAGTCTTTCTTCTAGTCCGCATAGAATGTCGAAGTCCAAGTGTTCCGTTTCGTAGTTTTGTTCCAGGATAATCTAATGTCTCTAGACACAGCTCCTATCTTTATACTAAACTAAGGGGCTGGATTACCTGCTAGGTCCCTCCTATGGGTGGACCTGGGGAATACCCAATCAGGTATGTACCTAAAGTACATGGAGTCCATTTTATAGAGAAAGCAGATAGCCTGGGGCCCTCAATAGCAGGATCCCAGGCCAACTAAGTTGAAAACCAGCAAAACACCAGGCAAAAAGTTTGGGGTAAACATATAGTCCGATATCCACCTTCTTACACAAGATGTTTTCTTCCACCAGCTTAACGCTGAGGTCTGTGAATACCGCATGCCTCTTGGGCCGTTATACCCACACAGTGTGGGACACGGTTGCGCAAGTGCTGCCACAGTGCCCGGAGGAGGTCAGGCTGTTCTCACCCACGCAGTGGCAGAGGGTCGAGATGCAGTCAAATTAACAATCAGAAGTGTGCTGGATAACGCCAACTGACTGGGCAGAACGGTTTCCACTTCAGTAGCCATGAGATGCTACTCCTGGTTGAGGACGTCTGGTTTCTCTGGGGATGTCCAATCCACCTTAATGGACATGCCCTTCGATTGCCGTCACATTTTCGGTGACAAGGCGGACTCAGCGCTTGAGCGCTTTAAGTATTCGAGGGCTACGGACAGATCCTTGGGCCGTGCGGCAACCTCTAATCCCACGCAGTCTGTTTATGTTTATGTTTAGGAAATTTGTATTGCGCACAAATACCCTGGGGTGTCTCGGCGCATGAGGACTGTAATCCAGACAAGAAGTGCTAGTGAGACTCACTGATTGAATAGCCAGTTTATATAGCCACTGATTGAATAGCCACTGATTGAATAGTCTGCCTTTCGCCCCTTTCGTGGCTATGGAAGGGGTACCCCACCAGGTTCGGCCCAGTCTAGCCACTGGTTCACGCAAGCTGCCCAGCCTGTGCAAGGCAGCAGAAGTGGATCCTAGCAACGCCGGTCTGGGGGGCAGCAGGCTAGCCAGTCCACCCACAACCCCCCCTGCAGCAGCTTCCAAACCCTTGTAGTCAGACCTTTCAGGGCCACCAGAGGCCAGCGGGCAGCAGGATTCACCATCATCTCCCCCAATGGCACACCATCATGTCGAACAAGTGGGCTTTGCAGTTAGTCCGAAGGGGCTACTCCCTCCCCTTTGAGACTACCCCTCCCTCCATGCCACTGTCTGTCCATCGCATATCAGAGGATCATTTGGCCCTTCTCCACGAGGAAGTTGCAGCTCTCTTGGCCAAGGGAGCCATCAAAAGGGTCCCTGTGCCAGAAGTAGGCTGTGGTTGCCACTCCCAGTATTTTCTGGTACCCATGAAGGACAAAGGCCTGCGTCCTGTCCTAGACCTCAGGGCCCTAAACCACTTCCTCCGGAACGAGAAGTTCAAGATGCTCACGTTGGCTCAGTTCCTGTCTGCCCTCGACCCCGGAGACTGGATGGTAGGGTTGGACTTGCAGGATGCCAATTTTCATATTTGTATCCTGCCGGCCCACAGGTTTTACCTACGGTTCATGGTGGGCCACAAGCATTTTCAGTTCACTGTGCTCCCCTTTGACCTTACCTCGGGTGTACACAAAAGTGATGGCGGTGGTCGCAGCTCATCTGCATAGATCAGTACTTCCAGTCTTCCCCTATCTCGACCACTGGCTGTTGGAGACGAGCTCGCCCCAAGCTGTTGTCTCCCACCTGCAGACTACGGTGGACCTTCTGTATTCGCTGGCGTTCACTATCAACATGCTCAAATCACAACTGCATCCCTATCAGAAGCTCCTTTTCATCGGAGCGATTCTGGATATGGCGCAGTTCGGGTTTATCCTTCCGAACTGCGAGTCCAGGATATTGGGGCTATGATACTGATTTATTTAAAGAGTTTTATATAGCGCTGGCTAGACCCATAGGTATCAGAGCGCTTTACATAAGGTCAGAAAAGTTAAAACAATAATAACAATTTTACGTTACATCAAAAAATATGAGACATTAACGGGAGAGAAGGAGAGATCTGTAGAGAGGTAAGGGGGAGGGGGAGAGGGGGAGTGAGAGGGAGAGGACAGGGGGAGGAAGGAATAAGAGACAGAGGTAAAGCCAGCCCAAAGAGCGAATAGGTAGGTGACGGCCAGTGAGGTAGGCCGAGGCCAGTTTCACCTAAAGCTCTCAAGGAAGCACCAAGGGGTATCGGTCAGACAGGTGGATAGAAAGTAGAACAAAGCAAAAGCAGAACGGCATGAATACAATGAGGGGGAAGGTGGGCGAGAAGGGGAGAAACTGTGCACTATCCTGGACTTTTTGAAATCCTTTAGCCAACAGGGATCAGGCAATTCCCCATTCGACAGAAGCCAGGTTACTGAGCTGTGGTAACAAGCAAGGGTCAATTAGATCTTATTTTTACATGCATCCCAGGCCAAATTACTCCAGTAAGCAGTGGATAGTTTGTAGTTGGGCACAGACAACATCCAGCTTGTCTTAAGGTTACCTTGCCTTCAGTCAGCCTCAACATCATTGAGGACTCAGAACATGTCCATTGCAAGTATGCAGATGTCTTGCAATTTCCTGAAGCTAAATCCACAAAAACAGACTCACTCGCCACTACTGATGGGGTCTTCTGGCCACTGCAAAATTCTAGAACTCTACACCCTCCACTTTGAGAGTGAGGCTGCTCTCAGGACTAATTAAAAAAATAAAACTTAAGGAGCGAGGCTGCTGTGCTTCATGGCCTGCATCCTGTTGGTGAATCATGCCTGGTGGCATATGCGGGCACTTCAATGAGACCTTAAGTTCCAGTGGGTGCAGCATCAGGGCAATCTTTCCGACGTTGTCCACATCTGCATGTCAATTGCAGTGGTGGTTAACGAACCAAGATTGGGTCAGCTGCTGATCCCTCTCCTTTCCCCAATCAGAACCAACAGTGGTGACTGATGCGTCACTCTTGGAATGGAGCGGACACTTGGGAGTGGCAGAGATCAGAGTACTCTGGCAGAGCCCGGCCTCTGTATCCACCAGTTGGAGCTCTGAGCGATTCGTCTCGCTCTGAAGGCAATCCTTCCCTCTATCAAAGAAAGTGTAGTGCAGGTGTTCACAGACAACACCACCACCATGTGGTACTGAAACAAACATGGCGGGTATGATTGTGGACCCTATATCAAGAGGCTCTTCTCCTTTGGACATGGCTGGAACATTAGGGCATGTCCCTTGTGGTTCAACACCTGGCAGGTTCGCTGAATGCTAGGTCGGACGAGTTCAGCCGTCGGTGCGTGATGGATCACAAATGGCGCCTTCACTCGGAGGTGGTGCAAGGTCTCTATCAGCAGTGGGGAGAGCCTTGGTTAGATCTGTTCGCCACCGAAGAGAATGCACAATGTCAGCAGTTCTGCGCACTGGAATTTCCAAGATGGCACTCGCTCGGCGATGCCTTTTGTCGCAAGTGGACTTGCCGCCTCCTGTAGGCCTTTCCGCCTTTGCCATTTCTTGCCCGAGTGCTGAAGAAGATCAAGTGCGACTGGGCCCAAGTCATTATTTTGGCCCCGAACTGGGCAAGAAGAGTCTGGTACACTGAGCTCTTGAGCATAGCCATCGATCCTCCCATCAGATTGCCTCTTCTGGAGGATCTTCTGTCGCAGTAGCAGGGGACGTTCCTCCCCCCGAACCTGTCCAGCTTCCACCTACTTGCATGGAGGTTGAGCGGCAGGAGTTAACAGCTTTTGATCTTCCGCCTGAAGTCTGTAATGTCATCTTGGCAGCCAGGTGTCCCTCCACCAAGTCGGTATACGCCTGTAGATGGAACAAGTTTGTGGCATGGTGCACAGCAAAGGCTGTGGATCCCCTTTCTTCCCCCCCCTTTCGGAGGTACCCGTGTTCATCATTACTCTTTAGCCCAGCAGGGCTCTGCTCTGGGCACTCTTAAAGGGTACCTTTCGGCCATATCTGCCTTTATTCCCCTTCCTGATCAGCCTTCTCTTTTCAAGTCCCCTATTGTAAACACATTTCTGAAGGGCATTACTCATCTCTTTCCTCCTTCTCCTTCCATAATGCCTCAGTGGGACTTAAATCTTGTCTTTATTCCTTGTTTGTGCTCCCTCCAGGCCTTTACCTACCTGCAAACTAACTTCTAGGGATAGGGACTCCCTTCCAGGGCCCTAGTTATGTGCACCTCTTGCATGGCTCTGCGCTTCTTGCATGGAAAGTCATGTCAGAACTGATGTGAGCTTGCAGGGGCAACGTTTAAGTAGACACCGCAACATCATTTTGGCGACCACGATGCCAACGACAGACGTGTAGTTAACCAACGCCACCTAACGACTCGCAGGGGTACTGTTAAAGAAAAAATCTCCAGATCCAGTCTGACGCCTGGGGGTAATTCAAAAGGTAAAGAATCTATAACTACATATGTTTCTTACAGATACATCGTTAACGAAGGTAAGTAACTTGTTCTTTAACTATTGTGCTCTGGTATGCAGTGTACATGCCACAACAGTAAGAAAATGCCTAACACAAATATGGCTAGCATAGCAATTAGTCCGTAAATCATAATTGGAGCTTTCATTATGTACTACCGTATTACCTAACCTCCCTTCTCTTCTACAGAAGCAAAAGTATTACATATCAGACGATCTCTAGATGTAAGCAGCAGACACTGTACCTCAGTATACAAGGATGAAAGTTCTACATCTGAGACGCTTGTCACGATCTTTTCCCTGAACAGGTCCCTCTCCAAGTGTGTGTTACCTATCTGTGCATACCTCTATGAGAACAGTACGTGTTCCCAAACAACATCTGCATTTGCGTGTTTTATCTAGGTGCAAGGGCCTGACCAGAACAGAATAACAGGGAGCATTGTTGTTTGACCTTGTCTACATGTTCAGACTAACTCCCAGGTGGAGAACAGAGGGCAAAACAACAGCTTTTTTTGTGTGAAAGTACACTGTGGCATAAAACAAAAATGTGTGCAAAGCAGAGGACAGTCGGCAACATGCTCATGCTAACATAGAGAAAACAACAATGGGCCTGCATAGGACTTATGACACCCTCCCCTTGGTCAGGACAGTAGCACTGAATGGCAGCAGAAATAAAATGATAAGCAGAACTAAGGTGCATAAGCAATTGCAGAACAAGAGTGTCTCTAAAAATTGGTGCACAAAAATATATACAATTACAGTGCATTGCTGGGACCTAAGACGTAGGATGCCAGGTGGAATGACATCAATTCCAGTAACTCCTCCGAACCTTCCAAATTAGCAATAACTGCCATCCAATTGAGAAGGGCAAAAGAGAAAACATGCTCCTCGTTTCCAGTTGTAGACAGAACCATCTACGGCGAACCAGTGTGAACTTGATCAAACTGAGATCCATGAGCTGCTGCACACTTGCACAGGGACTACCTCCAGCCAGTGGCCCCAACGCTGGGTTGTGTACAAGCTGCATACCCAAGGAACAGTTCTGGTTATGGGTCAGTAAGGGACCCATCAAGAGTTCAAAATCCATGGCAGGGTGAGATGGGGTGGCCAGGCAGACATCCAGGACCCATTGGAAGGGGCACCGGATTTAATGGGACACTGGTTGCACACAGGTAAAATAAGCATAGCGGAAGGTCAGGCAAATCTTGGCATCTGGAGCAGCCAGAAGTACCATTCTAAAAAATTATAGCATTCGCACACGGTACAGCTGCAGAGATGCCTGTCTGGGCAGGGCCACAGACGGAGAAGCCATTGCGTAAGAAAAGGAACAGCACGACGACACCACAGATCAAAAGGGGCAGCAGCAGGAACCCACCAAATACGCTGGTAAAAATGGAATGTATAAAAGCTGGAATAGTTTGAAAAGAAGTCACAAAGCCAGAGCACAGGAATTTAAAAAAGTGTGCTAGACCCGTGATACCAGCCGCATTACATATTTGATGTATCAGTTCTCTGAAATGCAGGGGGAGATTTGTGTTTAGCAATGTTTGTATTTCATTCGACATTCTTGGCACCTTCAATTTGAAGGTCTCGCAAGCTGAAGTGGGAGCTACTTCTTGGTGGAATAATAGCTCTTTGAATCTGCTTAGTTTATTGAAATCTGTTTTCAAAGTTGGAATGGAAGGCCACAATGAGCTATCTACACTCCCATGTTGGGGGTGGGGGAGGGGGGAGACGGAACGTTGTTGCAAAAAGTAACTAACTGGAAAACAGACACTACACATGGGATTTGCGTCATGAATATTAAGAACAAGATAACTGCTGTTTGAAAGCAATGTAAGGGTGGGAATAATTGCAGGAACTGGAGTACCTTCCTAATAACAAGCCAGATTAGTGGCAGAAACCTTAGATGCGCCATGGATTTTTACTTGACAAACAAGGGAATGGGCAGCAGTTGAATCACACATTTCTCCAGTATTGAAAAACTTCTCTCTCAGTCCTTTGACACCAATATGTAGAAGGCAGTGACTGTAACTCATAAATGTAATTGCTCCCAAGTGGTTCATATCTACCTATAGGGTAGTGTTTCATGCAGGCAGTAAATTGAAACATCGATATAGGCAATGAAATGACCTCATGTATCAACCAAACTGCTGAATTAGTCTCTGCTATAGTGAAGGGTAGCTGGTCAAGTTTTTCTATATGAAGCATGGATAACTCGCATCTTTAATAGCCATGGTAGGAAAGTAGGATCTGCTTTTATGGTTACTCCTTCTTTTTGCCTGATGCTATGCTGTTTCTGACTAGGATCCTGAAAACTGGGACCCTAGTCTCTGCTTTCTCCCTTAAATTGACTGTGATGAATACTTGGCTACATCCCAGATTGGCTACTGGTGTACCATTCTAAGTACTTAGTATATGGTACAGAGGTACCCAAGGCATAGCTATACCAAGGGTTTTCAATGGGCAGCAGCATGTATTATGCCACCCATGAGAGACCACTCAAATTGTGTCCACAAGCCTGCCATTGCAGCCGGTGTTAGCTGGTGCCAGCATCACTTATGACAGATGTAGGTTTCCCTATATCTGAGGTCACTGCACTTAAAACCTGTAAGTCACCCCTAAGACAGGCCTTTCAATCCTGAAGGCAGGGTGCTCGGTTCTAAGTGTGAGTGTGCCTCTGCATGAGTAGAACACCCCTAAAATCTTTTTTTTGTTTTTTATTTTTTTATTAACTATAAATCAATTGCGGTACATACCTTGCATAGGCAGATATATAATAATACATTTTGTACAGGAACATGATATACATGACAGTTTCCATAATAGTATAGTGGATATAAGCCTGTATTGAGTTGCTCACATTCATTAACTGTTTATTATGTTTCTAACTGCATCAATCAAAATTGAGACTTTATACTTCCAGAATTCCTATGTCTCATTCGTTCTCGGTCTTCGCACATTCAGTGCGCAGTAATGTGTCTATGCGTTGCTCCTAATGTCTACTGGGTGTGCAAGGAGATATGTTTTGAGGGGGTGTCGTATGTCTCTGGGACGTGAAGTTAATGGGAGCAGTTCAGCATAAGGAAGTGTTTGGTCCTGCCAGAATATCATGTCCCTGATCCAATCCTTGAACTTGGGAGCCCTGCCTCATCCCCATCTACATGCTACCCTTCGTTTGACTAATTAGAGCACTAAATATACGAAGCGCCGGTATCCAACCTCAATATTCTGTGAGGTTGAAGTCATCTGTCCTATTGCTAAAAACACCTGCCGCCAATATTCCTTAATGCTGTTGCAATTCCAGGCCAGATGTAGAAAATCTGCCCCCTCTATCCCGCATTGCTTATTGTCTTGCAGTTTATATTTATACATTTTAGCAGGAGTTTAATAAGTACGGTGCAGAAATGTATAATGTGTAATGCGCAGGCGACTGCTGCATGGTACTTGTTCTGTCTGTGTACAGCAATTGGGCCACTGTTTGTCCGTTATTTCCTGCCCAATGTCCGTTGCCCATTTTTGCCTTGCTCTGCAATGTTCTAGGACCTGATTGATATATATGCTATGATATAGTGTAGACACTATGTGTGTAGCCATTTTGCATCGCAATATCATATGTAGTGGGGCTAGGGTTTGCGGTTCTTGTGGATATGAGGGTGTATATTCTTTAATACCTTGTCTCAGTCTAACATATAAGAAGATGTCCATAGGAGAGGGTTGTCTGTAGGAACTGGGGTCACCAATCCCACAGGGGGTAGCTTGGCGCGAGCAGGTAGGCACCCGAAAGCTTAGGTGTAAGGGACCATACACCACACACACCCACTGAGCCAGGAAACGCACACAATAATGGACACCAAACCAGCGGGTCTGTTAGAATTAGTACTTTTATCTAAGATAAAAATCACGACTGGCAAATCATTCAGGGTAATCCAGGAGTAGCTTCAGCATTAACTCATTAAGCATTTCATTAAAGGAGCAAGGGGAGCAATTCAGGGAATAACTGTAGGCATTCCTCCAACATATCAGTAGGCAGAAGTATAAAACACTGGTGCAGGAGGAGCCGGCAACATTTCATTATAAACATCTGCAATTTTACCTTGTAGGAAGTAATCAACATTTCATTATAAACCTCTGCAATTTTACCTTGTAGGAAGTAATCAACATTTCATTATAAACCTCTGCAATATTACATTGTAGGGAGTAGTCAACATTTCACTATAATCATCTGCAAAACCTTTCCTGTAGAACGCAGACTCCTGTAATAGTACTGGCCCCGTTCAGGGCCTAGCAGGCCTGCAGTCACTTCTCCCCCTCCCTTTAGCACTGGGGGGGGGCCTTCTCAGAGTCAAACAGGGCCCAACTACCACTTTCCCCGGGAGAGGGGCGGTCTCCGCTTCTAGGGGGCCCCGCGCTTCCTCCGCGCCTTCCGCCCTCCTGCCCAGGGGGTTACCTTGATTTCTTCGGCTCCTCGGGGAGCCCTTGCAGCGGTGTCAGCAGGCAGGTGCTTGGGGGCTGATGGAGGGTGTAACGCCACTCCGGGGGCTTATGATGGCTGGTGGGGGCTCTCGTGCTCCTCCCGAGCCCCCGTGCAGGTTCCTCTCCTGGTCCAGGGCCTCCAGAGGCTTCTCGGCCCAGGACCAATCACAGGCAGCAACGAGGAGGCGCGCCCGCGGCCGCCAATAGCAGCGCGGCCTGCGGTGGGGGGGTCTGCCTCACTTCTAGCAGCCGGCAGTAGAGGCGGGGGCGCAGCCGATGACACGGCCGGCGTCGCCCGTCACGTGATGGGGGTGCCCTACCTCACTGGGCCCAGCGCGACCTGTGCCAAGATCGCGGCGGCCTCCTCAAGGCTTCCGGGGGCCGCCACGGGTTTGGGCCCCCAGGCGCGCTTGGAGATAGCGCCTCCTCGGGATTTCAGATCGGCTTCTCGGGCCGGGCGCGGCCCACGGCAGCACTGCGGCGGCCATCTCCTGACACAGGGGGCCGCCGAGGGGGGCAGTGAAGGCGGCGCCGGCGCCACCCAGAGCGCCGGGCCGCGACGAGGAAGATAAGGCCCCGAGGGCTCCCGGGCTACAGCGGTGAGTTCTGCAGCGCTCTCGGTCTTCACAGCGCCCCACGGCAGATACAGCGCTTTCTAGGGCACAGGGCTTGCAGCCCACACAGCGTTTGGAGGGCCAGCAGTCACGGGGCACAGTGCTCAAATGCGCCACAGCAGTTCTTGGGACCCCAGCGCTAGGAAAGGAGAGCGCTTGAAAGGCAGCTCAGTTCAGTTCAGTTTTAGGCAGTCCAGGATCTCACAGGGGGCACAGGCTGAGCAGGGGAGTGCGTGATGGGACAGCGCCAGTACCTGGTTGATCCCCAGTAGTCCTGTGTGCAGTTAAGTGTTCTTCTTTGCGCTTGTTGGTTACTGCGCCCTTGGTAGGTAATTTCTTCAAGGGGGGGGTTGAGCTGGTGGCTGAGGACAGATTGGACTCTGTAGGTCACTGCAGGGAGTCCCTGGGTTCCCCCCTCGCCGGGCCAGATCAGTGGGCTAGGTCAGAGTCCCTCACTCAACTTGGAAGGCAGCACCTAAGCCCTGTCACTCCCAGTGGTATAGGTTCCCGCCTAGGCCCTACCGCCTAAGTCTCCTGCGTAGCTTCCCCCAGGTCAGTGATGCCCCAACTAACTCAAAGATTTCCCTCCTTTCCTTAAGTATACCCAGGTCAGGTGTAGGGAGTTCTCGTCACTAAGGCGGAAAAACCGGGAGAGACCGTCAGCATTGGCGTGGTCAACTCCGGGCCGATGTGCCACCCGAAAGTCCATCCCCTGTAGGGAAATGGACCACCTTAGCAACTTTGGGTTTTCGCCCCTCATTTGCATGAGCCAGCGAAGGGGTCGGTGGTCCGTCTGAATCAGGAAGTGAGAACCAAAGAGGTATGGCCTCAACTTCTTCAGGGCCCAGACCACAGCGAAGGCTTCTCGCTCGATGGTACTCCACCGTTGTTCCCTGGGGAGGAGCCTTCTGGAAATAAAGTTATTATGAGAACAACAACGGTCCCATGCAACAACAATCAGGTTTGTAGATAAATACAGACACAATGGAATCTGTATTAAAGTGACTTGTCCAGCCGGACAGTGGTCAAAATATTTTAATGGTTTCAGCAAGATAAATAGAGAATATCCTTCGACAGTCTCACGTCGTGGGGTACAAGCCTGTACCTCATTTAAACACAAACACTTTAGTACATTCAAAGTGAACAGAAAGGGCTTTTAGGCAAAAAAGCTGAGTTGTTCTTTAAATCACAATATGAACAAATATTTTCAAAATGCGCCATTACAATAACATAGTACACAATATACACACTGTATAAGGCACACAATTTGGTCGACGGCGTTTCGATCCCACTTTTTAAATCAAAGGGATCATCAGGACATTTTAATAAGTGCCTATTAATTCAAGCCTCTAGAACCTAAAAGGAATTTGGAGAAAGAAAGCTTTAGGACTTTGTGAACATTGTAGATATAACAACGTGACGTTGGGTGCAGGGGTGTCAACTATACGGAGCCAAGGGCATGCTCTGGTGACGAGCTCGCGGTGCACGCAAGGCAGAGAACTGGGGAGAGACATGGAGAGGATCAACAAGTAAATGTGACTATATGTGAATCACTGCCGTGATTGCGATAAGGTGGATAAAAAGTAAGTTCCCAGTGAACGGGGAACTAACGTGAATTTAGCCTATCAGGTACAAAGAACCGAATGACAATATTTTGTAGTTTGCGATGGTCGGGACAATTTTAAAAGGTCGAGACAATTTTAAAAGTCAGTGCCCAGTGAGCGGGAAACTAACGAGAAGTCCGAGGTGGTAAACGAGTGAGGGTTTTAAAGTTCGGCGCAGTGGAAAGAAAAAGGCGGCGCAGTGAAATAAAAGGCTCACCAAACATAATCCAGGGCAGGGGGTCAGGGTAGTAAGGTCGCCGAAATCGGGACCGGTCAGGCTAGGTTGGAAATGATTGCTGGGGGTACCTGGGAGGAGATAGGAAGGAAAAGAATCGGGGTTAGGGGAAGTTCCCGGGTAAAAGACACGCGGAAACCCAGGCGGACGGGAGAAGGCTTACCGGATCAGTCGGTATCACGTCAAACTCGACAATGCGATCTGTAATGGGCTGGTGATGGGGCAACAGCCAGGCGCACTCTTATTGGTCTAGGGGGACGCTGTGGAAAATGAAGAGGACTCAAGGACCCAGTGCATGCTTGGGAGTTTGGCGGCCATATTGGAAGGGGGAAGTAAACCAAGAATTGGAGGGTGAAAGTGACAATTGTGCTCGTGAGTGACATTACGGTGAACCAGGATCATCAACCTAAGAATTACAGTTAATATCCACTATGGTACATTACAATTTGGTTACAGGCTGAGTGAAAAAGCAGAGTGAAAAAGCAACGCAGTCATGGGTCAGACCAGATTGGTCCAATCTTCCTGAAGGTTAAGTCCGGTGTTTAAACTGTCCGTTCTCAGTATCCACTTTAATTCCTCTTTGTTGAGTAGTCTTGTGAGGTCACACATTTCACTGAGAAAGGGCACAATGAGAATGATGTCCGCTGGACAGTGATCAATCAGGTCATACTTCCACCCAGAGGAGGTGACCTCACAAGACTACTCAACAAAGAGGAATTAAAGTGGATACTGAGAACGGACAGTTTAAACACCGGACTTAACCTTCAGGAAGATTGGACCAATCTGGTCTGACCCATGACTGCGTTGCTTTTTCACTCTGCTTTTTCACTCAGCCTGTAACCAAATTGTAATGTACCATAGTGGATATTAACTGTAATTCTTAGGTTGATGATCCTGGTTCACCGTAATGTCACTCACGAGCACAATTGTCACTTTCACCCTCCAATTCTTGGTTTACTTCCCCCTTCCAATATGGCCGGCAAACTCCCAAGCATGCACTGGGTCCTTGAGTCCTCTTCACTTTCCACAGCGTCCCCCTAGACCAATAAGAGTGCGCCTGGCTGTTGCCCCATCACCAGCCCATTACAGATCGCATTGTCGAGTTTGACGTGATACCGACTGATCCGGTAAGCCTTCTCCCATCCGCCTGGGTTTCCGCGTGTCTTTTACCCGGGAACTTCCCCTAACCCCGATTCTTTTCCTTCCTATCTCCTCCCAGGTACCCCCAGCAATCATTTCCAACCTAGCCTGACCGGTCCCGATTTCGGCGACCTTACTACCCTGACCCCCTGCCCTGGATTATGTTTGGTGAGCCTTTTATTTCACTGCGCCGCCTTTTTCTTCCCACTGCGCCGAACTTTAAAACCCTCACTCGTTTACCACCTCGGACTTCTCGTTAGTTCCCCGCTCACTGGGCACTGACTTTTAAAATTGTCTCGACCTTTTAAAATTGTCCTGACCATTGCAAACTACAAAATATTGTCATTCGGTTCTTTGTACCTGATAGGCTAAATTCACGTTAGTTCCCCGTTCACTGGGAACTTACTTTTTATCCACCTTATCGCAATCACGGCAGTGATTCACATATAGTCACATTTACTTGTCGATCCTCTCCATGTCTCTCCCCAGTCCTCTGCCTTGCGTGCACCGCAAGCTCGTCACCAGAGCATGCCCTTGGCTCCGTATAGTTGACACCCCTGCACCCAACGTCACGTTATTATATCTACAATGTTCACAAAGTCCTAAAGCTTTCTTTCTCCAAATTCCTTTTAGGTTCTAGAGGCTTGAATTATTAGGCACTTATTAAAATGTCCTGATGATGATCCCTTTGATTTAAAAAGTGGGATCGAAACGCCGTCGACCAAATTGTGTGCCTTATACAGTGTGTATATTGTGTACTATATTGTTGTAATGGCGCATTTTGAAAATATTTGTTCATATTGTGATTTAAAGAACAACTCAGCTTTTTTGCCTAAAAGCCCTTTCTGTTCACTTTGAATGTACTAAAGTGTTTGTGTTTAAATGAGGTACAGGCTTGTACCCCACGACGTGAGACTGTCGAAGGATATTCTCTATTTATCTTGCTGAAACCATTAAAATATGTTGACCACTGTCCGGCTGGACAAGTCACTTTAATACAGATTCCATTGTGTCTGTATTTATCTACAAACCCGAATTGTTGTTGCATGGGACCGTTGTTGTTCTCATAATAATTGCTCCCCGAGGTCCTGTGCTGACTATATTGGGGTCCCTTGTTGATTTAAAATATTCTGGAAATAAAGGCCACAGGTTGGTCTTGGCCATCGTTGTTCAGTTGCGAGAGCACAGCTCCTATGCCATGATCAGAGGCGTTCGTCTGCACAATAAATTCTTTTGAAAAGTCAGGTTTTGCAAGTACCGGAGCGGTGCACATCGAGTGCTTCAATGTCTCGAATGCCTCTTGGCAAGCAGCCGTTCAGATGACTTTTCGGGGCTGCTTTTTGGACGTCCGCTCCGTCAGGGGAGCTACGATGGTACCATACCCCTTGACAAACCGGCGATAGTATCCAGTGAGGCCGAGGAAAGCTCGGACCTCAGTCTGGGTCTTGGGGGGTTCCCAGGCCATGATGGTCTCAATTTTGGCTCGGAGGGGTTGCACCTTACCCCCGCCCACCAGGTGCCCCAGGTACACGACACATCCCTGACCGATCTGGCACTTGCTAGCCTTGATGGTCAGGCCAGCACGTTGCAGGGCCTGCAGCACCTCCTGGAGATGCTACAGATGGTCCTCCCAGCTGCTGCTGAAGACAGCTATGTCATCCAGGTACGCAGCTGAGAAGGACTCCAGGCCAGACAGCACCTGGTTCACCAACCGCTGGAAGGTGGCCGGAGCATTCTTGAGCCCGAAGGGCATCACCTGACATTGAAAGTGGCCCTCGGGGGTGGAGAACGCTGTTTTCTCCTTGGCTCTGTCCGCCATGGCAATCTGCCAGTACCCTGAAGTCAAATCTATGGTACTGAGGTACCGGGCTGGTCCCAGCCGGTCAATTAGCTCATCCGCCCGTGGGATCGGGTGAGCATCCGTTTTGGTGACGGAGTTCAATCCTCGATAATCCACACAGAACCGAAGTTCTGGTGTGGTGCCCGGTGGGGTCGCCTTCGGCACCAACACTACCGGACTAGCCCAAGGGCTGCTGGAAGGCTCGATCACCCCCAGCTCTAACATCTTAGCTACCTCACCCTGGATGCTGTTCTTGACTTTATCGGAGAGCCTGTAAGATTTGGTTTTCACAGGTGGGCTGTCCCCTGTGTGCACATCATGGGTACAAAGATGTGTGATTCCGGGCGTGAGGGAGAACAACGAGGCGTACTGCTCCAACACCTGGCGGCAGTCCCTCTGTTGCTCTGGGGTCAAGGACGGGGAGAGGACCACTCCCTCCACCGATCAATCCTTATCCTGGGCCGCCAGAAGGTCAGGAAGAGGCTCACTCTCTTCCTCCTCGCTCCCATCCGTCACCATGAGGAGAGCAAGCTCCGATCGCTCATGGTGTGGCTTCAGGCGGTTGACGTGGAACACCCGATGGGGCTGTCGGGGGGGGGGGGTCTTCAGGTCAACGCCATAGGTGGTCTGGCCTTGTCTCTCCACAATCTTGTACGGTCCAGTCCACCGGTCCTGGAGGGCACTAAGCTCCCCAGGCTCCATGACCCACACCTTCTGTCCAGCGTCCAGCTCCACCGTCCGAGCGTTGCGGTCATACCACTCCTTCATGACGACTTGACTAGCCTCCAGATTGTCTGAGGCTTCCTTCCACAGCTTGGCCATCTGGCTGCGGAATGCCAGCATGTAGCTGACGACATCACGGGGAAGGTTCATCGAAGACTTCTCCCACCCCTCCTTCACAAGGCTGAGGGACCCCCTAACGGGGTGGCCATAGAGCAGCTCAAAGGGGCTGAACCCGACTCCCTTCTGCGGCACCTCGCGGTATGAAAACAGCAGGCAAGGGAGGAGGACGTCCCATTTCCGCCTCAAGTCCTCTGGCAGGCTCCGGATCATCCCCTTCAGGGTCTTGTTGAAGCGCTCTACGAGCCCGTTAGTATGGGCGTGGTAAGGAGTGGAGAACCGATAGGTCACTCCGCACTCCTTCCACATGGCCTGCATGTAGGCCGACATGAAATTCGTGCCCCTATCTGACACCACGACCTTGGGGAATCCCACTCGGGTAAAACTCCCCATCAGGGCCCGCGCCACCACAGGTGCAGTGATGGTCCTCAGAGGAATAGCCTCTGGGTACCGGGTGGCGTGGTCCACTAACACCAAAATGAACCGGTGACCCAAAAAGGTCGGAGGGTCCATCAGCCCAACAATGTCAATTCCGACCCGCTCAAAAGGGGTCCCGACAACCGGGAGCGGTTCCAAAGGGACCTTCACCTTAGTCCCAGTCTTGCCACTCGCCTGGCAAGTCTTGCAGGTCTTGCAATAGGTGTCAGAGACAACTCTCATCCTGGGCCAATAGAAATGCGGGACCAACCGCGCAAACGTTTTGTCCTGACCCAGGTGTCCAACTAAGGGTATTTCATGGCCCTCGAGGATCCATGCACCGGAGCCTTAGGCTCACTGTAGAGGAGGCCGTCCTCCCAGTACACGTGGTAACTGCCGGTCTCTTGGTTGGTCGCTTGGGCTTCGGCCTGCCGCCACATACCTTCAAGCGAGGGGCACTCTCTCTGCGCCCGACAGAATTCCTCCCGGGTAGGCCCTCCTTCCACAAGCCACTCGGCAAGGGTCGGCAAGTCCCCCCACGGGAACAACTTCCGCCTCCGCGGACTCCGGGGGTACCTCCACGGGCTCCCCATCCATCACACAGGGTGTGTCCTCCACGACATTCTCTTCTTCACGACCAGCATTGGGTTGGGCCGTTGTCTCAGGCTCCAACCCGGGTGGAGCGAGAGGCTACAAAACTGTATGAGTGCCGTGAGGGGGTTGGATGACCCCAAACTGTTTGAAACTGAACTCCAACAAAACAGAGGTGGTTTTGTTTGGAAATAATCCTAATCTCTGGACGCCAGACTGCTGGCCAGCAGACCTGGGCCAGCTTCCCATGCCCGTTAGAAAAGTGAAATATCTGGGCTTCTGGATTGATGAGAAATTGAGCTGCAGGGACCAGATTAATAAAGTGGTTTCTACTACCTCCTATATTCTAAAAACTTGTAAAAAAATATTGCCATCTCTCCCTAAAGCAGCACAAAAAACTATTGTTACTGCTTTAATTATGCCTAGGCTGGAATACTGCAACAGTCTGTACCTAAAGATACATGAGGGATCTCTGAAACAACTACAGGTTCTGCAGAACGCAGCGGCCAGACTACTTACCCGCATACCTAGAGCTGAATCCAGCTCCGCCCAAATTAAAGCCCTACCCTGGCTTCCAGTAAGGAAACATACCCAATTCAAAGCCTTATGCTTGGTTTTCAAGGCCCTTCATGGCATAGGGCCAGAATTCCTTAAACAACTCACCTATTGGTACACCCCGACCAGATTGTTATGCTCTTCTGACGCCAAGATGGTAACAATACCAAGGGTGAAGAAGGCCAACTGGGGAGGCAGAAGCTTCACAGTTAATGCAGCTAGGGCCTGGAATACACTTCCCCTCTCTCTGAGAAGCATGACCAATCTTTTTGCTTTCAGAAAGACATTAAAAACTTGGCTTTTTACAAACTTATAAAACAAAAAAAACAACGCACCCATCTCTCTATTTGGCTTGATTTCTTTTCTAAGCTTCTCCTAGCGCCAGGATACCTTTTTGGTAACAGATGTGCTTTATAAATAGCTTTAACATTAACAGTTCCTTGCCGGGCAGCCATGGACCTCGTGACCACGCAAGTCCATCCTGGTAACCCCAGCATCTCAGTGTGGGCTTGAAACTCCATTTCCTTCCAGGCGGTATGCTCCAGATCGTTTCCTAGCAGACACTCAACTGGCAAGGCAGGGCTTACTGCAACTCTCAACGGACCCTTGACTCCTCCCCACTCAAAGGGAACCTGAGCCACAGGATAGTGACTCAGACTGCCGTCAGCCAACACGGCCGGATGGAATACGTCCGGGATCACCTGCTCCGGGGACACCAGCCGCCTCACCACCGGGGTCATGCTGGCACCTGTGTCCCTCAGAGCCTCCACCTCCTGTCCGTTAACCTGCACCCTCTGCCGGTATTTGGCAGTGTTCGATGGTAAGGGCATCACTGGGACCATCTCTCTTTCCCCGAGTGAGACCAGGGTCAGGCCTGTCCACTCCCCTCCCTTATCTAGGGGCAACTCCGTCCCCAGCGCTACAATAGCCACCCCGGGGCTCGTACCTCCTGTGGGGGCTGGGGGTCTCTTGCGACACTGGGGATCCCCCTTGTAGTGTCCAACCTCCCCACACCCGTAGCACCTGACAGTTCTTGGCTGCTGACTTGTCAGGGTGAGTAAGCTTTGGGGTACCAGATTGAGGTGGGGAACCTACTCCTTTCCCAAACTGCTTATTTTGTGGGCCTTGGGAGAACTTCTTTCTTTTATCTCCCCCCTCTCTCTTCTGGGGAAAACCCTGTCCACCTTTCGAGCCATCTCCCCCGGGTCCCTTGTGGGACACCCGGGTGCTAACCCAGGTATCCGCCTCCTCCGCAAGTTCTCAAGGATCGGTCAGCTTGCGGTCCACTAGATATTGGCACAGCTCCGGAAAACATTTATCCAAGAGGTGCTCTCTCAAAAACAAGTTGTATAGCCCTTCATAATCATGCACTTCGCTGCCACGCACCCAACCATCTAAAGCCTTCCGGGCATAATCAAAGAAATCCACCCAGTATTGCGTGTGCAGCTTATGGCTGCCACGGAACCTCTGGCGATAACTTTCTGGGGTGAGGCCAAACTTCTTAAGTAGCGCCTCCTTCATGGGGGGATATCTGACTTGGTCCGCCTTGTCTAAGTACAGGAGTGTGTCCCTCACTGCGGGAGGTATGTATCGGTACAGGCCACCCCCCCCAGTAGCTCTCAGGCACCTCATGGGCCTTCAAGGACACATCATACGCTTCCAACCACTTGTCGATGTCATCCCCCACATTGTAACTAGCTTTCCCATTGTTGGGCAGATAAAACGTAGGCTCATGCGGAACCTCTGGTACGCTGCCACCATTCGCATTCTCTTGCGCACCTAACTGCAATGCTCGCAGCTCCAAGTCTTTAAGCCGAAGTTCGTGGCAAACTTCCTCTCCTCCATTGCGAACCTCCTATCTTCCCTTTCTCTCTCCATTGCTAACCTCTTGTCTTCCCTCTCTTGGTCCAGCTTGGCAAGCTCCCATCTCAATTGCCTCACTTCCCTCCTGTCCTCATATTCTTCTGGCGATGCACTCCTCCTAGACACTACACTACTGCCTGCCCCGGAACGTCTTCCTGGTAGTAAGTTTTCAGTAACATCAATACGCAGTAAGTCTAGCTCTTCCTGTGTGCCCGCCTCCCCTTGTGCGCCCTGCCCCTCCTGTCCCCCATCCCCTCTCCCCCCTGGGTGGGCCATTACCCATGCCCTCAAGGATTTACAAAGCTCCTCTCCCTTGGCTCTGCGCCCAACAGACACCCCCATCCCCTGACAGAATTCCTTCAGCTGCACCACCGTGTACTCCTCGAGGTTGGCCAGCTGGAACTCCATTTTGACAGGTGGGGACCCAGATAAATTAAAGGAAGGACACTAGGACGTAGGTAACAGTATCAGGTCAAAACAGGTCTCTGCACACTCAGTTTAGACAGTGGGGGTCAATTGATTAGGCTTGCATACACAATAGGCGTCCAATTGCGGCGCACAGTGACTCACTGGAGGGTGCTGTATAGCCACAGGTCCTTATCCCGCCGCTGAACACCAATGTAGGAACTGGGGTCACCAATCCCACAGGGGGTAGCTTGGCGCGAGCAGGTAGGCACCCGAAAGCTTAGGTGTAAGAGACCATACAGCACACACACCCACTGAGCCAGGAAACGCACACAATAATGGACACCACACCAGCGGGTCTATTAGAATTAGTACTTTTATCTAAGATCAAAATCACGACTGGCAAATCATTCAGGGTAATCCAGGAGTAGCTTCAGCATTAATTCATTAAGCATTTCATTAAAGGAGCAAGGGGAGCAATTCAGGGAATAACTGTAGGCATTCCTCCAACATGTCAGTAGGCAGAAGTATAAAACACTGGTGCAGGAGGAGCCGGCAACATTACATTATAAACATCTGCAATTTTACCATGTAGGAAGTAATCAACATTTCATTATAAACCTCTGCAATAATACGTTGTAGGGAGTAGTCAACATTTCACTATAATCATCTGCAAAACCTTTCCTGTAGAACGCAGACTCCTGTAACAGTACTGGCCCCGTTCAGGGCCTAGCAGGCCTGCAGTCACTTATCCCTCTCCCTTTAGCACGAGGGGGGCCTTCTCAGAGTCAAACAGGGCTAACAGGGCCCAACTACCACTTTCCCCGGGGGAGGGGCGGTCACGGGGCTCCCTTACCGCTCCTAGGGGGCCCACACTTCCTCTGTGCCTTCCGCCCTCCTCCCCAGGGGGTTACCTTGGTTTCTTCGGCTCCTCTGGGAGCCCTTGCGGCGGTGTCAGCAGTCCGGGCGGGGCGATGAAGGCGGCGCCGGCGCCACTGAGAGCCCCGGGCCGCGACGAGGAAGATAAGGCCCCGAGGGCTCCTGGGCCACAGCGGTGAGTTCTGCAGCGCGCTCGGTCTTCACAGCGCCCCGGGGCAGATGCAGGGCTTTCTAGGGCACAGAGCTTGCAGCCCGCACAGCGCTTGGAGGGACAGCAGTCACAGGGCACAGCACTGGAATGCGCCACAGCAGTGCGCTTGAAAGGCAGCTCAGTTCAGTTCAGTTTTAGGCAGTCCAGGACCACACAGGGGGGCAGAGGTTGAGCAGGGGAGCGCGTGATGGGACAGCGCCAGTACCTGGTTGATCCCCAGTAGTCCTGTGTGCAGTTAAGTGTTCTTCTTGGCGCTTGTTGGTTCCTTGATAGGTAGTTTCTTCAAGGGGGGGGGGGGTTGAGCTGGTGGCTGAGGACAGATTGGACTCTGTAGGTCACTGCAGGTGGTCCCTGGGTTCTCCCCTCGCCGGGCCAGATCAGTGGGCTAGGTCAGAGTCCCTCATTCAACTTGGAAGGCAGCACCTAAGCCCTGTCACTCCCTGTGGTATAGGTTCCCCCCAAGGCCCTACCGCCTAAGTCTCCTGCGTAGGTTCCCCCAGGTCAGTGATACTGTTGTAAATCAATCAAATAATCCAGGTTATAGTTGGTACTGGTTTAATAGAAACAGCACAGTACTCATTTCATCAGTTCCCAGCAGATATCTGCCAGTACAAAACATTCACATATAAACAATTCCAAATGGAATCTACAGACAGACTCAGGTGCATGTGCACAGAACCAAAGAGCAGAGATTAAAAGGGAAATACAACAAGGGAATTTAAAAGAGAAATGCAATAAATAAAATACAAAATACAACACATTTCCCCCCTTAAGAAAATCATTGGCATAAAGGTATGCATTTAGAAACTCGTCGGACATTCCAAACTTTTCCATCTTGTGTGACCACACTGTTCCGATTCACTTTGACAACTTTGATGGGTTTACCAAACTTTACATCACCTTTAGCAATGAAACCAGGTTTTCGAATTCTCACCCAATCACCACACTTAAACTCAGGTGTCTTAACTTTCATACGCATATCATAATCATATTTGATCTTGTTTTGCTTAATTCCAACTTTTTGCCCAACATCAGAAATATCAGGTACAGTTTTATGAGAGACACAATTCTTTTTGAACCACCAAGGGCATAATTTAGAAATAGGATCTCTACCCCTCAATAAGCGGAAAGGTGAAACTTCGGTAGTTGTATGAGGTGTGATACGATATAACCAAAGTCTCTCCCTCAATTTCTCTCTCCATAAATTACCAAAAGTCCGGGCCCAAAGAATATCTTGTTTGAGAACCCTGTTATACCTCTCAACTTGTCCATTCCCTTGAGGTTCATACAAGGCAGTTGTGATATGTTTGACACCACAATCTCTAAAGAATTCCTGAATTTCAGAAGATTTGAATTGTACTCCATTATCTGAAATCATCATTTCAGGAGCACCTTCCCGAGCAAACAACTCTTTTAAAAACAGAATCACATTACCAGAATTTGGATGTGAAATAAGTTTGACCTCAGGCCACTTTGAATGATAGTCAACAACAACAATGGCAAATCTGCACTCGGAGGGTAAAAAATTGAACGGACCAGAAATGTCAATACCCAACTTCTGCCATGGATGTTCAGGCCATTTAACAGGAATCAAAGGAGCTGGACTACATTTGCAAGACTTGTCACTTTCTATGCATTCTGGACATTCTCTTACAAACCTGTCAACAAACCTATCCACACCTGGCCACCAGAAATTGGATCTAATTAACCTCTTCATGGATGACATGCCCATGTGACATTCATGACTGAGTTTCAAAATAAACTCACGAATCTCAAAAGGAGGTATACATTTGTCAGCTCTTAAGATCAAATCTCCTTCAGTAACTAATTCATCTTTAATATTTAGAAAAGGTAATAGATCCCCAGACACCTCCCCTTTACAAGGCCAACCCTTGTTGATGAAGTCTCTCACTTGACAAAGCAAAACATCCTTACTTATACTACTTTTCCACACTTCTTCTGAAATAGTCTTAAAATTATCAGATACAGACTTGGTAATGCTGACTACCACTTCATCTTCACTAGGTTCATCAGCATAGTTACATGGTAATCTGGACAAACAGTCTGCTGTGACATTCAATCTGCCTGGAACATATTCAATATCAAAACTATACTCCTGGAGACGTGACATGAGTCTGGCTATGCGAGCAGTAGCTCTTAACCCACCTCCAGGAGATAAAATATTCACCAAAGGTTTATGGTCTGTCCTTAACATAAATCTTGCACCCCAAATATAATTGCGAAAATGTTCCACAGCCCACACACAACCTAAAAGTTCCTTCTCAATGACAGCATATCCCCTTTCCGTGGTAGTGAGTGTGCGAGATGCAAACGCAACATTCCACTCCTCCTTCCCTGAACGTTGTGATAAAACACAACCCAAACCATAAAGACTAGCATCAACCGTCAAGAGACACAGTTTATTCAGACAAAAAGGTTTGAGAGTAGGAGCATTCACCATATCAGCTTTTATAGACTCGAAAGCATTTTGCTGCTTGCTGCCCCATACAAATTCTACGTCTTTTCTAGCAAGTTCTCTTATGGGTTCCATCTTTGAAGCAAAATCTTTGATAAACTTACTGTAGTACTCACTAAGACCAGAGAATGATAACAACTTGTCTTTACAGTCTGGTGCAGGTGCTTTTAAAATCGCATCAACCAATGACTTTTTAGGAGATACCCCATCCTTAGAGATCGTGTGTCCTAGGTATTCTATCGTCTCTTGAAACAATTTACATTTATTATCTTTGATAGTCAACCCAGAATCACCTAAAATCTTACATACATTTCTTAAATGTTCATTATGAACTTCAATATTTTTTGAGAAAACAAGAATGTCATCTTGAAAGCATTTAACGTAACTTCCCATTTCCCTAAACAAATGAAACATGGATCTTTGGAAAACGGATGCAGCAGAGGCTAATCCAAAAGGCATACGTTTAAATTGGTACAACCCTTGAGGGGTAATAAAAGCTGTCAAATGCCTGGACTCTTTCGTTAATTCGATCTGGTGATATGCCGATCTAAGATCGAGAGTTGAAAAAACTGTGGCACCCTCTAGCATGCTCACCACTTCATTGATATTAGGTAGAGGGTGGCAATCAAGCACAATATTAGCATTTAATGCTCTTAAATCTATGCAGAGCCTCAAACTTTTATCAGGCTTGCGAGCAAGAACAACTGGGGAAACCCACTCAGATGATTCAATTTCCTCTATTACACCGTTATCCAACATTTCTTTAAGAGCATTACTCAATTCCTCTCTGACATTGAGTGGTACATTTCTAAGTTTTTGTACTAGAGGCACAGCTCCTTGTTTGAGTTTGATCCTATGACTGAAACCCTTCAATTTTCCTAACTTCTCGGAAAATACTGTAGGGAATTCGTTTGCTAATTTTTCTCTCTTGCTGTCATCTTTTATTGTAACAATAGAACCAGTTTCTGAAAACACATCATCACATAACATGACTGGATCCCTAGATCGTGGGTTTAACATTATCCCCAACTTCCACTGATCTCTACACCCAAGTACATCAATACCCTTCTTTGCAACATACAAATTAATAACTGCGGACCTTCCTTTAAAACTAATGGTAGATTGTAGATACCCAATAAAATCAATACTAGATTTATTAAAACACAGAGCACTGATATCTGGGGAATTTAGTTCTTTTTCCGATATCCTCGAACCAAATTTCTCGTAAAAATAATCTTTTGTAATTATAGTCCAAGGAGAACCAGAATCTGCCATCAATTCTAGATCTACTCCAAGAAAACTCACAAGGCACTTTGGTGAGTTGAGTACTTCCCCATCAACTACCCCAATGTTCATCAGAGAAACTACCATTCCACAATCAACCATCACTTCTCCACTTTTAGAATGCATGCATTGAACGCAAGCGACTTCAGAAGAAGGATGAGATCTCACACATGAAACCTCATTCCTCTTAAAGTGATTGACATTGTGATCATTATTTCCTTTTTTCAAATCCCTACACGCCTTGGAGAAATGACCAATCCTGCCGCACTTGCTACATTCTTTTCCAATGGCAGGACAGAATTTGAAAGAAGCAACGTGACTATTACTTCCACATCTGTAACAAACTATTTGATTTTTCCCAACACTCTTATTGGAATGAAAATTGTTTTTAACGTTGCTAATGGCCCCTATTTCATCACCTGCCTTATCAGTCTTCGAACCCTTAGAATTATCTTCAATAGTTTTCATCCATTTATTGGATTGTTCAAACGCTTTTGCAGTAGAAATACTTTCTTTTAACGTAGGATTTCCTAAAATCCATAGTTGCTCTTGTGTTTTCTTACACTTTACATTCACTATGATCTGGTCTCTTATCATTTCATCGGTAATTTCCCCAAAATTACATGAAACTACTAAAAACCTCAAGGCAGTTAGGAAATCGTCAAAACTTTCAGAATCCTTTTGTGCCCTAGTATAAAACTTGTAGCGATTGAGAGCAATACTGGTTGTGGGTTTGAACCTTGTTTCAACACGTAACATCGCCTCATCAAAATTTCCCAAATCTCCAGGAACAGGAGGTAAAGTTCTAAAAATAGCTTGTCCTTCTGATCCAAGACAATGCAGGAAAATATTTTTTTTCCTTTCATTCCCCATCCTTTCTCCATCTATGGCTTTCAAATAAGTTAAAAATTCCTCTTTCCACCTATTCCAAGGTATAGGAGGATCTCCTTTACTTTGGAGGAATTTAGTGGGTGGATCGAATTGCATGGCTATATATGACTATTACAATTTACACAACTGTAATGGTATATATATATACACCAAGAGTAAAACAACTATACGTCACGTTGAACACAACACCTTAACTCAAATGCAAGTAAACAAAGCAAATGTAACATTTCTTAATTCAAGAATTAAATAAAAGCAATAAAATGTTACTAATTATTCCAATCCAGCCAGGTGTAAATATTAGACAGTATCTGCGAGTAGCGAGGCTTTTTCGCCGAACTTCCTCGTGTGGTAGTGTTGCTATGGCAACCCAAGATGGCCGCCCGTCGCGTGATGACGTAAACACGTCTTGCGCGTGATGATGTCACTCGTTGTCCGCGTTGTAAACAAAGGTTCGCGGCTGACGGGGAAAGAGTTCTGGAAGCAAACAGGCTGCACGCGCTGGGTAAATGAACACACCCGCTCAACGCCGACTCGTTTTTGAAAGATGCCAAATCCTTGAAACTTGAAGAAATTCACCACACCATCAAAAAAAAAGGTAGAAAATTCCTTTTTCCGGTTTAAATATTTCCAGGCAAGCGCACTTGATGTAGTGCAGATGGTAGCAGCGCTGGACTAAAAGTTCCTTTCACTAGCTGGAAAACGATAAAAAACAGCAAAGTATTTGTATTCACAATATAGTCCCTTTCGTAGCAGGAATATTAACTCCAGATCTTCCTGTTAGTTCCTCCTTGTAGCAGGAATATTAAATCCAAACGTTCAAAGCATAAATTGTTGAAAATTATTTAAAAAAAATTGTACCACTCCTGTGCTGTGGTTTGGGTTGAGTAGTAAGGTACTGGTCACCCTCGTCGCCAAATTTGTTGTAAATCAATCAAATAATCCAGGTTATAGTTGGTACTGGTTTAATAGAAACAGCACAGTACTCATTTCATCAGTTCCCAGCAGATATCTGCCAGTACAAAACATTCACATATAAACAATTCCAAATGGAATCTACAGACAGACTCAGGTGCATGTGCACAGAACCAAAGAGCAGAGATTAAAAGGGAAATACAACAAGGCAATTTAAAAGAGAAATGCAATAAATAAAATACAACAGATACCCCAACTAACTAAAAGATTTCCCCCCTTTCCTTAAGTATACCCAGGTCAGGTGACCACTCTCTAAGGCGGCAAACGAAGACCCCTCCCCTATTCCGGAAGGTTCCAGGAGCTTCCCTAGTCTAGCTATGGGCAGAAAAGGCGGGCTGGGGTTGCAACAGTATCTTAAGGGCCCAGACAGCTCCAGGCAAGTAAGGTGTTACTAAAAAGACCACTCCGCAGTAGCAGGGGCCTGTGGCAGCCATTTTGGGAGAAGAGAGCACCTGCACCTTAGCACTGATTAGCAGTGGTAAGGCACCCGGAGACCTAGGTCCAACGAAAAAGAGGGTGGAAAAAAACCAAGGCAAGGGCGAAAAAAATGGGGAAAGACCACCCTAGGGCTGACAGGTTTAACAGTGTCAATTTAGTAAAAATCTGCTACAATGTAAGGAACTTTCCAATCCGAAAGAAACACGTTAGTGACAGATTCCTTACCTTAGAATTACCCCCAGGCGTCAGCCTGGATCCGAAAAGTTTACGTTAGCAGTACCCCTGCACGTCGCAAGGTGGCATCGTGCGGCTCTGTCTGTATTGGTTTCATGGTCGCAGATATGACGTTTTCGGCAACTACTTAGAATCCGCCTTTTGCTGTGTTTTACTGGCTTATCGATTTATGTCTGGCTGTGGCCCTGCTAATCAGGACCACAGCCTAGCTGTTCTCTCTCTAAATTAGTTTCCTGTACATTAGGTACACTCCAGATTGGTTACTGGGTTACCCTTGTGAGTCCCTAGTATATGGTACCTTAGGTACCAAGGGTATAGGTACCCCAGAGGCCTACCAGGGGCTGAAGCATGTATTATGCCACCCCTGGGAAGCCTTCCAAAATGGCACCACAGGTCTGCACTTGCATCCTGGGTAAGGTGGTATAAGCACCCCTTACTTAGATATAGTTTACCTATATCTATATATATATATATAGACACATATTAACCTATAAGTCATATGGCAGGCCTTGACAATCCTGAAGGCAGAGTGCTTGGTTTTGTGTGAGAGGGTGCCCTGGCATGAGCTGAGCCCCTCTGCAGCTTTCGGAATCCCTTCCTTCTAGCTATTATATGATATAGTCATACCATATACTCTTAAGTGCATTATAATCCTCACTATTAATGCTAACTTTGGTTTGGCTTTATCAAAACATGTCGTGTTTGGTGTCAAACACTTTGGAATACTACCCCCCCCCCCCCCCCAGTTCTGGCGGCGGGGATAGCATTCCACCCTTCTAGAGGGAGAAGACATGTACACACTGTTATACCCGGTAGAAGTTTAAAAGAGCCTCAGCAAAACAAAATGGATGCTGCTGCCACAGTCTGACCTCCTGCTGCTGGACGAAACTCTGGCAGGGGAGGCCTGGACAATAGGTTTCCTGTCCAGACAGGCTTTAGTGTATTGGGGCAGGGTGGGTTTCATTCAGTGAATGCTTTTCAGACCGCCTGGGGCACACAAGGTGCTCCATGCATTTCCCAGTTCAAACCGGTTGCTGGGGCACTCAACCCCAGCTCTGGCGTGAAACTGGACAAAGGGGAAGGGATGTAACCACCCCCTCCCCAGGTCCTCCCATAGGTGGGACCCTAGAGTTAGATCAACCCCTAAACTTAGTATAAGTATAGGAACCCAGTCACTAGGACTTTAGATTACCCTGGACGAAACTCTGAAGAAGAAATCTTGGACCTTTGACATTCCATATCGACTGGAAGATGGAAGAAATCTCCCTTGGGTTCAAGGAGTGATTCCCCTGTTCAAACAGGCACCAAAGAAGCATCTTGCCGGGCCTGCATTTTCGAGGCTCCCGCTGGATCCCGAAGAATCTGCGACACAGGACACGGACTTCCAGGCATCTCCGAGGCTGACACGAGTCCCCAGCGAAGCTGAGACCTGTAGCTATCACGAGAGACGTGGGACTGGAACTACTGGACATCCTGCAATTTTGCAAGTGCACCTACTTCCCGAAGTTGTGCATTGGGCTATTTGTTGCCCTCGCCCTGAGCACCTTTTGTACCGAAGCTTAGAGGCCTACACTCCACGAGTGTTCCGTGGGCCTGCTTTCTGCATTGCAGCTCGAGGCTCCTTCGCGATCCCTAGTCCGTTGACTGGTGGGTCCCCACGAAGGACAATCCTTGGTATCTTGGGCGTTCCTGGTTGCTCCAGATGTGCCCTGACTCCCCTCCAAATGGTGAGTCCCTCAGACCTTGCTGGTCTGCACCAAAGCCAATCTTGTCATCTTGCGTGGGTTGCTGTTGCCAAGTCTTGTTTGGTCCAATCCGGATACCGATGCTGCAGCACTCGACATCCGACGTGGGACAGCTCGAATCCAGCTCCTGGTTGTCGTCGACGCCTCCTGGACCTCGTGGTTGAAGAGTCAAGCTTCACCTACTTCACCTTAAAGCACCCGTCATCGGCTGGCATCTTCTTGTCGCCATCCTGGTCACTGGCTAGTGACACAGACTCTGTCCCCTCTGCTTTCAGGTTCTTCAGATCTCCGATCCACCCTTGGATCCATCCAGACACTTTTCTCCTGGTCGCCTGCAGCCCTTCTTTGCAGCTCTCCATTGGAATCGATGGCGAAACCCGACACGAAAAGACACCTATTGACCCGGCTTCCCTGGGTGAGGTTAAACGAGTACTTCGGTGCTCCTGTGGGTCTTGACTCTCGAAGTGTCCAGTTCCGAAAAGGTTTTACCGTAGTCCACTCCGAAGTGTCCCTAAACTTTAACTTTGTAACTTTAACTTTCTCCATAGAAGTCAATGGTGATTCGTGGCTGTGTTTAGACACTGCATGCGTCCCCCTTGGGACTCCTGCGTCCCTACCTTGGGTGGTTCCTGGTTGCTCCAGCGGTTCTACATGGCCTAGGCCTAACTTCCATCCCTCACATGGTCCTTATACCACTTTCTTAGTATATGGTTTGTGGGGTCCCTAGGGCAAAACGTATATTGTGCTAATTTACTGTGTGCTATTTAAGTTCTTGTATTGTACTTTTGCCTCTAGCCTCATAAAGAGACTAGAGGGTTTGTGTTTAGAATAAATACATATATTTTATATATATACCTGGTGTGGTGCTCTTTCATTTGATCATTGAAGAGATTATTGACTGGTAAAACAAGCTGCTTTACATTCCTTCAAGACTTAGCCTGAAGGCTGCTCTCCACAGCTACCACTTGGATAGCTTTCCATAAAGGTTGTCTTAAACCTACCATCAATACGGGTAGTTTGGCTGGTACAAGGTGCCCACTAGAATAGTGGACATCATATGCCAGGCCAACTACTCACACCTCCCTCGCGCGCTGACGTCCGTTCTTTCTTTTTCCGCACCAGCTAGCGCAGATCCGGAGAGAGTGGTACTCCCAGTCACTTTTTAACTGAGTTTTTTAACGCCTTTTTGACTCTAGTTTTTTCGAGTCAATCAACTCCTGGTGCAGTAGGGATGCCTAGCTTTAAGTCATGCTGGGACTGTCCCCACATGATGTCAGTGACGGACACGCACCGTGTATGTCTTTACTGCCTGGGGCGCGACCACAACCACGACCCCAAGTTGTGCCCCGACTGCCGGGCCAGGGCACCAAAGACTTTGCGGGAGTGGTCCCGTAAGTTGATTGAAGTCCGGGAGTCTGCTCCATGCCGATCAAGGTCCCGGTCCTGTGGGAGGTTGAGGGACCGGTCGCAGAGCCACCACCATTGTTCGTCGGGAACAAAGTCTTCGAACTCGGGGTCAGGTACGATGAAGCATCACAAGAAGTTGAAGAAGCTTCATCGCTCTCTGGCTTCCCCTCACCCGTCGCGGCTGAGGGTGGTGCCTCCCCGCGGCTCAGGCGAAGCCTACGCAGTCGCTGTCGGACTACCCGCCCTTCACAGGTCCGTCGGCGACTCTGGCCCTGCTGCAGGAATTTCTGTCAGCCATGGCTCGCCTCTTTGGGCCTTCCGGCCCTGCCGGTGCACCTTTGGGCCCCGCAGGCCCAACTGGGGGTCCTCGCCCTTTACTGTCGGCGGCTCTGACTCTGGCATCTCTATCGGCTCTGGCCCCGGCACCGCAGGGCCCCCTTGGATCCCGGTGTGGATCCCAGTTGATGCCGGTTGTTCGAAATGGGGGTCTCTAGTTGGCAGTGGCTGGCCACAGTTCAAGTAGGGACCCTTCTTCCTAAGTCAGAGTAAGGGGGGCTACACCCTTTGATAACCCCTGCTCAACCCTGTGGTACCGTAGCACGAGCAGCTAGGCTTATCGCAGAGGCAGTGTGTAAAGCATTTATGATCATACACAGTAACACAGTGAAGGAAACTACAAAGGGACACCACACAAGTAGTTATAAAAAATAAGTATCTTTATATGTAGACTTATCACAAGACCAATAACGGTGAAAAACAACAATACTGTAAAATGGAGGTACTCTTCAAAAGCTGGAAAAGGAGTTCAAAGTGTTCAAATAGGGGTTCAGTTCAAAGCAGTGGTCTCTGCGACCCTTTTACTTACAAAGTACCTGGATTTCGTAGCAAAACCAACAAAAATGTCGCAAAGGAACTGTAGCGATGATTTTCCCCACGCTAGGCCCGCGATGCGTTGAA
Organism: Lissotriton helveticus; assembly: GCF_964261635.1. Taxonomy (NCBI): domain Eukaryota; kingdom Metazoa; phylum Chordata; class Amphibia; order Caudata; family Salamandridae; genus Lissotriton; species Lissotriton helveticus. Next base: position 1,151,157,722 of record NC_136067.1, on the reverse strand, counting down.
TCCTTGCCGCAAGGGAGGATGATGCGCCGGGCTGCGGTTGCGTGCGGGACAAAGCAACAGATTTCCTTACGCTAGGCCAGCGATGCATTGAATCCTTGCCACGAGGGAGGATGATGCGCTGATCCTGTTACGTGTGCGATCTAGTTGCGATGAAAGAAAATGGCGCCCCGCGAGGGAGCGACGATCCGGGTGCGATGCGAGGAAAATGGCGGACGCTCAGCGTCTGCGCTGCGATGTTCTCTTTGCGATGATCCGGGGTCAGCGAGCCTTCGAAAAGCCTGCAAACGTGCGATGATCTCTGGGACTAGCGAGCACTTTGGGGCCCGCAAGCGTGCGATGCGAGGATCTTTGGTTTGCAAGCGCTCTGCCCCAATAGCACATGGATTTTTCTTACGCTCTTCAGCTGTGGCGGCATTAGCGACGATTTTCAGCTCTCTCTTCTCTGTAGTAGAACTAGAGGCCCTGGAACTCACAGGGGCCTCACCTGCAGATAGAAATCCTCGCTGGGAGGAATCAGGAGGCTGGTGGGGGAGTCAGATGTGCCTGTGACTCCAGCAGGAGGCTAGCTCTCTTCTAGCCCTTGGGTGATTGCTTAGCAAAAATTAAGAGTCTTTCAAAAGTCCTTTTCCCTCTTCTTCCAAGTGCAAGGGGAACTACTGCAGGCCAATCCAAGAAACAGCACACAAGCACAAGGACTGTCCTCTCCTGAAGATTCCTTCAGTAACACGGACAGAGGTTCCTCTTGACATCCAGGAGCAATACAAAAACAGGGGTTTTGGCACAGATATTTATACCAAAACAAAGAGAGAGGCAGGGAAAGTGATGGGACACTCTTATACCCCAGTATAAATCAATAAACAAGACAAGAGTGTTCCAAGGTAGTAATGGACCACCGTATTGGAGCAAGTAAATTAACCGCCTTCACTTAAGGTGTTAAAAGAAAGCCCTCACTCACCACCTGGTGATGACATGCTTCATCATCGGGCCCCACAAAAGAGACCTAGCGTCTCTTTCATGTGCTTCAACGCCAGATCTACTGCGGAGCGGGTTTAGTGGGTTCAGGCAGTGTTGTGGAAAGAAAATTAAGTGAGTGGTGAGGGGTTAAAAGAGTCAGTAGTGTTTCAAAATTAACTTTATTAGGATGATCACTAAGGACTTAAACATAAAATTATCTGTCGGAAATTGTCCACATTTAATTAAGTGGTAGTTTCCTTAAAATCAGTCAACATGTTTCAGCCACGAAATGGTATGAATTTACCTGGCATTCGTCAGGACTCAGTGTGAAATAAAACCCTGGCGGTATGGACTCTCTAAGGCCCACCCTTACCTAGGGACGTGAAAGTGAAAAATACAAGGTGTAAAAAGTGCAAAAAAATTAGAAAGAAAAATTATCTTTCTAATTACTCCTGGTTTAGGAGGATTCCGAACTTTCGGTTTCTGCACCTGTAGGAAAAAAGGACGGACAAACATAAAGGACAAGACATACAATGAGTTGTGGTGCTTATCACTTAATGGTAGTCCATTGTGCTCCAGTTGGTGGTTTCAGAGGTCTAGTGTGGCAGAGTAACAATATAGTTAACACCACCATGGTCCCCAAAGTAATAGAGCGCTATAGGTTGGTAGTGCAGTGTACTATACGTGCTATGTACAAACAGTGTATTCACAAGGGGTTGTGAATGATCAAAATCGCTATCAAAACTAAAACGAAAATGTCGGCGCGATAGTGATCGTGCTAACAGATTAAAAATGTTCTCACTTTTAAGGTGTAAAGAATTCACACCATGGGTCACAGGAGGGGGGTGGGAGCGTAATTGGCACACCCTGTAGCAGTCAAAACAAAGGGGAAAAACGCACAATCAGTCATACACCTTCGATTGGTACTTAGCTTCGTGCCATAGTTGATGGAGGGATTCTGGCTTCTGTACTCACGCCCTCGACGCTCGGCACCCGTTGTGTACCTGGAGCAGCCCTTCGCTGGACCCCGAAGATGTGAGCGCGAGGCAGCGAGGGCGTTAAGTAGTTACTTTGCGATAGTCTTCTTCCGGGTGGGAAGAAGACTATCAGAACTACAAGATTTTAAAGCACAATCTGCGGAATTATCAACCAAACTCAAAGTTAGAGGATACCCGACCGCAATCTTGAATAAAGGTTACAAAAGAGCTCGCAACCAGCCAAGGGAGGCTCTCCTTGAAGAAAGGGAGCCCATCCAAAAGGACATCCCTTTAACATGTGTAACAACATACAGCACATTGTCAAATACAATGAAAAAATCTATAAATAAAAACTGGCGTATTCTGTCTAGTACCAATAAAACTTGGGAGAAACCCCTCTTCTCCTTCAAAAAAGGCAGAAGCATAAAGGATGCACTGGTCCATACGCGACCAAGACCACAAATCACAGAAGTGGCAAGATCAGTAACTGATATCTGGGGTCTTCCAAAGGTTGTGGGACATTACCCGTGTTCCAACTGTAGCGTCTGTCACCTAACAACACACTCAAAAACGTTAGATCTGGAACCGGGCAAGACATGGACACAACGAGATCATACAAACTGTAATACAAACAATGTCGTCTATCTCATTACCTGTCCCTGCGACCTACGCTACGTGGGTATGACCTGCAGAAAGGTCAAACAGAGAATATGTGAGCATCGGTCAAACGTCAGGTGTAAAAAACGACCACTAAATTGAGAAGACATTACCTGGAACTCAATCACACCACCAATGATATGCACTGGACTATAATTGAACATATTGGAAGTGGCAACAACATCAATCACCGCCTTTTTGAGAAAGAACAACGGTGGGTCTACAGACTTGGGACCCATACCCATGGGATGAATGACGACATCCCTTGGAACTCTGTCTTGAAATGAACTAATGGAACTCGGGCATTTCTAATCATAATTTTAGATCTCTGTCTATCACACCCACTGGATTTGTAATTTACAAATATATGCCCAGTGCTCAAGTCTCTATCTATCACACTCACTGGTTTTGTAATCTACGAACATATGCCCAGTGTACAAATTAGAGCCTATGCGAACTGCTGCCTCGCAGCTGATTTCATCTTTCAATCCCCGTGTCACCCAATAGAGAAATGACAATACAAACTGACAATCTGAACTCCGTAGTGCATTTTGTGTTGCCCCTAACAACGATGTCTACATTCCTCATTGGCCAATGGAATCACGTGACTACTGGCGTCACGCTTCGTTTTGTGACCTACAACTATTATTGTTGTAAACAAATGCTAGCTCGGTGACCCGCGCTCGCTAATGCTTGCACTGTTATCCTTAATTTTGAGTCCACTACTGACTCTTGACCTCACGATGTATTCACTATTGAGTAAGAATCGTCCGTTCTGTCTTTGCTGTTGTCCATAACAACGAATCAATCCTCTCATTGGTTCATAAACAACGCGTCATTTTTCATCGGAAAACACCGATTGGCCCACGTCATCATCCCGACGTGGACGGACCGCGCCCACCCGGAAGAAGACTATCGCAAAGTAACTACTTAACGCCCTCGCTGCCTCACGCTCACATCTTCGGGGTCCAGCGAAGGGCTGCTCCAGGTACACAACGGGTGCCGAGCGTCGAGGGCGTGAGTACAGAAGCCAGAATCCCTCCATCAACTATGGCACGAAGCTAAGTACCAATCGAAGGTGTATGACTGATTGTGCGTTTTTCCCCTTTGTTTTGACTACTACAGGGTGTGCCAATTACGCTCCCACCCCCCTCCTGTGACCCATGGTGTGAATTCTTTACACCTTAAAAGTGAGAACATTTTTAATCTGTTAGCACGATCACTATCGCGCCGACATTTTCGTTTTAGTTTTGATAGCGATTTTAATCATTCACAACCCCTTGTGAATACACTGTTTGTACATAGCACGTATAGTACACTGCACTACCAACCTATAGCGCTCTATTACTTTGGGGACCATGGTGGTGTTAACTATATTGTTACTCTGCCACACTAGACCTCTGAAACCACCAACTGGAGCACAATGGACTACCATTAAGTGATAAGCACCACAACTCATTGTATGTCTTGTCCTTTATGTTTGTCCGTCCTTTTTACCTACAGGTGCAGAAACCGAAAGTTTGGAATCCTCCTAAACCAGGAGTAATTAGAAAGATAATTTTTCTTTCTAATTTTTTTTCACTTTTTACACCTTGTATTTTTCACTTTCACGTCCCTAGGTAAGGGTGGGCCTTAGAGAGTCCATACCGCCAGGGTTTTATTTCACACTGAGTCCTGACGAATGACAGGTAAATTCATACCGTTTCGTGGCTGAAACATGTTGACTGATTTTAAGGAAACTACCACTTAATTAAATGTGGACAATTTCCGACACATAATTTTATGTTTAAGTCCTTAGTGATCATCCTAATAAAGTTAATTTTGAAACACTACTGACTCTTTTAACCCCTCACCACTCACTTAATTTTCTTTGCACAACACTGCCTGAACCCACTAAACCCGCTCCGCAGTAGATCTGGCGTTGAAGCACATGAAAGAGACGCTAGGTCTCTTTTGTGGGGCCCGATGATGAAGCATGTCATCACCAGGTGGTGAGTGAGGGCTTTCTTTTAACACCTTAAGTGAAGGCGGTTAATTTACTTGCTCCAATACGGTGGTCCATTACTACCTTGGAACACTCTTGTCTTGTTTATTGACAGATATTTATACCCCAAAAGTCTTTGTTCTCAGAAGTCTCTAGTCACTGAACCCAGCCAGAACCAGTTCTGCTCAGGCCTGGAGCACTTTGTTTACCAGGCTGCATCCTTCCTTTCAGAAAGAGGGGGTCTGCCATCAGACGCACTGTAGGAGGTGGAGCCAGCATTCACCTTGCCAGGCACAGCCCTATTCAGGACAAGGAACTACCCCTCCCCAGTACTCAATGCAGATCTCTCTATTCAACCCAGGTCTGACTCAGCCTGCCTTGCCCCTCTAAACCCAGACAGCCAATACATATAACAGCAGAGCACACTGGAGGCTTAGGCAAGAAAATACCTACTTTCTAAAAGTGGTATTTTCAAACACAGAATATTCAAACCAACTATACTAAAATATGCATTTTATTATTCTGAGCTCAGGCATACTAAATTCGAATTTCTACCATGTTCCCTGAGTCAGATAGGACTATAAGATGTAATAGCCAGTCTGCCCATTCTAGTCTATGGAGAACAGGTAGCCTTGCAGCAGTGAAAAACAAAATGGAAGGGGATTCACTACCAGGACATGCTACACATATCAAGCCATGTCCTACCTTACGCACACAATGCACCTACAATAGGGGTGACTGACATGAGCCTAAGGGAAGGGTCAGGGGCTGGGAAGTGTGGGCACTTCCCAGCCAAGATGGCAGTTCTGGACTGCACGCAGACACTGCAGTGGCAGGTCTGAGGTACACTTTACAAGCTACTTCTGTGGGTGGCGCAAACCAGCGCTGCAAGCCCATCAGCAGCATTTGGGTTACCAGCCCTGGGCACACACAGGCCACACTACTAGGGACTAACAGGTAAACCAAATAAGCCAATTAGGGATATACCAATTCATAGTCATATTTACACAGGCAGAGCATATGCACTTTAGCACTGATCATCAGTGGTAAAGTGCCCAGAGTCATAGAACCAACAAAAATAGGTCAGGAAAAATCCAGGAGGAAGGCAAAAGGTTTAGGGATGACCCTGCAAAAAGGGCCATTTCCAACACCGGTTGACCTTGTGACACCACCAACGTCGACCCCACCGGCACCACCCCCGACGTCGCCAGGCTACTGGACGACGTTGTCCCGGATTTTAGCCCCGATGTGGACACTGCGCCTTAATGGCGTCGCTCGACGCTGACGATTACACTGATGGGACCTTTCTATCCCTATGTCCAGCCTCCTTATTTTCGGCCTGTTCATTAGCCTTCGGAGGAAGGGGAGGACTGGGATGGGTCTGAGGATCCTCTCACAGCACAGTGTGAGTTTGAGCCGAACTTGGCAGAGGAGCTGGGGGATGCCAGTGGTCTTGATACATCTCATGATCTTGGCATGCTAACTCCTCCTACCGTGGCTAAGGAGGAGGGTGCAAGTTACGCAGTGCTGTTGTGTAGGGCGTCCGAGGCCCTCCACCTCGAGCGCCCTACAATGGTAATCAGGACTAACCTCCTGACAGAAGTGCTTCGGCCGGTGGCCTCCTCTGCAGAGCCGCTGTTGCCCTTCAATGACGCACTTTCTGACGTTCTTTTGGGCACCTGGTCCTGGCTCAACACAGGGGCTCCTGTGGACAGTAACGTGGCCCAACGCCGTCGCCCGGCTCCGGGTGACCCATTTTCCTCTCCCAACACCCTACCCCTGAGAGCTTGGTTGCCCAAGCCTCTGCCTCCCCGAGCGCATTCCCAAGTGCATTCCCTTCCGCACCTCCGGACAGGGAATCCAAGAAACTGGAGCAGTTTGGGAAGAAGATGTTCTCTTCCGCCGGTTCAGAGTTGCCGTCGGTGAACACCGGATGCCTCTTGGACCGTTATTCCCACTCTGTGTGGGATACAGTAGCGCAGGTGCTGCCTCAGTGTCCATAGGAGGCCCAGACGGTGCTCTCCCAAGCTATTGCTGAAGGGAGAGATGCAGTTAAGTTCATGATTCGTTGTGGCCTTGACACCGCTGACTCGCTTGGCAGAGTGATTTCCACAACAGTGACGCTACGCCGTCACCCCTAGCTGAGGACAACTGGCTTTTCAGGGGATGTCCAGAACACTCTGATGGATATGCCTTTTGATGGTACTAGGGCCTTTCAGCCACGCGCGCACTCCTTCAGCTTCTGCTTTTCTCTCCTTTCTTAGCCAAGGAAGGGGTGACCAACCACGTTCGTTTCAGATCCACTGGCCTGCGCAGCAACAGTGTCAGCGCAGCCGCGGACGTGGGACCCGCCGAGCTGGGTCATGGGGCCAGCCGGCAGGTCAGTCCACCACCACCACTGCCTCCAAACCTTCCTAGTCCTGTGTTTCAGGCTCATCAAACGCCAGTGGGTGGCAGGATTTGCCATCACCTCCCCCACTAGTGCACCGTCACTTCAGACAGGTGGGTTTTACAGATAGTCTGAAGGAGCTACTCCCTCCCCTTCGAGACTACCCCTCCAGCCATGCCACCTCAGTTCCACCGCATGTAGGGAGATCACTTGACACTTCTCCAGCAGGAAGTTGCGGCCCTCTTGGCCAAGGGGGCCATTAAGCGCGTTCCGATGCCAGAATTGGGCTGTGGTTGTTATTCCCACTACTTCCGGGTTCCAAAGAAGGACAAGGGCCTGCGTCCTATCTTAGACCTTCGGAACGTCAACCGCTTCCTCCGGAAGGAGAAGTTCAAGATGCTCACACTTGCTCAGGTCTTGTCTGCCCTAGACCCGCAAGACTGAATGGTAGCGTTTGACTTGCAGGACGCTTACTTTCATATTCCCGTCCTGCCGGCCCACCAGCGTTACCTGCGGATCACGGTTGGCCACAAGCACTTTCTGTTAACCATGCTCCCTTTTGGCCTTACCAGCGCCCCTCCGGTGTTCACGAAAGTGATGGCAGTGGTCGCAGCTCATCTGCGCAGATCAGGGGTTTCAGTCTGCCCCATCTCGATGACTGCTTGTTGAAGACTGGCTCTCCCCAGGCAGTTGTCTCCCACCTCCATAATACTGCCGACTTCCTGCATTTGCTGGGGTTCTCCATCAACGTGCCAAAGTCGCATCTGATTCCCTCTCAGAAGCTCTTCATCGGAGCGGTTCTAGACACGGCGCAGTTTCATTTTTCCTCTGCCAAACCGCAAGTCCGGGACATTCGGGCTATGATTCTGATCTTTCAGCCCTTGTCCTGGGTTTCGGTCAGGATGACTTTGAGACTGCTGGGCCTCATGGCCTCGGGCATCCTGCTGACCAATCATGCCAGATGGGATATGCGGACTCTGCAGTGGGACCTGAAATTCCAGTGGGCGCTGCATCAGGGAAACTGTTCGAGTACGTCCAGATCTCGGATAGCACTGCACGACAATTTCAGTGGTGGCTCATGAACCAGCATTGGGTCAGTGGCAGATCACTCTCCCTTCTCCAACCGGAGCACACATTGGTGATGGATGTGTCCCTCCTGGGATGAGGCGGCCACATGGGAGAGGTGGAGATCAGAGGCCTCTGGTCTCCGGCGGAGTCCAGGCTCCATATCAACCTTCTGGAGCTCCAGGCGATCCTACTTGCACTAAAGGCATTCCTTCCCTCTGTCAAGGGGAGAGTAGTGCAGGTGTTCACAGACAACACCACCGCCATGTGGTACTGCAACACGCTAGGCGTGGTGGGGTCGTGGACCCTATGTCAGGGGTTTGCGTCTCTGGACATGGCTAGAACATTCAGGCATTTCCTTGGTGGTTCAACACTTGGCAGGTTCTTTGAATGCCAGGGTGGACAAACTCAACCGCAGGTGCATGATGGATCACGAATAGCGTCTTCACTTGGAGGTTGCACAAGGTCTCTTTCAACAGTGGGGATTGCCTTGGTTAGATCTGTTCGCCACCGAAGAGAACGCGCAATGTCAGCATTTTTGTGCATTGGAATTTCCAAGTCAGCACTCGCTCGACGATGCTTTTCGTCACAAGTGGAGTTGCGGTCTATTGTATGCCTTTCTGCCTATACCACTTCTACCCAGAGTGCTGAAGAAGATCAGGCGCGACCGGGCCCAAGTCGTTCTTGTGACTCTGAACTGGGCTCGAAGAGTTTGGTATCCGGAGCTACTCAGTATGAGCGTTCAAGTTCAAGGATTTATATAGCGCACTACTCACCCAGAGGGTCTCAAGGCGCTTGGGGGGGGGGGGGGGGTTCATTATCTATCGAACAGCCAGGTTTTAAGTAAGTTCTTTTCTGAAGGAGATGTGGTTCTGTGTAAGGCGGAGGTGAGTGGGGAGTGAGTTCCAGGTCTTGGCCGCCAAGTAGGAGAGGGATCTACCTCCCATGGTGGATCTTTGGATACGCGGAACTGCGGCAAGGGCTTGATTGGAGGATCTTAGTTGGCGGGTGGGTGTGTAGAAGGACAGTCGAGTGTTGAGGCATTCGGGGCCTAGTTTGTAGAGGGCCTTGTGTGCGTGGGTGAGGAGACGAAACGTTATTCTCTTGTTGACGGGAAGCCAGTGGAGGTCTTTCAGGTGGCCGGTAATGTGATCTTGGCGAGGGAAGTCCAAAATGATTCTCGCTGATGCGTTTTGGATGCGTTGGAGTTTTTTCTGTAGTTTGGCTGTGATTCCGGCGTATAGGGTGTTTCCATAGTCCAGTCGACTCGTAACCAGCGCGTGGGTGAGAGTCTTTCTTGTCTCGGGGGGATCCAACGGAAGATTTTTTTGAGCATACGAAGTACGTAGAAGCAGGAGGAAGAGACTGCGTTGACTTGTCTGGTCATCGAGAGTGAGGAGTCAAGGATGAAGCCAAGGTTACGTGCGTGGTCTGTGGGTGTGGGTGCTGTGCCCAGAGCCGAAGGCCACCATGAGTCGTCCCAGGCAGAGGGGGATGATCCTAGGATGAGCACCTCCGTTTTGTCTGAGTTAAGTTTTAGGCGGCTGTTTTTCATCCATTCGGCTACTTCTTTCATGCCTTCGTGAAGATTGGTTTTGGCGGTGTTAGGGTCTTTGGTGAGGGAAAGGATCAGCTGGGTGTCGTCAGCGTAGGAGATGATGTTAAGGTTGTGTTGATGGGCGATGGGTGCGAGTGGACTCATGTAAACGTTGAAGAGGGTGGGACTGAGTGATGATCCTTGTGGTACACCGCAGATGACTTTGGTGGTCTCTGATTTGAATGGGGGAAGTCGGACTCTCTGAGTTCTCCCAGCGAGGAACGAGATGATCCAGTCCAAGGCTTTTCCTTGTATGCCGATGTTGCTGAGGCGTTGTATAAGGATGCTGTGACAGACTGTGTCGAAGGCGGCGGAGAGGTCGAGTGGAATGAGGGCCACTGTTTCTCCGTTGTCCAGTAGTCTTCGGATGTCGTCTGTCGCTGCAATGAGGGCGGTTTCGGTGCGGTGTTTGGCTCGAAAGCCGGACTGAGAGGGATCGAGGGAGTTGTTAGGTTCAAGGAAGGCGGCGAGCTGGCTATTGACGGCTTTCTCAATGACTTTGGTAGGGAATGGGAGGAGGGAAATGGGGCGGTAGTTTTTAAGTTCAGAAGGGTCTGCTGTGGGTTTTTTCAGGAGTGCGCTGAGTTCGGCGTGTTTCCAGCTTTCTGGGAAGGTAGCAGCGTTGAAGGAGCAGTTGATGATATCACGGAGATGGGGTGCGATGATGGAGTCTGCTTTGTTGAAGATGTGGTGGGGACAGGGGTCTGTTGGCGAGCCAGAATGGATGGAGTTCATTAGGCGGATGGTGTCTTCAGTGGTGATTGGGTTCCAGGCGTAGAGGTTGTTAGAGGGCGGTTTAGGTTCGGAGGGGGGTGGAGAGGGTTGTTCGTTGGAAATGTTCTCGAAGCTGTTATGTATGTCGGCAATTTTGTTGTAGAAGAAGGAGGATAACGAATCGCAGAGGTCTTGGGAGGGAGTAATGTCGTTTGAGGCTGCGGTGGGGTTGGTGAATTCTTTGACGATGTTGAAAAGTTCCTTGCTGTTATGGGCGTTGTTGTCGAGTCGATCCTTGAATGCTGATTTCTTGGTGGAGCGAATCAGTTGGTGGTGTTTGCGGGTGGCTGCCTTGAAGGTGGTCATGTTGTCGGTGGTTGGGTTTTTTCTCCATGTTTTCTCTAGAGTACGGCAAAGCTTCTTGGATTTCTTAAGGTCATCGTTGAACCAGGGGGCCTTTTTGTTACCTAATTTGATCTGGTGGTTTTTCAAGGGTGCTAATTCGTCAGCGCTGTGAGTGATCCATTGTTTGAGTTTGGTGGCAGCTTGGTTTGGGTCCAATGAGAGGGCGGGAGGGTTTTGGTTGAGCGATGTGAGGAGTTGGTCGGTGGTGATTTTGTTCCAGTTTCTTCGAGGAATAGGTTGTGGGGGGTTGTGGGTCGAGGTGGTTTTGAAGCTGAAATGAACACAGCTGTGGTCCGTCCAATGGAGAGCTGTGGTGCGATTGAAGGAAATGTGTTTGCTGGAGGTGAAGATTGGGTCTAGCGTATGTCCGGCTACATGGGTGGGGGTGTCGACAAGTTGTTTGAGTCCGAGATTGGCCAGGTTGTCCAGAAGGGTGGTGGTGTTGCTGTCGTTTTTCTTTTCCAGGTGGAAGTTGAGGTCTCCTAGTAGAATGTAGTTCTCGGAGGTGAGGGCATGTGGGCTGATGAAGTCAGTGATGTCTTCGCTGAATTGTTTACGGGTTCCTTGAGGCCTGTAGATGAGGGTGCCTCTAAGTGTGGTCCTAGGGTCGGTGTGGATCTGGAAATGGAGGTGTTTGGCGGTTGCAAGGTTATCGTTGAAGCTGGTCGTGATTTTGATGGTGTTCTTGTGGACGATGGCGATGCCTCCTCCTGTTTGATTGGTGCGGTCTTTTCGGGTGATCTTGTAATTGTCCGGGATGGCTATGGCGATGTCGGGTGCTGATGAGGCGTTCATCCAGGTTTCAGTAAGGAAGGCGACGTCCGGTGAAGCAGTGTCGAGAAGGTCCCAGAGTTCAGTGGCGTGTCTGTGGACCGAGCGGGTGTTCAACAGGATGCACTTCAGGTAGTTAGAGTCTGAGCTGTGTTTGGGGTTAGTGGATTTGGTGTGGGCGTTGATGCAGGTGAACTTGCAGGAGTGGCAAGTGAAGGGACCGTGGGTACGTCCTGGGGTAGCCTGGTAGCATTGTGGTGTGCGTCTGGGGTTAAGGGCTAGGAGGGTGGTGGCGTCATACGTTAGGCGGGTGGAGTGCGGTTTGCGGGGACCAGGGCGTCTGGCGCGGACGGGCGTAGTTGGGCTTACCTTTGGCGCACCTTCGGCGCGCATGGGGCGCGACCGCTGCGCGTGAACGCTGCGCGCAAAAACATCTGTCATAAATGGATGGTGGAGGGGGGGAGGGGCGAGGGAGGGTCAGCTGGGAGGCGGAGGGCGGGGTGGAGGTCCGGGCAGGGAGGCACAATAACAAACTACAAGATGGCAGCAGGCTAGAAACGAAACTGGATTGGGGCAATACCTAGAGAAACAACGCTATGCAATAATACAGTGAAATACATTAATTAAAGGTACAATGCGATTCCACTGACTGCGCGCTTGTTAATTGTAGCGTTGCGGTAATTCAATTCACCCGACAGCAGACAGTCACTACTGCGCGTGTACGAGGCTAAATTAATTAAGTATTAAATTGGCAGCAATGAGAAATATAAAAAGCAATGCGAGGAAGGCAGATAGCAAATGTGAGGCGCTACGATACCACTGCAGTTGGGGCGGGGAGCTGCGTGGGGAGCGACCGCTTCTGGAGGAATCAGGACGGTCACAGAGAAGATGCCGGAGGGTAGGGCCAGTTGAATCAGTGGGAGGGAGGGTCAGCTGGGAGGCGGAGGGCGGGGTGGAGGTCCGGGCAGGGAGGCACAATAACAAACTACAAGATGGCAGCAGGCTAGAACGAAACTGGATTGGGGCAATACCTAGAGAAACAACGCTATGCAATAATACAGTGAAATAAATTAATTAAAGGTACAATGCGATTCCACTGACTGCGCGCTTGTTAATTGTAGCGTTGCGGTAATTCAATTCACCCGACAGCAGACAGTCACTAATGCGCGTGTACGAGGCTAAATTAATTAAGTATTAAATTGGCAGCAATGAGAAATATAAAAAGCAATGCGAGGAAGGCAGATAGCAAATGTGAGGCGCTGCGATACCACTGCAGTCAGGGCGGGGAGCTGCGTGGGGAGCGACCGCTTCTGGAGGAATCAGGACGGATCCCCCGATTCGACTGCCTCTTCGGGAGGATCTTCTGTTGCAGCCGCAGGGGAAGGTCCTCCACGCGAACCTGTCCAGCCTCCAACTCTTTGCATGGTTATTGAGCGGCAACAGTTGATTCCATTTGACTTACCTCCTGAAGTCTGTGATGTCATTCTTGAAGCCAGGCATCCCTCCACTAAATCGGTATATGCCTGCAGGTGGAACAGATTTGTGGCATGGTGCACAGCAAAGGCTGTGGATCCCCTTTCTGCCCCTCTTTCAGAAGTCCTTTTGTTCCTTCTTTCTTTGGCCCGGCAGGGCTCTGCTCCGGGCACTATTAAGGGCTACCTTTCTGCAATTTCTCTCTTTATCAGGCTCCCTGATCAGCACTCTCTTTTCATGTTCCCTGTTGTAAATAGATTTCTCAAAGGCGTTTCTCACCTTTTCCCTCCTATTCTTTTTGTGATGCCGCAGTGGGACTTGAATCTGGTTCTTACCTATTTGATGTGCGCTCCCTTTAAGCCGCTTCACAACTGTCCTCTTCGTTTACTAACTTTAAAGACTGTTTTCCATGTTGCCATCAACTCCGCTAGTCGTTTGAGTGAGCTCCAGGCTCTTTCCTGTAAACCTCCTTTTCTGTCAGTTCATCCGGACAAGGTAGTGCTCCACGCTCATCCTTCCTTTTTGCCAAAGGTTGTTACTTCCTTCCATATCGTGCAAAGTATCACCTTGCCCACTTTCTTTCCGCCTCCGCACCCTTCCAGAGAGGAAGAGAGGCTCCACTGTCTGGACCAAAAACGTGCACTCTCGTTTTACTTGAATCGCACACAACAGTTCCGGGTAGATGACCAGGTCTTTGTTGGCTACGCAGGTGCCAAGAAAGGCCGGGCTGTACACAAGAGGGCCATCTCCCACTGGGTCGTCTTGTGTATAAAAGCCTGTTATTCTCTGGCTGAAAAAGAGCCTTCGGTGGGACTGCGCTCCCATTCTACCAGGGCGACAGCAGCTACTACTGCACTGGGACGTGGTGTCCCCCTGCAAGACATCTGTCAGGCAGCCACGTGGGCCTTGCTGCACACTTTTACTAAGCATTATTGCCTTGACAGCCAAGACCAGAGAGACTGCTTCTTTGGCTGTTCTGTTCTCCGTGACTTTCTGGTGTGATCTTGGTTCGCAGACCCACCACCAGGGTTGGTATTGCTGGCTTATCTATTCTAAGGTACGGAATCTATCACTTACGTGTCTCTTTCAGATGCACAAGTTACTTACCTTCGGTAACGATATATCTGTAAGAGACATTAGATTTTTTGCCTTGTGTTTAGCTGGTTTTCGACTTAGTTGGCCTGAGATCCTGCTAATCAGGGCCCCAGGCTATCTGCTCCCTCTATAAAATGGACTCCATGTACCTTAGGTACATACCTAATTGGATATTGGGTCACTCTTGTGAGTCCCTGTATAGTGTACCATAGGTACCCAGGGCATAGGTGCACCCAAGCCTACCAGGGGCTGCAGCATATCTTTTGCCACCCTGGCTCGCCATCCAAACTGACACAACTGGCTGATCACTCAGCTGGGGCAAGGTTGTGTAATCACCCCTTGCTTAGATATAGTATTCCTTTATCTAACCTTATATATAGACACATATGCACCTATAAGTCCCCCGATTGATCAGCCTAGGCTAGTGGAACTGATGAGTCGTGTGAAGTCTGGTTCACCTAATGATTGCTGCCCCCCTTACATCCTAAAGGACGTTTTCTCAGCACTTCCGCTAGGCATTCGCTCCCTCTTGAATGAGTCCCTAGTAAAGGGAAGGGTCCCCACTACTTTTAAAAATGCTACGCTGGTCCCGTTAATTAAAAAACCGGGGGCCGATCCGGCTAATCTTTCTAATTACTGGCCCATATCCCTTCTTCCATTTGGTGCTAAGATCTTGGAAGCCCATGTGGCAAGCTGCATCTCTAATTTCATTGAAACATCAGATTATTTGGAGCCCAACCAAGCCGGTTTCCGCCAGGTGCACTCAACTGAAGCCGTGATTCTCACAGTTCTGGACACTATGAGGGCCAACGCCGATAGGGGTATACATCAGGCCTTGGTGCTCCTGGACCTGTCGGCAGCGTTCGACACGGTGGATCACACCATCTTACTACACCGTGTCGAACAGGCTGGTCTGGCTCGGCTCGGCTCGGCTCTCAGTTGGGTGAAATCATTCCTGAGCAATCGGACCCAGGCAGTCAAACTTGGGGACTTTACCGCGCCCAAATTGTTTACCACCTGTGGCGTCCCGCAAGGTTCGTCACTGTCTCCCCTCCTGTTCAATTTATATCTCAAACCCCTCTTACATTCTTTGAAGAACAGGAGGGTAACGATTTACAACTACGCTGATGACCTGCAGTTAATTTTCCCACTGGACTCTATTGACTCTGTCATGGAATTCCAGGCGACCATGCTGCACATTCAACGGTGGATGGAGTGGAACCATCTAAAACTCAACCCAGGGAAGACTGAGTTAGTACTCCCGGGCAAAAGTTCGATCAGCTGGGGCCCTCACTACTGGCCGTCAACAATGGGATCTCCTCCCTCCCCCTCTCTCTCGGTGAAAAGTCTCGGGATCACTATCAACTCTGATCTCTCTCTTAAAGGCCAGGTGGGAGCTGTAATTTCCTCCAGCTTCCATCAACTGCGCAAAATTAGAAAAATCGCTCATCTGCTCACCCACTCCGCACTCATTCAAGTGGTACTTGCCCTGGTCGTGTCCCGATTAGACTTTTCTAATTCTATCTACTTAGGTCTCCCCTTGTTTTTGTCTAAATGCCTACAAATTGTGCAAAATGAAGCTGCCAGGTTGATCTTCAAACACAGCGGTGGGAGATCGGCAAAACCATTGCTGGCTATTCTCCACTGGTTACCCGGAGCCCAACGGGTCATATTCAAAGTAGGATGTTTGGCTTTTAAGGCTCTTTACGGGAAAAGCCCCATGTTCATCAATAATCTAATTGTCAAGCATGAGCCTACCCGCAATCTTCGATCTGCCCATCTGTCCCTTCTTACCCTTCCCTCCTTCAAACGGAAGCGTCAGGGAGGGTGCCGATTTGCTTATCTTGCCCCAAAGGTGTGGAACTCTTTCCCTCTGTCGCTCAGGAAATGTACTAATCTTATGGAGTTTCGGGGAGCCTTGAAGACCTGGCTATTCAAGCAAGCTTCTGGATAGGTTATCTGCTTTTCAATCTCTCCTCTCCTCACCGTCAGCGCCATGAAGCCCCTGGGTGCCCGTGCGCTTAAAAAATTTAGAATAACATAAGTCACTCCTATGGCAGGCCTTAACAATCCTGAAGGCAGAGTGCTTGGTTTTATATGAGATGAGGCTCTAGCATGAGCTGAGCCTGTCTGCAGCTTTCGGAACCATGTCCTTATAGCCGTTCTAGGATATAGCCATACCATATACTCTTAAGTGCATTATGAACCTCGCGGTTAAATGCTAACTTTGGTTTGGCTTTATCAAAACATGTCGTGTAAGGTGGCATACGCTTTGGAATACTACCCCCTCGCCAGTTCTGGCGACGGGGGTAGCATTTCACCCTTCTAGAGGGAGAAGACATGTTGTTCCTACTAATCCCGGTTAAAGTTAACCAGAGCCTCAGCAACACAAAATGGACGCTGCTGCCACAGACACAAGTCTGACCTCCTGCTGCTGGGAGCCCTTCCAGAGAGGGAGGCTTGGACAATAGGTTTCCTGTCTTGGGAGGTGCTAGCACCAACCCAGACAGGCTATAGTGTATTGGGGCAGGGAGGGCTGAATGCAATGAGACACTGCCTGGGACACACAAGGTGTCCCATGCATAGTCCAGTTCAAACCGATGCTGGGGCACTCCAGCCCCAGCTCTGGTGCGAAACTGGACAAAGGGAAAGGGGTGTAACCACCCCCTTCCTGGGTCCCACCCATAGGAGGGACCTAGCAGGTAATCCAGCCCCTAAATTTGGTATATAGGTAGGAGCTGAGTCCCAAGACTTTAGATTTATCCTCACTGAAACTCTGAAACGAAACTCTGGACCTTTGACGATCTACTTTGCAAGAAGACGACTGAAGAATCTCCCTTGTGGTCAAGGAGTGACCACCCTGTGCAAGCAGGCACCATCAAGCGATCAACGGTTTGCTTTGTCGACGCTCCTGCCGGAGCCCGAGCACAGAGCCTGACAAGACCCGGACTTCCAGACTTCACACAGCCCGATCCACAGTCACAGCAGAGCTGAGACCTGTGGAGGCGACGAGAGACGTGGGACGGGCCATCTTGAAAAGCCAGCGAATTGCTTTCCGTGCAACTTCTGAGGCACCCTCGAAGTTGTGCATTGGGGATTGAGAAGCCCCAGTCCCGAGCACCAACTGCACCGAAGATCAGCCCTCCACACTCCACGAGTTCTGCGTGGGGCCCTTCTGCATTTTCCTGCTCGACGCGTCTGTCCAGTCACTTGTCCGTTGGCTAGAGGCCTCTGTGACAACGAAACCTTTGATTTACAATGCTGGTCTGGTTGCTCCAGACTGGCCCCTGCTTCCCTGAAAAGGAGAAGCCCATCAGACCTTGCTGGTCTGATCAAGAAGCCATCTTCGATTCCGGCGTGGGTTGCCTTTGCCAAGGCTTGTTGACTCCAACCCGGAAGCTGACACCGCCCACAGCGAGAGCCTTTGTGGGACAGTCCGTATCTAGCTCCTGGTCACACCTCCTGG
The DNA here is from genome assembly GCF_964261635.1 of Lissotriton helveticus. Taxonomy (NCBI): domain Eukaryota; kingdom Metazoa; phylum Chordata; class Amphibia; order Caudata; family Salamandridae; genus Lissotriton; species Lissotriton helveticus. Next base: position 1,151,140,175 of record NC_136067.1, on the reverse strand, counting down.
TCCACGTGGCTGCAGAGACAAGCTTCACAGCATCACCTGATTGCTTCGCGACTTCGCCTGGTTCCTTCCTGGTTCCTTCCTAATCACTGGCTAGTGACCCAGACTCTGTCCCCTCTGCTTTCAGGTACTCTTCATCCTCGATCTGTCCTTGGATCCAACCGGACACTTCTCTTCTGGTCGCCTGCAGCATCTTTCTCCAAGGCTCCATAGGAATCAGCAACGAAACCCGACACACTTTGGCACCTATGCATCCGCTTCCTGTGGGTGAGGTAACACGAGTATTTCGGTACTCCTGTGGGTATTGACTATCCTTGTGTCATAGTTTCAAGTAGCTTTTCGCTAGTCCATCCGGAAGTGTCCTAAAAAAACTAGTTTCCATTTCTTTCGTTCCCATTCTAACTCTATGTTAACTTGCGTGCGTGTAAAGACACTGCACGCGCATCCCGTGGGCCTCCTGCTCCCTATCCTTTGGTAGTACAGCGTAGCCTGAGGTTCCTTAATTTTGACTCCATCTTACATTTATCGTCATTTTATGTTGCCTTTACACAGGCTGCATGATTCACGAAGTGTTTCTGCCCTTTGGACTGCAACGTGTTGAAAACCCCCTCTGTCCTTGCTCTGAAACCCACCTCAGACACCAGCTGGCCTAACTAATTCTTATCTGAACTACCTAATCCCTGTTATAAGTTTAATAAAGATGTCTTTTCATATTTCAGCTTTTGTGCCAAGTTCTTTATTATCAAGTACCCCTGAGAATGAAGACTTGAGTTTCTTCAAGCCCCAGCGATTCTCCAGGCCCTAGGCCTATCCTTTGTTCGTGACGTGGTTCTTATACCACCATTTTAGTATATGGTTTGAAGTTCCCCTAAGGCATTACTGTATTTTGTGCAACTTATTGTATTTTAATTGAGTATCTTGTTATGTGCTGGTGCCTCTGACCTCATAAAGAGTTCAGAGGATTGTGTTAGAAATAAATACATATATATTTATATATTTTGGAATTACTGCGAGCACACAGCACCACGTTAGAGAGCAATTCTAGCTTCACCTCGTTTTTAAAATATTCACCAACTAGCACACAGCTATACTGTTGTTGACCCGCATTTTGTTAGTTACTTTCACTCGCTCGATACCTGCCGAATTAGGGCAAGGCACCGAGCATTAGGGATTCTTGTGGCGGCCATCTTAGGGCGGGACAGCGCGGTGAGAGAGCGCTAGTCTCCGCCATAAAAGGAGCCCCAAACAGTGTCTTGCGAATTACTGCGAGCACACAGCACCACGTTAGAGAGCAATTCTAGCTGGACTACCTTGAACTGTACAATTTTTAAATTGAATGACATTGTTGTGCATTGTACCTTCGTTTTTTAAAAATCACCTCGTTTTTAAAATATTCACCAACTAGCACACAGCTATACTGTTGTTGACCCGCATTTTGTTAGTTACTTTCACTCGCTCGATACCTGCCGAATTAGGGCAAGGCACCGAGCATTAGGGATTCTTGTGGCGGCCATCTTAGGGCGGGACAGCGCGGTGAGAGAGCGCTAGTCTCCGCAATAAAAGGAAACAGTTCCACTCCGCGATAGCGGACGCGTTTTAGCGGACGCGCCTCGTCTTCGCTGGAGTCTAGCCAGAGTCAGCCCGTCTGTGCCCGTCCGGGCCAGGACGGGACATAGGGCATAAAACCCTGCCTCCCATTACTCAGGTATGACGCTCTCTGGGGAGTCTCTTAGAGCGCTACGCCCCGCTAGACATGAGAAATGTATAACGCTGAACCCGTTGTGTGCTGGAACACAAACGTGCCCTGAGTGTTCTATCACCCTGTCCAATTACCAGCCTTACCCGGACACCTCTCACGGCCCTTCCCACAAAATCCTCCGACAGGAAGATTGTTCTAGTACTTTTACATTCTATCTGGTAAATTGCCGTTCATTACCCCAACATAAACTAGACATCTTCCACCTCCTATTGGAGGAGAAGCCAAGTGCAATATTTCTCACAGAGACCTGGCTTCACGATAGTGCAGGTCCCGATGTAGCCACGGCACTCCCCCCGAGCTATGCTATGGTAAGGAGGGACCGTGTTGGCCAAATAGGAGGGGGCATTGCTATTATTTATAGCAGAGACTTTGTATGCAAATTCGAACCTGTAGACATTCCTAACTGTGAAGCGGCATCTTTTAAAATTATCCTTAGTCCTAATTTTACTTTCTCTGGCCTACTTATTTATCGTCCACCAGGTAACAACCCTTCTTGGTCAGAAAATTTGGTAAACTTTATTTTACCTTATCATCTAAAAGCCCAAAATCTTACAGTACTCGGGGACTTGAATCTCCATTTGGATGACGATAACAATAAGATCTGTAAAAATCTCATAGACGATTTCATGGCGTTAGATATGTCATTGCGCAATAAGGGCCCTACCCACAAAGCGGGACATCTGCTTGACCCTATCATCTCTAATATGAAAGAATTATCATGGCTGAATACCACTCCCATTTGCTGGTCAGATCATTCTCTCATACTCTTCTCTGTTTCTCTTAAACTCACCAAACGCCCATCCACTACCCCCTCTGTTTCTTTTAGGAGAAACTGGAAAAACCTAAATTTAGATGATCTCAATAATGCATTGAATAAAGACCACCCATGCCTTGACGGAGACATGGAAAATATATCTGATGCCATACAGACATGGCTAAATGACGCAGTGAACGCCAGTCTGCCCTTATCCTGTTATAAAGGGAAAGTACATCGTCCCCCGGCCCCTTGGTTTACAGAGGCCCTTAAGAAAGAAAAATCTACCTGTAAAAACCTAGAGAGACAGTGGCGTAAGAACTACGAACTGCATCAAAAAGAGATCTACCGCAAGGCCAGAAACAGCTATCATTTGGCCTGCATGAAAGCTAAAGCAAGCTATGTGACCACTACCATAAATACAGCTGTTAACAAAGTCCAGACACTTTTTAACACTGTGAAGGAATTGGCCGGAGAAAATTCCAGAGCGGAGGTGGCTCCACTTAACACCCAGCAGTGTCAGGATCTGGCGACCTTTTTCACTGAAAAAATTGAGAAGATCGTCTCTAATATCAATAAAAATAGCACGATCACTCATAACCAAGAGGAAACCTTCTTAATCTCTAAAGAAAAATGTCATCTTGAAGCCTGGCCTCCCATTACATTAGATCAACTGAGGAGACTTTTAAAATCGATTAAATCAGGTTCCCCTCGCGACACCATTCCCATCAGTATTATGAGCCAATTGGAGGACTCTACCCTGACGCCCATCACAGAAATACTTAATGCCTCCATGGAACAGGCTTCAGTTCCTGCTTTATGGAAACATGCCATAGTCAGCCCTCTGTTAAAAAAAAACGACCGCCGATCCCACGATATTAGCCAACTATCGGCCAATATCGTTACTCCCCGCTTTTTCCAAAATGTTGGAAAGACATATTCACGAGGCACTTTCCACATATGTGGAAAACAATGATCTACTTCACCCGTCCCAGTCCGGCTTTAGGAGTGGATACTCTACCGAGACCGCCCTGCTTGGGATTACGGAAAAGATCAGAGAGCTCAGAGATGATGGACAAACGGTAGCACTTGTCCTGCTTGATCTAAGTGCGGCCTTCGACACCATCTCTCACTCCAGACTGCTTGCCAGGTTGGGGGAGTGTGGTGTCGAGGGCAGGGCGTTAGAATGGATTAAATCATACTTATCCCTACACACCTTCCAGATCACCTCTGCTGAGGCCTGTTCGGATGTTTTCTATTCTCCCCATGGTGTACCACAGGGATCTATCCTGAGTCCCCTGATGTTTAATTTGTATCTTCGTCCTCTAGCCAATCTTGCAGAGAACTTCGGTCTTATTTTAATGACGTATGCAGACGACTCTCAGATTTTGTTTTCCCTCTCCAAATCTGATACGTCTGCCCCCTCTGCACTTAAAATGGGCCTGCATGAGATATTTTGCGGGATGTCGGCTAACCAGCTTAAATTAAATGGGGACAAAACAGAGGTCCTCCTCTTAGGGAATAATAAGGACCTTTGGAGCGACCCCCACTGGCCGACATCACTGGGCAAGCTTCCTCCCCCAGCCACTCAGGTCAGAAATCTTGGGGTCATCATTGATGACAACCTTTCCATGACACAGCAAGCCAACAAAGTGGCGGGCATATGCTTTACCATTCTCAGATGGCTACGTAAAATTGTCTGGATGCTGCCACCTATCACCCAGAAGACCGTAGTCAATGCCTTGGTAACTTCTCGGCTTGACTACGGTAACATCTTGTACCTGGGTGCAAATAAACCAGTAGTAAGACGCTTGCAACTGGTACAAAATGCTGCGGCCAGACTGCTTTGTAGAATCCCCAGACACGCCAGGATTACAAAACATCTCAGGGACCTTCATTGGCTCAGGGTTGAAAACCGGATTCGCTTTAAAACCCTGAGCTACCTGTTTAAAATCAAAGCTGGGACTGCTCCCAAGTACCTTCAAGATCTTGCCAAGCCCTACCTTCCTAATCGTAACCTTCGGTCTGTTACTTCAGCGACCTTTACGGTACCCAGGTATAAACGGGCTAGAATGGGCGGGAGATCCTTCTCATATCTGGGTCCAACTCTTTGGAATACATTGCCCACCCAAATACGTAAAGAAGAAAACTACAGGAACTTTAGGAAAAGTGTAAAGACCTGGCTGTTCGACAAATAAACACCCTCGGACTTGTTCTCTCTCTAGCTGTGCCCTGTGTTTCATAAATTCGGCGCCGGGAAACCCTTTGTGGGTAGCTGTGCGCCTTATAAATACTATAAAATAAATAAATAAAAAATAAATACAACCTGTGTGGTGTCCTTTCACTTGGTATTAAAGGGGTTACTTATGGTAAAACAGCTGGCTTCACATGCCCTCTTGAGTTTAGCCTAAGACTGCTTTGTCCATGCTACCACTAGGATAGCTGGTCTATAAGGTAGACTTTACAACCATCACCATAAAGGTTGTTTGGACTGGTGCAAGGTGCTCACTAGATTAGTGAACATCATATACCAGGCCAACTTCTCACACTCCCCGTTCTGCGAACTGATTTCTAGGGTTAAGGTGATCCCTTTTAGGGTCCTAGTTTCAATGCACCAGTGTCCAGTATCTTGCATGGCTCTGCGTTCCTGGCGCGGAAAGTCGTGTACAGAATTGATATCAGCGCCCGAGGGCTGCGTCTAAGTAGCTGCCGCGACGTTATCCCGGCGATCTGGATCCAGTCTAACGCCTGGGGGTAATTATAAGGTAAGGAATCTATCCTTAACTAATGTCTCTTACCGATATATCGTTACCGAAGGTAAGTAACTGGTGCCTTAGGTATAGATTCCTTACCTTAGAATTACCCCCAAGCGTCAAAGTGGATCCGAAAGTTTTTTCATCATCAGTACCTCTGAGCTTCGGAAGGTGGCGTTGGTCGGCTCCGTGTCCGTCGTTGGTGTCGTGGTCGCCGGGATGACGTCTCGGTAGCTACTTAGACGCCGCCCTCGGCACTGACGTAAGTTCTTTCTTTTTCCGCGCCAGCCAGCGCAGATCCAGGAAGAGTGGTGCCTCCAGTCTTTTTTTGACTGACTTTTTCTCTACTTTTGTCAACTTCTTTTTAGAGTCTTCGACTCCTACGGTGCATGAGGGATGCCCGGCTTCAAGCCATGCAATTCCGGTCATCGGATGATGTCGGAGACTGATCCGCAGCGCGCGTGTCTCTTTTGCCTGGAGCGTGACCAAAACCCCAAGTCTTGCTCCAAATGCTGGTCAATGGCTCCGAAGGTTTTACGGGAGCAGTCCTGAAAGCTCCTTGAGCACCGGCAGTCGGCTCCGTGCCGTTCCCGGTCGCGAGGGAGATATAGGGACCGGTCACGGAACCACCACCTCTTTGCACTTGTGGTCGGGTAAGTCGAAGCATAAGAAGAAGTCGAAGAAGCATTGTCGCTCTTCGACTTTTCGTCGGATGGCCGACTCGACGAGGGACACAGATAGTGCCCCTCCCGTGGCTCTACTCTCCGAGCCCGAAGAATCGACTCTGCGTTTCCCTCCTTTTCCAGGACCCGGAGCGACTCCCACCCAGCTTTGTATGTTCTACGAAGCGATGCATGCCATCCCTGGGGGCGGCGCAAACCGCTGGCACACCTTTGGGCCCCGCGGACTCGGTTGGGGGGCCTAGGCCTTCTCCGTCAACGGCTCCAGCCCCTACACCCCTTGGATCTTGGCCTGGATCCGGATCGGCGCCAGTTGACCTGAATACGCCTCCACCTTCGCCGCTTCCTCTGGCACCACTACCTCGTTCGACGCCGGTCGGCCCCCCAGCTGGCATTGACCCCGGCCTCCATTCTGATGTAGACCTAGAGCCGGACCAGCGTCGCCCCACGCCTGATTCTGCACCGAGTGGTGTTTTTGTGCCCTTGTTCACTCCTGGGGTCCCTTTTTGACCTGAATGGCACCCTGAGGATACGTAGGAGGACTGGGAGGAGTCGGGTGACCCAGGAGTCAGGTGACCCTCTGACTGACCAGCTGGACAGTGAACAGTACTGGAGAGAGTAACTGGGGGATGCCGGTGGTTTGGACACCTCCCCTGACCTTGACATGTTGTCTCCTCCTACCGTGGCTACGGAGGAGGCAGCGTCATATGTAGTAGTGTTGCGTAGGGCTGCCGAGGCTCTCAACCTCGAGCTTCCCACAGTGGCGGCCAGGACTAACCTCCTGACAGAGGTGTTCAACTGGCTTCGAGCTCTTCGGAGCCCTTGCTGCAGTTTAATGAGGCTCTCACCGATGTCTTTTAGGACACGTGGCCCAGGCCCAACACGGAGGCTCCCGCGGACAGGATGATTGCCCGACGCCACCGCCCGGCTCCGTGCGACCCCACTTTCCTCTATCAACACCCCACCCCGGAGAGCTTGGTAGTCCAAGCCTCCACTTCCAAATGCGCATTCACTACCGCACCACCGGAACGGGACTGCAAGAAGCTGGACCATCTTGGAAAGAACATTTTCTGTTCTGCCAGCTTACGACTGCAGTCGGTAAACACTGCATGTCTCTTGGGCCGTTATTCCCACTCGGTGTGGGATACGGCTGAGCAAGTGCTGCCTCAGTGTCCAGAGGAGACCCGGGCAGAGTCTCCTGGGTTGTTGCCGCCGGGAGGAATGTAGGCTGGACACCGCTGACTCTCTGGCAGGGCCATTTCAACGTCAGTAGCGCTTCGTCGCTATTCCTGGATGAGAACGACTAGGTTTTCAAGGGATTTCCAGCACACCTTGATGGACATGTCCTTTGATGGCCGTCGCCTTTTTGGCAACAAAGCAGACAACGCTCTAGAGCATTTTAAGGACAAGTCCTTGGGCCTCTCCACCTGCCCTGCGCAGTTTGCTTTTCACCCCTCTTTGTGGCTATGGAAGGGGTGCATCGCTACGTCCCACCCAGATACACAGGCCACAGCAAGTTACCCAACCTTCGCGTGGCCAGGGATGTGGAAACAACTGTTGTGGTTCCGGGGGCCAGAGGGCAGGCCAGTCTACCAACCCCCCTCTGCAGCAGCCTCCAAACCCTTCTAGTCTGACCTTTCAGGCCCATCAAATGCCAGTGGGCGGCAGGATTCGCCATTACCCCCCCCCCCCCAATGGCGCACCATCACGTCGTACAGGTGGGTTTTGCAAATAGTCCGAAGGGGCTACTCCCTCCCGTTCGAGACTTCCCCTCCAGCCATGCCACCAAGATACCACAGCATGTAGGAGGATCATCTGGCCCTTCTCCTGCAACAAGTTACAACTCTTTTGGCCAAGGGAGCCATCAAGCACGTTCATGTCCCAGAAGTAGGTTGTGGTTGTTAATCCCACTACTTTCTGGTCCCCAAGAAGGACAAGGGCCTGCGTCCTATCTTGGATCTCAGGGACGTCAACCGCTTTCTCCGGAAGGAGAAGTTCAAGGTGTTGAAGCTTGCTCCGGTCTTGTCTGCCCTTGACCCAGGAGACTGGATGGTAGCATTCGTCTTGGAGAATGCTTATTTTCACATCCCCGTCCTGTTTGTTCCATCTGCATTATCTACGGTTCACGGTAGGCCACAAGCATTTTCCGTTCACTGTGCTCCCCTTTGGCCTTACCAGCGCCCCTCGGGTGTTTACAAATGTGATGGCGGTGGTCGCAGCTCATCTGCGCAGATATGGGGTTTCAGTGTTCCCCTATCTCGATGACTGGCTGTTGAAGGCGGGCTCACCCCAAGCAGCCACCTCCCACCTCCAGACTACGGCCGACCTACTGCATTCGCTGGGGTTCTCCATCAATGTGCCAAAGTCACACCTGATTCCCTCTCAGAAGCTCCTCTTCATTGGAGCGGTTCTGGACACGACGCAGTTTCGGGTCTATCCTCCCGAACAGCGAGTCCGGGATATTTAGGCTATGATTCTGATCTTTCAGCCTCCATCCCCAGTTTTGGTCACAATGACTCTGAGGCTGCTGGGCCTCATGGTCTCCTGCATCTTGCTGGCCGATCATGCTAGGTGGCATATGCGGGCTCTGCAGTGGGACCTGAAGTCCCAGTGGGCGCAGCATCAGGGTAAACTGTCCGATTGCACCCAGATTTCGGAGGGTACTGCACGACAACTACAGTGGTGGCTCACGAACCAGGGTTTGATAAAAATGGCAGATCCCTCTCTCTTCCCCAACCAGGCCACACTGAGGGAACGGACGCATCCCTTCTGGGATCGGGCTGCCACATGGGAGAGGCGGAGGTCAAAGGCCTCTTGTCTCCGGCGGAGTCAGGGCTCCACAGCAACCTCCACCTCTGGACATGGCGGGAACATCAGGGCATATCGCTGGTGTTTCCACACCTGGCAGGTTCTCTGAACTCCAGGCTGGAGGAACTCATCTGCAGATGCATGATGGATCACAATTCAGTTTATCTCCGAGGCCCTGTCCTCCCTCCACAGTGGGGGCCGGCTCCACCGGGACATGCGCCTCCGCCTGTTGCCTTCCTACACGACGTTTTCCGGCGCAGAGGCGACTAGGGCCCAAATGACAGCCTACGCTGCGGTGCTGCAGGCTACTTTGACCCTCTTGAAACATCTGCAGATCCCGTGCCTCGCGCGGGCACTTCCGCAGAGTTGCCGGCGGCTCTGGCCCCGGTGCCGGAGGTTTTGGCTTCAGGTCGTAGGAGGGTGGTGTCGTCGAGGTGCGGTCCTTTGGGGTTCCCCTCTGCGGCGCCTGGCATCCCTGCCTCGCCGCAAATCCCTACGGGGCTCCCTGTAGCATTGTAGGAGTTCGCCGGGACTCCGGGCTTGCCCCTGAGTCCCCCTTAGGTCCTCTGAGCAGGCGGCTGCCTCACCAGGTCGGGGTCGAGGCGGCGCCGTGGAGTCGTGGTGGAGGCAGGGACCTGGGGCGCTTTCCCGAGTCCCTCTCAGTCCTCGATACGGCGGCTGCCCCGTCTGAAGCCAAGGCACCGCTCCCTCGCCGTCCTGGCATCGACCTCACCCCAGCCTTCTGGAGAGCACGTGGTGGCAACAGTCGACCCGGCGCCACGAGTGCCCACTCCAGCGCCGATCGACGTTGATCAGGCGCGGGTGGCGGACTCCACGGAGCCGCGCCGGCATCTGGTTCTTGATTTGTCCCCTGAGGTCCCTTCTTCTCCAGTGGTCTGCCATCTGTTGGTATATTCTTCCCCGGAGACAGGGCGCCGTATTGTTGCCTTTTCACCTGCATCTTCCAGGGAGGGCTCCTCGCCGTCCCCACAGCCTAAATCCTCGAACACGTCTTTCCGTGGCTCGTGGATGGTTTTTCCACCAGCCTCTCCGCCTTCTGGGGCCCCTTTGGTTCCCCATTCATCTGTGCAACCCCCACTATTCGGGGGCTGGCCGCTTCCCCCTCGACATGGGGACTGGTGGCCCAGTCTGCAGCCTTTGCCCACAGAGGAATTACTTTCTCCTCCGCTGCGCACTACTGAGGCCAGTGTTGCCTTTGTTTGGGCTATTTCCATGGCTGCTAGTATTCTGAGGATGGGTGAACCTGTCACTCCATTTCCTATGGACAACCTCTTGGAAGTTCTCCACCAGGGCTCTGGTGGATGGGAGTAGTTCCTTCCTTTTGAAGCATCACTCCATAATTATGGGGGCTTGGGGGCGCCCAGCCACAGGCGATCCAGTGCCTCAGGCGCTACTGCATCGCCATCGTCCTGCTCCGCATGACCCGGTCTGTCTTTCTATCGACCCTTCTACTCAAGGCGCTCTTCTGCGGAATGTTTTTCTGTGTTTGCCCGTGGTGCTGTTTCCTCCGTCTCAGGAGGCCTGGTGGTTAGATTCATAGGTGCGTAATGTCTTCGCTTCTTCCAGTGCTGCCTTGCGGGCGCTTAACACTTTGTGTGTGTTGACCAGGGCTACTTCCAGCCTGTGGGATTCTGTGGGGTCTTTTCTTTCTCATGTCTCTCATGAGGGTGCCCATGCTGATCTGCGGGTCCATGTGCTGGATGGTAGGGAGTTGGCCGCGTTTATTCTTCATGCGGCTTTGGATGTTGCTGATGCTCTCAGCCGTGCTATGGCCACTTCTGTGGCTCACCGTCGCCATGCTTGGCTACATGATGCTGTTTTTCCTGAAAATTCTATATAAAAAAACAAATGATGCCTTGGACACCAATAGAACACTTTCCGTATTAGGTGAGATAGTTAAATTGTCCCATCCTATGACAAATATATTGTCTTTAGCAGAATGTCTTCTTGTATTTCTTTTTGTAAGACTTCCCACCTCCACACAGAGCACACAATATATTCTTTTTTTCTTATTTGTTTTTCAATTTAATTGCAAAAGAATTAGATTTAGGCTAATCTTATTTTTAAGCCTATTTCGTACGTGTAAACAAACAAAACATGTATATGTACACAACACTTTTTACATAAATATATACAAACTAATATACATACATTGATCCATTGGCATTTGTTTTTCAAGTATTGTAGCCCAATTTCTTTCTAAAGGATGCTTGCTACATGTAAAGACTCAGCATTCCTTCTCAAGTAAGATCACCAGACCTATCAACAAGGAGTATAACAAGTCTATATCTTTTTTTAGACCTATCTTAAGTCCTTTGCTCCTTGCAAAAAAATGTTTTCTTCATAACTTAATATACTTTGGCTGGAGTCTTCTTTGAACAAACTGTCGACGCGTTTCAGCCCTCACAGTATGGGCCTCATCAGGACTCGGGCTAATATGATATTCCGTCGTTGTATTTGCCTTCGATAGTGTATCTGTCCTCTTAAAATGGACTTTCAAGGAAATGCTTCAATTCCGTAAAGGAGAACTAGAAAAAACTATTGCGTCCGTGGGAGTCACTGGACATTACTCTGTGGCTGATTATCTTAATTATTGCGAATGGACCCCTTTGCAATGTGGTACCCTTTCAGCAATATGGTACCCTGTCAGCAATTTCCAAGCTTTTGTCCTCAGAGTGCATTAGTATCCTCCGAGAAAATCCAGCTACTTAATGAGCACACTACCATACAAGGGTGAGCTTGATCATCCTGCATATAAATCGCATCCCGGCTCTTCCTCTCGACGAATTTATTTTATTTTGGAGCCGTCCATAGTTAGCACACCTTTACTCCAATGCGAGTCGGTTCAGGGAATGTCTGGTTGACCTACCCTTTGACGGGGTCCTTCTGTTTAACACTCATGCAGACTCTGCCATTCAGTTTCTTCTTGTGGGGCTCCGTCCTCCTCCTCTTCCTCCTCCTCCTCCTCAGTAGGTGGGTTTGTTGGTCCTCCGGGTCTTGGTGGGAGGTGTTATCCCACTGCTCCTGGAATCTGGTGTTGGGCTGACCGTTGCTCTTTCTGTGAGGGTTACTTGGGGTCCTAGGTTGGCCTACCTCTTCAGTTGGCTGCTGGTACAGCCCCCCTTTTTGGGCAAGAGTGTACTTTTTGGCTGCTTACTAAGCCTTCTATGGTTTCTGCCGCAGGTTTTCTAGTTTGTTCTCTGATGTGGGATTTTTCTTCCCATGGAGTGGTTCCCATACTTTCTTGGGACGTGTCCTACCCTACGTGGGATATTTGTAGCTATTGGATAGCCCTGTCTTACACTGGGATGGTGTGGACTCCTCCTTGCGGGTTCTTCGCCCGGCCTGGTGTCGCTGTATGCCGCTGGTGCGTTTTCTTGGGCAGCTGCGGTGTTGTACTGCGGTGTTTTTGCCCTTTGTCTGCCGTTTGACCTTGTCCTCTGTCTGGTGTTCTAGAAGGGTTATTTTCCTATGTTGACGGCTTGGTTCGTCCTACTTGTTTCTCCTCTTGTTTTCCGGCTGGTTGCTTGTTGGCACCCAGCTGTGCCTGCCTGGACGTTGTGGTCTGGATGTTTAGTTTAGTGGCACTTGTCGGCATCCAGCTGCGCCCGCCTGTAATTCTGGTCTATGGCGAGGGGCCTTGGAGTGGGGCCTGGCGCCCCTGCTTCTTGTTTTGCGGGAGCCCTGTGGAACTATATTTTTCTCTCCCACCTGCCTTATTGCTGAGGAGCTGTCTTGTCTGGCCTGTTGACTTCCAGCTGTGATGGATTCGGCTGCCCTCCTCACTGGGTGTGTTCCCTGTGTGGGCTCTTGTCCTCGTTTCTACTCTTCTCCTTGGAGTCTCTGGGTTGTTCTTCTTCCTCGGTACTCCTCTGCATTGCCTGTACATTGGGCTTCCGGTGGAGGTCCCTGGTACGTTGGCTGCTGGCCTCCTTTCGTATTGCCTGTACCTGGGGCTTCAGGTGGAGGTCCCTGGTACATTGGCTGCTGGCCTCCTTTCGTATTGCCCTTCCTTCTCCTGCTTGGTGAGGGCTGGGCTGCCTCTTTATCGTTTTGACACATCCCCTGTGGGGCGGTTGCGAGAAGTTGGCCTGGTATATGATGTTCACTATTCTAGTGAGCACCTTGCACCAGTCCAAACAACCCTTATGGTGATGGTTGTAGAGTCAACCTTATAGACCAGCTATCCTAGTGGTAGCATGGACAAAAGCAGTCTTAGGTTAAACTCAAGAGGGCATGTGAAGCCAGCTGTTTTACCATATGCAAACCTTTTAATACCAAATGAAAGGACACCACACAGGTTATATATTCAAAATATATATGTATTTATTTCTAAATAAATCCCCTTAACTCTTTATGAGCACAGGAGCACAAGCGTATAACAAAGAACTTAATATAACATACAAAAGTTGCACAAATATGGATAGGCCCTGGTGGCCCTTAAAACCATATACTAAAATAGTGGTATAAGAACCACGTCACGAACAATGGTAAGGCCTAGGGCCTTGGGAATCGCTGGGGCTACACTGGACTAACAGCAGTTAGGACTTAGGAGGCCCACAGGATGCGGGTGCAGTGTTTAAATGCACACGCGTGCACCAATAAAAGTCAATGGGTGCGTAAAGTTAGAAAGTTGCAGATTTGAAAGTCTTCCGACTGGACTAGAACTTAACCACTTAAAACTAGGATACTAGGGATGTAAATCTCTACAGGAGCACCGCAGTACTCGCGTTACCTCACCCACAGGAAGCGGGTGCATAGATGTCAAAGTGTGTCGGGGTTCGTCGTGGAGATCTATGGAGCCTTGGAGGAAAGATGCTGCAGGCGACCAGGAGAGAAGAGTCCAGTTAGATCCAAGGGGGGATCGAGGATGAAGAGTACCTGAAAGCAGAGGGGACAGAGTCTGGGTCACTAGCCAGTGACCAGGAAGAAACCAGGCGATGTCGGGTTGCAATCAGGTGATGTCGTGACGCTTGTCTCCGCTGCCACGTGGACCAGGAGGTGTTGACGACGACCAGGCGCTGGGCACGGACTGTCCCACGAAGGCTCTCGCTGTCGGCGGTGTCGGATCTCGATTCAGAGTCAACAGGCCTTGGCAAATGCAACCCACGCAGGAATCGAAGATGGCTTCTGGATCAGACCAGCAAGGTCTGATGGGCTGCTCCTTTTCAGGGGAGCAAGGGCCAGTCTGGAGCAACCAGACCAGCATTTAAAATTTGAAGGTTCGTCGTCACAGAGGCCACTAGCCAATGGGCAAGTGACCGGACAGACGCGTCGAGCAGGAAAATGCAAAAGGGCCCACGCAGCACTCGGTGAGTGTGGAGAGGTGATCTTCAGTGCAAAGGATGCTCGGGGCTGGGGCTTCTCAATCCCCAATGCACCGCTTCGAGGGTGCCTCAGGAGCTGCACAGAAAGCAGTTCGCTGGCTTTCCAAGATGGCCGGTCCCACGTCTCACGTCGCCTCCACGGGTCTCAGCTTTGCTGTGGCTGTGGATCGGGCTGTTGGATGTCTGGAAGTCCGGGTCTTGTCAGGCTCAGTGTTCGAGCTCCGGCCGGAGCAACGACAAGGCAAACCGTTGAGCGCTTGATGGTGCCTGCTTGCACAGGGTGGTCACTCCTTGACCACAAGAGAGATTCTTCAGTCTTCTACGTCGAGTAGGATGTTGAAGGGTCCAGAGTTTCGTATCAAAGTTTCAGTCAGGATGATCTAAAGTCTTGGGACACAGCTCCTACCTTTATTCCAAATCAAGGGGCTGGATTACCTGCTAGGTCCCTCCTATGGGTGGGACCCAGGAAGGGGGTGGTTACACCCCTTTCCCTTTGTCCAGTTTCGCGCCAGAGCTGGGGCTGGAGTGCCCCAGACCGGTTTGAACTGGACTATGCATGGGACACCTTGTGTGCCCCAGGCAGTGTCTCGTTTCATTCAGCCCTCCCTGCCCCAATCCACTATCTCCTGTCTGTGGTGGTGCTAGCACCTCCCCGTGACAGGAAACCTTCTAGAGGGAGAAGACATGTTACTTCCATTAATCCCGGTTAAAGTTAACCAGAGCCCCAGCGTCACAAAATGGATGCTGCTGCCACAGACACAAGTCTGACCTCCTGCTGCTGGGAGTCCTTCCAGCGAGCGAGGCCTGGACAATAGGTTTCCTGCCTGGAGAGGTGCGAGCACCACCCCAGACAGGATGACTTCCCCTCAGAGAAGGGAACATGAGGCAAAAATGAGAGAGGCTGCTCTTAGGATTGAAAGGCAGGGGCTTGAGGTTGCCCTGGCCAGAGAGAAGCTTGCTCGTGCTAGAGAGCATAGAGAGAGTGGGTTAGAACCCTCTGGTGGCAGCAATATCTCTAAGGATAAAGACAGGTCCTATTACAATAGACACCTGAGCAGGATTGTGCCCCCCTATAAAGAAGGGGATGACATCCACAAATGGATTACTGCTTTGGAGAGGGCATGCAAAGTGCAGCAGGTACTCCAAAGTCAGTGGGCAGCAATCTTATGGCTCTCCTTTTCTGAAAAAGGTAGAGATAAGCTCCTCACAGTTAGTTATGAGGATGCTAACAATTACACTGTCCTGAAGAGTGCTCTGATTGATGGGTTTGGCTTAACCACTGAAGTACAGGTTGATGTTCAGGGATACCCAGAAGACACAGACTCAGGACTGGACTGATTTTGTAGATTGTGCTACTAAGGCTCTGGAGGGCTGGTTATTGGGCAGCAAAGTACAGGACTTTACAGGATTGTATAATTTGATTATGAGGGAGCAGATCCTTAGTAATTTTCAAAACCAGCTTCTACACCAGCGCCTGCTGGACTCAGATCTGACCTCTCCACAAGAATTGGGTAAGAGGGCAGACAAATGGGTCAGAACCAGGATTAGGCCTAAAAATCAGGGTGGTGACCAGAAGAAAGATTCTACCAAGCCTCAAGAAAAAGGTGGGGATAAATCAAAAGACAAGTCCTCCACAGGGCCACAAAACTCCAATGGTGGGGGTGGGTCCCAAAACACTTCCTCTAACCAAAAGAAACCTTATTGCCATGTCTGTAAACAGCCTGGCCACTGGAAGACTGACAGCAGTTGCCCAAGGGCCAACAATAAGGAAAACATTCCCCCAAGTAATACTCCCAGACCTCCTGTTACTGTTAGCAGTAATCCCCCAGGTGGTGGGAGTCCCCCCAAGAATTTGGCTGGGTTTACTTTGGGAACTCAGGTGGACTCTGGCCTAACCAGGTCCCCTACCATAGCTACTCTTGTCTGTGAAAATGGCACGGGGTTTGCCAACGTCACTGCTTGTCCCAACACTTTGAGCAAGTACAGACAGGAGCCCCTCATCAATGGTCAGAAAGTTGAGGCCTATAGAGACACAGGGGCTAGCATCACTATGGTGACTGAGAGTCTAGTCCCCTCAAGGCAACTTTTACCTGTAGCCACATACCAGGTGACCAACATTGATGGAGTACAGAAAGATCATCCCATGGCAGTAGTTAATCTCAGCTGGGGAGGTGTCACTGGCCACAAGAGAGTGGCAGTGTCTACAAACTTGCCTGTAGATTGTGTACTGGGCAATGATCTAGAAATCTCTTCCTGGGCTAAACCCCATTCTAAAATGGTAAATCTCCATGGAAAGGTTGGTAGGGCTGTGCTGGTCTCAACCCAATCTCCAGCAGACTCCTCCCCTAGACAGATTGACAGTGCTGTGATGGTAACAGCCCAAACTGAGTCCCTTTCTGAAAAGGTTGCTGGGGCTGTGATGGCCACAGCCCAAACTCAAACAGATTTTAGTGTTGTGAAGCCTGAAACTATGGATCACTCCACTCAGAGAGCATTGGGGAGGAAGAAAAGTCTCCCTCCCACCAGGCATTAGGTGAGAGTCAGCCTCCTCAGGGAACCAACCCTACCCCTTGTGAAGGAACTGCCACAGAGGTAATCAGGCCTAGCCTGGCAGAGCCCCTGATGCCAGTGGACCCTTCCAAGGTGGAACCCAGTCTGGAGCAGGTAAACTGCCCCGCCTCAGTCAGCCCAGGGCTGTAGAGATCAGGAATGCCAGTGGACCCCAAAGGGCCCCCTGTCCACAAGAACTCCCGCATCAGCAGATTAGGGGCACCCAAGCTAGTAGCCCTAGCAAGGTGAAAGTTTTAAAAACTCCTGCGGGATCTCCCTTACTCCTAGATAGGAATCTCCCCCAGATGGACACTGTTGGGCACAGCCAAACATGGGACCCAAAGGCCCCAAACCTGACCTGTCCCTCCAGTAAGCCAACCAAAGGGACCCAGCCTCCAGCTATAGGCAGACAGAGGTTGACCCTGAGAGCACAGTGCAACTCAGCCATGGAAAGAAAGGCACACATGGTGGATAGTGATTGGAGGAAGCTGAGCCCTACATTAGTGGAGCCTCACTTCAGTACTCCATCTCAACACCAGCCTTTTACTTTGCCAAAACACACCACAGGTAGAGATTCCCTATGGTGGAGACCCTCTGATACCCCTAGGGTGAGGGATTGCTTAGTGGACCATGAGACAGGGGGTAACCATGCCAGTGCAGGTACTTTCTTATATGGCCACTTAGGCAATATAGGCTTACCTGGTCAAGGATAGCCTTATCTCCTTTCGTTTGGGGGGGGGGGGGGTTGTGTAGGAAGGTGGATACCTGACTATGGTTACCCCAGTTTTTTTGCCTAGTGTTTAGCTGGTTTTCGACTTAGTTGGCCTGGGATCCTGCTAGTCAGGGCCCCATGTTATCTGCTCTCACTGTAAAATGGACTCCGTGTACTCTAGGTACATCCACAATTGTGAATTGCCTCACCTTATCAGCCCCTGTAGAAGTGTACCTTAGGTACTCAGGGCGTAGGTGTAGCCAAGGCCTACCAGGGGCTGCAGCATGTATTATGCCACCCCTGGCTGGCTACTCAAACTGACACAACTGGCTGATCACTCAGCTGGGGCGAGGTTGTGTAATCACCCCTTGCTTAGGTATAGTATTCCTATATCTACCCTGAAATATAGACACACAGTAACCTATAAGCCACTCCAATGGCAGGCCTTAACAATCCTGGATTACAAAAAACAGGGGTCCCTAGTAGTTCAGGGATCTTTCGCAAAAATGATAGACATACGCTCAATAGTATGTATGACCTTTGTCCAGCCGGACAGGAATTTTAATTAAGCGTCATATGTAAAATGAAAAGTATAAATTGTATACAATGATGCTTCTAAAATGTATTTTTGTCTGTTCACTGAACTACTAGTATACAGACCGCCTTGTTCGTTCTAACCCCATCCCCTTGTTTTGTCTTGTCCCCTGTGGGTTGCCGGCTGCACCCACTGTGTAAAAAATCCTCTTTATTCTGGCCTATCACTTTAATTAAAATTCCTGTCCGGCTGGACAAAGGTCATACATACTATTGAGCGTATGTCTATCATTTTTGCGAAAGATCCCTGAACTACTAGGGACCCCTGTTTTTTTGTAATACGTTACTGCCCAAGGTCCCTAGTGCTATACCTTTGGGTTCCCTTGTTTTGTGTAAAATAATGTAGCGCAACTGCCAAGTTGCAAGGGATTGTGAATCCTCACCCCTTTTTACAAGTGGGTTCTCCAGTAATTCTCCTCACTTTCACGGTTGCACCTACACACTATTTCTCCCTCCTAGCCAGGCATGTCTGACCACCCACCCCTCTACACTCTCGAGTACATAAATAAAATTCTAGGAGGCCCGTCACTCCTCTCTGATTCCTCTGAAACACCAACTGAGACAGGTACCACAGTAGTTGAGGAACTAGAGAAAATAAAGAAAAAGGAAGTAAGACTAACATTAATGATAAAACTTCTTACAGACTATCTCAAAGCCAACATAATACCAGTCGGTCTCCAAGTTCGAAATATTCCGGGGGTCTTCACGGACAACCCAAAGTATTTAAACGGATTTAGCTACATTAGCACAACCTGTTCCAGGCACTGGATGGTGCTTGGAATTGATATCGCTACAGAGGAGCTGGAAAAAGTCATTGTTGAAATTCGTGACCTAGAACAACAACTTAAAGACAAGAACACCAATACTGAAGCTAAGAAACTTCGCGAAAAAATAACCAAAACTATTGAGGAATTCCACAAACTTGAATTTAACAAGAAAGCCACTAAAGTCAAAAAAGACATTAAAAACTTCTCACAGGAAAGAGCATACCCTTACTTAAATAAGGAATATTATATCAACCGTTCATATAGTGGCCCTCAAAACCAAAGACCTTGGGGAAGGTTCAACAGAAAGCAAAACTTTGTAGGTTTTTCTGACAGCTCGGGGGACTCATCTGAACAATCAGATCCAAGTGATAGCCCAGGTCCCTCCCATAGGAATTTTTTAGGGCGAGGCATAGGCCAATCAGAACCCCCAGGGGCAGGGAGAGGCAAACAGCCACAGAGAGTGCCCAATCGCCAGAATCCTTCAGGCGAACGGTTCACCCGTCGACAACACTACCAATGGTAGACGGTAGCCAAATTCCTGTTCCCCAAAATGATGAAATGTTACCAATTTTTAATCTTGCCTCACATGAGCTTTCGGGTAATGAATTGTCATTACTCACAAAAGGTCTTTCATTTGTCCCAACTATTCGCCCTAACTTCATTAATGCTCAAACCGAGCTCTTAAGATTTTTCAGAAGATCAGACTTCACAGTTTTTTCCTGTTGAACCCTACCCCCATGAAGCATTCGAACACTCCTTTCAAACCACCATCGAAATTTTCACCTACCGGCAGCATGGTCCCCCCGGAAATACCAACCTTTGAGAAACTTGTTCTCAACTACCTTGCCGCTTTAGAAAAACAAAAATCATTTATTCCGTACAATATCACAATTGAAGAAAAGAAAGCCCTGACCACCTTGAAAAATAACCCCTCCATTGTAATAAAACCAGCTGACAAGGGAGGGGGTATTGTGATTCAGGAGATGGATAACTATAAAAATGAGATCCATCGCCAACTCGCTAATACCGAACACTACTGCAAACTACCACGTAATCCCACAGAAGAAATACAGACACTGATTTCCGAGGTTACTAATGATGCCCTAGAACAGGGATACCTTTCCAAGAAGGAACATGAGTTCCTTAATACTAAGGCTCCCCGGGTACCAGTTATCTACTGCTTACCCAAGATTCACAAGAATTGTGAATCTCCACCTGGTCGCCCAATAGTCTCGGGGTGCGGCTCTGTCCTGGAGCCCCTCGGGCACTATATTAACTATTTTATCAAACCATTTGTCCCTGAGACCCTGTGTTATATCAGAGACAGCATGTCAATGATTAATATGGTTGAGGAATACCCGTTTGATCCCACATCCAGCACCATGTGCACGCTGAATGTGGAATCTTTATATACCAACATTCCACAATACGAATCACTACGCGTGATTGAAAAAGTTCTCAACACACGCCCGCGCCCACACAATGTTCCGTCTCTATTTATCCTCCAATTATTGGAGATTTGCCTTACCAAAAATGTCTTTCTCTTCGGGGGACAGTTCTATGGACAGGTACGCGGTACATCTATGGGGGCTATTTTTGCCCCCAACCTGGCAATTCTGTACATGGATAATCTAGAGACATCCTGTATATTGACCGAATCAAATACTTTCCACAGTGGCATTGCCCTGTGGAAACGATACATTGATGATATCTTTATGATATGGAGCGAATCATTCGAATCGATAACACACCTATTACATTGGTTAAACAACAACAGTAACGGCTTGAAATGCACACTGGCCACGAGCAAAGATTCGATACCCTTCCTGGACTTAGAAATCAAACACACAGAGGGCCGCTTGACCACCAGCCTCCACAGAAAACCCACTGAACGAAACACCTTGTTGAACTATAGCAGTCACCATCCCCGGGCCCTCAGAGACTCGCTCCCATTCTCGCAATTCCTCCGCATACGCAGAAACTGCTATTTTAAACAGGCCTATTTCTCTGAGGCCAGAACCCTGAGCAACAAGCTCAGAAATAGGGGATACCCGCGAAAGCTAGTACGGCGTTCTCTCAAAAGGGCTTGGTACTGCCCCAGAGAAACCTTGCTAGAACCAAAACAAAAGAAAAATCAGGATAGACTTGTGTGTGTGACCACCTTCACCCCAGCTTCCAATGCCATAAGGAAAAGTGTCCTTAAACACTGGCCTGTGTTAAACGCAGGTACATTAAATCTGGAGCACCCTATTTTTGCCTTCAAGCGAGCAAAAAACGTAAAAGATCACTTGGTAAGGGCATCCCTACCACAACCTAACCTAAAAACTACAATCAACGATGCATGGGGTTTACCGGCACTAACAGGCCATGTTAAATGCGGTAGCTGTGTAGTATGTGACTTCACCATTGAAGGAAAAACATTTACCTACGGCACAATCACCTTTGAGAGAAAGCACTTCACTAATTGTAATTCTTCCAATGTAGTGTATGCCATATTTTGTCCATGTTTGTTGATATATGTTGGTCAAACTAGCCAAAAGGTAAAGTTGCGCATCGGACAACACCGAAGCAGAATCCGATGCAACATCCCTAATGCTCCCCTCGTTGAACATTTTAAGGACAAAGGCCATACTGAAAATGACTTAACTTGGACAATCATCACCATGGTAAAACCACCACCTCGGGGAGCAGATGTATCGCAATTATTGAATAAGGAGGAACTTCATTGGATATTGCGTACCAACAGTATCCATACAGGACTTAATCGCCTTGAAGATTGGGCATCCCTCCTGTGATCAAATGAATCCTTGAACAATTTTACCGTAATCCTTATTTCCTTCAGGCCTATACAATTGTTTCTTGATTTTATTTTGTGCATCCTTGTAAATACGTAACCATGTAAATATTCTGCATAATATGAATGTCACTTAAACTCACCACTTACCCACACCAAAATGTCCCCCACACTGTCCGAAACCCACTCCAATATGGCCGCCTTGCTGACCATGCTGAGTCCCTTGTCTATTTCCTAACACCACATGCTGAGTCCCTTGTCTATTTCCAAACACCACTTTATCTTCACTTCACCCACGAGCACTCCAGCGATCCCCGCCCATCTGAGCCCAGAATTGCCATCGAGCAACCCAACCAGGAAGTAAGTACTCGCTAAAGCGTAGCTCTCTCGCCTCTTCCTGAAACTTTAAAAACCCTTCAGTAGCTGTAACTGTAATATAAATTAATTTCAACTATTTTCCCTAGTGAGACACGATCGGTCCGGTCTCCTATGAAGAGGCTTTCTTGCCCTGGTTTGGTAATTATATTGCGTGTACTTATTATGCAATTCAATTTTCACTTTAACCCTCGTATTTACCCCTCTCTACCCGCTTTTTGGCAGGTAAATGCTCAGATAATTGAGTACCCCACCATATGTCCCTTGATATTGGGCACCGCCCCCTGGAAATAAACAATGTTTGGACCTAAATCTGGTAAATCGCACGATAAGCATGTCATTTAACCGTCTGTTCACTACCGCGCAGCATGTTTATCTCACTCGAGACCTCACCGCGGAATCTTAAATAAGCCTGCCCGGGTGCCCGCGCCAACCGTGCACAGTGTCCAGAAAAAAATGGCCCTAAACCTATCGTTAATTACTCTGAAACAACCTGCACGTCACCTTTCATTTCAATGCAGTGAGACGTATTTGCGCATTACAGACCCGCCCGGCACTGACGGCATGAAACGCCATGATCCTAAACCGCGTCATTTCACTTCACGTGCTTCTCTTGTATATACTTAGGCACAGTAACTGTAAAACAATTAGTTCATTTTATTTCATACAACGTCCCCACCAGTCCCCCCACTGCGCCGGAAATCGCATGTGACTTCACTTGATTTTAATAGCCATCTGTTGCACATGGAAAACACACTTTTGTTTTGGATGGTCAGATATGTTACATGCTAATGCTAGTACTTACCCTTGTTTTCATTTTTCCTCCCCCTTTTTTCCGAAAATTTGTATGTATAAATATATGTGTAGGCCAAAAATTGCCTAAAGATTTTCAAGACAAGCTTTTTTTATTCTCTGTCCTGAAGATAATGCCACTCATTTCACAATAGGCATCGAAACGTCGTCGACATTTTAGCGTCATATGTAAAATGAAAAGTATAAATTGTATACAATGATGCTTCTAAAATGTATTTTTGTCTGTTCACTGAACTACTAGTATACAGACCGCCTTGTTCGTTCTAACCCCATCCCCTTGTTTTGTCTTGTCCCCTGTGGGTTGCTGGCTGCACCCACTGTGTAAAAAATACTCTTTATTCTTGCTTATCACTTTAATTAAAATTCCTGTCCGGCTGGACAAAGGTCATACATACTATTGAGCGTATGTCTATCATTTTTGCGAAAGATCCCTGAACTACTAGGGACCCCTGTTTTTTGTAATACGTTACTGCCCAAGGTCCCTAGTGCTATACCTTTGGGTTCCCTTGTTTTGTGTAAAATTAACAATCCTGGAGGCAGAGTGCTTGGTTATGTGTGAGATGGTGCTCTAGCATGAGCTGAGCCTGTCTGCAGCTTTCGGAACCATGTCCTTATAGCTGTTCTATGATATTGCCATACCATATACTCTTAAGTGCATTATGAACCTCGCGGTTAAATGCTAACTTTGGTTTGGCTTTATCTAAACATGTTGTGTAAGGTGTCATACGCTTTTGAATACTACCCCCTCGCCAATTCTGGCGACGGGGGTAGCATTCCACCCTTCTAGAGGGAGAAGACATGTTGTTGCTGACTACCCCGGTTAAACTTAACCAGAGCCCCAGTGTCACAAAATGGATGCTGCTGCCACAGACACAAGTCTGACCTCCTGCTGCTGGGAGTCCTTCCAGCGAGGGTGGCCTGGACAGTAGGTTTCCTGCCTGGAGAGGTGCGAGCACCACCCCAGACAGTATTGGGACAGGGAGGGCTGAATAGAATGAGACATGCCTGGGGCACACTAGGTGCTCCATGCATACCCCAGTTCAAACCGGTTGCTGGGGCACTCCAGCCCCAGCTCTGGCGCGAAACTGCACAAAGTAAAGGGGGTGTAACCACCCCCCTTCCAGGTCCCACCCATAGGAGGGACCTAGTGAGTAAACCAGCCCCCTTTAGTAGTATAGAGATAGGAGCTGACCCCCAGGACTTTAGATTTCATCCTGAACTGAAACTTGAAACAAAACTCTGGACCTTCGACATTCTGCTGAAGCTGAAGACTGAAGAATCTCCCTTGTGGCCAAGGATTGACCACCCTGGGCAACCAGGCACCATCCAGCCAATCAACGGCTTGCTTTGTCGACGCTCCCGCCGGGACCCGAGCACAGAGCCTGACAAGACCCAGACTTCCAGACCTCTCTGACCCTCTCTTCACGTCTGCAGCATAGCTGAGATCCGTGGTGGCGACGAGACACGTGGGACCGTACATCTTGAAAAGTCCACGACTTGCTAACTGTGCAGCTCCTGAGGTATCCTCGCAGCTGTGCACTGGGGATTGAGAAGCCCCGAATCCGAGCTCCACCTGCACCGAAGATCAGCACTCCACGAGTTCTGCGTGGGGCCCTTCTGCTTGTGTTCTGCTCGACGCGTTGTCCGGTTGCTGGCCCATTGGCTAGTAGCCTCTGTGACGACAATCCTTTTGAATCAACTCGCTGGTCTGGTTGCTCCAGACTGGCCCTTGCCTCCCTGCAAAGGTGAGGCACCTCAGACCTTGCTGGTATTCATCAGAAGCCTTCTTTGAATCCTGCTTGGGTTGCCTTTGCCAAGGCTTGTTGACTCCAATCCGGCAGTCGACCCCTCCATCTGCGAGAACCTTTGTGGGACAGCTCCTCTCCAGCATCTGGTTGTCCTCGACGCCTCCTGGTCCGCGTGGCTGAAGAGACAAGCTTCACAACAGCACCTGATTGCTCCTCAACGTCGTCTGGTTCCTTCCTGGTTCCACCTGGTCACTGGCTAGTGACCCAGACTCTGTCCCCTCTGCTTTCAGGTCTTCTTCATCCTCTATCCACACTTGGATCCACCCGGACATCTTCCTCCTGGTCGCCTGCAGCATCTTTCCTCCAGGTCTCCATAGGCTTCAACGGCGAAACCTGACACATCTTCACACCTATGCACCCGCTTCCTGTGGGTGAGGTAACGCGAGTACTTCAGTGCTCCCAAGGGTATTGACTATCCAAGTGTCTAAGTTTTTAGTTGTTTCCTTCTAGCTAAACCGGAAGTGTCCTAAATCCTTCTTTATCTAAACTCTAAGTTCTCATTGACTTAACATTGACTCTCGCATGTGAGTAAAGACTCAGCATGCACCGCCTGTGGGCCTCCCACTTCTAAACTAAGGTTCAGATAGTTTAGCCCCAGCGATTCCCTAGCCCCCAGGCCTTTCCTTTTCTCGTGACATCGTACTTATACCACTTTCTTAATATATGGTTCGCTTCGCCCCTAGGGCCTAACTCTAAATTGTGCAACTTAAAGTCTTCTGATTAAGTAACTTGTTATGTGCTTTGGCCTCTGATCTCATAAAGAGTTCAGAGGAGTGTGTTAGTAAATAAATACATATATATTTCATATATATCCTGTGTGGTGTCCTTTCATTTGATATTCAAGGGATTACATATGGTAAAACAGCTGGCTTTACACGCCCTCAAGAGTCTTTTAGCCTAAGACTGTTCTGTTCATGCTACCACTAGGATAGCTGGTCTATAAGGTTGACTTACAACCATCACCATAAGGGTTGTTTGGACTGGTGCAAGGTGCTCACTAGAATAGTGAACATCATATACCAGGCCAACTTCTCACAGAAGTCTCTGAGGAGGGCAGCAAACCCCCATCCTCATTGTTCAATTTGTATCCAAGGAAGAGAACTGCTAAGAACGCAATATGCGATTTCGCAAAATTGAATTTGTAGCCCAGAGTCTCCAAACTTGCAATGATCTAGTTGCGCAAGATGAGGATTCAAATCCTCGTCCGTTTGGTACATTTCATCAACATATGAAAATGCATCTGGGTCAATCTCATTCAAGAGTGACACAATACGTGCCGAAAAAACACTGGGGCTATACTTATATCCCATAGGCAATCACGCATAGCACCTCTGAGTGCCGAGAGCGCTGAATGCAGACAAACCCCAGCTCTCAGAGGTGATGTTGTGACTAAAAAGCCATTGGATATATCCAGTCGTCTTAAACTCTTTACGTTCTATATTATTTATCATTTGCACTGCATATGTACGGGAATGACTATTTGAATGTCTATAATCCAAAACAATGTATCTGAAAGAAACAGGTTAGTATTAGATTCCTTATCTTAGAATATCCCCAGGCGTCAGACTGGATCCGGAAACTTTTGCGTAGCAGTACCCTTGCGTGTCGGTAGGCGTCGTCTGCGGCTCCTCGTCCGTCGTCGGCGTCGTTGGCGCCGGGATGACGACGCTCGAGTACTTAGACGCCGCCCTCCCGCGCTGACGTCAGCTCTTCTTTTTTCCGCGCCAGCAAGCGCGGATCCGGAAAAAGTTGTACCCTAGTCAATTTTTGACTAACTTTTTCGATCCTTTTTGATCGTCTTTCGAAGTCTCTCGACTCTGACGATGCCGGTAGGGATGCCCGGGTTCAAACCCAGCATCGATTGCAGCCGACTGATGTCGGTTACCGACCCCCATCGCCGGTGCCTTCACTGTCTGGTCCCCGACCACAACGACAAGTCCTGCTCCAACTGCCGGGCCCTGGCGTCCAAAGCTAGATGGGAGCGGTCCCACAAGTGACTCGAGTTCCGGCAGTCAGCCCCGCGCCGCTCGAGGTCCCGGTCCAAAAGGAGGTCGAGGGACCAGTCGTGGGGCCGGAGTCACCACAGTTCCGGGAGTTGTCATCAGTCTTCGGGCTCGAAGTCCTCAGGTAAGAGGCACAAGAAGTCGAAGAGGCGACAACGCTCTTATGACTCCCCCCCGATGCTCGCGCAACGCGGCAGAGGGTTCGGGCGACACCGCCGGAGCCGCAGGCGTCACGGCCTGCTCCATTCCCGCCGGTCCCTGGGCAGCACGCGACGCCGGAGGAGATCGAGTCCTTCCTCATGGCCATGAGGTCGCTTGCTCCTCTGTCGGGTTCTGCGGTGCCTTCGGGCCAAGCGGCACCGATTGGGTCCCCCCGAGGGCCGGGTGCTCCGGCGCCGTCTGGTGCTTCGGCCCCGGCTACTTCGGTCACGAGGCCGCAGGGCCCCGCCGGATCTGTGTCGCCGCCGGTCGACCTCGCCGGCCCCCAGGGTGTCGCCCCCGGCGCCGTCCCAGGACGACGCCGTCCCCGGTCCTACCCTCGATTGGGTCCGGCGTCGGAGCAATGCCGCTCGGCGCCATTCTCGACGCCAATGGGAGACTTTTACTTCTACGACCCATCCCCATCCTTTGAACCTGAGTACCAGGTGATGGTGAAGAGGGGGATTGGGAGGGGTCCGAGGACCCTCTGGCACGTGAGTGTCAGTCTTCTCAGGACTGGACAGGTGACCTTTGGGAGACCAGTGGTCTGGACACTTCGCCCGACAATGGTTTTGTCTCCCCTCCTACCGTGGCTACGGAGGAGGGGGCTGCCTATAGTGTGGTGCTGACGCGGGCTGCCACGTCACGGCCGTGAGGGCTCACCTCCTCACCGAGGTCCTTAAACCGCAGGCAAGCTCGGCCGAGCCTCTGCTGCCATTTAATGAGGCCTTGTCAGACATTCTACTGGGCACTTGGTCCAAGCCCGCTACAGGTCCACCTGTAGATAGGAACGTGGCCAGGCGCCACCGCCCGGCTCCGGGCGACCCTTGCTTCCTGTCCACCCACCCCACCCCCGAGAGCCTGGTCATCCAGGCCTCTAACTCCCAGACCGCATTACCAATGGCTCCTCCCGATCGGGAATCCAAGAGGTATGAGCAATACGGGAAGAAGGTATTCTCCTCCCTGAGTTTGGGGTTGCGGTCAGTCAACACCGCATGCCTCTTGGGCTGTTACACCCACTCTCTGGGGGACACGGTCGCGGACGTGCTGCCACAATGTCCGGAGGCGGCCCGGACTAAACTCGCCCAAGCCCTTGTGGAGGGTCGAGATGCGGCACGGTATTCCATCCGGTGTGGGCTGGATACCACGGACTCACTGGGCAGAGCGATGGCAACGACGGTGGCGATTCGTCGCCACGCCTGGTTGAGGTCTGCCAACTTTTCGGCTGATGTCCAAAACACCCTTATGGACATGCCGTTTGATGGCCCTCGCCTCTTTGGCGACAAGGCAGACCATGCACTTGAGCGCTTTAAGGACTCTAGGGCTATGGCCAAGTCCTTGGGCCTCTTGGCCCCGCGCCAGCAAACGGCTGCCTTTCGCTCCTTTCGTGGCCAAGGAAGGGGCGCCCCCACACGTCCTGCCAGCCACGGGACGCAGACTACCATCCAGCGCGGTGGCGGACGTGAAAACCGCCGAGGCGGCGGTCGGGGACAACGGCGAGGCCAGTCCACACCTGCCCCTGCAGCATCCGCCTCAAAACCCTCCTAGTCCAAGCTTTCAGGCCCATGTGATGCCAGTGGGGGGCTGGAATCGCCATCACCACCACCACTGGCGCTCTGTCACATCGGACAGGTGGATGCTGCAAATCGTCCGAAGGGGCTACTCCCTCCCCTTCGAGGCGTCCCCTCCAGCCATGCAACCGCAGTACCACCGCGTGTCGGGGGATCACTTGAAACTTCTGCAAGAGGATATTATGGCCCTATTGGCCAAGGGGGAACAAAGAAAATCCAAAGGTGGTGATGGACGGAGCGTTGACAATACAAACACTCACCCCCAGTCAACTGATCTGGGTTTAATCCATCACCGTTCTTTAGCTCACTCCGCCACCCCAGTTCAGACATGGCCATATGCAAATCAGTCTGACCCTGTGCCTCATGGGAACAGTCCAGCCCGAACTGCCAAGCCATGTCTTCCCTGGACCGGAATCAAGCTTCCCAGGACCGGTTTCTGGCATTACAGCCGTCTTCAGCCGGGCTTGCTTGACTCCAGTGGCAAAGTGAGCAAGGGACTCACGTCTGAGCATACCCTGCCAACTTAGGGCGAACAAAGAAAAACCAAAGGGGGCCATCGAGCACGTTCCTGGGCCAGAAGTAGGGTGTGGTTGTTACTCCCACTACTTTCTGGTACCCAAGAAGGGCAAAGGGGGCCACGTCAACGGCTTCTTCCGGAAGGAGAAGTTCAAGATGCTGACACTGGATCAGGTCTTGACTGCCCTGGACCCGGGAGACTGGATGGTAGCGTTGGACTTGCAGGACGCTTATTTTCACATCCCCGTCCTGTCGGCCCACCGGCGTTACCTGCGGTTCACGGTAGGCGACGAGCACTTTCAGTTTACCGTGCTCCACTTTGGCCTTACCAGCGCCCCACGGGTGTTCACGAAAGTGATGGCGGTGGTCGCAGCTCATCTGCGCAGGTTACGGGTTTCAGTCTTCCCCTGCCTCGACGACTGGTTGTTGAAGGCGGGCTCGCCCCAGACAGTCGTCAGCCACCTCCAGACTACAGCCGACCTCCTGCACCTGCTGGGGTTCTCCATCAATGTGCCGAAGTCACACCTGTGCCCCTCTCAGAAGCTCCTCTTCATCGGAGTGGTTCTAGACTCGGCGCAGTTTCGGGTTTATCCTCCGGAACAGCGGGTTCGGGATATTCAGGCTCTGATTCCGATCTTTCAGCCATTATCCCGAGTCTCGGTCAGGTTGACGCTACGGCTTCTGGGGCTGATGGCCTCCTGCATCCTTCTGGTGCATCACGCCCGGTGGCGGATGCGGGCTCTGCAGTGGGACCTGAAGTTTCAGTGGGCCCAGCATCAGGGCAACTTGTCCGACCATGTCTTGATCTTGGAGGGCACTGCAAGACCGTTGCAGTGGTGGCTCACGGACCGCGATTGGGTCAGCGGCAGATCCCTCTCCCTACCCCAACCGGAGCACATAGTTGTGACGGACGCGTCCCTCCAGGGCTCGGGAGGCCAGATGGGAGAGGCGGAGATCAGAGGTCTCTTGTCTCCGGCGGAGTCCCAGCTCCATATCAACCTTCTGGATGCTGCGGGCGATCCGACTTGCACTGAAGGCATTCCTCCCCTCTGTCCGGGGGAGTGTAGTGCAGGTGTTCACGGACAACACCACCGCCATGTCGTACTGCAACAAACAGGGTGGGGTGGGGTTGTGGACCCTATGCGGGAGGCTCTGCGCCTCTGGCAGTGGCTGGAACATCAGAGCGTGACCCTGGTGGTTCAACACCTGGCAGGTTCCCTGAACGCCAGGGTGGACAAACTCAGCCGTCGGTGCATGATGGATCACGAATGGCGTCTGAACTCGGACGTAGTGCAAGGCCTCTTTCAGCAGTGGGGAGAGCCTTGGTTAGATCTATTCGCCACAGAAGAGAACGCACAATGTCATCAGTTCTGCGCGTTGGAATTACCAAGGCGGCACTCGCTCGGAGACGCATTCCGTCGCGAGTGCAGCTGCGGTCTGTTGTACGCCTTTCTGCCTATACCACTTCTGCCCAGAGTGCTGAAGAAGATCAGGCGCGACCGGGCCCAAGTTATCCTTGTGGCTCCGGACTGGGCACGAAGATATTGGTATCCAGAGCTACTCAACATGTCTGTCGATCCCCCGATTCGTCTGCCTCTTCAGGAGGACCTTCTGTCGCAGCAGCAGGGGACGGTCCTCCACCCGAACCTGTCCAGTCTCCACCTCCATGCTTGGAGATTGAGCGGCAATTTGACTTGCCTCCTGAAGTTTGTAATGTGATTCTGGGAGCCAGGCGTCCCTCCACAAAGTCAGTATACGCCTGCAGGTGGAACAGATTTGTGGCATGGTGCACAGCAAAGTCTGTGGATCCACTCTCTGCCCCCCTTTCTGAGGTGCTCCTCTTCCTTCTTTCTCTTGCCCAGCAGGGCTCTGCTCTGGGCACTATCAAGGGCTACCTTTCTGCCCTTTCTGCCTTCTTGAGTCTACCTGATCAGCCTTCTTTGTTCAAGTCCCCTATTGTTGAAGGGCATCACTCATATGTTCCCCCCTGTTCCTTTCGTGATGCCCCACTGGGACTTGAACCTGGTTCTGACTTGCCTGATGTACGCTCCCTTTGAGCCGCTTCATAACTGTCCTCTCTGTCTTCTGACACTTAAGACTGCTTTCCTGGTTGCCATCACCTCTGCCAGGAAAGTGAGTGAGCTCCAGGCTCTTTCCTCTAAACCTCCTTTCCTTTCTGTCCATCCGGACAAGGTTGTGTTGCGGACAAGACCCTCTTTCCTGCCCAAGGTAGTCACAGCCTTCCACATCGGGCAGTCCATCACCTTGCCCACCTTCTTTCTGCCTCCGCATCCCTCTAAAGAGGAAGAGCGGCTCCACCGTCTGGACCCAAAAAGTGCGCTCTCATACTATCTGGATCGCACACGCCAGTTCCGGGTGGATGACCAACTCTTTGTTGGTTACGTGGGCGCTAAGAAGGGGCGGACCATCTCTCGGTGGATCGTGTTGTGCATCAAGGCATGCTACTCTTGGCTAAGAAGGAGCATCCTGTTGGGCCGAGGGCCTCGGGCCACGGCGGCTACTACTGCCCTGGGCCGGGGAGTCCCCTTGCAGAACATCTGTTAGGCAGCTACGTGGGCCTCGCTGCACACGTTCGCAAGACACTACTGCCTGAACAGCCAAGTCCGGAGGGATGGCTTCTTTGGCCGTTCCGTCCTCCAGGACTTTCTGGTGTGATTATTGGTTCGCAGGCCCACCACCGGGGTTGGTATTGCTGGGGTATCTATTCTAAGGTAAGGAATCTAATACTAACGTGTCTCTTTCAGATGCACAAGTTACTACTTGTGTAACGATATATCTGTAAGAGACATTAGTTAGTATTAGATTCCTTACCGACCCACCCATCCTCCCCGTTCTGCGAACCAATATCTAGGGTTAGGGTTATCCCCTTTCAGGGCCCTACAAGACATCTGTCAGGCAGCTACGTGGGCATCGCTGCACACGTTTGCAAGACACTACTGCCTGGACAGCCAAGTCCGGAGAGATGGCTTTTTTGGCCGTTCCGTTCTCCAGGACTTTCTGGTGTGATCATTGGTTTGCAGACCGACCACCGGGGTTGGTATTGCTGGGGTATCTATTCTAAGGTAAGGAATCTAATACTAACCTGTTTCTTTCAGATGCACAAGTTACTTACCTTCGGTAACGATATATCTTTGAGAAACAGTAGTTAGTATTAGATTCCTTACCGCCCCACCCATCCTCCCCTTTCTACGAACCGATATCTAGGGTTAAGGTCATCCCCTTTCAGGCCCTAGTTTCATAGCACCATTGTTGGTTTTTATCATGGCTCTGCGTTTCTGGCGCGGAAAAGCTGTGTATAAGAAATGACGTCAGCGCGCGAGGGTGCCGTCTAAGTACTCCAGTGACGTCATCCCGGCGCCAACGAGGCCTACGACGGACGCGGAACCGCAGACGACGGCCACCGATGCGCAAGGGTACTCCTACGCAAAAGTTTCCGGATCCAGTCTGATGCCTGGGGATATTCTAAGGTAAGGAATCTAATACTAACTACTGTTTCTTACAGATATATCGGTACCGAAGGTAAGTAACTTGTGCGATATGAACCGTCCGGTTTCAAAACCATAAAAAGAGGGTTATTCATCGCAGAGACACAGGGTTCAATCACATCCTGATACTCCAATTGAGTCAGAATATCTTTAACGGATGCCTTTGCGTCACGTTTAATTGGATATTGAGGCTGTGGCTGAGGAGCAGAGCGAACAGGCACAACATGTGAACGGGGATGCCTATCCCAATCAGCCTGGTTGGTAAAGTTTGGTAAATAATGAGATTGAATACAGTTTAGCACCTGACATAACCACTATCAGGTCCGCCTGCAGAGACTGGTCATGGGAAAATGTGAACAATTGAGTCCCATCTGGTCATCAGTGCTAAATCCTGGTGTTAGACCTGTAAGCATCACGTGGGCCATGGCAGTAGGCACAGTAAGAAAGACAAGCACAGTAAATGAAGTGATGAGAAAATAATGCACAAGCAGTGTGCCTTCGCTATTTATTAGTTCCATAAACTCACAGGGTAGAACCAACGTTATAAAACATTGGAATGTTGGGTCCAAGACATGCCCTTTCTCAAACATAGAATAACTCTGACCTTCATCACTCCTGTATTTTAGTACAGACTTGGTAAACTTTGGTAGTGACCCAATAGTGCACCTTAAACTACCTGCATAATCCCCAACCCATTACCTATAAATATTGTAAAATAATTGCCAAAGCAAGCTAACTACAATAACTAAAAGCAGGAAGGGAGAGATCTCCATTTAGTCTGGGAGGATTTCCAACGTACCCATTGAGGGGCTGCAGGATGTCCTCTCAGGGCCAATTCATTCCCTGAACTGAATGTATTAGTTAGTGACAAATTGTATCGGAATAGAAACATGATACTCCCCTGACAACCCACCACTACCTTTTGTTTTCTATTCTAGAACTTGATTATAAACAAACTGTTACTTTTACAGCTACTGACCTAGTTTTTCTTTCTTTCAAGGTAACATGCTGTGCATGGGTTCCCGAGAGTAGTCAACTGTTTACAGGGAGCAAATGTGGCGTCATCACTGCATATTTGAATCGGTTTACAAATAATATGGTAGGTATTTAAGATAAGATGTCTTTATATGTTTCTGGCTTGGAAAATTCTTTGCATAATCATAGAAAACGTTAAACACATAGAAACACATTATCATGAGTTTTAGTCTCCTCCCAGATAATTAGATATTCTACATCAACCCTGACCAATAGATGACTGTAAGAAAATGCCTCTTTTTGGTATTGTCACCCTCAAAGTTTTGGACTGTTGCTGCTGGTTTTTCGACTCTGAGAGTGCACTGGGGTCTGCTAGCAGACCTCAATGACATTGCTGTGACCTTTAAACATGTATGTTTGATTGGCCTATACCCAATTGGCATAAGCCAACTTTTGTATAAGTCCCTACTATATGGTACCAGGAGTACTCCGGGCTGGTACGTTAAGGTGTCCCCTCAGAGACTGCAGCCCTTATTGTGCCAGCCTGAGTGGGACAAGGTAAAACATGCCTCTCAGCTTGGCACTGCGGACTGGTAGAGCAGTTTAAAACTGCTAACTCAACTTTGCCCTTTAAAGCAGAGGCAAAGCCCTAACTCTCTTTTTAATGTGTGGAAGTCTACCCTACAGCAGACCTATCAAGGCCTAAGGCAGGGTGCAGCATATTAAAAAGTGGAAGGTGTTTTGCATTATCTCACAGTACAAACTCACAATTGTTGTTTTTACTATGGGAAACACTGACAGCCCCAATGGCAAGTACAGAGTTATATGCGGACAACTCATCTGTGCTAACTTCTGAATGGGACTACCAAAGTCAATATGTCATGGAATCAAACAAACTGTTGCATTATGCCAAACTTGATGCCCAAGTCAAAAATAATGTAACATGTTGCTAAATGCAGCTTTTAGAAAGTTGCCACTCTGTTACCCAAGTTTTACAGTGGCCATTTGCCAATTCTGGCCATGAGACGGCCTTCTGCCCACCTAGGGAGATGTGTCAATGACTCCCAGAGCAGTTAACAGCAGAGGCTTACTGCTGGAGGTGATGTTGTATCCTCCTGGAAGGAAGACTCACAAGGTGTTAGCCCAAAGTGCATACATCAAGGGAAAGCCATTTTTTAAGGGTAAATGGTGAACAGACTCGAGAGAGGCTGCTGTTTTGTCTGGGTACACAGGTTGCCGTTGGGGTCAGAGGGAGGGGGGGGGCACTGGCCAAACGGTTTTTTCCTTGTGTGTAGCACCAGATAGCCATACCCCAAGGACGGGCTACTGAGCTCCACACACCAAGAGAATGGTTCAGCCATCTTGTGAGAGGGTAGAGGAGAGCACTCTGGGATAGCTTGATGCTACATATTAGGTGGGAGGGATCCAGGTAGCTCATTGGATAATGACCACAACTTTACTGAAGGGCACTTTCTAGGAATAAAAAGAGGCACCCCTGGCACCCAGAACGTAGACATTGCTTGGACAGGAGAAGAGGACTAAAGATATACTGCCCTACTGACATTGGAATGGCAAAGAAGAGGCTGCACCTAAGTTGGACTGCACCTGCTTCTCCTTGGGGTAGCAAAGATAGGACTGTGTCTATGGTGTCCTGCTTGTGGAAAAGTTGTACCCTGAGCCCAGCCAGAAGCAGAGAGTCAGTTACCTGACTTCCTGTTAGCGGTACAGGGCTACAAAAGATGAGGAAGCCTGCCTGGGCAAGATGGTATCCCAGATCTCCGAATCGTTGCTCCTCGGCCTGGGAGATCGAGACCCTATGCTTCAAAGTTGCACCCGAGTCTGCTGGACCCGGGAGAGTCAGAGTGCAGTTGGGTCACTCAGAGGAAAAGTTATTGCCAAAAAAAGAAACCGCTTATTTTGTAGTACCCAAAACCAATAGTCCAGTTGCAACTGTACTTTTGCTGGACCAAAGAGAACTTTAAGGAACATCGACCTCTGTGGGCAAAGTTACCCCACCAGAACCGTGAACCAATGAGTGGCCCCAGTAAGACCCCCGTTGACCGCACAGCATCTTCAGCAACCTTTAACTTCTTCAGCATCCTGTATCCTTTGCATCAGGACCACTGCAAAAGTAAGTGGTAATGAACCACTGACTATGGAGCGGGACTGGAGACTGTTTTTTTTCTGGCAAGCTAACTGTTACTTCTGACCTTGTTGGTCCCCTTGACTGGCTCACTGCTGGAGTTAGTTGTCCAAAGTACTTCCAAGTAACCACATTCATCCTTGCTCCAACTTTTTGCTAAAAAAACTTTCTAAGTGTGAAATTTGTGAAATGTTCCAGTGCTTGTTTGCAGTAAGGTGAAAAGTCTTAATTTATTGTTTCTTTGTTTCTTTAAAAAGCTATACCTCTGGAACCATCTGGTGGATCTTTTTCATTTTGTTGTCCATAAATTCATAAAAATATAAGCTAAGAGAATGTGGCCAAGATGGCTAGGACATGCCTGAGTGGAGCTCCGTCCTTGCCGCCCTATACAGCACCGCTCTAAACCCTCACCCGCTGAGATTCCTGATCCCTGTTGACGTTGGGAGTCCATGGTCGTCTAGGGTACTGACTGCAGATGATTTGATGCCCCAGTGGCTGGTATAGCGGCTGTGCACCCGAAAAACGCAGAGGCCACGGGACACTGGGGGAGGCCTGAGCGGTGAGGCTGCACTCTTCGAACTGAGCTCGGCGTGGATCTGCGGACTTCTCAACCGTGGTGCCTTGGAGTTCCCGAGGTTTGAGACAACTGGCCTGGTATGGGACCATGATGGACCTATATCCTTCACCGCTGCCACCCATAGGGCCTGTTGGAGTTCGGGCCCGCAAGGGAACTCCTTCCCTGGACCGGGGCCACAGCTCTAGCCCCCCTGTGCCTGACGGAGTGATGCCCCGTGTGCAGACAGACGGTGGTGGATAATGGAGCCCCCTGCCGCCTGGAGCCCTACGGATGGATAGCCAACCAGCTGCACAGAATAATGACAGCTGGCCTCCAAAGCCTCGGAGGTAAGCGACCTGGGCTGCAGCGGTGCCAGGCCTGAGTGGAATACCTAGATTCTGTCAGCCTAGTGGCGACTTCTGGACTTCCTGGCACTGCTCCTCAATCTCTGATCGAGTGCTGAGGGCCCTGAAATTGCTCCCCCTCCTACCTACCCGCTGGGGTGGTTTTCGGGGG
This sequence comes from Lissotriton helveticus, assembly GCF_964261635.1. Classification (NCBI taxonomy): domain Eukaryota; kingdom Metazoa; phylum Chordata; class Amphibia; order Caudata; family Salamandridae; genus Lissotriton; species Lissotriton helveticus. The sequence goes on along the minus strand of NC_136067.1, from coordinate 1,151,103,679 downwards.
GCGGGGTGTCAAAAGGAGCCTCTCCCACATTTCCTTGCTGAGCTGATCCAGAGGCTGTTGAGTCTGGGGGTAGTGAGACCTGGCCCGGTGCATCTGCTTAGATTTGGTGCGCTGCTAAACATCAGTGAGTCTCCATAGTGATGGATGACTCTTATATGTGAAGAGCGCGCCGAGGTGAAGTCAGCGCGCACGCTACATTCGTTCATGGGTGCCCCGTTGCTACTCAACGGGGGAAGTCTCTCTACTTCGTTGGGAATCAGTGTGCTCCAATCTACCCTGGCCCTTGGACGTGGCGGAATCTGTGGTATGAGAGTAGCAAGAGATATTTACAGAAATGCAGTATCAAAAATACAAATTGCAGAACATACAAGCCTGTAAAATTATTCTTAACAATATAGGAGTATTCATATGTGACATAGTGCAACCGGTTCTGCAGCGGCAGTACAGGATGGATGCCTGTTTGCCCCTCGTCACTAGATTGATTGATTCTACACAAGTAAGGAGAGCTACCACTGCCTCTCCGGAAAACGATCCCTAACATCTGATTAGTCTTTCAGAATCGTTTATAGAAGTAACGCTTAATGCGATGTAGTTATTTAATCAGCGCCCCAAGCCGATGCGCCACGCGGCTATCTGAATGCCTAAATCACCACTCTGTGCTGCAATTTATGTACTTGCACACCGCTCACGATTTTCCGCATTTTGTAACTCATAAGCTTCACACGCTTTTCCGTATTATCGGTCAACAATGAGCGTTGCAGTAAGCCGTCACGCCACATCTGAAAGAAACACGTTAGTTAGATTCCTTACCTTAGAATAAACCCCAGGCGTCAGACTGGATCTGGAAAATTTTGTGTAGCAGTACCCCTGCGCATCGGTAGGCGTCGTCTGCGGCTCCGCGTCCGTCGTCGTTGGCGCCAGGATGACGTTGTCGGAGTACTTAGACGTCGCCCTCGCGCGCTGACGTCAGTTCTTCTTTTTTCCGCGCCAGCAAGCACCGGTCCGGAGAAAGCAGTACGTTTGTCACTTTTTGACTAAACTTTTTTGATCTATTTTGATCTCTTCTCGAGTCTTCACGACTCTCGGTGCCGGTAGGGATGCCCGGGTTCAAGCCCTGTACCGACTGCAACCGACTGATGTCGGTTACCGATCCCCACCGCCGGTGCCTGTATTGCCTTGGGGCCGACCACGACCACCGGTCGTGCCCCGACTGCCGGGCCTTGACGTCAAAGGCTAGGTGGGAGCGGTCCCGTAAGCGCCTCGAGCTCCTGCAGTCGGCCCGCGCCGCTCAAGGTCTCGGTCCAGGAAAGGGTCGAGGGACCGGTCGCGGGGCCACAGCCATCAAAGCTCGGCGAGTCGACACCATTCGTTGGGCTCCAAGTCCTCAGGTAAGAGGTACAAGAAGTCGAAGAGACAACATCGCTCTTCCAACTCCCCCCGGCGCTCGGGCGATGCGGCCGGGGGTTCGAGCGACACCGCCCCTGCGGCTCCGCCGGAGCCACAGGCACCGCGGCCAGCTCCGTACCCCCCGGTCCCTGGGCTGAACGCGACGACGGAGGAGATCGTGGCCTTCCTCATGGCCATGAGGTCCCTCTCTCCTCCGTCTGGTCCCGCGACGCCTTCGGGCCCCGCGGCCCCGACTGGGAGTCCATGCGGGCCGGGTGCTTCGGCCCCGGCGCTGTCGGGTGCTTTGGCCCCGGCTCCGTCGGCGACTTTGGTCCCGACGCCGCAGGCCCCCGGTGGATCCGGTTCCGGATCGCCGCTGGCCGACCGTACGACCCCGCCAGCATCGACCCCCAGGGTGCCGCCCCCGCACGGTGCCATCCCCGCACGGCGCCGTCCCCGATCCCTCCCTCGGTCCGGATCCGGCGAGGACCGACGCCGCATTCGACACCAGCCGAAGAACATTTCTTCTTTGATCCGGCTCCATCCTTTGACCCTGAATTTCAGGATATGGTGGACGAGGAGGGTTGGGAGGGGTCTGAGGACCCTCTGACATGTGAGTGTCGGTCCTTTCAGGAATGGACAGAGGAGCTAGGGGAGGCCAGTGGTCTAGACACCTCACCTGATTCTGGTTTTGTCTCCCCTCCTACCGTGGCTACGGAGGAGGGGGCTGCTTATAGTGTGGTGCTGGCGTGGGCAGCTAAGGCCTTGCCGCTTACGCTCCCCGTCGCTACTGTGAGGTCTAATATCCTCACTGAGGTCCTTAAACCGCAGACAGGCTCTCCGGAGCCTTTGCTTCCGTTTAATGAGGCTCTCATGGACGTCCTGTTGGGCGCTTGGTCCAGGCCCGCTACAGCCACCCCTGTAGATAGGAACGTCGCCAGGCGCCACCGCTCAACTCCGGGCGACCCTAGCTACCTGTCCACCCACCCCACCCCCGAGAGCCTGGTTATCCAGGCCTCTACTTCCCAATCCGCATTCCCGACTGCACCCCCAGATCGGGAATCCAAAAGGTATGAACAGTTTGGTAAGAAACTGTTCTCGTCCCTCAGTTGTGGACTGCGGTCAGTCAACACCGCTTGCCTTTTTGGCCGTTATACCCACTCTCTGTGGGATACGGTTGCGGCCGTGCTGCCAGAGTGCCCGGAGGAGGCCCGGGCGAAGCTCACTCACGCCCTCGCAGAGGGACGAGACGCAGCGCGGTATTCTACACGATGTGGTCTGGATACCACGGATTCGCTGGGCAGGGCGGGACACGACATGTATGTAACTGTGAACCCCGGTTAAAGTTAACTCGAGCCTTGGCATCACAAAATGGATGCTGCCACCACAGACACAAGTCTGACCTCCTGCTGCTGGGAGTCCTTCCAGCGAGGGAGGCTTGGACAGAGGGTTTCCTGCCTTGGGGGGTGCTAGCACCACCCCAGACAGGATTTTGTGTATTGGGTAGGACAGGTCTGAAAGGAATGAGACATGCCTGGGGCACACAAGGTGCCCTGTGCATACACCGGTTCAAACCAGTTGCTGGGGCATCCCTGCCCCAGCTCTGTCGCGAAAACCGGACAAAGGATAGGGGGTGTAACCACCCCCCTTCCTGGTCCCACCCAGGGGAGGGACCTAGTCAGTAGTGCCTGGTCACTTGCCGGCTGGCTAGTGACCTCCTAGACGACGAACCTTGAAATCTTCACTGCTGGTCTGGTTGCTCCAGACTGGCCCTTGCTCCCTTCCAAAAGAGGAGCACCCCGGACTCTCCTAGTCCGCACCAGACGCTTTTCCCACTCACCGCGTGGGTTGCCTTTGCCAAGGCCTGTTGACGCCGATTCCGGAACAGACACCGCCGACAGCGAGAGGCTGCGTGGGACAGCTCGTGCCTCCATCCTGGTCGTCGAAGACACCTCCTGGTCCACGTGGCTGCAGAGTCAAGCGGCCACTCTTCACCTGACCGCGACAACGACATCTGGTTCCTTCCTGGTTCCACTCCAGTCACTGGCTAGTGACTTTGAACATTGTCCCCTCTGCTTTCAGGTCTTCAGCATCTCTGATCCACCCTTGGATCACACCGGACATCTTCCTCCTGGTCGCCTGCAGCATCTTTTCTTTCAGGCTCCATTGACTTCAACGCCGGAACCCGACACGACTTTGCACCTATGCACCCGCAGCCCGTGGGTGAGGTAACAAGAGCATTTCGGTGCTCAAGGGTAGATTGAATCTCCTAGTATCCAGTTCCACAGTCCTTTTAGTCCTAACTAGTCAGGATTGTCCGTACTTACCTTTTACTTGAACTGTACTGTCCATAGACGTTGTTACGCATCTCGCTTGTGAGTTCACACTCTGCACACGCGTTCCGTGGGCCTCCTATTACTTACCTAGAGTTAGGGTAGCGTGGTCCCAGCGATCCTACAGCCTCTGGACAGCTCCATTCCTTCTATCGACTTTCACATTCCATTTACTTAGTATATGGTTTGCCGTGCCCCTAGGGCACCATTGTAATTTTGTGCAACTTTTCGTATTTTTCCTAAGAGCTTGTCATGTGCTTAGCCCTCTGATCTCATAAAGAGTTCAGAGGTGTTTGTTATTAATAAATATACTGTTTATTTTCATAACAACATGTGTGGTGTCCTTTCATCTGGTATTCAAGGGGTTATATTGTGGTAAAACAGCTGGCTTCACATGCCAAAAGAGTTTAGCCTAAGACTGCTTTGTCCATGCTACCATTAGGATAGCTGGTCTATAAGGTTGACTTACAACCAATCACCATAAGGGTTGTTTGGACTGATACAAGGTGATCACTAGAACTAGTGAGCATCATATATCAGGCCAACTTCTCAGAGACGCCGCCTCCGCGTGCTGATGTCAGTTCTTCTTTTTTCCGCGCCAGCAGCGCAGATCTGGAAAAAGTGGTACCTTGGTCACTTTTTGACTAACTCTTTTTGATCTTTTGATCTCATTTTTCGAGTCTTCGACTCCTCGGTGCTGGTAGGGATGCCTGGTTTCAAGCCCTGTGAGGATTGCGACCGACTGATGTCGGTAACGGACCCTCACCGTCGGTGTCTCCACTGTCTCGGCGTTGACCACGATGACAAGGCCTGTTCCGACTGCCGGGCCCTCACTTCGAAAGCTAGACGGGAGCGGTCCCGTACGCGACTCGAACTCCGGCAGTCGGCCCCGCGCCAAGAGAGGTCCCGGTCCGGACGGAGGTCGAGGGGCCGGTCGCGGGAGCGGAGCCGTCATAGCTCCGGGAATCGACATCACTCCTCAGGGTCGAAGTCGTCAGGTAAGCACAAGAAGTCGAAGAGATGTCATCGCTCTTCCGACTCCCCCCGACGCTCGCGCGACGCGGCCGGGGGTTCGGGTGGCACCGCCCACGCGGCACCGTCGGAGTCGCAGGCGCCGCGTCCGGCTTCATACCCTTCCGTCCCCGGGCCTAACGCGACGTCGGAGGAGATCGAGCGGTTCCTCATGGCCATGAGGTCCCTCTCTCCTCCGACGGGCTCCGCGGCGCCTTCGGGCCCAGCGGAGTCGTCTGGGGATCCTCGCGGGTCGGGCGCTCTGGCCCCGACGCCGTTGGGTGCTTCGGCTCCGACGCAGCCGGCGCCGCAGGGCCCCGCTGGATCCGTTTCCGGATCCGGGTCCCCGCTGGTGGACTTAACGACCTCCCCGGCGCTGTCCCCTCAGGTGTCACCACTGGCGCCGTCCTCGGGCGGCGCCGTCCCCGACGCCTCCCTCGACCCGGTTCCGGCGGCGCCGCTGGGCGCCGCTTCTGACGCCGTTTGGAGAGTTTACTTTCCATGAAACGGCCCCATCTTTTGATAACCCTGAGTACCAGGGGATGGGTGATGAGGAGGATTGGGAGGGAGTCTGAGGACCCTCTGGCACGTGAATGCCAGTCTCATGAGGACTGGGCAGGTGAACTTGGGGAGGCCAGTGGTATAGAGACTTCGCCTGACACTGGATTTGTCTCACCTCCTACCGTGGCTACGGAGGAGGGGGCTACCTATAGTGTGGTGTTGATGAGGGCAGCCAAAGCCTTGGGCCTTGAGCTCCCCGTCGCGGCCGTGAGGACTAACCTCCTCACTGAGGTCCTTAAGCCGCAGTCATGCTCAGCCGAGCCTCTGCTGCCGTTTAACGAGGCCTTAACCGACGTTCTTTTGGGCACTTGGTCCAAGCCCGCTACGGGTTCGCCCGTAGATAGGAACGTGGCCAGACGCCACCGCCCGGCCCCGGGCGACCCATGTTTCCTGTCCACCCATCCCACCCCCGAGAGCCGTGTCATCCAGGCCTCCAATTCCCAGACCGCATTCCCGTCGGCTCCGCCGGACAGGGAATCCAAGAGGTACGAGCAGTACGGTAAAAAGATCTTCTCGTCCCTTAGTTTGGGACTGCGGTCTTCCAACACCGCATGCCTCTTGGACCGCTACACCCACTCTCTGTGGGATACGGTTGCGGAAGTGCTGCCAGAGTGTCCGTTGGAGGTACGGGCCAAACTCGGCCAAGCCCTTGTGGAGGGCCGGGATGCAGCCAAATATTCTATCCGGTGTGGGCTGGATACCACCGACTCACTAGGTAGAGCGATGGCAACGACGGTGGCGGTCAGACGCCACGCCTGGTTGAGGTCCGCCAACTTTTCGGCCGATGTCCAAAACACACTGATGGACATGCCGTTTGATGGCTGTCGCCTCTTTGGCGACAAGGCAGACCATGCGCTTGAGCGCTTTAAGGACTCCAGGGCTACGGCCAAGTCCTTGGGCCTCTCGGCCCCACGCCAGCAATCGGCTGCCTTTCACTCCTTTCGTGGCCACGGAAGGGGTGTACCCATATGTGCTGCCAGCCACGCTCCGCAAGGTAATACCCAACGCGATGGCGGCCGTGGGAACCGCCGTCCCAGCGGTCGGGGACAACGGCGAGGTCAGTCCACACCTTCCCCCGCAGCATCCGCCTCAAAACCCTCCTAGTCCGTGCTTTCAGGCCCATGTGACGCCAGTGGGGGGCAGGGTTCGCCATCACCACCTCCACTGGCGCCCTGTCACATCGGACAGGTGGGTGCTGCAAATCGTCCGAAGTGGCTACTCCCTCCCCTTCGAGGCGACTCCTCCAGCCATGCCACCGCAGAACCACCTTGTATCGGGGGATCATTTGCGACTTCTGCAGGTAGAAGTTACGGCCCTCTTGGCCAAGGGGGCCATCGAGCGCGTTCCTGGGCCAGAAGTAGGGTGTGGTTGCTACTCCCACTGCTTTCTGGTACCCAAGAAGGGCAAAGGGGGCCTACGCCCTATCTTGGACCTACGGTACGTCAACGGCTTCCTCCGGAAGGAGAAGTTCAAAATGCTGACACTGGCTCAGGTCCTAGCTGCCCTGGACCCAGGAGACTGGATGGTAGCGTTGGACTTGCAGGACGCTTATTTCCACATCCCCGTCCTGCCGGCCCACCGGCGCTACCTGCGGTTCACGATTGGCCACGAGCACTTTCAGTATACCGTGCTCCCCTTCGGCCTTACCAGCGCCCCACGGGTGTTCACAAAGGTGATGGCGGTGGTCGCAGCTCATCTGCGCAGGTTAGGGGTGTCAGTCTTCCCCTACCTCGACGACTGGTTGTTGAAGGCGGGCTCGCCCCAGACAGTCGTCAGCCACCTCCAGACTACGGCAGATCTCCTGCACCGGCTGGGGTTCTCCATCAATGTGCCAAAGTCACACCTGTGCCCCTCTCAGAAGCTCCTCTTCATCGGAGTGGTTCTAGACTCGGCGCGGTTTCGGGTTTATCCACCCGAACAGCGGGTCCGGGATATTCAGGCTCTGATTCCCATCTTTCAGCGGTTATCCCGGGTCTCGGTCAGGTTGACGCTGCGGCTTCTGGGGCTGATGGCCTCCTGCATCCTACTGGTGCATCACACCAGGTGGCGGATGCGGGCTCTGCAGTGGGACCTAAAGTTTCAGTGGGCCCAGCATCAGGGCAACCTGTCCGACCACGTCCTGATCTCGGAGGGCACTGCGAGACAGCTGCAGTGGTGGCTCACGGACAGCGATTGGGTCAGCGGCAGATCCCTCTCCCTTCCCCAACCGGAGCACGTAGTTGTGACGGACGCGTCCCTCCAGGGCTGGGGTGGCCACATGGGAGAGGCGGAGATCAGAGGCCTCTGGTCTCCGGCGGAGGCCCGGCTCCACATCAACCTGTTGGAGTTACGGGCGATTCGTCTAGCACTGAAGGCATTCCTCCCCTCTGTCCGGGGGAGTGTAGTGCAAGTGTTCACGGACAACACCACCGCCATGTGGTACTGCAACAAACAGGGCGGGGTGGGGTCGTGGACCCTTTGCCAGGAGGCTCTGCGCCTCTGGCAGTGGCTGGAACATTAGGGCGTTACCCTGGTGGTTCAACACCTGGCAGGTTCCCTAAACGCCAGGGCGGACAAACTCAGCCGTCGGTGCATGATGGATCACGAATGGCGTCTGAACTCGGACGTGGCGCAAGGCCTCTTTCAGCAGTGGGGAGAGCCTTGGTTAGATCTATTCGCCACAGAAGAGAACGCGCAATGTCTTCAGTTCTGCGCGTTGGAATTTCTAAGGCGGCACTCGCTCGGAGACCATTTTCGTCGCGAGTGGAGTTGCGGTCTGTTGTACGCCTTTCCGCCTATACCACTTATGCCCAGAGTGCTGAAGAAGATCAGGCGCGACCGGGCCCAAGTCATCCTTGTGGCTCCGGATTGGGCACGAAGATGCTGGTATCCCGAGCTACTCAGCATGGCAATCTATCCCCCGCTCTGACTGCCTCTTCGGGAGGATGTTCTATCGCAGCAGCAGGAGACGGTACTCCCCTCGAACCTGTCCAGCCTCCACCTCCATGCGTGGAGATGGAGCGGCGGCAGTTGACGGCTTTTGATCTTCCTCCCGAAGTCTGTGATGTCATTTTGGCAGCCAGGCGTTCCTCCACTAAAACAATATTCGCCTGCAGGTGGAACAAATTTGTGGTGTGGTGCACAGCGAAGGCGGTGGATCTCCTTTCTGCCCCTCTTTCGAAGGTTCTTCTGTTCCTCCTTTCTCTGGCCCAGCAGGGCTCTGCTCTGGGCACTATCAAGGGCTATCTCTCGGCCATTTCTGCCTTTTTATGGCTTCCAGATCAACCTTCTCTTTTCAAGTCTCCTGTTATTAGTCGTTTCTTGAAGGGCATTACACACACGTACCCTCCGGCCTGTTTATAATGCCTCAGTGGGACTTGAATCTTGTGTTGACTTATTTGATGTGCGCTCCTTTTGAGCCGCTTCACAACTGTCCTTTACGTCTTCTCACCTTAAAGACTGCTTTCCTTGTTGCAATCACCTCTGCCAGATGAGTGAGTGAGCTTCAGGCTCTTTCTTCTAAACCTCCTTTCCTTTCTGTACATTTGTCACGCCCTTTCACATTGGGCAGATCATCACTTTGCCCGCCTCCGCATCCTTCAGAGGATGAAGAGAGGCTCCACCGTCTGGACCTAAAACGTGCGCTCTCGTTCTATCTGAAGCGCACACGACAGTTCCGGGTGGATGACCATTTCTTTGTTGGCTACGTGGGCACCAAGAAAGGTCGGGCCGTGCACAAACGGACCATCTCTCGGTGGGTCATTTTCTGATTCAAAGCCTGTTACTCCTTGGCTAAGAAGGAGCCTCCTGTGGCGCTGCATTCCCATTCTACTCGGGCGACAGCAGTCACTACTGCTCTGGGACGGGGAGTCCCTTTGCAGGATATCTGTCAGGCAGCTACGTGGTCCTTGCTGCATACCTTTACCAAGCATTATTGTCTTGACAGCCAAGTCTGGAGAGACGGCTTGTTTGGCTGTTCTGTTCTCCGTGACTTTCTGGTGTGATCTTGTTTGCAGACCCACCACCGGCGTTGGTATTGCTGGGGTATCTGTTCTAAGGTAAGGAATCTATCACTAACGTGTCTCTTTCAGATGCACAAGTTACTACTTGTGTAACGATATATCTGTAAGAGACATTAGTTAGTGATAGACTCCTTTCCGCCCCACCCATTCTCCCCGTTCTGCGAACTGATTTCTAAGGTTAGGGACATTCCTTTTAAGGGCCCTAGTTTCTTAAGTACCAGTGGTCAGTTTCTTGCATGGGTCTGTGTTCCTGGCGCAGAAAGTTGTGTACAGAACTGACGTCATCTCGGCTCTTACGACGCCAGCGACAGATGCGGAGTCGCTCAAGGCCACCTACTGACGAGCAGAGGTACTGCTAGCAAACCTTCCGGATCCAGTCTGACGCCTGGGGATATTCTAAGGTAAGGAATCTATTACTAACTAATGTCTCTTACAGATATATCGTTAAACAAGTATCAATCAATCAACAAGATTTGTAAAGCGCGCTACTCACCCGCAAGGGTCTCAAGGCGCTGAGGGGGCGGGGGGGTCGTTACTGCTCGAACAGCCAGGTCTTGAGTTGTTTCCTGAAGGAGAGATGGTCCTGGGTCAGCCGAAGGTGAGTGGGGAGGGAGTTCCATGTCTTGGCCGGCAGGTAGGAAAAGGATCTTCCTCCGACGGTGGATTTGCGAGTACGTGGGATGGAGGCGAGGGCGAGGCTGGCGGATCGGAGCTGGCGGGTGGGTGTGTAGAATGTGAGGCGGCTGTTGAGGTACTTCGGGCCCGTGTCGTGGAGAGCCTTGTGTGCGTGGGTGAGGAGTCTGAACGTGATCCTCTTGCTGACGGGGAGCAAGTGCAGGTCTTTCAGGTGGGCAGAGATGTGGCTGTGGCGAGGGATGTCCAGGATGAGTCGTGCTGAGGCGTTCTGTATGCGCTGGAGTCTTTTCTGGATTTTGGCAGTGGTGCCAGCGTAGAGGGTGTTCCCGTAGTCCAGACGGCTGGTGACGAGGGCCTGGGTGACCGTCTTCCTGGTTTCGGTGGGGATCCATCGGAAGATCTTTCGGAGCATGCGCAGGGTGTTGAAGCAGGAGGACGATACGGCGTTGACTTGCTTGGTCATCGTGAGGGAAGAGTCCAGGATGAAGCCCAGGTTGCGTGCGTGGTCCGTTGGCTTGGGTGCTGTGCCCAGGGCAGGGGGCCACCAGGAGTCGTCCCAGGCAGAAGGGGATGGTCCGAGGATGAGGACTTACGTCTTGTCTGAGTTCAGTTTCAGTAGTAACTTGTGCATCAGTTCTTTCTTTATCCGCGGCAGCAAGCGCAGATCCGGAGAAAGCGGTACCCCCAGTACATTTTTGACTGAGTTTTTTCTAGGCTTTTTGTCTCTATTTTTTTAGTCGATCGACTCCTGGTGCAGTAGGGATCCCCGGCTTCAAAACCTGCGGGGACGGTCATCGCATGATGTCAGTGACGGACCCGGACCGCGTGTGTCTTTACTGCCTGGAGCGCGACCACGACCCCAAGTCTTGCTCCTACTACCGGGCCATGTCGCCAAAGACTTTGCGGGAACAGTCCCGAAAGTTGCTAGAAGTCTGGCAGTCGGCTCCGTGCAGCTCAAGGTCCCGGTCCTGTGGGAGGTCAAAGGGACCGGTCGCGGAGCCGCCACCACCGTTCATCGGGATTGAAGTCTTCGCACTCTGGGTCAGGTAAGACGAAGCGTTCCAAGAAGTCAGAGAAGCGCCATCGCTCTCCAACTTGCCCTACCCCGTCACGCGACGCGACTGAGGGTGTGGGTGGTGCCTCCCCCGCGGCTCCAGCGGAGCCTACGCAGTTGCTGCCGTCCTACCCGCCCTTCCCCGGTCCGTCGGCGACTCCGGTCCAGCTGCAGGAATTTCAGTCAGCCATGGCTCGCCTCTTTGGACCGTCGGGCCCCGCCAGGGCGCCTTCGTGCCCCGTGGGCCCGACTGGGGGTTCTAGCTCTTTACTGCTGTCGGCTCCGCCGGCCCCGGCGCCACAGGACCCCCACCCGAACCTGTCCAGTCCCCACCTCCTTTCGTGGAGATTGAGTGCGGGAGTTGATTCCTTTCGACTTGCCTCCTGAAGTCTGTGATGTCATTCTGTCAGCCAGGCGTCCCTCCACTAAGTTGGTATACGCCTGCAGGTGAAACAAGTTTGTGGCATGGTGCATAGCAAAGGCTGTGGATCCCCTTTCTGTCCCTCTTTCAGAAGTCCTTCTGTTCCTTCTTTCTTTGGCCCAGCAGTGTTCTGCTCTGGGCACTTTCAAGGGCTACCTTTCTGCTATTTTAGCCTTTCTTAGGCGTCCTGATCAGGGCTCTCTTTTAAAGTCCCCTGTTGTAAATAGATTCCTAAAAGGCATTATTCATCTTTTCCCTCCTATTCCCTTCGTAATGCCACAGTGGAACTTGAACCTGGTTCTCACATTTTTAATGTGCGCTCCCTTTGAGCCTCTTCACAACTGTCCTCTTCGTCTGTCAGCTTTAAAGACTGCTTTCCTGGTTGCCATCACCTCTGCTAGGAGAGAGAGTGAGCTCCAGGCTCTTTCTTCCAAACCTCTTTTACTGTCTGTCCATGTTCGACTTGGCCCTTCTGGCAGGTTCACCCCTAAACTTTTTGCTTTGATATGTGACATGGTGTTGATTGTTTTTGGCTTCTGCGCACTTTGCCACTGTGTCCCAGTGTAAAGTGCGTGCGCTCTCTATGTGCATGTTGTGAGATAGGCCTGCCCTCCCATAGGAATGCATGGGGAATGTGTGTGTCCATGGTAGTTCCTGATGTGTGGGGCATGCAGGCTAGAGTTTTGGTGTGTGCAGACTCGTGAGATTGAATGCTGCGCGTTGATGTGTGCGGCGTTAATGTGTCTAGTGTGGAAGTGCCACTTCTAGAAGTGGGCATGTCTGTGTAATAAAGGTGAAATGACTGTCTGGCTTGTGATTGGCTGGAGCTGGCTGGTTTACCTGGCTCCAGGAGTCAGGATGGGTCTGCCCCGGTGGTAAATAGAGAGATTGACAGCCAGATGGGTGGGAGGAGTGCACCTGAGACCTGAATAGGGCTGGGCTTTCCCTACACAATGCTGGCTCCGCCCCCTGTGGTGCGTCTGATGTCCCTAGCCTGTCCAGTGAATGGGAAGAGGGGCTGAGCACAACAGAGTGCTCCAAAACCAGCTGCGACTGGTTTTTCCCTTAACCCTGCAGCCTAGACAAAGGATTTATGTGTATAAAAAGGGGCTGTGACCCCTTGCAAAATGTTCACTCTGATCCTGATCTGAGGGGGGCCTGCTGCTGCTGCTGGGCGCCAGGAGGGGCGCCACTGGGGACTACCTCCCTACCTGGAGAGCCCTGTGAGCTGGCCCCTGGGCCTAGCCTTTGCCCCCCCCCCACTCCTACATAACTTCCCTGAACTTCCTTGTGCCACTAGCGCTTGGGAGCGCTTTCTTTTTTATCCCTGTAGCGCTTGGGAGCACTGTATTTGTTCCCCTAGCGCTTGAGAGCGCTTTCTTTTTACTTTTGCAGGAGCCCACCCTGCTTTATATTCTAGTGTTGGCGGGTGTCTAACCTGTGGTCCGTTCGTGCCCCCGCGGGTGCCTACCCCGCCTTTCTGCCCTTGTTGATGCCCTAGCGGATGCCCACCCCGCCAGGGACCTTGCCTTTTACTCGGGTGCCTACCCCGTGTTCAAACGCCGCGGCCCAAGCCGCGAGAAGAATCACCTTCGGGCCGCTGCCTAGCGCGACCCGGAAGTACTGGTCCAGAACCGGAAGCCAACTGGAGCCCACCCCGTGCTCCGGTGTGGGGAGTAGAAGTGCCGCCGCTGCCAGCGAGGCGCCGATGACGGGGAGCCCCGCCCACGGCACCAGGGAGACTGCCGAGCCCCGAGTACAGCGGGACACAGAGAAGAGGAGTCCCGACGCGCCCAGCCGTAGCCGGTGAGTGCGGGCGCCTCGGGGTGTGGGAAGCTCATACCCTGTTGTAGAGCGGCCCCGGGAAGCAGTGGGCCGCTCCGACAGCAATCCCCGCGTTTGGGGGCCGCATGTCTTTTTCTAAAGCCTCCGAGGCTCCACCTGCACGGGGGCAGTTGTTTAGAGCTCGCAAGAGGCTCCTGGGCGTTGTGTTATTTCGAGTCCCCCGAGCGGGACTCCAACGAAGGGGGCAGTTGTTTAGAGCCCACGAGGGCGCCGAGGGGGCCATTATTTAGTGAGTCCCCAGAGCGGGACTCCAACGCTTTCTGGGGCATTCCATTTCCAGAGCCCACGAGGCTCCCGGGCACAGTGTATTTCAGAGCCACGAGGCTCCTGAGGCCCCAGTAATATATTCAGAGCCCACGAGGCTCCAACCGCGGGCACAGTTGTCTATTTGAGCCCCAGAAGAGAGCCAGGAGGCACTCTGGTGCCAGGCTCAGTTCTCCAGGTACCCAGCACTTAGTGGGCAACTGCTACGTTTAGGCCCTTGCGAATCTTCTTTGGCTGCCTGCGCAGCGAGCCCAGACATTCTGGACATTGGGCCTGTGAGCCCCTAAGAGGCCAGGTTGGCCTGGGGTCAGTTCTGTGTTCTTTTTGGCGTAAATGTGAACACCTGCCTAATGTGATTAATGCAATGCTTTTGCCTATACCTCTACTCTAAATGTATTTTTATGCCTAGGAGGTTGTGTTACCTAGTATACTTATACTAGTGAGTTTATGGTGCCCTGTGTGATATATGCCTAAGGTGGTTAGGGTTGCGTAGTGTGTACCTACCTTTTACCAGTGGTTACTGGTTGTATGCTACACTTGTTCTTTGGTGCTACAATTATCTTATGTTCTAAGTGCTAAGTTCTAAAAGTGCTATTCCTGACAGTGGTCCATGTGGCCCTGTCCTATGTACATAATCCCCTGTAAATTCCGCCTGTGCCAGTGGCACAGTGTAGATTGTGTGTTTATTATCTAATGTGTTTGGTATAATACAAAGGCTATTTCTATATATAACCTTGTGTGGAGTTCCTTTTGTGGGGGGCCTGGGATGTTGTTGCTGGTGGGTGTATGCGCAAATACTTAACTTACATTGCCTCCGGGATAAGCCTTACTGCTCGTGTCACGTTACCTAGAGGGTGAGAAGGGGTTATCTTTGGCGTGTAACTCCCTTGCCCTGACTAGAGTGGTGGTTTCTGCCTGACTTTGGCGCAAACCTAGCCAACCGGAAATACCATTTCTAACAGTCCATCTGGACAAGGTTGTGCTCAGAACATGTCCATCCTTTCTGCCAAAGGTTGTCACTGCCTTTCACATCGGGCAGACCAACTCTTTGCCCACCTTCTCTCCGCCTCTGCATCCTTCCAGAGAGGAAGAGAGGCTCCACCATCTGGACCCAAAACCTGTGCTCTCATTTTACCTGAATCACACACAACAGTTCCCGGGTGGATGACCAACTTAGTTGGCCACGTAGGCGCCAAAAAAGGTCAGGCCCTACACAAGCGGGCTAACTCCCGATGGGTCATCTTGTTTTTAAAGCCTGTTATTCTCTGGCAAAAAACAAGCCTCCGTTGAGGTTGCGCCCCCATTCCACCAGGACCACGGCTGCCACTAAGGCATTGGGACATGGTGTCCCTTTACAAGACATTTGTTGGGCAGCTATGTGGGCCTTGTTGCACACTTTTACTAAACACTATTGCCTGGACAGCCAAGTCCGGAAAGACGGCTTCTTTGGCCGTTCTGTTCTCTGAGACTTCCTGGTGTGATCTTGGTTCGCAGACCCACCACCGGGGTTGGTATTGCTGGGGTATCAATTCTAAGGTAAGGAATCTATCGCTAACGTGTTTCTTTCAGATGAACAAGTTACTTACCTTCGGTAACTATATATCTGTAAGAAACATTAGTTAGTGATAGATTACTTACTGCCACTCCCATCCTCCCCGTTCTGCGAATTGATTTCTAAGGCTAAGGTCATCCCTTTCAGGGCCCTAGTTTCAATGCACCAATGGTCAGTATCTTGCATAGTTCTGCATTCCTGGCATGGAAGGGCGTGTACAGAACTGACGTCAGCACGTGAGGGCAGAGTCTAAGTAGCTGCTGCGATGTCATCTCGGTGACCACAACGACATACGCGGAACTGCACAACGCCACCTTCCGACACGCAGGGGTACTGCTAGCAAAAACTTTCCGGATCCAGTCTGATGCATGCGAGTAATTCTAAGGTAAGGAATTGATCACTAACTAATGTTTCTTACAGATATATCGTTACCGAAGGTAAGTAACTTGTTCATTTATACATAGGTCCTGTTGCAAAATTCTTTGCTGGTTGCAGAAATAATAATTGTAAATCATGCAGTTGTTCTGCAAACAGTAATTAGTACATCTGTCCCCGACCTCTTAAACCAGCCTGCATTGCAATGTGCAGCTCTGAATTATCCGCCTTATCAGAGCTGCTGGTTTCCAAAAGACTGTAAGTGCAAAAGGCAGGCCAAAGAGAAAACCGCTCTCTGCCCTGAAATTATGCCGTCCGCCTGGGAGGGATTCCACCACTCTCACTGGTGAAAGACCGCCTCTGAGGGAGAAGTCTAATTGTGTATTCATTAAAGAACTGTTGCATAGAAACTGTGATGTTTGTTGGATTTTCTGCTATCAAATTTGATACTTTTAAGACTTTTGTGTTTTGCTTTGACACTCAACAAGTCTACCCACAACTTCTTTTTTAGCCTCAACCCATTTACCTCCATTTTATCAGGGGTTTCTCCTGGGCTGTCTTTCCATTCATTCTCCAGCAGACAGAGTGCAGTCCTTCAGCTCACCTCCCTTTTGATTGCCTGGAGGACTCCTTCTATACTTCCATATACTACAAACATCATCCACCCATGAGCATTTTCATGCAGGCCTACAGACCTAACTGTGAATTTAAATGTTCATTCTGGGGATCAAGCTGAACAAGTAGCTGTCCTTGTGTTTGATGCCGACAGTGACACTGTAAAGCACTAACGGTTATTGTTACTGTGTACTGTGTATGTCATTGGTGTTGGAAATAATGGATCGAAAACTGATGTCAGTATGCAAGAGTGGGTGCTTTATTGAGGTGGCAACTTCACAGAGACATCAGTTCCACCAGTGACACCTATCGTCAGGGAAGAGATATGATATGATATAAAGGCTTTTATAGCGCGCTCTGTTACTAAGAGTATCCTGGCGCGGAAAGGTAGAGCAGAAGGCGAGAGAGAGGTGGCAATTACAAAATAATGCTGAACAAATGGGTCTTTAGTCCTTTCTTGAAGGCCGCGATGGTCGGAGCGGCCCTAAGATGAAAGGGAAGAGCGTTCCAAGCCCTAGCGGCTCTGACCGAAATGGACTGGCCACCAAGTCGGGAGTACTTGAATCTAGGCACAGTCATTTGACACTGGTTGGCTGAGCGAAGGCAGCGATTCAGAGTATACCAGGCAAACCTTTTTATCAAGTAGGCAGGGCCAATCTGATGGAGCGCTCGGAAAGAAAGAACAAGTGTCTTAAACATAATCCTTTGGGCGACCGGTAGCCAATGAAGGCTACGGAG
This sequence comes from Lissotriton helveticus, assembly GCF_964261635.1. Taxonomy (NCBI): domain Eukaryota; kingdom Metazoa; phylum Chordata; class Amphibia; order Caudata; family Salamandridae; genus Lissotriton; species Lissotriton helveticus. Next base: position 1,151,086,887 of record NC_136067.1, on the reverse strand, counting down.
GAAGGGGCGGACGCTAGCTCTCCTGGGTAATTTAAACAGAAGTCTAGCGGGCGCGTTTTGGATGACCTGGAGACGTTGGATCAGATAGACAGGTAGGCCGCTAAACAGACCGTTAGCATAGTCAAGCCTGGAGAGTATTAAAGCGCGCGACACCGACTCTTTAGCTTCTCTGGGAAGGAGGGGAAAAAACCTGCGCAGGGCTTTGAGAGTGGCAAAACAAACCCCCGTAAGTTTTTTAATGTGATCCTCGAACTTAAGGTCATTCCCAAACCAGACCCCCAGGTTTTTTGCGGGTATATGGAGAAAAGCTTTCAAGCTCAGTCAGGTGCCTGGAGGAGTATTCAAAAAGACAATAATCTACAGGTAGATAGAACATTCACCAGAAATATCATTACTGTGGATACCTCACTTTCTTTGTTTTTGTTGTGCTAGACTTGACATCAACCCTGAAAAAGTCAGGTTTCAAACCTTGCTGCTTCTGCCATGGGCATATGTTAAATTTGAACTCCCACAAGATGTTTTTGAGGTGTTTCGGGCCCAAGAACAACCCAGAGTTGTGTGAGCAGTGCTGCCGCCTGCACTCCAAGCTGGCCGTAAAGGATCTGGAGGAGAATTCTATTCATGGTGCGTGCGTGCAACGAGCACTGGGCCTGGCGTAATTTGTGTTTCATTTCAAGGTCCAAGTCTCACTCATCCCCCTCCTATAAGTCGTCAAGAGCAAGCACAAGAAGCGGTGGAAGCAAGAGGACTGCACAACAAGGCACCCTTTCCATCTCAGCGTTAGGTCTTCAGACCGTTCCCTTCCTTAAGCAGATCCTCCTTCTTTGGAACTGGTGGACATCTCTCTGCCAGGAAATCTTATACTTGTCCTGGCTTCCACACCAGCCCTTCTTTTCAAGAGTCTAATGCTCTACCCACTCTGATGTATGTCTGTTAGCCTGCACCGCCTGGTAACGTTGAGTATGGAGGGAAAGTACACACCCCTGCATTCATTCACACAAAAAGTTGGATAAACAAGTAAACGCTTCCCTGGAAACACTTGGAAAAGACCCTCATTAGCTAGTCAGTGCTTTACTGGGCAGTGACAGCCAAATAGAAGAGTGAGTGCTTGTAGCAGGGAGGCCGGGCGGGAATTGAACACTACCCCGGTTCATGAATGGTGGAACCATAACTCACGTCCTGCCTCTCTTTCATCGTCTCAGGAACCGTGGGAGACGGACTCTGTCAGCTGGTGGGAGCAGCCCGACCCGCAAGGAGAGGCATGTACCTTTTACGGGGCCGGCTTCGAGGCAGAGACACGCCCCCCCTGCAGCGTCAATGCTGTGCCTACCAATCAGAGGAGGAGAAGCCAACATGCCCCTGGATGACGTGCAACCAATCACGCCGCTAAGAGGCCCGGAAGGCGGAAGAACGGGGTGCTTCGACACCGAGGCGGAGAAGAGTGGAGAGCGAGCCAACGTGGAGAAGAGTGGGGAGCGAGCCGACGTGGAGAAGACCGAAGGAAGCGAGGCGGACCGAGGAGCAGAGCCAGGAGGCCAACGTTTTCGCTCAGCGCCCAGCCACGCTCGCGGAGGAGTGTGGCTCTTCTAGGTGGGTGGCTGGGGAGGCGGGACGCCTCCGTGTAGATATGTACAGAGACCCCCTTCTTCCTGACTGCTTCACCCGTCCCTATTTCTCCCTCACCCCCATTACTTCTTGCCTACCCAACCTATCCTCACAGAGTGTCCTCACCGTACAGAGCACAGAGTGTAATTAGGTGCACCGGTGTCCTCACTTCCCTGGTTCCCCCTCTTGGGTATTACTCAACTACTGAACGCCTTACTGAGAATGTCCTTTTCTCCCCGCATGTGGCGTTGGAACACCGCGAGAGACGACGACCGCGCCACCAGAGAACCAGAGCGCCGGTGTGCAAGTCCAGGACGATCCAACACCCTAGCTGACACCTTGGATCCGGCAGCCCTAGCCCGAGAAAGACTCACCCAGAGACGTAAAAAGACCTTTATAAAAATAAAACCCTCTTTACCACGCTCCCGACTCAGTGTCCCTCCTTCTGAAGCGCCACAGTGCTAAACTTATATTCACTCTAGCTCTCACAACACATCACCAACCACCTGCTACTCTCTTCTAAAGGCTCTCTTAGTACATTGTGCTTTTTCATATTGTATGTCATGAATGTTATTTAGTGGCTTATAAGGCTGAATGCACAAACTGAAATTGCACAAAATGCTGAAACCTTTTTCAAATATGTTTTCTGCCATTTAAAAACAAATATATATATATATATTTATTTTGTGTCTATAGCATTTGTACATATGACATCATAATTTAAATGTTGTATTTCAGCCACCAGAAATTGAAGTGGAGTCACAACTACATCTGTACGGCCACACAGCAGAGATCACCAGCTTAATTGTCTGTAAACCATACAGTGTGATGATCAGTGTCAGTAGGGATGGTACATGCATTATATGGGATTTAAACAGGTATTGCTATAAACAAATCAAACATGTTTACTTTGTAAAGCTGAATTTGAAGAGTTAATTTAAATATCGTATAATTGGAAGACAAGGGTGAGAGATTATATTGCCATTTCAGAAACTCTATTGTTTCATTTTCTGACTTTCTACTCTACCACAGGCCTTCCTTACGTCTTCAGTTTTGAATTTTCATAGCTTCTGCTAATGTTCTCTTCTTTGAATGTTTTGTTCCTTTTTGTTAGCTTGATTTGATGTGATGGTACTTGTGTCATTCATGGCAAACTATTGACTATAATATGAGTAGGGGTTCTGTCTGTAGAATTGCTTTGCGGTTGCTTGAGAAAGAGAGATTTATGCAACCGTCATGGCTTAGGAATTTGTTTTTTTCATCTTTTGCATGCAAAATCATTATCTGCTTTATTTAATTGTGACCGACAGACACATGTAGAGAAAGAGAGCTCTTCAGTTGAGCATTTCTGGTGATAGGTTTATGATGCATTTCAATGTGTGGCTGGCTAATAACATTTTCAAAGCAGAACTCTTGTTACAATTATTAATAACATGAAAGTAATAGTAATAATCAACAAGTAATGAAATCAATGCAGATAGAAATTAATAGTAAAAAAATTAAAAATAATGTAGGTGGTTGTAAATGGTAAAGACATTTAACTTGTGTAAAAGCAAAAACAGATTGGCTGTGTAAGATTTACATTTATTTAATTAATGATAACACTTTACTTGAATTGCTAGTGAATATGGCTATGTGTTAAGTTGCTGCACCTCCCAATGTAGTGGAGAGGTGTTTATCTTTACATCAGTAGTGTCAGACCCAATTGTTGCGCCATTGACAAGTTAAGATAGCCTTTGCTTAATTTCTGAGAAAAATGCTTCTTATAAAACACATATATGTTGTTGTATATTGTAGTGTAGTTCCTATTATCCCAATAGGCTCTGCACATTGGAATAATACCTTCAATAGTATAGGCCTAGACCAGACATTAACTAGGTCTACTACTGTCTATATTAGACTTAAAGTTTTGGGTTTGCCAGCTAGCTCAGAGTTCACTAGAAACTTTCTCGAATAGGCAAGGAGGAGTTGAACCTCCCTGGATAGACAAGAAGGGATTTAGTTTCTGACAACCATAGAACATGACAACTTTGCTCTCCCCTAATCAAGAGTGTATCTCTAGAGACGTGTGAACAAAAGGCAATTTATTTTACTCAGTCAGTACGTGCATTCTTAGTCTCATCAGATTGTAGAGAAAAGGAAGAGACGGGCGTGTTCAATAAAAGATGTCATTTATTGATCAGTCTCTTTTCTCCTACAAGAGAAATGGATCGATATTATTGCAATATTTATAGTTAAGTAAAGTGCATACATTAAAAGCAGAAGTATAAAATAATACTGTAAAAACATTGATATGGTTTCTAAGCCATATGAAGGTTTAAAATGAATAAAATATATACATACATATATACATTTGACTAATCGTACTCAACTGGTGTTTCTAGCTACGCCTACCCCGTGTACCTGACCTAAGCCTAATACGTGGGCGGGAATAGAAAGTTACAGTTTAAGTTAAGTTTGTTTTGCCAAGTGACTGACTAAAGAATTCTCTACGAGGGGTTATTCAGTTCTGTACCTGGAATTTAGGATGGATGAGTGATGGTATCTCTCGTCTCTGGTCTCGATATTCCAGGCTGCCTGCGAGGGCTACCCGGAAGCGCCGGAGCTGGATTTCTCGGCAGGAGAAAAGGCAGCGTGTCTTTCTCAGCGCGTCAAGAAGGCGGGGCTGCGCCAGCGGGGTCTGCTCTGCTCTGGGCTTCGGCAAGTCTGGCTGCTCCGATCTCGTCACCACCGCGTGTGTTTGCATAGGGCAATATCGGTAATATTTATACCTTTAAGGTGCCGAGATTGACGTAAGGATGGACATAGATACGTCAATAAGGATGTCATACGACTTGGTCGTTAGCACATTCTTTTGCTGAAGTTCTCGATGAAATCAAAACAATGGCCGCAGGGTTTTTCCCAGGTTGTCATAGGTTTGATTTGTTTTGAGAACTCCGTATGCCTTATCAGGGGCTGGAGGAATATCGCTTGTCTAATTAGATGGCAAGCGTTATGACCTAATCAGATAACACGTTCCTGTGCCGTAGTGTGGCTTTATCAGATAACGGTTCCTGCATCATGGGGGTTTTCTGCCTCATGGGATGGCTGCTAGTTAACTTGTTAACCAGAATAGGGTCAGGAATAGGGGGATCGATACAGAACCTATAGGAATACATCACACCCACTCCACGCTAACTATGGACATATTTACTAATCTATGCATAGTAAAACATACTGTAGAGTATAGTGTATACCTTACCACCCCAAAATACATAAATGCATTTTGAAATGATCAAATATACGGAAAAATGCAGTCATATGTATAGTATGCACTCAAGCTGTAGAATATTGCTAAAGTAAGCACTCATTTGTATACATTATTGCTATTTGGTATATGAAAATTTACACATGAAATGGCTCTTAATACAGAAAAAAGGTTCGAGACCATTTCATCACAGAATAAGAATGATTATGAACATACCAGCGGGCAGCTAATGCCTATAAGCTATCTAACATTAGAAATTTTAGTTCTCTAAGAATAGTTCTTACTTTAAGCAGAAGATAAGTGTCCCGAAAAATATGCAAAAATATTTTGGGTCTGCTGAAAAAATTGCTGTCCGTGAACTGGAGGGAAAATTGTTCATGGTATTCTGTTATTAAAGTTGAAGGCCAAATTCAGGGAACGCCGTGTGCGAGCTTGCTCAAAAGTCTCTATTTCTGCTCTGGTGAGAACATCATATCATTTAGGCTTTCGAAAAAGCTGTCAACAGCTTCCTGGGAGAGTTCCACTAACTCGGAAAAAGGGGTAACCATGCATTCGTTCGCATGATTGTCTCCACTGGCGTTTTGATTTGGAATGATGACAGAAGGTCGTACCTGATCGATGCTGCTTTCATCTTGAACTTCACTACCCCTTAATCGTGATGGTGAAGCTTCCACGAATGCCGTCATCAGGATTGGTAGCCGTTGAGGGCAGCACAAAGCATGAGCCTTTATTGGACTCAACAATGTTTCTGCATTCATTGGCGCATCCGATTGTAGCGTCAGACAGGTGTCTAACACGCATTCTTCTCCGCATAGCAGGCACCTTAATACAGGTAAAACACATCGATGCCACATTGGTCGAAATGATAGAAACCAAGTCATGTTCAGGTCTCTAAGCCGGGATAGTCCCAGGATTTTTGATATCCGGTCCCGGTATCCAATGGCTCGGATTGTTTCTTCCCTTGTCGCAGGTGTTTTGTCTGTGACACGGTTTGCCATAACGAAATATAAGGACTAGGAATAGGATTCCTGCAATTAGTCCTAAAATGAGGGGAAGTCCGCCAAAAATCGAATGGACGAAATCTGGAAAAATACCCAGTATGGCTTTGAATGGTGTTAATGCCATCGAAAATACTGTCTTAAATACTTTTGAGACTCCACTGGTATCAGAAATATTTAAGATTTCATTCAGGATTTCTGCGAAATGTATGGGGGAATTAGTTGATAACAATGAATGTATCTCTGCAGTCGTCCTTGCGACCTGGAGATCATACGTTTCTTTTGATGACGTGAGCCTGGTCGGCGTCTGAAGAAGCACTGTTTTCATTCTGCTTAAAGTGTCTATTCGAATAGAAGTAATTTTCAAGTTGGGCCATGCCCTTGCCTCCCTGTCTGGAAAGGAGCTGGGGAACAATGAGTGTCCACAGCCCTTGACCTTCGCAGTCGTAGTTACGAGATAAGGAGTCCCGGGCATAAGACTACAACATCTGCGATCTACAATTAGAATGTAACTCCCATTGTAGAGTCTTTGAAAGAATGGTTCTATCTCTGTTGCAGGTGCGCCTTGCTGGTGACATGAAAGGTTATTTGAGTTCCCTTCACAGGCTCCGTGCAAACTAATTCCATTACACAGAAGTGTACCGCTTAGTGACATTGCACAATTATTGCCACTAAGAAACACTTTCTGTCCTTTATTACCGACACATGCATGTGAATAGGGCAGGTTCCATGTTGTTTTAATGTACCCCTTTCCCAATTTTTCGTACATGCCAGCCTGTATATGTTTTTGGCAGTATTGAAACCTGAAGGTTGAAATTGGAATATTAATTATCCCATGTATTATCCATTCACTGACAGGTCGTTCTGACATTGTCACTGGTAATCTTTCGAGTTTCTCAATGCTCAGGATTGTATAATCAGCACCCTTTTGTGCCATACTGATTTGTCTATCAGTAAGGTTAAAGATATGGAATAGTGACGTTGTGTTGATTAAACGCCAAGGCACATAGCCTGAACGCAGATTTTGTAACGTCCAGCCAAGCTGTACAATAGAACGCAATTGAGACTGACCGTGTTGTAATAACAGTAAGTCTTGCGATAATATGTCGATTGCTGAAGACACAATGCTGTCCAGAGAAAAAATTCTGGAGGACAGAGTCATTAACCCATTGTCCACTACAGAAAGTGATTTTTCCAAATTAATACGGTCAATTTCCCGTATCCTTTCTGCTGTCTCAATTTGAGTCACCTTCCAGGCCTCATTGTATGCTGCATATACAGAGGCTGCTATGAAACGTTTTTGACGCTGTTTGCGTGGTCCCATAGTGAAATCACGCAAGTCAGCACCATCAGTAAGTAAAGTTAGGTGTTGCTTAATTTCTGCCAGTGTGGAAGTTTGTAGCCATTGAAGGCATAATTTGCCCACACTGTAGGTGGTTATTATCCCTGGGTGTTGTCTTTGAGGATATCTAGGGTCTGGCCTGGTCAATTTGAACCCCTGTGTTTTGTTCAGGAATCTGTCTTGACAGTTATTAGTATCTGTGGGCCAGATCAACCACTTTTTCCAATCAGGATGTGTTCTGTTTTGGTTTAATACATAATTTACGTCTATCTCTTCATCTGTAGAGCTATTGCTGTTCATTGTTGGTTTTGGAATAGACGGTTTATTTAAGTCTTTGATTTTGGCTAGGCCAAGACAGGTGGTTTGTTGAACAGTGTCATTTAAAAATATAATTTGTTCTGGGATCATGCAGGCTCTAAACAAAGATTCTATACCCTGTACTTGCCATTCTTTTGTACCCCAAACACTTTTCACTTCAACATGTTTGTCCCAGTAATCAAAACCAAAAGTATTCATTTTTTCAAAGAATGAGTCTGAATATATCAATTTCGTGTTTGTTATCATGTTCTTTGTCCCTGTCTTATTTGACAATTTGAAATAAAATGTTTCAGCATTACTTGTGTTAAAACCTGAAAAATATGGATATTTGTCATAAAAGGTTCTTGAGCTTCCTTTTGGAGGGGTTGCACAATGTTCCCATTGATTATAATTTAAAACATTTCTAGGTTGTGCAGATTTATGTAGAAAATGGTTACCATAGTGGTTATAGCAATACATACTATCATAATTTGTAGAACCCTGCAAATAATCATGTTTGGTAAATTTAGCAGACATTACTAAGTCAGACATCATATTATTAATGCTTTCGAAGTCCCAATCATCAGCAAATGAGCTTGGTTTTACAAAGTCACTCAATGAGATCTTAATTTGGTGTGGATATTTCAGGATTTCAACCGGACCATAGATTTCGTAGTCAGTGTTGTCCCATGCTACCCCACCCGGTATAGGATTGGCTGTGAAGTTGACTGAAGAAAGTTCTCTTTTCTCGACGTGTGAAGATGTGTGTGGTTTGAGGATCAAGTTGATCTTCTGACTTGCTGTGTCCATTTTGGCATATTTTCCCTCAATGAAGCGTCCCAATGTTAGTATCATGATGAGCCAAAGTATGAGGATAAATGCACCAAAACCCACCCAGAATTCAATCCATGGAGAAATTAGATATGTGTCTTTCAGTTGTTTCAAAAGTACTTTAACTTTATCTTTAAAGGTTTTTGTTGATGGCTGTGTCTTTGATTCAGTGAAGCCTTCGGAGGAATCATCGAAGTTTATGAAGTAGCCGGATGCAGTTCTGTCAATTGTTCCAATTGCTTCAGGATCACTGTTTCTTGCATATTCGTTTGTTACTTCATTATAGGTTGGTGTGTCTCTGCTAAATGTTTTTATTTGGGTTTTCAGAGGTTTAAGTTCCATTGCATTGTTGCATAGTCCTTGTTGTTCTTCTGTAGGCGTTTCGAATGTGATTAGCCTCTTTGTTAGGACCTCTGTACTGGTAGCAAACCTTGGTGTTCTGCTACTTATTGGGAGTCCACTTGGCCTACTATTTGTTATCGGCCACATGATTGTGGTTTTACCAGGTCGATGGATACAACTCGGTTCTCCTTTTTACCAGCAAGCGGCGGTAGTACAACTGATCTTGTCCCGTTGACAGACAAGACAGGAACTGCTTTTCTGTAAGAAGGCCCAAATTCCTTCTTTACCGCGATCTTTTCTGTGACTAGATCCCCGACTTTTGGAATCCAGACAGGTCTTGCTGGGACAGGTGGTGGTTCTTCAGTGGTTGTTGGCTGTTGTTTCAACTTTATGTTGCTCAGGTCTTTTCTTGTTTCGTTTAAGTCCTGCAAAATAGCCAAACGGTCTTTGATATCAAAGCTTTTTTCCTTCACCACTGAAGTTTGACTGTCAAGGTCAGAGATTAACATCCTAGTTCCAAATAATAATTCGTACGGACTGAATCCCTTCAGAGAATTTCTTGGCAAGTTATTTAGACTACGTTGGACACTTATTAGATGTTTGACCCACCCAGCTCCCGAACCTAATACCTTTGCCGTTATAGATTGCTTTATGTCACGGTTTTTTCTTTCAACAATTCCGTTCCCCTCAGGGTGAAATGGACAAGAGTACCGCAATGTCACGCCCATGCTGACCATGGCCTCCTTATAAGCTCTAGAGCTAAAAGCAGGACCGTGGTCCGAATGCAGCATGCCAATTGCGTATGTGCCGATAAAGACTCGCAAATCTTTTATAACAGTTCTGGCGTCAGCCGTTCGCTGGGGCCACATCCATATGAATCTCCTGCATGAGTCCACTGCAACCAAGATATATTTATAGTTACCATCCCTTTGTAAGGGACCACAGTGGTCTAGGTAAACACAGGCTAATGGTTTATCCGAGATTAGAAGGGGCGTCTGCGCTGGGCGTCTCACCGTTGATACTTTCATTCTTTGACATATTTCACATTCTAAAACATAGTTCCTTGTTTGTCTTCTCATTTGTGGCCACCAGTATCTCTGTTTTAATAATGATACTGTGGCTGAGACGCCAGCATGTATAGAAGCAAGCCCTTCGTGTGCCGCTATTATCAGTCCTAACCTATGTTCCATGTTTGGAATTGCCCTATCCCCCACTCCAGGGATTCGAGCAAAAGGAACATTGTTTGCATCAGTTATGTATGAGTATTTTACCGGAAAGCCTTTCGGGAGTGTTTCTATCGAATCCTTTTCTGTAGCGCTGACAGCCTGTAATATTTCGCTGTCTATTTTTGTTTTTGACCGTGTGATGGCAGCTACGGAAGCCGTTTGCACAGCTGCCTTCGCGGCCTCATCAGCCAATGAATTCCCTGCAACGTGAACGCCATCACGTTGATGACTCAGTGTATGTATCACGTGAGTCTTTGGTAGTTCTTTTTGTAAAAGAACTACTTGTTCCCAGAGCATTTTATGCTTGATTGTGCCACCTTTTGCATCCTTGAAACCATTCTGAAGCCAGATCTGCAAGTATTCATTGTAAGATTGAACGCAATAATACGAATCGCACACTATGAGTGTGGGGAATTCTCGATCTGTATTTTCAAGCGCCATCTTGAACGCTAGTAGTTCAGCTCGCTGAGCTGTAAAATCTCCTAAAGATTGTGTTTTAGTGACGGCTGGTTTAAATTTCCCCTTGTGCCAGCGACCTTTAACGATCGCGCACGCAGCACTGTATGCTTGTTTACCCCCTACTGCGGGTTGTGCTGATCCGTCTGTATATATTATACAGCCGTAATGTTCTAGAGGCAGAATTTCGGTCGGCGGAGGACATTCGAATTCGTATTGGAGAAATTCTTGTGTTTTTAAGTTAGGATCAAATTCGTATGCCACGTCTGTTGCAGCAAGAGAATTAGCCCATTGTATCCATCTCGGATGGAGCGCTTTAGCATTCGGAATGCTTGCTTTTGTTACAGCCTCTAGGGCTGGTATCGGTGTCACGATTATTATTCGTTTACCTTGTGCCAGGGCTCGTTCTTTTGCTATAGCTGTCTGTGTTGCAGTTAGAATTTTTTCCGTTGGGCTAAATTTCATTTCAGCCTTAGTGTACAAGTGTGATTTGAATGCAATTGGTACCTTTTCTCCCTCATTAGAGGTCAGGTATGTGAATCCACATCTTCCTGGGATGACTCGAATCACAAGATTGCGTGTGTTGTCACGTGTTTCTAATTTTGTTTTAATTAACATGTCTGTTTGTAAGGATCTCAGAATTTCTGTGTGTATTTGAGTCCAACTAGTTCTTTTAAAATCTGGTTTTATCAGATCATAAAGGGGTTTGACCCTTTCTGCGTAATTTGCAATGTATGTTCTTCCGAAATTTAGGAAGCCTAAAATTGACTGTAGGTTTTTTAGTGTTCTAGGTGCTTGGAGTACGGCACATTTCTCTAGGAAATTGTCAGCCAGGCTTTTGCCTTCACTTGATAATTCATATCCTAAGAACAGGACTGTCAGATGGGCAATTCTGGATTTTTTAAAGTTGAATTTGTAACCCTCTGCTGCGAACCCAAGTATTATGGTGTTCACTCTCTTCAAGTGAGTATCCAAGTCATCATCTGTTAAGTATATGTCGTCGACATAAGATAATGCTTCGTCGTCATATGTTTGTAGTAATTCTGTTACTCTCGCTGAGAATACTCCCGGGCTGTTCTTGTACCCCTGGGCTAACCGACAGAATTGTTTTTGAGTGCCATTTATTGAGAACGCAGACAAATATCTGCTCTCTGGTGCTATGTTTTGACAAAAGAATCCATTAGAGATGTCTAATGTTGTTTTGTATTTTTTGCGCACTATGTTATTCATTAGTGCAGCACTATGCGAGTTTTGCACTGCAAAAGTTTTGCAACATGAGTTAAGGTGTCGGTAATCCAAAACTAGACGGTATGAATTGTCTGGTTTGGAGACCGGAAACAAAGGGTTGTTCATTTGTGAGGTGCAAGTTTCAATCACCCCCTGGTATTCTAGCTGATCTAGGATTTCTTTTACCTGTTTTTTAGCTTCTTGCTTAATTGGGTACTGCCTCTGTGCAGTAGGTTGTGATTTTAACTGGATTTTGTGAGGAGGAGAGTCCTCATCCCATCCTACGTGATTTTTATATAAAGCAGGAGCTTGAGCTACTGCCCACTTTCTAGCAAGTGTGTATTTTTTATGAATTGGGATATGATTTGAGAAGGCAGGCATAATTACTTCTTCGCCATGAGGGCACTCCCTGACAAACTCTGGTGGCCAGTCTTTTTCAGCTAGAAGGATGTCATAGCCCTTGGAGAGATTATCCCAAAATAGTCCCCTGATTTTTCTAGTCTTATCCCCTTCTATACGTAATGTTATTTCATATATTTTGTGAGGTTTGCTAACTCTGGTGTCTGCAGTTTCCACTTGAAGATATTCATTCGTGTCCACTGTCTCCAGATGATTCATCAGGACTTTGCGAGCTATGCTCACTTCTGCTGCGCTGTCTAGCATTGTCTGAGCCCATTCTCCGTTTTTCAGTTGTGTCCTCAAAATTCTCGGCATTGTTAACTATTTTAATGCTGGCTACCTTCTTTTTTGGAAATTGTAATTTCTTTTTTAGCTGAGCAGGTTCCTTGTCTTTGGACTTGGCGTGCTCTTCTCTTTGTTCTGATCGTCCTCCTCTTTCCGATTTCTGCGAGGAAGTCTGAAAAGATTGAGAGGGACGTGTATCAATGTCTTGATATCTATCAGGCTTTTTTATATTATCCCTATTTCTAAGGTTATATCTTTTCCCAGAGGGGTCACTTTGGGGTGACCTGTGTCTTTGGTTCGGAGATTTTTCTCTTCGCCTAGGAGACCTTCCTCTGGACTGGAATTTCTTTTCTTTAGGATTGGATTGTTTGTTTCCATCCCAGCTCTTTTTCTGTGATGTTGAATTATTATTAAAAAATATTTTTTCAGGACTTTCAATCAGTTGTGGTTTTACTGGTATTCCACCTAAACTATCTCTACCTAGTTCCTCATAGGACTTTTCTATGATTCTGGCAATTTCAGCTGGTTGGTCTGCTATATCTGTCTCTTTTAACCTCTGGCGGATCGCCACGTTTGCTGCTTCTCCCTTTATGTTGGCTAATAATATAGCCGAGACCTGCTTGAAGTCTTTCAGTAATTTCATACCAAGAGTTAAAGCGGGTTCTGGACCGTATTCGTCTTGAATTTGTTTTAGCACATCTGGTATTACCGAAATGGATGGAACACCGTGCGTTTTTGTGTAAATGGAAGCAAAGACTGTACCCCAAGTGTCACAGTCCTCAATCTGTGGTGCGATTCCCATTGGAAGACAGATAGTCAGAATCCTGTGTTTGGGTGATTTTCTGTGCTAACCAGAATGGTATTTGTTCCCGTTTAGCCGGTACTTTACCTAGGCAGGACTGTATGTTCTGTGGTGTAATTTTATTTGTGTTCCCCTGGTGAGGGGTCAGCTGTGGAATTTTAATTGCTGGTTGTATTGTTGAAGTCCGCATCACATATTGGACTAATTGTCTATGTACTTTTATTAATTGTTTTAGTTGTATTAAAAGATCTGCTGCAGACATTCTTTCGATGTCTGGATGTGGTGTGTATCCGGCTAGGACCGGCCACGTTGCTCCTGGTCTACCTAAAGGACCGAGCCTGGTGATGTGATTATTATGTTTTAGGGCGCCATCAAATAAGAGCAGGTGCTCTTGAAATTTGAGTGGTACTTCCACCTCCTCGAAAGGAGTGTACATTTCAGGAGGTTCCTCTATTTTGTAATAGTGGAAGTACTTTGTTACAGCATTTGCTGCTGGAAAATTTATCCATGAATAGTATACCTCTGTCTGCCGATATTCGTGTGCCTCAATTACGAATATGACTGTGCCACCTCTAGGTGTCAGTCCGTTTTCTATAAGCTTTAAGGTTATAGATTTCCTTTTGATGACCGGGATGAGTATTATAGCCTGGTCTGCTTCTTGTAGCGCAGTATCAGCTGCTGCTATTTCAGCTGCTAATCTAACTGCCTCTCTTTCATCATCACTGTCTACCATTTTACCGACAGGAAGCTTATTTCTTTTGTTTGCAGATCAGGTTTCTTATGGAAACAAAGATTAGATGCACAATATTTTGGAACAGTGTATCCTTCAACGTTGACTAAACCAAGAACCATACATAGGAGTTCCCTCCTGCGAGGTCTGGCGGATATGACCTTTCACCCACTCCAGACGTCTTTGGAGTATTATGGGAAAAAGGGGTCTGAGTGAGAAAGCACGACTGAGTTACTCTAAATGTCTTACGCTAGTTTTATCGCCCTTCCAAACGCGTTGGGCGCCATGTAGTGTAGTTCCTATTATCCCAATAGGCTCTGCGCATTGGAATAATACCTTCAATAGTATAGGCCTAGACCAGACGTTAACTAGGTCTACTACTGTCGATATTAGACTTAAAGTTTTGGGTTTGCCAGCTAGCTCAGAGTTCACTAGAAACTTTCTCGAATAGGCAAGGAGGAGTTGAACCTCCCTGGATAGACAAGAAGGGATTTAGTTTCTGACAACCATAGAACATGACAACTTTGCTCTCCCCTAATCAAGAGTGTATCTCTAGAGTCGTTTGAACAAAAGGCAATTTATTTTACTCAGTCAGTACGTGCATTCTTAGTCTCATCAGATTGTAGAGAAAAGGAAGAGACGGGCGTGTTCAATAAAAGATGTCATTTATTGATCAGTCTCTTTTCTCATACAAGAGAAATGGATCGATATTATTGCAATACTTATAGTTAAGTAAAGTGCATACATTAAAAGCAGAAGTATAAAATAATACTGTAAAAACATTGATATGGTTTCTAAGCCATATGAAGGTTTAAAATGAATAAAATATATACATACATATATACATTTGACTAATCGTACTCAACTGGTGTTTCTAGCTACGCCTACCCCGTGTACCTGACCTAAGCCTAATACGTGGGCGGGAATAGAAAGTTACAGTTTAAGTTAAGTTTGTTTTGCCAAGTGACTGACTAAAGAATTCTCTGCAAGGGGTTATTCAGTTCTGTACCTGGAATTTAGGATGGATGAGTGATGGTATCTCTCGTCTCTGGTCTCGATATTCCAGGCTGCCTGTGAGGGCTACCCGGAAGCGCCGGAGCTGGATTTCTCGGCAGGAGAAAAGGCAGCGTGTCGTTCTCAGCGCGTCAAGAAGGCGGGGCTGCGCCAGCGGGGTCTGCTCTGCTCTGGGCTTCGGCAAGTCTGGCTGCTCCGATCTCGTCACCACCGCGTGTGTTTGCATAGGGCAATATCGGTAATATTTATACCTTTAAGGTGCCGAGATTGACGTAAGGATGGACATAGATACGTCAATAAGGATGTCATACGACTTGGTCGTTAGCACATTCTTTTGCTGAAGTTCTCGATGAAATCAAAACAATGGCCGCAGGGTTTTTCCCAGGTTGTCATAGGTTTGATTTGTTTTGAGAACTCCGTATGCCTTATCAGGGGCTGGAGGAATATCGCTTGTCTAATTAGATGGCAAGCGTTATGACCTAATCAGATAACACGTTCCTGTGCCGTAGTGTGGCTTTATCAGATAACGGTACCTGCATCATGGGGGTTTTCTGCCTCATGGGATGGCTGCTAGTTAACTTGTTAACCAGAATAGGGTCAGGAATAGGGGGATCGATACAGAACCTATAGGAATACATCACAATATGTTGCATTAATTGATTTTTCAAGCCCATTTGATTGTGTTGTTCAAAACTACAGGTTTGCAGCATTCTACAAATATCATATGAAATTCCTCAAAGTAATTCATAGTAGAGTCCTAATTAGATGAAATAATATGTTTCGACCAATATTAAGCTAATAAGGGAGGGCTTTGTCGTTGTTCCGTTTATACTTTAGATTGCCTGATACATGTCTTGAAAATAAGATCTTCCGATGGATACTTATAAACACAGATTCCTCACCTTGTGTACCCTCAGGCGCCAGAGTAGAGCTATACATTTTCTCAGCAATTCCCTTGTGTGCCAGTCATCCATCCCCAACTGGGCGCCCTATGGCTTACTGCACTTGCTTAGGTCGACCAGACTGGCCCCGATGATTTTTTTGAGGGGTAGGTGTAATCATAGGACCATAGGAGGAGCCAACAAAGATTATATAAGTCTCAGATCTTGGCCCCCGCTCGAAAGGGGCTGCCAGATGTTTGTAGAGCTAGCGTCAGTTCCGTTGTGGTCTAGGCGAGCCATGGAAAATGCGGCTTTAAGCCAATCCTCTCTCTTCGGAGGATGGGAATCTTTCCACTTCATACATATTTCTCTCCGGGCCAGTAGCATCATGTATAGAAGCAACCCACTATGAATCTGTGAAAGGTTCAGAGTAGATATGCCAACGTTTCCAAAGAATACTGAAGGATTCAAAATAAATATAGTAGGCTATACTTACCAATAGCCCATATACCAATAAACGTTATAATAATTCAGTCGGCAATGGAGAAGGTTCAATCGTTTATTCTTCAAATGCAAGCCCTGACAGGGGAGCCTCAGTCTACACGACCCTCGGAGGTGCGCAGAGGAGACTGATTACATGTTCAAAATACAAAGCATTTATACGTTTCATGTGTTCAAGATGACACCCTACAAGGAAAGATACAACTTGTCAGTGAGCCAAGAGGAATACCCATATAAGGCACAATTGATTTGCTAGTAGCCTAGGCCTAAGCTATTCCGGGGGCAGGTCAGTAAGGTGCCTCCCTGTCTATCTGGAGCCCGGGGAGTACAGGAATGGGCTCTGCTAGAATGTGCGCATCCCACAAGAAGGGCAGGTGTGACCTTGAGTTTTCCTTGAGCTACCAGCTAACAACTATCGTAGGCAGTTTGGCTGCCACCGTGGTTTCCAGCAGAAGGCATAATCACGTGATTTCTGGGAAACGGTGTTTGCACATAGAGAAACGAAACAAAATGGCTCCGGTTATACCAATAGGAGCAAACAAATAAGAAGTGAATCGTCGGTCGATAAGTGACCATAATGAACTCTAAATACCTGATTATATAACTACGAGGTTATATTGAATATATTAGGCCAATAATGCATGTTATCAAAATTCAATCCCAACAGACGGCCCTTTTGGCCTACTATAGCCAATATAACTAAATTTATTCTACGAAAACCCCTTCATCGATCTGCATGAGATCTGACACCTCCTTTTGGATCATCTGCTTTTCGGCCTTTGCTTGACGAGAAAAATTCAAAGCAGATGTTATCCTTGCTGCACAGAATGAGCAGCAGGCCGGGCCACATTGGAGACACAGGCAGCACGTAAATATTACTCCAAAAGCTCCAGCAAGTACCATAAATATCTTCCAACCCCAAGTAGCTAAAAGACCCCAAAACCAGCCGCTAAGGGACCAGGTGCCGTTATCTACATGTGCTTCGCTGGCTAGCCTATGTAGTTTTTGTATAGCAAGGTGAATGGTAGGGGCTGAATCAGGAATAAACACGCAGCAAGAGCTGCCGAACACACGACAGGCTCCTCCCCTATCGGCGAGGATGACGTCAAGAACCATCCGGTTCTGTAGCGAAACAAGCCTCGTCGCCTGAAGCTCTACGGTAATGTTAGTTAAGATCCCAGTGGTGGTCTGAACCACGTTCTCAACTATTCGGGACAAGCGTGGTATACTGCGACTATTGAATATAGGTCCCCAAAAGGGGGTGAGACCTTTGGCAAAATCCTCGAATTGCTGCCGGGAAGTGTCTGTCTGATCAGTACTATCAGTGTCAAAGCTCCTAATATTTCGGCTAACCACTATCCCTTTTTGAACCAACTGGTGAGTTCGGTGATAATCGGGTGGAGCAATATAAACAGGAGGGTAAAGAAACGAGAGATAACAACTTCCTGCCCATCCTCGTGGGAGCCATGTATATGCATTCTCACCACAGACGAAATATACATCCGGTGGAGTAATCATAGGTGGGGTACTATATACCTGTAGAGTGTAGGTATAATTACATCTGCTCTTTCCTACCTTAACATGGCCTCGTCCCTGTATGCAGAAGGGAGAGGTAGTATTGATAATGGGGATTGGCAATGCTTTGTCATTCGTAACGTTTCGTTCCTTAAAATGCTGAAAATACATAGTGTCATTGAACAGTTCAAAATCCTGCATTTTCTCCATTAACCACGTAATATTCTTATAATCTGTATATACATTCATACAAGCATTGGGGTCCAAAGAGCCCTCTCCACCATTTCCTTCTGCGTCAAATCCTTGATGTTGTTCTATATACTTCAGAATGACCTCATAATCCTTCTCAGTATACATTTTCGGTTCGGCTACATAATGTGAATACATCAGAGACAATAATTGGAACCAGGCTTCACAGCTAGCTAAGTAAGACATTGGCAAAGAAAAGAATAGTTCATGATGATGCATGACTGAGGGAAGTAACCCACATACCCAACAATTTGTTTTGTTTGTGGTGCTGTGAGTCTGATGCAACATTTCAATAAAATCATTTTTCATATACGTTTCTCGATGTCTTGCCTTGTGAGGGGGTAAAGAATAGAAGATATGTTCTTCCGGGGCAACAGTAGTTCCTAACAGCTTCTGTACAGGATGCTGAAACTCTAAATATACAAATACACTCATCATAATTATTGTAATGATAACGATAAAAGCAACGAATGCCACCTTCACTCTGGTGGACCATCCGGAAAATAAATGTATATTATCCACATATCGCCGAGGGGCGAGTGGCCTTTCATCCTCCATTGCAAATCGAGCAAAAGGAAACATGCTCTCTATAAGTCCAGATCTAACTCGGTCCCTCTCTATAAGTCGAAAAAACTATCTTTGTATCCACAAAGCACGCACGCCACCAGAGGGGTTCTTCTTCCCTGTGTCCGTTTAGAGCCTCACAGGCAGACTCTTGTCATCCATCAAAGAGAAAAGGGACGGCAAACAACTTCCTTCGTCCTGTAGAACAACCGCAGCCCCCAACTCAGTCTTTCTTTCTGAACAGAGCTATTTAGTACAGTGTTCCAAGCTCTCAACGGGTTCAGTCCAGTGTCTCGCTCAGTACCCCAGTGCGTCTATCCGATGTTTCTCAACTCAAGTCTTTCCCTAACTCCTACCATGAGAATCTGGGGTACCGCGCTTCTTTCGGGGCCGCAGGTCGTAGTTACAGCGACCAGGCCGCTCTTGATCAGAAAATAACTCAGTTGCACAGGCATCAGATGCATTCCAACCCTGTGATGCACCAGAAACACTGGCCTCTGCTGATTGAGCCGATGCCCTGTCAACTGGGGGCACCGCTTCACTTGTCTGCCCCTCTTCTCAGGCTTCTGAAAAAGGCACAAGGCTCTGAAGCGACTCTCCTTCTTGGCTTGGGATTCCTTCGCGGTTTTGCAAATCAAAGGGCAAAGGGAGCGGGAGGCGCTTCAGATGGCTCGCATGGATGCAATGTTTGCGCCCATGCACCTTCACAGCCGACCTTGTGGCTAGTATGATCTGGTAGGGTTCAGACCACTTCGGTTCCAAACTCGATTTCCGTTGATAGTTCTTCACCAGAACCCACTGGCCTGGTTCCAACGATGTCCCGGACCCTCTGGTAGCGGCCGCAATGTTTCGGATACCTGTTGATGAATAGAACACAGATCTTTAGTCAAGGCATACAAGTAGTCTGTCATCAAAGGATAATCAATATCTCTAAAGGACCTGGGCCTAGGGACTCGCCATACATTTGCAGGACGACCAAAAATTACCTCATAAGGCGATAACCCCGTTCTTGTGTGTGGTGTCGTTCTCAGAGACAGTAACGCTAAAGGGAGGGCATCGGGCCATTTTAATCCAGTACTAGCCCAAATCTTGGCCATCTTTAGTTTTAATATACCGTTATATTTTTCAACTAGACCAGCTGACTGGGGATGCCTGGCTGCATGAAATTTCTGCCTAATTTGTAAACCATCACAAACACTCTGAACCAGTGAAGAATTGAAATGCGTCCCGTTATCGGACCAGATAATCCGGGGCACGAAATAGCGGGGGAAATATTCCTTCTCCAGGGCTTTGGCAGTTGCAACTGCAGTGGCTTCCTTGGTGGGGTAGGCTTCAACCCATTTACTGAAGCACAAACCACCACCAAGACATATTTCAAATTGTTCACTCTCTCCATTTGTATGTAATCTATTTGCATAACTTCAAATGGCATGGTTGGTGGTGCAAAATTTCCACTCAGGACAGATTCTCTACCCCCTGAGTTATAACGCAAACACACAGGACAATACTTAACCACATGTACTGCAGTTTTGGGAATATTTGGGTTATTCCAGACTGGGTCTAAGACTGCACAAATACATTTTGCTCCTATGTGTGCTGGACCATGAGCCATGGTCACTACAGCATATACCAATGCATTAGGAAGTAACCAACGCTGCTTCTCAGTTCGATCTATCCAACATTCGTTCTTGTCCAATTGTCCCACTTCCTGTTCCCATCTTTGTGCTTCGTCTATGGTAGCTTCTTTCTATAACTCTTTTACACTTTCAATTGTGTTGTCAAACACAGACGTTTCCGCCACCCACCGGGCTGAAGCACTAGGAAACATGGGAGTCATATTAGTTTGCGCTGTTTCCTTGGCTACTGAGTCAGCATAGGCATTTCCCTTCCCTGTGGAATCAATGACTTTCTTATGAGCACTGTATTTGATGATGGCAACTTTATCTGGTAGTGTCAAGGCAAGTAACAAGCGGTCAATTAAAGGACCATGTTGAATTTTCTGGCCATGTGTGGTAAAGAAACCCCTTTCCCTCCACAGCCTCCCAAAACTATGGGCAACGCCGAAGGCGTATTGGCTGTCTGTATAAATATTTACTCTCAGGCCTTTACTGATTTCACATGCTCGTAACAAAGCTATTAGTTCAGCTGCCAGGGCTGAGTGATGTGAAATCCTAGCGGTTTCCACCACCGTTTTCAGGGTCGTAATAGCATATGCAGCTGTTGCAGTACCATCTGGTAATTGAAATCTGAAAGAGACACGTTAGTATTAGATTCCTTACCTTAGAATATCCCCAGGCGTCAGATTGGATCCGGAAATTTTTGCGTAGCAGTACCCTTGCGCGTCGGTAGGCGCCGTCTGCGGCTCCGCGTACGTCATCGGCGTCGTGGGCGCCGTGATGACGTCATCGGAGTACTTAGACGCCGCCTCCGCGTGCTGACGTCAGTTCTTCTTTTTTCGCGCCAGCAAGCGCAGATCTGGAAAAAGCAGTAACCCTAGTCATTTTTTGACTAACTTTTTGATCGCTTTTGATCGTTTCTCGAAGTCTTTTGACTCCATACGGTGCCGTAGGGATGCCCGGCTGTAAGCACTGCGATGATTGCGACCGCATGATGTCGGTCACGGATCCTCACCGCGTGTGTTTATCTTGTCTCGGCGTCGACCACAACGACAAGGCCTGCTCCGACTGCCGGGCCCTCTCTTCGAAAGCCAGGCGGGAGCGGTCCCGCAGGCGACTCGAACTCCGGCAGTCGGTCCCGCGCCGCGAGAGGTCCCGATCCCATGGGAGGTCGAGGGACAGGTCGCGGGCTCGGAGCCACCACAGTTCCAAGAGTAGGCCGCACTCCTCCGGGTCGAAGTCGTTGTCAGGTAAGAGGCACAAGAAGTCCAAGCGGCGTCATCGCTCTTCGGACTCTCCCCGACGCTCGCGCGATGCGGCCGGGGGTTCGGGTGACACCACCCACGCGGCTCCGTCGGAGTCGCAGGCGCCGCGTCCAGCCCCATACCCTACGGTCCCTGGGCTTAACGCGACGCCGGAGGAGATCCAGCGCTTCCTCATGGCCATGAGGAATCTCTATCCTCCGACGGGCTCCGCGGCGCCTTCGGGCCCAGCGGACCCGTCTGGGGCCTCTAGCGGGTCGGGGGCTTCGGCCCGACGCCGTTGGGTGCTTCGGCCCCGACGCCGCCCACGCCTTCGGGCCCGGCGCCGCTAGGCCCCACTCTCCCGACGCCGCCTTCGGGCCCGGCGCCGCAGGGTTCAGCGGCTCCGGCGCCTTCGGGCCCGGCGCCGCGGGACGCCGCTGGACCTCCTTCGGGATCTGGTTCGTCGCCGGTGGACCTTACGACTTCCCCGGCGTCAGACCCTCGGGTGTCGCCTCCGGCGCCGTCCTCGGGCGGCGCCGTCCCCGGTTCCACCTTCGTTCCTGTTCAGACGTCGGGACGGCCCCGGTGGGCGCCGCTCCAGACGTCTTTTGGAGAGTTTCACTTCTATGAACAGGCCCCATTAGTTGAGAACCCTGAGTTTCAGGAGATGGGTGATGTAGAGAACTGGGAGGGGTCTGAGGACCCTCTGACCAGAGAGTGTCAGTCTCAGCAGGAGACCTTGGGGATGCCAGTGGTCTGAACACCTCTCCAGACACTGGTTTTGTCTCCCCTCCTACCGTGGCTTCGGAGGAGGGGGCAACATATAGTGTGGTGCTGATGAGGGCTGCCAAGGTCTTGGGCCTTGAGCTCCCCGCCGCGGCCGTGAGGACTAACCTCCTCACTGAGGTCCTTAAACCGCAGTCAGGCTCGGCCGAGCCTCTGCTGCCTTTTAATGAGGCCTTGACCGACGTTCTTCTGGGCACTTGGTCCAAGCCCGCTACGGGTTCGCCCGTAGATAGGAACGTGGCCAGACGCCTCCGCCCAGCCCCGGACGACCCATGTTTTCTGTCCACCCACCCCACCCCCGAGAGCCTGGTCATCCAGGCCTCTAATTCCCAGACCGCGTTCCCGTCGGCTCCGCCGGACAGGGAATCCAAAAGGTATGAGCAGTATGGTAAAAAGATCTTCTCATCCCTTAGTCTGGGCCTGCGGTCTTCTAACACCGCGTGCCTCTTGGGCCGTTACACCCACTCTCTGTGGGATACGGTCACGGAAGTGCTGCCAGAGTGTCCGTTGGAGGTACGGGCCAAACTCGGCCAAGCCCTTGTGGAGGGCCGGGATGCAGCCAAGTATTCCATCCGGTGTGGGCTGGATACCACCGACTCGCTAGGTAGAGCGATGGCAACGACGGTGGCGGTCAGACGCCACGCCTGGCTGAGGTCCGCCAACTTTTCGGCAGATGTCCAGAACACACTCATGGACATGCCGTTCGATGGCCGTCGCCTCTTTGGCAACAAAGCAGACCATGCGCTCGAGCGCTTTAAGGACTCCAGGGCTACGGCCAAGTCCTTGGGCCTCTCGGCCCCGCGCCAGCAATCGGCTGCTTTTCACTCCTTTCGTGGCCACGGAAGGGGTGCACCCACACGTGCCGCTAGCCACGCTCCGCAGGGCAATACCCATCGCGGTGGCGGCCGTGGGAACCGCCGTCCGGGCGGTAGGGGTCAACGGCGAGGTCAGTCCACACCTTCCCCCGCAGCATCCGCCTCGAAACCCTCCTAGTCCATGCTTTCAGGCCCATGTGACGCCAG
Source organism: Lissotriton helveticus (assembly GCF_964261635.1). Taxonomy (NCBI): domain Eukaryota; kingdom Metazoa; phylum Chordata; class Amphibia; order Caudata; family Salamandridae; genus Lissotriton; species Lissotriton helveticus. The sequence continues at coordinate 1,151,063,708 of NC_136067.1, read as the reverse complement.
TGGGGGGCAGGGTTCGCCATCACCACCTCCACTGGCGCACTGTCACTTCGGACAGGTGGGTGCTGCAAATCGTCCGAAGGGGCTACTCCCTTCCCTTCGAGACGACTCCTCCAGCCATGCCACCGCAGACCCACCGTGTATCGGGGGATCATTTGCGACTTCTGCAGGAGGAAGTTACGGCCCTCTTGGCCAAGGGGGCCATCGAGCGCGTTCCTGGGCCAGAAGTAGGGTGTGGTTGCTACTCCCACTACTTTCTGGTACCCAAGAAGGGCAAAGGGGGCCTACGCCCTATCTTGGACCTACGGAACGTCAACGGCTTCCTCCGGAAGGAGAAGTTCAAAATGCTGACACTGGCTCAGGTCTTAGCTGCCCTGGACCCAGGAGACTGGATGGTAGCGTTGGACTTGCAGGATGCTTATTTCCACATACCCGTCCTGCCGGCCCACCGGCGCTACCTGCGGTTCACGGTTGGCACAAGCACTTTCAGTTTACCGTGCTCCCCTTCGGCCTTACCAGCGCCCCACGGGTGTTCACAAAGGTGATGGCGGTGGTCGCAGCTCATCTGCGCAGGTTAGGGGTGTCAGTCTTCCCCTACCTTGACGACTGGTTGTTGAAGGCGGGCTCGCCCCAGACAGTCGTCAGCCACCTCCAGACTACGGCAGATCTCCTGCACCAGCTGGGGTTCTCCATCAATGTGCCAAAGTCACACCTGTGCCCCTCTCGGAAGCTCCTCTTCATCGGAGCAGTTCTAGACTCGGCGCAGTTTCGGGTTTATCCACCCGAACAGCGGGTCCAGGATATTCAGGCCCTGATTCCCATCTTTCAGCCATTATCCCGGGTCTCGGTCAGGTTGACGCTGCGGCTTCTGGGGCTGATGGCCTCCTGCATCCTTCTGGTGCATCACGCCAGGTGGCGGATGCGGGCTCTGCAGTGGGACCTGAAGTTTCAGTGGGCCCAGCATCAGGGCAACCTGTCCGACCACGTCCTGATCTTGGAGGGCACTGCGAGACAGCTGCAGTGGTGGCTCACGGACCGCGATTGGGTCAGCGGCAGATCCCTCTCCCTTCCCCAACCTGAGCACGTAGTTGTGACGGACGCGTCCCTCCAGAGCTGGGGAGGCCACATGGGAGAGGCGGAGATCAGAGGCCTCTGGCCTCCGGCGGAGACCCGGCTCCACATCAACCTTTTGAGCTTCGGGCGATTCGTCTAGCACTGAAGGCATTCCTCCCCTCTGTCTGGGGGAGTGTAGTGCAGGTGTTCACGGACAACACCACCGCCATGTGGTACTGCAACAAACAGGGCGGGGTGGGGTCGTGGACCCTTTGCCAGGAGGCTCTTCACCTTTGGCAATGGCTGGAACGCCAGGGCGTGACCCTGGTGGCTCAACACCTGGCAGGTTCTCTGAACGCCAGGGCGGACGAGCTCAGCCGTCGGTGCATGATGGATCACGAATGGCATCTGAACTCGGACGTGGCGCAAGGCCTCTTTCTGCAATGGGGAGAGCCTTGGTTAGATCTATTCGCCACCGAAGAGAACGCGCAATGTCATCAGTTCTGCGCGTTGGAAATTCCAAGGCGGCACTCGCTCGGAGACGCTTTTCGTCGCGAGTGGAGTTGCGGTCTATTGTACGCCTTTCCGCCTATACCACTTCTGCCCAGAGTGCTGAAGAAGATCAAGCGCGACCGGGCCCAAGTCATCCTTGTGGCTCCGGACTGGGCACGAAGATACTGGTATCCCGAGCTACTCAGTATGTCAGTCGATCCCCCGGTTCGTCTGCCTCTTCAGGAGGACCTTCTGTCGCAGCAGCAGGGGACGGTCCTCCACCCGAACGTGTCCAGTCTCCACCTCCATGCTTGGAGATTGAGCGGCGACAGTTGAGGCCATTTGACTTGCCTCCTGAAGTCTGTAATGTCATTCTGGCAGCCAGGCGTCCCTCCACAAAGTCGGTATACGCCTGCAGGTGGAACAGATTTGTGGCATGGTGCACAGCAAAGGCTGTGGATCCTCTTGCTGCCCCTCTTTCTGAGGTTCTTCTCTTCCTTCTTACTCTTGCCCAGCAGGGCTTTGCTCTGGGCACTATCAAGGGCTACCTTTCTGCCCTTTCAGCCTTTCTCAGGCTACCTGATCAGCCTTCTTTGTTCAAGTCCCCTATTGTAAATAGATTTCTTAAGGGTATCACACACACGTTTCCTCCTGTTCCGTTTGTGATGCCTCAGTGGGACTTGAACCTGGTTCTTAAATTTCTGATGTGCGCTCCCTTTGAGCCACTTCACAACTGTCCTCTTCGCCTTCTGACTTTGAAGACTGCTTTCCTGGTTGCCATCACCTCTGTCAGGAGAGTGAGTGATCTCCAGGCTCTTTCTTGTACTCCACCTTTCCTTTCTGTCCATCCGGACAAAGTGGTGCTGCGTACCAAACCTTCTTTCCTGCCCAAGGTTGTCACGGCCTTCCACATCGGGCAGTCTATCACCTTGCCTACCTTCTTCCCGCCACCGCATCCCTCTAAAGAGGAAGAGCGGCTCCACCGTCTGGACCCAAAACGTGCGCTCTCGTTTTATTTGGATCGCACACGCCAGTTCCGGGTGGATGACCAACTCTTTGTTGGTTACGTGGGCGCTAAGAAGGGGAAAGCGGTGCACAAGAGGACCATCTCCCGGTGGATCATCTTATGCATCCAGGCATGCTACTCTTTGGCTAGGAAGGAGCCCCCTGCTGGATTGCGGGCTCATTCTACCCGAGCCACGGCGACTACCACTGCCCTAGGCAGGGATGTGCCCTTACAAGACATCTGTCAGGCAGCTACGTGGGCATCGCTGCACACGTTTGCGAGACACTACTGCCTGGACAGCCAAGTCCGGAGGGATGGCTTCTTTGGCCGTTCCGTCCTCCAGGACTTTCTGGTGTGATTATTGGTTTGCAGACCCACCACCGGGGTTGGTATTGCTGGGGTATCTATTCTAAGGTAAGGAATCTAATACTAACGTGTCTCTTTCAGATGCACAAGTTACTACTTGTGTAACGATATATCTGTAAGAGACATTAGTTAGTATTAGATTCCTTACCGACCCACCCATCCTCCCCGTTCTGCGAACCAATATCTAGGGTTAGGGTTATCCCCTTTCAGGGCCCTAGTTTCAATGGCACCAGTGTTGGTTGTTTAACATGGCTCTGCGTTTCTGTCGCGCAAAAGCTGTGTCTAAGAACTGACGTCAGCACGCGGAGGCGGCATCTAAGTACTCCGACGACGTCATCACGGCGCCCACGACGCCGACGACGGACGCGGAGCCGCAGACGGCGCCTACGGACGCGCAAGGGTACTGCTACGCAAAAATTTCCGGATATTTCGGGGATATTCTAAGGTAAGGAATCTAATACTAACTAATGTCTCTTACAGATATATCGTTACACAAGTAGTAACTTGTGCAACAAGAACCGTCAACATACAACTCTCCTTGGGGTTCTGGTAAAGGGGTGTCGGTAAGATCTACACGCCCTTTTGTTTCCTCTTCAGTTCTAAATATACAATCATGGATATCGTCCTTTTTATCATTGGACGGGAGAGGCAATAATGTTGCTGGATTTAATGTAGCACATCTTTTAATTGTAATGTGGGGTGCAAACAATGTCAGTTCGTATCCTGTTAAACGAGCACTAGTAAGGTGCTGGGTCTTAGTTCTATTTAACAGAATATCCACAGCATGTGGTACCATGACTGTGAGATCTGTATTCAAAACTATACCTTCTGATTGTCGGATGGCCACCGCTACCGCCGCAGTGGCCCTCAGTAAACTGGGAAGGGCTTGTGCGACCATGTCTAATACTGATGAAAAGAAGGCACAGAGTCTCTGTTTTCCGCCAAAATCCTGTGTTAATACTGAAAGAGAACAACCGTCCACCTTGTGCACATAAAGTGAAAAAGGCTTCCTTTAATCCGGGGTACCCAAGACAGGTGCAGAACACAAAGCAGATTTCAAAGAGTCAAAGGCTTCTTGACATTCATCCGTCCAGGGTAGGGGTTCATGCACATCTTTGGTAGTCAAATACAACAAGGGTTTAGAGAGGAGTGAATAGTTAGGAATCCATTGGCGACAGTAAGAGGTTATGCCAAGAAAAGCACGGACATCACGTTGAGTACGAGGTACAGACATGTTAGTAATTACAGATATTCGTTCTGGTGTTAGTCCTCTTCCCGCTTTCGACAGTAAGTGACCAAGGTAGGTCACTTCCTGTCGACAATATTGAAATTTGGAGAGGGAGACTTTATTTCCTTTCTCAGCCAAATGATGTAACAATTTCACAGTCACTTCCTTGTAACCTTCCTCTGTATCGGAGGCCACCAAAATATCATCCACATATTGAATGATCGCATTACCGGCAGGCAAAATTAATTCATCCAGGCCTGCTTTTAAAGCCTGGCTATATATGCTGGGACTTTCTGTATAGCCTTGAGGAGCACGCGTAAATCTAAAGCTTCGGCCTCCTACTGAGAATCCGAAGATATGTCTGCTATCAGGGTGAATTGGGATGCTAAAGAAAGCGTTTTTTAAATCTATTACAGAAAAATATTGTGCGGTAGGGGGAATCATTGTAAGAATTGCTGTAATATCTGGTACCACTGGGTATTGAGGGACTCCTATTTTATTGACCGCTCGAAGGTCAATCACAAAACAACATGCGGACTTATAATCAGGGGCACCATCAATTGGTGTCTTCTTCAGAATCGGCAAAATTGGACTATTACAAACATTCGCAGCTGTTTCTTCCACTACTCCCTTGTCAATGAGGTCACGAATGATATGCAACAAGGCTTGTTCACCTTCTGGTGAAATCTTATACTGGGGAATGCAAGGCATCTGTGCATTCGGTTTCACTGTTATTGATACAGGGGCTATTCTTAACAGACCAACATCGGTGTCCCCTGTTGCCCATAATGTCCGAGGAATGGTAGATAATTCAGGAGGCAAAGTCTCATTCTTAGCAAAGTATTGGGTCATTTCCACAGGTGGCTTCTTCATTGTTAGAAAAACACCATCAGGGGAACAATAAATTTGTGCATGTAATCTTTTCAAGATATCCAACCCTAAAAGGTTTTCACCACAATTAGAAGTGAGAAGAAAGGGTGTGTGCATGGAGATGGGACCGATCGTAAAAGGCAGAGGTTTTGAAACGGGGCTCACTACCGGTATTTCAGAGAATCCTACTGATACATTATTTTGGCCAGACAGAGCTGCCCCTGGGACCAGTGTATGGGCGACTGAACTACTCATCGCCCCAGTATCCACTAAAAACTTTCCCAATGTACCCAACAGTTCTCCTTTTACATAAGGTCCCTCTTGGTCAACTGGTACTGTAATATGGCCCCCGCTCTGTCCTTGGCTGTCTCATGCGTAATCTCGTTCATCATACCTGTCATCCTGATAAGTCTCGTTGTAGTATTGTCTGTTCTGAGGATCATCAAAATGATTCTTACGAGAACCCTCATGCTGTGACTCCTCCCTTCTCATGCTATTTCGATCTATGTTCCCTCGACCTCTTCCTCGTCCTCTACTAGGTCCGTTCCTGGCCAACAACAGAGGGCAATCCAGAAATAGCACACGCAACGCAAGGTTCCAGCTGGTGCACTTTTATGTCCTGCATAGGGCCTACCTGACCCCTGATAAATTGCATACATACTTCCCGGCCCACCCGGCATCCTGCCCACGTTGCCCGGCAGATCCTGCCGACTTCCAACATATGTTCTGGTCGTGTCCCGAGCTGGGGCCCTTTTGGGAGGAAGTAGTGGAGGTTCTGAGGGAGGTGACGGAAAGGGACCTGCAACTCACCATGGCGCATTGCATACTACACTGGTTCCCACACACTTCAAAAAATAAAGTCACTAGCAAGTTTCTGGACTTGGGGCTTCTCCTGGCGAAGCGAGCCATCACGTCCCAATGGAAGGCATCCCGGGGCCCTGTGATAGGGCGCTGGAGGTCTGAACTGCATAAGTGGGCTAGATGTGAGGGTGAGGTTCGCCTGCGAGCCGCGCTCAGGGCAGGCAACGACACAGCACTGGAGAGGGCCAGGGCGTGGGAGGGGATGGTCCTGGGACTCACTCTCGTGGACATGGAGGAGGAGGACTCCCCGGGACATAGTCCGGCTCCGGCGGAGCGCCCTTCCGACGGGGGGGACGGTCTAGACCTGATTTGCTGCTTCCCTACCTTTGAGTTCCACTGTGAGGACTTACGAATGATAGCTGATAACTCCTGGTACTAAGTTCCGGATCTGGTCCTGTGATTGGGATTAAGATTCTGATTGGACGATACTCTGGCACGCCTGGGGGGGAGGGGGGTCTGGCTAGGGGTGGGAGGGCTATTAGGGGTGGTCCTGGGCGAGGGTGGAGGGGTAGTTGGGGTTGAGGGTGTTGTGGGAGAGGGGAGGGGGTTTGTTCAGGTTGGGTGACAAGAGGCTCTTGGTTCACCTGGCTTTGGGACAGGGAGTAGAGAAGGTTAGGACCAAAAGCGGCCATGTTATTCCTCCTCCGATTGGTGGCTACGGGCATGTACTGAACGCCCCTGTTAAATTTTTCTTCCCAACGTGTTATTGCCGCTCGACCTCTGGGTTGTGAGCTGAATGGCTGTGTAATACTGGGGGGAGGGGCGACACACCTCAGGCGAACCAAGGAGAGACGATGGAACATGCTGTTTGATTATATGCTCTTGCTGCAATAAAAAAATATTTACAAAAAAAAAAAAAAACAACAGAGGGCAATCCACCCTCCAATGTCCTTCCTCCTTGCAGTAAGAACATTGGTTTATCCCAACATTCGGAGGGCCTCCTCTGCCTCTCCCTGTTGTCTGGCCTCTTTGGAATGAGCCTCGCACTCCTCGTCCTGAATTTTGCCCTCTACTGACTTGCTGCAATAGTACTCTAGTTTTTAGATCCTTAGCCTTTTTCTCTGATCTTTCCTTACTCTCATTCTCACGATGTTCATAATATTGGGCCATACTAAGGATAACAGATGGTGCAGCCGTAGTCCACGTGCTCTCAGACGATTGGAGGCGGGACATAACCTCCGGGAGCAAATTTGTAACAAACCTATTTACAAATAATCGAATTCCTCCCTCTGTAGAGAGGTCTTGGCCAATAAAATCTATGAAAACTTTCTCAAACCAAACCGAGTGAAGAAATCAGACACACTTTCGTCCTTTTTCTGTTTACACGCTGTTAATTTATCCCAATCTACTTTCCTCGGAGGGAGAAGGGTCTTCATGTAAGTAACAATTTTATCCGGTACTGCTAATATTTCATCCCAGGGTTTTTCACCTGGCTTTCGTTCCTTATCCCAATTCTTTAATTGGTCCCATGTTCCTCCTAATTCGGGGGCATGGTCCGTATCATGTATCTGTCTCCAGATATCCACCGGAATCAGGAGACCAAAAAATAGCTCAATATCAGCTATAGTCATGATGGCGGAATTGGCGGCTTCGGTCAATTCTTTGTAATAAGCTGTAGGATTTTTACGGGGGTCTGGGAGCTGGGCTTTTAGCGTAAGGACCTCGCTTCGTTTCCAAGGGGTGTAAACCCATTGTTCCTGAAGCCTAGCGTTCACACGTGCTCTGGTGATATTACCCCCATTGTCTTTTATCTCGGGCACTTCCGGGAAAAAGAGAGGATGCACCTCTCTCATGGGGTGCTGAGCTCCCCATTCGGCGCTCTTTCGGTGCATCCGTTCCCGATAATTCAAAAGCGTTGTCACATTCTGATAGACTTCCTCAATCTGGAGATGGAATTTATGAGCGTGATCCCTTATATCACGCAATATTTGAGGCGGAAGTCCTTCCTCAAAATGCGGTTCCCATAAGGAAATCAATCGAATTGCCATGCTTTCTAAAGCCAGCTGTTGTGCAACGGGTTCAAAATCCTTCATAGTGCTCCAAATATCCTCCAAAGTATAAATAGGATTCCGCATCCACTGGGATGCCTGAATTATAATAGCTCTCCTCTCCTCCTGTCCCAACAGCGACCGAGTGAAAGCTCGTTGATCACTCAAGTCAGACAACGGTCGTTTGAGTGTGGCACCCGGACTAAGTGTATTCCGTAGATCTGAGGTAGTCTGAGTCGGAGGGGAGAGAAACACAGGGTGCAAGGGAGAAGGGACAGCCGCGTCCGGCCGAATGGATATTAGGGGTGAGGTAGTTAATCGAAGAGAAGGAGGGGAAAACTGGGCATCCTGTCCCGATCCGCCAGCGGGGGCCGTGGCGACCACCCCTATCTGTGGTTTGGCGGCCGGAACTGCTCTCGTCTGGTCAGCTCGTAACACAGGCACGGCTGGATACAAGCCTTGTGGGGCATAAGGGGGAGGTGGACGGGCTTCCAGTAATTCCTCTAATTCATCTCCTGTCTCTGGTCTAGCCACATAGCTTTTATTCGTCTCTAATCGAAACTGTCTATCCATTCTTTCAATATTCTCTTCCACCTTTCCCTTATCGTATGCTACTGCTTTCTGAGTAATCGTCTGCCCACTCTTCAGCCTTCCCAACTTCTCTTCTCTGATCCGTCGTCTCTTTGCCTCCTTCAACCATAGGTTCAAGGAATCAAACATTGTCTGACGGCTTTTCTTCATAAATAATTTATTCTGTATATAATTAATCTTTTTCTCATCAAAAGACCCCGTAAGAGGCCATTGCAATTCCAAATTATCCTTCGTGTATTTGTTCCAAAGGGTATTAAACAAAATCGGTTGTAGACCATGTTTAACATACATATCAAAACTGGGACTGCCCTCAGGAGGGGCCGGCTGTCTTTCTTCAAGCCTTGTACTTTGCCGACAGCAGCACCCAAAACATATTTTACTAAAACAAGACATTATGCTTATTTTACTCGTTCTATCTGTAGGAAGGTAGATCCCTGACTATGGTTACCCCCAACTTTTTTTGCCTGGTGTTTTGCTGGTTTTCTGACTTAGTTGACCTGGGGCCCTGCTATTCAGGACCCCAGGCCTACTGCTCTCTCTGTAAAATGGATTCCATGTACCTTAGGTACATATCTAATGGGATACTGAGTCACCTTATCAGTCCCTGTACAGTGTACCTTAGGTACCCAGGGCATAGGTGTACCCAGGGCCTACCAGGGGCTGCAGCATGTATTATGCCACCCCTGGCTGGCCATCCAAATCTGACACAACTGGCTGCTTGACAGCTGGGGCAAGGTGGTGTAATCACCCTTTGCTTTGGATATAGTATTCCTATATCTAACCCTAAAATGGACACATATATTCCTATCAGTCACTCCTATGGCAGGCCTTAACAATCCTGAAGGCAGAGTGCTTGGAATAATGTGAAATGGTGCTCTGGCATGAGCTGAGCCCGTTTGCAGCTTGCGGAACCAAGTCCTAATAGCTGTTCCATGATAACGCGTACCATATACTCTTAAGTGCATTATAATCCTCGCGGTTATGTGCCAACTCTGGTATCGCTTTATCAAAACATGTCGAGTAAGGTGTCATACGAATTGGAATACTAACCCCTCGCCAATTCTGGCGACGGGGTTAGCATTCCACCCTTCTAGAGGGACACGACATGTTGGTAACCTGTAACCCCGGTTAAAGTCAGACAGAGCCGTAGCTCCACAAAATGGATGCTGCCACCGAGACACAAGTCTGCCCTCCTGTTGCTGGGAGTCCTCCCAGCGCAGGAGGCAAGGACAAAGGGTTTCCTGTCAGGGGCGGTGCCAGCACCGTCCCAGACAGGATTTTGTGTATCCTAGGTAGGCAGGGCTTTAGAGGAAGGTGACTGCAAGTGGCACCCCGGTGCTCACTGTGCATAGGCCGGCTTGAACCAGTTCCAGGGGCACACCAGACCCTGAGCTGGGGAAAGCCCGCCAAAGGAGAGGGGTGTAACCACCCCCCTCCTAGTCCCACCCATAGGGCAGGACTTAGTCGCGTGCCAGCCCCCTTTTTCAGGATAAAGGTAGGAGCAGGCCCCCTTCCAAATTAGATCAATCTTTGAATCCTGAACCGACCTTCTACACGAAGAACTCAAGACTCTTCTCAAGATTTCTCCCTTGTGACTAAGGAGTAGTCACCCTTCAGCAGCAGGCACCAACCAAGCATCGCGGTTTGTTGCCAGTCTCTCCTTCGGATCAAGACTGCTCCAGCACGACGAGAACCGGCTTCCCTGGCACCTCTGACCTCAACCTACATCATCAGCCCAGCTGTGATCCGTGGGTGCGACGAGACCTCGAGGGACCAGCCATCCTCAGAACTTCACGACGCTTGTCCAGCACGACCACCGAGTGACCCTCGACCGAGTGCTTTGGGGTAAGAGAAGCCCCGACCCTGAGCAGCTCCAGCACCGAAGTTCAGCCCCCGTGCATCCACGAGATCTGCGTGGGGCCCTTCTGCTCTTTGCTGCTCACCGCGTTGTCCAGGTCGCTTGCCCGTTGGCTAGTGGCCCTCTCACGACGCTCCACGACGACAAACACTGCTGGTCTGGTTGCTCCAGACTAGCCCTTGCTCCCCTCCAAAAGAGGAGCACCCTGGACCCTCCTGGTCCACTCAAGACGCCATTTTAGGTCCACCGCGTGGGCCTTGCATTTGCCAAGACTTGTTGCCCAATCCTGGGTCCAGCGACGTCAGAAGCAGATATCTTCGTGGGACAGCTCGCACCTCCATCCGGGTCGCCGACAACGCCTCCTGGTCCGAGAGACTGCAGAGCCCAGCAGCGCCCACTCACCTGGCTGAGGTGACTTCGTCCGGTGCCATCCTGGTGCCCACCTAAATCACTGGCTAGTGATTCAGAACTTGGTCCCCTCTGCTTACAGGTTTTCTTCTTCCCTGATCCAGGCTTGGATCACCACGAACTTCTTCACTGGCCGCCTGCCAGCAACTTCTTTCTTCAGGCTCCTGGTTCTTCAACGAGGGTTTCCGTCGCAACTTCAGCCCTATGTAGCCGCAGCCCCTGGGCTAGGTAAACTGAGTACTCCGGTGCTCCAGCATAGTCCAACACCCTAAGTGTTCGGATCCACTCCCGTTTTCGACCCACCTAGTCGGGTTCGCCCGAGAACAGTAACTTTGCAACTGCTAAGCATCCATAGACTTGTTCCCGCATTACGCGTGAGAGTTCCCACTCTGCACACGGCGTCCCTAGGCCTCCTGCTTCTAATCCAAGTGTTTAGTATTGTAGGCCTAGCGTTTCTACAGTCTAGAAAAGTATTACTTACCTGCTAGCAAGTTCGCATTCCACCTCTTGTGTATATGGTTTTTCGTGCCCCTCGGGCATTTGTGTAAATTGTGCGACTTAAAGTATTTTCTTAAGAGTTTTGTTATGTGCTCAGCTCCCTGACTCATAAAGAGTTCAGGGTAGTCTTGTTATAAATAAATACCTGTTTATTTTCATAACAACTTGTGTGGTGTCCTTTCACTTGGTGTTCAAGGGGTAATGTGATGGTAAAACAGCTGGCTTAACACGCCCTCTAGAGTCTTAGCCTTAGACTGCTCGTATCCATGCTACTAGGATAGCTGGTCTATAAGGTTGACTTACAACCAATCATCAATAAGGGTTGTCTGGACTGATACATAGTGATCACTAGAATAGTGAGCACTGCATATCAGGCCAACTTCTCACACTATCGATACAAAATCACAAAACACACACCCATTTGGACGCGTCCCTTCTCACCAGTCACTCATACATTCTTCATTCAATTGTCACAGTAAAGTGCTGTAAAACAGTGTAAGGCAAATACTTCTCAGAACCTATTCAATGCAAATGACGTCTTCAAATACGAACAGAGCCCATCGACTCCTGTTCGGGGAATCGATTCAAAAAGAATTCCAGACCAACAAAATTTCACCAGAAAAGAACAGTCGTCAGACTGTTATGAGAACACCTGATAGGCGAACCACGAACTCTCTCACAGGCCATTCCATGGTCCTGTTCTGGTTGGGCCGGGCATCTGGACACGTCTCCAGAACCCTAGCTTACCCAGTTGCTCCCAGGGCTTTCCCAGAGAGAATTTGGCCGAGCGAGCAACGCCGTACTCTGCTAGGGCATCAGATGTAGTCTCAATTATTCACCAAACAAGTCCGTGGGGTCTCTACCCGTGCAGCCCCTTCGCCGCAACGGAAGATCCCCAGTTACCCTCGTGGTCCGGCTTCTCCGGCCACCTTCCAACAAAGACAGTTAACTGTTCTTCAAAAAGGAAACACTCCCTCTGAGTGATCCTTATCCAATTTAATCACAAGTATCACTCACCTGGTGCACTCAGGTCGATTGCGAGTTCTCCACTGCGGACACCCAGACAGACAGGCACAGTCTGTTCTTCTCTCGGGTTAAGCCCGTAGGACTCCGGCGTAGGGTCTTCAGTAGCTGGGAGGGATACTGGGCTCGAGAGTGGAACGTCTTGTTTTCATACCACAAACGGGTGTCTCAAATCAGGATCCTCCTTCGGTCCACCCACTCGGCCAGAACTCCTTGTTGTCCCGTTACCCCTGTTTACAGGAGGGGACGACCCTATCGCGGAGTCCCGGCGGAGTCGCCAACTGAAGGATTCAAAATAAATATAGTAGGCTATACTTACCAATAGCCCATATACCAATAAACGTTATAATAATTCAGTCGGCAATGGAGAAGGTTCTATCGTTTATTCTCCAAATGCAAGCCCTGACAGGGGAGCCTCAGTCTACACGACCCTCGGAGGTGTGCAGAGGAGACTGATTACATGTTCAAAATACAAAGCATATATACGTTTCATGTGTTCAAGATGACACCCTACAAGGAAAGATACAACTTGTCAGCGAGCCAAGAGGAATACCCATATAAGGCACAATTGATTTGCTAGTAGCCTAGGCCTAAGCTATTCCGGGGGCAGGTCAGTAAGGTGCCTCCCTGTCTATCTGGAGCCCGGGGAGTACAGGAACGGGCTCTGCTAGAATGTGCGCATCCCACAAGAAGGGCAGGTGTGACCTTGAGTTTTCCTTGAGCTACCAGCTAACAACTATCGTAGGCAGTTTGGCTGCCACCGTGGTTTCGAGCAGAAGGTACAATCACGTGATTTCTGGGAAACTGCGTTTGCACATAGAGAAACAAAACAAAATGGCTCTGGTTATACCAATAGGAGCAAACAAATAAGAAGTGAATCGTCGGTCGATAAGTGACCATAATGAACTCTAAATACCTGATTATATAACTACGAGGTTATATTGAATATATTAGGCCAATAATGCATGTTATCAAAATTCGATCCCAACAATACCAATGATAGATTGACCTCAATGTTTACTTTAAAGATATCACGGAGAGTATCCCCCACCCCCTTCCAGAAGACCCTTAATTTGGGACACTCGTAAAAGATATGGATGTCATTAGCGTTGAGTGCCTTACACCTAGGACATTTTGGGGTGGGCTGCTGGGCAAACTTGGCTATCTTAGCTGGTGTGTAGTAGAGTCAATTGGTGAGAAAAAAATGATTTTTCTTTAGACTGGCTGGTTTCATAAATTTGTATAATAGTTTTAGAGAGGGCTCGAGTAAATCTCCAATGTTGGACTCAAATGGGGATTGATTCCACACCGAGGATTGTGGTGGAAGAGCCAAATCTTCTGCATCTAGAGACTTCTTATACCAAATAGAAATTTCTTTCTTTTTTTGGCTGTGCAGATTGGAAAAGAATCTCCGTGTCCCAGTCTTCTGTTATTTCCCCCTGTCCTGCTTCATACCAAGATTTATGTTGTACATACTTGAACTTGGAGAACCCAGGGCCTATCTTGGCTCTTAGTAAATCCCAAGGCTGAATTCCTTCTGCTTCTACCAAGTCGGACCAGATGGTTATGCCTGCTCTCTTAATAGGTACAGCCAGACTATCTTGGAGGCAGAGAGGTGTCCCAGGGGAATCCCATATAGGTGCAAATTCTGAATACTAACCAATTCCCCACCTGCTTCTCACTTTATACCATGTTTCCAGGGCGGCTCTGAGGACCTTCAGACGCACTCGTTTAAAGTACCTTGGGGCCCCAAACTTGTATAAAAAGCCTTCTACACCTCCTCCGCCCTCCATCATAGCCATTTCGCCAACAGTCTTCTCCACGATGAATCCACCGGTTTAGAAAGTAGCATCCGAATACCTTTAAATAGGAATGCAACAGATTACCATCTAATGTCCGGAAGAGCTAACCCTCCTTTAGTGAGCCTACGCCTCAACTTCTTCCAGGATAGCCGTACTCCTTTAGCTCCCCAAATAAAGCTCCCGATTTTGCTTTGAATCTTAGAGATACATGAGCTGGGAAAGACCAAGGGGACTGCGTTAAACAGGTAAGTCAATTTAGGGAGGATGCCCATCTTCACCAGGTTGACCTTCCCGTAGATTGTCAAGGTTTAGATTCTTCCATCTATTAAAGAGACGATCAATTTCTTTAGTGATTTTACTCAGATTTATCTGGGGAAGTTTGTCTAATTCTTTTACTATATAAATACCCAAGTATTTTATCTCTTTAAATGTAAATGTAAATGTAGAGTATTTATATAGCGCACTTCTACCCGAAGGCCTCGTAGCGCTGTATTCATACCGCTGTGGAACCCATCCTGGCTTTCCTGTGAAATGTCCACTCCTAGGCACCCCCAAAGTGAAGCCAGGCATCCACAGCGCTGCTGGGGCCATTGTGGAGATTAAGCAAGCTATTGCCCAGAGTCACAGAGTGGGACCCATGATTTGACTAGGCACCGAGGCGAGAATTATCAGGTCCGGGGAAATTGAGTCCAAGAGCCGCCGAGGCGGGAATTGAACCCTGGTCCCGGGCCAGACCTCTGCATCAGGGTCTGCCGCTCTAACCATTGAGCCACGCTTCTCCATTGAGCCAAGCTTTACTAGTGGGGCCCTCCCATTGTTCGATGTTCCAACACATCACCTCCGTTTTGGAGGAGTTAGCTAAATAGCCCGAGAAGGAGCCAAATTCTTCAAGGAGAGGAGAGCTTCGACCCTTGGGATGGTCGCCCCGGGGTTGCTAGTGTAAATATTATGTCGTTCGCATATAGGGCTAACTTACATTGATAGTTCTGGGATTTAAAGGGATACATTAAATCGTCCAGTCTGATGGCCTGCGCCAGCGGCTTTTTATAGATGCTAAATTGCAGGGGTCAAATAGGACACCCCGGTCTTGTTTCCCTCTGGATATTGAAGCTAGGGGTTAGCATGCCATTTAATAGAATCTTTGCAGATGCTCCCTGATAGCATTTTCTCCGGGTCTGAGTAAAAATTGGGCCGAAGCCCATAGTCCCAAGTACCTCCCAGAGATACACCCAGCAGACCCTGTCAAATGCCTTCGCCACGTCCAAGGCAACTACTGCCAAGGGATCCGATCTTACTACGGCCAAGTCGATATTACCTATCAGCAGCTGTGTCTGCTGTATGTATCTTCTGGCTACAAAGCCCTTCTGGTCAATGTTGACCAGATTGGGGATCAATTTAGCCAATCTCCCTGCTAAAATACCCATAAATATCTTATAATCGGAGTTCAGCAGGGAGATCGGACGATATGAGTCAGCTTTTAATGGGTCCTTACCGGGTTTAAGTATTAGTACTATGGTTGCTTCCTTCTAGGATGTGGGGATCTGGCCTGCTGAGCTATATTCTGAGTTAAACAAGGTGCCCAGTACTGGTATTAGTTCTTCTGATAAGAGTTTATAGACTTAATTCGGCAGTGCATCTGTTCCTGAGGCTTTGTTGTTTTTAGATTCCTTTATTTGATTTTTAATCTCTTCTAAAGTTATAGGTGCATCAAGGAGATTACGACTTGCTTCGGTTAATGCTGGCAAAGATTTACCCCTTAGCCACATTTGTATTTGATCTAGGGAGGGGGCTAGGTTCTCTCTGTAGAGGTCAGAGAAAAGGGAGAGAAGACAGGTCTGCATGTCCTCTACTCGATTTTTCCCCGTTGTTATTTATTATAAGCTCATTAATATTATTCTTTGAGCAATCAGGTCTTGTTTTCCAGGCCAGAAAAGCCCCGGCCTTCTCCCCATACTCAGAATTTAGCATGTTCTTAATAGGCCATTGCGCCCTGCATTTCTGGGTCAATTTTCCCCTGTACTCCTGCCTGGCCCTCTCTAGGTCTCCCAGGACTTTTGCTAACCTTCCTTGGCTCCCCGGGCTGAGTCGATTCCTTTCTATTTCTAGTTGCAGGATTCTCCCTTCCATATTACTTAACTCCCGAGCTTCAGCCCGATTCTTAGAGCAGATAAGACTATGCAGTCTGCCCCTCAGGATGGCCTTAAAGGCGTCCCAAACAAAATCCATAGTCGTAGAGTTAATATTGAGAGCAGAGTATTCTAGGGAAGATGATTTAGTAGCCTGTATAATTTCAGGGTCTAACAGCTTTGCTCTATTGAGTGTCCATTTAGTTTGTAGCGTATTACTCTTCCTAAGATAAAAAAAATGATATTGGGGCGTGATCCGAGAGGTGACATGGCAGTATTGAGATCCCTGTCAAACAGTACAGCTCATGCCTGTTTGATAGAATATAGTCTATCCTGGATGAGTGACAATGTTTTTTGCTATAAAACGTGAACCCCTGGAGATCTCCCCTCTTTGCCCTCCAGACATCCACCAAGTCTAAAACATGCAATAGGTTTTTCATTGCTCTGCCGATCCGTGGAGTCCCTATAAAGCGGCTCTGATTTTACCTGTCTTTTAAAGGGTCGAGGAGGACATTAAAATCCCCTCCTATTACCATAGATGGAGTTGCCGTGATTAATTTTGATTGCAACTTACAAATATATTTTTTTCTATTTCTATTTAAAATTATTTATACAGCGCACGTACACCGGCGGTTTCATGGCGCTAGACTGACAACGAGCTAAACATGAGGGGAAAGCTCAGATTATTGGTTAGAAGGATTTAGCAAAGAGATATGCCTTGAGCTGTTTCCGAAACAGTAGGTAGGAGGTAGAAGCTCTGAGCTGCGGAGGTAGTGAGTTCCAAAAGATCGGGGCGAGGGTCGCAAATTTGGAGCCTCCCCATTTCTTTCTCCGGAACCGTGGGACCGTAAGGAGGGATTGGGTGGAAGACCGCAGTTCCCTAGCGGGGACATAGGGCACAATCTCAGATGAGATGAAAGCCGGGGCCGTGCCCAGTCGCGCTTGGAAGGTGATAGAGGCAAGCTTGAACTGGACACGGGCACAGACAGGAAGCCAGTGTAGGGACTTTAGGAGGGGAGTGACATGGTGGGACTTGGGGAGTTTAAACACCAGGCGCGCCGCCTGGTTTTGGATCTGCTGCAACCGCCGAAGGCTATATGCAGGAATACCAGCATATAGGGCGTTGCCGTAATCCAGGCGGGACACGACCATGGCCAGGGTAATCAGTTTAAGTGCGTCAAATGAAAAAAAACGGGATACCTTGCGTATGGTACGCAGTGCCAGAAAGGAAGAAGAGACCACAGAGCTGACCTGGGAGTGAAGGGTGAGTTGGGGATTAAGCTTAATGCCAAGAGTTTTAACTGAGGTAGCGGGGACAGGAGGGGGACCAAGGGAAAGGGGCCAGAAAATGGGGGACCAGGGGCTGGGTGAACCACCCGTCAACACCAGCTCTGTTTTGTCTGGGTTGAGTTTAAGATGATTGTGGTTCATCCAGTCACGGATGTGAATCATGATGGTTTGAAAATTATGAGCAGAGTCGGGGGAAGAGGAAAGGTTAAAGACAAGCTGGAGGTCGTCCGCATAATTAAACACGGCGACCTCCATTTGTTGCAGTGAAAAAATAAGAGGGGAGATGTACAAGTTGAATAAAAGGGGGGAAAGGGAGGAGCCTTGGGGGACCCCGCACTGGACGTTACAGAAGTCCGCAGTGAAGTCACCCAGGCGGACGGCCTGGGTGCGGTCCCTCAGGAAGGAGGATAACCAGACCAGCGCCGTGCCCTCGATCCCCGCCGCCCTGACACGGGAAAGCAAGATGGAATGATCCACCGTGTCAAAAGCGGCTGAGAGATCGAGGAGGACAAGGGCCTGAGATTGGTTGGTATCCATACCCTCCCTGAGGTTATCAAGGACCGCTAGCACTACGGACTCCGTAGAGTGTGCGGGGCGAAACCCGGCCTGGCGAGGGGCGAGGACCCCGTTCTTCTCCACGAAAGAACTCAAGGCAGAAGTAACATGGCGCTCGAGAACTTTCGCCAAGAACGGCAGGAGGGAAATGGGGCGAAAATTGGCTGGAACTGAGGGATCAGCGCCCGGTTTTTTCAGTATGGGAACAATGATGGCGGATTTCAATGAATTGGGTACCACGCCCTGAGAAAGAGAACTGTTTAGAGCGTGGAGAGGAAGGTCGGGACAGCTGAGGAAGATGTGACGGAGGATATGGGCCGGGCAAGAATCTAGTGGGGAACCAGATTTGACGAGTGGGATTATAGCAGTCAAGGATTCTTGGGTTAGAAGTGGGAGGGCAGTGAGGCGTTCCTTAGGGGAAGGGCACTGAGGGTCCACAAAAGAGAGGGGAGGAGGGGGAATGTTGGATTTAATAGTGGCAATTTTTTGAATAAAGAAATGATTAAGGGAGTGACAAAGATCCTGGGAGGGAGTGGGTTTAAGCGAGGTTCTGTCTGAGAACGCCAAGTTGTGGATAATCGAAAAGATTTCCTTCGATTTGTTTTCCGCTGCGAGTATTTTGGAGGAAAAATAGACGGTTTTTGCCTCCAAGATGTTTTTTTTGTAGAGAGTCAAGATGTTAATAAACTCTAGTCGCAAAAAGGGGCAATAGTTCTTCCTCCAAGCTCGCTCCGCCCGGCGAACTGCCAATTTAGTGGTTTTTAGATCTTGATTGAACCACTGATTGGCATCCTTCTCTCGTTTGGTTGAGACTCGTTTCAGAGGGGCAACCGAGTCACAGCCTGCCGAGAGCCAAAGATTAATGGCCTTGACCTGAGCATGAATGGGCAGATTATTCAGGGAGGGCAGGGAAGCGGTGAGTAAGGAAGCTAGACTCTCCGGGTCTACTCGGCCCCATGCACGCACCCAGATGTTTTTCGGGAGTGGGGGCTTGACCTGAGGGTGGATAAAGAGCGAGAAAGAGATAAGATGATGGTCAGACCAAGTACAGGGCAAAACAAAAGGAGACTCTACTGGGCAATTTAGGGACCAAATCTGGTCAAGGATATGACCCTTGATGTGGGTGGGGGAATGAATATGAGAAATGAAATTGAGAGAATGGAGTGTGTCTGAGAATTCTTTGGAGGATGAACATTCCGCTGGATCGGAGGGCCAAAAATTAAAATCACCCAGAAGCAAAATGGAGGAATTATTGACTGTAGTGGTAGCAAGAACTTCAAGGAAGTCCGGAAGGAATAATGACGCGGATTGAGGGGGACGATAGATAAGTATACAAGTAAGGGGGGGCGTGATGGAGGTAGTGCGGATGGCTAGATACTCCGTAGTGGCAATGTCAGGTAAGGATAAGGTTATGAAGGGGAGGTCGGTTCGGGCAATGACTGCCACCCCGCCCCCAGGTCTGCCATTTAAGCGATCAGCACGGATAGCGTAATATGGCGATGGAAGAGTAGCTAAGAGGACGGGGAGGGAGTCCTCGCAGAACCAAGTTTCCGTTAGGAAAAGCAAGTCAGGGGCATGAAGATCCAGTAGAACCGAAAGCTCATGAGCGTGAGCTACTGCAGACCTCGTGTTTATATAAAGGGCCGTAAGGGCTCTAGGGGTAGCAGGAGTGGCGCTACCTCTGGGAGGAGGAGAGGGGGCAGGTTGGGGGAAAGGAATGGCAGGAGGGGCAGGTGGAGATAGGCCAAGAGCCTTAATGCGTGAGCAAGTAGAGGCAGGTAATGACCAGGGGCCCTGAAGACAACGTAATTGAGAGGAGGAATAGCGGGTAGGGCGAGCAGAATGACATGCCCCTGGCCCCGGACGGTCGCGGACGAGCGCAGACGAGCTTGCCTTAAGCGCGCCTTCGGCGCGCAATCGTCGCGCCCGCTGCGCTCGTCCGCTGCGCTTCCTGGGGAGGCACATACTTATGGAAGGTAAGTAGGGGGCGGTGGGCGTGGCCTCCGAGGGGGGCGTGGCCTGTCGATTTCTCGAGGCGCTGGCGTTTTGCACGCCGATGTCACCGGGGGTCCGCTTGTCAGGTCAGCGGTTTTAAGGTGAGTGCAATTAGTTAAAAGAAGAACAAACAATCTTTCAGCAGAGCAATTTTAAAAAACATGGAGCTGTCTCCCGGCTTTTCGCCTCAGGAGCAGCCAGTTGTCAGATGGGCGCGCTTGTGATCAGCGTCCCTTAAGTAATGCGGGCGGTGGGCGTGGCCTCCGAGGGGGGCGTGGCCTGTCGATTTCTCGAGGCGCTGGCGTTTTGCACGCCGATGTCACCGGGGGTCCGCTTGTCAGGTCAGCGGTTTTAAGGTGAGTGCAATTAGTTAAAAGAAGAACAAACAATCTTTCAGCAGAGCAATTTTAAAAAACATGGAGCTGTCTCCCGGCTTTTCGCCTCAGGAGCAGCCAGTTGTCAGATGGGCGCGCTTGTGATCAGCGTCCCTTAAGTAATGCGGGCGGTGGGCGTGGCCTCCGAGGGGGCGTGGCCTGTCGATTTCTCGAGGCGCTGGCGTTTTGCACGCCGATGTCACCGGGGGTCCGCTTGTCAGGTCAGCGGTTTTAAGGTGAGTGCAATTAGTTAAAAGAAGAACAAACAATCTTTCAGCAGAGCAATTTTAAAAAACATGGAGCTGTCTCCCGGCTTTTCGCCTCAGGAGCAGCCAGTTGTCAGATGGGCGCGCTTGTGATCAGCGTCCCTTAAGTAATGCGGGCGGTGGGCGTGGCCTCCGAGGGGGGCGTGGCCTGTCGATTTCTCGAGGCGCTGGCGTTTTGCACGCCGATGTCACCGGGGGTCCGCTTGTCAGGTCAGCGGTTTTAAGGTGAGTGCAATTAGTTAAAAGAAGAACAAACAATCTTTCAGCAGAGCAATTTTAAAAAACATGGAGCTGTCTCCCGGCTTTTCGCCTCAGGAGCAGCCAGTTGTCAGATGGGCGCGCTTGTGATCAGCGTCCCTTAAGTAATGCGGGCGGTGGGCGTGGCCTCCGAGGGGGGCGTGGCCTGTCGATTTCTCGAGGCGCTGGCGTTTTGCACGCCGATGTCACCGGGGGTCCGCTTGTCAGGTCAGCGGTTTTAAGGTGAGTGCAATTAGTTAAAAGAAGAACAAACAATCTTTCAGCAGAGCAATTTTAAAAAACATGGAGCTGTCTCCCGGCTTTTCGCCTCAGGAGCAGCCAGTTGTCAGATGGGCGCGCTTGTGATCAGCGTCCCTTAAGTAATGCGGGCGGTGGGCGTGGCCTCCGAGGGGGGCGTGGCCTGTCGATTTCTCGAGGCGCTGGCGTTTGGCGCTGGCGTTTAGGTTGGGTTGTCAACATTTGGACCATAAAAGGAGGCATAGACTAGTTCTGTCCCTGCAAAATCCAAATGTGCCACTATCCACCTCCCTTTCTGATCTGTCTGCACTGATTTAATAGAACAGGAAGCCCCTTGCTTTATCAGGATTGCTACTCCCCTGCTATTAATCGTTTGTTGTGAAGAACAAAAAACATTTTATCCAGGGAATTCTAGAATATATTAAAGTGACATTCTACGAAACTCAGATGGGTCTCTTGTATAAGGCAGACCTGAGCTGGAGAGAGCTCTAAATACTTCAGAATCAGCCTTTGCTTGTGTGGACATCGTAGCCCGTTTATATTCCGAGAGATAAAATTGACTTTACTGTCTTTTATGGGTATTCCTGCCATCAGCTTACAGCCCCTTGGTGTTGACTAAACAAAGACTTCCTAAGATTCAGGTGAGACGAGGTATATTTTTTAATTGTATCCACTGCTCCCCACCCTGTGCTCTCTACCCTCCTACCCCCCGCACCCTGTGACCCATTCTCCCATAAGGTACCCTCCCTTCCAATAGGCTAAGCCTATTCGATCACCACTCCCTCGGGCTTCCTAAAAAATACGTGAATACAATTAATTAAATCAGGGGAACCTTGATGTTGAAAAGCCTCCACATAGCTTCAATGATCTCCCTCTCTCCCTTTCACCTCCATTTTGATTCTGGCTATGAATACGTCTGCCTCTTCGGTCGTGCGGAACAGATGCTTCTGGTTATCCTACATCACACGTTATGAAGCAGGAAACCTCAACTGAGCTTTTGCCCTCAAACTTTTTAGGTCCTCGAGCCTTTTCCCCAGCTCCCACTGTCTTGTTGCGGTGATATGTGAAACATCTGATCTTATTGTAAAGGGGAATGGGGTTTGTCCCGTGGATGTTGAAGTAGATGTAATAATACCTTCATTGAGGGCAGAGGTTAGAATTAACTCCTTAACAGAGTATGACAAAAAATTAACCAGTATCTTCCTTGGTTTTTGTCTGCCGGGGTTCCTCTTGAAAGGGTCGCGGTGTACTCTTTGGATCTCACGTGAGAGATCTATACTAGGCAAGTTTTTAAAAACTGTTCCTATTAACGTGGAGATAATGTACCCCTTTATATCTGATCCTTCAAGGGCTTCCGGGATATTTAAGAGCCTCAGATTGTTTTTCCTGGAATGATTTTCTGGGCGCTCAAGATCGTCTTTAAGTTCTTTGTTTTGGGCCGTTAATTTTACCACATCCGCAGAGTTAGCATATATAGCTTCCTTAATTTTAGGGATCTCAGTCTCTATTGCATCCGTCCTTGCAGTGACTTCTTCCAAGTCCTGGGTCAGCACCTCGCATGATAGTTGGATAGCTGCCTGGTTGGCTTCAGAAACCAAAAACCTGCTAGCCATCTCAGCCTGGTTTATTTCCGAAACCGTAAACCTACTAGCCATCTCCTCTTTCATGGATAGTAGTAAATCCGCCAATGAGTGAGTCGTAGAATCTAAGTCCGCATTATGCGGTGTGATAATGTCACTTGTAGTTTTTGTAGCCTTCAGCTGGTTTTCCGTACTGTCTTCCGTACTATCTTCAATTCCCAAAACGAAGTACCTATTAGAGAGGCTTACTGTATAATGGATGGCTAGCCTGCTCGCGCACTCAGCTTGCTTACTCGGGGAGGGCGGCCTTTCTGGATTACTCGGCTGGATGGAATACGCATCCTCTAAGACTTCATTCCGCTGATCAGGGGTTTGCTTACATCCACATCTACAAGGCGCTGTAAACTATGTGCACTCCCCTCGGGGGTAACCTGGTCTGCACTCTTCACACTCTTTGTGGGTGCACCGGTAATCGCTGTTGCGGTAGACATGACTTTGTTGTATGTTTTCAAGGATGGGGTGACTTTCTCCTTTAGGGGCAATATTTTCTTCCCCCTGCCTCTTTCCTTACCGATGCCAACCTCTCTCCCTTTAGTAGCAAGGCCACAGTCCGTTGTATCCCTTCTATGTTTCCATTCCCTCACTGATGCTTTAACTTCTAATACATGAGGGGAGACTCTGGGGGTCAAAATAGGCTGAATATTATCTGTGTTAAGGGAGGAGTGGGCCACTCTAGCCCATAGAGTATATCTGCTAATTTGGTGGTGAGGAGTCCGCATTTGCCACTTTTACCACTTTGCCTGTCTCCATACAGTATTAGGGCACCTCCCCCCCCCCCCCCACTGGCGCCGTTATAATGCCTAGTAACCTTTTACAGAAAGATAGATAGGCGCTTCAGATATACCTTTCTGATGGATACATTTGCCAGTGGATTCCTCACCTTGTGAATATTCCCTGCGCCAGCAGCATTTGGAATTTTTTTGTAACTCTCCACGCCGACGAGGACGGCGTCACAATAGCATGGCTCCGCTCGCGGCTCGCTGATGTCACCGGAGCCATAAGAGAGCCCCGTCGGCGTAATGACATCAGTTCCCTTTTTTCCGCGCCGTCGACGCTAAAGGTTTTTTGGGACTCTCTGTGGTTTTGTTGTTAGATTGTGTTTTTAGCTTGCTTCTCTTGTTTCTTTTCTGAAGATGTCTTCAAGGAAGTCGGGTTTCAAGCCCTGTAGGGAGTGTGGGGGCCATATATCCATCACGAACACCAACGAGGATTGTGACTGGTGCCTTTCGTCGGATCACTATGTCGAGGGTTGCGCTTGCTGTCGCAAGATGAACCCAAAAGCTTTAAAGGAGAGAGAGGCCAAGCTATTCATGGCAAAGATGAGAAAAGAGAAGAGAGGTCGAAGAAGATCGAGGTTCCAGGTCAAGGTCGAGATTGAAGTTGACATTGGGTCATGCTTCGAAGTCAAAGAAGCACAATAAAAAGAAGAGACACGGCTCTCGACATCGTTGAGACCAGGACAAGGCTCCAAAGTCGACTTCACCAGCTCATCGACGTTGTAAGGACTTCTTCTCTCCATCCCCTTCAGGCTCAAATCAAGGTACTCCTGTTCGATTGGCTTCGCCTGAAGCTTCACCGGTGCATTCTCCGACGCCGGCTCCGTCTCCTGCTCCGGTGGATGAAGTTCCAGTCCCTGATGAATCAGTGGCTCCAGTGGCTCCTCCGTCGGCGCCGACTGGCCCGAGTCTGGTTTTGCGTCAGCCGGTGACTGTCCTGGGGGCCTACCCACCTTTCCCTGGCCCTGGTACGGATCCATCACATTACTTAAATGCGATGTTATGTACCCCTCTGAAGCGCCTTCGGTCCCATGGGTCCTATGGCCTTTAACCTGGGAGTTCTTCAGGCATATGCTCAGGCTCCCTTTATGCCGTTTTTTTCCAGCGGCTCCGTGCTGGCGTTTCCCGGCGCTGAGGACATCGATGCCGTATTCTTCATCTCGGGTGCCGTCAGCTCGACCTCGCTCGACTCAGGCTGTGCTTCCGGATCCGTGTTCGACGCCGGCTACGGATGCGTCGGGGTCGTGTCTGGCGCCGGCGACGCCGGTTCCCAGGATGAGGTCAAGGCGAGAGGCGCAGAGAGTTTTGGAGGAGCAACGCTATCGAGCAGAGGAAGAAATGGAGGAAGGTGAGCTTGAAAAGTCGGAAGACTTATTTGAGGGGTTGAAGGAGGCAAGTGGCCTTGATACGTCCCCGGAGTGGGTACTTTCTCCTCCTTCAGATGTTCTTCTAAGGATGTGGCTCCTTACCACACAGTTATTAGGAAAGCAGCAGAGCTTTTAAATCTACAGCTTCCAATAGCTGAGTTTAAGTCTAATATTTTAACTGAGGTTCTACATTCTCCCTCCACTGTGATAGAGCCATTATTGCCTTTTAATGATGCTATCGCTGAACCAGTTTTGGAAGTCTGGCATAAGCCCTTTTCAGCTCCAGCAGTATTAAAGTCTGTCGCTAGGAGATACAGGGCGGCTCCAGGAGACCCGGATTTCCTTACATCTCATCCTTCTCCTGAGAGCCTGGTGAAGCTGCTTGTTCTAAGAAATCATCTGAGGCTTTTACGCAAGTCCCTGGGGACAGAGATTCTAAGAGACTTGATCAATCTGCTAACAAGATCTTTTCATCAGCAAGTATGGCCTTGAAGTCCGCAAACGCCACCTGTCTTTTGGGCCGTTACATACATGCTCTTATGGATTCTGCAAAACAGCTTGCTCCTAAATTGTCTGAAGAGGACAAACAAAATTTTAACTAAGTTTGGCGGACGCAAAGGCAGCTGCACGCCAGGTTATATAAAGTGGTCTGGACACTGCGGACTCTGTTGCTAGAATTATGGGTTCTTCGGTTGCCACGAGGAGAAGTGCTTGGCTCAGGTCATCGGAGTTCTCTCTGGATGTGCAGGCGACTCTTCTTGACCTCCCTTTTGATGGCTATGGACTGTTTGGTAAGAAAGCAGCTGCAGCCTTGGAGAGGCTCAAAGACAGCAAAGCTACCGCTAAGTCGTTGGGCCTGCAGGCACAGCCTAGAGGTACCAGTAATAGAAGATACAGATGTTTTGGAAGATCGTCCTTTCGGACCTACAGGCAGCCTCAGCAGCAGCAGCAAAATACTCTGTATAAATCATATAGAGGCAAGAACAGAGGATGTCATTGAGGTTGTCAGCCCTCCTTCTCCTCCTCCTCCTCCTCCTCTTCCTCCCCCCTCTTGTCACAGCAAAGCAGCCCTAGACCCACAATTCTGGATCATGTGGGTCCTGTGGGGGGTCGGCTTACCCATTTTCTGCAAGATTGGGAATTGGTCACTACGGACCTTTGGGTTCTAAATCTTGTGGAAAATGGGTATGCTCTTCCCTTTCGGGAATTCCCTCCAAATTAGCCTCCTTGTCAAGGGGCATGCTCGGAGGACCACCTGCTTCTCCTGCAGGAGAAAGTCCTAACTTTACTAAAAAAAAGGTTCAATAGAGGTGGTTCCAGAGCTGGAAAGGGGTCAGGGATGCTACTCCCGATATTTCCTGATACCCAAGAAGGATGGCAGGTTATGTCCAATCCTGGAGCTCAGAATCTTGAATCTTTTTCTGAAGCAGGAAAAGTTCAAGATGCTCACCCTAGCACAGGTTCTTCAAGCGCTGCAATAGGAAGACTGGATGGTGTCGATCGACTTGCTGGATGCGTATTTTCATATCCCAATCCTGAAGTTGCACAGGAAGTATCTCCGTTTTACGGTAGGGTCTCAACATTATCAGTTTGCGGTTCTCCCGTTTGGACTTACTACTGCACCTCGAGTCTTCACCAAGGTGATGGCAGAGGTGGCGGCCCATCTCCTCAGATTATGGATTCCGGTTTTCCCCTATCTGGACGACTGGCTGCTCAAGGCGGAGTCGCCAGAGAAGGTGCTTCATGACCTGCATGGGACAACCCAGCTGTTGTACAAATTGGGTTTTTCGGTAAACGTGCCCAAATCTCACCTGGTGCCCTCTCAGCGCAACCTGTTCATAGGGGCGGTACTGAACACTACTGTGTGTCGCGCATTCCAACCTCCACAAAGGATTCTCCACATTCAGGAAATGATTCCTTTATTCTACAATGGAGCAGTCGTTCCAGTCCTGAAGGTCCTTCGCTTGCTCAGTCTGTTTGCTTCCTGCATTCTGCTGGTCAACCATGCACGCTGGCATATGAGGGCACTCCAGTGGTGCCTCCGCAGGCAGTGGTTTCAACACAATGGGGATCTCAGGGAGTCGATCAAGATCTCCAGAGACACTGCAGCGGGTCGGTCTTGGTGGAGCGTGGAGGACAATCTGTCTCAAGGAAAGCCCTTCCGTCTTCCTCCATCGGTGGCCACAGTGATAATGGATGCATCCACTCTAGGGTGGGGTGCTCATCTGGGGGATCTGGAGATCAAGGGTCTTTGGTCTCCAGAGGAAAGGTTGCTTCACATCAACCTTCTGGAGTTGCGAGCGATACATTTGGCGCTCAAGGCCTTCCTCCCTTCCTTTTGCGGTCAGTCGGTTCAAGTCCTGACGGACAACACTACTGCGATATGGTATGTCAACAAGCAGGGAGGAGTAGGGTCGCAACGTCTCTGCAGAGAAGCTCTGCGTCTCTGGTCCTGGACCATCAGATTTGTCTGATGCAAATCATCTGTCCGGAGTGCTGAACGTGCATGCAGACAGTCTCAGTCGGCAGTTCTCTGCCGATCACGAGTGGAGGCTTCATCCAGAGGTGGTTCGTCACATTTTTCGGACATGGGGAATCCCTCGGGTGGAACTGTTTGCCACTCACGAGAACGCTCACTGCCCGTCATTCTGCAGTCTCCAGTATCCGATGCAGGGAGCTTTGGGGGATGCGTTTCATTTGAGTTGGGGCTCACAACTCCTTTACGCATTTCCTCCCATACCCTTGATTCCTCGGGTTCTGAGGAAGATTCGCCAAGACCGGGCCCAAGTCATATTGATCACCCCGGATTGGCCGAGAAGGGTGTGGTACACAGATCTACTTCAACTCTCGTCGCACCCTCCGCTCCCTCTCCCTCTCAGGGCAGACCTCCTCTCGCAGTCGCAGGGTCAGGTTCTACACCCCCATTTTCAGAGCTTACACCTTCATGCCTGGAGATTGAATGGGGCAACCTGAATTCTTTTTCTCTCCAGCCTGATGTGGTAGATGTTATTTTATCGGCCAGGCGACACTCCACCAAGTCTATCTTGTCCTACAGGTGGTCCAAGTTTGTCAAATGGTGTGGGGAGAAGTCTATAGACCCTTTGAGGGCTCGTTTATCCAACATACTACAGTTTTCTCTCTCTCGGCTTCATCGGCGTTCATTTGCTTGCCGGATCAGCCGTCTTTGTTCAAGTCGCCCATTGTGTTAAGGTTCATTAAGGGCCTTACTAACAAGTTTCCGCCCACTCCGTTTATTGTGCCTCAATGGGACTTACATTTTGTCTTACCCTACTTGATGGGTTCTCCCTTTGAGTCCTTGCACAAGTGTCCCTCGAGACTATTGTCTTTTTAAACAGTATTTCTCGTTGCCATTACCTCGGCACGGAGGGTACGTGAGTTTCAAGCTCTGAGTTCGAAGCCCCGGTTCTTGACCATTTATGCTGATAGAATGGCACTCAGGACCAGGGTTGCTTTTCTGCCTAAGGTGGTAACTCCCTTCCATCTGGGGCAGTCCATTACCCTTTCTACCTTCTATCCTCCTGCTCACCCTTTCAAGGTGGAGGAGCGGCTTCACCGCTTGGACCCTAAAAGGGCGGTGAGTTTTTACCTCAATAGGACTAAAGACTTTCGTGTGGATGACCAGCTCTTCGTGGGCTTCATTGACTGCAGGAAAGGCAGAGCGGTGCACAAGCACACGCTTTCCAGGTGGATTATCTTGTGCATCAAGATCTGTTATTCTTTGGCGGGTAAGGAACATCCAGAGGGTATTAGAGCTCACACTACCAGAGCAAAGTATTCTACATCTACCTTGTCTAGGGGTGTTCCTGTGGAGGACATTTGTAGAGTGGCAACATGGGCCTCCCTCCACACTTTACCAAAGCATTACTGCTTAGATTCCAAGGTGAGAAGGGACGGACACTTTGCGTGTTACGTCCTACAAGACTTTTTGGTATAGAAGGGTGGACACCCTCCCCTGGGAGTGGAGACTGCTGTAGGACTCACAAGGTGAGGAATCCACTCGCAGATGTATCCATCAGAAGAACAAGTTACTTACCTTCGCGAACGCTTTTTCTGGTGGATACAGTATCTGCCTGTGGATTCCTCACTGACCCACCCGCCTCCCCATTGTCCACCCTTGTATACCTGCAATGGTGACAATTTCTATCTGTTACTTTCATAGGAAGTTTATTATTATTTTTGCTTTACTACATTGATTTCACACTATGTGTGTTGGTTTGAATACTGTGTACTGTGTATACTGTATCTATTTGTGTCGGTCCGTCCGTATGCCTCGAAGGCACCGAAAAAAGTGCGGAACCGACGTCATCACGCCGACGAGGCTCTCTTATGGCTCCGGTGACGTCAGCGGAGCCGCGAGCGGAGCCATGCCATTGTGACGTCGGCGTGGAGAGCTACAATAAATTTGCGAATACTTCTGGCGTAGGGGATATTCACAAGGTGATGAATCCACAGGCAGATACTGTATCCATCAGAAAAAGCGTTACCGAAGGTAAGTAACTTGTTCATTAGTAAGGCAATCTGGGAGTAATGTGCGCTCCTGCTTACCTCCACTTAGCCCAATAGTGCTTGCTTCCTTCGGAGAGACAGAGTTCCAATGCCGTACCTGGAAACCGGCCTCGGAGCCAACCTCCTGCCTCCTGGAATCCGCCTGCTGCTCAATACTTCCCCCAAAGCCCACGCAGAAGCCGGGGCTTGTACTGCCCCTGCCTCCGGTGATCCGGAGCAGCAAGTGAGCTGCACCCTGGCGTCTCCACACCCGCGCCGCTGCTCTCCACCTCCAGCGCGAGTCTCCCTGCGGGCTGCGGCAGGGGTCCAGAGTAACGTGTCCACCAAAGCCAGGAGAGGGAAAAAATGAAAGTTCGCAGGGCATCACAGCTCCTCCAGGTAGGCAAAAGAGGGGAATAAACACTTTTCAATCAAGGCTCCGACACCAAAGACCCCCAGGAGAGAGGCAGAGGGAGTGTGACCGCAGCCGTTTAGATAGCGGCCGCCATGTTCCTCTCTGTATGTTCACCCTTCATCTTTCTCTGGTATCTTGGCTCTTTGCATGACTCAAAACCATGAGATGACTGCGCATGAATGAATCCAAATGTCACCCAAGACCGCAAAGCCAAACTCTATATCACAGAACACTACAAAAAAGCACATAAGGCCTGGTCTCTGTTGAAGTCACAGACATAAGTTGTATTCTCGCTTCCAAGACCATATTCATGATAGTTTAACATCCTACTCCAAATCCTCAGGCAAGTAAAAGTCAAAAAACAAAAGAAGTCGAAGAGCTACTCCCCTTCTTCCTGCCACTCTCATCCAGAGAAGTCACGTAGTAGAGACTTCTGGCTGCAGATTCCTTACCTTTGAATTTCGCAGGCGTTAGACTGGACCCGGAAACGTTTACGTGAATATTACCCCTGCTTGCTGTCAGATGGCTCCATTCCAATCAGTGAGGCGTAATTGGCACCATATGTGACATCGTGATCACCTATTTATGCGCCACTCGGGCGTGCGGATGTCTGTTCTTTATTTTTGCGCCTGTTAGCGCTGATCTGGAGAAGAGATACCCCTCTGTCTCTTTTTAACATACTTTTTTCGACGTTTGTCAAAGATTTTTCCATTGTGCGCCTGTCACTGTGCCATGTTGGTTACTGACCCTGTACCTTGTGTGCTTATGGTGTCTGAAGTGTGACCATGACTCAAAGTCATGCTCTGACTGCCGGGTCATGGTCCTGAAGGCTTTGAGGGAGCATTCTCTAAAGCTGTTTGTGGCTCAGTAGTCAGTGCCATCTAGCGCAACTCCTAGGAGGTCTCTCGGTCCTGATCGATGTAGAAAAGGTCGCAAGATTACTCCAGCAGCTCCAAGTCCTCCTTGTCGCACTCGAGGCCTTTGGGACAATTGGGGAAGAGGCCCAAGAAGAAGTCATCTAAATGGGCTTTGACTTCACCTCGTCCATTGGGGATTGACAAGACGAGTGCGGAACATTGACGTTCTAGGCATGGTTCTGTGGAGCTGTTGCCAGGTCTGACTCCACGTCTCTCCCCTTTTCCGGGAGCCTGAGCTACCCCAGCTCAGATAAAAGAGTTTTACGAGGCCATGCACTGAGTATTTGAGTGGGCTGGGCCCCACAGGAATGAAAGAAGCCACAGCAGGTTCCGCACCAATGGCTCTAGGTCCAGTGGGGCTCATGGATCCGATCCCATGCCAGCGTGAACTTTCCCTGCACCGTTTCCGAAGTTAATGCTCCTGGCAACGCAGATGCCAACCCAATTCTGAATCTGACGACTCGGACCGGCGTTGACTATGGGAATTACGACGCAGATGGAGCCTAGGGGCTCTAAGTCATTTCCTGAACGTTTTTAGGAGGTTGCAGGCTTGGGAGAACAGTGGAAGCGGTCTCTGAATCATATAGTTAGACACTCCTGGTGAGGAATTGGACTGGTATGAGGAGCTTGCAGAAGCCAGTGGACTAGACACCTCTCCAGATGCTGGTATGCTCTCAACACCTTCTGAGGCTACAGAGGAGAAAGCATCATATGCTCTGGTGGTGAAGAGGGCAGCCGAGGTCCTTGGCCTAGAGCTGCCCTCGGTGCAGGTCAAGAGTAACCTCTTGACTGAAGTGATTCAGCCTGGCCCCCCTCATACAAACCCCTTTTACCCTTCAATGAAGCACTGACGGATGTCCTTCTAAGCACTTGGTCCAAGCCTAGCACAGGGTCTGTTGTTAACAGAACATTAGCACACCGCCATTGCCCTGCCCCGGGTGATCCAAGTTTCCTGAGACAACATCTTACCCCTGAGAGCTTGGTATGCCAAACCTCAACATCCCATGACGGGTTCCCTTCCGCTCCTCCAGACAGGGAATCCAAGAGGCTGGACGTACTTGGAAAGATGTTTTCTTCCATCAGCCTAGCTTTGCAGTCGGTAAACACTGCATGCCGTTTGGGCCAGTTCTCGCATACCTTATGGGACACATGCACGCAAGTGCTGCCATGGGCCCTGGAGGAGGCCTGGGCTGTGCTCTCCAAAGCAGTGAAAAATGGGAGAGATGCAGTAAAGTTCACCATTAGGTGTGGTCTAGACATGACTGACTCGCTGAGCAGAGCAGTTTCGTTAACAGTGGCCTCGTGGACATGCCCTTCAATGGGACTCGTCTCTTCGACGAGAAGGCAGACACAGCATTGGAGTGCTTCAAGATCTTGCGGGCTACGGCCAGATGCTTGGGCCTCTCAGTGACTCCTCGTCCCCAGTCTACCTTTCTCCCCTTTCATGGCAAGGGAAGAGGCCTTCAACCGCATCAGCCATACCTCAGCCACGGTCCTGCGTAGGCTTCCCAAGTTGTGCGAAGACGTGAATGCAGTGCATTCCGACCTCATGGGAATGGTAGCCAGAAGTTGTCCGCCACCAAGCCCCTGGCAGCTGCAGGCTCTACGTCCTCCTAGCTTGCTTCTGCAAGATAATGGGTGTCTAGTTGGAGCGAGAATCCAACATCATCTCCTCCACTGGTGGTCCATAATATCGGACAAATGGGTCTTGCAGATCATTTGGAAGGGTTGCTTCCTCACTTTCCAATCATCCCTCCCTGTAGGAAGGTAAGATCTGCTTTTATGGTTACACCGTTTTTTGCTTGATGTACTGCTTTTATCTGACTAGTCTGACTGTGATCCTGCTAACAAGCACCCCAGTCTCTGTGCTTTGTCCCCTAAATTGGTTTGGTGAGTACCTAGGTACATCCCAGATTGTACACTGGTGTACACTTATCAGTCCCTAGTATATATTACTAAGGTACCCAGGCCATAGGTACACCAGGGCCCCCACATGGGCTAAAGCATGCAGTATGCCATCCATGGGAGACCACTCAATTTGCAACTACGGGCCTGTCATTGCAGCCTATGTAAGCTGGTGCTATCACCACTTACGAAAGATATAGGTTTTCCTGTATCTAAGGTCACTGCACTTAAAACCTATAAGTCACCCCTAGAGCAGACCTTTCAATCTTGAAGGCAGGGTGCTTGGTTCTAAGTGTGAGAGTGCCCCTGCATGAGCAGGACACCTCTACCACCTACGGAGTCCATTCTCCCGTGTGGTAAGTGAGACAGTCATTACGCGGTGACCATCTCGAAACTGGCTTAAACGAATACTATCATGTTTGGTATCAAACATGTTGGACTCATACCACCACACTGTAAATGGTGAGGAAAGTGTGATTCCATGCACTGCAAAGCTCCTTTAGGAGGCCCTCTGTGCTCCTGGTGCCTGTCTTCCAGACCCGAACAGCAAGCCAGGCTGCCACCGGCCAGAGACATGTTTCTGCCCTCCTGCTGCTCAGCCAAGCTTGATCAGGGGAAGACAGAACAATAGGTATCCTGTCACAGGGAGGTGTGACCACCTCCCAGACAGGATTTAATGTATTGGGGTAGGGTGGGAGCGCTTCCTAGCGACACATCGTCTGCATACAGGGCACACTTGATGTCCTCCCTGCGTAGTCCACCTCAAACCAGTTCAGGGAGCCGTTGTCTTGCGCTCTGGCGTGAAACTGGACAAAGGAGTATCCTCCCCCTTGTCCAGCCCCTCCTTAGGGAGAGACCCCTGAATCATCCCAATCTTGCTTTAGGGTATTAAGGGCTTGCTTAC
The DNA here is from genome assembly GCF_964261635.1 of Lissotriton helveticus. Lineage (NCBI taxonomy): Eukaryota > Metazoa > Chordata > Amphibia > Caudata > Salamandridae > Lissotriton > Lissotriton helveticus. Next base: position 1,151,030,136 of record NC_136067.1, on the reverse strand, counting down.
CTGTGGGTGTGTCCCTAGATTAGTTGTGGGACAAGATTCATTTCCAACACCACTTCTTTTTAGGTCGAGCCTCAGCCAGCGTGCATTCGCTGCTCTGCTCTGCAAGGCTTCGTATAAGCACTCTAAACTACTCTGTGTGGGTCTGACTCCCCCCCACGCCTTGGCTTGGTTGTTGCCTGTATAATTTTTTCATTGTAGCCCGCAAATGGCTAAAGGTGTGTGCATGTCCCACCTCTTTTGCAAAGGTTCATTTCCACAGCGTTTTGCGGCGTGTAGGAAAGCAGTGACATTTGTTATTCACAGTACTTTGAAGCATCAAAGGAGCTGAAGGAATTATTCCGCAGAATACAAATAGTTTATTGACTCACTCCCACCTACCCTGCCATCCCCATCCCTGTTTTTGTTTTAATGTTATTAAAGGGCGAGTGGCAGGAAAGAAATCATATGATCGTATCACTCTAAACATCTGTCTTTGCTACTGGCTTGCTCCCAGCATTATATGTAGCTGCCTGAGATCCATTGCTTAATTTGAGCGGGTGGTTCCCGGTGCACTGGCGCTTAGGACAATCTGCAACATGGTGGCGCTGTCTGTCTAATTTAGAGGCGAGCACAACACCAATTGTATATTAATTAAAAAAAACACTAAAGATGGATTATACCTGCCTCCCAAGCCATTCTTATAGCTTTGGGGGCCTGGAATAGTTTGAATTGCTGCACTCGTCGGGTTAGTAGTTGTGTGTAGTTTGTCTTTTTATGTTGTGTGTGTGCTAGCCATAGGATGTTTTCTTTTCTACAGACTACCATGACAGCTGTCCTTTGACCTGCTGCCACGGTGCTGTGGGGCTCCAATTAAAGGATTACTCCAAGCATGTCCATGGACTTTTTCCTACTGCGAGCCACGCTAAACATTTTGTATCAGAAAATAACTCAAAGCTGCAACCCACAGGTCTCGACAGATCACAACCTGCAGAAGCATACTTGCAATGTGAGGTCCATTTCACGTGCAACCTACTAAGCCAGTCTGGCTTTTCGGACCACAAATAGTAGTTTGCATTCAGGGCCTTGTAGTTTTTGTGATATATGTTCGCGAGATTCAAAGTCCCTGCTACTTTTTTTTTAGTTACCTATCAAACTCGTAACAGTAACTGAAAAGAAAAAAGCAGACGCTGCATCATTTTTTCCCCCATTCTTTAGACATGCAGCTCAGCTTTGAGGATGAAGTGCAGCATGGCTAAAACCCTTAGCAAAGCCGCTAAGGTTCCAAAGGCGAGGCCTATTGGCTTTGCCAATGCTTGTTTGACCCTCTGGGCACTCTGTACTGCGCTCTGGGCATCACAGCTGCAACTAGGAAGACTCTGGCTGCTCCTGATTGTGAGACGTTGGCCTGGTATATGATGTTCACTATTCTAGTGAACACCTTGCACCAGTCCAAACAACCCTTATGGTGATGGTTGTAAGTCAACCTTATAGACCAGCTATCCTAGTGGTAGCGTGGACAGAACAGTCTTAGGCTAAAAGACTCTTGAGGGCTTGTAAAGCCAGCTGTTTTACCATATGTAACCTCTTGAATATCAAATGAAAGGACACCACACAGCATATATATAAAATATATATGTATTTATTTACTAACACACTCCTCTGAACTCTTTATGAGATCAGAGGCAAAAGAACATAACAAGTTACTTAGTCAGAATACGTTAAGTTGCACAATTTACAGTTAGGCCCTAGGGGCGAAGCAAACCATATGTTAAGAAAGTGGTATAAGTACCACGTCACGAGAAAAGGAAAGGCCTAGGGCCTAGGCAATCGCTGGGGCTACTCTAACTGAACCTTAGTTAAGAAGTAGGAGGCCCACAGGCGGCGCGTGCTGTGTCTTTGCACACACGCGAGAGTCAATGTTAAGTCAATGAGAACTTAGAAGTTAGATAAAGAAGGATTTAGGACACTTCCGGTTTAGCTAGGGGGAAACAACTAAAAAGCTAGACACTTGGATAGTCAATACCCTTGGGAGCACCGAAGTATTAGTGTTACCTCACCCACAGGAAGCGGGTGCATAGGTGTGAAGATGTGTCGGGTTTCACCGTTGAAACCTATGGAGACCTGGAGGAAAGATGCTGCAGGCGACCTGGAGGAAGATGTCCGGGTGGATCCAAGGGTGGATCGAGGATGAAGAGGATCTGAAAGCAGAGGGAACAGAGTCTGGGTCACTAGCCAGTGACCGGGTGGAACCAGGAAGGAACCAGACGACGTCGAGGAGCAATCAGGTGCTGTCTTGAAGCTTGTCTCTTCAGCCACGCGGACCAGGAGGCGTCGAGGACGACCAGATGCTGGAGAGGAGCTGTCCTACGAAGGTTCTCGCAGATGGAGGGGTCGACTGCCGGATTGGAGTCAACAAGCCTTGGCAAAGGCAACCCTCGCAGGATTCAAAGAAGGCTTCTGATGCAGACCAGCAAAGTCTGAGGTACCTCACCTTTGCAGGGAGGCAAGGGCCAGTCTGGAGCAACCAGACCAGCGAGTTGGTTCAAAAGGATTGTCGTCACAGAGGCTACTAGCCAACGGGCCAGCAACCGGACAACGCGTTGAGCAGAACACAAGCAGAAGGGCCCCACGCAGAACTCGTGGAGTGTGGAGGGCTGATCTTCGGTGCAGGTGGAGCTCGGATTTGGGGGTTCTCAGTCCCCAGTGCACAGCTTCGAGGATGCCTCAGGAGCTGCACAGTTAGCAAGTTGCAGGCTTTTCAAGATGTCCGGTCCCACGTGTCTCGTCGCCTCCACGGATCTCAGCTATGCTACAGACGTGAAAAGAGGGTCAGAGAGGTCTAGAAGTCTGGGTCTTGTCAGGCTCTGTGCTCGGGTCCCGGCGGGAGCGTCGACAAAGCAAGTCGTTGATTTGCTGGATGGTGCCTGGTTGCCCAGGGTGGTCACTCCTTGGCCACAAGGGAGATTCTTCAGTCTTCAGCTTCAGCAGAACGTCGAAGGTCCAGAGTTTCGTGTCAAGTTTCGATTCCAGGATTAATCTAAAGTCTCAGGACTCAGCTCCTACCTTTATACAACTGAAAGGGGCTGGATTACTTTCTAGGTCCCTCCTATGGGTGGCGCCAGGAAGGGGGGTGGTTACACCCCTTTCCTTTGTCTAGTTTCGCGCCAGAGCTGGGGCTGGAGTGCCCCAGCAACCGGTTTGAACTGGGGTATGCATGGAGCACCTAGTGTGCCCCAGGCTGTGTCTCATTCTATTCAGCCCTCCCTGTCCCAATACACAAAGTCCTGTCTGGGGTGGTGCTCGCACCTCTCCAGCCAGGAAACCTATTGTCCAAACCTCCGTGAATGGAAGGACTCCCAGCAGCAGGAGGTCAGACTTGTGTCTGTGGCAGCAGCGTCCATTTTGTGACGCTGGGGCTCTGGTTAACTTTAACCGGGATAGTCAGCAACAACATGTCTTCTCCCTCTAGAAGGGTGGAATGCTACCCCCGTCGCCAGAATTGGCGAGGGAGTAGTATTCCAAAGCGTATGACACCTTACAGGACATGTTTATATAAAGCCAAACCAAAGTTAGCATTTAACCGCGAGGTTCATAATGCACTTAAGAGTATATGGTATGGCGATATCATAGAACAGCTATAAGGACATTGTTCTGCAAGCTGCAGACAGGCTCAGCTCATGCTAGAGCACCATCTCACACATAACCAAGCACTCTGCCTCCAGGATTGTTAAGGCCTGCCATAGGAGTGACTTATGGGTTACTGTGTGTCTATATATAAGGGTAGATATAGGAATACTATACCTAAGCAAGGGATGATTACACAACCTTGCCCCAGCTGAGTGATCAGCCAGTTGTGTCAGTTTGAGTGGCCAGCCAGGGGTGGCATAATACATGATGCAGCCCCTGGTAGGCCTTGGTTACACCTATGCCCTGAGTACCTAGGGTACACTTCTACAGGGGCTGACAAGGTGAACCAATTCCCAATTGTGGATGTACTTAGAGTACATGGTGTGAATTTAGAGAGAGTGCATCTGGGCTGTGGGTCTGATTAGCAGGCCCACATCCACATCTAAGTCAAAAACTAGTAAAGCAAAAGCAAAACGTGGGGGTGACCATAGGAAGCAGACTCTACTCTCCTACACAACCCTCCCCCAAACTTAGGGACCTTAAACTAACCTTGACCAGTTGAGTCTTCATGTTCTAAGTGCAAATTTCGGGAGAGTCCATCTGCATTGGCATGGTCAGTCCCAGGTCTGTGTTCCACTGTAAAGTCCATCCCCTGTAGGGAAATGGACCACCTAAGAAGTTTGGGATTTTCACCCTTCATCTGATTTAACCATAGGAGGGGCTTGTGGTCTGTCTGAATCTTGAAGTGAGTGCCAAACAAGTATGGCCTCAGCTTCTTCAGGGCCCAAACCACATCAAAGGCCTCCCTCTGTATAGCTGACCAACGTTTCTCTCTAGGGGTCAGCCTTCTGCTTATGAAAGCAAAGGGCTGGTCTTGACCATCTATATTCAGTTGTGAAAGTACAGCTCCCACACCCAACTCAGAAGCATCTGTTTGGAGTATGAACTCTTTGGAGTAATCTGGACTTTTCAGAATAGGTGCAGTACACATGGCCTGCTTCAGGTCATCAAATGCCTTTTGACAGCTAACTGTCCACTGAACTTTCTTTGGCATCGTTTTGGAAGTTAAATCATTCAGTGATGTCACAATGGACCCATAGTTTTTCACAAACTTCCTATAGTACCCAGACAGGCCCAATGAAGCTCTGACCTGTGTCTGGGTGATTGGAGGAGTCAAGTCTCTGATGGTCTGGATCTTGATCTCCAGTGGTTGAACCTGACCCCCACCTACCAGGTGGCCCAGGTACACAACCTTGCTCTGCCCTATCTGGCACTTGGTGGCCTTGATAGTGAGGTCTGCCTTTTGTAGGGCCTCTAAAACATTCCTCAGGTGGACCAGGTGATCCTCCCAGGTGGAGCTAAAGACAGCAATATCATCTAGGTAAGCTGCACAATAGTCATCCAGTCCTGTGAGAACTTGATTCACCAGCCTTTGGAAAGTGGCAGGTGCATTCTTCAAACCAAAGGGCATTACCACAAATTGATAATGTCCTGGGGTCGAAAATGCTGTCTTGGCTTTTGCATCCTCAGCTAATCTGATTTGCCAGTAGCCTGCTGTCAGGTCAAGTGTGCTCAAGAACTTGGCAGAAGCCAATCTATCAATGAGCTCATCTGCCCTGGTGATGGGGTGGGCATCTGTCCTAGTGACAGCATTGAGACCTCTGTAGTCCACACAAAACCTCATCTCTCTCGTACCATCTTGGGTGTGAGGTTTTGGCACCAGGACTACTGGACTGGCCCAAGGGCTCTCCGAGGGCTCAATAACTCCCAGCTCCAACATCTTTTGGACCTCTGTCCTAAGCAGTCCCTGACATGGTCAGGTTGCCTGTAGATTTTACTCTTGACAGGCAGACTGTCACCAGTGTCCACCTCATGGGTGCACCAGCTTGTCTGACTTGGGGTCAGGGAAAACAGATGTCTGAAGGACTGAAGAACTTGTCTGCAGTCCTGTTGCTGATGTTCAGAGAAGCTGTCAGCAAAGACTACACCATCTACTGAACCATCATCAGGGTTCTGAGTAAGCAGGTCTGGGAGAGGGTCACTCTCTTCCTCCTGCCCCTCATCTGTAGCCATGAGCAAGCCCATGTCTGCCCTGTCGGCAAATGCTTTAAGTCTGTTGACATGAAGCACCCTGTGGGGGCTTCTGGGAGTCCCAAGGTCCACCAAGTAGGTGACATCTCCCTTCTGTTCAAGTATTGTATGGGGTCCCGACCATTTGTCCTGGAGTGCTGCTGGGGCCACTGGCTCCAACACCCACACTTTCTGTCCTGGCTGGTACACAGTCAGCACTGCCTTTTGGTCATGCCAAGCTTTCTGAGGTTCTTGGCTGGCCTCCAGGTTTTTGGAAGCCTTCTCCATATACTCAGCCATCCTGGAGCGGAGACCAACTACATAGTCCACTATGTCCTGCTTAGGCTTTTTGAGAGGTAACTCCCATCCTTCCTTCACAAGACATAGGGTTCCTCTTACAGGATGCCCAAACAAAAGCTCAAAAGGGCTGTAGCCAACCCCCTTTTGTGGGACCTCTCTGTAAGCAAACAGAAGGCAGGGTAAAAGGATGTCCCATCTTCGCCTCAGCTTTTCAGGTAACCCTTTTATCATGCCTTTGAGGGTCTTGTTGAATCTTTCCACAAGCCCATTGCACTGTGGGTGATAGGGGGTGGTGAACTTATAGTTGACACCACACTCCTTCCACATTGCAGTCAAATATCCTGACATGAAGTTTGCACCTCTGTCAGAGACAACCTCCTTTGGAAACCCCACTCTGGAGAAAACTCCAAGTAGGGCCCTTGCCACAACAGGAGCTGTTGTGGTCCTCAGGGGAATAGCTTCTGGATACCTGGTGGCATCCACTACCACCAGTATAAATCTGTGCCCAGATGCTGTTTGGGGGTCCATTGGTCCTACAATGTCTATCCCCACTCTCTCAAAGGGTACCCCCACCACAGGTAGTGGTATGAGGGGGGCCTTTGTTGTGCCACCTGATTTGCCACTGGCTTGGCAGGTAACACAGGAGCGACAAAACTCCTTGGTATCTTCTGACATGTGGGGCCAGTGAAAGTGAGGGACAAGTCTGCCCCAAGTCTTGTTCTGGCCCAAGTGTCCTGCTATGGGAATATCATGGGCCAAGGTAAGAAGGAAGCCCCTAAATTGCAGAGGTATAACCAACCTCCTGGAAGCACCAGGCTTGGGATCTCTAGCCTCTGAATAAAGGAGCCCATTGTGAGAAGTTGGCCTGGTATATGATGTTCACTATTCTAGTGAGCACCTTGCACCAGTCCAAACAACCCTTATGGTGATGGTTGTAAAGTCAACCTTATAGACCAGCTATCCTAGTGGTAGCATGGACAAAAGCAGTCTTAGGCTAAACTCAAGAGGGCATGCGAAGCCAGCTGTTTTACCATATGCAAACCTTTTAATACCAAATGAAAGGACACCACACAGGTTATATATTCAAAATATATATGTATTTATTTCTAAATAGATCCCCATAACTCTTTATGAGCACAGGAGCACAATCGTATAACAAGTACCTTAATATAACATACAAAAGTTGCACAAATATGAATAGGCCCTGGTGGCCCGTAAAACCATATACTAAAATAGTGGTATAAGTACCACGTCACGAACAATGGTAAGGCCTAGGGCCTTGGAAATCGCTGGGGCTACACTGGACTAACAGCAGTTAGGACGTGGGAGGCCCACAGGATGCGGGTGCAGTGTCTAAATGCACACGCGTGCACCAATAGAAGTCAATGGATGCGTAAAGTTAGAAAGTTGCAGATTTGGAGGCCTTCCGACTGGACTAGAACTTAACCACTTAAAACTAAGACACTAGGGATGTAAATCTCTACAGGATCACCGCAGTACTCGCGTTACCTCACCCACAGGAAGCGGGTGCATAGATGTCAAAGTGTGTCGGGTTTTGTCGTGGAGTTCTATGGAGCCTTAGAGAAAAGATGCTGCAGGCGACCAGGAGAGAAGAGTCCGGTTGGATCCAAGGGTGGATCGAGGATGAAGAGTACCTAAAAGCAGAGGGGACAGAGTCTGGGTCACTAGCCAGTGACCAGGAAGGGACCAGGAAGGGACCAGGAAGGAACCAGGCGATGTCGGGTTGCAATCAGGTGATGTCGTAAAGCTTGTCTCCGCTGCCACGTGGACCAGGAGGTGTCGATGACGACCAGGCGCTGGGCACGGACTGTCCAACGAAGGCTCTCGCTGTCGGCGGTGTCGGATCTCGATTCGGAGTCAACAGGCCTTGGCAAATGCAACCCACGCAGGAATCGAAGATGGCTTCTTGATCAGACCAGCAAGGTCTGATTGGGCTGCTCCTTTTAAGGGGAGCAAGGGCCAGTCTGGAGCAACCAGACCAGCATTGAAAATTCGAACGTTCGTCGTCACAGAGGCAACTAGCCAACGGGCAAGTGACCGGACAGACGCGTCGAGCAGGAAAATGCAAAAGGGCCCCACGCAGCACTCGGTGAGTGTGGAGAGGTGATCTTCGGTGCAAAGGATGCTCGGGGCTGGGGCTTCCCAATGCACAGCTTCGAGGGTGCCTCAGGAGCTGTACAGAAAGCACTTCGCTGGCTTTCCAAGATGGCCGGTCCCACGTCTCACGTCGCCTCCACGGGTCTCAGCTTTGCTGTGGCTGTTGGATGTCTGGAAGTCCGGTTCTTGTCGGTCTCTGTCGTTCGAGCTTCGGCGGGAGCAACAACAAAGCAAACTGTTGAGCGCTTGATGGTGCCTGCTTGCACAGGGTGGACACTCCTTGACCACAAGGGAGATTCTTCAGTCTTCTACGTCGAGTAGGATGTCGAAGGGTCCAGAGTTTCGTATCAAAGTTTCAGTCAGGATGATCTAAAGTCTTGGGACACAGCTCCTACCTTTATTCCAAATCAAGGGGCTGGATTACCTGCTAGGTCCCTCCTATGGGTGGGACCCAGAAAGGGGGTGGTTACACCCCTTTCCCTTTGTCCAGTTTCGCGCCAGAGCTGGGGCTGGAGTGCCCCAGCACCGGTTTGAACTGGACTATGCATGGGACACCTTGTGTGCCCCAGGCAGTGTTAGGTTTCATTCAGCCCTCCCTGCCTCAATCCACTATCTCCTGTCTGGGGTGGGGCTATCACCTCCCTGTGACAGGAAACCTATTGTCCAAGCCTCCCTCGCTGGAAGGACTCCCATCAGCAGGAGGTCAGACTTGTGTCTGTGGCAGCAGCATCCATTTTGTGATGCTGAGGCTCTGGATAACTTTAACCGGGATTAATGGAAGTAGCATGTCTTCTCCCTCTAGAAGGGTGGAATGCTACCCCCGTCGCCAGAACTGGTGAGGGGGTAGTATTCCAAAGCGTATGACACCTTACACTACATGTTTTGATAAAGCCAAAGTTAGCAATAACCGCGAGGATTATAATGCACTTAAGAGAATATGGTATGGCAATATCCTAGAACAGCTATAAGGACATGGTTCCGAAAGCTGCAGACAGGCTCAGCTCATGCTAGAGCACCATCTCACATAAAACCAAGCACTCTGCCTCCAGGATTGTTAAGGCCTGCCATAGGAGTGACTTATAGGTGCATATGTGTCCAGATTATAAGGTTAGATATAGGAATACTATACCTAAGCAAGGGGTGATTACACGACCTTGCCCCAGCTGAGTGATCAGCCAGTTGTGTCAGTTTGGATGGCCAGCCAGGGGTGGCAAAAGATATGCTGCAGCCCCTGGTAGGCCTTGGGTGCACCTATGCCCAGGGTACCTATAGTACACTATACAGGGGCTGATGAGGTAACTCAATATCCAATTAGTTATGTACCTAGGGTACATGGAGTCCATTTTACAGAGAGAGCAGATAGCCTGGTGTAGTGTCAGGGTTCAAATGAAGTCCAGGACACGAGAGGTAAAATCCATGAGCGTTTTATTGTAGATCCATAACTAGAGACCTCATCCACCAAAGAGCAGCTGCCAAATGGCTTGTCACAGAAGTTAACATTCTAAACAACCCCATTCTGTAATGGAACATAGTGAGACAGTAATACTAAGGTGGGAGAACACAGTAAAGGATACCACAGCACCTCCCTCCCACCACCAACAATAAAGAAGTGAAATAAAGTACAACAAAATAAAAATTTAAGAAGTGAGAAAATCGCTCAACCAAATAAATTTTAAGAAGTGACAAAATCGCTCAACCGAGAGGAAGGAATTCTCGGTCTCGTGGATCTTCTCACTTCCCCTGTGTTTGACAGTGAGGAAGAAGAAGAAGATGAGGCATCAGGAATGAGACTATCAGAGTGACAAACAACAATTCTACTGAGATTCCAAACTTTATGGTCTTCAGTCCTGACTGCGTTGCCTAAAAGTTTGATGACTTTTATAGGCTTGCTGAATTTGGAAACACCAAACTTCCTCTCTGGTAACTTGATTCTCACCACATCACCTACACACACCACAGTCTTTTTAACGGCATTTCTTTTATCATAAACATTCTTTCTTTCATGCATCTTTTCTAACTCTTTCTCTTTCCAAATGGTGGTGTCACGTGTGTTGTCGAGAGACCCCGCCGACTGACCAATTTTCTTAGAGACCCAAGCTGGTTTAAGCGGGGTACAAGCAGCTCTACCTTTGAATAAAATGAAAGGTGTGACACCAGTGGAAGTGTGTGTAGTGAATCTGTATTCACAAACTTTCTTTTCGAGGACTTCTTCCCAATTGCTCCTAGAAACGATAGCCAGCTGCATGGCCTCCTTAAGGACTTTAATAAATCTCTCAACAACACCATTGCTTTTCGGGTGATAAACAGCGGCTCGCTTATGAACAATACTCCTCTCATTGAAAAATTTCTCAACAAGATTAGACGTGAACTGCACGCCATTATCAGTGAGAACAGAACAAGGTAAACCCTCACTAGCAAACAGACCATCTAGAAAGGAGATGACAGATGAAGAATTCACACAAGAAACTACTTTAATGAAAGGCCATCTGGAGAACATATCCACACACACTAAAACATATTTGTCTTGACTATTTACCTTCACAGGACCAAAAATGTCTAAAGAGATGTCTACCCAGGGTCCTTCAGATTGTTTTCTAATAACCATAGGCTGCGTTCTGCATTTCAAGATTTTGTCGCTCGCTGAACACTGCACACAATCACGTACCAATCTTTCAATTTCAGTATCCATGGCGGGCCACCAATATACATCTCTGACTCTCGCCTTAGTTTTTGCAATACCCATGTGACTGGAGTGTGCGAAATTAACAACCTTGGGCCTTAAACTTACAGGAGGTATCAGTCTACTTCCTCTGACTAACAAACCATCCAGTATAGGGAGTTCATCTTTTACAGATCAAAATCCCTTAATGTCTTCACAACAGTCTTTCTTTAGGCACCATCCATCACGCACAAACCCAGCAACACGTTGAAGAACTGGATCAGAATCTAATTCGGAGAACCATTCACTTTCAGTGATAATCCCCTGTGTGACAACACAAACTTTGAAGCTCTCAAAGGGATCATCAAAACCAAGAGAAGAATCATCCGGGTTGTCTTGTACCTCATCGCCGGTAAGCCTGGATAAGCAGTCTGCAAGCACATTGTTAGCGCCTGGTAAGTAAGAGACCTTAAATTCAAAGTCCTGCAAAGACACAACCCACTTCCTTATTCTGTGAGAAATGCAATCTAGACCCTTCTTCCCAAAGACTTCTTTAAGTGGCTTATGGTCAGAAACAACTGTGAAGTTCTTACCCCACACAAACTTCTTAAGTTTATGAACTGCCCAATATACAGCCAAGGCTTCTTTTTCAACTACTGAATAATTACATTTGGCACCTCTCAATGGCCTCGAAATGAATAAAATAGTATTGTCAATTTTCACACCTTTTTGGAGTAGAACAGCACCAATGCCTTTGCAGCTCGCATCAGTCATGATAAAAGAGTCCTTTTCAGGATCAAAGCTACCCAAATTCTGCGCACTCCTAAGACACTTCTTTATGTGATCAAATTCATCACTAAACCCTTTGTCCCACAGAAATTCTTGACCCTTTTTCAGTAGACACCTCATTTTTTCAGTCTTCTGAGCAAATCCTGGAACAAATTTGTTATAAAATTCCGACATTCCAAGGAATTTAACCAATTCCTCCTTACAGCTAGGATATTTAAGATTAGAAATAGCTTCAACTAAGGAGGGTTTAGGTTTGATTCCCGAGCTAGAAACCAAATGTCCAAGATATTCAATGGTTTCTACACCAAGTTTACATTTGTCAAGCCTAAGGGTGAGACCCGCATCCTTCAACCTTTCTAAGACCAGAGAAACTCTTTCATCATGTTCCGCACGATTCAGGCCATGAACTAGAATGTCATCTTGATAGATTTTTATACCCTTAATGCCGAATAAAACACCTTCCATCACTCTTTGAAATACGGAAGCAGCTGATATGAGACCAAAAGGCATCCTGAGAAATTTAAACGTGCCGAAAGGAGTGATGAAAGTGGTAAAATCCTGGCAAGAAGGGTGCAATCTGACCTGGTGGTAAGCGGAGGAGAGATCTAACGTTGAGAAATATGCCGCACCTCCTAAGGAAGATAACATTTCTGTTATGTTGGGTAACGGATAGTGATCAACAATGACAGCTTTGTTCAATTCTCTCATATCAATGCATAATCTTGCCTCGCCATTGGCCTTCTGAGCCATAACTACAGGAGAAACCCACTCTGTGCCTTCCACCTCTTCAATCACTCCATTGCTTATTAGCTTATCTAATTCAGCCCTCATCTTGTCACGTACTAAAAGGGGAACATTCCTAACCTTGGCCACTTTGGGAACTGAGTCCCTCTTTAACTTAATTAAATGAAGATACTTTTTTAGACAACCAAGATCTTTACTAAACACACTAGGATATTTCTTTGCCCAGGGACATTCGTCCGAAACAACATCCACACGAGAAGATATGTCTCTCAAACATACTGAAGGAGATTGGTTGGGATCAAGATAAACTCCAAGGTCCTTTTTGTGTGCCCAACTAATGAGTGAATCCCCCTTCATGGAAATATAAATTTTCCCAGCTGTGATTCTTCCCTTAAAATCAATCGTGCCCATGAAATACCCCAAGAGATTTATGATTTGACCCCCATAACCCTTGGGAATTATGTCAGGCTTGAGTAATTTGACTTTACCAGCAAGACAACTCTCGAAAAAGGTTTTAGGTATTAAGGTGATTCTGGCTCCTGAATCAAACAACATGTCAACCGAGCAGTTGTCAATTAGCACTTTCTCTATGGGACCATCCATATCAACAGTATTGACTTGAGACACAACAATATCGCTTTGTGTTTGATCAAAGATATCAACTTCTCTTACTTTCTTTTGACCCTTGGTTGACCTACAGCATTTAGCAGAGTGACCCTTTCTTTTACAAGCAGAGCAAGTTATCTTCCAACCTGGGCACTCTTTGGCATTCGCAAGATGTCCCACATTACCACATCGATAGCACTTTATGTTCGACGATTTAAAACTTGAATTTGAGCTTTTGTTTTCGCTAGAGTTACTAGATTCAAGAGAAGAAGGTTTCAGAGAGACACTTTGGGAAGATTTCACTTCTTTAACTTCAGTGGTTGTTCTCTTCTCTTCAGAACTATTTTTACGAATAACTTCTGAACACGTATTAGAGTGTTCATGTAATTTAAGTGCAGTTATTACCTCTTGAAGGGTAGGATTGTCCTTTTGCCATAAGCTATCCTTTGCTTTCTCAAGAGTAGAACCAAGCATTAATTGATCTCTGAGACGTTCATCGAGAGAGCCAGCAAAAGAACAAGTGGAGGCTAGTTTGCGAAGGGCAGTTACATATTGCTCAATAGTTTCATCTTGTCTCTGCATCCTTTTACCAAAGTGAAAACGTTCTAACACCATACTGAGTTTAGGTAGATAATGAAGATCCATTTTCTTAATGCAAACTTCATACTCATTAAGAGAGGAAGAACTGTCTAACTCTGGGAGGTTTTCGAAGACATCCTGCCCCTCAGAGCCTAAACAGTGCATAAAAAGGGAAGATTTCCTCTCTGCACTGAGCGAGGTGCCACAAACCCTTGCATAGTGTGCAAAGACCTTTTTCCATTTAAGCCAAGGGATAGGAGGATCCCCAGGCTCAGACAGAAAGAAAGGAGGGGCGGTAACATTCTGCATGTTGGAGAGAAAACAACTACTTGCAGTGTCTCAATAAAATGAAAAGGTCTAAACACGACTTCACAAGTTCAAAAGGTAAAATAACCCTTAGAAATAACGTTTCAGGTAGAACACAGTAACCCTTGAATTGGACAATAAAATTGCTCAAAATGTATTAACACAGGTAAAGTGGATAAATAAAATCTGCAAAGTAAAAGCAATGTTAGCACAGACTGAACCGATCAGCGTGATGTGAGAGATCCTGATGAACGTCTAAAGGTACAGAGTTTGATGTGCTGTGCCAATCAGCGGGAGCAGGATCGGCAAGACAAACAGTTCACTAAGGCAAGTCACACACGAAGAAAGCCGTTCGATTTGCTGTGCCAATCAGCAGGAGCAGAATCGGCAGTTAGCGAGATCATTTGTGAAGAGGAGTCACCTGTGTTTGTCGTGCTGTGCCAATCAGCAGGAGTAGGATCGGCAGTCAAGGAGTTCGTGCGTGAAGATGAATCACTTGTGAGAGATCGGGAAAACCAAAGTGCTACAAGTAAAGAGAAGTCACCTGTGTTTGATGTGCCGTGCCAATCAGCGGGAGCAGGATCGGCAGTCAACGAGTTTGTTCGTAAAGGTGAATCACTGGTGAAGGATGGGGAAAACCAAAGAGCTACAAGTCGCGGCTGATTAGGAAGCCGATTTCACCCGATTTCACCCGACGACTTCTTCCTTCTCCAAGATGGCGCAGGACGTAGGGAGCGTGGTGACGTCAATGCGGTGTGTAAGAGATACATGCAATGACGTCAGGAACCAGTGTCGTGATGGCGTAGGTGCGGGGAGCAGATCGCGTGAAGATGTCCAGCTGTCCTCGGTGAGTTTACGGTTGCCAGGAGTTGTTTGAAAGATATCACAGCGCGAGGGTGCCGTTAGGAAGGCAAGGAAAGGCAATCGTTTTCTCCTTAAATATACACGAGAAACAGCTTAAGAAAAATCACGATGTGACGAACACCATTCGGGTAGCAGTAGAGATATTATTCCCAAAGTTTTTTTTCTTTAGATAGGAAAGTCAATGGAGTAGCTACACGGTGACACCGCTCCCTTAAAATCCTCCAAATTAAAAGAAAAGTGACGGGGTGTCTGAAATTTTTACAAAAATTTAGTTAAAATAAAATAGTAATATTTTTGTTACCTAAAGATAGGTTGTGGTTTGAAGCTGCCGTCAAAGAGTCTGAATCCATCCAAAAAGGTGGAATAGTGACGAGTTGAGTTGAGGTCTCTAGGTGTGCAGTAGGTCCAATCGTCGCCAAAATGTAGTGTCAGGGTTCAAATGAAGTCCAGGACACGAGAGGTAAAATCCATGAGTGTTTTATTGTAGATCCATAACTAGAGACCTCATCCACCAAAGAGCAGCTGCCAAATGGCTTGTCACAGAACTTAACATTCTAAACAACCCCATTCTGTAATGGAACATAGTGAGACAGTAATACTAGGGTGGGAGAACACAGTGAAGGATACCACACCTGGGGCCCTGATTAGCAGGATCCCAGGCCAACTAAGTCGAAAACCAGCTAAACACTAGGCAAAAAATCTGGGGTAACCATAGTCAGGTATCCACCTTCCTACACCCATCATCCCAATACACTTTATGGGTACCTTGAGCATTCCCATCAGCCTCAGCAGCAGCCTGCTGTCTGAGGGGTTCAAGAGAGGAACAATCTAATTGTGCCTGCCTCAGATCTGCCCTTGAGGGTCCCCCTGTCCCGAGAAACTCAACCTGATCACGCTCAAGCTCTTCTAGGACAGTTCCCTCTTGGATCTCAGAATGGTTCCAAGATCCAGCACTTGTTCAGGTAAGCACTTTTTGGCCTGTGACCTGGTCACAGTAAGGACATGTGCTGATATTCCCAGCATTTCTGCATGGGTCCTATACTCCACCTCAGACCAAACTGAGGTTTCAAGATCATTACCTAACATACACTCTACTGGAAGGTCTGAACTCACAACAACTGTTTTGAGGCCAGTTACCCCTCCCCAGGAGAAGTTAACAACTGCCATACTATGGGAGGTAGTGGCATTGCTGGCGTTGGTCACTAGGTAGGTCTCACCTAGTATGATCTGTTCAGGGTCCACAAAGTTAGGTGTCACCATGGTGACACTGGCACATGTGTCCCTGTAGGCCTGAGCCATCTTATTATTAATAAAAGGTGACTGTCTGTACTTGCTCAGATTACTGGGATTTACAGTAGAGGACATTGCTATGTCCCCATCACAGACAAGAACAGCCTGAGTTGGTACTCTGACTAGGCCAGAGACCACCTCAGTTCCCAGGGTCAACCCTACTACACCCTTATGCTGGGAACCACCACTAACAGCCGGACTAGGGGGAACAGTTGCCTAGGGGCAATGGTGGTTGTTGCTGTGCCCTTCTTGGTGCATTCACTAAACCAGTGAGAGACTAATTTACAGTATCCACACCAGGGCTTCTTTGGACCTTCTTGTTTCTGTTTGTTCTTTTTGGAGCTACCCTCCCCCTGTGCCTTTTGGGGGCCTGGTGAAGACTTCTTGTCTTTTTGTTTCTGCTCATTACCCTTCTGGTCTGCCTTTTTCTGATCATTCCCCTGGTTCTGGTTTCTCTGCTTAATCCTGGTTCTGACCCATTTGTCTGCCTTCTTTCCCAATTCTTGGGGAGAGGTCAGATCAGAGTCAATCAGGTATTGATGCAATAACTGGTTTTGACAGCTGCTAAGGATTTGCTCTCTCATGATCAAATTATACAACCCTGTATAGTCCTTAACTTGACTTCCTAATAACCAGCCTTCCACCCCCTCTTCTTCCTCATCTGGTACTGGAGTACCAGTATTATCATCTGATGAGGGAAAGACTTCATCTGCACTACCTGTGTCACCTGTCTTAGGTGGCTGTTGAGCATTATACTCTTCTAAGAGCTCAACCAGGAACTTGATGGTAGGGTTTGAACCCTGTTTTAGCCTTCTAGAAGTACACAATTGTCTCAGTTCTTGGAAGGCTAAGGCTTCATATCTCGAAGCAGTCCTCAAGGGATCTACCTCTGCAGGCAGCGAACCACTGGGGTTCACTGTCTGAGACATGTTTTCTAGTGAGGTGTGGTGTTGCACCTACCTACACTATTTGTTTTCCTACAGAACCTTTCTAGGAGTTGTAGTCAGGGTGTGCTAGGCCCAGGCTCTACAACAGCTAACTTCAGCAGAACTTAAGTATACTAAGACTCGTTTTTATATGTACCTATAGGTACCTATGTGATCTTTCAAATGATATCTCAAGATTACAAGTGGTAAAACAACAGCAAGCTCTAATCCC
This sequence comes from Lissotriton helveticus, assembly GCF_964261635.1. NCBI lineage: Eukaryota > Metazoa > Chordata > Amphibia > Caudata > Salamandridae > Lissotriton > Lissotriton helveticus. Next base: position 1,151,013,047 of record NC_136067.1, on the reverse strand, counting down.
AACCGCTGCACACCAATGTGAGAAGTTGGCCTGGTATATGATGTTCACTATTCTAGTGAACACCTTGCACCAGTTCAAACAACCCTTATGGTGATGGTTGTAAGTCAACCTTATAGACCAGCTATCCTAGTGGTAGCGTGGACAGAACAGTCTTAGGCTAAAAGACTCTTGAGGGCGTGTAAAGCCAGCTGTTTTACCATATGTAACCTCTTGAATATCAAATGAAAGGACACCACACAGGATATATATATAAAATATATATGTATTTATTCACTAACACACTCCTCTGAACTCTTTATGAGATCAGAGGCAAAAGCACATAACAAGTTACTTAGTTAGAATACGTTAAGTTGCACAATTTACAGTTGGGCCCTAGGGGCGAAGCAAACCATATATTAAGAAAGTGGTATAAGTACCACGTCACGAGAAAAGGTAAGGCCTAGGGCCTAGGGAATCGCTGGGGCTACACTATCTGAACCTTAGTTTAGAAGTAGGAGGCCCACAGGCGGCGCGTGCAGTGTCTTTACACACACGCGAGAGTCAATGTTAAGTCAGTGGGAACTTAGGAGTTCGATAAAGAAGGAGTTAGGACAATTCCGGTTTAGCTAGGAGGAAACAACTAAAAACCTAGACAATTGCTGGCCCGTTGACTAGTAGCCTCTGTGACGACAATCCTTTTGAACCAACTCGCTGGTCTGGTTGCTCCAGACTGGCCCTTGCCTCCCTGCAAAGGTGAGGCACCTCAGACCTTGCTGGTCTGCATCAGAAGCCTTCTTTGAATCCTACTTGGGTTGCCTTTGCAAAGGCTTGTTGACTCCAATCCGGCAGTCTACCCCTCCATCTGCGAGAACCTTCGTGGGACAGCTCCTCTCCAGCATCTGGTCGTCCTCGACGCCACCTGGTCCTCGTGGCTGAAGAGACAAGCTTCACGACAGCACCTGATTGATCCTCGACGTCGTCTGGTTCCTTCCTGGTTCCACCCGGTCACTCGCTAGTGACCCAGACTCTGTCCCCTCTGCTTTCAGGTCTTCTTCATCCTCGATCCACCCTTGGATCCACCCGAACATCTTCCTCCTGGTCGCCTGCAGCATCTTTCCTCCAGTTCTCCATAGGCTTCAACGGCGAAACCCAACAAATCTTCACACCTATGCACCCGCTTCCTGTGGGTGAGGTAACGCGAGTACTTCGGTGCTCCCAAGGGTATTGACTATCCAAGTATCTAGGTTTTTAGTTGTTTCCTCCTAGCTAAACAGGAAGTGTCCTAAATCCTTCTTTTTCTAACTTCCAAGTTCCCATTGACTTAACATTGACTCACGCGTGTGTGTAAAGACACTGCTACTTATACCACTTTCTTAATATATGGTTTGCTTCGCCCCTAGGGCCTAACTATAAATTGTGCAACTTAAAGTATTCTGATTAAGTAACTTGTTATGTGCTTTGGCCTCTGATCTCATAAAGAGTTCAGAGGAGTGTGTTAGTAAATAAATACATATATATTTTATATATATCCTGTGTGGTGTCCTTTCATTTGATATTCAAGGGGTCACGTATGGTAAAACAGCTGGCTTTACACGCCCTCAAGAGTCTTTTAGCCTAAGACTGTTCTGTCCACGCTACCACTAGGATAGCTTGGTCTATAAGGTTGACTTACAACCATCACCATAAGGGTTGTTTGGACAGGTGCAAGGTGCTCACTAGAATAGTGAACATCATATACCAGGCCAACTTCTCACAGGGAGAGCCTTGGTTAGATCTATTCGCCACCAAAGAGAACGCGCAATGTCATCAGTTCTGCGCATTGGAATTTCCAAGGCGGCACTCGCTCGGAGACACTTTTTGTAGCGAGCTGTGGTCTGTTGTACGCCTTTCCGCCTATACCACTTCTGCCCAGAGTGCTGAAGAAGATCAGGCGTGACCGGGCCCAACTTTTTCTTGCGACTCCGGACTGGGCACGAAGATACTGGTATCTCGAGCTACTCAGCATGTCAGTCGATCCCCCGATTCGTCTGCCTCTTCAAGAGGACCTTCTGTCGCAGCAGCAGGGGACGGTCCTCCACCCTAACCTGTCCAGTCTCCACCTCCATGCGTGTAGATTGAGCGCCGACAGTTGAGGCCATTTGACTTGCCTCCTGAAGTCAGCGATGTGATTCTGGCAGCCAGGCGTCCTTCCACAAAATCGGTATACGCCTGCAGGTGGAACAAATTTGTGGCCTGGTGCACAGCAAAGGCTTTGGATCCTCTCTCTGCCCCTCTTTCTGAGGTTCTCCTCTTTCTTCTTTCTCTTGCCCAGCAGGGCTCTGCTCTGGGCACTATCAAGGGCTACCTCTCTGCCATTTCCGCCTTTTTAAGGCTACCTGATCAGCCCTCTCTTCTCAAGTCCCCGGTTGTAAATAGGTTCTTGAAGGGCATCACTCATATGTTTCCTCCTGTTCCTTTCTTCCTCAGTGGGACTTGAACCTTGTTCTTACTTACTTGATGTGTGCTCCTTTCGAGACTGCTTTCCTGGTTGCCATCACCTCTGCCAGGAGAGTGAGTGAGCTCCAGGCTCTTTCTTCAAAACCTCCTTTCCTTTCTGTCCATCCAGACAAGGTTGTGTTGCCTACACGTCCCTCTTTCCTGCCAAAGGTAGTCACAGCCTTCCACATCGGGCAGTCCATCATCTTGCCCAACTTCTTTCCGCCTCCGCATCCCTCGAAAGAGGAAGAGAGGCTCCACCGTCTGGATCCAAAACGTGCGCTCTCCTTCTATCTTGATCGCGAACGCCAATTCCGGGTGGATGACCAACTCTTTGTTGGTTACGTGGGCGCTAAGAAGGGTCGGGCGGTGCACAAACGGACCATCTCTCGGTGGGTCGTGTTATGCATCAAGGCATGCTACTCTTTGGCTAAAAAGGAGCCTCCTGTTGGGCTGAGGGCCCATTCTACTCGGTCTACGGCGGCTACCACTGCCCTGGGTCGGGGAGTCCCCTTGCAGGACATCTGTCAGACAGCTACGTGGGCCTCGCTGCACACATTTGCTAGACACTACTACCTAGACAGTCCAGTCCGGAGAGATTTCTTCTTTTGCCGTTCTGTTCTCCAGGACTTTCTGGTGTGATCTTGGTTCGCAGACCCACCACTGGGGTTAGTATTGCTGGGGTATCTATTCTAAGGTAAGGAATCTAACTAACGTGTTTCTTTCAGATGAACAAGTTACTTACCTTTGGTAACGATATATCTGTAAGAAACATTAGATAGTTAGATTCCTTACCGCCCCACCCATCCTCCCCGTTCTGCGAATCGATATCTAGAGTTAAGGTCATCCCTTTCAGGGCCCTAGTTTCATGGCACCAGTGTCGGTTTTTATCATGGCTCTGCGTTTCTGGCGCAGAAAAGCTGTGTATAAGAACTGACGTCAGCGCGCGAAGGCGGCGTCTAAGTACTCCAACGAGGTCATCCTGACGCCGACGACGGACGCGGAGCCGCAGACGACGCCTACCGACGCGCAAGGGTACTGCTACGCAAAATGTTCCGGATCCAGTCTGATGCCTCGGGGTAATTCTAAGGTAAGGAATCTAACTAACTAATATTTCTTACAGATATATCGTTACCGAAAGTAAATAACTTGTTCGATAAGAAGCACTAAACAGGTAAAAGGATGGTAGATTTCTACCATCAGGCCAGTATATAAAATACATGACGGTAAAATGCAATAGAATGGTATCAAATGCGTACTCCTACGATGCTACCCTAACTAGTTGTACCCAAGTGTACCTAGCATGTATATAGGTATCTGAAAGAAACATGTTAGTTATAGATTCCTTACCTTAGAATTACCCCTAAGCGTCAGACTGGATCCGGAAAGTTTTTTCGGCAGCAGTACCTCTGCGTATCGGAAAGTGGCGTCGGTCGGCTCCGCGCCCGTCGTCGTGGTCGCTGGATGACGTTGCAGCAGCTACTTAGACGCCGCCTTCGCGCTCTGACGTCAGTTCTTTCTTTTTCCACGCCAGCCAGCACAGATCCAGGAAGAGCAGTACCTCAGTCATTTTTTTTTTTAAACTTTATTCGCAACTGCACTATATAAATAACAGTACATCATGAGTTCTTATTATATCGTACAGTTCTTTTCTCGGTTTCTCCCCAACCAAACATGTCGTTCCGTTGCTGTGACGTTCTATTACACATAACATCTGGTCATAAAGCATGAGTACATACAATCCTCTTAGTTCCAACATGCCATTCTTTTGGGGCACTGTCTTATGCATCAGTCTGTTATACATCATATTATTATCAGGTCCAGCAACCAACCACATATAGGATCACAACTCCCGATCCTCCCTCCCCCCTACCCCTGTCCCATACGTCTCCTACTCACAATAAGTCCTGTACAAGACACTCCCTACCAGTATTATCAACATAATTTGGCGTAGGATAAATGTACAGAAGCCACACCCATACATCCGCAGGCTTCAATGCTTTAACGCCTCACATCCCTACAAGCTACATATTCCTTGCCCATTCACAACCCATCTGCCTGTGTCGCTGTTATCTCCATCCCCTCCAATTCTAGCAGCATTACTTCACGGTCTTGCGCTATGGGATACTTCCTTTGTCCCTTTTCTTCTTCTCGTCTCAACACTATGCCCTCCGTTCTGCCCAATTTCACAAGCTCAGACTGCCATGTGGATATCCTGGGCGACCCAAGTGACTTCCATCGCATCGTTATAGCTCTAATGACTAGTAACAGGGCCAAGTCCAAGAACTTCAGTTTAGCTTTCTGTTTTTTAGGTCGTTTACGGGATCCTACCAGACAATATAGGGCCTCTACTGGGACCTGCAGTGAAGTCACTGTACTCAGCATCTGGCAAACCTCTTCCCAGTAACTGCGGAGCTGCGGGCACGCCCACACCATATGGAGAAAGCCAACTTTGTCCTTTTTGCAGCGCGGACAGCAGTGGGGGGAATCGGGGAACATTCGATGCAACCTCTGTGGAGTAAGGTACGCCCTATGAAGCACCATGGCCTGAATGAATTTAAATTTAGTGTTCCTGGACACTCTCCGTGGATGTTTAATTACCATTTGCCAATCCTTGTCCTACAGTACCCCTCCCGTGTCCTGTATCCATAAATCTCTGAGTGTAGTGAGAGGGATCGCTGCATTTTCCCTAATCCCTGCATATAACCACCTCACTAAGTGACCCCCTGTTCCCATAAAATAAAGCATGTGGACCAATTCATGGTTTGTAGGTTTAAGTCGCTGCGGGCCCATTTGTTTTTAATGTAGTGGGATACCACAGCGTGTAATAGATACAGCCTCTGGGGGCCCCCTGTGATCTGCAGAAAGGTGCCATGATCCAGTAGGGTATCATCCCCAAGGAATACGCCCACTTCTTCTACCCCTGTCTCTGCCCAGGGTTGCAATCTGCGCTGTGTGAGCCTATCCTGGGGCGTTGGGATACCTAGCAGGGGGATAATTTCCGCAAAGGGTATCATGTTGGACGTGTACGCCAGTGCCTTCCTCCAACAGATCAGTGCCGTGCTCTGGAGAGAATGGCAATTCAGGGGGATCCTGCTCCCGGGTAACAACAGTGAGTGCAATTTGCCCCGTGCTAATCGGTCAGCTGTGAAGTCAATTTCATGCAAGTTCCATTTTGGAAATGGCGATTCTGCCCATGACTGATAAGGGCAGGGCCGTTCAAAACCCTACACTGCGACGGAGTCCCGTGATTGCTCTCTTGACATTACCTTCCATCTGGTCTTCTGGTCGCCTATACACTTGAATGCCCAGGTATCTGAACGTTGTTTGGGTTACCGGAATCCGATACCCCCGAATCGGAGAGAGGAAGTGTGTGGTAGGTCTCTAAAATAAAATCCAGTGGACTTTTCTGGGTTAATTGCTAAACCAGACACCTTCTCATAGTGGCTAAAAAGTCTATCTATATTTGAAAGGTCAGCCTCTAGGTCCCGAAAGTATAATAGAATGTCGTCTGCGTATATAGAGATTAGGTGGTGCGTGCCACCTATCGAGATACCCATCCGCTCTTCTCGGGCCCGAAGAATCAGGGCCAGAGGCTCTAGAGCCAGCACAAACAGGAGCGGAGACAGAGGACAACCCTGCCGGGTGCCCCTGTAGATTGAGTAGCTATCAGAGGTGTATCGACCAGTGCGTGCGCGGGCCGATGGGTCCGTGTACAGTAATCTCACCCATATCAGGAGGGAGTCCGGGAAGCCTAAGCGTCTCAAGGTCTCAAACATATATGTCCAGGACAGGGAGTCGAGCGCCTGTTTCATATCCAGAGCGACACAGCCTGCCCGGGGGCTGTCCTGCGGGGTGGCAGTCATAAGGGCATGTAATCGCCGCATATTCTGGGATGTACTTCTTCCCGGGAGAAAATCACACTGATCTGGGTGGACCAAGGCAGAGAGATGGGGCTGTAATCGTAAGGCAATAGCCTTACTCAGGATCTTGTACTCCGTAGAGAGCATTGATAGGGGCCTATAGTTGGACAATTCAAGTGCATCCCTACCCGGTTTGGGTATAGATATGACTAGGGCCTGCATCGTTGAGGTAGGCAGTCTTCCCCCCTCATACGCCTCCTTATATACCTTCTCCAGAATGGGAACTAGGGTCTCAGAGTAGGTCTGATAAAATTCCACTGGTAGCCCATCCGTCCCCGGTGTCTTATTGCGGTTGAGTGACCGAATGGCAGCTCGGATTTCCTCTTGCGTCATGTAGCCTCCCACTTCTGTCTGGCCGCCGCAGACAGAGCTGGAAATGGCAGATCACTGAGAAAGTCCTCTATTCGATCCTGGTCCTCCAAGGGGAACGGGGCATACAGATCCCGTAGGTAGGCACAGAACGCCTGATTAATTTCAGACTGTGTGTGGACTATCCCACCCAAAACTGTCCCGAATCCGGGTAATCACCGGGGGATCCTGACGATCACGTACCAGGCAAGCCAGTAAGGCACCTGACCTATCAGCCTCAGCATGATTCCGACGCAGATATTCTTTATAATCAATGACTCTCAGTGTTTCCAGTACCTCTGCATGGGCAATATTCTCTGCCTGTAAAGCGCCCTGTTTTTGTGGGTCTATACTTGCCTCCCTCTCCAGTGTTTTAAGTCGGTTTTCCACATCGCATAGTCGCCTATGAGTTTCTTGTCGAGCCCCCACTAGCTGTCCAATGGCTGCGCCCCTCACTACCACCTTCATGGCGTCCCATACCACTAAGTTAGACGTTGCGGAGCCCCATTTTTCGAGGAAGTAATTTGTCAGAGCATCAGAAAGTGATGCACGAAAGGGACTGTCCTCCAGGAGAAGCGGACTAAGTCTCCAGGTGGGCACAGGGGAGGGTATCCTGCCCCATAGGAGGTCAAGTGTCAGTGGTCTATGGTCCGAGAAGGTTTTGGCTAAATATTCCATACCATCAATCTTCGTCATTAAGGAGCTGGAGCACAAAAATCGATCTATCCTTGTGTGCAAGTTATGCACAGGGGAATAATACGAATACTCCTTATGGGTCGGATGTAGCTCACGCCATGCATCTACTAGTCTCCAGCCCTCCGCCCAGGTCGTGAACACCTCAGCCAATTTTGTGACACCAGCCAATTTAGGGGGGGGGGTGCGACCTGTCTAGGTCCACATCTAAGATCATGTTCCAGTCACCTCCCAGTATCCAGGGAATATCAGCCCAATCAGATAACGCCCTGCTCATCTTCCCCAGATATGCCTCATGGTCGAAATTCGGAGCGTAGATACTGCCTATGACCAACAATGTTCCATCTAGCGTTCCTTTCACCATAATGTATCTCCCTTGCTCATCCACTCTCCTCTCTATCTCAACAAAGGGCGTCCCGTGTCGGACCCAGATGGTCGCCCCCCTGGAAAAGGCAGAATAGGTTGTGGAATATATAGTACCCCTCCATCGTTTCCTTAGTGTCTGCGCCTCTGCTGCCGTTAGGTGTGATTCCTGCATAAACGTGATCTGTGCGTGTTGCCTCAGTAAAAACGCATGGATTTTTCTTTTTCTGAATGGCCCCAAGCCCACGCACATTCCAGGTGGCAAATGTATAGGAACCATGTTTTTCAGCCATTCTCTCCTTCTATCCGATCTCGGAGTATTAGCAGGACATTCCTAGCCCCTATTGTGAGTGTAAACCTGGAGACCGCTGTATACCCTCCCATAAACTTAACTAACTTGGCGCAGCAGTGTAACAGTGCTGAGCCGAACAAGAAAATTATGAACATAATAAACAAAACACAATTGCATTCGCTAGTGGGGGGGTGGCCTAGCGCCGCTCTAGACATCTTAGCTACCCTACCGGTTGCCGCAGGCTCTACAGTGAACCAGCCCAGGGGCAGTAATTCCAGGAGTCCTTACTTCTTTAACGTCTGGAGGTCCTTAAAAAAAAAATAGGGGGGGGGTACATGAGCCAATCAGGGTGGAACCAACTAGGAGGCCCCGCATCCACACCCAGCCCCATACCACCAAGAGGGGAGCCCTCCCCATGGCCCCACTCTCCAGAAACAGATAAATACAGTTTCCCATCCCCCTTGGGATCCCCCTGCACGTTAAGGTTACAAGTAGAGTTTATTTTCACCAAAAGGATATCAAATGTCAGCAAGTGGTCCGTCCTATACAAACCGGACCCTGCATCTTCCTAGTTGTCCAACATATCATCCGCCGCTCTGGGTGTGACCGTGGGGAACAGGACCATACTGTGCTCCGAATCAGAGTGAACCGTACTGTCCTCTGTGTCCATGTTAATTTTCTCCTGATCCTCACGGAAGCTGCCCACCAGTTCCACCACATCCAACTGCTCCTCCCGCTGCTTCTCCCTTGACGGGCCACAGTTCCCGGGTCTCCTTCCCTTGGCAGGGGTGCCCCTACCAGTCTGATCCGGACTCCTCTCCGAGCCACCGTTGTGTGTGTCCTGGGTGGCTTCTTGGCTACCCTCAATGCCCACCACGTCCAGCAATTCCTCCGCATCTGCAGGGCTCTCGAAGAAATGCGTCTTCTTTTCATAAACAATCTTCAATCGGGCTGGGAACAACAGCGCATAAGTCAACTTGGCCTTTTTAAGTCTCTTCTTCACCTCCTGATATGAGGAACGTTGTTTTTGTACTAGGTTGGTGTAATCCGGATAAAGAGACACGCGACAGTTCTCGTATTGTATTAGAGGTTTCTCTCTCGCTCTTTGAAGGAGGGCGTCCCTGTCCCGATAGTTTAACAGCCGGACGATCAGAGGGCGAGGCGGACGGCCAGGTCTAGGCCTCCCAGTGGGGATGCGGTGTGCTCGTGCCACACAAAAATGCGAGGACAGACCCTCCGCAGCTACATGATCTCGGAACCACTGTTCCATGAAGTCTGCGGCATGTACCCCTTCACAGCGCTCCGGAAGGCAATTGACGCGGATATTATTGCGCCGATTGCGCCCTTCCGCGTCCTCTGCGCGGTCCATTAGTAATGTTACCTGCTGTTGCAGCCGCTGAATAGACTTTGTGTGGTCCGCCACCGTCGGGGTGAGGTCAGTTATCGCAGGACCATGATCTTTGACCTTATCTGCCAATTTACTGTGGTCAGCCTTCAACAGTGACAGGTTGGTAGTGAGGGTCCCCAGTTGCCGCTCCATTGCCGTCCTAGAGTCTCTAATCTCTTGCAATATCAAATCCAGCTTATCCAAGTGTTCCCCTCGGCATTGGTCATCCCACCCAGTCCGGATAGGGTCCCACCGGCCTCTGCGGCCGGGGCATGTTGCGCCGCAGCCGGGTCGTCCCGGTTATCTTGTGTCCTCATCCCCTTGCGGACCATGACCAAATAGTCCAGCAACCGACCGGCCCCCTGCGGTCTCCGATAGTTACCCCTTGTCGGCCCCCTCACTCTCACACGCTGCGTCCCTTCTTCTCCAGGGCCCCACAGCCGCGGTCTCCAGTCCAGGACTCACCCTCCAGTGTCCTCGTCATCAGCCAGTAGCAGATTAGGGGAAGGCCTCTCCCCGTGGTGTGATCTATCCCCACCACAGCTCTGGTCCCTCTGCTCCTATCCTCTCTGGCCTCCACCGCACTTCGTCCCGGTCGTCACCCAAGATCAGCTGGGGGGGCAAAAGGAGAAGGAAATCCAGAGGAGAGGGCGAGGGCAAGCGGGGGGGGCAAAGAGGCAAGCAACCCCCCCCGTCCAGTGCGTTCTGTCTCCTCACCAACTGACCTCAGGTGTGGGTCCGCCCGTAGCCCAGCGCCCTCCGCGGTAGCCCCACACCTCTCCGCTCTCTCCTCAGTCCTCCAACAGCACTGCCAGTCCTAGCCACCAGCCGGCCCAGTGCAATTAGCTGCTCGATATCTCCCTTCGTCCCCCAGGGCAAACTGGTCAGCGCCAACGCTCCTCTCCGTCACCACCGCCTCGTACGTCCTGGGGCCTCGCCATCCATGGCAACAGCTGTCCGACACTCAGGGCTCACCCCTACAGCCGCGAGATCCGAGACCGGGCACCTCGATTTTTGTTTGCCCGGGCGGGGTCGGGCTCCTCCCGTACTCTAGTCCCCGGCTGCTGCTGTAGACCTAGGTGATATCTCCGCTGACCGCGGCGGCTTTTGACGCCACACACAGGTTCCCAGGAGGTACCCACGGTAGAATCCGTAACTCGACTGGCAAAATCGAACCTCCAGACGGTCTCAATCAGGAGGTTACCCCTGGGCAGCACCGGAGCTCGGGATTCAGCCGACCACCATCTTGGCTGGCTAGCCACGCCCCCCACCTCAGTCATTTTTTGACTAAGTTTTTTCTTAACTTTTGTTGACTTCTTGTTTGAAGTTTCCGACTCCGAACAGGTGCACGAGGGATGCCCTGTTTCAAGGACTGTGGTTCCTGTAACCGACTGATGTCGGTGACAGGTCCGCACCGCGTGTGCCTCTTTACCCTGGAGCGCGTCCACGACTCCAAGTCATGCTCCAACTGTTGGTCGATGGCGCTGAAGGCTTTGCGGGAGCGGTCCCGAAAGCTGCTTGAATGCCAACAGTCTGCTCAGCGCCGTTAGAGGTCCTGGTCGAGACGGAGCTCGAGGGACCGGTCACGGAGCCATCACCAATCTGGTTCAAAATCATCGAAGTCTTTGCACTCGGGGTCGGGTAAGTCGATGCATAAAAAGAAGTCGAAGAAGCATTGTCACTCTTCGACTTCTCGTCGGTCGGCCGATCCAACGAGGCACACAGGTGTGGTGCCACTCCCACGACTCCGCACGCGGAGCCTGAAGGGTCGACTCTGAGCTTCCCTCCCTTTCCGGTTGCCAGAGCGACCCCCACCCAGCTTTGTACGCACTACGAGGCGATGCATGCCATCTTTGGACAGTCCAACCAGGCCGGCGCGCCTTCGGGTCCGTGGACTCTGTAGAGGGGCCTAAGTCTTCGCTGCCGGCAGCTTCGACCCAGGGTGCCGCAGGCCCCCCTTGGATCAAGCACTGGATCCGGATCGGTGCTGGTTGACCTCGTTACACCTCCACTGGTGCCGCTCCTTATGGCACCACTTTCGCGTTCGGCGCCAGTCGGCTCCCCATCCGGTGTCGACCCCGGCTTCTATCCCAACATGGACATGGATCCGAGCCGGCGTCGTCCGAAGCCGGATCCGGCACCGGGTGGGCTTTTCATGCCCCTATTCTCTCCTGGGGTCCCTTCTCAGCAATAGTGGATGAGGAGGAGGACTGGGAGGAGTTAGAGGACCCTTTAGCTGACCAGGACTGGAGAGAGGAACTGGGGGATGCCAGTGGTCTAGACACCTCTCCTGACCTTGACATGTTGTCTCATCCTACTGTGGCTACGGGGGAGGGAGCGTCCTAGGCAGTGGTGTTGCGTAGGGTGGCTGAGGCATTCAACCTCGAGCTTCCTACGGTGGCGGTCAGGACTAAACTCCTGACAGGTGCTTCAACCGGCTGCCAGCTCTTCGGAGCCCCTGCTGCTGCTTAATGAGGCTGTCACAGACGTCCTTTTGGGCACGTGGTCCAGGCCCAACACAGGGGTTCCCTTGGACAGGATGATTGCCTGACGCCACCACCCGGCTCTGGGTGACCCCACTTTGCTCTCCCAACACCCCACCCCTCAGAGCTTGGTAGTTCAAGCTTCCACCTCCAAAAGCGCCTTCACTACCGCTCTACCAGAAAGGGAATCCAAGAAGCTGGACCACCTTGGCAAGAACATTTTCTCTTCCGCCAGCTTAGGACTGCGGTCCGTAAACCGCATGTCTCTTGGGCCGTTATTCGCACTCAGTGTGGGATACGGTGGCAAAAGTGCTGCCTCAGTGTCTGGAGGAGGCCCGGGCAGTTCTTTCCCTGGCTGTTGTCGCCGGGAGAGATGCAGCAAAGTTTACAATCCGTTGTGTACCACCGACTCTCTGGGCACGACCATTTCAACATCAGTAGCGCTTCGTTGCTACGCCTGGATGAGGTCCACTAGTTTTTCAGGGGATGTCCAGAACCCCTTGATGGACATGCCCTGTGATGGCTGTCGCTTTTTTGGAGACAAAGCAGGCAACGCCCTAGTGCGCTTCAAGGACTCACGGGCTACGGCCATGTCCTTGGGCCTCTCCACCCGTCCGGTGCAGTCTGCTTTTTGCCGCTTACGTGGCTACGGAAGGGGTGCCCCGCTACGTCCCACCCAGGGCCACAGGACGCAGCAAGTTACCCAACCGTCGTGTGGCCGGGGACGTGGATACAACCAGCAAGGTTCCGGGGCCCAGCCGGCGGGCCAGTCCCCTAACCCCTCCTCTGCAGCAGCCTCAAAACCCTCCTAGTCTGAGTTTTCAGGCCCATTAAACGCCAGTGGGCGGCAGGATTCACCATCACTGGCGCACCATCACGTCGGACAGGTGAGTTTTGCAGATAGTCCGAAGGGGCTACTCCCTCCCCGTCAAGACTACCCCTCCAGCCATGCCACCACAATACCACCACATGTCGGAGGACCATCTGGCTCTTCTCCAGCAGGAAGTTACGGCTCTCTTGGCCAAGGGAGCCATTGAGCGCGTTCCTGTCCCAGAAGTAGGTTGTGGTTGTTATTTCCACTACTTTCTGGTTCCCAGGAAGGACAAGGGCATGCGTCCTATCTTGGACCTTAGGGACGTCAATCGCTTTCTCCGGAAGGAGAAGTTCAAGATGTTGACGCTTGCGCAGGTCTTGTCTGTCCTCGACCCGCAAAACTGGATGGTAGCGTTGCACTTGCAGAACGTTTATTTTTAAATCCCCATCCAGCCGGCCCACCGGCGTTACCTACGCTTCACGGTAGGCCATGAGCGCTTTCAGTTTACCGTGCTCCCCTTTGGCCTTACCAGCGCCCCTCGGCTGTTCACAAAAGCGTTGGCGGTGGTAGCAGCTCATCTTCTACCACCGCCTAGTCTTCCCCTATCTCGACAACTGTCTGTTGAAGGCGGGCTCACCCTAGGCAGTCGTCTCCCACCTCCAGACTACAGCCGACCTCTTGCATTTGCTGGGGGTCTCCATCAGTGTGCAGAAGTCGCACCTGATCCCCTCTCAGAAGGTCCTCTTCTTTGGAGCGGTTCTGGACACAACGCGATTTCGGGTCTATCCTCCCGAACAGCGAGTCCGGGATATTCGGGCTAAGATTCCAATCTTTCAGTCTCTATCCCGGGTTTCGGTTAGAATGACCCTGAGGCTGCTGGGCCTCTTGGCCTCCTGCATCCCGCTGATCGATCATGCCAGGTGGCATATGCAGGCTCTGCAGTGGGACCTGAAGTTCCAGAGGGCGCAGCATCAGGGGAATCTGTAAGATTGTGTTCAGATCTCGGAAGGCATTGCACGACAACTGCAATGGTGGCTCACAAACCAGGATTGCCATACCTTCTGGGATGGGGTAGCCACATGGGATAGGCGGAGATCAGAGGCCTCTGGTCTCCGGCGAGGTCCGGGCTTCACATCAACCTTCTGGAGCTCCGGGCGATTCATCTTACACTGAAGGCATTCCTTCCCTCTGTACGAGAAAGAGTAGTGCAGGTGTTCACGGACCCTATGTCAGGAGGCCCTCCGCCTCTGGACATGGCTGCTACATCAGGGCATATCCTTGGTGGTTCAACACCTGGCCGGTTCTCTGAACACCAGGGCGGACGAACTCAGCCGCAGGTGCATGATGGATCACGAATGGCATCTTCACTCGAAGGTGCTGCAAGGTCTCTTTGAACAGTGGGGAGAGCCTTGGTTAGATCTATTCGCCATCGAAGAGAACACACAATTTCAGCAATTCTGCGTGGTGGAATTTACAAGGCGGCACTCGCTCGGCGACGCTTTTCGACGCAAGTGGAGTGGCGGTCTATTGTACTCCTTTCCGCCTATACCAATTCTGCCCAAAGTGCTGAAGAAGATCTGGCGCAACCAGGCCCAAGTCATTCTTGTCGCTCTGGATTGGGCACGAAGAGTCTGGTATCCTGAGCTGCTCAACATGGCCATCGGTCCTCCGCTCAGACTGCCTCTTCGGGAGGATCTTCGGTCGCAGCAGCAGGGGACGATTCTCCACCTGAACCTGTTGAGTTCCCACCTCCTTGCGTGGAGATTGAGCGGCGGCAATTGACGTCTTTCGACCTGCCTCCTGAAGTCTGTGATGTAATCTTTGCAGCCAGGCATCCCTCCACTAAGATGGTATAAGCCTGTAGGTGGAACAGATTTGTGGCATGGTGCACAGCAAAGGCAGTGGATCCCCTCTCTGCCCCGCTTTCTGACGTTCTCTTGTTTCTTCTCTCTTCAGCCCAGCAGGGCTCTGCTCTGGGCACTATGTTTATGTTTAGATGCTTGTATAGCGCTCAAATGCCGTGACGTCTTGGCGCTGGGGGTGTGAACAGGAAATGGTACACTATGGTTGGTAGAGGCCTATGCAGATGTACACAGCAAGGTTTTCAAGCTCTTCCTAAAAAGCTGTAGGTTCGGTTGGAGCTTCATAGATAGTGGTAGTTTGTTCCAGAGCTTTGCTGCACATTGTGATAGTGCCCTGCCTCCCCATATTACGCGTCAGGTCTTTGCAATCTCAATGATGCCCAGGCTGGCAGATCTAAGAGCACGTGGAGGGATGTATGGTGGAAACAGTTTTTGAATGTCTTCAGCACCGACACCATATATTGCCTTGTGCACAAGGCTGAGGGACTTGAATTCTACACGCTGTTTAATCGGAAGCCAGTGGAGAGATTTAATTCTGGCAGAGGTTGTCTGTCCCCTGGGTGAGTCCAGGAGTAGTTTCGCTATGGCATTTTGTAGAGACTGCGGTTTTTTCAGTTGGAATTTGTGAATGCCCAAAAATAGGGCATTACAATAGCCCATCTTAGATAGAAAAAGTGCTGCCATCACTGTCTTTTGCAGCTCTAGAAGGATGTATGGGAACATTTTTCTCAGAGTTTTTAATAGGAGAAAGCAGGATGAAGTGAAATTGTTTACCTGGGCGCCAAAGTTCAGTTTATCATCAAAGATTATCCCTAAATTCCTGGCCTTGTTCACCTGGCTGGGGCATTCTCCAGCCTCAGCTGGCCACCGGGACCTGTTCCACAGGGGTTGGTATTGCTAGGGTATCTATTCTAAGTTAAGGAATCTATAACTAACGTGTTTCTTTCAGATGCACATGTTACTTACCTTTGGTAATGATATATCTGTAAGAAACATTAGTTAGTTATAGATTCCTTACCGCCCCACCCATCCTCCCCGTTCTGCTAACTGATTTCTAGGGTTAAGGACATCCTTTCAGGTCCCTAGTTGTGTGCACCAGTGGTCAGTGTCTTTCATGTCTCTGCGTTTCTGGCACGGAAAGTCGTGTACAGAACTGACATCAACGCGCGAGGGTGGCGTCTAAGTAGCTGCCGCAACGTCATCCTGGTAACCACGATGACACCGACTACGGACGCAGAGCCGACCGACACCACCTTCCGACGCGCAGAGGTACTGCTGACGAAAAAACTTTCCGGATCCAGTCTGACGCCTGGGGGTAATTCTAAGGTAAAGAATCTATAACTAACTAATGTTTCTTACAGATATATTGTTACTGAAGGTAAGTAACTTGTGTGTTAAGCCAAAATTTCTCTAGGCTAAAGTCAACGCCACTACATGAAGTGAGAGACTATGGAATCTCGTCTTGCTCTTGTTGTGTAGCATTTTAGGACCCTAGTGTAATTTTCCCGATTCATGCCCTTAAATAGGTATCATTCACCATATCCTTATATAGGCATAGAAATCATAATCATATTAAGACATAGCTCATGTAGTCCAAATACGGCATGGCTACTTCCACTAGTTCCGAAAATCTACAACGATTTCTTGGAAAAACCCACCTTCAGCAGTCAGGAACCTCCCCTTGCTTGAGTATTGATTTATCCAAGAACTCAAGGAATTTTCAAAGAACTGAGACTCTTTGATGACGTTATTATGTCCAACCTTACGTCAAACTCGGCACCTTTAAGGTATAAATATGCCCACACTTGTCCAAGCAAACACACGGTGGTTTGGAGCAGTTCGACTATCTACTTGCCCGACGCAGCTCGCTACACCAAGTGCCGAAGGAAGCCTACCCTCCAGCAGACGCACTGAGAGAGACGCTGTCTTTTCTCCTGCCAAGAAATCCAGCTCCAGTGTTTCCAAGCTACCCTTGCTGGTTGTTGGGAAATCGAGTCCTGAGAGAGAGATACCAGAACTCCTTCATTCTAAACCAAGGTACGGAGCTGATTAGACCCTAAGAGAAATCTTGGATAGATTCTTGGCAAAAGAATACTAAACCTATGCTACACCACCCTTACTTCTTCCCTCGTACTAGACCTAGGTTAGGTACACCGGGGTAGGCGTATTTTAGAAGCACCAGTTGAGTACTTTTAGTATTTATGTATTTATATATGTTACTTTATATGGCTTAGAAACTATATCATGCTTTTACAGTATTATTTTATAATACTATTCTTACTGTACGCATTGTACTTTGTAACCAGTATTACGATTGTAGCAGTTCATTTCTTCTGCATGAGAAAGAAGACTGTTCAATAAATACTTTTATTGAAAACGCCTGTCTTTCTATTTCTCTGCACCTCCGGTGAAACGAAGCATGCACGATTGACTGAGTGAAATAACTATCTATTGTTTCCGCGACTCTAGACATATAGTTCTTATTCTTGGGAAATAAAGTTGTCATGTTTATCCGGTTGTCAGAAACTAATCCCTTCTTGTTTATTCAAGAAAGTTTCTAGTGGCCTCTGAGCTAGCTGGCACTCACAATTAAGTCTAATATGTTCGATAGAGACGTAGTTGACCTCAGTCCTACGTCTAATCTATAGGAGATATTATTCCAATGCGCAGAGCCTATTGGGAATATAGGCACTACACGACATGGCGCCCAACGTTTGGTAAGGCACTAATTTAACGCTAGATACTAGAGTAACTCAGTCGTGCTTTTCACACAGACCCCTTTTTCCCGTTAAAACACCAATAGACGTCTGGAATGGGTAAAAGGATATAATATCCGCCATAACTGTGTAGGACGAAAATCCTATGCATTAGTTTTTGGTTTGTTCAACGTTGAAGGATACAGTGTGTAGGAGAGTAGGGTCTGCTTTCCTATGGTCACCCCACTTTTTGCTTTTTGCTTCACTGGTTTTAGACTTAGATGTGGCTGTGGGCCTGCTAATCAGATCCACAGCCCTGCTGTTCTCTCTCTAAATTCACACCATGTACCACACCAATTGGGATTTGGGTCACTCTTGTGAGTCCCTGTACAGTGTACTATAGGTACCCAGGGCATAGGTGCACCCAAGGCCTACCAGGGGCTGCAGCATATCTTTTGCCACCCCTGGCTGGCCATCCAAACTGACACAACTGTCTGATCACTCAGCTGGGGCAAGGTCGTGTAATCACCCCTTGCTTAGACATAGTATTCCTATATCTAACATTATATATAGACACATATGCACCTATAAGTCACTCCTATGGCAGGCCTTAACAATCCTGAAGGCAGAGTGCTTGGTTTTATGTGAGATGGTGCTCTAGCATGAGCTGAGCCTGTCTGCAGCTTTCGGAACCATGTCCTTATAGCTGTTCTATGATATAGCCATACCATATATGCTTAAGTGCATTGTGAACCTCGCGGTTAAATGCTGACTTTGGTTTGGCTTTATCAAAACATGTCGTGTAAGGTGTTATACGCTTTGGAATACTTACCCCTCACCAGTTCTGGCGACGGGGGTAGCATTCCACCCTTCTAGAGGGGGAAGACATGTTGTTCCCACTAATCCCGGTTAAAGTTAACCAGAGCCTCAGCATCACAAAATGGATGCTGCTGCCACAGCCACAAGTCTGACCTCCTGCTGCTGGGAGTCCTTCCAGCGAGGGAGGCTTGGACAATTGGTTTCCTGTCTTGGGAGGTGCTAGCACCACCCCAGACAGGCCATAGTGTATTGGGACATGGAGGGCTGAATGAAATGAGACACTGCCTGGGGCACACAAGGTGTCCCATGCATATTCCAGTTCAAACCGGTGCTGGGCACTCTAGCCCCAGCTCTGGTGCGAAACTGGACAAAGGGAAAGGGGTGTAACCACCCCCTTCCTGGGTCCCACCCATAGGAGGGACCTAGCCGGTAATCCAGCCTTTAAATCTGGTATATAGGTAGGAGCTGAGTCCCAAGATTTTAGATTTATCCTGACTGAAACTCTGATACGAAACTCTGGACCTTCGACGATCTACTTTGCAAGAAGACGACTGAAGAATCTCCCTTGTGGTCAAGGAGTGACCACCCTGCACAAGCAGGCACCATCAAGCGATCAACGGTTTGCTTTGTCGACGCTCCTGCCGGAGCCCGAGCACAGAGCCTGACAGACATCGAACAGCCCGATCCACAGTCACAGCAGAGCTGAGACCCGTGGAGGCGACGAGAGACGTGGGACCGGCCATCTTGGAAAGCCAGCGAATTGCTTTCCGTGCAACTTCTGAGGCACCCTCGAAGTTGTGCATTGGGGATTGAGAAACCCCAGCCCCGAGCACCAACTGCACCGAAGATCAGCCCTCCACACTCCACGAGTTCTGCGTGGGGCCCTTCTGCATTTTTCTGCTCGACGTGTCTGTCCAGTCACTTGCCCGTTGGCTAGTGGCCTCTGTGAGAAGTTGGCCTGGTATATGATGTTTACTATTCTAGTGAACACCTTGCACCAGTCCAAACAACCCTTATGGTGATGGTTGTAAGTCAACCTTATAGACCAGCTATCCTAGTGGTAGCGTGGACAGAACAGTCTTAGGCTAAAAGGCTCTTGAGGGCGTGTAAAGCCAGCTGTTTTACCATATGTAACCCCTTGAATATCAAATAAAAGAACACCACACAGGATATATATATAACATATATATGTATTTATTTACTAACACACTCCTCTGAACTCTTTATGAGATCAGAGGCCAAAGCACATAACAAGTTACTGTCGTGTTTCGGCACTTGCCGTTCCCTTGGGGGCCGCTAAACACATGCAGGAGACCGGGATACTCACTTCCGGCGGAAGTTGGGTCTCGGTCTAGTCTTTGCTGTACTGCCCATGACGAAGCACTTCCGGGGGAGAACGCATATCACCGCGTTTCCCCGCCGGGTCTGCGCTTCGGATTCGAGTTGAATCCTCGGACGCCAGACCCGGCTTGCAGTGCCTAGAGTATTGCAGCTTAGCGCAGGAGCGCTAGTCTTGTTGTTTTCTTTGTTTCCTCAGCCGCGCTGGAGCGCTGTTAACCTTCATTGCCAATCTTCCGCGCGGAGAGCGCTGTTTTTCCTTGGACACTCTGCCGCGCTGGAGCGCTAGTGTTTACCCTCGCAGCAGCCGCATTGGAGCGCTGTTGTTTTGTTTTCAAGTTTACCTTCCTATTTCGGCGATGGGGCGCATTCCAGTACTTTCACCATTTTTGCTCTCTAACATTCAATCGCGCAGGAGCGATGTTCTGTTTTTTCCTTTATGCCTGAGAGGAACACCACTTTGTGTTTTCCTATTAACTTAGTGGTACTGCGCAGGAGCGCTATATTTTGAGACTTTGTCCTTAACGAGCAGGAGCGCTATTCTTTGGTTACCTGACCTTGGAGCATCCATGAATTCCTGGGTACGGCGGTCTGCACTACGATGGTGAGTCCGGGGGTGAACAGGCTTGCTGTATGTGTTTAGATGTCTGCAAGGGCAATGGGAGGGGTGGTCTTTCCCTGATGTAGTCTTCTTTATCTTCCAGTTGGCGCCAAGACCCTTCCCAAGCTCCACACAGGCCGGGCCGTTTTGTTCCTTTCTGGCTTCCTTCCCTGATCCCATCTCATCCATACCGGGTATTACAGTCCGTGTGGGTTGGGTGGGTACAGGGGCGGTAGCTCCTGTCATCTCTACGGCAAACTCCTGTCGTCTCTGCGGAATCGCTACACAAGCAGAGGTAAGACTTGTGGGGCTCTGATAGTTACTTAATCAGAATACTTTAAGTTGCACAATTTACAGTTAGGCCCTAGGGGCGAAACAAACCATATATTAAGAAAGTGGTATAAGTACCACGTCACGAGAAAAGGAAAGGCCTACGGCCTAGGGAATCGCTGGGGCTACACTATCTGAACCTTAGTTTAGAAGTGAGAGGCCCACAGGCGGTGCGTGCAGAGTCTTTACTCACACGCGAGAGTCAATGTTAAGTCAATGGGAACTTAGAAGTTAGATAAAGAAGGATTTAGGACACTTCCGGTTTAGCTAGAAGGAAACAACTAAAAACTGAGTGTAGGAAGGTGGATACCTGACTATGGTTACCCCAGATTTTTTGCCTTGTGTTTAGCCGGTTTTCGACTTAGTTGGCCTGGGATCCTGCTAATCAGGGCCCCAGGCTATCTGCTCTCTCTTTAAAATGTACTCCATGTACCCTAGATGCATAACTAAATTGGTACTGGACACCTTATCAGCCCCTGTACAGTGTACTATAGGTACCCAGGGCATAGGTGCATCCAAGGCCCATGATATTCCTTTAGCAGGACACCTAGGCCAGAACAAGACTTGGGACAGGCTTGTCCCTCACTTTCACTGGCCTCACATGTCAGAGGATACTAAGGAGTTGTGTCGCTCCTGTGACACCTGCCAAGCCAGTGGCAAGTCAGGTGGTACCACAAAGGCCCCCTTCATACCACTACCTGTGGTGGGGGTGCCCTTTGAGAGAGTTGGGATAGACATTGTTGGACCAATGGATCCCCCAACAGCATCTGGGGGCACAGATTTATCCTGATGGTAGTGGATCATGCCACAAGGTACCCAGAGGCAATTCCCCTGAGGACCACAACAGCTCCTGTTGTGGCAAGGGCCCTACTTGGAGTTTTCTCCAGAGTGGGCTTTCCAAAGGAGGTCCTTTCAGACAGAGGTACCAACTTCATGTCTGGATACTTAAAAGCAATGTGGAAAGAGTGTGGAGTAAACTATAAGTTTACCACACCCTACCATCCACAGTGCAACAATGGGCTTGTTGAAAGGTTCAACAAGACCCTAAAGGGAATAATAAAAGGGTTACCTGAAAAGCTTAGGCGAAGATGGGACATCCTTTTACCCTGCCTGCTCTTTGCTTACAGAGAGGTCCCACAGAAGGGGGTTGGCTACAGCCCTTTTGAACTTATGTTTGGCCACCCTGTGAGGGGTCCATTGTGTCTTGTGAAGGAAGGATGGGAGTTACCTCTCAAAAAGCCTGAGCTTGATATTGTGGACTATGTACTTGGTCTCCACTCCAGGATGGCTGAGTACATGGAGAGAGCAACCAAAAACCTGGAGGCCAGCCAAGAATTACAGAAAGCTTGGCATGACCAAAAGGCTGTTCTGACTGAGTTCCAACCAGGGCAGAAGGTGTGGGTGTTGGAGCCAGTGGCCCCAGCAGCCCTGCAAGACAAATGGTCTGGACCCCACACCATACTTGAGAAAAAGGGAGAGGTCACCTACTTGGTGGACCTTGGCACCCCTAGGAGCCCCCACATGGTGCTCCATGTAAACAGATTGAAGGCATATGTGGACAGGGCAGACATGGGCTTGCTCATGGCAACAGATGGGGAACAGGAGGAAGAGAGTGACCCTCTCCCAGACTTGTTATCCCAAAACCCTGATGATGGTTCAGTGGATGGAGTAGCCTTGGCAGGCAGCCTCTCTGACCAGCAGCAATGGGACTGCAGACAAGTGTTGCAGGCTCATAGACATATGTTTTCTCTTACACCCAGTCAAACTAACGGGTGCACCCATGAGGTGGACACTGGTGACAGTCTGCCTGTGAAGAATAAAATCGACAGGCAACCTGACCATGTCAGGGATTGTATAAAGGCTGAGGTGCAGAAAATGCTTGAACTTGGAGTTATTGAGCCATCAGAGAGCCCCTGGGCCAGCCCAGTAGTCCTTGTGCCAAAACCTCATACCAAAGATGGAAAGAGAGAAATGAGATTTTGTGTGGACTATAGAGGTCTCAATGCTGTCACTAGGACAGATGCTCATCCTATTCCAAGGGCAGATGAGCTCATAGATAAGTTGGCTTCTGCCAAATTTCTGAGCACATTTGATCTTACAGCTGGCTATTGGCAAATCAGGTCAGCTGAGGAGTCCAAGGCCAAAACAGCATTCTCAACCCCCAGTGGACATTATCAGTTTGTGGTAATGCCCTTTGGTTTGAAGAATGCACCTGCCACTTACCAAAGGTTGGTGAATCAAGTCCGTGCTGGGTTGGATGACTTTTGTGCAGCATATCTAGATGATATGGCTGTCTTCAGCTCCACCTGGGAGGATCACCTGATCCACCTGAAGAAAGTTCTGGAGGCCCTTCAAAAGGCAGGTCTGACTATCAAGGCTACCAAGTGCCAGATAGGGCAGAGCAAGGTTGTGTACCTGTGCCACCTAGAAGGTGGGGGTCAGGTTCAACATTTGGAGAGCAAGATACAGGCCATACAGGTCTGGGCTCCTCCAACTACCCAGACACAAGTCAGAGCGTTCTTGGGCCTGATTGGGTATTACAGGAAATTTGTGAAGAACTATGGGTCCATTGTGACACCATTGAATGATCTGACATCCAAGAAGATGCCTAAAAAGGTTCAGTGGACAGTTAGCTGTCAAAAGGCATTTGATGACCTGAAGAAGGCCATGTGCACTGCACCTATCCTGAAGAGTCCTGACTACTCCAAAGAGTTCATTGTCCAAACAGATGCTTCTGAGTTGGGGGTGGGAGCTGTGCTTTCACAACTTAATGTGGATGGTCAAGACCAGCCCATTGCTTTTATTAGCAGAAGGCTGACCCCTAGAGCGAAACGTTGGTCAGCCATTGAGAGGGAGGCCTTTGCTGTGGTTTGGGCCCTGAAGAAGTTGAGACCATACTTGTTTGGCACTCACTTCAAGATTCAGACAGACCATAAGCCCCTCTTGTGGCTTAATCAGATGAAGGGTGAAAATCCCAAACTGCTCAGGTGGTCCATTTCCCTACAGGGGATGGACTTTACAGTGGAGCACAGACCAGGGACTGACCATGGCAATGCAAATGGTCTCTCCAGGTATTTCCACTTAGAACATGAAAACTTATCTGGTCATGGTTAAGTTTAATGTCCCTGCGTTTGGGGGGTTGGGGGCGGGTTATGTAGGAGAGAAGGGTCTGCTTTCCTATGGTCACCCCAATTTCTGCTTTTTGCTTCACTGGCTTTCGACTTAATGTGGCTGTGGGCCTGATAATCAGACCCACAGCCTGCTGTTCTCCCTCTAAATTAATATCCATGTACTATAGGTACATCACCAATTTGGTACTCGACACCTTATCAGCCCCTGTACAGTGCACTATAGGCGCCCAGGGCATAGGTGCATCCAAGGCCTACCAGGGGCTGCAGCATATCTTTTGCCACCCCTGGCTGGCCATTTAAACAGACACAACTGGCTGATCACTCAGCTGGGGCAAGGTCGTGTAATCACTCCTTGCTTAGATATAGTATACCTATGTCTAAACCTATATCTGGACACATATGCACATATAAGTCACTCCTATGGCAGGCCTTAACAATCCTGGAGGCAGAGTGCTTGGTTTTATGTGAGATGGTGCTCTAGCATGAGCTGAGCCTGTCTGCAGCTTTCGGAACCATTTCCTTACTCCTGTTCCAGGGTATTGCCATACCATATACTCTTAAGTGCATTATAATCCTCGCGGTTATTGCTAACTTTGGTTCGGCTTTATCAAAACATGTCGTGTAAGGTGTCATACACTTTGGAATACTACCCCCTCGCCAGTTCTGGCGACGGGGGTAGCATTCCACCCTTCTAGAGGGAAAACCCATGTTACTTTACTTAAACGCGGTTAATTCTAACCAGAGCCTCAGCATCACAAAATGGATGCTGCTGCCCCGACACAAGTCTGGCCTCCTGCTGCTGACTGAAACCTGGCAGGGGAGGCTTGGACAAAGAGTTTCCTGTCACAGGGAGGTGTACACCACCCCAGACAGGAGATAGTGGATTGGAGCAGGGAGGGTTGAAAGAAACTAGACACTGCCTGGGGCACACAAGGTGTCCCATGCAAAATCCAGTCAAACCGGTTCTGGGGCACTCCAGCCCCAGCTCTGGCGCTAAACTGGACAAAGGGAAAGGGGTGTAACCACCCCCTTCCTGGGTCCCACCCATAGGAGGGACCTAGCAGGTAATCCAGCCCCTTGATTTGGAATAAAGGTAGGAGCTGTGCCCATGAGCAGTAGATTTATCCTGACTGAAACTTTGATACAGAACTCTGACCAGCTTCCCTCGACTTCTAACAACCCGATCCACAGTCCCAGCGAATCTGAGACCCGTGGAGGCGACGTGAAGCGTGGAGCCGGCCATCTTGGAAAAACTACGAAGTGCTGACCGTGCAGCTCCCGAGGCACCCTCGAAGCTGTGCATTGGGGTTTGAGAAGCCCCAGCCCCGAGCAGCTTTTGCACTGAAGATCTCCCCTCCACACTCACCGAGTGCTGCGTGGGGCCCTTTTGCATTTTTCTGCTTGACGCGTTGGTCCGGTCACTTGACCGTTGGCTAGTGGCCTCAGTACCGACGAATCCTTGAATTTACACTGCTAGTCTGGTTGCTCCAGACTGGCCCTCGCTCCCCTAAAAAGGAGCAATCTATCTGACCTTGCTGGTCCGAACAAGAAGCGATCTTCCAATCCTGCGTGGGTTGCACTTGCCATGGCTTGTTAACTCCGATCCGGAAGCCGACACCGCCGACAGCGAGAGCCTTCGTGGGACAGCTCGTGATTCACTCCAGGTCATCCTCGGTGCCCCAGAGTCCACGTGGCAGCGGAGACAAGCTTCTCGACAACCACCTGATTGCGCCCGACATCGCCTGGTTCCTTCCTGGTCACTGGCTAGTGACCCAGACTCTGTCCCCTCTGCTTTCAGGTACTCTACATCTTCGATCCACCCTTGGATCCAACCGGACTCTTCTCTCCTGGCCGCCTGCAGCATCTTCATCTCCAGGCTCCATAGAACTCCACGACGAAACCCGACACACTTTGGCACCTATGCACCCGCTTCCTGTGGGTGAGGTAACGCATGAACGCCGGTGCTCCTGTAGTGGTTTACACCTCTAGTGTCCTAGTTTTAAGTGGCTAAGTTCTAGTCCAGTCGGAAGACTTCTAAAACAATAACTTTGTAACTTTTACGCACCATTGACTTTGCATTGGTGCATGAGTGTGCTTTTAGCGCTGCGCCCGATTCCCGCGGGCTACTCCCGTCCTAACTGCTGTTAGTCCAGTGTAGTCCCAGCGATTCCCAAGGCCCCAGGCCTTACCTCGTAAAGTGATACTTATACCACTTATTTAGTATATGGTTCGAGTGGCCACCGGCCTCATCCATAATTGTGCAACTTTCATATGTTAAACTGTGCTTTTGTTTAAACGCTTGTGCTTCTATACTCAATAAGAGTACAGGGGATTATTCTAGTAATAAATACATATATTTATATAACATATAACTTGTGTGGTGCCCTTTCATTTGATATTACAGGATTGCATATGGTAAAACAGCTGGCTTCACATGCCCTCTTGAGTTTAGCCTAAGACTGCTTAGTCCATGCTACCATTAGGATAGCTTGTCTACAAGGTTGACTTACAACCACCACCATAAGGGATTGTTTGGACTGATACAAGGTGCCCCCAGAATTGGAGACATCATACATCAGGCCAACTTCTCACATGCCCGCTATCCTCTCTGCTTTTTATACCCTGGCCATCGAACCGCTAGCTGCTGTTCTTCATATGCGAGGTAATAGTTGGGGCATTCCCCTGGGAGACGGCACACACATTATATCTCCCTACGCAGATGATCTTCTACATCTCCGAGATCGACTCCCACTGCACTGGCCCACATGCTCACTGACTCTGCTGCTCTTTCTGGCTTGAATGTGAACTGGGCGGAATCCTGTTCATTCCAGTTCGCACCTTCATGTCCTGATCCGGTCTTGACTGTCTGCGGTGTGCCCATCATATGGCAACCTAACTCCTTCCGCTATCTCGGGATTAGAATCTATTACCAGCTCACTGATCTGGTTGATGGTAATCTTATCAGGGCTGCTATGGGTATTGGATCCTAGATAGCTTTCTGGTGCACTCATCCCCTGTCAGTCATGATAGCTCTATTAAAAATGGTGGTTATATTATTTCACTAACCTGCCTCACTGTCACGCCCCCCTTTTTCTGTGCGTTTGAACGCACCATGAGGGAGTTTATTTGGAATAGCTCCCATTGCCGAGTGGCGCTTTCCAAGCTGTATTTGCCCACGTATACAGGAGGACTGGCTGTCCCTAATATGGAACAATATTATCTTCATTCCCAACTATAGTGGATGGCCAGGTGGTTGGCAGGATTATAACTCGCTGACACAGCTACACACTTACTCCTTGGCCACTCCAAATGCTACTCCGGTTGTTTCATCCCTACACTCCTGGTCGGCCGCCAAACTCCCTACTGCCTGCAGTTGCTTACTGCTCCTACCGTAGAATTTTGTATCTCACACAAATGACGACTCCCTATTCACCGGCGCTGCCCTTGCTGGGTACCCCCGCAGCCTGACACCTCGTCCGCTCTGCTATCCATGTGGTGGGAAGCTGGCCTCCACACACTATGTGACCTCTACCGAGATGGAGTCCTGCTACCCTATGGCACATTGATAGAGGAGGATGGGCTGCACCCTAGACAATTTTTACTGCACACCTCTATACTCACTGCTTTTGCCACAGAGCGACGTGTCAAGCGAGCATCAGACCCACCTTACTGTTCAATACTTGCACGTGATGGAAATGGGTAGACACCGTATCAAATGGTTTGCAGCCTTGCCGCACCAGCATGCAGCAGTGTCGCTCTTCCCCCTGAGACAACGCCGGGAAATAGATCTGGCTCGCCCCTGTCCGGACAACGAATGGGTTGCAATATTTGGAAGTCCTAATAAGATTCCCCAAAATGCTTGTTTTCAGCTAATCCAATACACAAAGGGCATACCTTACCCCAGTGAAAGTAAAGAGATATGTTCATCGCACTAATGCGGCTTGCTCCCGATGGCAAAATGTAGGTGCGGACCACATGGTGTGGTCCTGCCCCTAGCTCGCATCGTACTGTTGGTCTTTTTTTTTTTTTAACAGAGTTTTATATAGCACAAACTTGACCCGAATCGGGTATCAGAGCGCTTTACATAGCACCGTTACATTACATGAGGCCACATTCATTTTTTGTTAGGCATGGGGAGATTAAGTGATTTGCTCAGAATCTCAGGATGTTCAGCGTCATTGCCGAGACTCGAACCCAGTTCCCCAGATTCGAGATCGACCGCTCAAGCCGTTAGGCCAACTCCTCTCCCCTCAACTTCTTTTTCATCTCGTTCTGAACGCACCATGGCACACACCTGGGAGGAGAGCATACTGCATCTCTTTTTTAGGAGTAAATGTCAGAGGGTGACTTCACATTTCCTGGACTTAGGGCTGCTAGTGGCTAAATGCCTGATCACAAGGAGGTAGAAATCTCCTGACTCTCCTTCTCTGCTAGCATGGAGACTTTTGCTACTGAGGTGGACCAAATCTAAAAGCATCACCCTACATAAAGATGAGACCCTCTGCCTCCGAAAAATCACCATTACGCATCACTGGGATGCGATACTGCATGACTTTCAAGAGGGGTTCCCGCAGAATTGAATCCTTTGGCGTCTACAGACCGGGCAGCGGAGGGAGGCAGGGGGTGTGGAGGTGTCTATGGTGCACACTGTCTAGTCAACTACGTTATGGGTGGGCTGATGTTGTTACAGATGGGCTAAATTGGTTATTATTTATGATGTGTCCCACTCTTTTTACCTCTCTCCTCCGGAGTTTTATAGAGTTAACAAGGAACAAACTGTAACATGATACAAATAGGTACTTGTTGCTCGACTTCTTATTGTTAATTGTTTATCAACATATATGAATCTGTCTCTGAAGTCAGCTAGGACTCGCCTGGCGTATCATCTCTTTTTCTGTTTTATTACATGGGTTGTCATGTAGATGTTTATTTAATAATACAGATATGTGCCTTCTGGAAAGAAGTTCTAAATCAGACCTAAGCTCTAGTGTTTATACTATCATGTGGGTTCCTTGATGTTTCTTCACTACCGTATTTCTACTGAGTTATGGACATAACACGATTGCCACAATATCTTTCCTGCATTATGTATACCATACTACCAATGACGTAACAAAGGCTCCCGCAGTGCAAGTACCCCGAACTCCAGGGAGCTCCTTTAGCTCAGTACCCAGGCTGAGAGCTCCTAAGTAAATCTGGAGGGGGGGCATCCATGTACTTTGCAGGGAGCCCCCTCAAGTTTCGTTACGCTACTGCATACTACCTGTGACTTACTATGCCACTATATTGCATAAATGGAAAAACTTCAATAAACAGATTTTAAAAAAACGTGAAATTCCAGCTAAATGGCCATCTTTTGATCTTCAAAGCCCTCTTGCAGCAAGGCTGTAAAGAACCAGACACTGTCTAGATGTGCATCACCTTCTATATCTAGCAATTTTACAAGCTAGTGGGAAATATGCTTTTAAGGTTAGTCCTTCAATAAGGCAGCTACTAATCAATCAATCAATCAGGGGTTTATAAAGCGCGTTAATCACCCATGAAGGTCTCAAGGCGCGAGGGTGCTCCAGTTCAGTCGAATAGCCACGTCTTGAGGTCCTTCCTGAAGGTGTGCAGGGTTTGCGAGCATCTGATGATCACGGATAGCATGTTCCAGGTCTTGGCTGCGATGTAGGAGAAAGCTCTCCCTCCTGTTCTGCTTCTGTGAATGCGGGGGACCTCTGCAAGTGCGAGGTCTGCGGAGCAAAGGTACCTCTTGGGTACGTGGAAGGATAGTCTCTCGTTGAGGTATTTGGGTCCGATGTTGTTGAGGGCTTTGTAGGCATGGGTGATTTTGAAGGTTACCCTCTTCTCAACAGGGAGCCAGTGAAGGTCGGGAAGGTGTTCGGTCAAGTGTTCGTGGCGTAGGGTCCCGAGGACGAGTCTGGCGGCGGCATTTTGGATGGTCTGGAGTCTGTGAAGGAGAGACCTAATGATTCCGGCGTATAGGGCGATGCCGTAGTCCAGTCTGCTGGTTATGAGCGTGTGGGTGAGGGTCTTTCTGCAGTCGGGGGAGATCCATTTGAAGGTCTTGCAGAGGATGCTCAGGCAGTTGAAGCTAGTGGAAGTGACGGCGTTGACCTGGCTATTCATGGCGAGGGAAGAGTCGAGGATGATGCCGAGGTTGCGTGCATGGTCTGTAGGGGTGGGTTCCCTAAGGCGGAGGGCCACCAGAAGCTGTCCCAGGCGGAGTTGCAGGGTCCGGGGACGAGGACCTCGGTTTTCTCTGAGTTGAACTTGAGGCAGCTGTCGTTCATTCAGGTTGCCACGTTCTTCATGCCCTCCTGGAAGCAGAGTCTGGTGTTTACAGGATTCCTCATGAGTGAGAGGATGAGTTGGGTGTCGTCTGCGTAGGATATGATGCTGAGCCCATGCTGTATGACGATGGTGGCGAGGTGGGCAATGTAGATGTTGAAGAGCATGGCGCTAAGTGATGAGCCCTGGGGCACTCCGCAGTTGATGTCGGTGGGTTCGGAGAGGAAGAGCGGGAGTCTAATCCTCTGGGTTCTGCCGGAGAGAAAAGATTGGATCCAGTCAAGGGCGGCTCCTTGTATCCCGGCGTCGTGAAGTCTGGCTACAAGGGTGCGATGGGAGACGGTGTTGAAAGCTGCGGAGACGTCTAGAAGGGTGAGGGCCACGGTGTGCCCCTGGTCGAGTAGCAGGCAGATGTCGGCTGTGGCGGCGAGGAGAACGGTTTTGGTGCTGTGGCTCCTGCGGAATCTGGACTGAGAGGCGTCTAGGATGGAGTTCTCTTCGATGAAGGTGGTCAGCTGAGTGTTCATGACTCAGTGCTCAGTGACTTTGGCTGCAAAAGGGAAGATGGAGATGGGCCGGTAGTTTTTCAGGTCTGTAGGGTCAGTGGT
This sequence comes from Lissotriton helveticus, assembly GCF_964261635.1. Classification (NCBI taxonomy): domain Eukaryota; kingdom Metazoa; phylum Chordata; class Amphibia; order Caudata; family Salamandridae; genus Lissotriton; species Lissotriton helveticus. The sequence continues at coordinate 1,150,982,611 of NC_136067.1, read as the reverse complement.
GGGCTTCTTGAGGAGGGGTTTAACCTCCGCCCACTTCCAGCTCCCAGTCATCTGGGGAGATGCCGGACGTGAAGGAGGCGTTGATGGTCCGTTCCAGTTCGGGTGCGAAGGCGGCGGTGGACCTGTGGAATATATGCGGTGGGCAGGGGTCCGTGGGGGCTCCTGAGTGGGTTCTATGCATGGTCCCGGTGATGTGTTCGTTGGTAGCGGGCTTCCAGGTCGAGATTGTTGGCTGTTCGGCTGCGATGGGGGGAGGGGGGGTGATGTTTTGCGTTGGTTCGCTGAAGTTGTCATAGAGGTCCTTGATCATATGGTGGAAGTATGTGCTGAGCTTGTCGCAGAGTTCCTGGGAGTGTTGTGACGTCCGTGGCTTCGCTGGGTGGCTTAGTGAGCTGCTGTATGAGGCTGAACAGTTCTTTGGCTTTGGTTGCATTGGCCTGGATTTTGTCCTTCATGAAGGTCCGTTTGGGGTCCCTGATACGCTGGTGGTATTCCTTTAGGGCACTCCTGTGGGTGTTCTGTGCTTCCGCATGTCAGAAGTTGGGCTGGCATATGCTGTCCACTAGTTATAGTGGGCACCGTGCACCAGTCCAAACAACCCTTATAGGTATAGGTTTAAGACAACCTTAACTGAAAGCTATCCTAGTGGTAGCTATGGAGAGCAGCCTTCAGGCTAAGTCTTGAAGGAGTGTAAAGCAGCTTGGTTTACCAGATTATGACCTCTTGAATGTCTAATTGAAAGGAGAACCACACAAGGTATATATATAAAATATATGTATTTATTTCTAAACACTCTCTAGTAATCTCTTTATGAGATTACAGAGAAAAGTACACAATTAAAATGTAATAGAACTTTATTAAATAGCACAGTCTACACTGGGCCCCAGGGGGGTACCAAACCATATATTAGCAAAGTGGTATAAGAACATCGACTTGACTAGACACAAGGCCTAGAGCCTGTAGAATCACTGGGACCACAAGGAACCACCGAAGGTAGGGACACAGGGGACCCACAGAGGACGCGTGCAGTGTGAGAACACAGCCACGAGACGCTGTTCGCTTCTGTGGGGAAAGTCGCAGTTGGAATTTTAAAGATAAAGGACACTTAGGAGAGGACTTTTAGAAAACCCCTTTAGTCTTAAGGGGTTCTGGGGCCAACACCCACGGGAGCACCGGAGTACTTGAGTTACCTCACCCAGGGAAGCCGGGTGCATAGGTGTCAAATGGTGTTGGGAATCGTCGTTGATTTCAATGGTGATCTGCTGCAAAGTGCTGCTGCAGTGGAGGAGAAAAGTGTCCGGTGTGATCCAAGCCTGGATCGAAGATGTGAAGAATCTGAAATCAGAGGGGACAGAGTCTGGGTCACTTGCCAATGACCAGGGGCTCGGTAGACAAATGCCTACCGATGTCGGGTGATTCAGGTGCGAAGAGGTGAAGCTTGACTCTGCAGCCACGAGGACCAGGAAGCATCGACGACGAGGAGGAGCTGGATTCGAGCTGTCCCACGAAGGATGTCGAGTGCTGCAGCTTTGTTGCTCAGATTGAACACAACAAGCCTTGGCAACAGCAACCCACTTAGAAAAGAGAAAAGATGCTTCGGGATGGACCAGCAAGGTCCAGGGGACTCCCCAAGTGGTGGAGAGTCAGGGCACGTCTGGAGCAACCAGGGAAGCCCAAGGAAAGTCAAAGTTGCCTTCTCAGGGACCCACCAGTCGATAGACCAGGGATGGCGGAGGTACCTTGCCTCTTCAGATCCAAACATAGCCTCAGCAAACAATGCAAACTGGTTGTTTAATGCTATCAACTTGTTGGCGCCAAATAAAACCATATCTAAAAATCGGAACTCTCTGTCAGCCCCCTGGTTCACAGAACCACTCAGGGCACAAAAGCAATTATGCAGAAATCGGGAAAGACCCTGGCGTAAATGTTATGCCTGCGAAGAAAAACTTCTTTACAAGGATGAACTTGCCAAATACAAACTAATGATTGTGCAAGAAAAAAGCAAATACTATATAGCTCAGATTGAATCTGCTAAAAACTCAAATAAACAACTTTACCAAGTAGTCTCTAAGCTATCATGTCACGCATCAGTGGCAGTCCCTGTTCCATCACAATCTCTGTGCAATTCCTTAGCGGACTATTTCTATGGAAAAGTAAATAATATTTACTCTAAATTTACAGCACAAACATATCAAACCATTCAGCCTATATCCATCGATTCCCCCAGATAATTTTTTAAGCAATTAGAAAAAATGACTCCGGACCAAATTGCCAACTTAATGACTTCTATCAAATCTGGCTCAGTTAGTGATCCCTGTCCGCCAGCTGTCCTCGCACCAGTCACTGAGCAGATAGCCCTGTACTAGCGGACATCTGCGACGCAATGTTCTCCTCAGGGACATACCCCACCGCATGGAAAAAAAAGATTCTAAAACCATTATTAAAAAAATCTTTCCTGGACCCGGATGACACCAAAAATTATAGGCCCATAGCTAGCCTGCCTTTCCCGGCCAAATTGGCTGAAAAAGTGTTGAATAGTCAACTCTACAAATATATAGAAGATCATCATCTGTTAGATGACACCCAATTTGGTTTTCGTAAGGGCCATGGCACAGAGACTGCACTAATCAAGGCGTCAGAAGATAAAAGACTCATTCTGGACCAGGGAGGCACAGCAGTACTTATATTGCTGGACCTCTCAGCTGCTTTCGACACGGTCGATCACACTACTCTGATCGACCGTGTCACTGCAATGGGCATTCAGGATAAGGCAAAAGACCTGCTGCTATTCTTTCTCACTAACCGGACCCAGGCGGTAACTCTGGGCACCTTCCACTCTGCCCAACTGACGTTACCGTGTGGTGTTTCGCAGGGCTCATCCCTAAGTCCGACACTTTTTAACATATATGTGTCTGACTTAGCCAGAGTCATCAAGGCACACGGGATGGGTCTCACATCATAAGCCGACGACACCCACCTGGTGCTCACAATAAATAACAATGGAGAAAGGGTAGCAGCCAGCTTCCAAAAGGGCATGTTGGGCATCAGCAGTTGGATGGCCAGCAACTGTCTCAAATTGAACTCCGACAAAACTGAGGTCATGATCTTTGGCAAGTCATCTCCTATCTGGTCCAGCTCCTGGTGGCCACCTGCTCTAGGCTCCCCACCAATCCCAGTCACCAAGGTCAGGAATCTAGGCATCATATTTGACGACAGACTGACCTTTGCACCCTATGCTAATTTTGTGGTTTCGGCATCTTTTTATAAACTCCGAATGATTAAAAAGATTCTACCATTTCTTCCACTGAATGCGGGAAAAACCTTGGTCAGTACATTGGTTATGCCATCCATGGACTACTGCAATGGGCTGCTTGCCAATGCACAGAGCATGGTCATTCAAAAACTGCAATCCGTTCAGAACGCGACAGTCAGAATGCTGTCTGGAACTCCTAAGTTCAAGCCCATCTCACATGTCATCAAAAGGGACCATTGGCTGTCGGTGAAAAATCAGATAAAATTCAAGACATTATGTATTGCCTATAAAGCCTCCCGCAAGATAGGTCCCCAGTTTCTAATAAATCACTTAATTACCTACATCCCCAACAGGACACTACAATCCTCCACTGCATTTCATCTTACAGTACCTCACACAAAAACTCTCTCTTGGGGCGTTAGGCGCTTTGTTGTCACTGTGTCAAAACTCTGGAACACCCTCCCGGTGGAGATTAGATCCTGTCAGTCTCTGCTAGTTTTCTGAAAGATGATAAAGACCTAGTTGTTTAATCAATAATCTGCTCACTACTGTTTATGCCTGTTGTCCGTAGCGCCAAGAGACTCTCGGGTATTTGTACGCTCTACAAATCTCAAAAGTAAATAAATGAATAAATAAATACCTTGAGCGAAAAGACAAAGGGCCGGCTCACTGAACACTCGTGGAGTGTAAGCCAGCAATCTTCGGTGGAAAAGGTGCTCGGGGTCTGGGCTACTAGTAACACTACCAAGCTAGATCAAGTCAGCCCTAGACGAATCTATAAGGCCCAAAAAGGGTCCAAGGGTTTAGATACGCAACATTGAGCTCACAAGCGTCCTTTTAAAATCCTTCGGCTGCCACGAGGGCTCGGAGCGCGAGGGGAGTTTGGTCCGATTAGCACGCTACCAGAGAACGTTGAAGCTCTGTATTAACCTGCATCTATCCGGATTATCTGCAGCTGACCTCCTCGACCGAGCCCCTGGAATCTTAAAAATAGCTGTCTTCCTGCCGAAACGGCCTTTACTTTGCTGCGGTCCGTCGCAGGAAGTCGTTATCGGTTTCACGGCTGGGCTAAGGTGTCTGCCCAAAGAGAATATTTCATCGGAAACTACTACGGACCTACCGGATGGATGCCAGTAACTGTTCCCTCGTGACTCAGCCTTTTGCTATGATCCTTGAAAAAACTCCCCCTGAGGCCGATTTTTAGACCCGGGATAGAGATTGGCAACGGGTGTGTTTTATATATGTTGTCTTCCCCACTCCCTCGGCGCGAGAGCCCTGATGAATGTGTGGCCGTAGATCGGGCCTATCACCGAAACGCGCGTTGGCGTTGTTCTTTTGAGTCCTGCCATATCGATCTGGACTCTCCGGCATTCTGCTGAGAAGACTCCGCAGGACCTTACTTATGTGTCACTCTGGGAATTGCGTTGAGGAATGTGTATGAATTGTATTATGTTGAGGTGAATGCTTGTGTATGGTAGATGATGATATGGGTATGTATGATGAGAGGTGATGTGGGGTCTTATTTAAAACTACTGTTATGAACTTTTATGTCACTGTATCAATTTCGATCTCTATTTAATGGAATATGTACTAAGAAACTTTAATCTAAAAAAGAAAATAAAGATTTTATATGTGTCTAATCTGTAGTTGGAGCTATCTTGTGGCCTGCCCGTGTCTGTTGGTGAGCTCAATGTTACGTATCTAAACCCTTGGACCCTTTGTGGGCATATAGATTCGTCTAGGGCTGACTTGATCTAGCTTGGTAGTGTTATTTTCCCCTGCTGTCTGCCCTATATCCTGTTCAAGGGGCCCCTTTCGTATTGGTCTGGGCTACTAGTAACCCAATGCACAGTCTCAAGGGACGTTGAGAAGCTAATGCCCTTGGAAATGTGCACGGTGTCCAGGGGTTCCGGTTTCACAGTACCCACGAGGGCTACGGGGCTCAGCTTTGCTGGGGACTCGGGTCAGCCTCTGGGAAGTCTGGAAACCCACCTCATGTGTTGCAAATACTTCGGAGTCTGGCGGGAGCTTCGGGGATGCAAACCGGTCAGATGCGTCTTTGGTGCCTGCCAAGAAGGGGAGTAACTCCTTTACTCCAAGGGAGATCCTTCAGTCATCTAGCACCTTGTAGATTGTCGAAGTTCCAGGATTCAGTATCAGAGTTTCGTCCAGGTGTAATCTAAGGTTCTGTTGCCAGGGGTTCCTATCTTATACCCAAGGGTGGGACAAACTCTGGGGACCCACCTATGGGAGGGTTTGGAAAGAGGGGTGGCTACACCCATTTCCTTTGTCCAGTTTCGCACCAGAGCAGGGGCTGGTAGCCCCTGCAAACGGTTTGAACTGGGCTATGCACAGGAACACCAAATGTGCCCCCAGTGCGGACTTCAAAGCACCCACCCAGCCCCATTACACTAAAGCCTGTCTGGGATGTGGTGACACCTCCCTGTGACAGGAAACCTATTGTCAAGGCCTCCCCTGCCAGAGTTTCGTCCAGCAGCCGGAGGCTAGACTTGTGTCTGTGGCATCCATTTTGTGATGCCAGGGTTCTTTTAAACTGGTACCGGGTGTACCGGTGTGTACACGTCTCTCCCTTTAGAAGGGTGAAATCATACCCCCGCCGCAAGGACTGGCTGGGGGCGGTGTGAATCCAAAGTGTTTGACACCAATCACAACATGTTTCCTTTCAGCCATTCCAAAGTTGACATTTACCGTGAGGTTATAATGCACTTAAGAGTATATGGTCTGGCTGCATCACAGAACAACCCTGAAGAATAGATTCCGAAGACTGCAGAGGGGCCCATGCTCATGCATGGGCACCCTCTCACACAACACCCAGCACCCTGCCTTCAGGATTGATAAGGCCTGCCTTAGGGGTGACTGATAGGTTTGTATGTGTAGTGATATAAGGTAGGTATAGGGAACCTATATCTAAGTAAGGGGTGCATACACCACCTTACATAGGCTGCTGTAGCAGACCAGTGGTGTCATTTTGGAAGGCTGCCCAGGGGTGGCATAATACATGCTGCAGCCCCTGGTAGCCCTCTGTGGTAACTATTCCCTGGGTACATGGTGTACCATATGCTAGGGACTTATAAGTGTACCCCAGTAACCAAACTGGAGCGTACCTAAAGTACATGGAATCATTTTAGAAAAGAAACAGCTAGGGTGGGGTCCTGGATAGGAGGGCCCCAGCCAGACTAAAGTCGAAAAACAGTGAAACATCAGCAAAAAGTGGGAGTAACTATAAGAAGCAGATCCTACTCTCCTACACCGCAGTTTTCTGGTTTCGCCAGGTTTTCTCTAGGCATCTCTTGTGAGGCATATCCAGAAAATGTGTCTGCCTGGCAGCAACCTTAGTCTCTTTGCATTTTGTTTTTGCTAAGAGTTACCATTTGGATGAACAAGAGAGACCTCGACTAGAATTCGGATGAACCTGTATCCTAATATTGTGCTCCGGAAATGGGTAGTCTACTTCACAAGTGCTTGTGGGTGAGTAAAGAATGCAATTGAAGAACAACAATTTAATAAACACCTTTTAAATGTATGTTTCTGAGCGCTCTTTTTCACATGAAACCAAACAGTTTGAAAAAATTAAACAGGCAATAGAAATATATTGATAAAAGTATTGTTTATCTTCGTTGTCAAAAGTTTTGGTCAAAGTTATTATTTTTTTTAATACAGATTATGTTACGTTCAAAGTCTCACTGGCCACAAAAGTCCTGTAACAGCTGCGTCAGTCAGCGAAACAACAGGAGACATTGCAACTGTTTGTGATTCGGGTGAGTATCTCATAACGAAACAACTTCCTGTATTAGATTCACAATCCACAATCCAGATTTGAAATCAATATCCTTATGTCTAGCTGCTGAATGCAAACACATTTTTTAATTAAGCATTCTGTGGACTGTACACCATATCACGGTTGCTCAAGTACTTCCTGTACTAAATAACTAATCAGTAAGCTGTTGATTGAATAGCAACATATCAGAGTTTCTCAAATTTCTTACCTGCTTTGTTTTCAATTGGTGATCCATCAGTACTGCAAGCACTTTCTTTGATCATGACTTCAGACCTTTACAAAGAATTGCTTTCAGAACTCAAGATGAGACTGTGCTTGTGATGTTTTACTTCGCAAAATCTTTTTTATATTATGTTTTTTAAAATGTTTTATTATCTCTGCTGCTGTGTAGCTTCTTATAAGCGTTTGGTCATTTTGGGGGATTTCACAGTGCATCTGAAATATTTGAACAATTTGTTAGGCCCCCATAGAAAAGAGCTAGTATTAATAACAAGCTTACGGTGTCAATTGGCATTCCTTCAGTAACCAAAACCAAATTCTATGTTTTCAAGAAACGTAAACTACTAAAATTGATAGAGACATCTAGCTGCAGATTCCTTAACTTATCTTAGAATATCCCCAGGTGTCAGACTGGATCCGGAAAAACTTATCCGCAGCAGTACCTCTGCGCGCCGGGGGGGGGGTGGATGCGGCATCGCCCGGCTCTGTCTTGATGTTGTCTACGGAAGTGATGTCAATGGAGCCATTAAGTCCCTCCCGGCGCGCTGCGTTCCATCGCAGATCCGAGAGAAGCGGTTCCTCTGGCTTGTTTTGTTTTCAGGCCTTCACAATGCCTTTTCGCGTCTGGAACAGTGTGCCGATGCCTGTGGGCTTCAAGTCGTGTGCGTCCTATTCACGGCAGATGTCGGCGACTCAGGTCGGGGGATCGCCGGCGGGTTCGCCCTCGGCGCCGACCGAGTGCCTTGACTCGAGTTCCAGAGTCCATGCAACGTCGGGACGCGGCCCTCCTGCTGCATCTTCTCACAGCCCTATGGGGCTCCCTGCGTCGTCGCTGGATGGAGCTGCAGCACAGAGCCTCTACCTTGGTGGAGAATGAGTCGACACCGGTCCGATGCCGGGTGGACGAGTCTTCTTTGTGGGTCGTCGATGTTGATCTGACGCCGTCTCGGCGTCGGTCAACACCAGGTTACGTCCTCAGCTGTTCCTCTGCTGGTGGAGGATGTGACTCCAGTGGCTTCTCCACCCCCAGGTTTTTTTTCCCAATGCTCCACGGAGCATGGGCCCATAGGGCACTGGCCAGCTCATCATTCTGCGCCTCTGTTGGTTGGTGGACCTTCAGCCGTCCCCAACGGAAGGCTTGCTGTCTCCACCTCAGATGGCCAAGGAGGCTAGCGCAGCATTTGCAATGATGGTTCGCAGGGCTGCGGATATCTTGCAGATGCAGCGGCCCTTAGTCTCCCTGCCTTTGGACCCTTTGTTGGATCTTCTCAACCAGGGCACGGTGGACGTGAAGCCTTGTTGCCTTTTGGCGGGTCATTGTATGATGTCCTTCTGGGGACTTGTAAAAGGCCCTCATCTGGGTACCCTTTGGGTCGTGCTATTGCCCATCGCCCGGCTCCAGATGATCCTGCCTGTTTGTCCCTCCATCCTAGGGTTCAAGGACTTGTAGTCCAGGCTGCACTCCCTTCCACTCCTCCTCCGTTGCTTCCTCCCACTCGGATGTCTAGGTGGTTGGAGTTGTGTGACTGCAATGTCTTTGCATCCACCAGCTCAGGCCTTCAGTCCCTGAACAGGACCTGCATGTTTGCTCTGGCTACTTTTGCTCTTTGGGACTCTGTCAAGCAGAGGGCCCTCGTGCTCACCTGGTCTGGTTTATTTGGGATGGCTCTGTCATGGCACAGTTTTCCGTCCGGTCTGCCATGGACACCACTGACTGCGTGGGTCAAGCTACGGCTAGGTCAGTTGCTCTGCATCGCCATGCGTGGCTACGCAATTTGCAGTTTCCCTTGAGAATGTTCGGGAGCGACTAAGCGATCCGCCCTTTGATGGGGTTGATCTTTTTGATGAGCATGCCGACTCGGCGGTCCGGTGCCTCCTATCTAGATTTCCTTGACTGTCAGGTTTTGAGTCCTCTTGGTGGACATATGTTTTCGTATGCAGTATTGTCACTGCTTTTATATTTCCGTTTCTGGGTTCAAGATGTTATTTCCCAGACAGGTTGTTTGGCTGTTCAGCCGTGTTTTTCCTTCCTTTGGTACAGCTGGGCCAGCTGTTTATACAATTCGTTTTGACCTCTGCCTATGAGCTTGTTTCAAGGGGTGTCCCTTGCTTTTTTTAGGGATGTGATGTACCCTATGTGGGGTATTCGTTCGCTAATCTGTAGCTGATCTGACTTGCCAGGAAGTTTCGGTGACTCACATGCAGTTCTCTTCGTTCCTTTTCTGTCCCTCTGGAGATTTTTCCTGTGGGTTATGCTGTGGGCATCTCCCTGTGCTCCATACTTCCTGTTGTGGTGGAACACCTCCTCTGTTAAGAACCATGGTCTGTCGTGGCCCTCTCCTGGAGCCTCTGTGTTGCTGCCTACGGTTGTTCTGTTGCACTCTCATGCATCTGTGGATGCAGCCTGCTCCGGTGTATTGTTGGGGTACTGCCGTATCCGGATCGCCCCAGGGTAGGTTCACATCCTCCTGCTTTGCATTTGGCTCATCTTTGCGCCTTCGTATGCCCCTAGCACTGTTGGCTGTCTTAGGCGTGGGTACACGTCCCTGTAGGTGCTTTGTTCCGTTCCACCTTAGATCGGTCTTTCTGTGTTCTGGGCGGGCACCACATGTGGGTTCACACTGGGTGTGTGCGCTATCACTAGGGATCCGTGGTATTCCTTGAGCCACTGTCTTGGTTGCGTTCTCTTCCTGTGTTGTTGTCTTCTTCCCTGGTGTTGGGAAAGGCTTGGGCGCGCCCTGTCTGGGGTTTGCCTATGGGCAGTGGATTTTTCGCCAGGGCGGATCTCTTGCGTTTTTACTTGTGCCCCTTGTTTCCCTCCGCCGGTCCCCAGCCTGTGCTTAAGTTCTTCTGTTCGTTGACCCACATGGCTCAGGTGTTTCTCCTCCTGGCCCCTGCTGCGGTTTTCAGCTGACGTATCCTGTCTCGCGATGGTCTCTGGCATAATTTTTTTGTGTGTGTGTATGCGCGCATGCGCGCTTTTTCAGACATTCTATGTCTGAGTGTTACTGACTGCTTCTTCTTCGTTAGTGTGGTGGTCAGGATCCCTATTTAGTGGATGGACTTGTATGTCCTGCTGTGTTTCCCATCGGTGCCGTTGGTACTCTTCCAGTTTACCCTTGGTTGTCAATTCTTGACTTTTTCATATATTTCTCTGTGCTGTGTACACACACGAGAGGGCAAGCATGTGGGTTTTCCCTGCTGTGGTTTCTGGGGATTGTCCCAGATTTCCTTTCTGTTTCTCTCTCTCTCTCCCTCATGGGAGATAGCTTTGGTTGTGTCCGGCTTGCCGGTGGCCCTCGGTCATTGAACCTGTAGGTGCGGTTGGCTGGTTGACTACCTGGTGCCGTCTTCTCTGTCAACGTGCACATGCTGTGGCTGTTACGTTTCATTGGGCTTCTGCATTGTGTGTTGTGGTTCTCACTGTACAATCTGTTGGTTCTGTGTATTCTTGTAATCCACATCTATGTATCTCCAGGTAGTCATAGTTTGTGTGTCTCTGCATGATGACTTCTGCCCCTGACATTTCCTTAGTTGGCACCTGCTGTTGTGCTGCTCAGATTGTGTGTTATGAATCTGTCATACTATTTAAGTCCCTTCACTGGGGCTTTGTCTCTTATGGATGCTGCGATCCTACACCCAGTTTCCCTCTTTTCGTGGAAGTTTATGGCATTCTGCCATTGTGCACTGACCTTTCTTGTTCTGTACTTCGTTTCTTACCTGTCTGGACGACTGTGCACTCGTACCGTCCTCTGACAGATTGTGGTACCTTGCTTCCCTTGCTCATGCTCCACCCTGAGCTTCATGGTCTGGTGTCAGCTACACTGGCATTGCTGAGCTTTATGGATCTGGTGTTAGCCACACTGGCATTGCTGCCCCCACCTTGTTTCAGTCAATGTTCTAGACGGGCTACTTCCCTTGGGAACTTGGTGGGTTTTGGTCGCAGACCCTCCTCCAATGGGGTATAGCTTTGGTATCTATTCTAAGTTAAGGAATCTGCGGCTAGATGTCTCTATCTGATGTCTTCCTGAAGGGTGCTCTAGTTCACTATCCTCCGGGGCAGGATGTCATTCTGTTTTGGCACATTGGCTCTTCACCCATTCTCGTTCTTGGGTGGCTAGGGTATGTGCCATTCAATGCTCCTCCACCCGGGTTCTTCCGGCAATGGAGATTCTCATGTTCTTCTACCCTCCCTCCAGCCTCATCTGTTTCTCCCCATTACTTTGGGGTCTTCTTGTCCATGATGCAGTCGATTGGGTTGAGGTTCTGTTGGACTATGCTACAGTTCATAGGTCATTGCGGGGGGTGTGGTAAACATTCTCTGTTGTTGCTCACTTCTGGTTACTTGCCAAGAGTCATTGTTCCCTGTCTTGTTGTCCTTTACAGTTACGTCCTGTTGTTACAGACTGTCTTTCGTACAGTTACGTCCTGTGGTTGCAAACTGTCCTTGTTTGTCATGCCATTCATTTCTTTAAGTCGTTGCCTCTTATAGGGGGCATAGTTCTTCGCTTTGGCGAGACTGTTTCTAGGGGCGGGTGCCTCGTTCGCTCCCTTTAGTCCCTTCAAGTGTTAAGTACTCTTTCAACATTGTCCCTTGAAGTGTTAAGTACTCTTTTCACATGGTGATGTTTCTCATCATTCTATGATTTCCTGTCATTGTTGTTTAAAAGATTTTTGATATTTTTTGGCACACTGTTCCTATACTCTCACAGTTTTTGTAGTGGCTCCGCGTTGCGGTGCGAAAAGGTTTCACAGTAGAAAACTGACGTCAGCGCGCCGGGCGGGGGGGGGAGGCTTATATGGCTCCATTGACGTCACTTCCATATACGATGTCAAGACGGAGCCATTCGACGCTGCTCCCCAGCGCACAGAGGTACTGCTGGGGAAAAAGTTTTCCGGATCCAGTCTGACGCCTGGGAATATTCTAAGTTAAGTTAAAGAATCTGCGGATAGAATGTGTGTCTACCAGATACATTGTTACCGAAGGTAAGTAACTCGTTCTTTAACACTTTTGCATGGATAGGTAACTTTTTATTTTTTCCCCGCTATTAATTCCCAAAAAGAGGGGCCCTCTGGGTCTCTATTTACTTGGGGTTTATATTGTCTTGGAAACTAAAGGGACAGAGGTATGGGCCAGATGTACGATTTACTGTCGCAATTTGTGACCAGTAAAAAATGTAAGAACCAACCTAAGTACTAATTGGTCAGTTCTTAAAATACAAATTCGTAGTGGGTTGGAATCTGCTGTACCTCAAGAATATTAATGTGGTGGATCAGATATTGCAACAAACTACAATTGGAGGCCATCACAGGAATGATAGTCTGCTGGGATTTGCAGATCACCATGCCTGTGATTGTTTTTTGATATAACAAACAAAGTGGTATTTTTGTATGTGTTTCTTTTAATGTTGTGTTGCCCATTTTCCTTTGAGGAAACAGGTCTGTATTTAAAAAGAAAAGGTTTTTTTTTTCTTCATTTAAGGTTAAGATTTAAGATTAATTTTGCTTTGCTTTACTGGTTTTCGACTTAGAAGTGGCTGTGGGCCTGCTAATCAGACCCACAGCCCAGATGCACTCTCTCTAAATTTACACCATGTACTCTAGGTACATACACAATTGGGAATTGGTTCACCTTGTCAGCCCTTGTACCAGGGGCTGCAGCATGTATTATGCCACCCCTGGCTGGCCCCTCAAATAGACACAACTGGCTGAGCACTCAGCTGGGTCAAGGTTGTGTAATCACCCCTTGCTTAGGCATGGTATTCCTATACCTACTTATATATAGACACATAGTAACCTATAAGTCACTCCTATGGCAGGCCTTAACAATCCTGGAGGCAGAGTGCTTGGTTATGTGTGAGATGGTGCTCTAGCGTGAGCTGAGCCTGTCTGCAGCTTTCGGAACCATGTCCTTATAAATGTTCTATGATATTGCCATACCATATACTCTTAAGTGCATTATGAACCTCGCGGTTAAATGCTAACTTTGGTTTGGCTTTATCCAAACATGTTGTGTAAGGTGTCATACGCTTTGGCATACTACCCCCTCGCTAATTCTGGCGACGGACGGTAGCATTCCACCCTTCTAGAGGGAGAAGACATGTGGTTGCTGACTAACCCGTTTAAAGTTAACCAGAGCACCAGCGTCACAAAATGGACGCTGCTGCCACCGACACAAGTCTGACCTCCTACTGCTGGGAGTCCTTCCAGTCATGGAGGTTTGGACAATAGGTTTCCTGCCTGGAGAGGTGCGAGCACCACCCCAGACAGGACTTTGTGTATTGGGACTGGGAGGGCTGAATAGATTGAGACACTGCCCGGAGCACCCTAGGTGCTCCATGCATACCCCGGTTCAAACCGGTTGCTGGGACACTCCAGCCCTGGCGTGATACTGGACAAAGGAAAGGGGGTGTAACCACCCCCCTTCCTGGTCCCACCCATAGGAGGGATCTAGAAAGTAATCCAGCCCCCTTTAGTTGTATAAAGATAGGAGCTGAGTCCTGAGATTTTAGATTAATCCTGAATCGAAACTTGACACGAAACTCTGGACCTTCGACATTCTGCTGACGCTGAAGACTGAAGAATCTCCCTTGTGGCCAAGGAGTGCCCACCCTGGGCAACCAGGCACCATCCGGCAAATCAACGGCTTGCTTTGTCGACGTTCCCACCGGAACCCGAGCACAGAGCCTGACAAGACCTAGATTTCCAGACCTCTCTGACCCTCTCTTCACAACTGCAGCATAGCTTAGATCCGTGGAGGCGACGAGACATGTGGGACCGGACATCTTGGAAAGCCTGCAACCTGCTAACTGTGCAGCTCCTGAGGCATCCTCGAAGCTGTGCACTGGGGATTGAGAAACCCCGAACCCGAGCTCCACCTGCACCGAAGATCAGCCCTCCACACTCCACGAGTTCTGCGTGGGGCCCTTCTGCTTGTGTTCTGCTTGACGCGTTGTCCGGTTGCTGGCCCGTTGGCTAGTAGCCTCTGTGACGACAATCGTTTTGAACCACTTCGCTGGTCTGGTTGCTCCAGACTGGCCCTTGCTTCCCTGCAAAGGTGAAGCACCTCAGACCTTGCTGGTCGGGATGGCGAACCTCTCACTTTCAAAGAGTGCAGGGACGAATTTAATTTACCAGATACAGAATCCTACCTTTACACACAACATATGCACTGGGCACTCCATCCCCAAGTCAGGGAAGCTGCTACATGCCCTCTGACCAAATGTGAGGCTTTTCTCGCCAAATCATCCTCAGTGAAGGGAGTGATCTCCTTTATATACGCCTTTCTGCTCAAAACCACCACCTCTCCAAGGCCCAGGTATATGGGGATGTGGGAAGACCTACTGCAACGCCCCATCTCAGACGAGGAGTGGGCTCATCTCTGGGCGGATACCAATCGCTTCAATCACTCCATTGCCCTCAGAGAAGCCCACCTCAAAACTATGATGGATTGGTATCTACATCCTTCCAAACTCCGGCGGATCTTCCCTACCACCTCAGACAGATGCTGGAGGGGGTGTGGACAGCTAGGTGATTTTTGACATATATGGTGGACTGTCCCTCTATCAGACCTTATTGGGAGGAGATCTTAGCGCACATAAAGGAGATGCTGGGCTACCCTATCCCTACTGACATGGCAGGGATTCTTTTGGGGCTGCGTGACCCGTCTCTAATACACCAAACTCGGGCGGACAAGATGATCATGTGGCTGTGCATCGGGGCAGCCAAGGTAACCTTGGCGGCGGCCTGGAAGAGGAAGGAGGCCCCAGCTATATCCTTCTGGCACGCATGCCTATGGAAACTCCTGAGCCTGGAGCGCATGGCGGACATCTTCAGAGATTATTTTAAAAATTTTGAATTCAAATGGGGTCCGCTGGTTGCTTTCCTTTCCCGGGGCCTCCCGTCTGCGGTTTGCCCCTCCACCATTAGGGCTCTACATCTTTTCCAATTCTGAGTGGTGCTCCCACACCCGTTGCTATAACCCCTTCTAGTTTTTTTTTTCTTTGCTCACTTCCACTTTTCTATAGTCGCTGCCGCCACCATGAGGGGAGTGGGGTGGGTGGGGGGATATGGGTGGGGTTTTGTTTTCTTATTAAGGGTTAAATGCTTGCCTCCTGTTGAGGCAATTCGGTCAATGCCAGTTCTTCCATAGGTCATCTGGCAGTTCCAGGGGATTTATCAACCGACACTTCCAATAAGATGACGTTACACTTGTTTATGAGACTAGGCTCCTTGTGGAGTGGCCTCCTCCGCTACTTTAGCATCTGAGAATCTTCACTAGCTAACGACCTGCAGCGAGGAGCCCTCCCTTTCCGATGTCTTGTTGTTGCTACTTATTGTTGCCTTCTCTGATTGTCATGCCTTCATCTTGCATGTATACTCCCCTGCGAGGGACCTTTGGCTATGGCTATGGTTATGGGTACACTGTTTGCTCCTGCATACCTCAATAAAAATATTTTTGACAAAAAAAAATGTGCTCCTTCATAAACAAATTATAAAGTCCTTCATAATCCTGCACTTTACTTCCAGTCAACCAGCCACCTAGTGTTTTTATTGTGTAGACTATAAATTCCACACAGGACTGACTCAGGTATTTCTGAGCCCCCCCTGAATTTAATCCTGTACTCCTCAGCAGTGAGTCCAAACCCCTCAATCATTGTACCCTTCATGAGTGAAGCTTACACCGCTGTGGCATGTGTGTTACCTAGCAAAACCAAAGGGGGTGATGGACGGAGTGTTGAACATTGCAAGCACTCACCCCTAGTCAACTGAACTGGATTTAATCCATCATCATTCTTTAGCTCACTCAGCCACCCCAGTTCAGACATGGCCATATGCAAATCAGTCTGGCCTTGTGACTCATGGGAACAGTCCAGCCCGAACTGCCAAGCCATGTCTTCCCTGGACCAGAAACAAGCATCCTGGGACTGGTTTCTGGCCAATCAGCCGTCATCAGCCAGGCTAGCTTGAATCCAGCTGCAAAGTGAGCAAGGGACCCACGTCTGGGCATACCCTGCCAACTTAGGGTGAACAAAGCAAAACTAAAGGGGATTATGGACGGAGTGTTGAACATTGCAAGCACTCACCCCCAGTCAACTGATCTGGGTTTAATACATCATCATTCTTTAGCTCACTCCGCCACCCCAGTTCAGACATGACCATATGCATATCAGTCTGACCCTGTGCCTCATGGGAACAGTCCAGCCCGAACTGCCAAGCCATGTCTTCCCTGGACCAGGAACAAGCATCCTGGGACTGGTTTCTGGCCAATCAGCCGTCATCAGCCAGGCTAGCTTGAATCCAGTGGCAAAGTGAGCAAGGGACCCACGTCTGAGCATACCCTGCCAACTTAGGGCGAACAAAGCAAAACCAAAGGGGAAGCTATCCTGGCTGAAGAGGGGTGAAACCCTGAAACCGGTCCTAGGAGGCTTGTTTCCAGTCCAGAGAGGACATGGCCTAGCACTTCGGGCTGGACTGTTCCCATTGGGCGCAGGCTCTAGACTGATTTGCATATGACTGGGTCCAAACTGTAATGGCATGGTGAGCAATAAAACGATGGATTTAGGCCCAGATCTCTGTACTGGGGTGAATGTATGACATTGTTCTGCATTCTGTCCATCAGTAGTTCTTTTTGCATGTGTTTTACCTAGTCTTTGTTTGTGAGAAGATTCACACAATGCTGCTGTAGGGCTGTAATAGTTCTGTATATGCAGGGGAAGCGTAGATGTTTAGGAGAGTAGGGTCTGCTTCCAATGGTCACCCCCACTTTTTGCTTTGCTTTACTGGTTTTCGACTTAGATGTGGCTGTGGGCCTGCTAACCAGACCCACAGCCCAGATGCACTCTCTCTAAATTTACACCATGTACTCTAAGTACATACACAATTGGGAATTGGTTCACCTTGTCAGCCCCTGTAGAAGTGTACCCTAGGTACTCAGGGCATAGGTGTAACCAAGGACTACCAGGGGCTGCAGCATGTATTATGCCACCCCTGGCTGGCCACTCATATAGACACAACTGGCTGATCACTCAGCTGGGGCAAGGTCGTGTAATCACCCCTTGCTTAGGTCTGGTATTCCTATACTTACTTATATATAGACACATAGTAACCTATAAGTCACTTCTATGGCAGGCCTTAACAATCCTTGAGGCAGAGTGCTTGGTTATGTGTGAGATGGTGCTCTAGCATGAGCTGAGCCTGTCTGCAGCTTTCGGAACCATGTCCTTATAGCTGTTCTATGATATTGCCATACCATATACTCTTAAGTGCATTATGAACCTCGCGGTTAAATGCTAACTCTGGTTTGGCTTTATCAAAACATGTTGTGTAAGGTGTGATACGCTTTGAAATACTACCCCCTCGCCAATTCTGGTGACGGGGGTAGCATTCCACCCTTCTAGAGGGAGAAGACATGTTGTTACTGACTATCCCGGTTAAAGTTAACCAGAGCTCCAGCGTCACAAAATGGACGCTGCTGCCACCGACACAAGTTTGACCTCCTGCTGCTGGAAGTCCTTCCAGTCACGGAGGTTTGGACAATAGGTTTCCTGCCTGGGGAGGTGCGAGCACCACCCTAGACAGGACTTTGTGTATTGGGACAGGGAGGGCTGAATAGAATGAGACACTGCCTGGAGCACCCTAGGTGCTCCATGCATACCCCGGTTCAAACCGGTTGCTGGGGCACTCCAGCCCCAGCTCTGGCGCGAAACTGGACAAAGGAAAGTGGGTGTAACCACCCCCCTTCCTGGTCCCACCCATATGAGGGACCTAGTAAGTAATCCAGCCCCTTTTAGTTGTATAAAGGTAGGAGCTGAGTCCTGAGACTTTAGATTAATCCTGAATTGAAACTTGACACGAAACTCTGGACCTTCGACATTCTGCGGAAGCTGAAGACTGAAGAATCTCGCTTGTGGCCAAGGAGTGACCACCCTGGGCAACCAGGCACCATCCAGCAAATCAACGGCTTGCTTTGTCGACGTTCCCGCCGGAACCCGAGCACAGAGCCTGACAAGACCCAGACTTCCAGACCTCTCTGACCCTCTCTTCTCGACTGCAGCATAGCTGGGATCCGTGGAGGCGACGAGACACGTGGGACCGGACATCTTGGAAAGCCTGCAACTTGCTACCTGTGCAGCTCCTGAGGTACCCTCGAAGCTGTGCACTGGGGATTGAGAAACCCCGATCCCGAGCTCCATCTGCGACGAAGATCAGCCCCCCACACTCCACGAGTTCTGCGTGGGGCCCTTCTGTTTTTGTTCTGCTCGACGCATTGTCCGGTTGCTGGCCCGTTGGCTAGTAGCCTCTGTGACGACAATCCTTTTGAACCACATTGCTGGTCTGGTTGCTCCAGACTGGCCCTTGTTTCCCTGCAGAGGTGAAGCACCTCAGACCTTGCTGGTCTGCACCAGAAGCCTTTGTTGTATCCTGCGTGGGCTGCCTTTGCCAAGGCTCGTTGACTCCAATCCTGAAGTCGACCCCTCCATCTGCGAGATCCTTCGTGGGACAGTTTGTCTCCAGCACCTGGTCATCGTTGACGCCTCCTGGTCCACGTGGCTGCCAAGACAAGCTTCAAGACAGCACCTGATTGCTCCTCAACGTCGTCTGGTTCCTTCCTGGTTCCACCCGGTCACTGACTAGTGACCCAGACTCTGTCCCCTCTGCTTTCAGGTCCTCTTCATCCTAGATCCACCCTTGGATCCACCCAGACATCTTCCTCCTGGTCGCCTGCAGCATCTTTCTCCAGGTCTCCATAGGATCCAATGACGAAACCCGATACATCTTCACACCTATGCACCCGCCGTCCGTGGGTGAGGTAGCACGAGTACTTCGGTGCTCCCAAGGGTATTGACTATTCAAGTGTCTAAGTCTCTAGTTGTTTCCTCCTAGCTAAACCGGAAGTGTCCTAAATCCTTCTAAATCTAACTTCTAAGTTCCCATTGACTTTTTTTTTTAAACTTCTTTTTATTGTGATTTTCATAGAACACAAACAAAGCCTTCTTCATACATTTCGGAATACATTATCTCAGCAGCTCAAGTATACATCACATCATGGCCCATTAATAACATTACCTGGTACCTGTTTGTTATGCACGTCAAACCAGGCTGTCGGGTCTGTGTAGGTAGCTCTCATCTCCTCCCTTTCCACATTTCCTCAGCGTTTGGTTCACACCCCACCAGTGGCATGCAGCTAGTCAGGCCCCTTAAAGTGCACCATTCTTCCATTCCACACCATACGCCTCTTGTACTCACTCCTAGGTCACGCTAGCAGTCTAGTAATTTATTTATTTATGAATTTGTATCGCGCCTGAATCAGCCCCGAAGGGGTATCTCCGCGCGTAGCTTCTGGTAAGGCATTAGGAAACAGCCTGAGATATGAAACTGCACAGATAACAGGAGAAATTATTGATCTTGTGTAAAAAGGTATGTTTTTAATTTCTTTCTAAAGGAGAGGAGATTAGGGGTGTGTCTCAGCTGTGTAGGCAGAGAGTTCCATAACATGGGGCCTTTAAGTGAGAGGGCCCGTCCTCCCTGTCTTGCTCTCGTCACTCTGGGCACCTGCAGCAACATAGTGCTGCTGGAACGCAGGACACGTCCCGGTGAGTAAGGGACGAATATGTCTCTTAGGTATTTAGGGCCAGACCCATAAATACACTTATGCATTATACAGCATACTTTAAAGTTGACACGTTGTCTCACCGGGAGCCAGTGGAGGTGGGAGAGGAGTGGGCGTGAAGGAGTAGGGGGAAAAACATTCAAGATGAGTCTAGCTGCGGTGTTTTGTACTACCTGCAGTCTGCCCAGTTGTTCTTGATTGGCAGAGATGAGGAGTCCATTGCAGTAATCTATCCGACCGATGACCAATGCTTGTACCAACGTCTTCCTGTGGATGTCAGGCAGGAAGGGGAAAATGCGTCGTAATAGCCCAATTACTCGGAAACAAGTTCCAGTAACTTGATTGACATGATCTTTTAATATCAATGCTTGGTCTAGGCGCACTCCCAGGTTTTTGACAATCTGTTTTGGTACGGGGACGGGTCCCAGCTCAAGTGGCCACCAGTCGGGGGACCATAGCAGGGTGGCCCCTCCAAACAACATGACTTCAGTTTTGGTCACGTTGCATTGGAGGAAGTTCTGGGCCATCCAATCTGCCACGACTCTCATACCATTTTGAAAAGATTGTATAACTGTCGGTGTGAGGGTTTGGAAGGGATACAGCAACTGGGTGTCATCAGCGTAGGAGATTGGGGAGAACCCGTGAGATCTTATAATGTCCGCCAAGGGGGCCACGTACATGTTAAATAACGTGGGGCTTAAACATGAGCCCTGTGGCACTCCCTTGGTGAGCTCCCTACAGATGGATTTGTGGGAGCCTAATTTGACACCTTGTTGACGGTCCGCAAGAAAGCTTTCTAGCCAAGCCATGGCGGTCCCTCTTATTCCCACCTCCCTCAAGCGGCCGAGAAGAATTTTATGCGACACCGTGTCGAAGGCAGCGGACAAATCCAATAGCACCAGAATCACTGAGCTCCCCCCGTCAAGTGACATCCTGATGTTATCAGTCACTGACAGGAGAGCTGATTCTGTGCTATGGTTTGGCCTAATACCAGATTGAGAGTGGTCTAGGCCGCCCGCTGCCTCGATGTAATTGGACAGGTGCGCGTTGACGTGTTTCTCGGCAAGCTTACTAAGATAGGGTAGGAGGGAGATGGGCCGGAGGTTGGAAAGCTCCGTCCAGGGGAGAGCAGCATTCTTACGGATGGGGTTCACCACCGCTCTCTTCCACTCATTTGGCACGTGTCCCTTCTTTAAGGACTGGTTGATTACGTCTTGAATGTGAGGGCCCAACAAAGTACTCAGGGGGACTAGGGTTTTGGCAGGAATAAGGTCCTCCGGAGACCCAGATTTTACGTTGGTCATTAATATTTAAAGCTCTCTGCTATCAATAGGGGGAAAGGTGGTCAATGAAAAATTTGTATTCTCAGTGGGGAGAGGAGCATTCAGGGTGCCTTTTTCTGTTTGGGACGCTAGGATCTTACCGTAGATGGATTCAATTTTGTTTTCAAAATATAAGGAGACTTCCTCACACAGACTTTGTGAGAAGTCATCCGGGCTTACACAGGCCATAGGCTTGACAAATGTTTCAAGAGTCCTATATAGCTCTTTAGGCGAATTGCCAGCTTCCGTAAGTTGTTGGGTAAGCCTAGAAGAGCTGGCCAACTGGAGCTACGGTCCCCCCTTGTCTCTACTCCGCATCTCACATTATTTCAATTCTCTTGACTCATAGGGCCTGTATCCTCGCCATCCTCATCAGCCATCGCGTTTGCAAGAAGATAGCATGTAAGGGGAGCCCATATGTCATTAGGTCTGGACGCCATCGGGAGTAATTCTGCATACTCGGCAAACTGTTCCTGACAATGAATTAAATCATCTAACCATGTCTTAAATTTGGGTGCTCTGCCCCGCCCCCATCTGCATGCTACTCTGCGCTTAGCCATAAGAAGTGCCATTGCCACAAACCTTCTGTGTTCCGTCTTTACGGGGGTGACAAACCCCAAGAGTGCCAGCACTGGGCTGGGTGCCAGGGTTTCGCCTATCATATGCTGCAGTGCTTCAAATACCTCATCCCAATAGGCTCGAATGTTTGGACAGTCCCATGCTAGGTGCAAAAAATCCGCACCCGGGGAGCGGCATCTATCGCACTCATCAGTGTCTCGTAGTTTGAATCGGTGCATTTTAGCAGGTGTATAGTACAACCTATGGAGGAATTCATAATGTATGATGCGGTGTCTGCTGCTTACAGAGACCCTTTCAGTATGTTGACAGCAGGTCTCCCATTGTACATCCATCAGTTGTTCTCCCAATTCCGAGTCCCAGTTCGCCCTCGCCCGGGCCGCTTTCCTCACCGTTTGGGTGTGCACCGTATTATATATTATTGAGACTAGGCGCGTTGGTTCAGGTCTTTCCAAAATAAGAGGAGTCAGATGTACCGGCTCATCCGGAAATGCCGGTGTAATCGCTTTTATACCTTGTCTCAATCTGACGTACAGAAAAACATCCAATGTCGTCTGCATCTCTGCAGGACAGATATGAGTCAATGACCGGAATTTAGCGTCATGGTACAAATCTTCCCACGTAGCTACGCTAAACTTCTCTTTGAATTTCTGAAATACGCCTTCCTGTAGCAGCGGAATATCAGGGTGTTAAGCGATAGGCATCAGGGGCGTATATGCCATTTGCACCTCTAGTAACCCTATTATTCTAGGCTATGCCTTAATAGTGCTATAAAAGGCGGTGGGCTGCTGGTCTCTCTGTCCAATTCTCGTTTATAATCCCCCCTCCAGTGGGATAGGGTGCGCCAGCCAATGCTCTGCCGCAACCTGTGGCATGAAGCGAGGTTGCTTAATCCAAAACCATGCAAATTGCGCCTGTGCTGCCGTATAGTACAATTCCATATCTGGAATCCCGAATCCCCCCTGGGAGTAAGGTCTAGTTAACACCTCCCACTGTAGCCGAGGTTGTTTCCCTCCCCACACTAATCGTATTAATTCACTTTTCAGAGCCTTGAAAAAATAGGAACCCGGGTAGTAGGGTATGTTCAGGAATAAGTATAGCACCTGTGGGAGTACCACCATCTTAATTAATGACGCACGTCCCGCCATGGATAGTGGAAGCGCCACCCATCTCTTTACGTTATCCTCAATCTTTGTCATAAGGGTACCATAATTTGCCCTCATCAGTTCCTCTCTATTCCTCGTAACCTTGATACCTAGATACTTAAGCTCCTCATCACACCATTCCAGTGGGTAATCCATTTCAAAACGCTGAACTGCATCCGTAAGCGGAAAAAACCTAGACTTAGACCAGTTGATCTGTACGCCAGACAGTCCCCCGAATACTATAAATTCCCTTAGTATCTGGTTCAAGTTTTGCTGAGGGTTTCGGACATATAGAGTAATGTCGTCTGCGTCCAGTGAGATGAGTATCTGGCGTTGAAAGCACCGTAGTGCTTTGTCATTATGGCACTGTCTTAACTTCGCAGCAAGAGGCTCCACTGCCAATGCAAAAAGCAACGGTGATAGTGGGCACCCCCTGCCTGGTACCCCTCGTGATCTCGAATGTGTGGGAGGTGTGCCCATTAATCAGGACCTTAGCCATAGGTTTTGTATAAAGTAGTCTAATCCAGTCAAGGAACAAGGGCGGGAAGCCCATACGCTTCATTACCCCAAATAGGTACCCCCATTCCAAAGAATCGAAAGCCTTAGTGGCATCCAGGAAATTTGCGGCCATAGGGAGATCAGGGGAGATGGTGTGAAGTACTGCAAAAAGCGTCCGCAGGTTATGCGACGTTGCCCTACCAGGTACGAATCCGGATCGATCCGGCAGTATCAGGCGGTACATCAATAGTAGCGAGAGTGGCCTATAGGAGTTGCAGCTGTCTAGGGGCTTCCCTGGTTTGGGCAGTGATAAAATTAATGCTTCGCGCATTGAATGCGGCAGTATCCCCACTTCCAATGCATCTTCATAAACCTCTCTGAGCACAGGGGCCATAATGTCGATATACGTTTTATAGAATTCCACCGGAATACCACCTGTACCAGTGGCCTTTCCGTTCTGCATGCTCATGATTGCTTCCCGCACCTCATCCAGCTCAAAGGGGGCACATAAGAAGGTTCTTTTCGTATCACTCAACCATCCCAATGCTACCTCCCCCAAGAAGTCATCCAGATGTTCACCTGCGTTCCCCCTAGTAGCATACAATGAACTATAATGGTCAAGGAAGTCTGCAAGTATACGGGAAGTCTCCCGGTGTACGTCACCGTTCAGGGTTTTCAGTTCCGTGTTTGTGTTGGACCACTTTCTGTGCCAGTATTTTACCCGGTCTATCCCCTTCTCCATAGCTTCTGGCTATCCAGTGTTTGTGTTTAAATTTCGTCTCTCTCTGCGCTTCTTCCATGTACAGGGATAATTTTTCTCTAAACGCTGCCTTCGCTTCTGTCGTGGGGGCTTCAGCAAGCTCACTTTCAAGTCGTTTTATGTCTCTATCTAGGTTTCTGATCGTGGCCTGTATATCTCTAAGTACCCCTTTACCCTTCCCAATGCAAAACCCTCACAAGGTCACCTTGAAGGCCTCCCATATCATCTCCACACTGCGTACAGAGTCCTTATTTCTTTGAAAAAAGTCAAGAATTTCCTCACGCAGCTCTGCCTGAAAAACTACATCCAACAATATTGAGGGGTTCATTCGCCAGGGGCTGCGCGGGATGTTAAAATCTACAGATGAGAGCGTCAGCAAAACTGGAGCATGGTCAGAATAGGTCCTCGCAACGCGTCGAGCAGCAACCAAGCAAAAGGGCCCCACGCAGATCTCGTGGATGCTGGAGGGCTGGTCTTCGGTGCAGGAGCTGCTCGGGGCTGGGGCTTCTCAATCCCCAAAGCACTTACTCGAGGATGCCTCTGAAGTCGTGCTGGAAGCGAAGTGCAGTTTCTTCAAGATGGCCGGTCCCACGTGTCTCGTCGCACCCACGGATCTCAGCTGTGCTGCAGATGTAGGTAGAGGTCGGAGAGGTCTGGAAGTCCGGATCTCGTCGGGCTCTGAAGTCTGGTTCCGGCAGGAAGGACGACAAAGTGAACCGCTAGGACGCTTGATGGTGCCTGCAGTTGCAGGGTGGACACTCCTTGCCCACAAGGGAGATTCTTCAGTCTTCTGTGGAGCAGAACGTCGAAGTCCAGAGTTTCTTCTTGTAAAGTTGTTCAGGATAATCTAACTTGAAATGGGACCAGCTCCTACCTTTATCCTGCTACAGGGGGCTGCACTAGTGACTAGGTCCCTCCCATGGGTGGGACCAGGAAGGGGGGTGGCTACACCCCCTATCCTTTGTCCGGTTTCGCGCTGGGGCTGGAGTGCCCCAGCAACTGGTTTGAACCAGGGTATGCACAGGGACACCTTGTGTGCCCCAGGCATGTCTCATTCCTTTCAGACCTCCCTACCTCAATACACAAAATCCTGTCCGGGGTGGTGCTAGCACCTCCCAAGGCAGGAAACCCTTTGTCCAGGCCTCCCTCGCTGGAAGGACTCCCAGCAGCAGGAGGTCAGACTTGTGTCTGTGGTGGCAGCATCCATTTTGTGATGCTGAGGCTCTGCTTAACTTTAACCCGGGTTCACAGTTATGGACATGTCGTATCCCTCTAGAAGGGTGGAATGCTACCCCCGTCGCCAGAACTGGCGAGGGGGTAGTATTCCAAATCGTATGACACCTTACTCGACATGTTTTGATAATGCTATACCAAAGTTAGCAATAACCGCGAGGATTATAATGCACTTAAGAGTATATGGTATAGCGATATCATGGAAACAGCTAAAGGACTTGGTTCCAAAAGCTGCAGACAGGCTCAGCTCATGCTAGAGCACCATCTCACATAATTCCAAGCACTCTGCCTTCAGGATTGATAAGGCCTGCCATAGGAGTGACTTATAGGAATATATGTGTCCATTTTGGGGTTAGATATAGGTATACTATATCTACAGCAAAGGGTGATTACACCACCTTGCCCCAGCTGTCTTAGCAGCCAGTTGTGTCCGTTTGGATGATCAGCCAGGGGTGGCATAATACATCCTGCAGCCCTTGGTAGGCCCTGGGTACACCTATGCCCTGGGTACCTAAGGTACACTGTACAGGGGCTGATAAGGTGACCCAGCATCCAATTAGGTATGTACCTAAGGTACATGGAGTCCATTTAACAGAGAGAGCAATTAGTCTGGGGTCCTGAATAGCAGGGCCCCAGGCCAACTAGGTCGAAAACCACCTCGCTGTCGTAGAAGAGGGATGTGCCCAGGCTAGGCTCCTCGACACGGTCTCAAAGTCTACTGTGTTGCTCGCTGTGCAACACTACTCCAGCAGGGGGGAGGGGGAGGGGGCAGCGTTCGCAATTCACCAGCTTGTATTGAGCGTTAAGGTTCCTCACAGAGCTGTCTCAAGGGGCATACCTTCGATCGTCACCTCAGCCGCCACTTCTGCCGCCTCAGCCGTGCTTTCCGTTTTGTCGAAAAAATAGCGCCGTTTAGGAAGCAACACCTGCTGTTTCTCTAGTGGCGCCAACTCTGTACCGTTCTCCGTCGATTCCCAGATACAGTGTCGACAGTGTCACTGCCTATGTCAACAGTCGAAGGCAGATGGCCTCTATCACAGGTCCCCCACAGAATGAAGGGTCTCACTGCACCCCCCACTGTGCCTTGGCCGGTTCTTTCGCCCTAGAGGGGGGAGGGGGGTATCTCCTCAGTCCGGCCCAATGCCAAACCACCAGCACCTCACATTGTTAATCAGGGCTCCCCCGTCCCGGCCAAATAAAGAGTGTCTTGTACCTGCACGTGGGTCCTTGTGCTCAGCCCACTCAGTTGCCAGATCCAGTCTTGCCCCTCACTAATGCTGCAGTATGCCCCCTCCTGCCTGCTGCTGCTTTAAAGTTCAGCTCGCAATGGCCAGAATCCTGGTCTGCAAGGTCTCTCAGGCAGGCAGCGATGAGCGCCTTCTCTACATGACTTGGCCGTCCGGGCCTCGGCAGCCGCAGCACACCAGGCTTTTCTGCTCCTCGGCTCTCTGCACACTATGGCCGTCTCGCTGCCCCACGCTTATTTTTGGCAGCACACCCTGTATCTGAGCCTCCGTGCCCTCGGGCCGCCGCCACCTCCGCTCTTCTCTCCTCCGCCGTTCTTGTGTTGTATTTTCACATGCAGACCTAGGCTCGCTGCTTAGACCTCTCACTTCGTGCTTTTGAGCCGCGCAGTCCGCCACTATGCTCTGGGTCACGGAAACCTTCTCCAAAGTCCCGCCTCCTCCAGGCCTACTCTCCGTCCCTCAGGCCTCGGTCTTTCCTAGGCAGTCCGTCTGCTACTCTCTTCCGTCCTCCTCGGGCCAGCCCTCCGGCAAATCTTCAGAGCCGTCTCCCGCCGTTACCTCGTCACCTTTCAGCTTCAAATTTTCAACGAGTGTTCTCCAGACAGTTATCCACTTAAATTAAGTGGCCAGGATGTGCTAGCTCACTCGCCGGCAGGATAAATGAAGGATTATTTCTCCTGTCCTCGGGAGCCTCACGTTAGTGCCGCCATTCGATTGTGCGCCCTCTAGCGCCCCCTAAGTACCCTTTGACTTTGCATTGAATCCCGCGTGTGTGTAAAGACACTGCACGCGCCGCCTGTGGGCCTCCTACTTCTAAACTATTGTTAAGACAGTGTAGCCCAGGCGATTCCCTAGGCCCAAGGCCTTTCCTTTTCTCGTAACGTGGTACTTATACCACTTTCCTAATATATGGTTTGCTTCGCCCCTAGGGCCTAACCGTAAATTCTGCAACTTAACGTATAATAACTAAGTGACTTGTTATGTGCTTTGGCCTCTGACCTCATAAAGAGTTTAGAGGAGTGTGTTAGAAATAAATACATATATATTTTATATATATCCTTTGTGGTGTCCTTTCGTTTGATATTCAAGGGGTTACATATGGTAAAACAGCTGGCTTTACATGCCCTCTAGAGTCTTTTAGCCTAAGACTGTTCTGTCCACGCTACCACTAGGATAGCTCGTCTATAAGGTTGACTTACAACCATCACCATAAGGGTTGTTTGGACTGGTGCAAGGTGATCACTAGAATACTGATCATCATATACCAGGCCAACTTCTCACATGCTCCACAAGCTGTAGCATTTGCATGTATGAGACAAGAAACTTGTACAGCTGATACCTGTTTTTGTTCCTGCTTTTTTTACTATACTTTTAAGAGAGATAACCTTGAGCAGCTGCAAAGCTCCCTGAACTTTTCTGTGTGTTAAGAAGTATAACACTACTACTGCCCAAAAACTATTACTGTGGCCAAAGGTTGTTGAAAATTGAATTTAGTGAAATATTTTTACTTTCTCTCATGAAAATTATTATTGCACCTGTTTTTGGTAGGCACATCTATTTAATTCTCTATCAGAACACCAGTTGATAAGTCTTATTTTGTTTCAGTTGGTGGTGGCAGTGATCTCCGACTTTGGACAGTAAATGGTGATCTTGTTGGACATGTTCACTGCAGAGAAATAATTTGTTCTGTTTCATTCTCCAATCAACCTGAGGGTCTGTCTGTCAATGTTATTGCAGGTGGACTTCAAAATGGAGTTGTAAGGTGAGAAATTATCACATATATAAACATGGTATCGACTTTAGTTTTCAATTGTGGTTTATATTATTTATGTTAGATTTTTGACATAGTGTCTATTCTCAAGCTTTTTTTGAGTTTTGTGAGACTTCAGACATCGTTGTAATGGAAGTTACTGATTGTAGGGTATATGGGTTAATAGCAAGTGCTTTGCACTTGTTGACTATTTGATGAAACTCAGTGAAAGACCTCCACAGTATTCATTGTTACAAACTTATAATTCTTTATTCTACGTGTGAATACAGGATTATAAATCTGATTATTCAGAAGTGAGACGTAGCAACAATCTGTAACAAAATGTGTTTTTCCATCTGTTGCTTTATGACAAAGGAATTAGAGTTGATGCTGAAAGGGCTGTTTGCAAAACGAAAAAAGGAGCCAGACAGATTTATTTAGCTACTTATAGTTCCAAACAGCACATCAATTCTGAATGGTTCTCTATTTTATTTTAGCTTTTCATCTTTTTTAGAAACATTTAAATACTTGAAATATGTCATCAAGCAAACAATCGTCAGACAGTGAAAGTAAACATGCAAAAAATGACAATTGTGCAAAGATATATACAAGTGCTGTACACAATCAACAATTAGATACTATACAGTGGCACAGATAACACCAAACAATATCAACTTAAAACATTGGAAACCAGTCCTTTCTATTGGATACAAAAAGACAAGCGGACCTCTGGTCAAAGAGAACTGCCTGCCTGTCTGGCTGAGCCAAGGATATGGAAAAACCAAATTAAATTCACAGAGTTACAGCGCAAGGGATATCGCTATATAAATGTCAATCGTCCTTGCGGCACCCGAATTCTTTCTCCGAGGCTCAGTGTCAACGCGTTTCGAACCTCAACGCTAGTAAGGGTTCTCCTCAGGACACGGACTGGGTGAGGCCAGAACTGTAAATAATGATGAGACAAACTAAGTGTGAGTGTTATGGACAATTGTGAGCTAAACTCAAACTCATAACTAGGCTCTCAAGTGCAATGGTACCTGTAAGTGACCGTTGTGTATCACTTGTGATTCAAGATGGTGTGGACGGGCCGGGTTAGCGGTCAGAAAGATACTGCAGACTAGTTGGAACACCCTTCAACTGTCATGGTTCTGGAACCAGACGGAGGGGAAAATCAGTACCAAGATTTGACGCGTACATTGATACATTAACACAAAGTGTATAGGGCGCCTACCTGTTTGACAGAATAGGAAAAGCTTATCAGGGCTGCTGTCAAGCTTCACAGCGCTGGTATTTAATGGAGGGGCGGGTCACCACTGGCGCTGCTCTGAAACGATTAGAAGTGCAATAGTTCAACTTTTATGTAGCCCAGCTGTAGTTACAAAGCGGTTTGCCAAGTTAGTAATTTGCCGAAATGCTAGGGGACTTGGGGTTATTAAAACTCACTGTTTAGCGAGCCGCCCTGCGGCATGGTGACGCCTCCGCTTGGATGTATTATTCAGCAAGGTCGGTGCTTCTAAAAGAAATACGAGAGCCGGGTGTCAGATTCCGCATCCGTTCTCGTCCTGTCCCCTAGCATTTCGGCAAATTACTAACTTCGCAAACTGCTTTGTAACTACAGCTGGGCTACATAAAAGTTGAACTATTGCACTTCTAATCGTTTCAGAGCAGCGCCAGTGGTGACCCGCCCCCTCCCTTAAATACCAGCGCTGTGAAGCTTGACAGCAGCCCTGATAAGCTTTTCCTATTCTGTCAAACAGGTAGGCGCCCTATACACTTTGTGTTAATGTATCAATGTACGCGTCAAATCTTGGTACTGATTTTCCCCTCCGTCTGGTTCCAGAACCACGACAGTTGAAGGGTGTTCCAACTAGTCTGCAGTATCTTTCTGACCGCTAACCCGGCCCGTCCACACCATCTTTTTTTTTTTTTTTTTTTTTTTTTTGTTAAATTTTTTTATTGAGCAATCATATGAAATACAAGGATGGGCCCACAACCACACGGGCCGGCCGCTAAGTCACATAGCATTACACATGAATTAAATAACATTTCCGAGGCCAGGTCAAATCATAGAATGAAATTGCTCCAGACAGAGAACAGGATACTACAATTTTCTATACATAACATGAAATTAACGAACACAAAAACAAGGCGATTGCAATAATCGAGTCAGCCCAAAAAGCAGCGGGGAAGGTCACTAAACAGGAGAACAGACGTAAATCAATGAGATTCGGTAAGGCCGTGAGGGGGGGGAGCAGGGAGGACAGGAAGATCCTAGAACAGAGTGAGAAATTCCGGGAATGTCGGCCTAAGGAGACAGGGTAACATCGGATGTGGCAACCAAGGGAGGGGTACAAATTTCTCCACGGTATGCATTCCATTGACCCCAGATTTTCGTCCACGCCCCAGGCCTGCCCCTAGCCACGTAGACTGTCTTCTCTCGGAACATGGACCAGTCCATGTTGTCCTCCCACACCGAAACGTCAGGAGGTCGGGATACGCCCCAGAGTTGCGCAATGTCGCGCTTCGCGACCATGTACCCCAGGGTCGCCCACCTAGTCTGGGCCACAGAGTAATCGGAGGGTTCCCACACATTCAACAGGCATCGTCAGGCCTCAGGCCGCAAGGCAACACCCGTAACTACAGTCATTATCGCAAGCACATCCACCCAGTAGGCCGCCACCACAGGACACTCCCAAAGTATGTGCAAAAAAGTAGCGCTCATCCCACAGCCACGCTTACACAAACCATCTGGGGAAAAACCCATCACGACTAGACGCGGACCAGTCACATACACCCGGTGGAGGATCTTAAGTTGCACCAAACGAAGACGGGCGGGAATGGCGACCTCCTTTGGGGAGGAGAGTGCCGACTGCCAGTCCTCGTCATCCAGTTCCAATCCATCACCGACCCACATCTCCCTGAGTCGGACCAACAAATCCGCACGATTATGAATCAGTTTCTTATAGATGAGCGAGATAGTGCTGTCGGGCAAGTGTCCATCTAGTATACGATCTTCAAGGGGGGAAGACTCAGGTAGGGCCACATCAGGAGTCAAAACCGAGGCCAAGGCATGCCGGACTTGCAGATACCGGAAAAACTCTCTATCACTCAAGTCGTATTCCGCCTTAAGGGCCTGGAATGACTTCACGCGACCATTCACACAAACGTCACCCACCTTACAAATCCCAATCACATCCC
The DNA here is from genome assembly GCF_964261635.1 of Lissotriton helveticus. Lineage (NCBI taxonomy): Eukaryota > Metazoa > Chordata > Amphibia > Caudata > Salamandridae > Lissotriton > Lissotriton helveticus. Next base: position 1,150,950,998 of record NC_136067.1, on the reverse strand, counting down.
AGCGGTCAAAACCCTTAGTAGACCAGAGACTTCCCAAACGCTCAGAAGCATAAAGCGGAGTCGCCAGCGTCAGTCGGTTCTCCCACCCCAAACTCACATTCGCAGCACGCCACACTTTGACCGCAGCCCTGGACGGGCCCACAAGATGGCTCCCGGCTGATCTAGAGTAGAGCACTCTATTAAAGTCCCCACCCGGCAACTGGAGCTTATCCATCTCAAAAGCCAGATCACGACCCGGCGAGTACATTGCGTGATTAATGGCCGATAGCTGGGCAGCCCAGTAGTATCTCTTGATATCGGGGAGCGCCATGCCCCTGACATACCAAGGGATAGTAAGTTTCGCAAGGGCAATACGCGGGCGCCCGTCCCAAATCAATTGTCTTTGCAGACTCTCGATTTCTCTGAAATAAGTAGCGGGAATGTCGTCGAAGGAGTTCTGAAGAGCGTAGAGGAACCGCGGCAAGGACATCATTTTAAATAGAGCCGCCCGACCCAGAGGAGACAGGGGTAGCTTACGCCAACGGGCCACATCCAGTCGTAATCGAAGAAGCGGGGGGAGGAGATTACGCGCAAACCGGAGGGAGGGATCCAGGGTAATAAAAATCCCTAAATACTTGAAGCCAGACTGGACCACCTGGATAGGAAACCTGGCCGGCAAAGAGGGCAAAACACCCGAGAGAACATACACGCAGGACTTAGCCCAATTAATAACAAGGCCCGAGTTAGCACCGAACGAAGTAAGAACATCAAATAAGACGTTCAAGGATTTGCGCGGGGATGTAAGATATAGAAGAATGTCGTCCGCGTAAAGAGAGACACGGTCTTCAAAGTCCGGCGACCAACGGATCCCTTTGAGTGAAGGCTCCCATCGAAGCCACGCAGCCAACGGTTCCAGGGCCAGCGCGAAAAGCAATGGAGATAAGGGACAACCCTGACGGGTCCCTCTACCAAGGCCGAAGGGGACAGAAACTCTACCGTTCACCACAACTTGCGCTAATGGTTCCTCATACAACAACTTCACCCATCCGATAAATTCAGGTCCAAAACCGAATTTTTCGAGAGCTGCCCAAAGATAGGGCCACTCGACCGTGTCAAAAGCCAACGAGGCCAAAATGGCCGGCTCCGTCAGACGCCCCGCCCTCGCAACAGCACCGTGGAGACGACGTAGGTTAAGAGCCGTGTTGCGATGTGGGATAAATCCGGACTGATCCGGATGAACCAAGTCGCTAATGACCGTCAGTAGTCGGGTCGCAAGGAGCTTAGCGAGGACCTTAGGCTCAACATTTAACAGGGAAATGGGCCTATAAGACGAACAAAGGTCTCGCGGTTTCCCGTCCTTGGGAATTACAACTATCGTAGCAAGACGCTGGTCATACGGGAGAATACCCCGTTCCCGGGACTCCAAAAACATAGCGCGAAGATGGGGCGCTACCTTGTCAGGGCGTAGTTTGTACAGCTCGATTGGTAACCCGTTCTGGCCCCAGGCCTTGCCCGAACGGAGCGAACGAATGGCAGTCGCTATTTCATCCGTAGTAAAAGGGGACTCTAACGAGACACGGTCTAAATCGGAAACACTGGGCAAAGCTATATCGCGCAACAAAAGGCGAGAGTCAGCCACATCCCGTCCAGACACAGGGGTATAAACCACACGAAAATATTCTGCAAAACATTCCACTATTCCAACCGGGTCTGTCACTTCGACACCATTCGACGACTGAATCACAGGCACCACACGATTCGCTCTCTCTTTCTTATCCAACCACGCCAGCAATTTACCCGCTTTGTCCCCCACATCATACAGGCGACCCTGCTGTTCACGAAACATCAGTCTAGCCGCATCCGTGACCAAGGATTTATAAGCAAATTGTTTCAGACCCAGGGCATGGAGTTTATCAGAGGTGACTTCAGACTCTAAGTCGGCCTCCCTATCCGCAATCTCTGTCTCAAGGTCCACCACCTCCCGATTCCTAGCCTTCTTGGATTTAGCAATAAGGGAAAGGGCCTGCCCACGTATCACTGTTTTAAAGGCCTCCCACAGGGACACAGCCGAGGAAACCGACCCCTCGTTGTCCAAAAAATAGGCATCTAAGGACTTAGTCAAAAGGTTTCGGGTCTCAGGGGAGGCAATATACCAGGGGTTAATAGGAGCCACTCGGCCCGCCGCCTCAACCCCAAATTCAAAACAAAGCCAGAGCGGAGAATGATCGGAGATGCCCCGGGGGAGGTGTTTGATCTCACGCACCGCCGGCGTCTGCGCCGCGGGCATCAGGAAATAATCCAGTCTAGACAGACTCCCATGGGCCCCCGAATGGAAGGTGTATTGGAGCTGGGCAGGATGCATGAGCCTCCAGCAATCCACCAGACCAAATGTGTCCAAAAACCCACCTAGCCATTGTTGGGCCGAAGGAGTATCCCTAGGGGGGTAACGATCTTGCAGACCATGCGGCCCAAATCGGAAAAGGTGGAAGTCTGTAGGCCGGGGGGCACATAGACAGTAAACAAGGAGAGGGTACGACCCTCATAGCGACCCACGAGGACAGCATAACGCCCCCGATCATCAAGGATCACGTCATCAATGGCCAGGGGGAGGGAAGCCCGAATAAGGATACCCACCCCCCTGGAACCAGTGGTAAACCCCGAATGTGCTGCAAGGCGATATCCCCACCTATTCATCGCACGACAAGAATTGCCCACCAAATGAGTTTCCTGCAAAAAAACAATATCTGGAGATAAACGACGTAGACATTTTAACACCACGCTCCGCTTAATGCGGTCTCCCAGACCATTAACATTCCACGAAACCAGCCTCAACCCGCTACCCCCCATCCCACACAGCAACGCCGAAACCCCCCGCAATGAGCATGACATAAAAAATAGCAGAAACAAGAGTGATTCGCCTTGAGAACATAACACTAAAACATCAAACAACCCAATCACCCACCCCCCAACAATGAAGAAAACACCCCCCACCCTGCACCCCTGCAAAAAGCTAAATAGCCACCCCAACATGCAGTGTGCCTGTCGCCCAAGAACCCCTATTCTACAAAAAGAACCCCGGAGGAGGAAAGGCTCTGGCCCACCCGCCACCCCGAGTAGGACAGACCATGAGGAAAACATACAAACAGTAGAGGCACTGAAGCATTAAATCCCCGAAAAGTTTACTCTATTCGAGGGTCCAGGAGTAGGCGGATTGTTCAGCTCTCCACGCCACCCTCAGCACCACCCGGGTGGGCGGCGGACTCAGCCCCAGGAGGTCGGTCAGGCAGAGAGTCCATCCAGTCATTTACAGAATCAGGCCGATCAAAGAAGAAGGTTCGGTCGTTGTACTCGACTCGCAGCCTGGTCGGAAAAAGCATGGCGTAGCGAAGCCCCATGTCTCGGAGACGTTTCTTGACATCACGGAAGCCCATACGCTGTCTCTGGACCTGTTGAGAAAAGTCCGGATAGAAGTTCACTGTGGCGTTCTCAAAGGCCACCGGGCCCTTCACACGCGATGTTTGCAGGATAGCGTCTCGATCCCTATAATGGAAGAGTTTCACAACAATAGGCCTCGGCGGGGCACCCGGCTTACCCTTGCCCCCCGGAACACGATGGGCACGTTCCACTGCGAAAAACTTGGTCAAACCAGACGGGGAGAGGTGGTTCTGGATCAAGTCTTCAACTAGGAGATCAACAGAGTGAGGTTCTGGATTTTCCGGAACTCCGACCACGCGCACGTTACAGCGACGGGCCCTGTTCTCAAAGTCCTCCAAGCGCCGGGTCACGAAGTCATTCACCTTACGAAGGTTGCCGATCTCCGTCTGCATCTCCGAAACGTCTTCCATGAGAGTGGATGACTTGAGATCCAATGACTTCACCTTCTCATTGGTTTTCGACAGGTCAGCGCGAATCAAGTTCACGTCAATGGCCACTGTGTCAATTTTGTGGGCCAAAGCTTCATATTTATTTATTTATTTTGAAAGTTTTATATAGCGCGAACAAGATCTTCGCAGATATCAGAGCGCTTTACAGAGGAGGGGAGCATGTATACGCAGATACATCAATCATGTTAACAGTACATTGAAGTGATATCATAAAACAGTCAAGTAAGACAATTTCAAAGTCAAAAATAAAAGTACAAGGGTTCGAACAAGTAGTACAGATGAGTATCGAGTCTTTGTAGTTTTTCCTCAGTAGTCGTTCAAGTGTATTTAGCCATGAGGATCGCTTTCACTTCTCTCTTGAAAAGTATGGTAGAGGTGATAAGCCTTGTTTCAGGGGGGAGCGAGTTCCAAATCCTGGGAGCCATTCCTGAGAAAGAGCGTTTAAAGGTTTTTTCCTTGCGGAATCTTTTAGGCTTTAGCAGAAGGTTGTTTGTGCCTCTAGTGTTTCTGGAGCCTCCAGAAATCGTCAGCTTCTGAGCGAGGTATCTAGGTGAGCTCAGGTGGACAGCCTTGTGGGTCAGACAAGCTATTTTCAGGTGTATTCTGGCTTCAAACGGCAGCCAGTTCAATGATTTGAAGTCAGGGGAAATGTGTGAGTGTTTTTTTGATCCAGTGATAAGTCTCGCTGCGGCGTTTAGAGAGGCTCTTATGGGTGCCGTAGTAGCTAGGGGGAGACCGCAGAGGGCGGTGCTGCCGTATTCTATTCGAGGTATGACTAGTGATTGTACCGCCGTCTGGAAGTCTTTGGCTGGAAGGAAAGGTTTAAGTTTCCTAAGGGTGTTGATTTGGTAGTTTGCTCCCTTAGTTGCTTTGTTGATGTGTTCCTGCATGCTGAGATTGGTGTCAAGTGTTATGCCCAAAGATTTCGCTGAATCCACGATGGTGGGTTGGACATTGAGCGCCGTTAGTTCATTAAGCCACATTTGTGCAGTAGTGATCTTCGCTGGAGGTGAGATCAGGAGGAACTCTGTTTTTAGGGCATTGAGTTTGAGATGGTTAGCGGCCAACCAAGATTGGGTGCTTCTGATCGTTGAGTTCAAGAGCGTGATGTCTTTGGGTGATTGTAGTTTGAGATAAAGTTGGGTGTCATCAGCATACATGTGGAAGTGTACATTGGATTCTTGCAGCAAGGTCGTGAGGGGTTCCATAACTAGGTTGAACAAAGTTGGGGATAGGGAGGATCCTTGTGGGACGCCTAGCGATACGGGTCTTGGTGCAGACATCAGGTTGTTGCTCTTGAATTTCTGCGACCTGTTTTGCAGAAAGGAAGTGAACCATTTGAGCACAGTTCCAGATAGGCCCATTCTTGTGTTTAATAGTTCGAGTAAGCTCTCATGTTTGACGGTGTCAAATGCGGAGGAGAGATCAAGGAGGATGAGGAGGCAGGTGTCGTTATGATCTAGTATTTGGAGGGCGTTGTCGATTATGTGAATCATGGCAGTTTCCGTACTGTGATTAGCTCGGAAGCCTGATTGATGAGAGTTGAGGAGATCAAATTGAGTAATGTGTTTAGTCAATTGTATTTGTGCGCATTTTTCCAGCAGTTTGGCCAGAGTCGGAATGTTGGTAATGGGACGGTAGTTGTTTAGGTCAGAGGGGTCGGCTGTAGGTTTCTTTAGCAGGGGTGTTACTTGTCCGACTTTGAGGGAGTCGGGAATGATCCCTTGTTGAAGTGAGCTGTTGATAATTTTGGTCCAGAGTGGAAGGAGCGACGGGGTAAGGACTTTGACAGCGTTAGCAGGAAGGGGGTCCGTGAGGTGATTGGATGGTTTCAGAGTGCTGAGCAGTTTGCCAATTTCTTCTTCCGTGTAGGTGACAAAGGTTGACCAGGTTGCATTGTTTTTTGGTTTAGTGGGTGTTATGCGGTGGGGTTTGGGATAGCTGCTTGCGTCCATGAGGAGATCATTCTTTATGTTGTCAGTTTTTTGGTTAAAGAAAGAGGCGAAGTCTTCGCAGGAGGGAGCTTCGCATATAGTGTTGAGAGCTTGGGGTTGTTCTTTGGTTTGTGTTCGGATAAGCTCAAACAGCTTTCTCGGACGATTTTTGGCTTGGTCGAGCTGACGGCTGAAGAAGACTGATTTTGATCGTTTTATTTTCCTGAAGTAGGCATTTCTCTTTTTCTTCAGGTTTTTTAAGTTCAGTGCAGAGGGAGCTGATCTCCAGGAACGCTCTGCCATTCGCATGGCGCGTCTATCGTCATTGAGACTCCCGTCGTACCAGGGATTGGAGATTTTTGTGGTGGCTTTTTTTAGCTGCAAGGGTGCAACTTCATTAATTATTGTGGTCATATTGTTAAGATAGTGATCAGTCAGGGATTGGACGTCCTTAACGCCAGCCGGAGGAAGTAGTAGGTTGCAACAGTTGGGGGTCAGAGAGTTTGAGTTTAGCTTTTTCATGTCTCTTTTCCAGACTTTGGGCCTGGCGGATTGAATAGGGTTAAATTTAACTTTTTCATTGATGAAGAACGTGATAATATGATGGTCCGACCAGTCACAGGGTTGGATAGATTCGAGTTGGATAGAGGCCTCTTTGGAGATGATAAGGTCGAGGGTAGAGCCTTTCTTGTGTGTTGGGCTGTTGCAAATTTGTGTAAGGTCAAGGGCGTTAAGGAAGTTCTTCAGACCTTTTACCACCGCATCCTTATGATCGTTCCAGTGGAGGTTGAAGTCCCCAAGGTATATTTGTGTGAGTTGCCGCCCTGAGTTGGTTGAGATCATGTCCATGATTTGTTGGGAGAAGGTGAGGTTGTCACCGGGTGGGTGGTAGACGCCGTGAAGAGTGCAGATCGGTTTGCCCTCACTGATAATATCTAGGCTGATGTATTCACAGGACGTTGGGGAGGGTAGGGGAGGGGAAGGTACTTTCAGGACAGAGAGGTTGCTCCTGTATATACATGCGATTCCGCCACCTTTTTTATTGCCAGACCTGTCAAGTCTAGTGATGTGGTAGTTGGGGGGAACCAGAATGTCCATTATAGGTGTAGAAGATTCTGTTAGCCATGTTTCAGTCAGGATCATTAAGTCAAGATCCAATTTTAGGATGAGATCAGCGATAGCGGTGGAGTGTCTAGCGGCTGATCTGCAGTTTAGGAGAGTGCATTTGAGACGGGGTGTGTCGAGGGTTGAAGGGTGTTCTAGAGCGAGGGGGACTTTACTCAGGTTACTGTGTATAGCGACTCTGTTATTCAGTGTGGGGGGTCTAAGGGGATTGGGGTGAATCGTAGGTATGGCAGTGAGAGTGTCGGGTGTGTTGCTAAGGGGAGCTGAGTCATAGGAGCGGAGGAGGATGATTGTGTCTAGGTCCGAGAGAGAGTTGCAGGAGCGATGGGGGCGGTTTTCACGATTGCGAACGGGGATTGAGGTCCAGTGCGGTGGGGGTCGAGTGCGAGAGTTCGCCGCCCGGGTGGGGGACCAGTTGGGAGGGGAGGTGATGGTGGAGGCGCGTGAGTGATGTCTGGGGTGTGTGCTGAGCCGTTGTTTGATGATGTGGATGTCTTGTTTGATCTGGTGGAGGGTGTTGGGTGAGGGGTGACTGGAGTGTGATAGACAGAGTAGTTGTTGTTTGATGATGTACATGTCTTCTTTGAGTTGGAGGAGTGAGGCCGTAATGTGGTCCGCAGTGGGACATGTGTTGGAGGTGGGGATGGGAGGGTCAGGCGTGGATGACATAGGGGAGAGGTTGTTGGTGCGGGGGAGAGTATTGGTGGTGGGCGTAGAGTGCAGGGTGGAGGATGGGCATTTATTTGTGGTGGCGGGGGTGGATGTTGGGTAGTGGGGGGTGAGCCTGGGGGGGAAGTGGGATTGAAGATGGGGTCGAGTTGAGTTGATGGGGGTGGCGTGTTCTGTGTGATTAGTTAGTGGGAGGAATTGGGGGCTGAGAAAGGGTGGGGGTAAAGGGTGGGGTTTGCCTTTGTGTGTGTCGGTCTGCTGTTGATCTAGAATAGGCCGGTTGCGGGAGGGAGCTGTGGCATCAGGGGTGTGAGGGACGGGGGTGATAGGAACGGGGATGAGGGCTGGTGTGTAGGTGGAAGGGGTGGGGTGGTTGTTGTAAGAGGGAGAGAGATCTATGTCTGTGCTTGAGGGATGCGGGGTAGCTACGGTAGGTGGGAGAATGACTAAGGTGCCGGGAGTAAAGGGGTGATGCATGTCTTTTTGGGTGGGGGCTGTGGTATCAGGGGTGGTGAAGGGGATGAGGGCTGGTGTGTGTGGGGGGAAGGGGTGAGGTGGATGGTGCAAGAGGGTAAGTAATCTATGTCTGTGCTCGACGGGAGGAAGGTAGATACGGTAGATGGGTGAGTGACTGGGGTGTCGGAAGTGAAGGATAGGTGCAGGTTGTTTTGGGGTTGGGCTGGGTTAGAATGGATGTGGATTGAGGCTGTGGTGTCAGGGGTGACGGGAATGGGTGTGGTATGGGAGGGTGACAAGGTGAGGTTGTAGGGGGGGGAGAGGGTAGATGGGTGAGTGACTGGGGTGTCGGGAGTAACGGAGAGGTGCATGTTGTTTTGGCGTTGGGCTGGGTTAGAGTGAATGTGGCTTGAGGATGTGGTGTCAGGGGGGACGGGAATGAGTGTGGTATGGGAGGGTGACAAGGTGAGGTTGTAGGGGGGGGAGCGGGTGCCGCTGGAATGTGTGGGTGAGGGATCTATGTTTGTAAATGTGGAGTGCGAGGTAGCTACATTAGGTGGGTGAACGTCTAGGGTGCCGGGGGTGGAGAGAAGGTGCGTGTCGATTCGTGGTTGAGCTAGGTTAGAAGGGTTGTGGTTGGGGGCTGTGAATTCAGGGGTGATAGGCCTGCGGGTGTTATGAGTGGGGGTCCGATGACTGGCGAGGTGCTGTTTGAGCGTGGGGAACAGGTTGTCTAGTAGTTCCAGGTTCTTGTCTGTGGATTGAATTAGGATAATCCCGTTATTGTATATAGTTATGGTTGTTCTGCCCGGGAAGAGTTGTGATGGAGTGATGGAGAGTTTTAGGCCATGCGCGAAATTCCTGGAGGTGGAGACGGTGAGTAAGGTGCGGAACGTGTTTCTCCATTGGGCTCTGCGTGTGGTGTGGAAGATGATATCAATGTTCAGTGAACCATTGACTGGTGAGAAGTAGGTGTCTGCACAAGGAGTTTCAGGGTGGGACCTCAGGAAGCTGTGTTTAAAACGTTTAGCGGCTTTTTTAGTGAGTGAGGGTGGGTAGTTGATTTTGTATGTGTGGTTGCCGACAGGTTCCATGATGGGAGGACAATCTAGGTAGGTGTAGGAGGGAGGGTGTAGGAGGGAGGGTGCACTATCCTAATGATGGGAGGACAATCTAGGTAGGTGTAGGAGGGAGGGTGTAGGAGGGAGGGTGCACTGTCCTAACCAGTTGCAAGGGCCTAAAGTGATACTGGTGCATGCACAGTAATGCTATGCGCAGAGTACCTTGAGGTAGTAGTAGTCAGTGCAACATCTTGAGGTAGCTTATAACGAAGAACCAACAAATAAATGAATGAGGTAGCGAACAAAAAATGGTGAGTGATAGGGATGTGGCTTACCGCATATACAATATACAAATGGGGCAAGCTACTATTGAATTACTGAATCCGAGGGGCATAATAGTAATACATGTGTGCACAAGCAAATGTCAACCGTAGCTTACATAGAATGAATGAATAGGACACTAGTGAGTGGCCAATTATCCAAAATGAGGGGTAGCCGTCGGTGTCGTCCGGGAGTAAACAGCGAGTAGCTGCAGCTCACCGTGAAGTAAAGGAAATATGAGGTAGCAATCAGTTAAATGGACCCCATCGTGATGCTATTGAGTGTCCAGAAGTACCCAAAATGTAAGGGTGGCGTCAATGTAATCCAGTAGTATAAAGTGACTGGGTGTAGATTACCAATTAATGAGGTATATGATGTGGCATTCAGTGCATAATAGGGATAAAAGTGAGATGGGATCGGCTTACAAAAATGCTTACAAAACAACAGCTTACAAAATGTACACTATGCAAATAGGGATAGAGTACTAAATACCTGCTGGACTAGATGCTAACTATATACTAGTACCATTATAGGTGCAAACTTAAGTTACAATAGAGACTAAGATTCTAGTGTTTAACCGGTAAAACATGAGAGCAGGTTATATACAGTGTGTAAACTACCATTAAATATATAATACTGCAATAAAAGGCAGACAGTAAAACATGAGAGCAGGTTACGTAAGAAGTGCAAAAACCATTAAATATATAATACTGCAATAGAAGGCAGACAGTTAGTCACATGAAGAATTAGATGCAGTGCTATGCAAGACTGTGATGGGTGGGATTGGTATAAATGGCCAGTTCTTAGGTTAATGTTCAACTGGTGGGAATGACTAGTCCAAGATGGCCGCCAAAGCGGCCGCCAAGTAGGGGGTTGAGTCGTTAGTCCTCTTTTGGTTGTTGCTGTTTTCAAGGCAGGGAAAGCAGTTTCACATTCTATTCCAGTTGGCTCGGACCTTGCATTCCAGGGGAGTGTTATCTACAATCTGGTTATCTTAGTGATCTCAGGATGCGCTGCTGAGGGGCCTCGTGGACTCAGGCAGTGCGAGGGGGCAATTAATTGCAGTTTATGGCTCCGGCCATTTTGAGCAAAGATGTCTTGCACAAAAACAGTAACGAAAAAGACGAAAAAACGAAAGGGGCAAAGTAAATACCTTTTTCATCAGACGAATGGGGCAGAGTAGGCACCTTTTCCAAACATTCGCCTGTCGCGTTAGCCACCTTTTCCCGCTTACGCCTGTTGAGTTAGGCAGCAAAGAGTAGTTGTAATGCTGACGACAGTTTACCGCATCAGCTGATCAGCCGCTGCTGCCGCCACCTATTCTGCTGTGGTGCCGGCGGTTCTGTTCCTGTGTTGTTCTATTTCCCGCTGGTCTCAGAACGACCCCCGCAGGTAGTACAGGGCTCGCAGCTTCGAGACACCACAGACCGGTGCAGTCCCTGGGGTCCTCCCGCTGCTCAGTCCCCTCAGGTCCGCTCCGCTGTTGCTGCAGATGCCCTCAGGAGCCCTCCCGCGGGCAATGAAGTTCTCCCTGTGCGTGCGCGTGCGACTGGCGGCTCCTCTCTGCAAAACCCCGCCAGTCGCGGCAGCCGGCGCACCAACTCGCGCCTTTGCCTTGAAGCCGTCGGGGGGCGGAGGACCTCACTCACCTCCCCAGAGCCGCTGCGAGACCTCTTCTGTGATGTGCAGGAAGCCCGGAGCGGCAGCCGGGGCACCAACTCGCGCCTCTGCCATGGAGCCGTCGGGGTGGCGGGGGGCCTCACTCACCTCCCCAGAGCCGCTGCGAGACCTCTTCTGTGGTGCGCAGGTATCACGGAGCACTCAGCAGCATATTGTTGGCCTATTGTCTCCTTCATGGCAGAAATGGCGCCCATGACGTCCTGTAAGGATGGCTCCGTTGACGCATCCACAGTGTGATCACCGGTACTCGATCCGGGCAGGGCGGTTCCGGGAGACCCTTTGGAATGGGTGTAGCGGTCCATAACGTTGGACTGGACCGGGCCCCCACGCAGGGGCGTCTTGGTCTTCCGAGTCTCCCGGTCCCCTCTGCCAGCCATATTAGAACTGCGTCACCAGTAGATCAACCAGGCTCGATGGAATGGCCACCGGAAAGCAGGGCCTCGGGACCAACGAACTGCAGCCAGGGTACCACTATTAGGAGGGCCAACAGACAGGAGAAGAAACCCGCCAAAGGCCCGACAGCCGTGCCGTGCCCCGACTTCAGCCCAGACCAGGCTCCTCTGCCAGATGTCTCAGTCCGAGGCAGAAACGAAACCGAAACCTAAGAGGGGGGTCCACAAGTCGAATCCCCCTGCCGTTGTTGTTCAACTGCAAGACGGCCACTGAGCTTCACCCAGTCCCGGGCATACCTCGAGGGCGGAGCCCGAAGGTTCGAATCGATGTAACTCCGGCACCCCGGGTCCAAATCAAATTTCAAAAAGTCCAGGGCAGTCAGCCCAGTGTCCTCTACACAAATCCTCGTAGAAAGTCAGGATTAATTCAGGATATCATGCCGGGAGTGGCGGGGGTCCGGGGAGCGCTGTGCTCACGCGGCCATTTCGGATGCCCGCCAAGCTCCTCCCCGTCCACACCATCTTGAATCACAAGTGATACACAACGGTCACTTACAGGTACCATTGCACTTGAGAGCCTAGTTATGAGTTTGAGTTTAGCTCACAATTGTCCATAACACTCACACTTAGTTTGTCTCATCATTATTTACAGTTCTGGCCTCACCCAGTCCGTGTCCTGAGGAGAACCCTTACTAGCGTTGAGGTTCGAAACGCGTTGACACTGAGCCTCGGAGAAAGAATTCGGGTGCCGCAAGGACGATTGACATTTATATAGCGATATCCCTTGCGCTGTAACTCTGTGAATTTAATTTGGTTTTTCCATATCCTTGGCTCAGCCAGACAGGCAGGCAATTCTCTTTGACCAGAGGTCCGCTTGTCTTTTTGTATCCAATAGAAAGGACTGGTTTCCAATGTTTTAAGTTGATATTGTTTGGTGTTATCTGTGCCACTGTATAGTATCTAATTGTTGATTGTGTACAGCACTTGTATATATCTTTGCACAATTGTCATTTTTTGCATGTTTACTTTCACTGTCTGACGATTGTTTGCTTGATGACATATTTCAAGTATTTAAATGTTTTCTAAAAAAGATGAAAAGCTAAAATAAAATAGAGAACCATTCAGAATTGATGTGCTGTTTGGAACTATAAGTAGCTAAATAAATCTGTCTGGCTCCTTTTTTCGTTTTGCATAGTCAAGTGGTCCAAGCCAGTTCAGCAATAGGGGCCAAACCTTGGTAGATACCTTGAAAAGGCTGTTTGACATCCTACCAGTGCAGTGCTGGGTCTCTGCTTCATTGATGAGCAGAGCGCAGCAGCAGTTGGGGTTGGGAGGGAAGGGCTACAGAGAGAAGTGTGATTGTGTGGCAGGACAGGTTTAAATATATTGTATATCTGGGTCAGGGAAAAAATTGAAGAGGGTTGTGGGGGCAATGGGATGGAGGGGGTGGCAAGGGGGTGTAAGATAGGAGCCACACAAGAGTCAAGAGTGTAGAGAGATGAGGCTTTATTTAGATATCCCAATTACAAGAGCAACAGTGTGTAAGACTTAGCAGTTCCACTGCCTACAGCAATTGATTCCTATCTTTACGCATAACATTCCATTCCCAAATTATAAATTCCACCCCATGAAACATACAGCTATGCCACATATCTCCCTTCTCCAACACTTTCAAGAACGCACTTAAGTATAGAACAATGGAAAGCATTTTCTAAAGTAAAGACCTGATGAAAGACATTGGGAAATCATACACAAGAGGCGTGCACCTACAACATTTTTGTCAACTAACAAAAGAGAAAATATAAACAAATAGGATCAAATCATAATCAACTTTGTGGTGAATAAAAATACAGGCCACAAAGTTGCCCCATTCACCAAGCTTAATATTGTGTACTATGACCAGAACATCTGAGAACATCATACATAGTCCTCTAACCATTTCCGTTTTCTGATGCATCTCCTGCTTCTCTCTCTATATTCTTCACACATAATATTGACAACTCATCTGAACCATCCTCACAGTGTACTTAGCATCTGAAAGAAACAGGTTAGTGTTAGATTCCTTACCTTAGAATATACCCAGGAGTCAGACTGGATCCGGAAGGTTTTGCTAAGCAGTACCCCTGCGCGTCGGTAGGCGTCGTCTGCGGCTCCGCGTCTGTCGTCGGCGTTGTTGGCGCCGGGATGATGTCATCGGAGTACTTAGACGCCGCCCTCGCGCGCTGACGTCAGTTCTTCTTTTTTCCACGCCAGCAAATGAAGATCCGGGAAGAGCAGTTCTCAAGTCAATTTTTTACTAACTTTTTTGATCTCTTTTGAATCCTTCTCGATATCGACTCTCAGTGCCGATAGGGATGCCCGGGTTCAAACCCTGCGACGACTGTAGCCGATTGATATCGGTTACCGACCTCCACTGTCGGTGCCTTTACTGTCTTTGGGCCGATCACGATGACAAGTCGTGCCCCGACTGCCGGGCCTTGACCTCGAAAGCTAGGCGGGAGCGGTCCCGTAAGCGTCTCGAGCTCCGGCAGTCAGCCCCGCGCCGCTCGAGGCCCTGGTCCAGGCGGAGGTCGAGGGACCGGTCGCGGGCCGCAGTCATCACAGCTCGGCGAGTCGACACCACTCGTCGGGCTCCAAGTCCTCAGGTAGGTTGAGGCACAAGAAGTCGAAGAAGCGACATCGCTCTTCGCCGGAGGAGATCAGCGCCTTCCTCGCAGCCATGAGGTTGAGCTTCCCTCTGTCGGCACCCGCTGGGTCGCCTTCGGGCCCCACGGGTCCGACTGGGAGCCCAAGCGGGATGGTGGCTCCAGCCCCGGCGGCGCCAGGTGCTTCGCCCCCGGCGCCGTCGACGACTCCGGTCCCAACGCCGCAGGGCCCCTCTGGATCTGGGCCTGGATCCGTGCCGACGCCGGTCGAAGTCCCCGCTGGCGCCGTCACCAAGGACCCGGCTCCATCTTTTGACCCTGACTACCAGGAGATGGAAGATGAGGAGGACTGGGAGGGGTCTGAGGACCCTCTGGCACTGCAGGGCCAGTTGACACAGGACTGGGCAGATGAGTTGGGGGAGGCCAGTGGTCTGGACACTTCGCCCGACACTAGATTTGTCCCCCCTCCTACCGTGGCTACGGAGGAGGGGGCTGCTTACAGCGTGGTGTTGACGAGGGCGGCCAAGGCCTTACACCTTGAGCTCCCTGTCACGGCCGTGAGGACTAACCTTCTCACTGAGGTGCTTAAACCCCAGGCAAGCTCCTCGGAGCCTCTACTGCAGTTCAACAAAGCCCTCACTGACGTTCTGTTGGGCACTTGGTCCAAGCCCTCTACAGGCCTCCCTGTAGATCGGAACGTGGCCCGACGCCACCGCCCGGCCCCGGGCGATCCCAGCTTTCTGTCCGTTCACCCCACCCCCGAGAGCCTGGTGATCCAGGCCTCTACATCCCAAACTGCATTCCCGACCGCTCCCCCGGATCAGGAATCCAAAAGGCTACTTTCAGTTTGGGAAGAAACTGTTCTCGTCCCTGAGCTTGGGGCTGCGGTCTGTCAACAGCGCTTGCCTTTTGGGCCGTTACACCCACTCCCTGTGGGATACGGTTGTGGACGTGCTGCCCCAGTGCCCGGAGGAGGCCCGGACACGGCTCGCCCAAGCCCTAGCGGAGGGGAGGGATGCCGCACAGTATTCCATCCAATGTGGACTTGACACCACAGACTCGCTGGGTAGAGTGTTTGCGACGACGGTGGCGGTTCGACGCCACGCCTGGCTGAGGTCCGCCAACTTTTCGGGTGATGTCCAGGCCACCCTCATGGACATGCCTTTCGATGGCCGTCGCCTCTTTGGCGACATAGCGAACAGCGCGCTGGAACGTTATAAGCACTTCAGGGCTATGGCCAAGTCCTTGGGCCTCGGCCAAGGCCAGCAGACTTCCGCTTTTCGCCCCTTTCGTGGCCAAGGAAGGGTGCCCCCTCACGTTCAGCCAGCCTCAGGCCACAGAACCAACAGCCACGCAGCGTACCATCACGTCGGACAGGTGGGTGCTGCAAATCGTCCGAAGGGGCTACTCCGAGGCGACCCCTCCAGCAATGCCACCGCAGTACCACCGCATGTCGGGGGATCACTATCAACTTCTGCAGGAGGAAGTTACGGCCCTCTTGGCCAAGGGGGCCATCAAGTGCATTCCTGGGCCAGAAGTAGGGTGTGGTTGTTACTCCCACTACTTTCTGGTTCCCAAGAAGGGCAAAGGGGGCCTGCGCCCTATCTTGGACCTCCGGAACGTCAAAGGCTTCCTCCGGAAGGAGAAGTTCAAGATGCTGACTTTGGCTCAGGTCTTAGCTGCCCTAGACCCTGGAGACTGGATGGTAGCGTTGGACTTGCAGGACGCGTATTTCCACATCCCCGTCCTGCCAGCCCACCGGCATTACCTGCGGTTCACGGTAGGCCACGAGCACTTTCAGTTTACGGTGCTCCCCTTTGGCCTTACCAGCACCCCTCAGGTTTTCACGAAAGTGATGGCGGTGGTCGCAACTCATCTGCGCAGATTAGGGGTGTCAGTCTTCCCCTATGTCGATGACTGGTTTGAAGGCGGGCTCGCCCCAGACAGTTGTCAGCCACCTCCAGACTATGGCCGACCTCCTGCACCTGCTGGGGTTCTCCATCAATGTGCCGTAGTCACACCTGTGTCCCTCTCAGAAGCTCCTCCTCATCAGAGCGGTGATGGATTTGGCGCAGTTTCCGGTTTATCCTCCCGAACATCGGGTTCGGGATATTCAGGCTCTGATTCCAATCTTTCAGCCTTTATCCCGAGTCTTGGTCAGGTTGACGCTGCGGCTTCAGGGGCTGATGGCCTCCTGCATCCTTCTGGTGCATCACACCAGGTGGCGCATGAGGGCTCTGCAGTGGGACCTGATGTTTCAGTGGGCCCAGCATCAGGGCAACCTGTACGACCATGTCTTGATCTCGGAGGGCACTGCAAGACAGTTGCAGTGGTGGCTCACGGACCACGATTGGGTCAGTGGCAGATCCCTCTCCCTACCCCAACCGGAGCACGTAGTTGTGACGGACGCGTCCCTCCAGGGCTGGGGGGGCCACATGGGAGAGGCGGAGATCAGAAGCCTCTGGTCTCCGGCGGTGTCCCAGCTCCACATCAACCTTCTGGAGCTGCGGGCGATCCGACTTGCACTGAAGGCATTCCTCCCCTCTGTCCGGGGGAGTGTAGTGCAGGTGTTCACGGACAACACCACCGCCATGTGGTACTGCAACAAACAAGGCGGGTTGGGGTCGTGGACCCTATGCCAAGAGGCTCTGCATCTCTGGCAGTAGTTGGAACATCAGGGCGTGACCCTGGTGGTTCAACACCTGGCAGGTTCTCTGAATGCCAGGGCGGGCGAACTCAGCCGTCGGTGCATGTTGGATCACGAATGGCGTCTGAACTTGGAGGTGGCGCAAGGTCTCTTTCAGCAGTGGGGAGAGCCTTGGTTAGATCTATTCGCCATAGAAGAGAACGCGCAATGTCATCAGTTCTGCACGTTGGAATTTTCAAGGCGGCACTCGCTTGGAGACGCTTTTCGTCGCAAGTGGAGTTGCGGTCTATTGTACGCCTTTCCGCCTATACCACTTCTGCCCAGAGTGCTGAAGAAGATCAGGCGCGACCGGGCCCAGGTTACCCTTGTGGCTCCGGACTGGGCACGAAGATATTGGTATCCAGAGCTACTCAGCATGTCTGTCAATCCCCCGATTCGTCTGCCTCTTCAGGACGACCTTCTGTCGCAGCAGCAGGGGACGGTCCTCCACCCGGATCTGTCCAGTCTCCACCTACAAGCTTGGAAATTGAGCGGCGACAGTTGAGGCCATTTGACTTTCCTCCTGAAGTCTGTAATGTCATTCTGGCAGCCAGGCGTCCCTCCACAAAGTCGGTATACGCCTGCAGGTGGAACAGATTTGTAGCATGGTGCACAGCAAAGGCTGTGGGTCCACTCTCTGCCCCCTTTCTGAGGTTCTCCTCTTCCTTCTTTCTCTTGCCCAGCAGGGCTCTGCTCTGGGCACTAACAAGGGCTACCTTTCTGCCCTTTCCGCCTTCTTAAGGCTACCTGATCAGCCATCTTTGTTCAAGTCCCCAATTGTAAATAGGTTTTTGAAGGACATCACACACATGTTTCCTCCTGTTCCTTTCGTGATGCCCCAGTGGGACTTGAACCTTGTACTTACTTACCTAATGTGTGCTCCCTTTGAGCCGCTCCATAACTGTCCTCTCCGTCTTCTTACTTTGAAGACTGCTTTCCTGGTTGCCATCACCTCTGCCAGGAGAGTGAGTGAGCTCCAGGCTCTTTCTTCCACACCTCCTTTCCTCTCTGTCCATCCGGACAAGGTTGTGTTGCGGACGAGACCCCCTTTCCTGCCCAAGGTTGTCACGGCCTTCCACATCGGGCAGTCCATCACCTTGCCCACCTTCTTTCCGCCTCCGCATCCCTCGAAAGAGGAAGAGAGGCACCACCGTCTGGACCCAAAACGTGCGCTCTCTTACTATCTGGATCGCACATGCCAGTTCCGGGTGGATGACCAACTCTTTGTTGGTTACGTGGGTGCTAAGAAGGGACGGGCGGTGCACAAGCGTACCATCTCTCGGTGGATCATCTTGTGCATCCAGGCGTGTTACTCCTTGGCTAAGAAGGAACCCCCTGTTGGGCTGAGGGCTCATTCCACTCGGGCCACGGCGACTACGACTGCCCTCCGCCGAGGAGTGCCCTTGCAGGACATTTGTCAGGCAGCTACGTGGGCCTCGCTGCACACGTTTGGGAGACACTACTGCCTGGACAGCCAAGTCCGGAGGGATGGCTTCTTTGGCCGTTCCGTCCTCCAGGACTTTCTGGTGTGATTATTGGTTCGCAGACCCACCACCGGGGTTGGTATTGCTGGGGTATCTATTCTAAGGTAAGGAATCTATCACTAACGTGTCTCTTTCAGATGCACGTTACTACTTGTGTAACGATATATCTGTAAGAGACATTAGTTAGTGATAGATTCCTTACCGACCCACCCATCCTCCCCGTTCTGCGAACCGATATCTAGGGTTAAGGTCATCCCCTTTCAGGGCCCTAGTTTCATGGCACCAGTGTTGGCTCTATCATGGCTCGACGTATCTGGCGCGGAAAAGCTGTGTATCAGAACTGACGTCAGCGTGCGAGGGCGGCGTCTAAGTACTCCGACGACGTCATTCCGGCGCTAACGACGCCGACGACGGATGCGGAGCCGCGGACGACGCCTGCCGGCGCGCAGGGGTATTGCTACGCAAAAATTTCCGGTTCCAGTCTGACGCCTGGGGATATTCTAAGGTAAGGAATCTATCACTAACTAATGGCTCTTACAGATATATCGTTACACAAGTAGTAACTTGTGCTTTGGGCCCAATAATATCAGCAGTAACGCCGGAGAATCCAGCCTCTCAAACACATAATCGTGGCCCATTAGAGGGGGCCACGAATTACAATTATTCTAAATCTCTAATATAGACGTGTTGGCCTATTATCGATCACGGCCCCACGGTGGCAATTAACGAATCCCTTTTATATGATACAACAATGGGACCCACTCCACAGATTCAAACAAGGACAGGTTCAAAGGGTAACCTAAAGCCAGCACCAAGTACACAGGCAATAAACCAGGTGTCAGGTTTAGGTCCTAATGGCAAGAGGAAGGGTGGGGGCACTCACCAGAAGGGTAGGTGCCCTAAACAAATTAAAACCACCAAAAGAGCTGGAAATCTCGTAAACGGCCCCAGCCAATATTAACTAGCACTGCTCAAACTTCCACCGATCCTATACTAAATTCCCCCTTACCGCCATCTCAGCAGGTTTTGGAGTTGGTGCCTCCAAACCCTGAAGGTTTCATGGGCCACCTGGAGCAACTAGTAAAGTCATTAATTTTACCTTTACTAGAAAGAATTAAAAATCTGACTGAAAAAATAGGCAGCCTGGAAAAGACGGTATTAGCTAACACCGATTTATTGGGAAAATTCGAGGCCAGTTGTCAGAATAGTAGCAAAGTACTTAATGGTTCGGGAACATCGATCATAGCTAATAAACCAGTAGTAATGCGTAGTCCGGCCAATTCCTTAATAGGGAGTGAAAACTGCCCAACCCAAGTTGAGGTGCTACCAGGAGTCAGGTCACAGCCCCCAAATAGAACAGGAAGTAATGAAGCTGAGAGTGAGGCAGTAAAAGAAATGGTTACTGGGGGCAAGGTCAGTAAAACTAGACATCAAGACGTAGGAAGGATTTCCAGTGATAAAAAGAAGATTGTACATCCATGTATCGATCTGCCCCCGCAATCTGTACCATATACTGTGGTTCTGACTGGGGTGCCTGAGCTGAATAGTGACAAAAGGGAAATCTATTTAGATCTGAAAAATAAAGTAACTTTTTGGCTCAACACTAATAGACCTCTTCCAGTTCATCTACACGCCGAAATATTACATGTTCGGAGAGTAGGTTGGGTTGGACATAAACCAAAAGACCTCCCCGGGGATTGTATAATAATCAATTTCAGGGATAGACGGGCAGTAAGGTTTATTTGTAATTGGAGCCATTGTAGAGTTAACGAAGGAATACAAAGTATGGTTTTAACTTATTATTATCTGCCTACATATATAGATCAAACAAAAATAAACCAATGGCAGCAACGGGGATCCTTTGATGGATATATAGACAGGTTTAATAGCCCTATGTCTAATCGTTATGAAATACTGCAGGGGTTGGAGGATGTTGATTGACTCAACACTGGTATTTCTCCTGTTAACTTTGGCCGAACTGTAGGAAATGCTAGTCTAATGCCATCGTGTGTGAAAAAAGGAACAAATAAGACACAGATAGAGGTTGGGGATATACGTAACGATATCAACAAGCCTGAGGAGGGAATACTAATGGAGATATTTGAAGATGTAAACCCTGTGATCAACTTGGAGCCCCATGGCCTCACGGGCACGATGGAAAGTGAGACCATTAGGGGTACCTGGTCATTCTTGTATTGGAATATTGCAGGCTTAAAGTCAAAATTGGATAACGAGAACTGGGTCAATTTAGTGAATATGTATGATTTTGTAAGCTTGCAAGAAACCTGGTCCACTGTGCCATATCATGTGTGTGTATTTAAAACGTTCTTTTCTCCAGCTGTTGGATCTGTACACGGGAGTGCCAAAGGGGGTTTATGCACATACGTGTCCAATTTGTTTCATTGTACGAAAAGTGAGATTCTTTTTAACAACATGTATTACCATATAATCAGGATAGTTATAGACAAAGTGTTCGCATTGATTTTGGTAAATTTTTATAATAACGTCCCTGCACAGGCGGTGGAAAATAATTTTAAAACCTTAGGAAATGATATTAAATCGACGCTGGTGGGAGATTTAAAGATGTTTGTGTTATTTGGGGCGGGCACTTTAACTGTTCTATATGCCGAAGTGGAGAGAGAGGAACTTGTGGCATAATGCTGGACAATAATGGTAGCTTAAGTCATTTTGAGCACACTAAGTGCGGGGACCTTTTAAATGAGATCATCTTTGTCTGTGACATGGGATTTGTGAATAGAATGGTTAGACCCGAGACCTTTAATGGTAGAGGGGTAAACTCAACAATCGATTTTATATTGATGACGACCAGATATGGGGGAAAGATCCAGGCATTCAATATTCTGGATAACCCGTTGAGCGACCACTTCCCCGTTAGCCTAGACATCTTAGGCAGATCTAAAGATCCCCACGGAAACTCCATCATAAAAACACGTGGGGATAACATTAACATGGTAAGGAAAAACAGGTATGCTCTAAAGTGGACCACTGTGGTTCCAGAAGATTTCCTCCATAATCTGATTAAGAAATGTGAGCCTCGGAGGAGGAGCTTAGCGCGCACCCAAGATGGTCGCGTGAGCTTAGAGCTCCCGGACCTTCGCCACCTCCACCGACTATCCTGTACCCTATCCTGACTTAAAGGACGGGTTCTTATTGGCGCGGCCCTGCTGATAGTTTCTCCGTTTTTGGATTTCGATTTGGACCCCGGGAACCGCAGATATGGACTTTTGAACATTTCCGGCCTGCTCCATGGTACTGCCCCGGACTTGGTTTCTCTGCCAGCCGCACGGTAATTGAACAACAACGGATCATGCGAGTCTCCCTTGCCCGGTCTTCGACTTTCAGTTTCGTTTCTCGTGCTTAGGCCTCTTTGACTTTGCCTCGATCACCCTGGTTTATCGCTCTCCACCTAACCACGAATCTCCAACTGGTGACCTGGCCTTTCACTACTCATTGCCTGGTGGTAGATCCTCGTCTTTTTCATCAGATTGCTTCGGGCGTATCGAGTGTAGCCATTTTCACTAGGTCTCAGAATACCCTCCGGGGCGCACGGCCCAAAATGGCCACCAAGCCTGAGGGAGAAAAGCGCACGACCAAACCGGCAATGCGAGGGGGCTCCGTGCAGTCTAACATTATGGACAGATATACCCTCGCTAAGGGCTCTCCGGGCGGCTCGACTAAACCCCGGGCCAACGTTGGAGATGAGGCCCCGATGGGTGAAGATCTGTCGTTGAGAGACGTCATGGGCGCCATTGCCGGGATGAAGGCCACACTGGGTCAACAGTATGAAGCCCTGACCCTCAAGTTGGATACGGTCGCAATTGATGTTACCCTGATCAGGGCTGACCTTGCGAAGACTAATGAGAAGGTCAAATCCCTCGATCTAAAGACATCTAGTCTTGTTACTGATGTCTCCGACTTACAGGCAGAGGTCGGTAACCTGCGATCCGCCCGTGACTACCTCTCCCGACGCTTGGACGATTTTGAGGGTCGTGCACGACGAAACAACGTCCGTCTGGTTGGTGTCCCGGAGACGTTGGAAGCATCATCGGTGGACCTGCTGGTGGAGGACTTAGTCTTGAATCATTTAGCACCCAAGGGCCTCAGCAAGTTTTTTGCAGTAGAACGTGCACACAGGATCCCAGGTGGCCCGCCTAAGCTGGGAGCCACTCCGCGTCCCATCATTGCTCGGATTTTTAACTTTCGGGACAGGGATGCGATCCTGCAAGCCTCACGCCTGTCTGGTCCTACGGCTTATGAAAACACCGCAGTCAGTTTCTACCCAGACTTCACCCAGCAGGTTCAGAAACAGAGACTTGGATTCCAGGGGGTGAAAAAGAGACTGAGGAACAGAGATATGAAATATGCTATGCTTTTCCCGGCCCGGCTACGTGTGGTTTACAATGACCGAACATTTTTCTTTGATCATCCTGGGGCGGCAAGTGACTGGCTGGACACGCTGCCCCCGGGACGAGCTCCATCTGATCGTTCTGAACACTCCGGCGGAGCAGAGGGCGGCCCGGTGGAGCAGGAATAGGGAGCGGAATCGGCTCCCGGGCCACCGTGTTGACTTTCAGCAGTGGTTTGAGGCTACGCCACTATTATTTGCTAACATGTTGTCTGAGTGGGGGGTGGGTGGGGGTTGGGTGAGTCTTCCTCCTCTGGGGTTCTTTTCGTAGAATAGTTGTATGTTAGGGCGACAGGCACACTGCAAGTTAGGGGGGCTTTTGAGTCTTACGCAGGGGTGCGGGGTGGGGGGTGTGATGTGTGGGGTTTCTTTGGGGGCTGGGGGGTGGCAGTTCACGTTTCTTTGTTTTTCTCAAGGCATAGTATCGATGTTCTTCTGTTTTACAGTGTCGAGTCTGGGGTGGAGGGGGGATGAGGGTGACCTCTGGGATGGGGGGTAGAGGACTAAGATTACTGTGTTGGAACGTTAATGGGTTGGGAGATAGGATCAAGCGGGGTGTAGTTTTGCTGCTGCGACGTTTGTCCCCTGACGTGGTTTTGCTCCAGGAGACGCACTTTCTCGGCAATACGTGCCATGCAATGGATAGGCGTGGCTATCGTCTCATCGCGCACTCAGGTTTCATTTCTGGCTCCAGGGGGGTGGGTATTCTGGTTAGAAACTCCCTCCCTCTTGCTGTTGGCGATATCATCCTGGATGATAGGGGAAGATACGCCGCCATTGTGGGGCGCTGGGAGGGGAGGGTTATTACCCTGCTCTCCGTCTACATACCGCCGGGTCTCCAGACTACTACCTATGCCGACCTGGGAAGGGTGCTCTTGGGAGTCCCAGAGGGTTTGCTTGTAGTGGGTGGGGACTTTAACTTTGTATTGTCTGGGATGTGTGATCGTTACCCTCCCCGTGAAATCGCAAAGTCTCATTCCTGGTTGGGGGACTTCCTGGAGGCTCTGGGGCTTACCGACTGCTGGCGCCTGCTTCACCCTGAGCAATTGCAATATACCTTCCACTCTGGGGCCCATGGTAGTCTTTCGAGACTGGATTATGTGTTGATGCCCTCCTCCCAGGCCTCCTCCATAAGGGAGGTGAGACATCTTGCTAGTGGTATCTCGGATCTTTCCCCACTGTGGCTGGTCGTGGACGCGCATGCGGGGTCGGAGGGTAGGGTGGCCCCGATAAACCCATGGTATCTCCGTGATCCCAAGGTCAGAACGGAACTCGTTAAAACGATTGACCAATACTTTGCTGAAAATGTGGGTTCTGTGTCCTCCTCTGTCTCGTTGTGGGAAGCATACAAAACTGTTATTCGGGGCCAGGCCCTCTCCTTGATTGGCCATGTTAAGAGATGGAGGCGGGAGGAGGTTGTCCGTCTTGAAAATGAAATCACCGTTCTTGAGGGGGAGTTGGAGTCCGAGGTCACCCCGGAGAGGCTGCACCTTTTGGGTCTGAAACAACTTGACTATAGGGCGTTGGTGACTGACGCGGCGAAAGAGATGAGCAGGGAACAGCAGGGACGTCTGTATGATGTGGGAGATAAGGCAGGGAAATTACTTGCTTGGCTGGACAGGAGGGAATGTGCGAGTCGGGTTGTCCCTGTGATTGTTGATTTGAATGGTGTGAGTATCACTGACCCTGCTGCTATTGTGGAATGTTTCGCCGATTATTTTCGGGAAGTGTACTCCCCTGTGTCCGATAGACCTGAGTGTGACTCCCACTTGCTTCTGCGCGATCTCTCGCTGCCATGGCTGTCCGACCCTGAAAGGGATCTCCTGGAGGCTCCGCCTGCGGTTGAGGAGATCGCGACTGCCATTCGCTCGGTTCGGTCAGGGAAGGCATCGGGCCCTAATGGGCTCCCCATTGAGCTTTACAAGCTCCGTCCGGATGTGATAGCACCGTATCTAAGGTCGATGTTTTTAGAATCACTAGAGACGGGCTCTCTTCCTCCTGACCAGAGATTGGCCTCCGTAGTGGTTATTCATAAGGATGGTAAGCCACGCGACCGCTGCGACTCTTTCAGGCCCATTTCTCTGATTAACGCCGAACCGAAGATCCTGGCCAAAGTGCTTGCCAATCGTTTGGTTTCTGTCATCGGCAATCTGGTTCACCCGGACCAATCCGGATTTATACCACACCGCAACACGGCACTGAACCTCCAGCGTCTGCACGGAGTCCTTGCGCGAGCGGAGACCCTGCGTGAACCGGCCATCTTGGCGTCTTTGGACGCCACCATGGCGTTTGATACGCTGGAGTGGCCATATCTTTGGGCGGTTCTTTCTAAATTCGGTTTCGGCCCCACTTTTATCAACTGGGTGAAATTGCTTTACACTGACCCCTTGGCCCAAGTGGTGGTGAACGGACGCGTCTCGACCGCCTTTGCTCTCGGTAGGGGTACACGCCAGGGCTGCCCTTTGTCCCCTCTCTTGTTTGCCCTTGCGCTGGAGCCGCTGGTGGCCTGGCTGAGGTGGGAGCCGTCTCTGAAGGGCATTAGGTGGTCTCCGGAGTTGGAAGATCGTATATCTCTATACGCAGACGATATTCTCTTGTACCTTACGTCGCCTCGGAAGTCGTTGATCGTCCTTTTCGACGTCTTGACTTCTTTCCGTAAAAACTCCGGTCTTGTCATCAATTGGTCGAAGTCTTGCGTCTATGTCCTCTTCGGCGAAGCTCCTCTCCTGCCCCGTGGCTGTCCTATCTCGGTGGAGCTGGAGGGGTTCAAGTACCTGGGTATTTTTATTACCTTGGACCCTGTGCTTCGTTATGAACGCAATTTGTTGCCCCCTCTTCAGCGCCTCCGTGGTGATGTGATTGCGTGGGGCAGGCTCCCTCTTTCTCCTCTGGGACGAGCGGCGCTATTTAAGATGATGTCGCTCCCGCGGTTTCTTTATGCGCTTCAAAACACACTGGACATTGTACCTGCCGGCTACTTTCGGGAGATTGAAAGTCTACAGATACAGTTGATATGGGGGGGCCGTTCTCGTATTGCCCTTTCGAAGCTGACGCTCTCTTGGTACGATGGGGGAATTGCGCTCCCGGACGTCCGTCGCTATTATTGGGCCTCTCAGCTGGGGGCCATCAATCACGGCACTTACGCTCCTTTGCCGAACCCGGCTTTTGGGATGGATAAATGGCTACTGCCCGGTGGAGATTACAACAGTGCTCTATACGCGAAATCTGCCGGCAGATCTCTCACGGGCCCCACTAAGACAGCGGTGCAGGTGTGGCATCGTGCTACAGCGGCTATGGGATGGGCTGACAGGCCGACTCGTGCAACTCCGCTTTATGTGTCGGAAAAACTTGGCTCCCTCTGGAAATCGAAGGGTTTTGATAGGTGGGATGTGATCGGTATCAGCAGGGTTAATGATGTATGGGTCAAGGATAGAGTCAAGACGTTTGAGGAGCTGAAAGTTGAGTACGACCTGAGTGATAGAGAATCCTTTCGGTATGCGCAAATCCGACATGCGGTCCTGTCCGTTTTTCCCCAGGGCTCGGTTATTCCGGAGGCGTCCCCGCTTGAAGATCAGGTATTGGATGGGCATGTCCCTGATAGTACGATCTCGCTCATATATAAAAAGTTAATTAATACCACACTTGACCTACTGGATAACCTTCGAGAGCTATGGACTAATGATGGTTTGGAACTCGACGACGAAGACTGGCAGGCTGCGATCTCTTCCCCGAAGGAGGTAGCTATCCCGGCACGCCTCCGGTTTGTCCAGCTCAAAATTCTTCATAGGGTATACGTGACTGGTCCTCGTCTGGTACGCATGGGATTCTCTGCGGATGGATTGTGCAGGCGTGGCTGTGGTATGGTGGGTACCTTTCTCCATATTATTTGGGAATGTCCTGCTGTGCTACGTTATTGGACTCGCGTACATGAAGTTATGAGTGAGGTCACGGGCGTGCAATCAATGCCTGAGGCGCGGAGATGTCTATTGAATGTCTGGGAGCCGAATGATTATAACCAAGCGCAGCTTCGATGGGTGACCTTGGGTAATATGATTGCCAAGAGAGACATTGCCCAGTTATGGGGCGCCTAGAGGCCACCGACAGTTCTGGTGTGGCAACAAAACATGGACTGGTGCATGTTTAGAGAAAAGACTGTTTATGTTTCCCGTGGCACGCCCCGCAAATGGGGGAAAATCTGGGCTCAATGGAACACATACCGTGGTGATATATGTACTCCCCCCCCGTCCGGACCTGGATACTGACCTGCCATCCTCCCAACCTGATGTTTCCTCCGCAGGTGTTTAAATATTTTGTTTGTTTCTGATTTCCTCCCCCCCCCCTAATCTCATCGTATACCTCAATTCCATGCCTGTAGGGATGGGAACATCGATGATTCCGATTTTATAAAAAAAATTTAGATATTGCATCTCAAATAAAGAACAGCTTATGGGTTGAATCAAAAAAGCCTAAAAAAACTTTAATCAGTTGGTTTGACTCGGCCTGTACTAAGGCATTTTCTAAACTAAAATACGCTTTAAAAGCTCCCGATAAGGATCGCACTTTGATCAAAGCCTTGAGAAACGACTATAAGAAGACTTTGAAAAAGAGAAAGAATACCTTAAAAAAGGAAGCGTGGGACACATTGTGCGAGGCATCTCTAAACAGAGATGCTGCTGCTTTTTGGCAAGTAGTAAATGCACCTCTTTTAAATGATAATTTCTCAACAAGGATATAAGTAGCTATTACAGAGAGGGAATGGGTGAAGCATTACTCAGAATTATATTCTGTGACGCGAATTGAGGAAGACTCCTTAATGGAAAAAACAATGGAGGATCCCCATCACACACAGGTTATTCTGGATCCAGGCATGTCCTTAATGGAGGTAACCGCAAGTATAAATGTTAGCCTGGCAGGGAAAGCCCCCGGACCCGATGGGGTGCCGGTGGACTTATATAAAAATAACATTGGTTGTGGGGCGGATTCTCACCCAGCTTTTTAATGTTACATCTCGAACAGGTCTTTTATCTTCTTGGTGTGAGTCGATAATAGTGCCGATATTTAAGAAAGGGGACAGAGCAAGTTGTCATTGCTATCACCCAATATCGCTTTTGGACTCCACTATTAAGATTTTCGGCCGTGTGATTTTAAATAGACTTCAGTCCTGGGCCGAAGATAATATAATAATTAGCGATCTTCAATACGGTTTTAGGAAAGGGTTGAGTACTATCGATCAGTGCCTGAATTTGCACGTTCTTATTGAAAAATATACTAAAGCTGAGGATGGTTGTATGTTTTTAACCTTTGTTGACTTGACGTCAGCATTTGATTGGGTTACCCATTGCAAACTATGGCTGATCCTAGAGAAATTAGGAGTAGAGAAATCTATAGTTTATTTTCTCAGGGAACTCTATTCGGGGGCATCAGCCAGAGTCAGGTTTGGCAAGAATGGCGCGTGTACAGAAACATTTGGTATTGCTAGGGGTGTACGACAAGGTTGTGTCCTTGCCCCCTTTCTATTTACACTTTATATTAATGATGTAGAGAGGATATTATTACAGGAGGGCAGGGACATGCCGATGGTGGGCAAAAGATCAATCCCAGCGTTGTTATATGCTGACGACGCTGTCCTAATGGCCAGGACATCGATGGCCATGCAAAGCATAGTCACATCCTTTACTGATTTTATGACTAGTTTGGATTTAAGGATACATTGCTCTAAAACCTTTAGCATGACCTGTGGCCGTGGGGCAGCTAGAAAGAGAAAGATAATTGTTGTCTCCTCTAGCCCAGTTGACTTTACCTCAACCTTTCCATACCTAGGTGTTTTGTTCGACCATACTGGTCTATGGAACAATGCAATCAAGACAAGAAGGTTGCTGTTCTGCAAATCATTAATGGCCTTAACAAGTTTTAGCAAAAGAATGGGTAGAAAACCCATTGGGGAGATGCTTACAGTGTATAGAGCGACCTGTGTAGCACTTGTCACATACGGCGCAGGACTGTGGGGATATGCTAATGTGAGATCACTACAGGTGGTGGAAAACTCCTTTATGAAATATCTTTTAGCTGTTCCAGAAAGTATATCTACATACGTTTGCCACACTGAGCTTGGGGAACCATATTTAGAAGACACTATAAAGGTTGCACCAGTTCTGCTATGGCATAGGGCCTGGACCACCGAAGAATGTAAATTAAACCGCTCCATCTTGGACGATGTGATAAGGCTAGACAATGGTGGTAGGGTCGGATCGCTAAGCTATGTGAGGAAGTTTCTCACCGACTTAGGTCTGGAAATTTATTATGATGAACCTTCATCCATGTGTGATATTTCCAGAAAAGCACTGAAGGAACAGTGTATGAGTTACCTGGAAAAACGTAGATCCACTACCGAGATGTTGAAACAAACGGTGGTAGCACACAAGGTGATAACAACTACCCCAAAAATGCAGCCATATGTTAAATTGCTAATGAGTGATCATGAGAGGTTTCTACTAATTTGTTTTAGATTAAATATTTTATTCAGGTCGCTTAGCCTTCCTAACATGAACGATTGGACAAAAGTTTTATCTAAATGCCCATGCGACGAAACTTCTGAACATTCAGATATTCATATCCTCTTCTTTTGTAATTTTATTAGACCCCAAGACGAAGATGGATTATCCCGATACTGAAGATCATGGAAATAAACCGCTGTCGTCCTGCTTATCTGAAAGAGACACGTTAGTGATAGATTCCTTACCTTAGAATATCCCCAGGCGTCAGACTGGATCCGGAAACTTTTGCGTAGCAGTACCCTTGCGTGTCGGTAGGCGTCGTCTGCGGCTCCGCGTCCGTCGTCGGCGCCGTGATGACGTCGTCGGAGTACTTAGACGCCGCCTAGGCGTGCTGACGTCAGTTCTTCTTTTTTCCGCGCCAGCAATCGCAGATCTGGAAAAAGCAGTAACCCTTAGTCAATTTTTGACTATCTTTTTGGAGCATTTTTGATCATTTCTCGAAGTCTTGCGACTCCGATCGGTGCCGTAGGGATACCTGGCTTCAAGCACTGCGAGGATTGCGACCGCACGATGTCGGTCACGGATCCTCACCACCTGTGCCTAACTTGTCTAGGCGTCGACCACGACAACAAGGCCTGCTCCGACTGCCGGGCCCTCTCTTCGAAAGCCAGGCGGGAGCGGTCCCGCAGGCGACTCGAACTCCGGCAGTCGGCCCCGCGCCGCAAGAGGTCTCGGTCCCACGGGAGGTCGAGGGACAGGTCGCGGGCTCGGAGCCACCACAGTTCCGAGAGTAGGCCGCACTCCTCCGGGTCGAAGTCATCGTCGGGTAAGAAGCACAAGAAGTCGAAGAGGCGTCATCGCTCTTCTGACTCCCCCACACGCTTGCGCGATGCGGCCGGGGGTTCGGGTGACACCACCCACGCGGCTCCGTCGGAGTCGCGGGCGCCGCGTCACGCTCCACACCCTCCGGTCCCTGGGTGAGACGCGACGCCGTAGGAGATCGAGCGCTTCCTCATGGCCATGAGGAAACTCTCTCCTCCGACAGGCTCCGCGGCGCCTTCGGGCCCAGCGGACCCGTCTGGGGCCTCTAGCGGGTCGGGGGCTTCGGCCCCGACGCCGTCGGGTGCTTCGTCCCCGTCGCCGCCGACGCCTTCGGGCCCGGCGCCGCAGGGCCCCACAGTCCCGACACCGCCGGTGCCTTCGGGCCCGGCGCCGCAGGGTCCAGCGGTCCCGGCGCCGCAGGGTCCAGCGGTCCCGGCGCCTTCGGGCCCGGCGCCGCAGGACCAATCTAGACCTTCTTCGGGATCTGGGTCGTCGCCGGTGGACCTTACGACCTCCCCGGCGTCGGGCCATCAGGTGTCGCCTCCGGCGCCGTCCTCGGGCGGCGCCGTCCCCGATACCTCCTTCATTCCTGTTCCGACGCCGGGACGGCCCCGCTGGGCGCCGCTCCAGACGGCGCTTGGGGAGTTTCACTTCTATGAACAGGCCCCATTGATTGAGAACCCTGAGTATCAGGACATGGGTGATGAGGAGGATTGGGAGGGGTCTGAGGACCCTCTGACCCGAGAGTGTCAGTATCAAGAGGACTGGGCAGAGGACCTTGGGGAGGCCAGTGGCCTGGACACCTCTCCAGACACTGGTTTTGTCTCCCCTCCTACCGTGGCTTCGGAGGAGGGGGCAACCTATAGTGTGGTGTTGATGAGGGCTGCCAAGGCCTTGGGCCTTGGGCTCCCCGTCGCGGCTGTGAGGACTAATCTCCTCACTGAGGTCCTTAAACTGCAGTCAAGCTCGGCCGAGCCTCTGCTGCCCTTTAATGAGGCCTTGACCGACGTTCTTTTGGGCACTTGGTCCAAGCCCGCTACGGGTTCGCCCGTAGATAGGAACGTGGCCAGACGCCACCGCCCGGCCCCGGGCGACCCATGTTTCCTGTCCACCCACCCCACCCCCGAGAGTCTGGTCATCCAGGCCTCCAATTCCCAGACCGCATTCCCGTCGGCTCCACCGGACAGGGAATCCAAGAGGTACGAGCAGTACGGGAAAAAGATCTTCTCCTCCCTTAGTCTGGGACTGCGGTCTTCCAACACCGCATGCCTCTTGGGCCGCTACACCCACTCTCTGTGGAAGACGGTTGCGGAAGTGCTGCCAGAGTGTCCGTTGGAGGTACGGGCCAAACTCGGCCAAGCCCTTGTGGAGGGTCGGGATGCAGCCAAGTATTCTATCCGGTGTGGGCTGGATACCACCGACTCACTAGGTAGAGCGATGTCAACGACGGTGGCGGTTAGGCGCCACGCCTGGTTGAGGTCCGCCAACTTTTCGGCAGATGTCCAGAACACTCTGATGGACATGCCGTTTGATCGCCGTCGCCTTTTTGGCGACAAGGCAGACCATGCGCTTGAGCGCTTTAAGGACTCCAGGGCTACGGCCAAGTCCTTGGGCCTCTCGGCCCCGCGCCAGCAATCGGGTGCCTTTCGCTCCTTTCGTGGCCACGCAAGGGGCGTCCCCACACGTGCTGCCAGCCACACGCCGCAAACTAACATCCAGCGTGGTGGCGCGCTGTGGAAATCGCCGTGGAGGCGGTCGGGGTCAACGGCGAGGCCAGTCCACACCCTCCCCCGCAGCATCCGCCTCAAAATCCTCCTAGTCCGTGCTTTTCGGCCCATGTAACGCCAGGGGGGGGCAGGGTTCGCCATCACCTCACTCACTGGCGCACTATAACTTCGGACAGGTGGGTGCTGCAGATCGTCCGAAGGGGCTACTCCCTCCCCTTCGAGACGACCCCTCAAGCCATGCCACCGCAACACCACCGCGTATCGGGGGATCACTTGCGGCTTCTGCAGGAGGAAGTTTCGGCCCTCTTTGCCAAGGGGGCCATCGAGCGCGTTCCTGGGCCAGAAGTAGGACGTGGTTGCTACTCCCACTACTTTCTGGTACCCAAGAAGGGCAAAGGGGGCCTACACCCTATCTTGGACCTACGGAACGTCAACGGCTTCCTCCGGAAGGAGAAGTTCAAGATGCTGACTCTGGCTCAGGTCTTAGCTGCCCTGGACCCTGGAGACTGGATGGTAGCGTTGGACTTGCAGGATGCTTATTTCCACATCCCCATCCTGCCGGCCCACCGGCGCTACCTGCGGTTCACGGTAGGCCACGAGCACTTTCAGTTTACCGTGCTCACCTTCAGCCTTACGAGCGCCCCACGGGTGTTCATGAAGGTGATGGCGGTGGTCGCAGCTCACCTGCGCAGGTTAGGGGTTTCAGTCTTCCCCTACCTCGACGACTGGTTGTTGAAGGCGGGCTCGCCCCAGACAGTCGTCAGCCACCTCCAGACAACGGCAGACCTCTTGCACCAGCTGGGGTTATCCATCAATGTGCTGAAGTCACACCTGTGTCCCTCTCAGAAGCTCCTCTTCATCGGAGCGGTTCTCGACTCGGCGCAGTTTCGGGTTTACCCACCCGAACAGCGGGTTCGGGATATACAGGCTCTGATTCCAATCTTCCGGCCTTTATCCCGAGTTTCGATCAGGTTGACGCTGCGGCTTCTGGGGCTGATGGCTACCTGCATCCTTCTGGTGCATCACGCCAGGTGGCGGATGCGGGCTCTGCAGTGGGACCTGAAGTTTCAGTGGGCCCAGCATCGGGGCAACCTGTCCGACCATGTCCTGATCTCGGAGGGCACTGCGAGACAGCTGCAGTGGTGGCTCACGGACCGCGATTGGGTCAGCGGCAGATCCCTCTCCCTTCCCCAACCGGAGCACGTGGTTGTGACGGACGCGTCCCTCCAGGGCTGGGGAGGCCACATGGGAGAGGCAGGGATCAGAGTCCTCTGATCTCCGGCGGAGGCCCGGCTCCATATCAACCTTTTGGAGTTGCGGGCGATTCGTCTAGCACTGAAGGCATTCCTCCCCTCTGTCAGAGGGAGTGTAGTGCAGGTGTTCACAGACAACACCACCGCCATGTGTTACTGCAACAAACAGGGCGGGGTGGGGTCGTGGACCCTCTGCCAGGAGGCTTTGCGCCTCTGGCAATGGCTGGAAAATCAGGGCGTGACTCTGGTGGTTCAACACCTGGCAGGTTCTCTGAACGCCAGGGCGGACGAACTCAGCCGCCGGTGCATGATGGATCACGAATGGCGTCTGAACTCGGACGTGGCGCAAGGTCTCTTTCTGCAGTGGGGAGAGCCTTGGTTAGATCTATTCGCCACCAAAGAGAACGCGCAATGTCATCAGTTCTGCACGTTGGAATTTCCAAGGTGTCACTCGCTCGGAGACGCTTTTCGTCGCGAGTGGAGTTGCGGTCTGTTGTACGCCTTTCCACCTATACCACTTCTGCCCAGAGTGCTGAAGAAGATCAGGCGCGACCGGGCACAAGTCATCCTTGTGGCTCCGGACTGGGCACGAAGATACTGGTATCCCGAGCTACTCAGTATGTCAGTCGATCCCCCGGTTCGTCTGCCTCTTCAGGAGGACCTTCTGTCGCAGCAGCAGGGGACGGTCCTCCACCCGAATCTGTCCAGTCTCCACCTCCATGCTTGGAGATTGAGCGGCGACAGTTGAGGCCGTTTGACTTGACTCCTGAAGTCTGTAACATCATTCTGGCAGCCAGGCGTCCCTCCACAAAGTCTGTATACGCCTGCAGGTGGAACAGATTTGTGGCATGGTGTACAGCAAAGGCTGTGGATCCTCTTTCTGCCCCTCTTTCTGAGGTTCTTCTTTTTCTTCTTTCTCTTGCCCAGCAGGGCTCTGCTCTGGGCACTATCAAGGGCTACCTTTCTGCCCTTTCAGCCTTTTTGAGGCTGCCTGATCAACCTTCTTTGTTCAAGTCCCCTATTGTAAATCGATTTCTGAAAGGCATCACGCACACGTTTCCACCTGTTCCCTTTGTGATGCCTCAGTGGGACTTGAACTTGGTTCTTACATTTCTGATGTGCGCTCCCTTCGAGCCACTCCACAACTGTCCTCTTCGCCTTCTTACTTTGAAGACTGCCTTCCTGGTAGCCATCACCTCTGCCAGGAGAGTGAGTGAGCTCCCGGCTCTATCCTGTAAACCTCCTTTCCTTTCAGTCCATCCGGACAAGGTTGTGTTGCGGACAAGGCCCTCTTTCCTACCCAAGGTAGTCACGGCCTTCCACATTGGGCAGTCCATCACCTTGCCCACCTTCTTTCCGCCTCCGCATCCCTCGAGAGAGGAAGAGAGGCTCCACCGTCTGGACCCAAAACGTGCGCTCTCATTCTATCTGGATCGCACACGCCAGTTCCGGGTGGATGACCAACTCTTTGTTGGTTACGTGGGCGCCAAGAAGGGGAAAACGGTACACAAGCGGACCATCTCGCGGTGGATCATCTTGTGTATCCAGGCGTGTTACTCCTTGGCAAAGAAGGAACCCCCTGTTGGGCTGAGGGCTCACTCTACTCGAGCCACAGCGACTACAACTGCCTTGGGCCGAGGTGTGCCCTTGCAGGACATTTGCCAGGCAGCTACGTGGGCCTCGCTGCACACGTTTGCAAGACACTATTGCCTGGACAGCCAAGTCCGGAGGGATGGCTTCTTTGGCCGTTCCGTCCTCCAGGACTTTCTGGTTTGATTATTGGTTCGCAGACCCACCACCGGGGATGGTATTGCTGGGGTATCTATTCTAAGGTAAGGAATCTATCACTAACGGGTCTCTTTCAGATGCACAAGTTACTACTTGTGTAACGATATATCTGTAAGAGACATTAGTTAGTGATAGATTCCTTACCGTCCCACCCATCCTCCCCGTTCTGCGAACCGATATCTAGAGTTAAGGTCATCCCCTTTCAGGGCCCTAGTTTCAAGGCACCAGTTTTGGTTTTTAGCATAGCTCTGCGTTTCTGGCGTGGAAAAGCTGTGTCTAAGAACTGACGTCAGCACGCGGAGGCGGCGTCTAAGTACTCCGACGACGTCCTCACGGCGCCCACGACGGACGCGGAGCCGCAGACGACGCCTACCGACGCGCAAGGGTACTGCTACGCAAAAGTTTCCGGATCCAGTCTGACGCCTAGGGATATTCTAAGGTAAGGAATCTATCACTAACTAATGTCTCTTACAGATATATCGTTACACAAGTAGTAACTTGTGCTTTTAGCTGTTCAACGTTTAGATAATATTTTAACTGTGCCATCTATTTCAGCGTTTTTTAAAAATGTTTTTAGATCGCGGAAATCTATTATATCCTGATTGGTGACGAATTAACTGCATCTTATGATGAAAGTATGTAAATTGTGATTTTATTGTACTTTTATGGTTGTTTTGTTTTAATAACCGAATAAAGATTTGATGAGTGAAATTGGTCTGGATCTAAAACAATGGACTGGGATATGTTGCCAAGTGATTGCCATTCGCTGAGATTAATTCATGCCTTCCTTCTATCACCTTGTTGCTTATTGACGTTTTTGCCTTAACTGTGGCCGGTATGCCTAAAAGTAGGTCCCATGCTCACTGTGCCAAAAGGCTTGAGCTATACCTCACTAATTAGGCCGAAGTACACAAAATCTGGTCGGATGTTGCTTCTAATCCTGTCTGGAGTTAACCTGGCCTAGCAATTCAGCTGCTGTATACGTGGGGCCACTGGAATTATGCAATTCTGCGGCTGCAGCTATTTTTGTATAATTATGGATTTGCCACATAATCTGTCATCTGACGCATAATCTACAGATTTTAACCACAAAAATAGTTTCTAGCTAAAGCGTATCAAAAGTTGCAAAAAATATGGTGACTAGGTTCCTGCTCACCGGAAGGGTTTCACAAAGGTTGACTGATCATCTTTCAGTTGCTAATTGCTATATATTGGTGTTAAATTGGTACTTATTAAGGTGACCTCTTTCTCAGGCACTGTTACCAGGTGTAAAAATGTCAAAATAATGAAATAATACTAACACAAAATGTGCAGCATTATGTCTCATAATTTACCTTTTCTTTCTGCATAATTTAGTCAACCCTGCTGCATAATTTGGTCCTTTTCTGCCGCACAATTCCAAATACCCTGACCATACTGCTGGCGCAGTTATTGCATATGGCTGATTAGGGAAAGTAGGATCTGCTTTTATGGTTACCCCCACTTCTTTCTTGATGCAATGCTGTTTCCGACTAGACTGACTGGGATCCTGCTAATCAGGACCCTAGTCTCTGTTGTTTCTCCCCTAAATTGGTATGGTAAGTACTTGGGTACATCCCAGATTGGATACTGGTGTACACTTATCAGTCCCTAGTATATGGTTCTAAGGTACCCAGGGCATAGGTACACCAGGGTCCCCCATGGGCTAAAGTGTGTATTATGCTACCCATGGGAGACCACTCAGTTTGTAACTACAGGCCTGCCATTGCAGCCTGTGTAAGCTGGTGCTAGCACCACTTACGGAAGGTATAGGTTTCCCTATATCTAAGGTCACTGCACTTAACATCCTATAAGGCAGGCATTACAATCCAGAAGGCAGTGTGCTCGGCTTTAAGTGTGAGGGTGCCCATGCATGAGGAGGACACCCCTACAGCCTACAGAGTCCATTCTCCTGGGTTGTAAGGGAGGCAGCCATATAACATATAGGGAGAGGAGTTGGCCTAACAGCTAGGGCGGTCGACCTCGAATCTGGGGAACTGGGTTCGGGTCTCGGCAATGATGCTGAACATCCTGTGATTCTGGGCAAATCACTTAATCTCCCCGTGCCTAACAAAAATGAATGTGTCCTCATGTAACACAACTGGTGCTATGTAAAGCGCTGTGATACCCGATAACCTTCGGGTTAAGTTCACACTATATAAAACTCCGTAAAAAAAACAAAAAACATATAGAGGGGCACCACATCATAACGCGATGACATCTCAAAACTGGCTGCAACGAATCCTATCATGTTTGGTATCAAACATGGTGGAATCATACCCCCACGCCGTAAACAGTGTGGGAGGTATGATTCCATGCACTGTAAATCCCTCCGGGAGGCCCTCAGTGCTCCCGATACCAGTCTTCTAGACCCGGACAGCACAACATGGCTGCTGCCAACCAGAGACACTATTTTGCCCTCCTGCTGCGTGAGCCAAGCATGAGCAAGGGAAGGCAGAACAATAGGCATTCTGTCACAGGGAGGTGTAACCACCTCCCAGACCGGGTTTAGTGTATTGGGATAGGGGGGGTGCTGGCCAGCGCCACTCAGTGTGCTTGAAGGGCACATATGATGCCCTCCTTGCTTATTCCAGTTCAAACCAGCTCAGGGAACCGTTTGCTCCCGCTCTGGTGCGAAACTGGACCAAGGACATGGTAGTATCCTCTCCACTGTCCAACCCCTCCTCTGGAAGGGAACCGTGAATCATCCCAACCCTTTCATTAGGGTACTTAAGGGCTTCCCTGAGGGTGGGACCCTAGATTTGTTGTGGGACAAGATTAATTTCAGACACCACTTCTTCAACCGTCTGGGTACTCTGGCCTTCGCTCTGGGCATCAAGGCTGCAACCGGGAAGACTCCTGCTGCTCCTGATCTCCTCACCCTGCTCGTCTGCTGCAACGTCCGTGCCTCTGCACCATACAGGAACTTTCCAAGGCCTGTGGGCATTCAAGACACCTGAAGGAATCTCCCTTGAAGTGAAGGAGTCACGTACTTGCATATGCAGGCACTGCAGCTAAGCTGACCGGTCTGCTGATCCTGGGCTCCCACAGACTCCAAAAGGCTCAGCAACACAGGTGGTGGTTCATCACTTCCCTCGAGGCCTGTCCTGTCCTCGCACCAAGTTTGAGGCCAGTATCCCTCGTTGGAGCCACAGGAACCCAACCCCTGTTCACCGCTTCGACTTGCAGTTGCAAAGGCTTCTTGGCTTCCTTTCACCAAGATCTTCATCCTCACCTCATCACTTGCATTGTGGGCTTCCATCTTTGGTGAGATGCTCGAGGTCTTCTCGCGACTCCAGTGCCTCCGGCCTGTGGGTCCTCTCGAGGGTCTCCTTTGATTTATCTGGGCTCCCCTGCGTGTGGTGAGTCACCTGGACCTTGCTCGCCCCAACACTGAAGTCTTCGCTTTCCACGTTGTTTGCAGTTGACGGGGTTTGTTGGTGCTCCCAACGGACACTGTCCCCTCAACTCTCAACATTAGACATGGGACACCTCGTGAACGGCTCCTGGTCTTCCACAGCATTGTGTGTTTCTCACAGTTGCAGTTCCAACGTTACCGTCATCTCTCCTGCAACACCCGACATCGGTGGGCATTTGTCTTCCGTGCCCCTGGTCCCTACTGAGTGACATAGACTCTGTCCCCTCTGCTTCCAGGTACTTCTCAGCTTGAATCCACTTTTGGGTTCTACCTGACACTTTCGCCTACTCCAGCAGCAGCATCTTCCTGAAGTCCTCCATTAGGTTCAACGTTGGTTTCCAGCGCCTCTTCGCACCTATGCACCCGGCTTCCCTGGGGCAGATATCCTGGTTCCTAAGGTATCCATGGGTAGGGCAGCTCTCCAACCTTCTGTCTTCCACAGGGTTTCTTCAGGGTCCACTGGGAAGGGTCCTTCTTAAAAATTGCAACTGCGACTTACCCATTGACTTGTATTGAAGCCCGCAGTCGTTTTCCCACTCTGCACACGGCCTCCGTGGGGTTCTTGCTTACTTACCTTGGTGGTTCCTTGGGTCCCTGGCACTTCTACATCTTCTGGGTATAGTCTTGACTTGAGTCGTGGTTCGCAAACCACTATTTTAGTATATAGTTTAGTCTCCCCCTGGTGACCACTGTATATTTTGTGCTACTTACCTGTTTCTATTGAAAAGTATTGTTTGCATTGTGTATATCTCCAGTTAGGATATATCAGTATGCGTTAGTGAGTGTTCTATAATTAGTACATATTTTTATAAATACACTGTGTGGTTCTTTTTCACTTAATCTATATCAACAAGATTATGTTCTTGTAAAACAGGCTGCTTTACACTTCTGGACTAAGCCTGAAGGCTGCTGTCCAGAGCTACCACTTAGATAGCTTTCTAAGGTTGTCTAAGACAACTAAAATCACCATAGGGGATGTCTGGATTGGTGTATGGTGCCCACTTACACAAGTGTGCACCATATACCAAGCCAGCTTCTCACAGCTGGTCTCTATTTAGAGTAGCATAGTGGTGAAAACGATGGGCAGCAACATAGCCCGACCAATCGCTAGTGGCCGAGAATAATCCAAACATTCCTTCTATCAGCTTGTTTGTTGTACCTTGTTAGAGATATTCAGAAAGCTGATGTCTAACTAAATCTTGATTGTGAATCCCTACAAAGATTTTAATCTACTTCTCCTCTTTCTTGATCTAATTTTTATTTTTCCATATTTTAGGTTATGGAGCACTTGGGACCTAAAGCCAGTCAGAGAAATCACATTTCCAAAATCAAATAAACCTATAATCAGGTAATACTTTTTCAGATTTTTTTCTTCAATATTAACAACAGGTAATGTAATGTTTTGAAAACAATCTGAACATTTGGAAGCCATGTACACACCCTCAAATGGCAACTTCTAGGTTTGTTTGCTAGTAATTCAAGTATATTTTCCTATTTAAACTGGGGAATTGCCAGCCTTGAGGGAAGATGTCTGCAGACTAATCTCCATCCCAAACGATTCAGAATGCAATAGGCAGGGTCTGCTCATTTCGGAGTCTGAGAGGGGTGCTGTAGTGCTTCCAGTTCCCAAAAAGGGTGATGGATCCCAACCAGGCTCTGTATATACTATACCATAGAAAAGGTATAGCGTGCAAAGAGTCCAGGGAGTCCCCAGAGGTTTGGCAGAGGCTAAATTAGGTAAGTACTAACAACTCATCAATAGTCACACAAATGCGTAGATAAATGTAAAATGTGCCAACTCTGGTAAGGTGGTGTTTGGCAAAATCGGAGGGGCGCTATAGAAATCCACTGATAGACCTCTAGCTGAAGATTCCTGATCCTTGAATTTCCCAGGCATTAGACTGGATCTGGAAGATTTTTCTTTGAGCAATACCCCTGCGCACTAGTAGGTGGTGTTGGTCAGCTTTGCGTGACGTCGTCTGCCAGGAGTGACGTCCATGTCACCTATATAGGCGACCCCTCGGGCGCTGATTTCAGTTCTTTTATTTCCACCCCAGTCAAGCGCTGGGTCATGAAGTGATCTACCCTCTGTCACTTTTTGACAGGCTTTTTTCGACTTTTGTCAACCCTGTTTTTTGGTGTGAAAGTTTTGTCCCATGTCTAGGAAGCCTTCTGGGTTCAAACTGTGCAGTGCCTGTCACCACACCATGTCGATTACAGGCCCCCACCTGGTTTGCCTGTGTTGCCTGGAGCTCAAAGTAATCCTCTGGCTATGGCTCCAAAGGCTTTGAGGGAGCTACATTGCTGTGCGCGACTCCTAGTAGATCTCATTCACGGTCGAGAGGGAAACTAATTTGCCTCAGTTTTGTGCGGCCTGACCCTACCGGCATGCCTTCGTGCCCTGTGGGGTCAGACGGAGCTCCATCGGGTTTCCCTGCTCACAGTTCTGGCGCTGATTGCCCCTCCCCCCCAATCCCCATGGATTTGGTCCGACACAGATTGTGCCATTGTGACCTTCACCAATGCCGGCCTGATGCTCCCGGCGCTGCCAGTGCTCCCTATTGCCACCAGGCCCATTCTGATCCCCAATGACCCTAAACCGCATCGAATGATGCAGATACCGGCACCAACCAAACCTACAGGTCCTAGGTTGTTTTATGATCCCTATTCTGAGGTGCTGGTAGTGGGAAAATATTGGGAGGGCTCGCTGGACACTATAGAAGACCAGCCTTATCAGGAAATGGACTGGTATGAGGAATTGGGTGAGGCCATTGAACTGGACACCTATCTAGATTCAGCATGCTTTTTCTCCCTACTGTGGCTGAGGAGGGAGCATCATTTGCTTCAGCTCAGTTCCGTGGCGGTCAAGACTAATATCTTGACGGAGGTCCTGCAGCCTGATGTCTCCTCTTTGGAACTCTTGTTGTCCTTCAATGAGGCCCTTACAGATGTCCTACTGAGAACCTGGTCCAGGCCCAGCACATCAGCTCTGGTGAATAAGACAATGCCCGATCCAGGTGACCCAGGTTTCCTCGCTACCCACCCTACCCTAGAGAGCATGGTAGTCCAAGCCTCTACCTCCCTTGGCCCATTTCCTTTAGCTCCACAAGATATGAAATCCAAGAAGCTGAATAGTTAGGGCATAAATATGTTTTCTTCCACAAGCCTTGCATTGCGATTGGTGAACACTGCTTGCTTATTGTGCCTTTATTCTAAATCCCTAAGGGAAACGTTAGCGCAAGTGCTGCCACAGGTCCCAGAGGAGGCCTGGGCCGTTCTCTCCCATGCAGTGTCATACTGGAGAGATGCAGCAAAGTTCACCAGAGAACTTCTGGCTTTTTGGGGAATGTGCAGGCCTCTCTAATGGACCTGCCCTTTGATGGCTTCAGAGACAAGGCAGGCATGGAGATGGAGTGCTTTAAAGACTCACAAGTCTGCCTTTTGCCCCTTTCGTGGCTAAGGAATGGGCTTTCAGCCATGCCAGCCCTATCCCAGCCACAAGACACCGCAAGTTCGACAACCTCTATGCAGCCAACGGCACAGCTCGTTCCGATCCCGTGGGTGGGGAGACCTGAAGTCAGGTCAAACCGCCCGACTGCAGCCTCAGTCTTCAAACCCTCCTAGTCTTGCCCTTCTAGATCATAGGCGGCCAGTTGGTGGCAGGATCATAAAACACCTCCACTACTGGCAGACCATCACATTAAACAGGTGGGTCCTCCAGATAATACGAAGGGACTACTCCTCTTAATGCCTCCATCTCCCCTCCATGCCTCCATCTTATGACTGGCTGACATAGGATCATCTAATTGTTTGTCCAAGGGAGCCATAGAGAGTGTTCTAGAGCCAGAAGTAAGCTGTAGTTGCTATTCTCGCTACTGTCTGGTCCCAAAAATGGACAAGGGCCTTCGTCCTATCCTAGACCTATGAGCCCTCAACTACTTCCTCAAAAAGGAAAAATACAAGACGCTCACTCTAGCTCAGGTCCTGTTTGCCCTGGACCCAGGAGACTTGATGGTAGCGTTGGACTTGCTGGACGCCAATTTTCCTATTCCTGTCCGGCCTGCTCATCGGCGTTACCTGCGGTTTATGGTCGGCCACAAGCATTTTCAGTTCACTGGGCTCCCTTTTGGCCTTACCAATGCCCCTCAGGTGTTGACCAAGGTGATGGCAGCCTATCTGCGGAGATCAGGGGGCCCAGTCTTCCCGTCTTCCCCTACCTCGACGACTGGCTGCTGAAGGCGGGCTTGCCCAGGCTTTCGTCTCCCACCTCCAGGCTACGGCAAACCTTCTGCATACGCTGGGGTTCACTATCAATGTGCCAAAGTTACACCTGACTTCCTCTCAGAGGCTCCCTTTCACCTGAGCCATTTTTGATACGGTGCAGTTTCGGCTTATGCTCCTGAATGGTGAGTCCAGTATATTTAGGCTACGATACCGATGTTTAAGCCTGTACCCTGGATTTCAGTGAGAATGACCCCGAGGCTACTGCGCCTCATGGCCTTCTCCTTCCTGCTAGTGACACATGCCAGATGGCATATTTATTCATTATCGGATTTGTAATGCGCATGGCTGACCCAGCAGCGGGGTGTCCCAGCGCCGCCAAAGACTTAAGAGTGAGCGGGGAAGGAAGAAATTACGCCGGGAATGGCCAGGTCTTTATGGCTTTACAAAATGCAAAATGAGTTTGGATCCCTCTGATAGAAACTGGGAGCGAATTCCATAGTCTCGCCGCAAGACTACGAAAAGCGCGGCCTCCAGCTCTGGCTCTTAAGACTCGAGGAATACAGATCAAGCCTTGATCGGTAGCCCTTAAAGTGCGCCGCGGCGCATAGAAATCTAGCAAATTGGCCAGTCCCAAAGGTGCTTGTTGAGTCAGAATCCTATAAGACACGCAGAGCATTTTAAACTGGATTCGTTTTTCAACTGGCAGCCAGTGTAGTTTAGGTAAGACGTGGGATACGAAACAAAACTTCGGGAGAGCCACGAGAATGAGCGCCGCTGCATTCTGTATACTCTGCAGGCGCCTAATACTGGACTTATTGGCACCCAAGTAAAGAGAATTACCATAGTCCAGTCTAGATAAGATAGTCACCTGAACAATGGTTTGACGCACTTTTGGAGGAAAAAAACCCAGGAGAGGTTTTAATCCTCAGAG
The DNA here is from genome assembly GCF_964261635.1 of Lissotriton helveticus. Classification (NCBI taxonomy): domain Eukaryota; kingdom Metazoa; phylum Chordata; class Amphibia; order Caudata; family Salamandridae; genus Lissotriton; species Lissotriton helveticus. The sequence continues at coordinate 1,150,907,581 of NC_136067.1, read as the reverse complement.
CCCGACATAGCCATAGCCATCCCGGGCGGCTACAAGATCACACGAAGGGATCGCGCCAACGGACCCGGAGGAGGAATAGCCATCGTCCACAAGTCCACCCTCAAGGTCGCCACCCATGCAGAGGACACCCTCAACACCGCTGAACACCTGCACTTCCGGATCCACACCGACCCCCAACACCACATTCAGAGGAACACTCATCTACAGACCCCCCTCGGACTCAGTTCAGCGACTCCATCGCGGACCTCGCCAGCACCCACGCACTCGCCTCCACGGACTACATCCTCCTCGGGGACCTGAACTTCCACCTCGAGAACAACAACGCCAACTCCGCCACCCTGATCGACAACCTCGGCCTCAGACAACTCGTCACCGCACCCACCCACACCGCCGGCCACACGCTGGACCCCGTCTTCTCCACAGGCACCCACGTCGCCTTCGACCACACCACCGAACTCCACTGGACCAATCACCGCTGCCTCCATTTCACCTTCAAGAAACCAAACACGCACCACCGCACCCAACTGCTGCCTCGCCGCTGCTGGAGCTGATCACCACCCTTGCCCAGAACCCACCCACCAACCCAGACACCACAGCCCGCAACCTCAAACAGTGGTTTGACGACTGCGCCAATACCCTCGCCCCGCTCAAGAAACCCTCCAACAGCCACGCTAGCAAGAGAGCCACCTGGTTCACCGACGAGCTCCAGACCTCCAAACGCGCATGCCAGAAACTGGAGAAAATATGGCTCCACAAACACACACCAGACAACCATGCAGCCCACAAGGATGCCACCCGCAGACAACACCGCCTCATCAGATTAGCCAAGAGATCCTCCTTCAAAGATCGCTTGGATAACAACGCACATGACAGCGAAGAGCTCTTCAGCATCGTAAAGGAGCTCTCCAACCCCAGTGCCAACGTCAACGACATCCCGCCCTCACAAGAACTGTGCGACTCACTAGACATCTTCATCCACCGCAAGATCACCGACATCCACGACAGCTTCAACACCACGACCGCCCGGACTACGCCAGACTCCAACTCCCCTGTGAACAGCCCCAGCGCCATCCGCCTGACCGCCTGGTCCAACGTCAACGACGACGAGACACCCAAAGTCATGACCCAATCCACTCAGGATCTCCGTCAGTCCCGTGCCCACACCACGTATTCAACAAAGCAGACGCAGCCATCGCACCCCAACTACAGAAAGTCATCAACATCTCCTAAACAGCGACATTCCCGGAAAGCTGGTAGCAAGCCGAAATCAACGCCCTCCTCAAGAAGCCCAAGGCGGACCCCAAGGACCTCAAGAACTTCCGGACCATCTCCCTGCTCCCGTTCCCGGCAAAGGTCAACGAGAAAATTGTCAACAGGCAATTGGCCCGCGACTTGGAAGACAACAACATCTTGGACCCGTCCCAGTCCGAATTCAGATGAAACCACAGCACCGAGACAGCCCTCATCGCCGCCACTGACGACATCAGGCGCCAACTAGACAACAGCGAAACATCAGTCCTCATCCTCCTGGACCTGTCGGCCGCCTTCGACACGGTCTGCCATCGCACTCTAAAGATACGCCTCCTAGAAGCCGGAATCTAAGAGAAGGCCCTTGACTGGACCCCGTCCTTCCTCTCTGGCAGAACCCAGAGCGTCCGCCTCCCACCCTTCCGATCCGAAGCCACTGACATCATCTGTGGCGTCCCGCAGGGCTCATCCCTCAGCCCGACACTGTTCAACATCTACATGGCCCCCCTCGCACAAGTGGCCCGCCATCACGACCTCAACATCATCTCCTACGCCGACGACACCGCCAAAACCAACCTCCACGAGGGAATGAAGGCCGTCACCGACTGGATGAGGAGCAGCCATCTGAAGCTGAACTCGGACAAGACGGATGTACTCATCCTCGGACCCACCCCCTCAGCCTGGGATGACTCCTGGTGGCCAACCACACTGGGAACAGCACCAACACCCACGGACCATGCACCCAACCTAGGATTCATCCTCAACTCCTCACTCTCCATGTCTAAGCAGGTCAACGCCATCTCCTCCTCCTGCTACAACACCCTCCGCATGCTCCACAAGATGTACAAGTGGATCCCGACCGAAACAAGAAGAACGGTGACACAGGCCCTCGTCAGCAGCAGACTGGACTAAGGCAATGCACTCTACGCAGGAATCCCAGCCAAACACCTACGACGACTACAATGCATCCAAAACGCCTCCGCCCGACTGATCGTCAACCTCCCCCGACGCAGCCACATCACCCCCCACCTGAGAGACCTACACTGGCTCCCCGTCGACAAGAGGATCACCTTCAAGCTCCTCACCCACACACACAAAGCACTCCACAACGCCCGATCAGCCTACCTAAACAGCAGACTCAGCTTCTACACCCCCACCCGCCAGCTCCGCTCCACCAGCCTTGCCCTCGCCGCTGTCCCCCGCATCCAACGAACGACCTCCGGCGGCAGATCCTTCTCCTACCTCGCCGCCAAGACCTGGAACACCCTCCCTACCCACATACGGCAGTCCCAAGACCTACTCACCTTCAGAAGACTCCTCAAGACCTGGCTCTTCGAGCAGTAGCAGCACCCCCCTCCCCTCAGCGCCTTGAGACCCTCACGGGTAAGTAGCGCGCTCTACAAGTACTCGGATTGATTGATTGATCCTCGCAGGAGCCAAAAGCAGGTCCCTGCTGTGAGAAGTTGGCCTGGTATATGATGTTCACTATTCTAGTGAACACCTTGCACCAGTCCAAACAACCCTTATGGTGATGGTTGTAAGTCAACCTTATAGACCAGCTATCCTAGTGGTAGCGTGGACAGAACAGTCTTAGGCTAAAAGACTCTTGAGGGCGTGTAAAGCCAGCTGTTTTACCATATGTAACCCCTTGAATATCAAATGAAAGGACACCACACAGGATATATATAAAATATATATGTATTTATGTACTAACACACTCCTCTGAACACTTTATGAGATCAGAGGCAAAAGCACATCACAAGATACTTAGTCAGAATACATTAAGTTGCACAATTTACAGTTAGGCCCTAGGGGCGAAGCAAACCATATACTAAGAGAGTGGTATAAGTACCACGTCACGAGAAAAGGAAAGGCCTAGGGCCTAGAAAATCGCTGGGGTTACACTACCTGAACCTTAGGTTGGGAGTAGGAGGCCCACAGGTGGCACGTGCAGTGTCTTTACACACACGCGTGAGTCAATGCAAAGTCAATAAGAACTTAGAAGTTAGAAAAAGAAGGATTCAGGTCCCTTCCGGTCTAGCTAGGAGGAAACAACTAAAAACCTAGACACTTGGATAGTCAATACCCTTAGGAGCACTGAAGTACTCGCGTTACCTCACCCACGGACGGCTGGTGCATAGGTGTGAAGATGTGTCGGGTTTCGTCGTTAAAGCCTATGGAGACCTGGAGAAAGATGCTGCAGGCGACCCGGGTGGATCCGAGGGTGGATCAAGGATGAAGAGGACCTGAAAGCAGAGGGGACAGAATCTGGGTCACTAGCCAGTGACCGGGTGGAACCAGGAAGGAACCAGACGACGTCGTGGAGCAATCAGGTGCTGTCGTGAAGCTTGTCTCTTCAGCCACACGGACCTGGAGGCGTCGAGGATGACCAGGTGCTGGAGGCGAGCTGTCCCGCGAAGGTTCTTGCAGTCAACACGCCTTGGCAAAGGCAACCCACGCAGGATTCAAAGAAGGCTTCTGGTGCAGACCAGCAAGGTCTGAGGTGCCTCACCTTTTCAGGGAGGCAAGGGACAGTCTGGGGCAACCAGACCAGCGAGTTGGTTCAAAAGGATTGTCGTCACAGAGGCTACTAGCCAACGGGCCATCAACCGGACAACGCGTCGAGCAGAACAGAAGCAGAAGGTCCCCACGCAGAACTCGTGGAGTGTGGAGGGCTGATCTACGGTGCAGGTGGAGCTCGGATTCGGGGCTTCTCAATCCCCAGTACACAGCTTCGAGGATACCTCAGGAGCTGCACAGTTAGCAAGTTGCAGGCTTTCCAAGATGTCCGGTCCCACGTGTCTCGTCGCCTCCATGGATCTCAGCTATGCTGCAGTCGTGAAGAGAGGGTCAGAGAAGTCTGGAAGTCTGGGTCTTGTCAGGCTCTGTGCTCGGGCCCCGGCAGGAGCGTCGACAAAGCAAGCCGTTGATTTGCTGGATGGTGCCTGGTTGCCCAGGGTGGTCACTCCTTGGCCACAAGGGAGATTCTTCAGTCTTCAGCAGAATGTCGAAGGTCCAGAGTTTCGTTTCATGTTTCAGTTCAGGATCAAATCTAAAGTCCTACGACTCAGCTCCTACCTTTATACAACGAAAAGGGGCTGGATTACTTTCTAGGTCCCTCCTATGGGTGGGACCAGGAAGGGGGGTGGTTACACCCCCTTTCCTTTGTCCAGTTTCGCGCCAGAGCTGGGGCTGGAGTGCCCCAGCAACCGGTTTGAATCGAGGTATGCATGGAGCACCTAGGGTGCTCCAGGCAGTGTCTCATTCTATTCAGCCCTCCCTGTCCCAATACACAAAGTCCTGTCTGGGGTGGTGCTGGTACCTCTCTGGACAGGAAACCTATTGTCCAAGCCTCCCCTGCCGGAGTTTCGTCCAGCAGCAGGAGGTCAGACTCGTGTCTGTTGCTGCAGCATCCATTTTGTGATGCTGGGGCTCTGTTTAACTTTTACCGGGTTTAACAGTAACTACATGTCTTCTCCCTCTAGAAGGGTGCAATGCTACCCCGCCGCCAGGACTGGCAGGGGGTAGTATTCCAAAGTGATTGACACCTTACATGACATGTTTTGATAAAGCAAAATCAAAGTTAGCATTAACCGTTAGGATTATAATGCACTTAAGAGAATATGGTATGGCTATATCATAGAACAGCTATAACGAGATGGTTCCGAAAGCTGCAGAGAGGCTCAGCTCATGCTAGGGCACCCTCTCACATAAAACCAAGCACTCTGCCTCCAGGATTGTCGAGGCCTGCCTCAGGACTGGCTCATAGGTTCTTATGTGTCTATATATATATGTAGATATAGGTATACTATATCTAAGTAAGGGGTGATTACACCACCTTACCCAGGTTGCAATTGCAGACCTGTGGTGTCAGTTTGGAGGGCCAGCCAGGGGTGGCATAATACATGCTGCAGCCCCTGGTAGTCCTTGGATGCACCTATGCTCTGGGTACCTATTGTACCCTACACAGGGACTCACAGAGGTGACCCAATATCCAATCTGGTATGTACCTAAAGTACATGCTTACAATTTAGAGAGAGAACAGCTAGGCTGCGGTCCTGATTAGCAGGGCTACAGCCAGACTAAAGTCGAAAAACCAGAGAATCACAGCAAAAAGTGGGGGTAACCATAGGAAGCAGACCCTACTCTCTTACAACCTGCCGGTGGAACATATTTTTAATCTATTGTAGAGAAAAAATGTATAGACCCTCTTTCTGCTTCTCTTTCTGATATTTTGCATTTTATTTTAAACTTTGGCCAGCAGGGCTCTGCTCTGGGAACTCTAAAAGGGTACCTTTCAGTCCTGTCTGCTGCTGCCAGACCAACCCTCATTTAAATTTCCCATTGTAAATAAATTCGTCACAGCCTTGTACATATGTTACCATCTTCCCCTTTCATTATTCCTCAATGAACCCCTGCCCAGTTGCTCCCTCTGACTGCTTACCATCAAAAAAATCTTTTTAGAGGCAATCACATCCGCCAGGAGGATGAACAATTTGCAGGCTTTGTCATTCAAGCCTCCTTACCTGACAGTATTCCCTAACAAGTTGGTGCTTAGCACTAGGGCCTCTTTCCTTCTGAAAGTGGTAACACCTTTCCATGTGCAATCTGTCACCTTGCCCACTTTCTATGCTCTGCCGCATCGCGCTAAGGAAGAGGAGCGACTCCACCGCCTGGATACAAAAAGAGCATTGTTGTTCTACCATGACCCCACAAAAGAATTCCAGGTGGATGACCAACACTTTGTGAGCTACGCTGGGGCAAAGAAAGGTTTTGCCGTGCAGTAGAGGATTATCTCACATTGGGTCATCCTCTGCATTAGGATTCGCTGAACTCTGGCAAAACAAAATAGCCTCCTGAAGGCTTAAGAGCTCATTCCACCAGACTTAAGGCTGCTACCACAGCGTTGCATTGTGGCATTCCAGTCCTTAACTTTTCTCTGTCAGCAACATGGGCATCCCTGCACATGTTTACCAAACATTACTGCCTCGACGGTCGGGTCCGCTGGGAAGGCCTCTTTGGCTGTTCTGTCTTGCAGGACTTTCCAGTCTAAACTTGTCCGCAGTTCCTCTGGAGATGGTATTGCTTGGATATCTATTCAAAGGTAAGGAATCTGTGGCTAGATGTCTCTATCAGATGGACAAGTTATTCACCTTCGTTAAGGCCTTATCAGGTAGAGACATGATCTAGTCACAGATTTCTTAATGACCCATCCATCCTCCCAACGTTGTGTACAAGTATCTGAAAGAGACAGTTAGTTGGAGATTCCTTACGTTCTAATTTTCCCCAGGCGTCAGACTGGATCTGGAGATCTTTCTTAGCAGTACCCCTGCGCGTCGTTAGGTAGTGTCAGTTGACACCGCGTCCGCCATCTCCGTCGTGGTTGCCAAAATCAGTTGCACTGACGTCAGTTATTTCTTTTTCCACGCCAGCCTAGCGCAGATTCAGAGAGAGCTACCCCTTACCTGTTTTTTAGCTAACCTTTTTCAACATTTTGTTGACCTCTTTTTTGAGTCTTCGAGTCCTGGTGCGTGAGGGATGGCCCAGCGTCGGACAGGTTTCAAGGCTTGCGACACCTGTCACAACCTAATGGCTGTGACTGATCCACACCTCCTGTGTCGGTGGTTTCTAGAGCATGACCCGAAGTTGGGCTCAAACTGCTGGTCCATGCAGCCGAAGACTTTGCAGGAGCGGTCATGAAAGATACTTGAGGCCCAATGGTCGGCTGCACGTCGTTCCAGGTCTCGTTCGAGAGGAAGGTCCAGATGCTGTTCGCTGAGCCCCCACTCCTCGTCGCACTCCAAGTCAGTTGACGCAACATGAGATTCGGAGTGTCATCACTCAAAGGCTCCATCTCCGGTGCCTGATTCAGTAATAACTCTGCACCTCCCCTCTTTTCCCGAAGCCAGAGCGTCCCCTGCCCAACTCCGCCAATTTTACGAGGCCTTACACCTAGTTTTTGGGCAGCCTGACTCCGCCAACGCCCTTCGGGCCTCACGTAGCGGGTAGTGGGTCTTCAACGCAGTGGCTCTGGCCTTGGCACCATAGGCTCCCCGCAGATCCAGTCCTGGATCCGGATTGACTCTGGTTGATCTCACTCGACCTTCCCCGGTGCCGATCCCAATGAAGCCCCCAGCACCGGCTGTCTCCTTCCTCATCCCTGAGATGGACCCGTACCGACATTGGAATCTACATCGTAGGGTACCATTGTTCCCCTGTTCATCCCTGGTGTTTATTACCACCCAGCTGGTGGTGATGAGGACTGGGAAGGGTCGTTGAACCCTTTAACTGACCAGCTTGAATAACCAGACTGGCGAGTGGACCAGGGTGATACCAGTGGTCTGGACACTTCCCCAGACCTTGGCATGCTTTCTCCCCCCTACTGTGGCTACAGAGGAGGCAGCGTTCTATGCTGTGGTGGTGCGAAGGTCTAGGACCTTGGTAATGGGTCTTGAGCTCCCTTCGGTGGCAGTTGGGATTAATCTCCTGACAGAGGTGCTCCAGCTTCGGCATCCACTTCTGAACCCCCATTGCCATTTAATGAAGCCCTCACTGACGTCCTCCTGGGCACCTGGTACAAGCCAAGCACAGGGGCTCCTGTGGAAAGGACGATTGCCCACTGCCCGGCCCCGGGCGACCCAGTGTTCCTCACCCAACACCCTTCCCCCGAGGGCTTGGTGGTCCAAGCCTCTTTAAATAGCTCATTTCCTTCTGCCCCTCTAGATAGGGAATCCAAGAAGCTGGACCATCTTGGGAAGCGCATGTTCTCTTTCTCCAGCTTGGCACTGCGGTCCATAAATACTGCATGCCTCTTGGGCCGATACTCCCATACCATCTTGGATATGGTTGCGCTGGTGCTGCCTCAGTGCCTAGAGGGTGCCAAGGCCGTTCTCTCACAGGCAGTGGCAGATGGGAGAGATTCAGCCAAATTCACTGTCAGATATGGACTGGATACCACCGACTCACTGGGCCGAACGATTGCCATATCTATAGCCTTAGGCGCGACTCCTGGCTGAGGACATCTGGCATTTCGGGGGATGTCCTGTCAACTTTGATGGACATGCATTTTGATGACTGTGGTCTTTTTGGCAACAAATCCGACTCGGCGCTGGAGCGCTTTAAAGATTCTAGGATTACGGCCAGATCTTTGGGCCTCGGTGCACCTTCTCACCCACCCCGATCTGCTTTTCGTCACCCCGCCTAGCCACTGGTTCACGCAGGCTGCCGAGCCTCTGCGTGGCCACGGACCTGGGACCCAGCAACCTTGTGGATCTTGGCGCCAGCGGGCGGGCCAATCCACAGCCCCCCCCATCCCGCCACAGACTCCAAACCTTCCTAGTCTGACATTTCAGGCCCATTAATTGTCAGTGGGAGGCAGAATTCGCCATCACCTCCCCCACTGGTAATCCATCTCGTCGGACAGGTTGTTTTTGCAAATCGTCCGAAGCTACCCCTCCCTCCATGCCACTGTCATTCAATCACATATTGGAGGATCATTTGGTGCTTCTCTGCCAGGAAGTCTCAGCTCTCTTGGCCAAGGGAACTACAGAGAGGGTCCCTGCACCAGAAATAGGTCATGTTTGCTATTCCTGCTACTTCCTGGTGCCCAAGAAGGACAAAGGCCTGCGTCCTATTCTAGACCTCAGGGCCCTCAACCGCTTCCTCCGGAAGGAGAAGTTCAAAATGCTCACATTAGCTCAAGTTCTGTCTGCCCTCGACTCCCGAGACTGGATGGTGGCATTGGACTGGCAGGACGCTTATTTCCATATTCCCATCCTGCCATCCCATAGACCCTATCTTCTGTTCAAGGTGGGCCACGAACACTTTCAGTTCACTATGCTCCCCTTTGGCCTTACCAGTACCCCTCTGGTGTTCACGAAAGTGATGGCGGTGGTCGCAGCTCATCTGCGCAGACTAGGAGTTCCAGTCTTCCCCTATCTCGACTACTGACTGTTGAAGGCGAGCTAGTCCCAGGCTGCCGTCTTCCACCTCCAGACTACAGCGAACCTCCTGCATTCGCTGGGGTTCACTATAAACGTGCCAAAGTCACACCTGACTCCCTCCCAGATGCTCCCTTTCATTGGAGCTGTTCTGGACACAGTGCAGTTTCGGGCCTATCTTCCGAAACAGCGAGTCCAGGATATTCGGGCTATGATACCGATGTTTCAGCCTCTATCCCATATTTCGGTGAGAATGACTCTCAGGCTGCTGGGACTCCTGCATCCTGCTGGTGGATCATGTCAGGTGGCATATGCGGGCTCTGCAGTGGGACCTGAAGTGACAGTGGGCGCAGCATCAGAGGAATCTTTCCTACTACGTTCAGATCTCATTGGGGACTGTGACACAGTTGCAGTGGTGGTTAACAAACCAAGATTGGGTCAGAGGGAGATCCCTCTCCCTTCCCCAACCAGATCTAACGTTAGTGACGGATGTGTCACTCCTGGGATGGGGCAGCCATCTGGGGGAGGCAGAGATCAGAGGCTTCTGGTCTCGGGTGGAGTCCAGGTTTCATATCAACTTGCTGGAGCTCCAGGCGATCAGACTTTCACTGAAAGCATTCCTTCTCTCTCTCTCAAAGGGAAAGTGGTGCAGGTGTTCACAGACAACACCACCACCATGTGGTACTGCAGCAAACATGGTGGGTGGGGTCATGGACCCTTTGTCAGGAGGCTGTCTGCCTCTGGACATGGCTGGAACATCAGGGCATTACCCTGATGGTTCAATACCTGATGGGTTCTCTGGATGCCAGGGCAGACAAACTCAGCCGTAGGTGCTTGATCGATCACGAATGGCGTCTTCATTCAGAGTTGGTGCAAGATCTCTTTCAGCGGTGGGGAGAGCCTTGGTTAGATCTGTTTGCCACCCAAAAGAGCACCCAATGTTAGCAATTCTGCACATTGGAGTTTCTAAGGCGGCACTCGCTCGGTGACGCTTTTCTTCGCCAGTGGAACTTCGGCCTCCTGTACACCTATCTGCCTGTACCACTTCTGCCCCAAGTGCTCAAGAAGATCAAGCGCGACCAAGCCCAAGTTATTCTTATGGCTCTGGACTTGGCACGAAGAGTCTGGTACCCTGAGGTCTGGAGCATGGCCATCGATCCTCCTATCAGACTGCCCCTTCAGGAGGATCTTCTGTTGCAGCAGCAGGGGACGGTCCTTCACCCAAACCTCTCCAGTCTCCACCTCCTTGCATGTAGTTTGAGCTGCACCAGTTGACAGCTTGCGACCTTCCACCCGAAGTCTGTGATGTTATTTTGGCTGCCAGGCGGCCCTCCACTAAGACAGCATACGCCTGTCGATGGAACAGGTTTTTGGAATGGTGCACAGCAAAGGCTCTGGTTCCCCTTTCTGCCCCTCTTTCTGAGGTTCTTTTGTTCCTTCTCTCTTTGGCCTAGCAGTGCTCAGCTCTTGGCACTCTTAAAGGCTGTCTGGCAGCCATTACTGCTTTTCTTCGGCTACCAGATCATCCCTCTTTAGGTCCCTTATTGTAAGTAGGTTCTTTAAAGGCATTATTCATCTTTCCTCCGTCTACTTTCATAATGCCTCAGTAGGATTTGAACCTGATGACTTACCTTATGTGCGCTTTCTGCATGCCTCTTCACAACTGTCCTCTTACACTTCTGATGCTGAAGACTGCTTTTCTTGTTGCCATCACCTCTGCTCGCAGAGTGAGTGAGCTTCAAGCCCTTTCTTCTAAGCCCTTTCTTCTCTGTGCATCCGGACGAAGTGATGCTTCGCACAAGACCCTTGTTCCTACCTAAAATTGTCACTCCTTTTCACATCGGACAGACTATCACTCTGCCCACCTTTTTCCCACCTCTGCACCCTTCCAAGGAGAAGGAGAGACTCCACCATCTGGACCTCAAACAGGCACTGTCTATCTACCTTGACCACACAAAGGATTTCCGGGTGGACGACCAACACTTTGTTGGCTATGTGGGTGCCAAGAAAGGTCGGGCTGTGCAAAACAGTACCATCTCTAGATGGGTCGTCCTCTGTATAAAGATTTGTTACGATTTAGCTAAAAATATTCCTCCAGTGGGGCTGCAAGCTTACTCCAATAGGGCTGCAGGGGCAACCACTGCATTGGCATGCAGAGTACTACTCCTTGATATATGCCAGGCGGCAACAGTGGCATCTCTGCACACATTTACCAGACACTATTGCCTGGACAGTCAAGTCAGGAGGGAAGGATATTTTGCCCGTTCGGTCCTCCAGGATTTTCTGGTGTGAACTTGGCTTGCAGACCCTCCTCCAGGTATGGTATTGCTGGGGTATCTATTCTAAGGTAGAATCTACAACTAACAGTCTCTTTCAGATGAACAAGTTACTTACCTTCAGTAATGATGTATCTGGTAGAGACTTATGTTAGTTGTAGACTCCTTACCTCCTCACCCATCCTCCCCTCTCTGCGAACTGATTTCTAGGGATAGGGACTTGCTTTCAGGGCCCTAGTTGTGGCGCACCATTGGTCAGTGTCTTTTATGGCTCTGCGCTTCTGGCGTGGAAAGTCGTGTCAGAACTGATGTCAGCGTGCAGGGGCGGCGTCTACGTAGGCACCGTGACGTTATTCCGGTGACCATGACATCGACGACAGATTCCACCTACCGACGCACAGGGGTATTGCTGAAGAAAAAAATCGCTAAATCCAGACTGACTCCTGGGGGATATTCTAAGGAAAGGAGTTTACAACTAGCATATGTCTTTACAGGATACATGGTTACCAAAGGTAAGTAACTTGTTCTTTTAAGTTATTAGTTTGTGAATTTATAATACTAATATAAGAACAGTTTTTTTCAGGATTGGAGTGAATATAGTACATTTTGCCATTTAGTGTCCAACACCCTCCCCACAATGGTATGTAGTTTGTAGTTGTGCATAGTGTGTGGTTTTGTAAAATAATAAGGAATACATATCAATGTTTGTACATGTTTATGTTCTTGGCTTATTTTATTTAATGCACATTTTTAATTTTTAGTTTTGAGATATACATTTGTTTTAAGAAAAAATACATCATTTGTACATGTTACAGTGCTATATTATTTTTACATGTTGTTTTTATTTTTTGCTTTCGTTATAAACATTTGTTTTTCAGTTTAAAAAAACATGCAGCAGCAGTACAGGCCAGGCATAGGCAATGGCAACACTGCCTGATAGGTGATTTTAAACATTCCATACTTAGGGTGTACTATTACATGCTTCCTCACGCGGTTTGTGGTCTAATCATGCAATGGCACCCTTCGTGCATTTTTATCTTCAACAATGCTCACATAGGATTCAGAAATGCATCTCCACTGCCTAAGGCCCTCCTCGAAATTCCCATCTCACTTGCTTAGTTTCATATGTGTTTCTTCAGCCAGAGCCCACTCCAGCACATCCTGGCGCCAGAATTCTACTGTGGTGGCACCCTGCCTCATCCAAGTGATGGCTACTCTGTGCCTAGCTAGTTCCAGAGCAAGTGCAAGAACGTATATGCCATCTTACTTCCCTTTGGCTTTTTAACGTGACCCAACAAACAGTGAAACAGTAGACTGTCTATGTGAAAACTGGTGATCCTCCGTATGTCGAACACTACCCCTGTCCAGAAACATTGAACCACGGGGCACCACCAAGCCAGATACAGGAAATCCGCACCCCTGGCACCACATCGTGGGCAATCTTCAGACCGCTAGGGGGTTATGCAGTGGAGTTTCTTAGAAGTCCTATATGTCGAGTGTAAAAAGTTATAGTGCACCAGTTTGAAGCAGGCCTTGTAAGATACAGTGCGTGTAAGTCCACTTATGGCAGCCCATGTATTGTCCGGTAAGGGGGTGCCTAGGTCTACGTCCCATGCTGCTTGTGTTCTGGACGGGGGCCAGTTGCAATCTGTCTCATCACCCTGTACAACTGAGTTATCAGGTGTCATCCTGCACCATGGGATAATAATACGTTTAGTGTTTGTATGGCCTGCGGGGCAGCAGGATACTCGGGCCAAGTTATTCTGGCTATTCAGGCAAACCAGCATAGTGAAGGTAGTGCCTCTGTCCCACCGCTAAGTCCCCACAAGCTTGTTCTTATGCAATTATGTAATGAAGACACCAGGATACAAGTCACCCAAGATCTCCCATCCACCTTCCCTCCACACCTGAAAGGACATATGGTGCATCATTTGCCGGACCGTGCCAGTATCCTTATGGGGAGTTCCTAGTGAAAAGGGGCGCGCTTCAAGACCTGTTCCACATGCAGTTGCCATGTGTGCGGGCTGGCGCACTATGTAAGGTTGGTCCCTTGTGACTCCCGCATCTTCCATCAAGGCCACAGGCATTCGGTCCGCAGGTACCAGTCCCGCTAACAAACATTGCACCAGGTGAGGCATATGAGGTGCCAGGCGAGTTGCCAATAGTTTACACAGCAACTTTATATCTGCATTGATCATGGCACGCAGCCAGTAAGCTGCAGGGTCCGATTCATTTCCACCTGGTGTGAGGAACATGCAAATTTCCCCCTCCTTCATCGATGGGAGCAAAACACCTTTCTCAGTGCTTCCGTCAACAACTGCAGGAGTTCCTGCACTACTGTTGCTCAGAGCTCTTGATAAAACTTGGGCGGAAATCTATCCCTTCCCTGCTCCATTGCCCATGGAAGCCCCTTCAATGCCTTGTGTAATTCCTCTAGAATTAACTGGGCATCAAGAGCTTCCGCGTTCAGTGGCTCCATCCGCGGGAGAGGTAGGCCCTCCAGAAATGGTACATAGCGATCTGTCGTGAAAGTGGGGTCTGCCATGTACACTCACTGCAATTGCTTTTGAAACACTTCTACAGAGTAGCAACTCTGGTACCATCGGGTGAGATCAGATGCGTGGTCAGGGGTGGGGGTTTGCTCTGTACGAAGTATCCAAGCTAACAGGGAACCTGACTTATCCCTCTCTCTGTGCAGGCCCTGTCTATATTGCCCAAGTGTAAATCTATCTAAGCGATCCCAGATATCACTAATGCACCAGCTCCTGGTAATCGGCATCCAGGTGCGACAATCCCTCAGTCTGTGGCCAGGGCCTCCCCTTCCTCACGGAGCTCCCACTGGAGCTGGCTACGTACACTGCACATCAATGTTCCCTTCATCACTGCTTTCAGGGCATTCCATTCCGTAGCTGTACTAGTCGTAGCGCCCCAGTTAAATGTCTTATATTCTGTAAGCGCATGGAACAATGCCTCCCAGCCGGGTCCTCCAGAATATCAGCATACATCCTCCAGGATCAATCCACCTGCGTGGGCTGACCCGATTTCACTACACAGCTGACTGGGGAGTGATTGGACAAGAAGCATGCTAAGTGTGTCACCACGATTTCCTCCACTCTAGGTAACTCTGCCACCAGTATTCTGTCCAGTCTACTGCGTGTTGTGTGTAGCGGAATAGCAGGTATATATTCGGGTGGCTCAGTAGACATACATCGTTCATGTCCAGGTCTTGCATCACCCCACAGAGTTTGTTTGTCACCAGCGGTTTGATACCCGTCCTAGGGGGGTAGAATACCCACGTCTGCATCCAAAACACAGTTAAAGTCTCCCAACCCCAGGAGGGGCACGTCTGTCTTGTATTACCCGGTCCTGCATGTTTTGATAAAACATAGGGCATCTGTATTAGGGGCATAGGTATTCAATATAGTCAGATCCCGACCATCCAGAGTTTCCCTGAGTAGTACAAAGCGGCCACCTACATCAGCCTGCAGGTATGCAAGGGAGAACGGTACCCCTGGTGCCACCTATATTAAGGTGCCCCTAGCGTAGTTCGAAGGAGGAATGGAACAGCTGTCCCCGCAATTTTTTAGCTAATCGTGCGACTCCCGCATCGTCCAGATAGGTTTCCTGCAGGCATGCTATGGAGACTTTGTCTCTTTAAGAAGGTGAGTACTCTATCGCTTTGTGTAGGTACCTAATCCACTGACGTTCCAGATCATGAGTTTGAGTTCAGTCCACAACATGGTATGGTGCATGCATTAGTTGTCGCTCATCCGCCCCACCCCTGCCTTCTGACTGCTGCAAACTATGTAACCCAAACATATATCTCATAACCAAACCTCCCCCCCCCCCCATCTCCACCCACGGACAGACCTAGTTCAACTACGTGACTATCAATGCCCACCCCAAGCTATTGTTAGGACGTGCACAGCAGCCCTTATGCTCTCTGTTGGAGTTTCCCTGTAGTTGGACTTGCGCCCTAGGGGGGTCACACCAACCTGCTCAGGGAGGCCTATCATCTCTAGATGGGTCCTGAGTTCTACTTCAGCCCAAGCTGAACTCTCTAGATCATTGCCCAACTGGAACTCTACAGACAGGTTGGGGGATACTGCAACCCTTTTAGGGACAGTTAACCCAGATTTTCTATGGCCATGGGGTCATCTGTTCTGACACCATCAGTGTTGGTCACCTGGTACATGTACCCAGATAGAAGCTGAAGAGGGGACAGAAGTTTTCCTGTCACCATGGTGACACTTGCCCCTGTGTCCCTACAGGCTACAGCTTTCGGACCATTGATCAGTTGCCCTTGTATGTACTTGCGCAAGATTTTTTAACTTAAAGTAAAAGTTGCAAAACCCATGGCACCATAGCATATTAAGGTAGTGGCCTGGGCAGGGATCTGACTAGGCAAGGATCCACTTCATTACTCCCCTTAGAACCCAAGTCATTTTTTGGGTGCACTACTACATCTGAAAGAGACACGTTAGTGATAGATTCCTTACCTTAGAATATCCCCAGGCGTCAGACTGGATCTGGAAAATTCTGCACAGCAATACCCCTGCACGCCGGCAGGCGTCGTCCGCGTCGTCCGCGGCTCCGCGTCCGTCGTCGGCGTCGTTAGCGCCGGAATGACGTCGTCGGAGTACTTAGACGCCGCCCATGCGCGCTGACGTCGGTTCTTCTTTTTTCCGCGCCAGCTAGCGCAGATCCGGAGAAGCTCTACCCCTTAGTCTTTTTTTACTAAACTTTTCGATCTTTTTGATCATTTTTCTACTCGAGTCTTCGACTCCGACGGTGCCGGTAGGGATGCCCGTGTTCAAACTCTGTTCCAAGTGCGACCGACTGATGTCGGTTACCGACCCCCATCGCCGGTGCCTGAAGTGTTTAGGCCTCGACCACGACGACCGTACCTGCCCCGACTGCCGGGCCCTGACGTCGAAAGCTAGGCGGGAGCGGTCCCGCAAGCGGCTCGAGCTCCGGCAGTCGGCCCCGCGCCACTCCAGGTCCCGGTCCCACGGGAGGTCGAGGGACCGGTCGCGGGGTCGGAGTCCTCGCAGCTCCGGGAGTGGTCATCGGTCATCAGGATCCAAGTCCTCAGGTAAGAGGCATGAGAGGTCGGAGAGGCGTCATCGTTCCTCCGACCCACCCGACGCTCACGCGATGCGGCCGGGGGTTCGCGTGACTCCACCCACGCGGCTCCGACTGAGTCGCAGGCGTCGCCGCCTGCCCCACACCTTCGGGTCCCTGGGCATGGCGCGACGCCGGAGGAGATCGAGCGGTACCTCATGGCCATGAGGTCCCTCCCTCCTCAGCCGGGTTCCGTGGCGCCTTCGGGCCCAGCAGCCCCGGCTGGAGGCCCTAGCGGGTCGCGTGCTTCGGCCCAGGCGGCGCTGGCGACTTCGGTCCCGGCGCCGCAGGACCTCACCGGATCCGCTTCCAGATCCGGGTCGTCGCCGGTCGACCTCACGACCTCACCGGCGCTGGCCACGCGGGTGTCACCCCCAGCGCCCCTTGTGGACGCCGTCCCCAATGTTCCCTTCGGCCTACTCTGGTGCCGGAACGGCGCCGCTGGGCGTCGCTTCCGACGGCCTTTGGAGATTTTTATTTCCATGAGGAGGCCCCGTCTGTTGAACCTGTTCTACAGGAGATGGGTGACGAGGGTAATTGGGAGGGGTCTGCTGACCCTCTGGCAGAGGAATGCCAGTCTCAAGAGGACTGGACATATGAGCTTGGGGAGGCCAGTGGTATTGACACTTCGCCAGACACTGGATTTGTCTCCCCTCCCACCATGGCTACGGAGGAGGGGGCTGCTTACAGTGTAGTGTTGACGAGGGCGGCCAAGGCCTTAAACCTTGAGCTCCCCGTCGCGGCCGTGAGGACTAACCTCCTCACTGAGGTCCTTAAACCGCAGGCAAGCTCCAGTGAGCCACTGCTGCCGTTTAATGAGGCCTTTTGTGACGTTCTTGTGGGCACTTGGTACAAGCCCGCCTCAGGTCCGCCTGTGGATAGGAACGTGGCCAGACGCTACCGCCCGGCTCCAGGCGACCCATGCTTTTTGTCCACCCATCCCACCCCCGAGAGCCTGGTCATCCAGGCCTCCACTTCCCAGACCGCATTCCCGACGGCCCCGCCCGATCGGGAATCCAAGAGGTATGAACAGTTCGGAAAGAAGGTGTTCTCGTCCCTGAGTTTGGGACTGCGGTCTGTCAATACCGCATGCCTCTTGGGCCGCTACACCCACACCCTGTGGGATACGGTCGCGGACGTGCTGCCACAATGCCCGGAGGAGGTCCGGGCTAAACTCGCCCAAGCCCTTGCGGAGGGTCGAGATGCAGCGCGATATTCCATCCGGTGTGGGCTGGATACCACGGACTCACTGGGCAGGGCCATGGCAACGGCGGTAACGGTTCGACGCCACGCCTGGTTGAGGACCGCCAACTTTTCGGCCGATGTCCAGTCCGGTCTTCTGGACATGCCGTTCGATGGTCGTCGCCTCTTTGGCGACAAGGCAGACCATGCGCTTGAGCGTTTCAAGGACTCCAGGGCTACGGCCAAGTCCTTGGGCCTCTCGGCCCCACGCCAGCAATCGGGTGCCTTTCGCTCCTTTCGTGGCCACGGAAGGGGCGCCCCCACACGAGCTGCCAGCCACGCACCGCAGAATGTTCAGCAGCGCGGTGGTGGCCGTGGAAACCGCCGTAACGGTGGTCGGGGACAGCGGCGAGCCCAGCCCACACCTCCCTCCGCAGCACCTGCCGCAAAACCTTCCTAGTCCGTGTTTTCAGGCCCATGTGACGCCAGTGGGTGGCAGGGTTCGCCATCACCTCTTCCACTGGCGCAATGTCACGTCGGACGGGTGGGTGCTGCAAATTGTCCGAAGGGGCTACTCCCTCCCCGTCAAGGCAACCCCTCCAGCCATGCCACCGAGTTTCAGGGGATCATTTGCGACTTCTGCAGGAGGAAGTTACGGCCCTCTTGGCCAAGGGGGCCATCAAGCGCGTTCCTGGGCCAGAAGTAGGGTGTGATTGCTACTCCCACTACTTTCTGGTACCCAAGAAGGGCAAAGGGGGCCTACGCCCTATCTTGGACCTACTCTCGGAAGGAGAAGTTCAAAATGCTGACACTAGCTCAGGTCCTAGCTGCCCTGGACCCGGAAGACTGGATGGTAGCGTTGGACTTTCAGGACGCTTATTTCCACATCCCCGTCCTGCCGGCCCACCGACGCTACCTGCGGTTCACGGTTTGCCACGAACACTTTCAATTTACCGTGCTCCCCTTCGTCCTTACCAGCGCCCAACGGGTGTTCACAAAGGTGATGGCGGTGGTCGCAGCTCATCTGCGCAGGGTAGGGTTTTCTGTCTTCCCCTACCTCGACGACTGGTTGTTGAAGGCGGGCTCGCCCCAGACAGTCGGCAGCCACCTCCAGACTACGGCAGATCTCCTGCATCAGCTGGGTTTCTCCATCAATGTGCCAAAGTCACACCTGTGTCCCTCTCAGAAGCTCCTCTTCATCGGAGCGGTTCTCGACTCGGCGCAGTTTCCGGTTTATCCTCCCGAGCAGCGGGTCCGGGATATTCAGGCTATGATTCCACTCTTTCAGCCTTTATCCCGGGTATCGGTCAGGTTGACGCTGCGGCTTCTGGGGCTGATGGCCTCCTGCATCCTTCTGGTGCATCACGCCCGGTGGCGGATGCGGGCTCTGCAGTGGGACCTGAAGTTTCAGTGGGCCCAGCATCAGGGCAACCTTTCCGACCATGTCCTGATCTCGGAGGGCACTGCGAGACAGCTGCAGTGGTGGCTCACGGACCGCGATTGGGTCAGTGGCAGATCCCTCTCCCTTCCCCAGCCGGAGCACGTAGTTGTGATGGACGCGTCCCAGCTCCATATCAACCTTTTGGAGCTGCGGGAGATTCGTCTAGCACTGAAGGCATTCATCCCCTCTGTCCGGGGGAGTGTAGTGCAGGTGTTCACGTACAACACCACCGCCATGTGGTACTGCAACAAGCAGGGCGGGGTGGGGTCGTGGACCCTTTGCCAGGAGGCTCTGCGCCTCTGGCAGTGGCTGGAACAGCAGGGCGTGACCCTGGTGGTTCGACACCTTGCATGTTCTCTGAACGCCAGGGCGGACGAACTCAGCCGTCGGTGCATGATGGATCACGAATGGCGTCTGAACTCGGACGTGGCGCAAGGCCTCTTTCAGCAATGGGGAGAGCCTTGGTTAGATCTATTCGGCACCGAAGAGAACGCGCAATGTCATCAGTTCTGCGTGTTGGAATTTCCAAGGCGGCACTCGCTCGGCGACGCTTTTCATTGCGTGTGGAGTTGCGGTCTGTTATACGCCTTTCCGCCTATACCACTTCTGCCCAGAGTGCTGAAGAAGATCAAGCGCGACCGGGCCCAAGTCATCCTTGTGGCTCCGGACTGGGCACGAAGGTACTGGTATCCAGAGCTACTCAGTATGTCAGTCGATCCCCCGGTTCGTCTGCCTCTTCAGGAGGACCTTCTGTCGCAGCAGCAGGGGACGGTCCTCCACCCGAACCTGTCCAGTCTCCACCTCCATGCTTGGAGATTGAGCGGCGACAGTTGAGGCCATTTGACTTGCCTCCTGAAGTCTGTAATGTCATTCTGGCAGCCAGGCGTCCCTCCACTAAGTCGGTATACGCCTGCAGGTGGAACAGATTTGTGGCATGGTGCACAGCAAAGGCTGTGGATCCTCTTGCTGCCCCTCTTTCTGAGGTTCTTCTCTTCCTTCTTTCTCTGGCCCAGCAGGGCTCTGCTCTGGGCACTATCAAGGGCTACCTTTCTGCCCTTTCAGCCTTTCTAAGGCTGCCTGATCAACCTTCTTTGTTCAAGTCCCCTATTGTAAATCGATTTCTGAAGGGCATCACACACACATTCCCTCCTGTTCCGTTTGTGATGCCTCAGTGGGACTTGAACCTTGTCCTTACGTTTCTAATGTGCGCTCCCTTTGAGCCACTTCACAATTGTCCTCTTCGTCTTCTAACATTGAAGACTGCCTTCCTGGTTGCCATCACCTCTGCCAGGAGAGTGAGTGAGCTCCAGGCTCTTTCTTGTACTCCTCCTTTCCTTTCTGTCCATCCGGACAAGGTTGTGTTGCGTACTAAGCCATCTTTCCTGCCCAAGGTTGTCACAGCCTTCCACATCGGGCAGTCCATCACTTTGCCAACCTTCTTTCCGCCACCGCACCCCTCTAAAGAGGAAGAGCGGCTCCACCGTCTGGACCCAAAACGTGCGCTCTCATTCTACTTGGATCGCACACGCCAGTTCCGGGTGGATGACCAACTCTTTGTTGGTTACGTGGGCGCTAAGAAGGGGAAAGCGGTGCACAAGCGGACCATCTCGCGGTGGATCATCTTTTGTATCCAGGCATGTTACTCCTTGGCTAAGAAGGAGCCCCCTGTTGGATTGAAGGCTCATTCCACTCGGGCCTTGGCAACTACCACTGCCCTGGGCCGAGGTGTGCCCTTACAGGACATTTGTCAGGCAGCTACGTGGGCCTCGCTGCACACGTTTTCCCGACACTACTGCCTGGACAGCCAAGTCCGGAGGGATGGCTACTTTGGCCGTTCCGTCCTCCAGGACTTTCTGGTGTGATTATTGGTTTGCAGACCCACCACCGGGGTTGGTATTGCTGGGGTATCTATTCTAAGGTAAGGAATCTATCACTAACGTGTCTCTTTCAGATGCACAAGTTACTACTTGTGTAACAATATATCTGTAAGAGACATTAGTTAGTGATAGATTCCTTACCGACCCACCCATCCTCCCCGTTCTGCGAACCGATATCTAGGGTTAGGGTTATCCCCTTTCAGGGCCCTAGTTTCAATGGCACCAGTGTTGGTTTTTAACATGGCTCTGCGTTTCTGGCGCGGAAACGCTGTGTCTAAGAACTGACGTCAGCACGCGGAGGCGGCGTCTAAGTACTCCGACGACGTCATCACGGCGCCCATGACGCCGACGACCGACGCGGAGGCGCAGACGACGCCTACCGACGCGCAAGGGTACTGCTACGCAAAAGTTTCCGGATCCAGTCTGACGCTTGGGGATATTCTAAGGTAAGGAATCTAATACTAACTAATGTCTCTTACAGATATATCGTTACACAAGTAGTAACTTGTGCATCAGGGCATTTCCCTGGTGGTTCAACACCTGGCAGGTTCACTAAAGGCCATGGCAGACAAATTCAGCCGCAGGTGTATGATGGATCATGAATGGCGTCTTCACTCGGAGGTGGCGCAATGTCTCTTTCAAAAGTAGGGAGAGCCTTGGTTGGATCCATTCGCCACCGAAGAGAACGTGCAATGTCAGCAGTTCTGCGCGTTGGAATTTCCGAGGCGGCACTCGCTAGGCGACGCTTTTCGTTGCGAGTGGAGTTGCGGTCTGTTGTACGCCTTTCCGCCTATACCACTTCTGCCCAGAGTGCTGAAGAAAATCAAGCGCAACCGGGCCCATGTCCTTCTTGTGGCTCCGGACTGGGCTCGAAGAGTTTGGTATCCCGAGCTACTCAGTATGACCATCGATCCCCCGATCCGACTGCCTCTCTGGGAGGATCTACTGTCGCAGCAGCAGGGGACGGTCCTCCACCCAAACCTGTCCAGTCTCCACCTTCTTGCGTGGAGATTGAGCGGCGGCAGTTGATTCCTTTCGACTTGCCTCCTGAAGTCTGTGATGTCATTCTGGCAGCCAGGCGTCCCACCACTAAGTTGGTATACGCCTGCAGGTGGAACAAGTTTGTGGCATGGTGCACAGCAAAGGCTGTGTATCCCCTTTCTGCCCCTCTTTTCAGAAGTCATTCTGTTCCTTCTTTCCTTGGCCCAGCGGGGTTCTGTTCTGGGCACTATCAAGGGCTACCTTTCTGCTATTTCAGCCTTTCCTAGGCTTTCTGATCAGCCCTCTATTTTCAAGTCCCCTGTTGTAAATAGATTATTCAAAGGCATTACTCACCTTTTCCCTCCTATTCCCTTTGCAATGCCACAATGGGACTAGAACCTGGTTCTCACATATTTGATGTGCACTCCCTTCGAGCCTCTTCACAACTATCCTCTTCGTCTGTTAACTTTGAAGACTGCTTTCCTGGTTGCCATCACCTCTGCTAGGAGAGTGAGTGAGCTCCAGGCTCTTTCTTGAAAAACCTTCTTTTTGTCTGTCCATCCGGACAATGTTGTGCTCAGAACACGTCCATCCTTTCTACCAAAGGTGGTCACTGCTTTTCACATCGGAAAAACCATCACTTTGCCCACCTTCTTTCCGTCTCCGCATCCTTCCAGAGAGGAAGAGAAGCTCCACCGTCTGGACCCAAAACGGGCCCTCTCATTTTACCTGAATCGCACACAACAGTTCCGGGTGGCTGACCAGCTCTTTGTTGGCTACGTTGGTGCCAAGAATGGTCGGGCTGTACACAAGCAGACTGTGTCCCGATGGGTCATCTTGTATATTAAAACCGGTTATTCTCTGGCAAAAAAGGAGCCGCCGGTGGTGCTGTCCGCCCATTCCACCAGGGCGACGGCAACCACTACTGCTTTGGGACTTGGGAGTCCCCTTTTGTGACATCTGTCAGGCAGCTACGTGGGCATCACTGCACAAGTTCACGAAACACTACTGTCTGGACAGCCAAGTCCGGAGAGACAGCTTCTTTGGCCGTTCTGTTCTCCAGGCCTTTCTGGTGTGATCTTGGTTCGCTGACCTACCACCGGGGTTGGTATTGCTGGGTTATCTATTCTAAGGTAAGGAATCTATCACTAACGTGTTTCTTTCATTTGAACAAGTTACTTACCTTCGGTAACGATATATCTGTAAGAAACTTTAGTTAGTGATAGATTCCTTACCGCCCCACCCATCCTCCCTGTTCTGCGAACTGATTTCTAGGGTTAAGGTCATCCCTTTCAGGGCCCTAGTTCGTAGGCATCAGTGGTCAGTATCTTGCATGGCTCAGCCTTCCTGGTGCGGAAAGTCGTGTACAGGACTGATGTCAGGGCGCAAGGGCGGCGTCTAGCTGCCGTGACGTCATCTCAGCGACCACGACAGACGTGGAGCCGCACAACGCCACCTTTTGACTCATATTGGTACTGCTGACAAATTTTCCAGATCTAGTTTGACGCCTGGGGATAATTCTAAGGTAAGGAATCTATCACTAACTAAAGTTTCTTACAGATATATCATTACCGAAGGTAAGTAACTTGTTCATCAAGTCCGTAGGGACGGCTACTTTGCCCATTCTGTCCTCCAGGACTTTCTGGTGTGAACTTGGTTCGCAGACCCTCCTTAGGGGATGCAATTGCTAAATTATCTATTCTAAGGTAGGAAATCTGTAATTAACTGTTGCTTTCTGATGAAATAGTTACTTATGTTGGTAATGATGTATCTGTAAGAGACATTGGTTAGTTAAAGATTCCTTACAGACTCACGCATCCTCCCCACTTTGTGAACTGATTACTAGGGATAGGCACTTCCTTACAGGCCCTTAGTTTGGTGCACCAGTGGTCAATGTCTTTCATGGGTCTGCACTTCTGGTGTGGAAAGTCGTCTCAGAACGGATGTCAGCCTGCAGGGGCGGCGTTTATGTAGACACCACAATGTCATCCCGGTGACCACGATGCTGACGACGGACGCGGAGTCGACCAACACCACCTACTGACGCGCAGGGGTACTGCTAAGAGAAAAAAATCTCTTTATCAAGTCTGACGTCTGGGGTAATTCTAAGGTAAGGAATCTATAACTAACCTATGTCTGTTACATATACCTCATTACCCAAGGTAAGTAGCTTGTTCTTTATTGGTATGGCTAGGTCCTGCATCAGAGCCTGAACAACTTGCATCTCCGTGCCTGGAGATTGAGTGGCAACAGTTAATGGCTTTTGATCTCCATCTCAAGGTGTTTGGTGGCGTTTTGACAGCCAGGCATCCATCTGCCAAAACGGTATACACTGAACGCTGGGAGAAATTTGTTTGGTGTTCACCACATAACATCTTTTTTTTTTGAAAATCTGTTTATTAGCATAATATGTAAAGCAGGTACAAAATTACTAGACCCATTAGAAAGCAAGGTAATACATTCGTATGGCTGCTTAGAACAAATAACTATATAAGTCTCTTGAATTTCCATTTTGTCGATGCCTATGACCGTTGCAATTAAACAAACCCCGGTCTATACAATCCCTCCCCCACCCTCAACTAACCCACCCGACACTCTCATAATAAACAAATAGCTGAATGATCATTGAACTGGGCCACCCATGTTGCTATAACACGTAGCTTTATCTATCTGCACATCTAGTTGGAATGGGGCAAAGGACATTGAGCTGAGGGTTTTCACACCTTATCGTAGCATACCACAGACAGTGACAGTGCATGAAAGCCCGTCTAAGGACATATTGATTCTAGATTCGGCGATCCACATGTATCCTCGTCATCCCCATCATCCCCTGTTTCAAACATTCCCAGAGTGGCAAACCAGTCTAGCGAGATTGGCGTTTTCCGCAGTCCTCTGTGTTCCTCACGTTGCAGTGCCTCTCCCTCAGCCTTACCCCATCGTATCACTTCCGCCTTCCATAGTTCAGGGTTGGGAGGTTTGGGTGATTTCCACCTCATCGTAATGGCACGCTTCGCCAGCAACAGGGCCAGGTCCGAGAAACGTGTCGCCACGGTTCTGGTGCGTTGTGAGGGTCCCAACCCCAGTAATGTGTATTCCAGTGTAGTAGAGCTGGACAGAGCACCCGCTCTCTCAAGTGACTCATGGACCGCGGTCCAGTAATATCCTAATTTGGGGCATTGCCACAGCATGTGCATCAGTGAAGCGTCTTCGGTGTCACATCGGGGGCAATTGCTTTTCGCCTCAGGGAACATCACATGTATACGATGCGGGGTCAGGTAGGCTCTATGTAGTAGCATTAATTGAATGAATTTAAACTTGGGATTTCTAGCTACCTTTTTTGGAAATTGTAGTACACGCTCCCACTCTTTGTCCCTTAGGGGCCTACCAATATCTCCTTCCCAAGTTTCCCGGAGTGGCGACAGAGCGAGTGCCCTCCCCTTCCTGATGCTAGCAGTGAGCCATCTTGTCAGATGGGCACCCGTGCCCATTAGGTAGTGCATGGTGATGAGAGGGTTTGTAATAGGCTCCAGGCCCTCAGGGGACCACTTATGTGTTATATAATGGCGAAGGCCAGCGTGTAGAAGGAATGTGCCTCTAGGGACTCCATGTGCGGTTCTAAAGTCGTCAAAGGACAACAGGTGCCCCTCCGCAAACAGGTCACCCACATGTGATACTCCCACGTCCTGCCACCGCTCAAGCGAGTTCGCCGTAAGCGTTCCCGAACCCAGCGGGATGCCCAAGAGCGGTATCGTGGGCGCATAAGATGACGTAGGGGAGGTATACTTTAATGCCTTCCGCCAGTAAAGTATCGCTAGTCTGAGGAGAGGTGGGGTGTTTCTCGGTATATCCGAGTTGGGCAAAAGTAATGTGTGTATCCTTCCCAGTTCATGTGCCCCAACCTCCATATTAATCTCCTGTAGGTTGCGACCGGCCACCCAGAAGGCCAGCCATTGGAGCTGACACGCATAGTTGTAAGCTCTAAAGTCCGGCAGGCCCATACCGCCGGCGTCAGAGGGGAGCTGCAGCTTGGACAAACCTATACGCCTGCGGCTGTGTCCCCATACAAGTTCAGTGAGTAGAGTGTCAAGGGTCTTGAATGTCGCCGCTGGAATCAGGTACGGCAGATTGGTGAAGTGGTAGAGAAGACGGGGGAGCACCACCATTTTAGATATCGCCACTCTGCCGGGTATGGAGAGTGGCAGCGTGAGCCAGAATTGAATCTGCGATTTCAGTGCTCTGATGGCCCTCCCAAGGTTACCGTCTATCATCGCGTCAGCTTCCCTATAAATCTGCATCCCCAGGTATCTGAAGGTGGTGTCAGCCATCTGGAACTCGTGGGGGGCGAAGGGCAGGGGGGTATTCAGGCCTGCGGTAGCAAACATGAACCCATAGGACTTGGATTCGCTTATGGACAGGCCAGATATCATTCTAAAGTCCTCAAAGACCTGTGAAACAGGGCTCAAGTCGCTCTTCAAGTCTCGGAGATACAATATAATATCATCCGCGTAGGCGGACACAATATGTGCCGCCCCATGTTGTAGAATGCCATATTGGGGGGCCATCAAGCGGAGCTTACAGAGCATAGGCTCGAGAGCAAGGACGAAGAGGAGGGGGGAAAGTGGACAGCCCTGTCTGGTGCCCCGTGAGATAGCTATAGGGGCTGATATATGGCCGGAGGTGCGCACTCTAGCTGTGGGGACAGTGTATAGCAATCGAACCCAGGCGAGGAATTCAGGTGGAATTCCAAATCTAGACAACGTGTCAAACATATAGTCCCACCTAAGGGAATCAAATGCTTGCTTCAAATCTAGGGATATGCAGCCTTCAGAGCTCGTATCCTCCCGGTCTCCGAGCATAAGCTGGGCCAATCGCCTGAGATTCATGGCCGTGTTGCAGCCTGGAACAAAACCACATTGGTCCGAGTGGATCAGCTGTGGCACGTATTGCACGAGCCTTGACTCCAGCACCTTGCTTAATATCTTAGAGTCAGTATTCAGGAGGGACAGGGGTCTGTAGTCGGCCATCTGTAGCCCTTCTTTAGCGGGTTTTAAGAGGGAGGTGATTAACGCCTGCATAGACGAATGTGGTAGGGCGGCAGTCCGTAGTGCTTCCAGATAAACAGTGTGTAACCGGGGGGCCAGAAGGTCTATGTACGTGGCATAAAAGTCAGCCGGTAGGCCATCCGTACCGGGGGTCTTGCCCTTGGGGAGAGCTCGTATTGCCTGTCTGATTTCTGCAACTGTAATGGTGCGCTGCAGGTCTTTGGTTTGCCTGTCAGTGAGTCGAGGTAGGTCCAAGTCCCTCGTAAAGGTCTCGAAGGCCACCTCGGGAAGGGGCTGCGGGGGGCTGTATAACGTGGTATAATATTCCCTGAACGCCGTGTTAATCCCAACTTGGGTGGTAGTTGGGCTGCCTGTCTGGTCTAAGATTTTCAGGATAGGGCGACTAACTGGGGAATCCCGCAGAAGGCGGGCTAGTACGGGACCAGCTCTATCTGCCTGCGTATGCTGCCTATTCGTATATTCTCGATAGTCTAGGATCCTCAAGTCTTCTAGCAGCTCTGCATGTCTGATGTGAGCCTCCTGCAGTGGTGTGAAGGGTGCATTTGTACCTGCAGCTTCATTTTCTAGGGATGCTAGTGAGTCCTCCACCTCCTTCAGTTGATTGATTACCTCCCGTTTCCTGCCCACCCCAGCGGCCATTGCTGTCCCCCTTAGACAAACTTTGAAAGCGTCCCATTCCACTTGACGGGTACTGGCTGTGTTCGCATTGGTGGAGAAGTATGTTACTATAGCTTCGGACAAAGAGGCCCGGAATACAGAGTCCTCAAGGAGGTCCGGAGATAATCTCCATGTTGGGATGGGGGCCAGTCGCCTGCCACACTGCCAGGTGAGTTCTACGGAGCTGTGATCGGACAGAGTTTTCCCCATGTGTTGGGCCCGGACAATTAAATCCGCTACGGAGCGGGAGCAGAAAATATGATCAATTCTGGTGTGAAGTTGGTGCGGTGGGGAGAAAAAAGTGTATTCCCTCTCCTGTGAATGTGTGCTGCGCCATGTGTCTGTCAGGTCCCAGCCCTCGGCCCACCTCGTAAGAGCATCCGCCTGTTTCCTACTCTCAGCCGCCTGTAAAGGGGGGTGTGACCTATCTAATGTAATATCGAGCACAGCATTGAAATCACCCCCAATGAACCAGCGATATTCAGACCAGTCTGCAAGTACCCCATTCACTGTGATCAAGAACTCCGATTGATTTGAGTTCGGTGAGTACACACATCCAAATACAACAGCATCCCCATCCAACAGCCCCCGAACAAATACATATCGGCCCTCATTATCGATTCTTTGCTCCAACACCTGGAAGGGGACAGAGCCACGGAACCAGATCGCCGCTCCCCTTGAGAACGCAGAATAGGAGGTAGCAAAAAGTTGCCCCCGCCATTTCTTGCGCAGCTTCACAGTTTCAGCAGCGTTCAAATGTGTCTCTTGCAGGCAAGCAATCTGTGTCCCCCTGCGGTTAAGCTGGGCTAAGAGTCTATGACGTTTCTGCACAGCTCCCATGCCACGCACATTCCAGGTGCACAATCGGTATTCATTAAGCTGCCCCATAACCATCTGTGTGCTGCGGTCCAGTGAAACACCCGGGTGCCCATGTTAGAACTGCTTTGCAATGATGTGAGAGTGCCATGAGAACAAGTAACCCCTGAACAAAAAGGTCCCCAAGCCAACATGCCCGGGAGCCAAACCGTGGTGCCCAACGTGGGCACAAGTCAATGAAGTTCGTGTGCATACCGGGGGGTGGCAGGCCTCCTTCGACTGTTATTGAACTGCCTGCATGGGCTATTTAGCCCTCAACAAAGTGGGTTCCCCATGCAACCCACCATATACGAAAAAGGGGGGGGGGGGGGGGGGAAGTTCAGGCATACGTTACCACCCGGAGGGGATCACACTCGCAGCAGATCAGAACTCCTCTGCCATCTGGGCTGTAATCTTCGGAAACGGCGGCAAGCTGTCCACCGACCCAGACACCTCCGTGTGGGTGTCGGTGGTGGCGGTGTGTCTATCTTCAAGGGCTTCCGCATCGTGAGCTGCCAATGCCTCTTCCGTTAGCTGCTGTCGCGGAGTTGATGACGAGTGACCTTCCGTTCGAGCACTAGGAGAGTGCGCCTTCGCTGGGGGTCCGTGGGAAGAGCGATGTTCCGAGCTGGGTGCGTTGTTCCATCGGTCTGGAGGGTCTCTGCGGTCGCTATGGTTGTCGCCGTCGCGATCCACAAACGGGTCCTGTGAGTTTGGTGGCTTTAGAGTGACTTCCATCCATTCCTCCGCCTCCTCCGGGGAGTCGAAGAAGTGAGATTTATTGTCGTGTAGAATTTTAAGTCGGGCAGGGAACAGAAGCGCATATTTCATATTCTTGTCTCTTAACTTGCGTTTCACACCCATAAAAGTGGACCTGGCACGCTGTACAGTGGGCGTGAAATCAGGGTAGACCGAAATGTTTTTATCTTCAAAACGTATCGGTGCTTTCTCTCTGGCCGCACGCAGGACAGTGTCGCGGTCCCTGTAGTGGAGGAGGCGCGCGATCAGCGGACGAGGAGGTGCCCCTGGTTTGGGGGGCCGTGGCGGCATCCTATGTGCCCGTTCCACGCTGTACAGGGCCGTGAGGTCCTCTTGGCCCACCAGCTTCCGCAACCAGTCCTCCACGAATTGGGTGGGGTTCCTCCCCTCGCTTCTCTCCGGAATGCCAAGTATGCGGACGTTGTTGCGGCGCGCTCGTCCTTCGGCATCGTCCACCCTGTCCCAGAGCTGTTTAATCTGTTTTTCCACGCCCTCCAGCCTCGCAGAGTGTTCCGTCTGTTGTGGCACTAGGTCATTCAGCGCCAACTTCTGCTCCGCCACTCGCTCCGCCAACTTGTTATGGTCAGCCTTCAATAGGGACAGACCAGTCGCCATATGGTCCATGCGCGTTTCCAGGGCTTCGCGCGTCGCGCGTATTTCATTGAGGATAAGGTCCAACTTCGCGTCCTGAGATCCTTTTCCAGTCGGTGGAACAATGTCCATATTGGAGGAGGCCAGTGGGTCCTCGGAGCCCGTGGACTGCAGGTCCGCCGCAGCGCCCTGGTCATGAGTCCTGCCCCTGTGTTTGCCCATGGATCTCGTTAGCAGGGTGGCGCTGTGAAGGGTACAGCGGATTGCTGTTGCCCACGCAAGTGTCAACTCAGGTCGTCGGACCGCGTCCGCCGAGGATTCAAGGAGTGGCGGTCAAAGGTGGCAGCCGTGTGGATCCCAGTGCTGGCAGTGAGTGTGTGGGATCCCTGAACGTGGCGCTGGTATCAGGAGGGGCGGTGCCCCACCGGTGGGTCCCGCAAGCAGATGCAACCCCGGCTCCTCAGAGGACAGACAGAGGGAGTTATCTGGACCACAGCAATTGTCCAGTGAGTCGTTAACCCCCAGAAGGAGCGTGACAGGTGACCGGACCGGTGTGCGGTGGTAGGGCTGTAACGCACACGCCACTCTTCCTCACCGCTGATCAGGATTGGTAGGCTGGTGTGTCCGGCGGCTGCTGCCCGTCGTCCGCTGCGAGGTGTGCAAGCTCCAGTTGTGTGCCCCCCGTGCAGGGTCTCAGCACCGGATCCGCCGGCTGGCAAGGGCAGGGCCAGTAAAGTGCTACCGCACAGGCCCGGGGACACTGTCCGTCCCGGCCGCGGAAACAAGATGGCGCCGGCAAAAATATACCCCAGGACTGCAGTGCCTGGGGAGGCCCAGAGGGGGCCGGGCTCACAGCGCCGAAGTTGGGTGACCGGCGCCGTCCACCCCGCAGTCCCAGCCAGCGCCGTAGGGAACAGGCGCACCTGTGATCCGGTGATCCCGCAGGCGGGCGGCAATCCGGCAATCCGATTAGGGGGCGCCCGCTCGTGGTCCGCTGTCTCCACAGCAGGGTGGCCGGACAGCGCTCAGCAGGAGGTAGGGAGGCAGCAGGGTCTCCGTTGGTACAGGGCGCCTCGTCGTGTCTTGCGACCTCGGCTGGTGTCCGTCACTGCACTCGGCGCCGGGTCCCGACCGGACCGCGCCAATCTCTATGGGTAGGCCGGGCAAGCCAACCACTCGAGCCCGGGGCTTCTCTGAGCCCAATAGGCCGCATCCAGGGCCGATGCTGCAGCAAGTTCGTGAGGCGGGCTGAGTGGGCAAACACCGCTCCGCTGCAAGAAGAACCCCCCCGGGGGCCTCCGTCACAAGAATCAGGTGGGCTGCAGGTGGGGGTTTCAGGATATATCTAGCAAGTATCGTGGGCTACGGACGGAGCTCAGGGATTATCCGTCCACCATCTTAGGCTCCAGGCCACGCCCCCGTCGTTCACCACATAACATCTTTTACAGCCTTTTTACATTTGCCAGATCAGCCATCACTTTTCAAATCATCTGTTGTGATGCGTTACAAAAAAGGGCTGATCCACATGTTGAAGCCAACACCTTTTGTGAAGCCGCAGTGGGACCTTATTTTAGTTCTCACTTAACTGAAGTGCACTGGCTTTGAAGTGATCCACAGTTGTCCACAATACTGGTTGACCATTAAGATTGTTTTCTTCATCTCCGTTACATCTGAAAGGCAAGTGATTGAACTCCAGGCCCTGTCCATCCAACAGACATACACATAGTTCTTCCTGGACACATGTGTCCCCTGGATGATAGCAGCATTGCTGCTGAAGGTAGCAATGCCATGCCACAACTGGCAGTACATCGTCTCCTCCTGACCCTTCAAAGAAGGATGAACATATTGACCCTAAAAAAGGCCCCTCAGTTTTTTACATTGATTAGACCAGAGATCATTGTCTGTTTGTGGGCTCCTCTGGTGCAATAAAAGAGGAAAATCGTGCAAAAGAGATAACCTGAAAGATTGTTCTGTGTATTAAGATCGGCTATGGGCTAACCAAGAAATAGTCCCAGAAGGCTTGTGTGCATATTATGCCAGAGTTAAGGTTGCTAGTGCTGCCAGTCTTGGACTTCTACCAGACTGCTACATGGCCATCCCTCCACATAATTACAAAGCACTATTGCATGGACAGCCAGGTTTGGTGGTATGGGCACTTCGCGCAATCTATCCTTTAGGATTTCCTGGTCTGAACGATTCTACGTAGCCAGCACCTGGGGAGGTACTGCTTTGGTATCTATGCACTAGTCGAAGAATCTGTGGTGAGAAGATTTTATCAGAAAAATGTACATACCTTTAGCAATGCCTCATCTGGTAAAGAGACTAACTGCAGATTCCTCACTGGTCCAACGTCCTTCCCTTTTTGTTGAATAGACTCATAGGGTCCATTAAAAATATCCCAATCTAGAGATATGCACACTGGCATATTCTGATTTCTATGGGATCTGCGTCCGATGGCATGGAGATCAGAAATAAACTGACATCAGTGAGCACAGGTAGTGTAGATATGGTCATCCTGATGTCGCATCTGCGGCGGGTTGGATCTGACATGGAGCCGCATTACGCCACCTATATATTTGCAAGGATATTGCTATTAAAAGAGCCCGGGTCCAGTCTGCTGTCTGGAGGAATTCACAAGGTGAGGAATCTGTGATTAGATATGGTCGATCATCTATCATAAGAGGGTCTCTACCAGAAAAGGTGTTCCTGAATTAAAGTAACTTGTTATTTATTTTTTAAAAACATTTGTATATTATGTTTTATCAAAAGCTTATTACTATAAGTTTGTATTAGGTTTGGGCGTATCTTTTAGGAAATATTATGTTACAGCTCCTTTTGTTTTAAAAAATGTAAACATTTTGTTCAGAGAAAACAAAACGCAGTAGCTCCGGCCTTTACTCAATGCGTCTGTGGTTTATGTTGCTCTCACCAATAAAATGTAGGTTAATTTATCATTTCACAGCTTTCTACCGTTCTCTGGAAAACTATATATTTAAAAATTTCTACTTAAATAATGTTCTAAATTACGTACAGCTCTGGTCAGATATCTGGCTTATTAGGTT
This sequence comes from Lissotriton helveticus, assembly GCF_964261635.1. Taxonomy (NCBI): domain Eukaryota; kingdom Metazoa; phylum Chordata; class Amphibia; order Caudata; family Salamandridae; genus Lissotriton; species Lissotriton helveticus. The sequence continues at coordinate 1,150,874,525 of NC_136067.1, read as the reverse complement.
TATTTTCAGTTCAGTTGAGTTCTCTTTAATCTTATTTTTCCACCAACCATTTCCTCATTACTTTTCTAGCCTTTTACATTATTATTATTTTTGATGTCTACTTATGTGACTGTTTTATTTTTGATTATTTGTTAATCTGTTGTACTCTCTAGTGCAGCACAATGCTCATGTATAGACATATGTTATAATTTATAAATAGTGGACAGCTATCAAGGTAAATACTGATTCCCTTTGGTTCCCCTCTTGTTGTGCTCTGCTTTCTTAGGTCTTTCCTTTCAAAATATTATGTGAACATGTGATATTGTGTAATGGATTATTTTACGATTTGCAATGAATGTATATTGATTCTTTCTTTGACCAGAGATTATTTTCCTTAGAAAGTTATAAGAGGTTGGCATTAGCACTCCGTTAAGTCATGTTATTCTCTGACATTAATCATGGGGGTCATGGGACATGTATATGCTTAGCCTCTCACCTCTACATCAATGTGTGGATTTTTTTTTACTAGTCTTGCTTCCAAGGATAGGATAGCATGCACATTGATGGTAATGAAGATCGTTCTTAGGCAAAGAGCTCTGTACCAGGTACAGCGCACCAAGATTCCTGTATCGTACAGAAAAAATAGTTAAAATGGAAATACTTGTAAAATGTTAATTATTACATCCAGTGGTCATAAAGCCTATGTCTTAATATGATACACAATTCTCTCTTTCTTTACTAGTCTTACATTTTCCTGTGATGGTCACCACTTGTATACATCAAACAGTGATGGGACTGTGATTGCATGGTGTCGCAAGGACCAGCAGCGCTTGAAACTACCCATGTTCTACTCTTTCCTACGCAGCTATGCAGTTTGTTGATGAATGACGATTCCTGGACTACTTGATGAAGCACCCTGTTGCTACTGACTGCTTAATAGCATGATCATCACGCTTCTCTTACTCGACTTGTTATTGGAGGCAGATTTCTAGCTGCTAAAAACATCAGTTGGGGTTATAACATTTCACTGTTTTCTCTTTATCACAGTGTGGAATTTTTAAGTATTTATATGCATGCATAACTTTGCTCTTGTTTAAAATTGTAAATGTAAATAGAATGAACCCAAGATTGAGAGCATAATTTGTATGTAAGCACGGCCATAAAATCTGCGTCAATTATGACTAGTATGCTGTATTCCAGAAATTAACAGATAATTCATGAATTATTGGCAAGAGAATTGGAAAATGTCAAATGGTAATCAGCTTGATTAAAGGCTATGGAGCAACACCCCACACAGACAATGCCTGCTTGTGTACAAAATTTTGTTAGGCTGAAAAATGTTAGACTAAATGGTAAGGTATATAAATCATACAGCTTCCTACCATTTTATGATTTTTGCTGCTCCCATCAAAGTAACAAAGGTACTTTTGGTACAGTGTTTAATGCATTTATGGGTGTTTTAACAATGATTTTTTTGTCAAATATTTTTATTAACATTTTCGTATATTTAACATATCGCATGGTAGTACATTGAAACTGACTTCATTACGTAGGTTTCAAACATTTGTAATTGCAGTACCTTTTACATAGTATGTTCGCTTCAACATACATTATCCCATTGTTGTGTGTGCTTTTACACATGAAAATGCATCTCCTTCCTTTTGTTTACTGGTGTACCAACTACCAGTTGTGGTTCTTAACTATTAACTGGGGTGTGAAACTGGGGTGGTGTTCGTTAGGTCTGAGATATGTGGGTCAGGCGGGGTGCCGGGGTCATAATGTATCCTGTCTGTGGGTATGGTTAATTTCTTCAGGTTGAAACCTGTCCAGCAGTCACTGCCTTTCTGGCTGACCTAGTTAGTGTATGGTTGAGTTGTCTGGATCTGTGCTTTCGAGCCTGCTGGGGCTTGCGATTATATGCTTGGATCGCCACACGTTGTTTTTTGTTTGAATTGGTGTAAAAGTAGGGTTCACTCCATGGATATGTGGCGTTTGCGTATTCCTTTTATTTCCTCCTCACTGAGTGCCTCCTCTTCTGCTGCTGTCTATTTGCTCACTGCTCCCACCCAGGCTGCCGTATACCATGGGGTTCCCTTCTTTTCAAATTTACTTTTCAGGGGGCCTCTATTCTCACCCATCGTAAAGAAGGCCCCAATATTCTCAATTAAGTTTTTATAGGAGTCAGCTAATTTAAAACTTGGGTCAATCGTCTTCATAGACTCGAAGGTCACCAAATCACTAGTTTCTGCTTGTACTAACTCCTTAATACCTGAGAGTTTGTCCTCATAACATCAGACTTTATTCCATTTTAACTTGCGATTACAATATGTGGGGGTTACTTCTTTTGAAAACATTAGTGGGCCATTCATCGTTACCACTTCGTTTCGCCCTTTAATTTTCATACAAAGTGGATTATGATCGCTATCCTGCGATTGTATGACCTCCATGTCTATTAGTTTCCCCCAGGAGCTGGTGTCGAGCAAAATGTAATCAATACGGGACGGGCAGCTAAGTCTGTTATATGTCATCGCCCCGTTTGGGTCAGAAAATGTTCTCCCATTTAGGGCACGCAGGTTATATTCTAGCGTTAGGACGTTCAGTTGAATCGCTCTTGCGGACCATTTCTTAATGGGAGCCAAATTTAGTAAGGGAATGGATTGCCTTGTGTCCTCAGCACTAGCTCCCATCAGGTCTTCTTCAGCTAGGGGTTCATACGTGCAGTTCATATATCCACCTACAATGATGGTGGCCAAAGGGTGGATACCTGCTAAAGCTGCCTCAAGTACTGCTATTGTTGGGGAGGTTTGGCCGTCCAGGGAACCCCTGATGTATACGCAGAACAGTTCTATAGAGGTTGCTGCGTGGGGGCCTTTGAGGGAGAGATGTAATATATCATCTGAAGGTAGCCTGTGCACCGTAATGGCCCAATTTAAGGCCACACTAATCCATATGTGGAGGCCGCCTGATGGTCGGCCTCTCCCTGCCGTAGTTGCCGGTATGAAATAGGTAGTGTAACCATTTTTGTAGAGAGTGGTAGTACTCCATGTTTCTTGGAACAAACAAATCTCATACCGTTCGATGAATTTATTCCATTCTGAGCTATCCAGTTTTTTTAGGAGGCCCGCTATGTTCCAAGAAACAAGGTTAATTGTTTTTGGGTTCTCATCTATACTTTTGGTGGGTCTTGGGGCTCTAAACTTTCTTCCACAAGACTTATCTGGTTAGTCTCTAGGTCCCTACTCTTTCCACTCATCCCCAAGGAGCCTTTGTTAGATAAGGTCTCCTCCCCTGTTTCAAAATCACTCACATTGGTCTCATACCGAAACTCGGTAACTTGTGGTGGATGAGTATATAATACACTATGAAGTTTTATGCCTTTCCCTAGTCAATCAATATTGTTGAGATTTGAGTCATCGCTAGAACTTGCTTTAGACCATAAGGGAGATTGCCTGATTTGTATGTTTGAATGCGCAGGGGGTGAGGTTCTATACTCAAGAAGCACTAAACTTTCTGCCAATGCCATATTGTCCAATTGGATTTCAATACAATCAGTTACTGAGCTAAACAGGGTCAGTCTTGAAACTTTGGTCAGATCTTCCCTAATTACTGACCTGCACCCTCTTACATGGCGCAGCCAGTGAATAGCTTTATTGCAGATGGAATCCCTGCTCTCGTCAACATTAGGTTTGAGCCTCGGTACCCCTGTCATATAAATGGTGGTGTTCCTCAGTTTATAAGGTGTAATACTCTGACCACGGGATCCTTTGGCCCCTCCCATTGCCAGATCGTTTGCCCCCCTTGGATCTCTCTCGTTTTTTCTCATCCCCAGATGACCCTTAGTTCCATTTAACAAACCCTGCTGCTTAGTAGCCTCTACATGAATGGTGGACTTGCTTTTATTATTACTCCCCGATACTGACCTAATGGTCTCATTTTGTGGAGCTTTTTTGGCCGCCTGGCCTCCTACTGACCTAAGACCAGTTGGAGGAGCTACTTGCTTAGCAGCGGGTTTTATGGGTTTAAACATCCCCACGGATATCTGAGTATTTTGGGCACCCGACAACCCCATAGCTTTGGGGCCAACTGTTGGTTTTAATGTTCCAGAATTAGCGTTTTTTGGAGTTGAAGCTGGAGCTAGTGGCTGTGGGACGCTTTTGGCATGCTTACCCCCATGCTTGATTAAATCTATTAGCATTTTCTTAATTTGAGTTAATTCTGCACCTAAGGACCCCATTTTCTTTAGGATACTCCCTTTAAAGTTCTGGCAGCTTGGGCATTCAGCTGTGCTCTCTAGTGTTTCTTTCCTTAAGCCGATGCCTTGTTGCAAAACATCGCACAACTCTCTAGATTCCCCTTCTAACACAGCAAATCTATTAATACATAAAGCCCCCTCATCTCCTACCAACTTATCCCCACCCAGATCAGTAACCACAATAATTTCTTGCAAAGCCTCCCCCTCTCTAGACTATTCACGACCCTGTGATGTTTGGGCGGCCTTGGGGATTAATGGTGATGGTGAGGGGGAATGGATTTCAACCACGGGGTTTATGGGCTGTGATTTTTTTAGGAATATGTCTGGAACTACTTTATTCTTTTTCAGAGTTGTGCCCTTAGTTAAGCTATCTGAACAGCCTAACTCTACTGCAATCGGTGCCCCCTTCAATATCTCCTCACACTCCTCTACAAGTAATTTAATGCTTGAGAGCACACAATTAGATGCAGCGTGTTGGATTTTTGCTTTTTTTGCCCTTTTCCCTTTTTTTGCATTTGCAGCATCATGGCCCCCATCAGTTGTTTTCCTTTTGCCCATTACTGTGAGTAGTACCTTAACACTTCAGTTCAGACCTACCTCCTTCTGCTAGGGCTTCTGTGGGAAATACCTTGATAGCGTTTGATCGCTTTTGTCGGTAGGTCGATATTCCTCACAAAAGGGGTTTGGCCCTGCCCTGCCCTTAACTGTCACAGACTGTCCCGCCCTTGTCCCGGGCGCGTTCCCGCACGTGTTCCGCGTAGCGGTTAATGGTCGCAGTTTATAGTTAGACAGGTGGGGGGAGGGCGATTCTCCAGCACAGATGGAAAGTGCACGGACTCCTGGACAATGGAGTCCGTGCTGGCGACCTCTTCCGCGCTCCCAGCTGCCACCGCCCACGCCCGGTAGCTATTCTCCCCTCCACGGTCTCCGATGCTCCTATGTATCCACTGGTGACAAGGACGAAGCGGGACCCGCGCCAGCGGGTTCCGCGAGCAGTTTTAAAGCAGGAGGGAGGGAGGAGGCAGGGCGATCCTCAGGCACAGGTGGGGGGAGGGCGGTCCTCCAGCACAGATGGAAAATGCACGGACTCCTGGGCAATGGAGTCCGTGCTGGCGTGCCTCTTCCGCGCACCCAGCTGCCACCGTCCACGCCCGGTAGCTATTCTCCCCTCCACAATCTCCGATGCTCCTATGTATCCACTGGTGACAAGGACGAAGCGGGAACATAAGTGCTTATAAACTTAACCTGCTGTCAACTACCAGCACTCTAGGAACCCAGTCACTGTCTATGCACTTGTAGAATGACTCAGGCATTGAGCAGTGTTACAGTCAAATGTGCACAATGTATGCGGTCCCTTAAACCCTTGAGGACTACTGAGTCAGTCCTGCAAAAGTCCAGGTAATAGTCATGCTTGTCTGGAATCCCACTGTGAGCCTGTGTCCACTCCTACAAACATCCTGACAGAACCTTATCTAATCACTCTGCTGAAACATAATCGCTTATAAACTTATCCTGCTGCAACTACTAGCACTCTAGGAACACAGTCACTGTCTATGCACTTGCAGAATGACTCAGGCATTGAGACAATACCTAAGCTCTTCTAAATTAACTGAGCACTCTGTTTGCAGCACTTCCATCATTCTAGTTACTAGTGATGTTCTTATAGAATGACCTAGGCACCAACACAAGTACACGTACAATATTCTGTACACTATCCCTACAAACCTCTAAGCAGATACATACTATTGGTACACTCCTCTAAATACTGAAGTAGTACTCATGCAGCCTAGGATACCTCCTATCTGAAAGAAACAGGTTAGTATTAGATTCCTTACCTTAGAATATCCCCAGGCGTCAGTCTGGATCCGGAAACTTTTGCGTAGCAGTACCCCTGTGCGTCGGTAGGCGTCGTCTGCAGGCGTCCCCTGCGGCTCTGCGTCGTCGGCGTCGTGCGCCGTGATGACGTCGCTGGAGTATATAGACGCCGCCTCCGCGCGCTGACGTCAGTTCTTCTTTTTTCCGCGCCAGTTAGCGCAGATCCGAAGAGCAGTACTCCGGTCTTTTGACCAAGTTTTTGTAAAATCTAACTCTTTCAGGTGCCGGTAGGATGCCCGGTTTTAAGAGTTGCGACGAGTGCGACCGCCTGATGTCGGTCACCGACCACCATCGACTCTGCCTCCGGTGTCTGGGCCCGGACCACGACGTGGAGTCCTGCGTCGACTGCCGGGCCTTGACGAGTAAGGCTAGGCGGGAGCGGTCCCGCAAGCTACTCGAGCTCCAGGTGTCGGCCCCGCGTCGAGAGCGGTCCCGGTCCGGTCGGAGGTCGAGGGAGCGGTCGAGAGAACGATCGCGGAGCCGCCATGAGCGCTCCGGGAGTCGCCACCATTCCTCCGGTTCCTCAGGTAAGCGAAAGAAGTCGGGGCGTCGTCATCGTACCCCCGACTCCCCCCGACGCCCGCGTGATGCGGCCGGGGGTTCAGGTGGCCCCACCCCCGCGGCCCCGCGTGGGTCGCCGACGCCGTCTGCCCCATACCCGTCGGTCCCTGGGGAAGGCGCGTCGCGCGAGGAGATTGAGGAGTTCCTCATGGCTATGAGGGCGATATCTCCTCCGGCGTGGCCTACGGCGCCTGCGGGCTCGTCGGTCCCGTCTGGGGGCCCGAGCGGCTCGGGTGCACCTGTCCCGACGCCGCCGGGTGCTCCGGCCCCGACGCCGCCGGCGGCTCCGGCCCCGGCGCCGCTGGGCCCTTCAGGGTCGTCGCCGGCTGGTCAACCGGCCTCTCCGGCGCCGATTCCATCGGGGCAACCCGTGGTGCCGCCTCCGCGCGGCGCCGTGACTCCGCCGTCGGTTCCGGCCGGCGTCGGGGCTCCGGCGCCACCCCCATTCCCTCTCTGACTCCTGACGCGGAGTCGGACCGGCATCGTCCGACGCCGAGTCCGGCGCCGTTGGGGCCCCTTGGCTCCGAGGAGCCGGTCTATATCGTTGACTCGAACTATGGCGATGAGGACGATTATGGAGAGGGTTGGGAGGGGTCTGAGGACCCTTTGTCACGAGCATGCCAGTACGACGTGGACTGGGTAGGTGACTTAGGTGATGCCAGTGGTCTGGACGAGTCGCCTAACCCTGGGTTCGTCTCGCCTCCCACTGTGGCGTCGGAGGCTGGGGCTGCCTATTCGGTGGTACTGATGAGGGCTGCCAAGGCCTTGAGCCTTGAGCTCCCCGTCGCTAAGGTGAAGCCTAACATCCTCACCGAGGTATTCAAACCGCAGTCATGCCCACAGGAGCCTCTGCTGCCGTTTAATGACGCCCTGACGGATGTCCTTTTGGGCACCTGGTCCAGGCCCGCTTCCGGTTCACCTGTTGACCGAAACGTTGCCAGGCGTCACCGTCCGTGTTCGGACGACCCTGCCTTCCTCTCCACCCATCCCTCCCCGGAGAGTCTGGTGATCCAGGCCTCCACTTCCCAGTCCGCATTCCCGACGGCACCGCCCGATCGGGAATCTAAGCGATATGACCAGTTTGGCAAGAAGGTCTTCTCGTCTTTGAGTGCAGGACTGCGGTCTTGCAATACCGCATGCCTCTTAGGCCGCTACACCCACTCTCTGTGGGATACGGTCGCGGAGTGTCTGCCGCAATGCCCGCAGGAGGTGCGGGACAAGCTCAACCAGGCCTTGATTGAAGGCCGGGACGCGGCGAGGTATTCCATACGGTGTGGTCTTGACACGACCGACTCGCTGGGACGGGCGATGTCCACGACGGTGGCGATTCGTCGCCATGCTTGGCTGAGATCCGCCAACTTCTCGCCGGATGTCCAGAATGCCCTCATGGACATGCCTTTTGATGGCAGTCGCCTGTTCGGCGATAAAGCGGACAACGCGCTTGAGCGCTTCAAGGACTCCAGGGTCACGGCCAAGTCCTTGGGTCTCTCGACCCAGCGCCAGCAGACGGGTTCGTTTCGCTCCTTTCGTGGCCACGGAAGGGGCGGTCCCACACGTGCTGCCAGCCACGCACCGCAGAACGCTCCTCAGCGCGGTGGCGGCCGTGGATTCCGCCGGGGTGGCGGTAGGGGACAGCGGCGAGGTCAGTCCACACCTCCCCCCGCAGCAGCCTCCAAATCTTCCTAGTCCGAGCTTTCGGGCCCATGTGACGCCAGTGGGTGGCAGGGTTCGCTATCACCACTCCCGCTGGCGCACGATCACGTTGGACAGGTGGGTGCTGCAGCTCGTCCGAAGGGGCTACTCCCTCCCCTTCGAGACCACTCCTCCAGCCATGCCACCGCAGAACCACCGTGTGTCGGGGGACCACTTGACACTTCTGCAGGAGGAAGTTACGGCCCTCTTGGCCAAGGGGGCCATCGAGCGCGTTCCTGGGCCAGAAGTAGGGTGTGGTTGCTACTCCCACTACTTTCTGGTACCCAAGAAGGACAAAGGGGGCCTACGTCCTATCTTGGACCTACGGAACGTCAACGGCTTCCTCCGGAAGGAGAAGTTCAAGATGTTGACTTTGGCTCAGGTCTTGGCTGCTCTAGACCCACAAGACTGGATGGTAGCGTTGGACTTGCAGGATGCGTATTTTCACATCCCCGTCCTGCCGGCCCACTGGCGTTACCTGCGGTTCACGGTAGGCCACGAGCACTTTCAGTTTATCGTGCTCCCATTCGGCCTTACCAGCGCCCCACGGGTGTTCACGAAAGTGATGGCGGTGGTCGCAGCTCATCTGCGCCGGTTGGGGGTTTCAGTCTTCCCCTACCTCGACGACTGGTTGTTGAAGGCGGGCTCGCCCCAAACAGTCGTCCACCACCTTCAGATGACGGCAGACCTCCTGCACGAGCTGGGGTTTTCCATCAATGTGCCGAAATCACACCTGTGTCCCTCTCAAAAGCTCCTTTTCATCGGAGCGGTTCTCGACTCGGCGCAGTTTCGGGTTTATCCTCCGGAACGGCGGGTCCGGGATATTCAGGCTCTGATTCCCATCTTTCAGCCGTTGTCCCGGGTTTCGGTCAGGTTGACGCTGCGGCTTCTGGGGCTGATGGCCTCCTGCATCCTTCTGGTGCATCATGCCAGATGGCGGATGCGGGCTCTGCAGTGGGACCTGAAGTTTCAGTGGGCCCAGCATCAGGGCAACCTGTCCGACCATGTCCTGATCTCGGAGGGCACTGCGAGACAGTTGCAGTGGTGGCTTACGGACCGCGATTGGGTCAGGGGCAGATCCCTCTCCCTTCCCCAACCGGAGCACGTAGTTGTGACGGACGCGTCCCTCCAGGGCTGGGGAGGCCACTTGGGAGAGGCGGAGATCAGAGGCATCTGGTCTCCGGCGGAGTCCCGGCTCCATATCAACATGTTGGAGCTGCGGGCGATTCGCCTAGCACTGAAGGCATTCCTCCCCTTTGTCAACGGGAGTGTAGTGCAGGTGTTCACGGACAACACCACCGCCATGTGGTACTGCAACAAACAGGGCGGTGTGGGGTCGTGGACCCTTTGCCAGGAGGCTCTGCGCCTCTGGCAATGGCTGGAACGTCAGGGCGTGACTCTGACGGTTCAACACCTGGCAGGTTCTCTGAACGCCAGGGCGGACGAACTCAGCCGTCGGTGCTCGGTGGATCACGAATGGCGTCTGAACTCGGACGTGGCGAGAGGCCTCTTTCTGCAATGGGGAGAGCCTTGGTTAGATCTATTCGCCACAGAAGAGAACGCGCAATGTCATCAGTTCTGCGCGTTGGAGTTTCCAAGACGGCACTCGCTCGGCGACGCCTTTCGGCGCGAGTGGAGTTGCGGTCTGTTGTACGCCTTTCCGCCTATACCACTTCTGCCCAGAGTGCTGAAGAAGATCAGGCGCGACCGGGCCCAAGTTATCCTTGTGGCTCCGGACTGGGCTCGAAGATACTGGTATCCCGAGCTACTCAGCATGTCAGTCGGTCCCTCGATCCGCCTGCCCCTTCAGGAGGACCTTCTGTCGCAGCAGCAGGGGACGGTCCTCCACCCGAACCTGTCCAGCCTCCACCTCCATGCGTGGAGATTGAGCGGCGACAGTTGAGGCCATTCGACTTGCCTCCTGAAGTCTGTGATGTGATTCTGGCAGCCAGGCGTCCCTCCACAAAGTCGGTATACGCCTGTCGGTGGAACAGATTTGTGGCATGGTGCACAGCAAAGGCTGTGGATCCCCTTTCTGCCCCTCTTTCCGAGGTTCTCCTCTTCCTTCTTTCTCTTGCCCAGCAGGGCTCTGCTCTGGGCACTATCAAGGGCTACCTTTCTGCCCTTTCCGCCTTCTTAAGGCTTCCTGATCAGCCATCCTTATTCAAGTCCCCTATTGTACTGAGATTCTTGAAAGGCATCACGCACATGTATCCACCTGTCCCGTTCGTGATGCCTCAGTGGGACTTGAACCTGGTTCTGACATTCTTGATGTGTGCTCCCTTTGAGCCACTTCATTCCTGTCCTCTCCGTCTTCTCACTTTAAAGACGGCCTTCCTGGTTGCCATCACCTCTGCCAGGAGAGTGAGTGAGCTCCAGGCTCTTTCTGTTAAACCTCCTTTCTTGTCCGTTCATCCTGACAAGGTGGTTCTTAGAACTAGACCTTCTTTCCTGCCCAAAGTAGTTTCTGCTTTTCACATTGGGCAGTCCATCACCTTACCCTCCTTCTTCCCGCCTCCGCATCCTTCAAAAGATGAAGAGCTGCTCCATCGTCTGGACCCAAAACGTGCGCTTTCATTTTATATGGATCGCACACGCCAGTTCCGGGTGGATGACCAACTGTTTGTTGGCTACGTGGGTGAGAAGAAGGGTAGGGCGGTACAGAAGCGGAACATCTCTCGGTGGGTCGTCCTGTGCATCAAAGCATGCTACTCTTTGGCTCGGAAGGAGCCTCCTGTTGGGCTGAGGGCCCATTCCACTCGGGCCACGGCGGCTACTACTGCCCTGGGCCGGGGAGTCCCTTTGCAGGACATTTGCCAGGCGGCTACGTGGGCCTCGCTGCACACCTTTGCGAGGCATTACTGCCTGGACAGTCAAGTCCGGAGGGACGGCTTCTTTGGCCGTTCGGTCCTCCAGGATTTTCTGGTGTAGGATTGTATTGGTTCGCAGACCCACCACCGGGGTTGGTATTGCTGGGGTATCTATTCTAAGGTAAGGAATCTAATACTAACCTGTTTCTTTCAGATGAACAAGTTACTTACCTTCGGTAACGATATATATCTGTAAGAAACAGTAGTTAGTATTAGATTCCTTACCGCCCCACCCATCCTCCCCGTTCTGCGAACTGATACCTAGGGTTAAGGACATCCCTTTCAGGGCCCTAGTTTCATATGGCACCAGTGTTAGTTCTCACATGGCTCTGCGTGTTCTGGCGCGGAAAAGCTGTGTGCAAAGAACTGACGTCAGCGCGCGGAGGCGGCGTCTATATACTCCAGCGACGTCATCACGGCGCACGGCGCACGACGCCGACGACGCGGAGCCGCAGGGGACGCCTGCAGACGACGCCTACCGACGCGCAGGGGTACTGCTACGCAAAAGTTTCCGGATCCAGACTGACGCCTGGGGATATTCTAAGGTAAGGAATCTAATACTAACTACTGTTTCTTACAGATATATCGTTACCGAACTCAGAACTCCACTCCTGAGGCGGAAAGCCGGGAGTTAGCATTTTAGACTGTATAACTGTGTATTTTAACCTTTTAAATCGCTGATTTCCCTGCTGGCACCTTGATCGAGCAGCACACCGCCAAGCCGATTCTGGGCTGACGCGGTACACTGCTGCCAGGGCAACGCCGCCTTCCCAATCGGCGGACACGCCCACACGCGCTGGCCACGCCCCCTTCCTCTACAAAGAGCGCGCGCTGAGTAAGAGCGAGCGTTCTCAGAACTCCACTCCTGAGGCGGAAAGCCGGGAGTTAGCATTTTAGACTGTATAACTGTGTATTTTAACCTTTTAAATCGCTGATTTCCCTGCTGGCACCTTGATCGAGCAGCACACCGCCAAGCCGATTCTGGGCTGACGCGGTACACTGCTGCCAGGGCAACGCCGCCTTCCCAATCGGCGGACACGCCCACACGCGCTGGCCACGCCCCCTTCCTCTACAAAGAGCGCGCGCTGAGTAAGAGCGAGCGTTCTCAGAACTCCACTCCTGAGGCGGAAAGCCGGGAGTTAGCATTTTAGACTGTATAACTGTGTATTTTAACCTTTTAAATCGCTGATTTCCCTGCTGGCACCTTGATCGAGCAGCACACCGCCAAGCCGATTCTGGGCTGACGCGGTACACTGCTGCCAGGGCAACGCCGCCTTCCCAATCGGCGGACACGCCCACACGCGCTGGCCACGCCCCCTTCCTCTACAAAGAGCGCGCGCTGAGTAAGAGCGAGCGTTCTCAGAACTCCACTCCTGAGGCGGAAAGCCGGGAGTTAGCATTTTAGACTGTATAACTGTGTATTTTAACCTTTTAAATCGCTGATTTCCCTGCTGGCACCTTGATCGAGCAGCACACCGCCAAGCCGATTCTGGGCTGACGCGGTACACTGCTGCCAGGGCAACGCCGCCTTCCCAATCGGCGGACACGCCCACACGCGCTGGCCACGCCCCCTTCCTCTACAAAGAGCGCGCGCTGAGTAAGAGCGAGCGTTCTCAGAACTCCACTCCTGAGGCGGAAAGCCGGGAGTTAGCATTTTAGACTGTATAACTGTGTATTTTAACCTTTTAAATCGCTGATTTCCCTGCTGGCACCTTGATCGAGCAGCACACCGCCAAGCCGATTCTGGGCTGACGCGGTACACTGCTGCCAGGGCAACGCCGCCTTCCCAATCGGCGGACACGCCCACACGCGCTGGCCACGCCCCCTTCCTCTACAAAGAGCGCGCGCTGAGTAAGAGCGAGCGTTCTCAGAACTCCACTCCTGAGGCGGAAAGCCGGGAGTTAGCATTTTAGACTGTATAACTGTGTATTTTAACCTTTTAAATCGCTGATTTCCCTGCTGGCACCTTGATCGAGCAGCACACCGCCAAGCCGATTCTGGGCTGACGCGGTACACTGCTGCCAGGGCAACGCCGCCTTCCCAATCGGCGGACACGCCCACACGCGCTGGCCACGCCCCCTTCCTCTACAAAGAGCGCGCGCTGAGTAAGAGCGAGCGTTCTCAGAACTCCACTCCTGAGGCGGAAAGCCGGGAGTTAGCATTTTAGACTGTATAACTGTGTATTTTAACCTTTTAAATCGCTGATTTCCCTGCTGGCACCTTGATCGAGCAGCACACCGCCAAGCCGATTCTGGGCTGACGCGGTACACTGCTGCCAGGGCAACGCCGCCTTCCCAATCGGCGGACACGCCCACACGCGCTGGCCACACCCCCACTTCCAGGTCACTGCCAGCACAATAAATCATGTGCTGCAACCGGAAGCGCAGCGGACGAGCGCAGCGGGCGCGACGATTGCGCGCCGAAGGCGCGCATAAGGCAAGCTCGTCTGCGCTCGTCCGCGCCGAGGACGGGCCAACGGCCAACCCCCATGCGACTTCTACATCTCGACCTCCCACCCAAACGATGAGACTAACCTATTCCACCATCGATCTAGTAAAACTCAGGCACTTCGCTACTCTACCCCATGCACCTCTGCATCTGGGCTATTCTAATCACATCCTAGGCCCTCTCCGATGTCCCACTTGTATCAATCTCACTGGGAAAGCTTCTACAAATGACCCTTCGTTGATCCAAGCAGCGTTAATAAACGCCAGATCTCTTCCTAAACACAAATTAGAAATCGCCGATCTCATCGACGCACACAAACTGGATCTCCTGTTCATAACCGAGACTTGGGGCGACGATGCCTCAGGTCCCGATTTCAGAGAAGCCACCCCCACCAATTACAATGTATGTAGACTAGACAGGCCTTTAAAAAGAGGCGGCGGCATCGCCATAATTTACAAAGACCGCTTTAAACTCACGACGAAACCATTTACCTGCCCAGAATACGAGTCTCTTATCTTTACACTATGTCTCTCAGCCAAATCATCCTTCAAGGGCATGCTGATGTATCGCCCTCCAGGGTCAAGAGCAAAGTTTTTAGCTAATATAGGCAGCGTAATTGAAGCTGCTGCGGACGCCCCTCACTTTACGCTACTAGGTGACTTCAATTTTCACCTTGAGACTCTGAACAACAACGACACTACGCAGCTTCTCACAGACCTTTCAGCTGCAGGCCTAATGCAACTAATAACCTCCCCTACGCACCAGGCAGGCCATACATTAGACGGTATCTTTACCAACAGCCCTCGGGTAAATATCACCCAAATAATTCCACTCATTTGGACAGACCATTCAGCCATCTGCTTTACAGTCCAAACTAACCCCATCAACCCTAGCTTTAATGCAACAGCTCCTTCATCTTACAGAGATTGGAAAAACATAAACCTAACTCAACTAGCACAGATGATACAAGATAACCATATTCCCAACGAGCATGACCCTACTAAAGCATCCTCCAACTACCTGACAAACCTAAACATGGCCTGTAACAAACTGGCACCGACAAAAACCTCCCACGGGAACAGGAAAATACCCTCAGCCCCATGGTTCACAGAAGCCCTGCGCATGCAAAAACAATACTGCAGGAACCTTGAAAGACAGTGGCGTCGCAATTACAGCCCTGCAGACAAAATCAACTATAAAAATGCCCTTTCCATCTATAAAAGATTGATAACCACTGAGAAAAGCCAATACTTCACCACTCAAATCAATCATGCAAAGAACTCGGCAGGAGAACTATTTCGGGTAGTCAATTCTCTATCCGACCCCCCTACTCCACGCATAGAAGGCTCCCAGGCACTAGCAGACTCCTTGGCCAGTTTCTTCGAGGAAAAAGTCAGCTCTATTTTTCAGACTTTCTCTCACTCAGCCCCCCGTTCCTCACCGGCGACACTCCCTATGGACACTCAGCCCACCTTAACAACCTTTACCCCTGTTGATCAGGACCACATTCAACGCCTGATAACCAGCATCAAATCTGGATCCCCCCTCGATCCCTGCCCCCCTTCTATTTTGAACCGCATCCCTGAAGCAATCTCCCCCGCACTGTCTACTATCTGCAACGCCATGTTCTTAACAGGCATTTACCCCACAGTCTGGAAGGAGGCTATCATTAAGCCACTGCTCAAAAAACCTACTCTGGATCCTCTCATCCCCGCAAGTTATAGACCTATCGCTTGTCTCCCATTCCCAGCAAAGATCTTCGAAAAGTCCATGAACATCGAACTTTCGAAATTCATCAATGACAACAACTTGCTTGATGATACCCAGTTCGGGTTTAGACAAGGGCACGGGACGGAAACAGCACTCCTGAAAGCCGCAGACGAAATTAGAACAACCATGGATAAAGGCGGAGCGGCTGTCCTGATACTCCTAGATCTCTCCGCTGCATTTGACACGGTCGATCATGTCACTCTGATCGACCGTGTCTCAGCCATGGGAATAGGAGGTACAGCTAAAGATCTGATTGTATCATTTCTCGCCAACCGCCCCCAGACTATCAAGATGGGCAATTTCACTTCCCAGACCTTTTCACTTCCCTGCGGCGTCCCTCAGGGTTCCTCGCTAAGTCCGACGCTTTTCAATATCTATGTTTCGGACTTAGCGAGGGTGATAAAATCTTATGGAATTGCCCTTACCACATACGCCGATGACACACAACTAGTACTATCGGTGTACAACAACGGAGCCAGTGTTGCAGCCAACTTTCAGGAGGGAATGAGGGCGATAAGCTCCTGGATGTCATCAAACTGCCTCAAACTCAACTCCGACAAAACGGAGGTGATGACGTTCGGGAGCTTACAGCCATCATGGTCCCCGCAGTGGTGGCCAGTTGAGTTGGGCTCCCCCCCCCCAACCAGTGGTAAAGGTCCGCAACTTAGGAGTCACCTTTGACAATAAGCTGACCTTCCACCACCACGCCAATGCCATCGTATCATCCGCTTTTTACACCCTCAAAAAAATCAAGAAACTTCTCCCTTACTTACCACAGTCAGCCGGCAAAACTCTTATCAGTACTTTAGTCTTTTCAAGAACGGACTACTGTAACTCACTTCTTTTGAATGCCCAGGAAGGAGTTCTTAACAAACTACAGACCGTGCAAAACGCGGCAGCTAGAACCTTACTGTCCATTCCTAAATTCACATCCATCTCCCACCACATCAAAAAACTCCATTGGCTCCCAATCAGGAGTCGAATCAAATTTAAGGCTCTGTGTATAGCCTATAAGACCTTGAATAACCCTGGACCACGGTTTCTAAAAGAAACACTCCGCCCTGCGGAGCAACGCAGAACTTTACGATCCTCGGCAGCCTTCTTGCTGAACGTCCCTCGGACAAGAAAGGCCACCTGGGGAGACAGATGCTTCACGACAGCCACAGCCAAACTGTGGAACACCCTCCCACTCCATATCAAATCCGCACCCACGCTTCTTACATTTCGGAAAAACCTTAAAACATGGCTCTTCTCCTCCTCCTAACTCCCCCGTCATACTTTAGTGAGCTCTGAGATCACCAGCGCCGAGACACCCGTATGGGTATTTGTGCGCTTTAAAAATTGCAAAAATAAATAAATAAATAAATAAATAAGAAGGTAAGTAACTTGTTCGTCAGTCTCATGCAGTTCGTCAATCACCCATCCAGCACTATGTTCTTATTGTATCGCTCTGCCTATACCTAAGCACTTATGGGACAGATTTACAAGCCCCCTGTGGCACCAGTACGTCCCTTTTTATGACGTAGTGATGGCGCTGGGGACTCTTCCGTATTTACAAGGAGAGGAAAAGCCACCTTGCGTGGCTTTTCCTCTCCTTGAAAATACGACCCATTCAAACGCAGCACTTTGCGTTGAAGGGGTGTTCCATGGCTGTTGCTGTGTCTGTTCCCACACAACACCCATGGAATAACACATCTCAAGATTCACGAGAAAGTGTAAATCTGTATATACGTGTGAATGGTGTGCCACCCTAGAGGTGGTTTAGCGAGGCACAACATAGAGAAATTTTTTCATGTCTCCTCATTTTTTCCTCTTTCAATGCATGCTGCATTCCACAGCACACATTGAAGGAGGAAAATGACTTTAGTGATCCCTTCCTGCACAAAAACAATCTCCCTACGACACAGATATGCGTCACTGCATGGCTGCAGTTTGTGTGCTAGTGCAGAGGGAGCACAGAATTGCGACATATTCATGTAAATATGTCACATCCCTGTGCTTCAGAAGTGCCGCAGCGCGGTGCAGCTAAAGGGCTTGCAGTGTCACGCTGCAGCACTACCTCATAGATCTGCCCCTATAAATTCACCATACAGCACTAATGCATTCTTTCAGTCAATCATGCTCTACACATACATTCAACCAAACTTTCAGACATTACCATGCAATTATAGTTCTTTTTTTAAACCAGATAAAGTAGTTTTGAACTTTTTTTTCTTCTGTTTTTAGTTTTCTTTTTTTTTTAACTTTTTAACAATATTGTACTTTTTTGGTGTTTTTTTAAAAATGTAACAAAAAAGGGACTAAATAAACAGTTAGCTTTTGCAATTCAACATCATTCCGAAAACAAAAAAACAAAAAAAATTGCATTTGTGGTTCCGATGAGCTGCACAAATAGCGTCCACTGACTGATCACCATAACAGAAGATGGTTTTGCACTTTGTGCAGTGCTGCTGCAGAAAAGCTAATTCTGGGTGAATGTCTACTGGTGGTGCTGAAGTGGACACTCCGGAGGTGCTAGCAATGTCTGGTGGTGGATTTTTTGCTGCACGCCTCATTTCTTCTGGTGCCGGATTCTTCAGGTGAATGGTCCGTAGATGTTTATACATACTCGCTGTTCCACAGGAGTATTTCTTGTCACTGCCTGGCGACAGGACCCTGTCACACAGTAAGCATGTGACTTTTCTTGCGTTTACCTTTTTTTCTCCGGCAGGAAAGGTGAAAAATGTCCATACCACTGATTCAGGCCTCTGCTTGGGTGGATCTTCCTCCAAGATATCTTCATCTGAAGAATGATGAGGAGCTTGCCTACCAGATGCCATTTCTCCAAAGCAATTTTTTAAAAACACCAAAAAAAATCCAAAACCAGCTCTGGAAGAAAAAGAGATGTCTCTCATCAACAGCTCCAAACAGATTAATTAAAATGGGTGGGGTCCTTCAATAGTTACAGTGGGAAATGTTATGAACCAATCAAATCTTTTTTTTTAGCTCACATGGGATCTGCGCACCGTGCGCTGACGAAGCGCGCACCCGACGCGACTTCGCGAAAATATATTTAAAAATAATATAAGTTTATTACAAGTAGAAATATATTATTTTTATGAATACCTTAGATAATCATTTGCCCTAATATGTACATTAAAGACACGTACATATCATTTTAGAACATATAAAATGTAGTGGGAATCGCGCACCTTAATACGCATCTGGCGTGAATGTGCGGGAGCAGGAGTCGCGTACCGGTCGCATACCGGTCGCGCACACCACGTAACATTGTACGTATATGACATAACTGAAAAAAAAGCACGCACTGGTCGCTCACCATACGCGGATCCTTTGCGACTTTTTCAAAATGGCAGCTAGAATACGCGGACCCGCTGCGGTAGGTACGCTTTGGGTGCGCGACTCCCAAAAAAAATTAGAAAATTATATAAATACATTAAAATACAAAAAAACCGAAATAATTAAAAACATTTGTTTTAAATTTATTTTAAATTTTTTTTGCAATTTTCAGAAAAATATATAATGTTGTTTAATAAATAAAATATTTATAAATAAACAGTTAAAAACTGTAGAAATTCAGTACAAAAAAATATAACTACTATTGCACTTTAAAATTAGCATTTAAAAAAAACTTTGAAATTCACTGAAAAACCATAGGTTTCAGAGACGTTATAGTTAGAAATTAGCGTTTAAAAAACCTTTGAAATTCACTGAAAAAAACATAAGTTTCAGAGACGTTATAGTTAGGGATTGGCATTTAAAAAATGTTAGACATTCACAGAAAAAAACATAGGTTTCAGGGGTGTTATAGTTAGCTGGACATTTCACTCGTACAAAACCATAGAAATTCCTCCGTTATAGTTAGTTCTGCTAACTATAACTCGCGCGCCCGCAATGCACCTCTGATGATGTCACATATAAGGAAAAGAAGCTTTGAATAAAAATAGAGAAGAATTAATGCAGAAAATAACAAAATTAAATGTGAATCCTGAAGCATTGACTATATGCCAGTAACAATAGGTCCTGCTGTTCCTTAATATGGAGATAAGGTAAATTGTTCAAAGCCACCAATCACAGTAATGCCTATAAATATTCAAAGAAAATAAATCATAATAACTGATGACCAAATCAGTGAGTATGAATCAGTAATTTTATCAATGGATCTACCAATAAGAGACAATGTAAGTGAAACCCCAAAAAGAGTTATAACTAGCAGTTCAAAGGAAGGAAGGACAGTAACATCCTCGGGGATCCGGAGTGCCACATCAGTAACACCAGAAGATTTAGAGAGATAGGCACAAGGAATTGAAAAACAGAGTTCACCTCCTAAAATATTAGATATTTACAAATTGAAATTAGAATTGGAAGAATTGATTGCTGGAAATGTGGGAATAGATAGACTGAACAACTATGATGAAGAAGAATTGTTGTTTGTATGTAGGAGTATAACTAGAAATGCAAGACTGTTTCATGAGAAATTGACAGAATATCCTCAAAGATGTGAATTGATATAGGGAGATTAAAGGTATTACAGAAGCCTTACCGAGTGGATTTTACTGACAAGGACTTAGTAACTCTTTCACCTGCAACTTCCTTCTGGACACATTCATATTTTCTGAGTATCTTACAGAAATGGGGAGATATTGATAAGTGAAGAGTGAGATGGCAAAAGAAAAAGAATGAAGCACAGGCTAAGGAAGCGTCTAATGCATATTTGATGAAAGAAACAGGGAAAGTGGAAAGAATGTGTCCCATGAGGGAGGTACCAGTTGGAGGATACGTGGTTGTTCCATGGACGCGACAGGATATTTTGTCATTTACAAACGAGTTCCCAAAGTTGAGAGAGAAACCAGTTGAACGGTACAAACAAGTTGAAAGGTTTGTGAAAGTTTCGAAGGTTCTGTTGAAAGATTTAGATGGTTTGTTTGATATAGTAGTGCCTGCAGACGGACAGAATGTAAAATCACAGTTGATTGGCCTAGCAATGAATATCCAAGAGATTCGAAATCAGGAGCCCCATCAGAGGACGTAATGAAGAAATATCACCAAGTAATTACTTTCTTGAAAGGAAAAATTCCACCAAAAGAAATAGATTGGGTAAAGTTAGATAGAACAACACAAGAATCAAATGAATCTGTTCATGCTTATTTGTTTGAATAGCTTTATTTCGATATAAAAGCATATCATAAAAGCATTACATTACAGCAATAGATAAAAACAGTTTAACAATACACAATATAAAAATCTACAAAATCAACAGACGTATCAAGGAAGTGGATTGTTAGCCCAGACATAGGGACAGATTCAAGCAAAAGACACATCACTGGAGCAGCAGTTTCTTTGCAGATCTTATCCGCCAAGCCCAGCCCAAACATTTTGCCATGCAACAGGCGAAGAAGGGACGAGCATCTGAACGTAATATGCGTAATGCTTCCAGGTGTGAACTGGTGCCCAAGCTCCTACATAGTGGCTTCAGCCATCTCGACCTGGGCGCTGCATATGCACAACACTCAAACAACAGATGGGCAATGGACTCAACCCTTGAATCACAGAACGGGCAATATGGAATGGTTTGTAATGGTGGCTTCCAAGTAGAAGTTAACAGCCCTAAGGGAAGTACTCCTACCCTAAATTTGAAGTACAATGATCTGTCGCCCGGGTTATGAATTAGATCCAGGTATGGTTCTCTATAGGGGAGCTCCTTGATTAAAAGAAACTCAACAACAGATTTGCATAACTTAGAATTGCACATTCTCTCATTTGCCACCCATAACCAGTAAGTCTTCTTGAGCATCTGTTTAGATGGTGCTGTTCTATTGACCCAAGCATCTCCTAGACCCAATTCATGGAGAAGCCGCTTGACTTCCCTGAGCCAGCTGACCCTGTGCCAGCCCGGTAGGGATAGGAGTTCTCTTAGGGCATCAGCATAGCTGCACAGTTCTGGTACATTCCATATCCTGGCCCATAGTAAGAGGGGGCGTAGCCTAGCTTGTTCACATATTGGGCGAGTACCTGCATCAAGTAAGAGGGGGAGTGTGGGGGTACTGTGGGGTAACTTCATGAGATCTTTATGGAAGTTGTTCTCGAGATAGGTTAAGGTGTCAACTCTCTGCACGCCCCACAGTTCCGCACCATACAGTGCTGCACTCACCACCCTTGCCCTGTAGATGTCTAATAGTGCCCCAATAGGTTTAAGAGATGAGGCACGTTGTTCTTTAAGCAGGGCCCCTGTGACCCTCTTGTGGGTCAGAAAGACCTTTTGGTGATGGGCCTTCCAAGTCATGGTGTCACAGAGTCGAATGCCCAGATAGTCAAACTCTTTGACTCTTTCAAGTGGGACTGAGTCTAGAGCAGGAGGAATGACAGATTTCCTAGGGGGGTTAAGAACAAGGAATTTGGTTTTGCTTATATTTATAGATAGGCCCTTGGTGTCACAAAAGACCTTGAAGCTAGAAAGCAACTTTTGAATGCCTGCTGGTGATTTTGAGATTAGGAGGGTGTCATCTGCAAATAGGAGCGTAGGTATTTTTCTACCAGCCAGGGATGGTGTGTCTGATGGTTGTTGAAGAAGATGCTCCACCACTCCGTTAACATAGAGTGAAAACAGAGTGGGGGCTAGCACGCAACCCTGGCGGACGCCCCTATCTACAGGAATGTGGGATGTTTTTTCCCCCTGTTCACCCCATCTAATCTGGGCAAAGTTGCTTTCATGGAACTTGATAAGCAAACCCAACAAATAAGGGGGGATACCCAACCCATCTAGGACATTCCACAGTTGGGCTCGTGGGACCAGGTCGAAGGCAGTCCGCAAGTCTATAAAGACTAAATACAAACTGCCCCTGCCCAATACAACCACTTTCCAATACGGCATTAGAAGGCGAAATGTCTGCTCGATGGTACCTGTCCCTGTTCTAAATCCTGCCTGGAAATCTGACAGAACCTGATTTTCTTCGGCCCATTGCAAGATCCTACCTAGTACTACTTTGCCCGCAACCTTTTGTGTCGAGTCAAGCAGGCTAATTGGGCGATAATTAGCTGGGTCGTCCCGACAGCCTTTCTTAAAAATGGGGACGACCTCAGCGCCCCTCCAAGAATCAGGAAGAGAACCTCCCAACACAGCCTCGTTCAGGAGCGAGGAAATTATTCTACTCCACAAGTATGGATTTTCCTTCAACAGATCCCCAGGAATTCCGTCTGGGCCAGCAGCCTTGTTGGTAACAAGGCACCTGATTGCCCCTTCTACTTCCTTAATACTGAAGGGGAAATCATTAATTGTGGTGGCATCAGGAGATCTGGCTAGAAAACCCGTGTTTAATTGTAATACACCTGGTGGGGCAGAGTAAAGCTTGGAGAAGTGGTCAAACCAGACCTCCCCAGGAATATTACAGGTAAGTTGTGCATCAAGGGGCTTGTCCCTGGCTCTCATCAGATCCCAAAACCCCTTAGAATCTTTTCTAGTACTCGCCTCCATTAACTCACTCCAGAAGTTGTAATCATGAGCCTCCTTAGCCATGGCTACAGTTTTTTTGTATGATTTCCTCGCAAGTCTAATATTGCCTGGGTCCTTGGTCTTCACTGCAGAAATAAGTTCCCCTTTAGCAACCCGACATTTTGAGGAGTACCACTTATCTCTTGCTTGGGAAACACCTCTCGTTACAGCCCTCACCCTATTTTGGGGAATGATAAACAGTTCACTTAGTGCCGCAATAGTTTCTGTAAATGTCGTTAGAACAGTTTGTCTGGTGATTCCCAAGGCGTCGAGACGCGACCCCACAGCTGTCGTTATAGTCCTTGTTTGCGCCATCCTTCCCTCATCCGCTGCTACTTTAGCCCATTTTAGCCGCCTACCACAGTTTGAAGGAACAAGTTCATGGGAAGATTTACACGTGTGAACGGCCTTGGCTGGGTTTCTATCGTGCCAAGGCAGAATGAGGGTTAAGGATAGAGAATTGTGGTCGCTGTCGCAAGACAATATGACTTCCATGTCTTGATGAAATGGCCATAGGTTGTGGTTCAACATGATATAGTCAATTCTAGAGGTATGTCCCACCCTGTTATAAGTGTGCACACCCTTAAGGTCTGATTTAGATCGACCATTCGTTGCTCTCAGGTCGTGTTCCATACAGAGTGCATTGATGTCTATAGCACTCTGCGTCCATTTTTGAATCGGATCTAGGGTCAGGGTGGGGATACCTCTCCTTGCATCATCATCCCATGTGTCCAGAATGTCCTCCCTAGCCAGTGGTTCGAAACAGCAATTGAAATCGCCTGCGAGGAGAACATAGGAGTCAATGCTGCAAGTGTTTAATTCGCTGTTTAGTCCTGTAGAAGATAGCGATGATAGCCCTCCCCTGGCCCCCCTTAGATAAAGGTTAAACACTTCTAGCTTCCTACGCCCCTGACAGTGTATGGTTATCCTCTGAAGATCAGGAGATTGAGTGGTTTTATGGCTTACACTTAAACCCAGTGCAATGCTAACCCATATAAGAAGGCCGCCAGACGGGCCACCTTTACTGCCATGTTGTTGGGAAGCTGGAACAAAGTAAGTTGTAAAACCTACTCTGTGCCTGGGTTCTAGGCACCAGGTTTCTTGCAAGAGACAGATGTTAAAAGGGTCCACAAAGGCGTTCCACTCTGGAATGTCAAAGTTGCGGGCGAGCCCTGCCACATTCCAACTTAGGATCTTTATCAGAGGTTTACCTGGGGTAACCTGCCTAGATGAATTGACAGATACAGCCGGGATAGACTCCAGACCTGCCACCACTGCAGCTACTCTATTAGACCTTTGCAGGGGCTCGTTCTGTTGTTGGATAAGAGCCCTGGCTACAGTGGTCCGCTTCGCATCTACTGGAGCATTCTGAATGGGTGACAAGGGAGTCATAGGGGGTGTATCCAGCTGCTGCACTACTTCTTGAGTTTCTAGAGTGCTTAAAATGTTCGATCCCCCCTCTTTTGACAGAGCTTGAGGCATTACTTCTGGAGCTGGGGGGTTGGTGACAGTAGATTCTGTCGTCAGGGATAAGGATTCTAGGATCCCTAGGGCCAGGGGTAAAGGGGCCCCTTCCGCTACTTGAAAAACAGCTTGCCTTGGGAGTCAGTCTACATCTTCGAGACCACTATACCTATTCGTGGTTGGGAGCCCATTCCAGCGTCTAGGGAAATCTTGGTGGTTATTCGGGTGACTCCTCCATGTGTGATGCCGTACCAATGACCAGTCACCTTCCTGGGTGTGTATGGGGCGTGGCGGATAGAAAAAGGACAACTGCCTAGGTATGATGGGAGAACCTTCATTCGTGGGCCATGAGCAGATGTGGTGGGCCGTATGTGGGTCCTCGAAGGTCACCACTATACAGTCCCCGGGACTGAATTTCCTTGAGGGGCCCACCCAGGGAACTCGACGGACCATTAGGACTCTGCTTCTCCGACCATTTGGAATTGGTCTGTTCACATTAAGCCAGTGCATTATCTTGTTCTTCAGAGACCAGTGGTTCTCGTGGTGACCATTTCCGACCTGGGGGACGCCCGTCAATACAACCACGAAGTCATTGGCCTCTGGAGGAAGATCAATATAGCCCCCTCTAAAATTATTCTTAATTCGTGGACCCTGGGTCGGTTGTTGAACAGCTTTGCTGGTACAAGGTCTTAAAGAAACACCAGCATTAGGATTTACTGAAGTTTGAGAAATGGGGCGCTTAGGAGCTCTAGATGTAATAGCAGCAGTATTTTGGTCCACACCCACAGTCCGCGGTTTGGGAACCGGCCGTACTATAGCGGGTGCTGGAAGGGGGAGTTGTGGGGCTAGTGGTGTTGGGTCTTCTCCAAGGAGACCTTGATTTTCTAGACTTCTCAGGCCTAGAGTGGCCAGGGCAATGATGCTCTTTTCCATCTCTAGCAAGTTATTTTTGATACGTGAGAGTCTAAGGTCTAGGGGAGAGAGAAGTTTCTTTAAGGTTTCCCAGACTATACCTATGAATTCCCCGTCCTTCCCTTCCTGACCCTCTAAGTGTAAGCCCTCGTCCTCTGCAATTGTGGTAATGGAAGCAGAGGCTGTCCCCTCATTATCCCCCTCACGTTGTGCCTGTGCCCAAGAAGTACACCCTCCTATTACATTGGGCGCAGGTACACTACCCACATTCAGCTGATGTGCCACCGCAATTTTAGCCTTCTTGCGAGAATAAGCGGACCGGGAATTGCGTTTCCTTTTGGGTGGTTTACCAGTGGTATTGTTGCATATGGGTGTGTTTGAGATTACCAGGGGAGGGGAATTAGAGCTAACTTGCTGATTGGAAATAACCATAGATAGGTTCAGGTCGCCTGTCTGAGTTAATGGACACGAGGCTGGGGAAAGGAAGGGTAGGATCGGGGGCTGATGGACGTCTGCCTGCGTAATTACACAGTGGGGAATGTGCAGACGCTCCGGAGTAACAGCAGATGCTATGTGGCCCAGGGAGGATTTTTTTGAATTTGCAATGTCCTGGGACAACCTTCTAGCAGCTGCCAAATCCAAGGAGACACGAGTCTGTAATTTGAAAATTTCTTTGTCTATGGCTAGATTGGTACGAGTAATAAAATCATCCATGGGGCCGTTAGTTGGTGGCCCGCCTTTGACAACCCTACTCCGGGTTGTCCTGGTGCACATGACTTGACGAGATGGACAGACCACCTAGACTAGCACTACAATAAGAAGAATAAAATGAAATGATAAACCATAAACCAAATAGTCCTGAAGCCAGACAAGGGCGAAAGAGGGTGGCCCAGTCCAGACCACGCAGACCTCGAACGGCCTCAAACGGCCCGCTCCTAGCCCGGTCTTCCCCCCAGCTGCGTCCCGCGCTGCGGGAGTTAGAGGCTTCAATATAGGGGCGTATTGGGCAGGGGGCGGGCCAGCAGGGAGAGCGGACCGGATGCTGGTTTACCTGGTCTCGCAGGGACTCCTGGTTGCTGGAGTCCCCGCACGCTCGCAGCCCCGCCGAGCCTCTCGCCCTGGCCGCCTTGCTGATCCTCCTCCTTCTTCTTGGTAACGATGCCCCACACGCTCCTGTGCGAAGCGGCACCCGCGGAGCGGGTGCGGCGAGAAGTGGATCGATATGCCTTGTGCAGCTACGCCTGTAGCAACGCCTGTTCTGCTCTACCTCCGTGGGTTTGAAAGTCAGTGCCCCGGCAAGGTAAGGTGAATGGTGCCTTTACAAGCCTCAGCTGGGCGGGGGGCGGGCCAGCAGGGAGAGCGGACCGGATGCTGGTTTACCTGGTCTCGCAGGGACTCCTGGTTGCTGGAGTCCCCGCACGCTCGCAGCCCCGCCGAGCCTCTCGCCCTGGCCGCCTTGCTGATCCTCCTCCTTCTTCTTGGTAACGATGCCCCACACGCTCCTGTGCGAAGCGGCACCCGCGGAGCGGGTGCGGCGAGAAGTGGATCGATATGCCTTGTGCAGCTGCGCCTGTAGCAACGCCTGTTCTGCTCTGCCTCCGTGGGTTTGAAAGTCAGTGCCCCGGCAAGGTAAGGTGAATGGTGCCTTTACAAGCCTCAGCTGGGCGGGGGGCGGGCCAGCAGGGAGAGCGGACCGGATGCTGGTTTACCTGGTCTCGCAGGGACTCCTGTTTGCTGGAGTCCCCGCACGCTCGCAGCCCCGCCGAGCCTCTCGCCCTGGCCGCCTTGCTGATCCTCCTCCTTCTTCTTGGTAACGATGCCCCACACACTCCTGTGCGAAGCGGCACCCGCGGAGCGGGTGCGGCGAGAAGTGGATCGATATGCCTTGTGCAGCTACGCCTGTAGCAACGCCTGTTCTGCTCTGCCTCCGTGGGTTTGAAAGTCAGTGCCCGGCAAGGTAAGGTGAATGGTGCCTTTACAAGCCTCAGCTGGGCGGGGGGCGGGCCAGCAGGGAGAGCGGACCGGATGCTGGTTTACCTGGTCTCGCAGGGACTCCTGGTTGCTGGAGTCCCCGCACGCTCACAGCCCCGCCGAGCCTCTCGCCCTGGCCGCCTTGCTGATCCTCCTCCTTCTTCTTGGTAACGATGCCCCACACGCTCCTGTGCGAAGCTGCACCCGCGGAGCAGGTGCGGCGAGAAGTGGATCGATATGCCTTGTGCAGCTACGCCTGTAGCAACGCCTGTTCTGCTCTGCCTCCGTGGGTTTGAAAGTCAGTGCCCCGGCAAGGTAAGGTGAATGGTGCCTTTACAAGCCTCAGCTGGGCAGGGGGCGGGCCAGCAGGGAGAGCGGACCGGATGCTGGTTTACCTGGTCTCGCAGGGACTCCTGGTTGCTGGAGTCCCCACACGCTCGCAGCCCCGCCGAGCCTCTCGCCCTGGCCGCCTTGCTGATCCTCCTCCTTCTTCTTGGTAACGATGCCCCACACGCTCCTGTGCGAAGCGGCACCCGCGGAGCGGGTGCGGCGAGAAGTGGATCGATATGCCTTGTGGTCCAGGGAGGATTTTTTTGAATTTGCAATGTCCTGGGACAACCTTCTAGCAGCTGCCAAATCCAAGGAGACACGAGTCTGTAATTTGAAAATTTCTTTGTCTATGGCTAGATTGGTACGAGTAATAAAATCATTCATGGGGCCGTTAGTTGGTGGCCCGCCTTTGACAACCCTACTCCGGGTTGTCCTGGTGCACATGACTTGACGAGATGGACAGACCACCTAGACTAGCACTACAATAAGAAGAATAAAATGAAATGATAAACCATAAACCAAATAGTCCTGAAGCCAGACAAGGGCTAAAGAGGGTGGCCCGGTCCAGACCACGCAGACCTCGAACGGCCTCAAACGGCCCGCTCTTAGCCCGGTCTTCGCCCCGAGCTGCGTCCCGCGCTGCGGGAGTTAGAGGCTTCAATATAGGGGCGTATTGGGCAGGGGGCGGGCCAGCAGGGAGAGCGGACCGGATGCTGGTTTACCTGGTCTCGCAGGGACTCCTGGTTGCTGGAGTCCCCGCACGCTCGCAGCCCCGCCGAGCCTCTCGCCCTGGCCGCCTTGCTGATCCTCCTCCTTCTTCTTGGTAACGATGCCCCACACGGTCCTGTGCGAAGCGGCACCCGCGGAGCGGGTGCGGCGAGAAGTGGATCGATATGCCTTGTGCAGCTACGCCTGTAGCAACGCCTGTTCTGCTCTGCCTCCGTGGGTTTGAAAGTCAGTGCCCCGGCAAGGTAAGGTGAATGGTGCCTTTACAAGCCTCAGATGGGCGGGGGGCGGGCCAGCAGGGAGAGCGGACCGGATGCTGGTTTACCTGGTCTCGCAGGGACTCCTGGTTGCTGGAGTCCCCGCACGCTCGCAGCCCCGCCGAGCCTCTCGCCCTGGCCGCCTTGCTGATCCTCCTCCTTCTTCTTGGTAACGATGCCCCACACGCTCCTGTGCGAAGCGGCACCCGCGGAGCGGGTGCGGCGAGAAGTGGATCGATATGCCTTGTGCAGCTACGCCTGTAGCAACGCCTGTTCTGCTCTGCCTCCGTGGGTTTGAAAGTCAGTGCCCCGGCAAGGTAAGGTGAATGGTGCCTTTACAAGCCTCAGCTGGGCGGGGGGCGGGCCAGCAGGGAGAGCGGACCGGATGCTGGTTTACCTGGTCTCGCAGGGACTCCTGGTTGCTGGAGTCCCCACACGCTCGCAGCCCCGCCGAGCCTCTCGCCCTGGCCGCCTTGCTGATCCTCCTCCTTCTTCTTGGTAACGATGCCCCACACGCTCCTGTGCGAAGCGGCACCCGCGGAGCGGGTGCGGCGAGAAGTGGATCGATATGCCTTGTGCCTATGGATCGATATGCCTTGTGCAGCTACGCCTGTAGCAACGCCTGTTCTGCTCTGCCTCCGTGGGTTTGAAAGTCATGCTTATTATGAACGATTGTTGCGGATGTTTAAGCAGTACAGTGGGTTTGAGAACATTGGAGACATTTTGTGTATCGATTTGTTTATGATTTAAAACCTGAGATTAGTCAAATGATTCAGCAACATATGCTTTGCTGGCAAAGCCAAAGTATTGATGAAATACTGAAATACGCCAAATATTGTGGCAATGATATTGAGGATAGACACAAGAAATTAAAGGAGAAAGTGATGTGGGCACAAGTGAAATTGGCAGAACAGCAAGAAAACAAGTTAAATGTTCAAATGTAAGGTCAGGGAAAAGAACAGAGTCAGAGTGATAATGTGACAAGTAGTGGTAAACAAAAGGGACAAAGGAGCAGAGAGGATGCGAAGAAAAAGTTTCCTTGTCATGGATTCGGAAAGCTAGGACATTGTAAAAATGTTAAAATATTCAGACTAATAATGGCCCAAATCAAAACTTGAATCCACAGACGCAGAATGAGGGATTTGTGAATCAACCGCTGTGAGAAGTTGGCCTGATATATGATGTTCACTAGTTCTAGTGATCACCTTGTATCAGTCCAAACAACCCTTATGGTGATTGGTTGTAAAGTCAACCGTATAGACCAGCTATCCTAGTAGCGTGGACAAAAGCAGTCTTTTAGGCTAATCTCTTTTGGCATGTGAAGCCAGCTGTTTTACCACAATATAACCCCTTGAATACCAGATGAAAGGACACCACACAGGTTGTTATGAAAATAAACAATCTATTAATAACAACACCTCTGAACTCTTTATGAGATCAGAGGGATAAGCACATGACAATACTAAAAAGGAAATACGAGTTCGCACAATATTTACACAAGTGCCTTAGGGGCACGACAAAACCATATACTCAAAACAATGGAATGCGAGGAAGAAAAATACTGTAAGGAGATCCAGAGGCTGGAGGATCGCTGGGACTACGCTACCAACTAGGCAAGTAAGGAGCAGGAGGCCCACGGGACTCACGTGCAGAGTGGGAACTCTCACGCGGGATCCGTACCAACGTCTATGGATCTTACAGTTTGGAAAGTTACGGATTCCGGACGAACCCGGCTGGATGGAGGGAAAACAACAGTGGACCTGGACACTAGGATAGTGGACACAGACTTCAGCACCTAGAAGCTTTAGTTACCTAACCCACAGGCTGCGGGTGCATAGGGCTCAAATTGCGTCGGGTTTGCTGCGTTGATCCCGGTGATGCCTGAAACAAGAAGTTGCTGGCAGGCGGCCAGATGGAGGAGTCCGGTGGTTCCCAGGATGGAACTAGGAAGAAGGAAGTCCTGAAAAGGAAGGGGACAGAGTCTTGGTCACTAGCCAGTGACGGTGCTGGAACCAGGAGGGAACCAGGAGCTGTCGCCGCAGTCAGGTGAAGGAAGGGTCGCTTCTCTCTGTAACTGCGCGGACCAGGAGCTGCTCTTCACGACCAGGCTGGAGGCACGAGCTGTCCCACGTAGTCTGCTGCTGTTGGCGGTGTCGGATCGTCGATCTGGACAACAGGCCTTGGCTAATGCAAGCCACGCGGTGGAACAAAGATGGCGTCTTGTGGGGACCAGGAGGGTCCGGGGTGCTTCTTGTTCACAAGGAAGCAAGGGCCAGTCTGGGGGACCAGACTAGCAGTGTCGAAATCTTCGGGTCGTCGTCTCGGAGGGCACAAGCCAGCCGGCAAGTGTCCAGACAACAGGAAGGGCAGCAACCAGGCAAAAGGGCCCCGCGCAGATCACGGAGATGCTGGGGGGCTGGTCTTTGGTGCAGGAGCTGCGTCGGTGTGGGGCTTCTCAGTCCCCAATGCACTCACTTGAGGAACCCTCAGGGGTCGTGCAGGAAGCGCTGTGCAGGTTTCTTCAAGATGGCCGTCTCCACGTTGCTCGTCGCACCCACGGGTCCCAGCTGTGCTGTGGATGTGGGTAGAGGTCAGAGAGGTCTGGAGGTCCGGGTCTTGTCAAGCTGGGTCGTCGGATTCCGGGATGGAAGGACTCTGCAGCAAACCGCACAGGAGCTTGATGGTGCCTGCGAAGCAGGATGGTCACTCCCTGACCATAGGGGAGATTCTTCAGTCTTCTGATAGATCAGGAGGGCGAAGGTCAAGAGTTTCTTCGTGGAAGGTTGTCAAGATTAATCTAATCTGGAATGGGACCAGCTCCTACCTTTATTCTGCTAAAGGGGGCTGCACTACGACTAGGTCCCTCCCGTGGGTGGGACCAGGAAGGGGGGTGGTTACACCCCCTATCCTTTGTCCAGTTTCCCGCCAGAGCTGGGGCTGGAGTGCCCCAGCAAATGGTTGGAACCGGTGTATGCACAGGGCACCTTATGTGCCCCAGGCATGTCTCATTCCTTTCAGCCTGAGCCTACCTAATACACAAAATCCTGTCTGGGGTGGTGCTAGCACCTCCCAAGGCAGGAAACCCTTTGTCAGAGCCTCCCTCGCTGGAAGGACTCCCAGCAGCAGGAGGTCAGACTTGTGTCTGTGGTGGCAGCATCCATTTTGTGATGCTGAGGCTTGAGTTAACTTTAACCGGGGTTTACAGTTACATACATGTCGTGTCCCTCTAGAAGGGTGGAATGCTAACCCCGTCGCCAGAATTGGCGAGGGGTTAGTATTCCAATTCGTATGACACCTTACTCGACATGCTTTGATAATGCTATGCCAAAGTTAGCATTTAACCGCGAGGATTATAATGCACTTAAGAGTATATGGTTTAGCGTTATCATGGAACAGCTATAAGGACTTGGTTCCGCAAGCTGCAAACGGGCTCAGCTCATGCCAGAGCACCATCTCACATAATTCCAAGCACTCTGCCTTCAGGATTGATAAGGCCTGCCATAGGAGTGACTGATAGGAATATATGTGTCCATTTTAGGGTTAGATATAGGGATACTATATCTAAAGCAAAGGGTGATTACACCACCTTGCCCCAGCTGTCGTGCAGCCAGTTGTGTCATATTTGAGTGGCCAGCCAGGGGTGGCATAATACATGCTGCAGCCCCTGGTAGGCCCTGGGTACACCTATGCCCTGGATACCTAAGGTATACTGTACAGGGACTGATAAGGTGGCCCAGTACCAATTGGTAAATGCACCTAAGGTACATGCTTGTCAATTTAGAGAGAGAACAGCTAGGCTGTGGGTCTGATTAGCAGGCCCACAGCCAGGGAAAGTCGTAAATCAGTGAAGCAAAAAGCAAAAATCTGGGGTGGCCATGGGATTGCAGACCCCACTCTCCTACAACCGCAGCAGGTAGTTAATCAGAAGTATCAGTTGCCACCAGCCCCTATGCCAAATTTTGTTCATCAGGCTCAGTACAGTGCAGACACTGGATTTCCAGTAAGCGGTAAGAACAATTCTGAGGTTTCACAATATTTTTTGCAGAATAAAGCTGAGGAAGATATGTTGATGCAATGACGGTGTCTGAGGTGGGAGGAAGAGGAATGCGTACTTGGCTCATCCTTACCGGTAGATCAATCTGAAAGAGACACGTTAGTATTAGATTCCTTACCTTAGAATATCCCCAGGCGTCAGACTGGATCCGGAAACTTTTGCATAGCAGTACCCTTGCGCGTCGGTAGGCGTCGTCTGCGGCTCCGCGTCCGTCGTGGGCGCCGTGATGACGTCGTCGGAGTACTTAGACGCCGCCTCCGCGTGCTGACGTCCGTTCTTCTTTTTTCCGTGCCAGCAAGCGCAGATCTGGAAAAAGCAGTAACCCTAGTCAATTTTTGACTAACTTTTTTGATCATTTTTGATTATTCTCGAAGTCTCTCGACTCCGAGCGGTGCCGTAGGGATGCCCGGCTTCAAGCACTGTGACGATTGCGACCGCCTGATGTCGGTTACGGATCCTCACCGCGTGTGTTTATCTTGTTTGGGCGTCGACCACGACGACAAGGCCTGCTCCGACTGCCGGGCCCTCTCTTCGAAAGCCAGGCGGGAGCGGTCCCGCAGGCGACTCGAACTCCGGCAGTCGGTCCCGCGCCGCGAGAGGTCCCGGTCCCATGGGAGGTCGAGGGACCGGTCGCGGGCTCGGAGCCACCACAGCTCCGAGAGTAGGCCGCACTCCTCCGGGTCGAAGTTGTCGTCAGGTAAGAGGCACAAGAAGTCCAAGCGGCGTCATCGCTCTTCGGACTCCCCCCGACGCTCGCACGATGCGGCCGGGGGTTCGGGTGACACCACCCACGCGGCTCCGTCGGAGTCGTGGGCGCCGCGTGCAGCTCCACACCCTCCGGTCCCTGGGCTACACGCGTCGCAGGAGGAGATCGAGCGCTTCCTCATCGCCATGAGGAAACTCTCCTCCGACGGGCTCCGCGGCGCCTCCGGGCCCAGCGGACCCGTCTGGGGGCCCTAGCGGGTCGGCGGCTCCGGCCCCGACGCCGTTGGGTGCTTTGGCCCGACACCGCCGACGCCTTCGGGCCAGGCGCCGCAGGTCCCCACTATCCCGACGCCGCCGGCGCCGAGGGGTTCAGTTGTTCCGGCGCCGCCGGTGCCTTCGGGCCCGGCGCCGCAGGAAGCCGCTCGACCTCCTTCGGGATCTGGTTCGTCGCCGGTGGATCTTACGACCTCCCCGGCGTCGGACCCTCAGGTGTCGCCTCCGGCGCCGTCCTCGGGCGGCGCCGTCCCCGGTCCTGCCTTCGTTCCTGTTCAGCCGTCGGGACGGCCCCGATGGGCGCCGCTCCAGACGTCATTTGGTGAATTTCACTTTTATGAACAGGCCCCATTAGTTGAGAACCCTGAGTTTTAGGAGATGGGTGATGAAGAGGACTGGGAGGGGTCTGAGGACCCTCTGAACAGAGAGTGTCAGTCTCAAGAGGACTGGACAGGAGATCTTGAGGAGGCCAGTGGCCTGGACACCTCTCCAGACACTGGTTTTGTCTCCCCTCCTACCGTGGCTTCGGAGGAGGGGGCAACTTATAGTGTGGTGCTGATGAGGGCTGCCAAGGCCTTGGGCCTTGAGCTCCCCGTCGCGGCCGTGAGGACTAATCTCCTCACTGAGGTCCTTAAACCGCAGTCAAGCTCGGCCGAGCCTCTGCTGCCCTTTAATGAGGCATTGACCGATGTTCTTCTGGGCACTTGGTCCAAGCCCGCTACAGGTTCGCCCATAGATAGGAACGTGGCCAGACGCCACCGCCCAGCCCCGGGCGACCCATGTTTCCTGTCCTCCCACCCCACCCTCGAGAGCCTGGTCATCCAGGCCTCTAATTCCCAGACCGCATTCCCGTCCGCCCCGCCGGACAGGGAATCCAAGAGGTATGAGCAATATGGAAAGAAGATATTCTCATCCCTTAGTCTGGGTCTGCGGTCTTCCAACACCGCATGCCTCTTGGGCCGTTACACCCACTCCCTGTGGGATACGGTCGCGGATGTGCTGCCAGAGTGCCCGTTGGAGGTACGGGCCAAACTGGGCCAAGCCCTTGTGGAGGGCCGGGACGCAGCCAAGTATTCCATTAGGTGTGGGCTGGATACCACCGACTCGCTAGGCAGAGCGATGGCAACGACGGTGGCGGTCAGACGCCACTCCTGGCTGAGGTCCGCCAACTTTTCGGCAGATGTCCAGAACACACTCATGGACATGCCGTTCGATGGCCGTCGCCTCTTTGGCAACAAAGCAGACCATGCGCTCGAGCGCTTTAAGGACTCCAGGGCTGACTGACTGACTGACTGAAATACTTATAAAGCGCTCGAATGCCGCGGCGTCTTGGCGCTGGATGACTAGAAGGAGCGATGTGAGATAGCCTTAATGCGAGGAAAAAAGCCAGGTTTTCAGTGCCTTCCTGAAACATAGTTTAGACTTTTGTGAACGCAGTGCAAGGGGCAGAGAATTCCATAGTCTGGCAGTTTGGTAAGAGAAAGATCTGCCACCCCAGCGTTGTCTTCTTATTTTCGGTTGGCAGATTAGGTCAGACTGGCTGATCTCAGCGCACGTGATGGCACATATCGAGGGAGAAGTTTGGCAAGATCATCTGACCCCATACCGTGCACAGATCTGTGGGCCAGACAGAGGGCCTTAAACTGTATTCTACACCTAACTGGGAGCCAGTGAAGTTCCCTGATGACTTTAAGATGTTGGGTAACGATAGGGTAGATTCAGCAGAACCCTGGCTGCGGCATTTTGGATTGCCTGCAGTTTGTTCAGTTGTTTTTCTCCTGTGCCCAAGTAGAGAGAATTGCAATAGTCCACTCGGGACATTACCAGGGCGCCCATGACAGTTTTTTGCAATGTTGAAGGGATATAGGGTAGTACTTTTCTAAGGACCTTGATGGTATGGAAGCAGGTAGAGGTTACCTGGTTAATCTGGGCCTTACAAGAGAGTTCTTTATCAATCAGGAAGCCAAGATTCCTGACTTTTTCTGCTGGGCTAGGACAAGAGCCTGCCTCCGGGGGCCACCAGAGATTGTTCCAGATCGACGGCCAAGTCCTTGGGCCTCTCGGCCCCGCGCCAGCAATCGGCTGCTTATCACTCCTTTCGTGGCCACGGAAGGGGTGCGCCCACACGTGCCGCTAGCTACGCTCCGCAGTGCAATACCCAACGCGGTGGTGGCCGTGGTAACTGCCGTCCGGGTGGTAGGGGTCAACGGCGAGGTCAGTCCACACCTTCCCCCGCAGCATCCGCCTCAAAAGCCTCCTAGTCCGTGCTTTCAGGCCCATGTGACGCCAGTGGGGGGGCAGGGTTCGCCATCACCACCTCCACTGGCGCACTGTCACTTCGGACAGGTGGGTGCTGCAAATCGTCCGAAGGGGTTACTCCCTCCCCTTCGAGGCGACTCCTCCAGCCATGCCATCGCAGAACCACCGTGTATCGGGGGATCATTTGCGACTTCTGCAGGAGGAAGTTACGGCCCTCTTGGCCAAGGGGGCCATTGAGCGCGTTCCTGGGCCAGAAGTAGGGTGTGGTTGCTACTCCCACTACTTTCTGGTACCCAAGAAGGGCAAAGGGGGCCTACACCCTATCTTGGATCTACGGAACGTCAACGGCTTCCTCCGGAAGGAGAAGTTCAAGATGCTGACACTGGCTCAGGTCCTAGCTGCCCTGGACCCAGGAGACTGGATGGTAGCGTTGGACTTGCAGGACGCTTATTTCCACATCCCCGTCCTGCCGGCCCACCGGCGCTACCTGCGGTTCATGGTTGGCCACGAGCACTTTCAGTTTACCATGCTCCCCTTCGGCCTTACCAGCGCCCCACGGGTGTTCACAAAGGTGATGGCGGTGGTCGCGGCTCATCTGCGCAGGTTAGGGGTTTCAGTCTTCCCCTACCTCGACGACTGGCTGTTGAAGGCGGGCTCGCCCCAGACAGTCGTCAGCCACCTCCAGACTACGGCAGATCTCCTGCAGCAGCTGGGGTTCTCCATCAATGTGCCAAAGTCACACCTGTGTCCCTCTCAGAAGCTCCTCTTCATCGGAGCCGTTCTGGACTCGGCGCAGTTTCGCGGTTATCCACCCGAACAGCGGGTCCGGGATATTCAGGCTCCGATTCCCATCTTTCAGCCGTTATCCCGGGTCTCGGTCAGGTTGACGCTGCGGCTTCTGGGGCTGATGGCTTCCTGCATCCTTCTGGTGCATCACGCCAGGTGGCTGATGCGGGCTCTGCAGTGGGACCTGAAGTTTCAGTGGGCCCAGCATCAGGGCAATCTGTCCGACCATGTCCTGATCTCGGAGGGCACTGCGAGACAGTTGCAGTGGTGGCTTACGGACCGCGATTGGGTCAGGGGCAGATCCCTCTCCCTTCCCCAACCGGAGCACGTAGTTGTGACGGACGCGTCCCTCCAGGGCTGGGGAGGCCACATGGGAGAGGCGGAGATCAGAGGCCTCTGGTCTCCGGCGGAGGCCCAGCTCCACATCAACCTGTTGGAGTTGCGGGTGATTCGTCTAGCACTGAAGGCATTCCTCCCCTCTGTCCGGGGGAGTGTAGTGCAGGTGTTCACGGACAACACCACCGCCATGTGGTACTGCAACAAACAGGGCGGGGTGGGGTCGTGGACCCTTTGCCAGGAGGCTCTGCGCCTCTGGCAGTGGCTGGAACGCCAGGGCGTGACCCTGGTGGCTCAACACCTGGCAGGTTCTCTGAACGCCAGGGCGGACGAGCTCAGCCGTCGGTGCATGATGGATCACGAATGGCGTCTGAACTCGGACGTGGCGCAAGGCCTCTTTCAGCGATGGGGAGAGCCTTGGTTAGATCTATTTGCCACCGAAGAGAACGCGCAGAACTTCCAAGGCGGCACTCGCTCGGAGACGCTTTTCGTCGCGAGTGGAGTTGCGGTCTGTTGTACGCCTTTCCGCCTATACCACTTCTGCCCAGAGTGCTGAAGAAGATCAGGCGCGACCGGGCCCAAGTCATCCTTGTGGCTCCGGACTGGGCTCGAAGGTACTGGTATCCCGAGCTACTCAGTATGTCAGTCGATCCCCCGGTTCGTCTGCCTCTTCAGGAGGACCTTCTGTCGCAGCAGCAGGGGACGGTCCTCCACCCGAACCCGTCCAGTCTCCACCTCCATGCTTGGAGATTGAGCGGCGACAGTTGAGGCCATTTGACTTGCCTCCTGAAGTCTGTAACGTCATTCTGGCAGCCAGGCATCCCTCCACAAAGTCGGTATACGCCTGCAGGTGGAACAGATTTGTGGCATGGTGCACAGCAAAGGGTGTGGATCCTCTTGCTGCCCCTCTTTCAGTGGTTCTTCTCTTCCTTCTTTCTCTTGCCCAGCAGGGCTCTGCTCTGGGCACTATCAAGGGCTACCTTTTTGCCCTTTCAGCCTTTCTCAGGCTACCTGATCAGCCTTCTTTGTTCAAGTCCCCTATTGTAAACAGATTTCTTAAGGGCATCACACACACGTTTCCTCCTGTTCCGTTTGTGATGCCTCAGTGGGACTTGAACCTGGTTCTTACATTCCTGATGTGCGCTCCCTTTGAGCCGCTTCACAACTGTCCTCTTCGCCTTCTGACTTTAAAGACGGTTTTCCTGGTTGCCATCACCTCTGCCAGGAGAGTGAGTGAGCTCCAGGTTCTTTCTTGTACTCCACCTTTCCTTTCTGTCCATCCGGACAAAGTGGTGCTCCGTACAAAACCTTCTTTCCTGCCCAAGGTTGTCACGGCCTTCCACATCGGGCAGTCTCTCACCTTGCCAACCTTCTTTCCGCCACCGCATCCCTCTAAAGAGGAGGAGCGGCTCCACCGTCTGGACCCAAAACGTGCGCTCTCATTTTATTTGGATCGCACACGCCAGTTCCGGGTGGATGACCAACTCTTTGTTGGTTACGTGGGCGCTAAGAAGGGGAAAGCGGTGCACAAGAGGACCATCTCCCGGTGGATCATCTTGTGTATCCAGGCATGCTACTCTTTGGCTAGGAAGGAGCCCCCGGCTGGATTACGGGCTCATTCTACCCGAGCCACGGCGACTACCACTGCCCTAGGCAGGGGTGTGCCCTTACAAGACATCTGTCAGGCAGCTACGTGGGCATCGCTGCACACGTTTGCAAGACACTACTGCCTGGACAGCCAAGTCCGGAGGGATGGCTTCTTTGGCCGTTCCGTCCTCCAGGACTTTCTGGTGTGATTATTGGTTCACAGACCCACCACCTGGGTTGGTATTGCTGGGGTATCTATTCTAAGTTAAGGAATCTAATACTAACGTGTCTCTTTCAGATGCACAAGTTACTACTTGTGTAACGATATATCTGTAAGAGACATTAGTTAGTATTAGATTCCTTACCGACCCACCCATCCTCCCCGTTCTGCGAACCAATATCTAGGGTTAGGGTTGTCCCCTTTCAGGGCCCTAGTTTCAATGGCACCATTGTTGGTTTTTAACATGGCTCTGCGTTTCTGGCGCGGAAAAGCTGTGTCTAAGAACTGACATCAGCACGCGGAGGCGGCGTCTAAGTACTCCGACGACGTCATCACGGCGCCCACGACGCCGACGACGGACACGGAGCCGCAGACGACGCCTACCGACGTGCAAGGGTACTGCTACACAAAAGTTTCCGGATCCAGTCTGACGCCTGGGGATATTCTAAGGTAAGGAATCTAATACTAACTAATGTTTCTTACAGATATATCGTTACACAAGTAGTAACGTGTGCGTCAGGTCCATTTGTAGTTAGGAAAGTGGAAGGTAATGATATCACTTCTCAATTGGATACTGGTGCTACCTGTTCTACTGTGAGAACAGCAGACATCCCAAACCTACCCCTCTCGGGAGACTCTATCCAAGGGGTTGGAGTTACCACCAGCAGATCAGAACCCCAATTACAAAGCTTTCAATAGATCTGTTATAGAGGACTGTCTCGCTTTAGATAATTATCTAAAAATTCCCTGGTTAAAATATATTGTCGACTCTTTTTTGGAAATTTTTGTGGATAACAACAAAGGAGTGACTTATATTTACTTGTGAAACACGAGAGGACCAGTGTCTGTGCCCAAAAAAAAGGAAAAATTGTGGGGTGTGTACAAAAGTGTAAAAAACAAAAAAGTTTTTTAAGAAAACCCTCACTCACCCACCTAGTGGGTGACATGCTTCATCATCGGGTTCCACCGGGCGGGCCGAATGCCAACCCGGTGTACTACAACACTTGCGATTGCATTGGAGCTGGTTATTAGTGTGTCAGAAGAGTGAATTGGTGACAAAAGGTGAAAATTTAAAAAGGGCAAACTTTAGCCAAAAGATATATTTAATCAAGGCCAAGTAAGCACTTATTAAAACCAGTAATGGACAATAGCATTTGGCTTTTAATTTGAGCCAATGGTATCCAATTGATGTTCAAAAGGTCAGGAAACTGGTTATCAATAAAGGGAAAACCTTTTGGAAATTTTTGACATAAATATAACGGCTGACCCGTGTGCGGCTGCCGCAATACCCAAAAGTGAGCTCAAGTCAACTTTTTTAATGTATAGAATGAGGAGGCGGTCGACAATGAATGGGTTATTGTCCTCCACCTTGTTTTATATTAGCCATATTGTTAATGAAGGTTATCCTCTATATCTAACCCAGGTGACTAGGCCATCCCATAGATTTGTACTCATTAGACTTAGGTTCGGGCTGGTACACCATCTGGTGGCATTTCCCCACCTTAAAAATTATCCGACCGGACCTTGTCCATGTGATGGTCTATCCAAGCAGAGCACCTTGCACTTTCTTATGATATGTAAACTTTTTATTCGTTTTCGTATTGCCTATTTAAAACCTTTGTTTATTAAATATGGTTCCCGATCTATCAAGGATGCAATGAAATTAATTTTTAACATGCAATCTTTAGATATATGTTTTTTTACTGCCACATTCTTAAACCAATCAATTAATGCCAGGAAAAGTATGATGTTTTAACTTATATGTATGTATATTTTGTTAAATTCTGTAATACTTGTTATTTTATGTGTCTCTCGTGTGCTTTTATGGTCATTTGTATATGCACCGAATAAAGCTTTATGAATTGAATTTATTAAGGAAGGCATTCTAAAAGAAATAATGAGCAGTCTTTGTAACTCACCTATAATAGGTCTCAAAAAGCCTAGTGGGAAGTACAGGATAGTACAAGATTTAAGGAAAATCAATCAAATTGTAGTGCCATGTTGTCCTGTAGTGCCAAATCCAGCAGTGATTTTGTATCAGATACCTTAGAATGCTGGATAGTTCACTGTGATTGATTTGTGTCAAGCCTTTTTCTTGATTCCTTTATACCCTGATAGCCAGTATCTTTTTGCTTTTAAATTTGAGGATCGTTTGGCATGGAATCGAGTTCCTCAAGGGTATACCAAAAGTCCATCTATATTTAATCAGCTTTTTGAAAAGTGTCTAGAAAAGTTAGTCATGCCCTGAAATTCAGTTTTAGTGCAATATATTGATGACCTGCTCGTGGCATCAAAGTGTAGAGATGATTGTGTCACTGATTCAATTGCACTATTAAATCATTTGGCTGACGAAGAACATACGGTATCTCAAGAAAAATTAAACATTTGCAAGCAAGGAGTAAAATATTTGGGACATCAAATAGAAAGAGGAGTGAGGAAAGTGA
This sequence comes from Lissotriton helveticus, assembly GCF_964261635.1. Taxonomy (NCBI): domain Eukaryota; kingdom Metazoa; phylum Chordata; class Amphibia; order Caudata; family Salamandridae; genus Lissotriton; species Lissotriton helveticus. Next base: position 1,150,833,265 of record NC_136067.1, on the reverse strand, counting down.
CCACAGAAAGAATCAGAATAATAAGACAAATGCAATTACCTCATACTTGGAGAAATATCAGAATGTTTCTAGGAGTTGTCGGATTCTGTAGACAATGGAGTGTTGGATTCTCCTTACTGGCGAAGCCTTTAATCCAGATGACATGAAAAAGAGCAAAAGATCCAATAGTTTGGGATGATGAAAGTGTAGAAGCCTTTGTGAAATTTCGAACTGTTTATGGGAGACCCCAGCCCTAGGAATGCCTGACTACACAAAGGAATTTGTATTGTTTTGTTGTGAGAGAGAAGGTTGTGCACTCTTAGACTTAACACGGAGACATGGATTAAGCCAATTAACAGTAGCCTATTTTTCAGCTACTTTGGATCCTGTGGCTTCAGCATTACTAGGCTGCTTAAAAGCAGTTGCTGCTGCTTGTATGAGCATAGAACAGAGTGAAGCAATTGTGATGGGACATCAAGTGAAAGTGTATGTTCCACATTCAGTAGAGATTTTATTAACAAGAACTCAAACACAGCACCTTACCCTTAGTGAGATGACTAAGTATGAAAGATTCATTCTAAGAGCAGAAAATGTGACAGTGATCAGATGTACAATGATGAACCCAGTTACACTATTACCAGATGCCAAGTGTGAAGAAGTAAAAGATGAGGTAGAACATGACTGCTTAGATGTTACTGAAATGTGCATCAAACCAAGACCTGACATACAAGAAGAACCATTGAAAGAACCAGAACACTAGCTATTCGTTGATGGTTCCTATCTTAGACTTGAAACAGGTGGACTGAGTGCAGCCTATGCTGTATGCAAATTGACTGGGGTTATTGAGGCATCTTGTTTACCTGGAGTAAAATCTGCACAAGTAGCCAAATTGATTGCATCTGAAAGAGACACGTTAGTATTAGATTCCTTACCTTAGAATATCCCCAGGCGTCAGACTGGATCCGGAAATTTTTGCGTAGCAGTACCCTTGCGCGTCGGTAGGCGTCGTCTGCGGCTCCGCGTCCGTCGTCGGCGTCGTGGGCGCCGTGATGAGGTCGTCGGAGTACTTAGACGCCGCCTCCGCGTGCTGACGTCAGTTCTTCTTTTTTCCGCGCCAGCAAGCGCAGATCTGGAAAAAGCAGTAACCCTAGTCAATTTTTGACTAACTTTTTTGTTCTCGGAGTCTCTCGACTCCGTACGGTGCCGTAGGGATGCCCGGCTTGAAGCACTGTGACGATTGCGACCGCCTGATGTCGGTCACGGATCCTCACCGCGTGTGTTTATCTTGTTTGGGCGTCGACCACGACGACAAGGCCTGCTCCGACTGCCGGGCCCTCTCTTCGAAAGCCAGGCGGGAGCGAGGCGCCTTGAGCTCCGGCAGTCGGTCCTGCGCCGCGAGAGGTCCCGATCCCATGGGAGGTCGAGGGACAGGTCGCGGGCCCGGAGCCACCACAGCTCCGAGAGTAGGCCACACTCCTCCGGGTCGAAGTCGTCGTCAGGTAAGAGGCACAAGAAATCCAAGCGGCGTCATCGCTCTTCGGACTCCCCCCGACGCTCGCACGATGCTGCCGGGGTTTCGGGTGACACCACCCACGCGGCTCCGTCGGAGTCGCGGGCGCCGCGTGCAGCTCCACACCCTCCGGTCCCTGGGCTGAACGCGTCGCAGGAGGAGATCGAGCGCTTCCTCATGGCCATGAGGAAACTCTCTCCTCCGTCGGGCTCCGCGGCGGCTTCGGGCCCAGCGGACCCGTCTGGGGCCCCTAGCGGGTCGGCGGCTCCGGCCCCGACGCCGTCGGGTGCTTCGGCCCCGACGCCGCCGACGCCTTCGGGCCCGGCGCCGCAGGTCTCCCCTGTCCCGACGCCGCCGGCGCCTTCGGGCCCGGCGCCGAGGGGTTCAGTTGTTCCGGCGCCTTCGGGCCCGGCGCCGCAGGATGCCGCTGGACCTACTTCGGGATCTGGTTCGTCGCCGGTGGATCTTACGACCTCCCCGGCGTCGGACCCGCAGGTGTCGCCTCCTGCGCCGTCCTCGGTTCCACCTTCGGTCCTGGTCCGCCGTCGGGACGGCCCCGATGGGCGCCGCTCCAGACGTCGTTTGGTGAATTTCACTTTTATGATCAGGCCCCATTAGTTGAGAACCCTGAGTTTCAGGAGATGGGTGATGAAGAGGACTGGGAGGGGTCTGAGGACCCTCTGACCAGGGAGTGTCAGTCTCATGAGGACTGGACAGGAGACCTTGGGGAGGCCAGTGGCCTGGACACCTCTCCAGACACTGGTTTTGTCTCCCCTCCTACCGTGGCTTCGGAGGAGGGGGCAACCTATAGTGTGGTGCTGATGAGGGCTGCCAAGGCCTTGGGCCTTGAGCTCCCCGTCGCGGCCGTGAGGACTAACCTCCTCACTGAGGTCCTTAAACCGCAGTCAAGCTCGGCCGCGCCTCTGCTGCCCTTTAATGAGGCCTTGACCGACGTTCTTCTGGGCACTTGGTCCAAGCCCGCTACGGGTTCGCCCGTAGATAGGAACGTGGCCAGACGCCACCGCCCAGCCCCGGGCGACCCATGTTTCCTGTCCTCCCACCCTACCCCTGAGAGCCTGGTCATCCAGGCCTCCAATTCCCAGACCGCATTCCCGTCGGCCCCGCCGGACAGGGAATCCAAGAGGTATGACCAGTATGGGAAGAAGATCTTCTCATCCCTTAGTCTAGGCCTGCGGTCTTCCAACACCGCCTGCCTCTTGGGACGTTACACCCACTCTGTGTGGGATAAGGTCGCGGAAGTGCTGCCAGAGTGTCCGTTGGAGGTACGGGCCAAACTTGGCCAAGCCCTTGTGGAGGGTCGGGATGCAGCCAAGTATTCCATCAGGTGTGGGCTAGATACCACCGACTCGCTAGGTAGAGCGATGGCAACGACGGTGGCGGTCAGACGCCACGCCTGGCTGAGGTCCGCCAACTTCTCGGCTGATGTCCAGAGCACACTCATGGACATGCCGTTCGATGGCCGTCGCCTCTTTGGCGACAAGGCAGACCATGCGCTTGAGCGCTTTAAGGACTCCAGGGCTACGGCCAAGTCCTTAGGCCTTTCGGGCCAGCGCCAGCAATCGGCTGCCTTTCACTCCTTTCGTGGCCACGGAAGGGGTGCGCCCACACGCGCCGCCAGCCACGCTCCGCAGGGCAATACCCAACGCGGTGGTGGCCGTGGTAACCGCCGTCCGGGCGGTCGGGGGCAGCGGCGAGGTCAGTCTACACCTTCCCCCGCAGCATCCGCCTCAAAACCCTCCTAGTCCGTGCTTTCCGGCCCATGTGACGCCAGTGGGCGGCAGGGTTCGCCATCACCACCTCCACTGGCGCACTGTCACTTCGGACAGGTGGGTGCTGCAAATCGTCCGAAGGGGCTTCTCCCTCCCCTTCGAAGCGACTCCTCCAGCCATGCCACCGCAGAACCACCGTGTATCGGGGAATCATTTCCGACTTCTGCAGGAGGAAGTTACGGCCCTCTTGGCCAAGGGGGCCATTGAGCGCGTTCCTGGGCCAGAAGTAGGGTGTGGTTGCTACTCCCACTACTTTCTGGTACCCAAGAAGGGCAAAGCGGGCCTAAGCCCTATCTTGGACCTAAGGGACGTCAACGGCTTCCTCCGGAAGGAGAAGTTCAAGATGCTGACACTGGCTCAGGTCCTAGCTGCCCTGGACCCAGGAGACTGGATGGTAGCGTTGGACTTGCAGGACGCTTACTTTCATATCCCCGTCCTGCCTGCCCACCGGCGCTACCTGCGGTTCATGGTGGGCCACGAGCACTTTCAGTTTACCGTGCTCCCCTTCGGCCTTACCAGCGCCCCACGGGTGTTCACGAAGGTGATGGCGGTGGTCGCTGCTCATCTGCGCAGGTTAGGGGTTTCAGTCTTCCCCTACCTCGACGACTGGTTGTTGAAGGCGGGCTCGCCCCAGACAGTCGTCAGCCACCTCCAGACTACGGCAGACCTCCTGCACCAGCTGGGGTTCTCCATCAATGTACCGAAGTCACACCTGTGCCCCTCTCAGAAGCTCCTCTTCATCGGAGCGGTTCTGGACTCGGCGCGGTTTCGGGTTTATCCGCCCGAACAGTGGGTCCGGGATATTCAGGCTCTGATTCCCATCTTTCAGCCGTTATCCCGGGTCTCGGTCAGGTTGACGCTGCGGCTTCTGGGGCTGATGGCCTCCTGCATCCTACTGGTGCATCACGCCAGGTGGCGGATGCGGGCTCTGCAGTGGGACCTGAAGTTTCAGTGGGCCCAGCATCAGGGCAACCTATCCGACCACGTCCTGATCTCGGAGGGCACTGCGAGACAGCTGCAGTGGTGGCTTACGGACCGCGATTGGGTCAGTGGCAGATCCCTCTCCCTTCCCCAACCGGAGCACGTAGTTGTGATGGACGCGTCCCTCCAGGGCTGGGGAGGCCACATGGGAGAGGTGGAGATCAGAGGCCTCTGGTCTCCGGCGGAGACCCGGCTCCACATCAACCTGTTGGAGCTCAGGGCGATTCGTCTGGCACTGAAGGCATTCCTCCCCTCTGTCCGGGGGAGTGTAGTGCAGGTGTTCACGGACAACACCACCGCCATGTGGTACTGCAACAAACAGGGCGGGGTGGGGTCGTGGATCCTTTGTCAAGAGGCTCTTCGCCTTTGGCAATGGCTGGAACGCCAGGGCGTGACCCTAGTGGCTCAACACCTGGCAGGTTCTCTGAACGCCAGGGCGGACGAGCTCAGCCGTCGGTGCATGATGGATCACGAATGGCGTCTGAACTCGGACATGGCGCAAGGCCTCTTTCAGCGATGGGGAGAGCCTTGGTTAGATCTATTCGCCACCGAAGAGAACGCGCAATGTCATCAGTTCTGCGCGTTGGAATTTCCAAGGCGGCACTCGCTCGGAGACGCTTTTCATCGCGAGTGGAGTTGCGGTCTGTTGTACGCCTTTCCGCCTATACCACTTCTGCCCAGAGTGCTGAAGAAGATCAAGCGCGACCGGGCCCAAGACATCCTTGTGGCTCCGGACTGGGCGAGAAGGTACTGGTATCCAGAGCTACTCAGTATGTCAGTCGATCCCCCGGTTCGTCTGCCTCTTCAGGAGGACCTTCTGTCGCAGCAGCAGGGGACGGTCCTCCACCCGAACCTGTCCAGTCTCCACCTCCATGCTTGGAGATTGAGCGGCGACAGTTGAGGCCATTTGACTTGCCTCCTGAAGTTTGTAACATCATTCTGGCAGCCAGGCGTCCCTCCACAAAGTCGGTATACACCTGCAGGTGGAACAGATTTGTGGCATGGTGCACAGCAAAGGCTGTGGATCCCCTCAATGCCCCTCTTTCTGAAGTCCTTCTCTTCCTTCTTTCTCTTGCCCAGCAGGGCTCTGCTCTGGGCACTATCAAGGGCTACCTTTCTGCCCTTTCAGCCTTTCTCAGGCTGCCTGATCAACCTTCTTTGTTCAAGTCCCCTATTGTTAATAGATTTCTTAAGGGCATCACACACACGTTTCCTCCTGTTCCGTTTGTGATGCCTCAGTGGGACTTGAACCTGGTTCTTACATTCCTGATGTGCGCTCCCTTTGAGCCACTTCACAACTGTCCTCTACGCCTTCTAACTCTGAAGACTGCTTTCCTGGTTGCCATCACCTCTGCCAGGAGAGTGAGTGAGCTCCAGGCCCTTTCTTGTACCCCACCTTTCCTTTCTGTCCATCCGGACAAAGTGGTGCTGCGTACCAAACCTTCTTTCCTGCCCAAGGTTGTCATGGCCTTCCACATCGGGCAGTCTATCACCTTGCCAACCCTCTTCCCGCCACCGCATCCCTCTAAAGAGGAAGAGCGGCTCCACCGTCTGGACCCAAAACGTGCGCTCTCATTCTACTTGGATCGCACACGCCAGTTCCGGGTGGATGACCAACTCTTTGTTGGTTACGTGGGCGCGAAGAAGGGGAAAGCGGTGCACAAGAGGACCATCTCTCGGTGGATCATCCTGTGTATCCAGGCATGCTACTCCTTGGCTAGGAAGGAGCCCCCGGTTGGACTGCGGGCTCATTCTACCCGAGCGACGGCGGCTACCACTGCCCTGGGCAGGGGTGTGCCCTTACAAGACATCTGTCAGGCAGCTACGTGGGCATCGCTGCACACGTTTGCAAGACACTACTGCCTGGACAGCCAAGTCCGGAGGGATGGCTTCTTCGGCCGTTCCGTCCTCCAGGACTCTCTGGTGTGATTATTGGTTCGCAGACCCACCACCGGGGTTGGTATTGCTGGGGTATCTATTCTAAGGAAAGGAATCTAATACTAACGTGTCTCTTTCAGATGCACAAGTTACTACTTGTGTAATGATATATCTGTAAGAGACATTAGTTAGTATTAGATTCCTTACCGATCCACCCATCCTCCCCGTTCTGCGAACCAATATCTAGGGTTAGGGTTGTCCCCTTTCAGGGCCCTAGTTTCAATGGCAGCAGTGTTGGTTTTTAACATGGCTCTGCGTTTCTGGCACGGAAAAGCTGTGTCTAATAACTGACGTCAGCACGCGGAGGCGGCGTCTAAGTACTCAGACGACGTCATCACGGTGGCCACGACGCCGATGACGGACGCGGAGCCGCAGACGACGCCTACCGACGCGCAAGGGTACTGCTACGCAAAAATTTCCGGATCCAGTTTGACGCCTGGGGATATTCTAAGGTAAGGAATCTAATACTAACTAATGTCTCTTACAGATATATCGTTACACAAGTAGTAACTTGTGCTTTAATAAAAGCATGCAAAATTGGGAAAAATTGGACAGTAACCATATTTACTGATAGCCAGTATGGTTACGGGGTTGTGCATGACTATGGCCAATTGTGGTCCCAAAGGTGATACATAACGTCCTCAGGATCCCCTATTAGAAATGGGAAATTTGTGAAAGAATTATTGGAGGCAATACAATTGCCAAAAGAAATAGCATTGGTCAAGTGTGCTGCTCAACAGTCAGGAAATGACAAAGTGAGAGCTGGTAATCATTACGCTGACCAAGTTGCTCAGTATTGTGCGAGAAACAACATGTCAATAAACATAAAAACAAGTGGAACCGGCTGCCAACTTATGTCATTTTCAGTTTTTGAGACATGGAAAGAGGTGAGACAGTTGCAGGAGGAAGTAGAAGAAAGTGAAAGGGAAAATTGGACAAAGCAAGGCTGTAAACAAAGAGAAGCAGATGGTATGTGGGTGTATCATGATGGCAGACCAGCTATGCCAGGTTGTTTGCTCTCACAGATGGCAAGAATGTACCATGGAGACATACATGTAGGCAGGGACGCAATGATATGACTATTAAGACAAGATTGATACAATTCAAGATTGACGGCAGAGAGTCTTTGCCAGAGATGTTTAACCTGCCAGCAGATAAACCCAGGAAGAAAGACCGTGGTCAGTTAGGGAAGAATTGGGAAAGCAGAAGGACCATTTGTGAGGCTACAGCTCGATTTTATTGCACTACCACCATGCAGGGGGTTGAAGTATGTCCTTGTGATTGTGTGTTTGTTTTTAAGGTGGGTGGAGGCATACCCCACAAAAAGAAATGACAGCTGAACTGTTGCTAGATTATTGTTGAGGATTTGGTTTTCCAGTTACTTTGGAAATAGATAGAGGAACTCACTTTAACAATGAAGTAATTCGAAAAATCTGTGAAGCATTCAAGATTGAACAGAAACTGCACTGTGCATACCGCCCAGAGGATCCTGGAGTGGTAGAACAATTGAATGGCACAATAAAATCAAGATTGGCAAAAGTGTGTTCATCCACTTCAATGAGTTGACCAGGTGCATTGCCTCTTGTTCTGATGGGACTCAGAAGTATTCCTGACAGGAACACAGGATTGAGTCCCCATGAAATTATCTTGGGAAGAGCAATGAGACAGGCATTTATACCAGGGCATAGATTGCAGAATATAACTGATGATATGGTATTGGATTATTGCAAAGGATTGGCTGACCTAGTGCGTTCTATCTCTCACCAGGTTGGAGAAGACGCAGTGATCAGGCTGCTGGATCAAGCTCATGATTTGAGTCCTGGAGATTGGGTGGTGATAAAGAACCACACCAGAGAGTTGTGCCTAGCAACAAGGTGGGATGAGCCACAACAAGTCATACTGGTCATTACCACAGCAGTAAAGTGTGCAGGCCTGCCAAACTGGGTACATGCTAGTCATACAAAAAGGGTGCCAGCTCCTGATAAGTAAAGACCACAACTAACGGAAACAGTTGAAGTTGCTGAAGATTGTACAGTCGAAGATCCTGGAGGAAGAGACTCTAGAGAGTTTGACAATAAACAACTGAGCACAAGTTAGGAGGATTGGGTACCAATAGTTGACATACCTGAGGTCTTCATCAAAACACGGAGTAGAGCAAAATTAGAAGTACAGGAGAATAGTGAGGCTCAGACAGGTATTGAAGAACATGCTCAGGTAGAATTAAACAAAGAAACTGAAGATTCTGAGCAGGACCAGTTAAGGACAGAACAACATATTCAGGCAAGCAAAGAAATCGAATGAGACCTGAGCAGGGACAGACAGGTGTAGAAGAACACGTTTCAGGCAGCAAGAGAAAAAGGGGTAGTAAGACCTGAACAGGGCCAGTTACGAATAGAAGAACATGTTCAGGAAGAAGAAAAAGAACAATGTGAAAGAGTACCCGAACAGGAACAGGTAGAAACAGAAGAACGAGTTCAGGCTTAAAAAGCCACACAGACAAGTCCTGAACAAGGTAAGGTAAAAAGGAACGCAGAAACCGAAAAAAATCAGGTTGTGCCACAATGTAACAGAAATAAAAGGGCTCTTGAAAGAGACCAAGAATGTGAAAGTGCAGTGCAAGTCAAAAGAATCAGAAAAGGTGACAATTGGCCAAGTGGGGTCAAAAGGTTAACATACCGTTTAAAAACAATAAATGAAGATCCAGAACAAGTAAACGAGGTTACAAGTCAAACTCAGGGTGAACAGTAAATTGCTAAGAACATTCGTAGAAGTCCAATAATTTAAGACTTATGAAGATCCCAGAAGGAAAAGAGGGACAAGATCCTAGAAAATGTATTGTAGAGTTATGTAAACAGGCTTTTCCAGAGATAACAAAATGGGACTGGGATAGAGAAATAGAGCGGGCACACAGATTTCCATTTAATATTCGCTTATAATAGTTTTTTGGCCAGGGAGGATGTGTTTATGAATACACAGCCTAACAGGAAAAGAAAGGGGGACGGTTTTGAATTTTTCGCAACACCTGATTTATATAAGTACACAATGGATATTCGATGGCAGTTACGGCAGTTGGTCACACAGTTTCAGAGCAAGGGAGAGCAGGCCTACATAATGAATCCTGCTAAACTTGAAGTGATTTATAAAGAAAACACCCGTTATTTTACTAACGTGGCAGTCGCTAAGGAATACTTACATGTTATGTAGGGTGTGTAGGGTAAAAGGGGTCATTCTGGATGCTGTATTGTAGATTATGGTTTGCTTTCTCTTTCTATTTCGGGTGATTATATATTTTTTGGGATATTTGCATTCCTGTGGGGGTAAGGCTGGGGGCTTGGGAAGCTCCACATCCAAGGACTATAAGTCCTAAAGTCTCGGTAAGAGGGGGGGAAGGGGGGGAGTGGGGAGGAGGGAGGGGCGATCAGGGTGGTGGGGTGTGAAAGGGGGAGGTAGCACGGTGGGGGTAAAAAGGGGTAAAAACTTCGGTGGGGACAACTTACAGCACAAGAAAGAAAATACGCTTAAGTTAAAGATAATGCGCATAAGGGGCTCTGAGAGAATACGTTTCTGTTGCACTCCAGCTTGGATTGTTATGAAAAATCTTAATGGCCCTTACCATTAAATTTTGCTCCTTAAATGTGTCTGGTCTCAATAATTTGAAGAAAAGAAATAGGGTTGCTTCAGAAATTCGTCATATTCAACCAGATATTCTATGTCTTCAGGAGACACATTTATCATGGAGCAATCGTTCTCTAGTTGGAGATCTAGGATACTCGTTAATATGTGCATCACAACAGACTTCTATGACTCGGGGGTGATGATATTGTCAAAGCCTCGATTATGCACAACAGTACGCAGCTTAACGGATAAATGGGGAAGATGGGCTATTATTATTTATTTATTATTATTTATGTGCTTATATAGCGCTGGAATCACTCCCGAAGGGGTACCTCCGCGCTTCGACCGCTGCGAAACCCTTCCTGGCTTCCCTGAGAGATGGTCCCTTAATGGGTATCTCCAGGGTGAGACCAGGCATCCCCGGCGGTCTGGTGGGGCCGTTAGTGAAGATGAGGCAAGCTAGTGCCCAGAGTTGCCGAGTGTGATCGCTGATCAGAGTGGGCACCGAGGCGAGAGAATTATCGAGTCCGCTGACCCTGGTCCAGAAACCTGCCGCGTCGGGAATCGAACCCTGGTCCCGGGCCGTCCTCTGCTCTCGGGTCTGCCGCCTCTAACCAGTGAGCCACACTACTCCACTATTGCTGAGGTAAAGATGAATTCTTCTTGTATAACGTTATGTTCAATTTATGGGTCAAACTTAGACGAATCTGAGGTGCTAGAAAACTTAAATATGGAACTAGCAAATTGGGCTATATCATTGATAATATGTGGTGACATGAACATTAACTTAAATAACACAGAGCTTGCAGGAGGATCTAATAATTATAAGGGACGTAAACCCCGTGTGTTCAAGGCTCTATGTAATTTGATAACAGATCATGGCTTAGTAGACACTTGGATTAACATGAATCCCGAATTACCAGGCTATACCTATTATTCGTTTCCACATAGGAAAATGGCACGTTTAGATTATTTTTTTGCTCCCTTATCGATATTAACGGACGCTCAGGTTGAATTATTTCCTAAAGTTACATCTGACCACGCACCAATTGTCTTAAGTATACCGATTTGAAGATTGCCTATGAGGGGAGAACTTTTACTTTTGATAGAAAACTTTGTCTAGATGAAGAGTTTCAGACGACTATGTCAAAATGGATAAAGGAATTTTTTAACGTGAATTTGTGCTCGGCCAGTATAGACATAGTATGGGACACATTTAAAGCTTGCTTCAGAGGGGAGGTGATGAGTTTTGGTTATTATCGCCAGAAAAAGTTAAGGGCGGAAATGCAAGATCTGCATACTGTTTTAAAAAAGTCAGAGGAGAATCTAATAAAGGAACTACAAAAAACTGATAGTCAAAGGGATATAAGAGAAGCGGAGGATAAGGTAGCTAGAAGTCGAGCTAAGATTTCAGGGATCTGGAGTAAAGAAAATGCAAGAAAGTATCTGGTACATAAGAGACAATTGCATGAATATGGTGAGGCAATTAATAGATCCCTGGCTTTACGGTTAAAGATGCAGTCAACATCAAGATCTATTTCTAAACTGCAGGATCAATATGGTAATGTTCAACAAGATCCAGATAAAATTCTAGATATTTTTCAGCAATTTTATACGGAATTATACATGCAACAAATAGTTGACAGAGTAGATTCAAGATTTGACTTGGGGAATTTTATACAACTAAGTGATAATGATAAGGAGTGGTTGGAAAGCCCTTTTTCTTTGGAAGAGTTAGAATTGGCGGTAAAAAGTCTGGCGAATGGTAAGGCTGCAGGACCAGATTACATTCCCGGTGAAGTTTACAAATTATTTTTTGAGCAACTAAAATATATTATGCTGGATACTTTTAGAGCAGCACAAAGAGGTAAAGCACCATTGTCATGGAATGATGCCTCCATTGTGGTTTTCAGTAAAAAAGGTAAACCTCCAGAAATGCCGGGCTCATACCGCCCGATTTCTTTACTCAACTGTGACAGCAAACTATACTCAAAAGTCATAGCTAATCGCATCTCTAAAGTTATCACCCCGCTAGTCTCCCTAAACCAACATGGATTTATTCCTAATAGAGGTACAGTGACACATATAAATAAAGTTATAACTCTTTTTGATATCGCTCAGGCAGAAAACCGTGCATTGGCCTTAATATTACTCGACGCTGAGAAAGCGTTCGACCGCGTAGAATGGCATTTTTTATGGGAGGTAATGCGAAGATCAGGTTTTGGAGATACATTTCTGACTGCACTCCAAGTGTTATACTCTGCCCCTAATGCTAGAATTGCAGCTATGGGCAGGAAATCATCATTGATAAAAATCACAAGAGGGACTCGGCAAGGATGCCCGTGTTCGCCATTATTGTTTGCTTTATTCATCAATCCTTTATTAAATAGACTATCCAACACCCCATCAATTACACCATTTATAGGGCAAAACATATCACACACAGTATTTGCTTATGCAGATGATGTTGCGGTGGCTACGGTTAACCCAGACGAGGCGTTAATAGAGATTGAGCGGTTGGCCCTTGAATTTGGTTTATTATCAGGATATAAATTAAACTCTGCAAAGACACAAGTTTTAGCTACCGGTAATATTCAAACTAGCGACCCCAGAGTTGTATCCGAAGTAACGTACCTTGGTATCATAATCAAGACTTCTATGAAAGATATTGTTGAAGCCAATTGGGTCAGTACACTTCAACATATCAAGCATTCGCTAGAAAGATGGGGACGCTTGCAATTAACAATTATTGGCAGACGAAACATCATTAAAATGAGTATTTTATCAAAAGTTTTATATCCCTTTAGAGCTATACCTCTAGAGATTCCACCACATTACATTCAACAGTTGCAATCAATATGTGCGAGATTGGTGGGAGGAGCCAAGCTGGCGACCGAGATGGCTGCATAGACGCTCGGCTCCGTGAGCCTTCTCACCCCGCGCATACATCCTGGCAATTATCCTGAGCCGTAACGGCATATTTAAGTAGGCGAAGGACAACTTTCACTGACCGTTTGCTCCTGAGGCTTTTCCGTGCGGCAGACCCGTGGAAATGTCCCTGACTGTTTTGCGGCCTTCACGGAGCTGGGACCGGGGTGTCGAGTGAGGAGAGTAGCCGGCCGCGACTGCGACAACACCGGCCTTCCCCCGGACTCGGCGGGCGGCTCCCAGGGAGCGGCGGAGATTTTGTTTAGCCTTTTGGTGACCCTCCGCTGGGAAGCCTGCTGTGAGAAGTTGGCCTGATGTGCAGTGTTCACTATTCTAGTGATCACTATATATCAGTCCAAACAACCCTTATTGATGATTGGTTGTAAGTCAACCTTATAGACCAGCTATCCTAGTAGCATGGATACGAGCAGTCTAAGGCTAAGACTCTAGAGGGCGTGTTAAGCCAGCTGTTTTACCATCACATTACCCCTTGAACACCCAGTGAAAGGACACCACACAAGTGTTATGAAAATAAACAATGTATTTATTAGAATCACAACAACCCTGTACTCTTTATGAGGACAGGGTGCTAAGCACACAACAAAACTCTTATGAAAATACTTAAGTTAGCACGTTATACACAAATGCCCGAGGGGCACGAAAAACCATATACTTTAAAAGTGGAATGCAAAATTACTAGCAGGTAAGTACAGTACTAATAGGCTTTGGAATCGCTAGGACTTGACTAGGGAATCGTTAGATTACTTCTAGGAGACCTAGGGGACTCGGGTGCAGAGTGTGCACTCTCACGCGGGATGCGGGACAAAGTCTATGGAAGCTAGTAAAGGCAAAGTTAGTGTTCACGGGCGAACCCGACCTGGTAGGGAGAAAACGACAGTGGATCCTGACCCTTGGATAGTGAGGCTATGCTGGGACACCGAAGTGCCGAAGTTACCTAGCCCAGGGGCTGCAGCTGCATAGGTCTGAAAAGACGTCGGGAATCTCGTTGCCGGACCAGGAGCCTGGAAGAAGGAAGTTGCTGGCAGGCGACCAGTGAAGGAAAGTTCGATGGATCCAAGCCTGGATCAAGGAAGAAGGAAACCTGAAAGCAGAGGGGACCAAGTTCTTGAATCACTAGCCAGTGATTAAGTGGGCACCAGGATGGCACCGGGCGAAGTCACCGCAGTCAGGTGAGTGGGCGCTGCTGGGCTCTGCAGTCTCTCGGACCAGGAGGCGTTGTCGGCGACCAGGATGGAGGTGCGAGCTGTCCCACGAAGGTTCTTGCTGTCGACGTCGCTGGACCCAGGATTGGGCAACAAGTCTTGGCAAATGCAAGGCCCACGCGGTGGACCTAAAATGGCGTCTTAGCCGGACCAGGAGGGTCCAGGGTGCTTCTCCGATGGAGGGTAGCAAGGGCCAGTCTGGAGCAACCAGACCAGCAGCAGTGTTGTCGTCGGGCGTCGTTCGGAAGGCCACAAGCCAGCGGGCTAGTAGCCAAACAACGCGGTGAGCAGCAAAAAGCAGAAGGGCCCCACGCCGATCGTGGAGATGCTGGGGGGCTGCTCTTCGGTGCTGGAGCTGCTCAGGGTGGGGGCTTCTCGGACCCCAAAGCACTCACCAGGAAATTACTCGGTGGGCTTGCTGTGCAGAAGTCGTGCAGTCTTGGCGATGGCCGGTCCCTCGAGGTCTCGTCGCACCCACGGTTCTCAGCTGTGCTGTAGAGGTGGGTAGAGGTCAGAGGTGCCAGGGAAGCCGGGTCTCGTCGAGCTGGGCAGTCGGATTCCGGAGGAAGGACGTGCAGCAGACCGCAGTGTTCTTAGATGGTGCCTGCGGATGCAGGGTGACTACTCCTTAGCCACAAGGGAGAATCTTGAGGAAGAAATCGTGAAGTCCTTTCGTGGAAAGTGGTATCTTGATTCCAAAGATGCTCTGATTTGGAAGGGGGCCAGTCTCTACCTTTATCTTGGAAAAGGGGGCTGGCACGCGACTAAGTCCTGCCCTAGGGGTGGGACCAGGAGGGGGGTGGTCACACCCACTTCCTTGGCGGGCTTTTCCCCAGCACAGGGTCTGGAGTGTCCCTGGAACTGGTTTAAGCCAGCCTATGCACAGTGAGCACCGGGGTGCCACGTGCAGTCACCTTCCTCTGAAGCCCTGCCTACCTACAATACACAAAACCCTGTCTGGGACGGTGCTGGCACCGCCCCTGGCAGGAAACCCTTTGTCCTTATCTCCTGCTCTGGGAGGACTCCCAGCAGCAGGAGGGCAGACTTGTGTCTCGGTGGCAGCATCCATTTTGTGGATGCTAAGGCTCTGTCTGACTTTTAACCGGGTTATAGGTTACATGCATGTCGTGTCCCTCTAGAAGGGTGGAATGCTAACCCCGTCGCCAGAATTGGCGAGGGGTTAGTATTCCAATTCGTATGACACCTTACTCGACATGTTTTGATAAAGCGATACCAGAGTTGGCATATAACCGCGAGGATTATAATGCACTTAAGAGTATATGGTATGCGATATCATGGAAACAACTAAGGGATGGATCCCGAAAGCCGCAGACAGGCTCAGCTCATGCCAGAGCACCATCTCACACGATTCCAAGCACTCTGCCTTCAGGATTGTTAAGGCCTGCCATAGGAGTGACTGATAGGAGGTCTGTGTGTCCATTTTAGGTTTAGATATAGGTATACTATATCTAAAGCAAAGGGTGAGTACACCACCTTGCCCCAGCTGTCGTGCAGCCAGTTGTGTCAGTTTAGTTAGTCAGCCCAGGGGTGGCATAATACATGCTTCAGCCCCTGGGAGACTTCTGGGTACACCTCAACCCTGGGTACAGGGACTTGGAGAGGGCCCAGTGCCAATTTAGTACCTGAGTACAATTTGGATAGAGAGAACAGCTAGGCTGTGGGTCTGATTAGCAGGCCCACAGCCAGGGAAAGTCGTAAACCAGTGCAGCAAAAAGCAAAAATCTGGGTGATCATAGGATTGCAGACCCTACTCTCCTACATGACCCCCCCCCCAAACTTTGGGACAATAAACTAACCTTGACCAGGTGAGTCTTCTTGCTCTAAGTGGAAATACCTGGAGAGCCCATCAGCATTGCTGTGATCAGTACCAGGTCTATGCTCCACTGTAAAATCCATCCCCTGTAGGGAAATGGACCACCTAAGCAGTTTGGGGTTTTCACCCTTCATCTGATTTAGCCACAAGAGGGGCTTATGGTCTGTCTGAATGGTGAAGTGAGTGCCAAACAAGTAGGCCCTCAGCTTCTTCAGGGCCCAGACCACAGCAAAGGCCTCCCTCTCAATAGCTGACCAATTTTTCTCTCTGGGTGTCAACCTCCTACTAATGAAAGCAATAGGCTGATCATTACCATCAAAATTCAGTTGAGACAGAACAGCCCCCACACCCAACTCAGAAGCATCTGTTTGGACAATGAATGGCTTGGAGTAATCTGGACTCTTTAGGATAGGTGCTGTGCACATGGCCTGCTTTAGGTCATTGAATGCTTTCTGACAGCTTGCTGTCCACTGAACTTTCTTTGGCATCTTTTTGCTTGTCAGGTCATTAAGAGGGGTCACTATGGACCCATAATTTCTGACAAACTTCCTATAGTACCCAGTCAGGCCCAAGAAAGCTCGAACTTGAGTCTGGGTGATTGGAGGAGTCCAGTCCTTGATGGCCTGTATCTTACTCTCCAGTGGCTGAACCTGGCCTCCACCTACAAGGTGGCCCAGGTATACAACCTGTGTCTGCCCTATCTGGCACTTTGTGGCCTTGATAGTGAGGCCTGCCTTTTGCAGAGCCTCTAACACTTTCCTCAGGTGGACCAGGTGATCCTCCCAGGTGGAGCTAAAGACAGCAATATCATCAAGATATGCTGCACAGAAGTCATCCAGCCCAGTGAGGACTTGATTCACCAACCTTTGGAAGGTGGCAGGTGCATTTTTCAAACCAAAGGGCATTACCACAAACTGATAATGCCCACCAGGGGTAGAAAATGCTGTCTTGGGTTTGGCCTCCTCAGCTAACCTGATTTGCCAATACCCAGCTGTCAAATGTTATGTTATGTTATGTTATCTGTTTTGTAAAGCGCAAACAGCTGCCCCAGCAACGGGGCGTCCCGGCGCTAGAACCATAACACAGCCATCTGAAACGAGAGACGAGACCTACAAAGAGGGAAAGAGATGGGTTTTGGTCGCTCTGCGGAAGGCTAATATATTGTCGATGCATCGAATGTGGAAGGGAAGGGAGTTCCATAACTTGGCCCCCAGTAGTTTGAAGGAACGCCCTCCGATGCGGCAGAACTTTATGTGGGGTACCATGGCTAGGTGTTGCCCCTTGGACCGGAGATTCCGTTTGGGAATATAGGGGGTCAACAGTGAACGGAGGAGCTCTGGACCTTCGTTCTTCAGGATTTTAAAGGCGAATATGAGGGCCTTGAATTGGATGCGGGCTTCGATGGGTAGCCAATGAAGTCTGTGAATGGTCGCTCTCGCTGAGCACCTTCTAGGAAGACCTACTATAGCCCTTGCAGCCGAATTCTGGATCCGTTGGAATCTCTTTATTTCAGCTTTGTTTGCTCCTAACAGCAGGACACTTGCGTAGTCCAGCCTGGACAAGATGGTAGATTGTACGATAAGTTGTCGCGTTTTGGAGTCAAAGTAGCCTAAGATGGGGTTAAGACTTCTCAGTAAACCAATGCAAGTTGCGGCAACTTTTTTGGTGTGCGACTGGAAGCTAAGAGTAGAGTCCAGCCACACTCCTAGATTTTTTGCTAGAGTTTTCGGGAGGGGTGCTGGGCCCAATGATTGGGGCCACCAGAGGTCATTCCAGTTGTCACTGTTTTTCCCCATTATCAGCACCTCGGTTTTGCCACCGTTAAGTTGGAGGCAGTTTGCTGTCATCCATTTTGCGACGGCAGTCAGTCCATCCCTGAAACTAGTGGCCTCGGGAGATGGGGCCTCATTGAGGCTGATGACCAACTGAGTGTCGTCGGCGTACGACACCATTGTGAGGCCCCATGTCTTGGCAACCTCCGCCAAAGGTTGCATATATAGGTTAAACAAGGAGGGGCTGAGGGCAGATCCCTGTGGGACTCCTTGTCCTATGTCTTGGGGTTGGGAGATAAACGGAGGGGCAGATACCCTGAATGATCTGTTGGTTAGAAATGATCGGAACCATTGAAGCGCCGAATCTACGATCCCGATGTTTTCAAGGCGTTTTAGTAGGATGGCATGGGAGACCGTATCAAAGGCCGCGCTGAGATCGAGCAGTATCAGCGCGGCGCTTTTACCGGTGTCCATCATTTCCCGTAAATTTTCCGTAGAGGTGAGGAGTGCGGATTCCGTGCTATGGCCCGGAACTTAAGAATTTGGCAGAAGCCAATTGATCTATAAGTTCATCTGCTCTTGGAATTGGGTGGGCATCAGTCTTAGTGACTGCATTGAGGCCTCTGTAGTCTACGCAAAACCTCATCTCTCTCTTACCACCCTGGGTGTGAGGCTTTGGCACTAGAACTACTGGGCTAGCCCAAGGGCTATCTGAGGGCTCAATGACTCCCAGCTCCAACATTTTCTGCACTTCAGTTTTGATGCAGTCTCTAACATGATCAGGCTGTCTGTAGATTTTACTCTTGACAGGCAGACTGTCTCCAGTGTCAACATCATGGGTACACCAATCAGTTTGGCTGGGTGTCAGAGAGAACATATGTCTGTAGGATTGCAGGACTTGCCTGCAATCCTGTTGCTGATGTTCAGTGAGGCTGCCACAAAAGACAACACCATCAACTGATCCATCATCAGGATTCTGAGTGAGCAGGTCTGGGAGAGGGTCACTCTCTTCCTCCTGTCCCTCATCTGTGGCCATGAGCAAGCTCATGTCCTTCCTGTCAACATATGCCTTGAGCCTGTTAACATGGAGCACTCTGAGAGGGCTCCTGGGAGTTCCAAGGTCCACCAAGTAGGTAACCTCTCCCTTTTGCTCAATGATGGTGTGGGGCCCAGACCATTTGTCTTTCAGAGCTGCTGGGGCCACTGGCTCCAGCACCCACACCTTCTGTCCTGGTTGGTACACAGTCAGAACAGCCTTTTGGTCATGCCAAGCTTTTTGAAGTTCTTGGCTGGCCTCAAGGTTTTTAGATGCCTTTTCCATGTACTCAGCCATCCTGGAGCGGAGACCAAGTACATAGTCCACTATGTTGGTTGCAGGCTTTTTGAGAGGTCTCTCCCATCCTTCCTTCACCAAACACAGGGGTCCTCTTACAGGATGTCCATACAGAAGCTCAAAAGGGCTGTAGCCAACCCCCTTCTGTGGGACCTCTCTGTAAGCAAACAAGAGGCAGGGGATCAGGACATCCCATATTCTCCTAAGAGTTTCAGGTAGTCCATGAATCATCCCTTTCAGGGTCCTGTTGAATCTCTCAACAAGCCCATTGCATTGTGGGTGGTAGGGTGTGGTGAACTTGTAGTTCACACCACACTCCTTCCACATTGCAGTCAGATATCCTGACATGAAGTTTGTACCTCTGTCAGAAACGACCTCCTTAGGGAAACCCACTCTGGAGAACACTCCAACTAGGGCTCTTGCCACTACAGGTGCTGTAGTGGTCCTAAGGGGAATAGCCTCAGGATACCTGGTGGCATGATCCACCACCACCAGTATAAACTTGTGCCCTGATGCTGTCTGGGGTTCCATTGGACCAACAATGTCAATCACCACTCTTTCAAAGGGAACCCCCACCACAGGTAGTGGTATGAGGGGGGCCTTTGTTGTGCCACCTGACTTACCACTGGCTTGGCAAGTGACACAGGAGCAACAAAACTCCTTGGTATTCTCATTCATATGGGGCCAGTGAAAGTGTGAGACAAGCCTGTCCCAAGTCTTTGTCTGACCTAAGTGACCTGCAAGGGGAATCTCATGGGCCAAGGTGAGAAGGAAACCTCTCAGAGACAAGGGGATGACCAGCCTCCTGGTTGCACCAGGCTTGGGGTCTCTTGACTCAGAGTACAGGAGTCCATCTTCCCAGTATACCCTGTGGGCACCTGTGGCATTCCCTGCAGCCTCAGCAGCAGCCTGCTGTCTGAGGGGTTCAAGGGAAGGGCAGCTCAACTGTTCCTTCCCCAGGTCTGCTCTGGAGGGTCCCCCTGAGCCCAGAAACTCAACTTGATCAAGTTCAAGCTCTTTAGGCTCAGTTTCCCTCAGCTCTTCCAGATCAGCCTCCTCAGAGACTTGCTCCTCAACCTGGGGCAAGGGGGAAGGCAAAGCCTTACCCTTACTGCTCTTCTTCTTGGAAGGTGTCTGGTCCATAATTTCAGGATCCAGCACCTGTTCAGTGGGGCATCTTCTGGCCTGTGACCTAGTCACAGCAAGCACATGTGCTGGCAAGCCTAACATCTCCATGTGAGTCCTCTGCTCCACTTCTGACCATTGTGATGACTCCAAATCATTGCCCAACAAACAATCAACTGGGAGGTCTGAACTGACTACAACTTTCTTTTGTCCCTTCACTCCACCCCAGGAGAAAGCCACAATTGCCACACTATGACTAGTAGTGACATTGCTGGCATTGGTCACCAGGAAATCAGTACCTGGCATGATCTGTCCAGGGTCCACAAAGTTAGGTGTCACCATGGTGACACTGGCACAAGTGTCCCTATAGGCTTGAGCCATTTTGCCATTTATCAAAGGTGTCTGCCTGTATTTGCCCAAAGTATTGGGACTTATTTCAGGGGACATATCCATATCCCCTGTACAGACAAGGACAGCCTGAGTGAGTGTGCCAACTAAGTTGTCAGACCCCTCAGTACCCAAGGTTAACCCAACTAATGCCTTGGGAGGTACACTACCACTACTGACTGTACTAGGGGGTGCAGTTGCTTTAGGGGCTGTAGTGGCAGGAGTTTGTCCTCCTCTTTTGGTGCACTCACTAAACCAGTGAGATTTACTTTTACAGTACTGGCACCACCTTTTTGACTGGCCTTCTTGAGTCTTCTTCTTCTGGGAAGCCTGACCCCCACCCTCTTTGGTTTGTTGGGGACCTGGTGAAGACTTCTGGTCATTTTGCTCATTCTTAACATTACCCTTCTGGTCTGCTTTCTTCTGACCACCCTGGTTCTGGTTCTGGTTCTGCTTGATCCTTGTCCTGACCCATTTGTCTGCCTTCTTTCCCAATTCTTAGGGAGAGGTCAGATCAGAATCAACAAGGTGCTGGTGCAACAACTGGTTCTGACAATTGTTTAAAATGTGTTCTCTCATCATTAGATTATACAATCCTGTGTAATCTGTAACCTTGCTACCCAGCAACCAGCCCTCCAAAGCCTTAGTGGCACAATCCACAAAGTCAGACCAGTCCTGAGACTGAGTTTTCTGGGTGTCTCTGAACAGCAACCTGTACTGCTCAGTGGTTAAACCAAACCCATCAACCAGTGTATTCTTCAGGACCTGGTAATTGTTAGCATCCTCTACTCTTGTAGTGAGGAGCTTATCTCTACCTTTACCATCAAAGGAGAGCCACAGTATAGCTGCCCACTGACTCTGGGGAATGCACTGCACAGTGCAGGCCCTCTCCAGAGCAGCCATCCATTTCTGGATATCATCCCCTTGCTTAAAGGGGGGCACTATCTTAGTCAGGTGTTTAGTATCTAAACCCTTCTCTCTATCTCTTGGGAGATTGCTGCCACCAGTGGGAGCTAACCCACTCATCTGCTGCTCTCTTGCCAGGGCAAGCTTCTCTTTGGCCAGGGCAATTTCTTCCCTTTCAATCCTCAGTTCAGCTTGTCTCATCCTAGCTTCATGCTCCCTTCTCTGAGGGGAAGTAAATCTCCTCTGTGGAGGATTCCTTCTCCCCTGAGAAGAGGCATTAGAGTGCAGAGATCTATTGGAGTCCCTAGAAAGAGATCTATCTCTCCTAACTCCAAGGTTAGGCCCACTTCGGGTTAGTACTGGGGGTCCCCCAGATCCTAGCCCAAGTAAGTCTAAGTTGGCCCTGGTTAGCCTTCTGACTACCTCAAGACCTTTGTCTACCTCATCCCCAGAGAGTTCCTCTTGATCCTCCTCCTCAACTGCAGTAGCAATGTTGGGGAGATCTGGATCCCCAGAGGTTCCCTCTAAGGCTGGCATGTTCTCATGTAACTGAGAAAGCTTTCTGGCATCATATGTCTCTAAGAGACCTATCAGAAAGGGAATGGTGGGGTTAGACCCCTGCTTCAGTTTTCTGGAGACACAGATCTGTCTCATCTCCTGGAAACTGAGAGCTGCATATCTTGAAGTGACCTGTGGAGGGTCAACACTGACCAGGGGAGTCTCAGTAGAATCTCCCTGGGTAGACATGCTTTTCTAGTGAGGTGTAAGTGGTGCACTTACCTACACTATATGTTTGCCTACTGATCCCTTGCTAGAGTTGTAGTTTAGGGTGTGCTAGGCCCTAGGAGCTACAACAGCTGGTTCAGTAGAACTCAGAGTATTCTAAGCTAAGTTATATGTACCTTTAGTACTTATGTGATCTTTCACAAGATATTCTTAGGGCATGTGTGGTAAAACAACAGCAAGCTCAAATCCCACCGCTGCCACCAATGTGAGAAGTTGGCCTGATGTGCAGTGTTCACTATTCTAGTGATCACTATATATCAGTCCAAACAACCCTTATTGATGATTGGTTGTAAGTCAACCTTATAGACCAGCTATCCTAGTAGCATGGATACGAGCAGTCTAAGGCTAAGACTCTAGAGGGCGTGTTAAGCCAGCTGTTTTACCATCACATTACCCCTTGAACACCCAGTGAAAGGACACCACACAAGTGTTATGAAAATAAACAATGTATTTATTAGAATCACAACAACCCTGTACTCTTTATGGGGACAGGGTGCTAAGCACACAACAAAACTCTTATGAAAATACTTAAGTTAGCACGTTATACACAAATGCCCGAGGGGCACGAAAAACCATATACTTTAAAAGTGGAATGCGAAATTACTAGCAGGTAAGTACAGTACTAATAGGCTTTGGAATCGCTAGGACTTGACTAGGGAATCGTTAGATTACTTCTAGGAGACCTAGGGGACTCGGGTGCAGAGTGTGCACTCTCACGCGGGATGCGGGACAAAGTCTATGGAAGCTAGTAAAGGCAAAGTTAGTGTTCACGGGCGAACCCGACCTGGTAGGGAGAAAACGACAGTGGATCCTGACCCTTGGATAGTGAGGCTATGCTGGGACACCGAAGTGCCGAAGTTACCTAGCCCAGGGGCTGCAGCTGCATAGGTCTGAAAAGACGTCGGGAATCTCGTTGCCGGACCAGGAGCCTGGAAGAAGGAAGTTGCTGGCAGGCGACCAGTGAAGAAAAGTTCGATGGATCCAAGCCTGGATCAAGGAAGAAGGAAACCTGAAAGCAGAGGGGACCAAGTTCTTGAATCACTAGCCAGTGATTAAGTGGGCACCAGGATGGCACCGGGCGAAGTCACCGCAGTCAGGTGAGTGGGCGCTGCTGGGCTCTGCAGTCTCTCGGACCAGGAGGCGTTGTCGGCGACCAGGATGGAGGTGCGAGCTGTCCCACGAAGGTTCTTGCTGTCGACGTCGCTGGACCCAGGATTGGGCAACAAGTCTTGGCAAATGCAAGGCCCACGCGGTGGACCTAAAATGGCGTCTTAGCCGGACCAGGAGGGTCCAGGGTGCTTCTCCGATGGAGGGAAGCAAGGGCCAGTCTGGAGCAACCAGACCAGCAGCAGTGTTGTCGTCGGGCGTCGTTCGGAAGGCCACAAGCCAGCGGGCTAGTAGCCAAACAACGCGGTGAGCAGCAAAAAGCAGAAGGGCCCCACGCCGATCGTGGAGATGCTGGGGGGCTGCTCTTCGGTGCTGGAGCTGCTCAGGCTGGGGGCTTCTCGGACCCCAAAGCACTCACCAGGAAATTACTCGGTGGGCTTGCTGTGCAGAAGTCGTGCAGTCTTGGCGATGGCCGGTCCCTCGAGGTCTCGTCGCACCCACGGTTCTCAGCTGTGCTGTAATGGTGGGTAGAGGTCAGAGGTGCCAGGGAAGCCGGGTCTCATCGAGCTGGGCAGTCGGATTCCGGAGGAAGGACGTGCAGCAGACCGCAGTGTTCTTAGATGGTGCCTGCGGATGCAGGGTGACTACTCCTTAGCCACAAGGGAGAATCTTGAGGAAGAAATCGTGAAGTCCTTTCGTGGAAAGTGGTATTTTGATTCCAAAGATGATCTGATTTGGAAGGGGGCCAGTCTCTACCTTTATCTTGGAAAAGGGGGCTGGTACGCGACTAAGTCCTGCCCTAGGGGTGGGACCAGGAGGGGGGTGGTCACACCCACTTCCTTGGCGGGCTTTTCCCCAGCACAGGGTCTGGAGTGTCCCTGGAACTGGTTTAAGCCAGCCTATGCACAGTGAGCACCGGGGTGCCACGTGCAGTCACCTTCCTCTGAAGCCCTGCCTACCTACAATACACAAAACCCTGTCTGGGACGGTGCTGGCACCGCCCCTGGCAGGAAACCCTTTGTCCTTATCTCCTGCTCTGGGAGGACTCCCAGCAGCAGGAGGGCAGACTTGTGTCTCGGTGGCAGCATCCATTTTGTGGATGCTAAGGCTCTGTCTGACTTTTAACCGGGTTATAGGTTACATGCATGTCGTGTCCCTCTAGAAGGGTGGAATGCTAACCCCGTCGCCAGAATTGGCGAGGGGTTAGTATTCCAATTCGTATGACACCTTACTCGACATGTTTTGATAAAGCGATACCAGAGTTGGCATATAACCGCGAGGATTATAATGCACTTAAGAGTATATGGTATGCGATATCATGGAAACGGCTAAGGGATGGATCCCGAAAGCCGCAGACAGGCTCAGCTCATGCCAGAGCACCATCTCACACGATTCCAAGCACTCTGCCTTCAGGATTGTTAAGGCCTGCCATAGGAGTGACTGATAGGAGGTCTGTGTGTCCATTTTAGGTTTAGATATAGGTATACTATATCTAAAGCAAAGGGTGAGTACACCACCTTGCCCCAGCTGTCGTGCAGCCAGTTGTGTCAGTTTAGTTAGTCAGCCCAGGGGTGGCATAATACATGCTTCAGCCCCTGGGAGACTTCTGGGTACACCTCAACCCTGGGTACAGGGACTTGGAGAGGGCCCAGTGCCAATTTAGTACCTGAGTACAATTTGGATAGAGAGAACAGCTAGGCTGTGGGTCTGATTAGCAGGCCCACAGCCAGGGAAAGTCGTAAACCAGTGCAGCAAAAAGCAAAAATCTGGGTGATCATAGGATTGCAGACCCTACTCTCCTACACCTGCCTTGACTTTCGGGGTCCTCGTGGTGACTCCTGTAGCGCCCTGGTCTGGGGCCCGGTCCCGAGGTGAGGTGGAGAAGGACGGGGCCGGATCAGCTAAGATGGCGGATGTCACCCTCTTACGCAGACCACATCCAGGCAGAGAAGCTGCTGTGCGGGAGAATTCTGGGGTCTGGCGACACGTGAAAGAGCTCACGTCCAGAGATATACTGGTTGCGCTAACAACCCTGTATACGACCCTGCTCCAGGACGCCCGGGATCTGGGAAGAAGGATGGCCGCCATTGTTGTCCCACCGTCCCACGCGGGCATGGTTCGCTCTCACGGAAGCGCCGATGTGCCCGCCTCTGCGTCAGTGGTGAGTGCTCCAGCTACGCCTATACTCGTTGGGACGCTAAAAGACCCGATTCATGAGATCGCTTTGGACGAATCTGTTGAATATGTGAGTGACTCGTTGGGGCACTTATCTACTCGGCGGCTGGGGAAACAACGTCGATTTATGGTTCGGGCTGCCCCGGCGGCGTCTCAGCGCTTACCGGATGGTGTGACTCTCTTTCCCTGGCTGGTGAGACTGTGTTCGGACTGGAGGATGTCTTTGAGGTCGATATTGACACAGACGGATTTCCGCCATGCATATTCGGCTGGGTTTTGGTGGCTGAAGTCCCATGGAGTAATAACACTGCCCGGTCCGCCCGGATCATTTGGACCCTCCACGCTGCTCTGTGTGCCGATTGATAAGTGGACTTACGTTCGTCCTCCTGATAGAAAAGGCCAGGGGTGAGACCGTCTAGGACATAGTGGAACTTATTGTTTGCTGACGGTGATTTGGGGGACACTCAGCGGGGATGTTATTGATTGTGCTATCGGTGATTACTATTTTCCATGACTATTCTGATCTTGCTTTTATGATGTTTACTGTGCGCGGTGGTGGGGGGGGGGCGGGTGGCCAGATCGATGGCCCCTCCCCGCATTTTTCTTCTTTTTCTCCTTTTTCTTCTTTTCTATATTTCGGGTCTCTTATTTAGGGTGACAGGCACGCTGCTGGGGGGGGGATAGGCCGTAGCCTTCTGCAGGGGTGCAGGGTGGGGGGAGGGGGATGGGGTTTGTTAATTTGTCCTCTCTTTGTGTCTATGGCCCTTTGTCTTTCTTCCTTTTTGGTGTCGTCGTTCTTCATGTTTTCTACAGTATGTTTTGTTTTGAGGGGTGGGGTGCAGCTTTGCTACGAAATCTTTTTGTTTTTACATCTATCCTGACTCGTATACCTTGCCCCCAATACTTCAACCGTGTTTTCATTATTTGCGAATTTCCTGCTTCATGCTTGCTATTGTAGAACCATGTATGACCATATGGCATTGATCCTGAGTTTTTCCTTCTCTATTGTAAAATGAACCTTCTCAATTCCTGATTCTTACACGATACGCTTGATTACAAGTTATATCCTGGACACTTATTAGACCCCGATTTTCGGGCTGCTGTATTTTTCTACATTGCTTTGCTGTACTTATGACTTGACTAGCGGCCGGCCGGGGCGGTTGTAGGCCCATACTTGTACTTCTTTGAAGTGACAATAAAGGTTCTCAAAAAAAAAAAATATGTGCGAGATTTCTTTGGGCTCCGGGAAAATCCCATCGGGCAATGAGATTAATGACACTGCCGGTTGAGAGAGGTGGTCGGGCTATCCCCGATTTCATGCTATACTTTTATGTATGTTTTTTACAAAGGTTGCGACTGTTACTAACTGGGGAATCGGTAGAGGATATGGCAGAGGCACCATCCATATTTTATTTATTGGTAGGGATTCACGCTAGACGTAGCTTATTTAAAGAGCTTGAAGGTAATTATTATAAGAGAACACGATATAAGGTTCTGGAATCCGCCTATGCAGTCTGGAGGAAGGTCTCCAGAATGATACATTTAGGGAAACTGATACATTACACACCGCTCGATGCAGAGAAAATACTACCCTCTATCTTTTGGGACCGGGTTGCTAAAGAATGGATGCAAAGGGGGGTAACGCAAATTGGGGATTTGTTTGAATCAGATGGGTCAATTGCAACTTATGAGAGCTTAACATCAAAATATCAATTAACTAAATCATCCTTCTTTAAATACCTTCAAGTAAGGGATTTTGTAATTCGAAGGCATATTCTACCTGATACTGTTCCTATAGTAGAGGCTATTCGTACACGGAAAAAAATTGGGCTTCAGTATAATATATTGATGGATCATAGACCTGATGACTTACACAAGTTCAACGTGTATTGGCAGCATCAGCTGGGGGATGCTGGTCTAAGTATAGAAGATGCAATTGTGATGTCCAGGGAAGCTTTCTTATCGGCTAATTTGAAGGCTCAGTTTTTTAAGACTGTGTTTAGATTATATTACACTCCAGAGCGGATGAAGAAGTGGGGCTCACAATATGATGGGAAATGCTCCCGATGTAAAAATGATGATGCTGATAGTATTCATATATTTTTCAGCTGTACTAAATTGCATCAATTGTTGGTTCATATTGAAAATTTTCTCACTATGATTACACAGACTACTGTGAAGATTTCTCCAGCACTTATGTTACTCGGAATAGGGGATAATGTAAGAAGGGAACTGCTTTATATAAATATAGGTATTTGATATTTGTGGCTATGACTGCCGCACAGCTCTGTATTGCCTCAGATTGGTTACAAGAGGAACCTCCCACATTTGAATTTTGGAGAGCTAAATTATATAATCTTTACGAATTGGAGTGGAGTTTGTATCCCTTAAAAGGGGCAAAGAAACGGAGACTTGGTATGTTAATTTGGGGGTGCAATTCATGAACATTTAGCGATGTGAAATGTTGATTGGTTAATTGGTTGTATAAATGCTCTCAAATTGAATTTTATGATTTGTTACATATATGTTTTGTATGTGCTGATGACTTGTCCCCTCGGGAGAACAATAAAAAAAAATTAAAAAAATTAAAATTAAAGTATTAAACAATAAGTTCAAAGGACCTGAATGGACCTATGTGATTCTTGAAGAGTTTGAGAATCTAGACATAAATGAAGAAGAAGCAAACGTAGAACAGATTGACGAAGGGGAAGTGAGACCTCCTTGAAGTACTTAAAAGATTCTGATTCTAAATTAAAAGAAAGAAGAGAACTCTTCTTAAATCAAAATGGCTGAGACCAGAGTTACAGAAAGACCAAAAAGAAATTGCATAAAAAGATGTTGTAGAGTTTGTATATGTAGTTTGTTATTAGTGATATTAGTTTGGTTATTTTTAACAATAGCAGTCCCTTATCTGTTGATAACAGATAAAAAGAATGGGTTGTGTGACAGTACAACGCGGGCTATTACCACGCGGGCCATTACAATGCCGAGTCCGACGCCGATGGGGCCTGTGGACCCCGGGGAGCCGGTCTACATTGTTGATTCCGAATATGGTGAAGATGTAGATTACGGAGAGGGTTGGGAGGGGTCTGAGGACCCTCTGTCACGCGAGTGTCAGTACAATGTGGACTGGACAGGTGATTTGGGTGACGCCAGTGGTCTGGACGACTCTCCTAACCCTGGCTTTGTCTCGCCTCCTACCGTGGCTTCGGAGGAGGGGGCTTCTTATTCAGTGGTGTTGATGAGGGCGGCCAAGGCCTTACACCTTGAGCTCCCCGTCGCGGCCGTGAGGCCTAACATCCTCACTGAGGTCTTCAAACCGCAGTCATGCCCACAGGAGCCACTGCTGCCGTTCAACGAAGCCTTGTCTGACGTTCTTTTGGGCACGTGGTCCAGGCACGCTTCAGGTTCGCCTGTTGATAGGAACGTGGCCAGACGACACCGTCCGTGTCCGGATGACCCCAAGTTCCTGTCCACCCATCCCACCCCTGAGAGTCTGGTTATCCAGGCCTCGACTTCCCAGACCGCATTCCCGTCGGCCCCGCCCGACCGGGAATCCAAGAGGTACGACCAGTATGAAAAAAGGTCTTCTCGTCCCTGAGTTTGGGACTGCGGTCTTGCAACACCGCATGCCTCTTGGGCCGCTACTCCCACTCTCTGTGGGATACGGTCGCGGACCTGCTGCCAGAATGCCCGCAGGAGGTACGGGCAAAGCTCGGCAAGGCTATGATTGAAGGCCGAGACGCAGCAAAATACTCCATCAGGTGTGGTCTTGATATGACCGACTCGCTGGGAAGAGTGATGTCCACGACGGTGGCGATTCGTCGCCACGCCTGGCTGAGGTCCGCCAACTTTTCGGCAGATGTCCAGAATGCCTTGATGGACATGCCGTTCGATGGCAGTCGCCTGTTTGGCGACAAAGCGGACCACGCGCTGGAGCGCTTCAAGGACTCCAGGGTCACGGCCAAGTCCTTGGGTCTCTCGACCCAGCGCCAGCAAACGGGTTCGTTTCGCTCCTTTCGTGGCCAAGGAAGGGGCGGTACCACACGTGCTGCCAGCCACGCGCCGCAACACATTTCTCAACACGGTGGCGGCCGTGGAGTCCGCCGTGGAGGCGGTCGGGGACAACGGCGAGGTCAGACCACACCTGCCCTGCAGCATCGGCCTCCAAATCCTCCTAGTCCGTGCTTTCAGGCCCATGTGTCGCCAGTGGGTGGCAGGGTTCGCCATCACCACTCCCGCTGGCGCGCAATCACATCGGACAGGTGGGTGCTGCAGCTCGTCCTAAGGGGCTACTCCCTCCCCTTCGAGACCACTCCTCCAGCCATGCCACCGCAGAACCACCGTGTGTCGGGGGACCACTTGACACTTCTGCAGGAGGAAGTTACGGCCCTCTTGGCCAAGGGGGCCATCGAGCGCGTTCCTGGGCCAGAAGTAGGGTGTGGTTGCTATTCCCACTACTTTCTGGTACCCAAGAAGGACAAAGGGGGCCTACGTCCTATCTTGGATCTACGGAACGTCAACGGCTTCCTCCGGAAGGAGAAGTTCAAGATGTTGACTTTGGCTCAGGTCTTGGCTGCTCTAGACCCGCAAGACTGGATGGTAGCGTTGGACTTGCAGGATGCGTATTTTCACATCCCCGTCCTGCCGGCCCACCGGCGTTACCTGCGGTTCACGGTAGGCCACGAGCACTTTCAGTTTATCGTGCTCCCATTCGGCCTTACCAGCGCCCCACGGGTGTTCACAAAGGTGATGGCGGTGGTCGCAGCCCATCTGCGCCAGTTGGGGGTTTCAGTCTTCCCCTACCTGGACGACTGGTTGTTGAAGGCGGGCTCGCCCCAGACAGTCGTCCACCACCTTCAGATGACGGCAGACCTCCTGCACGAGCTGGGGTTTTCCATCAATGTGCCGAAATCACACCTGTGTCCCTCTCAAAAGCTCCTTTTCATCGGAGCGGTTCTCGACTCGGCGCAGTTTCGGGTTTATCCTCCGGAACGGCGGGTCCGGGATATACAGGCTTTGATTCCTATCTTTCAGCCGTTATCCCGGGTTTCGGTCAGGTTGACGCTGCGGCTGCTGGGGCTGATGGCTTCCTGCATCCTTCTGGTGCATCACGCCCGGTGGCCGATGCGGGCTCTGCAGTGGGACCTGAAGTTTCAGTGGGCCCAGCATCAGGGCAACTTGTCCGACCATGTCTTGATCTCGGAGGGCACTGCGAGACAACTGCAGTGGTGGCTTACGGACCGCGATTGGGTCAGAGGCAGATCCCTCTCCCTTCCCCATCCGGAGCACGTGGTTGTGACGGACGCGTCCCTCCAGGGCTGGGGAGGCCATTTGGGAGAGGCGGAGATCAGAGGCATCTGGTCTCCGGCGGAGTCCCGGCTCCATATAAACCTGTTGGAGCTGCGGGCGATCCGTCTAGCACTGAAGGCATTCCTCCCCTTTGTCAACGGGAGTGTAGTTCAGGTGTTCACGGACAACACCACCGCCATGTGGTACTGCAACAAGCAGGGCGGAGTGGGGTCGTGGACCCTTTGCCAGGAGGCTCTGCGTCTCTGGCAATGGCTGGAACGTCAGAGCGTGACTCTGACGGTTCAACACCTGGCAGGTTCTCTGAACGCCAGGGCGGACGAACTCAGCCGTGGGTGCTCGGTGGATCACAAATGGCATCTGAACTCGGACGTGGCGAAAGGCCTCTTTCTGCAATGGGGAGAGCCTTGGTTAGATCTATTCGCCACAGAAGAGAACGCGCAATGTCATCAGTTCTGCGCGTTGGAGTTTCCAAGACGGCACTCGCACGGCGACGCCTTTCGGCGCGAGTGGAGTTGCGGTCTATTGTACGCCTTTCCGCCTATACCACTTCTGCCCAGAGTGCTGAAGAAGATCAGGCGCGACCGGGCCCAAGTTATCCTTGTGGCTTCGGACTGGGCTCAAAGGTACTGGTATCCCAAGCTACTCAGCATGTCAGTCGGTCCCTCGATCCGCCTGCCCCTTCGGGAGGACCTTCTGTCGCAGCAGCAGGGGACGGTCCTCCACCCGAACCTGTCCAGTCTCCACCTCCATGCGTGGAGATTGAGCGGCGACAGTTGAGGCCATTTGACTTGCCTCCTGAAGTTTGTGATGTGATTCTGGCAGCCAGGCGTCCCTCCACAAAGTCGGTATACGCCTGCCGGTGGAACAGATTTGTGGCATGGTGCACAGCAAAGGCTGTGGACCCTCTTTCTGCCCCTCTCTCCGAGGTTCTCCTCTTTCTTCTCTCTCTTGCCCAGCAGGGCTCTGCTCTGGGCACTGTCAAGGGCTACCTTTCTGCCCTTTCGGCCTTTCTAAGGCTGCCTGATCAACCCTCTTTGTTCAAGTCCCCTATTGTAACGAGATTCTTGAAGGGCATCACGCACATGTATCCGCCTGTTCCGTTTGTGATGCCTCAGTGGGACTTGAACCTGGTTCTGACCTTCTTGATGTGCGCTCCCTTTGAGCCACTTCATTCATGTCCTCTCCGTCTCCTGACTTTAAAGACGGCCTTCCTGGTTGCCATCACCTCTGCCAGGAGAGTGAGTGAGCTCCAGGCTCTTTCTGTCAAACCTCCTTTCATGTCCATTCATCCAGACAAGGTGGTTCTGAGAACTAGACCTTCTTTCCTGCCCAAAGTAGTCTCTGCTTTTCACATCGGGCAGTCCATCACCTTACCCTCCTTCTTCCCGCCTCCGCATCCTTCAAAGGATGAAGAGCGGCTCCATGGTCTGGACCCAAAACGTGCGCTTTCGTTTTATATGGATCGCACTCGCCAGTTCCGGGTGGATGACCAACTGTTTGTTGGCTACGTGGGTGCGAAGAAGGGACGGGCGGTGCATAAACGGACCATCTCTCGTTGGGTCGTCCTGTGCATCAAAGCGTGCTACTCTTTGGCTCGGAAGGAGCCTTCTGTTGGGCTGAGGGCCCATTCCACTCGGGCCACGGCGGCTACTACTGCCCTGGGCCGGGGAGTCCCCTTGCAGGACATTTGTGAGGCGGCTACGTGGGCCTCGCTGCACACGTTTGCAAGGCACTACTGCCTGGACAGTCAAGTCCGGAGGGATGGCTTCTTTGGCCGTTCTGTCCTCCAGGACTTTCTGGTGTAAGCTGTATTGGTTCGCAGACCCACCACCGGGGTTGGTATTGCTGGGGTATCTATTCTAAGGTAAGGAATCTAATACTAACCTGTTTCTTTCAGATGAACAAGTTACTTACCTTCGGTAACGATATATCTCTTTTTATAGCCCATGTATAAAAAATAGAAATTCGGCACAAAAATACAGTTTTCTTTATATTTCCTTTTTATTTTGAGTAAGAAGGAAATTTTTTTTTTTTTTTTGAATGTTAGTACAAAATTAAAAACACTACATTACAAAGACACTTAAATGCATATACATTAACATCATTTCATATTAAAATCAATCCTTTCCTTGAAAGGGGTGTACTCATAAAAACAAATAATCACACAGGAAGAGACAAATCTTAAGGAGAAAACAAAAATAGACACTATTCTTTGTCATATGGGTACATATCAGGGAATCTACAATTTAAGAGCCACTCCAGGCCACACTCAAGATCTGTTATCTCTGGGGTGAGCTCAATCCCTTGATTATGTCAAACTAAGCATCGACGCGTTTCGATGGTTTGTTTGGAATTAACCGTCTTTTTCAAGACAAGATGGATAGGTTTCTCCTATTTCAGGCACTGGGTGGTTGCCGTTTTCAAAGAGATCCTGTGAATAAATATACTTGGATCAGTATCGTGTTTAAAATGCATCTGTCCCATCTGATACATTCGCATAAATGTGTTCTTACTAAAACACAGTTCATTATACCTATAATTTTGTACAGGCTATTCACAGTTTCATGGAATTTATTGAAAAAAGACGTTTAAAAACACTTTCTAAAGTTTCTCAAACATATTAAACTAATCCACGTAACTGTTACTTGTTAAACATGTCTTCTCATCATTATATTTCATACTTGCATGGACTCAGAGAATGTGAATATTTCTTATATATGGGCTCTTGGCATTATTATTCAGCACTCTTTATCCAGCCCGCCTGGGAGTTTTACAACCGCCCCCTATAGGGTTATCCCTTAGGAATAGTGGTTTACAGGAGTAGGATTATAGCTGCGATGTTTACCTTATAGCATCTTCATTAGTTTATGTTCCTTTATCCTAGTTACATCCTTATGATTTGTGATGTCGTAATTGCTCACACGGGACTGTGGAAAGATATTCTTTTTATCAGTATGCACTATATTATAGATTGTGTTATACATAGCTGACTTTATTTTGCTGTTACCTTTTATTAGTATTAATCCATCTGATTACTGACAGTCTCCTCTTTTTCGCCACTTAGAGGGAGGTAGTTAAAATCATATGAAAAGCGATGCCGTTTTCTGACTCTATATAGAAAATATAATATAGTCACATTATTTAGTATACTAGACTAACTGCTATTGTAATGGTTTTTCAGAACTCAAACTGAGACTTAAATTCCGAACATACCTTTTCAGAGTCTTGTTTATATCCCACAGACGAGTCCCCTTAATTTGCAACACAAGTCCACTTAGTTTTTAATTCTTTTGGTTCTCTGATATAGGTTTCTGTGAGCTGTACCTATTCTTTTTACACTGAAAATAAAGGAAAATACCCATAGATATTGATAAGTACTTGGGCAATTTTTTAAAAGCGTTCTAATTAGTTGTGTTATCCGATGTATCACTTACAGAAAAAGGGATCGGTGGAGTCTTCCCTGCTCGGTATTCTGCCGTGGTAGATAGCCTTAAAGGTCCCTCGTCAGTCTCGGATAGCTCTAATTGAAAAAACACCGGCATTATTTTATATACCCCTCTGCTATTGGACCCTCGTATCCTTAGCTATTCGCTTCTATCTTGACTGTTGGGGCATGGTTTCCCTTACCTGTGTTACAGACGGGCGCAAGGTCTGGAAGTTGCGACTTTGGAATTGTTTTTCCAAACTTATATCATGTAAAAAGAATCACTGGAAGCAATGAAAATGCTAATGAACTAATACGTAGAAAGAAAACTAGTTTTTCAGAGATAATAGGTGACATATTCAGTGCATTGATATTGATCCAGCGCCCCTATAGAAAATATGCCATAAACAACGCTACCCAACTCCACAATACTCACCATTAATCATAAATCATTCATAAGGCCCATAAACTAACATGACATATTTTGAGCACCTGAATCATGTGACCTAATTAATAAACCCCATTCACTAACTATATACATTTATATATACAACTGCAGTATAATATTTTCACCATGGTTTTAGAAAAACTTTGCATTTAATTAAGCCACTTAGGCGAATGAATCTGCTAATGGTAACCTAAAACTCGTAAATAACAAGGCCAGCTTGTAGTTTAAGAATCCTATGTATTAACCATTATTCAAAGAAAGTGCGATTTTATTAGAATCTTTTTTATTTAAGCATTATCTTTAGAGGATTAGCAAAAGTATTGACAGTCAGAAGTGAATCAGTTAGCATTATTGCGAGAATGAATAAACAGTTTTCTATTACCTAAACCCTAATATCCCTGTCTAAAACTCTCATCTCCTAAAGAATAAAGTTAAAGTCATTTAGGCCTAATAGTCTTACGTGGTCCAAGAGAAATCCAACAGCACGTCTCGGTCTCAGGAGAAGATGAGCAGCAAGCGCCCCCTCCCTCCCAAAAGATCAGTTTTTATACCTTTCTAACTAGCATAAAGTATCATAATCGAATATTTTTTCCAAAAACTGAAGTCTTGATTGGCCAAGCCACATCGGCCCATCATTAGATCATTGTCCTCTGACCAAGTCCGGGGTACCATCACAGCCCTTATTGTTCATAGTTTTGCCACCCTCTCGGCTTCCTCAAAAAGTTACATTTCTCGAGGAGGAACTCTCGTCCTTAATCTTGGCAGGTTCCGCCGCATCCTGTCCTTGACAAGGACAGCAAGAACACATCTCAACTCAACCAAGTCTGATATCGTTTAGACATTGACTGTTCAGCAGAAAGATGACTTTTCCATTAGCACGACTGTGCATGGCTGAATTTTTCTCTGGTCAAGTTTTCACAAACTGCAAAACCCGCCATCCATTTTTGTCAGGCCCATTCGTAAAACTAATGCATAAACAAACACAAAACATCGATTAATGTGAGAAATAAAATTCGTTCTGTTTCCCACCCACCTCTGCTAATAATTACCCATTAATCTATGTTACCTAGTAGAAGCAAATGAAGCAACAAACAGGTTCATGCAACATTTAAAACAGAAAAACAAAACATGAGCACACAGAAATAAGCACATGCCATTAATAAAAACAGCCGCATTTAGTACTGACAAAAACGATAAACAAAATGAGTTTATTTATTAAACACAAACATGCATTCGCAACATAACGCACATATATAAGCACATATATTAGTAACCCACGTATAGTGAACTGCAATTTTAAACTACGTTGGTTAATATTTTCACTGCACACATTATTAATAATGTTATCAATACTGGGAGATTAACTTTGCGAGCAGAAACAAATTTATTTCCAAATCTCGCTCCATCAACTCCCTCATCTGGTGATTTCAAAATCACCACACCACACCCAAAAATTTAGCAACATTTTATATAAATGAACATGATTTGACTTCACTGTATTAGTATTTCTAAAGACTTGTCTCAGCTGTCTGTCTGCAACTTTCATATTGAGTTTTACGAAACTCTTCTAATTCAATCTCCCTTTCCTGTTCCTTTCTTATTTTGTAAATTCTCTTCTTTTCCCTCAGATATTTCTTTCTCTTGTGTAACATACAACTAATCTTTAACAAAAGTATTACAAAAATTATTACAAACAAAGGTGTCAGAATCTTGCCAAGAACTGAACTACCAATCTCTTGAAACCAGGTTTTGATTGCCTGACATCTTTTGGATAGACGTTCTGAAAAACTCATCCTCTTCTAAGGGGACAATTTCTGAATGCATCTCTGTAATATTTTTAATGTACATCTCAATGTTTCTACTCTCATCAGGGATATATGTACAACAGTGTTGGACATGTAAAATGCCACAGATTCCTCCCTCTTTTGCTAGAAGTATGTTCAGGGCAAGACGGTTTTGCATTACCATAGATCTGATTGCAATAACCTCAGTATCCACTAATTGGAAACCACTAGCTGTGTCAGTTGACAATCTGTCAACAATTGTGGACAATTTCCTGATCCTTCCTGCATTCAGGGTTATACCCACCAAAAGTATCACCGCTTCAAAAATGTCTCCCAAAATTTCTGAGAAACTTTCTCTTTTGTACCTATTTACATGATTACTGATTTCAAATGAGCCTTCTGCATTTCTGTCAACATGAAATATTTTCGGAAAAACAAGTCTAACAAAACAGGTCCCGTACCAATGGTCTGGGAGGTTATAATAGGCTTTGTCTCCACATACAAAATAGATTCCAGGACAAATTGGGTCTCTACCACCTTTGAAACCCCAACCCCCCATAATTTGGTAAGTGTCCTCACAATTGCTAGCCCCAACAAAATAATTGTCAAAAAGCGTGTTATCTCTTCTAATGCAAAGCTTGCCACTAATTGGTTTATATATATGAATTGCAACATTATCAAAAGATTTGCCATTAAACTTCTCATCTTCTTTCTGCCAAAAATTAGATTTTGTCTGCTTAATCATCTCATTTCTTTTATAGATTGCCCTTCTTTCCTCAACAAGGTTCAAGAAAGATTTCTCCTCAGTTCTCAACTTACATTTCAAATTATTTCTAAAAGCGTACTCATACGTGAGCTCGTTAGTTACTATAAAGAATTCCCTCATTTGTTTAGCTTGCTTGTGTTTATTTAAGCTTTTCTCAATCTTCAGATTTGCAAACATTCCGTCATAATTTGAGTAATAGTACTCTAGACGACCAGTTTGATAAAATAAACTAGCTATTACACTACAGGTTATACCATAAGTAAGAGGAAGCATATTGTACGACACTCCCTCAGAAACTGAAGCAGGGAATTTCACACAAATGTAGCAGTCTTTGACTTCCATAACCTTTACATACTCAGCCAGAAGTCTTGAAAAAGTATTGCTAGAAAAATCACCAACAGACCTATCTTGATGGGTCTCTGGTCTATGTTCAATAACTTTGTTAGTTTTACCTGTTGCACTATGTTTGTCTTGTGTAACTGAAGCTTTGCTTGTCATATTGACCTTGTACATCTCCTTATCGATCCCGAAAGGAAAGATGACAGCTAAAACTAACCAGAGCAGAATTATTAAGAGCACACATATCAGAGACATCTTACGGCATCTTTTAAAGATGGAGCATCTTGAGCTGTTATTTACAAAAACATAAGGCATTTTCACTAAGCTTGTAAAGGAAAAAGAATACAAAAATTTAAAAATATCTAAAAAATTTAACACCCCCCTTTTTAAATTTTTGTATTTTTTTTTTTAGAACCCAACACCTTCTAACAGCTTTTCTTCGACCTTGCGTCACAAGTTATTTTCCAGCTAACACAATTTCTTCGTCCTTGTGTCACCTAACACAATTTCTTCAGCCTTATGCCAAAACGAAAACCCTAAATTTTAACAGAAAAATGCCTCAATTATTGTCACTATTTTCTTCAACTTCTTCCTGACTGCTACTGTTTACCTCCACTACAGGTGGAATTATTATATAAGTCCACTCAGGGGACTTATACTTTTGGTTTGGCTTAAGAGCTCTTTTTGTTTTTCTGCTAATAACCTCTATTTTCTTTCCTGCCTCGCTTTTCTTTTCAGGATCTTTTTGACTAGAGATTTCGTTAACCTGTTCTTTTGATTTCTTTATCAATTTGAATTTCAGACCTTCGTTTTCACTTGGCCAATTATCACCTTTTCTTGGTAATTTCTTTTTCGGCTCACTCACATTACATTCCGTTCTCCACGTTCTTTTTCTGAATTTTCTTATCTGTGATTCTTCATCACTGTCATCAGATTCACTATCAGATATTCTGATTCTTGACTCAGGTACTTCTTTACTCGGCCATTTCACTCCGTTAGGAACATAATCCTTGTAACTGGTACTCAGCAATTCGTCTTCTTCTTCTTCTTCAATTACCTTCAACTTCCCAGTCTCAGACTTCTTGTTCCTGCTTTCAGAGCTTCTTTCCTGCTTTTCAATACTCTCCTGGTCTTGAATCACAACTTGATCAGATTTGTTTTCTGTTTCTTTTGCTAGCAGATCTCCATCATTTTCAGAGTCAACAACTATGATATCCAAATCTTTTTCACTCAATATTTCACCCACAGTTGAATTTACCAGACGTCGACCTGCCTGTCGATCTTCAGGATCTGAATTTCTTTCAGGTTCTTCTGAATCTGAATCAGCTGTGGTGTCACTGTCTTCATCAGAGTTTTCAGGTGTAGGCACACGAATAGTATGGCTTGGATGGATCCACCTCTTCACACCCCTGCACTTTATCGCATTTGTTGTAACAAGAATGACTTGTCTCGGTTTCTGCCACCTAGGTACCAGACAATTTCTTATTCGATGAACTTTTGTTCTCACCCAGTCACCAGGTGCCAGATCATGTGCTTGTTCTTTTTCTCTTGACTGCACTTCAGTTCCCACCTGATTGGACACAGAAGCCACGACGTCAGACAGATTCCTGCAATACTCTAAAATGACGCTATCATTAATAGCCATCAATTTTCCCACTGGAATAAATGCCTGTCTCATGACTCTGCCCATAAGAATATCATGTGGGCTTAATCCTGTCTTTGTATCAGGCATACTTCTTAAAGTCATCAAAACAAGAGGAAGAGCATCTGTCCCCTTTATGCCTGTAGCCAGACACATTTTTGCAATCCTATTCTTGATTGTTCCATTTATTTGCTCAACAACTCCTGATGCCTCTGGTCTCTATGCGCAATGCAACTTCTGCTCTATGTGTAATGCCTCACAAATCAGTTTTAACAGACTGTTTTCAAAATGTCTTCCGAGATCACTCTCCACAGTCACTGGAAAACCGTACCTTGGTACAATCTCCCTCAAAAGTAATTTTGCAACAGTGATTGCATCCTTGTGACGTGTGGGAAATGCTTCCACCCATCTTGAAAACAAACAGACAAACACCAGATCATAACGCAATCTGTTATGTTGCGGCATT
Organism: Lissotriton helveticus; assembly: GCF_964261635.1. Lineage (NCBI taxonomy): Eukaryota > Metazoa > Chordata > Amphibia > Caudata > Salamandridae > Lissotriton > Lissotriton helveticus. The sequence goes on along the minus strand of NC_136067.1, from coordinate 1,150,793,694 downwards.
TCAATGAAATCCATCTGTAATCTGGTGAATGGACCACCCTCCCGTCCTATGGTTCCCATTCCCACAACTGTTTTCCTTATTGGGTTCATTTGCTGTCAAGTCAAACACCTTTGACAAAGAGATTCTGCAATTGTTCTGAACTTTGTATTAAACCAAGTCTCTCTAAAAAGCCTAATCATAGTATCTCTCCCAATGTGTCCTAGACCATGATACATCCTGGCCATGTCAGCAATCATGCAGTTTGGTAAAACTACTCTGCCATCTTTGTATGTCCAAACTCCATCCTCATCTCGCTGTCTACATTCTGCTCTCAACCATGAGTTTTTCTCTTCATCATCAGCTTCGTCCTGCAAATCTCTGACTTCCTGCCATGTTTCAACTACTGATGTTAGCATTAGTGAATTCAAAGCATGTTCGTTATTCTTTTCCCGATTAATTGCAAAATCGTTTCTTGCGCAGTACTTCGCAATTTCGTCTGCATAGGCATTCCCTTTGGTAATGAAATAATTTCCTTTTGTATGTGCTGCACATTTTACAATAGCAATTTTTTCTGGTAACTGAATGCCATCGATCAATCTTTTTATTAATTTTGCATTTCTGATAGGTGAACCTGCAGACGTTAAATAGCCTCTTTGAGACCAGAGCTGTCCATAATCATGCACAACTCCATACCCATACTGGCTATCAGTTATTATGGTAATTCTCAAATGTATTGCTCTCTCACATGCACGAATTAAAGCAATCAATTCTGCTACTTGAGCTGAACGAATTCCTTCAAGACATGATGCTTCCACAACATCAGCAACTGTACAGACAGAGTAAGCTGGTCTCAAAAAGCCTTCCTCTGTTCTCAAACAAGAACCATCAACAAAGTAAACATAGTCTGATTCAGGCAGAGAAACATCTTTAATGTCCTGCCTTGGCTTGGTACAATATTCCAAAACATCCAAGCACTCATGATCAACATCATTTTCATTTCTGATTTCTGTAACAGTACCATCAGGCAATAATGTGGAAGGATTTAGGTTCACACATCTTGCTATCGAGACATTATCTGATCCCAGAATAATTTTCTGTTACTTGTCAAGTGCTGCGTTTAATTCTAGTGAGAAGAATTTCAACTGAATGGGGAACATAGACTTTTACAGGAAACCCCATTATAATTCCTTCACTCTGCTCAAGACTCACACTAGTTGCAGCTACTGCTTTTAAGCAGCCTGGTAATGCCTTCGCAACTGGATCAAGCACTGCTGAAAAGTATGCAATCTTTTTTCTTAATTTTCCATGTCTCTGTATTAACACAGACAATGCACACCCTTCTCTCTCACTGCAGTACAACTCAAAATCCTTTTCGTAATCTGGCATGCCCAAGGCTGGAGCTTCGCACAAACTTCTTTTTAATTTTTCAAAAGCTTCCATCTCAGATTCTGTAAGAACAATTGGGTCTTTTACATCTGACTTTGTTAGTCTCTGTAGTGGTTTCGCAATTACCGAAAACCCACTAATCCATTGACGACAATAGCCAACCATTCCTAAAAACATTCTGACCTGTCTCTGAGTTTTTGGAGGTTGCATTCCCTGTATCATTTTAATCCTTTCAATTGTCACTTGCCTGATTCCCTTTGCAATTCTGTGACCAAGATATTTTACTTCTTGTTTACAAAACTGTAATTTTGCGGGTGACACTTTATGTCCCTCATCTGCCAAATGATTCAAGAGAGTAATTGTATCTGTAACACAGTTATCCCTTGTTTTTGCTGCAACAAGTAAATCGTCAATGTACTGGACCAAAGTTGACCTTCCAGGTAAATCTAGATTCTCCAATGATTTCTTCAATAATTCATTAAAGATAGAAGGACTCTCTGTATACCCCTGAGGAATACGACACCATGCTAGTGTGCGACCTTGGAACCTGAACGCAAAGATTTCCTGGCTTTCTGGATGCAATGGAACAGTAAAGAACGCATTACAAAGATCAATGACAGTATACCATTCTGCATCATGCGGAATTTGGTAAAGAATCACTGCTGAGTTTGGAACAACTGGGCAACATGGAACAACTATCTGGTTAACTTTTCTTAGGTCTTGAACAATCCTGTACGTTCCATTTGGCGTTTTAATCCCCATGATCGGTGAATTACAAGGGCTACTCTCAATCTCTTTTAAGACACCTTGCTTTATGAATTTTTCAATCACAGGAATGACACCTTCAATTGTTTCTGCCTTCATTTTGTACTGAGGAATATTTGGAAAATCTATTCCCTGCTTCACTGTAATTTTGACTGGATCAACATGTTTCATCAGACCCATTTCACTTCCAGTTAAATCCCAAATTTCATTCTTGACTGTCTTTTTCAACTCTTCAGGCAAATTCTCTTTATCAAATACAGGAAATAATTTTGTTTTCTCAGCTTCAACCATTAACATTGACAATTTATAAAGCCCATCCTCCTCAAATGTCTGCAACTCAATACCTTCCGGTGAGCAATAAATCCTGCAGTTCATTTTACAGAGGATGTCTCTTCCTAACAGGTTCACAGGACTGCTGTCGCAAACTACAAATCTGTGTTTATCTTTAAATTTGCAAATTTCAATATCAACAGGCTCAGTTAGACTTGTTTTAATCTGCTGATTTGCTACACCAACTACTTGGATAGAATCCCCAGAGAGAGGGAGGTTATCTATTTCCACTGATCTAACAGTAGAACGGGTAGCACCAGTGTCCACAAGAAAAGTGATATCCACATCATTCACTTTGCCATTAATAAATGGACCAGACTGGTCAACCTCAAGAGTGTCTCCAATCACACACTCATCCCCCTCTCTCGGACACAGTCATAAGTAATCCTCCGAATCACTTCCTTGATTTTCTGTCTTCAAAAATTGTCCAGACAAATTTGGCACATTTGCTCTTTGTGTTCTTATTACCTGATCAGCTCCGCTGAATCCTGACTCCACATTATATCTTTGAACACCTCTACTGTTTGGAAGAGGAGGCTGTGGAATTTGACTCTGCTGATTCGCTAACTGTCGCTGTAGCTGTTGCTGAAGACTCAACTCGTTTAACTGCTGTTGTAGCTGTTGCTGCAGATTTACATCATTCTGCATCTGTGGATTTAATGATGCATTTTTGAAATTTCTGGCTGGATTTTTACACTCGCGCTTCCAGTGTCCAATTTCGCCACAATTAAAACAAGGCAATTTTTGCTTCATCTCCTCTATGTTAATATTAAATTTCAGTTTGTTATAATTTCCCTTAAATTTTCCTTGACCCTGATTCTGATTAAAATTTACATTTTTATTCTCCAAACTTGCGATCTGTTGTTCTGCTACTTTCACCTGTGCCCACATTGCTTTCTCTTTTAATCTTTTTTGTTTAGCCTCTATCTCATCACTGCAGTATTTTGCTTTTCTCAGAATATCATCAACTGAGTTTGATTGCCATCCGACAATATTATTCCTAATCATTTCACCAATTTCAGGTCTAAGTCCATAAACAAATCTGTAAATGAAGTGGCTCATGTCCTTTTCACTTAATTTCTCATAGCCACTATACTGCTTGAAAACCAGCAGCAATCTTTCATAAAATGAGTGAACTGCCTCTTTTGGCTCCTGATTTGTTCTATCTATTTTTAACCAATCTACTTCTTTTGGGGCAATTTTCCCATTTAACCAATAAATCACTTTGTCATACAGTTCCATGACATCTGACAACGGAGCACCTGTCTCTTTATCTCGAGGTGGTTCAACTTTAGGCCAACTCACAGAAATGTTACATTCTGTCCAAAGATCTGATGGGACAACAATGTCAAAGAATCCATCAAGATCAACCCACAGAACTTTTGATACTTTAATGAATCTGTCTACCTGTCTATACCATTCCACAGGCTTTTCTCTCAGCCGAGGGAAATCATTTGTGAATAACAAAATATCCTGTCTAGACCAGGGAACATGAACATAACCACCACCTGCTATTTCTCTCATTGGGTACTGATTAGACATTCTTTCTCTTCTCTCTTCCTCCTTCTTTTCGGTCCACTTCACCCTCCATTTACTCAAATCCCCCAATGTTTTTATGTACACAATCAAATCTTTTATATGCATGATTCTTCCCATTGCATTGAAACTTCCAATATCCTTTTCAGTGAAATCTAATCTATAGTGCTTTGTAAAATGTTTCTGTTTGCTCAGATCGATATCTAATTCTGCAGCCAATTCTTCTATTTGATCATATTTATTCTTTGTTTTCCATTGAATGCTCCTGCAAATGAACAACAGTTCATCATCTTGATAATGCTTCAAACTGTCAGGACCAATAGTGCCAATTATTAATTCCTCTAAATCTGCTTTAAGTTTTGCAACATCAAGTTTTGAAATAGAATCTGTTTTCTCAAAACTCATTCTGGAGATTCAGTATCTGACTCAGCACCCATTGGCGTTCTACATAATGGACCTGGATTAAAAGTTAAGTCAGGCATCATTGTTTTTTCTCGATGTATTTCAGTTAATTCTGAGTAAAATTTTTCAGCCACTTTCTGGATTTCTGCATTTAATGGAACTATCAGACCCGGTTGCTTAATTTCTCTTTGATAAAAAACAGGCTGAACAGGCCCAATTGTTACTGGAACTGTCACTGCTTCCATGCCTTTAGTTAACTGCCGTATTAATTCTTCTTTTGATCGTAAATATTCTGAAGGATCTACAACTTCCTCATTTCTATCAGCTCCCATTGAATTCCTAGGAACCTCTCTTCTCATGGGAGTTTCAGGAAAATTTCTGCTTTCATAATAACTGCTAGAATTTGTTCTTGTTTCTAACCTTTCAGGAGTTCCAAAGGATTCAGAATTATTCGGATACAATCTAGTTAAACCTTCATTTAATGGAGGTGCACTTGGTGTGGTTCCTGTAGAAACCATTGGAGTAGACCATGAACAAGCTGGCTTTAAAGGCGTCTATTTTTTATTAGCCATTAAAATTTCTTCTAAAACTAGGTCTTCTGATTCACTTTCTACAACAATATTATTTTTCTTTTCAGTTTTCTTTGGACCTGGTATTTCCTTAATCATTTCCATCACTGTATAAAGACCATCACACATATCTGCCTGTCTCCACCGACGCATATTATCTTCATGAGTTTCATGTTTAAAATTTGAAGATTTTGAAGGTCTCATCAGACCACTAGCTTCCCGCTGAAGTTGAAACATCTCATCCTCCCATTCATCTAAAGCCTCAAACTGTGTTGGTCTAGGCTTCGGCACAAGAGCTGTCATTTTCTCTCTCAAATTTTTCAAAATCCTCATGTTAAATGAACCATCTTCCGGCCAAGCCAAAACACCATCGTCTTTAGTGTACTGAATCCAAGCATCAAACCAAAGGCAAGTATGATAACCATATTCACCTTCCATATAAGCTGCAGGTGTTCTATACTTGTGAAGTAATTTTCCACCTCGCGTTTCAATTTTCTTATCAGGTGAAATAAAAAATTTAAATTTCTGAAGCAATGTAAGCTTTTTCTCCTCTTTTTTTATAATAATACCTCATGTTTTAATCGAATATATTCAATTTAAAATAATCGTAAATGTTTCCTGGGTGTTCCGCGAAACCAGCCAATCCGTGCGCGAAACACACCAACAAGCAAATCAGGTTGAGCTACGTCACCACCTTGCTCAACCAATAGAATTACTGCTTACCCAAAGAACCAATCAGCTAACAGCTCGTCTGAGTCACGTGAACCAATCAGTGCGCTAGCTGTGACGTATGTTAGCCAATCACAGCGCGAACCCTGTGACATACACAGCCGCTGCAGCTCCTCGCCTCTCACTCCCAGCGCTCACCCCTCCTTCACAAAAACTTTTCACAGCGCCATTTTAAAGAACATTTTCTTAATGGATTTCAGTTAATAGCAACAAATAAACAAACCATTTGTCCGTTTCGCTAAATAAAGTGACAGTTTATACAACCATTCAAGTATTCTTTTGCATGGAATAGACGTCGCTATTCTCACAGAATATACATTCACTGATAAAGTAAGACTACTCTACCCCTCTAACAGGTAATATTCAAACCCGTTTCCCTCTGAATGCACATAAAGTAGCAATTCAAAGTTCGACTCGAACAAAATTACAAAATCATTTACACACTTTCAAACAGAAAGTTTCCCTAACCATACATGAAATCCTGGCCGGACTTTAACCAGCCATAGAAATCCACAATCGCCAGTAAAATAGACCACGCTACTTTACCCTTCACACAAGCTCGGGTTAATTCTACTACTCTTTTCACAGAGAGTTTTAAATCAGGCTCTTTGTCCCTATACTCAAAGCTACAATTTCATAGATAATCCTCACTATACATTTTTCCTCACGAACCTAAAATCCCTAAACTTGTGTTGTACGTCCACAACACTAGTGATAAGCATACCACTAATTTGAAACAGAACAAATGCACTGTGCAACTTCACTTAGTCACACTACTCATATGCCGGCTCAACTAGGAATCTCCACGCTGCAGGGAAAAACCTTTCGACTACACATAACAACTGAACAAAACTCAACATGTGTTAATCATCAATCCTATGTAACTCGTCGGTTACCATAGCAACCGTAACTCTGCTACCAGGAAATTGATCCAGCGCCCCTATAGAAAATATGCCATAAACAATGCTACCCAACTCCGCAATACTCACCATTAATCATAAATCATTCATAAGGCCCATAAACTAACATGACATATTTTGAGCACCAGAATCATGTGACCTAATTAATAAACCCCATTCACTAACTATATACATTTATATATACAACTGCAGTATAATATTTTCACCATGGTTTTAGAAAAACTTTGCATTTAATTAAGCCACTTAGGCGAATGAATCTGCTAATGGTAACCTAAAACTCGTAAATAACAAGGCCAGCTTGTAGTTTAAGAATCTTATTTATTAACCATTATTCAAAGAAAGTGCGATTTTATTAGAATCTTTTTTATTTAAGCATTATCTTTAGAGGATTAGCAAAAGTATTGACAGTCAGAAGTAAATCAGTTAGCATTATTTCGAGAATGAATAAACAGTTTTCTATTACCTAAACCCTAATATCCCTGTCTAAAACTCTCATCTCCTAAAGAATAAAGTTAAAGTCATTTAGGCCTTATACTCTTACGTGGTCCAAGAGAAATCCGACAGCACGTCTCGGTCTCAGGAGAAGATGAGCAGCAAGCGCCCCCTCCCACCCAAAAAATTAGTTTTTATACCTTTCTAACTAGCATAAAGTATCATAATCGAATATTTTTTCCAAAAACTGAAGTCTTGATTGGCCAAGCCACATCGGCCCATCATTAGATCATTGTCCTCTGACCAAGTCCGGGGCACCATCACAGCCCTTATTGTTCATAGTTTTGCCACCCTCTCGGCTTCCTCAAAAAGTTACATTTCTCGAGGAGGAACTCTCGTCCTTAATCTTGGCAGGTTCCGCCGCATCCTGTCCTTGACAAGGACAGCAAGAACACATCTCAACTCGACCAAGTCTGATATCGTTTAGACATTGACTGTTCAGCAGAAAGATGACTTTGCCATTAGCACGACTGTGCATGGCTGAATTTTTCTCTGGTCAAGTTTTCACAAACTGCAAAACCCGCCATCCATTTTTGTCAGGCCCATTCGTAAAACTAATGCATAAACAAACATAAAACATCGATTAATGTGAGAAATAAAATTTGTTCTGTTTCCCACCCACCTCTGCTAATAATTACCCATTAATCTATGTTACCTAGCAGAAGCAAATGAAGCAGCAAACAGGTTCATGCAACATTTAAAACAGAAAAACAAAACATGAGCACACAGAAATAAGCACATGCCATTAATAAAAACAGCCGCATTTAGTACTGACAAAAACGATAAACAAAATTAGTTTATTTATTAAACACACACATGCATTTGCAACATAACGCACATATATGAGCACATATATTAGTAACCCACGTATAGTGAACTGCAATTTTAAACTACGTTGGTTAATATTTTCACTGCACACATTATTAATAATGTTATCAATTATGGGAGATTAACTTTGCGAGCAGAAACAAATTTATTTCCAAATCTCGCTCCATCAATATCTTCAGTAGGAGTCGTACTAAATTCACATAGAATCTGTCAATTGTCAACAGTAGTTGATCGTCTTTCGACTGATACTGCGGGAGGCTTCTTGATGATTAATACAGAAATTATTGCCATGAGGTCCATGGTTTTGCAAAATCGACTTGCGCTTGACATACTTTTAGCAAAAGAGGGCGGAGTCTGTAAACTGTTGAAGACCAACATTGTTGCACTTATATTCCAGATAAAAACACTGAAATTAAAGGATATATAAAGAATATCACAAAAATGCAAGAAGAACTGAAACCACTGGAAGTTGATAATGTATGGGAAAAACTAACAAAAAGTATATCTTCAGTAGGGAGTTGGTTTTCAAATATCGAGAGCAGGAGTGGTAAAATAAAAGAAATTGAAAATGCTAAAGTTGGCATCTGATGAGGGATGGGTAAATGTTGTGATGGCTTTAAAATGCCATCAGAGAGGGGATTGGTGGAGCATGGACTCATGAAAAAGAGATTTGCTTGTATGCAATCTTCTCATGTAACCACTAAACTTGTATTATGGAAATAACATGTATTTACACAACATTTTTAGTAAGGACGAAGCTTGCCTATGTGTTTTATTAACCAATAACTTTCTAAGTGATTCTTAGATGGCCGCTAAGTGAAAATCTTAAGTGCGCATGTGTCTACTGCATCTAATTTGTATGACGTATCTATCGCTTGGAGTGAACTTTCTGCACTTGCACAGTAGCTAATAAAATGGCCGCTTGAAACTCACATGCTTGCCACCTGCTTGCTGAAATACCTAGTCCAGCTATTCTACTAATGATAATGCGGGAATAATAATAATAAGTAAATGGGATTAGAATAGAGATAGGTGGTATACAGAGAAACCATTTATTTTTTATTTTAACATTTGTCTTTTTGACTTTTCCAATAGTGCTTATTATGGGCCTCTAGATATGAACCACAGTCCATTCCCTCTGTTTCTACCACACATGTGCAGTGAATCTAAGCTGCAAGACGCAATGTCAACTTGAACATTGGCCATGGCTGTGAATGGTTACATTCATGGGAACCGGAACGACAGTCCACAGAAATGCATGAGAACTACAGGTTTTTTTCTCTAATATGTGACAATTACATTGTGAATCCGGGTGGGAATAAAGACTGATGTATAAAACTTAAGGGGTGGGGATTTTAAACAAAGAGCTGAAAAAAAATAAAGAGAAATAAGCATGGTGTGATGATCACCTCCCTTTCCTGTCCAATCAGAGTTAGGAGTTTCATAAATTTGAAACATTAATGGGTGGTACTAGCATACAGAAAGGTATAATTGAGGTAGCATTAGTTAGTTAGCTAGCACTTGAAACCGGGATGCTGTCAGAGTGATGAGTGATGCTGAAGAAGAATCAACTTACAGAGCCATTTTTCTTAAGCAAATGAATTTAGAAGAAGATCGCGGAAGAATCTCGAGGAGGAAGAGAGCGTCAGAGAGGGGTGCTACGCAAGCGTCGGGGATAGAGAGATCATCTGTCCTGTCCTGATTCCTGTCCTGAAGTCTTTGTTCGCCAGAACTTTTCCTAGGGGACCCCTACCAATTCCTAAGCCTGGGAGTTGGTTTTCAAGCCATATTTGGTAACTAAAACTACATCTGTATATGCGTTTGTGTGCTTTCTCTCTGTCTTCTCCCTTTCATGCAGTGTCATTACAAAGTATAAATTAATGTATCTTGATTGATTATTTGATTCTTCCTTCCTGTGAGAGACGGAGTTTGTTCTGTACTGTGTAAGTGGTTCACATGAATTTAATCTGAGATAAAAATGTAAAAGACATCCTGACTCTGTAATCATTTCCAATGTGCAAGTATATCGAAAACATATGTCATTTCACCATCAACTAGTTCAAACTAATGGTCCATTGACCAGAGGAAAGAACTTTTGATCAGTGAAAAGATCAGTTAGGGACTAAAGATAACTAATCTAGAGAATTACAAAAACATGACCCCAGCGGTTATTACCAGTGTGTTGTGAATGCGTTTATGGGCCCAGGTGAGTATGCGGTGTTAGATTACCTGTTGCAGGTAGCCCGCTGGATCAATGTTCCAAATGTTCCATTTAATTACAAATGATTCATGCACTCCGAAGCGAGAGAGGAGTTAATACAAAACACTGGTGTCCTTTTCAAATACCTGAATAATTTTGCACATGCTCTTCAACAACTACATTTGGTCTCATGTGATATTTTATTCTGGAGTTTTCAGAATGAGATAACATTGATCCTGACGAAAAAGATTGTGCAGGCAAGTATTTCAGCAGAAAGTACACATGGCAAAGATTCTCTCTTACAAGGGTGAATCTGCAAGATCCAAACACCACAAGATTATATTGGAAAACTATATGGTCTACGCTAACTACTGATGTCATTTAAGGGAATTTTTCAGGCCAAATATGGAACAATTGTGTAGTTGTGGAAAACCGATGTAATTTTTTTTTTTTAAATGTCCATCTATGAAATATATTTGCTGGAAATTAAGTCCAATGTGTATTACTAACAGAATAACAACTGCAAAACATGCTTTGTCATATATATTAGTTCCAACCATTGTGACACGTAACTGGTTCTCAAATCCCACTACAGCTGGCATGTTCTTTGAGTTATATAAACCTTTGACTTCATGTTGATGTCAGGAGTGTTCCAGAGCTTAAATGTCATGCCACATCTATTGAGCAAGATATTGGCCATGAAAGCATTAAGATGGGAGAGTTTCTACACAATACTGTTAGGAGCAGTCCTCCAAAAAAAACTTTTTATAATCTGTGTATTAAGTGTTGTTTGCACAAGAGGAGTGTCATATCCAAAACTAACAGTTAAGGGTTGTGATCCCAATTTTGTTCTTTAGGCTTTTTCATACTAAGATCTTTTCTTGACCTTTTCCATTAATTTATTGAATGAGGATTATGATTTTAGTGATACAATAGTAGATAAGCATATGCGTTTTTGTAACAAATCATTTGTCAGCACAAGTGGCACAACTATTTTGTGTGATATTTATTTATCATTGTGATGGAGTGTGGCATTCTATTCAGATATATTCATGGTATTTTAATCAGAAGGAAAAGGTTATGTCTCAAAAGTACATTAGGAAATAAATGTAATAGATGAAAGGCTCTAGGGGCTGCTTCTGTATTATGCTTCCCTCTCAAAAAATAGCAAGAGGTGTTGGTCCACCCCCTTTCTCTTGACCCCTGACCAGTAACTTCTTCTCCCTGTATCTCTCAATCTTGTGTGGCTGCTGTTTGGGCAAGTAACATCAAGTTCATACTTATGATCCATTTATTAAACATTATTCTACTGACTAATTAAATATTAAGCAAAATGTATGTTAGCAAATACACACTTATACATCTTTTTCTGTCAACATGTAGAGAAACTTTTTTGTGTCTTCTGGCTTCCAAAAGTATTATCCCAATAATTTGCATGTAAGGTTCAGCATCTGATGTACTGTTGTGCAGTGCGGCCGTCTGGGTGGGGGTTGTACATACCAGCAGTCCGAATTGCCAATGGCAGAGGAGGTGGAGGGCATGGCTCCTTGAGCAGGCACAGGGAGAAGAGGAGGGCTCCCGGTGTTGCCACCAGCTCACCCTGTGCGCCGCTGATCTTGCGTGCGAGGGGGTAAGTCCCTGCTGCTGGTGTGCTCTAATGTGCCTCCTTCTCTTTCAGGATGACTGCCCACCCCGGGATGCTGCTCACCGACTCTCCCAAGCGACACCTCTTCTAGCTCAGCTGCACTCCATTCTTTGGGCTCCACGACTGGCAGCGAGGGCAAAAGAAGGGGAGTGCAAGGCAGCATTCAATTCATTCATTCATTCATTCATTCATTCTAAGCAGGTAAGTAGTTCTGCAGCCACAGTCTCCGGAGCGGACGGCACTCAGTAGTGCCCCTTGGCCGCTGCCATTTTCTTTTGTGTCAGTGCCTTCGATTCTGCTCTCTGAGGCTTAAAGCGGTACAAAAGGGGGTGGTGATGGACAGAGCATCTGAATCAATCAAACACTCACACCCAGTCAAAAGATCTGGGTTTAATCCATCACCGTTCTTTAGCCCACTCCGCCACCCCAGTTCAGACATGGCTATATGCAAATCAGTCTGACCCTGTGCCTCATGGGAACAGTCCAGCCCGAACTGCCAAGCCATGTCTTCCCTGGACCGGAAACAAGCTTCCGAGGACCGGTTTCTGATGCTCCGTCCATCACCACCCCCCTTTGCACCTCTGAGGCTTAAGGCACACCTGGGGGGCAAATATAGGATTGCACCACCTACCCTGGGGCCGCCTGATATCAAGAGGACCAGTCTCAGGGTTAAATGGCAGGTGGAAGGCAGGATGTTTACAGGATTATGATCAAGCTTGCAGAAAGTGCTGCTAGACAGCCATCTTGCTCCACCTCCTTCCCATTTCTCAACTATTGTTTCCTTCCTCGATTATGCCTCTTTTATTAAGTTTCCCATATGCACTTCCTCTGAAGTTTCCTGATTTGTGCCCTACATGTTCTCTGAAATTTGTGCATCTCCCATTTGAATTAATTTAAGATGTAACTTTTGTCATTGATGGAGCATTATTATTTGAGAATAATTGTGCTTGATCAAGTCTGCTCATTAAGTGTGTACTAATATTTATCACTAGTTTCCTTCCTACGGTTAGAGTATTTCTCTCTATGAATAATTGTATTGACTATGTTGCAAGCTAATGTGGAAGCGAGCGCATGGATATGAAAAAGTTTTGATGTGCTTCCTACTTCCGAGGTGACATGACGTTTTGCGAATGAACAAAAACCATCTTGTTAAAGTTCCGGATGAACAAGTCTGGAAAATGATCACACCATGGATCCTAACCAATGGAAATGTGCACAACTGGGAAGGAGATACATTTTTGGGGCAGGAATTGTGAACATTTTGAGGAATAATTACTCAGTGAGAAAATAATGCTTTCTCTCGCAATGCTTTCCTGGATGTTGGCTATTTCCTTGTGATTCTGGGCATGACATGCTGTTGGTCCAGATGTTGACCCTTTCCCAGAACTGAACTATCCTGATTACCTTTTGCACTTTATCGGCTGGTGATGTTGTACAAGCTATACCTTTTCGGCTGAAGGGTTAGCTGATTCAGACTTTTGCACACTGTGCAATAGTTCCTTGACCTTAGGTTCGTATGAATTACGAAATTGCATATTGAAATTGCAATGTGAATTTTCCTTTGTCTCTCTCTATCGCCTCTCATGCCAGTTATTGATTTTGATGTGTTTGCCATGATTTTTATTTTCTATTGTGGATTTACCTGTAATCATTTGAAATAACAAAAGTACAGAACATACTAATGTATTCTTGTGTATTGACCAATAATCTTGAATCTTAGATAAAGGTACCTGGATAAACATACAGAGTATGTTTTTATTTATGTATTTTAACTGACAATGTTTGACTTCTACTGCTAGTTAGGCATTTTCTTCGTTACAGGTCCTCATGAGGAAATTGCATCCATCTCTAATTATCTGAGTCCCTGTTAGCCTTACAAAGATCTATCGGAGGACCTCATGATTTTGGAAGGGATTGTAGAGTTTCTATGGGCCCAAACTCTTTAGTATAGTGAATAATCGAAATTTGGTTTATGGTGTATTGAGAGTTTTGTGAATGATTGTAAAAATTGCACCGCTTCCGCTGGATCAGATGGAGGGTGAAAGGCAGGATTTGTTCAGGATTATGATCAAGCTTGTGGAAAGTGCTGCTAGTCGGCCATCTTGCTGGCCACGCCCTCCACCTCCTTCTCATTTCTCAACTATTGTTTCCTTCCTACGTTATCCCTCTTTTATTAAGTTTCCCATATGCACTTCCTCTGAAGTTTCCGGATTCTTGCCTTACATGTTCTCTAAAATGTGTGTATCTCCCATTTGAATTAATTTATGGCGTAACTTTTGTCACTGACTTTGCAAAGGGCTCTACCCCTCAGGGGAAACATTTGCGCTACAAAATCAGCATAAATAATGTATGGAATAATCTTTCAGAAAGGAGCGTGTTGGGGTGTTCAAGCAACCTTAATAGGTTTCAACTCCAGGGGGAAGTTGAGGTGTTAGCTGTACAATCAAAGTCGCTATTAGGGATTGGAGAGCCATGATAGCCTTCCAAAGGCTGATGGGCCATACACATGCAAAACTGTTCTCCTGCAAGCTTTTATGGAAAGTGTGTGCTCTACTATTGCTCATTAACAGTGACATGGACACTGCCTGAAAGTTGCACGTGTGCTATATGAGGGCAGGATGTGTGTATGGCTTTCACCGTGCACTCTGGAATCTAAGGGAGACTGGAGGACAGGCCAATAAAACTCACTCCTTGTACCTCTGCAAGCATCAGACAGCCTCAGAAGGCAGGCTGGATGTACTTCCTGATCAAAAGTAGCATTCCTACCAGTATGTCACATGGGGCCAATGACAAAGTAACCTTAGACTTGGAATGTGTTTCAAAACCGTGAGGATTTGGATCCATGCAAAGTGTAACAGTGGATGATGTAAGACTTAATCAATCATGTAATAGTGCTCTCAGCATTTTGTCTAGCAGCACTCCCTCCAAAAGTTACAAAATCATGAGAACGGAGCGCAGAGGCCTACTACTATTGTAAAAAGTTCAATCGGGTCGGGGACAATCGATATTTGCCCGGCGGTATTGCCTCTGTGACCCTCTAGTTATTTAAAATAAATGAAGAGGCAGGCGCTGGAGACTGGAAAGCAAGAAACAAGGTTTTTTATTCTCTCCGGAGGAGAACACAACGAAACGGACAGAAGGTATCGTTCTGAGGTGCTCTAACTGCATCCCGGAGGCCTGGCCTCTTATATCCACATTTATGACTTTATTGCAGATTACACATACATGTTTAAAGTTTTGATGTACGGAAAAGACATTCTCGGAACTCCCCTTTGGGCCCGTTCCCACACACATTTACAGTTAAAGTCCCCACCCTAGTCACAACAGGTGATGAGCATCGCGCAGCTGGATAATCCGCCGATTCACGGAATGTGGGGAGTCTGATCGGATCTCATGGGGTGGGGGGCTTTGATCAACCCGGGGATTCTTTGATGGGGGAAGCTTTCTATTGTACGGGGAGGGGCAAGGATGGTATCGGCAGAGCTGGGTGTCGGCTTGGGAACGGGGAGGAAAAAACGGGCACACGGGGAAAAAGGGGGTTTGCATCTAAGGGCCGGAGATCATGAAAGGAAAGCAGGGAGGTGTCGCGCTGGGAACAGGATGAGGGCCTGGGGCAGAGCAGTGCCGAAGAGGGGTTTATGACTCAAGGCAGGTGCAAGCAGGGGGTGGTCAGCGTGCAGGCTTAGCGAAGGCAAAGGGCTATGTCAGGGGCCAGCGGCATGCAAAAGGGTTTGTTCTGATCGGGGCATCTTAAAATGGCGGGCGCGCACGACAAAAGTGTGGCATCAGGGGAAGAGGCAAGATGGCGCAGATAATGTTCACCAAAACGCACTAATTTTCCACAGTCCTCCCTTTAACATATTCAAGACATCTTGCTGGTTCATTTTCTATTCGGTTCTACTGTGGTGAGCATGAGAAAGAAAACGGTAGGAACCCTAGATGGAAAAGAGTTGTAAACAATACATTTTGAGGTTTCTAGTTTTTTTAGGAGGTGCACCTATTTGATAAAGCAGGAAAGTCATAGGAATGAAATACAAAAACGGCGAGCAGCAAGTACATATCATAACGTGAACTGGCAGGTTAATACATGTTTCAGATTCGGATTGGAGCAGGATCAATACAATGGCGGCTGGGAGAGAAATGAGGCGTAGCAAAACGGTGGTTGAAGATGTCGAATGTTCGAAGTTTTATGAGTTCTCATTGTTCTTTGTGGTCTTTCGTTGGCGCTATTGAGCACCGGCGGTGGAGCTACAAGTCCAGCTCTGTTCTAAGTTCTGCGTTGCAGGGCACGACCCTTTCCTCGCGTTTCTGGTCGGAAAGGTCCTTTTCGCCCTGTGTCCTTTGAGGTGATTGTCAGAAAGTTCCGATGGAAGAAGAGCGTTCAAAACAGTCCATAGGGTAGGTCAGAGGAAAAAGGGGGATGGAGCAAGGCCAAATTGGGAACAAACTAGGGGAACGAGAGACTTCAAATGGGCGGGCGTGCGACGGAATTCAGAGAGCGGGGACTTGTCGACAGGCACTGGACGTCGAGCAGGGGCATCAGGTCGACCCTTTCTTTTCATGCTGTCGAAAACAGTGCCTCGTCCTGCCGCTCCTTTCAGTCGTGGTCTCGCCTTGGCTAATGTCGCAGGTGTCCCTTAGTCTGCAGTCGGGCCTCGTGCTCCCACATCCGGTCCTTCTCTCCTCCAACAGCAGTACCCTTAAACAAGTTTGAAAAGACAGTCTTTAGAAAATTTGCAGATGAAGATAATCAGAAAGTCTATTTCTCTCCCAGCTCCAGGCAAAGAATGAAAATGTCCGTTATATTTAATGTTCACAACTGGCATATGAATGACCGGTGGCGGACCTGTTGGATTTACTACGACTTTCCTTCATAATCATTTATTACAGGCATGACAGTTCATCTGATGGTAACCCACCTTCGGGAGACAAATCTGGCAAAGATATGCCGTTCTCTAGAGTTTCACATTTACAAAAGGGTACAGTGAGTCGTCAACATGGTACTACACAGGTATTTTGCTGAGAGACGAACAGGGCTAAACATTTCCTTTCTATCGGTGCATCCTGTTTTTCAACTACTGCGGGGTTCATTTTGATGATTTCTTTACCTTGGTCTAGTCTGTTAACCTTGTAAAACATCATTCTGGGTCCTACGTAACCTTTTACAGCCCGGTTACTTAACTAGGAAGGACAGGGGTTTTATGGGAAACAACCAGGGACATAGACAGGGGAGGTAACGGGGGTGATCGTTTTTCTGGTTTGGGTATTGCGACGATTCGGGGAGGGGAGGGTCGCGTATTCTGAGGTCCTTGTTTTATACTATAGGAGCCGTTGACATGTAGTTCCCTTATTTCGGGCCAGATTAGGGAACCTCTGTCGTCTTACCTGTCCTTTCCCTTACGGCCCAACCTGGGTTCATTGACTTCTAGCGGAAAAGGAGAGGTAATGACGCGGCCTCAGGGTGATTGTATTAAAGACAAGCGTTTGTGCAAATACTGACGGTATTTGAAGCCAATTAGGTGGTGTGCTAGGGGTGGCAATCTGCCAATTTCGGGGCTAACCACTCGGAAGAGTGGTAGTGCAAAAATAGAGAGAGAGAGAGAGAGAGAGAGAGAGAGAGAGTGAGAGAGAGAGAGAGAGAGAGAGAGAGAGAGAGAGAGAGAGAGAGAGAGAGAGAGAGAGAGAGAGAGAGAGAGAGAGAGAGAGAGAGAGAGAGTGCAACGGCAGGCTAAATAGTACACGTGCAACAGAGAGGGCGGCAGTGCATTCAAGAAAGGCTATTTAGTGCATTACACAGTAAAGGGTATTCACGAGTCCGCGTTAGAATCTTGTAATCATGCAGTTTGAGCATTAGACAGGGTAGAGGGGACGTGCTTTGAGAAAAGGAAAGAAGAAAAAAGGAGGTACCATTTTGTCGCACTTTCTCGCATTCTCGGTCCTTTGACCAGTTGGGTCAACGCCTCAGTCACACACACACATTCCCTCACAGTTTCGCATCATACGTGACATGGGTTCATTCGTCCGGTCTGGTTTAAGGGTGATCACTTTTTATCAGGTTGTGCTAATTTTTCGGGTTTGTTCGATACGTGAGTAGTTTGCAGGCGTGCTTAGACACCACCCTGCGGCGCTAGTCCGTTTCGTGTATTTAGACATGGCAAGGTCTCAGATCTTCGCCACACCTTGGCTGTAATCTCTGATGTAACCTGCAGAGGAAGGAAAAAAAGGGGGGGGTGGGGGAGACAGCATTCGCGCGCATTCAAATACATGGATTCATAAGTCCTTTACTTACCTCTTACTCGTCTTTCCTCCTTGGGGCAGGGTCCCCGGGGATATGGTTTTCGGAGTCGAGGGGGGGTAGTGTGTTCATGTAGGGCGTGTGCGGGGAAACACAAAAAGGAAACCAGAGGTGCCTAGTGCGAGGTATCTAGTCAAAGGATATATCTCACTATCGGGATCCTTAAACCTCTTTCAACGCCGTGGCGTTCTAAAGTTCTTCGGTTCTTGGGTCCCTGCTACTTTGGAACGTTGTACTTTACAATATTTACATTATTTCATTTCACCCTCCTTTTACATTCCCTCATTTACACCATTCGTTTTACCCATCCTTGGAAGTCACGGTCTTCCTCTACGCGAGAGTTCATGAGTCAGTCGCGTACTTTTAAGGCGGAGTGTCGTGTTGTCGATCCGATCCGTCCTCCAGGGCTGGGCAACCATCTTCCTTTAACCTTAAAGAGAGAGCAGAGTAGGGTGCACAGAAAAAGAACTTTCCTACCCATCCCATATTGTTTTAAAATAAAGCATGCAATACCCGTCCATAGTTTCAAAGACTTTATTTTGCAAATTCATTTCAGCATATGGATTAGGAGGGTGTGGTCGTATTTGGTCGGTCGTGGCAATGGCTAAAGTGCGTACAGTGGGGGGTGTTGTTTGCAACAATAAAAACATCGGAAAGTTTTACTCATTCATTTGTAAGAGACTAAAACGTCTATTAATTGGCTGGGGGTTCGGGGGCATATATTTCATAATTCAGAAGCATAATCACAATAGTTGTAATCAGATTTCCTATATGCATACCGTACGTGTGCGTCGTAAATGGGGTTTACATCGGTTATAAAAATATAATACAGTGTACATTTGTAATCAACATTTGTAATGGGGATTCTTTCATACTGTTCGTCGAGTGAGCTCTCCTTGTCTTTTCTAGCCAAGTGTACAAAGGATCACGAAAATCTCAGAACATCAAGTTTATATTAGTGCGAAGGAACACCACGAGGTGTTCGTAAGTTCCGATTGATACCAGCGCCATTTTGGGCGGGGCCGGCACAGTCCGGAAGCAGCATCAGGGGGAAATGTTTCCATTACTGGCAGTTTGGACCAGAGTCCTTTTCGGCAGTTCTAGAATTCACGCTAACAGAAGGTGTGGCAATGTCATGTTTGTTTCGTTGGCGATCAAGGCAGCCGTCCCTTACCGGAAACCTGCAAAGGCCGAAGGTTCTGCCGGGGACCTTTGTATGATCTTCAAGGCTGCGGAGATGCTGTCGGAGATGGGGGCTCGTGCTCCATGGGACAAATGTTCGAGTTGTATGGCTGGCCAAAGTTACTCTAGTGGCCGGGGCCCGCCTTCCAGCGGATCCAGACGCCATTTTGAGGCCCTACAGGGGCCACTCTCGTCGAGTTTGCAAGAATGGAAGAGACCCTTCGGAGTGAAAGGAAGAGGTCCCTGTTTTGTGAGAGCGGGACGTCCAGCCGGGGTGCAGCTGTGATGCCCCCACCTGGGGGGGGCGAGGGAGACTCGTTCACATCGTCTCCTTCTCCCGGTGCACTCCATGCCGCTCCTTTTCATCGCCCCGCATGAAGGCCTCTCCACATCCGGTGTTCCCCAAGTGCCACCATTGTACGTTCGGTGCTGCGCAAATACTGGGGTGCCACCATTGTACGTTCGGTGCTGCGCAAGTACTGGGGTGCCACCATGGTGTGTCCGGTGCTGTGGAAGTATGGGCACCATCGCCTGACTGGGGGTGTTCGGCGTCGGGCTGGGGGCTGGGAAACCTCCTACCGGTGGAGGTGGGAGAGGCTCGTCCGCGTCGCCTCTCCCTCCCAGCCCAACTTGGACAAATTGTTGTGGAGGTACGTGCAGGACATCCCGCCGTCCAGGACTGCTGCGGCTGTGACGGAAGAGAAAAGGAAGAGGTGCCTCGCTCTCCTCTTGACATGTGGCGGGACTACCTTAGTCTTTCCAGGCCCGTTGCGGCCGGCCAAGGAGACATGTGGCGGGACTACCTGCAAATGCCCAGGCTGCGGGCTCCTGCCTCTCCTCCGGCTCCCCCATACGTTAAGATTTCCTGACCAAGAGTTGGCGGCGGGGCTCGCCTTATATGGGTTGCCGTTGGTTGGGCGTAGCCGTAACCCTGCCCTACTTTGGAAGGTTCCAGAATGGGGGGGGGGGCGAATGTTCTGTTTGACTTTCAGTTTCTACAGTTTATCGTTATTATTCCTTGTTTGTTGTGTTAAATTAAAAGTTCAAGTTTATTAATGGTCTACGGATTTTGTTTTATCATTTCTTTCTTTCCAGGTTGCTTTTATGCTAAGTTTCTGCTAACAGGGGTCGAGTAACACGGAAACACGTGTAGAGGGATGACGCAGATTTGTACATTACATACACACGAACTCAGACGGGGGACAGTACAAGTACGACATACAAAGACCCAAGACAAATATAAAAACAGTTATTGGTCATAATTATCTCTTTCCGTCTGTGAATTTTAAACGAGGCTGGGTTCCCGTCTTGACATTGCCCGACCTAGGAGAACTTGAGCATGCCGCTGAGATTTTCCTGGCGAAATCTGTGCCATCGGGCATAATCAAACGTGGTGGTTCTGTCTGGTCTGTCTATGTAAGTCGGGTTCTTCTCTGTCTCGCGCCTTTTCTCGTACTGTCGGTCTGTCGTTCTTGTCGGCCCTTTGCCTTTACTCACGCTCAGTAGAGTCGGGCATTGGGCTTTCCAGTGTCCGACATACCTACAAAAAGCGCATTGGTCTGACCCTAAGTCTGGTCGTCCTTTGCATAGTGTCGGGGGATAAGTTGTGGGTAGCGGTGTCCTGGGGTTGTCCTGTCGGTATATTTCCCTACTTGGTTTATCCTCGTCTTTTCTCTGTCGTTTCGTAGCCTCTCTGCGCCACATACCGAGACTGTCGAGCATAATTGGCGTCGTCTTATTATTTCGAAGGGCTATTTCTAACGTTTCTATTTTATCAAGGTCAAAGGATCCTGCCAGTGGCCACTGTTTGTCTTGGCTATCTTCGGTATACCTGTGCCATAATTTATTATAAGCTATGGTGACTAACCCATAGTTTATGAACATGTCCTTATTAGGGGTGCCTTCTAGTGGAGCTATATGGTCCACCTCTAACACCCGGTCCGGGCTAAACAGGCTATTTATCAGTGGGGAGAAGACAGACATGACGGCTCGTAACGAGGGACTAAAAAGTCAGCACTGCCTATCTTATCACTAGGTGCAAAGACTAGACAGAATATTTCTATTCTACGTTGTTTGCAGGTAGTGAATACCTCATGGATCAAAAAAAATATATAAAACCAAACGACCAATAAATAACAATGGGGAGAATGAGTAGGACCGCAAAGATCTGCGTTACCTACCCTTTTCACTATCTGCAAAAAGGGTGGTCTCTTCCCTGCTTGCAGACAGGGAATCTCCAGGAAACAATAGTTTGTGAACAACAGTTCAGTTTCAAGCAATTATTGAGTGGGGGAGAAAAAAGAACAAGCACGGCTGCTACCCTACCTATCCTCCACTGCTTGCAAAGGGAGAGGGAGCCTGTTGTTTCTCCGTTTGCAGACAGTGAATCTCTAAATAAAAAAAAACAGAGCAATACTAGTATTTTGAACAATCAAGCAATCAAAACAAATTTCGCAACTTGTCGTGGCAACACGACCTTACCCGGACCATGTGGACAGTTTCTTGTCTTCCGAATCCAGCGCCCGATCGTCCTCTTTTTCTCGTATTTCTCACGGCACTCCTGATGGTTCCCAGTCAGGACCGTAGATCACTCGAGAGAGGTCTGTTCGGAACTAGTGAAGTTCGGATGATCGGCTGCCAGACGAGGGTCTATTGGGCAAGAGCTCTCCCGATCGTTGCAGTCGTTCACTCTGTCGTCGGGACCTCTCCCACTGGATCCACGAGTCGCTGATGGGCCCCACGCTTGGGACGCCAATTGTAAAAAGTTCAATCGGGTCGGGGACAATCGATATTTGCCCGGCGGTATTGCCTCTGTGACCCTCTAGTTATTTAAAATAAATGAAGAGGCAGGCGCTGGAGACTGGAAAGCAGGAAACAAGGTTTTTTATTCTCTCCGGAGGAGAACACAACGAAACGGACAGAAGGTATCGTTCTGAGGTGCTCTAACTGCATCCCGGAGGCCTGGCCTCTTATATCCACATTTATGACTTTATTGCAGATTACACATACATGTTTAAAGTTTTGATGTACGGAAAAGACATTCTCGGAACTCCCCTTTGGGCCCGTTCCCACACACATTTACAGTTAAAGTCCCCACCCTAGTCACAACAGGTGATGAGCATCGCGCAGCTGGATAATCCGCCGATTCACGGAATGTGGGGAGTCTGATCGGATCTCATGGGGTGGGGGGCTTTGATCAACCCGGGGATTCTTTGATGGGGGAAGCTTTCTATTGTACGGGGAGGGGCAAGGATGGTATCGGCAGAGCTGGGTGTCGGCTTGGGAACGGGGAGGAAAAAACGGGCACACGGGGAAAAAGGGGGTTTGCATCTAAGGGCCGGAGATCATGAAAGGAAAGCAGGGAGGTGTCGCGCTGGGAACAGGATGAGGGCCTGGGGCAGAGCAGTGCCGAAGAGGGGTTTATGACTCAAGGCAGGTGCAAGCAGGGGGTGGTCAGCGTGCAGGCTTAGCGAAGGCAAAGGGCTATGTCAGGGGCCAGCGGCATGCAAAAGGGTTTGTTCTGATCGGGGCATCTTAAAATGGCGGGCGCGCACGACAAAAGTGTGGCATCAGGGGAAGAGGCAAGATGGCGCAGATAATGTTCACCAAAACGCACTCATTTTCCACACTATTGAGGTAAAAATACAAGGTGTACCTGACATCCAACTCGAGTGGTGTCCTTTTGAGCAGACGCACACGCACACAGAAAGACTGAGTGAGCACAAACTCAATTAAATGAATTCCAACAGAACAACTGGGAAAAAAGATGGGGGACTTGTAAGCACCTCAGTGCCGTCATGAAATATTGAGCACAATTTTGAAAAACGTGGCTTGTAGCTTAATAATGCACTGTCCCATTATAATGGCCACTGTCGGACCTCCTTTCAGATGGCACTGGAGCATAGAGGGGCTACTTACTGGGTCCATTTGTGGGGGTTGAGGTCTTCATCTCCCGATGTCCCTGGGCCGACCTACTATGGGTTCTGAGTAACTGGGCCAGGTACCCCTACTGCACTTGACTCTCAAGGTAGGTAGGCGTGGTCCGAGCAGTCAAAGCTCCCTCGGTGGTGAGGTGCGGACACAGGCTCAAAACTAGGCCTTGGCGGAGCTCGTGGAGTTTCACTCTGCAGAATTCTACAGAGTTACCGAAAAAACTCTGCGATATTCGACTGAGTTCTGCGACCTGGCGGCTGGCGGAGAACATGACCATAGAGTGGACCTTGAATTGATGCAGCCCTTGCTCGTAAAAATATTGACTACGTGAAGTAGCTGTTCTACGAATTGCCACTAGATGATGCAATTGAGCTAAAAATGAATTGAGAAAGTATTTTTAAAAGCGATCGTCTCCACCACTGTGATGATGTGCTCATCTGAAATTGTTGGTGCAATTAGCGATCAATTAGAAAAAGGGTTTCTTTTGGAATGAAACGCGAGATAAGAAAGAAAGTTATTCTAATTCTCTACCACCCTCCCATGTGGAAGTGCCTATTGCAAATGTTTCAACGCAAATGCCCTTGCACTGTATATGCTTTTTGGACATAGAACTGAATGTGCCACTCTGGGAAAAAACAAGGGAGGATGTACTAGTACAAACAAACGACGGAAACTATTAAACATGCACTTGTCATGGATGGAGTTTCCTTCCTAGGATGTCATTCCCAGAATCCATGCGGCGTAACTGAATAAACAGGAAGGCAAGTGTTACTGGACAGACACCATTTATGAAACATATTTTCATTAACTACCAGTAACTCGCTTTCATACGGAAACTACACAACGACGACAGAAAGATAACAAACATTTGCAATGCAATAGGTCTCGCATTTACCAGAGTTTGAGCTATTGGCATTGTAAATGAAAACGCTTTTTATTTATGTGTTGTTTTTAAAACAGATAAATGAAAGGCGTTGTCATTTACAATGCCAATAGTTTAAACTCTCGCAAATGCGAGACCTATTGTATGCAAATGTATTCGGCGCCGGTGCTATATATATTTTAAAAAAAGAGTTAAGAGAGAGCGTGTCCATGAGCAGTCAGGTCAAAGCTATTTGAGAAAATAGTGCTTGCAGGCAGTAATTAAAGCCTACCGAGTAACAATACATGTAACAGGGGTTGTCGCCATAGGAGGTTACAAAATGAGACAAGGCGGTACTAAGGAGGGACAATTAAGCCTATTGACCAATGAACAGCCACAGTTTACAGTGGGCAATGACACAAGTCAATGAAAAATATGGGTGGAGAGTGGGCAGATCTTGAAGCCCCTACGTAAACACAGCATGCCTGGCAGAGCAGCGCATGCGCTGTCCAGGCTCAGCCTAAAAAGGATAACTGCCAAGCATAAATGGTTTTACTACTGTGCAATTCTCCACTACAAGTGCATAGAATATGTAGTATCAAGCACCACACAGTGCGTGAGTATTGTTCAGGTCAAGTCATTATTTGCATTGAAAGTTTGCCCCCTCCTCCAAAAAAAACCCCTATTGTAGTGGTCAGGCTCACCTGCTATGCACTGTATGGGAGGGGTGGGGTGGGTGGGGGGTGTTCTGACAAAATTTGCCAGGGCTGCTTAGGGCTCTGTGTCCGGACCTGCCTGGAATAGTCTTTGGCAGCGCAGCAAGGGGCAAAAGGTGGTGCAAGCTGCAGTGGCCTCCTGGGAAGGTTTCTAACTCTTACTTTAATACAAATTAAATGCTACATGTGTAACAGCACCACAAACTGCCAATCACTCCCTCCCGCATGGTGAAGTGGGCTACTGGTCCGATGACTCACCCTATATTGACCTACGGGGTGCTACATAAATGGGGAACAGCGTTTACAACGCAACTTTTACAACGAAGTACCTTAACGACGCAACCATTACAACGCAACTTTTACAACGACTTGCACTGGGGGGCGCTCTAGGATAGGAAATAGTTTTAATTTACTATCCAACACCTTCCCTACTATCCACGGGGACTGGAGTTCGAATAGTAAATTAAACTATTCACTATCCAGCGCCCCCCAACGCAAGTCGTTGTAACGACTTGCATTGTAAAACTTGCGCCGTAAAGGCATGCGTTGTAAAAGCATGCGTTGTAACGACGTACATCCTACATAAATGCGATAATTGTTGTCATATAGTGAGCTGCTAACAGAAGAGCGGGCCTGTGGCAAGTGGTGACAGCCTTTCATTTTGTTTACTAATGGATTTAACTTGGCGCTGTGGCACAGTCCCTCTTGGTTGCTTAGAGACCTCGGTAAGGTGTGACGTGCAATGGAAGTGATGAGCAGGTTTCAGTCAGACTAAAGAACTTTCTGCAAAGCCGCAACGCTTGTTAGCATATATTGTTTACACTCTCAGCCGAGCACATACATAAAAACCTATATTACCCGACTCATTCAGTCTAAGCTATAGAAAAGAAATTTAGAGCTGGGTATCCGACTTTTAGGGTCAGGCCCCCTGCGGAATCTCTAGATTTCCCATATACTAGTCGGCCTCTGGCAGAGATTGCATCACATCCATAGAATACTTCAAAATCAGAAGAAAAGAGCGTGCCAACCCTTTTCGGTATGTTGCACACAATAGATAAAGACAAAAGACTCCATACTGCAGAAAATGTCCACAAAGGCACAATTCAGAAGTGTGGAGAGGGTAGAGAACCTAATGATGACAAGGTGTTGATGAGATCTCCAACGCAGATAACTCAATAGGTACTAATTTTTATAGAAAACCCCCCAATATTCTTGATTTAGCAGTGCAGTTAATTCAGAGCCTTTGCACAAGTTCTACTTTGCAACAAAAACCAGCCATTTATTCGTCCTAGAATTAAGGTGACAGCAACAGGTGTGGGTGTACACGTTTTCACAGAGAAATCCTATGAGCCATGTGTCTGGAATTAACCTACCGTGGCACGCACAGCGTGTACCCCTAAAATTATCCAAGCGCGTTTCCGGGCTGTGAACTGAAGTGCAGTCTAGTGCATTCATTGTAAGCACTAAGGTGCTGTTAAAAGGCGCTGATAAAGCGGACCGGACTAGGATGCCACTGCGTGTCTGTGCCATTACTTTACCCTGCGACTCTTTCTCCTGTCTGCAATAAGGGTTTCCTGGAAGGCAGTTTTGTCAAAACCTCGAAAACTGACTTAAAGAAAGTATGCCTGCCCAGAAGTTGGAATTGTGGGGCAAATGAAGAGGTCTTTCTCCCTCTAGTGCACAATGATTACTCCCAGGTGAATGTTACAAACACCTTGGTAGAAAGAAAAGTGGCTTTTGCAGGGGAACGTTGGGGAATAGCACACCCACATGAGGGGTGAGATCATTTGTAAAAAACAGAAAATACAGTTAACCACTCCCTTCTGTTGAGTCTCATTGTCGTAACAACACTACTAAGTCCAAGGACAGGAGCAGTTGCCATAACACAACTGAAAAAGTTCTTTGGTGCCTCCAGAACAGGTGAAATCAGCGCTACAGCAAAAGATTAAGAGTTGACCAACAGGAAGCAAAGAGTAGCGGATCTCCTAACGGCATCTTTATATAAAGCGTGAAATTACGATTTTGATGCAGAGGTAAGTTGGCTAGACAATTAGTTGCCAAGGATGTGAATGGAAATAAAATCCGTACTGTTGGACGAGTATACCTGTAGATCGCCCGCTCCTCTCCCAATAAAATAGCTCCGTGGATTGCTGCACCCGCTGCCGCAGACGCCTTTCTTTTTATCAATGAGATATTCTAGTACAGTTGGTTTTGTAATATTGCCTGCCCCAGAGCCACGCTATAGATACTGGGGCATATTTACGTTGCCTGGCGCATCTCTGCAAATCAGCAGAGATGCGCCAGGAAAGATACGGCACGCAAGTTTATCCTTGCGCCACCCATGATGCGCCGCATTTACAATGCGGCGCACCATGACGCAGGAATAAACAGATGCGTGTCGCATCTTAGACGTAAAGTTGGCGCAGTGCTGAAGTTGTGTTGCGAGCGGCACGCAACTCCAGCACAGTTCCAACTTGCCCTATTTCTAACGTGGTGCGTCAAGCCTTACGCCTGCTTCAAGCAGGCGCAGGGTTTTGACGCATCAGCGTTGGGAAAGTAACTCAGTGAAATCTTGTAGATTTCACTGAGTCACTGTTCACGGGCATTCCTGCGACAGAAGGCCCCCCCTGTGTGGACACGCCCACATGAAACCTGACGCAGGTTTCATGTGGTGCAGGGCCTTACACCGTGACGCATCTCCATAGATGCGTCACGTTGTAAATGCCTCGCAGGGATGCGCCACGTTTACGCCGCCTTGCATGACGCAACAGCGGCGTAAACGTGGCGCAAGGGGCTTGTAAATATGCCCCACTGTGTTTTGAAAAAAGGCCCCCATGAAGAATTACGGATAAAAGTTCCAAGTTGTCACAAGAGCTTGCAGTGGATGTAAAAGCCGGCATCAGTCGTTTCTTTCGGCGTAATATGACGGGACGGGAATGAACTCTTAACAAAAGTAAGGGGGAAGGGGGGGCTTATTAAAGAGGTCCAGGCTTCGTGCCCACCTGACTCACGCTGAACAAAAGAGATTGAAACTGTTCCTCTGGGTTGGATGTCACCTACCAGCTGTTTAGTGGTGGTGATATGGGATAGGAAAAAAGGAGGTAGTGGGATGGGGGGATCCCGCTTTTGCGGAACTAGGGTTCTCACACACCCAGCAAGCTAGGTGTCATGCTTCATCATCTGGACATGCTCCTCGTTGGGCCGGCGCTGCAATGCTCAACGGGCACCCGCGAAAGGGCTCTTTGTCGGAGATCTTTTGTTCCTTTGCCGTATGATGAAGTGGGGGTGTGTGGCCCATGGGTGTGTAGATATGGTGTGGTGCAGTGAGTGCGTATTATGATAAAAAAAGGTTGGATGTTCCAAGTAGATAATCTTTATTCTGGCTGGTAATCCACCTTACTAAAATAGTATCTAACAGAGTGGTAAAGCCCTGATGAGGGATATTCATTCGATATTATGCTCTACTCTATGGGTCAACATGTTTCTTACCCTTTTGGTCAGTAAGTACCGTGGCAATTCTTCAGGACCGATATGTGTAAAATATGTGAAAAATTGGTGTTTGGTATCTACACTAAATGGTGCTTCTAAATAGGTGCTACCTTTCAGAACCGACTACATATCAAGGCTTGTGTAGTCATTAAGAAGGACCTGGGGAGATAAACAATGTGGAAAACGAGGAGATTAAGACATTGTAAATCGATGTAGTTCAAAGTTGACTCCAAAATGTATACACTGGCATTCCCTGTGGTCCAGACCTCCTATTTAGCATTGATGTTACAGTGCAATAATCATAAAATCAATGAAGCTTAAAACCATTAAAAATGAAAAATCTCTCTTACTCATACTAAGTTCATGCTGATTTCACTCAGTGGTGTCAATACATATTTAATCTCAACAAGCGGTAGCTCGATTCGCTCATTATTTGCTTTGAACTAATGCTGGTGCTTTTATTGTCAAAGTGGTATTTAACATGCCCTGACTCACCTCCCTAGTTGGTATGAGGTGCCTCAACATGGGCGGGCAGGTCGTAGTGGCGACTCAATAGTAGGAGCCCTGTTCGGTGCAGAAATAGAGAAAGGGGCAGATCAGGGTGCAGTCGTGGTGTCCGACCTCACCTAACAAAAGATTGAGTCCACATCGAAAGTCACTTTCTCCTGCGCCGCGGGCGAAGTAACCTGCTGCAAACCCAATAACGAGCCGGAGGGCGGGCTCGCCGCGCCTCGAAATGAGGCCGTCTCCGGCCGCTCCGGGCCGCTGTGGCTCCCCACCAGGCGGAGGAGCCAGTAACCCCACATGTTCCCAAAAGGCATCCATTGCAACTTACTTGTCTCCGGTGGAGTCCACGATGGGAACCTACCCTCGCCGCCCGTCCCACAGTCGCTGGTATCACCGGTATGTTTGGAGGGCGATATGTAGGGTCCAGTTGCGCGCGAGTGTAAAGGGGTGTGGTAACAATCATGGACTTCCTGGGTAACGTGTGTAACCTCTGTTGGCTGTGTCCATGGCTTGCTCTGGTGGCCATCTTGGATGGTGTTGTTTATTGTAGATAAAGCTGGAGTTAATGGCTCTGTGAAGTTAATGGACTTGCGCACCCCCAGCAATTATTCCAAATAGGTACGCAAGATAAATTACTGCTAGTGTTCAGCCTTATTTGTGATGGTGGAAACCTCAGCCCGCTTGTTCCGGTGCATGTCCCGTTTCAGGTTGAGGCCGTTATGTACTATATTCCAGTTATAACAAAATTATTTATAAAATTGTATATAAATCCGCAACCTGTCCTTATGGGGGCATAGTGTATGTAAGGGTTTCTCTGGAGACCGAGATGTCTGCATATGCGCCAAGTAAAAGTTGAGCTGGTGGAAAGGGCCTGCTCCACAGCCGTCACTGTTGGGTCTGGATTGGGATTCAAAGTCGCTGTCTGTTAATTAGGCTATGGGGCATCTATCCATTGGTGATGGCAGTCTATCAGTTACTGGTTTATTCTACAGGGTTCCCACTGTCTGTGCCTACGGGGATGTATATCATAAACAGCTGGTTTATACATACGTGCGACCTGGGCTCATCTTTAGTTCAGTGATGCCGATGGTATGTCATCATTGAACCCCTTGGTGGATGTTGACAATCGATGTATCCAACGCTGTTCAGTTCTGAAAAGTGTGTTTTGTGTACTACCAGGAAGGTGTTCTAGTACTAGCCATTCAAGTGATTCTGCATAGCTGCCTAGGTTTCAGATTGGTAGGTGTGACATAATCATAATTTCAGTTAAATTTTGGGTGACATTTCAATGACTTTGAGTGACATTTTCTTGCAAGCAAAAATAAGTAATGACCCTGACGGTGGAAACAGAAATATCACAAATTCAATCGTTTGACCAACGAGAAACTCTAAAAACTCACCAAACTAATGTGTGGTAGGCAGCTGAAAAATGAGTAGAGTACTGCAGAGTCAGACTGTGTGACCGCACTGTTGTAGTTGTTTCTGTGTTTGCGGCGTTTTTCATGATTGTTCCCTTATGACCAACCCGCCATGGTAAGGAATTTATCGACCTTGGAAAGAAGAATGGTTGAGGAGGTCCTAATATGATCCAAATCTGTGTCTTGCAGGCTAGACACAGATTAGTAGCGTGTTCCTAATACACTGTAGCTTGCTAAGGAAATAGCCACTTTCTCTATAAAAATACCCATAAAGAAACTACTTATGAAAAACGTAATATTGATACGGTCTATAACGTAGAACAAATCATCATTATACATAGTTTTGAAATAATAAAGTAATTGTATGTAAAATATGTTATTTGAAGGTTTTTATTTGTACAAATAAGGAGGCAAAAGTCACTGCATGTCAATGATATTAGTGGATTGATAAATAAAGATGTTGGGATTACAGTTATTGCTTGTGCTTGCTATATTATTTTAGTTCTGTCAGATTCGTCCATGTGCAAATATCACACAAGTGCTTCAAGACACTGTAAAGCAGACACTGCCTAAAATAAACACGTACAAATAAAGTATTTCATGTCTACAATAATCCTCAGCCCTCAACCCACGGCCCATAATTCTACCAGTCAAAGCAAGTACAAGCTCTCACTTCATTGCATTCTCTGTACCTGCTAAAAACCTCAGAGGACTTTGAAACTTCCTGAACTCCCTATGCGATTCAGAAGAGCACAAGGCACGCTGGAAAATAGAATTCTGAGCTGAATTTCTATCGGACTCCTGCACATTTTAGTTTCTAAAGTGTTGAATTAAAATTCAACCACGACGACAAAGTTATAGAGAAGTATTGTAATTTAACTGCATGAAAGCCATTAAAGGATCGAAAGAGATGCCTGGCTGACCTCGAGGCCCTCTTTCACGTCGATCTGATCGCGCCGCACTAGTCATAAATCAACCCAGTAGCAGAGACTAAAAAACGCCTCTGCGCACCATATAACAGTTTCAAACTTCAGTTTAACTAGTAAAAAAAATAATTATAACACGACAGCTTTGGCGTTTGCAACTTAACATGATGCATATAAATCACCTTCATTCCAGTGCCTTGTGTCCGTGAAGTCAGACTGGGTGCTGCCAAACCGGGTTCTCACCTGCAGGGTTGACCCGATCTCAGCCTGCACTCTCTAATCTCCCGCCTCTTTTCTTCACTTCCTAGTTCCGGACGTGACTGCACTTCTGCGGCCGGCACCTCAGGATTTAATCTCGGCCCCCTGGTGCGCCACATAGTGATTGACAGCTCTGAGCTGCTGCCTGCAGTACCGAGAGAGCAGCCCGCCCCCCTGCAGGTACTGTGAGGAGTCTAATAGCCGCGCGCAGCTCTCAGCTACACAGAGCTGAGAGCCACAGTCTCAATTAACTGTTAAGACACTCGGGCTCTCTCAGAACAGCAGAGAGAGCCCAGGCAAAGGAGCGCCGCTGGCGCGCCTGGCACAGGTCGAAATGCGTGACAATGCATTTCAGTGCGGTGATGCGGATCACCGCACTGAAATGCGTGAGCGTCACACCTGTTGCATGACGCTTGGCAGGACTGTTTCTTGGTTGTGGCCTTTCTCACGGTAGTGGATGTACATCTTAGTAGTCAATCTGTGGCACCTGATATTACTTTTGTGCTCGGTGATTCTGGTCTTAACTGGTCTCATCGTCGTCCCTATGTACAGGTCGCCACAGGGGCATGTGATCAGATAAATGCACCTGGAGGTATTGCAATTAGTATGCTTATTCAATGTCCAAGTGAAGGAGTTGGCTAGGGTGATGGTTTTGGCCACTCGGGTCTGATTGCAAACGGAGCAACCCCCACAGGTAGTGTCCTTTGACGGCGGGGAGATCCCAGAGGGTTCTCTGTCGGTTGCTTTGTTGGTTTTTTGGTCTGGTGTGTATGATTACATCCTTTAGGTTTTGTGTTCGTCTGAAAGCAAATCTGGGCACCGGGAGATCTAGTGAACTTGCGTTAAGGATACGCCAGTGTTTTTTAATGATCCCTTTGCTGCGTGTGGAGTTAGGGGTGAATGAGGTCACACACGTTAGTGATTCTGTCTCCTCCCGTTGTCTTTTCTGCAGGAGTGTTTCCCTGGGGTTGTTAAGTGCCCTTTTCGATGAGTCCCTGATCAATTTGATAGGGTAACCTCTAGTCTTTAGGTTTTCCTCTAGGACTTTGGCCTCTATCTTGAATTCATTTGTGGAGCTGCAATTACGTCTGAGCCACAAAAATTGCCCAAAAGGTATGTTACCCCTGAGTGTCTTTGGTGATAGCTCTGATAGAGTAGCAAGCTGTTTCTATCAGTTGGCTTGCCGTAGAGTGTAGTGGTGAAGCCTCCATCTGTCAGCTGTATATTTAGGTCAAGGAAGGGTATGCTGGTTGCTGAAATTGTGTGGGTGAACCCGAGGTGTTGGTTTTGGGTGTTTACCCATTCACAAAATGATTCACATGTGGTGTGGTCCGTCTTCCAGAGGATCAGAATATCGTCTATAAATCTCCTCCACAGTATGATGTTATTAATGTATGGATTGTTGTTGCCCCTAATGATGTGTTCCTCAAAATGGGCCATGTAAAGGCAGGCCACACTTGGAGCAAACGTGCTCCCCATTGATGTGCCTTGGGATTGATGGTCCAGCTGTTTCTGGTATTCAAAAAAGTTTTCTGTGAGTGCCATCGTAGCGCACCCCATGATGAATGAGATTGGCGTTTGAGAATCCCAATCCTCTTTTCTTAACCAATTTTCTACCACATCCAGTGTATCTCTCTGGGGTATGTTGGTGAATAGTTGCTCTACGTCTAATGTGATCAGTAGGTTGATGTTAGATGTGTCAGTTATCCCCTCGAGAATGCATAAGATGTCGGTAGTGTCTTGTACGTAAGCTGGTGTGCCCGCCACTATAGGTTGTAGAAGTGGTCGCAAAACCTGGAATGTGGTTCCAGAAGGGACCCTATTCCTGACACGATCGGTCTTCCCGGCACCGGGGAGGTGGCTTTGTGTATTTTGGGCAGTGGGTAGAAGTAGGGGGTTTTGGGATCTGAGGTGATCAGAAATTCTGCCTCCTTTTTGGATATCCATCCATTAGCTTCAGCTTCAGTTACCATACTAGTGATCTCAGTTTTGAGTCTGGGTGTGGGGTCAGTCTGAATAGGTGTGTAGTATCTGGTGTTGTTCAACTGTTGCCTACACTCCTGGTCATAGTTATCGGTGGATTGGATAACTGTGGCTCCACCTTTGTCCGCCATTTTTATGGTGATACTAGCTAGGGATCTGGCTGCTGCTTGCTCTGTTTTCGAGAGGTTATTAAACGTTTGTGCATTTGGGACCCCCTCTAACTCTTTGAGGACCGCTTTCTCGAATGTCAGTACTTCCGGGGGTACCATCCCATTGTTGGGGGTGAAGGTCGAGGGGTTCCCAAGTCCTGAATCGTAGTTTTCGTCAGGTAAGGTATCATGAAAAAAAGCCTTCAGGCGAATCTTTCTGAAAAATGCTTGAATTTCACAATTGTCTCTGAATCTGTCAGTTCTGGGGGTGGGCACAAAGCCCATTCCTTTCTCTAGGACCCTTGTTTCGGTGTCTGTTAGTGGTCTTTCAGATAAGTTGACCACCAAAGTTTTCAATTCCTTTTCCCCTTGGCCCGGCCCCTGGTCTCCACCTGTGGAGTGGTCTGGTCCTGCCATTGTACCCCTTTGGGATTTCCTCTGTTGCGCCCTCTTCCTCTGCCCCAGCCTCTGCCTAAAAAAGGGGGGGTTCTCAAAAGGATAGTATTGTGGAGGGCACTGTGGATGCATGGGCATTTGCCAAAAGGGGGGGGGGGAGCCTGTATAGGCGGTCACGGCCCCTGATATTGTTGTACATGGTTGTAGTTGGTGTTTGGGTGATTATGGTTCCTTTTCTGGTTGTTATTCCCTCTGCTATCAGAGCTGGAGTTGCTATCACTGGAACCCCTCCTGCTCCCTTCCGTAGCATCATCTGAGGAGTTTCCTCTATTGGATGAGGTGTAGTCATCCTTGAGGTATGGAAACACTGTTTCCTTGTTGAATATCTGGATGTCTTTTTGGAGTTTAGTTACCTTTCGTTTATGCAGGTATTCTTTGTTTTCGGCAATCTCACTGTTGATCTCAGCCAGTTTAGATCTAAAATGTGCAGATTGTAGTGCTGATTTGAGTGCCGCCTCCGCTGCTTGTATCTTTACTAATAAGGCATCTGCCAGTTTCTGTGCAGTGTTGATTATTAAGACTAGGAGGTCCCTGGTACACTTCCAGGAGACCATACACCAATCTTTTTGAATGCAGGGTCTTCCAGGAATATCCTGGGTATTATGTTGATTATCAAACCATTGGGGGCTATATTAGCCCTCAAATACTCTGTCATCATAACCCTGTGTAAGGTTATTTTTAGCCAATCCTTTTTCAGGGCAGTCAGTGACGCCTTTTGCTCTAGGACTTTGGCCTCTATCTTGTATTCATTTGTGGAGCTGCAATTGTGTCTGTGCCGCAAAAATTGCAGCTCCTACTATTGAGGCAGGTTACTCTGCCCGCGGCGCAGGAGCAAGTGACTTCCGATATGGACTCAATCTTTTGTTAGGTGAGCTCGGACACCACGACTGCACCCTGATCTGCCCCCTTTCTCTATTTCTGCACCGAACAGGGCTCCTACTATTGAGGCGCCGCTACGACCTGCCCGCCCATGTTGAGGCACACCCCTACCAACTAGGAGGTGCTGGGGATGCGCAAGCCCATTAACTTCACTTAGCCATTAACTCCTGCTTTATCTACAATATCCAACATCGTCCAAGATGGCCGCTAGAGCAAGCCATGGACACAGCCAACAGAGGTTCCACACGTTACCCCAGAAGTCCATGATTGTTACCACGCCCCTTACCACTCGCGCGCAACTGAACCCTACATATCGCCCTCCAAACATACCAGTGATGCCAGCGACCGTGGGACGGGCGGCGAGGGTAGGTTCCCATTGTGGACTCCACCGGAGACAAGTAAGTTGCAAGGGATGCCTTTTGGGAACATGTGGGGTTACTGGCACCTCCGCCTGGTGGGGAGCCGCAGCGGCCCGGAGCGGCCGGAGACGGCCTGACGGCACCTTTCGAGGTGTGGCGGGCCCGCCCTCCGGCTCTTTATCGGGTTTGCAGCAGGTTACTTCGCCCGCGGCGCAGGAGCAAGTTACTTCCGATATGGACTCAATCTTTTGTTAGGTGAGCTCGGACACCACGACTGCACCCTGAACTGCCCCCTTTCTCTATTTCTGCACCGAACAGGGCTCCTACTATTGAGGTGCCGCTACGACCTGCCCGCTCATGTTGAGGCACCTCGTACCAACTAGGGAGGTGAGTCAGGGCATGTTAAATACCACTTTGACAACAAAAGCACCAGCATTAGTTCGAAGCAAATAATGAGCGAATCGAGCTACCG
The DNA here is from genome assembly GCF_964261635.1 of Lissotriton helveticus. NCBI lineage: Eukaryota > Metazoa > Chordata > Amphibia > Caudata > Salamandridae > Lissotriton > Lissotriton helveticus. Next base: position 1,150,758,029 of record NC_136067.1, on the reverse strand, counting down.
CTTGTTGAGATTAAATATGTATTGACAGCACTGAGTGAAATCAGCATGAACTTAGTATGAGTGAGAGAGATTTTTCATTTTTAATGTTTTTAAGCTTCACTGATTTTATGATTATTGCACTGTAACATCAATGCTAAATATGAGGTCTGGACCACAGGGAATGCGAGTGTATACATTTTGGAGTCAACTTTGAAATACATCGATTTACAATGTCTTGATCTCCTCTTTTTCCACATTGTTTATCTCCCCAGGTCCTTCTTAATGACTACACGAGCCTTGATATGTAGTCGGTTCTGAATGGTAGCACCTATTTAGAAGCACCATTTAGTGTAGATACCAAACACCAATTTTTCACATATTTTACACATATCAGTCCTGAAGAATTGCCACGGTACTTACTGACCAAAAGGGCAAGAAACATGTTGACCCATAGAGTAGAGCATAATATCGAATGAATATCCCTCATCAGGGCTTTACCACTCTGTTAGATACTATTTTAGTAAAGTGGATTACCAGCCAGAATAAAGATTATCTACTTGGAACATACAACCTTTTTTTATCATAATACGCACTCACTGCACCACACCATATCTACACACCTATGGGCCACACACCCCCACTTCATCATACGGCAAAGGAACAAAAGATATCCGACAAAGAGCCCTTTCGCGGGTGCCCGTTGAGCATTGCAGCGCCGGCCCAACGAGGAGCAGGTCCATATGATGAAGCATGACACCTAGCTTGCTGGGTGTGTGAGGACCCTAGTTCCGCAAAAGCGGGATCCCCCATCCCACTACCTCCTTTTTTCCTATCCCATATCACCACCACTAAACAGCTGGTAGGTGACATCCAACCGAGAGGAACAGCTTCAATCTCTTTTGTTCAGCGGGACGGGAAAGAAGCAACAAGCAGGAGTAGATGCGTGCTTGTACCCCGGGGGGACCGTATAGCGCGTATTCATACTGGAGCACTGTAGTCGGTCCCTGCTTGTGCCTCAGGGGCACTAGAAGGAGCACGCTACATGTGAACAATGCCGAAGGCAGGGAAGCTGGAAATTGAAAGACAGCTGCGCTCAAAGACTTCGTGCGCGTTGCTGCTCCTACCAGGCAATAAATAGCCAGCATGCTGGAAAGTCTCCAATTACAAAGGAAGACTACAGCATGGAAAACAGATGGCACTGAAACAGATGGCACTGAAAGAAGTGCAAGCAGAGTGTAATAACACTGTAGTTAGGTGCTGCTGTATCGGGACTACAAGGAAGTTAGGAAATCACTAACAGCCAACAGGAAAAGAGATACCAACAACACTAACACAACTGAGCCAATAGCAAGCAAAAAGACAAATAACATTAAATTTAACCCAACATACAGATTACTTTAAGTCTTGCTGAGACAGCGCATGCGCTGGCAAGGCGAGACCTAAAAATGAACAGGACAACATTAGACAGATCTGCATTACTAACCTCATCAAAATTCTCATCACAATTGTAGTGCACTTTAGTGATTATTGCCTTTATTGCCAGTAAACATAGGGGCATATTAGCAAGAACCTTGTTAAAATGATCACCGTTATAGCAGCAGGAAACTGCCGCTAAAACAGCGATAATGGGCTTGCTAATAAGTGTTACAGGATTCCAATAGAAGCCCAGATTAGATGTTCTGCACATCTAACCTGGGCCTCTATTGGAATTCTATAACGCATATTAGTAAGCCCATTATCACCGTTTTAGCAGCAGTTTCCTGTTGCTAATATGCCCCATAGTTCTTTATCATTGTTAATTATTACTTGTAGGAGCTTTATTATTTTAAACAGTGGCGGCTCCTCCCCTAAGGTGGAGGAGTGTTGCCCTACTTATTTTAATCAGTGTCACTAGGCAGCTGTGTGGGCAGGATGGTATGGGGCTGCTCTGCTGACAGAGGCGAGGGGGGGGAGTGGTATGCACTCCATGAAGTGTGCATGAATGTTTGGGTGGCCCTCTGGGGCCGGCTAAGCATTCTTGCGCACTTTGTATGTTCTCAATGCAGGCTGCATTACAGCCTGCATGGAGAACATGCCCGCCTCCGTTTCTCTGGCTGAGCGCCGATCCACGGCGCTCAGACCAATCACAAAGCTTGGAGTTGGGTGCATTCTGCTTCCTGCCCTGGAAGCGCGGGAAGAAGACCGGGAAAGAGGCGGCGACTGCGGGTGGCAGCGATAGACAGATAAGTGTAAATTATTTTATTTATTATTTAATTTCCCCATAACCCCCCCTGAACCACACCCCACCACCTTCAAATGCCAGCCCCCACTGTTTTTAGATCTGAATTATGGTTATTATGGAACAGGGCTCAATGTCTGGCCCTAATGATGGACTGTTTTGCATCTATTCAGTGGTAGACCATACTATTGGCCATTACAGTGCTATACACATCTGTGAGTAGCATATAGCTGCTCCTGTGCTAAGAGATACTTGTCTCCTATTGGTGCATGGGTAATAATGTAATACTTATTGGCTTTTGGGGGGAGGAGAGAGGTTCACACTCTTGTCCATCGATCTGCACACTAAATCAAACTATTTGTTGTTGAGTGTGATGCATGCTGCGCTGATGGGGTTCATGGTAATGTGGCTTTTACACATGTAGGTGATCATGCTTTTTCCTATACATGCTGTACTTTTTTCATTAGTGTATAGTTCCTCTTTCCTGCTCTCCCTCTGCATCAACTCAGAGAGTAACACAAGTTCATTTTTGCCTGACATACTGGTGCAATTTGCCCAGAAAACAGTCAGTCATGTCCGGAGAATTACACAAAGAAAAAAAAAAAGAAAAATCTGAAGATGAACATTTGTAAATCCAGAAACAATTATGCCAGCATCACGGAATGACGCAATCACAGACAAAGAGTGAGAGAGAGGCTGGTTTCTGGGCGCCTCTGGCTGGGCTTGCCTGGCAAAGTGGGTCACATCCACACACACATAAATGTAAGTGTGTTCAACTGCCTCTTGCAGAGATAGTAGGGACTAGGACAGAATATTCCCATATTTGATGGTGGTGGGGTGTAAGAGATGGGGATTTCTCTATGAAAATAATTTCCAGATGGAGAAATACGTAAATAGACTGGGCCTTATTTAAGAGGCCTTACGTCACCGCTGCGTCACTTTTTTGTGAGCATGCAGAGGAGTAAAAAATGTGCCACACTGTGTCCTATTTACAAAGTGAGCATCTAGGCAGATGCATCGCTTTGTAAAGCCCTGTGCTCCATTATACCTGCGTCATGTGTAATGTAAGCAGGGTGGGCTTTACCACACAAAAAAGACAGACGTGGCACAGTGAAATCTATGACGGTGTTGCCCAAACTGGGGTCCGCGGACCCCCAGGGGTCCGTGACACATTCCCAGGGGGTCCATAGGCAGCAGTTTTAAAAGCAGAGCAAAGTTTCTTGTATGATTAGCAGCTTTAGAGCAACAATAAAAGTGTCAATATAATGCCAATGATTAATGTACCTGCTGGAGAGAGACGAGAGTTTTGTTCAGTGGCAGCTTTGACTACACTAATGTAGCACAGGGGGTTAATGTGCCTACTGCAAAGAACGTGTAACATGCATTTTAAAAAGCAGTATTTTATGTGCATAGGTCCGTGGTTACTGCTTTTGTCACAGAGATTCTTTTGTTGCTGTGCACTTCATAAGTGACAATCGTAGTCTAGAAGAGGGACCTATAAACTCTCATCAAAGAGCTGCTTGCAAACTGATTGGTACTAGTTAGGTACTTATGTTTTCCCCCCAGTCATTCATTATCCTGATGCTGCTAAAAAGCCTTGTACTGCAAAATAAAACCAACAATTTAAAAGTTAGTCACGGAGATGCAGTACCAACCTTCGCATTAAATTTTTTCCCTTTTTGCAAATTTCTTCAAGTTAAAATACTAAGGGCCAGATGTACGACCCGTTTTATATGCGTAAACGGGTTTGCGAACCCGTTTGCCCATGCAAAAACCTATTGGGCCATGCACATAGTCTATTTTGCGAGTCTCAATTTTTTTGTGACTCGCTAAATTGGTTTGGTGACTTGCTATTTGGAAGGGGCATTCCCTTTCAAATAGAGAGTCTCAAAACCATGTACAAATGTTTTGCAACCGCAATTGAGTTATCAAAATACTCGCAATTACCACCTACTTCAAGTTGATGGTAATGCATTCGCAAATGGGAAGGGGTCCTCAGGACCCCTTCCCCTTTGCAAATGCATGCAAAATTAATTTTTAAGGGCAGGCAGTGGTCCCAGGACCACTGCTGCTCTTAAAAAAAATTAAACAAACACCTTTCATTTTCTTTATTTTTAATGCATGGAAAACGGGCTGCAATTTTTTTTAAAACTGCTTTATTTAAAAGACCAGCAGGCCACCATCCCTAGGAGGGCTAGCATTCCCAATGGGCTCACAAATTGCGAGAGGCTCATTATAATTAATGAGCCTCGCAATTTGCTACCCCATTGGGAATCCCAAACAGTGTTAAACACACTGTTGTACATTTCATTTAGCAACTCGCAATTTACCACTCGCAATGTGTCGCCAATTGCGAGGTGCTAAATGAAATGGTCGTACATATGGCCCCAAAAACCTTAGTAATGTATGTGTTTTGTGTGCACAGGTGTGTTTTTTTAAATTACTGTTTTAATATTTGAAATTTAAATCATACAAATTGCTTGGGGGTCCCCGGCTTACAGTGGTGACTCAATGGGGGTCCTCAGGAGTCAAAAGTTTGGAAACCACTGATCTATGAGATTTCACTGCGCCACTCCTACAAGTTCACTGCGTCAAATCCTTGTGCCTGCTGCACAGCAGGCGTAAGGACTGATGAAGGCCCTTTTACATGGGACTAGCCCATGTGTAATGACACACTGCTGGAGTTGCGTCTGTTTTACAACACACTCCAGCAATGCATCATTACTGCGCCACAAGATACGTCAGGATTCCTTATGTGTCTGGTCAATCCTTAAAACATGGAACGCCGTACTGTAAATATGGCGCATCCAAGGTGTTGCAAGGAGGGCATAATGAAAAGTGTTGTATCGCTGTTTTAAACCAGCGATGCAACACTTTTCATAAATGAGGTCCACAATGTGTCCCATTTAGATAAGCACAACTTTCTCGCTGCTGCAGGTTCCAGTGTGGAGGCCACGGCGTATGCAATTGGGTCACATTTTCTTGAATACTACTGGGCTGGTTTGGCAAATCCCATCTCAGTTGTTCCCACCTAAGGAGCGAGTGGAGCTACAGCGCACAGAGCCATCTGCAGTTGGAAACAAAATCAACATATAAATTAAACTAAAACAACTTTTTGAAAATAACTTCAATGTAAAAATAATGACTAAAATATGTTTTTAAGTAGAGGATGGCACCGGTAAACTAGCAGCAAGTTCCCCCCATGGGCGATAGGCCTGAAATTAGTCTAATTCGCACCAGCAGTTGTGAAGCGTTTGGAGTTCCTGAGTGCCATCTGTCAATGGGTGCTTCAGCAGTGCAGCCAAATTCAGGTAGGTCGGCCACTTGAAGACCAGGTTATTGCACCTAGTGGATGCAGGATCTCTCGCGGTCATGCTCCTGAAGCAACTGGTGGTTTCCTGCGGCTGCTTCTGCAGTGTAAGTGTTCGCTTAACTGACGATGGGGGTTGGCAATGGCATTCCTGTCCTGGTTCCCTTGTGTCATGCCACTCACCTGGCTCTAGTCCATAGAGCTAATGCTAGACCTCCTATCTCTTCTATGGTGGCATCTAAGCAGGGAATTGTAACCGTCAATCAACTGCTTTCCCAGAAAGGAAGGGTGGGTTGGGACAAAATAACAAACAGAGAGACTTGCGTGCCTGAGCTCAGCCACCGTCTTCTGGGAGTAGTACTTTTGTCTCTTCTCAGTCCTGGAGAGTGTTGTCATAATATGTGCATAACATAGAGTGCGGTGAGCTGAACTGCAAATGCAAGTCGAGAGCTTATTCAACAAATGAGTAGTCGTGAAATATTCCCTCTTGCCTTTGACATGTGTACTAACAGTCACTTATACAATGATTAATCTATTGCTGCATTGACTTCCAATAATCAACTGTTACTCATGGAGTTGTGGCACTCCCGGCAAAAGCTATATCGTGTTTTCACATCACACAAAAAGGTACACCTTATTTGTTCAACACTAGGCGCAAGTTGCACAAGGGTGTGCTTTTGGATTCACAGACTACAGCACAATAAAGGATGACACAAAAGAATGTCACTGGCAGATAATACAAACGCCTCTGTATGCACGTTAAATAATACCCACAACGTTTTTATGTTCAAAAGTTATTATGTTTTCTGATTTTCAGCATCATAAAAACAAGTCTTTGGTTGATAGGCTTTCCATTGGTGTACTAATCCTATGGATGGTACTTAAGCATGTTTTCTCCTTTTATGTGCAGTGTTGCAGGGATGCTGTTCGCTGCATTGCTGGCTTTGCTGGGAATATGTTCACTGCATTGGAGATTCACAGGAGGGCCGTGCAGCACTGCAGTCATGGGCCTATGAGTCAGCCCAAATATCCCTATAGTCATGTGCCTGTGAGTCAGCCTAAATATCACCATAGCTATGATGATTCAGTCTCAAGGCCCTGGGGGATGTTACTGTTTGTACTTTGGTGTTTCATGACTCGTGGCCTAGATCCCTGGGGAATAATTACCATGTCAAGAACGTTGTCAAGCCTACGGGGCAATGAATTCACATGAACAGCCAGGGAGGCATTGAGATGTGTGCTTGATCCCGCAGGCCACCCATACACAAGGCACAGGAGTGAGAACACAATGAGGTCAGTGTCATGACACCTTGCTTGGGTGATGCTCCCTCAGTATCCTCACTTCTCCAACAGGGCAGAAAAATTCACAGTCCTTGCTGCTCTTGATGATCCTTTCTGGCATACGGGGTCACTGCAACTCAAAGTCTCCTGGCTTTGGCACAATCAGCATTGTAATTAAGAAAAGGGGTAACCCTGTGTCCCTCAGAACCTGGGTATTTAATGGTTAAACAAAAAGGTGGTTCTGTTGGGTAAGACAAATTACTTTGAAGCTGCTATTAATGCAATCAAGGAGAAACGCTCTCTAATAAACACAGTATTGAAGAACAAATTGCTTAAATAAAAAAGTTGTGAGATCAAGTGATTATACTATGTATTTTATATCAGAATTACTTCATTCAATGATAACATACAATGCTTGGCAAGACTGTCAAAATTAGTGGTAAAGTGCAATCACGTGACATTAGTGTAGAGTGCTCAACAGGTGAAAAATATGTACAGTGGGGACAGTTTCATATATACAGATATATACAAGTGTTTCATTGGCCAGAAACTGATTTACAGCCAAGGACTCCTATTCTTCCTATTGGAATCCTGGTGGTACTGGACCTATGACAAGCGTCGACGTTTCGACCCTAAGGCGCCCCATTGGGTGGTCGCGGCGGGTCTTTCTCAAGACAGGGATGTAGGTGGGTAATGACAGTTTATGTTTCAGACCGGGACTCTCAGCCTGAATCAGCACGGCGCAACGGCCAATGTATCCGTAATTTAAGAAAGAATCAATATGGCGCAGGCGGAGGTGCGGTGTCCCTTCCGTCGGCTGCATACAGTCATACAGTGCAGCATTGACTGTATGCAGCCGACGGAAGGGACACCCCACCTCCGACCGCGCCAAATTGATTCTTTCTTAAATTACAGATACATTGGCCATTGCGACGCACTAACACTTACTGTGCGCACTGAACAGCTGTTCACTCTTCATGTATTGTACTCCACGCAAGTACACATATACTCATCATATGCTTTATCCATACCTGTACAGTACTACATCTCTTATGTGATGTATTACTCTCTGCATATATACACACGGATCTGTCTTGGGGATCTCCTCTCCATGTTTCACCATGCAGGCCTGGATCTCCTAAAATGTAATCCAGAGCCCCAGACATATTGTACAGTGCATGTATACAACCTACACACACTGCACAGTGCTGTACTTTTCATGTTTTGTACTACTCACAGGTATGCTCACACCGAGCGCATGCACTTATCCTGCACATACCCTACATTTACGGAAGAGCACTAAATGGTTCAGGTACTGTACCACTTATATGCACATGTACATCCACCACATGTATACATATATATACACAATGCACACACTGCTCAATACTACACAATCCCTGTTGTGCACCCTTACCAGGCACACACACCAGTGCAGATACACCACTTCTGCACTGTGCAGCAGTTAACACCACCTGATGCAGGCTAAGGGTGAGTTAAGCACAGAGCAGCTGAGCTTTTTTAAAAAGGTGAGTGAGCCTGTAGGCCTCATTCCTGTAAAGCAGGTTAAAAATGATCTGTTCACTCCTACTGATCACAACATAGTATGCAGCCACCACCATGCTTGTGCTGCTTAACTCTTGGTGAAGGCAGAAGCCTCCTACTACTATGAGAGTAGCGCTTTGGGCATCCCTCCCGTTCCACCAAGACTGCAATCTGTGAGATAGGCCTATGTCATGGCGCACATCATGATCCAAGATTGCCTATGGGAACAAAAATCAGCCTTAGGGATCCAGACATGAATACATTTGGGCACTCGGGGCAGGTGTGCACGTCTATTACCATGTAGAAGACTTTTCCGTTCCAAGCAACCAAAAATAGCAACCTTCATCAGAGGAACTTCAAGGCATCAAAGGCTTGAAATGTGTATGCTTGTTTGTAAGACCAAATTGTGGCTCTGTGAATTGGTGAGACACCTGATCAGAGACAAGAAATATATAGGGCCTTCACTGGATGTGGAGGTATCTTGATGTCTCGCTGTCCAAGGTAAGAAAACATAATATTAGAAATAGTGAGGGTATTGAGGTTCTGATATAACCATGCCTTGGAACGGTGACATCAAGATACCTCCGCATCCAGTGAAGGCCCTATATATTTCTTGCCTCTGATCAAGTGTCTCACCAATTCACAGAGCCACAATTTGGTCAACACATTTGGCAGCACTTCCTAGCAAAGCAGAATGAAAATGTTCAAATTTTTTTTTTTTAACACTTCAGGAATTATAAACCTTTTACAACATACTCGAGGACTAGGGTTAGAATAGTAAATAAGCCTGACAGGCCCTCATTATGAGTGGCCGGTGTTCGCATCCGATGAAATACGAGTCTCGTTAGTTGGAATTTATCAGGTGCAATCATTCATGTAAACATGTAAGCAACACCAATTAGGAAGCTCCTAAAATGTTTCTTTAACCTTTCAAATTCGAAATAAGTTTGTGGCTCAGCTGTAGTGTACATCCACTACTCTTGTTTGCAATCTATTCATGAAATAATATTTGTATTTGATATCTGCGTATAGTAGGTCTGTAGGCTAGTGCAGTTGTGTTTTGAAACAACCAGAGAGACTATGCCATAGCACAACATTATCTCTGTAATTCTTAACACATACCCTGTGTTGCCCACTGGAGGCAGAACACGCCAACGCATGGGAATAGTGGCCAATACTGTTTCTTCTTTTTCCTTTTTCCGCAGAGCTCTACCAAAAACATTTGCTTGGACCACCATACAACGTGGTAAGGTCTTGTTCCATCTTTGTTGAAGAGTGAAGTACCAGAAGAAGAAGGCGTCTCGAACAGCTTGGCACCAAGTTCCAGATATTTAAAGGGACTATTCTAGAAATACTAGAGGACTCCATATTGGATGAGGGAGCAAGCGCCTCTATAGCATGGCTTTGTGCCCCCGATATTACTGAAAAGAGGCAACACAGACATGCTGGCTTTCGCCATGTTGGTTCAAGAAATAAAGAGCGATTGATACCAGTGTACCTTTAAAAAACTGCCGGTGCTCAGACCCAGCCCACTTAAAGCCCTACATATACCCATTTTATAGATATGGAAAACGAAAACAGAACACTATGGGGCATATTTACAAGGGAATGGCGCAGCGCAGAGGCAAACTTTGCAGCATCTAGCTGTGTCATTTCCAAGATGCAGGGATGTGCTGTATTTATAAGAAAATTCGGTGCACCCCTGTGTTTTCCTAGCACTGGTGCTAAAAATAGCTGCCTATTGCCAACACGGACACCCTTGAGCCATAGTGCAAGGGTGTCTGAGTTGCAGGGATGATTGTTTATGTGCAAGATGGAACACCTTCCTGCCCATAAACAATCAATAATGGCGATTTGCTACTTCCATGTGTGCTGCATCCTGCAATCCTCTTGTACATATGCCTCTATTTTGGAAAATTCAATAGATACTTGAATCAATGCAAATAAGTACTAACTTTTGAGTGGGTGAAAGGTAGAAGTAAATTTCTGAAAAACGGTTGCCAAGGTTTTCATATACTCTTAGCCTGACAAAATGCATATATCACAGTGACAAAAGAAAGGGTCAAGGAAGTGATTATGCTGTCCCTTCCTATTGATTCATTCAGACCTTGCTTGTCTGTGGTTTCAGAGAATGTCCATTTTTCTTCCTTTATGTGCAAGCTCTGCTCTGCATGTGGAGGGTCATGGGGAAATGTTCTAAAATAATACATTTGAAATCAGTTGGGGAATGTTAATTTTATACAACGTGTGTAACTAATTTAGTTGGGAGTTTTTTCAATCTTAATACACTGATTTGTTCTTGGATTCTCAATTTAAATGTCCGAGTTGTGAACCCAATATAGTGTAACCAACAAGCATGTGATATACTACACTGGCTTTACGGCAGGGAAACACCGGACCATGTAACTTCCTGGTTTAAAACTGGATTGAGCCCCTGACGAAGGGCAATGCCCGAAATGCATTGGACGTATTTATGTTACATGACAAACTTCAAGAAATGAAAGAAGAAAGCAAATTAAGAAAAGTAAATTGAAAAAATAATAAGAATTTTTTAAAAGAACGTTACACGTTTAGAATAATTGTTTAAAGTGATTTCAGAGTGTGATTTGGGGACATACCCAATATTCTGGGGACCGCGCATCATAGTCAAGTTTATTATCCTCATACTCAGGGGGATTCACTAATCAGCACCATTAAACGGTCAACTAATTTGTACGTATAAGTATACCCGTGAGTGCGTGAGTCTAACTCCTTAGGTGGATTTCATATAATTAGTGAAGGACCATAGTTGCTAAACATTGTCATTCCACAGTGTGAATTTTGTGCTTTTCTTGGCCATGGAGTGCAGACTGCATCAGCTGTGCGATTGGTGCCCTGTTAAGGGTGTCTTTAACCCACAAAAGCTAAAACCCCAAATCCAAACCCTATTTCGAGTGTGTACAGACTCCATCTGTTTTCTGTGGTTTCATTTGTATTTGGGAGTAGGTTTAGTACTTGATTTTGGGGTGGTAATAGTAGGTTATTTATTTGTGTAAAAAGCATTACGTAGTGGCTTTAAATATTGCCTTAACTGCAGCTTCGTACAGGAACTGCAAAATGTGTATTTGGGCAGTCTGCACCCAAAGAGATTGTGAGCTGAGCGCCAGTTCCTTTCCACCCCCATCACGCCAGTTGCAGGCTAAGTGATTGGGCTTGGGCCCAGCATCTCCTGTGCCGGTCTTCCTCCTCCCCTCACACAGCAGCTTAAGTTTAAGGCCACATGCTCTTAAAGTAAGGTTTTATTGGCTGCCTTCTGATTGGGCCCCAGGGCTAGGGTTTCTAATGGACCTAGAGTTCTGATTGGTTGAATGGGCTAGGTTTGTGATAGGTTCCTAAGGCTTGATTTCTGTTTGGGTAATAGGGTTACGGTCTGATAGGCTCCCAAGGCTAGGGTACCTATTGACTCTATTGTGTAGGGTTCCGATTGGTTCGGGTTTCCATTAGCCCGTGGTCATCTGATCAGGAGGGCTATTTAACCCTAAGGCTCAAGGAGTCCAGCCCATGTGGCACCTTAAGGGTGTTATCTGTTGAGGCCTAGAATGGGCCCAGGGTCAGAAACTGCATCTTCACCATAAGAAATTCAGGTAAGCAACCACTCACTTACAAAATATGTATTTATTAAAACTCTCTAAACTCCACCGATACTAAATGCACATCCCTCATATACAATCATTTGTTGACTTTAACTTTCAATAAATCTCCCCATCAAACATATTTTTCAAAACCAAAAAACAATAACAAAACAAAATACCAGCAACCTATCCCCACACAACAATTCAAAAACCACTACCTACAGAACTTATAAACACAATGTCACTTGCTTTTTTTTTTTTTAGTCCTCATGTCTGCAAAACTCTGACTGCTCTATCAGTGCACCTCATGGTCCGCTGCATTTGCTCTTGGCTCTGCCGTTCTCAACTCCCAGGCAGGGCCGTCACCAGGGATGCTGCCTCAGTGTAATCATAGGTACTCATTGTTAGTTAATTGGATAAAATAATACCCTAAATTCCTCTCCATCTGGAGAAGTCTGCCCACATTTCGGGTACATTTCCCGTTTAACATTCCAAGTCGGCGCGCCAAATCCAGGTGACTGCTTTGATCCAATCTACAATTTTCGGGGCAGAAGGGTCAACCCACAGCTTACAGATAACTCTCTGAGCTATAAGTATCAAATACAACAAGAGACCAGACTGCTGCCTGGACAACAAACTACGTGAGATGTTATCTATACCTAACAATACTAGGACTGAGTTTATAATTGTATTTACCCCAAAAATGTCTTTGAAGATGGACTCAATGCCACTCCAGACGCTTTTATTCCGGGACATAAAAAGAAAATGTGTTTGTCATTAGCTTTCAAAAAACCACATCTTCTGCACCTTGGAAAGGGTGATGGAGCTAACTTGGCGATTTTTGCAGGGGTCCAGTATAGCCTATTAATTATTTATTTTTTAAATTTGGTTTGCCGGCTTGACAATTGAATCTAACAATTTCAAAGAGCCTCGCCAGATTGATTGTAAGTGCTCCCCTTGGAAGGTGTCTCCCCACACCAAATATATGGTAATTCTGAGTTCTTATCTTCCGCTTGCAGGAATTTCCAGTGCCATACGGCGATCTCTTTTTTTTGGGGGTCTTATGACCTGGAGGGAGAATTCGAAATCCCAGTCCCCCTTGTTTACGATTTCGAGGCCACAACCAGGAAGAGAGTTGTTCATATTTGAACCTGTAAAGATGTCCCCACTTAGTTTTCAGGACTTCATAAGGTAATATCACTTGCACGGACAACAAATCTCCCCAGCTGGTCATCCCCGCTCATCGTAATGGGAGACTCAGCACATCCCTCATAAATTCTGGGATTCCAGGGGAGTCCCATATTGGTGCAAAATCAGATTAGTACCCAATGCCAATCTTTCTCTTCACCTTATACCAAAGTGCAGACTTTATCGGGTTTCCCCAAAAGCATCCGGACATTTTTAAACTGGAATGCCATACAATACATGTTTAAATCTGGGAGGGACAGACCAACCTTTTTCAAAAATACGCCTAAGCTTTTTCCATGCCAATCTGGCTCCCTAGGACTATTTCCCCCTGGATTTTGTCCATACTTAATTTTGGGAATGTGAAGGGGATGTAATTAAAAGAGATAAGTACATTTTGGGAGAATCGACATCTTTACTACATTGACAAGACCATAGATTGTTAAGGACAACAATAAATCCACCTCCTAAGCCACCCTTTTTAGGTTTCGCCTCACGATCCGCTGCGCAGCAGCATTCGCGCATGCAAAATCTTTTTTTAACAGTATGGGCACTTTGTCCCGCCTTCTCTTCCATTGGCTAGCTCCACAAATGGAGGCTAGCCATTGGAAGAGCGATCTGTCCGTCATTGCCGGAGCAGATTCGTGGGCGTTCCGGTGATTTTTACTCATCCCGCCCCCTTGCGATCGTCATGCGGCGGTGGGCCGTGTTTTAAATTTTTTTTTTTAAAGCTTTGTTTTCGCCATTTTGGAAGTGTCGTTTGCAGGTGTAGGTTGCGCGATTTCCCTCTGTCCGTTCCCGCCCCCCTCCCTCTGTCCGTGAGCCCGTTCCTGCACCCCCTCCCGCTGTCCGTGTGCCCGTTCCTTCCCCCCCTCCCGCTGTCTGTGTGCCCGTTCCTGCCCCCCTCCCGCTGTCCGTGTGCCCGTTCCCGCACCCCCTCCCGCTGTCCGTTCCCGCCCCCACTCCCGCTGTCCGTGTGCCCGTAGGTGCTCGTTTTTTCCTGTCAGTTGTTGTAAAGTCACGCCATCATTTTCGTAGGTCGGCTGTGCATATTGTTTAGTTGGCTGCATTCCCCTCCCCAATTTCGTGCGTTCTCTCTTTCCATCACTCTGATTGTCTCTGCCTCTCTAAACCTGTTCCTCAACCTCTCTCCCTTTCGATCTTTCTCCACCCATCTCATTAACCCTCTCTTTCTCTCTTGCCAACGCTCTCCCTCTCTTCTTCAGTTCAGACCCTCCTGCTCTCTCCCTCGCTATCTTTTACCCTCTTCCTCGCCCGGCTCTGCGGGCTCTGCGTAGTTCTCTGAGTTCTTGTGTGTGAACCAGTTCTCGGGATGTTTGTTGCTCTCACAACGGCTCCCTCCCTCGGCTTGCATGACGCCCCACTCGCTCCTTTTCTCACGAGTCTTCCTCTTTTTTAACTTTCCTCCTTCCCTCCTATCTCTCCCACCCCTGTCATTTTCATTTGCTTTCCTTCTATACACACGCATGTCCTCATCTTCCCAGACTTCCAAGCACTCTCTCTCGCACCCTTTTAACCCCCCACGCCCCACCGGCTCCCTGCTGCTTTACACCTTCCTCACTCTGTAATGCTCTCGCGCAATATTCTTTTCAGTGCTACCTCTCTGGCCAGCACCCCCTCACTAATTCAAGTTCAAATGAACTTTATTGGCAGGACAAGTTCAATCAGTGTTCCACAGTAAATAGAAGACACTGTACAACCAACGGACGCGCTGCTCAAACGCACACTTCTTTTTTTTCAGATAGGATTGACACAAAGCCTTTCACGGAAACACAGTAGACGTTCGTGCGATTGCGTTTCACGGCCAAATCGGTGACAAGAGGTAATATATCTGGCAGCTATTTCTGCCGGTCTGCGTTTTCATTGCCCCTCCTGCGAGCACGCTGTCAAAAGTACTCTCAAAGTAATCACCCCTCTCTCTCTCGCAGGACTCTGTCATGGCACCATCCTTTCCTCTCTCATCTGATTTCCACAGTTACTCTTATCCATTTCTTTTTAGCCCCTTGTCTTCTCGCCCCTACCTTGATACTCAATCTCTCCCCAATGTTACTTATATCCAGTACCACTGAAATTATGCGGCAGAGGAAGGCCAAATAATGTGGCAGGGTTGACTAGATTATGCAGCAAGAAAAGGCAAATTATGTGGCACATTTGTGATAGTATTATTTTGTCATTTTGACACTTATTCACATTGTCTGGACATAGGCTGCACCTCATTGCTAATAGTTTAATGCCTAAATATAGCAAGAAGCAACAGAAACGTGGCCAGACAACCTTTGCAAAGGCCCTTCCACTGCGCAGCAACACAGCGCTGTGTTTTTAGTAACCTTTGAGCCGCTTGAGCTAGGATTTCTTTTTGTTAAAATTTGAAGATTATGCAGCGATTGATGGATTAGGTGGCAAATGCAGCAAAACCATAATTCTGCGAAAAACACAGCAGGCGCACAATCGCTTTGTAGAAGGCCGAGATAAAAATTTTGTCCTGCTGGCATAATCTGACATACTTTTGATAAACTCATGTTGCACCTGTTATGAAATTTCCGAAGTTATGCAATTACGCCACATTGCTCAATATGCCCCTTGATTTTACCTAAAATTTGTAGTAAGGGCCCTAGATGAATATTTATCCCTTGGTATAAGGTATACTTTGAGTTTCTTACCCCAAACATAGGCCTTTATAGTAGAAGACATGTCATGATTTATGTGCCTTATTTATAGGTTTTGGTGCATTGATGCATTGATGTTATTGCGTTTATGTATAATTTTTAGAGTTCAGAAATCAAACTAGTGTTTTAATAATGCCAATATAGATTTTTTTTTTTAGTAAGTGTGCAGCATGATTCGGTTTTAGTTTTCCTATTATTATTTGCATGCAACAAATTATTTAGGAGTTTATGTTGAGCATAATCGTGTTTTGGCCCTGCACGACGTTCACTCTTGCCTTTTTTTAAGCTTTCTGAAGCTATTGGCATTGTAAATGACAATGCCATTTATTTATTTATTTTCAAAACAAACACATAAATAAAAATGTTGTCATTTACAATGCCAATAGCTCAAACTTTTCAAAAGGCGAAACCATTGCATTATAAATGCTTGTTAGATTATGCAGTGGAATTTCGTCCACGGTATTAACAATTGTTATCCTAAATATTTTATCTCAGAGCTGACCCTCTCTGTCCACCCTTCAACGTTCCATCACATTATTTCCGTTTTAGAGTGATTTGCCTGCCATATTCGATCCCTCCCCAAAGGGTTAATTTCCAATTCACTGATATAGTTTCTCGCCCGTTAAAACTAGCTTTCCACGCTAATAATGCCCCCGGTCTCTCTCCGTACTCAAATTTTCTCATGGACCCAGTTTGCCATCTCTCCGTGCACTTCAGGTCAAATTAAATTTTTATAATTTTGCCTCGCCTCATCTAATTTTCTTAATAGTCCCTCTCTTTCTCCATTCAACCAAGGGCCTTGTCTCTAGAGATCAGCCTCTAATACCCCCACTCTATCCTCCAACTTTTTAAGGCCAATTCTCTCTGCCTTCTTTTTAAAATGGGCCAAACTTTGCAACACCCCACAGAAATATGCCTTTAAAGTGTCCTAAATTACACCCTGGGTGGCCGATCCTCGGTTATTGAGAAAAAAAGCCCATATAGGCTTGCTTCAGGACATCAACTACGTCAGGGTCCAAAATAAGGGCCTTTTTTAGGATTCACCTTACTCTGGATTGGCCACTGCAGCACTCTAAGGACATACTAACTGCCGCATTGTCTAAGATATGCCCTGGCAGGATACGAATTGCCTTAATATTTGCCACCAAGGTTTTATCTGCAAAGATATAATCTAATCTAGAATAATGGCCGTATTTTTTGCTCTGAAACGTATATCCCCACCTAGCCCCCTTTATATACCTTCATACATCTACCAAAGATAAATCATGAAGAATATTTTTCATGGCCTGTCTGCCTGATGGTGGACCTGTCCAAAGTGGGGTAGAGGAGGTTATTAAAATCCCCAACAATCATTGGAGAAGTAGCTTCTACTAAATTCCACTCCAACTTAAAAATAAATATTGGGGATCATCAATATTCGGGCCATAAAAGCTGGCACAAACAAACTAAAAGTCTCCGTATCTCACTGTAGCCTTGACCCACCTTCCAGTGCTATCAGTTTTTGAAGATATTATCTCAGACCCAGCGCTCTGCCTTGGCAGGATACTGACTCCCTTACAATGCTCTGTTTGTTCAGAGACTACATAGATTCTATCACTAGCCATGAGGTGGGTTTCTTGTAGGAGGATGATATGAGCCTGACTCTCTTCTAGATACCTTATCGCCAACTTCTGCCTGCTATTGGACCTAAGCCAATTTACATTCCATGAGCGCAGAGAAAGCGTATTATTATTATTCCCCCCTTTAGAATCTCTAAATATGGTATTTGATCTTAATTACGACATTCTGGGCCAGCTTATTGCATTTTTATAACTAGGTGATATTGAGGACTTCTTTTTTTAATCTTTTTTCCCACTTGTCCCCACCCAGTGCCCTTCCCTCATCCTTTCCAACACCCCCTACACCTCTCAGGGGAACCCTCCAACTACTGTTAGGCATTGGATGCCTAATTAGCTCCCAGGAGAAGCGATCTTGTTTAATTGCACTTATTCAGCTCCGCCCCATTCTACCCCCCACACCTCCGTTCAATGGAGTTCAAGGAGCCACTCCTTTTTTATTTATATCAATTATCCATCCACTGAATATAAAAGAAAGTTTATAAGTATTGTCCTTGCTCTCTGCCTTTGGCGATTCCTGTTGAAAGAATCTCTATGCACCCTCTGGATCTCAGTGTCAAGATTAATATCTAACCTGTCTTTCAGAGCCTTATCTCGCAGCAGTGAAATCACGAGGCCTTGATATCAGATCCCTCTGCAGATTCTGGGACATTTAAGAGCCTAACATTATTCCTATGCAAATGATTTTTAATGCTCTCCAGGTCTTCCTTTTAACCCCTGGTTTTGTTTCAGCTAACAACTTAAATCGGTAGTATTCTTCCCTATGTCCTGTTTAATTGAAGTCGCTTCGTCGTCCAATCCACCTGTCCGGGAAGCCACCTCCTCAAGTTTTTGGGCCAAAACCACACAGGAGGTCTGGATGTCTGCCTGGTTGGTCTCAGAGATCTTAAATTGGTTCCTCATCTCTTCTTTTAAGCCCAACAAGATAGATGCCAATGACTCCTCTGGCTGCCCTGGACTACTCTCCCATTCTCCATTTGCTGGAGGGTGCTCCCCTTGGTTAAACTAGGCACATCCATACGTGTGAGGTTGTTGAATCTATTAGAGATAGGGACCTTGACTAAATTATTCAAGCCCACAGTAGGCCCTTTATTTGGTTCAGGAGTCAATCTTCAATCTTCTCTTTGCTGCTTGTTCCATGCCTTTGGCAGACTCAGCGGCGGCACTATCCATAGATGCACACTTCCGGCTTATGTCCAGATCAACCTCTCTACCTTAACTATGAGGCCACAGGGAGGCAAGAACTCTATAAAAGGACTTAAGAGAGGGGGTAACCTTAACATGAGAAGGTATTACCTATTCCCCCTACCACACTGACTCTTTACAGGCAGCTTTGCTGCTTTCAGGACTTTTCAGGCTTTTGATAATGAAGCCCTCGCCACAGTAGCCCATCTGGTTAGGATGTTTTGCCCCCTCCCAATGTCCCCAACACCAGATATTACCACAACTGGGGGAGATCAGGGCTTGGGCATGCACCCAGAGTATACCTAGAAACTTTTCTATTACCTTGCTGTCAACATTTTCCAGATGCTAGCTGCCCTTCTCCTTGGGCAGGGGAGCACAAAACCCAACAGCCTTCCACTTCTGCTTACCTTCGCAACAGTCAACACACCTTTCACAATGGTATAGGGCTTTACTACCTCCTGCGTAAAAATTACCTCCCTTACAATGCGCCGGCCACCCTACAGCGGAGCAGCTCTCTCGCTGTGCTCTCCCAGAGCGGCTCCCCAGCTGAAATCATCAGGCAGATCCCCCACCAACCGCCGCTGGAGCCTGACGCAGCCGCACCATCTGAAACCAGCAGCCGCCACAGGTAGGATCGGAACAAATGGAGGGAGATACGGGGGCTTGAAGGGGGAGATGGAGGGGGGCGACACCACAAGGAAAGCTGGAGTCTCCTCCCGGCGTGTTCGCGGACGGTTAGCTAGCAGCTGCCGTGTTCCCCGCTCCACTGACCTGCCTCAACATATATATTAAGGTCCACAATGTCACTTGCTAGAAGGAAACTAAAAATCGAGGGAAGGTGCAAACATATGATGACATGGTTGACTACCGTACCTTACCACTGCAACTTCCCACACTCTACTCATCAGGAAATACAGCAGTTACAATACCACTACTCACCACAAAAAGCCCACACAAACAATTCTCATTCCTCTAACCAAAGAATCTCCCTCCACCTACAGCTGTATGCACAGTAACCCCTCCAGACCAGCCACATCAAAATGCCCTATTCCCCTGCACCTCCACCAATATCACACCACACATCCCTCTCAAAGTATTATGACATGAAGAAGAAAGAAACCAAAAAACTTAAATGCCTACTCTTAACCGCAAGATCCATGAACAAATTTAGCTTTAACATATTTGACCAATTCTCAAAAATACCACAAGACCTCACATTCATAACAGAAAATTGGTTACGTGAATAGTGTTGTGCACCCACATGTCACAAAGCCATCCCACCTGCTTTCCTCATTATAAACATACATCATATTGACAGAATTGGGGGAAGCCTGGCTGTCATCCTTAAACAAAATCACTTTAAATAGCAACAATTGAAAACTTCCCCATGGAAATATGTGAATTCTCAATGATAAGATGTCACCCCACTCCAACTGTAACTTATTCATTCCTATTAATATATAGAGCACCATACAGGAATGTCTTACTAAATACACTGATCAACACCGGTGCTTTAAATGGAAAAAAATAAGTGCAGGTATTCGCCAAATTGAGATGTGGAAAAGGGGGGTATTTGGTGGGGCTAGGGGGCGTAGCTCTGGGCAGCGCAAAGGGATTCGGCCAGAGGCACCCATTTAAGCATTCATGCATGCAGGCGGTGCATTCAGTACATGTATTTTAGAAACGCTTACATTCGCTGCTGCCCACATTGATAAACCTTGATTCCCAACTGCTGTGCTACAGCATTACTATCGCCACCTTCCTCCTCAGTCTGGTTGCAAACAAGTGCTGCAGTATGTACTCTGCTATGCCAGCAGGAAGCCTGGTCTTCGATTTCCCAAGAGTAACGAAATATGTCTGTTAGCAGGCCCTGCTCACACACGTACAGTTCTATGCACTCCACAGAGCCTAAGTGGATACTGTGCAGGCGTGCACTGCCCAGTGGGCTCAAAGGGCTTCAGCCCCCCCTACAAACCAACTACTTCTCAGGTTTTTAAAAGACCATTAACTAGTTAAAGAGGCTTTGTTGTTTTTCACCCCTTCTTAGAGCCCCTGCATCCCCACTCTGCCTATTGCTGGGACAATTAGCACCCCCCCCTTGAAGTTTTGTCTTAGCCCCCCTCCCCCGTAATTTGGCTCTAGTTGTGCCTCTGACACTGTCAGTAATCACAGTGTGAATCAGCCCCCTCCCAAACTTCCTGCCAGCTCTGAATGAGTACCTTCTGAAGGCCGCTCAATTAGCACATTGTAAGGCGAAATTAGCACTCGATCAGAGTGTTTTACGTAAATGGATCCACTCGTTGTCAGCTGTGTTGCGCTTCTTTTTGAAAATGCCAATTTCACTGAGCTTGTCTCATATCCCCATGAGCACCTGTACTCTCTCAGGACAAAGAAACCGGTACTTTAGCGCCGAAAATTTTGAAGTGTGGGTACTCAGTACCGGTGAGTACCGGCCCATTTAAAGCACTGATCAACACCCATCTGGTCCTATACATTTTAGGAGACCTCAAAGTATGGTTTGACAAGAAGAAGCTAACAAACAAGTACAGCTATCACAACCAAACTTGAAGCCTTCAAATTCAAACAATTGTTTCTGGCACAACACACTCTGACTGTCATATTTGTGCTTTTCGGGCAAGCCACAGTTACAATATACTCCCCCCATAAATTGGAGCAACCACAACACGGAGAAGATGGCTCCAAGAGTAATGTGGCTCAATCCCTGTTACAGCCATCACTTTCAAGATCAACACACCTATCAATGACAACACTTTAAAGACACCAAAAACCAACAGCAATAAACGCTTCTACAGGTAATGGAAAAAATAAAATATCCACCAACTCAACACCTACCTTGAAAGAACTTCAATTCACACGAGGCCAAAAAACATACACACCTTCTACAACTGGGTCTCAACTGCACTGGACAAACAGATACCAACAAACCAAATCCATAGTGCGCCACAAAAAGAACACTACATTGGTTAATGACATCAAAGGAGTGAAACCACAACTCAACATACTACAATGCAAGTGAAGAAAATCAAAAGATGAAGAAGATGAAGCAGACAAAAGCACACTACACCACCATAACCTACAGAAGAGCCATCAGAACCACAAAAAAGACCGCTATCCCACATGCATAACTGAAGCAGACTGCCCTACAAAAGAACTCCTTACAATTGCAACATAATTTCACAATCCAGTGTGCCAAATCACAGAAACATCACAGTCACAAGACTTATGTGAAAAGATCTCCAATAAAGTGATCTCACAAATTAAAAAGGATTGAAAATTACCTTAAGTAGAACTTGGACAACACAACAACACATGGCGTAGCCACCATAGAAAGAGATAATCTTCCATAAATGCATATTTGCAATACTTTGTCACAAAAACATTTTCGTGATAATATCATTGCAGCCAGACCGATCACCTTCAGACCTAGAACTGCCCAAAATCTTTAAAGATATCCTTTGCTCATCCTGTGCAGGGGAGGTAGTCAGATGCCTTCTCAACAAGTCCTTAGAGCTAGGTTCATTCCCACCTGAGCTGAAAACCTCTTTATTCTTTTTTAGAAAGCAGTGTTTATTCAACTCTTTAACTTTACAGAGCATAATGACAATGTCAGACCAAGAGACTGGCTTCAAACAAGGCAGAGGCACAGAGTTAGCCATCATATCAATGAGAAAATGGGGTGTATCAAATGGTAACTCACAGTTTAATACCAGTAGCGACCCCTTTCGGGCCCTTAGGTTTCGTTTGTTAAGCCTTCGCTTGACCTTAGGTAGTTGTGGCTCTGGGCAGCAAGGCTTACACAAAGGAACACATTTAAAGCATTGAAACAGCCCCAAAACAATTGAAGAAATTGACACAACATTCAAAAAAATCAGATGCCAATTTTTAAAAACAGACCGTATTGTTAAATGAATTTAGACACCAAAAACAAAACAAGCATTGGCATAGCCAATAGGTATCGCCTTTGGGACCTTATAACTGTTTAGTTATCCAGTACAATATCCTTGCTGCAACAACATCAAGTTTTGCATGGCTAAACACTTATACGTTCCCAAAGGCGAGACCTATTGGCTATGCCAATGCTTTTTTTGAGTGAGGGGCTCATGCTGGTATGCCACTGTGAGGTAGAGATGCTGCGAGTGCTTTTACAGGAGCCCCTGTGACATTGCGCCTCTTCAAAATGTATCTTGGGTCTGGTGTAATACTTCTAGCCCCTATTTCCGTCTTCTCGCACCCAATGTACAGCCAGGTTTGACACTCCTATTACCCCTGCCATCCAGTGACACTTTACCCGTCACTGGTGGTGGACGTGGTGGTGGACGTGTTGGTGGTGGATATGGTGGTAGACGTGGTGGTGGTGGGTGTGGTGGTGGATGTGGTGGTGGTGGACGTGGTAGATGTGGTGGTGGACGTGGTGGTAGTGGACATAGTGGTGGACGTGATGGTGGACATGGTGGTGGACATGGTGGATGTAGTGGTGGTGGATATGGTGGTGGATGTGGTGGTGGTGGTGGTGGTGGTGGACGTGGTGGTGGTGGACGTGGTGGTGGTGGATTGTGGTGGTGGTGGACATGGTGGTGGTGGACATGGGGTGGTGGACAGGGGGGTGGTGGAAGTGGTGGTGGTGGATGTGGCAGTGGATGTGATGGTGGTGGATGTGGTGGTGGATGTGGTGGTGGACGTGGTGGTGGTGGATGTGGTGGTGGTGGACATGTGGTGGTGTTGGATGTGGAGGTGGATGACTATTGGGTAGGAGGGTGCTGGCAGAATGCAGAAGGAGAGGAGGATCTCGAAGGGTGCACATGGGAGAGCAGAAAGAGACCGAATATTAGTAACAAAAAATGGCAAGTAGATAAAACACAAAACAGATTTAACGGGGTGGTCCCTTCTTATAGCTCATCTGAATATCCCTTAGGATATGCTAGATGGAAACGTAGGCAGGTGTGTGAGGACATTGAAGGGTAGCATGGCCTTCTGGTCCACTCTCCAGCTGTCTGTGATGGGACGAATAGCGCTAATAGCGTTCCCAAAGGCGAGACCTATTGGCTATGCCAATGCTTTTTTTGAGTGAGGGGCTCATGCTGGTATGCCACTGTGAGGTAGAGATGCTGCGAGTGCTTTTACAGGAGCCCCTGTGACATTGCGCCTCTTCAAAATGTATCTTGGGTCTGGTGTAATACTTCTAGCCCCTATTTCCGTCTTCTCGCACCCAATGTACAGCCAGGTTTGACACTCCTATTACCCCTGCCATCCAGTGACACTTTACCCGTCACTGGTGGTGGACGTGGTGGTGGACGTGTTGGTGGTGGATATGGTGGTAGACGTGGTGGTGGTGGGTGTGGTGGTGGATGTGGTGGTGGTGGACGTGGTAGATGTGGTGGTGGACGTGGTGGTAGTGGACATAGTGGTGGACGTGATGGTGGACATGGTGGTGGACATGGTGGATGTAGTGGTGGTGGATATGGTGGTGGATGTGGTGGTGGTGGTGGTGGTGGTGGACGTGGTGGTGGTGGACGTGGTGGTGGTGGATTGTGGTGGTGGTGGACATGGTGGTGGTGGACATGGGGTGGTGGACAGGGGGGTGGTGGAAGTGGTGGTGGTGGATGTGGCAGTGGATGTGATGGTGGTGGATGTGGTGGTGGATGTGGTGGTGGACGTGGAGGTGGTGGATGTGGTGGTGGTGGACATGTGGTGGTGTTGGATGTGGAGGTGGATGACTATTGGGTAGGAGGGTGCTGGCAGAATGCAGAAGGAGAGGAGGATCTCGAAGGGTGCACATGGGAGAGCAGAAAGAGACCGAATATTAGTAACAAAAAATGGCAAGTAGATAAAACACAAAACAGATTTAACGGGGTGGTCCCTTCTTATAGCTCATCTGAATATCCCTTAGGATATGCTAGATGGAAACGTAGGCAGGTGTGTGAGGACATTGAAGGGTAGCATGGCCTTCTGGTCCACTCTCCAGCTGTCTGTGATGGGACGAATAGCGCTATTGAAAATGATGGCACTACCTAGATTGTTATACTTTTTTAGGACACTGCCTGTCTGGATACCGTGCTCGATCTTTAAGACACTGAAATCATTGATTGTAGGATTCCTATGGGGATCTGGCAAACGGAGGGTGGCCCAAGCGATACTGATAAGACCAAAGTCAGAGGGTGGATTGGCAGTCCCCGATTTTGAGTTGTATTATTTGGCGGCCCAGCTACAGGTAATGACGCAGGCGGTAGCGAAGGAATTTAGGGACCCTGAGAACCTGAGAGGTAAAGGGATCCCGCGGCATGTGCTGTCCTTCATAGTTATGCAGCAAAGACTATTTCTTAAAGACCTTTCAATGGAAGAGAGGACGCTGAGGTTGTGTTGGAACCGCTCCCAAAGGAGAGCGGGAGTGTTGCATCCTTATGCGCCCGAAATCCCGCTAGGAATGCTCACAGCACTACCTCATGGGGGTGACTGGACGTCCTGACTACTCTGGGAGCAGGCGGGGGTCCAAGTACTTGGGGATTTATATGAGGACGGGGTATTGCTACCCTACCAGGCATTACAGGAGAGATATGATTTACCTAGAGGAGGTTTTTTAATACATGCAGCGCTGGTCTCTGCACTACGGACGCACTGGAAGGAAGGGCTCACTGAGCCCACTACGACAATGGCATGCCAATACGTGGTTATGGCAGCAGGGACCTTCAAGGCAGTCACATGTCTGTATTCTAGAATGCTTAAAGAGGGGCTGGCACCACTGGACACATTAAGGCTCAAATGGGAAACGGGCATCGGGAAACCTATACCGGAGACAGTATGGGAACAGATTGTGCGGAGAGCTTGGAAAAGCACGAGGAATGCAAGGTTTCAGTTGGTGCATTTCTTTATACTACACAGAGCATACTTAACACCGGGTAGGATTAGGAAGTATTTTAAGGTGGAAGATGCAGCATGCCCCAGATGCGCGAGTGAAGGTGTAGAATTAGAACATATGCTATGGGGGTGCCCTAGGCTGGGGGACTACTCGGAAGACGTGGGAGGTCTACTGAACGAGATCACGGAACGACAATTAGCCTTCGACATAGCAACATGTGTACTGCACTGGTTTCCTCACATGCCCAAAACAAAGGTAACGAGCAAATTGGTGGATATGGGGTTAATAGTAGCAAAAAGGGAAATAATGAGGCATTGGAAATCGAAAGACGGCCCTAATTACAGGAGGTGGAGGGCTGAGTTCCTGAAGTGGGCAAGTAGTGAGAGCACCCTTAGATATCAACAAGCACGTCGTCTGAATAATGACAAAGTATTAGAGACTGCACATGCATGGGAGGCGTTGGTACAATCTCTATTGGCACATCACATAGAGGCAGAACGAGAGGAGGGTGTTGAGGGAAGGGCAGACCCCCCACAGGAATAATTCAAAATGACTATAATAGTAGCCACATTACGAACTACATCTGGCACGTTGCTTACAGCATTACACACCGGGGGGAGGGAAGGGATAGAGGTGGGTTGGTTTTGGGGTTATGTTTAGTTAGTTTTATGGATGGTTGATTCGAGACGCATGGCACGATTATACCGGGATAGGTTGAGTATTATTATATTGAAATGGCTTATTATAATGGAGACTCCCATACAATAAGCTTGGGCTATGCATTGGAAGGTTTGCTATCCATAGTCGGCGACTGACTGCAATTCTTTTAACTTGTATGCACAAAACCAAAAAAAAATCTTTTTTTTAAAAAAGTGAATGTCCCTTAGCACCCCCTTTTTAGTAAACAGGGGGACTATTGGGAGATTAATTGATTAATCACACATGATGATCGCCTGCGGTAGCTGATGTACAATATTTTGTAATGTAAATGTCAACAAATTAGGTACAAGGCTACATCTCACAGGAGGTGAAGGAAGACCACTGCTTTCACTTTTCAAGCACTCGCACTTGTGGCGGCATCCACCTTGCGGGAGCGAGCAGCGGTGTGGCCCCATTAATTACAAACAGAGTGCTGCTGCTCGCTCCCGCAAGGTGGATGCCGCCACAAGCACAAGTGCTTGAAAAGTGAAGATAGATTGCTAAAGGCCCTCTCCTAGAGCAGCTCTTGCGCGCTACCTAGGTAAGACCTAAAAAGCGAGCACCATCTGTTTCCAATTACCGCCAACGCAATAATTGGAAACAGATGGGATTAAAGCTCGCTCCCGCGGACCCTAGGCCGTGTAACAAACAAGGTGGGACAAACACCCACCTTGCACCAATTGCATGCTGTGTATTTAAAAAAGACACATGCACAGGCTAATTGCGGGCTAATACAAAAAAAGCACACGTACGAGCGTGTGTTCAGAGCTCAAAAGCCCTTATTTAATGCCTTGCAGAGCAGTGCATGCGCTGGCTCAGGCAAGACCTAAAAAGATACACCTGAAGGTTCTGGAGATATGGAATTTACAAGAAATAATAAATCAGAGCATTTCACTAAAAAAGTATTGGCAAATTCAACAAATGTGACTCTTGGAAAACTTTTCAAGGAAGACTTGGGCAAGTGTCAATGCAATCAGATAGAGTAACTTGAGGCACAAACTTTGAACGGGAGCTAGTCAAGGGGAACCAGCAAGGTCCTCAGAAACAGTTACCCCCATAGAAGAAGCATTATTCAATCAGTTCCAGGCACTTAATCCGTGTTGCAATGGATTCCTATGGAGTGGCCCTGGTGCAAGAGATGAAGGCAGCTGAAGATGCTCAAGGATGCTGTGCATGCAATGCAGTCGACAGGGATCTTCCTGCATGCATTCCTTGGTCCACAAGGACACCATTTTACAGGCCATCCACTATTCTAAAGAGACAGTCGAAGGTGAAGTGAGGACTGATGTTGAACTCTTAAGCCAGGACCTGCACAATGTGGCCAACAACTCCACCTTGGAATTTCAGGTGAATGCATTAAAACCGAAATCTTAGAAACCTGAGTGAGGACATGGAAATTAGCTCCAGGTGGAAAAATGTAAGGTTTGTCGAATTTCCTAAAAAAGCTGAAATCCCTCACAGAGAGACATTTCTAGAAACATCGCTAGAGTCCTGAATACTGAAGGGCAAGTTATTGCTATGGTTCGCGATCGAACAGCACATCACTCCTTGTCCCATTACCCCACCTCTGGGGGCCCCTCCTCACCCCATAATAGCCTGTGTCTTGAACTACAGGGACAGAAATTATATCCGTTAGTAAGCCTATCAGGCTGGGGCCCTGACCTTGGAGTCTGATCCTAATATGATCTTCCCTGGCTATACCAGGGTGGTCCAACAGAGGAGGAAGTCCTACGATAAGGTTAAATAGAAGCCTTGTTCTATGAATGTACAGTACATGCTCATATTCAGTGCAAAGCTCTTGGTGCTCCACATCTCCAAATACACTTCAATGAAACTCTTGAGGAGTCTTTGGAGTTTGCAATAGATAAACCGACCCTCTGGAATAAGTCATCTTTAGACAGCCACTAGCCCGACCACTGCCATTGACATCCAACGACTAGGGCCCGAAGGAGAACACAATTAGACAGAAAGAGGAAACACACCTGTAGCCCACCAGGAACTTCTGAACCCGACATAACATTCTTAATTTCAAAAGTGTTTTTATTAAGTTTAAGAGCAAAGAGAATAGGCATTGCAATGCAATAGATATACAATAGGCATATATGGCGAGCGAGACAGGCATAAATGTCTTCTCTACGAATCGACAGGAATGCAAACAGATCATGCCTATATCGAAAAGCGTTGCCTAGAAATCGGTGAAAGTGCCATGTAAGAGCTGTGATCAGATACAACAATACGAAAAACCCAACCTCCCCCCCAACACCCAACGCCCACCCTCCTCCCCGACCAGTATGCCAGTTGTCCAGAGTCTCCATTATAGCTTTTACAGGTTGATGTGCATCAAGGCGTACAGAATCTTGATTAGCCTCGTGGGTGTTCCGTAAGCCGCAGAATGCGGAGGTATTTCGGACACGTGATTTCGTGAAATTCTCTGGACAGAAGTGACAGAAGTGGTTGCCAGGTCTTCTGGAATGAATCAGCTGTGTGTGTGAGCGTGGCCTGTATACGTTCCATGCCCAAGGTAACCCAAAGTTTGTGTAACCATCCAGTGTGAGTGGGTAAGGTGGTCGACCCCCAAAGTGACAGGACGTGTTGTGACGCTGCTTGCATGGCAATGCCCATCTGTTTGCCACGAGGTGATCTCAAGGGGAATGTGAGCGCGTTGGGCAGCCCTAGGATTGTGTATGCTGGGAAGTGCGGGATTTCGGTGTCAAATGTGGAGTCTATATCATCCAAAACTGCTTTCCAATACCCCTGCAGAGCGCGGCAGTCCCACAGGAGATGGGTCAGGGTGCCCTTTTCGCCACAGCCCCTCCAACATAGCGCACTTCGAAGAGGGTTACCTTGGTTGAGTCTCGCCGGGGTGAGATGCCAATATATGGCTCAGATTCCCTGGCACTAGTATTGCGGGTAGTGTGTGCTGCCCTGTAGTGTATGAAACCCCAGTCTTTGGGCGAAAGTGTTCTGCCAAGTTCCGATTCCCAGCGTCTTTGTCCTGCTGTCTTAACTGGTTCGGTCTCAGGGGATAACATCTTGTAGAGGTCTGAGATGAGGTGTTTATCCGAGTCCTTAGACACCAGCCAGCGTTCAAATGGCGTCATTTGCCGACCGACCAAGGGGGCGCAGTCCGGGTGCAGGAGCCAGTGGCGGAGTTGGAAGTATTGGAACATGCGGGGTTTAGTCATTTCATAGTCTCGCGCGATATCGGCGAGTTGGAGAAATCCCTCCACATCGAAGAGATGACCGGCCAAACGGCAGGCCGTAGCACGCCATTGTGGAAAAGCGCGAGGGTCGGTGCCCGGTGGGAACGCAGGGTTATCGAAGAGAGGGGTGAGTGGGGAAGGGAAAGTCGTTAGGCCCCTCCTGACCGCGACCGTGTCCCAGGTTCTCATGACGGTGCGTGTAATAGGGGAGCGAAGGAGGTATCGTGGCCTATGCTGGCGGGCGAGGAACGGGACCTTCCACAAAGACGTCTGAGCCATAGCCCTGTCTTGAAATAGCCACCTTTTCTTGGATTCGGGTCTATACCATTCCACCAAGTAGCGGAGTTGTGAGGCCTGAAAATACTGCAGGAGGTTGGGGATCCCGAGGCCACCCTCATCGACACTCCTATATGCCACCCGTTTGTGTAGCCGTGCTCGCTTCTTGTCCCAGACGAACTGGTGGATAGCGTGTTGTAGGTCCGCAAGCGCGCCTGGTGATAGTAGTACCGGGAGGGTCTGGAAGATGTACAGGATTTTAGGTAAACGGACATTTTGACTGCCGCTATGCGGCCCAGCAAAGAGAGGGGTTGTTTCGACCAGCGCGTAAGGTCGGTTCGGATTTGGGAGGACAACGTTTTATAGTTAAGGGCCACTGTTGAGTCCGTGGAGGAGGTAAGAGTAATCCCCAGATATGGGAGTTGTGCGGAAGTGCGTAGGTCGCAACCAAAGTCAGTCGGTGGGGCATTGGGATGGGCGAAACTGCCCAAAGGTAATATCAAGGATTTCCCCCGATTGACTTTAAAGCCTGATACCGCTCCAAAGCTCTCCAGTTCCTCCAGGAAAGCAGGTATCGAGCTGGACGGTCGGTCTAAAGCAGCGATAATATCATCGGCGTAAAGCCCGACAACGTGGGGTTCACGGCCGAAGGAGATGCCCGTGATGCGGGGGTTGTCGCGAATTTTCTGTGCCAAGGGTTCCACGTATAAAGCGAATAGAAGGGGCGAGAGAGGCACCCCTGGCGTGTGCCCCTCTGTATCTCGAAGGGGTCCGATTTGAGGCCACCTAGTCTGACCCGAGCCATGGGGCAGTGATATCAGCTTGCGATCCAGGCTTGGAACCGATCGCCCAGGTGGTATCGCTGCAGGACAGCTTGCAAGTAGGCCCAGTCGACGC
Organism: Lissotriton helveticus; assembly: GCF_964261635.1. NCBI lineage: Eukaryota > Metazoa > Chordata > Amphibia > Caudata > Salamandridae > Lissotriton > Lissotriton helveticus. The sequence continues at coordinate 1,150,727,463 of NC_136067.1, read as the reverse complement.
GGTCGAAAGCTTTCTCCACGTCGATGGCCAGTAATGCCGAATCCGAGTTCTGAAAGTGAGTTTTGTCCACAAGAAGTAGTAACCGCTTAGTATTGTCGCTGCATTGGCGGTTCGGGACAAAACCCGATTGGTCCGGCTCGAGGATGCCCGGGAGGCAAGGACCCAAGCGGGCCGCTAATACCCCTATAAATAGTTTCAGGTCCAAGTTAAGTAGGGAAATGGGACGGAACGCAGAGCAATGTGTCGGAGGTTTGCCCGGTTTGGCAGCACCACTATGTCCGCTGCCAGCATGTCCGGCGGTATAGTGCTTGGACCCTCAAAGGAGTTAAACAGCCGTGCTAGCACCGGGGCCAGTATGTGGCCGAAGGTTTTATAAAAACCCAATGAAAAGCCATCCGGGCCTGAGATTTAAGCGGGCGGAGGCGGACGATGGCAGTGAGGATCTCGTCAGTACGAATAGGATTGTCTAGGGCCTCTGTTTTCGCTGAGCACAGTGGTGTGATGTCTGCAGATTGCAAATACGTGTCAATCGCCGTCGGCGACACTCTGTCCGCGCTGTACAGGGAAGCATAGAAGGAACAGAAAGCGGAGGCTACCTGTGCGTTTTCGGCAATAGCATTACCGGATTCGTCCAGGAGCGTGGTGATCTTTGAGCGCTGAATCTTGGCCTTTAAGGCGCTGGCCAAGAGTCGTCCGGTGCGGTTGCCTCCCACATAGTACGTGTGGCGGAGACGAAGAGCGGCAAACTCCGCCCTGTCAGTGTCGAGGCCGGCCAGTTGAGCTCTGGCCGCCTTCAACTGGCGCCAGATTCTCGGGGCACATGTGCGGCTATGAACCCTTTCCAACTCCGCCACTTTAGCTGTGAGGTCAGCCCTTTTTTCTTTACGAACCTTGGTATCAGCGGCAGCAATGGCAATCAGTTCCCCTCTCACCACGGCTTTTAAGGCCCCCCAAAGGGACGAGATCGAGACTGCTGGGGTGTCATTAGTGGCTAGGTAGTCTGAAATGCATTTGTGAAGTTGTTGGACAACGGCCGGTCTCTGTAAAAGGGATTCGTTGAGTCTCCACGAGCTGGGGGTGCGTGGCGATTTAGGCGATCATGGTCAGAGAGGGCCGCTGGGACAATGGAAATCTCAGTGATGTGAGAGGCTAGCGCCGAGGAACCTAAGAAGTGATCTAGACGCGCATAAGTGTGGTGTACATGGGAATAGAATGTGTAGCGCTCTGCGTGGGGATGCATCGTCCTCCAGAGATCTAAGAGGTCCCTTTCCTGCAACCAGGCTCTACCTGCCTCTGAAAGCGCGCCAGTCTCGCCATAGCGGTGCCCGGATCTATCCTTATTCGTATCCATGACAAGATTGAGGTCCCCCCAATAAGTAGCTGAGAGTGAGGTGATTGTAGTGTTTCGGAGAGTGCAGTTTTCAGGAAGGTCTCTTGGTTCGCGTTGGGAGCGTAGACAGAGCCTATCGTAAACGCGGTAGCCCCTATCAGGAAGGTGTGGGCCAGAAGGCGTCCCTTAATCTCCCCTGTCTTGGCTCCCACCCGGCCCAGGAAGCGTCGGGATACAAGGATGGCTACCCCTGCTTTCTTGGACGGGAGAGAGGAAAAGTATTGCTGGGGAAAGGCTCGGGAGCGCATCCTGTGCAGGTCCTTAGCTAAGAGGTGGGTTTCTTGCAGCAAGCATATGTCAGCTTCAGAGTTTTCTAAATAGGAGATGACTGCCCTACGCTTGACCGGGTTATTGAGGCCTTTTACATTGAGAGACAATACTTTGAGCGTATCAGTCATCATGTGGGAATGTGGAAGCAACCGAGCATGGCAGCGTCGGACGCTGTTGCGTGTGGAAGAATATAGGTAGCATTTGAACACTGTAGAAATCCCTTGGCATACTGGTCCCCACCCTCATTCCCCACCCCCCCTTACTCACAACACAGTTCCCCCCGCAACTCCCATCCCAAACCATTCCCCGGGGGCCACCCTAACCCCAACAGATTGGTCCTTCTCAGATTGAACAGGATACCCATCCAGCCTCTCGAGGTCCCCCCCCAGAACACCCCCCCCCCAACTAGAACAGTTCAAAGTCTCGGGCCTACTCGTGTAAGACACAGGTCCGTAGTAGGTCAATAGAAAGGGTACCATGGCAATGGCCGATTCAGCGCCCCCCCGGCCTGTCACCCCAGGGAGACACAGTTAAAAGAGAGAAATCCCCCCAAGATGACATTGTCTTACAGAGCAGTTGCCGTGTTGTCCGCCACTTCTTGCACAGCCGCCTCGCGTTCCTGAGCAACTGTCGCCGGGTCCGGTTTCGGGATGTGTCTCAGGGGTCGTCTCCGACGTACTGTTTGCCAACCATCCCCCGTGTTTTGGGACGGATCATTCTGTGACCTGCGTGGGGAGGTATCTCTAGAGCCAGATCCCTCCGGTAAATCAATGTCCAGCAGAGTGCAGGTGTCACGGAGCGACCTGAGCTGATGAAGGGAGCCCTTCCATTTAAAGATCAGGCGGAATGGGTGACCCCAGGAGTAGGGTATTCCGTTGCCTCTCAAATAGTTCGTAGCAATCCGGAAGGATTTGCGTTTCTGCAAGGTGATAGTGGAAAGGTTTTGAAAAAGAGCCACAGGCTGGTCTCGGAAGCGGACAGGTTGTGCTCTCCGGGCTTCCCGGAGAATGCGTTCTTTCAGAGGAAAGTCTGGGAGGAAGGCCAGGATGTCCGGCGGGGGCGCGGGCGCTCGGCGCGCCATGCCAACCCTGTGAGCTCGGTCAATCCGAATCGCAAAGTCTCGGGGTTCACCCAGGATTTCCCGGAACAAGTCCTGTAGGTATTCGACCAGATTGTCCTTCTCGGTTTACAGTGGGACTCCGCGGACCCGTATGTTGTTCCGCCTGGAACGGTTCTCCAAGTCCTCCGAGTGCGATTGTAGGTCCACTTGCTGATCTTGAAGCTTAAGGATCTCCTGTTGCAGCCTCTCCACCTCCATGCTGCGGGACTGGTCTGCCTCCTCCAATAAAGCCACCCGCTCGCCCAGGCCGTCTATGTTGCGGCACATTTCCCGCTGTTCCCCGGTCAACTCTTGTTTCAGGGCTTGAAAGTCCTCCCTCAGGGTGTTGAAGAGGGAGGCCAAGAAGGCCTTGGTGATAGGGGCGTTTTCGTCTTCCGACGCCTGGGGGCTCGCTGGGGGCTTCGGGGAGGACATTGTCTGCGTTTTTTCCCCCTTCGGTGCGTTTTTGTGCAGGAGGTCCACGATATTCCGGGTCCCTTTGCGATTGGAATGAGCCATGGTGTCCGGGCAGGGGGCCGCGGAGCCGGGTCTGGAGAGCTGCAGGGGTCCGGCAGGCGTCCTCTCGGTGGTGGGGAGGTGTAGAGTCTTTGACGAGAAGCGGGCGTTCCGGGATCCTCGTGGGGCCGGCGCTGGGGGTGAGATGTGGCGGTCGGGCAGTGGGGCAGCCAGATCACCCCAGGTGTAGGGTCGTGCACGGGTGGAATGTCCGGGGGGGGGGGGGGAACCGTGCAGGGTCCCCCGGGCAGGCGCTTCTTTGAATAAGGGCGGGTCGCCCCTGGCGTCAGGGCCCGGCTTCTGCAGTGTAGCAAGGCGAGAAGAGGAGCGTTAGGTCGCGGGCCTTGGGGTGCATATGCCCGTCAGGGGTCCAGAAATCCCGCCTGGTGGAGCCCCCAGGGCGCAGCAGAGATCGTGAGCGCCAAAGACGTCAGCGTACCTTCAGCTTCCCGGACAGGCCTCAAGTCATGGGGTGGTGCAGCAGGCCGGTCACCCGTCAGGTGCCTTGAACTTGGGTGCAATCAAGCTCCTGAAACGTCGTTGTCGCTGCTCAACGCGGCCCGGCAAGTCCGCTCCTGGGCGTGTGTAGGCGCTGTCCCCGTTGACGTGGGCTGCGGGGCCTCCGCGGCGGAGCGGAGCCTCGTGAGGGCCGGGCACCAGCTGCAGGCCTCCGCGGTGGCTAGACTGCGGCGGGACGGGGTCACTGGCGTCGGCGAGGAGGGAGGCTCAAGAAGTCTCAGCTGTGGGTGCAGCCCGGGTGCGTCCTTTGCTCGTACCGGGAGCGCCCGGGGCCTCAGATCTGACGCGGCACTGAGGGATAGTAGCAGACCCTGCGCCGGGGCCCCAGGGGTAGCGTCTGTGGGCGGGAGAGCAGGCTGCTGTGGGTCGCGCCCCGGTTTTGGGGCAAATATCACCGGCTATGCTGCCCTCAGCGAGGAGCTGGGGCGGGGTGCAGGTTGTTGCCGCCCGGTGTGCCGAGCGCCGTCGCGCCGGCCGGGTCCATTTCCGGCGGGCGGGCCCCCTCCGCCTCCTGTGTAGGCCCGCGCTGGGGACTAAAGTAGCGGGAGGCCCTCTGGCAGTGCGCGCAGGGTTCAGGGGTATGTCAGCCCAATGTCCGCCGGCAGGCCTCCGCCGGGTGCTAGGTGCGTCTCACCTCTGTCCGCGCTCAGCACTGCAGGATCGTAGGCTGCCTCTCTGCCAGGGAGCTCCGTTGGGCAGTATCAGTCCCCCGCCGCCATTACTCCGCCCACGCCGGCGGCAGGCACAGCGGGGCGCAGGCGGTCGCTGCTCTGTAGAAGCCCGGCGGGGGGTATCCCGCGCCGGCGACCTGCTCCTGGGGGAAATTTGAGCAAGTTGAAGGGGGGGCCAGGCGCGTCTCACCCCCGTCCGCGCTCAGTGCACTGGCTCGCAGTCCGCCCCTCCGCCAGGAAGCTCCGGTGGGCAGTGTCAGTCCCCCGCCGCCATTGCTCCGCTCTCGTCGGCGACAAGCACAGCGGGCTGCAGGCGGTCGCTGCTCAGTAGGAACACGGCGGGGAGTGCTCCGTGTCGGTGAGTTGCTCCTGGGGGAAATTTGAGAAAATTGAAGGGGGGATTCAGCTTATAATGCCGTGCAGTGGGGCTCTGGGCCGGGGAGCCACACGAGGCACGTCCTTTCAGGCCGCCATCTTAGCCACGCTCCGACATAACATTCTTGCGCAGCAATGATCACCCTCTGGGGAGCCAGGTCATGCAAGGTTTGGAAATTGAGCTGCATCGCGGCAATGACTCTGCAGCCAGGAGGCCCTGGGCTGGAATGAGGCCGGAATGAGTCTTCCATGGCTTCCATTGTTGTTAAACTGGTGCCAAGACGATATTTCAAGATGAATTATTTGTTAGGAAATATCCTGGACAGTTTTCCCTGCAGTTGGTCTAATGGGTTGTGTTCTGGGGGATTTCAGGGTGGCAGATGCTTCAAGGGAAGAAGTGTGAGGTCGGGGAAAGTTGGGGGTGGAACCGTTCTCAATAGTTTTGTTTTTGTGTTTGAGTTTTAGACTGTTTCACATTCACACAAATTGAAACACACATGGACACACTCCCAGATTGTAATTATTTTCTACATTGATGGTGGGTTTGTGACACCAGCGCCTCTGTTCCATGTGTATACAGTGACCACAATAGTGCATTTTTAGGTTTTTTTCATGGAATATTAATGCCCTCCTCAACCAGATCAAACAGACAGATATCCTACGTCATGCTAAGCGGTTCATGCCAGCCTTACAGATGTTTCAGGAGACACACCTTTTGGGCACCCACCATCCCCTTCTGCAGTGATTTGGGCATGACAGTGTATGTTACACCGGGTTTGTACGGGGGTCCTAGGGAGTGGCTCTCATTTTGCACAAGACATTCCCCCTGGTGGTGACCTCTACAGTTGTAGATACCAATGGCTGATTTGTAGGAGTGGAGGGTCTCCTGGAAGGTGATAGAGCAAGGTAGAAACAAAATATTTTGTATACCCCTTGTAAAATTAACTTTCCATAACAATAATATGTACTAAACGTGTGGTTTTGAATTAACCAACATAGAATTGAATGCACACACACAAATACAAGTGGGATATTAATTTGCATGAAATTGCCAAGCATAATATACTAATTTGTCGTATATTGTGTCATAAAGGGTACACATTTGTCGTAATCTAATGGAAAATGGCATGAATGTGCTTTTTGTCAGTTTATTTGTGGCATAAATCATGAAGATTGGTAACTAAAAACACGCATATGTATTGCTAAAAGCCATGTGGTATATAAATAAATAATACCGGATCTAGGTTTGACTGGACATAGTAATAACAGATAGCTCAATAAATAAGAGTCAAGATTCGAGGTAGTAGGAGTTTGCAGGTTTAATACAGCATAAAGGACAGGAACAGGACAACCTGCACGGGAACAGGATGGCAGAGCCCGGCAGCTGCCGGGGCTGGATCTGGGATGAGCGCGCTAACTTTAATAACAGTACACAAGCATATATACTAAAACAGTTGCATTACAATACATATGATAGGCGGAGCAGTGGGTGTGGTCAATAACAGTCGCGAAAGATAAGGTATAAAAGAGGTGTAACATAGACATGTGATGTAAACGTAACAGAATATGTCATAAATGGGGCGGAAACATGGAGGGGGCTACCTGAGGAGCCGGGACCTCTAACCTAGTGGTGCGCGCAAGCTGGGAATGACGTGTTACTAGGAGAAGCTGGGGGCTATGAACTCTGTGCTAGAGGAGGAGACTGAAGTCTGGAGAGTCAGGGCGACATGTACCTAAACAATATCTAGTATCTGATGTTTAGAGAACATGTTGCTAGAATCCAAAAGTTATCGGGGTAAAGGCTAACAGACTCTAAGACTGGTGCATGCATTATTCTACATGTAGGGCGTGATGAAGAATATTAAATGACCATAAATACAGTATTTCTCTTACATGGAGACGTAAGGGCTAGACGATGACGGAAACTATTGATGCGATTCAGTAGTTTAGGAATGCAGAGAAGGAGGGCTGGACTGATAACTAGAATCATAACATACTTTTGGCAGACTAGCAGGCAGAGCCAGGCCGAGCCGGGCACTGTGAGGCAGGAAGTAAGTGAAGGGTCGAGGATACAGGTGGGGGCTGTATCGCTCCTCAGCGAGGGCTCAGGAGACAGGAGCTGAATCTGGTGTCCGGGCCCTTTTGAGGCCTAGAAACGGGGACTTTTCAATGAAATAACGTGCACATTGAGAAACGTGGCAACGTAACTTTACATAGGCCTGATATTCGTAGTATTCACGAGAACTGGGAACTGGCATACTAGGGATGGACACAACTGTAATTGCGTCTTTAATCAAACATGGGGAATACATATGCATATTAATCATGCACACATAACATAAGATAGGGAACACGTAGGGACACAGAACATGGCAAAATTTACTTTTCCACATTCCCTCCTTGTCACTACGTTTCCATCAGGAAACATCAATATTCATGATACCATCTATTATTTCATACAGTATCATTTGCTCGTCTCGAATTTTCTTGGAACGGGATTTAGAACGGGACTTGGGACTAGGAATACAAGAGGTAGCACAAATGCCACAAATCGCAGGGCCACATTGTATACAGAGGCAGCAACTGAATATGATCGCTACTGCAATACCTAGAAAGGACAATACTTTCCATCCCCAGGCGGAAATTATATTCCAGAACCAACCGGACCATGTCCAGGTGCCTGGATTTTGGTGTAACAGATGGGCAATTTTATGGAGTCTGGTTATAGCTGAATAAACAGACGGCGCGTTATTAGGAATGAAAATGCAGCAACTAGATCCGATGACTCTACATGCCCCGCCCCTATCGGCCAGTATGACGTCAAGGACGAGACGATTCTGGAGCACGACAATTCTCATAAAGGATTGCTCTTCGGTTAAGTTACCTAGAGCAGAAGTAGTCTCAATCACTACTGCTTCGAGTGTTCTGGTTAATCTACGTATCAGTTTACTATTCACAACAGTACCTAAATAAGGGAAGACACCTTTATTGATATCTATGTATTGTTCTAGAGCAGTTTCAGTATAATCGACAATCGGGAGGTCTCTCTTGTGTCTGATATGTACTAGGTGGGAATTCCTATGGTAGTCAGGTGGGGCTAGAAAAACTGGTGGCAGTAGGAAGGCAATGTAACAGGTTCCCTCCCAATCGAGGGGCAGACGAACATATGCGGTCTGACCACAAACAAAATAAGAATGACGTGAAGCTTTGAAAATAGATTTCCCACTGTCACTATACTTGACAATAGTAGTACAATCACTATGGCCTACATGTACGGAACCATTCTTTCGGACACATAATTCACCTTTGACTGGTAATACTGACATAGCAGGTAAGTCTGGAGTAGTATCAGACTGAACATTCAGGACCATAAAATTCGAAGAATAATTACCCAAATTATAAACTTCATTTTCTAGATCTAACCCTGTTCTGTGGGGAAGACCTTGCTTGTCTGGAAAACATGTACTGTTAAGAAAAGACATATCTGTCAAGGATGACGTTAACATGGACCAGGCTCCACATGAGCCATTATGTGAAAATGGATAAGGAAAGAGTGGCAGAACTCCCTTCGATGTCTGGAAAGGGGGGAGTCGACCACACACCCAACAATTAGTGGCATTGCTGGTCTGGTGTGAATGATGTAACATGCGGATAAAGGAATTATTACGCATAGCAAGACGATAAGAGAGTTCATGAGGAGGCAGATCACTAAACGTATGCTCTACTGTAGTATTAGAAGACTTATTTTCATGAGAAACTGGAAAACACAAATAAAATGCATAACTTGTGCAGGTAAACATAAGGCTGAGATAAAGCAGAAAACATAAAATAATAATGCAACTTTTAGAGTTCTCACTAACTCTCTCTCTGTGGGGGTCTATTATATACATGTCAGAAACCGGTCTAACCGTTTCACCTAGGGGAGGACTTAGACAATCAAACTGGCTGACTTATTTTACTAGACCTTAATTTTAGCTTATACTCCTGCTGCGGAGTTTTCTCTAACGGGGAGGGATTTGTATCATTGTCTTTTGCGGGACAGTCCTTAAGAATAGTACTTTGGCAGTCTTAAGATCCTCGGAAATGTTCTTAGAAACAGTCTTTAATCCGTAAAACTTTTTCACATGAGACAGGTGGACCCAGCCCTTCCTGCCTTCCAGCTTGACGGCAGTACGGGTGGCCAGGAGAACTTGCTTCGGCTCCTTCCAGCGGGGCTCCAGCGGACTTGAACGATCAAAGTTCCTCACAAGGACCAAACATCCAGGAACGATGTCATGCGGTGCCACCTCGATATTGTCTGGAAATGCGGCGGCAACCTGTGAACGACAAGAGTGTAGGGCAGACATCAAGGAAGCTAGGTAATCTGTCAGCATATTACTTGAAACATCGGTAATACTTCGGGGTCTAGGTGTACCCCACATATTAGGGGGGCGGTCGAATACGACCTCGTACGGGGACAGACCTGATCTGGAATGTGCGACCATGCGCATATAAAACAGAGCGACTGGCAGAGCAACTAACCAGTCCACACCTTTCTCTTTACATATTTTGGCAATGCGGATTTTCAGGGTCTGGTTATGTCTCTCTACGAGACCTGCTGCTTCAGGATGGCGTACACAATGGAACTTCCACTGGTACCCTAACAAAAGGGAAACGTGTTTCATCAATTCAGATGAGAATGGCTGGCCGTTATCAGAATATACGACCCTAGGGAGTCCATAGCGGGGGAAGAATTCACGAACCAACTGCTTGGCAGTGGTCGTGGCTGTGTAATCTGGGACTGGATATGCCTCTGTCCACCTGGACAAAGCGCATACAACTACAAGGACATACTTGAAACCTCGACATCGCTCCATCTGAATATAATCCATCTGGAGGACTTCAAAAGGGTGGTCAGGGGGTTGGAATCCACCTTGTTCCACCGGGACACTTTTACCTGGATTGAACTGGCAACATATCATACAGGTACGGACTTTCTGCTTGGCTGCAGCTCGTAAATGCTTATTGAACCAAATGTTCTGGATACTGTCTAACATAGCTTTTTCTCCTAAGTGTGCTGGACTATGTGCGGTATTGATAATGACTTGAACCATAGAGTCGGGGAGAAACCATGTGGCTTTTCCCTTCGTTACCCATCCCTGATCTGTCTGGACCCCTCCTTGTTCGGACCATTTCTTGATTTCATCGGGAGTAGCATGTAACTGGATATCTATGACATCTTGAGTAGGGTCCTTAACTGTCATACATGTAGTCGGATCTGGAGTATGTGTCTGTGTCGGATTAACTGGAATGTCTGGAGTCTGTGCTGTAAGCTTGGCTGTGCGATCTGCTAGATCATTACCTTGAGAAATAATGTCAGTAACTTTCGTATGTGCTTTGCATTTCATGATAGCAATAGATGTCGGTAAGTGTATGGCATCTAACAGAGCTTGAATAAGGAGACCATGCTGAATCTTGGTTCCATGAGAAGTCATGAAACCTCTCTCCTGCCAGAGCACTCCAAAGTCGTGTACGCCTCCGAATGCGTAGCGTGAATCTGTGTAAATATTAACTTTCAGGTTCTTGGCGTGTATGCAGGCTTGTGTCAGAGCAACTAGCTCTGCTGCTTGAGCAGACAGGGTGTCAATACGGTGTGTTTCTATAACTTCAGTGTCAGTAGTCACTGCATACGCGGCTACTAGTTCTCCTGTACTTGTTCTCATACATGAACCATCCACATAAAGTGTCAGGTCGGGATCTGGTAATGGAATATCTGTCAGATCTTGTCTTGGCTTAGTCATAGTGTTAACTGCTTCCACACAGTCGTGTGTGGCAGGATTCGAAATAACTGACGGTAACAGTGTAGCAGGATTTAGAACGTTGCAGCGTCTGATTTCTATGTGTGGCTGGAACAGTGTCAATTCATAACCTGTTAAACGTGCAATTGTCAAGTGCTGAGTCTGTGTTCGGTTTAAAAGAACTTCCACAGAGTGTGGAACTTGTACTGTCAAGGAATGTCCTAATACTATGGAATCACTTTGTCTGATAGCTAGTGCTGTGGCTGCAACTGACTTGAGGCACGCAGGCAGAGCCTGGGCTACTGGATCTAATGTGCTCGAAAAATAAGCACAGGGCTTGTATTGTCCTGCTTGATCTTGTGTGAGAACAGATAATGCTGTACCTTCACGTTCTGTGACAAAAAGTGTAAAAGGCTTACTGTAGTTCGGTGTAGCTAGAACAGGAGCTTGGCATAAAGCTTTCTTTAACTCATTGAAACTAAGTGTATGTTCAGATGTCCAAGGGAGGACAGTCGATACGGCTGCCTCCTGTGTCGTTAACTGTATCAGTGGTTTGGCTAGAAATGCATACTGAGGAATCCATTGTCTGCAGTAAGAAGTAAGGCCGATAAAAGCACGTACCTCCTTCTGGGTCTTGGGCTGAGGAAGACTCGCTATTAACTGGATACGGTCAGGTGTCAACTGCCTACCCCTCTTGGACAGTAAGTGGCCTAAATAGATCACTTGCTGGACACAGAATTGAAGCTTCGAAGGGGACACCTTGTGCCCCATCTCGGCAAGAAAATACAAGACTGTAAGTGATGCTCGCTCGCAAGCACGTTCAGAACGGGCTGTGATCAGTAGATCATCGACATACTGGAGCAGGGCAGTGTCAGTTGGCATGTGAATGTTGTCTAGTTGTCTCTTAAGTGCTTGACTGTAAATACTAGGACTTTCCGTGAAACCTTGAGGAGCTCGTGTGAACATATAGCTCCTTCCATTTAAACAAAATCCGAAAAGAAACTGGCTGTCTGGATGAATGGGGACACTGAAAAACGCGTTCTTGAGGTCTATGACTGTAAAAAATGAGGCTTCGGAATCAATGGCTGTCAATAGGGAAGAGATATCTGGGACAACTGGGTACTGGGGAATAATACATTTATTGAGTTCTCGAAGGTCAATCACTAATCGATATACTGGGGGTGCATTTGGATCAGTACGTTTCATGACTGGAATGATCGGAGAATTACATACATTGGAGTTAGTTTCTACAACTACTCCTTGAGCCATGAGCTCGTCAATAATTTTGGATAAGGCTGCTACAGCCTCAGGTGGCAATCTGTACTGTCTGATTCGTGGTAACACTACACCTGGCTTGAGAGTCACACGATGGGGTGTGATTTGCATATAACCTACATCAGTTGGACCTTGCGCCCATAAATGCTGCGGAACATTAGACAATCTTGGATCAAAATCTCGTAATACATAGTGACCCTTGAAGTCACGTAAAAACAAGCGTATTCCCTCGGGGGAACAACATATGACTGCACCTAATTCTTTCAGTGTCTTAATGCCTAACAAATTTTCTGGACATGACTTCGTAAGTAACAGATCAGTAGTGCGGGACAATGGACCTACTTCTAAAGTAACTGGCTTAGATATCTCGTTTACAATAGGCTTTCCTGAAAATCCAAGGGAAACATTTCTAGAGCCTGAGAGCGGAGCCCCTGGAACCTCGTCGTGACTAATGGTGGTCCTACTTGCCCCTGTATCAATCAGAAACTTTCTGTCTTTCCCTAATACTTGACTGTGAACATAGGGACCCTCTTGATCTACAGGTATCTCGATGAGAGGCAAGCCTACCTCCCTCTCTAGGCTGTTTCATGAATATGGCTGATACTCTGGATACTCGGACTGTGCATACTGGTACATCTGCTGTGTAACATGCTGTGTTGCAGCAATAGGCTGCGGTGCTGGAACTGTCTGTGGTGCATTCTGTGGCTGAGAAGCCTGTGAAACTTGTTCTTGTCTAGGCGGACGTGGTCTTTCTTTAGTCTTACCAGTAGCTATATTATGTTTCAGAACTGCACACTCGTTTATGAAATGACCTGGCTGTTTACAATAATTGCATGTCCCTTTAACGGGAGCTGTAGGATGACTGGCTTGATTCGGACCCCTCTTCTGACTGTCTTGTGGAATAGATTGTGCAACTAGTACTTTCATTTTCGTGTCTTTCATACGTTTTCTCTCGTGTTCTTGCTCTTCTCTGATTCTATTCTGATGATACTGGAGCATCTGTAACATCTGGGACGGGGTACTAGCTTGCCATGTACTTTCGACTTTCAAAACTCGATTCTTAACTTGTGGACTTGAATTCTCGACTAATTTAGTAACAAAAAGATGAGGGTATGACTCGCTACTCGTCTTCAATCCACTGTTTATAATGAAACATTTCTCAAATCTAGAATAAAAATCATTAGTGTCTTCATCTTGTTTCTGTTTACAGGCTGAGATTGCATCCCAGTCTTCCTTTTTAGTGGCTAATAATCTGGGCAAAACTTGTATTAACAGTTCTGGTAATTCTTTACATTTCTCTCCAAGACCAGTACCTGGTACTCGTATCTTATCTTCAGCTTCTAGAACTGCCCAATCGATCTTTTTCTCTCCCACCTCCCATTCTTTTTCCTTGAGTTTTTCATATACCCCTGCGGGCAACAGGACTTTTAACATTTTAATAATATCTGGATACGTGTATTCTCCCATACGGAGCATGTCTTTTAATTCTCGGTGGAACCCTGCTGGATCTTTGTCGTGACAAGGAATTAATTTCTTCATCTCTAAGAGTTCCATCTTTGTAACTGGGGTGTAAACAAATACTCGTTGCATTTCACCATCTGCTGTCCTGACTGGATGCACTTCTCGTAACGGATTCTGTCTATCTATGTAAAACGGTTTACTTTCTGGAGGTGAAACATGAACAAAATGCGGGTTCAAAAACATACTATATTTGTGGCGCTGTTCTAGAATGACACTAATTAAATCGGTACCTAAACCTTTCCATCTATACTGGAGTAACTCGTTCAGGACATCGTGTAACGGACCTGGATCAGAATGTTGACCCTCATACAGAGTAATGAGGTGCTGGATCATATACATACCCACCAGTCGTTGCTCGGCTGGGGGCAGTTTCAGAAACATTTGTGCCACTATTTCGTCTGGAAAAGTGGTAGAATCAGTAATCCATCGGACTGCTGATCGGGCTAGTTCTTGTTCATGCATAGTACTTAATTCACTATAACCGATTCGTGATTTCAGAATGTGATCGGTAGCTTGAAATACTTGTTCTAGAGAACCTTGTTCTGGTGCTGGATGATGAAAGATTTTCTTGTAGTCTAGACGTGAATGTCGGTCGGAAAGTCTAGTTCTACCTACATACGCTATTCTAGTGGGATTCTCGTCTACCTCTTCAGTAGAAGAGTCATTTTCTTTCTCGTTTACTTGTGCTGCTTTACGTTGTTTGTGTAACTTTATTATTTCCTTACGAATTCTCTTGTACATACTCTCTATACTACTGATAGTTCTGTGTTTACCCTCGGCTATATTATCACTCCACCTTGTCAGGATTCTCATTTCGGCCGGATCTTTGGTCGGATAATCTTGTTCCCTTATTAAACAATTAATTAGAAACTTTAATATCATGAGCTGGATCTCAGCTTTCCTTTGGGACATGACTTCGCCAATACTTTCTGGATCATCCCCTGTACGGATGAAACGATATATTCTGTCTAGATCTTCTTTCATATTCGGTAGGGTGTCCAAATACCCGGTCACCCGTCTTACACGGATGGAATATATAACTGTGCTATCATCACCTGCAACTGGATCATAGCGGCATTCAGTAAGAGCTCGTCGGATATCTGCAACGGACTTATATTTGGGCGTACGCTGTAACGCACTTTCATGTAACTCGACTAATGTTACACGTTGGTGTGGTGGCGGGGTACCAGGAGGACCTCCTCCTGCGGCCCCTAAACTGGAATCGTCGACTGATACTCTTCGTGCTGGCGCGGCGGGAAATTGCAATGTAGGCTGGACCGGGGGTACCGTAGCAGGTACTCCGGTGTCTGGAGGAGCAGGAATTACATGATTTACAGGGACTGGCGGAACAGGATTTGCATATTCTGGGACTGTGTCGTCCAAATAGGACGAGATAAAAATATCAGCTGCGGTCGGTTTGTGACGTAGCTTGGTCGGAACTAGTGGTGGCGGAAAATTACTGGATGCCTCCGGGGTCGCTTTCGGCAAGCCCTCGGCAAGAAGAGGATACATACCCTTAATAAGGGCATTCCTCTGTCTGTCTGACTGTTCGGTTTTAACTCGTTCACCTATCTCGATTAGTTCCCTTTCTTGGGCTCTTTCTATGGATTCTCTACTTAATTCTGACTTTCTGATTTCTTTTTCGGTTCTTTTATGAGATTCTTTGCGCCATAACTCGATGGCATCTTTCTGTGACTGTCTGGCTTTCTTTTTCCATAATGCTTCTTCTACTCGCATGATGCACTCGGCATCCCACGTACCTGATACGGGCCATCTATACTTTTCTTCTAACTCTTTGGTGTACTCCACCCATAAATCTAGATATAATATGGCACTTATGCCATGCTTCTGATACATAAAATGACCTGGACTGTCCCTAGGCGGGACAGGAACTGCTGCTTCTAACAGACCTTTTCTAGTTCTTAACTGACGTAGTCTGGAAAATAAGGGCATGACTGGACTGTAATCTAGACACAATACAATACACAATGAACACGATAATTACACCACTTTCATACCACGACATTAAAATACATGAATGACATTTTAAAATAACAGTTCTGACAAAATACTACCTGGAATACTGGAAACAGAATACATGAATTTTCTCGAGAACAGAACTGACTAGAACAGAGACTAGATGCACTGCTGAAACAGTACGAAACTTACCGGTCTCATAACGAGACACGTCAGGACCCGCATCCACCGAAGTGGACACTTCGTTTTGGGTCTGTGTACCACCAAACCCACGGACCAGAGACAATTAGATTGACCCTGTCTAGATACTACCCTAGCAACGGTACTCACCGGGCAGCAAGAACGGAAGGCCTCGGCCTGGACTGGACTGCTTCGACGCCGGACGGACGAACTTCGGACTTCTGTTACGGGTGGGCCTCCGGATACCTCGGACCTTGGACTCTCGGCTTGGGCTCTGGTCGGGACTCGCCGCGTTCCTCCACCGCCTCGTCTGGATGCTGGACCGCAACCTCCGTCTCCTCCGTGGCCTGAGGGATACTTGAAGCAGAAATATCTGCACGTGGCCGGTATGGTTCCGTCACGGCTGCAGAGGATCAGGGGGCATACGTGGCTTCACCGGCGCGTGGGGAAAGGGCAAGTGCCTGTTCGGGCGCCATTATGTGGTATATAAATAAATAATACCGGATCTAGGTTTGACTGGACATAGTAATAACAGATAGCTCAATAAATAAGAGTCAAGATTCGAGGTAGTAGGAGTTTGCAGGTTTAATACAGCATAAAGGACAGGAACAGGACAACCTGCACGGGAACAGGATGGCAGAGCCCGGCAGCTGCCGGGGCTGGATCTGGGATGAGCGCGCTAACTTTAATAACAGTACACAAGCATATATACTAAAACAGTTGCATTACAATACATATGATAGGCGGAGCAGTGGGTGTGGTCAATAACAGTCGCGAAAGATAAGGTATAAAAGAGGTGTAACATAGACATGTGATGTAAACGTAACAGAATATGTCATAAATGGGGCGGAAACATGGAGGGGGCTACCTGAGGAGCCGGGACCTCTAACCTAGTGGTGCGCGCAAGCTGGCAATGACGTGTTACTAGGAGAAGCTGGGGGCTATGAACTCTGTGCTAGAGGAGGAGACTGAAGTCTGGAGAGTCAGGGCGACATGTACCTAAACAATATCTAGTATCTGATGTTTAGAGAACATGTTGATAGAATCCAAAAGTTATCGGGGTAAAGGCTAACAGACTCTAAGACTGGTGCATGCATTATTCTACATGTAGGGCGTGATGAAGAATATTAAATGACCATAAATACAGTATTTCTCTTACATGGAGACGTAAGGGCTAGACGATGACGGAAACTATTGATGCGATTCAGTAGTTTAGGAATGCAGAGAAGGAGGGCTGGACTGATAACTAGAATCATAACATACTTTTGGCAGACTAGCAGGCAGAGCCAGGCCGAGCCGGGCACTGTGAGGCAGGAAGTAAGTGAAGGGTCGAGGATACAGGTGGGGGCTGTATCGCTCCTCAGCGAGGGCTCAGGAGACAGGAGCTGAATCTGGTGTCCGGGCCCTTTTGAGGCCTAGAAACGGGGACTTTTCAATGAAATAACGTGCACATTGAGAAACGTGGCAACGTAACTTTACATAGGCCTGATATTCGTAGTATTCACGAGAACTGGGAACTGGCATACTAGGGATGGACACAACTGTAATTGCGTCTTTAATCAAACATGGGGAATACATATGCATATTAATCATGCACACATAACATAAGATGGGGAACACGTAGGGACACAGAACATGGCAAAATGTACTTTTCCACAGCCAGGTAAATACTAACTGGGATATTATTAGAAAAGGGAGGTAAACAGAAAGGCTTTATTTCGTAAATTTACGTTTATTTGTGTTTGTTTCTGTAATAGTTCCTAAATTGAGGCCTGTGTGAGCAAAACAAAATGGAAGCTGAGTGTAATTCCGAGGTGGCGGTCTAAGTACGCATGCGCCAACTGGAAGTGCGACCTGCCTGTGCCTGAGCAGTATGGGTCAAGGACAGCGTGGCCTGCCTCATGGAGTACATGCCAAGTTTGTTGAAGTCAGCAAGTTAACTCATGGGAATGGGACACCGAATAACAATTTAAAGGACACTTCGAAGGAAGTAAAAATGTGAACAATAGCACTACTATTTTTCTAGTCATAAGGATGACTTTGCATAAATGGAACAGCAAAGCGATGAGGTGATGCTCATCCAACTCTAAATTGAATAATCACGGACATTTTAGGACATAAGAGTTACGAATTTAGATAGATAAGTTAGTGAAAAAGGGTATAAAAGAGGACATTTGGGACTTTGAAAAAAGCTTGCTTTTCGACCTGATCTTTGCACCCCGAGATGCTGTCGGTCTGCGCAATTTTTCTTATGGCGCAGGGACTTTGACATTTTCCTGAACTTTAACTTTTTAATGGGTGCAAAGTCCTATGAGAAGGGAACATTGAGAGAGATAGAGAGGTGTTTCTTTGGGAACTAATTTGTTTTTGTGCTGATGTCTGCGTCTCGACATTTGGGTAATATACCTATTTCTTATTTTCCTAAACTGTCATGCTTATAAATAAATGTTTTGAATTTAACCTTTCTTTCAGGATTTTTAATGCATAACTGAATTATTTCCTTCAAGAAAAAACGTAGAGATCATGCTAGGAGATTTAATCTCTAAATAAAAATTAAATAAATGGAGAATTAAGCAGATCTTGTTGTCCTTTAGTTAACTTTTACTAGCTGATCCATCGTAAAATTAATAGTGGGTTGTTTTACATCTTTCCTTTAGAAAAACCATGGTATTAAAATAAAACTGCAGTTGTAAATAATGTATACATTTTAAGTTTAGGCACTCCGCTATAGCACCGCAGCTCTCCTTTTGGGTCTTCACTGAATCCTCAGAGTATAATAAATGTGTGAGTGAATTAAAGGTAAGAATTATGGGCACAGTTGTGGGAAAATAGTGAACAGCTCCGTGGGTTAAGGTGATGGTTTATGAAGAGTTCTTGGAGCTGCGCTGCATCAGTAATTCTTGGTAGCAGAGCATAGGTTGCTATAGGTTGACTAGGATATATGATGTGTAGAGTAGAATATATAGAATTTTGATGTACAGAACTTTTGGACTAACATCTGTTGAGTTTGTATTACGTTATATGTAAGAAAAACCAAAGGTGGTGATGGACGGAGCGTTGACAATACAAACACTCACCCCCAGTCAACTGATCTGGGTTAAATCCATCACCGTTCTTTAGCTCACTCCGCCACCCCAGTTCAGACATGGCCATATGCAAATCAGTCTGACCCTGTGCCTCATGGGAACAGTCCAGCCCGAACTGCCAAGCCATGTCTTCCCTGGACCGGAATCAAGCTTCCCAGGACCGGTTTCTGGCATTACAGCCGTCTTCAGCTGGGCTTGCTTGACTCCAGTGGCAAAGTGAGCAAGGGACTCACGTCTGAGCATACCCTGCCAACTTAGGGCGAACAAAGAAAAACCAAAGGTGGTGATGGACGGAGTGTTGACAATACAAACACTCACCCCCAGTCAACTGATCTGGGTTAAATCCATCACCGTTCTTTAGCTCACTCCACCACCCCAGTTCAGACATGGCCATATGCAAATCAGTCTCACCCTGTGCCTCATGGTAACAGTCCAGCCCGAACTGCCAAGTCATGTCTTCCCTGGACCGGAATTAAGCTTCCCAGGACCGGTTTCTGGCATTACAGCCGTCTTCAGCTGGGCTTGCTTGACTCCAGTGGCAAAGTGAGCAAGGGACTCACGTCTGAGCATACCCTGCCAACTTAGGGCGAACAAAGAAAAACCAAAGGTGGTGATGGACGGAGCGTTGACAATACAAACACTCACCCCCAGTCAACTGATCTGGGTTAAATCCATGTCTGTTCTTTAGCTCACTCCGCCACCCCAGTTCAGACATGACCATATGCAAATCAGTCTGACCCTGTGCCTCATGGGAACAGTCCAGCCCGAACTGCCAAGCCATGTCTTCCCTGGACCGGAATCAAGCTTCCCAGGACTGGTTTCTGGCATTACAGCCGTCTTCAGCTGGCCTTGCTTGACTCCAGTGGCAAAGTGAGCAAGGGACTCACATCTGAGCATACCCTGCCAACTTAGGGCGAACAAAGAAAAACCAAAGGTGGTGATGGACGGAGTGTTGACAATACAAACACTCACCCCCAGTCAACTGATCTGGGTTAAATCCATCACCGTTCTTTAGCTCACTCCACCACCCCAGTTCAGACATGGCCATATGCAAATCAGTCTCACCCTGTGCCTCATGGTAACAGTCCAGCCCGAACTGCCAAGTCATGTCTTCCCTGGACCGGAATCAAGCTTCCCAGGACCGGTTTCTGGCATTACAGCCGTCTTCAGCTGGGCTTGCTTGACTCCAGTGGCAAAGTGAGCAAGGGACTCACGTCTGAGCATACCCTGCCAACTTAGGGCGAACAAAGAAAAACCAACGGTGATGATGGACGGAGCGTTGACAATACAAACACTCACCCCCAGTCAACTGATGTGGGTTTAATCCATCACCGTTCTTTAGCTCACTCTGCCACCCCAGTTCAGACATGGCCATATGCAAATCAGTCTGACCCAAATCCTAGCACAGACAGATGATTGGGAAATTCTATCGGACAAGAAACGAGAGCAAATTAGAACAGTCATCCATGGCATTATAATGACAGAATATTTAAGATCAAAATCTGCACCAAAAGGCCTGTAGGTTAACAATGCCCCGAGAATCTTTCTCCATGACCTAGCATTCCGACGAGACTGGTCTGCTATATCATGGAAATGTACTTTGGACTACCTGGTCCTAATAGTGAAAACTGCAAAGAGGTTATCAGAAGCCTTACTAGTACAAATCCAAACTTGCGAAAGCGAACTGACAAAAGGAATACAATTCTCAGTATATAAGAAGCTACTTGAGGAAATTAACAAGGAGATAAATGACACACAAGAGCATATAATGCAGAGCAAATTACAAAAATTGGGAAAGGACCTTAAAAATTTCACCCAAGAGAAAATGCATCCATTTACAAAGGATGACTACACCCCACCAGATCAAGGCTCTGACAATGAATCAGGGGGGTGGAATTCTGCGGAGGGCTCTGAAAGTGGGTCTGAAGATTCGACTCCACGAAGAGGGAGGTACAACAACCGCCAATTCCGTCCACGGAGAGGGAATAGATGGCCGATACAAAGTTATGGAGGGAACCAGTTTCCATATTTCCAGCCATTCATGCCACCTTTTGGGGGATGGATGAATCCCTACAATCAAGGGATGCAACAAATGCCTAACATGATGGATCACCAAATGCCCGGTGCTGAAGGTCACAACCAACAGCCTTTTTTATTAAGGGGACAACAACAACAAAGAGGATGGCGAAAAAACTTAACTTGGCAGGATCAACAGAGAAACATACTGACCCGCAGCATGACATCCGAAAAACCAGGGACAAGCAAGAACAGTCACTAATTGTGAATCTATCTGATTGTGTCCTGACAGTTGAACAAACAAAAGTCCTAAACAAGGGACTAGGTTTTGTGCCTACTCCAGTTCTTGACACTTTTAAACTCAAGTGTGAACTAGCAGAATTCTGTCGTACCCTCAAGCTAAAAGCTTTCTTTGCAGGATCTGAACCAATGAGAGATATAGGCGATACAAACCTAAAAAGGAAATCAACCTTTAATCCACCGAATGCTACCGTTCCCATAGAAATTCAGACTTTCGAACAAGCCCTAATGAATGGTGTAGATGCACTCCGTAATGATGTAAAACAACCATTCCAAAATCTCACTAGGAGTGAACGTAAAGCCCTTGAAGAACTTCGAGACAATGATAAAATCGTCATCAAACCAGCGGACAAGGGCGGTGGTATTGTTGTCTTAGGGAAAGAAGGCTACAAACAACAATGCCTAGCCCTCCTTGCAGATGAAAAGTTCTACAGTAAAATCCTAATAGATCCGACACCAAGATTACAGAACTCAATTGCCATGATGGTCTACGAAGCTGAGACAAACGCGTGGATATCAAAAAAAGAAGCCGATTATCTCATCACAAAAGAACCCAAGATTCCTTTTTTCTACTCTTTACCAAAGACACATAAAAACAAGTCCCCACCACCAGGTCGCCCAATTGGTTCGGGGATAGGTTCAATTTTAGAACCGCTGTCACAGTTTGTAGACCAGTTCTTAAAACCATTGGTTCAAAAAACTCCAACTTATTTAAAGGACACTCGAGATCTGCTGAATCAAGTAAAAGAAATGCCTTTTGATCAAACAACCATGCTACTAGTTGGGCTAGATGTAGAGTCACTCTACACTAGCCTACCACAGAAGGAGAAGGAGACGTTACTAATGCTTGAGGATACACTATTTGGGGAAGAGTGGAATTATCGTACTCCCCGTCACTTTGTCCTTGAATGTTGCCGGCTGGCACTTACCGAAAAAATCTTTTAGTTTGATGGAAGCCTTTTTGTCCAAAGCCATGGAACTTCCATGGGCAGTGCATTTGCTCCATCAATAGCAGGCCTATATGTAAGTAACTTTGAAAAAAATTATGTGCTCACAGATACCAACCCCTTTGCTCCCAGTATAGTATACTGGAAGCGTTATATAGATGACATTTTGGTGGTATGGAATAATGACAGAGATCTGAACCAATTTATTGATTGGCTGAATAAACAAGATAAATGGCTAAAATTTACATTTACATCTGATAACTGCAGCATTGACTTTCTAGATTTGACTGTCTTTATTGAAGATGGGAAGATCGAAACTAAAACATACACAAAACCAACGGCAAAAAACAGTATTTTATCTTACAAAAGTTTCCATCCAAAACCTCTAAGAGACAATCTGCCATACAGCCAATTTTTACGGTTGAAGAGAAACTGCAGCCTAAATAGTGACTACCGACAACAAGCACAAGAACTGAGTCAGAAGCTCCAGAGTCGGGAGTATAAACAGTCTACAATTTCAAGATGCCAAAAGAGAGTAAAAAATCAACCTAGAGCATCCTTGTTGGAAACAACTGTTAAGGAACCTGTCAAGGATTTGGTGACATGTGTTACCACATACTGCCCTGCTACTTACAATGTACAAAAACTGGTAAACAAAAATTGGCGAATTTTATCTACTGGGAAGTTCGACTGGCCAAAGCCAAGATTTGCCAATCGACGAACGCAAAATATAAAGGACATTCTCGTCCACACACGACCAAAGAAACATCAGGTGAACAGATTGACACTGGATATTGGAATGGCCCCAATAACGGGACACTACCCTTGTGGGACATGTCATGTATGCAAATTAACAAAAGTTACCAAAACCTTACAGCTGACAGATTCGATGAGTTGGACTCAAATGCAGCACACAAACTGCAACTCAACACATGTTGTCTATATGATAACATGCCCCTGTAAAAAACAATATATAGGTATGACTTGCAGAAAAGTTAAGCTAAGAATTGGGGAACATAAAAGCAATATAAACTTAAAGAAGAATACCACCAAATTATGTACCCATTTCGTAGAGAATGGCCATAAAGCAGAAGAATTAAACTGGACAGTAATCGAAATGCTAAAAGACAAATCCTTGAATGCAGAAAGAATCCTGTATGAAAAGGAACAAAGATGGGTGGACAGATTAAAAACTCACCTTTTTGGCCTTAACGATAATGTTCCATGGCATCAGTTTGCATAATTAGTGTCACCTACTGAAGATATACATTGATACATATAGAAAAGCTTTGAGAACTACTGTACAATCCGCAATGTTGATCTGTAACCTTATGATGAACTCTAGTTTCATGTTTGACCCTACATGGTGATATTCTGAGATTTGACTTGTGATTGAACAGAATGTACATTGTCCTCTGTTCTTGGTAGTACTCAGTTCCCATTTTGGGTATATTATCGATGAACTATTGACAAATTTTATTCAAAAGAAAATAAACTCGTTTGAAGGTACAAAAAAACTGAAAGGGAAAATAACACATGAAGAAGTCTAATATGATAATATGAAACCCAAGGGGAATTCCATTTACAAACAGATCTAGGTTTCTAACATGTAAATATGTATCGTAGATTCAGTCCCATTTCTATCTCTACGCAGCGACCTGGGTGAAATACCGGGTGATGACGGCGATTCCGCGTCCAGGGGCAGAGCCAGCACTAGACGCGGAATTCGCCAAACACTGTGGGTAAGGAGCACGAGGAGACGAAGCTATCAGAAAGATGGCGTTCATACCAAAAGACCGAAAGTAATTCAATTATGTTCCCTCACAGCCTGGGACTATTAAGTCCGATTCCCCTGACGAGGATCGTTTGAATAATGAAACAGGTAAATATGAGATGTAACTGTGTTTCACTTTGTACACGATTAATATCATACTCGTTTTGCCAGAAACAAACGCGTCCACCCCTAACGCTGCTGCAGCAAAGCGTTAGAACTAGTGATCTTAATACTCACTAAAAGGACAGCGGAATAACTGTATAACCCGCCTGATCATTTGAATGTGTAAATTTCTTATAAAACAGTGAACATTATCGTCAATGTCATGTTAATAGAAAAAACATGAAGGCAAAGTTTAAGGGAACGCATGTGTACACGAGAATCCGAGAAAAAAAGATCTTATTTAGACACGGCATTGTTAGATCTCACTTGTCGTTTCTTAGAACAGGAAACAAAAAAAGTCTGATACCTTTGTCTGCTCTTACTTTATGTTTATTTCATCTTATTTCATCATTAGCTATGAATATTGTGTTAACAGGCTCAGACAATATCGGTCTTTCATTACAATCATAACATCAGACTTGAACAGACATACAGTTTCCCTCTTAAATCAAGGGTAAGCCATACACAACTTTCTGCCAGACCGACAGGAAAGCAAACTTTGACACACTATCAGTAACCACTACCAGTATTCACAATACGGAGTTTTCACGCCTAATCCTGCCACTATAACTCGCCATAAGAATTCCCATGCAGCTACAGATGTGATAGTGATGCATAAATTAATGCAAGAAGTTAACAAATAAAATTGTGCTTTTGTGCATTTATATATACCTCTAATGTTTGAAAAAAGATCTTACATTTAATTTTTATTACAGGTAAATTGAACCTCTGTAAATCAAAGTGGGCAACATAAAAGACCACTGAATACTGCACGAATCGTGTGAGTAAATATTTTTAATTTGTTGTATCTGTCCTGACGAATGCTCCACAGACCCGGCTGGGCAAAAAGGAGCTGAAACATGTTGACGTTTTGTTACAAGTGATATGCGAGGATCCAGTAACTAGATCCAAGAGCATACCCATCAATCTCTTAACAACAGTTCACATCTGTTCAGAATTAAAAGAGTTGTTTTGGATACAGAACTGTTTTTTAACAATAACCTTCTTTGTGGGGGTATCTGCACATATCTCTGGACACTACTACGCTATACCAGAGGTTGCCTCATGGTTTGAGGCTGGCATACAGCACGAAAGACAACCCGATGATAAATGCCACAACGCATATGTGGGGCGGAAAATCGATATAAACCGCAAGTTACCATAGCGTTTATGAGGGTTATCTAATAAACCACTTGTAACGTAGTTACAAGTGTCCTAGTCTAATTTTGATTTACGTATCTAACCAGGGGAAATGGTTGGGACACCTTTTCCTCCTCCCTAACTTTGATTAGAATTGCACAACAGAGTACTTCTAAATATATATGTTCAACGAATGAATTAACTGAAAAGATACAGGAGCTTACTAAAAATATAGAAGCTGTAACTGTTCCAGTAACAATAGGTCCTGTAATCCCAGTGTTTAAAAACCAGAAGATAAAAGAGCCATCTTTAACTATTCCTTTAAATCAGAGTTTACAAAAAGTAAAAGAAAAGGTTTACCTGGATTTGTCAGAAATTAAACGTACCAACCAAATGACACCACCAGATTTAACTTTTAATTAGAGTCTTCCGTATAAATTTCCAACAGAAGCGAAGTCTGGTTCTATAACGCCTGAGAAAAGTGTAGAGAAAATCGATTTAACACAAACTCCAGTAGGGCCAACAGAGCAGGAATTAAGTGATTGGATCAGAACCTTTACAATTGAACGAAACTGAACCAAAATTGTTAGGTGTAGCAAGGCTAAAAGTTGATATGGAAGAACTAATAATTGGAACATTACAATTGGGGGTGGGGTCGCACACTACTCACACACCAGCGGTATCGCCCCTAAGGACTATGGTAAATGTAGTTACTTGTTCCGCGATGCATCTTCTTTCGATTCTCTGCTATCTTCTCTGTCTTCGCCATCCCTGGACACGTGTTTCGGGGTATCACCGCACGTCAGCAGGGATAGGCCGTGTTCTGGGGTTGCCGGTGGCTGCCAAATATCTGCCAGGTTTAGTACCACTCAGGCGCGTAGGTGCGGGGTCCCAGGCTCGTCAGCCAACTGCTCGAGGGAGCTTTAACATTACAATTGGGGGTGGGGTCGCACACTACTCACACACCAGCGTTATCGCCCCTAAGGACTATGGTAAATGTAGTTACGTGTTCCGCGATGCATCTCCTTTCGATTCTCTGCTATCTTCGCTGTCTTCGCCATCCCTGGACACGTGTTTCGGGGTATCACCCCTCGTCAGTAGGGATAGGCCGTGTTCTGGGGTTGCCGGTGGCTGCCAAATATCTGCCAGGTTTAGTACCACTCAGGCGCGTAGGTGCGGGGTCCTAGGCTCGTCAGCCAACTGCTCGAGGGAGCTTTAACATTACAATTGGGGGTGGGGTCGCACACTACTCACACACCAGCGGTATCACCCCTCAGTCCTTAGGGGTGATACCGCTGGTGTGTGAGTAGTGTGCGACCCCACCCCCAATTGTAATGTTAAAGCTCCCTCGAGCAGTTGGCTGACGAGCCTGGGACCCAGCACCTACGCGCCTGATTGGTACTAAACCTGGCAGATATTTGGCAGCCACCGGCAACCCCAGAACACGGCCTATCCCTGCTGACGAGGGGTGATACCCCGAAACACGTGTCCAGGGATGGCGAAGACAGCGAAGATAGCAGAGAATTGAAAGAAGATGCATCGCGGAACACGTAACTACGTTTACCATAGTCCTTAGGGGCGATACCGCTGGTGTGTGAGTAGTGTGCGACCCAACCCCCAATTGTAATGTTAAAGCTCCCTCGAGCAGTTGGCTGACGAGCCTGGGACCCCGCACCTACGCGCCTGAGTGGTACTAAACCTGGCAGATATTTGGCAGCCACCGGCAACCCCAGAACACGGCCTATCCCTGCTGACGAGGGGTGATACCCCAAAACACGTGTCCAGGGATGGCGAAGACAGCGAAGATAGCAGAGAATCGAAAGAAGATGCATCGCGGAACACGTAACTACATTTACCATAGTCCTTAGGGGCGATACCGCTGGTGTGTGAGTAGTGTGAGACCCCATCCCCAATTGTAATGTTAAAGCTCCCTCGAGCAGTTGGCTGACGAGCCTGGGACCCCGCACCTACGCGCCTGAGTGGTACTAAACCTGGCAGATATTTGGCAGCCACCGGCAACCCCAGAACACGGCCTATCCCTGCTGACGAGGGGTGATACCCCGAAACACGTGTCCAGGGATGGCGAAGACAGCGAAGATAGCAGAGAATCGAAAGAAGATGCATCGCAGAACACGTAACTACATTTACCATAGTCCTTAGGGGCGATACCGCTGGTGTGTGAGTAGTGTGCGACCCCACCCCCAATTGTAATAATTGGAACAATTGTTACAGATAGATTGAAAAATTATTAGGATGATGAGATCATATTAATGTGTAAGAGTATTACGTGGAAAACCAAAAGCATGCATGATCTGTTTGAAAGCTTAGCAGGTAAAATGGATGTGGATTTTACAAAACACAAAATATTGCTGAAACCTTATAGAGTGGATTTTACTGACAAGGATATAGAAAACATGAATACAGCAGGGAGAATTACTCAAATAAAAGAATAATTATGTTATTGAGAAAATTAGGAGATATTGATAAGTGGAAAATAATTTGGACAAAGAAAAGAGAGGATAGCAGTGACAAATCCACATTAGTGTTTCCAGTAAGAGAAAAGGAAGAAGTGGTAAAAGAATTTCCTATGAGAGAAATACCCGGAGGAGGATACGTGCATGTACCTTGGAGTAGACAAGATATTCTATCATTTACAAATGATTTTCCCAGATTGAGAGAGAAGCCAGTAGAGTGGTATAGGCAAGTAGATCGATTTGTGAAAGTTTCAAAAGTTTTATGGGAAGACTTAGAGGGGGTATTTGTCATAGTAGTACCAGCCGATCTATGGTCAGAGTGTAAGATTACAGTGAATTGGCTAAAAGAAGAATATCCACGAGATAAAGTGACAGGTGCTCCTGGACCTGAAGTAATGCGAAAATATGAGCAAGTGATAGTGTTTCTGAAATATAAAATTCCACCAAAAGAAACAGATTGGGTGAAAATAGACAGGACAATACAAGAAGCCAAAGAGTCAGTTCATGCATTTTATGAAAGACTGTTATTAGTGTTTAAACAGTACAGTGGATATGAGGAATTGAATGAAAAGGATATGAGTCACTTTGTATAACGCTTTGTATATGGATTGAGACCAGAAATAGGGGATATGATTAAGCATAATTTGATGGGATGGCAGTCATGTTCCGTGGACGAAGTCCTGAGACATGCAAAATACTCTAGTGATGAAATTGAAGTAAAACAAAGGAAACTCAAGGAGTAAGCAATGTGGGAACAAGTAAAGGTTGCAGAGCATCAAGTAGCTCAATTAGAAAATAAAACTGCAGAAGGGAAACAAAATAGAGTAAAAGGAAATTCTAGTAAGCCAAAATTAACTGGAAATATAGAAGAATTAAAGAAGAAATATCCATGTCATAATTGCGGTAGGATGGGACATTGGAGGAAAGAGTGTAAGTATCCACCGAAAGTTAATCTGGAAAATACATCATTGAATCCGCAGGTGCAGAATGAGATAAATCAGCAACCATCGCCACAGCAACAGGTAGTTAATCCACAGTGTCAGGTGCCACAACCTCCACTTTCTCACAATGTAAACTTACAGAGATACAGTACAGTGACAGTATTCTGCGCAGGAGACCAGGTAACAAGAAATAACAGAGTGCATGTGAGTCCGCAATATTGGCTGAAAGAAGACGGAAGCGAGTTGGATGACAGTTTCTGACAGTGCCTGAGAGAGGGAGAAGAGTGCGTGCTTGGCGCTACTCTAGAGGTAGATCAGTCTGATCCATATGTGAATGGGAAGGTGAATGATGTATATGTGACTTTCCTAGTGGACACAGGTGCTACCCGTTCTACTGTTAGATCAGTGTAAGTTCAACATCTTCCTCTCTCGGGGTGAACACATTCAAGTTGTAGGGGTAGCTAATCAGCAGATTAAAACGTCCTTAACAAAACCAATTGAAATAGAGATTGGAAATTTCAAAGATATGAATCGATTTGTAGTGTGTGACAGTAGTCCTGTAAATCTCCTTGGAAGGGACATACTGTGTAAAATGAACTTTGCCATTTATTGCTCACCAGATGGCATTGAGCTCCAAACTTCAGATGAGGATAGTTTGTATAAAATGACATTGACACTAATTGAAGCAGAAAAGAATAGTATGTTTCCTGTGTTTGATCTGGAGAAAATACCTGAAGAATTTAAAGAGGTAGTCAGAGAGCAAGTGTGGGATTTTACAGGAGAAGATATTGGTTTGATGAAAAAGGAAGATCCTGTGAAAGTTTCTGGGAAAGAAGGAATAAGCTATCCAAATATTCCTCAGTACAAAATGACAGCTGAAACAATTGAAGGAATAACACCAGTAATAGATAAAATGATTGAGTAAGGGATTTTGAGAGAAATAGAAAGCAGTCCTTGTAATTCACCAATAATGGGATTGAAAAAGCCTAACGGAACGTTCAGAATAGTGCAGGACCTGAGAAAGGTAAATAGGATAGTTGTTCCATGTGGTCCAATTGTGCCAAACCCAGCAGTAATACTGTATCAAATTTCACATGATGCAGAATGGTATACAGTCATTGATCTATGTAATGCGTTCTTCACGGTTCCATTACACCCTGAAAGCCAACCAATATTTGCGTTCCAATTCAGAGACCGTATTTTGGCATGGTGCGGAATTCCTCAGGGGTATTCTGAAAGTCCCTCAATCTTTAATCAATTGTTAAAGAAATCATTAGAAAATCTAAGTCTACCTGGAGAATCAGTTCTGGTGCAGTACATTGATGACTTGTTATTGGCATCAAAAACAAAAGATGCATGTGTTTCCAACACTGTTACATTGTTAAATCATCTGGCAGATGAAGGACATAAAGTGTCACCATCAAAGTTACAATTTTGTCAGAAAGAAGTACAATATTTGGGCCACAAGATTGCTAAGGGAATTAGAAGTCACCTTAGAAAGAATCAAAATGATACAAGGAATGAAACCTCCAAAAACACAGAGACAGGTGAGAATGTTTCTTGGAATGGTTGGATACTGTCAACAATGGGATAGTGGATTTTCACTGATAGCTAAATCCTTACAGAGATTGACAAAAGCAGATGTAAAAGACCCAATAACACTGAATAAGACAGAACTGGAAGCTTTTGAGCAGCTAAAAACAAGTCTACGTGAAGCACCAGCATTGGGAATGCCAGATTATGAAAAAGAGTTTGAATTACAATGCAGTGAAAGGAAAGGATGTGCATTGTCAGTTTTAATACAGAGACATGGAAAACTGGGAAAGCCAATTGCATACTTTTCGGCTGTTTTAGATACCGTTGCAAGAGTGTTGCCGGGATGCTTAAAAGCAGTAGCTGCTACAAGTATGAGTATTGAACAAAGTGAGGGTATAGTGATGGGATTTCCTTTGAGAGTGTATGTACCTCATTCGGTGGAGATTCTCCTCACTAGAACCAAGACACAGTACCTTACCAATAATTGAATGACAAAATATGAGAATACAATTCTAGGTGCAGACAACGTTACAATTTCAAGATGTGTAAATGTGAATCCATCTACATTCTTACCTGATGTTATAAATGTGGAAGTAAGAGATGAAGTGGATCACAAATGTCTAGATGTCCTAGAAGATTGCATTAATCCAAGGCCTGATATGAAGGATGTACCTTTACCTGAATATGATTATGTAATGTTCGTTGATGGATCATGTCTGATGACAGATGAGGGTGTACTGAGCGCTGCATATGCTGTTTGTACAGTAGCAGATGTCTTGGAAGCATCTTGTCTGAAAGGAATCCGTTCAGATCAAATTGCAGAATTCATTGCTTTGATTCGAGCATGTGAGTTGGGAAAAGAAATAAGGATCACCATAGTGACGGACAGTCAGTATGGATTTGGGGTTGTCCATGATTATGGTCAACTGTGGTCCCAAAGAGGTTATATGACTTTGGCAGAATTCCCCATTAGAAATGCTGAATTTGTGAAAATGTTAATTGATGCCATTCAATTGCCAGATAAGATAGCTGTGGCAAAATGCGCAGCTCATAAAAAAGGAGGTTATTATATTACTTATGGTAATCAATATGTGAATTCAATCGCAAAATACTGTGCCAAAAATCTTGCATCTATTAATCGGGATAGGCAAACTGAACATGTTTTAAATCCTTTGATGCTTACCACAGTAGTGGAGACATGGCAGGAGGTAAAACAAATGCAGGAAGAGGCTAGTGAAGAAGAAAAAGATAACTGGTTAAAGGTAGGATGCAGACATAGAGAAGAGGATGAAAACTGGATTTACAAAGAGGAAAGACCAGTAATGCCTGATAACATGATCTCAAATATGGCCCAAATGTATCATGGTCAGGCCCATATTGGAAGAGACGCCATGATAAGAATGTTTAGACAGACATGGTACAATCCTAAGTTTAGGATGATTGCTTAGAGCCTTTGTCAGAGATGCCTTGTGTGTCAACAACTGAACCCAAGAAGGAAAACTGTTGTGGGTTTGGGAACCATAGGACAGGATGGAGGTCCATTTACAAGAATGCAGTTAGATTTCATTGAGCTTCCACCATGTAACAGACTTAGGTATGTACTTGTGATCATTTGTTTATTCTCATGATGGGTTGAAGCATTCCGCACAAGGAGGAATGATGGAGTGACTGTTGCCAAACTCCTGTTACGTGAGATAATACCACGCTACGGTTTCCCAGTAACTATTGAAACAGATCGTGGATATAATTTTCACAATGAATTAAAGCAAATGATTTGTGAAGCACTGGACATTGGTCAAAAGTTGCACTGTGCTTACAGACCAGAAGCTTTAGGGGTGGTTGAACAAGTAAACGGAACAATAAAAAACAGAATTGCAAAAATGTGTTTGGCCATAGGACTAAAATGGCCTGATGCACTGCCCACTTGTTCTAATGACCCTGAGGAGTACTCTTGACAAAAGAACAGGATTAGGTCCCCATGAGATTTTAATGGGAAGAGTAATGAGACAAGCATTTGTACCAGTTGATAAACTGTTGATCATAAATGATGATATCATACTGGATTACTGCAAGAATCTGTCTGACGTAGTAACTTCTGTGTTCCATCAGGTGGGAACTGAGTCACAAACGAAAGAGAAACATCCAGCTCATGATCTAGTCCCTGGAGATTGGGTTCGGATAAAAGTTCACAGGAGAAGACATTGTCTAGTGCCTCGCTGGCAAAAACCTCGACAAGTTATTCTGGTTAGTACCACTGCAGTTAAGTGTGCTGGAATCAAAAGGTGGGTGCACGCCAGTCACACTATTCGTGTGCCAGAGCCTGAAAATCTGCAGGAGAAGAGTGAAAGCACCACTGATTCAGACACTGAGGGTGAACCAGAAAAAGATCCTGATACTGAAGCTCGACCTGTTCATCGACATCTGGAGATATCAGATATTAGCTCTGCATCGGAAGGAGAAAATGAAACTGTTGAAATACCAAATATTGAATATCGACCTGTAAGTAGAGATTTGGTAGAAACTAATACCAGTAAGGACACTGAGTTAAGTGAAAATAAAACTGGTAATTCGGAAAATACTGAAGGACAGTCTGAAAGCAGGAACCGAAATCTCGAAACTGTTGAAAAGGAAATAACTCATGATGAGGATGAGCTTCCAAGTACCAGCTATGGAGAAGTTCCTAACAGAATGAAAGAACTGACCAGAGAGAATTTAAATTCCAAAAAAGAATCAGACCCTGTATAATTCATTATAAATGAAACTATAAAAAGATCTGAAACAGAAACAGATGACAGTGATGACGAAACTCAATTGAGGAGCGGTTCAAGAAAACGAATTTGGAGAGGGGAGCGAAACACTAGTGAACCTGAAATAAAAAGAGTAAGAAAAGGAGATAATTGGCCTAAAGAAATTGATGGACTGAAAATTAAACTGGTTAACAAAGCAAAAGTACAAGAGGATCAAGTAAATGAAATAACCAGGCAAAAGGAGTTGTTGGGAAAGAAAATAGAAGTTGTGCAAAGGCCAAAAAGAGTGAGGAGACTAAATCAAAAATATAAATCACCTGAATGGACCTACATGGTACTGCCTCCAATAAGAGAAGTAAACAGCAGTCAGGAGAACTTGCATTGTCAGGGTGTTGAAAAAGTAAGTAAGTAAACTGTAACACAAAGAAAAGAAAAAGGATTTCCAAGTGTAACAGTTCAACGAAAAGGATATATATAGATATATATATATAGATATATATATATATATATATATATATATATATATATATTACCTACTGGCGGTCGCCAGTAGGTATATATAGTTAGTATTTTTTCTCTATGGGATTTTTGAAAATTCTATGTCTAATAACTTTGGCGTTTGTGGACGGAATTGGCTGAAATTTTCAGGAAAATGGCACATTTTGTTTCTGAGCAGCCCTTGAAAATTTGGGGGGGGTTCGTCAAGGGGGGGCCGAGAAAAAAGGGGGGTCCCAAAACGTGTTTTTAACATTGAGTTTTCCATAGGGCGGTTGGCCTCACTTTTAGCCCGAACGGCTGAATGGATTTGCACGAAACTTGGCAAAATTGTAGGGACTGGTAGCCCGATGTGCCTTTTGTAGGTCTCAATATATGTGCTCCAGTGGATTTTGAGAAATTAACGTTTAAAAAAAGATATATATCTGTAACAGCGGACCGGGCAGCGTCCCAGGACGCGTACTTTGCGCGCAACGGAGCTTTGTGAAGCGAAGCTGATTGGTTCTCTGGCGTCTGTCAACATTCCAAAAAGTCCGTAGCGGCCGCCATCTTGTCTCTCGGTAGGATCGAGAGACAAGAGGAGGCCAAAACGAAGGGGGAAATGACCATAAGGGGGCATAGTAGATCCTCGCTGACCCCCTAGGTTTGATGTGGAGGTTTTAAAAGGGCCCCGCGGGGCAAAAAAAATAATAATAATAATAATCGAACGGCTGAATGGATTTGCACGAAACTTGGCAAAATATTAGGGACTGGTAGCCCGATGTGCCTTTGCTAGGTCTCAATATATGTGCTCCAATGGATTTTGAGAAATTAACGTTCAAAAAAAGATATATATCTGTAACAGCGCTCCGC
Source organism: Lissotriton helveticus (assembly GCF_964261635.1). Taxonomy (NCBI): domain Eukaryota; kingdom Metazoa; phylum Chordata; class Amphibia; order Caudata; family Salamandridae; genus Lissotriton; species Lissotriton helveticus. Next base: position 1,150,693,423 of record NC_136067.1, on the reverse strand, counting down.
TTCGCGTAACGGAGGTTTGCGAAGCTGATTGGTCATTCTGTCACTGGGCTATAGTTGGGCTACATCTGGCTGATATTTGGGCTACATTTGTTTTTTTGTGTGTCTGGCGGCCATCTTTGGGCTACATTGGGCTACATTGGGCTTCATTGGGCTACATTGGGCTACATTTGGGCTCCAACATATATATAGGCCAATGTAGCCCAATATATATTTTTCAAAGTTAATTTTCGTAAAAACCACTGGAGCATATATCTTGAGACATAGCAAAGGCCCATCGGGCTACCAGTCCCTACAATTTTGCCAAGTTTCGTGGAAATCCATTCAGCCGTTCGAGCTAAAAGTGAGTCCAACCGCCCTATGGAAATGAAGGAAATGAATGGGTAATTTGTAATTAGCAAATAGCTAATCGCAAACTAGGAATGGTAAAGAATCGCTATTTATTCCTTAAAGTTCGCTATTTAGGAAATGCAAAAAACTTTGATGATACATATGGCGGTTCATCTCTAACAAGATAAGAAGCATAGGGATACATTTATGATGACTGGCGCATCACCAGGGATGTGTTAGTCATTCTGTGCCGCTGTTCCGTCATCTATGGTGTGCTGCATTTACAATGCGGCGCATCATGGGGCAAAAACAGCACAGATGCGTGATGTATCTGTGCCGTAAAGGTGGCGCATTGCTGGAGTTGTATCGCAAGTGTGATGAAGCTCCAGCAAGGGTCGGGTGTGCCCCTGTCGCAGGGTTTCTGTTCTCACACAGAACTGTGGACAGAGGATTGGAACCTCGGCGAATTAGGGTGTCCCAAAACTCACGTTAGTAATCAAAAACCCCTTAGCAAGCTAGGTACAGTGTTACATTGGATATAACAAACTCTCAATGTTTAGACAATCCAGAATATGAACTTATAGTACCTCAGGATACGTGGAACTCATGAACAGTCGGTCGTTATATATTTCTTAGAAACCAGAACATGGAGTTAAGAAGAACACATGTGTATTTGAAATGTTTATTTACTAATGCCGTCTTCTCAGGCGTAGTATCTTAGATAATACAAGTACACATATTATCAGTAGCAAAATTACCAGCATAGTTACTAGTACATAAAAAGCGAATGGTGATAGTATGTTAACATGCTGTAAATGAATAAGAGTTAGCAACACTTATAAGCAGCTGCGGGCCGTGGAGGGAGTTACGGTGAGGCAGGGAGGCGGGGAGGGGGAGAAGCAGGGTGGAGAATACAAGTACACATATTATCAGTAGCAAAATTACCAGCATAGTTACTAGTACATAAAAAGCGAATGGTGACAGTATGTTAACATGCTGTAAATGAATAAGAGTTAGCAACACTTATAAGCAGCCGCGGGCCGTGGAGGGAGTTACCGTGGGGCAGGGAGGCGGGGAGGGGGAGGGGCAGGGTAGAGAGGGCTCCACCCTGCTTCTCCCCCTCCCCGCCTCCCTGCCTCACCGTAACTCCCTCCACGGCCCGCGGCTGCTTATATCTCACCCTCCCTAATACACATATTATATTATTTGCTAAGAAGGTCTCTTTGTGTTGGTTTAGGGCGTGCCCATACTTTAGTGTCTTAGATTTGAAGGAATCACATCAGCATACACCAGCTCTCTCTTCATGTGAACCGCATCAACTGTTGTGTATGTGTGTTCGGCAAAGCAATATAAAACCCGCCTCATGCCCAGAATTGGCAGAAGTTGCACTTATGTTATGAGTATGAAGTCGTGGAGATCAGACCTCATAACAATTCTGTATCGTGTTGTTCTTGAAACTTTAGCACTCGCTGTACAGATATAGTTTAACAAGCAAAGCAGATAGTAGAGCAATAACATATTATTCTCATGTAAACCACGATGAACTACTAGGTGGAAAGCTAAAGCAACAACTAAGTGTCGTGTGCAGAAGTTGCAAAAAAGGAAAAATGGCGTTTAAACCGGTAATGAGCCCATGCTAACTTAACACGGTGTAAAGATATCCAGGACCTAGATGACACCTCCCCATGATCCGGAAACGAACTGAATAAGATAATAGAAGTGCCATCTCATGAGAGCAGATTGCAAGTTTATATGTGGACGGTCCGCAAGGTAAAGCATTAAAAACTAGGAAAATTTAATGCTAAAGAAAAATAAAACAGCCAAGTACTTTATCGAGTCTTAAGCCAATAGGCAAGGTAAATAATAAAAACTTGACAAATAAGTCAATGAATTGTCAATGAAATGCTAGTACTCAGCATATCAAACATGAAAAAGGTCTATGACATAACTGTGTATGCAAAATAAGCTGCAACAGCCTCCAATAGGAAGTCACCGTCTTCATCCGAAAACAGTTCAGCCATCCAATTTAAAAGCGGAAAAGAACATACGTGCTCTCCCAGCACCGGATCCTCTATCACCATCAGAGGACAGCTCGGTGGGTTTTCAAGAAAGCTCTGTTCCAAGAAAGACTGTGCTGCCGCCAGTAAATTCCAGGGACCAAGTAGTCCATGCATCAATGCCACAGCCATAATCCTTTCGCCAGGACAAACCAACTCGTGAGTAATGATAGGAGTCATCAGCTGATTAAAGTCGACGTCAGGAGAAACCGGTCCCCAGAGACACAAATCAATGGCCCAATCGAAATCACAGGTCAGGCAGTGAAATACAGGCTGGACACAGGTGAAGTAGGAGAATCGAAAAGATAATCCATATGCCGTGCTTAATATCGCCAACGGCATTGTGCCATAATATTCTAGCATGCGATTGCGGAACAGTGTCAGCAGCTGCAGGGTGGGAGGTTGCATAGGAGGGACATCCATATTTAAAAATGTAAAAAAGCACAAGAGCGTCCGCTGGTAATGCAAGTAAAAATGCCAATCCACGAAGCAGAGTGGAGAAAATAGAATGAAAGAAAGCAGGGATGACTCCAAAGATTTTCTCAAATGAAGTCACGAGACCACTGGTAACAACTTTAAAAAAGTGTGCCAGGGCCTTTGTGGAGGATGCGTTAAAGATAGTCCGAACCATCTTGCTGAAATTGAAAGGCAAATCTGAATTGAGAAGGGTCTGCACCTCTGTACGGGTGTTCGCTATGTGAAGCACGAAAGTTTCACGGGCCGAACTCAAGGCCACCTCTCTCTGAGACAAAAGAGCTCTTATTCTTGCCATGCCGTTGAAATCTCTCCCAAGGTTGGTATTTGTGGCCAGATTGAAAACTCCCTATGTTCATGTGTGGGAGGAAATAGAACATTTCTGCAGCAAATAACCCGTTCACTTACTGTTACCATAAAAGGAATACTTTTAATTAACTCAGAACAATCTTCATTATTGAGCATCAAATAACTACCATTTTCCAACAACTTGAACGTGGGGATGATAGCAGGAACTGGCGTGCCTTGCAACACGCAAGCCATATTTGGTCGGTGTTTGTTGCATGAACCGTGTAACTGTATGTGCCTAGACATTAGTGAATGATCTGGCGTCTCAGTGCATTCCTCTCCATTCAGATAAACTTCTTGATCATCTTTGAAACATCTGTATGTGTATGGAAGCGACCAGACCTCATGAAGAAAAGCACTACCTAAAGGTTCATAACGACCTATTGGTATATATTTCATACAATTTGAAAACTTATATAAAGCAAAAGGCAGCGTTATTAAACCGTGGATAAGGCACGTTGTCAAAAAACCCGCAATCCTCTGCTGATGATGTCACTGAGCATGTCATGAATGATGTAATATGTGACATCATCAGCAGTGGATTATGGGTAATAGTATCTCTAGTTTACTCCCCTATAGCTGTCTTTCTTTTAACATAAGTCTCTGTTTCCTTCCCTTATACTTACTGTTTTTGGTTCGCTTCCGGTTCGCGTACCGGCGAGCGAACTGGGAAGCGAACTAAGAGAAATAGAGGTTGGCACAGTTCCAAATATTGTACCAATTTTTTAATAACGGGGAGGTAGTTCTGAAAAGAACTTTTTTTTTAATTGTTTTTGTTGTTTTATATTTTTTTTATTATTTTTCAGAACATTTTTTTACTTTTTTTGAATTTTTCTGAACAGTTTTATATTTTTTGGGGTTTTTCTTGGAGGGGGCAATGAAAACGATTCATTGTAAAGGGCTCAACAGGAGCAACAAAACAAAAAAAAAGTATTTATTATTTTGGGGCGTTTCGTACAAACTTGCATATGATAGTCAATAGCTCTGTTGATCAGAGTGATGCTTCTTTCTCCGTAGCAAATGAATCCATCGCAAAATACGCAGATGTGTTTTACTTCACCAAATCTCATTTGTATATTTGGCACCATCTCCCTGCCCTCTGGTCCCGTTACTTCCGGTACAACAGATCTTCTGGCCATAATAGGGAGATTATCTAGGTCGTTCCGAAACTGTGCAGCACTGTAGTTGTTAGGATGCCACCTAGTCATATGGCGATGCATTGTGTAGTTTCCGAAACTGTATTTTTTCTCGGTTCCTCTGGACAGTCTATCTTGACATATAAGGCAAGTTACGTATCTTGCATTTACTTTTTTCTGACCTTTGGGAATTTTAAAAAATTGCCAAATGAAGTTTTCTTTCCGGTGAGACGTCTTGGGTTCCTCAGGCAAAAACTGCCTCTCTTCGTGCTCTTCCTCCTGTTCCTCTTCTTCCTCTTCTTGCTGAATTATAACTTGAGCAGGTGGTCCACTCTTCCTTGGATGTGGTGGAGGTGGTGGGGAAGCACCAGCTGAAGCTACTAAAGAAGCCATTGCTCAGTGATCACAAAGGGTCTTTCTCTCACAATGATGAAAGTCAGAGTGAGGAAAGAAGGAGGGATTTTCATCATTTGGGAAAAACAAGAGTTCTCAACCAATCAAAAGTGTTCATTTTAGATTATATGACCTAGTCTTACATCATTAGGAAACCAAAAGTGAAATGAACCAATGAAAAGTGTTATTACCAAGTCACATGACTTGCTGTGTTTAGGTTAAGCGCTTTGCAGGGCCTCCCGGTTTGCTTCCAGAAACCTGCGCTTTGCGACTCGCTTCGCGTACCAGTTCGCTAACGTAGCACGTCATATGACGTATCACGCGACAACGTGAAACGTCATGCGGACGGGAGGCGTCACGATGTTGTTTTCTAACGCGGCACTTGCGGTAAAGAAACGTTTACCGGCTCGCGGTCTATTTCGCGGCATCAAGGTCAGCTAACGGGAAGCTTCCCGATTCGCGAAGCGGGAACGAAGAAAAAAAAATATTTTTAAAAAAAATTATTCATAAACATATAAAATATATTTTTGGATTTAAAGAAGAATACATTTTACAGCTACAGATATTAGCTGTTAAAAAACCAATGAAATTCACTGAAAAAACCATAGGTTATAGACCATATATAGTTAGGAATTAGCATTTACAAAACCTTGAAAATTCACTGAAAAAACCATAGGTTATAGACCATATATAGTTAGGAATTAGCATTTACAAAACCTTATTTTACTCACACAAAACCATTGAAATTCCATATATAGTTAGTTGCACTAACTATATATCGCGCACCCGCAATCCACTGCTGATGATGTCACATATTACATCATTCATGACATGGTCAGTGACATCACTGATGACATCACTGATGACATCTCAAATGACATCACTGATGACATCACTGATGACATCTCAAATGACATCACTGATGACATCATGACACACCAATACCAGTTACTACATACGCACTCACTGATTCCTACGTCTACACACACATTCACTCATTCACCCATACAATGACTCATACATACAGTCACTTATTATTACAACACTATCATATGCACTCATACACCTATGCAGACAGTCACACACTGCCACTCATCCATGGAGTTACTCACACACCAAGTCAGTCCTGTAAAGAATCAATCACACTTCCATTTCTTCATCTATACAGTTAAACACAGAACACCATACTTCAGTGACATCACTGATGACATCACTAATGACATCTGAAATGACATCACTGATGACATCTCAAATGACATCACTGATGACATCATGACACACCAATACCAGTTACTACATACGCACTCACTGATTCGTACATCTACACACACATTCACTCATTCACCCATACAATTACTCATACATACAGTCAGTTATTATTAGAACACTATCATATGCACTCATACACCTAGTCAGTCCTGTGAAGAATCAATCACACTTCGATTTCCTCATCTATAGTTAAACACAGAACACCATACTTTTCACACATATACTAACACATACTTACTCTCTTATACAATCACTGATACAAGTACACATTGATATGCACAGAGTCACACACCTCCCAGCCAGCCACACACACACTCAGTCTTCCATACATCCAGTCATTCTTCAATATGTAAAACGTATTTAAACTTTACAAAAACACACAGACACTAGATGATGTCATCAGTGATGTCATTTGAGATGTCATCAGTGATGTCATCAGTGATGTCACTGACCATGTCATGAATGATGTAATATGTGACATCATCAGCAGTGGATTGCGGGTGCGCGATATATAGTTAGTGCAACTAACTATATATGGAATTTCAATGGTTTTGTGTGAGTAAAATAAGGTTTTGTAAATGCTAATTCCTAACTATATATGGTCTATAACCTATGGTTTTTTCAGTGAATATATATATATATATATATATATTTCCTCCCAAATGCCCTGAGCCAATGAATTTTTTGACTCACCTCAGAGACTACGTGAACCAGCATGCTATTGTGCAACTCTTGTGTGTAACGCCCAAAGTGGGTGGTGTTCTCAGGTTCAAGAAGTCTTTATTCGATTAGTTCATCATAAAAGACATAAAATACATTTAAACATGTAAAACAGTTAAAACAAGTATTAAATCATTAACGTACTAATCAGCTTCTTACATATATATACAATAATTACAGAGACGCATAAATGCAACAAAATACAGGACTCCAATTCAGGAGACACAGCCTTACGACCCCGTTAGATTACTTTTAATGAGCCTACTTCTAATCAGCCATGCCCACCTCAAAAATTTGGCCACACCCACGACTATCAGAGGATCCAAATTGGTCATTAACAATCTATTTGCGTCCCCAGCCGATCTTGTGCCCAAATTTCTGCATACCGGCCTAAGCCATTTGGCTCTGGGGGCGGAATAAAGTGGGCAAACATATAAAAAATGACTCAGATTTTCCCCAATACCATGACACTTGGGACAGAACCCCGACCTTTCTGTACCCCACTTTTTGGTAAAATCCCCAAGAGGCAGCGAGCCGCATCTAAATTGGAAGAATAATTTGCGATCCGCGGGTTTTGTTATTAGATCCCAGTACCCTTCCAACTTGGGCTTATCCTTAAATACCATGAACAGACCTGTGAGGCTACTTGAACTCGTTTTAGAGTACCTGTTATGTAACACCCACTCCCAGTAACTATGTTTGAGAACCTTTTTTGGAGGGAATTTAGCTGTTTCCGGTGTAGACCATAGGTCACCATGCCCCAAAACTGTTAGAGTAGCCTTAAGGTCTCTGAACCAGCTAATATTTGTGGCACTGGGGCTGTTTCCTACCTCCAGGCAAGCTTTAGCATAGTGATGGAGTTCCGGCGTTGTCCAAAGACGACGCCAGAATGTTAGGGGGCGAAGTCTTGCTAGGTCCTCTACCGGTTGGCACCCCAGATCGTAAAAAAGGGGAATTAATGGAGTTGACTGGGGCAGACCCGTTGTCATTCTTATGAATTTATTTTGAGCATGTCTTAGTGGGTCCAAGTTACTACCACCCCACAGTTCCGCTCCATATAAAACTGCTGATAGAATCTTGCCACCGTAGATCTTAAGGAGAGGGGACATTGGCCTTGTAAATGACCCTTTGTGTTCCTTAATCAAAGCCCCACCCAGCTGCTGATGCTTCAAGGTCATGAGCTCGATCTGATGTGTCCAGCTCAAAGTCTCACTAAAGGTGACTCCCAGGTAGGTGAAGTGTTTTGTCTGCTCCAGGGGGATATCCCCCATGGAGACCCTGGCATTTATTTGTCTGTGCCCTCTTAAAACCATAAATTTGGTTTTGGAGACGTTCACCTCCAGCTCATGTTCGCTGCAGAAATCCTCGAATCTTAACAGAGCTTTCTGCAAACCCTGCCTTGTTCGTGAAATCAGGAGAGTATCATCAGCGAACATGAGCAGGGGGATTTTCGCTCCAGCCAAGCTTGGGGCATCCGTGGCAAAGTTGTCATAGTATTTAGTAACCCCGTTGATATATAGGGAAAACAAGGTGGGTGCCAAGACACAGCCTTGCCTGACACCTTTGGCCACTGGAAAATTCTCCGTCACCTCACCCGGTTTTCCCCATCGCACATATGCAAAGGTCTGGGCATGAAGGTTCACGATGAGTCGTACCAAGATGGGGGGCATACCCATATCCAATAAAGATTTCCATAAGCCTGCCCTCGGGACCAGGTCAAACGCTGACCTTAGGTCCACGAAGGCCGCGTATAGGTTGCCTTTACCCAGGGTGACCGTCTTCCAATACAGAAGCATAAATCGGAATGCCTGATCCAAGGTGCTCACGTGGGGTCTAAACCCGGCTTGAAGAGGGGTGAGGATATCATACTCCTCTATCCATGCCTGTACCCTAGTGAGCACAAGACGGGTTATGATCTTCTGTACCGCGTCTATTAGACTGATCGGCCGGTAGTTGGATGGAACCGACCGATCACCCTTCTTAAAGATAGGCAATATTTCAGCGCCAGCCCAGGAATCGGGTACTCTGGCGTCCGTTGCCAATGCGTTTACCAAACGCACCAGGTATGGTACCCAGAGATCATGATCCTGCTGGAAAATATCCGCTGGGATATAGTCTGGACCAGGCGCTTTTCCCCTAGGGATGGCTTTCAGGACTGCTTCGACTTCATTAGCCGAAAACACAAGAGTGTCATGAGATAATGGCCAGCTGATAGAAATATGCGCTGTATTACGACATCTAAATTGTTCCACAAAGTGGGTCACCCATTTTTGTGGTTCAACAGAAGCGGGGCTTGGGCGATCATCCTGTGAGCTCCCCCACCTAAGGAGGTGCCAGAACTGCTGTAAGTTCCTGGAGCCACAGGCCTCGGCAAGAGATGTCCAGCGCTCGTCATCCCAAGCAGCTTTGGCATGACGTTTGGCTTCATTAAAAGCCTTCCTACTTGCTTTAATTAGGGCAGGGTTCTTTGATTTTAAAGCCTTAAACAGATCTGCATGGGACTCTCTGCAGGCATCATTAAACCAATTTAATGGTTTCCTGACCTTCCCTCTCCCTTTGTTTGCAACATACTTAACAAACAGAGATTTTAGGGACAGAAACAGGCTGGCATGAATGTCTGTGATATTTAAGTTCAGCAGCTCCTGGTTATCACACTTTTCAATTTCTATCAGAGAGTTTGAGACCAAAGCTCTGATCTTTTTGCGTGCTTCCACGTCTACCGAAACCTTTGGCCAGCGCACCCTCCTCATATCGTTCGTAAGTACTACCGCCTCCTGTACAGGATTGGGCTGTCGTACAACCGTCCCTACAAAACTAAAATCCTTCAAATCTGCCACCAGGGGTTCATGGTCACTTTCTTGGCGTGGTTTAACCGCCATATCCAAAACCACAGGCCACATTTTAATATCAACTAAAATGTAGTCAATGCGACTACTGTGTCTACCATTGGAGAATGTATGTCTACCCATCCTGTCCGAGCTAACACGTCCATTAAGTGCACGAAGGCCCCAGTTCAAACAGAGACCCTTGATATATGTAGCTGCTTGGGACCATTTGTTAATCGGTGATAGGTCGAGTTGTGGGATCCCCCATGTCAGATCCTCTGCTTCGGTTAATAACCCATCATCTTTACTTAATGGTTCGAAGCAGGTATTAAGGTCACCCATCACCACTACATGACCAGTAATTATGGTGGAACTTAAAAAATCATCTAAACAAGTAAGGGTGTGAGAAACTCTGCCACCCGTGGTTCCCCTAGCATATACATTAATCAACATTATATCCAGCCCACTGCATGTTCGAATACTAACTATCAATAAATCAGGACAGTCAATAAAAATTTCTTTGACAGTTACACCTGCAGCTTGTCGAACCCAAGTTGTGATGCCACCCATGGCCCGACCTCTTAAACCTTTGGTCGCAGGTTTATTAAAATTCAGGAAACCTTGGAGATACACTGGAAGGGTTGCCCAAGTCTCCTGAAAACACCAAATATCTCCTTGCGAGATGAACTCAACCCAATCAGGAATACATGTACGAGATTCGATACCTGCAATGTTCCAACATCCCATGACGGTACCCTTGTTGCACACTCTATCACACTGGTTAGTAATCTCAATAGGGTGGGAATCGTTAAACTGGGGAGGGGGTGATTCGGGCACAGGGGCAACTAAGATCGTACCAGGCATTATCGTACCTGCCTGAATACTTGGCTTTGGGTTTGCACCCACTGTGGTGACGTTCATTGTAGGCATAGAGGATGATGCTCTGTCCAGTGTGTCTGTCTCCGCTGGGTAAACCGTGCCCCCCTCCGTACAATTACAAGGTTGTTTATCAAAACTTCCAGTAATGATTAGTGAATTACTCAAAGCAACCCCCCCACCCATATAATCAGAATTAGATTCATCATCCCTTGTCGACAGTGCTGGTCAATCATTAGTCGATAACCCTGATAAGGGGTCATAAAGGTTTCTCAACGGGATGCTCCAGTGGTCTTTGGGGTTTAGGCTAGGTGGATAATTATATACTGGGTAGAAGTTTGGAGGCTGTTGAAACTGAGGAAAAACAGGGTTGATAGGAACTATGGGGTACAGAGATTTATTAGGAAGAGGATAGCTCAATAAGGCTGGGGGGCCAGGAGGTTGGGAATTAATTTTAGCCCAACCTGGTGTTTGAGGAGGACAGTTGTAGCTAGATTGGGTGTAGGAACGGTACCGTTCCTCAGGGTTAATTTGGGGACCATGAAAACTAGATGTAAAGTTAGACCATTTGAGGAGACTTTTGGTATTTTTAACGTGGGGTTGTTCAGTTAGATTAATCAGGGTCTCAGGATAAAAATAGCTAAGGTTCCTAGTGGAAACCCCTCCCACGTGTTTTCCTACAAACCAATCTGAGATATGGGATACTACTCTATTGTCCCTAAAGTTAATAATCACTATGTCTCCCTCTATATCCTTTGGGCGAACCCCCACCCATTGACATCTTCTGACCGAAACAATGTCCCCATTGAGATGTGCAGGAAGGGGTCTGTTTGTTTTTAGCCAGAAGATGACTTTATTTTTTAAGCTTTCATTGTTTTCCCGATCCCCTTCCGAGACTGGTGGCACACCCGTCATTACTATAACGTAATTCATGGAATCCGGTGGTAAGTCCACATTATGCCTCCGTGATGGGGGTTTGTGGGGTTTACTATTAGAGCTAGCAGATTTGCCCTCCCCTTTCTTTGGTTGTTGCACTGCTCCCTGTAGGGGAGGTTTGTTAACAACCACCCTGGGTTTCGCATTGGCCGTACTAGCTGGTCTTGGGGGTTTAACAGCCAGTGCCGATACTTTGTTTGAGAAATTGGCTACATTGGTTGTACTATTAGGATGTTGACTGGTAGTGGTGTTTATATTACCTGCCCTGTGTATGGTACTTTGTGGATTGGTGGATGGGCCCTTGCCCTTTACTGAGGTAGATGGTTGTATTAACTCCGAGGACACCAATAGGCGATCCAATTTGTCACTCATAATCCTAACACGCTCCAGCAAAGGTAACATATATGATTTAATGAGCTTCTCTATAGTGGTACAAGTCACCTCATTAAACCCTTCAATAGCTAAATCAGGAGTAGCCAAGTTTTGTAATTCTGGCGTCGGTAACTCTACATGAGGTGGGATCAATTGGTCAGGGATAACAATGGGTGGGGGTGATAATAATATCTGGCGATTTTGGCCTTTCCTTTTTACCCCACCCTTTCTCCTTCTTTTTCTGGGTGGAGAACGCACCACCCTCTTTACATCATCAGACTTAGTAGCAACATCACACACATTCCTCGAGGGTAAGTTCTCACCGGATTCAGTGCAAACCAGTGACGAGTTGGGCAACGTGGGACATGGATCAAGGTCCTTGGATTGGCTATCGGGGATGTTTGTATCATCAAAGCTCGAATGATCAATGGGAATGCAGACCAACTGGTCTCCACTAGTTGCACTAACACATGGCGGCGAGATAATGGGAAACCTAAATATACTAGGAGTTTGGTTAATGTCAGTACCATCATCCTCAATAGAACTCAACCCTCGGGCATCCGTAACCTGAGTGAGGTTTGAGTCTAAGGAGGTGGGCAGTTGGATTTTCTTCAGGTGCTCAATTGAGCGTCGTCGTTCAGCTCTTCTCTCTGCGAGGAGGAGATCCCTATCTACTTCCTTGGTGGTTTTTAAAAAAAAATTATCGAGTGGGCCATGTGCAAAGATGCCCACACCTGGGGGGGCTGAGTGACTCATAATAAAATAAGAAAAACAAAATATGTTATCTATCCCGTTATTAATACCTTAACACCCTGCTAGCAGCAGCAAAACAGTGGACAGCCAACAAGAGAATAAATAATTAAAAACATCAGCATAAAAAAGAGGAAATGTCAATACCCTGGCCCAGCCCGGCCTCCTACGGCCCCGGACGGCCACAGACGGATCCGCCCTTGTCCCGGGCTTCTCCCAGCGCCCTCCCGCGCGCTCCCGCGAAGCGGGAAGTATGTTCAATTATATTCACTGTCAGTGCCTGTCATCGGTTAGTGGACAGGGGGGTGTGGCCAGCGGGGAGAGCAGCCCAGGTGTGTGAAATGGGCGCGCAGGGGTTCCTGGAGACTGGAGTCCCTGCCTGTGCTCGCAGCCCCGCCGGCTTTTCACCTGCCCGCTCCTCGATACTGGCTCCCACTCAAGATGCTGCCTCAAAGACACGAGGCGCTGCGGGACTCGCGAAGCGGGTCCGGCGAGGTCGGCAAAGTCCTTGGTAGTCCTTAGTAGTTAGAGCTTCACAATTCCCTCTGGGGGGGTCGCTTCCATCCAGCGAACACTTGGCGGCAAAGAAACAATTTAAAAAGTGATCTGAGGGTTCCGTGCAAACAGCCGGCTTTACAGCAAGGAAGCGGGGGCGTGGCCAGCGGGGAGAGCAGCCCAGGTGTGTGAAATGGGCGCGCAGGGGCTCCTGGAGACTGGAGTCCCTGCCTGTGCTCGCAGCCCCGCCGGCTTTTCACCTGCCCGCTCCTCGATACTGGCTCCCACTCAAGATGCTGCCTCAAAGACACGAGGCGCTGCGGGACCCGCGAAGCGGGTCCGGCGAGGTCGGCAAAGTCCTTGGTAGTCCTTAGTAGTTAGAGCTTCACAATTCCCTCTGGGGGGGTCGCTTCCATCCAGCGAACACTTGGCGGCAAAGAAACAATTTAAAAAGTGATCCCAATAAAGCAACTAATAAGAGACCACACTGGTGAGTCAGTCATTTTCACTGTGGAACAGCCCATGAAGAAGAGGCGTTGGCCTCGAAACGCGTCGGGTAATCCTTAAAATGAAATGGGGAATCCTTAAAATGAAATGGATGCAAAAAACTGCAAGCAGCCTCGCTTGTAGACCGGATGGTAGGAGCTGCATCGTGTGACCTCTGTAAAGCTCAGGGCATTTGGGAGGAAATATATATATATATATATATATATATATATCCACACAGAAGCTGTAATTGAACTTGAAGGGAACATTGTAAGTGAAAACAAGGTTAAAAAGAGACAATAGAAGGTAAAAAGATTGTGAAAATTGCTGTGTAAAAAAAATATGGCTACTAATGAAGTGATTAAATCTAAATGTTCCATTTTTAGAAAATGGTGTAGAATGTGGTTAATTTGTACTGGGACATTAATGTTAATATGGTTAATTCTTGCTATTATCATTCTTTTTAGTCCTGATATTGAAAGACTGAAAACAAAAGAGAGTTTGAAAGATAAAAATGATGATTTGAAAACAGGGGCGGTGGGTGACATTTCACAGCGGTGGGGCGCAAAGTGATTTGCATACTGTACCGTAGCGAGCGCAGCGAGCGAGGCCGAACCCCCAAAGGGGGGTTTGGGGGGATAACCCCCCCAAGAAAATTTTGAAAAAAAAGAAGAAAAATCGTGCATTTTCAAGAAAATTTGAGAAAGCAGGAAGGTTAATAAAGCAATTGTGAAAGTGCTGTTATTACATTAATAGATGGCATAACATAGGTAGCTGCTTATTCAGTATAACCACAGAGCTTCATACATTCCGTCCTATTACGCTCAGGTGCTGAATTCAGACTATAAGACTTTCATGAAAATCTCAGCTCTAAGAGTAGAAGAAGTTGTTGTGGGTGATGACACAAGGAAAGATCAAATCATTGCAATTGGTGGCATTGACAGAGTGAAGATATTCTAAGATGGACTCAGCAACCATGGATAAGGCAGCATGATGGAAGGATGGCAGCCATATCAAGATCCTGTCCTACAACATTGGTACTGACTGTTACCCCATTACCAATAAACAGTTTTTGATATGGAGTAAATAGATTCCTTGTGTTTTCACAGCTTTAAATCAGAACATTTAGCAACTAGAATGGGATGTCAATGACCCATGACTGATGCCAAGCAAGCAACAATGGTACATGCAGAGGAGTAAAATGTATTGAACCGTTCTCAGACCATCCCCAAGGATCGCTTATAGACTAGCATCTGTCCCACCCATTAGTCATGAAAATGCACATGAGCTACCCAATTATAAAACTTTGCCCACAACCAAAACAATGAGGTGCCACTGATGTGAGTAGTAAAGGCTAAATTTAAGGTGAGCATTACATAACAGAGACACATTTCAGACTCAGATACTGCTGGAAGGGGATCCAGTTGTCTTTTGGCTGGGAAGTCACTGGGGAAGCAATGAGGAATATATGTGTGACAGATTCATTACAAATCACTTAATCAGGATATTCCCAAAAAACTCTGTGAGTGAAAGCGACAAAACGGGAGAGATGAGCCTTGTAATTCAAACGCACCAGCAGAAAAGGTGCAACTGGTTTCCTTGCCATCAACATACAATAAGCCTTTTTTTTAATGCAGATTTATATAGCACGAACTCGACCCAAAGGTATTGGAGCACTTTACATGAGCACCGGTTATGTTACACAGGGACACATTCAGGCACAGGGAGATTAAGTGATTTACCCAGAATCAGAGTCCTTTTAAACCCATAAGTAATTTAAACTGTGCCCCCCACCAAGGTCAGCAACAGGTGCTGCTGCACCATTCTCACCGCCCTAAAGCCGGCTCTGTATGTACTCCTCAGGTGCTCGGAGGCCAATTTTGGGCGATTAGCAGTGGCTTACACGCACATCAAAAACAAAAGATGTGATGGATAAAGAACAAGTTGTGTTTTACTCCCACCACACATACAGCTGAAGAAGAACTGGTCCTTCGAATAACTCTCCCTAGGTCCTCTAGGTGAGGCTGGACCCGTACACAGCACCTGGATACCCTCGTGGGCGGTGGAGCGCTCTACAAATACACATAACCTACCCTTAAACATGAATAAATGTGGAGGGGCAGTCGACATGTGGTGTACTGTGAGAAACCACCATGTGCTGCAAACATTAATGGGTACTCGAGCCTTCAGATCAGCAAGTTAACAGCTAACACTGAAAGCCTATCAGAAGCCAGACTTGGGCCAAGACAGAAAAACAGAAAGAAAACACTGACAAACGACACCATAGGGCCAACAGTCAGGGCGCAGATAAAAAACAAATCAATAAAAAACCAGCCTGTGAATTCACCACTATCATTTTTCAGACTATCGTTTGTTTAGCGACTATTAGTCATCATCCTCAAGTTATTTTCGGATTTAAAAAATCCTTAACACCACATACAGTACAGTTTCATAATTCATCAAAACAATTAAAACATTGTTAAAATAGCATCATGATTAAAAGCAGAAGAGAATAGCAACTACACTGCCTTTGTGAATGATACAGGATAAACAATATTTCATTAGATAAAAACTACTCTTACAAATGTGTGTAAAGAGTTCACGACACGCAGCAACAATGTATGATAAAGTGCAAGTAACAATCTATAAGGGAATAAACCTCGGGGCACATGAACAACATTTAAAAGTAAGACAGGCCAGGGCTGGTCACGCGGCCCCAGATGCGCAAAACGCAGAATTAAAGAATCCATATTATAACAGCGTTTTGAAGCCACGTGCAAAAAGGCGGACTAGAACATACAACCTTTCATATGCCCCTGCGGGAATGTATATCATAATGACCCTCTAGTATAGGCTGTGTATTTCTGAGCAAACATTGCTGGAAATTCTCTATAAAGTCATAATATCAGTTATTGGATTAACAACATGGTAAAACAGTCACAGTCCGTACTCATGCATCACTAGTCAAACAGCATACTTGTTTTTAACATTCCAATGCACCACAAATTCAGAGAAGGTGGTGTAGGCAATATGCAGTTGCCTTTGAAAAAGTCAACAGGGTGCAGGCCACGTGAAGTGCATACTGTACTCATCAATTCTATATTACTCTGTAACAAGCTGTACCACCCTAAGTAACTGTGCTACGCCCTCTTAATACACTGCAGTGATACATTATGCAAGCAGCCCCATATCTCCCTCTACACAACGTCATATGGCACTGGCCAGAGCTCCTTGCCGCATTATGCTACAGCTCCAAAGCAAACTGCATCAGCCCTGTGATGTTGAGTGCCTGCTCCATAACACACAGCCCCGCTCTGTACCACAGCCCCATAAGAATGGTTCCATGTAACCCTGCATCAGCAGGCCTACATCTTATGACGCAAGCAGTGAGAGTGGGGTGTTAGTGGGTCTTAATTACCACTTATAACACCACCATCCTATCATTTGTTAATCCTGTCCGTGGAACCTAATAATAAAGTTGCCTTTGGTATCCATGAGTCAGTTTTAATATTACCTACTGCAATTTGAGTTGTCTTTTGTTGTGTCCAGTCTCGAGTCATTGCATGTGGACCTTATGGTCACGTCCAGTGTCTGTGTTTGTGTGTATATACATTTTCTGTTCCCCCTCCCTATGCTCCGTCCGTTGTGCGGCTACGCTCGGACGTCGCAGCAGACCCTATGATGAAGCATGTCACTCACATTGTGTGTGAGTGAGGGCAGTTTTTCACCACCCAGAAGCATGCCAGTACTTGCACCGGGGTGTTGAGTCTGTGCTTTTTGTTTGTTGTCTCCGCCCCTCTTTTGTGTGGTTATTGTAGTTGTTACTGGGGGTTCGGGGTGGTAGACAGGTATTTAGACCCTCTCCCCTTTTGTGTGTGAGATGACTACATCTTATGCTCACACCCTTCATGCCAGGCGACTTCAGACCCTGTTAGACGTGTTACAGACACAGAGGTGAGCCAGGCAGACAGGCATCTTTAGAATGTATGAGATGCGTTACACAGGCACACAGAGGCGAGCCAGGCAGGCAGGCAGTCCCTGTGAGGTGTGTTACAGGCACACAGAGGTGAGCCAGGCAGGCAGGCCTATTCAGACCCTGTAGATGTTACAGGCACACAGAGGTGAGCCAGGCCTCTTCAGACCCCGTTAGGTGTGTTACAGGCACACAGGTGAGCCGGGCCTCTATAAACACACAGGTGTCCTGCCCCGGTGGTACCTCACCTTGAGAGGTGAAAAAGAGCAGAGGTCACTTCTGGCCCAGAGGTGCAGCAGAGCAGAGAGGCCAGGGCCCTCCTCTGCGAGGAGGGAGTCCAGGGGATAGAAGATGCGGGAACCTGACAGACCCAGTCACTAAAGCCCACCCCACCACTGGCCGTGTAACCTTTCCTCCTCACCCTTCTATCCTTTCTCTCTTGCCTTGAGTCTGAATATATCACGCTCTCCACATATTAGGGCAGCTCAGCAACTAAACACTATCATTCTGGTCCACAGTCATATTGATATCTGGCGTAGCAGAAATCCAGATGCCAGAGAGGGTACATGCATCACTTTACATCACAGCACCTGGACCAGACTGTATTATTGGCTTGTAACAAGTGATATTGCATCCTGGACCATAGACGCACTGCACCTGCTGCACACGTTATCGGACCATGCCACGGTAGTATTGCACTGGATGATACTGCAAACATTACCCCGCGTGTTCAACATCTGGACATCTGGTCCATAAACTTTGTCAAACTCTTGGACTGGTTGGAGCGCAAATCAAAACTCTGGGCGGGTCTGCCATTGTCCCTGGCTGGAAGTATCACCATAACAACAAGCATTTGCAATCCAATCAGTCTAGCCTTTGGGACCTTATAAGTATTTTGCTATGCAGCACATTATGGTGGGTGCAGCAACATTTACTGTTGTACTGAGCAGGAAGCAGTGAAAATGTGCAATGCCACAAGCCACGGCCCACATGTATAATTAAACGCCACCGAAACAGAATAACTAGTGCAGTTGGTATGAAATGACTAACAAAATCTTCACACATCTGCACACAAACAAATGTGTTATGTATGTACACATTGCTCCCATGTATCTGCCTCGTGACAAAGATTGGGGCTCAGTCATGCAAGAGGGTGTGATGGAGCAAATGCTATTCAGAGGGGGATGAACCAAAATACGTGCCAATTACATCCACAATCACAGATCTGGAAGTACAGAGTTCTGCCACAAGGGAAGTGCAGCGCAGACAGGTACATAAATGCCCACTGCCTTCTTTGATGATCACATAATGGAAGCTTATGTGTTACTTTATAGAGGCCCTCCAAGACTGATGCATGGAATTGTGCAGTCAATTTTACATGGGCATTGAAATCAGCAGACCCTGTAACATATAAACATGGCTCATGGGAAGGTCGAGCTGGAAGCGCACCATGTGTAAAATATTCCGAGTCTGTGCAACTTATTGTGCCAAATAAAGTTCATTATTTCACAGTCAAGTGGTTAAAGCAAGATTTGTTTGTCTGAGAAAAACTGTACTTTTTGAAAACGGAGACACCCTTTGATTTGTTCCTTTTACACTACTTCTGTCTTCTTACTCCCACTCGCCTCTATTTAAATGTGAACTGATTCCATAAGCAAACTGAAACTGCCATCTTACCCATGCCCTACCCTTAACCCTACTTTCTTCCCCCTCCACCTTTCTCGCTTTTTTGTTTATTAACATTAATGCGAACACTTCCCTTTAGCTTTTTTCGGAACATTTCTATTAGATCACTAATAGGTAGCATTCTTTTCAATCTATTTAATTGAAATACGCTTTTCCCTTTGAACAGTCCTCTTGTGATTGTTCACCTATCCTTCCACATAACTCCTCTGCTTAAAGGGGCCATCCAGTGTATTGTAATTTCCATAACTAAAAAACAAGTAAACACAGCTATCGTCTTGTCCTAGTGCTACGTAACCGACAGCTCTTTCTGCCCGACTTCTTAAGGCAGGCCGCAGGCAGGCACAAGGAGATGCGGACATGGACAAACTTTCGCTTATATTACTTTCCGTAACAATAATACAATATACCCCACTCACTCACCTCCTGAAACCAGGGGCCGCTCTATCTAATGCAGGAGTTGTTCTTTCATATGCCGTTGGACGGACGTGCTACTGCCGCCGGTGCTGCCACGAGACGAGAGACAGAGAGGAGAGGGAGCCCCGGCCCCTACTAGAAACTCAAACTTCTCTGCAATGTCACTGTGCACGTCCCCGAATGGCCAATCACTGTATGGCTTCACATCCTGAAGTCACAGTGATTGGCCATGATGTGCTGAGCCTAGCCAGTGTGCCCCACCCACGCGCGGCATCCAATAATGGATTGCCTGCGGTGGTCCAGCCAATCCTGTCGCTGCATAAGCGCCAGGATTGGCTAGAGAGGCACACAGACTACTCGCCCTGGAACCTTTAAAATGACCAATGACGGGGCCCGGATAAAACAGCACCACCCCCTGGCCCCTTCCAGCCTCTAATGGGAACTGCAACTTCACGCTAACGCGCATGCTCCGGAAAGTTTCCTCCTAAATTCCTCATGCGCAGACTGTAGACCACCAGCCAGCCAGCCCCACCCCCTGCCACTCCCTATTACATCGGGTGTTTCCCGTAAGCGGATTCAAGCGGCGCTTTATTTTATTATCGTCGGTGCTCTCACAATGTCACGCAGCGCAGGTGCGTCCACAGGCTTAGTGGGGCTACGCCCCTACGCCCCAATGGACGCACCGCTGCTGTTTGAAAAATGACATGTATATATACCTGAAATTCATCAAGATAAGTTGCTCAGCGATTTTTCTAGAAATACTTTTTCAAGACTATTGACTGAATATGTGAGGACAATGGAAGCCAGCGATTTAAAAAAATTTTTTTTAGTTCTCATTTGACAAAGAAAGCTCTTAGGTTTGGAGGATATAGCCGGCTTAATCCAAAGACTGCAATCCACTATCCGAGGTGGAAACGAAGAAAAAATACCCAGTCACTTCTCAAAGAAGAGAGGGTTAGTCTAACCCCCGGGTACTTATCTACGAAAGCAGATTTTAATAGAAAAAGACCAGGCTCCTCCTATATGTGGGCAGCTCCCATCTAGCCTTAGCTAGTTATCTATCCTTTCAGCCGAAACAAGCCAATTTGTAATCATTGGACCATAGGAAAAAGAGGCCTCCTATTCTTAAGCATGCACAATAAAGTGAAACAGTGTAGGGCAGTATGAAAACCAGCTTAGAGAGAGGCAAAAGATATAAAACACCGATCCCAAATATCCCAAAACCTTGTTTTTTTTACTTCTTTTACTTGCTCGATCAAGAGTTGAAATATGTTGGACTGAGCTAATCCATTCTGACTTAATAGGTGGGATCGGTTTAACCCATTTAATACATATTTCCCGTCGTGCCAAGAGAATTAATACAAAGAGTAGTGCCCTCTGGTCCCTGGACAGAACTTGATTTGCTGTCTCTTTTACGCATACCCCAAAAATCACTATTGATGTAGTTAACCCCACCATTCCGCCCATAATTTCAGAAATAATGTTACTCACATGATCCCAGAAGAGCTTGATTGAAGGACATTGCCAAAACATGTGTACCTCATTTGCGTTGATGTCTCCGCACTTCGGGCACTTCCTTGCCGCTCCGTCCCCCATTTTGGAAAGTTTTGAAGGTGTCCAGGGAAGTGGATGATTTTATTCGTATCCCTACAGGTAATACGATAGACCAGAAGGAAGTCAATTCTTGATTGGTGGCCGTGTTTTTTATTATGAAAGGTGTATTTACCCCCTGCCAGCCCCGTATCGTGCCCTTTTTCTCTCCAGATGTCTATAAGACCCCCTTCTGTCATTAGGTGTTTGAGTGTTTTGCAAGTTTTTGAGGTAGCCCCGGGAGCTCTTGTGGATGTATTGTCATTGGTGGGATTGAATACCAGATTATAATCTCCTCCTATTATGATTTGGTCGTTTACGTCAGTCAGTTGAAGAAATAAGGATTGGAGATGGGACGTATCGTTGGTGTTTGGTCCATAGTAACTGGCAAAAGTTATCCAGGTAGCTCTAATCTTAGCCCTGACCACTACCCATCTACCATGGGATTCTGCCACTACTTTTCCAATGGTTACCCAGTTGCTCTTCCTGAAGAAAATAGCTACACCTTTTATCGGGGCCGTTTGTGATGAGAAAAAACAATGCTCAATCCATTTATGTTTTTTAAATATTGCTGCCCACTCTTCTTTTAGGAGGTGCGATTCTTGAATTAGGATTATGTCATGGCTAGTGAGGCGCAAATATTCTAAAACTTTCCTTCTTCTAGCCGGAAACCTGAGCCCATTCACGTTCCAGGATAGAATCCTTAACCCTTGAGAGCTACCCATGGATTACAGAGACTGGTTCCATGCACAGGCTCTTAGGCCTGAATATCTCATGTTTCCTGAGCACACTTGTAAAAATGAGGATTTTTCTTTTGTTTTTTCCCCAAAATGAACCCCCAGCCAGTGAATATAATTTTATTTACGTTATTTATGTTTTGGTGTAAACCCTTAAAACTTCCCCCCCCCCTCCCTCCCCGGGGAACCCTCCCTCTTCTCTAGAGGTGTACTGGACTCCTCTCTCCTTTGGACTCTCCTCTCCTCAAGTCGAACAGGAGAATTACAGAAAATCTTATGCCTTAATTTGACGAGCTTTTAATCTGCGAAATCCAGGAGCTAACTTCTTCCGGATCCTTAAAGTGGAACATTTTGTTCTTCCACATAACCTTCAGGGAGGCAGGGAATTGGAATTTGGCGGTCGCCCCTAGGCTCTTTAACTCCTGAATCTGTTTACCCAATTCCCATTGCCTATCTTGAGTGGTCCGTGAAATGTCCGATCTAATTCGGAAGGACCAGTTCGATTTAGCATATTCCCCCTTTTTTAACCCCTGTGAGAGAATACCTACTTTTATGGAGTATGTTTTAAAATGTACTAGTATTTTTCTTGGCATTTTCTTTCCCGGTCGTCTGTTAGAGGGGTCTCGGTGAATTCTCTGGATATCGTTTTGTAGAGTCTCTTTCTCAATTTCAGGATGGATGTCACTTAGGAGATCTATAATGAAAGATTGTATGTCTCCGCCCTCGAGATCTTACGGGATATTTAAAATCCTAATGTTGTTCCTCCTGGCATTATTTTCAAGACTCTCCAGTTTGTCAGCAAAAAGTTTGTCTTTCAATTTTAATCTCTTAATCTCCCCCATATTTTCTGCCACTTGCTTTGTGATGCCCTCCACTGTCGCTTCCACTGCCTCTACTCTTCCCATAACATAATTTATTTTAGCTTCCAAAGTCTCACAGGTCCCCTGGATCTTAAGTTGATTTACCTCAGAGATTGTACATTTTTCTCTCATCTCTGTAATCAGATTTAAGAGCAGGTTCTCCGTCTTGGTCTTGGTGGTGGACCCTGTATCTTGCTCTGGGTCTTGCTCTGGGCGGTCGCCCCCTTGATCTTGGACTGGAGACCTAGGTAGTGCACTATTTGGCTTAGCGATAAGACATTGAGGAGTATCAGGAGAGAGAGAGGTGGTAACGCCTCTTACAGTTTTAGTGCTGGTAGACTTCTGCACTGCTCCCAGATTTTGATTACTCTGTGGCAAGACCTCATCATTTTCTAGCCCTGCTAGAATGGAAAAGCTGTTTTCCAAAGATATCATATTTTTGGTTTGCTCTACAGCCTCCGCATCTCTTCTTGTGCTCATTTTTGTCAGGGGATATTACATTCACATTTGTGGTGTCTAGGTTTGCCTGCATGTTTTGAGTCTTTTGAGTTGGAGCCTGCACCTTAAAGTAGGTACGAAGGGAAGGAGTAACACGGGTGCTTACAGTGCTGGCATGTTTATACTGTTTCTTGTTACTTACTCTAACAGATTTGAACACCTCTGTGGGGGTCACTTTCTCTGCTTGTATGACTTTAGGAATATTGACTCCTTGAGATCTCTCTGTGGGGGACAAAACTTGCCCCCAAATGCCTTTACTTCTGAGAGTGTATCTATTCACAGAGCTAATTTCTGGCAAACCTTTCTCCCCCCACCGTTTAATTCTGCAGTTTCTAGAGCTTCTATGGGATTCTTTGCTTTTGCCTGTAATGGAGTGGAAACTCCAGGGTTACCATCACCCACCTTGATGTCACTCATGGTAGAACTACAGCTCTCTCTCAATGCCCGTGCCCCCTTCTTTCTCCTCCTTACCGGTTGCATCTGGGGGAGGGTTTCATCTCCTGGCACACTGTTTTTGTTGGTTCCTCCACTCGCTCTCCCTACAGGTCCCCCAAGCATCAGACGGCTTCCTGTGTTAGGGAAGCCGATCCTGGCCGCCACCTGACGACCTCTAGCGATCCTCAATGCTGCCTCCTTCCAAATCCTGCCTTGCAGGGGCAGCTCAGCAATCCCAGGAGCCACCGCTGCGGTCCAAACAAGGAGACCGAGGAGACCGGTAAAACACCCAAGCGCCGAGCGCCAGGGAGACAGACCTGATTGGGGTGGGAGCCGAGAGACAACCCGCCCTGAAAAGCGACACCCAAAGCTAAACAAAAGCCGCGAGCAAACAAAGACCACCTCCGGAGAGAGCCCACCCGCTCACCGCAAGTCCGCAAAAAAAGGGACGAGAGACCGTGAGGGAGAAGCCGAAAAGCTTGAAAGGTCAGAAAGGACACCGGGAGCCACGAAGACGTAGGTGGGGGGAATAAAAGAACGTAGCCCCTGAAATCTATTGACCGCATGGAGATCGCGACTCGTATTATATATTTTTTTTAAATGTAGACGCTCGTCTTCATGCTATTCCTGCCGACATGGAGAGTGAGGAGTCCGTGACCGCTCAACAACTTCTGACGGCCGCCATGTTCCCCACCTGGATGCCAGCGATTGTTACGTCTGTGTAAAGCTGCCAGCATCTCTTTCCGAAGGTGTGACGTACCATCATTTACCGTTAACATATGGATTAACCTGTAGTGTAATAACAAGTTTATTTTATAGATCTGGAAAATTAGATATTATTATTCTGACTCAATTGATGTATTTGCAAAATTGAAGACTGTTGCAGAACTAAATCAAACTAAGCCTGCTAAAGTTTTTGGAGAATATTTCTTAGAAACACAAGAATTGACACATGATTATGCCTTTAAACATAATTTGACTTGTAAAATGAGAAATTAAGAGAAAGTTTTCCTAAATATGGTTGAGGAAAGGAGACAACAATATAAGTGTCGAAAAAAAGTGAAACAGACTAAATCTACAAAATGGGCATTTTCAGATGATAATATTGATGGACATAATGTAAATGTGGCTGTAAATATAGATACACCATTGTTAGGGAAATTATGTATTCAGAGACATAACACTGTGTATGACAATTATTTTGTGGGTGCAAGTCAATGTGAAGATACTTATATTATCAAGGGGGATGGGGATTTAAAGGTGGAAATTACCCAGTTTTTACGGGAATTCATTTTCTGTATGGGAACAAAGCTTATTATAGGTTTCCAGATCACTGGTACGGTTCGTGCTATCTTGGCTTGGTCTTTCCTAAAAATTTTCATACTGATAGAGGTACGAATGGGATTCATGAAATAGGTAAACCACTAAGCTGTAGAAGAAGAGAAAGTGTAATTGAAATAATAGGTGATGTTTTTGGAGCACTAATACCAGCAGTAGGCATATCATTTAATGCAAAGCGAATTAGAAAATTGTCAACAATAGTAGACAGATTGTCAACAGACACAGCTGGAGGATTTTTAATGGTTAACACTAAAATGTTTTCCCTGAGAAGTATGGTAATGCAAAATCGACTTGCTTTAGATATAATTTTGGCAAAAGAAGGAGGAGTTTGTGGAATTGTAAAGGTTCAACACTGTTGTACCAACATTCCTGATAAAAGTCATAAAATTGAGAGATATATTACAAATATTACACAATTGCATATAGAAATAGAACCACTGGAAGTTGAAGGTGTTCTTGAGAAACTTGGTAGAAGTTTATCAGCAGTTAAAAATTGGTTTTATGAAATAAGTAAATCTATTGTAGGGAAAGTACTAATACCAGTAACTATAATAATAATAGTGATCTTAGTTTTGAGATTAAGTTGTCAATGTAGGCAGAGAAGAAATGTCAAAAGGTCTTTGAAGAAAAAGATTGAAGAAAAACAAGACAGGGAAAGAGAAAAAGGTGATATTGAGATGGAACAATTTAAAGAAAAGTTTTATCAAGATAGAAAGAAATTAGAAGAAACAGAAATATAACATGTACTAATTAAAAGAATATGAAACATGTTGAGATAAAAAAAATTCTAAATTTTGGGAGATATTTGGTGATAAAATCACAAAAGGGGGAAGTTGATGGAGCAAGGTGGAAACAACATTTTTTGTATACCCCTTGTAAAATTAACTTTCCGTAACAATAATATGTACTAAACGTGTGGTTTTGAAATCAACCAACATAGAATAGAATGCACACACACAAATACACGTGGGATATTACTTTGCATGAAATTGACAAGCATAATTTACTAATTTGTCGTATATTGTGTCATAAAGGGTACGCATTTGTCGTAATCTAATTGAAAATTGCATGAATGTGCTTTTTGTCTGTTTATTTGTGGCATAAATCATGAAGATTGGTAAGTAAAAACACGTATATGTGTTGCTAAAAGCTGGGTAAATACTAACTGGGATATTATTAGAAGAGGGAGGTAAACAGAAAGGCTTTATTTCGTAAATTTCCGTTTGTTTCTGTAATAGTTCCTAAATTGAGGCCTGTGTGAACAAAACAAAATGGAAGCTGACTGTAATTCCGAGGTGGCGGTCTAAGTACGCATGCACCAACTGGAAGTGCAAGCTGTCTGTGCCTGAGCAATATGGGTCAAGGATAGCGTGGCCTGCCTCATGGAGTACATGCCAACTTTGTTGAAATCAGCAAGTTAACTCGTGCGAATGGGCCACCGAATAACAATTTTATAGGACACTTCGAATGAAGTATAAATGTGAACAATAGCACCACTATTTTTCAAGTCATAAGGATGACTTTGCATAAATGGAACAGTAAAGCGATGAGGTGATGCTCATCCAACTCTAAATTGACCAACCAGAGACTTTTAAGGACATAAGAGTTACGAATTTAGATAGATAAGTTAGTGAAAAAGGGTATAAAAGAGGACATTTAGGACTTTGAAAAAAGCTTGCTTTTCGACCTGATCTTTGCACCCCGAGATGCTGTCAGTCTGCGCAATTTTTCTTATGCACAGGGACTTTGAAATTTTTCTGAACTTCAACTTTTGAATGGGTGCGAAGTCCTATGAGAAGGGAACATCGAGAGAGATAGAGAGGTGTTTCTTTGGGAACTATTTTGCTTTTGTGCTGATGTCTGCATCTCTACATTTGGGTAATATACCTTTTTCTTATTTTCCTAAACTGTCATGCTTATAAATAAATGTTCTGAATTTAACCTTTCTTTCAGGATTATTAATGCATGCCTGAATTATTTCCTTCAAGAAAAAACGTAGAGATCATGCTAGGAGATTTAATCTCTAAATAAAAATTTAATAAATGGAGAACTAAGCAGGTCTTGTTGTCCTTTAGTTAACTTTTACTAGCTGATCCATCGAAAAATGAATAGTGGGGTGTTTTAAATCTTTCCTTTAGAAAAACCATGGTATTAAAATAAAACTGCAGTTGTAAATAATGTATACATTTTAAGTTTAGGCACTCCGCTATAGCACCGCGGCTCTCCTTTTGGGTCTTCACTGAATCCTCGGAGTAGAATAAATGTGTGAGTGAATGAAAGGTAAGAATTATGGGTCCAGTTGTGAGAAAATAGTGAACAGCTCCGTGGGTTAAGGTGATGGTTTATGAAGAGTTCTTGGAGCTGTGCTGCATCAAAAGCCAGCCACATAACTTATTAAGTGCCGGCTTACTGCCCCAACTATTTGCCCCAGCCCTGAAAGCAATAGAAAACGCCACCCTTGCATTCCCTCATGAGATCTCTATGATAGGGGGAGACTTCAATGCGTCCTCAATCTCACTCTTGATTACTCCTCCACACCAACAGTGAGCTGAATGTCCTGAGCTTAACAACTTCTGACTTGGATGGACTCCCTTCGATTATGCAATGCTTGGAGAATATGGCTCCCTGAGGACCGGGAAAATAGGTACACGTCTGTTTGTCTTCTTATTTCTTTATGATTCTTCACAAAAAAAGTCCTAGCCACAAACACGTGTTTCGTCTCTATGTGGTATAAGCCACAGACTTCCTCAGGGCCAATATCTGACAGTAGTCCAAAATAAATATCAATATTCAAGTTTAAAACGAGTAATCATTTGTCCTACACAGGGAGCGCACTGCTTTTCCAATACGGTCATTAGACGAATTGTCAAAGACAATAGAAGTTGGATTCACTTCACTACTGTCTTGCGGACCGGGCCGCTAATAGTACTTTGAAAAGCGACAAATGATTACTCTTTTAAACTTGAATATTGACATTTACTTTGGACTACTGTGAGATATTGGCCCTGAGGAAGTCTGTGGCTAACACCACATAGAGACGAAACACGTGTTGGCGACTAGGACTTTTTTGTGAAGAATCATAAAGAAATAAAGAAGACAAAAGAAGATTAATGGTGTAAAAATGTATTATGAACTGTACTTTGAAAAACCTGCTCAGGATAGAACCCCTTTTTGTGCTTAATCGTGTAGAAGTGTCTACATCTCTGGTAATTGGTGGGTGGCAATTACTGTATCCTTAGAGCAACCAGATATTGTGATTTGACTTCACTACAACTTTGCGCATCCTATTGTATTCCTCCCATGGGGAGTCTGACCACTCACCTGTTGTAGCCCACTTTAGGAAGACAGATGCCACCTGGTGCTCTATCTGGCATCTCAATGTCTGGAACCTAGCTGATACCCAATATTCCGAGTATTTGTAAACTGAACTTCAGGCAAATCTTGACCACAATAATGACACAGTATCATTTCCCAGGATATCATGGGTGGCTGAGAAGATCACTGTTAGGGGTTTAGAGAAAGGGTACCTTAGACGGCAAGAGAAAGGGCACCAAATATTGGATCTGGAGAGGCATAACCTAATTGCCCTAGCTCAAGCCCTAAGTTCTCAAATCCAGACCTCTAGGGTGTCACTGAAACAGATCTCACTCAAAGAGGCCAGACATGCTGGAGGGCATCCATACAAAGTGTATATGATTGGTGGGACAAGAGTGGAAAACTATTGTACCGGTTGGCCACTAAAGACATGGCCTGTAGGATTGCACTCAAAATTGTTGACTCATCCAGAGCCAACAGACAGACATCAACGTAGATCGTAATGGCCTCTACGGACTACAACCGGATGCTTTATGCTAACCAAATTCAACCCCAAGTGGAGTGGGACTGTGTGATCCTTAAAGACATCCCTCTACCACAACTCTCATTAACCCTACGCTCCGACTTGAAGGAGCCCATTAAACTTGACAAAATTATTGATGCTATCACCAACATAAAACTGAGGAAAACACCTGAACCTGAAGCGCTTCTCTTAGAATTCTACCAGAAATTCCAAGAACTGCTTGGCCCTTATCTCCTTGCTCTGTAGGGGGAGGGGGTGGACATTGGGAGGTTCCATGCAAAACTCGACAAAACTCCAATAGTGGTACTCCTAAAGGCTAGCCAACTTACCACCTAGTGTTTAGCCAAATTTCCTTGATTTACAGAGAGATCAAAATCTACGCTAAACTAGACTACAAGAAGACCTTTGATTCACTTGATTGGTCTGTCATATTCAAACTCTTTGAGCGGATGAGGTTTGGCTGAAATTCAGAACCTATGTACAGCTGCTATAGAATTACCCTACCACTAAGGTACGGGTAAACGGAATGGTTTCGGGCACCTTCCCAATATGTAGAGGCGCAAGGCAGGAGTTCTTTGTCCCCGCTCCTTTTTTCCCTCGCCAGTGATCCCTTGGCTCGGGTCATCTGCTGGTACGTCCAGTGCCAGGGTTTGCTGTGGAGAGGACAATTGAAGGACAAAATTGCCCTATGTGCAGATGACATTATACTCTTTCAAGCCAATCCACACCTCTTGGGACCTCATTCATATTAAGTTGATACAGAGCTGCTTCCAGCCTCCAAATGAATTGACACAAATCTCTCCAGGTCCCCATTCAAGCCAACTGAACACAGTTAACTGGCAGCCTTCCATCCCTTTACGGAGGCTACATTTTCAGTGCATGGGGGTGCATCTATCCAGAAACTCTAGCCTCGCCTGGACTTACCCTCTCAGCGCTCCTTAATAAAACAAAGCAAGACTTCTGGAGATGGGAATGACTTCCACTGAACATACTGGGAAAGGTGGATCTATCAATGATGACCCTACCTAGATTATTATACACCTTCAACATTTTCTATTTGACATTTTGGGAACATCAACACCCTGACATAGGCCTTTCAAAGTGTGGGCCAACCAAATAATACAGCATAGGAGAAATGTAGACTGTCAGTCTATGACGAGGGGCTGGGGATGGCAGATATTAGACTATACTACTGGGCGGACCAAATAATGGTAATTAGAGAATGATGTAGTATCTTGGTTATAGTACTTTTCATGTCCACCATTGGAACCCTCTAGAGATGATGTAACATAGAATGTTGGTGTATTAATTACACAGTTGGAGAAAGGCTGAGCGCCTTGCTGGCTGCTCCTGGTGGGGCTGCATCACTGATCTTGTAACCAACTTGAATAAATCCTCTTCAACCTCATCTACCTGCGTAGAGGGATTACTACATTTGGTTAACTGCAG
Source organism: Lissotriton helveticus (assembly GCF_964261635.1). Lineage (NCBI taxonomy): Eukaryota > Metazoa > Chordata > Amphibia > Caudata > Salamandridae > Lissotriton > Lissotriton helveticus. The sequence goes on along the minus strand of NC_136067.1, from coordinate 1,150,663,138 downwards.
GATGGGATGGGATGTCCCAACATACCCTTCAGAACTTTCCCGTTTGGGTTAGACACTATTGTGGGATTGCTCTATGGTGACATAATTCCTTGCCATCTCCCAGAGATGACGGTGACAGTCACTAAGATGTGGCGTGCCGTCTCATTTCTCAGAGGTTAGGACAAAAAGTTCACACAGCTGACCCCATTGTGGGAGGGATGATGGTTGCACCAGACAACCCACCTCAAATTTTCTAGGATTTCCATCAACAATTCTCCCTATAGCACTCACAATTCCACAAATATTTGCAACTCTGCCATGCCCTGTCTTGTCACATACAGGCTCCAACTGAGCTGCCCGAATATAGTACTCTGAAGGATAAAATGTTTATGGGCCATCATGGTGGGAGGTGCAATATCTCACATGTACTGCACATTGGTGCATAACACACCAGAATTGTCTTTACATATTAAACAAAAGAGGGAGGGATGGATAGGTCCTATAAAGGATGTGGACTTGCAGGATGCCTAGATGGCTCCCACAAGCTAGCCATCTCTTCCAGGATGAGTTTGATCCAACTGCATTATCTAAACACTGTCTACTTCACTCCTAAATGCCTGTGGAAAGCTGGGAGACTTTCCATGCCAACCTGCTTTTGCTATGCCCACACAGAGGCCAATTTCCTCCACTGCGCCGGGACACTCACGAGTATCTGAGTGCGCTACAAATGGATATAACATAACATAACATGTGCTGGATAATAGGTTTTTGGTAGAACACTGAGCAAATGTCCTGAATTCTAGACAGAGAGGTGGCCCTGAACCGTAGAGTGGCCTACTTGGTATACTGGATCTTGATGGCCTTCTCTGTTAGCCGATAATGGTGGGGGTTGGCCATAATATTCCCCAAGCCGGATTTTGTATGCAGATAGATGGTCCCCAACCCACACTGTGGCAGCATGGGGTGAGGTGGACTTGCGTGCCAAAATGGAACAACCGATATCCTATGCCTGGGGACGTGCACAGAAAGACATTAAAATCTAGGGTAAGTGGTGGTCCTACTATGGACAGAAGAACACTGAATGAAGGATATTGCTTTTGATGTGTTGCATTTGAAACGACTGCTAACTATCATTAAGAAAACAATTTAAAAAATTGCATATCAAAAAATAAATAAGTTAAAGGGACCTGCAGAGCTGTTCAAAGCTGCCGGCATACTAAAAACCACAGAACTGCGCATCTATCACACTTAATCATCCACCTCACTGCTATACCATACGTACATAGGGGTAGTAAGCGCTACATAAATGCTGCAATACAAGTCTGTCTCGAAGATTACTTAATCAGTTGAATTCAAATGTTGGTTTTCGTATGCGTTTGTCTCATACATCGAGTATATCCCAATGTTTTTTGATGACCTGATGTATTTGGGTTGAAAGAAGATCACATGTGGATACACAAAAAAGTCCAACTTTTTCTCCATCCTAAAAGGGCTTCCCATATCCCGTTGGACTTTTCAGGTCCGCACTTTGTTCCAGTTTTTTCTGTTAAAGTGGCAGCTTGGGTTTGGAATTCCATTCCTGAATGGAGCTGCAATTCCTGTAAGTCTAATAAAAAAATGTGTCCCACAGGTAAGCTAGAATGTTCCATAATGATCGTGGCTGGAATTAATTGTAATTCAAACATGACTTCTCTATTGGTTTGTGATGTATAGTGGTAATGATCTGATTCCACTTCAATGTTCAGATCAAGGATAGAGACAGTAGAGTGACTTGCGCCCAAGTAAAATGCAGGTCAGAATTCTACCTATTGAGCCATTCCATGAAGCTGGTAAGTGCTCCAAATGGGCCTTCTCAGATGTACAGTATGTTGTCTATGTATGTCTTCCTTAGTATATCACAGGAAGCATAGGGGTTGGACTCGGTATGGACCTCCTTGTCTTCAAAGTGACCAAAACAGATGCATGCTACACTTAGTGCAAATGTTAACCCTATCGAAGTACCCGGGGGCGTGGCAATGGAGGCGACCCAGATGGCCGCATCCGCCTGAAGCTCCGCCGGTCGGGCTGAAATGTTGCCGTAAACGCTGAGTAAATAGCCCCGTTAATGCTGCGGACACCTTCCTGCTGATCCCGGAGCATGCAGAGCCGCATCGGATGCCTGGAGCAGTGCACCAATTCCCCAGGACGGCTGCAACATGAGCCGGCGAGGAGGGCTGACGCGACCTCGCGGCCGCCATTGCCGATGGTGTTCCTGGCTGTCTGGATGGTGAGTTCTGCCCCGATTTTTACCCTTGCTCCGCCTGCCGCTCCCTGATTGTTCCGCTTGTGGGCCTTCCTCTTCCCTCCCCTCCTGCTGTTCCTCGGATCGGGCCCCGACGACGGCGGCACGCTCACTGGGCATTGCGGCCTTGTGGGCGGTCCCAAGCCGGGGCCTGCCGTACTTTGTTTTGCCGGGTAGGGGGCTGGGTTTGAAGGGAGGCCCCGAGGCCTTGACGGGGGCGGCCACGGTGCTGTTGCTGGTCGGGTGTATTGGCTCCCCCCCGGCCTCTCCCGTGTACATGGCGGCCTGAGAGCAGCAGAGACCGGTCCTGAGTACCACCCTCATGCGTTGCCCCGAATTGCTGGCTCCGATTGCTACAGCGCTGAGACAATGATGGAGCTGCTGGCTACCCTGGGCCCCCGCTTTGGTTTGGGTGTCTCCTGCTGAACTGTGTCCTGGGCCCACCATGGTTACCGGCGCCGTAGCGCCTGGCGCGCTTGTCACCGCCACTTCTGCCGTGCAGACCTGCGGCCCTGCTGATCACGTTGCTGTGCTGGTTGCATGGGTTACCCTCCCGGCTGCTACTCGGAGAGCTTGCCTTGTTGCCTGCAGCGGTCGTACATGCTTGCCCTGGACGTCATCCCTGAGATTTGCTTATAGCTGTTGGATTCAATCCACCCCCTGCAGGAGCTATATCGGGGCTGCTGGCTGACCTGAAACCCCGCTTCCGTCTAGGTGTCTGCTGCTGCACTGTGACCTGGACCTACCACAGTCACCGTTACCACTTCACTTGGTGCGAATTCACACGGCGCGGCTGCCGCACAGACCTGGAGCCCTACTAACGTCCGAGCGCTCCCTTGTGTAGACCACAGGGGTTTCTCCGTTCACTACTGTTCTGGGACGTCCCCTTGCTCCACTGACTGTCTGCAGGCACTGTGCGCGCCGATTTGCGGTGGTTGTCCCGTTAACACACTGCGTCCCGACAGTTCCGCTGTGAACACGCAGCTTGGTTTGCGATACCTCCTCCGTCCTCTGTGTTCCTCCATCATCAGGACCCCCCCTTTTTCTCCCTTGGCAAGATGGTGAAGAAGGACCCCAAACAAAGCAAGCTGCAATTCGACAAAGCTGCTGGCGCCCCATCAGATGTCTCCGCCGGTCAGTCAGATGAAGCTACGGCCTCTCATGATGCTGAAGAGCCTGCCTCCCTAGCCACGGCCATGTTAGCCGAAATGAGGGCCGGGTTCAGGGCGTTAGATGGCCAGTTTGATGAGCTGGAGAAAAAGTTGGCGGACATGGGGTCTAAAATCCAAGTACATGATCGGTGACTGGATGTTGTTGAGACGAGAGTGTCGGACGTCGAGGACGGAGCTACATCTTCCCTGAAGCGGTTGGACAGGATGGAAAAGATTCTTAAGGACGTGGCCATCAAGAACGAGGACTTGGAGGCTCGCAGTCGCCGCAACAACGTCCGAATCATTTAAATTCCGGAGACGACAGCCACTGGCCGGATGGACACCTTCGTGGGACAACTTCTGGTGGATCTGTTCGGCAAGGAAACTTTCACGCCGGGCTTCGTGATTGAGTGCGCCCACAGATCGCTGGGGCCTCGTCCTCGGGCGGGCCTCCCCCCGAGGCCCATCATTGCCAGGCTCATGAACTTCAGAGACAGAGATGCTGCTCTCCGCGCCGCCCAGGACTTGGGAGACGTCCAATGGCAGGGTAACAAACTGGCTTTCTTCCCGGATTTTACCGTCATGGTGCAGGAGGCCAGACGTAAATACCAAGGGGTCAAGGCTGCTTTGAAAAATCTGGGTCTCCGATATGGCATGCTGTATCCGGCAAGGTTAAAGGTGGATGTGGACAGCAGGTTCCGGTTGTTTGACACTCTGACTGAGGCGCAGGAATTCTGCCTGAAATACAAAAAGAACCGTGCTGGGGCATCTGGTGTGCCAAGATCTGCCTCCCCGCAACAGGGGAACTCCCAGAACAGTGTTGAGCTTTTTTCCCAACCCGGGACTTGATGATTGATTTTTCATAATAGTTCACTGTGTCTTGCTAAGCGTAAAATGTTCACTTATCTTTTTCTTTAATGCAATGATGTTCTTTGTACTATTGCCCGACTGGTGTGGCGTTGCCATGCCCTATGGTGAATACCGCAGTGCTTTTATTTAGTAGGGTTGATTTGCTATGTGCGATTTCTGCTTCTATAGATATCTTACTGGTTGCATTGTTAACGCACCTGTCTAGTTATTTCGGGGACTGACACTTTGGGGCTTGCAAGAGGCTGGGTGGTAGGTGGGGGGGCGGTTGTTGGTACAGTTTCTATGGTTTTGTCAGTGTATTTGATCCAGTTGTGATGCGTGGCACGGTTCAGACAAGCATTGTGATGCGCTTGTTGCTACGATGTTTCAATGGTTAAGCTAGGGAACTTGCCCGTGCCTTCCGGGCTGTCGCTGATGACATGGAACGTCCGAGGCCTTAATAACACTAGGAAGCGTAGACAAGTCCTCAACTATTTTGTACGACACAACATAGATATAGTTTTTACGCAGGAGACGCATTTGTCGACTTCCGACCACACTTCGGTTGCGGCAAGTTGGGGTTCCCATAGATTTTTTTCCAATTACAGTTGCTACGCTCGAGAGGTTGCAATCTTTATACACAAGCGAGTCCCATTTGCTCTGCATGACACAGTAGTGGACACTTAGGGCCGCACCCTGATCGTCACTGGTTCCCTGATGGGGCATAAAGTTACTTTGGTTGGGGTTTACGGCCCTAATGTGGATTCCCCCACCTTTTTTCATGACTTACAGGTACGACTCCTGTCCCTTGACCCCGGGCTATTGATTCTAGGAGGTGACTTCAATCTGCTACTATACCCAGTCAGGGACAGCACTTCCACTTCTCCCGACATGAAGCCCCGTGCCCGGCAAGCCCTCAAAGAGATATGTGCTCACTTTTCTTTGTTAGAGGTTGAGCTTCAACTACATGCGCATCTTCCAGAGTTCTCGCACTTCTCGGGGTTCCATAACACCTGGACCAGGATAGATTATTGGTTGGTCTCTCCCGGGGTGGCGGGCTGGCTGGATGGTATACTTACCATTCCCCGCACACTTTCAGACCACTCTCCAGTGGTATTGCGGCTGAGTGTCACGAGAGCGGGGGGTTATGAGAGGCAGTGGCGGTTCCCTGGCAGCGCGTTGTTAGATCCGGTATTCAATGAGGAGGTCAGGCAAGCGATTGAGGACTACTTTGACATCAATACTGGGTCTGTCGACACATGGGCGGTGCTCTGGGAGGGGTTTAAGGCATATATTAGAGGGGTCTGCATTGCCAAGCGCGCTGGAGTGCTGCGGGACCTCCGTTCCACTTTGAATCGCATTGAAAACGATATCGCTGCTTTGGACCGCGAATTACTTACCGCGACATCCGTTACTGGTGAGGCTAGACGGTTAGCATTGCTGCTTGACTTTAGAGACGCGGCGGAACGGGAGCTGCTGTTCCTCAGTAAACAGCATGTGGCGCGGCGATACGGAGAAGGCGAGCGTCCCGGTAAACTGTTAGCAAATACTTTGCACCCCCCGCGTGACTTCGGATACATCACTGAAATGACTGGCCCGACGACGTCCCTTTGTATTCTACTCCGTATATCTGCGGCCATTTCCTTGCCTATTATAAGACGCTCTATACCTCCAGACTTTCTGGGGACCTGCATGCGCAAGGGGACTACCTGGCGGAAATCGCCTTGGTATATTTAGAACGTTACATGCAGGACTTTCTGTCAGTCCCCATTACCCCGGACAGTATTGTGGAGGCCATCGATGCCCTGCGAAGCTCTTCGGCCCCCGGACTGGATGGGTTTTCGGTCGATTTTTATAAGGCTTATAAGGACTCCTGGTTCCGCGGCTGGTGGAGGTATACGCGGAGGCGCTGGAAGTGGGCATCCTCCCCTCGACATTCAGGGAGGCGGTCATTATTCTTCTTCCCATCTTCCCAAACCTGGGAAATATCCTAAATTGTGTGGCTCTTACCGGCCGCTATCTTTACTTAATCTTGACTATAACATTTTGGCCAAAGTCATAGCGATCCGACTGTTCTTATTGATGGAATCTATCATTTCACCGGCACAGTCGGGCTTTGTGCCACATAGATCCACCACCCTTAATTTGAGGACCTTGTACGCTGTCCTGCACAGGATAGACCCCTCCACGCCTGCTGCTGCTATACTCCTTGACGCTGAAAAAGCGTTTGATTCCCTCGAATGGCCCTTTTTTCTCTCCGTTATGCGCCGCATGGGCATGCCAGAATGCTTTGTCTCTACGGTGGCCCTTCTGTATACCAGGCCCACCGCCAGACTGTGCCTGAACGGCACTCTCTCAGTCCCCTTCACTTTGTCTCGAGGCACGAGGCAGGGATGCCCTCTTATCCCGCTACTTTTTATTCTGGCCATGGATCCTTTGGTGCGCCAATTTCAGGAGAAGCATTTGCACCGGGGCCTTCAGTTTCATACGGGCCCCCTCTTGATCTCATTGTATGCAGATGACATCGTTCTCTACGTTCGGTTGCCCCATATCAATCTGGAACCGCTGATATTGGAAGTTATTAGGTTCGGCAAATTCTCTGGACTCAGCATCAAGTGGCATAAGTCAGTTATTTTCCCTCTCACTGCCAGCACAACTGTCTGGGAGTGTGAGTTCCCGCTGGAATGGTGCAACGACGCAGTCAAATATCTTGGTGTGCATGCTCATCTTGATACAGCCACTATGATTCGACTTAACTTAACTACGGCAGGGTGGTTAGTTCCAGATTGTGAAATGGCTACGCCTTCCACTATGGCTGGGAGGGTCGTTATAATTAAAATGATGGTCCTTCCCCGATTCCTCTACCTTTTCACTAATATCCCTATCCCACTGACGAAAACCTTTTTTTCGCAGCTGCGTACATTGTTGCTACGACTCATGTGGGGGGACAAGACTCCTCGCGTCTCCTGGCAGACCCTGACTTTGCCATACGATGGGGGGGGGTTTGGGGTCCCGGATTTTAACTTGTACTATCTGGTTGCACAATGCTGCTACTCGCATGTGTGGTTCCATCCGGACGCACGTGTTCCATACTTGAAACCGGAGGCAGATCTGATACTTCCGCGCCAGCTTCTGACTATCCTCCCTACCGGATTCCCCCGAGATCTGCGAGATATGCAAACTGTCTCTACCACATGTTGGGCATGGAGCAGACTGCGTAGGTAGTTGGGAATAGATTAGTTGTACTCGCCGGAGTAGCCTCTGCCTAACCCTTCTTTACTCCCCATAACAGGGGAAAGCCTGGTCCGACGCACCCTGAAGAAATTTCACATTCGCACCCTCGGTGACTTATTCCCGGAGGGCCACGCCTTTTCGTTATCGGAAGAAGCCCGATTCAGTGACCGCTCCTTTATGGACACCTTTGTAATGACGCGTGCCCTCCATACTAAGGGCCACTTTCCCTTCTGTCCCTGAACCCACCCAGCCACTGACATTGCTGATACAGAGCCCTACTGTCGCACATCTGGTCTCAAAGCTATGGAAACAGTGCTGTGACCTCCGGCCGGTGTCTGACGCTAGGGTGTGGGCTGCGTGGGAGGGGGATCTGGGTACACCCATTACCGACGATCACTGAGAGCAGTGTTGTAGGGCCACTAAGGAGGTCTCATTGAACAGCAGACACAAGTTTCTCCATTTTAAGTTCCTTTGCAGAATGTACCACACCCCCGCTCGCTCCCATAGAATAGATCACACCAGGCCCCATCATTGCCAGAAATGCTTGGCTCGCTTTGCCGATTTTGCCCACCTCGCGTGGACATGCCCTAAGATTCATGAGTATTGGACCCAGGTCCACTCGACTCTGGGAGACATGCTTTCCATGCAGCTCTTACCCACTCCTGAGATTACACTGTTGGGTTATGTATTCAATTTCCCTTGGAAGGTCAGAAAGCTGGCCGCCTTGGGCTTCCTTTTGGCCAAACGGGAAATCGCGTTGTTGTGGGGTAGCAGGAGAGTTCCCACTCTGCATGCGTGGCTCAGGGGTCTGGCCTTCTGTAATGTAAATTGTGAAGAGTTTTCCACATTAATACCTAGCTCGTCCAGACCTGTGAATATATGGGGGCCATATAGAGACTACATCACCAGGCACAGGGCAACACAGGGGTCTCAGGTGGCCAGCGGAATAATCCCAGAGGGGGTGGGTTAGGTGTCCACTCTTGCCTGATATTGGGGTGGTGTCTATTGCTGAGTATGGTCATGGTTCCTTCACGGCTGCCAGGCTGTCCTTTTGGCTGCTATGTCTACTGCTGTTCCCTTCTGTCATGATTTGCGGGGTTGTGGGGGGCTCTGAGAGTACTATTTGTCTCCAATGTATGACCATGGTTCGCCTCGCTTATTCCTCCCTGTAAGTGAATGTATCATGATTGCTTTGTAATGCTTATAATTTGTTCCTGTCAGTGTTATGATCTGTGTCGTGCCATCACCAGTGTATGATAAAACTGGAAAATAAAAGTTTAAAAAAAAAAAACCCTATTGAAGTTCCCAAGACTTGTAGAGATTAGCCATCTTCAAATTGTAATTAGGTGTGAAGGGCATCTCAGTACATTGAAGAAAAAAAGAGGGAGCTGGATCATAAAACCATTCCCTGCCTTTAAATACTCTCTCAGTAGCTAGCAGAGTTGCTGCTTGTGGGATGCTGGTATACGGTGACTTGATACACAGAGTCACCATAAGTTGTGTAGAGGGGTCAATGTGCGTGTCGTTCAGAACAATGAGCATTTCCGTAGTGTCCTCAATTCAACACACTTGTTGCATCACCTATTCCTTCAAAAAGAAATTGGCAAAAGTTGAAATATTTTCCAGTACAGAGACAATCAAGTGTCCTGGGTGAAGGGTCGTTATAGGTATCTTTGGTAAGATGTAAAAAGCTGGTGCTGAAGGTTGAGCCATAATCAAAAAGTCACCCTCTTTAATGGTAATCCAACCCTGTTGTACAACATGTTCACTATTCCTTTAATGGCTCCTTGGGAATCAAGTATTCAATCTATGGGCAGTGATTGATCGTTAGGCCTAATATTCAATCTCCTAGCCTTCACTTTGTAGTCCTCTGTAATCGTCACTCCTATCGAACTGCCCTAGTCATTTTTTTTTCTTTTTTAGAGATGGCTGTGTTAGCATGATTGTTGGATGGCTATCTCCTCTACCCGTGAAATCTTAAAAAGTGGCTTTGTAATGATATGTTTCTAGATTAGTGAACATTTGCAGAACAATCTTCTCGAAAGAGTCAACCTCAGGCCCAGAATGAATGCCGGTGGAGTAAAGTCAGATTTTTCAAATCTGACGAACAAACTGATGGTTTTGTTGCAGTTTAAATTACAATAATAAGTCAGGCTTGATTTCTCTCAAAATGTTGTGGAATTCAAGTCGAAGCATGCAGGGATCATGCTTTTGAGCAGGTAAAAAACGGAGGCCTCTTTCATGGTCTTCTATTTCAGTGTCTGGCAGTATATTGTTTAAGACGTTGACTAGCACCTTTCAGGTGCCTTACTGTTGCATCACTCATATGACCCTATCACAAGAGTAATAAAAATGTGTTAGAAAGTGCCATCCCTTTGAACCCACATCACGTAATGTTAGATATATACCTGACAAGAGAATGAGCAGTGGTTTGTCTTCTCAGATGTCCTTAATTACCAATGAACTTTTACTGCATTTGGGCAAAGAGCTAACTGCTGCATGAAAAAGAAACTGACTGCAATGCCCACAATATAAAAAATGTGCAACTGCACCCAGAATGACGGGAACAGTGAATTACAGGAGTGTGTACTGGAAAGACGATTCCAAAGTATCTACCAATATACTGGCTTTAAAATTGGTTAAGGAAAGGTTTGAACAGGAATCTCTGACCGTAATTGAAAGTTGGGAGTACTATATAAAAAAAACTCGTCACTATATACACTTCAAACCCTTACCACAAACACCACCTAAGGAATCAAGTTGAAGCGAGAAATAAAATCAATTTATCATATACAATTTGTATATTAAAAAGAACCTGTATAAGGCTACTGAGACAGACAAAAGAAATGTCCAGATAGTACGGTCATACAGTTTACAATAAAAAGTACTAACCATGAATTACAAAAGCTAATTTGGGATAAAAAAACAAGCACTCTGGGCTAAGGCACTGCATACAAGTAAAAAGAGTAACTCAACAGACTTCTGGAAACTGATAAATGGCCTATCACGATCTACCGAAACCTCAGTGTCGGCTACATTAAGTGCAGCTGGCTGGATAGGATTCTTCATAAACACAATAGGAGCTATAGAGGGAACTACAGGACAGCCCGCCCTCCACTCAATACATTTCAAATCAACCAAAGGGCTGTCCCTGAATCAAAACACCAAGGTATATATTTTCAACATATAAGGGGTATCGCAACTTTGTCCACACACTTCCTCTAATACCATATGGTTCCAATGTTGTGGTGTATCTTTAAAAATATAGTCTAATACACTACCATCAAAGGCCCACCCACCAACTGAAAAAAGTGTGGGAAGGAAAGAAAGCACCTCACAGTTGCAACACCACGGGGGCTGCTGACTGGTACTCGCCAGCAAGCCCACTTATCATCACAGGTTGCTTTCTTTCCCAGAAGAAGAAAATAAAATGTGTGTGTTTTCAAATAAAGCAAACCCTACACCCAATGAAATTAAACTAGGGTAGAGAAAACTCAATGTGAATGTACTACCTATGCCTGCTACAATCATGCAGGACCCTTGGACCCCTTGAGGATATAGGCAATCCTCAACATTAAAAGTGGATACAGCTTACTGGCTTTCCAATAGCTTTATTCCATGCTGTAAGCTCTTCCAAATTAAAAAAAAATGCCTCCTATAGAGCCATAGTCAATCATTAGCCAACATGTTTCGTTGCCATACCAAATTTTTGAGCAACTTCTTTGCGTCTCTCCGATAATAAAGATCACCAGGCTGGTGATCTTTATTATCAGAGAGACGCAGTTACGGTGACCGGACCATTTGGCGGTCACTAAGCAAATACGCGATCATTGGACGCATTCTACTCGCTTGTATGGTTGCAGGTATGCAGGCGACATGCAACCAAATGGTTTGATGTGAAACCTCCCGAGACGTTTTTAAAAATTTGGTACCCCACTAGCCTTGAGGAAGTTGCTCAAAAATTTTGTATGGCAACGAAACATGTTGGCTAATGATTGACTATGGCTCTATAGGAGGCATTTTTTAATTTAAGATGTGCAGAATGCGATGAATTGCGATGAATTGAGGATGCGGCCGCCATATATAATAATATATTGTCTGCGTACAGAGATATTCTGTCCTCGTGTTGGTCAGTTGATTTCAATTGCCATATCAGGGGTCTCCCATGAACCAAACCACTAGGGGTTTCAATACTAATGCAAAAACAGCGGCGATAGAGGGCACCCTTTTCGCGATGTATGTCCATTGACGCCACCAGTGCATTGGATCAGTATATAAAAGCTTGATCCATCGTATGAATTTTGCGCCAAACCCTACTCTTGCCAACACTGCGAAGAGGTATGACCATTCTATGGTATCAAAAGCCATCTTTGCGTCTAATGACAGCAGGGCCCCATCCTCACGTATTGTTTGTTTCAGTCCTAGGGCACTCTGTAAACGTCGCAGGTTCATGGCCGTATTACGGCAGGGCATAAAGCCTGGTTCCTGGAGATTTTTGATGCCCTGGAACATCAGCAATATCTACTGAACAGCCTAGATTAGTATCCCCGACACTTCCACCAGCACAGGCATGGAATCTTAACATTGTACTAACAAGGCTCATGGGGCCTCCATTTGAGCCACTACATTCCTGCCAACTCTGATACTTATCTTGGAAAGCAGACCTGAGTGAAGTACTCGCACTCACTATTCACCCCGAAGCGAAAAGATTCCTCCTAAATGTATGGGAGCTGACGGACCTGAATAGTAAAAGTAAGCTCTGGGTTACCTTAGGTCTAATGATAGCAAAGAGAAACGTTAAACAATTGTAGGGGGTCGCACATCCACCCAAAGCAGAAGCCTGGAAGGCAGACAACGACTGGTGCATGTTCAGGGAAAAAACGGTATACGTGGCACGGGGATTCCCCAAAAAGTGGTCCTCGATTTGAAACAACTGGAACGATTACCCAGGTAATATCTGTAAACCCCCATGTGCCCCCTTTTTTGATGATCCACCAACAACATAAATGATGTATTTCCTGTTGTATGATCATTTTATATCTGTAACACTTGTGATTATCAATGCAATTGTAACTTACCTCCTCTTTGCTTTAAGCCGATTTACAGATTCAATGTGGTTAATAAAAGGAATTATAAAAAAAAGAAAGGTAAACCCTTTAGATACACTTGTATAAACAATTATTTGTTATCTGTTACAGCTTCAAACCTCAGGTTTGGCCTACACCTCGCTGCCATAGCAGCTTATCTACAAAACAGACAGCATGTATCTTTATTCAAAATACCAGTTACTAAAGCATTAGTGGAAGGAAGATTCATTTCCCCTACACCTCCAATAGCACAGGCATGGAATCTTAACATTGTACTAACAAGGCTCATGGGGCCTCCATTTGAGCCACTACATTCCTGCCAACTCTGATACTTATCTTGGAAAGTAGCCTTTTTAACAGCTATCACTTCACTCAGTTGTAAACCCTGGTTGATGTAGTAGGGTTAGTGTTTTTTGTGTATGCTGGTTGCAAAAGTGAGAGCTGTTTGCTTTTATAAGCCAATTGTCTAGGTATGAAAATACATGAATGATTTGTCTGCGCAGATGTCCTTCTACCACAGCTAGGCACTTTGTGAATACCAGTGGGGTGGTGGTGACATCGATGGGAAGAACTTTGAATTGATAGGGCTTTCACTGGAAGACAAACCGAAGCGATTTGCAGTGTGAGGGATGGCTGGACATATGAAAGTAGGCATCTTCTGGGTCGAATACCGCCATGAAGTTGCCCTTTAGCAGCAATGGCATTACTTCCTGAAGGGTGATCATATGGAAATGTTCCAATAGGATGTAGTGACTTGAAGGTCTGAGAACTAGAATGGGTCAAGAGAGCCATCCTTTTTGGGAACGAGAAAGTAGAGTGTACATATTCCTTTCCTTGATTTTGATTTTGGACTGGCTCTATGGCTCCTTTGAGTAAGAGAGCTAAAATCTCCCGTTTGAGGAGAGTCTGATGTTGTCCCGATAGTTTGATTTTTCAGCTGGGATAATTGGAGGAGTGCTAATGAGCTCCAGACAGTAACCATGTTGAATAATGTCCAACACCCATTGATCTGTCGTGATGGATTTCCATGCAGTATAAACATTTTGAAGATGTCCCCCAACAAGGGTTAGATGTTTGTGGGGAATGATAAGCAAGTCATTGCTTGGTGTTTCTATTTGAGGGACAGGTAAAATTTCCGCAATCATTACCTTTGTAATTGTTACTTCTATATGATCTTCTGTAGCATGTTTTAGAGGTGGATGATTGCCCTTGATTCTTGTTAGAGCCCTGTAGCGTCTGTAGCAGTAAATCTGCCATCCTGTTTGAAAGATGGGTGACTTAAAACCCACAATAGGTTCGCAATTGGAGGGCCCCCTTACATTTTGCTAACTTAATGTCTTTTTTTAATTTTTTCAAGGGCCGTTATCTACTTGTGGGCTGAAGTGGTGCACTTTGTCAAAGGGGAGAACGAGTATTGCTTGCTGTACTTCAGGTTTAAAACCTGAGACACAAAGCCAAGCAAGTCTACGGAGAAGGCTGGTATTTATGCCTCTTGCTGCATCTGTGAAATCTAGTGCACACTTTATGGAGTTATTAGTAATTATCTTCCCCTCACTGACAGTTTTAACCCCTTTTTATGTATTACTCTGTGAGGGTGCTAGCTCTCCATTTCGTTCCAGTGTGCTCTGTCAAAGCGTGCCAAAAGAGCTTGGCTGTTTGCGATCTGTCAGTGATTAGCATGATTGGGCCGCACCGGTTTCCAGAGGCATCAATAGGTTTTGACTCCTTATCTGGCAGAGGTGCGTCCCCAATTGTTCGGGAGTTTGCCTTTTTCCTAGCATTGGCTACTACTAAGGAGTGTGGTGTTATTTGTCCTCTTTTATGTTTAGGGCCAAAAGGTGCTGCCTTATATTTTTGCCAACCCTTGGTGTGATTATGCACGGTTTAGTGGTGTCTTTACAAATGTTGTAAGCATGACGTAGGCCTCCTTTGAGCATCAGTGAATATTGAGATCCTCGTTGAGCAGTAGTGAGGGTCTCAAAGAGGATGCCATCCTCTATAAGATCCTTATGTAGTGGAAGCTGGTGGGTTGCTGCAGACTTGGTTATTAACTCCTGATATGCTGAAGCATCAGCTGGTGTGGAGGGCGTGCAGGATAAAGGTCTGGATGTGTGTCCTCTTGTGGCTCTATGTCATAGCCATCCAAGATATGTATCCTCTCCTGTATTAGCATGGTCATCTAATATGGGCGATTGTGGTGAGAAATCGCCCTCTTCAGATTGATGTGGTGAAGCTGGTGGTGGATTGGATGCAGGGAATGGACTTGATGGAATTGGAGCGGAAGCTACAGGAATCTAGTGGCAATGTTTCTTTTCTTATTAGGAGTTGGAACTGGAGTCTCAATAGCCTCTTCAAAAGATAATAGTCTCTTTGAGGGTTGAGGCATTGCAGGTTGAAGAATAATATTTTTAGTTCAAGGCTGAATTTGTAACGTTTTTGCCTTGGATTGAGCCCTTCTTGCACGGTTTTGTGAATGGACTCTGGTGAGGATTTTGGACTGAAGGTGTAGCATTTTGGCACCTTCAGATGTTTCGTTTTTGGCAACTGTGTGATCGGAGCTGAAGCAGTGTGCCGTTTATGTTTCGGGACTGAACCTACGGTCTGATGTATCGGTGCCGAATCCGATTTAGTGGAGGCTAAAGGCCAGTGTTTCAGAGCCAAGCCAGAGGACAGGGCGTCCGAGTCCTTCCTTTTGTGCGTATCATGGCTTTTGAGAAGTGGCAGCCCGTGAGCAGTTTTATTGGTCAGAACCGATTTTGTGGGCTTATGGATCGGGGTCAGATGGCTCTCAATAAAACTGCAAGATGATAGGGTCTTGTTTGGCCTCCGACTCGGAATCAGTCTAATGGATGCGGAAGGATTCCTCTTGGGCTGCTGAGGCTTCCTCTTCTTCATCATTCTGTAAACCAAATATGTCGGGTTTGTCGTCCGTTTGTCTGCGCTGCATTTCTAATCGTTGTGTGCGTCAATCCCAAAGGGGTTTCTAAGATCGGACAATCTGCAGGGCTCACAGGTGATCCAGCGCCCCTATAGAAATTCTGTCTCAACAACACTACCCAACACCAGATACTCACCATTAATCATAAATCATTTACAAGGCCCATTAACTAACGAGACAGATTTTGGGCAACTGAATCATGTGACCTAATTAACCATAACTTATTCACAAACTATTTACACATTTATATACATCACCATGGTTTTGAGCATATAACATATTAATTAAGTCACTAAGGTAAATGGATCAACTAATGGTAACAAGACCATGAATGAACAAGACCAGCATGTTGTTTCAAAATCTTATTTTATTAACTTTAATCATGTAACCGCATTATATTAAATACTTTAATAGCAATTTTAGCAGCTTTAATTGAGGAATAATACATTAGACTGAAGATTCAAAGCATAATCAATTAGCATGATTTAAGTATAATAAACGGTTTCCATCACCTAAGTTCTCTGTCTAAAACTGACTTAACCTAAAGATATAGTCATTAACCCTATTGATCCTTACGTGCTCCAACAAGTCCTTCAGCATGGCACGCCCTTCAGAATTCGGAATGCGAGATACGCCCTCCCTCCAAAGGGGTCAGTTTTTATACCTTTTCTGACTAGCTAAAGTATCTTTATCACGCATTCTTTCTGAAAATCCGAACTTCTAATTGGCTGAGCCATGTCAGTCCACCATTAGGTCATATTCTCCTGACCAAGTCCGAGGCCTCATCATAGGCCTTATTGTTCTTAGTTTCTCCATCCTTTTTGCTTCCTCAAGAAAGATATTCTCCGAGCACAAAACTTTTCACTTCCTAATCTTGGCAGGCCATACTGTTTCCTGTCCTTGGAAATGTCACCAAGAACACATTTGACTCGACCACATTTACTTCTGCATTAAACGTTGTCAGTTCAGCAAAATGCTCTTTCGTCTGCGCATGAGTGAAGGCTTCACTCTGGTCAAGTTTCATATTCTGCAGCACTGCCAGCCATTTTCTTTGGCCCATTCGCAAAACTAATGTATAAACAAACACAAGACATCAATTAATGAAAGAATTAGAATTTGTTCTGTTACCCACCCTCCTTTGGTAATTATTAACCCGTTAATAAATGTTACCTAGCCAAAGCATTTTAGTAACAAACATGATTCTTGAGCTACATAAAGACGAAAAGACAAAACATAAGCACAAATAAATCAGCACATGCCAATAATAAAACAGCCGCAATTAATACTGACAAAGACAATAGACAAGGTTAGTTTATTATTTTTTACAAACATATACTTGCAACAAAGAGCACATGTATTAGTCCCTCATGTTGTGTATGCATTTTAATCTAGGTTGATTAATATAATTCACTTCATGCTGATTAATACGATTATTTTATTATGGAAGTTTAACTTTGCGAGTCAAAACAAATATATTTCTGAATCTCGCTCCATCAACTCCCTCATCTGGTGATTTCAAAATCACCAAACTACACCCAAAAATTTAACAACATTTTATTCCATGAACATGTTTTGATTTACACTGTATTAGTATTTCTAAAGTTTTGTCTCAGCTGTTTGCCTGCAACTCTCATATTGAGTTCTACGAAACTCTTCCAGTTCTATCTCCCTCTCTTGTTCCTTTCTAAGCTTATAAATTCTCTTCTTTTCCCTTAGGTACTTTTTTCTCTTGTGTAACATGCAACTGATCTTCAACAAAAGTATCACAAAAACTATAACTAATAAAGTTGTTAAAATTTTGCCTAAAATTGAGCCGCCTAACTCTTGAAACCAGGTTTTGATTGCTGCAAACCTTTTGCTCAAACGTTCTGAAAAATCTTCTTCTTCTAAAGGTTCAATTTCTGAATGAATCTCTGAAATGTTTTTGATATACATCTCAATACTCTGACTTTTATCTGGAATATAGGTGCAGCAGTGTTTGACATGTAAGATGCCACAAACTCCTCCCTCTTTTGAAAGCAGAATGTCAAGTGCAAGACGATTCTGCATTACCATGGACCTTATAGCAATAAGCTCAGTATCCACCAATTGGAAACCACTAGCTGTATCAGTTGACAATCTGTCAACAATTGTGGACAATTTTCTGATTTTGACTGCATTCAGGGTTATACCCACTAAAGGTAGTACTGCTTCAAAAATGTCTCCCAAAATTTCTGAGAAACTTTCTCTTTTAAATCTTCTCAGATGACTGTTAATCTCAAATGAACCCTCTGCATTTCTGTCAACATGAAATTTTTTGGGAAAAACTAAACCAACAAAGCAAGTCCCATACCAGTGGTCTGGGAGGTTGTAATAAGCTTTGTCTCTACACACAAAATAAATTCCAGGGAAAATCGGGTCCTTGCCACCTTTAAATCCCCAACCCCCCATGATTTGATAAGTGTCCTCACATTGACTGGCACCCACAAAGTAATTATCAAACAATGTGTTATCTCTTCTAATACATAATTTACCACTAACAGGTTTATCTATGTGAATAGCAACATTTTCAAAAGATTTGCCATTTAGCTTTTCATCCTCTATTTGCCAAAATTTTGATTTGGTTTGCTTAAGCATTTCGTTTCTCTTATAAATTGCTCTTCTCTCTTCAACTAAATTCAAGAAAGACTTTTCCTCAGTTCTCAACTTACAAGTTAAATTGTTTTTAAAAGCATAGTCGTAGGTGAGTTCATTAGTCACAATAAAGAATTCCCTCATCTGTTTAGCTTGTTTATGCTTATTTAAGCTTTTGTCAATATTTAAGTTTGCAAAGATTTCATCATGGTTCGAATAGTAATATTCTAAACGACCAGTCTGATAAAATAAACTAGCTATCACACTGCATGTTATGACATAAGTAAGAGGAAGCATATTATATGTCACTCCCTCTGAAACAGAAGCAGGCAATTTTACACAAATATAGCAGTCTTTGACTTCCATCACTTTAACATACTCTGCTAGAAGTCTTGAAAAAGTATTGCTAGAAAAATCACCAACAGATCTATCTTGGTGGATCTCTGGTTTGTGATCAATAATTCTGTTAGTTTTACTTGTTGCACCATGATTATCTTGTTTAGCCATAGCTTTACTTGTCATATTAGCTTTGTACGTCTCCTTTTCAATCCCAAAAGGGAAAATGACAGCTAAAATTAACCAAAGCAAGATTATTAGAATCACACAAATAGAAGACATTTTACAGCATCTCCTTAAAATGGAACATCTAGAATTGGTATTAGTATATGTATAGGGCATTTTCACTCTGATAACAAAAGCCTTACAAAGGAAATAAAAATCAAAAATTTTAATTTCTTATTCTAATTTCCAATACTCTAATTTCTAACACCCCCCTATTTATTATTATTTTTTTTAAAGAAAACCTTACTTTCTAACAGCTTTTCTTCGACCTTGCGTCTTACATCAATTGTATTTTTCAACTAACACAATTTCTTCGACCTTGTGTCATCTAACACAATTTCTTCAGCCTTATGCCAAAAACAAACCCTCAAATTTTTACAGAAACATTTCAATCATTGTCACTAATTTCATCTATCTCTTCCTGACTACTACTGTTCACCTCCACCACAGGTGGGATGATTATATAAGTCCACTCAGGGGACTTGTATTTCTGGTTAGGCTTTACAACTCTTTTTGCCCTACTACTAATAACTTCTATTTTCTTTCCTGCTTCACTTTTCTTTTCAGGATCACTCTTTTGACTTGACACCTCATTCACTTGTTCTTTTGATCTGTTTACCAATTTGAATTTTAGGCCTTCATTTTCACTTGGCCAGTTATCACCTTTTCTTAGTAGTTTCTTCTTTGGCTCGGTTACATTACATTCTGTTCTCCAAGCTCTTTTTCTGAAATTTCTTATCTCAATATCTTCATCACTCTCATCTGAGTCTGTATCTGAAATTTCAAATCTGATCTTAGGATCTTCTTTACTTGGCAGCTTCACTCTGTTAGGAACATCATCCCTATAGCTGGTACTTGGTAACTCGTCTTCTTCTAGAATTACTTCTAACTTCCCAGTTTCAGAATTACCGTTCCTGATCATCAATCACTTCTTGATCAGACTATTTATCCGCCTCTTTTTCTAGCAGATCTTCATCATTTTCAGAGTCTACTATCACAATTTCTAAATCTTTTTTATTCAATGCCTCATTCGCAATTGAACTTTCATGATGTCGACCTTCCTGTCGATCTTCAGGATCTGGATTTTTCTCTGGCTCTTTTTCAGAATCCGAATCTGCTGTAGTGTCACCTTCGTCAGGATTTTCAGGTGGTGGTACAGGAATTGAGTGACTTGGATGAATCCACCTTTTTAAACCCTTGCACTTTATTGCATTTGTTGTGACAAGAAAGCAATCAATTCTGCTACTTGAGTTGAACGAATTCCTTCGAGACATGGTGCTTCAACCACACTTGCAACTGTGCAGACAGAATATGCTGCTCTCAGAAAACCCTTGTCTGTTCTCAAGCAAGAGCCATCAACAAAGTAAACAAAATCTGACTCAGGCAAAGGAACATCTTTAATGTCCTGCCTTGGCTTAGTACAATATTCTAAAACATCCAAGCACTCATGGTCAATTACATTTTCATTTCTGATTTCTGTCACAGTACCATCAGGCAACAACGTGGAAGGATTTAAATTTACACACCTTGCTATCGAAACGTTATCTGATCCCAGAATAACCTTTTCGTATTTGGTAAGCCTGTTACTTGTCAAATGCTGAGTTTTACTTCTGGTAAGAAGAATTTCAACCGAATGGGGTATATAGACTTTTACAAGAAATCCCATTATAATTCCTTCACTTTGCTCAAGGCTCACACTTGTTGCAGCTACTGCTTTCAAGCAGCCTGGTAATGCTTTTGCAACAGGATCAAGAACTGCTGAGAAGTATGCTATTGGCTTTCTCAGTTTTCCATGTCTCTGAATAAGGACTGATAATGCACATCCTTCTCTTTCACTGCAATATAGCTCAAAATCTTTTTCATAATCTGGCATGCCTAAAGCTGGAGCTTCACACAAGCTTCTTTTTAGTTTTTCAAAAGCTTCCATCTCAATTTCTGTCAGGACAATTGGGTCTTTTATGTCAGCTTTTGTTAGCCTCTGCAGTGGCTTTGCAATTACTGAAAATCCTCTAATCCATTGGCGACAATAACCAACCATTCCTAAAAACATTCTGACCTGTCTCTGTGTTTTTGGAGGTTGCATTCCCTGAATCATTTTAATTCTCTCAATTGTCACTTGTCTGATTCCCTTTGCAATCCTGTGACCAAGATATTTCACTTCTTGTTTACAAAACTGTAATTTTGCAGGAGACACTTTATGTCCCTCATCTGCCAGGTGATTTAAAAGAGTAATCGTATCTATAACACAATTATCTCGTGTTTTTGCTGCAACTAGCAGATCATCAATGTATTGAACCAATGTTGATTTTCCAGGTAAATCTACATTTTCCAAAGATTTCTTTAGCAACTGATAGATGGACTCTCTGTGTACCCTTGAGGGATACGACACCATGCTAAGATGCGATCCTGGAACCTGAACGCAAAAATTTGCTGGCTATCTGGATGCAATGGAACAGTAAAGAACGCATTGCAAAGGTCTATGACTGTATACCATTCTGCATCATGCGGAATCTGATAAAGAATTACTGCTGGGTTTGGAACAACTGGGCAACATGGAACAACTATCTGATTAACCTTTCTCAGGTCTTGAACTATCCTATAAGTTCCATTTGGCTTTTTGATCCCCATAATCGGTGAATTACAAGGACTGCTTTCAATTTCTTTCAGTACACCTTGTTTTATGAATTTATCAATTACAGGAATGACACCTTCAATGGTTTCTGCTTTCATTTTATACTGTGGAATGTTTGGAAAATCTATTCCCTGTTTCACTGTAATCTTAACTGGGTCAACATTTTTCAGCAAGCCCAATCATTCCCTGTCAAATCCCAAATTTCCCAAATCCCAAATTGTGTGATGATAAATGAACTCAGCAATGCAGCTGCGGAATAAAACAGAAAAAAGAGCTGAGATAAGCAAAGAAAGAATATCAGAGTGAAAGTTAGGGTAGGGAGACTGCCCATTAGTGACTTGTCATGAATGTTCAATGTTAATATTAAATAACCACTTTCAATAAGGCAGCATGTTACACTCTACTTACTGGTGTGTGAAGAACCTATTAGTATGAAGCACCATTTATTTGTATGTAAATGAATACTTGTGAAATATCTAAACAGTATTCGTTGTTCTCGAATAAACAAATAATTCTGAAATTATCTATAAGGCTTTATTTTTTGTAACAAAAATTAAACCAATTCAGAGAAAGTAATAAGCAACCCCTCCTCAAAAAACAAGGGCCAGTTTAATTTTGTGAGTGCCTATGAAGTAAAGAGATAGTCATCTTTAAAGCATCCTCAAATCATCAGGAACCATCTCATCTTGAGAAGTCATCAACTGCTTATCCTCTGTTCATCAGGAATAATCGCATCTTGTGGCGTCATCAGCTACTCATTTTCAAGTCATCCTCAAATCATCAGGCTCACTTTTCTCAGCTCTGCTGATGACTTCAAGAGCTTGATGATGTCTGATGATGTGAAAATGACTTCTAGTGTACTTGAATGATCATCCAATGAGTCTGGGATGGCTTCTAAAGTAATCCTGTTTGACCTGGGAGTGTTGCTATCATGGATTTGTACAGAAGTGCATGGTGAGTACCAAAATCTAGAACTGGGGATTTTGTGAGGTGGGCTAATCCCGCTGTGTTTACCGCAATCTGTTCATTCACAGCTGAGATATGCATGTGATGCTGTTCCATCGATTCGATGAAATAGTAAGTGGTTTGGGTTTGCTGTTTTTCTGTTGCCTGCTGCTTTTCAAAAGCACAAACTTGGTGACGGCCCAGAGAGAAGCCGCCTTTCATACAAATAAGCCCCTTAGCCCACCAAGGCTCTCTGTCCTCATGCCAAAGTGGCATGATTCTTCCTGTCGTTGTTTACAACACTCCCCTCTTCCTTCGTTGGTTACCTCTCCTCCATCTACCTCCCACCTCCTGTTGTACTCTCCATACAGCTTCGTCGTATCTTCCACACCTAGATGTTACTTTGCATATGCTGCCGTGCACATGGTTCTGCTTTTTGTACAATGTACAGTCTGCAGTTTTTGTTTATTATTTCTTAACAGTATGTGCAGAGCTGAACTGTGTGATGAGATGTTGCAGATGAGCTCTCTTGGCTGGAGGATCCGGGAGAGGCAGCCTGTCAAAGAACCGAAGCCACGATGTATAATGCTGTAATGATTTAGGACTCGGAATGAGAAACAAACTAACCTCAGCGTTCTCTGTAAAACAACATGTTACAAATGTGAGATCATGCTTAATATTTGAGACTTTTTTCATTTATGAAAAAACGTTCCACTACTTTTTATAAAAAGATAATCCTCCCGGTACTGTTAAATCGTATTGTTTCAATGCTTCAGCTAAACTGTCATTCAGGAAGTCTCCTGTGCTGTGAAACAAACGCCGGGCTAAACAAGCCTTCCTGCCAGGGAGCCTGCAAGCCTGAAAGAAATGCAAAGGTGCTCAAGGAGTTAATCTGCAAATGTAAAGTGTAATCGAAAAGGGTTGCTTGGGAGCCGGTACTGGATTTAATTGATCTAATCACTTGAAGCTTTGTGGTGACACTGCTGCATTCATTGTGAGTGGTAGTGCAAAGAGTTAACAACCCGGCTGTGAAGTGTGTGCTTTTAATAATTGTATTTATATAGCGCTTACTACCCCTGAAGCATTGCAAAGGACAGTTAAGTAAAAAAAACATGCATTATGTACAGTCTGTGTACTACTAAAATATATATTTTGAAAGCAGCATTTTACCTTACACCTTAATGGGCATTTTGTAGCAGTCGATCCTACACTATGTGTAATGCATGTTCAGAGTGCTTTGTCACATGTTGTGATCTTGTAGTCCTAAAAATACACAAGCCACTATTCTCCACTTCACCAAGATGTAATTCTGTAATTCGTTGACTCAGTGGGGACCGGCCCTGGCTGTGTATGTCGACACCTCTCCCCCCTGACCCCACCCGGGCCAGGCCCTTGAAGCGCCCCCACCGGACCAGATCCTCTCAGCCCCCCCCCACCCCCGTCAGCCCAGCGCCTCGAAGCCCCGGCGCAGACATGGACGCCGAAACCCAGGACCTCTGGGGCCGGATCTCCCGGCGGCTGGGCTGGGACCAGAGCACCGACCTGAGTAGCGAGGAGGCCAGGTTGAAGGAGAGCATTAAGAAAAATAAGAAGCCTTTGTTCAGCCGCTCCCAGCATGTCCTGAGCCTTGACCTGGAGGATGCGGAGAGTCCAGTCTTTGTGTCCTGCTCCCATCGGCTGAACCTGTCCGACTCAGACAGTGACGTCTCATTAAAAGAGAACAAATGCAGTCCCACCAAGCAGAGGCAGAAAGGCCTGACTGGATCCACAAGTGTCCCATCGCAGCTCGGGAGGCTGGGCTGGCCCAAGGAAAGCCTGAAGACAAGCGACACAGGGCGTGGAGAGAATGATGGAAGGCGAAGGGGGAACAGCAAAAATGGCTCTGAGAAGCATGAGAGGGCTCCTGTTGTCATCTCAGATTCAAGTGACGATGAGTTTGAAATGTTTTTGACGCAGTTGAAGATCCCAAAGTCCAGCTGTCCAGAGCTGAAGCATTTGATGGATGAGAGGCCACCGCGAGCTCGGGGGAAACGCCGTAAATCGGGCCAGCGATCCGGAGCTGCCTCTGAACCCCTACCCCCTACTGGGATAAACCCGATCAGCCTGAGGATTAAATAAAAATGAACTTTGCCTGACCACAAGATGGCCGCCACGGATGTATGACGTTACATCGCAAACTTTTACAACGCACACCGTTACAACGCAATTTTTACAACGCAGATACATTTACAACGAATGCTTTTACAACGCATGACATTACATAGCAGATGTTATTACAACGCATGCCATTACAACGTAAGTATAGGTAAGTATATTATTTAAAAAAAAATGTAATTTATTAAAATTTAATTAATTTAATAAATTAAATTAGTTTTTAATAATTAATTTGTAAATATATATACTTTAAAAAATAGTTTATTTTAAAAAGAACAATTATTATTAAAGAACTAATATTAAAAAATAATAAAATTATTAAAATTAATTATTTAAATTATTTAAAATTATTTATTTAAAAACTGAACCCTAAAAATACCTGTTACCCTGAACCCTTAAAATACCCATGTACCCCATAACCCATATCTAGCCCTGTAACCTAAAAATACCCATGTACCCTAAAACCCAAACCTTGCCCTGAAACCTAAAAATACCCCTGTACCCCAAAACCCACACCTAGCCCTGAAACCTAAAAATACCCCTGTACCCCAAAACCCAAACCTAGCCCTGAAACCTAAAAATACCCCTGTACCCCAAAACCCAAACCTAGCCCTGAAACCTAAAAATACCCCTGTACCCCAAAACCCAAACCTAGCCCTGAAACCTAAAAATACCCCTGTACCCCCAAACCTAACCCTGAAACCTAAAAATACCCCTGTACCCCAAAACTCATACCTAGCCCTGAAACCTAAAAATACCCCTGTACCCCAAAAACCCAAACCTAGCCCTGAAACCTAAAAATACCCATGTACTCCATAACCCAAACCTAAAAATACCCCTGTACCCCATAACCCAAAACTAAATATATACTATTACTTGGGTGTCAGCGTCCCTAAACTGCAGGTTAGTGGAGTGCCAAACAGGTTGCCCTGACATTCAAAACATCATCCTAAAAGACTCTCGGAACCGAGCAGTGCTGAATATTTTTAATATTTATGCACGTAGTACCAAAGGGGGTAATCATTCACCAACTATCAAAATACTGGAGGGTCTCCTAAAAGCAACTCCCTATAAATCTTGCACTATGGTTGCAGGCGACATTAATTGTACGTACGAGCCGTTGGGCTCAGATGTCTCCTTGCACCAGGAAGAGCTTGATAGTGCTAGGGGGATTCCAGGCCTAGAGATACAACCAATTAGAAGGTGGTCACAGGTGGCCCTCCAAGTTTACTCACTTTCTATTGAATTTGAGCTACGGGCGGTGAACGGTAGGACTAAATCAGACAAGGAGGGGGCTCACACATATAATAGACCAAACCACACATCGCGTATTGACTATATCATGCTCGATGTGGGATTATGGAAAGAGCTAAAAGATATGGTCGTGGTTCCAACCATAGAGAGTGACCATAATCTACTCTCTCTTACATTGGGATGTTGGTGGACACCAGGAAGGGAGGGTACCCCCACCCCTCGTTTGGTGGGACTGGGCGAATCGCAAGTTGCCCCCTGTGGGAGGCGACTAAAGTGGGAAAAACTCTCACTCTCTAAGAAGAGTGTTGAACAGGTTATGCTTGTCCTATCTAAAGCCCAACAAATGTTAGATGCAACGCTGGGTGGAGTGGGTGCAGCCTGTGGGGAGTTTCGAATTTTGACAGAGACTCTAACAAGTTTATTTACTGTCCCATCAACTGGTGGGGAGGGAAAACCTAAGCAAACCCATGTAAAGGGATGGTATACCCACACATGCAGAGTGTTAAAAACAAGGCTGGTAGAAGCGGTAAAATCTAATTGCCCATCCAGAGTGAAAGAGGCAAGGAGATTGTACTCTAGGTCAATCTCCGTTGCAAAGAGGGAATGGGAGGAATCATTTTGGGAGGACCTGCTAGAAACAAAGACCCAAGAGGGTTCTGGCTACTCGTGGGGAAGCGTAGCAAGCCCGATGACTCCCTAAGGACTTGTAATATTCCCTCCCAGAGTTGGGCCAATCATTTTGGGGCACTTTATGCACTAGGAGAAAGGGTTTCATTTGAAACTGTTCCCCTATCACCCTCCCTGGAGTTAGCTAGTTTAGATCTGTTTACCCCTCAGGAGGTTGAGAATGTCATTCAGTGGGTGGCTCCCCGGAAGGCGGCAGGACCAGATGGTCTACCTGGAGACTTGCTGAAGGCTTTTCCTTCAGAGTGGGGGAAAATAATATCGGCAGTTCTTAACGATATTATGAAGGGTGGGCCGGTCCCCGATTCTTGGAAGGGGGCGGTGGTAGTCCCCATTTTCAAAAAGGGTTGCAGGAATAGTCCTGGGAACTATAGACCTATTAGTCTCCTTGACTCTTCACAGAAAGTAGCGGGAAAGGTGCTCCTGGGGCGTATTCTGCATTGGGTTAATGAAAATAGAATACTCTCAGACTACCAAGCGGGGTTTCGCACAGGAACCGGAACCGTGGAACAGGCATTTAGGTTGGCCCTTATCAACTGGAAGGTGGTGGTGCTGGGCAAGGGCAGTCTTTATTTAGCCTTTATTGACTTGAAGACTGCCTTTGACCTAGTACCACGGGGACGGTTGTGGGAGTCTCTATATAATATGGGGATACCTCCCTATATCTTATCCCTGCTTATTAAGTTGCATGAAGGCAATTTTGCCCAGGTACGGTGGGGGAGTAATGGCGAGACAACAGAAAAGATCCCAGTGTTAAGGGGAGTGAGGCAAGGGTGTGTGTTGGCCCCCACCCTGTTTTCGTTGTACGTCAATGGGGTGGTTGATTATCTCCAGAAGGAACCTGCTGACGCCCCTTGCTTGGGGGGTGTACGAGTGCCGACTCTGCTCTTTGCGGACGACACTCTATTAATTTCGAAAACCCCCCAAGGACTTCAGAAACTACTCAACCGCTTCCAGAACTTTTGTGACGCTCGAGGTCTTGTCATCAATGTAGATAAAACAAAGTTCTTAATTCTACATCCCCCGAGGAAGCTCGGAAGCCCTCCTGTTCTTAATTCCATACCTCTGGAGAGAGTTTCCCAATTCGATTATCTGGGCCTCCGATTAACAGATAGCATGAGCTGGTCCATGCATATAGAAAAAATGCTTCTAAGTCACAAGAGAGTGGGTGGTGCCTTGTTGAGAGAATTTCGGGAGTCACCCAGACACAGAATAGCGCCAGTCCTCGAAATCTATAAAGCAAAAGGTGTTTCAGCGGCCCTTTATGGGGCGGAGCTATGGGGACATGAAAACCTGGACTCCTTGGAAAAAGCTGAGAATAGGTTTCTGAAGGACCTCCTTTGTCTGCCCTCGAGTACACCAACAGTTCCCGTGCTATTAGATACGGGCTGTAAGAGCATAAAAAATCAAGCACGTCTACGCCCGCTCTTACTGTGGTCCCGGATCTGGAGGGTGGAGGAATTGAAATCCTATGCAAATGGTTTAATCGAGATTATGAATATGGCTGGCTGGGCCAAAATCAAATGGCTGAGGGACACCAAGAAACTACTGTATGACCTTAGCCTTGGTGAACATTGGAGTGCAAAAACGTCACCCCCAAAAAACGCTTTGAAGAAAATCTACTGGGACTGGGCTGCAGGTCAGCTAATTACGAACTCTTCCCACTGTTATTCCACGAGAACTTTTTTGCTCCTAAAGGACATGACAAGATACGAATCCTATTTTGACCTTATCACTCTACCAGCAGATAGGGCACTGTATTTTAAATTTAGAGTTGGTATTCTCCCAATTGGTGCATTCACATCGAAATGGAAATCTGGTACTCCTTTGTCCCCGTTTTGTGCCCATTGTCACACTAGACCAGAAACGGTGGCTCATATTTTGTTTGAGTGCCCGGACTACTTAAGACCGAGGAAATACTGGCTCAAGCCCATTTTGTCTAACATGGGAACACGTAGTCATCTGGTTGCCCTTCGTATCTTAATGTCAGATACCTCTCCTGTTATTGTTTGTGGTGTCTCTAAATTTTTAAGACAATTTTGGCTGATTCGTTCCAACAGGCTGTCAATTTCTGTTTAATTGTTTTCTTAATTAATTTATTCGGGAGTACACCCGGTTCTTAACCTTTTATGATGTATGTATTGACTAGCTGGATGTCTTGGAATATTTTTATTGTATGTAATTTGCTTTCAAGATACTCGTTTTATCGAATAAAAGCTTACAACACCCATGTACCCCAAAACCCAAACCTAGCCCTGAAACCTAAAAATACCCCTGTACCCCAAAACCCAAACCTAGCCCTGAAACCTAAAAATACCCCTGTACCCCAAAACCCAAACCTAGCCCTGAAACCTAAAAATACCCCTGTACCCCAAAACCCATACCTAGCCCTGAAACCTAAAAATACCCCTGTACCCCAAAACCCATACCTAGCCCTGAAACCTAAAAATACCCCTGTACCCCAAAACCCAAACCTAGCCCTGAAACCTAAAAATACCCCTGTACCCCAAAACCCAAACCTAGCCCTGAAACCTAAAAATACCCCTGTACCCCATTACCCAAAACTAAATATATACTATTACTTAAATTAATTTATTTAATTTACATTAAAAAAAATGATTAAAAAAAATAATATACTTACCAATACTTACGTTGTAATGGCATGCGTTGTAATAGCATCTGCTATGTAATCTCATGCGTTGTAAAGGCATGCGTTGTAATGGATCCTGCGTTGTAACGGTGTGCGTTGTAATAGTTGCGTTGTAAGGGTTGTTTCCCGGCCGCCACAGTTGACCTCATCACGATGTACTGCGAACCCTGGTCAATCATGTCCTGCCGTGATTGAGGGTCCTGCTGGCTGCTTTGTTTTCCCCTCGCTTGGGCTGCTGTCACCGGAGTAATCTCAGACTCTCCTCCGAGGCCGGGCTTGGCTCCGCCCCTCCCGCTCAGTGGTCGACCGGCCGGGCTTGGCTCCGCCGGTCGAGCTTGTAACTACACGCCCCAGGATCCTTAGGGGCGCAACGACGTGTGCAGGAACGCGCCAGGTGGCGCATAAAGATCCGACAGGCCCCTCGTCGCGCGAGACGCGCCGGGCTTAGCCCGGGCAAAGGGCGGGCCCTCTGTGGCCCTCAGAGGCCAGAGGAGGTCAGGTCGGGTCACTTCTCTTGGCTGGTCGCTTGGGACTAAAGACATGAACTAAGGTATGCCTAACTAGAGACCAACTATTTAGAGCCTACCAACGAATGTTCATGTATATTTTATTTTTTTCCCGCAGCCCCTTAGTCTTCCTTAGTCTCTGTAGATATCCATTGGTCTCACACAAGGTGTGTGCAGCTGGGTTATTAGCTCGTCGCATCATGAGCTCTAAAGGATCAGCCAAACAATCTGCCTCGCAAGGAGGGTCACTTAAGGGGACACTTGACCTTTATTTAACTAGGGTAACATCGGCTTTTGAGTCAATAGAACATAGCCTCCCTAAAGACACCATAGGTAGCAAACGATCTCCTCCAATCCTAATTGACTCGCCAAACTCTTTTATTACGGGGGAATTAAACGCTATTTGCAAAACCAGGTATATCCCCATTGAACAGGGAATTGAACAATCCAGTCTCACAACATGCCCCATGGGTATTGGAAGCCCTCAGATTAGGAATTTGCACCAACCTAATAAAAGTCCACTGGAAATCCCAGTTGTAACAACAGATAAAATTACCACTCGGGGGTTAGTACATCCTTATGTTCCCACCCAGAGCATAAACCGTAAAGGTATGAAATATAAGGGGAAACCATCGAAATACCGAGAAACAACCTTAAACCCCTCTTTGGTTACCACCGCCACCACCCCCGAGACACCTAAAGTGGGTCAAATACTGGAAACCCCTATATCCCTTTTACCATCTATTTTGTTCGCCCACTTTGAAGATTTGGTAAAAATCCTATTATCCCCGCTTATCGAAAGGTTAGAGAGAATTGGGGAAAAGCTCTCAACAATAGACAACAATACCAAGCCAACTAAGTCAAACAAGCAATCTCAGAGAATTGCTGCCTCAAAAATCTCTGACACGACTGCACACAGCATAACTGCCCAGAATAACCCTTTTGATCCTGTACTATCAGTTATTAAAAATAAGGAGGTAGCCAATGAACTGACAATGGCACATAGTTCTGTTCCCAGAGCTGGGCGGTCGAAAGTAGGTAAATGTTCTGTTGGGCTTGCCGGGAGTAATAGATCCATAAATTTACCACCAGAGGCAGCACCCTACGTATCTGTCCTCTCGGGAGTGCCCGTGCTCGCCACCGGGAAGATTGAAGGTCACCAGGATCTCAAAAACAAAGTCCAGTTTTGGCTGACAAAAAATAGACCACTTCCATCCAACATCAACGGGGCAATCCTAAATGTCAGAAGGGTGGGGTGGATAGGCTCCCGTCCTAAGAACATAGCGGGAGACCTGGTCATTGTCAACTTCCGGGACAACCGGGTTGTCCCTTATCTGCAAAGCTGGGAGCCACAAATAGGAGACGGGCCTATATCAACACTTGAACTGTGCGATTTCTACCCAAGAACTGCATACTCGCCAAGCACAAGGTGGAGCGTAGAGGGATACCACCGGGAGGGTAGGAGGGGTCTTGAACCAACTAGATATCAGCAGTTACCCCCCTATAACTACTAGAACCTACCCCTTGGCCCAGATATGTTACTCTGATAGAACTAGGGTATACTCCTATCAACTTTGTATTGTTTGATTGTAAGGAAATCTGATGTATTTTTATCTAAAATGTTATTGTTATTTTAATGTAAATGATTTTTGTATTTTGTATGCTTTTATGGTTAATAATCTTAACCGAATAAAGTAGTTACTGAAGTGAACAATCATAAAACTGGTCATCGATCTGAACTGGATCTTAGCCGTCATCCAACCTGGATCCTGCACTCCATTCAGGACATTTACCCGGAGAACTATCACCTACCTAGACGGACTTCGGGCAAACGCTCCCGCGTCTCTCCTGACCTTATCTTCCCCCTCTCTCTTCCCCCTACCCTCTCCTCTCCGCTCCTACTCTTTCCAGCTTCTGTCCTCAGCCATCACTTGCCACTGCCCCTTGTCCCCACCCTGTTTCTGAGTGAACCTCTTCCCTCGACACTTGAGACAGAACTATTTTGTCTGACGCCCGATGGAGCTACCTGGTTTAGCTATAGGGGAGATGGGCCGTGGATTCCCTCCTTGGTCGTCACCTACCCAGTCGGTCATTAGACAGACTTCTTTTCGTCTCTCCTTATTGTCTCCTCCCTTATCACTCTCTCACCTCCCCTACCCCCCACTACTTTTCTCTCTCCGCTCCCATTGTATTGCTGATTGTTTGATTTATTGTGTAATTTGTTGATCTTTTTCTGTTATATTGTTGAACCACATTGTTCCACTTCCTTTCATCTCTCCAGTCCTCTCCTCCCGCATCCTCCCTCTATTTTATGTCTCTCCTTCTCTCCCCTCTCAATGTATTGAGACTGAACTATTTTGTCTGGCGCCCGATGGAGCTACCTGGTTTAGCTATAGAGGAGATGGGCCGTGGATTCCCTCCTTGGTCGTCACCTACCCAGTCGGTCAGTAGACTGGCTTTTTTTTTTTCTGGCTCTCCTTATTTTCTCTTCCATTATCCTCCCTTTCTCACCTCCCATGCCCCCTCCACTACTTCTCTCTGTCCTTCTCTCCCATCCTAATTGTATTGCTTCTTTTTTGATGTACTGTGTAATTTGTTGAATTTGTTCTGTTACATTTTTGATTCTCATGTAAAGCGCTCTGATACCTTCGGGTCTAGCCAGCGCTATATACAACTCTTTAAATAAATAAACATACAGCCGTCTAAGGGGCATAAACTAATAGAAGTTTTATAATGTCCTATAGTGCATTTCCCACAGTAAAAACTTTTAAAATGTATTTTTCATTTAAGCTGTGCATTATTTTACATGTAGCTACCTGATGGTGAAACACCACCAAAAGACTTATAGGATATGTTGCTTTTTTAGCCACAAATTTCACCCTACCTCCACACTCACTGACCCCGCCCCTACACTCACTGATCCCTCTCCCATTGCTTGCAGCATCACAGTTCCCATACGTTTCATAATGCACTTCAACTGCTGTTTAAGAGTTGGCATTCTGAGTCTAGTAACTGGTCACATAGCCAGAAGTATGGTGTTCCTAAAATGATAGCTACTGAGAGCAGCTTCCATGGCCAAGTTTATACTGTCTTTACATTTTTCTTCTTGGGGTGTTTTACTGCTAGATTTTCAATGTAGTTTTATTTTCCTCTCAATAGTTCATTATTCATTTTGTTACCACGTTTCCTTCTTTTATCACAACAACCATTCTATATGTCCAGTAGTTCACTATGGCATATCATTTTCCAATGATTTTCACCACAGCACTTTACGTCTGTAGTGTAACCCTTTAACCTTGTTTTGTCTTACAATGTGAATTTCGATCTAAAAATAAACTACAAAAGAGGGATAATTATTTTGCACGTAAATACTGCTTCATTTGTCAACAGCTCTCCAATGGTTAGTAACAGACCTGGGAGCAGTTTAGGAAAACCCAAACTATGTTGTGTATGCTCAAAATATAATAAACACCGTCGACAGTGTAAAATAAAAACATAAAACACAATTCAGTGCAATGTACGCGTTATCGACTTTAGATCTTATTCCTATCCAGAATTAATGTAAAACAGAAAGGAAGTGTGCACCTGCTAGTTATGTGACTTGGCTGTATTGTTTTGTGGACTTGCTCCTAATTATAGCGCCATACAAAAACTCATTAACATTAACAAGGCCTATAGCTCTTGGATTGCGGAGACCTACTGGCTTTGCCGTTGCTGGTTCTAGTTATTCTCCAGAAAGATAAGCTTTTTCTAGTTTTGCAGGTGCGGAGCATTTTTACCCAAAAAGTATCCATGTGATCTTTTTTCGTGTGCTATACTGCCCTTTTATATTCTGAAGAGATGAGATGTTTGTCCAGGCTGGGGTCTGTCCCGTGAAAGTCATCCATTTATTATGAGCAGGCCTGATGCTGTCAATAGGAACACAAGGCGAATACCTTGGGAGATGGCAAATGGAGATGGAATATTTAACACTTCATTTTGAGCTATTAAGTTTTCATTTGTCCAGTAGAGATGAAAAAAGGTCAAGTTAAAATCCCCAGTAATTATCATGCAATATGTTTTGTGGCCATTCATCGTGCTATTGGGGAGTTTCCAGTTTCGTTATGACTGCCAATTTTTCCCCGAATACGGGATTGATGTAAAAATCAAATAAGACAAGCATTTGCAATGCAATAGGTCTCGCATTTGCGAGAGTTTGAGCTATTTTTATTGTAAATGATATTGCCTTTTATTTTGGTTTTTGAAACATAAATAAAAGCCATTGTCATTTACAATGCCAATAGGTCAAACTAGCATAAATGCGAGACCTATTGCATTGCAAATGCTTGTTTTAAAGTGCAATAGATCCCGCACATGCCCCTAAGGCATATGTGTGCTCTACATGTGCTCTACATGTGCACCACTAGTTTTGGGGTTGTTAGAACTGGGGATCTCTAGTTGGCAGAGGTAGGTACCACTGTCCAAATAGGGACCCTTGCTTCTAGTCAGGGTAAGGAGGAAACCCTCTGAGATAACCCCTGCTCACCCTCTAGGTAGCTTGGCACGAGCAGTCTAGGCTAACCAGAGGCAATGTGTAAAGTATTTGAACCAACACTCACAGTAACACAGTGAAAACACCACAAACTGACTCCACAACTGTTTAGAAAAATAAAGGTATTTTAATCTAAACTACACATGACCAAAACGACAAAAATCCAACATACACAGTTCAAGAATATGGTTTCAAAAGAGTTCTTAAGGTTTGCGATAAAGTAATCCACAGATGCGTGAAAAGTTCACAGTTGCGTCACGTTTACTCACAGTACCTTTTAGTAGGGACAAAGTTCCAAAAGCAGAAGCTGGTGCAGTGGAAAACAAGCGATGCGTTGCTCCTGAGACCCTGGGGAGGTGATGAGACAGCCCCGCTGCAGGAGCGGGCGTGTTGCGACGAATCCGGTCTGTATGGGGAGGAAGGCCACTTGTATGGATTCCGGTGCATAGGTTCCGTAGGAAGTTTGTTCTCGCAAAGGCATGATGCGACGATCTTTGGAGTTGCGACGATCTCCGGGGCGACGATGCGCGGACCAGCGGTGATCTCTCTCGCAGCTCCTCGATGCGATGGCTTCTGCGACAACACTCGCAGCAACGTGATGCGGTCCGCAAGCAAGCGGTGCGGCGATCTCACCCAGCGACGACAGGCTCTGCGATGACACTCGCAGCGATGTTAGACTTTCCCGCACCGGTCTGGTGCGTGCCGCAAACGAAGGATGCGACGGCTCTGGCAGCGGCAACAGGTGCTGCGACGATCTCGGCCTTCGTAGCGGCAGGAATTTCCTCGCACTGTCGGGGATGCGCTCCGCAGCGAGCGATGCGATAACTTTTCAATTGCAAAAGTCTTTCAAGCTTAGTTTCAAGCTTCCCAGCACAGGTACAACTTCCAGAGGCCCCACAACTGGATCAAGCACTCTAGGAAGGACAGAACTCTCTCAGCGGAGTTCAGGGAAGTTGGGGGTGAAGTCCTTTTGTTCCTGGGACTTCAGAACAGGGAGCCAGCTCTTCTCAGGCCCTTGGAGATTCCTTCAAGACAGGGGACACAGCACAACAGCAAAGTCCTTCCCCTCTCCTTGGCAGCAAAGCAACAGGTCAGTCCAGCAGAGCAACAGCAGGACAGTATTCCTTCTTCAGTTTCAGCTTTCTCCTTGGCAGAGGTTCCTTCTTGATTCCAGGATGATCTAATTTTCTGTTGTCAGGGGTCCTGTATTTATACCCCTAAACGTCTTTGTTCTCTTTGTGCAAGTGGGCCCTGAGCCCGGTCTGAACCAGTTCTGGGTGTTGCTTGAGCACTTTGTTTACCTGGCTTCTCCTTTCCTTTCAGAGTGAGGGCAGGGTCATCAGCCGCCCCGGAAGGAGGTGGAGCCAGCATTTTGGAAGGCAGGTACAGCCCTATTTAGGCCCAGGTGCTATCTCCTCCCACCACTCAAGTTGCAAATGCAGTCATTCAGCCTAGGGCTGACTCAGCCAGCCTCCTGGGGAATCCCCAGTCCCTGTCACTCTCAAACCAGACAGTCAATACACAAACAGGCCAAGGCACACGGAAGGGTCAGACAAGAGAACAGCAACT
Source organism: Lissotriton helveticus (assembly GCF_964261635.1). Taxonomy (NCBI): domain Eukaryota; kingdom Metazoa; phylum Chordata; class Amphibia; order Caudata; family Salamandridae; genus Lissotriton; species Lissotriton helveticus. Next base: position 1,150,627,520 of record NC_136067.1, on the reverse strand, counting down.
TTCTAAAAGTGCTGTTCTCAAACACAGGATTTAAAAACAACCTTTCCTAAAAGATGTGTTATTAAATTCGGAGTTCAGGGATACTAGATACTTATGTCCTATCTTGTTCCTATGGGAAGAAATGCTGGAAGCCACTGTAGCCAGCATTCCCCATGTTAATCTATGGAGCAAGATAGCCTTACAATAGTGAAAAACGAAAATGGCTGCCATTCACTATCAGAGCATGTCACCTGCACTAGTACATGCTCTACCTTTTACATACACTGCACCCTGCCCAGGGGGGGGTACCTTGGGCCTTCCATAGGGGTGACTAATGGGCATGAAAAGGGAAGGGTTAGGCCTGGTCAGTGGGGACACTGACCAGGAGGACATGGCAGTTTCTAAACTACACACAGGCACTGCAGTGGCAGGCCGGAGGCACCATTTTAGAGCTACTCCTGTGGGTGGCACAATCAGTGCAGCAGGCCCACTAGTAGCATTTGTCATCACCAGCCCTGGCACACCCAGTGCACTTTACTAGGGACTTCATGGTGATACAAATATGCCAAACATGTATATCCAATCAGAATAACAATTTACATAGGGAGCACTTACACTCTGGCACTGATCAGCAGGGGAAGAGTGTCCAAAGCATCTAAACCAGCAAAAACGAAATCCAGCACAGCATCAAAAATACAGGAGGTAGAGCAAAAAGATAGGGGGGAAACCACGCCAAAGATGCCAGGTCTAACAGGGGTGCATTACGGGGGGCCTTATGCACATAGCCATCCTTGGTTTAGCATTTCCTAAATAGCGATTTCATAATTGGAAATCGCTATTTAGGAAATGCAAGACCAGCCCATTGGTACAAATGGCATGGGATTTCCCAATTGGGATATCCTAATAGCAATTCCTCCTCTGTCGTATGGCATTTCCTAAATCGTGATTCCAATGAAGTGGCTATTTAGGAAATGCAAAAAAAATTTAAAATATGGTGTATTGCATAAAATGTCAATGCAAAATGTACTGGGCACAACAAACAACTCATGAAGTGAGGAGAAGATTTCCCCAACTGAAAAGATTCTGCCAAAAGGCACAAATATAGCAGGCAAACATGATCCTAACAGTGAAAGGTCTCTGAACTACAATGAAAACCAGTAACTTTACACATTAGACTCAGTATTTTACTCTATTGTATTGTAGCATTTATATAACATTGTGGGCAGCTAAAACAGATTGTCAGATGGGGAACTTGCAACACTTGTGGGGATTACATGGTTGGCAGGGTATTGTATTTGTTGCGATCCATTGTGGGAAGCCATTTAGAGTGTGTAAGTGACCAGAGAGGTGCTCTTATCTTGTCTTGAGCACAGTGCCTAGTAGGTGATGGAGAAGGTGCGAGAAATAGGGGCAGAAGCTATTATTGTTATGCATGTCCAATGTTATGTTTCATGACTTCTATTAAACTATCAGTTTATAGCTTATGCTTACATGATTTGCACATTTTTTGCAGCCAAATTACAAATAGTGGTATCACCACCTGCAGGTAGCACTGATCCAGGTTCCTTACCATATTCTGCTGTGCATTAACATTCGGGTGAGTGCCTGCCCTGTAACTGACTGATGTGCAATGTATGTGTCTGGATAGTGTTGGGCAGGGGATGTGTGTGTGTTTCATGTGCTAGGTGTGTCTAATTTCCAGCACTTCTCCCTTTAAGGCCATACATGTTGTACTTTGTCATTAACCTCCTAATATTGTGTCCACTTCAATACAAATAAATGTGGAACATCAATTCTCCCGATTTATTTGTCAAAATATTCAACTTCCATGCTTCCAAATGTTGGCAAGTATACTTTACCTATTCTGTGTGTAAAGGGGAGTGTTTACTCCAGAAGTATATGTGCTGTCTGTTTTGAGAGCTCTGCAAAAGCTTGCACCACTAACATGTCTGATATGCTACTTATTCTGTGTGTAAATGAAGCGGGCACCCATATAGCACATGTGTTCTATGCCTTCTTGAAGCTCGATAAACCTTTCCACTAAAAACAAGCACTCTGACACCTTCGGGTAAAGTCAACGCTGTATAAAAACGCATTAAATAAATTAAAAAAAAAGAGAGCAGCCACCGCAGCGAGCATGGAAGACCACTATTGACAACAAGCTGAGGCAGGGAGATAAGCGAAACAGAAAGCAGCTTAGTATCCGGGCTGTGAGGAGACCTGGGAGGGCGGGGGCTGCCCCCGCATGCGCGCCATTTCTAACTTTCGTTATGAAGAGGGAGCCCCGGAGCCAAAGCGAAGTGCGGGAGCTGAAGTCCCGGGTCCCAGGAGGCGGCCCGGGTGAAGACCAGCGGATAGCACTGCGGGGCTCCCATGCCTAAGGGGAGAGCCCCGCATCGTGCTGGCAGAGGAGCTGGAGTGCTCTGGAAAAGTGCCGCAGCCAGCTGCTGAGCAGGGTACACAGTCAAAATATCGAGTTGTAAATATCGACCTACCAAAATATCGTGTTTGAAATTTCGAAGGTCATTACTATCGATGTCAAGAATATCGTTGGACAGAATATCGATCCTAAGGTAAGTAATATCGAATTTATTTATATCGATGTAAGTAATATCGAAGTTAGTAATATCGATAGCATATATATCGATGTAACTAATTTCGATGTCACTAATATCGATGTAACTAATTTCGATGTCACTAATATCGATATTAGTATTATTTTTATGTTTTTTATTATGTATGTGTTATATGTATTTGTTAAGTATTTAAATTAATTTATATTATATGTGTATTTTTTTTATATATTATTAAATTCATTTTTAAGTAAATTATATGTTTTAGTACCGGAGCGGGTTGTGGGTTTATAGGGGAATAGGGTGGGAAGTAATTTATTTGTAAATAATTAATGATATTTTTATGTGTAATTAATTTTTATTTTAATTATTAATTGGCAATTAATTATTTTAATTGATAGATTAATTATTTAATTGGTATTTAATGTGAATTTTTATTAAATGTTATGTTTTAGTACCGGAGCGGGTTGTGGGTTTATAGGGGAATAGGGTGGGAATTAATTTAATTGTAAATAATTAATGATTTATTTATGTGTAAATAATTTTTTATTTAATTATTAATTGGCAATAATTATATTAATTGATAAATTAATTATATAATTGGTAATTGTTAATTTTTATTAAATGTAATTTTTTAGTATCAGAGCGGGTTGTGGGTTTATAGGGGAATAGGGTGGGAAGTGATTTTATTGTAATTAATTAATTAATTTGATGTAAAAATAAATTAGTAATTATTCATTAATTGGCAATTAATTATTGTAATTGATAAAATAATTTATTAATTGGTAATTGGGGCTGCAGCAGTAGCGCAATCACGCCATTGGGCAGCCGTGAGGGAAACGGCGGTGCAGTTTGTTTGTCCTGACCAAGGGAAGCGCCGGGAGGCTTCTCACTACCATCCTAGCCGTGAGGGAAACGGCGGTGCAGCTTGCTTGTTTCTTCTGGGCGTAGGAAAGCGCTGGGAGACTTCCACGCCACCGGGCAGCCGTGAGGGCAACGGCACTACATCACCCAGAAGCCTCAGGGGTGGCGGCGCACCGTGACGGGTGCAGAGCGCCAGGAGGCAGTATTTAGCACCCCGCGCCCTCTCGCACCGCGAGTCGCACCGGCGGGAGCGCCTGGGCAAACGGTGGGCCCTCTGTGGCCCTCAGAGGCCTGGTGAGACTGGACTGGGCCAGGAACTTTATACTGCCTCTTCTGGACCTCTAACGTGCTATGAGCAATTAAGACATTTTACTCATTATTGTTATGTTATTTTCGTTTGCTTTTTTGTGAGTGTTTAGACTTAAGGGTACTTGTGTGGAAGTTTAACATCATCACTGCTCATAATGTCTAAATCCAAAACTGACAAAGTGATGGTGGGCCCTGCTACTCTAGACAATTTCCTGGTTAGGAAAGTAAATCAGATTAATATTGATAGACGTGTATCTCTGGGGAAAGGCACTGTGATAGGGGAAACACTATCTGAAAATTCCCCTATTAGTCTAACCCAAGACTGTGAAATTAACACGAGTGATGTCATCTCTACTGACCCTCCAGCGCCCATTTTAGTGAATGTGGAGGTTCATCCTGACTCACGGGCGCTGTCAAGTTCAGATATTGGTGTGCTGAATGAGACCCAACCTGAAACCAGGCCTCTGAGAACTTGTAGAACACTGTCTCAAAGGGAGAATGGGAAACATAACAATTCTAAGTCTAAAAAAAAGGATGGTAAGGCAATTATCAGTCCTGCTATAACAACCCCTTTTGTATTCACGGGCACTAATGGTAATGGTGTAAATTTAAATCCTGATTTGCTTGCTTCACTTATAAAAAACTTAGAAGTTTCTTTAACAGCAAAAATGGAGGAGCTTATTAAACCATTAACCAACAAGATAGATAACCTAGTCAAGGAAGTGACAAGGCTGGGTGGTCTGTTATCGTCACATAAGATTGTAACATCTAGTGGAAATGTACACTCTGGGGGGAAAGGGAGAGAAATTGCTGAAGTTAATGATACACGAAATAAGGGGAGGGGGAATATTGTTGTTGCAGTGGCCTCAGGGTCTGAAACATCTATTCGACCGGATATCCCTGTGGCAACTGCCTCGCAGCAACAACCATCTACAAACCCCCAAAGCAGTAGAGCTCCCAGACCCCCGAGGTACAACCGCTATCTTAATTTACCACCTGACTGTGCTCCGTTTGTGGCAGTACTGACTAATGTGCCCCCCTGTGGCACCCATCCCGCATCTCCTTTTGATGAATCTCAAACCTCTTTGAAAAATAAGACGGTGTCATGGCTCAACAAAAACTGTGGTTTTCCCATCTCATATTCTGACCAGATAATGACAGTAAGGCGTGTAAACTGGGTGGGGCCGTCTAAAAAGACTGGGTCTGGGGATTGTATAGTTGTAAATTTCAAACACCCCCAGCATGTGGCGACTGTTCTTTTGAGAGCTTCTGCACTGGTATATGATATGAACAGTATCTGTGTACGCCCCCTGGGTTACTTTTATGCGCATTTGTGCAAACCTATACCACAACAGAGTTTAACCAGGCGGGGGCTTGAACCTTATACTCCTGTGCAAGAGACTGAATTCCTTTATAACATCACTAATCCCTGTGGGTCAGGTGGACCCATTGGAACTTATAACAGGAGCCCCAGTGCTGGACACTATCAATATGGGTCGAACTTAAACACACAGAACAGGTATGAAGTGTTATCCGGTCTTGAGCTGTGTGATTGACGGGGGGGACCTGCGGCTCAGGATACTAGGGCTACAGGTGAATCTATAAACTCAGATAACCCGGTGGGCAAAATGCCAGGATGTCTTGCTGTCTCTTGAAATATTGCTGGTCTTGCGGCCAAAATGTCTGATGCAAATTGGGTGATTTACATTAAGTAATTTTCGATTATCTGTTTACAAGAGACCTGGGAACTGGGCTGTAACCTCTTCTTAGAAGGATATAAGGCCTTCTTTGTGCCAGCCTTGCCATCATTGCGGGGTAGGCCCAAGGGGGGTCTTGTAATTTTTGTTTCCATACTAATACCCTGTGAAGTACGAAGAATTGAAGCACAACATACAGGTGTAATGGGCTTAACTCTAACTGGAGGTAATGTCCTTGTGGGCCTGGTGAATTTTTACAATGCTGCTTATGATAGTGTAGGCAGGAATCACATTCATATCCTAAATTCTTTTGTCTCTAATTTTATGAAAAATGTGGGCCATAACCTCATGATTATGGGGGACTTTAATCTGCATCCTTGTATAGACCCATTGCACAAGTGCGTACCAGAAATGACTTGTGAACGTGCGGACTGTGTCCATATGGAGCACACTAAGGAGGGGGAAATGTGCAACGACCTACTGAATGACTATGACCTCTCTCTGGCTATGTCATTAAAGGACCCGCTATATTGCTTTGATACCCCTACCTTTAAAGGGCATGGAAGGGGTACCTTTATAGACCATATACTTGTCTCGCGGACGATGCAAACTTTTTTAGATTCTTTTTGCATTGTTCCTAGCGAATTCAGCGACCATAACCCTCTAACAATCTGTTTAAAATGTCCCTGGGTAATAAGATCATCAATCAAGGTAGATTGGGCACAACAGATGGGAGGAGGCGGTTAAAATGGTCTATGGTCTCTGCGGATATCCTCTATAAGAACATCTCTGAAGGGTGTGCAGAGGATATTAAAGTCTGTACCAATGGGGGGGGTGAACCTAGGCTGGTTCTAGAGGCTTATCAAAATATTTCGGAGAAGATGTCAGCGTTTCTATCGGTCCCTAATAAAACTCAGGTTAATATAGGCCCGAGATGGTTTAGCCACGACTGCACTTTAGCTGCTCACAAACTGAGGCTTGCACTGTCAGCCTCCCCGAGGAATCGGGAGGTCGTAAAACTCTGTAGAAAGGAATATAAGGCTATTACTGTTGCCCGTAAGGAACTTCTGAGGAAAGAGGCCTGGGAGGAACTGCTTGATCCCTCTACCCTGAATAGCAGCACCAAATTCTGGGCCCTGGTTAAAAAACCTTTTTTGACCGAGGACCCTGGAGATGGACTTGTCTGTTGCATAACCAAAGAGGAATGGGAAAGTCATTTTAAAAGTCTGTACTATTCTGAAAATTCTGGAACCTTGGCTGCTGCCCCCTATGATAGGGACAGCACCATTATTTTTGACAAAAGTGAGGTCTTGGCTGCCATAATGGGTCTCACTGCAAATAAAGCGCCAGGTCCTGACGGAATATCACCGGATCTTTACAAATCTGATCCAGTTTTCTGGGCTCCCATTCTGGTTGCTGTATTTAATGCTGCGGCCATAGTGGGTTGTCCGGGAACGTGGGGACTGTCAACTATAGTTCCTGTCTTCAAGAAGGGAGATAGGGGTAGTGCTCTTTGTTACCGACCAATATCCCTAATTGATTCAATGGTTAAGATTATGGGGAGAGTTATGCTTCAACGCCTAACAAGCTGGTCGAATGAAAATAACACCATGTCGATTTCTCAATATGGCTTTTGTGAAGGGCGCTCTACCATAACTCAGTGTCTCAACCTGTTTCTTATTCTGAATAAATATACTGTTGTACAGAAAGGAGTAATTCACCTTGCCTTCATGGATCTGTCCTCAGCCTTCGACTGTGTTAATAGAGGGAGGCTGTGGCAGACCATGAAGGATAAAGGTATTGATAGGGGGATTGTGGAGTTCCTAGCGGATCTGCATAATGACACAAGAGCCAACGTGAGGTTCTCATCGACTGGGGAAACCACAGGAAGTTTTAGCATTAATAAAGGAGTACGTCAGGGGTGTATCCTGGCCCCTTTTCTTTTTAATTTTTATATAAATGATTTAGAGGCTGAACTACAAGAGGTAAAATCAGATTGTCCTAGAGCTGGTGCGAGGGGTATGCCTTTACTTTTATATGCCGACGATGCGGTTTTAATTTCACGAACAGAATTAGGTCTCCAGGCACTTTTGAATGCTTTTAATAATTTTATGTCTGACAGGGACCTTATGGTCAACAATTCTAAATCTTACATAATGCATGTGGCCGTCAACCTAAAAAGAAGTTCAATTTTAGGTTTAAAGTATTTTATTAGAGTTTCTGCAACAAGAAAAACAATAATACATACAAAGGAATACAGACATCATGAAAGTATACAGCAAAGACTCTCCCCAAGAACCCCATCAGTATCCGGAGAGGACTAGCCAGGCGAGTGTAGAGCCCCAATAAGAGCGTGAGCGCCATGATGCACTTGTTCCAAAACCAGAACACCCCCCCCAACTCCCACCCCTCCCCATCCCAACTCCCCCCCACCCCCCCGTGCCTGAGCGAATGTCCAGCAACACCCTCACTTCCAGAAAGGAACCCCGCGCCCTCCCCTCCTCTCCCCCCCACCCATTAGGAAATCGGGGTGGTCAGCCGCAGCAGTCGGAGATACCGTGGACAGGTGATCTCTTTGAATTCTGATTGCAATAGGACACCAAAAGGCTGCCACAGGTCATCAAATCTGTCTACCTCCCCCGCCACCGTGAGGGACATCTTCTCCATCCCTAGAACATGCCACAACCTGTGTAACCAGCCCGTGGTTGTGGGAAGCGTGGTGGTACGCCAATATATAAGGATGTTCTGGATCGCCGACCCCAGAGCGATCGCTATCTGTCTGCCCCTCCTAGAGCGCAGTGGGTACATCAGGCCATTGGGTAACCCTAGCAAAACATAGGCAGGAAGGCGCGGCAATTCTATGTCAAAGCACTGATCTATATCATCCAGGACCTCCCTCCAATACGGACCCAGCAACGGACAATCCCATAAAATGTGCGAGAGTGTTCCCGTCTGCCCACATTCGCGCCAGCAGGTGTCCTGTATGTGATGGTTCATGTCGTGCAGCCTCTGAGGCGTATAGTACCAGTACGTAGATATCTTCGTAAAAGTCTCCGTGAGCCCAGTGTGGTAGGCCGAGTGCCGAGCTCGATACGAAATGTCGTCCCATTCCTTGTGACTCAGCGTCCTGCCCAGCTCCCGCTCCCAGCGCGCCCTCCCGGGGCTATAAAAGTGATGGGGGGGGGGGCTGTAGTAGCCGGTAAAGATCCGAGATAAGCTTGGCGTCGGAGGAGCGCGTCGCAAGCCACAGCTCGTATGGGGTAAGTTTCCGATCCGCCAGATCTCGCACCTGCGGCTGTAACGCCCAGTGGCGAACCTGCAGGTATCGCATACGCTCCGTCTCGGGTAAGTGGTATTCCCTGCACAAGTCAGTGAACGACACAGCACCCTCCGGGCCATAAATATGAACCAATGCACAGCACCTGGCCGTCTGCCAGAGCGAAAAAGCTCCAGGCTCCGTTCCGGGCCGGAAGTCAGGATTCCCCGCCAAGGGAGTAAGTGGCGACGGGAAGGTGGTAAGTTCATGTCGAGTGCACACGGCATCCCAGACGCGGAGCGTGGCCTGCGTGACAAAGGACGCATACAGATTGGGGGGCCTGTGACTCCTGCGTAGGAAAGGTATTTCCTGCAGAGTCCTGCCCGCCACCGCCTGATCCTGAAACAGCCAGTGTCTGTCCGACTCCCATTTACTCCATTCAACCAAGTAGCGCAACTGCGCCGCCTGGAAGTACTTGTGTAAGTCCGGGATGCCGAGGCCCCCGGACTCGGGTGCCAGTGTGGAGAGGGCTCTACGGAGTCTAGGTTTACGACCCTGCCAAACAAATCGAGCGATATCAGCCTGCGTCTGTCGAATCCATCCCTTCGGAGGCTGTAAAGGCAAAGCACGGAACAGATACAGCACCTGCGGCAAGAGAGTCATTTTCACTGCAGCAATGCGTCCCAACAGTGATAGCGTACCTTTGCTCCACCGGAGCAACTCTTCTTTCAGTTTGGTCCCTAAGGCCGCATAGTTAGCCGTAACCATGGCAGGCAGGGATGGTGCCAGCAGTACCCCCAGGTATGGGATCTGATCTCTAGACCATTGCAAGGGGAAGCGGTTTTGCAGCTCCAACCTGGTAGCCGAGGCGAGCGAGATGTCAAGGGCCGCCGATTTCTTTATGTTCATTTTGAACCCCGCCACAGCCGCAAAAGCGTCCAACTCTGCGAGGCAGGCAGGGAGCGCCTCCTTCGGGTTGTCGAGCATAAAGATCACGTCATCCGCATAGAGGCTGATCGTGTGGATGTAGCCGCCCATCTTGACACCCGTCACTTCTGGGTTACTTCTAATCCTCTGGGCAAAAGGCTCCATATACAGAGCGAAGAGCAGTGGGGACAGGGGGCACCCCTGCCTAGTACCCCGTTCAATCGCGAATTGGCCCGAATTGCAGCCATTGACCCTCACCGTCGCAGTGGGAAACTTGTAACAGTTAAGTATTAGGGTGCGAAACCTCTCGCCCAACCCCAGCCTACAGAGAACCTTCTCGAGGTAGGGCCAATGCACCCGATCGAACGCCTTTTCGGCGTCCACCGAAAGCAGCATATGCTCCCCGGGGATCCGAGAGGTCTTCTCCAGAACGTGGACCACCCGCTTGGTGTTGTCCACTGTCTGCCGGCCCGGGACAAACCCGGCCTGATCCGGATCCACCAACCCCGGCAGATGAGGCGCCAAACGTGCGGCCAGGATCCCGGTGTAAAGCTTAAGGTCTACATTGAGCAGCGAGATCGGCCTATAGGATGCACATTCGGTGCGGGGCTTTCCCGGCTTGGGAATAACCGACACCGTCGCCCTCAGTAGATCCGGGGGGATGGCCCCAGACTCCGCGAAGGAGTTAAAGAGTCGTGTCAGCAGCTGGGCCAGTTCCGGGCAGAATGTTTTGTAGAAGAGTGGAGTATAACCGTCGGGCCCTGGGGCCTTCCCATGCTTGAGTCGGGAGATAGCCCCAATCACTTCTTCCGGGCGGATATCCCGGTCCAGGTAATCAGCCTGTTCCGGTGAGAGTACCGGGAGGTCGACCGATGTGAGGTAATCAGCCTCTGCCGAGGCTGATGGGGGCTCGCCAGCGTAGAGGTCCGCATAGTATCGGCGGAAGCCTTCCGCTATCTGGTCGTCCTCCGTGACCAACCCGCCTCCGGGGACGGACAGGCCCTCGACCTTCTGGCGTTGGTGTCGTACCCGCAGTTTATTCGCTAGCAACCGGCCGCAACGGTCACCGCCAGTATAGTATGCGTGCTTCAGGCGCAGCGCCGCATATTCCGCCCTGTCCATGTCCAGCGCGGCGAGAAGCTTCCGCGCCGCTTTGAGCTGCCTCCCGACTCTGGGGGCCCCTGTCCTTTGGTGTACCTGTTCTAGCTCCCGAACCGTACCCGTAAGTTCGTCCCTCTTCCGCTGTCTATCCCTGTTCTCCGCCGAGGAGATGGAAATGAACTCTCCCCGCAGCACCGCCTTCAGGGCTGACCACTGCGTCGCCCGGGTGGTATCGTCGTTCTCGTTGTGCTCCCGGAACCCAGCAATTGCGGCCCGGATCCGCGACAGTACCTCCCGTCGGTGCAGCAGAGTGTCCCGGAGGCGCCAGACCCCGCGTCTCGGGGATATCGGCGGCAACTGGAAGCATCCCGACACCGGAGCATGGTCCGACAATGTGAGGACCCCTATGTCAGATGCTGTCGCAAGTGCGGCCAACGGCCCCGTCACCAGGAGGTAGTCCAGCCTGGCGTAAGTCCTATGTGCGTGGGAGTAATAGGAATAGGCCCTCGAGGCGGGATGTAAATGTCTCCAAAGATCGTGCATGTCCAGGTCTCCTAAGTGTGAGGCACTAAGCTGTGAAATTTCCCCAGTCTGTGGACGGCGCTGCGCGGATCTGTCTAAAGATGAATTGAAGACCATATTCAGGTCACCACCAATGAGTATATGCCTATCTGGGGTAGTCGCAATATCGGCTAGAGCAGACTGCAGAAACAAGTCCTGGCGATCATTAGTGCTATACACCGAACCCACCGTGAAAGGGAAACCCCCTAACCTAAATCTGTATGCCAGGAGCCTCCCCTTCTGCTCCGCCACCTTGTGCAGTACCTCCCCCCTGAACTTCCCAGCCACCAAGATAGCAACCCCTGCCGTTTTAGTAGTCCCAGAGGAGAAAAGCTGAACCGGGAACTTCGGGGACCGCAACCTGGAACAGTCCCGGGCCAGGAGATGCGTTTCTTGCAAAAGGCAGATATCCGCCTGGGTGCTCTCAAGAAGGGATAGTATCGCCCTGCGCTTGACCGGGTTATTCAAACCCTTCACATTAAGGGTAACGATCTTCAGGGCCATGAGTAAACAATGGAGAAAGAGCTGCAATGGGGCCCGGAGACACAGGAAACACCCCGCCAGGTGGGGAGGCGGAGCGGGGCAGGCGCAGGAGCGAGCCACGGTGAAATAACCAAAGGGGAGGTGACATGTGAACCTGTAGTAGCAGGGGCCCAGGCCGAACACAACAGAAGGCCAGCACCACCCCACCCCCCCTCTCCCAGCGCAGGAAGAACACAGCAACAACAGCACCCTGAAACCAGAGAGCCCGCCCAGCACACCATCAGAATCCCCTCCCGAACAGATACCTCCCCACTCAAGAAAGGCAACATGAGGGCACAAAAAGCACAGCCTAAGGCAAATGAGGCACATCCCAAACCCCGAACCCTCCCCACCCCAACACCCCGAACAACCCTCAAACTCCCCAACTCCCCATCTCTCCGTCTCTCTCCCACCCCATTACACAGACCCCCTCCCACGCTCCCCAACAACAACCTTAATGGTTTGAAAAACCCCATTGTCCCAGTCCAGCCCCTAACGGGCAAGTCTGTGGTAAAGTGTCCGAGTGGACGTCCAGCCACCATCCATGCCCCCCCAGAGCCCCCCACCCCCCCCGGAACCCTCAAACCTGCAGTGCCAGTAAAGCCAAGATGATCTCCCCCAAGACGATGCTCAAGCCGTCAAGGCCACGTCACTGGACGACGTGGAGCCGGATACCTCCCGAATGGCGCTGTCCATTTCCGCTCTGACCGTAGGAGAGTCCGGTCGAGAAGGCTGAGGCGTGGTCCGGCGCCGTCGGACTGTCTGCCAGCCCCCTCTAGAATTGCGGCGGCGTGGCGTCGGGACATCCTCCTCAGTAGCGGTGATTCCTAGCACCCCACACGTGTCTTGGAGGGATCTCAGTTGGTGCAATGTCCCGTTCCAGCGAAAAATAAGCCTGAAGGGGTGGCCCCAAGAGTATTGCGTGTCGTGCTCTCTTAGAAAGTCCGTGGCAATTTTGAAGGACTTGCGTTTCTGCAACGTAATCGCGGACAGATCATGAAACAACGCAATCTGGTGACCCCTGAAGCTCAACGGTTGTTTCTGACGGGCTTCACGGAGGATACGCTCCTTCAGAGGGAAATCCGGGAGAAAGGCCAATATATCTGGGGGTGGTGCCGAGGCCCTACGCGGGAGGCCCACTCTATGCGCCCTGTCAATCCTCACCGGAAAGTCAGCCGCTTCGCCCAGGACATCCCGGAACAGGTCTCGTAGGTAGGCCGTGACGTCCTCCCCCTCCTCTTTGGACGGAACGCCCCTGACCCTGATGTTGTTGCGCCTGGACCGATTTTCAAGGTCCTCGGCGTGGGCCTGGAGGTCGATCTGCTGGTCCCGAAGCCGCAGCACTTCCTGTTGCAAGTTCGTGATCTCCTCGTCCCTGGATAGATTAGCGTCCTCCATGGTGGCAACCCGCTCACCAAGCGAATCAACTTCTCTTCTCACCTCTCGGACCTCGCCCGCCACCTCCTGCTTCAGGGTCTGAAAATCCTCCCTGAGTGTGCTAAACAGCGACTCCAGAAAAGACCTGGTGACCGGGGGTTCACCCCCCTCTGCCCCACGAGATCCGGACGAGGGGCTCGGCGTCGGCTGGGATCTGTCCTGTCTCGGGGCACCCCTACCCAACATCTCGGGTAAGGTACGCTCACCTTTCTTGCCTCCCCTGTTACCTGACATCGCAGAGGCGGCGGTGCGTCGCAGGGAGAGGGCTCGCGAACCACGTGGGCTCCCGCAGCAAGTCGGTTCAGTGCAGATCCGGGGCTCCCAGGCAGCGCCCCAAAGCTCCCCAACAGACTGGATGAGAGATAAGCACGACCAGCACTCCGCTGCAACACTCTCTTAGTGCGTCCCTGCTTCCCAGGAGCGGGTCACCACCCCGTCTCCCGGCTCCCGGCCGTGTCGCCGCTCCACCGCAGCCTTCCAGGTGGGCACCGCCGCCCTATGAGACCCTGCGCCGGGCGAGCCACACCCCGGCCAGCACCCTCTGGTCAATCAGGCTCCTGCAGGGCCCCAGGCACAGCACGCGGGCCCAGCAAGCCCACTGGGGGACGAGGTCGGCAGCACAAGCCCGAGGGGCACAGGCCCGGCAGTGGGCAGGGTCACCGAAGTTCGTTGGCGCCTTCCGCCCGGGCCCCGCGTGTGGGCCCCCCAATGCAGCCACCAGATCAGTCTCACCGGTCACAGGCAGGCACAGGCGTCTCACCGGGGTCCAAGCCGGGCCACTCCAGAGCCGGGGCCCGCAAAGGAACTCCGCTCGTGTCTCCGGCCTGCTAGGCCTCCAGGCTCCGCAAATCCCCGGGTCTGCGTAGTGCTCCTCCCCGACTCCTCTCACCACTAGGGGCGGATGGCGCCGCACCGCCAAGGGCCAAGGCCGCCGGCTCTTCACGCCAGGGAGCACCGGCGCCGCCGGGGGGGGACTCGACCGTGCCCCCGCTGGTCAGCGGGCCCGGGAACGCCCCACCACACCGGGGTGCCGCGGGGCAGCCGCTCTCCCTCCGCCCGGCCTTGCTCAGGCCGCGCTCTCCGCCCGCCTCAGGGGCCTGCTCTCCGCGGCGTCGCTCTCCGCGTCTGTGCCTCCGGGGGCTCCACAAACGCTCACACCGGGCTCCCGGCCGCTTCTGCACCCCTCTCCGCTAGATCTGGGGGAGATCAGCGGTGCAGGATGGGTCAAGGGCTCCGGGGACTCAGGAGCTCACGGAAGGAGCGACCGGTCAGCCCGCCATCTTGGCCACGCCCCCAGAAGTTCAATTTTAAACTGAATGATGTTCTGATCCCCATCACCCAGACGTTCTCATACTTGGGTGTTTTATTTGATACGAAGCTTAGTTGGGCCCCACATTTGGCCAAGAAGAAGGGGGAAATGACTAGAGTAAATGCCTCCATCTTCAACTTTGCCTCTAAATTGGGGAAAAAGCCAAATGTGGCTATGATGAAATTATACAACACTAAATCCATAGCCACCGCAGTATACGGAAGCGAGATATGGGGCTACGTAAATGGCGAACAACTACAAATAGTTGAAAATAATTTCTTAAAGCGTCTGTTATGTGTCCCAGGTAGCACACCGAATTTAGCTGTACATGAAGAACTTGGTTGCCTGCATTTATCCGACATTGTTGGATTGAAAGCACTGTTATGCTGGGTAAAATTATGGTTAAGTGATGAAATTCCTTTAACCCACCAGATAGTGGAAGATCTTGTATCACTCGATCATGCAATGTGTGTACCTTGGCTTAAATATTTGAAGTCCCAATTTTTGAAGCTTGGCCACCTGAACTTGTTTGATAACCCGAGGGATATAGTTAAAGGTGATGTTGCAGCAATTAAGAGAGCTTTTTTCTTGGATTGTAATGCCCTAAGAGATGAAGTTGAGCTCTCGAAACCCAATGTTAGAAAGTATATCATGTTGAGAACTTGTGATTCTATGGAAATGTACCTAACATGCTCCTTTACCTCCCATGAGAAATTTTTGCTGACCCGGTTCAGGTTTAACATCTTTCATCATCTTTTAATTAGACCCAAGTCGGACATTTTTAAGAAACCTGCAGCTCCCTGTGGCTGCGACGGGAAGTCTCCACAGGATATGCTGCATTTTATATTTTTATGTACATTTTATGAATATCCCCGTAGGCGGTATCTTGTTACTCTTTTAAAGAAATTACATTTTAATCAAATTAGACCCGCCCTTATGTACTTACAGCTGCTGCACTCTGATAGTGTCCTCCAGGTGCTAGAATTTTTAAAACTAACCATGAGACTAAGAAAATGTTTAGATGAGTAATCATCTGCAGCCCAATGCACTAATGCACTTTTTCTGTATGTGGGCAATACTTGCACTTTTTCTTGTACTGATTTTGTCTACGCACTCTTTTAAGAAACATATGTGTTGTTTGTAACCTAGATTGACTTTGTAATTATTGTGATGTTTTTAATATGAATTGTTTAATGTTGTGTACTTTTATGGATTGCAATACATCCGAAATAAAGTCTATTTGAATTGAATTTGAATTGAATGTTATTTTTTATTAAATGTTATGTTTTAGTACCAGAGTGGGTTGTGGGTTTATAGGGGAATAGGGTGGAAAGTAATTTAATTGTAAATAATAAATTTATTTGATGTATAATGTATTTTGGAATTATTTATTAATTGGAAATTAATTATTTGAATTGATAAATTAATTATTTAATTGGTAATTATTGTTAATTTCTATTAAATGTGATGTTTTAGTATTGGAGCGTGTTGTTGTTTTATAGGGGTATTGGGTGGGAAGTAATTTAATTGTAAATATTTAATTATTTAAACAACTTTTTTACTGATAAATAATGTATTAATTAATTATTAAATGGCAAATAATTATTTTTAAACATAATAAATTTATTTAATTGGGAATTAATATTTTAAAATTGTAAATATTTTTTAATAACTAGAAAAAATAATTAATTAATAGGTAAACTTTTTAACAATTTTTTTATATATTGTATATTGTTTCTTAAATTTTATTTGTAAATTAAATTTAAATTATTTTTTATTTTTATGATAAATAGTTATTTATTATTTTCATTATTTGGTGAGTAATATTTAATTATTATTATTTAATGGTGTTTGTTGTTAATTTATTGTCAATTAGTTTTTTTTAATTTCATTGGTTTTATTAATTAGTAATTGTATTTTATTGATGATGTAATAAAAAAATTATTTATACATTATTTCAAATATAAGAATAATTTATAAGTATGTTAAAATAAAATTCTATGCTATTAAACGCTTTCCCTGGTGTTGCACCCTCTGGAGTGAGAATAGTAATTTTTACCCACCCGCTATCCAACGTTTTCCCTACTGTTGCACTCTCTGGAGTGTAAATAGTAATTTTTCCCCCTACCCTATCCAAATGTTTCCCTACTGTTGCACTCTTTGGAGTTGGAATAGTAATTCTACCCCTATGCTATCCAACGCTTTCCCTACTGTTGCACTCACTGGTGTGGAAATAGTAATTTTTACCCACCCGCTATCCAACGCTTTCCCTACTGTTGCACTCTCTGGAGTGGGAATAGTAATTTTTACCCACCCGCTATCCAACGCTTTCCCTACTGTTGCACTCTATGGAGTGGGAATAGTAATTTTTCCCCCTACGCTATCCAACTCTTTCCCTACTGTTGCATTCATTGGAGTTGGAATAGTAATTTTTACCTGTACGCTATCAAACGCTTTCCCTACTGTTGCACTCACTGGAGTGGGAATAGTAATTTTTACCCACCCGCTATCCAACGCTTTCCCTACAGTTGCACCCACTGGAGTGGGAATAGTAATTTTTACCCACTTGCTATCCAACGTTTTCCCTACTTTTGCACTCACTGGAGTGGGAATAGTAATTTTTACCCACCCGCTATCCAACGCTTTCCCTACTGTTGCACTCTTTGGAGTGGGAATAGTAATTTTTACCCACCCGCTATCCAACGCTATCCATACTGTTGCACTCTCTGGAGTGGGAATAGTAATTTTTCCCCCTTCACTATCCAACTCTATCCTTACTGTTGCACTCTTTGGAGTTGGAATAGTAATTTTACCCCTACGCTATCCAACGCTTTCCCTACTGTTGCACCCACTGGAGTGGGAATAATAATTTTTCCCCCTACTACGCTATCCAACTCTTTCCCTACTGTTCCACTCTTTGGAGTTGGAATAGTAATTTTATCCCTACGCTATCCAACGCTTTCACTACTGTTGCACTCTTTGGAGTTGGAATAGTAATTTTTACCCACCCGCTATCCAACGCTTTCCCTACTGTTGCACTCTCTGGAGTGGGAATAGTAATTTTTCCCCCTACGCTATCCAACTCTTTCCCTACTGTTCCACTCTTTGGAGTTGGAATAGTAATTTTACCCCTACACTATCCAACTCTTTCCCTACTGTTGCACCCTCTGGAGTTGGAATAGTAATTTTTACCCGTACGCTATCCAACGCTTTCCCTACTGTTGCACTCTCTGGAGTGGGAATAGTAATTTTTACCCACCCGCTATCCAACGCTTTCCCTACTGTTGCACTCACTGGAGTGGGAATAGTCATTTTTACCCACCCGCTATCCAACTGTTTCCCTACTGTTGCACTCTTTGGAGTTGAAATAGTAATTTTACCCCTATGCTATCCAAAGATTTCCCTACTGTTGCACCCTCTGGAGTTGGAATAGTAATTTTTACCCGTACGCTATCCAACGCTTTCCCTATTGTTGCACTCACTGGAGTGGGAATAGTAATTTTTACCCACCCGCTGTCCAACTCTTTCCCTACTGTTGCAATCTCTGGAGTGGGAATAGTAATTTTTCCCCCTACGCTATCCAACGCTTTCCCTACTATTGCAGTTACTGGAGTGGGAATAGTAATTTTTACCCACCTGCTATCCAACGCTTTCCCTACTGTTGCACCCTTTGGAGTTTGAATAATAATTTTTACCCTTACGCTATCCAATATTATTTATATTTATTTATGTATTTAATATGTTACATAATGTTGTATTTAATTAATTTTTTAAATATTGAAAGTATATTTAATTGTTATTTATTAAATATAATTATTATTATTTATGTTATTATTTTATGAGTGTTGATGTATTTTTAATTTATAGTATCTGTTAATATTTTTCAATAATTTAATAAATATATATCTTAATTAAGTATATATTATATATTGTATGTTTAATTTAAATTAAATGTTTAATATTAAATATGTATTATTTATTCATTTTAAACATTATAATACATTTTTAAATACGTTTAAATTATATATAAGTATTATTTATTTAATTAAAAATTATTTTTTTTACTTGAAAAAAAACAATATTTTTAATTACGATATTGTTAACATCGATATTTTATTTTCGATATTTTTGTACTTACCATGTTGTAGATAGGGTGTCGATATACTTGCCTTCGATATTCCAGCGCCGATATTTTGTCTGTCGATATTTGCATTCTCGATATTCTGTCATAGATTCGCTGAGCAGTTCCCCACGCAGACCGGGTGAGGGGGGGAATCTCCATTAGTCTAATGGTTGTGGCAATTGGGGGTGGGGTGTGTGTGGGTGTGTGTGGGGTTGTGTGTGTGTGTGTGTGCGTGTGTGTGTGTACGCATGTGTATGTGTGTGTGTAGGTGTGTGTATGCGTGTGTAGGTGTGTGTGTGTATATACGTGTGTGCGTGCATGTGTATGCGCGCACGCTCTATTGCAGGAGGCTGACTTGCCTTAGAAGCGGGACAGGAGATGGGCACAGCGTGTGGGTGTACATGCGCGCTCAAATGCTGAAATCGGAGAGAGCTCTGCGCGCGTGCCCATCCCCTGCCCCACTTCCAGAGCAAGTCGCTAACAATAGAGGCTTCGCTGGACAGCAGCTCGACCGAATTGCATGGATCCACATTTTCAGTTTTCAATCTTGACGACCTGGAGCCAACTTTCGGAGTGATTTAACTCCTCTACCTTTATTTTTAGCTATGCCGAAATATGTATCATGAGGCCATCTTTTGGCTGGCCCTTATGGCTATCTTGTTATATTCCAGGTATCCCATCAGGTCTTCTAGGAGGATTATGTGAAATTTCCTCAGATACTTAACTGTTTCTGGATCGGAGACCTTTATTTTAGATGTCCGAGATGGTCTGAAAACAGATGTAAATTGGAGCTGGGGGGGGGGGGGGGGGGGTCACATATCAGTAACATTTGATGCCTGGTTTATTGAGGCAAAGATCTGATGTTGCCTATGCATGAGACCTTATTTTTTGCCAGGGCTGAGGTGAGCCAGGACCAGTCTACTTTACCGCAGGTGGGAATACTGTGCAGGGTAGTAATGGTTGATGCAACTGCTGCTAGAAGAAAAGGACATTGCTGCTCTTGGTAGGGTGAGATTTTGATTTCCCAGTGACAGAATGTTTCTTTCTTTCCAAATAATTTTTGAGCGAGTTCAGATGTTGCAAGAGATATCACGGTGGTGTTTGTAACTTGTGCTCCTCTTAGTTTAAGCGCAACTTGCAGAGGTTCGTTGTGTCTTATTTTGAGTTCTGAATCAAGATCAGGCATGACCAGGGGGGGGGACACCATTTGTTAAGGCCTAGACTATCCCTCTGCTAGGCCATAATTCTCTGGACGCACCGTAATACTAATTAGCCGGGTTAATTGCCACTAATGGGAGTAGATGCACAAGCAATTATAGACAGCAAACTGGCACAATGGAACCCATGCTCCTTGCTCTGCTGCTGCCGACTTCAGTTTTGCTTCACCCCAAACCTCTATAGGCCTCTGTATATCCTGCCACGAGTGTTCTCCCCTGGTACCAATGTCATGGAATAAGGTGTCAGAGTGTCCAGTCCAGAGTGCTGGCCGGAAGGAAGTGGGAGAAGGGGTCAGAGGCTAGGTTGTCTTGCACCTCCACTACCAAACTGGCTTTAGGGGCTTAATAGTGGCTTGGCGGATGCCAGATTGTACTCTGCTCTTCAGGTTGCTGAGACATGTGCGACAGATGGGGCAGGGGAGTGGGAGGAGAGCAAGCACACTGGCTCTTAGGCCAGCCGCATGACACTCAACCTCTTCACTCTGTGCATTTTGCACTAGGCTCTCTCTACTGAACTCGTCTCTTGTGACCTAAAGCAGTGGGCGACCACTCTTGTCCCAGGTTATTCTTTTGTGCAGCTCATGGGCTCTGGCTTCACAACACTGGAGTCGCTCTCCCCTGCTTGGAAACGTGTCTACCTTCTTGATTGCCTCTGGATTGCAGTTAGACCCGCTATCTCATAAGGCCTTGAAAGAGTTGGTTGATTTTCTCTTAGATATCTGTAATTAGTCTTTAGAGTCTAGCATTAAACCACTTGCATGGATAAAAAAGCCTTGGTACTTCCCATGTTAAAAATAAAATAAAAACAAAAGCCCACATACCTTCAGGTGTTCAGCAGTTATCGACCTACTTCCCAACTGCCCTTTCCAGCTAAGATTATGGCGAGGTATGTTAACAAAAAGCTATCAGATTATTTGGAGACATATTCCTTCTTAGATGAGGTGCAAGCAAGATTTAGATCAGCTCTTGAAACGAATTCAGCCTTGGTCTCTGACGTGGATGGTTTGAGAATGGAAGTTGACAAGGGTCATGTGGGACCTTGGTGCTGTTAGAAATATCAGCCTCCTTTGATACTGTGAATCAGAAGATCTTATATTCTAGCTTGTCAGAGAACTGAGTGTGTGGCAGGTCCATTGGTTGGTTCCAATCATATCTGAAGGATAGATTGCAAATCATACATCTATCCCCTTTTGGATCAACCTTTAATTTTAGTTTGCAGATTTATGTAGCACAGCTGATCACCCGTGAGGGTATCCAGGCATCATCCATGGACAGATTAACCCTTTCGGTGCTCAGAAAGGAATGGTTCCGTCATGAGCACCGGTGCTCCTGTGCTCATGACGGAACCATTCCGTCATGAGGACAGGGGCAGGAAATCCCTCTGCTGTAAACAGCATAAGGATTTCCATTTTTTTTGTGTGTGTCAGGAGTTGGGGAAGAGCTTCCCTAACCTCCAGAGGCCCCCGAACATGTTTTTAATCTAATGACGATCGCATCGCTCGCATGGCATGCTGTCGTCATTGGATTGAAAACGAAACTAAAACTTAGCTTCAGTTTTAGTGTTTCAGTGCCCGTGGGGCTATCTCAGCCCCCGAGCACCGAAACACTAGGAAGAGGTATCGTTGGAAAGGGGAGAATCTCCCCTAATGGTTCCCTTTCCTAGTGGATCCCTGCTTGGCGATCGCCCCAGGGGTGCAATCCCCAAGCAGGGCTCCACCCACAAGGCACCAAGGAGTGGCCCCTTGGGCGAGGGCCTTTGCGCTCCCCATATTTTTGGGGCTAAATTCAGTCTTTCTGCCCCCCGAGGGGGAGGCAGAAAGCCCACTAGACACCATTTTTTTTTTTTTAACATTTAATTTAGGGGTGGGGGCTGCCTAAAATGGGCATGCCAATGCCCACACCTCTCCCCCCAGACAATTCCAGTCTTTCTAGAAAATTCCAGTATTTTTTAGAAACCAGGGATTTATTTAAGTATGTAAATTAGGGGCACGCCAAAGCCCCCACCCCCCTGCATAATAACAGTCTTTCTGCTGCCCCCTCGAGTGCAGATGGGGTGGTACCCACCAATCTGCACCCGGAGGGGGGGGGGGCAGAAAGCCCAATAGACGCCAGGTTTTTAAAAAAAATTAATTTAGGGGTAGGGGCTGCCAAAGATAGGCATGCTAATGTCCCCACCTCCCCACAAAATTCCAGTCTATCGCCCCCAATCTGCCCCCGGGGGCAGAAAACACCCTAGATGCCAGGGATTTTTTTTTATGGGCCAGGGGTGGGGGAAGCCCAGACTGGGCATGTCAAAGCTCCCACCCAACCCCCCCCCCCCCAAAGTAAGAATAAGACTTACTGCCCCCCCAGGAGACAGCTGGGGAAAAGCCCCTGATCTGCCCCGGGGGGTGGGGGGGGCCAGAAAGCCCATTAGCCCCCAGGGATTTTTTTAAATATATACGTAGGGGTGATGGCTGCCCAGAATGGGCATTCAAATACCCCCACCCAAAAGAAAAAATGCTACAGTCTTTCTGCCCTTCCTGGAAGGCAGGTGGGACAATAGGCACCAGGGATTTTTTTATTTTTCCTAAGTTCGGGGCAGGGGCTGCCTAGAATGGGCATGATAATGCCCCTACCCCCACAAAAAATGGCAGTCTTTCTGCCCCCCACCCCTCCGGAGGCAGATAGCCCACGAGGCGGCAGCGATTAAGCTGGCTTTTTTTATATGTGGGGGCTGCCCAGAATGGGCATTCCAATGTCCCCACCCACCCAAACAAAATAGCCAGTCTTTCTGCCCCTCTTGGAGGCATGTGGGGGCAACTCCTCCAATTTCTCCCCTCCCCAGGGCGGCAGAAAGCCCACTAGGCACATACTATTTTGCGGAATGTGCCTACTTCTGGATTTTGGGTCCTAGCGCAGGTCGCACCCAAGGAAACCTACCAAGCCCACACATTTCTGAAAACTAGACACCCGGGGCATTCCAGGGAGGTATGACTTGCGTGGATCCCTCAACGTTTTCTTAACCAGAATCCTCTGCAAACCTCCAATTATTTAGCTGAAAGAAAAAATAACTTTTTCCACACATTTCAAAGTCAAAGTCAAAGTCAAAGAATTTTTATTTGCTTTGGTACTCAGCTGAGGACCACAAACTTAAAAACAGTTTACATGAATAATCATAAAAATTAATATAGTGTTAAAAAAGATTTTAGAAATTTGTAGAGATTATAACAGACCCATTCATCAGGTGGTTGTTTACCTAATGATAACAAGTTATTTACTGTAGTAATTTTACATTTCCGATATATCGGCTCAAGATATCTTGCCCGTGCTTTAACTACATTTGGATGAGGACAGACAAATAAAATATGCACAATGTCCTGATCACCTCCTTGGCAGAGGTTACATGTCGGGGAATCTGCTAGTGACCATCTGGAGGTGAAAGTAGAAACAGGTAGGATGCCTAAGCGCAACATAGTTATGGCCCTTCTGGCTCCGTGTGAAAGGCAAAACCCCAAATATGGCCGCATTTGCTTGTATTCCAATGTCTCAGTAAAGTTTTTATATGTAGATAACTTACTACAATGTATGAGATCGAGATCATAGCTTAATCTTGGTGTAAAGCATTTCAAAAAGAGTTTCAATTGGGATTTTGACCAAGAGAGCAGAATGTCTTTGGTAAGATTAGCAATTTTAAATGCATCTGACATATTCCTAAAGAAGTTAAGTTTTAAAGAATCTGCATTAAATGTCTCGGTCTTTAACAAAAATCTCAATGTTCCTTCCTTTGCATGTAGAATGTTATAAGCCCATCTGATGACATTTGCCACAGCTGTAGCATAGGAGCTTGTTAATGCAAATTCCAGTCTGAGAGCTTGTACAGATGTTGATCTAGAAACCTTTAGTATTTTTTTCAAGATCTTTCCTTCGGCTATGTCCATGTAGGACCACTGCTTTGTTGGTATGTGCTCTGTTGCATAAGATAAAACCGGGGGTATTTTTACTCTGTACACTTTGAGTAATGAGGAGAAGTGCCTATTTCCGGTAGCAGTATACAGTCTAGAGAGTGCCCCGGCATGTATTTCTGATTTTCTCTTTAGGTTATTTATTTGTTTTGAGTTTTGTAGGTTCTTTGTGAAAATCCTGCCGAGGTAGGTATATTCTTCTACTTCCTCTACTCTGATCCCATCAAGATTCCAACAGTATTTGGCACTTTTTTTCCTACCTGGAAAAGCTACCACTTTGGTTTTTGTTAAATTCGGGATTAAAAAATGATCTTTCGAATAAACATTTAAGGAGTCCAGTAACTTTTGAAGACCAAAAGGTGTAAGGTCCAGCATTACTATGTCATCTGCATATAACAAAGCGTGGATGCTCTGTAAAGCAATCTTTGGCGGCAGACTAGAGCATTGTTGCAGATGGGACGGCAAATCACTCAAATATAATGAAAATAAAATTGGTGCGAGAAGGCACCCTTGTTTAAGACCATTTGAAGTTGGTTTGGTCAGTCCTTTTTCACTTCCCATTTGTACCTGGGACCAGGTGTTAGTATGAAGCTTAATTATAATTTGCAATAAATTTTCGGAAATCCCCAGTCTTCTCAATTTTTTCCATAATATAGGTCTGTCTACCCGATCAAACGCGGTGGAATAGTCAATAAATGCAGCATACACTGGTTGTGATTTCTGCCCGATGTATTTGTCTAAAGTAGTCTGGAGAGTTGAAATGTTATCAGTGACTGAATGATTGGGACGAAAGCCGGCTTGGTACTTCGGTATTATACCCTGCGTGAAGCACCAGTCTTTTAGTCTATCCAATACCTCCGCAGCGAAGATTTTTCCTGTAGCGTCCATCAACGCAATTTGGCGATAGTTATTAACGATATTTTGACTCCCCTTTTTGTGTATTGGAATTATAGTACTTCCCTGCCACAACTTTGGTAATCTCCTAGTGCAGAAGATATAATTAAAAAGTGGTGATAACATCTGACTCCATTCTTTTGGATATAACTGCAAAACTTTGATGGGTATTTGATCCGGGCCTGACGCAGAAGTACTCCTAGCTTTTCTAATATGTATTTCTATAGAAAATGCTGTAGTTTTTTCTATCGAAATTAATTTGCTTTCCGAAACGATATCAGTGTCATTTCTGTCTGTTTCGATTGTATTTTCTTTGTATAGGTCAGTTAGATACATTTCCCATTCCTGCGGTGGAACTGGTATAGCATGCAGTTTCTTTTTTGTTCCAGTTGTTTTGGCTATCAGAGACCAGTATTTTCTTTGGTTATATTTTTTTGCTGCCTCATGAATATCCACCCAATTTTTATCCTACAACGCTCTTTTTTGTCTATTCTTATCTCTTCTTAGTTGATTTTTTAGTTTATTTATTTCTTGCTGTATAACAGGTGAAAAGTTCAGGTATTGCCCTCGAATAAGTTTATTGAGCTTCCTCCTAATGAACAAGTTACTTACCTTCGGTAACGATATATCTGTAAGAAACAGTAGTTAGTATTAGATTCCTTACCTTAGAATATCCCCAGGCGTCAGTCTGGATCCGGAAACTTTTGCGTAGCAGTACCCCTGCGCGTCGGTAGGCGTCGTCTGCAGGCGTCCCCTGCGGCTCCGCGTCGTCGGCGTCGTGCGCCGTGATGACGTCGCTGGAGTATATAGACGCCGCCTCCGCGCGCTGACGTCAGTTCTTTGCACACAGCTTTTCCGCGCCAGAACACGCAGAGCCATGTGAGAACCAACACTGGTGCCATTTGAAACTAGGGCCCTGAAAGGGATGTCCCTAACCCTAGGTATCAGTTCGCAGAACGGGGAGGATGGGCGGGGCGGTAAGGAATCTAATACTAACTACTGTTTCTTACAGATATATCGTTACCGAAGGTAAGTAACTTGTTCATCTGAAAGAAACAGGTTAGTATTAGATTCCTTACCTTAGAATAGATACCCCAGCAATACCAACCCCGGTGGTGGGTCTGCGAACCAATACAACCTACACCAGAAAGTCCTGGAGGACCGAACGGCCAAAGAAGCCATCCCTCCGGACTTGACTGTCCAGGCAGTAGTGCCTCGCAAAGGTGTGCAGCGAGGCCCACGTGGCCGCCTGGCAAATGTCCTGCAAAGGGACTCCCCGGCCCAGGGCAGTAGTAGCCGCCGTGGCCCGAGTGGAATGGGCCCTCAGCCCAACAGGAGGCTCCTTCCGAGCCAAAGAGTAGCATGCTTTGATGCACAGGACGACCCACCGAGAGATGGTCCGTTTCTGTACCGCCCTTCCCTTCTTCTCACCCACGTAGCCAACAAACAGTTGGTCATCCACCCGGAACTGGCGTGTGCGATCCATATAGAATGAAAGCGCACGTTTTGGGTCCAGACGATGGAGCCGCTCTTCATCCTTTGAAGGATGCGGAGGCGGGAAGAAGGAGGGCAAGGTGATGGACTGCCCAATGTGAAAAGCAGAGACTACCTTGGGCAGGAAAGAAGGTCTGGTCCGAAGAACCACCTTATCAGGATGAACAGACAAGAAAGGAGGTTGAACAGAAAGAGCCTGGAGCTCACTCACTCTCCTGGCAGAGGTGATGGCTACCAGGAAGGCCGTCTTTAAGGTGAGAAGACGGAGAGGACAGGAATGAAGGGGCTCAAAGGGAGCGCACATCAGGAAAGTCAAAACCAGGTTCAAGTCCCACTGAGGCATCACGAACGGAGCTGGAGGATACATGTGCGTGATGCCCTTTAAGAATCTTAACACAATAGGGGACTTGAACAAAGATGGCTGATCAGGTAGCCTCAAGAAGGCGGAAAGGGCAGAAAGATAGCCCTTGATAGTGCCCAGAGCAGAGCCCTGCTGGGCAAGGGAAAGGAGGAAGAGGAGAACCTCAGATAGAGGGGCAGAAAGGGGATCCACAGCCTTTGCTGTGCACCATGCCACAAATCTGTTCCACCGGCAGGCGTATACCGACTTTGTGGAGGGACGCCTGGCTGCCAGAATGACATCACAGACTTCAGGAGGCAAGTCAAATGGCCTCAACTGTCGCCGCTCAATCTCCACGCATGGAGGTGGAGACTGGACAGGTTCGGGTGGAGGACCGTCCCCTGCTGCTGCGACAGAAGGTCCTCCTGAAGGGGCAGGCGGATCGAGGGACCGACTGTCATGCTGAGTAGCTCGGGATACCAGTACCTTCGAGCCCAGTCCGGAGCCACAAGGATAACTTGGGCCCGGTCGCGCCTGATCTTCTTCAGCACTCTGGGCAGAAGTGGTATAGGCGGAAAGGCGTACAACAGACCGCAACTCCACTCGCGCCGAAAGGCGTCGCCGAGCGAGTGCCGTCTTGGAAACTCCAACGCGCAGAACTGATGACATTGCGCGTTCTCTTCTGTGGCGAATAGATCTAACCAAGGCTCTCCCCATTGCTGAAAGAGGCCTCTCGCCACATCCGAGTTCAGACGCCATTCGTGATCCACCGAGCACCGACGGCTGAGTTCGTCCGCCCTGGCGTTCAGAGAACCTGCCAGGTGTTGAACCGTCAGAGTCACGCCCTGACGTTCCAGCCATTGCCAGAGGCGCAGAGCCTCTTGGCAAAGGGTCCACGACCCCACACCGCCCTGTTTGTTGCAGTACCACATGGCGGTGGTGTTGTCCGTGAACACCTGCACTACACTCCCGTTGACAAAGGGGAGGAATGCCTTCAGTGCCAGGCGAATCGCCCGCAGCTCCAACATGTTGATATGGAGCCGGGACTCCGCCGGAGACCAGAGGCCTCTGATCTCCGCCTCTCCCAAGTGGCCACCCCAGCCTTGGAGGGACGCGTCCGTCACAACCACGTGCTCCGGCTGGGGAAGGGAGAGGGATCTGCCCCTGACCCAATCGCGGTCTGTAAGCCACCACTGCAACTGTCTCGCAGTGCCCTCCGAGATCAGGACATGGTCGGATAGGTTGCCCTGATGCTGGGCCCACTGAAACTTCAGGTCCCACTGCAGAGCCCGCATCCGCCATCTGGCGTGATGCACCAGAAGGATGCAGGAGGCCATCAGCCCCAGAAGCCGCAGCGTCAACCTGACCGAAACCCGGGATAACGGCTGAAAGATGGGAATCAGAGCCTGAATATCCCGGACCCGCCGTTCCGGGGGATAAACCCGAAACTGCGCCGAGTCGAGAACCGCTCCGATGAAAAGGAGCTTTTGAGAGGGACACAGGTGTGATTTCGGCACATTGATGGAAAACCCCAACTCGTGCAGGAGGTCTGCCGTCATCTGAAGGTGGTGGACGACTGTCTGGG
Source organism: Lissotriton helveticus (assembly GCF_964261635.1). Lineage (NCBI taxonomy): Eukaryota > Metazoa > Chordata > Amphibia > Caudata > Salamandridae > Lissotriton > Lissotriton helveticus. The sequence goes on along the minus strand of NC_136067.1, from coordinate 1,150,599,388 downwards.
GCGAGCCCGCCTTCAACAGCCAGTCGTCGAGGTAGGGGAAGACTGAAACCCCTAACCGGCGCAGATGAGCTGCGACCACCGCCATCACTTTCGTGAACACCCGTGGGGCGCTGGTAAGGCCGAATGGGAGCACGATAAACTGAAAATGCTCGTGGCCTACCGTGAACCGCAGGTAACGCCGGTGGGCCGGCAGGACGGGGATGTGAAAGTACGCATCCTGCAAGTCCAACGCTACCATCCAGTCTTGTGGGTCTAGAGCAGCCAAGACCTGAGCCAAAGTCAACATCTTGAACTTCTCCTTCCGGAGGAAGCCGTTGACGTTCCGTAGATCCAAGATAGGACGCAGGCCTCCCTTGTCCTTCTTGGGTACCAGAAAGTAGTGGGAGTAGCAACCACACCCTACTTCTGGCCCAGGAACGCGCTCGATGGCCCCCTTGGCCAAGAGGGCCGTAACTTCCTCCTGCAGAAGTGTCAAGTGGTCCCCCGACACACGGTGGTTCTGCGGTGGCATGGCTGGAGGAGTGGACTCGAAGGGGAGGGCATAGCCCCTTCGGACAAGCTGCAGCACCCACCTGTCCGATGTTATCGCGCGCCAGCGGGAGTGGTGATGGCGAACCCTGCCACCCACTGGCGTCACGTGAGCCCGAAAGCTCGGACTAGGAAGGCTTGGATGCCGCAGCGGAGGGAGGCGTGGACTGACCACGACGCTGGCCTCTACCGCCACCACGGCGGAAACCACGGGCGCCACCGCGCTGGGGAGCGCTCTGCGCCGCGTGGCTGGCAGCACGTGTGGGACCTCCTCTCCCCTGGCCACGAAAGGGCCGAAACGAACCCGTCTGCTGGCGCTGGGTCTGGGTCGAGAGACCCAAGGACTTGGCCGTGACCCTGGAGTCCTTGAAGCGCTCCAGCGCGTGGTCCGCTTTGTCACCAAATAGGCGACTGCCATCAAATGGCATGTCCATAAGCGTATTTTGGACGTCTGGTGAGAAGTTGGCAGATCTCAGCCAGGCATGGCGACGAATCGCCACCGTAGTGGACATGGCCCGTCCCAGGGAGTCCGTGGTGTCCAGACCACAACGGATCGAGTACCGCGCCGCATCCCGGCCTTCAACAAAGGCCCGGGTGAGCTTGTCCCGCACTTCCTGGGGGCATTGCGGCAAACACTCCTCGACCGTATCCCACAGGGAGTGGGTGTAGCGGCCCAAGAGGCACGCGGTGTTACAAGACCGCAGCCCAGCACTCAAAGAGGAAAACACTTTCTTTCCGAATTGGTCGTACCTCTTTGATTCCCGGTCGGGCGGAGCCGACGGAAATGCGGACTGCGAAGTGGAGGCCTGGATCACCAGACTCTCCGGGGAGGGATGGGTGGACAGGAAGGCAGGGTCGTCCGCGCAGGGACGGTGACGCCTGGCAACGTTCCGGTCAACCGGCGCACCAGAGGCGGGCCTGGACCAGGTGCCCAGAAGGACATCCGTCAGGGCCTCATTAAACGGCAGCAGAGGCTCCTGGGGGCATGACTGCGGTTTAAAAACTTCCGTCAGGATATTCGGTTTGACCTTCGCGACGGGGAGCTCAAGGTGTAAGGCCTTGGCAGCCCTCATCAGGACCACCGAATAGGCAGCACCCGCCTCGGACGCCACAGGGGACGGAGAGACAAACCCAGGGTTGGGCGACTCGTCCAGGCCACTGGCATCACCCAGATCACCTACCCAGTCCACATCGTACTGGCAGGCACGGGATAGAGGGTCCTCAGACCCCTCCCAACCCTCACCATACTCCTCCTCGTCATACCCATATTCTGGGTCGACGATATAGACATCGGGGTCAACAGGCCCCATCGGCGTCGGGTCCGGCGTCGGCCGACGCCGGTCCGGCTCCGAGTCCGGAGTCGGGGAGGAAAGGGGGGTGGCGCCGCGCGGCGTCGGTGCCGGGGACCCGACGCCGGCCGGAGCCGACGGCGGAGTCGCTGCACCACGCGGGGGCGGTACCATGGGCTGGCCCACAGGAACCGACGCCGGAGAGGCCGGGAGACCAGCCGGCGACGAACCAGAGGGAACCAGCGGCGCCGGGGCCGGAGCCACCGGCGGCGCCGGGGCAGGAGCACCCGAACCGCTCGGGCCCCCAGACGGGACCGACGGGCCCGCAGGCGCCGAAGGCCCCGCCGGAGAAGACCTCGCCCTCATAGCAATGAGGAAGGCCTCGATCTCCTCACGCGACGCGCCTTCCCCAGGGACCGACAGGTGTGGGGCAGACGGCGTCGGCGACCCATGCGGGACCGCGGGGGTGGGGTCACCCGAGCCCCCGGCCGCAGCACGCGGGCGTCGGGGGGAGTCGGGGGTGCGATGGCGACGCCCCGACTTCTTGTGCTTACCTGACGAGCCGGAGGAATGGTGGCGACTCCCGGAGCGCCCATGGCGGCTCCGCGACCGCTCCCTCGACCGCTCCCTCGACCTCCGACCGGACCGGGACCGCCCTCGACGCGGGGCCGACAACCGGAGTTCGAGAAGCTTGCGGGACCGCTCCCGCCTAGCTTTTCCAGTCAAGGCCCGACAGTCGACGCAGGACTCCACGTCGTGGTCCGCGCCCAGACACCGGAGGCAGAGTCGATGGTGGTCGGTGACCGACATCATGCGGTCGCACTCGTCACAACTCTTGAAACCGGGCATCCTACCGGCACCGTAAAGATCAATCAAAAAACTTGGTCAAAAGACCGGAGTACTGCTCTTCGGATCTGCGCTAACTGGCGCGGAAAAAAGAAGAACTGACGTCAGCGCGCGGAGGCGGCGTCTATATACTCCAGCGACGTCATCACGGCGCACGACGCCGACGACGCGGAGCCGCAGGGGACGCCTGCAGACGACGCCTACCGACGCGCAGGGGTACTGCTACGCAAAAGTTTCCGGATCCAGACTGACGCCTGGGGATATTCTAAGGTAAGGAATCTAATACTAACCTGTTTCTTTCAGATTGTATTTTCGTTGGCCATCTTGTAATTTCTCTTTTTGTCTGGTTTTATCCTGTTTAGGAGAGATCTTTTAAGATTTATCATAATACATTCAAAGTTTGTTATTTGATCTACAGAATGTATACTAGTTAGGAGGTTATTTTGTGAGATCGTTTCATTAATGTAATCTAAGGTCGCTGAATTCCAGAAAATTCGCCTCTGTTTATTGTTGATTTCAATATTGCATTTATGGTGCATAATTGGGTTCGACGAGGAGGACTTTACCGACCATCCAGTGTTTAAGCATATAAGAGCATGGTCGCTGTCATCTGTAAAGTTAATGTTCAAGTGTGAGACTGTATCCACTAGCTCCATACCACATATTAAATAATCAATAATTGAAAAGGATCCATGTCCACGTCTTGTGAAAGACGCCGGTCTATCACCATCTACGTTACCATTCAAAATTGTCCCATTTATATTTGGCAAACATGCTAGTAACAATTTTCCTCTTTTATCAGAAACTTTCCCTTTAGGGAATACTGGAATAGATAGATCCAGTGTTTCATCTTCATAGAGTTTTGCCCATTTACCAATTTCGACGTTAGAGATTTTTCCATTCACGTCACCCATAATTAGATATGACGTGTTTGCTCGATCTTCAATTATCTTTGCAATTGCATCTATGGTTTCAACAAAGATGACGTCCTGGTTAGTACCTGGAGGAATGTACACATTGAAAAGTAAAAAGGCCTTTTTTTGATCAAGAATATGAGTCTTCAGTATGATCTTGATACATTGAAAGTTGTCGGATTTGGACTCGATTACTTCTTGAGACCATGAATGTTCCTCACTCAATAAAATAGCCAAACCACCCTTAGCATGTCCTCTGCTTGTTGCTATAGCTGGAGTATCATAAACATAATAGCCCGTCTGATTAAAGGATTTTGTCGCCCATGTTTCCTGTATAGCTAAAACATCAGGATAGTTTTTCAATGCTGTATTCATTTTATTGTTTGTTTTTCCGGCTATGTTCCACGAGGTAATCTTTAGACCGTTGTTAAACAGTACATTGTTGTTGATACACTAATTTATTACTGTTTATGGCCTCCGAGACCCAAGCCCAAGATTTTGTTGTTTTTCTGACCTCATTTTCTTCTTGGTCTTGGCTCCACACATTCCTTTCTCCATTATGTACCTGAATTTTCAAGATTTCCTTCCTAGAGCAAGTTAGCCCTAAGTCGACATGATTGGAGATATTGGTATACCAGTTGTTAATTGGGATATTCAAGTTAGCACCTTGGAGGCCAGTAGATTTGTTTTTAATTTTGATGTTCTTTAGTGGAAATATTTCAATAACATCGTAACCACATTTATGTAATGTTTCTTTTTCCTTTATGATAATCCCAGGAAGAACAGATGACCAGAAGACTACTTCCGCTATTTTACGATTTTCTTTTATAGGGAAGGTCACCAAGTCTATTTCTTTGCTAGTGATGGTTTGTAAAGAATGTATTTGCTGTAGCAAATTAATTATCCTTCCTCGATTTAGTGGTAGATTATCAATTGGAAAAAGTTCTTCAAACTGTAAGTGATTAGTCACGGTTTGGTCGCTGCCAAGGGACAGCTTCTTATTAGTCTCAGTTGTTTCATTGTTTGTTTGACCTGCTCTATCAATTGCTTTGGAAGGTATAAATTCATGCGCTTTGTGGTTCAATAACTTTATTGATGGTATATTTGTTATATCACTAGGTGCCTCTACCGAAGATTGATTGACTATTGTTTTATCATGTACACCCTCCTGGTTATTTTGGTGGGGGATTGCATTTTTGAATTTGATCTTTCGGGATTTCTTTTTATTAATTCTTCTTAGCGGGTTCCTAATTTTATTTTTATTATTTCCTTTTGTTCCTTTTTTAGCTTTCAATTGGGTGGTCTTATCATCTCCAACTTCATCAGGTAAAGGTATAATGGTGGTTCCTTCTTCTCCTTCATCGGTACCTTTTTGCAAATTGTGTTTTTTCGCAACCGAGAAAATAGAATACTCTTTAGCTGTTGATGGAGGCTCCTCTCTAAAAAGTTTCTTTAAGGAATATATTGGGACATCCTTGGACTTTTTCTGGATCTTTATATTTGATTGATCTGATAATTTTTGAACGGATGTTTGGGTACTAGTGTCGCATTTGTTTTGGGTTTCGGCAGTTAAAATATTATTGGAAGAAGAAATCTTGTGATTCTCCTGTTTCACCTCGATTATCTGTTTGCTATTTGTTACATCGACAAAATCTTTTTTCCTCTTTTCTTCTACCAAAAATTTTAAAATACCAATTTGAACATCCAAAGTTTGATCAGAATTTTCCAAAATGTTACCTAAAAAAGAAAGAACCGATTCCAATATTTCCTGTAAAGTATAAAGAGCCTTTGAAATAGGTGTCGCAGTATTAGTTGAGTTGATATTATTAGGAAGAAATGTATCCAATGATGTATCCAGGTCTATTTTATAATCTGGGGATTGTTCCTGAGACCCGGTTTGTAGATTGTCTGGATTTAACTGTAGATCTGAGATATTTTCCATCGGCTTTATATCGGCTTATATCATTTTGAAAAAGATCCTCGGTGTCAGAGAGGCTTCCTATTTGTTTTATGGGTGTTAAAGTTGTTAGATGTGAAGACTCGTGAATCGGTATTTGAGATTCTTGTGTTGAAAATAAGATCTGCTGGTTGAATTCAAGACCCGAAACATTTAAAACTAGAGTAGTTTATAAGTCCAAGAGAGGCAACTCTGAAGCCTCATTAGATGGTGTTATTTCCATTTTTACAGGAATTTCTTGAACGGGTGACCGAGTTTGCTTTTTTGGCGATAAGGCTAAAAAATAATTACTAATTGCAGGTGTACCAATTATCTGACCTTGTTTTATTGCTTTGTCGGAAGATTTCCTTACTGCTTCCTCGGTGCCCATTCTCTTCATGAATATAGTGCGAGATCTGAGTTTTTTGAAGGCCATACAAATTTCCTTATTCAGGTTTATGGGTATTTTAGATGATAGTTACCAATCTGTTGTAGGATGATGTGTTAACGGCTCAAATAGTCGTCAGGCAGGTAGATGGAAGATACCCTTCCGCAATATTGCCGGTTATTATTCAATCCAAGGACCCTATGGCAACATAGACATATTGATTGAGGTTGTAAATCAATTGAAAATAAAAATAGGGTGGCCCGTCCCGTCCTTGTACGTCCCTGGACGGCCTCAGACGGTCCCGCCCTTGTCCCGGGCTTCTCCCGGCGCCCTCCCGCGAATCTGCAGTTATTAATATACTGGCCAAGGGGGAAGAGGAAGAGGAAGAGGAGGAGCCTGCAGGGAGAGCGTCCCAGCTGTTGGTAATTGGGAGTTGTGGGCGCTCCTGGGACTTGGAGTCCTGCGCCCACAACACGCTCGCAGCCCTGCAGGTCCCCGCAGTTACCGGCAAAGATCCTTCAGTTAGGCTGATAGGTGGTGGCCTCAGCGAAGCAGGACCCGCGCAGCGGGTTCCGCAAGCAGTAACCCGGACAAGCACAATAAACAAACAAAACACTCTTCAGCACCTCAGCGGACCCAACGTGGAATGAGATGTCAGCAGCAAGAGTCAAAGAGATACGCCGGTGCAGGTAGAAAGGCGGCTTATTACCGCGTAGAACCAAGGGAGGAGCCTGCAGGGAGAGCGTCCCAGCTGTTGGTAATTGGGAGTTGTGGGCGCTCCTGGGACTTGGAGTCCTGCGCCCACAACACGCTCGCAGCCCTGCAGGTCCCCGCAGTTACCGGCAAAGATCCTTCGGTTAGGCTGATAGGTGGTGGCCTCAGCGAAGCGGGACCCGCGCAGCGGGTTCCGCAAGCAGTAATCCGGACAAGCACAATAAACAAACAAAGCACTCTTCAGCACCTCAGCGGACCCAACGTGGAATGAGATGTCAGCAGCAAGAGTCAAAGAGATACCTTTTTCCACACATTTTTGTGTGGGAAAGTTGTGGCATCATCGGGCTGACACAAATTTCCTACCACCCAGCGGTCCCCCAGGTCTCCCGATAAAAATGTTGCTCACTCATGCGGGAGGTCCAAGTACAAATGACAGGCAAGGGCCCAAAATGTATTTTTCAGCTAAATTTGAGGTGTACAGGGGATTCTGGGTAAGAAAACGTTGGGGGATCCACGCAGGCCATACCTCCCTGGAATCCCCCTTGTGTCTAGTTTACAAAAATGTATAGGTTTGCTAGGTTTCCCTAGGTGCCGGCAGAGCTAGGGTTCAAAATCTACAGTTATGCACTTTGCAAAAAAAAGGGTCAGTTTTCACATTGAAAATGTGTTATGTCCACGTTGCGTTTTGGGCGGTTTGCTATTGCGGGCACTAGGCCTACCCACACAAGTGAAGTATCATTTTTTCTAGGAAGACTGTGGGGAATGCGCGGTGGATGGAATTTTGTGGATCCACGCAGATTCCAGAACTTTCCATCACAGGAATGTGAGGAAAATTTGTTTTTTTGGACACATTTTTAGGTTTGGAAGGGATTCTCGGTTACTGAACCCAGTGAGAGCCAGTCAAGTCACCCCATCTTGGGTTCCCCTGGGTGTCGAGGTTTAAAAAATGTATAGGTTTGCTAGGTTTCCTTAGGTGCTGGCAGAGTTAGTGCTCAAAATCTAGAACTAGGCCCTTTGCAAAGAAAGGGTCAGTTTTCCCTGTGAAAATATGGTGTGTCCACGTTGCGTTTTGGGCCGTTTCCTGTCACGGCACTAGGCCTACCCACCTAAGTGAGGTACCATTTTAATCGGGAGACTTAGGGTAACACAGAATTGTAGAGCAACTGTTATTACCTATTGACTTTCTATGCATTTCTGCCTGCCAAATGAAAGACAATGTGTAAAAAAGAAGTCATTTTGAAAAATGACCTATCATTCTCATGCTAGTATGGGTACTCACAATTTGGGAAATGTGGAAATATCTACTGTTTCTAAACTCGATATTTTGTTACAATTTCAGAAATACATAGGTGTCTTTCATACCGATTTTTCCATGTATATATTTTCCCAACTGAATTGCTATATACCCAGTACATAAATAAAACACCATTGCAAGATGCTGCTCAGTTATTGGCTTTGGGTTCGTCGGGTTCTTGGTGAACTTACAAGTCCTATATCCCCACAACCAGAAAGGTCCAGCGGATGTACAAGTATATTGCTTTCAAACAGCTGTCATAATTAGAAGAAGTTACAGGTGAGAACGTTGACACAGATGTCTGTTTTTTTTCAACTAATTTTCAATTTTTCTCATATTCAATGGTTAGTTTCTATAAGGAAACCTTGAAGGATCTACAGAAATGACCCCTTGCTGAATTCAGAATTTTGTGTACTTTTCTAAAATGATTAGCTGTCCAGGATCCATTATTGCTTTCATACCCATGTATACCTTTAACTAAAAAGAGGTTGAAAGCACAAAAAATAGCAAAAATAGGTTATGTCCCAGAATAATGCCAAAACTGTGTAACAAATTTTGGTTTTCTAATGAAAGTCGGCTTGTCCCTGAAAGCTGGGAAGATGGTGATTTCAGCACCACAACCCCTTTTTTGACACCATTTGCAGGGAAAAAACAGACGCTTTCATCTGTAGACCTTTTCTTCCCATTAACAAAAAAAAAAAAAAAGCTGTATTTTTGCTAATTTCTGGGTCCCCTCAAGGGGAGTCCACAAACCCTGGGTATCTTTAGAATCCCCATGATGTTGGAAAAAAAGGACGTACATTTGGCGTGGATACCTTATGTGGTCAAAAAGTTACAGGGGCCTAAGCGCAAACTACCCCAAATAACCGAAAAAAAGTCTTAGCATGGGGGGGGGGGGTAGGCCTAGCAGTGAAGGGGCAAAGTAATTTGTCCAGAATCCCAGGATGTTGCTGCTGACGCCTAGACTCGAACCCGGTATGCCAGCTCCCAAGTTGGCAGCTCTGGCTGCTGCGTCACATCCTCTCAAGTCAGTTGACCATGGGGTCCCTCAAGGATCAACTATTTGGGTCAACACGGTTTAATGTATACTTGCGCCCTTGGGGCTCCCTTATTAGAGCTTCCAACATTAACTTTATAAATTACACTGATGACTGTTTATTTTGATATTAGACCACTACCAACAACAATCTTTGGACTCAATTTGTGGCCTTGGTCTGACTGCGTAGCACCACTGACCACCTCATCAGTGACAAATTTGGGTGTACATTTCAACAGTTACTTCTCACTCTGGAGTTGTCAATAAGCTTCCTTCCACCTGAATTAGACAGCTTCATAATATCTTGCCTTACCCTCCAAGTTCAACTCGCAAGTTAGTGGTTGAGTACCATCTTGAGCTGCCTTGATTATTGTAACGCCTTATTTCAAGGAGCACCAATTTATTTATCAAGTTTTCAAGCAGCGCAACGCAGCAGGCCACCTTGCTGCACTGCATGAATGGTAAAGGGCAGGGCATGGTGTAAGGGTGCCTGCGTTATAGGCAGGATTGTTTTTGTGCAGGAAGAGACACCTTCATGCACAAAAACATTCCTCTGGGGCATTTCCCTCTTTCTACGGGAGTTGCAGAATGCAGCACACATAGAAAGAGGGAAAAATGGATTAAATAAAAATATTTCTCCTCGTTTCACCTCATCTGGGGAGGAGTATCACTTTTATGCATTCCCAGATCTGGCAGTAACGGTAAATCTGGGAATTCTCCAAAATCCATGGGTGGACGCGTGGGAACTCTCAGTGGCGGCTGGCATGGTTCGGGGGTAGAAGTGGGGGGGGGACAGGAGGAAGGAGGAGGAAATGGAGTGTAAAAAGAAAAAAAAACATTACCTTATCGCTGCGTCCAGCGTCTCTGCTCCACTGACCCAGGCCCGAACAGCAACCAGGGAGCTCAGCTAGGCTCCCCACACCACACTGAGCACCGTGGTTCGGTTCCCTGCCAAGCATATTTCGGCCTCACACCGCCGTGCCACCGCCAGGTGGTTGCAGCGGTGCAATGGCCGTCCGACCGCCAAAGTTGTAATGCTGCGTGGCTGGACCACCACCTCCGAAACCCTGCGAGTATGGCAGTCCTCGGACCACCACACTCGTAAACAGTCTCGTGGAGTGTTCTATAAATTCACACGCAAAACATCTGAACAGAGCGGCCAGAGCCATCCATTACAGATGATGTAGTTAATGTGTCACGCTATGAATGCCAGCGATCCCCAAGAGAAGAATAAAAGCAGAATGTCTATTGAAGGCAGTAAGAAGACAGCCAGATCCAGTTACCTTTATGTTTGTCAGTCTTGGTCCGTAGACTCGTTCCTTCAACCTGTGGGTATCCTTCCAGCCTAGTGGCAGGACCAGAAACAACTTCATTGGCTATTTTGATGCTGGGTTTTGCAAACAGGTACCACACAGGCATTCGTATGTCATGTGTTGCATACACACACATTCCTACGTAAATGAGCACCCAAAATCATTTGCTTCAGTTTTAAAAAGGAGCAGATTAGTGTGTGCCCAATGGTAAAGAGGTCTGAGAGAGAGTATTGATAATGGAAAACAGCCTACAGACAAACCTTCCCAGTTAACTGTGTGGGAAGATACCAGGGTTGGAATTAATGATTCTGAACAGTATTTCACCATAAATTAACAAATACTACCAGATAAACTCCACAAAATAGAGAATAACTTTCTGGATCCATTATTAACGAGTCCTCCTAACATGTTTTGCTCGATTCTTGGAAGATTAAACTCTCATTGTCCCACCTATTCAAAACTGGGGGCTAGCCTGGGTTAAGGCTGTGGAGGCGTTTTAAGGAGGCTGTATGTTGCCATATCAGGGTTTGGCTGAAGCACTGTCTGCTGCCGTGTGGTGTTGGAAGGAGAAAGTTGTGGTCGGGCTGTACCTCTGCCAACAGCATCTGCGTTCTCTCCATCTGTGGTTTTACAGAATGCAGGTCCACGCCCTCTAAAAACCGAGCAAGTGTTTCATGACAATTTTTGGTCCAGAAACAGTGAAACAGATGCCCTAACGGTGTCCTGCTGGGGATACCGCTCTGGGAAACCAGTAATGGTATCTTATTAGTAAAAGTCACCATCCTACTGGAATGTTTTGTTTTTCTAACTAGTTGGCAGGTTCCACAGCACCTGTAAACGAGAAGGGGTGTGGGAAGGCAGCAGAAAAGGCAGCATAAGCAAAAAGCTTTCAAATAACTTTCTTTACAGATTTTATGTTGCTTAATGCAGAAGCCTCAAGAGCGTGGTGTTTTTGCAAAATGTAGCTCATCTGCCTGCCTGGCATGCATTCTAGGTAGGTAGAAGTCTGAAGAATGACTAACGCCTTGGCAATGTGGCCCGAATACTGGAGGGGGGCTGCGTTGCGCTCAGAGTGTAGCAATGGGCAATGCACAATGTTATCCAATGATGGCCATGCAGCTGCTTGTTCACTGTAGTTGTTCTCAAAGATCACACATAGTTGGTGTAGCAAACACCTAATCTTGGCTCGGTACAGATGAAGGTGCGAGGCACACTTCACAGTTTATGCAGAATCTCTTCACCCAAGGATACAGTAAGACGTAGTATAGTTTGAATAATAACCTCCTTATTCAAATCTCCTACAGCATTCTTGGAAATTAAGGTGAGTGATAGCAGAAAATACCATCTTTCTATGGAGCAACCTGAAGGGTTCTGAGGTGCAAAAGGCTTGGCGTGCCCCTTTAGTGTGTGGAAAAAAATCAAGACACTATTAAGGCAGTTTTAGGTTGCAGGATGCCAATGGCTTGAAAGACGTGTGCCAAGTGGCAGCAGGGGACTATGCCAGAGGTAACATGCGCGTCAGGCCCATCAGTTGGCTCTTCGTGGCTTCATTAACCATGGTGGAGGATTACTGATGCATGCTCCCATGGCCAAGCAACACGACTTGCACACTGATGTTTTTAGGTCGAGCCTAGCGCAGCGCGCATGTGCTGCCCTATGGGGAGGCTTCTTGTAAGCACTCCAAAGACACTTCTCCGTGGATTTTGTTAACTCCCACACATTTTATTGGCCATTGCGTGTGGCTTTCAAAAATGAAAGCACGCAAATGGCGGGTGCATGTCCCGCCTTTTCTTTAAAAGTTCACTCCCATGGCCTTTGGGTCTCGGGAGCGAGCAGCAGCGTGCAGGCTGGCAGCTGCATTCCTCCCTTTTTGTAGTGGATCGAATTCCTGGTGGGTCAGGTTACAACGCGCCGTGCTTTCGCTTGTTATTTATTAACAATAATCACTCAAGCGCCTCTGTGCTCGAAGGGTGAAGTCTCAGCCCGCGGGAGGGCGGTCTGTTCAAACATTTCTTTAATGTCCTCATTCTTTATTCATTAAAGATTACATTTTTAGGTTGTTGTAAACATCAAATGCCCCTTGCGCCGCCTAGGCCCCTCATGACCCGGTGCTAGCGGTCTCTGCCTGCCAGGTGATGTTTGTTCTGGCTCAGGGTGTTTAACCACATCTCTGCTTGCTACTTTCCCCTCCTGTGCTGGACAGCAACAAAAACGGGTGTGGTCATGACGAGCCCAGCTGCTCATGAGCACCTAAGAGGTATATGCCATGACGAGCTGAGCTCGTCATGAGCATGGAAGGGGTTAATGGTATCTTTTGATCCTCGCTTTGTCCGAGGGCTTGTGGTGTGTCGGATGAGCTCTGCTCACGGTGTTTTTACTATCTCCGGACTGCAGGTGAGGTCTCCGCTTTCCTGAAGGAACCCGTCACTTTTCTACGATGCTCCACTGAATTCTGATGCGCTGCGGACAATCACTGAGTGTACACCCTCAAGCCCTTGAACTGAGGTACCTCACCAGCACTGTCTGAGACTGAGTGGAGAAGCAGAGTGAGAGATTTCAGTGATTTGTGGGTAGACAAAGCTGCTCTTTGAAGCCGCACCGGGTAGCGCCAGTGCTTTGTACATATAATATACACAATTTAGGGCTACACACATCATGTACTGCATTTTACTGCAAGTCATTTTGACAACTTTATACTTGTTTCCCTGACTGTCAACATGTTGTCTAGCGCTCTGACTGCACCTCTTACTATTTTAATGGGGTTTCTTTACTTTAATCCTGTTTTTTCCCAGAAGATATGGATGGAGTGCTTTCCAGAGGGCACCAATTCAAGCATTCATCCACCCTTCCTTTATTTGAGTTTAATTTGTTTTATTCAGGATTGCTGTAAATCGCTACTAACCACTCCACAGTGGCCTCAGGGCACATTTGTCTCTTAGTTTCATCTGTCTCTTCGTTTCTCTACTCTTTGGCTCCTGCCTCGGAGATCTCTTAACCGTCCACCTTACATCCTCCCCCCTCCCATTATTTTCGTGAGCACACTTCCAATACTTTCCCCCTTTTATCTGTCTGTTACATCCTTTAATTTACTACGTTATTTATGTTTGAATGATTTTGTATAACACCTACTTGGATTTGGACAGTATGCAACTGGGACTGAGTAGGGCCTCCACCCCTTAGTCAGAAGGCCTAGTATTAAAGAATGTTTGTAGTGTGATACCAGCTTGTGTGATAGGAGAAGCCATTAGGTCTCGCTTTTGGGACCTTATAAGTATTTAGTTATGCAGCACAATATCCTTGGTGTAACAACATCAACCGTTGCATGGCTAAACACTTATAAGGTCCCAAAAACGAGACCTATTGGCTATGCCAATGCTTGTTCTCTAAAGCCATGTGACAGAAACAGGGCTAATCGCTTTACAACTGAGTGCTAGTTGAAGATTCTCTCGCTGCCACCAGAACCTCATGTTCCTGAGGCATGGCATTCATGTTGGGAAAAACTCAAGAAGCCATGCGCCCAATCTGAGCAAAAGCAGCAAGGAGTGTAGGACTCTCCAGCCCCTATGGATTCTAGGTCTCCCTTCTAAGTGAGGCTGACCTGGGCTTTCTGCAGAAGGTAGATTACATTATAGTTTGGACCCTGGTCAAGCCAGAACCACCAGGATCAATGAACATCCTGGGCTTTCTCTGACCATCTGGAGAGCTCTTGAATCAGAGTTCGGGAAATGCAGAGAAAAAACACCTATGCCAAGTCTATCATCAAGCTACCCCTATGTAAACCGTTCTTCTGGCTATACAAGGAGCAAGCTGCTTGCACCTGGGTGTTGGGGGTCAGTCGCATGAGTCTATGGAGGTTAATCCCCTAACCCTAAGCAGTCCACTCCAGAATTGTTAAACACTGCAACATGAGAGATTGCCTGACTCATGCCTTGTTGCAGAGCTTAATCGCAGAAAGCTACAGCCATCTGGAAGAGATGTAGGGAGTGGGTGACCCCTTGTTACCCGATTGAAACGATGGAAGTGGTGTTGCTTGCGAGGGTCATTGCTTGTGAGGGCCACAACCACCCTGAAGCTCTGCAGCGGGAGTAAAGCCTTAATTTGCTAAGCCAAAAAGACTACTTTCAGCTGGAACACATTTATTTGATTTGGGCAACTACTGATTCACTACTAGAATCCGAGAACCCCAAGCCTTTTGTATGACTTGAACCTAAAAACAATAATACACGAAAGATATATTAAAAAACACACACCATTAGAGGTGGGCCAGCAACTGAAAGTGTATGCAGGCGTGCCAGAAATCTGGCTCTCCTCTCGAAACCTCGAGCCCAAAACGAGCAGGATTTTCACAGGGGCGAAAGGGGCTTGCAGCTATATCTGTGGATATCTGTCATGGAGAACAGAGTTCAAACAATTACTTAAACTCACGACTCCCGCAATTCTCACTATGCCATAAAAATGAAAAGCATTTTGTAGTCCGTCTCTCTTGTGAAGGGCGCTTCTGTCCTTAGGCAAGGGGTGCGCTGTATAAAACTGTACTAAACAAAGTGTGTATTTTGCCAGTCACCCATAGTCTAATCTCATCAAGAATTGCAGACAACACATTAACCTTTCATTTAAACAAGATTTGCAAGCTAGTGGTCAAATTGCAGTGGGATCAATCTCAGCTTAAATGTTTGACCAAAGTCTGTGATCCTAGGCAAATACTTCATTTAACCAAACCTCCTAATGTCCTATGGTAAAACGCTGCCGAATGTTAAAGAAATACGCTTTTTGAATTTTAAAGACACATTATTGTACTCTACCATGATGCTTCTGGCATGATTCACAAGCAGGGACTCTTAGAGCCACCGCCCACTCTCGGCTCTTCCTGTTAATCTGTTGGCTCGCCCACCTCTGTTCAGAACTGGATGCAAATTCCAGCACTTGGATGTTTGGATCCCTCTCAGTCTTTGAAGAATTCAAGTTGTGGTTCCACCACCACAGCTGGAAAAACACAGTTTTTAAAATTTTCCAAAAAACCTACGTGGCTTCCCCTATGATTGTCGTATGCTGCATCAGGCTTAAGCTTCGACTTTCTTCTGTTCCTATCAGTCTCTTTTCTTCAACACAATAAAGGAGAGCTGCTTCTTGATGCTGGATGTGGTGTGCTGTAATTCACACAGCACAGCCAAAATGAACAACTCTATCCTGGACGCCATCTTATATCCTCTCCCACATTTCTGTACATTTGGCTTGTGATTTTATAGGTTTTGATTTTATGGTTGGTGCTAATAAATCTGTTTTGTTTACGCTTAGATCTTGTTATGTTTTCTCTGTGGTTATTTTATTCTTCAAAGCTGTGGATTCACAGTTCCTATTGAAGCCAGGTGGCATGTGTTATGTATATCGGGGGAACAGACGTGGCCTAGATACCAAAATATCTGGCTGCTAGTGGCTGAAACGGTGGCCAAAAGAAATATTGCCGGGGCATGGGGAGCCATGCAACTGCGACAGTGACACGATGGAAGATGGATATGGAATGGTGCTGTGCTGCTGAAAAACAGTATATGAAAGCAGGGGGTGCCCCAAGAAATGGGGAAAAGTGTGGCAGCAATGGGAAATATACAGGGTCAACTGAGAGATACCTGATTGCTAAGAGTGAGAGGGGGTGGTGGGCAAGGAGTGTATTGGACTGGGAACCTGATTGAACTGTTGAATATGTTACAAACATTTATGTTACAGAATGTGTAGTACGAAGATGTAGATGTATTAATAAACATTGCCAATTGTGATGCTGTATATTGAGACTGGCAAATGTTTATTAAAAAGTTATTTTAAAAAATCTGTGGATTCACCAACAGCCGCAGGCTCCTACACTAATCGTGTCATAGCCAAAAGGCTGACCAGGAAAGTCATGCAAGCTATAGTATGCTTCCCTACTGCCTGAGTTTAAGGAGCAATAAATCACGCAACGTGCTTATAATTGTGCCACGGAGCCCCCTGAGCAAACGTTGCGGACTCCCCGGGATCTGCTGACCACAGGTTAAGAACCTCTGCCATAAGTAACTGACTGGGTGTTCGACACCTCCCCCAACCGATAAAGGAGTTTGTGTTCACTGGAAGCAGCCGATGGGCGTGACCAGAATGAGCTTTGACTGCTCTTTTTGTAGCTGGTCACATTGCTCTGACGAGCAGAGTTGCAGGGAGTGCATGCTGAGCTTGACATGGGCTACCATTCCCAATGCAGTCCAAGAAGTCTCTACAACCCCCCCAGCTGACATGGTCTTGTTGGTCAGGCAATGACCCACTGCAAGGATGTTGGGTATTATCCTCTCTGGACTAGGGAATGCATTTGCCAAACTGCAATGCGGAATTAGCCCTGTGATCTGAATACTTCTGCATGGGACCAGAGAGGATTTGGGGTAATTCACTATGGATGGATGCTTGCCCAGAATCTCTAGTGCCCAGGTTGACGTGG
Organism: Lissotriton helveticus; assembly: GCF_964261635.1. Taxonomy (NCBI): domain Eukaryota; kingdom Metazoa; phylum Chordata; class Amphibia; order Caudata; family Salamandridae; genus Lissotriton; species Lissotriton helveticus. The sequence goes on along the minus strand of NC_136067.1, from coordinate 1,150,582,673 downwards.
GCTCCGCATTTTCTCGATGTGACTGGAACGGAGTACAATTGGACCTTTTGCTGTCAACGGAAGGCTGGTACCAGGGTTAGCTTATTTGCCAAGACCCAAAGCATGGAGACCAACTTTATGTTCAAAGCATGCTTGAAAGGAGTCAAAGAAAAGTCCAGAGGGCAGCTTGAATAAATCCTGCAGCTGAATCTCCACTGAAAAAGCAGGCAGGGCGTGGCATCACCTGCAGCTACTTCTGGTTTGAAAGATCAGACAAATCTGATGGATCCAGTGTGGAGTTAACCTCCAGAATCTGCTGGTAGTGGAGGCCTTCAGAGACAGACTTTCAACAGTGGGGTAGACTCCTGCTAACACCGGATTGTCCAGCATAGCTGTTGGCTAAGTCTTGTCCCTGAAGGAAGTGGCTTGGGATAGCAGGCAATGAAATCGCATCTTTCGTATGGTGCACCAGCAGTGTCAGAGTGACCTACCTAAAGGACTAGTGTAGGTGGGCTTTCAAGGAAGCTTGCCGAGTAGTAACCAGTGCTCTCAGGTACTTCTGCTCCATTGTCTGCCTCTAGTGCTTTGAAGGCTGGCTGGCTGCGTGGCGTGGCGTGGCATGTGTGTGTAAAAACTGGGAACCTTGCCTAATGGCCCTCTCCTTGTCAACATCAATATACAGTGCACCGGAGCCAGGCTCAAATGAAGAGGAAGATTCACTACACGGTCCAATCCTATCAGGTTGGGTCTGCATCACCTAACACTCAAAGAAAGAGCTGGGCCTGTCTGCATATCACTTGTCTCCAGACAGGAGAAAGACCTGGGCCCCATGGCTGCAGAGTGAGAGTTAGATGGACTCCACCTCTCAATGCATGAGACACGCTGTATTGAACCCCGAAGTAGAGCATGGCTCAGTACTCCAGTGTAACAGCAGCTAGGGTTCTATGCACCAAGATGAGGGCCCGGGCACTGCCCATTGGGGCAACAGAGCCTCTGGAGTAGGGCATCCAGTTCTTGAAGAATCCTTTGCCTTATAGGTGTTTCACCTTTCCCTTGGATCATGACACCTGGCTACTGATAGATAAAGCTATCAAGCAGGTACTTTCACCTTTCCGAGTTACATCAATTGCATAGGGCCCATGAGTGTGACCTCCCCAAGGCATGGGGCAGGCAGGAAAGGTGTTCAGTGTCACACTCCGTGACTGAGACCCAGTACCTATCGCTGCACTCTTCCTACTGGTGATAAAATTCAATATCTCTTTTTAGATGTGTTCCTTACTCTGATCCCAGATCTTTCTCTATTAGCAAGTTAGGTGGTGCCAGACGAACTTCATACTATCAGCAGATAGAGGGAAGGTATACACTGGATTACTAATCCTAAACCACAAGAAGCTGGGAGGTTATGTGGGTCAGCTACTACAACAGCCAACACAACAAATGCTACAGCAAAAATGACAATATACCCGGTCTGAAAAGAGGAGGAGAAGATGCAAGGCATAAAATTAACTGAAAACCCCCCAAAAAAGTAGATATACTTGCTTTCTGACAAGCTTATTCTCTCGCTGAATGGTCCCCTTTGTTCTGTCACTTTCAATTATTTTTGCACCAAAGGAAGGAACTGTCCAGATGCTAGTTTCACAGAGAGATAATACATGCAAACCAATAGACAGTTTCTATCATAGCGTGAGAATGGTTCAAGCCTAAGACACAGGCCGATCCATCAAGGTGCTGTTGAAGTAACGAACATTTTTCAGTAAAATGGACACAGGTTTTGAGGAATCATATTAGCTCAAAAGTGAGAAAATCTCACATATTAAAGACACTGACACAAAACACAGTAATTGAAGTAGAACAAGCCTCAGCTTCAGTTCTGCTTGGACTATTGGAGAAGCTAACCCTAAGTGCTCAAGTTGTAAATAAAAAGTGGAAGTAGAAGTACTAAAGCTAGGAGGAATAGCTTGGAGATCACTCTAAACAGGCCTCTAAGTTCCAGAGCTGGCGCTTTCTTAAATATGGAAGACCATGATGATGGTTTCAACAACCTCAGGCTTGAGTTAACACTGTTTGACTATACCAGCACCATTCACCTCTCACAGTGGACGGTGCTATAAGTATCTTCATTTATAACAGCTCTAGTAATGCCTTCATTAATGCAGCTAGAGGAGCTACACGGAGTCACTAAATTACTAAGGGATCAATTATGATTTTGGCAGCCAAAGCCGTGGTCAGACCGCCCGTCAGATTAGGAGTTTCCTCCCGTCTGGTTTTTGGCGTTCCCACAGCAGGGTCTCTAAAAATGGGCACTGCAATGGTAACACCAAAAACAGTTTCTGCATGGTCTGGACTGAAAAGTCCATGCCATGCAGAAACTGGAAAGCATGCACACAGGGGATGCATAACATGTCCCCACGTGGAGGAGGCACAGGGGTCCTGTAGGGTCCATTTTGTTTCCTCTCTGCTACAGTGTTGATTAATTAATTAATTAATTAATTAATTGTGGGTTTCTAAAGCGATAGAATCGACTCCCGAAGGAGTATCTCTGCGCTATAGACCGCTGGGGAACCCGTCCTGGCTTTCCCTGTGAGATGGTCCCTACTGGGTATCTCCAAGGTGAAACCAGGCATCCCCGGCGTATGTGGGGGGCCGTTGTGGAGATGAGGCAAGCTAATGCCCAGAGTTGCCGAGTGTGATCCCTGGTTAGAGTAGGCACCGAGGCGAGAATTATCGAGTCCACTGACCCTGGTCCTCGACCCTGCCGCGTCGGGAATAGAACCCTGCTTCCGGGTCTGCCGCCTCTAACCAGTGAGCCACACCACTCCACATAGAGGAGGAACCTCCATGACATTGCCAGCGGAGAGGAAACTCTTAATATGCATGGTGGGACTGCGGCGGTCCTACCAAGTATATTGCAGCGTCCTCACTACGCAACACCCAGGAACTGCAATTCCCTGGAGGCTACAGCGGGGCTATGGTGGTCCAACCGCTCTAGTCGTAATAGAGCAGTCGGGAGACCCCCACCGCCGCACCCCCACGAGTCCATGGACCACCAGACTCGTAATTGTGGCCTAAGTTACTTCCATAAGCCTAGACACAGAAAGATACCATAAGTAAATGCACCAGTTAAATTTGCAGTCCATGAAGTGAAATACAGGATATTAATCACCCTTTTGAGGGGAAAAAAGTCCATGGCACACAAACCACCATTATACCCTCCCAGAGGAGTTGTGTGCTATAAATATACAATAACGTACACATCTATTATACATATAAGCTAACTTTTTAATATGGACCAATACTGCCATCAAGGGGCTTAGTGACATCAAGCCTCGTGGTTTCTACGTCACCAGACCCTCAATATGGCAAGACAGGACCATATTAAATAGATTGATCGTTATTTATCTTTAATATTACAAGTTTATTTTTGATAATTTTCTTGACAATCTGTTTTTCCCACCAAATTGCATCTAAGAATGTGCAATAATTGTCATTTGAATATTTAGGTTTACTTTTCCTGAGTAAGCTGTTTATAAAACAATAGACAGTGAGGAAGGTCCGAGGGTGTATGCCATTCTTTGCTGCAGGATTAACCACAGATTTACGAATTAACTGCATTTCACACGTTATGTCAGATAATTTGCAAACATTGTAGATGTCATGAAAATGCTTGTCAGAAATGGCTGACAATAATACTGCCAAAGACTATGCTACATAATCTGCATTTTTTGCGGCATAATTAAGAACATTATTCTACATAATTTGGTCCTTGATATTACATATCCTAGTAGCTAGGACAATGCTAAAGCTGTGCAGAGCGGTTTGCGGGCTCATTATCAGGACGAAATCCGTATTTCACAGGGAATCATTAAAGGTTTTGATACCACTGCACTTGTGCAATAAAAGCATACAAACGTATTCACATGTGTATACAAACCTTTTAAAAAACATAATGAAAAATACAAACTCTTTCTTGCCCAGTCCCTTAAAAAACCTTTACTCTCTTTTGAACGCAGTTTTAAAAAACATTTTTACAGCAACTTTCAGAGTCTTAATTTTGCCTGATTAAAGGTGGCCATGCCTAAACCCATTTTATATTTCTGTTTCGTGATGCAAGACCAGCTACATAAAATGTTAAGTTACACGTGCCATTATGCTAGAGACAATACTCTCAAACAACTTAAGGACGTGGTTCCTGACCCTGAACAAACTGATCCTGAACAAACACAGCCGGAATACTTTTTGAAAGCATGGCATGCTGGGCAGCAAAATAACAACAGGCTACTGTGCTATGCATTTATGTTCTTCCCCTTAAAAAGTGTACAGGGTGAAACCACGTCAAATAAATCACAATTTACAATGACTATATCAAATGCAATCCACATGATGCCCAAATCAAAAAAAGCAACATGAAAGCCATGTAAAAAGCACACAAAATCAATATCCAGATTAACCCAAAGTTGTGATGTAAGCATATGTTCGGGAACCCTCCCCCCCCAAATATATGTGTATATATTCCAGTGTAAAGGTGCAGCTTGAGGTACAAAATCCAGTCCCACATGTTCTCTTTTGTCTCCGATTGTAGCGCCTGATATTGAGGAGGGGAACGGAAAGGCCCTTGGTGTGAAATCAGTGCAAGCTTCCGTTCACTGCAATGGCAATGCATTCTAACAGTGTGATTGAAAGAAAATGCAGATTCTGGAGGCATTCGGCCTGGTCCTCTCCGCGGATTGTCATGTGCAATGACAGCAAACTCTGATAACCTGCTGGCTTGCTCCAGTCGGTGAAATCACAACTTGTCTCATGTAAGACAGGGTGACCAAAAACAGAGAAATGTCCTGTTTTTGAGATACGGTCAGGTGAGCATGCACATTTATCACTGTGCTTAGTAGGCTCACGCTCACACCGGCCCTCTCATGACACCATGGGCAGAGTTTTGCTTAAAAGGCGGTCTTCTGTGCTGCCTGACTTAATTCAGGCAGCACAGCAGGTTTCAATGTAGGGGGGGGGGGTGAAATCAACCCCTGCCGAGCCCATCACCCGAGACCAGAATCTCAAAGCTCCCCTTACAACACACCGCAGCATGGCAGAGGAAGTCTTAAATTTTCAAGTTACAGAGTTGTGTGTTTCTGTAGCAAGAAAATGAAAGGCTTCCATGGCCATGCTGTGATGTGTTCCATATGGCTGTCCAGATGTTTAAGTGTGTATGTATGCATATATAGGTGGATGCATATATATGAAACGCCATTGACACAGAAACAGGAGTAAATGTTGACACTGGTTAGTGGTGTCAACGTTTAGTCCTATTTCTATGTCAATTGCTGTCCGGGTTTTTTGTTCTGAAAATCTGGTCACCCTAATGCAGAGCAAAGGCCTCCTGTCGTGATGAAGACGTAGAGCCCCATGGCCTGAGACCAGACTGAAGAGCTGATCTCGAATTGAAAGACCTCATAAAACTCAAGCAGATTCGACAGATCCCTCATGTCAGCGAATCAGGGTCAGATGTAGTGCAAAGTACACATCAAGTACCATCTGTAAAGCGGGGTGCCATCAATCTAGACGGAGATCCCGCCTCAGAGTAACAGCTCCACGACTCAGGAAACTGGACAGCGCTGGTGGAAATAGAAGCTGATGGTATTGCACAGCCTCCTTCATACCTTCTTGAATCTGCCAGAGTGAATCATTAGCTGCTGTGATGCAGCAGGCTCATTTGAAAAATACACAGCAAAGAGCATCCATCACACATCTAGTCATTTTTCTCTCTGTTGAGGAGCTCTTTCAGGGGAGAGTTGCCAGAAATCAAGGGAGACAATTTGACAGTCGAGTTCTTCATTACAGGCTGGCTTGCTGCTTTTACCAGGGACTCCACTGGGATAACCCGAGAAGTCTCTATCACTGAATTCTTGCTTGTATCATTCATTTCTATCACCTCAAAGTCTACTTCATTCCAGTCTCGTGCATCGTCGTCGTCTTCGTGATGCCCTGGCCCCGACAGCAGCGCTTTCCTGTCCTCGTCGTCTCCCATGTGCTTTGCAGTCCTCTCAGGTGTGGTGGTTGCTATTTTGTATGCGACTGGGAATATAATAGCTGAAATCACAGCACATCCCAATATTGTGTACATGAGTATGGGAAGTTCCTCAAATTTGCCTTGTAGAAATCCCACAGTGACAGGAATGCCCATCTCTCCCAAGGATGCACCGATGACGAACAGAGAGGTTGATTTCCCGCCAATAGTGGTGTATTGCTTGGCCCAGGAAATGCCACTGGGGAAGGTGGCGGCCATGGAAGCACCATAAACTGCAGTGCCCGCCCAAAGCACGAAGAGGTTCTGATTGAAAAGCACCATAAGAAGGGAGGACGCCGTGCAGCCTATCACGCTGAGGAGAATCATTGTGCCGGGATACATACAAACTGCAAAAATGATAGCAATGCCTCGGACTGCAGCAAAGGCGCCCCAAAAGAGGGAATTCAGCCCTGCTGCTTTTGACTCCTCCATGTGGACGAAGGTAGTTGCATAAGTATATACATAAGAACCGTAGGCAACCTCTGCACCAACGTAGAATAAAAAGAAGAGGAACATAAGGAATATAAGAGGGTTGTGGTGCACTGCAGTTTGCTGCTCATCCTCTGATTCGTCCATTTTCTCACGTTTCTGGATACTTCTTAAAAATAAAATAAACAAAACCAAAGAAACCAACAAAATGTAAGTGCCGATTACAATGTAGGGCAACATGCCAATTGAGATTTCGAGCCCAAACAGCTCCATGTTTCCGTTGTGAATGAATCCACCTGTATTCTTGCTTTCACTCTCTTGCAAAGGTATCAGGTCCAGAGCCATCTTGGAAAGCAATGGGGAGACAACGGCACCCAAAGCAAAACTGAAGTGAAGGGCCTGAATATGGGGACCAGAATTCTTGCCCCAGGCGTACAATATAACGACGTTTCCACCTGCCAAGAAAAAAAACATTTGCCATTAGTATAACCACCAAGACAGGCACAAGAAAGCGATTCAAACAAACCATCATATTTTGAACCACAAATTGGCCTATTGTTTTTGGCGGCCGAAAGACACAAACACGTATCTCTCTACCTATCCACGGAGAAAGATTTGCAAGTGTGTATTTGCCAACATACATTTTGTTTACTATTTAATTAGTCAGTAGAATAACGTTTAATAAATAGAACATAAGTATGAACTTGAAGTTACTTGCCCAAACAGCAACCTAGCAAGATAGAGAGTTTCAGGGCAGAAAGGTTGATGGTCAAGGTCGAGAGAAGGGGGTGGACCAAGACCTATAGTTATTTTTTAGAGAAAAGAGTCATCAGAAGGCAGCCTGCAGAGCATGTAATCTATTGAGATGTTTATCCTTGTGTCCTTTTGAATCCTAACCTTTTCTTTGTGATTAAATAGCATGAATATATCTGAATTGAATTCATACTCCATCGCAATGATGAATCTGCATCACACAGAATAGTTGTGCTACTTGGGCTTACAAGTGATTTGATTACAAACACGCATATGCGTATCTACTATTGTATCACTAAGTTTATGGTCCTTATTGAATACATTGATGGAAATAGTCAAGAAAAGATCTTAGCAAGAAAAAGTCTAAAGAACCAAATGGGAATCACGCTACTTAACTCTTTGTGGAGGATATGATGCTCCTGTCGGGCAATACTTATTACACAGATTATAATCATCAAGTAAGGCTTCAGGTTTTTGGGAGGACTGCTCCTAACAGCCTTATGTAGAAACTCTCCCATCTTAATGCTTTCATGGCCAATATCTTACTCAATAGATGTGGCATGACATTTAAGTTTTGGAGTACTCCCATTCTGACATAAACTTGACGTAAAAAGTTTATATAACTCAAAAAACATGCAAGCTGTAGTGGGATTTCAGATCCCGCTACGCTTCATAATGGTTGGAACCATAATATATGACCGAGCTTCTTTTGCAGTTGTTATTCTAGAAGTAATAAACATAGGACTTGATTTCTAGCAAATATATTTCATAGCTGGATAGTTAAATTAACGTTTTAAATCTCTTTTCCACAACTACACAAAGGACAGCCATTGTTCCATATTTGGCCTGACAAATTCCCCTAAATGGCATCAGTAGCAGGCGTCCAGTCCACAATAAAAATGGAAACCTCCACATTTTATTATCATTGATCTTTCCGATATAATCTTGAGGTGTTTGGATCTTGCAGATTCACCCTTGTAAAAGGGCAATCTTTTGTTATGTGAACTGTCTGCTTAAAAACTTGCACGCACAATCTTTTTTGTCCGAATCAATGTTATCACAATACAAGAACTGTAGCATAAAATAAGAACAAATATAGTTGTTTAAGAGCATGCGCAAAGTTATTCAGGGATCTGAAAAGGACACCAGCGATTTGTTTTAACTTCTCCGTCACTCGGGTGTGCAATGAATCATTATATGGAACATTTGGAACATCAAAAACCCACAAGAAGCAGTGGCTGAAATCATAGCTGTTGGAACTGGCCCTTCTTGCAGGGTCATCCTCAAACTTTTTGCTTCTTCCTCCCTTATTTTTCCTGACCCGTGGCTCTTGGCAATAGGACTCTGCGCACTTTACCACTGCTGATCAGTGCTAAAGTGCATATGCTCTCTGTGTAAATTGTTATTCTGATTGAATATACATGTTTGGCATATTTGTTTCACCATGAAGTCCCTAGTAAAGTGCACTGGGTGTGCCAGGGCTGGTGATGACAAATGCTACTAGTGGGCCTGCAGCACTGATTGTGCCACCCACAGGAGTAGCTCTAAAATGGTGTCTCAGGCCTGCCACTGCAGTGCCTATGGGCAGTTTAGAACTGCCATGTCCTCCTCGCCAGTGTCCCCACTGACCAGGCCTAACCCTTCCCTTTTTGTGCACATCAGCCACCCCTATGGAAGGCCCAAGGTACCCCCCTGGGCAGGGTGCAGTGTATGTAAAAGGTAGAGCATGTACTAGTGCAGGTGACATGCTCTGGTAGTGAATGGCAGCCATTTTCGTTTTTCAATACTGTAAGGCTATCTTGCGCCATAGATTAACATGGGGGATGCTGGCTACAGTGGTTAACAGCATTTCTTCCCATAGAAACAAGATAGGACACAAGTATCTAGTATCCCTGAACTCAGAATTTAATAACACATCTTTTAGGAAAGGTTGTTTTTAAATCCTGTGTTTGAGAACAGCACTTTTAGAAAGTTGCTGTTCTCTTGTCTGACCCTTCTGTGTGCCTGGGCCTGTTTGTGTATTGACTGTCTGGTTTGAGAGTGACAGGGGCTGGGGAATTCCCCAGGAGGGAATTCCCCTGGATGAGTCAGCACTAGGCTGAATGACTGCATTTGCAACTGGAGTGCTGGGAGGAGTTAGCACCTGGGCTGAATAGGGCTGTGCCTGCCTTCCACAATGCTGGCTCCACCCCCCTGCTGGGCGGCTGAGGACCCTGCCCCTCACTCTGGAAGGAAAGATGCAGCCAGCAAAACAAAGTGCTCAGGATCCACCCAGAACTGGTTCAGACCGGGCTCAGGGCCCACATGCACCAAGAGAACAAAGACTTTAGGGGTATAAGTACAGGACCCCTGACAACAGAAAATTAGATCATCCGGGAAATCAAGAAGGAACTTCTGCCAAGGAGAAAGCTGAACCTGAAGAAGGAAGATTGTCCTGCTGTTGCTCTGCTGGACTGACCTGTTGCTTTGCTGCCAAGGAGAGGGGAAGGACTTTGCTGCTGAGCTGTGTCCCCTGTCTTGAAAGGAATCTCCAAGGGCCTGAGAAGAGCTGGCTCCCTGTTTTGAAGTCCCAGGAACAAAAGGACTTCACCCCCAGCTTCCCTGAACTCTGCTGAGAGAGTTCTGTCCTTCCTAGAGTGCTTGATCCAGTTGTGGGGCCTCTGGAAGTTGTACCTGTGCTGGGAAGCTGGAAACTAAGCTTGAGTGACTTTTGAACTTGAAAAGTGTCGCATCGCTCGCTTGCGGAGCGCATCCCCGACAGTGCGAGAAGTTTCCCGCCGCTACGGAGGTCGAGATCGTTGCAGCGCCTGACGCCGCTGCCAGAGACGTCGCATCCTTCGTTTGCGGGACGCACCAGACCGGTGCAGGAGAATCGAACATCGCTGCGAGTATCGTCGCAGAGCCTGTCGTCGCTGGGTGAGATCGCCGCACCGCTTGCTTGCGGACCGCATCACGTCGCTGCGAGTGTCGTCGCAGAATCAACGCATCGAGGAGCTGCGAGAGAGAGGATCCCCGCTGGACCGCGCATCGTCGCCCCGGAGATCATCGCAGCCCCTACGAGATCGTCGCATCGTGCCTTTGCGAGAACAGACTTCCTACGGAACCTACGCACCGGAATCCACACAAGTGGCCTTCCTCCCCATACAGACCGGATTCGTCGCAACACGCCCGCTGCTGCAGCGGGGCTGTCGCATCGCCTCCCCAGAGTCTCAGGAGCAACGCATCGCTTGTTTTCCACCGCACCAGCTTCTGCTTTTGGAACTTTGTTGCAACTAAAAGGTACTGTGAGTAAACGTGACGCAACTGTGAACTTTTCACGCATCTGTAGAGAATTCTATCGCAACGTAGAGAATTCTAACGCAACCTTAAGAACTCTTTTTGAAACCATATTCTTGAACTGTGTATGTTGGATTTTTTGTCGTTTTGGTCTTGTGTAGTTTAGATTAAAAATACCTTTATTTTTCTAAACTGTTGTGGAGTCAGTTTGTGGTGTTTTCACTGTGTTACTGTGAGTGTTGGTACAAATACTTTACGCATTGCCTCTGGTTAGCCTAGACTGCTCGTGCCAAGCTACCTAGGGGGTGAGCAGGGGTTATCTCAGAGGGTTATCTCCTTACCCTGACTAGAAGCAAGGGTCCCTATTTGGACAGTGGTACCTACCTCTGCCAACTAGAGACCCCCAGATCTAACATTGGTGGACAAGCGGTGGGAATTGAACTTGTATTTGTACTTGACCCACAGTAATTGGTGTACATCACTAGTGAGTGCAGACCACTACGCCACCACATACTGTTTGTTTTTTCCGGTGTCCTCCTGAAAGTATTTTTTGGATATTGAGACTCTGGCTAGTGTTGCACCTGTAAAATCCTGCCAAAATGGAAGTCAACTTTTTCCACCTGTGCATCTACACAGAAGAGGAGATAAAAGCCTTTTGCAAGAAGAGGGGGCTGCCTGTGGAGAAAGGTTCCACAAGGAGGGATCTTGAGGCATGCCTGTATTCCCATGAGGTCAGAATTTGGGAAGCAACATTAGCAGATGATTCTGAGGAGGAGGACTTCTCTGATAGTGAGGAAGAGAAAGATGAGTGGCTCCTTGCTGCTGAGCAAAGGTACAGAGAATTAGACCGGCTAAACAAGGAAGGTATGATCCGGTGGGCCTTAGCCCAGAAAGAAAAATGGGATGCTCAAGGAAGGAGCTTCGCTGAGTTGGAGGTGGAGTCCAGCTCAGATGGTGGCAGCATGTTTATGATATCTAGTGCTGAGAGAAAGGTACAAACACCCAGAGATGTGGCGCCTGACTTGAGGGAGGGGGGTCGACATACACAAGGGGGGTTCAGGTTTATGATGTAGTTCCAGTGGAGTGCAGTGTCCCTGAAGTAGATTGGGGGACTGGCACAGGGGACCATATTCCTAGTGGTGGGAGGGACACTCTACTGACTCTAGATGAGAGGTACAGGGAGAGGGGTTCCCCCATGGTAGAAACCTTGGTGTGTGAAGACCAGCCAGAAGAGTGTGGGTTGTGTGACAGAGACAGTCAGATACTGTCTTGCCAGTCTCAGGAGAGTGGTGTGGGGTACTTGTGTGAGGCACTGGAGGGTGAGGCAAAGGGTAGCTTGGTTAACAACTGTGGGGGGCTGTGTGATTCATTTGTTGGAGAGCATATTTTAAGTCCCTGTTTTCCAGAGCTATGCCAACACCCGGTGGAGTGGGAGTTCTCTGACCCCAGAGAGCTTGCATTGGAGGCAGACCTCTTGGTGGATTCCAAAGGGTCTGAAGAGGCATTGGGGAGTGATCCCAAAAGGAGTGGCTTAGATATCTTCCAGACCTGTGAGGTGGAAGCGGTTCAGTGTAGCCCAGTTAGGTCCCAGTGTAGTGGGAGGGGTGTAGGGGCTCATGTCCGGTCTCAGTGGAGAAGGAGTGAGTATGGGACGGTGTGTCTCACGGTGCCTGAAACCCAGTCTCAGGGCCTGGAGGGTTCCTTAAGGGAACACCAGGTTGGGGACCTAGACTGTACTTGTAGGCCATTTGAGGAGGATCTCCTAGTGTCTGGTGAACGGGGAGTGCCTGTAAACAGGCCTCCATCGGTTCTGGTGTCTGGCAGTGCCGCTCCATTTGGGAGGGTACAGAAGTCCAGACTGAGGGGTGAGAGGGGGAAGGAATCCACAGTGGGAGAACCAGTGGGTCAGGGACCAGTCGGAAGGGCTGAGTCCCCAGTGAGTGACCATGGTGGCCTCACTTCTGTCCTGGGGGATCTTCCCGCACTGTCAGGTGGACAGGGGTCGGGAGATCTGCGCCAGGCAGACTGTCACAGGACACATGAGTTGTGTGTCACCCTCAAGGGGGTACTATGTGAGTCCCCAGAAGTCCTGGTGTGCCAGGCAAATGCACAACCGCAGGTTTTGGTCCCTGGGTTGGGAGATCAGGTTCAGGATTTGCCTGACCTGGAAGGAAGGACATCTGTAACCAGTGTCCTGACCAATATGGTTCCCAGGGGTACCCCTCCAGTAGGGAGGGTGCAGCGCTCTGGAAGGGGGTGCAGAGGGAGGGGGCCTCGCCCCTGACCCCGGTACAACCTGAGGGGTTAAACCCTGGGTTGGGAGATCAGTTGCTGGAGGGAGGTCCTGAACTGGTAGGAAAGTTGTGTTCTTGGTTGTCTTGGTGGACAGGGTTGCCCCTGGAAGGAGGGCAGGAGTCTCACCCTGGGGGTGGACTGGGCCACACCGTTGTGTTGGCCAGGTGGGTACTGTCTACCAGTATAGGCACCTCAGTGAGTGAAGTCCTGGTGCGCCAGGCAAGTGTTCCACTGCAGGGGTTAGTCCCTGGGTGGGGAAGCCAGGTTCAGGTGCTGTCTGACCTGGAGGCTTTGGAGCCTAGGTTTGAGAGCCAGGTCTGGGGTGTCCCCCCTGACCTGGAATACCAGTTGCAGGATAGAACCCCTGACCTGGTGGGTGAATGGTGCAGGATACCTGCCACAGATGCCCTGACGATTCTAGAAGGGTGTACCGCTCCAGGTTGGAGGGTAAAGAGCCCCAAGGAAGAGGAGGGTCGGGTGTGGGGAAGCCCGCCCCAGCCTCCTGTCCAGCCACCGGATACAGGTCCGGGACTGGTGGGTCAGTGCCAGAGTGTCAGACCTGACCTGACAAGAGAGGGAGCGGACAAAGGGTGCCAAGCACCTAGGGCTACTGCCCCCCCACCCTCGGACGCCACAGGGGTTTGAGAGCCCTGAGAGGCAGAAGGCCCGGGTCTCATACCTGATCACTGGCGGTGGTCACTGTGGCTTGCTGTCTGTCTGTTGGGACACACCTGTGAGTAAATTAAGGCTAGGTGCCGCACAGGTGGTGTCCACAGGTGAGGAGAAGGGTTCCACATGGATTGGCATGGTAGACCCTGAGAGTATGGATAGAGTGATTGAACTGGGTTTAGGACGGCGTAGAACAGGACTGCCCTGCTGTGTGGGCCAGTTTCCGTGTTCTATCGCCTTAAGCAGGGAATCCCATCGAGGTATCGTTTGGTCTACCCTGGCTTTAGGCTGGAAGGGGGTTGTGTTGGAACTGGCCCTTCTTGCAGGGTCATCCTCAAACTTTTTGCTTCTTCCTCCCTTATTTTTCCTGACCCGTGGCTGTTGGCAATAGGACTCTGCACACTTTACCACTGCTGATCAGTGCTAAAGTGCATATGCTCTCTGTGTAAATTGTTATTCTGATTGAATATACATGTTTGGCATATTTGTTTCACCATGAAGTCCCTAGTAAAGTGCACTGGGTGTGCCAGGGCTGGTGATGACAAATGCTACTAGTGGGCCTGCAGCACTGATTGTGCCACCCACAGGAGTAGCTCTAAAATGGTGTCTCAGGCCTGCCACTGCAGTGCCTATGGGCAGTTTAGAACTGCCATGTCCTCCTCGCCAGTGTCCCCACTGACCAGGCCTAACCCTTCCCTTTTTGTGCACATCAGCCACCCCTATGGAAGGCCCAAGGTACCCCCCTGGGCAGGGTGCAGTGTATGTAAAAGGTAGAGCATGTACTAGTGCAGGTGACATGCTCTGGTAGTGAATGGCAGCCATTTTCGTTTTTCACTACTGTAAGGCTATCTTGCGCCATAGATTAACATGGGGGATGCTGGCTACAGTGGTTAACAGCATTTCTTCCCATAGGAACAAGATAGGACATAAGTATCTAGTATCCCTGAACTCAGAATTTAATAACACATCTTTTAGGAAAGGTTGTTTTTAAATCCTGTGTTTGAGAACAGCACTTTTAGAAAGTTGCTGTTCTCTTGTCTGACCCTTCTGTGTGCCTGGGCCTGTTTGTGTATTGACTGTCTGGTTTGAGAGTGACAGGGGCTGGGGAATTCCCCAGGAGGGAATTCCCCTGGATGAGTCAGCACTAGGCTGAATGACTGCATTTGCAACTGGAGTGCTGGGAGGAGTTAGCACCTGGGCTGAATAGGGCTTTGCCTGCCTTCCACAATGCTGGCTCCACCCCCCTGCTGGGCGGCTGAGGACCCTGCCCCTCACTCTGGAAGGAAAGATGCAGCCAGCAAAACAAAGTGCTCAGGATCCACCCAGAACTGGTTCAGACCGGGCTCAGGGCCCACATGCACCAAGAGAACAAAGACTTTAGGGGTATAAGTACAGGACCCCTGACAACAGAAAATTAGATCATCCGGGAAATCAAGAAGGAACCTCTGCCAAGGAGAAAGCTGAACCTGAAGAAGGAAGATTGTCCTGCTGTTGCTCTGCTGGACTGACCTGTTGCTTTGCTGCCAATGAGAGGGGAAGGACTTTGCTGCTAGGCTGTGTCCCCTGTCTTGAAAGGAATCTCCAAGGGCCTGAGAAGAGCTGGCTCCCTGTTTTGAAGTCCCAGGAACAAAAGGACTTCACCCCCAGCTTCCCTGAACTCTGCTGAGAGAGTTCTGTCCTTCCTAGAGTGCTTGATCCAGTTGTGGGGCCTCTGGAAGTTGTACCTGTGCTGGGAAGCTGGAAACTAAGCTTGAGTGACTTTTGAACTTGAAAAGTGTCGCATCGCTCGCTTGCGGAGCGCATCCCCGACAGTGCGAGAAGTTTCCCGCCGCTACGGAGGTCGAGATCGTTGCAGCGCCTGACGCCGCTGCCAGAGACGTTGCATCCTTCGTTTGCGGGACGCACCAGACCGGTGCAGGAGAATCGAACATCGCTGCGAGTATCGTCGCAGAGCCTGTCGTCGCTGGGTGAGATCGCCGCACCGCTTGCTTGCGGACCGCATCACGTCGCTGCGAGTGTCGTCGCAGAATCAACGCATCGAGGAGCTGCGAGAGAGAGGATCCCCGCTGGACCGCGCATCGTCGCCCCGGAGATCATCGCAGCCCCTACGAGATCGTCGCATCGTGCCTTTGCGAGAACAGACTTCCTACGGAACCTACGCACCGGAATCCACACAAGTGGCCTTCCTCCCCATACAGACCGGATTCGTCGCAACACGCCCGCTGCTGCAGCGGGGCTGTCGCATCGCCTCCCCAGGGTCTCAGGAGCAACGCATCGCTTGTTTTCCACCGCACCAGCTTCTGCTTTTGGAACTTTGTTGCAACTAAAAGGTACTGTGAGTAAACGTGACGCAACTGTGAACTTTTCACGCATCTGTAGAGAATTCTATCGCAACGTAGAGAATTCTAACGCAACCTTAAGAACTCTTTTTGAAACCATATTCTTGAACTGTGTATGTTGGATTTTTTGTCGTTTTGGTCTTGTGTAGTTTAGATTAAAAATACCTTTATTTTTCTAAACTGTTGTGGAGTCAGTTTGTGGTGTTTTCACTGTGTTACTGTGAGTGTTGGTACAAATACTTTACGCATTGCCTCTGGTTAGCCTAGACTGCTCGTGCCAAGCTACCTAGGGGGTGAGCAGGGGTTATCTCAGAGGGTTATCTCCTTACCCTGACTAGAAGCAAGGGTCTCTATTTGGACAGTGGTACCTACCTCTGCCAACTAGAGACCCCCAGATCTAACATTGGTGGTCAAGCGGTGGGAATTGAACTTGTATTTGTACTTGACCCACAGTAATTGGTGTACATCACTAGTGAGTGCAGACCACTACGCCACCACATACTGTTTGTTTTTTCCGGTGTCCTCCTGAAAGTATTTTTTGGATATTGAGACTCTGGCTAGTGTTGCACCTGTAAAATCCTGCCAAAATGGAAGTCAACTTTTTCCACCTGTGCATCTACACAGAAGAGGAGATAAAAGCCTTTTGCAAGAAGAGGGGGCTGCCTGTGGAGAAAGGTTCCACAAGGAGGGATCTTGAGGCATGCCTGTATTCCCATGAGGTCAGAATTTGGGAAGCAACATTAGCAGATGATTCTGAGGAGGAGGACTTCTCTGATAGTGAGGAAGAGAAAGATGAGTGGCTCCTTGCTGCTGAGCAAAGGTACAGAGAATTAGACCGGCTAAACAAGGAAGGTATGATCCGGTGGGCCTTAGCCCAGAAAGAAAAATGGGATGCTCAAGGAAGGAGCTTCGCTGAGTTGGAGGTGGAGTCCAGCTCAGATGGTGGCAGCATGTTTATGATATCTAGTGCTGAGAGAAAGGTACAAACACCCAGAGATGTGGCGCCTGACTTGAGGGAGGGGGTCGACATACACAAGGGGGTTCAGGTTTATGATGTAGTTCCAGTGGAGTGCAGTGTCCCTGAAGTAGATTGGGGGACTGGCACAGGGGACCATATTCCTAGTGGTGGGAGGGACACTCTACTGACTCTAGATGAGAGGTACAGGGAGAGGGGTTCCCCCATGGTAGAAACCTTGGTGTGTGTGTGTGTGAAGACCAGCCAGAAGAGTGTGGGTTGTGTGACAGAGACAGTCAGATACTGTCTTGCCAGTCTCAGGAGAGAGGTGTGGGGTACTTGTGTGAGGCACTGGAGGGTGAGGCAAAGGGTAGCTTGGTTAACAACTGTGGGGGGCTGTGTGATTCATTTGTTGGAGAGCATATTTTAAGTCCCTGTTTTCCAGAGCTATGCCAACACCCGGTGGAGTGTGAGTTCTCTGACCCCAGAGAGCTTGCATTGGAGGCAGACCTCTTGGTGGATTCCAAAGGGTCTGAAGAGGCATTGGGGAGTGATCCCAAAAGGAGTGGCTTAGATATCTTCCAGACCTGTGAGGTGGAAGCGGTTCAGTGTAGCCCAGTTAGGTCCCAGTGTAGTGGGAGGGGTGTAGGGGCTCATGTCCGGTCTCAGTGGAGAAGGAGTGAGTATGGGACGGTGTGTCTCACGGTGCCTGAAACCCAGTCTCAGGGCCTGGAGGGTTCCTTAAGGGAACACCAGGTTGGGGACCTAGACTGTACTTGTAGGCCATTTGAGGAGGATCTCCTAGTGTCTGGTAAACGGGGAGTGCCTGTAAACAGGCCTCCATCGGTTCTGGTGTCTGGCAGTGCCGCTCCATTTGGGAGGGTACAGAAGTCCAGACTGAGGGGTGAGAGGGGGAAGGAATCCACAGTGGGAGAACCAGTGGGTCAGGGACCAGTCGGAAGGGCTGAGTCCCCAGTGAGTGACCATGGTGGCCTCACTTCTGTCCTGGGGGATCTTCCCGCACTGTCAGGTGGACAGGGGTCGGGAGATCTGCGCCAGGCAGACTGTCACAGGACACATGAGTTGTGTGTCACCCTCAAGGGGGTACTATGTGAGTCCCCAGAAGTCCTGGTGTGCCAGGCAAATGCAGAACCACAGGTTTTGGTCCCTGGGTTGGGAGATCAGGTTCAGGATTTGCCTGACCTGGAAGGAAGGACATCTGTAACCAGTGTCCTGACCAATATGGTTCCCAGGGGTACCCCTCCAGTAGGGAGGGTGCAGCGCTCTGGAAGGGGGTGCAGAGGGAGCCCTCGCCCCTGACCCCGGTACAACCTGAGGGGTTAAACCCTGGGTTGGGAGATCAGTTGCTGGAGGGAGGTCCTGAACTGGTAGGAAAGTTGTGTTCTTGGTTGTCTTGGTGGACAGGGTTGCCCCTGGAAGGATGGCAGGAGTCTCACCCTGGGGGTGGACTGGGCCACACCGTTGTGTTGGCCAGGTGGGTACTGTCTACCAGTATAGGCACCTCAGTGAGTGAAGTCCTGGTGCGCCAGGCAAGTGTTCCACTGCAGGGGTTAGTCCCTGGGTGGGGAAGCCAGGTTCAGGTGCTGTCTGACCTGGAGGCTTTGGAGCCTAGGTTTGAGAGCCAGGTCTGGGGTGTCCCCCCTGACCTGGAATACCAGTTGCAGGATAGAACCCCTGACCTGGTGGGTGAATGGTGCAGGATACCTGCCACAGATGCCCTGACGATTCTAGAAGGGTGTACCGCTCCAGGTTGGAGGGTAAAGAGCCCCAAGGAAGAGGAGGGTCGGGTGTGGGGAAGCCCACCCCAGCCTCCTGTCCAGCCACCGGATACAGGTCCGGGACTGGTGGGTCAGTGCCAGAGTGTCATACCTGACCTGACAAGAGAGGGAGCGGACAAAGGGTGCCAAGCACCTAGGGCTACTGCCCCCCCACCCTCGGACGCCACAGGGGTTTGAGAGCCCTGAGAGGCAGAAGGCCCGGGTCTCATACCTGATCACTGGCGGTGGTCACTGTGGCTTGCTGTCTGTCTGTTGGGACACACCTGTGAGTAAATTAAGGCTAGGTGCCGCACAGGTGGTGTCCACAGGTGAGGAGAAGGGTTCCACATGGATTGGCATGGTAGACCCTGAGAGTATGGATAGAGTGATTGAACTGGGTTTAGGACGGCGTAGAACAGGACTGCCCTGCTGTGTGGGCCAGTTTCCGTGTTCTATCGCCTTAAGCAGGGAATCCCATCGAGGTATCGTTTGGTCTACCCTGGCTTTAGGCTGGAAGGGGGTTGTGTTGGAACTGGCCCTTCTTGCAGGGTCATCCTCAAACTTTTTGCTTCTTCCTCCCTTATTTTTCCTGACCCGTGGCTGTTGGCAATAGGACTCTGCACACTTTACCACTGCTGATCAGTGCTAAAGTGCATATGCTCTCTGTGTAAATTGTTATTCTGATTGAATATACATGTTTGGCATATTTGTATCACCATGAAGTCCCTAGTAAAGTGCACTGGGTGTGCCAGGGCTGGTGATGACAAATGCTACTAGTGGGCCTGCAGCACTGATTGTGCCACCCACAGGAGTAGCTCTAAAATGGTGTCTCAGGCCTGCCACTGCAGTGCCTATGGGCAGTTTAGAACTGCCATGTCCTCCTCGCCAGTGTCCCCACTGACCAGGCCTAACCCTTCCCTTTTTGTGCACATCAGCCACCCCTATGGAAGGCCCAAGGTACCCCCTGGGCAGGGTGCAGTGTATGTAAAAGGTAGAGCATGTACTAGTGCAGGTGACATGCTCTGGTAGTGAATGGCAGCCATTTTCGTTTTTCACTACTGTAAGGCTATCTTGCTCCATAGATTAACATGGGGGATGCTGGCTACAGTGGTTAACAGCATTTCTTCCCATAGGAACAAGATAGGACATAAGTATCTAGTATCCCTGAACTCAGAATTTAATAACATCTTTTAGGAAAGGTTGTTTTTAAATCCTGTGTTTGAGAACAGCACTTTTAGAAAGTTGCTGTTCTCTTGTCTGACCCTTCTGTGTGCCTGGGCCTGTTTGCGTATTGACGGTCTGGTTTGAGAGTGACAGGGGCTGGGGAATTCCCCAGGAGGGAATTCCCCTGGATGAGTCAGCACTAGGCTGAATGACTGCATTTGCAACTGGAGTGGTGGGAGGAGTTAGCACCTGGGCTGAATAGGGCTGTGCCTGCCTTCCACAATGCTGGCTCCACCCCCCTGCTGGGCGGCTGAGGACCCTGCCCCTCACTCTGGAAGGAAAGATGCAGCCAGCAAAACAAAGTGCTCAGGATCCACCCAGAACTGGTTCAGACCGGGCTCAGGGCCCACATGCACCAAGAGAACAAAGACTTTAGGGGTATAAGTACAGGACCCCTGACAACAGAAAATTAGATCATCCGGGAAATCAAGAAGGAACCTCTGCCAAGGAGAAAGCTGAACCTGAAGAAGGAAGATTGTCCTGCTGTTGCTCTGCTGGACTGACCTGTTGCTTTGCTGCCAAGGAGAGGGGAAGGACTTTGCTGCTGAGCTGTGTCCCCTGTCTTGAAAGGAATCTCCAAGGGCCTGAGAAGAGCTGGCTCCCTGTTTTGAAGTCCCAGGAACAAAAGGACTTCACCCCCAGCTTCCCTGAACTCTGCTGAGAGAGTTCTGTCCTTCCTAGAGTGCTTGATCCAGTTGTGGGGCCTCTGGAAGTTGTACCTGTGCTGGGAAGCTGGAAACTAAGCTTGAGTGACTTTTGAACTTGAAAAGTGTCGCATCGCTCGCTTGCGGAGCGCATCCCCGACAGTGCGAGAAGTTTCCCGCCGCTACGGAGGTCGAGATCGTTGCAGCGCCTGACGCCGCTGCCAGAGACGTCGCATCCTTCGTTTGCGGGACGCACCAGACCGGTGCAGGAGAATCGAACATCGCTGCGAGTATCGTCGCAGAGCCTGTCGTCGCTGGGTGAGATCGCCGCACCGCTTGCTTGCGGACCGCATCACGTCGCTGCGAGTGTCGTCGCAGAATCAACGCATCGAGGAGCTGCGAGAGAGAGGATCCCCGCTGGACCGCGCATCGTCGCCCCGGAGATCGTCGCAGCCCCTACGAGATCGTCGCATCGTGCCTTTGCGAGAACAGACTTCCTACGGAACCTACGCACCGGAATCCACACAAGTGGCCTTCCTCCCCATACAGACCGGATTCGTCGCAACACGCCCGCTGCTGCAGCGGGGCTGTCGCATCACCTCCCCAGGGTCTCAGGAGCAACGCATCGCTTGTTTTCCACCGCACCAGCTTCTGCTTTTGGAACTTTGTTGCAACTAAAAGGTACTGTGAGTAAACGTGACGCAACTGTGAACTTTTCACGCATCTGTAGAGAATTCTATCGCAACCTTAAGAACTCTTTTTGAAACCATATTCTTGAACTGTGTATGTTGGATTTTTTGTCGTTTTGGTCTTGTGTAGTTTAGATGAAAAATACCTTTATTTTTCTAAACTGTTGTGGAGTCAGTTTGTGGTGTTTTCACTGTGTTACTGTGAGTGTTGGTACAAATACTTTACGCATTGCCTCTGGTTAGCCTAGACTGCTCGTGCCAAGCTACCTAGGGGGTGAGCAGGGGTTATCTCAGAGGGTTATCTCCTTACCCTGACTAGAAGCAAGGGTCCCTATTTGGACAGTGGTACCTACCTCTGCCAACTAGAGTCCCCCGGATCTAACAATAGCTAACTGTCTAATGATCCAAATCAACTGCTTCAGTTAGCACAGATTTCGCAACTGAGCTAAGTATTATCAATACTTAACATTTTAATGTATTTAAAATATATATTCATTTTCTAACATCCATGTACTCGGTTGTATATTGAATGAAATCTGTGAGCTGTAAATCTACAGCAAATGTAGGATATGTGTTTTACCCAAAGTTTTGGAAAATGCCAGAGAGCCCCCACCATGAGTAAACACTTTTATACTTAATTGTTCTATGTGTGGATAATTAAACATATTTTGTCGTACCTAAATAAACATAACTGTGCATAAAGGCTTTCCAAGGACTTCCCACAAGCTTTGAACAAAAAGGTAAATGTCAGAGTCTTAAAAAAAGTCACGATTTTACTCTTTAATGTGTTTATCTTTAGAAAATTATGATCTGAAATATGACAGAGCGTCAAGTCCCCACTGGAGGCCGACTGCCATGATAGTTAAAACGATCACATCGTCATTGTGTGTGAATTGGCTTGTTATCTAATATGGGAGGAAATTTCCTTCACTTATTTTAAAGAAAAGAGAAGTCAGAAATTCAGAGAAAACAATGAGGGCCAAGACTCACTCTTGCTTTGACACATTGGGTGTTTCAGATTTAGCTGTTAACACTTTTTCAGTCCCCATTAACACTTTGCACCAAGCGTCAGAATGCAGAGTTATCAATAGCTTCAGGAGACTTAGTAGTATATTCAGAGCAGCCAGCTAGAACCACTACCCAATCCAATGAAGTAGAGAAATGGATTAATGCAACGGAAACTTGGTAATTGTGAGAGTGAATTGAACTAACATACAGCGGACAACCACTATACCACCGAAGACGCGCCTAAGGCAAGCCCGTCTGTGCCCGTCCGTGCCGCGGCCGGGACTAGGGCTAGCCATGCTGACCAACCTGTGTCCTCCACAACACAAATACTTACTTTTACTAGAGAAGATATTCTTTCCCTAAACTACCATTCGGAACACTGCCACAAATCCCTTAATGTCGAGAAATGGTTAGGGCCCATTTGCTGCGGTAAGTGTAGAACCCATCTTACCCCAGAACAACGCCCATCTAATAAGGGACGTGAAATCCTCCTTCGAGGTGGACTGATCAACGCTAGATCTATGTGTAAAAATGGGGCACACATTCATGATTTAATTACGGAGACCAATCTCGACATGCTCGTCGTGACAGAAACATGGCTTAAAGACTGGTGTAACCCGATAATAGCCCTTACAGTTCCTCAAGGCTATCTCATTGAGAGGGTCGATAGACAGGAACAGAGAGGGGGTGGCCTTGCCATCATTTATCGAGACTCTTTAAAATGCACCACGTTTGAACTTTCAGACATTAAGGGAGCAGAAAGCATGGGTTTCTGCATTCAGATAAATGAGGAGACTACCTTTGCAGGAGCCTTAATTTATCGGCCACCAGGAGTAATGAATGACTTCCTACAAAGCTTTGAGGAAGCACTCAGCAATCTTACTCTCAAATTCGCCAATTTTATTGTACTGGGCGACCTAAACTTCCATCTTGATAAAATTGAAGACCCTAACACAATATGGCTGAGAGATTTAACCAATATCCTGGGACTCAAAATATTGACTAAAGAACCCACACATAAAGCGGGGCATCTGTTAGACTGTATTTGCACCAAGACTAAAATCATGACAGTTGAATCTCCCCGCATCCAGACCTGGACTGACCACTGGCTGGTCCTCTTTAAACTGACTATAGAAAGAAAAGGGTCTAAATCAGATCATAGGAAAATTGAAGTCCAGACAAAGAAAGATTGGAAAAAAATTAGGGACACTCCCAATCTTCCCCTCATTGCTGAGTAAACTAAACCCCATCTGACAGGAAATACCGAAACAGACTATAACAGTTTCTGTAAATGGATCACAGAATTATGTGGGCCAGCAGATTTAAGTAAAGTGAGCAAGAAACTGAATAAAAGGTCCGCTCCCTGGTTCTCCCTCTCCTTAAAGGAAAAACAAAAAGAGGTAAGAACCTTGGAAAGGAAATGGCGTCGTTCTTATGAAAAAGAAGAACTCACCACCTATAAAACTGCTAGGAGACAGTACCATGTAATGATTAAAACTGCTAAAAAAAGACTATTTTTTAGAAGTCATTAATTCCTCGAACAACAAACAAAAAGAAATCTTCAAAATAGTCGATGACTTTATGAACCCTAAGATTCTTAGACAAGAGATCCCTCCCTCACTTGCATTATGCAACTCAATAGCCAATTACTTTGAACAGAAAATATTCGATCTTACGAAAGATTTTCTGGATCCGCCTGCCTTCCCCCGCGCAGAAGCCATAAGACTAAATAACGATAACACCCAGTTACATGAATTCACTCATGTTAGTCTGGTAGCAACTCGTCAGGCCATTTTATCCAGTAAATCTGGCTCCCCATTTGATCCCTGCCCTCCCCTGCTGCTACATGCTCTTGTTGACACCTTAAACCCGAGCATAAATGCTATCATTAATTCTTCCCTGTCCACTGCCGCCATTCCAGCCGAATGGAAACTAGCCGCTGTCAAACCTCTGCAAAAAAAAACCTTAGCAGACCCTACTACGCTCTCAAACCTCCGCCCTATCTCGCTGCTCCCAATTCTTTTTAAACTTACGGAAGCAGCAGTAAACAAACAATTGACTAGGCATCTAGAGGAAAACGACATCTTACACCCTAACCAGGCAGGTTTCAGAGCCAAACACTCCACGGAGTCAGCACTCTTACACACGGTGGAGACTCTGAAAGCTGCTATGGATGAAGGTAAAAAGGCTGTTCTGGTTCTGCTCGATCTATCGGCGGCCTTTGATACGGTCTCACACTCCGTATTAATTGGCCGCCTAGCAGAATCAGGAATAGCAGGAGTAGCTCTTGAGTGGCTGAAACTTTTTCTCAGTCAAAGGAAACAAGTCACGATATTGGGGAAATATTGCTCAGAGGAGAAAACATTAAAAACAGGGGTACCACAGGGCTCCAGTCTGAGCCCAGTACTGTTTAATCTTTACATGACCCCCTTGATAGAGCTAATTTCATCTTTCCACATAAACACTATATCTTACGCTGACGATACTCAGCTTATCCTCGTTCTGGATAGCAACACAACTAATGCAGAGGAAAACCTGAGAGATTGTCTTACCGCTACATTTGACTGGATGAGAAAACATCATCTCAAATGCAACTCGGGCAAGACTGAAATCCTCCCATTTGGAAAACAAAACCTTTTTCCCCCAAAATTGTGGTGGCCTCAAGATGCAGAAATCCCCCCAACCACCATTACCACGGCCCGCAACCTCGGGATCAGGTTTGATGAGGCTTTATCATTCAGACAACAAGCAGGTACTGTGGCAGGGTCCTGCTTTAACATAATCAAAGGCCTCAGAAAGTTCTTTGACTTTCTCCCTCTGACAGCTAGAAAGGCGGTGGCCCTCATTACCTCCCGGCTGGACTACTGCAATAGTCTATATGCAGGTTCCAGTAAAGCAGTACTGCATAGACTGCAGATGGTCCAGAACGCCACCGCCCGCCTTGTGCTGAGATGGCCCAGGAAGTCGTCTGCTTCAGCAGCACTCAAGATCTTACACTGGTTGCCTATTCAAAAGAGAGTGCTGTTTAAAATCCTAATAATTACCTTCAGGGCCTACCACCAGCTAGGGCCTTCTTACCTGTCCAAAAGGTTTGGAAGATATGTGCCTTCTCGCTCACTCAGATCCTCCAACCTGAATCTGCTGGTGACTCCCAACTATAGGCTAGCCACGAAAGGAGGAAAATCTCTGGGAGTGCTAGGAGCCAGAGCCTGGAATAAACTCCCACTTCATTTACGTCAGATCCCATCAGAGAACCTCTTTCGGAAGGCGTTAAAAACTTGGGTCTTCAAACTCACAGACACAGCCTGTTTATCCCTAGTCTAAATCTTACCCCCAGAGACACCAGACACTATTCTTCTGAGACCTCACTAGCCCTTTGGCAATGCTTCTTGGACACGAGTGACTAGCGCCGTGATGCTCCGTGGAGTGTAAGTTGCGCTTTATAAAAATAAAATTACATTTTACAATTACATTTTTCAAGGCTCAACAATTTCTGTCCAAAAGTGGTTTGTTCGGGTGAAATGATGTTCTAATCCTGAACCCACTGTACAAGATGTTGTAAAATACACTTACTACATATTTTGCCTGCGGAGTGTAGTAAAACAACCAACTGATAGAGCTGGGGAGAAAGTATGGAACTTTTTTTTTATAGAATGGACCAAAACCATTACCCTTCCACACATGAATGTCCTGCAGAGCCCAGTGCTGACTGTACATTAGACGACAGAAGTGGCAATGGTGTTGGTACCGATACCCACATTGGAAGAGATGCCAGATCCAGCCTCGCCACCAGCAAAGTACCTACTAGAGAGGCGCTCAGCACTACAATGAATGAGGATGGAACCAAAGGTGTTTATAATAGAACAAAGGTGAGCTCGTGTCATGGGAGGACCCACAGCCAGAACCCTAAGTGGAGCATCTAATGGTCCCATGGGGCTCTTTGGCGCACCAGAAGGAGCAAACCCCAAAATATCGCCATCAATGCATGGAGGCAAACTGCACAATCTGCCCCCAGAACTAAGGACAGCTCTGTTATAGAGCAAAAGGAAGCAGCGATGGGACCCGCAAAGGCCCTGCAGTTAGCACTGGCAGCACTGCTGGGGAGTGGTTAGTCGGAAGAGTTATATTCATCCTCTGAGGAGGACTCTACTGGAATCACAGTGGCTGAGGGAGTTTGCACTTGGATCTCCATCAGCGTTTAAGGGACCCAGCACCAGGTCTTTTATGGTGCTTTAGTTTTAGTTTGAGGGACCTGGTGTAAGGCAAAGAACGAGGATGATGTGGAATGCGAATGACGTTAAGGAGGACAAACGTTGAGGCCCATAAAAAATGTGGCGTGTGTTCCTGAAATGGCTTTGGCGTTCATTCTGGGGCACTGCTCCTAAGACTTTGAGTTATGCCTTTAACTCTAGCAACAGAGGCAAACTTTGTGGGGGCCAGTGACAAACATGTGGCCATCACAATCACAATAAGGTTTAAACCCTGGCTTCCTGGGAGGGGACATCCCTGAGGCACTGAACTGAAATCATTTTAGAGAGAATTCTCTGCGTAGAAACACTGGGATTTGCGAGGACAGATGCATCTGATCTGCATTTAAGGGTGCCGAAAAATAGGAAATTCCACTGATGCACCACCGCTGATGGGTGTATTATTGCTCAAGTGACGTCACAGTGCAATTGTTTTTGGGTGCTGAGAAGAAACCAGCCAGCATCCCCAACACACAGCCCCCCCCCTCCCCAGCATAAGAGTGATATCAAAAGTTTTCAGATCAAGTCTTGCACCTAAGGGACATTCAATAGGTGAGAAATTTGCAAGTAGAAGTATCCATCGGAAAAAAACTCCTTAAAGCAATGTTAAACAGCACTGCTGCAGCACAGAATTAGAGCATGTACTATGCTAAGCAGAGCTTAAAATAGACCTTGCACACAAACCAACGAGAGAGTAAAATGTGTGTATCCATTTTAAAGCAACTTCGAAGTACTTCAAGCCAAAAGCAAGCAGAGACACTGGGCTATTTCTTAAGCAAACATGGCGGTTTTTAAATTTTCACAGAGGGTGTGACGTCGAGAAACCAAAAAATAGACTCAAGCCAGTTGGATATCCACAGTGTTTGTAATCTATTGCAAAACAAAATAAAACTATTTGTCCCTTCTGGACACTTCAGGCAATCCCAACCCCAACCCCAACAAGGGTACTCACCTCAATTTTCTCTGTTACTTCTCACACCTTTTACAGATTACCAGTGCTGCACCAGACTCAGTCTGGCAGGTCTGTTAAATCTGTTGAGCTGTGCAGTCGCAAGCTGCACAGAGCGCCACTTTCTCCCCCAATGCAGCCCTCCTACTTTAAAGGTAAATAGTATTATTACTTCACTATTTTGTAAATTGTACACGTGTTAACACTGTCTGGGCATCGGTTGCACCTCTATAGTACTAGTTTAACACCAAAATTTAGCAGTAAGCAACAGAAAGTTAACCAGTCAACCTCTGCAAAGGACCCTCTCCACTGCGCAGCCAAACAGTTTGCTCCGTTTTTAGTACTTTTGAACCATTAGAGGTAGAATCATTTGTTTTTGTTGAAATCTGTAGATTATGCAGAAGATAAGGGATTATGGGCCATATGTATCAACACATTTCCCCATTGACACAGAATGGGCAAAACGCTTTGATACATCTGGCCCACTATGTGCCAAATGCAGCAAATCTATAATTTTACAAAGGACGCCGCAGGCGCACAATTGCATGATTCCAGTGGCCCTGCCCATAGAATTCAGGATGTTATGACTATTGTGGCAGAGCACACATCTCATCTAGGAAAGTATTAAGGCACTACCTAAGAAGGGGACTGAGTTCATCGAGTTTTCAGTCTAGGTAAAGAGCCACATTTTCAGTTTCTTGCAGGATTCAAGAACAGAAGAGGTGGTTATGATGTGTAGGGGGAGGTCTTTCCAAGCCTAGGGCACGAGTTACAAAAAGGTGCAGCTTCCAGCCTTGGCTCTACGGATACGAGGAGTGTAGGCGAGCAGGTGGGAAGCCAAACATATGCTTCTTGTGGGGGTATGGATATTGATGTGGCTGTTGCTAGGTTTGTGCAAAGCTTTGTACATGTGGGCAAGGAGCAATAAGCGTGCATGTTTGTGGACAGGGAGCCAGTGGAGGCCTTTGAGGCATGAAGCGATGTGTGTGCGGGGAGGGAACCGGAGTTTGAGTCTGATCACTGTGTTTTGTATGACCTGAAGTCTTCTGGTCAGTTGGGCGAAGGTGTCGACAGAGTGTGATCCCGAAACACAATATGCTGGTAATGAGAGCTGGGGGTGGCAGTTTTGTGTGTGTTTATTTAGAACCATCTAAAACTTTTTGGAGGAATTTTAGGTTGAAGAAACAGGATGAGGTGGCGAAGTTGGCCTGGCTGATTATCGAGAGATGTTTGTCCACTGCTATGCACAGGTTCTTGGTTTGACTGACCAGGCAGGGTGTTGGTCATGAGAATTTCAGACATTTGGTCTTCATCCAGCTGGCGACTTAAGAGAAGCACTAAGTGAGGTTGGGCCAGGTGGGGGGCTCTAACATTCTGGCATGATTTAGATGTTGCTGATCTAGTGTCTGAAATAGTGGGAGACCTGGGTACAGAGGTCCTCAAGATGGGGTGATGACTGTTTATCTGGCAGTGGGTGAGGTGAAATACTTTACGATGGCGAAGATTTCTTTGGAATAGTTTGTGCTGTTTACGATGCCTTCCGTCACTGCTGCCCACTTGGTGGATCTGATTTGGTGGTGGTAGAACCCGAGGACTTGCTTGTATGTGCTGATGTGTGATGTCGGGTTGGGATGACGGACCTGACCCTGGCTCATCGTTAGCAGCATTGGTATTGGTTTGAGCTGAACATGGGGTTGTTCTGACAGGAGCAGGAGCTTCATAAACCAAACTGTAGGGGCCAATTTAGCGCAATCAGGAGGACCCGTCAGGGCTCTCACTTCATATTCGTGAGAAACCTTGGGATCAATGGAAACTGGGGAAAAGCGTAAGCATAGATTCCTGACCATCGAATCGATAACGCTTTCCTCGATGATCCCTCCTGTTGATGCCAACTTGCGAAGAATTTATTCTCCTTTGTTGCAAACAGGTCTAAGTTTGGCCTGCCCCAAATATGGAATAGGTTGTCCAGAATGTGTTGGTTGAGCTCCCACTTGTGGCAAGTGATACAGGTCCTGCTTAATGAGTCTGCAAGGATGCGGACTACTCCTGGAACATGCATTACTTTGAGCGTTAGATGATGTTGCAGAGCCCAGTTACAGATTTCCTGTGCTTGATGAGACTGTGCTGGTGAGCGTGTGCATCCCTGCTTGTAGATGTAAAACATGCTGGTGGTATTGTCGTTATGAATGAGCACCGATGACTGTGCTACCTTGGGGAGGAAAGCTCTTAACGCCAGAGTGATGGCTTTCACCTCCTGCAGAAGCGCAATTTTGTTTCCTTTAGATCCCATTTTTCGCTGATAGTTAGGGCTTGTAGGTGAGCACCCCAACCTTCCAGCGATGCATCCATTATGACATATTAAGGAATTTGTGTTAGAAATGATAGACCCTTGGATAGATTTGATATTTGTACCCAATAAAGCATGGCTCGTGCCATTGTTGGAGTGATCTCAATGATGTCCTCGAACGTGCCTTGGGCCTGCAGCCATTACTTATCCAATTCCTCTTGGAGTGGCTCATTTTGTAGGCAACAGTTAGGAATGAGATGAATGCAAGAGGAAAGCATCCAGAGGACCGTTTTGTATATCCGGACAGAAACAGAGTAGTTTGTGGCCAATCTTTTCGCTAGTTGTCTAATTTGTATTATCTGTCTTGCGATGACAAAGCATTGCTCTGGACCGTGTCCAAAAATGCTCCTAAGTGTTGTGGTCGGATTCAAGTGAGATTTCTGGTCGTTGACTGCGAGACCTAGTCTGTGGAATAGTGTTAGACAAGTTGTGGTGGTCTTTACTATTTGCTGATGTGTGTGCTCCTTTATCAGAAAATCGTCCAGGTATAGGAAGAACTGAACTCCACCCTGTCTGAGATAGGCTGCCACTGGAGCTAAGACTTTGGTGAAAATGCGTTGTACTGATTTTAGTCCGAATAGACGGACTGTGAACTGGTAGTGGGTGCCAGCTGCCTTGAATCGCAGGAACTTGCGGTGCTTCGGGTGGATTAGTACATGAAAGTATATGTCCAGAAGACCTAGGGCAGTCATATGATCTCCTGGGTTGTTTTTTTATTCAGGAATTTGTTTAATATGTGGAGATCTAGTATGGGGGGGGGGGGGCAATCTCCTGACTTCTTGCGTATAAGGAATAAACTAGAGTAAAACACCATGCATCTGCGAGCTTTAGGGACTAATTCTATTGCTCCTTTCCTTAGCATGGTGGATATCTGCAGGGGGAATTGTTTCAGGTATGGATGGGGTGGTTCCTTTGGCGGGGTGTTTGGTGGTGTTTTGATGAACTCCAGGGTATGATCCCAGGAGAGCACATCGAGCACCCACCTGTCGAATGTAATTAGGGACCACTGGTGGAAATGATGTGAAATTCAACACGTCAGTGGGGTGGGCGAGTTTTGTGGGGTAGCTAGCATTATGCAGTGGCCACGGTTTTCTACTGGAATCCCTGCTTCAGGGAGAGAACTTTCCTCTGGTTGAGTTTTTATATGCTGCAGTTGGTGGTTGTCTGCAATTCTGTTGCTGTTGTGAATATGTTGACGGTACAGAGTCTGACCAGGTGGTATTTATTTCTGTAGGGTTGATAACCATCTCTATAGAAATAAGCTTCTCTCCCTAGCTTCTCGAACAAACTGCTTCTGAAATTGAAGATTTTCCAGGGACTTGGCAGTATCAATAATCTATCTTGATGGACTGGAATGCCTCTTACAAATGCTTACCAAACAGTAATTAACCGTCAAAAGTTAAGTCTAGATTTCACTTTGGACTTCTAGGTGGAAAGACCTAGCTTTTAGCCATCTTTTGCTATGTAGGACAGCCGCACCAGCAAGCTGTCGGAATCCTGTCACTAAGACATCAATAGCACAGTCTATGACCTCAGCTGATATTCTTTCGCCTTCTTGCAATGTCTTACGGGTTTCTATTTTGGCATCTTCAGGCAAAAGGTCAATGTATGTGGGGAGATCTGACCTTTTTGGCGTTTGCAGCAGCCTAATGTTGCAAGGGAGTTGGCCGCACTAACTGTTGTGGCTGCCATGGAAGTCAATCTCTTTCAGATATTATCGAGCTTGAGACCATCCCTGTCCTGGGGTGCTGACATTGGAGTGAACGGATTCTAGGAGCAACCTTGGGCCGCTTGGGATACAACTGAGTCTGGTTTTAGTTGGGCAATTAAAAATGTTGGAGAGTCATCAGGCGCTTTGTCATTTTTGTCAAGCCTGGGGATGACTGCAGAAACTGTAGCCAGATTTTTCATGATTTAAGGCCTTCTTGCCAAATAAAGGCAATGATAGGGATAGGCCGAACAGATTTATTCGGTGGGCATTTTAAAATCATAAAGGAAACAATCCACTTGTTTTGGTGAGTAGTGGAAGCTTAAACCTCTTGACTGCCCTTTCCATAAGATTATGGAATCCGCCAATTCCTCCAGTGGGGAATCTGTTGGTCGTGGTACTTACCGGAAAGGATGGAGTTGGGATTAGATAGTTCTCCCATTCATTAGGGATTTAGTCAGTGTCTCTTGTTTCCCCTTCCTCTCTCTGTTCGTCCATGGAAGGTGGCTCATCAGCTGAAGGGTCAACTATGGTAGAAGCCACATGTGGAAGTGGGGGTGGCAGGAGTAGTAACGAGTCTTAGGGGGTCGTAAAAGAGGAGTTTGAACCTGAGGAGATGGTATTGGCATTGGGGTCTGCGTTGATGGAGCTGTGCTCGCTGGTTTAGGGAATCTGCAATAGAGGTCCTGGAGCATATTTTCTAAATTGCTCACTGGTAGAAATGGAGGTCTCACACAGTCAAAAACAGGAGGTCAGAAGCAAAAAGACCGGAAAAAAACACGCCAAAGATGCCAGGTGTAACACTCACTAAAGACATAGGCATTTGAACGGAGGGTTATTGTTGCTCATGTTGACCATTAGAAGAGTATTTCTCCTGGTATTACTCAGATTGTTCTCCAGCAGTATAATAACATTCATCAAAATATTGCCCGTCATCTTCCTCGTCTTCCTGGCTCTTGACGTGAAGGTCCATTGGGCTAAGAGCCACTCCAAAGGGGCCATTTTCTTCTGAATCATAATCGTCTACAAGATGTGCTGGTGGAAGGGGAAAAACTTTACTCGGTGAAGTATTGGCTGGTAGAATTTCCATTGGAGACCGATTTCTTGGAGTAACTGAGGACAAATGCAAAAATTATGTTTTCGTCAAATCTCTCGTAGGTGTTTTTTCAGTCGATGTGTACTTTGTCCCACGTCAATGGCTCCCTCGTTGACTTGTCCCTCGTCAACAGTAAGTTTGTCGATGGTAATTCTCTCATTTCTGGGATTAAGGAATGGACTGCAAACTACAGCAATTTTGCCGACAGGACAGTCGTTTGCATCTGCTTAAGGATTCTCGCCGTTATAATAGTTGGGGACAACAACGATGATACAATTATCATGGGCCTCGAAGCTGTAGTGAACGTTGACGCCATGGTGGTCATCATATACGTCTTCATTGTTGCCGGCGTCATTGTTACAGAGAAGTGGAATTTGGAGACCGACATCTTTGAGAATGATTTTGTAGTCAACAGCAATGATTGCGTGATCTTCTTAGTATGAGCCTTGAGGGAAAGTGAGGTAGGATCTAACAAATCTTTTCTAAGGAAATATTTCCCTTTTTTGAGGATGATGGACGGTACTCATGTGCTTTTAAATGTCCAGAAGAACTAATGTGTTTTTTTTTCATAGCTTTCCGAGGTGATTATGAAGATACATTTTCACCAGATCTATCCCTTTTCTTGATGCCACAGTCTTTGAAGAGTCATTGCTATCATCTTCAGATACAGGGCATTACTTAGTTTTAAGCTTCTGAAGCCATCGCAAGAGTTTACCTTCACTGTTCTTTAGCGTTTTCTGGGAAAAAGTGCGGCAAATTTTGCAATCTTTCACCTTGTGCTCTGGATGGAGGCAATATATGTTATATATGCATTCTTTATTTGGGTCATCACAATGGAGGCTCTTTTTTCCACAAGTGTCGCAAGCTCTGAAAATTCCATTTTTCATATGGCTCTGACATGTTGTCCAATCAGAGAAAATATATATGTAAAAAGAATTCTGAAGAGATGTCTTCTCAAGAATTGATATAAGGATTTGAAACTGAGCATTGCTCAGTGACCTACCCTCTCTTGGGAGTGTTCTAGAGGGTGATGTTGCCTGAGCGGCTAAAGATTCAAGTTTATAGTCTGGTCCTTTTTTTAAAAGATCGCCTGATTGGCTAAAGTTTATAGTTTGGCCCTTTTTTTTTTTAAAAAGGACTTAGATAGGCTATAGAACCAATGGTTCATTGCCATTTTGGCTGATTATAGTGATACCCATTGCTTTATTATTGTACTGTGGGACTCCCACTTCAACAAAGGGGAATGATTCAAGCATGCGAACATATGAAATATACAATACTGGAGAAATAACAAATCCTTGTTAGAAGGCCAGCATGCTATTCAATGTCCATTTTGAACGAAAGAGCACGCACATTTTATTTCATGATGAATGGGCATTTTTACATCTGCCACATGCATTAATTATCATTCTAGTTTGTAATCAAAAGTTTTCAACCAAGAATTGGTAGTTTTTTTTCATCCTGATTCAGAGCCAGCCCATCATTCGTGATCCAGCTCCCCACATTTCAATATTTTCATTTAGTTAAAGGAGGTCTTTGCTAAGTGTTACAAAAGTTATAATTGGTGTGTATGTTTAAGGTGGCTAATCTGAAGTAGCATGGTAGAATGATGGGGTACAACACAACCTGAACAATTGCCAGTGGTTAGACAAATGGCAAGTATTCCTCCCATAACCCTTTGTGTGTTCTTGGGAATAAGACAATATAACAAAAAATAAAACAAAGTACCACCAGCTCTTTAGCTGTCGGTTATTAAAGATTAACTATGTGCCAAGGATTGGTAGAAACTGTGTCATAAGTTGAAACTGTTGAAGGTAAAGAAAAAAACTTTACATAGGGTATAATTTCCTCAAAAACACTAGTTATCAAATTGCCGTATCCCACACTCTAAAGTGGGTTAAATGGTAGCCTATTTCCTACGGTGATAACATTTTATTAGCAAGTTAACCATGTCAAATTGATTTAATACGGATGCACTTTACACAGGTGGATCCACACAACTGAGTCGTTTGTCCTCTGCCTCGCCCCAATTCAGAGCAAGACCTTCCGTGTTG
Source organism: Lissotriton helveticus (assembly GCF_964261635.1). NCBI lineage: Eukaryota > Metazoa > Chordata > Amphibia > Caudata > Salamandridae > Lissotriton > Lissotriton helveticus. The sequence goes on along the minus strand of NC_136067.1, from coordinate 1,150,548,176 downwards.
GTTTGGTTGTCACAGATGTGCAGTAAATCATCACAAATTAACTTTTTTTAGTACTAACAGAATCACTTGTTGCATTACTGCTTCTATGCTGCGGTTGAGGCCTGAAACATTTCTGCAAGTGGTTATAACATTTGCAGTCTGCAGTCTGTCTTTATCTACAGAAAGTTGCCATACACTTTAAACCCAAATAGTGGCCTGCAGCTTAAAGGCACATTAACGACAACTTTGTAAAGCATGCATGAAACAGCAGTACTGTATCCAGAGTGATGGTGCTGTATCATCTGTCCGAGGCTGTGTGGTGGAATGCCCATCTGCATCCAAGTCAGATTCAATAAATTTGATAGATGTTATAGGGGACAGCTTAGGATTTTTCAGTCAGAAGATTCATCAATACAGACACCTACATCGCTCCCCAGTATATGCCTGGACGTTTCTTTGACTGTGGCTGCAGCTGTGGCTGTACTCAACACTGAGTGATACATTAAAGAGGGAGACTGAGGTGATTGCAAAGGTGAAAAGGAAGAAATACGTTTGTTTGCCAACCTGTATCTAAGAATCCCATGGTCATCCCAATAACGGACATCATAGCCGTCAGTAGTAAAGCTTTTGTACACCATGGAATAACATAAAGGCCAAGCGATGTTGTCAGCATTGCCAAACCTACAAGAAAACAAAATCAGTATGTATTAACACAAAAGCAATTCTACATGTTGGCAATTCTGCATAACTTTAAGTGAACATTTTTTGGGGAATGTGCTGGATCTAAATAGTACACGCCCGACACCCAGCATGTAGTCAAAAGATAAATCTTTATTGATCAAACAACCTGGCATCAATCCTTCCTAAGAGCCAGGAGCCAACTGACACTCCTGGAACTCACAAATAAATACTTTGCAAGAATTGGAAGAAATCGCAGTCTTAGAAAACCAAACTTAAAAAAAATCTGCATATGTAAAATAGGGATAAACAGTTGCTAAATCTAAATGCAAGGACCTACTGTTGAAAAAATCATTTTGAAAAAGCCCTAACAACTGTAAACCTAGAAGGAAACCTAGATGAGAATAAGAACTGAGCAGCATTCTGGATTCAACCTCTGCCAACAAAAGCGGCCTTGGGCTCCCCAAGACTTGAGAAAATATTTTCCTTATTCTACATATGTCGTCCACAATGTGAAGATGTTTGCAACAGGCATGAAGGTTGATCTGAGATTGTTGCAGGAATTCTGCTTGTAAACTGAACTATGCCTGGGATCACAGAACGTCAGTATGTAGGGACTGAGTCACCATACATCAGTACCTAAGGGCACATATCAGACAAGCTTATAGTGCCATACCCGTTTCTTAAACTTCCCAAAGTGACAGGTAAATTGGCACCCAGAACACATCAATCTAGCTCCTCCCAGGGAGCATTGGTAACAGATCTTCACCATTCGTTCTCTCCCTCGTGCATGTTCACAATAAACAAAAAAGAGACAAAAGAAAAGTTTACAATATTTATTGAAACTATCATGCTCCATCATAAAGCAACTGAGCTGCAATCGGGTATCATATACAACCGAACAGTGTAATTAGCATTACTAATAAAATGTATACAATATCTGCCTAAGGCTGCCCACACTATGTGAGCACAGACTTGATATATCATCGATCTCTGGGATTAGCACCAATCCCATACCTAGCATTTGCCGCTAGCAGGTCTGCATCTCAGATTGTGCAGTACTGGTGCACTCGTCTCAAGACCTCTCCTCTGCAAGAAATTCTCCTCTCAGCTTTCAAAACGGCAAGTCTCGGCTTATATAATAATAAGTGCCATGCTAGAACGCAGCAGCTGTGTCGCTCTGTTATGTTGTATGTTAGAATGTGTTAGTGACCAACCACAGAAAAAAGTAGAGCACAATGTTGTTCGACCTTGAACGAAATGTCAAGACCGAGTCCCAGGAAGAAGTACTGAATAACAGAAACATGTGCAGCTTATTTCTAGAAAACTATAGTGGCACAAAACAAACGTGCTGTCTGTAAAGCAAAGTGGCCTAGAACGTGTGCAGTAAGGCTAACAAAGGGGAGAACTGCAGTGGGCCCTAAAGGGAACAGATAAGATCCATCCTATATATATATCACATTTAAATCATTCAAGAAGTACACACACTATTTAAACTACAATTAATCTGTTTACGTATTTGATGGATCATAGGATTTTTACCTTGCCATCACTTTGTAGCCATCAAAGGTTTGTGAACTCAAACACCTTTCATAGACCTCCAACTGCAATATAGTACGTAGGTGATACACCAAGATATCACTAGTATATACTCTCTGGGTGAATATTATGCAGAGTTCCAGCCTGTGGGTTAACTAGGTAGGCTCATTCCTTTCTATATGGGGAGAGGAAGGTGTTCTTAAGCGTTTATCAGGTGTGAAGGGAAAGCCCACTTCAAGATGATAGTTTGTTTCCTCAGATGTGGGCTAAGTGCTAAGTCCAGGGGTAGATGGTTCTACTACAACACAAAAAGGTAAGGTAGCTCAATTTGAAACATGGCTTTTTCTCCTATTAAGGGAATTCAAGTACAAGCCCTATTTGGACATTGCAGGAATACTGGTAGGACATGTGGGAAGACCAATCTTTTGGAAGAGGAAGCCTCACACACAGTTTGTGTCATGCGTCAGCTTCTTCAACCTCTCCCCACCCTGGTAGGACAGTGCCACCAGGGTAAGCTCTTAAATAAAGATCTACTAGACAACTACCAGACCGAGGAGCTGGTATCCCCTAAAAGATAAGAAATAGTCCAATATTGAAAATAATTATTTTACAACGTAAGTGCTCTGTTTCTGTGCATGTGTGTTTGCCTACTTATCCTGTGTTTCTTGTAGAGGCGTGCTGTGCTGTGTCACTTGTGCTCCCACACTGAGACAACGCTGTCTACGCATGCTAGTGTCAGGAACTTTAACATTTCTTTTTCTATATCATTTTTACCTCTATAGGTGTAATTCACCTATGCTATTCCGGGTAGGATTCACCCGAGTTTTTGAATTCGCCATATGTTGCATTTGGCGATTATGCCACTCCACTAGGGATCCTTGGACCTGAAGAATGTCCAAGACCTATATAGTCTAACTATAGGGGGCAGAAACATGTTGACTTAGGGAAATGGTTTGAGCCATTAAGCTCATTTACCCTCTTGTTCTTTTGAGATATACCGAAGGGCCTCAATATTAAAAGGTGATACACTTGGCCCCCCAAGGTATTTTATATTTTTCTTGATCCTGACATTTGTCCGGTAGATCTTTATCTAAGAACTCCCTCCTTCGTTCGAGTCCATCAGGAGGTCGAGTCCGATGGTGGAGAGAGGTTGCTGATGAAGCATGACAAACTGCTTCGAGGCTTTCTGTTCCAAAAGATTATCTTCCCATGTGTCCTGAGAGTATTCCTGCGACATCCAAATAGGGCGTGGTCTTAAATTCCCAAATACGAGAAAAGGTCCTGTTTCAATTTGAGCTACCAGTCCCTTTTTGTGTTATAGTATTTGGGTTAGGGAATTTTTAGAGATAGAGGGCCTCTTGACAAAGGGTTCATGACCCCCACCCCACATTGCTTGTTGCAGTACCACATGGAGGTGGTGGTGTCCGTCAACACCTGCACTGATCTTCCCTTGATGGGGGGCAGAAAGGCTTTTAATGCTAGCTGGATCACCCAGAGGTCCAGTAGGTTGATGTGGACCAAGGATTCTGCCAGAGGCCTCTGATCTCCAACATTCCCAGATGGCCGCCCCATTCCAGGAGTGATGCATCTGCCACAACTGTCCGATCTGGTTGGGCAAGGGAGAGGGGTCTACCGATGACCCAATTGTGGTTCATCAACCACCACTTCAGATATTTTGCAGTTCCCTCCGAGATCTGGACCATGTCAGAGAGATTACCCCTGATGCTGCCCCCATTATAACTTCACGTCCCACTGCAGAGTCCTCATATGCCAGCAGGCAAGTGTTACAAGCAGGAGGCCATGAGTCTCAGCAGCCTCAGAGTCAGTGTCACAGAAATTCAGGAAAGAGGTTGAAAAATCGGTATCGTAGCCTGAATATCCTAGACTTGCAGTTTGGGAGGATATGCCCAAATTTGCATTGTGTCCAGAACAGCTTTGATGAAAGGGAGCGTCAGAGAGAGTCAGGTGTTACTTCGGCAACTTGATATTGAACTCCAGCGAGTGCAGGAGGTTTGTCTTAGACTGAAGGTGGGAGATGACAGCCTGTAGTGAGTTCGCCTTCAACAGCCACTCGTTGAGATAGGAGAATACTGCCACCCCTGATCTCTGCAGATGAGCTGCAACTACAGCCATCACCTTGGTGCGCACCAGAGGGCCACTGGTAAGGCCATAAGGAAGCATAGCAAACAGTGCTCATGGCCACTGTGAACTGCAGGTAATACCTGTGGGCAGGCAGGACAGAAATGTGGAAGTATGTGTCCTGCAAGTCCAATGCTAACATCCAGTCTCTAGAGTCCAAGCAGACAGGACTTGAGCAAGAGGCTGGGAAAGTTTGCGCGCCGTGGTGACTGGGCAGGTAAAGACGCGGATGGAGTGGGGATGGCGAGGGGCCATGGAAAGGGCCAAGAACCTGGCCATAGCTCTGCTATCCATGAAGCCCTCGAGTGATGAATCCGCCTTGTCTCCAAAGATATGAGAGCCATCAAAGGGCAGGTCCATAAGTGGTGCTAGGACATCCCTGGAAGAGCCAGTTTGTTCTCAGCCAGGTGTGGCGCCGTAAGGAAACTGACGAATACACCACTCTGCCCAGCAGGTCGGTCATGTCCAGCCCACAATGAATCATGAACTTAGCTACATCTCTCCCATCAGCCATAGCTTGAGAGTATGGCCCAGGACTCCTTCGGAACCATAGGCAGCACCTGCGCAACTAAATCCCACAAGCAAACGAGTAACAGCCCAAAAGGCAGTTGGTATTCATAGCCCACAGTGCCAGGCTGGTGGAAGAAAACATTTTCTGTCCAAAGGTGTCCAGCCTCCTGGATTTGCTATCCAGTGGTGGTGGTAGTGAATTCATCAGGATTTACACAGGTGGTGGAGGCTTGGACCACCAAGTTCTCCAGTGCATAAGGAAATTGGGGTCCTCTGGGGCAGGGAAGTTAACGGGCAATTGTCCTGTTCACAGGAGCCCCTGTGCAGGCTTGAACCAAGTCCCCCGTAGGACTGTCGTGAGAGATTTATTGAAGGGGAGAAGCAGATCTGAGGTGGTCACTTCACGGTAAAACACCTCCGGCAAGAAGTTCGTCTTGACTGTAAATTAGAGAAGGCTAAGGTCCAGGACCTCGGCTGTCCTTTTCAGCACCACAGCAGAAGAAGTCCCCCTCCTCCGTTGGTACAGCAGGGGGAAGAGAGCATGCCAATATCTGGGGAGGTGTCCAGTCCGCTAGCACCCGCAAATTCCTCACACCTGTCCATGTTGGGGTTTAGGCTGGTATTTTCAAGGTCCATCGCCTTCTCCCAATCCTCCCTGAGTTCCAGCCCTAATAGGGTGTGGGCAGGGCCGAACTGGCCATAGCGGGCACCGGGCAATCCCCCAGTGCGCCGCACGGGTGGGGGCCAGTTTTGGGCCCCTGGGGCCGATTTTGTTACAGGGCCATTTTTGCAGCATAGCCGAGCACTTTGCCAGGGCCGGTTGTGGTTCCCAGTCCTGCCCTGGGTGTGGGCCTCGGACTGGAAAGCATGGTGCCAATCTGTGCCGGACGACACCCCTCCGACTTCATGGCAGAGTCAGGGAAAAGAATGGGCATGGCGTTGCCGGGAGCATTGGCATTGGGTATGGCACCGCAGAAAGTTGAGGTGGTACAATCCTCGCTGGTCCGGATCCATCCATGGATCCAGAATGCCAGACTAGAGCAGGGGCGGAGCCGCCGACAAACAACCAGTGGGGGCTCCACCCGAACCCACAGGGCCCAAAGGCACACCAGCGGGAATGGGTGGCCCAAATATGAGATGCAAGGTCTCAGTGCTGTTGGAGTTGGGCGGGTCGCTCCAGCTCCTGGAAACTCAGGGAGGCATTGAGCCAGTCCAGGCGCAGGGTCAATCGAGGAGCCAAGCTTCGAAAGACAATGCTCTCTCATCTCGTTGGATGACTTAGATGGACGGGGTGATGTGGAAGAGCTCTTCGAATTTTTACTCTTATCGCGCTTGTGGGACTTCCCAAATGACTTGGAGTCAGGCCTTGAAAAATGTACTCACCCACTCGCTATGGTGAGAGATTTTATCAGGGCAAGCTATTTTTAGGGCCTACTGGCCCATTCGGACGAGCTGACAAGGCTATGACTTAGATCTTAGATCTAGGCTTCCTTATGGCCAAATATGCAATTACTTTGAGCACGAAGGCCACACTCCCATCTCCTCCTGGCATTGTACTCTCTGAAGTGGGCCCAAGCAGAGAGCATGGCATTACACCAAGAAAAACCTTCATAAACGTCCAATAGCCAGAGAGTGGGACAAAATTTGGAAATGCCCTGGGATGATACTCTACACCCATAAGCATGCCACCCTGTCAGCTACCACCATAAATATTCATATCAGACTACTCATAATATTCTAGGTGAACTACTGAACATACAACTGAGAGCTATTGAGATGTGATTTAGTGTCATCACCTCCCTCACATTGCCCTGCAAGTCCATTGACTACAAGCCCCTCCTAATATTATGCCAATTGCTGGTTGTCCTCTTTCCATATATGTTCATAGTCTCAGTGCAAAATAGTCTATTACAAGAGTTTGCCCCACTCATGAGGGACTTCAGGTGCTAAACACGACAACCGTTCTTGTTACTTCAATCAGGTCAACCACAGTTGTCTTGTTATCTCTTTCTATACTTGCTGGGATCAGAGTAAAGGTACACCGAAATATCTCCACTGCTCAGATCTGCTTTAAAACACGCCAATGTCTATAGCTTTGTAGTGGTCAATGTCTGCTACGTGTTGTTTAATATAGCGAAATAACGCGATCTGCTTCCACTAATGATTTTACAAGCAGAATATTGGTTCATATGTACTAAAAATTTCAAAATAATTAATTATTTACAAAAATAACAATACACTATGTAACTTCAAGGTATGTTATCATCAATCAATCAGCATTTGTATAACACAGCACTGTCGTCCCCTAGGGGTATCTGGGTGCTGTGCCTCGGTCAAAGAGCCAGGTCTTGAGCCTCTTTCTGAAGTTTGCCAGGGAGGGTTCTGCTCGGACCAGGTCTCGGCGGAGAGGTAGGAGAAGGAGTGCCCCCACTGCGCCAGCAGCGGATGCTAGGGGTGTGTGTGAAGGCAAGTGAGAATGAGCGCATGAGTCTTGAGAGTAGGTGGAAGTTTAGCAGATGGTTGATGTAGGCCGGCCTTGATTGTGTAGAGCTTTGTAGGCGAGCGTGGGGATCTTGAACTGTCATCTCTTTTGGATGGGGATCCAGTGAAGGTTTCTGAGGTGGGGGTAATGTGGGTCAGTCTAGGATTAGTTTGCTAGCGGCATTGTGTATGGTATGTAGTCTTTTGAGGAGCTGGGAGGAGATGCCAGGGTAGAGAGCATTTCTATAATGGAGGCAGCTGGTGACAAAGGCCTGAGTGATGGTCTTTCTGGTGTTGACTGGGATCCATTTGAAGATTCTGTGGAGCATGCGAAGGATGTGGAAGCAGGAGTAGGTGACTAATTTAACTAGTCTTCATGGTCAGTTCGCTGTAGAGGATGATGCCTAGGTCACATGTTGGTGTGGGTTTTGGTACGAGTTCCCCTGGCCACTAGCTGTGGTTTCAAATAGAAGTGTTCTTACCAAACATCAGTACTTTTGTCTTGTGATGTGGAGTTTGAGGCTGTTGACCTTCATACATTTGGCTATGTTGGTAATGGTGTGGCTGAGGTTGGTTTTGGCATTGGAGGGGTCCTCGGTGAGCGAGAGGATACGTTGAGTATCGCCAGCGTAGGAGATTATGTGGAGTTTGTGGGATCTGATGACGTCTGTGAGGTGGGTCATGTAGGTGTTGAACAGGGTGTGGCTGGGGGTTGATCCATGAGGTACGTCGCATATGATGTCTTTGGGTTTGGAAGTGATGGGATGCAGCTGGACGATTGGTGTTTAACCTGTGAGGAAAGAGGTGATCCACCCGAGTAGTTTTGTTGTATGCCGATATTCTTGAGTCCGTCGATGAGGGTGTGGTGGAAGACAGTATTGAACGCAGCTGAGTGGCCGAGAAGGATCTGGGCCACAGTTTATTCATGGTCATGGAGATATTCTGATGTAGTCTATGGCGGCGATCAGCGGTCTCAGTGCTGCAGTTGGCACGGAATCCTGATTGTGAGGTGTCTAGTAGGTGGTTTTGTTCCAGGTATTCAGTCAATAAATCAATTAATCAATCAATCAATCAGGAGTTTCACAGCGCAGCTACTCACCTATGAGGGTCTCAATGCGCTGGGGGGGCTACTGATCCGTCTGGGCGTGGAGGTTCAGTCGAAGAGCCAGGTCTTCCTGAATTGGGTCTGTGGCAGGGATTGCCTGAGGTGGAGGTGAGGGTGTTCCAGGTCATGGCGACGAGGTAGGAGAAGGGTCTTCCTCTGGTTCTGTTCTTGAGAATCTGCGGGCCGGTGGCCAGGGCAAATTGGGCGGAGCAAAGTTGTCTGGCTGGTAAGTGGAATGATAGGCTGTGGTTCAGATATGGTGGTCCTGCATCGTGGAGAGTTTGTAGGCATGTGTGAGGAGCTTGAAGGCAATTCTCTTGTTGACTGGGAGCCAGTGGAGTTGTTGGAGGTGCTATGTGATGTGGTTGCGGCAGGGGATGTCGAGGACCAGTTTGGGTGCGGCGTTTTGAACTTCCAGTAGTTTCCCAGAGATGTTTCTGGATGGCGACGGCATACAGTGGGTTGCAATAGTCGAGTCTGCTGGTGATGAGGACATGGGTGATCGTCTTTCTGGATTCTGTTAAGATCCATCTGAGTTGTTGATTGAGGGCTTTCTCAAGTACTTTGGCCGGGTAGGGGAGCATGGAGATTGGACGATAATCTTTGAGATCGTTGGGGGTCGGACAGAGGGTTTCTTTAGTAGAGGTCTGACCTTAGCGTGTTTCCATCGGTCCAGGAAGAATGCTTTTGAGATGGAGGTATTGGTGATGCTGGTGGAGATGGAGGTATTGGTAATGCTGATGAGTTCCATGCAGGTTGGGTTGGTTCTAAGGTTGAAAAGATGGTGGGGCAGGGGTCCATGGGTGCTCCGCCGTGGATGGAAGACTTGATAGCCGTGGTAGTCTCAGTGGTTAGCGGAGACCAGGAGGTGTTAATTCGGCAGGTGTGTGTGCTGGTTGGTTGAGGTTGGGAGCTGTAGATTGAGTCTCGAAATATTTTTAGAAGGTGGCAATCTTGCTATGGAAGTAGCCTGCAAGGGTATCGCAGAGATCTTGGGAGGGGTAGATGTGTTCTCTGTGGCTGCGGGGTGGGAGAATTCATTGACTATTTTGAAGAGTTCCTACGTGTGGTTGGCCGCAGTGTCGATGCGGGCTGTGATGGCTGCTTTCTAGGATTCCTTGATGCACAAGTGGTAGTTGCTGAGGGCTTCTTTGTTGGCGGTTCTGTCGGAAGAGTTCCTTGTGGCACGCCAACGCGTAGCGAGGTGGTAGCCATTGCGCTTGATGGATCGGAGCCCCGGGGTAAACCAGCTGGAGTGCTTAGTGGTTTTGTTGGTGCTTGCTGGTTTTAATGCGCGATTTAGTTGGTGCCGTTGTTGATCCATACGGAGAAGTTCTGGACGGCTTGGTCAATGTCTGAAGAGGCTTCAGGTTGGGTGGTACTCAGGGGCTTTATGCACTGTAACCCAGTTACCTTTCTCTAGCTGTGATATAGGGGGCTGTGATGCTTGGTGATGGCGTGCAGAGCGTCAGAGATGGTGCAGTGAACGATGGCATGGTCAGTCCAGGTGAGTTCTGAGACATGGCTGAATTTGATTCTGTCGCTGGCGGTGGAGATGGCATTGATTGTGTGTCAGGGTTTGTGCGTGGGTTCAGTGATCAGTTGGATGAGGCCAATGTTGTTCATGTTCTCTAGGAGGGTGATTGAGTTAGCGTCGTAGAGGTCGTCGACGTGGAAATTGAGATCACAGAGTAGAATGTAGTGGTAGGAGTCGATGGCTAAAAGGGTGATGAGGTTAGGGATGGCCTCACAGAAGGCATCTCGGGGGGCAGGGGATCTGTATAAGTGGGTGCCCCTTATCGTGGTCTTGGAGTCTGGCTGTAGTTGGAAGTTGAGGTGTTCCATGAAGTACGTGGGGCCCTTGTGGTGATGGTGCTTTCGATGGTTTCCTTTAAGATGATGGCAATGCCCCCGCCAAGTTAGTCAGTGCAGTTTCAGTGTGTCATTTTGTAGCCATCAGGGGTTGTGGTGGCGATGTACGGGTTCAAGCAGAGGTTGAGCCATGTTTCGGTGATGAAGGCGATGTCAGGGAAGAGGGTGGTGGCGGTGTCCCAGATTTCTGTGGTGTGTCTACAGAGAGATACAGCGTTGGGCAGGATAAAGGAGGAGTGGTTCCGGGTTGTATGTGATCCTCTGAGCAGAAGCGGCATGGGGTCTGGTGCGGGCTGGCGGTCCTGTGTTGCATGAGAAGTGGCAATGGAGGCAGGTGAAGGGTCCCCATGGTTGATCGTGGGGAGGAAGTGTTCGAGCAGTTGCTCTGGTGACCGGGGCCAAGAATCAGGAGCTCCGTGGCAGTGTAGTGGCGGATGGTGGCAGGGCTTGGGTTCCTGGAGCTGGGTGCGGCCCAGCTGCAGACTGGCTTGTCTTTGACATGCCTTCGGTTAGCCGGCAGTGCACCTGCTCAGAGAATCCATCTCAAAGGGGCGCATGGGAATTGTGAAGAGCAGGAAAAGCAGTGCAAAAATGGTGAAGAGCTGGTGCCAGCCTAGGGCACAGGAAACCTTGGGGGTAAGCATAGGGTAGTACTGGACCCAGACAGGCTGGTCAAGGCAGGCTGTCAAGACAGGCTGGCTATAGGCAGGAGCAGCCTGACAGTTGTGGAGTGGACAGGCGGAGGGTAGAGCTGGTGGTTGATCCCATGTTGAGAATCTTAATTTTTCACCAACTGTGATTCTTAAATTCAGATGTTCATATATTAGAGCCTAAGCGCCCTTTCACGATGCGGTCAGTAACGGTGTCGACCGTCTGTCAGAGCCTTCAGACTGCATTGTAATATTCCGGTCGGATTCCTTTCCAACCGCCTCATTACGATGGAGGCGGTCGGAAAGGAGTTTGATCGGTCACATCGACTGGCTTCCGACGGGCTCAAAGAGCCCGTCCGCCAGATGGAATGCAGCCAGTAAACGCATGGGTGGCTCTTTCCGCCCACTGGATTACGATGTGGGTTTCAACAGCCGTTCCGTGCCGGCCTTTCCGACACAGAAAGGCTGTCGGAACTTGCAAGGCCCCCTTGGGTGCACGGCCTCCGGTTGGAGGCCGAGGGAGCACCAATGGTGACACCCTGTTGATCTCTGCACCCCGAGGCAGGCACCTTGAGGTGCCTACAACGAGGTGCAGGGATGAAGTGCACCTCCTATTTTACAATGGGGGCATGCATTCCAGTCGGAATACATGCTCCCATTGTTAAGCATAGAAATGCGACCGAACACTGTTCGGTTGCATCCTAAATAGTCGGTCCGGAACGTCGACCTGGTGTAGGTCGGTCCCATGATCGAGACGAGGTCAGGCAGAGTTTCCTCCGCCCAACATTGTAATAGGGCCCCTAAGTGTTGACTAACCTTAACAAATGAAAGAGGTATTAGAGTTGCCTCCAGTAAATGTTGAGGTGCTGGTGGAAGGGAGGCTGGGTGAAACTGAAGAACTCACCCAAAAGCAGAACATACCCAGGCATACTACTGACAGCACATAATGAGACCCTGAGCTGCAATCAAAATCTGGAAGTCACCTGGAAAGTCACACCCAGACTACCGCAAGTGCCCCAACACTGTACTAATGGTGATCTGTACGCTGTATTGATGTGAATAATGTAATGCCCCTATTCAAAAGTGGACATTCACTAACTCTCAATGTGAAGAAAGAATAGAGATTTGGTAGTCAGCCACGAGTATTAGATTTTGCTATAAACTTAAAAAATCTTTAAGCACGGAAAGAGAAGAATGTTTTACATGTGGCTTTAATCAGCATCTACACCTGGAGGAGTGTCAAATTCAAGATTAAGTCAACGTTAAAAAGGGAGAAGAATAATGGAGAACATAAATGTTCAACTTCAATAACAGCAATTTAAACAGCAAGTGTAATCTGAATTAAAAATGTAAAAATAAGATGAACCTAAAAGTCTAACACTATTCAGGTCGACTGCACAGAGAAGAAATATAAAATCAATGTTTTACCTGCATATATAGCAACTTACAATTAATGACAAAGCCATGAGTTAATGCAAAAAATATTTTAACCACATTACAGTTTTTGAACCACTTATCCAACCAACAGTCCCTAGGAGTAGTATATGTACCCATCACGTTTGAGTGGGACTATATAATACAACGAAAGACCGATGTCAAAGCCTTTTTTCATGTTGTCTTCTAACAGGAGTGAAGCTCCAGATTAGGTCATTAAAATAGATTTTTATTATCTGGCTGATTAGCAACTGAAATATTTCCAAGGGAATAAGGAACCAGGTGGCCTTTTTCCCAACGCATGGATGTAGCAAAATGGCTGATTCTACCTTTCCTAAGATGCACTAGAACATGGAGTGCTTACACTCTAGAATAAGGCAACAGTGGTAAGCCATGGGAGGTGTCTTTCATGAGACAGGCCCATTCACTATGGTGTCAAGGGACCAGAATGAGAATTTTACAACGAGCATGCTGAGCTTGTTGCGTAAACGGAGTCTTTGGCTCAACTCTACATGGTTTGTTTTCACATCCACAGGTGAAATGTATAAACTTAGTTCAATGCACCAGCACTGAATGTGAAAAACAGGTTATAGTTGCCCTGTAGATCCACAACCAGTACATAAATGAGTGGTGGCAAGGCTTGTGGATTACTAACAGGGAGCAGTGGTAATCAAAGTGTTTGTTCATTAATGATGTACACATTCAAGATCACAAAAAATTGAATACATTTCTACATATTTATTTTTCAATAGTTATTTTTTTTAAAGCATCTTTATTCGATTCATAGAATCATCAAAGAAATAAAAATACATCATTTCCTTAAAATAGAGTACATAAATAGATTAAAAGACGATGTATAAAAAGTACAACAATTGGAAGTGTAAACATTGGTTGACAACGTGCAATTCCCCAACATTCATACACAGACAACAGTGCAACTTCATTGATCCCGGGAGCAAGAGGATGAGTACTTCGATAATCATACAAACTCTTGATGGTTATATCAATTTAGGCCCTCATAAGGTATTCTTCAACATCAGTAATAAATACACCTAACGGAACTATAGATGTATAAAAAGCTTAAGCCTTACGGTGTTTCACTATGATTTTAGCCTTTAGCTATATGGTCTTCAGTGACAGAATGTATGAATACAATTGATTTAATAAAATTACAATTCTCAGACAAAACACTTAGGGCATATTTTAGATTAATCCTTCTCTATTTAGAATGTTATGCCTCGCTTTAATCTAATAAAATTGACTGATAATAAAAATCTGCTCACTCCAAATACAACCAGTATAGAGGTGTCCGTTTTCAAAATTTGCAGCATTTCAATATACTGTCTAGTACCAAGGTTTCTGCCCAAGGGTCGTATCCACCTTTTTCTTGGAATTTCATATGGGTACAGAAGAATAAAACGTGGGCAATATCTGCTTCCCTCCAATAGGAACACTCGGTGCAAACGCAATCAATATCCTCACCAGCCTTTTTATCCCACCTAGATGTAAATTTCTTAATTAATAGCGTACCATATCTAAATTTTAGGTAGAGCATTTTGGCTAGTAGGGGTTCGATCTCATCCAGAAATGGTTCAAAGGAGGGGCTTATTTTAAAACTTAAGAACTGATTAGTCCATGAACCAGATTTAAGGCCTATGATAACATTCTGGTCAATAAAATTCCAAAAGATGGCCTTGCATTCCTGTTTTGAATCAGGATTAAGCTGGTCCGGGTTTTCCCAATACCTAATCAAGCCCAGATTCAGGAACCACCCAGGGATATGGGCCAGCCATGGAAAAGTGATGGAAGTATCAAGGGCAATCAGTTCACTTAATACCTGCTTGTATACATACAACTCTTCCGTTGTCCATATTCTCATCCAATATGAGAGCGACATCCAAATAGCCCTGTACTCGATCCGCTTAATGCCTAGATCCAACATCAAGGGGATCACCGGGGTGTTTTGTGGAAGGGCCATAAATCTCCTCATGATTTTATTCTCCCCTAAAGTTAATGGCGAGAGTGCCCACCCTCCCCATAATTCAGAACCATATAATGCAGCTGTTTGGACCGCAGATTTATAGACTAACAATGCAGGAGTAATGGCCTTCGATGATGTCAAAAATTTTACAATTGGAGCTGCTTTTTGACTAAGTATGGATTTTGATTTCGCAATCGGAGGATTCCATGAGAGTCTGAAATCAATGGTCACCCCCAGATATACGAAATTTAGAACACGCTCCAGACTAACTCCATTTGATTGCATATTGTTTTTAAAGCATTTATGGGGTCTGATAGCCATGTACTTTGTTTTTATTGGATTTAGTTCGAGCCCCTTTTTTTCTGCAGTACACATCTAGCGCATTTAAAAGGTTCTGAAGGCCCCAGGGAGTTTGAGAAAGTAAGATGGTATCGTCCACAAAGGTTAGCGCGCAAATATGTTCGCCGCTTAATTTCGGGGAATCGTGGTTACAATTTTTAAGAGCCGTAACCATATCATTAACGTACAGGAGAAACAGGGTTGGCGCCAGGACACAGCCCTGGCGCACACCCCTTTTTATAGGGATGTCTTGTGTCAATTCTCCCGCTTTCCCCCATCTCACCTTTGCATAAGTATTCTCATGTAACCTGACTAGCTGAAGTACAATGTTACTCGGGACTGGCCCAGAGACGATCTCTAGGAATAGAATCAAATGCTGCCTTCAAATCTATGAAGGCTACATACAAATGACCATCACGCAGCTTTGTATACTTCCATGAGATAATTATTAGCCTCAGCACTTGATCTATTGTGCTTATTTTCTTTCTAAAGCCAGCTTGGCAAGCAGAGAGTACATTAGAATCCCTGATCCAATCATTTAGCCTATCTAAAATATGTTTTGCATATACCTTTTGTAGTATATCTAAAAGGCTGATTGGTCTATAATTCGCGGGATCGTCCCTAGAGCCTTTCTTGTGAATTGGGACGATCTCCGCTCATTTCCACGAGTCAGGAATAGGCTGACCGTTTGCAATACCATTACAAACAAGATTTATGTAGGGGCCCATACATCTACCTCATGCTTAAAAAGATCCCCCGGGATCATGTCAGGACCAGGTGCTTTTGAAGGTTTTATAGCAGCAATTGCCCTCAATGTCTCTGCCATACTAAATTGAAGTGGGTACTCTCAGTTAGTAACATAGATGTATCAGCAATGGCTATGGCTAGGGGGCTTCATTTGGCTGGCATGGGACAGCATAAAGACGAGCGAAATGATTATACCAGGACTTGGGGTCCAGGTTATAATCTTGGGCCGGAATGTTTGCCTTAGTACCAATCGCTATGATTTTCCAAAATAGGAATTGATCATTTCTTTTAGAGGCTAAGAGCAATTCCTCCCAGTTATCATCATCCCATCTCCTGCGTTCAATTTTCTGAGTCTTATGGTATACACCCCTCGCTACCCTAATTAAAACAGTATTTTTTGTGTCCAATGCCTTTGATAAATTTTGTTTTGCAATGGCACAGTCAGAATCAAACCAGGAGTTGGGGTGCCCCAATTTGTTTTTAATTTTAGCATTTTTACCAACAGATTTAGTTAAATGGGGCTTAATGCCCTCCATCAAAGATTGATGAGTTTGGGTTATTGTTTGGCCAGGTGAGGATCTTTCTATAAAGTGTGTTACTAAATCAGCAAATATGTTATACACTTGTGTTAGGAGCTCAGTATTACCCGAAATAGATGGCCACTTTAGTGCCCTCCTGTTATTGGAAGCGTATGATTGGGTTACTTCTGGAACCTTAGCCAGTCGAAGGGAAGAGTGTAGCTAAATGGGTTTCCCATAAGGTCCAGACTAAGTGGGAAATGATCACTATCCTTCCTGCTACAATCTACCTTGAATCCCTGGATAAGGTCCCAATGGCCAATACTCAACATAATATAATCAATTTGTGAAGTTGATAACCCCCTAAAAAAAGTATGTGAGCAATTACGGTCTAGCTGACTTCTGCCGTTGCACGATCTTAATCCCCTCTCAATAGTAAAGTTGAATAATTGAAGTACAGAAACAGACGGTCTCAACACTTCATCTACCTCCAATAAGGGAATACCCATTGCCAGGTCCTGCTATTCAATAATCATACTTACTCCCTGCAATAGTTCATTACAACAATTGAAGTCACCTCCAAGTATCACAAGATCTTTAGGATGAAGAGTGTCAAGAGCATCCTCTAACACGGTGACAATTGATGACTCCTGGGATGATTCTTTCGGTCTTATATAAATATTAATCAAATACATCCAGAACTTGTTTGGGAAAATAAGTCTAAGGCCCAAGATATCATCGGTGTCAATGGGAACTATATCAGCAGTTACATTGATGTAATTTTTTATCCAGACTAATAAGCCTCTGGACGGTCTCCCCCTAACGGATTGACGCGCCTCTAGGCTAAAAGTTCTATAGCCACTTTTAAAAGAGGTTCCCTAACCCATGATTCTTGGAAAAGACAAATGTCAAAAAGATCAATATATGACGGCCAATCTGGTTCATGCATTTTCCTTACAAGCCCGGCTATATTCCAAGTTAGGATCATTAGTTGGAAGATCCCTACATTGTTCCAATAGAGGAGGGTTACTAAAGGGAATTACTAACCCATCCAAAAGGTTCGCCATCAGCCATTGGATTAACATCTATCCAGTTATCTTCACATGCTAAAGACACTTCTGGACAATCAATAGGTAATGCTGTTAAGGAGTACTTGACTGTTTCATTGTCTTCAAGTCGGCTACTTGGGGCTTTCACTAGTCAATCTAATGCCTCTAAATCACTATAGCATTGTCCATTGATAAATCGATTAGAATCAGTAATTCCCCCTGTTCTGCACTGTCTAATACTAATTTTAGAGTTAAAAAGAAAATGGGATCTTAGATTCATAATAATTACATTCTTAGGGATATCTTTAGACCAAAAAGATATCATTATGTCATCTAAGTTGCCTGATTCCTGGGGGATCCTTGCCACATTTTTTATGTCCGATCTAATGACTGATCGACATTGCCTTTCCTTCCTAAGCCAGTGTATAACTTTGTTCACAAGGGACTCCCTATCTTCTCTATAAGTAGGGGCCAACCTCGGTACATTAGTTAAGAAAACACAGTTTGATTTTGGTTCCACATTATGCGAAAAATGGCTGGTATGATTTACATTTCGGATTCCCTCGATGACTCCAGGAGGTCTTCCCATAATAGGTGCCCCCAATCTTGGTTGTAATATACGCTGGGTATCAAGGTGCCTATTTGCACGTCTATTTTGGTCCCCAATATGTACTGGACTCAGGGTCGATCCTCGTGAGGAATGAAGGGGTTCAGGGAATTTCGACCTTTCAAGAAGCCCCCCGTTTTGCAGAGGTCTCATGTGATTTTTGCATTAAATGAGAGCTTCCATTAGCAGTCTTACAATAGTTATTTTAAAATGCTGGGATCTAGTGCACATAATATTGGTAACATCACAGAAGATAATAAAAAGCGGCTAAGCTTTTCAATAACAGTGAAAACAGGAAATATCGTAACATCTGAATTTATAGCCCTTACACCCTCAAAGTGCTATCTCTAAGCACTATGCTAGCTCTAGCAAATGAATAAATAATAAGTCTCAGTTTTGGAGGTGGGATGCATACCTGGACAACATGTTTTGTTGTCTGTTTGGAATAGCTTGTTCGCTATTTCAAGCACAAGGCCAAAAGCTAGGAGATTTTGACTATGCGAGAGCACAATCCTGTACCAGTTTGTGAAGGCAGTGCGGAGTGCTTCACAGAGCCTCACGAAGTCTTTACAGAGGTTTCTTAAGTTGAGATGGAATCTGGTGCTGTGCTCATCTGGATCTGTCTGTGACCAGGGTATATCTTGTATCTTATCTAAGACAGAATTTGCAATGTCATCTTCTGATTATTCATGAGGTAAGCATGGTCTCAAACTTAATGCTTGCTTTTGTGCATTTAAGAATGGAGCAAATTCTTAAAACAGAGTACGATGTCTT
This sequence comes from Lissotriton helveticus, assembly GCF_964261635.1. Lineage (NCBI taxonomy): Eukaryota > Metazoa > Chordata > Amphibia > Caudata > Salamandridae > Lissotriton > Lissotriton helveticus. The sequence goes on along the minus strand of NC_136067.1, from coordinate 1,150,529,774 downwards.
ATTTGGAGGAAAACATGTGATAGTTTTTAGAGATCTACTGCAACTTGCTCCCGTAAAAGGACAACCAGTATTTAAAACACTTGTGCATGAAGACACCAGAAAGTCTTTGGGAAGTGTTGGAAACGTGAACATTTGGTCTTTTTTTAATACAAAGAACTCATTACAAATATGCAACAGGCAAATGATGTTGATTATGGAACTATTCTTCAAGATATAAGAATTTGAGTACTGACAGAACACGGCAATTAAGCTTTACAAAGTCGACTACTTACAAATTTGCTTGCAAATGAAAATATAGGTCCTGAAAAATATATATGAAAATTGCAGAAAATAAATCTATAATCTGCTTAATGCCAACAGTGTGCGAGTGTTCTATATTCAATGAACAACTTTTGAAGCTAGATAATTAACAAATAATAAAAACAAGAGGGATTTGGAATTCCTATAGCCGGACCCCCGGGACATATTGTGTGGGGTCAAGGGCAACACGTTTTCAAGTGTATTTTGTCCTTGGGACAAGTAGGCCCAACCCCCTATAGCACAAACCCTTTGGCTGCCAGTTTACAGTATCACTTTATGGATCAGGAAAGGGCAATGTCTGCAGTTAAGGTAATATTTGTGTCCATGTGTTAAATGCTGTTCAAGCTTGTATTTATGGTTCATTAATGCAAAGCCTTTATTATTAGGGTGAGCACTAAAAGTAAACGCTGTAAGCTCGGCCTGCACTACTGACGGTGGTTTCAGTATAAATGTGTATACACGTTTTCAAAGTTTAGTAATATGAGGCTGTGTATAATGCTCCCAGAATGCTCTCAGATTATATGCAAATATTTGCCGAAGCTTCAAAGCAAGAGTGATGATTCTTTGCTTTCAAAATAAAATGTTTTAAAAAAATGAAAGTAGGAAAAAAAACATTTTGCTACTGTAAGATTTTAGGTACCATATCTTTGCAGCATCATTTAGCAACACGTTGATGTATGCTTGTATTTCCGAAAAAATATTCATAATGGAAAATCAGTGTAACCAGTTTAAATACGATTACCGGAAACAAAAATAAACAAGCATTGGCAAAGCCAGTAGGTCTGAAATTGTTGGTCAGCATTTTGGTTTTGTCAATGCGTGACTTGTTCAAGCATGGTTTTTGTAAAACCGTATCCGTGTGGGAGCTGCTGGGCCCTCACCATTCTAACAAGCATTGGCAAAAGCAAAAATTGTTTTTGATCTCAAAAAGCACACATTGCCACAGCAGTTCCGGACACTGAACAAAACTACTTTGTGTGCCAATATGCTCCTTGTCAAAGAGCAGAATACCGTCACTGACAGTGAAGCCATCTGATAGACGGAGAGAAAAAGAGAGCGAGAGAGAGACAGAATTTTATTAAACACAATAGGTCATGGTTAACGCCAGGCCTAATTAGAAGCCTAATTATTAAAGAAAGTCTCAAAAGTGCAATCATGGTATATATCCTTGCATTAAGTGCATATATACAGTTTCCATGAATTCACAAGAATTTACAGAAGTAGGCCAAGAAATAGTACTCTTAGAAATTATTTGTGAACTGCATTTTAGCATGAGCACATGTGCATGTGTAGATTGGCTCATGTGAAAATCTTAATGTTTCAAGTTCACTTTTCCTCTAACCACTTTTTTCCCAACCCTGGAAGAAGTTTTACGTCTGCGACTGTCAGGAGTAAATTTCCAACCTTTTTTAGTACGGGAAAAGATTAGAAAAGAGTTGGTGCAAACCCAACACGCATGTTAGTAGGTTTGCACAGACTCAAAATGGCATTCCAACCCTTGAACTATTTCCTACCAATACCTTCAGCCCAGTATGTAGACCTGCAGAAACATGGCAGCATAAGGGAATTGCTAGTATGCAACCCTACTATGGTACGAACCCTGGCATAATTAGAGAGGTTATATCAGAACTCTTATATAATGATATTGCTGCCGTAATTTGTCGCCGCATTACATGGCACAAAAGGGACAAGTGGATTTTGTTACAGGGCAAGTAGGTTTATGAAGCAACCTGCCTCATGGACAAATAGATATTTTATTAAATCCCACTCCCCTGAAAACAGAAGCTATTGATAAAATAGAACATGAAGGAATCACTATTTTTTTTTATTTTTTTTATTTGTTATGACATGTGTCACTCAAACATGAACAATGGCAGTTTTGACAGAATATATATCAGTATTCTGCAGATATACATGCGTTCATATTTCTTAACACACCGATCTTACCAGAGGTGGCACAATATTTCAACATCAATTATCAATATAAATCCTGTCACTACTATTTTACATTTTCTCAGGTAACCTGTTTCATTCCTCCCCATCCTCTTCATTAGAGCATGTAATGTCTTCTTCTGGTAGTGGATCACACAGGTTCCCTCTATATATATTCCAAGGAGTCCCGATTTTATTCCATTTACGTGGGCAAGCTCTGGTCGTATATACCGCGTGCTCTGTCATCATCAGCAAATCCATATTCCTACACCATTGCGCCAATGTAGGCGAATCTGCTGCACCCCATCTCTGTGCTATATCTCTCTTAGCAACCATCATACCTATCGTGCCCCAGATTTGACCATGGCGGGAAAGATCATTCGGGTCCCATATATTCAAGAGACATTTACGTGGTTCAGGTGGGAGAGAGATCTCTAGTTTCTGTGATATTGTGCGCATTATCTGTCTCCAGTACTCTACTGTGTTTGGGCAGTCCCAAATGGTGTGTAGAAATGTTCCTTCCTCCCCACACCCGCGAAGACCGTAAGGATGTTGCGCCCGTTGTAGTTTGTGTAGCGTGGTTCTGGTGTAATATATCCGGTGCAGGATTTTAAGCTGTATTAGACGGAACTTGGCTGAGATTCCCACCTCTTTCGGGGACGCTAGTGCCTCATTCCACTCCGAATCATCTATGTCGCCCACGTCTCGCAGTTTTAATGTAGGGTCTGGGAGATTGTTTATCAGTTTGTGGTATGTGAGTGATGTGGCGCTGCGCTGCATATAATCTGTGAGCAGCCGGTCCTCCAGCGGTAAGGCTTCAGGGACTTCGGTGTCTGCTGGTATGGCTGCTAACAATGCATGCCTAATTTGTACATATCTGTAAGTTTCGTTGGGTCCTAGTTCATATTGTTGCCGGAGTTGGGAGAACGGAACCACCGTCCCTCTATCCCACAAGTCCCCCACCGTCGATATTCCGATGTTGTCCCACTGTGTGAAACCCCTGCTACGTCTCAAATGTCCCAGTGCCTTGGTGTCCCACAATGGGGTAAGCTTAGTAATTACTCCTTTCTATTTCAGTTTTGTCAGTGCTGCGTACCAAATTATCGCTGAGTGTTTTGTGGGCCCTATCAGTTTCGCTGCCAAGCCCTTGTGGTAGAGCACTGCTAACAAGCTGTGAGTGACCGTTTGTGCTCTATCAGCCCTATAAGCTGGGTCATCCTGGGGCGCATGTATCCATTGGCTGATGGTCTTAAGCTGTGATGCCCAGTAGTACATTTGTAAGTTCGGCAGTGCAATCCCTACCTCGTACCAGCTTCTATTCAGCTTGACATGAGCTATACGTGCAGGGCGTTCTCCCCACAGTAGGTTGGAGACCAGAGCGGTCACCTGCCGAAAGTAGCGCGGTGGCACCGGGTATGGTGTGTTGTCAAGTGCATAGATGAATCTCGGTAATGCCATCATTTTGTACAGTGCTGCCCTGCCCAACAGCGTCAAGGGCAGAGTTGCCCAGTGTTTTACATCGCTTCGCAGACATTCTAGTGGTGGCTTCAAATTTTTGTCAAAGAACTCTGCCGAGTTCCTAGTGATGTGTATGCCAAGATACTTAAAGGAAGTTGCTGCGAATTCTAGCGGGCAGTCAGAGGCAAGAACTGGTTCTGGTCCCTTCCGGACGTAGATCACTGATTTCGCCCAGTTTATTGTGTAGCCTGACGCTGCCCCATGGGTATTGCATAGCGTAAGAAGCTTCGGAATGCCACTCTCCGGGTCAGATACACTAACATGTCGTCAGCATAAAGTGAGAGACGATCTTCCCATCCCTCCCTCCAGCTAATTCCCTTCAGCAAGGGAGTGGCTCTGATCAATGTTGCCAGTGGTTCCAGTGTGTGAATAAAAATTCCTAGGCAGTTAAAGTATAGGCAAACCAGTGACATAAAATGACAGCGGAGAAAGAAAAATCAAGAAAAATGATATAAAAACAACCATAATTTTAATGAACACAGTTAAAAATCATACAGTTTACTAACTTTCAAAAACCGTATGATGACAAAACAATAATTAAAAACCATACACTTCATACAAAGATATTTAGTCATAAAATAAGGACACCCGGCAACTTAATATCGGTGGTGTCCAAGAACAGTGGCGAATGAAACTCGACGCGCGTTTCGGCGTAGACAACGCCTTCTTCAGGAGCCACACAGTATAATTGTTTGAGAAGAGTCACAGGACTTTTAAAGATGTAATCAATTTGAATCCAAAAGTCAAAGCAAACCAATGACCGGAGCAGATACAATTCTGACAGATACCGCCTGTCACCTGCTAGATGAAGGTTCCACTTTCGCGGCAGATATTAGGTATAGATCTTTGTCTGATAAAATGTATCTTAGGCAGCAACTTCCTATTCGTTGTTTTCACAACGATCTCAACAGATTTGTTAGGGTCTTCAAACACCAATAAATATCGCAAGTTGATTCCTTAAAATGCAAAGCTGTATCTTCTGCAACAACGGTTAATAAAAATACGTGGTTGTTCTTAACAAATGCAAAGTTGTCGTTTGAGGCCTCGTCGAATCAATCAGGCTTCTAAATGAGGGGCAAGAGCAGGATAATGCTCAAACTGCAGCAGAATCACGGCGTCTCCGTCCAGTACCAGTGCAAACAATAAAGGTGACAGGGGACACCCCTGCCGGGTCCGTCTTGCCAGTTGAATCGCGTGTGAGATGTGGCCATTAGCCGTGACATGCGCAATCGGGTTAGTGTATAAGAGTTGTATCCATGCTATGAATTTAGGGCCAAACCCCATATGTGACAGTACCGCGAAGAGATACTGCCATTCTACCATGTCGAATGCCATCTTAGCGTCTAAAGACAGTATCACTGCTGATGTTGTTAGTTGTGACGCCCATGCCACCACACCATGAACTTGTCTGAGGTTCAGAGCAGTATTTCTATTAGGCATAAAGCCTGATTGATCCGGGTGGATCAAGTGCGGAAGGTGGTGCATCAGAATCACTATTATTTTGACGGAAAAATTGATAACAAATGTGGATCCTTTAGAAAAATCTATATCTAAAACTGCTGGTTTAGAAAATAATTTATATGTATGTGTAAACTGTAAGGTAATATTACATCGTAATTTGGATGTGTAAAAAGGTTTAGAAAATTGAGCAATGGGTAAAGTTGTTGATTTTGTTAATTATCAAAATAGAGATGGAATTGAATTTTTGAAAATCAAATTTGATCAGATTGAAGAAGTAAAACAAATATGTTGTTCAGTTCGTTTTTTGCTAGTTAAAGATGTATATGTTCGTAGAAAACAGTTTCCTCTTTCTCTGGCATATGCAGTAACTATTCATAAATCTCAAGGTTAAAGTGTAGATAATGCTTTGGTAAACATTGGCAATACCGTGTTTAAAGAAGGTATGGCATATGTTGCTTTGTCCAGAGTCAGAACTTTATCTGGATTGTATTTGATTGATTTTGATGAGAGAAAGATTAGTGCAGATGCAAACTGTGTAAAAGAGTATAATCGTTTAAGAAGAGCGTATGCTCCCAATTTAGATGAATAGCCTGTGTTTGAAAAGCGTGTAGTAGGTCGAAAAAGAAAATATGAGAATATCTGTAGTGAAGTTATAGAGAAGGAAAAAAATCAAGATAATGTTGAGATTGCAAGCAAAAAGAAAAAGGACACTATTGAAGAGATTGCTGGATATCAGTTAGAAAATAGTTTAGGTATCAATTGCTATGCTAATGTAGTGATCAATGTTATTTTTCTAGAAAGTTTGCAACAGCAAATTATGGAGAATCGTAATCTTTTAGATATATGTTGTGGTTCTACACAATTTATGCAGAATATTCAACAAGATGCTCATGAATCTCTAATGTATATGCTTGCAGTATTGGAAAATGAAGGAATAGAATTTGAAAATCTTTTTGGCCTTTGTTATAAATGGGAACATGAATGTGAAAATTGTATGTTTACATGTAGCACTAACATAGATACTGAAAGATTTATATATTTGACATTACCAGACTGTAAAACAGTGTCTTTCAACAAACTAGTTAAAGCAGCAAATCAAAACATGGAGTGTAGTCAATGCAAATCAGAAATGCTATCAACATTATTTATACAAAGATTTAGACAATATATATTTTTAATGATACAACGCTGTATAGCTGATGGAAGAAAATTGGAAACTTTAATTAAACATTTTGTAGCAAGTCAACTATCAATATCCGGAAGAACTTTTGTAGCAGTAGCAATTATTTTCCATGATGGTCCTTCTACAATATCTGGAAATTACAAGGACTATTAAAAATGCAATAAAGTATTGACAATGTGTAATGATGCTCAATTGGTTTTTAAACATTTGCCTAACGAATTACCAAATTCCTACCTAATATTTTTAAAACCAAAGTTTTAAGAACATAATTCGGCCTATTAGGAATATGTTAAAATGTATTAATACGATTACTATTGGACAATTTCAGTATAAAGGATTTCAGGAATACCATTTGGCCTAGTGGAAAGGTTTTAATTTGAATTAAGGACTTTTTCTTGGACATTCTCACAGCATATATTTTTAAAGAACATCATTTAAAGTATAAGGAAATTAAAAAAGAATTGTTCATTGAATTATTATTTCAGTTCTTTCATATTGTAGTAAGAAAATTCTCTTAGAAAGAAGCATTTTATATATGTGTGATTTGTATTATATGGTATGTTATTGAGGATGTTGTTTTTATGGAATGTTGAGAAATAGTGGAGTATATTGAAATTATTTTTCACACAAATTTGTTTTTTTACACAATCTTATTGATTGTTTTTTATTTTTGCCTGCTGTTGTGATGAGTAACATTGAAATCACTGTTTGTAGTGAAATTCAATATATTTTGAGAACAGCAAAAAATGCAAACAAATTAATTTATATAATGTTAAAATTATGTTGTGTTATAGAGTATAATATTATATATTATAACTGTATTTTTCTTCTCTTTCACAGATTCTAATTGTAAAGTACAAACTGTTCAGAAATTTAAATTATAAAAAACAAGTAGAAAAATTGTTAAGCATTTTTTTAAATATACTACTATCAAGGTAAGATTAAGTAATGCAAACACTATCAATGCACTACTACATCCAGTTCTACACTATGTGTATAAACCTCTAACTAACTACTATGTCAAGTAGTACCTATGCAATCTAGGAATCCTCGTGTCTATCCGATGCATTTCTTCAATTACCAAACCAGCACTATATGTATGCTATCAGTCTGCCAAAACCGAAGCACTTATAAATTCAACATGTATTCTCTTTACAACAGTGAAATTATTCTAGTAACTAGTCAAGAACCTAAGGAACGATCTAATCAAAAAAACTAGTAAAGCTACAATATTCTGTGCACTATGTAAACAGACCTCTAATCAGCTACAAAGTATTGATACAGTCTTTTAAATACTCAGTTAGTTCCTATGCAGTCTAGGAAACCTTCTGTGTCTCCCATGCACTTCTCCATTCCCCCATCCAGCACTATGTATGTATCCTATCACTTTGCCAAAACCTAAGCACTTTTAAATTTAGCTTGCACTCTCTTTGCAGTACTCAAATCACTCTAGTTATTAGTCATATACTTAGGGATTGGCCTAGCCACTAACCCAAGTACAGGTGAATTTCTTGAGATACTACTCATGCAGACCTTTCACAAGCTACATACTATTAATACACTTCTAAATATCCAGTTAATACCTATGCAATGTTTGAATCCCTCTGTCTGTGCCATGTGTTTTCACAATCTCCCATCCAGCACTATCTATGTATCATATTACGTTACCAATACCTAAGCACTTCTACATTAAACATATACTGTCTTTGCAGGTCTGAAATTATTCTAGTTACTAGTCCAGTATCTACGGAATAGCATAATCAGAATAACTAGTACAGCTTCAATATTCTGTGCACTATGTATGCAAAAATGTAATCAGCTACATAGCATTGATACAGGCTTTAAATATTCAGTTAGTACCTATACAGTCTAGAACAGTAGTTCCCAAACTTTTGACTCCTGAGGACCCCCAGTAAGTCACTCCTGGAAGCCAGGGACCCCCCAGAAATGTGTACTATTTAAATTTCAAAAATTAAAACAGTAATTCGTGAAAATACACAAATAAATGCACACCAAATAAATACTCTAACAGCTAAAGATTGTATTATTTTCTATTGAAAAAAATTCTAAAATCTAAAGATTTTAATGGGTAGGTTGGTGCTGCACCTCGGTGACTAACATTTCAATGTTTGCTTTTATTTCGTGGTAGGAGACCCACTGAGCTATACACATAAAATCGTTTTTAAATGCATGGTACACGTTCTTTGCAGCAGGCATATAAAACCTCTATGCTTCCATAGAGGAGTCAAAGCTGCCACTAGACAAAACTCTCTCCAGCAGATACATTAATCACTGGAGTTATCTTGACACTTTCATTGTTGCTTTGAAAACTGCTGATTAAACAAGGAACTTTGTAGTGCTTTTAAAAAACTGCTGCCTGGGGACCCCCTGGGAATGTGTCACAGACCCCTAGGGGTCCATGGACCCCAGTTTGGGAACCACTGGTCTAGAAATCCTTTTTATTCTACTCTGACTAACCAGGCCTAGAGCCAGTGGTATGCTAAAAGACACTTCGAATACAGTAAAAACACCTACATACACTAGGGAACACTATGCATTGGGGTACCCCTGTAATTAGAATGACTTCCTCTGTAAGACCCTAGTACATAATAGAGCAGGAGGATTCAAACTAACAATTAAAACACACAATGGGCTGCCTTTGCGCATTGGTGAAGAAAGGGGGGCTGACGTGACGGGTGCAAATACGCTCTGTGGGCGTTTTAAGTTAGGGGATAAAGTCCCCTTGAATCCTGAGGGTCCCTGGGGGCCAACTAACCCACCAGGTATGTCCATTGGGCATGGCCTTGGACCTCTTCTCTGCAACGCAGTTCTATGGTGTTAAAAAGAGGGAAATGGAGGCTTAGTAGGACCCAGGGACTTTCAGGATTAATGGGGACTTAATTCCTCTACTTAAAAACACCACAGGGTGTGTTTGCACATATCACATCAGGCCCTATCCCCCCTACCTTCACCACTCTGTAAACACGCCCTATAACTTTTTTAGGTCCCTGCCTGATCCAGCGCCTGCGCTGGTCTCGGCGAGACATTTAGTAGCTCTGAGAAATGCTACTTTGCCGGCAATCAGCTTGCTAGAACGCGCACAAGAGCGGGCGCGCATTCGTGTTATAGCAAGCTGATCGCCAGCAAGGTAGCACTTGCGGTGACATTCGTGCACACCTCGCGCGTCATCACTCGCAACACCCAGCCACCTCCTGTCATTGCTTGCACCCGCAAATTACTGCTGCTCTATTTGTCGACATCAGAAAGACTGCAGATTAAGTTGGCCCTGCCAGGATTCTCAACTGTGGCAAGCAGTACACACACGAATGTTATCACCAGGCACTATACGTAATTCAATTAAGTTTATTGTGGTTTTACAAACATTACAAAATGGAATGCAATGCAAAACCTTTAAGTTAAAAAGTCATAAAGAATTCAAGCACATTCAGACTCTAAACTGGGACAATATTTTCAAACGTTCTTTAAAAAACGCCATTATGATTTGTTTTATTTTCAACACCCATCCATAAATACGTGATTGCTTCAGTAGGTCATAATTTAAATATTGAACAATATATTTAATGTGTAACATTACTAGTGGCCACAAGAAACAATACAGTTTTCTTTTCAATTTTGAAATGGTTTAAAAATCCACATACATAAAGCATTAAAAAGACTTTCAACCGTAGCCTCAAATATAAAGTACCAGTTATATAATGAGGGCAGTAATTGGATACTGATGTGAGCCATCTAAAAATCGCATAAATGGATACAGATTTATTGTAAATTTGGCCAGTGACAGATTATCTTCCTAGATTTCCAACTAGCGCATCTCACTGGCACAGCACAGAACATTTCACAGGTGTGTGCCTTCAAAAGGCCCCAGGGCATTGTGCTAGATGTAATCCTTGCATGCAATTCTACAATTAACCAACCAGCAATATTTTCTTATTGTATCAGTAGCCAATACCTAAGCACTTATGGGGCAGATTTAGAAGCACCCAGTACCAACAATACGTCATTTTTTGACACTCCTTCATATTTACAAGGAGATTAAAAGGCACCCTGCATAGTTTTTCTTCTCCTTGTAAATACGACCTCTTCATACACAGCACTTTACATTGAAAGGGCGTTCCATAGGTGTTGCTGTGGGTGTTCCCACGCAACACTCGTAGAATAAGACATCTCCAGATTGGTCATAAATCTGGAGATGTATGTGACTACTGCACCATCCTCGAGTTGGTGTAGCAAGGAACAACAAGGAGAATTGTTTTCATTTCTCCTCATTCTTTCCTCTTTCAATGTATGCTGTATTGCATAGCATACATTGAAATAGGAAAATGCCTTTACTGATTGTTTTTGTGCAGGAAGGTGTCCCTTCCTGCACAAAAACAATCTCCCCACAACACAAACATCCTTGCACCATGGTGCAAGGGTGCCTGTGTCACCGCATGGCAGCAGTTTGTGCAGCAGTGCAGAGGGAAGCACAGAGTTGCAACATATTCATGTACATATGTCACATCCCTGTGCTTCGGAAGTGCCACAGCAAGTGCATCTAAAGAGCTTTCAGTGTTACGCTGCAGCACTTCCTTATAGTTCTGCACTTATACATTAACCATACACTAATAATGCATTCTTTCAGTCAATTATGCTCTACACATATATTCAACCAAACTTTCACACATTATCATACAAATATAGTTCTTTAACCAGAGAAGTTAGTTTTGAGAACTTTTTTAAAAAAATATTTTTTTGTATTTTTCTGAACAATCTTGTATTGTTTTGGGTGTTTTAAAAAAAAAAATGAAAAAAACAGTAAACTTTAGGAATTATGTTGCATGCCCAAAAACCAAAGCAAACAAAAAACTAGCAACGATGGTTCCATTGCACAGCACAAACTGCTTCGACAGACTGCTACCCAAAACAAATAAGTTTCTTGCACTGGACACAGTGCTGTTCAAGAAAACCAAACTCAAGGCGTATGTCGGGTGGAGATGCAGCAGTTGATGTTCCAGAAGTACTAGGAACTACAGGTGGAGGGATGCTTTCCGCTCTTCTACACTCCTCACGAGCCAGACTTGCCGGATGAATAGTCTTCAGATGCTTATACATAGAAGCAGTGCCACAGGTATACTTTTTTTCAGCACTGCCTCTAGATAAGAATCGCTCGCAAATCCGGCAGGTGACCTCTGTGGCATTTACTTCCTTCTGTCCTTCTGAGAAAATGAAGAATTTCCATACCATTGGCCTTTGAGGACGTGGAGCTTCTGGCAGAAATTCTTCTTCCGAAGAATGTTCCTCCTCCTGTTGCTGCTGTCCTGAAGCCATGTTGGGATCCGCGGACCGTGTGCACATGCAGCACGCACCCTATGTGACTTCGCGAAATTGCATTTAAAAGTAATAGAAGTTTATTACAAGTAAAGAACAAGTTACTTACCTTCGGTAACGCTTTTTCTGGTGGATACAGTATCTGCCTGTGGATTCCTCACCTTGTGAATATCCCCCTGCGTCAGCAACATTGGGAAATTCTTTTTGTAGGTTCGCGCCGACGTGGTCGACGTCACAGAAGCACGGCATCGCGCGCGGCTCCGACGACGTCACCGACTCCATAATAGGTCGGCGTGATGACATCAGTTCCGCCCTTTTTTCAGTGCCCTGGAGGCACACGGACGGATCAACAACATTAGATATACATACAATGTACACAGTACCAAATAATCAAAATATCACACAGTGTGTAGTCAATGCAGGAAAGTAATAACATCAACACATTTCCTTTGACAATAAAATATTAATATTACAGTAAATCAGGTATAGAAGAGTGGACAACGGGGAGGGGGGTGGGCCAGTGAGGAATCCACAGGCAGATACTGTATCCACCAGAAAAAGCGTTACCGAAGGTGAGTAACTTGTTCTTCTGATGGATACATCTGCCAGTGGATTCCTCACCTTGTGAATAGAGTCCCACAGCAGTCCCACTCCCGGAGAAGGGTGTCCACTCTCCTATACCAGAAAATCCTGGAGGACAGAACGCGCAAAGTCGCCCTCCCTCCACACTTCGGAATCCAAGCAGTAATGCTTTGCGAAAGTGTGGAGGGAGGCCCAAGTCGCCGCTCTACAAATGTCCTCTACAGGTACACCCCTAGACAAAGCGAATGTAGCAGACCTTGCTCTAGCAGAATGAGCTCTTAAACCTTCAGGAGGTTCCTTACCCGCCAGAGAGTAGCAAATCTTGATACACAAGACAATCCATCTTGACAGCGTGCGCTTGTGCACCGCCTTGCCTCTTCTGGCTCCAACAAAACCAACAAAGAGCTGGTCATCCAATCTGAAGTCTCTGGTTCTGTCCAGGTAGAAGCTCACCGCCCTCTTTGGGTCCAAACGGTGAAGTCTCTCCTCCTCCTTGGAAGAGTGAGGGGGAGGATAGAAGGTAGTAAGGGTAACGGACTGCCCTAGATGGAAGGGAGTAACCACCTTAGGCAGAAAAGCAGCCCTGGTCCTAAGTACCATTCGTTCAGCATGAATGGTCAAGAATGGGGGTTTTGAACTAAGAGCTTGAAGCTCACTTACCCTCCTTGCCGAGGTAATTGCAACCAGGAAGACTGTTTAAAAAAATAACAGTCTCAAGGGACACTTGTGCAAAGGTTCAAAAGGTGAACCCATCAAGAAAGTAAGTACAAGGTTCAAGTCCCATTGAGACACAATAAAGGGAGTAGGAGGAAATGTATTTATAAGTCTTTTTAGAAACCTCAAAACGACAGGAGATTTAAATAAAGACGGCTGATCCGGCAAACAGAGAAATGCCGACAATGCCGATAGATAACCTTTGAATGTAGCTACAGCAAACCCTTGCTGAGCCAAGGAAAGCACAAACTGAAGAATGTCAGATAAACGAGCCCTCAAAGGATCGGTGGACTTCTCTCCACACCAAGAAACACATTTAGACCACCTATAAGAATAGATAGACTTGGTGGAGTCACGCCTGGCCGATAAGATGACATCCACCACATCATGTGGGAGAGAAAAAGAATTCAGGTTGCCCCGTTCAATCTCCAGGCATGAAGGTGTAAGGTCTGGAGGTGGGGGTGTAGAACCTGCCCCTCCATCTGAGAGAGGAGATCTGCCCTGAGAGGGAGACGGAGCGGCGGGCATGAGGAGAGGTGGAGAAGATCTGTGTACCACACCCTTCTTGGCCAATCCGGGGCGATCAATATGACTTGGGCCCGGTCTTGGCGAATCTTCCTCAGAACCCGAGGAATCAAGGGTATGGGAGGAAACGCGTAAAGGAGTTTTGAGTCCCAACTCAACTGAAACACATCCCCCAACTCTCCCTGCAAAGGATACTGGAGACTGCAGAATGACGGGCAGTGAGCGTTCTCGGGAGTGGTGAACAGGTCCACCTGAGGAGTTCCCCATGTCCGAAAGACCTGACAAACTACCTCTGGATGAAGCCTCCACTTGTGGTCAGCTGAGAACTGCCGACAGACTATCTGCACGTACGTTCAGAACTCCGGTCAGATGATTTGCCATCAGACAAATCTGATGGTACTGAACCCAGGACCAGAGACGCAGAGCCTCTCTGCAGAGACACTGCGACCCCACTCCTCCCTGCTTGTTGACACATCCCGGTAGTGTTGTCCGTCAAGACTTGAACCGACTGACCGCGAAGGGAAGGGAGGAAGGCCTTGAGCGCCAGACGTATCGCCCGCAACTCTAAAAGGTTGATGTGAAGCAACCTTTCCTCTGGAGACCAAAGACCCTTGATCTCCAGATCCCCCAGATGAGCACCCCACCCTAGAGCGGATGCATCCGTTATCACCGTGGCCACCGATGGAGGTAGGTGGAAGGGCTTTCCTTGAGACAGATTGCCCTCTACGCTCCACCAAGACAGATCAGGATCTCCAGAGAAACTGCAGCGGATTGACTCCCTGAGATCTCCGTTGTGTTGATACCACTGCCTGCGGAGGCACCACTGGAGTGCCCTCATGTGCCAGCATGCATGGTTGACCAGCAGAATGCAGGAAGCCATGAGACCGAGCAGACGAAGGACCTTCAGGACTGGAACGACTGCTCCATTGTAAAATAAAGGAATAATTTCCTGTATGTCGATAATCCTTTGAGGAGGAGGGAATGCACGACATACAGTTGTGTCCAGTACAACACCTATGAACAGGTTGCGCTGGGAGGGCACCAGGTGAGATTTGGGTACATTTATCGAAAAACCCAACCTGTACAACAACTGAGTTGTGACTTGCAGACTCTGGAGATTCCGCTTTGATCAGCCAATCGTCCAGATAAGGGAATACTGGAATCCCTGACCTTCTGAGATGTGCAGCCACCACAGCCATCACCTTGGTGAAGACTCGAGGCGCAGTAGTAAGACCAAACGGAAGGACCGCAAACTGGTAGTGTTGCGAACCCACCGTGAAACGGAGATACTTCCTGTGCAACTTCAGGATAGGGATGTGAAAATACACATCCTGCAAGTCGATCGACACCATACAGTCTTCTTCCAGCAGCGCTTGAAGAACCTGCGCAAGGGTGAGCATCTTGAACTTCTCCTGCTTCAGAAAAAGGTTCAAGATCCTGAGATCCAGGATCGGACGAAGTCTGCCATCCTTCTTGGGGATCAGGAAATACCGGGAGTAGCATCCCTGACCCCTTTCCTGCTCTGGAACCACCTCTATCGCACCTTTTCTTAACAACGCCAGGACTTCCTCCTGCAGGAGTAGCAGATGGTCCTCTGAGCAAAACTCTTGACAAGGAGGGTAATTCGGAGGGAATTCCCGAAAGGGAAGTGCATACCCATTCTCCACGAGATTGAGAACCCAAAAGGTCCGATGTGACCAATTCCCAATCCCGTAGAAAATAGGTAAGCCGACCCCCTACAGGACCCGCATGATCCGGAATGGCGGATCTAGGGCTGCTTTGCTGATAATGGAGGGGGTTGGGAAGAGGAAGAGGAGGAGGAGGAGGAGGAGGAGGAGGAGGAGACTTGACGTCCTCGAGGACGAGCTTTTTGTCTACCCCTGTATGACTTATACAGTGGATTTTGTTGTTGTTGCTGCTGCTGTTGAGGCTGTTTATAGGGGCGAAAGGAGGACCTTCCAAAGCCCCTATATCTTTTGTTCACAGTTCCTCTGGACTGTAGTCCCAAAGACCTGGCTGTAGCCCTGCTGTCTTTAAACCTCTCCAAAGCTGCATCAGCCTTTTTTCCAAAAATACCTGAGCCTTCAAAGGGCAGATCTAATAAAGCAGCTTGGACGTCCACAGAGAATTCAGAAGACTTCAACCAGGCTGCTCTTCTTGTAGCAATTGAAGTCCCCATAACTCTCGCCACCGAGTTAGCGGAGACTAGTCCACTTTGTATGACTTGACGTGCAGCAGCTTGTGTGTCAGCCAGCACCTCATTAAAAAATGTCCTGTCCTCCTCTGGAATCTTAGGGGCCAACTGTCTTACAGAGTCCATCAAGGCATGTATGTACCTCCCCAAGAGACATGTGGCATTCGTTGACTTAAGAGCCATACTCGCCGATGAAAACACTTTCTTCGCAGTTTGGTCCTGGTTTTTCGACTCTTTGTCCCCAGGCACCTGAGGGAAAGCCCCCACAGATTTCTTTGAACAGGCTGCCTGTATTACCAAGCTCTCCGGTAAAGGGTGCGATGATAAAAAGTCTGGGTCACCAGGCGCCACCCTGTATCTCCTTGCAACACCTTTAGCAACAGCAGGAGCAGTGAGAGGTCAATTCCATACTTCCAAAATAGGTTCTGTCAAAGCATCATTGAAAGGAAGCATAGGTTCCACAACAGAAGACGGGGAATGGAGGACTTCTGTTAACAAATTAGACTTGAACTCAGCAGTAGGCAGTCTTAAATTTAAAAGTTCTGCTGCCTTTTTGATGACCACATGGTATGGTGCAACGTCCTTTGAAGGGGCATCCGATACAGAGGATAGCTCCCAGTCTGGAGATAGTTCCAATCCGCTAGCCTCCCTCAGATCATCAAAATAATCCTCCTCCTGCAGCTCACCTTCTTCAACCTCAGCCTCTCTGTACCTCTGTTCTTCGAGAAGACGCTGAGCATCACGCCTCGACCTTTCCTTCAAGAGCGGCGTCGGCGGATCCGCGCTCAACTCCAATGGAGCCGAAGCCGGCGTCGAGATCGGATCCGGAAGCACAGGTCGAAGCTCTTGAGGTCGGGCCGGCGCCGGTGACGAAGGTATCGGCGTCGAAGACATCGGCGGTGCCGAGAAATGCCAAGGCGGAGTCGGCGCCGGCATAAATAGCATAAGACTGGGGGACTCCCAGGTTGTATGCCAAAGGAACCATGGGACCTGCCGGTGCTCCAGAGGGGTACATAGCTCACGAATAGACACCATACATCGCGTTTAAAAACTGTGTAGGGTCTTGACCTGGGCCAGGAAAAGGAGGGTAAGGACCCACAGGTTGCCCTCGAGAAGGCACCGGATTCGTCTCCTCTTCTTCGGGTTGGTGAGCCGGAGTCGTTGAACCCTCAGGCAAGGGAGCCTCTTCTTCCTCTTGAACAGGAGATCGAGATGGCACCGGAGAGGGATTCGACACCGGAGCCGGTGAATGCTCCGGTGACTCCACAGGCGAAACTTCACCTACCGGATCCACAACTGGAGAAGGGGATATCTCTTTACGACGTCTCCTACTTGGGGACTTCGGTCTCCAATCCGAATCCTTCCCAGAGTGATTTCGAGATCCTCGCTTTCTCTTCTTGTGCTTCTTTTTTGCTGATCTAGAAGCATGCCCCGACGATGACTTCGAAGGCGACGCAGTGCGAGACCTCGACTGCGACCTCGAAGACTTCTTCTCTTTTTTACCTTTCAACTTGGCAACCAAAAGCTTTGCCTCTCTTTCACAAAGTGCCTTTGGGTTCATCTTCTTGCAGGAAGAGCATCCTTGAACATCATGGTCCGAACTCAGGCACCAAATGCAATCCTCATGCGGGTCCGTGATCGACATCATCTTCCCACATTCTCCGCACAGCCTGAAACCGGTCTTTTTTGTAGACATCTCGACAGGAGACAAAGAAGCAAAAAGACACCAATAGAAACAAACAGTAACAAAGTTACTAAACAGCTACAGAGGATCCCTCGAAAACCGTTAGCGTCGACGACGCGGAAAAAAGGGAACTGATGTCATCACGCCGACGTGGGCCTATTATGGAGTCTGTGACGTTAGCGGTGCCGCGCGCAATGCCGTGCGTCTGTGACGTCGACGCGAAGCTACAAAAAGAATTTCCGAATGTTGCTGACGCAGGGGGATATTCACAAGGAGAGGAATCCACTGGCAGATGTATCCATCAGAAAATATATTATTTTTATGAATACCTTAGATGTCTTGCCCTAATATGTATATTAAAGACATATATATATCATTTTAGACATTAAAAAAAATTTGCTGGAGTCGCGCACACACCACGCCCCACACGTATATGACATCATGCGGAACCCATAACCGTGCAAGCGCCGCGTACTGTAATGCGCATGTGCCGCGAATACCCGGGCGCATAGCAACTGCGCACATCTCTGAAAATATGCACCCATCGCACACCGTACGTGGATCCTTCACAACATTTCTAAAACGGCAGCTAGAATCCGCACACCGGTTGCACGACTCCCCAATAAAATTTGAAAAAAAATAAAGGAAATTATATGAATATATTAAAATAAAAAAAAATAAAAAACTATTTCAGTTTCAATATTTTTAAAAACTTTTTTTCAATTTATATTAAAAAAAGAAAATGTAATTTAATAAATAAAATATGTTAAAAAAAACTGTTAGAAAATTGTAGAAAATCAGTATAAAAAAATATAAATTATTACATTTAAAAATTATCATTTAAAAAACCTTTGAAATTCACTGAAAAAAACATAGGTTTTAGACATGTTATACTTCGGAATTAGCATTTAAAAAACCTTAAGAAATTTACTGAAAAAACCATAGGTTTCAGGCCTGTTATAGTTAGCTGGACATTTCACTCGCACAAAACCTTTGAAATGTCTCTGTTATAGACAGTTCTGCGAAGTATAACTTGCAGCCCGCAATGCACTGCTGATGATGTCACATATTACATCATCCATGACATGGTCAGTGACATCACTGATGACATCTCAAATTACATCACTGATGACATCATCCACGTGACAATCTGATACACCTCATCACACAGTAGTATAACCTTTGAGCATTCACTATAAAATACAAAGTACCTTTTTTGAAACTATTGATACACCAATACAAGTTTCTAAAAACCCACTCACTGATTCTTAGGTTTACACACACATCTAATCACTCACCTATAGAATCACTCGTACATGCTGTCATTGATCAATTGAACACTATCAAATGCACTTATGCACCTATATCGACATTAACACACCAGCACACATCCTACTCAGTTATGCAGTTGTCCTACTCACTTATGCAAACAATCGATCACACTTACATATACTCAGCTACACACTTATACAAACACTACTTCATTTATTCATACAGATAGTAACTCATGCTTAGGGTCTTATTAAATCACTATTACAAGGATTCAGTCATCCATACAGTCACTCACACAATCACTGGCTCTTATGTCTAGTTATTTATATACAACAACTGTCACATACACAGCCTTTTATTTTTCTACTTCGTTGGATATGTACCACTGACAGATATATTGGCTTATCAACACACCCATAAACACACTCACTCACCCAAACAACTGTTTACACATGCACTCTTAACCTCATACACCTAGTGAATCAACTATTCACACATCTTTACAGTCACACACCCCTAACCAACCACACACACATTCACTCTCCCATACAAATACTCAGCCAACTAATCAATAACTGATATAGACTTTCATGTAGCTAGCAACCAACTGATGCAGCAGTTTACACAACAGCAGACATTGTGATACAGGTATCCACACAGTTTAGCCATTAACCCATGTATTTAGTAAGACACTTTAAATTAGTCACTTAAACAGTCAAACACACAGCTACTAAATCCAAAATCCAGACACGTACACATCCACTCATTGTTCAATGCAGATTGCTATATATATTACCTACTGGCGGTCGCCAGTAGGTATATATAGTTAGGATTTTTTCTCTATGGGTCTTTTGAAAATTCTATGTCTAATAACTTTGGCGTTTGTGGACGGAATTGGCTGAAATTTTCAGGAAAATGGCACATTTTGTTTCTGAGCAGCCCCTGAAAATTGGGGGGGGGTTCGTCCAGGGGGGGGTTGAGAAAAAAGGGGGGTCCCAAAACGTGTTTTTAACATTGAGTTTTCCATAGGGCGGTTGGCCTCACTTTTAGCCCGAACGGCTGAATGGATTTGCACGAAACTTGGCAAAATTGTAGGGACTGGTAGCCCGATGTGCCTTTTGTAGGTCTCAATATATGTGCTACAGTGGATTTTGAGAAATTAACGTTTAAAAAAAGATATATATCTGTAACAGCGGACCGGGCAGCGCTCCAGGACGCGTACTTTTCGCGCAACGGAGCTTTGTGAAGCGAAGCGGATTGGTTCTCCGGCGTCTGTCAACATTCCAAACAGTCCGTAGCGGCCGCCATCTTGTCTCTCGGTAGGATCGAGAGACAAGAGGAGGCCAAAGCGAAGGGGCAAATGACCATAAGGGGGAATAGTAGATCCTCGCTGACCCCCTAGGTTTGATGTGGAGGTTTTAAAAGGGCCCCGCGGGGCAAAAAAAATAAATAATAATAATAAAACGGCTGAATGGATTTGCACGAAACTTGGCAAAATTGTAGGGACTGGTAGCCCGATGTGCCTTTGCTAGGTCTCAATATATGTGCTTCAGTGGATTTTGAGAAATTAACGTTCAAAAAAAAGATATATATCTGTAACAGCGCACCGCTTCGCGTACTTTTCGCGTTACGGAGCTTTGCGAAGCGAAGCTGATTGGCTCTCCGGTGTCTGTAAACATTCCAAACAGTACGTAGCGGCCGCCATCTTGTCTCTCGGTAGGATCGAGAGACAAGAGGAGGCCAAAGCGAAGGGGCAAATGACCATAAGGGGGCATAGTAGATCCTCGCTGACCCCCTAGGTTTGATGTGGAGGTTTTAAAAGGGCCCCGCGGGGCAAAAAAAAATAATAATAATAATAATAATCGAACGGCTGAATGGATTTGCACGAAACTTTGTAAAATATTAGGGACTGGTAGCCCGATGTGCCTTTGCTAGGTCTCAATATATGTGCTTCAGTGCATTTTGAGAAATTAACGTTCAAAAACAAGATATATATCTGTAACAGCGCTCCGCTTCGCGGAGATAAAATTATATCTGTATTACCTAGCTGTTGCTAACACCAGTTAGCGACGGCTAGTAGGAGATAGCGACCATCTTGGGCCCCACTTTGCATGTGAGTGATATTTATCACTAATGACATGCAAAGTGGGCATGCCAAGATGTTAGCGACTGGAAACAGTCGCTAACATCGCTATCTCCTATTATCAACTTTTGGAAATATTCGAGATAAGCGCGAATATCTCCAAAAAGTAACAGCTGCCCTGAGCAGTTCTTAGCCATGTTATCCAATGGGAGGTGGATAACATGGCTAAGAGCATTAGCTCGGTAATGCATGAATATCGCTGAGTTTTCAGCGATATTAATGCATTGCGGTCGTTTTTATCGTATTTGCGATAAACCTTGATAATAGCAAGGTTTATCTGCGATAATTTCTGACGGTAAAAAAATCTTTGCAATGCATCGTTAGGGATAAATATCGCTTAACTTTGGTAATATGCCCCAACGTCTGTTAACGTTCGATTCGAAGGAAATCAGGAAGTGTTGAAAAACATTGTCTGCGCCATCTTGTCTTTTTTCAAATGCCACACTTTTGTCGTGCACGGCAGCCATTTTAGATGCCTTGACCAGACCCACTCTGTGCACGCTGTCGATCCTTAGCATGGCTCCCCACCCTCGCAAGCATCTCACCCAGGCAGTGGTCACCCCCGCTCTCTGTCTTATGCATGGGTAATAAACCTCCCCCCATCTGCGCTGCTCTTCCCTGAGAATCACACCCTGTGCCCGTCCGACACCTCCCTTTCGCCCTATTCACTACCGCACCCTCTGACACTCCTTTTCCTCTGTGTCCGATTGTCCAGGCCGGTCCTAGGCTATCAGCTAGCCCTGCAGATGTAGTTTATGGCCACAGCTGTAAAGAATCACCCCTCTTCAAAGGAGTTATAGTAGATCAAGGCCCACACTCGATGAGATCCGTCACAGCAGAAGCGTTGCTATTATCTGAAAACCATCCTGTATTGTGATTGGGGAGGGGACCGAGCGTGAAGCGGAAGATTCCAGGGATGACTCTTTGTACATCAAAGTTTTTACAATTATGTGTCACATTAAAAATATATAGCACTCCGACAAAGTAGTAAGATTATAAAACTTTAATAATTTATAAATATATACAAGAAAACAAAAATAGTAATAACATATAAACATTTTTAGGGAAAAACAACGAAGTAGCGGTCGGCTGTGCGAATAGTCCCAACGCAGCACAACGTCCAGATTTCTGGCGTGGGGCGTCGCGGGGGGTGGGTCATCAGTAGCAAACTGTTGTGCGAATAGTTCCAAGGCAGCAGAACGCGCCGAAATCTAGATGACACGAAAGTGATGTCTAGTAAGTTGCCACCCAGCAAATAACGGCGTGGGGCGTCGCGGGGGGTGGGTCATCAGTAGCAAACTGTTGTGCGAATAGTTCCAAGGCAGCAGAACGATGGCACCAAGGTGATGTCCAGTAAGTTGCCGCACTGGTTTTGGTATCCTACAATGCTGCTCCGAATAACGGCGTGGGGCGCCCCGGGGGAGGCGGCGTGAACGGGCCTCTCCAGGTGGAGTGTCATCTGTTGTAGTGGGGCGCCCCTTTACCGTTTCAGTTGCCATTCCGTCCGTTTTTGGTCCACTGTGTCAAAAGCCGCAATTCAGCTGAGTTGCGCCCACTCTTGCGGTGCAGCTATAGGCGGCTGTCACAGGACTCTCAAAATGGCGGCAGGCTCTTTCCTTTTTGGGCCTGGTCCACTGAAATGGCCCTGGGACACTTTGGAAATCGGACGCTTGTCTGCTAGGTCTTGGACCCCATTCTCGAAAGCGTCCCCTCCGCCTTGAGAATTCATCAAAAGTTTTGGGGGCCCCGACTCCTGCAGGCTTCTGGTGGGGAGCGGCTGCCATGATTGCTCGCGGAATGACCACGACGGAGCTACGAGATGGTGGTGCTCTCATGCCGACGCCAGTTTAGTCTGAAACATCCAGAAACAAGGTGGGGCTTTCATCGTTTGGGAAAAAAAAAAAAGTTTTCTTCCAATGAAAAGTGTTGTTTTTAGGTCATATGATCAAGCCTTCCATCATTAGGAAACCAAAAGTAAAATGAACCAATGAAAAGTTTTATAAACAAGTCACATGACCTGTTATGCGGCATAGGGTATAAAATGCGGAGAAAATACGTTGGCACGTGAGGCGGCGTCAGTAGCGGACCGATGTGCGAATAGGCCGAAGGCAACACAACGCGCCAAGATCCGGATGGCACCGAGGTGGTGTCCAGCAAGTTGCAGCACTGGTGTGGCCATCCTACAATGCTGAAAGTCGGCGTGGGGCGCCCCGTTGGCCTGTGAGTTTGCGTCAGTAGCGGACCGATGTGCGAATAGGCCGAAGGCAGCACAACGCGCCAAGATCCGGATGGCACCGAGGTGGTGTCTAGTAAGTTGCCGCACTGGTGTGGCCATCCAACAATGCTGAAAGTCGGCGTGGGGCGCCCCGTTGGCCTGTGAGATGGCGTCAGTAGCGGACCGATGTGCGAATAGGCCGAAGGCAGCACAACGCGCCAAGATCCGGATGGCACCGAGGTGGTGTCTAGTAAGTTGTCGCACTTCTGTGGCCATCCTACAATGTTGAAAGTCGGCGTGGGGCGCCCCGTTGGCCTGTGAGATGGCGTCAGTAGCGGACCGATGTGCGAATGGGGCCAAAGGCAGCGCAACAATATTTTCTGACTGACACCACAAGGCGCTGAGATGCCAAGATCCGGATGGCACCGAGGTGATGTCTAAGTTGCGGACTGATGTGCGAATGGGGCCAAAGGCAGCGTAACAATATTTTTTGTATGGAAGATACCACTAGGCGTTGAGATGCCAAGATTCGGATGGCACCGAGGTGATGTCTAGCAAGTTGCTGTACTGGTGTGGTCATCCTACAATGCTGAAACTCGGCGTGGGTCGCCCCATTAGCCTGTGAGATGGCGTCAGTAGCGGACCGATGTGCGAATAGTCCGAAGGCAGCACAACGCGCCAAGATCCGGATGTCACCGTGGTGGTTTCATAGTTGAGAGGCACTTCATCTGCAGTGGGGCGCCGAGATCCGGATGGCACCGAGGTGATGTCTAGCAAGTTGCTGTACTGGTGTGGTCATTCTACAATGCTGAAAGTCGGCGTGGGGCGCCCCATTAGCCTGTGAGATGGTGTCAGTAGCGGACTGATGTGCGAATGGGGCCAAAGGCAGCGCAACAATATTTTCTGAAGAGAAGACACCAAAAGGTGCTGACATTCCAAGATCCGGATGGCACCGAGGTGGTGTCTAGCAAGCTATGCAGTTGAGTTGTGTGCGCACTTGCGGCGAATAGGTCGAAGGCAGCATAACAATGTTTTTTGAATAGAAGACACCACAAGGCGTTGAGATTCGTTACCACCGAGGTGATGTCTAGCAAGTTGCCGCACTGGTGTGGCCATCCTACAATACTGCTCCGAATAACGGCGTGGGGTGCCTGAAGGGGGGGGGAGCCGGCGTGAATGGGCCTTCCTAGGTGGAGGCTCGTCTGCTGTAGTGGGGCGCCCCTTTACCGTTTCAGTTGCCATTCAGCTGAGTTTCGGCTGCTCTTGATGCTACAGCGACAGGCGGCTGCAAGAGGACTCTCAAAATGGCGGCCTGTTCTTTGGATTTGGGCCTGGTCCACTAAAATGGCCCTGGGACACCTTAGAACTCGGACGCTCGATTTTTTTTTCCTTTCCTGTACATGCAAAAAAAGGTAAATGCCCGGTACGTTACACGCTTCATCTGCCACGATGAACTCTCCAGAGGAACCGAAAAAAAATATAGTTGTGGTAACTATACCATGCATCGTCATATGGAGAGGTGGCACCAATTAATTATAGTGCTGCATAAAAGAGAGATTTGGAGGAGAACCCCTGACCTGCTAGTACATTCATCAAAGAAGTGGCACTGAGAGCTTCAGAGGCAAGGGAAACGGTCCCAAATATTTAGAAGAACTTTGGAAAGATTAAAATGACATGTTTAGATTGTGGCAAATTAATTTCATGTGGACAGATGAGTGTTACTCTAATAAATACAGCATATGAACATCATCATAGTCGATGGTTGGTAGAGACATTTTGACTATATCCTGGACCTGCCCGTCCTCGCCCAAAATGGCGCCGGAATAAATGGGACTCGTAACTCCTTGTTGTGTACTGGTTGCAGAACCTTGAAATCACGAGATACGTATGCAGTTTTGAAGCACATGGCAGGCGGGGACGAGAATTGATTGACTATTTCGACATCCCTATTGATATTAAGTTCTGATGTGTTATTGATTACTGTACTGTTGAAAGTTCGAATTAACGTCACCCATGGTACTTGCCCGCAAATGTATATCTAGATAATTTTATTGTAACTGGCCCTGTCGTATTTTAATTATAAAATGTACGTCCACCGATTCCGTAACTGTTAGACACCTTAGTTCTTGCAACCTAATGGCCCGCCCGTTACGTTCCTCTACAGTGTAAATGTCTATTCATCATATACGATTACAGTTTGCTCTGTGGCAGGCCCACGTGGTTATAGGCTCGTATTTGTATAATGAAATTTTCACAATAAAGGTTTTTAAAAGAAAACATGGTAGTAGTATATACATTGGTAAAGTTTTTAATAATAGTGACTGTTTTAGAATCATTAAAAGGCAAGTGAAATAAAGCAGACCAATTACATGAAGGGTAAAAGGTATAATACGAAGGAACGCAGTAAAGATAAATGGTCAAGGGCTGTTGTGTTTTCTATTCCTGCAACATAAAGTGATCGATAAGAATCTCATATTCAGGCGTATCGGCGACTAAGACAGCAGGTCGACCCTCTTTTGCTCAACGGCTCCGTCATGGGACGAAGAAACGCTCTTTTTCTCGAAAAAAGAATATATTTTACTTGCAGGACAGTTGTAAAATTTCCGGGAAAGTACATTAGCCTGGAACATTATAACATATATTTAAGAAAAAATAATGTTCGGAAGTAATGAAAAGCGTAATTTTTAGGTCATATGACCAAGCCTTTCATCATTACAATAAGAAAAGTAAAATTAACCAATGAAAAGTTTTATTAACAAGTCACATGACTTGTTATGCTTACGTTACGCGCTGCGCGCCCCGGATGACTTCCGGATGCGCTAACGCGGCGCGTCATATGACGCATTACGCGACAACGCAGGTACAGAATATAGTCAAAATGTCTCCACCAACCAGCGGTCGGAACACAACCCCTTTCAGCAGGCTAAATAGTTCTGTTAAATGACAACAGAAGGGACAGGCAACAAGAACCATCAGTCAAAGAGAGGAGGGCTAGTTCTTCTCTACCGGGTTACATTGGGGCGCTACCGGAACTGATCGAATTGGTAGTCTACAGTGTTTCTGGATGTTTCAGACTGAAGCTGGGGTTAGCATGAGAGCAGCACCATTTCGTAGCTCCGTCGTGGTCATTCTGCAACCAATCATGGCAGCCGTTCTTTATCGTTATTTTGGGCGGGGTGGGTGGCGGAGCCGAGCTGTTTTGCAGCCATCATTGTGTGGAGTTCAGTTCATCTCACTAGTTTTGTATTTGTCATGAGGGGTTGTTCCTAATGTTTCTATTTTAGCGAGGTCAAAAAGAGATCCCATTAGTGGCCTACTGATTTTGCTTGATTCCTTTCCTTTGTTTTTACACGATTTTTCATTATCTGCAAAGACTAAACAGAGTATTGCGACTCTGTGTTTGTTTGTAAATAGAGAATGAACCAAAGAGAACTAATTCTAAAACAGTAAATACTTGGATAACAATCAATCAAATGGAGAGAGAAGCAGGCACGACGGATTACAACGGCGGCAAAGGCCTGCGTTAACTACCTTTCACTATCTGCAAAGAGAGAGTACTCCTAATAGAAATGAGGGGGGGGGGGCACCATTCAAAGCAGATCAGTGTGCATAAACACGAAAATGTTTTCACTTACCACGTACTTGACATTCGACAGCTTATGATATTTGCTATTAAAAAACCATTGAAATTCACTGAAAAAACCATAGGTTATAGACCATATATAGTTAGGAATTAGCATTTACAAAACCTTGAAAATTCACTGAAAAAACCATAGGTTATAGACCATATATAGTTAGGAATTAGCATTTAAAAAACCTTATTTTACTCACACAAAACCATTGAAATTCCATATATAGTTAGTTGCACTAACTATATATCGCGCACCCGCAATCCACTGCTGATCATGTCACATATTACATCATTCATGACATGGTCAGTGACATCACTGATGACATCACTGATGACATCTCAAATGACATCACTGATGACATCACTGATGACATCTCATTTGACATCATTCTTGTGCTAATACGATAAACCTCTTCAGACTCTAATATAACCTTAGATACACTCAGTGTATACAGACACTCACACACTGCCACTCATCCATGGAGTTACTCACACACCCAGTCAGTCATGCAAAGAAACAATCTCACCTCCATTTCTTCAACTATACAGTTAAACACACCTTACTTATTGAAACATATACTAACACATATTTACTCTCTTATACAATCCCTGATACAAGTTCACAATGATCGATACAACCACTCACTCATTCAGTGGCTCTCATGCACAGTTATTTATATATGCCAACTCTCACATGTACTGTGTTTTACATATGTACTTACTATGACATGTAGCATTGAGATATCCATTCACTCATCAATACACTCATGCACACAGTCAACTGCCCATGTAGCTGTTTCCACATGCACTCTTGAACTCATACACCTAGTGAATAAACTGCTCACACATCTATGCATAGAGTCACACACCTTCCAGCCACCCCCACACAAACTCAATCTCCCATAGAAATACTTGGGCAACCAATTAATAACACATATAGCCTCTCGTATAGCTAATGATCAACACATGCAGCAGTTTACAGAACAACAGACATAATGATGCACAAATTAAGACAGTTTAGTCACTAACCCATGCATTCAGTGAGACACATTTAATCACTCACTCATACAGTCAGTCACGCACCTACTAAATCCTTCATCCAGACACTTATACATCCACTCATTCTTCAATATGTAAGACATATTTTAACTTTACAGAAACATACAGTCACTGGATGTTGTCATCAGTGATGTCATCAGTGATGTCATTTGAGATGTCATCAGTGATGTCATCAGTGATGTCACTGACCATGTCATGAATGATGTAATATGTGACATGATCAGCAGTGGATTGCGGGTGCGCGATATATAGTTAGTGCAACTAACTATATATGGAATTTCAATGGTTTTGTGTGAGTAAAATAAGGTTTTTTAAATGCTAATTCCTAACTATATATGGTCTATAACCTATGTTTTTTTCAGTGAATTTTCAAGGTTTTGTAAATGCTAATTCCTAACTATATATGGTCTATAACCTATGGTTTTTTCAGTGAATATATATATATATATATATATATATATATATATATATATATATATATATATATATATATATATATATATATATATATATAATACATATTTAAATATAAACCAAACCACATTCACTGGAAGATGTCATCAGTGATGTCATTTGAGATGTCATCATTGATGTCATCAGTGATGTCACTGACCATGCCAAGAATGATGTAATATGTGGCATCAGCAGTGCATTGCGGGCGCGTGAGTTATAGTTCGTAGAACTAACTATAACAGAGAAAATTCAATGGTTTTGTACAAGTGAAATGTCCAGCTAACTAGAACAGCCCTGAAACCTATGGTTTTTCAGTGAATATTTATATATATATATATATATATATATATATATATATATATATATATATATATATATATATATCAAACACGAACGCCGCTTTCCTGCCGAGCTACTTGAGGCGGGTGCTTCTGTCGTGCAAGCGGCCTTGCACGTGTAAGTATTCCACACAAGTGTGTCCCTCTTTGAAAGACACGCAGAGCACACGGGGGATTTGAGGTTCAGCTCCTTTATTGCATTCAGCATGACGCGTTTCGTCTATCGACTTCCTCAGATGCTGCGTGCAATTTGAGGAAGCTGTTGATGTCACAAACAATTATAAGTCAGCCTTGGCTCCTCCTTTCCCGGCATCAGCGAAGAGGGACTCTTTTCGTAGTCCTCCCCCTTCGGGTTTCTTAGGTGCCATCTTTCAGTGTGTTTTTTCGATTTTAATTTTCTTGGTGCAATATTTCTTTTCATTGCCTGGTATATCTTTTGTAGTCCTCCATTCGTTCTGGATAAAACACACTTATTTTAATTCGATGGTGCATTCAACCGGTGATGAGTTGTTAAGCCTGTCGGTCCGCTTATTCCCCTCTGCGCTTGCCGTTGATCGGAATTCAGCTCCTGTGTAAGCCGTTTTAAGTAAGCGGCATTACCTCGTGTAAGTCACAGTCCAATTTGATTGGCAGATAGCGGGATTCCCTTGCAACGGCGGTTCAGGCAAGAATGTATCCACAGATCAAACACGAACGCCACTTTCTTGCCGAGCTACTTGAGGCGGGTGCTTCTGTCGTGCAAGCGGCCTTGCACGTGTAAGTATTCCACACAAATGTGTCCCTCTTTGAAAGACACGCAGAGCACACGGGGGATTTGAGGTTCAGCTCCTTTATTGCATTCAGCATGACGCGTTTCGTCTATCGACTTCCTCAGATGCTGCGTGCAATTTGAGGAAGCTGTTGATGTCACAAACAATTATAAGTCAGCCTTGGCTCCTCCTTTCCCGGCATCAGCGAAGAGGGACTCTTTTCGTAGTCCTCCCCCTTCGGGTTTCTTAGGTGCCATCTTTCAGTGTGTTTTTTCGCCGTTGCAAGGGAATCCCGCTATCTGCCAATCAAATTGGACTGTGACTTACACGAGGTAATGCCGCTTACTTAAAACGGCTTACACAGGAGCTGAATTACGATCAACGGCAAGCGCAGAGGGGAATAAGCGGACCGACAGGCTTAACAACTCATCACCGGTTGAATGCACCATCGAATTAAAATAAGTGTGTTTTATCCAAAACGAATGGAGGACTACAAAAGATATACCAGGCAATGAAAAGAAATATTGCACCAAGAAAATCAAAATCGAAAAAACACACTGAAAGATGGCACCTAAGAAACCCGAAGGGGGAGGACTACGAAAAGAGTCCCTCTTCGCTGATGCCGGGAAAGGAGGAGCCAAGGCTGACTTATAATTGTTTGTGACATCAACAGCTTCCTCAAATTGCACGCAGCATCTGAGGAAGTCGATAGACGAAACGCGTCATGCTGAATGCAATAAAGGAGCTGAACCTCAAATCCCCCGTGTGCTCTGCGTGTCTTTCAAAGAGGGACACATTTGTGTGGAATACTTACACGTGCAAGGCCGCTTGCACGACAGAAGCACCCGCCTCAAGTAGCTCGGCAGGAAAGCGGCGTTCGTGTTTGATCTGTGGATACATTCTTGCCTGAACCGCCGTTGCAAGGGAATCCCGCTATCTGCCAATCAAATTGGACTGTGACTTACACGAGGTAATGCCGCTTACTTAAAACGGCTTACACAGGAGCTGAATTCCGATCAACGGCAAGCGCAGAGGGGAATAAGCGGACCGACAGGCTTAACAACTCATCACCGGTTGAATGCACCATCGAATTAAAATAAGTGTGTTTTATCCAGAACGAATGGAGGACTACAAAAGATATACCAGGCAATGAAAAGAAATATTGCACCAAGAAAATTAAAATCGAAAAAACACACTGAAAGATGGCACCTAAGAAACCCGAAGGGGGAGGACTACGAAAAGAGTCCCTCTTCGCTGATGCCGGGAAAGGAGGAGCCAAGGCTGACTTATAATTGTTTGTGACATCAACAGCTTCCTCAAATTGCACGCAGCATCTGAGGAAGTCGATAGACGAAACGCGTCATGCTGAATGCAATAAAGGAGCTGAACCTCAAATCCCCCGTGTGCTCTGCGTGTCTTTCAAAGAGGGACACATTTGTGTGGAATACTTACACGTGCAAGGCCGCTTGCACGACAGAAGCACCCGCCTCAAGTAGCTCGGCAGGAAAGCGGCGTTCGTGTTTGATCTGTGGATACATTCTTGCCTGAACCGCCGTTGCAAGGGAATCCCGCTATCTGCCAATCAAATTGGACTGTGACTTACACGAGGTAATGCCGCTTACTTAAAACGGCTTACACAGGAGCTGAATTCCGATCAACGGCAAGCGCAGAGGGGAATAAGCGGACCGACAGGCTTAACAACTCATCACCGGTTGAATGCACCATCGAATTAAAATAAGTGTGTTTTATCCAGAACGAATGGAGGACTACAAAAGATATACCAGGCAATGAAAAGAAATATTGCACCAAGAAAATTAAAATCGAAAAAACACACTGAAAGATGGCACCTAAGAAACCCGAAGGGGGAGGACTACGAAAAGAGTCCCTCTTCGCTGATGCCGGGAAAGGAGGAGCCAAGGCTGACTTATAATTGTTTGTGACATCAACAGCTTCCTCAAATTGCACGCAGCATCTGAGGAAGTCGATAGACGAAACGAGTCATGCTGAATGCAATAAAGGAGCTGAACCTCAAATCCCCCGTGTGCTCTGCGTGTCTTTCAAAGAGGGACACATTTGTGTGGAATACTTACACGTGCAAGGCCGCTTGCACGACAGAAGCACCCGCCTCAAGTAGCTCGGCAGGAAAGCGGCGTTCGTGTTTGATCTGTGGATACATTCTTGCCTGAACCGCCGTTGCAAGGGAATCCCGCTATCTGCCAATCAAATTGGACTGTGACTTACACGAGGTAATGCCGCTTACTTAAAACGGCTTACACAGGAGCTGAATTCCGATCAACGGCAAGCGCAGAGGGGAATAAGCGGACCGACAGGCTTAACAACTCATCACCGGTTGAATGCACCATCGAATTAAAATAAGTGTGTTTTATCCAGAACGAATGGAGGACTACAAAAGATATACCAGGCAATGAAAAGAAATATTGCACCAAGAAAATTAAAATCGAAAAAACACACTGAAAGATGGCACCTAAGAAACCCGAAGGGGGAGGACTACGAAAAGAGTCCCTCTTCGCTGATGCCGGGAAAGGAGGAGCCAAGGCTGACTTATAATTGTTTGTGACATCAACAGCTTCCTCAAATTGCACGCAGCATCTGAGGAAGTCGATAGACGAAACGCGTCATGCTGAATGCAATAAAGGAGCTGAACCTCAAATCCCCCGTGTGCTCTGCGTGTCTTTCAAAGAGGGACACATTTGTGTGGAATATATATATATATATATATATATATTTTTTTTTTATTTTTTTTCCCTGAATCTTCACGTTCTCAGTTTATACAACGGAAGTCACGGCACCACAACAGTAGGGTAATTTATTTTAGTTTATTTTAAATACACACCATGTGTAAAAATATAATATATATATTCATTCACAACTTTCTTCGCGCTAGCTCTCTTTCTCGTAGTGGTGGCACGGCTGCCGGCAAGGTCGCGACCCTTTATCTTCATACAAACAATCTTGTAGAAGCAAAGATTGCGCCAAACCCCAATATCTTTATATAGCGTTCTTTATGCCATTTTCAAAGCTTTTGGCAAAAAATGCCCAGACGCGTTTCGGAACTTGCATCTGGGCATTGTTTGCCAAAAGCTTTGAAAATTGAATAAAACACAATATATAAAGAAATTGGGGCTCGGCGCAATCTTTGCTACTACAAGATTGTTTGTTTGAATATTATATATATATATATATATATATTACGCTCAAACTCTTCGTACGTTACTCCAAAGAGGCAGCACTCACAAGCCAAGAGGTGTCCAAGTCTTTAATTCAGGAACAGAAAAAGCACAGACGCGTTTCGGCGTTAGCCTTCGTCAGTGTGTCAATTGTTGCTGTCAAAGCATCTCATACAAATACAAAAATCTGCAAAAATAGACATGAACATAGGACTGTAACCCTTTGTGCCTCTGTGGGCGCCATATTGTAAGGGTGTTTATCCAAATGTTGGATATAATACAATTCATCCCTAAGTGCTCGGGTAAGTTGAAAATAAAGCCGTGGATCGGCTAATGTCCTATGTTGAAAGGTAAATGTCATATTTACAGAGAAAACAGTGCAAAAGATAGTGCAGTAAAATAGTGCAAATAGTAATAATAACACAGAAAAACCGTTCAAAGTCGTGCAAAATACAGGGACGTAAAAAAGGTAAGAGAAAATTACATATGTAAGTACGATATATCCAGTGTGCTTTCAAACAACTTAATACTGCTAATCATTACTCATGACTCTGGTTATTCTAGTTGTTCACAACCCATAGTGGGGGGCAGCAAAAGAGACAAAGTAAGGATGAAGACCTATTACTATGTCCTATCAGGTTTCAATTTGAACCAGTCACACTCCGTACCTGCATATTACCATACATTGATTATATACATATCTACAAAATTACGTTCCTGCTTTCAATTAAGGTTCAAGCGGAATGGGTAAGGCGTATTCAAGTGGTCTTCTACAAGGAATACAGTTGATACAGTTAGTTACATATCTACATCATTTCAACGAGGAGAGTTGATATTTTGGGATTACTTATGATGTTGTTTTGAAACTGTATTTACACTATCCACAAAATATACAGAATATACATCTTACAAAATGTACAAATGGTCTTCCGACTGGTGATAGGCAGGGGTCATTTGTCATTGGTCCTGTTGCAGGGCCTAGTGCTATTTACCCAGATGACATGAAAGCTCCTCGCCGCTGTTCATCCCTCCCGGATGTTTAGCTGAGAGGTCTATGATATATCTGGACTCGAGCCTACGGAGTCTCCTTAAGCGGTCACCTCCTCTCACATTTGGTGGAACAATATCCAATCCAAAGAATCGCAGTTTCGTGCGATCTTTGTCATGCTCCTCAGCAAAGTGCCGGGCAACCGGGTATGTTATGTCTACTTTCTCGATTGCCCGTTGATGTTCAAGAATCCTCAGTTTTAGTTCCTTTATAGTGCTGCCAATGTAGCTAAGGCCACACGGGCAGACTAGGCAGTAAACTACAAACTGGGTGCTGCATGTAATAAAGTGCTTGATTTGCACTTTCTTGCCAGTGTCTGGGATGATGTACGATAGTACACGTTTGCTACCACTGCAGGCCTTGCAGTGACCGCAAGGATAGAAACCAGCCATCTGTTTTAAGGAGTTGGTTTTTGGAGGAAGTTTGTCTAGGTGACTCGAGACTAACATGTCATTCAATGACCTTGCCCTGCTGAACGTGATCAAAGGATGTACAGGTAAATCATCCTTTAATATACTATCAGTCATCAGTATATGCCAGTTTTTGTTCATCATGGCCTTCAGATCTTTCGCTCCCCTTGAGTACGGAGTGATTAGTCTGAATTTTCCACTCTCTTTGTTGATGTCTCTATTCCTCGATACACTAGGATCAGCTGTGACCAATAAAGTGTTTCTCTGTATCCTCCTTACCTTATTCAGGGTCTTTTTCAGTAAGGTATTCCCATAGCCCCTCATTGAAAATCTCGCTAGGCACTCCGAGGCAGCCGCCTCGAAGTCAGAATCTTTGGAACAGTTCCTGCGGATTCTAAGCAGTTCCCCGTAGGGGCTGCTGTTCTTAAGGGGGGTAGGATGGCTACTGCTGGCAAAAAGTGTAGAGTTACCAGCAGTTGCTTTTCTGTACAGAGTAGTCTGTAGGAGGTTGTCATCAATGTACACTCTCAGGTCCAGATACTCCGCTGCCACCGGGCTCACTGAACCTGAGAAGTGCAGATTGAGATTGTTGGTATTAAGGATCTTTATGAACTCTGCTGCCGTTTCCATCCCTCCATCCCACACAATGAACAAATCGTCAATATACCTATACCAGCATTTGACCTGTCCTGTGTCTGTCCCAACTGTACAGCTCCTGGGCACCTGCTCCTCCCACCAGCCCACGAACAAGTTCGCGTAGCTGGGAGCGAAGCAGGTACCCATCGCCGTCCCCGAGGTCTGTATATACAGCTGGTCCTCAAAGAGAAAGATGTTGTTAGACAAACAGAATTCAATGAATTCTAGGATCATTTCGTTGTGGCGAGCATATTTCAATTGGCGTTGTTTTAAGGCATATGCAACTGCTTCGAGACCCTGCCTGTGGTCTATACAGGTGTATAGACTTGTAATGTCTAAGACCATTAGCAGGTATCCAGAGTTCCATTGTAATTCCTGGATTTTAGTCAGAAAGTCTTTCGTATCCCTTATATACGATTTTAGCTGAATCACCAATGGAAACAGAACGCCATCAACAAAACGGGACAAATTCTCCGTCAAGCTTCCAATCGAAGATATTATTGGACGACCAGGGGGATTAGTCATGTTCTTGTGAAGCTTGGGGAGGTGGTAGAAGGTAGGCAGCATGGGGGTGTGGTTTCTTAGGAAGAGGTTCTCATCTTTCCCGAGCATATTCAGGATGTACCATTTTTGTATTAGCGCATCATAGTTCGTAATGCTCCTTTGATACACTGTATTGGTGCATTCCTGGTAGAAATTTCTATCGGCAAGTTGTCTTAGTGCCTCGGTTCGATATTGTTCTCTGCTCATTATCACCACATTCCCCCCTTTGTCCGAGGGCTTAATTACCAAGAGTTTATCATCCATCAGATTCTTTATTGCTCGTCGTTGACATTCTGTGATGTTATTTGTTGGGTCTGTTGGTTGCGATTTCCTATAGTTAGTTAGGTCTCTTTTCATTGCTTCTGTGAACACATCAACTGCGTCCCATGTTGCTTGCGGTACAAAGGTTGATGCCGGTTTAAACGAGCTTTCTTCTCTTACTTGTTCTACCCCTTGTAGAACAGCTCGTTGAGCAATAGTCAAATCAGCCAGTACTTGATCAGGCTCATGTTCCAACCGTAAGTCCTCGAGTACCTCGATAGCTGGTAGATCTCTGGTGCTGAGTATGTCCAATTCACTTACTTTCGTGTTTTTCTTATTAATTTTTAAATGCGGACGCATTTTAAAATGTTTATGGAGCTTCAGCTTCCTAGTAAATCTGAACAGATCGATTCTGGTCTGTGTGTACTCGAGGTCATTCGTTGGACAGAAAGTGACAGCAGTTCCTGTCAATGCAAGGGATGCCCGCTGGGCTGTCAGACATCTCGCAAATCAGAGGGTAGGTACTCCCTTGAGGAATTGTAATTCTTTACCCTGGAACCCTGAATGAGAAAATCCAGTCCGTGTAAGTATATAGCAGACACTTAATATTTAAAGTAGATTTCTCCCCAGTCAAAAGGGTTATTTTGAAATGTGTGCCTACATGTTTAAAAGCTGCAGCGGGCAGGCTACTTATGACGGCCTGAAATCATGATCTCCTTGCTTGCTTATGGATGGCACAATATGTGCTGCTGTCCACAGGTGAGAAAGCAAAAGACACACAGTTGATGGACATAATGCAGAACAAATCAAAACATTCACCCCCAGTTAAGAGATCTGAGTTAAATCCATCATTCTTTTCCTCACCATGCCACTCCAGTTTAGACCTGGCATATGCAAATCAGTCTGGCCCTATGCCTCATTGGAACAGTCCAGCCCGAACTGCCAAGCCAGGTCCTCCCTGGCCCCGGAACAAGAATCCTAGGACCGGTTTTGGGGTTTCACCCCTCATCAGAAAGGCTATGTTGAATCCAATGGCACAGTGAGCCCACAGTGAGCCTGGGACCCACGCCTGGGCATACCCAGCGCACTTGGGGTGAGAAAACAAAAGACACAGTTGATGGACCGAATGCAGAACAAATGAAAACATTCACCCCCAGTCAAGAGATCTGGGTTAAATCCATCATTCTTTTGCTCACCATGCCACCCCAGTTTAGACCTGGCCATATGCAAATCAGTCTTGACCCTGTGCCTCATTGGAACAGTCCAGCCCGAACTGCCAAGCCAGGTCCTCCCTGGACCGGAAACATTCATCCTAGGACCAGTTTCAGGATTTCACCCCTCATCTGCCAGGATAGCTTGAATCCAGTGGCACAGTGAGCCTGGGACCCACGTCTGGGCATACCCGGCGCACTGGGGGCGGGAAAGCACAGGTGACATTTAATGTTCATGTCATTGGTGTATTTCCTGCACCACGTACTATGGCTCTACTGGAAAGTTAAATATGCTAGCTGGGGATTAGCCAAATCCCCTATGTTTTAGGGATCAGAACCAGATACAGTGAAGACTGGACAGCAGTACTACCGAGTTAAAACATCTGCAGTATCAGTCCACAAAAAATAGGGGGGAGCACACACAAACAGGCATTCTCTGCCCCATAATCTGCCTGTCTGCTGGCTATAGCAAGAGGCACCATGACGTCACAATTCAACTCTAAGTTGTTACCGTTGAGCAGCTACAGATGACCAATAATTTTATAACTAGACAGTAATAAGAAAGTTAGAGACGGGCTTTATGCATGAATTACAAGTTTTCACGTATTATTTAGTTACTATTAAGAATCTGAATTTCTTCTCAGCATGCACAGCGCCCCCAAAATTCCATTTTTCGGAAGATAACTAAAACTAACTTATTACGAGCCTTGCTTTCTCCCCCACCTCCACCCACCTCTTTAAGCCCCTTTTCTCTATGAAAGTGCACTATCGTACAGTTGCAGCCTCCTATTATGATGCGCCTTTTCAATAGGTGTTTAGTGTTGACAACATTGCATTCATTCATTCATTATTTCCATACTTCACTTGCACTGGAAGTAGGGGCAAGCACTGCATAGGCTATTTCCTTGTCGCATCTATGAGTGGCAAGATGCAATTAAGTTCTACAGTAGGTAGCATAAAATAGAAATAAGCAAAGAAATCCTTGATAGACGTTCTTGTTTCTCTCAAACCGATTTCTCAAAACATAATCAGACAACCCCCTTAATAAAGTTTCAAAAGCGAACGTCAAGCCTGTGGGAGGGTATGATTAGATTTCAGGAATGGGACAGAGGGGCAATTTTATTTTTGGGTTTGAATTTGTCAGAAGCATCAAGCAAATGTGGCCATTCAATGTCTAAATATACCTGCACTCCAACACCGATAAGTAGTGGAAGTCTTTACCATAATTTCTAGCACAGCCATCATCATGCCAAAGACTAGGGGCGTGGCTAGGAGCGCAATGGCGGAGGTCGCAACCGGGTAGAGCTCCGAGCCGAGCTCCCCTTCCCCGGGCCTATTCTCCGCCAATTATCCTCGTAGCCGCCTGAAATTGCAGGCGGACCACCATAGAGCCATACTCGGCATTCTGGCCGATTTTCGAATCGGAGACCTGACCCAGCAGCACCGGCCTTTCCTGAGAGCTTCTGGCGGGACTCGCCGCCACCCAGACGGCGAGGGTGACTACGGGAGACCGCAGCTTGGGCCTAACATCTGGGCCTCGCCGCACGGCCTGGCCTCCGCACCCTCCCCAGACATCGGGACCGTGACTTGGGGGCCATCACGACACCCTGACCCCTGCTCCCCCCTGCTCCTGGGAGACTACGGGAGGCCACGCCGGGGGGGTGCGAAGACCTGGCTGGCGTGACACAGCCGTTACGCTGGCGGTGGCCCAAACCAGGGGCGCAGCTGCCCGACTGCCTGTTCGTGCGCCCGGAGGTGGCGCGACCCCAGAGGTACGGCTAGCAATACACACGCGGAACCGGAGAGCCAGGTGAGAAGGCCCTACACTCTGGACATTGCTGGACGGCCGTGGCCACCTGAAGAGGCCCCCTCCCCACGCAGGTGCGGCGATACTGTGGGGGGCGGATGCAAGCAGAAGCCTGAATTAAACACCATAGTTCACGCGTCAACGGCGCTGAGACCTCTTCGACGCCCCTCGCCCATTAAGAGACACGCTCTGCTGGTAGAGATGGTGCATGGTTCTGTGTACTACGGACTCCCCCCCACCCCCTGGGCTCCTTGAGATTGGCAGGCCTGCAGGGCCCTGATGGCGGCTGACTGACAGCGCCTCCGCCGAAAATCCGACCCCATCGGGGACGCAGGAGGCGCGGCGCAGGGGCTCTAGGCCCAGTGTGGAGGGAAGGGCCACGCGCGCATTGAGAGACACTGCGATACAGACGCCCACCATCGCATGGGCCTGACTTCCCTCCAACGCATGGAGGTGCATTGAGGCTGCGATCCAGTGCTTCTAGACTCTCCAGCAAGCACACGGCGACACTCGGCCTACCCCACCTGCCCAGGGAAAATCTGCGGCTCTCACAAACACAAGACACTTTGCTGCCGCGCGGTCGGCTGTCTGCAGTGAGCACAACCCACTCGGCACTGTTGTCAGACGCCTGCTCCGGCGCACTACTACGCAGGCCTACCCCGCGGACCGACACGTGAGGAGCCGGCTAACCAACTGCACAACACCCGGCGCAAGTGGCAACGCGCCGCGGACCGCAGGCACTGCCGGAGCCGCGCACCAGAAAACGCCTCATCCCCCGGCTAAATTGGACTACACTGTTGGCCGAGTTGCCTTGCACATGTCCGGAGGGGTGAGAACTCGCACTGGAACTGGAGGGGCCCTGCCGAAGGGAAAAACTGATAAGTCACTACACAAGATGGCTGCTGATCAGGTAACCGCGAGGTTAGACAGCGTGCTAGCCGCCATGGAACGCATGGAACAGTCGCTCCAACTGACCAGGACATCCTTAGAATCCAAAATAGACAGTGTTGCCATAGATCTCACCCACCTACGAGACGACCACAAGAAACTGGCTGACCGGACCAAAACACTGGAGGGGACGGTGGCGGACCTTGGCCCCAAAGTCACACACACAGATAAACAAGTTCAAGACCTTCTGAACAGAGTGGAGTTCCTAGAAGACCGCGCTGAGGATGCGGAAGGGAGGGCGAGACGCAACAACATCAGACTCGTGGGGGTCCCGGAAAAATGGGAGGGCAACCGTCCTGCTCAACGAGTGGAAGACTGGCTAAGAGATATGTTGCCTGAAGACACGCTATCGCCCCATTTTGTAGTGGAACGGGCACATCGCGTACCCACGAGACCTCACACCACAGGCTCTAACCCGAGGCCGCTACTCTTCAAGATACTGAACTATCGGGACAGAGACGCAATACTGAGAGAAACTAGACGGCTCGAGGTAATTCGCATTGACAATGCTACCGTGATGTTCTTCCCGGACTACACCATTCAGGTGCAACGTCAGAGACACAACTTCTTGGACGTAAAGCGACGTCTCCGCACATCAGGCCTTAAGTACTCCCTACTCTTTCCTGCAAAACTAAGAGTGGTGGCGCAAGACAAGACCTACTTCTTTAGCACTCCTCAAGAGGTAAGCAAATGGCTTGATAGCGGTACAGACACAGCACCCAGGCAGCCACAGAGCTCTGAGACAAGACGTCGGACCCGTGGGCCACAACGTCGCCGCAGGAACAGGGACCAAAGGGCCGGCCGACCGGAGGAAGCGACGCGCCACTCCCCGCCGACGGACCAAATGATCCAGGAGCAACGAGATGCACTCTGAAGAGTCTCCCAACTGAGCGCCTCACCAACTTCGGACGTCATTCACGTCACCAGCCCACGGATGGTTCCGAGCGATGATGAAGCTATTTACGGGATACCGGACTCCCAACTGTCCGTAGATCTGCCGGATGTTACGCCACAAACGGATGACATGCTCCATTGAAGTCACACATGCAAACCCAACAGACCCTGCCGGGGCGGCGGGGACGGAACCAGAGACCAGACAGCTGCTGGGATGCCGTAACTACGAGCCGTTACCTAAGATGTCCCCTGCTGCCCTGGAGACAGAGGGAGTGGCCTTGACGCAGTGAGTACCCACCCAGACATATAGACACTGAGAGGGTGATAAGGTGGTGGGGCCATACTGCAGTGCTTCCCCTTCTCTCCTCCAGGCCAGCTGCCCATATCGCCTGGGGACCTTCCTACTCCGGGTACTTGGGGAGTGGAACTTGCCTTTCTCTCCTGTGCGTGATTAGCCAAACAAGTAACCCCAGGACAAGAGACGGCACTGCCTTCCTGATCACTGATATTGGCTACATGTTGCACATGACATATGGCCCGGGGAAGGGCTAATGACCCCCTTTCTTGATTTGAATAGGTGAACTGCCAGAACTGTAACTAGCACACGTTACCCCCTAGACTTGAATACTGTTCTATTGCCTCTTTGGTGTGTTTGGACGGCGACATGTTGCGTAGCCGACCTTTTGGTATCTATTACTGTTTAGCACTGTTTGCACACCCTGCTCTTTTTCCTACCCTCATCCTCTGAGAATTGCCTATACCCTTTCTTTCTGTGCCGATGTCTGTGTCTGATCTGAGTGGGAGGGGGGGGCCGAGGGTCTTGTGGAGGCACTCGCCTGAGGGATGGGTGGTGGGTGAAGCAGGTATTTCTTACCACGACAGTGAGTATGGCTGAGATCAGGATATGCACATGGAATGTAAGAGGCATGCACACACCGTCGAGACGTTACCAAATCTATTCTTATTTACGACGTCAAAAATGTCATGTAGCGTTGCTACAGGAAACGCACTTAAACAAAACTGAGGTACACGCACTGCGCCGTAGATGGCGCGGGAAACTTTACGCCACGGAGTACTCCTCCTATGCTCGCGGGACACTTATATGGATCCGACCGGGCACCCCATGGGCAGTCATAGACACACAGATAGATTCGGAGGGTAGGTATGTGATGGCCCGAGGCAGACTCGATGGACACCCTGTGGTACTTGCCTCTTTATACTCCCCAAACACTGACCAGGGCGGCTTCTTTGATAGCCTCTCCACAACATTGGCGTCCTGGCATGGGCTCCCATAGATCCTTGGAGGCGACTACAATTGCGTCCTGGATGTGAACCTAGACAGATCTACTACACCCCCGGCCAATGCCCAGGCACACGTCACCACGAAAGCCCTCCTCAACTGGGCCCTGCAATGGGATCTACACGACGCATGGAGGGCATGCAACCCCACAACACGAACATATTCCTACTGGTCAGGTGCGCATGCGCTACATGTACGCTTAGACAGATACATGGTCTCCGCTGATCTTCTCCCATTGGTCCAGGACTCGCAATATATGGGCCGCACACACTCAGATCATAATCCACACACACTAGTCATCGCTTGGAACGACCCACACCCTCCTATTCCCACCTGGCGCCTCCAACCGGACCTCTTACTAGACACGACTTTCCGCGACTCCCTAATCACACAGACGGCTCAATACTTTGAATTCAACACTGGTACGGCATCCTCTCCCCAAACTGAATGGGATGCTTTCAAGGTTGTGACCCGGGGACTCTGCTTGGGAACACAGGGGCACATGCGACGACAACTTGAGCAAGACCTGACGCGACTAGAGACCGAACTACTGGACCTTGAGCATGCTGTAGGGGGGATGCGAGCACTCGGCTGACGGAAGCCAAGGCGGAACATGACCGCCTACTAGACCGTTTGCGTAACGTCAACTTCGCGGCACACTCCGCCCGGGTCCACAGACAGGGTGATAGACCTGGCAAACTGTTAACCTGGCTGATCGCGCGGGAGAATCGCTCGACCCCCATATCGGCAATACAGGCGGAAGACGGTAGATTACTCTACTCCCAACGCCAAATACACGAGGCATTCACGGGTCACTACTCGGGACTGTATTGTTCCAGACTGCGTTTCCCATTGGCTGCCATCACTGAATATCTCTCTGCCATACAATTGCCTGCCCTCACGACGGCACAGCAGAATGACCTCGGAGCACCGCTGGACTCCGAGGAACTTCGAGATACCATCTTTAACCTCTCGAATGGCAAGTCTCCGGGACCGGATGGCTTGCCAGCCAAATTCTATAAGGCCGCCTCGGACATCCTAATTCCCCACCTGGTGAAGATGTACACTGCGGCTACAGAGGACCTCTTTGCCCCCGACACTTAATGAGGCCACTCTCGTATCTCTACTCAAACCTGGCAGGGATAGCGAACAGATGGGATCCGACCGCCCTTTAGCACTCCTCAACACAGACTACAAAATCCTCGCCTCCGCACTTGCTCGCAGATTAGCCCCTATGGTTCCCGCGCTGGTACATCACGACCAAAACGGGTTTGTACCGACACGACACACGTCCCACAACATCCGCCGCCTATTCCGCATACAAGAATACGCCACACGACAGTGGCCACGGGCCGGGTGCCTGGTACTAGACCTAGAGAATGGCCTTACCTGCGAGCGGTCATGGACAAATTCGAGCTGGGGGACGACTATCAGACTATGGTTGGACTCTTATACCGTAGGCCCACAGTCCGCTTCCGTACTGGAGCGCTGCTCTCTGACCCTATCTGTGTGCGGAGAGGCACCAGGCAAGGCTGCCCCCTATCGCCCTTGTTGTTCTCCTTAGCTGTGGAACCCCTGGCTGCGAAACTCTGGTCCCGAGGGGCGGATTGGGGTATACCGATGGCGGATTGACTACATGTGGTGTCATTGTATGCTGACGACCTCCTTTTATAGGTCAACGACCTAAGTGATGTTCCAGCGTCCCTCACTGACATATTCAGCACTTTCGAGGAAATGTCGGGATTGAAGGTGAACTGGGCCAAATCAGGAGCCTACTCCTTTAACCCGAACGTTCCCGAGAGCGAGATACGCATCGGGGGCGAGAGATTACAGTGGTACCCCATGACGTTCAGGTACCTTGGGATACACATCTACCGTAACCCTACGGATATTTTGGAAGGGAACCTGATGCGAGCGATCGCATCTACCCGAGCACAGGCTGGGTTCTGGAAGACGCTACCACTGAACGTTCCTAGCCGCATAGCCCTAACAAAGATGATAGTCCTACCAAGGCTACTGTACTACTTTGCAAATATTCCACCCTATGTCCCTACTCGGGTGTTTCGAGACCTTGAGGTCCTGCTCCGTGACCTGATCTGGAATAAGGGCCGGCCACGAGTTGCATTGACGAAACTCTATATGCCCACTGAAGCGGGAGGTCTAGCTGTTCCCAACATGGAGTTATATTATCTAGCGGCGCAAATGCAGTGGGTGTCGGGTTGGCTAGGTGGTAAAAACCTGGGAGACACAGCCACAGACAACGCTGACTGGTCCCTGTTGCAGATCCACGTGTTGTTTCATCCACTGACCCGGACTCCACGACCACCACAACTACTGCTCGCGGTGGCGCGCAGATGCTTCCTCCGTTGTTTGCGTCTGACCCGGGCGACAGTACCATATGCCCCGATACTACCACTACTGGGCACCCCGACCACGGCGGGGACCTTGACGGCTGTAAAGCTGGACAACTGGACCACCGCGGGGGTGGAAACACTGGGAGATCTATACTCTGATGGCACCCTCCTACCCTTCGCGGATCTCGTGGGAGACACGTCTCTTCCAGCTGGACAGTTCCTATCACACGCATCCCTCATCCATACGCTGACTGCCGCTTGGGGGGACAGGTCTGGTGAGCTACCCACACATCACTTTATACAATACCTTCATGTCATGAGCAATGGCACACACATAATTCATTGGATGGCGCAGGCACTCCTTCTCCATACTCATCCTACAACCGTGCAACTAAGGGAGAAGTGGGCGACAGACAGGGGGAGGGACTGGACAGACAAAGAGTGGGCTATGATCCTGGCTGGCCCAGTGAACATCCCCGGCAACCCTCGCTTCAAACTCATACAACTCTACATACTGCATCGCGCATATCTCACCCCGGACAAGATAAACAGATATTTTTCAGTCACTGATACTGCCTGC
The DNA here is from genome assembly GCF_964261635.1 of Lissotriton helveticus. Lineage (NCBI taxonomy): Eukaryota > Metazoa > Chordata > Amphibia > Caudata > Salamandridae > Lissotriton > Lissotriton helveticus. Next base: position 1,150,485,313 of record NC_136067.1, on the reverse strand, counting down.
GGTCGCTGTTCCCTACTGGGAGCGGACCTCCTCCACATGCTCTGGCTTTGTCCTGCCCTCCAGCAGTATTGGGATGGGGTGACTGCGTTACTCCGACATTGCACCAAGGACCACGTGCCGAAAACATGTGAGGCCTGCGTACTGGAATTGTACAAATGTACACGACTAAACAAAGTCCAGGCCCGTTACTGGGATCTCGGACTGATCACGGCCAAGAGACTGCTTACCAAGCGGTGGAAGGCTGACACACCCCCACACATCCGACACTGGAGCCTGTCGCTAGTGAATTGGGCGCGGGCGGAGAGCACTGTCCTGCGGCGAGAAGAGACAGCGGGACTCAGGAAATTTCCTATCGCACAACACTGGGATGACATCCTACACTCCTTTCAGCAGAAATGTGTGGAACAGGGGATTACGTGAAGAACTGTATGCTGCCCCCCCTTCCCCTCCCTGTAATGGTTACTACGAGACATATACAATGCACCGATCGCTGCCTACACGGCCACCATGCCTTGCCCACCGTGTACATACTTGACCGTTCCGCAATAGCGGGTGTTTTGCCCCTCTCACGCCTACATCCCCGCGCAAAACGCTGTAACATTGGGTCCAGCCACCGAATGCTTCCCACAAGGCATTAAAACACTACACCCGACGAGCCCTTATAGTGGGGTTCTCCCCTTGTGCACTTGACATACGGGCAAACTGCCCTCCTCCGGTCTCCTACCTACCCACCCACTGGACCGCAACCGACACACTAGCACCGCACTTCCCTCCCCGAACACGTGGCTATCTCTGCCCCCATCCACCCCTACCTAACTTTTGTATTACCTGTGTTACTGTTTTATGGTTTATTGATATTCTGGTCTTATCTCCTTTTGGACCAGGCCCTCGCAGATAGATCATTGCACTTAATTGATTGATTGATTGATGCTTTATTTCGATATGCACATATCATAAAAGCAGTACAAAAGATAAAAACAGCATGTCGAAAAAAAGTATGACTGTACATTTAGTATAAGAATAAAACACGTTAGGTCAGCATAAATTAATTAAAAAAAGAATTAAATTGATATGGACAGTCTTCTAAGTCTAATCAACCAAGCCCATTTTAAAAACTTAGCAACAGCACAAACGATAGGAGGGGCTGTGTTGGTTAAAAGAATCCGAAGTGCAACAGAGTGCTGACGGGTACCCAGTTCTCTGCAGATAGGACCAAGCCAACGTGATCTGGGGCGACCATAGTCTGGGCATTCAAAAAGAAAGTGTGGCACCGTCTCTGGTTTATCACGACAAAGAGCACAGAAGCATGATGTGGGCTGGGATTTATTCCACCTGGAGCAAAAGTCGGCCAAGGGTAGGGTTCCTAACCGAAATTTGATGTACAAGGACCTATCCATGGCAACTGTTATTATGTCCATGTACGGCTCGTAGGTGACAACGTCTTTTAACAGCAGAAATGCTGCGGTGGTTTTGCAGTGCTGCTGGCTTCTCAAGCGCTTCACACAAACCCACTCCCAAAAAAGTTTTTTTAAGGTCTCCTTCGGAGGAGCGGAGTGGCTATGCCAGCAGGAATCCAGGCCTAAGTCCCCTAGAAGATGTTTAATGTCCTTCAGCCATTTGATGCTATGCCAACCGTCGGAGTGCATCACCTCAGCTAGACCATTGGCATAAGATTTTAGCTCCGGGACCCTCCACAGACGTGCCCAAAGCAAGAGGGGTCGAAGCCGAGCCTGGTCCCTTATAGCTTTGCAGCCAGTATCCATGAGCACTGGGATGGTCGGGCTACTCGATGGAATGGCAAGGAGATCTTTGATGAATTTATTTTCGGCCTTGCTCAGTGAGTCCACTTTGCCCAAGCCCCACAGTTCGGCTCCATAAAGTGACGCAGGGACCGCACGTGCTTTGTATATATCTAGTAGAGGGGCAACACAATGTTTTGATGAGTTGTTGAACTCCTTGAGAAGGGCCCCCCCCACCCTTTTGTGGGCCATTGTCATTTTATTGATGTGGGCGGTCCAGCTCATCGCGTCGTTAAGTCGAATTCCCAAGTAGTCGAATTCTGCCACTCTTTCTAGGGGTGTGGAGTTCAGAATGGGAGGGCGGCCAAGTTTGCGTGGTGGATGCATAACTAGGTACTTAGTCTTATCCACGTTGATGACAAGTCCCTTAGTGGTACAAAAGTCCTGAAAGCGGTTCAAAAGTGTCTGGAGACCTTGGGGGGTTTTAGAGATGAGGAGGGTGTCGTCGGCGAACAGCAAAGTTGGAATTTTTACTCCTCCCAGACTGGGAGCGTCTGCTGGTTCGCAGAGTAGATGATCTACCACCACGTTAATATAGAGGGAGAATAGGGTAGGGGCCAGGACACAACCCTGCCTTACTCCCCTCTCGACCCTGATCTTATCGGTCTTTTCCCCGTTCAGCCCCCATCTAACCTGGGCATAGGTGTTGGTGTGCAGGTTGATAAGGAGGTTTAGTATATACGGGGGCATCCCTAGACCGTGAAGCACCCTCCAAAGTTCCTCCCTAGGTACCAGGTCAAAGGCAGTCTTTAGGTCAATGAAGGCCAAGTAAAGACTGCCTTTGCCCAGTACCACCACCTTCCAGTATAGTAACAGGAGCCTAAAGACCTGTTCGATAGTTCCTGTACCTGAACGGAACCCAGCTTGCATATCGGACAGGATGTGGTTATCGTCCACCCATTGGGAGATCCTCCCCAAAATGGCTTTCCCCGCCAGTTTCTGGCTCGAGTCTATTAGGCTTATAGGCCTATAATTCCCGGGTAGATCCCGGCTGCCCTTTTTGTAGATGGGGACCACCTCCGCACCTCTCCAGGAGTCTGGCACGGGGCCTCCCACAATAATTGCATTGAGGAGTGCAGAAATTAGTACCCCCCATTCTTCCGGATAAGCGCGGAGGATATCGCCTGGTAGGCCATCCGGACCAGCTGCTTTCAATGGAACCAAGGTTTTAATCTGCTTTGTAACATCCAAAACAGAAAAAAGTTCCAGGTCTTGAACTAGGGTAAAGGGCGGGAGGTTAAAAGAATCGTTTAGTGGGCCTTCAGCGGCAGAATAAAGTTTTTGGAAGTGGGAGAACCATGTCTGGGCATTGATGGTACAGGTCCTCAGAGTGTCGTCAGGACGGTTCCTTTTGCCCACCATGTCCCAAAAACCTTTGGCGTCTTTCCCACGACTGGCAGCCAGGAGGTCCTGCCAGAAATTATCCTCCCACTCCATCCTAGCATTTTTTTGACAGAGTGCATAGTGTCTCCTGGCCTCCCTAGTCCTGGACGGTAATTTGGACTTGACTGCTTCAATGAGAAGTGACTTCGCCTCCCTACACTTCTGATTGTACCAGCCCTGTCCAGATCGTGAGCTTGATTTCCTTCTGCTCGTATTAGCTGGAACTACAAAGAGGTCACTAATAGCCTGAGTTATGGTACAAAACCTAGGAGCCACCTCCATCAACCCTTCCTCTTGGGGGTCAAGATTGACTAGGGCTGAGGCAAGGAGCTGCCTAATGGCAGAAGTTTTCTCCTCTGAAAGTGCCAACTTCGCCCACTTTAGCCGCCGTCCACAGTTTGTAACTACTGACAGGTCCGGGGCGGGGTTACGAGAAGTTCTGCTCGCAATGCTAATAAGCCACCTGTAGGACAAGGTGAGGGAGAGGAGATTATGATCACTCTCAACCGATGGTATAATCACCATGTCCTCCACCATGCTCCACAGGTGTATGTCAAGGAGAAAGTAGTCAATCCGTGACGTATGCCCTGGCCTGTTGTAGGTATGGGCCCCTACTTTGTCGGACTTAGTCCTGCCATTGGCAGCCCTCAGACCAAACTCCATAGCTAATGAGTTGATCTGGAGGGCCACTTCTGTCCACTTTTTGATAGGACTAAGATCAAGGGGCGGAATCCCCCACCTACTGTCATGTTCCTCTTGGTCTGTTAGAATTTCAAGATCCAGGGGCTCAAAGGTACAATTCAAGTCGCCCGCCAACAAGGTACAAGACCTATGAGGAGACGAGCGGAGCTGGGCTTCCAGACAGGCTATTACTGGGGATTCTCTACCCCCCTTTGTGCCTCGGGCGTAGATGTTAAAAATGTTTAGGATGACTCGGCCCTGGGAATTTCTCAGCAATATATTAAGGAGATCCGGGCATTTGGTATCCCGCTCCACCACCCTGCAATTGAGTTCTGAAGCCACCCAGATTAATAGGCCACCCGAAGGGCGGCCCCTACCAGTTGCACTATGTACTGCTGGCAAAAAGTGGGTGGAATATCCTGCCTTATGCAGGGGCACCCCACTCCAGGTTTCCTGGAACAGGCATATGGAGTATTGCTCCACTAGCGCGTTCCAGTCCGGCAGCGCTAGCTTCCTCTCGAGGCCCGCCACATTCCAGCTGAAAACCCTAATCGGGGGGTCCGTCACAGCCGTAATGCTACAGTCCTTGACAGGGAGCGGTATGTCCGCAACACCCACACCAGGGAGGCTAACCAGAAGGTCAAGAGATGCCCCGGTCTCCCCTTGCTTTTTTGCAAGCTCGGCAGTAGCCTGAATTTGCGATGTAATCGAGGAGCTACAGGTTTTAAGGCGAGGTGTAGGCTCAACAGCAGGACTCAAAGCCACAAGGTCCTCCCCGGGAACATCACAGAGTCAGCAACCCCAGGAACCCCAGTTCGGTATCACTGGAGCTGGGAATAGCCGCTGTGAGAAAACTCCCGGGGAAGAGTGACCGTGGACGATATTTTCTACAGGAAATTGGCCCCCAGGACTGCTATTGTAGGTGGGTTGTCCAAGGTGGAAGGTGGAAATGGTCGTGATAGACCGTGGGTAAAAGAATGTTAAGTCGACTGCGTCGATACCCGTTCCAGCCATGGATCGCCCTTGGGAGCATATCAGATGGGCGACTCTTGCGTCTTGGAAATTTACCACCACGCAATCCCCTTCAAGAGATTTTTTCCCGTTTCCAATCCATCCCACCCTGCGTACGCCAAGAATTATGCCATCCACTCCCGGAGGCAGGGGCCTGTTGGTTTTCAGCCAGTGGATGACCTTATTCTTAAGTGCCTGGTGGTTTTCCTGCTGGGTACTCCTAATAGGGGGGACTTTGGTGAGAACGACAACAAACGGGTGGCACTCAGGGGGGAGGTTAACTGGGGGACACTTTCTTGTGGTTTTCTGAGGAAAAGCTGATGGAGAAGGGTTTATGGGCGGAACAGGGGTGGGTGTAGCCTTAAGGGTTGTCGCTGTGCCGCCAGTTTTGGCGTGTGAAGCGGCCCCAGGTTGCGAAGTTGGACCCGTCCCTCCCTTCTGGTGTTTCCTTTGGCCTTGATTAGGCACAGGGGTTGTTACTACTGGGGGAGGGATAGCATGCACTTGGGCAGCATGAGTGGAGACATTCGGCCTTGTCTGCCTCGGGCCATCCTGGGAGACAACCGAGGTAGTGTTCCCAGAAACTGGTCGCTTGGGCGGCTGCGTCAACTGTTCTCCTGAAGGGTGTCTCACTAAAACCTCTTTCCCAGTGTTCCTATCTATCCTGTCTGTCCTATCCTCGCTGAGCTTTGGCTGAAGTTTGAACAGGGTTTTCAGGGAAAAGAAGTTGTCCCTGGTGACCTGTTCAAAGCAGTCAAGCCTATCCCCCAACCTCTTGACTTGGTCAGTAAGTGGTACCAAAAGAGACCTGACCAGCTTCTCGATCGACTCCAGAGAGGGACCCTCATTGGCTAGGTCAGGTGCTGATGGGACCAGCAGGGGAGGTAGCACTGTGTCAGCTACAATTGGAGAGGTATTAAAGATCCCTGATGATACAGATCCTCCAGCACCTGGGGGTGTGGGGCCCCTCTGGGGCGGGTACCTGGCGTGCTTGATGAGCGTGGATGGACAGCCCTTTCGAATGTTTGTCGCCCTTTTCCCTTTCCTTTTCGTAAGCCCCTGGGTAGATCGAGTCTTGGGCGGAGGTTGTGGGTCGGGAGTGGGAGCATCAGAGCAGTATTGGGACTGAGTGCCAGGAGAACCGGCTATGGGTGGGTCGGAGCGGGACTCTACAAGCACGGTACAAGGGCTGGCGAAGTGAGGATCAGTCGGCAAGCTTTCTGCCCCATCTGTACCAACCTCTAGTGGTGCAATGTGAGAATCCCCAGGTAGGTCCCCAGGCAAGAGTGCAGGGGAAATGGAGTTTAGTGAGGACATCACTAGTGCTGGAGATGGACTTTTGGAAGGGGGGAAGTCAAAAGAAAGGCGCCGTTCTGATATGGCGAGCTCGTTGTCAATGACAGCCGCCACCCTGGTGAGGAATTTGTCCATAGAACCGAACATGGTGCCCCCTGGGGCACTTTCACCGCCACCCCTCAAGGCCTTACCGGAACGGGTTGACATGCTGGATTCTGGACCCACAGCGGAGCACCACGAACTAGGGCCTGTTGCACTTAATACACTACGAGGCCTTCGGGAATGGCAGCTGTGGCCTAGGCGTTTCACCTGAGTGCCAACACAGATATCAGACACTCTCGTCAAGGTGGGTGAGCTACGTAGATACACGCTCACCAACACACTTGGATACTGAGCAGCCTCATCCCCCATTTGTGTAGCACCACGCCCGCCTGCAGGACGAACTCAACTGATACTCTTTCTAACGATACACAGGTGTCATAGTGGGCTCTGCCTAACCTGAAGACGCTGATGAGTGCCAACCTAACGCTGTAGCTCTGAGTTCGCAGGTAAAATGGAAAAAAAAACATAGACCCACACTTATATAGCGCCGAATGATTGTATGATTGTGAAGTATCATGACACATTGATATACGCTGCCGAACCCCAGGGTTGTCGGCCTTAAAGCTGTGTTCCTTTGCTACGCTTGATGCAATACTCATTACTCGCAGCTGGCCCGGCTGGGTTGTAAGCTGAATGCTGTGTAACGTACATGTTGGACATTAAAGGTCTTTAAAAAAATAAATAAATAAATAAATCATGCCAAAGACTAGCAAGATAACTGGCAATATACCATCCAAGCATAGGTGTGGCTTATTTTGGACATGGATGCACAAGCAATAAATTACCACCCACAATATAACAACACATACAGTTTGTGGTAGCATTTACCTAGCAGAAGTTGCTGATTCATGCAATCAAAAAGAATCCCTCCAATCACCGAACCGCCAAGATACCCCAATGACCGGCCAACGATAATGTAGGATATATTGGCCACATTGGAATTCACATTCTCAGACAATTGTTTAAAAGTGGGGCCCAATACAGCAATGGCCATTCCCTAGAAGAGAAAAAAAGGAGAACATTTTAAACAAAACAATTTAAAATCCTAGATCAATTACATTAAGCAGTATGTATTTATATGTTAATACTGAAAATGTGTAACAGGGAGAAATCTTATACACCTGTAAAAGCTGCTCAATACATGCTTAAGTAATGCAAGCATAAAATTGCCCTCTGCGGTAATTTACATGGAACAAATTGTGCATTCTATCTTGTAGCTATTAAAATCTAACAGCTAGTAGCTTTTACTGGAAACTGTTAAACTTGAAACAGTGAGGCCAACACACATTTTTAGGTCTCACTTCTACACAGCAGTCGCCTTCTCCCAGCGACCTCATGTTACCAGTGCACTACTACATGCAACATACACTTACAATACAACAAGAGTTGGCTTTTGGTCAGATGCATCCATCGTTTGCTGGCATTTTATAAGAGTACTCATTAGTTGGGTGGGCTTTAAGTAGTACCCGGTTATGACCTCTACACTGGTTTCCAACAACCACTCTCTGTGTCTGTACACCCCTGCAGTATGTAGCCCTGCTGCTCTCCTGCTTTTGGCTTTGCCAGTGCTTGGTGATTTTCACCACAAGCATTAGCAAAGTCAATAATGTCATTTGGCCATCAAGACTTGGTGAAAAAAAATTCGAAGGTGGCCACCGAGCCTGTATATACTGCAACCTTCTTGTAACTTGAAAAAACCTATAAAAACCTTTACAAGACGGTTGTCCTGTATGCCTGCATGTAGTCGGTGGCACCATGCAGGAAAAAAGAGCACATTATAGTAAAGGCAAGACGTGTTGACTTTACAAACGCTTGGTGATCTTCTGCCGCACAGTATGTCTTGACCACTGTGCCTCCTCCCTACATTAGATTCAATAAGTAGACTATCTCAATCTCATTATACCGGTCAATGCGAGTAGAGTGCTTAGCACTGTAGGCAAGTTACCTTTGGCAGCGCTCTTTATAGTAGCTACTCTAACTGCAGATTCCTCACCTCTGGAATTTCCCACAGGCGACAGATTTAATACATACATTTCTGAAAGCAAATGCTCCTAAACTACAATAGGTGGCTCCGTGGCGACCTCACGCTGTACCAGGGAATGACGAAAACAGAGCTGTATAAAGAAGAAACCCGGTCTATTGAAGTCAGTTTTCCTTCAATCTCTTCTGCAACCTCAGGTGTGGATAGACCATGACAGCCTTAAGGGTGATAGTGCGCAATATTCACCATGAGACCTTTTTAGAATCTTCACAGAATGAGGGCAGGCAAGTGGTGAGGAATCTACGGGTCGATATAGTATTCACCACCAGAAAGGGCGATATGAATGGTAAGAACCTTGTTCTTTCCTTGTACTTATAACCACAGATTCCTCACCTCTTTTTTCTTTTATTCTGTTTTTTCGCTTTCCCCATGAAACACAGATGACCAGTTCACTGCATAATGTGCATGAAAGTCCAACTTCAACACAGGATTACAATCACAATACACAGTTATATAGTGTGTCCCGGTTCGGCAAGTGCAGAGGAGACCTAGTGTCCGACTCATGGTAGTCACTCCTGGAGGAGGGATGATCTTGTGGGCCTTGAGGCAGTTCAAGTCATTAATCCCACCATCAGTGTGGAGTTGCACAGCCTCTGTTATTGTAAACTACCTTCTCTGACACCGTGCAGTGTTCCATCCCCGAATCCATTGCAATATGGGAGGGGTTATTTGGGACCGCCGGTGATGAGCCACGTCTCATTTGACCATTAAGTGGACAAGGACAATCTGTCTCTGGTATCCCTTGCTACCATCACATTCTTTGGCGTTTCATCCACTGAAACACCCCCAATCTCACCAAGGAGCTTGTTAATTTGTGTCCAGCATGTGTGCAAGATGAGGCATGCCCATATTAGGTGTATGAATGAGCCAGGTGTCTGGCCGCATCGTGTGCAATCAGGGGATTGGGATCTTTCCATGTGGTATAATCTGAGAGTAATATACTCTGTGAAAGAATTTGAATTGCATACGTCCCAGTCAGGCAGCGATTGCTAATTCCTGTGCAGCCATCTTCGCATCTTGCCAGTCGTCAACAGTTAGTTCACCAATGCCAATTATCCATTTGGACTGGAGCCATTGGACCTGTCCATTTGGATCGTTGTTGATTAGCTATCAGTATACACTGGAAATGCCCTTGTTTTCAATCATTGTCATGGTCAATATGGCTTTAAGAGGGTTGAAGTCTAGCAGGGGAGTCAGTCTTGTAGGTGTCAAAGGTGTGTCACAGCCACAAAAATTGGAAACATTGGGATTTGTGCAGGTCATATTGAGTGGTTAAATCTATGACCCAGTGTTGGAAGCCCTTGAGCCAGATAACATCTGGGATCCAGGCGCCAGCATATGGGCAGGCTCTCAAATTAATTTTTGATTCAACGGTATTGACCACAGGATCCTGTACCAACTGGTTTGCGTAATTTTGGAAGGGAGGGGGAGGAGGTCAGTTGGGCCCTTGCTGTATTGGTGGGCCAGGACTCCTAGACCCACCAGTGCACTCAGCTCGAGCTATAAGGTCAGATCGTTTCGAAGTGGGTCTTTGGTGGGAAGCAGCAGGGCTGCCCAATCGAGTTGTAGTTCAGGAATGCCTAGCCCTCCTTCGCATGCTGATTGTACACATTTTATTAACAGCTATCGTGGAAGAGTGAGCGCGGGGGGGCATTGCATTAATAGGAAGAAAAGGTGTGTAGTCAGTAAGGATTGTGTTGTAATATATACAGTATTTTGGGAAAGGAGATCATTTTGAAGGGACACCTCTGATCATTATGGAAAGCGGTAGTTCGCCCCAGGCCTCGGTGTGGGCTTTTGGTTTAGTCAATAGGGGTGTTATGTTCAGATTCCAGCTTTCTTTGGGTCTTGGGAGATGAAAATTCTCAGATACTTAAAAGGGTCCCGGCTTCAGCTGTAAAGCAGCTGGGATTAAGGGTGGGAAGCAAGCTGCATCAGTGAGGGGAACAATTCTTGATTTGTCCCAATTTACCCTCAGACTTGAAGCTGCACCATAGATATGCATTAGTCGCGAGATAAAGCTTTGCGGTCTCTGTACGTACCGTAGGCGTCAGCACAAAGCATGATTCTATCCTCCACCCCCTCACCCCAGTTGCTAACATGTAGCTGCACATCTAACCGTAGCCATTGGGCCAGCGGCTCTACCATGAGGGTGAAGAGCAGGGGTGAGAGGGGGCATCCCTCCCAAGTACCCTGTGAACAGAAACCCTGGCAAGGGCTTTTAAGTATAGATGCAAGCATGCCCGAAATGGCTGTCCGAAATTCATACGTTTGATCACTTGTAGAAGGAAGACCAGACTTCTGAGCCAAAGGTCTTTACGAAGTCCACTACAATCAGGGCTGATGGTTCTGTTAATTTGTCAATGTTAGCAAGAGCTACGTTAAGTCGCCTAATGCAGCGTCTGGTTGCTCCATGTGGGAGGAATCTGTCCTTGTCCCAAACTAAATGTGCTTAGACCACGCCAAATACTCTGGATGCCAGCACTCTAGTTAGTATTTTGACTTTGGTGTCAGTGAACTGGGTCTGTATGAGGCACATTCTCTGGTGGGTTTCTCTGATTTTAGAATAACCACTATGGTGGTGATGGAGCAAGGTTTCATATGTAACGAAACTTGCTTGGACTCAGTCCGCTCGATATAACATGTAACAAATTAACCAACATGTCTTGTAAATACTAATAATTGCACCACACGACATTTATTTTATGTAGGGGAAGATTGCATATGTGTTTTACTAATCAGTAACCAGAGTGTATTAAAAAGGCTGCCGAAAACGCGGGAACCCTTTTGCGCATGCGTCTACTGCATCTACGTAGTATGACGTCTTTCGCTTTTGGTGGGAAATCTTTGCAGCTGCGCTTTAGAGCTTAATATGGCCGTTTCAAAACTCACATGCTACTGCACATACTTTCGCTTAAGCTAAAACCTTGTGTGTTTCGCTAATTTCCTAATGCTATAGTTAAAATAAAGTAATGGGGCTAGAGTAGAAATAAGTGGTATACAGTGCAATTGTTTATTTTTGTATTCTAATGTCGCTTTCTCTCTCTCTTTGACTTTATTGATAGGTCGTATTTGGGCCTAAAGGGTGACTTGAACCGCCATTTTGAAATCCCTCTGCGCATGTGCTGGGAGCACTGAAGGGCCTCAAACGGTGGCATTGAATTACTGCCAAGTCCCGTTTTACCCACGATGCGCCTGAGAAACTGACCCCTTGACCCGGAGAGGGGAAGATCAACTGCAAATTTGTTAAACATTGTATAATAAATAAAATAAATGTTGCTTGGTGGAATAAAAGACATGGGAAAATACAATTATGGAAGGGAATCTAGCTTAATTAAAATAAGGAAAAATGACTTCATACTGTTATGGTGTTATGACCTCTCCCCGTCTTTCTGACCAATCAAATAAAGGGAAAACACAAATTTGCAACATTGGGGGTGGTACATGCCCTGGAAATGGTATAACTAAGGTAGGCTTGGTCAGTTAGATTGTTTGACTTGTCACAGACCTGTCACTGACCCAACGTATGCTGAAGAAGAATCGTGGATGCCGCAGACCTCAGAGGGATGGTCGAGCACTCTGAAAGAAGAATCAGGAGTTTTGCTGAAGGAGAAGACTCTGTCCTAGAGAAGGGGAACGAGAGTAGCTGCAGAGAGGGGTGTGACGCTGGCGTTGCACTTAGCGGAGGTTACCTGTCCGGTCCTGAACCTGTCCTGACCTGACCTGTTGGCTCCTGTCTAGTCGGGAGCCCTTTCTTTCCAGCCCTTGGCCAGGGGTTGGTCCTCGCACTATTCTAGGTAAATATAAATCTGTGTGGTATGTCCTTGTACAGTTTCCCTTTCTCACCCTTCCCAGGTACCAATGTCTAGAAATGTACGAAGGGTGGTGGCCGATAAGCCCAAGATGTCACTTTATGGGTGCATTACAGTGTTTAATTCCCCACCGACCACCAGTCTTTCCACGAGTAGATCAAGGAATAAGCCTAACAGAGCCCCTTGGGGATTTACCGCCAGAATTGGGGGAACGTATACACTTGTAAAAAAAAAACTATGAGAGAGCAAGGGAAAGGAAGGGGTGCGTCCGTATCCACAATGTAATATATGTTAAACAACGATGGACGAACCCATTATGCGTGTGGTACAATTACTAGTTGGGCACAGTTTTGGACCCACTGGGTTTGTTTAAAAGACCCCTCAAACACCAACCTAGTTGGTGTCATGCTTCATCATTGGGGTCCCAACCGGGTGGGCGAATGCCCCCCGGTTGTGCTACAACGCCCGATTACAGCGGAGCTGATGTAGTGCAGGTGTGTGGTGTGATGGGAATTAAAAATACCTCTGAGAATCCTTGCCTGTGAACTTTTATTAGTGGCAGCTCAGGATATGATTAAAAAATGTGTGGTGCAACTAAAAAATAAATTATATATATTAGTTGTCTATGTGATAGGTCTACATGTTTCAACCCGCTTGGAAATGTTAACGGGGCTTTCTTCAGGACCGTGAATGTGGTGAGTGGCAAAGTGTGTAGTGCCACGTGGAAAGTGAAAAAAAAGGACCTACACATGCGCTAAGGTGTGTTGACTAAGTGTCTACGTACTTACGGACACTTGAAAAAAGGACCCAGTGGGTCCAAAACACGGCCCAACTAGTGACTGAACATATACACTTACCAGGGACCTAAGACCTCTCTCCAACACACTTAGTACTGCAACATACATGCCCAGGGGGTCGTGTCGCACCTCAGTAACTGTCATAGAGAAGACGTTGTGCAGGAGAGTGGCCACATCCCAGGAGCCCATTGTGAAGCCTGAATGGTAAAATCCGGTGTGCCCGTAGATGCCCAGAAAGTGGCACTGAGCGCCCAGCAAGTGGGTCTCTAAAAGGAGGACCTGGGAGTATATTTCTTAGCATATTGGAGGATCGCCCCTCTTTTACCCGGATCATTAAGGCCATTGACAGTCCAGGACATCACTTTGATATTGGCACTAGGCTGTGCATTGATCATCTTTAGTGTGTAGATTAGTGGATATTGGTGCATTCGCAGATACACTCATGCGGGTAAAACAGCAAACAGTAATATAAACCCCCCCCCCCACACTACCCAGCAACCCATACTTCCCAACTTGAAGCATCTGTCGCCCTGAACTAGAAACATCAACCCATTCCATGCTCACGACGGAACGGTTCCGTTATGTGCCATGGTGGGCGTGTGCTAATGATGGAACCACTCCATCCTGGCATCCACCCATGGGGGAAGCGCTGGCTAAACTCTATATTTTGTTCCCATTTCAGAAATACATAGGTATCTTTCATACCGATTTTTCACTATTTATGTTTTATATTTTCCCCAAACGAATTCACATATACTCGGTACACAATAAAAAACCATTGCGAGACGCTGCTCAGTTATTGGCTCTGTGGTCCTCGGTTCTTGGTGAACCTACATGTCCTATATATTCCCACAACCAGAAGAGTCCAGCGGATGTAGATATATTGCTCTAAAAAATCTGTCATGCTTAGAAGAAGTTACAGGTGAAAATGTTGGCACAAATATAAGAAAACCTTCAAGGATCTACACAAATGACCCTTGGCTGAATTCAGGATTTTGCCTACTTTTCAGAAATGTATAGCTTCCCAGGATCCATTATTGCTTTCATACCCATTTTTTTTACTATCAACTGGAAGGAGGTTGAAAGCACCAACAATAGAAAAAATAGGCTTTGTCCCAGTAAAATGCCAAAACTGTAAAAAATGTTGGTTTTCTGAAAAAAGTCTGTCAGTCCCTTAAAGCTGGGAAGATGGTGATTTCAGCACCACAAACCCTTTGTTGACACCATTTACATGGAAAAAACAGACGGTTTCAGCTGCAGCACTTTTTTCCCATTTTTCAAAGATTTGTGGGTCCCCTCCAGGGAGATCAACAAATCCTGGGTACCTTTAAAATCCCCATGATGTTGGAAGAAAAGGACGCAAATTTGGTGTGGATATCTTATGTGGTCAAAGTTACAATGGCCTAAGCGCGAACTACCCCAAATAGTCAAAAAAGGCTTAGCACCAGGGGGTTGGGGCAGGGAGTCCTAGCAGTGAAAGGGTTACGATTTTGTGTTGGGCTGCAGCATTCAAACCCAGAGTCAGACATGGCCATGGTGGTGTGTGTTCAAGCTTTATGTAGGCCTGTTCCAGGGACTTGAAAAATAATGATTTTTCTTTAAGAAGTAGTTTCATCCTGATTTTAGTTGCATAGCTTGGAGTTTTTTATTGACTCCGTGGAAGGATTTCCTAGATTGTTGCACTTTCGTGGTGTAGTCAGGGAATAGTGATACTTTAAAGAATTTGCAACGTAGTTCCGCTGAGGTCTTGGCCGTGCGAAGGATCAAATCCCAGTCTGCATAGTTCAGTATTTTTATTATCAGTTGGGGAGGGGCCCCAGGAGGAGCCCTTAGGGCCGAATGGTTTGTGCACTCGTTCTAAGAGGAAGCTGAATTACAGCTGCTCCTCTGGCACCCTCGTTCTGAACCATGTCTGTAAAAAGAGCACCAAGTTGCACCTTTCTGCTGCTTTAGGGAGACCAATCGGGCACACATTGTTACAACGGGCCATCCCATCTGCCTCTTCAACATTTGAAGTAATGTTGATGTCTCCGTACGTTTCTTGGGGGCCCAGTACATTGAGTCGAGTTCATCCTCGGCTGAGGAGACACAGGATTCTGAGTCTGTTGTGCATTCAGCCACATTTCTTATGTCCTGACAGAGCAGGGATAGTTCAACCCTGTTGCCCCCAATCTTCTCCTCCAGTACTTTTTGGGAGGTCTGAACGGCCGATAGGAGAATTTTCAGGGAGACCTCTGTCTGTAATGAGATCGCAGGGCTGTGTCAGAGCCCAGCCCGTCCGCCTGTGATGTGTATGTTTATCTAACTTCCCCTGATGCCCCAGGCAGGGGTCCTGTCTTTGCCCATATTTTCTGTCTGATTTCCAAGATCTCATTGGTGGACTGTGGCAAAAACCCCAGCCAGCCCTCTGAAGCGCGGGACACCACGACTGATGGCCGTCGACCTGGACAGAAGGGGAAAACTATCAAGTAGAGGTCCCCCCTGCAGGAATTTCTTCTGGGGAACCCCTGGTCCCGGTGTGCGCCAGCACCAGCCCCCAAGTGGCACCAGTTGTGGGTTGTTGGAGTGGATGTTGGCAGGCCCCTCTAACCCAGTGTATTCTTCAGATGAGAGGATGAAAGGGAGCCCAACATGTCTCGGCGTCGATTCGTACAGAGCCGCATCCTCGGCGGTCAACCTCTAGCAGCTCCCGGTCAATCCCGCAGGCAGTACTGTCCCTCCAGATAGAGGCAAGATTCACGGTGAGCAGAAGGCTTGTAGCAGGCAGGATACTTGTGGCCAGGTGTGGGTGGATCGGGAGGCGATTTAGTTTGCAGCTGCCATCTTGCGCCACCGACCCGGAAGTCCCAGATTTCTCACCACTTGAATAGAAAACATAGCAGTGCCTGCCAAAATGGGGAAAGTCTTGGGAGTAAACTTATACCAGGGAGTCCTGCAGAACCAAGCAGGTGAAAAGGCCGTATCCGCAGACTTGGATGTCGAGACAGTATTTTCATGTGGCAGCCTGGCAGATATCCAATATGGAACATCTCTTCCCAATGCTGTTGTGACAGAAAGGTGTTGCAGACACAGCCCGTGACTATCTGTGGCAAGCCAGCCATCAAGGTACCATAGGCATGCCAGATGGAGCAGTATCCTGCTAAAACAACGCAACATGGCTTCTATTAAGGCCTCCATCTTCTGCTGGGTCGAAAACAGACCAGGGAACTCTGGGAGCACCTGTATACCAGCTATTGGATTGTTTCAGAATCAAACTACGGAACCAGAGCAAGTCCTCTGAAAATGTGACTTCTCCTTGGGGCAAAGTGACAGGATGGTCACAGGTCCCTTTTCGATCTATTGCTTTTGTGGAGAGACTGGCCTCTCTATTTAATCTTTGATTCACCCAAGGATGAGCATAAGTGGAGCCTAGAGCCGGAGCAACCCTGCAATTTGGAGAAGTGTGTCTGCTCCTCGGAGTGCAACCTGCCCAGTTTCTTGCATTTAACGACAAAGCTTCAGCTCCAGCCCCCTGATGCCCTTCATGTGCATCAGAGAGCATCTGATCCTAAGACTTGGGGTCATACTTAAACCCTAGTAACCACAGGCTGGCATAATGTGGATCTGAGACCGAAATCTACTTCCTGCAGCCATTGTACATTTCGCATCCTCTGGTTCTTCCCTGAAGATATTTTCCGTAGCACAGTATTTTGGAAAAAAGTTTTGGGAGTCTGTAAACATCGACAAAAAGTTGGGAGAGGAGCTTGGGTTCCACATCGAAGGGCTTAGAAAGAAAGGAACGGACATCCGCATGCAGAGGTAGAACTTTTATATTGCTCCTTGTCATCAATTCTTGGGGCAGCGCAAAGTCGCAGCGGAGCCAATAGCACCACTCAGCGGCATGCAGGAACAATTGCCTTGGAAAGTTCCAGATTCAGTCAGGCACATAGGTGAAATTCAAATGATGAGGAATCTACAGTTAGAACTATCTATCAGAAAGTGCAGAACGTGCTACAAAGGTGGAGTAACTTCACCATTCAGCTGTGTTCAGAAAAGTAGGTTTTGTAGCGTTACCTGCAGGAGAAACAAGTGTACAATGTCGAGCCTGCAGAAAGCCTGGTAGCTAGCGAAGATGATGGCTGACCTGCAGAGCAACTCAAGAGGAACTAGGTTTCAGCAAAGAAATGGAAAACTGAATTCCTTTCGTGAAAACCATTGGGACAATAAATAGGACTTCAATTTTCGTGCTGACCTAACTACGATTTTCAACCTGCATCTGATCAGTGGAACCTTGCACAGATAACCTTCCAGGTGTATTTTCGTCTGCTAATTTTGACGTGAATGTTAAGGCCCCATATAATAAGACTGACCAAAGTGAATAATGTGAAATATCACCATGTCTGGAAAAAACAAAGACAAAAAAAAAATAAAAAAATAAAAAATCTCCTCCTCAATAAATACCCCGCAGCAAAAGCACTGATTTTGGTGAGGATGTTAGAGGTTACACAGTAGGAGAACAAGTTTTGATTTGTGAAATCAACAGATGGTCACATTTAGGGCGTTTACATTTAATTTCCTAACAGTAACGACCCGTATTATGAGCAGAAGAAACTAGAACTTTTCTTTAACAAATATTTTTCTGTGACTTTTGTTTTTTTGAGAATCTACTACATCTATCTTCTAAGACATCAACCCCTGCAGCAAACCAGCCTCCACCCGTGCACAGCAGGTTGTCCCAACAGTCAGCATGCAATCCTTCACAGGCCTAAACCAGCTGCATGGTCCCCAGTATGCTTCGTGCTTGGGTTTGCCATGCATATTTCCCAAGAAAATTT
This sequence comes from Lissotriton helveticus, assembly GCF_964261635.1. NCBI lineage: Eukaryota > Metazoa > Chordata > Amphibia > Caudata > Salamandridae > Lissotriton > Lissotriton helveticus. The sequence goes on along the minus strand of NC_136067.1, from coordinate 1,150,467,577 downwards.
CTGTTGCTTTATATTTTTATTTTTAAATCATTTAAAAAAAAAAAAAATTAACAAAAAAAATGCAGACCTAAATTTGGATCCACAAATCCTATGAAAGCTGCAGCATTTTTTCATCTTTAATGTCTGGTGCTAGTATTTGCCCAACACAGGATTCACAAATTAATCGGCAAGATATCTCTACAATTAACACTTTGAAGTACAGCGGACACTTTTTTACAACGCTATTTTCTAATGAATTAGAGCAGATTTACGCCAAAATTGCATAAAAGTACCCCGCAGAGTTATGCTCTAAATTCAAGCCAAGTTTGGTGTAATTGCGTACAGTGGTTTTCGGTGCAGATGAGGGCCGATGAAATTAACAATGGCAACACAACATTTGAGACTCGTTATGTGTCCCCATATCTTGACGACTCATCAGGTAACTTGGCATGCTGAAAATCTGTTCATTATTTAAAAATATTTGGTAAAGTCATGCAGATTTGAGAATCAATTAATCAATTCTAAGGTTATAAACAAACCAGTAGTGGAGAGAAACAAAATGAAAACACTATATATTTATTTATTTATTTATTCTCTCGGTAAACACAATGAAAAAAAACACCACTACGCTTTTCTTTATGGTTCAAAGCAAGGGCAAAGAAAATCATCAAAACAGTGTAAAACTCCTCTAAATTTCTCAATAAACTGAAAACAGGTAATCTTAAAAACAACCAATGCCTAAGGGGGGGGGAATAAAGGGAAGTTATCCTGTTGTCAGACCATTTTCAACAAATGTCCTGCAGAAAAAAATCTAGATTAATTAATTCTACTGGTAATGTCTCCGTTTCAATTAGAGTATTCAGAGAGCCTCAATGTGGCAGCCTCATTTAATGAAGCATTCAGTTGGCCCAAAAGAAGATCTGACAAATTTTCAAACAAATACCAGCTTTTCATCCAAGGGAAGAAATAAAAGTGTTGCAATTGCACAGAAAGCAGCCTGTTGGTTGAAGACTAACCAGAATTCAAATCAGCGTACAGTAGCAAAACTGTCCCCCTCCAATTTCTAAGTAACTCACTGATCATTTTGAATACAGGCGAGGTCGCCCACTAGTTTTTCTTAGTGTTGGTTAAGGTGTTTTACAGGATAGACTACAAGACATTCCTAGCCGAAATAAAAAACAGTGCATCAGCCTAGATAACAAAGTTCTTAAACTGTCAATCTCCTTTATGCGAATGTCGAAACAAATAGTAAGATTGAACACTTCAAATCAAAGACATCAGAACCCTCCTGAGTCCCTCAAGCTCAATTCACTACCGTCCATATTAAACATCTCTATGAAGGCAGTGGGAGACCTAGTTAGTAATCTTTAGAAATATTTTCTAGCTATACATCAACAATTGGACTAACCCCACTCTGAAAGCCTCATCTCCGGAGATTGGAAGGCAAATCAGCCAATGACAGCGGAGAATGACCTATATTGGCTAATGAGTGTCGCCCTGCCCCTGCTGAACGTGAAGCCAAATTGAAAAATTAAATGGTAATAAACTGTGTTTACTACCATTCCATTTTTTCCTATGGAAGCCCGAGCTGCAAGGGCAGGGTAGGGCTTTTAATGGAGATTGGCAGCAGAGACTGAGAGGAGTGGTAACAGCAATTTAAAGTGCGCATGCCACTTTGCTGGCTGTCTTGCAACTGCCGGCCTGACATGCGCATTTTAAACCTCTCTAACCAGAGGTGTTAAGGACAGCCGGGTGGAGAGAAGGCAGAAGTCCCCAGTGCCTAAAGGAGCGTCAAGCCAGCCCACTCCAACCAATCCTGGTGCTTTTCTCATGCTGCTAACATTATCAGCGGTACAAAAGGGGGTGGTGATGGACGGAGCATCCGAACCAATCAAACACTCACACCCAGTCAAAAGATCTGGGTTTAATCCATCACCGTTCTTTAGCCCACTCTGCCACCCCAGTTCAGACATGGCCATATGCAAATCAGTCTGACCCCGTGCCTCATGGGAACAGTCCAGCCCGAACTGCCAAGCCATGCCTTCCCTGGACCGGAAACAAGCTTCCTAGGACCGGTTTCTGGCATTTCAGCCAGGCCTGCTTGAATCCAGTGGCAAAGCGAGCAAGGGACTCACATCTGAGCATACCCTGCCAACTTATGGCAAACAAAGCGGTACAAAAGGGGGTGGTGATGGACGGAGCATCCGAACCAATCAAACACTCCCACCCAGTCGAAAGATCTGGGTTTAATCCATCACCGTTCTTTAGCCCACTCTGCCACCCCAGTCCTGTGATGGATCAAACCCAGATCTTTTGACTGGGTGTGAGTGTTTGATTGGATCAGATGCTCCGTCCATCACCACCCCCTTTTGTACCGCTTTTGGCCGCCATAAGTGTGGCAGGGTATGCTCAGACGTGAGTCCCTTGCTCACTTTGCCACTGGATTCAAGCAAGCCGGGCTGAAGTCAGCTGTAATGCCAGAAACCGGTCCTCGGAAGCTTGTCTCCGGTCCAGGGAAGGCATGGCTTGGCAGTTCGGGCTGGACTGTTCCCATGAGGCACAGGGTCAGACTGATTTGCATATAGCCATGTCTGAACTGGGGTGGCAGAGTGGGCTAAAGAAAGGTGATGGATCAAACCCAGATCTTTTGACTGGGTGTGAGTGTTTGATTGGTTCAGATGCTCCGTCCATCACCACCCCCTTTTGTACCGCTAACATTATCAGCAGCATGAGAAAAGCATCTTGAGTGATACAGGGGAGTTGGCCGAGACTCCAAGGCTCCCGCCTGAACTGCAGAAGAACACGGATGACGCTCGTAGGTAAGCAAACATGTTTATTATGCTTTTCTTTTTTGACCAACTGGCAGGCACTATGAGGAACTTGCACTGCCTTCAGCCACAAGTCCAGAGATCTCGGTCGCGGCTTGTTATAAACACTGCTAAAACAAGCCATGATTGAGAGCTTTGGCATGGAATCTAAAGGCAGTTCTAGTAGCTCTCAATGAGTGTTTGCTCGCCCCCACCACTTAATATTGTTGCCAGCCACGGATCACATTGACAGAAGAACTCAATATTCCTCTAGCAACCTCTACTGACGTAACAACCCTCAGAGAGATCATGGCCTCAAGCGAACCAAGTCAAGAGATGCACTTTCTATACCTTCTCACACCGAAGTTCCCCAAGAGAATCCAGGCTAACATCACCCTAGTCATATCAAGCCTTGACTAGGCAACCTGGGCTTACCTAGGAGCATCGATGTATCTACTCAGAAAACTTCCATGAAAGAGATCATACAATATGCTGTGGTCTGGCATATAGGTCTAGGTTTTGTGGTAAAACCCGATCCTTCCCTGGTGGTTTTAGACAAATGTTTGAACTATGACAATCTGGTGGTGAATGGAGAACCAAGACTCAAACTGAACTATTTAAAATATGTATGCACCCACAAAATCTCAATGAGGGCAGCTACATTACTCTAAGTCCACACACAATTGTTTGCTTGTGTTTGGTAGTAAATTGTAAGATGCCAGCAATGCTGTTTAGAGATGGAAGACTGGAGCTCTTTTAAATGAGATTGCCTGACTATCAAGGAGTACACCTACCTCATGATGAAGATGTTTTAAGATGTTCAAGCTCCTTGGAAGCTGCACTGGTTTGGGGGTGTGAGAGCAATACAAAGTGCACCTAAGACGTGACAGGATCCTTCTTAGGAAAAATCTTGTTATCAAGATTACAGATGCTGAAATAGTTGGCAGTTTATAGAGAATATTCATATAAGACTTCTTTTCATAACTGCTCCAGGTGCTGAAATCACAATTGAGGGATGACAGCACTCCACTATAGGTTCACCATTTCTCTGTAGCGTTCTGCTTTTCTCTTTCACTATCTGTTTTTCTTCTCTCTTGCATTTCCATTTGCCCTTTTCTCTACTTCCTCCTGCTCAATCTCTCTTATTGCATGTTCCACATAGCTTCTTTATGTTCTCACCTCTTATTGCATCATCTAGAACAGACAGGTGAATAAAGAACAGAGTACTAAATAAAAATATATAAGTGCACAGTACAGCTTATCAGTAGAATTTGACAATTTGTAAGCAGTTACTGGGACGACAGACAACAGCAAATGATGCAAAAAGTAGAGAAATTGATTTGAAATATTAAGAGAGTAAAGATTGGTCAGTGCACCAATTAACAAACACATAAGGTTGGAGCAACATAAGAAAACACAATAATACAAATGCTGTCCGACATCCAAGTAAATAATACACAGTAGGTATATTATACACCAAGGTATTCTCCTCCGCATTTATCTCCACAAAGGTATGTGTAGGAATTCAAAAAAAAAAACGTTAAGACATGCATCTAAAAAAATTCCATGTCTCAGATTTCAGTCTAGGAAATACAAGGAGCATGTCAAGATATATTGTTTGAACACCGCTGGTGCTCTAAAGAAAAAAGCATTCTCCATTGTTTAGTTGTTCAAATTTGCATCATTTTTAAGCGAATACTTAGCTTGAGAATTCTTCACTACCAACACTTTGGCCTCAAAGAGATATAATCTGCTGAGATGAAAATAAAAGCACAGTCAGAGAAATTGTTAAAAATGCTACATCCGTTCATACCGGTATGAACTGGTGAAAAATACTATCAATAAAATCCCTGGAATCAGACATTGACCTTCTAGAGTCATAAATGGCAATATTCACTTGAGACCAATGTAATACCTACTTAAATACCTGCTGCTGATGAAAGCAGTACTCTATTCCTAAAGACTTGTGGCTGAAGAGAAACACGCTCTGAGAAAACAACCCTTTATTGCAACATCTGGTGAAGAATGTAGACTCCAATGGACACCTGTTCTTGGGTGGCCACTAGGACGCCAGCAAAACGGGAGATTCCTTCATTCAAAAAGTCCCCAATTGTAGTCCGCTGTATCCCCCTGCCCATTTATTTTTTGCTCTCAATGACTTGGGGTCTTTGAACTCACTGGGGTTGCAAGAGCTACTGGTCTAAACAGTTGTTGTTGCACATATGTGGTATGCCCATAATGTACCCCCTCTTCTACCACCCTTTCTCTGACAGTCAAGGAGGGTGTCACCAGTGGAAGTGAGTCTGTAGGTGGAACAGGTCTATCTATTTGCGCCTACAGGCACTCTCAGTAAAATCTTTTCAATACCACATAACAGGAGCAATTTAGGAGACGGAGAGATAACGAGTAAAAAAGAGAGAAAGATACATAAAAGTTGGTAAAAAAAATGGTTCCCAACACAAGTCTCAGTTTGGCAGATTTTATCCTTGGGAGGCAGCAAATCTTGGTAGATGTTTTGCAACAACAGGGCTTGTGATATCCAATGCTTTAGGTGAGATAGCCTGTGAATAAGTATACACTGTTCTGGTTTACTCAAGGGATCTAATTTATACATGACAAGACAAAGTACTGGTCCTCTGGGGCCAATATCCTGTAAACTTCTGGATGTCAAGTTCAGCTGCACAGGACAGCTGGGAGAGAGTGCTGACAAAACCTGGACTCTGTTGCCAATCTCCAGAGGCTGGGACCAAGCTTGACTGATTTTATGCATGTCTGAACTGCTATGATCTAATGAGATAAAAGGAAAAGGCATACAGCAACTGAAGTTGCCCTAAACCTCCATATGTGCTTTATATTAATTGAACACAAAGTATCCTCCAAGTGAGATCGAACACAAGAAGCCACAAGGACCTCTGGGCCCATCTGACATGAACCAAAGATCTCCAAATTAATAGACTGCAACATGAGAGGTCCAAAGAGAAGCAGATGAGATGCCTGGTGAGTCTGTCCATCTCTATCATTTCTTGGAATGACCTTCCCAGGATTGCCTTATCTGACAAGGATTAGAACAGCTGGCCTGTCACGCAGAGTGGATGTAGTATTTCATAAGTTGTATTGTCTTATGCTTATTGTTAAGTGCCTTCCTGGAATTCTTGATACCTAGTGTTCTAGGTGGGTGTGACGGGGAAGAGGAGTCAGTAGGTGTGAGACGGACTGTGCAGTCTTTTAGACCCGATCTCACGCCTTCCCCGTCTGTTTCTCCACAGTGTCCCCCGCCCATTCAACCGCCATGCGTTAGACTGACATCGGACTCGGAGCCCTGTTACTTTAATTGGGCGGAGTTGGCGGGAATTCCGCCCCCTTTCTCTGACGTCACGGAGGACGACGAAGTAAAAGCCTGGACACCCATTGGAGGAGTGTGCAAGCCACCGGGAGGAAGCGAAGTTGGAACAGAGGAGACGGCGTTTGCGGAGTCGACCAGTATGGAGAAAGAACCCCAGCGGAGTCCGAGTACAGCGATCCTGAGCAGGAGACGAGAGGAGCCAGGTGGCCTACGGACCCACGCACCGCCCAGCCGCTCTTCAGGAGAAGAGTGGCTCACACAGGTACGAGCACGTATAGCAGGCTGGGCGGGGAAAAGAGTGTGAAACGATCCCCTCACTATTCCCTCTCCCTCGTACACAACGATCCTTCCCGTACACATTCCTCACCGTGTGAATTTTGGATAATCGCACCGTGTGCCTCCCTCACTCCCTTCCCTTTCTTGAGTTAGGAAAGAGTGCATTTCCTGACAGTACTTTTCGCTTTTCTTTTGGGGTCCGGTCTGGAGGAGAAGCCATCCTGGAGAGACAACGTCGGAGTACAAAGAGCTGTCCCTTGCCTGACGACGAACCGGAATCCTCCCTCCCATATTATCGTCCCAGTCCCAGACGACGGAAACTTTTGTTAAGCCTAAATAAAACCCCTGAACTCAAAGTACCTGTGTCCTCGCCTTCCCCTATCCCGCTCACAGTGGGTTAGCTATGTGTGAGGAGGTTCTATGAGGGACAGTTGATCTGAGATCTGTCCAGGGATGTACCTGTGTCTCTGCTTGGGTGTTCAGCTGTTGATCTAATAAACCTGAATCAACCTACATTACTTTATCTTTTTGGCGACGAATGCTGAACAACCCACAAGAACCCACGAACTACTCCATCTAATTCGGGGATTTTTTTTTTTTTTATACACGGACCAATCATTTTCTTTTCGCACGCTGTTTGGAGAAGTACAAGTGTTTTTACCTTTGGTACGGTGAAGTTAAGAACGGAAAACATTCCACATGAACTGAATTTATGAACATCTTCTCTTCGTAAAATACCAACGCTTATTTCTGAAAAAGTCTCCAATTAACTAGCAGTAAGCTGTGCATGCTTTTGGTGGGTCAATTTTATTACCTGCATTGCTCGGAGGTTGTGAGCAGAGCACGGGGAATTTTTGTTATGTTTAAAATTAGCAGCGCACGCAAGAATCGGCGCTGGAACGCATACTTCAGACATGCATTCCAGCAACTGAAAAAAACTTAAGGAATGTGCGTATGACATTGGCCTTCGGCACGCCTGTGTTGTCAGATTTCAGTACGTCTGCGTTCAATCCCTGACACGCATAAAGGGAACTACTAATTCACGTCACAAAGGGTTTCCTCGGCACGAAGAGAATGTTGGTTCATGCCTAAACGTCATAAGGCATTCTATGTCAGGAAGCGGAGGCGAGGATTTTGCTTGTCCTTTCTCCATTTTATTGGACAGCACGTTATAAGAGTAAAGAAAAAATATACAACATCCATGAAACTACCCTAACCAACATGGCCGCGGTAGTCATGGAGACACAGTAACCAATCAGTCCATACGACAGCATAAAGGTATCCCACGTCGGTAGTCCTTCCTCTTTCTCCATTGCTGCCTTGACAAGATAAGTCTCCGTTTTTTCCCTTCACTTATTCTTGGCGTGGCAGTTTATCAAATTATTGTGACAGCTTGGTTTCGCTGTATTTCTTGTATATTTGCTCTTCGAGCTGCTCTTGTGACGCGGTAGGCTTCTGGCCCGAGCGTCTTGTTTTCGTGCGTGCGCGGTCGTGTGTCGGCTCCTCAGACACAGACCGGTTTTCTCCACAGCGCTTTCACCGCGCTTGTGGCGGAGCACGCGAAGAGGCTTTGCGCTTCACTTTAAGTATCCTAGCCTCGTTTCCCCACACGGACGCTGCCTTTTAAGCGGCAAGACCTGGGTGGTGACTGTTTTAAAATTCAATTATTTATAAAAAAAAAAATTCAGTCAGTCACTCATTTTTTATTGAGAATCTTCAGTTTATCTTTCATCTCTATAACCTTTTGGGTACCTGTGTGGGTAAATATCCCCTTATATTTAGTTGGGGTGTTTCTTTGTGTATGGGTACCCAGTCTTCTGCGCAAATGCAGTCTCGTCAGGAACAAAACGTTGCAGCTGTCAATGCTGAACAGCCTCTTTAGCCTTTATTGCCACCTCCTGCAGAGGTGGACAGACTCCTGTCCACAGCGATTGCCCAGGCTCTGGCCCCTCTGCAGGACAGTGTTAATAAACTGTCCGCCCATGTTTTTAAATCTGGTACAGGGGTTTTGGGGGACAGTGGGGCTGGGCCCAGTGGGGTAATTTCTATTCCTTCATGCACGGCCAAAAAGCGTGACGCGGGGCACCTGGAAGGCTTCAGCAAGCTTGCAGACGCTTTCTATAAGAGTGCGCGCACGCTTAGAAGCGCACCCTTCCGGGGGGATGACTCACCCGGAGATATTGGTGGTTCTTCCACCCAAGACCTTGACCCGGAGGAAGGGTTTCCCCTAGAGGGAGTAGAAGACGAGGATGACTATTTTAATGATGATGAGGATGGATCCTCTGAGGATATGTCAGATATTAGTAGGTCTTGGCGTCCTAAATCTAATGTCTCGGATTGTGGTGAGGGTGACCAAGTTCCCCATGATATGTTTGATCCTACCACCATTTACAGACCCCGCTCTTCAGAGTGGATTCCAGAAAAATCTACAGCTGACTATGTAGCTGCTAAACTTAGACAGCCACTCTCTCAGGATGTGCGTTTGCGCCTAAGCTCGGAGTGTCCACGACCGTCCCTTCCTAATAGGGTGGCAGCCACTCCTGAGATTGACCCAAAATTGTGCACTTTTTTCGCTAAGTATGTCAAAGACCCTAAGAAAGGGATAGATAGGTCCTGGAAAGCTTGTCAGGACAAGTTATTGGATGTTGTTGGCCCCCTAACAAAGATCATTGAACTTGCCCAACGCTCCAAGGAGTCTGGTATGCCTCTCCCTGTTGAGGACGTAGCGGGTTGGGCACAGAGGGCTGTCTGCCTCCTTGGCAATGCCAACTGCGCTCTTTCTGCTGAACGTCGGCGGTCACTCTTGTTAAAAATCGATCCCAAACTTGGCGAATTATCCTCTTCTGAAGCGGGTTCAGTTGCACAAGGTACCTTATCTGGTGATCCTTTCGTCAAGGAACTTGGGAAGTTTGTAGCGACTTTTTCCGCCTTAGATAAGGCTCAAGCTTCAATGAAAAAGATGTTCCCGAAGAAGGTTTTTGGCGAGGCCGGCAGAGGCAGGGGTCGCTCTTCCGGCCGCCAGTTCCAACAAGGTCCCAATAGGGCTCAGCAAAGAAGGAACAATGGATGGAATGACGGACGCCAAGGTTCCTTCTATCCGTCCCGTGGAGGCAGAGGACAAGGCCGAGGACGTAGTGGCAACCAGTTCAACTCCAAAGGGTTCAACGGTAAGTGTTTCCATCATGGCTTCTACTCGTCTGGGGGGAAGCATTGCTATGTTTCTTCAAGCCTGGTCGGTCCTCACATCCGATCCTTGGGTTCTACAAACTGTTCAGGAATTCCACATAGAGTTTTACGGTTCCCCCGTTCAACTAACACGTCCTCGTCCTCTGGTCTTTTCAATCGCAGAACAGGACCTCATAGATTTAGAGGTTCAAGCTATGTTGCAAAAAGGCGCCATTATACCGTCGTCTCTTCATCCAAACGAATTTCTCAGCAATATCTTTCTGGTCGAGAAAAAGGACAAGGGCTTCCGACCGGTCATCAATCTTCGCTCATTCAACGAGTTGCTAATTTACAGGCATTTCAAAATGAAAGGCATCCATCTTTTGAGGGATCTCCTTCTACAGAACGATTGGTTGGTACGTTTGGACCTGAAAGATGCCTATCTTTCAGTTCCAATTTACCTTCCTCATTGTCGATTCCTCCAGTTTCTCTGGAAGGATCAGATTTACGAATTTCGTACTCTCCCCTTTGGTCTTTCCTCAGCACCATGGTGCTTTACCAAACTCCTACGACCCGTGGTGGAACATCTCCGCACCATGGGATTTCGTCTAATAATTTACTTGGACGACATTCTTCTTATGAATCAGTCCAAGGATCTTCTCCTCCAACACCTTCAGGTGACCATATCTATGCTTCAATCTTTGGGATTTGTCATCAACGCCCAGAAATCAGATTTGATCCCTCAGCAGGAAATGACTTTTCTGGGTTTCCTGATACGAATGATGGATGCGACGTTACATCTTCCTTCTCAGAAAATTACCAAGATCAAGAAGGAGATTCGCAAGGTCCTTCGTCGAGACCGGATTTCTCTCCGTCTTTTAGCCAGGATTGTAGGTTTACTGTCCTCATCGATCCAGGCCATTTTTCCAGGCCCGCTTCATTACAGGGCTCTCCAGAGACTAACAGCGTTTCATCTCCGCAAAGGTCTCACGTATTCGGAACTCATTTCTTTGCCCATGGAGGCCCGTTCGGAACTCCTATGGTGGTTAGATCACATGAATGCTTGGAACGGGAGAGCGATTTTCGGTTGACGTCCGGATCTGGTGATCGAATCGGATGCCAGCCGCCAGGGATGGGGAGCCCGTTGCGGATCCCTATCGGTGGGTGGCAGGTGGACGGAGGAAGAACTTCACCTCCACATCAATTGTTTGGAACTCCTTGCGGGTTCGTTCGCCATTCGCTCGTTCACAACGAATAGAGTCTCGTGTTGTGTCCTTCTTCGGATGGACAACACAAGTTCAAGTTCAAGTTCGGGCATTTATATAGCGCACTACTCACCCAGAGGGTCTCAAGGCGCTAGAGGGGGGGTTCACTATTTGTCGAATAGCCAGGTTTTCAGTTCTTTTCTGAAGGAGATGTGGTTCTGAGTAAGGCGAAGGTGGGTGGGGAGTGAGTTCCAGGTTTTGGCAGCCAGGAAGGAGAAAGATCTGCCACCCATGGTGGTTTTTCGGATGCGCGGGACTGCGGCGAGGGCTTGATTGGATGATCTTAGTTGGCGGGTGGGAATGTAGAAGGACAGCCGGGTGTTGAGGCATTCGGGTCCCAGATTATAAAGGGCCTTGTGTGCGTGGGTAAGAAGGCGGAAAGTAATTCTTTTGTTGACGGGAAGCCAGTGGAGGTTTTTTAGGTGTCCGGTGATGTGCTCTTGGCGCGGGATGTCTAAAATGAGTCTCGCTGACGCGTTTTGGATACGCTGGAGCTTTTTCTGCAATTTTTTTGTAGTTCCGGCGTAGAGTGTGTTGCCATAGTCTAGTCGACTTGTGATCAGTGCATGGGTGACAGTCTTTCTTGTCTCGTGGGGGATCCAGCGGAAGATCTTTTTGAGAATGCGAAGGACGTTGAAGCAGGAGGATGATACGGCGTTGACTTGTCTGGACATTGAGAGAGAGGAGTCTAGAATGAAGCCAAGGTTACGTGCATGGTCTGTGGGTGTGGGTGCTGATCCCAAGGCGGAAGGCCACCATGAGTCGTCCCAAGCTGAGGGGGAGGATCCTAGGATGAGCACCTCCGTTTTGTCTGAGTTGAGTTTTAGGCGACTGTTTCATCCATTCGGCAACTTCCTTCATGCCTTCGTGAAGGTTGGATTTGGCGGTGTTGGGGTCTTTGGTGAGTGAAAGGATTAGCTGGGTGTCGTCGGCGTAGGAGATGATGTTGAGGTTGTGTTGACGTGCGATGGAGGCGAGAGGACTCATGTAGACGTTGAAGAGGGTGGGACTGAGTGAGGAACCTTGAGGAACGCCGCAGATGACTTCGGTGGGCTCTGAGTAGAATGGGGGGAGTCGGACTCTCTGGGTTCTTCCAGCTAGGAAAGAGATGATCCAGTCCAGGGCTTTTCCTTGTATGCCGATGTTGTTGAGGCGTTGTATGAGGGTGCTGTGACAGACAGTGTCGAAGGCGGCGGAGAGGTCGAGTAGAATGAGGGCCACTGTTTCTCCGTTGTCTAGGAGTGCACGGATGTCGTCGGTCGCCGCAATGAGGGCTGTTTCGGTGCTGTGTTTGGCTCGAAAGCCGTTCTGTGAGGGATCCAGGGAGTTGTTGGATTCAAGGAAGGCGGCGAGTTGGCTGTTGACGGCTTTCTCGATTACTTTGGCCGGGAAAGGGAGGAGGGATATGGGTCGGTAGTTTTTCAGTTCTGAGGGGTCTGCTGTGGGTTTTTTCAGCAGGGCGCTGAGTTCGGCGTGTTTCCAGGTTTCTGGAAAGGTGGCAGAGTTGAAAGAGCAGTTGATGACATCGCGGAGTTGGGGAGCGATGATGGAGTCAGCTTTGTTGAAGATGTAGTGGGGACAGGGGTCAGAAGGTGAGCCAGAGTGTATTGAGTTCATGAGGCGAATGGTGTCTTCAATGGTGATTGGGTTCCAGGAGCTGAGGTTGTTAGTTGGGGGGATGGGATCTGAAGGGGGTGGGGCGGGTTGGTCACTGGGAGTATTCTTGAAGCTGTTGTGGATGTCGGCAATTTTGTTGTAGAAGAAGGAGGATAGCGCATCGCAGAGGTCTTGGGAGTTAGTGATATCGTTGGAAGCTGCGGAAGGGCTGGTGAATTCCTTGACGATATTGAAGAGTTCCTTGCTGTTATGAGAATTGTTGTCGAGACGGTCCTTGAATGCTGATTTCTTGGCGGATCGAATCAGTTGGTGGTGTTTGCGGGTGGCTGTCTTGAGGGAGGTCATGTTGTCTGGGGTTGGTTCTTTTCTCCAATTTTTCTCCAGGGTGCGGCATGTCTTTTTGGATTTTTTAAGGTCGTCATTGAACCAGGGAGCCTTTTTGCTGGATGATGTCAACTGGTGTTTTTTCAGGGATGCTAGTTCGTCCGCACTGTGGGTAATCCATTTCCTGAAGTTGGTGGCCGCTTGGTCTGGGTCCGTTGCTAGGGTGGGAGGGTTTTGGTTGAGTGATGTGAGGAGTTGGTCGGTGGTGATTTTATTCCATTTTCTCCGGGGAATGGGTTGTGGACGGTTGTGGGATAGGGTGGTTTTGTAGCTGAAGTGAACACAGCTGTGATCCGTCCAGTGGAGAGCTGTAGTGCGATCGAAGGAGATGTGCTTGCTGGAGGTGAAGATAGGGTCGAGCGTGTGTCCGGCTGTGTGAGTGGGAGTGTCAACAAGTTGTTTGAGTCCGAGATTGGACAGGTTGTCCAGAAGGGTGGTGGTGTTGTTGTCGAGCATGTTTTCAAGGTGGTAGTTGAGGTCTCCTAGAAGAATGTAGTTCTCGGAGGCGAGGGCGTGCGGGCTTACGAAGTCTGTGATGTCGTCGCTGAATTGAGATCGGGAGCCTGGAGGCCTGTAAATGAGGGTGCCTCTAAGGGTGGTCCTGGGGTCGGTGTGGATCTGAAAGTGGAGATGTTCGGCGGTTGCAAGATCGTAGTCAGAGCTGGTTGTGATTTTGATGGTGTGTCTATGGACGATGGCGATGCCTCCTCCAGTTTTTTTATTGGTGCGGTCTTTCCGAATGATCTTGTAAGTGTCTGGTATGGCTATGGCGATGTCGGGGGCAGAAGATGCATTCATCCAGGTTTCAGTAATGAAGGCGACGTCAGGTGACGCGGTGTCGATTAGGTCCCAGAGTTCTGTTGCATGTCTGTGGACTGAGCGGGTGTTCCGTAGGATGCATTTCAGGCTGTTGAGTTCGGAGCTGTGTGCGGAGGAAGTGGGTTTTGTGAGGGTCCTGAAGCAGTTGAACTTGCAGGAGAGGCAGGCGAATGGGCCGTGGGTGCGTCCTGGGGAAGCTTCGCAGCATGGTGGGGTGCGTCCGGGGTTGAGGGCGAGAAGAGTAGCGGCATCATATGTGACTCTAGGGGGTTGGGAGCGGCGCGGACCAGGGGGTCTGGCGCTGGGCGCGGTCCAGGCGCGGACGGGCTTAGACGGGCTTACCTTTGGCGCACCTTCGGCGAGGCCGTAGCGCGTGGACGCTGCGCGTGGGATCATCAGACATAAATGGACAGTGGAGGGGGCGGAGGGTGGGAGGGGCAGCAGGGAGGCGGTAGTGTGGCTGAGGGGCGGGCCTGGGGAGAACAACAACGACAAAATGGAGGGTCCGAGGGAAAGGCAGACAGGGGTAGTAAATACAGAAATACAGCGAGTGAGCAGTAAGCACAATCTGAACCAAAGCGCTGATAAAATTAAACACCACTACAAGCTATCGAGTGAGCAGCAATCCAGACATCACATGCGCAGACAAGCCAATAGTGATCCCAATAGCGCTGAAAGAGGCAGATAATCAACAGAGGCGCTACGCGTGCGAGGCGCCAAAATACAAAGGCAGCAGCAGTTCAGTGTTCAGCGCGCTACAACGATACCAGGGAGCGTCACAACACGACTGCAGTCAGGTACATCAATCGCCTAGGCGGCACTCACTCCAAAGTCCTAGCAGATCTCGCAAAGGATTTCTGGAACTATTGCCCGTTACGCCAGATTTCTGTCATGGCGGAGTATCTTCCTGGCGAGATGAATGCGGTGGCGGACTGGCAGTCCAGGAATTTTTAGGATGCCAGCGATTGGAAACTGGATCATTCTGTGTTTCGAATGATCTCGGATTTTTGGGGTCTTCCTCAGATGGACTTGTTTGCATCCAGATGGAACACCCAACTTCCAAGGTTTTACAGCTGGAAACCGGACCCGGGAGCGGAAGCAGTGGATGCCTTCCTGCAGGATTGGTCCCGGTTTCCAGCTTATGCTTTTCCACCGTTCCTGTTCATTCAGAGAGTAGCAGCCCAGGTCCGCAGACAAAGGGCTTCTCCAATATTGATCACCCCGATTTGGAAAGCTTAATGTTGGTTCCCCTCTCTTCTAGAATTGTCTTGGGACAGACCTCTTCGTCTGCCGATATTCGACCTCATTCTGACGGATCCATTGGGTCATCCACATCCTCTGCTTCTCCAAGGCCATCTACGTCTCATGGCTTGGAGGATTTCAGGGGACGTTGGTCTAACGACTCACTTTCGACAGACGCTGAACTCCTCATTCAGCGAGCCTGGGCCCCTAGTACCACTAAACGATATCGATCTGCCTGGAACAGATGGGTTCGTTGGTGTGTGGCAAAACACCTGGATCCCGTGGGCTCTTCTGTAACAGAGGTAATAAACTTCCTTGCTAAACTTTTTCACGATAAACTTGCTTATTGTACTATCAATTCTTTCAGATCAGCAATTTCTGCGGGTCATGCCCTGGTGGATGGATCTCCGGTGGGAGAGCATCCTTGGGTTTGCAAGCTCCTCAAGGGTATCCGTCTGTCTCGTCCCCCGGAACCTCGTTATTCCGGTCTTTGGGATGTGAATGTGGTTTTACGATTCCTTCTATCCTGGCAAGATAACGAGTATCTTTCGCGAAAGGAGCTTTCGGCTAAATTAGCTATTCTGCTCTGTCTTATCTCTTGCAAAAGAGCTTCCGATGTTCGTGCCCTTGATGTTTCTGCCAGAGTCTTTACTCCTGAAGGAGTTACTTTTACCGTCTCCAGAAGAACTAAGTGCAATACGAGGTCTGTATCTTATCCGGCTTTTCCGGATTCACCTAAACTATGTGTTGTTCGTTGCCTCAAAACTTATGAGAATGTCACTTTGGAATTCCGCCCTCCGGGCGAACGACAGTTGCTAATTGCAATAAAGAAACCTTTCAAAGCAGTTTCTTCTCCCACCATTGCCAGATGGGTCAGGTGGATTATGTCTGAGGCTGGTTTTAACATTACAAATTCGGTGCTAATTCCACTAGAGGTGCTATGGCTTCCAAAGCTCTCCAAGTTGGGGGCAGATTGGAAGATATTATGAATGCAGCGGATTGGTCTTCAGATTCAACTTTTAAAAAGTTCTACTTTAAGCCAATCCATGAGGCGACTTCGTTGGTGGTGAGTAAGCTTTAAACAAGCAAAATCCTCGCCTCCGCTTCCTGACATAGAATGAATATGCTACTTACCAGTATGCATCTGTTCTTGGCATGTAGGGCTGCTAACATTCATATCTAGTGCATAGATCGCCGCCTAGTGTTGGGTCCGGATGATTGCACATTGTTGTCCTGGAAGAGTCTAAGTATCACGAGATAGGTGGCTCCTCCCCTGGACTACAGTGCGCATGGGCATCGGCTCCATCCCCAGATTGTTTTTAGCCATTGTGGCAGAGATGGAGTGAAATAGTGTAAAGGATGTCCATGCTAATGATGAATGCAAGAGAGTGTCTGCAGCCGCTACGGGCACCGGGGAGGAGGGCGGGCGATATGAATGTTAGCAGCCCTACATGCCAAGAACAGATGCATACTGGTAAGTAGCATATTCAGTTCGAGGCATGTGGGCTGCTAAATTCATATCTAGTGCATAGAATACACAGCAGTCCCTCCATTAAGGGCGGTTGCCCGTGCCAGCTGCAGAAGCTTGAAAAAGTGTCTTGAGAACAGCCTGTCCCACAGCTGCTTGCTGTTTGGAATGCACATCTACGCAGTAATGCTTGGTAAATGTGTGTGGTGTAGACCATGTGGCTGCTCTACAAATGTCTTCTAAAGGAATGTTCCCCAGGAAAGCCATGGAGGCCCCCAATTTGCGTGTGGAGTGCGCTCTTGGGGGTATTGTTAAAGTGCGTTTAGCCTTTTGATAACAGATTTGAATGCATTTAACAATCCATCTGGCTATTCCTGCTTTGGAAATGGGGTTGCCTTTGTGTTGTGCGGAGAAGGCAACAAAAAGTTGTTGTGTCTTCCTAAAGGGTTGTGTTCTGTCAATGTAGTACATTAGCGCCCTCCTAACGTCTAATGTATGAAGCATTCTTTCTGCTACCGTTTGTGGGTTTTGGAAAAATGCAGGCAGGTCAATAGTTTGGTTAATATGAAACTGTGACACCACCTTTGGAAGGAATTTGGGGTTAGTGCGGAGCACCACCCTGTTAGAATGTATTTGGATGAATGGCTCTTGGACAGTGAGCGCTTGCAGCTCACTAACACGTCTGAGCGACGTGATAGCAACGAGAAAAGCCACCTTCCACGTTAGAAACTGAAGGTCGCATGAGTGCAGTGGCTCGAAAGGTGGGCCCATCAGCTTAGTGAGGACCACATTGAGGTTCCACACAGGAGCTGGTGGAGTTCTAAGAGGAATGACTCGTTTCAGCCCCTCTAGGAAGGCTTTAATGGCAGGCACCCTGAAAACAGAGAGGTGCTGCCTATTCTGGAGATAAGCCGCTATGGCGGATAGATGGATCCGAATGGAAGCGTACGCTAGATTGCATTTGTAAAGATGTAACAAATAGCAGATGATGTTAGGAATGGATGCATCTAGCGGGTTGATATTGTTGTCTGTACAGTAAATGACAAATCGCTTCCATTTTGCAGCATAGCAAGCTCTGGTCGTGGGCTTCCGTGCCTCCCGGATGATGGCCATGCATTCAGGAGGCAGGTTGAGGTAGCCAAATTCTAAGACCTCAGGAGCCAGATCGCCAGATTGAGCTGTTGCGGATCTGGATGCTGAATGTCGCCATGGTTCTGCGTCAAGAGGCTGGGTGTGAGATGCAGCCTTTGATGCGGTACCACGGAAAGTTCCAGAAATGTGGTGTACCATGGTTGGCGTGCCCATGTTGGAGCAACCAGGATGAGAGTCACCGAGTGTTGCTTTAGCTTTTTTGCCACCAGCGGAATGAGAGGCGCTGGGGGAAAAGCGTACGCAAATTTGCCTGACCAGTTCATCCATATCGCATTCCCCTGCGATTCCGGGTGAGGGAACCTGGCGGCAAACTTTGGCATTTTGCGTTTTCCCTTGTGGCAAACAGGTCTATCTCTGGATGACCCCACTGCTGGAAGTACGGGTGGAGTACTGATGGATGTATCTCCCACTCGTGCATTTGATGGCTGTATCTGCTGAGCAGATCCGCCATCTGATTGTCCTTGCCGGGGAGGTGTTCCGCCATGAGGAAAATGTTCCTCTGAATGGCCCACTTCCACATGCTCTGAGCCAGATGAGACAGCTGTGGTGAGTGAGTACCTCCCTGTTTTTGGATGTAGTACATGGCTGTCATGTTGTCCGTCCGGATCAACACGACTTTGTTGCACAAATGTACCTTGAAGGACTTCATCGCCATGAAGATTGCCATCAATTCCAGGTAGTTGATGTGCAACTTCTGTTGTTGTGTGGACCACAGTCCCTGCACCGTGTAGTGGAGCACATGAGCTCCCCACCCTTGGAGAGATGCGTCCGTTGTCAGGATAATCTGTGGCACAGGCTCTTGGAACGGTCGTCCCTTGCAAAGGTTGTGTGGATTCCACCAATGCAGAGAGTTGTATGCCCGACCGGTCACCAACACTAGGTCCGTCAGTTGTCCCAGAGCCTGTGTCCACTGATTCGCCAAGCATTCTTGGAGAGGACGCATGTGCAACCTCGCGTGCGGGACTATGAAAATGCAGGAGGCCATCATGCCTATCAACTGCATGAACACTCTCGCTGGCAGGGAGTGTTGCGGTCTGAACCTCTGGATCAGTGACTGAATGCTGTTGATCCTGGCTGGGTTTGGCTGAGCCATAGCAGTCAGGGTGTTTATTGTCGCGCCCAGATACTGCCGCACATGGGCTGGTTGAAGGTGCGACTTTGGGTAGTTGAGCGAGAACCCCAGACTGTGCAGGAGTTGAATAGTGTGGGACATGTCCGCGGCGCACTGTTGTTCCGACTTTGCTTGAACAAGCCAGTCGTCTAGGTACGGGTAGACGTGTATGTTCTGCCTTCTGAGGTGCGCCGCCACTGTCGCCAGACACTTTGTAAACACTCTGGGGGCAGTAGTTACCCCGAAGGGTAGGACTTTGAACTGATAGTGCCTGTTTTGAATGGTGAACCGGAGGTACCGTCTGTGGGATGGGTGGAGTGGGATGTGGAAATAAGCATCCTTGAGGTCCAAGGTTGCTAGGAAGTCCCCTTGATTTAGCAGGGGTAGAATTTGTTGCAGTGTCAGCATGTGAAAATGTTCTGACAGTATGTACATGTTGAGGGGGCGTAGATCCAGAATAGGTCTGAGGGATCCGTCCTTTTTTGGGATGAGGAAGTACAGGGAATAGACTCCTGTGCCTTCCTCTTCCACTGGTACGAGCTCGATTGCACCTTTTTGCAGCATCACCAAGACTTCCTGCTGCAATAAGTGCAAGTGCTCTGCCGACATAGGACGGTGCCTTGGGGAATGTTGGGAGGAGTGGACGTTAACTCCAAACAGTAACCGTATTGGATACGTTTTCGCACCCACCTGTCTGTAGTGATGGATGTCCAGACTGGCAGGAACTGCTGGAGTCTCCCCCCGACAGGTGTTGGATGGTCGGGGGGCAGTGACAGAGAGTCACTGTTTATTGGAGGAAGAGGAACGTGAGTTGTTGTTTCCTCTGCCCCTGCCCTTGGCACTGTTACCTCTGTATCCTCCTCTACCCTGCTTGGGGTAGGAGGATTGTGCAGTTCCCTTTGAAAATTGTGATTGTTGACCCAAGTGTCCTCTGGTAACACCACGTGCTCCTGAGCGACGAAAAGTGCCGCCCCTGAACTGTTGTGACTGAAGTGCCCCCATGGACTTAGCAGTCTCGTTGTCTTTCTTAATCTTTTCAAGTGTGGTGTCTACATCTGGGCCAAACAGTCTGTCAGGATTGACGGGCTGGTTGAGGATAGTAGTTTGGATGTTAGGCTTAAATCCAGATATACGAAGCCAAGCTTGTCGCCTCAGCATGACGCTAGTGTTAATTCCCCTAGCCGCTGTGTCAGCCACATCAAGTGCACATTTTATTGCAGCGTTTGATATAAGCTGTCCCTCTTGTATGAGCATTTCTGCTGCTTCTTTATACTCATCAGGTAGATGTTGAAGGAGCTGTTCTAGGGTGTCGTAATGCGCCCTATCGTAACGCCCCAACAGTGCCTGTGTGTTCGCTATACGCCATACATTGGCAGCCTGCGCAGCCACCCTTTTGCCAGATGCCTCAAGCATTTTCGACTCCTTGTCAGGGGGAGGAGCTTCACCCGTAGTTTGGGAGTTTGCCCTTTTGCGGGCATTGGCGACCACCAACGAGTCTAGAGGCAACTGTCCTCTAATATATGCAGGATCTCCAGGTGCTGGCCTGTATTTTTTCTTGATACGTGGGTTCACCACTCTTGCCCTGGTTGGTTCCTTAAAGATCTCTGGGGCATGTTTAAGGACACCTTTGAGCATAGGAAGAATTTTTACTGTTCTTTCTGAGACAGAGAAAGTGTCAAACAGGAAATCTTCCTCCACCGGGTCAGCATGCATGTCCACATTATGATTTCCCGCTATGATTTCCCGCTGCCCGTTCGATTAAAGCATTAAATGCTGCAGAATCCTCCGTTGGAGATGTACGTGGCCCAAAACCTTGTGGATCTTGCACCACCTGCTGGCTACCTTGGTCCCCAGTGTCGTCATATGTGCCCTTCTGAACATCAGGGTCATTGTCCACTGGGAAATTGTATTGGTCGTCTTCCTCATCATCCTCTCCCCCTGATTGGTTTGGGGAAGGTGATGGACTTCTTCTGGGTGGTGGTAGGATAGGCTCAATAAGGGCAGGAATGTCCTGTGCTGGCTTCTTTTTCTTCAGTGGAATAACATAGGATTCCAGTGGTTGGGAAGTGATCTTCCTTTTGTAAAGGGTCAGTTTCCCTGTTTGGGCATTGATGTAATGCTCAGAGTCTTGTTCCGAGGCTTGAAGCGTCGAAGGAGCCGAAGTCTGTGGCACCGATTTAGGTGCAAATGCCTTTGGTGGCACCTTTGGTGGAAGAGTGTAAATAAGCTTGGTTGATGACTTTTGAGGAGTGTCAACCTCTTTCGGAGCCGATGGCGTGGGAGCCTTTTCAGGGAGTCGGTGACTTGTTTAGTGAAGGAGGCGGAGGGTGTCGAAGCCGACGTTCGGTGTCCGGTGGCGTCGGAGTCCCTCGGTGTCGACGGTATTTGCGTCGACGATTCTTCAGCTGCAACGTGGCGCGGCTCCGTTGTAGGCTTTGGCGCCGATGCCGATGCTGCATTTCCGACATCTTTGTGCCGATGCGTAGTGGCTGCGGCCTTCGGGTCGTGGCCTGTAGTCGATTTATGTTCGACGGGGCGTTTAGTTGACGGCGCCGTAGGAGCGTCTGAAGGCGTGTGAACAGACTTCGACGTCCGTGCCGGAGCAACAGAGGCCGACTCTTGACGGACGGCCTTCTTGGAGGAGGAGTCCTTGTGCACCTTCTGCGGCGCTGTTGGCTCGATAACCTTCTTCGGCTTCTGTGGACTGGAGGTGGACGGAGTCGATGAAGGAGCAGGCTTTGATATTTTTTGTGGGACGTCGGCCATCTTAGACGTTGTCGAGTCCGTTAGTTTAATTTTCGTTTTCTGCCGGACGTCGGCCATTTTAGGTGTTGTAGAATCCGCTGGTTTCGGTTTCGAGTTTGCCTGGACGTCGGCCATCTTGGGTGTTGTAGAAACCGAAGTTTTCGGTTTCGGTTTCGATACGTTGGATGGCGGCTCCGCTTGAGTGTCCGTGGCCGGACTAGAATGCGGGGCCGGGGATAGCGGTGCAGGGTCGTGGGTAAGGCCGAGTGGCGATCCCGTGACCTGAGCCTGTGTAATATAGACGTCGGGGCATAGCTCTTCCTCTGAGCAATCTTCCGCGGCCCCAAAAACTTCTTCGTCGTCCCCTACCTCCTCGACGTATTCAATGTCCTGGTCCTGTCCTTCGACCTGTTCCTCGGGATCGGACTGGACCTCCGTCGACGGTGGCGAAATTTGGAGGTGATGGCTACCGCCTTCCTCCGCAGGGTCGTCGAATATGTTGTCGGGTGCCGGTGTCGCTCGCTGGGCCTCGAGGCGCGCGCCGATGCTTGAGCGTCTTCTTCGACCTGAATTGTGAGCAGGCCATGCAGTCATCTTCGTTGTGGTCCGGTGACAGGCATTTATTACAGACCGGATGCACATCGATGTGTGGATATTTGGATCCACAGACGGGGCAGAACTTAAACGGGCTCCGCTCCATGTTAAGGTCGTCGTGTCTTGCTGCGACGAGAGGGCCTCGAAGTGCGAAGAGTAACTATACTCCGTAGATTTCCGGCTCAGAGAGTCGGACGACGCTCGAGACCGTGCGCAAACAATACCGACGCTGGTAACGAAGGCCTTTTGGCCTTAAGAACAAAGTTTATCGGTTCCGACACGGAGACGTCGAGAACCACATCCGAACCCAATGGCGGAAAAAAACAATCTGGGGATGGAGCCGATGCCCATGCGCACTGTAGTCCAGGGGAGGAGCCACCTATCTCATGATACTTCGAAGACTCTTCCAGGACAACAATGTGCAATCATCCGGACCCAACACTAGGCGGCGATCTATGCACTAGATATGAATTTAGCAGCCCACATGCCTCGAACTGAGAAATTTCCTAGTTCACACAAAGGAAAGTTTCAATTCTATTAAGGACGCGGAGGCGAGGATTTTCCCACCCCGCTTTATCGAGCCTTCCCTCCCTGACTTCTGGATTCCTGTGTTGTTTCTTCATACAAAGGAAGTAATTCTTTTTCATATGTATTGATGTGCATTGTTTGATGTGTTTCTACCTGAAATATCTTGTTTTACTGCAATTGTCTTTGATCATTCCCATTACAATGTGTTAGACTCTTTTCAACATTGTTCTGGACGAGATATTATTCTTATTTCTCTTCCCTAGGTTCCGATCAGAAAACGGAATAGAGGGTAGAGGACTTCTTTCCAACGGCAGCAACGAAAGAGGAAGGACTACCGGCGTGGGATACCTTTATGCTGTCGTATGGACTATGATTGGTTACTGTGTCTCCATGACTACCGCGGCCATGTTGGTTAGGGTAGTTTCATGGATGTTGTATATTTTTTCTTTACTCTTATAACGTGCTGTCCAATAAAATGGAGAAAGGACAAGCAAAATCCTCGCCTCCTCGTCCTTAATAGAATTGAAACTTTCCTTTGTGTGAACTAGGAAATTTCTCATTATCTACATCACAAAGGGTTCTTTCTTCACAGCGAGAGAAATTGCAGTATTGATGCCACAAGGAGATTTGTCTTCTCTTATTTTTCGAGACATTAACAGGGCAATTGTCAATTGAATGCAATTTTTCACCACTTGTTATCTATAAGCCATTTTTTTTAAAGCTTGTAAACAGAAAGGAAACACTGCCATCTAGTGGACTTCTGCAGTAATACTTTTGTCTATTATTTAGTGGACTGCATAAACCTATTTTACCTTTATTTTTTTTGTGATTTGAATTTTTTGGTTTTTTTTTTATTAACACCTCGACTTAAGTTATTTCCTTCATGGCAATGCAAGCAGTTTCACCTCCTGCACCATTTTTGGAAACACCAGGAGACCCACCAATAAAATGGCGGTAGTGGTTTGATGGCTTTGAAACCTACATTGGAGCAATTGGTGCCATGAGATTTCGTACATAACGGAAAAAGTACATTCTTTTGCATTCACTGGGATTTGAGGGGAGAGAAATTTTAAAACATCTTCCAGCTCTAGTACTAACTGAAGGCGAAATTCTTGAGGAGTATCAAGAGACAATAAAAAAACTACAAACAAGATTCGACGTCCAACCTACCATTGTAGTGCTTCGACATAAAAAAAAATTACGCACACAGAACACTGGTGAAGATGTAGACAACTTTATAACAGCCTTGAGAAGTCTTGCTTCAGACTGTCAATTTGAGAATTTCGCGGACCAGCTAGTAAGAGACCAATTCATTGCTAAATGTACAGATAAATCAATTAAACAAAAGTTATTGACGGTGGGCAACCCCACTCTTGAAGAAACGATTAGGGTAGCAAAGAGTATAGAAACATCACAGATCTCTGTAAAAGAATTGGAGGAAAAGAAAAACGAGCCAGTTACGTCAGTAAAAGTAAAAGAAACTAGAGGTGCATTCAATAAAGCATCGGAAGGACAACAGTTTTTTGACAAACAGAACTCATTTTTTTCCAGAACAAATATTTGTTTTAGATGTGGTTACAAACCACATGGTCCGAATGGGAGATGTCCTGCAAAATTTGTAACATGTAAAAATTGTAACAAGATAGGGCATTTTGCCAAGGTCTGTCAAACAGGTAAAAACAAAGTGTTCCAAAAGTCTGCTCCTGTAAAATGTGTAGTTGATGAGGATACATTACGGGTTGAGGAGGAATTTGTGACTAGAGATCTGAGCAATATGGTTGTTGTTGTTCAAGATGACGGTGTCATTACTGGTGATCCAGACTTGTGTGTAGATCCTTATGTTAATATACAAGTTGGGGATCGTGTACTTAATTTGTTGGTTGATTCTGGTGCACGTATTTCCATGATCACTCTTGAACTCTATCATGCTACGTGGCATAATAGAGCGCTCCTTCCCCCAGACCGTAAAGCAGTCTCATATGAGGGACGAGAAAAAGCTATTTCTGGTTACATAGAAGATATCTTGGTATTCGAGGGTAGGAAAATATTTGGGAGGATTTATGTGGCACATAAAGGGTTAAACATTTTAGGGTGGTTTCACCAAGGGTTGTTTGGAATGGTACTCAGACCTGGCATGAAAAATCAAGTGGTTGCAGTAAGGGACAGTCCTGAATTAGAAAACTTAATAAATGATTACCCACATGTTTTCTCTGGGGAGTTGGGAAAAATAAATAATTTCAGGCACAAAATCATTTTAAAGGATGGTGCCTGTCCTTTGAAGCACAAACTCAGAAATGTTCCTTTTAGTATTAGGAAAGACCTAGAAAAAGAACTTGAAGTATTGCGTATTAAGGGTTTTTTAGGAAAAACGAACAATTAGCACCGGGTTTTGTGCATATTTTTCAATAAGAGCAGTAGACGTTGTATAAATGGAATAATCACCAACTTATATGTTCTTGATATATCCTATTTTATTCTTGAGGAATTGTTATTTTTTATGCATCTTTTTGTATTTTTTATCTCTTTTTTTTAAAATATACAAAGCATCACATACATTATTTTTCATACACGTGTGATTCTGTGAATAGACAATACAGATTTACACTCACATTACACATAAGAGTATTTCATAAAACAGTTCATCAATTACAGAACCAAAATCCCATTCAACGCGTTTCAGCGTGTGCCTTCCTCAGGCATTCTGTAATTTTTTCGAAATAGTGGTTACTATAAAATAAGAAAATTAATACAATAAATTATTCATGAACTGCACCAAATACCAACGTCCAACTCTATTCGCTATTTACATTGCTGACATATGTCTATATCTCTTATATTAATGGAAAGGGACTTCTCTTACACCGGAGGTGCAAGGTCTAGCTAAGCCAGCAATTCAAATTCACCGTATTGCCGTCACAATACTATACATATTACTACAATGCTATACATATTTTACAGTACATATTTACAAAACATTTATAGCCCACTGAATTAATATCTTCCTATATACATACTATACATTAATTACATATATTTGTAATTCATGGATTTTATAGATATGTGCCTCACTCGAATTAACACAATCAGTGCTTACAGGTAGGATCGATCCCAAAAAGAGCTGTCCAACCACTATATGCTTTCAGTACACTAGGTTAATAGGATTGGAACAGCTCTAAAGACTAGTGCTAAATATTGAGGTAACTAATCTCAAACCGGAGATATTGAAACAAATTATGTGAGCGCCCGTCCTAATAACTGTCTCTACTGAAAATAACACGGACATGTTGAAAGAACTATCAATTTTATTGTAAGAGGGGCAACTGAGATAATATCCGTGTTCTTGACCCAAAGGACTGATTTTACTGGGGACATGTATCTTGTCTGAAGTAGCCCTAGGTTCCCATGTCTGGAACTTCCAGGAGAAAATAATATTAGAATCTAATGAAAAAACGAAAAAATATCTAAATTATAACTCAACTCTCTCTGATGTTTGAGTAGTAAGCTGTGAATCCAAAGATTATTTACCTACTCAAGTGGTTTCTCCATTTGTCTGTCAAAAACGGTTTTCCGAAGATACTGTAGCGGATATCCTATGCTCGCTGGTATCACAGATGACACTGCGATTAAAAATAGTCAGAAACATGCATGCAAGCCGAATTTCGAATACAATTTAGATGTAAATGAAATTGTGACCAGTAATTTGCTCAACATACCTGTACTTGCTTCACTGTCGAGTCATGGGTTATTTAGGGTATTCTCAACGTGAATAATTTCAAACGGGGTCCAAATGATAAAAACTTCCTAGGAGATGAAAATGACCAGTACATATATTATAAATAATGTACTCTGTCAGGGATTACACTGAACTATTCTCTACGAAAGTTCTAGGTACATGGACCTCGGCTAGCTTAAATACACAATTGTATATCCACCTATGGCTTACTGATACTCATCTAAATACGGGGCAAGCCCGTCTATGGCAAAGTTTACTAACTAACTCAAACGTACTACGACGGAATACGTAATCTCGTGAACCCCATTATAATCAAAGGATCCAATTAGACATACCACTGCTCCACTCTCTGCCACCAAATATGGACACTAACTAACTCAACAAAATTTTTAAAATGATGAGAACGAAAACTTCCAAGCAACCCATCACATGGGGATATGAACTGCTAGCAATGCGCGTGACCTTAAATTATTAAAAAACGTCCTCCCTCCTAATCTCGCTGCCACTTACTTATAAATTCTTGATCCAGGGCATATATATGTTAGTGCCCCCATATCTAAGGATTCTACAAGTCAAATAAAGATTAAAATCAAAAAATTAACTGACAACGCCTTGAGGGATGGTGAAATTTGTAAAAAAGAAAGGGAATACTTAAATGTAACCAATCCCAAACTTGCTAGCATCTATGGAATACCGAAGGTGCATAAAAATATTTCAGATCCACCGTTAAGACCAATAGTGACTACAATTGGCTCAGTCACGGAGCCATTGGCTAAGTATATACATGCCATTCTATGCCCACACATTTCTCGTATCCCTGGATACATACAGGATACTAGACATATCATCAATCAGGTAGAGAATGTAGAGTTCTGCAACACGGCCCATTTTCTAGTCACCATGGACATAGAGGCACTATACAGCAATATCCCCATTATGGGAGCCCTTGAAGCCACTCACTGGTTTATGCAGAAATATAATATACCATGCCCCACTATCTTTGTCTTAGAACAACTCCTACTATCACTCGTTATGGCAAAAAGGTCAGCATACGGTTCATGAACTAGTTTTGTTACTATTATCACAAATAACTTGAAATTTATATCATTTAATTTATTTGAAGTTGTATCAGTAAGTCACGAGCCCCATACTATTACGTGGTTAAATTATTTACGGTCGCTTGTATGCGCGATCAGGAAATGAGTAGTGCCTTGTGATTATAATATATAGACATAACATCTCGTACCACGCCAAGATGGCGCCGTGGTTTTTCCGTCTGAGATAATAGAACCTGCGTTATGACACATGACCTTAGTGGTGTTCACCACTATCGCGATATCTCGCTTTTGGCGCGATTATCTGATCCTTTTTAAAATCGGGTATGAACGAACGTCCGGTTTACGGAAGTTACCGGTGGCGAAGCACTAACATATATGCCCTGGATCAAGAATTTATAAGTAAGTGGCAGCGAGATTGGGAGGGAAGACATTTTTTAATAATTTAAGGTCACGCGCATTGCTAGCAGTTCATATCCCTATGTGATGGGTTGCTTGGAAGTTTTCGTTCTCATCATTTTTAAAATTTTCTTGAGTTAGTTAGTTAGTGTCCATATTTGGTAGCAGAGAGTGGAGCAGTCGTATGTCTAATTGGATCCTTTGATTATAATGGGGGTCACGAGATTACGTATTACGTCGTAGTACGTTTGAGTTAGTTAGTAAACTTTGCCATAGACGGGCTTGCCCCGTATTTAGATGAGTATCAGTAAGCCATAGGTGGATATACTATTGTGTATTTAAGCTAGCCGAGGTCCATGTACCTAGAACTTTCGTAGAGAATAGTTCAGTGTAATCCCTGACAGAGTACATTATTTAGGATATATGTACCGGTCATTTTCATCTCCTAGGAAGTTTTTATTATTTGGACCCCGTTTAAAATTATTCACGCTGAGAAGAATACCCTAAATAACCCATGACTCGACAGTGAAGCAAGTACAGGTATGTCGAGCAAATTACTGGTCACAATTTCATTTACATCTAAATTGTATTTGAAATTCGGCTTGCATGCATGTTTCTGACTATTTTTAATCGCAGTGTCATCTTTGATACCAGCGAGCATAGGATAACCGCTACAGTATCTTCGGAAACCCGTTTTGGACAGACACATAGAGAAACCACTTGAGTAGGTAAATAATCTTTGGATTCACAGCTTACTACTCAAACATCAGAGAGTGTTGAGTTATAATTTAGATATTTTTTCGTTTTTTCATTAGATTCTATTATTATTTTCTCCTGGAAGTTCCAGACATGGGAACCTAGGGCTACTTCAGACAAGATACATGTCCCCAGTAAAATCAGTCCTTTGGGTCAAGAACACGGGTATTATCTCAGTTGCCCCTCTTACAATAAAATTGATAGTTCTTTCAACATGTCCGTGTTATTTTCAGTAGAGACAGTTATTAGGACGGGAGCTCACATAATTTGTTTCAATATCTCCGGTTTGAGATTAGTTACCTCAATATTTAGCACTAGTCTTTAGAGCTGTTCCAATCCTATTAACGTAGTATACTGAAAGCATATAGTGGTTGGACAGCTCTTTTTGGGATCGATCCTACCTGTAAGCACTGATTGTGTTAATTCGAGTGAGCCACATATCTATAAAATCCATGAATTACAAATATATGTAATTAATATAGGAAGATATTAATTCAGTGGGCTATAAATATGTACTGTAAAATATGTATAGCATTGTAGTAATATGTATAGTATTGCGACGGCAATAGGGTGAATTTGACTTGCTGGCTTAGCTAGACCTTGTACCTCCGGTGTAAGAGAAGTGCCTTTCCATTAATATAAGAGATATAGACATATGTCAGCAATGTAAACAGTGAATAGAGTTGGACGTTGTTATTTGGTGCAGTTCATGAATAATTTATTGTATTAATTTTCTTATTTTATAGTAACCCCTATTTCGGAAAAATTACATTATTCCTGAGGAAGGCACACGCCGAAATGCGTTGAATGGGATTTTGGTTCTGTAATTGATGAACTGTTTTATGAAATACTCTTATGTGTAATGTGATTGTAAATCTGTATTGTCTATTCACAGAATCACACGTGTATGAAAAATAATGTATGTGATGCTTTGTATATTTAAAAAAAAAAGAGATAAAATACAAAAAGATGCATAAAAAATAACAATAATTCCGCAAGAATAAAATAGGATATATCAAGAACATATAAGTTGGTGATTATTCCATTTATACAACGTCTACTGCTCTTATTGAAAAATATGCACAAAACCCGGTGCTAATTGTTCGTTTTTCCTAAAGTGCTTTTTCCTTGCCAGGGTTCATCCTTTGAGGCAGGGGCCCCCCTTTTTTCCACAAATTGCGTATTAAGGGTATCATTGAACCAGTGGAGTCATCGTTGTGGTTGTCTCCATTGGTTGTTGCAAGAAAACAGAACGGTGAGCTTAGGGTCTGTGTGGACCTTCGTTGTCTCAATAAAGAGATTTGGGTCAATTAATTTCCTCTTCCCAACATAAATGAGTTGTTGACCAGTTTGAAAGATGCTAAAGTTTTTTCGAAATTAGATTTGGCATCTGCCTATCACCAAACCGAATTAACACTTGAATCCAGACCGCTCACTGCTTTTGTCTCTCCATTTGGTACCTTCCAGTATGTACGAATGCCGTTTGGGCTCGCCTCCGCGGCATCCGTGTTCCACTGAGTAATGACGAATATATTGAAGGGCCTTGAGGGTCTTTCCGTTTTTCAAGATGATGTACTTATTCAGGCCCCAGACAGAAGTTCTCATGATGTCATTCTAAAAGAAGTCTGGTCTAGGTTCCAAAAGATGGGGGTAGTGTTACGCAGGGACAAGTGTGTCTTTGCAACAAATGAAGTAGACTATTTAGGACACTTAGTCAATCAAAAAGGGATTCTTCCTAAAGCGAGTTTGGTTGAATCTATCGTCAAAGCTAAAGCTCCCTCAGACAAAAGTAGTTTGAAATCATTTTTAGGATTATGTGAATTCTACTCGAGGTTTATACAATATTTTGGAACCAGACTCGGACCTCTAACGAGAATGTTGATGAGAGGCATTCCATTTGAGTGGAACAAGGAGTGTCAAGACGTTTTTGAGTGGGTAAAACAGCAACTCAGTTCTCCTTCCGTTTTAAAACATTATGATCCCTCACTAATGTGCACTCTTACAGTAGATGCAAGTAATGTGGGGTTGGGGGCTGTTCTCTCCCAAAATAAAGGAGGAGAATTAAATACAATAGGTTTTGCCTCAAGAGTGTTGTCATCTACTGAGATGAAATATTCAGTCATCAAAAAGGAATTGCTGGCTTGCTGGTGGGCTGTAATGAAGTTTAGAAATTTTCTTTGGGGAAGGAAATTTTGTCTTAAAACTGATCACAAGCCGTTGGTATTTATTCTTAGTGGGAAAAATCTGAGGAGGTTTCCGCCCAGAATTGCACGTTTATCTTCCAAGTTGCTACAATTTGATTTTTTTGCGGAATACATTCCAGGCAGTAAAAATGGGTGTGCTGATTTTCTCTCTCGTTTCTCGGACATGATTGACAAAGGTACTGATATGGAAGAGGAAGATAAGGATGAATATCTTGTAGCTGCCATAGATCTTCCCCAGTTGTGTGCGGTGTCTAAAAATGAATGGAGGCAGTCTTTACTTGCTGATGTGTCCTTGCAGAAAGTTATTTCTTTCATAAAGAATGGTTGGCCTAAGGAAAGAAATCTTAATTTCAAATTTAAGACTTTTCTTCAGGTAGCGGATGAGCTTACGATTGAAAGTGGTTTGGTGTTAAGAGGTGATAAGCTTGTTCCTCCACTTGCCTTAAGAGAGAGGTTAGTAAAATGTGCAAATGAAGGACATTTGGGTGGCACTTTAACAAAAAAAGGGTGCGTCTCACATTTTGGTGGCCTAATATGGATAAAGAGATTGATGACTTCGTGAAGAATTGGGTTATCTGCGCTAGCTGTGACATAATTGTTAAGTTGCGTACTCCACCTTTGTCTCCCATAGAATTTCCTTCTGCGCCTTGGATTAAGCTAGAGTTGGACATTGTTGGGCCCTTGCATGCACTTGATTCTTCTTCAATATTTGCCTTGGTCCTCATGGATTATTATTCCAAATGGCCGGAAATAAAATTTGTTAGAGAAGTGAATTCAAAAACTGTTCTTGATTTTCTTTGTGAGGTGTTTTTAAAGGAAGGGTTCCCAGAGTTTTTAGTCACCGACAATGGCACACAATTTGTTTCCTCTGAATTTGAGGATTATCTAAGCAAATGCAGCATTAAACATTTGAAGAGTTCCTTGTATCATCCACAGACCAATGGTTTGGTAGAGCGGATGAACAGAGTCTTGGGGGAATGTATTCAATGGGCTCTCAAGAATAAGTGTGTTGTAAGCAGTTCTGTAAGGAGCATGCTTTGGTTCTATCGGACTACACCCCATTCCACTACGGGGATTTCTCCTTTTGAACTGTTACGTGGTCGGAGAGTTTCAACTTTGTCTTGTCCAGGGTGGATGAGTAAATGGATAAAAGGAAAACAGTGGTATGATGAGGATGTCAGATCTCAAGTAAAATTTGTACAGGGTAAACAAAAAAAATATTTTGATAAAACCAAAAATGTTAAGGTTGTTGATATACACCCTGGTGATTTTGTTTCCATCAAGAAACCCACTCATGTTATGAAAGGTCTTTCAAAACTCAGTTCTCCTGTTGAAGTGAGTGAGGTATGTGGGAACTCTGTTAAACTTATTAATGGACATCGGTGGAACAAGAATCGCTTAGTGAAAAGTTGTTTGTCTGACAACCTATGTAACAGTTCAACTGGTGAAGATAATGTAGATTGTACGGGACAATTGGTCTTAAGGCATAGTCCACGTGTAAAACAAATTCCTTACAGATATAGAGTCTAATGTTTATACCTTACAAATATATAGTATAATGTTAATGGTTTACAGATAGAGTATAATGTTCTTTAAGTCTTTTCTTTCCATGTCCATTTCTCTTTTCATTTTTCTTATCTCTTTGTTCTTTTCTCTTTGCTCTTCTTTCTTTTTTTTCTTTTTGTTCTGTCCTTTTTCTTTCTAAAGGGAAAACCTATGCAGTATTTCACAAGTTGTATTGTCTTATGCTTATTGTTAAGTGCCTTCCTGGAATTCTTGATACCTAGTGTTCTAGGTGGGTTAGCTATGTGTGAGGAGGTTCTATGAGGGACAGTTGATCTGAGATCTGTC
The DNA here is from genome assembly GCF_964261635.1 of Lissotriton helveticus. Lineage (NCBI taxonomy): Eukaryota > Metazoa > Chordata > Amphibia > Caudata > Salamandridae > Lissotriton > Lissotriton helveticus. The sequence continues at coordinate 1,150,435,084 of NC_136067.1, read as the reverse complement.
CAGGGATGTGCCTGTGTCTCTGCTTGGGTGTTCAGCGGTTGATCTAATAAACCTGAATCAACCTCTCCTGATGTCTGCCTACATTACTTCAGTGGACCGACAGCATAACCAATAGGACACTAAATCAGCTTCACAATTCTAATATGTCCTTCAAAGCACCCATATGCTACTTCTCTTAGTTCAGGAGGAGCGCCAGGAGCCTTCCATTTCCAGTATGCAGGGCTGTTGGTATGGCATTCACTGGGAAACTCTGGTAGAGCAACATTCTCTCTAAAAAGTATTTTTATTTTCTATTTCTTATTTTTAAGGGTTTACCTATAAACCTTTTGTCGAAGGCCTATAGTAGAAAACAGCAATACTTAAAGTAGGGTTTGAAACAGCACATTGCGTATTCTCCGTTTGTTTTCTTGTCAACGTTTGCTTGTTTCTTATTTTATGGCTTTCCTTTGTGTATTTGTCCCTCTATTGGAGCACAGCTTCTTTACCATAATTTTGACTTGATTACTTGGGTCCTTCCGTAGTTTACATCGCGGGACCTTCCTATTTTTCTGTGACCACTCCATGGGGGCGCATGTGTTTTCTTGTTCTTTCCCAATAAAGCTGCATTCCCTTCTCAAATTCCCACCCTTTCCAGCTCATCCATAAAAGTACAGCACCAAAAGATATTATTCCCGGGGTTTGACTACACAGCATAAATTATCAGATTGATTTGCTGTATATATCCTGCTTTCCACATGCTGCAAGAAAGCCTAGATCTTGGTACACAAAGGCAGCCTTTTTATTGATTGTAAAGAGGCGGGCTGCTACAAATCTGCTCCCTAGGCTATTACAAAGCACCAAATGACTGGAGCATTTGTTTAAGTACTGAGACATGTGGAAAGTAAATTTGGTCTCGGCAGGTTAACCTATAAATTGGGACTCCTATTATGTTTAAATAGAGCTGCTCCTGAAAAGGATGTGGCCTAGAGAGAGAGACAGTGCAGTTCCATCAGTCAGGGTAATGTGGTCAAATTTCTGTATGCCCATGGTGAGACTGGCTGCTTTGTGCAGAATGCCTTTCATAGATACTCATGTGGAGTCATGGGAGCCGTTGGAGAGGTTGGTCTTTGTCCAGGTGGAAGAGGAGCAGTGTTTCCACTGAAAATCTGAAGCCTGCTTCAGCTTCAAAGAGTAAGATGCTTACCTTCATCAGGAGAGTGAGTTGGTACCAAGTAATAGGGAGTCTTGTATAGCGAGAGAATCAAAGTGATTTTGCATGGTTCATTAGGTTGCAATGAAGCCGCTGTTTCTCCATACTGCTCACAGAGAATGGATACGATCTATCAGTGTTTAGATAAAATGGTGAATAAAAAAATATCATGTCAAAAATATCGGGATTTCAAAACTACTGATGACATGAATATCGAAGGCAAGAACATCGTTTTGAGTGTTGTTGATATTGTAGTAAAAGAAATATCAAATTAGAAAATATCGCTGTATATATTATTGTTTGTGTCATTTTGTAAGTATCTAACATTAGTGTGTTTGATTTTATGTGTTTAGTATTTTATTTGTGTGTTTAGTAAGAAGTTATTAATCATGACGTTTGTGAAATTTTTATTTTTAGTTCCATTAACATATAAAAATAATGTACAAAATATTTTGTTTTGTAGTGAGATGGTGGGTTTTTAGGCCAAAAGGTTAGAGGGTTTTTTAAATGAGAATATTTTAATTTTAGGTTAATTAATTTACTGGTATGTAAATTAATATTGTAAAATGTATGGATTTATTTTGTTTAATAATTTTCCAAAATAATAGCGTACAATTAATTTGAATGTATATAATATATTAAATGTAAAAAAAAGTTTTAAGTAGCAAAAATAATTATCCAAAATTTTGTAACATTTAAAATACATAAAAAATAAAAAAACGTAAGAATGTAAACAAATTCACATTTTTTTAATAAAAATGTTAATATTTATTAAATTGTAAAGAAATTATAGTTTCTTTATAAAGATTAATTATGCATGTTGAGAAAAAGGTTAGTAAATACATTGATTACAGTTTTTAAAGTGTCTAAATTATGAAAATAGAATCAATATATATTATTTACAATGAATAAAATTCTATGTATATTTATATGTAATACGTATTTTTTTTGATAATTTAATTGGTTTTTGAGAACAGCACAATACACTGTGACATGTAAAACAATCTCAATCTTTCCCGGTTTGTTGTCCTGTGTTTACACACCTGGAGTGACCACCTCCTAAGTCCTGAGGGTTACTTAAGCTCGGCTGGGGTCTCCTTAGTTCACCAGTCTCAGCCATTTGCCCGATCGTATTTGTCTGGACATCCTCTTGCCTCGTACACTGTTTTTTCTTGCATGGCACACCAATCCAGTCCTTTGCGCCATTGAGAGATAGGGACCGCCACCATGATGGCCAAAAGGGACATAGCAGCCACCTGGAAAGACTCTGCCCCCCATTCCTAAGAATGTTTTGTCAGAACGAGAACCGTCCAATCCCTCCATGACGCCCAGGATAAGGACTAAGGGATTTAGTGGACCTCCCAGCCAGAGTAGTACAGGACCAGCTCTACCACACATCGTGGACATGTGGGGGGCAGGGAAAAAGCCAGCACAGTGCAGGCGGACAAGGGGGAGGTAGGCACAGTGGAGGTAATATATTTTGAATAGGTGGAGCCTGGCTGATAGGGCAATTACTCGGGCCATAAGGGCGTCTCTCCAGTCCTCTTCCTCCAGAGGGCCCAGTTATTGCTCCCATCGGTTTCCCAGATATTCTAAGGTGGATGGGGAATCGTTAACCAGAGAGCGATAGATCAGAGATACTCCTCCCTTCCCTAAATTCCCCAGTTCAGGTGTCCCAGTCAGGTGTCAGAAGGGACTTCTCGATCATACTTTAGGCGGTCCCTATGGAACCACCTCAGCCCCGTCAGGATCCTCTCCGAGGCACAAGGTCAATTCCATCTGCTGCTCACTGGGCTGGATAAGGCAGGCGCAGACATCCGCCCCAGTCCCCGATGGAGGGAAGCAGCATCTATCAAAGAGGTCGAGGCGAAGCCATCAGGGTCGCGACCGTCCGGAGCCCTCAGCCAACCCTCCCGACTGCTTGCTGCTCGGTCACAGAAGGCAGTAGTCTCGCCACAGCCGTCCTGGTGTTACATGGCAAGATTCGGGCAACCCTCCTCTCTCAGTATCCAGGAGCACCCAGGGGAACGGCGGCCCCAGCCGGCTCCCCCCTTTGCTTTGTGGAGTCTGGTGAAGCTTCCCGGGGGGATCTTTGGGCCGCCAATCCGCCAGCCAGTGGCTTGGCCCCCTTATGACTGCGGCTTGGGTGTTGAAGTGGTCCAGCGTGGGAAGGTAGTAAATCATGGCTTTCAGTCCAGCTGGGCCAGGCCTTCAGATCTGAACTAATTTCTGACAGGAGCCAGGGGCATTGTGCTGTAGCACAGGAGGCCCCCAGGGATCGCGTGCAGTCCAATGCGTCCCGGAGGTCCCAAAGTCTCAAGGCAGGCTCCTCCTCACGTATGGGTGAGTGCCCCTGCTGTGCCGGCAAAGGTTAGGCCTTCAAGGTGTCAGGGAGAGAGGTTCAGCCTTGCTGTGGGAATGTGACAGCAGTCTCCTTCACTGCCCCAGGCCCGCCGACTGCACAGTAATCTCCTTATGCCACTGCCCCCCTGCCCCTGCCAGGAAACAGTCAGAAAAAAGATCCCGTTGGGCACTGCCCTTGCCACATTGGAGCTCCTGCAGGCTGTTTGGAAGGACCCAGGGGGCTCCTTGGCAGCTACTCTGCTGAGTGCACGTTACTCCCCTGCGCTACAGCGAGCAATACAGAACATGGCATCACTAACCTTGTTGTGCCAGGTCTGAATGGAAGGTCACTGGATTCCCGGTATCTCTCTACCGCCTCTAGGGGGCCCCAGCTTGCGTCAGGCGAACCCCTACGGGGCACTGCTAGGATGCCGCTATCTTGACTCCTCACGTTCAGGGCTGGCTTCAGCAGCCGCCTCAGCCATGTATTGAAGTGCGTTTCGGCCTCAGGTGGAATCTCAACAGGTCGCCTTTCACTCGCGAACTCCTGGCAACGTTTCTTGCTCCTGGAGGATGAATGAGATGCGAGTGGATGACGGAGGGGGTCCCGATCACTCCTAGAGTGCGACCGCCATCTTGATGCTCGTAGCCACGCCCGTTATATATTTATTAATGTAAAAATGTTTAAACAAAGCTTCAATAATAACATTTTTAATATGTTTAATATTGGAATAGGTTCTGGTATTGGATATCGATTCTCTAAAATGCCTAGATTTTTCTATACGGAGAAACGGGATGTCCGGCTCGCCGTGTATCCAAGTATGTACTTGAGCTCCCTGTGCTGCCCTATAATATAACTCTGGCACGCCCAGTCCTCCCATACCATACGGCTATGTGAGAACCCACCACTGCACCCGTGCCTGTTTACCTGCCCATGCCAATGTTATCATTGATTGATTGAGTCTGTGGAAGAAGGTGCAAGGCAAAACTATTGGGATGTTCGTGAAAAGGAACAAAAGCCTGGGCAAAACCACCATTTTCATGATGGAGACTCGGCCTATTAGTGACAGCGGAAGGCGAGACCATGACTCAACGTCGTCCTCCAATGTATCTATTGTAGTGCCAGAATTCTCCAGAAACACAATCTCTGAGTCAGTGTGCAACCGGATACCTAGGTACCGAATAGTATCAGTGGACCATTGTAGCGGATAGTCCATCTCAAATTCCGCTGTGACCGGGGTGAGCGGAAACACAATGGCTTTAGAACAGTTAACTCTCAAACCAGATAGTACCCCGAAATGTACGACCTCCCTGAGGACTGAGGACAGGTTATGCTCGGGATCCCGTACATACAAAAGGGTGTCATCTGCATAGGTACACACCACTATCCTATAGGTCGGGAATCTAATGCCTTTATGTCCGTGATAATTTCTGAGCGCACACGCAAGCAGCTCAGAAACCAAGGCGTACAGCATGGGAGACAGTGGGCAACCCTGCCTAGTCCTTCTTGAAATGGCAAAAGAGTCTGTAACCAGGTTGCCTAAGCGGATCCGTGCCATGGGTCTATCATACAATACGCCAACCAGCTGTAAGAAGACTGACCCCAGTCCCATCCTGGTAAACACTTGCCGCATGAAAACCCACTCAACCAAGTCAAAGGCTTTCTCCATGTCGAGAAAGACCGCTACCGCCTTAGTGTCTTGTTTAACATGCTGCATGGTTCGAACACAGTAAAAATGTTATAAGTGAGGTTCCTACTAGGAATGAATCCAGTCTGTTCCGGGGCCACATGTATTGAAGAAAGGGGAGCTAGACGGTTAGCCAATATTTTAGCGAATATCTTGGTGTCCACATTCAACAGTGAGAGGGGGCGATAAGCACTGCACTCCCCCGGTGGTTTAACCAGCTTCAGGATGGCAACCAAGATCGCCTCTCATCGACTGGGGCATATTGCCTGTAACGCACATATCCTCAAATAACGCAGCGAGGTGGGGGAGCAATAAATAAATAAAGGCTTTATAAAAGTTTACTGTGAGACAGTCTGCCCCTGGGGCACTCTTAGTTTTCATTCCCGCCAGTGCCTCTATGATTTCATCCTTTTCAATCGGGAGCATTAGGAATTCTCTGTGCGTGTTTGTGAGGAATGGCAATTTAATATGTTCTAAATAATCAAGAATCTGCTTGTACATGCCTACTGATCGGGAAGTGTATAAGTCCGAATAAAATTGTTGAAACCTTTCTGCAATGTCTGTTTCAGTTCTGTGATCAGCGTTTTGCCATGCTTGGCCTTCAGAATCTGTGCGAGCACCAAGCCGGGCCGGTCTCCCTCGCCGTATGTGCGGGCTGTGGCATACTTGCCCATATGTTTTACTTCGCTATCTGCAGCCTCATGATATTCGCCTACGTTACTCTTATCTCGCTTTCGAGCTACTCGCCCCCCTCGGTCAGCTGACAAGATTCCAAGTCTCTCCATTTTTTTCTCCAGTTCCACTAACCTTTGCCGTATAGCCTTGTGTACAATGGTGTGTAGCACTCGTGGGCGGCGGTCGCTCAGTGTACAGGCGACGTTAAACAGCAGCGATCTCTATACTGCCCAGCCCCACAAACATCGTCCTAAACAATTTACGGCATTCTTCACGAAACAGTCCCTATCTACTAGTGCTTGTGCCAATTAGCCTATGTTGTCGTTGTCCTACAGCCCCAACCTGAGCCCAGCGCCCTAAGGTGCTTCCGCTGTGGTAGGCCAGCATGCTGGGTCAGAAGTCTCTCTTAGCATAAGTCCTGCTCTGTCCATGCGGCTTAAATGGTACTGTGTCTGCAGCTATATACCAACAATGTCTGACAGCCGCCACATAGCTATGAACCCAACAATATATGGCTGAATGCCCCACGACCACCAACGTTCCCAACACTCCAGTCTCCCCTGTTATACGCATCATGTAGCGAGTGCTCATCCGCATCAGTGCTGTTCCTCCAATGAGCCTCCAGTTGCTGCGTCCAGTAGCTGTCGTTCCGGGCTCCTGCGCTGTTCTTTAGACCAGCCCTTTAGTGCCTGCTGTAGGGCCTTTAGGTAGGTGAAGATATGAGATCGTCCTTGCTTATTAACCCGTAGTTTTGCCGGATACAGATTATTAACCCGTAGTTTTGCCGGATACAAATTAGCATAATCTATACCCAGATCGTGAAGCTGTTTTTTCAAGGGAACAAAGTGTCTGCTGGCTTCCTGCACTCGAATAGTGAAGTCTGGGTACAGCGATTTATCAGAGCCTTCGTACCGCTGGGCTTGTTTCTCACGTGCAAGCTGAAGTGCCGCTTCCCTGTCACAGTAGTTGAGCAATTCCGCGATTATTGGCCGCGGTGGGGCACCCAGGGGTGGTCGGGGGCCCAAGGAGCCATGCGCCTGTTCCACCACGAACATTGTAGAGAAGACTCCTTCCCCCAACAGAGTAACCAACAGCTTTTCGACTAATTGTTCCATATTCCCAGTGGGAGTCGTCTCCGGTAGGCCAGTAATTCTTAAATTACAGCGACGCGAACGGGCCTCCAAATCCTCTGTTTTGTATTGCAGAACATGTAGAACCTTCCCGAGCTGCTTGTATTACGAGTCCAATGTGGTGTGCGCCTTTTCTACCTCAGTAAGTCTCCTTTCAGACATATCCAGATGTTCGGCATGCTTGAATAGACGTTCTACCATTCTATAGGGAAGAGCGTCCATTTTCGTGCCCAGTGAGGCGATACTGCTTTGCAGGCTCTTTTACATGGACAGGAGCAGGCTTCGGATGTCTGTGCAAGGGTCGTCGCCCATGGGAGCGTGCATCCGTGAGTTCTCGTCTGAGGCGGCGTCATGTGATTTGGAGCGCTTCTGTTCGAAGGATAGTTTAGCTTGCGTTTTATCCCCTCGTCCTATACTTGCAGTCGGCCAGCGTTGTTAACGAGGGGTCTCACACTCTCTGCTTCCGATCTCGGTCTGCACTGCTGTCCAGGAGCCTATTATGCGCGTCCGAAGGCTGCTGAACTCGTGCGCCAACCAACTTCGCGGAGGTCCCTCTTGGATCAAGTCTGTCTTTATGGGATCACTCCCGCTGCCGACCCCAGCCTCTTTTACTGCAGGGCTGTGTGGTAGCGTGTGGGGCCCCAAGTTACCCCTCCTTACTAGGGTTCAGGTGCCTGCGGGGGAGTGCGGTTTCCCGCCAAGGTGCGTTCCCTGCCCAAATATCTCTGTGGTGAACTGCCGACATCACATCCCACCTCCGAACCTTGCTCTCTGCTAGGTCACACCTCCCGCTTCTCCAGGCGCAGCTTCAGCCTGTTGCGCTATGGGCTCAGGAAGGGCACTGGCAGCCCGGCGCACCCGGTACACTGGCACAGCTCCTCAGCACTCTCACACTCCAATGCCCACACCACAGCGTTAGAGGCAGGCCACGCAGCGCGCCTTGGTCCCCTGTGCCACTAGCGGGGATACCTAGGCAGAGGTCTTCTCATGAGGCCCCGTTTGGCCTGCTCACCTGTCTCCAGGCTATTGCTAGGCCCATCTCTGTCTGTGCACATTCAAATAAGGCTCCTCGTTGCAGGAGTCACCCCTCGCTGTATCGCAGGGCAAGATCCAGGCGCTCACTCTTGTCCGCTGCAACACTTTTTATTCCAATCAAGAGTTCCACTCTCCCAACACCACAGCGTTAACTTTGCAGCTCCTCTTTAGCAAGTTCGCACCAGTTATCCCTCGCGTTCTGCCACCAAGCGGGAAGTTGCAGGTAGACTCACTTGAGGCTTGGTGTTGCCGGAGACGCGGCATCGGCAAAGTCAGTGCGCTCCACCACGTCGGAATCCTGGTGTGTTTTCCGCGTGGTCGGAGGCGTCCGAGGTGCCCGGTCTCCCCGGCCACGTCCCGGCCGCTGCCTCTCCATCAGAAGCAACTTGCTAGTAAACTGAACAAGGTCATGTCCAAGGATTTGGTTTAGAGGTAGGCACAAGTTAGACTGTGTAATGACCCCTATCCTAGAGAAGCACAGTCCTCCCAATTGCACTTAAGAACCATTGGCTCTCTGGCTCTTCAAATGTCGGGGAGACCATGTACACCAAAGGCTGTCAAGGACCGTCAGCAAAAGGACTTTGACTTCTCAGTTACCTTGCTCTCTTGCAAGCCACAAAGGAGGTCTGCTAGTACTACACAGGCAGGATATACAAGGCAGCACTCAGCAAAGATGTTTGGTTCAATAAGGCAAAACCAAGCCGGTTACCTATAATGTCTCAAAATGTACTAAAAATCCTAGACAACTTTACATTTCTAAATTGTCAGATCCAGCATAACAGTGCTTGTGACATGTAATGCAATGATCATAGAGACAAAAAATGTCAAGTTAAGTATATGTATTATTTAGAAAACATTTACGCTGTTCCATATATATGAGAAAAGTAATTTATACATCATTTAAAAAAAAAAAACCTCCGTGGTATTTCATTTCATTGTTGTTTCATCCATATACTCACTCACACCCTCTCATTCGTGCACAACATTCATCCAATCCCAAATATAAGATAATGTTCCTCAATGATTTTTTCACTACTTTGCAAAAATAATCATGAATATAATTTAACAGTGGTTCCTCTACGGTACATTTTTTATACACTAGAATTCTGAAACATTAGCCATTTTGTACTGTAAGTGTATTCTACCTTATCAATGTCTACCATTAACATGGGCATGTTATTACGTACCACTCATAGAAAACTGCAGCAGAGTGCATTTTCGAGAAAAGTATATTTCACAAGGTACTTTACATTTGGAATAAAACAGTTTTATGACTGTATATAGTGCATACCGAACATATAATTACCTAGAAGCACCGTTCACAGATGTTACTATCAGCAAGACAATCATGGGTTTTTTACAGAACTCTTAAACAGCAGAGTTAGCGACCCCCAAAACTCAAGCCTATGAGAACTTCTGAATGCACAAATCTCTACTACAAGTACATTAAAGGTGAACAATCTCACTATCCAGCAGTATGTTTTCAATAAGGCCTCCTAACTAGAATCCGTGTTCCTGGTCACAAATCTGATAGAGTGCTAGCAAAAGAGAGGGGTAGGAAGAAAGGAAAATCAAGGCAGATAGAAAATAAAGGACAAGAATATAGGAAGAAAGGGAAGATGACTGGGAGCAGCAATCCACAAATTAGTAGGTCCATGTTGAAGAGTTAGGTGCTTACCTAGCCACCTTCTTCTGTCTCAGTCTGAATTACCTGCCTCGGGCGGGCATTTCTTTCCAATTCCACCAGCTTGGCTTTTCCACTGTTCTCTCTCCTGGCAGTACAGTGTGCCGTGCCCCATCAACATGTTAGTCAAATATGGTCCCAACAAGCGATCGGCAGGTGTTTAAAAAACTGTATTGCTGCCTAGGATTGACATCTCTGCTTTTTTTACCCTTGCCTCGGAGGGACACAGCAGTCAGCTTTGCGCTACCATTAGCGTCCACCCATCAAACCAATCCACCACCAAAAAGTAATGGCAGGAGTTTCCAGTGGAAACCTTTAATAAATTACAGCTTAGTAGCTTGGAATTCCTTTCTTTGGCTATCACTAATATTACACGGTGAGGTGTGGAAATCTGAAATAATTTCTGTTAGCATAAGCTGAAGCCATTTTGGTTGGGACATCCATTTTGCTAGCTATGTAATTCTTCCATCTTCACAGTTGCTTGTCCTTCTATTCTGCTTGAGTCATCAACTTTAGTTAACTCCTTCTGTACTGGGCCAAAGCAATGTATGTGCTGAGCAAAGCCTGTAGCTGCTGAAACACACCTGGTTTAAGATGTAACCGTCAACTATTTTCTGCTGTTGTAAACAGTTCTGTTCCCCCTCCCACTTTGCTGACTAAGTGATCTCCCATCTGCCCATGTTTGTCGGTAACTATTCCTGTGTAGCCCGTACATTCTATTTGTATCTACATGCTTACTCTGCAACAAAGCGTGTATATAAGCACCATGGTCTGTGTATTCAATGTACTACCTCCTGGAACACGTGAGGGTGTTGTATGGACATGGTCCCACACATGAGTTATTAATAAACTTGTTATTTGAATTCCAGCTTCAGTGCCAATCTCTATTTTGTTGGTCTCTGGATCCGTGGACAGAGAAAGGTGACCCCTGCACCGGTGTGCCCATTAAAAGGCACATTTCCACATAGGGAGCAATTCTACAGTACATTCACTGGATGATGTCATCAGTGATGTCATTTGAGATGTCAAAAGTGATGTCCCCGACCATGTCATGAGTGATGTAATATGTGACGTCATCAGCAGTGCATTGCGAGCGCGCGAGTTATAGTTAGCTGAACTAACTATAACGGGGGGATTTCTATGGTTTTGTACGAGTGAAATGTCCAACTAACTATAACGCCCCTGAAACCTATGCTTTTTTCAGTGAATTTCAAAGGTTTTTTGAAACGCTAATTTCTAACTATAACGTGCCTGAAACCTATGCTTTTTTCAGTGAATTTCAAAGGTTTTTTAAAAGCTAATTGCTAACTATGCCTACAGAGATTGGACATGTGAAGAAAGAAGAAAAAACGCACAGAAAGAAGCAAAATAAATGCAGAAAGAGGCAACAGAAGTCCACAAAGACGAAGAAAAGTGCAGGAAGAAGCAAGACGTGCAAAAAGAACCAACAGAGAAGCAGAAAAGGGCCTTGTTGCAAAATCATCCTGTACCCACAACTTTTTCCAGACGGGTACTGGCGGTAACGGACTGATCAACCAGGCCTAGAGCCAGTGCTATCCTAAAAGACACTTAGAATACAGTGAAAACACCTACATACACTAGGTAACACTATGCATTGGGGTACCACTGTGATTAGCATAACCTCCTCTGTAAGGCCCTAGTACATAATAGGGCAGGAGGATTAAAACTACCTCTTAAAATGCGCCACGGGCACGTTTGCACAGTAGTGAAGGGAGGGGAGCTGAGGTGACGTGTGCAAACACGCCCTGTGGCCGTTTTAAATTGGGAGATTAAGTCCCCTTGAATCATGAGGGTCCCTGGGGTCCAACTAGCCTACTAGGTACCTCCAGTAAGCGCCACAGAGCTACGTTGCACAGAGGTGTAAAAAGGGGTGTGACCTGGACCTCTTCACTGCAACGCAGGCCTGTGGTGCTTACTGGAGGTACCCGATGGCCTAGTTGGCCCCCAGGGACCCTCAGGATTGTAGGAGACTTAATTCCCCAACTTAAAACGCGCCACAGGGCATGTTTGCAGATGTCACCTCTGGCCCCACCCCCTCTCTTTACCACTGTGCAAAGGCACCCTGTGGCACGTTTTAAGTTGGGGATTAAGTTCCCTTGAATCCTGAGAGTCCCTGGGTCCAACTAGCCAACCATGTACCTCCAGTAAGCACCACAGAGCTGCGTTGCATAGAGGTGGTCAGAGGCCATACCCCATTATACACATCTCTGTAATGCAACTCTCTGGCACATACTGGACGTACCTGGTGGGTTAGTTTGCCCCAAGGGACCCTCAGGATTCAAGGGGACTTAATTCCCCAACTTAAAATGCGCCACAGGTCGCGTTTGCACACTTGTAACATCAGGCCACGCCCCCTTCCTGCACCACTGCGCAAATGCACCATCTGGTGTGTTTTAAGTTGGGGAATTAATTCCACTTCAATCCTGAGGGTCCCTGGGGGCCAACTAGCCCACCACTTACCTCCAGTAAGCGCCACAGAACTGTGTTGCAGAGAGGTGTAAAGGGGTGCGGCCTGGACCATCTCTCTGCAATGCAGTCCTGTGGCGTTTACTCGAGGTACCTGGTGGGCTAGTTGGCCCCCAGGGACCACCAGTATTCAAGGGGAATTAATTCCCCATAGTAAAACGTGCCACAGGGCGCGTTTGCAGACTGTTGCTGTGAGGGGGCGGGGCCTCCGGCACGATCCCGGGTTTTGTTTTATTTTATTGTTTTAGCAGGGGGCTGTGTGGCCACCCTTCTTTTGACTTTTTTTGGGCCCTGGGGACCCCATACCCCAGGGCCTTACCCATACAAAATACCCTACCTATCTTTCTAAAAATGCAGCCAAAAAATTCAAGCATAACCTATTGAGGAAAAACCCGGACACATTGATCTCTGACACTTCCTTTTGCATGGATAAAGGAATCATCATGAAAGATTTGATATTCTTCACTAGGAGAAGGGCGAAATGGCGCAATGCCTTTACAAACATGCTATATATTAAATCCACAACCAACATCCCGCATGGAACAAAATTTATGACCAGAGCATCACCTAACCTCAGAGCGGACATTTGCATAACAATCTTCAAGAATGGAATAGTATTGATACAAGCCACTAACGACGAACTGGAAAAATTCGAGAATATCTTCTCAGCCTTAAAAAGTAATATGGAGAACATAAACCATCGACTACACCGGGCTCATACAGAAGACGATTCTGTCTCACACAACAACCCTACTAGAAGTAGCACAATAACTAGAGACCACCAAGAACAGGATCAAGTTACGCAACTAAGAGACGCGAGGCCTTTACAACTCCAGAATTCGTCTACAGACAACTTAGTCTCATCCGTCAGTAATCCTATAAGTATAAATATTACCCCGACCAGAGACCTCTTGGAACCGGATCAAGGTACGCAATTAAGAGATACCAGGCCTTTACAACTCCAGATTCTGTCAACAGACCTAGTCTCATCCGACAGTAACCCTATAAATATTACCCTGGCCAGTGACTGACAAGAACCTAAAAGAGATAAGAAAATAAGAGACACTTGGCCTTTACAACTCCAGAATATGCCAACAGACAACCTAGTCTCATCAGATATCGACCCTATAAATATTACCCCAGACAGAGACAGTCAGGAACACGAACAAAACAGCACTCCAGCTAGAAGCCCAAAGGAACAATTCATTCAGCCAGGAGCCATATGCGGAAAAGAAAAACATATTAAACGGGAATGAATTAGAGAGAACGCGAAATACAAATAATAATAACAACAGACGTGGTTCACCAAACCTGGATAGAACGATCAACGACGCAAGCAATAACAAAGGAGAAAATCGGCCAAAGGAAAGTACCAAGAAGTCTTTGATACATTGCTCAGAACGGAAATGCGGGAACAAAAAATGTTAAGATCAAAACATACTGAAGAGTACTCACTCTACGGCACCGAAGATCATGAGTAAAATCTTCGAGATCCATACACAAATTAGCAACCTATCACAGGAAATAAAAAACGCTATGAAAGGGATAGAGAATCTATGTGCTATCACAGAAAATACTCACAACGAAGTAGAACTCATCAGAGAGCTGGTAAACACAGCATTCGATATCAACAACAAAAGATCGATGCCAGTATCAAACAGACAAAACAGACCGGATAGGAATCAAAATTATTTAACTGAAGAGGACATACTATTTCTACTCCGAGAATACGAGACATCAGACCCCAGGAAGGCGCAGGAAATCAAAAGTGTACCGATAGACGTCAACAGAACAGCTACGAGGAATGAGAGGAAACTAAATCTGAACAACTTACAACAAATCCATCTAACCACTGATCCGTTAAACGTGATCACAACCAGAACGGAGGAATCTTTAAAATGTCTACTGCTCAATTGTCGATCCGCAGCGAAGCATGCCTCTGACATAGCTGACATCATCATCAATCAGGAAATAGACATAACAATCCTTACCGAAACCTGGCTATCTGAATCCTCGTCCCCAGTCTTGGACCTTCTGGTGCCCCCACACTATAACATATTGAGATTGGACAGACAGAAAAAGACAGGGGGTGGTATTGCCTGTATCCACAGATCGAACTTAGAAGTCGGCCAATTTCAATCCGACGCCCTGGAATCATGCGAATACCTAGGGCTCAATGTGAGATCGGCAAATAAACAGATTTGCAACTTACATGCCATATATCACCCACCAGGAAACAATGTGAACTTCATTGACCAACTGATGGAGATCATCACTGCCAACGCCAACACCGACATTAATAATATATTTTTAGGTGACTTCAATCTACACTGGAACGACAACAACGACAAACAGGTCAATGCCTTTAAAGACTTCTTAGCCGATCTAAATCTATCCCAAGCTTGTCTTCAACCAACACACTCGAAAGGAGCAACATTGGACTGGATCATCTCAAAGAATAATGACATCTCAATGCTCTCCACAAAACCTTGCGACTGGTCAGACCACCACGCCATAACCTTCCTAATACCATCGCGGGAGAAGACAAAAAACATTCATATTAACAAAATGAAAAGATGGATACGAGATACCAGAGACTCAAATATGGATCTTCTAATTGAAAGCTGCAAGAGAGACTTAAACCCACCTGTCAACATGAAAAAGGTGAACGACCTAACGAACCATTACAATACCTCAGTAACGGAAATAGTCAATGCCACCATACCACTCAAATTGAAAAGAGTAACGGAAAAGATTAAAAACCCAAGGTTTAATGGAATATTGAATGAAGAAAGACGTAATTTGAGACGCGCTGAAAGAAAATGGAGACAACACCCATCTTCCCCTGAACTGAAATCACTCAGAAAAATCAGAAGCGAATATAACAAGAGGATCACCAACACAAAAAAGGAATTTATTTTAACAGAATTGGATAACGCTAAAAACAGACCACGAAAATTGTTTGAAATTATAAAACAGCAATCAAACAAGATGGCAAAATCTGTCCAAGAGGTCACCAAAACGCAACTAAGTTGTGAAGAATTCTCTACCTTTTTCGCTAACAAAGCCAACAAGCTGGAAGAAGAACTTAAGATCACTGCAGATAACATCAATGACAATGCACCACCATCACAAGCTGATCCAAATCATGCGGACAAGACTACTAAAAACAGAGCACACTGGGACTCGTTTAAATTATTGAACCAAAATGAGAGATTGTTAAAACACTCGCGACCACTAAACCCAACAACCATTATACCGACCCATTACCATCGAAATGCCTAAAAGAAATCAGCCATACTTTGATCCCAATATGGACAGAAATTATAAACGCCTCACTCTCCCAGGGGGTCCTCTCAGAAAGCCTGAAGGCAGGACAAGCAGGGGCGGCTGGTGATATTTGAAAGTGGAGGGCGTAAACTAATTTGCATATTGCACCGCAGCGATCGAGCGCAGCGAGCGAGCCCGAACCACCTTGCATCCATCCATACATCATTCTCCATACATCATTCATGCATCCATCCATCCATCCATCCATCCACCCATCATGCATCCACCCATCATGCATGCATCCATACACACATCATTCATGCATCCACCCACCCACCCACCCTGCATCCATACATCATTCATTCATGCATCCACCCATCCATCATGCATCCACCCATCATTCATGCATCCATCCATACATCATTCATGCATCCACCCATCATGCATGCATCCATCCATACATCCACCCACCCATCCTGCATCCATACATCATTAACACACTGAACTATCTCAAGTCATTTGTGCAAGCTAGTTTACTGGAACACCGAAAAACACACACACTTACCTTGCTGCCGGTCCCGCACACGTCACAGGCTCACAGCGCCCCTGGCCAATCCTGGCGCCAGGGGCACAGGTACCCTCTCGCCCGCAGCACGCCCATTAGGGCTCCTGATGGGCATGCGCAATGCCGCCAAAACACAAGTGCGCGTGCGTGGGCACGGGTAAAAATTCACCCTCTGTCCCCACGCATGCGGTCTTGTGTTGCCGCCTGTACAATCATGTCAATGAATCAACATGACGCCCGCCGGCGGTCTGACGTCATGTTGATTCATTGACATGATTGTCATGAGGGAGCTGCGGGCGGCGTCGGGCAGGGGGGGCTACGCCCCCACGCCCCAATGGACGAACCGCGCCTGAGGACAAGTAGTCCCGATCATCAAAAAACCCACAGTCGACCCAACAGATCCAAACAACTATCGCCCAGTGACCAACATCCCTTTTCTGGCCAAATTGATAGAGAAATGTGTACAGAATCAGCTGAGCAGACATATCGACAACTTCTCACTGCTAGATGACTGTCAATCGGAATTCAGAGCTGATCACAGCACGGAAACAGCTATCCTACACATTGTCGATGATGCACTTTAAGCACTAGATCGCAATCAATCTGGTCTACTCATCCTCCTAGACTTGTCATCAGCATTTGACACAGTTAATCACAAAAAATTACTGAACAGACTTCATGACAGGATGGGAATATCTGGCACTGTACTAAAATGGTTTGAATCATTCTTACAGAACAGAACTCAGAGATTCCTAGTAAACCAATCACTTTCTCGTTCATGCCCAAACACAATCGGAGTTCCACAAGGATCCACGTTATCTCCTTCATTGTTTAACTTGTACATTGAACCGCTTACAGAAATTCTGAAGAAATCAAAAATATCTTACCACATGTATGCGGACGACACGCAACTTTACATCAAGATTTCGAACCTGGAAGACATTACCACAATGAATGAAGCCCTCAAAATATCGCTAAAATGGCTAACCAACAACCATCTCAAGCTAAACGCAAACAAAACAGAATTCTTACTTATCACACCACAAAATAACCAATCCGTAGTGAAGGAATGGTCCAAAATGATCACAGCGTTAAATTGCATCCCTACCCTAGTTGACTCGGCGAAATCACTCGGAATCACATTGGATGAGAACCTTGATATGAAAACTCATATCAAAACAATGGCAAAAAACGCACGTTTCCACTTGAACTATTTGAGAAAAATGAAATGTTTTCTATCGGAGACTGACTTAAAACTAGCTGTGCAATCACTGGTTATATCACGGATCGAATATGGATGTACAACGCTAGCAGGACTACCAAAAATCTCCACAGCACCCCTAAAAGCCCGCCTCAATGCAGCAGCAAGGCTTATTACAGGATTGAGGAAATTGGACCATATATCCCCTCACCTGAAAGCTTTAAACTGGCTACCATATGAAGCTAGAGTACAGTTGAAAATAGCATGTATCACTCATAAAGCGATTCATCACAACACACCTAGATATCTTGCCAACAAAATAGAAATTGCAGAAAGAAATAGACCAGCCAGAAGGGCAAATTACCTACTCTTGAGACCACCAATCTTCAAGAAGAAAAGAACATATGAGAGGTCATTCTCAGGCGTAGCCCCCAGAATTTGGAACTCCCTTCCCGCTAACATCAGAAAAATCACAAACTCTATCATATTTAAGAGGGAAATTAAGCTCTTTCTTATGAGTAAGTTCCTCCCATAGGTACGACATATCGCCAGCTAAGACTTATTATGGGGCGTTCGCTAGAAATTCACCATAGGAATGGAACTGGAAGAGCCTTAAATGAAAACAGTATATTACATACTTATAGACTAGGTCTAAAGTAATACCAATTAAGTTTTTTGTTGCTAGATCTTGTTGACTTCTACACATTGTTGTTTCAACTCATGCCATGCGATGTTAAGCGCTCTGATACCCACGGGTCTTGTACGCGCTATAGAAAACTGTTAATAAATAAATAATAAATAAATATTTAAAAAAAATTTGACTAGGAAGGGGGCCCCCCTCCCATAGCCAATTCCCACCCCGGGGACCCCTTCCCCTGGTGCATGGCCACATGATTTTAATTTCTTTGTTATGGAGGGGGGATGCATGGCCCCCCTCCTAAGGCCTCTATTGGCCCTGGGGACCCTATCCTCCGGGGCGGGACTTTATTTTATTTTTTTGAAGAAGGGGCCGTGTGTGCCCCCTCCTGGGCCACTTCTAGCACCAGGGATCCCATTCCCCCGGGGCTGGCCCTCTCCGTTGGGGACCGTGGGGGGAACCCCAATGACCCCACGGTCCCTGCTGGCTCCCCGCGTCCTGCGGGAGCCAGCATTGCTTTTCCACACGGGGAACTGCTAACATGCAGCTCCCCATGTGGAAAAGCAATCTGGTTTGCATTTTGGAAGAGAGAGCAGGTTTCCAGCTCTCTCTTCCAAAATCCAAACCACGTTTGCTATGGCAGGGGGGAGCCGTGAGGCTTCCGCCCTGCCATAGCAAACAGCAGTGTCCCGGGGATAGGCACCCCAGGACACTGCAGGAGCCGGCCCTGGGGGGTGGCAGTCCCCAGGGCCATCGAAGGCTCCAGGAGCGGGGGTCCGCAGTCCCCCTCCCAACAATTGCAAAGCCCCGGGGAGGTGGTGGTCCCCGAATTTGATTCATGGTGCCCCGGGGAGGTGTCGGTCCCAGGAGCGTGTGGGGGAGAGATCGAGCCCCCCCCCCACACAGAGGTAGTTTTTATTTTTTTTAAAACAAGCCCCGGGGGTGGCGGTCCGCGGGGCTGTGGGAGGAGGCATGTGCCCCCAGCAAATATTTTAGAAAAGCTCCAGGGTTGGTGGTCCCCAGGGCTTGGAGGCAACCCCACCCCTTTAAAACAAAAACCCTAGGGGGTGGCAGCCCCGGGGTGGCGGTCTCTGATGCTGGGGGGCCCCTTTGGGTCCCCCATTACAATAAAAACATTGCCCCCGGGACTTGGCCCACCCGGGGGCAAAATATTCCCATAGCGTGAGTGCCCACGCTTTGTTTTTATTATTTTCGCGGCTGAATCCACACACCAAGCGCGCATCTCGCCGTTTTAAAACAAAAAAATGCTTTATTTGGCCCTGGCGTCCTTGTGGGACCCCCTAAGCAGGCCTAGGGAGTCAGGGTGTTTATTACCCTGCCCCCTTTTCTTGTTTTGCGCCTTTGTTTTTCTCTGGTCTTGTGCCTCGGTTCTACCGAGGCACAAGACGCCTGCCAACACTTCCTGGTTTGAAGTGTTGACAGCCAATAAGCATGCAGCTCGTGATCGGCAGGGTGTGCGGATCCTCCGTGCCTCTTTATATCGAAACTTTTACTTTTTGATTTCTCAGCAACTACTGAACGTATTCACACCATTTAAGAAAAAGAGTTCTTTGAGGCAACGGCTACCTTCATGCTAAATTTGGTGTATTCTGTTCGGCAGTTCGAGCTGTAGCCTTGTCTAAAGTTTGCTATGGAAAATACCTTTTTTTACCTTTTTTTTTTTTTATTTCTCAGGAACTACTGAATGGATTTACACCATTTAACAAAAAGAGTTATTCCTGAACCAAGGGCTACCTTTTTTCCACAATTGGTGTAATTCCGTTCAGCAGTTCGGGCTGTAGCCGTGTCTAAGGTTTCCTATGGGAATTAACATGGAGAAAACACGTTTTGGGAACCCCATTTTTTCTCAGGCCCCGCTTGCCGAATCACCTTGAAATTACGAAATCAGAGCGGACTAGAGCGCCCCACTAGTTTTGAAAATTTTGCGAAGATTCGTCAACCGGCGCCAAAGTTATTGGGAAAAGAAAAAACGCTTTTCCTAAGGCGAATAGGTCCTAACTATAACTACCTACTGGCGACCGCCAGTCAGTAATATACTAAATTATAAACAAAAGGTCGTGAATGCTCAACCTAAAAATGATGGTACAAAAGGGGGTGGTGATGGACGGAGCATCTGAACCAATCAAACACTCACACCCAGTCAAAAGATCTGGGTTTGATCCATCACCGTTCTTTAGCCCACTCTGCCACCCCAGTTCAGACATGGCTATATGCAAATCAGTTTGACCCTGTGCCTCATGGGAACAGTCCAGCCCGAACTGCCAAGCCATGCCTTCCCTGGACCGGAAACAAGCTTCCAAGGACCAGTTTCTGGCATTACAGCCGTCTTCAGCCCGGCTTGCTTGAATCCAGTGGCAAAGTGAGCAAGGGACTCACGTCTGAGCAT
The DNA here is from genome assembly GCF_964261635.1 of Lissotriton helveticus. NCBI lineage: Eukaryota > Metazoa > Chordata > Amphibia > Caudata > Salamandridae > Lissotriton > Lissotriton helveticus. The sequence continues at coordinate 1,150,414,773 of NC_136067.1, read as the reverse complement.
AATGTCCACAAATCAAGTTACCCCCAAGCAGCATGTTCATCAAACACAATATACGGCAGATAAATCCGACATAGGAGATACACATGAAGAGAGCCACCAGAGTATCACTTGCAGAAAAGAAAGGTTTTTGATGCTTTTCAGAAAGGAAGGAGAGTGTGCATTCCTCAAATGTCTGTTGGAAAAGAGACTTCTGTAACTTGGGACTATCTGACGAAAATTGCTGGCCATCTCTGTGGTCGCAAAGGGGCATAGGGGCCTGGGGGAAACAGAAGCTGCTAAATCTCTAATGATGGGGTGTAAGCATGAAGCTTTTTCCAGAAGTACAGCATGCATGCATGCATGAGAATGTCAGACAGAGCAGCTTGAAGTTCAGATGATACATAGGGTAGTCGAAGAGGTTGATAAATACCCAGGGAGGCGCTACCATATTTGTTACTTTTACAGCACGTTAGAGCAGAGACACTAGAGCAGGTGTCTCCAAACAGTCGATCCGAGCTACTAGTAGCTCACAGACACCTTAAGACTAATTTGCAACCTTGAGTTCTTTTTTTAAATAAGCATAGGGTCATATTCTCCTTTTAATGTTAAGGGAAGGCTGTGTTTATTTTACATTAATATCAGGCTGATGATAGCGGGGCAGTGCTCAATCAGATTAATAACCCAGGCTGGAGCACAGAGGTGATGAACTGAAACACTAAATCGTAATCATACGTTCTTGTATAGCGCCTTATCACGGTGAGGTCTAAAGGCGCTTGCTTTGGGAACCCGTCCTGGTCTTTCCCTGCGAGATTACCCCTACTGGGCATCCCCAAGGTGAAGACCAGGCATCCCATCGCGGTGGGGCCTTAGTGGAGATTAAGCAAGCTATTGCCCAGAGTTGCAGAGTGTGAACCCACGATTCGAGTAGGCACCAAGGCGAGAATTATCGAGTCCGTGGACATTATGAGCTCAAGACCCTGCCGCGTCGGGAATTGAACCCTGGTCCCGGGTCTGATCTCTGCATCCGGGTCTGCCTCCTCTAACCGGTGAGCCACATTTCTCCACTAAGGTATTTCACTCTTAAATAAAAGTCCTTCTAAACTCAAAATTGGAACATTAGAACAAAATGTTGTTTCTTAATGTTTTTCAATGAGTGAAAATGTAAATGAAGTTACCTTAATGATTAAGGTAACTCTTCATTTTAATATTCTCTCATTATAAAATGTTGCATTTACAAACAACAAGCTTCTTGCTCACAGTGGTCAGTAGACACAGTGCCATATTTATAATTGAAAAATACAGTCATTTTTTTTAAAGGGAGAAATTTAAAGTGAAGAGAAAAGTTTCAATGATCGATTGAGTCAATGTATTTCTCTATTTTCAATTAAGCCAATTACGCCTTGGGGTCTCATTACGAGGTGTCCGATCGAAAATATATTGGCTTTTCCACCTGCCCGATAACACTGCGACGGGCATGCAGGCAGTCGGAAAACTGCTTTTTTCCATTGCGGCATGTGCTGTAGCCCTAGAAAATGGACGCAGTACAAGCCACAGTGGAAAAGGGCAGTTCTCAAAACATCCATGTACCGTGTGCCAAGCACCATTGGTGCAGGTGCACAGTGCATGGATGTTTGGGGGGCAACACATGTGTCCCCCTGGGCCCATAGCGAATGCCCACAGGGGAAGAGGGCCCTGCTAGTGGCCCCGAAAGTCCCATTACATCTGCCTTTACATGGTGGTCGGTCTGCTATGCAAAGGGAAAAGGGACATTGTAATCTCTATGCCAGTGCCTCTGCAGGCACCATTCCCAGTTTAGGCATTACCCTCCAACGGGTTCCTTGACCCTGTCAGAGATATCCGTCGGCCCCTCCGCACTCTGACCGACCGCATCATTAAACAGCGGTCAGATCGCGGCCTCAGATGTCAGACAGACTGTCACCGATCGCCTGTCGGTGGGGATCTGCCCAACATCATAATCAGGTCGGCTTTTAATGTTTTATGAAGCACGCTTTTTCGCATTAAACTCCTCCCATGTAAACAACTGGCTGTATTTTTCTGTTATAAATATGACACAGTCTACAAACCACTGGCAGCAAAATGCGACACTCTGAAATGGGGGGGAAATGTGTATGATGATTTTTATGGAATTCATGTAAACAAAGTTATCTCTTCAGTTTAATTTCAAAGTGTCACCTTTACACACAGCAGGCATCTTTCTCCCAGTGATTGGTAGGCACAGTGCCATATTTATAACATACAGCCATTATTTTAAGTGAGAAATTTAAAGTGCAGAAAAATGTTTCATGTTATGAACATTTTTGCAGAACATTTTCTGCAATCTAAATTTCTCCCATTTAAAAATGGTTGTATGTGTGTGTTCTACATGTAACGGCGCACATATGGAGGAAAGATATGTCCTGTGTCACAAGTACATGACACAGGCTCTCAGTCACCCATACACATATTTCCCATCCTTACGTACACATGTTCATACATCCCAAAGACCATGTTCTCACTGACACATGGCAGACCTGTCATGGTGCCTCTAGTAGTCAAAGTATTTTGTTCAAAGCATAGTATCTGGCTCTATGGACACTGGGCTTAAAGTCAATGAAGCTAGGTGTGGGGGTGTTGGTAGCAATTAGGTTGCTTAGCCTTCAGTAGCTCACAATGATTTTCACTGATCAGAAGTAACTCACTACAGAAAAGGTTGGAGACCCTGCACTAGAGCCACCGACAGCCAAGTAAGCTTGGCATGGGCAAAAATCAAGGTTGACCCTTATCAGCATACCCACCACGTTTGGATTGTGATTGTCACTTTTGAAAATAGTTCATGTTTCAGCAGACAAAGACAGTGGATTTTGGCCCGAACCTCAGACCCTACAGGGGCATTACAGCTTTTTTGGATGAACTCAGTAACAATCAGGTTGCACACATTTGTGGTAAATGAAGTACGGAAACCAAAGAAGATGGGGAAAGATTTTTGCCCACTGAGTTTAACTAACCAGATCCTCAATACTGCCTCGGAAGTAGGGCCATACAATAGGAGACCAAAGTAACTCAAAGCAGCTACCTCCTTCAACCCCTCTATCAAAGGGAAGGTAGTGTGTGGGTCACAAGCACTCCTCCGATAAATATGCATGAAGTCTGTATATTAAACCGTTTGATCAGGATGTAGCAGGTTTAATAAACTATTGTTGACACATTTATTTCCAGACAAATCACAAGCCAACGAAGGTCAGACAGACAATACTAATGAGAATTACATAGGAAAAAGCAATAACTGCATTGAGGCGGATTGTCTTGTAAATGTACTGTTCCTTTAGTGTAAAAATGGGATGAAACTACGATCAAAATATGTGTCAGCAAGTTTCAATTGAGTTGAAGAAATTGCAAGATAATTTAACATTCTTTAAAAGGCAAGCATTAACAGTCCTACAAGAAGGCAGAACGATAATTAGAAAGCTTATGAATAAAAAGAGTCATTACGATTTAAACAAATAATGTAAGCAAAACGTACATAACTACTAGAATTAGTAATGCTAACAAAGGGCAAATGTATTGTGGCAAGTACGGTTTTCTCTTAAGGAATTCTAATCTAGGAACCCTGAAAATCTAAATAATTAGATACTTAAAAGTTCTAAAGGGAATTTTGTTACCACCCTACCTTAGTTTATCAGGGAACTGAAAGGTACACTCGCCTAAAGGGTCCACACTGAGAGGCACACAGCTGGCAGGTTAATTTACAAGTGGTATATCTGTACACCAGCATAATGCATAAACCAAGCTTGGACACCCACATAGTGTGTTTTACAGTCTAAGAATGTGTATTACCATGATTTATAAAAAAAAAAAAGCTTGCCTTTAGTTCCTTATTCACACCACATAGGAAACAACCAATAAGGTCTGAATAGTAATTCAGGAATATACTGGGTCACTCAAATGGAATACCATTATCTTTCTGGAGCGACTCATTCTGCAGTGTTTGTAATGTGAGGGGTATTTGACAAAGGCTTTTAAATTTGTTCTTGCACACTAGAAACTGTACACAAATCTATTTGCATGGTAAAATTGGTGAAATGGGGTTAATTCTCAACATTACCCATTTACCTTAAAAAATCACGTCCTTGATTTAAGACTTGTTCAAACGCCCACCAAAACTTTGGAAGTCCTGACTAGCACACTTAATAAGTGTCTCCAAACACTGTGCTTAACGTTCTACGAAATCTTGTCAATCACTTCCAGACCTTCACGTTATACCGGTCATGCTACACTATTTTACCATACATCCTGTTCTGTAACATACATAGAGCATTAATGTAAAAAAAAAAATAAAAAAAAAACTTAAGCAAAATAGATATCCAAACTTGCAAAGCATGGCATAAAATGCTGAGAAAATCAACAGTGTAAAAACATGGCCACACTTTAAAAGAAGCATTTCTTTTCTTTTTTCATTTGAGCTGTTGCTGCTTTTAGCTTGTCTATCCAACGTAATTTTAAATGCTGACATTGCATCCAATGTTGTACAACTGTTCAAGTAGTGGTTTTATAGGCTTGATTATTGAAGCCATGTATTTTTTAAAGTGTGCATTCCGTATACGATGCTGCATATTTTAACGGATAAGTACGTGTAAACATAACTGAGAAGACAGAAACTTCCTGAAACAGAGTTACTAAATAGATTTACAAAACAATCTTATCAATAAAATCCGAGAACACACAACATCCCTAGGCACTCAGGCCAACTGGGAAATAATGTAGCAAAAGTAATGTTGAAAATCCTGCATTTGTAACAAGTAAAATCATGACTTCCCGGCACAATAGGGTGGTAGAGGAATACAAATTAAAGATGGAGCGGAACCCATCTCATGCGACAGAAGTTTATCGTGGCACTCTATAAAGAAAGGAGTCTTAAGTCTGGATCAGCTGTGCCTTGAAAATTGTATAATTTACTTAAGGATATATATATTTCATAACCACTGCTCCATTTAACTTCATTCGTGTTGTGCCGTTAATTCACACATTAATACACACTAAGCTGGCGATACAGCAACTTGGTGGAATGGAGGACAAATGGTTACGGGTGCATGGTCGGCGTGAAATTCACTCACACATACTAATAGGCTACGCAGCAAATTAAGAACCGTGAAGAAAATCCTGACAAAGACATTTATAAATTGTAAAGATGCTTGGCAGCTTCATAACTGCTTATTACAAATTCAAAGAAAAATTATTTTGGGGTTTACCGAAATGAGGGGTGGGACAAATCAGTTTTGCCTAAATTTCTACTAAGGCAATTGGAGGATTCATAAATCTCTTTAAGAGGTGACAGAATGTTTTACACAGCGACAACGAAACCTCTGAAATTAAAACTATTACCCAGAACACAGGTTAAAAAAAAAAAAGACTGTTTAAAGCCCTCTATCACTCTACAACTTTCTTTAAAGTAAACTCTATAGAAGAAAAAGTGAAAACAGGTAAAACTGATCAGTTTGTGCATGGTATTTCATTGGCTTGACACAGAAAAGAGTATATGCTACTATCGCCCTTTGTTGTGCCCCGCTGACAGGTAAGAGGTCATGCAGGTTTCAGAGAGCACCATCACAACTTACACAATTGCTCTATAAATCGAAAATAGACTCATAACCAAAAACATTCGAATTGATAAAATAATGTGCTTTGAGTGCGCCAGAATCTATTGCACTCTTAGCACCAGACTGATGTGTCTAGCTAAAACTTAGTTAACAGCAAATATATTTATAAGGGGGGCAGCTGCTTTTTCCAAACCACAAAGACCATCCGCAAAGCTGTGAAAATGTACTGATCGCAGTCCACAAGTTGAAGCTGCTTGTAGAACGTAGGCAGATGCCACTGCATTCCTTTTTTTAATAACCGTCATGTTTATCAGTTAATCCATTCCTTAAGACAATGTTTTCTGAGCTGTATTGCAAGTCTTTAAACTCTGTCACAGACAGAACTTCATTTAGTTTGCCACCAGGAATGCAGACCAGCAGAGGCGACCAGCAGTTCCCCCTCTGACCTCCACCAAGATTTCTCTTGTCTTGAGCATTCGGCGGGACAGAAACGTCTAGTCATCTTCTCCAAGCAGAACGCCTCAGACAATCACCCTATCTGCATGCCAAGACTTACCACTATTGCGGCTCTTCCTCTACCAAGACAAATTCCAGGAAGACACCACAAACCAATGTCACCAGTGGTAGCCTGACCTGCCACGGGAGTACAGTGTACTACCATAGATTTGAAGGCCTCTCAAAAACGGTTGACACACCCCTGCAAGATCTTACCTCAAAGAACCATTCTATGTCCTGCACACCCTTGACTCCTTAATACCACTCTTCGGCAGAACTTTCTCTACTGCCAATATGGTTCACAAAATATATGACTGCACTTTAATCAAGTACAGTATTCTAAAAGTGTGAACTAAAGAACAGCACTTTAGAAAAATGTTTTTTTTTTTTAACAGACAACTGACACGAGACAGAACCTCCATCAAGAACACAAAAAAGAAACCCTTTGCCACTGAGTTAAATGTGATTTTAGTGAAAATCAACCTAAACTAAACTGGTTATCACTGTGTGGCCTATATCGTGCAGAAGCATTCAAAATCGTCCTGCACATCTTGGAATGAGATGAAGTCCTCCCTTGCAAGTTTCTCCAGAATGGCAAGCTATCAATCAACCAAATCAACTTTGATTTGTAGAGCATGGCGAATCACCCGAGAGTGTATACAAGCAGAAGGTTCTTGCTGGGATCAAACGAAAAGTCATGTCCTGCTTGAGTACCTTTCTAGATTCCAGGAGAGAGGATGATGTTGGGAGGTGAAGGAGAAGGTCGTTCCAGGACTTGGCGGAGAGGTAGGAGAAGGATCTGCCTCCACTGTAGCTTCGGTGGATGCAGGTTGTGTGTGTGAGTGAAGTGGAGACAGTATCAGGAGGGTTGGTGGTGGTTGGTGGTCCTTGGCCATGGAGGGCCTTGTAGTTGTGTGTCAGCATCATGAATTGGCAGCTATTCTGGATGGGGAGCCAGTGGAGGTTCCGGAGGTGGGGGGGTGACGTGGGTTAGTTTGGGGAGGTCGAGTATGAGTCAGGCAGATTAGTTCTGTATCATCTAGAGTCTCTTCAAGAGCTGGATGGCGATTCCTGCGTAGAGAGCGTTGCCGTAGTCCAGCCGACTGGTGACTAGGGCTTGAGTGGAGGTTTTGCTGATGCTGACGTGGAGACATCTGAAGATATTTTGGAGCATGCAGTGTGCGTGGAAGCAGTAGTAGGAGCCTGTGTTGATCTGGCATTTCATGGTGATTTTGCTGTCCAGGATGGTGCTAAGGTTGCGGGCGAAGTCTGTCAGTGTGGGTCCGAGTTTGGCAGGCCACCATGTGCAATTCCACAGGGAGGTGTGGTTTCCAAAAATCAGCACTTCCATCTCGTCAGTGTAGAGCTCCAGGCAGTTGGTCTTCATCCAGTTGGGGATGCTAGTCATGCAGCTGTGGAAGTAGATTCTGGTGGTGGAGGAGTCTTCTGAGAGCGAGAAGAGACGCTGGGTGTCATATCCAGAGACTTGGATTGTCTTTCTAGTTATGCCTGCCCAATTTGTACCCTCGAAGTATTCCTGCAGGTGGGCTCTGGAGAGCATCTCATATCTCAAACTTATAAAGCAGTTAAGGCACATAGGAAAAAGCCACCAATGAAAATACAGACTAATGCAGGAAAATAAAGCCCAAGAACATGTTTAATGACAGGGTACGGAGGGAGATCACAATGTCGTAAAGGAGATCTCTGGTAATTCAGGATTCAAACTCATCCTACAGCCCTTTGCTCCCATATCCCATCTATTAGTAATAGGTTTTTGTACTTAAGGAGGATGCAACAGTCACCTCTAGGCACCTGTCTGCACCATGCCTTTAGGACCTGCAGTGAAGACGCCATCTAGGGACTCCTGTTCCGAAAAGTACCTGCGTGTACGTTTGGGGAGAGAACTGTTGAACTGAGTTGCACATGTGAAAAGTTGGATTCTATGTTATGAACTGCACCTGGGCCTAACTGATGTCAATGTCCGCATCATCCTTGGGAACTTCAGATGTAGCTCTCCTACAATAGGGAGAGGGTGCTAAGAGGGATGTAGCACCTTAGTAACAATCGTAACTGAGATTACAACCATGTAACTGCGATTCCTATTTAACTGTATTATATTTCGCTGCAAAATTAACATACTTTCCTTCATAAAAAGATAAGCACTGTGCAGGACATTACCTACAACAAACCAAAAGACACAATGAAGTAATGTGAAAAACGCACACACCGTAGAAAACATACAACTTGAGAATATAGCACAAGAACAAACAAATCAAGTAGAAAATACACAGCTATTCATGGTTAAAAAAAAGTTTAGGCCCAAATCCTGCACAGACAAGTAAGACGAAAAGTTCACTTGACAGTATAATGGAATAGGAAACTTGAAAGGGGTTTTAGTTAAAGGACAACTCATGTTTAGTAGCTTGAAAGTATTTATGATTCAGACACACAAGTTCACCGGCAAGCACTTCATGCCTCCAAAGAGATTGTGGCCTGATTAGACAATGAGTGCCAGAAATCACATAAGCTTGGAGCACACGGAAGTCTTAGGTGCAGCTGGAATTGGCCCTTTTGGCAGGTTTATCCTCAAACTTTTTGCCTCCTATTTTTTTCTAACCTATTTTTGTTGGCTTTAGGACTCTAGGCACTTTACCACTACTAATCAATGCTAAAGCGCATATGCTCCCTGTATAAATTACAATTCTGATTTGTTCTCCATGATTGGCATATTTGATTTACTGGAAAGTCCATAGTAAAGTGCACTATGTGTGCCCAGGGCCTGTAAATTGAATGCTACTAGTGGGCCTGCAGCACTGCTTGTGTCACTCACACGAGTAGCCCAGTAAACTGGTCTCAGGCCTGCCACTGCAGTGTCTGTGAGTGCAGTTTTAAACTGACAAGTGGACCTGGCAAGTGCACCCACTTGCCAGGCCCCTAAACCTTCCCCTTTACTACATGTAAGGCACCCTTAAGATAGACCCAAGGTACCCCATGGGCAGGGTGCAGTGTATGTTAAAGGTAGAACATGTAATGCTGTGTTTTCCTGTCCGGATAGTGAAATACTGCCAATTTCATTTTTCACCACTGCAAGGACTAACTTTCTCATAGGTTATCATTAGAGATGCCTTGTAACATTGTACAAATGTAACTTTCAATTGGCAACAGCTAGAGATTGAGTTTGGGCTACCTGACCTCAGAATTGAAAAATACTCCTTTTAGCAAAGGTGGTTTTTAAATTGTGTGTTTGAAATGCCACTTTTAGAGAGTGAGCACTTTCTTGCTTTACCATTCTGTGTCTTTGCCTGCCTGTGCAATCAACGTATGGTTTAGACTAGCAGGGGCTGTTTGCGTTCACTTTATACCGTCACACAAAGGGAGTTGAGGTGTGTCCTAAATATCCTGATGGGTCTTCCTGAGCTATAGTGGTGTAAGGTGCGGTCACCTGCACCTGAATGGGGCGGTGTCTGCTTTTCACAATGATGTCTCCACCCCCTATAGTGTGGCTAGAACAGGGAGGACAGAACCGGTTCTACTAAGCAAGAGAGAGACTTTCTTTGAAGCCTGCATACTTCAAAGAATGAAAGTAGTATAAGTAGTCGGGCGCGACCCCAGAACTTTGGAACACTTCTGGATCAAGAGGAGCCTGAGCCAAGGAGAGGAGCTGAAGAGCTGCGAGGAGGAGTACTGCCCTTTTGCGGTGTGTTGCTTTGCTGGGTTGGCTTGCAGTTGCTGCTTATACTTTGGAGAGGAAAAAGACTAGACCTTTGCAGTGTATCCTGCATGTGAAGTTTCTCCAAGGGCTTGTGTGTGCTTGCCTCCGGTTGGAAGTCTAAGGGCTATCAAAGGCTTCATCTGCAGCATCCCTGAACTCCACTGCTGGAAGTTCTGACCTGCCTTGTGGTGCCAATTCCAGTTCTGGCCCTGGAGTTATTTGCTGGGCTGCAAACCCCAAGAAAAGGATTCCAGATGCATCTCCCACACCGCTGTCTGCACCAACGCCGTGGTCACGGCTCACTCAATGAGCGCAGCACTGAGCGCCAGTGCTTAATATGAGCTGGCGATTTCCGGTGCAGGCACCTACAATTAATTGTCAGCACCGGCACTTATGATAGTCTTCAAATGGTGGCACTGCCAGTCGAATTTAGAGGCAAGTACAACAGCTGTTTATTAATCCAATAAACAATCCAAAAAAGTGGGTTGCCTTCCTCCAGGAACTCGAGTGGGCCCTGAACATCACGCACCTGGTCACCAGGGCCAAGGCGGACTTCAGGAAATGGCAATCTCTCCCTCTCAACCCCCTTGGCAGGAGTGCCCTTTTTAAAATGATGGTCCTCCCCCCGCTTCCCAAGCATCTTACAAAATATTACCACTCATCTCCCAGGCAGTTGGTTTGGGAACTGGATGGTGTCCTCACCAGTTTTTTGTGGGGAGGAGGGAGGCCGCGAATGTCCCTAGCACATTGCTGCATACCCCCCTACGACAGGGGCATGGGGGTGACCAATCTTCACCTCTACTACCTGGCCACGAGGCTCATCGTGATCCACGACTGGTTTGCAGGCGGCTGGTCCGACCCGGCGTACCGGGTAGAAATCAGGTCAATGGACTTTGCACAGATCCAAGCCTACCTGTATGGGAGCCCCGTGCCACAGGCTCTTCCCCCCTTCACCAGAGCAGTGCTTACGGCATGGCGAGCTGCCTTACACCACATAAAGTGGGACTGGAAACTCACCAGACAGACGCCTCTGTGTAGTGGGGCTTGGTTGGAGGAAGTCTCGGCTCTCCAAGGCTTCCGTCAACGGGACCACTTCGGGATCTCCCTTTTGGGAGACGTCTGGGTGGGGGACCATGTCAGATCGTTTGCAGACTTACAACACAGTTACTCCCTCCACTCCTCTCAATTTTACAAATACTTACAGCTAAGGCATGCCCTCCAAGCCTACATTCCGTGCCCCACCTCCTTCCCATTTAGCCCCCTGGAGGCCCAAGTGACGATAGAGAACCTGGGCAGATTTATCGCTCCTTGGTGAACAATGGCCCCGCATCCCTAGACCGGCTTCGTGCCCGCTGGGAGGGGACGCAGACGATGTTACACTCATTGCACGCACAGCTAATGGCATGCAGCTCCTATTAGATGGCTTTTCTGAATTTATGGATAACCTGGGTCTAAAAACTAATTTTTCAAAGTCATATAATATAGTGATAGGACAACAAAATGTTAAAACTGAAACGTTCACGGTCGATGGACACTCCATCGGTAACACTAACACATTTTACTATCTTGGCATTTGGCTGGACAGTAAAATGAATTGGGATCCTTTGCTTAGTACCATGTCCAGTCCTTCAACCCTTCAAAGTATTGATACTTTTCCCAGGGGTCTCGGCCACACATGTTAAAATCTACATTGGATCTTTACAGAGCAAAGTGTGTACCGGCAGTATCATTTGGTGTGGAGATCTTGGGGGGGCGGGGGGGGTGAAGATATGGTACAAGCCTTATCATCCTATTCAAGTTGCGGAAAATAAATTATTTGGGAGGATTCTGGGGATACCATAGCGTGTACCAATGGAGACTTTGCACGAAGAATTGGGTGAAGGATATATTTCTGATTATATACAATATCACCCAATATTACTGTGTTTCCTGTTTGGCTGAAAAAGGACCTGGAATTCAATAGAAAGATTCTAAAAGACTGTCTGGGACTGTATTTTAGTCACCATATTTATTGGCTGCATTATGTCAAAAGTATTTTGTGTGATCTTGGTAGACCTAAAAAAAATTCTGACCCTGGGCAAAATTAATAAATCAGATTATCTGTGGGCCAAGGCAGCATAATGTGCTAATGTGAATGAAAAAAAGGGCTGAATGTATGTTGTCCAAAAAATCTTGTACCCATTATGCTATCGTAAAATCAATTAACAAAATAGAGTTGTTTTTGACACTGGAGATGCCAGTCTTACGCAGACGACTACGGTCTAATTTTTGATTGAATTTGTTCCCTTGGCTTTTAGTAGAGCGTCATAGACCCTCGGGTCCACCAATTTGCACATTTGGAATCGCTGCTGCACTGGACACTTTACGTATAATTTTTATTTGCTAATTTACGTAACAAGTAGATGAGTACTCTTCTCTAAAAAGTTTGCATAAGTACCGGCTACCTTATATCTTCAATTTTTATCTAGTCAGAATGTTTGCTTTTATGACCCATTGTTTTTATCAGGGGTGTTTCACTCCGCTTTGTGACAACTGATGTACTGTTTTAAGGTGATTTTACTGATCTGTTGTGTTTGATGACTTCTATAATTTACTGCGTTAAATCAAATAAAGTATTTTGATGATTAATATTTGCCGAAACCCAATTTCCAAACATTATCATTCGTACGCTAAATATTTGTATCAGTTAAACTGCGCGTCTCTAGGACATTTGTCACTATTTCAAGAGAAAATGTGCTGACTGTAAATGACAATGAACAAACCTTATCATGCGTTAGTAATAGATTTGTTAAAAGTAAGAGTTTTTACACATGAACTGAGAAAGATTCCTGCCCGCCCTGATGGCAATGCTATTAGTGATCCAAGAGGCAAGTCAGAGGTCACGTTTGCCCTATATGATGGCTATGTTCATTTTATACCTGGAGCAAATGTTTAGTCTGTTAGATCAAACAGAATTTTTTTTTGTACAGCAGACATGCTCAACTCACATATTTAAAGGTGTTTTCTTACGGGCAGGCAAATGAAAAAAAGAATGCAGCCCCATTAAATAAAATATTTACTTAGGATTACAAAATGTAAAGGATCAAACGCAGAGCCAGACGTTTGACTCAACAACAACATAACTTTATTGATTGATAATTAATAAAAATCATTACAATATAAAATGTCATTAAAAAAAAAAAAAAAAAAAAAAAAAAGAGACCAAGCTTTAACGTGTGCAACTGATATTTTGTCATCTACTACAATAAAACACCCACTATATGGGGAACAAAGATGCAAGTGCATTGTGATTCACCGATTATCTATCCGTATCTACATAGAGTACTTGGGTCCATGGCCCCTGGTGTGATGAAGTGCCAAGCTTTTTATTCACCAGGCAAAGGAATTTAGCTCCCTGGCACACCAGGAGAGTTGAGACTCCACTTTGCCAACAGATTACGGACTACCCACAGGGGCACATGTGCAATTGCAAAATGAGTGATCCAAGTAGCATCCTTCTTAATTATAAGAGGGCTAGGCATTTGCAGCCACATAAGTGCCAGCTTGAGTTTGTCCGCCGAGTCTTCCATGACGGAATAAAGTCTTTTGTTTCAAATTGCCCAAAGCGACATAACATGAACTGATGTTTTAATGCAAGGGAACAATTAGCTGCCAGATATGCCAGGGTTTTAAAAGCTGGTATGATGCAATAACAGTCCAGGCATGGAGTTTCATTGAGAGCTCGTTCTTGTCTTGCAGTTGTGACTGGCTTTGGCTGAGTGTTGCTTAACCAGAAGAAGGATGCTCTTTCCATTGCGATAGCCCATGCCTCCTTGTTGCCTAGTGAGTCTATTGCCGACAACAGATATGCTCGCTAAGATTTATTCCGGTGTTTACGCATTTGGGATTCTATTTCCTGCCTGTACAAATAGTTAAGGGGCTGCTTCGACGCGTGAAGGGTCCAGCATGGCTTTACAAAAGCATTAATTCTTTGCTGCTCCTGATTACTCAGGCCGAATTCCAGCCGTGCTTCAGATGTTGACCTGGGCAAATATAAGAAGTATTTATTCAAGTTTGATTCTAATAAGTTTAGCAGGGTGCGTCTTTTCAGTGGTTAATTTCCGAGACATATGCTACCGACTGCAGGAGTTGTGCTGCCATGAATTAATTCAGGTGTTGGGAAAATCACACAATTGGAGACCAGTTTATGGGTCAAAAGCATTATAGTTAGATCAAGTAAATTAGCAGGTCAGTAGACAGTAGACCAGCAGGTCTGATAACATTTTTATGATTTTTCGAGGCCTGTGCAAACATTTTAATCAGCTGTTGCCACAGACTTCCTATGGTGTTCAGTTTATTATCCCGTGCTGTATTCAGTCACCTTTGCTACCATTTAAGACTACTTCCAGAGGCCAGTCAAGCAAAAATGTAGCGTGCCCCACCTTCAACCATTTCCCCAAAACAGCAAGTGAGGGTGTTTGCTTTTGCTTTGCCCGGTGCTGGGGGAAGCTTTTCCATATTGAAAATCGTGACCAGCCATATGAAGGCAAAGTAAAATCCAGTGCCTTGTTCTCCCCATCCCTCCTCCCTACAATTTTTTGTGAGCACTAAATAGCTTTTAATCGTTACCAGTTGGATGAAAAACTTAAGAGCAAACTTACTTTTAAATAAAGTTACCCCATAGCATTTAATGATTTCATAAATTGTTTCAGTATAGAATTTCATCCTCAATCACAACTTTCTAGTATCACAATAGTCTCAATCGCGAACTTGCACCTGAGAAACGTAATACTGAGCAATGAACATAGTGCCCATTTCTCAAAACACACTAATGATCAGCCTCAAAACAACCTGCTGTAGCAAGTACGATATTATAGAGAAGCACTGCTCCAGCCACAACTGTGTGACAAACAAGTACCGTTACGTGCAACAATAACATGACTCATTTGAATCCTCATTTAACACCACATGTAAGGCATATTCAAGCTTATTTAAATTGCAGCGGGGAGCTTATGGTTATAGTATGAATAATCAAACTATTAACCATTATTACGTTTTTGAGAAGGAAAATCGTTCGGTTGTGCCTGTTGAAAACAAAAGTCACCACTGGGTCCACACGACCCAGTCATTGCTTTAGGTTACTCATGTTTTCATACTCCTAAAAACGGAAAAGATTACTGATATTTGCTGCTATCAAATTAACATTTTACCTAATTACAAAAATACCATAATTTTGGTGCAAAATAATTTTCGCTGTTTTGAACAAAAATTAAAACCCATACATCACTATTATTTGAAAAGACCCTACCCTATAATCCCTCTAAAAACAACATAACTAAGAATAAACTGTAGTTACATTACAGTTCTAACATGGCACCGTTTTGAGCACAGCCTGGCAACTATACGAACAGAAATCTCAAGACCACCAGAGTTTTGGACCCGCCAATTCTTATTCACAAAACATACATCTCTGCTGATCTGTAACCAGTCATCACTTTGCCAGATTGACAAGATGTAGGGAAATAGAAATAAGAACATGACGTAGTATGCCTAACAGCAAGTGATTCCGATTGATGAAGTGTTAGATTGAAAATCACTGTGAGACATTCCAAAAACCTCGGAGCAGCAGGGTGTGGAGGGTGAGTGGGGCAGTAGTATGATACGTCCTCAACCCTGTGTACAATGTGTTTCCGAGCTGTCTGAAGATGCTTCACATCATCCTCCTTTATATTTCGGAAATGTCCTTGCATCACCTCAAATACACGAAATTTGACACTCAAGATGTGATCAATCTTGCAGTATAATGCTTGTCCTGTCTTGGTTATTTCTCTAGTTTTGAGGGACTTGCAAGTCAGTGTGGCTGCTTCTTGAGGCCATTGCTGATGTATCTCGTCTCCAGTGCTGACAGAGAGAGTGTCACGTGTAAACTCTTATTAGCGTTTAGTGTGCTAATAGATACTCTGTAAAAGGCCAGGACTGTCTTCCTTGAATCCTCTTTGCAGGATCCGATTGGTTAAATCAGAGCCAAGGCCAACCCCATTTGCACTACAGAGCCCAGTGTGTCCTTGTATAAAGTTAGAGAGGTTTTGTGAGGGAAAAATACAGAGCAGGTGTCGTGCGGCCTTGGTCTGAGGAACATGAGCCACCGACGGGACAGAGAAAGGACTCCTGTGCAATTATCAGTCCGAGTTACTTCAGCACATCATAAACAGTAAGAGTAATAAATACTGCCACTCTACCCGGCACAGTCAGGACGATGATAGCAAGCAGTTACTTTGATGCTGGTTGTGGGATCAGAGATCTATTAAAAGGGAATCTGGTGCACACAATCCCAGTCCAATACTACAGTGTGCTGTGTCATAAGCACCACTTAGCGCTGCGTCATACCTTTGTACAGAAGCAATGAGAAGCAGGCCAAGAGCGCATGAAGATCTGTTTGAACTTGTCCTTTCCTTCGCTGCATACTGCCTGCGGCTTCACATCCACATGGCAGTGCTGTGCACCAAATGTAGCAACGTGTCACCATCAACTAGAGATACAGTGCCACAGTGTAAATTGCACTGATAGGGATGTGTTGAATTCAAGTGCAAAGACTAGCGCTTGCTTCTGCAATGTGTGAAAGTCACTATTTTCGTTCTCCGTGGAGATCCTGCCCTACCAGAAAAGATGGGTGTTTGCACATGTGTGGCCTGGGCCTGTTGAAACGGACTGTGTGGTACATTGCGAGGATGGCTCACGGCAGGCACCATATCTGTACCTCCCAAATTACACTTTGCCCATTAAGTATGGATAAACAATAGCTTTGTCAATTGAAGGAGAAAGCATATTTGAATTGCTGTCCTTCCACATATCCTAATGAAAGAAGAATACACTAGTAAGAAACAGACAATCAAAATCCATGAGACCATCTTTATGAATTTGCGCAGAGATACTGCAGTTAAAATATAAATTAAACATGTGGGCAGTCCCCAACTTAAGGGACGATTCATGGCAACAAACATACACGACAGAAGCGGGGTTGAAGTCTACCATTTGCAATTGTGGGGGTCAAATGGCTTTTAGCTCTATGCACATTTAATGGTGCTAAATTAGATTTGCAGATTTAAAGCAAGTCACATTGGACTTGTACGTATGGTCTTCATGGAAGTCCCTAATCATCAGATTGCCCTTCTAAACAAATATAGTCCTGAAGATGGTCTCATGGATTTTTACCATCCAGAGACCTAAACGTTGACAAATTTAAAAAATAAAGTAGAACAATTAAAATTACAATCCTCTGTACTCTTAATTTTTTAGATTATGGTTGTTAGGCTGAGTTGTATCATTCACCACATAGTACTTTCTGCGAATTCAAATATATCAGACACTTGTAAGTCTTATCTGGTGGATTTTTGTAAACACGGGGACCTTTCATTTATATGTTTGCACGTCCTTGTCTTGTATAGAGTGTATATGTACATGTCTTCCTGTTATTATTAAAACTATTGATTTTTCATACGATAACACAAAATACTTACAAATCTTTTGTCTATGCCCTCAACCGATTCTTTCTACATAAATGCTATTCATCAATTGAGTTGATTTGATTGGGTCCTGAATGACCAATCTAAAGTTACAATATAAATAAATATAATTCCTTCAGGAGTTACTTGTTATTCAGAGAAAAGATATTCACAAATAAAATGGGAATCCGCTCACACAAAGTGAGGCGACCTTCGTTTCGAGTGACGATACACTACAAGCCACTGATTCCCTTATTTCAGGGCACTTCACCCTATCTTACACCCTTACTGAGAACTGGACACTTCAGCTACTAAATACAAATTCTCAATCACATACAGATCTGCCTCTGACAACATAGTAGGCTACTTATTACGGCACACAGTGGTTGTGAGTGACATTGCAAACTATCAGACCTGTGACACCTATCAACATGTCAGGTTTCTCACTCAAGAGTCTTCCTGGAAGCAGTTCTTAGCAGGACACAAGAAAAGAAGACTCAGTCAGCCACTGAAGAGTAATGGCCCTTCGAAAGGCGCACCAACATCTGAGCAGTACAGCAGGGAAGATACTACTGGGATGACAACTGAACTTTCTTTAAATTTGAGGGAATTATTGTTCAATTATATCATCAATAGCATAAAGGAATGTCCAAAACCTACCTTAGGGCAAAAAACATTTTACCCAGGAATGCTTGAGCTTGTGGAAAAGACAACTGACACCTGCCAGCTATCCTGGGCAATTAGTGAAAGAGGTCGCCCTACCTCAGTGATCAACAAGGAAATCAGGCGAGGAGTCCTGAAGTGAGTACAGACTTTTTTCTGATTCCTGATAGAGTATATCTTATAGTACATGTCAGAAACACTACAGTCATGCTAGAATATGCGAAGGCAAAACTTTAGCAAATATCAGTAGCCTATGGAATACCTGCAACACTAAAAACTGACAATTTAACTCATTTACAAGGAAATTATTTCTAAGACTTCCTTGTATCATCGGATTGAACTCCATAACGTAACACCATGATGGCCAATAAAGCAGTGGAGAGATTGAAGACCACACTGAACAAGATACTTCGGAACCATGAATGCAGGTAAGAGGACTATGATACCTTACTCTCATGGGCACAACTAAGCCACTTGAAAAGCATGAAGTTCAAGAAATAAATACCAAAGGATTATCGTCCCGACACCCCAAGAAAATAAATGGCCAACCCCCAGAAGAAACATCAGAGTGCTGAAACAGCACGCTATCTTAATTGGAGAGTAGACAAAAGGAAACTTTGGGAAAAAGGAGAAAGCTGAACCCTGGCCCAATCACACTTTCAGACACAGGATGGCACGTCCCATCTTCACCCACACCAACCCCAACCTCAGAGAGTGAACAGCTTTGTGTGGTAACATCTTAAAATTCCAAGATAATGTTTGACTCTGTTGGTGGTATTGTTCTTCTTTCATTCTGATTGCTTTGGCCATAACACATTTCAGGAGAGACTTAAGATTCCTTAAACAAAGTTCCTCTTTTACCCAACTTCGGTGACCACTCAGACCCAGGACCTCGACTACATACAATAATTGCTGTGAAACTATAGCACTCTAAGCAGCGAGAACTGGATGGAGTGAAGGGCCACCATAATCATTTTTAAATATTTTCAAGCCTCTGATGGTTGAAAGTGATTTGTATTTTAGAGCATCAATGTGCAAATTCCAAGAAGGAAATCTATTGAAGGACATTCCTAAATATTTATGTTCAGTTACTTTCTCAACCACCGTATTTCCTATGGACCATCCATACCCAACCTGCTTTCTATCAAATGCCATAATTTAGGTCTTATCAAAGTTGCTTTCTAGATCATTACTTTGACAATACTTATTAAATTCCACTAATTTCCTTTTGAGTCCCACAGAAGTTGTGTTCAATATCACTAAATTATCAGAATAGAGACGGCACAGGATGTGGAAGCCACCACCCCATTTTAAGTGAAAAGGTATGTGTAGCCCTCAATGTTTTATGATGGGTCAGCGAAATATTATGCACATAGGGTTGGGCCAACACACACCCCTCCCGCAAACCATTCTCCATGCCTATCTTTTTTTATAGGCTCCCTTTGATCCACAATTACTTTGGCCCAATTATTCATGTAGAGTTCTTTCAAAATCTATACGATACCACCCGGTATGTTCATGATTTGTAATTTTGACCACAGGATTCTACAGCTTACCAGATCAATCACGGATCGAAAAATCAACAAAGCAAGTATAAAGTGTCCCCACTCCATTAATTTAGGTACTACTGCTCAAAGGCAAAAACAATGGGCTTTAGTCAAGTGCCCATCTTTAAAACCACTGTGTTCTACTGGGATCAAACTCTCCTCTTCAATCCAATTTTTGAGACTTTAAAGCAATATTTTTGCATTTAACTTGGCCCCCACATCAATTAGGCTAATAAGACGATAATATTTAAGGTCCATCAGGACACGCTTTTCATGGTGTGGGCTTAATGATGACACCTTTCCAATCAGAAGGGTATGTACCTGATAATGTAAATTATTTATATGCCCCTGAAAGGAATTTTGCCCATCAGTACATATTGGATTTTATTATAGTTACCGGAAGATTATCAGGCCATGATGCTTTAGTAAGCCTAATTTTGGTGATTGTATGTTTTACTGATGCTACGGAAAAGAGAGCTCGGACCTCATTTTCGTCAAGACTGATGACCTGGAGGGCAATATCTCCGTTTCGGTTATAAAGGGATGCTATATAATCCACACATAATTCCTCAGTGACCATTCAGTCCTCCTTGTTATCATAGCCATGGGAGCTAGATCTTACCAAGTTCCTTATAATTCCTTAATAAAAATTAAATTCTAGCCGTTGAATGTTTAAGCAATTCACAATAAACAGCCCTTTCATTGGTGTGCCTCCTATATCACTGTACCATCCATAAATTTGTTTATCATCTTCTGACGTTCCATGTCAAACCATCTTATCCTTTTTCGACCTTTAAAACAAGTGGCCTTAACTTCTACAGATTTCTTCCGCCAATCATTAGTCAAGCATTTGACAAATGTTTTTATAGTATTCACTTATTTACCGGGTCCCCACCTGGCGACTGCAAAGAATTTGGTTCAATATTTTTTTCTAAATCCCCCAGTAGCTGTAGAGGCTGTGCACTTATTTGAGTGGTAAAATGCCTTGGTAAATCAATTTCCAAAGGCATAACTACATCGTTTTGTGACTTTTTTTTTATAAATTATCCTCTTAATGGGAAGCAGTCACTAGTTTGATGCATGAGAACTTCAAAAATCCTCATACAAAGGGAATGCCAAGCTAGGGTGAAGATGTAATCTATAGGCCCAATCAGATTACGAAGACTAAAGGTCCGGTTAGCAGATTTATTAGAACTGAAACGCCTATTTAGGCAAACAAAACTCAAACTCTAATAATGTTTGCATTTTCACAGATAATTTGGACATTCGACACCAAAATGCTTTCAGAAAAATTTGCCAATGAGCTTCTTTTTGATACGGTTTTAGTCACATATGAAAATCTCCCAGGATTAATAGCATTATTCTCAAGGGGTATATTTAGATGTGGCCCAGGTTTCCTTTTAGTAATTAATATTGCTCAAGATTATACATGTTATTCCTTTACATATTATTACACTGGGAGGCAGGGCAGCTGCCAGTGCTGCTCAAGATCGACACTTGCCTGTCTTGTCGCACGGTCACTTATAGCGCTCCGAGGAACAGATGCAGCGAGCTGCGCTGGTTGGTGGTGCGCCTTGCGATACAGTTGTCGAGGGCAGATGGTGGATAATCATGCTCAGATGGGAAAGTAAGATTTGTTCTCATGTTGGAACAATACTTTATACAGAAAATGTTTAAATGCGTTCTCCACGGGATGGAGACTACAGCATAAATATCAGTGCAACTTTTAGTTCACAAATAGCTTTTCAACTTGGATTAGAGTGGTTTAGGGCGATACAAGGAACACTCCACTTTGCCACTGCAGGCAGAGAGCACACTGCAAATAACGCAAAAAGCCAGCTTTGGGCAGCCGCACAGTGTCATGGCAGCCCAAGGAGCAGAATGGAGAAATTGAGTGAGAAAGTGAAAGGGGAGAAAATAAGAGGTAAAAAAAGAGAGAAATGATTGAGAAGAGAAATTAAACGAAAGTTAGGGAAGTAGATGGCTGAAGGAGGGGGGTAAAGGGTAGGGCAGAGAGAGGAGACATAAACAAGAGACTAGAAGAGTAAGAGTGAATTGTAAATTTCATAGTCCAATACAGCAGGAAGTCACCGATTGCTACTGTATTTGTTTTGGAATGGTAGCGACTGTCTTTCCTCATCTATCCCTATCCAAACCCTTCCACTAGCACGGAGCCAGAGGTTATCAATGGAAAGAAAATGTAAATATCATTGCTTCTTCTAATGAGGCCGTGTCATGTCAGAAAAGCTAATTGCCGATCATAAGCATTTCAGGAGAGTATCTGCCGTTTTAGACAATTACGTACCACAAACTGGGAGGCTTCTGACATCTACCTCATCACGTGAACACATATGGTTCGTTCTAATCGCTATTAAGTGTTACTCGCTGCCCATATATCAAGCACTGAAATGCCACACATAAAACATGCTAAAACAGATTTACCACGAATAAGCAAATTGAGAACATGGCAGCTATATCGCTATTTTTATGATAAAGGGAGTCAATTCTTACAGTTACATAATACACACTTTTTAACCATTTTATACTTAAATTATAGGTGTCGTATAAACAGTTTCCAAGAAGCATATCCACCAAGAGCTGTGAGTCTCATTAGCTCAACCTATCTACTGAGACATCCCCCCACTGCCATGGATGAATATTTACAGGTGTGAAACACTCAAAACTCTATGGGCTGGATTCAAATGACACCCACAGATGAAATTAGTCAGATGTCCTACACCTAATTTCCACTCCTAGCTTTAATAATGTACTCGTGAATAAAGTACCATTCCATAGGTACTATATGGGGATATGTTAGTCTGTGCTTCCAGTAAGTTTAATTGAGATGCAACTATAAGCCACACAAAGAACAAATAATGTAAATAGAAACCTGTTGTACGGCATATTTACTTTTTATTAAAACCATAAAAGTAAGACATTCGAGAAGATAGCGTGCCCTCTGCATATCACATGCATAAACTGGCCTGTTTTATGTATGACAAACCCATGGTTTAAGACCAGCCTGGGCGTGCACCTGCAGAATTCTCTGGGGCACTTTGTGATTTACAAGGAAGTCCATAGACCAGCGTTCTCTCACATCGCTCCTATAGCGTGAAACAACCTCACTCCCCATATAAGAACCTCCTCCTCTCTTCCTGAATTCCTCAAGAAGATGAAAACCTGGCTATTCAATTAACAACCTACAAAAGGCGTGCCTAGGCATATGCCCCTCTTCGGTGCCAGTGTGGCTCCTGGGTGTAACATCTGTATGCAAGTCCACCCTCTGGGTTCCTTGGTCAAGTTGTGCAGTCCAGAACTAGGGTGGTCGTGGATTTGAGGATTTGGGCACAGGTGAGAGACTATTATGGCAGTTGGTCTTGTGAGGTGGCAGTTGGGGACACAACATGTCACGCGGCCGTCCTGATAGCCAGGGAAAGTTTTTGAGAATAAATGAGGGTAAGGCCTGTTGTAAAAACAAAGACTATTTTTTGCTAAGCCCTTAGGTGGTAAATAGAGCTATGTCAAGAGAGGAAAAGGCGGTCCGTGAGGAGTTAAAATGCTTATGCAGGCCAGGAGAGGGGATTTCATTCACCCTGGCGTCCTGTCCCCAGAGTGGGTGAGCCTTAGCAGGCCTAGATAAGTAACAGCAAGAGGAGTGGCAGCTGTATTATTGGGCTGCTCACACCCTAAGAGTAGGACTTGGGGAAAGCTAAGTCCAAACAGAAGCATGTGGACTTGACACTATCAAAATGGAGGCTGGATTACCGGAGAACAAGATCAAAGAGTTGTTCAACTTTTGGATGAAGCTATTGAGGCACCTAAGTTACAGCTTGGGCAAATACAGAGGTTACTAGGTCATCCTAACTTTGCTTGTGAGGTAGTCAGAGCTGGCAGGTCATTCTGTAGGAGTATTGGTTTTGTTATGGCAGGGGCAATATTACCTCAGCACAGAATCAGAATCTCAGCTTTAGTATGGGCAAATTTGGAAGTCTGGAAAATGTTTCACAGAGGATTCAATGGAGTAACCAAGTGGTTAGCAGATGAGGATTTTCACTGGCAGATTAAGACTTTTTCTGGGGTGACAGGTGCAGATGCTTATGGCCTTTTTTGGGAAGGCAAGAAGTGCTCAGACCAGTTTTTTCCACTATTAGTTGCCCTGGCTTTGTGAGGAAAGGATCTGACTCACAAGACAGTGACTTTTATGTTGCTAACACCACAATGGTAGCCCTGGTGAACGGGCAAAAAGCAAAATAATTTTTGTTTGCTGAAGCTGCTGCAATGTTTTACGCTCTCTGTTCTAATGTTCAATATTGTATTTACAGACAAACATTTGCCAAGTGTGAATAATACAGGCACAAAAAAATTGTCTCCTTCACAGCGTCGGAGATTCCATGGTTTGGTGCCCGGAGCATAATTGAGGGAGACAGAGGTGCCAAAAGAGATACGGGAACTGGGAGAGTGAAAATGTACAGTTTGATTGAAAACTCACTAGCACAGAGTACTAGGACACCCTATAGGCAGGTATAGGAGGAATTTCTAAGCAGGGGGGCAGTTAGAAGAGGTCAGAGCACTAATGAGTTAACAGAAAGAAGGAAGGATGTAGTAAAGTTCATAATGCTCAATAGCAATAAAGACATGTCACAGATAACAATTGCAGAAAAACAGGCAGGAATCAGTTTTTATGGTAAATTCTTCTGGGGTTGCAGGCAATCAGCAGGTAAAATAGGACGGAGTATCCTTAAAGGATGGGAAAAAGAAAGAAAGAGGATAAACAAGCAGAGGAAACCTGTAAATGTGGCTTACCACCTTCTTCACAGACTCAGTAAATATGAATGTTCTACAACTGCATTCCAGTTGCAAAACTTTCATACATGCCCCTGCAACTCACTTTTAGGAAGGGACGCCCTTGGCACACTCCCTCCTAATACTGACTCGCAAACCTTATTTTGCGAGTCGGTAATACGTTACAGACTCACTAAAAAGGGTTGGTACGTACTAAAAGCCGTTTTAGTAGTCGCATTCTCCATTTCTCCATCTGCGACCGCTAAAAACGGTCATACATCTGGCCCAAAATCCGTTGGCATTTGGAATCCATTCATTTAGGATTGGTGCAGCATCAGAGACAAATAGATTGGGCTTTTCACCTTGCAAAGTTATGAAATTTGGCAGATTATCGTCTGAATTTTGTAAATGTTATATTAGGGGTATTGAAATGCCTTTCTTAGTTGTTTGATTGTAATATGTTTTCTTAGTTTGGAGGTTGTGTAGCAGGACCCTTAGTGCATGGGTCTACGTGTGGATTATTGGACATTCTTTAGTAAAATGGGCAGCAAAACAGGTCGAAACCAGTGATTTCAGAACAAATTTGGGATTTTAATTTACAGGAGAAAAGATTGAATAGCGTGGTGGAGGGTGGGGGGGTGAAATGGGGTCAGTTATTACCATGGCTATCTACTCTAGTGGGCGGGAGACCATGTTCTGGCATGATGTTCATTAACATTGGGAGAAATGATTTGGTGCAGTTATCTGGTTTGTGGCTACTGAAAGAAATGAAGAAAGATTTGGATGTGTTTATCAGAATGTGGTCAGGCACATGCAGGTTTTGAATGGCTTTGTCAGCAAGGAGTGTTTTGAGGAGAGCGGTAAAATAGACTGCAGTCAAAAGTGCCAGAAGGAGTTAAAATGAGAAATTAGGCGTTTTTCCAATGGTAGGGGCATCGGCGTGGTAGAACATGTAGATATCAAAAGTGAGTATTTTATGCTTTATAGAGAACATGTGGAGCACATGCCATTCATGGGAAATGAGCTGTACTTATTGGGTCTGAGAGAAAGTTTGGCAACAATATTGATGATTTCACGTTTAATAATTCGATTTAAGCTATTGGGGCAACAGCCTACTGTCCCTTAGGTTTAGTTGAAGCCGTTAGGGTGCAGACTAAACAGTTTTTTCATTACTAACCTCGTGGTGAGCCCCAAGGAGAACAGGAAATATTTATTTATTTATTATACAGTTTTCTATAGCGCGAACAAGACCCTTGGGTATCAGAGCACTTCACATTACAAGAGCTAGATTACCTTATGCAGTTTTAGTTAGGTATACTATCACAATGGTTTACGAGGATTACAAGGTTATAAAGAATAAAACAAAGTTTTGAGGTAGGTTAGATAATAATTATGAAAGGAGTATAAAGTCTTCCTCTATATGCTTGTTTAAAGTGTCTTTTCCTTTGTCTTCTATAAACTCCAGTCAACGGAACATCTTGGACGTCTCTGAGTTGAAGAGATATCGCCTAGAGAAAAGACTATGGAAGGTATTTACTCATTAGAAATATCTTGGTTTCTTTCTTAAAAATTGCTGAGTTTGGAATTTTTCTGATATTCGGGGGAAGTGAGTTCCAGATTCTAGGGGCTGCTCCTGAGAATGCTCTGTCATATGCCTTTGCATGTTTCTTTCCTGGATAGCAGGGAAGCATAAGGATCATGAAATGTGCCGATAGAGTTGGGGCAGGGCAGACCTTGGCAGAGGGGATATGGTTGGGGCAGCTCCGAGTGTATGGTGAAATAAGTGATAGGGGTATGGTGAGAACGGTGTGTATGGTTTGTTTGGAATTGGCTCACATTGGAGGCTTCAGGGTGTGGAGAGATAGTTGAACTCTGTAAAAGTGCGGCTGGGATGTTTACATATGTATTTAAGTTTAGACTGCTCACCTGTCCTAATAAAGCGCCCTTTTGTTCTTTAATCTGACATGCCAGCCCGAGATACTTTAGCGGGTGACAATGCGCTTGATAAATACACATGGCATGACATGACAACATCGTTGCACTTAGATGCCATGTCACACAGTGCACCTGCCACAACACTGCACCGCGCAGTGCACCTCTGGGAGTATTCCGCCGCTGCGAATACTTCCTATTTCACCACGTCTAACCCTGCCCGAACTGTCAGAGCCCGTGGGTCTTCCCTACTCAGCCACAATGCATGTAACTGCTTTTGTATTTTGCTCACTTGTAATGTTCTCATGTATCAGTTCTGTTCCTATTGTGAATCGCTCTGACACCTTCGGGTAAAGTCCGCGCTATATAAAATCGCATAAATATATAATAAATAAAACTACCTTCTTCAAGAGGCATGCCCCTGTCTCTTCATGGCAGCCTTCTACATCACAGCACAGATGGTGCACCTTCATTATTCTCACCTGCCTCCCCAACCAATAACCCTCCATTCGGCCCCAGCGGCTCACACGCCTCTCTTACCAGTCCCAGGAAGGCTGCACATATGACTACGGTCAGGCACCATCGCTCAGCATTGCGCCGTCTCCGGGTTCGGCTGACCAGCCTCCCCCTGTCCGCCGTCGCCTTGTCGAATACAGTGTCCTCGTCCAGGTCGGGCAGCAGCGTTTCTGCGTCGCCATCCTCACCGTGCGCCTCTTGCGTAGCGAAGCGTACCTGCTTCTTGCTTCCTGCCGGCATGACACCCCCAGAGGAGCCACTCCAACCGCGGGGGCGCCAACCCCGGTGAGGCGAGCGGAAGAAACCCCTCTGCAAGTCGCTCAACAGTCAAATCTAGCCTGGCTGGACCGAACCAACTGCGCGCCACCCCCTCAGCGCTCCCTCTGCTCTGTGCGCGAGCCGCCCCTGCTGTTCCGAAGCTCCAGAGCTGTCACTTGGTTCCTGTCACCAGAATCAGAAGTTACAGCCACGCCCACAGGGGAAGGGCCACTTGTGGCTCGAGTCGTCCAGCCTATCACGCTATTGCACATTGTTTCTAAACGCTGTAAACACAGAAGAAATACAATTCACGACACGAAGTTTGCCAGGACCCGCCCCCCTCGGACACGCTGATAAGACGGCCATGTTGCAGTGGTACCGTGTGCAAATATCTATGACAGGTTAACTTGGTACAGTTAGTAACTATTTGTTGTCCTTCTTTTGTTTTGATGCTATATTCTATCTTTGTAACTCTGTCATGGTGTTCTCTTTTAGGATTCTTAAAAGTGTCAATTGATACTTTCTGAAGCTGTGAAGCGTTCTGCTTGAGATACTTCACTGCTCTATCTACCTGATTATCCAGCCTTTGTATTGAACTATCAATAAATATTTCTAGCGATACCTGCCTGCGACCCTTCTACATATTTAACTTTATTTATTTATGCCAGAGCGCTTTACAATAGAACCAGGAATATGACTTCAGCTTTGAAAATGTTAATAATAGAACTGCATTTCCATAGAGCTTCTGCCCCTGTGAGGCGTTGACGTATTTTATGCTTGACAGCTCTCTGCTCCGTAACCCAAGGTTAGTGGTTAGTCCAGTGTTAACAGGTAGTGTTGTTTTTAGGGATTAGTCTTGTGTGCTCAAGCACAACATCCAATAAATTCATAACAATTAAGGCAAATATGCAGATGACTTAGATTAGGATGTGTCCAGAGTTAAAAGACATGCAGAGGATGGAAAATGAAGAAGAGGGTCATTTGAAGGATAAAGGAGAGGCGATATGTTATGTTCCATAGTTGACCCTTCACTAAATAGCACAATCACCACTGACGCTAGTTCAAAAGGTTTGGGTGCTGTGCTAACCCAAAAAGACTGTAAAGGAATAGAAAGCACCATCGCATTCGCGTCACGATCATTAACGCCAACTGAAGAAAGATTTTCCGTGATTGAACGTGAGGCATTGGGGTGCGTATGGGCATTAGAACATTTCTGTCAATTTGTGTGGCGAAACAAAGTAACTTTCTGCACAGACCATAAGCCCCTCACAAAAGTATTCAGTACGACAGGCATGTATGCAGCATCTCCCAGACTAGCACACTTATCTATGCGTTTATTCGATTACAACTACACCATTCATTATGCACCAGGTGGGAGCAACGTAGTAGCAGACTTCCTAAGTAGAATGCCAGTCGGTAATCCAGAACAAGAATACTCCACAGAGAATGAGGATACATGTGTCGCAAGCATAAATGAGAACTTCCAAGGTATCTCTAAAGAACAATGGCTTGCTGAGCTGGAGAAAGACACTGAACTGTGCAAGGTAATTGATATGGTACAGAAAGGGTGGAAATGCAAAAACACACACAGTGATAATTTGAAACAGTACTTCGAAGTAAAAGATGAACTATCTTACGAAATACATTTATTAATGAGAAGTGGCAGAGCAGTTCCCCCCATTACACTAAGGAAAAGAATAATGGACTTATGTCATGAGGGACATTTGGGAATAGTAAAAATTAAAAGCAGTGTAA
Source organism: Lissotriton helveticus (assembly GCF_964261635.1). NCBI lineage: Eukaryota > Metazoa > Chordata > Amphibia > Caudata > Salamandridae > Lissotriton > Lissotriton helveticus. Next base: position 1,150,386,059 of record NC_136067.1, on the reverse strand, counting down.
AAGAAAGCTACTGGTGGCCTGGGATAAGCATTGCGGTTGAAAGGTTGGTCAGGGAATGCAACAAGTGCGCAAACTCTGACAAGACTCACGTCACTCTTAGACCACCACTCCAACCTGTCTCTTGCCCCTCCATGCTGTGGGAAAGAGTACCGGTGGACATAATGGGACCAGTCAGGGAACTTGATGAACTATGGTATATTGTTGTCATCATAGATTATTTCACCAAATGGCCCGAGATCAAGTTTCTCACTACTCCTGATGCAAAAAACATAGTGGAATTCCTTGATGGAGTTTTCACAAGAGATTGACTTCCAAAACAAATTGTCAGCGACAATGGACCGCAATTCATGTCAGACGCCTTCAGAGCGTATACTGAAAGGAATCAAATGGTACACAAGACTACCTCCGTCTACCACCCCACTGGTAACGGGGCCGTGGAGAGGTTTAATAGAGTCTTAAAAGGTATCATCCAATTAGCTAATGCCAACAGGCTAGGTTGGAAGCAAGAAATACTTAAAATTGTGTGGGCGTACCGCATCACCCCCAATGATGCAACAGGACACAGCCCACTCGGACTCATGCTGGGCAGAACTCCCTTAACAAAAGACAATGTAGGTTGGTGCAAGTCCGCTAAAAGAGTACACTGGTCTGCTGAACAAGTAAGGAGAAAAGTAGAGCAGACACAGAGCAAATACAAAATTCGTTTTGATCAAAAGCATGGGTGCAAACCAGTACAACTCAAGGTGGGGGACATCGTCAAGGTAAAGAGGAGCAGACACGTAAGTAAAGGACAGGACAAATTCTCCACACCCTTGGTTGTACGCAAGTTGTATTGCAACTCAGCCCTGTTAAGCGATGGAAGAGTGTGGCATTTTCCGCCCTCTCAGTATGCAAACACGCTCCAGAAAAAACTGACACTCCAACAGAAGGGGCATCCAGTCAAGGACAAATTCGGGCAGGTAAATACAGCAGATCTTGGTCAGATTCCTCTGACTGTGAATCTGACCCAGAGCCCACCACCAATCAGCCTACTTCACCCCGCAGAGCTCAGTCTCTTCCGGAGAACAGTGTACAGGTTTCCCCCCAGGAAAACACCACGGGAAGTGTCAGAAGACAACTTCCTCCCATTCCAGTTTTGAGTGATACTCCTCCGGTCTTCACCAGTAGAGTTGGGAGAAGGGCGTTACTGCCAGTGAGACTTTCTGACTACATCTGTGACTAACCGACTGTATTTGTAATTACATCGTTGCATGCTCTCTCTTATCCAACCCCGTTCTTCTTTTCTCTCTCTCTCTCTCTCTCTCTCTCTCTCTCTCTCTCTCTCTCTCTTTCTCTCTCTCCCTTTCTGTCTCTGTTCTTTTGGGGGAAGATGTGTTATGTTCCATAGTTGTGTCCCTGCGAGGACACCTTATGTGTTGCCATGTAGGTCCCTTCATGGACACCGTCCCGCCCGCTCCCTCATCAGCTACTAACGTCACCTGCCCTGTGTGACAGTTGACAGCTCATGACCCGACGCGTGGCGCATTCCTGAGCTCCACTCTTGGAGCCTGTGTTGGTGTTACTTGAATAAAGAACTCGTTCACTTAATTTCTGCCTGCCTGAGTTCTTTACACGATAATATAACATTTTAATTAAAAGTATAATATCAGTTTTTCATGCCAGATTCTATGAATAAAGAGGACGCTTTTTGAAGCGTCAAGTCTCCAGATAGAACCAACTTTATTAGCATGTGAATCAGGCGAACAGTCTGTGCAGTGCTAGCCTACCACTAGATCAACAGCTTCAGCAACCACAGCTGATCAACTCAAGGCAAGCTTAAAATGATGGCTGGGTGCAAACCTTGAAAGAAGATTCTGCAAATGTTGGAGTGGACGTCTTCTTGAGTTTGGCTTATCGTATTAATTGTAGAGTGATGTGGGATCCATTTTGGTGCTGCCCCTTTGGTATGGGTAGGTATGATGGTAGGGGCAAGATGCAAGCTCAAATTCTGTTGTGTAAGACGAAGGGGACAGTTCGGGGTGGTCCAGCCTTTTGTCTTCCTTGATCAAATTTTCAGTTGGGCTGATGTCAGCCAGTGCAAAACTTCACACCTCTTTGCATTTTTTTGTGGGTGCTCCAGGTTGGGGACTACCCTGCAGTGAGGGGCATCACTACACAAAGGCTTGAAAAAGTTACTTTAAAAACAGCCATGGAGAATGGAATATGGAAGCATTAACTATACAAAATGTACTCTCATGGAAACAAATAAATGCTCCCTGTCAGAGGCCCTGAGAACCAGAAGGCTCCATGGAGGAATTTGTTAAAGATGCGGCGAAGTACCGTCCCCACAAGAGGTGAGAGGTAGCGGAGACACAGAGTGGTGGTACACCACAAGAGCAGTCTCTAGAGCCCCAGGAAGGGTCCGTCAAGTGCACCAAGCCCACGGCTGCAGGTTTCATTTTCTTGGGAGCTAGTAATGAGCTGTTGGTGTTCCGTAGACTCCTTGCTTGGGTGTCAGCAGCAGACGCGTTGCTACGGAGTTGTTTGCAGTAGACAGTGTTTCTATTCTCGGAATGGTACGGTTACGTGCGCTGGCGCATTCTGGATAATATTAGTTTAATTTGTGCCTTTTCTATGTGCTATTTTAACTGGAGGCGCCACTTTTGAGGCCGCCTAATAGCCCTGTTTTTGCCCCATCCTTGACCCCTAAATAGCCATACGGGGACCGGACTTTAGTCGCGCTTCCTCCGGCACCGGTGCGGTGGCTGCTGGCGGCCGCTTCAGCGCTCTCTGACCCGATACCTGGCCGGACCGCAAGGGCCCTGAAGCGGTAATGGTGGTGGCTGCGGCGGCGCTCCTGGACGGACCCTGGAGTTCCCCACGATGGCGCTGCACGGACGAGCCCCCAAGCCAGTGCACGGTATGAGTGCTGCCCAGGGGGATTGAAACAGCCCGCAGTTGCAAAGCTTCTGGAGAGGTCCGGGGATGCAGGGACTGCTTTGCTGGGGTCCTGCAGATCACCCGCCATTTTGTCTCCTTCCCTGCTCCGTCCGGGCCCGCGCTCTGGAGGTCGCTAGGCCTGGGACCTGCTAGAACCACTTTACGGGGCACAAGAGAGCTGCCGGACTAGTGGACTGTCAGACCCGGCGCAGGAGTTGGCGCCCAGCGTAGCTGCAGTCCTTCTGATGAGCACTGCAGGCCTATAGAACACCCGCCATTTTGTCTCCCTCCCTGCTCTGGCCGGGCCCGTTCTCTGGAGGTCGCTAGGCCTGAGGCCTGCTAGCACCACTTCACGGGGCACAAGAGAGCGGCCGGACCAGTGGACTGTCTGTCCCGGCACAGGAGTTGTCACCCACCACAGCTGCAGTCCTCCTGGGGAGCGCCGCATTGGACATCCGAGTCACCGGTGAGTGGGGGTCTGTCTGCCATTTACGATCCTGCCCGAGACAGATGGCTGCTGTTCCGCTAGCCCGGCATTGACTTTAGGTAGAGCCCCAGCTGACCATTGAGGCTTCACCCCCCCCAGCCCCCGCTGCTGACAGAGGGTATAGACTGAGGGCCTGTTGCCTTGGCTGGTGGGAGAGCTGAGCTGATACGGGAGAGGGGGGGCCGCGAGCTGCAAGTGTACCCTGTGGTAGACCGCTCTTTAGCCTGTGACACTACCGGGCCCCTGATTCGACTTCCGGTTCAAGCGGACCTGGGCCTCTCCACGCTCTTCCCTGCCACATGGGCGCTGAGATTTCTGAAGCGGGGGGCCACCTGGGAGGCGCAGGGCCCGGTCGAGGAAGACTTGCGAGCTTGGACGCATTTGGCTCCAGCGTTTTAATAATTATTTACTGAGCCCCGAGTGGCTCCAACAAAGGGGGACACATTTGTCCTGAGGGCCAGTGAGAGCCCATGCTGGATTTTCACTTTCACAGCTGCCCAGCAAGTAGTGGGCAGCTTCACCGTTTAGGTTCTTCTTTATTTCAGGGGACATGTCTTTTTACTCCAGGAGTGAGACGCGCTCTTTTGCCCATCCCTACCTTGGCCTGCACAGCTGCGTAGCACTTAGTGCCAGCTGCAACGTTTAGGCCCGTCATTGAAGATTCCCAGCTGCCCAGCTAGTAGTGGGCAGCTGCCCCGTTTAGGTTTGCGCCAAGTGCGCCCCCCGTGACCGTCGCTGCATTGGCAGCGCGCCCTGACTTTTTGGACAGAGGGCATTTGAGCCCCTTATAGATGGCCAGTTGGCCCAAGGGACTATTAGGTTTGTAGGGCGCAAGGCCCTAGTGTACTTTTTATAGGCACTAGGAAATGTAATGTTTGTAGTTTGATTTATGCACCTTGATTTATGCTTATAGATGTGCTTTTATGCTTACTAGGTTTTACCTACTGTCTTATGTTTTCTACTGTGGTCTAGGTTTGATTTATTCCCTACTGCAGGTTATGTTACTAAGTTTAAGTCTATTTACTAATGCAAGTAATGTTTAGGAGTTGTGGTCTGCTAGATTTAGGCTTATGAGATTGGTGCAGAGTAGAGTTCTCGCCTTATGTGCTACTGTGCCTGTTCTTCGATGCAATTATGTATGCGAGGAACTTGTATGCTCGATAGGGCTGCAGAACGGGAGGGCTCCCTGATTATTGCAGAATGACTCTGGAGACGCCACGCCAGAACTGCCACTCACCCCCTCTGAAGACATGCGGACACTGGCCTGTCCTCCTGCCGCTTCACGGCATCGATTACACCCCCTATACTTTGGGAATTTTGGGGACCGACTGAACTTAACACCAAGGTCTCAACCCTCCTGCCTGACCTCACGTTTGCAGCCTCAGTCGGTCTCTCCACGATGCCTTAACGCTCCCGGACAATAGAACTGGTCAGCGTCCTGAGCTTAAGCACATCCCTCACCTGACCTTGATCCTGCTCTCCCTCTTGGACATGTACTCTGAACCTTCCCTCGACCGTAGAAACCCTGCTAGTTGTCCGATGTCCGGTGGAGCTACCTGTTAGCTGAAGAGGAGATGGGTTGTGGATTCCCCCTCGGCCGTCACCTACCAAGCCGAATTTTGGGCAGACTTTCCTTCGTCTCTCTATCGTTTCCCCCTCCTACCCTTTCACCCGACCCCTTTCCCCCTCTACGCTCCCTTCTCCTCGCCCTCTGCCCCTTTAATTGTTTTTCTGTTGAGACCTAGCCATTTGACCGATGCCCGGTGGACCTACCTGATAGCTGAAGAGGAGATGGACCGAGGATTCCCCCTCGGCCGTCACCTACCCAGCCGGACCTTGGACAAACGTTTCCTTCGTCTCTCCGCTGTATCTATACACTACCCCTTTTGCCCTCACCCCCTTTCCATTCCTCATCCCATTTTCCTTTTCTTCTATGCTCCTAAAAAGTTTTTTCTGGTATCTTTTGTAACTATTTTCCCCTTGTCTCTACGTCCTGTCTTCCTCCAACCCCTTAACCCTATCCCCTTACCCTTCCTGCTCCATTCACCTTGTTCCCCTATGTTCTTTAAATGCTTTTGTTGATACTTATGTAACTTTTAACTGATGTAATTTGCAACATTACTGTCCCTCATGTAAAGCGATCTGATTCCATCAGGTATAGCCAGCGCTATATAATAATTAATTAATTAAATGTATTCCCATTTAGTACTCTTTATCTCTTTGTCTACTTCCCCAGATCCTAGCTCCTATCCTCTCTCCCCTGAATCTCTCACCTTGCCTGCTAGTCTGCCTAGCCCCCTGTCCTTTGTGCCCTTTGACTAAGCACTCCTTCTCCCCTTGTTGGGGAAAGATCCAATATTTATACTCTGGAGTCTCAGCGTACCCGCTGAGAGAGTCCACTGCGCCAAGGGAGCCACTTACAGCTGAGGTATGGTATGGCACCCGTGGGAAAAGCACTCCCTCTCCCCTTTTTGGGGAAGGATCCAGTATGTAGGCCTTGGAGTCTCAGAGACCCCTCTGAGAGAGTCCACTGCGTAAAGGGAGCCTGCCACAACAGAGATAGGGAAGTGATACCACTTCCCCTGGGATCACAGCTTACTGGACTTTGGACGTTGCTTTGACTCGTCTACCGGTTTGTGTCCCTGTCACCCTTCCCCTCGTTGCGTTGTCTTTCCCGCCTTCATTACCTATCTACTTCCCCAGCTCCTTCCCCCCTCCCCTGAATCTTTCCCCTTGCTTGCTTTTCCCCTTTCGTATTTGTGCTTATTGTTTATCTTGACCGTACAAGTAACTATGTTGCCATGCTCTAATAACTGTGTAACCTTTGTAACGATGTAACCTGTAACTACAATCTGATGCTCATGTAAAGCGCTCTGATTCCTCCGGGTCTAGCCAGCGCTATATAAAACCTTTAAAATATATATTTTTTTTAAATAAAAAAAAATCTATGCACTGTCTGTAAAAATGGAAGGTATTCAACGGAGACTGTCATAGTTTATGCCATCCTGCATAATAGGAACAGGGGGCAGTGCAATGCGAACAGAGATAAGATCACTACTTCATCAAGGACACGTAAACACACTTGAAAAACCCAACAACAGCATTACAATTTGGGCTGGATTTGCTTGTTTATATCTGTATGGTAGTCAAGAAAGAAGCTGAATTTTTGACGCAGTGACCAGGTCTCCGTCCCAGGTTCCTTAGTCTGCTTACAATCCTAACTGCTCCTTTGTTCTTTTCTGTGTTTTTCTGGTGCCTTGAAGCTGATTGTGCGTCTTACTAAATATTTCTATCTTGAGTTCAATGTGTCATTAAACACAATAACTTGGAGTGTAGAACTTACTGAATAGCTGTTTAAAAACTACTTTTCCATATACCTCACATGCACAGCCTCATTTGTGTCTGCTCCCTTCATCTTAGGTACAGCATTGTGTGCCTACTCCCTTCAACATACATGCAAAGCCTCGTGCATGCTTTCTCCTTGCACTTCACATGCAATGTGAACAGTTTTTTCCCTGCACCTTACATGCACAGCTCGTTGCCTGTTTGTTCTCTGTGCCTCACATTCACAGTTGTGTCTGTTTGTTCTCTGCACCTCAAAAGCACAGTGTCATGCCAGTTTTTTCTTGTACCTCACATGCACAGCCTCATATATGCCTGCTAACTGCACCTCGCATGCATCATATGTGCCTTCTCCCTGCACTGCACATGCATACAGAGCCTGAACACTTGCACCTCACATTTATTGTCATGTGAGTTTGTTCCTTGCTTTCAACAACTCAAGGAAAATACTTTAATATAATGACTATATTGATGCGCTGAAGGACAATTAGCAAGAAATATACAGATAGGTAAATGCCCCACTTTTACCGTTTGCTATTTGGTGTTCCATAGAAGAGAAGGAGTCTGCGCTTAGAAGATGGCCAGGCTGACCAAGGCGCAGTGTGAAGGTGGCATGGCAAGTTTTAGCCATGTGAAAAGTGGATCACAGTCAGGCTGTGTGAATCTAAGAAGAGGTAAACATCAGTGGATGCTCCATGTGCTCCTGGTTTCATGGACTGCATACATGCCAACATTTGGAACCTGGAAGGAGAAAGATTTTGACAAATTAATTGGTAATGTATCTGCTCTGTTGACTTGCATTGAAGAGGAGGCAATTTCAGCTGGAGAAAAAGCTAAAGTAAGCCCATTTCTGACGTTAAAATTCAGGAATATCTTGCTTGTATTGGGGGTGTCGGTATGTATGGTACTGTAATATGCGCCAGTATAGAGGAAATGAAAAATGATACAGGAATATCCTCCTGAACTGCAGCAGGATTGTGCTTCGCTGCAGTCTTCAAAGACATTTTGCAGTAATTAATGGTAACTACTGGACGTTCCACTTAACTACCTGTCTCAGCCCTGCTATCAGGCTGAAAGGAGCAGTCATGAGCAGTTTATTTGCAGCCCTGCCAAGTGCCAGGCATCACAAGTCAGACTTACCGAAATTGTTAATCCTTTCCGAATTCCTCATTCAATACGTTTTGTCATGCAATGTTGAGAGCTCCACTGAGCTCAGCAGCATTCGTTCTTTGCGTGCCACCCAGTGTCAACAATTATTTCTCAGTGCGCTGAGAAACCCTCCGACATTCAGCATTTAGTTGTTACAAAAGTCTGCATCCCAGACAGATGAAAGGTTTAGGAAAAGCTAAATTGTTGTTATGGTAACAGTGTGCACTGTTTTAGCAGGCTGATGGTAAGTGGTCCCTGCTCCTTGCAGATGCAGGTAGCTTTCAATTCAATGCCAGCCTGCTACCAGTGAGCCTGCCAATTAATGCAAGTAAGTAACTGTTAGAAGGGGCGATCCCAGAGGACCAGGATATGCTCTCCCGATCACTCCGTGACCCACCTCTCTCTGGAATACAGCCGAGTCCTACCGTGAGGTCCTCGCCGGGGAGGACTCCGGGTCTAAGATCGTACACACTGTGCTCACACCACACTTATGAACGGACACCACACCGTGGGTTTCAGTAAGCAAGTTCTTTATCACACAGTACAATTTGAGGCAAAATGAACACGTATTTACAAGCGATCGAGGGATCGTAAAGTCTCAGTTGGAAGGAATAGGGTAGCGGGACAGTCTCAGTATTAGGCCAGTACGAGGCGTACCCTGCGCACAGCTCACAATCCTCGAGCCGGGGGATACGGGAGACAGAGGTCGTACTGGCTGCTCTACTCACTTCTTCTCGAGTCAGATCGTGTTGGGAGCGTCGATGGTCCAGCTGGACCAGAGTACTCCTCAAGCCGCGACGAGGTCAGCAGGGCTCGATCCGGAGTGAACGGAGTGTCTGTCAGTTCTTGCGGAGCCGGGACAATGTCAGCAGGGCTCAGGTTGTTCAACGAATGTCCTTAGAGTTTCAAGGATGAGCTGCGACGAGGTCAGCAGGGCTCCGAGGTTCTAGTTCTTTCTCCACGAGGATGAGCCGCGACAGCGTCAGCAGGGCTCAAGGTGTTTCAATGAAAGTCCTTAGAGTTTCAAGGATGAGCCGCGACGAGGTCAGCAGGGCTCCGAGGTTCCAGTTCCTTCTTCACAAGGATGAGCCATGACAGTGTCAGCAGGGCTCTCTTGTCCAGGATACAACTGCCCGCTAGTTCTTGGGTGGGCCTTGATATAGCACAGTGGCCCTTTGATGTCCGGACCCTTGCAGGCGGAGATCTCATGCCTCGGGGCTGGTCGCCGGAGAGTCTGTCGGCTGGCCCTTTGATTCTTTGGATGATGCTTCCGGGGATTCCCAGACGCCAAGCAGGGTCTGGAGCCAGCTCTCGGGGAGGCCAGAGGTGCGATCGAAACCAGCCCCCAAGGGAAGGCCAGAGGTGTGAGAGAAACCAGTCTCCCAGGGGAGGCCAGAGGTGCAATCGAAATTCTTTGGTCCTATCTCACTCAGGGGTCCCTCTACCCCCCAGCCGGGCATGGCGCGTCTGAGGCCTAGGTTGCGCTGGGCCCGGGGTCAGGCCAAGACTATGGAGTCAGGGACCTCAGGAAGGGTAATGGCGGCCGGTGGCCCTGTGGGGTGATGCAGGTTCTGGGCGCCCGGTACCGGGAGGAGCATGCGGGGATAGTCGTCCGTTGGTAGGGTCGTGTAGGGAGCGGGGCGGACAGGGGACGGGACGACCAGGGGTTGCGGGGTGCAGGGCTGAGCTAACAGGGCACTGAGGAACGGGGGGAACCACGCCACGAGGCCAGGTCCAACACGCATCCCCCCCAGCTGAAAGGCAGAGAGAACTACCCATCCCCTTGGGGGTTCTCTTCACTGAGGCGGAAGAACCTGGACAGGCCTACGCGTTGGCGTGGTCAGCACCAGGGCGGTGCTCAACAGTGAAATCCATCCCCTGGAGGGAAATGGACCAGCGTAGCAGTTTGGGGTTCTCTCCTCTCATTTGCATTAGCCACCGGAGGGGCAGATGGTCAGTTTGGACCCGGAAGTGAGTTCCGAACAGGTAGGGCCTCAACTTCTTCAGGGCCCAAATCACCGCGAAGGCCTCCCGCTCGATGGTGCTCCACCTTTGCTCTCGAGAGAGTAACCTCCGGCTAATGAATGCCACTGGCTGGTCCAGGCCCTTTTCATTCATCTGAGACAGGACCGCTCCGATGCCATGCTCGGACACGTCCGTCTGGACCACAAACTCTCGGGCGTAGTCGGGGGCCTGCAGTACGGGGGCAGTGCACATGGCGATTTTCAGCGCTTCAAACGCCTTCTGGCAGGCAGGGGTCCAGTTAACTTCCTTCGGCTGCTTTTTGGAGGTCAATTCTGTGAGGGGGACTACGATGCTGCCATACCCCTTTATGAATCTTCAGTAGTACCCAGTGAGCACTAGAAAAGCCCGCACTTCCGTCTGGGTCGTGGGGGCCTCCCAGGCAACAATTGCATTGATCTTAGGTTGGAGGGGGGCCACTAGGCCGCTCCCGACCTGGTGTCCCAAGTAGACCACTGATCCTTGTCCGATCTGACATTTGCTGGCTTTGATGGTGAGGCCCGCTCGACGCAGGGCCATCAACACCTCCCAGAGGTGTTGTAGATGTTCGGTCCAGTGGGAGCTGAACACCGCGATATCATTGAGATATGCGGCGCTGAATCCCTCCAACCCAGCCAGTACCTGGTTAACCAGCCTCTGGAACGTGGCGGGGGCAATTTTCATCCCGAAGGGCATCACCCGGATGTGGTAGTGGCCATCCGGGGTGGAAAAAGCAGATCTCTCCCTGGCCCCCTCCTTGAGTGCGATTTGCCAGTACCCGCAGGTCAAGTCGAAGGTTCTGAGATAGCGATCAGACCCTAGGCGGTCAATGAGCTCGTCTGCTCAGGGAATGGGGTGTGCGTCGGTTCTAGTGACTGCGTTAAGCCCGCGGTAGTCCACACAGAACCTCAGCTCGGGAACAGCGCCGGGGGCGGCCGCCTTTGGTACCAGGACCACGGGGCTGGCCCATGGACTGTCAGAGGCCTCGACCACTCCCAGGGCTAGCATCTTGGAGACTTCGGCCTTGATGCAGGCCCGGACTCGGTCCGGGACGCGGTGGACTCTGTGCCGTACCGGAGGGCTGTCTCCAGTGTCCACAGCGTGGACGCACCAACCGGTGACGCCGGGGACAAGAGAGAACAGGTCAGAGAACTGTCCCAGTAACTGGCGACAGTCTTCGCGTTGCTCGGGGGTGAGGGAGGAGGAGAGACTCACTCCCTCTATGGAGCCATCTTTCTCCTTCATACTCAGGAGATCGGGGAGAGGCTCCGTGTCTTCTTCTGCTCCGTCGTCGGTGGCGAGGAGCAAACTCAACTTGGACCCAACAAAGTGGGGTTTGAGGTGGTTCACATGGAGGACCCTCAGGGGGTTCCGGGGAGACTGCATGTCTATGAGATAGGTGACTTGGCTCTTGCGTTCCACCACTTTGAAGGGCCCGGTCCACTTGTCCTGAAGGGCACAAGGTTCCACCGGGGCCATCACCCAAACCTGCTGGCCAGGCTGGAACTCGACCAGCGTGCCATTCTGGTCATACCAACGTTTCATTTCCTCTTGGCTTGCTTCGAGGTTTGCCTCAACAAGCTCCCGGAACCTCCGGGTCTGGTTCCGGAGGGCCAGGATGTATCGAAACATATCTGGGGGTGTACCCGGGGGTGCCGCTTCTCAACCCTCCTTGACCAGGCTGAGGGGTCCCGGACGGGGTGCCCGTAGAGCAGCTCAAAGGGGCTGAACCCCAAGGACTTCTGGGGGACTTCCCAGTAGGCAAACAGGAGGCAGGGTAGGAGGACGTCCCACTTGCGCCTCAGGGGCTCCCCGAGACCCATGATCATTCCTTTGAGGGTACGGTTGAATCGTTCAACCAGGCCATTACCTTGGGGGTGGTATGGGGTGGTGAACTTGTACGTCACCCCACACTGTTGCCACAGGGACTTCATGTATTTGGAAATAAAGTTCGTTCCTCGGTCGCTCACCACTTCTCTCGGGAATCCCACCCGGGAGAAGATCCCCATGAGGGCCCGCCCCACTACGGGGGCCATCACCGTCCGGAGGGGAATGGCCTCGGGGTACCGGGTGGCATGATCCACCAAGACGAGGATGAACCGGTGGCCTAGAGAGGTCCGGGGGTCCAAAGGCCCCACGATATCTATTCCCACCCGTTCAAAGGGTGTACTGACAATGGGGAAGGGTTGGAGAGGAGCCTTGCGCTTCCCTCCGCTCTTCCCGCTGGCCTGGCACGTGGGGCAGGACTTGCAGTGGGTCTCCACATCGGCGCACATACGGGGCCAATAAAAATGAGTGACCAGGCGGTGATAGGTTTTGTCCTGTCCCAGGTGTCCCGCCAGGGGCACATCATGGGCCAGGTTCAGGAGGAAGCCGCGGAAGCGTAGGGGTACCACCAGCACCCGGGCTGACCCTAGCTCGGCGGACTTCTGTTCGCTATACAAGAGGGCATTTTCCCAATAGATAAAGTGGGAGCCGGACTAGTCGACGGCAGCCTGGGCAGCGGCCTGGTGCCGCGGCCCAACTAGAGAAGGACAGGAGGTCTGTTCCAGGCAGAATTCCTCTCGGGAAGGTCCTCCTTCCTGGCGCCAATGGGCTAACTCAGGAAGGTCGTCCAAGTTCGGCGTCTGTTCGACGGGAGGGCCTAGGGGGCCTGTGTCGGGGTCAATTTCTTGGCCGGGGGGTAGCTCGAGGACCTCGGGTCGCTCGCTGACCTCCGGGTCGTCAGAGACCGGGCTAGGGGTCTCTGGTTCCACCCTCCCGGGGTGGACATTCTGGCGGTCATAGCTTGTGTGCTCACGCAAGCCCATTCGGGCAGGCCCACCATCTCTAGGTGAGTCCTTCGCTCCACCTGCTTCCACGGGGAGCTCTCCAGATCGTTGTCCAGTAGACAGTCCAGAGGCATGTCGGCACAGACCGCTACCCGTAAGTCACCGGAGACCCCCCCCCACTCAAACAGGACCTGAGCTATTCGGCAGGTGCGGACGGAATTGTCGGCTGAGATCACCCTGCAGGAGGCGTGGGGGATAATCTGGTCTTCTGTGACAAGGTGACATCGCACTGCGGTGATGCTTGCTCCTGTGTCTCGGAGGGCCCCTATGCGGTGCCCATTGACGGTCACCTGTTGGCGGTACTTCTCGCGCTGGGTTCGGTATGCAGTCGATGTCGAGGATGAGTCTGGCAGAGTCGTTCTGGATCCGCTGGAGTCTCTTCTGGAGCTTCGCGGTGGTTCCGGCGTAGAGAGCGTTGCCGTAGTCCAGTCGGCTGGTGACGAGGGCCTGGGTGACCGTCTTCCTGGTCTCGGTGGGGATCCACCGGAAGATCTTCCGTAGCATGCGCAGGATGTTGAAGCATGACGAGGCGACGGCGTTGACTTGTCTGGTCATGGTGAGGGAGGAGTCCAAGATGAATCCCAGGTTGCGTGCGTGGTCTGTCGGTTTGGGTGCGGTGCCTAGGGCGGGGGGCCACCAGAAGTCGTCCCAGGCGGAGGGTGAGGAACCCAGGATGAGGACTTCCGTCTTGTCTGAGTTCAGTTTCAGGCGGCTGGTCGTCATCCACTCGGCTACATCTTTCATCCCTTCGTGAAGGTTGGCTCTGGCGGCGGCGGAGTCGTTGGTCAGGGAGAGGATCAGCTGGGTGTCGTCAGCGTAGGAGATGATGTTGAGGTTGTGTTGGCGTGCGATCGCCGCGAGGGGGCTCATGTAGACGTTGAAGAGGGTGGGGCTCAGCGAGGATCCTTGAGGGACGCCGCAGATGACTTCGGTGGCCTCTGACTTGTACGGTGGTAGGCGGACTCTCTGCGTTCTTCCGTCGAGGAAGGAGATGATCCATTCCAGAGCCTTCTCCTGGATTCCGACGTTGCTGAGGCGCTGCACTAGGGTGCGGTGGCAGACAGTGTCGAATGCAGCGGAGAGGTCAAGGAGGATGAGGGCCGCTGTTTCTCCGTTGTCCATCAGGGCTCGGATGTCATCGGTGGCAGCGATGAGGGCGGTCTCGGTGCTGTGGTTGGCTCGGAAGCCAGATTGTGAGGGGTCGAGGGATCCATTCGTCTCGAGGAAGGCGGCCAGCTGTTTGTTGACGGTCTTCTCGATGACTTTGGCTGGGAACGGGAGGAGCGAGATGGGGCGGTAATTCTTGAGTTCGGTGGGGTCTGCTGTAGGTTTCTTTAGCAGGGCGCTGAGTTCGGCGTGCTTCCAGCTCTCTGGGAAGGTGGCGGTGTCGAAGGAGGTGTTGATGATGTCCCGCAGGTGGGGTGCGATGACAGCGTCGGCTTTGTTGAAGACGTGATGAGGGCAGGGGTCGGTTGGAGATCCGGAGTGGATGGAGTTCATCATGCGGACGGTGTCTTCGGTGCTGATCGGAGTCCAGGCGTGGATGGTGGTGGTGGGCGGTGGTTCGGACATGGCGTGCGTCGGTTGAGCGCCGAAGCTGTTGTGAATGTCCGCGATCTTGTTGTGGAAGTAGGAGGCGAGGGAGTTGCAGAGGTCTTGCGATGGGGTGATGTCGTTGTTTCCGGCGTTGGAGTTGGAGAGCTCTTTCACGATGTTGAATAGTTCCTTACAGTTGTGTGCGTTGTTGTCCAGCCGGTCCTTGAAAGCAGTTTTCTTGGTGGCGCGGATCAGTTGGTGGTGTTTCCGGGTGGCAAGCTTGAGGGTGGTCATGTTGTCCGGTGTTGGTTCCCTTCTCCAGGCTTTCTCTAGGGCTCGGCAGTTCTTTTTGGAGCTCTTGAGTTCGTCGGTGAACCATGGGGCCTTCTTGTTGCTGGGTCTGCTGGGCGGGGTCCTCAGTGGGGCGATATATATAATATAGTGGGGCGATATATATAATACTCTATATAAACAATTATCCATTAAACACAAACCACATGCTAAAAAAAACTGAAGGAGACACATCTATGGATGAATTGCACTACAACGACAAGAACATCAAAATTAGAAGAATTGATTCATGGCTTTCAAGTAAGTAAATCAAATAATATAAATATATTTTACTACTAAAATGTAAATTAATTACTAAATATGCACTTTTCCATTTCTCAATTAACTACAGATTAGTATACTAAGATATACCACACAACTGATTTATAATTAAATAAAACGCTAAAATTTGTAAATATATCGTCTATATTTAAAACACATTTAAATCTTTTTAATAAAATACAAACAATATTATTAAAATCCTATACTTTTTTATTTCTCTTCTAACGCTGCAGATAACTATCTTAACAAATACAAGAATACAGAACTCAAACATAAAGATACAACTAAGAAAGTAAGTATAATGACTCACTAAATTAAAAGCTAAAATCCAAATAAATGAGGACATTTTGTAACTAATTATACATATCTCCTTTCTATGTTTTACTACCACTACAGACAATTCGACAGACAACAAACAGAGAAAAATACTCAGAGAACGAAAGATACACAAAGCTAAGTAAGTATATTCAACATCTTCATTAACTAGTAACATGTTTAAAATGAAACACTGGTTTACATTTCTAAAACATAGGAAAATTTGTATTTCAGAAACGACTACATAAGACTATACTACAAAAGAACAAACAACAACATTATACAATCAAAAAGAACACTTACAAAGTAAGTACCTCCAAATACAAAACTAAGAGTTAAAACGCCAAAAACAGCACATGTTCTAATTAATAACAAATGTCTACTTTTTTTCCCTCCTAAAACTACAGAAAACTCTACTGTTAAAAACAAGAAAATAAATTACCAATTCACAAAGATATAACATAATAAGTGTGTATATATAATAACGAAAGTAACAGATAAAATGTTAAAAACCTAAAAACATGCTAACATTTCTAATAAATCTTTTTTTTTCCAGATACTACTACAGAATACTCTACTAAGAAATAACAGACAACTCTACTCCAACGTCCTATCTAAAAGTAACAAAGTAAGTATATTCACACATTTTTTAAATATCCTAAAGTTATTAGCAGCCAATTTTATTGAAAAATTGGCCCTGAAACTCTAAAAATCTACAAAAGCAAATCATTAAAATTACTCTTATTTTTACCTTACAGATCAGAGACAAACAGAAAACACAGTCAACAACCGAAGAATAAAGCATATCAAAATATTTCACAGATTTGAACAAATTGTAAGTATATACTAAAGTATTGTTTAATTAATTATTTATATACACAAACATTACCATTTACATAACTAATAAATATATCTCTTGTAGATTTACAAACAACAAAATGACTGAGGGAGCAGAATTTGTGACCAGCCAGAAAGGAAAGCTATTACTCTGCTACATGGGTTACACTTATACCCAGGAGAAACAATATGGGTTGAAAGTAAATTGGAAATGTTGCAAATATTATTCTAACAAGTGTTATGGAAGGGCAACAACTAGAGAAGCAACTGTACTTTATACAAGGGAACACAACCACCCACCAAACATAACAGAAATAGAAGTTAGAACAGCATTAGAAAACATAAAAGAAGCAAGCACAGTTCCCAAAAACCAACCAGTGTCATATTAAAAGAAGAAATTCCCAAAATTCCTAAAACAGCAACAACACAGATGCCAAATGTTCGTGCACTAAAAAGAACTATAGCACGAACAAAAAAAAGTACTACTACTACCACAACACCTCCAAGAACATATAGTGATATAAGTTTAAATGCCAACCAAACCATAACTCTAAACAAACAACCATTTATCATTTACGACAATGAAAGCAACAATAAAAGACTTATAATTTTTGGAACAAATCTTAACTTAATAAAACTTCAGCAAACTCAATATTGGATGATGGACGGGACTTTTAACATTTGTCCCAAACCATTTTTCCAATTATACACCATACATGGCCTATATAATAACTGCAACATACCTCTTCTTTATGCACTACTACCAAATAAAACTAATTCCACATATATGGAATTATTAAATATAATCAAACAAAAAACTAATGACTATTCCCCAGAAAAAATAATCCTAGATTTTGAACAAGCAATGCTTTCAAGCATATTGAAATTACACCCCCATACCTGCATTCAAGGCTGCTACTACCATTTAAACCAGTGTCTATGGAGGCATCTACAAAAGACAACCTTAAGTATAGAATATGCAACAAACTCATCTTTTGCATATCAAATAAAAAAACTCATAGCACTAGCTTATGTCCCAGAAACAGACGTAGCAGAACACTACAACATTCTAATAGATAGCCCCTTTTATAAACAAAATGAAGCAAAACTGAGTCCATTTTTGGACTACTTTGAAGACACCTGGGTAGGCAGACTCCATAGATCTGGCCACAGAAGAAATCCTAAATTCCTAATACCCTGGTGGAACGTTTACAAAAGCACCTTAAACGGAGAATCTAAAACAAATAACGCAGTGGAAGGTTGGCACAATACCTTTATACAATCAACTGGCAGAACTAAACCAAGTTTCGAAACATTCATTAAATGCCTTCAAAAAGAACAAAGCTACCAGGAGTTTAGAATGGAACAATCCATTACTGAACTAGTCCCTAAAACATCTAAACAAACCAAACAAATGCACAAATACCTAGAACAACAAGTAAAGTTATACCCTAGTACTAAAGGAATTGAATACCTAAACTTAATTGCCAAAACACTACTCTAAATAAATAATACCACCAAACAAGTACATAAAAATGGAACCTAAGCAATTAAAACAACATCAAAATCTTTATTTTCAAAACTCTTAAATGTATGCAATATATTTCATATTTTTTGACATAAATATGCACACATTACTTACAATGCATTACTATAACACAGAACCAAATTTATAAATACATTACCCACCCACAAAATATAAAAAAAAAAAAACCTCACCATGCATGTCGACAATCCAGGAAATCCTTCTCCCCCAAAATAATCCAGGTAGTGTAAAATGTTCCCCCAAAAAAATGCAAAATAGCAAATGTACCAAAAATCGATAATCCATCCAACGAGGATCTTTTGAAAACCATAAAAATCCCGAAAATTGTTCAAAAATAAAATAAACTCTCCAGGAAAACCGAAAAGTTTGAAGAAGTGTTAGAAATGCAGTAGTTAATAAAACTAAGAAACACTTCCTTAAAAAAAAACGCTCCTTCCGAAATGGCAAACACCTAGAACAGAAACATATAAAACATACATTCCCACCCACATAAAACTACACATAAACAACTACTAACATTAGTATTAACATTATATTCCTAATACTTATACTTTAAACATCTATATAGTAACTCTCCAAACAAGCCTAAAAAACGGTAAAACTACGTATACCTACCACACGTAAATAAACAATAATAAATCCTGTAATACCACTCACTTAAATCTAACAACAATAAATATCACCACACTAGTCTCAAAAATAACATTAAATACACATAAAACATATAAAACAAACCTTACCTTAAGCGACGTTAAGTTTCTCCCAACCGCGAGCTGCTCTCCATCCAAATGACACAAAACGACCTAACCCGGTTACAAAATAAAAGACCCAAAAGCAACAAAATAGTCCATAATGACAAATATATTAATTAATCTGTGTAAAATGACCTTCAATATTTGCAAAATTAGTACAATATTTAACACAATGTTTTTTTTCTCCTTGTATTAAATAATTGTGAAATATGTAGTAAAACTGTAAAAATAAATATAATAACAAAATGTTTAATATTAATTTAAAATAAATGAAAAATTTAATGTAATGTTACAAAATTTTGTTATGACAGTTTTCAAAATGTATATAAAGAAACCTATGTTAAAAATAAAATGTATCGAAAAACATTGTTTAAATAATTTATATTAATATATTAAATATTAATATTAATACAATAATTGTATTCACTAAGAACATATGTAACACTATAAAAATGTGATATGACATTAAACAATACTATGTATTATTTTTCTCATTAAAATTTTTTTTTACATTTATATAATGTTTTTGTTTCAAAAATATAAATTTTTCACAAATGTCAATAATATATGTTGAAAATAATGTACTCAGCACATTATACAATACCTAATAAATTTATGTTGTTTGAAAAAAATTATTAAGTGTGTGTTTTACTATTCATATCATAAAAATGTTTTTTCCCCATACACAAAAATAATATATATTATTTTATTATACATAAATCAACAACTCTTCCCAAATTAATCCACATATATATCAATTAGTTACTGGACACTAAATAAATATAATTTACTATTCCCACTCCAGTCTACATTAAATTGAAGTAGGTGCTGGACACTAATTAAATATAATTTACTATTCCCACTCCAGTCTACATTAAATTGAAGTAGGTGCTAGACACTAATTAAATATAATTTACTATTCCCACTCCAGTCTACATTAAATTGAAGTATGTGCTGGACACTAATTAAATATAATTTACTATTCCCACTCAAAACTGACCCTGAACCCTAAAAATACCCCTTTACCCAAAAACATAAAACTGACCCTGAACCCTAAAAATACCCCTTTACCCAAAAACTGAAAACTGACCCTGAACACTAAAAATACCCCTTTACCCAAAAACTGAAAACTGACCCTGAACCCTAAAAATACCCCTTTACCCAAAAACTGAAAACTGACCCTGAACACTAAAAATACCCTTTTACCCAAAAACTGAAAACTGACCCTGAACCCTAAAAATACCCCTTATTAATACAAAAACATATAATTTACTATTCCCACTCCAGTCTACATAAAATTGAAGTAGGTGCTGGACACTAATTACATATAATTTACTATTCCCACTCCAGTCTACATAAAATTTAAGTAGGTGCTGGACATAAATATAGGAAATGTTTAATTGTTATATATGAAAACATTTCTAATATTATAACAGTTTTAATTTAAAACTAAACGACTATAAAACAAAATGATTTTTTAAAAATATTATATAAAATATATATATATATTTTATCATTTTAAACAAATCTAAATATTTAATTTAGAAATTAAAAATTTACAAATCAAAAATCAAAATGCGAAATTTAAAATGTAAAAAATAAAATTTAACAATATTTATAATTATTAATACATATATTTATAAAATGTTTATATTTATTTAATAAAAATATATGTATAATTTTTTTTTTGAATCTTTAATTTGTTATATATTGTATTATATTTCTATTCATTATATATTTATTAATAAATATATATTCAATATTTTGGAAATTTTATGAATACATATATTTTTCAAAATATTTACATATTTTATTTAAATTTCGAATTTCGAATTTCGAATTTTTATTTGTATTTTGTAAAATTATAAATTTTTTATATTAATTATATAAATATTTAAATTATATAATCAATATTTCGGAAATTTATTTAATACATATATTTTTCCAATTTTTTTAAATATTTTATTTAAATATCGAATTTCTAAAATCGAATTTTTAAAAAAAGAATTTAATATGGTTTTTTTAAATTTTATAATCATTATATAAATATATAAATATTTAAATTATATAATCAATATTTCGGAAAAAAATGTAATACATATATTTTTCAAAATGTGTTAAATATTTTATTTAAATTTAGAATTTCTAAAATCAAAAACATTTTTACAATAAAAAAATTTTTTTTAATTTTATAATCATTATATTAATATTTTAAAAAAAATATCATATTTTAGAAATATAATTATTTTTAAACATATATTTTTAAAACACTCCCCACCCTTATCCCCTATAAACCCAATAACCCGCTCCTAAAAATATATATGTATTTATAATTATTATAAGATAAAAAAAAATTTAAATATTTTTTGTTCAATAACATTAACTGATTTCAATAAAATATTAACTTAATATGCATATTTTTTACTATTATTTACTATTATACGATATTTTTTTTATTCGATATTTTGTCTTCCGATATAATTACTTTCGATATTATGATAAACATACTATTTACGATATTTTTGTATACGATATTTTTTAGTTCGATATTTTTGACCTACGATATTTAATGTTCGATATTATGTCAGTTCGATATAATAATTTCGATATTATGTCTGATTACCACTGTGAGGTCCTCGCCGGGGAGGACTCCGGGTCTAAGATCGTACACACTGTGCTCACACCACACTTATGAACGGACACCACACCGTGGCTTTCAGTAAGCAAGTTCTTTATCACACAGTAGAATTTGAGGCAAAATGAACACGTATTTACAAGCGATCGAGGGATCGTAAAGTCTTGGTTGGAAGGAATAGGGTAGCGGGACAGTCTCAGTATTAGGCCAGTACGAAGCGTACCCTGCGCACAGCTCACAATCCTCGAGCCGGGGGATACGGGAGATGGAGGTCGTACTGGCTGCTCTACTCACTTCTTCTCGAGTCAGATCGTGTTGGTAGCGTTGATGGTCCAGCCGGACCAGAGTACTCCTCGAGCCGCGACGAGGTCAGCAGGGCTCGATCCGGAGTGAACAGAGTGTCTGTCAGTTCTTGCAGAGCCGCGACGACATCAGCAGGGCTCAGGTTGTTCAACGAATGTCCTTAGAGTTTCAAGGATGAGCCGCGACGAGGTCAGCAGGGCTCCGAGGTTCCAGTTCCTTCTTCATGAGGATGAGCCGCGACAGCGTCAGCAGGGCTCTCTTGTCCAGGATACAACTGCCCACTAGTTCTTGGGCGGGCCTTGATATAGCACAGTGGCCCTTTGATGTCCGGACCCTCGAAGGCGGAGATCTCATGCCTCGGGGCTGGTCGCCGGAGAGTCTGTCGGCTGGCCCTTTGATTCTTTGGAAGATGCGTCCGGGGATTCCCAGATGCCCAGCGGGGTCTGGAGCCAGCTCTCGGGGAGGCCAGAGGTGCGATCGAAACCAGCCCCCAAGGGAAGGCCAGAGGTGTGAGAGAAACCAGTCTCCCAGGGGAGGCCGGAGGTGCAATCAAAACTCTTTGGTCCTATCTCACTCAGGGGGCCCTCTACCCCCCAGCCGAGCATGGCGCGTCTGAGGCCTAGGCTTCGCTGGGCCCGGGGTCAGGCCAAGGCTATGGAGTCAGGGACCTCGGGAAGGGTAATGGCGGCCGGTGGCCCTGTGGGGTGATGCAGGTTCTGGGCGCCCGGTACTGGGAGGAGCATGCGGGGATGGTCGTCCGTTGGTAGGGTCGTGTAGGGAGCGGGGCGGACAGGGGACGGGACGACCAGGGGTTGCGGGGTGCAGGGCTGAGCTAACGGGGCGCTGAGGAACGGGGGGAACCACGCCACGAGGCCAGGTCCAACAGTAACTTTGAACAAAATAAAAGTAGTGTGTAACAACAAGAGAGTAAGGGAGAAAAAGAAGACGCTCCTACTCCCCTGGGGTAATCATGCATTAAATGATTGTAAATTAAATGAAACCTTGATAGGTTTTTAAGAAGGCCCTCACTCACCACTAGTTGGTGACATGCTTCATCATTGACATTATGACATTACAAATGTCATAGACTGCGCACCAGTCCACTTGCTGACAAATTAACCTTTTGTCCTGTAGTCACTACAATTGTGACGCTCCTTTGTTGTTTATTGCAAAATAAAAGTAGCACATATAACTAGAGTTTCAATGTTGCACAAAAGGGGGAACATTCTGATATTTATCCTATTACTGAGAATTTCCTGTTTGGTTGTAATAACCACAATTACTTTTTACTTCAAGTATCTCACACAATGGATGGAAACCATGCTAATGTGTAGCGATCCTGAGTAGCAAGCATGGGCCTGGGCTTCGAAGTCACAACAACACTACAACTCCCAGAACGCCCTGGGCTCTAGCAGTCCGGAACCGGCAAATGGGGAAGTGGTATTTAAGCGCCTCCCAGGAAATGCGAGGTGCTTGTCAATCGTACCAGATTCCTTGCCTGAACCCGACCTTCCTTAGTCTCCGGCGCCGCAGCTGATACCGCGGATGCTTGCCTTCCCGCTTTACGAGGACGCTGCAGCTGATACCGCGGACGCTTGCCTTCCCGCTTTACGAGGACGCCGCAGCTGATACCGCGGACGCTTGCCTTCCCACTTTACGAGGACGCCGCAGCTGATACCACGGACGCTTTCCTTCCCGCTTACTATTGGAGGTAGGAACTAGTCTAGCACGGCCGTGCTATACACACAGTTCATTTGTTTGTTTCCTCTGACTTTGTTCATTATGTGTACCGGAGTACTTCTCCCGGTCTACAAACCCCGCCCGGCAAGAAACTAAGCCTGCACTGTGGGGATTTCAGTAATCACAGTGTCGCCTTGCATACGCCTGATTGACCTCGCCGTCCTCTGAGTACTGTGCTGTAACAGCCAGAGAATCTTCTCAGGAGTTCAACACGGCGTCCATTTTTCTCACTGAGATTCCGGCATCTAGCGCTGTGGGGCATCTACTGCGCTGAGCCAAGAGGAATCCATACTCGAGACCAGACCTAGAGGGTGCCCCATCAACAGCGTCTTCCTTATTTTGTCCCCGTCCCTTTTCCCCGGAGTGCGATCTTTCTCAAGTGTGTTTGCCGCATTGGGAGGGTTGGCACTTACGGGAATTGGGAGGTCTCTCTTCAAGCTGTGGTCCCCGCGGGCTAGAAGAAGACAGGTTAGTGGCATCGCATTACTTGTTGGGGTTACTAACCGTCTGTTCTCGTGACAGATTGACAAGCCCAAGATAGTCGCCCAGCCCGGACCATGGATACCGGTGCGGTACTGGCCTCATTGCTTGAAAGCTTTAATGTTCTACAGCAAGAGGTGCATGCCTCTAGAGTAGAAAACCAAGAGATGAAAAGAGACATGAATACCATGCGCAGAGAATTTGCAGGTATAGTGCGCAAAAGCCCTGGAGCAGGGTCCTACATTCGGGAGGCCACGCTTCCTCCACCAGGGCACCCAGCACCCCCTCCCTCATCCCCGAGCGCATCGGGAGGAGGGTTCTTTGCTTCCACTGCAGGTCCCCCGACCTCCGCGGACCAGACCCCTACCGTCCATGTCATACAAAATAATGGTATTCCTCTAGCCCCTCCAGAACGGTTTTATGGGGATCCTAAGAAGTTTGAGACATTCCTGAACCAGTGTAGGCTCCACTTTCTTTGTAAACCCACTGTGTTCCGGGACGATGCGGCGAAAACCGATTTCATGATGTCCTACATGGGTGGGAACGCTGCAAGTTGGACCATACCTCTGATGGAAAAAAATGATCCTGTGTTACACCAATTCACTGACTTCTGTACAGCATTGAGGAAACTGTTTGACCTCAAGTCCCATATGTTGACCCTGGATAAGGAACTGCTTACACTGCGTCAAGGATCACAGGACCTGTTATCCTATATCACTTCCTTCAATCGACTCGTGGTTGAAACAGATTGGCCACAGGAAAAGAGGACCTCTTTGTTCTACCAGGGCCTAAGAGGAGAACTGAAAGACGTGCTTTCCCAGGTGGTCCAGCTACCAACAACCTGCGAGGAGTTGATCGATCTTACGGTACAGTTGGACCATCGGTTGCTGGAAAGAAGAGGGGATCGGAATAAGGGTGAGATACGAGGATGGTATCCAAGACCAAAACCCCTCGAGGAAGAAACCCCCAAATCTACCGACGGGACCGAGCCTATCCAGATCGTGGGAATTAGGGGCCCCCTTACGATAGAAGAACGTGAACGTAGGAGGAAGATGAAGCTTTGTTTATACTGCGGCAAGAGCGGTCACTTTATAAGAGAGTGTAAAGCCAGGGCCCAACAACCAGAAAGAAATCCGGCTCCACGAAGAACCGCTGCTCTGGGAACGAAAGAGGCATCGGAAAACTGAAGAGTCCGAACCAGAATGAGATCACTGGGTTGGACGTAAGACACACACCGATCTCCTCAATGCTTGCTAATACGTTGATGCCAGCTGTGGCCCACATCAACCTGACCGTTTCATTGTGGGTTACTGCAGATGATGCCACCCAAATGGATGCCCTGTTGGATTCAGGGGCTACCGGTAACTACATGGATATCGACTATGCACACTCCTTGGGGATCGCATGGGAGAAGAAGGAGGAACCTGAGTATGTGAAGGCGGTGGACGGCTCAGCGTTATAATCTGGACCCGTAGTAAGGCATACTCTGCCTCTTCGAATGCACATCAAAACAGAACACTCCGAGTACATCCAGTTTGATTTAATAGCTGCTCCGCAATTCCGCCTCATCCTCGGTTTGCCATGGCTGACCTTACATAACCCCACTGTGAGCTGGACTGCTCGCACTGTGTCACTGGACTCTGCCTATTGTAAGGAACATTGCAGTCAACCTCTCCCCTTCTCCTCAGAGGCGAAGGAAGAAGAAACGACCAGTGCACACTTCCTGGCCGCAGCTTGTGCAACAGAACTGACGTGTAGCGCCACCACCCTGCCAGACGACTATGCGGAGTTCCAACCTCTTTTTAATAAACAGAAAGCCACTCGTTTACCACCTCATCGGGTCTATGATTGCTGCATAGAACTACTACCTGGTGCGGCCATTCCCTGCAGTAGGGTCTATGCCCTCACTGAAAAGGAAAACTTATATCTGAAGAACTATATAGACGAAAATTTGGCCTCTGGTTTCATTCGCCACTCCACGTCACCTGCTTCCTCGCCTTTGTTTTTTATTCCGAAGAAGAATTGTGCCGAGTTACGAACGTGTATTGACTATAGGGCCCTGAATAACATCACGGTCAAAAACCGGTATCCCCTTCCTTTAATCTCGGTCTTGATGGACCAGTTACACGGGGCACGCTACTTTACGAACCTGGACTTACGGGGGCCTACCATTTAGTCAGAGTCAAAAGAGGAGACGAATGGAAGACGGCCTTCCGGACAAAGTTTGGCCTTTTTGAGTACAGGGTAATGCCGTTCGGGCTTTGCAACGCCCCGGCAGCCTTCCAGTATTTTATGGACGAAGTGTTGAGAGGATTGTTAGATACCATCTGTATGGTTTATATTGACGATATCCTCGTCTACTCTCGTACTCTACAGGAACACGTAGAACACGTCAGAGAAGTACTGGGTCGATTGCAGCAACACGACTTATATGCCAAATTAGAGAAATGCCTCTTTCATACGCAAGAAGTGTCCTTTCTGGGATACGTGATTAACGCCAACGGTTTTCAGATGGAGAATGGTAAGGTGGAGGCCATCACGAGATGGAAGACCCCTCAGTGCGTCAAATCCCTACAGAGCTTTCTGGGCTTTGCGAATTATTACAGGCGTTTCATCAAAGACTTCTCTAGGATCATCCATCCCTTGTCCAGACTGTTGAGGAAAAACGCTCCCTTTCTCTGGGGTGAGGAAGCTGAACATTCGTTCCGGTACTTAAAGGAAAGATTCACCCAAGCACCGATTTTGCGTCATCCTGATGCACGGCTCCCCTACATACTGGAAACCGATGCGTCCCAATACGCTTTGGGAGGGGTCCTGTCCCAAAGACATCCCACTACAGGACAAATCCACCCAGTGGCTTACTACTCGAAAAAACTAAGCCCTAGAGAAAACAATTACTCGATCACAGACAAAGAGCTATTGGCTATCAAGAGAGGGTGCGAAGAGTGGAGATACTACTTGTTGGGAGCCCGTCACCCCTTTGAAATCTACACGGACCATCGGAACCTGCTGTTCCTCAAGACAGCCAAGGCGCTGACACCGCGACAGCTCCGATGGACTCTCTTTTTTATGATTTTGTCATCAGGTACCGCCCAGGTCCACAAAACGGAAAGGCCGACGCTCTCTCCCGGAACCAGGACACCCAACCACAACAGACAGCTGAAGATGCCGAGCCGCCATCCATGTTGTCTGAAAAAGCCTTTCCGGAATGCGCGATAGCCATGCTCACGACCCCAGATTTCCTCGAGGATCTCAAGGTGTCAGTGGCAGATATTGACGACAAGGCCTTGCTCCAAGAAGAACCCCAGTGGCGATCAGTGAATGACGGACTCCTGTACTATCGTCACGCCATGTATGTACCTGACCCAGGGCTACAGATGCAAGTGCTGAACTGGGCTCATGACTCCGTGTTAGGAGGCCACTGGGGTGTGTACAAAACCATCGCCACTATAGAACGCTCCTTCTGGTGGCCATCCGTGAGAGACGACACAAAGAAATACATCAGGAACTGTTCTGTGTGTGCTCAGGGTAAGGCGCGACACAACAGGCCAATGGGGATCCTCCGTCCCATACCCATTCCCCCCAAACCATGGCATACAGTCTCCATGGACTTCATAGTGGAAATGCCCTTGTGTCAAGGAAAAACTGTGATCCTAGTATTAGTAGACCACTTGACCAAAATGGGACACTTTGTACCGTTAGAAAAGTTACCAACATCAGCAGAACTGGCAATTGTGATATTACAACATCTCGTCAGGGCCCACGGTGTTCCGAGTGTCTTCATAATTGATAGGGGGTCGCAATTCACTTCCCGTTTCTGGAAGGCCCTATGCGAGACTATGAACGTCGACGCCAGGCTCTCAACAAGTTACCATCCCCAAACGAATGGTAAAACAGAACGCCTCAATCAGACTGTGGAACAATTCCTGCGTCGTTTTACCTTACAAAACTCCTCGGATTGGGTCACTCTCTTATGGTTGGCTGAGTTTACATATAACAACTCTGACCATTCGACCCTGGGTTGTTCACCGTTCTTCTGCCTTTTGGGTTTCATCCAAACATCCTTCCCTTCGAATGGCCTGTTACCTCCAATCTTCCTGGCGTTCAAGAACATCATGCACATATACAGGCGGTCAGACTCGATGCACAACGCCATTTATCGGCTGCTCAAGAGACCAGAAACGTTTCGCTGACAAGAAACGCAGTCCGGAACCGGACTACCAAGTGGGAGACAATGTGTGGCTCTCTACCAAAAACATACACCTTAAAGGTATTAACAAGCTGAAGCCTAAATAAATCGGCCCCTATAGCGTGGTAGAAGTCATCAATCCCGTAGCACTGAGACTGGCTATCCCCCACTCGTGGCATGTCCACCCTGTTTTCCATGTGTCACTGCTCCAACCCTGTCCCTTAGACGCTAGACTGCCCGTCCATCCACCCCCTGTGCTAGTGGAGGGTTTGGAGGAGTATGAAGTACAGGAATTGTTGGATTCTAGGTTGCATCGGGGGAGGGTCCAGTACCTAGTGAGTTGGAAGGGATATGGGGTTGAGGACAGGTCCTGGGAGCCTGAGCAGAATCTCCATTGCCCTAATCTATTGGCACAGTTCCATCGGGCCCATCCGGGTAAGCCCGGTCGACCGCCGAGTCGGCAGTCCTTGAGAGGGGGTTCTGTAGCGATCCTGAGTAGCAAGCATGGGCCTGGGCTTCGAAGTCACAACAACACTACAACTCCCAGAACGCCCTGGGCTCTAGCAGTCCGGAACCGGCAAATGGGGAAGTGGTATTTAAGCGCCTCCCAGGAAGTGCGAGGTGCTTGTCAATCGTACCAGATTCCTTGCCTGAACCCGACCTTCCTTAGTCTCCGACGCCGCAGCTGATACGCGGACGCTTGCCTTCCCGCTTTATGAGGACGCCGCAGCTGATACCGCGGACGCTTGCCTTCCCGCTTTACGAGGACGCCGCAGCTGATACCGCGGACGCTTGCCTTCCCGCTTTACGAGGACGCCGCAGCTGATACCGCCGCAGCTGATACCGTGGATGCTTGCCTTCCCGCTTTACGAGGACGCCGCAGTTGATACCGCGGACGCTTGCCTTCCCGCTTTACGAGGACGCCGCCGCTGATACCGTGGACGCTTTCCTTCCCGCTTACTATTGGAGGTAGAAACTAGTCTAGCACGGCTGTGCTATACACACAGTTCATTTGTTTGTTTCCTCTGACTTTGTTCATTATGTGTACCGGAGTACTTCTCCCGGTCTACAAACTCGGCAAGAAACTAAGCCTGCACTGTGGGGATTTCAGTAATCACAGTGTCGCCTTGCATACGCCTGATTGACCTCGCCGTCCTCATAATGTCACACATAAGCAATCTGAAAACTCAGCAGCTATAAATTTGAGAAAAAGAGGATACATCACTGTGAGGATGGTTTGATTCTCTTTGTCTTGCACAAGATGTCATCCTTTACATCTGTGACCGGTGTTATCCTTGATACTTGTTAAGATGTGAGTTGATTAAAGAAAGAGATACATTTTGGCAATACATTAATTTTTGGTATAGCAAATGTGAAATTGTATACAGATCCATGATGGTTTTAGTAAACTATTTTTATTATCATCAAATTGGGTATCTGTGTGGTGTATTTCTACATTTTGAAACCTTCACACATGGCACTGCACATTTACATATATCACAACACAGCTTGTTTTGTTTGTAGGGCAGTACATGTGGGAGGGAAAGCAGCAGACTTCATAAAAATATTTGTGTGAAGATCATCTTGTGGTCTCCAAAGAGTGTATCTGGGCATGAGGATACACGCATAACATTGCTACTTTTCATATTGTTAGACTTGGATTGTGGTTCCTGCTAGAGTAGGGTTTCAACCCTCTAAACCAGTAAACCAATTTCTTACATTGGTGGCAACGGTGGCATTAGGGCATGTGTTTGTGCAGTACCATAAAGTGATTTTGTGTTAAACTGAAAATCCCAGATAAATAATCTGAGACCAGTTTGAGCTTTAAATTCTCTTTGTTTGCAGTTTTTGCTTTTTCGAAATTCCCTCTTGTTAGAAGGGGCGATCCCAGAGGGCCCGGATATGCTTCCCAGACCACTCTGAGACCCACCTCTCCCTGGAATACAGCCGAGTCCTAACGTGAGGTCCTCGCCGGGGAGGACTCCGGGTCTAAGATCGTACACATTGAGCTCACACCACACTTATGAACGGACACCACACCGTGGGTTTCAGTAAACAAGTTCTTTATCACACAGTACAGTTTTAGGCAAAATGAACACGTATTTACAAGCGATCGAGGGATCGTAAAGTCTCGGTTGTAAGGAGTAGGAAAGCGGGACAGTCTCAGTATTAGGCCAGTACGAAGCGTACCCTGCGCACAGCTCTCAATCCTCGAGCCGGGGGGATACGGAAGATGGAGGTCGTACTGGCTGCTCCACTCACTTCTTCTCGAGCCAGGTCGTGTTGGTAGCGTTGATGGTCCAGCCGGACCAGAGTACTCCTCGAGCCGCGACGATGTCAGCAGGGCTCAATCCGGAGTGAACAGAGTGTCTGTCAGTTCTTGAGGAGCCGCGACGACGTCAGCAGGGCTTAGGGTGTTCAACGAATGTCCTTAGAGTTCAAGGATGAGCCGCGACGAGGTCAGCAGGGCTCCGAGGTTCCAGTTCCTTCTTCACGAGGATGAGCCGCGTCAGCGTCAGCAGGGCTCGATAAGTTCCAAGTTTCAGTCTTCTCCCCAAGGGTTGAGCCGTGATCAGATCATCAGGGCTCTCTTGTCCAGGATACAACTGCCCGCTAGTTCTTGGGCGGGCCTTGATATAGCGCAGGGGTCCTTTGATGTCTGGACTCTCGCAGGCGGAGATCTCATGCCTCTGGGCTGGTCGTCGGGGTGTTCCGTCGGCTGGCCCTTTGATTCTTTTGAAGATGCGTCCGGGGATTCCCAGACGCCCAGCAGGGTCTGGAGCCGGCTCTCGGGGAGGCCAGAGGTGCGATCGAAACCAGCCCACAGGGGAAGGCCAGAGGTGTGAGAGAAACCAGTCTCCCAGGGGTGGCGGAGGTGCAATTGAAACTCTTTGGTCCTATCTCACTCAGGGAGCCCTCTACCCCCCAGCCGGGCATGGCGCGTCTGCAGCCTAAGTTTCGCTCGGACCGGGGTCAGGCAAGGGCTCTGGAGTCAGGGACCTCGGGAAGGGTAATGGCAGCCGGTAGCCCTGTGGGGTGATGCAGGTTCGGGGGCGCCCGGTACCGGGAGGGGCATTCGGGGATGGTCTTCCGTTGGTAGGGTCGTGTAGGGAGCGGGGCAGACATGGACCGGGATGACCAGGGGTTCGGGTGCAGGGCTGGGCTAACGGGCCACTGAGGTACGGGGGGAACCACGCCACGAGGCCAGGTCCAACACCTCTCATTCTCCTGATTGTTTTGCTGGCAATCACACCTCTGAGGATTGAAGGAAGTTACCCGATTAGGGTCACTCGGGTCACTCACGACCACCTCTCAGCCTTCCATAGAAATGAAGAGTCGGTCAGACAGTAGAGAATACAAACCAAAGGTATTTATTAAAGGTGCACTCGGGTGGAGTCCGGTCTGACCAGCCTCCTTGGATTTCTGCAGAGGGACTAATTTCAGCAAGCATGAGAACACATGAAATATAGTTCATAACTGATAATGACACTCCCTCACTGGAAATTTCCAGATGGTAGCTGGTGTACAAAGGAGGTACAGAAGGATGAGTCTAGGTCCTGAGACCAGGTACATGCTATCTCAATGCCAAAGTCACTCTGCCTACGCCCACCACTCTAAGGGTAGGAGCAGGCCTATCTACAGGGAAAGGTATGCACTAGCAAAGACAGTGTATTCATAAGCACAGCGAAGCTCAGCCTTGGGGGGAAAAAACAAAACAATTGCAGCTGCTTTCAGCTGATGCAGACAGAAAGTGAGCTTGATGATATATACTAAGGCTCTCAGAATAGCCCTGAGGAGCTTGACAGACTCTAAAGCTTCTACCAGCTAGTGTAAAACCGAACAAGTACTTGCTATCTGGATGGATCGGAATACTGAAGAATGTATATCTTTGATTCTACTAATTAGATTTTTGTGTATTTAGTCTAGATTTATTTATTTAATCTACTCTATTTTTCTGAATAGGTGTGTGATTGTTCTTGTCTTGTACTTTCACTTTATTACTGTTTGAAGTGCTGAATAAATACCTTACACATTGTGTGAGCTTTTGGATGTGATATATGGTATGGTTGTGTGACCTTACCATGTAATACACTCGCAAAAACTGTCTTGGGTCCAGTCATGCTCATTTGCAAAACCTTAAGCTCAACCCTGGGTAGTTGTGACTTGAAGCAAGTTTAAACAAAGGAACTAGTTAAAATATATATATAAATTTCTTTATTCGGTCTTTCACAAGGAAAACCATAAAAGGAACATTAAATAATATAATTTACATGATTATACAAAATGCAGATTATATAATAAGTTCCAGAGAAATTCATACAAAAACAATATACGATAAACTAGGAGAAGAAATTAAAATAATGAATTTCATCAATGTTAGGTTTACACGAAGGTGTTTTACAGGTTTTTCCTATGATTCATAATACATTTTAGAAAGTTAAGAACTGTATAACAAACACCTTCGGAATCCAACATTTGCAATCGGAGGAATGCTGGTCGACATTGTCTAAGGCCCCAGCGCCTGAATGAAGGAGGTAACCAGATTTTTCTGTGTGGGTGATAGAATTTGCAGAACATGATCACATGTATGTTAGACTGGGTAGATTTCCCATCACAGGGACATAGGGGCAAACTTAGATCCCAACCATTGTTCAGAGGGAAAACAACCAGTCTAAAGAAAGTGTCCAATCTGAATCTAGTCATCAGCATTCTCTCGTATGTTGTAATCTGCAAGGTTAGATACGGTTGGATACCATATGTTATCTGCACCAGATTCGCATGGATAACTGATGGTTTTGATGACTCGGATGCCAATCTCAATGTCTCTAAATGATGGAGGGCTTGTTGTTTTAGGGCCTTCTTCGACAGGTCAGCTATAGACTCTGGTTGGAGATAATAGTTCTCGAGGCTAAGGTCTTTACAAAAATTTCTGATATAACAAAGCCACTTTACTTTTGAGGACTGATCAAGGGACATTGTATCAGCCACAATTGACTGGGTTAGCGCATTTTTAACAGATGTCCAAATGCGCCGCCACAGCATCAGTGGTTGGATCTTGATTAGGTCCTCTAAGTAGGGAATTCCCAGTTCCATATGAGAGGCATAGATTGACGTGCCTCTCGGAGTGGCTAAAAGAAATCTTAAAAAGGTGTTTTCTGCTACCTGGAGGGCTCTGGTGTCCGTATGACCCCACACTCCCGCTCCATACAGAGCGACGGCCTGGCACTTAGCATTGTAGATTTTCAATAACTCTACTGGTGCCCTCCTCCCCAGCCTCTGAGAGAAGCTCATTAGGGCCGCTATCGATCTTTTAAACAAATGACATCTTGTCTCCACTGCTGGTTTCCATGTCAATCTATCGTCTATCATGATCCCAAGGTATGGGTACTGGGCGGTGATCTCAAGTTTCTGGTTATCGAGATATATCTCTTTTACACCTTTTTTCCCACCCCCTGAGATCATGACGAACGTTTTTTTGACATTCACTTTTAGGTCTAAGCCACTCATAAAGGTTGTATATCTGTTCAGGGAGCTCTGGAGTTCGCGCGAGAATGACGGCGTCATCCGCATAGAGCAGAGCTGGAATCAGGCGCTGATCTACACGTGGGAGGTCCTGAGCCCCGCTCAACATACCCACCTCCAAGCCATTGGTATAAAGTGAGAAGAG
Source organism: Lissotriton helveticus (assembly GCF_964261635.1). Classification (NCBI taxonomy): domain Eukaryota; kingdom Metazoa; phylum Chordata; class Amphibia; order Caudata; family Salamandridae; genus Lissotriton; species Lissotriton helveticus. The sequence continues at coordinate 1,150,352,717 of NC_136067.1, read as the reverse complement.
GAAAGGGGCCAGGACACATCCCTGCCTGACTCCACGCTCTACTCCAAAAGGCGCCGTCAGCTCGCCGTTCCTCCCGAAGCGAACTCTTGCCGATGCTCCAGAGTAGAGCTCCCTCAAGAAATCTAGTAGGGGAGAATTCACTCCCATTTGACTTAAGACCGTCCACAGCTTTGAGTGCGAAACGCAATCAAATGCTGCGGACAGCTCCACATACACCATATAAACCATGTTCTTCTTAGCCTGTATATATTTACCCATTATCAGGCTAAGATTGAGGGCCTGCTCCACCGTTCCGAACCACTCTCGAAAACCAAACTGGAGGTCGGAAATAATGCCTCTTTCCTCACCCCACTGCTGAAGTCGCTCTAGGATAACTCTCCCCACGACTTTACCAAGCGAGTCCAGCAATGAGATGGGGCGATAGCATTTCACATCCTGGCGGTCCCCTTTTTTAAAAATGGGGACCATAATTGACCTAGTCCAAGAGTCTAACACTCCCTCACTTGCAACAGCCGTACACACTCTTGTGAGGATGGGCACCCATAGATCCGAATTGTATTTAAAAAGGTCCACTGGGACACCATCAGGGCCTGGGGCTTTCCCAGACTTACTTACTTCCAGAGCCACTAATATGTCAGATATATCGAAGGACAGCGGGATTGGATATTGTGCCTTTATGAGAGTATCCATCGACCCGCCTGTGCTCGAATCGGCTTTAAAGATATTTGTAAAGTGGGCCACCCAAGTTTCCTCATCTTTGGCCACCTCAATCCTAGGGGTGTTATTGTCTGTGAGATAGGGGGATCTAACCGTTCGCCAAAAGGCCTCACTATTTTTTGAAAGAGCACTCTTATGCAGATCTTCCCAGAGTTTCTCTTTCAATTCTTGGGTTCTTAACTTACGCTCCCTAACTAGTTAAAAGCATTTAGGAGCACCAAACAACTAAATAAGAAAGTCACCCAACGCAAAAGAAATCCAACAGCAATTTATAAAAATAGATTCTATTTTTATTTGTCTTTGGAGGCCAAGATGAGCAAAATTCCTAGGAGGGTTCCGGAGATATACGCTTTTGAAGAAAATGTAAATCTCAGTTTAACCACAAACAAGCATTGGAAACTTTTGAAAAAAAATTGAAAGAGCTGGGCTTGGCTACTCTGGCCTTACTGGGGCAACCAAATCTGGCAGAGAGAAGGTCTGTGGACCCTTAAGGAGTATTTGAACAGATACCTGGCCACCAAAGTGTTCTCCAATCAAGTTCGGAACTTTACTGCACGACCGTTATAGACTTCAACAGAGTGGTCCTGATGCAGAGGATACAGGTACAGTAGAAGGCCAGCTGTTTCTTGGCTACCAATCCCAGGTCACAGCGGTATCTTTGGTGGAGGCTAGTATCCCTCTTCGGTGACCAATCTGGACTCAGACGAAACTCGGGTTCAACTTTTGTCTGTCAAGGATCGGTCTCTTGGGGTTCCCAACGGCAGTCTGCGTCGATTCTCCAGAATCTGCTACTAACTTGCAGAGTTGGGCTAATACAGCTTTTATGGCTCTGGATTTATGGATTCCTTGGAGGTGTGGTCTGCCGCCGATCAGCAAGCAGCAGGCATGGAGGGGAGAGTATGGAGGTCCGTGAGTCGCGAGACAGCGTATCCCGAGTGAATCGACTTGAGGGTCACGAACAGCAAGCAGCCAAAGCAACCAAAGTGCATAGCTGGGGGCATGAGTCAGGAGACAAGAGCACGCTGTGCCTATTTGGAGTGGACCAACTCACCGGTCCCTCTACCACCACTCCTGCTATGGTAGCCGCCACTCTGCTGCTGCCAACAGCTACCATTGTCGGTGGCCTGAGGAAATGGCTGGCGGCCGCAACGGGCCAGGCTCCTGGGGTCTTCATTCTGCTGCTGACGGAAGTGTCTGGCATTAGGCTGGTGTGGCTTGTCAGCAGTCGGGCGACCCCGTGACCGCCAGTCTCTCCTTCCTGCACAGCTACCTTCCACACCATCATGCAGCAATGCACCACGCTGCACTGCAATGCAAACAGAGGCGAGTGAGGATGCCTAGATGGGGACGTTACTTAATGTGACCAGACACCAGGCTCCCACTCCGCAGCAGAAAAGTGGTAGGCAGAGAGGGGCCACATCACTGAGCAGCACTAAGGCAGCACTCTAGCCTCACTGCCCCCAACCTGCAGCTAGCTCCATCATGTAGCCAGGCACTTGCCCCTGCCTGTCCCTGAGGATCAGGCGGCTCTGCTGATCGTGCCATTTGCGTCACTACCATCAGCGGCCCATCAGAGGCCCGAATCAGAGGTGGGTGGTCGTGGTGTCCAGGGGGCCGGGGGGGAAGGTGGCTGTGAACCCAGGCCTGTATACTACAGCTGCGGCACTCAGGAGTCAGGAGCCAGGAATCAGGAGCCTGCAGTGTTCCTCCCCATCTCTTATCACCTCACCATCTCCCTTGGCTCAATCCAGGAGGAGCACACATCAGGAGCAACAGCGCAAGTGTGGCAGCTGTAGTAAGCTGCTGCAGAGAGCGTGCACCTATCAAGCTACAGAGGCAGCCCGGGCAGCGCCGGACGAGGCCTGCAGCTCGGCAAGGAGAGCCCCATTCACCACAGTTACAGATACAGGCACAGGCATTGCTTCAGTCACAGTCACAGTCACAGTCACAGTCACAGCCACAGCCATAGGCAAGATAAGATCTCTATGGACTGTGGGCTCTTGCCTACAGTTCTTCAACAAAGGCTCCATAGGCTTTCAGAGGGCTCACGGAAATAGTAAGGAAAAGAAATAAGGAAGGGAGCTAATGAGCCTTTCCTCCCTCCTCACACAAGCCAAAACATAAAACTGAAAAAATCGTCCTTGTCTTCTGGGCACCTGACTCCCTCGCAAGGACATAGGTCTGTGACCGAAGCAATGGGAGGTCCCCGTACTGCCCTCATCCAACCGTGATATTAGCACCATCAGCACCATCACCTCTCACAGATCATCCAGTTCCACAATAGACTGATTGCAAGTGCAAGCCACAGGCCTGGACAGAAGTGACAGAAGCGACAGCAGTGACGGAGTGAGAACAAAACAAGGAGAAGGCTGAACAAAGGAAGCGTCCTCAACCAGACCACCAGCCACTGCGCTAAACCAAAGGGAGATTATCGGTCACACAACGAGATCAGGGCAAACTAGGGAGGCTGTTCCCCCGCCTAGGCCAGCTTGGAAAAAAGGAAAGCCGAGCAAGCTATGCCCCACCACTGCCCAATACAGCGTCCAAACCTCCTTAAATACAATAGAGCAAGACACCAATGGTCAGTGCATCGCCAAGAGGAGGGGGGGGTGCCAAAACCCACAGCTCCTTCAACTCAACTGAAAATCTACACGAAATTTAATTTCTTAAAAGATGTAGGCGCCACTTTTTACTCTTGCAACGCTACACTTAAAGGACTACAGTCCCCCTTGCAACCCTTACAACCACCACAGCCGCTTGAGCCGACAATGGCTCTACTCCATATCCCGCGAGGAGGTGATATCACTCATGGACGACTAGATCTGTACACTCTCACACAGCTAGCCAATGGTAATTCCCCTCGATTCAGCCCCTGCGACAATAGCTCAACCTTCTCCTTCCTTTTGCCACTTCAGTTAATCTTTGGCAACATATGCCATGCTGAATACAACAAATCAAACCCTGCCCTCAAACGGATGACTAGGACCCAGAAACCGGCCAAACAACATGACGTTCAAGCCTCAGAAAACTCAGCATCTGCATTGGCATCTTCCTTGTCCATAGCAGTGGGGCTCTAACAGCCACACGCAGGTTGCAACTGCCATGATGGAAACAGACTGATGGGCGCACCTGTAAATCAATCTCCTACAGGACCTCCAGCTACTGAGAGGAGCAGGCAGAACCATCAGCCAGAACCCCGTCCAGAAGCTATTTGCAGCTAGTAACCAAATCAGGGGCAGCTGGTAGCCTTGCCCTGACATTCTGAGGGGAGAGGCAAGAAAATAATTTTAAAAGCCAAGCAGCTGAAAAGAAATTACTACTTGCTGGCTGCTCTATTAGTTTTAATGCTGCAGACGTCCTGCTGCGCATCTGCCTGCCGGGGCAAGGTCATCTATCGACCTGCAGGCACAAGCTACACTAGTGAGATTATGGCAGGGGGTGTGCCGAGATAAAATGCCGAGGATAAATCTGCTTTTCGGGCGTGTTACAAAATGGCCCTGGGAGGAGTTTGCAGAACTCCATTTGTTTCAATGGCAGAGGGCGGGGCAGGCTGAGAGGCAGGAAGGTATTGGGTGGCAACAATTACCAGTTATCACAAGACGGGGCGGGCTGTAGGAGGGGTGGAGCTGGCTGCTCTCTTCCTTCCTTTCCACATGTGTGGTGTGCTTTCACTTTTGAAAGCGTTATGCAGCCATAGCTGAGCCATGTTTCATTGGGTTTGTTACAGCGTAGGCTCAAAAGAATACAGATTAGTAGGTGCCTATTTTCTCTTTGCTGTGATTAATATACTTAACTCTTTATGGATTTTTTTATATATGTGCAGTTAAGCAGCCATGTGGTGTTCACGCAGAAGAGTTTGTAGTTAGCAAACTAGACACAAATATATTGGCGCTCATTACATGAGCACCCGGGCTACATTAATCAAGGTCAGATTTTTTTAAGACACCAGAAGTCTAAGTGATTTGGCCAGAATCACAGGATATACTCGAGCCGAGCGCTGAGACTTGAACAGCACTTAGTGTTTTTTTCCTAGTACCCCCAGTTCGGGTCAAGAGTTAAATCAATGTATAACTAATTTCACTGTAAGGAGCTATCTGTACCCCTCTTTTGAGGCGATAGAGATTTTGCCGTGTGCCAAGACATATCTTCCTGCACTGCTCTGCTCATATACAGTGGCTACTACACTTGGTTGCATTTTATTTATTTATTTATTTTATTTATTTAATGCATTTTTATATAGCGCAGATTTTACCCAAAGGTGTCAGAGCGCTTCACAATAGAACCAAGTACGTTACATGAGGAGAATATTACATATTTTCAAGTTACAGACACAAACGAGAAAGAAGAAAATGTAAAATATGGCAGTCACACAAAAACACAAAAAAACACAATAGGATGAAGATTGAACAGGCATAAATTACAAATTTACAATAATGAAAGAACTTCCTTGAGGGACATGAAAAGGGGTGTATTAGTTCTGGAAGTGTCTTTGGAAGAGAAGAGATTTGAGTTCAGTTTTGAAGATCCGGGTAGAGGTGGTGTTATGGAGTAGTGGAGGAAGCGAGTTCCAGATTCTCACCACATTGCCTGAGAAGGATTGAGCCATCTATCTTTCCCTTTTGAAGGTGGGGGGGTTCAAGTAGTACATTTTCCACATTGCGAGACGGTCTAGAGCCTCCAGGAATGTTCAGTTGATCGCCAGGTGTCGAGGGGAGGAATTGTGCCAGGCTTTGTGGGTGATACAGGCAGTATTGTAGATTGATTTTGCCTCGATGGGAAGCTATGGAGGAGTAGACAAAATGGGTGTGATGTGGTCACTTCTTTTGGCACCAAATATACAATGAGCCGCTGAATGGAGAACGGTTTTAAGAGGGGAAAGGTGGGATTTGGCGAGTCCAGCAAGAGTAGCATTGCAATAGTCCAATTTAGAGAGAACCAGAGATTGGACCAAGGTTTTTAGGTCTTGCTCTGGAAAGAAATGACGAATCCCCCAGAGAAGGCGCAGTTGGTATCGTGCATTCTTTGCAATGGAATTTATGTGAGAGAGTAGATTGAGCCTTTTGCCAAGTATGACACCAAGGGATTTCACGCTGTCGACAACAGTAGATTTAGTGTTGAGTAAATTCAGCTGATCCATTCGAGATTGAACAGGAGGAGAGAGTGAGGAAGAGAGCAGGAATTCAGTTTTGGAAGGATTCAGAATGAGTTGATGAGCTAACATCTAGTTTTGAGTAGAGTTGGGAGTAGAGTTGAGGATTGACATATCTTGTGCGGAAGACACCTTAAGGTAGATTTGAGTGTCATCCGCATAGAGATGGTAGTGGATCCCAGATTTACTTTGGTGATTTCCCAATCGTTCCAAATAGAGATTGAACAAAGTGGGTGAAAGGATAGAACCTTGAGGGACGCCTTGACATACTGCCAATGAAGATGAAAGACTGTTCACTATTTAGATCATTTGGGATCTGTCCGAGAGGAATGAGGCAAACCATTTAAGCACTGTGCCTTCCAAACTCATTCTCTGTTGAAGAGTGTTAAGGAGAGTGTTGTGATTAACAGTGTCAAAGGATGCAGAGAGGTCTAGAAGAATCAGAAGACAAGACTTCCCTGAATCGAGTACACGCAGCGCATCATTGATCACTTGCAGCAGGGCTGTTTCAGTGCTGCAGTTTTGAATGAAACCAGACTGGAAATTGTCAAGAAGATTATTATCCTTAATATGTAGGGTAAGTTGTTTCGCTACACATCTTTCTGTGATTTTTGCAAGAAAAGGAAGGTTATGGGGCGGAAGTTGTTGAGGTTGTTCGCATCAGCAGAGGGTTTTTTAATAAGTGGGGTTACCTGTCCTGTTTTAAGGGCAACAGGAAGGGAGCCTTGGCTGAGGAAGAGATTAACCAGACAGGTCCAGTATGAAAAAGTATGGGTGTAGAAATCAATGGTAATGTCACTAAGGATGGGGTCAAAAGAATGGTTAGAGGGTTTTGTTTCGAGGATGCATTTGAGGAGGGCATCTTCAGTGACCACAACATAGTTCTACCAAATGACTAAGGATTTGGGCTCCTCTAGGGGGGTAGGATGACTGACCTGATCCACCAGTGATTTCATTTTTTTCATCAAAGACTAGAGCGAATTCTGCTGCTTTCTTTGGAGAATTGTCTGGAATGATGGTTGGGAAAGAGCAGTTTGGATTTTTGATGAGGTCAAATAGTTTTTTGGGTCTGTTTTGGGCTGAGTCGAGGAGGGTTCTGAAGTGTGATGCTTTTTTATGGAAGAAGTGTTTGTGGTATTTTGATCTTGCTGAAAGGAGAATAGAAAGATTAGTGGTGAAAGGAGATTGTCTCCATTGTTTCTCCAGGATTCTCAGGTTCTTCCTTTCTTCATAAAGGGATTTATTGAACCATGGTGCTGAAGGAAATGGCCTTTTCCTTTTGCTTTGAAGTGGAACAACATTATCAATTTCAACTGCGAGGACTGAGAGGCATTGGGAGGTAAGATTGTTGACATCCAAGTTAGGGTCAGCCTTGGTAGTGAAAGCATAGCAGAATCACAAAGAGTGTCAAGGTCAATGTTTTTAGTGTTACGGAACCAGGTAGTAGTCCTGTTAGGTTGGCAAAGAGTTATAGAGCTTGATATGTGAAGAGAGAAGGGGATGAGGAAGTGGTCAGACCAGTCTACTGGAATAGGGATAGCAATAGTAAGCATGTCTGACTTAGATATAGCAAGGTCCAGAATTGAGCCCTTAGAGTGTGTTGTTTCAGTGCAGTTTTGAATAAGATCATTTGCTGAGAGAAAAGTGGCAAGCCTATTGGCAGCAGAGCCTTTCAAAGAACCCCAGTGAAGATTGAAATCTCACAGGAAGATCTGTCTGTCACTTTGAGAGTATCGGTCGCTGATGAAGTCTGTGAGTTCCTCCAAAAAGAAAGAGCAGTCACCAGGCGGGTGATAAATGGCATGAAATCTGAAGGGTGAGCAGTGTTGCCCTTGAAGCTCCAGAGACAGGCATTCGAATGTACTGAAGGAGCTGTTAGGAAAAGCCTTAAGTTGGAGGGAGTTTCTGAAGATGATTGCAACACCTCCCCCAACTTGTTCTGTTCTGTCTTCTCTAAAGATAGAATAGTCGTGGGTAACAGAAGCTCAAACATAGTATGAGAGGTGTTTTTGAACCAGGTCTCAGTGAGGAAGAGAATGCCAAGATTGTGACAGTATTGGTGAAGGGGGCGTTAGGGCTTTTAGGGGTGATAGGGATAATGTTTTTATAAGAGGGTGTCAGGGTATAATAAGGCTGATGATTAGTTCTGACAGAAGAGACGGTCGGAATAGTGTACAGAGTAGACTTACTTGGAGAGGAAAGTGGAAGGGGGTGGCGCAAGACGTCTTGTAACTAGCCAGTAAGTTAGCGATGTCTGCAGAAGACAGATTGTGATTGGCTTTTTTTGGGGCATGGGAGCAAGGTACCCCTCTGGAGTTTGGGAACGTGAGTATTTTCCAAGGGAATAGGGTTTTATGGAAAGGAGGATATCTTAGTGCTTAAGAGTGAGAACGTAGCTTCAAGCTGGGAAATAGAGGAGATGAGATATCCTAATTTATTTTCCAGAGAGAGTAAGGGCTGAGCACGGAATGTTAGGTGGCTCGATGGATACAAGAGGGAGTGCAATTGGTGAGGGAGGGAAGGGAGAGGTGGGAGTGCGTGGGGTATTGGGGTACAAGGGTAAACGCTGGAGATAGATGGTGGTTGAGAGAGGTTGTTGGTGCAACTGAGGTGGAAAAAGAGTTATATTTGCTGATGTTGAACAGAGGGGAAGAATTGAGATCATATTTAGGAGGGGACAGGTGAGGAACGAGGAGGGAGGGCAGAAAGCGGGGAGGGGAATGTGGGGGGACATAGAATGGCAGGAGGTTAGGGGAGAAGAGAGGAGAAGGAGCTGGAAAGGTCCCATAAGCTAGGAGAGGTGGATGTAAGAGGACAGGCACCAGGCAGAGTGGGAGGGATTGGGCTAGAGGGTAGTTTAAGAAAGAATGGTTCTGCTAGGTCCGAAGGAGGTAAAAGGAAGAGTTTATCAAGGGGGATAAAGGTTTGTGCAGCATTACTGGAGGAATGGGAGGATAAAGAGAGATGAAAGGGGTTTGTGAAGAATTCAGAGTACAAGGAGAGGGGGAGAGCAGGTAGGGGGGAAGAGGGGGAGGGAAAGGATGGCAGGTTAACAGGGAGATCAGGTTGTAGGAAAGGTGGATTAAATAAGGGGGTGGTGGAGGAGCCTAGCACGGGACCAAGATGGCCGCGTGATCGCGTAGCTCCGTGAGCCCCGTTCCTCCGTTCGTCTATCCTGTCATCTATCCTGAGTCCCGAGGATGGAATTCGATGTGTGAATAGCACCGCTGCACACTCGTCCAACCGCGGTTCGTGGAGTGTCTTCCTACCCCCTGTGTCTTCGTCTGAAGTTCTGGGCCTTCCTGTCCTCTAGACGGCGGACTCTGGTGTTGGGAGTGGCTGAGGCTCAATGCGACAACAGTGGCGGTGCCCACCGGAAGTGGTGCCCCTTCCCGGGCTCATCGTTTGACTTTTTCCAGTTCGGCCCGTCTGATCATAGCTTGTTGTCCGGAGTGTTGGGGACGTGTGCTATTTGACTGGAGGTGCCGCCTGGCCCCCTGATCGTCGAGCCTGCCTGATCTGTTCGCCCGTCATGGCCGGGAGAGGGGATCCTGAGAAACCTCTTGCTAAGGGTGCCAGGGCCCAAAGATCGGTCCAGTCCAACAAATTGGACAGGTACACTCTTCCGAAGGGCTCCCCCAGCGACCAGAAGCAGCTGCCTGCGGCCAGGGCCGCGTCCCCGTCCACCGGCTCTGAACCGACTTTACACGACATCATGGAAGTTGTCACTAGGATTGAATCATCTATGGTGGCCAGAATGGATGCGCTTGATTCTAAATAGGGCTCGGTTAAGATTGACGTTAACCTACTCCGCACTGATCATGCAAAGACCAGTGAGAAAGTAAAGTCCCTTGACCTTAAGACTTCGAGCCTGGTTGATGATACCTGTTGTAATCTCTATGCTTCTCCTGCCTCTCTCCATGGAATGTGGAATCTGGAATCATGCATTGCATGCAGTGGATTCCAGATTCCCTTCATTCCGACCTGGCGGTTGCTGAGGCAGGAGGCTGTATACTTGTATCAAGCTTAATAAAACGCTACCTTGATTACTCACCTGTATCCTGGAGTACACTTCAACTACAATATTTTGGCGACGATCCTGCGAACCCTCTGCTGCCACCATCCCTCAACCATCACGTCCTCTCCACGGATAATGATCTCGAAGCTGACATAGAGACTTGGCGCTTTCCCCTGAACCTGCCACCCATCTTCGAAATTCCGGCGGATAACAATTGTACCGTGAGTTATTTTTGCTGTTTTTCCCGCTTGGAAGAACAAAATAGCGCTTTGCCTGCCAACGGTCACTCACTGCCTGCACGAGCCCTGAGCCCTGGTTGCCAAGCAACATAATATTGCTCGCGCTTGACTCTCCTGTTGTGAACGCACGACACTGTTCAGCGCGCTCCACGTCATCACGCGTCTATGAACAATCAGCACGCACGGCGGCCATTTTGAAATTTGCCAACCACGAAGGATTACTTTTGCCAACCACGTCGCAAAGACACAACTCAACCGCTACAACCTGAACCGGAAGCGGCACAAAATACGCCCTTTACTCGCATACAACAGAACCTTAATCAAATCTACGAATTTTGGGAATATGGTGTACAATTAAGACACTTGTATATAATAAAAAAAAAAAATATATATTTTTTTTATCTCAATTTTTTCCATCATTTCCCAATCTTAAAATTCTCATATTGAACTCCTACAAGAACTGTTACATCAGATTCAACAGTCATACATTAAACTTACCTACCTGATTGAACATACACAAACTTTTTCTCCTGCCTCAGCCTAATTCCGTATTACTCAAATTTTTTCTTACTACAATGGCCACCACAGCCAATTCCACTATTGCTCCTCCTCCTCCATTTTTGGCCGAAGGAGATACACCAATCTTAGAATGGGAAGAATGGATTGGTGTCTTTGAGAACTACCTAGAGGCCATAGATGGCCTTAGATTTCCATTATCACGGAAAAAAGCAATATTATTAAACTCATTAGGCAAAGGGGGTCAACATGCATTCAAGTTTTTGCCTGAATTACGTGGTGCTGATGGTGAGCTAGTCGATAATCCATATATGGAAGCGAAAATGAGACTTGAAAAATACTTCGGTAAGAAAGTGAACATTGTTATGCAGAGACACAAGTTTTACACCATGCCTCAAAGAGATAAAGAATCCGTTGACCAAATGGTTACACGACTTAGGGAACTTTCTCTTAAATGTGATTTTGGACCCATGACTGATCAGATGATCAGAGACCAATTAATCGTCCAATGCAAGAACAAAAGGATGCAGCAAAAACTTTGGGCTGCAAAGAACCCTAGTCTGACAGAGGCCATAGCCATTGCGAAAGTAGTGGAAGAAGCCGACAAATGCATGGAAGAAATGCATAACTTGGATATGAACAAAGATGACTCCATATGTGTCGTGAACAAAGTAGATAAGAATTTCACTTCCACGGATGTTAAGTCTAAGAACTTAGTATCAGCTGATGCCAAACCCAAATTCACTAATTTTAAACAGAGAAACAGAAATACTAGTTCAGTTGGAAGAAGCAAATTTATGGGTTGTTTTCGATGCGGCAGCATGACACATGCAGCCGATTTTGCGGGATGCTTTGCCAGAGACAAAACCTGCATGAAATGTGGGAGGAAGGGCCACATTAGCAAAGCCTGCAGGTCCCCTTCTGTGAACAAAGTTGCCTTTGTAGATGATGAATATATTCCCAATGAAATGTCTTTATGCATTGAAGGTTGTGATGATGTAGGAACGTGTTTATGTATTGGTCTCCAAAGACCTAAGGCTGATTTCATTGTAAATGGGGCTACCATAACGCTACTTGTGGACCCTGGTTCTATGCATTCTATATTTCCCATGTCCTTATTCAAAAAACACTGGCCGGATATGACACTCCAAGTAAGTGACATAATTCCCAAAGGGTATAGTGGACAAGTTATTAACATCAAGGGCGTTATGGATGCCTCATTCACATTTAAGGGCAGAAGTTCTTATGGTAAAGTGTACATTTCGGATGACGGTCCAGCGATTTTAGGCTGGATACAACAATACGATTTACACATTATTTTAGACCCGCGTTCTACTGAAAGTGTTTTAGTAATTGATGAATGTCATAGTATTGACTTTATTTTAGATAAATTTGCTGATGTTTTTCGCACTGATTTGGGCAAATTGAGTGGTTACATGCATGTCATTAAACTAAAAAAAGATGCCTCTCCTGTAAGACACGCTCTCAGGAGAATACCCATTGCTATTCGCAAGGAAGTGAAGGACATGTTAGATGACATGATAAAACAGGACATTATAGAACCTGTAGAAGTCTCAGAATGGCTTTCGCCTGTCGTCGTTACAAAAAAAAAAGATGGGAAATTGCGTTTTTGTGTGGACCTTAGGTCCCTCAATCAGAACATAGTAGTAGATAAATTCCCACTCCCCAATATTTCTGAGATGGTACTGTTAATGAACAAGGCGAAGTTTTTTAGTAGACTAGACCTCCGTTCAGCATATCACCAAGTAGTTCTTCATCCTAAGTCCAGGGAACTCACTGCTTTTGTCACTGTTGAAGGAGTATTCCAATTTAAAAGATTGCCCTTTGGGTTAGCTTCCGCTGCAAGCGTTTTTCAACGAATGATGCATTCCTTGTTTGGAAGCCTGACACAAGTTCATTATTTCCAAGATGATGTTTTAGTAACAGGGATTAACAAATCTGAACACAACGATAACTTAACCAAAGTGTTACATATCTTTTCTGATGCAGGGCTTACCCTTAGGAAAGATAAATGCCAATTTATGCTAACGGAAATAGATTACCTAGGTTACACTATATCACATGCTGGAGTCAAACCCAAAGAAGATTTATTGAAAGCCATCAGATGTGCTCCCATTCCCTTGAACAAAGAACAGTTGAAATCATTTCTAGGGCTAGTGGAATATTATTCTAAGTTTGTCCACAATTTTTCTCACAAAACTGAAGCGTTGAGATTACTCCTTAAGAAAGGTGTTCAATTTGAATGGGGTCCTCTACAATCTGACTCCTTTGAAACGATCAAGTTGGAGATCGTCAATGCAGGTATTCTCTCCACGTATGAACCAGGCAGAGATACGTTTGTGACCGTGGATGCAAGTGCTTATGGCATTGGTGCTGTACTTTCTCAAAAGAAAGGTGACACAGAGAAGACGGTAGCTTTCGCTTCACGCACATTGACAGTTTCAGAACGTAATTATGCGGTCATAGAGCGTGAAGCGTTAGCTGCTGTTTGGGGTGTGTCGCACTTTCGTACTTATGTATGGGGCTCACACTTTTCTTTGAGAACAGACCACAAGCCTCTTCTCAAAATACTGTCACCTGGGGGAGCCAGTAAAGGCTCTCCTAGGCTCATGAGATTTGCTGCAAGATTACAGGAGTATGATTATTCTCTGCAACACATCTCTGGTTGGAAGAACGTTCAAGCAGATTGCTTGTCCCGACTCCCTGTTGATTGTGGGAAATCATATGATTTTGATGATGAAACTGTATGCTTGGTTGATGATTTCTGTGATGTTTGCTCAAATGGTTTCGATTCTGTTTCTAGAGAAGAGTGGCATCATGCTGTTATGGCCGATTCTGAATTTTCTGAATTGGTGAGTGCCATCCGGTTGGGGTGGAAACGTGAGGGTGACATTAAACCTTCTTTACGCAGTTTTATACAGGTACAGGAGGAACTTAGCGTAGGTAGTTCTGATGACTTTGTTTTGCGAGGTGAAAGGTTTGTACCTCCTACTCCACTAAAGAAGAGATTATTTACCTTGGCACATGAAGGTCATCTCGGACAGAGTATGACTGGTAAACGCCTCAAGACCAACTTTTGGTGGCCGGGTCTAGATGATGATGTAAGGCGTTGGGTAGAGAACTGTATGATGTGTAAGGAGAGTGAAAAAAGATTAAAAGTACATTCACGTCCTTTAGGGTCTATCTCCAGCTGCGAAGATTTACCGTGGAGCAAGGTTTGTTTGGACTTTATCGGTCCCATGGACTACTTATCTGCTGAGTGTCGCTTTGCAACAGTCCTAGTAGATGTTTGTTCTCGTTGGTTGAGTGTTGAGTTCATGAAGAATATAACCACGGAAAGTGTGATTGGGTATCTCAGGTCGGTTTTTATGAGAGAAAGTTTTCCTTGCATATTGTTGACAGACAACGGTACACAATTGACGTCCTCTTCCATGCAAGCTTTTCTTTCCAACCATGGTATTAGACACATGCATACATCCTTGTATAACCCACAGGGGAACGGCATTGTAGAGCGCATGAATAGACTTATTAAGGGCGTCATTCAACTAGCTTTGCAAGGTAAACGGAATGTTCGTACAGCTGTGGAAGAAGCTGTATGGTCCTACAATACCACGATTCATAGTGTAACTAATGAAGTTCCCTTTGTGACCATGCGAGGTAGAATTCCCAAGACTAAGATGATTCCTCAGTGGTTGTTAGAACTTAAGTCTCAGGGGTTTGAGTGCCCCCCTAATGTTAGTTATATGCAGGACAATTGTTCCTTCAAAGGGAAGGTTGGTAAAGTTGATGTTGGTGATTATGTTAAAATTAAGTTAGGCAGAAAGGAGTCTGGAGCGAACAAGTTTTCTGATCCTTTCAAAGTCAGAGAGGTGCACAGGTGGCATGTTGTACTTGAGAATGGCCAGAGATGGAATTTTAGAAGGATTGCTCTGTTTGCGAAAGGGAGTGGTGGTGTTGCCAAGAATGACTCCGGTGATTCTGCTAAGAATGACTCCGGTGATTCTGAATATTCTTCCTGTCCAAATGGTCCTGGCGTCACGGCTATTCCCAAATCCGTCCCTAGTGGATCAGGGCGAGTTAACGAGCAGATCAGTCTGCCTACACAAGCAGTTCCACACTCCTTGAGACAGCGTAATACTCCCAGGAAATTTGATAACTTTGTATTGTATTAATTCTTATGCTAACTTTTCCCTTACTTCCATTTACTCTTCTTGTTTATTGTTACATGATACACTGTAAAGTAAGATTGAGCATGTAAATTCATGTAGTACAAGTTTCACCCTTTTATGTAAAGATTCTATTTCATTCTTTATTAATAGCAAATATCTCATGGTTTGGTTATGTTCTTTGCTTAAGTAGTGTAAATACTACATGATCGGTTATGTTTTGGTTCGTGATTATATGACTCATACTTTGTTCATTAAGAAGAGAAGATATGTTGTAATCTCTATGCTTCTC
Organism: Lissotriton helveticus; assembly: GCF_964261635.1. NCBI lineage: Eukaryota > Metazoa > Chordata > Amphibia > Caudata > Salamandridae > Lissotriton > Lissotriton helveticus. The sequence goes on along the minus strand of NC_136067.1, from coordinate 1,150,337,599 downwards.
CTGCCTCTCTCCATGGAATGTGGAATCTGGAATCATGCATTGCATGCAGTGGATTCCAGATTCCCTTCATTCCGACCTGGCGGTTGCTGAGGCAGGAGGCTGTATACTTGTATCAAGCTTAATAAAACGCTACCTTGATTACTCACCTGTATCCTGGAGTACACTTCAACTACAATAATACCGCTGAGCTCCAGAGGGCGGTTCGGGATCTACAGATGGCACGAGCGGAGACTAAACGGCTACTCGACGATTATGAAGGCCGTAATCGTCGCAACAACGTTCGTATTTTGGGTGTTCCTGAAAATGCGGAGGCTCGTGCGCCAGATCTCTTTGTTGAAGACCTGATCCTCAACCATCTGAAGCCTAAGGGACTGAGCAAATATTTCACTGTGGAGAGGGCACATAGAGTGCCGGGTGGACTGCCGAAAGTGGGTGCCTTGCCAAGGCCATTGATTGCGAGGATTCTGAACTTTCGAGACCGTGACGCCATCTTGCAGACTTCGCGAACGGACGGCCCGCTTCGGTATGATAATGTCACCGTGTCCTTCTTCCCGGACTTCACGCAAACTGTACAGAGACTGCGTCAGACTTTCCTTCATGTTAAAAGGCGGCTGCGTGATAAAGGGATTAAGTACTCTATGTTGTATCCGGCCAAGCTACGGGTTGAAGTGAATGAGCGGACTTGGTTTTTTGAGAACGCGGAGATGGCGTCGGACTGGTTGGACACTGTGAGGCCTGATGACACCGAAGAACAGCAGCAGGCCGCTGAGGAGGGTCGACAGGGCTCGGAATGAGACATTTTTGTTTAGATGTGGCTATCTTTTCGGACCTTATGGGGGTGTGGGGGTGTCCTCCTTGATATGTAACTGTACTGTATTTGCTCATTACTTTATTTCTTGGGACATTTTCGATGGGACTGGGTCCGGAGACTGCGCGGCAGGCGCCTCCTCTTCCTACTTTTAGTAACCATTGTTGGGTGGGGCGACAGGCACACTGCTAGTTGGGGTTGGGGCGTAGTCCTGATGCAGGGGTGCACAGTGGGGGGTGTTCCTGGGTGTTGGGGAGGGGGGGCTGTTTCTGTTTCCTGTTTCCTGTTTTTAGTTTCGTTTCGCATTGCATTGGGTGCTGACCGTTGTGAGCGTGCGCGAAGGGGTGGAGTGAATGGCTAGCCACGGACTGGGGTCGGGGATTCGAGTGATGAGTTGGAATGTTAATGGGCTGGGTGACAAAATCAAGAGGGGTATGGTCAATCAGTTTATTAGGCGCCACTCGCCGGATGTGGTCCTCTTGCAGGAGACCCATCTCGTGGGTAATCGTTGCATGGCCCTTCATAGAGGGGGCTATAAATTGATTGCGCATGCTGGGTTCACGTCAGGGTCTCGGGGTGTCGGGATCTTGGTGAGGAGAGCCCTTCCGTTTGAAGTCCAGGCTGTCTGGTCGGACCAACGGGGCAGATATGTGGGGGTCTCGGGTACGCTCGGGGGTAAAACTATTACTTTTCTTTCTGTCTATGTTCCCCCGGCCCTCCAATCTGAAACCTTTAAGGATCTTGCTAACATTTTTCTCCTGTCCCCTCTTGGTCACCTGTGTCTGGGGGGCGATTTCAATACTGTTTTGGAGGGGGGCATGGACCGTGTTCCGCCGAGAGTGCTTCCCCCCGGCCGTCAGTGGCTCTCTGACTTCATGGATTCTTTGGGTCTGGTTGACACTTGGCGCCTTTTGAACCCTACGCTTAGGAGTTATACCCATCTCTCGGCGGCGCATGGGTCCATGTCTCGCCTCGATTATATCCTAGTACCCGCTGCTGTGGTTGCTGCTGTGAGAGAGGCTCGTCACCTGGGCAGGGGTGTCTCCGATCATTCGCCAGTTTGGGTCCGCGTGGAGCTTGGACAGCCTCTGGTTGGTAGGGTTGCACCCATTAATGCTTGGCACCTCCGAGACCCGGCTATTAAGAAGGAGCTATGTGGGGCTTCGGAGCGCTATTTCCAGCATAATCAGGGATCGGTGGACTCGGCTCAGACGTTGTGGGAGGCCTATAAGACGGTCTTGCGTGGTGAAGCGTTGTCTCTCATTGCGGGTAAGAAGAAGAAGCGATTGGTTGAGATCACCGCGGCTGAGGGTGATGTTGTTCGTTTGGAACAATGGGCCGCTGGGGATGCCTCTGATGAGAATCGGCATCTGCTGCGTCTCAAGCAGGATGAGTATCGTGGGTTGTCTAGGGAGTCTGCAGTGACGCAGCATAATGAGGTTCAAAGTAGGGTTTATGAACATGGAGATAAGGCCGGTAAACTTATTGCGTGGCTGGAGCGTGGGGATCGTGCATCCCGGCTGGTCCCTGAGCTGGATGGTGCTGATTCTGAAACCCTGACTGACCCTCAGTTGATTGCGGATGCCTTTAGCACGTATTATGGTACTATTTATGCCTCTTCGGACACTCACGATAGCTCTGAGCATTCTGAGATGATTAAGGATATTATCATGCCTCGCTTATCTGGGAGTGATCAGAAATATATGGATTCTGCTATTACTGATGACGAACTTGGAAAGGCCATTAGGAGCATTAATTCTGGGAAGGCTACTGGCCCCAACGGTATTCCTATTGAACTTTATAAAATGAATGCCCACAAAATAGCGCCGCATTTGAGGAACATGTTTGTTCACAGTAAGCAGGTTGGCTCACTCCCGTATGATCAGCGTGTTGCCAATATTGTTGTGATACATAAGTCTGGTAAGCCCCGCACCTCCCCCTCCTCTTATAGACCCATCTCCTTGCTCAACGCTGAGCCTAAGATATTGGCTAAACTGTTGGCGACCAGGCTGGTGAAGGTGATATCCACTTTGGTGCATCCTGATCAGTCCGGCTTCATGCCGCGCCGTAACACCGCGCTCAATCTTCGGCGTCTACATGGCGTCTTAGGTAGAGCCCATGCTTTGTCGCAACCCGCTGTGCTGGTGTCGCTTGACGCAACTATGGCCTTTGATCGGATTGAATGGTCCTATCTCTTTGCGGTCCTGGCGAAACTGGGCTTCGACCCTGAGTTTATTGGGTGGGTGTGCCTACTTTATACTGCCCCGTTGGCCCGTGTGGTCGTGAATAATTGCCAGTCTGCTGATTTCGAATTGGAGAGGGGAACGCGACAGGGGTGCCCGTTGTCTCCCCTTCTGTTCGCTCTGGCCTTGGAGCCCTTGGCGGCTTGGATCCGATGGGAAAGAATGATAAGGGGCTTGAGGTGGTCCCCCGATTGGGAGGATAAAATTTCTCTTTATGCCGATGACATCCTGCTTTATCTCTCCACGCCCAGATCCTCTCTGGATGTCTTCTTAGACATACTCAGGGTGTTTGGTGACTTCTCGGGTTTTACGATTAACTGGTCTAAATCCGTGATGTTGGTGTTGTCCGGTGATCCGCCGGTGGTCCCGCAGAACTGTCCTCTTCAGGTGGCCGCCAAGGGTTTTGTTTACTTGGGGATATATGTCGCCTTGGATTCTAAGACTAGGTATACTGAGAACCTACTGCCGCCATTGGTCAGATTGCGCGCTGATGTTGAATGTTGGAGGGCGTTGCCCCTGTCGCTTTTGGGTAGAGCGGTTCTTTTCAAAATGTTGGCTCTTCCGTGCTTCCTATACGTTCTCCAGAATGCTATGGACCCAGTGCCAGTTAAATATTTCAGGGAGATCGAAGCGCTCCAGAGACTCCTCCTTTGGGGTGGCAGATCCCGTATCGCGTACTCTAAACTTACACTGGCCTGGTACGATGGCGGTATTGGGCTACCTGATCTGCGGAAGTACTACTGGGCCTCCCAGTTGGCGGCTATCAATCAGATAGTTTATGGACTGCCGGGGGACCCCGGGTATGCAATGGATCGTAGTCAGTCCCCAGGGGGAGATTTCCTTCGAACCCTGTATAATCGCCCAGGGCGGTTTTCCCTCACGGGCCCCACCTTGCATGCGGTGAAAGTTTGGCATGTTGCTAACAAAAGTCTAGGATGGGAAGGTAGGCTGACACTCGCAACCCCCCTCTTTAGCTCTGCCAAGCTGGGCAATTTGTGTACCTCCAAGGGCTTCGATAAGTGGGAATTGATCGGACTTAGTCGGATAAAAGATGTCTGGGGGAGGGAGGAGATATTAACCTTCGAAGCTCTTCAGCAGAGTCACAACCTACATGCCAATGAGCACTTCCGCTACCTCCAGGTCAGACATGCCCTTCTGTCCCATGTTTCGCCGGGAGATCCCCTCCTCGAGGCCTCCCCCCTTGAGGATCGAGTATTAGATGGGCACCTACCCGACAAGACCATCTCTCTAATGTACTGCAAATTGATTAAGCACATGGGTGACCCGCTCGGGTCTCTGCGGGAGGCTTGGGTGGCTGACGGAATAGAATTGGATGATGAGGACTGGGTGGAGGCTCTCTCCTCCCCCAAGGTAGTGGCTGTACAGATGAGGTTGCGCCTGGTACAATTGAAGATCCTGCATAGGTCCTATGTTACAGGTCCCGGGTTGGTGAAGATGGGGTGGAGTGCGACTGGTGAGTGCAGGAGGGGCTGTGGGGAGGTCGCAACGTTCTTTCACATACTGTGGCACTGTGATAGAGTGCAGGCCTATTGGTGCGCCATACATGATGTTATGCGGGATGTCCTGGGTTGTGAAGTGCGGCTGGAGGCGCGTAGGTGCCTCTTGAATGTTTGGGAACCCACGGATCTTAATCAATATCTTAAACAGTGGGTTACCCTGGCGTGTATGATTGCCAAGCGTAATATAGCTCAGTTGTGGGGAGCTGCTGTCCCGCCCCAGCGTTCTAAATGGGCCCAGGACCTGGACTGGTGTATGTTTCGAGAGCGAGCTGTGTATGTTGCGAGGGGCTGCCCCGAAAAATGGGTGAAGGTATGGGGGCCTTGGAATGTTTATCGGGGTGATCTTTGTGTTCCCCCAGCCAGACGACCTGATTTGGACACTCTAGATTCCCCTTGATCCCTACCGTTTGTAAAATTCTGTGTTATCCTGTTGGCGGGTCTTCTTCTGCTCCGAGCACTGTTGTATTGATGTCAATATTCCCAATGCAATGTTTGTTTGTGTTTTTTTTTGTTTATTTCAAATAAAAAGAAATATAAAAAAAAATAAGGGGGTGGTGGGCAGGGTTAGGGGGAGGAGGTAACATTGAATACAGGGAAGGTGCTGAGTGGAAAATGAGAGTAAGGGGTGAAGCTAGATGAAGAATGAAGGGAGATCACAGTCGCAGGGGTGGGGAGTAGGGAAGGGAAGAGGTGGTCAAAGAGTGAGAGAGACAAGTGTCTTTAGCTTGAATCATCAAGACAGTACCATTGTTATATAGTGAAATAGTGAGTGAGCCATTAAGACAAGTATAGGGGGACATTTTTAGCTGCTGCCCATGTGGGATAGATGAGGAGGAGGAGACGTTGAAGGAGTTATAGAAGCTGGTGGATCAGGAAGGGATGTCGTGAGTTAAAAAAAATGAAGTCTTTTTTTAGCCTACCATAACGACCATTAAGGAATTGGTCAACAAAGAGGGAATCAGGAAATTGTTTGATGGTGTTATGCTTGAACCGTTTTGCTGAAGCTTTAGACAGATTAAGGGGATAAATGATTTTGAAGCTGTTAACTCCAGACTTAACTTGAATGGTGGCCATGTTAGGAAAACGAGGAGGAGGGTGGTGGGGGTAAGCAGAAGGTGCCACTAGGGTAGCGACAGCGAAAAGAAGTATAAGAAGAAGAGGGCCCATATTCCAGTATCCGAATTAAATTATCCGATTAATGTGAGGTCAAGAGACGTTCAGGATATCAGGGCAAAAGTGTCTGATCCAACCAAACATTTACTGCACCATCCAGGTGGTATATTAGGCTAGCTTGAATCCAGTGGCAAAGTGAGCAAGGGACCCCCGTCTGGGCATACTCTGCCACCAGGGTTTGCGCCCTCAGAGTATGTGTTGGTGTTTTGCCACCATCCGTCTTCACATCATATTTATGATTTGCACTCTAGAGCATGCAGGGTTCCGATAGAGATACTGTACACTCCAGCCCTTGCACATTACTGCTGCCCTTGGTAAAAATGCCTTGCCCCTGTCCTTGGATGTTTGTATTAATGCGGTAGCTGACATTTCATGCCAGAACTGAATGTGTTCGTCCCTGGTAACTGCTTCCTGCTGAAACATGTAGAGTAAAAATAAAAAAGAGGGAAAGCTGACCTGAATTTTAGATGGTGAGTGACATTAACATTTGACGCAATTGGAGATTTTTTGTGGGGTTTTAATTGTTAAATTGACAATTATAATTCTAAAGAACTCAAATTTAATTGTTTCAAATTTATATATGTCACCATCTGGTATTAAAGGCCATTTTTCCATTTTTCAGGGCTGTGTTGCATTGTGCATGTTTACTTTCACTCAGTCTACACACTCCATAACATAACATGTATATTTGTAAAGCGCACGTTCACCCAGAAGAGAACCTTGGCGCTGAATAAAAGATGTTTTTTGTTACCCAACTCAATGGTACTCATTTTATCGACCTCAGATGGATGAAAGGCTGAGTGGACCCGCAGGGATTTGAACCTGTGACCATGAGGTTGAACACAGGCCCCTGAAGTGGATGAATTAGTCCACTGAGCCACCAGACTCCAGCAGGATTACATTCCAACTCCACATTATGACTCAACCACAATAATGAACTTAATTCCCTGGACACTGGCCATAACTAATTGTTAATCATTCTTTGCAGGGGCCATCTGCTCTCAATGCAGGTTTTTCACCATGGTGATCTGTTTATTTATAGCTGCTGGGTCTTCAGATTGCTTATGTGCAACATATTCATAGTTTCATTTCCACAGTACTTACGTGCAATCATACAAGTGGCTCGCTACAGTAACTGTTTAACATATTCATGATAGTAAGATATGGGGCAGGATTTGATGTGTTTATATATTTCATCACTGCACTTTCACAATTGCTTTATAAACCTGTCTTTCTGATATTTGGCTTGAAAATGTACCATTTTCCACTGGTTTCTTGAAAGTTTTCCCCGAAACACGAAATAACACTCTTTTTTTTTAGTCTGGATGAGGGACTGCTACAGCGAGCGTCGACACTGACAAGGACTAATGGCCCTTACCTTGGCCTTCGGACTCTTTTAAATTTTGATGTGATTAGTGAAGGTGAATACGAAGGACCTGGGTTTTTACCCTCCAGACGAATTGATCTACTTGGAAGTCTGGGGGTTGTTGAAACTTATTTATGATTTTTGAATCCAGGCCTCCAAGAAATACGATTTACATTTTGGATTGACTGTTGGACACTGATTGAGTGAACCAAGACAAAGACATTTCTGCCCTCACGAAGTTCCATTGGGAACGAAACGCGTTGGCTGATGTCCAAATTTTAAATTGAAAATGTAATAAAGAATATATTTTGGAATACATTTGGAATTCTCTGACTTCATCCTGGTGCACCGTCACTCTTCTTATGAATCTTTCTATCTGGTTTCCAGTGGAGTAAAAGTGCGGCGTACTCCGTATTTGGTTGCACAGACAATTTAATAATTTGTTTACTTAAGAAACCGAGGTGCTAAGCTTTGGTCAGCCCCATTTTGTCTTTCTAATTACGAAATAACACTCATACCCAACCTTTATGCCTCACCACTTTTAAATGTCACCAACCACTTTTAAATGTCACCTTCCGCCACTGAGGAAGATATGACTTGGCACATGGCAAAATCCCTATCGCCTCAAAAGCAGGGTACAGATAGTTCCCGGGCTACATTAAGCAAGGTCAGATTTTTTTAAGGTACCAGCAGTCTAAGAGATTTGCTCAGAATCACAGGACATACTCGAGCCGAGCACCGAGACTCGAACAGCACTTAGTGTTTTTATCCTAGAACAACGCCGAACCAGGGGTTCTAGAAAAAAACACTAAGTGCTGCTCAGTCTCAGCTTGAGTATATCCTGTGATTCTGGGCAAATCACTTAGACTTCAGATGCCTTAAAAAAATCTGACCTTGATTAATGTAGCCTGGGTGCTCATGTAATGCGTGCCAATATATTTGTGTCGAGTTTGCTAACTACAAACTCTTCTGCGTGAACACCACATGGCAGCTTAACGGCACTTAAAAAAATCCATAAAGAGTTAAGTATGTTAATCACAGCTTAAAGAGAAAATAGGCACCTACCAACCTGTATTCTTTTGGGCTGACGCTGTAACAAACCTAATGAAACATGGCTCAGCTATGGCTGCATAACGCTTTCAAAAGTGAAAGCACACCACACATGAGGAAAGGAAGGAAGAGAGCAGCCAGCTGCACCCCTCCTACAGCCCGCCCCCTCTCGTGATAACTGGTAATTGTTGCCACCCAATACCTCGTCCTGCCTCTCAGTCTGCCCTGCCCTCTGCCATTGAAACGAATGGAGTTCTGCAAACTCCTCCCAGGACCATTTTGTAAAGTGCCCGAAAAGCAGATTTATCCTCGGCATTCTAACTCGGTACACCCCCTGCCATGATTTCACTCCTGTAGCTTATGCCTGCAGGTCGATAGATGACCTTGCCCCAGCAGGCACATGCGCAGCAGGACGGCTGAAGTTTATTACAGCTGCAGCATTAAAACTAATAGAGCAGCCAGCAAGTAGTAATTTCTTTTCAGCTGCTTGGCTTTTAAAATTATTTTTCTTGCCTCTCCCCTCAGAATGGCAGGGCAATTCCCCTTTTGCCCACTAACACCAGCTGCCCCTGGATACCTTCCAGTTGTGGATCGCTAATTGCACGTGGTAAACTGGTACTACTGCGTTGAACTTTGCCCAAACAGGACCAATAGCTGTTAAAATTATATATCCACAATGCAATACTGCTACAGATTGTGCCCTTTTATGCCTCCTAATAATTAGCATTTTCTTGTATAATTTAATCAATCTTGCAGCATTCTTTGGTCTTCCACTGCCACATAATTCCAGTGGCCCTGATGTTGATCTTGGTTCAAGGCTAACAATGTACCAGTCCCTAAGTAGGCTCAATAATGTTATTACAACTCTAAACCCTTCCTGGAGTGGTTAACCATTTAAAAAGCTACATATTCAGGGGCAGATTTACAAGCCCCTTGTGACACTTTTGTGACGCAGGAGCGGCGTAAACAGTGCGGGCAATTTATAACATGATGCATCTAGGGAGATGTGTCTATTTGTAAAGCCCTGCGTCACATCATACCTACGTCAGGTATAATGTATGCAGGGTGGGCGTTCCCACGCAGGAAAGCCTTGTACAAGTGACTTAGTGAAATCTACAAGAAAGAGACACAAAAACAATTAAATACAAATAGTTTGTATTTTTATGAATTTTTAGGACCTTGCTCATTGATACCACTGGAGGGTTCCAAAGATACAGGTTTTTGAAGATATAAATAAATTTAAGTGGAACCACAAACAAGCATTGGTCAATAAAAAGTCTGAAACTTTGGAAAAGTTTGTAAGAGTTAGATAGCCAACTCTAGCCCGGCTTGGGCAACAAAATCCTTCAGGATGGTGGTCTAGGGGGCCAGAGAGGATACTTTGGACAGTTGCCTGGTCACAAGAGCATTTTTAAGGCAAGTTCCAAACTTTACAGGACGATCGCCAATGAATATATTTTAGTGGCCCTGGTGCTGAGTATACAGGCAAAAAGATGCACAAGGATGCTTCGGTTCAAGGTGAGGTTGATGGGTGTCTATGCATGAGTCCTTGGTCCATGAGTGATGTGAGTGACCTTGGCCACAGAGGTTGGAGCCCCTCTAAGTCCTCTTTGTTGCAGTAGCTGGCCAATCGATGCTGGGCTTCTAATCTCTTTGCATTGCAGTTAGGGAAAAATCATTTGGTGGGGGCTGGTCTCCCTCTTGGATGACGAATACAGACTTTGACGGGTCCAGTAGACTCGGGTGCAACATTTGGCTGTCGAAGATCGGTCACTTTGTATGCCTGGCAGCAGGTAGCAAAACAACGTCTGTGGTGGCTTCCAACTTGCCAGTTTGGGCTTCTTCAGCTCTTGTGTCCATGAAGCTGGTTCTAGGGGATCAGATATCTGATTCTTGGAGTCACTGCTTTGATCTGGAACTGGGAATCAACTTTTCCCCAGGTCAGGAGCCACAGAAACAGTCCAAACTTTACTAACCCAAAGTGCAGCAGGTGCAGTCCTTCTGATAGTGTAGCCTCTCTGCCGGGTCCCCTTTTTTTATGTGTTTCCTGCAATGTGTGCCATCTGACTTTCCCAGAGTGCACTATTCTAGCCACTCTCAAGATGTTGGGATGCTTCCTTGGTCAACAGGAGCTTGGTAGCCCACTTTAGAGGTGTGGCTACCTGAGGGCTACATGCCCACGGGAAAACTGGTTTTGGAAGGGTTTTCCCAACTTGTCTGCAGGAACAGGTATCCAGCTCTGGAGTGTTGTCACAGGTGGCCCTTCAAATGCGGTTTCTCCTTTGAAGCTTGCATTTTGGGCTACTCCAGTGGCCTTAATGGGGTAGGAGGTAACACCTCACTCTGCGGCATCTGCATTTATTCCTAAGCCTGGGAGTCATTCACATGCCTACCCTGGCGGGGAGAAAGTTGTCTGTGTGCTAAGTCCTTTGTGAGGCCACTGGACTAGCTGGACACAGAGTGGCAACTTTCTAAAAGTTAATAACCTTAATTGTGACAATAATTTTGATCTGGGCATCAAGTTAGATTTGATACCACAATTAATTTGATACCTTGCATTACCCAGTTAGGTAATTCTATTCGGACGTTTGCTAGACTTGGGTGCCAGTCCGTTATCCTGTGTTAGCCAATGAGGCTACTAACTTTTACCCAGCAAAACGAACATTTTAAAGTCTTGCTGTTAAGACATATGAAAATGTATGTCATCCTTAACAATATATAGCTCCTTGCCATAGGACTCTATAGGCCTTCCTTAGGAGAGACTTACATATAGGGTTTAGGGAGTGGTGGCTTTGCCGTTGGTTTTAAATGGCAAAGTCGAACTTGCAGAGTAAACACTGCTCTTTCCATCTGCAGTGGCAGGCTGGGATACATTTTGTCCTTTGTCACACTCAGGTTGACACAAACAGCCCTGGGAGGACACTCTGCCTTACATGCTCTGGGTACCCTGGGCACTATATAATAGGGACTTATAAGTAACTTACTCCTTGCCAATTGAGTTAGATAATTCAACATAATCTTTGCAAGGGTCAGAACACTGGCAGTGTTGTCTGGTTAGCAGGCATCAGTGCACTCTCAAAAAACCAACAGCATGAGTCTAAAAATGTGGGGGTGAACATGCAAAAATAGGCATTTTCTTACAGTAGCGCTTCCACACTATCTCCATTTACAAGTATTTGCAGAGACATTTGCGCCCCCCCCCCCTCCCGCCCAGCAAATACAGTGAAGGACCCCCAAGGGGGAGCGCCCCACAGTTTGAAGAGCTCTGCTCTAGCTCACCCTCCATGCAAGGAACTAAAGACCAACCTCTTCAGATTGGCCTATGGTAAGGTTTTACACCATTATGCAAGTCATCCAACTTACTGTAAAATAGACATAGCAAATAATTATCAGTTTTGTACATTGCTGTCTAGCTTGACCACCTGCTAACCCTGTTGTATAAGTAACAATGTCAATGGCTTTTCCACCAAGGCTTAACCATCTTCACGCCGTTTGTTGGGTGCCTGCACGGAAGATTGGGTCACAATGTGATCTACAGGCCTGCTCAGGTCTGTCAGAAGCTTTATAAAAAGTTCATAATAGGCCACACTCCTCCTTCCAAGAAAGAAGACTATATTTGGCCTTTACACGACAGCACCAGCATTTAGTGCTACTTAGTGGAGCGGCTGTTGTTTTTTACCTTGAAAGGGCGGGATTTTCCTTCTAGAGTCTGCTTACCATTCTCCAGAATCCCGTTACAGGTCGACTGGACCTTTTTACCTGTCATAGAATGAATTAGGCAATCTATCCACCAGTAGCCAATCAACTTTCGACGATTCCCATTGTTTCCCCAAAGAACCACCGACTAGGGACTAAATTTGAAGATTAATTACAAAGCCAAAAACAACTGAAGGTATAAACACCTCAGCAAAAGATTCAGGAGATAAACAGGCACTAATACAAACATAATCCTACGGAAAAGTCTCAGACGGCTTAGGAACAATACAAGAATCAATTCAAGAATCATCAGGCTAACAAGAATTGCTATAACCTGAGTTTTAGTATGCATTGGAAAGAGTATAAATCAGGTTAGTCTGTCCCTACACTATACTAAGTGACATCCCTGCTTAGCAATAGCCCAACCTAATAAAGGTGTCAGCAGTGGTGACTTCCAAAGAAGTTCACTCACTTTCTTTCTCTTAGTCTAGAGACTCTTCAGTCATAGCTAAGCTCTCTGTCAACCAACTGCTCCCTCTCACACCTCAGCCCATCTGCTCTGCCTCCACCCTCTGGGTGCTGTCCCTAATACAAAACCCCACAATGCGGACGACACGCCTTCAGGTACGCCCCTCTCAAAGTTTTGGCTTTTCAGAAGTTTTCCATCATGGCACATCTCCATCTTTGTTCGTTAAGACGTCCTTGGGTCCCAGACTCTCCTTCGCTTCAAGTTGCTTCCATGAATTCCTCGGCTACTCCTCCATGTCTAAGTCTAGCATCCTAACACTCGTACACAATGGGCCCTTCTACTTTACTGTCTACTTGATCCGGCACCTGCAAAGGAATGCATGTGAATCGGCTCACAATTCTTAAATGTTGCAATTGACTTTAGCTAAAAACAGCTTTCTTCATAAACGTCTCTACGATTTAATGCTAAGCAAACATTGTCGATCAGGCCTACACAATTTCCATAGACTGGGCCTCTGCACGTTTTATAGGCCCAACATCCTAACATGAGCATCTCGTTCGTTTCTTAGGCCTCCATCTTTAAGCAAATACATTTTTCTTCAAGCACTTGTATAACGTAAAAAAGGTACACCATGAACTTTAATAAAGCAGAACTAAATACATAATGGTGATCTTACTAAAACACCTCTTTTTAGTGAAAGGCTTCACGTCAAACGACATTTCTATGTTAGAGTAACATTATTGATTTTCAAAACTCTTATCATCAGCTCTACATGTATTTCTAACACCGAATACATTAGTCCTCAACCCTACATTACAGTTTGAATACTATTAGAAAGTCCTCTATATATGCGGGTGTTAACTACTTGTACATATGGTACACCCCTACAACATTTTACTTCTGTTTGGCGCTCTCTCAGTTCCCCCCTTTGATGACCTGTGTCATCACCATCATCACACTATCTCTAAGGGTAAGAACTGAGTTAAACAGAGCTTGTCGCCATCTTCCCTCTCTTGAGCATCTCCAAGGCTCTCAAGCTCCGATATTGACTGTCCTGCAAGTTCTCCATCCTTCGCTCTTGTACTCTCATCGATCTTTCCAATCTCCTTGACCTATACCACTTGTACGCTCTTACCAAACCCCACAATCCAATCACACATACCACAAGTATGATGAGGGGTTTCAGTACAAACCCCAGGAAACTTCTTCCCAAATTTGCAAACCAGTTTCCAACATTTCCAACTTCCTTGCCAACCTTCTCCCACCCGTTCTCTTGCGTCAAATCCTCAATTTCATAATGAATGGCAGTAATGTTACTTATATACTTCTTCAGATCCTTGGAATGGTCTGGAATATACGTGCAACATTCCTGAACCTTCAAAAGTTTACAGACTCCTCCCTCTTTTGCTAGAAGGACGTCTAAAGCAAGACGGTTCTGTAAAACCATTGTCCTTATCGACAACATCTCACCCTCAACCAACACTAATGACTTAGCTGTACTCATTGACAGTTCATCCACCACAGTTGCCAACCGCCGTATCTTCACGTCATTCAGAATAACTCCTAACATAGGTATCACTGCTCCAAACACATCTCCAACAATTGCACCAGCGCTTTCACCTCTTTTTACCCTCGTCTGCCGTCCTCCCTCCAAGAGAGCAAAATCCTCAGTATGGTATATCTTGGGAAAAATGATCGCTAGATAACACGTTCCGTACCATTTCTCCGGCAACCTTACATACGCATTCCTTCCGCAGACAAAGTAAACCGTAGGAATCACCTGCACCACACTCTTCAAGAAATCTTTCGTGTAATACTCCAGTGTGAAAGTGTGTTCACATGTAGTATGACCCACATACACATTCTCATAATACGTCTGTGGTCTGTGAATACACAACTTCCCCTTCTGCACTTCATCTAGAGCTATCGGACCATAACTCCCTCTTGACTTGTGCTGCTTCTCCTCATCCGTCCAATCAACTTTACCTTGCCCTGAATCTTGCAACTGTTTTTGCCTTTTGTACCTGTCCTCAACTTGTTCTATGAACTTTTTCTCTGTCTCTGATAACAAACATATCAAATTGTGTCGGTGTGCATATGAGGTGTCTAACTCTTGTGTCGGAATGAAAAAATACCCAAGTCTATCCTCTGACTTATAATAATCGAACTTATTCAGGTGTTTATAAGCAGGGACTTCCGGTAACACAGCATCATAATTCGAAAAGAAATATTCAAAATGGTTTCTCCCATAAAATATGCTAAGCAGCAAACTACATGAAATTCCATATGTCAATGGAAGGTGATGGTATCTAATACCCTCATCTACTGAAGCCGGCAATTGCATACACACATAGCAGTCTTTCGCATCCATCGCATCAATGTATTCATACAATAGCTTTGCATACGCATTTTGCCCAAAATTGCCTTTAGACAGGTCGGTGTGTAACCTACGACTCTCTTCTTCCAGCAAAGCCTTTTCTGCTCCTACCCTGACGTCTTTCTGGCTAGAAGTGGTAGGTGTCGGTGTTCCCTCAACCTTCACTGCCTGCTCATGTGGTGCAAAATAGGAAACTATAACTACTAAGGAAATAAGGAATATCACTCCTCCTATAAGGGTGCCTACGATGCACTTAGCCCTACGAGTCGGGTTTCCAGCCTCCATGGTCTCGGAACAATGTAGTTCGATTTCAGCAACAACCCAAAGTCTCTTTCTCGGTTATTTGAGTCTCTCGAACCACACCTCGGAAAGCGGAAATCCCCTGTCTTTTGCTCTTCGCTAGCATCAGCAACAAACAACCCTAACCCTTCTCCGTCCTCTGTGGAAAGTCCCTAAATTTCTTCTTCTTCCACTCGGCCCTAGGTTAGTTCAACAGCTATTTACAAAGTCTTTAATAGTCAATGATAATATTTTCTCCAACTGCCATTAGCACATAATCCAGAAGTTCCATGCGAAGCACAACCGATTTGTAAGATGGTATTTCGGGACCAAATGTAGAAAAAATCAGTCTATCCAGGATTAAATCACGTATCTTGCTTAGGTAAGGGGGATTAGGAATGGTGAGTGTCAGTACGCCTTCGATCTCAAGTCCTGGTACCAACAGCACCACTTCCAACTTAACATTTGGGGTCGTGCTGGTCACCGACACCGCCCTCACCCTCCCTGATCTCAGTACACCTGGCATTTGTCAAAGTGTAGGTCCACTCAGGAGTGGCGTATCTCCGACAAGGTACTCTCACCCTCCTCGACCTTCTCGCACCTCCTTGCTCTGGTTCTTGTTCTCCCTCTTCTTGATCTGATTCTTCAGATACAGGGGCAAGATTTCTTTCTGAAACCAGTCTTACGTTCAGTCGTCTCCGTCTCTCAGGCCAATGAGCCTCTGCGCTTCTCACCCTTCTGTTTCTTCTTGGTACGCCCTGCTCATCACTACTTTCAGCTTGCTCCGCGCTCAAATTGCCTTCACAGCCACTTCCCCATTCAGAGGCAGACTCAGTGTCACTGTTGTCATGATTTCCTTCAGCTTGATCAGATGAGTTACCAGCCTCTTCAGACACCTCCACAGCTTGACTTGTCCCCTCTAGTGGATCTTCCTCCACAGCTGGATTTTCATCTACAAGGGGAGCTGTTTCTTCCAGAGGTGCTGGAACTCGCCGGGTGTGAGAAGCATGGACCCAGTTTGGCAATCCTCCACACTTCACGGCAGTGTTCGTCACCAAGATAACTTGAAACGGTCCTCTCCAGCGCACATCCAGGCAGCTCTTCCTTATGTGCTTCCGCACCAGGACCCAGTCACCCGGACACAGGTTGTGACAAAGGTCTCTAGATGCCGGAATTTCAGCAGCCTGCACCTGAAGGGACACAGAATGGATGACATCAGAAAGTCCTTTGCAATAATCAAGAATCAGATCATCTGTGATATTTATCAAGGCCGTTGTAGGAATAGATGGCAGTCTCATAGACCTCCCCATCAATACTTCGTGAGGTGAGAGTCCTGTCCTCCTGTCTGGCTGATTTAATACTCAAAGTCCCAGTCTCAGCAATTTGCCATAAGTGCGTTACTCCAGTGGTCTTAGAACCCTGCCCATTAATGGGTGTTCACCTAAGTGACCCACGAGAGCAACAACTAAACTATTGTGCTTTCCCCAAGTGTCTAGCAATTATCGTGCCTACCTTAGCCTACCTAAAAATTATTGAAAATTCAGCCCGCCTAACTATCATCTTGATATTTCAAAAAATTTTTTTCCCCCAAATCAAACTCAATTAATAATACTCATCCCACGTGTCATCATATTTATTATTAATTCAGACAAATCAATGTATCTTGCAAAAAGATTAACTCCATTTGCTGATCGATCTGTAAGCTATAGTATTTTTTCTAGCTCCACCGCTACAGAGTACAAATCCACCCGGAACTGCATTATGCCTTAGTTCCGGGTGATGACAGGCAGAGTCAGCACATGCTGCCAGGACCGAGTAGAAGGCACTAAGGTAATCGAGAAAACCATGCGCGTTGAGGACACGACAAACCGCAAGTACGAGACCGCATCCTTTAATACCTTTCTCTTAATAACCCCGTAGTAAGGCCTCTCTCGACCAGCCTAACTCCCCGAGGAAGCAACTTTTCCGAAAAAATAAGGTACGCACTGTAAATGAAAGCGCACATAGCGTACTTAATACGAACAAAGTCACGCATCACCAACTCACGATATAATGACTCGTGAACAACTTTTGGTCACAAAAAGCACGTTTTAGTGTGTTTCTGTACATAAACACCACACGCTCGGAATACTTATTAATCTAGCATGGAATGTTTGTAGCGTACTTATACGCAATCACAACGCAGCCACATTTTATAACGTCTCTCACCATAGACCACGCACAAGACAAAGCATAATGTTAGAACTATGGGCACCTTACTACAGTACTAGTCGATTCTTCTCTGCCCACCGAAGTATGACAATGGAAGAGTTGACGCCTGAAATGAGTATGATGAAAAGTATTGCCATTTTCTAGTTCCTTACAACTATAAGGGTACTATTGTACATAATTATGTGTTTTCCTATACCCCATCTCCCTGTTTGTTGCTATTTGTGTGTATGTTCTCTATTTTGCAGGTACAATGAAACCTTAACTCACGAAGAATCAGGTCAATAACCCTTTATTCTTCTCACAATTTTTTCACAATTTTATTCACCCCCATTGGTCCTGACGAAAGCCTATAGATCCTCTGACTACCAAAGGCTGAAACATGTTGACCTCTTTTTAAACTTCATATATATAGTGCACTTGAATCCTTTACCAATTCGAAGAGTGCACCAAGAATTTTATCCATAGTCCGAATCCAGATTTATTAAATTGTCTCTTTCTGGCTGTCCGGACTTTTAATAACGACACCACCACTAGACCCCCCACTTTCCACGATCACTACTGCCTTAAACCTAAGGCAAAACCTCCTGGTGGAGGGTGCACAATACAAAAAATGACCCGATGATTACGCACGCACGTGTATAAAAGCGGGGACACAGTATATACCGCTGAAGAGAAGTTACCAACATACACGTGTATGAGGGCCATATTTGTTGGGAGATACCAGTTCCTCGACTTGTGAACCCAAGGTTTAAGCAGGACAAGTGATCCTTTCCCCCTTCTGATTAAGAGAGTTAACTACGGAGACTGAAAGGATTCTCACTCTGCCTCCCCCATCCCCATGATTATACAGTCTCATAGACCTCCCCATCAATACTTCGTGAGGTGAGAGTCCTGTCCTCCTGTCTGGCGTACTACGCATGCTCATTAACACCAACGGTAATGCATCTGGCCATTTCAGGGACGTAGATGAGCACACTTTCGCCATTCGAGCCTTGAGAGTTCCATTTATTTGCTCCACTATGCCAGAAGCCTCTGGTCGATAACTACAATGCAGTCTCTGGTCAATGTTCAGCGCGGATCATGGCATCTTCACAACTTCGCTATTAAAATGCATCCCTCTGTCCGATTCCAAAGAGGTTGGCACCCCGAAACGTGGCACTAGCTCCCTCAACAATAACTTTGCTACTGTGAGTGTGTCGCACCTACGAGTTGGGTATGCCTCAACCCACCTGGAAAACACACACACGATCACCAAGACATACCTAAGGCGATTACACCTCGGCATCTCAATGAAATCCAGCTGCATCCTATAGAAAGGTCAGCCGGACCTTCCAATGTGACCCATTGTAACTGATGTTCTTTTCCCAACGTTCATTTGTTGACATGTAACACACCTCTGACATACTGCTTCCGCAGCCGTTCGGAATTTCGGGTTGTACCAAGTCTGTCTGAACACACGCATCATCGCATCTCTCCCCAAATGTACAGGACCATGTATCTGTCGTGCCATCGGACTCACCAGTTCATTCGGCAACACTGCTCTCCCATCAGCCGAAACCCACAAATCCAACTCTCCTTTGACACAACCAGCCATCTCCCATACCCTTTTCTCATAATCTGACGCCTGCTCCTGCATGCTCTTCAATTCTTCCGAGGTAGCTGCCACCTCAAACATCATGCTTAACTCAGTCCTTCCCTGTGCCCCTTCAACAGTTTGTTCAGTAAATGAGTATCCCTGCTCGGCACAGTAACGTGCGACTTCATCAGCATAACGATTTCCCTGGGACACAAAGTCAGTACCCTTGGTATGTGCTGTGCATTTCACAACGGCTATCTCTGCTGGACCCTGCAAAGCCTCCAACAGCAATCTGATAAATTCTCCATTTCTGATAGGGGAACCTGATGATGTCATGTATCCCCTTTGAGACCACAACTGACCAAAGTCATGAACCACACCGAACCCATATTGGCTGTCAGTATATATGGTGATCCTAATTTTGTTGGCTGCCAGGCAGGCACGCGTCAACGCAATTATCTCAGCCACCTGAGCGGAGTATACTCCTTCCAGGCAGGCTGCCTCGACTATTCCAGTAATGGTACATACAGCAAAAGCCGCTCTCAACTGACCAGTATTGTCCCTTACGCATGAGCCATCAACAAAGAAAATTTCATCAGGGTCTACTAGTGGCTCATCGACAATATCTGGTCGGGGTTTGGTGCATAGTTCAGTCACATCAAGGCAATCGTGGTCTTCCCAATCATCGTCTAAATCATTTGGTAAAGGCATCAACGTAGCAGGATTCAAGACCGAGCACCTCCTAAGGGTCACATTCTCCGCAGCAAGTATAACCTGCTCGTAGCGTGTGAGCCTATTATTTGTCAAGTGCTGCGTCTTGGTCCTGGTCATCAACAGCTCCACTGAGTGAGGAACATGTACAGTCAGTGGATGACCCATCACAATGCTTTCACACCTTTCAATGCTGACACCTGTTGCAGCAACGGATTTGAGACATCCGGGCAACGCTGCGGCTACTGGATCTAAGGTAGCCGAGAAGTAAGCAACTGGTCTACGGACTCCTCCATGATCTTGTGCTAAGACTGCCAAAGCACACCCCTCTCTCTCACAACAGAACAGTGAAAATGGTTTGGCGTAATCAGGCATTCCCAACGCCGGAGCGCAACACAAGTCCTCTCGCAGCTCAAGGAAAGCCATCATACAGTCTTTGTTCCATGGTACCGGATCACTTACGTCCTTGTGCGTCAGTTTCTGCAAAGGTTTCGCCTTCAGGGAAAAGTTGGCAATCCACTGGCGACAGTAACCAACCATGCCCAAGAACATCCTAACCTCTCTCTGGGTCGAAGGCACCATCATCCTTATGATCGCCTCAATCCTGTCAGGCGACACTTTCCTCTTTCCCTTCTCTATTCTTTGACCCAGATACTGTACCTCAGATAAACAGTACTGTAGCTTGCTAGGGGATACCTTGTGTCCATTCTCTGCCAAATGGTTCAATAAGGCAATGGTGTCAATCCTGCAAGCATCTTCTGTCTCTGACGCAACAAGGAGGTCGTCTATGTACTGTACGAGAACGGAGTTCTGCGGCAGTACCAGACTCTCTAGGTTCTTTTTCAGCAACTGATTAAAGATCGATGGGCTCTCCGTGTACCCTTGAGGGATACGACACCATGTTAGAACACGGTCCTCTATTTTGAACGCAAAAAGAAATTGGCTCTCCTCATGCAAGGGGGTCGAAAAGAAAGCCTGACACAAATCTATCACAGAAAACCATTCGGCTTGGAATGGTATCTGAAACAGTATCACTGATGGATTCGGTACCACTGGACAACATGGAACAACTATGTTGTTCACTTTTCGCAGATCCTGCACAATCCTGAACTTCCCGCTAGGCTTCTGCAAACCCATGATCGGGGAGTTGCATGGACTGCCCATGACTTCCTTTAGAATTCCCTGTCTAATCATGAATTCGATCACAGGTCTTATCCCTGCAATCGTCTCCGGAGTCAACTTGTATTGGGGCGTTCTTGGGAACTCAGCATTCGGCCTCACTTAAATCTTAACTGGCTCCACTCCTCTAATCAAACCGATCTCCTCTCCTGTAAAGTCCCACACTTCCGGTGAGACTGAGTCCCTCAAATCCCAAGGGAGTTCCTCCACAGTTAAAGCAGGGTACAATTCTATGCACACATGCGTATTTGCAACCTTGAAGGCAGCATCATCGTCATTTGTCTGCAACTCCACTCCTCTCAGGGTACAGTAATTGGTACAATTGAGTTTACACAGGAGATCTCTCCCTAACAGACACACAGGACTGGAATCACACACTACGAATCGGTGGTTATCCCTGAAACTCCCAATCTTCACTGGGACTGGTTCAGTCAGTGGGTTTGTCATTCTTCTGTTTGCGACGCCTACAACTTGGATAGTCTGTCCTGAAAGGGGCAAGTTGGGGACTACTGCAGACCGTACAGTAGAACGGGAAGCACCAGTATCAACCAAAAAGGTGGTTGGATGTCCATCTACATCAGCCTCTACGAATGGTCCCCTCTGATCTACCTCCAAAACTGCCCCGAGGGTACAGTCTTCCTCCCCACTCAGGCACCGTCCCGTGACTGGGTCAAAGTAATAGTACTCGTCCCCTTCAGTTATGAGAGGCATCTGCTTGTAGACCTTTTTCCCTGTTGAAATCCTCGGTGGCTGGGGAACCGTGGCCCTAGGGGCTGAAGTCCCCCCTTTAACCGTCTTGTACTTGGTTACTGTTACTTTTTGTACCGGAGGGGCTTGTACCTCCTCCTCCTCTTCTTCCTGTATTTGATTTTCTGGGTTATGGGGACACTCGCGTCTCCAATGTCCGACCTCGTGACACTGATGACACTTGGTCGTCTTTTTCAGAGTAGCCAGGTCTATCCTTGGTCTTGGGCCTTCCTCGTTGTCCCTTTTCTGTCCCCCTTGTCTTCTCCCTAAGGTTCCGTTTCCTGACTGACCCTGTCCTCCCGATTGCATCTGGACTAACATTAGTTTATCCTTAAGCTTCTTTGTCTTAGAATCTATCTCATCACTGCAATACCTCGCATACCTCAAGACCTCGTCCAGAGACTTGTTCTGCCAACAAATTAAATGTTGTTGTATCATGAGACAAATATCAGGTCTCAGTCCCAGAACACACTTGGACACGAACTGTCCCATGTCCTTTGGATCCATCACATCCAATCCGCTGTACTGCTTAAAAATCTGCAATAATCTCTCATAAAACTCGTGAACTGTCTCCTTGGGTTCCTGCCTAGTCCGATCTATCTTCACCCAATCAATGTCCTGTGGTGGTACCTTAGTCTTCAACCACGTGATCGCCTGCTCATACTTTACCATCACCCTGGGTGAGGGTCCATTCATGGTAGCATGTCGGTCTGGCTCCACTGTGGGCCATTCAACACTGACCTTACACGCTATCCACAGGTCTCCTGGAACCACAATGTCAAACAGTGTGTTTAGATCAATCCACAGTACCTTTGAGATCTTGACGAACCTCTCTACCTGTTTGTACCATTCCACTGGATTCTCGCGCAACTTCGGAAACGAGTTCGTAAAGGCAGCCAAATCCCCCCTACTCCAGGGTACATGTACATATCCCCCGTGAGCCACCTCTCGCAAGGGGTACGCCTCTGCATGCATCAACCCTCCTCCCGGGGATGTCTCAATAGTGCTTCTCCTAACACTCTTTTTCTTTGACCACCTTTCCTCCCATTTGTCTAATTGGGTCCATGTTCGGAGTCCCACCACCAGTTCCCTGATGTGGGTTTTTAATCCGATCACCCTCTTCTCTTCTAGATCTTGGTCCTAGTACTGCAACCTTTGGCCATCCTGTAATGCTTTCGTCCTTGTCAAATCCACAGCATAATTATTCGCTAACTCAGACAGTTTCTCATGAGCTGTCCTAGCCCTTCGAGTAACATCTTTCGCTACGAACAATAGTTCATCTGGTTCATAGAGTTCGATTCTCTCTAGTGGCAGTGTGCCTTCCACTATTTCCTCCACTTCTGATTTGAGTCTCAGTACATCAATCCTCCTTGCCTTTATCGCCGCCCTCAATGTACCTTGGCTAGAGGTTCTATTCGAGGCCCTCCCGCCACAATCCTGACTCATTCGTCTGTCCTCTTCGGGTGTGTTATGGGGAACCCTTTGATTTTCCCAACTTTTGCGGTCCCACTCCTGTCTATGATCGCTAGGCGCGTGATGGGACACCCCCCTACTTTCCACACTCCCACGATCCCATTCCTGTCTACTTTCGCTAGGCGCGCAGTGAGACACCCCCCTGCTTTCCTGGTTTCCACTGTCAAAATCATTCCTCGACCTGTTGCTCTGGGTATCCACAATCGTTTCCCACGTTCTCAAATCAGGCCTTAATTCTCTAATTGACCTTGGCCGTGGTCCTCTCAAGTCCATCGGTCCTCTCAAACCCCCCTGCTCCTCAGACGAGTCTGCCGATGCTGCCAAAGGGGTGCTCCTTTCTACAGGCCTTGGTAGTTGGCTCCACCTGTCCGCCCCATTACTCCTTTCTTCACTGACACTTCTCTCTCTCTCTATTGGTGGCGGACCCTCGCCTTGTGTCTGTTCTGGATTGTACACTGATACTATGGGACCTATGGTAACAGGTACCGTAAGAGCGTCTGGCAATCTCCGGGAGTCAACCCCCTCTTCGACCTGTACTTTTTGTACCGTGAATCTTCCCACTACTCTCGTCGTTGGGGAAGGTGGAGGTGCCCTTTCTCCCTCTACCGAGCTGCACCTATCCCCTAAAGGGCTCAAGCCGCTCTCCGTTGGGACGCCACCGTCCCCGACAGAAGCTTCCCTGCTCATTGCTGACGTTGGCGTTCCCCCCACCTCAGGATTATATGGAGGTGGTCTCTCAGACAACAGTCTCTCTATCAGGCTGTCGTCTGTCTCACTGTCCTCATCTTCAGTACTCCTTCTCTGCGCATCCCCTGTGTTGACCAACAACGGGTACAACTGTCCCCTTCGATGGTCTGCACTCTCCACCTCTTGGCCAGTGCATCCCATCTCGCATCTTGCACCGCCCTAACGGATCGTTTCACCCTTTCTTGTCTCCTATCTCTGTTTTTTTCATGGGCTGCCCTGATCCACGCATTTAGCGCTTCAAACTGTGTTGGTCTAGGCAAAGGTTGCAACGCAGCCATAATCGCTTTTAGCTGATGCAACACCTCTAATCTGAATGTTCCATATTTAGGAAAAGTCAATTCCTCGCTCCCATCAGTCATCTTACACCAATTCTCAAGCCACAATATGGTATGCAACCCGACATTTGTAGCCATATAATGGGCTGGGGTATCCTCGGGTGGAGCCTCTTCCCCACCCCGAGGTTCTAACTTCTTTTCACCTTTAAAACAATTTCGCAACACTTTTAAGCATTTCATGATGAAAACCGCAACGTTTCTTTGTTTACAGCGCTATTCTGTTCCCTGACGACAATCCACCAATCCCAGCGCGGCTCCACACTAACCGCCCTATCCCAGCGCGGCTCCGTCCGAAGTCACTCACCTCCGTTTCGCAGCAGTTCCCCTCCTCTCTCCGCTCGTCTCCCGGTCACGCATGCGTCCCACTCATACACTGGAAATGATCACTTACGACTAACAACCACCTCCTTGACTGTACGTCCACAGTCTGACTGTAATTGTCACCGAACTTGGCAAATTGTCTGTCCGCGAACGACCGGACAATTGCTTCTCTGATAGGTTACAAACACACGGCAACTTCCGACCAGCGTCCGTTACCCACGCACTCACACATTCGTTCCCCCTATCTCGGTCCTGAGGGCGATCAATGGTACCTCATGACCCCCTTAACAATGGTCGACAATTACTATGGGTGTTCGATACACCCGAACCACTTAAACTCCCCTTGAGTCTAAGATTTTCACTGGTTGCACGCGCTCACAACCTGACATCCCTTACACACCACAGGCACTCCACTCCGCAAGACAATACAACACAACAATACAACATAACACCGCAATCTAACAGCGCATGACCCTTTTTCATACTCACTCTCTTTCCGACCTGCTGCTTTCTGCCGCACCGTCACTCTCCGTCAGTTTCCAGGGAACGCTATCCTCCGTCCGCGACTCTCTGAACCCTCGCCATTGGTTCTCTATGGGCCTCGGGGAAATCTCAACCTACTCTAGATTGCCCTCACTCCAGAAGATAAACCATCCTACTCTGCTACCAACTGAAAGGGCGGGATTTTACTTCTAGAGTCTGCTTACCATTCTCCAGAATCCCGTTACAGGTCGACTGGACCTTTTTACCTGTCATAGAATGAATTAGGCAATCTATCCACCAGTAGCCAATCAACTTTCGACGATTCCCATTGTTTCCCCAAAGAACCACCGACTAGGGACTAAGTTTGAAGATTTATTACAAAGCCAAAAACAACTGAAGGTATAAACACCTCAGCAAAAGATTCAGGAGATAAACAGGCACTAATACAAACATAATCCTACGGAAAAGTCTCAGATGGCTTAGGAACAATACAAGAATCAATTCAAGAATCATCAGGCTAATTGTCTAGAATTGCTATAACCTGAGTTTTAGTAAGCATTGGAAAGTGTATAAATCAGGTTAGTCTGTCCCTACACTATACTAAGTGACATCCCTGCTTAGCAATAGCCCAACCTAATAAAGGTGTCAGCAGTGGTGACTTCCAAAGAAGTTCACTCACTTTCTTTCTCTTAGTCTAGAGACTCTTCAGTCATAGCTAAGCTCTCTGTCAACCAACTGCTCCCTCTCACACCTTAGCCCATCTGCTCTGCCTCCACCCTCGGGGTGCTGTCCCTAATACAAAACCGCACAATGCGGACGACACGCCTTCAGGTACGCCCCTCTCAAAGTTTTGGCTTTTCAGAAGTTTTCCATCATGGCACATCTCCATCTTTGTTCGTTAAGACGTCCTTGGGTCCCAGACTCTCCTTCGCTTCAAGTTGCTTCCATGAATTCCTCGGCTACTCCTCCATGTCTGAGTCTAGCATCCTAACACTCGTACACAATGGGCCCTTCTACTTTACTGTCTACTTGATCCGGCACCTGCAAAGGAATGCATGTGAATCGGCTCACAATTCTTAAATGTTGCAATTGACTTTAGCTAAAAACAGCTTTCTTCATAAACGTCTCTACGATTTAATGCTAAGCAAACATTGTCGATCAGGCCTACACAATTTCCATAGACTGGGCCTCTGCACGTTTTATAGGCCCAACATCCTAACATGAGCATCTCGTTCGTTTCTTAGGCCTCCATCTTTAAGCAAATACATTTTTCTTCAAGCACTTGTATAACGTAAAAAAGGTACACCATGAACTTTAATAAAGCAGAACTAAATACATAATGGTGATCTTACTAAAACACCTCTTTTTAGTGAAAGGCTTCACGTCAAACGACATTTCTATGTTAGAGTAACATTATTGATTTTCAAAACTCTTATCATCAGCTCTACATGTATTTCTAACACCAAATACATTAGTCCTCAACCCTACATTACAGTTTGAATACTATTAGAAAGTCCTCTATATATGCGGGTGTTAACTACTTGTACATATGGTACACCCCTACAACATTTTACTTCTGTTTGGCGCTCTCTCAACCTCATTTCAAATTAACCAATCAGGCCTGATTTTTTCTGTTTTATAGACATTTTGTGACAGAAACACAGGACCCTGAAAAGTGTGAGGCCCTTATGGGGGCCCTATGCCTACTTCTAGACATTCAGTGTCGTATATCTAACCTGTATGCCTGTCCTGCTACTGGTTGCCTGACTAGAGCCTCTTTGGAAAAAGCCAGTTACAGTCCCTGTAGCTCTACCTGACTTTAGGTATGATGAGCAGACCTTCGGTTTTATCTGTTTTGTGTTCCATGTTTGTGTGTTTGGTTACGGCCTTATCTGTTTCATACACATTACATTGCTAATTATTTTTCAGCAATGCAAGTTAATCTGTCCCACATAGAACAAGCACTGCATAGGTACTAGCACTTCAAGTTCAGATATGCACATACACAGACACGTAAACACCACAGCTTCCTTTACATACACAAAATAGACACAGCAAGTACAGTTACACTACGAGCTACCCTTAACTTCACATATACAGAATAGGGACTGCATAAGCATCAGCAGTGCTAGCATCCCTCATTCTGAGCATGAACAGCCTGTGCAAAACCAGTGTAGGCTTTCTTCACATACACAAGACAGTCACAGCTAATGCAACTACTATACAAAATACAATTACAGAAACAGATAGAACTAGTGTAGCAAAAACAGTAACAGTATAGTCTTCTCATACAGACATCTGATAATACTCGCACATCCGAAAGTGAAGCTTTAACTGCACAAACAGCACAGGTATGGTGCAGCTAAAAGCAGAAGCAGTGCAAGCTTTTCACACACATTCAGAACAGGAACCTCATGGGCATCAACAGTGCAAGTCTCCTTCATACACACAATAGCAGATAGAACACAGGAGCAGCAGTGCAAGCTTCCGGTACATACACAATCATAACAACATGGAAGGTTGTTCTATTTTCTGTGGTTTTGTTTGTAGATTTCTGTGGTGATTTCTCAGTGTTTTTCAAAACTTTTGAAATCCGTGCTTAACAGTATTTGTTCAGGTGCGTAACCTCCAAAATTGACAAACAAATGTTCTCCGGTGTTTACAATCCATGGTTTTTGCAGTGATTGTTCTAAAGCACACATTTAATTTAAAGGAGACGTAATGCAGGGCATATTTACAAGCCCCTTTTGCCACCTGAAAGTTACTGTTTTTGATGTTAAAGTGGCGATATGGGCTTCGCCTTATTTACAAGGCAGCGTTAAGCCACTTAACGTGGCGTAACGCTGCCTTGTAAATGAGTCACCCTTTCACACTATACTTTAAAAGGGGTGGGCAATGGGTGTTGCGGTGGACGTTCCGCTGCAACACCCATTGATTCTGAACATGCCCCATATTTGCAAGAGTGGCGTAAATATGGGGCAGCACCAAAATTAAAACTAGTGAAAATCTGGTCTTAACAGGGTGCAATGAGGAGAAATGCTTTTGTATTTGTTCAGGTTTGTAACCTCCAAAATTGACAAACAAATGTTCTCCAGTGTTTACAATCAATGGCTTTTGCAGTGATTGTTCAAAAGCACACATTTAATTTAAAGGAGACATAATGCAGGGCATATTTACAAGCCCCTATCGCCACCAGATAGTTACTGTCTTTGACGTTGTAGTGGCTATATGGGCTTCGCCTTATTTACAAGGCAGCGTTAAGCCACTTAACATGGCTTAACGCTGCCTTGTAAATAAGTCACCCTTTCACGCTATACTTTAAAAGGGGTGGGCAATGGGTGTTGTGTTAGATGTTCCGCTGCAACACCCATTGATTTTGACCATGCCCCATAGGTATCTATGTAGGTGGGTCAGTAGCTGTGTGATTGACTGGGCCAGAATGACACATCACCTGCCCCTTTATCCAACAAGAGTCCACACTTTTGAGGAAAAAGTCTACCCAACTGGAGTACTTTCAACTGGTTAATTAGTAAGTACTATCTTGTTGGGTAATAACTAGTGCCTATTCTAGCCTACAGCTGCGTAATGGACAATGAGGAAATGTCTCCAGTGACCTTGTTTGCATTTAATTTCGGCAATGTGATGCTTCCTCGAGCGTCTTGATCCACAAATCTGTGATAACATGAATCCTCATCTAGAGAAGAGGATGACACTACAAAGAGGGGAATCTCCACCAAACAAGAGTATTTCCTCCTAACGTTATGATGTAAGTGCTTCTTTGTTTGATGCAGATGTCTTCAAAATTCCTCCTCATCAGGAACGTGTTCCCAAAATCGGTGGGAAACGCTCTCAGAGGCCTTTTGGTAAGCTGTCTATAAACGTGTAAACGTGGGAAATGTGGGAAGACCTTTTGCATACTACTAAGGAAACAGGGCTGGCCAAACAAGCGGACCTTGCAGATGATTTGGGGCATTTGCATACTGAGGGTAATTAAAAGGGAGAACCAAGGATTCTCCTCTCAAGACAATAAAGAAAACACTTGTCACAGTCACTAAAGATCAAAGTGCGCTCCAATAGATAAAGATGCATTCACCTCCATTAAGAATTTCAGATTGTTTTTTCAGCATGTAATACTAGAGAAGCACACTTGCTTTATCTTTGCCAAGCCCAAGAAGTTAGGATTATTTGTGCTTTCCAGACGTGGAGCTTCAACTGGGGCACCTACTGTGTTTATATTTGTAAGTGTTTCCTGTTGAGGTTTAATTTCTGTGAATGAGCATCAGAGCCATAATGGAACCTAATTTTTTCCAAGAACAGCACGCAGTTTCCCCGAAAATGTCTACCCAACTAACTTAATTAGTAAGTGCTACCTTGTTGGATTAATGTCTAGTGCATTTTTTTACACTACAGCTGCATAAGGGACCACGAGGCAATGTCTTCAGTGACCTTGAATGCATGTAATATCGGCAATATGATTCTTCCTCCAGCGTCTTCCCCCACAAATATGTGATAACATGAAAGATGACGAGACTACAAAGAGATGAATCTCCACCAAATAGGGGTATTTCCTCTTAAATATATAATTTTAAGGAAAAGGGATCTGCCAATAATTAATGGGGAGGGGAGCAGCGATGCCCCCCCTCCCTCAGGGACCCCATATCCCAGGGCCTGGCCTTTTGTTCCTGGGGGACCTATAGCCCACCCAAGGCACCCAGTGTGCAACGTTGGGGACCACATGGAGAGACTCAATGTCCCTGCGGCTTTGGGCTCCCCCCTCCAACAAGAGCTGGCATTGGTTCGACACACAGGGACCAGCCACAAAGGCTGCTCCCTGCATGTGGGAACAATTTATTAATCTGGTTTGAAAGGTCCGCTTCCAGAGGGCAGGGGCAGTTTTCCTGCTCCCACCCGCTAGGAGAGGACTTGCTTGGCAGGAGCTGTCAAAGCTCTCGCCAAAGGAAATCAAACTGCTATCTACAGAGGGTTAGGACCTCAGGAGACAGGGAGCTGGCCCTGGCGGGTGGCGGTCCCCAGGCCAGTAATGGCCCCCGGAGGGGGCTCACTCCCCCTTTGGTTTGTATTTTTTGCCTGGATAGGAGATGGTCCTTAGGGCCCTACTGGGCCATGGAGGAGGGGTCCGCATGCTCCCCCTCAAATTTACGGTTAAAGCCCCAGGGAGGTGGTGGTCCCCGTGGCTCCTATGAGCCCGAAGAGGGGGGGTCTGCCCGGCCCACTTCCTATTGTATAATTAAGTGCCGGGGAGGTGGTGGCCACCGAAAGGGGGCCACATGGCCCCCCTCCCTTAATTACAAAAAATAAACTCTGGGGAGTTGGTGGTCCTGGAGGGGCTTAAACTGCCTTTGGGGAGGGGAGGCTGCATGCGACCCCTCTCCTTTTGTTTATTATACGCTTGCCCCCAGTACCTGGCCCACCCGGGGGCTGATGTTCAAACAAGCAGTGAATTAGCAAACCCATTGTGAGTTTCGCAGCAA
The DNA here is from genome assembly GCF_964261635.1 of Lissotriton helveticus. NCBI lineage: Eukaryota > Metazoa > Chordata > Amphibia > Caudata > Salamandridae > Lissotriton > Lissotriton helveticus. The sequence continues at coordinate 1,150,307,343 of NC_136067.1, read as the reverse complement.
CATTTTTTTTTAATGCTTGTTGGCCCTGCCAAGGCCCTTGGGGGACCCCATCACCAGGCCTATGGGCGTAGGGTATTCCTAGCTTGCCCTTTCTCTTTTCTTTAACATTTTTGTTTGGGACTCGACTGAGTCCGAGTCCCAGGATGGCTGTCAACACTTCCTGGCTGAAGTGTTAGCAGCCAATCAGATCTCTACACAAGAATGGTAAGATTTGCTGACAGTCCGCGCTTCTGGATATTCAAATTTTGTTTTTCTTTAATACCTCTAAAACTATTGAACGGATTCACACCAATTGAGAAAAAAGGTCGTTTTCTGAACCAAGACCTACCTTTCTGCCAAACTTAGTGTAATTCCGTCCAGCGGATTGGGCTGTAGTCGTGTTGCATGGGGAAAAGCGTTTCTGGCCCTCCCGTTTTTCTCGGCCCCCGCTTGATGAATCACCCTGAAACCTTCAACATAGCAGCTGAACTGGCTGTCGTACTAATTTTGAACATTTCGTGCAGATTTGTCAAACGGCGCCAAAGTTATTGGCAAAACAAAAAAACGCTTTTCCTATGTAAACTAGGTCCTAACTATAACTACGTACTGGCGACCGCCAGTAGGTTTTATATGTATCTATACTACTATTATAAAGGAAGAACTTTGAACCTTTGAGGCGGGTAAACTCGGGAACCACAGCACCAATCAAAACACCCAATACAGCGTTGGAAAGGTCAGGGTAAGCAGATGGTCATAGGCTATATATCAGCAAAAAATATATGTTAAAAGGGCAAAGTACGTGCTTTGCCAAAGTAGTCCCTTGGAAGTAGTGCCATGTCTGAGGTGGGCGTGTTCGCTTACGAGGAACGTGCTGACATCACCGTCAGACATTTTGGTAAAGTTCAGGAAGTAAACCAGGAGCGCGAGGAGGAACGTCCAGGAGCGCGAGGAGCAGCGACAGGAGCGCATGGCAGAGGAGCGGCGGCGCCCGCGGTGGGCTAAGGTACAGGTCCGACATGCCCAGGGGTAGGTGCGGCCTGAGCGCGAGGCTGAGGAGCGGAAACAAGCGCGGGGAGGAGCGGCCAGGAGCGCGAAGCTGAGGAGCGGCGGCGGTGAGTGTCACCCGGTCTTTGGCCCACGGCTGCACAGGTGGTTGGGGGTCTGGGATTCGAGACGCGAGAGGTCTGTGGGGGCCCTGAAGGTGGTGGTTGCGCTCCGGAGGACTGCACACTGAGCCTTATTGCCCCCGACAACGTCGGGGCAGGCTGCTAGTATATACACACATATATATATATATATATATATATATATGCGAGAAACTTCTTCAAGAAAAAGAAGAACAGAGACCCTCGGGGAGACGGTTTTGGAGGCTTTTATTGAACATACATGGCGGATGCATTTCTGGCTGATCTTTCGCCGTCTTCAGCGCCCAAAGCCTCCACAGGTAAGTGTGCACCTTAGCCAAAGTTCCACCTCTCTTATTACTTGCTGTTTCAAGTTCGCACCGCCCCCTGGAATTCCACTCAGCACACCTGTGTAGCATCAATTGTGTTTTCGGAAACTACATGTCCCAGAAACCCCCGTAGAGAGTCCCTGGCGGTAGTTGCTGGGGGGGTGGGTTGCTGTTACACTCCCCAGTGCGTCGATTCTGGAAGATGGCCAAAGTGCGCCCTGGGACACACCAACGTCGTGCTGATGCGATTACCGGCTCCAATGTCCAATTTAAAAACCACCTCCGTCTCCCCGTTACACCTCTGCCTCTATATATATATATACACAAAAAAGAAGGAGAGAACTCTGGGTAGTTCTCAAGTTTAGGTGGAAAGCAGCCCCTGTAAGAGCACTCTCAACACCAGCGACACTCTAGATCTGCTCACCTCAAATGTCTGTTTTTCTATCAAAGTTTTTATGCATAGGATTAGCACAGTGCTATCCACGCCGAGATAGAAAATGACAAAGTCTTTTGCAATTTATACAGCAAAATCTTTAAGCATAGGACTAGTGCAGTGCTGTCCTTGCCAAGCTGTAAAATTACAAAAGCCATTTATCACTCCAGGCACAATATTACAGCTTTGAATTAGTGAAATACCAACTCAAGCCAACCTGAAATGAGTAAAAGCAACCCTCCATATATATAGGCCACGCCCACTGGGGCGGAGTTGACATTATAAATTAATAAGGTGCTCCGGAAAGAACTGTGCCGACCCTTCATCACTGCCAGAAGCCCATGATTAAGTGCTAGGAGGCACGAAACGCGTCGGAGCTGGACTGGAATTTGGCAGAAGCAGGCAGCTGGTTGTTATCCACGGCGTTTTTCAATAAATGAAATTGGCAAATCTTACCTCCTTGTGTGGTCCCCCTCACTGCAGGCAACCTTTTGATTTGCATATGTGCGGCACCGCCTGAGCCGCGAGGGAGGACACCCTGCACGGTGTGCAGTCTGGCAGCAGCGCCAATCGACGCTGAAGCTTATGGACAAGGACGCCCTATTGAAAACATTCACGGAAGTGGACTGGCGGCTTTTCTGCTCACTGCAACCCACTTGGGTGTTTCACTCTTGTTAAGATGAAAACGGCAAAGTCACTCACTGGAGTAAAAACCTTTGGGCACTACAACTACCATCGAGCCATGGAGGGTGGCCACGCCCACTGGGGCGGAGTTGACATTATAAATTAATAAGGTGCCCCAGAAAGAACTGTGCCGACCTTCATCACTGCCAGAAGCCGATGATTAAGTGATAGGAGGCACGAAACGCGTCGGAGCTGAACTGGAATTTGGCAGAAGCAGGCAGCTGGTTGTTATCCACGGCGTTTTTCAATAAATGAAATTGGCAAATCTTACCTCCTTGTGTGGTCCCCCTCACTGCAGGCAACCTTTTGATTTGCATATGTGCGGCACCGCCTGAGCCGCGAGGGAGGACCCACTGCACGGTGTGCAGCCCGGCAGCAGCGCCAATCGACGCTGAGGCTTTTGGACAAGGACGCCCTATTGAAAACATTCACGGAAGTGGACTGGCGGCTTTTCTGCTCACTGCAACCCACTTGGGTGTTTCACTCGTGTTTAGATGAAAACGGCAAAGTCACTCACTGGAGTAAAAACCTTTGGGCACTACAACTACCATCGAGCCACGGAGGGTGGCCACGCCCACTGGGGCGGAGTTGACATTATAAATTAATAAGGTGCCCCGGAAAGAACTGTGCCGACCCTTCATCACTGCCAGAAGCCCATGATTAAGTGCTAGGAGGCACGAAACGCGTCGGAGCTGGACTGGAATTTGGCAGAAGCAGGCAGCTGGTTGTTATCCACGGCGTTTTTCAATAAATGAAAGTGGCAAATCTTACCTCCTTGTGTGGTCCCCCTCACTGCAGGCAACCTTTTGATTGGCATATGTGCGGCACCGCCTGAGCCGTGAGGGAGGACCCGCTGCACGGTGTGCAGCCCGGCAGCAGCGCTAATCGACGCTGAGGCTTATGGACAAGGACGCCCTATTGAAAACATTCACGGAAGTGGACTGGCGGCTTTTCTGCTCAGTGCAACCCACTTGGGTGTTTCACTCGTGTTAAGATGAAAACGGCAAAGTCACTCACTGGAGTAAAAACCTTTGGGCACTACAACTACCATAGAGCCACGGAGGGTGGCCACGCCCACTGGGGCGGAGTTGACATTATAAATTAATAAGGTGCCCCGGAAAGAACTGTGCCGACCCTTCATCACTGCCAGAAGCCCATGATTAAGTGCTAGGAGGCACGAAACGCGTCGGAGCTGAACTGGAATTTGGCAGAAGCAGGCTGCTGGTTGTTATCCACGGCGTTTTTCAATAAATGAAATTGGCAAATCTTACCTCCTTGTGTGGTCCCCCTCACTGCAGGCAACCTTTTGAATTGCATATGTGCGGCACCGCCTGAGCCGCGAGGGAGGACCCGCTGCACGGTGTGCAGCCCGGCAGCAGCGCCAATTGACGCTGAGGCTTATGGACAAGGACGCCCTATTGAAAACATTCACGGAAGTGGACTGGCGGCTTTTCTGCTCACTGCAACCAACTTGGGTGTTTCACTCGTGTTAAGATGAAAACGGCAAAGTCACTCACTGGAGTAAAAACCTTTGGGCACTACAACTATCATCGAGCCACGGAGGGTGGCCACGACCACTGGGGCGGAGTTGACATTATAAATTAATAAGGTGCCCCGGAAAGAACTGTGCCGACCCTTCATCACTGCCAGAAGCCCATGATTAAGTGCTAGGAGGCACGAAACGCGTCGGAGCTGAACTGGAATTTGGCAGAAGCAGGCAGCTGTTTGTTATCCACGCCGTTTTTCAATAAATGAAATTGGCAAATCTTACCTCCTTGTGTGGTCCCCCTCACTGCAGGCAACCTTTTGGTTTGCATATGTGCGGCACCGCCTGAGCCGCGAGGGAGGACCCGCTGCACGGTGTGCAGCCCGGCAGCAGCGCCAATCGACGCTGAAGCTTATGGACAAGGACGTCCTATTGAAAACATTCACGGAAGTGGACTGGCGGCTTTTCTGCTCACTGCAACCCACTTGGGTGTTTCACTCGTGTTAAGATGAAAACGGCAAAGTCACTCACTGGAGTAAAAACCTTTGGGCACTACAACTACCATCGAGTCACGGAGGTTGGCCACACCCACTGGGGCGGAGTTGACATTATAAATTAATAAGGTGCCGCGGAAAGAACTGTGCCGATCCTTCATCACTGCCAGAAGCCCATGATTGAGTGCTAGGAGGCATGAAACGCGTCGGAGCTGAACTGGAATTTGGCAGAAGCAGGCAGCTGGTTGTTATACACGGCGTTTTTCAATAAATGAAATTGGCAAATCTTACCTCCTTGTGTGGTCCCCCTCACTGCAGGCAACCTTTTGATTTGCATATATATATATATATTCACTGAAAAAAACATAGGTTTCAGGCCTTATATAGTTAGGAATTAGCATTTAAAAAACCTTTAAAATTCACTCAAAAAAATATAAGTTTTAGGGGTGTTATAGTTAGCTGGACATTTCACTCATACAAAACCATTGAAATTGCTCCTATATAGTTAGTTGTACTAACTATATTTCGCGCACCCGCAATCCACTGCTGATGATGTCACTTACTACATCATTCATGACATGGTCAGTGACATCACTGATGACATCTCAAATGACATCACTGATGACATCACTGATGACATCATCCAGTGAATGTGGTTTGCTTCGTTATTTAATTATGCATTATATATATAGCAATTTGCATTGAAGAATGAGTGGATATATAAAAATAAATATTTGGATGGAGGATTTAGTAGCAGTGTAATTGACTGTTTACTTGACCAATTTATAGTGTCTCACTAAATATAGTGGATAGTGACTAAACTGTGTGAATATCTGTATCACTTTGTCAGTTGTTGTGTAAACTGGTTCTCCAGTTGGTTACTAGCTATGTGAAAGTCTATATTAGTTATTGATCAGTTAACTGAGTATTTGCATGGGAGGGTGAATGTGTGTGTGGTTCGGTGGGGGGGGGTGTGACTGCCCAAAGATGTGTGAATAGTTGATTCACTAGATATATGAAGTTAAAACTACATGTTCTAACAGTTGTTTAGGTAGGTGAATATCTTTGTGGGTATGGTGATGAGCAAATATATTTCTCAATGGTACATGTCCAACAAACTAGAAAAATAAAAGGTAGCGTATGTGTCAGTTGTTGTATATAAATAAGTATACATAAGACTCAATGATTGTGTGAGTGACTGTATGGATAACTTTATACTTGTAATAATGATTTTATAATTCACTAAGTATGACTTACTATCTAAATGAATAGATGAAGTTGTGTTTGTATAAGTGTGTAGCTAAGTAAATATATAAGTATGATCCATTGTTTGCATAAGTGAGTAGGATGACTTCATATGTGACTAGGATGTGTGCTGGTGTGTAATGTCGATATAGGTGTATAAGTATTTTTGATAGGGTTCTATTGTTCATTGACAGCATGTATGAGTGAATCTACAGATAAGTGATTAGATGTGTGTATACATCTAAAATCACTGAGTGGGTTTTTAGATACTTGTATTGCTGTGACAATGGATTCAAATATGATACTCTGTATTTTACAAAGAGTGATGAAAGATTTTACTAGTGTATGAAAAGGTGTATGTGATTGTCACGTGGAGGATGTCATCAGTGATGTCATCAGTGATGTCATTTGAGATGTCATCAGTGATGTCACTGACCATGTCATGAATGATGTAATATGTGACATCATCAGCAGTGGATTGCAGGTGCGCGAAATATAGTTAGTACAACTAACTATATAGGAGCAATTTCAATGGTTTTGTATGAGTGAAATGTCCAGCTAACTATAACACCCCTAAAACTTATATTTTTTTGAGTGAATTTTAAAGGTTTTTTAAATGCTAATTCCTAACTATATAAGGCCTGAAACCTATGGTTTTTTCAGTGAATTTGCAAGGTTTTTTAAATGCTAATTCCTAACTATATAATGCCTGAAACCTATGGTTTTTTCAGTGAATTTCAAAGTCAGGGGGCGTAGCTAGAGCTTGTGGCGCCCGGGGCTATCCCTCAGATTGCCGCCCCTGGCATCCTTAGCCCTGTCAATGTGTGAGCTTAAGTCTCGAATCGAATTTTAATTCTCACCTCACAGTCAAATTTCAGGCACAATGCTTCTCACATGTATCATTGGAATGCTAGTTTTACATTGGTCTATTAACTAGTGGAAGTAAGTGTTAAGTATCTGAACTTGCAGTTGTAGAGGGCTGCGCACAGCACCCCGGGGCCACTCGCTTAATTATACTGGTGTGATTTTTTAAAATACTTTCAAACATATTTGTCATCCTGCCTGACAGTGACCGCTATTGGTGTCTCACTGGCTCTCCAGAGGCCTGCCTAGCAATCATGCCATCACCCACATGCTCACAGTGGTGACCGGAGTCCTACATTGGTGGGAATGTCTGTTTATGTGCAGGAAGGTGTCCCTTCCTACACATAAACAAATCGTGATTTGTAACTTCATTATGCAGCATACATAGAAGTTGCAAATTGTCATTTTCTTTAAATGATTCATGGTGTTTTGATGTTTCTATGTGTTGCACAATGCAGTGTGAAATGAGGTCTAATTTACTAGATGGCTTTAAGCCAAGTTCAGTGGTTTAATGCCGCCTCAACTAAGGGTTTATCGCCACAGGAATGTTGGAAAAAGTGACATTCCTGGGGCCATAAGGGCTTGTAAATATGCCCCTATGGTCCTCTCTCCCTTTGATTCAGCGTTTGTTACGTCAAAAATTTGTCATTTTTCCCCTTTGTACATGTTTCTGTCCCGGAAAACGTTTAATCTTGCAAATGTGTACTTGCCCAGATACCTCCCTGCTGCCAAAGCCATGACTGCTTTATTGCTATGCCATTCTCAGTGCTACATCCACTCACAGGCCCGTTCTGCACCCCCACCACCTACCACCGTCTCCTCCCGTCCCCTCAGCTTGCCTTCCCAGATCTCTCCACCAGTCATTATTTCTCGTAGTGCTCTCGGAGCGCCAGGCGCTAATATTGTTCAATGAAATCGACAATGTTAATTTAACATTCACAGCCCGAAAGTACAGCAAGCCTGCCCCCCGGGAGTCCCCTTTTAAAACAAGGTGCAGGTTGAAATTCGCCTCAAATTTGTTTTTCACTAACACGGTTTATCAAGGCAGCTCTGCAGTGTTGCACTGGGAGAAAAATAGACCCAGGCCTGAAAATAAAAAGTTGCCCCTATAGTAAATCAGAAAGCTAAAAAATTCTCAAAAGGTATGCAAATTGGGACACTTTTAAAGTTGGTAAAACACGCTGTGTGTTCTGTAAGATATGGAAAACTCCAACTATTTGTGCTTTCTGAAGACCATGTTTATGCTACTGTCTGGGAAATCAACAGTAAAAACCGGCCCACAAGACAATAAAACAGGACACAAACATAAAAAGACAGCCCACACACGGACCAATCAGACCAGACCATTGGGCACTGCCAGATTGCCCTATATGCAGGGCCACTGAAATTGTGCTATTGTGCGGCCGCAGCAACTTTTCGATAATTTTAGATTTGCCATGTTTGCCACACAGTCCATCATCTTCCGCATAATCTGCGGATTTTAACAAAATGTGTTTGTTGCTTAAATGATTCAAAAGCTACTAAAATGTTGCAGCATAGTGAAAGACCCTTTACAAAGCAGGACTGGCCACCTTCCTCTTGCTTATTGCTATATTTTGGTACTAAACTGGTACTAATGAGGTGCCATCAATGCCTAGACAGTGTTACCAAGTTTAAAAATTAAAGAAGTAATGAAGTAATACTATTACAAAATGTGCCGCAAAAAGCTTTATAATTTGCCTTGCCGCAGAATTTACTCAACATTGCCGCATAATTTGGCCCTCTCATGCCACCCACACAATTTAAGTGGCCCTGCCTATAGGCCAGTCCGATATTGCAGCTATGAAATATTGACTCAAGTTTTGCCTCGGGTAAAATTGTGTGACCCCCAGCGTACCCTTAATCAATATGCTGGTGGTGAATTACAAAATTGGCACTGTAGCCAACTGTGCACATTATACCCGATTGAGTACACTAAAATAAAAACCCGTTGAACAGCACTTGGGCTTAATGCTTGAAACTGGAATACAGAAGAATAGGCCCTCGAGGACTCACAGTAGCTGCATGGTACTGACTACAGAGAAGTGTTGGTACTCTAATTACTACTGCACCTCTGCCGAGAAGTGCAGGTACTCTCACTTGCAGAGGGCACTCTGTACCTGCTCATTTAAAGCACTGCTTGTGCAGGTACCTCGAGGGGTCTGCCTCGTTGACTGCCCCTCCTGTAGGCGTCTGCCCGCACCCAGGACCGAACCTTCCCAGCTCCCTTCACACACCCCTGCCACCCTCTGCGCAAGTCCTGCTCTTGAGGAGGCAGGGTACTTTTCCTCCACCTTCTAGGAGCACTAGTCCAGATTTTTTACCCCACTATCAATAGGCTGGTGGATGCACAGTCCACTGTCTGACGGTTAACTCCAGTTTTAGGATTTTATTGCCCAGCATGCCTCCTAGTGTAGCAGGCCTCACAGTGTTTAAAGTTTAGCATTCGGAGTTTTTCTCCAAGTTACATGTTAATTTATCTTTGCCGTTTTCCATAGCGCACACTGTCACAAGACCCTATGGGTGTCAGAGCGCTTTATATAACTCTAGGTACTCACTTCAAATGAATATGCAGCAGTATTCCTTTCACGCGACGCCGGCAGCCTCAATACTTTTTAAATTGTGCAAAGACCACCTCGGTGATAATAAATACAAGTAATTCTGTCCAGCTATTCAGTATTTCCTGAATTAAAATGTATTTGACCACGGATCACATTTCATTCAGAGAAGCACGCCTCTTAAGATAATACATTCAGCAGTTAGGAGAACAAACCTGGGGCCTGCACTGGACTGCTGATCATGGTTTTGTGTTTCTCTACTAATAACTTTCAATGGATACAGCTCAGCAAGGACATTGCAGCTGCTCTTGTTTGCGATGCTAGCACTTTTCAGGTGAGCAGGAGCGTAAACTGACATTCCATGTTTTTGTTTTCACATTGAAATAATTTGACACACCATACATCATTGTCGTGAAGCTAACGTCATTCCTCAGGGCACAAATCATTCCTCGGCACTGGCACTGGGTCAGACATAGCATTAATCCGGAGCACGTGTCCGCGTGAAACCAGACACTCCAAGCATTGCTTTACACACCGTGTCTCAAGGCAGTGGCTGCAGGCTCAATTAGGCAGCTACTGTGACAATTCGGGATTGCCGGCCGCCTCATAACATTTACCCCCCAGGCTGCAAAGGTGCAAGTTTCTGTTAACCGCTCGCCTCCAGTGATAGTCGTGCTGAGGGAAGTGCGCAGTTGCGCTCACGAGAGGCGAGGCGTGATGACGCGTCATTGCTGCCGTGCTACATTTCAGCGCGAGGGCTGGCCAAGTATGCCCAGGGCCGTCATTAGTAGCGCTTTGGCGCGCAACAAGATTGACGGCCCTGGGACCACGCTTAACAAGTATGTGTGCTTTCTGCGGCCCAACGCGGCGGCTTTTATAATGTATTTGGAGACACGGACACTACAGTAGTAATTGAAAGTAGTGCCAGGAAGTGTCTAAATACATTATAAAGGCTGAAAGTGCCGCGCGGCGGCCGCCCCCAAATAGTGCCGCCTGGGGCGGACCGCCCCCCTCGCCCCCCCCTAGCTACGCGGGTGTTCAAAGTTTTTTTTAATGCTAATTCCTAACTATATAAGACCTGAAAGCCCACCAGGAATCTCCAGTATGCGCCAGGGGACTGCATTGCAGAGAGGTGTAATGAAGCCACTCCCCTTTTTACACCTCTCTGCAACGCAGCCCCCGGGCGTGTTTTCAGAGGGGGAACTAATTCCCCTTGCATACTGGGGGGTCCCTTGGGGCCAACTAGCCCACTGTGAACCTGCAGTATGCGCCAGGGGGCTGCATTGCAGAGAGGTGTAATGAGGCCACACCCTTTTTTACACCTCTCTGCAACGCAGCCCCCGTGCATGTTTGAAGAGGGGGTACTAATTCCCCTTGCATACTTGGGGCCCCTGGGGGCCAACTAGCCCACCTGGTACCTCCAGTATGCGCCAGGGGGCTGCATTGCACAGAGGTGTAATGAGGCTATGCCCCTTGTTACACCTCTCTGCAACCCAGCCCCCTGGCGCGTTTGCAGAGGGGGAACTAATTCCCCTTGCATACTGGGGGTCCCTGGGGGCCAACTAGCCCACCAGGATCCTCCAGTATGCGCCAGGGGGCTGCATTGCAGAGAGGTGTAATGAGGCTATGCCCCTTTTTACACCTCTCAGCAACAAAGCCCCCGTGCATGTTTGAAGAGGGGAACTAATTCCCCTTGCATACTGGGGGTCCCTGGGGGCCAACTAGCCCACCTGGAACCTCCAGTATGCGCCAGGGGGCTGCATTGCACAGAGGTGTAATGAGGCTATGCCCCTTTTTACACCTCTCTGCAACGCAGCCCACTGGCGCGTTTGCAGAGGGGGAGCTAATTCCCCTTGCATACTGGGGGTCCCTGGGGGCCAACTAGCCCACCAGGAGCCTCCAGTATGCGCCAGGGGGCTGTGTTGCTTTGCCCCGGAGGGCGGCAGTCCCCGGGGCAGTGTGGGGGGGATTGGGCACCCCTTACACTTCTTTATCACTATGCCCCCGCGATTTGGTCCCCCTGGGGGGTAATTGTTTTAAAAATATACCGGGTTTAAAAAAAATATATTTGGCCTTGGGGGTCCTTGTGGGACCACCTTAGCAGGCCTAGGGGGTCAGGGTGTTTCTACCCTGCCCCGTTTTAGTGTTCTACACATTTGTTTTTCTGCTTTCTTTTGCCTCAGTCTAATGATCACAAGATGGCTGCCAACACTTCCTCGTTTGGAGTGTTGACAGCCAATAAGCATGCAGCTTTCTCAGAAAGGTACGCGCACCGTCCGCATACCGTACGCGTACGTACGCGGACCCGTGCGCGCACGGTACGCGCACCACGCGATTTTTTGAAAAAAACATTATTTTTTTTTTGCCTTGGGGGGTCCTAGTGGGACCTCCTGAGCAGGCCTAGGGGGTCAGGGTGCTTCTACCATGCCCCCTTTTTGAGTTCTACACGTTTGTTTTTCTGCTTTCTTGTGCCTCAGTCTACCGAGGCACAAGATGGCTGCCACCAATTTATGTTTTGGAGTGTTGACAGACATTGGCAGCCAATCAGCATGCAGCTCGCGCCCGCGAAGGTCCGCGCACGTATATATAAATATATATATATTATAGTTAGCTGGACCTTTTACTCATACAAAACCATTGAACTTCCCCCGTTGTAGTTAATTGTACTCACTATAACTTGCGCGCCCGCAATCCACTGCTGATGATGTCACATATTACATCATTCATGACATGGTCAGAGACATCACTGATGACATCACTGATGACATCTCAAATGACATCACTGATGACATCATCCAGTGAATGTGGTTTGCTTTGATATTTAAATATGTATTATAAATACACTACTTTGCATTGAAGAATGAGTGGATATATAAATATAAATGTGTGGATGGTGGATTTAGTAACAGTGTCATTGATTGTTTCCTTGACTAATTTGTAGAGTCTCACTATATATAATGTGTATTTACTAAACTGTGTGAAAATCTTTATTGCTTTGTCTTAATTGCTATGTTAAAGACTATATTTGTTATTGGTTTCTTAACTGAGTATTTGTATGGGTAAATGAATGTCTATGTGGTTTGGTGGGGGGTGTGTGATTGCCAAAAAATGTGTGAATAGTTCATTCAGTAGGTATATGAGGTTAAGACTACATGTTATAACAGTTGTTTCAGTGAGTGTATATGTTTATGGGTGTGGTGGTGATGAAATATTTCTCTCAATGGTACATCTCCATTAAACTTGAAATAAAAGGCAGTGTATGTGACAGTTATATCTAATTAAGTGTGTCTAAGACTTAATGATTGTAGGTGTCACTATATGGATCACTGTATACTTGTAGTAGTGATTTTATAACACACTAAGTGTGAGTTACTATCTATATAAATAGATGAAGTGGTGTTTGTATAAGTGTGTAGGTGAGTAAATGTAAGTATAATCAATTGTTTGCATAAGTCAGAAGGATGTCTTTATAAGTGAATACAATGTGTGCTGGTGTGTAATGTTGAAATAGGCGTATAAGTATATTTGATAGTGTTCTGTTGATTATTCACTGCATATAACACTGAATCTATAGGTAAGAGTTTAGATGTGTGTATAGTTCTATGAATAACTGAGTGGGTGTTTAGAAATTTCTATTGGTGTGTCAATGGTTTCAAATATGGCACTTTCTATTTTACAGTGAGTGATGAAAGATTATACTAGTGTGTGATGAGGTGTATTTGATTGTCACATGGATGATGTCATCAGTGATGTCATCAGTGATGTCATTTGAGATGTCATCAGTGATGTCATCAGTGATGTCACTGACCATGTCATGAATGATGCACTTTTTGTGACGTTCCGGTGGCGCAGAAGACTGAGTGATATTTATCAGGCAGGACTAAGCCACTTTTTGTGGCGTAATCCTGCCTGATTAATATCAGTCCCTTTAACGCAGTGTCCTGCGTTAAAGGGGTGTGCAATGGGTGTTGCTGGGGGCGTTCCCAGCAGCATCCATGGACTTGAGTAATTTATAGCATCCTCAAAGTCAGTCTTTCAAAAATTCCAAAGTATAGGACATGATAATCCAAATCCAAATGTTTCTCAAGAAAAGTCATAAACCGTGTCCGTGGGTCATATCTGCCCAAATGCCGATATTCCGAACGATTGAAAATGACTTTTCTTGAGAAACATTTGGATTTGGATTATCATGTCCTATACTTTGGAATTTTTGAAAGACTGACTTTGAGGATGCTATAAATTACTCAAGTCTGCCCGAATTGTGTGGGTAAAATTGATACCTAGTCACTTTGAATAAGAATGTACTTACGTCTCGTGTAACATTTGGAAGAAATATCTAGTTATATGACAACAGGATAGCGACATAACTTGAAGGAAGTAAGAACGCCCTGAAGAAGTTCTGTTGTACAGAACGAAACACGTCGGCTGGCTGTGGTACATAAACTTAAGGAAAATAAAAGCATTTGAATATACACCAAGATTCAGCGCTTCAATAAGGACTCTAAGTGATATGATTTGATTGGACTTGTTGGGCAAGTGGTGCTGTGCCAAACTTTGGAATATTCTCCACTACTCTCTACTACTCACTCTCTACTACTCTCTAATACTCACTCTCTACTACTCATTCTCTACTACTCTCTACGACTCTCTCTGTACTACTCACTCCCTACTACTCACTATCTACTGCTCTCTATTACTCACTCTCTACTACTCTCTACTCTCTACTACTCACTCTCTACTACTCTCTCTCTACTACTCACTCTTTACTACTCACTCTCTACTACTCACTCTCTACTTCTCACTCTCTACTACTCACTCTCTACTACTCACTCTACTACTCTCTCTCTACTACTCTCTGCTACTAACTCTCTACTACTCTCTCTACTACCCTCTACTACTCACTCTACTACTCACTCTCTACTACTCTCTACTACTCACTCTCTACTACTCACTCTCTACTATTATCTACTACTCACTCTTTACTACTCTCTACTACTCACTCCCTACTGCTCTCTACTACTCACTCTACTACTACTCTCTACTACTCTCTACTACTCACTCTACTATTCACTCTACTACTCACTCTCTGCTACTCTCTCTACTACTCCCTACTACTCTCTACTACTCACTCTCTACTCTCTATTACTCACTCTCTACTTCTCTACCTCTCTCTACTTCTCTCTACTAGTCTCTACCTCTCTACCTCTACCTCTCTACCTCTACCTCTCTACCTCTACACCTCTACCTCTCTACCTCTCTCTACACGCACACATATACACATATATATATGCATATGCATTTATATATATGTATGTGTATATATATGTATACATACATATATAAACATATATAATCTGCATATCTATATAAATACAAATATAAATGCATGCATACATATACATATATGCATACATATGCATGTTATTTACATGAAAGTTTGAAAAACAATAATAAAAGCAAAGCTAAAAAGCCACCTAATTACAAACAGAATGGCTTTAACTTAAACGAGGGCGAGATCTATTGCATTTTCAATGCTTGTTTACTTTGGTTCCATCAAGAAGGCATTCAGATGTGTCACACATTTGCCATAAATTCTGAATGTTAGCACTCTAGTTGCTCATTAGATCACTGTAGTAAAGCTACTGCTCACCAGGGAAGTCTGCTGCTGGTATGGTAGAGGATTTGAGAAGTCACTCAAAATGTGCCCTAATTTTTCTTTCTGAAGCACTAATCATAATATCTATGGCAAAATGAACCCCCTCATTTTGTTCCTTTTTAATTTAAATGTTTTCAGACTTACCACTTCATTCCAATCAAGATGGCTTCTGGTGTGCCATACGTTTGTCATAAGTAAGATTGTTAGCGCTCTAGTTGTTCTTTAGAACACTCTGGGACATTCTGTCATTGGGCTATACTAGGGCTACATCTGGGTGATATTTGGGTGATATTTGGGCTACATTTGGGCTCTTTTGTCTCTGGTAGCCATCTTGGGAGACTGCATGTCAGAATGTTTTAATGAAATAGAAGAGGATTTGAGAAGTCACTCAAAATGTGCCCTAATTTTTCTTTCTGCAGCACTAATCATACTTTCTATGGCAAAATATACCCCCTCATTTTGTTCCTTTTTAAATTAAATGTTTTAAGAGTTACCACTTTATTCCAATCAAGATGTCTTCAGGTGTGCCATACCTTTGTAATAAGTAGGACTGTTAGCGCTCTAGTTGTTCTTTAGAACACTCTAGGAGGCTGCAGTAGAACACAAAGGAATCAACTGACAGTCTCTGTCCTTGTTGGATGTACATGTTTTAATGAGAATGTCAGACTTCATTCTCACATGACTGAGAAAGATAATGTGAATTTACAGAAAATATGCTTTCAGTTTAGCTTATAGATCCCCTTCCAAACCACTGTGGGAAAAGCATGAGATAATAGTTTTCTTTCAAACATGATTCATGATATCCCAGCAGAAGGCTTTTTCACATGGTAAAATCACCTTAGAACACACCACAATTCCTAAAATGAGTATGGAACCATCAACAAATGGTTTATAATGTAACTAAAGTCCTAAAACCTTCTATTAACTGCAATGCTTTTTAATCAGGTGCTATCGTGTATATTGGTCCCAAGATGGCTGCCAACACTTCTTGGATGAAGTGCTGACAGCCAATCAAATCTCACGATGAGATGTGTGGTTAAGGCTCCGCCCAGATATATACATTTTTTTCCTTTTAATTTTCTCAGGAACTACTGGAGGGATTTACACCATTTAAGCAAAAGCGTGATCTGCGAATCAGACTCTACAATTTTGCCAAATTTCTAGTAATTCCGTTCAGCCGTTCGGGCTGTAGCCGTGTCTAATCGTCCTATGGAAAATAACATGGGTAAAACACGTTTTGGGACCCCCCTTTTTTCTCAGCCCCCACTTGACGAATCCCCCCAAAACTTTCAGGAAAGGAGTGGAGCGGAGCGGGCCATCTTCTTTGAGAAATTCGCGATGATTCATCAACCGGCGCCAAAGTTATTCCCAATAGAATGTTGCGGATTTCCTATGGAAACTAGGTCCTAACTATATATACCTACTGGCGACCGCCAGTAGGTAATGTGTATATATATATATATATATATATATATATATATATATATATATATATATATATATATATATATATATATATATATATATATATATATATATTACCTACTATTGTTTTCCATAGGGAAATCGCAACATTCTATTGGGAATAACTTTGGCGCCGGATGAGGAATCTGCCTGAATTTTTCCTCAACTTTGCCTCGCGGCTCTCTGCTCCTTTTCTGAAAGTTTGGGGGGGATTCGTCAATCGGGGGCCGAGATAAAAGGGGGGTCCCAAAACGTGTTTTCCCCATGTTAATTTCCATAGGGCGGTCAAACTCCCTTTTAGCTCGAACGGCTGAATGGATTTTCACCAAACTTGGCAAAATTGTAGGGACTGGTAGCCCGATGTGCCTTTGCTATGTCTCAAGATATGTGCTCCAGAGGATTTCGAGTAATTTGAGTTTAAAAAAAATATATATATCTATAAGCGCGCCCCGGTACGCGTACCGGGGAGCGCACCGGGCGCGCTAAGCGACTTGCGCACGGAAAGCTGATTGGCTCTCGGGTGTCTGTAAACATTTGAAACAATCCGCAGCGGCCGCCATCTTGTGTCTCGGTAGGATCGAGACAGAAGAGGTGGCAAAAAACAAAGGGGGAAATGACCAAAAAGGGGCAGGGTAGACCCCCCCATACCACCTAGGTTTGATGTGGGGGTCATAAAAGGGCCCCGACGCATAAAAAAAAATTAAAAAATTTCGATTTTCACGAGGGGAGCGGGACGCACCCCGGTGCGCGTACCGGGGAGCGTACCCTGGAGAAAAAACAATGACAGACTTCTTTACAAATGTAGCATTTTTTAATACATTGGAGGGAGTTCTTTTTCATTTTTTTAAGAACACAGCTCTTTGATGAGAATTGGAGGTAGCTCCGAAAAGAAACTTTTGTTTTTCTTCTTTTTTTTAACAAAAACAAAAACAGGGAACTGGAAACAGCTCAACAGGAGCCCAAAAAAAAAATTAGGCCTGGGGATGGCAGCGGTGGTTCTCGAGAGCTCGAACCATGAGTGTGACACTTTGCTCCCCATAGCAAAGAAGATGGTCACATTTTCGGCATTTTAATATAGCCTGATTAAAAGCAGGCTGAATATTTGGTATCATCTCCTGCTCACGCCGACGCACAGAAGGTGTTGCTCCACCGGTAGAAGTAGAGCCACCATCCCTGGGAGCCTCTCGTGCCAGAGCCCTGACACTCTCCCGTGCATAGTTCTGGGGATGTGTCCTTGACACGTGGCGTATCATCGTCCAGTTCCCGAAGCTGTATTTTTTTCTGGGATTTCCTCTCGATAAGATGGTGTGGCATATTTGACACTCCTTTTTTTTTACAACAATGGAGAGAGAGAGGGAAAAATAATAATGCTAGGCACTATGTGAGGTGGGAACTCCTGGTCCCCCAATTAATCTAGAAAAAACAATAGAGGAGTAACCCCTCGTGGGTAGGGAGAAAAATAACTCTCTAATAATGAGCACAAGAGCTCTGGTTAGCAAATTTTGCCCCAACCTGTTACTGGATAAGGCATATCCTTATAGAAGACCCCTCACTCACCAACCTGGTTGGTGACATGCTTCATCATTGGGGTCCCACCCCATAAGCCGAGTGCCTACGGGGTGTGCTGCGACACCTGATTACAGTGGAGCTGGTTTCGTTTTTATGTGTTCAAGACTATCAAAAAATGTGTATTAAAAAGGGCCAACACTACTCACTTCAAGTATTTATTCTTGAGCGCTTGAACCCTTAGTAAAAATCAAGTGTGGCACCTTTGCCTAATTAGGAAGGCTTTGGTGTCAGAAAGTCGTGTTAAAATATATAAAAATAGCGAAAGTGTGCTATGTGAATGTGAATATACAAAATTATTGTTTAAAAAGGTCTACATGTTTCAACCCATACATGGATTCAAGGGTTTTCGTCAGGACCGTAGGTGATTTGAACTGGGTGGTCCGCCCGCGCTAAGGAGCGTCCTGCCCTAGTTCAATTTAGAGATCGTAAATAAGGATCTCGTGCAAAAAGGTGCGTTTTTCACTTTTGGAAAAAACCTGTGAAAAGACAGGGAAACAAAAAACAGGAAGGGGTCACACACAGGGGTAGACAAAATGGATTGTACCACATATAACATATATATTCATGATCATTAGGACAATCATAATATCCACGTGTGGAATCATACCAGCATATCACTATTGTGATTAGAACATATCTATTGCGTGGGTGGCAACAGAAATATAGTGATAAAATGCCGGGAGGTGCCTTTCAATCAAAGGGCAGCCGCCAAATGAGGGGTGTCGATATGGTTTGGCGTCTGTAATACGTGAAAAACAGGGGTCGATAAATGGGAGAGTGACCTATTAGCGTGCTGCGCTGTGATCGGCTGCCAAATAGATGTGAGCAGTCGTGAGAAAAACCGTCTCAATAGTATTGGGGCGGCTAGATTGTGCTTACGCTTGGAAGCGAAAGTCTCGCTTCATAGGCACCAGCGTAACCAAGTTGACAGGATTCCGTCTCCTGTAGATTAAAAACAACAACAAGAATCCAGTGTTAGCGCTTTGGCAAAAGCGCTTTGACAGTCGAATATTGCCCCAAGCAAAATTACGGGTGATCGTTCCCGCATAGCGATCCTTCAAGTGTACTTACTTGTCGCTTCTGTTCATCAGACCGATTAACCTACTTGGTTCTTGCTCGGCGTGCCCCGTGGAGTGTCTCCGGTGTCTGTTTGCCGGTAATGTGAACACTTCCTCGTTGGGCGTGGCCGGGTCACGTGTGGTGAGCACGTGATCCGGAGGTGGCCAATCACAGTGTTCAGTGAACACTGTTGTAGGACAACCCCAAGTAAAGCAATGTTTACTTCGCCATGGTAACGGTTGTAATGCTCTAAGGCGGACAGCGCTCGCTTAGCTGAGTCATAGTTCTAGGGTATTTTTAACGTGTTTATGAGCAAAAGCATAGATGTGAATGGGGAATATTTACAAGGTGTTAAGTGTACAGAGAATACTTTCAGGGCATTGGAAAACAGGCAAAGTTGCCGTTTGGAGGCTTTTGTAAACCGGAACAGGCATAGGATAACTCCATGTGGTGGGTCTGGATTCCAACATGCTCTCTTATGTCAATACATTGCTCCACGGGATATTATCGTTTAAGCCGGTTTTGTGCGTGGAAAGTCTGTAGACCCATCTCTGTTCCTTCTCGTATAGGCGTTTGTCTAGGTTTGTACCAGGTTGTACTTGTTCAATTATTGTCCATTTTATGTCATCAGCAGTGTGACCTACCGATAAAAAATGTTCAGTAAGCTTTGTATTTGTCTTTTTGCACCTGATGGTGCTCCTGTGCTCTCCGATGCGAAGTTTTATTTTTCTACTGGTCATTCCTATATAATGCAAGTCGCATGGACATGTCAATCTGTAGATGACATTCTCGCTATTGCAGTTAGTCTGCCCTCTTATTGTCCACACTTTGTTGGGTTCCAACAGTAGTGTTTTTGTATTTGTGATGAAGGGGCAGACACTGCAACTTCCGCATTTATAGTGACCAGTTACCTTAGGTAGACCCCAGAGATTAGTTTGTGTTTCTTTTCTAGGGTGTAACGCTAGGGGTCTGGTATTGACTACTGCATCTTTTATGCTTCGTGCTCTTTTGAAAGAGAATAAAGGTTTGTTCCATCTTAGATTGCCTGTGTTCAGAATGTTCCAGTGTTTTTTTATTATTCTTGATACGTCATTGGATATAGTGTTATATGTTGTAACACACGTCAAAGGTATCTCTTCCGGGACCCTTTCTTTTGGTTCCAAGAGCGCTGCGCGAGGCTGATTACGAGCTCGCTTCTGGCTTTTCTGGAGGATTCTGTTTGGGTAACCTCTGTTTTGAAGTTTCTGAGAAAGGTCTTTGGCTTGGCTCTTGTAGTCATTTAGTTCACTACAATTCCTACGGATTCTAAGGTATTGCCCGTATGGTAAATTTTCGCGTAGGGGTCTGGGGTGAAAGCTTTCAAAACGGAGGAGGTTATTTTTGGCAGTAGGTTTATAATGGGTAATAGTAGTCAATTTCCCATCTTTTTTTGTGATTTTTACGTCTAGGAAGACCAGGGTGTCACTGTTTTTTTCATATGTGAACTTTAGGTGATTGTCTCGAGTGTTTATCCAGTTGAAGAAAGAGGTTAGTGACTCCTCTGAGCCTTTCCAAATGGTTAGCACATCGTCGATGTACCTACGCCATATCAGGAGATTAGAGCTATAGGGGTTTGTATCGCTGAGGATGTATTTCTCTTCAAAGTCAAATACATACAAACCCGCTATGCTTGGAGCAAAAGAACTGCCCATGGATGTCCCACCTGTTTGTAGGAATATTTGACCTTCAAACTCGAAATAATTCCTTTTTAGTGCTAGCCTTGCACACTCGAGGATAAAGTTTTTGGGTGTTCTTGATGTCCATGTTTCCTTCTCTAGAGCTCTTTCTAGTACTTCCAGCGTTGCATCCTGAGGGATGCTGGTGTACAGGCTCTCAATGTCAAAACTCACCAGGATGGTGTCATTATCCACAGTGAGTTGGTCAAGGATTTGTAAGAGACTCTTTGTGTCCTGTAGGTATGTGCTAGTTCTTTGCACCATGGCTTTGAAAAAAAACGTCACAAAATTGTGACAGTGGTTCGAGGACTGATCCCAAACCAGAGACGATTGGTCTACCTGGCGGTGGTGTCCTGTTTTTATGTATCTTGGGGAGGGTATAAAAGTAGGGGATTTTGCCTTCGCTTTTGCAAAGGAAATTTGCCTCCTGTTTCGATATGAACCCCTCTGTTTCTGCATATTCCACTAGCGATGTTATCTCGCTTTTCAAGTCTTCTGTGGGATCCACTGGTAGTCTCCGATAACTGTTGTCATCTGCTAGAAGTCGCAGACATTCGGTTTGATAAGCTGTGCGATCTTGCACAACAATTCCTCCACCTTTGTCCGCAGGTTTTATTACAATTGTTTCACAATTCCGCAGAGTTTCGAGGGCGACCCTTTCCTGATTGGTCAGGTTCATGAATTGTTTCTTAGGTTTAGTGTTCTCAATTTCATTGAAAACTGCCTGCTCGAAAGTGGAAACTTCCACAGGTATCAAGTGTGGCGGAGGGGTGAAAGTGGCTTTGTTTCTCAGACCCGTTTCGTTAGGATCTGGATTCTCCTCAGAGATTGGTCTTTTTTCGAAGAAAGCTTTTAGTCTAAGTTTTCTAAAAAAGGAGGAGAGTTCACAGTGAAGTCTGAATTTGTCCAGATTCGCTGTCGGGACAAATCCTAAGCCTTTATTCAGAACTGATTCTTCGTCTGTGCTCAGTGGTCTACTTGCGAGGTTGGTTATTAGGTTTTCCGGTTGCTCGGTCCTGCCTGTTGCGGTCTGGGCTTGTTCTGATTCGCACTCGGATCTTCCGCTGCCCAGTGTACATGTGCTCCCTGGTTTCGATTTCTTCGTTTTCCCCTTCCCCTTCCGCCCCGGTATAAAAAAGGGGGTGTGTATGGGTTTGGTTGAAAAAATGGCTGCTGGAACGGTGGTTGCCAGCCATACATTGGCATATTTTGTGGGTGGTAGTATGGATCAGGTGGTCCTTGCATTGGTACCGGTGCGTAATGTGACCAGTTCCCTTGACCTCTACCCCGTCCTCTCCCTCTTGGTTTGGAATTGCTTCCTCCAGAATTTGTACTCGAATTAGAAGTATTGCTTGAGGCATTACTGGAGGCATCTGAGGTATCTTCTCCTTTAGATTGAGGGGTAAACTCTGGGTCAGAGTATGGGTATGCCTTGGTATAAGAGAATTTCTTTAGATCCTTCTGGAACTTTTGTACTTTTTGCTGGGTCAAATTGTCTTTATAGTCTGTCATTTCCTTGTTTAATTCATCCAGTTTTTTCTTAAAGCCTGTAATCGTAGTTTTCATGTGGCTTTCTGTCACCTGGATCTCGACTTGTATTTTTTCGGACAGTCTTAAGGCTGTCTTTAATATCAAAACGATCCAATCGTGCGTGCAGTGCCATGCTATGGCCGCCCAGTCCTTACGAAAAGCTTCGTCTTCAAGAAAAATGCGTGGTGCATTAGAAACCAATAGCCCTTTAGGAGCCATACTGTTACTCAAGTATTCTTTTAGAATTGTCCCATGCAAGATGGTCCTGATTCTGTTTCTTTTCATCTCTGTAAGATTCTCCCAATCTTTTGTTGTTGAAATACTTTGTGCTATATTAGCATCTGCGAACACGGATAGGTCACTCATGATCTCATCGACCTCTGCAGAGGTATATGATAGACCCTGGTTTTCGGCCATATTGCCAAAGGGTTTGGCAAATGTAGTGTGGTGTCTTATGTGTTTTATCCAACTCTCGCAGCTGCGCGCTGCCTAAATCTTTACAACAATGGAGAGAGAGAGGGAAAAATAATAATAATGCTAGGCACTATGTGAGGTGGGAACTCCTGGTCCCCCAATTAATCTAGAAAAAACAATAGAGGAGTAACCCCTCGTGGGTAGGGAGAAAAATAACTCTCTAATAATGAGCACAAGAGCTCTGGTTAGCAAATTTTGCCCCAACCTGTTACTGGATAAGGCATATCCTTATAGAAGACCCCTCCCTCACCAACCTGGTTGGTGACATGCTTCATCATTGGGGTCCCACCCCATAAGCCGAGTGCCTACGGGGTGTGCTGCGACACCTGATTACAGTGGAGCTGGTTTCGTTTTTATGTGTTCAAGACTATCAAAAAATGTGTATTAAAAAGGGCCAACACTACTCACTTCAAGTATTTATTCTTGAGCGCTTGAACCCTTAGTAAAAATCAAGTGTGGCACCTTTGCCTAATTAGGAAGGCTTTGGTGTCAGAAAGTTGTGTTAAAATATATAAAAATAGCGAAAGTGTGCTATGTGAATGTGAATATACAAAATTATTGTTTAAAAAGGTCTACATGTTTCAACCCATACATGGATTCAAGGGTTTTCGTCAGGACCGTAGGTGATTTGAACTGGGTGGTCCGCCCGCGCTAAGGAGCGTCCTGCCCTAGTTCAATTTAGAGATCGTAAATAAGGATCTCGTGCAAAAAGGTGCGTTTTTCACTTTTGGAAAAAACCTGTGAAAAGTCAGGGAAACAAAAAACAGGAAGGGGTCACACACAGGGGTAGACAAAATGGATTGTACCACATATAACATATATATTCATGATCATTTGACACTCCACCTTTGGAGCATTTACCTTCTTTTCCCCCTCTGGAATTTTGAAAAATTTCCAAATGAAATGTTCCTTCACAGTTCGTTCAGGAACCTCCTCATCAATGAAATCCTCAGTCTCATCACTGCTGCTGGATGCTCTTGCAGCCATGATAATAGAAGTAAATATGACACAGGTGCCAAAAGCAGGTCTTGCACTCACAAAAGTGAAACAAGAAGTGAAGGAAATGGGTGGGGATTTCAGTCTTTGTAAAAAAAAAAAGTTAGGAACCAATGAAAAGTGTTATTTTCAAGTCACATGATCCGGGCTTTCATCATTTGGAAACCAAAACTGATCTGCACCAATGAAAAGTGTTATTTTCAGATCACATGACCCGACGCGCTTACGCTACGTGCCCTGGTGCGCGCAGCGTAAGCGCGTCAGGACGTTGCGCGATCGTATGCGCTCGCGTGCTTCCGGGTGCGCTTACGCAGTGCGTCATATGACGCATCACGCGGCTAAGCGAAACGTCACGATGTTGTTTTCGTTCGCGGGAATAGCGCTAATGGGATGCTCCGCGGTACGCGCCCCGGGGCGCGCCGTAACATTGCGCTTACCCGTGCGTTCACCGGTACGGGCCCCAGGGCAAAAAATAATTTTTTTTTTTTTAAATTACATAATTATACAATATAAAATTCATTATAAAAAATATTACTTTTCATACCTATAGAGATTTGCTATTAAAAAACCATTGAAATTCACTGAAAAAAACATAGGTTTCACACCAGTTATAGTTAGGAATTAGCATTTAAAAAACCTATTAAATTCACTGAAAAAACCATAGGTTTCACACCAGTTATAGTTAGCTGGAAATTTTACTCGCATAAAACCATTGAAATTCCCATGTTATAGTTAGTTGGACTCACTATAACTTGCGCGTGCAATGCACTGCTGATGACGTCACATATTACATCACTCATGACATGGTCAGTGACATCACTCATGACATCACTGATGACACCAGCCTTGTGATACAGTGACAGACCTGCTTTCACTGTCATGTAAGCCTTAAAACACATATTCAAAAATAGAAACAAAAATTTTCAAAAAAATGGAGATACCCATACCAGTTACAACAACCAATTCAATAATTCCGCCATCTATATACACATCCACTCATTCACCAACAGTTCTATATAATCACTCATACGTATACTCAGTCATCATATGTAGTGATACACCTATACATCCTGTTACACACCGACAGTCATCCAAAAGATACTCTCACACATATTCACACATGCAAATAAACTATTGAACATCCATTTATTTGCATATACAGGTATACACACACTACCACCTTACTTCTAAGGAACCTTACACATACTTACTCTCTTAGACAATCACTTATAGAAACACATATTTATTTAAACAGGAACTCTTACAATCCCTTACTCTCACATATACTCACTTATATACATCAATACTCACATATACTACATTAAAACATATGTAGTTACTGATAAAGACACTAGTGAGACAGTCATTCAGTCAGTAACACACACATATACACAGTCATCCACCCATACAGTCCTGCACATATGCTGTCTTCAAAACACATACCAACAGAGAGTCAGTCACTCATGCATCTATGTTCTAAGTAATACCCCCACCAAACATATAGACACTCATATTGATATTAAAAAAATCTAATAACCCATATACATACACATGTAGCTACTCACCAACCCATGCAGCCACTTATACACAAAGTGAAACACTAATTCATATATTTAAATATTTAAACATTACTCACTAATATATGTATTCACTAAGATACACTTAATAAGCCAGTTAACCAATCAATAAAAAAAAAAACATCCATGTAAACACTTATTTAAACATTTATTCTTCCATCAACTTTTACATATACATATATAACACATACTTATTTGTCAGAAAGACACACATTCACTGGATGGTGTCATCAGTGATGTCATGAGTGATGTCACTGACCTTGCCATGAGTGATGTAATATGTGACGTCATCAGCAGTGCATTGCACGCGCACGTTATAGTGAGTCCAACTAACTATAACGTGGGAATTTCAATGGTTTTATGCGAGTAAAATTTCCAGCTAACTATAACTGGTGTGAAACCTATGTTTTTTTCAGTGAATATATATAACAACAAAACAAATTCCCATTACTTCCAGGAAGGCGAAATGTGAAAAGGGACCCAGCAGCTCAGGCAAGTAGATGTTTATTGTTCCTTCCACCTTTCCTGTTGATGCGTTTCGAGCATCAAGTGCCCTTGTTCACACCATATATGGACGGGTTGGTAGGTTTTGAACATTAGGAATCCCAACCATTAACGTCCAGTGACACAATACATTTCAAGTTGCGCATTAGCATGTCCGCCGACAATGTGAAAGAAAGCGAGGCTGCCGCCATGATCATGTTCTTGGACAGCCTCCCGATTCCTACCAACATCCGGAATCCAACTACAACACCCAGCAACCCCCAAAATAGTACATTAAAAGACAAATACAAGCTTCTTGAAAAGAAATTACGGAGCGAACAAAGTAAATGGTGGTAGTCTAAGTCCCTCCAGAGTTATATCGATGTAAACCGGATTCTGAGAGGTTTAAGAATACTGACAGCACCCAGCTACGAAAACCCCAATCCAGAACTAATGAAGGAATGGGCAGAAAGTAACTTAGAGGCATCGCGCAGACTGGTACTAATCCTCATTAAATACGCGGATATTGATAGAGCGCAGCTTTTAAAGGAAATTGCTGATATTTATGAGGAACTTGACAAATATGACCAGACTGATGAAAAGACTAAACTAACCAGTGAAATGACGGCAAAGTTAAAAAAAAGAGGAAGCCAAGATCATGGAACGAAAAACCTACAAATTCCAAAGAGATCGCAATGATTACGTTCTAGGCCAGATCTTCACCTTTGCCAAAAGGTACGATGCCCTTCGGGTTACTGTCAAAAAAACTCCGTTACATCAAAGGAGGGCAAACCAAAGTAATGACCCCGCCGAAACATCAGTGTCTGACTTGAGCTCGTTTGGTGGAAGCGACTCTGAGTCAGAAATGAGAAATTAAGAAGCAACTGACAAATTAACCACACCCTCTCCTGGTGAAGAGATAAGTTTTTGTGCCACGAGCGCATGCAGACGCTCCGGCCCAGGATACAAAGAGATTACAATGTAAATTCCAGAACTTCAAGAGGAGGCAGAGGCTCAGGACGAGGAAGAGGCACGCAGTTTCAGAACAGAAAAGGCAAAGGCAAGTGGGTACCCAACAACCAGCAATAATTGCAAGTACCAATCAAACTATTATCAATTTAACAGACACTGCCCTAACCCAAGAGGAAGAGAATATCCTAAAACTTGACCTCTAATATGCTCCATTAAACAATTTTGATTATGCCACAACCAGACTTGATGTTTATAAAGCAATTCGTAAATGTAAACTCCGTAAGCATTTCATGCTAAACAGCAAAAAGAAATCGCTTGATACAGTGTTTAGTCAGGAAGAGGTAACATCTTTGGAAGCAACAGACACCAGCTAACTGTTTGAACTTTGGAAAACTGAAGGTGCTGGATACCCAGTACCACATGGAAAAGACAACATAATAACAGTGGGAGAACAGAACACAATTCAATTTCCAGACATTACACCATTTAAGCCAGTGTCAACATTTAATCCTATTATGCCTCGAGATACAGTAGATGTATTCCATGATAATGTAACGCATCAACTCAAACAGCTTCAAAGAAAGGTACAAAATCAAATACGGAAATACGACAAACAAACTCAACAATACGAGGCCCTTATCACGAAATTGAGTCAAAACAAAGATTTAGTAATTAGGGCAAGTGACAAGGGAGGAAACATCGTGCTGCTACCTCGATCCAACTATGACAAGGAGGCATTTTCACAATTGAATGATAGACAGTGTTATGAGCGGACCTCGGCAACAATTATGAAGTTGGCACACAAAGAGCACCATTCCAAATTGTCCAAATCGCGAGCCAAAAAAATCCTTGCCGAAAATGAATTCAAATATCTGAAAAATGAGAATCCGATCACATCCACAATTTACTTTATCCCCAAAGTTCATAAAAACAAGGACATACCACCTGGCAGACCCATAATATCAGCCAGAGGAGGAATACTAGAAACGACATCAATTTATATTGACTATTTCTTGCAACCTTATGTCAAAGTACTTGAATCCTATGTACAGGACACAGGAGATTTCCTTTGGAAGGTACAACAAATAACTTGGGAAGACGGCCTTTGGATGCTAACGTTAGACGTCTCTGCGCTTTATACAAGTATTAAGCACAAGGACGGTTTAAAGGCAGTCAAATATTACCTCTCACAGAGATCTGAACAACATAAGGAACATAACGAGACTATTGTTCAAATGTTGGAACATTGTTTAACCAACATTTTTTTCATGTACAACAACTTACTATATCGCCAACTACAGGGTGTGGCAATGGGGGCCAGTTTTTCACTAAGCTATGCCTGTCTTCACATGGGCAGCTGGGAAGAACTGGTCCTCAAAGTCAAGTACAAGAAAATATGGGATGAAAACATTGTGAAATGGTTGCGATACATCGATGACCTGTTTGTTGTGTGGAGGGGGACAAGGGAACAAGCTGAGAAATTTTTACAGGATATTAACAACAATGTGATCAACCTGCAATTTACTGCCAATATGAGCCAGCAATCAGTCCCATTCCTAGACACTGAGGTCTTTATCAACAATGGTATGATAGAAACCCGATTGTATTGCAAGAGTACTGCAGGGAATACGATTCTCCACGCCACAAGTGCGCACCCAACCCATTTAATATCCAGCATCCCCTACAGGGAGATGCTGAGGTTGAGGAGAGTATGCAGCAACAACAATGATCTCAAGCAAGCACAATGTGACTGTAAAACCAGATTTCTAGAGAGGGGTTATTCTGAAAACATCATTGATACTGCCATTACAAAATTCATGACATTAGACAGACACGAGCTCTTCAGCACATACAGTCAGGAAGAACCAAAGGACTGGGAGAATGAGGGGACAATGGCTATTTCAGCCAAGAAACAACCAGGCCCTTTCAGGTACATTACCAGCTACAACAAACTACATGCTGACGTATACAGAATTATTAACCGCAACTGGTCAATAATTTTGAATGACCCTGTCATTGGTCCTACTCTACCTCGTACAGCATCGCTAACGTATAGCAGAGCACCGTCTATGAAAGACCGTCTAGTCAACACCAGCCCCGAGGTAATCGAAAAAACCTCTTGGTTGCAGACAAACAGGTGTTTTTACAGATGTAAGACATGCAAATCATGTATTCATGGCATCAATACCAAAGTGTATGAGGATGCATTCAGCCCCAAGGAACTTCAGATTAATAAAGCATTGACATGCAAGACTGAATTCCCTGTATACATTCTCATCTTCCCATGTGAATTGAAGTCCGTGGGCAGTACTAAACTTGCTGTGCACAAACGCATTTTACAACATCTCAGGGCCATAGCTAACCATGATAACACCTACCCGGTAGCTAGGCACTTTAAAGAGAAACATAACAGCGACAATTCAGGCTTAAAATACTTTGTTATAGATGCAATCAATGCAAGCAGAAGGGGCGGGGACAGGGAGTCTAAGTTGCGAAAACTAGAAACTCGATACATCCTTCAGCTTGACTCCAAAAGCCCAGGAGGCCTCAAAATCACTGAGGATTTGCATACATGTCTATCCTAACCCCAGTATATTACATCAAGTCACAGTCTCTAGTCACATTATAGGCACGGCAACCCAAGCTGTGGTGTTTTTTTTTTTTTTGGTAAAAACTTTTATTGAGCAACAAAAACATGTGTACAGAGATGGGCCCACAACCGCACGGGCCGGCCGCTAGGATCAGAGCATAATATGAGAGAAAACAGTGGTCGCCACTCCGGCGGTCAGGCACAAACTGAACACAAAATGTCGCCCACAGTATGGAACAGGATAGGACAATTTTCTTATTTTAAAGCACACCAAAACAACAAACATAAACACCAAGGCGAAGGAGTAATACATCGAGAGTCAGCCCTGGAGGGGTGGGAAACTCACTAATCAGGAACATGAAGGCACAATCAGTAGGACCAATTAAGGCGGGGGGACAGCGGGGAGGTCAATCAAGCCAAAGAACAGTACGTGAAATTTCAGGAACATCGAACTAGGGTGATAAGAGAACATCAGGGGCTTCCACCAGGGGAGGAGCACAAATGTCTCCGCGATAGGCGTTCCACTGACACCAGATCTTCGTCCATGCCCTAGGTCTGCCCCTAGCTGTGTAGACGGTTTTTTCACGAAACATAGACCAATCCATGTTTTCTTCCCACACAGAAACAGTGGGGGGCCTGTGGGAGCCCCAAAGTTGCGCTATGTCTCGCTTCGCAACCATATACCCCAGGGTCGCCCATCTGGATTGGGCCCTCGAACAGTCGGTAGGTTCCCACACATTCAACAAGCATCTCCGGGCCTCCGGCACCAGTGCAATTCCAGTCACGTCAGCCATCACCGCAAGCACCGCAGTCCAATAGGCAGCCACCCTAGGACACTCCCAAATAATGTGAAGGAACGTAGCACTCATCCCACACCCACGCTTGCATAGGCCATCCGGGGAAAAACCCATCGCAACCAAACGAGGACCAGTAACATAGACCCGGTGGAGGATCTTGAGCTGAACCAGACGGAGACGGGCAGGAATGGCAACCTCTTTCGGAGAAGATAACGCCGATTGCCAATCCTCATCATCTAATTCCAGCCCGTCGCCGACCCACGCTTCTCTAAGTCGAACCGAGCAAGTCAGCGCGATTGTGAATCAGCTTCTTATAAATCAAGGAGATGGTGCTATCAGGGAGATGGCCATCTAGGATACGATCCTCGAGGGGGGAGGACTCAGGGACAGCGTCACCGGAGGCCAGAACCGAAGTGAGGGCATGACGGACTTGTAAATATCTAAAAAATTCCCTATCACTCAGGTCATAATCCTTTCGAAGGGCATCGAAGGACTTCACTGCCCCATTCGCACATACATCACCCACTCTACAGATTCCAATCATGTCCCAACGGTCAAACCCTTTCGTAGTCCAAAGACATCCTAGACGCTCAGATGCAAAAAGCGGAGTAGCCAGCGTCACTCGGTCACCCCACCCCAAGCTCACATTCGCAGCGCGCCACACACTAACAGCAATCCTAGTTGCTCCCGTAAGGCGGAGCCCAGCCGACCTAGAGTAAAGCGCCCTATTAAAGTTACCACCCGGCAGTTGGAGTCTGTCCATCGCAAAGGCCGGAACCGGACCCGGGGAGTACATCGAGTGGTTAATGGCAGACAGCTGCGTAGCCCAATAATATCTCCTGATATCAGGAAGTGCTATACCCCCGTCATACCAAGGGATAGTGAGCTTCGCAAGTGCGATACGTGGGCGCCCGTCCCAAATCAATTGCCGTTGTAGACTCTCGACCTCTCGGAAGTAAGTAGCGGGGATATCATCATAGGAATCCTGGAGTGCGTAAAGGAATCGCGGTAAGGACATCATCTTGAAAAGGGCAGCTCTGCCCAGCGGCGACAAGGGTAATTTACGCCAGCGAGCCACGTCCAGCCGCAATCTATGAAGCGGGGGAAGGAGATTACGTTCAAACCGGAGCGACGAATCCAATGTAATAAAAACCCCCAAATATTTGAAACCGGACTGAACAACCTGGATGGGAAATCTATTCGGCAATGTGGGCAGGTCACCCGAAATAACAGACACAGGATTTAGACCAGTTTATAGTCAAACCAGAATTCTTACCAAACGAGGCTAGAACGTCAAATAAGACATTCAAAGATTTACGAGGGGAAGTAAGATAAAGAAGTATGTCGTCCGCATAAAGCGAAACACGGTCCTCAAAATCTGGGGACCAACGTATACCCTTGAGGGAAGGCTCCCAGCGAATCCACGCAGCTAGCGGCTCTAATGCGAGAGCAAAAAGAAGTGGAGACAAGGGGCACCCCTGTCTGGTCCCCCTACCAAGGGGAAAGGGAGCCGACACTCGACCATTAACCACGACCTGTGCAAGGGGGTCGGTATACAGTAGCTTCACCCATCCAATGAACCCCGGGCCAAAACCAAACTTCTCAAGAGCCGCCCAAAGGTAGGGCCACTCTATTGTGTCGAAGGCCATCGAGGCGTCCAACGAGGCCAAAATGGCCGGCTCCGTCAGAAGCCCCGCCCTCGCGATGGCTCCATGAAGGCGACGTAGATTAAGGGCTGTGTTACGATGCGGGATAAATCCGGATTGGTCCGGATGAATCAGGTCACTAACAACCGTGAGGAGGCGAGTAGCCAAAAGTTTGGCAAGAACCTTAGGCTCGACATTTAACAGGGAGATGGGTCTGTAAGACGAACAAAGATCCCGGGGCTTACCATCTTTAGGAATTACCACAATCGTAGCCAGGCGCTGGTCATAAGGGAGAGCACCCCGCTCCCGGGACTCCGAAAACATTGACCGAAAATAGGGCGCAATCTTATCAGGACGCAGTTTGTATAACTCGATTTGCAAACCGTTCGGGCCCAAAGCCTTGCCCGAACGGAGAGAGCGAATTGCAGTCGCGATTTCGTCCGTAGAGAACGGGGCCTCCATGGAGGACCGCTCCAAATCGGAGAGGCAGGGCAAAGCAATGTCGCGCAGCAAGAGGCGAGAGTCGTCTTCATCCCTTTCCGACACTGGGGAGTAAACCGCACGAAAATAGTCCGCAAAACATTCCACTATTTCAACCGGTCCGTCACTCTCACACCATTCAAAGTCTGAATCACAGGCACCACTCGATTCGCCCTCTCCTTCTTGTCCAACCAGGCAAGCAATTTCCCCGCTTTGTCACCCACATCATACAGACGACCCTGTTGTTCTCTAAACATAATTTTGGCCGCATCTGTGACCAGAGACTTATAGGCCAATTGCTTCAGACCCAGGGCATGGAGTTTGTCACGAGTGACACTCGATTCCAGATCAGCCTCCATCTCAAGGATTTCCCTCTCAAGCTCCACCACCTCCCGATTCCTTGCCTTTTTGGTTTCAGCAATGAGAGACAGGGCCTGCCCACGAATCACAGTCTTAAAAGCCTCCCATAGGGACACCGCAGAAGAGACAGACCCCTCGTTCTCCAGAAAGTAGTTGTCCAAGGACGCAATCAATTGACCACGGGTCTCAGGGGAGGTCAGGTACCAAGGGTTGATAGGAGCCACCCGGCCCGCCGCCTCCACCCCCACATCAAACCAGAGCCAGAGCGGAGAATGGTCTGAGATGCCCCGGGGGAGGTGCCTAATCTCGCGGACAGCCGATGACTGTTCAGCTGGCATGAGGAAATAATCTAGTCTAGACAAGCTTCCATGGGCCCCAGAGTGGAAAGTATATTGAAGTTGAGTGGGGTGCATAAGTCTCCAGCAGTCAACCAAACCAAAAGTATCCAAAAAGCCACCCAGCCATAATTGGGTCGAAGGAGTATCCCTAGGGGGGTAACGATCACTGAGACCAGAGAGCACAGAATTAAAGTCACCAGCCATGAAGAGAGCACCATCAGGGAGGCCCAACAGAACTCGGCCCAAATCAGAGAAGGTAGAGGTCTGCAAGCCAGGGGGCACATAGACGGTAAACAGGGAAATGGGCTTGCCCTCATATCGACCCACGAGGAGGGCATAGCGCCCCCGATCATCAAGGATCACATCATCTATCGCAAGGGGAAGGGAAGCCCGGACTAGGATGCCCACCCCCCTGGAACCCATTGTAAATCCTGAGTGCGCAACAAGACGATAGCCCCACCTATTCATTACGCGACAAGTATTGCCCACTAGGTGCGTCTCCTGCAGAAAGACAATATCGGGAGACAAACGTCGCAGGCATCGCAACACCACCCCCCGCTTTATACGATCCCCTAGACCATTGACATTCCATGAAATAAACCTCAACCCGCTACCCCCCATCCCACGAAGTAATGTAGGAACCCTCCCCCAATGAGCATGACACTGAAAATACAATCATCAAAATAGAATCGCCTTGAAAAAACAAAACACAAACTACAAACCCCCACACAACCCACCCCCCAACACCCAAGGAAACACCCCCCACCCTGCACCCCTGCAGTAGACAAAGAAGCCACCCCAACATGCAGTGTGCCTGTCGCCCAAAAAACCCCGTTCTACAAAAAGACCCCGGAGGAGGAAAAGGCTCTGTCCCACCCGCCACCCCGACAGAAAGAAGGGGAGAGGAGAACACAGAGAAAAGATGCGCTCAAGTACAGAACCCAGGAAGAAATAACATGATACGGAATCAGGGGCCCAGATAACAAGTTCAGCTCTCCACGCCACCCTCGGCACCACCCGGGTGCTCGGTGGGATCAGTCAATGTAGGCCGGTCCGGCAGAGAGTCCAGCCAGTCATTTACGCTGTGGTGTTTGTTGATGTAAAGATGCAGCAGTTTGCGTGTTTTAGTAAAGTGAAAGGAGCAAGGCAGATGCATTACTCTTCACTGCTGTTTCCTGAACAATGTGATATTATATAAGCGATTTTGAAATCCAGTCTCATATTTTTACAATGTATATACGTATGTTACATTTTGGGGTACTAGATATTCACAGCCTACATTCACAGTAGGATATAGTTATAACATTATACAGTAGTCCAGGGACATGAGACCCAGTTATGGAATCAGTTATGATGCTTATCTAACGGATGTTGGATTTGTCCCAGTTTGTTTGTCACTTAGCACTTTATGAGCACTTTTGCACAGTACAGATTAGACTGTAGTAGACCCCAGTTGTTTAAAACAACACACACTTCAGCCTTCTCGAACGGGTGTCATTCCTTTTCAGGTGACTTGACCTTTCATAGCACTATGACGATCTACAAAATCAAGCCAGGGATTTATCCCGTTATTGATACATACACATATAATATGTCCGGCAATTATACAAGTCATAGGCTTTAGTACTTGACACCAACATGGGAATTGACAGCACCCAGTGTGAATTTGAGATTATAGGCACAGGAAAGTAGACGAATCCGGCTGGAGACGCTACTTATGAAGCAGGGTATTTTACCAACAATTATGGGGGGTAAACTCCATTATAATCATCTTGGTCTCCTTTACCTTTATGCAGGACACAGAGCCTGAAAATTTAAATATATAGCCCTATAGAATGCAATAATAGGTACTACATTCACTAAAGTTCCACAGAGAGGACAGGGGAGGCTCATATGGGCCGACAAACATATAAAATTACCCGCCTTTCAGTGGACATGCTCAATTTGCACAATTGCATTTTTTGCACTAATGATCTATCAGTTTTTAAAATGTGTTCTATTAACATGCTTTTTTAAATAACTGTTTTTATGATCCAGTATTTTACTGCTATTGTCATATTTATATATTTAATTATTTATTCTTATATGTTCATGCATTAGGGTATTACAATGGTAATTAATATACACTCGGGCTATCGAACAGATAATGACATAACAATCAATGGAGGCCATAGATACAAAACGGGGTATGTTAAACAAAAGTATTTTGCTCATGTCTATGATCAGTGCTGTCACATGATGCACTTTCAATTCTGACACTGTCACTTTTAAAACTGCAGCTTACCTGAAGCACATTGTCATGTGAACAAGCCTCAGAGGAGGTGAATCGTTATGGCAGCAGTTTGCAACAAATAAAATATTCTGCACGAATTTCTGGTCCGTGTCTACGTTGCTGCGGTGGGGACAGGATTGCCTTCGCCGACACTGTGATTTTGTGATATAATATATATATATATATATATATATATATATATATATATATATATATATATATATATATATGATTTCCGCAGTCACCTTCGTTTTTTGGAACAGACTGCTCGGACACCTTCCTTGTGCAGGTAAAATATCGATTTATTGGCAACAACAACGCGTTTCGGCGATTAAGCCTTGATCACACTAATCGTGTCGGCCATTTGGGAATGTCAAGACCGATTGGTTTACCAACCTTTTTCTACATTGTTTCACTCTTAACATCCTGGACCGTTACCAAACATGTCTTGTAAATATGGGTGGTAGAGATATTGGTATTTGCATTGTGTATATAACGTTATGAATTGACCATTTGGTCCATATAGTACTACCTTAAACCTTTGACATTTCAAAATGGCCGACACGAATATTGCCATTCTACAGCACCTACAAAGTAGTCCTATGTTTATGTCTATGTATGTACATGTAGATTTAAAATGGCATTTGTTTGATGAGACTGTTAGCGTGATCAAGGCTTAATCGCCGAAACGCGTTGTTGTTGCCAATAAATCGATATTTTACCTGCACAAGGAAGGTGTCCGAGCAGTCTGTTCCAAAAAACGAAGGTGACTGTGGAAATAATTTCTGGGACTTCCGGTGTCCCTGCTCGGACCGCCCGCAGACAGCATATCCGACGTTACCGGAGATCAGTGAGAGTAATATCTATATCTATATATATATATATATTCTAAATAGTTGGCTCTGCAAATGAGGACACCCACGCAACGTAAGTTTCTTCCTTTTAATGGCAGGACAGCAGCAGCAGAACCACATGTTCCTTCGAGCAAATTTTGCACCATCTGTGCCTATGCGTTTCTGGAAAGTGTTCTCCCTTAGTCATGGCTTGGTGCTGGTAGGTGGGAAATGAAAGCAGCAGGGTCTTTATGCAGCATTCTGCAGGTGTAGATGAGTCCCGCCCCTCTGGGCGTGGCAGCAGTAAAGCACTGTGGTCAATGTAGTACCCAGCAATGTCTGTAGTCCATAGTGGATGCCGCTTTCTTCACTCCCCTCCATTTATTATTTACCATCGGGTTGTTCTTCGGAAACACCCAGATCGGCTGCTTTTTTTTCGCTGGGTGCTGCCAGGCACGTTGTTCCGTTTTGGTGTGTTTACAGTGAAACACACGGACCCGCCAGGAGCGGTGGGGTAGTCCTCGTGACCTGAGCCGGCCACAAAATATTCTAAATAGTTGCGCTCTGCAAATGAGGACACCCACGCAACGTAAGTTTCTTCCTTTTAATGGCAGGACAGCAGCAGCAGAACCACATGTTCCTTCGAGCAAATTTCGCACCATCTGGACCTACACGTTTCTGGAAAGTGTTCTCCCTTAGTCATGGCTTGGTGCTGGTAGGTGGGAAATGAAAGCAGCAGGGTCTTTATGCAGCATTCTGCAGGTGTAGATGAGTCCCGCCCCTCTGGGCGTGGCAGCAGTAAAGCACTGTGGTCAATGTAGTACCCAGCAATGTCTGTAGTCCATAGTGGATGCCGCTTTCTTCACTCCCCTCCATTTATTATTTACCATCGGTTTGTTCTTCGGAAACACCCAGATCGGCTGCTTTTTTTTCGCTGGGTGCTGCCAGGCACGTTGTTCCGTTTTGGTGTGTTTACACTGAAACACACGGACCCACCAGGAGCAGTGGGGTAGTCCTCGTGACCCGAGCCAGCCACAAAATATTCTAAATAGTTGCCCTCTGCAAATGATGACAACCACGCAACGTGTGTTGCCAATTGTGACACGGTTGACGGAGCAGTGGGCCTTGCAGGAACAGCACGAGAAATACAACGGGCCTGGGTCTATCCGAAGAGCGACCCGACGCACTATGGATTTTACAAGTTGCAAACTACATCAACCAAAATGCTTTGCACAGGCACGCCCATTGGGGCGGGATTAATACCTTTATTAACACCTGAGAATGATGTGCCTGCTCTCTTCCCACTTTCAACGCCAAGTCATGATTAAGGGAAACCTCTCCTGAAACGCGTAGGCGAATGGTGTGTATACTTGAACTCGACTCGATGGAGAATCCATGTTTGCTGTAGCTGCCCTGCAATAAAAGGATGAAACTACTGCTGCGAGGGTGTCTTCATTTGCGGAGCAAAACTGTTGAAAAAAAAAAAAATATATATATATATATATATATATATATATATATGTATGTATATATATTAATTATCGATGGTAAAGGGATTGCGTAGTAATGCCTGCGTTGTAAAGGCTAGTTCCCTTTGAAAGTTACACCCCAATAGTTTTTGCCAGTGGATGTAAAGCACCACTACTCAAAAACATAATAAAAACTGTTTCTTTTTTTACATTCTGTATTATTTCTTTAATATCACTTCTTGCGTTGTCATTGGTGTTAAAGTTGTGTAATTGCTTCGGGAAATTTAATCAAATATGTGTAGTGACGGCCTCAGATGAAAGAAGGAGCCGTCACGAGTAATAACAGAAGCCTTTTATTTAGATGAAGTTATCACACCTGCGACCTCAGCCACAGCCTAATGTTCACGCTGTTACCGCCTCAGTGTCCCCGGCGCTCGCCTTGGAACGCTGGTCGCGGTGACATTCTAAGTGATGTCACCGCGAGCAGCACCATTACAAGCGGAGCCGCCGGGGGACGAAAAGAGGGAGATACCACACATCCCCCTTCCCTGCGGGAATTGAAAACATAAGATGAAACAACATGCAGAAACCAGAAATGGGTAAAGACCGTACACAGGTAAAATGGCAATAATCACATCATTACATATTGATCAAAACGCCTAGGGGGCCTGGTCACTCTCCTGCTGGGTCTGTGGCCCGGATGAGAAACAGTGAACCCGCTATCCCTTCCAGGACCCTTCTTCCCCCCCTTAGCTTCCTCTGGGACCTCTACAGGAGGGTGGTACTTTACAACTCTCCCTAGGTTCCATATTTTCCCCTCTTGGGTTTTGACTGCATTCTTGAAAAGTTTTGTGATTTTCGTGGGACTGCTGTACTCTGACCAGCTTGCCTTCCCTGTGGGAGCTTTGATCTTGATTCTATCACCTACTTCGAACTCAACCTCCCGAGTGGCCTTGCGTTGGTCATAACCTTCTTTCCTTGATTTCATGGCTCGTTCTTGCCTCATCAGGCTTTCCTTTTCTTTTGTGCGGTCTGACCACCCCTTGTGCCATTCCATCCACCCCGGAGTGAGCTTGGTGTTGGGTGTTCTTGCGCGGAGCAATTCGAACGGGGTGACGCCCGTCGTCTGATGCGGAGTGAACCTGTATGCTTCCAGACGCCTCCACACTTCCTCTTTCCAATTTATGCCACTGGCTCTGGCCAGCTGGATGCTCTCCTTGATGGTTTTGTTGAAGCGCTCCACCATGCCGTTGGTTTCTGGGTGGTATAATGCACATCGCTTGTGTCTGATGCCTCTTTCTTCCAGGAAGTCTTCCATCTCCTTTGAGCACAGTTGCACTCCGTTGTCGGTGAGGATGTTGCTGGGGAGCCCCTCTCGGATAAATACCTCCTGTAAGAATCCGATGACGGTCTTTGTCGTGACTTCACTGACGAGTTTTATCTCCGGCCACCGAGAATACAAGTCCATGAGCACCAGCATGTAAGGTGTCCGTAGTTCCCCAGACATCGGGCCTATGATGTCTAAAGCCAACTCGTCCCATGGTCCTGACGGGGGCGGCCTGCACGCCATGGGTGGCGTCTGCTGCTTCAGGACCTTGTCGCTATTGCAGCACGGGATGCACTCCCTGATTCTCCTTTCCGTGATCAGATCCATGTTCGGCCACCAATAGCTCTCCCTGAGTCTTTGCTTGGTCTTAGTGATCCCTAAGTGCCCTTCGTGAGCTATCTCGACCAGGTTGTCTCTCACAGTAGCTGGTGGTACGAGTCTCGTTCCCCTGAACAGGCATCCGTCAACAATGGTTAGCTCGTCCTTAACAGCCAGGAAAGGCCGCAGGTCTTCGTCACGCTTGTCCCCGTGCCTCCATCCATCTCTCACTCTTCTGCAAACTTTTTCCATGGTCTTGTCCTCTTCTTGTGCTTTTCTCCACGTTTCTTCCCCCAATGCCTTCTGGATGGTGCAGACCTTCTCAACCATGAGTCCTTCTTCATCTTCATCTGTTATGTCTCGCATTTCACTTGCTCCTACCTCACTGACAAGCCTGGACAGGCAGTCAGCTGCAAAGTTTTGCGTTCCTGGAACATACTCGACATTGAATGTGTACTCCTGGAGACTGACCACCCAACGCCTTATCCTACTGGAGATGGCATCCAATCCCTTCTTGCTGAACACTTCTACCAACGGCTTGTGGTCGGTTCGGAGGGTGAACCGCGTGCCTCAGAGGAAGTCTCTGAATTTGCCTACTGCCCAGGATACCGCCAATGCCTCCTTTTCAATGACTGATTAGTTGTTCTCAGATTTTTGGAGTGACCTTGAGGCAAAGGCCACGGTTTCTTCTCCCTCCACACCTTTCTGTGTAAGAACCGCTCCCAACCCTTTAGCACTAGCATCAGTGGTGAGGATCGTTGTCCGCCCGGGAATGTAAGACTTCAAACTAGGGGCTTCCGCAAGAGCTCTCCTTACATCCTCGAATTCGCTCTGGCATTCTTGGCTCCATTTGAACTCGCTTTCCTTCTTCAGCAACAGCCTGATGGCGTAAGTCCTGCCTGCTAAGTTTCTGATGAACTTTCCATAAAACTCCAACATCCCCATGAATGATTTGATCTCGTCTTTGTTCTTGGGAGGTGACAGATTTACAATGGTGTTTTGGAGCTCGATCTTAGGACGTATGCCTTCTGCTGTGATCTTGTGACCCAGGAAATCCAACTCGGCACAGCTAAAAACGCATTTGTTCTTCTTCACGGTAAGACCCTGGGACAAAAACCTCCTCAGCACACATCTCAGTCTCTGATCATGCTCGACTTGGTTCTTAGCAAACACCAGCACGTCATCCTGGTAACACATGACGCCCGGGATGCCCTTCAGGATGTTGCCCATGATTCTTTGGAAGACGGCAGCCGCCGAGACTAGGCCGAAAGGCATCCTCTTGAACTTGTAAGCGCCCATGGGTGTCACAAAGGCAGTGAGTTCTTGAGACTCTTCGTGAAGTTTTATCTGGAAATAGGCTGAGGTGAGATCGAGGGTGGAAAACACCTTGGCACCCTCTAACATGCTCATCATTTGGGTGATGTTCGGCAAGGGGTATCGGTCCACGACGACCTCTTTGTTGAGTGCCCTCAAATCAATGCAGAGCCGGACTGACCCATCCTTTTTCTTCGCTGCCACGATGGGCGCCAACCATTCGGTCGCCTCCACAGGTTCGATAACTCCAGTTTTGCACAGTTTCTCCAGTTCAGTTCTGACCTCCTCCTGAATGGCTATGGGGAGTCTCCTGGCTTTTGCCACAACGGGCTTGGCATCCTTCTTCAATTTGATTTTGTGGCAGTAGTTCTTCAAACACCCAAGACCTTCCCTAAATACCTCTTCAAATTCTCTTGTGATGTCAGCCTCACCTTCCTGTATCTCCTGTATCAGAATCTGGGGATTGCTGTTGGGATTGAGGTACACCCCTAACCTCTTTTGTGCCCGCCACCCCAAAATGTTGTCTCCTACAGTGGACACATATACTTTGGAGACAGTAGACCTGTTTCTGTACTCAATTCTACTCAGGAAGTACCCTTTCATGGAGATGGGGCGCCCCGCATATCCTCCTGGTCTCAGGTCTAACCTCCTCAAGATTATCTTGCCTTCTGACACACGTGAGAACTCCTTGGCATTGATGATAGTTATACGAGAACAAGAGTCAAACAAAGCTTCTAACTCAACATTCCCAACTTTTATGATGTCTTTAGGACTTTCAACTTGTTCCTCTTCTACCTGTGCTGTAACTTCTTTATTCAAGGGGTTTCTGGGACCTGGCGTCCTCAACTCTTGTACTTGCACAACAAATTCGTCGCTCACCACATTCGTTCTGTCTCTAATCTGTCTACTGGCCCCTTGCCCACTCTTGCAAAATTGCTTGAAATGGCCCTTCTTGCCACACTTGTTACATGTGAACCTGAGGGCGGGACACTCCCTGTCGTTGGCTAGGTGCCCTTGTTTCCCACACCTGTAGCAGGTACCTTTGTAAGACCCTCCCGGTCTGCTTTCCTTCTGTTCCTTGCCCACTGCCTTCTGACCTTTAACAACCGACACAGTCTCGCATTCGGACACCACCTCACTGACAATCACCTCGATCTTCTTTTCCCCTGCATCCTGCTTAATTTCTTTGACGCACTGCAACATGTGCTCTACCTGCTTGGCTATGATGAGAACTTCTCTTAACGGCGGGTCATCTTTAAGCCACAGCTCTTCACGCACTCGTTCCATCCTGCAGGTCAAAACAAACTGGTCCCTAATTCTCTCCTCACTTGCTCCCCCAAACTTGCATGTGGCGGCCAATTTTCTCAATTCAGACACAAAATCCTCTATAGACTCTCCTTCCTTTTGCGCTCTCTTTCCAAAGTGGTACCTCTCCATAATTGTGCTAGTCTTAGGGAGGTAGTGCAGATCTAACTTCTTAAGGCTAATTTCGAACTCATTCAGTCCTCTTGCTTCCTGCGCACCTAAATCCGGGAGATGGTCCAGAACATTCTCCCCTTCTGCGCCCAGATAATAAGCTAACAAAGCAACTTTTCTTTCTAACCCTAAGTTAGGCCCACACACAGTAGCGTAATTCAAGAAAACTTTCTTCCATTTTTTCCATAAGATTGTGGGGTCACCTGGGTTTGTTAAGAAAAAGGGTGGAGGGGTTACACTTTGCATGCTTCAAACCACAACAGTTTCAGAACACGACAGGACTTTTTACGTTTACACCGCCCTTCCCTCGTGCGACTAGGAGAGATGGACACTTTCAGCTACGCCTGGCAGTACTGATAGAGACCTCAGCTACTAGAGCTGAAGGGTGCACCGCACTGCTCTGCCGAAACTCAAAAAGGTCTGGCGAAGACTATGGTGAAGAGTCCAAAATCCCTCTGGGTAACTGGGTGAATACCTCCAGTGCAAAATTCTTCCACAGTCAAAGTTTTCACTCTTCTAGTGCCCTACAAAAAGTTCCACAACAAGGTACAGCCAATCTTCCTAATGTCAATCCTCTACTCCTCCTGTGCTGTATAGATGAGGCTTAATAGCGCTAAGTTCCAAAGCTTCACTCTCCACACTGCTACAAGCGTCGCGCTTCCCAGATGTCTTCTGAGGTGTAGTACATAAACCTCCCTGCGCCGAGGTTATTCCTCGTTTCCCCGCAGCACTCTTATTAGGCCTCCTCGCAGCCCCTTCGATGCTTCTAACACGAGCTCCTGACGTGTAGGGGGACTACACAGATTAAATTCTGCTAACGCGCTGCCCCATCGTGTTCCTCAGAAGAAAAGCGGAAGGCTGACACGCGTTGAAACGGCACTGGAGTCTGTTGAGGCTCCCACACACGCATGAATTGTTCAGATGCGCTTTAGACGGGGGGCGTGCGCGGCAAAAGTCTGTTCTTTAGCAAGTGACTGGAGGCTCGAGCGGAGCTTGTGCCCATTTACTGAAATGCTCCTGTCACTTTCCGATGCTGCCAGTGCCTGCGTGAGAAAGTCTGACAGGGTGCTGTGAAAGGGGGGCGCGCTGATAGCAGGCAGGAGTCACCTTACTTTCTCCGTAGATCACAGCAGTTTCCTTCTCGACGCGCCTCACACCGCTCACTCCTGCCGATTGTTCGAAGACCACGGGAGACTCTCTTTCACTTTCCACTTTTGCCGGAATCCCGCAGCAACGCCCGCTTCATTCCTCTTCGTCAGCTGGGTATCTTCAATTCCCCTTGGCGTGTTGAGGTCGCAGGAGGTCACCCTCGTCGCCAGTGTAGTGACGGCCTCAGATGAAAGAAGGAGCCGTCACGAGTAATAACAGAAGCCTTTTATTTAGATGAAGTTATCACACCTGCGACCTCAGCCACAGCCTAATGTTCACGCTGTTACCGCCTCAGTGTCCCCGGCGCTCGCCTTGGAACGCTGGTCGCGGTGACATTCTAAGTGATGTCACCGCGAGCAGCACCATTACAAGCGGAGCCGCCGGGGGACGAAAAGAGGGAGATACCACAATATGTTAATTATTTCTAACGCCTAAGAATTGTCAAAACTTGAGATATCTGTGGGACATCTCATAAAAAATACATCCTAGTATGTGTTGCTGGCAGGCATGACCTTGTTAGTGGATAGGACAAGACAGAGCAACATCTCAGGCAATCACTCCAGTTACAAAAACGGCAGATTCATTTTTTTATTGAATATAAATTATTTTATTTCTTAAAATGTCATTTTGATTTGACTTTGTGTAATAATCGAACAAACCAAAGCTTCGATACATAAAACATTAGCTAAAATATCATCACACTGATATGGCAGTTCAGTCATTGCTCTTGGGTTACACAGGAGAGCAAAGGCACCAACCACAGCATGCACTTTAGTTCAGCCATTTTGAGATCCTGTGACCTATACCAGTACACTAATGACGACAGCAGAGTCTTCACTTCTGGTTGGCTGTTTGTGGGACAATCTACAATAATGTTCTCATTGCGTTAAAAGGCACTAGAAGCATTTTACATTTTTCTGATAGATGTATTATGTACAGGTTTGGTGTAAGGCAGTTGCGTACCTCTGCTCCCACCCTCCCGTAAAGGCCTACTAGTGCGTAGGACGTTCCGCTTAGAACATTCCTGACTAAACAATCATTGGAGAGGCACGCGCAGATTTGTTACCAAACCAAGCCGGCGTACAAATACAAAAAAAAACAATTATGGGTGCGAATTCAGCAACAAAAATGTGTAAAAATCATGGCTTCCTGAAATTGTACATTGATTGTAAGCTTCGCGTATACGTCTGAGGTAGTCTAAAAAGATTGTCAACAATGGAGAAATCCGAAGGGGTTACTTCTTTTTCTTCCTTAATATTTTAGAAGCAACCCGATTCCTGCAGCTTTCCAGAGCCGAGTTTCTGTCCTAGAGGCCGGGTATGTTATTACGTCATAGAACACTGGAGTGAAAACCCAAGGCCTGGTCATGGAATTGAGATTACTCTGGGCATACGAGAATACGCTTTCGTGGCTGTAGTAAAGGTGTTTTCAAGACTATTCTAAATAATTATTGATTGTTATTGCCCTCTTCTGAGGGCGCTTTATGCTGTTGATTGCTCCATTGCTCCTGAGCTAAACACGAGGACGTATACCGAAGTTAAAGGACGGCCAATACCTGTTAACGCCCTTAGCAGACGGCAATAATACTATTAACACCAACCTCCCTAACCATATGTAGACATTGTACTACTATCCCTGTTGGCTTCTTGTCCTTACTTCACACTTTTGCTCAGCTCATAAAAACATAGGGGCAGATTTACAATAACTGGCGCATCCCCAGGGATGCGCCAGTTATTGTGCGCCGCAGCTCCGCCACCCATGGTGCGCCGCATTTACAATGCTGCGCACCATGGGGCAAAAATGGCACAGATGCGTGACGCATCTGTGCCGTAAAGGTGGCGCATTGCTGGAGTTGCGTCGCAAGCGCGACGCAGCTCCAGCAATGCTCTGGG
Organism: Lissotriton helveticus; assembly: GCF_964261635.1. Lineage (NCBI taxonomy): Eukaryota > Metazoa > Chordata > Amphibia > Caudata > Salamandridae > Lissotriton > Lissotriton helveticus. The sequence goes on along the minus strand of NC_136067.1, from coordinate 1,150,262,373 downwards.
GGACCCTATCTGTCCAACGCCGCCGTTGCGTGACGCAACGGCGGCGTAAACGTGGCGCAAGTCCGACATAAATCTGCCCCTTATAATGCTGGAAAAGGGTAGTTATGTACAACACCAATAAGCCATCTGATTGGCTGACCTATTCTCAGCTTTCCATAGAAGGTGTTAAGGAACAATAGTGGCAAACTACTGTGCTAGTTTTTTTTTTAGAAGAATCAAAACCACATATTGTATGTTGGTTGATCTTAAAATATGTTGCTATTACTCTACCTTTTGTGGATTCTTATCATAATGCAATCAAGTAATTGACTTATGTGTGACCCACATCCATAAAAAAATATTCTGAATTCTAAAACATTATCTGAAAAGAACCATGCGGACGTGACGGCCTCAGAACAGAGTGGGTACACTTCACATTCGTTACACTTTCATATTAATTATCTTTGGTATCACATGATTTTGGTGTCCATTTCATAGTTCACCAAAATACTCAAGTATAAAAAAAATGAAACAACATGTGTTTTCTTCTTTTTGGAATGCGACACTGGTGTACAGATAAACTAACAAATAACAGGCTGGTATCTCAGCGATAAGGGTTGTTTACACCAATGGCTCACTGTGTGCCTTAGTTACACAGGACAGACCAATGACCGACACTGACGTTGCATGTCACATTAGCATGTCAGGAGCAATTCAGAAAGGGAAGTAAGTGTAATAAACACCAGGCAGTTTCCTACCACAATACTGAAAGTGTAATATAGAGATACAGTTATATTTACTCCACAAGATGTATTACCACTCTATCTTCAAGGTTGTTAGAAGTGGAGTTAGAATAGTAAATCTTTACTTTTCTATGTATGCTTAACTTGATAATGTTTTCATGGTTGATACTGTGGAGTTGATCTAAGAGCAGGTCAATATTATTGACCTCAATAGTATGATATAAAAGCACGCCGGGTATATCTTACATTATAGACTGCTGGCCAAGATTTTTTGTGTTGGCTGCGCATCTGAAAAATAGAAAGGGCACGATTCATAATTCAGTACGAAGAGAGAATATGATTCCTGGCGGAAGTGTGAAATCCTTTCATGAATCCACTGTTCTATTCACTTAGCGGAGAAAATTCCTCCAGTGGATTCTTCCCATGGTTTAGAAGTTCTTCCAGAAATCCAAGGATTTCCTGCCACCACACAAGTCTAAAGCAGACCCATACATAGAACGTAAGGATATGTGTTACTCTCGGAGCTCGCCTCCAATGCCTGAGGAATACACTTGTGCCATATGCACCGGTGCGATCGATAAGATCCGCTACGAGTCACCTGATGGAAACCTGTCTTTCCTTCCCATCAAATTTAGCGTTGTTTTGTGTCCAGGCAGCTCATCTGCGGATCCAATTGCTTGTAGTAAGTAGCCAGGGACGGGTTTTAGTGTTCAGGAAGAATGACGCACAAGCAGTATTAACGTAATATCTAAGTGGTGAAGCTTAATCAGATGGTGCAACAGGAAGGGGACACCCTCACAAACCCCTTAATCTGTATAGCAACACTACACAATTCGTAATAGGAAAGGAACCTGTGCACACATTTATACTAATTGATTCAATGATCACAATTCTCCTAGGGCACATATAATACAGTCCAGGCGGTGAAGAAGTAATGCTTGATCTTGTCTGTTTATTAGTCAGGCAGATGGTATACTTTGTACAGACAGCCAGCCGACACGTGTTTCGTTGTAAAAAACAATGTTCAACAACTCTTCAGGGCTCTATGGCTGGATTCTCAAAACTAGTATGGGCCTTCCTCTGGTGATAATTCCAACCCGGCGGGGTAACCAAATGGATTTCAAGCGTAGGAAATATAGTAGGTAAATAAACCAGTAATATGGTGGCAGTATAAATATAGGGCGCCGAGTATTCCTAACACATAGGGTGGTGTGCAAGATAAGTTGCTCCGACGTGGAATCTCGTAATTAATGCAGCAGTCAGACCCCGGTTGAATCCCGGTATAGCACGGGTACGTGCCTTCCTGAACGAACAGAATCGTGAGGAAGACGCCGAGGGGAAAGCTGCTTTTTGGCAAAAGTTCGTTCAGGAAGGCACGTACCCGTGCTATACCGGGATTCAACCGGGGTCTGACTGCTGCATTAATTACGAGATTCCACGTCGGAGCAACTTATCTTGCACACCACCCTATGTGTTTGGAATACTCGGCGCCCTATATTTATACTGCCACCATATTGCTGGTTTATTTACCTACTATATTTCCTACGCTTAAAATCCATTTGGTTACCCCGCCGGGTTGGAATTATCACCGGAGGAAGGCCCATACTAATTTTGAGAATCCAGCCATAGAGCCCTGAAGAGTTGTTGAACATTGTTTTTTACAACGAAACACGTGTCGGCTGGCTGTCTGTACAAAGTATACCATCTGCCTGACTAATAAACAGACAAGATCAAACATTACTTCTTCACCACCTGGACTGTATTATATGTGCCCTAGGAGAATTGTGATCGTTGAATCAATTAGTATAAATGTGTGCACAGGTTCCTTTCCTATTACCCATTGCTTGTAGTGTTGCCTCTTGAACCAAGCCATCTAAGGTTTCGTAAACTACTCAAGACCTGGCTCTTCACTTAGTAACAGATGTCATCCTATTCTCTCTGTTTCTCTCTATATCACCAGCTAGGGATACTCTGTGCTTGTAGTAGGAGAGGCCAAAAGGACTTCAATACCATAGAATGTAGGCACAATCATGAGCTTCTGTGTTGTGAATCACAAAACATGCATTGGAATTCGCTCCACTATTGGGAAAGATCATCAATTGCATTGCTTGCCATAGTACACCCTCCTAGCATACACCCACATTATTGAAGTTTAAGTGTGAGTAGAACATTCATGCATAGTGTGCAACATGCACAGGCAGCTTCTGCTGACACATGTTAATTGCCCTCCTATTTTGTGAGTCAGGCCCATTTTATTTATGTCTACATTACTCGTCTGCAGCGGTCTATACGTATTTGTGGGATCAAGTTCTCCTTTCGTGACTCAGTCTATATACATATGCCTTGTTGAGATGATTAGAAACACAAATTAACCATAAAGCTGCATTCATAAGATCGCTTCATCTGCTGTACATATTCATAACTATTCACATCTTTCTACTTATGAACAGGGGGCAAACACAGACCTGTGTGATGAATACCTAACAACGAAATAACCTTCAAGGTAGGACATTCTCGACCTTATGATGCAGTCCATGCCACATATCCCATGATCTGCATTTCAAGAAGCAAACAGCAAAATAAATCATATCTGCCATTTCTGTTTCTCTGTGAAGGTGCTGCATCTTCTGCAGAGGAACAGTTGGGAGACAGGTTGGATAGGCACCTAGAGCACAAGACAGACACACCACATTTGTGATGATAAATTGTGGCCCGTCGGAGGCAGGCTTCGGCTCGGATTCCATGTGAGCCAGAAAAGTTGGTGGCCAAGCACTAGACAACGTTTCCTTCCAGATCAGCGATGAGCCAAGGACATGCTAGACTTCCTTAGCCAACCTATTTTGCCATATGCGCTCTCACATAGAAATGCCAGTGGGCCATGTTATTTTTTTGTTGTTGACCACATGGTTGCTAAAGATGGATAAAGAAGGCAACTGGTAGACATTATCCACACATTTGTACCAGGTCATCCTTTCTGCTAAGTACTACCAGTGCAGTAGCCTCTTATCGATCATGGCCCATGATCCTATTATTACGCGTGGTCTTTGAAATTTGTGCCAAGACAACACCATCCTGTGACCGGAAGTAAGGTACCTCAAGTAAGGTCATGGAGGCACACCGAGATACTGGCATCTTTAGACTAGTTTTTTCCTTCCTTGGAAGTATGACACATGGAATTAAGAATCCATAGCAAGCTCAGTGTACTTCTAACATATTTTCTGCACAATGCATTTTTCATCAAACATGATTTTCTCTAGTTGGGCTTTCTTGTCCAATCAAAGTGGGAAGCAGGAAGAGCTGAGGAAAGTGGCACCTTTCACTACCCTTCCAAAAAAAGAAGAAGTAAGCTTAGGCAGAAATGATACATGGAAAATGGGAATATTTTAGCACATATAGTCCCCGTGTCAGTTTTTCATTTCCACATAGTGTGGCACATGCCTCACTGCAACAACGAGGTTCCCGCATCATAACATAACATAACGTGCATTTGTAAAGTGCATATTCACCCAGAAGGGCATCTTGGCTCTGAATTCTATTGTTACTCAAATCAATGGTCAGGTGCCATCTCACACGTATTGTCACACACACACAATCTGCACTTTGAGAGGGACACATACCAGTGATCCCACCTACTTGAAATAGCAATAAGGACCACTGACGCGCAGCAGAAATTGACAATAATAGGGTGTAAAATTTAGATGCAAATACGATTATGCCTATGTTCTAACACAGAAGCACTAATACTGACAAGAAACACATAGTAAGGTCAGAGTTCTGTAAACATGTGGTCACACAATTGTACTCCGCATCTTACATTCTTTGTGGACATTTTTTAAGCAATTCTTCACACTTCCATCCAAGGCTGGTCATGTTGGCAGCGGAATGTCCACACGAATTGTGCAGCTGCCTGCTGGCCCTCCATTATCATAGCAATCAACATAGATTATAGATTCTGCTAACTGCATACTAATTATCATTTCAAATGAAAAAAAGGACAATTCTTCAAAGGAATTAGGTGCATGTAGTAGAGGCACGTCTTGGGTCACAGGAAACAAAAAGAGACATTTCAGTAGGGTCAAGGATGGGGACGTATTGCTCTTGGAGCACAGGCATGCTTGTACATTTGTGCAGATTGCTGTCATCTCACATACACATTTGTAAGGTTACATTTTTAACTTGGAAATTACGGTAATCGGTGCGCAGGCGGAGCCCAGTTCGTAGAACTAGTGCACACTGCCACAATGTCTCTTACACTGAAACCAAACCAGCAGTGATTTTGTTGCACAAGTAACCAATCCTTGCAGGGGAGAGTACCATTAATATTTTGAAGACCATTTTAACAAAGGCTTGAGAGGAGGGTTATCAGAAGTCATAGGCTTAGCTCACTCTTACTTCTAAAAAACACCATAAAACTTTCAACAAACACAAGGGGGATATTTGCAAGAAAATGCCGGAGCCCTGTGTAATGCCGCGCTCTGACATTTTCAAAAAGCTAAGATGCTCCGTATTTATAAAAATACGACGCACCACTGCATTTCCCCTCGCGCTCGTGCTAAAAAAGCTGCCAAGGCCCAATGCAGGCACCCTGCCACCATGTTGCAAGGGACGATGGTTTATGTGCAGAAGGGACAATTTTGCCACAGTGCACTGCTGCGGAAAGGGTCATATTTACAAGGTCGCGTTGGGCCACATTACGTGTCTTAGTGCCCCCTTGTAAATATGGGGAATGGTGCAACCCCACTGAGTTTAAAAAAAAGTGACGCTCCGGTGCCATTAGGGGATTGTAAATATGCCCTAAAGAGTTCTATATTCAGGCAATCTTCGGCCAGTCTTCAGTTTGGCAAATAGTCTTCCTCTGTGTTGGCACCAAATGATCTGACATGCTCGCAGCTACATTCTGCATGTCTTTTAGGAAGAGTACTATTGAGCTGAGTGGAACCTATCTGAAAAAAAGGTACAGCCTGAACTGAACACCGCCCAATAATCAACACTAGATTCTAAGCTAAGAGCAGATCCGCGATATGGGCTAAAACGTGCCCGAAATTGATCTATACGCTGTCCTAATGCAACTGATGACTGCAAGACTCCAGCCAGAAACTATACATTGGATGTTCGCATACCTAATGCGAAATGTTTGACAAGCAGACTGGCTGGGCTATCCAAAACTATAACACATGGACATGCTTTTGAGACACATGAACCGAAATTGATGATTTTGTTTGTCAGACACATGACGGGCAAACAAGATACATAGTCATGGTTGGGAAAAAGACGGTGGCACACTGATGTGCAAGCACGAAAAAAGGTACTTTGCGACATAATCTTCAAGGCAGTATCTGCTTCATCAATTGTGCAACGATTTCAATAATTCTTCAAACATTCAGTATGATGTTTCAGTTTCATGTCTATAACCCCATTATTTCAGTAGCGTTACACTAAAGCAACATGAAGCTTTAATTCGGGTTATCATGTGCGCATAAGCTCCATTTAAAAACACTCATACCTCATACCACTATTAGAAAAGTATCCCCATGTTTTGTATAGCAAGGAACATTTGACTTTTTCTATCATTTGGCATTTGGGAATTAAAGCATTTTCTCACAAATAATTTCTGATAATGGAAGATAGCTTTGAAGACCTATGTATATTGGGTTTGGTGGTTGTGGTCTCCGCTTCTCCTTTTGAGAAACATCATGAATCGACACCCGTTGTTCACAAATTTCCACAAGGTATTGTGGAATTGTGGTTACCCTATATGACTGCAGAAATCTATCATCTACATCTTCTGCAGGTTCAACAAGGATGTGTGTATATATATCTCTATCTATCTCTCTCTCTATATATATATATATATCTATATCTATATATATATATATATATATATATATATATATATATATATATATAGATATATATATATATATAGATATATATATAGATATAGATATAGATATAGATATAGATATATATATGTTGTGTTTCACCGGATCCTGAAACTCTTTTGGAACTGAAATATTGGACTTAGTCAGGTGTCATCCTGTGAAAAGGCAAGTGAGGTGAAGACCTTGGAAAGAAATAAAAAAGTCATATCAATATGCTGATCTGACAAGCAGACTTGAAATAATGTTAGGAGCAAGGTGCAATGCTGTAGATTTTTTTAAAATGCAAACTTCGACGGCAGTAAACATTCAGGCAAAGAGTAGAAGTAGTCATTTCACATTATTGCCCTTAGTGTGTCCTAAAGCCTTACCTTGTATGCCAGAATATTGCGCACAAAAATACAGTCCTACAAAAATATTGTAGCCAGAATATCGACTACAACAATATTGTGAAACAGAATTGTAGAAAGACAAGTATAGATTTACTATTCTTAACTCCACATCTACGTACTTTGAAGATTTCTTGATTTGAATTGAAGATTTATACTTACCTGTATACATTTGCCTTCACAATATTTTGGTGGCCGAATTCTGACTACACCATTTTTGTAGAATGATATTTAAAACTCAATATTCTGGTAAAATACCTAAGCCATTGGTATACCTTCCCAAATTACATTTTTTATAGTGTTTTACAAGATTTTCTATAAAATATTATTTTCCATTTATAAAAAATCTATGTTCGAACTATGAGAAAGCAGAAAAAGGCAAATAAATTAACTGATACAAAAAGACCTCAGAAGGCCCATGTTATTAAGAGTGGATTTTAAGAGTGTGCTCTTCATTGTAATTTGTTTCCAAGATGAGCTACCTGGAAGGAAAAAAGGCGTTAGATTGGAGTCCGGTTGTAGCTCTATATGTCATCGAGAGCATATTACCACGTGCCATCAGTTCACAAATAATATTGTATGATACACAGCACAATGATCAAAACCAATAAAACATGTTACTGGCTTTAGTGTCGAGGACACCAGAATGTTCCTGAGGTGTCCTGACTTCAATTCTTCAAGTTGTGTTTGTGCAAAACTTAACGCTGTGTGCGCCTCGAGGCGCCACTGCAACGGATTGTAAAATGGTTTCCCTTGCACTGTGGGATTCATTGGTTGACGCTTTATGCTTTAAGCCACTGGACCAATGCGAATGGTGAATCCAGTACTCAGAGCGCAGAGGCAGAGAAGAAAGCTTGTTGGTGATACAAAAATATTCCTCCATTCTTCTGAATTGAAACCCTTGTAGGTTTACGTTTTCACATCTGTTTTTAGCACCAGTCACATAATTCTATCAAAAGACCTTAATATTTTAATTTATAGGAAAATAAAAAAGAGTCCTGATGTGGATCTGACAGCATAATCTGTGCGGTGCAAAATATTTGAAGGATCAACACACGGATTCCAATTCTTTCTTTGTGGGTGTGACAGCGGTACTGTTACCCAACATCTTGTCCTCCGTTTCTCCATTAATAGATGCATCTTTTTTCTTCCTCTGCACTTCCCTTTGGTGGAACCAAGGGATGAGACACAGAATTGCTCCTCCTATCATAGGGGGGACTCCAGCCAGGTAGAATGCAATATCATAGGAGCCCAGGAGGTCACGCAAGATACCTGCAGGAGAAGAAAATAAGAATAAGTGGCATGAAGAGCATTCATGTCAATAAGAAGTCAAAAGACAAATTGAGAAGCCATGCATGTATTATGGGCACTTATGCCACGAGTTCTGGTGCATAGAAAATAAATGCATGACAGCAATAGGGTAAACTTGTGCTAAACTATTGTAAGATCTGTGGCACACGCCAGTGAGTGGAACGAAGAAGAGGTGAGGAGTGGGACAGAGGAAGAGAAGGCTAGGGGTAGAAACAGAACTTCAAGTTAGATTTGGGACGGGAGAAGAAGAGAAATAGTTGAGTGACAAAGCAAGGTTTTACTTCTTAGATAGAGTGGCAGAAACAGAATACATTGAAAGATCTCTCTCCATCTGCCTGGGTTTTAAGGCCTCAGCCAGATGATCAGCAACAAGGCGACAGTGGGGAGAGGGGACATGCTGTTCCACGGTAAATCATACATTTATTGTCAAAGCAATTTAGATGTTGAGTGTCAAAATGCCTTGTGAAACACAATTCAAGAATAGTAATTATTATTATTAAAGGAGTTTGTAAAACGCACAGTTACCCCCAACGCCGAAAAGTTAGTTCTGACTCTGATGAGCGGATCGAGAGTGGCAGGGCATTCCAAAGTTTAGAGGTTCTAACCGCGAAGGCTCTAGCACCCGTCCTGGCAAGCAGTAATGGTAGTGCCGGAGTCTAGCTCTCAGGTACGCCGGGCCTAGTCCCCGGAATGCTCTGAATGCCAGGGTAAGGGCCTTGAATTCAATGCGCTTGATAACAGGTAACCAGTGAAGATTCCTCAGGTCGGAGGTAATCGAGTGGCAGAAAGGTATTTTACATATCAATCGGGCAGAAGCACTTTGTATTATCTGCAGATGCCAAGTCAGATAGGCGGGAACACCCAGATAGAGACTGTTGGTGTAGTCCAGGTGGGATGTAATTAGGGCAGGATTACTGTTCGACTACACTCCAGGGGAAGGAAGTGGAGGAATTTCCGCAACGTGCAAAGCTTCCGAAAGCATGAGGAGGAGACTTGCCTGATTTGGGTTTTACAGGAGAGTTCATTTTCGAATCTGAAACCGAGATTTCTCACCGAGCCAACAGGCTCAGGAAGAGGACTCATCTCCAGTGGCCACCAAAGCACAGGAGGAGGGAGGTGATTTTTGGTTAAAAAAGAGTACCTCGGTTTGTCCGAGTTAAGCTTGAGACAGTTCAATGACATCCAGGCCGAGATGTTACTCAGGCAATTTCTAAAATTGGCAAAAACAGCTTCCGAATGCTCCTCGAAGGAGAACACTAGTTGGGTGTCATTCGCCTAGGAGACCACCCTCACCCTCAAGATTCTACCAACCCCACAAGAGGTGAGAGGTAGGCGTTAAAAAGGAGAGGACTCAAGGCAGAACCCTGTGGAACCCCGCAGAGCTAGGGTTTCTCATCAGAGATGAAAGGACGAAGAAAGACTTGTTGAGACCGGTTTCCCAAAAAGGAATCCGGATCCAGGACAGGGCCGTACCCTGAATACTCAAGTCACTTAATCTATTCATAAGAATGGGGTGGGCAACTGTATCAAAAGCAAATCGAGTCGCACAAGCATAGCTGCTTTGCCCAAATCAATACTCTCGTGGATACTCTCGGAAACTTCAAGGAGGGCCGTCTATGTGCTGTATCCTGCTCTGAAGCCGGATTGGGAGTCATGAAAATGATTGTAGAGTTGCTCTTGGACGATTTTTTCGAGACTTTTTTCTGGTGCCAGTAAAAGAGGAAATGGGTCTAAAAATGTTAAAAGCAGCAGGGTCAGCATCAGGTTTTTTGAGGATCGGCAGGAGATAGGCCTGTTCCATACTGCAGGGAAAGTTCCAGAGCACAACGAGGAATTCCAGATCTGATTCAATGGGGTATTGATGCAAGGTGCCAGGAGTTTAAAAAACTGAGCCAGGCAGGGTTTGCCAGGTGACCCAGATTTGCAAGTTAAAAGTTTTTGCAGCGAAGCATCAAGGGAGAGAGGACGTATTGTGGTCATTGCATCATTGCCGACCGACACAACTGTGCGCTTTGAAGTGGACAGTGGGGGGTAAAAGGTGGTGTATAGAGCTGGATTTTTATCCTGAAAGAAATCTGACAATCCTGTGCACAGGGAAGAGGTAGGGAGAACTGTACTGCCAGTGGTGGCCAACTTGGTGAACTCTTGTACAATTTTAAAAAGAGTTTTAGCTGAGTTCCTCGCTAAGCGGATCTTATTGGAGAAATAGTCTCTCATAGTGGTGCGCTTGAGTTTGTGAAAATCTTTTAAGGCTTTTTTAAAAGCCATTTTAGCAGTGGGGTCATAGGATAATCTCCAGAAGCGCTTCAGTTTTTTGCAGTGGCTTCTCAACACAGAGCTCAGGGGAGAACCAGGGGGCTTATGGTCTCTGCCTAGAAGAGTAGACAGGTCTAAGGGGGGGCAACAATGTCTAAAGCTGAAGATAACCAGGTATTGAAGCTTACTGAGTCTATGTCAGGGTTGCCTGAAAATTGGGGGGTGTTGTGGAGAGTGCAGATGTCATACTATTTCTAGTGACGTTACGCCACATCCTTCTTTTGTCTAAGATTTGATGAGGTCTGGAAATACGGGGGCTCAGTTCCAGGCTGAAAGGTACTAAGAAATTATCAGACCAGGTGAGCGGTAAGGGGTTCGCTGCTTTCAGATTAGGGTTATTAGTAAAAATAAGGTCCAGCGTATGGCCAGCAGAACACGTAGGGCCATTAACCAGCTGTGCCAAGTTAAGGCCGCCAAATGTATTGGCCAAATGACTAACTTTGTTGCAGTTATCATCATCCATATGGATGTTGAAATTCCCTAGAATCGTAAAATTAGCATGCTTGAGCGAAAGCCCGGCGGCTGTATCATAAAGTTCTAACAAGTAACCGGTTAGGGAGTTAGGGTGTCTGTAGAGTATGATCTCCGCCATCGCAAGATCTGGGGCAATCTTGACACAGTAGAACATGGCTCCCAGGGGCCCCATATTCTCGATCTTACTGTGTGAAATTTCCCAGCCCGCTCGGAGGAACACCGCCACACCTCCCCCGGTTTTGTTACCAGCCCTGTTGACTCCTAGCAGCCGGAATCCAGCTGGGATGGCTAGTGTGAGGGTGATGAAAAAGCATTCACCGTAAGCAACACTTACTAAGGAGGTGTCAGTTTTGTGAAGTCAGAAAGAATTCTAGCTGCAGAAAAGCTCAATCTCTGTTATGTACAAAACACTGAACTTTGACATTTGAACACTGGAAGAGGAGACAGAGTGTGCTTCATTACTCAGCTCAATCCAGTGTGGCTTTCCCTAGTCTGCACATGGCACAAGGGCTCCTTCCTTTGTGCCTCTTCCATCACGAGAAGGATAAAGTCTGGGGTCACTTTTTCCAGAAATGTTACTGCAACAATTACCTGGTAATCAGTCAAGCAAATGATCTGTGGTGAGTTCAGATACATGCTGTGGGTGAGCGATTGCCATGCAGTCATAGATAAAGCTGGGTTTTTTATTTTTTGTGGGAAATATTTCATTCCATTTTCTCCAAAACCCAACATAAAAGACAAACACAGATTTCATGGTCAGCAATCTACAGTACACAATCACGTCTGTAACAGTCCCTTCTCCATCCATCTCCCAACATCCCACCTGCCATAAATAAATATTCTCCATTAACTGGTAATCAAGAAGGATTGTATGTCTTCATCCTTGGTCCTTCTTAGCCACCATTAAGGCAATCCACAGCAGGGCCATCTTATATCTAGGCCTATCTGTATGTTTAAGAGGGCTATTTTGGGGTCCGGTGCTAACTCAATAATATTCCTTTTCTTGAAAGTAATCTGTCCCAGAAAGAGGTCAGTACCCTGCAATTCCACACTGTCTGTAATAGGTCCTCTCCCTCCTCATGTTATGTTATGATATAAGCTGTTTTGTAACACGCTCAATTACTACCAGAGTATCCTGGCGCGGTATACCGCTGGGGAATCCGTCCTGGCTTTCCCTGTGGAATGGTCCCTACTGGGAGTCCCCAAGGTGAAGCCAGGCATCCCCGGCATTGATGGGGCCGTTGTGGAGATTAGGCAAGCTAATGCCCAGAGTTGCCGAGTGGGACCCCTGGTTAGAGTAGGCACCGAGGCGAGAATTATCGAGTCCACTGACCCTGGTCCACGACCCTGCCGCGTCGGGAATTGAACCCTGGTCTTGGGCTGACTCCTGCTTCCGGGTCTGCCACCTCTAACCAGTGAGCCACACCACTCCACAGCATGGCAATGCAGGCACCTAGAGGATGATACCAACACTCATCTCCATAAATTGTAGTGCATCCAATATGAACAATGAAGAAAGTGTAGCTGGATAAAATGGAATTGTTGGAGGAAGTGGGGCGGGTTAACAGCCCACGCCGGACGCCCAGCATTAAAGTGCATAACAAAGATGCCAAAAGTTACTCAAGTTCATCACAAATGTTTATTTCTGTTTGAGTCACATGAGTCACATGAGATTGTGAACATAGTGTGTCCAACATGTGACCTACAAACCATGAAAAACGTAATAAATGGAATGATTCAAACAGAAATAAACATGCCGGACTATTTTTACATCCTTCTTCGAAAATGATAAGTACGGACTACTTTTTTGAATATCGGCTGGACTTATGGTTATTTTTAGTTATGACATGTTTATCTTTTTGCATGTAACACAACTCATCCAATTACGATTTGATGTTTGGTGTGATCAACGTTTAAAATGACATCTGTGGGAGGGCGGGGAACTCTATGTTTAAATGTCAAAGATAGTGTTTGCAATACAGGGTGCTTTTATACCTTTAAGTTGTGGGGACACATAACGTAGATGGAACATGTGCTGGTGGTTAACATAATAAACAGGGAATGCGAAATAAACACGAGTGGAGAAAATTAAATGTCTTAATTTAAGATGGCAAAATTTAAAATGGTAAAATGCTCCACATCAGCTTTCTTAAAGAACAATAACAGTGCATTATGGACTTTGTAGTCTGATTCCTGAGGGAGGGAGACATGGAAAGGCACGAGGAGGCGGGAATACAACACAGGGGGTTATAATTAAATGAAGGTGGGAGGGTAACATTCAGCACAAACAAGAGGAAGCAGTCATCAGAACACTCGAGGTACGGGCTTCTGTAATTGATTTTGAAAAAAGCAGCACCGAGAGAGAGGGTGGTTACCATATTGGCAAGGAAGTTAAGTTGAGAATGTTTCGGGGATTGTTAAAGTTAAGAGTACTTCGGGGACTGCTTGGAAAGGAGCGAGAAGTGAAGGATGGGGCATTTAGCAAGTGACATTTATTATAATGAATTTCAGCAGCCAAAACGTTGACGATGGGGTGAGCTTTAAGTTACAAGCATGTTTATTCGACACAAGGCATATTGGTTGTATAATTTGATATACAAAAGTCAACTTGAGACATAACCTAATAGTCATGTTTTTTGTTTAGTTTAGTTTTTTAAATTATAGTGAACCCCCGACGAAGTGCCAAGAAAGGCACGAAATGCACTGGGTGATTTAATAGAGGAATATCTATGTAGCATTCCATGCTATAGAATAAGGCGCGTTATGGCATGTCTACAGCATTAAGGAGTTTAAATGTAAACATAGTGTGTCCAACATGTGACCTACAAACCATGAATAACTTAATACATGGAATGATTCAAACAGAAATAAACATTTGTGATGAACTTGAGTAACTTTTGGCATCTTTGTTATGCACTTTAATGCTGGGCGTCCGGCGTGGGCTGTTAACCCACCTCACTTCCTCCAGTGATTCTTCAATTACGTGGTTGGGCAGTCCACGGTTCCAGGCCAGCACACTAAACAGTGAAAAATATGAACGCTCTATGAAACATGAAGGAATTGGTGTGCACTCTGTCACCATTTTTGTAAAATGGAATTGTGCCACCACCGTCGCCTCATGTGGTGAAGCCAAGGCCTCACTCCTGGTCCAGCTCCGAGGCTTCCCACAAATGTGGGAATGAGTCTGGTACATTAATCACCAAGGTTTTATAAATTTGTGAGATTTTATGAACTCTTAGTTCATCCCCCAGTATTTTGGTCTCAAGGGAACTGGGCACCCAGCAGGACCCCATGTAAGGCGCAAGGGATTGGCGTTGCTGGAGTATCAAAAGAATTGACTGCGATGAAGATCAAACTCTAGGTGTAGCATAGCAACGGATTTCAGGGTCACTCCTGCATCGCATCCATGAGCATAGATACCCTGATTCTGTCTCAATGCAGAACCCTTTTAGATGCGCCACCTGGGGGAGCTGCTTGCCCATCCACAGCGATGTCCCCTCAGACAGCCAGTCCACCACCCCAGCGACTTAGTTGTGTCATGCTAGGTTCTCAGGACCTCCTTTGTGGCTGGTGGGAGATCCAGTGTAGTCATTTCCTCATATGTACTCCATGCATGGCTCTGAGGGGAATGCTGGGTAGTTGTCCGCATTGTGCCAACACTTGTTAAGAATTGACAGGTGAGCCACCCTGTAGTATGTGTCCATGTCAGCCATGGCTATGCCCCCATCTTAGGTTGATTTGTAGCATTTGCCGAAGACAATTCTGGCCACGCCCCCTTGGAAAGAATGCAAGGTTAATTTTGGACCTGATAGAGCACCTGGGGCAGGGAAACCATTTTAAGGATGACCTACTGATCAAGGACCGATAAAGGTAGTGTTGAGCAGAACGCAACATCTGCAACAAGCCTATCCAGTATGGGGTTGGAAGCTCTTCCGCCAGGCTTGTTGAGGTTCCGGTCTAACATAAACCCACTCCCCCCCGAAAGTAGTGAAACCCCGCTTTCGTAAGTCGGATGTGCCATGCCAATGTCAAATCCGCTGACTGATTCCCGATGAGGAACAAGGAGGACTCCGTCTCATTTAAAAGCAGACCAGAAAAGGTGCCAAATGTACAAAGGATCAGCAGCAATCAGGGACAAGACCATTGCTAACTGAGAGGGTTGTTTTTTGCCAAAGGGGGCTGACACATAGCCTTGGAGCAGATTCAATTATCTTCAGATGTTGTGGGATGTACTTTCAAAAGGCAAGACATTCAGCAATAGTCTTGTAACACAGGCATGACTCAAGTCATTGCGCCATCACGATTGCTCAGGAGAAAGTGAGCGACTTTCCTTTAAATAGTTTGATGATGAGTACAAATAAAGAAAGGGTTCTTACCCTGTGTAAGCCAAGGCCATCTCAGTGAAAGCTCTAGAGGACATCTAAAACATTGAAGAAATAACCGCAAACAAACTGGGTTTGAATGTCAGTATTTCAGTCATAAGTAGCACAGACCTCACTAATTGTCCTCTACAGACAAATGCAGAACCATATTCCATATTCGGTTACAACAATCTAACATGCCAAATTCCATAATACCATTTTCCGAACTGCATCCCAGATTATATGCCAATCAACCAATGCCAAACCAATCACCTGACGCTTTCCACCCTAGCAGAGCAACCAAATGAAAAAAAACCTAAGAAAATGAATGGGCTACAAATATAATACAAAGGTGGATACTATTATAAAAAAAACCTTAACTCTTTGAGTCTCTTAGGCAAGCCCCAGTTTCTAGTATTGCACCAAATGCCAACTCTACCACAAGAGGCAATATGCTCTGAATAAGGAGCCGGGAAGTGGCCACCGTGGCACCCAAAAGAACCAGCAACAGGGATGGAGGAGGTGGTACCCAAAGAATTAGCTCTTCCCACATAACAACATATGATGGGACCACACTCTGATTTTTAAGATCGTACACAACTAGAGTCTGGACAGCTGCTTGAAATTGTCAACATTCAAGAACAAACTATTACATCATTACTCTTAGTTCAACTTAACTTAACTACTTTAAATGGAAACTTTAATTACAATTTCAGACAGTCCCACCTTCAACTCTAACTGCACCATTCAAAACTTTGGTGACTATGACTGGACCTGATCACAATGAGCTTAATTATGCTTGTCTTCCAGGTAATTTAATATGGACCGACTCCCTCTCAGGGAGATCTACAGAAAATTCTTCCTCTTTTGCCCAAAATATATTGCTCCATCCTCTCTTTGTATTTATTATCGTTCTTCTTCACACTCTTATAAAGTTGACGCTGGAAACTCCAGGAATTGCTCCAGAGTCAATTTTCTATCTCAACCACCAGGACGCAACCCTCAATCCTCGCTTATGTTCTCTCACGAGTTCAAATAGAGAAAACCCTGTTACTGCCTTGGGAGGGGTCCTACAGGAAAGCAAAGTGGCCTGCAAAGCCTTACTCCAATGGATCCCTCCACTCACTGGCAGCTGAATAGCCTTCTTGCTAACATGGGTGAACCACTCCAACTGCCCTTTAGCTTCAGGGTTATTAAAATCAATGTTTTTGTGTTGAACAGTCTGGAGTGGTACTTGCTAATTGGGGCCCACAGCCCAAAACCATACGTTCTTGTAATCATTCTCTACAAAAGACAGCTACTAAGGAACAGAAGTAACATTCTCAACAACTTTCACTCATGGCCACTCATGGCCACTTTGTGTCATGATTATTAGGACCAAACTGTATGCACCTCCCCATGTGGGAGCATGAAAAGGACAAAATACATCTATCCCTAGCTTCCGTCAAGGGCCCTCAGGAAGATCTACTGGCATGTGGTTCGCCAAACAATGCTTAGTAGATTTGTCAGTCATAATCTGCATTGTAAACTGCCTCGCCAGACCAGTCCAACAAAAGTGCTCACAAATTCTCCTTTTTTATACAATACATCCTTAAATGCCCTATGTTACCCTGGCTAATGATTCTTCGGGTCAACCACAAAAGGTGGTACTTCTCTCTTCTACTCGTGCAGCTATCATTTCCCCATGATAGTTCCCTTTGAATTTGGCACAATTCCTCAGTCTCCCTTGTAACTTCCTCTTCTCCAGCCATATACAGAGCCTCCTGCTCTTAGTCATCCAGTGAGCCCTGGGCAGATTATCTTATAAATTGGTGCAGTTCAACACCCCAAAACCTTTAATGGAGGAGGGGGTGCACTTGCAGTTATCCTTCTGTTAACTTTATTATAAGAACCCTGTTAGTTGGAAGCTTAAAAAAAACATCTAATAATGTGTTTTTTATGAACTGGCAACTCAAGCATATGGGGTTGGAAACTCTCACAAATTGCTTTACCGGGTTAATATGGCAGATGCATCAGTCACCCTTTTAAATTTATCTTTAAAACCTATTGTACCATTGTTACTGGTTCAATTTACCTACAAATCCACTATTTTATCTACAAATGTCCGTCAGGTAGGACCAGCAATTCGTTTACCTGTTGAAAAGTGAAAGTCTTAAAATTCCATTGATGTATTGTGGAAATCAGTCACAGTTTTGGAGGTCTAAATATATTTTGTGAGTATGTGAGTTCAATCAGTGGAAGTCAGTATTTAGTTTAGAAGCAATGCAAAATTCTCCTCTCCTCTTTGATGCACAAACTTTCGAACCCTGGTCTGTCATCTACAAGCGTATGGCGAATCGTTTCCAAATCTAAGATATACCAAAAATCTGAGTGAGCAGTAATGGGTGCTGTGAATCACATCACTTCCAAAGTAAGCAACTAGGGTAGTGTTATCATCTCTTGGTTCATGAAGAGATCCCCGCAGAGAGCCATTTTAACACCTTGAATCAGAAACTGCTAACTTTCAAGCGTTATCATAGAACATGTATTAAGCTATCCTCTGCCCCCAGAACACATCCAACATTTCTCAGATTTTCTCTTATCCATCACATTTAGCCTAGCTGATCTAGAAACCCTCCTATAAATAATTGTCAGTAAATGGTGCACTACTTTGTTCATGCTTTGTTTGAAGTAGTTTTAATCAAGGGAGTAGCTAGAAAAAAATACTCTTGGCTTTGAGCTACATGAATGAAATGTTCTAGCAAAGTGAGAAATCCCAACCCTTTCTATTATAGAGACAGTGACTATTGTTCCCCAGAGGAAAACTTTTCAGAATGATGCATTTTTCAGCATGATTTGAAAAGAATGCACATTTACTAGCATTGACTTTCTTTGATTTATTCTTTTTTCTCTTCATCTTTCTTTCACATATTCTATTTCTTTCCTTTCTCCCTCGTCATTCTCCTCTCATTCCATTTTTCTATCTTTCTTTTGTTCTGTCCATTCTTCTTTCAATGTTGTTGAGTTTTCAGTCCTTCTTTAAATTCATGTTTAATTTTCCTTCCTGCTTTCCATCTTTCCTTTCCTTTGTCCCATTCTCACATTCTTGTTCATTTCTTTTTTATCATCCCCCTGCCCTTGTTTTCCCCCTTCTCTTATCCCTCTTTCTTCTTGAATTCCTTCCATTTGCTAATTCTTAATTTTTTTCCCTTCCACCTCCCCACCACCCGTCTCTCATTTCTAGTTTGCTTTTTTTCATTCTATTTTCTGCTTTCCTTTCTTTCTCTCCTTCCATTTTTAGGCCGAGCCTATAGAGGGAGCGCGCATGCGCTGCTCGCTCTGCGAGGCATGCAGTAATTTTACCGAAACCCTAGGCGTAGATTTTTGGTTGACATCCTCAGGAAGCAGAAATTTCGACATGCAAGAGCTGCACTGCTTTTCTTGCAGAGAGCTAGTGATACGCACACCTTATGCTCTATTGTAAGTTTTTTAAAAGTAGCAGTAAGACTGAGAAACACAAGAAATTAACCAACTTTTGTACATAATAATTATTTCTCTCTATGAATTGTACCCTCTACTCCTTGTAGTTTTAATTTGTCAAAAGTTCAGAAATGTAATTTTATGACATTTTTATTGTATAATGTATTTTTATGATGGTTTTTAATCGTCGAAATAAAGATTTACTGAACTGAACTGAGTATGCAGTGGAAGCTCCGCCCACTCTCCGCCCATGTTTTTAATTGGCTTGTGTCATTGTCTTTCGTAAATGATGCCTTCTGATTGATTACGAGGCTTGTTAGTCCCTCCTTATTATGGCCATGTCGTCATTTGTATCCTCCCATGGCTACTGGCCCCGTTACTTCGAGTGTTACATGGTACGGTAGTGTTAATTTGACAGTGAGCACTACTTTGTCCATGCCTTCTTGCCCCCTTCTCCCCGCTTCCCCCACACCCACTCCAGTTGTTCGTGCTCCACCGTTGTCCGTGATGCAATGCAATAGGTCTTGCGTAAATGCAAGTCCTATTTCATTGCAAATGCTTGTTGGTGTTGTAAGCACTATTTACTTTTTTGAGTTTGTCCTGCTTCGGAGAGGACAACGTGCTTAGCTTATATTCAGCGGCACTTTCAAAGCTGCTGGGACAATCTCGACCATTTATTATTTTTGTCTCTTTTCTTTCTTCTTTGTGTTGCCCCTTTTTCCAAGTTTTATCCTTTTCTTCTGCCTCCCATTTTTTTCCTTTTCCTGTCTAAATCCCATTCTACTTCCTTTTAATTTTCCTTCTTTCTTTTCTTCTATTTGCCTCTAACTTATTTTTTATTTTATTTTCAAAACATTTATCTTCCATTATGTAACCATTTTAAAACTTTTTTGAACTCCTCCATCCTTTCCCCATCTCACAGTTGTATGTATTTATTCTTCCACAATTATAGATCTTTCTTTCTGCCTTGCAATGACCTGCCAGCCAGAGATAACAGTTGTTAAGAAGGGCCGTAAATCAAACTAAACTCTCCCAGTCATCTCCGCTTAAGCTGGCTAAGCAGGGCCTAAATACGCCCTTGGCTTTCAATCAGATGTCATCATTCTGCTCCTGATCCAGCTCCCTTCACTGGGTCTTCTGAAGTGTCCAGAGATTAGTCTTAGCTGAGCAAAGTGAACCCAAGTGACATTTGCCCTCTATACCTGAAACAACTTTTCAAACGTAATAAGCAATCATTCACACCTTTTTTTAATTGTGCGCTATCTCCCTCAAGGATGCACTTTGAGCGACATCTGAAGCATTCTTGATGTTGGCTGGGTTGTGCACGCAGATATGCAGGGCTGGAGGAACACTGATTTGATCCACTGATGAATGTAGTAACTCCTGCGCAAAGCTTTTGATGTCTTCTGTGTCGGATCAAATTTGGACTTTGCAATTCCTTAAACTAATCCTACTTTATCTGTTTTTAAAGTTTCCATGTGATTCTTGGGTGCTTGGATGCATTTCTAGCTTGTCCATGTGCCTCTGTGTGGCATCATGTAGTTCCACAAGTTCTTCCATTGTATTATCCAGGCTCATTTCCCTGTTTTAGATCACATCATTCTCTTTCTTTGAGTTCTGCATGAATGCATCCAACATCTTTTTTGGAAGAAATCTATGGCTTCCTTGGTGATCAACTCAACTTCTCCGCCTGATTTTCCCTGACACACTAGCACTTTGCTGCAACCCAAGAAGGAACCGTCTAGGACCGATGTAATGACTAGTGCTACTTCCATGAGGGTAAAGTTACCAGATGACATCATTAACAAAAGGGACGCCATCTTCCATTGCTGGACTTTTCATTAACAACTAGGTGCATTCTGGGTGCTGTAGTTGGTTAATTTCAGCTGAACCCATTGAACTAACACAGCGGAAAGCAATGATTTCTAAAAGGAAAGCCCAGGAGGGGGAATTACCTCCTTGCTGACATGAAGTTATCTGGTAAACTCCTACGGGGAGGGTATTGAACCTGAGCCTATTCGATCTTTCTTTTACTCTGTGCTGAACTGTGCCGCTACCTCTTGTGTTTTTTGTTCTTATCTTGTTGAACTCTTGCTATTCTGGTTATTTTATTTATTTATTTATTTTTAGAGTTTTCTATAGCGCGAATCAGACCCAAGATAGGGTAACAGAGCGCTTTACAAAGTGAGCAGGTTAAACAAGAAGCATTTGTATCCAATATCATCGAACAATACAACATGAACATAAGTAACAACAGAGACATAATATAGTTTGGGGTACAGATGCAGACAGTGGGACAGCTCTGTTATAGGGAGTCAGATCGTGATTGAAAAGGACTACTCTTAGCATTAGAGTTTGCATCAGTACTGGCAGTCTCAACCTCTCCTAGTGTTGCACTTTTACAGAGTTGGACTGAGTGCTGTTTTTTATGTATACTAATAATCTGTGTAGGGGTGTCTCTTCAGTCTTTACTACTGCAGTCACCCTCTCTTTGATGTTCTCTAGCCATGAGCGCATGTGTTGGTTGTTGGGCATCTGTAGCTTTTCCTCCCATCCCAGCCTCTGTGTGTGTATTGGCTGGAATGTTTCTATCTTTATCGGCATCTCCTCTCAAGCACTCAAACACCCAGGTCTCAGAGGGTCCCAGATTTTTAGCCACATTTTTTAGGTCCGGTCCCTGTCTCTGAAATGTCACTGGGCTGGCAGTCTGAGTAAGTGTGCTCGATATCCGTCCTCCTCTGAGGCTGTTCTCAATCAGTACTGTGTCCCGGTATACCTTGAGGCCTTCGCCTTTGTCTCGCTGCTCAATTACTTGCTAGGCTATGATCTCTCCTTCTTAGCGTTAAACAACCAAGTTAAAGCTAGGTCCAACGTCGTTGTCTGAGCTCACTCAGATCGCCAATCAGAAAGCGGAGACTGTTTCTCTGAAGCCTTGTATCTTGATAGTACTTCAGAGACCCATTTGATGTGTCCAGCTCAATCATCTATGATTTTTCTGCAGCAGGGGTTGCCTATGATGGTCACTCTAGCTCAAGGGTCTCCAACCTTTACTGTAATAGGGGCTACGTAGTGTTTAATTTGTAAATTAGTAAGTTCCACGGTTCTCATCAGGAGTCCACTGCATCCTGCACCACAAATTGCGCCTGCCATGCTGCCAATGATAGTAACAATACACAATTAAAGGTGTGGGGTCCTACTACTGACCAACCTGGACCTCAATAGTCAAGCAACAGAACCAAGTGGTAGATCAGGAAAGTTAAAGACAGAGTACGTAACTGCACAGCCAGTGAGTACCGAGCAGCCAACGGTTTAAATATTACCCAACAACTTACGTATTTTTTGAAAAAAACTTTTGTATTATTTCATAAGCAAAATGGCATCAAATAGACACTCCATCACAACAGTTAGTACAAAAACATGAAAGAATATGTACAAATATATCCAAAAATATTGCAGTAAAAGCAACATACACTTACAGAAATAGTGAACAAGCATATAATCAAATTATTATGATGACACCGACTATTGTCTGCGATATGAATTCAAAAGCACAAGGTTGCAAATTGAACACTTTTTTTACATACAGATCATTAGAAAAACAAAGCCAGTCCTTTGATAAAAAATGTGAACAGGGCGGAACTGGGATGAAATAGCCTGCCTGTCACACAACACCTGTGATTAGTGAATTATAAGAAATTGCAGAAAGGGCCAACGAGAGTGGTATGAATTAGTCCCTAGCTGCACCCTTAGTTCTTGACACAGGCTGGGGGTCAACGCGTTTCGAACCTTGTTTAGTCTAGGTTCTCCTCAGGACGAGGACTGGGTGAAGATGTACCTTCTCAGCCAAACATTGACTGCGTGGAGAGAAGGGGAAGGGCCACTGGAATTATTCTGGGTGTGGTGTCAAAGGTGCTGGAACCAGGGGCGCCAAAGGCGATCTGTGTTAATCTGCGAGGACTCACATTCTCTTTTCTGTGTATTGAGAAGGCTGCACAGGCTGTGCGCTGTACGCAGTCAATGTTTGGCTGAGAAGGTACATCTTCACCCAGTCCTCGTCCTGAGGAGAACCTAGACTAAACAAGGTTCGAAATGCGTTGACCCCCAGCCTGTGTCAAGAACTAAGGGTGCAGCTAGGGACTAATTCATACCACTCTCGTGGGCCCTTTCTGCAATTTCTTATAATTCACTAATCACAGGTGTTGTGTGACAGGCAGGCTATTTCATCCCAGTTCCGCCCTGTTCACATTTTTTATCAAAGGACTGGCTTTGTTTTTCTAATGATCTGTATGTAAAAAAAGTGTTCAATTTGCAACCTTGTGCTTTTGAATTCATATCGCAGACAATAGTCGGTGTCATCATAATAATTTGATTATATGCTTGTTCACTATTTCTGTAAGTGTATGTTGCTTTTACTGCAATATGTTTGTATATATTTGTACATATTCTTTCATGTTTTTGTACTAACTGTTGTGATGAAGTGTCTATTTGATGCCATTTTGCTTATGAAATAATACAAAAGTTTTTTTTTAAAAATACGTAAATTGTTGGGTAATATTTAAACCCTTGGCTGCTCGGTACTCACTGGCTGTGCAGTTACGTACTCTGTCTTTAACTTTCCTGATCTACCACTTGGTTCTGTTGCTTGGCCAATGATAGTAACAGCACAACTACTAACCATCACACTCAAGTGTAACAATTCAGACAATTCCAGGCCCACAAAGCTATGAGAAAGGATAGGGTGGCAGGTAATTTTGTATGTACATTACATTAATATTCAGCCCTAGTTATCTCTAAATTAGCCAGACAGCGCTACCTCGTGGAAGGCTGTCACAAGTGCCGTTGTTGACAATTAAGTGCCAGTACCGAGCACCGGAAACCACTGGCTCAAATTAAGCACAGGGCTACTTATGGTCAAGGATAATCATGCCGGGCAACTAATATTATTAGTGCTGTAATAGTGACCAAATCAGACAAGATTACATTAGTGGCCCTCATATGCAAGACTTCTAGCAGTGATCACCTCAGCACATCAGGCAGAGGTGCCAGTAGTAATGCAAAAAAGGCATTATCAATTTGGAATGCCTCTACATGATTAATGCATGACAGCCATAGCTGCAATGTCCATGAGATCAAGGTAACATGTCTCCCCAGCGCCAAACTCAAGTATAAGCTTTAGACATATTTGCGAAGTTCCACCATTTTTTCCAAACATTAGCTTATGAGTTCTTAAAATATGCACATTATTGTCTCAAATACACACTTTAAATTTTGGGATTCATAAATTAGTTCAACCAAACAAAGCTAATGCAGTAGGCTGGGTCCCACACAGGAGAGCTACTTACAGGTAGCTGGAGAGCTACCAGTAGCTCGCGAGCTACTCATTGGAGAAGCCTGCTCTAACTATTGTTAAACAATAGTTATAAATACTTTAAACATCGAGTGATGCTGAACAGGTAATCAAATCCTCCCTATTGCCCCATTGGTCATATCCCCTTCTTAATTGATACATAATTCAATAGCAATATTTCAAACTATGGAAGCCTTACAATTCCTGACTCTTATTTGTTGATGTTTTGTAGTTGTTTCGACCTTAAGAACATCCACAATTGGCTTATAAAGAAGCAAAAGAGAGAGCTAACTAAAAACTTATTGCCAAGTTTCTTTAAAACCCTGTCAAGTTTTGGTAAGCTGTTATACCAGTTGTCTTTTAAAAGGTACTATTTGCTACTTTGCCCTCAAATGTTATGGGGGGGAGAGAGAACACTCAACTTTCTTCAAGCCTGTAAATAGCCTTTACATTTTATTAAGCTTTAATCAACCTTACTGTTCCAAAGTACTTCCATAATCTACTATCCTTTGTCTCATTCACCAAAGTTGGTCAATGACGATGTAGATGGTCGTCATTCATAGGCATTTCCCCTGTTTGAAACGGGTTCGCGTAATTTGGAATTGCGCAACTTTCAACGGTTACAATGTTTTTCACAAGTGAGTTTCTTGGACAATGTGCTCCTCGAAGACAAACAAATTGCGCCTCGTTTCCAAAAATCAAAACTTCAGATCCATAGTTCTATTTCTCCAGGCGGCAAAGGATTTGTTCTACTGTTGTAGGCGGCGACAATGGCAGAACGTGCCATTTTACATGGGAAACATCCATTACAACGCAGTCATTACAACGACCTACCTTTACAACGCAACTGTTACAATGCAACTGCCTTTACATCGCATGCCATTACAATGCATACCATTACAACGCATTATAAGTTAAGTAATGGAGATTTGTTTAGTATTAGGGTGGGTATGGGTTTTGGAGTACATGGGAATAGCAATATATACCCCTACACTATCCAACACTTTCCCTACTGTTGCACTCACTGGAGTGGGAATACATTTGTTTACCCCTATACTATCCAACACTTAGTAATTTTTAACCCTACACTATCTAACACTTACCCTACTGTTGCTCTAAACGTATTATGCGTTGCAGTGGTATGCGTTGTAATGGTATGTGTTGTAATGGAATGCGTTGTAATGTCATATTTTCTTTTACCTCAGCTGATGTCTCTTCTGGCAAACAAATGTTCCTGATGGTGGAGTTCTTGATGCATGAGGAAGTTTAATTGTTCAATTTTTTTACATGTTCTCCTTAATATCTGTAAAATTATATCCCCAAATTATTACAGTTTCCCAACTATCACAAAACCATTTTTTATCCCATACACACTTGTGGTTTCCGTCTGTTCAAACCTTTATAAACAATTTTGACCTTCACACGAAGTGGCCTTTAATTTGTGGAGTTTGGCGCATTAGCCTTCAAGAGGTGTCAACTTGATGTATTTTTGGACTCACCTCGATGTCCTGGTGACGTACCTGGACACTTGGAGCCATTTCATGGACAATATGCACTTGCGAAAAAGTGGTCCTGCACACTTGTTTGCATGGGCAATGCTACGTTTATGTGATTTAGGCACCAATTCGAAAGCCTCTAGTTGTGGTTAGCACACATTACATTCTTTATCACCTAATAAACGTTATTAAGTTGTTACTCGAATGTGGTAAAGCAAGGGTGAGGCAAGTCTGATGGAAAATGCAGTATGATAATTTGTGTTTGTAGCATCAGAGAGCACGTTAGCAAACTGATAATTTAATAGAGGGTTGCAAACCAATTTGTTTGAAGGCGCAAATTGTTCCTGAGATAGCCCATGGCTTTTTAGTGTGTGTACCAACACCCCAACACACACAGTCCAGAGTGTACAACCATCCCTTAGATTCCTTTCCTAAAGTTTTGTTGTTTTGGCCCTAGTCTACTGCTCTGTTGTTTAAGGGTTTGTTCAAGAGGACTATCAACCTCTAAAGAATCCCAGTTTTCTTACAAAGCACTCTGAATGTCCATGGTACACATGCATTCTATACAAAAATGCAAAAAAACACTAATTAAATAAATAAAATAAAAAATGCAAATAGTTACACATTGGCAGTACTGCATTCTGAAGCACACATAAAAAGAGGAAAATGCCTCTCAGGATTATTTTTGAGCAGGAGGGTGTACAAAACAATCCTGCATGCAACACAGGCACCTGAGTTGCCTGCGTTTGTGCTAGGCTGCTAAAAGGGAGCTTGTGCAGGGAAAAGGCAGGAATAAGCCGTATTGCCTTAAATATGGTGCATTCTTGCCCTTTCCCTGTCACGCAGCACAGTAAGTTGCTCTGCATGTCTTTTTCATATATCTGCCCCATAATATTTAGTCATTGTTTTTCTCTAAGGATCCTGCTTGGCATGTATCATCATTAAGAATTATTAAATGTGAAATGGCTGCCACGGATCTCCTTACCTGCAACAGGTGGACCAACCATCATGGGAATCGACATGAATCCAAGGAGGAAGCCGATGGCCTGGGAGACATCCTGGGAACCCACCAGCTCAAAGGCAATGGGAGCCATGATGCAGATGAAGCAGCCGTCAAAGAGTCCCATGAAGAGGCAGACGGCGATGAGGCTGCCGAAAGCATTGCACAGCGGAATCATCATGGACATCAGGCCAATGAAGAAGAACGAGGCAACCTGTAGGCAGACAAGAGGATTACAGTTGGGTATCTACCTTGCGCCACCACTGCGGACAAACTTTATCTGTCATATTATGAAGCCCATACTCAGTGGCTATTTTTTTATCATTATGTTTACTAGGTGGATGGGTGCTCTACATTTGATAAATCTACAAAAGGCTTAAAAAATTATTGAAGTATCTACTTTTTCTGGAATCGGGCACTCAAGATAAGTGCTTCAGTATCATTTCAAAAGTTTCTTTCTTTATAAATGTCCCCATCAAATTAGGTTGCAGGTTAAAGTAAAAACAAAGATAGCTAAACATAAACTGTAAAATGCAAAATATTACCCGTACATATAATAAATATGGCATGTTACATTGCATGCTGTTACTTTGCGTTCCTTTACAATGCTGTCGTTACAATGACTGCGTTGTTAGAATGCGATACCTTTACAACGCAAGTCATTAGATCGATTTGCTGTAGGGGGCGCGCTGGACTCAGGGATAGTATAATTTACTATTCAAACTCCAGCCTGCTCAGCAGTAGGTAAGGTGTTGGAATACTAAATCATACTATTCCATATGTTAGAGCGCCCCCTACAGCAAGTCGATCTAATGACTTGATTTGTAAAGGCATCGCGTTCTAACAACACGGTCGTTGTAACAACTGCGTTGTAAAGGGACTGCGATGTAATGAATGCGTTGTAAATGCTGTTTCCCAGATACAATCTCTTACCATGAATATTTCGACTGGCATCGAGCGAGACTCACTACCACCGATTGCGGAACTCTTTCAAATCCACCTCCAGTAATACCATATTAATGGGCCAGTGCTTATTTGTGTAATTTGAATGTATGATTGATATGTTGATAGTCCCTATTTATTGTATGGGCATCAGACCACCTTCCCTCCTGAGGCACAGCCGGGAGCCACGCTACTCTATTTGCTTTTAAAACTGATTACTTGTGTGATTTGTGTGATTTTAAAACACTGTTTACCTTGTGTGCAACGAAGGAATCATCTTGGCCACTCCCAGACCCCCCAAACAGCCGACTCAGCACTGCAGCGGGCGGGCGAGACCAGCCTTGATTGCAATTGCCGCCTCTCTCGCGTGATTAGGCCACGCCCACTTATTTAGGCCACGCCCCCTTCGCCGAGCGCATTTAAGCACTGAGAACCAGCGCTCGCTTGAACCACCTTCCCTCCTGAGGCACAGCCGGGAGCCACGCTACTCTATTTGCTTTTAAAACTGATTACTTGTGTGATTTGTGTGATTTTAAAACACTGTTTACCTTGTGTGCAACGAAGGAATCATCTTGGCCACTCCCAGACCCCCCAAACAGCCGACTCAGCGCTGCAGCGGGCGGGCGAGACCAGCCTTGATTGCAATTGCCGCCTCTCTCGCGTGATTAGGCCACGCCCACTTATTTAGGCCACACCCCCTTCCAACCCCCCATTCACTTGTATTTAGGATGTGTCCATACCGGAAGCGCAGCGGACGAGCGCAGCGGGCGCGCCGACTGCGCGCCGAAGGCGCGCCTAAGGCAAGCCCGTCTGCGCCCGTCCGCGGCCGGACGGGGCCCGGGCCATGTCACTCTGCCCAAATTATTATTACCCTCACTCCCAGGGACCTGATTGCTCTACACTCTGTGAGGCCACTGGACACCACCAGCTCTATATGCCTGCAACAACTAGGTATCTATCAACCCCGGAGTACTTTTCCTGAGCTACAGTCCCTCCCGTCCCTTCTCACTTCCGAACCCTCAGCTCTTCCTGCTCCTCCTAAACCCCCACTCGCTCAGGTACCCGCTAATATGGAATTGGCGGTTATCTACCTTAATACTCGTTCACTTGTCAGACACCATCTTGACATCTTCCACCTCCTAGACTCGGACCGACCCGATATTCTTCTCCTAACCGAGACTTGGCTGACTGAGGACTCCTCCCCAGACATTCTAGCAGCCATCCCTCCAGGATATTATATACTCCATGCTAATAGGCCTACCGGCAAACTAGGAGGCGGCGTAGCCGCCATTATCAATCTCTCCCTCAGGTTCACTTCCCTCTCCCTCCTTAACATCCCTCAGGTGGACTGTCTGGGAATTAGACTCGTATCTTCTGTCTCCCCTCTTACCTGTGTTTTGGTTTACCGTCCCCCACAATCTATGCCCAATTTTTATTCGAACTTTGGTGACCTGCTCTCCCAGCTCACCATCAACAATTCTAAACTCCTAGTCCTGGGAGACTTCAATTACTGGCCATCAGACACCCATGAAAGCCCCCAATCCCTGGCTTTCACCGATCTTCTAACTGGGCTTAATGGTATCCAACACATTCATTTACCCACTCACTCCAAGGGCCACACCCTTGACCAGGTGTGGACATATAACCTTGAAATCAAGTCGCTCACGATCTCACCTTGCCTCTGGTCCGACCACCATTTAATCTCTTTTCTCCTCCTGGTTCCTCCCCCGCCCCCTCGCAGCCGAGGCCCTTGCCTCCAAGCTCGCAACTGGAACAAAGCAGACCATGACCTATTCCTCACCTCTTTATCATCCTCGGTTCCGGCCGCTCTTGGCCCCATTGACTCCCAAGAAGCTGCACTAGTCGACTGGCTAGAATATGCCAGCGACAAGGTTGCCCCTCTTAAACTAATAAGATCCAAGCGCCCCCACGACGCACATCGATGGTTTTCTGATAGCCTTAAAACCTTAAAACTAGGTCTCCGCCAGGCCGAGCGCCATTGGCGCAGAAACTACGACCCCGTAAAGAAATTACCCTTTCTAAAATTATTGGGAGAGTACAAACTAGCCATTTCTGCTGCAAAAACCGCCTACTTTTCCACCAAAATCCTTAACTCTGCGCAGAAATCTAAAGATATCTTTGCTATCGTAGACGAGCTCTCACACCCGGATAGGGTAACTCTCAAACCTCTTCCGTCTCAAGCACTCTGCGACTCCCTCAACTGTTTCTTTATAGAAAAAATTATTAAAATTAAAAATAGCATCTCCTCCACTCCCCCGGCTACACCTCTAACTGAGGTTGCACCCCCTGTCAACCCTCATTCTTTGACTCAGTTCCCCCCGATATCAGAAGAAGTCTTCATCAGTCTGCTTAATAAAGTCTCCTCTGGCTCCCCCACAGACTGCTGCCCCCCCGCGATTCTCCGGGCTGCCTTTTCAGCCTGCCCCACCCCTCCACTGGCCCTCCTGAACAATTCCCTTCTGCTCGGTGAGGTTCCCAGTCAGTTTAAGAACGCGGAAGTAGTACCCATCCTGAAGAAACCCAGCGCCGACCCTACGATCATGGCCAACTTCCGTCCCATTTCCCTCCTTCCCTACCTTAGTAAGGTACTTGAGTCATATGTCACCAGCATCCTCAGTTCCTTTGTTGAGGACTCCAACTTCCTGGACCCCCAACAGGCTGGGTTTAGACCAGCCCATTCAACTGAGGCGGTCATTCTCTCTGTTATGGAGGAACTCCGCAGAGGTGCTGACTCTAACGCCAGCCAAGCCTTAATCCTCCTGGACTTGTCGGCAGCCTTTGACACGGTCGACCACTCCATCTTGGTCGACCGTGTCAAGGAGGCTGGTATTGGAGGGACGGCCCTTGATTGGGTTTGTTCCTTTTTGACGAACCGCCACCAATCTGTTCGAATTTCCCAATTCTCGGCGGACAGGATGAAACTCACCTGCGGAGTCCCGCAGGGCTCGTCTTTGTCTCCACTCCTTTTTAATTTATACCTTACCCCCCTGATCCGCTCCCTCCGGGGCAGGAATGTCACTGCATTTAATTATGCAGATGACATTCAGCTCATCTTCAACCTTGACTCGCAGGAAGCGGCCCAGGATTTCCAGTCCACCCTTTGCCATATCAGCGACTGGATGGGCGCTCACCACCTTAAGCTTAACCCCGACAAGACGGAGCTCGTTCTTGTCGGAGGGCCAGCCAATCCATGGAACTCCACCTTCTGGCCCCTCTCCCTTGGCCCCCCTCCTAGTCCCGCTGAAAAAGTAAAAAGCCTAGGGGTCTACATCTCACAAGATCTTTCTATGAATCATCAGATCAGCGCTACAGTATCCTCCTGCTTCCACCAGCTCAGAAAAATCCGGAAAATAGCTCACTTCCTGACCACTGAAGCTCTCACCCTGGCGCTGTTGGCGCTAGTCATCTCTCGGATCGACTACGCCAACGCCCTATACGCAGGCATTCCACAATATCAAATAAAGAGACTTCAGTTAATCCAGAATCAGGCCGCCCGCCTTATCCATCGTCAGCCAAAACATCACCACGTTCGTCCCCTCCTCAAAGCCCTTCATTGGCTTCCTGTGTCGGAGCGCTGCAAGTTCAAACTTGGCTGCCTAACCCATAAATCCCTGGCCGGTATCGGCCCCTCTTTCATCTCCTCTCTTCTTCATCCGTACGTCCCCCCCAGACACCTCCGTTCCTCCCATCACGCCCTCCTCCAGACACCTAGGTACAGGCGTAAAAAGCACGGAGGTCTTAGATTCTCCTTCTTGGCCCCCTCACTCTGGAACTCCCTACCTTTAGACCTCAGACTCTCCTCTTCCTATCCTCACTTTCGCTCTCTCCTAAAAACTCACCTTTTCCGCGGTGTCTATACATAAAGTTCTTCTCTCTTCCCTCTTTGCCTCCTCCTGGGTTGGTGATCAGCGCCAAGAAACCGTCCGGTGAACGCAGCGCTATACAAATCCTTTTTACATTACATTACATTACAGACCGAAAGCACGGTTGAGGTCCCACCACCAGCAATACAGTGGCCTGCTCATCAAAGTTAGTGGCCCGTGCTGCTGTGGCTGTAAAGTCGTGGGCCCTGTGCTCACATACTAGATAAATAAGTGACACAGACACATGTTTACTGCACACATTACTGGCCACGAACTAGAGCGCCCACGCCCTTTTATTAACAGGCCCACATCACTTGTGACGCCTGTGGTGGATGGGTGTGGGGTGTGAGTATAAGCCTGCCCTCGTGGAAGTGGCTGGTAAAACACTAGACTGTGTCCAGCAGGACACTACATTTGGCAAGGATTTTTCTTTTTATCAAAAGTGCTCCCACGGGCAAGTTGGGCACACACACAGTAAAAATATCATCTCACTGTGGCATGACAGGCCAGTCAAAATGTTTTTGTTTCTCTAAAACATATTTGCAAGGAAGTAGATTTGTTTTATGGAAAAAACCCACAATATTCCTTTCATGCAATCTTCTCTCTGCAGGTAGGGGGCATTTTACATTTTTTCTTTGCTGTCTGTGCCATGCTTCGAGTGACAGTTGTGGGCAGATCAGTGTCTGAAGGCCTGTCCTAAATGGAACAGACCCTTCTGATGTTTAAGAGCCAGTAGGCCTCTGGTGGCTGGCTCACCAGCAAAGCCAACTGAAGGTGGAGCCAGGCTTGGCACTGTCACTGGAAAATGACAAGGGTGTGCCCCGCAACCGGCATTTGGAGCTGCTTCTTGCATCCCCTGTAGCACTTTGGTATTATAGAAAGGGCCACAGATGCTTGTGCGGCTCCTTCTGAAGTATGGACCATGCCAGTGCATATTCTACACCTGCGCGGTCATGACCGTGTGTTCCCTCGTTCACATGGGGTTGTGGTCACATGCAAATGAGGAAAAACTTTCTCTCTGTGTCCTCCGCAAAGAGGTCTTAGGAGGTCCATTGTGTGCTATATAGAGGCGGCACACAGTCAGTACGCCCCCAAGGCCACCCTTGCAAAGGAAAACAGTGGAACTATGGACCCCTAGGCCTAGGACATTTCTCTATAGGTGGATACAATCATCGACTGTACCCGCCTGCAGTGGGATTTCTGCCCCCACCTTTCAAAAGCAGGCTGGACAGTGAAAAGTAGACTAGCAGCTTTATACACACAGTCCGCCTTGCACTATTATGCAGTCCTCAGTGTAAGTGCAAATGCACACTGTCTAGGTCTGTGCCCGGCGCACCCAGTTATCCGTGCATCACAGTGCATACAGGCACAGTTTGCCCTCTATGTAATACAGGCCCAGGAGACAATGTAGACTCTGTAGGATGATTGAAACAGCAATACTATATGAAGTTGCTCAACACATAGCATATTGATGTTGCTCTGAAAGGCACAATAAAATGTAGTTAGATACTTCATAAGCAAGCATTGGAAAAGCAAATTAGTGTGGCTTTTGTACCTTGAAAAGATTTTACTAATTTTCACTACCAAACTGAACTGATATAACCTGGCAGGGGTGTGGAATTTAATAATGTATTGCGGCAACAAATTATAGTAGCAAGGGAAACATCCTTTACTACGCAACTTTTACCACGCAGTGCCTTTACAACGCAGGTTTTCAACGCAAGTCATTACAACGAATTGCGCTGGGGGGCGCTCTAGGATAGGTAATAGTTTAATTTACTATCCAACACCTTCCCTACTATCCACGGGGACTGGAGTTGGAATAGTAAATAAAACTATTCACTATCCAGCAGCCCTCAACGCAAGTCGTTGTAACGACTTGCATTGAAAAACCTGCGTTGTAACAGCATGCGTGGTAAAAGCATGCGTTGTAACAACGTACATCCTAGTAGCAATCTCTTTATATGAGAGCTCTGAAAATAGACTCTCTGATTATGCCAGAGCTCATACCATAGTAGGGTTTGACTATGAACAATTACCTTATTTTGCAACCTTTCCTCAGATCTGCATACTGCTGCTGGAGATAGTTTGCAAACCTACTAACTTGCATATTTTACGGGTTTTCATCAACTTGTCTCTAATATTTTCCCATACAGAGAAAGAGTGGTGTTTTACTCCTGCAAGGGCATACGTAAAACTTCTTCCAGGGTTGGGGGAAAGTGGTTAATGAGGAAGTGAACTTGTTACTGCGCAACATATTTTTGCATGTGCAGATCTACAGATGGGTATTTTCTTGTGCAGTTCACAAATATTTTCCAGGAGAACGATTTCTTGACCTACTTAAGTAAATTCTTGTGAGTTAATGAAAGCCTTAAAGTCTGAACTATTGCAAGGGCATATACCATGGGTGAACCTTTGTGTCTTTCCTTAAGAATCGGCCCATAGTTAGGTCTGGCATTAACCAAGACCTTTTGTTTTTATTAAAATTCTATCTATCTATCTATCTATCTATCTATCTATCTATCTATCTATCTATCTATCTATCTATCTATCTATCTGTCCATCTATCTATCTATCTATCTATCTATCTATCTCTCGCCCTCACTCTATCTATCTATCTATCTATCTATCTATCTATCTATCTATCTATCTATCTA
Source organism: Lissotriton helveticus (assembly GCF_964261635.1). Classification (NCBI taxonomy): domain Eukaryota; kingdom Metazoa; phylum Chordata; class Amphibia; order Caudata; family Salamandridae; genus Lissotriton; species Lissotriton helveticus. The sequence goes on along the minus strand of NC_136067.1, from coordinate 1,150,228,136 downwards.
TCTATCTATCTATCTATCTATCTATCTATCTATCTATCTATCTATCTATCTATCTATCTATCTATCTATGTATCTATGTATCTATGTATCTATCTATCTATCTATCTATCTATCTATCTATCTATCTATCTATCTATCTATCTATCTATCTATCCATCTATCCATCTATCTATCTACTGGCTGGCACATACAAATAATCTAATGCTTCTAAAAAATCCTTTACAAATCTACAAAAACAACTTCAGAAATGTTTGCCAAGGACTATTGGTCTAAGCCTCGAGTAGTCTAAAATGTATTTCAGAAGTTGATTTATTGTGTGGGATGCCTTGCAGGGTCTTAAAAATGGACATGGTTGGATTCCATGAAAATACAATTAAATAAGGAATTTGAAAAATTACTTTGACCATATTGGGAGTAATTCCCTGTTGTGTGGAGTGCCAGCCGGATGTACGTTGTTACAACGCATGCTTTTACCATGCATGCTGTAACAACGCAAGTTTTAAAACGCATTCCATTACAACGCATTACACTGGGGGGTGTTGGATAGTGAATAGTTTAATTTACTATTCCAACACCAGTCCCTGTGGACACTTGGGAAGGTGTTGGATAGTAAATTAAAACTATTCCCTATCCTAGAGCACCCCTCAGTGTAATGCGTTGTAATAGTTTTCGTTTTAAAGTCTGCGTTGTAATAGCACTGCGTGCTAAAAGTTGCGTTATAAAGGTTGTTCCCCATGCCAGCCTTGCCTGGGATAGAATGTGTTTTTGGTAGTCTCTGTCAAGGAGTAACAAAGTATTCAGACACCCATCAGAACTTATGGCCAATATTTAGTTACAGGAATAAGATTGTCTAGAAGCATTAGCCCCTGGCCTAAGGGACTGCGGCATCAGGAGGATATAACCAGCCAGCTAATAGCAGGGGCTGAAGCAGTTGTAAGACCCCAGACCTAGGGCCTGATTTCGATCACGGCAGATGGGTTAGTCTGTCACAATGGTGACGGATATCCCATCCGCCAAAATATAAATCCCAGGGCCTAATGGGATTTATATTTTGGCAGAAGAGATATCCGATACCATTGTGATGGAGTAACCCATACGCAGAGAGCTAAATCAGGCCCTTAGTTCCGCTGCCCGGCATAAGATCAGGTCCTCTCGAGTTGGAGGGCTAAGAGGCAGGTCAGTGGTAGGGTGTACCTGCAAGGGGACAACATCTCCTGCTCTGCCACTCTGCTTAAGCATGCAAGACACCTTGAGTTGGTGGTAAAAAGCAGGCATAAACTCCCAACAAATTAAGACATGTGTCATGTAGCTGTGGTTTACGCTGTTTTTCATACTCAGTCAAGTGATGTCTTTGTAATATCTTCATCAACAGCTCGTAAAAATGAAAGACCAGACGGCTTACCACCAATCTTCATTGAATTCTCCCTTTGTTATGCCATTGGCTACTTTATGAGGTCAATCCTTCTTCAGAACGCTACTCCTTTGCCACTTACAATCTCTTTCCTAAACACAGAGGCCCCAATTCACAAAAGTAATCTGAGACTTTCGGTATTCACAAAGGGCATTTAGGAGTAGTAAAGTTAGGATTTTGTCTCAGTTAAACTTAAGTTTTACATAAGTTAACCTTAAGACCAACACTTAAGTTTAACTGAGACAAAATCCTAACTTTATGACTTTCGGTATTCACAAAGGGCATTTAGGAGTGGTAAAGTTAGGATTTTGCTCCCTGATTTATATCAGGGAGCAGAAGGGCCATCCTCAACTTGTATGAAAGAGGTTTAAAGCATAATAGTGAATCATCCTGACTGAACATGGATGACTTGGTTTCTAAGAGGGGCACTTGTAAGGAAAACTTACACGTGAGTACATTTACACATGTGAGTTTACTCTTACAACTCGTAGTAAATTTACTAGAAAGTGTAGGCTTATGTGTATCCACCCCATGGAATTAGGGATTGAAGCCTTATTTATGAGTGTTAAGTTAGTACGTGTAACTTTTCACAAATAGGTGCAGGTTTATGACAAATGGGAGGAGACCTCCCATTGGTAAAGTATAGGAAAATGTTAGAAAGTGTATTAAACTTAAAAAAAAATCGTACAAATATTTACAAGGTATATTAATTTAAATTAATTGTATATATTTATTTTACAATGGAGAACATAATCAAAACAATTCTAGGACACTATTAACTTACATTTTTAATTAACAACCAAACTTTTTTAAAGGTTTATTAAAAAGACATCTAAAGAAACCTAAAGGGAAATGTGTATATGTATTTATTTTGTATTAAATATGACAAATCTATGCATAGAATTAATTTAAATGAAAACATGTTATTAAAATAATTAAAAGTACATTTTACATTTAATCACATTGATATATATTGTAAGCAGTCAAAAAAAGTTAATTTATTTTAACATTATTTCCTATGGGGTGGTATTTGAAGTCCCTGCCGCCATTATTTTCTGTGGGAGTGTGTGACAGTGCCTGTGGTTGGCCATGGGTGGTGCTGAACTTATTCCAGGACTGAGCTGCAGTCCATTTACTAGTGTTCTTGGGTCCTTTTTGAGGTGCTGCAATGTGTATGGAGATCTCTGCAGTTGGGGTGGGGGTTTCATATGGAAACTATAGGCGAGGCGGAGCCAGGCCCGGACTGGCCATAGCGGGCACCGGGCAATCCCCCGGTGTGCCGCAAGGGTGGGGGCCAGTTTTAGGCCCTGGGGCTGTTTTTGTTACAGGGCCGAAATCGGCCCTGTAACAAAATCGGCCGAAAACCGGCCCCGGCAAAGAGCTCGGTCCCCAGGGGGCCGGCGGAGCACTTTGCCAGGGCCGATGTTAGTTCTCAGTTCGGCCCTGGGCGGAGCCCTGTGCAGGCAGGTTTATGAATATCATTTTGTAGTACGTGAGTAGTACTACTAAACGTACTATATAAGGTTGTTTGGAAGTCGGACCCTCGAGGATTTACAATAATTTGGTCACTGATAATCTAATAAAACTAATTACATTGCCGACATTATCATTATATTTTATTACACGTGCTTTTTTTAGCGTTTTGTAAAATCCATTTGATGCTTTTTTGTAGGACTCTGAATTTGAGTAAAATATTTATAGTGAAAACAATATGCGTATTGAACGTGAAAACAAACGAGCCCCAATTTTAAAGCCCAAGTATTCGAAGGTACCAGCGTCTTTACCGTCTTCTAACTTTTGTTTAAAAATCATACAGTGAAGCAATTCCCTGTGTGCTGTTGTATTTACGAAGCTGACAACGAAATCCGTGCAAGATGTTTATAATTCGCGTGCAGTACATAGAAAAGTCGTGAGATGGCAGCATAAGCGTTTGAATGAGTTACAGTCTCATATGGACATATGCCTTCCCCATTGCATACATCTGATATGAAACTTTTTCAACTCAAAATGTAAACACCGAGCAGGGAGTGGTAAAGAAACTCTTTGTTAACAGTAATCCACGTTTTATTGAAACAGTGATCATGCTTTAAGGCCAGAAAAGGACTGGAATGTGTCTCATGCCGCATACGATCCATGAAAACAGTCAAGATTGCTCAACCAGGGGAGGAGCTTGGCGGGCATCCGAGATGGCCGCTTGAGCACAGCGCTCTCCGGACCCTCGCCGCTCCCGACATTTTATCCTGGCTGAATCCTGATTTCTTGCAAGAATTCGTGTAGGGGACGCTTGGCTGATTACCCTGGCACTTTACAGGAATCGATTTGGATCTCGTATTCCTGAGTTATGGTGCTCTGAACTTTTGGGCTCCGCCCTTGAGGTGCGCCCGGGACGGGGTGCGGTACTGTAGCCGTCCTGCAATTGAACAACAACGGCAGGAGATCTGGCCTTGTGGGTCCCCCCTTCCTAGGTTTCGGTTTCGATTCTGTTCCGACTTGGGCCACGGCTGTGGATGTCGTGTTGCGACTGAGACTTGGAGGCGGATCGGCTGTTGGGCTTTCATGTGACCTATTTGCTGGTTTGGCGACCTCCGCCCGAGTTGTGCCCCCTTTTTATGTACTTTTGATCCTGTACTTTGGGTGTCGGGCCCGTCGAACCTGGTGGCTCGTCCTGTGACGCATCTTCAAAATGGCGGGCAGAGGGGACAGAGAGACGCGCAAGACGAAAACACCTCTGCGCGGAGCTCCAGTTCAATCGAATGTCATGGACCGTTATACCCATTCTAAGGGGTCCCCCGGAGCTGCCCTGCCTGGTTCTAGTATTGCGTCCGAACGAATTTTGGAAGAATCGGCGGAGCCCTCCTTACAGGATATCATGGGCGCCATCTCGGGTGTGAGAGAATCCATCGGCCTACAGTACGAGGCCTTGGCCCACAAACTTGACACCGTGGCTATTGAGGTGAATCTGATTCGTGCTGATCTCGGCAAGACGAATGAGAGGGTACAATCACTGGATATTAAATCCTCTAGCCTTACGAATGACGTCTCGGAGCTCCAAACTGAAATTGGAAATCTCCGTCGGGGGAATGACTTCATGACCCGTCGCCTGGAGGACTTTGAAAATAGGGCGCGTCGCTGCAATGTTCGCCTGGTTGGTGTACCGGAAAACCCTGAACCCCACTCGGTGGATCTCCTGGTTGAGGATCTGGTCTTGAACCATTTGGCCCCTTCTGGTCTCACAAAATTTTTCACGGTGGAACGTGCACATCGTGTTCCAGGGGGCAAAGTCAAGCCGGGAGCCCCGCCGAGACCCATTGTAGCGAAGCTTTTTCATTATAGAGACCGGGACGCTATCCTGCAGGCCTCGCGGGTGAAGGGCCCGGTGGCCTTTGAGAACGCTACGGTGAACTTTTACCCGGACTTTTCCCAACAGGTTCAGAGACAACGTATGGAGTTTCGTGGTGCCAAGAAACGTCTCCGGGATCGGGGCCTACGTTACGCCATGCTCTTTCCCACTAGACTCCGGGTTGAATACAATGAACGTACCCTTTTCTTTGATCGGCCAGATGCTGTGAATGACTGGCTGGACTCATTGCCTGACCGTCCTCCTGAGACAGACTCCGCCGCTCACCCTGGCGGTGCCGAAGGTGGTGTGGAGATCTAACTGTTCGGCTCTTATGTCTTATTTTGAATACATTCTCAGGGGTGTTGGCCGGCGTCCCTCTACATTGCGATCATTCTGTCTTTTCGTTTGTTATTTTTGTTCTTGCTGAGGTCGGGGGGTGGATGGAACGGAGACCTTTCCTCCTCCGGGGTCTTTGTGTAGAATAGGGGTTCTTGGGCGACAGGCACACTGCAGGTTGGGGTGGCTCTTTAGCTTTTTGCAGGGGTGCAGGGTGGGGGGTGTTTCTCCTCAGTTTGGGGGAGGGGGGTTGGGAAGTTTTTTCTTTTCTGTGTGTTGTTTTCAAGGCGATTTGCTCCTGTGTTTGCTGCTGTTTCTGATGTCTAGCTCATGGACGAGGGGTCTTGGCTCGGGTGGTTGGGATGGGGGGTAGAGGGTTGAAATTTCTTTCCTGGAACGTTAATGGCCTGGGTGATCGTATTAAGCGCAGTGTGGTCTTAAAATGTATTCGACGTTTGTCACCGGACATTGTTTTCATGCAAGAAACCCATTTGATTGGTAATGTTTGTTATGCGATGAATAGATGGGGCTACCGCCTTGTGGCGCACTCAGGGTTTACCTCCGGATCTAGGGGTGTGGGTATTCTTGTTCGAACCTCCCTCCCCTTGGCTATTGATGAGGTGATTCATGATGACCGTGGGAGATATACTGTCCTGGTGGGTAGATATGAAGGCCGCACCCTATCTCTCTTCAATGTTTATGTTCCCCCGGGTTTGCAGGCCTCTACTTTTACTGACTTGGGCCGTGTTCTGTTGGATCTCCCTGATAGCACTCTCTTTCTTGCCGGTGATTTTAATTCGGTGCTTTCCGGCCTTCACGATCGCCATCCCCCTAGAGATACCCCGCAGGCTCAGCAGTGGTTGGGTGGGTTTTTGGATACCTTTGGCCTTGTGGACTGCTGGCGACTGTTGCATCCTACTCAACTCCAATACACCTTCCATTCTGGGGCCCATGGCAGTCTGTCCCGGCTGGATTATTTCCTGATGCCCGCAGCCCAATCATCGGCGGTTCGTGAGATTTTACACTTGCCGAGGGGTATTTCTGATCACTCGCCGCTCTGGCTTCGTTTTGAGGTTGGGGTAGAGGCGGCGGGCCGAGTGGCTCCCATTAACCCTTGGTATCTTTCCTCCCCTGAGACTCGTACCCTCTTGCTCAAGTCCATGGATTCATATTTCCTGGAAAATGAGGGGTCGGTCTCTTCGGCTGTGTCCCTGTGGGAGGCTTTTAAAACCGTGATTCGTGGACAGGCCCTTTCCTTGATTGTTGAAGCTAAGAGGGCAGGGAGGAAGGAGGTGGTGGAACTTGAGGGGGAGATCTCTGCTTTGGAGGACGAGTTGGAATCTGGTGTCACGCCTGACAAACTCCATGCCCTGGGTCTCAAACAGTTTGCGTATAAATCTCTGGTCACTGACGCTGCAAAGGTGATGTTTCGTGAGCAGCAGGGCAGATTGTATGATGTGGGTGTCAAAGCGGGAAAACTCCTAGCGTGGTTGGACAAGAAAGAAAGGGTTAATCGTGTGGTGCCCGTGATTCAGTCTGCGAGTGGTGAGAAAGTGATAGATCCGACCGCCATTGTTGATCGTTTTGCGGAATATTTCCGTGTGGTATATGCTCCCGTGTCTGTGAGGGATGTTGACGACTCCCGCCTTCTTCTGCGTGATATCGCTTTGCCCTGTGTCACCGACTTGGACCGTATTGCTTTGGACTCCCCTTTTACGAATGATGAGATAGCCAATGCAGTTCGATCGCTCCGTTCGGGCAAAGCACTGGGCCCGAACGGTTTGCCTATTGAGTTGTACAAATTATGCCCCGATAAGGTGGCGCCGTATCTCCGCGCCATGTTTCTAGAATCTCGTGAGCGGAACATGCTTCCCTATGATCAGCGTCTGGCGACAATCGTCGTCATTCCCAAAGAGGGTAAACCACGTGACCTCTGTTCCTCGTATAGGCCCATATCCCTATTAAACGTTGAACCTAAGGTGTTGGCTAAACTTTTGGCGACCCGTCTCCTTTCGGTTCTTGGAGAGTTGGTCCATCCGGATCAGTCTGGCTTTATCCCGCATCGCAACACTGCTCTGAATTTACGTCGCCTTCACGGCGCGCTGGCGAGGGCGGGGCTTTTGACTGAACCGGCCATTTTGGCGTCCCTAGATGCCTCCATGGCCTTTGATACTGTGGAGTGGCCCTATTTATGGGCGACACTTGAGAAATTCGGATTCGGGTGCGAGTTTATTAGCTGGATTAGGCTGTTGTACGCGGAACCTCTGGCGCAAGTTGTAGTGAACGGTAGAGTGTCGGCCCCCTTTTCCTTGGGCAGGGGTACCCGTCAGGGCTGCCCCTTGTCCCCTCTGTTGTTCGCGCTCGCTCTTGAACCGTTGGCGGCCTGGCTCCGTTGGGAACCGTCCCTTAAAGGTATTCGTTGGGCCCCGGACTTCGAAGACCGCGTCTCGCTTTATGCGGACGACATCCTCTTGTATCTTACTTCCCCTCGCAAGTCTCTATCTGTTTTATTTGACGTTCTTGCGTCCTTTGGCGCTAACTCAGGCCTCGTCATCAACTGGTCTAAATCCTGTGTATACGTTTTGTCTGGTATCTTGCCTCCGTTGCCGAGTAGACTTCCTCTTCAGGTGGTCCGGGATGGTTTCAAATACTTGGGGGTGTTCGTTACCTTGGATCCGTCCCTTCGTTTTGATCGTAATCTCCTTCCCCCGTTGCTTAGGCTCCGTTTGGACGTTGCCCGCTGGCGCAAACTTCCCCTGTCTCCACTGGGTCGGGCGGCCCTGTTTAAGATGATGTCACTACCGCGGTTTCTCTACGCTCTCCAGAATTATTATGATCCTATCCCCAAGACCTATTTTCGGGAGATTGAGAGCCTTCAGAGGCAACTTATTTGGGATGGGCGACCGCGCATTGCTCTCGCTAAACTTTCCATCCCGTGGTACGATGGGGGCATGGCGCTCCCCGACATTAAGAGATACTACTGGGCTTCCCATCTGTCCGCTATTAATCACGCTATGTTCTCTCCGGGTCGTAATCCGGCGTTTGAGATGGATAAACTTCAGCTTCCGGGAGGTGACTTTAATAGAGTGCTCTATTCTCGCTCCGCTGGGCGCCATCTTGTGGGACCTACTTTGACTGCTTTGACTGTGTGGCGTGCTGCGAATGTGAGCCTGGGCTGGGAGGATCGCTTGACGTTGGCGACGCCGCTTTATGCTTCAGAACGTCTGGGCGGTCTTTGGTCTTCCAAGGGTTTCGACCGTTGGGACTTGATTGGGATCTCTAAAGTGGGGGATGTATATTCGAAGGGTTCGGTGCGCCCGTTTCAGGCCCTCCAGGCTGACTACGGCCTGAGTAGTCGGGAATTCTTTCGTTATTTACAGATCAGGCACGCTTTGGTTTCGGTGTTTGCTCCTGGTGAGATTCCGCCTGACTCTTCCCCACTTGAAGACCGTATCCTTGACGAACATCTTCCTGATAGCACTATCTCCCTGATTTATAAAAAGTTGATTAACAATCGGACTGACTTATTGGCCCGGCTTCGGGAACAGTGGATGGGAGATGGGTTGGAACTTGATGATGAGGATTGGCAATCGGCCCTCTCCTCTCCGAAGGAGGTGGCTATACCGGCTCGACTCCGTTTGGTCCAATTGAAGATCCTTCATCGGGTGTACGTGACGGGACCGCGACTGATGGTGATGGGCTTTTCCTCCGATGGACTGTGTACGCGTGGATGTGGTTTGCGTGCCACTTTCCTGCATATTCTTTGGGAGTGCCCGATGGTGGCTGCTTATTGGGTGGCCGTGCTTGATCTGATGACTGTGGTGACGGGGATATCCTTGCGACCGGAACCTCGTCGCTGTCTTTTGAATGTTTGGGAGCCCACGGACTATTCGGTGGCACAGACTAGATGGGCCACCCTGGGCTATATGATCGCGAAGCGAGATATTGCGCAACTCTGGGGGGCCTCCAGGCCCCCTGCCCTCTCGCAATGGGAGGATAATATGGATTGGTCCATGTTCCGTGAGAAAACTGTTTATGTGGCCAGGGGTAGACCCAGGGCATGGGTGAAGGTGTGGGGTCAATGGAACGAATACCGTGGCGACATTTGTACTCCTCCCCTTGAGGACACTGTCGAGACTACTCTATCTCCCTAGGCTGGCGTTCCCGGAATCTTCATATAGGGACTGAGCTGGTGTCACCGGCTCTTCCCCCCTTCTTCTTCCTGGTCTCTGCCCCCTCCCCCCTCCCCCCCCCGCTCCATGCTCCTTAGTGCTTAGGATATTATTATTGCACCTCCGTTGCTGTCCCCCCCTTGCGTCCCTTGGGCTGACCTTCAGTGATACACTCTCGCCTTTTTGTATGTTTGTTCTTTCATTTATATAAAACCTGTTTTGGTCCTGTATATAATGTGGAGTATTGCATTGTTGATTGACGGTTACCTCTGCGGGCTTATGTGATATGTCTCTCCTCCTTTTTAGCGGCTGGCCCGTGTGGTTGTAGGCCCATCCTTGTACATTTCTGCTTGCTCAAATAAAGGTTTTTACAAAAAAAAAAAAAAAAAAAAAAGATTGCTCAACCACTTAATCGCTTGCTGCTGACATCTGCTGTTACGGGTTTGAATCCTGGTAAAAGTTTCTGTTCCTCCCAATGTCGGAAAACTGAGGGGCATATTTACAATAGAAGTGGAGGAGCGCGGCTTTAGCCTTCTTGGCTTTAAGCAGCACTCCACCACTTCTGAAACGCAGGGCTGCACCATATTTAAAACAAAATGGTGCAGCCTTGCATTATCCCCTGTACTGGAGCTAAATTTAGCTGCATAGTGCCAACACATGCACCCTTGCACTATGCGTTGCAGGGGAAGATTGGTGATGAGCAGGAAGCAGTGGCGTAATGAAACTTGAGGGGTTTTCCTGCAAGGCATGTGGAGGGGCCCCCTCTGGGCTCAATCAGTAGCTCCCAGGCAGGAGTACTGTGCTGATGGGGGCCCTTGGGGGTCTGTGTGTGCCAACGTTATGCCACTATTAGGAAGATGTTCCTTCCTGCACATAAACAATATTTAAATGGCATTTTTTAACTCTATTTGTGCTGTTTAAACCAGTACACATAGAAGTTGCAAAACGTCATTTTTAGGTTTCGCTAGAGCCAGCGAATGCGCTGTTCTGGCGAGAAAATTAGTAGCTGGTTTAAAAGTGCTACCCAGGCCGGCCACCAGCTTGCTATTACACGCGCGCGTGAATCCCCTCCCTACCCCCTCCCTTCTCCCGCTCCCTCCTTGTCAGCAGTGTCTCCTTAGAACCATTCCTTCAGTGGAAACCAGCACAGCTGGCGACCACTTGAGTGCACAGCCCGAGCAATTAGCGCATCCCTCACTGAAGCACTCCCTCCTAGAAAAATCCTTCTCTTAGAATTCGTCGGAACCCGATCCCCACCAAGACGGTGATCTGCTACCTGGCCTCCATGTAAATACCATGTTCCTCATCTCAGACACCTACGACTGTACATATACAAATTTGCAAGCCACCGCACAGCACATTAGACCCAGCGAAATCGCTTTCTATTAAACTGCCACATTTAGCCTCACCCCAGGGCACTTGACCGCCGTTTCTCACCCCATTTTTGCTCGATTTTCTCCAACCCTACAACCCAATGAAATCACCCATACCTCTTACAGACCGCCCTGCCTCTCAACTATAAATATGAACCCACACGTACCAGAGTGACCACCTATCCAGAATGTAACTGGACAGTCCGTTATAGCTCCTTTAACGGGCGTTTTCTGCGTGGTGGCGTCACTTTTATGGCCGTGCGGCCAATGCACCACTCGCACTCAACAGTCTCCCTGGGGCACAAGCAGGCATTCACTTCGGCCTGCTGCTTGCAAGCGCACGCACTTGAAAATTCCACCCGTTCTCCATTCACAATTCGTAGATCACCTTGCCACTGATTTAATACTGCTTCAGGCATAGCACTTCACAGCCCGGAGCACAGGGATTGCATTTCCTTGCTGTGCCCATTTCTTCTTCTTGGATTCCCCCCTTTTCATTACGTGGGTGAGTCAATAACCGCACCCCATCCTCCCTCAAGATAGGAAAAGGGCAGGGTTGGAGGAGAATACCGTCCTTTCCTTTCTAGGTAATGTCAAGCACTTTTTAGGACAGGCGCATGCGTGTTTTGGGTGGGCACATCGTACATTCTTGGTTAAAGTGTTTACGATGGTGGTCCTGTGCGCGGATTCCAGTCACCTCTGTGAGGTATTTAGTGCGATCGACCCCTATCGCCTTTCAAATCCCTGTCGGAAGTGTACCCACAAAAAGGCGGATACCAAATGGCCTCCTTGAGCGTCACAGACGGTGCCTGTGAGTGAATGGTAAAGTGTATTTGGTTACAAAAAAAGGACCACTTGAAAGACACTTCTCTTCATGTCATTTTTTTTAATGTTATTTCTTAATGGAGCTGTATGCAAAATAATCCAATCCAATCCAATCCAAAAATTCTTTATTTCGGTCCTTTAGACCATAAAAGATACAGTGCATATTACATTTTAAACATCCATATTAAAAAACACATTACAATTATAAAAACACATTTCATAAAATTGATTTCCATGTTGTTCCAGACGTGAATGAGGATTAGAAAACACAATTCATATCGGCATTTGTGCATTTAGTAATTTTTCCTTATCTGCCACATAGCCATAATGAATTTAGCAGTTGCAAAAACTATGTGGGGCAGAGTTTTTAATATTCTGTACGCATACAGGTGACTCCTAAATCCCAAGTTCCTGCATAAGGGCACCAGCCAATATTTCCTTGGTCTATTATATGCTGGGCAGAAAAACAAAAGGTGAATTTGCTCCTCATCATGAGTATTGCAGCCTGGGCAAATTTTATTGTCCCCCTGTAGCCATTTGCAAGTGAAGGTTTTGATGGGCAGAGTGCCTAGCCTCCACTGTATAAACAATTTTCTCGCTAAAATGGGGAAAATAATGTCCATAAAACCTTCGAATTCATAAGACTTTTTGGATTCCAAAAAGCGATCAGTTAAGGTGCCGTTGTTAGGTGCGGACAGCAGAAGAGCTAGTCTTTTCTCTTTGAAAATTTGGACCAATCTTTTACGGGAAACCCTTTGACAACCTTGTTCGGGATCCTCTCATAGCTCAGGCAATTTCATGCGATACAATTCTTTTTTAATAAAAGCCAGCCATGGGATTCTATTGCGCTGGTTCAAGTCCATTACATGGGTGAGATCAAGCCTATAGTGTGCGAGCTCGCTGGTGGACCAGAGCCTATGCCAGAATCCTAATGGCTTTGACTCCAGATCTTCAGCGATGGAGGGTAAACCCACGTCTAATCTTAAGGGGAGCAGGGGTGTGCCACGAGGGAGGACCAGAAGGCGTCTAAGGAAGTTATTTTCCACTCTGGCAAGATCTGCCCCTGCTTTGTACCCCCATAGCTCGCTGCCATAGGATGCGGCCGCTTTAACTTGGGTTTTGTACATTTCTAATGCCGAGCTTATAGCTTTAATGGTTGAGGTGTTTGCAACCTTCAAAATTGCGCCTGAAAGTTGGGACAGCTTTAACCGGGATCTTACTATTTGGGGGTCCCAGGATAGGTTCTCATGTAATGTTACCCCCAAATACTGAAAGGTTGTAACCCTTTCCAGGGTGGCTGAACCCAATGTGGGGTTGGGTCTAGTTTTTAGGGATGGATTGAAAATCATGAACTTGGTCTTCTCAGTATTGATCTCTAGGCCATGTTGTCTACAGAAAAGACCAAATACATCTAAAATCCTTTGTATCCCCATCGGGGATTTGGAAAGCAGGAGGGTGTCGTCAGCGAACATGATAGCCGGCACCCTCCTGCCTGCCAAAAGGGGGGTGTCATTGTCCCTGACATTGTCAAGATGGGATATGACACTGTTAACAAAGAGGCAAAACAGGGTTGGCGCCAAGACACAACCCTGCCTTACCCCTCTGAGGACAGGGAACCTTGATGACAACGCTCCATCCCTCCCACACCTAACCTGCGCGTAGTTACTATCATGAAGCCTAGTTATGGCTTGCAATAATTGGGTTGGAACACCCAGGTTCTTCAGGACCTCCCATAATTTCTTGCGTGGGACCAGATCAAAGGCTGACCTCAGGTCCACGAACACCATGTACAGCCTCCCCCCCTCGATCCTCACCGTTTTCCAATACAGTAGGACGAGGCGGAAAATCTGATCCATGGTGGACGTGTTTTTCCTGAAGCCAGCCTGAAGGGGACTCAGAATTTCATTGGCCTCCATCCAGTCTAGAAGGTGGTCCAAGAGAAGGCGAGAGAAGAGTTTTTGGGGGACATCTATGAGGCTGATCGGCCTGTAGTTGGCTGGGAGAAGAGGAGAACCCTTTTAGAAAATGGGCACTATCTCCGCCCCCAGCCAAGTACAGGGGATCTCCATACCTCCCAAGATGGCATTAAAAAGAATAAGGAGCTACGGGCCCCAGATATTAGGGTGTTGTCTAAAAAGGTCACCGGGCAATCTATCAAGTCCCGGGGCCTTCCCCATTGCTAATCTCTCTATTGCACTAACCACCTCACCGAGGGTGAATTCTAGACCAGCTGCAGAGTTGGTCAAAGCAACGGGGGCCACATCATTGGCAGATTGGATGGTATCTTGGTACAATTTGCCAAAGTGGGCTTCCCAAGCAGAGGATGCAATGTTAGGCTCCACTGCAGCTTTAGGTTCTCCTGTACCAATATTTACCAGGGACCAACATTTTCTAGAATCCCTTGCTTCTAATGCTAAGGAGAGGTCCTGCCATCGGTTCCAATCCCACTCCGACCGTGCCAGTGCCATGGCCTCCTTGTATTCCCGCCTAAGTTTAGCGACCTTACCCTTATCTGAACCTGCTTTAATTGTGGCAATTAGCTCTGTCTTGATCTTTTTACAGGAAGAATTGTACCAGGTTGAGGTTCAGGTCTTTTTGTTACGTGGTGCTACCACTGGGTAAAAAACCTCACCTAGAGCTCCCACTAATTCAGCATGAATTTGACCTAGTTTCTCGTTAAAATCTGGAGGTCTGGGCTGATTAATTAATTCGTCCATTTCTGTAAGCTTGGGGAGTGCTATTTCATACATTTTGCTTACATTTTCTTCTGCACTTATCAATTTCCCCCATTTTACCGTTCGTCTATTGGAGCTAAGAACCAAGTTCCCTGGGTCATCACTGGGGTTGGCGGGTAGTGACTCACCCACAGGTGCAGGGTGTTTCATCTCTAAAAAAAGTGCGTTGTGGTCACTATCTGTTCTGACAACCACCCTGAAGTCCTGGACCTTGGACCACATACCAATATCAACAAAAATGTAGCCCAGCCTCGATTCATGGTCCTTCCTATTGAAGGTGCACAATGAAGGGCTGTCGGACGGAGTACGACCATTGCAGGCCCTTATCGCACGGTTTAAAGTGAGGGACATAATTTGCACTGCCAATGGAGACCAAGATTTGGCATGGGGTGATAAACATGGTAGAACACCCCAGTAGTCATCTTCAGCAGTAAGGGCACCCTCCTTTAAGCCATACAGGGGTTCAAAATGGCAATTAAAGTCTCCGCCCATCACTATCTTATAATCATTTGGCAGTTGGCCCACAAAAGACGAAAGGTCTTCAAGAGTAGGCGATTCCATGGCCACACTGACAGGGCGGGAATATACATTGATAATTGCCAGGTTTACACCATTGGGCCACTTAAGCAATACACACTGGATGTCCTGTGAGAACGTAGGAACGTTTTCCGCATTACACCCAATATGGCTAGCTACCCAAACCGCCAAGCCACCCGAGGGCCTCCCCTTACCACTCCACCTAGCCTAGATTTCAAAAACTGCATAACCCGTTCTGCTCAGTGGTTCCCTAGCCCTACGTCTCCTGAAAAAGACAGATATCACTACTACCTACTAGGAGATCCCAGTCTGTTGTATATATTTTGTTTGCAATACCCGCCACATTCCAGGAGAGAATCTTCAGGATTTCGATAGGAGCTTTTGGTCCCAGCCCCTCAGTTATTTCCAGTACAGTGTCCGTAGGTGGCACTGCGGACCTTTGCACTGGTCATTCCAGGATAGATTGAGCAGTGAATATTACATTAGGAGCACATGGGCCTGTAGATGTTAAATTACTGCCCGGTTGACTCTTGGGTATGATAACCACTTGGCCCCTGGAACTAGTGGAAGTTGGACTACTCCATAGGGGAGGTTCCGATTCACTAATGGGGATCTCGATATCTCCCTTCCCCATCCCCTGGCCTGCAGATTCACTTTCGATGTTTTCGTAGGAATGTAGAGAAACACCCTTTTGAAGTCAGTCCACTAGATCAAGGCAAGAGAATCAGTTTGGATGTACATAGTTGACGTGGGCAGGGAGGGCATTATGTCTGGGCTTGTATCTTGACCCATCCACAGCGAAACCCACCCGTGTCCAGCCATCGTCCCTCCTCATAGTTGGGTTACATACATTAGGATAAAAATATGAGAGAGGGACCAATTCAATGGATGTATTAGCAGAATTGCCTAGCCAGTTACAGATATAGGTGACGACCTGTGGGTTCTTAAAGCTGACAATTATGCAGTCCCCCGCACTTTTCTTGGCGGTATACCCAACCCATGGGACCCTTCTAACCATGAGAACATCTCCTCTTAGGTTAGATGGTAGAGGCCTTTGGATGTTTAACCAGCTAATTACCTTATTGCGTAGAGAATCATACGACTCCATAACGCCGCTGGCAAGCTCTGGTACCCCCATCAGAATCACAGTGTAACCTGCCGCCTCTGGGGGCAAATTGACTGCCTTGCGCCTAGTGTTCAGCCTATCCTGCCGGTTAGAACCATTGACTATCTCGTTAGGTGGTCTCTCCTGACTGGGTAGACTGGCCGGAGCGGGTTGCTTCGATCTCCTAGGAATTGGTACCGGGGGCAGTAGCCTGGGAAGTGGTACTGGTGCAGAACGAAGCACAGGTACTATACTGATGTTAGTGTTTTCCCTGGAAGGAGCTAAAGATGAGGTTGGAGCCAAGACCGTTGTGACCGTTGTGACAGAGGGGGGGTTGGAAGTCCCAGCACCAAACCCATGTGCTCCATGTGTACTAACTTCTATCCCTGACTGGACGCCATTACCAGCACTCAATCTTTCTAGAGCTATTAATCTAGATTCTATCTAATCCAGTTTGAGAGAAAGGGGATTGAAAAGACTTTTCAGAATATCAGTGAGTGAGCTAATGAGTAGTTCTGTGGTATTAGGGATGGCCCCGCCAAAGATAAATGGCTCAGTGTGCACGGGTATCGAGGAAGTAGATGGAGTACTCAACATATCCATGTCACTTCCCCTAGCTAATATCTCAGGAGAGCCCACATTGTCTCCATTAGTGGGCATTACAGGATCAACTTTGGCCCTTTTGGCACCTTTGGGCTTCCTAGATCTTTTCCTTTTCAATGCAGGATCCACTCTACCACCCGTATGTTCTATTGATGCTGGACCCTCCCCCTGGGCCTTGGACTGTACCAACTCTGCGACGGGAGAGAGCTCCACATCACCAGTGATGCGTGGTGAGTCTCTGTCCCTAAGCGAGGTCAATGGAGTCCTTAGCTGTTGTAGGACTGACTCTATGGTTTGGTCAATACAATCCATTAGTGACAAATGGGTAGCATCGAGCAGTAGCGGTGTACTAGCGTTAGTTGATAGACCCGGTGAGGACAAATAGGAATTGTCTACACCCTCCTCAGTTTGATTTTCCAACACAGTAAGACCATTGTTAAGCACAGTATTTGCCTTAAAAGGGAATTTGTCCAAAGCACCTGTGACCACAGAAGCAGCCTTACTTCTCGATTCTCTACTGGCCATTATATTACGTCCAGCCTCAGGGCAACCAACAAGTCAAAATAAAATAGCGGACAAACGTTTGGCTCCTATTCACAGCAAACCCACAGCTCGAAACCACATCTAAGGAAGTCACTGTGTGGTCAGGCCTTCTGGGTAATGCCTATAAAAGATGTATTATTTTTCACTATTGGTAAGTTATTCTTGCGCCATCCTCCGCCAGTGGTTTAATGCTGCTGCCCACACCGGTTCACCGTGAGTGAGAGAAGTTTCTTTCACTGCTGCCTGTAGTCCACTTGTTTACTGTGCAAAGGGCAGGTGCTATTACCTTTTGACAAAAGTTTCCTAGTGTTAGAGTGTCTCAGCTGTTACTTGCAAATGTAGCTTTCACTCGTGCTGCCTTGACGGTACCGCCCTATGTCAGATGAGTCATGCAACAGCTTTAAATAAGCTTTGCACACTTCAGATGCTGTTTTCAGCTGCAGTAATAAATATCGAGCAGGCCTGTATTTCACTTTATCTCCTGTGCCCTCCCCACCCCACACCACCTCCCGTCTGTCCCTGCTTATTTAACTGTTTGTCTTCCTCCCTAAGCATTACACACTTAAGCTGCTGAAACAAATATAGAACCTCTCCTGGGATATATTGTGATTGCCTTAAAAACACAGATGTCCAGCAGCCGAGGCATACTCCTTCATGCACAATATCATATGTCGATTAGTACACATCCAGAACCCAAGCAGTCTTTCCCAACTCTTCGGCTCCCAAAAAACGAAATGTACAAAACTCTCACCTGCAACTCAGCACCAACTCAGCATCAGTACAGAACCAGTGCGGAACCACCTCACTACCAGCCCAGCACCACCTCAACATCAGCGCAGCACCATCTCAGCATCAGCACAGCACCACCTCTGCATTAGCACAGCACCACCACAAGCGTAACCCCACCTCAGCAGCAATTCAGCACTAACGTAGCACTACTTCAGCATCAACACAGCATTTACTCAGTTGTACTCAGCACAACTGAGCACCAGTGCAGCACCACAGCATCACTCAGCACCACCTCAGTATCACTCAGCATCACCTCAGTATCACTCAGCATCACCTGAGCCTCATCTTTGCACCAGCACACCACTACTTCAGCACCACCTCACCATAATTCAGCACCACCTGAGTATCATTCAGCATCACCTCCACATCAGCAAACCATAACTCAGTACCACTCAGCACCACCTCAGTCTACCCTCGGAATCTGGTATCTGTTGATTCCCCCCTAAAGTCTGTCTGCTGCTTGTGTTGTATTTCAGGTACTATTTCCCAAACTCCACCATCCCATTGTTTATGTCCTCCTCGCATAACAAAACAAAGAAAACCATAATAAATAAATCAACAATAAATAAACAAGCATTAGAACAGGCAGGAAGAATTTGCCAGCACTGCAAGAACGTAAAACTAGAAGACATTTTTTATGCTAATTCTTTTTTAATCGGGTCATTCAGTTGTACATAATGGCTTCTTAGTTATATATATATATGGTAACAAAAATGCTTATAACAGTTTTTTACCATAACTTTTCAACTTGCTGCACAGCAGCCACTGTGCTCTACAACATAGCTTAAAAACATTGGCAAAGCCAATAGCTCTGGCTAAACACTTATAAGGTCCCAAAGGTGAGATCTATTGGCTATGCCAATGCTTGTTTAATGGTAGTTTATGTACAGGAAGGGACACCTTCCTGCATAAAAATAATCAATGGCGTTTTGCTGTTTCCATGCTGGCTGCACAATGCAGCACACATGGAAACAGCAAAAACGAGGAGAAATTAAACGTTTCTCCTCGTTGCGTCAGGGTAAGACCAGGCTTTCCCTGGTCTTAATTTTGGCATTGACCCATATTTATGACACACTTGTAATGGGGCAACGTCAAAATCAATGGGTGTTGCGGTGGACTGTCCACCCCTACACCCATTACTCACCCCTTTCACGCTAAGTATAGCGTGAAAGTGTGCCTTATTTACTTGGCTTAACGCTGCCTTATTAATAAGGCGAAGCCTCTATAGCCATCACAACGTCTTGAAAAGTAACGATGTGGTCTTGTAAGTATGCCCCTGAGATTTGTTCAAAGTTAACCTGTTACGGACAATGCTTAACAACAGAAAAAAAATGCAGCTGAAAGCTATTGCAATCAATCTGATCTTGGATGGTTTTCTTGAAGTAGCTGCCTTAAAGTTTAGAATTGGTACTGTTTATTGTGGTAAGACTGCCCTGAGGGGTTGGAAACGCCTAACCCCACGCGGAGTTGCCAAAGAATTACCAAGATATGTAGCCATTTTTGTCAACCTCACCTACATCATCAGGGACAGAGAAGCATTTTAGAAGCGTTTGACAATGGAAAGGATCTAAAAAGAAAATTATTATAAAACATACATATGAGTAAACGATAGAAGGAATGAATCAGGGGGAAGGAACCATGAGTTCCGTGATTATCAGATAGCCTATGCATTATTTATTTATAATTTGTTTTACAAATACACCCAAAGAAATCGGTGACAAGGACACATTCTATGCTAAAGATGTTCTGCCCTATTTAATTGGTTGCAAACATAAGGCATTTAAGCCAGGTTAATGGTCTAAGACACTTGCTGCAGAGATCTGTGCACCCAGTAATTTTTAGGCGATAGCATAGGCATGAACGTCTGGTTAAAGCATTTCTGGGAGGAAAAGTGTGCAAATTGGTTAGCGCTTTGATGTGCCATAAAAGAGCTCAGATAGTTAATGCGCATGCTGCATAGCACAACATATGTTCGTAAGAGACACAGAAGTATATTTCATGTAAGGCAGTGACCTTTGTTAATGTTTTAGTCACAAAGATCCATATGTTACCTGCATACCACAAGCTACAATCCTAGAAAAATAGCTCAGTTAGCTATGCACCCATTTAAGAGAAGGTACGGCTTTACAACGCGTGCTTTTACACCGCGTGCCGTTACAAAGCGTTTTTTTCAACGCAAGTCGTTACCACGACTTGCGTTGGAGGGGTGCGGACTTAGGAATTTTTAAATTTACTATTCTAACACCAGCCTACGTACAGTAGGGAAGGTGTTGAATAGTAAATTAAAAAATTCCTTGTCCTGCAGCGCCCTCCAGCGCAAGTCGTGGTAATGACTTGCGTTGAAGAAACCGCGTTGTAATGGCACGCGGTGTAACAGCCGCATCGTAAAGGCTGTTTACCATTTAGGATAGCTCCATTTACCCTACACTTACACAAGTTTGAAACCTTTCATATTTTATTTTAATCTTTCATTATTTTAAGGTTTTTAAATAGGTTGTATTGGTTAATATTAATAATAAACAGTAATTATTTACTGCCACTTACTTTGCATTATGAACTATGTACAAATAATGCTGAACTTGTGCAAAAATACACACCTCGTATTTTTAGAAAGCCAATATAGCTCTCTATATCTTACATCGACTCACAGTCTGAGGATGTCAAAAACACATTAAAGTCTCCATTTAGCTGTTAGTGTGAAGTTCCACTGCACGAGGCATCTTTGTTTCTCTTGATTTGATAGGCTGTTGGCAGTAACAGCCAGGTTTTATGTTCCAGCTGTGCTCGGTCTTACATCCAACTGTTCTCAACCAGAACATCACTTGGACACGAGGGAAGTCATCATCTGTGAAGTGAGGCATTAGCAGGAGCCATACTGGAAAGAAATATAGGGGGATATTTACAATAATATGTCGGGACACAGTTTTAGTCCAAAATTGGTAACGCTGTGCTCCGACATTTGTTAAATGCAGGGATGCGCTGTATTCACAAAAATATGGCACACCCCTGTATTTCCACTAGCGCTTGCGTGGAGCATGGAAAGGGGCCTTATTGTGGCTTAACGCCGCTTTGTAAATAAGGAGACGGCGAGATTGCCACCAGAACGTTACTTAAAGTGACGTTTCTGGTGGCGATGTCCCCTTGCAAATATGCCCCATAGTGCTGTCAAGAACACTGCCTGTCCACTCATTGCACATGCCCCAGTGCCAACACTTTGCACCAGGGCACCTGTGAAACAACTTACTGGTGTGGGCCCAGAACCTGCTCCACCTCCAGCTCAACAAATAACTACCGGGGCCAGCAACAGGCAGGTTCCAGATCGTTTCCACCACTGCTGAAAATGGATATCAGCATCTTTCCTTGATGAAATGTGGCAAAGTACTTTGACAAAGAGACTCTCCATGAGCAAGTGTTGAGGCTAGACTTGAGAGGTCGAGACAGTGTCCATCTTTTCTCTCTTTATTCAGACGCCATGTTCTCCTCTCACTGGTGTTACCTAGTGGGCTGAGTGGTGTCAAGCATACTTATGGTATGATTCAACAAGAGGAATGTTGAACAAAACAAAAAGTCTTATTTGGTGACCACTTAGTAAGTTTAGTATGGTGCTAGTGCTTGACATGTAAATGGAGGAGCAGCAGATTAAAAAATGAAGCTCCTGAAAATGCATCTAATATTTAAATTGTGCTCCTTTTTCTAGTTGTTGCAGCAGGTATAATTGAATTAGCATCAGGGTACCTTTGAAGGCTGCTGTCTGCCCTGTAGAAGTGTCTGTCAGTCTTTCACTCATTCACAAGCCATGGTCCATTTTATCCTGTGAGAAGTGCAATGGTCCATCATGTCCATCATTTCCCAGGTGATGGAAGAGTTCCAGCTGACATTTGACTGAAATTTCGACTCCGTAAATGTTAACGTTCCTTCCTCGTCACCTAGTACTGAAATTGTCTTCATCATTAAAAAGAAGGAAATGAGGTTCAGGCCTACAAATCTTCATATCAATAATAGATGCAATGGTAACCAACATTGGCAAAATCAATGGGTCAGGCGTTGGCAAAAGCCTTTTGGCTTTATCAATGCTTTTTTTCACTTTTAATGGGTTTTGAAAAACTATATGGTTTGGGAAGCTGCTGGACCTTCCTCAATCTTAAAAATAAACATCGGCTGAAAGCAAAAATATTTTTTGGGGTCTCAGAAAGCACACAGTGCCATAGTTGACCCTGGCACTGAATGCAACTACTTTGTGTGTGGATGCGCACCTTGTGAAAGGGCAGAGAACTGTCACTCAAAGTGAAGTTAGCCAATGGCTAAAGGGGACTGACCCATTGCCCATACTGTATACTGTAGTGGGTGGATGAAACATGTGACTGACACAATAGATCATTAGATGAGGAGGGCTCACTGAAAGTCCCCTTAAGTATATTATACATAACATTTTAGTAAAAGCCACAGGTCTTGGATAACACCAGACCTAAAAATCATGGAGACCCTGATCTCACATTGATCAAAACTTCTGGAAGAGGATGTTGACCTAATCTCACATATGGAAGCAGTGGGCTAGGAGCAATCAAGCAACAGTCCTCCACAAGCCCATTCTCTTTGAATATCGACCTTTAAATGGAAATCTACTAGAGTGATTGAGGGAATTTAAGGGAAATCTAGGAAAATCTGGGTAGACCAAGAGCCCCTATAACAAAGTCCCTACACAGGAGGAATTTGTCGAGGGTGGCACAGCCGGGAAAACGTACATGTGACGTTACTTTTGGACAAGGGGCTTGTCATAGGTGAGTTCTAGCAAAATTTCTGCATTGATTATTTACTACTGGTTGGATGATATTCTTTATGCTGAACGTGAGGTATTTGGATGTGTCTATGACAAGCTTTTTAATTCTGATATTCTCAGATGACTGTCCTGTAATACCTAGAATGTCTGAATACCGCACTCTAATAAAAGAGTTTGAGGTGTTCTGTAGTACAAGAGCTTTGTTTACCAGCCTATGGAAAGCCTAGGCGAAGGTTATTAAAAAAAGGGAGGCAATATCCCAATTACTGCAAGGTGTCTATGAAGGATAACCTATAATCCCTCAGTAATACCTCAACCAGGAATTAATAATACCTCCAAAACTGACAAGCCCTGGTAATGGGAGAAAATAACATTTTCAGGACTATGTAAATCTACCAAGCAGCACCTGGTTGGTTTCTGGCTTCATAGAACTGGGCCAAAAAGATATTCCTGTGCCTCGCAGCCTGTACACCTTGGTTTGTTTGGTATGGGATTGGATCAGTGTTAATAACCTATAGGCCAACAATTTCAAACACATGCTCCAATCAGTCGATCGCCCTTCATACTGGCGAGATCCCAGACTGCTCCGAAGAGATTGAAAAACCAAACTGAAACCAGCTCACTGGGACAAAGTCTGTCACAGCAGATTAAAGGCCACTAAGGCTTCAAGTATGATGACTTGACTCACTGATAGGCAGCAAAAAAATATTTGCAGCTCATATCTTCAATTCTAGGAGGCAGGCGAGACGGATATGAAGTCATACTTTCCTTAAGCCCTCATTACGAGTGGCCATTAAAACTCTGGGGCATATTACCAAGGGGGGCGATAGGCAATTATCGCCGATTTAGCGGCCGTTTTCGGCCGCTAAGCGGCAATAATTCTATC
Source organism: Lissotriton helveticus (assembly GCF_964261635.1). Lineage (NCBI taxonomy): Eukaryota > Metazoa > Chordata > Amphibia > Caudata > Salamandridae > Lissotriton > Lissotriton helveticus. The sequence goes on along the minus strand of NC_136067.1, from coordinate 1,150,204,704 downwards.
GCTCTATTAGCAAGCTGTCGCTAACTGATGTTAGTGACAGCTTTTAGGCGATAGCGAGCAGTTTGGGGCCCGCTTTGCATGTTAGCGATATTTATTGCTAATGACATGCAAAGTGGGCGTACCCAACCTGTTAGCGACTGAAAGCAGTCGCTAACGTCGCTATCGCCTATTACCAAGGCAGGCGTAGCGATGGAAATATTCCCGCTATCGCCAAAAACCAACACCTGCTCAGACCAGTTCTTAGCCATGTTACCCAATGGGAGGTGGATAACATGGCTAAGAGCATTTCGTCGCTAATGCATGAATATTCCTGTATTCTCAGCGATATTCACGCATTTCGCCGCTATCGCTGGATATTTTAGCACAATGGAGAAAAACGTTGCTAATAGCATGTTTTCTCCGCTAACATATCCAGCGATAGGCAGCGATAAAAAAATCGTCGCTAAGCCTATTTAGCGATAATTATTGCTACTTGTTGGTAATATGCCTCTCTGTTATTTGCCCGTCACATGATTACTGTTAATAGTGGTCCTGGTATTTCCAGGGTGAGAGAAATAATAGGGATTGCAACATTCTGAAGAACGACATATGGGTATAGGGTTGTTTACCCGCCAACTACCGCATGTTTTTATTCAGAGTTTGACATGGAAAGCTTCAGAAACAAAAAAAAGTGATTACCTTTCATCATTAGGGAGCATTCTACTCTAGGGCAGTTAGTTTATCCTTGCAGTGTCTGTCTACCAGAAGAATATGCTGTCTTGCCTGGCTGTAGTGTCTAGGGTCAGGTTTAGGGTGTATGTTGGCATCCCGATGGCCCAAACTTGTGGTAGAAGAGCAAGGAAAGGTCCTAGAAGGCACCTTCTGTGTGTAGTCTTGTCAGTATTCCAACGGTGAGGGTCAAAATGCTTTGTCTTTTGGGACAATAAGAAAAGGCCAATTCCCCTAGGGTATAGAAACTTGCTTATGGAGTTGAGGTCACCTGCCCCATATTCCTTATCTCCCAACTTTTATGAACAGAGTGAAAGGATCTTGAGTTGGGGCAATGATCTCTGCTTGATGCAGGTACCAGAACTGTTGTCTGGTCATCCAGTGCCAACATTAGAAACAAGACTGCAAACCAATCAGAGTTTAATACTATCATATTTTCTTTTATTTTTATGCTTCTCTTCATGGACATCAAGTCGGCAAAATGTCACAGGTAGCAAAACTGATATCACACCCTTTTTGACCCGCACCCTCATGATATTACAGGAAGTGACGGAATATGGTCTTTGACATCGGGGACACTGCTGACATTGCAGGAAGTGACATGCCAACATTGAGTTTTAAAGAAATACAAAGCAAATTGTGTTAAGAATACAAAAGATACTAAAGCTGCTTGAAATCTAACAGTCTAGGTGAAGTTTAGTTCTGTGTACAGAGGTGGGTGCACTGTCTGCATAGGCTGGCCCCAGACCTGCAGTGTATGCACTTCAGGGGAGATTAGAACAGCACTCGCCCAGCTGCTAGGAGGGGTTCCCCAGAGAGTAAGTGCACTCTGGAATTATCCTGTGAAGCGGTTAATGTCTTAGAACAGGAAAAATCAAAAGGGCAAGAATCATTTCGAACACAATTACAGGTGTTGAGGTCTCAACCTTTGATACTGGAGGAAAAGGCAACTGTCTGCTGATTATGCAGTCTTATTTGTGTTCCTTTTCCTACTTTTAATACATTTTCTAAAAAAGTTTTTTTACGTGGAGACTTGCAGAAACTGCGTTGATTGATATATTGTCCATCTGGAAGTGGCATCAGTGCAGTGCACTTATTTACAGGGTGGGGGCGCAATAACTCAGCAAGGGACAGCAAAGGGAAACCCAGGGGTTGTAACAGCGACACTTGGCAGACCTTAATTGACGTCCACGCGCCCCTTCAAACATCTTGTGAGAGGACTAGAGTCACCCATGTAGACAGTGATGGTTCTGGGGAGAATCCCAGAACTGGAGTAAAAACAAAAGCCTTTGTTGTGGGAATTCTCAGAACACACCCCTTCAATATAACTAGACTGGCAGGGATTGTGAAGGCAAGCTGGGAGCCCAAAAGGGACCAGGTGAAGGTGCCTGAAGGAATAGAGGGGTTCCCACTATAACTCCACCACTGCAAAGAGGACCGAAGAACAGCATCTGAACATCTAGAGGCTACTAGTATGTGTAAGGCATGGAAGAACTCTGTCTTAAAATGGAAGAGAAGTAGTAATACGGCAGAGGAAGATGTGGCCGAATAGAGCTGCTGACTTAGGAACTTGGGGTCCCGGTTAAAATCTCGGCTTTGGCTCAACATTGAGTGATTCAGGTAAAATCACTACACCTCCCAGTGCCTAAAAAAAGTGAATCTCCTTGTTACCGTCGAAGGCGCTCTAATGCCCCTATCCTTCTGAATCCAAATAACAGACTAACATAGCCACCACTCAAATTATTTTCATATTTCACTGTGCTAATTTATAACTAATCCTTTATGGGTTCTGGAGTGGCATGCTACTCACCGAAAATGCGCTACAACACCTCATCAGGAGTAATAAGCGCTATATAAATGCAAACCTATTTTCCTCTTCTATCCCTCAACTAACCTTCGCAAACCAAATAACTGACTAACATTTCCACCACTCAAAATACATTCATATTTCACTACAGTAATTCACCACTAATCCTTTATGGGTTCTGTAGTAGCATGCTACTCGCTGAAAAAGCGCTTTGACGCCTCATCAGGGGTACTAAGCGCTATAGATATGTAATTACAATCCAATACAAGAAGATGCTTGCTAATGCTGTAATAATTTAACATCAGTTCTCTTTCGATGCTGTAGATGGCAGTGTTGTCACGCGCTAAGGTAGAAGGAGACGGACACAGGAGAAACTATGCTGCGTTTAATTCAAACATGGCTCCAAAAATAGCAATTGCTCTACCTATCGTTTTAAGTGGTTTTAACTGTTTCACAAACATGCAGCCAGGCTGGATGTCAGTTCTGTGTGGATGACACCAAATCTATTTAAGAGAAAGGAGAGGCTGATACTAAAGCATTAACGAAGGAAATCTAGCCTAGTTAAATGGCTGCAAAAAAACATGAAGCTGTTGACTGGGGCCAGAACGCAGATTTGGAAATCTAGGGCCTCATGTAGGAAGCTATTTTTGGTCGCAATCTGCGAATCGGGCCGTTTGTGACTTGAAAAATGCATTTTGGGATGTACAAATCCCAAATTGCGATTCGGTAACTTGTAACCAACCCCCAGATTCATCAAAGCCCTGTTTTGCGAGTCCTTAATATCGATTTTTAAGAAATCGCTATTAAAGACTCGCAAAACGGGATGCATGTAGAAATCGCAATATTTTTTGCGATTTCTACTGCTTCCTTATTTGCGATTCGCTAATTGCTAATAAGGAATGGCTTTCCCCTTCATTCCTATGAGCCTAAAGGCCCATAGGAATGAACGGGGAGTCATTCCTTATTTGCAATTCGTAATTAGCGAATGGCAAATAAGGAAGCGATTTCAAGGGTGCCAGGGTGTCCAAATGACACCCTGTAGCACCCCTGAAATGGCAAAGTACACTGGTGTTGTGCACACACATGTCCAAAGGACATGTGTGTGTGGAACATACAACTTAGAAAAATGCACTAAAGTGCATTTTTCTAAGTTTCCGCTATTTACCACGTAGTTAGACTTCGCGGTAAATAGCGGCCCCAGACTGCGAATTCGCAATTCTAAAATGGTTCATGAATTGCATTTAAGGAATCTCAAATTGAGATTCCTTAAATGCAATTATTCACAATTTAGCGATTTCTAAAATTGCGATTTTTGCATTTGGGATGATGAATCCCAAATGCAAAAATAGCGCTCGCAAAGGGCCAGATTCTTAGAATCTGGCCCTTTGCGAGCCGATTTTGGCTTGATGAATCTGGCTGCAAATCGCAATTTGAGTTTCACGAGACGGTTTTAGGAAGGGACTTGTTAAGGCCATCCCTTCGTAATATCGAATCACAAGGGTATGTACAAATGTTGGTCAAAAAACATTCACATTTTAACACCAATTTACTTTCTTGCTTACACATTCGCAAACGGGAATGGTCCCCCCAAGGGATCCCTTCCCTTTTGTGAATGCATGCAAAAACGTTTTTTCAGAGCAGGCAGTGGTCCCACAGTCCACAGCCTACTCTTAAAAAATTGAAATAATTATTATCATTTTTATTTTTTAAACGCATCCCATTTTCTTTTAAGGAAAAATGGTCTACATTAAAACGGTCTTTATTGAAAAGCAAAGCAAACACAGACATGGTGATCTGCTGTCCCCAGCAGGCCACCATCCCTGTGGTTTTTAAGGATTCCCAATGGGTTTCAAATTGAGACTAACTTCATGAATATTAATAAGGTAGGTCATTTGCGACCCACTGGGAATTGCAAATGAAACTCAATGGAGTTTCGTATATTTGGAATTGTGATTTCCTAATTGCAATTTGCATGGAATCGCAGTTTGGAACTTAAACTTTCAAATTGTAGTACATGTGGTACTAAGTCTGTGTGTGAAAAAATGTGACTCCGAGAATAGCGTTCTTTCAAAAACATAAAAACTTCAATGCCTCATCAGGTGTAATAAGCGGTATATAAATGCAATTTCAATACTGTGTGCTGTGCATATCCCCCTTCTGAAAGACAGTGCAGTGGAAACGTAACCACTAGAGAATCAGCTTAGAATACGTTATTTGCAGGTTGCCCGTGAAACTCATTAACACTCCTTGGAACCAAAGGTTTAATCTTGGAAAAATACCTGCCATGTCCATTTGTTCTTGGACTATCCTTCGCCGGACTCAGAAGAACACAGTAGGATCTCGAGAGAAATATCACAATTCACGATTAAGTAACACAGGTATTTATTTAATTGCTTTCCGTATAGAGGGGGGTAGGTGTGGCGCCGCGGCCAGGGCGACTGACACTGGAATCTGGGGATCAGGGTTCGATCCCCGGCTCCGGCGGCAGGTTAGCCCAGCACCATGCGACTCTGGGCAATAGCTTGCTTAATCTTCCCGACGGCCCCTAGCGCCTAGAGACCCTAACGGGTGATTGTGCGCTATACAAATGTGGATTATTATTATTATTATTATGTGAATAAGTTCTATATAAATGCAGATATACTCGCTCAGTCATGATCTGTTCATGTGTTGCTTCTCTCTTTGTCTTTCTCTACTGCTTTGCACATAGGTATGTTTCTCTACAGCATTTTAATATTTGTAAAAAGCTGGAATGGTGATGTAATTCTATCCAATGTGGCTCCATAAAAAATTTCAGACTGACAGACTTTGCATGAAAATATTTCCAGAAAGGCTACTGTAGAGTGGTAAACATCACTTACAATGAAACTTTTACAACGCACTACCATTACAACGCGGTCATTACAACGCAAACTATTACAACGCATTGAGCCGGGGGGCGCTCTAGGATAGGGAATAAGTTTAATTTACTATCCAACACCTTCCCTAGTGTCCACGGGGACTGGAGTTGGAATAGTAAATTAAACTAATAATAATAAACTAGTACACACAGAATTAAAATCAGGGGGTCCTTTGTATTATAATTAACTTTTTCAAACACTCCCCTGGGCTGTCGCGGCTGCCCAGCGGAGTGTTTGGAAAAGTCACGAGGCTCGTCAGCCTGTGTTTCAGGCTAGGACTATTGGGAATTACAGTTCATCCTTTTAAGCAACCACAGAAAGTAGCGACATCACTAATAGATGTCAACCTGGGCTCTATTTATATATGGTTAAGTTTTCAACTCAAGTATATCTTATCACTGATTCTGACTGTCCCCCTGCGATGAACATAGAAACCAACGTTTGAAAAGTTTCCATACCTTTAATAGACTACCTGGCAGCAACACACACTACTCCCTTTACCTGGAAACTACCGCCACTTTTGGCCCCTAGAACGCAACTCCTTTAATAATAATACAAAGGACCCCCTGATTTTAATTCTGTGTGTACTAGTTTATGTTTAATGTTGGCCCTGATGAAGGTGAGAATACCTTTCTCACCGAAACGTACGTAGACCAGTCCCTATCTGAGATCCGAGCAAAACCAGATTATTAGAAGAAAAACCAAGAGAAAAAGAGATCTATAAATCTGAAACAATAAAAAGAAGAAGAAACAAGACAGTTAAACTGTAAAAACACTACTGGGATTTCAGATATTTTGTGTGTCTTTTGTATGTAATTTATTTGTATTTTGTCACTTTAGAGAGTTTGGTTTATTAGGAATGTATGAATTAGAAAGTGTGAGGTTTAAATAGTTTCTTTTTTGTTGTGGGGTCTGTATTAACTTTATTTCATATGTTAAAAATGGACTTTGCACTTATATTTCTAAAAAACATGAAAAAAAGATGAAATGTTTACGTGATTTTAAATGTCAAACAACAATAAATAACGAATCAAAGTAGCTTATGCCTATGTGAATACTTCCAGTATGGTTGCATCTCTATAGAAATGTATCAGATTAAATTTCAATTGTGAACAAGATACAGGTCAGTTCAGAGGTTTTCACTCCTAATTATTCTGAGCTCACTCCCTCCTCTAGACCTAAAATCAATATTGGGAGTACCCTTGCTCTATTCTATAGTAAATTAAACTATTCACTATCCAGCACCCAAAAGCGCTATGCGTTGTAATGGTATGCGATGTAAAGGCAGGCGTTGTAATAGCCTGCGTTGTAATGTCATACATCTCTGTAGAGCTTACAGCTTAAGTCCTTAATGTTTGCATTGTCTGGGTTTGGATCGTGAAGTGAGCTAAAGAACGATGATGGATTCAACCCAGATCTGTGACTGGGGGTGAGTATCTGAAAAGTTTCAGCGCTCCGTCCATCATCTCCTATTGTTCTGCTGGGGTTGGATCGTGCCCATCACTTGTTTACTTCATTGTGATGCCCTAAGTGTGACAGGTATGTGCAGACGTGGGTTTCATGCTCACTTTGTCAATAGAAGCAAACAGCACCCGACGGAAATGCCACAACTAGGGAAAACTCGTTCCTGGGTTGGGTGGGGTGACAATGCTGAGAGATAGGGTGAACCTTCACTGGTCTGAAACATGATAATAACAAAAGTTTAAGTTCTCCAAAAAAGGAATGTTCTGGCATATTACAGCCCTGGGCAGGTCTCCTGTCATATGTTGGTGTGAATGTGCAGACAGCCCCTTGCGGTCCGAAAAGTCCCCACCATGGCCAGGCTTGGGGTGCTCTCATCTCAGAGCAGAGAACCCCTGACCCACTGGTCCGCGACTGTGGATGGCCTCCACCTTCTACCCCTTACTCTCCATCGTGACCTCCGTACTCTCCTTTTGGCAGCAGGACCCCCAGAAATCAACACAAGATAAAGCACAATTATTATTTGAGATTAGGCAGCCACATGAGGGCACAAGACTTATCCCTGGTCAGCCACAGCATGACGACCTAGAACACTGCACCCCACTCCAAAACATCAGCTTTTGTCCCAAAGGGGAATATCAATTACTTAACTTATACACATATCAATAGACAGTATACAATGATGGTGCTCCATTGAAAGGAAAGAAAAGATTCAGTGTGGTGCACATGAAATGTGACAAAGGTGATTATAAACAACAATGTGTCAATGCAATATAATGAAAAACCTGGCAGTTTCAAGCATTCATAAAAGGACTATTGAATGGGTCAACATTTGTCCACAATTTATGATAGGGATCTCATCTGTACAGTTCAGGTTTGTGTAATTTGTTGATGTTTTGCCCTAAAGGCAGATCATAATTAAGTCCACTCTTCAGCAGGACAGAAATGATGGATGCACCCTCCAGCATATGGAAACGGATGCCACTGTGACAGAGGACTGTAAAAAAAGTGTAATATTCAGCTCTGTATAGTGTAATGCAGTCAAGGTTCAAACAATTCCCAAGACACCCATGAATTGCAATAAGGATAATACATCTTGTTCAAGCAGCAGCTCACTCCACATTGTATACAAACGGGTACCAGATGTTGTGGGGATCACTTGACCCCTAACTGTCTTCTACTATTTGAAAAACTGCCCTCAACTGATAGCATGTGTGAGTGTTTCATCCTAGTTTCAAGTTTTCCCAAACCCACACACCCCACAAATTCATGCATAATCACATTGTTTCAGACACACCCCCTATTTTATAATCTCTCAGACATGGTCATGCCAAAATACTACATTATTCCCTTTCCTTAAACACAGAAGATAAAAGCAAAGAACCAGATCAGATATACACACTTACTGCAGTAACACTCAAGCCTAACACCTATTAGACATTCTGTGACATCAGGTCACAAACATATTAAACACTCTCATGCAGCATCCAGTGCCAAAACAAGTACCTCTCTTGTCAAATCGTCTTCAATAGAGTAAATCACAGCACACACACGCCAACAAACATACCAGTACAGTCCAACACTTCAAAAAATTCAACACAAATCCACGCCGACAACCAAATAGGTGCTGTTATGCACAAAACCAAAGAAGCACTTTTACATTGTATCCTGCGACCACACCTTCTTGAAATCTGAACACATATATGTTGAATCGTCACAGTCATATTAGGGGCGGCTCTAGGCTCATGGCGGCCCTGGGCAGGGAACGTAGGTAGGGGGACCCGGAAAAGGGGGTCCGGGCGGGGCAGAGCCCCCGGAGCGCAGGAAGGTGTTTTAATAAAACGTCCAGAAAAGGCGTTAGATGACCAGCACCTGCGGCTGCTCCTACCCTTCCGAATTCGTCTCAGAACGATAACATTTAAGAGGAGGAGGGTGTTGTGACACATGACGTGAGGGAGTGGGTAGGGAAAAAAGAAGCCAATCAGGAACCAGGAGGAACGCAGGTGGTAAAGCCAGTGAAGAGGGGGGGTGGGGGTCAGGGTGTTTGGAAGTGGAACATGGCCGGAGGCCGCCAAATCCCTGCCAGGCACCCCGCCGCGCAAATATATATCCATCCTCAGAGGATTATTATATTAAGGATATATATTGGCGTGGTGGCCCCTGGGGTTTGGCGGCCCTGTGCAGGTGCACAGCTTGCACATGCCTAAGGCCGCCCCTGGTCATATGCAAAGTTTACTGCCCCATTGCATGCACGAAAAAATACACACACTCACACTCGTCTTGCAGGCTACCATCCCTGTGATGGTGGCCAACTGGAACAAGGTGTAATTTGCGACCAACCTAATTAATGTTAATTAGGTAAGTTGCACTACCACCCACACCAATTCCTCATTTTGCGTATGGACCTATTACTACATAGGTTGGTAAGCAAAGTAGGATTCTGGTTGCAAAACGATTGGTCACAAATTACGACCTCTTACTGTGACCAGAATAAAAGTCCATCCATGGGACTTGACACAGATCCGTTGCAACTACCCTCCTATCATCCTATCATGCTACCCACACCACTCTGCCCAACAATTCACAGCAAGACAGGCCTACAAAATTCACAAAAATGTTACTAGATCTGCAGGTCTAATAACTTGAATAATCTACTTGAACTAACTGTACTGTCCTTGACCCCTAAACTGGTCTCATTATGTCATCCTAGGGAAATATTTTGTTTTGTGGAGCCACTTTTTTCTCCATTAGCACATAGGAGAGTACCTTCCAATATGTGAGTTCTGCGCTCCTGTTGTACAAAAAAAACTATTTGGTTTGATTAAAAAGCCTAAACGTTTGCTCTAAGCATCACTAAGTTAAGTATTCTGATTTGATTTCAACCTATTAAAATATATTTTGTTCAGCGCAGAGAATTGCTAAACAACCGCTTTCATAACTACTGAAATGTATTTGTAATTGTTTGTACAGTTCACTTTTTAGCTATTTCATTGTGTGTTAGAATAAAACATGACATTCTACAGCCTTTCATTTCACACTTTTTGCTCAGCACAGTTGTCAGACAGTTCACTTTACAAAATCCTGGAACTTTTAAATTGGAGAAAGAAAAGTAATTGTAGTTGTAAACTGACTTTTGACCTCTCTCTCTGAGCATAGAATAAATGTGACAAGATAAATACAGTCAGTCAGTCATAAGCTTTTATTCGATACGCAGAGATATCTTATAAGCACATACATAATACAATCAATACAGTATACAAAAAAGTTTATGCCATAAGAAGTCAGTAAGAGATATTAGAATGTTTAAGAGTGATAAAAGGATATAAAGTCCGTTAATAAATTAGCTAAAACAAGAATTAAACAGCTACTGACAATCTCTTACATCGAATATGCCAAAACTGCTTTAAAAATTTAGCTATTCCACAGACTATGGGGGGGGAAGTGTCCGTGCTTAGGATACGCAAGGCTACTAAATGACTGCGTGTGCCCATGTTACGGCAGAGTGGTTTCAGCCAAGAGCTCCTAGGCCTTGCATAATCCGGGCATTCAAATAAAACGTGCACAATAGACTCAATCTTACTCGGGCAACATGCACAGTTGGGAGAAGTGCGATCCGCTGTTGACCATTTCGATACCAGGGCACCTAGCGGGAGGGAACCAACTCTAAATTTAAAGTAAAGAGCACGGTCAAAGGGGAGAGTAATCAAGTCCAAATAAGGTTCGATGGCCACAGTGTCTTTAATTTGTAAAAAGGTGGCAGTGGACCTGCAGTGATTTGGGCTAGAGATTAGACGCTCAGCAGTCCATTTCCAAAAAAGCGCCTTGACAACTTCTTTTGGAGGGGCTGAGCGGGATGACCAACAATCCCCTAGTCCTATATTCTCCAACAGCTTTTTGGTGTCCTTTAACCATTTTATCTTGGCCCAACCCCCCTGGCTCATTATGTCTCTCAGGGCATCAGCATAGGATTTTAATTCTTCGCACCTCCAGATCCGTGTCCACAACAGGAGCGGGCGAAGCTGGGCCTGATCTTTAATGTTTTTACATCCCGTGTCCATCCTCACAGGTACTGACGGTGTGCTCAGAGGGAGAGCGATGAAGGATTTTAATAGCTTGCTCTCAGCAGTAACTAGGGCATCCAGACGGCAGTGACCCCACAGTTCTGCCCCATACAAGGCTGATGTCGCTACTTTGGCCTTGTAGATGTCAAGTACTGGGGTAAGTGAGATCCTAGTTGAGGCCCTGTATTCCCTCATGAGAGCTCCTCCTACTCTCCTGTGGTTAAGGACCATTTTTTCAATGTGGTTTGCCCAAGTCATCCTGTCCGTAATCCGAATGCCAAGGTAGTCGAATTCGGCTACTTTCTCCAGGGGAATAGAGTTGAGTGTAGGTGGGCGGCCCAATTTTTTAGGTGGGTTAACAACTAGGTATTTGGTTTTGTCCACATTTATTGTTAGCCCTTTTGCAACACAGAACTCCTGGAATCGTGTTAGAAGTTTCTGTAGTCCTTGTGGGGTCTTCGAAATCAGGAGCGTGTCGTCCGCAAAAAGCAGGGTTGGGATGCGGACACCTCCAAGACAGGGGGCGTCAGCTGGTTCTTGTTGAAGGTGTTTTACCACCCCATTCAGATATAACGAGAATAGGGTGGGTGCCAGGACGCAACCCTGTCTTACGCCCCTAGACACTGGTATTTTTTCCGTGAGCTCTCCGTTATTACCCCAGCGGACCTGTGCAAAAGTGTGGGCATGAAGGCTTATAAGAAGGGACAAGATGTAAGGTGGTAGCCCCAACTCACAAAGGACCCTCCAGAGCTCTTCCCGGGGAACTAGATCAAAGGCAGTCTTCAAGTCTATAAAGGCTAAGTAAAGACTGCCCTTGCCCAGTTCCACCACCTTCCACCCCAAGAGGGACAACCTAAACACCTGCTCTATAGTCCCCATACCAGCCCGGAAACCTGCCTGAAAGTCTGATAGGATTTTATTCTCCTCCACCCAATTGAGGATCCTACCAAGGATAGCTTTGCCAGCTATCTTTTGGGTGGAGTCTATCAGACTTATTGGGCGATAGTTTCCCGGGGTTTCCCTGCACCCTTTTTTATAAATGGGGACAACCACCGCCCCTTTCCAGGATTCTGGTACTACTCCTCCCCTCATAATATCATTTAGGAGAGCTGCTATGATCCTTCCCCATTCCGTTGGGTAAGCCCTTATCAAATCACCCGGAAGGCCATCCGGGCCCGGTGCCTTGCGTGGTGCCACCCAGCCTATAACCCCCTCAATCTCTAAGGGAGTGAAAAGGTCATAGGCATGAGGTTCGATTGCTAGTGTGAGATCCATCCCCACAGACAGTTCCCCGTCTGGTGGGAGGTATAAAGACCCAAAGTGTTTTGCCCAACTTTGAGCCGGGATGCTGCAGGGTCTCATGGCTGCATCGGATTTGGTCCGTTTCCTTATAAGATTCCAAAACACCCCTGAATCCCTAATTTTGCTAGCCTGGAGTAGGTCCTCCCAGTATTTTTCTTCCCACTCCCTTCTAGCCAAACTAAGGGTCTTTTTGTAAGCCTTCCTAGCCTCCTGGATCACACTTTGGGATTTAGATTTAACTGCCTCAACTAGCTTTGCCTTATGGGTCCTGCAGGCTTGGGTATACCACCCCTCAACAGATTTTTTAGTTCCTGTATTGCCCGGCTTTTTAGAGTACAGGGTAAACACATTGGTTAGGGCTTCAATCAGAGAGAGAAATAACCCACTCACTTTACCCACCCCTTCTAGCGAGGATTCCAGAGATATTACCGCGCGGTTTAGATGGGATTGAATTTCCCCAACCTTCGCCTCGGATAGGACCAGTTTCGCCCATTTAATTCTTCTACCACATGGGGAGACTTCAGATTCATCTAGTGGTACGAGTGCCTCTTTAAAGTTGGCCTTCCTTAGGGGTTGCCACCAATGTTCCATTTCTAGGGAGAGAGGGTTGTGATCGCTTTCTGTCGAAGGGACCACCTGCATGTCCTTCACATAAGGCCATAAGCACACGTCTATTAGGGCATAATCCAGCCTAGAGGTGTGCCTTGGTCTGTTGTAGGTATGTGCACCCCCCCTATCCAAGGAAGTCCTCCCATTCGCTGCCCTTAAATTAAATTCAAGAGTAAGGGAGTATATTTGGAGCGCCACTTCTGTCCACCTTTTAATCGGTGCGATGTCCAGAGCCGGGATCCCCCACCTGGCATCCTCCTCATCCTGGTCGAGGGAAACATCCGAGCCCAAAGGCTCGAACGTGCAGTTCATATCACCTACAACCAGGGTGCGGGTCTTATGGGGGGTGTTGTTTAACAGGGTCTCGAGAAGAGCTATCACAGGAGACTTTCTCCCACCCTTTGTACCCCGAGCATACACATTAAAGATGTTTAGAACAATTCTTCCCCTTTGGTCTATAAGGGTAATATTTTGTATGTCCGGGGAACCTGTGGGATAGTCCACTACTCTACAGTTTAAAGAAGCCGCGACCCAAATAAGAAGGCCGCCCGCTGGGCGGCCTCTCCCGGATTCCGAGACCCGCGCAGGAGAGGAGTATGAGGAAAAACCCACCCTATGGACCGGTATCAAGCTCCAGGTTTCCTGGAAAAGGCACAAGGAGTGCTTATCAACCCATGCAGTAAAGTCTGGGAGGGCCAGTTTTCCAGCAATCCCTGCGATGTTCCAGCTGAAAACCTTAAAGACTAGGTCCGTCACAGCTGGATGGTCGCTGGGCGCTTGAAAGCCCCTATCCATAGGGCTCCCCCTATATAACCGAGGAGAGCAGGGATCTTGTGGAGTTGTTATAGGGTCTCCCATTCCACTTACAAGGTTTATTTGGGTGGGTGGTGCTTCTACTTGTTCTGCTCTCCTCACTGATTCCAGTCAGCAGGGGCCAATTGCCCACATTTGTTTCTCCCTATCGCCTCCTACAACCCCGGCCCAGTTTTGGCCCGAATTAAGAGAACTTTCACTTCCTCCATTTGGGCTAACAAGATGCCTAGGGTAAAAATACGAGAGGTCTACCAATTTAACCCCCGGGGCCCCCATGTTTTTAATAGGAGTACAAATGGATGGCACCACTCTGTAATCTTGGAAGTTTATAATTACACAGTCTCCCTCCAGCATTTTTTTCCCTTGCCCTACCCATCCCACTCTACGGACACTTAAAATAATGCCGTCCATACCCGGGGGGATTGGTTTATTTGCCTTCAGCCAGTGTATACACTTGTTCTTGAGTGATTGATGGTTTTCCAACTGGCCATCCTTTAGGGGAGGCACATTAACCATGACTGCAACAAATGGTTGACAGTCTGGTGGGAGATTAATTGGGGGGATCCGTCGTGGGGGGATACTGGGGGCCTGTGGGGAGATTGTTGGGGCAGAACATTGTGTTGCAGGCCTGGGGGCTTTCCTAGTCGTTGGGCCGCTGGGTTTACTGCTACCTTCTAATTTTTGTTGGACTTCCTTATTACCCTCAGTTGTCTGTTGCTGTTTTTGAGAAAGAGATTTTGGCTTATTTTTCTCAGGCTCTTTATTTGTTGGGAGTCCCTTGTGGCTTGGACCTGGTTTCAGATGGGGAGGAGATTTGGGAGTTGGGATTACTAGATTATTAGGAGCAGCTTTATTTTGGGTTGTTGGGGGCTTAGGGCCTTTCTGCGCTGATAGATCATTCCCTTTTACACCCACATCCTTATTTACAGTCACTCTAGTAGCTTGTTTGATTGTTGTTTTGAGTGAGTGTAACCCATCCAGAGTTGACTGCTCTAGTTTGTCAATCCTCTCCCCTAGACCCTTCACTTGAGTTAGTAACGGTTTCAAGAGGGTATATACCTTCTCCAGAATATTTTCGACCGCTACCAAGTCAGCTCGCTTTGAGACCTTAGTTGTGTGAGGGCCCTTTGGAGAAATCAGTACATCCCCTTCTGTGTCGGTTTCATTCAGCATAGGGGCACCCCTTGTAATACTTGTGTTTGGTACAGGAGACTTCCTTACTCTTTGGTAGAGGGCGGCCTGTCTCACTAGCTTACCCTTCTTACGTTTGCGCGATTTTTTACCTACGAGGGGAAACTCCTGCCTAGTATCAGGAGTCACGATAATAGGTGAAGCCCCAACTAGCTTTCCATCTGGTACAACTGTGGTAGGTGCAGGGGAATGTGGGGACTCGGGGTCTCTAGTGACATCACTTGACGGAATAGGTGGTAGTGATACGGAACAATTACTAGGGCCATCATCTTCCATTGTGACTATAGGAAGAAGAGCGGCCTGAGATTCCAACCTATCTATATTTTGCTCAATACCAGTCAGATGGAGGGGTTCTGAGGGAGCACTGACCATACTAGGGGGGGTACCTACTTGAACCCGGGTAATAGCTGGTGTGAGCGACTGGGCGTCTGCCCCCAATGATGAACGTCTTGCGGGGAGGTATACTTCAGATAGACGCCGCTCAGAGATGGCGATCTCCTTTTCAATCACCGCCGCTACCCTGGTAATGAAACGGTCCATTGACCCTATCACAGGGCTCGCGACATTAGATCCCCTTTCGACCTCACCCCTGAGAGGCTTACCAGAGCGTGTAGACATGGTTTGAGCAACAGAAGGGCAACAGGCACCAAGCGTGAGTCGTCGTGGTTGGTAAGAGGAAAGGGACGGGGCCCAGCCCAGCCTCTGTCAGCCCCTGACGGCCACAGACGGCCCGCCCTCTGCCCGGGCTCCGCCCGGCGCTGCCCGGGCGCGTCCCGCGACGCGGAGGGGTTGGCCCGCCTTTGTAGCGCCTCCGGGCGCGCTGGCTGCGGGAACCGGAAGTACACGCAAAGCCCACTGGGAGCTGTAGTCTCCAGCCGCCGTGAGTTGGTAATAGCGGCGAGACCTACAGCGTTCCTGGACCCAGGGGCAGAGGCTGCGTGTGGCGAGATGTGCGTCCAGGTAGGGTTCTCCAAGCAAGAAAGAAAGCCTCCCGCTCCACCGAGGGGCTGGCCCGCCTTTGTAGCGCCTCGGGCGCGCTGGCTGCGGGAACCGGAAGTACACGCAAAGCCCACTGGGAGCTGTAGTCTCCAGCCGCCGTGAGTTGGTAATAGCGGCGAGACCTACAGCGTTCCTGGACCCAGGGGCAGAGGCTGCGTGTGGCGAGATGTGCGTCCAGGTAGGGTTCTCCAAGCAAGAAAGAAAGCCTCCCGCTCCACCGAGGGGCTGGCCCGCCTTTGTAGCGCCTCCGGGCGCGCTGGCTGCGGGAACCGGAAGTACACGCAAAGCCCACTGGGAGCTGTAGTCTCCAGCCGCCGTGAGTTGGTAATAGCGGCGAGACCTACAGCGTTCCTGGGCCCAGGGGCAGAGGCTGCGTGTGGCGAGATGTGCGTCCAGGTAGGGTTCTCCAAGCAAGAAAGAAAGCCTCCCGCTCCACCGAGGGGCTGGCCCGCCTTTGTAGCGCCTCCGGGCGCGCTGGCTGCGGGAACCGGAAGTACACGCAAAGCCCACTGGGAGCTGTAGTCTCCAGCCGCCGTGAGTTGGTAATAGCGGCGAGACCTACAGCGTTCCTGGACCCAGGGGCAGAGGCTGCGTGTGGCGAGATGTGCGTCCAGGTAGGGTTCTCCAAGCAAGAAAGAAAGCCTCCCCAATACAAGATTCAAGGCACCTTTAATGTTCATTCACTTTGTGAGTGCGCAGAACACCACATTGTTGTCAGCTCGCCAGAAGGGGCGAGTAGGCCCTAAATATAGCTTGCCTTGATAAAATCTGACTTGCCATAGTGAGTGGGCGAGCTGATTTGTCGAGGCCTGCAAGAAAAGCTACTGTCTTCCTCCTAACAAAGCAGGCAAAATTGCACATATTCCCCTAAGCACACTAACCCCCAGATGCATCAACAACCCACTTTTCGATTCCTTAATAGCGAAAAAGACCGAATCGCTATTAAGGAATTGCAAAATGGAATGCATCAAGAAATCACTTTAAAAATAGCGAATTCTTAGAATTCCTTAATTGCGAGTCGCAAATTGCGAGTCGCAATTAAGGAATACCTCCCATTCATTCCTATGGGCCTAGGGGCCCATAGGAATGAATGGGAAGCCAATCTCAATTTGCGAATCGCAATTAGCGATTCGCAAATTGAGATTGCGATTTCAAGGGTGCAGGGGTGTCCAAAGGACGGATCACTGACATAATATCGACGACACAAATATCGAGATACACAAATATCGAGTCAAAAATATCGATTGACAAAATATCGACTCCCTATCTTCAAACAGGTAAGTACCAAAATATCGACTCCAAAATATCGACTTACAAAAATATAGACTGTCAAAATATCGATTTTTTTAAATGTCTTAAAAGTAAGTTAAAACTAATATAGTAATAAATATATTTAATATAAACTTAGAAATAATTATTAAAAAAATATAATTTTAATAAATAATTTATATAATTAAAAAAATTATATCACCAAAAATTACACACACATATATATATATATATATATATATATATATATATATATTTAAACATATTATTAAATAAACATATATAACATTTTAGAAAATGTTTAAAATTTATTGTTACAACTATAGTGAGTTCAACATTAGCAAAAGTGTTGGATAGCGTAGAGGTAAAATTTACTACTCCCACTCCAGTGGGTGCAACAGTAGGGAAAGCGCTGGATAGCGTAGAGGTTAAAATTACTATTCCCACTCCAGGGATGTATGACGTTACAACGCATACTTTTACAACGCCTACCATTACAACAAAACTTTTACAACGCATACATTTACAACGCAAGATTTTACAACGCATATACCTTTACAACGCATACCATTACAACATAAGTATTGGTAAGTATATAATAATTTTTTGAATATAAATTAATAAAAAATATTATAATATAATTTAATATAATTTAATTTTATTAAATAAATGTAATTTAAATGTAATTTTACTTTATTTTTACAAAGTACCCCTGTACCCCAAAAACCCAAAACTGACCCTGAACCCTAAAAATACCCCTTTACCCATAAACTGAAAACTGACCCTGAACCCTAAAAATACCCCTTTACCCGAAAACTGAAAACTGACCCTGAACCCTAAAAATACCCCTTTACCCAAAAACTGAAAACTGACCCTGAACCCTAAAAATACCCCTTTACCTACAAACTGAAAACTGACCCTGAACCCTAAAAATACCCCTTTACCCCAAAAACTGAAAACTGACCCTGAACCCTAAAAATACCCCTTTACCCAAAAACTGAAAACTGACCCTGAACCCTAAAAATACCCCTTTACCTACAAACTGAAAACTGACCCTGAACCCTAAAAATACCCCTTTACCCCAAAAACTGAAAACTGACCCTGAACCCTAAAAATACCCCTTTACCCAAAAACTGAAAACTGACCCTGAACCCTAAAAATACCCCTTTACCCAAAAACTGAAAACTGACCCTGAACCCTAAAAATACCCCTTTACCCAAAAACTGAAAACTGACCCTGAACCCTAAAAATACCCCTTTACCTACAAACTGAAAACTGACCCTGAACCCTAAAAATACCCCTTTACCCCAAAAACTGAAAACTGACCCTGAACCCTAAAAATACCCCTTTACCCAAAAACTGAAAACTGACCCTGAACCGTAAAATTAAAATATTTATCAATTAATCAATTATAATTAATTACCAATTATATTTTAATTAATTACCAATTAATAATTAATTAACAATTAATTTTTAAAAAATATCAATAAATAAATTAACATATTTAATTAATTATAATTAAATTACTTCCCACCCTATTCCCCTATAAACCCACAACCCGCTACAGAAAATAAATTACTAAAATTAAAATATGTATCAATTAATCAATTATAATTAATTACCAATTATATTTTAATTAATTACCAATTAATAATTAATTAACAATTAATTCTAAATTATTATCAATAAATAAATTAACATATTTAATTAATTATAATTAAATTACTTCCCACCCTATTCCCCTATAAACCCACAACCCGCTACAGAAAATAAATTACTAAAATTAAAATATTTATCAATTAATCAATTATAATTAATTACCAATTATATTTTAATTAATTACCAATTAATAATTAATTAACAATTAATTCTAAATATATATCAATAAATAAATTAACATATTTAATTAATTAGAATTAAATTACTTCCCACCCTATTCCCCTATAAACCCACAACCCGCTACAGACTTATATTACACAAAAAATAAAAATTATTATTAACTTACCTTAAATTCGATATTTTTGTTGTCTATATTATGTCTAGTCGATATTATGTCCATTCTATATTTTTGATTCGATATTATGTCCATTCTATTCGATATTAATTTTCTCTAGTCGATATTTTTGTTGTCTATATTATGTCTAGTCGATATTATGTCCATTCTATATTTTTTACTCGATATTCTGTCCAGTCGAAATAATTGACTCGATATTATGACTGTACACCCCAAAGGACACCCTGTTGCACCCCTGAAAGTGATATGTGCACATATGTTGCGCACACACATGCCCTTAGGGCATGTGTGTGCGCAACATGAAACTTGCGCAACATGAAACTTTGAAAAATGCACTTTAGTGCATTTTTCAAAGTTTTTGCAAAGTACCATGAAGTTGTACTTCACAGTAATTTGCATGCCCTATTAGCGAATTTGCAATTTTAAAAACTTTCATGCATTGCATTTAAGGAATCTCAATTTGAGATTCCTTAAATGCAAATAATCGCAATTTAGCGATTTCTAAAACTGCGATTTTTGCATTTGGGATGATGCATCCCAAATGCAAAAATACCGCTCGCAAAGGGGCAGATTCTGAGAATCTGCCCCATTGCGAGCGGATTTTTGTTTGATGAATCTGGGCCTAAGTCCCATAAAGACTCTAAAGTGGCATGCTCCATTCCTGCCACCGCACATAAAAATGACATGCTTACTGTGAAACGAAAATAAACAGTGAGATTACTTAATTCATTGTGATGGAGGAGCAGTATTTGGGGATTTCATGCAAGGGGTTTAAAACCTCAGACATCATTTAGGGGCCACCCTTAGATTCCAACCCTGACTCTGCTTTTGTGACGCTGTCCTCAGAGGTGGTAAAATCAATGCCAAGAACACAGCTTGCACCTTTGTTCACTTGGGCTCCACTCTCCTTGTTTACTTCCCATTTCTTATTACACTAATAGAGGATAATAGTTTATTATTCACTATAACTGTCATAAAATATACAGTCCCAAGAGCTAGAATGAGACTTTTGCTGGCAGCTAAGTTAAGGAGACCAATTATTTTAAATATATGTTGTGTGCGTGTTTGCAGGTTAGAGTTTGTGTGAGAGAGACAAAGTGTATACATATGGGTGTGTATGTCTGTATGTGGGACTGTGTGTGAGTATGTGTGTGAGTGGGTGAGGGTCAGTAACAAGATATGAGTGAGAATGAGTGAGATTGAGTCTCAATAAATGAGTATAAGTGTGCCATATTCAGTGACTGTGAATATGTGAGATAAGAGTGACTGCAATGAGTGTGAGTGCATGAATGAGAATGAATAAGAATGAGTGTGGGAAGTTTTAGAAAGTGTGAGAGAGAATGAGTGTACAACAATGAATGAGTTATATTTGTGAGAAGGAGTGAGAAGTAACAGTGAACATGATCATGTGTAAGTGGTAAATTAATAGTGAGCGAAACTAAAAGTGAGTTTGAATGAGTGAGTCAGACTGAGTATAAGTGAGAGTGAATGGCAAAGAAGGAGTAAGGAAGTGAGTGAGTGAGTGAGAAGGTATGAGTGGATCAAAGAAAAGAAAGAGTGAGAGTCAGTTGGAATGAGCGAGAATGAGTGAATGAGAGTAAAAGAAGGTGCAAGAGAGTGAGTGAATGAGTGCAAGTAAGTAGAAATAAATGAGAGTGAGAATGAGTGGAAGTGAGTGAATGTGAGTGTTAGTGCTAATGAGTTGCTCTGTTTGCAAGACTGCAGTTGGCCATAGCATGTTGAAAGTCATTCTTGGCTTGTAGTGGCACCCATGTCAAAATACTGGCATTGGCATGCTGGAGGTAATTGTTACCATGAAAGGCATCTATTACTAAATACTGGCACCGACATACTGGAGGTAAATACTGCCATAAAGGGCGCCCATGGTAAAATACAACTGCTGGCACATTATAAATAATTCTTGGCATATGGGACATCTGTGGAATAATGCTGGTAATGGCAAATTGGAGGTAATTCATTTCCTAACAGAGGGCAGGGGACCCCCTCAGCATATGGGAAGGAGGCACCCATGATTAAATGCTGGCCTTTGCATACCAGAGATAATTTTTGACATAAGGGTCACCCAAGGCATGTTGAAGACATTCATGGTAAAATTCTGCCATGGGCCTATTGCGTATCATTTTTGGCATAAGCAACATCCATGGCATCTGTAAGACACCCATGATAGAATTCTGGCCCTGCACTCAATGGAGGTAATTTGTGACACATAGGAGCCCCCAGAGCACATTTTGGAAAAAATGGAGTCAACTCCTGAGGAGTGTCAGGTCTCATTGGCTTGGCAGAACATGAAAGGACTTGAATATTCAATGAAAGCCAGTGAACAACCCCTTTGAGCCCTCCTGGAAGAGATCTGGCTCACTCGCTTCACTTTTTTGCTACAAATCAGGGATAGTATTACTCTCCACTACCTTCAAAGATCATGTCAGCACCCTAATATAAGTGGTATCTAAAACAGACATTTTTGTGTAATTACATTAATCATGCAGTTAATATTGTCAAATATCATAGTTTCATTAGGGTTAAGGTCATATGACATCACCTCCGGCAAGATTTGGGGTTATATGTCCTATGATGTCACTTCCTGTGATGTCATCAAGGTCAACTGTTCGCATGCCACTTCCGTTACCCCTGGATTTTTGGTGAATTAACGTCCATGTGTACCACACAACTCTTTTGCTCCTGTGGTTTAAGGTTCCCAGTCTGATCAGGGGACCCCACTGTGTCCAGACACAGCTATGCTGGTCAGAAATTGCGGGGTTTGGACACTGTCTTTTACATGGAGGGCCAACGTCTGGTGGCATGCCCCTGTGACAAGCTGCATCAGAATGGTATCAATTTGAACCTGCAGCTGGCCCTAGATTAGGCACCTACATCGGTCATCTGAATAATAAAGAGATAAGTATTTTCACAGACACTTTAGTTTTACTTCTGGATGGAGAGTCTGGCCGGTAAACATCCTTTACAACGCAACTTTTACCACGCAGTGCCTTTACGACGCAACTATTACAACGCATGTCATTACAATGCATTGTGCTGGGGGCGCTCTAGGATAGGGAATGGATTTAATTTACTATCCAACACCTTCCCTACTATCCACGGGGACTGGAGTTGGAATAGTAAATTAAACTATTCACTATCCAGCACCCCTAAGCGCTATGCGTTGTAACAGCATGCATTGTAAAAACTGCGATGTAAAGGCATGCGTGGTAAAAGCATGCGTTGTAATGTCATACATCCGTCTGACCAATGCAGTATGGACTTTTGATGTTCATTTGACAGGGCAGAGCTGCACGAAACACAACTTTAAGTCTAGATAACTTCAGAATCACTATCAGATTAATATGTAAAATGCATAAATATATATTGTATATTTTGCAATTAATTTCTGCGTAATCGTAATAACAATATATTTGCATGTGGATGACAATCTTTGCATGTGCACTGTACTGTCCCCCTTGGATAGTGAAAATGCAAGGGTAGGCAACGCGTTACTTTTTTGCCTACGTTGTATCTGAGGCTACCGCTGGCCTCAGCGTACCAGTTTTTTTTTTGCATGCCTACTGAATTTTGCTTCCGCTTTCTGCAGTCGTTTGATTATTTTGGTGAAACGTGCAACCAGCATCCTTCCTTTAGATGACACAGCTTCCTGTGAGGCGAGACTTTGTTCACGTAGTTTATCTGACTTTGGGCTGAGATGACAAATCTTCGAACGTGAACTTCAGCAAAACTATTTTCACTCCAGTTACTGATGGAGAGGGCACCGTGACATTGAAGTAACATGCTAGTGACATCGATGCAGGCATGTGCACTGGTTTCAACACTTCAAAGGCTGTCGAGTGTAGTACACACAGGGGCAGATTTTCAAACATTTTGCACTGGGTTAGCATAACAAAAGTGACGCTAACCAGGGCAAAATGTTTATGGGGAAATTTACTTTTCGGTGCAAAACGCCAGTGGTGGAACACAGCCCCCCTGCAGGCCCGGCCGGAAGGGGGAGCTGCAATCTCCAGGGGACCCCCTCAGCACAATATTCTGGCCAGAGAGCTCCTGAATGAGACTGGAGGGGGCCCCTCCACGTACCTTGCAGGGGGACCCCGGAAGTTTCATTACACCAGTGTTTTGCCCTGGAAAGTACCCTAAAATTATCGTAAAGCTTTGTGTTACTTAGCGCCAAGGGGGCGTTACATTGGTGGTTACATGGACTTTCAAGAAGCAACCACCCATGCCTTTTGATGCAAAACACTATCTACAAATAATTGTGCACAGGGTTTAGCGGCAAACGTTGTAAAACGCCACTTCAAAGGAGGCACTAACAGGAGAAATCTTTTTATTTCTCCTTTCTTTCACGACTTTGCATGTGACATACAAAGTGAGAAAAGCTTTCAAACTTATCTTGGTATGAATTTTTTGTACAGGAAGGGTTCCCTTCCTGTAAAAACCTATGCTAGACTCACGCACACACCCTAGCTGTATGGCGCTAAGGTGTGTGTGTGGCACTCAGCCTCAGAAATCAGTGCCAGCACTGGGGGGAGGGTAGGAGAGAGTCATATCGAAGATGTGGCGCTCTCATGCTCCCTCCCTGTCAGGCAACGCAGCGCAGCCTCTTTGTGTGCTGAGCTGCGCTGCGTGTATTTTTTTTTAATCTGCCCCAGAGATTTTTAAATGCATTCTGCGCCCACCAAAAAAACACAAACCTTACAGAAGTAGATAAAACAAGCCTTCCATGTTAAGTTACAATCTGGAAGCTCACCTGCAGGTATACTTTTTTGACACCTGGGATGTAGTCTGCAATTCTCCCGAACAGCAGCCTGCCGACCCCAGAAGTGATGCCAAGGCACAGGAGCAGGACCTCCTCGTTCACATCCGGGCCTATCCTTTCTTTCACATGACTCAGCTGAGGAGAAAGGAGCAAGAAAGACTTTTAAATGCATGGAAATATTCTGTATATGTATACAAAAATATGCACTTTACCTTACAAATTTAAATCTTTCAATTAACATTAGCCTAGTGTTGGAATTTACTTCAGTAAAGTGAGCAAGTGCAAATACACGGTTTTGTTAGTGTGTCCCCAT
The DNA here is from genome assembly GCF_964261635.1 of Lissotriton helveticus. Classification (NCBI taxonomy): domain Eukaryota; kingdom Metazoa; phylum Chordata; class Amphibia; order Caudata; family Salamandridae; genus Lissotriton; species Lissotriton helveticus. The sequence continues at coordinate 1,150,180,477 of NC_136067.1, read as the reverse complement.
ATTACTTATCTTACAAGCAATGTTAATCAACATTATGGACTTAGCTAACAGTGATGTACTATTAGGCATTCTTCAGTGGCGTAACAAAACTTGAGGGGGCCCTTCTGCAAAGTACATGAAGCCACCTCCCATGCTCTGTGCCCAGTCTGGAGCTCTCAGGTCAGGGACCTGCCAGTACCAGAGGGTGCCCCCGGAGCTTGGGGGTACCCCTTCACCGAGGTAGCTGTGCGGGCTTTTGTTATGTCATTCGCCTTCATTCGTAGTGGCCCTGTGTTTTTTATGACGTTTATCACAGCTGATAAATAACAATATTGCCTAGGGTACTTGTGATAACCTAGTCAATGAGTCTAGTGATGACATGTTGGCACATGTTTCAGAACAATGTGCTGCAATGAGGTAGGGGCTATCCACAAAGGTAACTTACACTTGTGAGTAATTTACATGTGTAGGCCCTTATACTTTTGAGTAACTTTACTACTTTTGGCGATTCACAGAATCAGAATGTAAAGTTATTAAAACTGTAGACTTACATGTCTCCATCCCCTGAAAAAGGAAGGTAAGCCAAATCTTTTTATGTAATTTACTACTGTAAAAAAATAATAGCAGTATGTCCAGCACCACACATGAGCAACTACTGATACTAAAACTCCCTCCCATAGAACATAATGAAGGGAGGAACTCCACTATAAAACCCCATAGGAAATCATGTTAAATTAAATTACATTATTTAAAATAGTTAAAAATATGTATAGATATAAGTTAATATTTACAAATATCGAAAAATAGTACATATTTAGTATTTAATTACAAAATATTTTAATAAAATGTTTTAATTTAAAAATGAACTTGACATTAATGTTTTATTGCAGTATAATTACTTCTATACATCATTTTAATAATTATTAATGTGTAATAAAAAATGTTTTTTACTTTTAGGTAGGGAATTTCTTTTTTAATTTAAGCTTCAGAAAATATGTTTTCTTTAATATATGTAAATTAATTAAATAATTCAAAATATTATTAATAGTACTGTAGTGTTTTGTATTTTGTTTAACATTTTAAAAATGTATATAATTATTTTATGTTAATAGTTAACATAAAATAGTTTTACACTTTCATTATAAAGTGTAATAATCTTGAAAAATGTTTCTTGTAGTTCACCATAGGGATATCTCCACCCCGACAGTTGAATGTTCCTGTAGTAAATTATAGGGAAAAGTAAAAAAGTTTATTCAACTCGAAAACGATTAGCAAAAATATTTTTATGTTAAATAAACTCCCTTACGTCATTAGAACAAATTGATGGTTGAACGTGATCCTTAAGGTAGAACAAGGTAGGGGCGGCAGTCCTCATCTAGGTTTTTTTAATGAGCACATGAATCCCAGGTACCATTACAAGAGACTGCTGCTCTACAGCGCAAAAAACCCTTAGAAATTTACTGAAAAGTCACTACCATTTAAAATCCAGGGAAATTCCCCACTTATAGGTAACCTGCATAAGTATAACTTCCACCGTCATAGATTTCAGATATCAGCAGTGATATAATATGTAAGGTCATAAACAGCGCATCAGAGCAGTTCAAGTTATACTTATGCCAGTTACGTGTAACTGGCGAATTACCCAGCTATTTAATCTACTATTAAAGACAATGGGGCATTATTTTTGTAGACAGTATTTAGGACACAATATTTATGTCAGACAATTTTCTGACACCGATGTTCTGGTACTATGGCTTCACTTTAGGTTAGAGTCCAGGACCTGATCTTATGGAGGATTGTAAAAAGCTACTGCTATCCACAATCTTGTCCTTGTGGCTATTTTGTGGAAATTGCACATCAGGGGCCCTATTACGTAAAGGGCGTACGTCCCCTGTTTGTGCCCGGCACACCTTAAAACAGGTACACCAGGCGCAAATAGGGAAAGTGCGCCCTTTTACATGGAATGCGCTGCCCCCAGGGCAGCTGCAAACTCGTGCTGCCCCCAGGGCAGCGCATTCCTGTAAACGACAGAGTGGATGCTTTTCACAGAGCAGGCGGGTGCAGTCAGTGACTTCACCCGCCTGCAAGAGATGTCTCGGGGGTCCATGACCCCGCTTCCCCCTACCAGAGGGCTGCAATCAGGGGGTGGCGCACTGTCATTGTGCTTCAAGAGGGCTTCTTTGCCTCTGCGCCCGCATCTGTATTATGGAATGGCCGTGGAGGCAAAGGGAGTCCCTCATTTGCATTACGCAGGCGCCCATGCAAATGAGGGAATGCCCCTGAAGATAGCGTTGGCGCTTTATGTGCGCCAGCGCTATCGGTATTACAGAACGGGCCGCACAAGCATCTGCGGCCCCTTCTGTAAAACCAATGTGCCCCGGGGGCACGCAAAGTGGGAGCCAACGTCCGCTGCGCCTCTGGGTCACCTTGTGTTATTCGGCTCCAGATGTCTTCAAACTGAGGGTATAATGCCCTGGGGGTTCAAGGGCGCCAGGCTCAGGCCAAAAGGAGCATTTATTGGGCCCCTATATAGCCGACACTAACATTATGCTTACAGCAGACCTGTGTTTTTACTAACAGAAAACAGATTGTGAGGGAAGCACTCCATTATTGGTCATAAGTGTGTACGTAACATAGTGTGATATACACTTTGTGACTAAATAATTGTTGCAAACTCACTCAGCACCCATCAAGCGACATTGCCACCTCTAAATGTATCCCAGTCAACCTGCCTCTATTGTCTTGTTCTACGTTCCTTGCTCTATCTAGCATTTTTGTTAGTAGAAAATGAATACTCACTCAATTTAAAAATAAAAAACTCTCTGTGGCACTTACCAAGTGAACATAAGGCACAAAGTATCCAAAAAGTGCAGCTGGAATCCCGAAGACCCAGACCCGATAACCCGTAATCCTGAATATGGAGAAGTTGAAGATCTTTTTTGCGGAAGGCATACTAAATTTGCCGTTCTTCTTGAAGCTCAGGTCCTCACGTTGGGGCACCAGTGGTATGTAAGTAAAGCCGGCCAGGAAGAGGATGAACATGAGTATGCACAGAATCCGCAACGTATTGAAGAGGCCAACATTGTCCAACAGTGCCCTCAAAATGAAGGGCAGTGCCACGGTGAACAAGCTGCTGCCGGCGGTGACAATACCGTTGACCAGTCCAAGGCGTTTCTTGAAGTAGTGTCCCAAAATGACCAAAGATGGCTGGTATGCGAACGAGCAGCCGCAGGCGAAGACAATGCCATAGGTGAAATACAGAGGCTCGATAGAGCTGTAATAGCAAAAAATGTGTTTTAGAATGATAACATACAGTATCGGCATGGAACATAGATACATTTATAGATATCAAAGTGTACAAGTGCTTGACACAAAAAAAAATCAAGGCCTGACCATGGACAATAAAAGTAGATTTGCAGATCAAGAGACATCCTAGAATTCAAAAATATAATGTCAAAATATATCATTCAAAACATCTTTCCAGAAGGAGTATCAATATCCCCATTGGACCGATCAATCATTGTATAGCTGCTTATGTTTTACTAATTTCACTTTATATCTCTAGCGTTTGTATGTGGGCAGGTTTGAGAATTGTATTATGCCTATACCTGTAAATTGGTGTATGGGGGAGCAGGAGTGATGGGATCAATGACAGAATATAAGAAACACAATTGTTGTGTGGACAGAATATCGTGTCAAAATATTGAGGACGAGAATTTCGAGTAGGTAAGTGCAAATTGGAAAGTTTAAATGTACTATACTTAACTCCAGTTCCACGTACCCTGAAGAGATATATATTTTCAAGGTACATATATATGGAGTTATATATCGTAAAACTTTACTTATCCATAGAAAATTACCTACACAATATTCTTGTCCTTGATATTTTTGACATAGTATTCTATTCCACGATGTTCACATTTCCGATATTTTGTCCCAATACTGGAAGGATGGGAGGATTCAGAGGTACAGTAGGCTTTTGTTGGGCCACTGGAGGTGGTGGTATGAGGCGAGGGCAGGGACATCTTAAGGATTTTGGGGGCCCTGGGCAAAATTTATTTTGGGGTCCCTCGGAACAGCTTTGTATTATGATCCAGTTTCAGCTCTTTCATGCTCTCTCTGGCCAGGTCACTGAGAGTGCAAAGGCACCCTCATCCAAATTCTAAATGTGTTTACATCTAATATTCAGGAATAGTGGGGTGTGTTTTCAATATTGTAAAATGGCAGCAGCTCACTAATGCTACTACAAATAATCTCTATGACCCCATCCCATTTCTCATACGTGAGGTTTCGTTTTGATCTAAAATAAACTTTTTTATGGATGTTGCATGAAACTTAAACACAACTCTACCCTGCAAAATTTCTTTAAGAGACTCTCACACATCACACACATTTAAAACAAATTAAAGGAAAACAGTATTTAAAACAGTCCGTTTAACAATGATTTAAGGTCTCAGATGGGCAATCAACGAGCCATGGACCCATGAATTTAAAGTTCAACTAAAATGTGAGGTAGTACCCCATTGAGAGTTGCACACTCGCTGCAACACAAGTCTTATGCACCTTCTGTACATCAGTTTTCAATTTTGTTGCAAATGGTGGAAGTCAGTTTGTATCAGTCATTCTCTCATTTTTTTTGTCATATGAATGCACAAACACAAAATGAGCTTTTATGTTTTAAATTCCAATTTGAAATCAGTGAGATTCACGCCCTGCGTACGGCTTTCCTTCAACACCAAGCACAACTTTGTCAAATCACTGCATCTAACATTAATTTCAGCCAGTGCTTAATTTGAGCCGGTGGTTGCTATTGGGGATCACCGGCACGCATGTTATGGGGCTGGCACTTATTTTTCTGCATCTGACAGATACAGAGTAGAAGACCATGAAAAACAAACAACGTCGAAAGATGGAGAAAGACAAAAATGGAACAATTGTCACAAAGCAACAAAACATGAACCTGCAGGAAGGAGTGAGATAAAGGGGCAGGAAGCGTCTGGTAGTGGATTAAAGAGTCATGGTGTGCATTTAGGACTGCACAGCTTTAGTTATCGGCAGACAACATTGATTTGCACCCGCCGCAGCATCTGCACAGAGCTTTTGGGTACTGGCACTCATTATTTTACAAATGAAGTACTTATAGGGTGCAATATTACCCTGCTTTGTTGTTCTACACACAGCCAGTGTCATCTTAAGGATTTTGGGGGCTTCGGACAACAAGGAGCTTACAGCCTGATTCATTATTCTCCCGTTTTGCGAGCCCCTAATAGCGATTCATAAGGAATCGCTATTAAGGACTTGCAAAACGGTATTCATGTAGGAATTGCTAAATAAATAGCGCTTCCTACATATTCCTTATTTGCGATTAGCAAATTGCTAATCGCAAATAAGGAATAACTCCCCATTCATTCCTATGGGCCAAAAGGCCCATAGGAATGAATGGGAAGTATTCCTTATTTGCGATTAGCAATTAGCTAATCGCAAATAAGATAGCAATTTAAAGGGTGCCAGGGGTGTCCAAAGGACACCCTGTAGCACCCCCTAAATGCTAATTGAAACAGGTGTTGCGCACACACATGTCCAAAGGACATGTGTGTGTGCAACATGCAACTTAGAAAAATGCTTTTAAAAGCATTTTTCTAAGTTTTCGCTATTTACCACGAGGTTTGACCTCGCGGTAAATAGCGGGACGAAATTGCGAATTCGCAATTTTTAAATGGATGATGAATTGCATTTAAGGATTCTCAAATAGAGATTCCTTAAATGTAATTCCTCGCAAAATAGCGAAATCGCTATTACCGATTTTTGCATTTGGGATGATGAATCCCAAATGCAAAAATAGCGCTCGCAAAGGCCCAGATTCTCAGAATCTGGCCCTTTGCGAACCGATTTCGGCTTGATGAATCAGGCTGTTAGAGACCCCTTTTCGGAACATATTTGTATTTTATTGTCCATTTTCTGCTAATTCAAACCATATGATGCCAAATAACATTGAATTAAAGATTGAGATGGAGAAATAGACAGGTGGGAATCAGAGAGAAATTTCACATTCCTGGGGGCCCCTTGGAAGATGGCAGCCCTAGGCAATTGCTATCGTTGCTCATGCGCTAACTGTCTCTGCACAGAGCATGAAGATACAAGCCAAAAATATGCTGCACTGGAAGCCATCATTATGAACTTGCAAGATTCAAGCTGCTTACAAATGCCCCAGGCATCCGAAGGCCGAACACAACAAGCATTTGCAATGCAATAGATCTCGCATTTGTGAGAGTTTAAACTAATGGCATTGTAAATCACAATGTCTTTTATTTATCTGTTTTGATAATAACACATAAATAACTTACAATGCCAATAGCTCAAACTCTGTAAATGTGTGACCTATTTCATTTCAAAGAAGCCGCCGCCATTGTCCTCGGCTACTTGGAAAGTGACAGCGCAGAAAAGCATGCCATGCCTACAGGAGTAGAAACTCATAAAGAAAATAGTGCTTAAAGGTTAAATAACAGAAGTGAAAGTGCCAGTCCTGATGGGAGGTTACAAATGAAGACAAGGTGGTACTAAGGAGGGACTAACACGCCTATTAACGAATCAGAAGCCAGCATTTACATAGGACAATGACACAAGCCAATGACAAATATGGGCAGAGATAGGGAGGATCTTCAAGTCTGTACTCAAATACAGCATGCCTTGCAGAGCAGCATATGCGCTGCCCAGGTTCGACCTAAAAACCAGCTGCGGTGCTGCAACACAACATTTCCTGAGTCAGCAGCCAATGTGGTCCATCAATAAACAGAAGAAAATGGACATGGGCTGCATAAATGATCAACTACTCCACCATCTTTTGTACAGGCATGTTCACAGCCACCAATCACATAGGGTTTGGGGACTTGCAAAATATGTAGAAGGGAGTCATTTGAAGTCACTTTAAAAATCTGTCTTATATAAGTGCAACTTTTAGGTATACAAATCAAAACACAAAAACAAAAAAAGGGTACCCAGGTTAGCTTGAAATCATGATCCCCAGCAAATGCTACTGCACTGCTGACAACTCTCCCAACGCTGTTTGCTGGTCCTCTTGGCCAAAAATAACATGCACATATAATCGTTCAGTTGTAGGCTCTGAGGTTGTAAAGGCCCCGATTATGATGCTGGGTGGATCACCACTGACAGGCCGGCAGCGGCGGTCCATCCGACATCTCAGGCGGTGGGCCAACTGCCGCATTACAATACGGTCGGTCGGTCGGAGCGCAGCAGGTGGAGGGACTGACCGATGCCTACAACTGGTTAAAGAACCTCGTCTGAGTGTCTGTCTGAGTGTCAGTCCAACCATTATCCCTACAAGGAGGGCAATGCCTGCGGAGGCACCGCTGTAGGGATTACGATCTCCCTTTCTGATTGTCTTTTCATGGCGTCCGACCTCCATGAAAAAGCAGCCGAAAGAGACTTCTGGGGCCCAGGGGGGCCCCAACAAAAATCCATGTAGCAGGCACCATGGTGCATGGATGTTTGCAAAATGTGTTTTACCATTGCGGCTTGTGCTGCGGCCCATTCACCGTGTCGCAGCACATCCACAATGGTAAAAGGCATTTTTATGACCGCCTCTCGGCAGTCGCATTGTAATTAGGCAGAAAAAACTGCCGACTACATGTCGGGCGGTTCCATTTTCGCTGCGCGACCGCAACCATAATCAGCCTCAAAGTGGAGACTCGGGAGCACATAATCTGCAAATGTCCTAAATTATTGCACTTACAGAGATCATAAGAACATGACGCGTTCAAAGGAGCTAAAATAAGAACCTTTTGCAAATCCAAGGCACAGTATGGGAATATTGCATTACGCAACTGAGACCACTCTGTGCCGCGACATAGCTGTCTGTTTCAATAATTGCCTTAATACTTAAGTGCATTATTTATTTTAGTTTATGTATTTTAATACAATAAACTTAATATGCAGTGGACACCATAATCAGTTGCACACAAACGTGGCGTTACACTTGAGACAAGCAACACCCCAGGCTCCTATGTGGCACAATATTGAGAAACTGACGCTTGAGTGGCCCCTAATGAAGAATGTGATCAGTGTCAACTTGGCTACCAGTCTTTCCAAGTAAACCACCACAAGCCACAACTACCTTCAAACTATTGATGCACCGCATGAACCAGGCAACTACTCGCTGTCAACTGAAATTACAAAAGCATGGCCTGACATGATGCAGTAGTGCTTCTGGTATTACATTAGATGCATCTTCTTGAAAAGCACGTGCTATAAATTCAGTCAGTTTCTTCAGATAATGCCATTGCAAATGCATTAGAAATTTCTCATCCCGGAAACCACTCTTCTGGGCGGTCCCACTTATATTTAAGTAGTGATAGGTATTTGCTAGATATTCAATCGGTCATGTTCTTGTATGCTATCTTTCGTATTTACTTAGCTTTTTATGCCATCCCATTGACGTCTCAAGCTTCACTTGGTATCAGGGACACTTGGCTATTTAGGGACAAAGGGGCATATTATCAAGGACGGGTGATACATTATCGCCGCTTTTATCGGCAGGAAACTGCCGATAAAACGGCGATAATGGGCTTGATAATATGCTTTATAGAATTCCTATCAAAGCCCATGTTAGATGTGAAAACATCTAACATGGGCTTCAATAGGAATTCTATAGAGCATATTATCAAGCCCATTATCGCCGTTTTATCGGCAGTTTCCTGCCGATAAAAGCGGCAATAATGTATCGCCCGTCCTTGATAATATGCCCCAAAGTTACTATGACTCAAATTCAAGCAACTTGCTGAATAGTTATTTCTGGCTTAGATGACATTAGAAGTAGTGAAAATGTTATCCCTGGATACAAAAATTATTTTTACTTGCATAGCACTGGCTTCCTCTTTGCTGGCACTGACCGCCCTGCATGCCGTGCCGCTAGTGTTGATGAACAGGAGGATTCTATCGTCCAGTGACATTGTGACCACAGACTATAAGTGTGAATGTGCCCGGGGGGTATCAAATAAGTGCCATAATGTACTGCAGCGTACCTCTGCGCCTCCATGGCAAATTACCAAAACATCGAGTGTTAAATATCATGCTACAGAAATATCAAAGCCAGGCTACTAGGGCACCAAACTGTAGTGGAGATAAGTATAAAAATAAGTAAAGATCCACTATTCTTAACCTCACATATATGTAATTTGATATATATATATATACATATATATATATATATATATATATACACCACTATATATATTGTGATCAAGGTCGCGTCACAGCGGCCGAAACGCGTCATTGACATTGTACTTGCATTTTATTGTTGATGGAACTGTGAATGAAAATGGAGGAGCAATAAACATTCTGTGCACCACTCTCAGAGTCTGTACCTTCTTCCTGTGAGGAGTACTAGGAAAAAGGATTGTAGTATGTATATATATGTGTGGCTCACTGGTTAGAAGCGGCAGACCCTGAAGCAGAGGCCGGCCCGGGCCCAGGGTTCAATTCCCGTCGCGGCACGGTCTTGGGTCAATATCCGCGGACTCGATAATTCTCGCCTAGGTGCCTACGCTAACCATGGGTCCCACTCTGCAACTCTGGGCAATAGCTTGCTTAATCTCCACAATGGCCCTTTCAGCGCTGGGGATGCCTGGCTTCACCTTGGGGGTGCCCAGGAGGGACCATCTCACAGGGAAAGCCAGGACGGGTTCCCCAGTGGTATACAGCGCCAGGACACCCCGAGATGGGGTAACAGTGCGCTTTACAAGTATACATACATTTACATATAACTACATATATATATATATATATATAAATATATATATACACACATTCTGGCTTCGAACAAAACAGACCAGCACTCGCAGGAGAGGTAAATACTTTTGTAAACATAGCTATTCGTGGATATTCAAGTTCTCTTTGAGATGCACTGAACTCTCATGAAAGTTAGACAAAACTGAATCAGGGCCAGCTTCTGTCTCATTTCTCTAAATACTTTCTGCCAAAAGTAAGAATCAGGCACCCTTTGGAAAAAGGTGCATTGATAAAGTCAATGCTATTGACTTTGGTGTAGTATCCATAGAATGCATTTGTAAAGCACACATTAATCTCCTGAGGCATGTTGGTACTGAATAATAGATGTTTATTATTATTCAACTCAATGATACTCGTCCTATTCACCTCAGAGGGTGAGGTGTGGTGCAGCGGTCCGAGCAGCTGACTCCAGAGCAAGGGACTCACAGTTCGATTCATGGTGCCAGTGGCAGCTCAGCCCAGCACCATGTGACTCTGGGCAATAGCGCGCTTAAACTCCCCTGCTGCGGGCCCCAGCGCCTTGAGACGCGTAGGGGTGATTAGTTTGGTCTTTACAAATACCGGGTTTAAAGGTTGATCAGATCCACCAAGGTTTGTGCTTGTGACCATGAGGTCAAACATGGATCCCTGGGGTGGATGCATTAGTCAACTGAGCCATCAGGCCCAGTTGGGGAAAGGTTTTGAACCTTCACTAGCCCACCTTGATTCTGAGCTGCACAGTAATGGAGGGATGGTAAATTTGCATGCAGTAAACCCACACCAGTGCTGTGGAATTACAAGTTAAGGCCCATGTAATGTTGTTACCGTGTGGGACAAGGTTTTACTGTTTGTAAAACCACATGGAATTCCCAATTTCATGGGGTTTAACACATTCATTTACCACCTGCTTGAAGCTCAAGGCCACAGAATAGATGCAGTACAGGCAGCTTTAGTGCAAGCTTCTCTCATGCATATTCCCTCCACACACAGAACATAGTCAATACAGGAAGCCACAATGCAATTTTCATTACAATCACATAAAGTAAAGTTGCAGAACTGGCAACAGTAGAAGTTAGTGAGCCCACCTCAACCTGGACACAACTCAGGGAAGGGAGCCCCGCTCTCTCCGTCTGTACTCCATTGTGGTACTAGAGTTGTAACTGGAGTTCCAGTGATACCGTGTGCCTATCTAGGATTACTGGTTTTGTATTAGACACTTTTTCCTTTTTTTTCACATTTGCAGCAGCTTGTATATGGTCCTGAAGAAAGCCAAACATACTTGTTAGATGACTTATGGCTGAAACATGTCGACCTTTCTTTCCAATCTAGCAGTCTAATCATACACTGCGTAGCACTGCGTTTTAATCCTGTCAGCCCAGATGAGTCAATAAAGTTTCTTTTCATCTGCACTAGGCAGTTTTAGATTCCCTTTTTATCTTGCACTTTTTGCGCTGCACCCTCACTCCACTAGCATTTGGGTTTCTAGCTATTCCCATCTGCTTAGTGAATAACAAAAACATCCCTGGGCTCCCACATCTCAGCGGGGTGGTAGTAGCCCTCAGTGGGACTAGGTTTTCCCACTGGGAGGAGAAAGCCCAAATGATGAAGCATGTCACCTTTGGTGAGTGAGGGCATTCATCCTAAAAGGGATTGCTTCCCAATTAGGTTTCTTGATTGAGATGCGGTTGTACTTCATCCCAAACTTCCATGGTTTCCAAGTCTTGATAGACCCAAGAAGTTTATTATGTGATTTTTATTGGTATGGCCTCACAGCAATACTTCTAATAGGTCATGTCACAAATGCTGCATTCACAGAGGGTTGTAGAACAACCTACCTAAAGAATAATAATTAATGTTATGTTATGTTATGTTATGTTAATCGAAACTTTTTAAGCGCACGGGCACCCAGTGGTTTCATGGCGCTGACAGTGAGGAAAATTGATAGCAGTTAACCTATCCGGATGCTTGCTTGAATAGCCAGGTCTTCAAGGCTCTCCGGAACTCCATAAGGTTAGTACAGCTCCTGATCGTCAAGGGAAAAGTGTTCCAAACCTTTGGGGCGAGATAAGCAAATCGACACCCACCAATCAGGTCGTTATTTACAACCTCCTGGGATTGCCTACAAACAGAATGATGGTTCCTTGCAAGGAATATGGAACACCAGAGCCCCATTCTTGTACTTGCATTCTGAAATGTGAAACTTGCTTCAAAACCAGTCAGTGCTCCTTAAGGAAGCATTTATATTTAAAAAATCCTATTTGGAATACCATGGTGGGAGCGGGCAGTGGCTCTTTGCTCCCACAAGCCTGCCTGACAGACCTCCAGAAGAAGAATCTATCCAGAAGGGCTGCATTACCTTTTGCAAATTGGTTATCCCCACTTTAGAAGAGTTGATAACTTATCTATAGTTTGCGACTGGCAATTGCAGTAACAAACCAGTGATACACACCCTTGCGAATCACGAATAGTAGCGGATGCCGACTCATGTTCCCTCCTATTTATGATTCAATTTTACAAAACAGAAAGGCTTTATCAAATTGAAAAATGGGTTTATTGCTGATTAAAAAGCCAATTTGCGGTCGCAAACCCTGTAATTTTCTGCATTGCTGTGTTTGGAAACAAATATTCTTAAGTACGTTGGAGCTAACATGTACTCTTGGGCTAATCTGTTGGCCTGTTATGATGCTATAGTAAGGAACCCCGAAAAAAGAAAAACCAAAGCTGATGATGACGGAGCGTTGACAATACAAACACTCACCCCCAGTCAACTGATCTGGGTTTAACCCATCACCGTTCTTTAGCTCACCCCGCCACCCCAGTTCAGACATGGCCATATGCAAATCAGTCTGACCCTGTGCCTCATGGGAACAGTCCAGCCCGAACTGCCAAGCCATGTCTTCCCTGGACCGGAATCAAGCTTCCCAGGAACCCCTTGAGCATGTCTTTAAAAACTGTGCTGCCCATGTTGGATTTTCTTAACAGTTGTTTAAAAGTAAATTGATACTTGTATAGCGCACTACTCACCCGCAAGGATCTCAAGGCGCTTGTACGAATACCGCTGTGGAACCCATCCTGGCTTTCCCTGTGAGGTGTCCACTCCTGGGTACCCCCAAGGTGGGGGCCAGGCATCCTTAGCGTTGTGGGGGCCGTTGTGGAGATTAAGCAAGCTATTGCCCAGAGTTGCAGAGTGGGACCCATGATTGGAATAGGCACCCAGGTGAGAATTATCAGGTCCGTAGAATTTTTTGAGCTCAAGACCCGCCGAGGTGGGGAATTGAACCCTGGTCCCGGGCTATACCTCTGCATCAGGGTTTGCCGTTCTAAGCATTGAGCCACACTTCTCCACCCAGTAGATTCATTCAACCCATTAGAGGTATTGCCTTTTTATGTTGTGAAGCATCAGAGCTGGGCACTAATTTTCAGTTGACCCCAAAAGTACACCACTCTTTGAGTGACACACAGAGGTTGCAGCATAAAATCTAAATAAAATACATTACAAATACTTAAAATAATCTACAGGCAGTGGCACAAGCCTTTTTACTTGTAACTCCAGGGAGGGATAGCCTATTGGCTCCCTCCATGTAAAGTGTGGAGGGACGACTACAAGAGCCATGAGTAGAACCACTTACTTACTACCTTTCTTCAGTTGGAGGCGTTTCAACCTTTCATGATTTATCAGGTCATCATTAGGACAAAAAGGAGAAAATGATTGCTGCCTGTGTATGTTCCAAAGGGTAAGATAAATTCAGGGAAGACTGTTCAATTTAACGGTGGAGACAGGAGAGCATCAATAAACAAATGGAAAGTGTGGCAGTAATTTAAGCTGTATGAAAGAAATTGCTCTGACAGGAAAACAGCGCCAAACACTAAAGCACAAGAATTTTGTCAACGCTGTTGATAAATTTCCAGCTGAAAAAGATATTTATTGTGCAGAGCCACATACATGAACCTTTGGACCATACCTCTACTCATGCACAATACTGGATTATTATTACTTTTCACCGTTACTCCATGTAGTGGGTCTGAATTGCTTGGGGAATGTTTAGTTCGTTCTGTTCCACTTTATGTGTATCACCTTGCGCCGTCCACATGAACTTCACAAGCACTGTGTGTTCACTTTGAACATCGAGCACTTATTTTCCGATTAATAGTTGCTGCTGCTGTCAATTGAGTCTAAGAAGATTAAATAATTGTTTTTGGATTATTACAGGCCATATCTTTCTTTTAATTTATTTGTATATGCAATACATTAGTCCTAAGTATTGTATGAATAATCAAAATGTGTTTTTTTTATTAAATGAAGCCATTTGGGACATTGTTGTAACAGATACGAATTACCCCAGTCCTTATGGTTTTATGGGTTACTCCTGTTGTACATACTAACACTGAAACTGAAGTAAGGTGTTTAAAGGGTTCTCATACTCAGGGCAAATGGATGCCGCCGATTGGATATAACCTTACAACGCAGAATGAGGAGGCAATTCTCCACGTCCCCCTGGGATCTGAAAGGGGCACACACCAGCTCTAGACAGGGATGGTACCAGGTGAGTTTGGAAGGTCTCAGGCTCACCCGACTCACATTTCTGGATTGATCGCTTATCCTCACAGTTTCTAGGAGATTCGCTACTTCGACATGACTTCTGTGATACTCCAGTCAGCTTTGCACTAATCTTTCCTGTCAATGGCTTGCTCCTCTCCAAACTGGGTATAAAGCTTCCTCTGCCTCCCAGGTCACAGCACCAGAAGGTCCTCTAATTCTGATCCGGGTCTAGATGGGAAATAACAACACATAGAGCCCAGTCCCTGACAAGCATCTGTGGACTGGTGGGGAGAGTCTGTTTCTGAGTTCATACAAAGATTGAAACCACTGGACAAGCCGGATCTCAACTCATTTATCCACCTTTGGGGCACGGGTGGGATGCCAGAGCCATGTGATGGCCAAGCCACCTTTAAAATGTGAATACGCTACAATTCAGGGAGAGAGCATCCTCACAGGGTGTCTTCCACTGTCAAGCGCTCTTGTTGAGCAGGATTAACGCCTGGTCTGAACTTTTCAAAGAAGGAGGACTTGGCTGGAGATAAATCTGATCTTCTCTAAAAGGGCTTCACTGCCAATGGTCAATGTCCAGGTGTATATAGCTATAAGCTATATTACCACTTATAGGTCTGGGCGGTGGGGGGTGGATAACACTATATAGGAAACGACACCCACTAGACCTGTTCCTTTTCTCATGTGCCTACCAATTGCTAAAGGTTCTGTTCCCCAAATTAAATTGTACTACATATACAATTTTTTTTATACAAAACCAAGTTTATTCTACTTTTCAAAGTATCTCATATAACTATGAGATTCTTTAAAAAACAGAATAAATTTGGTTTTGTATAAATATATAAGATGCTTTAAGAAATAGAATAAACTTGGTTTTGCATTAAAACATTGTATGTGTAGTATAACTTCATTTGGGGAACAGGAGTTTTAGCATTTGGTGGATGTATGACGTTACAACGCATGCTTTTACCACGCATGCTGTTACAACGCAGTTTTTACAACGCAAACCTTTACAGCGCATAGCGCTTTGGGGTGCTGGATAGTGAATAGTTTAATTTACTATTCCAACTCCAGTCCCCGTGGACACTAGGGAAGGTGTTGGATAGTAAATTAAATCTATTCCCTATCCTAGAGCGCCCCCCAGCACAATGCGTTGTAATGGTTTTCGTTGTAAAACCTGCGTTGTAAAAGCACTGCGTTGTAAAAGTTTCGTTGTAAAGGATGTTTCCCGCATTTGGTAGGCACATGAGAAGAAATACAGGTTTTGTGGGTGTCTTTTGCTGCCCAATTTCCAGCTCAGAGCAGAAGTAAAAGAGCTTAATTATCTGTTGGTTGGCGCACGAGCTAGCAGAAAAAGAAATTGCTGCTTATAGCTCAAGACCCGTAGACACTTAAGTGCTAAGGACGAGGTGGTCACGTCCTCAGCACAGCCAGCTCCAGTGGTGCTGAAGGCAAGACCCTCCTGTCCTTACCGCTCTAGCCTTTAATAGGTCTACGGGGTATTACTGACAGAGCCGGGCGGCGACCGCGGTATACACTGAGTAATGTCTTCAAACGTCGCTAGACCGACTTGAATGGACACCCCAATTTGTGCAGCCAGTTTCTGTGACCTCCAGAGGACACCATTTACCCTGCACACATTCGGCCAGTCACTGAACACACAAGCACCATGCTACACACAAAAACGCACAAAACATACCATTGAGGGAAAGGAAGCGCTCCCGCTGTGGGGGAATGAGAGGATTTTACAGGGGATGGCCGAAATGCCTTATACTATCTAGGGATACAGGCAGCAGCCACCCCAAAGTAGAAATACAAAATGGGTGCACACACTGACATCAGATTCTAGGCCTCTGCTGTTGAAGATCAGCAATATTGTTAAGCACCTCCAGAGGGCTAATAGAAGAGGAAAGTCCATTTGCAGAAAACTAAGGAAATGAGACAAGAGTCTAAAAGAACCAGGCTGGGAAAGCTTGCATTGCCAATAGAGGAATTCATACCTGTTCAGGCTTTACCAGTGTGTAACTGGACTCTTGCCACAGACGGGGTGATTGACTGTGTAATAATAGGATCTTACGTGGTGAATGCCTCGGCCTGCAGCCTGCGAGCTAATCGCTTACAATCCTATTACTTACCCGGAGGTTTTAGCACTGACTTCAGTTGTCCCTGTAGCTTTTGTACGGTCGGAATACCTGTATACACTTCTTGAACTTGCCAAGAACGATTACGTTGCTCAGTATTAATAACTTATTATTAAATTTTTTGTTCAAAAGTACATAAACACTGAACGACTTACACAAAACAGTCCAAAAATAGAAAAACATCTTGTTCATGACAGAAAATGCAGTAAAAAAAAAAGACAAACAAAAACAGAAATGTAATACCAGCATCACTATTTCAAACATTGATATGGTGAATAATACGACAAAAACAGAAAAGGCATAAGCACAAGCAATAAAGAAATATATACATTCAAGACTAAAATCCCTAGTGTTACCCCAAGGACACCAAAAATATAAAACCCAGGGGCATATTATCAAGAATGGATATAACATTATTGCCTCTTTAGCGTCAGAAAACTTCAGCTAAAGCGGTGATAATGGGCTTGATAATATGCTCTATAGAATTCCAATAGAAGCCCAGGTTTGATGTGTAGGACATCTGCCCTGGGCTTCTATTGGAATTCTATAGAGCATATTATCAAGCCCATTATCGCCGCTTTAGCGGAAGTTTTCTGACGCTAAAGCAGCGATAATGTTATCTCCATTCTTGATAATATGCCCCCTAATCCTGTGAAATGTGTTCTGTAAGGATCTGCCTTTTATACAATTGGGCCTTATGGTTGAGGCAGGTGGAGGGCCATGTCCTGCTGGCCCGCTGTCACTGCCTGAGGCCTGGGCTATGTCCTCCTGGCAAAAGCCCTGAAAGACTCACAGCTGGGATTTAGCAACAACACACCACATTGGCATTGTGTAGAGAGCAAGAAGGATGGCCCTCATGTGCGGATGGGAAATACCCACACCAGGCCACCTGACCCTGACATGCCTTCCTCACTGGTGCGGAAGGGTCACACAATGCTCGCGAGGGATGGGAGTGTTAGCGCCTGTCTTCCTCGAGCTCCTACTGAAAACACTGGTGCACTAGCCACCCCCCACAAACAGGACAGATCAGGAGGACCAATCAGGGATGTAAAATTGGCTATGTGACAGGCAGAGGCAGTCGCTATTGAATGGGGGTGGCAGGGCGGGGGAGGAGGAGGGTGGTAAATGAAAAACAAAATAAAATAAAAAAACTATCTGCAGGCTGGCTGCCACCTTTCGGTCCTCTTCCACTCCTCGACAGCAGGAATCAGGACCCAGGCTCCTGACTCCCCTAGCCAATCACGACGCTGCCTTACAGCAGCGTTGTGATTGATCTGAGGACTGTTGTTCGGAATTCAGAGAGGGATTGGGAGCCTGTGCAAGTTCCTCACCAGACTGTGTATTACAGCCTGGTGGGGAACATGAAAAGTGTGCATGACGGTTTGGCTGGGCCAAGACGGCCGGCCAAACTGTCATGCACACTTTAGAGTGTGCTCACCATTCCTCTTCCTGGCCACTGATCTGGCAGCACAGCCCGCCCCGCACCAGGAATTGGAAAACTAAACTGATAATAACATTGGATATTATCATTTTGGTTTTCTTTTAACCCCTTCGGTGCACATGACGGCCCCCGCCTGCCATGCGTCATTGTGGGCGTATGTGGAGGATGGCCGGGGGATATCCGAAACCCGCCCACTATTTAAATCGTCCGCACAGGGCGAAAATGTGCGCATCGCTGAAAAGGTTAACTACTTCTTGCAAAGCAGTGGGGTGACCAATGACACTTCTTAGCCTCGGTCTATGTGGGTGAGTAAGTGCCTGACCGAACCAAGCACCACACTGCTTTCCATGCTACACTATACCCAGAAGTAACTTCATGGAAGGTGGTATTTGTACTGCAAACTGGCTGGAGTGCTTGCTGGCTTTAGGGCACTGTGCTCTTGTGCTTCAAGGCCAGTCAAGCTAACAAGCCTGGATGACGCGGGCGCACTGAACATTATTTTTATTGGCGCTTGTCATGTTGAGGGGGGTAAGCAGAGCTCTGGTTGCCTCCAGGGGACGGAGGATCCAGGTACCCCGCCACAACAGGCTTCAAGGCATCTGCTCAATTTCGTTAGTATCAAGCTTAAGCCTAGCTTAAGCCAAGTGTAGAATCGAGTCACGTTGTTTCATAACAGTGATACTGCGCTTGGCCTGGAAAGAGGATTGGACTCGGACTCTATTGGCTCCCTAGGTCAGGTGGTGTGGCTGCTATTAAAAGGACAGCCCAGGAAGGGGCAGCTTCTCACTGTTATGCTGAGAAAGTAGAGCCCAGAGGAGCTCTCCGACAGGGCTCTGTGTGCTATCAGAGGAGATCTAAGTGGATGTAGGACGTTTACAGGGGCTTGCTTTGAGCTCACGACAACATTGCTCAATGCTTTTTGTTGTACATGGTAAAAACTCTCAATTTGCTCTTCCTGGTTCACTGAAAATGTCATGCTCAAGAGGTCGATTGCATCAAATGGATGTTCAGTGAGAATGAGAGTGGCTAGTTTCCGTATTATCACACCTGGACTGGATTCTACAAATGTGGGGGCATATTACCAAGGGTGGTGATAGGCAATTATCGTCGGTTTAGTGGCCGTTTTCGGCCGCTAAGCGGCGATAATTCTATCGCTCTGTTAGCAAGCTGTCGCTAACTGATGTTAGCGACAGCTTTTAGGCGATAGCGAGCGGTTTGGGGCCCGCTTTGCATGTTAGCGATATTTATCGCTAATGACATGCACAGTGGGCTTTCAGTCGCTAATGTTGCTATCGCCTATTAGCAAGGCAGGCGTAACGATGGAAATATTCCCGCTATCGCCAAAAACCAACGCCTGCTCAGACCAGTTCTTAGCCATGTTATCCAATGGGAGGTGGATAACATGGCTAAGAGCATTTTGTCGCTAATGCGTGAATATCGCTGTATTCTCAGCAATATTCACGCATTTCGCCGCTATCGCTGGATTTTTTTGCACAATGGAAAAAAACGTTGCTAATAGCATGTTTTCTCCGTTAACATATCCAGCGATAGACAGCGATAAAAAATCGTTGCTAAGACTATTTAGCGATAATTATTGCTACTTGTTGGTAATATGCCCCTTGGTCCTGGGATAGTTGATATTTTCTGAATAAAAAGAAGTGACCTTCCTGAAGACCCCTGAAGAGCACACATTGCTGCTAGGGACCTCTCCTGGTTTGTTTTTCACTTTGATAGGTTTGAATTTAGACATTCGATACACAAAGGTAGGAAATCAAATCCCCCTACACCATAAAGTGACTCTCAGCGCCCACTTCATGGTGTATCACAGGAGTGTCAGTCCGTGCCAGATTTGAAGACTATCCATATAAGATAAATTGACATATCTCTATGGCACACAGCTATATGCACAATACTTATGCTGGAAATTCGACATGGATCCGGCCCTCTTGGATGTGTGGTGGTCAACCCTGCTGTAAAGTTTGTGTGAAGTGCAGATTGTGTTCTAATAACATTTACTCCACTCATGACAGGATTTCCAATATCTTTCAATTGTATTTTTCATGAAATTTTGGAGCCGAGCGGTCCTCACCCTTTGTCCGGGTTAGGAGATTGCGCTTCTGAGATATGCAGCTACCACCACCTGGGCGGCTGCAGTAGTCGAGGGAGACAGATCCGCTACAATCGGAAGGAAGTCGCTGCAATATGGGTCATCCAGGATCCCACCCGGTCAAATTTCTGTGAGCGCGGAAAATGTATACATATATTATCACTTTTGTGCACTCTGTGTTACCTTTCAGTTTCTCCAGAGGGTTAGTAGGTGGTCTTGAGATCATCTCTGGAACCACCAATCTTCAACAAGAGAGACATTGCAGGAGAGAGATCCCATAAGGTGTCATGCATGATTGTACTGCTGAATATCGAGGCCAAGAATATCGTGGACAGAATATCGAAAGGTATGTGCATATACGGAAATATAGATTTACTCTTCCTAACTCCACATCTACGTACCTTGAAGACATATATATAACCAAGGTATGAATATGTGGAGCTAGATTCTAGAAAATCTATACTTACCTTTAAATATTTTGCATTCAATGTTTTGTCTCAAATATTTGCATGCCTCGATATTCTGGATTAGATAGTCAGGGTGCACACCGTCATGGGCGTACCCCGGGGTGGGGCAATGGGGGGGGCTTGCCCTGCCTGGACTTGGGTGAAGGACAGTGGGGTTAAAAGCATCTTCTCCGTTTGGGTCTGCGATGGCCAGGTAGAGCCTTGGGCCAGAATCTCAGACTCAGCTCCTGACATCCCCTCCTTTGATGTCCTCCTCCTTCTCCTTACAGGTTACAGTGTAACTGGATTTCTCAACAGGTGTAGGCAACAACCCATCCTAATCTAGGCCCAATATCAACCACTCCTATTTCTTGCTCCCCTACCATTCCTCGTGGGCCTCAGAGAGTTCACTATGGCTGGTTGTAAGATAGCCTCTCCTATTGGTTGCCCTTCTGGCACTCACCTCAGAGATATAACTGACTGTTTGAAACTCATGACCATGAGTTGCTCCTCTGTCGCTCCTGTGTGGTCTCATAGGTTTATGCCATGGCGAAAGGACACATGTACCCCATGGGAAGCACCTTTCACCTCTGGGCTCCTCCTGACCTTCATACTCGTGGTGGAACTGTATGATACAGACTAGATGGTGGGAATTGGCGTGCTTGCATGATTGTGTTTTTACCCACAGCTTCAAAACACAAGCGCACATGCAGACACATCCATAAGGTGCCACAGTTTGAGCCATCTGTGCCTGACAAGCATGACAAAAACTGCTTCCCGCAAGGGCAACACTGCAGTCAAGCACTCTCTAATCGCCCATACACCAGTACACATTGCTTAGTGGTTGGCGGTGACTTTTGTTTCCTTGGGCTTGCAGCGAATCACTATTGAATGGAAAACTACATCAGTTCCTGGGAAGATGATTTAAAAATGCAGTCTTTTTCTAGGTGTACTTCATGGAGTTACAGATACCTGGGATACTGATAATCCAGGGGGTAAGAAAAATCTACCCAATTATAAATTGGGCCCTGAGGCGCCACAAAGAAAGTAGGAGATTGGCAATTCCATGCCCGATTCATTCCCCAGTAATTCCTCATTTGTTCCCAGACTTTCACGTGAAGAAATTCGGATGTTTTCAGCAGCTGCAATCTCCGTGTGAAAGTAAAGAAATCCACTGGGTTCCTGCAGATCTCAAAACTCTGATTGTAGTAGGGAATATCACATCCCGAATATCAACAGGACAGAATATTGCTACAGTATCATGGAACAAAATAAGGAAAGGTAAGAGCATAGAGGGAGGTAGAGAGTATCTATTTTAAGTCTATGTCACAGGAAACAGCCGTTACAACGCAGTCATTACATCGCAACATCCTTTACAACGCATGTCACTACAACGCACACCATTACAACGCATACCATTACAACGCATAGTACCCCTACACTATCCAACATTTACCCTACTGGTGCACCCCCTGGAGTTAGAATAGTAATTTTTACCCCTACACTACCCAATACTTACCTTAAATGCAATTTCATGGTATGTGTTGTAATGGTATACGTTGTAAAGGTAGTATGCGATGTAATGGAATGCATTGTAAAGGTAGCATGCGACGTAATGGAATGCGTTGTAGTGGATGTTGCGATGTAAAAACTGCGTTGTAAGTGCATGGGTTGTAAATGTATGCGTTGTAACGTCATACATTCATATCTACGTACCTTGAAGATTTATATATATACCATAGATTTCAGGCCTTATATAGTTAAGAATTAGCATTTAAAAAACCTTTAAAATTCACTCAAAAACTATAAGTTTTAGGGGTGTTATAGTTAGCTGGACATTTCACTCATACAAAACCATTGAAATTGCTCCTATATAGTTAGTTGTACTAACTATATTTCGCGCACCCGCAATCCACTGCTGATGATGTCACATATTACATCATTCATGACATGGTCAGTGACATCACTGATGACATCTCAAATGACATCACTGATGACATCACTGATTACATCGTCCAGTGAATGTGGTTTGCTTCGTTATTTAAATATGCATTATATATATATATAGCAATTTGCATTGAAGAATGAGTGGATATATAAAAATAAATATTTGGATGGAGGATTTAGTAGCAGTGTAATTGACTGTTTACTTGACCAATTTATAGTGTCTCACTAAATATAGTGGATAGTGACTAAACTGTTTGAATATCTGTATCACTTTGTCAGTTGTTGTGTAAACTGGTTCTCCAGTTGGTTACTAGCTATGTGAAAGTCTGTATTAGTTATTGATTAGTTAACTGAGTATTTGTATGGGAGAGTGAATGTGTGTGTGGTTCGGTGGGGGGGGGGGGGGTGACTGCCCAAAGATGTGTGAATAGTTGATTCACTAGATATATGAAGTTAAAACTACATGTTCTAACAGTTGTTTGGGTGAGTGAATATCTTTACGGGTGTGGTGATGAGCAAATATATTTCTCAATGGTACACGTCCAACAAACTAGGGAAAAAAAGGCAGTGTATGTGTCAGTTGTTGTATATTAATAAGTATACATAAGACTCAATGATTGTGTGAGTGACTGTATGGATAACTTTATACTTGTAATAATGATTTTATAATTCACTAAGTATGACTTACTATCTAAATGAATAGATGAAGTTGTGTTTGTATAAGTGTGTAGCTAAGTAAATATGTAAGTATGATCCATTGTTTGCATAAGTGAGTAGGATGACTTCATATGTGAATAGGATGTGTGCTGGTGTGTAATGTCCATGTAGGTGTATAAGTATTTTTGATAATGTTGTATTGTTTATTGACAGCATGTATGAGTGAATCTACAGGTAAGTGATTAGATGTGTGTATACATCTAATATCACTGAGTGGGTTTTTAGATACTTGTATTGCTGTAACAATGGATTCAAATATGATACTCTTTATTTTACAAAGAGTGATGAAAGATTTTACTAGTGTATGAAAAGGTGTATGTGATTGTCACGTGGATGATGTCATCAGTGATGTCATCAGTGATGTCATTTGAGATGTCATCAGTGATGTCACTGACCATGACATGAATGATGTAATATGTGACATCATCAGCAGTGGATTGCGGGTGCGCGAAATATAGTTAGTACAACTAACTATATAGGAGCAATTTCAATGGTTTTGTATGAGTGAAATGTCCAGCTAACTATAACACCCCTAAAACTTATAGTTTTTTGAGTGAATTTTAAAGGTTTTTTAAATGCTAATTCCTAACTATATAAGGCCTGAAACCTATGGTTTTTTCAGTGAATTTCAAAGGTTTTTTAAATGCTAATTCCTAACTATATAAGGCCTGAAACCTATGGTTTTCTCAGTGAATTTGCAAGGTTTTTTAAATGCTAATTCCTAACTATATAAGACCTGAAAGCCCACCAGGAATCTCCAGTATGCGCCAGGGGACTGCATTGCAGCGAGGTGTAATGAAGCCACGCCCCTTTTTACACCTCTCTGCAACGCAGCCCCGTGCATGTTTGAAGAGGGGGAACTAATTCCCCTTGCATACTGGGGGCCCCTGGGGGCCAACTAGCCCACCTTGAACCTCCAGTATGTGCCAGGGGGGCTGCATTGCAGAGGTGTAATGAGGCTATGCCCCTTGTTACACCTCTCTGCAAGGCAGCCCCCTGGCGCATTTGCAGAGGGGGAACTAATTCCCCTTGCATACTGGGGGCCAACTAGCCCACCAGGAGCCTCCAGTATGCGCCAGGGGGCTGCATTGCAGAGAGGTGTAATGAGGCCACACCCTTTTTTACACCTATCTGCAACGCAGCCCCCGTGCATGTTTGAAGAGGGGGAACTAATTCCCCTTGCATACTGGGGGTCACTGGGGGCCAACTAGCCCACCTGGAACCTCCAGTATGCGCCAGGGGGCTGCATTGCACAGAGGTGTAATGAGGCTATGCCTCTTTTTACACCTCTTTGCAACGCAGGCCACTGGCGCGTTTGCAGAGGGGGGACTAATTCCCCTTGCATACGGGGGGTCCCTGGGTCATATCTGCCCAAACGCCGAAATTCCGAACGATTGAAAATGACTTTTCTTGAGAAACATTTGGATTTGGATTATCATGTCCTATACTTTGGAATTTTTGAAAGACTGACTTTGAGGATGCTATAAATTACTCAAGTCTGCCCGAATTGTGTGGGTAAAATTGATACCTAGTCACTTTGAATAAGAATGTACTTACGTCACGTCTAACATTTGGAAGAAATATCTAGTTATATGACAACAGGATACCGACATAACTTGAAGGAAATAAGAACGCCCCGAAGAAGTTCTGTTGTACAGAACGAAACGCGTCAGCTGGCTGTGGTACATAAACTTAAGGAAAATAAAAGCATTTGAATATACACCAAGATTCAGCGCTTCAATAAGGACTCTAAGTGATATGATTTGATTGGACTTATTGTGCAAGTGGTGCTGTGCCAAACTTTGGAATATTCTCCACTACTCTCTACTACTTACTCTCTACTACTCCACTACTCTCTAATACTCACTCTCTACTACTCATCCTCTACTACTCTACTACTATCTACTACTCTCTCTCTACTACTCACTCCCTACTACTCACTCTCTACTACTCTCTACTCTCTACTACTCACTCTCTACTACTCTCTCTCTACTACTCACTCTTTACTACTCACTATCTACTACTCTCTACTACTCACTCTCTACTTCTCACTCTCTACTACTCTCTACTATTCACTCTCTACTACTCTCTCTCTACTACTCTCTACTACTCACTCTCTACTACTCACTCTCTACTATTCTATACTACTCACTCTCCACTACTCTCTCTCTACTACTCTCTACTACTCACTCTACTACTCACTCTCTACTACTATCTACTATTCTCTCTCTCTGCTACTCACTCTCTACTACTCACTCTTTACTACTCTCTACTACTCACTTTCTGCTGCTCTCTACTACTCACTCTACTACTTACTCTCTACTACTCTCTACTACCCACTCTCTACTACTCTCTACTACTCACTCTACTATTCACTCTATTACTCTCTACTACTCACTCTCTGCTACTCTCTCTACTGCTGCTCTACTACTCTCTACTACTCATTCTCTACTCTATTACTCACTCTCTTCTCTCTACCTCTCTACCTCTCTCTACTTCTCTCTCTACTAGTCTCTACCTCTCTACCTCTACCTCTCTACCTCTACACCTCTACCTCTCTCTACACACTCACATATACACATATATATATGCATATATATGCATATGCATTTATGTATGTGTGTATATATATACATACATAAATAAACATATATAATCTGCATATCTATATAAATACAAATATAAATGCATGCATACATCTACATATATGCATGTTATTTACATGAAAGTTTTAAAAACACTAATAAAAGCAAAGCTAAAAAGCCACCTCATTACAAACACAATGGCTTTAACTTAAACAAGGGCGAGATCTATTGCATTTTCAATGCTTGTTTACTTTGGTTCCATCAAGAAGGCATTCAGATGTGTCACACATTTGCCATAAATTCTGAATGTTAGCACTCTAGTTGCTCATTAGATCACTGTAGTAAAGCTACTGTTCACCAGGGAAGTCTGCTGCTAATCATACATTCTATGGCAAAATGAACCCCCTCATTTTGTTCCTTTTTAAATTAAATGTTTTCAGACTTACCACTTCATTCCAATCAAGATGGCTTCTGGTGTGCCATACTTTTGTCATAAGTAAGACTGTTAGCGCTCTAGTTGTTCTTTAGAACACTCTGGGACATTCTGTCATTGGGCTATACTTGGGCTACATCTGGGTGATATTTGGGCTACATTTGGGCTCTTTTGTCTCTGGTAGCCATCTTGGGAGACTGCATGTCAGAATTTTTTAGTGAAATAGAAGAGGATTTGGGAAGTCACTCAAAATGTGCCCTAATTTTTATTTCTGCAGCCCTAATCATACTTTCTATGGCAAAATATACCCCCTCATTTTGTTCCTCTTTAAATTAAATATTTTAAGAGTTACCACTTTATTCCAATCAAGATGGCTTCAGGTGTGCCATACCTTTGTAATAAGTAGGACTGTTAGCGCTCTAGTTGTTCTTTAGAACACTCTAGTAGGCTGCAGTAGAACACAAAGGAATCAACTGACAGTCTCTGTCCTTGTTGGTTGTACATGTTTTACTGAGAATGTCAGACTTCATGCTCACATGACTGAGAAAGATAATGTGAATTTACAGAAAATATGCTTTCAGTTTAGCTTATAGATCCCCTTCCAAACCACTGTGGGAAAAGCATGAGATAATAGTTTTCTTTCAAATATGATTCATGATATCCGAGCAGGAGGCTTTTTCACATGGTAAAATCACCTTAGAACACACCATAATTCCTAAAATGAGTATGGTACCATCAACAAATTATTTATAATGTAACTAAAGTCCTAAAACCCTCTATTAACTACAATGCTTTTTAATGAGGTGCTATCATGTATATTGGTCCCAAGATGGCTGCCCACAATTCTTGGATGAAGTGCTGACAGCCAATCAGATCTCACGATGAGATGTGTGGTTAGGCTCCGCCCAGATATATATGTGTTTTTGAAGTTAATTTTCATAACAACCACTGGAGCAATTTTCACCAAATATAGCAAAGGCAATTCTACGTACCAGTCCCTACAATTTTGCCAAGTTTGGTGTAATTCCGTTCAGCGGTTCGGGCTGTAGCCTTGTCAGAACGTCCTATGGAAATTAACATGGGGAAAACACGTTTTGGGACCCCCCCTTTTTTCTCAGCCCCCACTTCACGAATCCCCCCGAAACTTTCAGGGAAGGAGCGCAGCGGAGCTGGCCAAAATATTGGAAAATTACACGCAAATTCCTCAACCGGCGCCAAAGTTATTCCCAATAGAATGTTGCGGATTTCCTATGGTAGCTAGGCCCTAACTATATATACCTACTGGCTATCGCCAGTAGGTAATATATATATATATATATATATATATATATATTGACAATTTTTTAGCACCAATCGTCCCAACGCTCAGCTCCAACATAAAAGACACTGGAGACTTTTTACGTATATTAATGGACACCCAATGGCAACCAACCTATCTGCTGGTGACAATTGACGTGGTGTCGTTGTACACAGGAATAAGACAACACAATCTAATGCTGATCAGCCGCGACTAATACTCACCTACAGTAAAGAAAGCTACAAAATCCAAAAGACTCTAACAAAATATTGGAATGTGTTGAAGAAAGATCCGGATAGAGGCAAAACCATAGGAGGTGACCGTTGATATCGTATAGAAGAGCACCGAATCTATCAGATCACCTAGTTAGGAGTCACTTTGAAGCCCAAAAAACTGAATCATGGCTCCAGACAAGATCCAAGGGCTTTTCTAAATGCACAACGCGCAAAGCCTGTAGAATTGGCAAGAATCTGAAGAATCTGAAGGACCCTGCTGGAAAGATCTTTGAAATAAAAGAAACAATAACGTGCAAATCGACCTATGTGGTTTATATGCTGCAATGTTTCTGCAGAAAACAATATATAGGAAGTACTGTTTGTCTGCTAAAAAAAGCACATATTGGAACATACTCGCGCGATACAGAATGCGGATCATACATACGCTATTGCCAAACACATGAACATGCACGAAGGAAAAACATGGCTGGACATCAAATATTCAGGTTGGATAAGAGTTCCTCCACATGAACGAGCAGGAAATCGAACACAAAAACTGCGAAGGCTGGAATCAAGGATGATAATGAGGTTTAAAACCAAGCATCCCTCTGGACTGAATGGGGATAAGGAGATGTATGTTCCTCTGTAGCGTCAAGAAACAACATGAATTAGTGACACTGCCACTGTCTGAGAACTGTTAAAACCTGATATAGGGTAAAATGTGAACATTCCGCCTTTGTTGGTTAGATCCTGTCAAACCGAATACCTGGAATGCTCCATCAACTGAAAGCAACCTTGAAGTGCTTAATAAGATTCAACATTTGGGTGCACATAAGCATGCAATAGATTTGGTCTGACAACTCGTAATGGTCAAAATGTACATATAAAAAAGACAAAATGTATTATGAAAGTGACTGTGTGGTCCTGAAAGTAATGATGCCGCTGCATAAGCAGAGGGCACTCAGCCCTATACTCATAGAGGGACACTCAGTCTGTCAGCACAATCCATATACAACCGACTGCTCATAAACTCAGCGTTGGTTGATTGATTCATGGCTTAGCCATAAATCCATATGCGCGATAATTTCTACTTTAGAATGGGCGCAATGCGGATGTAACAAATTAGAACAGCCTGTGCGGTTTGACATCTTTGCTTATGGACATGTAAGTGTAATAATAGAGCTCGTTGCCAATAAACTTCGCTGAAAAAATGGCAAATAACAAACTAACTCACCCACAATGCACTATGTGAGGCATCATGGTGCATAGGTTTATATAGTGAAAACTGAAAAAGGACCAATGTAAAACACTGCCATGATCAGGAACTTCGGTTCGAAACGCGTAGGAGAAAGACACGATCTGAAATAAAAACATCTTACTAACCAAGAGGAGTGCCGCGACAATTATTTTTGTGAAAAATAACCCAAGAGACATTGCCCTGGTCTCGACGTGGGCACCGACTGAAAAAGTGCCCCCTTTGTGAACAGGACAGTTGAGTGAAGATATATATGTATATATATATATATATATATATATATATATATATATATATATATATATATATATATATATATATATATATATATATATATATATATATATTAAAGGTATAGGAAATGTATAGAAATGTACCCTTAGATATTTTGGCCCTCAAAATTGTTGTAATAATATTTTGTCCTGTCTAATTTCAGAATTCGATATTCCCATCCAACTTCTGAAAACTCTGAGGGAACCAGTAACTACTGTAATGAGGGGCGAACTCTTACTTCTAATACCACTGAATGAGAACCAGCTAGACATGGCTCAGATGGAGGCGCGAATCGAGCCCAAGTTAGATATAAGTGACCCTGAGACGTACTCTCTGGAACCACCAACTTGTCATTGTGCTTTCTTCCTAGAACTGAGTAATCAATGTCCAGACATGTTTGTGCCTGATCTCCCAAGCACTTAGTTTGGCCATTACACATCATCTGGAATGGGTGAGTACATCCCCAGGACTGCTTCCTGAGTGGTCTGTCGTCCATTTCAGTCGATGTGTTCCCCTTGTATCCAGAGCAATGCCATGTCAATCACCAAGACTAGAGTCAGATTAATGCCTTCCATTTAGATGCACTTCACATCTAGCCCCTCAACCTTATACAAAATGTCAGATAAAAATAAAAGAAAGACAAATAACTGGAAAGTCAAAACAGGTAAGGAAGGTGGAGGTGAAAGAAAGCATCAGGTGTTTTAAAATTTCCCCATTGCTGGCACACAGCGAGAGGTCAACTCTTGAGAAATGGTGGGAAGGAAGGTGGTCTCATCCATTTCACTGTTTCCAGGTGTGAGGTTGGTAATGAGCCGGTGAAAGAAAGAGAACCAAGAAACAGGTGGCAGGAAAAATGGATGTGGATGGTAAAAAGGAGGAGAAGTAAAGATTTGCAGGGGCGAGCACTTGTCAGGCAAGTTCTGTGGTGGACTACGTGATTTCGCAGCAGTAGCATGTCCAGGCTCAAGACAAAGATGAGCAAGAACGGTAAGAGCACACCAGTGGTGGCCGATAATTCGAGCAGAGGGGGGTGGGGCGGACACACAAGCGCACACATGCACACTCATTCTCAACCATGCATTCAAATGTACAAATTTGCCCACCCTTCACAAGCACATAAGCACACCCATACACACACACCCATTCAAAGCACGCACTCACAGATACACACAGATTCACACATAATGCACGTACAACATTAAAAAAAAAAATACTTACAGGGCCGCATCAGTGATCCCGGGTGGGGGGCTCATAAGCCTCAGTGGTTCCTGAGGATTGGACTGCCCTCTCCTCTCATTGGCTGACCTTGTTACTATGGGTGAACTAATCAGGGGAGGCAGTGGTCCCTTATTCATCGCAGAGTCGGTTGGAGTCACTGAGATCGCTGACCCAACCACACGCTGTGACGAGCCTCACTGATGGGCACTTGGCCCAGAGCACTTCTGGGCCTAAAAACGGAAGGGCCCGTATCCAAGGCTATCTATGCCGCTCACCATGAGGACGAGGACCACCAAGTGCTCTGCTAGTCTGAGAAGGTCACGCCAAAGGAAATGATGGACGGAGCGTTGACAATACAAGCACTCACCCCCAGTCAAAAGATCTGGGTTTAATCCATCACCGTTCTTTAGCCCACTCTGCCACCCCAGTTCAGACATGGCCATATGAGAAGGTCACGCCCACAGGGCTATTAGTTACATCTTCAGTCCAGCAAAGTTCAGCTCAGGCAACCAATCTCCTGTGTATTTACCGCAAGTACAGTGTCTGGCTCCTTGATCTGTACCAGAAGAGGGTCTGTCAGGCGGACCTTAGCTCAGCCGGACAGACACTGTTCATGGTGGGAAAAAGGTAGGGTCACGTGGCCCCTCATCCTTTAAGGATGGGCCACCACTGGAGTACACAGCACCTCTACTCCTGTTAACCACCCAGAGTTAGTTTCTACAATCTCCTTCCCTCATCGAGTTTCAGAAGCGGCTGCAGATTCATGGGTAGATTAACAGCCCTGCTGCCAGGGCCGGACTGGCTGTAGCGGGCACCGGGCATTTTCCCGGTAGACCAGAAGAGTGAGGGATGGTTTGGACCCCAGGGGGCAGGTTTTGCTACAGGTGGCCGATTTTGCTGCAGTGCTGCAATATCGGCCGCTTATAACAAAAGCGGCAGCGGGAGTGGTACCTCCCACGCGCACTCCCCCACCCCCGCCTGTAGAGCTGATTGCCAGGGCTGGTTTCAGTTCCCAGTCCGGCCATGCCTGCTGCTCCTCGCCATGAACACTGCCTGGCAAAACACCTTTCCTCTTGCCCTTGCTTCATCCTCTCGTGCCCCTTCTCTCACCGTGCACAGCTCTCCTTTGCTTTACAGATTGGTCTGTGGTAAACACATGCATAGGCACATAAAGTGCTTCATTTGTAAAAGAATATGTGACAGGGCCCAACGTTTTGTTCAGGAGCCCACGGTTGGCGCTATCCAATGTAAGGGTGCCGAACGCCAAGGCAGTGTAGACTTATTTCAGCTTCAAGCCTCTTTAATTCACCACCAGACACTCCCTGCCTCTTTATCGCATCCTCGCAGGTTATTTTCCATCCCTCCTTTTGGCGTTGTTTTTTCCATCTTTCGCTTCCTCTTTCTTTCTCCTCCTTTGTGTTTTTCTCTCTCTTGCACTGGATCAAAGTTTGTTGAGGAAAATAAGGTGCTGGTGGGCCCAACCTGCAACCACCGGCTCAAATTAAGCACTTGATACTACACACGAAAAGCAGAAGAAGCACAAAGAGGCGTGTGAGGAAGCAGAGGCTTGAGGTGGAGAGCAGGGGCGCTTTGAATATGTAGGCGATCGGGAAGATGGTGACGGGAGGAAGAAAAGAGGATTGGAATGTAAACATTTAGAAAATGATGATGCTGGAAGTCAAGAAGAAAATAGAAGTTAAAGCAAATAAGACATGGAAAGAGAGAGAGGAGCCGAATGGGGTAGGAAGATGAGAAACTAGATAAGAATATGCAAGGATAGCACAAGTGGAAGGGACGTCTGGGAAACAGTGAAGAGGGAATCAAAGAAAGTGGGATCAGAAAATTGGGGAGATCCTGGAGCATGAGACGTATCTGTTCCATGGCATGTCTCATGTTTGAACCCAAAAGACACCAATGTCGAGAAGATGTGTATTGGTAGCCACATTCACAACAGACGGCGAACTTAATATGAAAGTCGTAATGTTGAAAAGTCTCCACGCGTAACGTGTCACATCACTATGGCCTGAAGGTGGCGCTATTGTCACAAGGACAGAGAATGTCATTTCCCTGCACATAGCGGTTCTTCACCAGAGACGCCTCAAGCACTTTTGCTAAATCGTACTTTGTCGAAGGGCAGGGAGGAATGGCGGCCCGCTTATACTTCAGTGGCCTGACCGACGGTGACCTATAGCAGGTCTAGAAACCACCCTTCCTAACGTAGACGCTAGCTGCCCATTTGAGCTGGCAAGATGACCCGGGGAGTTCACGGGCTCCCCTGACATCTGCAGTGATCTGTCAAAGTCACTATTTCGAGTTCCAGCAATCAAACCCCTCTAAGTGTTCGCATATGGGTTTTGGAGCTCCAGGCAAGACATATTTAAGAGGCCCCCGTTCGGAACATATGTGAGTTTTATCACTCATTTTCTGCTTATTCAAACCCCATGATGCCAAGCAATATTGAATTATAGGTCAGAAGTTGAAAAATAGATCAGGAGACTGAAGTATGATTGGAAAGTTCCCGGGTGCCTCTTGGAAGGTTGGGCCTGGGCAGTAGGCCAAACGGGGTCTGGTGGCTCAGTGGACTAATGTGTCCCCTGTCGGGGCCTGTGTTTCACCTCATGGTCACAGGTTCAAATCCTGGTGGATCCACTCAGCCTTTCATCCTTATGAGGTCAATAAAATGAGTACCGATGAGTTGGGTAACAATAAATATCTGTTATTCAGCGCCAAGATACCCGTGGTGGTGAACACACTCTATACAAATAGCATAGTATGACTATGTTAAAAATTTTGTCTCACGAAAATAGCTGTTTTATTGGGTTAGTGCCATAGAAACGGCATTAGGTCCCGTCTCGCACCAAAAGCAGCCCTAGCAGAAAAGTTCAAAGCAGCCCAAACTTTTTTTCTTCTGTCTTACTTCTTTCTTTCTGTGTTACTCTCTTTCTCCACCCCCTTTCTCTTTCGCACATGCCTGCTGCAAAAAAATCCTAGGAAACTGTAGTGTTTTTGAAGGCCTCAAAACCCAGCCTCCTGAGCCTCTGACACCCCTTCAGCCCCTGGAAAATGCCCAATCTTTTAAATGGCTAGTCTATTCCTGAAAGGAAAAGTGTGCATTAACTAGAAAACTTTAATACAAGGGCTTTGGAGCAGGGGTGTAGCTGTAACTAATGAAGAGCAGATGAAGTGGCACCGAGGTCCAGGGAACTCAAGAGCACAAGATGTATTGTTTTTGGTATAGCATTTAGGAGATACATTTCATTTGAGTTCATTCTAGTACTTTTGAGATGTTAAATATTTTTCCTCATAAATTACAAGCACTAGCAGCATGAGATGAGAGAAAAATACTCCTCTCATCTCAGACAGATTTAGGGAGAACTGTTCAATTTAACGGCGGAGACAGGAGAGGATCCATAAACAAATCCACACTGGAGAGTGCCGCAGTAATTTAAGTTGTAGGTAAGAAATTCCCGTGACAGGAAAACAGCGCCAAACATTAAAGCACCAGAATTTTGTCAATGCCGTTGATAAATTTCCAGCTGCAAAAGATATTTATTGTGCAGTGCTACACACTAAAGTCCATGCTGTGCAGGAACTGTGGCTGCGGAAAG
Source organism: Lissotriton helveticus (assembly GCF_964261635.1). NCBI lineage: Eukaryota > Metazoa > Chordata > Amphibia > Caudata > Salamandridae > Lissotriton > Lissotriton helveticus. The sequence continues at coordinate 1,150,146,483 of NC_136067.1, read as the reverse complement.
ACAGGGGGCCCTGCATGCACCCCCATGCACCAAGGCACCAGGGGGCCCTGTAGAGCTTCCTTAGTTTACCCACTGCCACCCTTTCTATGGTGGGCTCACCGCCATGAAAAGGACGGCAGTGAGGAAACTCATATTATGATTGGCGGTGCTGCAGCTGCACTGCCAGCATATTGTGGCCTCAGTCTGATACAGGACCGCCAGGGATCGCAAATTCTGGGCGGTAGCAGTGGTCCTATGGCGGTCCGACCGCCAAGGTCATAATACGGCAGTCTGACACCTGTGCGGGGTTTGCCACACAGCCACCGTGGGTTTAACGCAAAACTCCTAATCAAGCCCTTAGTAATACTGTGCCTTGTAGACTACAAAATCATGAGTTTGTGTTTCACACTAAAATGTAGCGCTAATAATGGCTGTGCCTTTCGGGTAATTTCACATTACTTTTCCTGAGATTTCACGTAATTATGCAAAAGCAAATTATGCAAATTTCGCACACCTCTAGAAGTAACATCGCATTGGTCTTAGACCTCTGACGATAAGGAGAAGGTGGCTTTTTGTAAGCGGTCATACACGACTTACGGATATATTCAGCCCCCTGTCTTTGTCCTTTATCTGAAATGCAGCCAGAAACCATGCTCCTATTCAAGCATGTGTCATTTCCTTCCTATTTGTGTCTGGAAAAGTGCTTATTCTAAAGACAATAGGCCATGTAATTTTTGCAACTCTTACATTATCAATCATATCACGTTAATTATGACTGCATACTACTGACAACTATTATTGAAAATAAGAATCAAACTGCAAAGATAAACATGTATAAGCCATGCATGCCAAGAGTGCTAGCTCATTTTAAAACCAAAGACAGTTTTTTTAGGCAGATTAGTTTTATGTACTGCTTTAGGTAGAGAGAGTTGCTATTTATGTGGGATGGCAGTACAATACAGTGTGTGAGGCAGTTGCAATGCATGAAGGTGGTACAGTGGTGGGCAATGTTCCCTCTAATTTTTTTCCTCTGTGTGCGGCAGTGGAGGGTCTCTGTGCGCTGCAACCATGGCTATGTGCGCCAGGAACCAAACCGCGCGTGTCTGCGGCGCCAAATGGCACTCTCGCCGCTCGGCCCCGCGCTGCGGCCGTGTCTCATTTCTCCTCCCCCTCCCCACACCAATGCCCTCCGTCTTGTTACTCTCCCCTCGCCACTCTCCCCTATAACAACTATCTTCTCGCATCCCACCTCACCAGTATGCACTCTCACCACTCTCCCCTCTCACCATCACTCTCCCCTCCCTTCTCTTTTTCCCCTCACTCTTCACTCTCCCATCACTTTCCCCTCCCCCTCTATCCCCACTCTACCCTCCCTCTCACCACTCTCCCCTCTCACAACTCTACTCTCTCCTGTCTCCTCTCTCTCCTCTCTCTCTCCCCCCTCTCCCCTCCCCTCTACCATCTCCCACCACTCTCTCCTCTACCCTCTCTCCTCTCTCACCACACTCTCCTACCTTTCTCCCCTCTTTCCTCCCTCTCCCTTCTTTCCCCTCCCCTCTCCCATCTCTCCTCAAGGTACACACGATTGTCAATGAGCACTAACACAGCATCATTTATACCATTTCGGCATTAGTCAACACCACTAGTTTTTCCCTGTTGCTCTCATCTTCATCTCCCCCATGGCTACTCCTTTCCCTGGTCTATCTCCATTGCTCTGCCTTCCACCTCTCATGCCTCTCTCCCAAACTCATCTTCTCCCTTTCTATGCTCAACTCTCTCCCTTTCTATAATCTCAGACTCCCTCTCCTGCTTCTCTCTTGGGCTCCCTGTCCGTACTTCTCGCCCCTGATACACTCTGTCTCCCTCTCCATGCTTCTGTCCCCTGCTGCACTCTCAGGCTCCCTGTCCGTGCATCTCACCCTTGTTTCACTCTTGGGCTCCCTCTCCATGCTTCTCTTCCTTGCTGCACTCTCTACTCCCTCTCTGTGTTTCTCTCCCCTGCTGCACTTTCGTGCTCTCTAGAGATGTGGCCTAACGACCAGAGCTGCCATCTAAGTCACGTAAATAGAAAACATGTTGCATTCCAAATGCTATAGGTGTCACATTCGCGAAAGTTATAACTATTGGCATTGTAAATGGCAAAGCTATCCATTTAGCTATTTTAAAAACCAACACATAAATAAAATATTTGTCATTTACAAGACCAATAGCTCCAACTTTTCTAATGCGAGACCTATTGCATTTCCAATGCTTGTTGTGCCTTTCTGTCCTGTGTCCAACTCGTTTTTGGTGCCCTTCTGCCCCACTCGTTTTTTGTGCCTTTCTGTCCTGTGCCCCACTCGTTTTTTGTGCCTTTATGCCCTGTGTCTCACTCGTTTTTTCTGCCCTTCTGGCCTATGCCCCACTCGTTTTTTGTGCCCTTCTGGCCTGTGCATCACTCGTTTTTTGTGCCTTCCTGTCCTGTGCCTCACTCGTTTTTTGTGCCTTTCTGACCTGTGCATCACTCGTTTTTTGTGCCTTCCTGTCCTGTGCCTCACTCGTTTTTTGGGCCTTCCTGTCCTGTGTGACACGCGTTTTTTGTGTCTGCTGTGGCCTTTTGTTTAAATATTGCTGACAATCAGAGCCCCCTCACGGGCTCCGATTAACAGCAATACTTAAACAGTGAAAGATAGGGCTAGTCTAGACAGAAATATTTCGGTCACCTAAGCGGCAAAGCGGTCAACTTACCATATGTAGCTTGCGTACAATTGCCAATAATAGTCAGTGAATACCGAAAAAAAACAAGTTTTCCTTGTCTGCAGTATGTTATCATTTCTTCCAAGGTACGTTCGTGGTCATAATAATAGTCCAGTCAAATATGTATTCTAAGTGTACACGGCGTGTCTTCCAAGCGCCTTGTTTTCATGAACGCACCGACCAATTTGCAGACAATGATTTTTAATTCAAGCGGCGTGGCAGAAGGCAAAACAGAACCTAAAGATTTTGTGCTGACCCGTAATTAAATGTCTCCAAACCCCCATGCATCTCTCGGCGAAAGCAATCACCGGCATTGTGGAGCGAGAATTAGAAAAGGAAAACACCAGAGCGCCCGCGCCCCTGCTGCTAGACACTCAAGCATGGCGAACATACACCTCTCTGGATGGCTAGTTTTCCTTATTAAACAAGCACAGTAGGACTCGCAGTAGGGGCACGCACTAAAACAAGGCTCTCGAGTCATTTCCGTCAGCCAAATTTCCGAGGACAGTAACTTGAAAAGCTTTTAATCTTGTGACAAGGCTTTTTAAGAAGGCTTTCTATCGGCAGTCTGGAGAATACTCAAACCCCTGACAAGCCAATTCTCCTGCTCCCACACTGCCATAATCCCCACAATAACCACCAGTTCCCCCCGCCTCCCGCCTCCCGCCTCCCGCCTCCCGCCTCCCGCCTCTCGCCTCCCGCCTCCTGCTCCTTACCTGCAACTCCTCACGCCCGCACCGCCGCCACCACTGGAAAAGTGCCGCATGTCATGTTCGCGCCACTCGCTTTTTACAAGCGGCGGGCGGCGCGAATCTCTTGCGACGGCCTGTGTGCGCGCTCCACGCTAGGTGGTGCGCGCTGACGTCAGGGAAGGTGCGCGCGCGCGCGCGCGCGCGCGCGGCCTAGAGGGAACAGTGGTGGTGGGTGTGGTTGAGTGGAGATGGTTGTGCAGTAGCAGATGATGTGATGTGCAATGAGTACATCGATGTGTGGTGGGTTTGTTGTTTTGAGGTAGATAATGCGATGCTGGAGGTAGTAGTGCTTTGCTGTATTGTGTGTGGTAGTAATGTGGTTGTTAGACCTGGCACCATTGGTGTGGGTCTCCCTTCCATTTTTACTGTTGCCTTATGTGTTTTTGCTGGTGTTAGATGCTTTGGGCACTGTGCCACTGCTGTCCAGTGCCACAGTGCGAGTGCTTCCTACTGTATATTGATGAATTGATTAGTGGTTCCCTGATTGGATATTTGGTTTACTTGTCAGTCCCTAGTAGAGTGCACTGAGTGTGCCCAGGGCGTGTGAATCCAAATGCTGCTAGTGGGCTTGCGGCACTGATTGTACCACCCACAGAAGCAGCCTTGTAAAATGTGTCTAACGTCTGCCATTGCAGAGCCTGCGTGCAGTCTGATACTGTCATGCTGACTGGGCAAGTGCACCCACTTGCCAGTTCCTAAACCTTCCCTTTTCTTCATATTAGTCACCCCTATGGTAAGCCCATGGGCAGGGTGCATTGTAAGTATAAGGTAGGACAAGCCCTGATGTGTGTGGCATGTCCTAATAGTGAATTACAGCCATTTTCGTTTTTCACTATTGCAAGGCTACCTGTTCTCCATAGGCCAGAATGGGCTGCTGGATTGTTTTTTTTTTTTTTTTTTTTTTTTTAAACCTTTATTGAAATATGCGTATCCGTACAAGCGCAGGCCTACAACCACAGGGGCCGGCCGCAAAAGCAGGAGAGATAAAAAGGAGCAACAACAAAGCGTATGGCAAACTGAATACAGTATAGACGAAGAATAAAGTCGTTACACAGTAGGCACCAGGATAAATAAGGTTCCATTTTATGATTTATAGAGGAGGCAGCAGCCATATCTACCAGTGCGTCATGCAACATAGACAAAAGAAGAAGCGGGGGGGGACGGGAGGGATATAGCCCCCCACGCAATCAGGTAACCATAGTAGGGCGAATCCCAAAGACATTCTATGCCCATAAAGGGTCAAAAATCAAGGACAAAACTTAGCAAACAATTTAATAGGACGCCACATAGACAGCCCACCCGCCCCGAAAAGGAGAAAGTGAAGACACTCGCAAAACGAAGGAGAAAGAAAAAGGGACATAGCCCACCCCCTAGAAAGGAAGCAAAAAGGGACCATAGAACTAAACAAACTAAAATAACAAACACCCCCCCCACCCTACATCACTGTAATGGCTATGGCCTACCCCACTAAACAGCGTGCCTGTCGCCCCAGAAGCACCCGAAAGATAGAAGAAAGAGAAAGGGAGAAATAACAGAGAAAGAAAAGGAGAAAACGAGAAAAGAAGAGGAAAAAGGAGAGAGAGAGGAGAGGAGCCGGCGATCGGAACACAGAACACCTCCCCACCCGCAACAAAAGATCAATAATCGAGGACAAATAGGATACTGAGAAAAGCCTACACAGAGGATGAAGACAGAAACTGTCCAGACAGTGAGGCCCGGAGATGCCAGTAACAAAGCGAAATTTCCGCAGGCATTCAGGCACGATCACCCCTGTCCACTTCTACGAAGAGCAGAACCGCCAGACCCCGACATGGCCAAGAAACAGTACGATATAGTGGGCTCATACCAGTTAGGGAAAACAAGTGGAATCCTTGTGGAACAGCGTCCCGGCCACCAAGAGGCAACCAGGAAAGCTCGGCTGCAGTCAGAATACAAAAGTACACCAAATATCCACGTGGTCAAGTACAAAATCCAGGCCGACCAGGACGAAGCAAAGAAATCAGGATGTAGGAAACACTGCAGCATCGGCATCAAGTCCACTTGATCCCATGGAATCGAGCAATCATCCGGAGATACCAGCACAGCAGCCGGAGGAGATACAACGAAACCAACTCGGGGAGACGACACAGCGCCACAAAATGGCGGAGCAACCATGGCGGCGATCCGCAACTCCAAGTCCCGGCATTGCAAGGACAGGTCGATCCGTAGAGCAGCCAGGGCAAGCAAGACAGCACTCCGTGTAGGGGCCGCCCGAAGCAAACATGGGCCGGGGAGAGCAAATGCAGCAACGTCCCTGTATCCAGGAGGAAGACACTCCGAGGGGTCATCCGCCATCTTGAGCACAGCACCCGCCGCCATTATCACGTCCGCCTCCAAGTCCACCAAGAGTGCCAGAGGCCCCAGGACACACAGTAGATCCGCGGCGGATGGCGCTCAGCGGAGAAAGGAGAGTCACCAGAAGAACGGGCGTGCTCCCCACAACTCTCGGGGAGCCCTGCACCGGCTCCCAGGCGGGACAATCAACAGGAGGGGCGTATCACCCAAGGGGTGCCGGACAACGCGGCCTCTCTCTCCGGCCCGGCAGGATAACGGGCATGTGGGGCGGCCCACTATCGGGGGTGGGTCCGCTCCAGTCTCTCCGGTCCGCGGCTCTCAGGCTCCCGCAATCGGGTCTCTCCACCGGTTCCGGACCGCCTGCACCCAGAACACCTCCGGGCAGACACTGCACTCGAGGCCCCGGCGTCAGGGCCGGGAAGGCCGGCAGGACGACAAGGGCAGATCGCAGAAACCACTGCACGCCGGAGCCCCGGAAACAGACGGTAAGTGAAGGCTCTTCCTTGGTCACCAAATTCGGAACGCCCCGAACAGGATTGAAGACAGGATAGATGGCGGGGAGGAAGGGATCACGGAGCAAGGCGTTTATGCGACCGTCGGGGGGGGCTGCTGGATTGTTACATGTTTATAATCCTAGCAGACTCAGAGAACATGGTAGAAATTTGAGTTTAGTATGCCTGGACTATAATAAAATACATCTTTTAGTAAAGTTAATTTTAATATTCTGTGTTTGCAAATACCACTTTTAGAAAGTAGGTATTTACTTGCCTAACCATTTGAGCCCGCCTCTGCGAGGTTGTGTATTCCTTGTCTGGGTTTGTGTGTGACAGGGCTGGGGAATTCCAGGAGACAGGCTGGGGCTGCCCGGTGATGAATAGGGAGATCTGCATCTAGATGGGAGGGGAGGGAGGAGTTGCACCTGGGACCTGAATAGGGCTGGGCCTTCCCTCTACAATGCTGGCTCCACCCCCTGTGGTGTGTCTGATGTCTCTGCCCTGCACACTGAAAGAAGAGAAGGAAGACTGTCAACAAAGTGCTCCAGGACTGTACTTGCCTTCCACAATGCTGGCTCCACCTCCTGTGGTGCGTCTGATGTGCCTGCCCTGCGCTGTGAAAGGAAAGGAGAAGTCTGGTAAACAGAGTGCTTCAGAACTGGCTCGAACTGGGCACAGACCCCTCTCCCCTCAGAGAACAAAGGATTTTGGGGTATAAGTATTGGGACCCTGATCCCATGAAATTAGATCACTTCTTGACTTACAAGACGAAACCTCTGCTGAGGAGAAGGAACCTGAAGAAACTGAGGAGAGACTATTCCCAAGCTCAAGTGCTGCTTGGGGAATTGGCCTGCAGTGATTGCCTTGCTGCCGAAGGGAGGAGAAAGAACTTTGTGGACTAATCTTTCAACTTGTGCAAAGATCTCCAAGGGCTTGAAAGAGAGCTTGCCCCCTGACCGAAGTCCCAGGACCAGTGGACTTCACCAGCCCTTGTGAATTGCTGCTGAAAACAAGTGGCTACAGAGGCAGGGAGCTCTGACCGACTCTCACGACCGGCCCGGTGTCCTGTAGGCACCGCACCAAGCAACGTCCGCCTCAAACAACGCAAGCTCTGCGCTCACCGACTCCGTCCTAACGCCGTCACCGAGCCGGCACTACGACTGGAAGGACAACGCGCCGTGCAACGCCTCCTACACCAAATTGAACTGGTCTGACCGACGCGGTTACTGCTGCTGACTTCAAGTCCTGTGACCGCACCGGAGTTGGGCACCGCCTCACATGCTTCGCAACGCACCACCCGACTCGCACCACTGTCCGGACTGATCGATGCCAGCTCCCGAACTTCGGCTCGTTCGCCGCACCGCAAGCTGCAAGCACCGCATCGAAGCATCATCTCGCCCTGCAACGCAAGCCTTGGATCCACCGACTCTGTCAACGGCCCGCTGCCTGCACCGCATCGAGGGACAACGCGTCCTGCAACGCTTCCTTTCTGCACCGCGACAATCACCGGAACCGGCTCGCACATCCGTGCCGGCCGCCCCAAGTAAAAGGTACTGTGAATGAGTCTGTCGACATTTGAGTGGGCCCGTACTGACGCGGTCCGCTGGATTTGCTAGACTCTGTTATTTTCAACAACGCTGTAGCCCGTCCAGGCTATAGACTCTCACAGAACCTTGATTTAAGCCTTTTTAACCAGAACTCTTGAAGGATAATAGTACTGTGGATTCTTTTTGTTGTTTATTGGTCTTGTGGTAACTCTATATAAGATATACTTATTTTTTATATAAAATCTTGTGTGGTGTCCATTTGTAGTGTTGTCACTGGGTTACTGTATGTGGTCACAAATGCTTAACTTACACTGCCTCTGAAATAAGTCTTGACTGCTTGTGCCACGCCACCTAGAGGGTGAGCAGGGGTTATTTTAGGAGTGTAATCCCCCTTGCTCTGACTGGAGGAGAGGGTCCCTATTTGTCACAAGTACCCACCTGTGCCAACTAGAGACCCCCAATTCTAACAGTGGTGCTGTATGATGTAGAGTGGTGATGGAGATGACAGTAGGGCTGGGATCGAAGTGCAGGTTGGCAGTGTGTGAGTGGTTGTGTAGTAGTGTGGAGTAGCAATGAATGATGTGTTGGTAGTGTGGTGCTGGGGATTGAATTGTGATCTTCAAAGTGGTAGTGTTTTGCCGTGGTGTCAGTGTAGTGCTGGGATGGGAATAGCACTCGTTACAATGCATGCGTTTTCTGTGCATTCCATTACAATGCAAGTTGTTACAACGACGCGTTGGTACATCGCATGTCATTACAACGCAAGTCATTACAACGACTTGCTGTCGGTTGGGGCGCTGGAGTTTGGAATAGTATAATTTGCTATTCCAACTCCAGTGTGTGCAACAGTAGGGAAGGTGTTGGATTGAATATCCAACAAATCCAATACCTTCTGCCCCCTACCGTAAGTCGTTGTAACGACTTGCATTGTAATGGCATGTGTTGTAACAACTTGTCGTTGTAACGACTTGCTTTGTTTTGGCATGCAATGTATCACATGCATTGTATTGCATGAGCTGTAAACAATGCTTCCCCATGGATGGTAGAACAATGCATGGCAGTGGCAACGTGGTTCCGGGGGATGGTAGTGCTGTACCTGAGGTGGCAGTCTGTGATGGGCATTGCCAGCATGGCACTGGATGTAGTAGTGTAGGTTTTGGGTTAGTAATAGAGTAGTAGTGAAGTGCTGCGTGGGGAGAGATGCAGCTGTTGAATGTGGTAGTTGTGAGGTGATTTTGGCGGCAGTACATTGTGGAGACAGCTTAGCTATGGACAGTGCTTACTTTACCGGTGCCCAAAGTTGTGATCAGAAGCCTTGGCCCTTTATCTCCCCCTTGCAGGTTCCTGCTTTCTCCCTTTGTGACAGTTTTTCTATCTTTCTCTTTCTCCTTCTTCCCCTATGTGCACTTTTCCCTCTCTTACTCTCAGGAAATGTCTGATGAGGAAAGTTAAGAGAGGTCACCAAAAATAGTCGCTGGTGGGCCCCACCTGCAACCACTGGCTCAGACTACGCACTGGTTGTGCATCCTCAGAGGTGGTAGTGTAATCAGGGGTGCAACACAGATCCCTGCAGCCCCTGCATTGCGGGTGCCCAAACCTTCAGGGATCCCCGATTCAGCCCAGGGCCAATGCACATCTGTGAGATATGAGATTCTAAGAGGCCCATCCTCACATTCTGCAGTGGGGGCCTCACCATTTTGCGTTACGCCCCTGCGTGTAATGGTGAGGTAGTGCAGTGGTGGAGGTAGCACAGTTATTATGGTTGCTAGAGTTGGCTCGTGTGGTTAAGAGGGTGTGGTGGATGTATGAAGAGATAGCATGGTGACCGTATTGTGGAGGAAACCGGTTCTGATGGGAAACATCCTTTACAACGCAACTTTTACAACACACTACCATTACGACGCAACTTTTACAACGCAAGTTATTACAACGAATTGCGCTGGGGGGGCGCTCTAGGATAGGGAATAGTTTAATTACTATCCAACACCTTCCCTACTATCCACGGGGACTGGAGTTGGAAAAGTAAATTAAACTATTCACTATCCAGCGCCCCCCAACGCAAGTCGTTGTAACGACTTGCGTTGTAAAACCTGCGTCGTAATGGCATGCTTTGTAAAAGCATGCGTTGTAGTGTCATACATCCGTTCTGATGGGTGGTAATGTGAGGATGAACAATGGTAGAATGCTTGTTTGTGGATGTTAGTATCATGGTATGGGGAGGTACTTTGGGATGACAAAACAGTGGTGTGAGATGATAGTAAAGCTGTGATAGATGGCAAAGCAGAGGTGTAGGTGATAGTTCAGTGGTGGAAGGTGGCAGTGTGGCGCTGGGGGGAAACGAGTGAGCTGGACGTATTGGGTGTGTTGTGAACTGGCAGTGCAGTGGTGTGATAAAGCAGTTGTGTGAATTGAGGTCTTGGAGTGAAACTTCTGTGATTTAGAGAAAGCATAAGAGTGTTAGAGGAGTTGAACCAAGGGTGGCATGATTGTTTGATTTGGGATTTGTATAATGCAACATTCACCACATGGGGTACTTGGTGCTAGAAATGTTCCCAAAAATAAGAAGGCTGCAGAAGTCCTAATCCAAAGGGGAAAGGAACAACCGAGGACTGCTGTCAACAGAACAAGAAGGTCGTAGGTGCTTTCCTGAAAGGAAAGATATTCTGGATACGCCGGAGAAGGACAGGAAGATAGCTGGATAGCTGTGGGCTCAGACAAACGAGGGTGCAGCCCACACAGCCTGTGGGTGCTTATTTACAGTAACTGGATGTTTCACAGCGAAGTGGGCTTGAGTTCTTATCATGTACGTGGCTAACAATGGTGCATCAATTCCAGTTACACCAGCAGACTACTAAACCCTGAACTTTGCTTTATTTTATTGCATAAACATCGGTCAAAGGGTCCTTATTTGGGTTGAGCCTGGGCAGCGCATGCGCTGCTCTGCGAGGCATGCTGAATTCGAGTATGGACTTGAAGCCCTGCTCATATTTGTCATTGACTTGTATCATTGTCCTTCGTAAATGCTGACTTCTGATTCGTTAATAGGCTTGTTAGTCCCTCCTTAGTATTGCCTTGTTTTCATTTGTAACCTCCCATGAGGACTGGCCCTTTTACTTCTGTTGTTACAAAGTATGTCTTATTTAGTCTGTAAGCACTATTTTCTTTCATGAGTTTCTCCTACTACAGGCACGACATGCTTTCCTGCAACACTCAGTGCGCCATGCGCACTTTCACTTTCAAAGCAGCCCGGGACAATGGCGGATACTTCTTTGAAATGTAATAGGTCTCGCATTTACAAGAGTTTGAGCTATTGGCATTGTAAATGACTATGCCTTTTATTTATGTGTTAATTATCAAACCAGATAAATAAAAGGCATTGTCATTTACAATGTCAATAGCTTAAACTCTCGCAAATGCGAGACCTATAGCTTTGCAAATGCTTTCCATTATGTGCACTAGGGCATAGATACCTACATAAATACAAACACACAAGGCTATACAACAGCCAGGACAGACCAGATATACCATGATCATTGAGAGCCTTTAATCCTACTTCTATGGCTGGCCTGTCCTGTTGTTTTGCTTCTCAAAATCTGGTCACACTAGCAGTAGCGGCCGGCACGGATCGGGAGTGGAGGGGTGGGGGTTGAAGGGGGGAAAGAGGATTATACAAAAAAATGTTTTACTTACTTTACCGCCGCGTCTCTCCGTCATCTCTCCTCGGAACAGGAAGCAGGCAGCCAGGCTCCCCTGACCAATCACAACGCTACAATGCAGCATTGTGATTGATAAGCACCCAGGTTCAACAGACCAATCACAATGCTGTGATGCAACGTTGTGATTGGCCTGGGCACTGTGGTTCGGCGCTCAGCCTGGGACTGGGGGCCTGTGCATGTTTTCCACACAGGCTGTAATGCAGTCTGCATGTAGAAAATGCGAAGTGCGTAATGACTGCTTGGGCAGTCTGAGAGGGCCGGACAAACACTCATTGCACACTTAGGAGGGTGCTACCACTTCTTCCCTGCGAGCAGAGCACCCCCGCCCTGCCCAGACATGCAAAGCTGCTGCATAAGGACAAAATAACATGATAATACCATTATGTTATTATCATTTTATTTTATCTTTCAAGCACTGCTTTAGAGCAGTGGGGTGCCGCTCCTCCACCTTAGCAAAGGAGTAACCACTGCACCCTAGTGGTAGTGCAGTGCTGAGGGGTAGAGTACTGGGAAGAGCCAGTGTGGTGATGTGAGGTGAGGTGGTAGTGTGGTTGTGCATAGGTAGTAGTGCAGTAATGATCAAGGGAATGTGTTAGTGTATGCTAGATGTTGGGCGGTAATTTTGTAGCATAGGGTGGTAGTGAATGCTGAGTGTGGTAGTCCAATATTGGGGCGTAGTATTTCAACCCAGAGGTAATAGTGAAGTGATGAGGCGATACGAGTGTTGTAGATGTAATGCTAATATGGTAGTGTGTCACGGTAGTGCTATGTTGAATGATAGTAGTACATTCGTACTGGAAATTATAGTGCAATGGTATTGGTGAAAGTCCCTTAGCTTGGAGGCAACTGTGCAGTGTTGCCAAATGGCAGTGGTATTGGGACGTCGAAGCACTTGTCTACGCAGGTAGAACAGGACACCATGGGTGGGATGCAGGGGTGGCTGGTGACATTTTACAGTGGTGAGGTGCAAACTGATTTGCGAGTGCGGGCCCCAGGCCACTCAGGCTGGCGGCGACCCCCCCCCCTCCCGATCCACATACACAACACTCAAAGAAATGTATTCACACACGCATACACAAAAACACATCCATTCACAACACTCTCCACCAAACATTCATGCATACACGCACGCTCGCACCAAACACTTTAAAATAAAATAAAAACACACACTCTTACCTTGCTGCCGGTCCCGGTCTGCGCCACCTCTGGGCTCTGCTCCCCACACGTCACAGGCTCACAGCGCCCCTGGCCAATCCTGGCGCCAAGGGCACAGGTACCTTCTCGCCCGCAGCACGCCCATTAGGGCTCCTAATGGGCATGCGCAACGCCGCAAAAACACAAGTGCGCATGCGTGGGCACGGGTAAAAATTCACCCTCCGTCCCCATGCATGCGCACTTGTGTTGCCGCCTGTACAATCATGTCAATCAATCAACATGACGCCCGCCCAGCGGTCTGACGTCATGTTGATTCATTGACATGATTGTCACAGTCTTAACTCAAAAACGCCGAGGGAGCTGCGGGCGGCTTCGGGCAGGGGGGGCTACGCCCCCACGCCCCAATGGACGAACCGCGCCTGGTGGGATGGTTGGAAGAGTGTTGTCCTCGCTGTGAGCTTATGTGGGAAATGCTTCCATGTCCTGAGTAATGACCCCTGAGGTGTGGAGCTGAGTATGTAATTCATGAAGAAATGTGAGTGATGGAATTGTTCTAATACGTGTCCCCCTTCTCAGAGCGCTCAGCCAAATCTAAAGCGTCCCGGGCCTTATGACCCCTGGGATAACCCTCGCACTCCCCCCATTGGCCTTCTGATAGAGAGGCCCCAGGGTAATTTAGCATTTTGCGCATTCAGCACCCCTAAGGCGATTTAAAGGAGTCTGTTGCTTCGGGTGAGAGTGTGAGTGGGCCTCTTGTTAAACAGAAACAACAGTCTAGAAAGCCTTGCAGTTATAAGCCCCGTGCACAGAGAGGTACAACTAAGACATCTTCTGGCTTTGAGCACCAACTGGGACCGTTCCAGTATTTGCTCCCTGGTGACTCCAACTCTTTGTGGGAGAAGGCGCTAGACAGGTTTAAAGCCATTGTTGTTGCCTGTTTAACCCCTCTCGATGAAAGGATGAAGGGGCATATTACCAAGGAGGGCGATAGGCGAATATCGCCGCGTCAGCGGCCGTTTTCGGCCGCTAAGCGGCGATAATTCTATTGCCCTATTAACAAGCTGGCGCTAACATCAGTTAGCGACAGCTTGTAGGCGATAGCGAGCGGTTTGGGACCCGCTTAGCATGTCAGCGATATTTATCGCTAATGACATGCAAAGTGGGCGTACCTAACCTGTTAGCGACTGAAAGCAGTCGCTAACGTCGCTATCGCCTATTAGCAAGGCAGGCGTAGTGATGGAAATATTTGCGCTAAGCGCAAATATCACCAAAAACTAGCGCCTGCTCAGACCAGTTCTAAGCCATTATATCCAATGGGAGGTGGATATAATGGCTAAGACCCTGTTAGCGATAATGCGTGAATATCGCTGTATTCTCAGCGATATTCATGCATTTCGCTGCTATCGGGTGGATTTTTATCGCTTTTGAGATAAACCTTGCTAATAGCAAGTTATCTCATCGATAAAAACCGGTGATACACGGCGATAAAATTATTGCCGCTAACCCTACTTAGCGATAAATATCGCTATTTGTTGGTAATATGCCCCGAAGAGTTGTGAGGGCTCTGTCTTGGCCTTAAAAAGGTAATCTGAGGCTACGTCTACCGTGGCTGTGGTCTTTGCTGGCCCACTGTTCCCTGGTGGCACCACAAAGGCCCTAGGCTCGGAGGTCCACAGGTCCCGCTCTCGCCTATGTGCTCAGTGCATCTGTGTGACCCCCCACCCACCCGCAAAGGTTACATTGAGAACATCCAAGCAGGCCATTGCGCCCAACCAGTAGGGAGAGTTCTGAGGGCACCAAGTGGGTCAAATGTTCCTACGTCGGAGAATGAAGGTCCCTTTGTTCATGGAGCTGAAGCTATTGCTCCTGAAGGAGAAAGTCAATTTGCCATGATTGCAATAATGAGAAAGGTACCACCCCTGCCTTCGGACACCAAGGAAACATTGGCCGTACTCAAGAACACGGTATGTCACCGCTCAATAGAAACACGATCTTTAGCATCAAGGAATGTAAAGATATTATCTTTATAAGGGGGATGGGATGGATCGGCCCACACCAAAGAATCTGGACTGCGATTGCATAGTTATTATCTGTAAGCATCTGGATCTAGCATGTTGTTTAATTTCTAGTCATAAGTCATAGAAGCAATGATGTATGGCCTGGCTGCATCAATGTTCTCCCATTAGGATTCTTCTACAGACCTTTGGAGCACAGGTCACAGCCTGGACCTGTGCATCCGTCTATGGTAGCTGGAGAGCCGGTCAGATATTTAATCGAATACTTCCAATTGATTTTTTCCTTTGATGGACTTAGATGCTAATCAATGACTTGATTCAGATCTTACCCTACCTAATGAAACTTCTATCCCTTCTGATTACTACTCTGAAGACAGGGTCTCGTATAAAGGGACAGGTACTAAGTTGGTCAGTTGGAACATTGCTGATATCTGGGCCAAACAGCAGGACCCATCCTGGTTGGATTTTGTCACCAAATTTGATATTATTATGCCGGCGGCTGGTGACTTTTGAAAGTAGTGGGGCGTAAAAGTTGGGACTGAGTGTTACATCGGAACCAAGAAAAGCAAGCAAGCCCGATCAACAAAAGGGTATTCGGGGGTTGTCCCCTCTGTTAAAATGTTTAAAAAGAGTGCACTTTAATACAAAATTATTTTACATGCAATTAGACATGGGGTCACAAATTTAAAAAAGTTCTAGCATCCTTAAACTGACTGACTTGCGTACACAACTGAACCTTTTATAATGTGTATATGTAATTGTGATTGTTTGTATGTGTAGGTTGCAATGCCGCTTCTTTTACTGAGACAATTCTGTGACCATTCTGTGTGTGTGAACCTTGCACTGCTGTAGCAATACTGTACATGTAGTGTGTATGAAGCATGAGCTGCTGTACTGTACCTGCTATGTGTGTGTAAAGCTTGTGCTGCTCTTGCCTGACTGTTCATAGTAGGCACATATCTATCGCTTTGGGCCTGATCGGATATTTGGATCCATTTCACAAGGGAGCATATGCAGCTCCACTTCTAAAGGAGCGAGCAATATGCAGCGAGGGCCTGGGGTGTCTATGTCTATTCAAATAAAGGAAATCCCAAATTCAAAAGAGCATAACTCCTTCGCTGTCAACCATTTTCGTGACTCTCCCACTGTAGACACCAGCAGCCGAAAGGCTGTCTGAAGGAGGCACTGCCTGCAACAGCTCGAGCTTAGAAATGAAAAAGGCACACACGCTTTAAAGTTGACCTGAGAAGTGTTACAATGCGTTGTTTTGGCAGTGCACAGTTACTTGAGGAACTGCACGAGTGCTAATCATAGCGCACAGGTGAAGTAGTTCACAGTAGCTCGTTGTAGTGCACAATGCCCAGATGCTAGTAGAAAAGAGTTACTTATTGTAGTGTCCAAATGTGGCAGTGCCCAGTACACAGTTACAGAGTAGTGCAAAGTTGGGGCAGGATACAGTTGGACTGGTGCACATCTGTAGTAGTGCGCAGTCAAAGTGATAGATATTAAATTTCGAAACGTCCAAGATGTGGTGACACACCATTACTTGTGGTAGTGCACCTTCCTCGAGCACTGTCACTCGCACAGTGCACTGCTGCAGTGGCACTTTGTTAGAATAGTGTGCATCCGTGGTCATGCACAGTTGGACTAGAACTTACTTGTGTTAATCCTCTGGTGCAATACTGTCACACAGTTACTCGTGGAGGTTTGCTTAATTACTAGTGTACAGTTGCTTAAAGAAGTGAATACTTTCACTGGCATGGACTGGTGCACAACGATGTCAGTGCACAGTTGCAGTCACTCAGAATTTTGGTAGTGAACAGTTGGAGCTGTGGACGCTTGTTTTTGGGAGTGCTCAAAAGTGATGGTGCATATTAAATTGTGGTAGGCAGTGCACCGGTTTTGCAGCACACTAACAATTGATCAATGCTAGTGAACAGTTGGAGAGTTAAAACATCGGATTAGTGTGTTTTTGTGGTAGTAAGGTGTTTGACTAGTGCAGAGTAGCAGGGGCGTAACACAGGCCCCCGCAGCCCACGCGGTGCGGGGGGGCCCCTAGCACCAAGGGGCCCCCTCGGCACTGCACTCTAGCCGGAGAGCTCCTGATTGAGCCCGGAGGGGGCCCCCCTAAGTACCATGCAGGGAGGCCCCCTCAATTTTCGTTACGCCAGTGGTTGTAGTGGTGCACAGCTGTGGGAGCACACTGTGGAAATCGTAGTGCATAGTTTGAATAATAAAGAGATGTTGGTAGTACACAATCGGGGCAGATTACCTTTTACTTTCGACAGTGATCGGATGCAGTGTACTGGTAGGTGTGACATGACAGGCACATATTTGTTAGCGCACTGTCACTTGTGTACGAAGAGGTACATCGCACACATAGTGCACAGCTGTGGTAGTGTGCAGTATGAATAATAGTACAGAGATGTGCTGGTGTCAGTGCACTGGTGCAATAGCGCCCAGTTAGAGCACTGCTGATTGTTCATGGGAGAGGAGCGGTCAGCATGGCCGGAGCTCAGATGTGGGCCCGGCTCTGAGCAAGCAGGTGGCTGCGTATGACCCCATTCACCACTAGTTCTATGAGGAGCTGTCCTTCACCCCTGTCTTGCACAGATTCCTTTCCTGGCACCATCGCCCCAGGCTCCGGCGTCTCTAGTCTGCATCTGATGGGACTGGCTGCCGGATAGCTTAGATCAGTCTCCTACTGACTTCGGCCAGCTCACCTAACAGGCCACGGCCGGCATGAGGGGGGGGGGGGGGGTACGCGCAGGGAGGGTGGCCGGAGACGTAATTAAATGAATAAATAACATAAAAACAAACTTACCAGGCATCTCCTCCGCCGGTCTCGCATGTCATCACGTCTCCTCTCACAGACGTGGGACTAACTTCTCCCCGCTCTTTTGCTTGACTGCCAAGTGGCAAATCAGAAGACTGGATGGACTGCGGCCGGCTACTGGCCTGTAATCTGGCATATTACAGGCCATGGGGCGACTGTACATCACCGCCCGAGCAGTAGCCTATCTGCAGACTCCTGCACTACACTAGGCATGCATGCCTAATGTAATGTCAATGGAGTGGGGGTGCTGAAGTGAAAAACGCCCCTCGCAGATGCGCAGTTGGAGTCTGTACTCCTGCTGCTCAACTCGCCTGCGTGCGTTGTTCGTTTGTTGTTGACTCATGCGCATTGGAGGCTGTGAGCCAGCTGCCAGCACAGGTCAGGCTGGAAATGTAAACAGACGAATTGTCAAAGCTGTCAATTCGTCTGCTTACATTTTTTGCTGCCGGTTGCCTAGAGGGGCGCTGCCCCAACGCCCCTATGGACCAGCCGCCAGTCTTGGTCCGAGGATGAAACTGCGTGCGATGGCATTGAAAGCTTCTCCGTTTCTGCTGTTGCTTCCAGAGGCCTGAGATTGTGGGTGGTTTATCCAGTCTGATATGAATTTCAATGTTTTATGGACTCGTCCCAACTGAATGCAGACTTGGGGGGGGGGGGGGGGTACAGATCTAATGGGGTGTTGTAAATAATAAGTTTAATTTCTTCCATGGGAATTTTTATAATGCAGTCTTTGATGTGGGATGCCAAACTGATGCCCTGTTCAAAATACTCTCAGTCTTAAAGTCAAGGTTATTAAGCATTTATAGTTACATTTTATGTGGTTATGGGGGGATTTTAATGCTAAACTGGACCGAAAATCCAACACTGTATGTCGATACCTTATCCTGCCGCCAGGCTGATTGCAGGTGTCTGAAGCTTCTTAATAATCTACGCAATTTTGAATTATTGAACATAGCTGAAATCTTGAAAATAGTTGGTTGGAGCAAAGGTTCAGTCACTGACTACATTGCCATCTCTAAGAATATAAAACCCTTTGTCATTTCAGGAAGGGTGATTAAAAACACTTTTAGTGACCACAATCCACTTGTGCTTACTTCTAAAGTATCAGATTGTTTCCAACGTTCAGCCTCTTCTGGTATAACTTTTTGGCTCAGAAGAATGGGGGCCTAAGGCTAAGGTGGAGAGCTGTTCATATCTCCACCCTGTTGAGATCTGTTGTTGGGTCTAATTTTGATTTATTTAGTTGCTTGTTAACCTTCAGTCCCCCACCAGTTAACCTTTTGGAAAGTCTCCTAAACCAGGCATAAGAAATGTTATCTGGGAACAATCAAGGAACAAAGGGACCCTGTAACAAGGGCGATTTGGTAAGGTTTGCATAACTGCAAATCTCAGCCTGCACGAAGCCCTCATGGCAAAGCCCAGGAAACAGCAGTGTACATCTGAGGCAAGGGTAACATACAAACTTGCCATAAAAAACAGAAATCTGTACCTAAAGAGGCAACCAGGGAACGATTAGTCCGTACATGTTAAGTTAGGGATTCCAATGGAGTTTGGGAAATTGTTAACAACACAAAATCCCTATCAGTCATGTCAGAGAGACATAGGACGTAGGCCTAATAAGGAGTCGGTGACGTCAGCCGGAGTCGCGCGCGATGCCGTGCTCCTGTGACGTCGTCCACGCCGGCGTGCTACAAAAGAGTTTTCCGAACGTTGATGACGCAAGGGTATATTTATAAGGTGAGGAATCCACTGGCAGATGTATCTATCAGATACCAACCCCGAGAAATAGACAAAGCATTTTAAAATGATCTATTCAAATGAGGGGTTTCCCCACGACAGAGGACGTAGATGGCGATTCACAGTTCCCACTGGAAGTTAGCTTCAGTTTGGAGGAGGTTTCTGTCGCTCTCTTCGTTAGTTCATCGAACAAGGCACCGGGTTCAGATGGGGTACCCATGGATCTTTACAAGGATAACATTCAGCTGCGGACGCTGATAGTTACAAATGTTCTGAACACTGCTCCCTCCTCTGGTATCCCTCCTTCTTGGCAGACTGCCACTATTGTGCCTGTTTTTAAAAAAGGTAATTGGCAGGACCCCTTCTGCTACAGGTCAATTTCAGTGGTAAAGATTGTGGGGCAAACTATTCTGCATAGAATTGAGCTCTGGGTGGAGCAAAATGGCTTGTTATGCACCACACGGAATGGTTTCAGGGAAGGTTTAGGGGTTATAGAACAGTGTTCCCACCTGCACCTCATTGTTGGAAAATATGTCACTGCAAAGGAGGGCCCATTTTATGTGGGTTTTTTGGACCTAAGTAGTACCTTCGAATTTGTCAATTTCTTAGTTGTTGAATATCTTAACCGACATAGGATTAGCTCTACCCTGGGTGAACTTACTTCCTGCCTTACATAATGGGGTTAGCGCCTCTGTGAGATATGGACCACAGGGGGAATGTAAATACCCCTTTGGCCTGTCTCGGAGAGTTTGCCAGGGGTGTGTCTTCGCCCCTATTTTCTTTTTCTTATATATAAATGCTTTAAGTTCTTTTTTTAGATTTACAGGGGGCAGATATGCCCAAGGTAAACTCAACCTTTATTCTATCCCTACTTTATGCCGACAATGCGGTCCTGCTTTCCTGCACACTAAACGGTCTCAGGTCCACATTGATGTGTTTGTCCTTTTTATGGACAACCTTGACCTAGAAACCAACATTGCTAAGATACATTATATGGGGTTAGGGAACCGCAATGCCAAAGTTAGGCCAATGTCTATCAAGGGCAAAAACGTGACTAGAGCTAGTGAATTTCCATAACTTAGCATAACCTTTATTTATTTATTTATTTATTTATTTTAAAAGTTTTATATAGCGCTGGCTAGACCCGGAGGTATCAGAGCGCTTTACATGAGCATCAGATCATAGTTACAGGTTACATCGTTACAAAGGTTACACAGTTCTTAGAGCATGGCAACATAGTTTCTTGTAAGGTCGAGATAAACAATAAGCACAAATATGTAAGGGGAAAAGCAGGCAAGATGATGGATTTAGGGGAGGGGGGTTGGAGTATAGGAAATAGACAGATAATGAAGGCGGGAAAGAGGAGGGGAGGGTGAGAGACACAGCATGGGGAGAGGAGGGGAAGGGTGACGGGGACACAAACCGGTAGACGAGTCAAGGCAACGTCCAGAGTCCAGTAAGCTGTGATCCCAGGAAAGTGGTATCCCTTCCCTATCTCTATTGCAAGAGGCTCTATGATTTGTTGGTTGCCATTGGCAAACCGCTGCCCGCCTGTTAACCAATCTGTAGGGGTTTTACTTGGGCTGGCAGCAAGGGTGGGGAGCAAGCCTATACTGCCTCTGTTGGAGGTTTACAGACTGAAGTGTTTCCCGGTCATGACCTATGGTTCAGCCATATGGGGGTATCTGGACTGCTCTAGGCTCCAACCGGAGGGAATTTTTTTTGGGCAGATTACTGGATGTTTTCTCCATGAAGAACTGGGCTTACCATATGTCGAAGACTACATCAAAGTTGCTCCACTCCTCTCATGGTTGGCGAGCTTGGGTTACCCATGCCCATTCCTAAACCGAGCAGTGATCACAGATTGAACTGCGATAATGGGTTACAGATCCTTTGGTGGAGATACATAAAGAGACGCCCTGGGTAGGCCAAATTTATTTTCCTCCCCCATAGGCAGGGCCGGGATGAGAGAGGTAAGATAAAGGCTCTATATATGAGTGTGGCCTCCGATGCGAAGGAGCTTAGGATTTTAGCCAGACCGACAACGAGAGAATACTCGAAGTCACTAAAGTCTGCGACGGTCCTGAGTCGGCCCTTTCCCTGGTTAGAAACGTTTGGGAGTGTTTGTTGCTAACCAAGTTCCCGGTTGGCTCAATTCGGAAGTTATCTTTGCTTCCCTACAGGCCAGTACGACCCAAAAAGTATATTAGTATGACCCTATGACAATTCTTCTCTGGAGACAGTAGAGCATTTTATCTCTTTTGCTGCTATTATGATCCTTCCAGGCAATGTTATCTATTGCCTATTATTAGGGCTCATGGTTTTCGACGATACAACCAGCTTTTAATTTTCCTTCACACATTGTTAAGCTGCAGGAGGATTTCTAAAAGGATTGCATTGGTGCAATTCTGTGGATTTGTAGTTACTTTTATGTTTGTGTTCTATTATTTGTTATTTTTGTATCTTATGGGGATTCAAGCTATGCTGTTTTATGACTGAGTTTTATATGGATGTTTTTAATGAATTTCTGTATGTTTGTGTCTTTTATGGCCGAATATAGATTGTTTGATTGATTGATTGAAGAAGCAGAAAATGTCAATGAATTTTGTGGATGTGTCATGTTTTAAAAGTACACACTGCTCAATAGAATGTAATCAATTTTGGAAATGTGTCAATAATTCCTTTATCGCACAGAGCATCCTGTTTGTGAATGAACTTATACAACTTTATATTCTAAAGACCATCATCTTTGTGAATGTTCTCATTGAATTTAATATTTTTACAGACCATCTTGTTTGTGAATGATCGCAGGATATGCCATATTTCCTCAACCCAGTTTATACGTTTTCAGTAAATGGTAAAATCCTGCTATATTTCTGCAGACCATGCTGTCTGTGAAAGATCTTGGTGACTGTTACATTTTTACGGATCACGCTGTTTGTGCATGATCTCTGTGGATGTTTTTAGTAAATGTTATGTTTCTACAGACCAACGCTCAGTTTTTTGCCTCCTCCAATTCCTTGGCTGGTGAGTTGTTGGTCATTATTTTTGTTTCCTCCTGTCCCAGGCTGGACAGCGGCTGACGTCATACGCCCTAAAATGCACGAGCTTGCTGCTGTCGCCTAAGCAACGCGTCTTGAAACTGACAATCTGCTGCATACCTCTCAGTCGAACATGCCGAGTTTGCATTTTAGTTCCCATTTCAAGCCTTTTCAGATTTCATAGGCCAGATATTTCGCAAACGCGAAATGCTTGTTACTAAGCAAGCACCAGGCGTTTCCGTTCTGCTTACATTTTTGTCGAGGAAGTGTTTAGATGTCAGAATGTACAAATATGTGAATTTCAAAAGGCCCACCCAGCAACAGGAAAAAGAAGTAAACTCCTCTAGTAAAAGTAAACCGTATTCATAAAAGTGAAATATGCAGTTTATTCCTTACCATCTAAGAAAAAAATATAACCAGATTAGTTGTACCAGACATGTTACACTTAAATTCACACCTAGTTTTCTTCATGAGCCTATCCTGGTCCTGATGACGCACAAACTGTTCCTCAATGAGAAACTCCAGAATCAATCCTAAGTGAAATGCTTCGGGCAGGTCACTGGAATTAAGTGATTCAGAGGTCAAGGCATTTTCTGAATAATTTTGAATTTGCCGAATTTGCAACATAATCCATCATCTGTTTCATAATCTGCAGAATTTAACAAAAACGTTTGATTCCAGCTCAAATGGGTCAAAAGTTACTAACAAAGCCTCAACTTGGTTTCAGTGCAGTGGACAACCATTTGCAAAAACTGACTGGTCAGCTGTCAGTTACTTATTGCTGTATTTGGTTGTTAAACTGGCACTAACAAGGTAAAATATTTTCCATATAGTGTAACCATGAGAAACAAGGACAAAATAATGAAGCAATGCTGTCACGAAATGTGCTGCATTGCGACAAATAATGTGTCTTTCGTGCTGCATAATTTTGTCAAACCTGTGGCATAATTTGGTCAGCCCCTCCCACATTATTCTAGTGGCCCTGGTTATGGGGTCGTTGCCAGGGCCTGCCATATACCACTTGCTGATAACTGTGGGGCATATTACCAAGCAATAGCGATAATTATCGCTATGCATTGTTAGCGGCTATAATTATATCGCCGCGCTCCGACGATTTTGACCGCTGAGATACCTTGATATTACCAAGTTTTATCTCAAAAGCGGTAAAAATCCTGCGAAATGCACGAATATCGCCGAAAAATCAGCGATATTCATGCATTATCGTGACAATGCTCTTAGACATGTTATCCACCTTCCATTGGATAACATGGCTAAGAACTGCTCTGGGCAGTCGTTAGCTTTTGGAGATAATTATTTCCAAAAGTAGGTAATAGGAGATAGAGATGTTAGCGACTGTTTCCAGTCGCTAACATCTTGGCACGCCCACTTTGCATGTCATTAGCGATAATTATCGCTGACATGCAAAGTGGGCCCCAAGATGATCGCTATCTCCTACTAGCTGTCGCTAACTGGTGTTAGCGACAGCTAGGTAATAGGGCGATAAAATTATCGCCGCTTTAGCGGGAAAAATTCCCGCTAAAGCGGCTATAAGGCCCTTGGTAATATGCCCCTAAATGCGTATTTGTACAGCTCATGTTCACCCTGGTGTTAAAGTAACATATGTTTATTGTTATCCACCACAATGGTACTCATTTTATTCATATCAGAAGGATGAAATAAGGATTGAATTACTTCTTAAATGACTTAGGCCTCGATGGCAAGTGCCCTGGAGGGTGATATGCTATTTATCACACCCATTAAAAGCACCTATCTCTGAGTTTGCAATTTAACTGGTGAGATGATTGGCACCTAATACAAGTTGCTTCTCAAAAATGGGGTATAACATCAGCCACTCACCAAAATATGCGTGTCCCTCTGTTTACCAGGCCTTTACTCCCATTAAATTTAGTTTGAACTTTCACAATTTATCGAGGAGAAAATCTAAAAATGCAGCCATACGTTCACCTGGTAATTATCAGTTGTGATAGACATTGCACCACTTGTAATCACGAGTCCTACGCAAGCATTTGTTTGAGCAGTACTTGTTAATTAATGAGCCTCTTGTAACCACGGTCTTAGGACCTGATTCTGAGTAGGGTGGCATAAGGTTGGCTATTTACTGAATATGATAAATACCTCCATTTTACAGTTATCCACCTCGGAATGAGGCATAACATGCATATTTGATACTTATTGCACCAAATTCCATATGTTTTTACTTTTTACCTGGCAATCCCCTCCGGTGCAGAATTTTGCTAGATTTTACTTCACAAAAGCATTCAGGGGAAAACAAGGGGAGCAACAAAGGATGATTTGGGTAGAAATGTCACAATTAAATGTATAATGGCTCCAGGGTTCCAGGAGAAAGAAAGGAAATTGTTATTAATGGTAGATGAAGGGAGAATGTATTTATTAGAGGAAGACGAGGCACCCCTTAGGATGAGTGAGTTAGTGGATTTTAACATGAAAGTCACAGGAACTCTGCAGGCACTTTACACGATATCCGAAGTTCAAATGAGATGGGCAAGATACCTGTCCAAATATGGATACAATTGCAGCATCTGTTGTCTTAGGAAGCATTACAAGAGTCTGGCATGCCTACCTTACAAAGGAGCTGGACAGCAGCCCAATGAATCCCACTGCAGCGCCTACGACAGCCGTTTTGCGACACCCAAACAGATCTGTGAATACGCTGACGATGGGAGAGCAGAAGAAGATCATTCCCATGGAGAGGGAGTTCACCCACGCTGTGGAACAAACACAAGATAGACTGAGTGCCCTAGGAACAAGAAGAGTAGTGCAAGAGCTCCCTGAATGGTACGCCTACATGCTGTGCAATCTTCTCATGGCACATTATAACATCCCACAACAACCATTGCTCCCCACTGAGAATAAGGTATCCCTCACTACCGCCATCACTGACGGGAAACAACCTTTACAACGCAACTTTTACAACGCACTACCATTACAACAAAACTTTTACAACGCAACATCCATTACAACGCATGCAATTACAACGCAACCATTGCAACGCATGACACTACAACGCACACCACTACAACGCATGTCATTACAACACATACCATTACAATGCATAACATTACCATCCAACACTTACCCTACTGTTGCACCCCCTGGAGTTAGAATAGTAATTTTACCCCTACACTATCCAACACTTACCCTACTGTTGCACTCCCTGGAGTTAGAATAGTAATTTTTACCCCTACACTATCTAATACTTACCAAAACATGCAATGTAATGTTATGCGTTGTGATGGTATGCGTTGTAAAGGTATTATGAGTTGTAATGGAATGCGTTGTAAATGTAGTTTTTAAAATTTCGTTGTAATGGCATGCGTTGTAATTGAATGCGTTGTAATGGATGTTGCGTTGTAAAAAATGTGTTGTAAAGGTATGGGTTGTAAAAGTGTGCGTTGTAACGTCATACATCCTCACTGACAAATACACTACTCTTTCCATATCTGTTACAGTCAGAACTCTGGTCTCCACATACACAGACAGCCTTCTCAGTCCCCATCCCCTACTCTCACCACTTACCCTCATCACGCATGCTCTCATTCCTTTCTCCCCATTCTCATCACTCGTGTGTCTTTCTACCCTTCCCTCACATGATCATTCCTTCCTTCCAATCCCTCACTCTCGCCACCCTTCCGCTCTCCCTCGAACCGCCTCTCCCACCTATTCCTTTCTGGTGCCAGTTGTCTCTGCTGCATTAAGCCTCGAACCTTTGGCTTTGCCAGTGCTTATTTTACTAGCTGGGACTTCCCCTCCAACATCTGCAGATGAAGATTTAACCACATCAGTTTGATGCATGCACACATCTGCCTCGCACTCTACAAGTGAAAATGGTTTGGAAACTGCAGTTGCGATTGCAAAGAAAAGTCCAGCGCCGCTCAGCAAAATCCCCGCTCACGCCAACGCGGACGTCCGCAAGGGCGATGAATGAGCGAGGACATCTTTTTAATGAATCATCAAAAATGGCTGGTTCCCGCCACTTTGTCCCATTCTCTGCAAGAGGGATGACCTGGAGCTACAACCATACCATAAATCCACCCACAATTAATATACATTCCACTCATTGACATGGTCCATGCTCATCCTAAAGATCTGGCATGGATCTGTGTCTCCTGATCCTGCATTGGACACCTCTAGTTTGAAGGGCAATGGCAGGTCACAGCATGACATGTGCAATCTATCGCTTTCTGTGTTCTGCCCTCTGGCCATCTTGAGGCACTTAATGTTGTCAGGTGTTATTTATACTATCACCCTAAAGGCACAGTCGCGAAACTGTCCAGGGGGTGGTGACCCTGGTCATTATTATCTGATGGCTATTTAGTCAACCCCACA
This sequence comes from Lissotriton helveticus, assembly GCF_964261635.1. Lineage (NCBI taxonomy): Eukaryota > Metazoa > Chordata > Amphibia > Caudata > Salamandridae > Lissotriton > Lissotriton helveticus. The sequence continues at coordinate 1,150,119,773 of NC_136067.1, read as the reverse complement.
AAATAACCTCGGTGGCCTTGCTGCAGCTTCCCATGGAGAATCAGCCTTGTTCGCCATTGGTCAACACTCAATGGCCCAACCATTGTCACCTCTGGCCAAAGAATTTGAGGATTGTGAGAATTAGACCAGGTAACCGCAATCAGAGTGGCCCTGTTAGACGGAGCGCTTAACCCCTTCCATGCTGGCCCGTTTCCGCCGCTGTGCGGTAAACAAACAAACAGGGCGGGGCCGTGACGAACCCCAGCCGTCATCAGCACACGAGTACCGTGGAGCGTGACGGCTGGGGTTCGTCACCAGCATGGAAGGGGTTAAGGGACCTTGTCATGGAGATAAGTACATATTATTGCCATGCATTTAATTTTCAGGTCCACCATCATTCTGATCTTATCTCTATTCTCTACTAGACTATTCCATCAATTGTTGGTTTAACAGAACAGTTTTGTCGCAGACAACAACCTGAGCTGCTGACTTACAAATAAGTCTATTCAAGACCTTCCCTGCAGTGGTTCCTATACTTTTGACCACCGTGGACTCCCACATAATCGATACTGGAATCCAAAGACCACCAATGAAACATTTTTGGAGTCTGGGGACACGCACTGAGCCACTATTGGAATCCAAGGACACTGGCTTAAGCAATGTTGATGATTTAAACCTCAAAATAATACACAATATGGAAACAAGCATACATCAAACAAATGCACAAATCATTAAATATTTTAATACAGAAATTTTAAAAAATCGAAATTTTAATGTGGCTATATTTTGTGCGATGCACTCCCGCTGCTCCCACAAATTAATCTGAGAATACCAATGTAACTTTTAGCCTCCAATTTCAAATTCCTTCACATTTACAGAACCTTTAAAAATCATAATTTTTTAAATGTTGCTTCTTTATTGATGCAAATTTTAATAATCTGCTAATATTTATTTTTACAAGCAGTTCTGGATCCACTGGGTTGGAGTTGTAACCCCCCAGGGGGTCGCAGACCACAGGTTAAGAAGTGCTGCTCTAAGGTATATCTGCTAGTAAGCCATACTGCACTTTGGGGCATATTACCAAGGGGGGCGATAGGCAATTATCGCCGATTTAGCGGCCGTTTTTGTCCGCTAAGCGGCGATAATTCTATCGCCCTATTAGCAAGCTGTCGCTAACTGATCTTAGCGACAGCTTTTAGACAATAGCGAGCGGTTTGGGGCCCGCTTTGCATGTCAGCGATGTTTATCGCTAATACCATGCAAAGTGGGCATACCCAACCAGTTAGCGACTGAAAGCAGTCGCTAACGTCACTATCGCCTATTATCAAGGCAGGCGTAGCGTTGGAAATATTCGCGCTAAGCGCGAATATCTCCAAATACTAACACCTGCCCAGACCAGTTCTTAGATATGTTGTCCAATGGGAGGTGGATAACATGGCTAAGAGCATTTTGTCGCTAATGCGTGAATATCGCTGTATTCTCAGCGATATTCACGCGTTTCGCCGCTATCGCTGGATATTTTAGCACAATGGAAAAAAATGTTGCTAATAGCATGTTTTCTCCGCTAACATATCCAGCGATAGGCAGCGTTAAAAAAATCGTCGCTAAGACTATTTAGCAATAAATATTGCTACTTGTTGGTAATATGCCCCTTTATTTTACAAACCCTGCACTGTGCTGGCATGGGTGGGAACCATTCTGATCCGGGTCCTGTTCTTGAGCCAAAACTGGGTTTTGGGCTCATCCCAGTGAATTGCCTCGGCTATGTCCCGGCACCTCGTGCTGACATCAGGACACATGCACCAGTGACAGGGCACATTCCTGGCGTTCATCGGAGGGCAGAGCAACAACAGGCAGAGAGGCTGTTTTCATATCCAGCGTGACCTATATATGTAAAGGATACACAGCTTGGATAATCTGTCAAATCAGAGGAAAAATATACCATTCGCAATTCGGTGGAATGTCTTTTCCTGTTTTGGGTCTGACTTTATGAAACTCTCGGGCATATTATCAAGAAAGGGCGTTACATTATCGCCGCTTTTATCGGCAGCAAAGTGGCGATAAAGCGGCGATAATGGGCTTGATAATATGCTCTATGAATGCCAATCGAAGCCAATGTTAGATGTCTTCACATCTAACATGGGCTTCGATTGGAATTCATAGAGCATATTATCAAGCCCATTATCGCCGCTTTATCGGCAGTTTCCTGCCGATAAAGCGGCGATAATGTAACGCCCTTTCTTGATAATATGCCCCTCTCTTCCTTGGAAATTTTGCAGCTGCTTGTTATTTTTGGAGTTTCTGAAACTGCTGAAAACCTGGTTGTTCTAATTTCTATCCCCGTCTTTATATTTAGTGCTGGGAAACTGTTTAAGAGGAGCCGTGCATTTTAGAAATATAGAGGCAGAGCCCGGAGCTGTGCCAAATTTGGCAGCGCGGCGCTCCGACATTTCCGAAACACAGGGATCTGCCTTATTTACAACAATACGGCACACTCCTCTGTTTTCCCTAGCGCTGGTGCTAAAATTAGCTGCCTAGCGCCAACGCAGGCACCCTTGCACCATATCGCAAGGGCGCCTGTTTTGCAGGGAATGGTTGTTTATGCATTGGTCAGCACACACAAAAGTAGCAAATTGTCATTATTTAATGATTGTTGTTTATGTGCAGGAAGGTATCCCTTCCTGCACATAAACAATAATTCTATGTGTGCTGCCTTGAAAAAAAAAAAATCACGTTTAACAAAATAAATAAACGCAGTGCACATAGAAAAAGCAAAAATGTGAAGAAATAAAAGTATTTCTCCTCGTTTCGCCATTCTAACGCATGCTCTTGCATCGAGTTAGTTTTAGTCGATGCCTTGGATTTACACCTCCTTGTAAATCTAGGACAGCATCAAAAAGCAATTGGTGTTGCGGTGAGTGCCCACAGCAACACCCACTTCACGCCCCTTTTTTACGTAAAGTGATGCATGCAAAGGGGCCATATTTACAAGGCGGCGTTAAACCACAAAAAGTGGCTTAAAGCCGCTTTGAAAATATGGACAAGGACATAGCGCCACCAGAACATCTCTAAAAGTGACGCTCTGGTGGCGCTATCCCTTGTAAATATACCCCATAGAATGACTGATTAACTCACCAGACTCCAACTCCATTGGACAAATAATGTCACTTCACAAGTGCCTACAATTACATTGGGAGAGGGGTTGGCCTAACGGCTAAGGCGCTCGCCCGCGGACCTGGGGATCTGGGTTCGAGTCTCGGTAACGACGCCAAAACCCCCCTGTGATTCTGGGCAAATCATTTAATCTAAAATGAAAGTGTGTCCTCATGTAACGTAACTGGTGCTATGTAAAGCGCTCTGATAACTGATTCGGTTCGGTTCTAGTTCGCGCTATATAAAACTCTGCAAAAAAAAAAAGTGGGTTTGACTTTCTCAAGCTCTGTGCACATGTAAACTCACTGTGTCTAAATCTGTTCCTAAGGAATGCCACGTAAGTCAGTGTTTGAGTGCATTTACACCACTAGCTAACTGTAAAGCACACGATAGGAAATTGTTTGTTGTCACTTAATTCTAAATATTTTAGCACTTCAATGAACCTTTCTTATCAACTTAACAATAAGAAAACATTAAAATCCTCAAGGATGCAAAGCAAGTTACATGCAGCTGTCTACAGAGGATGCATAATGCACTGAACCCTATTACGGGGATTGTAACTGTGACCTGCAGATTACACAAGGAACCCACTGAGCTACCTCACATGAAATACATACCTGTGACACAAATATGACATGCGCCGCCTCGTGCACACACGTTCATCCCCTGAACTATTTTACGATGAACCAAACGGTTACCAGAGAGTAGACACAAATCGCTCCAACGCGTGCATTGACCACCTGAGTTACCTTGCAATTAATATGGCCTGAAACCTGTTGGGTACGTTGATCTCCGCAGCAGGTGTCTTAACCCTGTAAGATGTCTTAAATGCATTCTGTTGGTGGCCAGTTCAGTAAGTCAGAACAGCATTTTCAACAGTTTTCGTGTTTAAAGAGGGGAGAGTTTCTAGCGTCGACCCGCGCCTGTTTCCGTCTCCAGCACGGTTCCATCAGGCAGAGAGGGCAGTCTGAGCCCATGCCAACCAGCTCATAACTCACCCATGGGTGCCCCATGAACAGTTCGAACTTCGACAGTCAGGGCCTCGGCAGGGATGCTTGCTATCTTAGGACAAGTGGCTTTTCCCTGCTCTGTGAGGTGACAAACACTTTTTTCTTGTATTTTTTTTGTTGCAGTTTTTTATAGCGTGCGCTTGACCCGAAGGTGTTGAAGCGCTTCACATGAGCACCAGTTGCATTACAGACGGACACATTCATTTTTGGTAGGCACGGGGAGATTGAGTGATTTGCCCAGAATCACAGGAAGAGGAGCCAACGCCATACTTGAGCCTGGTTCCCCAGCTCCAAAGTAGGCAGCTCTGTCCGTTAGGCCACATCCTCTCCCTCGCCTTAGGTGGCCACCCCGGCCTAGTGAGACCCTGGGGGGCAGTCTGTCCAGGCCCTGCACTAGAACCCCACCTGGCCTGAGTTCACCTTCCTTTTCAGAGCTAGGAGAGTCATGTTCCGGAAGTGCTTGCAAGGGGTAGGGCTGTGTGTGTGTGTCAGTGCAAGTCCTGTGCAAACAAGGATCTTATCAGCTAGTCAATGAATACGAAAACCTGTGCTGGAGATTACAACTGTTTTTTTAAAAAAAGACTCACATTTGAACTTGCTGATGTTTGCTTTCTCCAGCAGCTGCACTTAGGAAACACAAAAGGCCGGCCAACCCTTCTAAAACATGACTAGGCTGTCGTTATTTTACCCTCCAGCGCTGCCCGCTGCGTTGTACATACCCCCCTCCCACACCGAGTCCCTACCTCTCAACCACCTACAAGCACCTCCTTTACAGCTCATGTAGGGTTGAAGGTGTGAGAGTTGCTTGTAAGCTGAGGTACTGCTTAATTTATCAAATATAAGTGCCAGGACCCTGGCCACTCCCGCTTGCACCGCCCATTTCTGCTGTCGGCACTGCCAGTTACAGTAACAACGCGACTACTAACCAGCACACTCCACCAAGTGGAACAATTCTGACTATTCCAGGCCCCCAAAGCTGTAAGAATGGCTTTGGTGGCAGTTAATAGTCATTTTTAATAGATTTTGAATTAATAAATAACTGTTGTTGCGCTTGTCTCCAAATTAGACAAACAGTGCCACCATGTGGCAGACTGTCATAAGTGCTGGTGTTGACAATTAAGTGCCCGTGCTGAGCACCAGAAGCCAGCAGCTCAAATTAAGCAGAGTCTACAGCCACGGCCCGTGGAGGGAGTTTTGGTGGGGCGGAGAGGCGGGGCGGGGGAGGGGCAGGGTGGGGGGTGCTAAAAACCGGAGTATGGATAATTGAAGGTAAGTTAACAACTTAATAAATAAAACGAATTTCGTAGCGCACCCTGCATCACATTTTGCGATGCAGGGCGCGCTATGAAATTCGTTTTATTTATTAAATTGTTTACTTAACTTCAATTATCCATACTCCGGTTTTTAGCACCCTCCACCCTGCCCCTCCCCCACCCCGCCTCTCTGCACCACCGAAACTCCCTCCACGGGCCGTGGCTGAGAGTCTAGGCTGAGAAGGTTAAAACTGCTGGGAGCTAAAATGCAGGACAATGGGCATCCCATGGTGCCTGTCTGTGGGCAGCAGGACAGGAAGTGTGACTGCAGGAAAAACCTGCAGAATGTGTCTCCTTGCAACTGGACGCCAAGGAGGTGCCCCCTTCCCCTAGGCCTCACCTCCCTACACCATGGATGTGACACCCAAAGGAAGGGGGCGTGTCCTATAGGCGCAATTGCAACAAGACACTTGTATCTCAATTGGAGGGGCATCGGTCACAAGATGACCTGTATGCATGGCTTGGCTGTGTAACACTGGTGTTGGGCCCCACATTGGTAGGCTGAGTGTGGGGCCTTGGGCAGCTGCCCACATTGCCCATGCCTAGCACTGACCCTGCTGCCTGCCACTAATCTAAAGGTGGCACTTCCGGGGCAGGGGCTAAAGCGAGGCTACAGTCCTCTGATTGGATAAATGCTGTGCCTCATGACTTCCATTTGGTATGGAGTGATTTTAAATCAACCTCAGTGTAAATGGTCTCAGGTTCTAAAGCCTGAGGTAGGACATTCAGGTGGAAAATGGCATCAAATGAGAACACCGTTGGCAGGACCCCAGGTCCACAGTACACCTGTCGGTTAAGTATAGTCATGGGTTGCAATTTTGCATGGTTTACTTTATAACTTCTTAGCTTTCTTAGAACCAGCCTTGTGAGCCTCAAGCAACCATTGAAGATGAGATCCGTAAAGGTTCTCGCCCCGCCCATGCAGGAATCAACAAGGCCGCCATTTCCTCAGGCAAACACTAAAAAGTTGCAGCTCTGACCTGGCGCTTCCTAAGCCCGGCTTGTCACTCCTCCTATAAGATTTTGAAGTTATTTTTAGCAGTTTTGATAGGCTGTTTTAGCCAATTTCCGTGATTTCGCCAGGGTCATAGGTTGATGTCTTTCCTTGTGACGTCATTGAGGTCAAAAGTTGTAAGAAGTCACTTCCTATCGGATGTACGTTGTTAGAACGCATGCTTTTACAACGCATGCCTTTACGATGCAAGTTTTACAACGCAAGTCGTTACAACGACTTGCATTGGGGGGCGCTGGATAGTGAATAGTTTAATTTACTATTCCAACTCCAGTCCCCGTGGATAGTAGGGAAGGTGTTGGATAGTAAATTAAAACTATTCCCTAACCTAGAGCGCCCCCCAGCGCAAGTCGTTGTAAAAGTTGCGTTGTAATGGTTGCACGTAAAGGTACTTTGTTGTAAAAGTTGCATTGTAAACGCTGTTCCCCCTTCCTATCACGGTATCCTCAGCCACCTGAGCGAATTCGATGAAAAGCTATCAGCACGAGGGGGTTCTCTTTAATACGCCTCGGCTTGAAACCTGGTGCTGCTGGGAGAGTCGAGTAGAACTTACTTGTTGTTTGACCATGTCTACTGTAGCCTGGTGCAGTGGACAGGACACAATCTTCACAAGGAATGGAACTTCCGGAAGCATCAATAACCAACATCAGAACCCCCCAGGAGAAGTTGTGTTCTCTTGTTCAAGCCAGTTCGAGCTCTTAGCCATCCATGATGCAGCAGGTGCAGTGGCACCTGCCCCCAGAGGTCTGAGAGCACGCACTGAACCCTGATTTTTGTTGCTTTTCCCTACCCCGGCAGTAGTTAGATGCAGTGGCGGCTGGTGGTATTTGAAAGTGGTGATGCCTAAAAGTTCTGTAAGAGTGTCTGGTGGCGAGCAAGCGAGCCCGACCACCATAGGGGATCTTTTTTTTTTTTTTTTTTAAATAGTGGGCAAATAGCGCATTTTCAAGTAAGGAATAAAGGATAAAGCAATTGTGAAATAGTAGTTAAGACATCAATGAAGAGATTTCATATGATAATAACATAGGTAGCCGCTTAAGTAATGAGCGGGGATTATGGGCAATTTTAAAGTGTCATTCTTTGTTTAAAAATCGTGCACCTTTAATTCCAGGAATTTCCAGCCACCTGTGCATTGTGTTATTCGACTTAAACAAGCATGTTGGGCTTTCAGGATGCACTCTTGCGACAACACCTTTTCAAGGAACCAACGTGTACCTTCCTAGAACAACCTGCTCTGACTTTTATCAAATGCAATGAAGGAGAGTGTCTGCAAGAAAAGCATAATTCAAATGTTTGCTTTTCTTTTGGTGTGCTGACCCCCTTGCACCAAAGCTGCCCCCAGATGGTCAGTTTTCTGTGCTATGGCACTCTTGCTTCGCTACCGGCCTGGCATTAAAGGCCAGGTATAAGCAGGGCCACTGGAATGATGTAAATGTGAAGCTGCGAGGTTTCCAGCATATTTGCTAAATTTGCCACATAATCTATAATCTGCTGCATAATCTGCACATTTGAACAGAAATTAAATCTAGCTCAAGCGGATCAAAGTTTACTAAAAAACTCAGCGACTCGTGTTGTCACGCAGTGAGTGGCCTATGGCTGCTTTTGTGTGTTAAACTGGTCCTGAAATGACACCTTTACCCAGACAATGATAATCTGTAAAAAGTGACAAAATTATGAAGATTACCAAAAACATTTGGTAAATTACGCCACATAATTTGCTTTTCTTGTCACATAATTTTATCAACCCAGCTGCATAATTTGGTCCTTCCTTGCCACATAACTCCAGTGGTACAAAAGGGGGTGGTGATGGACGGAGCATCCGAACCAATCAAACACTCACACCCAGTCAAAAGATCTGGGTTTAATCCATCACCATTCTTTAGCCCACTCTGCCACCCCAGTTCAGACATGGCCATATGCAAATCAGTCTGACCCTGTGCCTCATCCAGCCCGAACTGCCAAGCCATGCCTTCACTGGACCGGAAACAAGCCCCCTTTTGTACCACACTACTCCAGTGGCCCTGGGTAGAATTTATACTAGACTGACTAGAATGCACTGCCAGGGCCGGCTCTAGGCTCACGGAGGCCCTGAGCAGGGAGTGTAGGTAGGGGGCCCGAGGCGCCAAATCCCTGCCAGGGGCCGCCACGCAAATATGTATCTATGGATATATATTGGCGTGGCGGCCCCTGGGGTTTGGCGGCCCTGTGCAGGTGCACAGTTTGCACATGCCTTAGGCCGGCCCTGGCACTGCTCTCCATCTCTGCCACACGCGTGCTGAGGCTGAGTTATTAAATGGGTTTTGGTCCTAGGAGGTGTTATATATTTTGTTTGTTCACCCATCTCTTGAAAATGTGCCCTTGCTAGGTGCTTTTTATGGGGAGGACACCCCCTCACAAATCAAAGAAGAAAGGAACAGTGTCCTCTGGACTGAGGACCATCTGCTGGCCACACATTGCAGCAGGGCACGAGTCGGGGTACCACGCGGGTGGACGGCATCCCCCCACTTATTTCCGAGGGTTTTTCAGGGTGGACGCCGTCCACCCTGCTAAATCAAAACCGCGTCCACCATTAAAAAAACGGGAGCGCGGCGCGCACAAAGTAAATAAAGCATTTCCGTAATTTGAACCGGGCACAGCTTGCCCCCACCTCCCTTCTTGACTCCGAGGCTGTATGAAAGCTCCGACCCCCAGCAGCAGCAGCACTGTAGAGGCACAGCGGGATGGCAGCCCTCACACCTCCAGCCCTTGATGAGCTGTTAAGAGGTGCTCGATGGTGACTGAGAGGGAGGGGCTGCAGCTTCAGGGGCATCCATTCGCATGCAAACAGCCCTGAATGCGTCTTGTATCTGCTATTTAGAGGGGGGCTCACACATTCCATTTCTACCCAGGGCCCCAAACATCCTAGACTCGGCCAGATTACACCCCTGATTACACCGAGGCAGCACCTGCTTCTCTTCACCGAGCTTAATTACTGTCCCTAATTTGTAAGCAAACCTCGGTTCTTCAAACATGCATAATGTAATACAATAAAGAAATGGCACAATCGCACCCACACTGATGAACAAAGTATGGAGGACAATCAGTTCAATCAGTTCTCTTAGAGTATCTTCTGTAAGTACTGTATATCACAGTGGGGGGTGGCATTTTGGACATAGAGCCTGTCTTCTCGTTGTCTTGTGCAGGAGGGAGCGAGAAGCCCAAGATGATACTAGAATACTGCATGCCCACCCTGGTGGATCACCTTCCCTCTCCTGTGATGACTCCTGCTCCTGTCCCCCCATGTTGTGGCTCCAGTCCACCCCCGCCTGTGATGGCTCCTGTCCCCCATGTGGTGGCTCCAGTCCACCCCCGCCTGTGATGGCTCCTGTCCCGCATGTTGTGGCTCCAGTCCACCCCCGCCTGTGATGGCTCTTGTCCCCCCCTGTGGTGGATCCTGTCTCCGCCCTGGGTGGCTTCTGTCCCAGTCCTGGAACGGCCCCTGCAGCGAGGGTGAAGTTCTTGATGGGCCTCTTCTCAAAAGGGCTCAGCTCAAAATTAATATGGAAAGGTGGGCGAGTGAGTAAGTGAAGGGATGTGTGAATGGCTGGATGAATTAGTGAAAGGGTGAATGGATGAATGAAAGATTGAATAAATGGATAATGAGAGAGGATAGATGGATTGATGAGTGAGGGGAAGGATGGAGAGAAAATGTAAATAGCTGGATGTATGGGTGGAAGGGTAGCTGGATGATTGATGAGGGGAAAGATGGATGAGGGGAAGGATGAGGGATGGAGGGGAAGGATGGATGAGAGGAAGGATAAATGGATGAGGGGAAGGATAAATGGATGAGGGGAAGGATGGATGGATGGAGGGGAAGGATGGATGGATGGAGGGCAGGATAGATGGATGGGATGGGTGGATGGGTGAGGGGAAGGATGGATGAAAGGAAGGATGGATGAAGGGAAGGATGAAGGATGGATGGATGAGGGGCAGGATAAATGGATGGGATGGATGGATGGGTGAGGGGAAGGATGATGGATGAGGAGATGGATGGATGGATGGAGGGGAAGGATGGATGGATGAGGGGCAGGATAAATGGATGGGATGGATGGATGGGTAAGGGGAAGGATGGATGGATGAAGGGCAGGATAAATGGATGGGATGGAAGGATGGGTGAGGGGAAAGGATGGATGGATGACAGGAAGGATGGATGAGGGGATGGATGGATGGATGACGGGAAAGGATGGATGATGAGGGGAAGGATGGATGGATGGGTGAGGGGAAGGATGGATGAAAGGAAGGATGGATGAGGGGAAGGATGGATGGATGAGGGGAAGGATGGATGGATGACGGGAAAGGATGGATGATGAGGGGAAGGATGGATGGATGGATGGATGATGGGAAGGATGGATGGATGATGGGGTGGGTGAAAGGATGGATGATGAGGGGAAGGGTGGATGGATGGATGATGAGGGGATGGATGGATTGATGATGAGGGAATGGATGGATGATGAGGGGGTGGGTGAAAGGATGGATGGATGGATGATGAGGGGAAGGATGGATGGATGATGAGGGGAAGGATGGATGGATGATGAGGGGAAGGATGGATGGATGGATGGATGATGAGGGGAAAGGATGGATGGGTGATGAGGGAAAAGGATGGATGGATGATGAGGGGAAGGATGGATGGATGATGAGGGGGAAGGACAGATGGATGGATGGATAGATGATGAGGGAAAAGGATGGATGGATGATGAGGGGAAGGATGGATGATGAGGGAAAAGGATGGATGGATGATGAGGGAAAAGGATGGATGGATGATGAGGGAAAAGGATGGACGGATGATGAGGGGAAGGATGGATGGATGATGAGGGGATGGATGGATGGATGATGAGGGGAAGGACGGATGGATGGATGGATGATGGGTGTGTGAAAGGATGGATGGAGAGTGGGTGAAGGGATGGATGGATGGGTGGGTGAAAGGATGGATGGATGGAGAGTGGGTGAAGGGATGGATGGATGGATACGTGGGTGGGTGAAAGGATGGATGGATGATGAGTGGGTGGGTGAAAGGATGGATGGATGGATGATGAGTGGGTGGGTGAAAGGATGGATGGATGAGTGGGTGGGTGGATGGTGGATGGGTGAAAGGATGGATCAGTGGATTGGATGGTGGGTGGGTGAAAGGATGGATGAGTGGGTGTGTGGATGGTGGGTGGGTGATGGGGGGTAGGTGGATGTGTGAAATGATGGATGGATGGATTGATAAGTGCAAGGGTGAATGAATGGACATATGAGTGAAAGGGTGGGTGTAAGTATGGATGAGTGAGTGAAAGGGAGAGTAGATGGACAAAAGGATGAATAGATGTGTGAAGGAGTGAAATGATAGATGGATGAGTGATAGGGGCAATGGATGGATTCATGAGTGGATGAGTAGATGGATGGATGGATGGGTGGATGGATGGATGGAAGGAAGGAAGGCTAAGTGAAAGGGTCGATGGAGAGAGAAAGGGAGGATGGATGGATGACTAAAAGAGTGGATGGGTGGAAGGATTAGTAAGTGAAAGGATGGCTGGATTGGTGAGAGGGTAAATGGCTGAATGGATGAGTGAATGGATGGATGGGATGAAGAGTGGATGGATAAGTGTACAGATGGATAGGGTGAAAGGGTGGATGGATAATGGAGGATGAGTGAAAGGATGGATGAGGGGATGGATGAAGGGATGGATGAGTGAAATGATAGATGGAAGGATACATGATGGATAGGTTTGCAAATGGTTGAATACTTTTGGAAATGGCTGGGCTTACTTATATACCATTGCACAACCTCTGATGTGTCTGTAAAACGTACCTATTGTCCTAAAGTTTTGTCCTGAATTTTGACCTCCTGTCCTGAATTTGTGTCCTGAATTTTGACCCTTTGTCCTGAATTTTTACACTCACCGTCCTGAATTTGCACCAATGCCAGTTGGTCACCCTAATTCTTTGTGCGGTAGAACCAAGGCTCTTTAACACAGCAGCATGAGAGTGACGAGAGAGAAACCTGGCAGAGTGCTGCCAAAGAGCTCTCCCACTCAGAATATTTCATTATTCAAGTGATCGTGAACAATTAAGGGTAAACTGAGATGTGAAAAACTAAACACAATGCGATGCGGCTGCACGAGACTTGAGGAGTTAATTAAGTATTAGTACTAGCAAGTGTGCTGTAAGTTAAATGAAAACATTTTACATGCACTGTGCGCCTTGTGCGTGTAGAATCAGAGTCCCACTAGACCCGGCCCTGCCAATTAAGTGCCGGCGCTAAGCACTGGCACAAATTACGCCCTGCATTGAACAATTGACACCAGGCTACAAAATGTAAGTAGTATGATGGTGTACCCTTGTGTGTTCTTCCGTGTGTCGCTGTTTCCACATGGAATGTTTAATGATGACAGCAACGCCCCCTTCTAGTTTGTGTTGTTGGTCTGAATTGTATAATTTTGTGGAATGGGGAGGTGTAGGATGGTGCTGGATTGTTCATTTAAACATGACTCCATGATGACGTCTGACTTGGCATTACGTATGTCAGTATATTTTTAATTTAGGCTCAATCCTGTCAGTGTTTGGATAATTGCACTACTGGATAGGGGGGCACAAAGTTTTGCAAAGGTTCTGCCCGCTTTCTTCAAGGGGTCCCCACAAAATGACATCATGAGCTAGGCCCACCCCGATTTTATAGTAAGTAGTCTCTGTAAAGGGGGAAACAAACATTACAATGCATGAGTCATAATCGGCCCTTTTTTTAGGAACTATCACAAAAATAAACAGTATTAATACAAAGTAAAGCAATGTTTATATTTTGTTGCACTGAAGTAAATTAAGGCAAATAAGTCAAACTAAAATATACCAAAACTAAATACATTTCCTAAAATAAATAGAAATAAATAAATCTGCTAAAATAAATATAATGGCCAGTTAATATATCTAAAATTTAGGCATTGACCCAAGCTAATGCCCCGGCAGCTCCATTGTCTTCAGCCAAGATTCCCAATGTTAGACTAATGTTCTGATTTGTTACCTTTGCTGCAAATTGTAAAGCGTTCTGATATCCTTCGGGATCAAGTTCGCGCTATATAAAACTTTTTAAATAAAATAAATAAATATAGCCACAGCTAGAGAGAGGCAGCTGGGACAAAACTATTTAATACAGAGTCGCTAGTTTACAATAGGTGGGGAGATAACATATAACACTCATCAATAGAATAACGTGAATATGGAGCCCTACTGTGTGTAATAGTCATTGTCGAGTGTGGGAAGCAGCCTCTCTGGGAACCTGTAATGTATACTAAATCTTGCAGTCAAACTTTCCTGTAGCGTTTTGAAAATGTGTTCATGTCACCTTCGCCAAACTTCATCCACATTTGGGCTGCTAATTCCTCCATGCAGGGACCTTAAGTCACAGGCTTAAGTACCAAGCAGCTTCAATTGTTAAATCTTGCATTATATGCAAATGATAGATCTGCCTTACATGTGATGTCACTTCCTGCTGTGATGCCACTTCCTGTTGTGATGTCACTTCCTGTCGTGATGTCACTTCCTGTCGTGATGTCACTTCCTGTGACCACGCCTACCTTGGAGAGTCCCCCCCACTTCTTTTTTTAGGACTTGTGCCCTGCATTGCAGTCAAACAGATGGACAAGATGAGTCACACAATAAATCAAAGGAAGGAAGAGGGACTTTCTCTCCAGTTTTTGTGTGTGGGTGCTTGACAAATGTGACCGCAGCTTAGACAGTGGAGCGGGAGAGGGTGTTATGTGTTGCAATGACTGGAGAGCCTGCGGATCAGATGGCAGGGCAGCGCTGTAAATTTAAGAGACAGGAACAGAGCTGGGGCTCCATGACAGGATATGACTCAAGGGCCATCTCTCTTTTTAGGTCTCGCCAACGACAGCACATGAGCTGTCACTTGCAAGACATTTTGTTAGCTTAGAGTGGGTGAAACATATTGGCTTTGCCAATGCTTGTTTGGCATATGCACGCGTGAAGTCATTTAGACTCTGGCACTAGTGCAAAAATGGGTGCAAGCGGCATATGTGCCCATTTTTGCACAAGTGTTGATTAGGAACTAAGTGTCTCTTGTGGTCATATGGCATGGGATAACGTGTCTGAAGAGCAGCTGCTTCTCCTGCTGGGGCTTCTTGTCGATGAGAAGCTAGTATGTACATAACCCAACACTCCTGACGACATGGGGCAGAGGAAGATCTGTTTTTCCAGCTGTAAGAACCATCTTTTTAGTCTTTTATGACAGATCCAAGGCCCTACAGTAGCCCTCACCTCCAGCGTGGTTCCACTCCCTCCCCCCATTCAACACTTGCTCATACTACAAACTTTCAGCTTGCACTATTAACAAGCACAAAATAACCTCATCTAGGGTCATATGTACAAATCCTATTCTGAGGACTGCAAAAAAAGGCTTATAAAATGTACAAAAAACAAATTGTGATTCGATAATCTGTTACCGAATCACAATATGGATTTGCGGTTCCGTATTTGGAAGGGGAGTTGTTTAGGGCGTCCCTTCCTAATACCGAATCACAGTGCTATGTATGAATTTTTTGCGACTGAATTACGATTGCAAACCATTAATTATTTTACCGACAGCTCAAGGGTGGGGGGAAACAATGGTAAATGGGAAGGGATTCCCATGGGACTCCTTCCCCTTTGTGAATGCTGACACAAATATTTTTTAAGAGCAGGTATTGCTCCTATGGACCACTGCCAACTCCAAAAAAATGAAACTTGAAAGTTTCATGTTCTTTTTTTGTAACACATCCCGTTTTCATTTAAGAGAAATGGGCTGCATTAAACAAAAAAAAAATATTGCTTCGTCAAAAAGCAATCACAAACATGGTGGTTTGCTGACCTCAGCAGGCCACCATCCCTGTAACGGCAGCGATTCCTAATGGGTCACAAATTGCGACCTACCTCATTAATATTCATGAGGTAGGTCTATTGCGGCCCCATTAGGAATCATTATTACTAACTTGTACATTTCTGTACATTATGAATTGCGATTTCCTAATTGACATTTACAAAGAATCACAATCGCTAAATTCTGTACATTTGGCCCAAGTGTACTAAATGGCCGCAAAAAATATTTTGCATGGTTTTGGCCCATTTTTCCCCCCCTATCAGCATATCGGATACACCCATAATTACCTGTCACATCTAAATGGCCTTCTTAGAACATCTGTAGGCAGGAGAAGGGGTTCAACTGGTGTTCAGTCTACTTGCTACCTCAGGAGAATGTTATAAGTTCTCCCGGGATCTCCATTATTTAGGGTGCACGTTTAAGTGGAGGGGGGTACAGTGCTCTGGAGTGGATGTACGACATTACAACGCATACTTTTACAATGCCTACCTTTACATCGCAAGTTTTACAACGCATACCATTACAACGCATAGTGCTTTGGGGCGCTGGATAGTGAATAGTTTAATTTACTATTCCAACTCCAGTCCCTGTGGATAGTAGGGAAGGTGTTGGATAGTACATTAAACCTATTCCCTATCCTAGAGCGCCCCCCAGCGCAATGCGTTGTAATGGTTTGCGTTGTAAAAGTTGCGTCGTAAAGGCACTGCGAGGTAAAAGTTGCATTGTAAAGGATGTTTCCCCTCTGGAGTCTGTTGCATAGCTTACTCCATCTGGCTGTCCGGCAGGATGCCACGGACCAGGAAATTTTTGAGGTAGACAAGAAGGTAGGAAAAAACCATAGGGAAAATGGAAACAAGTAAACGCATGAACGAGAAAGTGATCACCAAGGCGTTGATGATGTCCTTGAGGGGATAGGGTCAGTTGACTGGGCGGATATACTCACAGCTACAGGCAAGAGAAGGGATCCCCAGGCCTAATCAGTGCACCCCCCCCCCCCAACCATAGGTCTATCAGCAAGAGGACCGGCCCAGGGGCTGGGTGACGAAGATCACAAAAGACTAAAGCAAGTGATCAGGGTTCAACAGCAGAAGAGCAGACAGCAAGCAGCAATCCTTTTGCCCTCTTAGAGCAATAGTTGCAACAGCGGCCAGGCCTGTACCTGGTAGCCACGAGAGGAGAGACAGAACAATTGACAAATCTCCACTGGGGAATGGGAGGGAAGGACCCTGGTGTCCTTGGTTTATGAAGCGGGCAAGATGAGGACATTGGGCGGAAAGAAGGCAAGTGGTACGACTAGAGGGAATAAGTAAGACACCATCCACTCGTATGTGGAACTTCATAGCACAAAGATATTCCCACTCCCCCATGGGCTCTGCGGAAACTTCTAATGAGAGGCTTCAGGGGGAGTCTGGCAAAGCAACTATAGGAGAAATTAGGAGGAGGTGATAATATTGGGAGTGATCTCTCCAGTATAATCCTACAAGAAGAGTATTTGTAGGAATAAGCAGTCAGAGGTGCCCAGCAAATCATCCATGAATGGTGGGTATATATTAGGAAGTCTGATTCAGCAATACGAAAAGATACAAAGAGTTGACAAATTCGCAATCAGCGGATGGTGAAAAAATGCTTCCCGCAGCATGTGTCCCTCAAGGCTGGGGTGAGCTGGGAGTCAAAGCCATGGATCTGAATCAGTGCTTAATTTGTAAAAAAAAATTAAGTGCTGGGGCCCTCGTCAGGAGGCCACCGCAGTTTGCATCACACATTGCCACTGTACTTACACAACTACTACCCATCACACTGCTACAAGTGGGACAATTGAGACTGTTCGAGGCCTCCAAAGCTTTAAGAATGGCCTGGGTGGCAGGTATTAGTTGCTTGAAATGGATATTGAAATAACAAACAACTGTTTTTCTGCTCATCTTTAAATTACACAAACAGCGCCACCATGTGGCAGCTGTGATAAGTGCAGGTTCGACAATTATGTGCCTGTGCCGTCAATTAAATGTCGGTGCCGTGCACCGGAAAGCACCTGCTCAAATTAAGTACTGATCTGATTCCAGAAAGAAGACAGCTTTGGAGTGGATCACAGCAAGGGATGTCCATAAGTGTTTACTAGTGGTCCCCACCTCCATAGCAGTTCAACGGCAAGTAGGGTAGAACTAGGGGCAGAAAGTGGCTGGATAACAGGAGCATGGACATCTAAAAGTTCCCTTTCCCCCTACGATTCGCGATGCATAACATGTGATGTGACTTTACAAGCATCCCACAGTGCACCCTCTACTTTGAGTCAGCTCAACCCACTTACCATAGCTCAACTATGGCTACATTGGCATCCATGGGTTCAGGTGGGATCCCAAGTCAGCCCAATGCCAGGGGAGGAAAGAAAGGTACATTCTATGCATGCAAGTTTGTGAAAGCTGGTTTGATGTTATGGAAACTGCTAAAGAACAGGTGGGGGCTGGGTTACTACACAGTACTAGGACGTGAGTAGTGATCTATTGAGGGAAAAGGAAGACAAGAATAAGCTTGTGTGGGAGGGTAACAAGAAATGCACCTTGGACTTTCTAATCTATGTCAGTGTACTATACACTATCAGAAAGTAACAAAGCACCAGGTGGCCTTGCTGCAATAAATGGAGATGATAAGGGGCCGCACCTTAATCTTGGTGGCATGGCTGGACAAAGTAGCAAAAAAGGGCCGAAGTTGCAAAAAATTAAAAAGCAAATTTAGGGAAAAGGGAGAGGGACATTTTTCAGGCCTGCCCCCATTGTCTTAAGGTTCACAGAAAATGTAGAACACTCCCAGTTCATAAAACGGAAATTAAACTGATGGTTCTTACTGTGGCTCTCCAATGAGTCACTACTGGAAGCAATGTGTACAATTTGAACGTTTAAAAATACACACAAATACACAAAGAAGTAAGCATCAAAGGAATTCGCAAATTCTGAAATGTTTAATTTATGTTCACATAGAAACAAATGTGAAAATCAACATTTTATTTTTATGAGAAGATTAAAGCACTTCAACATTTTGTTCTATGTCTATAAGATGGAGCGATGTGCTAGACTCTAGCAAATCACATTTTCTCTGGCTTCGAATGCATACTCTCTTTAATAAGCTCACAAAATAACGAGTTTATAGCGATTCTTTTAGCCATTCACAAACACACAAGTCCAACCATTCCTCGATTCTCACACTTCCCACCACTTGCATTGGCCTTACTCCTGAGAGTAATTAGTTTTATGGCTGTTAGGTCCAGAAGCCATAAATCCTGCCAGTTGTGTAAGTAAACCAGATTTACGAGTGCCAATAGTTTTGTGAATGGGGCCCATTGGTTGTATGTCACAACATCATGTTCAAAATATCAGCCTGCAAAATACAGAGGCCCCAAGATAAACTACAACTATGTTGTTAAGGTAATTTTATATTGGTAAGTACACATTTGTAATTCTTAACTCCACATCTGCCTCACACCAACCAACCTATCGAAACTTGAAGAACGATGGCTCACTCCATTCCTGGCCCCCATCGCTTGACCTCCTCACGATGGGTACTTCTTCTACAGTTGTACCCAGTGGCAGCCGGCATGAATCGGGGGTGACGCGCAGGCGTGGGGTAAGGGGGTAAATAAAAAATTTAATTAAACTTACCTCCTCGCTGCATCCTCCTCATAGCGTCTCTCCATCTCGGCCGGAAACACGGAACAGGAAGCACCCAGTCTCCCCTGAGCCAATCACAACGCTGCAATGCTGCATTGTGATTAGTCTGAGCGCCGTGGTTCGGTGCTCAGACGGGGACTGGGAGCCTGGGCATGTTCTCCAACCAGGCTGTAATGCAGCCTTGGTGGAGAAGATGCTAAATGTGCATGAAAGTTTGGCCGGCCTGAGACAGCCGGCCAAACATTCATGCGCACTTAGGGAATGAAAGCCACTCCTCCCCACCCCTGCTGTGTCAGCAGAGCAGCCCTACCCCACCTCGCCCGCAACAGGAAAAAATCAAATGATAATAACATTGAGTTATTAAAATTTTCTTTTTCCCATCACTGCTGACAAGCAGTGGGGCGAAGCTCCTACGCTTTAGCTGAGGGGCCGCCACTGGTTGTACCTCAGGCATGTGTTGCACGTGAACCTCGGTACTCTAATTTTCACTATTTGATGGTATTCAAATACATGCCTTGAGTTAAAAAGCCTAGCAAGCCTTGCCCCAGAGGTGACTGAGGACTGCCCCAGCATACATTTCACTATACATTACACATGAGTTTATGCTTTAAACTTTTCAGCTCATAATTTGCAAGTGGAGGTGCACTCTTATAACTTGTTTACAGAAATGTAATGCCATTTGGAGTTACAGAGCCTGTTCCTTTGTAAAGTGTGTTCAGATCTGAGACTGAAAGGTGATGTTTGTACAATGCTCTACTGTCACGCTATTGAGCTTTAGGTATAGTTCAGCCTAACTATTGTATACAGAGTATCAGCTCCCACTATATTGTGACGGTAACTATGTATAGCTAAGTGTAGACTTACAAGTCTTAACTCCATACCAACATAGCTTAATGATCTATTTCTTCAAGATATGTAGGTGTGGTACCCATAATAAATAGCATATTTCTTTCTGAGCACCCATATGTATGGATTAGGCCATGCTGTATTGTTGTATATATTCGTTATAAAGTAGGGTATTAAACCGCAAGTCAAACACGCGTGGTTAATCCACACACTGAAGTAGAATCACGTGGAAACAGACTTGAGGCTATTGTCAGAGTTGCAGCGGCAGCGCATCCGCTAAGGCGAAGGAGCGTCGCCCCACAGGAAAAAGAAAATGATAATAACACCATGTTATTATTATTGTATTTTTCCGTACTGGCTCTGTGGGTGCGGGGCAGGGCGGGGCTGGGCAGCCCGTAGAGCAGGGGGAGGAGTGGTGGGCACTTTCTTAATGTGCATGACGGCGTGGCTGGCCTCCTTGGGACGGACCACGCTAGCATGTCCTCCACCTGTCTTTATTGCACAGCCTGGGTGGAGAACATGCACAGCCTCCCACTCCCTGTCTGAGTGCCGAACCACGGTGCTCAGACCAATCACGATGCTGCTGTCATGCTGATGACAGCAGCGTCGTGATTGGCTAGGCTAGTTTGGGAGCCTGTGTACTTCCTGTTTCCTGTGTCGAATGGAGGACATCCGGCGGCCGGCAGGTAAGTGGATTTTTCTTTTTTTTTAAATTCTTTTTTTAACCCCTGCAGCCTCCTAGCAGCTGCTACTGCAGTGAGTTGTTAGTCAAGTCGTTATAACGTGCAGTCTGTCAAAAAGAAGGCAATGTTTTCTCATGTTAAGTGCACTGTGATGTGATGATGATATGGAATTTGAACTTTGCACTGATTTAATAAATGTGCTACGGTGTGTTTATTAGTACACATGTTCTGAAATAACAAGTGCCACTGGGCACGCTTGTTTTCACTGGAATGGCATGAACATGTTTACAATATGCGAGGGCACAGAAAGGTGGCTGTCACAATCTGAAGTAGCAGCAGAGCAGAAAACACTTCAGGGATTTTTTTACGCTCATGGAGATTTGTATGGGAAGTGACTATGAGCGTGAGTGTGTGTAGCAAGCTGTGTGTGTGTCTCCCCGACACAGCAGATGTTTGGGAGGAAGAACAGATGTGGCCTTGCTGGAAAGGAAATGAATCTGCTGAAAATGTAATACGTTCTGATTAATCAGACAAAAAAATGCACTTCGAGGTCCCCTGCGTGGCAACGAAAAAGCTGACTTTGTGTAGGCTCAAGATTGCATCATTGGTCAGGGACATTGCACAGTTTAGCAACGTTTTGTGTGTAGACTTCGCAGCAACTCGATATCGTATTGTATTACAATATTTATATAGTGCTTACTACCCCGATGTGGGTCACTGAAGCGCTTGCCTACAAGGGTAGCACGCTACACCACATGTGTGGTTGGAAGTGTGTTGTTTTGATCATATGTGGGAAGAGTTTTCATGTTGTGTGTGATAGCCAATGAGGTGCAGTTATCGTGTTATGTAAATGTGTTTGTATTTATATAGCGCACTCCTACCCGGAGGCCTCGTAGCGCTGTATTCATACCGCTGTGGAACCCATCCTGGCTTTCCTGTGAAATGTCCACTCCTGGGCACCCCCAAGGTGTAGCCAGGTATCCTAGCGTTGTTAGGGCCGGTGTGGAGATTAAGCAAGCTATTGCCCAGAGTCACAGAGTGGGACCCATGATTAGACTAGGCACCGAGGCGAGAATTATCAGGTCCGAGGAAATTGAGTCCTAGAACCACCGAGGCGGGAAATGAACCCTGGTCCCGGGCCAGACTTCTGCATCAGGGTCTGCCGCTCTAACCATTGAGCCACTCTTCTCCACTGGCATGGAACCCGTAGCAGGGTGATGGATGAAGTAGTTGTTTTCAATAAACTGGCAGCCTGGAGTAGCTCTGCAGATGGCTTTGAGGTATTTCTGATGATCATAACCCACTTAGCTGGTCATTGCACGGATTGTCCATTCAGAAATATTTAGTCTAAAGTTTGTGGGCCTGAGCAGGCATATAAAGGAATGAGAAATGGTGTAATACAATGGAATAAAACTCTACATAAACCATATTAACTAGTCCAACAGCTTTTGTCTGCGGTACGTGGAGCTGTATTTCTTCAGAGCTCTGCAGATTACGTAATGTGCTTTTGAACTAATTGGTACATTTTATTTCAGTGTAACAGGAATGGCATGTCGGTTTGGTGTTTAATCCTGAGAAGAAATACACAAAGTGGCAAATGTACTATTTTGCCATGAAATGGACTGCCGCAAGCAAACGTGCTGTGTTGCTTTACGAGAGAGGGAGTAAGCTGGACAGGGCCATAACTACTAAAATAAGGGGCTGCTGCTCCATTCCCAAATGCTGGCTCATTTCTTGACAGCTTAGCCTCGGACACAACCTGTGCATCACAGTGCAAAGGTGTCTGCAGGAGTCTAGCATAGGTTATTTAACAAGAAAGTTATCTTCTTAGTGTAAAATACTATGCTTAGACTTACTTTTAAACTTTCCAACTTTGTTTATGTCCTGTACAGTAAAGCACACTTGTAAAGCTGAACATCTTGTGATTCTGGGCAAATCACTTAATCTCCCTGTGCCTACCAAAAAAAATGAAAGTGTCCTTGTGTAATGTAACTGGTGCAAAATGTAAAGCGCTCTGATACCCGATACCGGGTCAAGTTTGCGCTATATAAAACTCCGTAAAAAAAAAAAGCTTCTAAGATTTGGAGAAATCAAACCGTCTTTGCACCTACAAAAGGAGGCATAATTCTTTCGTGTAAGAAGATAGAACTTTGTATCAAAAACCATAGGTTGTAGCATGAGTGCACTCATGCACCACCCTTGGGATGGCCCCTTGATGTAAAGGAGCACAAAGTAGTGCGACACACTACTTTGCATTACTTTAGGAAACTTTGTGCAACGCAAAACGAGTTTTGTGCTGGAAAGTAATTGCCACATGAGCACTTTGCGCCAATTTGCGTCAATTTTGGAGACTTTGCAACAGCGCAAACTGTTCATATATCTGGCCCACATAACTTTTCATCTTTTTTTAAGAAACACTATTTCATTGAAATGTACTAGAGAACTAAAGGGGGCCTTTGGCGAGTTGGGTTAATGATAAAGCTGTCCCCTTATATAAGCTAAAATACTTTTCTGCATTAAGGTACTGAATTTCTATATATTTTTATGAAAGTTTGTGCATTTTGATAAAGCTGTCCCCTTATATAAGCTAAAATACTTTTCCTATATTAAGGTACTGAATTTCTATATATTTGTATGAAAGTATGTGCATTTTGATAAAGCTGTCCCCTTATATAAACTAAAATATTTTCCTATATTAAGGTACTGAATTTCTATATATTTTTATGAAAGTATGTGCATTTTGATAAAGCTGTCCCCTTATATAAGCTAAAATACTTTTCTGCATTAAGGTACTGAATTTCTATATATTTTTATGAAAGTATGTGCATTTTGATAAAGCTGTCCCCTTATATAAGCTAAAATACTTTTCTGCATTAAGGTATTGAATTTCTATATATTTTTATGAAAGTATGTGCATTTTGATAAAGCTATCCCCTTATATAAGCTAAAATACTTTTCTGCATTAAGGTACTGAATTTCTATATATTTTATGAAAGTATGTGCATTTTGATAAAGCTATCCCCTTATATAAGCTAAAATACTTTTCTGCATTAAGGTATTGAATTTCTATATATTTTTATGAAAGTATGTGCATTTTGATAAAGCTATCCCCTTATATAAGCTAAAATACTTTTCTGCATTAAGGTACTGAATTTCTATATATTTTATGAAAGTATGTGCATTTCGGTTAATGTATTTTAAGAAATAAACGTTCAGTTGTGAACCATAAAAAAAGAGTGCTAATGTTTTCCAGATGTCTCCCTGGTGTGCTTTTTCCACCCCTTGCTCTCTCTGCCCACTCGTGTTGCTCTCTCTTGCCTGTGTGCTTCTGACCCCTATATTCCACATTGCTTACTTTCGGTTGTATTATTTCCTTCCTGTTGCTACTCTCCTGCCCGTCATGTTGCTTTTTACCCCAGCTTGCTCTGTTGTTTCTACTCCCTCTCCCCATGTTGCTCAACCCGACCTACTCCACAAAAAGTGCTTTTGTGCTACACTTTATAACAGAGTGTTTACATAATTTGTTAGTTCAGCAATCTATCTCGGATCGGTAAATAAGATATGTGTGTCCTTTTGCAGGTTTGTGCATTCGTTTTGAATGCAACTACATGCTTGAACAAGCATTAGAAATGCAATCGGGCTCGGATTTATTTGAGTTTGAGCTAATGGCATTGTAAATGCCAATGTCTTTTTGCCATGTGTTATGGAATGTGTGCATGTGGTGTGTAGTGGAAGTATCTTGGTTGAATTGTAATTTTACCAATGGTGGCATGCTGTGCTTTATATGAATATGTTTAAAAGTAAAGTGTACCATACTGCGATTGCTTGGTGGAAAAGTGCACTGCCGGCTGGAGGTGTGTGTGCCTGGTGGAAGGGTGCACTGACGGCTGGTGGGTGTGTGCTTGGTAAAAGCGTGCACAGATGGATGATGGTTGTTGGTGTTTGTGCATGGTGAAAGCATTCATTGACGGCTGGGGGTGTGTTGTTGTGTGTGTTGTTTTCTGTGTGCTGGTGAGTGTGTGGTGGTGAGTCTGTGGGGGTGAGCCTGGGGAGTGAGTGTGGTGGTGAGTGTGTTGTGTTGAGTGGTGACAAGTGTGTGGTGTTGAGAGACTGAGGTGTGTGGTTTGTGTGTGCGTTATGTGTGTGTGGTGTATGTGTGTGTGGTGTTTTCTGCACACTCACACACTGCCCCTACACATTCACACACTGCTCACCCGCACACTCCCAATGTCACCCTGCATAGTCACACACTGTTTACCCTGCACACTCATTCTGCACACTAACACAATGTGCACCCTGACACACTGTCTCTGCAGTCACTCTGCACTCACTGTCACTCTGCACTCACTGTCACTCTGCACTCACTGTCACTCATTGTCACTCTGCACTCACTGTCACTCTGCACTCACTGTCACTCTGCACTCACTGTCACTCTGCTGTCACTCTGCAATCACTGTCACTCTGCACTCATTGTCACTCTGCACTCACTGTCACTCTGCACTCACTGTCACTCTGCACTCACTGTCACTCTGCACTCACTGTCACTCTGCACTCACTCTGCACTCACTGTCACTCTGCACTCACTCTGCACTCACTCTACAGTCACTCTGCCCTCACTGTCACTCTGCACTCACTGTCACTCTGCAATCACTGTCACTCTGCACTCATTGTCACTCTGCACTCACTGTCACTCTGCACTCACTGTCACTCTGCACTCACTGTCACTCTGCACTCACTCTGCACTCACTGTCACTCTGCACTCACTGTCACTCTGCACTCTACAGTCACTCTGCACTCTACAGTCACTCTGCACTCACTGTCACTATGCACTCACTGTCACTCTGCACTCACTGTCACTCTGCACTCACTGTCACTCTGCACTCACTGTCACTCTGCACTCACTCTGCACTCACTGTCACTCTGCACTCACTCTGCACTCACTCTACAGTCACTCTGCCCTCACTGTCACTCTGCACTCTACAGTCACTCTGCACTCTACAGTCACTCTGCACTCTACAGTCACTCTGCACTCACTGTCACTCTGCACTCACTGTCACTCTGCACTCACTGTCACTCTGCACTCACTGTCACTCTGCTGTCACTCTGCACTCACTGTCACTCTGCTGTCACTCTGCACTCACTGTCACTCTGCACTCACTGTCACTCTGCTGTCACTCTGCACTCACTGTCACTCTGCACTCACTGTCACTCTGCTGTCACTCTGCACTCACTGTCACTCTGCACTCACTGTCACTCACTGTCACTCTGCACTCACTCTGCACTCACTCTACAGTCACTCTACAGTCACTGTCACTCTGCACTCACTGTCACTCCGCACTCACTGTCACTCTGCACTCACTGTCACTCTGCTGTCACTCTGCACTCACTGTCACTCTGCACTCACTGTCACTCTGCACTCACTGTCACTCTGCACTCACTGTCACTCTGCACTCACTGTCACTCACTGTCACTCTGCACTCACTCTGCACTCACTCTACAGTCACTCTGCACTCACTGTCACTCTGCACTCACTGTCACTCTGCACTCACTGTCACTCTGCACTCACTGTCACTCTGCTGTCACTCTGCACTCACTGTCACTCTACACTCACTGTCACTCTGCACTCACTGTCACTCTGCACTCACTGTCACTCTGCACTCGCTGTCACTCTGCACTCGCTGTCACTCTGCACTCGCTGTCACTCTGCACTCACTGTCACTCTGCACTCACTCTGCACTCACTCTGCACTCACTCTGCACTCACTCTGCACTCACTGTCACTCTGCACTCACTGTCACTCTGCACTCACTGTCACTCTGCACTCAGTCTGCACTCACTGTCACTCTGCACTCAGTCTGCACTCACTGTCACTCTGCACTCAGTCTGCACTCACTGCCACTCTGCACTCTCAATATGCACTCTCAAACTGCACTCTCAATCTGCACTCTCAAACTGCACTCTCCACTCTCAATCTGCACTCTGCACTCTCAAACTGCACTCTCAAACTGCAATCTGCACTCTGCACTCTCAATCTGCACTATCAATCTGCACTATCAATCTGCACTCTCAATCTGCACTCTCAAGTCTCATACTGCACTCTCAAACTGCACTCTCAAATGCACTCTCAACTCTCATACTGCACTCTCAAACTACACTCTCAAACTGCACTCTCAAACTGCACTCTCAAACTGCACTCTCAAACTGCACTCTCCACTCTCAAACTGCACTCTGCACTCTCAAACTGCACTCTCAAACTGCAATCTGCACTCTGCACTCTCATTCTGCACTCTCAATCTGCACTATCAATCTGCACTCTCAATCTGCACTCTCAAGTCTCATACTGCACTCTCAAACTGCACTCTCAAACTGCACTCTCAAACTGCACTCTCAATCTGCACTCTCAATCTGCACTCTCAAACTGCACTCTCAAACTGCACTCTCAATATGCACTCTCCACTCTCAAACTGCACTCTGCTCTCTCAAACTGCACTCTCAAACTGCACTCTCAAACTGCACTCTCAATCTGCACTCTCAATCTGCACTCTCAAACTGCACTCTCAAACTGCACTCTCAACTCTCATACTGCACTCTCAAACTACACTCTCAAACTGCACTCTCACACTGCACTCTCAATCTGCACTCTCAAACTGCACTCTCAAACTGCACTCTCCACTCTCAATCTGCACTCTGCACTCTCAAACTGCACTCTGATTCTGCACTCTGATTCTGCACTCTGATTCTGCA
This sequence comes from Lissotriton helveticus, assembly GCF_964261635.1. NCBI lineage: Eukaryota > Metazoa > Chordata > Amphibia > Caudata > Salamandridae > Lissotriton > Lissotriton helveticus. The sequence goes on along the minus strand of NC_136067.1, from coordinate 1,150,092,485 downwards.
CTCTGCACTGCCCGTAGTCCCATCACACGCAGGCGGCTATGCCCGAAAACAAATGGAAGAATCCAATGGACAAACCTAGGTGAACGACTGTACATACTCTAAGCTCCGTGTTTAATTTGCAGATCACACCCTCGTATCCGGGTAAGATAGCTCAGTTGGTTAATGTTGCTGCAATCTTTGTATATTCACGAGGCAACAGGGTTGAACGTGTACAAGTTAAAGATCCATGCGAATGGGGCCTCTTATTAGTGACGTGTCGGGCTGTAAAGGATGCCATTGGTTCTCGACGGAGGTCACAGAGGGTGAATGTACCAGTGACCGCGATCTACGACATTAAAGGTGAAGCCCCTCAGGCTCGGTCTCATGACTGGAACAGAGAAGCCCCCTTTCGATTCCCCATTCGTCTCAGACAGCTGACCCTACGCCCCCGCCCCCATAACAAGCGCCTCTGTTGTGGTGCGGTGCCCCCGATAGCGTCTGGGATCAGCATTGTCAAGCGCTGCAGCCACAAACACAAAACGGGGGAGAGCCGATCATACAATCTGTTTATTGCTGGCATCAGTGGAGTGGGGAGTCCCCCGAGGGAGTTTGGGGGGGGGGGCTTTGATGGTCTGTGCTGTAAACAAGGCATTGCCTTTACAAACTACAGCCATATATTATTACCCCAAACATGTGACACCAAGCGAGTTTACGGGGCCAACATTTCAGAAAGAGCGGGCGCTTTGAAGCAGGCGCTTTCCATTGGAGCGCTACTGTGAGGCTTCAGGCCGGCCGCGCGGTCAGTCTTGGAGATGCCAGAGACCATTAACGAGCCTCTCCCAGCCAAGTGGGCTTCCGGTACCCATGTCAACATAATAGGAGGATTAAGTGTTAGGGTGGTAAGATGACTTGGGGTGCCTTGGGTTTGAGTTAGAGCAGGCGGCCTCCATCTTCCATTCCATTCTGGTCAATGCCGATAATCACGGAGTCCGAATTGGTAGGGAATTCCAAATAGTATTTATATCGATGCAAATCTAAACGCCAGGGCACCAGACACCATATAAAAACAAGTAAACATTAGTCTTGCACAAGCAGGATTTTTTATAACAACGAACCTACATCCATGTTTTTCAACACACTCACCCATGGAATAGTAAACAACTGCATTTCCTTTATGGGTCCAGCAAAACGCAGTTTATTACAAGTTCAGCAACCTCGTTTAACAGGATATTTTAGGCAACCCCCCCCCCAGTTGTCCTGTTTCGCCGATACAGATGAGGGAGGGGGCCTGTCTCAGCGCCGGATGAGTGAGGCTAATGAAGCCCTTTCCCGGCCTGGCATGGAGCAGCTGCGCGCTGAGCGCTGCTGAATGGTGAACGCGCCCGGCCATCTGGATTCACTTACGGAGCCACCCTGACAGCTCCTAATTATAATTAATGTACTTCTTTGCGCGAGCACGAACGAAAAATGCCCAACATGGCGGATGAAAACTACATTTACCCTATCACTTCAAGCCTATTAAAACGACAACAGAACGAAGACGAATCACTGGCCAGATGACAGAACACACTAAGGAATGTGTGGAATTTGTCTCGCCAAAGCCCTAGGAGATACTTTTTTTTTCTCTTCTTTAACATTAGGATCTCGAAACTCCTCCCACTTACGTGGGCGGAGGCCTCGCCCTAAAAATGAGGCAACCCCTTCATACAGTCTTTTTTCAAGCCATGCTGCACAGCAACCACGATACTATACTTCATGGCTAAAAAAAAAAAAGCAAAGCCAATAGGCCCTACAGGCAAGACCTATTGGCTTTGCCACTGCTTCTTGAGTCTGGTGGTGCACTGCACTAATGGATCCACTGCAGGCATCTGTGTTCGACCCCTTATGCTCAGAAGTACCAATGCGGGTGGCACCACGTACTCTTGCATACTCCAGTGGCCAGGAAAAGGAGTACCCTTGAGCTGGTTTACAAAATACACCTGTTATCTGTCAATAGCACTATGAGACCTCTCAAGTCAGGGGCGTAGGAAGGGGGGTTTGGTGGGTGCAGGCCGCCTCAGGTGTCATCACTGAGAGGGGTGACAAAATGACAAAAATATATGTTGTAAACACATATCTTTGCCATTTTGTTACCCCCCGTCAGTGATGACACTTGTCACCCCCAGCTTGAAAAAATGGCAAAAATATGGGGTTTAAACACATTTTTTTGCCATTTTATCAAGCCAAAGGTTGATAAGAAATTTTCCGCACCTGGTACCGCCTGACCTTGCTACGCCACTGCCTCAAGTTGAATGTGTGCTCTAGAAATACAAATAGTGTTATGTTCCATGACTCACTGAGTGCTCTGCAGTTCCACCCCCTTCACCACCGCAGTCTTTCTCCAGTGGGGATGACTTATTTGCTTTTCAGGAACATCTTCTGCCTGGTTAGCTTTTCCTCCCATGGACCATACATGAGGTAGACAAGGACCCATCTTTTGTGTAGACATGATCCAAGTGGAGAAGTGTGGCTCAATGGTTAGAGCGGCAGACCCTGATGCAGAGGTCTAGCCCGGGACCAGGATTCACTTCCCCGCCTCGGCGGGTCTTGGGCTCAAAAATTCCACTGACCTGATAATTCTCGCCTCTGTGCCTATTCCAATCATGGAGTCCCACTCTGCAACTCTGGGCAATAGCTTGCTTAATCTTCACAACGGCCCCCACAACGTTAAGGATGCCTGGCCTCCACCTTGGGGGTGCCCAGGAGTGGACACCTCACAGGGAAAGCCAGGATGGGTTCCACAGCGGTATTCGTACAAGTGCCTTGAGACCCTTGCTGGTGAGTAGTGCGCTATACAAGTATCAATTTACAGGTACCAAATTGATAAAATCATAAATGCAGGGTCCCGAAGTTTTTCTTGGGATCATACTACCAGTTTTACAGTGAGCCAGGGTTGCTAAATACTAAAGCTACCTAGACCCGCGTGTGCCTCTGGCCTCTTTCTGCCCCACCATGTACTCTTTGCTCTTTCACTCACTCCTACAGGATATTCTTCATCCCTGTTTCCTCACTCTGTCACTGTTTTGCTTTCTTTTTCATCGTCCATCTTTCTCACTTTTCTGCCTTTTGTTTTAGCTGGGCTAAAGTTTGATGATGAAAAATAAGTCCCAGTCTAGATAACTGAATGCATGGTACACCACCTACAACCACTAGCACAAATTAAGCACTGCATGTGTCCTGTAGAAGGGAGGTAGATCCTTGCAGAAAGCCCACCGAGCGGCCCTTATGCTGTCACCTGAATAGAATTGACATATCGTCTCCAGTCAGATGTGACCAGCTGCATAGTTGGTATCTCAAACATTTGCTAGTGAAGCTTATTTTCAACACATTTTTCAGATGGGGGGAATTTGCGTAGTCTACGCAAAGCTCCGCGAAACGGTAAAAAATATATCCGCGAGTACGCAGAAATTCCGTGAACAAGCGGAATTGCTTGTTCCGCCCGTTCGCGATGCTTTTTTCCTGTTTGCGAAAACTGTTTGCGAGCTCGGGGGGAAATATCTTGCGAGCACGCATTTTGGAAGAGCGAACAAGCAAAAAATTCCACGAAGTCGCGGCTCACGGAATTTACTGCCAAAGCCTACCTTAAATCCTTTTACTGCCTTTTTAGGGGTTATTGAAGTTAAGGGACAAATCTAGGAGACTGGAGCTACCTTGTGTTTTCTCTTCGGTATAGAGCAGGGGTCTTCAAGTGATCGGGGGGGGTGCAGTTGGGTGCTCTGCAATGGGCCATCACTAACATCTTTTGTCATTTATGTCCTGGCTGGAAGAAGGTGGCAAAAGGGAAAGGACTCCAGATATCCTTCAAACCCCCACCCCCATTTCTAATAATCACACTGTAGGTGCTTTTCCACCTTAATAAGGCCTGACCAGAATAGTATGTTCGGCAATCATGTACTTGATTTCATTTTTTAAAAGGTAATGGAACTTAACTGTAAAGCTTAAATATGCCAAGACATATTTAATCATTGCCAGTTTAATAGAATAATTGTGAGAAATGTTGTGGGGTGCCCCTGATTATTTATTTATTTTCATCGGAGGGGGGGCGTTAGGAAGTTTGAAGACCACTTGTATAGAGTGTAGTCTGTCTCGGTCTCCCCCCTCCCCCCACATGACGCAGGCCCTGAAATATGATATGAGATCCAATCGTGACATTGTCGGTGGTTGGGGCACAAGAGATGTTTTGTTCACCAGAAAGTGACCTGTGCAAAAATGCTGACTATCACAAATTAACGTATTAGCCATAAGTGGATGACGCAAGCTATGCAGCACGAGTCCTGCTCATCAGTATGTATTTAGGGGCAGATTTACAAGCCCCATGCGCTGCCGGTGCATCACGTTACGTGGCGCATCGGTGGCGCACTAAGGGATATTTACAAGCACAGGTAAAGTCACCCTGCGTGACTTAACCTGTGCTTGTACACATCACCCCTGTTCACGCAACACTTTGCGTGTTAGGGGCGGGACATGGGTGTTGCGGTGGGTGTTCCCACGCAACACCCATGTCCACTGAGGCATTTCCAGATTTACGAGAAATCGTAAACCTGGAAATGCGTCCGTTTGCTGCGCCACCGTAGGGATGGCGTTTTTCCTCTTTCAATGCGTGCTGCATTCTACAGCACACATTGAAAGAGGAAAATGCGTGCAGTGATTGCTTTTGTGCATGAAGGGGCCCCTTCCTTCACAAAAGCAATCTCCCCATGGCGCAGGCACCCTTGCACCATGGTGCAAGGGTGCCTGCACCGGGGCATGGCTGCTGTTTCTGCGCCAGCGCAGGGGAGAGCACAGGAATGCGACATATCATTGTAGATATGTCGCAGTCCTGTGCTCTGAGAGTGCTGCAGCGTGGCGCAGACAAAGTACTTGCGGTGCCGCGCTGCGGCACTTTCTTGTAGATCTGCCCCTCCATCTTTAGCGGCAGGAAATGTCTCTGCTGGTTTATTGTATAACATCTCTTGCTGATGACCTGATCCTCCTCGCATGAACGTTTTTCAGTTAATCTCTTCGCTTAACATTCTTTTCACCTGGGAGTCATGCACGTTTGCCCAAAGGAATTTGTTGAAGTTGTGGCTTCTCTTATTTCGTGTGAGATTATTTTTACAGTGCTTTGCCAAGCCCCATGCTCGTGAGCGTTTTGCAGAGCAAACAGGTCATGCCAGGAATGATGAAAAACTCAAGAGGTGTCTGCAAGAAGAAGGAATCCCAGCTCTTAGAGTGATTCCTGGCGCCAGGGGAATGTTTAAAGACCCTCTGGTTGCAGGCTTATCAGAATGTAGTGGATACCTGAGTCAGAAACGTAATGCGGGGCCCTGTGGATGCTTCTTGCAGTTTAATCACGAGCAATAAGCAGCACCTGTTTTTCATTGATTAAAAAAGGCACTTCAGGGTGAAAGAAAACTTCTGGTGGGCTAGCTACCCAGGTGCCTTATTAGTAGTGAAGACGACAGGCTTAATCGCCATATACAATCTAAACATAAATGCTGCTGTGGAAGAAGGGGGCATGGAAAGTGCAGGGCCTGGAACAAAATCCTCGGGCCTCATTTATGAAAAGTGACGCATCGCTGCGTGAAAACAGCGATGCGTCACTTTTCACTGCACCCTCCTTGCGAGACAAATGATGCGTCATATTTACAGTATGACGCATCATGGCGCAATGAGTTACAGATACCTCAGTATTTCTGATGTATCTGTACGGCGCAAAAGTGACGCATTGCTGGAGTGTGTCACAACAAGTGGCGCAACTCCAGCAATGTGTCCTTTCACTGGGGCAAGCCCCATGTGAAAGGGCGTGCGTCAGTCTTACGCCTGCTGTGAGGCAGGCGTAAGAAATTGACGCATTTGTGTCCTAGAAGTGGCGCAGTGAAATCTTATAGATTTCACTGCGTCACTTCTATGACCCTTTCTTGCCCCGGAACGCCGTCCCTGCATACATTATACCTCACGTAGGGATAATGTAGCACAGGGGTTTACAAAGTGACGCATCTACCTAGATGCGTCACTTTGTGAATATGGTGCAACAAGGCACATTTTTTACGCTGCTGGTGCGTCACAAAAATTGACGCACCGGCGGCGTAAAAGTGACGCACGGCCTCATACATGAGGCCCCTCTAGTCTAACCCCACCCTTTCTGCGCTGTAATGAAGCTCACCAGTTTGTAACTGGGCAGAGAGTGCTGTCCTTCTGACAGCTTGTTTTGCTTTAGGTATCTGTTGATTAGGCAGAGTGGGCTCTCATGCACTTATAAACCTTGGCCTTAGCTGTCCTAGAAGACGTGATAGTCTTATTGCTGCTAAAATAGAATGAAACTATTAACCACCCGGTGAAAAACAGAAAGCCTCACTCACTTGTGAAGGAGACCAAGGCTTCCTGTTATCCCCAGCCTGGGTGAACGTCTGCTGGTGTGTGTCTAGGAAAAGACTTTAGTGCGAGCAGGTTGGCATCACAGAAAAGCCTAAAAGATAGTGTGCCCCCTTCAAACTCCTTCAGTCCCTAAAGCACCAATTCAAGTGCTGGAGGATGGGTACGGTGCATTTGTGTGTGTGTGCGTGCATGCACGTGTGTGCGTGCATGTGCGTGCATGAATGCGCGTGTGTGTGTGAGAGAGAGGCACCCATGCTGTGAGGCTTGGGTCAGTTCTCATAGCGTGGGTACACCCTGACAGAACCAGGCACAAACACTATCTTTCTGAGGACCGGTGCATTAGGAGGACCGGTCCCGGTAGTGTGTTTAGGTACTTTCGAGTGAGTGTATCAAAAAACTAAAAGTGCAGTTATGTTTGTCTCGGTCTGCTCTATAACCTACCCTACTATCAAAGCGCGCAGGGAATTAGAATAGTAAATACACAGTTCATTACAGGCAATGGCCAGTCCTCATAATAATAGGTATGTTGTGGGGCTGGAGGAAGAGAGAGAGAGAGTGTGTGTGTGTGTGTGTGTGTGTGCGTGTGCATGTGTGTGTGTGTGTGCATGCGTGTGTGTGTGCATGCACAGATGTGTGTCTTGGCGTTCAGGAGGAGATTAATACTGCCCCCTCTCTTTCTTCTTGAGGACTACCATGACCCGCAGTTTTGGTAGATGTATTTCTACACGGCCACCCTGCCAGAGCTGCAACTGTAAGTGATGGTGCCATGGTCAAAGGCCGTGTATTACTTTGAGGGAAGATTTGCGGTCAAAGGTCACATGGTGTCACTTCATGTGAAGTCATTGAGTCCAGAGGGTATGTGATGGTATACAGTAAACTGCGATTGTTCATCCTGGAAAACATATTGTTATTCACTGAGGTGCTTAACTAGCATTTTGTGTAAAAGATTCACCTACAAACTTTTTGTACAACCGATAATTCACTATCATGCTTCTGTCCAAAACCTTTTCAAAGTACGTAAGATGTCATCAATGAAACTATTCCTTACTACATTGATTTTGCCACGAAGTGCAGGGTTTGAGCCTGTCTAGCTTTGGACATGGGCTTTTCTGTCTGGATTACAGCTGGGCTTTAAATGGGCAGGTACTGTCCGGTGCTGAGCACCTGCACTTCTCTCATTTGAAAGAGAGTGTTCCTGCCCTTCTCAGGAGCAAGCATGTACTCTGCAGAGTGAGTGGCAGCACGGGTCAAGTTCGCGCTCTATAAAACACTAAAATAAATAAAAATAAATAAATGTAACATCCGTTCCAACGTTTACCATGGAACGCGAGTTCCATCTTGAAAAATCGTAGTTTATTATTTACAGCTCCTACACTCGAACTGAGCCACTACGGTCAGCAACAGATGTAAGTAAGAAGCAGGAAGAAGGAGGTAACACAAGCCTTCAATTCATTCAGATATGAACATTCATTCGCCTCCTGATCCATGTAGATCCTAACGGCAGTGCTAGGGTGCTATGCTGATATTGCTGGCCAAAGAGAAACAAGCTACCTTGGAGTGTATGCGGTAGAGGAGTCCTCTCTGAGAGCATTGTATGTTTTCTTCAGGTACGCACCTCACACCGACCAATCAAAAGCATTCAGAAGACCAGCCCTCTGCCGTCGTAGCAACCAGGAGAATAGCCTCCATTGGTGGAAGAGATGCAATGGCACTGAGGCCCATGACCTGCCGGGCCCAGTCAACCTTGATTACTGATGTATTTGTGTCATTCTATCATCAGCATAGGGTCCATTCCCTCCCTTGCACTGGCGCCCATGACACACTGGCTGCGTCACTGGTGGCAAATAACTGCTGCGTGCAGTAGACCACAATGTGGGCTGGTGATGACAGAATAACGACCAGGGTAAAACCAGGGGTGTAGCGTGGTCAGTATGACTGGAGGGGTGAATTTAAGATTTCCCAACAATCGGATTGGGACATCTTGTTAAAACAGACTATTACACAGAAGCTAATACTAAGTTAGCCGCCAGTGTGAAGAAATCAACCAAAGCAATATTATACCTTATATTTGTTCCTTTGTTTACAGTTTTAGTTTTTTGTTTTGTTTCTCCTTTTCTCAATTACTATGTTTATTTCATGGGGGGCGTGGCTTAGCAAGCCACGATGGCGGCTGTGTCTTGCTGAGGCTCCGCGATCGGGCTAGCATCTTGCCCAGTTCCCGTGATCGCTGGGAGCCTCAACCTGCCCGAATCAACGCTCGGGATGCCCCCGCACACTGGGGCACCCCCCGAGTGACCAGCAATTACAACGGGCGGACAACACTAGCCGAGCTGTATCCTGCCGGGCCCGAGGGACGCCGTCCCTGGAAAATGGCGGGCGCTACCTGAACCTGCAGATCTGTGAGCCACCGAGACCCGACTCCCTGGACGGCGGTACCTGACGACGCGACCAGCGGCGGCCACAGAGGAACCTGTAAGAGGGACGACGTTGACCCACGGAGGGGCTTGTCGCATGGCGCCTCTCTACACTCCGGAGCCCTGACACACAAGATGGCGGCCGCCGCCCCGGGGCTCCGATACATAGAGGCTGGACACCCACCAGGCGCCTGATCGGCTCCCGAGCCCGGACGGCCTGTCACCGCTATCCACGAGAGGCCGACGTGCACGTCTCCGATGCGGAGCAGACCATCCCAGGTGTCCGACGCCCTCGTCGTGGGCGGTGAATGGTGGTCTCTCCCGCCCCACCCCCGGAGATCCTGACTGCGGCGCCTCAGCCTCGGACCCTTGAGCCCCCGGGCGCTGGATCCCTGTACAGCGACCCCAGAGAGCTCGACCAGCCGACGACCGGGAGCCACCCCTGCGAGGGCAAGAACACCGAACGGAGCCCTCTTTCACCCCGGGGCCCCGGCTCCCAAGATGGCGGCCGCCACCCCGGGGCTCCGACGCCTCGGGGCTGTTTCCCTGCCAGAAGCCTGAATCAGCCCTCAAACCCTGACAGCTTGCCATCGCGGACTACAGGAGGGCCGCCACTCACACGGAGCTGAGCGCTTCGGAGAACCCGCCACTGCCGTCGGTGAGTGCTGTGCTGCCATTTCCCCTCCTGCTCCCCGAGGATCTCAAGTCGACACCCCGGTGGCCCCTTTTCACGTCCACCCACGAGGACAGTCACAGAGCTCGCTGCCACCCGACCAGGACACCCAGGTCGCACTCACAGGTACGAACTGCCCAGTGAATCCGAGTGCCTGACCTTGACATGGCGCCTGTGCAGGCCTGACACCGGGAACAGCCACGAGTCCCGCTCTGGGGACGGGAGCATTCCACTAGCACTGAAGACATTGTCAGCGCCTCCCCTAGCCCACGCCACCCGACCTTGCCCTGCCGGTCAACACGGGCACTGGCCCCCGCCCCGTGGAGTGCAGAGACCCCCACACGGTCGAATCCACCGACCCCGGAAACCGCTTACAACCCTTGACGCCATTGGTGGTGGCCCCCCGGGGTGAAACGAACCTCGCCTTGGACCCGGAGGATCCGGAGTGGCGGACCATTCACCCACCGATACCACGTGGCGATGACCTACCACCCGCAGGACACGCGACGACCGAGGGGAAACCCCCCCCTCTTCCCCTCAACAGCACCCATGGGGAAGCCGAGGGGCACCCAGGGGACGACAGTCCCGGAAACGGCTGTCGAGAAGATGCCCCCCCCTCCCCAGACGAGGGCATGGACACAGTCCAATACGTCACAAGCCGACCCTACGCTATCAACGAAGCTGGACCAGGTGCTGGCAGCAATAGAAATGTCTCGCCTCTCGATGGAGGAGAGATTGGGCACCCTGGCAACAGACATTAGCCTAATCCGAGATGAACACCGTAAACTGGCGGATAGAGTGAAGGAGGGTGAGCGGGTCGTAACTGAATTGCAGCCAACGGTGCAATCGCAGGCCGCAGATATGCAGGAGATCCTACGCCGCGTGGCGACCCTGGAGGAACGCACAGTGGATTTGGAGGGGCGCTCGAGACGCTGCAACATTCGCGTCCTGGGCCTACCGGAGGGGATTGAAAATTCGGACCCTCTGACCTACATGGAATCCTGGACTAAATCGTTCACCCCGGACTGTGACCGGTCGCCATACTTCTCCATCGAGAGGGCACACAGGGTCCCGGCCCGGGCGCCCAAACCTGGTCTTCCCCCGCGGCCCATGCTGGCCAAGTTTCTGCACTTCCGGGACCGGTATGCAGTGCTTCGTGCGGCCCGGACGGCGGGCCCCCTACAGGTAGAGGACCAACACGTTATGGTGTTCCCAGACTATGCCAGGGAGGTTCAACAGCGTCGATCCACGTTTTTAGAAGTCAAGAGGCGCCTCCACGCAAACGATCTTCAATATTCCCTGCTGTTTCCTGCCCGCCTCAAGGTGATCCACAAAGGGAAAGCCCTCTTCTTCGACACGGCGGCAGACGCACAGGACTGGACCGAATTTCACTGCCCGCTGATCCCTAAGCCCGGACCTCGGAAGGCGCGCAATACTGACTACAGACGGCCCAGGAAACGTGGCGCTAACCATGGGCGGTCTGGCCACCCCAAGAGCCAGACGTCCTCCCCAGCGGGCTCACCCGATCTCACCCGAATCATGCAGGAACGACGAGACGCCCTGCGGGCGGTCACTGAACTACATTCGTCACCCCCGGCTTCGGACTTGGAAGGTCAGCCACACCTATTCACCCCAGAGAAAGATCGGGACAGCGATGGAACTATGTCGGGATTTGGCCCGATCTCCTCCCCCCTTGTTGTGGCACACACACTGGACGCTGCCCTGACCAGCCAACCTGTCACCTCCTCGTGAACAACTGAACTGTCACCTGACATATCCTTTTCTTGAATGCCTGTGATGATGCGCGGCGTCTAGAAGCCTAGACTGCTCTACTAGATAACTGTAAGCGCCAGCGAGCGATAGATACTTCTCCTACTAGAGCCCGATCCGCGCACAGGCCCAGCAACGACACATGCTGCCACCCCCGCAAACTTCTATTGACTTTTTTCCCCTAGTGGGACACTAGTTTGGATATGCCACCCCCAGTGACGTATCCTCAGTATTGGGACAGTTACCCACCCGAAGTTCTAGTTGCTGTTCACCTCCCCAGTCCCCCCCCCACGTTTAAGGAAGCTTGGCGCGCAGGAACATACACGACACGCACACATGGGCGGCACACGGGAACTGTAGAGGTGCCCCTCCCCCAAACACGTCACCCTAGAAATGGCGGTCCCCCACTCTGACGTTAGTATCCTTACACTAAATGTACGGGGCCTGCACACGCCCAGCAAGCGCTACTCTGTATACTCCTACATACGGCGCATGGCAGCCAACATAACGTTCTTACAAGAGACGCACATTAACGCTACTGAACTCATTCGCCTACAAGCCAAATGGCGAGGGACCATCTGCGCCACGCAATATTCAGCGTTCGCACGCGGCGCATTAATTTGGGTGAGACCTGGTACTCCCTTCCGGGCGCTCCGGCGAATAGTAGATAGAGAGGGCAGATACGCGCTTCTGGAGGGAATTCTAGATGGGCAAGGGGTACTTCTTGGCAGCATATACGCCCCTAATACGGATCAGGACCGGTTCTGGGATCACCTTACGGGCGTCCTGGCCCAGTTCACCACAGTCCCATGGGTGCTGGGAGGCGACTTTAACTGCACACTGGACCCCTCGCTGGACCGCTCCCATCCTCCCCCCACGCACTCCCCGGCCCCCCGGCAGGCGGCCCTCTTCAAGGCGTGGACCACACACTGGGCGCTCACTGATGCATGGCGACACCTACACCCACTGGCTCGCATCTACTCCTTCCACTCGATTCCACACAACCTTCGGGTCCGCCTAGACCGTTTCCTCTGCTCTGCTCCGATCCTCCCCAAGGTTACATCTACAGATTACCTGGGACGGATCCTCTCGGATCATGATGCCCACATAATACGGCTTACCTGGCGCCCCCCGCATCCACCGGTCCCCACCTGGCGCCTCCCCAGAGACTGCCTAACGGACCCGGTCTTCAGGGACGCGCACAAAACCAGCATACGCGACTACTTTATACACAATGAGAACACAACGTCATCGGTACTAGTGGAGTGGGATGCATATAAAGTGGTGGCGAGGGGAGAATGCATCAAACAGATAGTGGGGGTCCGCCGCACCTTAGAACGGTCGCTCTTAACGACGGAACAAGCTCTAGCTGCTCTCACCAAACGGCCTGACGACTCGGAGGAACACGCCGTACTTACGGCTGAGGCCAAAACGGAATATCAAACTGCCTGCGCTGACCTCCGTAAGTATAACTTCAGGGCATACGCCTCTCGGGTGCACAAAGACAGAGACAAAACCGGGGCGCTTCTGGCCTGGATGGCGAAGCAGGACACCGAAATCAAGCCGATCACGGACATTCTCAACCCGGAGGGTGTACTGGTGCAATCACAAGCAGAGATTCTCCTAGCATTCCAACGCCATTATACACGAGTGTACGAAGCCCCGGCATGCTGTACCCCGTTTACCGCAGATCAGTTCTTAGACCCTCTGACGCTGCCCACGATATCGGATTCCGACAAGCGCACGCTCGACGCCAAGATAATTCCCTCTGACATCACCCAAGCGATACGCGCCATGTCCCGAAATAAAGCACCGGGACTGGACGGCTTCCCACTAGAATACTACGCAACATTCTCTCCCCTGGTGGTTCCCCGTCTGTCACGGGTGTTCGGGGCGTCACTCCACTTGGGGAAACTGCCCCAGTCGCTACGGGAATCCGTGATTGTCACCTTTCTTAAGCCCCACAGAGATCCGCTTCACATGGGGTCATACCGGCCTATTACACTCCTGTCGGCTGATTGTAAGATCCTGGGGAAGATCCTAGCTGATCGTTACGCGCAGGTCATACGCCCGCTGGTCCACCCCGACCAATGCGGCTTCGTCCCCGGGAGGAATACCTCCCAGAACCTCCGCCGAGTCTTCCATATCCAGGATCAGGTACGCGGCAGATTTCCCCGCGCTGCCTGCCTCATTATGGACCTGGAGAAGGCGTTTGACACCCTCACCTGGCCCTACCTATTTTCGGTCCTGCGGCGCCTTAATCTCGGCCCAACGCTCATGGCATATACCCGCCTCCTATACACCGACCTCACTACTCGAGTGCGTATCGGGAAACGTATCTCACCGGCGTTTGCAGTCCGACGAGGCACAAGACAAGGTTGCCCCTTGTCGCCCCTCTTGTTCGCGCTAGCAGTCGAGCCGCTGGCGGTTCGGCTGCGTCGGGAGGGTGTGGACTGGGGAGTACCGCTTGCAGACGGGACCCATTGTGTGTCCATGTACGCGGATGATCTCCTCATCTATGTCCGAGACATTGAAATGGACCTAACCCCCATAGGGGCCACATTGGCGGACTTTGCAACTGCCTCGGGTCTACAAGTCAACTGGGACAAGTCCACGGTTTACCCCCTACACCCGGACCTACTCGCCGACCGGTCCCGCTGTGGCATCACAGATCTAGAATCACTCTTCGAGGAGGGTCAGTTGAAACCGCTGGACCGCCTGGTCGCAGAATCCGGGCTCCCCCCAGGCCAATTCCTCAGGTATAGGCAACTGCTCGACGGATACCGACCCCATTTCAATCTCCAAAATGGCGAGCCAGACACGCATCCAGTAATACATACTATCCTACATATGGGGGTGGGTCGCCACCTGGTCACATGGCTATACAAATCCATCCGGGAACTCTCATACACCCCCCTGACGACCCTACGCACCGCTTGGGAAGAGGACATAGGCCGTGCTCTGCACGACTCGGAATGGACTAAAGCTCTTGAGGCCCCTAAACGCGTCTCTAGGAACGCCCGCTTCAAAAATATTCAATATTGCATGTTACACAGAGCATATCTCACCCCAGCGCGATTGCAGAAGTTCTACCCCTCCACGCCATTCTTGTGCCCCAGATGCTGTTCCCCAGCTGCGAACTTCCGTCACATGTTTTGGGACTGTCCCGATCTCCAACCTTTCTGGCAGGGGGTGCACGACACACTACTGGAACTCACGGGTCTCACTACACTAGCCACCTGGGAGTCCAGTGCATTAGGCATCCTCCACATCTCTAAGCGTGAACCGGTGCATAGGCGCTTCGTGTCTTTAGCGCTCCTACTAGCCAATAGATGTATAACCATGCGCTGGCGATCCCCAGAGGGTCCCCCCATAGCACAATGGAAAGGGGCGGTTAGCAAATGGGCGGCAGCGGAGGAAGACGCTTTAAGGGAAGAAGAAGCCAAGGGCGCGCGCAAACTTCCCATCTCCATGGAATGGGCCATGCTCCTTCACAGATTCCGCCAGTCCACGCAAGCTGGAGACTCGCCTGACCCTTCCCCTCCCCCCACCCGAGGAGACCGGTAGCCTTGGCCTGAAGTGAGCCACCCCAGAGTCGAACCCAGATAACCCCCCACGTCCTAGGCAACCTCTCGCATGTCCGGCCAGCCGTGGGTTTCTTCCCCCCCCCCCCATCGACACCCGCCGCCATTATTTCCCTACTTAGACCCTGCTATCGCCTACATGCTTCCCTCCCACAGTTCCGTTACCCCCCTGTTCACTGGTAACACTGTTATGTGCACGGTACAGATCCTGATTCGGCGCTGTTATGGCATGAACGTACCCATCTGATCTTATTCATCGCCCCTATGGCGATACCGTCCCATCGCCTCTCAGCCTGCGGGAGCCTTTACATGATTATAATGCACTGATTCACCGAAGTCATGTTTATGTGTACCAGTTCTATATAGCAAGAAAACGTTGCACACATAGCTGTTCGTGGCTGAATGTTGAGGCCACGTCGGCAGACTGTATATTCTGTACTGACATACTTTACTGCAACAATAAAAACAAATTTAAATAAAAAAAAAAAAAAATACTATGTTTATTTCATGTTGTCCTCTCTACCAATTTATTGTAAAGCGCTCTGATATCCTACGGGATCTTGTTCACGCTATATAAAGCTTTATAAATAAAAAATAAAAATAAAAAATGAGAATCAGGGCATGAAGGGGGCTTACAGGGTGGTGGAAAGAGAGAGGAGCGCAGATTGTTAGGGGTACTTAAAACCCTAAGTTTGTCTAACTAATCAACATTTTTGAGGCCTTCAAAACATAGAGGAGATAGTGTGTTTTTTGTAATTGTGTACATGTAAAAATCCCAAGTGAAATCCGACAGACACTTCACATTACCTGACTGCAAGCACTTGTATCTATTTACTACAAAATACATTTTTTTAGGGGGCGTGTAACACTCCAACACCCCATGGGTAAAACAAAAAAAATTCTGGGAAGTAAATCCCTCTGCGAATTTCTCTTGTTCATACATAGCGTTTACTTCATTTATTTCAAGACTGAAATACTCGAGAAAGCACCTAACACTGGCTCAGCGTTTAGGAGCCCAGCTCGCATTTTCCAAGAAGTGAGAAACGGCTACTTTAGCTTGTCTCACCCCCTGCATTACTCATGTGTGAACTTGAACTTGCTAGAGCGGCGAGGTCAACTCGCACCTTTCTTGAGGCGCGTTGGCCTTGAACTTCGCCAGAAAGTAGACGGAGAGCTAGGCTGCCATCTCAGAGTCAGGCATGCAAGGCATTTCTCATGGGGATGCTGAGGACCTTGAGCTTATCATTCCAGGCCCAAGCACTCATGCTGAGGAAGCTGCACGTCTTCCTCCTTACCAGTGTCTTTAGAGCGCTCATCCAAAAAGAAATCTTGCCATATGCCCGCTACAGATCTTTTATGCAGCATTCGTTCTCTTACATGACTGACTTTCTCCATAGATATATCTATTGTTTATACATTTTTTTCAATAACATAGAACTCTTTTATAGTGGAAATAAAGGTAATATGTCAGAATACCAGAAAAATATATGACCTGACACAGGGTCGGACTGGTAACGCAAACCGGCCCTGGCAATTATGTTTGACCGGCAAAAGGGAGGGGGATGGAAAACACTGCAGCTGCTTTTGTTACAGAGGGCCGATATTGCTGCAAAACCGGTGCCGGTTACAAAAATGGCCCCCCAGTCGTCCAAAACTGGCCCTCACCCTGGCGGCCCTGACCTGACATAAATTTCATAGCCTAAATATAACTTACAAAAATACCGCTCTATTGGGTGTAGATTTTCTATTGTTATCTTTAATGTGGTAATATGTCATAAACAACATTTAGGACACTATTTTTTTCTCAGTTGATATGAAGGCTATGGTATTTGAGTACTGTAACAAATGTGCTTTGCTGGCTCTATTGCATATGTTGATACGATAAGACACGTAGACAAAATACTAACCCCCTAATCCAGCGTAACTGGAACTATGCAAAAGGGCAGAACCAAATTATGCAGCAAGGTTGACTAAATGATGCGGCAAGAAAAGGCAAATTATGTGGCATAAAGCGGCACCTTATTACTTCATTATTTTGCTTCATGGTCACACTGTGTGGGCAAAGATTTCACTTCATTAGTAGTTGGTTAACAACAAAATGCAGCAATAAGCAACTGAAAGATGACTTCAACTTTAGCAAAGGGCCTTATACAGGGCTGGAGCACAAGTTGTCACTTTTTTAGGAAATTTTGATCCGTTTGAGCTAGAAAGTATTTTTTTTTTTAAATCTGCAGATTATGCAGCAGATGATTGAATATGTGGAAAATGAGGCACATACATAATTATGCGAAAAACACAGCAGCCACAGAATCGCATATTTCCAGGGGCCCTGCCCATAATTCACTCCGTGTATTTACCTCACGCACCCACATCCATGAGCTTTCCCTTGCTACAGGCCTGAAAAGAGGCATGGCTTCTCTCCACCGACTGCAGTAACAACTGTCCACAAAACGATATGGGTGAAGTGGGTGAAGTGGATATCACTATGTACAGTAACAATAGCTTGTGTGAGTTTCAGGATGATTTTATTTACTAGTACAAAGTTTAAATGGTTTATTTACGAGTCACAAAATGTATTAATTAAAATTTAGGGTGACATTTGGACAATGCCAGACTGCCTGGTCGTGGAGTGCATTGCCCCTAGCTTTCAAGTTTAAGACCACCTGCAACTCTTAAGGCCTGATTACAAGCTTGGCAGTGAGGCAGCAGATCCACCCCGCCGCCAGGTGGCCAAATTGGTGGTTGGGCTGCCTGCCACATTACAAGTGTTTCTTGTGTCTGGCAGGCTTCTTTTTTACGTTCCAATGGCAGTGCCTCGGAAAATGGGCACCGCCGTGGGAACACCAAAAGCAGTTCCTGCACAGCATAGACTGTAAAGTCCATCCCCTGCTGGAACTGGGGTGAATGCACACAGGGGGAGCACATGTTGTACCCCCCCTGCATGCACCCCATGGCCCTGAGGCACAAGGGCCTGTACGCCTCCTTGTATCCACTTTGCCATGGTTTTCATGAGTAGGAACCGCCATGAAAACCGTGTTAGAGAGAAAACTCGTAATATGCTTGGCGGGACCGTGGCGGTCCCAACAAACATATTGTGGCCTCAAGATTGCAGCTACATCGCTAGGGAATGGAGGTTCCCTGGCAGCTGCAGCAGGGCAATGGCGGTCTGACTGCTTAATTATATTAGGGCGGTTGGAAGGCCGCCACTGCCGCACAAGCATGAGTCTGGCCCTTCGTGGACCGCCAGACTCATAATCGAGCCCTTAGAGATTGCCTCACCACAGCAAAGGTCTTTTTGCCAAAAGTGTTTCTGCTTTTGCAGCAGAAGCCTTTTCAGGAAAAATAAAATGCAGCCAGCTGCCATGTACAGCACAGAGTAAGCATTTGTATTTTATTTTGCAGAAATAAACCCCTATATTGGGTGGTTTATTTCTGTAAACCAAAACATCTATGGCCCTCACTCACTGATAATTTTCTCTCAGCACGCAGGGGTCATTTCTGTTGTTTCCTGTTCAGAACTGTCATGCGTTCCCTTGCGGTTGTGATCAGAAAAAAATGTACAATAGAAAGACCCTACTAAATAGGGCAGATCTTTTGATGTAAATTAACGGATAGACCTGTGAAGGACATGCTGTCGGCAAAGGGTATCTGCCAGCAAAGCAAGCTGACACTTCACCAGTGGCAATCTGGTTCTTCACCCACCTCTAAATAGGACAGGCGAATTGAGAGTTTACAGACAGAACATTTTCTACTTATGACAATTGCATCTGTCAAACTCTAAATAACCCTATTAGTCTTTTGATGGTGATTATTCGCCTACAAGAGAAAGAAGCTTTATCAGGCATTAAAACAACACTCCGGAGACCCCCATCAGGATGGCTACTGGCTTCAACTATGCCAGAGATGGAGTTCTAACAAATGATGAGGCTCTAGAAGAAATGCAACTTGTAATTTTTGCTGAAACTGGCTCTACTTAAATTAGCCCTGAGGAAGCTCTAATTAGCGAAACATGCTGGCCGAGCTTATTCTATGAAGTACCAAATATAAAAAGACAAAAAAATTAATTGGAATGATCAAATATCAAAAGTATATAGCACACGTGTGAACTATAACATGATTTAGTTAGCAGCAAGACAATTTTCCATGCACTGTAATGGTGTATGATTACAGAATACTATGAAAATGCAAGTGGTGAGTTGATTTTTTGTGGCATGTGTGAGAGTGACATAATATTAGTTTTACATCACCCCTTTATATGTTGGGCATCAGTGCAGAATAGTGAAGTCAAATAAGTAACCCTGGGTGGAGTTTGCGTAGTGCACTACGCGGAGCTACGCAAAGTGCAAATTAACTCTTTTGCACTGTGCGGAGCTCCGCAAGAGGCGGAATACAGTAGAAAAATGCCATTCGTGGTGATTGCACAGTGCCGGATGCTTGTCCGCACTGTGCAATCATTGCGAACAGCGCCATACATAGAGCAAGCTTACCTTTTTTGCCGCTCAAGAATATTTGTACTCGAGCAGCAGCTTTCTCAACGCGAACGAGCAGTTTCTCAACGCGACCACTAGCAATGAGAAACCTGACCCTCCCCCCCCCCCACATTTCGAAATCTCGCCGGGAGGTTTATTTTCCGAGCTCACCAACTTGATGTTGGCGATCACGAACAAGGAATAATGTCACCGGGAGGTGGATTTTCCTTGCTTGTGCTCGCCAACTTGACGTTGGTGAACGCGAGCGAGGAAAGAAACTCTGCTCCTCTGCGGGAAGCAGAATTTTTTGGAACTCCGCGAGCTTCGCGTAATACGGAGTGCGGGAAACTCCGCAAACTCCATGAGTGGAGCGGAGTTCACTGCCCAGGGTTACAAATAAGCCCGTTTTTTCATAGCCTTTAGTGTAGCATTTTTCGGTTTACATATACTGGAAATAAAGTGTTTTCAAAGAAACACCAATGTCTAAGCCACACATAGAAATATAAATGAATACACAAACATTAGAAGTAATGTCCGGCTCCAAGATGCTATATTTTCGAAAAATAATCCTCATAATCAAACCTGGAGCAACTTTTCCCCATAGCCTGCTGCTGCAATTTGCATTGCACAGTACGCACGTGCACCATCATCCGTTGGGCACCATGCGCGTGCAACATATTCCTTTAAGGACCATGTAGCATGCAAGCACATCAGCATTGGTGAAGCAGCATGTATGTGCCTCCAAATCCACCTTGCTACATGTGGCTGTTCTTTCAAAAAGAGGGGGGAAATTACAAAAAACAAGCAAAAGCAAAAATGCAATATGCAATGTTGCAGAGATAAAACCTTTATTTAGCTAACACGTATTTATTTAGCAAGCTAGCTTGTGAAACAGATTTAACGAATTTCCATCTGCTAATATGGCTTTTTTGACTGCCTTATGAAATATTGTGATTTTGAATCAGGGATATGACATGTTCCCTATTATTGCCTCAGTCTGGTTCTATTGTGTGCTCATAGTTTGCCCATAATGATAGTAAATTCTATGTGCTGTGCTCCGTGCATGAACGACAAATTATGCTTTAAGTGGTAAATGCTGGCTTCCTTGTCTACCATTCCAAGGGGTAGATTTACAAGCCCCTTGCGCCTCATTTACGCCGCTGTTGCGTCACTTTTGTGACGCAGCGGCGGCGCAAATCCTGCTCCATGGTGCGGGGGTACTTACAACGTGACGCATCTGGGAGATGCGTCACGTTGTAATGCCCTGCACCACATGTATGAAAAAGTTGAGGGCGTGAGGAGCACTCCGATGCTTTGTCAAATGTTTTTTTGGTTTTTCCAAAAAAACATTTGACAAAGCATCGGAGTGCTCCTCACGCCCTCAACTTTTTCATATCAATTCAACAGTCGCCCAGTGAGGAGGCACCCACCAATTCATAATGCAGTTTGAAACAATAACAGGAATGACGGACAATAGAGCGAACACAATGGCATATACCAATGACCAGGCAGATCAAATTTACTCTTTAATCAAAGAAGTAAAAAATATGGATGTTCATGAGGGATCAGTAAGTCAACAGATGAAACAACTAGAATATCTTACTCGTCGCCAATTAAACCAAAGAATGCATGCCTCAACCCTCATTCAATATCATAAAGCAAAGCGCATTCCAAGAGGGCTACGTTTGTCCATAAAACCGATGTTATTCCGGTTCAACCTCAACTCAAAATTTATGGACAAATGGTATAGTATTTTAAATAAATGCTCTTTGGACCTTATACTTTTGATAATAGAGGAACTAGCGAAGACAATAAGGGAATTGGAAGAAGAAATCTATGTACTCAAATCAGAACTTGAATCCAGACTGGAGACAGACACTTGGAAAATCAACCTGGAAGGAATTCAAATCAAATTGGACAAATATGAGAAAGAATTGCAGGAAGGCAAATTAAGAAAGTATAAAAGAGACACCATCGATTATAAGCTCAACGAAGTTTATACTTGGGCAGATATTTATGCCAGACGTCAATATATCCCAAAAAAACAACCACATCAGCACGTTCTTCTGAGGAAAGTCTTGTTACAGACAAGGAGATATCAATACGTAGAGGTCCAGTCAATATGAACCAAGAAGGGGTTAACATCCTTACCGACAACACCAATCAGGCAACCACGAGCAGAGAAACATCTTCGTCTTTTTTGTCACAGGCACAGGAATCAGGGCAACCACCGACGGTAACAACAGAGAGAGTAGTAATAAGCGGAAAACAAGGCGAGGAAGCGGGCGGAAAAGCACTGAGAAGCGGACGGACAGTGATTTGATTATCAATATATCTTCTATGACATTGACTAAACAACAAACATCAACGCTAAATAAAGGTTTATCATTTGTTCCTACAGTTACCACCAATGAGATGGAAACAGAGGGGGCATTTTTTAGATTCATGAGATCTTTGAAACTGAGACATTACTTTGAAAATGTGGTAGAACCCACAGAAAAAAGAGGAGTTGATAACATCAAGGAATTTAGACCTAAAAGTACATTTCAGGCCCCAGTATCACATAAGATGCTCGACACATTTGAAATTATGGTCAGAAAAGATCTACAGATGTTGGATTACAAAAGAATACGACAAAACAATCTAACGAAACAGGAACAACATATCATAAACAATTTGGCTAAAGACGCATCCTTAACTATACAACCAGCAGATAAGGGAGGAGCACTAGTACTAATGGACACGGAATTTTATGATCTCAAGGTCAATGAACATGTGGCAGATCCTAATACATATCTCAAATTACCATCTGATCCTACAGAGACATTACAACACATGTTAAGTGATATATTAAAATCCGCAATAGACAATGAATGGATTGATGAGCAAACTGCAGCATACCTCACGCAGAAGAATCCTAAACGTCCGAATCTTTATATGATTCCAAAGATACATAAACATCCTACTAACCCCCCGTTCAGACCGATAGTGTCAGGGTGTGGGTCTATTTTTGACCCCCTTGGCCGCTACATTGATCATCATTTACAGCAGTTTGTGCAAGGTTGGGGTTCATACATACGGGACACGACAGACTTTTTAAACAAACTAAAGTGGATTGAAGAGGGATTGCAACAACATTGGATAATGTGCACCATAGATGTGGTGGCACTATATACCTCCATACCACACCATGCTGGACTCGAGGCCATCGAATGGGCATTACTCAAAATGGAAAATCTTACAATGGATCAAAAACTTTTTTTGTTGCAGTTATTAAAATTTTGTTTGCACAACAGCTATTTTACATGGAAGAACGAGTATTTTGCACAACTAAACGGGACATCTATGGGCTTTGCAGGGGCGCCTGCGTATGCGAATACCTTTATGGCACAGTATGAGGCGAACAATTTGATGTCAGGAAGAGAGTGGTCACATGTAAAAATGTATAGTCGATTTATAGACGACGTGTTTTTGATTTGGGATGACACACAAGAAAATCTTGAACATTTGATAAAGTCTCTTAACCAAGTGGATAGTAGGATCCAATTTACTTTACAAGATCAGTCAATCAACAATTGATTACCTGGATGTCAGAATCACAAAAACACAACATGGTTTTTCAACAGCATTATATTCGAAACCAACCGACCGTAACAGTGCACTAGCCTATACGAGTTTTCATCCCAGGAGTCTCGTCAAAAATTTACCTGTATCCCAATTCATTAGGATTAAACGGATATGCTCAGATCCTCAAG
The DNA here is from genome assembly GCF_964261635.1 of Lissotriton helveticus. Lineage (NCBI taxonomy): Eukaryota > Metazoa > Chordata > Amphibia > Caudata > Salamandridae > Lissotriton > Lissotriton helveticus. Next base: position 1,150,069,445 of record NC_136067.1, on the reverse strand, counting down.
AATGTCAAAATACATTGGAACGACAGGTTCAAAAATATACTGAAAGAGGCTATCCACCAGAAGTACTGGAATCTCAACTAAACAGAGTACAACTTATGAATAGACTGGATCTGTTAAAACCAAGTGTGAAGAAAAAGCATGACAAAATGGTATTTGTGACCAAATACACAACATTATCCACAAAGATCAGAGGTATAATCAACAAAAGATGGGAACTTCTATCAGTGGAACCAGACTTTCATGGTATATTTAAAGAACCTCCAGTACATGCATACACCAGAGGATTAAATTTGCGGTCAAGGCTTAAACACAAACCACCACGGGAGAATCCAGCGATATACAAAGGCACCACAAGATGTTTGAATTGCATAAATTGTAATAACGTCATCACAGGAAACACGTGCAGACATCCAACCACCGGGAAACTCATTCAGTTAAAACATACCAGTGATTGCAATGCTAGTAATGTGGTGTACGCCATCAAATGTCCCTGTGGGAAAATGTATATAGGCAAAACGGAACGCAAGGTAAAGACACGCATAACGGAACATAAGAGCCGGATCCGTAATTTGAACTTGACCTCTCCGTTAGTACTCCACTGGAGAAACGAGAAACATTCAATCTCACAATTGAGATTTTTTATCATTGAAAAAGTACCAGTAAACCAAGGGATTGACAATCAAAAGAAACTAATGCAAAGGGAACTTTACTGGATCAGGCATCTCAGAACACTAGCTCCAACAGGGCTTAATGATAAATATGATCTTTCGTGTTACCCATAAATGACTCTTAAGTCTAGACTTCAAAAACATTACATTGAGAGACACAACAATTCTCATAACTCAGTTAGCCTTCAGATTACACATCATAATATGAGATCATCACATGGGTTGTTATAAGCTGTGTAACTCGTCATTATATAATGATTAAGAAGTTAATAATTCCTGTTAGCATAACCGATGGACAATAAGTGTTATGATTAGTTATATTTACTATTTCAAAAAATGTTGAACGTCTGAACATCTCATATTTACTCCACCACTGACTTTATACACATTGTAACCTAGGATTTTTCTTTTTATTATCTTTTTATTATTTTCCTCACTCATATTAAGTCTCATGTAGCTTATGACTCAATAGATTAGGACTGGTAATTATTTAGCGGTTTCCGTGAGCGCATTCTTATTTTTGGAACAGATCGTGTCCTTTACTTTTGCCACTTTCTAACATGCATCTCATGATAAAGCAACATTCCTTGATTTGACTCTACACACAATACTAACCGTCATGACTATTCAAATGGAAATTTATATATTAGGTATATCGAGCGGTTACATTTTTTGATATAACCAGCTCATAAAATACGGGATCATTATAACCATTTGGGTTCTAACATAAATAACCACATTAGACACACTGATATGGTGCTTTGAGTAACCAGTATTTTGGGCTGAGTTTCGACAGTCAGTCTGTTTTCTATGTTCTTGACTCCACTCCCCAGCGGAGTTTGCGGAGTTTTAATGGCGTTTACTAACATAGCGGGGTGATCCGGTGATAGCGAGCAGAGCAGGAAAAGACACACGGAGAAATCCTTTGGCATTACAGGTACGCGATATATAGCACAAAGCCCTAATTTTTCGGCCAACAGAGAGCTCCTCTAAGAGATAGAGTAAGCATATCCTTTTTTTACACCAACAGACTATTATTGCTGGTGAAGACAAGGTAAGGACCACTAGATCCTTAGTGAAAGTAAACGTATTTTTTGAGTGGAGTACTGGAAGCGCTGATAGGTTTTTTCCTCTTTTTTACCACAGAGAGTCTCAAATACCGTTCATCAGGTATGTAGGCTGAGTTTTTCACAGTTAACTTTGTAAACGTTTGGAGTCTAGAGCTTATGTTATAATGGTAATGTACCATTATTTACAGCATTTACAGCATTTATTTTCGAGTAAAGAAAAGCGACGATCATACACGCATAGCTGCAACAGACACAAGGTAGGATTAACATTCACTTTCCACTAACAAACCCCCATGAATTACCTCAGAAATGATTCTTACACGTTCTTATATGTTTTTTATTGCAGAATCGCCCCTGACGAAGGCACATTATGGGTGCCGAAATGCATTGGGCTCTGTTGTAAATTGATGTAAATTTATGTGAAAGTATTGAAATAATGCCAAAATCATGTACATGCTACTAATGTATAAAATATCAATGTTTATGTGATTAAGGAACAAATCATATGCTTGTGTTATGAAATTTGAAAATAACATATGAGCACATACATTGACAAACAAATCACGATACTTGAAAGAAATAAGAGAAATAAAATGATTATTTCAAAAGCAAAAGAGTAATGAGTGATGAAGGTGCATAGCACTACGTGAACAGTGCACGATTGGGCGGGTCCAACAACCCACCATAAATCCGTTTTAGCTGCACCACATGTAGGCATTCCTGTGCAGGGGGGGCGTTCCGGCGCAGTAACGCCTCCTAAAAGTGGCTGAGTGAAATCTACAAGATTTCACTCAGTCACTTTTAGGCCCATGCTGCGTCAAAACCCTGCGCCTGCCTGAAGCAGGCGTAAGGATTGGCACAGCATTAACTAGATAGGTCCCCCAGAGCATTGCCGGGGCTGCGACTCCAGCAATGCGTCACTTTTACAGCACAGATGCGTCACGCATCTGTGCCGTTTTTGCACCATGGTGCGCAGCATTATAAATGCGGCGCATCCATGATGGCGGAGCCGTGGAGCACAATAACTAGCGCATCCCTGCTGATTTGCAGGGATGCGCCAGTTATTGTAAATATGCCCCCAAGTATTCAGTGGGAAGCTTAGGATCACATGTGAGTCGGCTGACAAAAGAGGGCGGGGGAGTCACACCGCCTACAGTCTGCAGGACCTCTCTTTATTGCCTGCACACAGATTCCATTTCCTCAGAGGGGCCCGCAGCCAGTGCCGTTTCTAGGTGTTTTGCCACCCTAGGCGAGAATTGAAAAATGCCACCCCTCCCTTTTACTACCGTCACTCTCACCCCCTGTCATCCAGGTGTTGGGAAATTGAGGCCTGCTTTGGTGCCTATCTATCTAGTCTGGACTGTCAAATCCGTATTAAAGTAAGTCATCTGTATCAATTGTTATGGCTATGTAAGTGTTATTGCCCTGTTCTGAGGGTATTAACTAAGTTATGCGATCATGGGCTTGAGTTGGGAGAACAGTAGGGCTACTGACCTTTACCACCTCCAATCCCACCCAACACATGCCGATACCCAGACCCGCAATCCCAGAATGTTTCACCCTCTCGCTTCATGTTGACATAGAATGCTGGCAGAAAAGAAGAGCAGCTACTTCCGGCCATCTTGCCACTCTGCTTGGTTGCATCCCTTGTCGGCTGCACGTCTAATTCGCAACCGGTTGCCCATCAGTGTAGTCCGTTGCTTTGCACCATCTTTATTTCCAAGCAGTGCAGTCACTCATGTGTCAAGTATTTCGAAATACACTTTTCTTTCACATCTGCAGAGATAGCGCTGTGAATCCCTGATGTACGACATGAGTGTGCCGCGCGAGAGGCATGGAGAAGCGCTCGCCAGCATTAGTATGCAGCACACCGTGCACCCCTCATTACCAGACAGAAGTTTTAGTTTTTAGATGTGGTGCTTGGCCTCCAAATCGCCCTTGAATCTGTGGTGTGCTATGGTCAAAGATTAAAGGCGTGAGTCATGGGATCTGTTTGGTTTTAGTTGGAGACCAGATACTGTATAAGGTTCCCAGTTTTATGGTCTTGTTATTTATATTTGACTATCTCCATCAATATTTATGCTTTTCTAACTTTATCCAAATGTAATTTTGTTCAACATTTATCCGCATTTATACATATGAAATATGTACACTTCTGCTAAAACACTTGCAGGATTTTTTAATTATGTTACGGGGTTATGCAACACCGCATTACGGGCCCGATGTAGGTGGCCATTACCGGTCGGTAACGGCTGAATTCGGCCGTTACCGACCGGTAAATGGGTCATTGAGATGTAGAGGGCCATATTTTACAGAATCGGTAAATTTACCGAAATGGTAAATTTACTGATTCTGTAAAATACCGAATCGGTAATTTTACCGATTCGGAAAATTCCTTATGTAGGTAGCACTGTTTCCAGTGCTACAGGCCTTTTAGATTCGGTATTTTACCACCCAATCCAATTGGGTGGTGAAATACCGAATCCAGGTGTGCATGCACATCTGTGCATGCACACCTGTGCCATGTTACACACAGACATGCCCTTAGGGCATGTCTGTGTGCCACATGGCACACATGCCCGTCTTTGGGGTGCTAGAGGGTGTCAAAGTGACATCCCCTGCACCCTTGCAAAATTCGGTATTTACCGATTCGGTAAATACCGAATCGGTAATGCCCATTGATTCCTATGGGCTTCAATGCCCATAGGAATCAATGGGCATTACCGATTCGGTATTTACCGAATCGGTAAATACCGAATCCTTCCGATTCGGTAATTGTAAAAATACAATTACCTACATCTGCCCTCCTCTTTTTTACCACTTCTTAAATACCGATTCGGTATGAATCGGTATTTAAGAAGTGGTAAAAAAGATTTACCTACATCGGGCCCTTAGTTTCTTAACTATTTTGTATTTAATTGAACTCCTAGAGTGGTACAACCTTAGTGTATCCATGCACTGCAATTCTGCAAATATTGGTGCTCACCTGAAAGCCGCTGCATTAATAACGCTGTCAAAAGGCCCTACACCCACCTTACCATCCCAAAATATAGCGTTCAAGAGACACCAATTGATTACAGAGCCTGCAGTGGGATTACCAACACTTTGCATTAGCGCCACTGGCTTGGCGCTGTAACACCCAGCAGCATTCCGGAAGCAGTAAGGTTAAACAAATGGACGCTCGACGCGACGACGTCCACTCAGTTATCTTATAATTTGTCATTAAAAGACTGCATTAAACACACAGAAAACAAGGCTGCAGCCACGAGCCCACTGCACATTGTTCATGCGCCAACTTCCGTCACAGGGAGAGCCTCGTAGCTGAGGCGACACAGACCCAATTATCATTTGTTTCAGTTTATTTTTCATATACGTTTGTGTTTTTATCTTATTTTCAGAAAATCGTCAAGTGTCTAACTTCTGTACCTTCTCACATATTTTTATACATAGCTTTGATGAAAAAAGTATTACTATTACATTTTAAACAGAGAGTCCACTTATCTTTTCTCTCCCTGAGCTCGGTTTCAAGGTGAAACTTTATTCTAATGAGTACAGCACAAATAAAAGGGGTACATTTGTTTAACAAACGTTCATGCACACGTTTTTTGCCGCCCTCCCCCTTTTGCCGCCCTAGGCGGCTGCCTAGTCTTGCCTAATGGCAGAAACGGCCCTGCCCGCAGCACGCCGTGCATTCATGAGCTTAAAACGCAGCGGAGGGCTGAAACGAACATAAGAGAGAGTCTAGCAAATGACTGTCTCCTCTCGCCATGCCTTCTCTGAATCACTGCTGTTAGGCTGACTGACCTGCACGTGGAGCCGCGTCCGTCCTGCTGGGCACGTGCTCGATTGGCAGCCATCTTTGGTTTCGTTTCAGATTTCGACACAGTTCTAGAATGTCGGAATGCCCAAGCGGGGCCTCAAACCAGATTCAAGCTAGATTGTGAGAATGCCACTGAGTCTGTCTGGCTTAATGAGTCAAATTTGGAATCGTATAAAAATGAACCTGTGGGGGCCTTATTCAAAATCTGGCTTTGTCAAGGCCTGAGGCCTGGCTGCGTCACGAGGGGCGAAACAAGGGTCCCTGCAGCCACCGAGGCGCAGGTGGCCCCCAACCCTTTGAAGGGGCCCCAAACCCTTCCGTGGGACTCGATTCTGCCCGAGGCCTAAACATATGTGTGAGATGTGGTAGACCTGGCGAGACCCATTTTTCACATTCTGAGAGGGGTGGAGGCCATTATTTTGACATTACGCGCCTCGGTGAACGGAACTCGGGCGTCAGCAGTGCACAGTCCATGTTCACTTGCTCACTGTAGGGCACTATTTTCAGCAAGTGTCTTCGGTGTGATTTCTTATGCACATGGGGTTTCTCACGTTTGTACAAACCCGCTATTTCTCAGAAGGGTTGGATAACTGCGACCTTCAGGTTTCACAGAGATTTCTGCAGTAGAGTGTGAACTCGGTAAGCTGTCCCTGAAAGGTTGCCCACCCTCGCGCGTCTCTGTGTTTTTACTGACAAGTGGGAGAACAATTTGAATACGTCTTGTCTGAGAGTAAACTACATTGTACTAAGGGGCTTATTTACAAGCTCCGTGCGCCGCCAGTGCTTCACTTTTAATATCGGAAAAAGTGATCTCCCGGCGGCGCGAGGGTCTTGCAGGTAAGCCCTAAGGGGCAGATTTATGTTGGACTTGCGCCACTTTTGCGCCGCCGTTGTGTCACTTTTGGGACGCAGCGGCAGCGTAAGCCCTGCGCCACGTTGCGACATACTTGCGTAAACCCTGCGCCACATGAAACCTGCGTCAGGTTTCATGTGGGCGTTTCGACGCGGGGGGGGGCGTTCCGTCGCAGGAACGCCCCTGAAAAGTGACTCAGTGAAATCTACAAGATTTCACCGAGTCTCTTTACCAACGCTGATGCGTCAAAACCCTGCGCCTGCTTGAAGCAGGCGTAAGGCTTGACGCACCACGTTACAGATAGGGCAAGTTGGAAAAGTGCTGGAATTGCGTGCCGCACGCAACACAACTTCAGCACTGCGCCAACTTCACGCCCTAGATACAACACACATCTGTTTATTCCTGCACCATGGTGCGCCGCATTGTAAATGCGGCGCATCATGGGTGGCGCAAGGATAAACTTGCGTGCCGCATCTTTGCCGATTTGCAGAAATGCGTCAGGCAACATAAATCTGCCCCTAAGTGCTTGGATGCTTTGTCAAATGACTTTATTTATTTGCCCTTTTCGTGATAAAAAACAGTATTCAACAATCAGAATCTATGCAGCCCAGGAGAAACCAAACATTCTTGAACCCTCTTGTTTAGGGCCCGAGACCCCCACGGGGTTTTTGCTGTGTTCGATATAAATAAGATTGTTTCCAGACCAGGTCCAGGTGTAGCGGGGCCCGCACGCTGCCCCACGCCTCATTGCAGCTCTCTTCTAGGATTTCAAAGGTAAAATCCCCCGTAGGTCTGCGGTTGAGAAGGGGGTGTGGGTGGAGGGGCCATGGGGGAAGTGCGCCGAGGAACTCGGTTATTTCCCTGTATAAAGCCCGCAGGCCCACGTCTCCTTCGTCTGCCCTTTGAGGAGGCTAGACGCCTCCCGGCACAGCAGAGGAGCAGGTGACATCACAGCTTGAAAGAGACTTCAGTTCTAAAGTGCTTTGAGGAACTGTAAAATATGTCTGTAAAGAGGTAAACAGGATCAGTGTGTACATTTCGATGTTTTATTTTGGTGTGTGGACGACAATGAGGACTCATGCTTATGAAGAGGGTTTATCAATTTTAAGTCTCTCAGGGCTGTGTGTAAAACATAATACTACCGGTGCTTTAAGTTACACAAAGAGGATGTATGATGTTGCAACGCGATCATTTAGATCGCGGTACATTACATCGCTGTTTTTACAACACAAGTCATTACAACGACTTGCGCTGTAGGGCACTGGATTTAGGCATAGTATGATTTACTATTCCAACTCCAGCCTGCGTACAGTAGCGAAGATGTTGGGATAGTAAATCACACTATTCCTTCGTCTAGAGCGCCCTCAAGTGCAAGTCGTGGTAACGGCTTGCGTTGTAAAAGAAGCGAAGTAAATGTATTTTGGTGTTTTGACCGTGTGGTTAAGGTCGTTTCCCCACAAGGAGAGTGCTATCGCTCCACTCAGAGCAGCATTTAACCCTCCGCTCATTCTATTGGCTGTTGGGTGCAACATTCCACCTCATACACAGCCACCTTGCCTCCTCCCTGCCCCGGGGGACTGTCCCGCATTCCCAACGACCTTCTGACAGGCGGCACATATCGGCTGTGGCTTTCTTCGCAAAACTGGGGGATACTTGGACCATTCACATTCCTTTTTGATTAAGAAAGTCCTGAAGGGATGGGAAAGTTGGAAAGTTGTACCCCGGATCACAAGCGCCCACAGATGCAGGTCAACTGGGAAGCATCATAGGGGTCTTGGACAAAGTATGCAGGTCTGGCTAAGAGCGACCTTGTTATAGCAGCCTTTTCTCTCGCATTTCATGGGGCTTTTAGAGCCCCTGAAATTGTGGCAAGATCTAAGCAAGACGGTGGAATTATACTCAGCCATATCTCCTGACTAGGAGACAATCTAGTTGTCAGCATACCACGCTTGAGGACAGATCACCTTAGGAAAGGTGATCAAGTGATCTTGAGGAGAGCGGGTGAGTTTTTGGGGTGTCCAGTGGCGGCACTATATGCATTCTCGCAGATATGTCCTATGGTGGCATCTGCTCCACTATTAGCCCATGATACGGGTGTCCCACCCACAGAGTACCAGATCACTCAGGTACTGCTCAAAACTCTAAAGGCAGCAAACATCCGGGGTACTTTCAGCACACATTCCTTTAGGATACGTGCAGCAACATCCGTGATAAGTGTAGGGCTTACACGGAAGTGGTCAAGAGGATTGGCAGATGGAAGTCGGACTGCTATAAACTATATGTGCACCTCAATATGATATAGGCACAGAGGCTGTCATGGGACTGGTTAAGTAATGAAAATGTTTTTTTATCCTCTATGTTTGCATTAGGGCACATGGCTACGCCAGTGTGTGGGTCCTTGGCCATTATTTTTGTGCGCCAAGTGAAGTCAGCTTTTGTCCGGAGTTGTTTACGCAGATGAGCAGCTGGCACAGGTAATCTGTTCCAGTGGACCGGTAGGGGCAGTCTTAGTTTGGATGTCCTACGCCAGCTCACTGAGGAGGTTGCAAGCTGAGGCTACAGTCACAAGCATTCATCATTCTTCATTTAGGTGGCAACTATTTGTGGTGGGCAAAAGGACCCTATTGGAGACATTACTGGTTGAAATTGCATGATTGGCTAGGAGATGCCCAGACCCAGTCATAGCATGGTCCCACATCATCTGAGGGGATTTTGGAATCTAGGAAGGTCTTCGAAGGGCCTCAGCAAATCAGCCAGGCATTTCAATAGCAGGTTAAAACAATTGCTCAGCACAGAATGGGTAAAGACAATTTCTCATGGTTGCCTTCGTTGGGAGGCACTATTTTACAAGGATGGGTTCCATCTCTTCGCTTAGGGTAATGAGGTATTAGTCGAGAACTTGTTGGCCTTCAAAAGGCAGCCTTTGAGATGATCAAACCTAGGATGAGTAATGGTTGTTTATATGGGAACCAACCATTACTGTGGCAAGTGAAGACCCATGTTTGTCCACTAAATAAGGGGACAACTTTGAGCGTCACGGATATAAACGCAGGCAAATTCAAGATGCAATAGTTTAAAAATAACTTCAGCTACATGCTATAGTCCTACAGTACACTTCATTATATGGCCTTATGGATGTGGGGGGGAACCTGTGCTAGGGGACCACGGTATGGCCTAGTTGGCCAGGCTTATCTCCTGATTGGATGGCAGCTGGTATCCTTTTATTGGGTTGGTCTGGTATGGCTGTTTCGGGGGGCGCTTCCCTGCTGGTACTAGCTCCCTCCATCTTGAGGGAGCAGTGAATTTGCCACGTTAAGTATAATTTGTTGAGGGAACTGCAAAATGTACCCATGGCCAAGACAATTGAATTATGCGATACCACAAGGACCGCATAATCGAAAGAACAGACAGAAACATGAAAGACATAAAATGTGTGCAGTACAATTGGTACACTCAAGACGCATTCTTCCTGTACAACTCAGGATTCCAGCACTTTAGTATAAACACAGATTTTATCATTGTGCAATACCAAGGGGATGATAAGATATTGAGTGTACCAATTGTACTGCACACATTTCATGTCTTTCATGTTTCTGTCTGTTCTTTCGATTATTCGGGTCATAATCTATGGTGTATGAGTTTGATTTTATTACATGGTTTGTGTACTATTATCATTACATTGTGTATATTATTGTGTTTTTAATCTAGTATTGAATGTACTCTTGTGTATCAAATAAAATAGATGTACCTTTTTAACATTTTGTTGTTGCTGTTATATTAAGATGGACAAACAAATGTATTCTAATGTGTAGCTAGTTCAAGGGGATCTATCTTTCTCAGGTGTTTGAACCTTATTCCCCTTGATTCTTTTAAGGGGTACCTCTCACTTTACTATATACTTTGCAAAGCTGGCCTGATCACCTTTTTGTTGCTTATTGCAATATTTGGGTGTTAAACTGGTACTAATGAGGTGCAACCAATACCCACACAGTGTTACCAAGTTTACAAATGACGAAATAATGTAGTAACAATATTACGAAATGTGCCGCATTATGCCCCGTAATTTGCCTTTTCATGCTGCATAATTTACTCAGCCCTGCTGCATAATTTGTCACATAATTTCAGGGGCCCTGCCAACAGGCCAGTCTGTCCCTGCCGCTGTTTGACCTGTGTAATGCAGCAATAATCAGGTTTCATTGGGCCCCTCAGGCCCCGATGCCATGGCACTTGTACCAATGGAAGCAACGCCCCTAAACTACGAACAAAGACCCACACACTTGAACGGAAGCCCATCTGAATGAGCATGACTACCACAATAGACACACCCACTTTGCACACGCACATGTACCTACTGAATAGTAAGTTATGTCAAAAGTCAGAAGGGGGCCTTCAGAACCCATGAATGAATGAATGAATGAATGACCAACTTGTAAAGCGCAAACAATTGGCCAAAGGCGTCAAGGCCCAGAGCGTAAGGGTCAGCCTACGATTGGCGGGGGGAGGTAGTAAGCTTGCACACACTTTTGACGGAGGTCCAACTATTTTTCAGGCCGGCCTTTCCGTGGCTGTGAGATGTCAGTAATTCTGTGGCACCTTCATTTTGTTGTTACAGGGTTAAGATGAAACACGTTAAGCGGACATACTTGTAAGTCCAGGATGAGCTGAAAAATAAGGATTCAGGACGGAAAAAAATGCTATTTATTCTGAAATAATGCCAGCGCGGGCCTCTTGAGCATTGTTTCGTCAGTTAGGTTGGAGTCCCACAATCAGGGCTCAAGTCTGGGTACGACGCGGGTGAACGGCATCCCCCCACTTATTTTACCGGGAGCTCAATAACTATAAACTGCAACTGAGTGCAATCCACCTTTCGTGACGTCACTTGCTGTCGTGACGTCAGCGTCCCCTCACTTCTTTTTTTAGGACTTGTGCCTTGCCCACAATAACTACCAAACAGCATTTCTTCAAATGTGCGGTTTTGCCCTGGGAAGGCTTGGCCTCTAAAAATACACACGGTAGATCTGAGGGCTGACGCTCCCCTTTAATCGCCAAGATATCGATAAATCTTGTAAGTTGCAATACTGCTGAATATCTGCAGGCGTCGGCGGCTTCCCCGGCCAGTGCCCGCCGCGTGCCACGGGGGCAGAGAACAGAGAAACAAGAATGAGAAACATGTGAGTCATGCGGCCTGCCTCCGTAGAAAAGACGTTCCTGACATCTGCATCAATGTAACGTGCATATGACTTTAGTGTTAGGGCTGCTGCAAAAAGCAGAAAACAACATTTCATAGTGGGAAATACATAAACCAACTCATGTGCATGCACCAGTGTAAAGGCGCACGCACCAGTGTGAAAATACAGAAACGCCGGCAGTGCTTAATTTGTAAACAACATAGGTGCCAGGGCTCTCTTCAGGAGGCCACTGCAGCTTGCACCACACATTGCCTCTGCCAGCACTGCCAATCATAGTAACAACACAACTACCAACCATCTCAATCCTACAAGTGTGACAATGTGGACTATTTCACCCCCCCCCCCAAAAGCTATAAGAATGGCTGGGTGCCAGGTAATAGGAAATGTTAATGTAAACTGAACTAATAATTAACTGTTGTTCTGGTCATCTCTCGATTAGCCAAACAGCGCCACCCTGTGGCAGACTGTCACAAGCACCAGTATAGACAAATAAGTGCCGAGCACTGGAAACCACCGGCTCAAATTAAGCAGAGATGCGCACACACCACTAGTGTGCACCAGTGTGTGGGCACTCACCTCTCACACACACACAGACATGCAAAGTTGTTCCTTTCCTTCTAGGGACGTGATTTCTGGAGGGATTTTGGAGTCACCCTCTACCAAATTCCCAGATCAGGTCCACACTGGACTGAGTTTTGCTAACTGTTAGTGTTAAAGTCACAATTTCACTTTCCTGTAGCTGAACATTGTATCGGGTTTTTAGTTAGAACTCTGAAAGTTTAGCGATAGTGTCATGCAATAAGACATTCTTAAAAGTCAAAGTTTAAAACAACCATTGGCAAAGGCAATAGCTTAGTACTGTCTATTGAGTCTTCTTTAAATAGTAAAAAATTTGCTGCAGAGAAAACAACACAGAAATAAACAATTGCTTTCTGTATGTAATGCATCTATAAGAAAATAACTGTGTGATGATTCAGTGTACTTAAGATATGTAAAATAGTCCCTCGTGCATTACAATGTAGGCATTCCATAGGAAGCTGAATAATATACGAAACAGGCATGTGGTGAGAGAATACTACTCTTCTGGTTGCAGCCAAAGTCCATTATTTATATTTTATAGCATTTGTTAACAATAGGTTAGCCAGGATAGTTGCGCTGTCAAGCTAGACCTAAAAAGGACTATGAGAGTTAGAAGTACCAGTGAAAATGATCAGGACAACCTTGTTTGATGCACTAGTCGGGGGGAGAGAAAGAGTGGATAAAATACAGGATGCAAGTAAATGGCATAACTTGGTCAGAGTGCTGGAGGACCACAGATTTCTCACAAAATGAAATCAGAATGCTGCTAAAATTAGTTTTGCAGTCTTCAACACAAATAACCTCTACTCAGAAGCCCAGCAAAAACACATTGAACCAAAGAGTCCTCCCTAAACCTATCCCTCAGGTGGCATCTTAAATGGTAAGTTTCTCCTCCCAGATATCCAGACAAATTAAAGAAATGGACCATGTGACGTTACATGGGAATGGGATGGCTAGTTTTTGGGCTGAGCAAAGTTGCAAACTACATTTTGGGCATTCCTATGTGAAAATGAAATTTACTAACACTGGTGGAAAGCCCTGAGCAGGTACAGAAGTTACATATATCCTGGGGAAAAAAAGATCTTCCCCTGATTCAATAAAAAAATTAAACTGTATCCAAGAAGCACCAATAATCAGTTCCAAGAGGCAACCAACTGGAATGTTCTTCTTAGCTGCGCGGTAGTTGCCCAAAAACACAAATGCCACCAACTGCGTGCACTATATATATATATTTTCAAGAATTTATACCTTCGTGGCCAACTGAATTTAGACAAGGGTTCATATATGTGAAAAGGAAGACACTGAAACAGAGTAAAACTTGGTGGTTGGACTTTGAAACATGAAGCTGCAGACTCTAGATACTCGAGGAAAAGAGGGATGAGGAGGAGTAGACTTGGAGGCAGTTTGGCAGAGAATATCTCTAGAACAACAGCAGAACTACCAAACACTGGGACAAGAAAATATTTTCAGACAAGAAATTGGCCAGTGATACACCTGACTCAGCAAAGACCCTGAGCCGCATCCTGAACGGTCATATGGACGTCCACAAGCCACATCACTGGTATAGAGTTCTCTGCTCGGTCTCTCGCAACCACAGACCGCGCTCCCTTACCTCCCACGGATTAGGTAGAGGTCTGTAAGACTCAGACGTGCCGTATTCAATGACCCGCAGGGCAAGCCATCAATGTTGAATGAGACAGACCAAGCTCGTTGGGGCATATTTACAAAAACTGGCGCATCCCTGCATATCAGCAAAAAAGGCACAGATGCGTGACGCATCTGTGCCGTAAAAGTGGCGCATTGCTGGAGTTGCGCCGCAGCTCCAGCAATGCTCTGGGGGCCCTATCTAGTTAATGCTGCGTCAATCCTTATGCCTGCTTCAAACAGGCGCAGGGTTTTGACGCAGCATGGGCCCCAAAGTGACTGAGTGAAATCTTGTAGATTTCACTCAGCCACTTTTAGGAGGCGTTCCTGCGCCGGAACGCACCCCCCCTGTGCAGGAACACCGACATGTGGCGCAGGGCTTTACAACGTGACGCATCGCCCAGATGTGTCACGTTGTAAGTACCCCGCACCTTGGCGCAGGATTTGCACTGCCGCTGCGTCACAAAAGTGACGCAACGGCGGCGTAAATGAGGCACAAGGGGCTTGTAAATCTGCCCCGTAGTGTTTTAAGGAGATGAGTGCAAGATCCCCCACAACTCATTGGAGGAGTAACCAAAGACCACATCCCCTACACACGAAAGGCTGGATGAAGCACAGCCAAGGAGCCTTCTATTGGAAAAACCTACAAACCGCACACCGTTGACTGCACTTCAAGAGACATCCAACAGCATGGCACCAAACAAATGGAGCATACCACATGATACATACATGTTCTGCTAGTCATTCGACTCTGGGATGATAGATCCACAAAAAGGCAAAGATGAGGGTTGCGGGGACAGGGAATGTGAAAATAAACATCCTAGTTGAGTTCAATTTTGGCCATTCAGAGTGAATGCAGGGAGGTCTATAGTGAGTGTTAACACACAGTGGTTTGCACCCTTTGAGCCCAGTCAGGCCCCTTATTCTGCTTCAAATCTAGAGATCATGGTAACTCAGTGGGCCACTGATCTTAAAATGTTAGCGGTTTGCGCCTAATTTGATGGACATCATAGACACATTTCACCAGTCACTGCCCCAAGTACGAACACACAGGAAACTCCTTTTATGAGAGGTTCTCCCGCAGCCTCACTCACTTCACACAGAGATGGCAGTAAGGCATAATGGTCAAATCTGTATCCTAGCAACAAGAAACGTGTAACCTTGAAAAAAAGACCAAGAATGACTAAGTTGTTGGTTTCGGGCCAGATGTGACCTAAGCAGGGATGTTGTAGGTAGGGACCACTGGAACGTTAGGGCAAAAGGGGCGTTTCAAGGATCCAGAAATAAAATATGCAATAGTGACAAATATAGTGAAAAACTCGGATTCAAGTTTTTGGGTGAGGTGTTTCTTTAAGGTAACTGAGCATGTTTTAGGCTGTGAATGCAAACTCACCTGCAAAACTACTGCGAAATGTGTTAACTTGTAAAGTTTTGGCAACGTTTGCAATCTTTAGTCACACCAGTAACACTTTATCCAAATGACATTAAAATGGAGTGTAAATGTTTCCTTGATGTGCAATTTGTTTGTTGCCCGGCAGCAGGAAGAGCATTTCCATATGGGGTACCACGCTGCTTTTAAAAGAGGAAATGCCTAATCTATAGAGCTCTGAAAAGCCTTTGTATTGTATTGTATTGATGATTTGTAAAGCGCGTTGGCTACCCAGGGGCGTCCCAGCGCTATAGAAAAGAGTGAGTTGGGCTGGAGAGGCTGGAGTAAGAGAAGCTGAGTGAAAAGTTAGATTGGAATTTTGCTGAAGAGCCAAGTTTTTAATAGTTTACGGAAGGTGAGAAGGTTAGGTTCTGATCGGATAGGGAGGGGAAGGGAGTTCCAGATCCTAGCCTTTCATCCCAGCAATGCAAAAAAACAAGAGTTATGGAAGCTGCTGCTCCAAAGCAGGGCCTAAATTAGGACCACGTGCCTTTAAAAGGCTTTAAGCATGGTTCTATTTAGGTAGGCTGGTGATTTAAAGAGGCATGCGCCCCTCACTCCATCACACAGCAGGGGTGTCGTCCACACCCCCACACCCCCACACCCCTTTAGCAGCAAAAAACAAAAGCTCATAATTAACTCTATCAGGAAGAATGAAAAGTGATAGAAAAGGGAAAGAATGATGAAAGGAGGAAAGGAAGAAAAGGTGAAAGTAAGGAAGGATGAAAGAAAGGTAGGAGGTTGGAGGAGTAGGTGGATGGGTGGAGGAAAAGATGGGCGAATGGGTGGCAGAGTGAATGATAAACTGAGCCAATGGATGGACAGAAGGACCAACTGTGATTGAAAGGCTTTATTGATGGATGGATACGTCAAAGGATGGATATATGGGTGGATGGATACTTGTATGGATGGATGCATGCATAGATCATGGATGTGTGAACAGATGGATGGAATGGCCGATGGACGGTGAAAGATTGAATGATGGATGAAAGAATGAATTGAGAACTGAATGTAAAAGTGAAATGATGGATATCTGTGAGTGGACTGAACGGTGAAAGCAGGAATGGATAGATGCTTGGATGGAAGAAATGAGAGTTCTTGCAGGGAGGGTTGGGCTCAGATGCTTCGCTTGCTTTGTTCACTCTGGGGCAGATTTAAGTTTTCTGGCGCATCCCTGAAAATTAGCAGGGATGCGCCAGGAAAGATGCGTCATGCAAGTTTACCCTTGCGCCACCACAGATGCGACGCATTTACAATGCGGCACATCATGGAACAAGGATAAACAGATGCGTGTCGCATCTGCCGGCATAAGGTTGGCGCAGTGCTGGAGTTGCGTCGCGGGCGCGATGCAACTCTAGCACTGTTCCAAACCTGCCTATGTCCAACGTGATGCGTCAGGCCTTATGCCTGCTTCAAGAAGGCACAAGGTTTTGACGCAGATTTCGCTCAGGCACTTTTCCGAGGCGTTCCTGCGACGGAACGCACACATGAAACCTGACACAGGTTTCATGTGGTGCAGGGCTTTACAACATGACGCATCTCCCAACATGATGGAGATGTAAACAGGGCGCAACTTGGTGCATGGTTTACACTGCCGCTGCGTCACAAAAGTGACGCAACTGCGGCGTAAAAGTGACGCAAGGGGCTTGTAGATCTGCCCCTTGGTGCCTCAGAGCCTTGGTTCAAAGTGGGGGTATTTTAATGTCTTGGCTATTACCTTGTCACGCAGCATGTGTTTTCCTAAGCTCACACACTCAAAGCCACATTGGGCAAGGAAGACAAATGTGGCAATCACTTTTTTAAGTAGTCCTCGCATCAAGTATTCATCCAACTCAGAAGAGTTACATTCAACGTAACTTTTGGATTCAAGTCTTATTCATTGCTTTCATTATTTAATTAATTTCGGCAGTTTGACATTTTGTGTGGAAATGACAAACACAAAGGCGATATTAAGCATGATAAATAGGATGAGAGATACAAACTGGTAACATAAAGACAGGATACATGGTACAGTGTTTTAATTTCAGTATACCATGTATAAGGGGTTTAGAATAAATGGTTCAGTGGCATGTGATTGAAAAAGTACTCCAGCATAGGGGGATAAACCAGAGGGGGCCGTCTTGTGAAGTATGCGGAGCAACACCCCAAAACACACCTAATCATGCTTTCTAAATAAGTGGGAATAGGAGCTGGGCGACTCTTTAAAGTAAATGCAGCTGGCTCATGGTGAACAAGACAGGTGGCTGAGCCCCCCCAGTAATCCCCTAGGACAGGGAGCCTGGGTCCCCGCCTCCTGCATCATGGGAGATACAGGGTCCTATGTGACACCCCTGATCCAACACAAGGGTGGTGCTTAATTTGTTAATTAATAAGGGCCGGTGCCCTAAGTTTTTCACAGGTGTTCACTGCTGGCACTGACGAATGTCATGATTGCTGAATACCAAGGCTGAGTTATCTGGTCTCTACCTCATGCCTCTTTCTTCCACCACCATAAAATCGCTTCCCTTTGATTTCAGTCTTGTACCAAGTTATTCTTCATCCCTGCTATCTTTCTTTGTCACTGTTTATCATTCTTTCTCTTCCTGCCCCTTTCCTCCCTTTGCACTTTTTTCTTTCTTTCTCTGTTTCTAGGTATATTTAGGAATCATAAGTGTGGGTCCCCAAAAATAGGGGCCTGTGGGCCCCACCTGAAACCACCGGCTGAAACTGAGCCCATCACAAGGTGCGAAAGTCTGAAATTGTGAGTGAGAAAAGAAAATCTGAGAAAAAGGGGTAAATCGCACCAAAATAATGCTAGCAGATGATTAAAAAAATGCAGGTAAATAAATGTAAATCCAGTATTTGTAAAGCGTGAACAGCTACCCGAAGGTATCCCAGCACTGGGGGCCGTCGGGAAGATTAAGCGAGCTATTGCCCAGAGTCACATGGTGCTGGGCTGACCTGCCGCCGGAGCCAGGGATCGAACCGTGAGCCCCAGAGTTCCAGCGTCAGTCGCCCTGGCCGCGGCGCCCCACCCCTTCCTGAAGCCGAGCGGCCATGTTGGCCGATCATGTGTCCATAAAGTCTGACTGCCCGTGGCCCAGAGGGAGTTATTCCCTCCCACCTGCCCCCAATGATGTTAACAGGTGTCATGACAGTGAGGGAGTACACTCCTGCCTGGCGTACATGTCCTTAGTGCTGCTGTCGTCAGGGCTTTAAGTGGGAAGGAAAAAGTGAGAGGTCTTCAAAAGGGGTATGGACTATGTAGTCAGGTACGTGGCTAAAACACATAAACCACATAAAGTATATTTCTGAGATTTTCATGGTGTGCCACCCGTCCTGCCAAGACAGGGAGGGAGTTGGCAACAGGGCCGGACTGAGAACCAAAACCGGCCCTGGCAAAGTGCTCGGCCGCCAACCCCCCCACCCCCCGGAGGGGGCAGGGGGGTTGGGAGGGGGGTGAGGGTGCGACCGCGCTCGTTGCCAGAGCCGGTTTTCGGACGATTTTGTTACAGGGACGCTACAAAAACGGCCCTGTACCAAAAACGGCCCCCACGGGCCCTAAACCGGCCCCCACCCTTGCGGCGCACCGGGAGATTGCCCGGTGCCCGCAACGGCCAGTCCAGGCCTGGTTGGCAGGTTCGAGACGATCTCTCCTACGAACCCTGGGAGATCCTCAAGCCATCCGTTACTGATTTGAAACAGTTACGGGAGGGAGCGAAAAAACATCCTCTGTACCGTGTAGGGCTGCAGGGAAGTACTATATAGACCACCGCTATGCATCTAGGTATTTTAATTCTTTTCTGAGCTTTCTGGTGTTGCATTCTGATATATAACACAACAACTGACTCATACCTAAAACCAGCCAGGAGGACTATTAGTTTTGTCAGTGGTTGTTAGCTGTCTAAAATGAACAGGCAACAACAATGATTTTGTTGTAAATATTGAAATTGTGAGAGTCTGAATTAAACTTTACTGAGCGATAGTGGTCATTAGAATGTCTTAATCATCTCTGTGTTAGACATGAACACCCTTTTCTCTTCACATCTTGCACCTCAGGTCTTTCCTCTTCAGCACCCTCTTTTCACACTCTCCTGAATGCACTTCCTTGCACCTCCTTCACTTCCCCACCCCCCAAATGAAAATGCACAGCTCACAGGTGATTGGTGAGTTCACCAATCACCTGTGAGCTGTGCATTTTCATTTTGCCTTGTCAATATTTTGACAACTGTGTATCTTCTCTACAAACATTTGCCCAGAATCACATTTACTTGACAACGTGGAATATGTAACCATTTCTCTGTGCAGTTTGCAGAGAAGCCAGGCGGACTGGATGACCAAGTATGGTTAATACCTTTTTGACACATTGACGGGCACTGTGAGAAACTCTCCCGGCTTTCAACCTGAACTCCAGAGATCTAACTTGTGGCCCATTATAATCACCTGAAGATCATTCACTTTAAAGATGCACCATATAAGAGCAGTATGTGGCAGCAAAAAACACAGAAACACAGAAGCCTGGAAATAACTAACACTGTTAGGCAGGGCTTTAAGTGGGCCGGGTCTCACTGGTGCTGAGCACCAGCAGTTTTTTAACGGGGGCCTCGAAATGGGTCTCTCTATCGGGCTCTGTTATGTGCCCTGGCACAGGCGGTCCGTTTTTTTTTCTCATTTCTCACTAGTGGAGAGGTTACGGCATTATGCCATGCCAGGTGAGCGTTGTTGGAGGAGGGAAATCCTTTAAAGAGAGTCATTTTCTTTCTAGATTTCCCTTCTCTATTTGAAACTCAGGAGCAGCAACATCGTGATGTCACCAGGGCTTTAAGTGGAAGCTTTTTCAATATTATATACAAGCCATAGTTGCTGCTTATTTATCTTATGGAACTAACAACCAGTGACAAAGCCAATAGTCCTGACTTGTTGTAGGTATGATGTTACTTGTATCATATATCTGGATGCAATGACAGAAACAGCAAAATACAAGTCAGCACACTATGCTACGCACAGATTTTTAGCTTACGTGTTTTAAGCCTCGCCTTTAATTACATTGGCCACGGCCCTTTGAGAGACCCCCCAGTCTTTTCATCCCATTTAAAGCCCTGCTGTTAGGGAATTCAAAATTAAATGAAACTTGTGAACAATAAGCTGGAATTAAATAAGCTGACATGTTACATGAACGATATTTACATTCATCGTTCAGAAAAAGACCAGTGTTTGCCTATAAGGACATGAATATAGGGTCCGAGACGGACCAGTTTCACTCACCGTTTTTAATTACTATAGGCTTCAAGAACCGGAGGGACCCGGCCTACGTACAGCCCTCCTTGCAGCGGTGAGAAGGACCCACTGCTCTTGAATTATGTCGGAGATTGACTGCCCAATCAGGAGCCTAGAGTCCTGCTACGTTTGTTTACATTCGGGTCCATGCCACTTGTACTTCTGTAATTTAGCTACATCTTAAATGCTTGTTTTTTTGTGTATTTTATTATGTTTTTAGAAACGTCTGTTGCGGCCGTTACCCACACAATTTCAACTTCACTAGCTCGATGTTGCATTGTAACCTCTGATCCGCATCGCCTATTTTCCCCTTTCAAACTGCTTGTAAGCAGTGTTTCCATATTTTTTAAGCATTCCCAAGCCCAAAGCCAACCAAAAAGTAGCCCAATATTGCTACTTTAAGGAAGAAGGGGCAGGGACAGTGTCAAGCAGGCGGTGAATGCATTGGAATTGATGTTGCAGCAAGCTGCCAAGTAAATCTTTGTCTAGTAAAGCACTTTAACATACTACTTTGCAGGAGCGCTATATATATATATATTTATAATCTGGCAAATAGCACAAACCAAAATTTTACCGCACAAACGAAAAAAAATATAGCGCTATTGTGCATGGTCTAGCCCAATCTGGCAACACTGCTTGTAAGATCGCAGAATAAAATGGTGCCCCCTGTCGCCATGCCACCTGTGGTTCACTCCTGGTTTGTTTTTTCATGGAAGCCATTCACTGCCAATAATCTGCTCTCGGGAGGCCACCTGTAGAGACCACTGTAGTGTTGCGCCTGTGACGCAACAGGTGCGCCGGGGGATGTGTAATTACAGCCACAACTATAGGGGTGATCAATGTTGTTCCCTGTGTATTTCTGTAGTAGTGGTTGGTTCCGCCCCACATGGTGATTATTAATAAATACAACCCTGTCTCGTGTGAGGTTGGTCATTATTGAAGAGAAACGGGCCGGGGGTTATCTTCAAGTACAGTGTATGTGTGTTGATTGCTGCGTCCTCAGGCCCCTGGATTTGCTCGCACCCTGCGGCCCTGCAAGCGTATCCCCAGCAATCATGGCGCAATTTCACCGACACAACTGCCACGTGGCAGCCAGGCATTGCGATTAATGGCCTGAGTTTTGATTTCCAAGCTCAATACAGTTGGTTGTAAAGTCTTAATTATTAACAGTTAAATGTGCAGACACATAGTGCAAAGCTGAACAGCACAACCTTTGAGAGTTATTAAAAGCTGCCTGTTTAGCAGAGGGTGGCGATCTGCCTTGATAACAGCTTGTATGCTCGCCATTAGGAACCACAAATGGGGTGTTTTCTGCTGATCCGGGACAAACAGGACTAATCAATTACAATATGGCTCTGCACCTTGTACTTAGGTAATGAACCGTGCAGACACATTGGCATGGCTTTCTTTTTAGTATAGACTAACAGGCGACCTGCTTTTAGTGTTGGCTTAGCCAGAGCTTTCCTTTAGTGTACACCACATCTCCTACTGATGAACTTGCTGGTCTATTTTAATTTTGTTTCAATGATTGACTCGTTTTTATTGGGTCAGCTGCATAAGTGGATCCACAAATGCATTCCTCTGGTCCTCTTGAAGATTTGAATTCCAAGATACATGGCTTTTACAGGGACACAAACCGGTAGTCAAGTCAGAGCTGCGTCCAAAGTCCAGTAAGCTGTGTTCCCAGAGGAAGTGGTACCATTTCCCCATCTCTGTTGCAACTGCCTCTAATAACTGTGTAACCTTTGTAACAATTGTAACCTGCAATTATGTTCTGATACTCATGTAAAGCGCTCTGATACCTCCGGGTCTAGCCAGCGCTATATAAAACCTTTTAAATAATTAAATAAAAAATTAATGGTGGGTGTCCGTCATTGCTTAAAATGGGCTGGTACTGAGTACCAGCACTTTTTTATTTTGAGAAGGAGAGGACCAGCACTTCTCAAGGGAAGAGTAATACTTTTAATTGGCGAGTACCAGCACTTCTCAGAAACAAGCAGGTACTCTGCTACAGAGTACCTGCACTTCTATTTTTCCATTTCAAGCACTGGTGTCCATGCAAATAATGGCCCTATGGACAGCCGACCTCCACTGCACACAGCCTTTGGCTGTGCGCGACGAGGGTGGGGGAGAGGTTGGTGAGCCAACCCCCCTGCAACAATCAGCCTTTGACCCTGCGTCAAACCCCACACAGGCACCCAACCCCCTGTGCGGCACATGACCTCTGAGCAGTCAACCCTATGCCGTGCATGGTCTTCTGCCAACACCAAAATATAAAAAGTGATTCTATTGGCTTTATCAAGAGGTGAAAATACCAATTTATATATCAATATTTATATTGCAGCTCTATCATCTTTCTAAGAAAATGCCAATAATGTTATTCAAATATATATTTCAATAATTCACACAATGTAATGCTATTTAACATTGATTACCAAAAAAAAGGTTTAATAACGTTTTATTAAAACATGTCTGTCTCTTTCTTTCTACCTAATTTTTATTGTTACATTTTGTGGCCAAAATTGTGAAAGTAAATAGTCTGCTTAAAATTTGAATTAATTTTGTTCAACTCTGCTGTATTAGGATCAGTGGTCTGTTCCCCAGAGCTGCATTTTTCTGAGTCCCAATGAGCCAGGAACTTTAGTGCTTTGTCTATGTTGTCTATGGCTCTGTTTCCCAGTTTGCCACTGTGCTCCCCTTAACTTCCCTCCAGTATGACTTGTACTTCACTTGCCACCTCTCCATAATTGTATATGTGGGAGGATGACAGGCGGGGTGTTGCAGGGATTCTGTGCAAACACAGAACTAGGCATAGGATTATGGGACCTTAGTATATAGGGACTGAGTCATCCTCCCACCTTAGTACCCATGAGCCCAGGACCGACTAGCTATAGTCTACCACTTGCCATCCTACTTACTTACAGAGGAACTAGTGATTAGACACCCCAGAACACAACACTCCTGACGCTCTCAGGAGTCGCAGTTACAAGACACACCCTTTCGCTCACACTCTTATACTTGTCCACAATAAGATCTGACAGAGACACAAACAAGTTTAAAATATTTATTTTAACTAACATGCTATATTGTGCAGTATAAGTGCCACAATAAGAAGGAAATGCATAACACAAATACGGTCAGCATAGCAAGTAATCCGTAGATCATAAAAGGAGCTGTCATAATGAAAGACAAAATAGCCTAACCTCCCTCTCATTGCACGGACGCAGGATGATTATATATTAGAAGACCTCTGGGTGTTATCTGCAGACACCGTGCTGTTATGCTCTTCTCCCTGAAAGGCCCCTCTCCAATTTTGTGCTTCCTATATGTGTATTCCAATAAAACACAATTATGTATTCCCAAACAGCAGCTGCATCTGGATGTTCTGTCTAGGTACTTAGGGCCAGAACACAATACCAAGGGGAATTGTTGTTTGACCTTGTTCGCAATGTTCCGACTAAATACCAGGAACCTGCAAAGCGTGAACACAGCACAGTGTGTTCTCATGTGAAAATATCAAAATAAGCATATGCAAAATAAGCTCTTGTAGTAACGTGTGTAAAGCAGCAGACAAGCTGCAGCATGCTCATGCTAACTTAAGGAAGACGACAACGGACAATGTCCCCTCGGGCCACGTATAGGGAAGAGCGCAGTACTTGTTTTCTGAAATCAGGGAGACATGCACACCACAAACCCACATATAGTGTTCAGGCACCTGCCGCCTTCTTCTCTCACAATACATGATAAACACGGGACGCCATGGTGACTTCTGCTTCTATCGTCCCCGCTAGGCCACTAGAAATGTGTTCCCCGGTGCTCCACATTGGTTACCCTCCTCCCCTTCACAATTGTATGTTATGGAAGATGGTGTGTGCACGGCGGGCATATTTATGTAGTCTGGGTGCAGTGCAGCCAGCCACCTTGTTGCGTTGCGTGAAAGGCAAAGGGCATGAATGCGCCATATTTTAAATAATAATACAACGTATTCCTGTACTGGCGTCCTTTTGGCTTTCTAGTGCCAATGCAGGCACCCCTTGCACCACTGCGTTGTAAGTAGGATAGTTTTTGTGCAGGAAGGGGCACCTTCCTGCACAAAATCAATACCCTGATTCATTTTCCTCTTTCTATATGTGCTGCAGTACTGTAATGCAGCCTGGGAGGAGAACATGCAAATAATGCATTACTGTTTGGCCGACCTGAGAGATCTTTGTGCACTTATAGTGAGAGAGCAGAACAGCCCCACCCGCAAAGACACCCGCAGTAGGAACAAATACAATTATAGCAACAAGTTATTATAATTTTATTTTTCCTTTATTTCCACTGCTGAAAGCAGTAGGGCGATGCTCCTCGTCCTTAGCGGAGGGGCCACCACTGGATAAAGTGCTGTGGGGCTTTGTGGCATCAATGTGCTCATCGAGGCGGTAGCGAGCTTTGTGCTGGACATATTTATGAAAAGCCTCTTGCCCCAATTACAAGGAAATACCATCTTTTAAGCTGGTACAAACGCTCAAGTGGAAACATTTTTAGGTAGCATGAAAATGAAAAAAAGTTACATTGGAAGAGGTTTTTTTAAGAAGGTAAGGCTATTTTTCAACATGACTGGGAAATATTTAAGTGCATAAAAACGTATTGTGCATGAAAACGTATTCTGTAGAAAGTTCCGATATCCTTTGAAAGTCATTATATATATATGCTCTATCATGCTGGAGCAGAACATTGTAAATGTTCTATTCAGGGAATTATGCACCTTTAGACGAGAGAAATATCTTGACCTGCTGTAGAATCCGAGGACGCTTATACATATTGGGTACAGGAAAGATAGGGGTAAAGGTTACACCCTGATTGACAGCAGCACGTGTTTTGAAGCTGCTTTTCTCAGCAGTCGCTACATTTCTTTCAGCATAAGCAATGCCAAATCTGGCATGGGAGTAAATTAATTGTTTCATAACCACTGCATCCCGCCACTTCCTAGAAATTTCCTGCGCATGTGAAAATTCCTACATATGAGGAATGTGTTCTACTTGATAGGAAGATGTTGCATGCCTCTGGCACATATTCTAGCATCTTGTGAAGTAAATGAGGCAGAGACAGATCCGAATTGAAAGGATCAATGTGTTTAGTTTTATAGCACAAGAAAATAAATTAATACACAATGTCTAGTAATGAGTTTTTAAAACTCTACAATTTCCCGCCGTCACTTTTTAGGACCTCTTTTACGGCTCTTCTATTCCCTTACATATAACCCGGGGGCCTCATTTATGAGGGTGTGCGTCAGTTTTGCGCTTCCGATGCCTCACTTTTTGTAACGCATCGGCGGCGTAAAACATGCCTCCTGATGCGCACTATTTACAAAGTGACGCATCTAAGCAGATGCATCACTTTGTAAACCCCTGCGCTACATTATACCTGGGTCAGGTATAATGTATGCAGGCGGGCGTTCCCCCGCAAAAAGCCTCGTAAAAGTGACGCAGTGAAATCTATGAGATTTCCCTGTGTTACTTCTAGGACGCCGTTGCGTCAAAATCTTACGCCTGCCTTACAGCAGGCGTAAGACTGACGCAGGCCCTTTCAAATGGGGCTTGCCCCATGTGAAAGGGCGCATTGCTGGAGTTGCGTCACTTTTGTGACACACTCCAGCAATGCGTCACTTTTGCGCCATACAAATACGTCAGAAATACTGACGTATCTGTAACTCCTTGCGACATGATGCGTCATATTATAAATATGACGCATCCAGCATGTCGCAAGGAGGGCGCAATGAAAAGTAACGCAACGCTGTTTTCACGCAGAGATGCGTCACTTTTCATAAATGAGGCCCCGGGTATATTGTGCTGTAAAGTGCTGAAAGTGAAATGTATTCAGAGATGAACTGGGAGAGATCAGAGATGGACAGACAACGCACACATTTCATTAGTGGGAACAACAGATTTTAACATCCGAACAATGGATCACTGCCACCGTTACAAGATTCTTGTCCAAACGAGAACGCCCGCGAAACCAGATACATGTTAAACGTTCAAATCGTATTCTGTAATCTGTAAATACCAATAAAAAAATATATTAAAAAAAAGGGACATGCACAATTTCCCCTAGATAAGACTTCCTTGACATTACCACATCCTGGCTCTATGTGTTACAAATTTGAATTAAAAGCCTCCTTTAATGTGCATTAATACATCGGTCCCGTTTGCAAGAAAAGCACTCTTTATCATCTGTTTTATGCTCATAGACAAGCTGTGGATTTTCCATGTTAATGAAAGGGCAGCCAGAACAAAAAAACTGAACAGTGCCAAAATAAAGGCATTTATTTGGTTTTAATAGAGCACTAAATGCCAGGTCTGTGGTGCCACTCACTGTAAAAAGTACAGACTGACATGCAAGGAAGGATCATGGATGAAACAGACATTGGCTAAAAGTGAAGATCAACAACAAGTAAAAAAGGATAATTTTCTTGCACGTGTACCAGGCTTGTATTGAGTTTCTGGAGCTGGGCTGGATCAGTGTTTCCCAAACTTTTTTGAACTATGACCCAATTTTAGAACAACACATTTTTGCAGCCCACCTAGCTTTAATGAACACGAGGAGGGTGATTTTTTAATGTAACAAAAGCATTGTGTGGTTACACTTAGCCAATCACTAACAGTACATTTTCCATTGAAAGGGCCACTAAATTTGCATGCTTATCTGATAAAACGTTATTGTACATAAATGATAATGTGTGAAAATCAGGTTTCAGTGAATATTCATCATTTGTACATCACTAAGTGAAGTGTCTTCATTTGTTTTGATACTATTAAAATCTGTGTTTAAATTACACTTCAGAATTACAAAAGAATGTGCTGCATTTTTGCTTTCCTACCTGCCGAAACTGTCTACTTTTTTACTGATATTTACATGTTGTTGTGAAAAATGACATCCTACAGCCTTTCCTTTCACACTCCCTGTACTTGTCCCATTATTCACTTTACTTTTCTTTTTTCTGACTCCAAAGTGAGAGAAGTTTGTAAATCCCAATCATAAGCAGCGATTTGTCAGAAAACATAGACTGACATTTGACCTCTGTCTTAAAGTGCAGCAAATATGACGAGATAAATTCAGGGGGCCTCATTCACAAAAAAATGACGCAGTCCAGCGCCGCAAGAGATTTTGCTGAGCCGAGCTGCATAATTTTAAAAGCACAAGGATGCATCGCATTAACAACAATGCGACGCATCCTTGTGCTTTCCCCTCTGCTGACGCACAATTGGCTGCCATGCTCCAGCGCAGGCACCCTTGCATGATGTTGCAAGGGTGCCTGCATTGCGAAGATGTTTTTTGTGCAGGTAGGGACAACTTCCTGCAAAAAACAATCATTAATGGCATTTTCCTCTTTCTACGCGTGCTGCATTCTGCAGCATGCAATAAAGGAGGGAAAACGAGGAGATTTAAAAGCATTTCTACTCATTGCATCACTCCTACGCCTCTCCTGGGTGACTTTATATGGCCTTGTAAATATGGGCAGGCACACTGCGCTGCCAGTGTATCAAACAGGTGATGCACTTGTTGTGTAATGGCCCTGTAAATGAGGCCCAGAATTTAAAGGCGTCTTTACACATAGTTTGGGAATCAATGGAATAGGCCATTTCACCTATGTGGGGATTACTTATCGCCCATGTTGGTGGTTTTGCTTTGAGTAGAGGGATTTGTGTATATTGCAGAGCTACCTGAACATAATTAAATAAGTACCACTATATCATATAAGCAACAGGTCTGTCTGCGGTGAGTTGTACTCTTAATAAAATGCAAATGCCAGATTCATGGAATTCAAAGGTGACACGCAATAAAGGAGTCAAGAGGGGACAAGTGCTCTGCGCCAGTCAAGAAGAGGCTATGGAATGGATGGGTCTCAGCCCGTGCAGCCATTTTAACCCCTTAAGTGCTGCCGTCGGCCAACGGTCGTCACGGGCACTACCTCCCCAGTGCTGCGTGCGACCGTTGGACGTCCATTCAGCACTAGTTCCAATGGACAGCGCAGCACTGGGGAGGTATTTACAACGCTCCTAAGGTGTTAAGGTGCATGTGTTTGGCCAAATGATTTTCTCTATGTGGGTTGTATTGTATTGTATTGTAACATTTATATAGAGCTTACAACTCCTATGTAGGGCACAGAAGCACGTTCCCACATGTGCAGCATGCTATGCTGTATAGGGTGTGTGGTTAGAAGGGAGAAAGCTTGTTTTTAATCCTGTGTGGAAAGTGTTCCCAAGTCATGTGTGATGACCATGGAAGTGTGGTCATTGTAATATGGGACTCTCATTGCTTAGCAGGGTGATGGATGATGATGAGGTGTGAGACAGGAGGCAAATTAATGGTTATTAGTAAGCTGTCAGTTTTGAGCAGCTCTCCAGGTTCCATCATGGTATTTCCCATTGTCTTAGACCACTTAACTGGTTACTGCACTGAGATGTCCATTCTGAGATATTTTTGTTTAATGTTTGTGGTCTTGAGCAGGCATCATTGAAGAGAGAAATGGTAGGGAGACCTTCTGGGATGGAGGTTTGTTACTTTCATCCCATATCTGATTGTTATTGTAGGATTAAAATAAGTGGTCATAGTGTGTAGTTGGTTGGGACCTTCATTGATGGACTAGCTTTCAGTCCTCTGATTGGCCAGCAGTATGTAGCAGATCTAGTCAGGAAACAGACGCCTAGTCAAGGATCTCTGGCCACAGAATGATAGGAGATTCCAGATATTGAATGTTTGTTCTGCCAGAAGAAAGGATGACACTTTCTAGTAGCCACGTTGCTGCAGACCCAGGATATGTCCAAGCAGAAAAATGCCCTCCAGAAGGAGTCCCAATGGAGGAAAACGCCGGAGGGCAAAAAGCCTACAAATTGGCAGTGGAATTCCAGAAGTAGAAATAAAGGCTGGGATCCAGGTGAAATATGCAGAAGAGAACACTAGAACAGATGGAATGCAGGAGTGCAGACCTGAATTGCTGTAAAACAACCCAGAGGATCATAAGCAATGACCACTAGGGCTAGGAGCTAGAAGCATTGCACTCAAGGAAGGAACTAGGCTTCCTTCCTTTTATATGCCCAAAAACAGGAAGTTCATAGGAACCCATCTTGGATTAGGATAAGGCTATGGGTCCTATTCAGTGTATACCATTTTGAATTGAGATACATTTAAGCCCAGAGTTCTTCATCAGGGAACTCTGGGAAAAAGATGAATGGCAACACCAGCTGGTCAGCTGCTGTAAGGTAAGTGCAGCGGTGCGACCCACCAGTGTGCCTCTCCTGCTTTTCGCCGGCAACCAGTAATGTGTTGCACCCATCCGGTAGGAATTTGGACACTGGAATCAGGCAGGACGTGAGTGGAGGTGCCACAGATCTATTCAGTTATTCCACGCCTGTTCAGTTGGTGATGGCTAGCTCATGGGCTGGTACAGTAATGAGTAATGGACAAGCCGGGTAGCAGATATGTCTTATGTGACTAAGCAGTATGAGTGGACTATTGTGCAGCCTTTATGGACTACAATTTGCTGCCGACCACTGAGTGTTATCATATTAATATTAGCTTGTGCCAGAAGTGTTATATATGAATTCACATTCCCAGTATAACCTCTTTATAATAGGTTACTTGTGATGCACCCAATCACATATTAAATCGAAATGACATAGCAGCTCAACTTAAAAAATGTATTACAGTGGATTTCTGGGGAAACATCCTTTACAACGCAACTTTTACCACGCAGTGCTTTTACATCGCTACTTTTACAACGCAAACCATTACAACGCATTGCGCTGGGGTCGCTCTAGGATAGGGAATAGATTTAATTTACTATCCAACACCTTCCCTACTAGCCACGGGGACTGGAGTTGGAATAGTAAATTAAACTATTCACTATCCAGCACCCCTCAACACTATGTAGTGTAAAGGCATGCGTTGTAAAAGTTGCGATGTAAAAGCATGCGTGGTAAAAGCATGCGTTGTAATGTCATACATCCGGATTTCTGACATCAGAATGCTTGCTGCCAGAGACATCAACTGAAGGGAAAGGCAGGTCAGTTCACAGAGGATAGTTAACGCAGCTTTTTAAAGAACAAAGCACTGCTTTTCTTCTGCTCTGTTTTTCTAGCTGTACAGTGACAACCAGAAGTGAGATAATTATGGTAACATGTTTATTTTTTGCACTCCTTAGGTAATTATTGAAAAGTTAGAATCGTTCTGCATGTTTCTACACATTCTGAGCCACTGCACCTTTTTTTAAACAACTCACTTGTATTAAACTGATTTTTAGTAACTTAGCAACAGCTATTGAACAGATTTTTTTGATGTGTTTACATTTGTAGTAGAGATTCTATTTCTATTCTTTCTATTTATAAACATGCTGTGTATTTCATATGATAGAGCTATGCAATAAGGATTTAAGGGCCCGATGTAGGTCGCCAAATACCGGTCGGTAACGGCCGATTTCGGCCGTTACCGACCGGTATTTGAAGATGGAGATGGAGATGTAGGGGCATGTTAAAATACAGATTCTGTAATTTTACCGAATCGGTAATTTTACCGATTCTGTAAAATACCGAATCGGTAAAACTACCGATTCTGTATTTTGACATGTAGGTAGCACTGCAATCAGTGCTACAGGGGTCTAAGAATTCGTTATTTACCACCAACTAGAAGTTGGTGGTAAATAATGAAAACCCTTCAAAAAGCATTTTTTTTTGCTTTTTAAACAGTGCCATGTTGCAGACATACATTCCCTAAGGGCATGTATGTCTGCAACATGTGCACCCATGCACAATTGAGGGGTGAAGCCTTCAATGTTTCCCCCAATTACCGAATCGGTATTTACCGATTCGGTAATTGACATTCATTCCTATGGGCCTACAGGCCCATAGGAATGAATAGCAATTACCGAATCGGTAAAGTCCGATTCAGTCATTACCGAATCATACCGATTCTGTAATGAAATCGATATAATTACCTAAATCCCGATTGCCAGTTCTTAAATACCGAATCGGTATGATTCGGTATTTAAGAATAGGTAATCTGGGATTACCTACATCGGGCCCTCAGTGTCTTATGGAAAAAGTGATGATTTGACCATGTATTATAAGGAATAAAGAACACAATAAGGGTATTGCATGTCACCTCGGAGTTCTATAATCTTATAAGGGAACTCAGCTTTTGGCCTCATTCCTCTATGTCATCCTGGCACTCATTGGTGACTTGCAGTATCCTTCTAATGTATGAAAGGGGTACTCTATCCCATATATAATACCAAGGCAAGCATAGGTCAGCCCTTCATAGTTTACCTAATATAGAAAAGAGGGTGCTGGTTGGGCTGTTCTATATCGGTAGGGTGGAAACTGTAGATTACACTTGAAGGTTTGATTATCATTCTGGGTCCTATCCCAGGGTTGTGTGAAGGTTTAGTTATCTTGGAAATAGCCATGTTTTCAACTGTCTTCTGAAGTGTATATTCTCCTGAATGCTTCGAATCATGAGTTTGCGACTTGTAGTGACAAAGCACGGAGGTGGGGGGTTTAATGTGTAACAGGATGTTGTTCCAGACTTTAGGAGCCAGGTAAGAATAGGATAGGTGCAACCTCCGGTTCTGGCTTTTTGGATGCATGAATGTGCCTGAGCAAGTGGTTGACAGAGTGGAGGTATCTGTTCGGGGTGTGGAAGTTGATGTGCGTGTTCAGGTATGCAGGGCTCTTTCAGTGAGGGCTTGTGTTTGGGAGCCACTGGAGGTCTCCGAGGTGTCTGTATATGAGAGAGCGGTACACCTCAATGCAATTCTTCGCAAGCCCCAGTGGCTTCGCCGGCCCAGCAGGACACACCTCAACCTCTGCACCGATGCATTGCTATGCAGGTCTTCGCAAGCCCCAGTGGCTTTTTTGAAGATGACATCGGACCTTGCATCGCAAGCTCCCATCAACAGTCACTGGCTTCACTGCGTGACACGTCTAACGTACGACCTTGCATCGCAAGCTCCAGATCGATGATTTCTCTCTGCCGGCCAGTGCAATTCACTGCGAGGGCTTTGCATAGCTATGCAACCGAGATTTGAGGTATTCTTGTTTAGTGTGCTTAAGGGCGTCTCTGTAGCCAACCAGCACTCCATTGGGGTTGGCCTGAACATATGACTTTGTCCAGTCTGGCATGACCAGATAACCACAATTGCCACTTTGTGCTTTTTGACGCTAATTCAGTAAAATCTTTGAAACTGCCTAACTCTGATTCTACTGATTGGATTTTTGTCACCTCGGTGTCAAATTATTTATTAAAGTTTACTCTATTTTTTAATTTGGTGTGGGGTTTTTCTTGTGCTATATTTTCAATTTATTTCTATTTGAAGTGCTGCATAAATGGTTGTATGTCTCCACAATGCCTGCCATCACATTGCATGCCTTTACAATGCAGTTGTAACAACCCAAATGTTGTTACAGCGCTTTACCATTACAACGCAAACTTTAACCACGCATATACCTTTACAATGCATGCCTTTACAACACATTTTGTAGTAAAGCATGTTTTGTAAAAGCATATGTGTGGGTAAAGTTGTGATCTCTCTGTAAAATACTTATAATTTCTTAGTGATGGCATGCATGGTGATGCATGAAAACACAAGTAAAACAAAAATAATGTACTTACTTTTATATATGTTTTTATGTATTCCACACACAATCATGTCTGTTGAAATATATAAAACCATATATATAAATCTGTTAACCCCTCAACTCCTACCCACCCTAAAAGTACCCATGCCACCCCAAACCCCCTTCCCACTCTAAACCATATAACTATCCTTCCCACCCCAAAATCCCTACCGACCCTAAACCCTAAAGTTAACCCTGCCACACCAAAACCCATACCCACCCTAAACCCTAAAATTACTATTGCCACTTTAGGACCCTTACTGACCCTAAACCCTAAAACTACCCTTGCCACCCCAAAACCCCTACCCACCCTAAATCCTAAAACTACCCATGCCACCCCAAAATCCTTACCCACCCTAAGCCCTAAAATTACCCATGCCAACCCAAACCCATACCCACCCTAAAACCTACAAATACCCATACCACCCTAAAACTCATACTTACCTAATACTTATATTTTAAAAGCATATCCCCTCACCATTCATGCCTTTACAACGAAATCCGTTGTAAAGGCATGCGTTATAAAAGCCTATGCATTGTAAAAAATTGTGTTGTGATGGTCATGCGTTGTTAAAACAGCCACAATATAATGGCTGTTCCCCCTGCGTAAATGCTTTACACATAGCCTCTAAGTTAAGCCTGATTTCTCTGTGCCCAGTTACCATAGGATTGAGCTCAGGTTAATTTCAGGTTTGCTTGTGTCTTCACCCTGACAAGGATTATGGTTGCTTCTTGAGTAAGGTTTCACCCCCCTCAACACGTAGTCCAATTTCTTTCAATGGTGTTGCTAGAGGTGCTGATCTTGAAAACTATGTACTTGAGGTGGTCGCTAGATTTGGCTGATGAGGTAGCTCAGAGGTTTTCTTTGTATATGAAGGTGATTCCTCCCCTTGTTTGCTAATGCTGTTGCATATTGTAATCTTATTGCCTGGAGGAATGCATGTCGCGATGTCTGGAGCAGAAGATTGATTCGGCCAGGTCTTGATGAGGAAAGGTAGGTCCGGCAAGAGGTTGTGCAGTACTTTTTAAACTTCAATGCTATATTTGATGAGCGAGCAAGTGTAGAAGAGAGCGCTGGTGAGGTTGCGTTCAGTGTAGTGTGTAGTGGTGTCTTTAGAGGCATTGTTGTATTGTGGTGATGGGGTTATTGGGTAAGTGAGCTGGGAGAAGAAGCATGCAGGCAGGGAAATGCACCTTCAACTCTGGCAGGGGCGGCTAAGATACAGCACAGGTATGGGCATTTGTGGTTTGAAGGGCTGCTGCAGAGTAGAGTCTTGGACTGCAGTCGGTTGGTGTCAAACCAAAGGTTCTGGTGCTGTGCGCGGGCTGGGTGCAGACAGCCTTCCATTGCACATATCCGTTGCACATCCGTGCTGCTCCCGTCATTAAGAATGTCAGGGAGGGAGGAGGAGATTCAGGGGGCAGTGCGCAGGGTTGGGCTGGCCAAGAGAGGGCGGTGAAACCATGCCGCGCGAGGGAAGCAGCAGTGTGTTGAGAGGGTCAAAGTCTATGTGGTAGGTAGCTTGCGAGTGTGCGGAGGGGCTATAGTCTGTGTGGCAGATCACCGCAGTGTGCGGAGAGCATCATAGTCTTTGTGGTAGCTCGTTGCAGTGTGTAGAGAGGGTCATAGTCTGTGTGGTAGCTCATAGCGGTCTATGGAGTGGGTCATAGTCTGTGTGGTAGCTCATCGCCGTCTGTGGAGTGGGTCATAGTCTGTTTGGTAGCTCGTCGCAGTCTGTGGAGAGGGTCATAGTCTGTGTGCTAGCTCATTGCAGTCTGTGGAGAGAGTCATAGTCTGTGTGGTAGCTCGTCACAGTGTGTGGAGAGGGTCACAGTCTGTGATAGCTCATCGCAGTGTGTGGAGAGGATCACAGCCTGTGTGGTAACTCATCGCAGTCTGGAGAAGATCATAGTCTGTGGTAGCTCATCACAGTGTGTGAAGAGGGCCATAGTCTGTGTGACTGCTCATCACAGTGTGCGGAGAGCATCATAGTCTGTGTGGTAGCTCATCGCAGTCTGTGGAGAGGGTAATAGTCTGTGTGGTAGCTCATCGCAGTGTGTGGAGAGGGTCACAGTCTGTGTGATAGCTCGTCACAGTGTGTGGAGAGCGTCATAATCTGTGTGGTAGCTCGTCACAGTGTGCGGAGAGGTTCACAGTCTGATAACTCATCACAGTGTGTGGAGAGCATCATAATCTGTGTGGTAACTCATCACAGTGTGCGGAGAGGGTCACAGTCTGTGTGGTAGCTCGTCACAGTGTGTGGCTAGGGCCATAGTCTGTGTGGCAGCTCATCGCAGTGTGTGGAGAGTATCATAGTCTCTGTGTCTAGCTCTTTGCAGTGTGTAGAGAGGTTCATAGTCTGTGTGGTAGCTCATTGCTGTCTGCGGAGTGGGTTATAGTCTGTGTGGTAGCTTGTCGCAGTCTATGGAGAGGGTTATAGTCTGTGTGGTAGCGTGTGCCAGTTTGCAGAGAGCATCATAGTCTGTGTGGTAGCTCATTGCAGAGTGCGGAGGGGGTCATAAGTCTGTGTGGTAGCTCGTCACAGAGTGTGGAGGGGGTCATAGTCTGTGTGGTAGCTCATCGCTGTCTGCGGTGTGGGTCATAGTCTGTGTGGTAGCTTGTCGCAGTATATGGAGAGGGTCATAGTCTGTGTGGTAGCGTGTGCCAGTTTGCGGAGAGCATCATAGTCTGTGTGGTAGCTCGTCGCAGAGTGTGGAGAGGGTCATAGTCTGTGTGGTAGCTCATCGCAGAGTGTGGAGGGGGTCATAGTCTGTGTGGTAGCTGATCGCTGTCTGCGGAGTTGAACATAGTCTGTGTGGTAGCTTGTCGCAGTCTGTTGAGAGGGTCATAGTCTGTGTGGTAGCTTGTGCCAGTTTGCGGAGAGCATCATAGACTGTGTGGTAGCTTGCCGCAGAGTGTGGAGAGGGTCATAGTCTGTGTGGTAGCTCATCGCAGAGTGTGGAGGGGGTCATAGTCTGTGTGGTAGCTCATCGCAGTCTGTGGAGAGGGTCGTAGTCTGTGTGGTAGCTCGCCGCAGTGTGTGGAGAGGTTCACAGTCTGTGATAGCTCATCACAGTGTGTGAAGAGCATCATAATCTGTGTGGTAGCTCATCACAGTGTGTGAAGAGGGTCACAGTCTGTGTGGTAGCTCATCGCAGTCTGTGGAGAGGGTCATGGTCTACGTGGTAGCTCGTCACAGTGTGTGGAGCGGGTCATAGCCTGTGTGGTAGCTCGTCGCAGTGTGTAGAGAGGGTCATAGTCTGTGTGGTAGCTCGTCGCAGTGTGTATAGAGGGTCATAGACTGCGAGGTAGCTCGTCACAGTGTGTGGAGCGGGTCATAGTCTGTTTTGCAGCTCGTCACAGTGTAAGGAGCGGGTCATAGTCTGTGTGGTAGCACATCGCAGTCTGTGGAGAGGGTCATAGTCTGTGTGGTAGCTCACCACAGTGTGTGGATAGGGTCACAGTCTGTGATTGCTCATCGCAGTCTGTGGAGAGGGTCATTGTCTGCGTGGTAGCTTGTCACAGTGTGTGGAGCGGGTCATAGCCTGTGTGGTAGCTCGTCGCAGTGTGTAGAGAGGGTCATAGTCTGCGTGGTAGCTCGTCACAGTGTGTGGAGCGGGTCATAGTCTGTGTGGCAGCTCGTCGCAGTGTGTAGAGAGGGTCATAGTCTGTGTGGTAGCTCGTCACAGTGTGTAGAGAGGGTCATAGTCTGTGTGACTGCTCATCGCAGTGTGCGGAGAGCATCATAGTCTGTGTGGTAGTGTTGTAACTTAATTACCTCAAGTGCATCCTCTCCTTAACTACTCAGCCAAGATGAATGTGGTGTCTGCGTGGAATGTTGGAATGCCTGATGAGAGAGAGAGTGGAATGTTGGTGTGCCTGCTTGTGTGGAGGATGACAGTTGGAGAGAGTGGGCTGAGTAGCAAAGATGCTGCTCCTGGTGGGACCTCCTTGAGACCTCTTTGAAGCTTGTAACAACTTATCAATAAACCCTCTACTTGAATTATACCTCCTGGCTACCTCTGGTCACCTGTACAATATATCCTACAACAGGTAGCTCATCGCAGTCTGTGGAGAGGGTAATAGTCTGTGTGGTAGGTCATTGCAGTGTGTGGAGAGGGTCATAGTCTCTGTGGTAGCCTGTCGCAGTGTGTGGAGAGGGTCACAGTCTGTGTGATAGCTCATCACAGTGGGTGGAGAGCGTCATAATCTGTGTGGTAGCTCGTCACAGTGTGTGGAGTGGGTCATAGTCTGTGTGGTAGCTCGTCGCAGTGTGTAGAGAGGGTCATAGACTGCGTGGTAGCTCGTCACAGTGTGTGGAGCGGGTCATAGTCTGTGTGGTAGCTCATCGCAGTCTGTGGAGAGGGTCATATTCTGTGTGGTAGCTCACCGCAGTGTGTGGATAGGGTCACAGTCTGTGATAGCTCATTGCAGTCTGTGGAGAGGGTCATTGTCTGCGTGGTAGCTTGTCACAGTGTGTGGAGAGGGTCATAGTCTGTGTGGTAGCTCGTCACAGTGTGTGGAGCGGGTCATAGTCTGTGTTGCAGCTCGTCGCAGTGTGAAGAGAGGGTCATAGTCTGAGTGGTAGCTCGTCAGAGTGTGTGGAGCAGGTCATAGTCTGTGTGGCAGCTCGTCACAGTGTGTGGAGCGGGTCATAGTCTGTGTGGTAGCTCGTCGCAGTGTGTAGAGAGGGTCATAGTCTGTGTGGTAGCTCGTCGCAGTGTGTAGAGAGGGTCATAGTCTGTGTGGTAGCTCGTCGCAGTGTGTAGAGAGGGTCATAGTCTGTGTGGTAGCTCGTCACAGTGTGTGGAGCGGGTCACAGTCTGTGTGGCAGCTCGTCACAGTGTGTGGAGCGGGTCATAGTCTGTGTGGTAGCTCGTCGCAGTGTGTAGAGAGGGTCATAGTCTGTGTGGTAGCTCGTCGCAGTGTGTAGAGAGGGTCATAGTCTGTGTGGTAGCTCGTCGCAGTGTGTAGAGAGGGTCATAGTCTGTGTGGTAGCTCGTCGCAGTGTGTAGAGAGGGTCATAGTCTGTGTGGTAGCTCGTCGCAGTGTGTAGAGAGGGTCATAGTCTGTGTGGTAGCTCGTCGCAGTGTGTGGAGCGGGTCATAGTCTGTGTGGCAGCTCGTCACAGTGTGTGCAGCGGGTCATAGTCTGTGTGGCAGCTCGTCACAGTGTGTGGAGCGGGTCATAGTCTGTGTGGTAGTACATCGCAGTCAACGGCACAGCAGCAGCTCCCATGTCCACAACAGATGCTTTTACAACAATTTAATTAATGAAGAAAGAGCAAAGCAGGATGGGTCTCATTCGATTTTCATCATTTTGCTGCACTTTCAGCGCTCAGCAACTTTGGATCTCCATGTGCTGAGCTTTCTAATTATTCTGCTGGAGTCACAGATTTTTGGCAGGTTGGTTCCAGTGCCGGTATCAAATATTAACCAATCATTAGGGAGAACTGGATAATAGGAACCTTCCAGCTGAGATGGACATCTTTTATGCTTCGCTAATTCACCCAAGAGTTTTTAAAGCTTCCAATTACAATGCCAAGTCAGACTGAACTAATCCAATTGCACAAAGTCAACTCCCCTGCTCTGGTAGCTAGTGTGGGAGCGACTCAGGTAACCTGACCTGTGTGCATTCATGGAAAAAATACTTCTGGATATATCGCTGTACCTTCAAAATTAAGCAGTGGCCCGTCAAGGGTCCCTGGGGCATTCATGCGGGCAAGTAAAATGGGCCTGCTACCCCCAATGTAGTTAGTTAAAGACAAAACAGGCATCATTGTGGTAGAATGGTCCTCTCATGTCCCTGGGGCTCAGTGATACTGCACTAATGATCCACACACACCTACTAGCATAGCCAGCGCATCATGGGCCCTAGAGCAAGGAAGGAAATTGGCCCCCAGGCTGCTGTTCGCATTGTAAAATACGGCAATGATCAGGGTTCAGTGGGCCCCTCAGGCCTCTGGCCCCCCCCGGCCACTGGACCTGCTGCACCAATAGAACCAACGTCCCTACACACACCACAGTGCCATCTCAGAATGGATGTGTGACATTACAACGCATGCTTTTACATCGCATGCCCTTAACAACGTGGTTTTTACAACGCAAACCTTTACAACGCATAGCGCTTTGGGGTGCTGGATAGTGAATAGTTTAATTTACTATTCCAACTCCAGTCCCCGTTGACACTAGGGAAGGTGTTGCATGGTAAATTAAACTTATTCCCTATCCTAGAGCGCCCCCCAGTGCAATGCGTTGTAATGGT
Source organism: Lissotriton helveticus (assembly GCF_964261635.1). NCBI lineage: Eukaryota > Metazoa > Chordata > Amphibia > Caudata > Salamandridae > Lissotriton > Lissotriton helveticus. The sequence continues at coordinate 1,150,030,019 of NC_136067.1, read as the reverse complement.
TTGCGTTGTAAAAGTTGCGTCGTAAAGGCACTGCGTGGTAAAAGTTGCGTTGTAAAGGATGTTTCCCTCTCAGAATGCATGCACTGAGGTACAATCAGGACATGTGCTGGAAGTACAAGGCCAGATCTCTTACTAAGGAGATTACAGAATGATTTCCTAGCCTCTAATTACTTGTAATGAGAGGGCTAAAGACCACTTGTGGGGCTAAAGTCAATATCACACATTCCAGCCAAAGGGTCACAGCCCAGGCCCGCAGACTTCAAGAATTGTCTGCCTGTGCAGGAGCAGACAGAAGTTATACTGATTTACACTGTCACACGAAAGGGCTCAGCTCCAAACCAAGTAATGCTCTGCTAATTATCTGGAGACCTTAATCATGAGCGAAGGACCGGGCACTTCTTCATAATTAATGCCCCGGTGCGAAAGAATTACTACGGATTCTAACCCACTAGTGTGTAAATTAAAGGGAAATGTCAAGTCCTATAGTTTTTACTGCATATAGCTAGCATGAAAAATGGAAACCAGAAAATTTGCAGTAGGGGCTCCTCTGCTATGGCGGAGGTGCGTATGTTTCCTTTGCCAGCATTCGGGTGGGCGGGGATGCTCGGTTCTCTGAGCAGGGCAATGGAGGAGTGGTTTGACTACTCCTAAGTGTGCATGACTGTTTGGGCGGCCCAAGAGGGCCGACCAAATAGTCATTGCGCACTTTGCCTGTTCTCCATGCAGGCTGCGTTACAGCTTGCGTGCAGAAAATGCCTAGGACCCCATTCCCTGGTTGAGTGTCGAACCAGGATGCACAAAACCAATGTTGTGATTGGTCAGGGGAGCCTGGGTGTTTACTAATCACAACGCTGCATTGCAGCATTGTGATTGGTCAGGGGAGCCTGGCTGTTCTTCCTAGCTTCCTGTTCCCCGAGTCCCACGGCCAGAGGAGAGTAGGAGCAGAGACGCAGGACCCGGCGGCAGGGTAAGTGTATCTATATATTATTTGTATGCATTGTGCAACCCCGACCCCCACGCCCGCACACCACCAGCGAGTCATGCTGGCCGCCACTGAAAATACGGTAGATTGAAGTTTGAGTATGTTAGTTACAATCTTGGAGGAGATTAATTTTTTGTTTCTGTAGATTTGTGTCTACATCACAAGTTTTCAACTTAGTAAAGTTGTGAAGTTTCTGAAAAGTCCACTGCTGAACCAGCGGGAGATGCTTCCCAATAAAAACACACATTGCACAGTGGAGAATGTTGCCTCAGGTTCTCAAGCAAGATCTACCCTTTGTATGATTTTTCACATGGATTTTTTTTCATGACAACTTCACAAACTTTGTTGCCTGGCAGACTTTGAGAAAGGAGTTCTTAAACTAGAGGAAGTGGAGTAGCCCAAACACACACATACAATTACACAAATATGCATACGCACCCACAAGCGCTCACGAGCACACACACTACTTATGGGCAATAACGTAGGCCTACGAACCCCATGAAGCCACGTGCTCTACTTTAAAAAAAATAAACATTGGCCAGGATGGCCCCTTGGGTGTAGACCTCATCCTGTAGTGTAGACCCACTACCAGGCACATACCATGACCTACATTTTAACTTCCACAAACAGAGTGAAGCCTGCATTACACCGCGGAACTATAAAAACCGACAAACCTGCAATCACCAATAGGAGATAATGCTAAGAACTGGGGTAATGTAGGATCTCCTAACCTGGAAACCTCAAAAAACCGCCTACACCACTGCATGTCTTTGGAAGTCACAGCATATGGATCCAGTGGATTCCCCCAGAAGCACCTGGACATGTGGGGTGATTGGTGTCAGTATTAAGAAATACCTGAAGGCACTGGTGAGAGACAAGAAGTGGAATTAAGACTTTAGCAACCATGTTTCATATGATGAGACTGTGGCACACATATATCCAGATGTGTGGGACAGAAAATGAGATTATCTGTGGTAGTAAGCAGCACTCCAGTTTACAGCATGTGTGCATAAACTACGCATTGCAAGCTGTATCATTTCCAATATATTTACAAATGCTAATAAAAAAGTTTTTAAAAATTGCAAGAGAGGGTCCCAGCTAAGAGTTAACGCTCCTTAGTTCAGGCCACAAGCATGAGAGGATTCAAGTGATTTGAATTGCCCCTCTAGCTTAGATGAGAAGCCACCTGAATAACAACAGCGAGATGGCGACTCAGCAATATGCAAGAGCTGTGGGTACAGATGGGTGGAAATGAAAAGAAGCTGACAAATGCCACCACTAGTGGGAGATTTTAGCACCCGAAGTGGCCTGGGCATTGAGTGTACATTGAAAGTGGAATGGAAACTATTTAATAGCTACCCATTCATTCAAGAGGCTGAAAGACATACTTCCATATGGTCAGTAGCGGCTGCTACAGGGCGGTAGTGGTGAGGCGGGAAGGACGAGGAGGGGGAGTAAAAAAAGGTACAATCCACTTACCTGCAAGTTGCCTCCTCTCCTCTGTCTGACATCCAATGCAGGAAACAGGAAGCCCACAGGCTCCCTGACTCCCCTATCCAATCACAACGCCGCTGTCACCAGCATGTCAGCAGCGTCGTGAATAGTCGGAGCGCTGTGATTCGGTGCTCAGACAGGGACTGGGAGCTTTTGCGTGTTCTCCACCCAGGTTGTGCAATATACAGTTGGGTGGAGAATGTGCTAAGTGCGCATGACTGTTTGGCTGGCCCAAGGAGGCCGGCCAAAAAGTCATGCTCACCACTCCTCTTCCTGAAGTGTGGGCAGTCCAGCCAGGAAGGAAAAATAAAATGATAATAACCTGGTGTTGTTATAATTTTATTTTTTCTGTGGGACGATGCTCCCCGTCTTAGCGGAGGAGTCGCTGCCGCATATGGTGATATGGATCGTTACAATAATTTCTTCCCTGCTATCAGTTTACGCTGACATTACACCCCGGGAACGTCCACCAGTATGTATAGTGCACCCACTCAATTTGATGTTTCCACTACTCAGCTGAAGACCTGGCATAGCTACACAATGGTTCTGGGTTCCTACATGCCTAGATTGATTCTGGTGGAGTAGAGCTGCCAACCCAGCAACCAATCACCAGGGCCCCTGCATGTAGAGAAACAGGAACCGCAGAGGTGGGATGACAGTGCGCAGCATAACCTGCGTTCTACCCTAGAACGTATGTAACAGTAAACTGCTTGGTACAACCCTCGAATCTCACCCATCAAAATCCAAGAGCGTTTGCCCACAACCTTTCGAAAGTGACACATTCACCTAAGAAGCATTGGTAAAGCCAGTAGGTCTGGCGTCGGATTCCAATCTGTTGGCTTTCTCAGTGGGTTTTTTATGCCATGGTTTTCGTAAAACATTATTGTTGAATAGATTGTATACGCACTAAGTTCTTTTTTATCCCAAAAAGCACACATTGTCATTCTAGTCCCTGGCACTAAAAGGAACTACTTTGGTATGGTTGTGCTTCTTGTGAAAGAAAAGAAGGACGTCCACTCACGGTGAAGTTAGCCAATGGCTGAAGTGTGTTGCACAGTACTACAATTGTATATATATAGCCTCATGCATGAATCTTGTGAACTGTGAGCATGCTCCTTACTCGGGTACCTCACTTACACAACATATACTCTAATGGAAAACTGAGATAGGAAGTGCTGTATACCACAGGTTATTAATAGAAATATAGTATAAAATTATATATATACATATATATATATATATATATATATATATATATATATATATATATATATATATATATATATATATATATATATATATATATATATATATATATATATATATATATATATATATATATATATAACACCTCTGGGGTAGAAAAACATCTCTGGATTGCCAGCATATAATTGACAAACATGCACAATGCACTATGGGAACGGTAGTGCTGGAAGATGCAGTCATGTGATACACCTGTTAAATATCGCCCGAGCGCACCTGGGCGCTTGTGTTCCTGTTCGTGATCAAGGCAACAAGCTGAAACGTTGGACAACAAGGAAACAGGCGCTTTGAAAAGACTCTTGAAATAAAGCAAACTGTGAAGATATTGGGCCTCACATTGTTTTCTTGCCAGTGTGGTGTTTGTGGGCTGCTCCGTGCCGATTCAGTGAGGCCGCCCTGAAGGGCCTGGGGCTCCGGAAACGGTGAAATGCTTATGCTCCTTCTTAATAAATATGTATATAGTAGGGTGACACTACTGTGTCTCTCTTTTTGATTATGCATATTGGATTTTCTCTATTTTTAGGATGAACTTTATATATTCACCTCGGATCCACTGACAATGCATTATTTACACTGTGATGAGCTGATCTGGGGATTGATTTATGAGAAATGTTATGAATTATCTCTCTCTTTTTTACTTGGAACTAGAAGTGTATTGAATTTTCATTTCTTGATATTATCATTTTTGATATTCTCGATTGAGTCCCACTTAATTGTCTTTGCCTTGGTCATGATTGTTAGGAGTGTGGGTCCTTTTGGATCTACACTGCACTATTCGCCCATCCAGGGCTTGATTGATGGTGCATAAACTTATGTACTTTAATTGTGCGGGGTGTAGGGGTATATACAGCATGCATTGGAAGGACTATTATATTTATAATAATTTTTCCTTCCTTATGTTATATTGTTTATTAATTCAATTTCATTCACTTTATTTGAATAATATTAGTGAATAATTGTGCTTTTTTATATTGGTGTACAGTTTGCCATGCCCATCCAGGGCTTTATTTTGCACTCAAGCTGTGTTGCATTATGATTTATGACATTCAAAGATGGCGCTCATTTTCATGCTGTTTCCTTACCCGCCCCATAGGCTAGTCCTATGTCTATGATTTTGACCCGGATGCGGGAATATATGGTGGACGCCTCTGCCGGTTCGGTAAACTTCGAGGAAGGTTCCGACCGAAACGCGTCAGTGTGCTGTGTTACAAATAAATTTGTGAAATTACACCCCTGTGAGTGCTTCCTTCGTCCTGCGGATGATTGCCGCGTTGGGAGGCAGAGCGGTACTGGTTTTGCGAGTGCACCCTCGCAACGGGAGCACCCGCCTGGGAGTGCGACGCTTTGGTGCTTTTAGAGCTTCAATTCAATATATATATATATATATATATATATATATATATATATATATATATATATATACATATATATATATATATATATAGTATATGTATATATATATATATATTTATATGCTTCCAACCGGTTTCAGTGCAGTGAAACCTCCCAAGCACTTCCTCCAGCGCGCAGACACAAAATAAAGCTCCAAGACCAGTCTTGATTTCGTCGTGGTTTTTTTATTCAAATCATAAGTGCAGGGGTGCACATGAGAGCATCGGACAGACGCGTTTCGGGCGTGAACGCCCTTGCTCACTGTTAGCGGTGGAATGGACAAACAGACATTTTTATAATATACATCTCATTTTGAAAAAGGCGCGGTTAAGTGAAAATGCGCGCCCAAACAAAGTTAGGAAACATGGTGAAAGGACTTATACATAACTCAAAATAGGTAATGCTGCTCAGAGTCTTTTTGCGTGTCGGCCATCTTAACTTAGTCAAAAGGCAAAAGGTAAATCAATGCACTTAATGTCAAACAATTTATACAAATAAATCCAAACATAGGAATGGTCTTAATACACTCCATAGCACTAAATTCAATTAAGATTAATTCCAGTTATAAATATATATACCGTTTCCACAATGCTAATGCCCCGATAAATATTGTTGACCATCGGCAAAGCATATTCTTTAGAATGCATTCTAAAATGAAAAGCACAAATGCGCCATGTCCTCACCATTTTTACATATATACATATAATAATTCGAAATGTGCATTTCAAATATGTTATTCAATGTATAAGTTTGTCCATCGTGTTTTTTCAAAAACATAATGTTACAAATAAGTGGGGGAGTGGTGAAGTGTCAGCGATCATTGTCGTTTTAACAACTTCTGTGCGAGTTAAATTCATGATAAAAATTAGTGAAAGCCAATATAACTAATATTGGTTACATTCTGGGATGTTAACATCACATCCTATTTGCTCCAAGGGTCACATCAAGGGAGATATAGATACATTCTGATATTCGCATACTGAGACTAAATAGGGAAACAACACATCTGGCAAGGTTATATACAGAGAATTATAAGAAATTCCTTAAATCTTCTCCCATATTGAGACCTGCAGGGATTTTGCTATTGAGTCCTATGATATACATTGACTCCAGTTGTCTTAATTTCCTTTCATAGTCTCCTCCTTTTTTCGATGCTCTTATCGCATCTATAACAAAATAATTTAGATGAGATAAATTTCTATTGTGAAATTGGTCAAAATGTCGAGCTACCGGGTAGCTCTGATCACAGTTCACAATGGCACGAAGATGTTGGAGGATACGCTGGTAGTTTGGTACTCCCTATGTACCTCAAATTACACGTACATGTTAAGACATATACTGCTAGCTCTGTCCTGCAGGTGTAGTGGGCTTTTATTGGGATAGGCTTTGGGTCAAAGGGAGTTGTGTAGGTCCTGGTGTTGATGCCAAAGTGGCATGCGCGACAAGAGATGCAGCGGTAGAAACCCTTACGGGGTGACAACCAATCATCATTCTTCACAGTTTCTGGTGCACTGGATACCAACTCATTACGCATGCTATAAGCCCTTCTATATGTTACTGTGGTTTTTTTTGGCAAGATCTCATTTAGTGTAGGGTCTGTCAAAATGACTGGCCATATATATATATATATATATATATATATATATATATATATATATATATATATATATATATATATATATATATGAGGTACGTGAAGCTCCTGCTACGCAATAAACAGAACAGCAAGACTGTCAGGCAGCAAACAGGAACAGCGAGACCCAGAGAAGGTGCAAATGTTTTTATTGAAATTTAGCCCAGCACCAGTCCGCCATGACGCGTTTCGGCTAAAGATAGCCTTGATCACATGACAAATATATATATATTTTTAGCAATTGCATTTTGGAGAATGAATTAGTATTTATTTCAGAATGGTTATTCAAGTATGGAATGTATAGTTATTTCACGACACTTGTCGTTATTTTGTACCATTTTACTCCTCCAATATGTATTGTTTTGACACTTGTCTTAACTTTATTGCTATTTGCACAAAAATATTTACTTGTTGTGATTTTCTTAGATTAATTGGCCTTTATACATTATGCTGTCCATATGTAAGCGGCGTTTTTTCAATAGTTTGTTTTCCATTTTTTTTCACTTTAGAGGTGTGTCTTTAAATTTCTTTTGACCTACTTTTGTGTTTACTATAAATTGGCAATGCATTCTGGGGCGCATCATGTGACCAAGCTCCCTTGTGGTGCGAAACGCGTCATGGATTGACATTAAGTCTTTATTTTCCTTGTGAATACATTTTCACTCTGCTCTTCACTTGACAACTGCCTACCGTGTCCTGATTGCTGCGGGTGTTGGAGGTGATTTTGAGGTCTTCACCTGGTTTCCCCTCGCCGTGCATTGGCGAACAGGAACATTGTCTAATATATATATATATATATATATATATGTTTGTTTTGCTGCCAAATAAATTTTCGAGCACAGCAACTCCTGGTGTGTCGTTTACGTATTTTCCTGACGGGAGAATGGTTGGTGAAATATATATATATATATATATATATATATATGTATATATATATATATATATATATATATATATATATATATATATATATATATATATATATATATATATATATATATATAAACACACACAACATATATATGATTTTATAATACATTTCTATTATTATCCTGTGGTATACAGCACTTGCTATCTCAGTTTTCCATTACAGTCATCACGTTACAGATCACATACTGACTCTATCACTACAGCCCAGTTCCCTGACGTAGCTAATGGTTCAGAACACTATGTTTCTCACCTTGCCAAACTAATGTTTGGCCTTCTCCCCTGCCTATTCTCGAGTTATGCCATGATATCTGCAATAACACCAGTAGCATAGCAAGCACACCACGAGCCCTAATGCAAGCAAAGAAGATGGGACCTAGCCCATCGTTTAAAAATACAGCAATAATTGGGGTGCAGTCCTTATGCCACTGAATTTGCCTCACAGTTCATAGATATTAATACCCCTGCATGCCCATTTTATCTGCAAGAAAATTGTTGGCCTTCAACAAAAACAAATACAAATCAGAAATACAAATTTAGGGCTTGTTTCTGACACGAAATTGTGACTCCACACATTCTATGACCTGCTTTATCTGCAGATTTACAACATTCAGGAATTCCCAAAAGTTTCGAGGGGTACACATGAGAAACTAGCAAAAGATTGTGTGAACTTAATTCTTGCTTGAGCAAATACACACGTATAAATTGCACATGCGAAAATCTGCTAACTTTTCTTTTTTTCTCTTCAAGAAAATATGTTCCCCGTGGAGATACCACGTCTACTAAAAGAAAACACCAATTTGGGGAGTTCCGATTCCTTTCCAATCTGATCATGTCTGGAGTAAATTTCAGTCATTCTTCAAAGTTAAAAGTTGTCACAGACTTTGTGAAAACCCAGAAATATGTAAATTTGTAACTGTGCATAAACTTACATTTGCACTCCCCCCGCTTGAAAACTCATTCCCTGCCCTTTGGAGTAGATTTACTTATAAGAAAACCTTTATGTGAGTAACTCCTTTTACAATTACAAAATCAAATTTCTCAATTAAAAATACAATTTCCACTCATTAAAAAGGCCAGTTCTGTTTCTAAGTCAAACTTAAACATGCAAATAGCTTTGTGAAAACGAGAGGATAACATTGATGAAGTTCTTCTATTGATAATTGCAATGCACACTAGAGGGCAGCTGTGAGTACATAGTTAATGACTATGGCAACATTTTCCTAAAAAAAATCAATATCTGCTCCTTTAGTGTTAGTTCTTGCTAACAGGAGCGTATTTATGAAGGGTTTGAAATCACATTGGTTTCCAAGAGCGCTCCTGGGCGCAGAGACGTCTTAAGACATGATGGGCAAATTGGGCGGCGCCCACCTTCCAAAGGTTCCCCCCAGGAGAGTAAACTTTATCTCTCTCTAGCTTACCCCTGTCTATTTCTATATCTTAGTCACTCTTTTATTTGCCTACATTTACCTCTGTCTCTCTTTGCCCAGCATCGCCTTGGTTTTTGGGGTCTTTCGTATTTTAACATTTTTTGTGCGAAACGCATTCCCGAAAGTTTGTTTGGCATCATGTGGTCTGCAATTAGTAAAAACATGGGTATTAAGACAATACTACCGACGTTCAAATTGTGCTGTTTTGCTTCATTTTATTTATTTATTTATTTTATTTATTTCACTTATATAGCGCAACAGCTACCCAACAAAGGGTTTCCCGGCGCTAGTGATTCAATGGTATGTTACAAGACAAGGCATTTTCAAATGTTGAACAGCCAGGTTTTTAAGGCTTTTCTGAATTTCATGTAACTCACCTCATTACGTATTGCGTGTGGCATAGCATTCCATAGTGAAGGTCCAAGAAATGCAAAGGATTTTCCACCCAAGCGTGATAATTTTATTTTGGGGATAACAAAGTAATTAGCTGTTGCAGATCGAAGAGTCCGGGAGGGATGATAGAGATGGACTAGCTTTTGTAAGTACTTAGGGGCATTTTTAGTGGAAATCATATGCATAAAGCACAGGGATTTAAATTTAATCCGGTTCTCTATTCTCAACCAGTGTAACTCCCGAATATATTTGGAGGTTGATGAGGAAATGGGGATTTTCCATAACAGTCTCGCCGCCGCGTTTTGCACTGTCTGCAATCTGCGGATCGTTGCCTTTTTGCCCCCAAATATAGCACATTGCCATAGTCAAGCCTGGATGTTATTAAGGCGTTGATGACCGTTTTCTTAGTGGATTCGGGTAGCATCCAGCAGATCTTTTTGAGCCATTTTAGTATTGCGAAGCAAGTGGCCGATGTCTTCACAGCTTGCTGATGCATGTTCAGGGAGTCATCAACAATGACACCTAAATTTCGGGCCTGCGTAGCCGGAACCGGGGAGTACCCATTTCAGATGGCCAATGTTGGGGTCCCCACAGTTCTTTATTTTTTCCCAGGACAATTAACTCGGTCTTATCACCGTTCAGTTTAAGAAAGTTTTCTTACATCCACCCTGCAATCTTTCCCAATCCTAGTTTTAAGGTGGAAGGATTGTCACTTTCCGCAGAGGAAAGAGAGAAGAGAAGCTGAGAATCTTCAGCATAGGAAAACATTTGTAATCCAGTCTCTTCCACTACTTTAGCAAGCGGGCTCATGTATAAATTAAAGAGTAGCGGGCTCAAAATCGAGCCCTGCGATACTCCGTGTTTGAAAGTCAGGGTGTCTGAGCAGGCAGATTGAGAGAAAACTTGAAATGTGCGATTATCCAACAATGATTTAATCCAATCGAGGGCTGCACCTCGGATACCTATGGTATTAGCACCAGGGGCGCAACTAGACCCGAACTTCGGGGTGGGAGGGAGCTAACACTCCCAGCCAGGGCTGGCCCTAGCACTGGTTGCGCACAGTGCAACAGTCTTTTTTGTCGCCCCTCCTCCATTTCCTCCTTCTCCATAAATTCCCTCACTACGACTCACCAACAATGAACCTCATGGGAGGAGCTTCGCGCGCACCCAAGATGGTCGCGTGAGCACAGGGCTCCCGGACCCTCGCCACCTCCACTTACTATCCTGTATTTTATCCTGCTTTGGACGACGGGTTGCTCATGGCGAAGCCCTGCTGATCACTTATCCGATCTCGAAAACTGTTTTGGACTTTGGGGACCGGAGCTACGGACCTTCGAATTTCTCGGGCCCGCTCATGGTGGTGCCCCGGGCTATGTTATCTCTGCCAGCCGGCCAGTAATTGAATAACAACGGCTTCCTGGATTCGTCTGAGCTCGGCAGTCACTTTCGGTTTCGATTCTTGTCCGGAGACCTGATTGACTTTGCCTGTTGTGCGGCTGGATTTGATTGCCCTTACTCGCCTTTCAACGTTTGACGCCGGACTATTGTGGCTTTGGGCTTGGAGAAAGACGTCTACTCTACCCTCCTTGGTGCTGCAGATGCCTCTACAGTAACCATTTTTACCCGACACCAAGCGGCCCTCCTGGGTCCGGGATCTAAGATGGCCACCAGGCCAGAGAGTGAGAAGCGCAAAACCAAGCCGGGTGTCCGAGGAGGCGCTGTACAATCGAATGTCATGGACAGGTACACCCTTACTAAAGGATCACCGGGTGCAGTGTCTAGACCTTCGACCGTAGCTCAGGAGGACCCCTCGATTGAAGAGGAACTCTTGTTACGAGACGTCATGGGCGCCATTTCTGGAATGAAGGCTACACTGAGACAACAATATGAGGCCCTGTCCCTCAAGTTGGATACGGTTGCCATAGATGTCAATTTGATCAGGGCAGACCTGGCGAAAACGAATGAAAAGGTCAAATCCCTTGATATTAAGACTTCCAGCCTTGTTACCGATGTCTCTGATTTGCAAGCTGAGGTCGGAAATCTGCGGAAAGCTAATGACTATTTCTCCGGGCGGCTGGAGGATTTTGAGAGCCGTGCCAGACGAAATAACATTCGCCTGATTGGTGTGCCGGAAAAATCGGAGGCTACCTCGACGGACCTCTTGGTGGAGGACCTGGTGCTGAACCACCTGGCACCCAAGGGTCTTAGCAAGTTTTTTGCTGTCGAGCGTGCACATAGGATCCCTGGCGGCACGCCTAAACTAGGTGCCAACCCACGTCCCATCATTGCGAGGATTTTTAATTTCCGAGACAGAGACGCTATCCTGCAGGCATCGAGACAGTCTGGTCCCATCGCCTTCGAGAACTCCACGGTCAGCTTTTATCCGGACTTTACCCAACAGGTCCAGAAACAGAGACTGGGGTTTCAAGGGGTTAAGAAGCGGCTGAGAGACAGATCCATGAAATACGCTATGCTCTTCCCGGCTCGCCTACGTGTGGTGCATAATGATCGAACCTTTTTCTTTGACCATCCTGGGGTTGTGAGTGACTGGCTGGATTCGCTACCTATGGATCAAGAACACTCCGAGGGCTTTGGTCAATCGGACCGTGCGGAAGGAGGCCTGCGGGAACAAGAATAGGGACCAGTCTCGGCTCCCGCTCCCTTATAGTTGACTTTCAGCTGTGGCTAATGCCGTGACGTTATAGTTTGCAAGTATTTGGTCCTTTCGGGGGTGGGTGGGGGGTGAGTGAGTCCTTCTCCTTCTGGGTTTCTTTTCGTAGACTAGTTGGGTGGTAGGGCGACAGGCACACTGCAAGTTTATGGGGCTTTTTAGTCTTCCGCAGGGGTGCGGGGTGGGGGGTGAGACGGATAGGGCAGGTTTGGGGAAAGGGGGGTTTTGGTTTGAGTTTTATTGTTGTTATTTGTAAGGCGAAGACAATACGAACTCCTGTTTTTGGATGTTGCTTAGGATGTGGAGCGGGGGTGGGGCTGGATGCGGGGATGGGGGGTACAGGACTTCGAATATTGTGTTGGAATGTAAACGGGTTGGGGGACGGGATCAAGAGGGGTGTAGTGTTGCAGTTGTTGAAACATTTGTCTCCTGATGTTGTTTTATTACAGGAGACGCATTTGCTCGGCAACAAGTGCTATGCTCTAAATAGGCGTGGCTATCGTCTTGTGGCGCACTCCGGCTTCAATTCGGGCTCCAGAGGGGCGGGTATTCTAGTCCGGACTTCCCTCCCCCTGGCCATTGATGATGTCATGCTTGACGATAGGGGAAGATATGCCGCCATTGTTGGGCGTTGGGAGGGGAAGGTTGTTGTTTTGCTTTCTGTATACGTGCCCCCGGGCCTCCAAGCCACCACGTTTGCCGATCTGAGTGGGGTTATCCTGGGACTTCCCGAGGGCTTGCTTGTAGTTGGTGGTGACTTCAATTCCGTGGTTTCTGGGTTGTGTGATCGCTACCCTCCCCGGGACCTTCCGAGGGCCCAGTCTTGGTTGAGTGGCTTTCTGGAGACCCTGGGGCTAACTGATTGCTGGCGCTTGCTCCACCCGGGGCAGTCGCAGTATACTTTCCATTCTGGTGCCCACGGCAGTCTTTTGAGACTGGACCATATTCTTATTCCCTCTTCCCAAGCCTCCGCCATACAGGAAGTAAAGCATCTTGCAAGAGGCATTTCGGACCACTTTCCGATTTGGTTAGTTGTGGATGCACAACGGGGTTCGGCGGGCCGCGTGGCTCCGATCAACCCCTGGTATCTCCGGGATCCCAAGGTCAGGGCCGAACTGATTAAAACACACAATCACTATTTTGCTGAGAATGTGGGTTCTGTTTCCTCCCCAGTTTCTCTGTGGGAGGCTTACAAAACTGTCATTCGTGGCCAAGCTCTTTCTTTGATCGGCAGCGTCAAGTGGGCCAACCGTGCTGAGGTGGTTCGTGTCGAGGGTGAAATCACTGCCCTGGAGGGAGATCTGGAATCTGGGGTCACCACGGAGGGGCTGCATCTGCTGGAGTTGAAGCAGTATGAATACAGGGCTCTGGTCACGGATGCTGCTAAGGAAATGGGTAGGGAGCAACAGGGACGTCTGTATGATATGGGTGACAAAGCTGGTAAGCTGCTTGCTTGGCTGGATAAAAGGGAGAATGCAAGCCGGGTTGTTCCTGTGATTGTTGCCGCGAATGGAGAAAGTTACACTGACCCTGTTGATATTGTTACATGCTTTGCCGAATACTTCCAGGAAGTGTACTCCCCAGTGTCTGATAGATCCGAACAGGACTCCCACTTGCTTTTACGGGATATTGCACTTCTCCGTTTGTCCGATATTGACAGGGGCGCCTTGGATGTGCTGCCTACTGAGGAGGAGATTGCTGCTGCCGTCCGTTCGGTCCGATCTGGCAAGGCGTCGGGCCCAAATGGACTTCCCATTGAGCTCTACAAACTTCGCCCAGATACGTTAGCCCCGCACTTGCGCTTGATGTTCCTCGAATCTTTGAAGGTGGGTTCCCTCCCCCATGACCAAAGACTGGCCTCTATAGTCGTTATTCACAAGGAAGGAAAACCACAAGATCGCTGTGCCTCTTTTAGACCTATCTCGTTGATTAACGCCGAACCTAAGATCCTGGCCAAAATGCTAGCTACGCGTTTGGCTACTGTCATAGGGGACTTGGTTCACCCGGATCAATCCGGTTTTATACCGCATCGCAATACGGCGCTTAATCTTCGACGTTTGCATGGCGTCCTAGCGCGAGCTGAGACGTTGCGTGAGCCCGCCATTTTGGCGTCTTTGGACACCACTATGGCGTTTGATACAATAGAATGGCCGTACTTGTGGGCGGTTCTTGTAAAGTTTGGTTTCGGTCCGGAGTTCATTAAGTGGGTAAAACTGCTATACACTGATCCCATGGCTCAAGTAGTTGTTAATGGTCATGTCTCCGCTCCCTTCACACTTGGCAGGGGTACGCGACAGGGCTGTCCTTTGTCCCCGCTTTTGTTTGCTCTCGCTTTGGAACCACTGGCGGCCTGGTTGAGGTGGGAACCGTCTCTGAGGGGCATTAGATGGAATTCGGAGCTTGAAGACCGCGTGTCTCTCTATGCGGATGATATTCTGCTATATCTAACGTCACCTCGAAAATCCCTCATTGTTTTGTTTGATGTCTTGTCATCTTTTCGCAAGAACTCGGGTCTTGTCATTAACTGGTCGAAGTCCTGTATATATGTCCTATCGGGAGACACTCCCCTTCTGCCGCGAGGCTGCCCCATCGCGGTCGCGCAAGACGGATTTACCTATCTAGGCATCTTTATCACTCTGCAGCCTGCTCTGCGTTTTGACCGAAATCTGCTGCCCCCTCTCCAACGCCTCTGGGCAGATGTTATTACTTGTGGTAAACTGCCTCTCTCCCCTCTGGGAAGGGCAGCATTGTTTAAAATGATGTCACTGCCCCGTTTCCTCTGCGTATTGCAGAATACACTTGACATAGTGCCAACTAAATATTTTCGTGAGATTGAGAGCTTGCAGAGGCAATTGGTGTGGGGGGGAAGATCTCGTATTGCTATTGCTAAATTGACACTCCCGTGGTACGATGGTGGTATTGCTCTACCTGATATCCGTCGTTACTATTGGGCGTCCCAATTGGGGGCGATAAATCATTGTATGTACGGCCCTTCACCGAATCCAGCCTTCGAATTGGACAAATGGCTTTTGCCTGGGGGTGATTACTATAGAGCTCTTTACTCCAGACCTGTTCCCCGGAATGTAACGGGTCCCACCAGGACAGCCGTCCAAGTATGGCGCCATGCCTCAATGGCGTTAGGCTGGACTGATAAATTGACTCGCGCCACTCCACTGTATGCCTCCGATAGGCTCGGGTCTCTTTGGCAATCGAAGGGATTTGATAGATGGGATTTGATAGGTATCAGCAAGGTGAACGACGTTTGGGCTGGAGGGAGAATGAAGACGTTTGACGAACTGAAAACTGAATACGGTCTGAATGATCGCGAATTTTTTCGCTATGCCCAGGTCCGTCACGCGGTCCTATCGGTTTTCCCCTCGGGCACGGACATACCGGAAGCGTCCCCACTTGAGGACAGAATACTGGACGGGCACGTCCCGGACAGTACGATTTCGCTCATTTATAAAAAATTGATTAATTCCAGGTCCGATCTCTTGTGTCACCTTAGAGAGAGTTGGACTAGCGACGGACTAGAGCTCGACGATGAAGATTGGCAGGCGGCGATCTCCTCCCCCAAGGAGGTGGCCATCCCGGCGCGCCTCAGATTTGTACAGCTCAAAATCCTTCCTAGAGTGTACGTGACTGGTCCCCGCTTGGTATACATGGGCTTTTCTGTTGATGGCCTGTGCCGGCGTGGATGTTGTCTCGTGGGCACATTCCTACATATAATATGGGAGTGTCCCGAGATAGTGCGATTTTGGTCTCGTGTGCATGAAGTGATGAGTGAGGTTACGGGTGTGCGATCGGTGCCGGAGGCTAGGTGATGCTTGCTGAATGTATGGGAGCCGAATTACTACAATGTACCGCAGCTCCGATGGGTGACCCTGGGTAATATGATCGCCAAGAGGGATATTGCCCAATTATGGGGTGCTCAGGGACCGCCCAGGGTTCGGCAATGGAAACAAAACATGGATTGGTGCATGTTCAGGGAAAAAACTGTGTATATTTCTCGAGGTACGCCCCGTAAATGGGGGAAGATATGGACTCAATGGAACTCTTACCGTGGCGATATATGTACCCCCCCTCTCCCGGAATTAGATATCGAACTGACGTCCCCACAACCCAATGATTCCTCCACTTGATGCTATGTATTGAACCGTTGAACTGCTGTTGCTCCCACTGCCCCCTCCCCCGAAATTCCTTACTGAGATATTGTATGACCACTTGTACACTCTCCCCACTCCTCCCACATGATGCAACCCTGTAAAGAAATGATGTCGTCTTATTTCCCTTTGTTCCTTGCAAAGTTGTTTGTGTTCTTTAAAATTAATAAAATGTTTAAAAAAAAACAAACAATGAACCTCATCTCTCTATAGCATCTTTCTGACAAACATTTCATTTTTTATAACACTATTCATAGTTTATTCACACTAATTTCTGTGATCTGCATGGTACACGTTCTTCGTATCAGGCACATTTACCCTCTGCACTGTGTGGGTGGCAGGAGTGCCCATGTGAGTGCACAGGGATCGATGCAACAATGTGAGAGTAGGGTGCGATGAGTGACTGCAGGGTGAGTGAGGTGACCATATGAATTTGGGTGCAGATGTAAGTGCAGAGTGGGACGAATGAATGTATGGTTAGTGATGGGCTTGTTTGAGTGAGATTGCAGATTGAGCAGTGAGGGGGAAACGTGAGTTAAGTGTCACATGAGTGCAGGGTGAGTAGTGTGCTCGTGTGACTGCAGGGTGAGGCACATGGTTCAAGTGCATTGTGAGTGCAGGGTGAGCGGGTGAATGGTGATCAGTGTGAGTGCAGGGGGAGCGTGAAAGAAAAGGGCGAGAACGAGGAGTTAGTTGTCTGAATGTAAGGTGCATTATCAGACACTTGAAGTAACTCAGCATGTTATTGACGGCGGCGTAGAGTTTAAGATATAAGTTAAACTATTGCTATTATGGCATTAATTAGGGATCGAGTGTGGAGGAAATAAATAATGTGCGGATCCTGCAACAAACTTCCAGTCTTATGATTAGGGTTGCCAGCTCATTATTTTGATGTCCCAGAAGGTACAAAAATAAGCAGTCACCTAAAGCCGTATTTTCAACGCTTATCTGTGCATACTTCGAACAGCAAATATAAATAGAAAACACTTTTTAGTGTACTCTAGGGCTGCCTGAATGATCCATGACTGATAATTAAAGGGAACAAAGAAAGTGACATTACAAATGAATACATGCATATTTATTTATAACCCTATTTAGTGTCAAGAAGAGGCCTTTCCGGCTCTTTAAACAACACATGGCTGGTATTTTTCTCTTCTACTTAATATTCCTTTTCATGAAATGCATTCTCACACTACTGGCAGTAAATGTTAAATACAAATGCAAGGAATAGGCAGAGTGGGGGCCCAGGGGGTACTGAAACCAGATGGAAAAAAAATCAAGCCTCGATAACCAGTTTATAAAGGAATGTAAGTATGCAAATGATCTTTAAAGACCTCTGAAAAACTGCCCAGCTGAGCCCAGAGCAGCTCGAGCTGCAGCAGCCCAGGCTGAGACACACGATGGGGGGGAGGGGCGGCACGAAGCCCGTTTAGCCCTATGGGCGTTGCCCGCCTGATTTGCACCGTGCAGTTGTACATGTATTTCCTGTTTTTATCCTCAGTTTATAGGCAGCATGGACACCTGTACCCATGGACGACCCTTCTACCGTTTATCTCTTGCTCTTTAACTTTTATGGTATGTTAGGTCATACATGTTTATATAGACAGTGGCGTAACGCAAAATGATAGGACCCCTTTGTGCAGAATGTGATGAGGGGCTCGGAGTCTCCCATATCTCACAGATATTCATTGGCCTTGGCTGAATGGGGTCTCCCTAATGGGTAGGAGGCCCTCTGAAGGACTGAGCCTCCCCCTGCACCGCAAGTGCTGCAGGGGCCTGCGCTACCCCCCTATATATAGGTTACCTTCTGTCATTAGTAAGCCTTTCCAGTCTATTTACTCCTACACTGCCTGCCCTCCACGTGCCCTGTTAGCGCCGTTGAGCGTCAGCCTATCTGGTTACTATTACGAAGCACCCTGGTGGTTACATCAACATCGCTAGTGCCAAACACAGACATGGATTCGTTCATAACTCTCGGTTCCAAGGGTGTATTGTAACATCTTGGCTGCAATCCATTCCCTCCAGCTAGACATGCTACTCTGGCATGCTGGCCTGGTACCGGGAGCCTCATTCATGAAACCTGTGTACTGTGAGCATGCTCGTTACTCGGGTACCTCACTTACACAACATGCACAAAACTGACACCTCAACAGTCCCATCAACATATGCAGTGCTTTTCAGTGTAAAGCAAGCCTTAGCAGATGCCAGGAAGATGAACAGCCATTATGGCAGGTTCAATGCAAAAGGAATATACAAATAAATCGCACACACACAACATAACCTACCTATTATTATGAGGACCGGCCATTGACCGTATTCAAGTGTGTATTTACTATTCCAACTCCATGCGTGCTTTGCTAGTAGGGGAGGTTATAAAGCGGATTGAGGCAAATATAACTGCACTTTACGCTTTTTGATACACTCACTCGAAAGTACCTAAGCACACCACTAAGGGGACCGGCCCTCCTGATGCACCGTTCCTCACAAAGGTAGTGTTTGTCAGGATCTGACAAGGTTAACACACCATAAACACACCCACACACCACCCACACACACACACACCACACCACCACACACACACACACACCACACACACACACACACAGCATATTGCCAACATACATTGTGTCCTAATCCGATGAGAGGGTTAGGCTGTTCAATGGAAATTAGGGTTTAATGACAGCATATTTTGAGAACAAAAATCATATAAAAAAGTTTAATCATCTACATTATTGATAAATGATCATTACATTTGAAAAAAAACAGAGCAGAAGGGTTTAAATCCGCAGTGATATAGAATGTTTGTGCACCAGCGTGACAGTCAGAACATTAAAATGGGCCAATGTTGGCAAAGTCGCTCATGGGCTCTCCGTATATCAGGTTGCTGCAAAGTGCTAAAAAGCCACTATAGTCCTGAACTGAGGCATAGCTCTCCTGAAAATATGGACTCCATATGTATTTTTGTGTGGTTCGGTTCCATTTTAACATTTATGGTTATGAAAGAAAATCAATGGCTACACACCCACTTGAAGTCAAAAACAGGCTTAATTTGGCAGAATATCAAAACTATCAAAATAAGCACTCAGAGAAACTGTGCTTCACCTCCAGTTCACTCAAAATCTCAATAAATGCGACCAGGGCCAAGCCAGGCCACTACCGACCTCTAAATCAACACCTGCCCTTTGAGCAAAAAAAGGGCATCAGACCTTAGAGGAGAAAGCCAGAGGGCCAACGTTTTCCGTAGACCAACCTCCACCCACAACAGTGGGCAAAATGACATTTCTGGTAATGCAAAGAAAAGACAAAAGCTTCACAATGAACATTCAGTACCAACATTTCCACCATGGTACAATGTTAAAATATGCAATACACAAAACTTTGGTTGCCCACATACACCTTTGTAGATAGTCTGATCGCTTCCATAGTCCCAAAGGATCGGATGGGCGGGAAAACACCTGATGAGGTGGCAAGGAAGAAGCACAGAAGTCAAGTCGTGGACGAAAAAGAAAAACACAACTATAGTGCCCACCTGCATCTCCTAGGAAGAAGAACACACCTGAGCTCATCCCCATCCCTCTCAAAGCCTCAAAGTTACTCAAAATGATGCCAAGAGGTGTGGTACGGAAGAAGCCCCACATAGCACACACCCCTTACACAACCTAAGGCCCGTTGGACCATATTCATACTGATGCCAACAGTTATTTCAGATATATATGGATCAAACACGCCTGCCAAGGACAGCTTGGCCTCCATGAGGCATGTCTTATCTATTTTAATATTTCAGTAAAATGTAGTTCCTGGTGTACCACCATTGCTCAGTCTTGGTACTACACACGAACAGACTACAATTATTCAAGATTAGTTTACTGGTGGAGCAAATCTGGATTTGTAGAACTCATCTGCTTATAAATTGATCTAAGAGGGTGCTTATGGGCTGGACAAACCCCATGTTATTATTTTGTGGTTCTTGTTCTTTCAAAGAGAGCACTTTCAGGGGTGTAGCTTGTCAGTAAGATTGGGGGGTGAGCATCAGATTTCCTGAACATTACACTGGCATATAATGTTAAAATACATTATATCCGGGCGAGACTGGGAACCGAAACCGGCCCTGGCAAAGAGCTCGGCCGGCCTGAGGGGGGAGGGGGACTAGTGGAAAGCCGATATTGCAGCTATGCTGCAAAATTGGTCCCAGTAACAAAAAAGCCCCCCAGGTGTCTAAAACTGCCCCCCCCCCACCCTGGTGTTAACACCGGGGAAACACCAGTCCGGCCCTGATTATATGACAAGCAGGGCACATGAGAGGGGCTTAAGAGACAGTGGAAAGGTAGAGGCAAATGGATTAATAGGAGTACTAAATGAGAGAAACACAATATTTTGCAAAATAAACATTGTTAGGACTTTCGAAAAAGAGATGAGAGAGAGAGTGTGTGTTTTTGTCAGTGTGTACATGCAAAAATTACAGGTGAAATTCAACAGGCACCTCACCATACCCGACTGTAAGCATCTATACCCAACTATTCATCTGAAAATACATTTATTAAGAGGGTTTAACACCCCCAAACACCCCCCCAGAAGCTAACCCCCTGAGCAATGTCCATTTTTGATAGGCAAGCTAGACCACAAACGTGTCTTTAATTTACTCCGGGGCAACACCATTTACATTAAAGATCTGGGAGCCAGGATTGCAGCTTATGTTTCACATATACGAATTACCACATTTGTAAAATACCCTTTGTAGTTTTCGCAGTTCACACATCTGCTAGTCACAGGCTTTTTTGAGGTTGAAAACTATCCCATAGGGAGAGGTTGACTTCAACACTTTTGTCTTTAATTTATTATTCATAGGTGATAAGTCTCATTTCAAAATGTAACAAAGCTCAATAGCCTCAGCGTTTGTTTAGATTTTCTCTAAGGTTCTTCCACTTGGTAGAGCAGTCCTTAAAGTTGGTGGATGTAGCTATGGCTCCTCCCTTGACAGTGCTGTCTGAGCAGCCATATTCTGCCAGTCTCTTTCTTTGAACTCATGTAAGACTGCTCCCGGGTGCACTGTCTTGCACACCCTAAGCTTACCTTCAGGCTTTATCCCAGGTGTTTTAAAAAAAATTCTGAATTAGTGTATTTTGTGTGTACAAATAAGAATCTACACGTAAAAAAATTAGCAACATGCTTATGTTATGTATTTACAATGTGGGCGTACATTAACTAATGCTCACCCAACAATGACACATAAGGTATATTTGGTCAATTGAAGAAAATATGGCACCATAGTTGCACATCCATGTTTAAGGTATTTAATTGTATTGTAGTTGAGTTTATATACCGTTTCATACCCAGTAGCGGCCTGTTCCCTGCCAAAGTAGCGGGGTAGCCAGGCCGGAGGTGGAAGGTGAGGAGGGGGCAGGGTGGGAGGGGGACAGAACCCCCCCCAAAAAAAATACCTTAACTCTGCTGCCGCCATCTCCTGCTGCATTGCGCTTTTCCTGATTCTGGGCACAGGCTCCCAGAATGCACTGCAGCCAATCCTGATGGCTGCATGAAAACAGCATTGGGATTGGCCTGAGCGCAGGCAACGTGTGCTCCCAAGCAGACTGAGAGCCTGTGCCTGCTCTTTCTAGCCCCAACAACGCAGCTGGGGCTGGTGAGAGCTTCACTGCCCATCAGATATTTGACCGGCCAGAGACGGCCGGCCAAACACCGTATGCGCATAAACTGAAACTCTCTGGAGGTTCTAGACCATCACGAAATGCGGAAAATCTACTGCTTGAACCTCCCACTTTCAAGAAGGAAAGATCGATGGCCCAATCCTTTTCAGGCAGCGCAGTGAGAATCTGGAACTCACTTCCGCCTCAGCTCCGGACCACCACCTCCTCCCAGGCCTTCAAAACTGACCTCAAAGTTCTCCTCCTTCAAAGACACTTCCAAATGTAATCCATGCCCTCTCTATTATCTGAAGGAAGCCCTTCCATTATAGAAAAATCTACTTTACATGACTATGGAAGTGTCTTCCCAGTGTGTTCTTGTGGTTTGAGAGTCTGCCATTTATTGCAGTATTATCCTTCTACCTGTGTTTGGTATTCGTGTGTAACATGCACCCGTCACTTTCTCTTGTAACACACTGTTTTCTACCTCTTACATTTGTTTGTTATCGATACCTGCACAAGTGCCACCAGTGCCTACGTAACGTTTGTTCTTGTGCTTGAGTGTCCTCCATTTATTGCAGTATTATACCTCTATGTTTACTTTGTATGCTTTTGTAACCTGCACACGTCACTTTTTCCTCCTGTAATGCACCGTTTGCTACCTCTTATATTTTGTTGGCTCACGATTGTCACGTTTGTAATGCACCGTTTGCTTCCTCTTGTATTTTGTTGGCTCACGATTGTCATTTTTGCTTCATTTAATGTAACGTTTGCTTTTGTATTTTGCTCACTTGTAATGTTCTCATGTATCAGTTCTGTTCCTATTGTGAAGCGCTCTGACACCTTCGGGTAAAGTCCGCGCTATATAAAAACGCACAAATAAATAAATAAATAAATAAAGAAGGGAGCATCCACTACTCGCCCACCCGCAGTGTCATCCCCTGGACCCGCCCCCAAGACTCGTCAGAATCCTGGGGGCGGGTCCAGGGGATTAAAAAAACGATAATAAAATGGGTTTAAAACCCATTTTATTTGCTGGTGGTGGCGGGGGTGGCGCTCCTCCGCTCTAATGGAGCAGCCGCCGCTCTTCATACCGCTGGCAAGGGCATAGGCACATCAGTGGATGGGCTGCATGGTACAAGGCTGAGAAGTGCAATGTTGGAGGTGTGTTGAAATTTAATGCGGCCTTCGTGGAAAGTGTTTTGGTGTTGTGTGTGTATGCCCAGACTAGTGGTGTTCTAATGTTGAAATCGGTCTCTGTCTCTAAGTGTGAAATAGAGGGAAGAGAGGTGAGAGCTTGCATTTCTGTGCTTTACATTAGTTTATTTTTGTGTGTGTTTGAAAGGGTGTGGGTTACCAGTGTGGCCTATGTGAGAAGTACTTTAGTGTCATTTGTGTTGAGAAGTGAAATGTGCTTTTTGTGTTGTTGCTGCACTTACGCATGGAGCAAAATGTATTAATGTGAGAGATTGCTGCACGTGTGCATTTGCCTACCATCTTTGAGAGCGAAAAGGTTGCGCTGCTAAGATGGGGTTGAGCTGCAGAAGAGCAACCACAGAAATTCGCTGAGTACAGACATGCTGAGAAATGACCAGTAGAGTTCCTTGACGGGTAACAAAGGATCCACCCACAATAGCCCACTGCCAATTTGGTGTAAGTGAATGCATATCCACAAAGGGGTCAGCAGTAAACTAAATGTAAATGCATCCCTATATATACAACTTCCCTCAGGTTTAGTAGGAACACAGTTCCATAGCAATCATGTGCCCCTTTCAAAGGCAGAAAGAATAACTCCCCCCTGCCCCCCCCACACACACACAGAGATACACCAATATCATAAGTATGGGCTTTTATGGCCTGCAAATAGGATTTTTGGATCACTCTTCACATTGGAGGCTTCTGTCTGTGCTATGGCCGATCAATAAGGACGGAGTGTGCAAATTCACTAGGGCTGTGCAGTGTTGCCAGGCAGTAACCTGGGCAATATTCATGTCTCTTTTGGGCCCAAGATACTTGTGCATCGTGCATTATGCCAGGGTAACTCAAATCTGCAAATGTTCACATTTGTGCTACTTTTTACGCCTAGCTTGACAGCACAGTTGTCTCCAGGTCCTTTTGTTACAAATTCTTTTAAATATACACAGAGTGGGTCTTTGGTCCACAGAGAGGAGTATTTCTCACCGATCTCATGCTATTGGCCATTTTATGTATCATTCCACATATTATGGAGTGCTTACACTGCAATGCAGGAGGGACTATTTTACAGCCATTATATTACACTTCACTGCAGTCGACCTTTTTAAATATAACAATTCAAACCGGACCTATTAGCGTTGTTGGAAAATAAGCCCCGTGCCTGCTGTGGTTGTCAGACGTTTTTGGAGGACTGTCGTGTTTGACACTTCTACTTTCACTGTGATTGAATGTGGGGATCTAGAAACAATCCCCAAATACTACCGATGATACCACAAGTACAACAATCTTTAGGAATGCTTTGAGGAGAGCAGTCTGAATGCGCGAGACTCGGCGCCAAACCTTAAGAGCCTAACGGTGTTACGGACGTCATAAATGTTCTTCTATTAAAGGAGGCTGGAATGTCAAAGCAGAGTGATTAAACCAGTCTAAAAGAAATACAGGCGAAAAGTCCAAACAAATAAAAAAGCCCTAGCAAACAATGTGTATTTAGCTAAGAGGTTTTCCATGTCTCTTATGCAAGGACTGTTTACTTTGCCATCATGAAACTATATCCTGGACCAATCGAGTGATTGGCCTGGACTCACCCACTTTTGTAACAAGGCTCCCCTCCGCACTGAGGCCAGCCTAATTGGCTTGGAAGACAAAAAAACTGAGACCGAGAAAGAGAGAGAGACTAAGAAAAACAGAGACAGAAAGGAAACCAGATAGAAAGACAGTAAGAGAAACTGAAAAAGGCAGGGAGAAAGAGACAGGCAGAGAGAGATAGAAGAGAGAGAAAGAGAGTCAGTCAGATAGGTGGAGAGAGTGATAGAGGAAGTCACACCACTCCTACCCTGTCTAGGACCTACTTAATGGCAGCTGCAGCAGACGTATTCAGCGGGCACATCGATGGTGTACTTGTAGAGCGCCAGAGGCAGGGCCGGACTGGGAACCACAACCGGCCCTGGTAAAGTGCTCGGCCGCCCCTCCCCTCTCCCCACTCGGGGTTGTTGGAGGTGCCCCTGAGCTCTTTGCCGGGGCCGGTTTTCGGCCGATTTTGGTACAGGGCCGATTTTGTAGCAACGCTGTGAAAACAGCCCTGTAACGAAAACGGCCCCCCACCCGTGAGGCGCACCGGGGGATTGCCCGGTGCCCGCTATGGCCAGTCCGGCCCAGGCCAAAGGCAAGCCCATCTGTGCCTGTCTGCACCTGGACTGCGCCAAGCGACATGAACCATGGCTCTCCCCCTTCCTGCTGCTACCCTGCTGCAACATTCCACCCTCTAAACCCCGGATGCTGCTTCACATGCTGCTGCCTCGCCGGACCACACAACACAGAGGGAGTGTTCTCCTGCGCTTTCTGGAAGTTTTTCATGCACTTACTCACACCCAACACTTACAGTGCCCTCGATGGCAGCAGCCAAGTCTCCGACACTCACACAGTCCTGGAGCTACCCACATAACACTTCGTATTTATGTGCATGCTTCTCAACATCCTCTCACTCACCAAACATGCCACAGAGATTTGGGACCTGCTGCAGGACAACGCTCCGGACCTACTTTTACTTACAGAAACTTGGCTGAATCCCACATTGACATCTAATATCACCACACAATCCCCTTCCCCCCACCCGCTACAAGATCGCCAGGCAAAACAGACGACACAAGCCACAGGCGCAATCTCCATCATCCACAAGAATGCCATCAGCTGCACTACCTCCACAGGTACGTCATACTCCAACATGGAACACCTCTTGTTCTACTCCATGTCACAGCCAACCTCACCCTAGGTGACACTCTCATCTTCTGACCACAGAGATTGTGCATCACCTTCACTGATGCCAATACAGACTTCGTCGCACTTCTTGCCCTCGATGCTAGAAATTACATCCTACTCGACCTGAGCTTCCATCTGGAAAATCATGCTGACCCTAAATTAAAAGTACTAATTGAAGACCTTGGAAGCCTGGGCCTCACTCAATGAGTAAAGGGACCTACACACACCACTGGACACCTCCTGCACCCCATTTTCACCCCCTTTGACAACATCCGAGTCAAAAAGCCCACATAAGTCTCCTGGACAGACCACACCCTCATCAAATTCAGCATCCCCGTCCTTGCACAGTGCATGCATAGCACCGCCACATCAGGCTGTCTAAAATGGAATATCATCGCTGACAAGGACTGACACACCGCTCTCAAAACTCACCGACCCTTATTCAGCAACAACCTCCTTGAATCCAACAAGAATGTCAACAATTGAATTACCTTCTACAGCAACTCCCTGCCTCCCAAACACAGCAATTCAATAAGATCTAGCCTACCAAGCCAGTCTATACATGGAGGAACTCAGACTGATGAAACATGACTGCAACCAACTGGAGCGCAAATGGAGAATGAGTCAGGACAATGCAGACAGGAGCACATTGAAAAACACCCTGAAATGCCATCATCAAATGATCGGGATGACTAAACATGCCACTCGGGTGGATCATATCGATGCCAGAGCCAACAGAAGCAAAGAAATCTTTACCATTTTGAAGGATTTCACTTCACCAGCAGTCGCAACAACTCTCGCAGGACTTCTGCAACTATCTCTCTCAATTCTTCAGCAGCAAAATCACTGCCCTTTCAGAAACTTCAACCCATTACGAGACCATACAGAACTCGCCAAATGCCTCCCAAACGTATCAAAAGAACTAATGTTGACCACATGGCTCATTATCACACCAGGAAAAAATGATGCCACGATGAGGTTCATTCACTCAGGGGCCCCGCCTCACCATGCCTACTCCAGAGGACAGCAACCCATCAGCACCATGCTCACACGCTCCACCTCTTCTCCGACCTACCGCGACACCTCAGGAGCCAGAATTACTCTTGGCCTCCAACACCACACTCACATCACACTTTACCTGAAGGAGCTCCACTGGCTCCCTATACACAAATTAGCACATTTCAAACTCCTCACCCACACTTTCAAGGCACTACATAACTGTGGTTCAGCATAACTCAACAGTGGCCTCCACTTTCACAAACCTTCCAGATACCTCCGCTCATCTGTACTCCTATATGCACACATCCCTTGCATATAGAAAAGCAGATCTATCGGTCGAGACATATTACATCGTTCCTAAAGTGTGGAGCAACCTGCCACTGTAGATAAAGTCCTCCTCCTTATCATTTTATTCATTCTGCCAGACGGTGAAGACCTGGCTTTTTGAGTAGCCCCACTAGGCCCTAGGTTTGGCTAATCTCAAAACTACTCAGCACCAGGATATCCTCGCGGGTGATAGTGCGCTCTACAAATCAACATAACTTAAAATAACATAGAGACAGAAACAGACTGTCTTCGATATGGTAGAAAAAGAGAAAAGAGAGAGAGAGAGAGACAGACCAACATTGAGAATTTGGAGAAAGTCAAACACAGAAGATATGTAAATGATACAGAATATGTCAACCTTATGATGTGGAGTTCACAGAAGAGTGCACACTTTCGCATACTCAGCTCCAAGTATAAGGACCCTGTAAACTTCTACTATAAGAGATTCTCCCGCCAAATCTATAAAGTAACAGAACTGTAAGAAAGAGTGATAGACGGCAGAACAGATGCAGAATCACAGTGCCTCTGACCGCATCACATACCAAAGCACCTGTAGGTAAAATGACATTGCAATTACACTGAACCTCCAAAGTCTTGAAAAAAAGTGTAAGCCGGTCAGTTATGCCAATAATTGAACTGAACTGAGAGAGTGTCTGGCATCGAGAAGGCAGAAGGAGAGAGAGGAGTGACATTGAGAAAGATAATTCAGAGAAAGATGTAGGCAGTACTTAATTTGTGTCGGCGTTTGCCGGTGCTTGCACCAGCACTTATTTTGTTAAAACCGACACATATTTATGACCATCCACTGTCAGTCTATTTTTTAAGAAGCACAAAATCAACATTTTTCAAAATTCGCTACTCGATTAAAAAATAATACAAGGGTGCTCAGGCCTTTCTCACAGATTTCGATACCTAGTATAGTCCAAATTGTCATATTTATAGCAATGTAATGGTTTGCATGTGTCCTTGGTACTCAGGCCCGGACTGACTGTTGCGGGCATCGGGCAATCCCCTGGTGCGCCGCAAGGGAGGGGACCGGTTTTGGGCCCCTGGGGGCCATTTATGCAGCATAGCTGCAAAATCGGCCCTGTAACAAAATCGGCCGAAAACAGGCCCCGGCAAAGAGCCGGTCGCACCCCCAACCTCCCCCTGGGGACCCAGCCGAGCATTTTGCCAGGCCGGTTTTGGTTCCCAGTCCGGCCCTGTTGGTACTGGAGTTTGACAGTGCTGGCAAGGACAATAAGTGGTGCGAGCTGGAGTAACCTCCTGAGAAATATCTTGGGGTCTGCCCCTTATTATTTTACAAATAAAGCACTGGATGTAGCGAAGCCAGGAGTTGAACAGGAAAGGATTGAAAAGTGAGACAGAGTCTGGCGAAACAGTGAGCAAGAGTGACAGAGAAAGGGGTAGGGGGTCAATAGATGAACAGAGAAGAACAGAAAAATAGACAGAAGGTGGAGTAACAGGGAGCAAGTGAGACGGAGAAAGAAAAAAAAGCAGGCAGCTAGAAACCCAGAGAGACAGAGAAAGAGAGAAGGGGCAAGATAGACAACCACAGAGAGGGGGATAAAGAGCGACAATAGACAAGATGAGAAGAGAAAGTGCAAAAAGCACTAGAGAGAACGTGAGACAGAGTGGGGTATCATGAGAAAATGTCTCCCCCTTCCCTTCTCATGTGCAAGTGCCCCATCAAACACATCACAGACAGACAGGGGGTGTGTTTGTCTGAACATTGCTTACTCTTTGAAAGGGTCAATGAACTATGGTTTTGCAACTTACAAATAAACATAAAAAGTAATGTTGTTCTCGAACAACTTCTACACAGCAAATAATGACGCTGCAAAGACAACTATTTGTACAGTGAAGTGTACTATTACACAGTCTTAAAAATTCTAAATCATCTGTTTTAAAAATGGATAAACATGTTTTCTTCAGTGCTTCTGCTGCAGTTTCAATTGACAGAGAGTAAAGTGGGTTAGTGGCTTGAAAAGCTTCCATCTAGCATTAGACAGCACACACTAGAGTTGGCCTATTACATTACACACACCTATGTTGCATATACTTAAATAACAGTGTGCATATTTACAAATTTCACTGAGGAAAAACAAAAACATAACGGGTGGAATGTTTGAATTAATGGAAGTCACTGGTAATTTGGAGCTATCACCTGACAGCTAGAGTTGCTGACTTTACAACTGGAGAACCAGGTTCGACTCCTGGCGTTCGCTTAATATTTTGAGAAAATCACTTAATCTCTCCATGCCTAAAAGAAAATCTGACCTTGTGCAATGTAATCTGGCGCTCTAATGGCTTTGGGCCGAATTCACGCTTTATAACAGTCCCCCCAAAAAATACAATGGGCCCAATTCCAGCCCATCATTCGTTGGCCTACTACTGACAGCATCAAACGATATGTAAATCAGTCTTTGTCCTGCTCCAATAGTAACCGCTTTGCCTGAACTGCTATGCTATGTTCCGTCTGAAACGGAATACAAGCAACCTAAGACCAGTTTCAGTCTTACTGAACCTCATCAGTGTAGTGCAGTGGCAGCATCTACAAAACTCCACTGGGGATTGGAGGGCGTAATAACTGAGATAGAATTAAATTTTTTTTACCTATTCTGCCGCCAAACGTCGGTGCTCCTCTTCTTTCCTGATGGTGTCCCAGCAGTCCTTGGGATACCAGCCCAGACTCCCCTCCCAATCCAAACGATGCTCTCATAGCATGAGAGCTGCGCCAGGATTGGTCTCAGTGGCCTCGTTTGCTGCTCAGACAGTGCCTTAGTGTTTGTGGCGTTTCCCCAACCCGGCTGAATAGGAGAAACCTATTGCGCATGCCTGTTTGGACGGCCAAAGACAGCGGGCCAAACTGACATGCGCACTTTACAGTGCACACTTCCCCCTCCTCCCGGCCATGCCCGGCCCAGCCCAAGACGCCCTGGCTGAGTCAGTGAATGGAAAAAAATTGATAATATTGTTATATTATCATTTTGTTTTCCGCTTTTCCGCTGACTGACTCAGTGGGGGACGCTCTTCCACCATTACAGAGGAGCCGTCCCTGGTGTAGTGCAGCTTGAGTCCCATGACACAGTGAAGTACCGGACACACATGTGGTGCCATTGGATCTCACAGTTCCAGTTGTGCACATGGGTGCCAGTGCAATCAGCTGCGAAGCAATACCAGAAAACTTGACATGCCAAGAATGTCCGGGTATTTTGACAAAATATCATAGAAAAATATCAGGTTTACAAAATATTGTGTCAAGAATATCGAAAACAAAAGTGTTGTGAAGGTACATTTCTAAGAGTAAGCAAAGTTGTACTATACTTGACTTCACAAATATGTACCTTGACGATGTATACATCTTCAAAGTACGTAGATGTGAAGTTACGAATAGTAAATTCATACTTATCTATTTGCACTTATCTTTTCGATATTTTGGTCCTCAATATTTGTGACACAATATTCTGTCCACATGATATTTTTTGGACCGATATTCTGTCAGACAACTGAATGTCTGCAGTATTCCATTTGAAAGAAGTTAAAGGCAATGTGATGAGCTTATCTTGCATTTTTCAAAGATGGCTGCCGCCTTAACAAGAACAAATAATACTTTGGCAAGAGTCTATTTCAACAAAAAAGAAGAGGACCGTGCAGAAGCATTGGAAGATATAGCAGTACCTACTGTATGGGGACTCAGCTTTCTGAAGAACAGCAGGTCAGGCATTGGCGCAATCTGAAAATAGACCATCTAAGATGGATGTTTCTTACATCCCAAAAAGCTTAGCTTTTCAAGCAGGTGCTGCAAGAGGTCTGCAGAAGATTCAGGATCACCAGCTTGCCAGAAGTCTGCAGTCAGAAAGCATGTCCCTTCTAGCTTCCTGACGGTACAGAAACAACAGATTTTAAGGTTGATCGTTCCGCGTATAGGGACGTTCATCTATTGAACATACTGACTGCATGCCTGAATCTCCAGAAGTGATTTACAAACATATTGGATAGGTCTTTTTCATTCAGTCTATGACTAGTACTGAAAATTTGTCCCAGATTCTTTAAGATTTCTCCTCTCACCTCAATCTATTCCGCCACATAAGATCGGATCATCCCCTTTGCCAGTCCATGGGTATAACCTTCTTGATACCTCAAGGCTTTTCCATCTTATCCACAGTGGCTGCTTGCAGTATCACAGTCATACAGAAGTATGACAGCCTGCTATTTACTCCTCAAGAACTGCTTCTGTAACCACAAACCTCTTAATATCCCACAACAAGTGCTCCAAGGTGGTTCAAAACTGTAAGGCATGCTTTAAACACGCAATAACATAAATAAAGTAAATTTTGTGTTGAGTACTGTACTTATCCGTGACCACGGTCAACAGGGTGTTTTTTTTCTATTTTGTTTCATATTTCATTCTCTTTGGGCGGGGCGAAGAATGATCTAGTAATGGATTATCACATGTTATGTTATTCAAATAACAATGTTTCCCAAAACGTATGATATAGAAGTTCATAGTACATGCACATTCAGGAGTGCTTGTGTTGTCTCATGATCAGTGCTCCAGATGTCAAAGCCTACCATGTTTTCAAAATCTCATAGTTTACAGAAAGTGTTTCATATCATATCTATCATCCAGTCCTACTGGTTGTAGGGTGTTCAGTTTACTTATCTAATAGTGTTCCCTCTGTAAGAGAATTTTTTGCAAATCACAATTTCTTGGTGGAACTGATCCCTGTTCGAAGGTCTTAAACATAATCTGGTTAATGTTGTGACCTTGTTATTTCCAGTATAAAGCCACTGGTGCTTTCTTGTCTTTATATGGCTCTTATATTCAGAGAATCTAATGTTTGCCTTCCTAGTAGTTTTGCCCACACATCCTTTACCACACAGACATTTATTCAGATGTACAAAGATTGTTGTGTCACAAGTCTTGAAGTATAATAATTTTATGTTTACTCCTAGAGACAAGTGACTTACTGTTGGTCCTTTATAAAATTTGAGCATTCGATGCAAGGAGAATGTTCCTTCTTTTGTCTTCACAAACCCTTTCAGATCTTCCTTTAGAGGAAGTTCTGCTTTCATAACTATGTCTTTAATATTCTTATTCCTGGCATAAAATAACATTAATTATGTAAATAATGTCTTCATGTCCACATCAGTATCTAGAAGGTTGCAGTGTTTCATAATGAGGTTTTTTTCAGACTCTGTTCTTCACATGTATTCATGTATACCAGTTTCTTTCGACCATTTGTGTTAATTTTTTTCAGGAAATCATCTTTGGCTTTATTCATCGCTGTACTTTATAGTGTCTTGTTTAACGTAGCGTTTGTTCTCCCTAGATGTTATACTTGTCAGATTCAGACACAATCTTTTTAAGCCTTAGACTCTGTGAGTAAAGTAAATGTTCATTCACTTCTCATTGGTAGTAACTTATTCTGGTCTGTTGTCTCTGTGCATAACTTAGTTACCAATTATTTTAAATTGCATCTTCTGCATCTAGAAAATGTATTAATTTCTTCAGAATTCCATAGGTAAATGTGATCCTCTTATGTTTATCACCGAGTTACTAGATGTTATCAATCAGGTTTTCTTGTGTCCTTGCCAAATCAGAAATATATCATCAATGTATCTGAAGAATGCATTGGAATACTTGAGAGAAAGATGTAGACAGTACTTAAGTTGTGGCCTGCTCTCTTTTCTCTAGATTGTGTGTTTATGTGAATTTTCTAAAAAAAAAAAAGGTGTTGATAGAGGCTGGAGCTGCAGATAACACCATAGAAGTACCAATTGTTTGAAGGTAGTACTTTATGAGTGCCCAGAAGCAATCATGATAAAGGATAAAATGCATCAATTCTGTGATGAAACTTTCATTGACACTCAGATTTCCTATTCTTAAGAGGCACTATCCGATGGGCTACAAGCCTTTTATAATGTGGTATAGACATGTGTAGGGATGTGACATCCTTTGAACACAACCACACTTCTTCATCCTCATGAATGGTAATTTCACATTATTTATATAAAATTCTGTATACAGGTAGAGGCACCCTTAGATATCTGCTGTTAAAAAAACCCATCTAGTCTACATATTTGCCTAAAGGCTCTTGAAATGAGCCTATTGTGGAGATTAAATATGTACCTGGTAGGTACATGAAATTTGTATGGATCTTAGTTAACATGTGCAGGAACAGAATCCTTGGATGTGTCTGCATTAGATACAGCTTGGCATTATCAGTAATCTATCCGTTATTAAGTGCTATTTCCAAAATCGCAGCGAGAATCTGGGCACAATCTGAAGTGTGGTCTCTAACAAGTGTTTGATTTGTCTGATTATCTTAAATCTGTTTCATATTGAAATTCTCATAATATTTAGTAGCCATATTAACTATGGCTCCTTTTTTGTCCATTATTTTAATTGTAATCTTTTTCTTTATAGCCAAATTTTTGAGGCAGCTCAGTTCATTTGTAGTCGAATGCAGTTTTTTTTAATGTTGCAAAGGAATTGTTTTAAGATCCTTCTTTATCATGGTTTCCAAAAGATCAAACATTTCGTGTGAGACAAATGATTAAAACATAGATTGCGATTTAAGCTCCATGTTCTACTGATATTGTACATCAGCCCTACTGTAGTCATTTACATGTTTTAAGCCCTTATTGTAAAGCAGCTGGCCAACTCCCATTATTCCAGACCATTCTTGCATTTCTGTTACCATATTTTGTATGTTCATTCATAGAGAATTATCGTGCCCAAGTGTATTTGTCATTTGCATTCCTGTACTCTATACTATCATTTGACCTCCCCCGAGATTGAAGGCAATCATTGAAACGTCTGTTCACCATGATACATGCGTCCATTGAAATAGCATAGTATGTAGTGACTGCGTGCGTCTTTAATCCCTTTTAGTGGGGCATCGAGTATGGATTAATTATTTGGAATATGTTCATTATCAAAGTATTTGAGGAAGTGAGAGGTGTATGACCAATATGTTGTATGCTATACTTTTCCAAGTGAACAGAATACATAATGATTGGATCAGTAAGACCCTTAAAATGTTTTATTTTTTCCTTCTTTTATGTGCACAGACACTTCTATACATTGGTCTAGCTAAAATTAGTGTAGACAGATATGCTCTGAAGTGGGACCCTAGTTTGGTCCTGATAAATAACCTCAGTGTTGGCTGAAACATGTTGACCAAGAAGTTGGATATGAGGGAGATTAGGTCCCCATAAATTCCACCTTTATGATGTTTTTAATATTACTATAGGGAACACAAATAATAAGTCTGGCTGTTTCCCTTTGGGTAATTTTTTTCTATTAAGCTACATGGTGAGAGTTTTACAGCCTTAAAATAGGAACCCCATTGCAGACTGGAAAAAGGAAATGGGATATTTGAAACCTTTCCCTCTACTGGTAATGTGTTCCATTCACTACTATTCATAATGCGAGTTATAATGTTCGGGCCTGCTTTAATGCATGACTGCTTTTTTTTGCATCTGAGATCTGCTTCGACCAGAAGGGTGAAAGTAGGGCATTTAAAAGATATGGTTGTGATTTTGACACGTTCTGCATATTTTGAAATATATATAAAGGGTGTTGTTTAAGGATCTGGAGGAATCTCAACACCAATCATGGTGCTCTTCCTAGAGACATGTGTGTCTATTTGTGTGACCAGCCGCTAACACTCTCATCTTAGATCCTGGTCTACCTGAAAATGGAGATATAGGTGATTTTTGCACCAGTCCTCTAAGGGAAGCTTAAAGATAAAAATATATTTTGCTGCCAGTCAATCACAGCAGAACAAATTTACACCAAACCAGTCAAAGGCACCTCTTTAAGTAACCTTCTAGTTTCATGCCTATTTCGGTGTAATTCTGTTCAGTGTTTTTGGGTATTGAAGAGAAACGAGTCCTTTAGCAATTAAAGTAGAGAATGCTGCCCCCCCCCCCTCTCGTCCACCCTCCCACTTTAACCGTCCCTTGTAATTGGATGTGCAGGCAACTTGACATGCCAAACTCCAATTAGATTACCTGTTTTTCAGAATGTATTTCTTGATATCTGCAAGTTATATTAATAAGCACTGCGAGAAAATGATTAGAGAACATTTTGAAAAGCACTTTTAAATGGAAACTATGACCTAACCATGACTACAGAGATGCTATTACAGACACTGATATAATTAAATACACAAATATATATGTATCCATGTAAATATTCATATATATGTATACCCGAACACATGTGTGTATGAGTGTATGTGTTACACATTTGAATGTTTTTATTGCACAAAATGCATGGGAATAAAATTCTATATTTCACAGGGAACCATGAAATATGGAAAATATTTCGCTGTTCCCTGGAAAAGATGGGTTTCAATTTCATAATGGCAACGACCAAACCACTCTGAAGGGCTTTATCAGTGTTTCTACTAAGATTATGAAGCATGGATGACCGAACTATGTGGTAAAGTGATCTAAACTGTGGAGCAAAAAACCACAAATTAGGCAGCACTTTTTTTTGCCATTATTATGTTCATCCATTTGAGCTAGAAACAGCGCCTTTGTGAAATCTGCAGAAATAACCAGATCACAGTGATACCAATATTGGACCACATTGCACAGTTACCCATTATGCACATGTGTGTGTGTGTTTACACTGAGAGGAACAAACGCTAGTTCATGTTTATTTCTAGAGGCAGGCTGGCCAACAGATTAACAGGGAGAGCTGAGTGAGTGCAGTGCGAAGGGTCTGGTTTTGCTCTAAGAGCGCGTCGACAGAGTCCTGAAAACAGTTGCATCTATATCATGCAACAAGTATCCTCTTCAATGTCTCTTTAAATTTAAAAAAAAAAGGAATTTCTTTAACATGTCCCTTTCAGACAAGACACAGGTTCACCGACTGCTTGGCCAAAGTCGCTAACTGGAAGAAAGTCAACTGACTCAAACTTTTTACCAGAATACATCAGATTAATTGTGCACAGCGCACACCCTGAAATCACATATTACAAGGTACTCTCATATGAGGAAACAAAGTAAAGGCAGGCTCTGTAAAGTAAAATATTTACCTAAGATCAGTAGTCATAGCGTGAAAGGCAGGATTATTCCCAGGTTTTCTGGTTTTATATTATGCAATGCACCCACTAGATGGCTACCTCTTTCTCTCTTTTTTTAACACCAAATGTTTATGCTTTGTTTTTCATTATTGATGCATAATAGTAGAGCGTGGGTGACATTCAGAATCCACATTAAACCTGGGCTCGTTTTCGGCTTGAGGGCTGATAAGGGTCCCGAGCCGAGCCACAGTCAGTCCTCTGCCACGAGCCTGCCTCAAGCTTTATGTGGCTCACCCAACCGCTATTTAAAGAAAAAATATATTATATAGTGCCGGCTTGGGCCCAGAGATATCAGTGCCCTTTACAAGAGCACAGTTACCAAACAATTACAGCAGGACAACTTTAGAGATAGAACCTAAGTTAAAATAAGAGCAAACTTATTATACTTTTTAAGTTTTATGGGTGTGCTACAACTCTTCCTGCACCCTAGTTCCAGCACCACTGGTATCTTAAATGTATCTCCCAATAATAGTGAACGTGTTATGTCTCTTAAAGCAAAAAAAAATACTCTTAAAGAAAAGAGTCAGTTGAGGGTTACATACAATGTTAACCCAACGGGAATGATATATGACATGGATTCTTTGGATCACATGCAATGTCTGGGGGGAAGGGTTTAAATGAGAAAACAGAGGGCTCTTTGACAGGAGAAGGCATCTGTTCTAGGGGTAATCGAACTCCGGGGTCCTGGGGGCTTCAGTCTTAAAGGGCTGTTGTTATAAGGCTCACTTTATGATGCAAGACTACAGGCCCCCATGACTCTCAGAAAGTGTGCTCCGAGAGCATGTGGCAGGCACTCTGAGGGCAGCACGCGGCCCCTCAGGCAGTGACGTCAAGCGCGAGGCCTCCTCAGCGTCGAGCCGCGAGCCCCGAGAGCGCCGGAGCTTTCCCGCCAGCGGGCTCGCGCGTGAGAGGGCGTGCCGGCGCGAGACAAGGCCTCATGCGTAGATAGAGGCTCCTTTCAGGAGCAGCGTCGTTTTAAACACAAGGCCTGTGTCTGGCGGCTGAGCCAGGGTGATCCCCCTGCCTTCCTGTGCTTTGTTCTTTAGTCGGCATTACTTCAGTAAATGATACGATAGAAGTTACGTTTTTCCCTTCTTTGGGATTACTGTGTGGCGAGTGAAGACAACGGCTTCAAAACACCGTTCGTTAAAATATATTCAACCGAGAAGTGTGCGCATCACTTTTCAGGTTTAGAGCAGTCCCTGTATGTATTTTAGCTAATTTTAACACAGCCAGCTAAAGTACAATGAGAGGAGGATAGAGTCTGGATACAACTAATACTTAACGATCAAAAGCAAAGCTGAAGAAAGCTGAAGACAAAAATGTACCGAAGAAAATCTCTTATTCTTAGTCCTGCTACAAGTGTTTCCCTAGAAAAATGCTTAGGAACGTGAGCATACCACGTGCAAATTATCTTTGAAGGGCTTCCCAGCAGTTAGAAATAAACCAATCAAAACAGCTTCTTAACAGCTTATGCACCATGCACTGATGTGTAGTGGCACTGGAACTACCAATGCGGCAGGTGCTGCGGCGCTCCCAGGTCTTCTCCAGGGAGGACGGCAGGACAAAGGGAAATAATGAGGCCTTCTGGATTTCTTATTTTTGTTTGATTTAGTGTGAAACAATCACAAGTCACTAGAAGTTATGGAAATGCTTCATCCTACTGCTTAATCTTTGATCCACAGACCTAGGTTTACCTTTGTCTTCAAAGTGATGGTGATGTGTACCTTGAAATTACTGACAATCATGCAGTGGCCCAGGAAAAGGGTGAGAGGATGGTGTTTTGTTATGTGATGTGTATTTTTAAAGTGCACTATCACTCGCAAGGGTATCCTGGTGTTGAGCAGGCATATATGTAGCAAAACAATACACAGCATATCTTTATAACGATTCTGCCCCGCTGCCGCTAATGCGCAGCTCTTACACCAGTTAACCTTCGCACATAGCCAATAAGCCCACAACCCAGAGGTCGGGCGGCATCAGTCAGCGAGCGAATCTCCCTTCTCGACAACTTTGTGCATGTTAATTTTACTTACTCGGAGTCCCTTATTCCGCTTTTTCCTTTTTCACCCTACCCACTCCAATCTCCCTCCCGACTCCAACCCCTTCTATCCTGGTTCCTCCTCCCTCCCACCCACGAGTGTCCCTTCCTGCGCCTGAGCTCTTCACATATATACTCGGGTTGGTACTATCAGGAATAACTAATGTACTATTGAGAATGTGCTCCTGGTGTGTGTGGGGGAGCCTCATCACCCAACTCAGCAAGTCCCTCCTCCTCCTCCACCGTGCTGTCTCGCAAAGCCTGCACTAGCATCTCCCACTCCATTGCCGCCTCCATTGCTTTGTCATCGGACTTGCGGCGGGCTAGCTGGTATCGAAGTGTGCTTTCACTCGCTGCCCACTTAAGAACCTCATTGAGCCATCGCCTATGCGTAGGACTCTTCTTCGATTTCCAATTCCTCGTTAATTCCCTTTTTGTCAGGATCAGACCCATATCTATAAATTTGCTCGAAATCCTATTCTTGGGCGTATGCGGAAACCAGTGCAGCACACCCACAGCCTTGGTAAATTGTAACTCCCTGTCTGTCACACTGTTCAATGTCTCAACAATCTCCCTCCAGTAGTCTCGTAGGTGTGTGCAGTCCCAGAGCATGTGTCCCAGGTCCGCTCCTATTGTGTTACACCGAGGGCATGCTGCATTTTCCACCCCAAAGTACTTCCCTATTTTCCCTGGTGTGAGGTAAGCTCTATGAAGGACATAGAAATGTATCAACTGAAAGCGTGCGTTTCTCGTGCTCTTCCTCGCCTTCCTCACTATCTGCGCCCAGGTAGTATCAGGGATCTCTATCTGCAGATCTGACTCCCATGCAGTTTTCAGTGTCGTTAAAGGTTGGAGCGTCTCACGCAGCATTCTGGAGTAGAGGCACGTCACCGCCTTATACGTGCCAGCCGCCATCATAGTGTATTGGCAAGCCATGGACGTGGTGGGCTCTTGGATCCCTTCCCCCCAGTGTACCTGTATCGCTCTTATTATAGCCGCGTGCATCAGGAAGTCCCCCCTTGGGAGGTCAAAACGGTCCTGCAGGGTCTGGTATGGAAGCAACACCCCATCTTCATACAGGTCTCCTAACATTTGCAGACCTGCTTCCTCCCACCTCTGCAAGCGCGACCAATCGCCGCCATGAGGGAGTGCAGTAATCATACCCCGCGGTATCTCAGGCGCATACATGCGTCGTACCCCTGCTCGCTTCTGTGATCGGTTCCAGCAAAGCCTGAAAGTCTGCTCTTCCAGCGATAAATCTCTGGTTGCCAGCTTTTGCTGCAGGGCGATAAACGCCAGCACGTGCCGGGGGGTACCCCTCTCTCTCTCGTGCTCCGGTCCCCGATACACACTCGCCACCTCCTGCGTGAAAATCTGCAATTGAGCTGCCAAGTAATAAAGCTCGAAATCTGGGACCGCTAGACCTCCCTCATCTTTCGGCCGGAGCAGCGTGGTCAGGGCCACCCTACGCCTGCCCGTGCCCCAGAGGAACGATATCAGTAATGATTTCAGTTGTTGAAAGATGGATCTAGGTATTCACACAGGCAGCGTGCGGAAGTAGTAAAGGAGGCGTGGCAAGGCTATCATTTTCACTAGGGATATACGTCCCGTTACCGAGATCGGGAGGGTGGCC
The DNA here is from genome assembly GCF_964261635.1 of Lissotriton helveticus. Classification (NCBI taxonomy): domain Eukaryota; kingdom Metazoa; phylum Chordata; class Amphibia; order Caudata; family Salamandridae; genus Lissotriton; species Lissotriton helveticus. The sequence goes on along the minus strand of NC_136067.1, from coordinate 1,149,989,974 downwards.
CAAAAGGTCATACTGCCCCGCAATGCACGTATACAGTGACCCACATTCCCCTCGAGCAGGTCCACTGCTCTGTGGTATATATGCACTCCCAAATATTTCAGACAACTGGGCTCCCAAGTAAGCAGTGGGCGGGTGGCAGGCCGCAACTCCCCCCATCGCAACGGAAATAAGCAAGATTTAGCCCAGTTGACTTTTAGGCCAGACAATTTGCCAAAGTGCCCCAGGAGTCTCTCTGCTCCCTCCAACGCCTCACTCGCGTTCTCCAGGAACAATAAGAGATCCTCCGCATACAATAAAATAATCTGTGGACTTCCCCTATAGACTAGGCCCTTTTAGTAATGTCCCTTCCTGGCTTCCGCTGCAAAAGGTTCTATCACTAATGCAAAGAGCAGGGGGGAAAGTGAGCACCCCTGTCTAGTGCCACGGCACACCGGGTATTGGTGCGACACGAGGGAGCCCACTCGTACTCGTGCCATCGCCGAGGCATATAGCACTTTCGTCCAGCATATGTAGCCGTCTCTAAGGCCAAAGTTTTGCATGACCCTATACAGATATGTCCACTCTAAGCTGTCAAATGCCTTCTCAATATCAATCGATAGCACTACCGGCGTTCGTGTTTCTGGCATTGGCTCTTCCAGTAGGCGTACCAGGCGGCGTATATTAACAGTTGTATTTCGTGTGGGAATAAATCCGGATTGATCCCTATGGACCAGTGCCGACATGTGCTGCAGTAACCTGGTCGCCAATATAGTGCTCAGGATTTTGTAGACCGTCGTCAGCATGGACAACGGCCTGTAGGATGCTGGGTTCCCACTCTCCCTCCCTTGTTTCAGCAACGGTATCATCAGAGCTTCACACATGGATTCAGGTAATCGCCCTCGAGACTTAGCCTCATTGTATACTATCTGGAGTCGCGGAGCTAGTGGCTCTATATATTTGCTGTAAAATTCTATGGGCAGCCCGTCTAGCCCCGGAGTTTTGTTACGAGCCATTCGCTTCACCGCACTTCCAATCTCTCCTAGTTCGATGTCCCTGCCCAGTACATCCGCCTGTTCCGGTTCTAGTTGCGGCAATTGCAGCCCCTCCAGAAAGACATCGATCTCACTATCCTGCCCCTCCAGCGCACTCTCGTAGAGCGTTTCATAATACGAGCGGAAGCAGTCCAGTATTCCCATCTGGGTTTCGTACGTACGGCCATCCTCCCCCTCTATGGCTAAGATCGGGTGGCTACGCCTAGTGGGGTTAGCCAGCCAGGCAAGCAGTGTCCCAGCCTTATCCACTTCAGCATGCGCTTTTATTATATAAGTCTTATGGTCAAAGCTGCGGAGCCGCTCCATTTCAACGGCAACCGCTTCCTTGGCCGTGCATACTGCCTCCTGCAGCTCTGGGCGATTAGGGCGTGCTATCTCGGCCTTCCGCAGAGTCCTTTCTGCCTTATCTAGATCATCCAATAAGGCCTTGCGCACTCCGGCATATTTCCCAATGCAGTGGCCTCTAACAACAAACTTAAAGGCGTTCCACTCCGTCGCTCTGGACGTCGTGGTGCCATCGTTTTCTGCAAAGTAGTGTGTGATCCTGTCCCCCAACGCTTCTCGAAACAATAAGTCATCCAGTGTGTCAGGTCTCAGTTGCCACATCGAGACACGCGAGGTCTCTGTCATCCAATTCAGCGTGAGCAGCAAGGGGTTATGATCGGATAACGTGCGGGTTAAGTATTCCGAGTTTGTCTCCGCCGGAAGCACCAGTGGGGAGCACAGGAAGGCATCAAGACGAACATGAAGGTCGTGCAGGCTAGAATAGTATGAGTAATCTCTCGCAGTTGGGTGCCGCACCCGCCAGGCATCTTGCAATCCCCAACTCTCTTGCCACTCCAGCCTACGCTTTGCCAGGCGGTGCACTGGGGACGTTCCCAGCGGCGGATGAGACCTGTCTAATGCAGTAGCTGCCACTGAGTTAAAGTCTCCCCCTATAACAATGGGGCCCGCCAAGAAACTTGCCAATGCTCCAGAGAGTTTCGTGAAGAAAGACGATTGATCAGTATTGGGTGCATACACGCTGCATAACACTATATCCTTGCCCTTGAGCTTCCCTTCCACTGCCACAAACCTTCCCTCCGGGTCTATTATGTGCCTAGTCGCCTGGAAAGGAGTCCCCGCCCGTACCCAAACCAGCGCGCCCCTTGCAAATGCAGAATATGTGGTATTAAACAGTTGCCCTCTCCATCTTCTCTTCAGCGCAATGCCCTCCTGCTTTGTCAAATGTGTTTCCTGCAAGAGCGCAATCTGGACCCCTCTCCAAACCAAATAAGCGTGAAATGTATGCCTCCTTGCCATCGTATGTAGTCCCCTCACATTCCAAGTTACACACTTCACTGTCCCTATGCTAGCCATGATCCCAATTTGTCCAATGTAAACCAGCATTATCTCGCATCCAGGCACATAGGGTTACTCTCTCCCACCCCAACCACAAAACAACCATCACCCCCTCCCCCACCCCGAGTCTCCCCAACTACTCTCGGCCCCCTCCCCCCCAGAACAGGACCCAGCTTCGCGTAAGCAGCTCCCATCCAAACCTAGTAAGGGCTAGTTAACCCTCCCAACTGCCCAACTATTCCGCAGTCTGCACCACGGCGGCCTTAGGGGCCCGGAAGGCGTAACTCGGCTCCGAAGGAGGTCCCCACAGCCCCATCCCCCTGCCCCACTATCCCCTACAAAACTCACGAACATCCATCTTGCTTTGTTGTATAGTTCGGTATCGGGTGGCTCCGGCCCCCCCAGGCATCACACACATCCAGCATGGAACATCTCCGTTATCAAGCATCAATCAGTCCTCCCGATGTCTGCGGTGTCACCACCGGGCCCTTGGCACCATTAAGTTCCGATAGGTCAGTTTCCGAGCCAGTAACATGGCCCTCCAAGTCTGAGCTCCCGCATGAACGAGTCCTCATAGTCCCCGATAAGTCAATTACTGCTTGCAACGCGCTCTCCTCTCACCTTCCATTTGTGATTCTGTAGGTTTTCTAGTTCTTTGCCGGTGCTTCCGGAGCCTCTGCGACTTCCGGATCGGTTGCCGATTCTGCTCTTCCTCGGCTCTGAATTTCGCTCTATCCGTTCCGGCCTTATAAGTATCCCACCATGCCCAGGCGTCCGCCGATGTAGGGAAGAAGAGCATCTTATCATCCACTACTACTCTGAGTTTGGCCGGGAAAAGGAGCTAGTATGTTATTCCCTCTGCTCGTAGTTCCCGCTTAAGTGACAGGAAGGAGGCATGCAATTTTTGGGTCAGGAACGTGTAGTCAGGAAAAAGAGTTACTTTACTGTTGTCCACTTGGAATGGGCCCTTATCCCTGGCTTTCTGCAACAACCAGTCTCTGTCTTTGTAGTGTAAGAGTTTTATTACCACAGGTCGGGGTGGCTGGCCCGGTCTGGGGGGTCTAGCTGGGACCCGATGCACCCGCTCCAATGTGAAAAAAGGCGAAAGACCCTCCGGCGCTACTTCCGTCTTCAGCCAGTTCTCTAGGTATCCCACCATGTCACCACCTTCCTTTTTCTCCGGAAGGCCCACCAAGCGCACGTTGTTGCGCCTGCCACGATTTTCCGCATCTTCCGCTCTCCTCTCCAGTACCTGTATACGATCAAGCGCATCTGCCGACCGCCCTTCCATGGCTTTGTGCTCAGGTAATATCTCTTGCAGGGTATCTTCTGTGCTTTTAACCCTGTCTTTTCGTTTATCATGATCGGCCCACAGAAGCCCCAGCCCCGTCGCCACCTGGGCTATATCTTGCTACAGCGCTTCTTTCGTGGCTTTGATAGCTTCTAATATACAGGTTTGCAGCTGTTGTAGGTCTGCAGGGCCCTGCGTCATGCCATCCGATGACTCAGAACTCGCAGCCTCCTCCACTTTCCCTTTGGGCTTCCCCATCTTGAGCTGTGTGTCAGCTGGCAGCGCCTGTTTCACTCACGCAGAGGGGGGGAGAGGCTTCCTCCCCGCCCTCTTCCAGATACTGGGATCGGGCGGATTCACTATTCAGGTTCAGAGAGTGGCGTGTGCCAGATCTCGGGTTGCCGCCAACCCTCTCTAGGCTGCAGATCACAGGCGTCAGTCAGCGCTAAAACCCCAGTAGTCTTCAAGCGCTGCGCTGTCTCGGCTTCACGTTCCGATGGGTCAGTTCTGCATCAGATCCACATGGTTGTCCCCTTTCGGATTCGGCCAGCCCCAGTATGCCGCTCAGGACGACAGCCCCCCTTTCCAGGTGCCGCTCTCCCAGGTTTCAGAGGACCGTTCAATGCCCCGCTCTCTCCTCGCTTTGGGCACCACTTGCGGGGTCTAAGGTCGTCACAGCGCTCGGGTCATGCTCTTGTCTTCCCCTTTATGCGCCGCTGTTTTCTGGGCCCTCCAGCACCGCTGCCGCCCAGGTCCAGCTGGTAGTGAGGCCCGGGACCCCCTCGACGCTATCCTAGGGCTATTTCAGGGCTCCTCAGCTAGCCCTGCAGCACCTGCCTCAATTCCGCCCAGGTCTCCCGCCTCAGGGCGCCCCAACGCAACCAGCGCCGCCGGCAGCCAAGCCCCACATCCACCGGGTCCCAGGGTCCTCCACTGGATTCTCCTCACGATCGGCTCGTGCAGCGCCCACAGCTTCAGCACCTCCAGAGGCGCAGCCAGGTCCAGCGCAGCCCAGGTCCCGCACTCCCATCTCCACTGCATGCGAGCAGATGCCCCCTGTCACCCGGCCAACACCCGCTGCTCTTCATCTCTGCGTGCCCCCCCCGGGCTCAGTCAGCCCCAGCCTCACCTCTTCGAGAGATTTTCCCCCCTGAAGTTCGGAACTCCGCTCGGCCCGCCGCGAGGCTCGGAGCGGGGCACTCCTCTACTCAGCGCGCCCAGCGCCTCTCCCCTCCGTGGCTATCTACAGCATTATGGCCGGCTGCTGGGTCCCGGGGCCGCCGCCATCTTGCTCCCCGTAGTCGAAGTTACTCAGCGTTTCAGCAATGAAGTCCGCCCCAGCCGCAGGGATGAGCGGCTCCTCGCCCGCAGGAGTACAGGCGAACCCAATCGGCACCTCTTCCTCCCCGAGTCGTCGCCGGGGGATCGCCGTGCTCCTGTAGCCTCTATTTCCTCTGGCTTCGGGTCCCGTCCGCCATTTTGAGCCAGCGCGCTCCAATTTCCTTTGTTCCTCTTCCGGGCCAATACACCACCGGAGAAGCCAGAAAACCTGTGCCTGGGGGTCCGCTGCTGTTCCAAGTTCGTCTGGTGCTCGGAGAACCCTGCACAAGACGGAGTTCAGGCCTTTAGCAGGATAATTACGGGGATCCGGCGCGGAGCTCCGGGCTCACGCTGCCTGTCCCCTCGGCATCCAAGCCACGCCCCCTCCTTCAAGGTTATTCATGGTGTGCTCTGTGCACCACGTGACGTCATACGACGTCATTGCGGAAGTTAAACCCCCGCGCAGAGTCTGACTGGTATTGGTACCTCTCATGCGCTCCTGGGTGGTTCAGCTTTGGTGGGGACTGGCTGTGGCTCTCACGTTCAGCGTGACCCCTCACCTAGTCTCACCATGACGTGTTATGTGCAATGTCCTGTCTGTTGGCGCCTGCCTTCAGCGCCTTGCATCTATCTGCACCTTCTAGGTGTGACGTCTGAATGTGACTAGAGGAGATTAATACATTAACAAATATACTTGATTTTTACAAGTGGAATGCATCTGCGGCTCGAAACGTGTCTATAGCGCTTTCCATTGACTCTTGCGTGCGCTGCCACCAATCACTTTTGTTCCATGGCCAGGCGCACTCTACTTTGCTGCTATCGATTTTATATGTGCTCCATGAATATTCCAGTCGGTGTCACTTGTGTGTCCCATTAACAGGTTGTCATTTATCATCCTAGTTAGAGTCGTTTTTTAACTGACACCTCCAAAACAGTGCTTAATTGGTTAAAAAACATAAGTGCTAGGGCCCTTGTGAGGGGACCACTGCAGTGTACATTACCCATTGCCCCTGCCAACACTACAAATGACAGTACCAACACAACTACCAACCTTCATGCTCCTACGAGTGTGACAGTTCTGATTATTCCAGGTCCCTAAAGCTGTTAGAATGGTTTTGTTTACAACAAGGGGTGGTGAGGGACAGAGTCTCTGAATTAAGCAGAATACTCTCACCCAGTCAAGAGATCAGGGCTAGATCCAACACCGTTTTTTAGCTCATTGCACCATCCCAGTTTCAGAACCTGGCTGTATGCAAATTAGTCTGTTCCTGTCCCAGTGCATGATGGAGCACAGGGCAAACCAAACTACAAAAGCCAATTCTTACACTGGGAAGGAAACAAGCTTCCGGGGACCGGTTTCTGGCATTACAGCCGTCTTCGGCCCGGCTTGCTTCACTCATGTCTGAGTATACCCTTCCACGCTTAGGGTGGACAAAATTATTTACAACAAGGGGTGGTGAGGGACAGAGTCTCTGAATTAAGCAGAATACTCTCACCCAGTCAAGAGATCAGGGCTAGATCCAACACCGTTTTTTAGCTCATTGCACCATCCCAGTTTCAGAACCTGGCTGTATGCAAATTAGTCTGTTCCTGTCCCAGTGCATGATGGGAACAGGGCAAACCAAACTACAAAAGCCAATTCTTACACTGGGAAGGAAACAAGCTTCCGGGGACCGGTTTCTGGCATTACAGCCGTCTTCGGCCCGGCTTGCTTGAATCCTGATGGTGCAATGAGCAAGGGACTCATGTCTGAGTATACCCTTCCACGCTTAGGGTGGACAAAATTATTTACAACAAGGGGTGGTGAGGGACAGAGTCTCTGAATTAAGCAGAATACTCTCACCCAGTCAAGAGATCAGGGCTAGATCCAACACCGTTTTTTAGCTCATTGCACCATCCCAGTTTCAGAACCTGGCTGTATGCAAATTAGTCTGTTCCTGTCCCAGTGCATGATGGGAACAGGGCAAACCAAACTACAAAAGCCAATTCTTACACTGGGAAGGAAACAAGCTTCCGGGGACCGGTTTCTGGCATTACAGCCGTCTTCGGCCCGGCTTGCTTGAATCCTGATGGTGCAATGAGCAAGGGACTCATGTCTGAGTATACCCTTCCACGCTTAGGGTGGACAAAATTATTTACAACAAGGGGTGGTGAGGGACAGAGTCTCTGAATTAAGCAGAATACTCTCACCCAGTCAAGAGATCAGGGCTAGATCCAACACCGTTTTTTAGCTCATTGCACCATCCCAGTTTCAGAACCTGGCTGTATGCAAATTAGTCTGTTCCTGTCCCAGTGCATGATGGGAACAGGGCAAACCAAACTACAAAAGCTAATTCTTACACTGGGAAGGAAACAAGCTTCCGGGGACCGGTTTCTGGCATTACAGCCGTCTTCGGCCCGGCTTGCTTGAATCCTGATGGTGCAATGAGCAAGGGACTCATGTCTGAGTATACCCTTCCACGCTTAGGGTGGACAAAATTATTTACAACAAGGGGTGGTGAGGGACAGAGTCTCTGAATTAAGCAGAATACTCTCACCCAGTCAAGAGATCAGGGCTAGATCCAACACCGTTTTTTAGCTCATTGCACCATCCCAGTTTCAGAACCTGGCTGTATGCAAATTAGTCTGTTCCTGTCCCAGTGCATGATGGGAACAGGGCAAACCAAACTACAAAAGCCAATTCTTACACTGGGAAGGAAACAAGCTTCCGGGGACCGGTTTCTGGCATTACAGCCGTCTTCGGCCCGGCTTGCTTGAATCCTGATGGTGCAATGAGCAAGGGACTCATGTCTGAGTATACCCTTCCACGCTTAGGGTGGACGAAATTATTTACAACAAGGGGTGGTGAGGGACAGAGTCTCTGAATTAAGCAGAATACTCTCACCCAGTCAAGAGATCAGGGCTAGATCCAACACCGTTTTTTAGCTCATTGCACCATCCCAGTTTCAGAACCTGGCTGTATGCAAATTAGTCTGTTCCTGTCCCAGTGCATGATGGGAACAGGGCAAACCAAACTACAAAAGCCAATTCTTACACTGGGAAGGAAACAAGCTTCCGGGGACCGGTTTCTGGCATTACAGCCGTCTTCGGCCCGGCTTGCTTGAATCCTGATGGTGCAATGAGCAAGGGACTCATGTCTGAGTATACCCTTCCACGCTTAGGGTGGACAAAATTATTTACAACAAGGGGTGGTGAGGGACAGAGTCTCTGAATTAAGCAGAATACTCTCACCCAGTCAAGAGATCAGGGCTAGATCCAACACCGTTTTTTAGCTCATTGCACCATCCCAGTTTCAGAACCTGGCTGTATGCAAATTAGTCTGTTCCTGTCCCAGTGCATGATGGGAACAGGGCAAACCAAACTACAAAAGCCAATTCTTACACTGGGAAGGAAACAAGCTTCCGGGGACCGGTTTCTGGCATTACAGCCGTCTTCGGCCCGGCTTGCTTGAATCCTGATGGTGCAATGAGCAAGGGACTCATGTCTGAGTATACCCTTCCACGCTTAGGGTGGACAAAATTATTTACAACAAGGGGTGGTGAGGGACAGAGTCTCTGAATTAAGCAGAATACTCTCACCCAGTCAAGAGATCAGGGCTAGATCCAACACCGTTTTTTAGCTCATTGCACCATCCCAGTTTCAGAACCTGGCTGTATGCAAATTAGTCTGTTCCTGTCCCAGTGCATGATGGGAACAGGGCAAACCAAACTACAAAAGCCAATTCTTACACTGGTAAGGAAACAAGCTTCCGGGGACCGGTTTCTGGCATTACAGTGGTGATGGATCAAGCCCTGATCTTTTGACTGGGTATGAGTGTTCTGTTTAACTCAGATGCTCTGTCCATCACCACCCCCTTTCTGAATCGTTTTGGCCACTATTGGAGTGGCAGGGTATGCTCAGATGTGAGTCCCTTGCTCACTGCACCATCAGGATTCAAGCAAGCCGGGCCGAAGACGGCTGTAGTGCCAGAAACCGGTCCCCGGAAGCTTGTTTCCTTTCCAGTAAAGAATTGGCTTGGTAGTTTGGTCTGCCCTGTTCCCATGATGCACTGGGCCAGGGTCAGACTAATTTGCATATAGCCAGGTTCTGAACTGGGATGGTGCAGTGAGCTAAAAAATGGTGATGGATCAAGCCCTGATCTTTTGACTGGGTATGAGTGTTCTGTTTAACTCAGATGCTCTGTCCATCACCACCCCCTTTCTGAATCGTTTTGGCCACTATTGGAGTGGCAGGGTATGCTCAGATGTGAGTCCCTTGCTCACTGCACCATCAGGATTTAAGCAAGCCGGGCCGAAGACGGCTGTAATGCCAGAAACCGGTCCCCGGAAGCTTGTTTCCTTTCCAGTAAAGAATTGGCTTGGTAGTTTGGTCTGCCCTGTTCCCATGATGCACTGGGCCAGGGTCAGACTAATTTGCATATAGCCAGGTTCTGAACTGGGATGGTGCAGTGAGCTAAAAAACGGTGATGGATCAAGCCCTGATCTTTTGACTGGGGATGAGTGTTCTGTTTAACTCAGATGCTCTGTCCATCACCACCCCCTTTCTGAATCGTTTTGGCCACTATTGGAGTGGCAGGGTATGCTCAGATGTGAGTCCCTTGCTCACTGCACCATCAGGATTCAAGCAAGCCGGGCCGAAGACGGCTGTAATGCCAGAAACCGGTCCCCGGAAGCTTGTTTCCTTTCCAGTAAAGAATTGGCTTGGTAGTTTGGTCTGCCCTGTTCCCATGATGCACTGGGCCAGGGTCAGACTAATTTGCATATAGCCAGGTTCTGAACTGGGATGGTGCAGTGAGCTAAAAAACGGTGATGGATCAAGCCCTGATCTTTTGACTGGGTATGAGTGTTCTGTTTAACTCAAATGCTCTGTCCATCACCACCCCCTTTCTGAATCGTTAGAATGGTTTTGGGCAGCTGGCATTAGTAATTTGTATTGTATGTTGAATTACTATATAACCATTGTGGTGCTCAATCCCAAAGTAAGAAAACAGCGCCACCGTATGACAGGCTGTCTTATGGCAGGCTGTCATACCTGCCAGTGTTCACAATTAACTGCCTGTTTCGAGCGCCGGAAACCACCACCTCAAATTAAGCACTGCTACAAAATCAACAGTTTGTCTATCTAGATGCAGCCACATGAAAAATCTAAAAGCTGCTGCTTTCCCTTCTCTCTGTGCCATCTATGAAAGCAATGAAAGACTAACCCGGGGATGTCCAATGTAGGTCCAGGAGGTCTAGATCCTTGTCAGATATTAGGCTATCCACAGACTATGTAAATAATTTCAAATTAGGGTCATTCAATCTAGATGCCCCTAATGTTGATATCCTAGATATCTGTCACTAATTCAGCCCCCCCAGGGCATACTTTGCTGACCTCTGGACTAATATTACCCGTCTACTTGGTATAACAGGAAAAGAGAACCGTCTATACACATTGGGGAATGTGCAGAAATGAAGGTCATGCAAATCATAGCGAACTAATTAACTGTAGAGCTAGATATCATTGCAACATATGTATTAGGTAGGTAATTTTTATATAGAAGTAATAATAATATACTCCAATCTTTGGTCTGCCCTGCTCCCTTCATGCGTCACTCTCCACCTACACCCCTGCTCTAAAGCACTCCTCTTTAAACCACGTGAATGCACAGGACAGCCTGCTTTTTAAGTCGAGCCTAGGGCAGCACGCATGAGCTGCTCTGCTCGCCTTTATGTAACGGCTTTCAGAAATCTCACCACACGCTCGCACACGCTCGTGCGTGTTCTTTTAGTTTTGTCCCAGGCTATTGGCCTTTGCGTGCGTCTTTTTAACAAAGACAGCACGTAATTGGCCAAAGGCTCTTTTTGTCCCACCCATGTTCTTGCCCACGGCCTAATGCTTGCGGTTACGTACAGCAGCAGCATATGTTTCCAATTATCGTGCCCAGACGCGGGCGCAATAATTGGAAACATATGCTGCTGCTCGCAACCGCACGCTCACACCAGCAGCTCCCGCATCTCGTTGTCTACGCGGACACCACATGATATGCCGGGTCCCCGTCCACATTTCTGAAATCCACCAGGTCTCCTCAGAAACAGCCCTCGGAGCTGGCAGCCTGCCGAAAAGCAACTGATACCGCCACTTAAATAGCTTCCCAGTAAAGTTGCACATTAACTTAAAAATACTCGGAGATCAACCATTAAAATGTTTTTGTTTCGGTTGCATGACTAACATAAGCCATATGTCCGAGTGAGCTGAAGCGGGCCTAAAACTGCAGAGATCTAGCTTGAAAGCAAATGTCTGGATTCGTCCCCAGTTTCAAAACTGAGTGTTTGTAATGATGCCGTTTTACAGAATGGAAAAAACGCAGGGCGCCAACTCCAAAGCCCTTTGTGGAAGGTTGCCTCTCCAGCCAGGAGATTGCAAATACCAAGTATTGTGCCAGGAAATACACAGGTCGTCACCAGATGAGCAATCTGATGGTGTCTTGTGCTGGCATCGGCGCGCGAGGGCCTGGCTTCAATTTACGCACACGCGCTTCTTCAGTGTGGCAAATGGCAGCACATTCAAAATGGCAGCTCCCAAGCCCCTCTCACACTGCTTGGTAAGTTCACTCTTTATTTTACTGGTTAGTGCTAGAGAAGGATCCACGGGTCCACACACTGATATCAGCATCTATGATGTGACCACAGCCTCCTGATGTAGTGGTTTTAAAAAACACCTTGCTTCTCCTTTGGGTTGCTTCAGGGTGCTGTCCTTTTAATAACAGGGTACCCATGACAAGAGGAAGCAATGAGTCTTGGAGTCCATTCATTTTTATGTGATCCCCCATTTGTTCCTGGCCCCAATCCTCCTGCTGGATTAGTTAAAGACTGGTCTTGGTGCAGTATTCAACTCCTCCTAAACTGTAAAGTTCAATACCTTGGGTCCCGTGATGACCAGGGATCCACCGCTATGGATCCACTGACAAGCATCCACAGCTATGGATCCACTGGTGAGAGTACAATACTCTGGTGCCACTAATGGGTTTGCTATCGCCTCCACGCGGCTCTCACTTGAATCCTGGAGCTCAAACCTGTTGCTGATTAAATGATGAACTTCAGATGTTGCATCCTGCTTTGCTTTGGTTTTGTTTAAGGCTTTATTTACCCTGCCTTCAACAGAACAGTTATAAGGTTCCCAAAGGCGAGACCTATTGGCTATGCCAATGCTTGTTTTCTTCTTCGAATAAGACAACTTATTTCCAGCAGAATGCCTGCCAAATCGTAGCCCTTCTTTCCTTGCATTCACATGTGACACCAAATGACAGCGCTTAGGAAGAAGGAATATGGTATAAAGCACAGTATAAGAACAGATTACTGTTTTTTTTTCATTCGGTGCGTGTAAATTGCATTCCAGCCTACCATTCTTCAGTCAGACGCTGGCTCTTCCAGGTGTTGGCTGTTGGGTGGTAAGCTGGCTAACATTTTTATTTTGTCTAGGTCTAGAATACTACAACATCATTGATATTTTCAAATGCAGAGGTTTGAGACTGATAAACCGTAGAAAACTGAGGCGTTCCCCTTGTTTGTAAACTTGCTTGAGCGAGGGTCGGGTCAGGTCAGGCGGGGGCGAGATTGTCTTTTGAAGTTTGACAATATTTACTTATAACTCTGATCAATAACATCCCTACCACCTGAGGCCTGTGGCCTACTGTTGGGCTTTTCAGAGGGAAACTCAAATAGTACTGTGAAGTAGGCCACTGACCTGCAATAGAGTTCACTGTGCAATGCCAAAGGCATGGGCCAATCAAAGGAATGGCTTTCAATAGGCAGGTCGGCGGGACAATACGCAAAGACGAATCACAGGAAGGAGACATGGCTGATGCAAGAAGTGACGCAGCCGACTGTGTACTTCAACACAGAGAGACAAAGGACGTGACTGCAGGCAGGTAGGCAAGTGCCCCTTCATAGAAAATAACAAATTGTACAGTTCTCTACAAATTCACAAACACATTTTGGAGTGTGTAAAGTAGTACTCGTATAGTACTCTAAGAGGTAGTCTTACATGCTTTTGTGAATTGGCCCCAAAACATCTAAAATGATAGCAGAATGGGAATATTCAGAGGAATATTCAGACACAATTAGTAAAAATAGAAAGGACCGTCCTCTCTTTACCCTTTTACTAGAAGGGGGTTGGATATTTTGGACTGATCCACAAAGGCATGGAGGAGTACGTACAGTAGTATTACTGTAGCACTACTTTCTTGCTCTTGTGACTCAGCTCCTTAGCATTTACTAATGGTGGTCAGACTCTTTAATAGCATCACAATTCTGGCAGATTGAGGAATCAAGGCACAGAAAGATAAAGTGCACACAACTTGGTCGAGCCAAGGAGCAGTGGCGTAACATAAGCCCCTGCAGTCCCCGCATTGCGGGAGCCCCAGGAGGCTCCCTAAGCAGAAGTGCTAGGTGGTGGGCCTGGGAGGGGGTTTCTGTGTACTTTGCAGGGAGGCCCTCTCAAGTTCCATTAACCCATTGCCAATGGCTACAGTCTCCTGGTTCTACTGGCACCGACCTGCCGTCAGTAAACCACACGCTCTTTTAAGATGTGCCTAACAATGTGGTTTGAACAGGACAGTACTTTCCTGATCTAGATCCCTAGTCAACAATCTCTATGACGCACTTCTTCTTGCGTACAGGAAACGGTCATGTTCTCGTGCACCAGTGAAAATAACAAAGGAAGTTTTTACCAGGCACAATAAGATGCTTAATTGACGAATGTTAAAATCCTACGTAAGTGTTCCTCAAAGTTTTTGAGTTATGATCCATTTGAGAAATTGTATATATAATTGGACGCTAATATCTGAGGTTAGAATGATATTTTCAAACCCAGCTCTCTTCAGTTTGGAAGCCAGTCCTGCGATGCACACTTAGTAGGTAGAATGCCTTTCAACTTTTCTTTCTCACACTATTCTTAGAATCTATACCTCATTTTGGGCCAATGGTGGTCCGTCGGAGGAAGAATGAATGGGAGAACGTTCAAGAATTTATTCAACTTTACTGATCGGTAGTAAAGGTCTAGGTTATGTGGTGAGCCACGAATCACCACTGACGAAGGACCAGGATTGGTCCGAAATGCATTGGGGAATGGGGAATTGATGAACTGAAAACAGTTAAAAAAGAAAACAGTTTGGAAAAGAACAAAACAATATGATCCATTCACAAATAAATTCACTTTTGGAAAATTAAACAACGGTTGCAATAATTAATTGCACAGCTTTTTATATACAAACAGTTGAATAAGCACATCATGAATGAAAATGTTTAAAAAAAGAAAAATACATTTGGATGATGAGGTATAGAATCTAAGTATAGTAAGAACAAGAACATTTGAAAAGGCATTTCGTCTACTAAGTGTGCATCGGAGGACTATCTCCAGTTCTGAAGAGAGGAGGTTTTGATGTTTCTATGGGTACTCATGAGTCGGGGTACACTCTCTGACAGCACTTAAGAACAAAGCCGACATCTACCCTTTAGATTGGCACATGTGTGGTGAAGGGGGGATCACGCTAACAGGTATTTGAGATGGTGATATATATCTTGTCATATTGTGATAGCCAACCAATTTCCCATCTGCTTTTTAACATTATTTTCAGACCTCGAGAAAGGAAACTATTTGACACCTAATGCCAAATGTAAACTGCGGGGTAGAATTACTAGGCATTTGCAGACCAGGGAGTAGAACAGTTTATTTACTGTACTGTACATTTCAGGTCACAAACTGTGCATGAAAATGTTTTAACTAGATTGTGAAAATAATCATAGAGAATTTGGTGAAGTTAGAAAATAATTTTTTGGTTCAACAAAAGGTCCATGTTTGAAATGGCTTGATGCATAAATATACTCCTGAATTTAGTGCTTATTTTGTAAAATAATATGTGAGGGGGCCAAAGGTTTGACTTAGGAGCTCACCCTTCATGGTGTTGAATGATGGAGAATGCCGAATGCCAAGACTATTTACACATGATTCCACCTCATGACTCTTTCTTTTACCACCGTATATTTTCAGTCTCTTTAACTCACTCGTGAAGCTTCATTTGTATCCCTGCTTTCTTCCATTGTCACTGTTTTCCTATCTTACCCTTTTTTCCTTCTTTCTCCCTTTTCAGCCTGTGTTTCGTTCGTGGCCTGGGTCAAAGTCTGATAATGAAGTTCAAGTCCCCAAAACTGTATGCCCGCTCCCATCCAGCTTCAACCATCAGCACAAATTAAACAGTGCCTGGAGGCAAGCAGGCACCTACAGACATTTACGCCACTTCTTACCAATCAAAATCCACCAGAATGGCACTTTGTATGCATTATTGAGTTTAAGGATGGGTGGGGGTGGGAAAAGGGTATTTCCTTAGGAGAGGAAAGACTTCGACTAGGGAAAGGTAAAGGTCACTCACACGGTGATATGTTTTTATCCACCCTACTTATCCACATATATTACCTCCACAATAAAAGCTGTAGTAAGTGTGGAAACAGGGTAGAACTCCACATCCCCAAAGTTCATGAGGCTGGACGAGGAGGAACTCTCCATCTAAAAATGCAATTTCCTGTATGAAATTAAACAAACTAAGGCACATTGTTACTATACGTCCTCCTGATAACTATCAGCTCACCAGATTATCTACAGGGGTAAATGAAGTGGCGAAGGATCACTCATGGAATTTTAATATTTGTGCAGATTTAAATGACTACTCGATGAATCCAAAGAAATGTGGAAGTCAATTCCAATTAAAGGCCGAAATCTATGCAAGGTAGATTTCCAACTTTCTAAAATGAATTTGTTGCCATCCTGTAGAAATAATTCTTGTGCTCTGTTTTTCCAATTCTGCACTGGTTAGTGAGAGGACACTGGGCGTAAATTAGGAGTCACAAGAGGTAGAAGTTGCCAACCATGTTTGTCCTTTGGTACCCATGGCACTGCTTTTGTGAACACAAGCAAGCGCATGTTAATGCAGTGCCAGGAAGAATCCGCCATGCTGTTGCTCAACTTGCGTTTTGTTTTCCTGACAGCGCAGTCCTGCTGTCTGGCTTGCATTCAAGTGAAGTACGTCAGAGATTCAGAACAAGAGCTCCAAAACACATGTGCAACCAATAACTTTATTTTTCACCAGAAAGCTGTATGTGATTTAAGAAACCTCATTTAACCATGTGGACATTGTGAAATCGCTGTTTGATGGTACATAGTAATCAATCAGCTTGAGACCACGAGGGTAATAATATACTGTGACTTCGTTTTTGCTGATTAACAGTGCAATGTCTTATCAAAAGACCTTCCGACCAACCATCCACGGGTCCCAAATTCTGCTACACCCATGCATAAGTCTTTTCCCCTAAATAAAGTTCATGCCCTGCTGCTATTTTCCCCCAAATTGTAATAAAGTCATTCAATATCATGGCTTATTTGTGATTCTCAACGAAGGTATTCTCTTAACATGTAGTTTAATATTTAGAAGAAGCACAAAGGTATGCTCACAAGAGCAGTATGAAGAGCAAGTGAGTGATCATAACTGAAAAATGGTATCTCACAGAAGTCACAATCCAGTCCTCAGCGTGTCTCCTTAGCATTCAGAGAGAAATGTGCTTTATTGGAAAAAAAAACTCTGCAAAATGTTTTTTCCAAGGTCAGATGATGCCACTTCCTGTGATGGTGTCAGGGCCAAAAATCTCATGATGCCACTTCTGGATTCCTAAGAGTCATTATTAGTGACAAATAAAAAAACATAGTGGACTGGAAGACTTGGGGTAAGATTCTCTTGGGTAAATGTACAGTAGAGGGGTAGGACTGATAGCGCCTGAATGAGGTAGGACTGATGGTGCATTGCACGTTTTCTTCTGCGATCATCTTGGCACCAGATTTGCCCGTTGAGTGTCTTCTAATAGATAGCCATGTTGAGAACTGGAGGAAGAGCCATATGGAGATCAAACTAACTAATGTACAAGTATGACACAGGAAATACCTATCTGCCTGTGGCCTTTGAAGATGTTTAAATTACATATGTGATCTACAATAACAGAAGGAAAGGTTTTAGGTCTGTCTTGACGGTGCAGCTGTCTGCAAAATGTAATGTTAATATTTCTTTGAAATACAGCTAGAGTGGGCTTTTCCTCCTCCCAGTGGAGAATTTCTCTATCCCCTCATGCTATGCTATAAGCTTCCTTCAAGATGCTTGAATTTAAATGCACAATGGACTATATCACATCTAATCAGCGCACATTGTTAGTGTCATGCATGTCCCATACATGTATTATATACAGAAAGCAATAATATTCAGTTTTGTTCACTGCAGCAGTCCTTTGTAAATGTTTTAGTCAGAAATCATGTGTTAGTCCCACACACATAGACATATATGTTTAACCACACATACACACGGGTGCATAATGGCACACAATACAGAAGCTTAAAACAAAACAAGTACTGGAAACCCCAATAGGTTTATCTTTAATGCACAAGTCTGACTTTAATGTAACAACTGGAAACAGATGCAAATGCGGTTTGCAGACATTAATGCATTCATTTCAGATCAATTGGCACTGCCAGTGCTTGTTGGAAAAGGAACATCGGCAATAGTTCTTAGCTAGATGAGCGGGACTTCAGTTGTAGTAGCAGGCTAGTCTACATGAAGTGTGTTATAGTGCCTCGCAGGGTTGATTCCTACATAAAAGAATGAAAAAGAAAATGGTGTCCTCAGAAAAAAAACAGACATTTTGGGGGGCGGGAAGGCTCAAATGTTCTGCATCATGTATGCTGGTCTGATTATTCTCAGTACCAATATTTAGCCAACCGTACTGGTGCCCTAAGTTCATGGCACAGACTTAATTAAAGCACCACATGCATTAAAGGAGGCGCTGCTGCGCGGAGATTGTTAAATTGTGCTGATGAATTATTAAAACAAAAGGGGATTAATCAAGGCAATTTAGAAGTCAGGAAGTGGCGGGAATCAAATCTGGGCTGATGAAGGCGCTGCACTCGGCTTGAAATGTGTCAGGCTGCGTCAGCGAGCTCTTCCGCCTAACAAGGGGTTCCTGTCTCCGGCTTGTTTCCAATTAAATTCAATGTTCAGTGCTTATTTTTTTGTACCAATGTATATGAAAGGAAGTACAGTTAATCCTGGGAACTTCAATGCATGTCATGTATTTTTCTTTGCACAATGGGTACCATATGGCGGATTTTTTCAGTTTACTTAACCATAGGTAAGTGGTGTTCCAGCTTAATACGCTCTAAAAGTAAGTACAAATACATTAACTTTGGGATATAAAGAGATTCAATTTTTCGTACTACCGTTTTTTTTTCATATGGGTGCAGTCCCCTGGTGAGGCTGGTGTTGAGAAAAAGTCACTGTAGTGTAGTTCCTATATTCCCAATAGGCTCTGCGCATTGGAAAAGTGTATCCTGTAGTTTAGACGTAGGACTGAAGTCAACTAGGTCTCTACCGCATATACTAAACTTAATTGTGTGTGCGCCAGCTAGCTCAGAGGTCACTAGAAACTTTCTTGAATAAACAATAAGGGATTACTTTCTGAAAAACGCTTAAAACGACAACTTTGTTCCGCAAGAATAAGAAATATATCTCTAGAGTCGCGGAAACAATAGATAATTATTTCACTCAGTCAATCGTGCATGCTTCGTTTCACCAGAGGTGCAGAGAAATAGAGAGACGGCCGTTTTCAATAAAAAGGGTATTTATTGAACAGTCTTCTTTCTCAAGCATAAGAAATGAACTGCTTCAATTGTAATACTCGTTGTAAAGTACAGAGCATATAATAAGAAGTGTATTATAAAATAGTACTGTAAAAGCATGATATGGTTTCTAAGCCATAAGATACCTAAAATGCATAAAATACATACAGTGATAAATAATGACTAAAAGTTCTCAACTGGTGCTTCTAAAATACGCCTACCCCGGTGTACCTAACCTAGGTCTAGTACAAGGGAATAAGTAAGTGAGGTGTAGCCTAGTTGTAGTATTAGTTGCCAAGAATCTATTACAAGAATTATCTTAGGATCTAATCAGCTCCGTACCTTGGTTTAGAATGTAGTAGGTCTTGCATCTCTCTCTCAGGACTCGATTTCCCAGCAACCTGCAAGTGTAGCCTGGAAACACTGGAGCTGGATTTCTCGGCAGGAGAAAGTATAGCGTCTCTCAGTGTGTCAGCTGAAGGGTCGGCTTCCTTCGGCACTTGCTGCAGCAGGGCGCGTCGGGCAAGTAGATAGTCGAACTGCTCCAAACCACCGTGTGTTTGTTTGAACAAGTGTGGGCATATTTATACCTTGAAGGTGCTGAGTTTGACGTAAGATTGGACATAATAACGTCATCAGAGACTTAATTCTCTGAAAACTCCATGATTTCTTGGATAATTTAATATTCATGCAGGGGGAAGTCCCTGACTGCTGAAGGCGGGTTTTTCCACAAAATCGTTGTAGATTTTCGGAACTGGTGGAAGTAGCCAATCCGTATTAGGACTACTTGAGCTATGTCTTAATATGGTTATGATTTCTATGCCTATATAAGGATACAGTATTTTATATCTATATAAGGGCATGAATCGGGAAAATTACACTAGAGTCCTAAAAAGCTATACAACATCACCACTCACCCACGGTCCCAGAAAATCCTTTCCTCCTTGATCGCTCTTGAAAATATGCAAGTGTGCTGATGGAGCGTTTGCAAATTCGAAATTGGCGAAAGTGCAAATTGAGTATATACTGGATACCATCTTGTAATGCACGCATGTGGTACAACTCTAGAAACACAAGACGCGATTGATGAAATTACTTGAATCAACATCTTGTACGGGACTGAACTCGACTAACACCATCTCGGCTTCATGCTCTTGGCTGGATTATAGCTTCTTCACCAGCCTGTTTCTGATTCACTTGCACAAGCTGGCAAAAAGGTCCTGTTTTAGGGATCTTCATGATTTGGGGTATAAGAAGCGTGGCATCGCCTCCTTGATATCGACTTTGTCATTAACCACATTAGTGCTAAGGCAATTCCCCCTCTGTGCTGCAACCCCTTGATTACCATTGTTCATGACAAGCTCAGCTCGTCATCAGCACAGGAACAGTGTACTGCATGACGAGCTGAGCTCGTCATGAGCATGGAAGGGGTTAATCAATTTACCGCCTGGGATCAGTGGCGTAATACAAAAAGATGTGTCCTCACTGCAGAATTTGATGAGGGGCCCGTGAGTCTCCCATATCTCATAAGTAATAATTGATCTTAGGCTTAATGGGGGCCCCCTTAAAGGTTGGGGCCCCTTGAAGACTCGGTCTGCATTTAGCCCCTGTCTGTAATTTCCTGTCCACTCATTTCCGTCTATTCCATGTGCCCGACCCATGGTTACCCCCTGTATCAAAAACTTAAATTCATGAATCTACTTCCATGAGCCAAGATTTCTCCCGGTGTTGCTTTAGCTGAGTTCACCTACTTCCTTTTGAACCTCACCGCAAAAACGCTGCCTGGTCTTTACATCATTTCTCGCCTTGATCCTCATTGCACCTATTTATCTTGCTTCCTGACATTGCATCCTTCTGTGTTTAACTTATTGGGGGACCTAAACCAAGCTTTAACTCTAATTTCAAACCGCTCAAAATGTATGTGTCAACGCGCTTCATGTGTCAAAAGGTTTCTAGCCTGGAAACAAAAACCCAGGTATCGGTCATCAGCCCATCTCCCGAGCGGATACTACCACCTGAAAGTCCAAGTTTGAAAACTGAACCCAACGCAAGCATGATTATTGTCCATAATTCATCATTTATTCAACTCACAATGTATTTCTGCTTTTCCATATTTGGACCTGCTTCAGGAAATTTGGGAAATAGATAAAGGCATTTCGGGGAGAATTGTGGTAATAAACAGCATCCTGGAATGCTTGCTTTGTTTTGGCACATGTGTTGTTGCAAAACCTTGATGTTGGGGAATCTGCTGTGCCATGTCAATCTAAAAAAGTGATTAAAAGTGAAAATGTTTGGTTTTCAAAAACATTCATTAACGTAGTAGTCCCTGGCACTGAAAGGAACTACTTTGTGTGTGCATATGGCCCCTTGTGAAAGGCAGAATACAATCACACAGTGAAGTTAGCCAATGGCTGGAGTGAGCTGACCCACTGGCCCAGGCATTATGCTGCAGAGGATGGAAGAAAAATACGAATGACACAATAACAAATCAACGGATGAAGAGTGCTGGCTGAAAGGCATATACATACAATTATAGTAAAATCAATAGGTGTTGGCTGTCAGACTTAAAAGCATAGGTAATGGAATCAAACAGCAACATGCCATTGAGAGGATAAAGAAGGGTTGTTGAGGGGGCTGGATGCAGGAGCAAATTTTACTGTATTGTAATGCAGAATTTGTATAGCGCTTGATACCCCTCATGAGGTTGTGCAGCTCTTCAATTTAAAGAAATGAAAGGAGCATGAACCTCCTATCCTCATCTAAAACAGTGAAATAAATTTGGTGCTAAGCAACATCTGTGCTTTTTTTACATCAATGATTTAACAAAGATCTTTATATTGCTGTAATAGGAATGAATTGTACTATTGAGCAAATGGGGTTCAAAATGCCTCTGTGCCCTCATTTATGCCAAGGTACCCTTCGTGAAACTGTCCGTTTAATCTTCATGCTATTGGGTAGGAGACTTGATCACATCAGGGCGTTAATTTCTCCTCAGTGGTTTCTGCTCAATGAATGCAGAGTTGCCACATTGCGGCCGCGACACCGAACCAGCAAATGTGGAGTACAGCCTTCGCCACCCAGAAACACTCCAGCAGGAACATATGTACCAAAGCCACAAATGACTGCCACCACATATCGCTCAACAAAAACAACCAGCATTTTTTAATCACCTATAGGGGTGGGTTATGCATCTCCATCTCAATAAATGAGGAGGAAAAGGCTTCCTTAGAGGGAAAAAAATGAAAAATATATCTAGGATTTTCAAAGTAGAGACAGCTTTACCGCACGGCGGGGACTGGTCAGGGCTAGCCACATGGGAAGACTGTGGGCTCCATATGATGGGAGACTTGTACAGGGATGGTGTCCTGCTGTCGTTTTCCGACCTGCAGGAGGCATTTGATTTGCCGAGAGGCGACTTCTTACTCCATGCGGCTTTGGTCTCTGCGGTCCAGAGACGATGGAGAAAAGGTCGGGTGGAGCCGCCTACGTCTTTGGGATGCCAGTACGTTGTGATGGCTGCTGGCACCTTTAAGGCTGTTACTTGCTTGTATAGGAGACTAGCACTGGATGACCCCCCCCCATTGGACACACTGCGGGAACGCTGGGAGACGGACCTGGGCCGGCAGATACCGGAGACTACGTGGCCCCAGCTTGTGCGCCGGGCCTTGAAGGGCACGCGCAACGTCCGATTTCAATTGGTCCAATATTTCACGCTCCACAGAGCGTATTGGACGCCGGCCAAGATCCAACGGGTTTTTGGTGGGGCACAGTCGGTGTGTCCCCGTTGTAACTCGGAGGGTGCCGACTTTGGACACATGTTTTGGGCCTGCGCGGGGCTTGGTTCCTACTGGACTGATGTTGTGGCCTGTCTGAATGAGATCACTGATCGTCAAGTTGAAACGGATATGGGAGTTTGCCTCCTGCTTTGGTTCCCGCACACCCCGGCCACGAAGGTCACCAGTAAATTCATCGACCTGGGACTGATACTGGCCAAGAGGGAGCTCACCCTGCACTGGAAATCTAGGGGGGGTCCCAGCTTCTTGAGATGGCGGGGGTGTTTTCTGCAATCGGCGTCTAGTGAAGGGACACTCCGCTTACAACTGGCCAACCGCGCAGCCAATGATAAAGCGCTAGAAACAGCTAGGGCGTGGTGCGCGCTAGTGGCAGAATTGCAATCACTGTCAGAGGTTGCGGAGGATAGCGAGGAAGAGGCGCAGGCGACCCAGGGGGTGGAGACAGCAGTGGGGAGGGCAGGGATATCTACAGGGGACCTTGCACGTTAGGACTGCATTTTATTGGCTATCAAGGAATTAGAAAGTCGCACCAGGGGTTGTGGAGATGGGATGGGGTTGCATGCGCGGACCCGCTTGGCGCTTGAGATCTATCAGGGTACGAGGGTTGCTGCCTGAGATCTGAGAGGAGCTGCCTGTGACTCCATGTTCAGTTATGTTGCATTAAGGATTTGACGCAGGAGGCACACTGACATGGGGGGTGGGGGTAGAGCGGGAGGGGGTAAAGGGACAGGTAGGGTATGGATATGTGGGATGCAATAATTGAAATGTTGATATACGAACTGTAGGAGAGTAGGGTCTGCTATCCTATGGTCACCCCAAATTTTTGCTTTTTGCTTCACTGGTTTTCGACTACTGAGGCT
The DNA here is from genome assembly GCF_964261635.1 of Lissotriton helveticus. Taxonomy (NCBI): domain Eukaryota; kingdom Metazoa; phylum Chordata; class Amphibia; order Caudata; family Salamandridae; genus Lissotriton; species Lissotriton helveticus. The sequence goes on along the minus strand of NC_136067.1, from coordinate 1,149,966,648 downwards.
GTGGGCCTGCTGATCAGACCCCCAGCCTGCTGTTCTCTCACTAAATTAATGATACATGTGCTATAGGCACATACCACAATTGGAAATGGACTCCTTGTCAGCCCCTGTATAATGCACTATAGGTGCCCAGGGCATAGGGGCCACCAAGGCCTACCAGGGGCTGCAGCATATCTTTTGCCACCCCTGGCTGGTTCTTAAATTGACACAACTGGCTGATCACTCAGCTGGGGTAAGGTGGTGTAATCACCCCTTACTTAGATATAGTATACCTATATCTAAACCTATATCTGGACACATATAAACCTGTGAGCCACTCCTATGGAAGGCCTCATCAATCCTGGAGGCAGAGTGCGTGGTTTAATGTGAGATGGAGCTCTAGCATGAGCTGAGCCTGTCTGCAGCTGTCGGGAACAACTCCCTAAGCTGTTTCAGGATAATGCCATACCATATACTCTTAAGTGCCTTATAATCCTCGCGGTTATATAGCAACTCTGGTTTGGCTTTATCAAAACATGTCGTGTAAGGTGTCATACGATTTGGAATACTATCCCCTCGCCAGTTCTGGCGACGGGGATAGCATTCCACCCCTCTAGAGGGGTAAGACATGTTCCTTTACTTTAATGCGGTTAATTTCTAAAAGGGCCTTAGATCCACAAAATGGATGCCTCTGCCACAGACAAGAGTCTGGACCCCTGCAGCTGACCGAAACTCAGCAAATGGGGCCTGGACAAAGGGTTTCCTGCCACAGGAGGGTGTCACCACCCTCCAGACAGGAGATAGTGGATTGTAGCAGGGAGGTCTGAAAGAAACCAGACACTGCCTGGGGCGCACAAGGCTGCCCCTTGCATAATCCGGCCAAACCGGTTCTGGGGCACTCCAGCCCTCGTGCCAGGGTGGCCTGGATCAAAGGAAAGGGGTGTATCCACCCCCTTCCTGGGTCCCACCCATAGGGGGGGACCTAGCAGGTAATCACGCCCCCCAGATTCGAATAAGAGTGGGAGCAGTGCCAATGCACATCAGATTTCCTGGAAGAAACATTAGAAACGAAACTCTGGACCCTTGGACCTCCATCTCAGCGTGGAAGCCCGAAGAATCTCCCTTGTGGTCAAGGAGTGACCACCCTGCAGCAGCAGGCACCATCCAGCCCTCGACGTCTACTTGGTTGCAGTTCCCGCCGGAACTCGAGCGACTGAGATTGACGAGATCAAGCTTGCCTGCCTTCCAACAGCCCGATCCACAGTCCCTGCAGAGCTGAGACCCGTGGAGGCGACCGGAAGCGTGGGGCACGCCATCTTGAATTGACCACGAGACGCTGACCGTGCAGCCCACGAGTGACCCTCGAAGCTGTGCACCGGGGTTCGAGAAGCCCCAACCCTGAGCCACTCTTGCACCGAAGCTCACCCCTCTACACTCATCGAGTGCTGCGTGGGGCCCTTCTGCTACTTTTGGCTCAACGCGTTGGCCCGGTCACTTGCCAGCCGGTTAGTGGCCCCTGTGCCGATGAAAACTTGAAACCGACTTGTGAATCTGGTTGCTCCAGATCTGCACCAGCTCCCCTGAAAAGGAGCCCCCACTCTGACCTTCCTGGTTCGAGTGAGAAGCAATCTCCCGGTTCCGCGTGGATTGCTTTTGCCAAGTGTTGTTTGCTCCAATCTTGAAGCCGACAGCGCCGACGGTGAGAGCCTGCGTGGGACAGATCGTGACCTGCTCCTGGACGTCGTAGATGCCCCAGAGCCCACGTGACAGCGGAGAGAAGCACCGCGACAGCGACCTGATTGCGCCCAACATTGCCTGGTTCCGTCCTGGTTCCACCCTGGTCACTGCTGAGTGACCCAGACTCTGTCCCCTCTGCTTTCAGGTACTTTTCGACTCGAGTCCACCCTTGGACTCCACCGGACACTTCTCTTTCACCCCGCCTGCAGCCCTTTCAGCTTCAAGCACCAAGAGCCTGCGTGACGAAACCCGACTCAACTTCGACCCTGTGCACCCGCTTCCTGTGGGTGAGGTAACTTTGCTCCGCCGGTGTTCCCACACTGGTGCACACCTCTAGGGTCTGTGTCTTAAGTTTTGTTCCTCTAGGTTCAGCGGAAGTGTCCTTAAACTCTAACTTTGTCATTTTTACGCACCATTGGTTAACATTGGTGCATGCGTGCGCTTTCCGCACTGCTCCCGAATCCCGTGGGCCTCTCCCGACTTCAGCACTGCTTGTCCTGACTGCTCCCAGCGATTCCCTAGGCCCTAGGCCTAACCACTGTTCGATTGGTATCTCTTATACCACTTGTTTAGTATATGGTTTGAGTGGCCACCCGCCCTCATCCATAATTGTGCAACTTTGTATGTTTAAACTGTGCTTTTGATTTAACGCTTGTGCCCCTTTATTCATAAAGAATACTGGGGATTGTTTTTAGTAATAAACACATATATTTTTATAATATATACTTGTGTGGTGTCCTTTCATTTGATATTACAGGATTGTATGTGGTAAAACAGCTCGCTTAACACGACCTCTTAAGTTAAGCCTTTAGGCTGCTTAGTCCATGCTACCCCTAGGATAGCTTGTCTAACAAGGTTGACTTACAACCTGACACCATAAGGGATTGTTTGGTCTGATAATAGGTGGTTCCAGAATTGGAAACATCACCTATCAGGCCAACTTCTCACATTGGTGAGCAGCCGTGCGGATTTGAGCTTGCTGTTGTTTTACCATTGCAATCTTTTATCAAATTGAAAGATCACATCAAGTACCTCTAGGTACATATAAATCAAAAGCTTAGCATATTAAGTTCTACTGAACTTAGTAGTTGTAGATTAAAGGGATTAGCACACCCTGACTACAACTCACTAGTAAGGTACAGTAGGAAAACACTTAGTGTAGGTAGGTGCATCACTTACACCACACTAGAGTCATGTCTGACACAGGAAAAGCCTCAGGGTCTACTCCTGTGACAGTTGACCTTACCCAGGCAACTTCCAGCTATGACAAACTAACCCGAAAGGACTTGATTGCCTTGTGCAAATCAAGAGGGTTAAAAAGGGGCAGAAGCCCCACCTGTCCAATCCTGATAGCCATTCTAGAACAGGATGACTTAGAAAGGGCGAAGGGAATTCCCCTAGGATCAGGAAATGGAGAGAACCCACCTGTAACTGGTACCCCTCAGGAGGAAGAAGAAGGAGAAGAGGGGGATGAGGACTTAGAGATTGAGGACACAGAAGACCAGGGTCAGGAAGGTAGCCAGGTTGGAGTTGCCAGGCTTAGCCAGGCCAACTTAAGCCTACTAGGGAATGGAGAGGGCCAGCACCTCCCCAGATCCTATAGCATTCTCCCAGGCAACAGAAGAGTGAGATCTCCCTCAGGGGACTCTCATATTTCTAGTGCCTCAAGAGAATCTGAGAGAGGTATGACTGCCTCTCAAAAGACTGAGCATAGGGCCAGAATGAGGGCTGTCAGACTCCAGATAGAGAGGGAGGAGGTAGCCCTGGCTCAAGCTAAACTTACCTTGGCTCAAGCTAGACTTACCTTGGCAAGAGAGCAGAAATTGAGTGGCTTAGATGCCACTGGTGGCAGCAATCTTCCTAAAGAAAAAGACAGGGGCTATGATAATAGAAACCTGACAAAAATTGTGCCCCCCTACAAGGAAGGGGATGACATCCACAAATGGATGACTGCTCTGGAGAGAGCCTGCATGGTACAGCAGGTTCCTCAGGATCAGTGGGCTGCAATTTTATGGTACTCCTTTTCTGAGAAAGGGAGGGACAGGCTCCTCACAGTTAGACCTGAGGATGCCAAAAACTACTCTGTTTTGAAGAGTGCTCTTATTGAAGGGTTTGGCCTAACCACTGAGCAATACAGGTTGTTGTTCAGAGACACCCAAAAAGCACAGACTCAAGACTGGACTGATTTCGTTGAGTGTGCCACTAAGGCTTTGGAGGGTTGGTTGCAGGGAAGTCAAGTTTCAGACTATACAGGATTGTACAATCTTATAATGAGAGAACAGATCCTTAATAACTGTACAAACCAGCTGTTGCATCAATACCTTATTGACTCTGATCTGACCTCTCCCCAAGAATTGGGAAAGAAGGCAGACAAATGGGTCAGAACAAGGATTAAGCAGAAACCCCAGAACCAAGGTGGTGACCAGAAGAAAACAGACCAGAAGGGTGGAAATCAGAAAGATAAAGATAAAGAAAAAGACCAGAAGTCTTCAGGCCCCCAAACTAGTAGTAAGGAGGGTGGTTCCCAAAATGGAAACAAGAAGAAGAAGAATAAAGGTCCAAAGACACCTTGGTGTAATACCTGCAAATCAGTTTCACACTGGGGCAGTGAATGCACTAAGGCAAATCCAGTCTCCACCACTCCAGCTCCTAAAGCAACTGCAACCCCTAGTACAGTAAGCAGTGGTGGAACACAGTCCAAGGGTGTAGCTGGGTTGACCCTGGGTATTGAAGTAGGATCTGGCCTAGTCAGAACCCCTACACAGGCAGTTCTCTTATATGATGTGGACATAGATTTGCCCACTGCAGTAAGTCCCAGTAACCTGGGCAAATATAGGCAGACTCCCTTAATTAATGAGAAACTGGCTCAAGCCTACAGGGACACATGTGCCAGTGTCACAATGGTGACACCTGACTTTGTGGACCCTGGACAGATTGTACTAGGTGAGAGTTACCTAGTGACCAATGCAAGCAACTCCACTACTTCCCATAGTGTGGCAGTTGTGAACTTCTCCTGGGGAGGGGTAGATGGCCTAAAGAAAGTTGTTGTGAGTGCAGACCTACCAGTAGACTGTCTGTTAGGCAATGATCTTGAAAGCTCAGCTTGGTCAGAAGTGGAGTACAGGACTCATGCAGAAATGCTAGGGATTTCAGAGCATGTCCTTGCCATGACAAGGGCTCAGGCTAAGAAGTGCCTTCCTGAACCAGTGGTGGATCTTGGAACAATAGACCAACCACAACCCAAGAGAAGGAGCAAGAGAGGAAAGGCTGAGCCTTCCACCTTGCCCCAGGTTGAGGATCAAGTTTCAGAGGAAACTGATTCTGCAGTCCAAGAGGAGACTGTCTCTGAGGAACTTGAACCTGACCAGGTTGAGTTTCTGGGGACAGGGGGACCCTCAAGGGCAGACCTGAGGCAGGCTCAATTAGATTGCCCTTCCCTTGAACCCCTCAGACAGCAGGCTGCTGGTGAGGCTGCTGGGGATGCCCAAGGTACCCATACTGTGTATTGGGATGATGGACTCCTTTACTCAGAGGCTAGAGACCCCAAGCCTGGCATGACCAGGAGGTTGGTTATACCTCTGAAGTTTAGGGGGTTCCTCCTTACCTTGGCCCATGATATTCCTCTTGCAGGACACTTAGGCCAGAACAAGACGTGGGACAGGCTTGTTTCACACTTTCACTGGCCTCATATGTCAGAAAATGTCAAGGAGTTTTGTCGCTCCTGTGTCACTTGCCAAGCCAGTGGTAAGTCAGGTGGTACAACAAAGGCCCCCCTAATACCACTACCTGTGGTGGGGGTTCCCTTTGAAAGAGTTGGAATTGATATTGTGGGTCCAATGGACCCCCAAACAGCATCTGGGAACAGATTTATACTGGTGGTAGTGGATCATGCCACCAGGTATCCAGAGGCTATTCCCCTGAGGACCACCACAGCACCTGTGGTGGCAAAAGCCCTCATTGCAGTTTTCTCAAGAGTGGGCTTCCCAAAGGAGGTATTATCAGATAGGGGCACAAATTTTATGTCCAGCTATCTGAAAGCAATGTGGAAGGAGTGTGGGGTAAACTACAAGTTTACCACCCCCTACCATCCACAGTGCAATGGGCTTGTGGAGAGATTTAACAAGACCCTAAAAGGCATGATAAAAGGGTTACCAGAGAAGCTCAGGCGGAAATGGGACATTCTTTTACTTTGCCTGCTCTTTGCTTACAGAGAGGTCCCACAGAAGGGGGTTGGCTATAGCCCTTTTGAACTTTTGTTTGGCCACCCTGTGAGGGGTCCATTGTGTTTGGTGAAGGAAGGATGGGAGTTACCTCTCAAAAAGCCTAAGCTAGACATAGTGGACTATGTACTTGGTCTCCGCTCCAGGATGGCTGAATACATGGAAAGAGCATCCAAAAACCTGGAGGCCAGCCAAGAATTACAAAAAGCTTGGCATGACCAAAAGGCTGTACTGGTAGAGTTCCAACCAGGACAGAAGGTGTGGGTACTGGAGCCAGTGGCCCCAGCAGCACTCCAGGACAAATGGAGTGGACCCTATCCTATCATTGAGAAGAAGGGAGAAGTCACTTACTTGGTTGACTTTGGAACACCCAGGAGCCCTCACAGGGTAATCCATGTGAATCGTTTGAAAGCATTTGTGGACAGGGAGGACATGAGCTTGCTCATGGCCACAGATGGGGATCAGGAGGAAGAGAGTGACCCTCTCCCAGACCTGCTTTCTCAGAACCCTGATGATGGTTCAGTTGATGGAGTAGCCTTGGCAGGCAGCCTCACTGACCAGCAACAGGTGGACTGCAGACAAGTTTTGCAGGCCCACAGGCATTTGTTTTCACTCACACCCAGCCAGACTGACTGGTGTACCCATGTAGTGGACACTGGTGACAGTCTGCCTGTGAAGAATAAGATCTACAGGCAACCTGACCATGTCAGGGATTGCATCAAGGCTGAGGTGCAAAAGATGTTAGAGCTTGGAGTGATTGAGCCATCAGAGAGCCCATGGGCCAGCCCAGTAGTCCTTGTGCCAAAACCTCATACCCAAGATGGAAAGAGAGAAATGAGATTTTGCGTGGACTACAGGGGTCTCAATGCTGTCACTAGGACAGATGCTCACCCCATTCCAAGAGCAGATGAGCTCATTGACAGATTGGCTTCTGCCAAGTTTCTGAGCACATTTGATCTGACAGCTGGCTACTGGCAAATCAGATTAGCTGAGGAGTCAAAAGCCAAAACAGCATTCTCTACCCCTAGTGGACATTATCAGTTTGTGGTAATGCCCTTTGGTTTGAAGAATGCACCTGCCACTTTCCAAAGGTTGGTGAACCAAGTCCTTACTGGGTTGGATGACTTTTGTGCAGCATATCTAGATGATATTGCTGTCTTTAGCTCCACCTGGGAGGATCACCTGATCCACCTGAAGAAAGTTCTGGAGGCCCTGCAAAAGGCAGGCCTGACTATCAAGGCCACTAAGTGCCAGATAGGGCAGAGTAAGGTTGTATACCTGGGCCACCTAGTAGGTGGAGGTCAGGTTCAGCCACTGGAGAGAAAAATCCAGGCCATACAGGACTGGGCTCCTCCAGTTACCCAGACACAAGTCAGAGCCTTCTTGGGCCTGACTGGGTATTACAGAAAGTTTGTGAAAAACTATGGGTCTATAGTGACACCATTAAATGACTTGACATCCAAGAAGGTGCCAAAAAAGGTTCAGTGGACAGTTAGCTGTCAAAAGGCATTTGATGACCTGAAGAAGGCCATGTGCTCTGCACCTATCCTGAAGAGTCCTGACTACTCCAAACAGTTCATTGTACAGACAGATGCTTCTGAGTTGGGGGTGGGAGCTGTGCTCTCACAACTTAATCAAGATGGTCAAGACCAGCCTATTGCTTTCATTAGCAGAAGGCTGACCCCTAGAGAGAAACGTTGGTCAGCCATTGAGAGGGAGGCCTTTGCTGTGGTTTGGGCCCTGAAGAAGTTGAGGTCCTACTTGTTTGGAACTCACTTCCTAGTTCAGACAGACCATAAGCCCCTCTTGTGGCTCAATCAGATGAAGGGTGAAAATCCCAAACTGCTCAGGTGGTCCATTTCCCTACAGGGGATGGACTTTACAGTGGAGCACCGCCCAGGGACTGACCATGGTAATGCAGATGGTCTCTCCAGGTACTTCCACATAGAACATGAAGACTTATCTGGTCAAGGTTAGTTTAATGTCCCTGCGTTTGGGGGGGGGGTTGTGTAGGAGAGTAGGGTCTGCTATCCTATGGTCACCCCAAATTTTTGCTTTTTGCTTCACTGGTTTTCGACTACTGAGGCAGTGGGCCTGCTGATCAGACCCCCAGCCTGCTGTTCTCTGACTAAATTAATGATACATGTGCTATAGGCACATACCACAATTGGAAATGGACTCCTTGTCAGCCCCTGTATAATGCACTATAGGTGCCCAGGGCATAGGGGCCACCAAGGCCTACCAGGGGCTGCAGCATATCTTTTGCCACCCCTGGCTGGTTCTTAAATTGACACAACTGGCTGATCACTCAGCTGGGGTAAGGTGGTGTAATCACCCCTTACTTAGATATAGTATACCTATATCTAAACCTATATCTGGACACATATAAACCTGTGAGCCACTCCTATGGAAGGCCTCATCAATCCTGGAGGCAGAGTGCGTGGTTTAATGTGAGATGGAGCTCTAGCATGAGCTGAGCCTGTCTGCAGCTGTCGGGAACAACTCCCTAAGCTGTTTCAGGATAATGCCATACCATATACTCTTAAGTGCCTTATAATCCTCGCGGTTATATAGCAACTCTGATTTGGCTTTATCAAAACATGTTGTGTAAGGTGTCATACGATTTGGAATACTATCCCCTCGCCAGTTCTGGCGACGGGGATAGCATTCCACCCCTCTAGAGGGGTAAGACATGTTCCTTTACTTTAATGCGGTTAATTTCTAAAAGGGCCTTAGATCCACAAAATGGATGCCTCTGCCACAGACAAGAGTCTGGACCCCTGCAGCTGACCGAAACTCAGCAAATGGGGCCTGGACAAAGGGTTTCCTGCCACAGGAGGGTGTCACCACCCTCCAGACAGGAGATAGTGGATTGTAGCAGGGAGGTCTGAAAGAAACCAGACACTGCCTGGGGCGCACAAGGCTGCCCCTTGCATAATCCGGCCAAACCGGTTCTGGGGCACTCCAGCCCTCGTGCCAGGGCGGCCTGGATCAAAGGAAAGGGGTGTATCCACCCCCTTCCTGGGTCCCACCCATAGGGGGGGACCTAGCAGGTAATCACGCCCCCCAGATTCGAATAAGAGTGGGAGCAGTGCCAATGCACATCAGATTTCCTGGAAGAAACATTAGAAACGAAACTCTGGACCCTTGGACCTCCATCTCAGTGTGGAAGCCCGAAGAATCTCCCTTGTGGTCAAGGAGTGACCACCCTGCAGCAGCAGGCACCATCCAGCCCTCGACGTCTACTTGGTTGCAGTTCCTGCCGGAACTCGAGCGACTGAGATCGACGAGATCAAGCTTGCCTGCCTTCCAACAGCCCGATCCATAGTCCCTGCAGAGCTGAGACCCGTGGAGGCGACCGGAAGCGTGGGGCACGCCATCTTGAATTGACCACGAGACGCTGACCGTGCAGCCCACGAGTGACCCTCGAAGCTGTGCACCGGGGTTTGAGAAGCCCCAACCCTGAGCCACTCTTGCACCGAAGCTCACCCCTCTACACTCATCGAGTGCTGCGTGGGGCCCTTCTGCTACTTTTGGCTCAACGCGTTGGCCCGGTCACTTGCCAGCCGGCTAGTGGCCCCTGTGCCGACGAAAACTTGAAACCGACTTGTGAATCTGGTTGCTCCAGATCTGCACCAGCTCCCCTGAAAAGGAGCCCCCACTCTGACCTTCCTGGTTTGAGTGAGAAGCAATCTCCCGGTTCCGCGTGGATTGCTTTTGCCAAGTGTTGTTTGCTCCAATCTTGAAGCCGACAGCGCCGACGGTGAGAGCCTGCGTGGGACAGATCGTGACCTGCTCCTGGACGTCGTAGATGCCCCAGAGCCCACGTGACAGCGGAGAGAAGCACCGCGACAGCGACCTGATTGCGCCCGACATTGCCTGGTTCCGTCCTGGTTCCACCCTGGTCACTGCTGAGTGACCCAGACTCTGTCCCCTCTGCTTTCAGGTACTTTTCGACTCGAGTCCACCCTTGGACTCCACCGGACACTTCTCTTTCACCCCGCCTGCAGCCCTTTCAGCTTCAAGCACCAAGAGCCTGCGTGACGAAACCCGACTCAACTTCGACCCTGTGCACCCGCTTCCTGTGGGTGAGGTAACTTTGCTCCGCCGGTGTTCCCACACTGGTGCACACCTCTAGGGTCTGTGTCTTAAGTTTTGTTCCTCTAGGTTCAGCGGAAGTGTCCTTAAACTCTAACTTTGTCATTTTTACGCACCATTGGTTAACATTGGTGCATGCGTGCGCTTTCCGCACTGCTCCCGAATCCCGTGGGCCTCTCCCGACTTCAGCACTGCTTGTCCTGACTGCTCCCAGCGATTCCCTAGGCCCTAGGCCTAACCACTGTTCGATTGGTATCTCTTATACCACTTGTTTAGTATATGGTTTGAGTGGCCACCCGCCCTCATCCATAATTGTGCAACTTTGTATGTTTAAACTGTGCTTTTGATTTAACGCTTGTGCCCCTTTATTCATAAAGAATACTGGGGATTGTTTTTAGTAATAAACACATATATTTTTATAATATATACTTGTGTGGTGTCCTTTCATTTGATATTACAGGATTGTATGTGGTAAAACAGCTCGCTTAACACGACCTCTTAAGTTAAGCCTTTAGGCTGCTTAGTCCATGCTACCCCTAGGATAGCTTGTCTAACAAGGTTGACTTACAACCTGACACCATAAGGGATTGTTTGGTCTGATAATAGGTGGTTCCAGAATTGGAAACATCACCTATCAGGCCAACTTCTCACACGAACTGCAAAACGACACCTGCAATCATTTGTTTGTTTGTTGATATGGAAAATCAATAAAAATTTTGTTTAAAATAAAGGATTTTCAAAGTAGAGTACTTCACAAATGTCCCCACTAAAGACAAACAAATGCAAGGGTGTGACATCACATAATAAACACCACCACTAATTGTGTTCGCTAAAAAGTGTTGCACACTAATGAAATTGATTTTTATAATTAAATCTCCACTAAAGAAATAAATCCGGTATTTATACATGAATTGAGCAAGTGAATAAGATTAGTAAAACAAACCCTTTTGTTTTCACTGCAGACTTATGTCAACGGTCAAATAGCAAAATGACAAAGCATTTTAGAACATAAAGTAATGAAGAATATGTAAAAATCCTGCTGATCATAACATTACGTAAGGTATCTTAACAGGCGCTGAGCAACCTCTTGACACTTGATAATAGTTTGGGTACCCAATGTAAAGATATTTCTCCCTACATTTTAGTACAAATCATATAAGAAGCGTCCTAAACAAAAGCAACCTTTGGGCACGAAGTCTGCAAAAATCCAATAACGCAGAGTAAATTGAGATAAAAGTGAGTATAATGTGATGCTTAAGAGTGGATCAAAAGAATGGGAGGCACCATGGGGTAACAAATGATAGAAGATTACAAGATCCTGTTTATTGTAAAAACAATGTATAACAGCACGCTCTGACTGCAGCAAAGTAGATGTTTAGACGGTGTATTCTCACTTGATGTATTAGATAAAGGGCCTAGTTATTTGATCAGAGTGATTAAAATTAAAATTTAGATCAATATAGAGGTTCATTTTTAATTGGTATGTGTAGTAACACAAAAAATGTTTTGTTTATGTTTTTCCATATAGACTGTTTTTAACCATAGAAAGCATTGTCCTGAAGATGTGTTCAACCTGTTCACCGAAACGCCGCGTCGACAGTTATTGTGCTTTTTCTTTTAAATAATTTCCTTCATGATGTTTTTTTAATAAAATGTATGTGATAATTTGTTTTTACAAAATGTTAATGAATGTCAAATATTATCTCTTGTGACAATAAATTTCTCAATTTTAAGTAACAGAACCTCTATTAACTGATCATTACTCCTTGCTTGACTACCTATGTATCTGTATATTGTGTCTTAATCTGGGCGGGAGATAAGAATCTTACTCAGACTGACTAGAGCCCAAGTGTAAATTTGTTACTGTGTGGTGTACCCTATACCTGATCATACTCCCAGCTGTAGCTTAGTTTTACGCTCGGATAGTATGGCTGCTTAATTGTAGTCTGACCTATCATCTACAACCAAGAAAAGGGAATCCTTCGTTTTTGGTTGACTTCATGGATCCAGTGCCGTCTTAACGCATGGGCATGCTGGGCAGTTGCCCAGGGGCCCCATGAGCATAGAGGCCCCATGGAGACCAGAATTTAACACAAATTATCCAATAAACATTTTTATTCCTGTGAGTGGTTGTGTAGGAAGGGCCCAGTGCACTGCTGTGCCCAGGGGCCTATAATGCTGTTAAGACGGCCCTGCATGACTCTGGCTTTTTAACAAACCAACGCCCTGTCCGTGTTTTGTTTTCTGGCCAATCGAGCCCTCTTTTTAAGGATTGATGGCCAAAAAGGGTAAGAGGTATGGCTCTTGCCCAATATCCTTCATCAAAAGAGTTTGACTTGTGCAAGGGTTAGAAAAAAGCAGGCACTCTTGCGCAATCTTTTTTGGTTGCACAAAACAAATATTTTTTATAGTCAAATTTATTTTAAATTCATAACGTTAAGAATTATTTTCAAAAGGTGCAACTGTATCTTGTTACTGTACTAATTGGAGATGATGTGGTTTTTTATTTTGCTTTTAAGCTCAAAAATATGCTTCTATGGGCTTTGCGAACACATTCTACCCACGGCTACAATCAAAAATATTTCTATCATGTTAGCTAGTAGACTACTTATACAGCAATAAACGTGCGCGATACTGACAATAGCACACAATGCTAGTTGTGCTCTTTTGCTACTATGATTTCCCTAAGCCATTGCTAGAGGCTCTTCCCTCCTTCATCTCTCCGTTTTACTCATCCCAAACTTCATATACTATGATCTCCCAAATAACATTCCTAGACTCATCCCTCTTTTTATCCCTCCATTATCCTATTCAGTCTGTTTAACAGACGTACATGTCTACTTCTCAAATTAACTCATATTCCCTAAACTAATCCACCACTAATCCTTTTTGGTTCTGGAGTAGTGTGCTACAGAAAAGAGATTCAACGCCTCATCAGGGGTAGTAATAACTAAATAAATACAATTGCAATACAATACAAAAACATACTCTTTAGTACTGCAAGCAAATGTCATGGCCATTTGCAAAGTGAGTTCCTGGGTATACTGCATTTTAAGCCAGACATTGGCAAAGCCAATACTTTTGGCTCACAGTTTGAGTTCAGCTAAAATATTTTAAGTAGCCTAATAAAGAGAAAAAAAACAATATAGCTGTCTGTCTGTATACATTGCATTTATGAGACAACAAATTGAATGTGTGATGATTCAGGGAACTTTTGAGATATACATTTGTACCTCATGCATTTAAATGCAATCACTTCATAAAAGGGCTAACGATACACTGAACAGCCAATGGCATTAGGTGAGAAAGAATTACACCTATGGGTAAACCTAACGCCACTTTTGTATATTTCAAAGTATAGGTGACACTAGGTCTTGCAGACAGCTATGCTTTTGAACCAGAAATACCAACAATATAGGTAAATGATATTTGAAAACAATCTTTTAACACAATATTTTCAGGGAAGGGTGTATTTCTTTTGTGGAGACCGACATCAACACCTATTATTATTATGCAATTTGTAATGCGCACAGATACTCAAAAGGGTTTCCCGGCACAGGGTAGCGTACAGGTCCGATGCAGTGGGCTAAAATAGCAAGGGTTTCAGACAAAAGCTCAGGAGTGAATTACAATTCCTTAAAGCTGAGGGAATAGAATTCCACAGTTTAGGGCCAAGATATGCATAAGAAGGGCCTTTCATGCGGGTTAAATAAAACCTCGGCACTGAGAATAGGGTTTGATTTGAAGATCTTAGGGTGCGAGTCGGCTGGTAAGGAACCACCAGTTCCTGAATGTAACAAGGTCCCAAGCCCTGTTTGGCTTTATGCATAAAGCACAGTGCTTTAAACTCAATGCGGTTGATGATCCTCAACCAATGGGAAATGGAGGCAGATTTCAGTAAATAACAAAGCAGCCTAGGCTAGAAGCAGCATTTTGCCAAACCTGAAGGTGCTGAACCAGAGCCTTATCAGCACCTAGGTATAGCACGTTACCACAATCCAGTCTGGATATGATTAAGGCCTGGATGAGCCGTTCTTTGCGCTGCTAATGGAATCAGCCTAATAATCTTTTTTAGCCACCTGAAAACTGCAAGGCAAGCAACAGTGATTCTAGCCACTTGTGGTTTCATGGAGAGTTTATTATCCATGAGAACGCCCAGGTTTTTCACCAGAGTGGACAGGGTGGGCGGGGTCCCAAGGCACTCCCGCCAGTGTCTAGAACCCCACAGAGACGCGTTCTTACCCACAATCATGACCTCTGTCTTGTCCCCATTAAGCTTGAGGGAGGTCTTGTTCATCCATGTCAAAAGTTTACTCAAACCGAGGTTCAGAATCAAAGATTCATGATTCTGTGCTGATGATAAAGAGAAAATAATCTGAGTATCATTGGCATATGAAAAAAAATTTAAGTCTGTAACTCTCAACTAGGTCTACCAATGCGTGGACATAGATGTTAAATAGAAGTAAAATGTCCATATGTGCTCTAAAACAGTCGTGCTGAGAACAACTCATGTAAGCTTTGAAACACCCTTTCTTTGAAGAGAAGCATTAAAAGCCTTCCAAAACGACACAGGTGCGTCCCAGGTGAGGGGAAAAGTCAGCATTACCCAACATCAAATGAACTGTAACTTTGTAGTTAACCTGCCTTCACCATTTTTAATGGCTGAAAAAACTGCTGAGGTGGGTGGATGAGGGCGGTGGAATTGGTCCAATAGCTGCACTTTCCCTGAACCTTCCCTTGCTGGAGCTAAGAGATGGCCAGGCCTCTGCTCCTCCAATTGTGGCCTGCTGCCAAATTTCATAAAAGGTATCAAGAGGCCTTTAAATTGGGGTGTGAGGACGCGGCCGGCCCCAAGGGGTTGTATGCGAAACGCTGTGTTAAGCTAGGAGTGACTGATTGGTCTCTTGCAGACGCCACTGTGCTCTTCATTAACGCGGCCCGCCCGATATGGGTTGTAGGCTTAACGCTGTGCAACATTATGACTTGCGTTTGAAAATAAAATTGACTTGAAATAAATTGGGGTGTGTCACTCCACTGGCTCTTTATTTATGTCCTTAAATTTACAAGTATAAACACTATTTGAATCCTCATCAAAGACTGTACACCCCCTTAAGGTAACCCATGTCAGCGATGCTGTCCCTGTTTGTATTTCACATTTCATCTTGCATTGCCTAGGAGTATTTGCTTTTTCCAACATGTGTTTCACTTGCTTTTTTCATGCAACCTATGAGTCTTGCATAGTGTATACTCTGAACAAAGTCACCTCCAGGCACCTATGTGAGTTTCGGGTGTTTATAACCATGCACAAGTGAGAGCTCTGAAGCTAAGGCTGAGGCCAGGGCAGGTGTCTCTTAACCCCTTCGCCGCTCGCGGTATTTCCCCGCTGTGCTGGGGGGCGGGGGGGCGCGTACAGCGCCCCCATGCTCATGACGAGGTCAGCTCGTCATGAGCCACGGCGCTCCGGTGCTCATGACGAGCTGAGCTTGTCATGACCGCGCCCGTTCCAATGGTCCGTTCAGCACAGCGGGGGAATCAGCCCAGCGTGCGAGCGTTCCACGGAACGGGCGCGGTCATGACAAGCTCAGCTCGTCATGAGCACCGGAGCGCCGTCGCTCATGACGAGCTGAGCTCGTCATGAGCATCCAAGGAGTTAATGCCTGCCAGTGGGTCATAAAGGTGTGCAGACTGCATGCATCTTCAATCCTTGACCCGTCTGCAGAAAGCACACATGGTTACATATGTGCCAACTGTTATTGTGGAAAGTATGTGAAGCAGGAACACAGCTGTCAGAATATGGACAGCACCAAGGAAAAGGAAAATGCATTGCTTACAGGTGAATGGCTGTGTTGTGTGTGCGAGGGGATGATGAAGCGAATGAGATGAAAGGAAGTATGAGTAGAAAGAGACAGTGAAAGAAACGCGCTGAAGATAAAATAGATGACATGAGGTAGGCAGATGAAGGACCTCAGAGATATGTGAGGGCACAGAAAGGGTATAAGTGTTTAACAGAGTGAGAGACTGAAATAAAAGACAGAGTGGCTGAGACCCTCCGAAGACCACTACCTCTTCCACAGACCTTAGTAAATTTCAATTCACAGTTTCTTAATTTCAGAACTGAAATATTTCCAAAACCAGTCATTCACAATAAAATCATGGTTGTTCATTTATCTGATGCATCGGATAAACATTGGCAAAACCAGCAAGCCTGGGTTGTTTTAGGTGTATGTGTTAATTTTTGGATATGTTTGAATGCAATAACAGAAAACTCACAGACGCACCCAAATACTGGTCAGGTGGGCCACAGTGTGAAACACAGGATTTTAGTTTACATGTTTTAGCCCATGCTCTTAATTATATAGGCACTGAAGGGTACAAAAAAGTGATGGATAGAACACTTGAATTAATCTCAGCCACTGGTAATTACTCTGGCTGCATCCCAGTCCATCATTATTATGCACACCCTGCCACCTTAGTTTGGACTCAGCCATATGCAAATCAGTCTTGATCCTGCTCCTACAGGAACAGTCCTGCCTGAAATTCTAGGCTAGGATCTACCTGAACCAAAATACAAGCAACACAAGACAGGTTTTTCCCTTATTAGTGTTCATCAGTTGGGTGCAGCTTGGGTCAGAGGCACAGTCTCCAAGTCCGAGCAAACCCGGCCCTATGTAAATGTAAATGTTGTATTTGTAAAGCGCACGGCTGCTCACGCGACTGGGCGTCCCGGCGCTGCACTCATACCGCTGTGGAACCCTTCCTGGCTTTTGAAGCCAGGCATCCAAGCGCTGCTGGGGCTGTTGTGGAGATTAAGCAAGTAAGGGCCCGATGTAGGTAAAATAGATTTACCGATTTTTAATTACAGAATCATACCGATTCGGTAATTAAAAATCGGTAAATCTAAGGGGTGGAGATGTAGGAACATCCAGATGTTCCTTTTACCGAATCGGTAAATATCTGTATTTACCGATTCGGTAAATACCGACCGGTAATGCCCCATTCATTCCTATGGGCTTTGAAGCCCATAGGAATGAATGGGGCATTACCGGTCGGTATTTACCGAATCGGTAAATACAGATTTTGACAAGGGTGCAGGGGGTGTCACTTTGACACCCTCTAGCACCCCCAAAAAAGATTCGGGGCCATGTGGCAGGCATACCTGCCCTAAGGGCAGGTCTGCCTGTCATATGGCACAGGTGTGCATGCACACATGTGCATGCACACCTGAATCGGTATTTTACCATCAAATATATTTGATGGTAAAATACCGAATCGGTAAGGGTTGTGGGACTCAGAAGAGTCCCACCTACATATCAAAAATACCGAATAGGTATGAATACCGATTCGGTATTTTACAGATTCGGTAAATTTACCGATCGGTAAATTTACCGAATCTGTAAAATTCTGGGCCCTACATACCAATTCTCATTTACCGGTCGGTAACGGCCGAAAATACCGATTTTCGGCCGTTACCGACCGACCTACATCTGGCCCCTATTGCCTAGAGTCACAGAGTGGGTCCCATGATTAGACTAGGCACCGAGGCGAAAATGATCCGGTCCGGGGAGATTGAGTCCAAGAGCCGCCGAGGCGGGAATTGAACCCTGGTCCCGGGCCAGACCTCTGCATGAGGGTCTGCCGCTCTAACCATTGAGCCACGCTTCTCTAGCACAGGGGCATGCAAATTGTGACCTGCCAAATTAACATTCATAAAGCAGGACGTTTTGGATGCCCCGCAACTGGACAGTTTGCCATGTAAACTGTTGGTACAAGAGTTGAATAACAAATTGCATTTATATTCGAAACCCATTCGGTTTGCAAACTGCATGCCCTTGGCTTGCGAATGGGAATAGCACATCTGAATTTTTTATATTTATGAATTCATTTGAACAGCATTGCTCAACAGAAGGGAAGATAGAAAAACAAACAATTCCAGCATGTGTTTACCAACAGACACTGTGGTCTAAAGCATTGCACAGACTGCACTGCACAGCCTTTAAAAGCTGCGTCACAGGTACATAGTGTTCTTCGTGTAAAAAGTTGCGAAAGCAACCGGCAAAAAACAGAACGTGGCTAGGAAAAACAAAAACTCTAGAGAGCAAACTTGAGTATTGCTCCAAAATCTGGGCCTTATTAATAAAAGCACTTTGCAGTGGTGAGGCCGGCTCAGTTTTCTTTGTGATTAACAGTAATAATTCACAATGGGCCAAGCAGCATTGCAATTGGCAATGCAAATGTGCACATTATGAATCCTCACGAGTGTCAAGGAAAAGAGGGTGGTAAAGGAGGGGCTCCCCTTTATTTGTGACTCTTACAATAATACACCTATCATTTGTGACCACTTCTGCAGTCGAAAAGCATTGAACCGACTATTCTAGACAGGCAGCAACTGTTTGAAGAGTGGAGTCTGCGCTTTTTCCACAGCTTCCACTGCATGCGTGCGCAAACCTATGGACCACTGCATGCTCTCTCTCAAGTTGCTTTCAAACTGTGCCCTCTTTATAAGGCATTATTGTGACCCCGTCTCTCTGAGTGACAGAAGTAGCAACTGGGGCACATTCGGTCCCTGTTCCTTGCCAGGCCTCATCCACTGTTATGTCACAATTGGGGCACGGCATATCATTAAAGGACATTGCGTGTGCCTCGTTTTGCACCGACGAGCGAAATAACAGATTACTAGCATTCATCACGGTATTGGTGTTGTATTAATACTTAATCATTATAATGAACTTTACCAAGTGGTAGCCGGCAGGGAACGGGGGTGGCTTTTGAACAAAAAAACCCACTTACTAATACCCCGCCGCCGTCTCACCATCGTAGCTTCTCTTCCTGGCAGTTCCAGAACCAGGAAGCACCCTGGCTCCCCTAAGCCAATCACAACGTTGCAATGCAGCATTGTTATTGGTCTGAGCGCTGTGGTTTGGCGCTCAGATGGGGACAGGGAGCCTTTGCACGTTACTCACCAGGCTGGTGAGGAACATGCAAAGTGTGCATGACTGTTGGCCGGCCCAAAATGGCCGGCCAAGCAGTCAAGCGCACTTAGGGGAAACAACCTTTACAACGCAACTTTTACAACGCACTACCATTACAACTAAACTTTCACAACGCAAGATCCATTACATCGCATGCCATTACAACGCAGTCATTACAACGCATACCATTACAACGCATATCATCACAACGCATACCATTACAACGCATACCATCACAACACATAGTACCCTTACACTATCCAAAACTTACCCTACTGTTACACCCCCTGGAGTTAGAATAGTATGTTTACCCCTACACTATCCAACACTTACTCGACTGTTGCACCCCCTGGAGTTAGAATAGTAATTTTTACCCCTACACTATCCAACACTTACCCTACTGTTCCATCCCCTGGAGTTAGAATAGTAATTTTTACCCCTATACTATCCAATACATGCAATGTAATGGTATGCGTTGTTATGGTATGCGTTGTAAAGGTAGTATGCGTTGTAATGGAATGCGTTGTAAAGGTAGTTTTGAGAAAATTCGTTGTAATGGCATGCGTTGTAATGGAATGCGTTGTAAAGGATTTTGCTTTGTAAAAAATACGTTGTAAAGGCATGCGTTGTAAAAGTATGCGTTATAACATCATACATCCGCACTTAGTGTGTGCACACCACTCCTCCCCCGTGCCAGCAGCCTGTTCCTGCCCTAAGCCAGCCCCGGAGTAAAGAAAAAGAAAATGATAATAACAAGGTTATTATAATTGGTTTTTTTTCTCTGAGAGCAATGGGGCAACGCTACTGCGCCTTAGCGGGAGCCACCCCTGCCTTTACCTCATCTCTGTGCAACATCAACCCTTTTACTTTCCTTACCGATTTCCTCTGTGCTCGTCTTCCTAAACTTTGACATCATGGTAACTTCCTGTTTTCATTTTAGTATTTTCCCGTTTTTCCATATTTTTCCTCCCGTGTTTGTGCCTATTGTCCAAATATAATCCGACTTCTCCACCTGCAACAACCCCTTCTCCTAAGAACATCCTTTCCTCTTTTCCATTTTTTTAACGGAAGGCCCACAGAGCTCATATCCCCTTCCAATACTCATTTTAGAGCTTGCTAGAGACAGTGTATTCATTGTTGCTTGTAAGATATTATGTTTACTTATAGGGGGCTTAGAGGCAACCCATTGTTCACTATTGGTTGGTTTCACTGTCACTCACATTTGCTTGCTTTTCATAAGTTGGCGAGTGCAGCATTCACTTCCGCTTCTTGCATTTGTCCCTATCCACAAGCGTGGTCCAAGTCCTTCCACTGCTCCCTTAATCTGGAGCTACTTTTTTCTTTTTGTCTAAACACAAGCATTCGACTAGAGCGTTTGTCTATTCAAGCGGTCTCCCTCTTGTACTCCACCTCCATGTTGCCCGACGTCTGTGTTACTTGTTACTATCCATGTTGTTGCTCTCCCTCCCACCTCCTTCCAATCCACTGTCCATGTTGTTGCTTGGGCCCACCCGCCATCCGCCGTGTTGCCTACCCCACCCGAAAAGTCTTTGAGACTGCAACAAGCCATGCTTCTGTACACCATGGCTAAAACATTGACAAAGTCAATTGCTCTCGTCTGTGCGATCTATTATCTTTTGCCAATACTTTTTTTAAGCCATTCTGCATGGCGTTCGCAGTGCTGTACAAGGTGGCTAAACATTGACAAAGCCAATAGCTTTCATGCGGTAGGTGAGTCCTATTGGCTCTGCAATTTTTGTTGATTATTACTTCTCATTTTTAAATTGTGGGAAACAACCTTGAACAGTCTCTCAATCACAATTCTGTGCCATCATATTTCACCCTCCATTTACACCTCACAATGTAAGTCAATATTTTTTTATCAGATGGTGAGTTCGGGTAAGTCAGTGCTTTCAGCACAGACTTTCAATTTTACATAATACCTCACTTAGGTTTTAATGGAATCACAGCTGAATCCCAACCTAAAAGAAGTAATAGCCTTAAAACGATTATCTAATACTCTAAGCGTGGCACAGTTACCCTACCCCAAATTCAGTATGACAAAGGACCATACCCACATATTTTGCCTGATAAAATTCCAAGACAACGATTGCTTGTTAAAATGATTAACTAAGGATTTTACCTGAAGGGAAAATTTGCTCAATCAGTCTGGGCTGACACCTACAACTAAGACTACATCGGGTCCCCTCGTTATCAGAATCAAAAACTGCACAGAAATGGTTAATGCCAACAGAGAGTTGAACCCTATCCATGCTGCCGTCGGCCATTGGCCGACTGCAGCACTACCTCGCTGGTGCTGCCGTCAGCCAATGGCCGACGCGGCCCCGCCCGTTTTGCGGAAGTGCCGCACTTCCGCAAAATCGGCGGCGCAGCCAACGGGTTAAAATGGACCCAGCACCGCCTCCTATCTATATTTTGTGTTTCATTGATAGACTACCTAGAACCTTATTTAGAGTTTAGCGGGTGGAACACTATGTCAAAAAGCGCAAAGAATATCCCACCGCTGTATTACAAGTGCAATAGGCTATAAGACACTTGTAGTGCGGCATACAGGACATCTATCACGTTTGTGATGGAGCATCCCATCCGCTAAACTCTAAGTAAGGCTCTAGGTAGTCTGTCCTGTCCAGTGGAACTCCTGCATCACCTGTGATGAGAAACACATGTGTGAGCATAGACCATCTTTAGATGTACAAAATAAAAACTGAAACTCTAACAATTACTGAGTTTACAAACCTGCACATTCTCACAACTGTTCACAGGGCCAGACAGGCCTTTTATTCCACCGGGCATTTCCCCAGTAGGCTGAAGCCCTTGACGGCCAGTTTCGAAAGCCCAAGTCCTCTCTTGGTGCGTCTGCCACTTTCCCTAGCTCCCCAATGTTAAGTGCAGCAAGCACGGAAAAGCTTCAAGAGAGAGCGAAAGAGAAGGAGTGTGAGGGGATGGTAGAGAGAAAGCGATCAGAGAGGGAGGATAAAAGGACGGAGAGAAAGAGGTTGCACAAGGAGACAAAGGAAGCAGGGCTGGTTTGATCATTTTTGCCTGGGATACTTTTGGTTCCGCAGTTTTTCGGCAATAAGTGCAGGAATGAAAACTCCGAGAGGAATAGAAAGTGCCATACTACAAGAGGACAGGACCCAATGTGAGACAGATTGCACACATCCACTTTAAAACTGCATTTTCACAGCTAAATGTGGCTTCCAAAAAGATGGAGGATTTGAGCCATAGACAGGGGTAGTAGGGAGCGGGAGACTGGAGCTAGTCTACGCTCCTGTGCAAAGAGTGTGTAACCTACAGGGGCGGCTGGTGACATTTGAAAGTGGTGAGGCGTAAACTAATTTGCATATTGCACCGCAGCGAGCGCAGCGAGCGAGCCCGAACCACCTTGCATCCATCCATACATCATTCATGCATCCACCCATCCATCCATCCACCAATTCTGCATCCATCCTGCATCCATCATTCATTCATGCATCCACCCATCCATCCAGCATCCATCATTCATTCATGCATTCACCCATCCATCCATCCTGCATCCATCATTCATTCATGCATCCACCCATCCATCCTGCATCCATCATTCATTCATGCATCCACCCATCCATCCATCCACCCACCCATCCTGCATCCATCATTCATTCATCCACCCATCCAGCATCCATCATTCATTCATGCATCCACCCATCCATCCACCCACCCATCCACCCATCCATCATCCATTCCTGCATCCACCCATCCATCCATCATTCATTCATGCACCCATCCATCCACCCTGCATCCATCCTGCATCCATCATTCATCCACCCATCCTGCATCCATCATTCATTCTTTCATGCATCCATCCATCCACCCATCCATCCACCCATCCAGCATCCATCATTCATTCATTCATGCATCCATCCACCCATCCATCCATCCATCCATCCACCCATCCATCCACCCATCCATCATCCATCCTGCATCCATTCCTGCATCCATCCATCCATCCATCATTCATTCATGCACCCATCCATCCACCCTGCATCCATTATTCATTCATCCACCCATCCTGCATCAATCCTGCATCCATCATTCATTCATGCATCCACCCATCCATTCATCCACCCATCATTCATCCATCATCCATCCATCCATCCACCCATCCTGCATCCATCATCCATTCATGCACCCATCCATCCACCCTGCATCCATCCTGCATCCATCATTCATTCATCTACCCATCCTGCATCCATCCTGCATCCATCATTCATTCATGCATCCACCCATCATTCATCCTGCATCCATTCATGCATCCACCCATCCTGCATCCATCATTCATGTATTTTTATGACCATATAACTTGCACACAGCTTGTCAGTGTTTAATACCAGTCTCGAACCTTGTACTCCAGCACCAATGATACATGATTAATATTAATTGTTTTTAAAAACATGTATTTATTCGACACCAATTTCACACCTTAGTCGGAACATCATTTTTATTTGTTTTTTAAAATATCTATTTAACACCAAAGTAAGTCATGTATACATTTTTATGGTTCGATAAGAGGCTCGAACCTGGTTTCCCAGCACCAAAGTCGGCCGTGCTATCCGTCAGGGGTTATGTAACCGGGCTATGTAGTGACCAGCCAATCCTGCGCCAGGATTGGCTGGGGGGGCACCATGACTCCTCGCCCAGTCGCCCTGTGTAACCCCGGGGGCTGCGGTCCGCCCCTTGGTCCTCTCTCTAAGGGGGAATTCACAAGAAAACGATCTGCGCATGCGCGGGCATGTTTGTGCCCAAAAATACACTTGCGCAGCTGCAGCAGCCCGATCCTTCCCACCCCCCCTTGCGCACTCCGGGAAGGTCGGGTGTCTCCCGGTTTCCCGGCCGGCAGATAGCGCGATTTTTTAAAATAATTGTGTTTGGCTTCTAGTGACGACGTGGTGGGTCCATGGGGCTTAGTGGGGCTTCGCCCCTACGCCCCAATGGACGCACCGCGCCTGCTAACCTACTGGTGGGTATTGACCGCAGTTTACCACTTGAAGTATAGGTATACACGACAGAGCACTGCCACGTGCGTTTGATGTCAAAATATAACCCCGCTTTTAAACCCGAGCTTAGGATGATGTTTGTAGAAGACATTGTTATTTCCAGCTCCTCGTGCACTATATAAGACAGCAACACTTGTGGCACACTCAGCAGGCACCTACATGTTTGTTTAATGACCTGAAGCGGTTTAAGACCAATATAACTCCAGATGGGGGAACATCCTTTACGTCGCGGATGTTACCCCGCAGTACTGTTACGACGTGTCTTTTACAACGCAAGTCGTAACCACGACTTGCGCTGGAGGGCGCTCTAAGATAAGGAATAGTAGATTTACTATTCCAACACCTTCCCTACTGTACGTAGGCTGGTGTTGGAATAGTAAATTTACCTATTCCTAAGTCCAGCACCCCTACAGCGCAAGTCGTGGTAACGACTTGTGTTGTAAAAGACGCGTTGTAACGGTACGCGTGGTAATACCACGCGTTGTACCGTCGTACATCCCCCCAGATGTCACTACCATAGGCAGCAATATGGAGTTTGTATATTCAATTGCTGTCTAGGTGTTGCACTTTCAAGCTGTACTATGCAAGGTGACCGCGATGGACATTACAAATAATATAAATGAACAAACAGCACATTGTACAACATCTTAAAAAACACAGTAGGAAGGAATAACCATATGAATGTTCCATGATTGGAAGGGTCTAGGGGACACTGTGATATTGATAGTGCAGCTTTGACAGCAGAAGAAATGTACACTTGATATCATGCCTGGTGAGTTGTTAAAACTGAAAGGAAAGTTGGTCTACAAATGTGTCAAGGCCACACAACCACAGTCAATATTTGTTCAGTTGGGATTCTTAGAGCACACATTAACAAACACCTGTTGCAGCCT
The DNA here is from genome assembly GCF_964261635.1 of Lissotriton helveticus. Taxonomy (NCBI): domain Eukaryota; kingdom Metazoa; phylum Chordata; class Amphibia; order Caudata; family Salamandridae; genus Lissotriton; species Lissotriton helveticus. The sequence goes on along the minus strand of NC_136067.1, from coordinate 1,149,941,701 downwards.
TTGAAGATTATGTGGTGCTGGGGTGGGAGAATGAAGAGAAGCTCCTACCAGTAGTGTGCCAGCATATGGTTGTCAGACAGAGGCAGACTGAGAACGCAAACCAGCCCTGGCAATTAAGTCGGACCGGCCCGAGGGTGCTGGTGGGAAGCACTGCAGCTGCTTTTGTTACAGGGGGCCGATATTGCAGCACTGCTGCAAAACTGGCCCCCAAAAACAGCCCCGCCGGTCCAAAACTGGCCCCTACCCTTCCGGTCCACTGGGAAAACGCCCGGTGCCCGCTACACCCAGTCCGGCCCTGTTGTCAGCTATCACCCAACATCAATATCTCCCCGTTGCGGGAGGAGCCAAGATGGCGACCGGAGCGGACGTGTAGTCGCCCGGCTCCGCCGGCCCTTGCATTCCGCTTTGAAATCCTGATATTTTTCCTGGTTGCATCCAGCGGCGGAATGCGTCTGAGGATGTGCTGAGCGCACCGATCCCTTTTTTGACCTTCTAGCGCGCTCGGGTGCTGGGGAAACTTGCGGTGCGACTCCCGCCCCGGACCCTCGCTTCAATGGCCGCTCGTCGTCGGCTCCTGGAGGCTCGGAGATGATCCGCTCAACTGGTTAGCGCGGATGACTCAGTGGCGGCGCCTTTCCATCTACAGCTGTCACCACCGCACTGACGCTGATGTCTGCTGCAGACTCCGCTTGTACTGTGACTGCCGACTTGGGCAACTCGTGGATGGTGTTTTTGCTCCGAAGGGGAGATGGGCGACACATGGTGCCGGGCGACCTAGCTTAGCGCAACCGATTGACCCTTCCTCCGTTGCCCGGCCCGATCCGAGACGGCTTGCGGGAGGTGTGCCTGATTTGCTCTCGGCGCTGGTGTCTCGAGGACATGCTCGCCCATTCTGCGCCCTCCCCAGATCCACTATCGTGTGACGGCGCCATGGCTCCCTTTGTTCTGCCGCGGCTGAGGAGGAATCCCTCATTCCTGTCTGTGGACAACCTTACCCTGCCAGTGCGGTACATCGACTTGCGAGCACCGGCGCTGGAGCCTACCTCGAGGGTCCTGCTACCTTCACTGTCCCATGGGTCTATCCTGGCCGCCCTTCGTGATCTCCGCTCGGAGATGATTGATGGCTTCCAGGCGCTGTGTGCTCGCCTGGACGCCATGAGGTTTGCCGAGACTCGTGATCGCAGCGCCTGCCTTCAGCCAAGTGTGAGTCTGCTTTTGCCAACCCACGGTGCTACACTGTTTTCCTTTGCCTGTGCTGATACTAAACTTGCGGATTCCTCGCCCGGGGCCGACGGCTGGCGGCCCTCTGATCCTGAGACTGCTACATTGTTTCCCCTTTCCTCCTGGCTTGACTTCTTGATGTCTGCACCACCGAGTTTACTTGGGGACACGACTGAGCGACTTTTACCCTACGTGTCGACTATTGTCTGTTGGCCTTCATCCCTCTCCCTGTGGAACTTTTGCCCTTCGGATGCTCTTATTGAACTGAGTTTGGCGGACAAAAGACCTTGTACAGATGGCCGGTGGCCATTTTGTGATCCTGCTTCGTCTTCTTCTTTTAGGCAGCCATGTTATCCTGATGTGCGCGGGGGGAGGGGCTCTCCTGTTGTACTCTGCATTAAGCTACATCCACGATCGGGCCAGGGTTAAGCTGCTTTCTCGCTGCTGACTGCTTTTGTTAACTGAAGGGGATGGGGTTGGCCCTGGCTAAATGTGTGTACTGGGCTTATGTCGCATGATGTTTTTATACAACTGCATTGTATGCTCACTTGACTCTGTATCGATGCTTGCCTTTTCTCTTTGTTTTATCTGGGGCGGTGTCTAATCCGGGTTAGAGTTTTGGGATGCGCTTGAGATCAGGCCGGGGATGTGATTGACCTCCTTTGTGTTGCTTCTGCTGGGAGATGGGTGGGGGCCCGGGAGGGGTCGCTTCCACGACGCGTTATGAAACGATTTTTGTGTCTCTCCCCACCTTTTTGTGCCTTTTTCTGTTTTGATGCTCTGATTTGTTATCGTGGGTGGTGGGGAGTTTTCATGGCCGGGAGCTCGGGTGATTTCGGAGATATAATATGGCCCTCCTTCAATATTAGGGGATTCTTTTCCATTTCTTTCTTTCTTCTCTATATTTCGGGTTTTCATTGGGCGACAGACACGCTGGCGGGGGGGGTAGGCCGTGGCCTCCGCATTGTTGTAGGGTGGGGGGAGGGATTATTGTTTCATTCCTTCTTTCTATGGCCTTCTATTTTCTGCGCTTTTCTCTCCCTTTTTCTGTCCTGGGTCCGGTGCGCCGGTTAGTGGGAGTGGGTAGCACTGCGCGTGGCGTGTATTTCTCATTTGATGCTCCTATTGTTTTGTCTTGATCCGCCATGTTGTTTTCTAGACTGACTTTTGGGGTTAATATCGTACTATGCTGTTACCTGCTCCTGATGCGAAGTGATGATTCGGACTCAGTGCTCCTTGATCTTTATTCTTCACTGTTTATGTTTACGTTATAGCATTTAAAATTAACCTTCGCTGCTCCGGTTAGCCGAGCGGCGCGTATCGTTTTTGGCGTTGCTCCTTGATTATTACTGTTTCTTCTGGTGCCGCTGGGGCTTTGTATTGTTCGCTATGGTGCTGAAAGTATTGTGGCCGGCCTGATGGTTGTGGGCCCGTATTTGTTCTCGTTTTTTGCACCAATAAAGGTTTTTAAAAAAAAAAAAAAAAAAAAAAAAAAAAATATCTCCCCGTTGGAGATAATAAAAGAAAATGTTTTATGGAACAATTCTTTTTAAGAAAATGTTTTATAAACGATGTTTAGGACACAATATGTCTGCCAGACAATATGTTTGCTTCCAATATTTTCTTTCGAAACCTTTGGCCCAGAATGGGGCACGTGTCAGCAATAGCCTTTTTTTTTTTTTTTTTACAAAAGCTTCCAGGTGGTGATAACTAATTGTAAAATAATGAATGATACATGTTCTGAGCTGAAGTTGTCAGTGAAAGGTATTCATTTCAAAAAAGAAAATCAGTAGTAGGTGGGACTACCTCAAACATCGTACTTTACAAGCCCTACACCTGGATCTACCAAATTGTCACGATTTCAGCCTCAAAGCTGTGCAGACAACCAAGTAACTGGAAACAACTACAAAGACCCAATCATCCTTATACCTGACCAGGAGGATAGGAGTTGGTCCACTGACTCTTCATGAATATCCATGTCACCTTTAAGGCTGGTTGCCTCCTACTCACATCTATCCACGGAGAAGCCGCTAAATACCAACTGAAGAAGCAACTACACCGTAGTGCTCTACAACCACACAACCAGTCAGAATAGACGTCATAACCCCTAAACACACTTCATCCCAAAATGCAGAAGAAGCTTTGAAGTTCAGTGAATCAGAAGGCCAACATCTGCTTTGAAGATAACTACCAGTAGCTGAATATGCAACTGCTCTTCCTCAAACTAAGACACATCCAGGAAGCACCTGGAAGGTGCAGTATTGTGTCTGAACCCTCACTTATTACTGAGAAAACATACTTATGTTAAAACTTTTTTTATCAACAAAATATATTTTAGTGTAATTTAGCTTCTGATGGATGGTCCTCTACTCAACCTTAAACCCTGAAGGTATGCACACAGTACAGGTGAAATCATGGCACCCTCGTCTTGCCACTCTCTCCCATCTCAATCTACCAACTACTCTTAATGCCATGGATTGTTCTTGTTGCTTAACCCCTTCCAGACGGGAGTGTGCCCACAAACTCCGTGACCATTACATACATCCACCTTACTTTCCCTTGCAGTGACAGATGAAATGAGTCTTCAATGGTGCAAACATGGCCACAGCTTCTCTTTATTCACATAAATGAATGATCAAACACACAGTTCAAGTTTAACCAAGCATAACGTCATAATTGCCCAAATTGTCTGTAGATCAAGTCCAGTCCTTAGTCCATAACGGCACCCTGTGACAGCACCCTAAGCAACTGCCCCTTCTCAGCAAGGGTCTAGCAGCAACTCCTGCGGCCTCTAGGCTACATCTTAATTCCAAGTGTTATGGGCAGCCCTTTTGCCTAACCAGGGCTGCAAGTGCCGTGTCTGCCCTCTGCTGACCCATACCCTGTTCCAGTGACCATGACATAAGGAATCCCTAGTGTTTATATAAACAATGGTTCACAGGAAAATAAATCTCTTTAGGAGGTTCACCATCTGGGTAACATAAATTGAATATGCAAATCTTTTTATAGGCAATTAATGCACACAGGGTCAAGGACACATATTTCCATAGCAAACAGACAGTTTTATTGCTTAAAATAACCTTGACTTATATATACTTTAATCAACAAGAACTAGTGCTCATGCTTTTCAGTGAAGGGAAGGTGCAATGAGGTATGATGGAGTAACAAACAGTGCATCACTATTAAAAAGACATATGACTCCTGTCTTGATTAATTTTAACAATATAAAAGGTGTCTATTCAAGTCTTGTTGATGATGTTTCGACCGCCGTTATTCTGAGGTCATCATCAGGCAGGGGCAAGAGCGCTATGAATCTATATAATAGGAATCAAGAGCGACATCAAATGATCAACAAGGGTGTGTCAACTGAGCCCATCAGTGGACGACCCGGACGTTCACAGGCCTGTAACTGGATGCGGCTGTGATTAACCCCTTGGCTGCGGCGGTAATTCCGCCGCAGCGCTAGGGGGGAGGGGGGCCGCGCGGCGCCACCATGCTCGTGACGGAATCACTCCGTCACGAGCCTCGGGCGCGCTGCGCTTGTGACGGAGTGGTTCCGTCACGGCCCCGCCCGCTCAGTAGAACGCGCCGCACAGGTGCGGCGCCGGGCCGTGACGGAACCACTCCGTCACCAGCACAGCGCGTCCGTGGCTGGTGATGGAGTGGTTCCGTCACCAGCATCGATGAGGTTAAGTGATAAAATTATCGCAGATTGTTCAGCAATACGAGGATTTCTTTGGGATAGGTGCACTTAAGTCAGAATCCTAATGCAATGTAGTAATTGCAAGATATATTCAGCAGAGGCATTTGCCAAGAGCGGTACAACTTATTCTGAACTGCTTGATGAATTAGGCAGTGTGGCGGTCAAACAATACACCACTCGAGAGCTGGCATAAGTCCAGGCTTCCTCAAGGAGAGTGGTCTTACTTATAGAAAGGCATCCCAAGGGCACGTGCTTGAGCAGCTCCTCTTTTGGCAATTGCGCTCCCTCTGCTGTCCCTTTGTACTGTCCCAGCTGCTGCCCCACCCCCCACCTGAGCCCATTCGCCCTCTGTGGCTGCGATGCCTGCGTTACTGGTGTTGGTGGGCAAAAAGCAAAGGCATATGCTCTTTTCAGGGCCCCCTTGCGCCCTTATAACCCTGTCGTGCTCCTGTGGGTCCCCACACCGATTTGCCACTTCAAACCAAGCTGACCAATCGGCACTTGGCGTTTTCCTGGGCTTTGCTGCTACCCGCTCTCTGTTCCACCCCCGGGTAGGGGGTTCTCGCGGGCCTCTCATCAGTCTGGCTACGCCTTCCTAGTCCATGTGCTTTCTTCATTGATAGTGGTGCAGCCAAAAGAACTGTCAAAACAGATCCCACACTCAGCTATGTGCAATCATGCTACATGGGGACAAAAATGACTAGCCAACAGGACAAAATAAAAGGGGTGGTGAAAATCGAGTCCAGCACCTCAATGCTCTTGGGATATTTTGATATAAAGTATAAGCAGTTATACACAGAGAAGCCCTGTCTGGAACCTGGTCTACAGAGGAGCTAGAGTGGGTTCCCGTCAGTTTGTTTATGGTAATGCACTCACGAGGACTCCATCTCTGATGAGACACTCGAGGTGCCCAGGAGACTTTATACTCAGTCATTACTTGCACATGATAAAGGCCTTCACCATAGTCATCGTAGCATCATCAGCTTGATATCTCAATCTTAATGATGCAGATATGTCTCTGAGCCTTATTTACAGGGCAGCAGTGATGGAATATCCCTCAAAAAATGATTCCCATCTGAGCCAACTGCTCTTTTTAGAGTTCAGCGGATGCCGAGCATCCAACAGCAGAGTCATCCCCAATGTTGCCATTGGGTCCGACAATGTGGAGAGCAAACCTGGTGAACAGCCTTTACGACGCGGCTGTTACACCGCCGTGCCGTTACAACGCGGTCTTTTCAACGCAAGTCGTTACCACGACTTGCGCTGGAGGGCGCTGCAGGACAAGGAATTTTTTAATTTACTATCCAACACCTTCCCTACTGTACATAGGCTGGTGTTGGAATAGTAAATTCCTAAGTCCGCACCCCCTCCAATGCAAGTCGTGGTAATGACTTGCGTTGAAAAACCGCGTTGTAACGGCACGCGTTGTTACAGTACGCGTCGTAATGCCGTACATCCAGCAAACGTCACCAAAATGGTGGTGGTTTAAGCACCCCACCTTGGGCGTGTTTATAAGTAAGCCTTGAATGGGTATGATATCTCTTCGCGCCCACCCACCCCCCAAACTTAACAATACTGGCTGTAATAGTAACTCTCGGGGCAGAAATAACCCTAATTACATGTTTTTGAGGACTATCCTTCAGGAATGGGCGGTCTGCCCCTATTTCAGCATGGTTACCCCCTGTGTTTCACAGAGAGATGTTGACTGCCCCCAGCTGAAGTCTTCAGTGAAACACATGTTCATCTGCATCACTGCAGGAGAGTGAATTTCCACCACAATGGAAGATGGAAAAGAGCACTGGTCATACTCTGACGCAGGACACAAGTGTCAGTGGACACCCATGGTGCATGCCTCTGCTCATGTACATCTTTGAGTCAGGAGGACTTCCTTAGTCGTAGACTAATATATTTTGAGGCAGATCCCACGAACAAGAAGGCGCTACAGTGCATCACGGAAAATTGAGAGCAAATGTTTGAGACGGATAAGAGGCAAACTACAGAGCAGAGTATGTTTCTGAGAACCAGGACAGATGGCGCTCACATTTTTCCAGCGCGTGGACCTCCAAAAGAGCAAGTCATGGAACAAAACAGATAAAACTAATTATGAGTCGTCACTGCCAAACATCTTTAACTGATTCTGCGCCGCATCTGGCGTATTCAAAAACTGAGCTCCTTGCTATGAACCCGGGTAAACCAAACCCAGTGTTTGCATTAAGCTTCTGCACCATCAAAGGGCACAAGAAACATATCTTTTCACTCCTCAGGCTTATTTTGTGTTTGTTGGTGACAGTTCCGGATTAGCAAATAGGCAAAGTAGGCACCGGTCTATGGGCCCCACTCCTTCTAGGGGCCCTGCGAAAAAGGATCAAAATAATATTGAACTGATCTTGAAAGAAAATTACAATCAAGCTTTCTTAAATTGTTTGCGAGGGGGTGGGCGAAATTTCGACTGCCTAGAGGCCTCCACATGTTTTATCCAGCACTGGCTGGTGACTATGTATTAATACAAGTAACAATTATGACACCTTTTCGTTTATCTAGTCCCTGCTGATAGTTTTGTAAATAATTAAGGCATTTTATTAACTGCAAAATGTATTTCTACGGGAAATGCAGCACATAATAGCCTGGAAGAGGGAAGCACAATGACTACGAATATCATTGGTGGTTTTGCGACCGGCCTGTCCACGTAGCCTACTTCTTGGTAGCTCAGCTGTTTGCTCTAATTCCATAATTATGCGGTGAACACTTCAGACAAAGAATCCCATCGATTCACAGACCCTCACCATTGCTCATTGTTGTATTGACGAAGTATCAAAGAATGGTAAAGAAAACATTAACATATTCATTCCAATCAATGCCCATTGTTGGCTGCACTTTGGTTTTAACAGCTTTTTCTAGGGAAACATCCTTTACAACGCAACTTTTACCACGCAGTGCCTTTACGACGCAACTTTTACAACGCAAACCATTACAACGCATTGCGCTGGGGGGCGCTCTAGGATAGGGAATACGTTTAATTTACTGTCCAACACCTTCCCTAGTGTCCACGGGGACTGGAGTTGGAATTGTAAATTAAACTATTCACTATCCAGCACCCCAAAGCGCTATGCGTTGTAAAGGTTTTCGTTGTAAAAACCGCGTTGTAAAGGCATGCGATGTAAAAGTATGCGTTGTAACGTCATACATCCCTTTTTCTAGGTAGCTACTGTATGTGATATGAACAATACATAATGGGCGACAAGTGATATATGATCCTGGTTCTAGTGACAATCTACTGCTTAGCATTTCTCCTGCATGGTCTGTTCTCTCTCCAGTGAGTTATATCTACTTCTTGGTCTTTCGTGCTATCTCTACTGCTTTATCTCTCTACAATGCCATGCATATTGCTTGGTCTCTTCATTGTGTACCTCTCTTGCTTGGTTTCCCAACTGCTTGGTCTCTGTTGTGTTTCTCTGGTGCTGGGTCTCATTGTTGTGTTGCTCTGCTTCTTGGCCTCTCTGCTGTTCGGTCTCTGTACTGTTTTACTTGTGCTTGGTCTCGCTATCGTACTTCTCTGATGCTTGGACTCCCTGCTGCTTGGTCTCTGTTGTGTTTCTCTGGTGCTGGGTCTCATTGTTGTGTTGCTCTGCTTCTTGGCCTCTCTGCTGTTTGGTCTCTGTTCTGTTTTACTGGTGCTTGGTCTCGCTATCGTACTTCTCTGATGCTTGGACTCCGTGCTGCTTGGTATCTGTTGTGTTTCCCTGGTACTGGAGCTTGCTATTGGTTTGTTCTGCTTCTTGGTCTCTCTGTTCGGTCTCTGTGATGTTTTACTGCTGCTTGGTCTCACTATCGTACTTCTCTTTTGCTTGGACTCCCTGCTGCTTGGTATCTGTCGTGTTTCTCTGGTGCTTGATTTCGCTATCATATTTTCTGTTGTGTGGATTGCCTGCTGCTTGGTCACTGTTGTGTTTTTCAGTTTTTTTTTTCTGGTGCTCGGTCTCACGATAGTGTTTCTCCTTTTTTGCTCTTTCTGTTGCTTGGCCTCTGGTGCCTGGTCTTGTTATCATGTTTTCTGCTGCTTGGTCTCTGTTGTGTGTTTCTTGTGCTTGATCTCAGTATTGTGTCAATCTGTTACTTGCAATCTCTTCTGCTTGGTCTCTGTTGTGTTTCTCTGCTGCTTGGTCTCTCCATCATGTTTATTTGTTGCTTGTTCTCTCTGATGCATGGTCTATGTTGTATTTCTCTGTTGCTTGCTTTTTATGTGGCTTGGTCTATTGTGTTTCTCTGCCGCTTGCTCTCTCTGCCACTTGGTTTCTGTTGCGTTTCTCTTTTGCTTGGTCTCTCCATCATTTTTATTTGTTACTTGCTGACTCTTATGCACGGTCTATGTTGTATTTCTCTGTTGCTTTCATTTTATGCAGGTTGGTCTCTTGTGTTTCTCTGCCGCTTGCTCTCTCTGCTGCTTGGTTTCTGTTGCGTTTCTCTGTTGCATGGTCTCTATGCTGCTAGTCTCTTGATTTTTTCTGTAGCTTGTTCTCTCTGCTGCTTGGTCACTGTTGTGTTTCTCTGTAGCTTAGTCTCTCAATCATGTTTATTTGTCGCTTTCTCTCTGTGTTGCACAGTCTATGTTGTGTTTCTCTGTCACTTGTTAGGTCGAGCCTGGGCAGCACATGCGCTGCTCTGCGAGGCATGCTGCACTTGAAGCTCCACGCACTCTCCGCCCATGTTTGTCATTGGCTTGTGTCTTTGTCCTTTGTAAATGCTGGCTTCTGATTCGGTAATCAGCTTGTTAGTCCCTCCTTAGTATCGTCTTGTCTTCATTTGTAAACTTCCATGAGGACTGGTACTTTTACTTTTGTTGTTACACCGTCTGTGTTTAGTCTTTACGCACTATTTTCTTTAATGGGTTTTGCCCTACTGCAGGCATGACATGCTTTCCTTACATTCAGCACGCCATACGCGCTTTCACTTTCCAAGCAGCTGGGACAATGGCGGCCACTTATTTGCAATGCCATATGTCTCGCATTTAGAAGAGTTTGAGCTATTGGCATTGTAAATGAGAATAGCTTAAACTCTCGCAAATGCAAGAACTATTGCTTTATAAATATTTTTTGAGGGGTAGTTTCCAACGCTCCATGCCGCGCTTGCACCTAATAGAGGCCAGACCTTTTTTTGTTTGATGCCGCTCGTCTAAAGGAAGGGGCGTGGCGTCTATTAAGTGCAAGCACGGCATGGGGTGCTTGGAAATAAACAATATTTGCAATTCAATAGGTCTCGCTTTTACGACAGTTTGACCCGTTGACTGGGGCGCGAATTCCGCCGCGGGTGAAATAATGAGTGGGCAGGGTTCGGATGGCCCCCCGGCTGTCCTTCGCATATGCCCACTGTGACGTCGGATGGCCGGGGGCCATTCGACGCATGAAACAGGTTAAACTATTGACATTTACAATGCCAATTGCTCAAAATCTCTAAGTGCGGGACCTATTGCATTGCAAATGCTTGTTTTTTTAAGCAGCTTGGTCTCTTGTGTTTCTCTGCCACTTGCTCTTTGCCACTTGGTTTCTGTTGCGTTTCTCTCACTTAATGCCTACTGCTTTATCTATTGACCACTTGTTTTATTTTTTTGCCCAACTGGGCACACTTGTGCTTAGTTTCTTTCACTCATGGTCTATCTCCTACCTTCTCCCTTGCTGGAAATGTCACACATTAAGGACAAGGTCGCGTGCTGTGTGTTCAGTCATAATACGGCTTTTCGGGAAGAATTAGTCGCGTTTGGACAACCCTTAATAGCCGCTAATTCCTGGCTGAAAGAACTCGTCCAGTGTAAAGTGGAGTAATCGCCCATGGATTAAAGGGCAAGGAGACCTTTTATCCCCGGCGCTGAACAGGAATAAAAGCATCCGGCCTTCCTAGATTTTTTTTTCCTAGTTCAGGTTCAGACGTTCACCCGAGTGTTACAGCCGGCATGACTAATCGTAACAGAAAGACAGACTGACTCGATTAAGCGATTAAGCGATGCATTTGACATACATTCCTGCTCTCTGCAGACTAACCCTTTCCCCCTTGTCTGCTAATGCATAGGTTATTCAAAAAGCGGGTGACGTCACTTCATTTAACCTTGTCCCAAAAATCAGAGCTAATATAATCGAATTTAGGACCTCGGTAATTATGCTCGCACACTGCATTGTAACCAACTCAATGAACCTTTACCTATCCTAGATACCTTTGTACTGAAATACTCTGAAATTCACTAACAAACACTGTCCTGTACATATTATTTGCTCTATAATACTCAGGAGTCTGCAATCACTCTATAAAACACCAACTCAAATTTCCTTATTACAGGCGACTTGTGAAGTCTCAAACGCCTGTGATAAAGCACTGATATAGCTACTCAACTGTAATAGGATTTTACAGTTGAGTTCTGACCAAGGGCAAAGCCAGGCCATAGAGCATAATTCAAGTTGCAGTTTCAAAAATGAAATGTGTTCCTTATTCTGCTCTGTTTGTCTGGGTGAACAGTAATAAGTAGAAATGAGATATTTAGGGCAGCATGTTTATTTTTCCATGCATTAGATAAGTATAGAAAAGATAGTATCTCTCTGCATGTTTCTACATGTTCTGAGCAACACCATTCTTTTAAAATCTGACTTGTATTAAACTGATTCTAATATTTTTTGTTACAAATCTCTAAGGGCCATATGTATCAAGAAGTCATTTTGCGATTCTCAAATAGTGTTTTTTGCGAATCGCTATTTGAGAATCGCAAAATGCTATGTATGTAGGATTTGCAATAAACTTTGAGAATCCTACATATTCCTTAATTGCGAATCGCAAATTGCGACTCACAATTAAGGAATACCTCCCCATTCATTCCTATGGGCCTAGAGGCCCATAGAAATGAATGGGAAGACATTCTCAATTTGCGATTCGCAATTAGCTAATCGCAAATTGAGAATGCAATTTCAAGGGTGCAGGGGTGTCCAAAGGACACCCTGTTGCACCCCTGAAATAAACATGGGTGCACATTTGGCGCACATACATGCCCTAAGGGCATGTATGTGCTTCACATTGCACTTTGAAAAATGCAAAAAAGTGCATTTTTCAAGGAAATCGCAAATTACCACCAACTTGAAGTTGGTGGTAATTTGCGATTCCTTAAGGCCAATTAGCATTTTTTTAATGCTTCTTACATGGCATTTAAGGAATCGCAAAATTTGAGATTCCTTAAATGCAATCGCAAAATAAGGAATCGCAAATTTTGCTATTCCTTATTTATTCCTTATTCCTTATATTTCTTTGATACATACCATTTAGGAAAAATGCGTTCGCAAAGGCCGAAATTCTCCAAATTTCGGCATTTGCAAACGCATTAGAGCTTGATACATATGGCCCTAAGTGCTTTTTGGTGTGTTTAGTTTTGCACTAGAGGCTCTAATTTTAGCAACCTACCAAGAATGTAAGCATTTTTTTGAAAGGGTGATGGTGTGGTCATGTTTTATAAGGAAAAAGTCTGCTCTGGACTCTACCAGAACATGGATTATTGGATGCAAAACTGTTGATGTATATGGATGATTGGGTTCACAGGCAACAAACCTAAATAAAGTTTATGGAAAAACCTAAAAAAAAAAAAAACTCTTGTTGCCCATATATCACGATTTCCATTTAGATTTTACAAAAAGGAATCTCAAGTCTGTCAGATCCCAACCCTGCTTTTCAGTCAGTTGTAACTCTGTTGACTTTCGAGATGCATCATTTATCTCTGTATTTTAAAAAAAAAGGTTGTCCCCTCTTATAGTTTGCCATCATTTTTTGTTTACTATAAATTACATTGTCTATTTTCTCTTTTATATGAATTCCATGCCAGCACTAAACAAGAGGTTAAGAACTTGCTTCACATGGGCCATTGTGCTACTTTGGCTCTAAAACACGTTCCTTCCGGGCCTTCCTATTTGAGAGAGTTACAGCATTTCCCTCTGTGGTCAGCGCGATTTTAATGCGGAAGAGAGTGGACTCTTCCTTGGTACAGGATTCAAATATCTCTTTAAATCCTTCCATGGCTTCATGCATGCTTGGGATATCCCATCTCCACATTTCTATTCCTTATGCACACTATGCGGTGGTACCAGAGCAGTCTTGGCACGATGCCCCCCACCAGTTCTCCAACAATATTATGCAATATTGCTGAGGAATTCCAAAGGATCACACCCTTAAATCATGCCTTATGCCTAGAGATGAAGAGGCTACCACTTGAAATACAAAGTATAAGGAACAATCTGTCTAGGCCGCCCTTAGGGTGATTGGAGTGACTTAGCACAATTGACGCCAGACACAGACTCATCCAATTCAGAATCCTGAACTGCACCTACTCAACACTGGCACAGCTACTCACCATAGTCTGCCACTGATCTGATGTTCACTCTCAAGGCCCTGCCTCTGTTGGCACCTTTCTATACATTGTTCCTAGTACCCTACTGTTCAGCTTGTAAGATCAGCAGTTCTTTAGAGCACATGCATCAATATTGCATTTTGCGATTCCTTAATTGTGAAAAATAAGGAATCGCAATTAGGGAATCGCAAACTGCAATGCATCAAGAAATCGCTATAAAAATAGCGATTTCTTAAAATTCCTTAATTGCGATTCTCTAATTGAGAATCACAATTAAGGAATACCTCCCCATTCATTCCTATGGGCCTAGAGGCCCATAGGAATGAATGGAAAGACATTCTTAATTTGCAATTCACCATTAGAAATTCGCAAATTAAGAATGCAATTTCAAGGGTGCGGGGGTGTCCAAAGGACACCCTGTTGCACCCCTGAAATCTGCTTAGAAGTACCATTTGCACACCCACATGCCCCAAGGGCATGTGTGTGTGTAAAATGGAACTTTGAAAAATGCACTTTAGTGCATTTTTCAAAGTTTTCGCAAATTACCATGAAGGTCAACTTCATGGTAATTTGCTCCCCTTATTTGCGAATTCGCAAATTTATAAAGTTTGATGCATTGCATTTAAGGAATCTCAAATTTAAGGAATCTCAATTTGAGATTCCTTAAATGCAATCGCAATTTAAGAAATCGCATTTTTGCGATTTCTTAAATTGCGAAAAATGCAAAAATGTTACTGCTTCCCAAAAATGGGAATTGCATTCGCAAACGGCCGAATTTTGCGATTCGCACCGTTTGCGAATGCAATTTCCTTTGATGCATGTGCCCATTTGTTCCCTGAGCATGTTCATGAACCCTCCTCTAATCCCAACGATACCAAGCTATCCGCTTGGACATCCTGCTCCTAACGGTGAAATGTGAACATTATATCAGACTTATCCTATTTGTGGTGCGCATGGTGAAGTGTCTCATATTCACAGCTTGTTTTCACCCGACTAGGTTTATCTGTTCACTCTGGTTTACCACAATGATCTCTGTTGTGCATGTTTCCTACCACCTGGCGGATTTTACACCTTTGCTGTAGTAACAAGAATTATTGTACAAAACATATTTATAAAAATTGCTAGAAGGTGTGGGGATATTTATATCCTAATAAAGTAATGACATTTCATTCATTTTCTCAAGCATTTATTTCAATATATAGAACAGTAGCCATCACATGCATTAGAAAAGTTTTCAAGAGTAGAACAGAGACTGAATATAACGGTGATTTGACGTTGTTTATTTATAGGTAAACATAAACACAAATTATTCCTTCCTACAGATCTGGTCGAAATGGTGAGTTTAGAATTTCCCGCTTAATTTGCAGCCAACTCAAGCCTTCAGGCTTGGCAGTAAAAAAGACCTGTGCTGTGGGTACAGGGCTGCAGCAATGCTGACATCAGATTTTTCTAACATATACACTCAATATGTAAATAATGCACGTGTTTTATAAAGTTCTATTGCAATTTTAGATCCCCTTGTTCAAAAAGTATTTAATTAATAGAATGTGATTGTGAAAGTTAACCAATGCTTCGATATTATAAACTTGACCTATATTTTCCAAAAATGATCATTTGGGTTGTGTGCATTCATCTGGGTAGAGCGGGCACATTTTGCCAGTTTACACCCTACAAGAGGAGAAACGTGACAGTGTTCAGCTTGGACTCTTGGATTGCTCTGCCCTCTTCCTGTAAATAATTAACTAATATCTGAAAATAGGCATGACTATTGCCCTAGGAACACACAGCCGGTGAACATGAAAGAAGAGAGGAGTGCCACTGCTCTCTCTGCTGGTGACCATACACGTGTTTCACAACTACCAACCTGTACTGTGTGAGAGGAGGCGTGCCTTGAAGGGGCGGTGATTTGTGTTGAACATAGCATGACGCGCTTCTACTCACATCCCACCCAAACAACCAACAAAATAAAAAGCTTTAGAGGCTGCTGCCATTGACCGAGCTACATTTAAAAACTCTTTGATGGGCATTGGTTGGGAAGAGCGTTCAAACACCACTTGTAAAATCATTCTGTGCAGGGGTTTCCAGCTCGCTTGTGTTCAACTGTGTGATATTGACTCTTCACCAGGACATAGCTGGTGCTTCCAAGGTCCATGCATGATGTGCTGCTCCTGTCCATGTCCATTGTTTTCCCTTTGAATTCTGGGACTTGTAGTTCTGTTAAACAAGACTACACGTTTCAGAATTTCAAGAAAAAACCTGGACTAGAGCAATACATCACGCATGGACCTGGGAAACCTTGCAGGGCTTCAGGAGCCCGTGTGAAGGGAGCTGATATTGTGGGAAACACGGTGGCACAGTGTGAGTTGGAAAGTCTTGTGAGTTATTGCAAGAAACACGGGAAGCAGTAAAACTGGACCCTAACTAAGGCAACCTCCCAGGGGAGAACAGCATGCAGGCTAAAGCAACACACATTCTGATTGCCAGAATGTGTGCTGTCTGTGAGTGAGCAATGTCAATGCTTAGAAACAAGAGTCGCTGACTGAAGAAGAGAAGGCAAAATAAAACCCTGGTAATCTGCCAACATAAATCTGGGATTCGTTGTCAAAAACATAATTTTCGAGCAGAAATAAGCTGTGAATGTTCCCAGGCAAAGTAGCACCGAGTGTATGCAGCACACAGAGGCGTAGCAGAACCTGTATAGCATCAATTCTTTTCCAAAGACATAACTGGCAACAGAAAAAATTGCTGTGTCACAACTAATATGTATCATTGCCCCCTGCTACATTGGGGTCTAATTTAGGCAAATTAACTCATTACAAGTGAATGCCATAATTTAGGTCTACCCTACAGACAGCTTTGTTTGGCTGTTGTCGAAGACAAAATGTCCCTAATACATTAAATTTTTTACATGCAGATGCCTTTTGGTCATCCCCTGTCTCTTCGCTGTATGGTTTCCTTGTCTATCTCATTTCCTTGTTTCTTATTTGATGTCATCCCTCATTATTCTTTATTGGTAGCATCTGGAATATTTCTTCTTTATTTTTTTCTGCGTGGATGACTTGTGTTCGTCCACTGAATTCTTGCAAGGAACTACTTGTTTCTTTCTCTTAGTATTCAGTGGGGGTGCATGTGTTTTCTTGCTGTCTCCCTCATTTGCTACATCTCCCCTCTTATTCCGCCCCCACCGATTCCTTGTAGCTCCCCCACTACTCCCATACCATTTCATTTTCTTTATTTTTTATTTAATGTCATTCCTCTTTATTCTTTGTTTGTAGCCTCTGCAATATTTCTTCTTTACTTTGCTCTGCGTGGATGATGTGTTCTTACACTGTTTTCTTGCAAGGAACGCCTTGTTTCTTTACCTTCTAGTATTCAATGGGAGTGCATGCGTTTTCTTGCTGTCTCCCTCATTTGCTACTTCTACCCTCTCATTCCGCCCTCACTGATTCCTTGTTGCTCACCCGCTACTCCCATACCATTTCAGTACTCCTGCTTGGCACAGTTGACGTAGTACCCAACAGCCACTCATCGTTGATCCTCTATCCTTACCCACCATGTTTTTTTGTTTTTTTTGCAGGTGGGTTGCAACACAGGCTTTCTCACGCATTTTATTTATTTGTTTAATTTACCACTGCAAGGTAGGTATCCGCCATTTTGTAGTGATAAATACAAAAATAACAAAATTCTCGCTGCTGTAATGCTGTTGGCACATGCATGAATGATGATGCATGCACATGTATATATCATCACACTAAGCTGCTGTCATACACATCTTTGTGCTTCTTCTTTCTTTTTTTACCTGTACTGCTCAGCAGTGAGGAAGCATTTTTCTCTGTATCAGCAACAAACACAGCACGAGGCCGGGGACAGGGCAGACAGTTCGGCTTGTGGTTTCCATAATGCAGATGCTCAAAAGTTGTGGTTTATCACAAGCCCAGGGTGCCTTTTTTCTCCCCATGTGCCATATTACCAGCCACTGGGCCAGTTGACTGGCTCACTGTTTATGACATGGCCCTGGATATATGTGGCCACTTAGCCAATGGTTCACTGATATGACAGTTTTGTACAAAGACTAGTAAAACAATATACAATCTACAAAAGTCTGTATTTATCTCGCCTTTCAGACTCTTGCCCAAGACACCACATCACAGGAACATTCATAACAGGATTCTACAACGAGTAGCTCACAAGCTACTGGTAACAATCCAGCTACCTGTAAGCATCTCTCTTGTGTCCAACCCTGCCTACTTACTTAGAAGCTTTTGCTTGGCTGAATTAATATATGCATATCAAAATTCAAAAGTGTATTCAAGACGAAAATGTACTCATAAGATGATATTTGGAAAAAATGGCTGAATTCCCAAAATATATTTAAAGCGTACTAGTAGTATTATCTAGGTGTCAATAGCATTCAAGCTGTAGCTATTATGTAATACTTATGTAAAGGCATTCCAAACAAAGCCTTACTTACATTACTGCTCGCTAGCCTGCTTGATGCACTGAGGTGGTCCTGGGTATTAATTTCGAATGGGGTGGCTACTAATGCAATCTTTTGAATGGGGTGGCTACTAATGCAATCTTTTGAATGGGGTGGCTACTAATGCAATCTTTTGAATGGGGTGGCTACTAATGCAATCTTGTCTGACGTGGTCACGATTACAACACTAAAAATATAAGTAGCTTGGGGGGATTTGTATTGCTCATCATTATCTCTAATTACAGAAAAGGTTGGAGACCCCTGATCCATAATGTCACTGCACTTCCCTTCTTACATTAGAATTACAACACATTTATCCAGAGGAACGACGATTCTACATCATAACAGGTGCAAATAAAGGACATTTGAAGAAGGGTCAATATGTTGTTCCTCACTGAATACAGATAAATCTACAGAGGAGTTTTATTACCCATGATCATTCCAAATCATATTAATTGTTGAGGCCACAAGAAACCCACAGCCAAATCAGGGGAGAAGGGATAGCTGAAAAGGGACAGGTGACAAAATGTGACTCGCTGGCCTCCAGCTCCATAGTCCCATATAGTATCCAGTAGCAACAAGTTGGCCTATCAACAAGAGTCACCCAAGGAACCTCTTGTATTGTACTTGTACACTTTATGTTTTGGTTTGTTATATTGTTTTGATGTGCTTTACCAGGTGAGGCTTGGAACGTTGTTAGGTTCTCTTGGTTGTTATGAGAGCAGTGACACTCTATCTTGGTCAGTTGCTCTGAGCTGGCAGAGAGAGAAGTCGCACCTGATCTTTGTGAAGAATAACTTTTTAATTCAACATATGCCTGTAGTGAAGACCCTCATTAGGGCATAATTTTGGCGACGGGTTGTCTACCGGCTAAAAGTAGAGAGCATGGCATGAACTTAGTTTTGATGGTCCATAGAGAGAAGGAACAGCGCTTCGAGCCAGGCAAAGTAAAGTAGCACCGAGTGTATGCAGCACACAGAGGTGTAGCAGAACCTGTATAGCATCAATTTTTTTCCAAAGACATAACTGCTGACAGAAAAAATTGCTGTCAGAACTAATATGTATCATTGCCCCCTGCTACATTGGGGTCTAATTTACGCAAACTAACTCATTACAAGTGAATGCCATATTTTAGGTCTAACCTACAGACAGCTTTGTTTGGCTGTTGTTGAAGACAAAATGTCCCTAATACATTAAATTGTTTACATGCAGATGCCTTTTGGTCATCCCGTCTCTTCGCTGCATGGCTTTTCCTTGTCTATCTCATCTCCTTGTTTCTTATTTGATGTCATCCCTCATTATTCTTTATTGGTAGCATCTGGAATATTTCTTCTTTACTTTATTCTGCGTGGATGACTTGTGTTCGTCCACTGAATTCTTGCAAGGAACTACTTGTTTCTTTCTCTTCTAGTATTCAATGGGGGTGCATGTGTTTTATTGCTGTCTCCCTCATTTGCTACATCTCCTCTCTTATTCCGCCCCCACCGATTCCTTGTTGCTCCCCCACTACTCCCATACCATTTCATTACTCCTGCGTGGCACCATTGACGTAGTACCCAACAGCCACTCATCGTTGATCCTCTATCCTCACCCGCCGTGTTTATTTTTTTTTTTGCAGGTGTGCTGATCGGTTTGCAACACAGGATTTCTCACGTATTTTATTCATTTTCTTTGTTTTTTATTTGATGTCATTCCTCATTATTCTTTGTTTGTAGCCTCTGCAAATATTTCTTCTTTACTTTGTTCTGTGTGGATGACGTGTTCTTACACTGTGTTCTTGTTTCTTTACCTTCTAGTATTCAATGGGAGTGCATGCGTTTTCTTGGTGAGATTGCAACACATCTCCTTGTCCAACTCAGCTCGCAGGGGTGCCTGCATCAAATGAGGTATGGGTCTCACCCTATGAGCCACAGGCTTGGCCTTGCTTTTAAGTTTGATGGAATGCTGGTAATACTTAAGCAAACCCAGCTTCTCTGTAAAAACCTTGGTTGAAATCGTCGCAAACCTCCTTGCCTCCCACCGATTGGTCCACTAGGAGTACCTGATCAGGGCTATTGGGGTCTAGCTTGATGCCTAGCTCTCTTTGGTGCTTCCACCCCAAAAGACTAGACCCTTTCTGTGTGACATAGATTTTACCCACCGTGCTCCTTCCTTTGAACCCTATGTTCATGGCCGTCATCCCTACTAATGGTATGGGGTCCCCATTGTACCCACCTGGGTGTATGTCAGCAGGTTGTATTTTCTGTTGCCATGAGGGGAACACTCTTGAGAAAGTGTCTGCTTCTACTAAGGTATAGGGCGAGCATGAGTCGGCAAACACAGTAACCTCCTTTTTGTCTAATGTAATGGTACAAGACGGAAAGCCCCCCGCCTTTGTTCTCTCCCTGTACCTTAAACACCAACTTAACATCTTGGGGAGGCTCATGTTCGATGGAGTGAACTGTTTTTGGTTGGTGATCTCTGCAGAGTCTGGCTAATCCAATCCTCATCGCCAGTATTACAAAGAAGAGGCGCACAGGCAGTTCATCAGCAGTCTTCTTTATTAGATCTTAACACCATCACAGGATCCAGTCAGCTGGAGTCTTGGAGCCCTCAGTTAAAGGCATGCTGAAAACATTAATATTGTGTTTTGTTCCCAACTCCATGTACTCACATTGTGCTAGTAAATAAAGGATTCTTTGACCTGCATTTATTTATTTGTTTTAATGTTATTTTGTTTTATTAGTACCTGAGCACACTATCCAATAGGAATTTGCCTTAGATATCCTCAAATGGCCCCATGCATTAATCTAAAATGGGCCCCGATTTATCTTCATTCAGCCCTGATCACACCTGCTGGCTTCCACGAGCAGATGATTAGCTGCACTTCCGACGGGGACCTAGGGAATGATGCAACAGTCGTACGAGATTTCTATTACATCCCCTCAACAGCTCGTAGGGGGCGCTTCGTTCGAGTTACTACTGTTACAGTCCCTGCAGAAACCCGAGCACTGCCACCACACGATGACCAGCAGGCATTGTGACACAAATATATCTTCTGCATCGTCATGTCTTTAGTGCATCATGAAATATGTACGATGTGTTGCCATAGCAGCAGCATAAATAGCTGACCCTTGCAGAAAGCGTCTCGAGGTGTGCACTTATTTATAAGATGCCACTTGGATTTACTTCCTATCTGAAAAGGCAGCACTGACTATGGCATCCATGTCACGCATTGCCTCCCTTTTGAACTGCATCTGTAGTTTTAGCAGGTGGAATTTAGGGGCATATTATCAAGAACGGCGTTAAAAATGATCGCTAGGTTAGCGGTAGAAAACTGCAGCTAAAGCTGCGATAATGGGCTTGATAATATGCCCTTGAGAATTCCAATAGAAGTCCATGTTCTGATGGGAACATGGGCTTCTATTGGAATTCTCTATTCGCTAAACAGGCGATATTTGAAACGCCGTTCTTGATAATATGCCCCTATATGTGTATAAGGTGCATGAAGCTTGCGCGGGCAAATATTTATGACCACCGGCACCAGCGGAATTATGAGTTTTTTTGTTACCCCAGACCTCATCTGAAGCATTGTACTCAGTTCTGAGGCCTAGAATAAGTCCTAATCTCCGGCCTTATCTGGAGCACTGAGCCAAGTTGTGGGGTCCTGAAGTATGTCATCGTAGCCCCTGACATCATCTGCAGCATTTTGGCTGCTCGTGGAGACCGAAAATATGTCATAACCTCTGACCATCTCAGGAGCATTGTGCTCAATTCCGCTCCCATTGAAGTCAATGGGAAAACTGTTGGGAAAATGTGAGATTTGGGTTAAGGAAAGGGTCGATATGTGTGTAAAGATTAGGTTTAGGATAAGGACAAGGGTGTTTGTAAGGTTAGGTTTTGGTGTGGGTTACTGTGAGGGTTAGAGTAAAAAGTAGGGTTGGTAAAAATAACATGTGAAGTGACAGGATTATGGTTAGGGATAATTTTGGGTTAAGAGTTGGAGTTAAAGGATCAAACACATAGGGGCAGATTTATGTCGGACTTGCGCCATGTTTACGCCGCCGTTGCGTCACGCAACGGCGCGGAAACGTGGCGCATCCCTGCGACCTATTTACAACGTGACGCATCTAGGCAGATGCGTCACGTTGTAAAGCCCTGCGCCACATGAAACCTGCGTCAGGTTTCATGTGGGCGTTCTGTCGCAGGGTGGGCGTTCCCTCGTAGGAAAGCCCCGTAAAACTGATGCAGTGAAATGTACAAGATTTCACTGAGTCAGTTTTACGACGCTGCTGAGTCAAATCCTTATGCCTGCTTGAAGCAGGCGTAAGGAGTGACGCACCACGTTATGTATGGGTGGCCTCTGTACATTGCAGGAGTTGCGTCGCACTTGCGACGCTACTCCAGCAATGCGCCGCCCGTACACCACAAGATGCGTCACGCATCTGCCCTTCCTTGCACCATGGTGCGCCGCATTGTAAATGCGGCGCATCTGTGGTGCCGCAAGGAGGGATTGCGTGACGCATCAGTTCTGGCGCATCCCTGCTGATTTGCAGAGATGCACCAGAACTCATAAATCTGCCCCCAAATATTTGTAGAAGTTATCATGGAAGGCAGTTTGGTACCAGACATTTCTTATTAAATGTCATGTTATGTTATGTTATGCTAGGTTATGTCATACATATGTGTATAATATGTCAAAAGAAGGGGGAGGCTAGAGGAGTGTCTCAGACAGACTCGTCCTCTTAGTTGCATATATCTCAAGAAAAAAGAGCCCATCTTGGTAGTGCGTGCTAAACCTCCTGCAGGTGAGAAAAAGTGCAGAGCTTTTTAGGTCTCGCCTGTCGATGCGCATGCGCATCGAGCTTGCGAGCCTATTGCGGCTTAAACAACTTTTAACTAAGAAGCAAGGAATCGTGGCGATTCCTTGCAGTGCCCGTGACTTTTAAGCTCAATGCGCATGTGCATTGAGCTTAAAAGCGCGTGCACAGCCGCAATCGCCGTCAGCCGCATTCCTCCGACACCTTTTGAAGTGAAGCTTAGCTTCACTTCAAAGGCCCGGCTTCTTAACACCCACATGCCGCTCTCCCCGCTCCGCCCCCTCCCCTGCCCGCCTTGTGCATTTCTCCTACACCCCCCTCCCCACAGCAATGCCCTCCGTCTCCTGATCTTCACTCATAAATATATATTGCAGACTCTCATGCTCTGAGCGGGTACTGCCTCCTCCTGCCTTTGCCCTGTGGTTTTGTTTTCCTTTTCCCCGTGTTCCTCCAGTCCTTTGTTCTTTCCCCACCTCTCTGTAGTGTTTTTACCATTCAGCTTTACCCAGCTCCACATCCGCATGATTCTCTGCTCTGCTCTCATTTCTGTACTGCCAACACGCCAAGCGCAGGCTCGGGGCTTTGCCTGTCAAGCGCCTGGGGTTCGTGCCTTCGATTAGGTTCCAATTTGGAAATGTCACACTTTTTTCTGCAAATGTTTTATTTAAACGCCACTATGATTTGTGTCTATGTTGTTGTTTTTAATGGAATCGGTGCTCTTAGCCAATTGTTGGCAAAGTTTGGGCTAGCTTAACTCGTGCCCTTTTTGTGAAGCACCAGCAGACTCCTTAATGGTAAACAGAAGTCACTCAGGCCCATGTGCCTAATGAGATGTTTGTCCCCATTCTGCAGGAGGCCGACGAGCTCACTGGGTCTCTTACTCGGGTGTGTAAATGGATCTCACAGCTGAGCAAAGCACGAGTGTCCACACACCCAACCCAGCGCCAGTAAGCGAGTCTCTTATGCCACCTCAGGAAGCTCAATTATGTCCAACAAGTCACATATTGTCTCAAAGTAAACGCATTTGCAGGTACAAAAGTACATTGATTCATTAGACCAGTGCCTAATTTGAGCCGGTGGTTTCTGATGGAGCTACCGGCACTCCTTTTTTGCGCTAGACCTTACCCCCAGTCAGCTTTCCAATTAACTGGGGCGCTTCCTGCCTTTGTAAAACTGCCGAAGAACAGCTTAATAGCTTTGGCCGAGCCTTCTGCCTGCCTCCTGCCTTGAAGGCAATCTGCTTCTCCGCCCCCCTGGCAGCCAAACGCTCTTCAAAGGCTTTGCTCCACGCCCCCCGCCTGCACCACTCTCCATACTTCTCCTGTCCAGCCTGTGCCTTCTCTCCCTACCCTTAACCCTGCCCCCACCACCTCTCGATATTGCTGCTTGTTTTTCGTGCGTTCTTTCTATGTTCTGTTTTATCTCTGTCTTTGCCGACCTTTTTTCCTCTCCTCCATCTTTTATTCTTTCTTCTCATCCACCCTCCTCTCTTTTCACTGTTTCCTGCATTGTCCGCCCATATTTGCTCCTATTACCCGTTCTCTACTTCTGTTCTTTTTCTTGTCCGCTCTCTCCATATACAGAATTCATTATTCTCTTATTGTCTCAGTTGTTCCTTCTGCAGTCTTTCCTTATCTCAACCCATCTTTCGTTGCTTTAAAGTTCCTCCCCGTTTCATGCTCTGTCTGCTCCTAAGTATAGCGCCGCGAGGGGAAGCAGTGTGCTCTATTTCAGTGTATACAGTACACTCACTCTTTCCCTCAATTCCCTGGCTCCCTCACCCCTCCTCAACTCCCCGGACCCCCCCCACCCCCCCGCTCTTCAGACCCCCCCCTCCCGCACTGCTGTAATTACTGCTTTGATGAGCTCCGTGCCCCTCCAGAACACACAGCGAGAGCCGCCTCCGGCTCTCGTTAACACCCCTCGGTGAGACAGACAGGAGCCGAGGCTGCAGCACAGACTCAAGGGCAGGGACAGGGGAGAGTGCACGCAGCTGGAGTCAGACGAGCTGCACCACCCCACAGCGGGGGGCTCCTGTATCAGCATCCACAGACCTCCCAGCAATCACCATCCACAGACCTCCCCAGCCATCACCATCCACAGACCCTCCCAGCCATCACCATCCACAGACCCTTCCAGCCATCACCATCCACAGACCCTCCCAGCCATCACCATCCACAGACCCTCCCAGCCATCACCATCCACAGACCGCCCAGCCATCACCATCCACAGACCGCCCAGCCATCACCATCCACAGACCCTCCCAGCCATCACCATCCACAGACCCTCCCAGCCATCACCATCCACAGACCCTCCCAGCCATCACCATCCACAGACCCTCCCAGCCATCACCATCCACAGACCTCCCAGCAATCACCAGCAATCACCATCCACAGACCTCCCAGGTTCGTTCTTTCTATGTTCTGTTTTATCTCTGTCTTTGCCGACCTTTTTTCCTCTCCTCCATCTTTTATTCTTTCTTCTCATCCACCCTCCTCTCTTTTCACTGTTTCCTGCATTGTCCGCCCATATTTGCTCCCATTACCCGTTCTCTACTTCTGTTCTTTTTCTTGTCCGCTCTCTCCATATACAGAATTCATTATTCTCTTATTGTCTCGGTTGTTCCTTCTGCAGTCTTTCCTTATCTCAACCCATCTTTCGTTGCTTTAAAGTTCCTCCCCGTTTCATGCTCTGTCTGCTCCTAAGTATAGCGCCCCGAGGGGAAGCAGTGTGCTCTATTTCAGTGTATACAGTACACTCACTCTTTCCCTCAATTCCCTGGCTCCCTCACCCCTCCTCAACTCCCCGGACCCCCCCCCCGCTCTTCAGACCCCCCCCCCTCCCGCACTGCTGTAATTACTGCTTTGATGAGCTCCGTGCCCCTCCCCCCTCTCCATTTACTTACACAAATCTCGCAGATACCCCAAGCAGCAGTGCCCGCACTACCAATCCTTCTGTTATGCCACATCTCTCAGCTTACAGATTCGCACTTTCTTTTCCTCTCAACGTTTCTGCCTCTTTCACTCTCTCTTCCAACTCTCTCCCCCCTCTCCATTTACTCACACAAATCTCGCAGATACCCCAAGCAGCAGTGCCCGCACTACCAATCCTTCTGTTATGCCACATCTCTCAGCTTACAGATTCGCACTTTCTTTTCCTCTCAACGATTCTGCCTCTTTCACTCTCTCTTACAACTCTCTCCCCCCTCTCCATTCACTTACACAAATCTCGCAGATACCCCAAGCAGCAGTGCCCGCACTACCAATCCTTCACACACGCAACGCCACTCACACACGCAACGCCACTCACACACGCTACGCCACTCACATACGCAACGCCACTCACATACGCAACGCCACTCACACACGCAACGCCACTCACACACGCAACGCCACTCACACACGCCACTCATCCACGCAACGCCACTCATCCACAGAAACGCCACTCATCCACGCAACGCCACTCTTCCATTTGCAAAAAGCAAAATGTCTAACTATTCTATTGCGAGACCTATTGCATTTCCAATGCTTGTTTATATAATCCCACCCACCAGGATTGCTCCTTGGTGGCATGCTTCATCAGTAGAAAGTATGGATGTAATGATCCTTCTTTACACAGATCTACATGCTTCAAGCCATTCCCAGTGGCTTTTCTTCAGAACCAAGAAACTCACTCCCTCGTTCCACTCCTGATCAAATAATATAATTATAAAATAATATCATTATCACACACTCTGCATGCTCATAAATATACATATCACTTACTTGGTGTTATTGTCTGTCAAACATATAGAAAGCAAAGGTTTTGCACCAAAGGTTCTCTGGTGGCAAGGCGAGCCTGTAGTCACACGTGCATCAAGGCGTAACCTCAAAGAACTACACCGGGGCCTGAATTTACAATAAATATATTTTTCGATCAGGAGTGGAATCAGGGAGTGAGTTCTTTGGTCCTGAAGTAAAGCCACAGGGATTGGCTAGAAACATGTAGGCCTGTAGAAAGAAGGGTCATTACATCCATACTTTCTACTTCTCTTCCCCCTTTTTAGGTTGAGCTTGGGCCGCGCATGTGCTGCTCTGCGACGCATACTGTATTGAGGAATGGAATAAAAGCTCTGCCGATTTCCCGCCCATCTTTTCAATTGGCTCCTGTTACAGTCCTTTCAAAATCGTTGCTTTTCATTCATGAATAGGCTTACTAGTACCTACTTGGTATTGCCTTGTCTGCATTTGTAACCTCCCATAACGACTGGACTTTTTTACTTGTGGTCTTACACGGTCTGCTTTATTTAGTCAGTGAGCACTGTTTTCTTTAATGTCTATTTTAGCAGCCATGACAGGCTCTCCTTAACCCACCCTGTTTCCTTACAGTGCAGCGCCCGATCATGGATGCTGCACTTTATTTAAAAGCTGCTCCCTGCACAGCGCAGCACTTTTGCACTCACTGTGCTGCTTAACACATGCTTTAGCACAGCACTTGCACTTAATATCAGCCATGCATCTTTCTTTACAGGAGCCACGTCTAAAGAAAGGGGCTGGGCCGATATTAAAGTGAAAGCACGGCATGGGGGCGCTTTGACTAAAAATTGTTTGTCAACTTCTACTGGTAAGTCACTAGCAGGAACGCGCTTGAGTTGCATCCCACAACAGCAAACAAGCCCCAGACGTAGTCTTTGGACCCGGCAGCAGAGGTCGTTGTACCAAACCTACATTCTAGCTTTGATCTTCCCTCTATGGTTGTGTGCTTCTGTAGCCCACCCCTCACCCCCGGTTTTGTCCAACTTAAACCCGAAGGCTGGATGACATCATTGAATAGACAAGCATTTGAAATGCAATAGGTCTAGCATTCGCGAGAGTTAAAGCTATTAGCATTGTAAATGACAATGCCTTTTATTTATGTTTTAAAAACCAAAACACAAATAAAAGGCATTGTCATTTACAATGCCAATAGCTCAAACTTGCGTAAATACGAGACCGATTGCATTGCAAATGCTTGTTTTAACCATGCCATCAGGAGGACAGAATAAAGCATTACTCTCCTACTATGTAGATATTTTTAAATTGCACTTAAAAAAATCCTATTCCTATTCTATCACCATCTAGAGCATACCACTCAGTGCACCCGCGTATTTCGCAGGTAGTAGCACACACCGTTCCATAGTGGAATGGGAGGAACCCTATGATGAAGCACCCACCCTGGTGGGTGAGGGTTATATAAAATAGGCCCTGTGCTTTTTCACACCCTGCAAGAGGTTTAGCACACACTACCAAGATGGGCTCTTTTTTCTTGACATATGTATCTGTATGATGCACATTTTGCCATTAGTGTGGTTTTTCAACATAATTTTGCTGGGAGTTTGTGATCATGGATACTCTGTTGCAGCAACATTTTGTCAAGAATCAATACCTCAGTGGTACAAATCGTCATCAAAGAATAAGCATCCATAGCCAGCCGTGGGTTTTTATCGAGGGATCATGAAAAAGACATGTTTGTATAAAGCACTTCCAAAAAATGTTAAGTTAGAAGGATTGCCTTCATGCAAGAGTAGTGCAGCAAAGGGTCTGGCATTGGCTGATAGCCTTTTGTCTTTGTTGATGAAAATTTTCTGTGTCACGACAAAGCTGCTAGGTCTCGTCAATCTAAAAAAAAATTTGGCTACATCAAAAATACTTTTTAGTCTCAAAAAGGACACATTGCCATAGTAGTTCCTGGCACCGAAGGTAACTGCTATGTGTGTGGATGTTCTCTTTTCGATAGTGCAGAATGACGTCACTGACTGTGAAGTAAGCCAATGTCTGACGTGGTCTATTTTTTATGCTACAGTGGATGGGAGAAAAATTGTAAATGACACAAGAACACATCAGTATCAACCCTCATCAGCCAGACTATCTTGAATGCAGTGGCAAAGTGAGCCTGGGACCCCTCGCCTGGGCGTACCTAGCACACTTAGGGCAAGAAAACAAAAAACACAAATGGACGGAATGGGCCCCTTGCTCCTTGTGCCACTGGATTCATGCTAGCCTGGCTTATAAGGGGTGTTACCCCGAAACCGGTCCCACAATGCTTGTTTATGGTCCAGGAAAGACCTGGCTTGGCAGTTCGGGCTGGGCTGTTCCCATGGGGAGCAGGTTCAAAATTGATTTGCATAGTGCTGGGTCCAAACTGGGGTGACATGGCAAGCAAAACTGACAATGGATTAAACCCAGATCTGTAACTGAAAAGTTTCAACTCTCCTTCCATCATTTTATTTTGAGATGTTGAACTGTGGCTGGGCATCCAGCCGCGAGGCGCAAACCAAAGCACACTGGTTGCTTTTGTTTGATGCAGCACCTCGTCACAAATAGCCAGTCACATGAGCTGTAATAAGAGGAACTGATGCATTTTAATGCAATAATGCAGACACCAGAACTAAACGTCATTAGTTTATTCCCTGATGCAAGGCACTTGGCAGGGCTGGTGATGCTTCGTGCTTACATAAGAACCAAGCTCTTCTGAGCGTAGAACTGTATTATCTGTTGTCACCTTTACATATGTGCAACTGCAACACCGTTGACTTGTAAGAAGAGGTGGGATTTCCCAAGAGCTCATGGGATCGTGGTCATGTTTGTTTACAGACTCCCTGCCGAGTATCCATGGTTACGAGTCAGTTTAACCCCTTCCGTGCTGCCGTCGGCCATTGGCCGACGGCAGCACTACCTCCCCAGTGCTGCGGTCGGGCAATGGCCGACGCGGCCCCGCCCGTTTTGCGGAAGTGCCGCACTGCTGCAAAATCGCGGCAGCGGTAAACGGGTTAAAAGGTCCCATGCCTTTCAATGGGTGCCTGGCACATAAGATTGAGAGTGAAGAACATTTCTCTGTGCACCTGCGATGTGCAATACATGTTGCCCCAGACAGGGTGCGTTTCTTTTTTGACATGCACAGGAGTTATATAGGGCCAAGGGTGAAGTGAAGCACCCGCTCAGTTTAAGGGCGGGGGGCTGTTGTGCCTGCAAGTCCTTTTAAGTCAGAAACAGAAACTAATAACTGCTGCATTAGCAAACTACAATAACACAGCTATGAGGTACGAGTCAAAAAATATAAAAAAAGCTTAAATCAGTGACAGAAAGAAAAAATCCTTCAAATAACAAAAGAAAATAAGTTAAAGCAAATGGAGTTAGATCGCAAAGGAAACAATGTAAAATGCATGTACTGAAGGAAGTAAAGAAAGAAGCATGATGGAAAGAGGGTGCATTTACTTGGGAAATAAGCAAAAAAGTTGTAAAGGAAGAAAAAAAAAAAGAATGAAGGGTGGAAAGATCAAATTAAACAGGAAAACGTACCAAAAAAGAAAAATGGAATGAGGGAAAGAAAGAAGAAAGGCAGATAATATAATGAAAAAACTGAAAAAAGAAATGTAAGATAGAAGGAAAGAAGAGAAAGAAAGAATTAACAAATGAAAGGATACCAAAAGAAAAGATTAAAAGAAGGTGCGAGAAAGGAGAGGAGCATGATAAAACAGAATACTAGGAAAATGAGAGGTGGAGTAAAGAATGGACAGAATAAAAGAAAGATAGAAAGAAAGCATAAAAGACGAAAATAAAAGAAATATGATGTAAAGAAAGAAGCATAAAGGGAAAGAAAAAAGATGGAAAGGAGGAAAGAATGAATGAGATAAATAAGTTAATATTGATAAATGTGTAGTTTGGGGGCAAAGTCCTTTAACATCATTCTGTGGTATCCATCATTTTCACAATTTTTTGCACATCTCCTACAGAAGCAGAATTTCCATGGTACTTCATAGAAAGGGTTGGGATTGCTCATTTTGCCCCGACATTTAGTGCTCTATATTGTTCAAAGTGTGGGGGGGGGGTATTTTTACTTTTCTGGTCACTCCCTTGTATAGGGCTACTGCCAGCTGGAGCAAGAAGAGTGGCCGAGAGGGCTGGGAAGCAGTTAAATTAAAATAGATGAATGTGTCTCGGATGAAGCGGGGCTCTTACAAACTAGACTTGTTAGAAAGCTGAATGAGTTAAACAAAGCGAAGATCCTGATGTACTTTGTATGCCGATGATATCTGCTTTGCCTAACAAATTCACAAAATATAATACATCTTTATTGTCCAGTGCACACCTAACATGTTTGCTTCACGGGCCATACTTTCTTTTAAATGTGTCTGACGCCTTTGTGACATCACCTGCTTTTGAGATTACGTTGTTATACTGGGTCTCACTGTTCATTTTCTGTGACCATGTTTTCAATTAGGCCTGTTGTTTCCTTAGTGGTTTGTAGATTGTAATATAATAGGTAGAGGGAGTTGAAGTGTTTTTCAGGGCATTTGCACCAATTTTCATAATTGAAAGGGCTACTGTTCCTAGAATTACACAGGTGAGTGGAAAAGCTAACAACACAAAGATCTCGCAGGAAATCGTGGACAGGCACACAGGCGAGAGAGCAACACAGAGAGCAGGGGGGTGCAGCACACAAATAAGAAAGAACATGCTGGAGCAAAGGGCGGGTAGAGAAAAAAGCACACCGAGGGAGACAGCTAGAAAACACATGCGCTCATGGAGTACTTAAGCAAAAAGAAAAAAGTAGTTCCATAAAACGAAAGCAGTGGAATATAGAAACCAGCCAATCAAAGACAAAGGCAAAGAGAATAACTAGCCAATCATAGAGATTGGCACAGAGCCTATGCTCCATGGGTGGAAGAAACACAACATTGACAACAAATCAATTAAATGAGAAGCACCAAATTCAACTGACAGGAAAGCCAATGAATGGTAAGCAATAGGCAGATTCCAATTTATCTTTTGAAGCCAGACAGCTGCACTATCGGTTAGGTTTAACATATAAAAGAGCCGGGTCAAGTGCAGCAGAATCTGCAGAGGTTTTGCCTATCTTGGACCAAGAGGTACCGACCCCCAACAAGGTGTAAGTGAGTATGGCCGATTTTGTTGCCCCAGCTCAGCTGGCAGTTCCATCTTCGTCGTTCCCTTTAAATGGTTAGGAGCAGGGTTCTTGTTGCAAAAAAACAGGCCTCATGAACACATCAGTCTTTGAGAAGATGACAGATTTCCTGTCAGACTTATGGATGCTTGGTGTCACGTTCTAACAGGGTTTAAAGAATCTGCACTAACCCCCGAAACAATGAGGGCTTATTGTTCTGTGGTTCATAACATTTTTTTGCAGGACAAATGAATTTAATTACATGTTTTCCGTGCAGACAGCAGTGGCTTTTGTAGAAAATCTCGGAGGAAACTGTAGTCTACGTGTGCATAGTCTTTCTACAGTTACTTTTTTATCAAATGTCCGGATCTATGGTTTGGTCATCTAGCTTCAATATTACTTGAAACATGGCTAGCAGGGAAAGGAAATCTGTAGTCACACACAACCACAGGCCAGTGTAAAAGGTGTGGCTATATGAAGGCATACTGTTTGAAACAGACCAACTGTTGGCTTTCTATGAATGTGTATTCTTAATTAGCAAACTAATTGCCTCAAAAACGAATTGAGCTTGGGGTGGGCTGGGGGATTTGGTGTAATTTCAATTTGAGGACGTGCAAATCAAATCATAGCGGACTAAAATCATGGTCAGATCGGCCTATTGGGCAATCTGGCAGGCAGTGCCAGAAGGGCTAGTCTGACAGGTCTGTATGCAAACAGGTTTTTTTGTTTTTGTTGCTATGCTAGGACTGGGACAGAAAATAGGCCCAGGCACTAAAATAAAAGTGACTTAGATACTTAAAAAGTGTCCCTTGTTTGCAAATTGGGGTCGTTTTGAACTTTTTTGCAAGGTATGGAAGACTGCATGGATTAGAGTTTGTTGCAGGCAATGTCTTTAATATCAGGGCAATCATTAGTGAAACCAGTCCCAGCAGACCGTAAAACGTTCTACAAACAGCCAGAAAAACAGCCCACACACTGACTTGTCAGACCAGTTCATTGAGCAATACCTGATTATAGCAGAGCCACTAGAATTATGTGGTTGAGGAGAGCCAAATTATGTGGCACGGTTGATTACATTAAGCTGAAAAAAAAGGCACATTTTGCGCCTTAATGCAGAACAGCCGCGGGCCGTGGAGGGAGTTACGGTGGGGCAGGGAGGCGGGGAGAGGGAGGGGCAGGGTGGAGAGGGCTAAAAACCGGCACATGGATAATTACAGGTAAGTAAACAATTTAAATAATAAAACGAATTTCCTAGCGCGCACTGCATCGCAAAATGCGATGCAGTGCGTGCTACGAAATTCGTTGTATTAATTAAATTGTTTATTTACCTGTAATTATCCATGTGCCGGTTTTTAGCCCTCTCCACCCTGCATCTCCCCCTCCCCGCCTCCCTGCCCCACCGTAACACCCTCCACGGCCCGCGGCTGATGCAGAAAACCTTGTGATGGCATTACTTCATTATTTTGCAATTGTTGCACTTGTTAATACTGTCTGGGCATAGCTTGCACCTCATTATAGCAATAAGCAACAAAAGGTTGACCAGTCAACCTTTGCAAAGGGATTTTCACTGCGTGGCAACATGTGTCGCTGCACTTTTAGTAACTTTAGAAGCCTTTGAGCTAGAAATAATTTTTTTGTCAAAATCTGCAGATTATGCAGCAGATAATTGATTATGTGGCAAATTCAGCAAATCCATAATTACGTGAAAAACACTACAGTATAATTCCAGTCACCCTGCCTATAGGCCAACCCGGCCCTGTTTGTTGACGTGTTTTATTGTCTGATGGGCCAGTTTTTACTGTTGATCTACCTGTTATTACCAAAAACATTGCCTCCAGCAAGAACAAATGCATGAAGTTTCCCCTACTAGGCAAAACACCCATACAGTTTGTCTTTACAAGTTTAAAGCTGTCCTGATTTGGAAATGTGGGCCATTTTTTACAGCTATCTCATTTTCTACTGGGGGCTGTTTTTTGTTGATGCCCAGGCCTATTAACCAGCCCAGTTCGATCCTGTCAGTTAAAAGCCTGGTCAGAGTGGCAGAGATGCCGTTGTTCATCTTGGAGGAAGCCCCAAGACGCCTGACAGGATCAGTGAGATTACTAGGGGTGTGCCAACGTCAATTTACATATTATGCACTTTTATTTCACCAAAAAAGATGTTACATTATCCAAGGACAAATTATTTAAAGTGCATCAACGATATGGCGTGCTTTAAATGGAAATATAAAAATTCAGGGACTCACTACCCCAGTGTATCTGTTTACTACTGAGAAGTGTCTGTACTCTCCCATTACACCTATTGCACCAGTGCTGAGAACTGCAGGTACTCTCCCTTTCAAATTAAAAAAATGCACGTGCTTAGTACTGGACAGCATTTATTTATTTATTCATAAAGTTTTATATAGCAGAAACAAAATCCCGAAGGATATCAGAGCGCTTTATAAAAATGATGGAAGGAAGGTCATAAGAGCAATGACGACAGAGTTATAATACAAAAAAAAAACAAGGAATAATCACGTAATTACAAGGCAAATAAAATAGGATGAGTAATACAATGGTGTGGCTGACCATGATGTGGTCGCTGGAGGGGAAGAGGTTTTGGTCCAGTGGTGACCTGCGAAGTGTGTGGGGTCGGGGAGGAGAAGGGTGATTCCGATGTTGTTCATGCTGTCAAGGAGGTTGGTAGTGATGATGTCAATGTGGTCGTCAAAATGGAAGCTGAGGTCGCCGAGGAAAAGTTGGCTGTTGGAGTCTACCTGTCCCCCTTTAAATCACTGGGGATAGGAGAGGTATGGGAGACACTGGTTCCCATTAATGCCATGGAGGAAGGGACAAGGTTCTGTTCATGTCAGCAGGCTCCAGCCCTCCACCCACCAGTTTCCGAGAGGCTTTTATTTGCACAGGCCTTTAACAATGTCCACGGATCCATCTAACCCTAGAAGCAGGTATGAAAAGATCTCCACTAAGGGCCTGAATACAGTGGGTCAGTGTATTCTGACCTACGTGTAAACCCCTGTTTACTCAGTTTGGAGTCACAAGTTGGAATGAGAATGCATCAACTCATAGCTTTCTTTATATAAATACTGCTTCCACGAAAACTAGGCTCACCACATGTTAGAACGTGATGCCACTGATTCAGTTCCACGCTGAGCGATGCCAACAGAGAAATGATGTCAACAGAGAAAAGCCCTATATCCATAAGATTTAGCTTGCCTTAGATTAACAATAGACTAAGTGTCCTATATCGCAACACAATGGCTAGTTTTCACAAGGGCTTCAGTTGCATGCTGGGATACCTAGTTGCAACCCCATAATACTCTACTACTTTTCTCACCAACAGGACTTGTTTTCCCACAGGTCCCAGTGTCTGAGTGTCGGAATCTTTTAAAACCTCTTTGTTACATTTTGGCTGGTCAGCCCAAACGAAATTTGGCAGGGAAAATGTATATGGTATTTGCCGTACCATGCAGATTTTGTTGTGTTAAACACCAAAATCCCTATGTTATTCACCAGAAACTCATTATAGGTGCTTCAAAATATATAGATTGTGTAAATCCAATATGTAGTACCCTTGAAAATACTTTACTTCTTACTTATTTTAGCTCAACATATTATTCAGAAGAGAAGTTTGGAAAGGGGTATATTAATTCCTTGTATTTAAATATCGCAGATTTCAGGGAAATACGTGGTGTCCCAGTTGCTATGAGTATATAATTGCAAATGGTTCCGAGAGATCATAGTGTTTTTTTCTCATCAAAAGTTCAAATATTGCATGAATAGAAGAGGCTTTGTATTCAGGGTTTGCGACCGAAATGTGCTAGTCTTCCTCTTGAATAGACAGGGTTGGAATGGAAGTGCCAGTCACAGCGGGGGGGGGGGGGGGGGGGGGGGAAAGGGAGGGGCAGTCTGCTGACCCCTACCTAGCGCCTGTAGATTCTGCGTGAATGTGGAAGCTGCAATTCCAGGTTGCTATCAAGAGAACAAAACAAACAATGAACAGATAAATAAAGTGTGAGAGTTCTCTACTCACTAGGTCAGACAAAGATAAACTAATTCCAACTGCTGGTAATGGGGTGGTGGTCCAACGTAGACTCACGTGGGCCGCATCCTTGTTGGATTTTTAGGCCATCTACATAAGACTAATTCGTAAATAAGGAATCCAATTGGAACAATATTAGAATCAATATCTTGAAAATCTACCATGGATCAGAAACCTGGGTATCTGCATTGGACATTCTCACCCTAATGATTTACCAATGTTCAGCTTTCCCATTGTTCAGCGTAAGACAAATTTGCTACTTAATTACGTGTTGAGAAAAATAAGTGAATGGGGTGCTCCCGTGCAATTTTAAGCCTCGTCCACAGAGTGCCTTTAGCTGTCTGTTGTAGAAGAATTGTTGTGGACAATACCAAAACTTACAATGGGCTTTGGGACAGCCCATCACTTACCACTGGTTGACTTTCCTGTCAATCTCATTTGTTTGCTTCTTATTTGATAGCTTTTTATTCCTGTTCTTGTTTTAATCCCTCGCCAAGAGCTCAGCTTCTTTATATTGGGTGACTTGTATACTTCCTCTGATCACGTTCAGGAAGCTAACTTTTCTTTTCCACACTCTATGGGACAGCATGTGTTTTCTTGTTATCTCCCTCGTGTGCTCTTCCTGCCTCAAATAACGGTGTCCTCCACACTCAGTCGTACTCCCTCCTCCTTTCCCTCATCCCACCGGTTGCTCTCCCTATCACGCTCTTGGTACCACCAGTTCATTCTCTCCCACACTCTCCTCCATTGCTCCCCAGCCCTTCCCGGGACAGTCTTCTTTTTTAAAAGTCTTTTTGGAGGGCCCAGGCCAGCATCGAAATCTAATTGTCAGGCTGCTCCTTTTCATCAATACGCTATTGCTCATGTTTAAATTATGATTTTGTTTAGAGCTCCAGAATTCGCATCTGTCATCTTGAAACAGCAAATTAAAAATAAATAAAATGGGAGTCAAGTCATGCCATGGTGGTGCATTTGAACGCGTACATCATCCCACTGGGCAACCATTCAGTCATGATACACATGCGCACATGTATGATGCATGCATAAATGTCACCACAAATGTTTTCTTCTTTTTTGCTGATGCTGCAGCATCAGCAAAAGCATTGACAAAGTCATTAGCTCTGCATTGGGAACAAAAAGCCAAGACACACTGCCAATGCCTGTCTTATAGAGGCAATCTTTCCTCCTCAACCAATGCCTATTGTTTTGTTTTTTCTGACCCAGCAGAGGTTAAACATAAGTTTGGACAAGGGGGCTGACAGGATATCTTACAGGGATTATAGGCAATCATATTCTTCTGAAGTCAACATAAGAGCCAGTCCTTTATTAAGAACACTGTAGGCAGCTGCCTCACACACCACCTCAAGTAGACACAAAGAGGGTGCCATATTACAAAAGCTGACTTTACTGTTGGGGCACAAGGAGTGCCAACATGGCAATAGGTTATTTTACCTTGAAGTCTGCAACAGAACTTCCAAGAGCTGTATGAACATGTCACAACACTTTTTGGGCATCCACTTCAATCCATCAAGGTGGGCTCAATGACGTGCCACTGACCCATACTCCTTTCCTCTCAACTCTCACATGCTTCTGCTGCCAGGATGTGTGGGCTGAAAGACGCCACAAAAAGGTCCTCTGTATGGTTAACTTCATTCTTTCTAAAGCATGTCACCTGCATCCCACTGACACAATTGATGCAGTATGGGAGGCATATGACATGCGCTATAAATGGAAATATAGAAGTGCCGGTACTCACTATTCAGAGTTCCTGTTTGCTCCTGGGAAGTGCCTGTACTCTCCAATTAAATGTATTGCAGCAGTGCTTAGAAGTGCTCGTACTCTCCCTTTCAATTGAAAGAAGTGCAGGTGCTCAGAACCGCACAGTACATGCTCATTTAAAGCCCTGCTTATGACAACTTTTCTTTGACTAGAGTTTGTTTAAATGTGTGCTGTATTGTGGCGGTTTCTCCATAAGAGTGGAGAAGTGTCACACCTCCAAACTGTTGCAGAAAGCGTGAAAAATAAAATGGTAATGAAAAGTTTTTATAGCATTTTTGCTCTCTGCCTAATGGAGTGTGGGGGTGGGGGTGGCTAGTGCATCACTGCTGCTGATTGGTTTGAAGTGTGCACCCCGGTTTGGCCGGCTATCTTGCTAGGGACAGCCCGAGATGCGCATTTGAAACCTCTCCAAGTCGGCTGTCTTAGCCAGCTGGGTTGGAGAACTAGCACAGGCCTCCAGTGCCTTTCTGAGCAGCCTGCTCCAGATGCTTTACTCATGCTGATTAACATTGGTTGCCGCATGAGAGCAGAGTCTGGATTGGATAAGGTAGTTGGCTGTGGGACCTCGCGCTTGGAGGAGTCTGGAGCCAAGGACTGAAAAACATCGAGGACATGCTGCAGGCTAAGGTAAGTGAAACTTTTATTTTTTCTTTGTTAAATGTTTATTTTTTACATATGTTCATATAGCGTCCCTCCATTTTTGTATGTCATCAACCGCCATGGGGCGTTGTTTTAGAAGTCTACACCGAACTTGCATTTGAGTTACAGATGTCCTTTACTGCCAGGGACATACTGGCCCATAGGGAATTCAGGGCAGTGCCGGATGGGCGGTCTGAATGGTCGATGTGTGGGCTGGTTTTCTGGCTGTTTGTGGGCCTATTTTGTGGCCTGGTGGGTCAGTTTTTACTGTTTGATTTTTCTGATATTAACACAAACATTGATTCCAGCAAGTACAAATGCAAGCGGTCTCCCATACCTTAGAAAACACCTACTGAGTGTTCCTTTACAAGTTCTAACCTACCCCGATTTGTAAATGTTGTGGGATTTCTTTTAGCTATATGATTCATTAATGGTGGCCACTTTTACTTTGGGGGACAAGCTTATCGTCTGTCCCAGTCCAGCCCTGCTTTTTGCATGACTCTCTGAATGCACCAACTGCTAAAGATCACCAGTATTAAGGAGGGAGTCTCTTCCCTGATATTTGAACAGACTAACTGCAATATTAAAAGAGCTGCAGGCAGATGAGTCATGCAAATATTGGTGGCAAATGTTTACTTTCTACTGTCTCAAATTCCGGACGATTTGCATGAAGGAAAATCGAGTAAACACCCAGCTCAAAAATATTGCAAGGCAGTGGAACTCATTCTGAGTTCAAAGAGTTTTAGTTTCCTTCCGGTTCGAAAGAACCTTCCCTGGAAGTCCTGGCAAAGTGGGAAAATCTCTCACCCGAACTTGGTTAAATCCAGTGCTTAAAATGAACCGGTGGTTTCCGAGGCTCGGTACCGGCACATAATTGTCAACACTGGTGTTTGTGACAGTCGGCCGCGAGGTGGCGCTATCTAGCTAATTTAAAGATGACCACAACAACAGACAATTATTAATTTAATATACTTTAAAAAGGACTATTACCTGCCGCCCAAGCCATATCTACACCTTTAGGGGCCTGCAATAGTTCGATTGTCACACTGATAGGAGTGAGGTTAATAGTTGTGCTGTTGCTATCACTAGTAGCATGGTAGGGGCAATTTATGAAGCAAGCTGCAGTGGCCTCCTGACAAGAGCCCTGGCAATTATTTCTTAACAAATTGAGCACTGGTTACATCGACTTTTGAAGTAACAGCAATGCGCAGGTTGAAAATAGCCCTTCTTCAGGCCCTTCTGGCACCATTATGAACTTACAGCACATACGGTGCGGGGATAAGTCAGCAGGAAATTGCCATGGACGTCATGAGTTCCCTGTGGACTGAGGCAGTGGTAGGTTGCACCCAGATCTTTCACAATGCAGAATTTGGTTTACTGGTCTTGATTCTTGTCCCAGTGTGACTGCAGCTCTCTCCTGTCCAGGTGCCTAATAAAGACTTGTATTAACGCTGCCCATCTTCTAAGTGCTACTTAAGACACAGTTCCCTTTGTGACTTGGGCTTTCAGTGGGATGAAAGAGACAGGGGAGGGTCCTCTAAAAGCGCTGTGACCAAAGAAGTGCAACTAGGTATCTTTTTAGTCTATGAAGTTATGGGTATGGGCTACAACATGGACTAGAATCCTAGGGCTGTTCTAGGGAACCAAAAGCAGTACTGGCAAAAAATGCTTTAAACAAACCCGTCCCCTTCACCTCACTATTCACTTTCCATCCATTCTCTCTCTCTGTGTATCTCCTCTGTCTCTTCTCCCTCTCTGATCACTTTCTCTCTGCCTCCCAGTACCTGCTGCAATTAATCTAAGGGAGGTCTCCAGCCCAGTGGGGAATGCTGAGTGGAATAACAAGCCCTGGCAAAGCCAACAGATCTCACCTATGTGAGATATATTGGCGTTGTCAATGTTGCAGCCAATGTACAACATTCTGTGCTTTTTAAAAATAACTCTGACATGTTGCACAGCAGTTGCTGTACAACATGGCTGAAAGTTAAAATACGCTATGATGAGGCCAGCGTTGACCTCATCATAGTAGACCTGAAACTGGGGAGCGCAATAACTTTGGAAAGCCTGAGCTAACATGGCAGACAGAAAACGAAACAGTACATCTAGCAGCAGCGAATGGAAACTAATTTATTTGACTTAATCTGTGCTTGAGCCATGCTCCACAGAGAGGAAAGGAAAGGAAGTGACACGTTCTATGTGCGGTCCAATTAGGAGGCAGGACACAAGAGTGACAAAGAAGCCAACAAATGCTAAGCAAAGGGCGGCCGCAAGCCCTTTGTTGAACACAATAGTCACGCAAGTGTCGAACGCATGCACAAGCAGCGCATGCTCTGTAGCAGGCAAAACATTATAAGCCTGTCAAGATCTGTTTACAGAGTGCCACATGAGCAGTATGTGCATACCTTTATCTGAGTCTTCCCTTTGTGCAAAGAAATACGTCATACAACAATCCACTCAGACCTACTGATTTCATCGTTACCATTGATTTATATGAGACTAATGAAAAACAACTCCCTTTGCATCACTTTCCTCTGCAATCTTTCTCCGCCTTGTTGGCTTATGCCCATATTCTCTAAACATCTTTATGAAGTCACTCCATCTGCATCTTTTATACTCCATCTCCTTTGTCTCCATCATTTTTTACTCGCTCCCTCTGCATGCGCGAGTATGTCCTTTCGTCTTCTCCAGATCAATATCTGCTTTCACTCTCTCTCTCACACACACACACACACACAGAATTTCCTTTTTCGTAGGTG
Organism: Lissotriton helveticus; assembly: GCF_964261635.1. Classification (NCBI taxonomy): domain Eukaryota; kingdom Metazoa; phylum Chordata; class Amphibia; order Caudata; family Salamandridae; genus Lissotriton; species Lissotriton helveticus. The sequence goes on along the minus strand of NC_136067.1, from coordinate 1,149,900,996 downwards.
CTGCCAATATTTTGGCAACTGTGTACCTTTCCGACACCTCTCCATAATATTGTACTTACAATTAGTACATATGTGACCATTGTTCTGTGCACTCTGCAAAGAGGCCAACAATTTGATGGTCATGTAGCCTGAACACATTCGTGACACCGTGATCGGCATTATGAAGAACTTACACAATTTAAGTCTCATCTGGTGAGTGATCAATTGCACCCAGTCATGAACATCCAAGATTTAGGTTGCTTTATGCGCTGTACAGACTCTGTCACCTGAAAAACAAAAATGCCGAAATACCTCTGGGGAAAAAGAACTACTCATGGGAAACGGCGACATATATGCCAAGCAACATGAAGCAAACATGTGAAATGTAACAGAGACTGCATCACTGACAGATTACCTTAAGGTTTCGTACATATATTGTCAAGAAAGAGATCAATGTTTTTATTACTTGTTATGTTAGGAAGATAAATAGAAGGCCTGGTAGGGATCCTTTTCAATATGTTTGTTTTATTACCGCAGTTGCAGTGCATTGGCAAGGCCCGCTCCACTTGAAGGTCTGTTTGTGGCACATTTAATTCAGTCAGTAAAATTAAACTAACAAAAACACAGGGATCGTTAAGGACTCAAGTAAGTATTTAATTCAACCTATATTGATGGTGATGATGGGCCTTAGAAAACATAGTGACGCTCAGTGCCCATGTTTATCAAGGTTATCCAGTGAAGGGCAGACAGTGCTAGGCCGTGTGCTAGCTACCCTACTTACAAGGTGGCAGAGACAGGAATGTTGTCTTGTCACTAAGCCTTCCCTCGCAGACTAGACATGAATATAGGGCAATTCAATATCTAAGGTACCTCCAATAGGGGATGGCCAGAAAGCTTCCATAAGCAGCAAACAAAGTCCAGTGATATAGAAAGGGGCAGCCAATTGTCCCTTCGCCTAGTAAGGGCCCAATTATGAGTTTGGTAGTACGGAGCTGGGTCCGCCATACTGTCAAACCCGTGGTGAGGCAGTGTGCCAGATTACGAGTGTAACTCGTGTCTGGTGGGTTTTTTTTGGTGTTCCCACAGCAGTGCCTTAAAAACAGGCACCGCAATGGGAACAGCAAAAAAGAGTTCCTGCACAGCATGGACTCGAGAGTCCATGCCGTCCGTGCAGGAACTGGTGTGCTTGCCCACAGGAGGGCACATTTTGACCACGGCACTCCCACCAAGCACATTGCAGCCTCTGACCACCGCCAGGAAACAACGGTTCCCTGGCGGCAGCGGTCCTAGGGCAGTCTGAGAGCCTGCCCGCACCGTAATTGGCGGGTTGGGGGACCACCACCATCCTGCCCTCGCAAGTCTGGCAGCCCATGGAACGCCAGACTCATAATTGAGGCCTAAGAGATAACATAGCTCGGATGCTGACTCGGCTCCAGGGGAAGGCCTCTGAGGACAAGTGGACTTCACCCTCTAGCCTGAGACTGGCTATCCCTTCCCCCGTGGTCCCTTGGGCTCTTTCCCTTCAGGGCCTGAACACCTCCTAAGGATCATTTATATTGGCAAACTATCTCCTACACCGTTCATTGCACCTGGTTGATTGATTGTCACCATAGTCAGTTTCAGCATTAGGACATGGCCGCCACTTCTACTTATATGATCCCTCTATCAAAATGTGCTTTGAGGCCACCACTCAGTGGATAGCAGCACTTAACAAAACACCAAAATAAATAAACAAACAACTACATGTGGAGGTGACAAAGAATATTTTTGTGAGGGAAAAGTGTTGCTCTTTTGGTTGCATGTAGCTGCACCCATGTGTTCTAAGTTTAGAAATGCTAACTGTATGTGTGAGATAAGGAGGTGCTGCCCGAGATAAGAGTCTCACTGAGGCCTTGGGAAACGCCAAGAGCACTCTCTGCTCACAGACCACTGCCTTTGCACTTTGTCTCATGTTTCTTTGCCACAGAGGTCTGAAGTTGTCTCACACCCTGGCCCTATTCATTGATCTTTTCGCACATGGGACAACTGTGTGCTTCCACATACACCCCTGACGAAGCCATGAAGTACAAGGTCACTCTCAGCAAGGAGAAATCCACGCCACACTGCACAAAAGTCAGACATAATAAGCTGATGAACTGGCAACAAACCGTATTAATTTATTTTAAAGGTTTTATATAGCGCTGGCTAGACCCGGAGGTATCAGAGCGCTTTACATGAGTATCGGAACATAATTGCAGGTTACAATTGTTACAAAGGTTACACAGTTATTAGAGGCAGACAAAATAGTGACAAATAAGGTTGAGACAAACAAAAAATGACCTATACGTAAGAGTAAAAGCAGGCACGGGAAGAGATTCAGGGGAGGAGGGGGTAAGAGCAGGGGAGGTAGACAGAGAGTGGAGGAGGGAAGAGGAGGGGAGGGTGAGAGACACAGCATGGAAAGAGGAGAGGGGGGTGACAGGGACACAAACCGGTATACGAGTCAGAGCTGCGTCCAAAGTCCAGTAAGCTGTGTTCCCAGGGGAAGTGGTACCATTTCCTCATCTCTGTTGCGAGAGGTTCCCTATACGCAGTGGACTCTCTCAGAGGGGTCTCTGAGACTCCAAGGCCTACATACTGGATCCTTCCCCAAAAAAGGGTAGAGGGAGTGCTTTGGCAAAGGGTGCCATACCATACCTCAACCGTGAGTGGCTCCCAAGGCCCTGTGGACTCTCTCACCGGGTTCGCTGAGACTCCAGAGAAAAGGTATGTCCTCTTTTCTAGCAATGGGTGGCCTGGATCATCCATTGGTGTGGGCTATCAGGTCGTTTGTTCTGAAGGTAAAATACCTGTAACAATAAGGCGGTTTTAAGGTGTTCTCTGGAAGACCCTTGGTTGGGATTTGGTCCAATGAAGAGTTCCTAACTGGTCCAGAGTGGTGGCCCTTGTAGCCCGAGGGCCCACATATTACAGGGTTCAGAGTGGCATTCTCTGTCCTTGACATAGAAGGTCTGGTGGACAATAGGGATTATTTTTAATTGTTCTTCCCTGGTTGCCCAGAAGCCGATACAATGATTGCAAGAGCAGATTTCTTGTGATTTTTTTCTTTTTTAATTCGAGCTGAGGCAACTTCTAGCTCCAATTGGTGGTCGGTCTGTAGGAGGAGAGAAACGCTCACATCATGGTAAATTGCATTTCTGCAATCAATTTACACCGCGAGCTCGAGCTGGCAAGAAAACTGGTGAAATTACCATAAAATAAAAAATGAAAAAACGGAAAAGAACACAAGGGGCAACTTTGAAGGAGTGTGGTGACCCAACCTCAGAAGAAACAGGGAGTGAGAGATAAACAAAAATATACATTTATAATATTGACAAAACAGATGCCTTTGTTAACATGACTTTTAGCTTGTGATGGGGGTGAGTGCCTACAAGATGTGGGCGAGGCCAGACCCCTTTATCTTGCCCATCCTTTAAAAGGCCTCTTGGAAGAGTAGCTGCCAGTGCAAGATAAGAGTTCTGTTGTACCGTCGAGCATAGCAGCAAAAGAGAAGCAGACACATCTGTCGAGAGGAAACTCCGTAGCTCTTTCCAAAGTCTTCAGAACCAGGCCTCAAAGATACAATTACTGTAATGCTGTGTAACCAATTGGCTGCGCATGTAAAGGACTGTGGATTACTCTATGGCCGTTTAGACAATCCTTTGTCCTCATAAGAGACAAACCGGTGCAACAGGTTTTAAGGTGGTTGAGGTTTTTTCTCTGCCCGGGTCACAAGACTTTTTGCTTTAAAGCACAAGGCATTTGACAAGGTATTCTGGCATGCTTGTCGTTCTGCGCAGCGCCTAGAATGCTGTTGGGGCTGCCCTTACATTTTAAATGGAGAAGGTGCTTAGAAATCGGCTTTTGTTTCCAGTGACAGCAGTGTGATCCTGAGCACAATGTGGACAGGGTCAGTGAGTGAGGGGGCGGATTGAGAGATCTGGCTTAGAAGAAAGAAACAATATTGTGTAACTATTTTGTTAGGCTTTCACTTACAAGGGTCTGCATAGTGCGATGAGGCCCCGCCCGTGACAGAAAGCACTGCGAATATGTGAGTCATTCGTTTAAACATGGATTACACACAGAAGATAGACTGCCCAAAAAAGTGCTAAGTTATATTTTGAGTAATATACAAATAGACTGTAGCTAGTTTAAACTTTTTTTTACAGGTTTCCATTAAAAACAGGCCCCTACTTTCCTTCTCAAAAACAATAACTCTTTGTCACTATAAAGCTTCAAATGACTTTTGTTGAATAACCCATTGCACAAATTTAATTTCTGTAAGAGAGCAGCCAGGCGCCCTAGGGGAATGCTTGCCCCTTCTTGTCCTTCCTCTGGCTTAACAGCCTAGGTCACCCCCACCCCTCCTCCCTTTGAGCCTGAGGGAACTCAAGATCTGCATTAACGTTCAGAAACGGTAGTTGTTTTACAAAAATTATGGGAACTCTTCCGATAAAATAAAAAAAAGGAAACGCTTGGAAATATCTATTAGCATCTTTTCCAATAGATCCACCAACATTGACCTCTGCTTGCGACAGACCTTTAAAAAGCCTGTGATGGGCTTGTTGGATCTCTCTAATGGAAACTGCAGCTCAACACGTACCTGCCGCTCTGCTCCCACTGACACTGACCTTGTTGCTCCTCTCATTTTGTCCGGCAGTGGATGGGCCTGCTCTCTAGCATGAGAGCTGAAAAAAGAACAATTGATGGACAGAATGCAGAACAATATTTTACATTCACCCCAGTACAGAGATCTGGGCCTAAATCCATAGTTTTTTTGCTCACCATCCAATTCCAGTTTGGACCCAGCCGTATGCAAATCAGTCTTGACACTGCGCCCAATGGAAACAGTCCAGCCCAAACCACCAAGCCAGGTCCACCCTGGACAGAAAACAAGCATCCTACGACCGGTTTCGGGCTTTCAGCCCTCATCAGCCAGGATAGCTTGACTCCAGCGGCATGGAGAGCATGGGACCCACGTCTGGGCATACCCATGCCACCCGGGGTGACAAATGCAAAATGAACAATTGATGGACAGAATGCAGAACAATGTCTTACATTCACCCCAGTACAGAGATCTGGGCCTAAATCAATCGTATTTTTGCTCACCATGCCATTCCAGTTTGGACCCAGCCATATGCAAATCATTCTTGACCCTGCTCCAAATGGAAGCAGTCCAGCCCAAACTGCCAGGCCATGTTCTCCCTGGACTGGAAACGTCCATAATTTGTTTGTGTAGTACTTTTCACCCTAAGTAGGATGGGTATGCCCAGACGTGGGTCCCATGCTCACTGTGCAACTGGATTCAAGCTAGCCTGGCTGATGATGGGTAATACCCAGAAACCGGTCCCAGGATGCTTGTTTCCGGTCCAGGGAGGACCTGGCTTGGCAGTTTGGTCTGGACTTTTCCCATGAGACGCAGGGCCAAGACTGATTTGCATATGGCTGGGCCTAAACTGGGGGGGGGGGCATGGTGAGCAAAAGAACGATGGATATAACCCAGATCACTTGACTGGTGGTGAATGTATGATTTATTCAGCATTCCGTCCATCATTTGTTTGCGTAGCACTCTACTATGAGAGCAGCACCAGAATTGGTCTGAGCTGCCTCGTTTGCCACTCAGACAGTGATGGGGAGCCTGTGGCTTTTCTCCAACTCAGCTGTGCAAAACAGTTAGGTTGGAGAAACATAATGGTGCAAGTCTGTTTGGCCGGCCTAAAACAGCCGGCCAAACTGACATGCTCACTTATAAGTGCACACTACTCCTTAGCCCTATACTCATTGCCCTTGCTCAGACAGTGATAAATAAAATGATAATAACATTGTGTTATTATGATTTTATTGATCATTTGCTGGTTCTGGGCAGTGGGGCGATGCTCCTCCGCCATTACGGAGGAGCCACCCCTGGATGAGGGATGGGTAAATTAACAGTGAGCGGGAAGAGGAGGTGGTGTTTTAAAAGCAGAGGGGTTGTTAGAAACAATGGCGGCGGGCGGGGGTGGTGGGTTAATACAACAAATGCACGTGGAAGGCAGAGCTGCCGACCTTGGAACTGGGTTCAAGTCTTGCCATCAGTTCAACATCCTGTGATCCTGGGCAAATCACTTAATCCCCCCACGTGTAATAAAAAAAAACATGAAAGTGTCTATGTGTAATGTGAATGGTGCTAATGTAAAACAGTCCAATACCTTCAGGGACACAAGTGAGGGCGCCACAGGGGGCTGAAGCTGGGGGGAGGGGTGGGTAGAACAACAGAGAGTGGGACGTGGTGGGACACAAGTAGTGGGGTGGGTGTTGTCTGTAAACAAAAACATGCTGCTGCTGAAAGCAGGGACCTAGCTACATAAATACTATACAAATATGCACACTGTCTGCTTGTGCTGATGGCTTTGCTAGTATTGTGTAAACATTTAGATATGCGAACTGGCATGACTAATGTTGGGTAGAGTTTGGATATAGGAATTAAACTTTGTTATGGTCTCTGCGGCCCCAACACGAGTACAAACCATGGATTAGGCTGGTAAAAGATAGCAAGAACTTTAAAGTTGAAATATAACTATGGCAAAGCACTGTGAACCAATCTAAAAGTGGAAGCGTTATTGCAGGCCTGAGCGACAAGTAAACATCAATAATGGGTTGAATAGGGTGTTTGCAGGTGCGGTGACCGTTATGCATGTAGAATGGGGCAGAACATAATACACATGGAAAAGTTATTAAAAGAAAGCTGACCACTTTCATTTTTGGGTGGTTCTTATTCGTGCCTCCTCACTGGAACTGGGGAAGCAGGTCCGTGTCTAGGTATTGGCTCAACATCCTTTGATCCTGGGCAAATCACTTAGGGCCCAATTAGGATGGCGGGCGGATCTCCCCTGCCAGGCTGGCGGTGGCCACTGCTGGCCCGGCGGGGGTGACCCACCCGCCATCCATACCGAAAAGACCCCCCGCCATATTAGGATGGCTGGGGGGTCCGCGGCGGACGGAAAGACCGTCTGTCGCATTTCCGCCGGTCGACTCATCGACCAGGTGGAAAACATGTATAATATGGTGATGTGTCTGCAAGACACCGCCATCCGTATTATGATGATGGGGGCAATTGGCCTTTCCATGGCATGCGGTCTTCTGTGTTGGGGGGCCGTTGCGGGCCCCCGGGTGTTAGGGGATGCACTTGGGGCTAAAACATTTTTTTTTAAAGTATCTTTAAAGTGCGCTGCCAGTGGAAGTACACTGGCCACTAGCTAGTGGCCAGTGACCGGAAGCTGTACTTAAGCCAAACTCCACACCACCGCATGGACAGGCAAAGCAGAGCAGGAAGAAGTGTAGAAGACATGCTGATCAAAAGTATGTAAATTAAAGCAACATTGGAATCAACCAATGGTAAGTAAAGGTAAGTATTGGCTGGCTGTAAGCCCCTTTTAAGATTTTCTTTTTAATTACAAGAGATTTCGCAAGCACAGTGCAAGTGCTGAGCAGGCAAAACCTAATAAGAGCACATTTAAGAGTTAAAAATGGTAACAGAAACCAAAATACACCATAGCACACTAATAACTCATCACAAGACACACCAGGAATCAACTTAAACTTTGTGCATGTCTAAAAGTGTACATCCTACCAGCTGGATCCAGTAAAAACCTTATGGAATTGGTCAAATGGAAGTGTTAGGGGAATAATCCAGGTCATCAGCCTAAAGTGTGCATGGATATTTGTCTGTTATTAATTAACTTTTGGAGAACACGTTTGGTCTATTTAACGTGGTGTTAGGACAAAATATCGAGAGGCAGAAATATTGGAACATAAATATTGTGATACATAAATATCATTGACAAGAATATCAGTTTATGAGATAATACTGTTTTAATTAATATTGATATTATTAATATCGTTTTCAATAATATAGTGCTTAACATTGTTTTTTTAATTATATGAATATGTTTTAGTTGATATATTAGTTTTATGTGTTACTATTGTTTATATAAAGGTTATTTATTAAACATAGATTATAATTTTAAGCGATTTAGAATAGTTTTGTTTATTTTTTATAGTAATTTATAGTGTTGTAGCATGCTGTTGGGTTTATAGTGGGGTAGGGTGGGAAGTTAATTAGTTATAAATAATTATTACTTACATTTTATTTCATTAAAAAATTTATATTTATTATGTAAGTTATGTAATATTGATTTATTTTCATTACATGTTATTTGCAGGCTGTAAAGTTTGTAGGGGTATAGGATGGAAATGTAATTAAGTAATATTTACCCACAATATTAATTGTTAATTAATGATCTAATTGACTTTCATTATGTAATTTATGTAATATTTATTTTACTTATATTTTAGTTGTCGGCTGTTAGGTTTGTATGGGTTTAGGTTGGGTAGTTAATTAAATAATAATTATTTAATTAATTATTGATAATATGTAATTATTTAATACATTTTTATTATGGGAAATATGAAATACTCATTCATTTTATTGATAGTTTAGTTGCAGGATGCTAGGTTTGTAGGAGTTAGGTTGCGTGGGAAGCTAATAAATCAATAATTAATGTATTATGATTTGTAAATTAATTATTTTATTTAATTTTTAAATAGTGAAAATATGGAATGCTTATTTTAATTATTTTAGGTCTGGGCTGCTGGGTTTGAAGGGGCATAGGGTGGGGAGTTAATTAATAATTGAATAATAATTATTTATCCATTGACAATTATTTTATTGAATAGTTATGTAAATTGATTGATTTTTTAATGTTTAATTACATAGATATATGTTTTTATGTTAATAATTTTCATATTAAGGGTTTAATATGTTTTCTACATTCATGATGTTACTTATATATGTAATGTGTTTAAAGCAAAGGGCCTCATTACGATGTCTGGCAGAGTTTCCTCCACCTGACATCGTTTCGATCAAGGGACTGACAGACACTCGGTCGGCGGTCTCAAATGACTAATTAGGATGCGACCGAACACTGTTTAGTCGCATACCTATACTTTACAATGAGAGCTTGTATTCCGGCCGGAATACATTCCCCCATTGTAAAATAGGAGGTGCAGTTCATCCCTGCACCCCGTGGTAGACACTTCAAGGTGCCTGCCATGGGCTGCAGGTATCAACAGGTGCCTCCTCGGCTTCCAACTGGATTACTGGCCGCATTCTGACTGGCTGACGGGCTCTATGAGCACGTCAGAAGCCAGTTGGAATGATCGATCGGATTCCTTTCCGACCACCTCCATCGTAATGAGATGGTCAGAAAGGAATCCGACCAGCATATTATAATGCTGTCGGAAAAGCTCTGACTCATGGTCGAAGACGTTTCTGACTGCGTAGTAATCTGGCCCAAAGTATTTTCTCTACTCTTGTTTCGACTGTAGTAAGAAGTGTAAAATTAACCTCTTTGCAATTCAACACTTTCCCTACTGTTTGCCTGTTGGGGGTGGAAATAGTAAATCTCACTCCTCCAAAGTCCAATGCTTTCCCTTTCTGTTTCACAGACTAGAGTAGGAAAAGTAAAAATTTACCCTTCCAAAGTCCAGCACTTTCCCTACTGTTGCGCTGTTTCCAATAATTTCTCTACTGTTGCAGAGACTGAAATGGGAAATAGAACATTTTACCCCTCCGAAGTCCAACACTTTCCCTGCCGTTGCATAACCTAGAGTGGGAATAGTATATTTAATATTCTTGACTACACTAGTTTTAATAATGTTGGTAAAATGGAGTGTTTGACATTAATTGTTTTTTTATATATTTTACAATATTTTTTGTGTTATTGTGTATGTATGTTTTATATATATATATATATATATATGTATAGACATACACACAGATATATAGTAACATAATAATAAAGCATATTTATTTTACACTATATTCATTTTAATCATATGTTACCTTTATAAGTATGAATATTTATATAGATTAATATGTGTATATTGATACATTCAACATATAAAAAAATGCATATAGTGTAAAATAAATACTTTGATTATGTAATATAAACACATATATATGTGTTTGTGTGTTTATATGTATATATTAATCTATAGTGTTAATTATTAGTGGAATATATTTAATTTCAATTAACTTACCATTATATATTAAAAAATGTATTATTTACTACTTTAAACTTTATTTATATTAAAACATCAGTATATTTGTCTATTTTGTACGATATTAGTGTCAAAGATATTTTTTCTAATATTTTTGTACTTACCATTATAAGTATAGGATCACGATATTGTGGTAAACGATATTTTTGACACAATATTTTTGTCAATTATATTGTTTACCACAATATTGTGTCAGTGATCCATTTAATGCTTTGCAAAGCGGTCAACACTGGAGACTGCCCACTGGCCCCAATATCTTTATTCTGAATCTAAGAAACATCTGTCCAGAATTTCCTGATCTAAATTCTATAACTGGTCAGGTAGAACTGGCTGTGATGAGGAATGTGTAAGTCAAAAAGGAACAAACTTGTTTTTGTGGGCACTTGTTCACTTCAGCATTCTTGTGATGGTCTCATTATGTGGTTATGAAAAGACAATGAAAACCCTTGTGAGTGGTATTAATATATAAAATTGGTACACATACAAGTCTCCTGGTCGTAGGGGAGGCGTACTACAGAAACTTAGTGACGTTTTGAATACCTAGGTTAAAACAAAGAAATCTGTTTTATACACACACACACACACACACACACACACACACACACACAGGGATCTAATGCTCTCAGTAATTCATTCAAGGAAAATGCCTTCTTTTGGAGGTTGGTTACTGCGGTTAAAGAGGATGAGCCAGTGAACTGATCACGAGCCACTATTTGTTTAGCTAAGCATTCCATGGTGCAGTTGCTTCTTGAGGTAGGTCTTTCCCAGACTGCTTGAAGAACAAATGAGATGGAATGATATTGGTCACCTAGGAATTGTAAAACAATAACAGAGTATATAGAATATTTTTCCAAGATGTCCACCATGTTTATAATCAGTCTGCAAATTGTGCAACAGCGCTGGAGAGCGAGTACTGATAAGACCATAATAAAACTTTATGCTACAGGAAATAAAGCATCCCTTTGATCCGTAGAATCCATTTTTCAGAAGCTTTTGTCAGTGCTATTGAGCTGCTAACAGTAAAAGTTCCTCTCACCTTGCAATGGAGGTGGAAAGATACACTTACGAAAACAAGTCATTGCAATAATTCTGTGGGGTGATCCAAGAAGTTATTGATGATGTCGCAAGCCATTGGCTGAAGGTTCCAAGGCCAACAATGCAGTGACTGAATGAGTCTGACCCAAATACTTTTGCTATCAATAGTAAAGTTGGAATACATTATGTTCACTAAGAACAGCACAGGCGCTATACAGGCCAGACCTAAAAAGGGCCTCAAGAATGAACTTTTAGCTTTGGTATGATTGCTCTTCGAAGTACAGGTGGAACGGTTTTCTCTATTAACTGGGCAATTTAACTAACCAATTAATTAGCTGGTGCAAAGCAACTTCTCAAAGTCTAGACTGATTTAGGATTGAGGTTTCTACTGTATGCAGGGTATTTGCTGTTATTAACCAAAATAGCTTTAATGAGGGTCTCATCTCTACTATATTGTGTGATGATGTTGTGACTGCATTAGATAAGATTGATTGACTGTGTCTATTGAATAATCTACTTAGCTGTGGGTTTTATCCACCATGGTTGACGTATTATTGCCCTGCACAGTAAAAAGTTGGGCAACAGGAGTTAGGTTGAGTAGAAGAGGAAGTCCCATGATGAGGGTGTAGTCTGATGAGTAAAGCAGTGGATGTGTGTATATCCCATACAGTGGGGGAACTAGAAACAGCATATACATTCCTCTCCAATAAGGTGTCATGCCAATCCCTGTTTAAAATTACAACGAGGAAAAGGCTTTATGTGACCAAATTAAGGTGCAACATCACCTGGCTCTAAAATATTTTGGGGTCTTATTATCTTGCAGTTTGGCTTTTAATAAATCAGCATAATATTGAGGCGGTGTTGATGCTAGGCAGGATCACATGCTTAGAGTTGATACATTTGTACCATTACGTGCACCTCTGAAACAACAATAAAAGAAGTTGGATATCTTCAAGTAAGGGAAATCGATTTAATGTTTTGGTGTTAATGATTATATTGAAAAGGTGACAGGCATCTTCTCCATTTAATCAGAGCACATATTGCCAAATTCATCTCTAGTTTGACTCTATAGAAGCAGGGATCGTATGCTTTCAGTACCCATACATGGAGGTCTTATTTTAGAGACTGTTTTTTTTATGCTTGCGATGACCGAAAGGATGAGGCAATGAGACAATGAATGGATAAGTGCTGAAGTTTGGCTAAAGCATGTTGAGGCCCTCTATTAGGCCAGGTTAGTTGAATGGCCTTGGAAGAGTAATAAAATGTAAGGTATACTATCGAAGAGTGGTCTAAGAATGTAGGTCGTGTCAGAAGGAAGAAAGAATTGTAATCCCGATGTTGTATCTTTGCCCTCAGACGTACATGCTCATTAACTTCCTGAACCCTAGTATCCATCCAGTCGATTGAGTGTAATTCTCACAGTTCATATGTAAATTATTGATTCTAGATTAGAAGGCTGGACTGTTGAGAGATCCTTTAAAGACAGTGGAGTGGCTTAGGGTTAGGTACAGACCACATGCTCCAACATTCCAATGTTTGTCTTTCGGATATTACATTTTTAATTTACAACATTCTGCCCTCAGTAGGTGGCATGTTCTAACAGCATTATAGCCAATCTGCAACAGTGTATACCAGTTGTTGATGTTTTTCTTCCTCATCGTAGAACCTCATCTAAAGCTCTGGAATTTAACACAGAAGACAGCCTTTAGCAGCCGTTTTAGCTCTCGGCAGCAGGCTATAATGCTACAATAGCCAATGTATTTAAAAAATAATAATACATTACGTTCTTTTAGACTACTGGCGCCCCAATTGTGGAATAAGCTGCCAATGGCCCTGCGCAGTATTCCAAACTTGTTGGCTTTTAGGAAGGGGCTCAAAACGTGGCTTTTCACCTCTTAGTTTTTTTCTCTGAGCTCTGACGGTTTCCTTTCTGTTTTTATTTGTTGTGTTGTAGTTAGCTTGCAAAACAAAGCGCCGGGACACTCTTTGAGTAGCCGTGCGCTATATAAAATCCCAGTATAACATAACATAACATTATTGTTCTTTAATACTCACAACGGCGGTCTTTGTGATTGAACTCACCGGTGGGCCACAGAGGAGCAGCAACAGATTAACCAGCCAGACCAAATCCCTACTCAATGCTGAGCTGGTGACACTCGCTGAATTCATTTACACCTGGACAGAGAAAGCCAGTGAGATAAGGCTGACTGCTGTTCCAGGGCGGCGCCTGAAAGGGCTCAATCAAACTTGTAGTACACTAAACCTGAGATAGAGATGAAGGATAGATTGTATTGTTTTGTTGCATTTATATAGCATTTTATAACCGGTTATGGAGCGCGGAAGTGCATTATCATACGGGTAGTATACACCTCGGAGGACTGCGTGGTTGGAAGACTGTTGTATTTGCTGTCATCCTCTATGGGAAGTACTTTGGTGTCATTGGTGGGTGATCAGTGAGGTGTCTTTATCTTCTCTTAGAGTGCAGGCCTAGCAGTGTGATGGAGGAGGAGGTGTGAGACAGGAGCATAAAATATAACTGAAATAAGATGGTGAATTAATCTTCACTGCAGGTCTCATGTAATACTTATGCATTGACCTGTAGCCCTTATATAGCACTTCAGATACTGTTACTGTGTGCTGAAATGCATTGTCAAATGGATTGCATGCTACACCATACGCGAGTGCGTCCCTGGCAGAATGTTGTAGTTGTTGTGATCCATTGTGGAGAGAGTTATGGTGTTGTGCATGAGTCACCTGAGAAGTTATCTTATATTGTCTTGGGAGGTAGCCTCTGGTAGTGTGATTGAAGAATAAGTGTGAGAGCTAACAGTGGTGAAAAAGGCTGGTTCTCCCCAGGGTTCTACTGCTTGCCCTGCAACACTGGACTTGGTAGAATCTGCCAGCATCATTTAGTGCACCCATAAAAGGCTCAACATGGCCTACAGAGCTTGACCAGGCTAAACCTCCTTTAAAAACAAAATCGCTCTGCATGTATATACTGTATTAATTGCAGCCAGGGTGGATGCCAGGAAAGGGGGATATGATTGGTTGGAGTACATCAGGCATTTTGACAGGATTTTTCAGCAGCTACTTAGCAACATGTTGGCCCCCTCCCCTCACTCCGTTCTTTTAATAATCTTTCCTAATTTTAGCTGCTGCTCATCTCTTCCCTTATTACCTTTTACCTTGCCCATTTTTCTGAATCTTCTATGATGGCAGTGCCAAGTGACTGCAAAGTTCTCATTTTGCAAAAGTAGTTTGAAGAGCTCTAACTCTGGCACGTGTAGTAATTGTGATCCCATTATAAAACCCAGACTACACGCCCCAGAATGCAAAGAAAAATCCTGGACTGCATTTGCCCCTCTTCACTTCACTTTCTTTGAAAAAACCTTGTTGACATAGTAGTCAACCATTACAGCTCCTGTTTTGGAGTCAATATTTAGCAATCTCTTTAGAGGTGGATGACTCTTAAGGAGGGCTGCAACCATTGTGAAGAGAATGTAATGGGAAAAATATTGGCCAATGTCCAAAATTCCAGGTATGGGCGAGCTTTTTAAGTCTAGCCTACCAGTTTACCTTTAGCAGTCTGTAATCATGTGGACCATAACAAAAGCTTACAGCGGGCCTAGAGCCGCCCATTGCTTATATTAGTTGGTTTTATTGTCCATCTCATGTACTTGCTTCTTATTTGTTGCTTTGCCTTTCCCTTGTGTTTGTCACACCCATAGGCTTTTTACTCAGTGACGGCGGGCACAAACAAAGGGTGATGGGAGCGTGGGGGGGGTTCCGCATGGGGGGGAACACAGGGGGTGTTAGGAGTAATATATAAAAAATAAAAAGAACCTACCTGAAGCTGATGGCCACGAGCCTCCTCCAGTTTTGCGTTGCGCCTCTTTCCCGGCCCCAGCAGCCCCTGGCACAGTCTCCCATCCAATCTTAGTGCAGCAGAGCAGCGCAAGGATTGGCCTGAGCAGGAGAGACGCTCCGATCTGGCCAGGGAGTCTGTGGGGGGTTCTCTAGGCCGGCTACTCAATGTTGCCGGGCTGGAGAAACCTAAGTTTGCATGTGTGTTTTGGTCGAACTGAGACAGCTGGCCAAACACATATGCGCACTAAGGGAGTGCATATACCACTCCTCCTCCCATGCCCCACCTCTCCCTGCACAAGCTGGCTCAGAGCCAACAAATGAAGATTAAAACGCATCATTTTATTTTTCCTTTGCTGGCTCTGAGCCAGGCAGACAGCTGCCGCTGTTTTTACTGACTGACTTGTATCCTTGCACTGTAAATATTTAGGGACCTGCCTTTGTCTTTTCTGTTTTTTAAATACTCCATAAGAATGGATATGTTTGAGGCTCTGGAGGGCATGGCTGGTAGCTTCACCGCTCTGCCTGAGGTGTGGTCGGGAGGAGGGATCCCTTATTCATAACATCTGGCACTGCACAGCGCTTACAACATTTTGGAAAGGGGTGCTGGCATGTTTGGCGGAGGTACGGGAGTGGGAGCTCCCTTATTCACCGAAACTGACAATTTTACATCCCTTATTCACCGAAACTGACAATTTTTTCATATCATGGAGGATATTGGGGGTAACATCTACAAGAGGCCCTTATTGTTACTGGACTTGACCTTAGCCAAAAGAGATATAGCACGGTTGTGGAAGGCGACGACCTCATCTTCGCTTTCGGCGGGGAAGAATGGGCTGGACTTAACATGGGGTTGAGATCCCGATATTTAAGGTCAGGGGTTGCCGCATAAGCACCCCAAAATCTGGAAGAGATGAGCAGACTATAGGGGTCTGGAACTGGACCCAATACCCCGATTGATTCACCTGTATCTGCTCTGATTAATAGTCATTCGAGTTGAGTGTTGTAATTGTAATGGAGGGGTGGATCTGCCAAATGATGGGATTTATGGTAATGACCGTGGTGTGGCTGTGTGCCGGTGCAACTGGGTGGGGGGGAATGGAGGGTGTTATTATGATGGTTATGTTATGTTGAATCTTAGATACCGTTGACAACATTTTGTAAAGTAATGGTCAAAGGCAAAGACTTGTAATGCTGGATATGGCAGATGCTTTCTGGTTTAAGTAGTACTGCACTGTATACGACTTTTGATGCAATAAAATGTGTTTTCAAAAAAGCATGGATGTGTTTCCTTACTCTCTCATATGGTGCTGTTTCTCTACTCAAATAATACCCTCCCCTACCAGTTTCTTCCACTTCACCACCCAACCCACTCCTCCATTGCTCCTCTGCTGCTTCCAGTGGTTTTAACTTATTTTCGGAGGGGCCGGCAGCCGATGTTCGCTGCTGGGCTGTTCTGCATTGCATAAAGGTCTGCTCCTTCCCCACTTGCCCACTTCCTGTTGCTTCTCCCACACCAACACTATCTCCCTCCTGCCAAAATAATTTATACATTTTACTTTTGGGGCAGAACCGACAGCTGCCATTTGCAGCCAGACCCCTCTGCTATATGAAAAACATTTTCACAAATATATAGTGTTTTCATTTAACAGTCTAAGTAGTATCTGTCGCCTTAGACTGGTAAATAAAAAGAAAATGGCATCCATTTTTTTTCCGTAGGCATGCATTGTGGGAATGCATGCATACAAATACATCAGTATACATGCGTGCCTACAAAATGACTTGGCCAAGACAGCAGTGGCCATATCAGTGCTCATTTTCTCTGTTTTTGCCAATGCTGCACAGCATCCGCAAAAAGCATTAGGAAACCTGTAACATTAGCAAGGCAAGCCACATTAGCTGTGCCAATGCTTCTTTTAAAACTGTGAAAGAACTTGTATGCAATTACTTTCATTTAACGGTATCCCTTACCACCCCAGTCCTGCCGGTTTCACTGGAGACGTCTGTTCTACTTTGAGTGAAGAGCACTATGGGTAAGTGGGTGTAATGGGCCGATGCATGACCTCCAAATAGATGCTCATAGCATCGACAAAAAGTATCTTTCCTGGTTGGGCTAACACTAGAAGGAAGCATGCTTCAAAATCTATCTTTAGTCATCCTAAGCGACTGTTACTTAGGCATCTCAAGTGACATTAGTATGAGATTGCAGTAGATTGCTAGGTAAAACTCATTGAATAGCTTAAAAAAAATATATGTTACACTGTATAATATACTTAAAAAGGAATACTATGAAAAGTAAACTATGGCAAAAAAGGCATCCTATAAAATTGCTTTCTTTTCATGACATCTGCTTGGGCTGTGAGTGCTATTCTGATTTCATTCACCGGATGGTCCTGTTAAGAAACTGTTTGAAAGTTTAGCAAATCTCGTATAAATTATTATAAACCGTGATAGAAGGCAAAATCTTTCTAATTTGTTGGAAGTTTCCCAAGGCCCCTACTTACGTCTCTAGCAACGTCCGGCATGCTTTTACTCTGCATCCTAGACATTTAGCGGTGGTTTCGGAAAACATCTACAAGTTCCCGAATGCAAGTTATTATTAGTTTTTTTTAAACTGACCTGCACAGCTTATCACGCCTCAACCTAAAACATTGCAGGGCTGTCAGAAAGACACCCGGTCAAGTCAGACTCGTTAACAATAGCTGCTGCTAAGGTTATGAAAATAAACTGCCGGCGCGCTGTGAACGGCGAGCCAAACAACCAACCCTTCACACTCACAGTAAGTAATGTCTGCATTTGCCTGCTGCGAGGGACAGCCCCGCCGGGTTGTTTTCTTTGCTGTGCCACATTCCACCTGCGCCTCAAACAAGGAAGGAATGGGCCTGCCTGGCCGCCGCTGGCTGAACTCGGCGTGCCACTTTCACACCTTAAATAATCCTGCCTGCGTTGACGCTGCGGCGGCGGCGTTGACGCTGCGGCGGGGAGCGCAGTGCGTCAGCTAGTCGCGCGGCGGCGCGCGCACAGTGACTGGAGTCCCTTGGAATGCCCCCTTGCGAGTCTCGGGTGACTCGCACGTGCACATGAACTTCCTGTATTGGTAAACCCTTCCGGGCCACAAACAAATGTATGTAGACCGCGAAGGGAACAGACTCACCAAGGATGACGCAGCATGGATATAAAAGATCACTTTGTCTGAAGGTATGAAATATAGATAGACAATCCACTACTTTTTTTTAGAGCAGTAGGGCTTGTGAATCACTTGTTGGTGAAGGTGAACCTTTGAACACAATCACATTGACTGTCGATGTTGCTACACCAATTGAAATATAACACAACATATATGTTTTGTATTTGTGAAACAAAAGGAACACAAACAGTTTTAAAACGAATCGTTGATTTTAGATGATGTACCAGGCATAGCTGCCTTAGTTTCAGATTGATATGTGTGACGTTTTCAAAATTTAAGTGTAATTATGAGTGACATTTCAACAACACTTTTTCGTGCGCAAAATCAAGCTATAAAAATGAGATGAAACATATAAATATCAGAAATTACTCTAATTTGAGCAACGAGAAACTCTAAGATCATCTTAAAACTGCTGCAAAACACCAGAAATGGAAGAGCTTGACAACTGGGTTTTAAGTGGGATGAAAAAAATGGGGGCCTCTACAAGGGGCATGCGTGGCATATGTAATTAGGTGTATGGCTTAACCCCTTCCATGCGGCAGCGATTCCCCTGCTGTGCTGTACACAAACGAACAGGGCGGGGCCGTGACGAACCCCAGCCGTCATCAGCACACGAGCACCGTAGTGCACGACAGCTGGGGTTCGTCATCAGCATGGAAGGGGTTAAACACAAACTACATTTCTCCACTGGCAGCACTTTTCTGGAAGAATTACTTCTGA
Organism: Lissotriton helveticus; assembly: GCF_964261635.1. Taxonomy (NCBI): domain Eukaryota; kingdom Metazoa; phylum Chordata; class Amphibia; order Caudata; family Salamandridae; genus Lissotriton; species Lissotriton helveticus. The sequence goes on along the minus strand of NC_136067.1, from coordinate 1,149,882,092 downwards.
AATTGCCAGCCTATATCGCACTCCACAACTGGGGCAGAAATGTGCATGGTGCAATCACAACAGAATGCCCCATCTTCAAGCAATGCTTACAAATTCCTGCAGTGTTCTGGTGGTAAAAAGATTAGCTCTTAACCTCGTGAACATCTCAAGTTCATGAGGTTTTAAAGACACTCCTATTTACCATTTAACTTATCTAAGACAAGTACGGATGCCACCAGCTGGAAACGATAGTGCTTTAGCAAATCCCCATTGACATAAAAGAACAATTTACTATCAAGACCTAAAAACGGGGGAAGGGAATTAACATGAGGGCCTTGGTTGTAGTTTTAAAATATGTGCTAATGTAGAGGTGCAGAATCTAAACATTAAAACTGTACTTAAAAAAAATATGAAGCACTATTCAAGGTATAGCGTGGAAACGCAATGCATTGTCGTTTATATCTCACTTTATGTACTTGACTATTGTGGTAATATTGAAATCATTTATATCCAAAAGAGTAACTTAAATAAACGATTGTCAAACCTCTGACGGAGAGTGCGACAGATTCATATCAGAAAAGCAGATTGGGTTTTGTCACTCAGTCTAACAACTGTTAATCGGCTGGTATGTTATGTATGCAACGAGTAACAATATCACCTCTCGAAAACCAAGAGGGCTGCAGCAGAATCTAGTGCGTGTCTGTTATTTTGTCGAAAGACACTCTGAGTGTTAAAGCAGTTCTCTGGCTAAAAATGCTTTCATTTGTCAAGCCGCGTTTTAAGTCGAAGATTGGCATTTAGAAAATAAAAGCGTTATAGAGTCTTTTCCGAAAACAGAGAAGACCACAAGCTGAGGTGCCAATATGCTGCAAAGGAAATGCAGCTTTTCATGCATTATGGGTAAAAATTGAACCATGGGAGCTGTTTCCTACTGTGACCACGCCTCAACAAAATCTTCCAGTCGAATTTGCGGTATCTGTAAAACTGTTCAAGAGTAGTAGGCCAACACTGCGCAGCAGGATATTAACCCAAGGCTAGGGAAATAAAAGCACGGCCTCCGGGATAAACTGACTGCCCACTCACTCAGAGAGGCGCTTGGCTTGATGTGTATGAATGATAATTAAGCATTGAGGGCCTGCTGAGGAGCGTAGAGTTCGTTCACGGAGATGCATGTAACCTTTAAATCTTCAGGTCCAATCCAATCAGAACTGAGTTAACCCTTCCTCTTTCCAGCACTGATAGCACAGAGTACTGCATTAATGTAACAAGCAGAAGTCAAGTGTTCTGTTGATGTTGTGCTGCAGTCCTGACTTTACTTGCACAGCAGATGAATTCAACTTTGTGCAGACTGACTTCATGCAGAGATGCTCTCTGTAACTGTAGGCTGGCTGAATGACGGGCTTTTAAAAGTAAAGTACATTAGGAAGCCAACAAGAAGAAACAGTGAGTGACACTTCACTTTCTCTGTATCAGCTTCTGCAAGCCCCATTGATGACGGTGCGGGCCATCTGCGATGACTGCCCTGGAACAGTCCAGGGCAGTGCCACGGCTGCAGTCCAGATAGGACATTCCGACTGACGTACGTGGGTGGCATTGGCTGCTCTGGAGTGCAGGGTGGCTTCTGAGGTAGTCATGCACCACCACCCTCCGGCCACGGCTGAATCATTAATCCGGCCGGTCTGCATGTTGCGAGCTGCAGTGGCAGGCTCCCAGTGCGAAGGCCTCCAGAGAACTACCATGCTGCGCTGCCATGTCAGCCCACAGCGCCTATGGTGATGGGCAAATTAGACCATGGCCCAGACTCGTGACCTGACGTCAGTGATTGAAAGGTGTCGGGTCGAATATTGTAGCCAGCTGTGAGTTGGGCCAGCCCCCGTTAGCCTGCCATAAGTCGTGTCAGACCCCAAATTAAGATCTTTGACTGTCAGTGGAGGTGTTAAATAGCAGCGCTCCTGCACACAGTTGAGGAGCTATAAATGCGTGACAATGCATTTCAGTGCGGTGATGCGGATCACCTCACCAAAATGTGTTAGGCTAACACCTGATGCGTGGTACTTGGCAGGGCTGACCAGTGTCGACTTTAAAGCTGGTGGTGTTAGGTGCGTCAATTTTATTTTGGCAACCCCCTTCCCCCACCATGACCTCCTTCTCCACGGATCCCCTCACTACTGCCTTCCAACAGGGTCCCTTATCTCTCCATAGCCCTTGTCTCGCATGCATTTCATTTGTTTTATAGCGCTACTCATACTAGTGTAGGGTGTCAGAACACTTTACATCACACATGTCATACAGAGACAATGAATCAAACGTGTGAAATCAGTCTATAGGAAATGTAACACAACACAATGAGCATCACAAGGAGTAGGAATCACGTCATTCATACTAGTAGGCAGTATATTTTAAGAGTGCTTGGTTTTTAGAAGTACAAAGTCAGGATTTCAAATGTACCACAGTGGTTGGGTTGACTTTACTAATTAGAATGTATTTCTAATCCAACAAACCTTTTTAGTAACATCAGCAACTCTTTGATGACAGTTCATAGGCCACTGAGCTATATTAGGATTGTAACTTATGAACCGCGAGTAACAAAAAGATCTCCGTGACGAAAGCAGTAACTCACTAAGCTATCCACATAAAATACAGTTCTGTGATCTGCATGGTACATATTTTTTGCAGAAGGCCCATTAACCCTTTGCACAACTTTATGATGAGCCAACATTGGCATTAAAACAACTCCATTTCTCTCCAGTAGGAACATTAATCACCAGTTACCTTGACATTTTTATTGAGGCCTGAAAACTGCTGGACACATGTGGAACTCTGTAACAGGTGCTTTTAATTCCGAAAGGTATTTCTTTTATTTCCAAACACTGCGCCCTCTGAGGTTAGCGCCAGGTGCTCCTGCACCCTTGCACTGCCCTAAAGCCATCCCTGTGAGGTATAAGTGAGTATGTTGATAACCAGAGAAAGAAAACAACTGAAGAAAATGTTGCAGCTTACCTCTAATGACATACTATATTGGAAGTATTAGAAACACCTCTATAACCAATTGGAGTCCATTTACATATTTTTACTAAGACTTGTGCCAATCACAAAAGCCCTTCAGACTTTCTTTAGCTCAGGCTCTGTTCATCAAAAGGTCTAGAGCGAAGACCAAGGTCAGTATGATAATTGTTTTATGTCGGACTGCAAACCACATTTTAAGTGCATATTTAGCAGGTATTGTGAAGGGAGTAACCATAAAATTAAAATACTCCCCTGTTTGATCCATATCTCGAATGTCATCAGGTGAGCTTCTCCAATACGCCCTACCCATCTTAGAAAAGGTCACTTCATCCCTCCTTTGTCCACCTATCTCTCCAGCCTTCAAGCCTTTTATCCATCTATATTTTCACGCTTCCATCCATCCATCCTCACTTTAACATTCTATCTATCCCCCCTTTCATCATAGTTTTCATCCACTTATACACTCATATTTCCAACCATTCAGCCATCATTTACCTATCCATATATTCGTTTTCCTCTGTCCATCTATTATTTCACCGTCCTTTTATCAATCCACCCATCCATCATTTCACCCTTCAATCCAGGTTTCCAGCCATCTATTCATCCCACCTTTCATCAATCCATCCGTCCTTTCTTTTGTCCACCCATGCAAGTGTTCTTTTACCATTCCATATGTCAATCCTTTCACCCTTGAACCCATTGTTTCACATATGTGTCCCTTCCCTCTTGGAATGGTTTCTTCCGTCTTTGTGTATGTCCTTCCCTTCTCTCTTTCTCCTGCTCTCTTGATCTCTCTCTCTTCTTTTTTCTCTTCATTCTACATATGGGCCTTTTTTCACTGTGATTGATTTAGCCTCCCTCACCGCAATTATGGATTTTCCTGACTTTGTATTTTAAGAGCTTTTGTTTGCAGAGGTGCAGACAGATCATAAGTCGGAGGGGGGGTTTCACAACGCCACTGGGTACTATTATTACCCAGATTAATAGTACCAAATGTATCAACCTCCAAAGATATAATTTTGCGGTGGCATTCTAGTCAACTTGTAACCTTGCAGGTCACTCTAAATGTCTGCAGCCAGCACGTTCCTCACTCACACATGTTGGTGGCTAATTGTATGGTTCATCTGCACACTTTTGACTTGGTACATGCTTTTGTGGTTGTATGGAATGGTGGTGCCTCTTCTAATGGAAAATGTGTTGCCACTGTGAAATGCCATCCCACAGGCCAACTCCTTATGCACATCAAGAATTCTGCACACTTGCTGGTGTGCATCTCCATATAGAGGAACAAAAGTAAATGGGTCTCATAGAGATGCTGGGAGGCGTGTCTACTTTCTGAAGCTTCTACTCCTTGCCCTTAAAAGCAGATGTGAGACTGTTGATGGGCTTAATGGCCAGGCAAGTGTTAAACTATATGATATTATCAGTGATCAAAGGATGAGTGCTGTGGCTTTGGCTATCCCAGGCATTTTGGTGACTCCAAGTCTATATCCCTTACTAAATGTTGTGAGGAGCATTATTTTGTGTTGTGCTTAGTGTGTCTATTGCAGGATGGGCCCTGTAAAAGCAAAAAATGGGCACTGAGCCAGGGTCCTCTATTTCTGTTATTCACCAACCGAAGAAACAAACCCCTAATTTTCTCCCTCTCATATGCTAATGCTGCAGTTCAGTCACTAAGAGTCCCTTATGTGACAGGTGGCTACTGCTGTTTTACTATTGTGTTTCGGGGCCTAAACCACTATTCAAGTGAATAACTAATGTGTTACCACTAACTTTTAATCTTACCTTGTCATGTTTTTATATTGCTTTTGGCCCTATGTAAAGGAGCCAAAAAACTGTTAAATAAACTAGCAAACTGTTTTCGATTATGCTTTGCTCAATGAGACTCCCAATTATGAATATGTCAAATCCAGGATTCCATTTCACATGTATAAATTCCATAGGCATGCCTCAAGTCAAGGCTTCTTGGGTCACACCCGCTTTACCACCTCACCACTATTTACCAAGCACTGCTGCAAACCTTAGAAGCAGACGCTTCTCTTTGAAGGAAAATCAATGGTAATCCATTATCATAAATGCAAACATGGGCCAACACCATAGAGGTAGAAACAGAACAAATATGGCGGGAATTTAATTTCCCCATTAAATTGCATTGGAGGGGACGTAATTTTGAGGAAGAAAGTTAAAATAATGGTGGTTTCGTTGAACAAAAACCATCTATCTTCCCCCACAGAAGGGTTTAAGTATGGTCATGTGCGCGTTTTTACAAGCTACTAACTAAGTGGACTTGTGAGCCACGCTCACCATTAGGAAGAACGTACTGGGTGCGTTTTCAGTTGGCAGGCAGCCCACGTGCAACCCACCGGAAGGACAAGTGCCAGAGCAGGGTTATTACAGTGCAGAAACAGAACGTGTAAAACAGCACCCAAGAGCTTGCAAATAGAAAACACCTGTTCCAAAACACCTTCTGGTACAGCTTGTTTATGCACTTTAATGGTGCGTAATAAAAGGCAGATAGAAAAGACAAACACACACGTTTTACCTCAACATACAACAGCCACCGAATTCATCCACAGAGATGCACTTCAGTTTAGTGGCATGTCTTTCATACGGGTTTAAGAACACAACTCTTACCCCTAGCTGCACCACCACTATCCTCCCTGACAGTGACGATCTATTTTAAATGGTATCACGGGCATGGCCATTGAAAGGGACTGGAATGACTAAGTCTTCTAACACCTCTGCCATCACTTCCTTGGTTTGGAAGGGACTGCATCGATTCAAAGTACTTCGTTGTACAGTGCTATATAGCATGTGAATTTATATAGCACTAAAACCCAAGGAATCAACCAAGTGTTCCCCAATTGGAGGCTTCCGGACCATATTTCAACGCTGCTTGTGCCAGGCAGCAAAACAGTCTTGCGTTATTCAAATGTTATATTGTGTTAATAGCCCCTTCTGCGTTCTGCCCTTGACGAAGCATAGAAACACTTTGGGCCATATGAACGACTAAGTGGCGGAGAATGTCGTTAGCCTCCTGCAGGGCCGGACTGGGAACCAAAACCGGCCCTGGCAAAGTGCTCGGCCGGCCCCCCTCCCCCCGGGGGTTGTGGGTGCCGCCGAGCTCTTTGCCAGGGCCGGTTTTCGGCCAATTTTGTTACAGGGCCGATTTTGCAGCTATGCTCCAAAAACAGCCCTGTAACAAAAACGGGCCCCCCACCCGTGCGGCGCACCGGGGGATTGCCCGGTGCCCGCTACGATCAGTCTGGCCCTGCCCTCCTGGGTTTAACGACACGCTCCGCCACTTCGGAAACGTGCACAGAAATAAGGCTTGTATGCAATAGTATTCAGATGAAGTCCATTGCAGAGTTTCCAGAGAATCCGCTGAATCAGACCAGTGCAGAAAGCAGCGAGGCGGCAGCCCATCCGTGTGTGGCTCTGGGCGTTTGCAACCCGGCACCCGCACTCGCACATTTGGGCCGACCAACGAGCCCTGGCCACGGGCCCTGAGACCCCACGACCTCGCGACTGGGTGGGGTACCGGTGGCAGTGGACACCAACAGCTAACCCAGTAGCTCCTGCAAGACGCAGCTGTGCAGCAACGCCCGGAGACAGAACCCAGGCGAGGGGGAGCATAAAAACGGCGAGAACACCGAGGGGAACCCCTCATCCACCTGGTGTAAGTAAGGGTCGCAAGCGAGGGGCAAGCATTGGGGGACCACGGAGGAGGTTGCTGAGGGGCTGAGGCTGTTGAGAGTCCGGAGCAGAGAGCAGCAAGTGTAGCAGCCGTAGCAGGCTGTCGCGAAGTGTGGCCCCTAGCTGCTGCGGAGACGGCCTGGTTAGACCGGGCGCGGTTTGTGGCACTTGGGCGTGCCACCACTTGCTGGCGGCCACTGACAGCACTCACCCACCCCCGAGCACACAAGTGCACAGCTAGTGGGAGGCCAAGCAGAGCCCTCAACCTGATTAGTGGCTGCACTAGCCCCTGCACTAGCCCTACTTCCAGCCCTTCAATTAAGTTCCGCCAGTGCAGATTCACCTGGATGCCGGTATGGATGCTGGGAAGAGCTGAGCGCAGGGTGGAGCGCCGAGGAGCTGTGGGCAGCTGGAGGAACGCCCTGACACTAGCCCGGGCACTAGCATCACTGCCAGCTGACCAAGTTGGGGCTCAAAAAACTGTGGATACGAATCAGGGGAACGACCACCCTTCTGCTCCCCCCCTGGCATTTTTCAAGTTCTAGCAAGCTCTCAGCGACCAATTACATCACATTAGTCCAGGCCAGACAACCAAACAGTCAAAGCAGTATTTGGTGTTTTATCTAGCAAGATGGGACCCAAAAAGAAGGACCGACCGTGAAGAAATTGCCACCAGACAATCCTCTACTAAAAGGCTTACAAGGATTAAATCTCTGTCAGAAAGTCTAAATAAAACTCTTCAAGACGCCGAACAAAGGGCGTCGAATAGGCACTTCTTCAAGAAAAATGGCAACCCCAGTACCAACCAGAGCATCATTCAGGGCTGGCAAAAGCACAAATCCCATGACGCACTATTTTATGGCTACAACTCGTGCATCTTACAAGAGACCAGCACCAAAAGTCTAAGCAGAAAGCCCTCCGATTGCACCCACACCCTCAAGGGAGGATCACCTCCTAGCTCGGCCAGCCGCAACGAGCCGGAAATGGTTGTTTCTGTCTCTCTTCAATTTGATTCTGTTCAAATTCATGGATTACCTCGTGACAAAATTACATCTCCACACACAGAAAAGATGCTCGACCCCACAATTGGCAAGAAACATGAAATAGCTCTGTCCAAGGAGGAACACGTCCCAGCGACAGTGGCACAAATTCACTGGACTAAATGCCACGATCAAGACCTCCAGAACGCGGTGAGCACTAAGCCCTTACTAACAGCTTCAAGCCCATTGTTGCATTTAGATGACCTGATTCCAGAGTCCCCAGTGGCAGGGGACCTCACAGCCTCGTTCCTTCAAAATCTGGGCCAAAAGATTGAAAGAACCCTAGATTTAACCCCAAACTTGATGGGGCTACTAGAGCCTTTACGGGACACTAACACTAAAGCGGATCAACGCACCTATAATGATAGTGTAAATGAAGATCTGCAGAAATTATCTACGAATCAGATAAACAGCTGTACCAACAGAGCATTATTGTGCGTGTGTGTGGATATTTTGGGTATGGCAGAATCTGAAACTATGCCCCACTCAGCGAGTCGTGTTGATTTGTTCAGAATGGCTTGTTGTAGTTCCTTTTGCTTAATTCCCACCACTGTGGATTAGCCATGGGTATCCTCCTTGGTGCTCAAAAATCTCACCAATTCCAGGTCCCCTGTTTGTATCTGGTCCAGGGTGGCAAGATGTTTAAAAAGGCGGGGAATATTGCTCCAGTTCAGAATGTCGTGCTATCCCGTACTATGAAATCTCGGGGTGAGGACCACCTCATGGACATTTGTTGGTTTGCCTGAGGTCTGAGCCACTTTTCCTGTTCCTGAAGCGTGCTCTGCCGGGCTTGATGCAGAACTTAAGCTTCCTTGTTGACTTGAGGCATTTCCTACTTGGGACCTGAATCTCAGTCCTTGTTTGCTCATTGTACTGTTCTGCTTCTCGAGCCTTGGCTGGGGTTGTGTTGAACCATCCAGCTGTGGTGGTGTGATAGCCGTCACTGACTGGGGAATTATATCTTCCAGTGTGGTACTTGTTCCAGCTATTGGTTTGTGACCTGTGGGCGGGCCTGATCTTGCAAGTGTCTATAAGCCCTTCACAATGGGGTTGCTTGGTGAGATTGTCTGCATGTGCTGGTCTCCATGAGACGGGGCAGAAGAAGAGTCCTTCTTACCCCAGTTTTTGGCTGAGAATATTGGATAGAACTGACTGTCTTTAGCGTTACCTTGTGGGGGTGAGTGGTCAGTCTTCCATAGCTGCGATTGTCTTTCTCTTGTTTTTGTTTTTTCAGATGTTTCCTCAGCTTCTTTTTTGCTCTCCTTGATAGAGGAAGATCAGGCCTGTCTGTTGTACTGAAAGTGGATTCTTGCGAATCAGTTGCCGAGATCTTACTACCCCTGCTTACTCCGCTGTTGGCCCTTTGTATGCCTTGGGCTACTTTGGGCCCATGAGCAGGGCTCTCCATCCTGTGTGCCAGATTTTGTCAGGCTCCATCTGTTGTCTTCGGGCCTAATGGAACTCCTTCTGTCTTGGTGGCTTTGAAAAATCGCCCTTTTTAAAAATGGGACCAATATCAAGCCCCTCCAGGAGTCTGGGCTGTCTCGATAGTAAACAAGCCCTCAATAAGGCCCTATAACAAAAAAAGGGAGTAGATCAACGGAGGGACAATCGGCTGCAAAACTGAGAGCTGCCTTAAGAAAGAAATTGTGGGAACACAAAAAAGTGCACACAGAGGGAATGGCTTAAGTTTTCTCTCTACTTAAGGAAAATAACCTATCTGGATTATTGAGGCACATTAATTAGCTGAGCAGCCGAGGGGCAACAAGGGAAAACTGAGTAGAAGAGCAAAACTGGCTAAATTATGTGAAGCAATTATATTCAAACACTCCTTTAAATAAAGGCTGCTCAGAAGAAACCATCTGTGGTGAGGGACAAAACCAGCTAAACAATATAAAGTCAGAAGAAGTGACTGCCACCCTTGGCAACTCCCCTATTGAACAAAGCGCCTGGGCAGAGGAGCAGCATATGCCGTCAGGCCTGATAAATCCTCAAATGGTCATAAAGACCCTCAAGACTATGAGGAACGATGGAGCTCCAGGGCCTAACTGGATACCTGCACCTGTTTTAAAAACTGCCCCAGATTTTTGGGCAGTAATTTTAACTCCTCTTTACAACCATACCCTCTCGACAGCCCAGACTCCTGGAGGGGCTTGATATTGGTCCCATTTTTAAAAAGGGCGATTGTTCAAAGCCATCAAATTACAGGCTCATCGCCCTTCTTGATCTCGAAGCTAAGGCCTATGCTCGCCTCCATCTGAAGGATCTGGAGTCTTGAGCTAAAGGAAAAGGCATCATTCCTTTTTATTAGTCAGGTTTCAGGTCACATTCGTCGACCCTGGACAATGTGGTGGCGTTAGCTCATCTATCATCCAAGGCAGTAAAGAAGAAAAGACCCCCACTTTTTTGCTGCTTCATCGATTACATTACAGCTTTTGATAAAGTCGACCGCAGAAGGCTATGGTGGAAATTAGACAACAGGGGAATTCCTTCTAAACGCCTGAAGGCAATTAGATCATTATATTAAGACACTTGGGTGCGGGTTAATACAAGCGCTGGCATAGTGTCTACTAAAACGGAAACGAATATTTGACTCAAACAGGGCTGTGTGTTGGCCCCCATCCTTTTTAATCTGTACACCGCCGACCTGGGGGATGCTCTGGAAGGTGCCAATTTAGTAACACCTAGGCTAGGAAGTGTGAGGCTGCCGGTGTTACAATATGCTGATGACACAGCTATAATGGACCACACTAAAGTGGGCCTACAAAGAGCCCTAAATGCGCGGAATCGCTCCAACAACAACAACTTCCTGACAGTCAACCAGGGAAGACCAATGTAATCATCTTTGGGAGCTACCATCTTAAAAGGAGAGTACAGTGGCTACTGGGAGACTTGCAAATCAGTACAGTGGCTTCATACAACTATCTAGGCGTTTGGCTCTCAGAACGGGCCAAGTCGAACATCCATCAGAAGCATCAGACCGCCAAGGCAAACAATGTTATGCACTTGTTAAAACAACTGAGCCAACACCTGATAAGCCCTTCTGCCGGACCAATACTGAGTGTCCTAAAAGCGAAAATGCTCTGAGCCATCATCTACAGCCACTTGGCCTTTCCAGGGTCGCTGAGCGCCTTCTTAAATTCAGCCCAAGCATAAGCAAATAAATCAATGCTCCTCATCCTGAGGTCAGCTAGGCTATCAAGGCTGAGATTGGAGCTATGGTCCGCAAGGCCAGATCTGACACGTCATGGGGAGCTCATAAAGTTACATCTAAGGATTCTAAGGGCTCCAGCCGACTCCTTAAGACACCAATTGGGATCCATTTTCGAGGAGACAGGTTCGGTCTGGCACACCAGCCTTGGCAAAGCTATCAACATACTGAAGATAGAGGAAGCAAGTCTACAGTATCCAGAAATTCCACTGAATGCTTGGAAAAAAGCCACAAATAGACAAGTGCAGGAAGTATCTTTTGATCAAGACACTAAGTCTCTCCGCTCAAGCTCTCAACTTGATCCAATGAATAATTCTTATACGTCAGGAAAAGCCCAACCCTACCAAAGCGAGGCCCTTACACCACATGCCCGAAGAAAAATATTTTTTGTGAGACTAATCACACTAGGAATCGCTCATTTTAACCCTTCATGGGCTCGCAGGGAGGAAACCACAAATTGTAGACTGTGCTCCTACACAAGGGAATCCTGGTTGCACCTCCTATGCTGCTGCCCCAACCTTCACAACAAACGTTGGCAGCTCCTGCGCCCGATCTGTATCTTCAACGGAATAAAGACCTGCAGTGAAGCGCAGCCTTGTGCTTTTCCAAAACAAAAACAATGACTTTAGCAAGACTGGGGAAATTCACGAATCTGATAAGTGCTGCCTTAAAGGCCGCGAATAAACACAATCTAATTCTGGCGACAGGCACATCAAACCCTGCTGCAGCAAGCAGACTGGTCCCCAATAAGTACTGAGGGCAGTGCCTCCCTTTTATTAGCCCTATCATGATTGCGCTTTTTAAAAGTTTCTAATGGGGGTATTTTTAATTAGAATGACTTTTACAGAATATTGGGAGCTGTACCAACTTGTTTAAGGGCACATGATCATTATTAAAAACTCAGGTTCTGGTTGAACAAGAGGGCGCTGGGGAAAGGAGGGTGGCATTTTTGCTAAATATAAACACAAGTTTCTTTTTTTATACAGGATCTGCTTTTACTGTAATGATTTTAAATAATTGAACAGTTAATAAAAATTCATTCATTCAGTCACTTCGGAAACGCAAGGCTGCACCATATTTACAAAGAATGTGGTGCAGCCTTGCGTTTCCCCGTGCGATGGCGCTAAGTTTCACAGGCATCCTTGCACCAGAGTGCAAGGGTGTCTGTATGCAGGGGAGGATTGGTTATGTGTAGGAAGGTGTCCTTTCCTGCTCATAAACAAACCTTTTTAATAATGCCATTGTGTAACTTTAATGTGTGTGCTCCTCCTGTACATAAACAAACCATGGCATTTTGCTTTTTCCATGTGTGCTGCACAAGGCAGCACACATGGAAAAAGCAAAAACGATGGAAAATAATGCATTTCTCCTCGTTTCGCCACCTTAAGACCAGGGTTTTCCTGGTCTTTAATTTGGCGCTGCCTCCTATGTACGCCACCCTTGTACATAGAGGGCAACATCAAATACAATGGGTATTGTGGTGGAATGCCCACCACAACACCCACTGCATGTCCCTTTCACGCTAAACATAGTGTGAAAGATTTCCCTATGTACAAGGCAGAGTTAAGCCACGTTAAGTGTCTTAACGTTACCTTGGGGCGCTAGAGGGCGCGCTTGCGGAATGGCTGCCTAGACCTGCAGCTCCCGCTCCTTGGATATTGATCCTACACTGATCTGCTGCCACGGGGTGCCGTGTTACCCCCAGAAGCCCGGTCCCTGCATCACGAGAGTGCTCCCTGCACTCGGTCGAAGTTTGGAGCGGCTGCGAGGCTCGGAGCCTGAGATACGAGCTTCCGAAGATTGCCCGACACCTGCCCTGGAGCACACTGGGGAGAGAACCCGGCCACTGCAGCTACGCGACTCCGGGGCCCGCCACGAGGCAACCAGGCCGCACAATCACCTTGCCTGCCTCACCCCTCCGAGCCGGAACACTGTGCAGGCCGAGAGGGGAAGCGGCGCCTACCATCCTATGCTTGGTTTCCTCCCGAGCGCAGCTTTGCTGACACGGCGCGCGACCTGCTCCCAACGAGACGCCTGCTGCCTTGCTGGCGGGCCTGCCTGTCCCCGGAGTCGCTGCGGACCCGGAGCTGCGTGACGCTGCCTGCCGGACCCGACCGCCGGCTTCAGCGGGAAGGAAACGGGGCTGCTGAGATTAAGTGGAGTCCCCTCGCCACTGGCGGCGCTCCTTGCCCAAGGGGTGCCACGGATCCTCTGGACATTGGCAGCGTGGATGACTGCAGTCGAGAGGCCTGACTGCCCTTCCCCCGAGGGGCTACCTGGTGGGCTGCGTTGCGCATTATAACGGCTGGTGAGACGCACCCCCTGAAGTTGGCCCGGAGGCTTGGCACAAGGACTGGTGCTTCGACGACAACGTTGGCTGACTGGTACCTAGGGCTGCTGCTGGGAACGCGGCGGGCGACTGCTGCCATAGGACAATTGCTGGCCGCGTGGCGCTACCTGTGTCACTGCGCGCTCTATGTGTCGCTGCTGAGCTCCAGCCTTGAGTCACCCCTGGTGTGCAGCCGGTTGCTGACCGCCCGCTTGGCTTCTGCTACCTTTGCTATCCTATCTGGACCCTCACCTGCTTGGAGGTACCGCCATGGGGCGTCCTGACGCTCGTCAGCCCAAACTGAGCTTTGATAGCACTCGCAAGGGCCACACATCGACGCAGACGCGCCCGGGTCCCAGTGAGCCACCCCCGCAGCCTGCCCCGCCTGATGCCCCTGCTGCGGATATTGCAAACCTGCTACTGGAAATGCGGCAGGGATTTGCTACCGTGGTGGAGAAGGTGGATGGAGTCACGGCCCGGCTGGACGCCTTGGTCCATAAAGTGGATTGCCACGAGGAACGCCTTACAACTGCGGAACAAAGGATCTCCGACAACACCGACGCCGCCGCGACCCAAGCGACACAGTTAGCGAGAATGGATAACCTCCTCCGCATAATTGCGGCAAAGAATGAGGACTTAGAAGCGCGAAGCCGCCGCAATAACATTCGCATTACCAATGTGCCGGAATCCACTGCCACAGGCGGAATGGAACTCTATGTGGAGAAATTGCTCAAGGGCTCTATCGGGGAGGACGCCTTCTCCTCCCAGTTCATAGTGGAGAGGGCTCACCGATCACTGGCGCCTATGCCCCAGCCTGGCCTGCCACCGAGACCCATAATCGCTCGACTTCTGAATTACCGGGACCGCGACGCGGCCCTTCGAGCAGCCCGGACACAGAGATCGCTGAGGTATGAAGGCATCACCTTTTCCATCTATCCTGATTTTACACCGATGGTTCAGGATGAGAGGCGCAAATTCCTTCCAATAAAAAAGAAACTGCGGGAAGCCCAGATAGACTATGCACTTTTATATCCGGCAAAGCTGAGGGTTACTCACCAGGGCAAACAACGCTTCTTCACCAACCCGCAGAAAGCCGAGGATTACTTTAAATCCATCCGGAGAGCACGCAGAGACGACCAGGCACCTGAGGACGACCTAGAGATCGATGACTTGCCTCCTGAACGCCAAGAGGATTAATTGCCTTCATGACCTTCGACCTAAGACAACAATGTCCTTATTTACTGGTCGGCGCTGACTCACCATTTGGTAGATAGGCAGAATCACGAGGATCGGACTTACTGGACTTCGCACCCCCCGTGGTAACGTATACCAAGGACCGCTTTCTCGGCCCTAGCCTCCACCAAGGGCGGTACAGACTGGAGCTATGGGCCGGATAGTGGCAGCGCGCACCTTTAGATGATCCCTAGTTGGGTATTCCCCGCTGATCTATTGTATGTTTGGCTATTTGCCACTCTGAAGTTGGGGGGGAGGGGGATGAGGGGGGGAAGTTCTTGGGGATTTCATGGCTGCTGGCATGTTTGGGATGCTGGGGTGGGTGGGGGGGGATCGGACTTCATGAGGTTACTATTGCATGGACTGTGTATGCATATACTGATGTGGTGTGGAGCTTGGCGCTACTGGTGTGGGTGTGATTCCATGCTTTGGCCCGATTGGGCGCCTTATTCTTTAATGTCGATGTGCTCATGGCTGCGGTGAACTCGACTGCGCGATTAACATGTCTTTCATGGAATGTTCGGGGGTTGAACGATGCTCGGAAATGCAGGAATGTAATCGCCTACTTGAATAGACATCATGTACAAGTAGCTCTACTACAAGAGACACACTTGCCCGTGCGCAGGGACGCCCCGTTTGGACTGAAATGGGCGGGTACCCGCGCTTTTTCCTCCTATTCGTCTTATGCCAGGGGTGTGGCGATTCTTGTCGCCCGTGGTGTACCTTTCCTTCACATGGGAGAGGTGGCGGACAAGGAGGGGAGATATGTTTTGTTGTGGGGGAGAGTGGGGTATGACACCTATCTATTTGTCTCAATGTACGCACCGAATATTGACTCACCTGTTTTTTTTTCCACACTGTGGGGCAAGATTGTTTCCATCGGGGCAAGACATATCATTTGGGGAGGTGATTTTAATCTGGCCTTGGTGCCCTCACTAGATAGGGCAGATGGTGTTAACTCTTACAAGCCCCGAGCTAGGGAGGTTTTGGAGGGAGTGTTGGAGGAGGGTGGACTATTCGACGCCTGGCGACAGATACATCCCCACGGGCGGGAGGGCACGCACTTTACACATCACACTGGGACCTGGGCGCGCCTGGATTATTTTTTGGTAACCCGGGACGTCACTGGGGAACTGTTGGAGGTCGACCATCTGCCTAGAACCTATTCGGATCACAGCCCTGTTAGGCTACAGTTCCGTGCTCCTGGGTGGGATAGTCCAAGACCGCAGTGGAGGCTGAGCCCCGATACGCTCCTTGATGAGCTTTTTCGCACGGAGTTGGGTGAGGAGATCAGGGACTTCTTCCCTAGAAACAAGGGCTCAGTAGAGTCAGTGGAACACATATGGGAGGCTTTCAAAGTTACTATTCGGGGCTTCTGCATTTCTAAGAGCCATGGGGTCCTGCGGGATATTCTGCGTACCATTACCACATTGGAAAGTGAGTTGCGTGCACTAGAGCTCCGAATGGTGGCGAGTGATGACCCACACCTACAGGTGACCTTTAGGGACACACTATCCAAGTATGAGGAGGAGGCTGCCAGGGAGGCGAAATACCGGGGCAAACACTGGGTGGCCCGGAAATACTGCGAGGGGGATAGGCCTGGCAAGGTGCTAGCCTCACTCACGCGCGCGCCACGTGAACGCAACACCATACTAGAACTTACTGATGAGACTGTCACTGTCACTAGAGAGTCGGATGAGATACTGACTGCATTCATGACGCACTACTCTACACTATACACCTCAAGGGCAGAAGCGGATGCTCCATACGCTGACTATATGAACGACGTGGCGCTATGCTGGCTCAGTGATGGTGATAGGGAGTTCCTGGCGGCGCCTTTTGAACTCGAGGAGGTTCGCGAGGCCATTATGTCCCTACAGAATGGGAAGGCCCCAGGGCTCGATGGCATCCCAGCCGAATTCTACAAAGCTTATATTGATGTTATGGCACCCGTGCTTAACGAAGTCTTCACTGAATCGTTAGCTGAAGGTAGGCTGCCTCGATCTATGCGCGAAGTGGTTATCACCTCCCTTCTGAAACCTGGCAAGGCCCCTACTTCCTGTGACTCTTACCGTCCACTCTCCCTTCTAAATTGTGATGTGAAGATCCTTGCTAAGGTTCTCGCCACGAGACTCTCACTGCTAATGACTAGAATCGTCCTGCCCGACCAATCTGGCTTCGTGGCAGGCAGATCCACTTCCCATAATTTACGCACCCTGTTTTCTCTGCTACGCTCTGTCCACCCTGATATCCCAGTGGCGGCTGTGTTCCTTGACGCCACCAAGGCGTTCGACTCCGTCGAGTGGCCCTACCTCTTCTCGGTTCTGGGACGCATGGGGTTCCCTCAACTGTTCTTGGCCTGGGTGCGCCTCCTCTACACGGACCCCACGGCGAAAGTACTGATCAATGGGAAGCTATCGTCACCTATCAGTCTTACAAGAGGCACTCGCCAGGGGTGCCCGCTCTCACCCCTATTGTTTGCTATTGCGGTCGAACCACTAGCGTGCCGCCTCCGCCAATTACACCGAGAGGGAGCGATTCAATGCTTGCAGCGGGAAATCGATGTGTCCCTCTATGCGGATGACATCACACTATATGTCAAGCACCCGGAGCTACACCTTAACCCCCTACTCCGTGAATTCGTCCTGTTCGGTGGACTATCAGGTGTTCATATTAACTGGACCAAATCACAATTTTTTCCCCTTACTGATGCAGTGAGTGTTTTCCCATTAGATTATCCGTTGGTGTGGTGCCAAGATGATCTTCGCTACTTGGGGATCCGCGTAGCACGGGACAAAGATGAGACGCTTCGCTCCAATTATGGAGTGGCTATAACCAAACTGGCCGCTTCTGTCGACAGGTGGATCACGATGCCACTCTCCATGGCTGGCAGAGCCTCCCTTATAAAAATGGTGATATTGCCCCGCTTTCTGTACTTTTTCCTAAATATCCCCTATTATCCAGGGGCCTTCTTCTTCAGGACACTCCGCGCCGAACTGCGCAGACTATTTTGGGGTGGCAAATCTCCCCGGCTGAAGTGGTCCACGTTGACCCTTCCCTACGACCAAGGTGGCTTCGACATCCCAGATTTCGAGGCGTACTACCTGTGCGCACAAGCGCATTTTGCCTACCACTGGATGGCTCCTACCCCCTTCATGCCTCACATAGCAGTGGAGGATTGGATAGCACACCCACTTCCATTGAACGGTCTGATGCACTGTCCCGAGACTTCAATCTCTACAGCGAATACCTCGATCTCCTGCACCCTGGATGCGTGGCGGCGAATCGCCCGGCGACTCCTCTGCGCGCTGCCCTACTCTCCTAAGCTTCCTCTGGCCTATCACCCAAAACTTGCCTTGCTATCGGAAATAGGGTTTCGCCAGCTCTGTAACAAACTTCACATCTCCTTTTGGGGTGACCTGTTTCACAACGGACTTTTCAAAACAGCGGATCTCTTCTTCCAATCGCATGCCCACACGCCCCTTGAGCTGTTTTACTATATTCGATTGCGCGCGGGGATGCGAGACATCCTTCCGGATTACCCTGCTGAACCTGTGACCTTGCCTCCGCTACACCATCTCCTAGAATCTCAAGATGGGGCCCATTTGGTCTCTGGGCTCTACCGCCAATGTCGAGGAGCTGCCCCCCTATCGGTCTCTGCTGCCAGACTGCGCTGGTCAGCGGAACTTGACACAGAGGTCTCGGACGACCAATGGCAATACTGCTGCACGTTGACTTCCCGTATCTCTGCCAGCTGCAGGTTGAAAATAATACATTATAAATACCTGCAGAGGGTCTACTACACACCGGCCCGGAAATACAGATTCGGACTGGCCGATAGTGACCGCTGTGAACGATGCCGCGCAGAACACGCTGACTTTCTCCACTTAGCATGGTCCTGCCCCCAGGTTGCTGACTACTGGCGACAGGTCATCGGGGCTGTTGTGCAGATGGTGGAAGAGGAGATTCCCGCGGACCCTTTGGTGGCCATCCTTGGATACACAAAGCACATATCCAAGGAAAGCAGGAAATTCGTCGATATAGCATTCCTCCTAGCCAAGCGACGTGTCGCCTGCCGCTGGAGCAGAGGCAGAGCGCCCAAGTTCAAAGATTGGCTAACTGACTTAACATATTGCCAGGATCAGCACAACACCTTTTCTGAATTATTGCCTCTCACGAGTAGACCTAGGAATGTTTGGGACCCACTGGTACACTACCTGCTCAACCGCTCGGACGGTGACACAACGTCGGGCGATGGGCTCAATGCTTCCCAATCCCATTAGCACTTTTGATCACCTTATTGCTACCTGGCTATACACGACACACGCTGTTTTCCTCCACCTGTGGGACCCATATGCCCCTGCAGTCTCCTCATGGAATGTGTGGCACTAGCCTCCACGGTACAGCCCCCCTCGCCTCCCCTTCCTGCGACCGTCCTCCCCTTCCGACGAGCCACTGGATGCCCCCCCCCCCCCCTCTGGAGGGTGCTGTCCTGCATACCACTGGCAGCTCTGCACTGTCGCCCCACGGACTACCAATGCCTTAGGTCCTTGAACTCGGGACATTCACCGCCCCACGCACTAGCGCCTAGCAGACCCACCACACCACACCACTACCGTACATTGTAATCGCACTGTAATGCACCACCGCACACACGTAACCTCGTTGAGAAGTTGGGGTTTTCTCTTTTTCTTTTCCTTGTTCTACTCGTTACAAGAATTAGGAGTGAGATTCTCTTCTTGCTCACACAAAACCTGTTCGACTGCAGTACATCCTTCCTTGGCCTGCCCCGCCGGACAGCGCTGTGCAAAGCTTTCTCCCTGTGATGTGCCGCCGGGCCCCCGGGATGCCGGCTACAAGGCTGTGTATTGTTGCTCCACTATTGCTGCCGGCCTCCGGGTTGTAGGCACCTCAAGCTGTGTATCCTTATGTGCTCTTATCAATAAAGCAGTTTGAAAAAAAAAAAAAAAAAAAAAAAAGTGTCTTAACGTTACCTTGTACATAAGGCATGCTACTCGCCAATAAAGAGTCTCAACACCCCATCAAGGTTACAAGTGCTATATAAATGCAAACCTTTTTCCTTTTCTACCCCTCGCCAACCATTCTCAATCAATATAACTGACTAACATATCCACCACTAAAATTACTCTCATGTTTCACCATACTAATTCAACACTAATCCTGATAGGTTCCAGAGTAGCGTACTACTTGCGCTTTAAAAGCCCATCAGGGGTAGCAAGCGCTATATAAATACAAACCTCTTTCCCTCTTCTATCCTGCCACCTACCCTTGTCTACCCAAATAACTGAATAACATATCCACTACTCAGATTACTTCATATTTTACTATACTAATTTTCAACAGTAATCCTTTATGGGTTCCGGAGTGGCGTGCTACTCGCCAGAAAAGCGCTTCAACACCCATCAGGGGTAACAAGTGCTATATGAATGCAAACCTTTCTTCCCCTTTTATCCCTCCGCTATCCTTCTCACTCCAAATAACTGACTAAATATCCACCACTGAAATTACTTCATATTTCACCAGATTAATTCACCATTAATCCTTTATGGGCTTCCCGAATAGCGTGCGTCAACAAGTGCTATATAAATACAAACCTTTGTCCTCCTCTATCCTGCTATCATTCCAAATCCAAATAACTGTCTAACCTATCCACCACTTAAAATGTACTTGCATGTTTCACTATACTGATTCAAGAGTAATCCTCTATGGGTCCCGCAGTAGCCGGCTGCTCACCGAAAAAGCGCTTTGACGCCTCGTCAGGGGTAGTAAGCGCTATATAAATGCAATTACAATACAATACAATATCCCTCATCAAAGTCTACTGCCCAACTTTAGCAATGCTGGGCAGCTTGACGAATGGACTTTCCCCGCCCATGACTGTGCAGAGGCCTGGGGCTTCCTTCCTTCTCCAAGGTCCCAGCCCTGCCCCCACGCAGTTAAAACGCCGGTCTCCAGCCTATAGGCTCTGAATGCGGGCAGTGTGGTGTGCTAGTGTCCGAGGGAGGAAGGCTGGCAGCTGCTGCGCCTGGGCTCTGCGACGCTTACAGCAAACAGCGTCTGATGTAATTGCAGGAACCAAAAATATGACGGGGCCCAGCCCCTTAAAGCAGCAGAGCCCTGCTGCAGGGGGAGGGGGTGCAGCCTGAGTTCCTGCAGACTGCTCGTGTCTGTTCCATGCGGCCAAAACAAGGAGCAGAAACGGTAAATCCAGGTGGTGCTGCTGCCTCGATGGAGGCCGCCGAGCCCCTGTGTCCCAGCAGCGGAAGCACATAGCTCACCGCCACCCTGACCTGCAACGCGCTGTACCGCGAGGAGCCAGGCACTACATTTGTAATGGCACGTTAACATGTGTACTGTTAATTTATGGAACACCGGGGCTGCTTCTCGGAGTTAGGAAGAGCCAAGAAAAGGACCAGGGCAGAGGAAGTGACATGCCTGCGTGGGCTATCCCACGCGGTGCCTGTCTAGAATAATGTGTTTTGTTCTTCCTATAATGTCTGACGCCGAAAACCTACTAAAATAATCAGGAAAAGAATGGAGGCTATTCTTTGCGTGCTTGGATCCAATTTCGAGTTGTCACGGGGATTTTGGGGAAGTTTAAGCCATAAGAGCGCCGAGCTTGGCATAGGTGGCACAGACGGTACGGTGTGAGTGAACTCCGGGTCACAGCTTTGCATCAATGTACAGATGGAGTCAGCCGGATCATGAATAGGGCACTCTCTTCCCATTAAAAACATTGATAAAATATGAATGCGTAGTAGTGGTAGGGTATGTAATCTCTACTTAGACACCGCGGATACGTCCACTATTTTGGAAAATAATGCTGATATTTTATAGCAATGGTTTTAATTAACTGCGCTAATCAAATAAACTTGAACGTCCACTATTTTGAGAACCGTGCCCTGAATATTTAATTATGTGTAGGTACTTTACTGAATCCATGTGGGTAAAGGAGCACTGCACAATTATTACCCAGTTGTGAAGGGGACACCTGGCGGGAGTAACCAAGGGGTACACATTCGCAACCAGCTAGGTTGCCCCAGCCTTACAAACTTTGCAGGCGATCAAATAGGAGAGTGAAGTTCCACAGGTTGATAAAAGTTAAGTGTTTACCTAGAAGTACGTATGCTAAGTTAGAACATCTAGAATATCATTCCAAATCCAAATAACTGACTAACCTATCCACCACTTTAAAATGTACTTGCATGTTACACTATATTAATTCAACACTAATCCTCTATGGGTCCCGGAGTAGCATGCTACTCGCCGAAAAAGCGCTTCGACGCCTCATCAGGGGTAGTACGCGCTATATAAATGCAAATACAATACAATATACATATATAAGGATAACCTAAAATGCAAGCATAAAAGTGCTCTAAAACACACAAAAACGGTTCAGCAACATGCGAACTCATAGTGTTGCTGAACTGTTGTCATTGTCATAGTCATTGCCTGCAAATATCGGACACTTATAGTGCTATCTGTGTGTGCGCTTACCGAATCTGTTTGTTAGGTGTTTTGAACCCACCCACATACTGGGAAGAAAGCTATCGAAGGGACTTTGTATGCCATAAAAAGATGTCCCAGAGGGTATTATCAATAGATAACCGCCCAGCCACTTTGTGTTCTTGCCCAAAGGCGACAGCGCATAACGATGATGACAGGCGATTGTCAAACATCATTCGTTGCCCGTTAGAACGTTTGCTGTTATAGATAACGGTATGAGCAGCGCAGGTTCGGAAGCATCCTTATGTGTACGAGGTTTTAAAAAAAAAATCTGTGAGTAGGTATCAAATGTACTTTTGTAATACGAGTAGCAGCACCAACAAGTGGAATGGAATCACACTCTGACTGGGTGATGGAGTAATGGTCCATGATTCAACGGTGTGCAAAGTGGGCCTTTACTGGTTGTTTATGCCCTTCTAATAGCAAACGGCTTGGCCGGCGCAGCCTGCACATTCCATTGCAATGTTTAATGAAAAACAGCATCTCCTCCTCAGCAGATATGACATTATCACATGCCCACGTGCCATTCCGAAAGCTCCTCGCCTCCAAGTGAGCCCACTGAGAATGCAGCATTTTTGCATTACACGCCACGTGTGTTTTGACAGCAATCGGTGGGTTGTGGACTTCCCTCAGTATGTCCTGTCCAGCCCGCTCACCCACCGACAGATGTCCTGTCCCTCGCCACCCCCAGCCCCTCACCTGTTTTGAACCTCAGCTGCTTGTCGTCCTGGGAGCCGAACTCTTCCAGCAGGGAGATGAACAGCACCCCGCAGGCGTTCTGGATGCCGAAGACCGCGCCGTTGCACCACATGGAGGCCAGCATCACCACCCAGCCCCAGCCGCCCTCCGGGGGCTCGAACTCCTTGGGCGCCTCCTCGGCCGAGCCCCTGACCACGTCGGGGTCGCCCTCTCCCGGCACGGGGGCCCCTGCCTCATCCAGGGCACAGTAATCCCCGTTCTCCCTCTTCCCGTCGGCATGCAGGGCAGTCCCTTCTGGGGGCACCCCGTTCAGGGGAGCCTCCTCGGTCACCTCTTCCACTGGAAGGGCAGGGTACAGCCCCTGCTGCCCCTCAGGTGGGTCTTGCTCGTTGGCCGGGGGTGCCATCTCCTCTGTGGGTGCCCAGCCCTGCCCGGTGCCCGCTCGGTCTACAGATGGGACTCTGCTCTCAGTGTCAGTCTGACAGCTCTTGCTGCTTACATCAGCACAGCATGCCAGTGACAGTTGGACTGTCCCGCACGAGTGAAGTCTAGCGCCTTATGAACTCTCCGCACAGCCCAGGGTAAAACCCGGGCTGGACTGCCTGCCGGGCAGCAGCAGCTTTGCACACATCATGCCTCTTATGAATAACACATGCCACAGAACTGTACAGCACTCAGATAAATAGCATCAGCGGAAATACATGGATTATCTTGTGCTGCCACCTGCTGGTTAGGCACCTAGCCTACATACCTTTGTACTATCCCCTACTGTACATGGAACCTCCTTACCCGTGTGATGTAAATAACATATGCGGCTAAAAGATGTTCTAAAAAGAAATATGTTTCAGACGTGCTTCTTCCACAGATAGTATCTTTCCTGGGTCTCCGTGGCAGGATACATTCGAACCATGTTACATTATGGCTTAATTATTTTTTTCGTGCAGTGATATGTTGAAATAATACTAAATAAATGTACATAGTGAAAAGGCGAATTGCTTTTATGTACTGTTATCAGCCTGCACCATTAATTTTTGTCTATCGCAGTAGAATGACAGACTGAGTAGGTCCCTTGCGACTCGAAGCTCCACCCTTCAAGCTTTCCTCAATTGTCTGCAGTGGGTCCATTACTGACAGGGCTTTAAGTGGGCCCGGTCCTGCAGTGCCCAGCACCAGCGGTTCTTAAAACCGGGTGCCGAGACGGAGCTCTCCATTTTCGTCCTCACTCTCAGAATGGGGAAAAAATCTTAACTCTCCAGCTGTTCATAGTTTTTGATGTAACTTTTGTTTATTTGCAGTTGTATATTGCAAAGCCCGAAGTGCTTTACATGAGCACCTATAAGGACATATATATATATATATATATATATATATATATATATATATATATATATATATATATATATATATATGTAATATTGGTAGACACGGGCAAATAAGTGATTTGCCTAGAAACACAGGATGTTGAGCCGACGATGAGGCTCAAACCTGCTTCGTTAGCTCCAAAGTTGGCAGCTCTCGCCATTAATCACAAACTCTCGCGCAAAAACGAAATCATTTTCAATATTATATATAACTAAGCCATAGTTGTATGTATACATGTAGTATATTCATCTTTTCTAACTAACGACCTTTGAAAGCCAATAGTCCTGGCTTGTTGTAGGTGTAATGCTTCATTTACTTACCGGTAATTGCATTACTCTGAGTCCTACTCCCTCGCTTCCCTTACTTACGAAATTGAGGCATCCCTGCCTCACCAGACACCCGTACCCAGGTGATTTGTCACGTGGGGACTATATATAGCCCCCAGCCCCCTCATACCTCCTGTAATACCACACAGATCGAAACCACACCAAAAGGTTGGCCTGGACCATCAGGGAGGGAGGGAGGGATGTAAGTAAGGGAAGCGAGGGAGTAGGACTCAGAGTAATGCAATTACCGGTAAGTAAATGAAGCATTACCTCATCGTCCCTCCCTCGCTTCCCTTCCTTACGAAATTGAGATGTACAAAGCCAAACAGGACAACCAAAGAAGGTATGCAAAAAACAGGTTTATTAAAAAAACACAGAAGACCAGGGGAAAAATCACTATTCAGGAATCATAGTGGAAAGAACCCTGTGTCCAAACACATCCGCACAGTCAACCTCCTGGCCAATCCTGTAATGAGAGGCAAAGGTCAGCGGGGAAGCCCAGGTGGCAGCCCGGCAGATCTCCGAAATGGAAGCCCCTTGGACCTCCGCACAGGAAGCAGCCATGGAGCGAGTGGAACAACCCTGAACCCCCAAAGGAGAAAGGTGCCCCCCTCTTTGTACGCCAAAGAAATCAGAGAACGAACCCAACGACTCAAGGAAGGAGTAGAAGGACGCAAACCCCTATTCACAGGACCAAAATTAACAAAAAGGGAATCAGAGAGACGGAAAGGAGCGACCCGCTCCAAATAGACCAGGAGAGCCCTCCTAACATCCAAAGAGTGAAGCCGCACCTCAGACTCCGAGGACGGGGAACCAAAAAAGGAAGGAAGAACCAACTCCTGATCCCTGTGGAATTGAGAGTCCACCTTAGGACGAAAGGAAAGAATAGGTCGCAACACGATTCTGTCATCAAAAACCCGACAAAAAGGGTGTTTGGAAGAAAGAGCACCCAGTTCACACAGGCGGCGAGCAGATGTAATGGCCACCAAAAAGAAAGTCTTGAAGGACAACAGGCGCAGATCCACAGAAACCAACGGCTCAAAGGGAGACGACATCAAGGCGTCCAAGACCAGAGAAAGATCCCAGGATGGAAAATGCCGCCGAGGGGCAGGAAGAACGTTATTCAAACCCTTAAAAAGGCGACTGACCAACCCCTCAGAATCCGAGAGATTGCCCCAAGAGCTCCTAAACGCCCGAATCGCAGCCCACTGCAAACGAAGGGAAGACACCTTCAAGCCCAAGGAAGCACCCTCCTGAAGAAACAGCATCACCTCAAACAAAGAAGAGGAAGAGGGGTCCAAACCCTTGACAAGACACCACCGACTGAAAGAACGCCAGTGCCGTAGGTAAGACTTGATGGTCGAAGCGCGTCTAGCCGCCTGCAGAGTAGAGGTCAAACCAGCCGGAACCCCTCGTCGCAGAAGACCTAGGCGTTCAACCTCCAAGCCGCCAAGCGCATCCGGCCCAGAACATCCTGTTGAAACGCCGGGAAGACCAAAGGGGGAGGAGACAGAGGCAGCAACCACTCCACCTCCGACCTCAACTCCAGCAGGAGAGGAAACCAGGAGGCACGAGGCCACGCCGGAGCCACCAGAATCACAGAAGCCCCCGAGGACCGGACCCTCGGCAGGAAGCGGAGAAGAAGGGGGAAAGGAGGAAACGCATACAGAAGCCCGCGGGGCCAAGGGCAAGAGAGAGCATCCACCGCCCAGGCCGACCCCTCCCGACAGCGGGAGACAAACCGGGACACCAAGGCATTTCCCACATCCGCAAAGAGGTCCACCACCGGAACACCCCAACGCAACGTCAGAGCCACAAACAACTCCCGACGAAGGCAGAAATCCACAGACGACGGAATGGCCCTGCTGAGGGCATCCGCCCGGGAATTGGACACCCCCCGAATATGGATCGCCGAGAGAGCCAACAGATGAGATTCCGCCCAAACAAACAACCGCCCGCCACTAGGGCCAGAGAAGAGGACCTCGTCCCCCCCTGCCTGTTGACGTAAGCCATGGCCGTGACGTCGTCCGTCCTGACCAGGACCACGGAACCCTGCAGAAACTGGGAGAAGGCCAACAGAGCCAAACGGACAGCCTCCAACTCCCTCCAGTTCGATGACATCCTGCTCTGAGCGGGAGACCAGAAGCCCCTGGACTGATGAACCCCCAGCCATGCCCCCCAACCCGAGAGGCTGGCATCGGTCGTCACCACAACCGGAGCCGGAGGAGAGAGAGAGACACCCTTCAGCAAATGACCCCGAACCAGCCACCAACCCAGAGAAGATCTGATCTGAGGGGAAACCGGGATTGGAGAAGAGAGGGGAAGGCAATGGGGAGACCAATGCGCCAGAACATGAGCCAACCGCGTGTGTAAATGAAATCTGGCCCAAGGAACCAGAAACACCGTGGCAGCCATATCCCCCTGAACCTGCAGCCAACGCGCCGCCACCTGTACTGGACCTGACAGCAGAGACAGGATGTGAGACTGAATCTTGACCACCCGAGCCTCGGGCAGAGTGACCACTCCCAAATCTGTCCGAAACCTGGCCCCAATGAAGAGACGATCCTGGGAAGGAACAAGGAACGACTTGCCCAGATTGACAAGAAAGCCGTGCCCCCTCAAAACGGCCAGCACCAAGTCTGTGTGATCGACAGTCAACTGGAAAGAGGGAGCATGAACCAGCCAGTCGTCCAGATAAGGATGTAAAAATATCCCCTGACAGTGGACCAGGGCCACCAAGGGGGCCAAGAGCTTGGTGAAGACCCGAGGGGCGGACTTCAGCCCGAATGGCAAAACCGCAAACTGGAAGTGGAAGCCGCCAACCGCAAAGCGAAGAAACTGCTGATGAGTCCGAGCCACAGGAACGTGAAGGTAGGCGTCCTGCAAATCGATAGACGTCATGAAGTCCCGGACCCCCACCAACGGAATGATGGACTGCAAAGTCACCATCTTGAAGTGAACGGTCCGAACCCAACCATTCACCCTCTTCAGGTCCAGAACCGGCCGGAATCCCCCTGACACCTTCTGGACCAGAAACAAAATGGAATAACATCCCAGACCTCGCTGCGCCAGCGGGACCGGAACGATCGCCTTCTTTGACAGAAGATCCCGAACCCCTTCCAGTAGAGCCTCCCGCTTGGACGGAGACTTGGGGATAGGAGTAAGGATGGTGCCCCAGCCGGGCGGAACGGCGACAAAGTCGATAAGATAGCCTCTCCTGACAATAGTCAATGCCCAGCGATCCCTCACATCCAGCCGCCAAGCGTCCAGGAAAGACATCAGCCTCCCGCCCACAGGACCTGAGGGTGAAACACAGTCGACGTCAGGACTTCCTCTTGAAGGTATCCGCCGGAAGCTTGGGACCAGGCAAGGCCGAAGATTTCCTGGGCCTGAAATGGCGTTGACGAGCAGAAAAGTTCCTGGAGGACTGGCGGGAAGACTGAAAAGATGCAGAGGAGGAAGGAGCAGGATTCCAAAAACGGCGAGAACCAGAGGCAGACGCCTTGCCCTTGTAAGGCAGAGCATGCTTACGGTCCTTGAATGCCTTAGTGACCATACTATCCAGCTGGTCACCAAAGAGCAACTTGCCATCAAAGGGAATCTTAAGGAGCGAGGACTTCTCCGAAGAATCAGCCTTCCAGTCACGCATCCACAAGTTCCGACGAGCCAAAACCAAGGAGCCAGAGGCCATGGCCGCAGAGCGAAGAACATCCGAAGAGACGTCAGCCAAGAGCTTAGCCTGCTGCTCCATGTGGACAAGCAAGCCAGAGCAGTCCGACTCCTCCTGAACAGCCGTGGCCAGCTTGCCAAAGTCAGACACCAAAGACTGCGCCGCATACGCAGAGTAGATGCCAGCACGTAAAGACAAATTCCCAGCGGAAAAGGCCTTCTTCAGCGCACCATCCACCTTCTTATCCGTGGCATCCGAAGGCGAACAATCCTCAGGATTAATAGAAGTGCGCCCAATAAGAGTGGCCAACATGGCATCCACCTTCACAGAGTGAGGAAGAGAGACCTCCCCCTCCTCCAGGGAATAAAGCTTTTGTAAAAAGCGAGGAACAGAGGAGCGCTCAAGGTCCCGCCATTCCCCCGAAATCAAGTCTTTGATGCGGCCATGAAAGGGCATAGCGAGTTCAGGAGGCTTAACATATTGGGGAAAAATGTCCTCGGACCCCATGGGAGCAGAAAAAGGAGAAAACCCCAAGTTCTCCCTGATGTGCTGGAGAATAGCAGGCACCTCCTCCCTACGCACAAACTTCCCCGAAGACGTAGAAGGCATGGCAGAGTCCGAAGAAGAAGACGAGTCCTCAGAGGGAGAGTCCACCGGACCCCCCGCAACACGAGAAGACCTGCGCCGTGGCTTAGCACCCCTCGCCTCCAAAGCACGAGACACAGCAGCCTCAATCATGGACTGCACCTCAGAAGCAGACAGGAGGGCAGAAGAATCCACCGGACCCTGGGACCTGGTCCTACGAGCCGGGACAGGCACCTCATCATCCTCATCAGAGGAGGACAAAACCCTCAAGCGCTTCGAAGTCCGTTTAGCCATAGTGAAACTGACAGGGCAGAAAGCCGAGGCAAGCCCTTATATAAAGTGTAACACAGCCCCAGCCGGGAGAAAACCAATAGAAACAAAGGATACACGAGGCAACCAATAAAGAAGCCTCGCAGACAATGAAACCAATCATCAAAAACATGAAAATGTATAAAAAACGACCCCAAACGAGGCCCCTACCGCATGGGAGCATCGGAAACAGCCAGCCGAGAAGCTACAGCACATCCGCCAGCCGCCGCCTCCATACCGGCCATTCGAACCGGAACCACAGCCCCAGCCACTCAGGGCCGGTGACTCCGTCACCCGGAACCTGACCGCCCAGCCGCCGAGAAGTGCACCGCAAAAACATCAACGCGGTGGGGAAGGCTCGCATACACCAGGACGGCGCCGCCAGACCCAGGAAGGCGATAGCAAGTGAGGGAGAAGCCCTCAAGAAAGAGAAAATGACCGCAGCTCCGCAGAACGGCCAGCGCGTGGGACGCGCGTCTCACAGTGGTGAGACAGAAAAAAACAGGAGGTATGAGGGGGCTGGGGGCTATATATAGTCCCCACGTGACAAATCACGTGGGTACGGGTGTCTGGTGAGGCAGGGATGCCTCAATTTCGTAAGTAAGGGAAGCGAGGGAGGGACGATGAGGTAATGTTACTTGTTGTATTATATATGTGGAGGCAATAACAGAAGCAGCAAAATATCAGTCGGGCGGCACATTATACTGAGCACATATTTTTAGCATAAATGTTTTAAGCCATGCCCTTAATTATATCGGCCATGCCCCTTTGGGAACCCCCCCCCCAGTTTTTTTATCCCACTTAAAGACCCGATTACCGCATTGATCCTTCTTGCTGGATATGTTGCAATACAGGCATATAGCGCAAAGTTCGCAACTGTCGTGACATTTAGGCGCTAAAGTATAGTAGTAGTTTAACACGTGAATTAGAGAGGATGGCACTGGAGAGGAAAGGCATGTTTTAAGATGTTTCATAAAAACCATGTGACAATCTGTAGGCCACAGTGAATTAGAATAGACTTCCTCAGATTAGGAGTTTTAAGGCAAAAGCCTCTGGTGGCCATTTTGCTATTTGACAGGATTGAGCAGGGACGAGTGGCTTGTCTGTACTTCCAGAGAGAGGTGCAGCTGCTTTGCTGTTTTAGGCCAATTGTCAAGCCACGCACTAGCAGTTTACAGTGGGTATTCTTGAATCACTTATGGAAGTGACCATAACTTTAGCACAAGCTTATTCTTCTAACTGATTGTGTACTGGCTAATACTGTACAAAAGCACAGAGAAGAGTCAAGGCACCCAAGTCCTACACTAGTCAATAAATACCGTAAAGTGGCAATAAGAAAGATTTCAAGCTTGGGGCAACGAACTAGAGACGTGACCCTCCAACGTCTCCAAGAATGTCCTATTACTGACCGGTAATCTTCATTACTCCTGGTTCCGTTGTCTTCGTACCCTTCATAACTAATGAGATAGTCCTATCTCGCAGACAGAAAAAAGAACAAAGGAATGCTGGACCTACCCCTCCCCCTCCCTCTGAGAGTACATAAGCGTACAGCTCCCAGCATTCCTCCTGACAATAACAAGCCCAGATGAAGTCCGGCAAGTCAGGGAGGGAGGGAGGGAAGCCATGAAGGGGACAAGGACAACGGGAGCAGGAGTAATGAAGATTACCGGTAAGTAATAGGGCATTACCCCCAGGTCCCTCTAGTCCTCGTCCCCTTCATAACTAATGAGCATACCCAAGCAGATGAAGATTACCGGTAAGTAAGTCAGACGTAGTTTAATTGTCTAAGTCCACTCGGTGGTGAATCGGTTAGACTAGATTTCTGACATGTATAAGATCACATACGAGAATAGTAAGAAAAAAAACATGAAAGCAAAATACTGCAAGCTATTACGCAGTAGATGTATAGTTACTTTGATCATTCTTTTTATTCTGTGCATTGTTATAATCTGTGTCAGTTTATTATTACATGTTTTCTTTCCCATTTCCTCACATATACACTCTTCCAGTAACAGCACCATAGAGCATACATTTAGTGAACTGCCACCTCATGAATTGTCATATCGACTTGCATTGCGTAATAATACTTTATTCGAATGTTACACCATTCTCATCAGACCAGCAATGCGAATGATTGATGGGTATGTGGCCTACTGCCACCTTATCAAAAGGCGAAGGGAGTTCTGCCCTTCTATCCTCTGCCGTTCTCACACAATGGTTCATGTGGAGCATGGTTTGCCTTAAGACCTCAATAGATAGAAAGTACATAGCTTATCCAGGTGGCTGGATATATGGAAACCTGAATAAAGTAATGAATGAAGCATGTTTTCCAGACAAAGACGGATTTCCTCAAAGGAAGGGAACCGATCTAGAGAATGAAGAGTACGAGCAGGGAAATGCATCCGTTAATTTTATAATGTTAAATGTTCAGCCCAAGCAAAATACAGGTCCACCGTTTATTTCAGTTCTACCAGCAAAAGGTGATTTATGTGTTAATAAGTAAGGCTCAGTACATATGGGACACAGCGAGTGTAAAGTTGTAGTAGAGTTTAATGATAAAGGACTTTCTGTGGTAAATAAAATATTACCCTGGCATAATTTCTAGGCATTAACAATTAGCATGTATCAAATGAGAGGCAGAGAGTCCGTGGTGTCCAAGTTAAAAGGGCTTTATTCCAATAACTCGAGTTAAGGGAGAATCTGTTCCATCACCACTGAGGTTCAGGAAGGGTCTTCTAACATTATTTACAGAGAACAACACATATATACATTTTTCCTTGTACATAGGGAGGAGCGCTCCAGGCAGAGCATGAAAGAAAGAGATAAGAGCATGTGGGCGTGCATGAGGGTGTACACTTGATGAGTCACAGGTGGGTGATAGGTGGGTGGCTACATAGAGGAGGAGTTACATGGCAGGCTGGAACTTTGCCCTACTTGTGCACGCTTTTTGAGCATGACGTGCAATTGACGTGTAACTGGGAGGAGAGCTGACTTTCAGTCTAGTAGAGAGATCTTTAGTGTCAAGGCGACCAGCACGTCTGGTACTAACTGATATCTTAAGTCAGGGGATGTATTATCTGAAGCAAAGGTTGCTCATCGCTAAGAATCAGAAAAAGCATATATTTCTCCGTTCATTGCGTGGGGGCTGTGAGCTCTTCTCTAATCCTGTTCTGGTGATACTGTAACATCTGTAACATTTGTGAAGGGCTGTTTGCTTGCCAAGTACTCTCAACCTTCAGTACTCTATTCTTGATCTGGGGCAAGGAATTCTCAACTAATTTGCTCACAAAAAGATGTGGAAATGACTCGCTACCTGGCTTAAGGCCACTATTAATAGTAAAGCATTTCTCAAACCTAGAATAGAAATCACTTGTGTCCTCGTCTTGCTTTTGTTTACATGCTGAAATAGCATCCCAGTCTTCCTTTTTAGTAATCAATAATCTCGGTAAAACTTGTATCAGGAGTTCAGGCAGTTCTCTAGCTTTTTCCCCAAGACCAACCCCTGGGAGCCTACCTTTTTCTTCCGTTTCCAGTGCATCCCAGCTTAACTTTTTCTCGCCTACCTCCCAGTCTTTTTCCTTAAGCTTTTCATAAATACCAGCAGGCAACAGTACTTTCAGTAACTTCAGAATGTCATCGTACGTATAATCTCCTATGCGGAGTATGTCTTTTAATTCTCGGTGAAACCCCCCCGGGTCTTTATCATGGCAGGGCAGCATCTTTTTCATTTCTAGTATTTCTATTTTTGTTAAGGGGGTGTAAACATACACCCGTTGCAACACATTGTCCGCATCTTTGACGGGATGTACCTCTCGTAGGGGGTTCTGTCTGTCTACGTGTAAGTTATTTCCGCCGTGGTGTGAGGTTGGAGGCATACATGTGGTCAGAGAATTTATGTACTTATGTCGTTGATCCAGGATAACATTAATTAATTCAGTACCTAGGCCTGTCCATCTGTCTAGAAGCAAGTCGTCTAATAATTTATACAATTTACCGGGATCGGAATATTGACTCTCATACAACGTTATTAAGTGTTGGACCATGTAAATACCAGCCAAACGCTGTTTGTTAGGTGGAAGGCTTAAGAAAGTCTGAGCCACTATATCACTGCTGTATATATTGGAATTGGACACCCACTGGGTGGCTGACCGGGCCAACTCTATTTCGTGTTGTGTGGGAGGTCGCTCGCTCCCTATCCATTGTTTCAGTGCTTTTTCAGTAGCCTGGAATAGAGCTTCAAGGGAATACCTTTCTTTTATAGCTGGCCCTTGTTTACGGTAATCAAGGCACTTGGGTCTGTCAAACTGTCGCGCTTTTCCTACATAATTAATCTTGCCTTTCGAATCCTGATGATCCTCTACCTCTTCCGCTGATGACTCGCCCTTCTCGTCAGACTCTTTTCTGTGTCTTTCTATTATTTCCTTTCGTATTTTCTTGTACATGGCATCTATCTGTCCCTGTTTATCATGTCTACCGGCATCTATGTGCTCGCTCCATTCTATCAAACCTTGTTTTACATCTCCGTCTCCTTCGTCTTGTTCCCTGATCAGGCAGTTAATAATAAAACGTAGGATATGGTTCTTAACCCCTACCTTTCTTTGTGCCATGGCTTGTGCTATACGATCTGGTCCCTCCCCCGTTCTAATAAAACGGTACATTTTATCTAGGTGTTCTTTCATGTCTGGTAATGTCTCTAGATATGCAACGGCTTGTCTTAGCCTAAGTGAAATCACGACCATTGAACCTTTTCCTGGTTCTGGATCATATACACAAAATGGAATGGCTACATCTACAGTAGGCACCCCTCCCACTGCCCCGGGACCTACGTCATCTTTTACTAGCTGCTGCTGAAGTTGCTGGAGCTGATCTGCTGGTGGGGGTGGAGGGAAACCTGCATTAACGTAGTCCGGAAGGGAATCGTCTAGATACGAGGAAATGAACGCCTCCGATGCTGTCGGCTTTACTCTACGTTCTCTATATGGTACAGGTGGTGGCGTTCGCGACCTACTGGGTCTCTCTGAGGTGGTCACTCTAGCTAGTTCTTCAGCCAGGACGGGATAAATACCAGTAACGACGGCGTTTCTTTCTCTAACAGTCTGTTCTGTTTTGACCCGTTCCCCCTCCTCCCGTAGTTCTTTTTCTTTGGCTTTTTCCTCTGCTTGTTTAGTTCTCTCTGCTTTATTGAATTCTTTCTCTGTTCTCCTGTGTGACTCTTTGCGCCATAACTCGATGGCATCTTTCTGAGAGGGTCTTGACTTCCTTTTCCATAGCGCTTCCTCTACTCTCATAATGCATTCTGAATCCCATGTTCCTGAGATAGGCCATCTATACTTTTCCTCCAGGTCCTTTG
Source organism: Lissotriton helveticus (assembly GCF_964261635.1). NCBI lineage: Eukaryota > Metazoa > Chordata > Amphibia > Caudata > Salamandridae > Lissotriton > Lissotriton helveticus. The sequence continues at coordinate 1,149,847,770 of NC_136067.1, read as the reverse complement.
TATAGTCTACCCATAAATCTAAAAACAAGATGGCGTCTAATCCATGCTTATTATACATATAATGACCAGGTGTGTCTCTAGGCGGGATGTTAACTGACTCTTCTAGTATACCTTTTCTGGTCCCTATCTGACGCAATTTTGAAAACAGTGGCATGTTGAAACCAACACAATGGAAATACAATACACAAAAATAGACTGAAACAATCAACAATCATTCATACTAAAACATCATAACATTAAAACAAACATGATCTAAACCAATACAGAGAACTAAACATGTACTTGAAAAACTATATGCACTGGAATACAGTACAACCATACTGGTCTCAAAAATGAGACACGTCTTGACCGTGCTCGTGTGAACGAACCCGTCTTTACCGTTTCCACGAATAACGTGAACCCGTCTTTACCGTTTCCACGAATAACGTGAACCCGTCTTTACCGTTTCCACGAATAACGTGGACCCGTCTTGACCGTGTTCATATAAAATGAACCCGTCTTGAAACTTTATGCATTCCCCATAGTGGTACTCACCGAGAAGCAAAACTTGAAACTTGAAGGCCTCGGACTTCTACGCATCTACGTCTACGTCTACGCATGCGCCTCGGAACGGGTGGACCTCTGGAAACCTCGGACCTTGCTCTCTCACAGGTCGGGCTCTGGTTGAGACGATCCGCAATCCTCACCGCCTCGTATGGATGCCTGGTCACAGTCCGTCCTCCTCCTGGGCCTGAGGGAGTAACGGGAAATCCCGATGGCGTGTACACTTTAAAGTCCGTCACGGCTGTAGAAGGGGGCAAAGCTGGACCTACAACTCCGGCGCGTGGGGAAAAGGATATGTCCCTATTCGGGCGCCAAATTAATGTGGTAAATAAAATATTACCCTGGCATAATTTCTAGGCATTAACAATTAGCATGTATCAAATGAGAGGCAGAGAGTCCGTGGTGTCCAAGTTAAAAGGGCTTTATTCCAATAACTCGAGTTAAGGGAGAATCTGTTCCATCACCACTGAGGTTCAGGAAGGGTCTTCTAACATTATTTACAGAGAACAACACATATATACATTTTTCCTTGTACATAGGGAGGAGCGCTCCAGGCAGAGCATGAAAGAAAGAGATAAGAGCATGTGGGCGTGCATGAGGGTGTACACTTGATGAGTCACAGGTGGGTGATAGGTGGGTGGCTACATAGAGGAGGAGTTACATGGCAGGCTGGAAATTTGCCCTACTTGTGCACGCAATTTGAGCATGACGTGCAATTGACGTGTAACTGGGAGGAGGGCTGACTTTCAGTCTAGTAGAGAGATCTTTAGTGTCAAGGCGACCAGCACGTCTGGTACTAACTGATATCTTAAGTCAGGGGATGTATTATCTGAAGCAAAGGTTGCTCATCGCTAAGAATCAGAAAAAGCATATATTTCTCCGTTCATTGCGTGGGGGCTGTGAGCTTTCTATGGATGCAAGCACTGTGATTTACTTCAATGGAGACAGAGAGGCTAGGCCCTATCTTCCGCGGACGGGTTTTGTTTACCTTCCTCACTGGGCAGGAATGTGACTCTGTACAGCAGGCAGATAACTGTTATTCATAATACTATCTTGGCAACCCTTGCTGGGTCTCTTTCGGCTTAGCTAGAAGTATGCGAGGTCAGAGGTACGTAACTGCAGCTTTCAGTGTGTCAGGAGTCATGAAAACCCTAATTCAGAAAGTGGCTCAGACTGAACCACAAAAAGGGTTCATTACGATATTTATTTAAAAGTGCACAATGCAAATACATGGGCCTTCATGTTAGCTTAACGTTTGGGAAACTTGATGACAGGCACCTTAATGCAGGACGTGATTGCAGAGGCCTTGTGATTCAAGCCACTAAGAGAAATATGCATGGGTGACATGCACATACATGTAACATAGGGTACACGTAGGGGGCATCTTGGTCAGGCAAAATTTCATTTTCCTCAAGCAGTTTACAGTGGGTATTCTTGAATCACTTATGGAAGTGACCATAACTTTAGCACAAGCTTATTCTTCTAACTGATTGTGTACTGGCTAATACTGTACAAAAGCACAGAGAAGAGTCAAGGCACCCAAGTCCTACACTAGTCAATAAATACCGTAAAGTGGCAATAAGAAAGATTTCAAGCTTGGGGCAACGAACTAGAGACGTGACCCTCCAACGTCTCCAAGAATGTCCTATTACTGACCGGTAATCTTCATTACTCCTGGTTCCGTTGTCTTCGTACCCTTCATAACTAATGAGATAGTCCTATCTCGCAGACAGAAAAAAGAACAAAGGAATGCTGGACCTACCCCTCCCCCTCCCTCTGAGAGTACATAAGCGTACAGCTCCCAGCATTCCTCCTGACAATAACAAGCCCAGATGAAGTCCGGCAAGTCAGGGAGGGAGGGAGGGAAGCCATGAAGGGGACAAGGACAACGGGAGCAGGAGTAATGAAGATTACCGGTAAGTAATAGGGCATTACCCCCAGGTCCCTCTAGTCCTCGTCCCCTTCATAACTAATGAGCATACCCAAGCAGACACCGGCATTCATCAACAATAAAGCACCAGAACCAACAGAAATGCAAAAGTTGAGGGATTTATTGAACAGCAAACACCAGAAATTCAGGAGCACACAGCATGCAGCACACCCAAACCAAAATTAACATCATCTCCCAACAAATTCTGAAGGCGATAATGCAGAATAAAGGTTTAGAGGACATCCAAGTGGCCACCCTACAGAACTCAGTAAGGGGAACACCACCAACCTCAGCCCAGGAGTAGCCATCCCACGGGTAGAACTCCCCTGAACCCCCGCAGGAGGAGGAGACCCAGAAAGAGAGTAAGCCAAAGCAATGACCTTCTTCAGCCAACGACCAATGGAGGCAGAAGAAGCCTTCCCCCACGAGAAGAAACCCCAAAAGAAACAAAAAGGGAGTCAGACTTCCGAAAATCCGCAGTGCGCTCCAAGGAGACACGCAACGCCCTGCACACATCCAACAAAGACCAGGGAGGATCCCCCGCAGAGTCCGGACCATACCCCAAGGCAGGTAACACCAACTCTGGAGAATGATGAAACTGGGAGGAAACCTTCGGAACAAAAGCAGATTCCAAACGGAGAACCACCCCATCCTCGGAAAAGGACTGAAGAGGTTCCAGGCCATCAAGGCCCCCAATTCCCCCAGGCGACGGGCAGAAGTAATAGCCACAAGAAAGACCACCTTGAGAGTCACAAAAGTAACGTCCACCTCTGACAGAGGCTCAAACAGAGGAGCCACCAAAGCCCGAAGAACCAAAGGCAGATCTCACAAAGGAAAGGAAGGATGCACCACCGGTCGAGATAGAGAAAAACTCAGAAGAAGACACGAAACCAGATCTTCGACATCGGACAAATTCCCCAAGGGGAACGAAAGCCCGAACAGCAGCCCACTGAGCCCTTAAAGTGGAAACAGCCAAACCCTTCTCAAAACCTTCCCAAAGGAATTGCAGCACCACCAGCAAAGTTACAACCCGCTATGTGGTACTCATCCACGCGGGCTCCTAAATCCCTCAAATGAAGGAGCCCGCCTCGGAACGTGTGACTTCTGCTGCACCTCTGATCCCGGAAGGCAGGCAACACGACCCGGAAGGCGGAACCACAGCAACCTGCCTTTCGTCGGCCATACATGCCGTGCCCACCCCGACAAAGCCCGGCAAGCCAGGAAGGGCGACCAGAAGACCCCAGCAACTCCAGGAGGCAAAACGGGGCCTGTACCACACCCTCCAAGGGCGGGTGAGGAAACAGCGAAAGACACAGGGACACTCCCCCGGCAGGATCCACGTGAGTACACCAGCACAGACAGGAGGGACCAAGCGCCTGCAACGTTCTCTGTCCGACAGGCAGAGACAGAAAAAAGAACAGAGGGAATGCCGGGACCTGTACGCTTATGTACTCCTAGAGGGAGGGGTAGGTCCAGCATTCCTTCGTTCTTTTTTCTGTCTGCGAGATAGGACTATATCATTAGTTATGAAGGTGACGAGGACTAGAGGGACCTGGGGGTAATGGGGAGAAAGATCCCCAAGACAAAATTAAAAACAAATGGTTCTGCACTCAACTACATAAATAAGTTAATAAGCAATGGATATTATCATCCATAGTCCATCACAAAAGTGAGTGAAACGGTATCTCCCACATAAATCATTGAATGAGTCATGATTTTCTAAGAAATCTCCCAAATAAATCATTGAATGAGTCATGCTTTTCAAAGAAATCTCCCAAATAAATCATTGCATGAGTCATGCTTTTCAAAGAAAAGCACAACTCATACAATGGTTTATTTGGGAGATACCCTTTCACTCACTTTTGTGACGGACTATGGACGATAATAACCATTGCTTATTAACTTACTTTTGTATTTGAGTGCATAACCATTTGTGTTTAATTCTGGCTAATACTGGAAACCCGAGGGTGTGCCAAGCACAGGGATATCCAACTGGAAACCCGATGGTGTGTGCTTTACTGCCTGAAGGGTTGGCATGCTGCTAACACTTAACACAACAGTTATTTTCACCTTTTTTTTGCGCTGTGCCGATTTTGAGGTGAATGCTAATTGCGTCCCTTTCACTCTGCTTGTGGGCCCAGATTTACACATTTTTCACATAACCAAACTCACCATCTAAATTTGTTGCATTACATGAGGGGGAATCACATCACAGACTCAAACCTACTAAAATTGGCTTGCTGCTGCTGTCATCCACTGTGCTGAAGCTTAAAAAATAACAAGCATTTGCAATGCAATAGGTCTCGCATTAGGAAAGTTTGAGCTGTTGGTATTGTAAATGACAAATTTTGTATTTATGTGTTGGTTTTGAAAATAGCGAAATTAATAGCTTTGTCATTTACAATACCAATAGGTATAACTTTCGCAAATGTGATACCTAAAGCATTTGTAATGCAAATGTGTTTTATTTACGTGACTTAGATGTATTGATATTACAAATAACAATGGCTTTTTTTATTTTTTAATAATTAATACTTAAATAAAAGTTATTGTAATTTATAATGGCAATAGCTTAAAGTTTTGTAAATAAGTTTTGTGAAGATTATGTTCAGTGTATTTTATTGTGACGAAAATCGAAGAATAGATGTGAAATATTAACATCTTTTTGTGACATTTATAATAAAGCTTGAAATATTGAGAGAACATATTTGAACCAGTTGTTGTTGAATTGTTGCACAGATTGATGCTGTGGTGGCGCTGAGTGATGTTGTGGTGCCCCTGAGTGATGCTGTGGTGGTGCTGAGTGATGTTGTGGTGATGTGATATATAGAGTGAGGGCGATAGATAGATAGAGTGAGGGCGATAGATAGATAGAGAAAGGGCGATAGAGTGGGGGCGATAGATAGATAAATAGAGTGAGGGTGATAGATAGGTAGATAGATAGATAGATAGATAGAGTGAGGGCGATAGATAGATATAGTGAGGGCGATAGATAGATAGAGTGAGGGCGATAGATAGATATAATTATGTGGCACTGAGTGGTATTGTGTGGAGTGTGTGTGTTGCATTCAGTAGAGTGTAATTATGGGGCGTGTAATTATGTGGCACTGAGTGGTATTTGGAGTGTATGTTGCATTGAGTGCAGTGTAATTATGTGGTGTGTAATTATGTGGCACTGAGTGGTATTTGGAGTGTATGTTGCGTTGAGCGCAGTGTAATTATGTAGCATATAATTATGTGGCACGGAGTGGTATTTGGAGTGTATGTTGCATTGAGTGCAGTATAATTATGTAACATATAATTATGTGGCACTGAGTGGTATTGTGTGGAGTGTGTGTGTTGCATTCAGTAGAATGTAATTATGGGGCATGTAATTATGTGGCACTGAGTGGTATTTGGAGTGTATGTTGCATTGAGTGCAGTGTAATTATGTGGCGTGTAATTATGTGGCACTGAGTGGTATTTGAGTGTATGTTGCATTGAGTGCAGTGTAATTATGTGGCGTGTAATTATGTGGCACTGAGTGGTATTTGGAGCGTATGTTGCATTGAGTGCAGTGTAATTATGTGGTGTGTAATTATGTGGCACTGAGTGGTATTTGGAGTGTATGTTGCATTGAGCTCAGTGTAAATATGTAGCATATAATTATGTGGCACTGCGTGGTATTGTCTGGAGTGTATGTTGTATTCAGTAGAGTGTAATTATGTGGTGTGTAATTATGTGGCACTGAGTGGTATTGTTTAGAGTGTATGTTGCATTGAGTGCAGTGTAATCATGTAACATAATTATGTGGCACTGAGTGGTATTTGGAGTGTATGTTGCATTGAGTGCAGTGTAATTATGTGGCGTGTAATTATATGGCACTGAGTGGTATTATAAGGAGTGTATGCTGTATTCAGTAAAGTAATTGTGTGGCGTGTAATTATGTGGCACTGAGTGGTATTTGGAGTGTATGTTACATTGAGTGCAGTGTAATTATGTAACATAATTATGTGGCACTGAGTGGTATTGTGTGGAGTGTGTGTTGCATTGAGTACAGTGTAATTATGTGGCTTGTAATTATATGGCACTGAGTGGTATTTGGAGTGTATGCTGCATTGAGTGCAGTGTAATTATGTGGCATGTAATTATGTGGCATTGAGTGGTATTTGGAGTGTATGTTGCATTGAGAGCAGTGTAATTATGTGGCGTGTAATTATGTGGCACTGAGCGGTATTTGGAGTGTATGTTGCATTGAGTGCAGTGTAATTATGTGGCATGTAATTATGTGGCACAATGGTATTTGGAGTGTATGTTGCATTGAAGCAGTGTAATTATCTGGCATGTAATTATGTGGCACTGAGTGGTATTTGGAGTGTATGTTGCATTGAGTGCAGTGTAATTATGTGGCATGTAATTATGTGGCACAGTGGTATTTGGAGTGTATGTTGCATTGAGTGCAGTGTAATTATGTGGCGTGTAATTATATGGCACTGAGTGGTATTCGGAGTGTATGTTGCGTTGAGCGCAGTAATTATGTAGCATATAATTATGTGGCACTGAGTGGTAATATGAGGAGTGTATGTGGTATTCAGTAAAGTAATTGTCTGGCGTGTAATTATGTGGCATTGAGTGGTATTGTGTGGAGTGTGTGCTCCATTCAGTAGAGTGTAATTATGTGGTGTGTAATGAAGTGGCATTGAGTGGTATTTGGAGTGTATGTTGCGTTGAGCGCAGTGTAATTATGTAGCATATAATTACGTGGCACTGAGTGGTATTGTGTGAGCGTATGTTGTATTCAGTAGAGTGTAATTGTGTGGCATATAATTATGTGACACTGAGTGTGTGACAGTGCAGTGTGTGAGGGTGCAGTATGTGAAAGGTTGCAGTGTGTGAGAGGTTGCAGTGTGTGAGAGGGTGCAGAGTGTGTGAGAGGGTGCAGAGTGTGTGTGGGTGCAGAGTGTGTGAGGGTGAAACAATATTATTTGCCTCTTGCTTGTTTCAATGTTTTGCGATATAGAATGTACATCCTCTGGCGACGTTTGACGTTCGGTATCAAGTCCTTCACAACCACAGCTGTGCGCACCGACACGTATATAGCATACCCACACCTGCTACCCTGGATGTGTAAGGGACAGTGTCAGCTGCTCCAGGCATTGTAAAGATTTGCTGGCCTGAAAACCCAAGAGTAACGAATACACCTTAAACTCAACACTGCATGCATGCCTCCAAACACCGCCTCGCATCTCAACCTTCCCTGATGAAAGGAGGGAGAAACGTCGCAAGCACCGGAGAACGGCGACGAGCAAACCCCGAAGAAGAACCCCCCCCCGAATGACAGACATCCCCTCAAGAATGACAGATGGTCAACCATACTTACAACAAAGGGGACACTGTTCCTAATACAAGGTGCAAAAAGTCACCTGTGTATGCGGGTGCAAAAAGTCACCCATATTTACAAACCAAGAAGGAAAATGAAACAGAATTCCTAGGTAAAGTGACCCACAGTGAACAGGGAAAACATTTAGTGTCCTCTGTTGCCCTCACACACCTCGAGAGGTGTCATGCTTCATCATCGGGCAGTTGCTCCTCGTAGGGCCGGCGCTACAATTCCCTACGGGCCCCCGAAGGGTCTCTTTATCGGAGATCTTTTTAGGACTGCCGGATGGTGTATGTGGGTGTGCGGGGTAGGGGGTCATGTGAGGGTGATAGAAAGTGCGTGCAAATATTGTGTAAAATATTTAGTGGGTAACCATGCAGCGAATGTTTGTAATTTGTACCCAAAGCAGTCTTAACTGCTAAATAAATAAAATCTAGCCCCAAGGGCATATTATGCCAGGGTGTAGACATAGGTCAACATGTTTCACGCCTGTGTCGCCTTAAGGGTCGTTGGCGTTTCGTCAGGACCAGAATATGTAAAAATAAGTGGTGCACTTGGAAATAGATTAAAATACCCTCATGATCGACCAGGGCGGGCAGTAACCTGTATACCCAACATCTGGCTACAGCTGCATGTTGTAACCGCTCCTGGTCAATACCTAGGAAAGAAAATGGACAATAGAATACAGTTTTACGCATTAGAAACATCTTGACGCCACATCATGTGCCACCAATGTGTGCACAAACAAATTTTGAAACAACCAGAGTAGCAGACACAGGGGACACAGGCTCACACCAGGCAACTACGGAAGCCCAGATCCAGCAAGGCATGATTTTGTGCATCTAATGCGCCCAAAAAGGGAATAAACACCCCTATCTTATGCTAAATAAAATGCGGTGGTTAAGGGAAGGGCCCACTCGTGAATATTGCCACCCTAAAAACCAAATTTGTCAAACCCTGTAAAACATGATGTTAGTAGGGCCTCATCTAAAATGAATGCCCCGATGCTGTAGACTCTAAATGCGTGCTCACCTCGCTACGCTGAGGAAACGCTTCCACCGGCAGCAGGCAACGAACACATCGCATTAACAGGCTGTAAAGGTAAGAAATAATCACTTGGGGTTAACAAAACGGACTCGGAATGCCATATCAAGGGTGCTCAGTCATAGCTGTACCCGACTCACTTCCAAATTCTACTCACAGATTCGCTTGTGTGCTGTCTCCTCCACACCTACCCCATCGTTGCGTCTGCCCGGAAATGACATCGCATTCCGCGGAAGTTATTTAAAGCAGATCTAAGGGGTCAGGTGTGCTATGTGATTAACTTCACCAGAACATCCTAATGAATAAAGAAGGGTCAGTCCGCATGCTCAGTTGTTAAGGACGCGCCGCGCATGTGCAGAAAGGGAAGGACTACTCCCCAACACATGCGCAGCGCAAGCACTCTTGATGCTCATATACTCTAAAGAAAGGTGCGATACTGTAGTGAAAACCCAATGATTATAAACGTCCCCTCTCAAATATAGCTCATACTAATAAGCTATGCTTGTTGTCATAATAGCTACTTGAATGCGTATGTGTCCCGTTTGCAGGCCCCATAGTCATGGTGGTTGTTGCACTAATAAATGCCTGCCTGCCCTAGAGGGTGAGCAGATAAATAGCCACTTTGTTGACTGGGTAATAGGACGTAAAGTGGAGTTGAGGGGTATATCAGGATTAGGTAAAATGTCACACAAGGTGCAATTGACTTAATAACTTCTCCTCCCTACCTACTCCCTCATCCATACGAGGGAGAGACTATAAAAGTCCAGTTTACAGAATATTAGGTGGAAAGAAATCCCAGGCGCTACTAAAGCCTTTGCAAAAAATGTGGGCTCCGTTAGATATTACCGATTGGCAGAACGATGTTGTCCGTTGTGTCTGTGAAAATAAAAGAACAAAACAAAAGAGGATAGACTAGTCCCACGGCGAAACCGCCGTGCTTAAATCACTTAACAAAAATAGAGGGGGAGGGACCAAGGAGCTTGACCAGGTCCAGTGTCCATGCTCCTAATTAAATCATACTTACAACAAAGGGGACACTGTTCCTAATACAAGGTGCAAAAAGTCACCTGTGTATGCGGCTGCAAAAAGTCACCCATATTTACAAACCAAGAAGGAAAAAGAAACAGAATTCCTAGGTAAAGTGACCCACAGTGAACAGGGAAAACATTTAGTGTCCTCTGTTGCCCTCACACACCTCGAGAGGTGTCATGCTTCATCATCGGGCAGTGGCTCCTCGTAGGGCCGGCGCTGCAATTCCCTACGGGCCTCCGAAGGGTCTCTTTATCGGAGATCTTTTTAGGACTGCCGGATGGTGTATGTGGGTGTGCGGGGTAGGGGGTCATGTGAGGGTGATAAAAAGTGCGTGCAAATATTGTGTAAAATATTTAGTGGGTAACCATGCAGCGAATGTTTGTAATTTGTACCCAAAGCAGTCTTAACTGCTAAATAAATAAAATCTAGCCCCAAGGGCATATTATGCCAGGGTGTAGACATAGGTCAACATGTTTCACGCCTGTGTCGCCTTAAGGGTCGTTGGCGTTTCGTCAGGACCAGAATATGTAAAAATAAGTGGTGCATGTGGAAATAGATTAAAATACCCTCATGATCGACCAGGGCGGGCAGTAACCTGTATACCCAACATCTGGCTACAGCTGCATGTTGCAACCGCTCCTGGTCAATACCTAGGAAAGAAAATGGACAATAGAATACAGTTTTACGCATTAGAAACATCTTGACGCCACATCATGTGCCACCAATGTGTGCACAAACAAATTTTGAAACAACCAGAGTAGCAGACACAGGGGACACAGGCTCACACCAGGCAACTACGGAAGCCCAGATCCAGCAAGGCATGATTTTGTGCATCTAATGCGCCCAAAAAGGGAATAAACACCCCTATCTTATGCTAAATAAAATGCGGTGGTTAAGGGAAGGGCCCACTCGTGAATATTGCCACCCTAAAAACCAAATTTGTCAAACCCTGTAAAACATGATGTTAGTAGGGCCTCATCTAAAATTAATGCTCCGATGCTGTAGACTCTAAATGCGTGCTCACCTCGCTACGCTGAGGAAACGCTTCCACCGGCAGCAGGCAACGAACACATCCGCATTAACAGGCTTTAAAGGTAAGAAATAATCACTTGGGTCTGACATTGATCCACATTCTGTCCATCACTGTTGTGTTTGCAATTACTGCTCTAAGTGTACTGGGGATGCTCAGACGTGAGTCCCAGGCACTCCACACCACTGGAATCAAGCTAGCCGGGCTGATGAGAGGTGTTACCTCGAAACCGGGCCGGTCCTCGGATGCTTGTTTCCGTTCTGGGAAGGACATGGCTTTTGTAGTTCGGACTGGACTGTTCCCATGGGGCACAGGGTCAGCGCTGATTTGCATATCGCCATTGTCTAACCCAGGGTGGTGTGGAGTGGAAAAACGATGGATTTGGGCCCAGATCTTTGGACTGGGGTGAATGTGTGACATTGATCCACATTCTGTCCATCACTGTTGTGTTTGCAATTACCGCTCTAAGTGTACTGGGGATGCTCAGACGTGAGTCCCAGGCACTCCACACCACTGGAATCAAGCTAGCCGGGCTGATGAGAGGTGTTACCTCGAAACCGGGCCGGTCCTCGGATGCTTGTTTCCGTACTGGGAAGGACATGGCTTTTGTAGTTCGGACTGGACTGTTCCCATGGGGCACAGGGTCAGCGCTGATTTGCATATCGCCATTGTCTAACCCAGGGTGGTGTGGAGTGGAAAAACGATGGATTTGGGCCCAGATCTTTGGACTGGGGTGAATGTGTGACATTGATCCACATTCTGTCCATCACTGTTGTGTTTGCAATTACCGCTCTAAGTGTACTGGGGATGCTCAGACGTGAGTCCCAGGCACTCCACACCACTGGAATCAAGCTAGCCGGGCTGATGAGAGGTGTTACCTCGAAACCGGGCCGGTCCTCGGATGCTTGTTTCCGTTCTGGGAAGGACATGTCTTTTGTAGTTCGGACTGGACTGTTCCCATGGGGCACAGGGTCAGCGCTGATTTGCATATCGCCATTGTCTAACCCAGGGTGGTGTGGAGTGGAAAAACGATGGATTTGGGCCCAGATCTTTGGACTGGGGTGAATGTGTGACATTGATCCACATTCTGTCCATCACTGTTGTGTTTGCAATTACCGCTCTAAGTGTACTGGGGATGCTCAGACGTGAGTCCCAGGCACTCCACACCACTGGAATCAAGCTAGCCGGGCTGATGAGAGGTGTTACCTCGAACCGGGCCAGTCCTCGGATGCTTGTTTCCGTTCTGGGAAGGACATGGCTTTTGTAGTTCGGACTGGACTGTTCCCATGGGGCACAGGGTCAGCGCTGATTTGCATATCGCCATTGTCTAACCCAGGGTGGTGTGGAGTGGAAAAACGATGGATTTGGGCCCAGATCTTTGGACTGGGGTGAATGTGTGACATTGATCCACATTCTGTCCATCACTGTTGTGTTTGCAATTACCGCTCTAAGTGTACTGGGGATGCTCAGCCGTGAGTCCCAGGCACTCCACACCACTGGAATCAAGCTAGCCGGGCTGATGAGAGGTGTTACCTCGAAACCGGGCCGGTCCTCGGATGCTTGTTTCCGTTCTGGGAAGGACATGGCTTTTGTAGTTCGGACTGGACTGTTCCCATGGGGCACAGGGTCAGCGCTGATTTGCATATCGCCATTGTCTAACCCAGGGTGGTGTGGAGTGGAAAAACAATGGATTTGGGCCCAGATCTTTGGACTGGGGTGAATGTGTGACATTGATCCACATTCTGTCCATCACTGTTGTGTTTGCAATTACCGCTCTAAGTGTACTGGGGATGCTCAGACGTGAGTCCCAGGCACTCCACACCACTGGAATCAAGCTAGCCGGGCTGATGAGAGGTGTTACCTCGAAACCGGGCCGGTCCTCGGATGCTTGTTTCCGTTCTGGGAAGGACATGGCTTTTGTAGTTCGGACTGGACTGTTCCCATGGGGCACAGGCTCAGCGCTGATTTGCATATCGCCATTGTCTAACCCAGGGTGGTGTGGAGTGGAAAAACGATGGATTTGGGCCCAGATCTTTGGACTGGGGTGAATGTGTGACATTGATCCACATTCTGTCCATCACTGTTGTGTTTGCAATTACCGCTCTAAGTGTACTGGGGATGCTCAGACGTGAGTCCCAGGCACTCCACACCACTGGAATCAAGCTAGCCGGGCTGATGAGAGGTGTTACCTCGAAACCGGGCCGGTCCTCGGATGCTTGTTTCCGTTCTGGGAAGGACATGGCTTTTGTAGTTCGGACTGGACTGTTCCCATGGGGCACAGGCTCAGCGCTGATTTGCATATCGCCATTGTCTAACCCAGGGTGGTGTGGAGTGGAAAAACGATGGATTTGGGCCCAGATCTTTGGACTGGGGTGAATGTGTGACATTGATCCACATTCTGTCCATCACTGTTGTGTTTGCTATGTCTACACCCTGGCATAATATGCCCTTGGGGCTAGATTTTATTTATTTAGCAGTTAAGACTGCTTTGGGTACAAATTACAAACATTCGCTGCATGGTTACCCACTAAATATTTTACACAATATTTGCACGCACTTTCTATCACCCTCACATGACCCCCTACCCCGCACACCCACATACACCATCCGGCAGTCCTAAAAAGATCTCCGATAAAGAGACCCTTCGGGGGCCCGTAGGGAATTGCAGCGCCGGCCCTACGAGGAGCAACTGCCCGATGATGAAGCATGACACCTCTCGAGGTGTGTGAGGGCAACAGAGGACACTAAATGTTTTCCCTGTTCACTGTGGGTCACTTTTTTTTTTTTTAAAACATCTTTTTATTAAAGCGAAGGCACAGAAAGTAGGATACAGAGCATAAAGGCATTGATACCCGTATTAGACGATCAAAAGAATATGCAATACCCGCAGTACTACACGGCCATAGATGGCCCACAACCCGGAGGCTGGGCGGCGTCAGATCAAAACATGGTCATAAGTAGAGGATATAGCGGTCATGCTCCTAAGATAAAATACACAGCAGCGGCTTCGCAATTATCACCATCACACTCCATCGTAATAACAAACAACTCAAGAACAACTAGTAACCCCACGATTGGCATCGACAGTACTGACTCAATATTGAGGAAATTTGTGTGTAGGGGCCAGGGTTGGTCCATGTATTGGACGACAGCATCCTCCCACGGGGATCAGATCAAAAGGTGTACATACATAGCAAGGGTACGTGACATGGCATCATGGGACACCTACACCGTCCTACAGCCCTCCCCACCAGTCCCCTCCCCTCCGCTTTCAGACCCCGAGGAATCAGAGGAAAACAGCTCAGCACTGGTGGCATCCGAATCATCCTCCGCCAACCCCTCCATGCACAGTGTTCTCCAGGCAAGTAAATCATCATGCAATTTGTCATCTTTGCGGGTGCGCTGCATGTGAGTCTCCTCCGCCAGTGCCCACTCCCTCGCGTCCCTCAACCACATAAGAACATCAGGGGCTCTTTGACCCATCCAAGTGATAGCCACCCGTCTCCTCGCCAAGACCACGAGGAGTTGCAGTAACTTATACGATAGTTTCTTTTTTTTAGGTCTGGGCACCAGCGCCAGGAGGCATGGGAGCGGGTCCAGCCGGAGCCTAAGGTGTGTAGCCCGAACAACGTACCGCACCACCTGTCGCCAAAAATCCTGAACAAGAGGACACTCCCATGCCAAATGCAGGAAGCCCGCCCTCCCCATTCCACATCTAGGACAGTTGTGACTCCTATCCGCCGAGATGCGGTGGAGGGAGACTGGCGTCATGTACGTGCGATGAACGAAATTAAAGTGGATAAGTTTAAATCGAGCATTACAGGAGACCTTATGGGTCAAGAGACCAATCCGCGTCCTCTGTACGGGCTCCAACTCCACTCCCAGGTCTGCCTCCCACGCCCCCCACGCTGGGGCTAACGGGGGAATCGAGTCTCGACGCATAGCGGAATAAAGGAGGGAGATAAGGCGTGTACCTCTCCCACAGGACACGATGACGTCAAGGGTATCGGTAAGCGGAGGTGCCTCCGAGAATTGGGGCCACGTGATCCTGGCCACTTCCTGTAGGCTAGCGTAATGAAGATATTGGCCCTCCGTCAGTCCAAACGACTCCCTGGCACTCTCAAAGGTCACAAAGGAGTCGTTCGGGTAGAGGTCTGCAAGAGTCGTACAACCCCCAGTCCGCCACTCCCGAAAGGACATGGACTCCTCCAAACGGCGCACCGGGGCCAGGGACCAAACTGAAAGCTCCCTGTGGAACGGCGCTCGCAGCAACACCCGTTCAACAAAGCGCTGCCAAATATTAGCCGTGTGCCGCACCACAAAAGGTAAAGCGACGTCGGCTCCGCGCCCCTGCATCAGTGCCACCTGCAGTGTCGTATCAGTCGCGGCACCAGCCAGCAAGTTCAGCTCCCAATTCTCACCCGCAGCGAACCATTTTGCGGCAGGGAGAAGCTGCGCCGCGTAATAGTACAAGTCAAAGCGCGGGGCTTCGAGACCACCCTCTTCCCAAGATCGTGTCACTGTGCGCAGGGCGACCCTACTGCGTCCACCTGCCCAAAGGAGCGAGGTGAGGAGAGAGTTCAACGTGCGGAACACTCGAGGAGGAAGCGGGCATAGAGAGTTCTGCAGGACATATAAGACCCTAGGAAGCATCACCATTTTGGCAATTGCCAATCTGCCCATAAGAGAAAGGGGGAGCGTGTTCCAAAAGACAATGGATTTGCGGAGGGCCGTGAGTATCCTGTCGATGTTGTAAGCGAGCAGGGCCTCCTCAGATGAGGCCACCTGGACGCCCAGGTACCGGAACGCCGTACTCTCGTAGCGGAGACCCAGGTGCTGAAGCTCCACGCCCAAATCTGGGACCAAGTCCGTCAGCGGGAAGACTAGGGACTTGGTGACATTCATACGCAACCCAGAGGCCGCGCCAAATCGATCCAAGAGTTGCAGTAGTGCGGGGAGGGCCTCAACAGGGGAGGACAAATAAAAAAGTGCATCATCTGCATACAAGGAGACCACATGGGTAGTATCATGCACCACTATACCCCAAGCCCGCAGGTCAGCTCGAGCAGAGACAGCAAGTGGCTCAATTGCAAAAGCAAATAGGAGAGGGGAGAGAGGGCAACCCTGCCGGGTGCCTCTCCCCAGTGACCATTCCGCTGAACGGGCCGATCCCAGCCGTACTCTGGCGCGTGGCGCCTGGTAGAGCACTCGGATCCAATCTCTAAAGCGAGGTCCGAACCCCATTTTCTGGAGAACCTGTAGCAGGAATCCCCAGTGTAGCGTATCAAACGCTTTAGCCAAGTCAACGGCGACCAACACGTGATGACCCTCCCGTCCCCGCACCTCATGTAGCACATAGTTGAGGCGACGCAGATTCATCGCCGTGTTACGACCCGGGATGAATCCACACTGGTCAGGGTGGACGAGGCTCGACATGAGGGGAGCAAGGCGCGAGGCAAGCAACTTGGTGAGGATTTTCGCATCCGTGTTCAGCAATGTGATAGGGCGATACGCCGCGGGATCCGTGTTGTCACCGCCAGGCTTCAGGATCATGCACACTTCCCCTAGATTCATGGTAGGTGGGAGGGTGCCAGCGTGCAGAGCCTCATTATAGACCCGCAAGAGGAGGGGGGCCAATACGGTCCCAAAGGACTGATAGAATTCAGCCGGGTAGCCATCACTCCCAGGGGTCCTGGCACAGGGGAGGGCAGCTATCGCCGCCGTTATTTCACCGAGTGTCAGAGTCGCGTCAAGCTCCTTCGCCGCAGCCTCCGGCAAAGTCTGGAGACGGAGGCCCTCGAGATATGACTGACCGACCGCCTCCGAGATCAACGGGTCGGCCTCGTAGACAGTCCGTAAATGGCCACGGAGAACGTCAAGAATCTCCGCTTCAGAGTGGACCACAGCACCCGCGGGATTCCGTAGGGCCACGATCCTCTCAGGTGCGAACTCTCGCCGCAGGATCCAGGCTAACAAGCGGCCGGACTTATCGCCCTCCCGATGGAGGCGTTGCCTGTACTGGCCCAACGTATATTTATCGAGCCGTGTAAGTATGACATGGATCGATACCAAGGCCTCCCCCTCCACCTGGCGCCCCAGGGCATCAGGATGCGCACTGGACTGAGCGCGTTGAAGCGCCAGTTCCGCATCACGCAAGTCAGACAACAATTGTTTCCGGACACCATACGTGAGGCCCATACATGCGCCACGCACCACCGCCTTCAATGCTTCCCGTTTGGTGGAGTAGGACAAATCCTCCCCCCCCCCAGTTAAGGTCCAAGTAACTCGACAACGACTCTGCCACATGCTCCTTGGCCACTGGATCCAGTAACAAGTCAATCGGTAATCTCCACGTACGCGGTCGCGCAGCCCGATCAGGCCACTCCGCTACACACACCACCGGAGCGTGATCCGACAAGTATCGAGCCTGATGAGTGATCGACAGGCGAAGGGAGGGAGTTAAGTTTGCCGCAAGTATGCGGTCCAGTCTACTATGTGTACCATGGGTCGGTGTGTAGCACGTATAGAGCTTCTGGGTGGGGTGGCAAGTGTGCCACACATCGCTCGCTCCCAGATTGTGCATCACGTCCCGCAGACGCGCCGTCATCCGGGGCTTAGTGCCCGCCCTAGGCGGATGACGGTCCAGCTCATGGTCCAGGATGCAATTAAAATCGCCAAACCAAAGAAGGGGCGCATCTAAACTTGGAGCCAAAAGATCCTGAATCTGAGAGAAAAAGGTCGGGTCATCAGTGTTCGGGGCATATGTGTTAAGGAGCAGGAATTCCTTGTCATCCAGTCTAAGCCTCACTAATAAATACCTGCCTTCGATATCCGCCTCCACGTATTGCACAGCGCACGGAATCCCCGGGGCAACCCAAATAAGGACCCCCCTAGCGTACGTAGAGTAAGAGGAATGAAAGAACTGGCCTCTCCATTTCCTAGACAATCGCTGCGCTCCCTCATCGTCTAGATGGGTCTCCTGCAAGCAAGCCACTGAAACCCCATGGCGTTTAAGAAAGGTGAGGACCCTGTGTCTTTTAGTGCAGGTACCCAGGCCACGCACATTCCACGTCAAAAACTTGAAACCCATGGCATAGGAAGACGCCCAACCGGGGCATATCTGGAATAGAACGCAAACCTGACCCCCCTGACCCCCACTACGTGTACATCCGGGGGTGTAGCCCAGAAATCAAGGCCCCCATAAGGTCGAATCAGCGTGTACATAATGCCAATACAACTTCTGCGATGAACCCCATCCACCCCCCGACATCCCCAAAACACAAAACATTGTCGCACACCCCCAAACCACCCCCACCCACGAGCAAAAGGATAGCAACACAAAGCAACGCCACCCTGCCTTTCCCCCGCCAGTGCCAGGACGTGCACAGCCACCCCATACAACCCAAGCAACCCACACACACACACACACACCGAATCGACCCCCCCCCCACCACCCTCCCTCCCAGCTCCCCGAAAGACCCAACCAACCCGAGAAAGAAATGCCCGGTCATGTCCATGCAATACTACGAGCAGTAGAGGTATAGTAACTCACAAATCAATAGTGCAGTCTCCACATCCCACCCCTCCCCCCACAGAACAGGAGAGCCCCAGGTACATGACATGGACCAGCGACCAGGAAAGCACCAGTAGTCAGCACGGCGAGCGTGGACCCCGTACAGTTGGCACCCAGCCCGAGGACAGTGTCACACCCAGGCTCCTGAAGGGCAAGATGAACGAGCAGAGGAGGCCAGACCAATAGTAGGGAAAAGTCATTCCAACCTTGATTCAGTTAGGGCCGTCTCCGGGACCACGGGAGCCTCAGCGTCTGCTTCCAGAGACAGTTCCTGTAATGTGTCCGGCACCAATACATCACCAGGAGTGGGAGCCTCGGGCAACCTCGAGTCCGCCCCTCCCTGTGAGGATGCCATGTGTATAGCCCCATCCTCTCCCACCGTGGGTCGAGATTCAGGAGAACCCCGGGACCTAGATCGGCGCCCTCTCCTGCCACGACGTCTCCTCTGCGGTCTGGTCCCCCAAGTCTCACGGGGACCCCCACGTTCACCCGGGGGCAAATCATCTTCTCTGATCTCCAACCACTCCCAGTCTTCCGCCGGCGTCTCGAAGAAGTGTGCACGGTTCTGTGAGATGACTTTAAGCTTGGCAGGGTATAACAACATATACTGCAGCTGCATGTCTCGTAACTTTTGTTTCACCCCCAAGTAGGATTTTCTCTGTTCCCGCACCTGCTGGGTATAATCAGGATAAATTGATATTCGACTGTTCTCGATCATGAGGGACTCCGATTCTCTAGCAGCCTTCAGGATGCAGTCACGGTCTTTATAGTTAAGGATCTTGGCGATAATGGCCCTGGGAGCCTCACCCGGTCGCGGAGGGGGGACCAAGGCCCGATGCGCCCGCTCCACCACGAAAACACTGGACAAGCCATTCGGACACAGATGTGCACGGATCCATGTTTCCAAGAAGCGCTCAGGATTCCCTGCCTCAAGTCTCTCCGGGACCCCAAGGACTCTGATATTACTCCGGCGGGCCCTCCCTTCCGCGTCTTCAGCTCTTCGTTCCAACGCGCGAGTAGTAGAGGTAAGTTGGGCAAGCGACTTCTGTAGGGATGCAACCTCTCCCTGCAACTGAGTGATGTTGCCCTCCGCATCCGACACCTTGTCCGCCACTTTGCGGAGGTCTGTCCGTAGCAGATTGACATCTATAGAGACTGTCTCTATCTGGCGCTCCAGAGCAGTGTGAGATCCCTGAATGGCCGTGAGGATATCAGCCCTGGACGGCTCCGAAGCCCCCCCTCCGCCATCCTCTGCCCCCGACTGCCGCGTGATTCTCTGTGGCGGGAGGCGCGGGGTGGTATACTGGACGATCGTGTTGGGCTGGGAAGCCTTCGAAGAACGGCCTGAGCGGGCCGCCATGGCAGAGACTGAAGCACCAAGTAGCAACGTCGAAGACAGCTATGCCCACCCCAGGAGCACAGGAGGAACCGTCGGGACGAATCCGGGACAAACTCCCGAGAGGGTAAGAATCCACCGCCGGGCTCACAGCGAACGCAGCGCGGGCGGCCCCCAAGAGGAGGGAGCCAGCTCCTCACAACCCCAGCAGCGCAGAGGAGTCCAGGGCCCCGGGACACCCCCGAAACAGCAAGGAGCAAGGGCGACAGCAGGACAGTCCCGCCTACTCCCTTACAGTACAGTCACTCTCCGCTCCAGGCAGTAGCCGAGTGGAAAAGCCTCCGGGCTCGCCCCTCCACCAACGCAGGCCAGGCCGGGGGAGAGGCGCAACACCGCACTCCACCACACCACTTCTCCCAGGGACAGTCAGGATGGCGGCCGCGTGGGGGAGGGGAAGGGGTGAGAGGCCACAGAGAAACACCAGCGTCCGTTGACCCCCAAGGATATTTCGCTGGCGAGAGACGGAACCAATGCAGGGGGACCCCCCACAGGAGCCGACGCTCAGTCCTCGCAGGACGCCATGGGAGGGTCAGGCCAGGTCAGGCACCAGAGATCCAGGAGCCCCCCTCCATCCGGGGGCCCGAAGAAGACAGGGGACAGCAGTACTCACTCCCTCCACCTCTGATCTCCGATCGCAGGGAGACACCGGACAACCCCGGTCCACAGCCGCATCAGTTGCAGCGCCGCGCCTCAGGCCTCCTCCAAGATGGACGGCGGGTCCGCAACGGCGTCCCCCGTCCTCCGGTTTCAAGAGTCGGAGCCGCTACACCCCTCCGGGCCAGGACACCTCCGGGGAGACCAAACAGGGCAGCGGGACCCAGCAGGGGCCCGGTCAGCCCGACAGGAGCAAGCAGGAGGCCCGCAGTCCGGCGCCGCCGCACATATAGGCCCAGTCCCCAGCGTCTCGTAGAACAGGACGCCGGAGCCTCCCCCGGCCGAGATCTCTTCCCCAGGCACGAGGGGCTCCGGGGCCGCTTCACCACCACGAGAGGGTCGGTCGGATCAGAGCGGGTTCCGACACAGCCCGCAGACAGCAGGACAGCCCGGGCAGGATTTTAAGGAGGATTTCGTCGGTCTTCGGGACGGAGCTGGAGGAGCTCACGTCCTGTCGGCCATGCTGCTTGGCCACGCCCCCCCACTGTGGGTCACTTTACCTAGGAATTCTGTTTCTTTTTCCTTCTTGGTTTGTAAATATGGGTGACTTTTTGCACCCGCATACACAGGTGACTTTTTGCACCTTGTATTAGGAACAGTGTCCCCTTTGTTGTAAGTATGATTTAATTAGGAGCATGGACACTGGACCTGGTCAAGCTCCTTGGTCCCTCCGCCTCTATTTTTGTTAAGAGATGGTCCACCATACCAGCACATGTCTGCCCCGAATGGGGAGGGGCGGGCAGATATGAGCGACTCTGGGAGACACCTTTCGAGAAACAACGGCGAGCCAAGTGAATAATAAGATTCGCATTAAATAGCATTCCTCGCTAGGAGTGTTGGCCCGCCGCCACCAGAGCCGGTTAGACATGTGGAAACAACGCCACGCCGAGGCCAGGCGCACGTTTGCTGCCACACTGTGCGTGATTCAGCACAACAAAAGCGTTTACCCCACCTTTATAGGAGTACATTAACAGCCAGCATTTTATAGCGAGCGCACAACGAAACCAATCGTCTGTCAAGGCAGTAAATAACAGGTGTCGTTATCACCGAACTCTACGCTCCTCGCTTTGCCACCATCTCATAGCCACCGGAGCCATTCGTTCAAGCCTCCCCCCCCCACCCATGGAACTCTGGGCTTTAAGGGATATTAAAGCCATGCATACATCGGGTGGGGGGAGCAACAGAACAACACTAGAATGCGGGGGCGCAGGGCAGGTGAGAGGATGGGGTTCTGCCCAGGCACCCCGGTACCGACCATGACCGTTTAAACATTCCAGCCCCACGGGTCTGGTGCAGTGGCGGCTAGTAATATACTTAAAGTTAATTTACCTGGGCTGTACAGAAGAGGGCCGGGACACTCACTGCCTTATTGATTACTCCGTGGTTCCTGTTAGGCGGAAGTCGGAACTGGGGCACAACACTGCGTGGCGTGCACAATCCCGGGCGGAAGTCAGGCAGGCCGGGGGCGGGACATCAAGACACACCGGAAGCCCAGGCAGGAGCCTACCAAGCACTGGGACGTGTGGGCAGGAGGAGAAGGGCGGCTGGCGCTAGCGGGGCTCCCGTGAGGTGAGAGAGCCCCGCACCGAAGGAAGAGACCGCTGCCGCCTGCAACGCGCCCTCGCCTGGAGAGCTGGAGACGAGTACCAGTGAGTAGGGGCCTTTGCTGAGCTGCGAGGGCGGAGGTGTGTGTGCGCGTGCGGCGGGGCTCTGTATGTGTGTGAGCGTGCGTGTGTGTATGTGTCTTGGAGTCTGTGTGTATGCGTGTGTGTGTATGCGTGTGTGTGTTTAAAAGAGACCGATGACTGTGGGGGGGAGGGGGTGTGTGTGAGCGAGCGAGTGTCTGTCTGTCTGTGTGTGTAGATGCGCGCGCATGTGTGCCAACTTCAAGAAATCGGAGCCAGGGATGTGCACGGCGCGGCGCGGGGCTGGACGTGCGCGTTCGCGCACCCAAATCCAAAAGGAAAAGCTCGTAACACCCTCTTGTCCCTAATTCCCCCGAGACGGCTGACTAAAGTTGTCGAACTGGAGCATCCTATCGGATGCACTCCAGCTCGACCTAAAAAGGCTGTCTTACGTGATATACAGCATTGCAATCTCGTGAAGAGGTGATGGTGCGCTTAAAATGTGTGCAAATACTTTCCGTACAAATGACTATGCTTAGAAAAACTCATGTTTCCTAGACATTGATGTAGGCTGCGCAATGTAGCATAAATCCATTTTTCTCAATTTTTTAGAATTAAACACATTGGATTTTTGAGCTGATCTGCTCCAGTAATGTACCTTTGACAAAAAAGCACTGTAAAACTATATTAGTGCTAAGAAAAGGGCACTTTTCCAATGCAAAACACCTTTTGCTACGGATGGTAAATATCATGTACCACTTTGTGTTGCTTTACTTCACTTTGTGTTGGTTTGCGCCGTTAAAAAAGCGTAATAAATCTGGACCCCGAAAGTATTGCGATGTTCTATTAAAGACAGATTGCCCAGGTCTATCCAGGAGGTAAAGGAGTGTAGACACACGTACAAGCTCGCTATTAAACAACGGAAAAAAATGTCTAATGGAAGAGTCCTGGCATCAACTACTTGAGGCCAGTTTGACAATGATATCATCACTTTCTGGCGTATTATTAAGTCCCCTTTTCTTAACTCAGCTGAAAGTTCCCTATAAGAGATCTCCATCACCGACGACGAGTGGCTCACCCATTTTACTAATTTGTATTCATCTCAGGAAGCTACCGCTATTTGCCCTCCCATTATAGCCCCTATGAGCGTTCCTGTTACAATTCCATCCCTGACTGATCGTAATTATCCTGACTTTTCCATAGAAGTAGTAGTTCAGGCTCTGAAGTCGAGTAAAGGAGCTGGAGCCCCGGCCCCTGACAGGATCCCCATTGACTTGTTTAAGTCTAAATTGTTCCATGGGGCCCCATTCTAACCTTGCTTTTTAGAGACTGTCGGAGTGAAGGATTCCTATCTACTTGGCCTGAGTCTCTCATTGTTCCCATATTCAAGAAGGGAGACCGTAACAATTCAGCACAATATAGGCCTTATTTTTTGCTGGATTCCCTAATTGAGGTGGCTGAACACATTCTTCTAGGTAGACCGCAGGACTGAGCAGAGCCCAACAATATTATCTCGAATCTGCAGTACAGATTTCGGCCAGGCTTGTGAACTTTCTCAGAGACCTGTATGCTTTAGGCCGGGGCAGAGTACGTTACAGCCTAAATGGGAATTGCACCCAGCCATTTAAAATAGAAAGAGACGTACCCCAAGGCTGCCTACTCACCCCCTAGATGGCTGCTGAGCCTGGGGCCAATAACCCAGGTGCCCCCCTGCAAAACCAGGTCGTTTTATGATAAGTAATTTTGAAGTCTCCACAATACGTTTAGGGCCCTTGCCTGTTGCTGGTACTTGACCAACTCACACAAGTGAGGTACCATTTTTATCAGGAGACCTGGGGAAACGCTGGGTGGTAGGAAATTTGTGTGAGCCTGGTGATCCTACAACTTTTCTAGACAAAAATTTGAGAAAAATTTAATTTTTTCAGCAGAATTTGAGGTTAGCAGGGAATTTTGGGTATGGAAACGTTGGGAGATCCACTCTAGCCATACCTCACTGGACTACGCAGGGTATCTAGTTTTCAAAAATGTCTGGGTTTGGTAAGTTTTCCTAGATGGCCGCAAGCTCGGGGCCCAAAAAACTGGTGCCAGCCTACAAAACCAAGTAGTTTTTTGATAGGTAATTTTGAAGTCTCCACAGTACGATGTAGGCCATTTCCTGTTGCATCCACTATGCCTACCCACACAAGTGAGGTACTATTTTTATTGGGAGACCTAGAGGAACGCTAAGTGGTAGGAAATTTGTGTCAGCCCGGTGATCACACAACTTTCCCACACAGAAAAGTGTGGAAAATGTGATTTTTGCCATCTAAATTCAAGGTTTGCAGGGGATTCGGGGTGGGAAAACATTTGGGGATCCACGCAAGCCATACCTCCCTGAACTCCCCGAGGTGTCTAGTTTTCAGAAATTTCTGGGTTTGGTAGGTTTTCCTAGATGGCCATCGAGTCCGGGACCAGAAACGCAGGTGGCCCCCTTGCAAAATCAGTTAATTGTGTGATAGACAATTTTTTATGTCTCCAAAATTTGTTTTGGGCCCTTCCCTGCCCACCCACACAAGTGAGGTACCATTTTTATCGGGAGACATAGGGGAACATAGTGTGGTATGAAATTTGTGTCAGCCCAGTGATCCCACAACTTTCCCACACAGAAATGTGAGAAAAATATGCTTTTTTTAAGCTAAATTTGAGGTTTGCAGGGGATTTTGGGTAGGGAAACATAGAGGGATCAATGCTAGCCACACCTCCCTGGACTCCACTGGGGTCTAGTTTTCAGAAATGTGTGGGTTTGGTAGGTTTGCCCAGATAGCCGTCGAGCGCGGGACCAAAAACACAGGTGCCCCCTTGAAAAACCAGGTAGTTTTCTGATAGATAGGCTGCATCTGTGTTTTTGGTCCCAGAGTCGGCAACCATCTAGGAAAACCTACCAAACCCACTCCCTGAGCCAGCACCCTCCCGCCAGCTCAGCGAACCCCAGCCAGGCCGCAGACAACCTCACGATGTGGATCAACAACTGCGCAGACGAACTCGCCCCTCTGAGAACCCCACCCCACGGACCCTGCAGCAGAAAAACACCATGGTTCACCGACGAACTCAAGAGCTCCAAGAAGAACTGTCGAGCCCTCGAGAAAGTCTGGAGGAGGGATCCAACCACGAACAACATGACCACCCTCAAGCACGCCACCCGGAAACACCACCAACTGATCCGCGCCACCAAGAAAAATACTTACAAGGACCGGCTGGACAACAACGCACACAACTGCAAGGAACTCTTCGACATCGTGAAAGAGCTCTCCAACCCCAACGCCGCTAACAACGACATCACCCCGTCGCAAGACCTCTGCAACTCCCTCGCGTCCTACTTCCACAACAAGATCGCGGACATACACAACAGCTTCAGCAACCAACCAACGGAAGCCACAACCGCAACAACGCCACCCACCACCACCCTCCGCACCTGGACGCCGATCAGCACCGAAGACACCATCCGCACAATGAACTCCATCCACTCCGGATCTCCGACCGACCCCTGCCCTCACCACGTCTTCAACAAGGCCGACGCTGTCATCGCACCCCACCTGCGGGACATCATCAACACCTCCTTCGACACCGCCACCTTCCCTGAGAGCTGGAAGCACGCCGAACTCAGCGCCCTTCTCAAGAAACCCACAGCAGACCCCACCGACCTCAAGAACTACCGACCCATCTCGCTCCTCCCGTTCCCGGCCAAAGTCATCGAGAAGACCGTCAACAAACAACTGGCCGCCTTCCTCGAGACGAATGGATCCCTCGACCCCTCACAATCTGGCTTCAGAGCGAACCACAGCACCGAGACCGCCCTCATCGCTGCCACCGATGACATACGAACTCTGATGGACAACGGAGAAACAGCGGCCCTCATCCTCCTGGACCTCTCCGCGGCCTTCGACACTGTCTGCCACCGCACCCTTGTACAGCGCCTCAGCAACATCGGAATCCAGGAGAAGGCACTGGATTGGATCACCTCCTTCCTCGACGGCAGAACGCAGAGAGTCCGTCTACCACCGTACAAGTCAGAGGCCACCGAAGTCATCTGCGGCGTACCCCAAGGATCCTCGCTGAGCCCCACCCTCTTCAACGTCTACATGAGCCCCCTCGCGACCATCGCACGCCAACACAACCTAAACATCATCTCCTACGCCGATGACACCCAGCTGATCCTCTCCCTGACCAACGACCCCGACGCCGCCAGAGCCAACCTGCACGAAGGGATGAGAGAGGTAGCCGAATGGATGTCGACCAGCCGCCTGAAGCTGAACTCGGACAAGACGGAAGTCCTCATCCTGGGCTCCACGCCCTCCGCCTGGGACGACTCCTGGTGGCCCCCCGCCCTGGGCACCGCACCCAAGCCGACGGACCACGCGCGCAACCTGGGCTTCATCCTGGACTCCTCCCTCTCCATGACCAGACAAGTCAACGCCGTCTCCTCGTCATGCTTCAACATCCTGCGCATGCTACGGAAGATCTTCCGGTGGATCCCCACCGAGACGAGGAAGACGGTCACCCAGGCCCTCGTCACCAGCCGACTGGACTACGGCAACGCCCTCTACGCCGGAACCACCGCCAAGCTCCAGAAAAGACTCCTGCGGATCCAGAACGCCTCAGCAAGACTCATCCTCGACATCCCCCGACACAGCCACATCTCCGGACACTTGAGAGACCTGCACTGGCTCCCGGTCAACAAGAGAATCACCTTCCGCCTCCTCACCCACGCGCACAAAGCCCTACACGACCAAGGCCCGAGCTACCTCAACAACCGGATCAACTTCTACACTCCCACGCGCCTCCTCAGATCAACCAGCCACGCCCTCGCCGCCGTCCCCCGCATCCGAAGAGCGACATCAGGAGGAAGATCCTTCTCCTACCTGGCTGCCAAGACCTGGAACTCACTCCCGTCCGACCTGCGCATGACCCAAGACCACCTCTCCTTCAGGAAGAAGCTCAAGACCTGGCTGTTCGAGCAGTAACGGCACCCCCCCCCCCCTCCCAGCGCCTTGAGACCCTACGGGTGAGTAGTGCGCTCTATAAATGTCTTGATTGATTGATTGATTGACATTTCTGAAAACAAGACACCCGGGAGAGTCCAGGGAGTTGCATGGACCCCCCCCAAAATTTCCCTATCCAGAATGCCCTGCAAACCTCAACTTTTGCTGAAAAAAATCAACATTTTCCCAAATTTCCATATGGAAAAGTTGTGTGATTTCCGGACTGGCACAAATTTCCTTCCACCCAGTGTTCCGCCAGATCTCCCAATAAAAATGGTACCTCACATGTGTGGGGAGGCATTGTGGATGCAACAGGAAATGGCACAAATTGTACTGTGGAGACTTCAGAATTACCTTTCAAAAAACTACCTGGTTTTGCAAGGGGCACCTGTGTTTTTTTGCCACAGTCTCGCAGCAATCTAGGGAAATCTACTCAACCCAGAATTTTCTGAAAACTAGATACCCTAGGTAGTCCAGTGAGATATGGCTTGCGTGGATCCCCAAAGTTTTCCTACCCAGAATCGAAATTTGCCTAGCTTCGTAACGGTAAGTTTCAATTCTATTAAGGACGCGGAGGCGAGGATTATGCTTTTCCTTTCTTCGCTCTTTATTTCATACAAACTCACAGCAGCCCAGAAAAGCTCAACACATGCTTATATACCCAAAACAAAGGGAAAAAGCATTAAGCACTGAAAAAAATACAGTTTTCCAATGACCAAGAAACTACAACTCCCATCATTCCGTACAAATAGAGTCCAACGTTAGTCCCTCGACAGTGTCCATAACATGTAGATAGGCCATCCATCTTGAGTCCTCTTCCTCTTTCTTCGCGCGAGTCACGCTCCCATCTTATTGATCCTGTTTCGCACTGTCATTCCCTAACGGGGAAAAAAACAACAGCGTAAGCGTTGGAAAAAAAACACACGCTGAAAGCATATAAATGCTGCATCACTATACTTTGAGTCAAACACAAGCAGAGATATCACAAGATTGAACTACTTACTGCAGTACGGGTGGAATGTCTTCCGAAGGAAACTCGGGAGGGATAATCCTCGCCTCCGCGTCCTTAATAGAATTGAAACTTACCGTTACGAAGCTAAGCACATTTTGATTCTATGTCAGGACCGGAGGCTTCGGATTATGCTAGTTCAAAGCTTACTTACCACCAAATGCGCAATGTCCACCACCGGTTTAAAATAAAACCTCTTAAAGGTGGAATCCGAAGACCAATCTGCCGCACGCATCAAATCTTCCAAACGTGCTCCGAGAACGAACGCCTTGGACGCCATAGCTCGCCTAGCTGAGTGTGCTCCAAACAGACTAGAGTCAATACCTGCTTCTTGCATGACCCATCTCACCCATCTGGCGATGGTAGGTGAAGAAACTGCCTTGTGTGGCTTTCGTAAAGCAATGAGTAATTGACGTTCGCCCCCAGAGGATGAATTTCTAAGGTCATATCTTCGTACGCCTTTACGCATTGAACAACACACAGCTTGGGAGTATCTACAAACGCTGGGTAAGAAATTGCCCTCGACGCAGATTTTGTGCGACGACCTACAGTGAACGTGACCCCGTACGGGGAAAGAACCCTTGCCGAGACATCTAGGGCCTGCACATCGGAGACCCTGCGGCAAGACACCAAACACAAAAGCATGGCTAGCTTTGCGGACAACTCTTTCAAGGAAAGATATTTTTTAGGCTGCCAAGACAGGAACAAATTCAAAACGACATTAACGTCCCAAAGAACCGAGTAACGTGGTTCCGCAGGTAATGAAAGACGTATACCACATAGGAGTCTACAGACAAAGGGATGCTCACCAACCGGAGTTCCTTCAACAGGGTAATGAGCAGCCAAGATCGCCGAGCGCACCGCGTTAATGGTGCGATAGGCCAGGCCTTCTTATGCCAACTCGGCCAGAAAATTCAAGATCGGAATGACACCAGCGACCAGGGGATCCAAGTCCCGTCGAAGACACCAACGTACCCACCTAGTCCAGGCGGAACAGTAGCGCTTTGTGGTACTGATGGCCCAGGCCTTGGATATAAAGTCCTCAGCTGATCTCGAAAGGCCCGGGAGCGACAAGCGTCGCCTGAAAGTTGCCATGCCATGAGGTGAAGAGATCCCTGAGTTATGTGGGGATGTGACTCCTCGTACGGATTGAGAAGAAGACGAGGAAATCAGGAGAGTAGGATTGGAAAATCCCAAGAAAGTTCCAGAAGAACCGGAAACCAAACATGAGACCTCCATACTGGCGTGATCACCGCCAGCCCTGCCCTCTGACGGCGCAGTTGGGCCGCTGTCCGTACCACCATTGAAAAAGGAGGGAACGCATATGCCTCCAAATTGACTCCAATCCTGGAGGAAAGCATCCATGGCCTCCGCTAGAGGGTCCGGCCTCCAGCTGAAGAACCGAGGGAGCTGATGATCCAAGCGGGACGCAAACAGGTCCACTGAAAAAGGACCCCATAGGCAGTTCAACCACTGGAACACCCCTAGTCCAGTTTCCACTGACTGGAATCTCGCAGATGTCTGGAGTGCCAATCCGCCACTTGGTTGGCTCGACCTGGTAGGTACTCCGCTGTCACGGAGATGTGGTGAGCCAGACAGTAGTCCCAAAACTCTTTCGCCAAATCCGCCAGAGCTCGGGATCGTGGACCGCCCAGATGGTTGACGTATCGAACCACCGAGACATTGTCCATCCGCAGAAGAACGCACAAGTGTACTGAATCCCTGGTCCAGCAGCGCACTGCGAAAGACCCCGCCAGTAACTCCAAACAGTTTATGTGCAAAGTTTGCTCCTCTGATGACCAGGCGCCGCCTGCTGAGAAATCCCCGCAGCGGGCGCCCCAACCCGACCTGCTGGCACGGATTCTATTACCAGATCCGGGATGGACCCGAAGATCGCCTGCCCGTTCCAGGCTTCCATGTGGGTGAGATACCAAGACATCTCGTCCTTCACTTCCGCTGAAAGGGTAACCAACTGATCGTCATATCCTTCCTGAGGTGATGCGCAATGAGACCCTGCAGAACCCGATAATGGAGGGGTCCTGGAAAGATTGCCTGGATGGACGAGGAGAGAAGCCCCACCACCCTGGCAATCTGACGGAGGGACGTGTGTGATTTGACGATTGTCTGACGTAACACATGCCTGATTCTGGCCATCTTCCGGGACGGAAGGCTCAAGGAGGCTTGGAGTGAGTCCACCACGAACCCCAGAAAGACCCTCTGGGAGGGAGAGAGGACAGATTTGTCTTTGTTGATGACGAAACCCAATCCCTGAAGCAGGGAAACTGTCTGATGAAGTTGAAGGCCTAGCTTCACTGGACACTGGGCCATCAAGAGGATGTCGTCCAGATAGACAATCATCCGAATACCCTGACTCCGTAGAAATTCCACTGCCGGATGGAGCAGCTTGGTGAAACACCAAGGGTCAGAGGAAAGTCTGAACGGAAGGGTCGTGAACTCGAACACCTGATTCCTCCAGATGAATTGTAGGAATCGACGGTGAGGAGAATGGATGGGAACCACCAAGTACGCGTCCTTGAGATCTAGGCGCACCATCCAGTCATTCGGGAGAAGGACATCCCGAAGTAGATAGATTCCCTCCATCTTGAAGTGCCGGTAGACCAACCACCCATTGAAATCTTTGAGGTTGATAACCGGCCGCTTGCCTCCGTTCGTTTTTTCCACCAGGAAAATGTTGCTGAGGAAACCTGCGGGATGCTGAACCGATCAACAGATGGCCCCTTTGCGGAGCAGCTCCAGACCTCTCCGTCGATCAGTTGCGCATCCGCCTCTCAGAAGACTATAGGCCGCGGGGTCCTTGTTTGGTAGGGGCAATCGTAAAACTCTATGTGGAAACCGTGGATCGTCTGCAAGACCCACGCGTCTGCCGTAATCGCTGCCCAAGCCCCTGAAAAGGCCGCTAGCCGTCCGCCAATGCGCACCTGCTCCGCAGGAATAACACTTACCGCCGGAATTGGTGTTGCCGGAGTTGTTCTTGAAGCCACCTCGGCCTCTGAAGCGTTGACCCCTGGTGGGGTAAAAGTTGTTGTAGTTGGTGGAGGTGTTGTACTGTCCCCGCCCGGAGCCTTGAACCTTGGTAAAGTTCTGACCGCCACGGTCGGTCTCGAGGCCCCTACCACAACCGGCCCCACGAGAGAAACGTTGCTGGAAGAACCTCTTAATGCTAGATTGGGCCTTGTCCAGGGAGGTAAAGGTCGACACGAACTTGCCTATTTCTTTGATAAAAGGGTCTCCAAAGAGTCCCCCTTGGGCCACCGCCCCGGCCTCGGAGGAGGCCAAATCTCCCAACTTCGGGTCCAATTTAATCAGGAGTAACCGCCGGCGTTCGGTCGAGAGGGTGCAGTTGGCATTCCCCAGGAAGATGACCACCCTCTGCGCCCAATTTGACAGGACGTCCGGAGATACCGTGGCCCCTGTCACCTTCGCCTCTTCTGCCATGTCAAGAATTTTAGTAATGGGTCCTATAGCATCCAGCAACTTCTCTAAGGGCTTGAGGAGGCGTCCCGCCACGAACTTCGCCACCTTGTCCCCAGGGGTCCAGGCTGCGGATCGCGGGTGGATGATCTCATCCGGGTTCAGCATACCTGAACTGTCCTGGGGCAATGCGGCGGCGGAGCTGGACGGTCTCCAAGAACATACCGACTCCTCGTCGTCATCTGTGTCCGCCGGTGACACCCCTCCAGGCGAAGAGGGAGCTGCCCCAAAGAAACCGAGGGTTCTGGGCCCGACGGTGGCGCAGGGGTGGAAGTGGTCGCCTTGGCCAAAAACGCATCACGCAGACGTTCAAAGGCGTCCCTGTCCACACCCTGGGCCCCCGCAGAGACACCCTCCCTACAGGGCCTCTTTGGGGCAAGGGGCTCCTCCCCCAATGGAGCTGGGTTGGTACTCGGCGTACTTGAGTGACCCTGCGCCATCTTCGCGCACTCTTCTACAATGCGGGCGGACAAGCGGTCCTCCATAGGGCCCACTATCTCCGTGGCACATCAGTAGATGGAGCTGTCCACCGCAGTGTAGAAGTCATCATCATTCAAATACTGATACTCCACCTCCTCATAAAAACCCTCCTGTTCCATGCCTGCCAGCGCGTTCACTGCAGGACCAGGCCACAAATAATTGTAGGAAGAATGTCAAGCTCTACAATGGGCTGAGGAAGGCTGTCTAAAGCAGACAAATTAGGCGGAGGCCAAAGGCCCACAACAATTAGGCCCGGTTGAAAACCGGAATGAAAGGCAGCACCCCCTTTGCAGCGCGCAGACCCTCACAAGGACCGGGTCTCAGCCGCCTCCAAGCGCGCTGGTCCAAAAACTCTCCTGATTCTGCTCTTAACCACTGACAGGCCTAATGCGGTAAAACTGCTATGTGTGCTGTCAAAATCCGCCCGCAGGCGCTTAATGCGGTGAAACCGCGATACAGACCCCACACGGGGCGTTCTTTTAAATATGGGGCAAGTACAGACCCAAAAGCTGGGCGTTCAGGTGAGGCGGCAAGGGTCAAGGCTCCGGCGCAACTCGCTCCTCAGCGCAGCTCCTCTCTGTGAGGAAAAGTCACGCCGAGGAGCAACGAGACACCACAGCACCCCCTAGAGGCCACACAGGCCGCAATTACTGGCAAATCGCGTGAGGAACGCCGGATCGTTCCCACGATTATAATGGGCACTGTCGCGGCAAACACATATTAAAACAAGCAGATAACGCCCCAGAGAGCCCCCCCGTAGCGCAAAACTCGCTAAGAATCAAAATCAACACATGCAGAAATACACCACAAGAGATGAAAACACAGAGCACTTAACTGGTGAATCGCGAAGCAGCGAAGAAAGAGGAAGAGGACTCAAGATGGATGGCCTATCTACATGTTATGGACACTGGCGAGGGACTAACGTTGGACTCTATTTGTATGGAATGATGGGAGTTGTAGTTTCTTGGTCATTGGAAAACTATTTTTTTCAGTGTTTAATGCTTTTTCCCTTTGTTTTGGGTATAATAAGCATTTGTTTTGCTTTTCTGGGCTGCTGTGAGTTTGTATAAAATAAAGAGCGAAGAAAGGAAAAGCATAATCCGAAGCCTCCGTTCCTGAAATAGAATCCAATGCAAACCTTAAATTTACCTGAAAACATCACTTTTCCTACACAATTTTGTGTGGGATCACTGTGTTGGCACAAATGTCCACACTACGTTTTAGGCTCTTGCCTGTTGCGGGTACTTGATCCACCCACCTGAGTGAGGTACCATTTTTATCGGAAGGCTTTCAGGAATGCGGGGTGGGTGGAATTTTGTCGGTCCACGCAGATTCCAGAACTTTCCATCACAGAAATGTGAGGAAAATGTGTTTATTTCTGACAAAGTATGAGCTTTGCCAGGGATTCTGGGTAACAGAACCTGGTGAGAGCCACATAAGTCACCCCATCCTGGATTCCCCTGTGTGTCTAGTTTTAAAACATGTATAGGTTTGCTAGGTTTCCCTAGGTGCCGACATAGTTAGGGTTCAAAATCTACAGCAAGGCATTTTGTCAAAAAGGGGTCAGTTTTCACTGTAAAAATGTGGTGTGTCCATGTTATGTTTTGGCCAGTTTCCTGTCGCGGGCAGTAAGCTCACCCACACAAGTGAGGTACCATTTTTACCAGAAGACTTTGGGGGATAGGGGGTGGGTAGAATTGTATGGAGCCACACAGATTCCAGAACTTTCCATCACAGAAATGTGAGGAAAATGTGTTTTCTTGGTCAAATGTTGAGGTTTGCAAGGGATTCTGGGTAACAGAAGCTGGTGAGAGTCAGACAAGTTACCCCATCCTGGATTCCCCTGGGTGTCTAGTTCAAAAAATATATATAGGTTTGCTAGGTTTCCCTAGGTGCTGACAGAGCTAGGGTTTAAAATCTACAGCTAGGCACTCTGCAAAAAAGGGGTCAGTTTTCACTGTAAAAATGTGGTGTGTCCATATTGTGTTTTGGGCCGTTTCCTGTCGCCGGCAGTAGGCCTACCCACACAAGTGAGGTACCATTTTTATCGGAATACTTTGGGGACTGCGGGTGGGTGGAATTTTGTGGATCCACACAGATTCCAGAACCTTCCATCACAGAAATGTGAGGAAAATGTGTTTTATTTTTACAAAGTTTGAGATTTGCAACGGATTCTGGGTAACAGAACCTGGTGAGAGCCACACAAGTCACCCCATATTGGATTGCCTTGAGTGTCTAGTTTTAAAAAATGTATAGGTTTGCTGGGTTTCCCTAGGGGCCGGCAGAGCCAGGGTTCAAAATCTACAGTTAGGCACTTTGCAAAAAAGGTGTCAGTTTCACTGTAAAAATGTGAGGTGTCCATGTTGGGTTTTGGGTCGTTTAATGTCACGGGCATTCCTACCCACACAAGTGAGGTATCATCACTACTCGTAAGACTTTGGTGAATGCGGGGTGGGTGGAATTTTGTAGATCCACACAGATTCCAGAACTTTCCATCACAGAAATGTGAGGATTTTTTTTTGGGACAAAGTTTGAGGTTTGCAAGGGATTCTGGATAACAAAACCTGGTGAGAGCTACACAAGTCACCCCATCCTGGATTACCCTGGGTGTCTAGTTTTGAAAAATGTATAGGTTTGCTAGGTTTCCCTAGGTGTTGGCAGAGCTAGGGTTCAAAATCTACAGCTAGGCACTTTGCAAAAAAGGGGTCAGTTTTCACTGTAAAAATGTGGTGTGTCCATGTTGTGTTTTGGGCCGTTTCCTGTCGCGGGGACTAGGCCTACCTTCACAAGTGAGGTACCATTTGTATTGGAAAACTTTGGGGACTGCAAGGTGAGTCGAATTTTGTGGATCCTTGCAGATTCCCGAACTTTCCATTACAGAAATGTGAGGAATTTCTTTTTTTTTTTATAAAGTTTGAGGTTTGCAAGGGATTCTAGGTAACAGAACCTGGCGAGAGCCACTCAATTCACCCCATTCTTGTTTCCTTTGAGTGTTTAGTTTAAATATTTTTATAGGTTTGCTAGATTTCCCTAGGTGCCGGCTGAGCAAGGGTTCAAAATCTTCAGCAAGGGTTCAAAATCTTCAGCTAGGCACAAATGTGGAGTGTCCATGTTGCGTTTTGGGCCATTTCCTGTTGCGGGCACTTGGCCTACCCACACAAGTGAGTTACTATTTATATCTGGACACTTAGGGGAACACAGAATTGTAGAGCAACTGTTATTATCTATTGACGTTCAATGCATTTCTGCCTACCAAATTTAAAACTGTGTAAAAAAGAAGTCACTTTGAAAAATGTCTTATAATTCACATGCTTTCAGAGATGTGCAAATAGGTACTGTTTCTAAACTCTATATTATGTTCTCATTTTGGAAATACATAGGTGTCTTTCATACTGATTTTTCACTGTTTTTATTTTCTCAAACGAATTGCTATATACCCGGTACACAAGAAAAAACCATTGCAAGACGCTGCTCAGTTATTGGCTCTGGGTTCCTCGGTTTCTTGGTGAACATACAAGTCCCACAACCAGAGGGTTCCAGTGGATGTAACAATATATTGCTTTAAGAAATCTGTCACACTTAGAAGTTACAGGTGAAATTGTTGGCACAAATGGCTGTTTTTTCCACTCATTTTCAAATTTTCCTATTTTCAGCTGTTAGTTTCTATAAAAATGAAGGATCTACACAAATGACCCCTTGCTGAATTCAGAATGTTGTCTACTGTTTTGAAATGTATAGCTTTCCAGGATCCATTATTGCTTTCATAGCAATTTCTACCATTAACTGGAAGGAGGTTGAAAACACAAAAATAGCAAAAATAGGCTATGTACCACTACAATACCAAAACTGTGTAAAACATTTTGGTTTTTTGACAAGTCTTTCAGTCCCTGAAAGCTGGGAAGATGTTGATTTCAGCACCACAAACCCTTTGTTGATACCATTTGCAGGGAAAAAAACAGATAATTTCTCCTGCAGCACTTTTTTCCCATCCCCCGCCAAAAAACAAAATGTAACTGTATTTTGACTCATTTCTGGGTCTCTTCCAGGGGAATCAACAAACCCTTGGGTACCTTTAAAATCCCCATGATGTTTTGTAACCTGTGATAGGTAAGCACGTGACTCCACACAGTAGTTTAACTCAGAAAAGGGGTTTATTGAGGTTTACAAGGGGTCTTGCAAAGGAAAGAAAGTGCGTCCAGGCAATAAAGTTGGCCCGATGCTTTGCTTTCCCGACGTCTTCTTCAGGGGGATGTCCTTCTCCCTCCTTGGCGTCTTGTGGGGCAAGGCTGTCCGGTTCTCCACCGACGCGGGGAAACAAAAACAAGCGGAGGGGGCTCTCCGT
Source organism: Lissotriton helveticus (assembly GCF_964261635.1). Classification (NCBI taxonomy): domain Eukaryota; kingdom Metazoa; phylum Chordata; class Amphibia; order Caudata; family Salamandridae; genus Lissotriton; species Lissotriton helveticus. The sequence continues at coordinate 1,149,811,243 of NC_136067.1, read as the reverse complement.
TAGTGTTGAGCTTTTGGGGATATAATGGGGAAGGAAGTGGTGGGAGGCTTCACCGTAAGGCTGGGAATGTGCAGGGTTTAGGGAACCGTCACCGGAGGTAGGAATGGGGAGGATGGACGGGTTACGCTAAGCGTGTCCTAAACCCCAGGCTCTCCCTGATCAGGTTCCCGGCTACCTCCTGCCTCCCGACAGAGCATTAAGAGGAAAGGGTCCCAGTAAGAAAGAACAGGACTTTTAGAACAGTGAAAATATATAATCACACAAACAAACAATCAATCCGCATTGTTTTAATCACAATGGGAGTATACATTGAATATACACGAATTGGTTACATCAAGTACATTAGTTGCAGGTAGTGCCCCAAACGAAAGGACAGAGCAGGCAACGACCTCCCAGGCCCCAGGAGACCAGCAGGTACCTGCTCTAGCCACGTTCCTCCAGGACCGTGGCGGGGCGCAGCACAGGGCCGTTGGTCTCTAGACAGTTCCTCAGGGTTCCGGGGTAGATCGACAGACGTCGTCTTCTCCTCCGTTCGCGGCTCACAGCTGGCAGGAAACGTCACGGATTCTTCTTCCTCCGTCTTCCAGGTGGGGACACACGCTTCATTGGTGAACGGCGTTTTTTTACCGGACAACGTCGCGGGGTTCCACCCCCAGGGGGTGTGGCTGATGTCAGTCTCTAGCGGATCCTTAATGGGCCAGTAATGAGTTCTGTCAGTCGGGTCTTTTTCGGGCAGGTAAATCTCAGAATCCGGGAGCTGAGAGAGGGAGAAAGGACTTAAAGCATCAGAGAAGTCGAGAGCTCCGGAGGGATCCTGACATGCTGGAAGAATAGGACGCAAATTTGGGGTGGATACCTTATGTGGTTAAAAAGTTATATTTGCCTAAGCTCAAACTACCCCAAATAGCCAAAAACAGGCTTAGCACAAGGGGGGAAAGACCTAGCAGTGAAGGGGTTAGACCCCTGTTATTACAACTAGGTTTTGTACAATGTCCACCAGATCTTATGTATTTGCAATCGCCTCTGAGCTTGTATATATGTGCTCTATTGTCTCGGTTTCTACTGGCTGTTATAAAATGTAGGAAGCAGAAGCTGTAGAATCCCTATTAATCATGCAGGGGATGCAGGGGACGTATGTTTTTTATTCATGTTTGTTTTTAGATGTGTGTTTTTGTCATTTTTTAAAATTTTTTGTCATATTCTGTAGCTTTTATGATTCACTATGTGATTTCAAATAAAGCTTATTTTGACTATTGACTTTGACAGATTGTGTATTATATAAGCAAAAATTAATGTTGATAGCACTGAGAGAGTAAAACTCTGAAAAAATGCATTAACAACGTACACAAAATAGTTACTGCTGCGCACAACATGGCTCATTTTCCCTACAAATTCTGAATTATGTGCGAAAGCTAGCCGGGAACATAATGAAAATTATCATTTCTTCCAGGGAATGCCAGGGAATTTTAGCAGACCGGTTTATCCCAATTCTCTACGCGAGCATATAAAGGTCTTCTGCTAAGGCGAAACTGATCAGAAGAATATTGAAGTACCTCAATCAGTAATTAAAAGACAATATTACACCTGGATTTTTATATGTAACAGAGATGGTGTTGGGTTTTTTACAGGTAACAAACTAAAGTTAATTAAAAATACATATGTTTACTTCCGCTAGCTGTTTTGGCAGTCTGTTCCATTGAGAAGTTATCGTTTTCCCCATATTTATAGGTGTGTGTGGCTTGACACCACAGAAACATACTCTATGCATAGATTTGGTGTTGTTTCCACCCAGAGGAGTACTACGCGCAGGGGTGATTGGGGTGTTACATCCATCTAAAAAATATTATGTCGTAAATAGTTGGGACAAATACTTTCGGTCGGGTACGGTGTGTGTCAGATTTCACCTGAGACTTTTATACACACACACATTCCTAACAATACGCACTACTCTTTCTTTCCAATGCCATTTCAGTCCCCCTCATTCATGTCTGCTTCTCATATATTGTGTTTTAACAGCAAGACAATGTGAATTGTTGGGAAATATGAAGCCCCCCCCCCCCCCCCCCCCCATTTTATCGACCGAGCTAAATCCCAGATTACACTGTCACCTCATTTTACTGTCTCTTCGAATTCTTGGAGGTTATTTTTCCGCTAGCGCCGGGACGACTGTTTGGAGGTAGTTGTGCGCTTTGGAAATGCATTGTATTATGTTGCACAGGGGAATCGTTCTGTCTGCTATGCAACACTGGCATTATATGCATTACACAAAGGACTAGTGTACCCATTAGCACACATTTCCTTGTTTATGCCATAGATACATTGTCAGGGAAAAGTGATTGTGCAATATCATCATCATCATCATTGATAACTTTATTTCGACCACGGTGGGCCATAAAAGTACATGTTAAAACAAAAAGTAAAACATTAAAATCCAATTTTTAAGTGATGCATAATTTAAGGCTAAAAAACACATCTCATATATATACACGGATGTACGTTGTTACAACGCATGTTGTAACAACGCATGCCTTTACCACGCAAGTCTTACAACGCAAGTCGTTACAACGACTTGCGTTGGAGGGCGTGGATTTAGGAATCTTATAATTTTATATTCCAACACCAGTCCCCGTAACAGTAGGGAAGGTGTTGGAATATAAAATTGCAAGATTCCTTATCCCACAGCGCCATCCAGCGCAAGTCGTAGTAACGACTTGCGTTGTAATAGCTGCGGGGTAAAGGCACTGCGGTGTAAAAACCGCGTCGTAAACGATGTTCCCCATATATACACCTATTTACAACAAGAACAATCATGGTTAAAAATAGAATTAAACCATCAAAATAGTTATCAAAGCGATTCATGACATCTGCGAAATCCTTTAGTCTAGATTCAAGTCATTATAAAGGTTCTGCGTTTAATCCACATACCATGTAAAAAACGGGAAACGGCAAATACAACAGGGGGGTGGGTATCATACTTTAGTACTCTAAGTGCATTTTCACAATTGCGAAATCCCAGATTACTGCAAATAGGTTTTACCCATCGGTTACGTGACAGCCCATATGCCGGGCAGAAAAAGAATATATGACTTTCATTTTCCAGCGGCTGTCCACACGCCGGGCACTCAGTGCTTTTATTCGCATCCCATTTACTGGTCAATGACCTTAGTGGCAAACTGCCCATTCTTAGTTGCATATACAGCTTTCTCGCTTGGGCAGGGTGAATCATATCAAGGAATTCCTCCTTCCTGTACTCTGTTTTTATATCAAGGAATTGAGTTGTCAGTCTGCCAGCTATCGTGCTAGCATGGAGGATCATCAGATTGTGGGACTTGTACCTTTTTACCAGGTCAGTCCGGGCAAAAGCCGGGCAGGCTGACTCAGGAGATTCCCATAACTCGGACACCGATCCTTACACAAATGTCCTTGATATGGGATAACCATGGGCTTTTCTTTGATTTAGATGCAACCCACACCTCCTGGAACTCTGCTCGATATGGGGCAAGCTCTGGGACAGACCAAAGTTTTCTCCAGTAAGTGAGTGGCCTCAGGGCCACCTCCTCTTCCACAGGAAGTAGCCCAAGGTCAAACCTTAGTGGGACCAGGGGGTACTGACAGGTAAGGCAAACAGATTTCTCATGAATGAGTGTTCGACCCTTGCCAAACTTTTTGGCCTATAGTGTCCCCAAAGTTCTGCACCATATAATGAGGCTGCTCTTGCTTGTACTCTGTATATTTCTACAATGGGGGCAGCAGGCTTGAAGGCAGATGTTCTGTACATTTTAGATATCCCACCCACAGTCTGTGTCAATTTCAGGGTGGACTTGGCTAGCTGTACATCCCACCCCAGGTGTTCCTCGAGAAACCTAGGTATTCGAAGGTCTTTACTCTCTCGAGGGGTGTACTATTCAGCGCCGGGTTAGGCCCTGTCTGCCTCGGCGGGTTGAGCATCATGAATTTTGTTTTGGACAGGTTGGTCTCTAAACCACTTAATTCACAAAAATCATACCTGTGGCTGTTCGGGACAACAATAGAGTGTCGTCCGCAAACATTAATGCAGGCACTCTACCTGTGGCTAGTCTCGGGGCGTCCGTGTCCTTGATGCCTGAAAGGTGTTTAATAAGCCCATTAATGTAAAGGCAGAAGAGGGTGGGAGCCAGCACACATCCCTGGCGCACGCCCCTTTTCACTGGAAATCGTGCTGACAATGCTCCGCTTTTCCACATCTAACCTGTGCAAAGTTTCTTGAGTGAAGCCTGATCAACACTCCCAGGAGGTAGGATGGCAAATCCTAGGTCATGGAGAACTCTCCACAGTTTGTCCCTAGGGACCAGGTCAAACGCGGCCCGCAGGTCCACAAAGATGAGGTAGAGGCTGCCACCCTCCACACTCACTGATTTCCAGTAAAGGACCTGTAGTCGGAAGATCTGGTAAACCTATTCTAAAGCCCGCTTGTAATATACTCAAAATCTCGTTGTCCTCTTCCCATATCTGGATTCTTTCCAGAATTATCCGCCCAAATACCTTCTGTGCGATGTCTATCAGGCTAATGGGCCTATAATTAGAGGGATGCAGAGGGCAACCTTTTTTAAAGATAGGAACTATCTCTGCCCCCCGCCACGTCTCTGGTGTGTCTATCCCCATTAGGATTGTGTTGACCAGGACGCAGAGATAAGGAGCCCATATTTTCGGTTCCGACCAAAACAAGTCCCCGGGGATTTTATCAAGCCCCGGGGCTTTGTTAGGTGACAATTTCGCGATGGCAGATTCCACTTCCAGTATCGATATCTCCTGGGCCCCCCCAGTCGATACTTGTGGAGGAGGCTCAGAGACGCCAACTCGGAATCACCATTGCATGGTCGAGCATAAAGGCTACCAAAGTGTTCTTCCCATACTGCTGGGGCTATGTTGGGGCTTACTGCATTCTTCCCACCCCTGCCCTCATTACTGACAATTGCCCAAAATGATTTGAGATCTCTACACTGTAGGGCCGACCTCAGCTCATCCCACTTTTCTGCCTCCCAGGACTTTCTTTCCCTTTCTATAGCTTGCTTATACTGCACCCGTACTAACTTGATCCGGGATTTGTCTTTGGCCTTGACTGCTTTAATCAAATCACTTTTCAATTTGCGGCAATCGGCATTGTACCATGGGTGGGTTTTGGCAAAGTTTTCCTTATAGGTCTGGAGTGGGAAGAAAACCTCTAACATTATTGCGGCTAGCTGATTATGAATTTCAACAGACCTGTTATCCCTCCCGTCTACAGGACCCAATAACCCTACCTCTGCCATGTCACTAAGATGGGGCAGAACCTGAAGATATATTTGCGACTTCCTGTTCGGAGAGCCCATTATGTAGGGCCATTTTATTCTCCGTCTGTTATTGTGGAGGAGGAGGGGCTGTTGGACAAGATTCGGCTCAATCAGATTATTGGTCAGTCCCCAACTCCCTGGCTTTAAAGACATAACCAGGGCATTGTGGTCGCTGTCCATCCGTTAGTGAATCTTAAAATCCTGGCCCTTTTCCCATGATCTAGATTTGATCAGGATGTAGTCAATGATCGATGATTGCCCTACTCTATTGAACGTCGCGTTGCCAGGTCTGTCCGATTTTGATCGACCATTACAGGGCCATACGGATAGAGACAATGTAAGGGAGGTAATTTGTAGAACCAGCGGGGTCCAAGCTTTAACTGGCGGGATTGAGGTTTCCGGGATGTTCCAATACTGGTTCTCCTCATCAGGGTCGTCCAGGCCTGTATTGTTCAGGGGTTCAAACTGGCAGTTGAAATCCCCCCCAATGATTATACCAACCTCGGGGTCAAGAGTCTGTGCGAATTCCCTCAGTTGTTCGATAACCATGGACTCTTGCCCACTTTGGGTTGGCCTAGAGTAGATGTTAATTAAGGCTAAATACTTATTCCCTGGGAGGGTTAACAACACACATTGGATGTCTGAGAGTTAACTGTCAACTGCTTAGCTGTGACTCCCAGGTGAGTAGCTACCCAGGTACTTAACCCTCCTGACAGTCTTCCTCTACCTCCTTTTATTGCAGGGATATTAAATGTGGCAAACCTACACCGCTGGTAGTTGTCCAGGGCCCACGTCTCCTGCAGAAGACAGATGTCGTGTTTATCCATGAACAAGCCCCAGTCATCGGTTGTTAAATTTTTTTTAATCCTGCCACATTCCATGAGAGTATATCAATACTCCCATTTTCCTCTCTGTGTGTCAAGCTTGTATTTTGGCCGCAGTTAGTTAGTCGATGCACACAGTCACCCGTCGGTGTAGTTCCCTTCCTCTCACTGGCACATCTGTCCCCCCGCTCCCTGACGCTCCTAGCCCAGCAACTCCATTATCCATATTACCTCCTATCCAGCTGCTTGGTTCCCCCCTGTTTTGACCCTTTTTATCCCCTAATATAGCTTCCTCGCCCATCAATCCTTCCAGAATACTGAGACGCTTCATCTCACTGAAATCAGCCTTAACTTCCCGCAGGTTCTTATTTTCTACTGCAGAAGATGGGGACTTCTTAGTTTTCAACAGTCAATCTACAGATTCCAGGTTGCTGTACCTGTTGTGGTGATGAAACATGTCAAGCGACATGGGGCTATTTAAAGGCCCATTCCAGTTGACATTTCCACGAATGGGGTTACCTCCCCGGGTTTCGTCGCCCGCCCAGTTTATCCCCTCCTACTTATGTGCTAGGTGAGCGTTACTATGGGCACCCGGGTAGAAATAGGTTAGTGGTAGGGATTTTATTGTGCAATATACATGATCACTGTATTTCTGGGGAATCCCTAGCATACATAGATGTACCTGTGAGCAGAGCCAGCTTTAGCGTGTGGTGCCTCGTGCAACAGTCTTTTCTCGGCACCTCCTTCTGTATGACTTCCCTCACTACCAGTGCCATACTGGGAATAGCAACCAGCCCTGGCAGTTTGCTGCTCAACCAGCTCTGGGAGGGGGTTCTAGTAAAAATCACCTCTGCTTCTGTTTTTGTTACAGAGGGCCGAAATTGCAGCACTGCTGCAAAACCGGCTCCAGTGACAAAACTGCCTCCCCCCCCCACAGCCAGAAAACTGGCCCCCACCCCTCCGGCTCACCGGGGAAATGCCTGCTGCCTGCTATGGCCATTCCGACCCGGCGCACTACCATTCTCCAACAGTACCCATCACCTCTCCATTGTGCCTCTCTGACATACATTTCATTTGTTTGAAGCGCTACTCATAGTTCACTCACACTCATTTTTGTAATCTGCATGGTGCACATTCTTTGCAGCAGGCACATTAACCCTCTGCGTCACTTTATGATGAGTAAAAACTGCCATTAGACAGAATTCTGATCTGTCACCAGCAGTGACATTAATCACCAGAATTATCTTGACATTTTTATTGTTGCCTGAAAAGTGCTAGATGCACAAAGAAGTTATTTTTAAATACAGCCCTCCCCACATCAAAGTCAGCGCTAGGGGTGGCTGCTTACGTCACAGTGCCCTAAAGCCAGCCCTGCCCTGAGCGTCCAACAAAAATAATTATTGTTATGAATTTTAGTCAATCATTTGAATTTATTAGAGCATAAAGGGGGATGGCTCGGTATAAATCAGGAAAGTCATTTGTGTTGCTTTTATTTATCAAGCTCAATTGAAATAATGGTGCACATATCACTAGAATCTCAGTTTTTGGAAATTGTTGGGCGAAATTGTTTCAAAATTTCAAGGAGGCCAATACTTACTTTATGTAGTGATGAACATCTTGCGAAAGTATTACTAAATGCTCCCGCAAATAAAGTAATATCTGAAATGTGTAGATTCTAGAATGCCTCTGTCTACAGATTACATTTTATAATCATTTATGATTGTCTCTTGGTATAGCTGTTTATATGGTTTATAAAACCTAAAACAAACTATTATTGACTAAATAATACATTAAAATATAGTGGTCTAGGGGGCGTGGCTAGCGGCCAACATGGCGACAGCTTAGTTCGAGAGCTCCTGAAGGCACTGTGGCCTAATCATTAATCCGGCACTTTTATCCGGGACATCACCCACCCGAAGCGGCGGCGGTCGGGTCCGGGGTCGGAGCGGCTCCACCAGGTGAAATTCTGGAAGCCGCCGAGGATCGGAACCCGCCGAACCAAGTACTGACGCGTGGAGGCCTGTTGCTGGAGGGGAAGCACCGGCCTCGCGTGCCCCACGAGCCCCGGCGGAAGTGAGACCAGGCCGGCCTAAGGAGAGTGACGCTGCCCGGAGCCCCGCTGGAAACTCACACTCGGCCAAAAACTATCACCGGAGCAGCGGAGGTGCCCTCTGGCCAGCAGCAGACTACAGTGAACCCCACTCCGCCTGCCGGTGTCTGCGAGAGGCGGCAACGGGGACGAGGAGAACGCGGGGGCGAGGGAGAGACGGAGCGGCCACGGGACGCGGGGAGGCGGTGAGCCCCCCCCCCCCGGCCACATCATACGGGGCTCACGTCTGCGAGATCCGACGGAGGGACCTCACCTGATTTGACCCCCCTCCCGGGGTAAGTGCATCTGGGTGCGCGAGCGGTGAGCCGACAGCGGGGAAGACTGGTGCCCCCGGGGGACGGCTCAAGACGACATTACACCGCGTCTGACCGCGGAGAAAACCGGCAGCGCCCGACAAACCTGGCACGTTAACGGCTGAACTGGCTGTCCTGACCCGCTCACAATTGCACGGCCACACAGTGGGAGGCGTCCTGCAGGGTCCTCGACCTCCTCTCTGACCACGACGCCATAGACACACGTTGAGGGTACTGAGTACGTCTGGTGTGGTGCTCCGCCTGGCTACGTGCAGCCTGAACCCTGACCGGGAGTACTAACGTGCCTCCCTCCTGTCCACGCCACAACCACTGCCTGCCAGCGACGCAGTACTTTGCCCACCGGAAATAGTAGATTAGGACACCATGGTCGTTGCAGCCGTTTCGGCGGCCTTCCAGACGGCGACAACACTCGGACGCGCAGGTGCTAGCCGGTGATATCCTGCACTAGAGTCGGTGTGCCTGCGCTGCGGGGACTAGAAGGACTCCTGCCCAGCTGAGTGTATTATCGGACTGTACCCCCGCCTGCAGTCCCCTGGCATATGTGTCGGGTAGAGAAGCAATAACCTTCAGCGATCCACAGCGGACGGGGGGGAGGGCCCGACCTCCACGAGTCTCAACGCCATGGCGGGCAAAGGCACCAGGAGTGGGTCTACACAGGTCAGACTGGACAAATTTGCCTACAGCCAACCCGGACAGTCACAGCACAATGGACGCAACTCCACGGGGGCCACCCCGGCGGCGGAAGGGTCCGCAAAAATAACGTTAGAGGACATTATGAACACCCTTACGGAAGTTAAAACAACAGTGGGCTCCATTTCCTCTGAAGTCACGCTACTGCGCGCGGACTTTCACAAAATGGCTGAAAGAGTGTCCCAGGTGGAGGTAGTCACAAAATCACTGGTAGAAGACACGTCCGAACTACAGATAGCCATGGAACGCATGGAAAAAGTCACCAAACTCCTGCAAGACAAGTTGGACGACCAAGAAGGGCGTTCACGAAGGAATAACGTGCGTATCCTTGGACTTCCGGAATCGGAAGGGAAGGGGGCCATGGACCTCTACGTCGAGGACCTCATCAAGAACAAACTGAAACCTAAAGGACTGTCACACTTCTTTTCGGTGGAAAGAGCACACAGGGTTCCGGGCGGGCCCCCTAAACAGGGAGCGACGCCGAGACCTGTGTTGGCGAGACTCTTCAATTTTAGAGACAGGGATGCAGTCCTGCAAGCAGCGAGGGTCTCCCCACCTGTTAAGATTCAAAATGCGACCTTATCCTTCTTCCCGGACTACACGGCAGAGGTGGCCAGACGACGCAAATCGTTCACGGAGGTGAAAAAAGCACTGCGAGACAGGGAATTGCCGTACTCCATGCTGTTTCCCGCCAAGCTACGGGTAGTGGCTGATGGAAAGACGTGGTTCTTCGATAGGCCTGAGACTGCTCACGACTGGCTAGAGGGCTGGCGGCAGGTGGGACAACGTCACCGTCCACGCAAAGATCGGACTAATCGCCGCACCAACACGCCATTGGAAGACCAGACCGACCCTCCGTCTCACCGCGAGGACACGGCGGCAACGGAGTCCGACTCGACACAAGATCCGCTAACCCAGGGCGACCAACACTGATCTGAAGATTGACTATATGTGAGATGACCTGGGGTTGCCGGAACTTGGACTTGATGCCGCTGAGTAGGGTGGGCACATTTAGTGCCTGAAGGGGCCTCACCAACCCCACGAGCAAGTAAGATAGTTGGGGAAGGACTAAAGCACTCTGCGAAGTTGGGGAGACGGGCGGGTTTCTGTCCGTGGAGCAGGGGAGCAGGGAGGGGGGATGGGGTTACAGTTTTATTGTTTGCATTTTTGGTTCTGGTCATCACTCACTTCACACGTCCTGAAACCACCCTAGGCCGTGGCACACTCCTCGTCCTCATCACGCCAGTCACCGACACGTTGCTAACGACACCCTCACAACGGTCTCATGGCTAACTTACTTCAAACTCCACCCGCTGGGAATGCCACAGTAACGGTGGGGGTGCCCCCTCTGCGCATGCTAACTTGGAACGTCAGGGGCTTGGGAGACAAAATAAAGAGGGGCCTGGTACTGCAGGGTATTAAACGGCAGAGCCCAGATGTAGTTCTGCTCCAGGAAACGCACCTTACGGGGACGACATGCAAAGCGCTTGATCGGCGCGGATACAAGATGGCAACGCATGCAGATTTCACTTCGGGGTCCAGGGGGACGGGGATACTACTGAAAAAGTCATCACCCTTTATACTCACACAACATGCAACGGACGACCAGGGACGCTTCGCGGCGATACATGGCCAGTGGGAGGGTAGACCGCTTAATGTGGTATCGGTATACATCCCCCCGGCACTACACTCCGTGACATTGCCTGCACTGGGTAAATTCCTGCTGGACCTCCCTGAGGGTGACACAATCATTGGGGGGGACCTGAATGCCATCGTAGACTCAGCATTAGATGCCTTTCCCACTAGGGCCCGCTCAAGAGGACCTGCGCCTCTTCCTGAATTTTTAGATGCATTGGGCATTGTAGATATATGGCGACATTTACACCCCGCAGCGACCCACTACACCTTTTACTCCGCAGTCCACAATAGCCTATCTCGCATTGACTACTTTCTGTTCCTGGGGGAGGGACTGGGCACGGTTGACACGATCGATATTCTACCCAGGGGCATATCTGACCACTCGCCAATCGTTCTCACCCTTACTACTAGAGAACGGAAATGCGCTAGGATCTACCTCATTTACCCGAATTATCTGAAGGTCCCTAAAATAAGACGGAAATTGAAACTGGCGACGACACAATACTTTGCGGAAAACAGTGGAACGGTGACCTCCCCATCGATTCTGTGGGAGGCTTACAAGGCCGTCCTACGAGGGGCTGCGATAGCAACCATCACGGGACACAAGCGTGATTCCCGGAGGGAGCTCACAGAGCTAGAATTGGCACTCCACGATGCAAACACGGCACACATGGCGGACCCTTCCCCGGCTACGACACACGCGCTACAGTTACGACAGCAGCAGTACCAGACCCACCTCAGAACGACTGAGAAGGGTTACATCGACAACACCAAACATAGAATTTATGAAGTAGGCGACAAGGCAGGGAAAATGCTGGCGTGGTTAGATAGGAGGGAGGGAGGCGCGAGAGGAATTCAGAGACTCATTAATACTGACGGCCAAGTATTAACACACCCAGAGGACATAGTGCGCGCTTTGGCACGTCATTTTCACAACATATATACACCAGATCATGTCATCACTGCACAAATGGCGGCGGTGTCGCTGGCGGACATTGTCCTCCCCGGCATACCGCCGGAGGCTGCGCAAGAGTTAGAGGCAGATCCTTCAGAAGAGGAAATCCAATTAGCGATACATTCACTACAGTCAGGCAAAGCACTGGGACCTAATGGGCTTCCGGTGGAATGGTATAAATTGATGGCCTCAGAACTTAGTGGTCCCCTACTGGACATGTATCTGGACAGTAGGGATCGGGCTGAACTGCCACTAGATCAACGCACGGCCACGATTGTGGCTATACCTAAACCGGGTAAACCCCCAGACGACTGTACCTCATATCGCCCAATATCTTTATTAAATGTGGAAGCCAAAATACTGGCTAAACTTCTGGCCAACCGACTGATGCCACACCTGAGTACCCTGATCCACCCCGACCAATCAGGCTTTATGCCCCATAGGAGCACGGCACTGAACCTCATGAGAGTTCATGGGGTGCTGGCACGGTCACACCTCCTCACTGAGAAGGCGGTGATCCTTTCCCTCGATGCAAAAATGGCTTTTGACCTAGTGGAGTGGGAGTACCTCTTCGAGGTGCTCACACGTATGGGCTTTGGGTCGAAATATATCACCTGGATACGGCTACTTTATACTAAACCAGTGGCGCAGATAGTGTCTAATGGCCACATCTCACCGGCGTTCCCGTTGGGCAGGGGTACCAGACAGGGGTGCCCTCTGTCGCCCCTGCTCTTCGCACTGGTGCTCGAACCTTTAGCAATCCTGATCAGACACACGCCCTTATTTAAAGGCATCCAGTGGGGGGAGGGATGGGAGGACAAGGTCTCCCTATATGCCGACGATATGCTCATTTACATGGTCGACCCTGATAACGGCATCCCAGCCCTACTGGATATTTGTAACACGCATGGGGCGACATCGGGCTATACACTAAACTGGTCAAAATCGATGATCTACACGTTGAAGGGTCCGGCACCGAGACTGCCGGACAATTGCCCTCTAGCGGCGCCGGTGACCTCCTTCAGGTACCTGGGCATCATCATTGTGCATTCTGAAACAGATTTCTTCACTAGCAACCTAAAGCCACCTCTGGACCGCCTGCGCGCTGACGTTAAGCACTGGGCGACCTTGCCCCTCACCCTCCTGGGGCGCGCAGCCTTTTTTAAGATGATGGCCCTCCCCAGATTTCTGTACATATTGGAAAACACCCCACATCTTGTCCCTCCGCGATACTTCAAACAGATTGCGGCGTTGGTCTCCAATCTCCTCTGGAGCAATGGTACAGCGCGAATAGCCTACGACAAATTGGTGAAAAGTTGGTATGAGGGGGGGATCGCACTTCCCAACATTCAGATATATTACTGGGCGGCTCAGCTTAAAATAATTAACCAATGGGTCCACGCCCCGAGAAACGACCCAGCGTACAGGGCTGATTGGGCACAATTAGGGACAGACTCCATGCTGTCGGTACTGTATAATAAACCGCAGCTTAAACACCTACACGGCCCGACACGACACACAGCAGCCCTTTGGCATATAGCTCAGGCAAGACTGGGCTGGACAGGAAGAATTACCAAGATGACACCACTGTGGGACACAAAATCACTGGGAAACCTTAGAACATGCAAGGGATTCGCACAGTGGGACCTAATAGGTATCTCCACGGTGGGGGACCTTTGGGACAATGACACAGTGATACCATTCTCGCAACTACAACAGCAATATGACCTCAGACCCACTGAAACATTTCGTTATGTCCAAATTAGACACGCACTGCTCCAAGCGGTCCCGCAGGCCACTGATCTGCCGGACTCCACGCCACTTGAGGACAGGCTATTAACAGAATATATGCAGCAGAGCGCCACGTCCCTCACTTACAAAAAACTAATCAACAACTTACAAGACCCCACGATAAAACTTAAGGAACGGTGGGAGGGGGAGATAGGTATGATGGATGAATCGGAGTGGAATGAGGCCTTGGCCTCCCCAAGAGAAATAGGCATTTCGGCCAAATTTAGACTGGTACAACTAAAAATTTTACATCGCATCTACTACACCAGGACTCTGCTCCACAAAATACAGAGAGCGCCCACTCCCTTTTGCTTGAGAGGTTGCGGGGAGGAAGGAACACTGTTCCACACACTCTGGGACTGCCCGAAAATACAGGGATACTGGACGCGGATAATGCGCACCATATCCCAGACACTTAAGGTTTCCACTATGCCAGACCCGCGTAAGTGCCTTTTAAACATATGGGACCCCAATGACCTGAATAGATACGGTATCATCTGGGCCACACTTGCCATGACGGTAGCGAAACGTGATATTGCACAGAAATGGGGGGCTCCGGACGTGCCCACTGCAGACAGATGGGCTGAACACATGGACATCCTGATGGTCACGGAAAGAACTGTGTATGTCCTTCGAGCTGCCCCCCGCAAATGGAACAAGGTGTGGACAGAGTGGAATGTTTACAGGGGGGAAATCTGTGAGCCCTTACCGGAGGGAGATGACCTAGATTCCGAGGAGGAGGAGGAGTGATAAAAGAGACTAGGGGGTTATGCTTTTCAGTACTAATTGTGGCAACGTGTTGGGATGACTGCAATGAGTTAAGACACTAGGGCAAAGAGGCCTGTTGGGGTGAAGAGAAGTGTGCGATATAATTAGAAGTGATGACACTAAGTTGGGGTATGGGGGGGGAATGTTTCTTAAAAGTTATAAGACAGTTTCACATATTGGGCATCGTGGCACTACTACTTAACATGTTAAGCACTACTGATATCATATGTCTGATGTACGGAACTACATATACGGAGATTTGACAGGCAAAATGAGATTGTGATATAACAGGAATGCTACCGCTTGTGATCCAGTTTGGTATTATTTACACGTAAATGTGCCGATTGTATGTATCATTCTCACTGATTGCGACGCCTTTATATTAATAAAAGAATTAAAAAAAATATATATATATATATATATATAGTGGTCTAGAAGGTGGCAGCTGTGGTTCAGCACAGCCAGGAGAGTGTCACCCACTTCAGGCACATGCATCGCTAGCATTGACAAAACAGCAGAAGGTGACGTCTTAAAGGTTACCATGGAGGGGAGAGATCTAATGCTTAACACAGACAACTCAAATTGGAGAAATGAAGTGCCCAGTTAGCCGGACTTGACTATAGGGTAGTCGGGCAGTGCCAGAAGGGAAAGGTTAATTCATTCGCGCGCTCAAGAGTGACGCTCGCGCACTCAAGTTCTATCTGTGAGGAACGGCTTGTGTCCCATGCAAGCTTTGAGGATGGTCTGCGAGGCAACACCTCCAGGGGTCTCCAGGAAGGGCCTTCCACCTCTCTGATCACCGACCCTTAATGCATGCAGTGTTCAAGACCGAAATGCGTGATCCGCGGAGTGGCTCTGGGTAAGTACGTCCTGGATCAGCTCCTGCATCAGCTCCTGGTGCAGAGTCTACCATATCTCACAGATTTTCATTAGCCTCTGGCTGAATGGGGGATCCTGAAGAGTTGGGTAACCGGTGCACTGCAGGGGCCTGCGTTATGCCACTGCACACACGGTTAGATCTGAGAAAACCTGATTGGGTTATCCACTGCTCCATCTCATATCTACCAGAAACCTTCCTTTTGCGTGCTAAAGCTTAAGGGAAAAGTTGAAGAGTGAAAGGTACAGTTATCAAACCCATCCCTGCTCTCTTTCTGTTCCTGAAGCTGTCTTCATGACATTTATGTTCAGGGGTAGGTGTCATGTCCTCCAGGAAAGGACATTTTTATATAAGTAGGTCAGCGGTCTAGCTGGTCCACACAGAAGTGAGATGCCAGGAACTTCCTGGGTGGAGACAGGAAGTGCTAGTTTTCCCTCTCACTACGTTGAGGGAAGCAGAGAGAAGAGGACGTGTGGAGATTAGTTCCACATCAGAAGGCCATGTATAAAAGCTGAAAAAGTAATAAATATGAGTCAATAGCCTTATGCCAGGTGGTGTATGTTATGCTTGCCAGTGCTGTGAAGAGAAACCAATCCAGAACAGGACAACTGGCTACGAGGGTGGGATCGAAGATCACGCCTGCAGGTAAAGGAGGCAAGTAACATAGAAAGTACCAGTGCTGAAGAAGCACAAATTACCTGGAGCTAGCATTAAAAAAGGCAGGAATTCTCTACAAGCCATGCATGCTGCAGCAGAGTGGCAGCCATTTTAAAGTTAGGCAAGTTGAGAGACAGTCCATTGAAGTCTATAGGGCGGCCATCATGAAGTCAGACGCCCAGAGACAAATCCACTAAATGAGGCGGCAATATTGGAATCAGGCAATTCAAGCCTAACTCCTTGAAGCCTACTACGATAGCCATACTAAGGGAAGACACCAAGCCAGGTTGGCTTTTAAAAGGAATACACATAGCTGGGGGGAGGCATCAAAGCTGGACCAGCCTTACAAGGAAAATGTGAAGCTGCCAGAAAGAATACGTCAGTCACCTTTGAGTGAGCTTTCCCAAAATCAAAAGAAAAACAACTATGCGCAAGATCTCTACCAAAGAGGGTAAACAAATAATACATAAAGTATAGTGAGCAGTCCTGTGGCATTATCATACTAGCACATTACACCATCATGTTGGTGGGAAAAGAAACACAGAAATCTAACCCCTACATTGAAGTGCCACCCCCAGTGACACAGACAGCACCCAGAGTTTGGGTCCCAAATGGAACTGGTGGCTGGAGTCACTGGATGAATTTCTTGCAACAGCCGGTGAGCAAAGAGATGAAAAACGTCTGCTACTACTACTTCAGCTGGTGAGGCATGAAGGCCGGCTCCTTATCAGGACATTTTCAACAAAGGACACAGAGACATATGAAAAACTCAAAGAGACACTACATGCAGCATTTGACACGGTCGATCATGTTACTCTGATCGACCGTGTCACTGCATTAGAAATTGGACATATGGCTAGAGCTCTGCTAGCGTCTTTTTTGGCCAATAGCTCACAATCTGTCATGTTGGGCACCTTCAAATCGCCTTCATTTTCATTTCCCTGTGGGGTCCCTCAGGGCTTCTCGCTAAGTCCAACGCTATTTAACATCTATATGCTGGACTTGGCGAGGGTAATTAAATCCTACAATATGGGCCTTACCTCCTATGCTGACGACACCCAACTTGTGTTAGCTATTCACAGTGATGGTGCTAGGGTTGCAGCCAACTTCCAGAAAGGAATGCTTGCCATAAGCTCCTGGATGACAGATAATTCCTTGAGGCTAAATTCCAGTAAGACAGAGGTCATGATTTTTGGTAATCTGACACCGGCCTGGTCAGCTATGTGGTGGCCATCTGACCTAGGAACACCCCCTATCCCAGTCACCAAAGTAAGAAACCTGGGAGTCATTTTTGACACCAAGCTTACATTTTCGCATCATGCCAACTCTGTAGTCTCATCTGCATTTCATTCTATCAAAATTATTAAAAAGCTTCTCCCTTATCTCCCAGCTTCAGCGGCCAAACATTGATCATTACTCTAGTAATGTCCAAAGTAGATTACTGCAATGGACTTCTGATCAATGCACAAGAAAAGGTGCGCAATAAACTTCAAAATGCGGCAGCTAGACTTCTGACAGGCACTCCCAAATGTAATCCTATTTCCAAGGTGGTTCGCCAACTCCATTGGCTGCCAATCAGAAGTAGAGCTAAGTTCAAGGCGCTCTGCATTGCCTATAAATCCATCCATACAATTGGGCCCAATTTTCTCAAGTAGTCTCTGTCCCCCTACACTCCCTCCAGACAACTCCGATCATCCAGTACTAATCTTCTCATTGTTCCACGGACAAAAAAGGCATCATGGGGTGACAGATCGTTCATATACGCCACCACCAAACTTTGGAATAGACTGCCCTCCAACATCAAGACTAGCCCTTCCCTATTTGTTTTCAGGAAACAGATAAAGACCTGGCTCTTTAACAAATGATCCATCTGGTCCCCTCTGCTTTGTTCTTTTGCAGCGCCGAGACACCTTCGGGTAGTTGTGTGCTTTATAAAATAAATAAATAAATAAAAATTCAACACAAAGAAAGACGTGGATCAAGAACGCCTCCTCTTCAACACAGCACGGCAGGAACCTGGTGAATCATTAACACATTTCATTACAAGGTTACAAAGTCTGGTACAATACTGCGATTTCAATACATTCAGAAACGAAGAAGCAATTCCACTCAGGGTAATTGAGTGCTGTTCAATACCAGACATGAAGCGCAAGATCCTACAAAAGCAGCTCTCACTAAAGGAAATCAACAGGAGGCGGAAGCTGGAGAGCAGGCCAAAGCAAGAGATTTGCACCTCAATGCAAGAAAGGAAGACAAGAGAAATAAGATGTTTCTCATGTCAGTGAGTAAAGTCCAAGAAACCAAAAGAGCCAGAAATAGTGAGGGCAAAGGCAGACCAGATATCACAATAGACAAAGTGACAAAAAAAACTCAGATTCAACAATACAATCGGCAGTGGAGGATGGCAAACAAAAGTCTGGGACAATATGGGATTGTGACAGCAAATGAAAATAACTTTAAGGAGTCATTCATCAAACTTTCCAGATTATTCTAAAGAAGCATCAAGCAGTGGGACAGATCACACAAATGAAACATACAACAGCATGCCCAACAAGCGAGAATAAAAAAACAAACTACAGAATACTGGGCAATTCACACAGACTCTGGAAACCGGTATACAAACACACCTGAGCCACCCACTGTTCATTGAACTTTTTAGACTTTTCTGAAGGAGCATCAAGCAGTGGGATATATATCACACATGGCACAGACGACAGTGCGCCCAACAAGCGAGAAGAAGAAACAAACCACATAAGACTGGGAAATTCACAAGACTCCATAAACATGTTTGCAAACACACTCAAGACACCCACAACAATAAGAATAAGGAGAAAACTGAGAGGAGACAGTTACCACCGCATGAGAGGAGCAGAGACAACATGCACTGGGGCCAAACAAAAGAAATAAACACTCAGCTATCGAATTATCCCCCCGTTGCAAGAGTACATAAGACACTTCGAGAGATGTACCCAAAGAATCGTCCCAAAGATAGCTGCGACTCAAGGAGCAGTTCATCACAGTCCATCAGCTCAAGAGATTCACCAGTCAGACCACACTCAAAAGAACTTCCTCAAAGGAATTCAGCAGAAGATTAATCTGATTCAGAAAGCATGTCAGCACAATCACTTAGGTCAACAGAATCATCTGGCACGTCAAGATCGAGAAAACGCCCATGCCGTCAAACACCTAAATGCACAGTGGAATCAGAGAACATTCTCCCCATTCAGAGCAAAACATCACATGCTGATGACTCAGAACAATCACTTACCCCACAACACAACATGTCATGTTGTGATGTATTCCTATAGGTTCTGTATAGATCGCCCTATTCCTGACCCTATTCTGGTTAACAAATTAACTAGCAGCCATCCCATGATGCAGAAACCGTAATCTGATTAAGCCAGACCACGGCACAGGAGCGCGTTATCTGATTAGGTCATAACGCTTGCCATCTAATTAGACAAGCAATATTCCTCCAGCCCCTGATAAGGCATACGGAGTTCTCAAAACAAATCAAACCTATGACAACCTGGGAAAATCCCTGCGGCCATTGTTTTGATTTCTCAAAGAACTTCAGTAAAAGAATGTGCTAACGACCAGCTCGTATGACTTCCTTATTGACGTATCTATGTCCATCCTTACGTCAATCTCGGCACCTTACAGGTATAAATATTACCGACATTGCCGTAAGCAAACACACGCGGTGGTGACGAGATCGGAGCAGCGAGACTTGCCGAAGCCCAGCAGAGAGCGAAGCCCACTGGCGCTGCCCCGCCTTCCTGACGCGCTGAGAACGAGACGCTGCCTTTCTCCTGCCGAGAAATCCAGCTCCGGCGCTTCCGAGCAGCCCTTGCAGGCAGCTTGGAATATCGAGACCACAGACGAGAGATACCATCCCTCAACCTTCCTAGATCTCAGGTACAGAACTGAATAACCCCTTGCAGAGAATTCTTGAGTCAGTCACTTGGCAAAACAAACTTAACTCAAAACTGCTACTTTCTACTCCAGCCCACGTATTAGGCTTAGGTCAGGTACAACGGGGTAGGCGTGGTTAGAAGCACCAGTTGAGTACGATTAGTCGAATGTATATGTGTATGTATATATTTTATCCATTTTAAATAGCATATGGCTTAGAAACCATATCAATGCTTTTACAGTATTATTTCATAATTCTGCTTTTATTGTATGCACTTTACTTAACCATAAGTATTGCGATAATATCGATCCATTTCTCTTGTACGAGAAAAGAGACTGATCAATAAACAACATCTTTTATTGAACACGCCCGTCTCTTCCTTTTCTCTACAAACTGGTGAAACTAAGAATGCACGTACTGACTGAGTAAAATAAGTTGTCTTTTGTTTTCACACGACTCTAGAGATACACTCTTGATTAGGGGAGAGCAAAGTTGTCATGTTCTATGGTTGTCAGAAACTAAATCCCTTCTTGTCTATCCAGGGAGGTTCAATTCCTCCTTGCCTATTCGAGAAAGTTTCTAGTGAACTCTGAGCTAGCTGGCAAACCCAAAACTTTAAGTCTAATATCGACAGTAGACGACCTAGTTAACGTCTGGTCTAGGTCTATACTATTGGAGGTATTATTCCAATGCGCAGAGCCTATTGGGATAATAGGAACTACACTACATGGCGCCCAACGTTTGGAAAGGCGATAAAACTAACGCAAGACTTTAGAGTAACTCAGTCGTGCTCTTTCACTCAGACCCTTTTTTCCCATAATACTCCAAAGACGTCTGGAGTGGGTGAGAGGTAAAATCCGCCAAACCTCGCAGGAGGGAACTCCTATGTATGGTTTTTGGTTCAATCAACGTTGAAGGATACACTGTTCCAAAATATTGTGCATCTAATCTTGGTTTCCATAGAAACCTGATCTGCAAACAAACAGAATAACCTTCCTGACAGTAAAATGTCAGAAAGTGATGATGAAAGAGAGAGAGTTAGATTAGCAGCTGAACTAATAGAAGCTGATAATACTATGCAAGAAGCAGACCCGGATATAATACTCATCCCGGTCAACATAAGAAAATCTGTAACTTTAAAACTTATAGAAAATGGACTGACACCAAGAGGTGGTACAGTCATATTCGTAATTGAGGCACACGAATATCGGCAGACAGAGGTATTCTATTCATGGATAAACTTTCCAGCAGCTAATGCTGTAACAAAGGTCTTCCACTATTACAAAACAGAGGAACCCCCTGATGAGTACATTCCTTTCGAGGAAGTGGAAGTACCACTCAAATTCCAAGAGCACCTGCTCTTGTTTAATGGAGCCCTAAAACATAATAATCACATCACCAGGCTCGGTCCACTAGGTAGACCAGGAGCAACGTGGCCGGTCCTAGCCGGATACACACCACATCCAGACATCGAAAGAATGTCTGCAGCAGACCTTTTAGTACAACTAAAACAATTAATTAAAATATATAGACAATTAGTCCAATATGTAATGTGGACTTCAACTGTCCAACCAGTAATTAAAATTCCACAGCTGACCCCTCATCAGGGGAACACAAATAAAATTACACCACAGAACATACAGTCCTGCCTAGGTAAAGTACCAGCTAAACGGGAACAAATACCATTCTGGTTAGCACAAAAAATCACCCAAATAGAGGCGGTATTTCCAGATACCACCCCGGTAGAAAAACACAGGATTCTGACTATCTGTCTTCCAATGGGAATCGCACCACACGTGGAGGACTGTGACACTTGGGGTACAGTCTTTGCTTCCATTTACACAAAAACACATGGAGTTCCATCCATGTCAGTAATACCAGATGTGCTAAAACAAATTCAAGACGAATACGGTCCAGAACCCGCTTTAACTCTCGGTATGAAATTACTAAAAGACTTCAAGCAGGTCTCGGCAATATTACTAGCCAACATAAAAGGAGAAGCAGCGAATGTGGCGATCCGCCAGAGGTTAAAAGAGACAGATATAGCAGACCAACCAGCTGAAATTGCCAGAATTATAGAAAAATCCTATGAAGAACTAGGTAGAGATAGTTTGGGTGGAATACCGGTGAAGCCCCAACTAATTGAAAGTCCTGAAAAAGTATTTATTAAAAATAATCTAAATAATCAAAAGAAGAACTGGGATGGAAACAAACAATCCAATCCAAAAGAAAAAAGATTCCAGTCCAGAGGAAGGTCTCCTCGGCGGAGAGAAAGATCTCCGGACCAAGGACCCAAGTCTCCCCAAAGGGAGCCCTCTGTGAAAAGATACAACCTTAGAAATAGGGATAACATAAAGAAACCTGATAGATATCAAGATTTTGATACACGTCCCTCTCATACTTTTCAGACTTCCTCACAGAAATCGGAAAGAAGAGGACGATCGGAACCCAGGGAAGGGCACGTCAAGTCCAAAGACAAGGAACCTGCTCATCCAAATAAAAAATTACAGTTTCCAAAGAAGAAGGTAGCCAGTATTAAAGTATTCAACAATGCCGAGAATACTGAGGACACAGCTGAAAAACGGAGAGTGGGCTCAGACAATGCTAGACAGCGCAGCAGAAGTGAGCATAGCACGCAAAGTCCTTATGAATCATCTGGAGACAGTGGACACGAATGAATACATTCAAGTGGAAACTGCAGACACCAGAGTTAGCAAACCTCACAAAATATATGAAATAACTTTACGTATAGAAGGGGATAAGACTAGAAAAATAAGGGGCCTTTTTTGGGATAATCTCTCCAAGGGCTATGACATCCTTCTAGCTGAAAAAGATTGGCCACCAGAGTTTGTCAGGGAGTGCCCACATGGCGAAGAAATAATTATGCCTGCCTTCTCAAATCATATTCCAATTCATAAAAAATATACACTTGCAAGAAAGTGGGCAGTAGCTCAAGCTCCTGCTTTATATAAAAATCATGTGGGATGGGATGAGGAATCTCCTCCACACAAAATCCAGTTAAAATCACAACCTACTGCACAAAGGCAGTATCCAATCAAGCAAGAAGCTAAAAAACAGGTAAAAGAAATTCTAGATCAACTAGAATACCAGGGGGTGATTGAAACTTGCACCTCACAAATGAACAACCCTTTGTTTCCTGTCTCCAAACCAGACAATTCAGATCGTCTAGTTTTGGATTACAGACACCTTAACTCATGTTGCAAAACTTTTGCAGTACAAAACTCGCATAGTGCTGCACTAATGAATAACATAGTGCGCAAAAAATATAAAACAACATTAGACATCTCTAATGGATTCTTTTGTCAAAATATAGCACCAGAGAGCAGATACTTGTCAGCGTTCTCAATAAATGGCGCTCAAAAAGAATTCTGTCGGTTACCCCAGGGGTACAAGAACAGCCCAGGATTATTCTCAGCGAGAGTAACAGAGTTACTACAAACATACGATGACGAAGCATTATCTTATGTCGATGACATATACCTAACAGATGATGACTTGGATACTCACTTGAAGAGAGTGAACACCATAATACTTGGGTTCGCAGCAGAGGGTTACAAATTCAACTTTAAAAAATCTAGAATTGCCCATCTAACAGTCCTGTTCTTAGGATATGAATTATCAAGTGAAGGCAAAAGCCTGGCTGACATTTTCCTAGAGAAATGTGCCGTACTCCAAGCACCTAGAACACTAAAAAACCTACAGTCAATTCTAGGCTTCCTAAATTTCGGAAGAACATACATTGCAAATTACGCAGAAAGGGTCAAACCCCTTTATGATCTAATAAAACCAGATTTTAAAAAAACCAATTGGACTCAAATACACACAGAAATTCTGAGATCCTTACAAACAGATATGTTACTTAAAACAAAATTAGAAACACGTGATAACACACGCAACCTTGTGATTCGAGTCATCCCAGGAAGATGCGGATTCACATACCTGACCTCTAACGAGGGAGAAAAGGTACCAATTGCATTCAAATCACACTTGTACACAGAAGCTGAAAAGAAATTCAGCATTAAAGAAAACATTGTTCATGCAGTTCAAACCGCAATAGCTAGAGAAAAAGATAAAGCTGACGGTAGACACATCACAGTCAGAACAGCAGAATCAGCCTTTGAGGCATTAACAACCCCGTGTAATTTACCAACAACAGCATTGAATCCGGAATGGATACAAAGGGTGAATTCCATTACAATGGACAAAGTAAAATACTACTTTGATCCGGAACTAAAGGAACTAAAATATCTAGAATATGAAAGAACATTCCCTCTGCCAATCGACATTCTGCCATTACGACAGTACGCTTGTGTAATCTATACAGACAGACATGCTCAACCCCCCGTTTGGGGAGAACAAGCATACAACCCCACATGTGAGATTACAAAAGAAGTGTGGCGCGGAGGTAAACTAAGACCTCTATTAACAAAAACACACTCAGTAGAAACTAATTCAGAACAACAGACTGAAATAATAGCATTGAAAATGGCGCTAGATAATGCAGATCGCGAATTCCCGACACTCATAGTGTCCGATTCATATTACTGCGTCAAATCATATAACAGCGATTTGCAGAAATGGATTCAAAACGGTTACAAAGATGACACAGGTGCAACAATAAAGCAAAAACTGCTTTGGGAACAAATAGTTCTGTTAAAAAAAGAACTACCAGAGACTCACGTGATACACTCACTGAGTCATCAGCGTGATGGCGTTCACGTTGCAGGGAATTCATTGGCTGAAAAAGCCACAGCGGTAGCAACTGAATCGGCTTCCGTAGCTAGAAAAAAGCGTGCAGTAAAATACATTGACGGTGAAACAATGCTGGCGGTGAAAACGTCATCAAAAGGCGACTGCTCAGCGTTACCGATCAGTTACCCACTCAAATATACATACATAACTGATGCGAATAATGTTCCATTTGCTCGAATCCCTGGAGTGGGGGATAGAGTAATTCCAAACATGGAACATAGGTTAGGACTCATCATAGCGGCACACGAAGGACTTGCTTCTGTACATGCTGGCGTCTCAGCCACAGTATTGTTATTAAAACAGAGATACTGGTGGCCACAAATGAGAAGACAAACCAGGAACTATGTTCTAGAATGTGAAATATGTCAAAAAATGAAAGTATCAACAGTGAGACGACCAGCACAGACGCCCCTTCTAATCTCGGATAAACCATTAGCCTGTGTTTACCTGGACCACTGTGGTCCCTTACAAAGGGATGGTAACTATAAATATATCTTGGTCGCAGTGGATTCATGCACGAGATTCATATGGATGTGGCCCCAGCGATCGGCTGACGCCAGAACTGTTATAAAAGATTTGCGAGTCTTTATCGGCACATACGCAATTGGCATGCTGCATTCTGACCAGGGTCCTGCTTTTAGCTCTAGGGCTTATAAGGAGGCCATGACCAGCATGGGCATTGCATTGCGGTATTCTTGTCCATTTCATCCCGAGGGAAACGGAATTGTTGAAAGAAAAAAACGTGACATAAAGCAATCTATAACAGCAAAGGTATTAGGTTCGGGAGCTGGGTGGGTCAAACATCTAATAAGTGTCCAACGTAGTCTAAACAACCTGCCAAGAAATTCTCTGAAGGGATTCAGTCCGTACGAATTATTGTTTGGGACTAGGATGTTAGTCTTAGATCTTGACAGTCAGACTTCAGTGGTGAAAGAAAAAAGCTTTGATATCAAAGATCGTTTGGCTATTTTGCAGGACTTAAACGAAACAAGAAAAGACCTGAGTAACATAAAGTTGAAACAACAGCCAACAACCACTGAAGAAACACCGCCTGTCCCAGCAAGACCTGTCTGGATTCCAAAAATCGGGGATCTAGTCAGAGAAAAGATCGCGGTAAAGAAGGAATTTGGGCCTTCTTACAGAAAAGCAGTTCCTGTCTTGTCCATCAACGGGACAAGATCAGTTGTACTACCGCCGCTTGCTGGTAAAAAGGAGAACCGAGTTGTATCCATCGACCTGGTAAAACCACAATCATGTGGCCGATAACAAACAGTAGGCCAAGTGGACTCCCGATAAGTAGTAGAACACCGAGGTTTGCTACAAGTACAGAGGTGCTAACTAAAAGGCTAATCACATTTGAAACGCCTACAGAACAACAACAAGAACTATGCAACAATGCAATGGAACTCACATCTCTGAAAACCCAAATAAAAACGTTTAGTAGAGACACACCAACCTATAATGAAGTAACAAATGAATATGCAAGAAACAGTAATCCTGAAGCAATTGAAACAATTGATAGAACAGCATCCGGCTACTTCATAAACTTCAATAATTCCTCTGAAGATCTCAGTGAATCAAAGACACAGCCATCAACAAAAACCCTTAAAGACAAAGCTAAGGAACTTTTGAAACAACTGAAAGAAACCTATCTGATTTCTCCATGGATTGAATTTTGGGTGTCCTTTGGTGTATTTATTCTCATACTTTGGCTCATCATGGTACTATGCTTGGGACGCTTCATTGAGGGAAAATATGCAAAAATGGACACAGCAAGCCAGAAAATCAACTTGATCCTCAAGCCACACACGTCTTCACACGTCGAGAAAAGAGAACTTTCTTCAGTCAACTTCACAGCCAATCCTATACCGGGTGGGGTAGCATGGGACAATACTGACTATGAAATTTATGGTCCGGTTGAAATCCTCAAATATCCACACCAAATCAAGATCTCGTTGAGTGACTTTGTAAAACCAAACTCATTTGCTGATGATTGGGACTTTGAAAGTATTAATGACATGATGTCTGACCTAGTGATGTCTGCTAAATTTACCAAACATGATTATTTGCAGGGTTCGTCTAATTATGATAGTATGTACTGCTACAACCACTATGGTAACCATTTTCTACATAAATCTGCACAACCTAGAAATGTTTTAAATTATAATCAATGGGAACATTGTGCAACCCCTCCAAAAGGAAGCTCAAGAACCTTTTATGACAAATATTCATATTTTTCAGGGTTCAATACAAGTAAAGCTGTAACATTTTATTTTAAATTGTCGAATAAGACAGGAACAAAAACCATGCTTACAAACACGAAATTGATATATTCGGACTCATTTTTTTAACAAATGAATACATTTGGTTTTGATTATTGGGACAAAAATGTAGCAGTAAAAAGTGTTTGGGGTACAAGAGAATGGCAAGTTCAGGGTATAGAATCATTGTTTAGAGCCTGCATGATCCCAGAACAAATTATATTCTTGAATGATACTATTCAACAAACTACCTGTCTTGGATTAGCCAAAATCAAAGACTTAAATAAACCGTCTATTCCAAAACCAACAATGAACAGCAATAACTCTGCAGATGAAGAGATAGACGTAAACTATGTATTAAACCAAAACAGAACAAATCCTGATTGGAAACAATGGTTAATCTGGCCCACAGATACTAATAATGTCAAGACAGATTCCTGAACAAAACACAGGGGTTCACATTGACCAGGCCAGACCCTAGATATTCCCAAAGACAACACCCAGGGATAATCACCACCTACAGTGTGGGCAAACTCTGCCTTCAATGGCTACAAACTTCCACACTGACAGAAATTAAGCAACACCTAACTTTACTTACTGATGGTGCTGACTTGCGTGATTTCATTATGGGACCACGCAAACAGCGTCAAAAACGCTTCATAGCAGCCTCTATATATGCAGCTTACAACGAGGCCTGGAAGATAACTCAAATTGAGACAGCAGAAAGTATACGGGAAATTGACCGTATTAATTTGGAAAAATCGCTTTCTGTAGTGGACAATGGGTTAATGACTCTGTCCTCCAGAATTTTTTCATTGGACAGCATTGTGTCTTCAGCAATCGACATAATATCGCAAGACTTACTGTTGTTACAACACGGCCAGTCGCAATTGCGTTCTATTATACAGCTTGGATGGACGTTACAAAATCTGCGTTCAGGCTATGTGCCTTGGCGTTTAATCAACACAACGTCACTATTCAATATCTTTAACCTTACTGATAAACAAATCAGTATGGCACAAAAGGGTGCTGATTATACAATCCTGAGCATTGAGAAACGCGAGAGATTACCATTGGCAATGTCAGAACGACCTGTCATTGAATGGATAATACATGGGATAATTAATATTCCAATATCTACTTTCAGGTTTCAATACTGCCAAAAATATATACAGGCTGGCATGTACGAAAAATTGGGAAAAGGGTACATTAAGTCAACATGGAACTTGCCCTACTCACATGCATGTGTCAGTAATAAAGGACAGAAAGTGTTCCTTAGTGGCAATAATTGTGCAATGTCACTAAGCGGTACACTTCTGTGTAATGGAATTAGTTTGCATGGAGCCTGTGAAGGGAACTCAAATAACCTTTCATGTCACCAGCTAGGCACACCTGCAACAGAGATAGAACCATTCTTTAAAAGACTCTATAACGGGAGTTACATCCTAATTGTGGATCGCAGATGTTGTAGTCTACAGCCCGGGGTTCCTTATCTCATAAGTACGACTGCGAAGGTCATGTGCTGTGGACGCTTATTGTTCCCCAGCTCCTTTCCAGACAGGGAGGCAAGGACATGGCCTAACTTGAAAATTACTTCTATTCGAATTGATACTTTAAGCAGAATGAAAACAGTGCTTCTTCAGACGCCGACCAGGCTCACGTCATCAAAAGAAACGTATGATCTCCTAGTCGCAAGGACGACTGCAGAGATTCACTCATTGTTATCAACTAATTCCCCCATACATTTCGCAGAAATCCTGAATGAAATCTTAAATATTTCTGATACCAGTGGAGTCTCAAATGTATTTAAGACATTGTTTTCAGGGGCATTAACACCATTCAAAGCCATACTGGGTATTTTTCCAGACCTCGTCCATTCGATTTTTGGAGGAGTTCCCCTCATTTTGGGACTAATTGCAGGAATCCTATTCTTGGTCCTTATATTTCGTTATGGCAAACCATGTCACAGACAAAACACCTGCGACAAGGGAAGAAACAATCCGAGCCATTGGATACCGGGACCGGATATCAAAAATCCTGGGACTAACCCGGCTTAGAGACCTGAACATGACTTGGTTTCTTTCATTTCGGCCGATATGGCAAAGATGTGTTTTACCTGTATTAAGGTGCATGCTGTGCGGAGAAGAATGCGTGTTGGACACCTGTCTGACGCTACAATCGGATGCGCCAATGGATGCAGAAACATTGTTGGGTCCGGTAACGGCTCATGCATTGTGCTGCCCTCAACGGCTGCCAATCCTGATGACGGCATTCGTGGAAACTTCACCACTACGATTAAGGGGTAGTGAAGATCAAGATGAAAGCAGCATCGATCAGGTACGACCTTCTGTCAGCAATACTACTCAAAACGTCAATGGAGACAATCATGCACATGAATGCATGGTTACATCTTATTCCGAGTTAGTGGAACTCTCACAGGAAGCTGTTGACAGCTTTTTCAGCAGTCTCAATGATATGATGTTCTCACCAGAGCAGAAATAACGACTCTTGAGCAAGCTAGCACACGGCGTTCCCGACACCTTGAATTTGGCCTTCAACTTTAATAATAAAGTAGCAAGAACAATTTTTTCCTCCAGTTCACGGACAGCAATTTTTTTAGCAGCCCCAAAATATTTTTATACATTTTTCGGGACACTTATCTTCTGCTTAAAGTAAGAACTATTCTTAGAGAACTAATTTCTATTTTTAGAAACTTCATAGACATTAGCTGCCCGCTGGTAAGGTTTTTGAACTGTGATGAAGTGGTCTCGAACCTTTCTTCTGTATTAAGAGCCATTTCATGTGTAATTCTCATATTCAATTACTAATAATGTATACATATGCGTGATTAATTTAGCGTTATTCTACTGCTTGAGTGCATATAGTACATGTGACTATTTTTTTCCCGTATATTACATAATTTCAAAATGCATTATGTGTATTTTGGGGTGGTAAGGTATACACGATACTCTACAGTATGTTTTACTATGCCTAGATTCGTAAATATGGCCATAGTTAGCGTGGAGTGGGTGTGATGTATTCCTATAGGTTCTGTATAGATCCCCCTATTCCTGACCCTATTCTGGTTAACAAATTAACTAGCAGCCATCCCATGATGCAGAAACCGTTATCTGATTAAGCCACACCACGGCACAGGAGCGCGTTATCTGATTAGGTCATAACGCTTGCCATCTAATTAGACAAGCAATATTCCTCCAGCCCCTGATAAGGCATACGGAGTTCTCAAAACAAATCAAACCTATGACAACCTGGGAAAATCCCTGCGGCCATTGTTTTGATTTCTCAAAGAACTTCAGTAAAAGAATGTGCTAACGACCAGCTCGTATGACATCCTTATTGACGTATCTATGTCCATCCTTACGTCAATCTCGGCACCTTACAGGTATAAATATTACCGACATTGCCTTAAGCAAACACACGCGGTGGTGACGAGATCGGAGCAGCGAGACTTGCCGAAGCCCAGCAGAGAGCGAAGCCCACTGGCGCTGCCCCACCTTCCTGACGCGCTGAGAACGAGACGCTGCCTTTCTCCTGCCGAGAAATCCAGCACCGGCGCTTCCGAGCAGCCCTTGCAGGCAGCTTGGAATATCGAGACCACAGACGAGAGATACCATCCCTCAACCATCCTAGATCTCAGGTACAGAACTGACTAACCCATTGCAGAGAATTCTTGAGTCAGTCACTTGGCAAAACAAACTTAACTCAAAACTGCTACTTTCTACTCCAGCCCACGTATTAGGCTTAGGTCAGGTACACCGGGGTAGGCGTGGTTAGAAGCACCAGTTGAGTACGATTAGTCGAATGTATATGTAAATATTTTATCCATTTTAAATAGCATATGGCTTAGAAACCATATCGATGCTTTTACAGTATTATTTCATAATTCTGCTTTTATTGTATGCACTTTACTTAACCATAAGTATTGCGATAATATCGATCCATTTCTCTTGTACGAGAAAAGAGACTGATCAATAAACAACATCTTTTATTGAACACGCCCGTCTCTTCCTTTTCTCTACAAACTGGTGAAACTAAGAATGCACGTACTGACTGAGTAAAATAAGTTGTCTTTTGTTTTCACACGACTCTAGAGATACACTCTTGATTAGGGGAGAGCAAAGTTGTCATGTTCTATGGTTGTCAGAAACTAAATCCCTTCTTGTCTATCCAGGGAGGTTCAATTCCTCCTTGCCTATTCGAGAAAGTTTCTAGTGAACTCTGAGCTAGCTGGCAAACCCAAAACTTTAAGTCTAATATCGACAGTAGACGACCTAGTTAACGTCTGGTCTAGGTCTATACTATTGGAGGCATTATTCCAATGCGCAGAGCCTATTGGGATAATAGGAACTACACTACAATGTCAGTTATATTCACATCAAGACATGAATATTATACCTTCACCTCTGATGGGGGACAGCTTAGCTGACTCAAAGAGCTTGCAGAATAAGAACGAACGTATGGGACATTACCCAGAAATGTTCGGAAAATGCTGTCTCATCACTCTGTAAGGAAGGCAGAAATGTGTTGACAGAGAGATAGCATTCTCAAGGAAAGGGGGATGAGAAAGGAACATGCAGATGCCTGGATGGACGAAGACTTCAACAAACCCAAACACAACTGGGAGTGGGTGAGGCAAACAAAACATGTAAATGGGTCCCAGAACCGACCCTTGTTCTTGTGAAGCATCAAACCAACAAACACCTTTCTCAATAGAAAACCCACTCAACATTCACAGAGCTAACAAACCAATCAAGGAGCCCAAAGGATGCTCACCTCACCAACTAACACTCCCCGCAACAGACATTACCCATAACATCTGCAGAACCACTCTCAACATTCGCAGAGCAAAGAAACCGACTACAGAGCCCAAAGGAGGCACTGAAGAGATTGACTGAATTTCTTTGTAATTGGGGGGCGGAGATGTCTTGTCTTTTTAGAAAGGAC
The DNA here is from genome assembly GCF_964261635.1 of Lissotriton helveticus. Classification (NCBI taxonomy): domain Eukaryota; kingdom Metazoa; phylum Chordata; class Amphibia; order Caudata; family Salamandridae; genus Lissotriton; species Lissotriton helveticus. The sequence goes on along the minus strand of NC_136067.1, from coordinate 1,149,779,395 downwards.
ATTGTTATATAAGTAGGTCAGCAAAGCTAACAAACCAATCAAGGAGCCCAAAGGATGGTCACCTCATCAACGAACCCTCCCCGTAACAGACATCACTCTCAACATCCGCAGAACCACTCAACATTTGCGGAGCAAAGAAACCAACTACAGAATCCCCTGTATAAACAGCGGCCCCACTAGAGAATGGGGTACAATGCATTACACTCTGGTTTACCATTTGATGATTCTAGCAAAACCCTGTTTGACTATACGCATTTTTGTGAGATTTACCTCACTCATAGGATGAATGGATACCTGGTTGTACTAGATAACGTGTGGGTATGGATTGGTATAAGTAATACGGTCCTGTTTTCCTAGCGAACATGTGTATTGACCCGGATATTCCTCCAAGATGGCGGACAGAGGTTGGCGGTCTAATTTCTATAACCGCAACAGACAGATATTCCTGACACGTCAAGTCAGCTGCGTCTTCGCTACCGCTTGCGGTTTTGAACGCGAGCCATTTCGGCCTAGAGGGTGTGTTTTCGCCCCGTGTTGGCTGGTTCCACAAGTGGTGAAAATTCTATCGGGACCAGATGAAAACGTTTGGTAAGTGGGGAAGTGGTGCATGGCCTTACTGATGACCAGGATGGACCCTGTGAGGTTAGCATTTGGTAAACATTGTTTTGCATTTATTTACAGTAACGCATTGGATTGAGGCAGCTCATATATGGAAGTGTGACTCTCAGACTGCTTTTGAAGAGATGTAAGTCGTAGCACGTACATGACACCACTTTTCAGGCTTAGGCCTCTATTTTAATTGGTGACCATTGTTTGTGATGTCGTCTTGTTTGATTTATTCCAACTGTTTGACTCGTGATATTATTGGATTGATAATTAGAATAAAGAAGATAACCACAGAAGTGGAAGGTAATGCATGACCGCATGCACAGGTGAATAGATGTCACCTGATGAATAAGTAGTGATGCGTTCATGTACACAATTAAGGGCGGTGAAAGATGCTTTGAGCACCCTGGTGGATCACAGGGATGCATGACTTGTATTCCTTTGTATTGTTTTGAGGCAGCACATGATTGAAAGATCATAGCACTATGAATGGCTACAAATGTTGAGATGTTAGTTATTGCTGGACACGGATTGATTTCCATTTTGTTAAAACCTCGTAGGTGTGAGTGGTAGATGACGCAGTCCTGAGGAGACCTCGCAAGCGATTTTGGGGTAGGAATGTCAATATATTCTCCCATATGGTTCAAGAATTGTACAGTGTATTATATGTCCTGTTTGTATTTATGTATTTAAATGTGAGCACTGCGTACCCTGCACTACTCTAACTTTTCACACCTAAAGATACTGTATGTTGATACAAGCTGAATATAACAACATTTCTCCAGTGTTAGGGTGTCTTTCATACAGAGGCATAGCTAGAGCTTCTAGCGCCCAGGGCTATCCCTCAGATTGCCGCCCCTTGGGGTGGAGGGGTGCTGGGGAAAAAGGACGGCGAGCACTTGAAAGAGGTCCAACAGACACGTAGTATCGCCGCTAATAGTTCTTCATCATACGCACCGTCGGGTTCTCATATCACCATTTATCAGTGAAATCTCAGGCTGTGCAACGCCTTTAAACCTATCAGCCACTTATGGCTTTAAGCAGAGCAGCTCCTAAAACTGACATTGCAATGGATCACTAATTGGTACTATAATGAGCTCCTTAAATTTCAAGGTAAAAGCATGGATCAATATCTCAATAATGCTCAAAGTGTGAACAAAAATATATAGGCGTGTACAGCATATCGTGCACGCTTCTACATGAGTTCTCTCACAGCAGAGGTACCATCTAGTATGTATGGAATCTCATACATTATTGTGCTTTATGCATCATCATGCATTCATTTGAAATGCACGATAATTAACTTTCTCCAATGCATTTTCAACACCCTACCCTTTGTCAGACAAAGTCCCACCTTCTTTGCATGTGCTGCCCCACCACACTTAGTCTCAACAAACATGGTGCCTCGAAAGCAGATCAGAATTGAAGGCGGTATGACATAGTGTGCCTAATAGGGAATCTTGTGTGAAACATAGCTCATCAGTAACAAACATCTTATCTAACAGCCAGAATGCCCAAAGGCTTGAATGCTTGCTTTACAACTGCAGATGTTACAGTCCGCATTTAAAAAGGACTCCATTAATCCCTGCTCCTAAAGCAAAACCTTTCCACATTTTCAAAATCACACATCCAGACACAATGAATCATACGTTTGTGAATTAGTGCATAGAAAATGTTACATAAGGCAAAGAAGACCAAAAGGTGTAGGATTCATATGCCACCCATGCTGGAAGGCACTTGTTAAGAGTGCTTGGTCTGGAGAAGAACAGACTCCGAACATAACACAGTGTTTAGGATCGACTTTAATAAAAATGTATTTCTACTCAAACAAACCTTTCTTAGCAACATCGAAATAGAAAGACTGGGAAAAAAAACACATCACTTTCTATCATGTACGATGCAGCTCTTAGATACCAGTTCATAGCTCACTGTTCTAGATTACTAATGTAACATATGAACTACACAGTAACAACAGAATCTCTGTGACAAAAGCAGTAACCCACTGAGCTGTGTCCCTAAAATATTATTCTTTGGTATGCATGGCACAGGTCCTTTGCAGCAGCGTATTAGTCTTGCCAAGTACCACGCATCAGGGGTTGGACTAAGGCATTTTAGTACTGATGTCCGCATCACCGTACTAAAATGTGTTAGTCACACATACTATAGCTCCTGGAAGAATCACAACGCTTCATATTATGATAAAAGCAGCCACTGCCAGCACCTGCTCCGCTACTGGTTGTCCAGCGCCGCAATTAGGAGCTTATAACCGACTACGCTTTGGCTGTTAGGGAGTAGCGTTGTGACGTATAGTGCCCGGCCCTCCACCTGGTCATCTGGTGTCACTGCAGAGCATAAACACAGCCAGGATCCGGCACTTCTGTACCATCAACAGAAAGCCTACAACGATAATCCAAGCCAGTGGCTGAATTTTGGTTTGTTTTCCTGTTACCATGCTCACCCAGCAAACAGCATTGTGAGACTCTTACAGCGTGCTATCTATGATTGTTCTGCTGGCAGGCAGCTGTCACTGGAACAGTGTGGGGGATTTTTCTGCTGTGAACCTATGGACAGTTTGCCTAAAGATAGCAAGCAACTTAACCATCACCAGCACCTGGCCTTTGATCACGAAGGGGGTCCCTGTAGACTGTCCAGTGGGCGGTGGTGGGCTAGTGTAACAGCAAGAGACCGTGACTAAGACGGTCAAAGAGTAGCCTTGCCTGGCAGGCCTTGGGCCTGTAGGTAACATCAGCAATGTCTGCAGACCAGTCCATCACACTGGGTTTCACCACGCACTCTGCAGGCTTTGCCCGGCAGCACCTTCAGGATACTACAGGTGAGTCCAGCGCACCCAATCACTTAGACTAACTTGAGTGCTGCAGCTGGGGCAGTACCTGGCCGTACGAATGGGAAGAGGATTGGAGGACAAAATAGGTTTATTCAGTCACTAGTTTTGATTGTCTTCACCTTCAGGTAACAGCATTCAAAATAAAGGCACACTGTATGTTTAAAGATAAATCCAAGTTAAAGTAATCAGTAGGAAATGCACTTGTTTGCATTATGAAATCTTATAGATTAATTCTGTCACTGCAGATAAATGTAACCACACAGTAAAGGAACAGATGTTTAGCTGGTAGTGAGGTAAATGTCCAAGCTTATGACTTAAAGCACAATGAATATACAACTCATTATTTTAACACAGTATAAAGTGTTTTTGAAGAGTTACGTTTCCTGTGGAATGTCACTCATAAGTCACTGCAGACATGGAATGTCACATCAGCAATGCGAATACGAGGCAGCTACGATATGAACCCTCTGGGCTACCTTAGACAAGTGAAAACTGTCACTAGACGAAACTCCCATCTCTCTCCAGCAGGTAAATTATTCACCAGAGTTAACTTGACATGTTGTTTGTTGCCCAAAACTGCTTAATATACAAGGAACTTTCTACTGCTTTAAACACAACTATGGTTGTGCTGTGAAGGTTGTGCTGTGAAGGGGGTGCTGTGAAGGGGGTAATGTGAAGGGGTGCTGTGAAGGGGGTGCTGTGAAGGGGGTGCTGAAGGGGATGCTGCGAAGGTTGCGTGGGGGTGCTGTGAAGAGGGTGCTGTGAAGGGGATGCTGTGAAGGGGGTAATGTGAAGGGGGTAATGTGAAGGGGTGCTGTGAAGGGGGTGCTGTGAAGGGGGTGCTGTGAAGGGGGTGCTGAAGGGGATGCTGCGAAGGTTGCGTGGGGGTGCTGCAAAGGGAATGCTGCGAAGGGCGTGCTGCGAAGGGGTTGCTGTGAAGGGGAAGCTGTGAGGAGGATGCTGTGAAGGTGTGCCTTAAAGGGGATGCTGCGAATGGTGCGTGGGGGTGCTGTAAAGAGGGTGCTGTGAAGGGGATGCTGTGAAGGGGGTAATGTGAAGGGGGTAATGTGAAGGGGTGCTGTGAAGGGGGTGCTGTGAAGGGGTGCTGTGAAGCGGATGCTGTGAAGGGGTACCATGACGGGGATGCTGTGACGGGGGTGCTGTGAAGGGGGTGCTTTGAAGGGGGTGCTGTGAAGGGCGTAATGTGAAGGGGTGCTGTGAAGGGGGTAACGTGAAGGGGTGCTGTGAAAGGGATGCTGTGAAGGGGTGCCATGACGGGGATGCTGTGACGGGGGTGCTGTGACGGGGGTGCTTTGAAGGGGGTGCTTTGAAGGGAGTGCTGTGAAGGGAATGCTGTGAAGGGGGTTCTGTGAAGGGGATGCTGTGAAGGGGGTGCTGTGAAGGGGATGCTGTGAAGGGGGTTATGTGAAGGGGTGCTGTGAAGGGGGTAATGTGAAGGGGGTAATGTGAAAGGGATGCTGTGAAGGGGTGCCGTGACGGGGATGCTGTGACTGGGATGCTGTGAAGGAGGTGCTTTGAAGGGGGTGCTGTGAAGGGAGTGCTGTGAAGGGGATGCTGTGAAGGGGATGCTGTAAAGGGGGTGCTGTGAAGGGGATGCTGTGAAGGGGGTGCTGCGAAGGGGTTGCTGTGAAGGGGAAGCTGTGAGGAGGATGCTGTGAAGGTGTGCCTTAAAGGGGATGCTGCGAAGGGTGCGTGGGGGTGCTGTGAAGAGGGTGCTGTGAAGGGGATGCTGTGAAGGGGGTAATGTGAAGGGGTGCTGTGAAGAGGGTAGTGTGAAGGGGGTGCTGTGAAGGGGTGCTGTGAAGCGGATGCTGTGAAGGGGTGCCATGACGGGGATGCAGTGACGGGGGTGCTGTGAAGGGGGTGCTTTGAAGGGGGTGCTGTGAAGGGCGTAATGTGAAGGGGTGCTGTGAAGGGGGTGCTGTGAAAGGGATGCTGTGAAGGGGTGCCATGACGGGGATGCTGTGACGGGGGTGGTTTGAAGGGGGTGCTTTGAAGGGAGTGCTGTGAAGGGAGTGCTGTGAAGGGGGTTCTGTGAAGGGGGTGCTGTGAAGGGGATGCTGTGAAGGGGGTGCTGTGAAGGGGATGCTGTGAAGGGGGTTATGTGAAGGGGTGATGTGAAGGGGGTAATGTGAAGGGGGTAATGTGAAAGGGATGCTGTGAAGGGGTGCCGTGACGGGGATGCTGTGACTGGGATACTGTGAAGGGGGTGCTTTGAAGGGGGTGCTGTGAAGGGGATGCTGTAAAGGGGGTGCTGTGAAGGGGATGCTGTGAAGGGGATGCTGTGAAGAGGATGCTGTGAAAGGGGTGCTGCGAAGGGTACATGGGGGTGTTGTGAAGGGGATGCTGTGAAGGGGATGCTGTGAAGAGGATGCTGTGAAGGGGGTGCTGCGAAGGAGGTGCTGCGAAGGGTGCAAGGGGGTGTTGGGAAGGGGATGCTGTGAAGAAGATGCTGTGAAGGGGGTGCCTTGAAGGGGATGCTGCGAAGGGTGCGTGGGGGTGCAGTGAAGAGTGTCCTGTGAAGGGGATGCTGGGAATGGTTGCTAAGGTGCTTGTTTAAAATTCTTTAGTTATGCATATCGCACTGCTTGTGGAGTTTAGATATATAAGGCATGACACAGTCAGACAGCAGATTGTGTACTGATCCTTTCCACCCCTCTTTAGAATCCAGTACATCTGCAGCAGACATGAGCACTCGACACTAGCCACAGGGGACGTTCTCAACCACCCCGGACGTGCTGGACGCAGTCCTTGAGACGTCCCTTGCTGGCCTTGACACTCTCACTGTAGTGAGCCGTCCGCCACTAGAACACTTTGATGCATGTTACTGCCTCTGCTCGGTCCAGAGGTGATAAAGGTGCAACCAAGGCTCGTGGTCAACTGCACGTACCCGGACACGGTGTCCAGTGTCTGTCCATGCTCCTGCGCCTGTGGCCTGTTATGGAAGGGCGCCCATACACCCAGGGGCACTTTACACTCACCAAATGTCTACAGCCTGCCTCTGGTCTCCCTCGCATGGAGTCTGTGATGTTCTCACAATTTATTCACAGGGAATCCAAGAACCGGCTGAGTGGCGAACTACACTGCTACAAAACTGTAAAATAACGTTCCATTACCTACCGAAGAGAAGAATATTTATATGTGCAGGCCCATTTAAAACACTTCCCCTGTAGATGTGAAGGTTTGTCTCCGTGTCCCTGCAACACCCTGTCTCTCTACACATGACACAAAAACACTTCTATTTGGGGCTGTGTCCTTCTTTCCTTAACCTTACCCCCAGAGTGATGCGCATTTTATCTTTTTAGAAGTGCCGCCACCTCCACAAAATAGTGTATAAACTAGGGGGGAAACTTACCTGCTGTTACTTGAATCTCTTAACAATCTGCACGAACCACAAGGGAAATCGAAAGGGAAAGTATTACTCGCACACGACCTGCCCCCATCCAGCCGTCCGAGATCCAACCAAACATGAAGATATAGAAAACTTTTAAAATAAGCTCAGGCGGTGCACGCAATGCAGTAGCTACACACACTGGCTACTCGAGGCTTTAGTTATGCTGCGCAGCAGCACACTTCGTGTCCAACCACTAATCAGGACTGGCTGCCAAGGATAATTTAGACACTGCTGAGGCGCCACCCCAGCTTCAAAAAATGAGCACAACGTGACAACGGGCCAATAAACGCCCAAAGAATAGCCACCCACAATTTTTTTTTCCCCAGCACAAATAGGCGACATTATTCCCATTTGTGCGGGGAAAAACTAACCCAATCTGGCAACACTGGTTGCGGCGGCATTTATAATTTATTTGGGGACACTGACACTACTGTCACTGAGTGTCCCCAAATAAATTATAAATGCCGCCGCAACGGACCTCGAGTGCAGCGCGGCCGCCCCACAATTGTGCTGCCTGGGGCAGACCGCTCCTCCCCCCCGCTCTCCCCCCTAGCTACGCGGGTGCTTTCATAGATTCACATGCTTGAATATTCCCCGTCGTCGAAGTGGGAGTCCCACGGTAAATAAAATAGCAATAACATACTAATAACATATGTATGTAAATACATAACACATAAAATATATACTAGAAAAACATAGCAAATACTCAAAAAACAATTCCTACATAGGAATACATGGAGAGAGAGAAAACACTTGTAACATACTCCTGTCATTATGTTAGTACAAACTACAGCCAATCAGGCACCAGCACCCTTCCAGAACCTTCTCCTCAGAGCTCAGTCCCTCAGATTTTCTACTGCACGTCGTGTGAAGGGAGTCTCCCTGAGCTCTGCTCAGTTTTCTCAACTTCTTCAAGTTTTCCTGTCTTCTCAGCATGTCTTCAAGTAAGAAGTCGTTATTTAGACCTTGTTCTTCTTGTGGAAAATTGCGTCTTTATTCTGAGGACCCCCACAAGAAGTGCATTTATTGTCTTTATCCCGACCATGAGGTTGGTAAATGCAAGTTTTGCAAAACTTTCTCTACTAAGACCCTTAAGGATAGAGAAGGCCGTCTCCTCCTTTGGCTTCAGAGACTTAAAGATAAGGATTCGGTACTGTCGGATGCAGAAAGCCTACAATCTGACCTTCAAAAGCAGCCTCCAAGCGTAGTAGTGTGCAGGATATGCCTTCTCCTTTTCTAAAAAGGAAGAAACTCTCACTATCTGTGGCTCCTGCGGTGTCCTCACCACCTCCTACTGCGCCTACGCCCACGAGACCTGGCTCTCAGGCATCTTCTGCTGCCTCCCATCATGTTTCTGCTCCGAAACATGTTCGATCGTCCCGACGACGAGATCTGCCATCTCCGGATCGTCGAAGCCTATTGCCTTGTCGTCGACGAAGAAATCTGCTTCGTCGTCAGCAAAAATCTTCGTCGACGAAAGCTCACAAGAAATCTTCTTCGTCGTCGGTCCCGTCGACGACAACTCCGTCAACGGCGGCTTCATCAACGACGATGTCTTGGTCGACGAGCTTACCGTCTACGATGGTTCCGTTGACGGCGGCTCCGTTGACAGTGGATCCTTCTGCAGCGACTCCGTCGACGCCTGTACCATCATCGTCGTCGGCACCGCCGACGACACCGTCGACGTTGGTTCCATCATCTTTTGCTTCCATGCCTTTGGTGCCTTTTTCAACCACTGGGTCTGGCTCCTCCGCCGTCGACCCCTTGCACCATGGTCGTAGCGGCCAGTTAACCAGCTGTCCATCCCAGAACCACAGCCTCCCTCGCCCATGTTTGCCACGGGCTCTGAGCAGGACTCTGACTCTGACAATGATGTGGATGATTCCTTCAGAGTGGCACGCAGTCCTTCGGATTTAATTATCAAGTGCCAGGATTATGGTGATGATGATGATGACGACCAATTTTCTCAGGCAGACGAGCATTCTGTGCAGGTTCCAACTGCGACACTGCCTTTGTCGCTCATCTCAAATCTCCAACATATGTTGGATGACTACAACCGGCGCTTTCCGCCCTCTCAACAGGGCTCCGCAGTGCCTCATGCCCCTGCGGCTGCGGCGGCTCCTGTCGCTGTTCCACCACCACAGCCACCAACGCCTTCTCCTCAAGTTCAGACGTCGATTAAAATACACACTACTGTGTACCCTGTTGATGATGACAACGTCATTCCAGAACGGGAAGATGGAGAAGTTCAAGATAACGATGATGACGACACCATCCACATGGCTGAGTGGGACAACTATCAAATTCAGACGCCTTCCCCTCCTCCGGTGGAGCCCGGGGATTCACCTCCGGTGGACATTGCAAGTTTCCATCAGCTGATGGATAGAGCGGCCCAGCGTTTTAAGCTGCCCAGAGTCCAGAGGGAGGAGGACTGTTTCCTCTATGATTTTAAAAATCAACCGTTGAAACAAGTCACACTATACCCATCATAGATTTCATATGGGCTGAAGGGGTGAAATTGATGCAAACTCCAAATTCACTACCAGCACAACTGCCTCGCCTTGAGAAAAAATATTAGGCGCCCATCGGATCTCCAGCGTGCCTTGTTGCTCATCCAAAACCAGACTCAGTGGTCACTCAAGCTGCGCAACGTCGTTCACGTAATCCGGCTTCTCCAATTACGGCTCCTGCGGATCGGGAGGGTCGTCGCCTGGACGCTATTGGTCGCAAGTTCTCCACAATGGCATCCACTACGGTGAGAGCGGCTAATGCCTTAGCCATCTACGACTGCCAGATGTGGTCGGACTTGTCTGCCCTGGTGGCCCTCATCCCAGACGCTTCCAAGGCGGAAGCCTTGAAGATTCTGCAGGACGGGGAGAGAACATCGGAGGAAATTATCGACTGCGCAGTTGACATTGCGTGCACTGGCTTTCGTCAGCTTGCTGGGGCGGTGGTCTTGCGGAGGCAGGGTTGGTTACGGTCCCCCTTTTTCCGCCAGGAGGTACAGGCAAAAATCCTAGATATGCCGTATGACGGAGAGTCGCTTTTTGGGGCACATGTAGATGAGGCATTACAGTCCATTAAGAAGGACACTGATACTGCTCGCTCATTGGGGACTTTACAGTTTCGGAAGCAGCCTTTTCGTGGTGCACGCGGACGCGGCACCTCCACAAATTTTCATGGAGGAAACACTCAATATCGCTCCTACCAACAAGGTAATCAATGTTACTCCTCCAGCCAACAGCAGTCCACCCGACAGCAGTCTTCCAAATCCTACAGGGGAAAATCCTCATATCGAGGATCCACTCCTAAACGGCAATGACTTGTGTATCCCCTTCCCCCCCCCCCCCAATGTTGGAGGTCGAATCTCCCTGTTCTTTTCTCAGTGGTCCTCCATCACCTCGGACCGCTGGGTTCTGGACATTGTGGCGAAGGGCCATGCTCTAGAGTTCATCCAGATTCCTCCTCCCACTCCACCGCCTGGCCCGCCTCCTCCCCACCTCAAGGAGCTTTTCCATCAAGTTCGTCTTCTAATTCAAAAAGGTGCCGTCAAAGTGGTTCCCACGTCTCAGAGGGGAAAGGGATTCTATTCCTGTTTTATCCTAATACTCAAGAAGACGGGAGACTGGCAACCGATCCTGGATTTGCGAGCGCTCAACAGGTATCTCAAGAGCCAATCCTTCCACATGCTTACACTACTGGAGATCTTGCGTCTTCTCTCCATGGGCGACTTCATGACCACCATCGACCTCCAGGATGCTTACTTCCATGTTCCAATTGTAGTGTAGTTCCTATAGTCCCAATAGGCTCTGCGCATTGGAATAATATCTTCAGTAGTGTAGACGTAGGACTGAGGTTATCTAGGTCTCTACTGACTATATTAGACTTAAGTTTTTTGCCAGCTAGCTCAGAGTTCACTAGAAACTTTCTCGAATAAGCGAGGAGGAGTTTAACCTCCCTGGATAGACAAGAAGGGATTTAGTTTCTGACAACCATAAAACATGACAACTTTGCTCTCCCTGAATAAGAGTATATCTCTAGAGTCGTGTGAAAACAAAAGACAGCTATTTCACTCAGTCAATAAGTGCGTACTTAGTTTCACCAGATTGCAGAGAAAAAGAGAGACAGGCGTTTTCAATAAAAGGTGTTATTTATTGAGCAATCTCTTTCCTCATACAAGAGAAATGAATTGCTACAATTGCAATACTTATAGTTAAGTAAAGTGCATACAGTAAAAGCAGGATTATGAAATAATACTGTAAAAGCATTGATATGGTTTCTTAGCCATATGATACTTTAAAATGGATAAAATAGATACATACATATATACATTGACTAATCGTACTCAACTGGTGCTTCTAACTACGCCTACCCCGGTGTAACTGACCTAAGCCTAATACGTGGTAAGGAGTAAGTAAGTAGCAGTTTAAGTTAAGTTTGTTTTGCCAAGGATCTGACTCAAGAATTCTCTGTAAGGGTTTAGTCAGTTCAGTACCTGGGTATTAGAAGGCAGGAGGGCTGGTATCTCTCTCTCAGGACTCGGTACCCCAGTCACCCGCAAGGGTAAGCTGGAAACGCCGGAGGCTGGATTTCTCGGCAAGAGAAAAGACAGCGTCTTTCTCAGCGCGTCTAAAGGGAGGGGCAGCGTCCGTGGGCTCTCGCATCAGCTGGGCTCTCGGGCAAGTAGTAGCTGCTCCAGATTCATCACCACCGTGTCTTTGCTTAAGGCAACGTTGGTATATTTATACCTGAAAGGTGCCGGGTTTGACGTAAGGCTGGACATAAGACGTCAATAAAAGATGTCACTAAGAGCTGGTCGTTCTTACAGTGTTTTACATGAGTTCTTGGATGAAATCAAAACAACGGCAGCGGGGATTTCCAAGGTTGCTGGAGGCTTGGATTTGTTTAAGAACTCGGTGTGCTTTCTAGGGGGCTGGAGGAATAGGCTTGCTTAATGTGACAGTATGCGCTATGACTGAATTATGAAAAGGGTTTCTATGCCGTTGTAGGGATATTATTGATTTATAACCACACAAGGGCAAAGAATAGGAATATCGATTCAGGTACCTAGATAAACACACTACACTTCCACGGCATCGAAGTACTTGCGCTTCCGGGTGGGGCGGAGAGATTTCCAGGTCAAGGTGTTGCCTTTCGGCCTCCGATCCGCCCCTCATGTCTTCACGAAAGTATTGGCTCCAGTGGTGGCTTACCTGCGTCTCCAAGGCGTCCAAATCTTTTCATATCTGGACGACTGCCTCCTCAAGTCACAGTCTCGCACACAGCTGCTTCAAGACACTCGCCTTTGTCAGGACGTGTTTCGATCTCTCGGCCTCGCCATCAATGCCGACAAGTCCCAGGTCGACCCGGCTCCACGCAGGAACTTTCTGGGAGCCACTTTAGACACGACGCTTGCACAGGCATTCGTATCCCAAGAGCGTCAACAAAAAATCCTCCACTTGGTGTCTCTGATACGGGCAAAACAGTCCGTTTCAGTCCGGATCTTAAAGTAATTTCCTGGGATGGCATTGTCTTGTATTGCACTGATCCCAAATTGCAGGCTGCGGACTCGCCCCATTCAGAAGGAATTGGACTTATAGTGGCGTCAGGTCACCAGTTCTTTCAATGACCTCGTCGGTGTCACCGCTCACATGAGAGCAGCTCTCCGGTGGTGGGCGCAACCATCCAACCTTGCAACGGGAACTTCTTTCCTTTCCACCACTCCGGACCTCACGCTAACAACGGACGCCTCCTTAGAAGGCTGGGGTGCTCACCTTCAAGGCCTCTCCATCAAGGGCAAATGGTCTCTGCTTCAGCGTTCTTGGCACATCAACAGGCCATTTTTCTGGCACTCAAGTCGTTTCATCCTGTGGTTCAAGGGGAGTCGGTGCTCATTCAGACGTACAATACCCCCAGTATACACTATGTCCACAAGCAGGGCGGAACCAAGTGTCCACTCTTGTCTCGGTTGGCTCAGTCGATCTGGGATTGGGCAATCCGTCATCAAGTTACCCTGTTGGCGGTGCATCTACCAGGCGTCTCCAACATCCTAGCGGATTCCCTCAGCAGATCCACGTCGTCGACCCACGAGAGGGTGTTGCATCAACCAACTCTCAACCTCATTTTTCAACGGTGGGGTCGTCCGTCTCTGGATCTCTTTGCAACCCCGGAGAACCGGAAATGCCCATCTTACGCAAGTTGGCATCCCCACCACGGGTCGTGCGGGAATGCCCTTTTGATGAATTGGTGCGATCTATTCGCCTACGCTTTTCCTCTGATTCCGCTGGTGCCTCGTGTGCTGTGGAAGATGCGGAGGCTGCCGTGCCACATTCTCCTGATCGCCCCCAGATGGCCCCAAAAGACATGGTTCTCGGAGTTGCTCCTTCTGTCCCAGTGCGAGCCCATCCTCCTCCATCCTCGAGCGGACCTTCTCACGATGGATAAGGGTCAGATTTGCCATCGAACGCCTCCTCTCTACAATTGTCAGCCTGGAACCTGAGCACCTTGAATTTGCGCATTTAAAATTTTTGCCGGAATGTAGAGACATTCTCGCTCAGGCCAGAACTCCGTCTACCATTAAGACCTACAAGCTCAAATGGAAGAGGTTCTGTCATTGGTGCGCGGCTGCTAATATCCATCCTATCCATTCCACTCTGGAGCAGCTACTTCGTTCTTTCTGCACCTGGCTCAATCTGAGCTTCCCCATGCTACTTTGAGAGTTTTCTTGGTGGCAATCTCTCGTTTCCGGCAGGATGGCTCCTCCTCTCTCTGCTCTTCCAGAGTTATTCGTCAGTTTTTCAAAGGACTGTTCCGGAAGTTCCCACCTCTTCGGCATCCTCCTCCCACTTGGCATCTCAATGCCGTCTTGGCTCAACTAATGAAGGCGCCATTCGAGCCTATCCATAGGGCGGACTTAAAGTTTCTGACCTGGAAGGTAGCCCTTCTCCTTGCTCTGACATCATCTCGTCGTGTGAGTGATCTTCACGCTTTCACTATTAAACCTTCTTTTCTCCAATTCAATCTGACTGTGTGGTGCTTCGCACCAACCCAACTTTTTTGCCAAAGGTGCCGACGGATTTCCATCTAAATGAACCTGTTTTCTTGAAACCCTTCTTTGCCGATCCTCAATCTCCGGCAGAGCAACGACTGCACTCTTTGGACATCAAGAGGTGCCTTAAATTTTACATCAACAGTATAGCCCCTTTTCGAAGGTCCGTTCAACTGTTCATTGCCTATGGACCATGCGTAAAGGGCGCCCTGTTACCAAACCAACTATTGCACGTTGGATTTCTTCAGCCATTGTCTTCTGCCATCAGCAAGCCTCTACAGTCTTCAGTGAGGGCTCATTCCACCAGGGCGGTGTCATCCTCTACCGGCCTGTTTGCTCGTGTGCCGCTTCATCAGATCTGCCGAGCAGCCACGTGGTCCAACAGGCACACGTTCCCGAAGCACTACTGCCTGGATGCCATCAACGAGGCGGATGCAGCAGTGGGACAGGCAGTACTTCGTCATCTTTTTAACTAAAGTGAGCCTCTGTCTTCCCTCCTCCATTATGGTTTTATATGATTGCTATCAGTTCTTGCATGACTGTATTATTGTCTCATTGACTTCCTCCATGCTGTTACATGGCAATTCGGGCCTCTTCGGCTGTTACTGCTCTCTATTCTATTCAAGCATGTGAATCTATGAAAGACACCCTAATACTGGAGAAGAACAATTGTTACTTACCTGTAAACAGGTGGTTATCCAGTATTGGTGTCTTTCATAGATTCACATGCTTCATGATTCACTCTTTTGTCACTCTTGTGCTACGAAAATCTGAGGGTCTGAGCTCTGAGGAGAAGGTTCTGGAAGGGTGCTGGCGCCTGATTGGCTGTAGTTTGGACTAACATAATGACAGGAATATGTTACAAGTATTTTTTCTCTCTCCATGTATTCCTATGTAGGAATTGTTTTTTGAGTATTTGCTATGTTTTTCTAGTATATATTTTATGTGTTATGTATTTACATACATATGTTATTAGTATGTTATTGCTATTTTATTTACCGTGGGACTCCCACTTCAACGACGGGGAATATTCAAGCATGTGAATCTATGAAAGACACCAATATTGGAGAACCACCTGTTTACAGGTAAGTAACAATAAATATATATATATATATATATATATATATATATATATATATATATATATATATATATATATATTTGCACAATGCGATATTTTGCACATATTATTCATGCTGCTCTCATACAATGTCTTTTGATCAATTTGTACTGTATTCACCGGGCCTGGCATATTTAACAGTCATATTGCATCTATGCAGACATATATTGTTTTACTGAATTTATTCAACAATATGTTAAATGACCAAAGTGGAACCGATATGGATTAATTTCTAATTACAAGTGACCTTTCCAATGTCCATTTGGGGAACCATGTTTACTCTATAGTATGTTGTCTATTTTCACTAATCACATGGTGTATTCCACAACATATAAGAATTAGGCTTTTAGATTTGCATTTCACTGTGATCAAGGGCATCCGCCCGAAACGCGTCAGTCCGCTGCGTGCTTTTTCGAAAATTGGTGCAACAAAATAAACATCTTGCCTTACTTTGGGATTCGCTGGTCTTTGTTCGCCACTGGTTGGAGGTTTGAGATCGTTACTTGGATTTATTCATTTCACGGAAGGTGGTTGCTTCCGTCGTGAATCCACTCCTTTCAAGATAGTCCGTCAACATCAACCAGTTCTTCGTTTTTGTGAAAAACAAAATTTGGTTGACGGACCCTGCCTGCAGTGACACACCCACATTTACTTTAGCCGCGCTGCATACAACGCTCGGAGTCTTGCCGGAAAGCAGTACGGGACAGGAGAGCAGTCGATAGTGCAGCGGCAAGTAAGTGGAGTGTTTGTCGGTTCTCGCATTTCAGGCGGTGGGGAGGACTTGAGGCACAAACAAGGGGCTATTAAGGACAATCTATATATCCCCTTGTGAAATATATATCGCACCACAAGTTGTATTTTCTTAAAGTGACAGCGGCAGTATGTCGGAAGACATAGTACGAGGGTGGGAGGCCGCTTCCCAGGAGTTATTCAGCAATTTGCCCAAAGTAACCAACAGGGGTATTGCCACAGCATCGGGCGTTCAGGCGGCTGCCTCAACAAACGAAGCCCAAATAAAACATCTCCTAAAGCGCATGGAAAATTGTATGCGTAGCGAGTGTACTAAATGGTGGGAACATAAATCGCTGTCGATGTACATAGCGGAAGGTCGTGTCCCTCGAGGTTTACGAATTCTCCTGGCACCTAGCTACGAAAAACCACATCCCGAAATGCTAAAAAGATGGGGCCAAAGCAATTTGGATGCATCAGCCAATCTGGTAAAGTTACTCATAGAATACGCGGAGATTGATCGTTTGGAATTGCTTAAGGAATTGGAAGAAATCAACACAGATTTGCAAAAATTTGAACCAAATGATATGATAGCGTCCTCCAAAAAAGCAATACAGGAACGATTAATCACACATGAAGAGAAAATCAAAGCGCGTAAGACCTACAAATTCGCTCACGATAAGAATGATTACGAGCAAGGAAGAATTTACACATTCGCGCGCAAATTTGAAAGTGCAAAACAAATGAAAATGAGTCAGAAACTTGCGCCCACAAACATACCATCTACCTCAGCGGGCAATCACCAAGATATTCAGGCAGAAGCTGCCCCTGGTGTTAGTGACACTGACTCAGTCAATAGTAGTATATATTCGGATGACAGTAGTTCGACTAACACAGCTACCGGAGGTCCACAAATGGTGCTCGACCTGGGCGAAGAAGTTGATTTTTTAGTAAGTGCGCGCCTTCAAACCCTGCGCCCTCTCAATCGGCGTCAACAACAGCAACAAAAAGGGCCAGAATTAACAGAAGACGCAAAGAGCTCCGGAACAAACACAAATGTAAACAACAACAAAAAAAACAAAAAGAGGAATCAATATTGGCACAAAAAGAACTAAAAGATAAAACAATTGTTAATCTTTCAACTACAATACTAACTGCAGCTGAAAAACAACTACTCAGCCTAGGATTATCGCATTGTCCTTTGAGAGACTTCAATTATGCTTCCACAGAATAGACATTTTTAGATACATACGTAAACTGAAGCTACGCAAATTCTTCAATATAAAAGATGGTCTCGATAACAACATGGCAACAACCACAGAACCATCTACGAGTGCACTTCAAGCCCGGGATGCAAGAACTTTGCTCACTCTGCAACAAATGGGTAATGACAATAGCCAAGTGGATTGCAACCTGACCACACAACAAGAACTTGTGGAAGCAGATATTACACAATCTGGTTCAGACATGAGCCCGTTCAAGCCTACTTCATGTTTCATGCCAATCATGCCTAAGGACTCCATCGATTCCTTTCATGAGGTAGTTACATCTGATTTAAAAAAGCTTTATCACCAAGTCAAACATCGGAAAAGGATAAAAAGTCATAAAGAAAAGCAATATTGGGCCCTTATCGCAAAACTTAAGAATGACCATCAGAATATTGTGTGTAGCTCCGACAAAGGGGGAAACATAGTGATTTGGCCTCAAGCTCAATATATTGCTGAGGCCAATAGACAGGTGTCAGATGTCGCTTGTTACCAAATCTCTAACATAAAACAGTATAAACACGCTAGAGATTCCCTGAAAAAGATGCTCCACAAGTTTAAAAGAGAAGGACTGATATCAATGCAGGAATTCAAATTCCTAAATGTCGACCAACCTATCATGCCCAGGTTTTATTTAATACCAAAAGTACATAAGGGTACATTACCAACTCCGGCCAGACCAATAATCTCTGCAATTGGCAGCATGGCAGAACATTTGGCGCAGTTTATTGACTATTTCCTACAAGAACTGGTGACTAAACTACCTACTTTCATCAAAGACACTGGGGATTTTTTGACTAAAATCAAAGACATTCCATGGTCAACAAATTTGCTTTTTATAACTCTGGATATAGAAGCTCTATATACGAGCATAGAACATCAAGCAGGTCTAAGAGCACTAGAATATTTTTTGGGTACAAGACCTCTCCATTGTTATAACCATAACAAAATGATTTTAGAATTTGTAACATGGTGTCTCCATCACAATTATTTTGTCTTTCGGAAAGATGTATACCTACAGAAGAGAGGTGTTGCCATGGGGGCCTGCTTTTCCCCCAGCTATGCGTGCTTGCACGTAGGCTGGTGGGAGAGGTGGTTCCTCATGGGGGAGCACTTTCAAACTTTTTTGGAACATGTTATTTTATGGGTTCGTTATATAGACGACGTGTTTTTAATTTGGAAGGGCGATGAGGAGAGTGCTAGATCTTTTATCTCAGGCCTTAACATCAATTCTATAAATTTAAAGTTTACATCTAATATTAGTAAAGATTATGTAGACTTTTTAGATGTCAGGGTTTCCTCCAAGAACAACAAATTGTCAACTACCCTCCATAGAAAGGACACAGCCGGGAACTCAACGCTTCACGCAAGTAGTTCCCAACCACGTCACGTCATAGATAACATACCCTATTGCGAATTACTTCGTCTGAAACGCATCTGTAATGATGAAGAGGAATTTGATAAATGTACCTCTGATGCAGTGACTAGATTTAAGGCCAGAGGGTATAATGAAAAAATCCTCAATATGGCAATAAATAAAACTAAACAAAAATCTAGAGAATCACTGTTCTTGCCAAAATCCTCTACTACAACAGCAATACAGATTCAGCTAACTGCAACATCAGGTTTATTACATCATTCAGTTGTCAGGAAAGAAAAATTAGGGCTATCCTAACTAAGAGTTGGCCTATTCTTAAGACAGACGGAGTTCTGTCATCCCAACTCCCCAGCAATCCTATTATTACTTTTCGCAGAGGTCCTTCTATGCGGACTTTAGTGTCTAAACCTTTTCCTGAACTCCCCAAAAGTACATCTTGGTTTAAACCCCGGCCGGGGTTTTACAAATGTTCGAGTTGCAGAGCATGCAAATTCGGCATAAACACGACCCATTACAGCACCCCTTTCAGTGCCGTTCCTTTGCCCATGGGGGAAAATTACAATTGCAAGACGGAATATGCTGTATACGTTCTGGGGTGCACCTGTGGCCTGAGATATGTTGGCAGCACCAGGCTACAGGTGCATGCCAGAATATTGCAGCATCTCTGGGCAATTGTTAACAATGACAGTTCCTACCCTGTCGCGTGACACTTTAAAAGTATACACGATAACAATCTCAAGTGTCTCACCTACTTTGTACTCACCTCTGTACCTAAACCTCGAAGAGGTGGTGACAGGGACAAAATGCTTCGTCAACTTGAATCGAAAACCATATTGGAACTAGACAGTAAGGTCCCTAACGGGCTCAATACGACAGAGGATCTTTATCATCATTTTTTATAGGGCTCTATGAAGAATGAGGGGATGCTCAGCCTGGTCTATTTGGGGTACATGCTGAAACATTATTATTCCTTGGTTCAGGACCTCCTGTACCCGATCAGATACTATGATGTAACAATACTAACTGAAATGAACCATGACATCTATTTTATTCTTGGAAAATCACCTTTTCATTTGTACTTTTTTGAATCACATGGGTATACAGATCTGGTTTATTAAATCCAGCTGTATGGGCACATTTCACTTCTATAGGGTCAATTATGCTTAGTTTTTCCCTATACTATTTTCGGTTCCACCCTGTGGATTTATCCTCTTCAGTTTAGGTCCCCCTCTTTTTGTGGACCCCGTAATACTATGGGGCTGCCATCTATTTAAGATGTCCCCAATGACCATTATGCAGATGGATTTATTTATTCATGACAGTACTCAGATCAAACAAGAGACATTGTATTTAATGATTGGTTTACACTGCGACATTTTGCACATCTTAACAATGGAAATAATGGTTTTTAGAAATTTTTGATATTTCATTGTGGTTTTTAAGTATTTATAACATTACTTTTAACACATGCCATTCTATTTGCACTTTGTACAATTGTTTGCACAATGCGATATTTTGCACATATTATTCATGCTGCTCTCATACAATGTCTTTTGATAAATTTGTACTGTATTCACCGGGCCTGGCATATTTAACAGTCATATTGCATTTATGCAGACATATATTGTTTTACTGAATTTATTCAACAATATGTTAAATGACCAAAGTGGAACCGATATGGATTAATTTCTAATTACAAGTGACCTTTCCAATGTCCATTTGGAGAACCATGTTTACTCTATAGTATGTTGTCTATTTTCACTAATCACATGGTGTATTCCACAACATATAAGAATAAGGCTTTTAGATTTGCATTTCACTGTGATCAAGGGCATCCGCCCGAAACGCGCCAGTCCGCTGCGTGCTTTTTCGAAAATTGGTGCAACAAAATAAACATCTTGCCTTACTTTGGGATTCGCTGGTCTTTGTTCGCCACTGGTTGGAGGTTCGAGATCGTTACTTGGATTTATTCATTTCACGGAAGGTGGTTGCTTCCGTCGTGAATCCACTCCTTTCAAGATAGTCCGTCAACATCAACCAGTTCTTCGTTTTTGTGAAAAACAAAATTTGGTTGACGGACCCTGCCTGCAGTGACACACCCACATTTACTTTTGCCGCGCTGCATACAACGCTCGGAGTCTTGCCGGAAAGCAGTACGGGACCGGAGAGCAGTCGATAGTGCAGCGGCAAGTAAGTGGAGTGTTTGTCGGTTCTCACATTTCAGGCGGTGGGGAGGACTTGAGGCACAAACAAGGGGCTATTAAGGACAATCTATATATCCCTTGTGAAATATATATCCCACCGCAAGTTGTATTTTCTTAAAGTGACAGCGGCAGTATGTCGGAAGACATAGTACGAGGGCGGGAGGCCGCTTCCCAGGAGTTATTCAGCAATTTGCCCAAAGTAACCAACAGGGGTATTGCCACAGCATCAGGCGTTCAGGCGGCTGCCTCAACAAACGAAGCCCAAATAAAACATCTCCTAAAGCGCATGGAAAAGTGTATGCGTAGCGAGTGTACTAAATGGTGGGAACATAAATCGCTGTCGATGTACATCTAATACTATGGGGCTGCCATCTATTTAAGATGTCCCCAATGACCATTATGCAGATGGATTTATTTATTCATGACAGTACTCAGATCAAACAAGAGACATTGTATTTAATGATTGGTTTACATTGCGACATTTTGCACATCTTAACAATGGAAATAATGGTTTTTAGAAATTTTTGATATTTTATTGTGGTTTTTAAGTATTTATAACATTACTTTTAACACATGCCATTCTATTTGCACTTTGTACAATTGTTTGCACAATGCGATATTTTGCACATATTATTCATGCTGCTCTCATACAATGTCTTTTGATCAATTTGTACTGTATTCACCGGGCCTGGCATATTTAACAGTCATATTGCATTTATGCAGACATATATTGTTTTACTGAATTTATTCAACAATATGTTAAATGACCAAAGTGGAACCGATATGGATTAATTTCTAATTACAAGTGACCTTTCCAATGTCCATTTGGAGAACCATGTTTACTCTATAGTATGTTGTCTATTTTCATTAATCACATGGTGTATTCCACAACATATAAGAATAAGGCTTTTAGATTTGCATTTCACTATGATCAAGGGCATCCGCCCGAAATGCGTCAGTCAGCTGCGTGCTTTTTCGAAAATTGGTGCAACAAAATAAACATCTTGCCTTACTTTGGGATTCGCTGGTCTTTGTTCGCCACTGGTTGGAGGTTCGAGATCGTTACTTGGATTTATATATATATATATATATATATATATATATATATATATATATATATATTGTAATTCATTTAGGAGTATATAATGTTTTTTTGAGTGCTCTTGTTGTCAACCACCTTACAGTAATCAATTGTTTCAATTAACTCGTGGAACAGAAGTCATTCATTCTGAATAATTACAGGGCTTTCAGATTTGTAAATGTAAAGTTCCACACAAGTGAGTCCCACGTGACTTTTGTGATGTATATATAATAGTTACCCACAGTATTGCAGGCTTGCATTTGTCAACAGTTGACATCACAGGGTCCACCCAGTCAGGAAGTATGCGTAACACTGCTCGATAAGACACTATCTAATCTGATATCCATGGGCCCATTCCAAGCAGCAGGTACCCGTGTATGCCACTGTTATGCACTATCTGCCCACGCTGATGTGACCTTAGTTACATTGTCTAGGGTTGTTTGAGTCAATTTGATTCTGCACACTGATGATAATGCTCTTCCATCCATGAGCAGAGGATCACATGTATTACCAGGATAAAACCCATGCTCTGGTTGGTGACATTGTGGGCTCAGATGAGCTTATTGGCCCAATGCTGGATGCGGGTTCACCTGCCACTACCAGTCAGCAGTCTCAGTCGTCAGGCAATTCCACAGATGGCAAGTGTTGGACTTGGCCCTTCTGGCAGGTACACCCCTAAACTTGTTGCTTTTATATGTGACTTGGTGTTGGTTGTTTTTGGCTTCTGCGCACTTTGTCACTGTGTCCCAGTGTAAAGTGCGTGCGCACTCTGAGTGCGTGTGGTGAGATTGGCCTGCCCTCCCATAGGAATGCATGGAGAATGTATGTGTCCATGGTAGTTCCTGATGTGTGGGGAGTGCAGGGGTGAGTTTGGTATGTGCGAACTCGTGAGATTAATTGCTGCGCGGCGGTGTGCGCAGATTTAATGTGAGTTGTGTAGAAGTGCCACTTCTAGAAGTTGGCATGTCTGTGTAGTAAATGTGAATGGACTGTCTGGCTTGTGATTCGACTGGAGCTGGCTGGTGTGCCTGGCTCCAGGATTCAGGATGGGTCTGCCCCGGTGGTGAATGGAGAGATCTGCATGTTGATGGGAGGGAGGAGTGCACCTGGGACCTAAATAGGGCTAGGCCTTCCCTCCACAATGCTGGCTCCGCCCCCTGTGGTGCGTCTGATGTCCCTAGCCTGCCCTGTGAATGGGGAGAGGGGCTAAGCACAACAAAGTGCTCCAGAACCAGCTGTGTCTGGTTTTCCCCCACCCTGCACCCTTGGGACAAAGGAAATGTGTATATAAAAAGGGGCTGTGACCCCATGAAAATTGTTCTCTGTGGATCCTATCTTGAGGGGGGCCTGCTGCTGCTGCTGGGCGCCAGGAGGTACCGCCACTGGGAACTGCCTCCCTGCCTGGAGGGCCCTGTGAGCTGGACCCTGGGCCCTGCCTTTGCCCCCCTGCCTTCCTTCCCTGAACTTTCCCTGGACTTTTGGACTTCAGTCTGCCAGCACCTGGGAAGCGCTGCCCCCCCCTCTAAAAATAGCGCATTGCGCCGCTGGAGCGGCGATCCCTTTTCTCGGGGATTCCCCGGCGTGGGGATCCCCCTTTGCCTATTTCTGGCGCGGGTGCCCACCCCGCATCTCTGCCGTGCCGTGTTTTGATTGGTGGTGCGCAGGTGCCCACCCTGCGTCTTCGTGGTGTGTTACATCTTGAATTGCGGGTGCCCACCCTGCTTATTTTGTGCTATTGAGGGTGCCTACCCCTCGTTTTGCCGTGTAAAGCTCACCGCCGCGACCCAGAGGAAACCCAGAAGTCAGGCAGCCCTCGCTGAGACGAGGGCGGGGCCCGACTGAGGAACAGGAAATCCGGGCCGGAGGAGACGGGGAAGCAGGGCTCCCGCAGCCGCGGTGTGAGCCCTGCGTGTGTTTCTCACAGTAGAGCGGGGCTTCCATGTGGTGAGGAGAGCCCTGCAACCGCCTACAGGCCGCCAGAGAAGCCCGGTGAGGAGGGCTCCCCCCAAGCAGCCCCCGCTCAGGAGCAGCGCCGGGACAAAGAGGAGTCCCCGGCAGAGGCCCGGTGAGTGCGGGCGTCTCGAGGCAGGGGCGCCGATTCCGGTGAGGAGCGGCCTCGGAAGGCAGCGGGTCTCTCCCCTGCTTAGTAGGGCATTTCTGTTTAGAGCCCACGTGGCGCCTACACCTACGGGGGCATTTCTTGGCAATACCGAGCCCCGTGGCTCCTACATTGCGTGAAACACTTTATTTACAGCCTGAGAGGCTCCACCAGTGCGTGGGCAGTTTCTTTTGGCGTAGAGCGGCCTCGGTTGGCAGCGGGCCGCTCCCACAGTGTGGCAGCATTACTTGATGGTTCAGAGCCCCATGGCTCCAATGTGATTTGGGGCACATTTGTCTCAGAGCCCACGTGGCTCCCACATTGTTTTAAGGGCACTGCTGTTTCTCTAGAGCCCCAGAGGAAAGCCAGGCCCATAGGAATGCATGGGGAGTTATTCCTTATTTGCGATTAGCTAATCGCAAATAAGGATGCGATTTCAAGGGTGCCGGGGTGTCCAAAGGACACCCTGTAGCACCCCTGAAATGTAATCTACATTGGTGTTGCGCACACACATGTCCAAAGGACATGTGTGTGTGTAACATGCAACTTAGAAAAATGCATTTAAATGCATTTTTCTAAGTTTTTGCTATTTACCGAGAGGTCTGACCTCTCGGTAAATAGCGGCCCAAAATTGCATTTTCGCAATTTTAAAATGCTTCATGAATTGCATTTAAGGAATCTCAAATAGAGATTCCTTAAATTCAATTCTTCGCAAATGTGCGAATTCTTAAATAGCGAATTTTGCATTTGGGATGATGAATCCCAAATGCAAAAATTGCACTCGCAAAAGGCAAGATTCTGAGAATCTTGCCCTTTGCGAGTGCAATTTAGCTTGATGAATCAGGCAGATAGTGATTTAGTGATTTGGAGGGGTGAGCATGCACACCGTATCTACCCACCTGGAGAACTTTGACTTCTGCCAGCACAGCCTCTCACGGTTGATAGAGACACGGAACTGGGTCTTGAAGATAGACCTCATTGGGTGCAGGGAACATATGTTTGCTGAGATAGGAAGATGCAAGGCAGCATGCCAAAATCATGCAGCTCATATAGGTCCTTGGTAACTGTGGTTCACATTAAGCAGCCAGGCCCAGTCATGGGTCTCAGAAAACTGGTGGTGAACAACCACCTGCAGGGTCTACTAACCTCACTAATCCACCTGCCCTGAGTGCACAACATGAACCTGATTCTATTCTAGGCTTATTTTTTGGTATCCGGGGACAATACTTCCTTGGACAACCCCAACTTCCTGAACAAGTAACAAACCAATCACTGTCCCATTCACACTCCTATATGTGTGCTTCCCTGTTCCACAGCCGTAAATGTGCGGTCTTGAACAATAAACAGTTTTCGCTGTGGGTCATCTCATGTATACTTGCACCTAAAGATGGGATTATGTTACAACTGGAATGGGATATGTGGCCAAATCATGGTTTTGTGCACAATATCATCTGAACATCACAGACACACATCCATCAACAGGCATACTCGGACAGAATGCACACAATGAGGATTGTGTACAAGAAAGAATTTATATACAATCAAAAATTGTGACAGTCAAGGCAGATGAATTCCGGGGAATGTGGGAGTGGCTGAGGAAGGAAAGAAATGTCCAGAGGGAGAGAATAAAGAACTACAATAGTTCCTGAATCCAGAGAGGCCGTGGGAAAAGCAACAACAATATTGGAAAGTCTGGAGAAAGTGTATATACAACATACCAAGTGGAAAAAATAATAAAACAAAGTAAACAGTTACATTGAAATGTCCAAACAAAACCAAATGGGCAAAATCAAAGTCTTAACCAAAAAAAAATGTCAAAAAGTGCAACACAAATGAGTTCACTATGTTTGTGATAGGGTGTGGAAGTCAAATATGGAATCTTCGGTATCTGGGAGAGGGGCACCCTCAGTCACTGTTGTTCTGGGTGGGCACTGTCTGTGGGTGGAAGGAAAAGAGGGACCTAGGCACTATTGTTGGTTGGCGTGGTTGTGAGATGGCTCTATTGGAAGGACCTGATCTTGTGACAACACAGTTTCCTCTTATTGGACAAGAGGAGCACTTTCATCAGACTGCTCTTGGCATGTGATGTCAGGACTCTGCACTCACACTTCAGTAGCAGTGACCTCCACCTACAGTTTCTTTTACTGTCGGCTTGTCTGTCTCTGGGTGGGCACCCTCTCCCCATCAGTGGAGTCATTCCTTTCCTCCTTCTCAGTGGTGATGTTGTACTGTGCCTGTCATGCAGCTCAGGTCCTTCTGCTCCCCCTCCCGGGATATCAGTGCTCCCTGCCTTGGTCCTGGCTGCCCGATGCAGAGGAATTGGGGGGAAGACAGGAAAACTCATACGTTTATTTGTTCACTATTTCATGTGTGTCAAAAATCACATAATCAATTTCACATTTGTTTCGTTGAGATTCAATCCCTTTGGCACCTTCTACACTTCCCTATCACCTGTTCTCACATATTGCATTGCCCATTGGGTGATATTGGCCAGCAAAGTAGTATCTGTAGCACGTGTTAATTCCTCATGCCTGTCTACAAAGTGTCCCCATTTTCCCAAGCCATGTGGACAAAATATGCCTCCTCCTCTCAAGTTTTGTCACCATACCCTTACAGGCCTTAGTCAGAGAAGATGATAGCGATATGCCTAACTCTTTTTGTTCATGCATCAGTTGCTAACTAGAGATGAGCATGGTTTGCATGAGTCAATTACACACCATGTGTGTGATTTCCAGATTATCTGATTGAATTACATGTCATGAGCTAAGCAGGACCAAAACAGTAAATCGCCTGCTCAATCTGCTCACGTTTCCAGGAGTTGCAGTGTTATCAATACCTGGGAGGCTGTCATGCCTGTATATTAACCTTATTGCATAGAATTGTAACGTCTCTAGTCACCCATAATGATGTAGCTTCTAAACTGTAAAACGTTATTACAGTTGAGTTGTGACTTCATAATACCTGCTGCCAGAGCCAGCAGATAAGGTGAAGGCCAGGCCACAGAGCATAATAAAGCTACAAGTTTGAACAAAGCAGTGAAAATTAAAACTGTCATTGGTCTAGTCTTTTTTTTCTCATAGGAACCTTGATGACCAGAAAGGAGATTGTTATGAGAGAATGTTTATTTTTTGCACATTAAAGGTCATTATAGAAAATAATAACATATTTCTGCATATATCTACAAATCGTGAGCGCCATCACTTTTTTATCTGCTTTACATTAAACTGGTCCAAATATATATATTTTTTCAACAAATTAAAAGCGGCACTGGATTCAGCTTTTTTTTAAATTCTTCATGTCTGCCTTTTTCATAAGCAAGAGCAAGACATCAAGGATTTAATCAGTTTGAGAGAAGGATAATGGTGTGACAGTGTGTTATATGAATACAATACCTTTTGCCATACATTTTAAGGAGTTCCATGGCCTTTTAAAGGAACCTGGCCTTCACCCGCGGTCCTCTGTGTGGTCGCCCAGCTCTTTGGTGGTTTGTAATAACCTTATAATGTACGGCTGGGGTACTTCCTGTATATAACTGCTCAAACGTGTAAAAGTGCACCCTATGCGACAACTGGGATAGATGCACCATTGTACTAGTGCTCACCATGATTACCACGCTGCTAGTATTCTAGTAAAGAAAAAAGAGCAATTTATGGGTGCCTTCGGCGTACCAGCTTTCAACTTCAGGATTCTGAATGCCAAGAGATCGCTGGAGGCCAAGGAAGAGAAACACGAGTGTGGTGTGTGAGCAGTGTGACTACTGAGTAACCTTCTCTGCTGTTTGATGCTAATCAGATTGGCTCATTTGGAAAGTGTTTCAAAAGCACCCTGTGGGCAAGTAAGTGTCTCCAGAGGGCAGCAGAGAAAGATGAAAAAGGCTTTAAAAGCCTTTCACGGTGAGATTTACAGGGCACACAAACCACACACATATGCAGCAATGCGTGGAATGTATTTGCTGGTAACGTGCTCTAGCATGTGCCAAGCCCCATTACAGCAGCTGACTGCTCCCAACTGGGCCATGGGAGGGGTGGGGGGCGGGGAGGAGAAGGTGGGGTTCTGCAGGCCTGACATGCATAGTAGATCCAGACTGGGGGTCGGGGTGTAACCTCTATTGGTACAGCAGCTGCAGTGGCACCACAAGGCTGAGGGGGACACTGACCCCTGATGATTGGTATATTTTACAGTTCAAACAGCAGCCATGTGGCCAATTTCTTTCCTTGTGCTAGGGCCCACGAGACACTGGCGAACGCCACTGACTGACAAAAGCGGACTGCGCAATATGCAACATGAGTTTTACAAAAAATTGCAAATAAAGAGTTTCAGCTAGATTCATCAAAGTCCCGTTTTGCGAGTCTGTAATAGCGATTCATAAGGAATCGCTATTAAGGACTTGCAAAACGGGATTAATGTAGGAATTGCAAAAAATATTGCGATTCCTACATCTTCCGAATGGGGAGTTATTCCTTATTTGCGATTAGCAATTTGCTAATCGCAAATAAGGATGCGATTTCAAGGGTGCCAGGGGTGTCCAAAGGACACCCTGTAGCACCCCTGAAAAGCAAATGTAGCCAGATGTTGCGCACACATGTGTCCAAAGGACGTGTGTGTGTAACATACCACTCAGAAAAATGCACTAAAGTGCATTTTTCTGAGTTTTCGCTATTTACCACGAAGTCTGACTTCGTGGTAAATACAGGAATAGCGAATTCGCTAATAGAAAATGGTTAATGAATTGCATTTAAGGAATCTCAAATAGAGATTCCTTAAATGCAATTCCTCGCAAATATGCGATTTCGCAATTAGCGATCTTTGCATTTGGGATGATCAGCCTGATTCATGTACATGCCGTTTTGCGTGCCCCTAATAGCGAATCATAGCGATTCGCTATTGAGGACACGCAAAACGGCATTCATGTAGGAATTGCTACTTAAATAGCGATTCCTACATGTTCTTTATTTGCGAGTAGCAATTTGCTACTCGCAAATACTCCCCATTCATTCCTATGGGCCAAGAGGCCCATAGGAATGAATGGGGAGTATCCCTCATTTGCGAGTAGCAATTTGCTACTCGCAAATGAGATAGCGATTTTAAGGGTGCCAGGGGTGTCCAAAGGACGCCCTGTAGCACCCCTAAAATGCACATTTGAACAGGTGTTGCGCGCATACATGTCCAAAGGACATGTGTGTGTGCAACATGCAACTTAGAAAAATGCTTTTAAAAGCATTTTTCTGAGTTTTTGCTATTTACCGACAGGTCTGACCTCTCGGTAAATAGCGGCCCCAAAAGTCCAAAATCGCTATTTTGTTTTGTGTCATGAATAGCATTTGAGGAATCTCTATTAGAGATTCCTTAAATGCCATTCCACGCAAATATGCGAATTCTTACATAGCGATTTTTGCATTTGGTATCATGAATCCCAAATGCAAAAATTGCACTCGCAAAGGGCCAGATTCTCAGAATCTGGCCCTTTGCGAGCCGTTTTCGGCTTGATGAATCTAGCTGCGTGTTATAGGAATAGGGTAGACTGGTTTCACGTTACATGCTCAGGCCACAGACAGACGAAAATCCAAAGTCACCCAAAAAATGTTCAGATCATACGAATTTTGCTGAAAACGTTCGGGACATAAATTGTAGACTATATATATTTAAAACACGTAAAAAGTCTATTTTACTTTAGCATCAACAGTTTCACATATGTACAGAAATAAATCTAGAAATTATTTGTGAAATCAATATTGGCATCTTTAACAGTACAAAAGGTATGACCGACAAAACAACCTGGTTGTACTGAAGAGAAATAACGGCAACCAAACAAATTGTGCTCGAGTGCCCGCACCACTCTTGAACACCCATTTGAGAAAACCATCTCTTCGATATGCTCCGGACAAGATCCATCCTCCCTGCTTGAGTGCTCATAGCTTAATTTGTAAAAAGCGCAAGTGCCGGTGTCCTCGTCAGGAGGCCACTGCAGCTTGCACCACCCACTGCCCATACCAGCGCTGCCAGTGACAGTAACAACACAACTACTAACCATCACACTGCTACAAGTGTGACAATTCACATTATTCGCTTCCCCCAAAGCTATTAGAATGGCTTGGGCGGCAGGTATTAGTCTCTTTTAATGTATATTGAAGTAATAAACAACTGTCTAAATTAGACAGTGACACTATGTTGCAGGCTGTGATAAGTGCAGGTGTAGACAATTATGTGCTGATGCCGAGCACCGGGAACCACTAGCTCAAATTAAGCACTGGCCTGTACCAAGGGCGTAGGTGACACAAGATTTCTGTGAGGGGAGGAGACTAACAGCCGTAGGGAGAGCCGAGAAAGGGGTCCAGCTTGCTCTAAGAGCCAAAGCATGACCTAAGCCATCAACAGATGTAAAACAGGCTACAAATGGCATGTAGAAATATAGTAGAAACCTTAAAATGAAAAAGAAAATATTTTTCAACATTTTTTAGTCTCTCAAGTGCAAATGACCACATCACTGAATTGAGTGGAATTTATTGGAAGCAATATATTTTTTAAAATATTGAACATTTAGGAATTCTCCAATGCCCTGCCAATTTTGACATGAGTTACCCAAAATATTCCTGTTTGTTATGGCCTTTTTTATATAGCCTATCTTAGTTAGGAAATATGAAATAAGATCCTGTACTGAATTACTTCAATGTGTTCTCACACTGGGTAGTTAGGGAAAAGGATACAAAGAGCATGTTGAACTTGGCCCTCCATGCAGTGTCATCGCCATACTTTTTGCCTTCACCCTTCTGGTTTCCTGAACCCGTTTTTTTGGCATTTAGGGCACTGTGTACTTTACCACTGCTCTCATTTAAGCCTGGTACAATTGGCTTACACCCAGTTGACAGTTTTAACGTACTTGTAAGTCCCAAGTAAAGTGGTACTGCTTGTACCCAGGGCCTGTAAATTAAAAGCTGCCAGTGCGTCTGCAACACTCATTGTGCCACCCACTAATGTAACCCTTTAAACGTGCCTCAGGCGTGTCATACCTGGAGCATCGCATACAATGTTTGGAATTTAGTACAGGTCAGCACTTCACCCCAAGAGGCTACCCAGAAGCTCTTGCCACAGCAGTTGATATTGAGAACGCTTTTGACTCCCAGCTCTAGGATTACCTGCATGCAGTGATGGTGAGTATGGGATTGGGCAGCGATTTTCACCACTGGACACACCTGTACAAAAACCCAGTGGGCCAGGTGAAGACCGGTACTATAGTTTCGACAAGATATGCAATCAAGAGGGGTACGTGACAGGCCTGTCCCCTTCTGCCTCTTCTCTTTGCATTGGAAGTAGAACCTCTGGCCCTTACACCTAACACTGGACAGCATTACCGGGGATTGCAGATAGAAGGCACACCTCTATATCTCCCTATATTCAGACAACATCCTCCTCTATACACAGGGGGACCACACTGATATTGAGGGTGCAGTCACGGCACTGGTGGATTTTGAGTGCCATTAGGGCCAGTTTGTCAACTGGGACAAGTCCAACACCTACCCAATGAATGTACCATTCATACAAGCTCCTCCTCCTGAAATGAGTACAATCCTCCAATGAAAACGAATACAGTTCAGGAACCTTGGATTAAGATCTATCATACATAAACAGAGCTGATTGAGAGTAGCATTAGGGCGACTCTTGCCACCCTATGCCGCTCCACACAGTTTTGGCTAATCATCCCATTATCTGTGATGGGAAGAATTGCCAACTTAAAAATTATATTTCTTCCCCTATTACTTTAGCACTCTGGCAGTCTGCCTCTCCAAATCCCTCTTTGTCGAAATGAATTGCCTACTCACACAAACCTATTTGGGGCATGGGGCGCCGCCGTGTTACCCTGGGTAAATAGCCCCTCCCTGCAGATGAGGGGGACTTGCGGTACTCAATATTGAGCCCTGCTGTCTCACTGTATAATTGAAATGGGCAGCGATTTGGCGCAGGGAACTCTGGAGTGGTGACACCCTGGGACTCCGTTTAGTCCCCACCCTGTACCCCCTGGCAGGCATCCTTCTTGTGCCAATTCCCAGCCCTCGAATAAGTGAATAGGAGTGGAGGGGCCTCTGCTGGATACGTTCTGATTCATGTGGACCCGGGCACTGCAGCGCACTAAGACGGCACTCCCCTATGCCAAGGACCTTACCCTATCCATGCTAGAGCATCTCCCATATACTGGAGTTTCGACAGGGCTGGACGATAGCGAGCAAAAAGGTATGGAGAACGTCAGAGACTGGTGTTTCAATGGCCAACTGCATGACTTTCAGGATTTCATTACTGAGCTTGACATGCCCCTCACCCAGTTTCTCCTATACGGTGCAGTGGCAGCCACTATTAGACGAAGGTGGGGTGACAAGTGTCTTGAACCTTCGGAATGCAACAGTCTACATTTGTAGGGATGGAGGCAGGAACTGTCCAAATGGGTGAAATGTGAGAGTGCTCTTATACAACTTGAAGTTGAGGTGCCATCAATGCACTGAACATGCACAAGCATGGAGTCAGATTCTCCGGGACAGCCCCTTGATAACAATCGGTGGCAGTTGCTTCTCCCGCCATCTGGGGACTCGACGGAGGAGTATTAAGCCATTGGCTGGAACCTTCAGCCCCACTCACAATAGCAGCACGCATCGTCCCAAAAGGATCATGACTGATCTTGGCGCACCACATACCCTCTACCTTCTGCCACAATCCCCCCTCCCCTGGCCCCACCGTCCCTGCCTATACCACTGGTGACACAATTTCTCCTTGTTTCCTTACTTTGGATTTGCTTGGTTGTTTGGTATGTCTTGCTTCCCCCCTCCCTGTAGTTGTCCCTTTATAATATTGAGACTCAATCACAGCCCTTGTGCACACGACTGGTGAAGACTCTACCCCCAATTCCCGCTCCTGAGGTCTACTTAATCTTTAAATGCAACCATGATGACGCAGGTTTGTGTTACTCTTTGCCTGGCTGCTATTTTGGTGGACCATTGTGGTTATATTAGGCTTCATAGTATCTGACTGTAACAGTATTGCATATTTGAAAATGCCAAAAAAGCCTGTGTGCAGTTCTAAACTGCCAATTCGTCTTGCCAAAATAAACCTTTCTGAAGCCCAAAACTCTCTTTTTAATATATGTCACCCCTAGAGTAGGCCCTAAACAGTGCAATCGGGCAGGGTGCATTGTATTTAAAAATGTTGGACATGTACTCTTAAGTTTTACATGTCTTGGTACTGAAAAATGCACAAATTTGTTTTCACTACTGTGATGCCTACTCTCTCTATAGCACAGCTTTCCAAACTTTTCATGTTGGGGACACACTTTTTGGAAATGCATCATTTTGGGACACAGTAAGGCAGGGAAGCGAGCGAGCGTAGCGAGCCCGAAACACTTAAGGGGAGTTCGCGGGGTTCTCTGCCTTACTCCCTCTAGCTTCCTCTCTCTCTCTGTCTTGCTCCCTCTAGCTCCCTCTCTCTCTCTGCCTTGCTCCATCTAGCTCCCTCTCTCTCTGTCATGCTCCCTCTAGCCCCCTCTTTCTCTCTGTCTTGCAACCTCTAGCTCCCTCTCTCTCTGTCTTACTCCCTCTACCTCCATCTCTCTCTCTTACTCCCTCTAGCTTCCTCTAGCTCCCTCTGTCTCCCTCTCTCTCTGTCTTGCTCCCTCTAGCTCCCTCTCTCTCTGTCTTGCTCCCTCTTACTCAATCCGGCTCCCTCTCCCTCTCTTGCTCCCTCTACCTCCCTCTCTCTCTGTCTTGCTCCCTCTAACTCCCTCTCTCTCTGTCTTACTCCCTCTAGCTCCCTCTCTCTCTGTCTTACTTCCTCTAGCTCCCTCTGTCTTCCTCTCTCTGTCTTGCTCCCTCTAGCTCCCTCTCTCTCTGTCTTGCTCCCTCTAGCTCCCTCTCTCTCTGTCTTACCCCCGCTAGCTCCCTCTCTCTGTCTTGCTCCCTCTAGCTCCCTCGCTCTCTGTCTTACTCCCTCTAGCTCCCTCTCTCTGTTTTACTCCCTCTAGCTCCCTCTCTCTCTTACTCCCACTAGTTCCCTCCCTCTCTCTCTCTTACTCCCTCTAGCTCCCTCTCTCTGTCTTGCTCCCTCTAGTTCCATCTCTGTCTTACTCCCTCTAACCCCCTCTGTCTCCCTCTCTCTCTGTCTTGCTCCCTCTAGCTCCCTCCTTCTCTCTTACTCCCTCTAGCTCCCTCTCTCTCTGTCTTGATCCCTCGCTCTCTATCTTACTCCCTCTAGCTCCCTCTCTCTGTCTAGCTCCATCCCTCTCTGTCTTACTCCCTCTAGCTCCCCCTCTCTCTGTCTTATTCCCTCTAGCTCCCTCTCTCTGTGTCTTACTCCCTCTAGCTCCCTCTCTCTCTGTCTTGATCCCTCTGGCTCCCTCTCTCCCTGTCTTACTCCCTCTAGCTCCCTCTCTCTCTCTCTGTCTTACTCCCTCTATCTCCCTCTCGCTCTGTCTTACTCTCTCTAGCTCCCTCTCTCTTTGTCTTACTCCCTCTAGCTCCCCCTCTCTCTGTCTTGCTCCCTCTAGCTCCCTCTCTCTCTGTCTTACTCCCTATAGCTCCCTCTCTCTATGTCTTACTCTCTCTAGCTCCCTCTCTTTATGTCTTGCTCCCTCTCTCTCTTACTCCCTGTAGCTCCCTCTCTGTCTAGCTCCCTCTCTCTCTGTCTTACTCCCTCTAGCTCCCTCTCTCTCTCTCTCTCTCTCTCTGTCTTACTCCCTCTATCTACCTCTCGCTCTGTCTTACTCTCTCTAGCTCCCTCTCTCTTTGTCTTACTCCCTCTAGCTCCCCCTCTCTCTGTCTTGCTCCCTCTAGCTCCCTCTCTCTCTCTGTCTTACTCCCTCTAGCTCCCTCTCTCTATGTCTTACTCTCTCTAGCTCCCTCTCTTTATGTCTTGCTCCCTCTAGCTCCCTCTCTCTCTGTCTTACTCCCTGTAGCTCCCTCTCTCTCTGTCTTACTCCCTCTAGCTCCCTTTGTCTCCCTCTCTCTCTGTCTTACTCCCTCTGTCACCTCACCCCAGCTTACAGGGCACATATCTATATCATAGACTACTTCGACTCCAAATTCTCCTCTTGAAAACTCTTTCCCTCCCCTGCGACACACCCACCACTTGCAGGCGACACAGTACTGTGTCGGGACATACAGTTTGGAAAGCTGTGCTCTATAGGATAATTGAGTTACCTTATTAAATTTAATACGTCATACATTTTGTTTGGGATCAGGTAGAAATATCATGTTTGGTATCTAAGGAATTGTAATTTAAAATCCTCTTTGAAGGTAA
The DNA here is from genome assembly GCF_964261635.1 of Lissotriton helveticus. NCBI lineage: Eukaryota > Metazoa > Chordata > Amphibia > Caudata > Salamandridae > Lissotriton > Lissotriton helveticus. Next base: position 1,149,744,332 of record NC_136067.1, on the reverse strand, counting down.
ATTTGAATTTTAAGTTAGAATTCTGAAAATGGCATTTTAGAAAGTTGGCATTTTCTTTTCCTAACCGTTTGGTGCCTGCGGCCTGCTCCTGGGTCACATGACTAAGTGTAGCTGGCAGTTGTCCTTTGTGTATTCTCCCAGACATTCACACAGAAGGGGAACCGGGTGGTGGCAGAATGGGCCATCCTGACAGGATGGGGGTGGGTGGGTGTGGGGGGCGGAATTGTGCATGTCACGGCTGCTGTGCACTTGGTAGCTACGACTCCGACCACGTTATTCTGGTTGCGCTTGTGTATCTCCATGCGGAATGCAGCAGCCGGCCACACCCACCCTGGAAATTCTTACCAGAATACTTATCAAGGATTCTTGTTTTTTTTCCAGCAATATTTTAGTCTTGAAGATTGTGCAGACTGCACTCTGGGTTCTGCCTTTTTTTATTGCTATTAGTCACTTACCTTGTAGTAGCCCTGGAGCTGGTAGGTTTCTCTCTGTAACTCACTGCTCAATGTTTGGTAGTAGTGAACTGTATAAAAGGGAAAGGAGAGAAACTAGCAGTTATCAGCAATTCTACATTTTGGTAAGATGCATGCATAATTACGAGTTACAATGAAGTACATACTCTTCAAGGAACCTTGATTGGATCGCGTTAGTGCAGCATGCTGATTTTCTTTTCTTTATCATTCACTTCCCTTGAACACTGTTTTGTTCTGGTTTCTTTATATAGGAGTCAGACAGATACAGTGGTTCGGTGGAGCTAGGAATTCTCTTCTGTATTTGCTTCTCGCTCTACAGGATAGCACTACCTGAAGGAAATATTTCACAGCATGATAGTGCATAATGTTACAGTGCAGAGCCCCACTTGCACTTTAAAGAAGCTGCCTCAGTCCACACACAAAGCACTTCACACAAGCCTTTTGTACCCCCAGAGATCCTGGGAAAGGGGAGAAGGAAATTCAAACACCATTTATGAGGGGAGGCGAGGCAGCTCTATAGTTTCTTCCACTTCAAACTTGGTACCAGGTATAAAATTAGGATACTTAGACCCACTCCTCCGTTCACTCCTGTACCTGTGTGTACTACAGAAGAAGAAATGTCCTGCTGCCATAGGACTGCCCTGCTGCCTGAGGCTTGCCGTCCTGCCTGAGAAGGAAGCCTGGACCTGCTCCCTTCACCCCAGGCTGCTGAAGTGACTCCAAGGGTCAGCTGGCTGACCTCTTGTTCATAGTTATAGGGACATATCAAGCTCCAGAGACCTCCCTACAACTTCCCAGCTGACCTGCTGCAAATGGACCTGCCTGAACCCTGCTGGTCTCTGCAACAGTGAGTTCCTGAGTCCCAAAAAGTGCCTCCTCAGGTCCTTGGCCCTTGATTGGCATCAGAGTTCACTTTTCCTCTGAAGAAGGAGAAATCCTAAAGTTTTGGACTCTTCGCAACCGCGAAATGACACATTCACGCTGAGATCTAGCTGCCCATAACAACCACCATTGTGAAGCTCTGATGAACCTGACTCTTTGTGCTATAGCAACCGCCAGCAACAACTGGCAATGCAAGATCTGCACTAAACACTACAGCATTGATAGCCGCCGGTGACTGCTAAAGCAAAGCTCCAGCAAAGACCGTCCACTTTGCCCGACAGGCAGTTCATGCTACAGCCATGATCATCTGCGACGCCCGGCCTGCTCTTGGCACTACAGCAATGGCCATCCGCGACACTGTCTTTGCTCCTCGCAGGGTCCTCCATCGCAAACTGGACTCTTAGCACCGGACTTTAACTAAGTAGCTTTTTCAGGGGGACTACCTCGGTAGATCACCAGCACCCTCAAAGTAGCTCTCAGAGGTGAAGCCAAACCAACCCGATCTCAGAGATTCTGTGTGTATTAAAGAAGGCAGCTCTACTCGTTTCATTACCCGTAAGACAGCCAAACCAATGGCAGGGCCTCTTGATAACACTCAAACACATACTGTGTTGGCCTATCAATCAATCAATTAGGGATTTATAGAGAGTACTGGGGGTGGGGGATTTGGGTAACTCCGGTCATTCGAAATGCCAGGTCTTGAGGCTCTTCCTGAATGCTTGCAGTGTGGGGCTTCATCTGATGCTGAGGGGGAGTTTGTTCCAAGTCTTGGCCGCAATGTAGGGGAAGGATCTGCCTCCTGTTCTGGCTCTGTGGATGTGGGGGATTTCGGCCAAGGCCTGGTCAGCGGTGGTTTCTTTTGGGGGCATAGAATGAGATTCTTTTGTTGAGGTATTGGGGTCCGGTGTTGTGAAGGGCTTTGTAGGTGTGTATGAGCAGCTTGAAGGTCACTCTTTTTTAGACGGGAGCCAGTGGAGGACTCATAGGTGCTGGGGGATGTGGTCTTGTCGTTGGATGCTGAGGACGAGTCTGTCTGCGGTGTTCTGGACGGTCTGGAGTTTGTGGAGTAGAGATTTGTTGATTCCGGCGTAGAGGGCGTTCCCGTAGTCCAGCCTGCTGGTGATGAATGTGTGGGTGACGGTCTTCCTGGATTCAGGGGGGATCCATTTGAAGGTCTTGCAGAGGGTGTTGAAGCATGTGGAAGCTACGGCGTTGCCCTATGGGTCTGCCACATGAACCATCTTTATCCACTTTAAATCTACCTAAGTAGTAGATTGGGCATGTTATACGCCCTGCTCTATCAGTCGCACCGTGTGCGACATCAAAGAATAGTAGCAGCAGTAACCAGGGCTGACCCACCAAAGTGTGTGACTGCAAGAACTAGAGTGAAAATGTGTTAGTTGGGAGCATGATCAACCAAAGAGCTGAGGAGGAGGATGCATCCAGGGCAGAGAAAATGAGAAGCCTCACATTCAATTTTGTGTGGGTGTGTGACAGTGTGTCCTTCCCTAATAAACAGTGTTGATTCCTTAAAGCTACTCCTACTGTCAAGGACTGCCAAATATGTATGCTGGTCCCCACCATAAGAGTATTATCTCTGACGCAATTGAGACAGTTCTTGGTATAATTGTGCCATAGCCATAACATTTTCATCCTTGACTATTTTGTTCATACAGGTCTAGTAATTACATACCTGCTACCATCACTGACATATAAAGAGCATGGCTGGCCTGCTTTTAGCCCTTCCTGACAGAGTGGCAACCGATTCTCCCATAATAATGGCCATAACTAATATATGTTGGGCATCCAGCTGTGACACAGTGGTCGCCCTGGTTTAATGATGGGCATTATTAGCCTAACAGAGGCATTCGTTGTGTTATGGTGAGCAAGCGTGGCCTATGATTCCAATACCTGGGTATTTGTAGCAGAATTTGTACATGAGAGGAATTTTTACATGGCGGTACTCAATGAAAACGAAAAGCTGATGTTTAGCGACTGTGTATTTTCTAAGAAGGAAAACTGATTTGATTTTTAAAGGAAAAAATTGTTTTTTCAGAAAGGTTTTTCTTATGGAAAATTGAGTTTGATTGCTCAAAGTGGAAAGTGATTTTGATAGAAAATATGTGTATTTTCAAAAACTAATATACTAATGAAGACAAAATATTGCAATTCTAAAACACATTTTAAGATGTTAGCTGAATGACAATTCAATTTGCGTTGGGGAGACTTATTGCTCTGGTAATACCCTTTGTGGCACACAGTATTTGATGATTTGAATTGTACTTGATTACAAGCATTTAATATTGATAAACGTTTCCCTAGCATTCTGCTGATAACTTCACCTGGAATGTTTGGGTGTTTACTACTGATAATCGTGCTTAGGCGGTCACAGTGTAATGTTAATACATATCATCAGCATTTTACAGTGATAAAATATGCTAGTAGCTCGGGAGGACTTTCCTTGAGCAAAATTAGCTCTCACTACAGAAAAGGTTGGAGACCCCTGCTCCAGACCGTCCAGAACCCCGCAGCCAGACTCGTCCTCAGCATCCCACGACAAGACCACATCCCCCAGCACCTATGAGTCCTCCACTGGCTCCCACCTAAAAAGAGTGACCTTCAAGCTGCTCACACACACCTACAAAGCCCTTCACAACACCGGACCCCAATACCTCAACGAAAGAATCTCCTTCTATGTCCCCAAAAGAAACCTCCGCTCCGCTGACCAGGCCTTGGCCGGAATCCCCTGCATCCACAGAGCCAGAACAGGAGGCAGATCCTTCTCCTACATTGCGGCCAAGACTTGGAACAAACTCCCCCTCAGCATCAGATGAAGCCCCACACTGCAAGCATTCAGGAAGAGCCTCAAGACCTGGCTTTTCGAATGACCGGAGCTGCCCAAATCCCCCACCCCAGTACGCTCTATAAATCCCTGATTGATTGATAGGCCAACACAGTATGTGTTTGAGTGTTATCAAGAGGCCCTGCCATTGGTTTGGCTGTCTTACCGGTAATGAAACGAGTAGTGCTGCCTTCTTTAATACACACAGAATTTATGAGATCGGCTTGGTTTGGCTTCACCTCTGAGAGCTACTTTGAGGGTGCTGGTGAGCTACCAGTAGCTCCCGAGCTACTGGTTGGAGACCCTTGATCTAATAGAACCGTCAAAACGCATCTAATAAGCATCATATGCTACAGTGTGTTTATTCACTAATGTCCGACTCAGACTCATCCAATAGGGGGGCTCACAGATATTTCCCCAGTAGGTGATCCACCTCCCCCAAACCTTTGTCCATTTTTTGGGCACCCTCGGTGAACGTACACAGACTTTTCCGCCACCATCGCCATGTCCATATCTTTGCACCATTGATTAAGGGTAGGGCTAAGTCTGGACCCCTTAACGTTGCGCAATATTTTGTTTTGCTACTGTCATATCCAGAGTAACCCAATCTTGAGCAATATTGTTTAAATCCGTAGGTTCCCAGATGTTGAGGAGACAGCATCTCAGGTCTGGAAGAATCGTGACACTCATGACCTGTGAGAGCGTACGCATCACCGCACTCCAGTAGCGCGCTATCTCTGGGCAGAGCCATATAGTGTGGTAAAATGTACCTGTTTCCCCACATTGCCTAAGACAGAGCGGCGTGCCTGCTCGGTGTATTGTGTGTTATAGCATCCTGGTATATTACGTGCGGTGTAGAATTTTTAATTGCACTAATCTAAGTCCCGATTGTATTGCAGCCTCTCTAGGGGACGCTAGTGCCTCCTGCCAGCGAGCATCATCTATGTCCCCTATTTCCATTTCCCATCTGGCTTTCAATGCTGTCGTGGGGTCTGAACGGTTATTTACTATTTTCCGATAGGTTTGCGAAATTGCCTTTTTGTGGAGCTGGTCTGTTAAAAGCCTATCTTCTAACGGGGAGGATTCTTCAGGTTGTGTTCCCGGTGGCATCAAGGATTGAAGAGCGTGTCTGACCAGCATGTAGCGAAATATTTCTGTCTTCGCTAATCTGTAGGTGGTCTGCAAATGGGCAAACTTGACCACTTTCCCTTTCTTCCATAGAACTCCGACTTTTGATTACCCTATCAAATCCCAGTTGTTAAAGCCTTTGGTGTTGCGCAGCATACCTAGCCTCTTTGTGTCCCATAACGGCATAGCTTGTGTAATCACTCCTTCCCATCCCAATGCCTTCTGTGCCTCAAACCATACGTGTATCGTGTGCACCGTTGGGCCTGTGAGATTGTGTCTTCTCATCTTGTTGTAAAGCGCCCCCATAATCCCTGATGGGTCTAATAGGTGTCTATCCATTCTTTATGCTGGGTCCTCTTGGGGAACATGGAGCCATTGGTTGATAGCCACCAACTGGGAAGCCCAATAGTATATTCTAATATCGGGAAGGGCGATACCGCCATCGTACCAGCTTCTAGTGAGTTTCTGCATAGCTATACAGGGAGTTTTCCGTCCCAGAGCAATGTCATCACTTCCGCATTTATTGCTGTGAAGTATGTTGAGGGGTTAGGGAACGGTGTATTCTGAAGCGCATAGAGAAAGATTTTGAAGAGGGCCGACCTTCCCAGTAGTGTGCGCCAGTGCCTGACATCTCTTTTGAATCTCACCAAGGGCTGTGTCAAGTTTTGTGCACTGAATTGTGCTTGGTCATGTGTTATGAATATCCCTAGGTACTTAAAGCCATTATTTGCTACCTGAAGTGTACAACCCGATGGGATCTGTGGCTGGGAACCGTGTAGGATATAAAGAAGTGACTTCGCCCAGTTGATGGGGCACTAGGACCCCAGGTCAGGAGTGTGGAAGGGGACACCGGACACTACTTCCGGTCAGGGGAGCAGGGCGGGACAGAAGTGGACCAAGAGTGCAAGGGGCAGGACGCATCCCAATGCTGTAAGTACAATCGACAATAAACATACTTGAAACCTACCAACGCTCTCCGGGGACTTCACGATACGACATCTGGCGACAAGCACACGTGTGTCGAGTGCCCAGCAGAAGTGAAGGAGCGAGACCAGGAGCCCACCCTTGGTCGCGTCAAGTGGCCAAACGACGGAAGCACCGAGACCAGGAGCCCACCCTGGTTCGCGTGAAAAAGAAAAGAAACGGCTCGGGAGCCCACCCCGGCGAGAAGGAAAAGCATCTGCAAGCGCCGGTAAAACCCGGCGAAACTAGCCGATTGAGCGCGAGAATCAAAAATAGCGCGCAAACTCTCGCGAGAGCGGCCATTTTGAAGTCAGGCGGACTGTCCAATCAGCGCTAGAGAAGATCGGACGGCCATTTTGAAACCAGGCAACGCTCGGATTGGCCCTGAAGTCTCGCGAGAGTCTCGACGGCTATTTTAAAGTCAGGCAAAGGGACCAATCAGGGAGCTGAACAGACTGGCGGCTATTTTGAAGTCAGGCGGAACAAAAAAAACCAAGGAAAAAGTGGCGAGAAGAGCACTGAAGGAAAGAAAACAAGCACAAGGCAGTGCAAAGACACAACATAACAGAACAAAGGAGGAAAACAGATAAAAAGGAAGCACAAAGAGATGCAAATAAAGAAAATATTGAAATAAAAGGAAAATAGAAGACAATAGTGACAAAGGAAGGAAAGAACGGAAGAAGCATAAGTGCAGCTAAAAGCAAATAAAGGAAAGAAGACACATCGAAGTAGAGCCGCAAACAAAGATGGTTGAACCAAGAAGCAAAAGGCAGAGCGCCCAATATCGCAGACCTCTCCCATTCAATTTATCAGAACCGCAAGTGGGAATCATATGGGAGCGATGGATTAGGAGATTCGAGAGGTAAATGAGTGCAACAGATGTGAGAGGCCAAAGAATTGGGTCTGTTCCTGAATCTAGTGGGTGATGAAGTAGACGATCTACTAGTAACACTACCAGCAGATGAGACGTCGACGTACAAAGGGCTAATAAAATGCCTCACAAACAAATTTGATCCGCAGAGAAACATTGACTTTGAACGATACACCTTCACAATAGCATTTCAACACACGGATGAATCGTTGGATGAGTGTGCGACGCGACTGCGAAAACTAGTAACTCACTGCGAATTCGACAAGTACGACAACGAACAAGCGATTCGCCTGCGCATCATTGAAGGATGCCGTGACACAGACTTCCGTGCGAGAATACTGAAGGAACCAACCTCACTGGAGAAGATCCTGTCACTGGCAAGGGCCGAGGCAAGAGCAACAGCGCAAGCAAAGCAAATGGAGCGGGGAAAGGAACGGCGAGTTGAAAAGGCACACCGCATGGCAGAGAACAACCGCCCAAACAGCTGGAAAAAGGGCACAACGAACAGGCGACAAAGAAGCAACCGGAATCAACGTGCTACAGATGTGGGCTTGAATTTCCACACAAAGGCACGTGCCCGGCAATGGGCCAAACATGCAGGAAATGCAACAGAAGCAACCATTTTGCCAGTGCATGCCTGGGACTGAAGTGAAAGAGGAAGACCGGGAAGACCGCGGATGACGACAAGCAGACATGTCAGGCATCTAGACACAGCAAACAGAAGCTTCTCGATGGAGTCAGGGGAAGAAATGGAGGAGGTAGAACGACTGTACCTCATGTCCGAAACTGCTGCCATGCCCGCAGAGGAAGGCAGGAATCGAGAAAGCATCCACCTCGTGAACAAGAACAATATAAAGAAGACGGAGTCCGTGACCATAGAGGTGGGACCCCACAAGGCACGTTTCGTGTTAGACAGCGTAGCGACATGTAATATCATGTGCGTGTCGGAATATGAGAAGATGGAAGTAAAGCCAGTGCTGATGCCATCAAAAGTTGAGGTATTCACATGGGGGTCAAGAAAACAAGTGACGAACATGGGAAAATTCACAGAGAATCCGACATACAAAGGCCAAACCATCAAGGAAGAAGTTCACGTGTTGAAAGGTGACATTCCGGCACCGTACCTATTGAGCAATGTCACAGCGCAGGTGATGGGCCTCCTCGAAATGACATACAACATGTCAGAGAAGAAAAGCATCCTGAAAGAATATCCTGAACTACTACAGGGACTAGGGAAATCGAAGGGACGCCCAATAACGCTGCACATCAACGAAGCAGTAAAACCAGTAGTTCAACACCATCGGCGAGTGCCAATACACCTGCAACCGCAGGTAGAAGAAGAGATTGAAGCACTGCTCAAGCAGGACATCATAGAGCCAGCCGAGGGACCGACGCCATGGGTATCACCAATAGTGGCCGTGCCGAAGAAGAACACGTCCAAGATTCGCATCTGTGTCGACATGAGAATACCGAACACAGCAATCGAACGCGAAAGACACCCTGGACCCCACCTCGATGATATGATCAGTTGCCTAACAGGCACAAGACGTTTCTCCAAACTAGACTTATGTAAAGGATATCATCAGCTTGAACTCGACCCTCAGTCCAGATATATCTCGACGTTTTCCACGCACCTGGGTCTCTTTCGATATAAACGTCTGAGTTTTGGAATATCATCAGCTGCTGAAATATTCCAAGAAACAATACGGCAAGTAATAAGGCCGGTAAAAAACAGTCTGAACTACAGTGACGACATTCTGGTGTTCGGCAAGTCAGATGAGGAACATGACAAGGCACTGCGGGATGTGTGTTCCCAACTGAAGCGGGCGGGGCAGACGCTAAATGAGGACAAGTGCGAGCTGGGGCGAGACAAACTGGTGTTCTTTGGACATATCTTTTCCAAAAAGGGAATGCGACCAGATCGCAACAAGGTGGAGACGCTAGAGAAAGCAAAACACCCGAGCGACGTTGCAGAAGTGAGGTCATTTCTCGGCCTTGCTAGCTACTGCGCAAGGTACATAAAAGATTTTGCCACAGTGAGTGCACCACTGCGAGAACTAACTAAACAAGGCCAGACATTTGCATGGACAGAAGAATGCAGAAAAGCATTTGAAGCGATCAGGCACGCAGTGACGGCAGTAGACCACCTTGCATACTTTGATCCGCTACTTTGTACCGAACTGACGGTGGGCGCCAGCCCAGTGGGGTTGGGCGCCATACTAGTACAACACAGACCAGGCAAGGAATCACCAAGGAGTGTAGTAGCTTACGGAAGCAAGAGCCTGTCTGAAATTGAAAGAGCATACTCGCAACCGGAGAAAGAGAGTCTGGCAGTAGTATGGGCATGCGAGCACTGCCACATGTTCATATGCGGGAAACCGTTCACAATAATTACAGACCACCAGGCACTGATAACGATCTATGGAAATCCCAATGCGAAAATACCGCCCTGAATAGAGAGGTGGGGAATCAGACTAATGGACTACAACTTCAAGATCATACATAAACCAGGAAAGAAACACAACCCGGCGGACTACATGTCAAGACATCCTCTACCACATGCAGTTGAGGCAACCTCAATGGCGGAAGAATACCTGAACTTCATACTGAAGCACAACACTCCGGCATCCATAACGATGGAAAAACTGGAGCAAGAAACAAAACGAGACCCCACAATGCAAGCAATCCAGAAGGTGACAAGACAACAGAGGTGGAGGCATGTCAATAACAACAGCATCGTGGAAGAAGGAGTAATAAAAGAGGAACTGCTGGCATTCAAGAAGATCCATGAAGAGCTCTCAGAGACCAAAAATTGCATAATGATGAGAGGAACACGAATAGTAATGCCCAGGGCACTGAGAAGACAAACGGTAGAACTAGTGCACGAGTCATACAGAGGCATGGTAGCAACAAAGAAAATGCGGCGGGAAAAAGTGTGGTTCCCGGGACTGGACAGCATGGTGGAAGCCGCAGTCACACACTGCCATGTCTGTCAAGTGACTGGGCAGCCGTCCAAGCCGGAGCCGCTACAGATGTCGGAACTACCAAAGGCGGTGTGGACCGAATTGGCAGCCGATTTCTATGGGCCCCTGGAGACAGGAAATTACCTGCTAGTGATAATCGACGAATTCTCCAGATTTTCCATTGTAAGGCAAGTAGCGTCAATGTCAGCGAATGCAACGCTGCCAGTCATGGACGATGTCTTTGCAGCATGGGGCTCTCCGCAAACGCTAAAGACTGACATTGGCCCCCCGTTTTCAGGAGAAGAATTCAGAAAATTCATGGAGTACCTAGGGATCCGCCACCAGAAAATAACACCTTTGTGGCCACAGGCGAATGGAATGGCAGAAAGATTCATGGGAACGATCAAGAAGGCAGTACAACGAGCTAAGATAACGCAGATATCGATAGGGCAGGCACTATGCCAGATACTAAGAGACTACCGGAATACTTCTCACAGCTCCACAGGACGGTGCCCCGCCGAGCTCGTGCTAGGATGCTCGAGCAGGACAAGGCTACCGCAGATGGAAGAGACATCAAGAGAGGAGCGAAGCTGCATAGCTGCCAAAGACGGAGAAGCAAAAGCAAAAATGAAAGACTACGCCGACAAGAGGAGACATGCCAATCAAGCGAAACTAAAAGAAGGAGACACAGTATTAGTGCGGCAAAGACAGCTGAGGAAGTCAGATAGCCCATTCTCAAAGGATCAACTGTCGGTGACAGAAGTGAGAGGGCCCATGATAACAGCCTCAGCAGGGCGATATCACATCACAAGAAACAGCTCACATTTCAAGGAATTGAAGATCAAAGAAGAAGAACAGCAGGTACCAGCGCTGGAGGAAACTAGACAGGACGAAGGTGCACAAACGGACAATGGAGAGACACGGCCGAGAAGGGAATGCAAGAAAACAAAGAGACTGATTGAAGAGATGTAATGTGACGAGGCTCACCGTGAGAATCTCTCTCTCTCTCTCTCTCTCTCTCTCTTTAGCTCTACCAGTGATAACAAGCAGTGTCACAGAAAATGTTTGTTAGTTTTGTTCGCAGCAAAGGGGGAGATGTCGCGCCCAGACAGTGGGCACTAGGACCCCGGGTCAGGAGTGTGGGAGGGGACACCAGGGGAGCAGGGCGGGACAGAAGTGGACCAAGTGGGCAAGGGGCAGGACTCATCCTAATGCTGTAAGCACGATCAACAATAAACATACTTGAAACCTACCAACGGTCTCCTGTGATCTTCGGGGGCTTCACAATACGACAATGGTGTATCCTAATACTCGCCCATAAGCTGTGCATATATCTAGGAGGCAGTTTTTGGAGCATGCTGGGAACGTTAAATACAATAATATGTTGTCCGCATATAGCGATATACAGTCTTCTCAGTCAAGTGCCCACCGTAAGCCACATTAAGTAAACAAAACAAGGGAACCCAGGGCGCAATGTGCTAAGGACCTTGGGTGGATACTTATTTTAAAGAAACACTGGTCCTTAGGCAGAAGGAAGAATATTAACCAAAAAAGAAATATAGACTAGATAGAACTATATTATTTGAAAACGTGTCCAGCCGGACAGTTTTAATGTCTTGATAAAAAATATATACAAAGAAATTTACACAAAGTGTGATGGAAGTGGGACACCAGCCGATGTCCAACTAACCCACTAGACAAACATACAATACATACACAAATAATAGGCAACGAAAGGTCATCTGAATATCATAAATTATAAACAGATGATCCACAATATACACATATGCATGAGAAATTATTGTCAACTATGCAATTAGTGCATTTCTGGTCGACGACGTTTCGAACCTTACAACATTTTGGTTCATCCTCAGGACAGACAATGATTGCCTAAAGAAGTGACAAATTCAATTTTGTCACACTGTAAGAATTTATAATAACAAAAAATTATTTGTGCCATACAATAACAAAAATTGGAAGGAAAAAGGGGAGACATAAAAGGATAAAACATGTCAGTTGTTTAACCACTTATCGCAATTGTTTGTACTGTGCCAGACTCATACCATGCCAAGCCATGGTGACAACGGCGGCTGTGTGGTGTGCATGCTAATTACATGCATTGCGCTCAAAAGTGTCTATATTCGGCGCAACAGAGCGACAAGCTAGGAGCTTTGAGTGAAAGTGTCTAAGTTCAACCGTGAAAATTATCGTGAGAATTGTCACTTTTAAAGGAGTCATGCAGAAACCGTGAAAGTGAATCATGTAAACCAGAATGATAGACCGGGAGTCGTGCCGGGGTGATTGGTCTCGAGTGTGCGTGACAATAGGGTTCAGAAGCGAATGGGGAAGCCCAGACGGACCTTCATGAACAAGCTTACCAATGGGGCGAAGCTAATAGCATATTAGCTCAAAGTGTATACACTGTGAAGGAAGGGGATCGGACCGTTAGAGGATTGCTTCCGGAATTTCAACCAAAATAAAAATTAACCCGGTCACGGGAAAAACTTACCGCGGGTACAGTCCGCGTAAAACTTAGAATTGATCTGTGTAAAAAGGGGAGTCGGTGGTTAGGTGTGCTGCGGTATCAAATAATGTCACTTTAACCACTCACGAGTAACACAATGTATGCTTACCAGCTGGGTCGGGGCCCTAGACGATAAATCTAAGGGGGAAACCATGAGAGGAATACAATGAGAACTGGTCCAAAAACAGCGTGTCAGCGGGCGACGGTGATACGTGACCAGCAAAAGCTTACCAGAGGATAAAGAGTGCAGGTCCACAATGGGGGTCCTAGCGTGGAGAGAAAGATTCTTCACGGCTTGCACCGGCGGTATGTTGATAAGATATGGGTAATGGTTCTGGTCACGTGAGTGCTGGCGCCCAATGGGGATACGGCGGAAAGGGTCGGCCATTTTGGGATGGGCGATAGAAGGTGAGGGTAAAAACAAACGACGGGTGCCGAAAGTGTTCGGGGTGGGCGACGGAGCCCTGCAAGTGCCAATAACGAAGTGGACGTTATTCTAATTGCGGGCATGCAGTGTGTTTAAGGGAAAGGTTCGTACATGATCATACAGTGACAATTTTATAATAAGCCTCATAACAAGTGAACAATAATATACTGCTCAATTGCATTTGACAAACTAATATAATACACACTTGGCAGATGGAGTAGCGGGGGCGGGGGGAGTCAGACACATGCTGGAGTCAGACACATGCTGTTATATAGAAAGTCAGAAGTTATCAAGTTCTACTCGAAATGAAAGTACAGTGGGCTAGATCAAGGAGGTCCAATCCTCCGTACGGTTCAAACCAGTATGCAGGCTCTCGGTCTTCAATATCCATCGCAGTTCTTCCTTATTAAGTATAACAACATGTGTCTGACTCCCCCCGCCCCCGCTACTCCATCTGCCAACTGTGTATTATACTAGTTTGTCAAATGCAATTGAGCAGTATATTATTGTTCACTTGTTATGAGGCTTATTATCAAATTGTCACTGTATGATCGTGTACGAACCTTTTCCTTAAACACACTGCATGGCCGCAATTAGAATAACGTCCACTTCGTTATTGGCACTTGCAGGGCTCTGTCGCCCACCCCGAACACTTTCGGCACCCGTCGTTTGTTTTTACCCTCACCTTCTATCGCCCATCCCAAAATGGCCGACCCTTTCCGCCGTATCCCCATTGGGCGCCAGCACTCACGTGACCAGAACCATTACCCATATCTTATCAACATACCGCCGGTGCAAGCCGTGAAGAATCTTTCTCTCCACGCTAGGACCCCCATTGTGGACCTGCACTCTTTATCCTCTGGTAAGCTTTTACTGGTCACGTATCACCGTCGCCCGCTGACACGCTGTTTTTGGACCAGTTCTCATTGTATTCCTCTCATGGTTTCCCCCTTAGATTTATCGTCTAGGGCCCGACCCAGCTGGTAAGCATACATTGTGTTACTTGTGAGTGGTTAAGGTGACATTATTTGATACCCCGGCACACCTAACCACCGACTCCCCTTTTTACACAGATCAATTCTAAGTTTTACGCGGACTGTACCAGCGGTAAGTTTTTCCCGTGACCGGGTTAATTTTTATTTTGGTTGAAATTCCGGAAGCAATCCTCTAACGGTCCGATCCCCTTCCTTCACAGTGTATACACTTTGAGCTAATATGCTATTAGCTTCGCCCCATTGGTAAGCTTGTTCATGAAGGTCCGTCTGGGCTTCCCCATTCGCTTCTGAACCCTATTGTCACGCACACTCGAGACCAATCACCCCGGCACGACTCCCGGTCTATCATTCTGGTTTACATGATTCACTTTCACGGTTTCTGCATGACTCCTTTAAAAGTGACAATTCTCACGATAATTTTCACGGTTGAGCTTAGACACTTTCACTCAAAGCTCCTAGCTTGTCGCTCTGTTGCGCCGAATATAGACACTTTTGAGCGCAATGCATGTAATTAGCATGCACACCACACAGCCGCCGTTGTCACCATGGCTTGGCATGGTATGAGTCTGGCACAGTACAAACAATTGCGATAAGTGGTTAAACAACTGACATGTTTTATCCTTTTATGTCTCCCCTTTTTTCTTCCAATTTTTGTTATTGTATGGCACAAATAATTTTTTGTTATTATAAATTCTTACAGTGTGACAAAATTGAATTTGTCACTTCTTTAGGCAATCATTGTCTGTCCTGAGGATGAACCAAAATGTTGTAAGGTTCGAAACGTCGTCGACCAGAAATGCACTAATTGCATAGTTGACAATAATTGCTCATGCATATGTGTATATTGTGGATCATCTGTTTATAATTTATGATATTCAGATGACCTTTCGTTGCCTATTATTTTTGTATGTATTGTATGTTTGTCTAGTGGGTTAGTCGGACATCGGCTGGTGTCCCACTTCCATCACACTTTGTGTAAATTTCTTTGTATATATTTTTTATCAAGACATTAAAACTGTCCGGCTGGACACGTTTTCAAATAATATAGTTCTATCTAGTCTATATTTATTTTTTGGTTAATATTCTTCCTTCTGCCTAAGGACCAGTGTTTCTTTAAAACACCGTAAGCCACATATCACTGGGTCCTGCCTAATCCATGCTGTCAGAGGCTCAAGCACTATTGGGAACAGGAGTGGCGACAATGGACAACCTTGCCTTGTCCCTCTTTGCAGTGGGAATTCAGTCGAGATATGGCCATTCACCACTACTTGCGCCAGTGGCCGAGTATATAATAGTTGGATCCACGCACAAAATTTGGGCTCGAATCCCAGATGTTCAAGGACTGCAAAAAAGGAAGGGCCACTCAACTAAGTCGAAAGCCATTTGTGCATCCAGTGACAGTATAACTGCGTCCTCTGCTATGGTCGATCTACGCTCTATCACACCATGTAACCTTCTTGGATTTATCGCTGTATTGAGGCTGGGCATTAATCCGGACTGATCCGGATGATTCACTGCGGACAAATGTGGTTGCAATCTGGTTGCCAGCGTCTTAGCAGGTAATTTTTGCTTCTGCGTTGATCAGGGAAATCGGTCTGTAGGATGTACACTCCTGTGTTGGTTTGCCAGGTTTATGTATCGCAACTATAGTAGCAAGGCGCTGATCTCTAAGCAGAATCCCTTTTTCTAAGCTATCTATGTACATGGCCAATGGGTGTGGCACAAGTTGGGGAGCTGCTTGCTCATAGAATTCCACCGGAATCCTGTTAGGTCCTACCGCCTTCCCTATGTGTAATGCTCTTATTGCCTGTGTGAGTTTCTCCGGTGTGATATCCTCTTCCAGAGATATTACTGCATCTGGAGCTAAAGTGGGCACGCGTATGTCTTGTAGAAATGCGAGATTGTCTTCCCTGGTCGCAGTGGCAATTGGTGTGTATATTGTCTTATAACGGGTCGCCAGTGCTTCAGTGATTTGCTGTGGTGCGGTTACTAAACGTCCGTCATCCTATCTAATTTGCATTACCCAGTTATTCGCTCTTTCCTTCTCTTCCAACCAGGCCAGCAGCCGATCCGCTTTATCTCCGAGTTTGTAGACAGTGTGTTGCATTTTTGTAAGCGTACTAGTGGCCTCCTCCCTTGTATAAACTTTATACTACTGTTGTGCAAGGTGTAGTCTATGTGCCGTCTCTTCAGTAGTGTCCGCTACATGTGCAGTCTCCGCCAAGGAGACTTCCCGGTCTAGCTTATCTATGTGGTTGTGTCGTTCCCTCTTCTGTCCCATAATTAAGGAGATTGCATGCCCGCGAAGTACTGTCTTGTATGCCTTCCATAGAGTTGTTGGAGAGGGGACAGAGTATTGGTTTTACTCAAAATAGCACTTTGTTGCCCTAATGATGTCTTTGCTTATTTTACAATTTTTGAGAGACCCTGGGCGAATTGGGAACAATCTTTGGTTCTGTGGGGCGAAGGGTGCATATGCAATGAGTATTGGTGAGTGGTCCGATATTCCCCTAGATAAGTGCTTGATCTTGGTCATTCCTAGCATTCCTGTGGCTAAGATAAAGATTTAGTCTAGTCTGGAGAGGCTATTATGTACTCCAGAGAGGAATGTGTATTGCCCTACTGTCGGGTATCTGATCCTCTAGACATCTAATAGGCCAAGCGCTTCTACGAATTCTACTAATTTAAAGTTGGCCCCACTTGGGTCTCTAGGGGGCTGTCAGTCTATGGATGTATTTATGGTGGCATTGAAGTCGCCCCCCATAATTAGTTCTCCACAGGGGAGCGTGAGTAGAAATTTTCCTAAGTCTGGAAAGGCAATCTAATGTAGCATCGGCGGGATATATACTGACACAATGTTATACATCCTTCCGTAGGATTGTGCAAAACAAGGACCCCCTGAAAATTAGAGTAAACTATACTCCTAGGACAGGGATAACAATGTGCGTAAAAAAAATTCCTAGGCAGTAACACACTGGAAAACATAAGGCATGAAATGACAGCGAAAACAAACTAAAATAAATTTTAAATTTAATAAACACTTTTAAAAATCAACCAGATTATAATACAATATATAGTCTGTGATAAGGGAAAATAAAATATTCATACAATTTTAATAAAAACAAAATCATCAACATCTACACATTTTAACAGTCGCTATTCCGTGGCAACTAGGGTCGACGCGCGTTTCGGCGTGGGACACGCCTTCTTCAGGAGCCACAAAAATTTGTAAAATAGTATTCTGAAACATGTATAAAAAAAGAAAAATCACAATTTAATCATTCACTCTACAACATGTAGAAGTGCATAGAATACTTTCTAAAGTCACATAATACATTTCATATGATTATAAAAAGGACAAAGTTTACAACAGAAATTTCATAACCTAAATATATAATAATGTTTTCCAAGGCCTATTTAATTATAACTTCATAATGTTTGAACAAAGAGTACTCACTGAATTAGACATGATTCAAACTTATATAAAAAAAGTGTGTGGGGGGGGAGAACAGATAAAAAAGGGCAAAAGGACAAGGGGAGGGTAACGTAGTTAATAAAAATTGAGGATGATTCACCAACCCAAAATAGTTTATCATAGCAATATAATATTGACATATACAATGAGTCTTAATCACAAATAATCTATAGACAGTTTCATGTTTGTATTATGGTACCAAGCTAATCTCCAATAACAGTTAATAACAACTTCATATAAAAATAGGCGAAGTGGGAGACTTACTTTTAATTACAAACTCACAGATTATAGCGGTAACCTCAATATGATTCCGTGGATTGGGTGAGAACAGGAAATGATAAGCTCCTAATTCTAGAAAAAATGTAATATTTCAATAAATTATTCCTTATCCTCACAACTATTCATGGTGAGTCAGGTAAGAACTAAATCGAACATCAGGTGCCTCGTGAATGCTATATTCCATGAAGACAACCAGAGAGTATTGCCACTTCGCTAGATAAAGGATCTTCATATTAGCTAAGGAAGCTAAAATTAAACATTTATGGCAACATCTCCGATGTTATTTCCTAATGTACACAGACTATGTATCTGTCTAAGAATACAATTCAACTACGACGATGGAGCAAAGGGTATCTAATACTTTAGAAACAATAAAACCCTTTTGAGACATCCAGCGTTTGGATCCCTGTAGTTAGCACCCACAAGGTGCAGGACAGCGACCAGAGTGTTAGCCACACTCAATGAATGCCGAATCATAATAAGGTAGAAACAAGGCTGTAGCAAAAGTAATAGCCAATACTAATACCAGTGTATGATAATTGTATCCCTTGATAATATCTTTTAGCGTGATAACGATCAGAAGGGGACAAAAAAATAACAAAAATTCAAATAAAACCCACCGTAATAAGTTCTTCATTAAGGTGCTTGGTGCCCGGTGTATCAAGATAATGAAATCTTTAAAATCTTTAACAGTTTTCTAACATAGTTCTCATCGTGTCTTTTATTTTATTTTATTATTGATAAGATTCCCCAGTTTATTCCGTTCTTTAGTCCTAGAAAAACTTATTAAGGTGGGTTTTATTTGAATTTTTGTTATTTTTTTGTCCCCTTCTGTTCGTTATCACGCTAAAAGATATTATCAAGGGATACCATTATCATACACTGGTATTAGTATTGGCTATTACTATTGCTACAGCCTTGTTTCTACCTTATTATGATTCGGCATTCATTGAGTGTGGCTAACACTCTGGTCGCTGTCCTGCACCTTGTGGGTGCTAACTACAGGGATCCAAACGATGGATGTCTCATAAGGGTTTTATTGTTTCTAAAGTATTAGATACCCTTTGCTCCATCGTCGTAGTTGAATTGTATTCTTAGACAGATACATAGTCTGTGTACATTAGGAAATAACATCGGAGATGTTGCCATAAATGTTTAATTTTGGCTTCCTTAGCTAATATGAAGATCCTTTATCTAGCGAAGTGGCAATACTCTCTGGTTGTCTTCATGGAATATAGCATTCACGAGGCACCTGATGTTCGATTTAGTTTTTACCTGACTCACCATGAATAGTTGTGAGGATAAGGAATAATTTATTGAAATATTACATTTTTTCTAGAATTAGGAGCTTATCGTTTCCTGTTCTCACCCAATCCACGGAATCATATTGAGGTTACCACTATAATCTGTGAGTTTGTAATTAAAAGTAAGTCTCCCACTTCGCCTATTTTTATATGAAGTTGTTATTAACTGTTATTGGAGATTAGCTTGGTACCATAATACAAACATTAAACTGTCTATAGATTATTTGTGATTAAGACTCATTGTATATGTCAATATTATATTGCTATGATAAACTATTTTGGGTTGGTGAATCATCCTCAATTTTTATTAACTACTTTACCCTCCCCTTGTCCTTTTGCCCTTTTTTATCTGTTTGCCCCCCCCCCCACTTTTTTCATATAAGTTTGAATCATGTCTAATTCAGTGAGTACTCTTTGTTCAAACATTATGAAGTTATAATTAAATAGGCCTTGGAAAACCTTATTATATATTTAGGTTATGAAATGACTGTTGTAAACTTTGTCCTTTTTTATAATCATATGAAATGTATTATGTGACTTTAGAAAGTATTCTATGCACTTCTACATGTTGTAGAGTGAATGATTAAATTGTGATTTTTCTTTTTTTATACATGTTTCAGATTACTATTTTACACATTTTTGTGGCTCCTGAAGAAGGCGTGTCCCACGCCGAAACGCGCGTCGACCCTATTTGCCACAGAATAGCGACTGTTAAAATGTGTAGATGTTCATGATTTTGTTTTTATTAAAATTGTATGAATATTTTATTTTCCCTTATCACAGACTATATATTGTATTATAATCTGGTTGATTTTTAAAAGTGTTTATTAAATTTACAATTTATTTTAGGTTGTTGTCGCTGTCATTTCATGCCTTATGTTTTCCAGTGTGTTACTGCCTAGGAATTTTTTTACGCACATACATCGTTCCGTCCCATTGGCATGTTATTGCTGCCCTGACCATCCTTGTGTGTCCCGGTTACAATCAAAGGGAAATGTCTGTTTATTAGGATCCCTACCCCTCTGGAACCGGAGGTAAATTCAGAGTGTACTATCATTTTGAGCCCCCATCTGTCCAGGGCCTTAACGGTTGTTCCCTGCAGTTGAGATTCCTGGAGGAGTGCAACCGCAGGATTTTTACGTCTAAGGTAGTGTAATACTAAACCTCATTTTATTTTGTCCCCCAATCCATTTACATTCCATGAAATCACTTTCTTTTTTTTTTTTAAAACCTTTATTATCACGTCACGTAAATACAAGCATGGGCCTACAACCAACCTGGCCGGCCGCTAAACACTTCGGAAGGGTAGCAAAGCAATATAAAAAGAAACGGCGGTCCAAAAGCCGGGGTCAGGTAAATATCCAGGATACGACTCGTATTTAAGCGTACAGCGTAATAAGCAGGATATAAGAAGGTTAATTTTACAATGAAGAGAAATAAAACAAAAAAAAACAGCAGAAGAAGTGCCAGACGGTCACACATGATCCTACAACAGCAACAGGAAACAGAAATCCGCAAGAAGGGCGAATACACTGGAGGACACGGGGGCAAGGCATACGAGTCAGGATAAATGTAAACAACACATACACGTCATGTCGAATCAGCACCGCAGCCCGTAAGAACAAAACAGATTGTAGGAAACATGAAGACGACGACACCCAGAAAAAGAAAAAGCAAAGTGCCATAGAGACAAAGGAAGGACAAATAAACAACCCTCTTCCCCCTACCCCCCACCCTGCACCCCCTGCAGAAGGCTACGGCCTACCCCCCCCCAGCAGCGTGCCTATCGCCCTAAAGAAAAACCCGAAATATAGAATAAAAAGGAAGAAAAAGGAAAGGAAAAATTACGAAGAAGGGCCATCAATCAGACCACCCGGCCCCCCTCACCCATCGCGCACAATATACATCAGAAGCATAGTCAGAAGAACCACAGTAAGCAAGAATCATAAAGTCAAACAGTAACATCCCCGTGGAGTGTCTCCAAAACACCGTCAGCCGACAATGTGGTCCATCACATCCTAAACGTTATCATCCCAGGCCTGCTCTGTCAATAGTACCCACATACGGCCAGGCATCAAGCAGCTTACAGTACAGTGTGGTGTGCCCAACCAAACCGGGCGGTACGGGAAGCGCCAATTCTCCATGGGACTGCAGCCCCCCAATCCCAGTCAAGTACGCATGGCGGAACTCCGTACGTGGCAATACAGAGACCGGAAACATCCCCCAGGCAGAACACAGTCTCACCAGCCAGGAGGAGTAAGACACACAGTCCGACACTTGTTGAAACGCCGCCGGGGCAGCCCAAACTATAGATCGATGTTGTTTCGTCCGCGGGCGTATAGATGAGGGCCCCGACGAGTCACTCCCAAACACAACAGAGCAATCCAAAGCGATGTCACGGACCGGGGCTATCGCCGTCTTCACAAACGTAGGCGCAGCTGGAACGTTCAGCACTGACGCAAAAGCGGGCACATCGGCGCTTCCTTGTGATTCATCACCACCCATGCGGAGCAGCGGGACAACAATGGCGGCCATCCTCCTACCCAGATTCCGGGCGTCCCGGATCAGGGTCTCATGCAGAGTTGTTAACGCAGCCAAAACATCTCTGGGCGTGGGCTCTCTCTCGTGTCGCCAGACCCCAGGACTCTCTCGCATATCGGCCTCTCTGCCCGGGCGAGGTGTGCGTACGAGGGCGCTCTCCGCCATCTTAGCTGCTCCGGCCTCGTCCTTCTCCACCTCACCGCGGGAACGGGTCTCACATCAGGGAGGAACAGGATTCACAGCGGGAATCTCACAAGCCAAGGCAGGTTTCTCAGCGGAGAGTCACCAAAAGGCTAAAAACTCCGCCGCACCCTGGGGGCAGCACACTGACTCCGGGTAAAGTTGGTAATGGGCCCGGATTCAACACCGGAATGGGGGGCTAAAAATCATGGACCGCCCTCGACCCAGCTGCATCGGCACTGTCGCCATCGGCAATCAGGTCTTCAGTTCCCGCCGGCCGAGTCCTAACCATCACCAGAGGCCGCTGTTGTTGCAGTCGCGGCTGGCCACTCTCCACACTCGAGACCCCGGTCCCAGCTCCGTAAAGGCCTCAAAACAGTCGGGGACACTCCAACGGGTCTGCAGCAAGCAGAAGCCTCAGGAGCAAGCGGTAAGTAAAAGAGATTCTTCGCCTACATGTAGATGCCGTTGCAGCTCAGGATAAGTGCCAGGATGTATGTGCGGGGTGAGGAGGCTCACGGAGCCGAGCGGTTACGCAGCCATCTCGATCGCCATCTTGGCTCCTCCTCCATGAAATCACTTTCAATGGAGGGTCTGTGTCTGGAGACCGGCGTCACTGTCTTCTAAGTTCGTGTTTGTCATAATTGTCATTAATGGTCAGCCCATCTTGGGCAGTTTGTAACTTGTCCCCTACATTGTTGTCTGTTCTGACCCTTGCTGTAACACCTAACATAAAAATTGCAGTCATAACTTAAAAGAACTCAATTAACTGAACCCAACCCTCCACCTGCACAGCGGATTTAAAACTACCCGCCTCCCCAACTCAGCAGAGTGCTTTAGTACCATAACTGTGTACTTGCGTAAGGGGGAGAGTCACTCCGTGTCCCCGCCCATTCCCGATTGTGTCCTCATATTCTGCAGCGTACGATCTGCACCTTACATCCTTCCGATCCAAGCTGCAGTTTTCAAACAATGCACCATAGGGCCTCTGAGATATGTGTCTTTCAGCCTATAGGATCGTAGACCATTCTGTCAAACGGACTTCCTGTCTGCAGGTCGTTGTTGTCTTGGCATGACGTAAAATTGTTCCAAAGCGTGGCAATGCCACCCTGGGATGATCTCGTTGCTCAAAGCATGTCATCCAAAACGTCATTCTGTGTCACTGCCACCCCCGCGCCGGTGTTCACTCCTGCCGAAATCCCTGTCTCTTTGGGTTGAACTGTTTGAGAGAGTTGCTGTCTTTGTTTTGCCCCTTGTCTGTTGTATCCTTTGGCCGGACGCCATCCTTCCAGCCATTCTTGGGCCTCCTCTGGCGTCGTGAAGAACCAGCTTCTACCTTCTGCTTCAACTCTTAGCTTGGCTAGGAAGAGCATTGCATATTTAAGTTCTCTGTTAAGTAGCTCTCGTTTGACATCCAAAAAACGTTGTCGCTGCTTAGTGACTGCCGCTGTGTGATCCGGGTATAATGTCATGTCATTGTTATCTATCCGCAAGAGTGGTGCGACTCGGGCCGCCTGCAGAATCGCATCTCGGTCTCTGAAGTTGAATATTCGTGCCAGAATAGTCATGGGGGGGCTCCTGGCTTGGGTTGCCCGCCCTGGTACACGGTGGGCACTTTCCACCGAAAATAATTTTGATAGTCCACGAGGTTGCAGCTGTGTTTGGACCAGCTCTTCCACAAAGAGATCCAGAACTGGCCCCTTGACGCTCTCCGGTACACCCACCAAGCAAAAGTGGTTGCGTCGCGCGCGCCCTTCTTGATCATCCAGCTTCTCTGCCATCTGCTTGGTCACCAGCTCTAGGTGACGTACTTGCCGTTGCAGCATCGCAGGGTCTGTTGAGAGGGCCGCCGCGGTGGTTTCAACCTCCGTCATTCTTGTGTTCATTTTAGAAACATCCGCTCGGAGCAGTGTTATGTCGCAAGCTATAGTGCCTATGGATGTTTGCATTTGCTGAAAGGGTGGTCATCACGTCTTGCAAGGTGATCTCTTTTTGTTTCGCCGACTGTTGGCCGTTATCAGAGCTCTGGGCCATGCCTGGTGCGCCCAGTTGTTCTTTGCTAAAGGCGTACTTGTCTATTCGGTTACTCTGTACCGATCGTTGTCCTCTTCCTCCCATGATGTCCCAACCCTCAGGAGGGTATACCCTTTCCAGTTGGCACTGGGGGTCAGTGTCCTTTACTGCCTACCTATGTTGTTATTACTGGGGGTGGTCTGTCAGCTGCTCCTCCTGATGGCTGGCGTCTAACGTTTGCTCCTGAGAAGTTTAGCGCTGTGATTGTGTGCTCTTGTACAGCATAGGCCACAGTTAACTCCTCCCCCCCCTACTGGTATCCAAACTGCAATGGTTTTGAGGGGTTTCAGTGCTTAGTAGGCTGGTTCGGTCATTTTATGCTGGTTCAGTGGGCTGTTCCGGTGGCCCCGCGGCCAATTTTCCTTTCAGTGAGCCGTTCCTCTCTCTCTGCTAGTGAAGGTCTGTAATTGCCACGTACAGCAGTGCTGACCTTTGTATGGGGCCCCTGCGGTCTTCCCACTATGCCCGCCGCTTGTCCTACAGCGATCTGACACTGCTGGGGCGTTTTCTGTGTTCCTCTGCCCTTTGGCGTCTTAATGACCATGTCGCTGATCCGGCTGTTATTTACTGCATCTGTGGGTTGCATTGGTGACACTGCGGCCGATATTGGTGCCTGAGAGCCGTCTCTATCGACTTGTTTGGGAAAGTCTGTGTAGGCCGCCCACCGTAGTGCCCGCCTTAGTGTGTGGTCCCAGCGCTCTCTACTCCACGTTCGCCGCTTTGCCTCGCTGCGATTGGACACCTCCTGTCCACTTACTCTGTTGCGCTGTCCCTTGGCGTCTGCACTGATCGCGCAGCTGAGCGGGCTTCCGATCGTTCTCTACTTCAGCGCTGGCGATACCCCGGGCGGCTCCAATACCGTTCCTCCTTTCCACTCACCGCTCGCCCACACTTCGTCCAGGGTCTCCGTGCAGCCAGTAAATCACGCCTCCTCCGCCGGCGGCTACTCAGGGCACGCGAGGTCCAGGCTTAGCTTCAGGGTCTAGGCCTCGTCTTTGCCCCCAGGTCTCCGGCGGCTCAGGTCGCATTCTCATCGCCGAAACTGCAGAAGCTGCTGCTCGAGTTCCCACTGTGCCCCTACCTTTGTTACTCTGCGGTGCAGGTGTCGAATTAGTTCCAGGATTTATGGGGAATGTCAGGTGGTCGCCAGAGCTCTCTTAGGCTGCGGCCATCTTTGCCAGTTGCTAGCCATGCCCCCCAGCCTGGGCAATTTTAAGTAAAAAAATAAATACATAAAAAAAACAATTCGTACAGCTCACACTCATTCCTCTCAGGAATGGCTGTACACATGGCGGCGTCCGAGAAAACAGGAAGGATAGGAAAGTGCTTACCTTTCCAAAGCCCAGCAAGTTTTCCAGTAGTCCAGCTGCTATGTCAGCGTCCTTGGCTAGCCAGATAGCACTATCGGCACGCCATGTCCTCGAGGACGCAGACCCGTGCTAGCTCCATCTGGGACTATGAGGCATTAGTTGGCAACGGCCGGCAACACAGGACTTGGAGCTCCAGTGCGTTAAGCCAGGTCTTATGTCATATTATATAAACCAACCAGTGGTAGAAGTGGGTGGGGAAGGGAGGGCACGGCGTGCCCCTACTTTTTAAATTTAACACAGTCCGTTCCTGTTGTATCTGTACCTGTTATTTCTAATTCTATGACGTGTACTGTATTCTATTATGACACATACCGCATTCCATGTTCTATGTTTGAGCTCTGCTGTCGGGTCATTCGATTCCGTGACTTGGACACGACAGCATTGCTCTTCCTTAGCCTGTTCTTGTGGGTTTATATTATTACAGATTTATTCTTAATAAATCTTCTACTCAAACTCCTGCCTTGATATGTTGTTATTCCTGTAGAAATACAACATAAATATGGCGACGATGGATTGGGATCTTGGAGATAATTTTATTGAAAATTAATTTTTTGGCAGTTCGAGTTTAATTTGAAATACCCACCGAGAAAAGACTCAATTTTTCAAGAAAGGAAGAAATTAATTACAGCGACTATTTTCATATGGTAAGATCAATTTACCAATTTATTAACGTCGCTAAGCTAAATTCGTTTAAAAGTTACCTGAATTCCGTTTGAAAATCGTTGGGAAACGAGCGCGTGTGAAGAGGGGCGAGCTGAGAGCAGAGCGTCATCAGGAACTGAGCGCGAGAGGAGAAGAGCGAGAAAACTCTGTGCGCGAGTTCAAAACAGCTCAGTTACACTCTGTCATCACGCAAGGTCAAGCAACGTGACACCACGCAGCGGCCATTTTGATTCACTCGTAAACAAAGGGAAACATCACCGGTTAAAAAACGAGCAAGTTCTTTTCACATATTAAAAGAAGATCGTCGATGGTAATATTAATTATTTATAAATCGGATCATTTTTGTTTTCGATATCTGAACTTAACTCTTTAAAAAAAAAAAAAAATTTTTTTTTTTTTTGATAAAAGATAATAGAACAGCTATAAGGTAAATTTTTGACTATGGCTTACCAAATTCAACCTTATCAAATAAATCCTTTCCTACAGAATGCTGGTAAACCACCAGTTAAATGGGAACAGTGGCATAAATCTTTTGAAAGCTATCTTATTGCAATAGATGGTAAAGATTATACAAAGGAGAGGAAACAAGCTGTTTTATATGGACTCTTAGGTGATGCTGGAAGAGAAATCTTTGATAATATGCCTGAAAGTGAACCACCACCTGGACAGTTCATTCCTTGGGATGAGTACACTGAGGCTGTAAAAAGATTGGAAAAAAGATTTAAAGAACAACCAAATATAATGGTAGAAAGGCATGGATTTAATAAGAGAAAACAATTACAAGATGAGAGCATTGAAGACTATCTTTCTAGTTTGCGTATTTTAGCTTCTAAGTGTGAATTTGGTGACATGCTCGATACTTATTTAAGAGATCAATTAGTCTTTCACTGTTATTCAAACAAAGTTCAAGAACGTCTTCTAGCATGCAGGAATCCCACTTTAAATGAGGTCATCGACATCGCTATTGGTATTGAAAGGTCTTCAGTTTCTGCTAAAGTTATATCTGGAACAAGCAATGCGGAACCTGTATGCTCTATAACAAATAAGAGTAAGTTACAAGACTTTAAAAAAGAAAAAGGATCCATTTCTACAAAAAAGAATATAGTTTGTTATCGTTGTGGTTCCAAAACTCACATCGCTAATAATCCTATTTGTCCGGCACATGGAAAGAAATGTGCGAAGTGTAGGAAAATTGGACATCTTGAAAGTGCATGCAAAACTATTTTTAAAAATAGAAATGTTTCACATACTAGTGTAAATGCCTTAGATGACATGGAAGAAGATATTAGTAACCTTGTTATTAATGTTAATTTAGAAGACTCTGATATTACATTCAAAGCACCTTTAGGCGAAGCCTTTATTCATGGTGTTAAATTAGAAGTAATGGCAGACTCAGGGTCACCAATAACCATTTTAGATGAAATGACTTATGCCAATTATCCTTTTCCTAGTAAACTTTCTGTTGCTGATGTTAATCCTAAAGCGATTGGTGGACAATTCCTCAGAATATTGGGATACTTCACTGGTTTAGTTGAACTGCTAGGTAGAGAAATTACAACAAAAGTTTATGTGGTTGAAAAAGGCAAAGATATTATTGGTTGGCGTGATTTAGGTAAGATGGGCATTATGTTGAAACCTGGCAGTGACACTCCTATTATCCTTGGTGAGATTCCTATAGCTTCTATAGATATCTGCAGAGAGAAAGTATTTTATAATAACCTAGATTCTATTCTTAGTAAATACAAAGAAGTATTTGAAGATAGAATCGGTTGTGTGAAGGGTGTTGAGCATGACATTAAGTTAAAGGACAATGCTGTACCTATTATACACAAGGTCAGAAATGTACCATTGAGTGTGCGAGCAGAGTTAAAAGAGCATTTGGATGGTCTATGTAAAGATGGAGTAATTATACCTACAGATTCCTCTGAGTGGGTTTCTGCAGTTGTATTGGCCAAACGAAAAAATGGTAAGTTGCGCATGTGTGCAGATTTGCGCTCTCTGAACAAAAACATTTTGGTGGATTGTCACCCATTGCCATTGATTCAAGAGATGCTTATGGCAATAGGAAATTCTACTCATTTTTCATTAATAGACTTAAAATCAGCCTACCATCAGGTTGTTTTGTCAAAGAGATCACAAGATCTTACTACTTTTGTTACTCCCTTTGGTGCCTTCAAATATACGAGACTCCCTTTTGGATTAGCTTCTGCAGCAAGTGTATTCCAGAAGCTAATGGATTCGTTATTTGGAGACATCAAAGGAGTACAAGCATTTCAGGATGACATACTCATTTTTGGAAATGGAGTCGAAGACCATAATAAAACTCTTGACAAGGTCTTAAACATTTTGAGTAAAAGGGGAATGACTGTGTCAAAAGAGAAATGTAGTTTCTTAGTTCAGGAATTAGAATATTTAGGGCACTCTATAACTAAAGAGGGCATTAAACCAAAAAAGAACCTGATTGATTCCATCATGCTTGCACCTGCTCCAATTGATAAAGACTCTCTTAGATCTTTTTTAGGATTAAGCGAATACTATGCACGTTTTGTGCATGGTTATGCATTTGTGGTGGAACCTCTCAGGTGTTTAACGAGGAAGAATGAAAAGTTTGAATGGTCTCTTGTCCATGATGAAGCATTTAACAAAGTCAAGGATATGATTAAGAATGCACCAGCTTTGAAACCATTTTCTTGTGGTGTTAAGTGTGTTGTTACCGTAGATGCTAGTTGTGTAGGTCTTGGTGGAGTTCTCACACAGTTTGTGGATGGAAAAGAAAATACCATTGCCTTTATTTCGAGAACCTTAACTACAGCTGAGACCAATTATAGTACCATAGAGCGTGAGGCTTTGGCTTGCTCATGGGCGGTCGAAAAGTTCAGGTGTTATTTATGGGGAACTCGTTTTGATCTTGTTACAGATCATAAACCCCTCATTTATTTGATGAATGGGAATGGTACAGGCCATGCAACTTCAAGACTAGTTAGGATTATCTCTAGGCTACAAGAGTATAATTTTGATGTTAAACACATCTCAGGAGGAGCAAATTTTAGGGCAGACTGTTTGTCAAGAATTCCTCTTGACAATCAGATTGGATCCTCTGACGTTCTTGATGATGAGTGTGTTGTAGTTTCAGCAATAGATGCTTGTGACAATTCTTTGGGATGTTTTTCTGAAAATGATTGGTTGGATGGTTATGAGAAAGATCAAATTTTGAAAAAAATCAAAGAATACATTAGAAAGGGATGGCCACCTGTTAGAAGTCTTAGTAAAGATCTTGTACCTTATCAGCAAATATCCTCTGAATTAAGTTTGGAAAATCAGTTCATCACCAGATGTGGACTTTTTATTCCGCCTTGTGATTTGAGAAAGGGTCTTGTAGAGAGAGCTCATTCTGGGCATCCAGGAATGTCTGGTACCAAGAAAATTTTGAGAAAATTTTATTGGTGGCCTAGTATGGATAATTTAGTTGATGATTTTGTTAACCAGTGTCCTGAATGTCTTCTGTCCGACAAGCATTGGAAGAGTAAAAAAAATGTTACATCTACTAATTTATTGCCTGAACAAGCATGGGAAAAATTAGCAATTGATTTTTCGGGACCTTATAATATTTTGCCGGAAGATATGAGATATTTAATTGTCTTAACTGACTATTATTCTAAATGGATCTCATATGATTTTGTTAAATTTCCATCTACGGATATTGTAATTGAATTTCTAGAGAAGATCTTTAATGTAGAGGGTTTCCCAAAGAAATTAGTATCCGATAATGGCACACATTTTGTATCTAAAAAAATGGTGGATTTCC
The DNA here is from genome assembly GCF_964261635.1 of Lissotriton helveticus. Classification (NCBI taxonomy): domain Eukaryota; kingdom Metazoa; phylum Chordata; class Amphibia; order Caudata; family Salamandridae; genus Lissotriton; species Lissotriton helveticus. The sequence continues at coordinate 1,149,714,574 of NC_136067.1, read as the reverse complement.
TTAATAAATATGACATAAAGCATATTAAAAGTCCTTTGTATTTTCCAGCTGCAAATGGACTGGTTGAAAGAGCAAACAAATTTTTCAAAGAAGGCATACAAACAGCTTTGTCATCAGGAATGGAGGTCAGGAAACATGTAAAAGACAAGGTTTGGAGTTATCTTAATACTCCGCATTCTATCACTGGTTTTACCCCTTTTTTCTTGTTGAAGGGCAGGGATGCAAATGATATCATCAAACCTCTTTTTGATAAAAAATCATCTTCTTTAAATAAGTTGCATCTTTCAAAAGCTGATTCGGTTGATGAGTGTGTCAGGCAGAATTTTGAGAAAAGATACAAAGTTGCTAATAATATTTCTCCGACAAATTTTGAATTTAAAACTGGTGATTGGGTAATCATTAAAAAACCAAAAAAAGTTGTCAAAGGTGAATCTAAGTTTTCTTTACCCCAACAGGTTGTTAGATCATCTAATTCATCTGTTATGATTAAGAATAAGGGTTGGTGGAATAAGAGTGCTGTTGTCAAGCTTGAACCTTATCAAAAAGACATAATCTTAAAAAAACTTAAAAATAAGAATATTTCAAGAAATTCTTCTTTTTTATGTTACAAAGATTTTTTGGATTTTGTGCAACCATTTTTTCCTTTTGATTTTGATCAAGGGTTAGTATCTAGAGATCACGAAGTTTTTGAAAATACTCAAAGTTCTTCACGTGTTAGTGAAACTAATTCTCATTCTTGCTTTGGTGAGGGAGTGGGTGAGAGTAATCTGTTAGATGTAGAAACTGATGCAAATTCTGTAGATAAGGTAGCAGAAACAGTTGTTATTGCTGATGCTAATTCTGCAACTAAGGAGGTTGATGCAAGTCAAAGTTCTTTATCTGATTCTGATTTGAATCTGACTTCTGTTAAGAGAAACATTGTTATGCCTTCCAAATTTAAAGATTATTATTTGTATTGAAACTTGTTGAACCTTATGATATTTGTTTTACTTACTTTTGTTTTCTTTTCCTTTTATGGAAAGGAGATGTTGTATCTGTACCTGTTATTTCTAATTCTATGACGTGTACTGTATTCTATTATGACACATACCGCATTCCATGTTCTATGTTTGAGCTCTGCTGTCGGGTCATTCGATTCCGTGACTTGGACACGACAGCATTGCTCTTCCTTAGCCTGTTCTTGTGGGTTTATATTATTACAGATTTATTCTTAATAAATCTTCTACTCAAACTCCTGCCTTGATATGTTGTTATTCCTGTAGAAATACAACAGTTCCCCTACTTCTTTATTTTAAAAATGCGTCCTGAGACGGCAGGGATGGTCTGAAAGTAAAAAGTATTGCGAGACGGTCCAGCCCTGTGTGATGAAGATTGAGGAAGGCCTCTGAAGTCGCCACGACCTCCTCCCCTTCCCCTCTGTATCTGGGGCCAGGAGCCTGCCCAACAACACTGTAGGAGAGGTGTTTCCCTGGAGGAGTAATCAATCAGCAGTGAAAACGGCTTCCTTTGATGGCCCGGCTCCTGCAGTGATTTACACCTCATTTAGTACCAGCCCCCCTGCCTGCCCCCACTGTGAAAAATTCAATAGTCACATCAGACTGATGACGCCACAAGGAAAGTCCAGGTGTGGAATTTGTGACAAACTGTGCCCAAACGTTGGCGCTTTTAAAAACAAGCATTTGCAATGAAATAGGCCTCGCATTTGCGAGGGTTTAAGCTATTGTCATTATAAATGACAATGCCTTTTATTTATGTTTTAAAAACCAACACGTAAATAAAAGGCATTGCCATTTACAATGCAAATAGCTCAAACTCTCACAACTGGGAGACCTATTGCATTGCAAGTGCTTGTTTCAGTAAGAACAGATTTGAGGCAGTTTTCTATTTTACGCCTTAATGACAGTAATAAACAAAACAGTGAGGACCGGAGCTATCATGTTGGCTATACCATGCAATACTTTAGTAATTTCCCCACCCTACAGCTAAAGTTGCACGTGCTGCAGTCACACCCTCACAAAAATTAAAAGGCTTAACGCTAACCTGCCTAATCGATGGATTAACCTGAAGAAGCGCTTCCCTAGTGCTCTGCAGTGGTAAAACGACGAGGGGCACCTAATTCATTTTTTAAGATGAGGTAAATGGCGGTTCATTCAGTTCCACAAACCACAATTGCACAGGGTAAAAATGTGGCAAACCACATCACCTCAGGTGCACTGCTCCTAAGGGAGAACACAGGGGTTAGTGCTCCATTTAACACATGTGCCAGATCGGATGCACCATGGCCATATATAGGATGCACTGCCCCTCTCTTTGCTGTGGTGTACTTTAACTTGGTACACCAGGCACAGACGGCACACTGCGCCCTTACACATTCATTGCGGTGTTTGGAGTGCCGCCACTAACTCACACCTGCATTGTGAACAGCACATTAGTGAAAGGCAGACCAGATATTTGAAGTTGCTGGTCTGTCTTACATTGCAGGTGGGTGCCCAGTCTACATCTCAATGGGGGCAGATATTCCCCTGCAGATGGAAGCACCGATGCCACCTGCCTGCAATCTGGTGCCTGGGTGCCCTGAAACCTTCTTGACCCTCTCACAGGGGGCGACTCTTTGCCTTTGTGCCTGTGGCTGTAACATGGCATTAGTGTTAAGGCAAAGGGTACCCTTATTTACATCTGGGTGCGCCTTGTTGGGATCACTTTGGTTCACCTTTAGTGCTGGCAAGATCTAATTTACAAAGGAGGCGTGCAAGTTTCTTATGACCCTTCAGTAATCAGAGATGGGCGAGACACTGAAAGCTCGAGCCAGAGGTACTCTTTGACCCTTGATCCCAAAATGAGTTCTGAGCTTTGATGTTGCTTCTGTCTGCCACCACACTAACCTAAAGCGCCAAGAATGAAAGATAAACACATTGACCTCAGAATAAGTACAGGAGGGGGAAATAGATGCCCATCTAGAGGATGAATGGCACAATGTGAAATCAGAAAACCGAGGAATTTTCCTGGCTTTTCTCACTTGACCAAACTGTTTGATCCTAGTCAAATATTTTATTTGACAGTGCTTCTTTTTTCCCCATTGCATTTGAGAGCACTCTGAAATACAAGAATTCAGGTGTGTATTATACAAGTATCTTTTGTGTCGCATTTATATAAACCCCAATGATACTCAATGTAAGAATATATAACAGTAAGTGCTTTATCATTATTCGTATGCATGGACGTGCAATGCTGCAATGCCTCAAAACATTTCTTTTACTACTAGCAGATATGCAAATAACTATCCTTAGCTTTAAAACTAAATAAGGTGAAAGCGCTATACAACAATAAACACGCGGCCGCCATTGCCAAAGCCGGCCGGTGGAGCGCGAAAAAACAACTGGCTTCGAAGCTGGCATCCCACGAATGTATTTAAAGTAAGTGGCAGGCATTATTAAAGCGAAAGCGCGCATGGCGCACGGCTGCAAATACAAACAAAAAGGGTGCCATTTCTATGCCCTCTGACATGCCTGCTTCAGCAAGACGGGAATTAAGTAAAAAAGTGCATCCAACCTCTTAATGAAAGGTAGAATGCAGGGACACATGTAAGAGGGGCAGTCCCGATGGTAGGTAACAACAGGAGACAGGGAGGTACTAAGGAGGGACAAATAAGCCTATTAACAAATCAAATCCCAACATTTACAAAGGACAGTCAAAAAAAGAATACAAAATAGGGGCGGAGAGTGGATGCAGCTTCAAATCTATACCTCAATACAGCATGTCTTGAAGAGACATCGCAAGCGCTTCCTAGCCAAAACCTAAAAATAACTGTAGAAAACATTTCATGTCTTATCAGTGGTTTCCCTTATTTTATTTTATAAAATGTTTTATGCTGCGCTGTCTGTGTTCAGGGATGTGGTCTTTTCAAAAATACTCTTTACCTTTTTTAAGGATATGAAATAAAAAGCTGCCCTAGATGTCTAGTTCTGTGACACCCGAGCACCTGAGCCACTTGTGTACCTGGAGGGTGGCGGGGGGGGGGGGGGGACTGTGAAAACAAATAGGCCCAGGCACCAAGGCAAGACTGGCGTAATAGGCATCGGGTGGGAGGCAGGAGGCCTGAGGGGTGAGAGACTGGTTTTGTTACTGGGGGCTGCAAAACCGGCCCTCTGTAACAAAACTAGCAGGACTGTCCAGCACAATGACTCACTTCTCACTCTAAAAAATGGAGTCACATCCAGATATTTATAACTGGGCAAAATTGGGTTGTAGCTGAAGTCAGTGCAAGTTTATCTCAGTGGGGCAGAAAGGTGCTGGGGGGGAGATGTAGCACTATGGCCAGAGCTACCAAATTTGAAACTGGGGAACCAGGATCAGGATTCATGACCAGACCACTCTCCTGAGGGAGCACATTCCCCTACTAGACCATAGAAGGCCTCCCTAGGCAATAGAAGCCCTATTCTCTTAGCACCAGCAGGTTGACCCTTCCAGTGACCAGGGTGGATTAACCTTGAAGCCCTGTCCACCACAATCCATACTAAAGTTCATCTCCTGTCTTGCAGGCAGGCCTGCGAAGCAGCACACCGTAGGTAAACAGAGACTTTGTCACTGAGGTTACAGGACTCTTGAGGCCAGTCCGTCTCACCCATTGGTGCCTCCATTGGCTTTGTTCCAGCAATAGTAGTGAAACTCACCAGGGATCGACAATGCAGGATTTGCACCCACATAAAACTAAGGGGCAAATTTACGAGGACCATGCATCATGGTAAATGCATGACACAAATCTCCAAGTCATATTTATGAAGCCACTTATAGCAACTTTGCATGGATTTGAATTGTTTCATAAATATAGAGTAATGCGACAAAGCCCAAATCACCGCTTTGTCTTCGTCTGCACAAGGGACGCATTGTGGTGGGTGTTCCCGTGCAACTCCCATGGTTTTTGATGCATTCCTAGATTTACAAGGACTTGTAAACCTGGGAATGAATCAAAATCTTACGCCTCCCCAAGAGTGGCACAACAAGGAGTAATATCTTTATTTCTCCCTGTTTTTTTCTCTTGCTATATGTGGAGCACATTTAGAGAGAGGAAAAAGCCCCTTCCTGCACAAAAACAATCCTGCATGCAACAGGGTGCCTGCATTGGCGCTAGGCTGACAAAACAGCGCCAGTGCAGGGGGAAAAGACAGAAATTGACTATATTGGATAAATACGGTGCATTCTGCCCTTTCCCTGTGACGCAGGGCAGCACAGCAAAATAGCTTTCTGTGCTGCCCTGCGCCACCATTCCCGTACATATACCTCATAGTGCGCAAACTTCACTGTCTCTCTGCTTCTCGGACAATCACTTTTAACATGTGCTGCCTGCTTTGGGGGCACTGCAATTATGCAGCAATGGAGTACAAAATTATGGTGCAGTGTTGACTAAATTATGCAGCAAAGAAAGGCTGCAGCATATTGTGTGGTACATTTTCGAATACTTTATTATTTTGACTTTTTTACACATACTAACAGTCTGCAAAGCTTTTGCCTCATTAATACCAGTTTAACATACAAGTGCAGCAGTGACAACAGTGACCAATCAACCTTTGTAAAGGGTCTTCTGCTTAACAGCAACACAAGTCACGTGTTTTGATCCATTTGAGCTTCAAACTTTTTTTTGTTAGAACCATCAGATTATGCAACTGATGATGTATTATGTGGCAAATATGGCAGAGATATAATTATTTGTAAAACATTTGCAAACTAGGATATTTTGCCATTCGTGTTCGAACTTCCTCATGCAGTCTGTGTTGGGTGGTATTTCTAGACACCTACAGTGCTTGTGGAGAGACAAAGTATGAACTTGTCTAATAGCTATGGCAGAGAATATTAGTCTGAAGGGGAGAAAATAACTGATTGAGATAATCCGAGGTCCTCTACCTATTTCTGACTCTACCACTGTTTGAGTTTCATAATTTCAGAATTGATACATTTGCAATTCTCATTGCTAACTAACTTGAGTAGTAATTTCACAAACTACAAATATAATAATTGTTTCCCATTCATCTGATATTGCTAAAAGCATCTGCAAAACCAACAGGTTTTTTAGGTGTATATATTCATTTGTGAGTGCTATTTCTATACACAACAGGAAACCAAGAGGCAACTAAAGCTGGCTTCATTACATGTTGCGTGAAGCACATAAAAAATGTAGGACTACAATTTTGCATTGACAGAGGGGCACAGAATGATGTAATCAACAGTACTCCCCAACACGTCGGGTCTCCTGTCATAGAATTTAAACCCAAATTTTATGTTCAGAAACGGTTAAAAAAAGAGAGAAGTGCTGATGAAAGAAACTGAATGGCTCGGAGCCAACTTGGGTCTGGTTCCACTTATAAGCGTATTTGGGACATTCTGTGATTGAAAAGTATCCGACATTGTAAATGTATTTTAATGTCATTAACACATATATTAAACCTCAAATAAACGTGTATCCATTGGTTGTAATAAATAACGTTCGTTATAAGCTGTAACTGGTCAGTAAAATGCAAAACATACTAAATGTGGGTATGTTTTGCTCTTTTTAGCCACACTTCTGACTCCGCCCCCTGACACAATCCTCTGTTATTCCCGCCTCCTGATGCTCCGCCCACAGTTCCCCTACTTTTTTCCCCCCACTGAAACCAACAAGGAAGCCGCCCGGCTTGGCAATCCGTTCGGCTTGCGAAGCGCTTCTTCCATCATCCTATCTCCCTTGGAGCTACCACCCCCTTTCCCAGATCCTCTCTCCCTTCACCTCATTTCTTTCTGTGCCCCTTTTCCTTTGTCCTTCTTCCCTTCCTCCTTCGCCAAAGCCCTCTGTTCTCCATCTGTCGCTCTCCCTCCGCCCCCCTCCCTCTCTGTCTCCCTCCCTCCCTCTGTGCCCCCTGTCTCCCCTTCTCTCTCACTTACTTCGGACTTAACTGCTCCCGGACAGCAGCCTCATAGCTTTTAACACAGTGTGGGGTCCTGGGAGAGAGGTTCGGCGGTCGGGAGTAAAGTTCCGTAAGTCATGAATATTTTATTCTTTCTAGAATGGTAAAGGCGAAGAGATAGGCAACAGGGAGTGCATGCTCTTTCAACAGGCTTCTGCTCCAGAGACAACGGGCCAGATGTAGGTAATTGTCATTTACTGATTCTTAAATACCGAATTTTACCGTTTCGGTAATCAAGAATCAGTAAATGAGATGTAGGGAAAAAATCGGTATTATTTACCGAATCGGTAAATTCGGTATCGGACATTCGGAATTTACCAAATCGGTATTTACCGAATCGGTATTTACCGAATCGGTATTTCCCATTCATCCCTATGGGCCAAAAGGCCCATAGGAATGAATGGGAAATACCGAATCGGTAAATACCGAATCGGTAAATACCGATTCGGTAAATTCCGAATCGGAAAGCAAGCAAAAGTGAAACTTAAGAAAACAGCCAATCAGGTGCTACCACCCTCCCCCTCCCTACCAGGAAGTGGCTACCCAGGCAGCTGCAACTAATTAGAAGGTTCTGGAGAGGCAGTCAGAGCTGAGCAGAGACACAGAGCAGCAGGGAGAGTTGTATTTGAAGGTTTGCCAACAGCAAACATGGCAAGCAGCAGTGAAAGTCAGAAGGCAGAAAGAAAGAGGAAAATAAAATTCAGCAGCATGGAGCTTCAGGTACTTGTGGAGGAGGTAGTGCGAGTGCACAACAAACTTTTTGGCAGGCACTCCCTCACTGTTCCTGAGTCTGCCAAACGAAAAATCTGGCTGGCAATTGCAGAAAAAGTTAATGCAGTGGGAGTCACACCCAGGAATATTGAGGATTTAAAAAAAAGATTTTATGACATCCGGAGCCTCACCAAGAAGATGTCAGAAATACACAAGCAGGCTGGTGTCACCGGTGGAGGCAGGAACCCAGCGCCCCCCTGACTGACCTGGAGGAGTTGGTGGCCTCAACCATCGAGGCAGACAGCGTCTTGGGACTTGGAGATGTGGACAGCTCAGCCAGAGCAACAAAAAAAGGTAAGACACATGCGCAGCATGACACCCCATACCAACCTGCTTCCCTTTACCCTTAGTGGACAAGCCAACCCCAGTCCAGTACTGCCAGCACTATACAGGAGAAATGCATAATGGGAAATGTAGTCAGCTAATGTAAGACCATGTGTAACTGCGCAGACATCAGAAAGTCACTGAAAGTAATGCAGATAAATGAAAGTGAAATGTGTATAGCATTTATTGTAGTGACTGTGACACAGTAGCACTCAGTTGATATACGCTTATTTATACCTAGGGGCAAAATCAGGCAGTCGACCCACAGAGACAGAAGGGACTGCACCTGCTAGGGAGGAGAGTGAGGAAGCAGGGCCAAGCCAAGTACAAGCCTCGCAGGAGGAGGGTGACACATCTGGCAGCGCGCATGAAGAGGACACTGTACAGACCCCAGAGTTGCCGCACTCCCCACAGCTTTCACAATCCCCTCCCTTGGTATTCTCACCAGAAACCTCCCCATCACTGTTCCTGTCCACTCCTGCAACCCCACCAGCCAGGAGGTGTGTCGTGGTCACACTACCAGTAATGGAGGCAGCAGAGGGTGAGGCTCAAGTCACTGTAGATGCGAGTTCTGCAGCACTGCAGTCCACCAATGAGCCAGTCACAGCGCGCAGAAGACAACGCAGACCCAGCAGTGCAGGTGGACGTGGAGATGGCACTGTGTTGCGTGGGCTGGAGGGGAGTATGGTGCGCATACAAAGGATGCAGGGCAAATCCATCCAAGCCTGCCATCGCCAATTCCGAGTCCTGAATGAGAAAATAGGAGACATGGGGAAGGGCATGAGTGACATTGTTGAGTCCAATAAGGAGGTTGCAAAAACAAATGCGGACATTGCAGCAGGGATGCAGCAGATGAGCAACTCTATCTCACAGCTAAGCTCCAAACTAGACAGTCTGGAACACACAAGGCGCAGGGAGGCCCGTGTCCACAATACGGCCATCAATCGTCTGGCCACTGCCACATCCCTGCTATACCGTAGGGGCATACATATGCAGGAGGCCTTGACACAGAACACGACTGAGGTCACCAGGGGCATGGCCAGAATCACAAGTGCACTAGAGGCTATGCTGATTTCACACACTGCACAGAATCCTGCCCTGGACATGGCAGAGGCTGACGACAGTAGTAGCCGGAGCAGCATGGAAAGCGCTGTAGTGGAGCCACGGAGAAGTAGCAGGCGCCCAGCTGAGGCTGCAGGGCATGCCAAACACAGTGACCCACATCCTAGTGGCTCAGGGAAGCGCGAGCGCAAGTGACATTGCCCGTCATGGGTGAAGTAACCTGGGACATACAGTCCCCACGTTTATAATGTTTATTTTGTTGCACTTCAGTGCTTGAACGTTGTGGCAACATTAAATTACGTTGTTCTCATACACAACCTGTCTGTGTCTCATTACTTACTCAGAAATAGTTGCGTGTAATCTCCTCACGTCTGTATCTGCCATCACTTGATGTTGACACTCCAGCAGGTTGTGTTTCTAGCACATCAATGTCATCGTCATGATCCTCATAGTCTGACAACTCCACCTCAGTACCCTTCTTCACAGCAAGGTTGTGCAACATAGCACACGCAGCAATGATCTTACAGCAGGTGATGGGGGTATACTGCCTTGCACCTCCGCTCTTGTGCAAGCATCTGAACCTGCCTTTCCAGATACCAAAGTTACGCTCCACGACATTCCTTGTGCTTTTGTGGGCCCGGTTATATCTCCTTTGGCTGGGTGTTGAGGGGTTGAGGTAGAGGGTGAGTATGAAGGAGCGGAGGACATATGCACTGTCTCCTAAAAGTAAATGGGAATACATTACTCACATGCATAAATGTACTTCTTACTGCAATTGGTGTTATGGGGGTCAGACACTGTGTCTTACCTAGGAGGTATCCTTCACCAAATTCCCCTGCAGTCAGCCGTGCATAGATGCTGCTGATTTGAAATATATAGGAGTCGTGGGTACTCCCAGGAAATTTTGCCACAAGGTCAGTGATGGCGCACTTTGCATTGCAAATCCCCTGCACATTGATGGTGTGGGTGGACTTCCTATTCCTGTAAATATATTCGGTGGCAGCAGGGGGACAAATGGGAATGTGCGTGCCATCTATGCAGCCAATTATATTGGGGAATCGAGCCATCTGGTAAAAGTCAAATTTTGTTTGGACCAGTTCCGCATGGGTTGCAGGAAAAGATATGTAATGGTCCATCCTCTGTAACATGGCTTCAAGGAATTTGTGGAACAACCTTGACAGGCTGCTCTGGGTCACCCCACCTACCGCAGCAACCACGCTCTGGTAGCTCCCAGACGCAAGCAGGTGTAGGCTGCACAGCACCTGCAGGTGGGGTGGAATAGCGTGTGCCCTTGGGATAGTATGCTCCAACAGTGGGTGGAGGTCCCTGATGAGGTCCGTGATGGTGTCTGGGGCCAACCTGTACCTCTGGAGTATCTCTGCCTCTTTGAGCATGAACAAGGTGACCCTCTGTCTATAGACCTGCTCCTCTCTCTGCCATTCCCTCTCTCCTTCCTCCTGTAGCCGTAGCCATCTTGCAATGACATAAAATGCCGCCATTGTGCAAGAAGAATTGCATTTTGGGTCCTTTTTTTATAGGCTGCACCTGGTTACCACCTGATTTCAATCCATGGTAAATACCGACTTAAATACCGAATTTCAAGCAAATTCTGTATTTAAGAGCTTCCCTACATCTCAATATTCATTTTTACCACTTCTTATTTACCGAATCGGTATTTTACCGATTCGGTAACTTTACCGATTTGGTAAATTTACCGAATCGGTAAATTTACCGAATCGCAAACCGTTGCAATTCAGTAAATTTACCGATTCGGTAATTTTTCCGGTTCGGTATTTTACCGATTCGGTAACTTTACCGATTCGGTAAATTTACGGATTCTGACGATTTTCGCTTTCCTACATCCCAATTGCTCAATACCGGTCGGTAACGGCCGAAAATAGCGATTTTCGGCCGTTACCGACCGGTAAAGGGCTACCTACATCTGGCCCCAGGTTTCCAGACATCGGAACATTAAGGGGTAATTGGCTAACAATGTAATAAAACGAAGATCCAGTCCAAGTGAATTATGGTAGCTTTATTCACACCCACCGGAGAGGCATGTGGCAACAGTCAAACGGCAACTTCAACTGGTCATAGCTTGCCACAAACACATTCTTAATGATGACAGAATAACATTCTTAACAGAGAATGTTAGAATTAAAGGCAAAGATACAACACATCTCCCTTTTTATAATACACTAGCAGCAGTCCCTACGTTGTCCGGGTATGAATTACTGCCGGACCGAAGTATAGTGTTTTGTAGGATTTCGTTTTGATAGCATTTCTTATCTGTAACAGGCCTGTGAAACGCTCCGATTCACAGTGCACTGCTGATGCACCTAAGAGTGTGCGTTCAGTAGTGTGTGAACTCGAGTTTCCCTACTTTATTTTTCCTTGCAATATTATATAGTAACAACTCGACAACATGGCATGAGCACAATTTACATTACAGAAGAACACATTCATTTGTGGTAGGCACGGGGAGACAAAGCGATTTGCCTGGAATCACAGGATGTTGAGCTGATGCCGAGATTCAAACGTAGCTCCCCAGCTCTAAAGTTCGCAATTCTAGAACTTGTGGCGGGAGGTGTGTCTAAAAGTGTATGTCGGTGCTGGCCATCAATGAGAGAGACCTGTGCATTTTTCAAATCGGTGGTGAAAAAATGAGTATGTTGCTGGAGATGTGCGCCGCCGTGCCACCAATGTACTTACCGGGGGAGGGTAAACACCCATTATTCCGCAACTTTCTTTCCGCATACCATCACTCCGCATACTTTCATTACGAAAGTACCATGACTCCGCAATGCCATTATAACGCATGGCATTACATTTTATATGCTTTTACCACGCATACATTTACAACGAAATTCATTGTAAATGCATGAATGGTAAAAGCATGTTTTTTTTAATGTTTGGATAAGGTAAGTATGGGTATAGGGGTATATGTTTTGGGGTACTGAGGTATATGTTTTGGGGTGTTTGGGTATTTTAAGGGTTCAGGTATAGTTTTGGGTTATAGGGTACAGGGGTAGTTTTAGGGTTTAGGGATAGGTATGGGTTTTGGGGTACTGGGGAATTTTTAGGGTTCAGGGCTAGGTTTGGGTTTTGGGGTATAGGGGTATTTTTAGGGTTCAGGGGTAGGTTTGGGTTTTTGGGTACAGGGGTATTTTAAGGGTTCAGGGCTAGGTTTGGGTTTTGGGGTACAGGGGTATTTTTAGGGTTCAGGGGTAGGTTTGGGTTTTGGGGTACAGGGTTATTTTTATGGTTCAGGGCTGGGTTTGGGTTTTGGGGTACAGGCATATTTTGGGGTTCAGGGGTAGGTTTGGGTTTTGGGGTACAGGGGTATTTTTAGGGTTCAGGGCTAGGTTTGGGTTTTGGGATACAGGGGTATTTTTAGGGTTCAGGGGTAGGTTTGGGTTTTGAGATACAGGGGTATTTATAGGGGTCAGGGCTAGGTTTGGGTTTTGGGGTACAGGGGTATTTAAAGGGAGCAGGGATAGGTTTGGGTTTTGGGGTACAGGGTATATTTATAGGGTTAAGATGGGTTAGTTTTTAAGGGTGTTGGGGTATTTTAAGGAGTACGGGTGGGTTATGATTATGGGGTGCAGGGGTATTTAAAGGGAGCAGGGTGGACACCCGGAACTGGAATGTACAGAACCTGGGAAGAAAAAAAATGAAATATTGGGCACAACGCTCGCTTTTTTTCCCCGTAATCCCGCGCCCTGCACACGCCCAAACACCCAGCACACGCCCACAGCACACGATATGAGACATGGCATGAAGGGCGGAACACACCACACGCCCCCAGTGTTTGTCACGCCCCAGCACACGGCCACAGCACAACGCAGACACGCCCACAAGGGACTACTTTGCTGGCACGGTTCTTTTACCTTTTAAATGTATATGGTGGGCGTCTGCATAGCCTATGTCCTTCTGCTGCCACTGCCCTTTCCAACGCTGTATTGGGTGTTGTGATTGGTGCTGTGGTTCCTTAGATTACCCGCCTCAAAGGTTTGTGCTCTCTCTTTATTATATTAGTGCTAGCAGCCCGTCCCGACGTTGTCCGGGTATGAAATAGAATGTGTGTATTTGGCAAGGGCAATTTATTTTAACATCTCGCGGTAGACAACATTTTTTGTTTCATTAGAATAGGGACAGAGAAGGCCCAGCTGCAGCCCTGGTTGATGTTAGCAGGCGCGTGTAATGTCGTTGAATTAGTGAGTTATCAGCCGCTGGTAAATCCGTTTAATGAAAGAGTTGAGTGACAGCGAGTAATAGAGGCTGCAATAATTGTCCCTGCAGACACGCTCATTTGCGTGTTCCCCCGCTTGAGGCCCTGATGCAGGCCTGTTTGATGTTAGCAGGCGCGTGTTCCCCCGCTTGAGGCCCAGCTGCAGCCCTGGTTGATGTTATCAGGCGCGTGTAATTAGTGTGCTGATCCGCCACCTGAGCCTGGCTAGAGCCCTTGTTGATGGTAGCAGGCATGAAGGGCGGACATATATAAAACTCTGCAAAAAAAAAAAATATGGTGGCCGTCTGCATAGCCTATGTCCTTCTGCTGCAACTGCCCTTTCCAACGCTGTATTGGGTGTTGTGATTGGTGCTGTGGTTACTGAGATTACCCGCCTCAAAGGCTTGGGCTCTCTCTTTATAATATTAGTATGGATAGATAAATAAAATGGAACAGAAAATAAAATAACAATAACATTTAAATAACTCTGTATTGATGAAGATGGAAAAATATTACTTAAGATAATAATCCTGCAAGTACAATGGAGGTCTTTTAACTCTGGGACTGCAAGGAAGAGCACCTTGCGACAAATAGCTGAAACATTTCGGCTTAACAACATCATTGAAACATTTCGACTTAACACACCCATCCTCCCCCGTACATTTTGCCAAACGAGACATACTCCAAACATCTCCACCAGAAAGCAATACTACATTATTCATGAGTTTTATAATACGTTTGGGACCAAAATATTTAGAATCACCTTTGGGTGACCACACTGCCTTCTTAACAAAAACATAATCACCCACTCTCCATAAGATTTTCTTTACTCCCATTTTAGTGTCAAATCTTCGCTTGTAATTGTTTTGATAATTCCTCACTGTCCAATTATTGACAAAACAACCTCTGTCTTTTACACTTAACCATAAAGGATTCAATTTTGAACCAGCTGTTCTACCCTTTAATATCTTAAATGGATAACAACCAGACACACTGTTGGGCGTGTTCCTATGTGTCCATAACTTTTCTCTGAGGATAGGCTTAAGTGGAGCTCTCAATTCCAAAGCAGTTTGAGCAGAAGCCCTGATCAACCTATTCATGCTCTCTACTAAACCATTTGCCTGGGGGCATAAAGAGCAGTTTTTTGATGAGTAATGGATAAGTCTTTTAAAAAATTAATCATCTCTTGTGAGGTGAACTGCACCCCATTATCAAAAACCAGAATATCAGGAATTCCTTCACAAGTAAAAGCATCCTTAAGAAATTCAATTACATTTTTCGTTATGACAGAACTCATGCAAGAGGCAGAAACCCATTTTGATGTATAATCTACTAGTACAACAACAAATCTCTCGGAAGGAGCCAAATTATCAAAAGGACCAACTATATCCACTGCCAGTTTTGACCAAGGACGTTCTGGTAAAGCCACAGGAGAAAGAGGAGTAGTCCTTACCTTCTTTGATTTATCATTCCCAGCACAAATGGTACAATCTCTGACTGTTTCTTCAACTTGACGGTCCACCTCTGACCACCAGTAAGATTCTCTGACCCTGGCCTTTATGAGACTTCGCCCCAGGTGTCCCTCATGCGCAAGGTTTATTATCTTCTCATGCATCATCAAAGGGGGTATCAACCTGTCACCACAAAAAAGTTCGCCCTGCACTATGTTTAACTCCTCCCTGACATTCCAATAACCTTTAGCAACATCAGGTACATCTTTCAAAAGAGGCCAACCATTAATAGTGAAATCCATGACTGGTGCTCTTGCTTCGTCACTCACAAAACTATCCTTCCACTCAAGTTCATTCAGTGCTGATTATTTCACCCATGAAACACTTTGACATTCTGAATCAACAGCCACAAACTTTTGCAAAGGTAGTCTTGAAAGAAAATCAGCTGGAACATTCTTAAGACCAGGCAAATATTCCACACGAAAATTATATTCCATAAGTCCCTCAATCCATCTCTTTATCCTCGGAGGGGTGCACTCAACATTTCTACAAGAAAACAATTGTACAAGAGGTTTATGGTCAGACCTGACCAAAAATGGTAAAACCCCATAAATAAAATCTAAAATGCTTGATGGCCCATGAACAGGCCAGTGCCTCACGTTCGATCACTGAATAGCGTTCTTCAGCACCCTTCAGCGATTGAGAAGCAAAACCAATGACCCTCTCAGTACCATCAACCATTTGGGAAAAGAACTGCCCCCAACCTCAGAACACATGCATTAGTGGTCAAAATCCTCTTCTTGTGCACATCAAAATGTCATAAAGTTGGCATTTTTGCAATTTCTGACTTCACAACATTAAAAGCATCACTACACTCTTGATTCCAATCGAAAACAGTGCCCTTCTTCAAAAGTAGTCTGATGGGTTGCATAACATTACCAAAATTGTAAATGAATTAAGAATAGTATTCGGACAAACCCATAAATGATTTTACCTGGTCCTTGTTTGAAGGAGATGGAGCTTGAAAAATGGCTTCAGCCAAATCGACTTTTGGACTGATCCCCTCCCCAGAAATGGAATGCCCAAGGTAAAATACGGATTTCATCCTGAATTTACACTTTTCACATTTCAAAGTCAACCCAAATTTTTGCAGCCTGGACAAAACATCAAATAAAACCTCATCATGCTTAATTTTGTCATAACCATGTACAATATCATCCTGAAAAAACAGCACAGAGTCAATACCAGACAAAACATTTTTCATGACTCTTTGGAAACAAGCAGCAGCACTTGCTAAGCCAAAAGGCATTCTGATGAATCAGTAAGCCCCTACCGGGGTTACAAAAGAGGTTAGATGTCTTGAATCTTCATGAAGCATAATTTGATGATACGCTGCCGATAAATCCATTACACTAAACACACGTGACCCACCTAACTTAGACAAAATTTCATTGATGTTCGGCAGGGGTTGTCTATCAACCCAAATTGAACTGTTCAGACTTCTTAAGTCCACACACATCCTAATTTCCTTTGTCCTTAGATGCCAATGGGCATCTTAGATGAACAATGGGCGCAAGCCATTCACAAGACTCTATCTCCTCAATTACTTCTAGTTTAAGTAGTCTGTCAATCTCTTCCTGAAGCAGTTTCAACATGAGATTTAGAACCTTCCTTACCTTATGCACTACAGGCTTCGCACTGTCTTTCAAGATTATTTTATGTTGAAAACCACTCAAAAGACCTAGTTTGTCAGTAAAAACTCCAGGAAATGTTGCCACAATATCTTGAACATTACTCTCGAGAGAAATTAACATGACTTGTTCAGGTGCATTTGGATTTAAAACAATCCCGAGATCTCTTTGGTGACGCCAACCGAGAAGATTATCTCCCCGCTGGGCAACATAGACTTTTCCAACTGTTTCTCTGTCTTTAAACAAAATGGTCTGAACAGAATAGCCCAACAAGTTAATCTTTTGACCGCCATACCCAACAGGATTGATGTCAGGTGCTAAAAGTTTTATTTTGTCAGTCCCAAAAGTTGAGAACGAAAATTTGTCACTAATTAAAGTCCACAAAGACCCTGAGTCAGCCAACACTGGAACAATCTCATCTCCAATGTATATCTCAAATTTAGGCATGGTTACAGTATCAGAGTCTACGGATTTTACGTCATTCACAATCTCATGAGGTGTGACAGTGATGCAATGAACAGCTTGTTGAACAAATTCTTCTTCTTCTTCATCCACAAGGTTCACTTTGTTGTTCCTGCACATACGTGAATAGTGGCCTTTTTTCCCGCAATTCTTACAATTAGAAGTTCTCACAAAACAATTTGGAAAATTAGCCCCGTGGTTTTGACTACCACACCTGGTGCATCTAAACTTCCCATCTCTATTAAATGTGAGATTAGATCTCATCTTGTCAGGCTTTTGAAACGGCTTACCTTGCTTTACATTTACTTTAGCGACAGATGCAACCAACATTTCTGGTGAAGAAATTTCCCGGTTCTCAATGTTGATATTAGAAACAAGGTCAGACTGACTTGGACCTTTGCGTATTTCCTTGACCCAATTGGAAGTATGTTCAACTCTTTCAACTATGGTTATAGCTTCTTTCAAATTTGGATTTTTAGATAACAGCTCTTCTTGAATCTTTTGATAATTAGTACAGCGGACAAGCTGATCACGAATGAGAGAGTCAGTCAGCTGTTCAAATTCACATGTTTGTGCAAGTGACTTAAGTGCTGCCACGTAATTTCCTACTCTTTCACCCTTGGCTTGTACACGCATAAACAAATTGGGTCTTTCCATAACAACATTTATACGTGCACCAAAATGTCTTTGTAGGAGAAGAACACTCATTTCATAAACATCGTTAGGTTCTCCTGCCCCTCTACCTATGGGTATAGGATCAAGACTATCGTAGATATTTCTTCCCTCAATGCCACGATTATTTAATAGAACTGCTTGTTTTCTAACAGCAGAGAATTTTCTCCACCTATTGCAAGCAAATAAGAATCAAAAATTGGCTTCCATTTCTTCCATGGCAACACTGGTTCTCCTTGTTCACTTAAGAATTGGGGAGGTTGATTCATTCCACTCGCTGTCGACATCCTGTAAATCAAAATAACTTAACAAACTAAGAAAACAGATTAAAATATCAATTTAGGGGGGCGTGGCTACCACCGAGCCAAGATGGACGCAGCCTAAAGAGCTCTGTGACCGACGAGCCCCTCGCTAAATAATCCGCCCATATATCCGCCATATCGCAGAAGCTGCACCACAGAAACGGACTCGACGTGCCCTCTGGAACCCATTACAGTAATCCGTTTCCCTCTGCTCCTCGGATCCAAGCCGCGGCGTCGCCGTGAAGTTTGAGGCCTGTTTCAGCGCCAGGAGCCGGGGACTGGAGTGGCGGTCAGGCGCCGGGAAGGAAAGGGCAAAAGGCCGCCGCATCACCGGCCGGCAGCCACGAAGTCAGGTACGCGACCCCGGAGCACGCATGAATAGCGATACCCATATGCCCATATGCTGCACGAGGAGGCTCCATAGTGGGAACGAAAGGGAGAACAAAAAGCCTGCATCAACCCCTATAACTGCAGTATAGAGCGGTAAGACTCCGCCAGTTTAAATCTTCGCGCCATTGCGACCGGGACTAACGGCCTGCACTCAATCTCGGCACCGCAACCCAGGGGACCCCACCAGCCCTTAAAAAAAAAAAAAATCCTACAGACCTCACCAATAGTGCAAGTGCACCGTGTTCCTGCCACATTGCTGGGAAACACACACTGCTGGGAAACACGGCATTGCGAATCCTCGCACCCTGGATGGCCATATTCAACGCGGTAGCTCCTCACAAAGAAACTCGCCCTGCTGCTCCGTGGTAACCTACACCAGCACACTACGCGCAAGTAAAGCAACGGTGGGCCATTCACTGGGGAGTTGAAGACCAGGCAATACGGGCGCTGCGTGGTAACTGGAGTAGACGCATGAAACTGACCCTGTTCTGACGAGGTTGCCCACTGCGTCGCCACTATTCACAGTGAATAACTGGACAGTACGTGCACAGAAACTGAACTCTAACCTCCCCACTGCACAATAAATCGCCAAACCAGTGACGCCCTCCGACTGGGACAATGAGTGGCAGGGGGCAGAGAGCCCAACAGGCCCCGAAACTTGACAAGTACGCCTATCATAGAGAACCACCTGACAACGCGAAGGGGGAAACACCGAAAACGCCGACCCAGCCAAACGGCGACCCACCCAGCACAGACAAGGTTACTCTGCTAGACGTCATGGCAGCATTAAAAGAAATGCAGTCGTCAATGGGAACAATCTCCACGGACATCTCCCTAATACGGGGTGACTTCAGGAAAATGTCGGATCGGCTCTTGGAGGTGGAAAAGACAACTACGGGGCTCGTGGGGGACACAGCGGACCCACAGCACAAGGTTCAGAAATTGGAAGAAGATAGTGCCGTACTTAAAGCAAAGCTGGACGAGCAGGAAGGCAGGTCACGGTGTAATAACGTACGCCTGATAGGTGTGCCAGAATCTGCAGGGGGCCCTGCCCTGGATCTATATGTGGAGAACCTCATACATAACCACCTACAACCGAAAGGCCTCTCCAACTATTTCTCAGTGGAGCGAGCTCATAGAGTGCCTGGGGGAAAACCACGACCGGGAGCACAACCACGGCCCATCTTGGCGAGAATCTTTAATTTCAGAGATCGTGATGCCATTTTGCAGGCCTCACGTGTAACCCCACCAATAAAGATAGACAACTCGGAAGTCAACTTCTATCCCGACTAAACAGCGGCAGTAGCACAACAACGAAGAAGTTTTGGAGATGTCAAGAAAGAACTCCGAGCACGAGAACCTAAGTACTCCATGATCTTCCCGGCAAAATTGCGCGTGGAATCCGAAGGAAAAGCATGGTTTTTTGAATCCCCGACACAAACGCAGGAATGGCTCGACGGTTGGAGACCAGCTAGAGGACCCAAGAAGAGTGAAGGACAACGACACAACAGGGGAGGTAGCCCACTGGATGATCAATGAAGCAACGTAAAGGAGAACCATCGCACTGCCAACAATTTGGAAAGTGACCAGCAATGAGGCTTGAAACATCAAACTGGTTCAGTGGACACGCTGCTGACGACAAGCTGATGAAGAGGCAGTGGGGGTAGGTGCGAAGAGCATAATGACTCACAGCCAAGCTAGATTCTATTAGGTGAGACGCTGAGGCCGGAAGCAGAGACTCCTAAAGGTAGGACACATTGAGCAAGCAGCAATGCGTGGACAGTTACACAGCGGGGGGGGGTTCCAAAGAGGACACAGAAGTCTCATCCCCACGAACATTGTATTCGAGTTGGGACAATAAGCACTCTGCTCAGTTGGGGAGGTGTGGACAGTTTTAGATCCGCCGGGCAGGGAGGCAGGGAGGGGGGTATGGGTTTTAGATGTTTTATGTTCGCTTAGTTTTTGTTCTGATCACAGGTTGATGGCTTTGCAGACTCTACAGGTACACCAATGGTCTCCCTTGAGGTATAGCTCTATACAATTCAGCACGTTGATCCAGAGGACAGAGGTTCTCACTGGGCACTTGGTATGCACTGAATGGCACTACACCAACATTACAGGGAAATCACCAGAAGCTCTAGCACGCACACCAGGCGTTAGTGACTACCGAGATTCCACCCGGAAACAAATTGCGGTGATATGGCAGCCTTTACTTCCTGCACACTATGTCAGGACATGGCATAACGGGACGTGATCCCCAGTTCCCACAATTAGTCTCCCCATTAATGACGATCATTTCATGGAATGTAAACGGGTTGGGACATAAAATCAAGAGGGGGCTTGTTCTGCAATATCTGAAACGGAAATCCCCCACGGTGGTGTTACTCCAAGAAACACACTTGACAGGCACGACAAGTAAGGCACTGAACCGTTGGGGGTTCAAAATGGCCGTCCAAGCGGAGTTCACCTCAGGATCCAGAGGAGTTGGTATCCTAATACATAAAAATTCCCCACTGATAGTCAATCGTACATGGGCGGATGACCAAGGGCGATTCGCAGCAATCGTGTGCCAATGGGAGGGGCGGAAATACAACGTAATTTCACTATATATTCCCCCGACACTACACCACGGGGCCTTTCAGGACCTGGGGAAACTATTACTCGATCTTCCCGAAGGAGAACTGATTATGAGGGGGATTTCAACGCAGTCCTTAACACAGCGATAGATCGCCAGCCCCCCAGGGAGCCAACTAGGCCCAACCTGCTATTTAAAGATTTTATGACAGCCATGGGAATGACGGACATGTGGAGATTTAAGCACCCTACGGATCGCAACTACACATTCCACTCGGGAGCACATAACAGTCTCTCCCGTATAGACCATATTTTAACGCTAGCGATACCACCGGAACACATAACAGCGAAAGAGCATCTGCCGAGAGGGATCTCAGACCACTCACCAATACAGCTTACCTACACCACACAACCCACTAGAAGGCAGAGGCTTTATCCAATATATCCTGGCTATCTCGGGAACAACAAGATAGCAAAAGCACTGACTGCCTCCACCAAGCACTACTTTGAGGACAACCTGTCCTCAGTAGAATCGCCATCAATCCTCTGGGAGGCCTACAAAACAGTAATCAGGGGTCAGGCCATCTCAACGATTACTAGACACAAAAGGGACCAAAGGGAGAACATCGATTCTCTAGAAGTAGCACTCCAGACTGCAGAGACAGCACATGCCTTAGATCCCTCCGATAGCGCAACACACACCTTAACACTGGCGACTCAGGAATATAGGGCGTATGCAGGGGAAATAGCGAGAACCAGACCAGATACACTGCATAGGATCTATGAACTAGGGGACAAGACCGGGAAAATGCTCGCATGGTTAGAAAGGAAGGAAAGAGCAGATCGGTGGATAGCCCAAATAGCGCTTGCAGATGGCACGCTCACAGCAGAGCCCCGACTGATAGTAGAGGAATTGGCAAGCTATACAGCATACTGTTCCTGCACGACATCCCATTAAACACACTATCACCAGAAGATACTCAGGCACTCGAGGGAGACCTTACGACAGAAGAGATAGGGAAGGCGTTAATGGAGTTACGCACGGGGAAGGCGATGGGACCTAATGGCCTACCAGTAGAACTCTACAAGAAAGTTACATGACACATCACCCCCATCTACTGCCCATGTACAATGACTGTTTAACGCAAGGAATGCTTACCCAAGACCAAAGAATGGCCACTATTGTAGCAATCCATAAACCCGGAAAACCACAAGACGTCCTCGTATCCTCCGAATTCACTAATGAACGCGGACGCAAAAATATTAGCGAAACTATTGGCACTTCGGTTGCAGCCACACCTCACAACACTGGTGCACCCGGACCAATCCGGCTTTATGCCAGGACGCAACACTTCCCTAAACTTAAGACGCCTTCATGGGGTACTACACCACGCTCCAGTACTCAGGGAAGATGCAACCATACTATCCCTGGACGCCACAATGGCGTTTGACCTTGTGGAATGGCCCTTTTTATTCGCAGTACTTACTAAGATGGGATTCGGGCCTAAATACTGTAGCTGGGTCAAGCTATTGTATACAGCACCTCTAGCCCAAATGGTGGCCAATGGACATACGTCGCGGGTAATCACGTTAGGATGAGGGACAAGGCAGGGATGCCCACTCTCCCCACTTCTCTTTGCGTTGATCCTAGAGCCCTTAGCCATGAAAATACGTACGGAGCCACTGATCTGTGGGATAACATGGGAAGCGGGATGGGAGGATCGAATCTCCCTTTACGCTGATGATGTACTCATATATTTAATGTCCCCCAACCAGTTCCTTGGAGGCCCTAATGGGCATCCTACATAGATATAGAGAGGTGTCAGGATACACCACAAATTGGTCAAAATCGTTCCTCTATCAATTACATGGCCAACTGCCTACGCTACCCCCTGGATGTGAACTGCAAATTGTGACCAGAGGGTTTAAATATTTGGGAATCTATGTGACACCGCAAGACTCAGTTTTATGGAGGAAAATTTGTTGAAACCACTGCAGAGACTAAAATCCGATGTAGCTCATTGGAGATCCCTTCCACTGACGCTTCTCGGAAGAGCAGCACTCTTTAAAATGCTTTCGCTCCCTAGGTTTCTTTATGCACTACACAATACCCCATTCCCTGTCCCTCTCTCTTACTTTAAAACAATTGACGCAGAAATCTCCTTCTGTAGTAGGGGATCTCTGTGTATAGTCATAATTCAGTGAATAGTCCCGCCCATGTGCGTGGACCCCGGAGCAATCAAAAAGAATCTCTTAAGTTGTCAAAAGATGCAGAACTACACAGACACTTAAGAGAGAATTTAAAGACAGATAATGCAGCCTATATCCACCGGCTACACTGTCCAGTACTTCAACTAGAAATTCCCCCAAAAATCCACAAACAGCACAGCCTGTCCAGGTTTTTCTAGCCAGAAAAACATGCTTTTACCAGAAAAGCCCTCAGGAATGATAGAGAGGAAGAAGCGGACAGACAAGCCCCATAGGCTGCCATTATGTGGCTCAGAACAGGATACTGTGCCTTTAAGAGAACTTTCCAGAAGTCTCACAGTATCCCAGAATGCACTGCAGGTCCCTTTTACTTTCAGTTCTTTTTTTCGGCTCCTGCAAGCAGGACCCTGGAGCATTGAGCTCTCCCTTTTCAAGGGTTTATTGGTGATTTTTTCACTTTTTCAAAGTTATTTGAGTACTTTGGTGTTCTTCTTCCTGTTTGTCTTTTGGTGCACTCTTTGATTGTCAATATGCCTGCATTATTTGACAAATGTCCAGAGTGCTCCAGGAAGAAGGCCAAATCGGACCCACACGAGGTATGTATCATCTGCCTTCCCTCGTCTCATGTCCCAGAGGAGTGTGACATTTGTCAGGGCTTTTCTAGCAGGACCCTGAGGGATAGAATGAAGATCAGGCTTCAGGGCCTGGAGAACAGAAGACTGAAGGCGCAATGTGGGTCTGGGAGGGCTTCCTTGGCCCATGCTCAGGCCTCTGGGGGGCTCCCCAGAGGCAGGAAGACCAGCAAGCATCCCCATTCTCCGTCTGTGTCGATTGCACCGACTACGGCGTCGAGAGGGATGACTGCAGTCTGTTCCCCGTCTCCCCAGGGCTCTGGGTCGAAGCGACGTCGACTTTCGGCGTCGAGGGAACTGAACAGACCGCCGTCGAGATCGTCGGTGACGTACTCGTCGTCGGCGAGTAATCGACGTTGAGAGGCCCGGCGTCGGCGCTCGCCGTCGAGGCGACACCGCCGTTCGCCGTCGGCGAAGAGGAGAGGGTCGTCGTCGAGGCGAAGGTCGCCAAGGAGGAGGAGGTCGCCGTCAAAGCGAGAGAGGTCGCCGTCAAGGCGAAGGAGGTCGCCACCGAGCGAAGGCGTTCGCCGTCGAGGGAGAGACGGTCGCCGTCGAGGAGAAGACGCTTGTCGTCGAGGGGCCGACGCTCGTTGTCCGGTCGCCGTTCTTCGACGCCAAGAAGGCGCGTAAGTAGTTCTGGTGTCAGGAGTCAGTCTAGCAGGCGCCAGGTGCCTATGGGAGGCTCGCCAACGTCCCTGCCTGGAAAGGTTGGTGGATCACCGGGTTCAGTGTACTCAGTGGTGTATACCCCTTCTAGGCAGAAGTCGGTTACGCCCACTCCTCCCTTGCCGAGGGGGCTTCCTCCGCGGGCTCCCACTCCTCCTCCGCTTCCGCCACTTCCACTGTGTCCTCAACCTCTACCTCAACCTCAGCTGCCGGCAGACAAGCCGCCACCGATTCCTCCGAGGTCGGTTTCGCTACCCCGATATCCAACTCCTCCCAAGGGGACCCCTCGGCCGAGGGCCCCAGCCAGGCCAAAGTCGCCCGCCCCTGTGGAACCGGCAGATCGACCGAAGCCAAGGAGGTCATGATCACGCTCCGGACGGAGGGGGAGATCGAGGAGTCGTCGCAGATCCTCCACTAGGTCAAGACGGCGCCATAGGAGGCGCGGATCGCGGTCCCGCACGGGCTCTTCCAGGACCAGGACCTATTCACCGACTTTGTCGGAATCCCCGGGGACGAGAGTGTCTCCTGTGGACGACATCAGCACGTTCCAGGATGTTCTCCTGAGGGGTGCAGCAAAATTGGGAATCACGGTGACGGCTCCAACACTCACGACGTCCGTGATTTTTGAGACGCTTCATAAGAAGCATTTGTCTGGCCGCTTGTACAAGGATTGGTAGAGCCCGTCGAGGAGCTGTTCCTCACACCAGCAGTGAGGAAGGCCGCTCCCTCCCGGCTCCTTAAGAAGTACAGGGCCCCGGATTCTGACCCGGCTTTTCTGCGGATGGATCCGATTCCGGATTCTGTTATAGTGACGGCGGCCAGGAAACAACATTCTACCTCCCCGTCTTCTACTGTACCTCCTGATAAGGAGAGCCGATGGATCGACTCAGCTGGCAGGAAAGCCTGTGGGACGGCATCTACGGCCATGAATGCGTCTAGCGATGCGGCTCTGCTAGGGCGGTATGATCGTGCCCTGTGGGAATCCCTTCAGCAGTTCACGGAACTCCTGCCTCGAGAGAAGAAGGAGGATTTTCAGGAGATCCTGAAGGAGGGGATGCTAGTGTCGAACCAGGTCATCAGCGCGGCTGCTGATGTATCTCTTTTGGCGGCCCATGGGTACTGTCATGGGATCAACCAACGGCGCCATGCTTTGCTTAGGCTCACCTCACTCAAGCCGGAGGCTCAGCAGTGGATGGCCAATCTGCCCTTCTCGGGGGAAACCCTGTTCGGCAAGCATGCGGACGATGAGATGGCCTGCATGAAAGCGGAGGCTGAGACCCTGACGGCTGTTGGGTTGGAGAAGCCCAAAGAAAAGAAGGCCTACCGCCCGTTCCAAAGACGGTTCGGGGCACAGGGCAGAGGCGAGGGCAGGCTTCGCGACAGCAACAACAACAGCAGCAGCAGTTCCGAAGGCCCTTCCAGAAGCGCCAGAAGGGTAGAGGAGGCCAGCAGTCCTCTACAGCAAACAAAGGCCCAGCTGGGTCTCGACCCTGAGCGGTTACTTCCCCTACATCCGTTACGCGCTCCGGTGGGGGGAAGCGTTCAATTTTTTCTGGCAGAGTGAAGAATAATTACTCAGGACAAGTGGGTGCTGAATATTGTTTGCAATGGATACAGTCTTCGGTTCACCAGCCCGCCTCCATCAATTCCACCGGTCAGCTCGCGGTTTCAGCTGCGCGAGCTCCAGGCGGAGGCCGATATCCTGTTAAGGAAAAGGGCGATAGAAGACGTCCCTCTGTCTCAAAGAGGAAGAGGTCTGTACTCCCGGTTCTTCCTGGTTCGCAAGAAGGGCAAGAACGAGTTCAGGCCCATTCTGGATTTGCGACAAGCAAACAAGTGGATTCGCAGAGAGAAGTTTTGCATGCTGTTGTTGCATCAGATTTATCCTCAGCTGCAACAGGGAGACTGGCTATGTGCTATAGACCTACAGATGCGTACTTCCATGTGCCCATTGCACACAAGCACAGGAAGTTCCTGCGATTCCAAGTCGGCGCCAATCATTATCAGTACACAGTACTGCCATTCGGACTGAAGTCTGCGCCAAGAACATTCTCGAAGTGCATGGCAGTGGTAGCTGCACACCTCAGGAAGAACAAGGTGTTTGTCTACCCGTACCTGGACGATTGGTTGAACAAGGCCTCCTCCTTCTCGGAAGCTCAAGCGCACTTCCAGAATACGTGCGTTCTCTTGAACAAGCTGGGGTTGCACATCAACATGTCCAAGTCTGTCCCGACTCCGGTCCAGTGCATACAGTACTTGGGAGCCTCCATCAATGTGCTGTCAGCAAGCGTGTCTCCTTCGGAGGAGATACGATTATCACTCCTTCGGAAGGCTCAGGCTCTTATGACCACTCCATCTACAACAGTGAGGACGGTGTCTTCTCTACTGGGGTCGATGGCCTCTTGTATCTTCCTCACGCCACACGCACGGCTGCAATTGAGACAATTGCAGGAGTGCTTCGAGGATCAGTGGGATCAGAGGAAAGGATCTTGGGACGACAAGATACGACTGTGTCTGCATGCTCTTCAGTCTCTGAAGTGGTGGTATTCAGCGGAGGATCTCCTCAGAGGGGTTCCCTTCCACAAGGACATTCCCACTCAAATTATCGTGACGGATGCGTCTCTCCACGGCTGGGGTCGCACTCCGGAGACTTACAGATTCAAGGGACGTGGTCCCCGGCGGAATCCACGTACCACATCAATTTCCTGGAACTCAGAGCTGTTCACTTGGCACTGAAGGCCTTTCATCCGTCCTTCCGGACCAACTCTCTGCTTGTTCAGACGGACAATACGACCACGATGTATTACCTCAACAAGCAGGGGGGGTCGAGATCGCGCACTCTGTCGCAGGAGGCGCAGGCGATCTGGCACTGGCTTCTAGCCAGAGGACTGACGATAACGGCTACCCATCTACCAGGTGTGCAGAATGTTTAGGCGGACGCACTGAGCAGACTGATTCAGGAAAACCACGAATGGGTCATAAACGACGAAGTGCTAGGAGACGTCTTCGCAAGGTGGGGGACTCCAGACATAGATCTGTTTGTCACCACCGAAAACAGCAAATGCCGAGACTTTGCCTCCAGGTACTACCAACCGGGGACGCTGGGGAATGCGTTATGGATCAACTGGTCGAACAGCTTTCTGTACGCTTTTCCACCCATTCCCCTGATTCCGGGGGTGCTCATCAAGCTGTCCCAGTCCAGGGCGCGGATGATCCTGATTGCCCCGGAATGGCCCAGGCAGTGGTGGTTCACGGACCTGCTTCACTGGTCTCTCCTTCCTCACATACGGCTGCCGTGCAGGCCGGACCTTCTCTCGAAGTTCGGGGGGCAGATGTTGCACCCCAACCTCTCGTCTTTCAGTTTGGCGGCATGGCTCCTGAGATAGTGCAATATGGCCATTTGAATCTACCTGAAGATTGCATGGACATACTGAAGGAGGCTAAGCGACCTTCCACTAGGACTTCTTATGCTTACACGAGGAAGAGGCTTTGCATCTGGTGCCAGTCCAAGAACTATGACCCAACGACGTGTAAGGAAGATGTCATCCTTCTGTATCTTCTACATTTGGCGCAGTCTGGCCTTAATGTCCATTCCATTAAGGTTCATCTTGCTGTGCTGACTGCCTACAGGAAATACCCTTCACAGACTTCCTTCTTCCAGATCCCTGTGATCACAGATTTTTTGGAAAGCCTGAAGAAAGTGTTCCCTCCTGTCCGGCTTCCTTCGCCTTCATGGGAATTGAACGTGGTGCTGTCCAGATTGATGAAGGAGCCTTTCGAACCCATTCATAAGGCTTCGTTGCAGCACCTGTCCTGGAAGGCGGCGTTCCTCGTGGCCATTACATCGGCCCGCAGAGTGAGTGAAAATCAGGCGTTGTGTTGCCAAGAACCTTATACTGTATTTCATGCTGCTAAGGTTGTTATGCGTACTCACCCTAAATTTCTTCCAAAGGTTATATCTGATTTTCATGTTAACCAGACCATAACTTTACCTACGTTTTTTCAGAATCCCTCCTCTCCAGCGGAAAGGTCCCTGCATTCCCTGGATGTTATGAGGGTGTTGAAATTTTATCTGGATAAAACCAAGGATATTCGTAGGTCAGACCAATTGTTTATAAATTATGGATCAGTCAGGACGGGTCTTGCTACCTCTAAACAGTCCATCTCTAGGTGGATTGTGTCCTGTATACAATTGTTTTACCAAAAGGCTAATAAGACCTTAGGGGGTAAACTAAGGCTCATTCCACCAGGGGCAAAGCTGCCACGAATGCTTTGCTCCGTAATGTTCCAATTGCAGAAATCTGCAATGCGGCCACTTGGAAGTCGGTCCATACCTTTGCTAAGCATTACTGCCTGGACTGGACACTGATGCCAGAGCAGACGCTCAGGTTGGGCAGGCTTCGCTGCGAAATCTGTTCGCACAATAGTGGTGTTATTTCTCTTTTTTCCACCGCCGCTTTGGTGTGGGGATGGGCTTGCCATTCTATTCACTAGATTATGACTATACACAGAGATCCCCTACTACAGAAGTAGTTTCTGTCCTGTAACTCCAGTAATGTAGTAGGGGTATCTCTGTTATAAAAACAAACATACAGGACTGTCAGCGGTCTATACTGTAAACAAGGGCAGAATAGAAAGTCTATGTGTCTGATGTAATGTAAGTATCACCATAAACAGGAAATGAATCCCATCAGCCCACCCATATGGCGGAGCATCATCATCTGGGACTCTCTATGGATAGTGGTCCAGATAGGGAGACACGCCTGTTGGAATAGTGTGTTACTCTCCACTTCTCCGAGACCACCAGCGATGGATCCAACCATACAATGCCAAAAAATGGGTGAAGTGGTGTGAGATATTAATTGCAGTGAGAGAAAAATGTGTAAACAAAAACAGGTGTATAACTTAAAATTGGCTACCATGACAACAAGGAATAATTTTAATAGGGAACATTCATGGTGTCAATGTTAAAAAAGAGTGTATGACAGTTTGACATAATAACTGCCAGGAAAAGGTGGTATTGTGGTCAACATGTTTCTGCCATTTCAAAGGGACATTCTCTACTGGCTTTCATCAGGACCTAATAATACACTACTGCAATAAGATGTGCAAAGCAAAACAAAGTATTTACACCAACACAAATGATACCGGATATATTGTTGTACGCGGAATATCTCCTGCGTCTCTTTGTCCGGTTCACAGCTCTAATGGATTCTTTCCTGAAAAATTCCAAGCAAAAAAACAAACATATAACAGACACATAAAACACATATTTCTAGCCTAATATAAAATGTTGCTCATAGGTCAACCTTCTAAGAGATAGTAATCATGTTTATGATGAAATCTTTACTTCACTCACCCAATAATTCTTGGGAGAAAACCTCACCTCTCCTGGCCACTGCTCAGGAATTGGAGGCCCGCTCTAAAATAGTGAAAAATAATTAATGGTAGTATTGGTTCTCTCTCAAGGTGATGCCAAAACCCATTATTCCACTATATTTACAAACTTTAATTGAACGTTGGTATTCAGTTCTGAGAAAATGAAGACGACGGTATCCACTGCAGCCCGCACACAGCGGCGACCGTGTTTGGTGATGTTAAATCAAGCTGACAAAAAAAAAACAGCTATACCAACCGGGGATTGTCGTAGCTGCCAATTGTATGTTGTTGAAAAAATCTCAGTCTAAATTAACCCAATGACTAGGGTTATCTTCCCTGAGAGTGGTCTATACCAAACAGTGCTGCTGGCTGCTCAAGCGGTGATGCCGGTGTTTGAAGAGGCAGCAGTAGATAAATTCACAAGCTAGCCTGGCGGAACTATTCCACAGCATAAAACCCCTTCAAAAAACGATAAAATTCGCTCAATGCAAGGGAATGGTGAAATCCGCTGCATACAAAGCAGCGCCCGTCGTCCTGCCACCGCTCACCTCTCCGTCGGTACCTCTGGCCTCGTCCTAAGCCAAGGGGGGAGGTACCGACTGAACGAGGCGATGTGCTTTTCTACGGTGTGTGAGCAAATCATGACCCTCAATGCAGTCACGTGCTAATGCGGACCGAAGAGGGCAGTGCACATATC
Source organism: Lissotriton helveticus (assembly GCF_964261635.1). NCBI lineage: Eukaryota > Metazoa > Chordata > Amphibia > Caudata > Salamandridae > Lissotriton > Lissotriton helveticus. The sequence continues at coordinate 1,149,684,127 of NC_136067.1, read as the reverse complement.
ACCGGCGGACCTCAATGAGGCCCGCAACCTGTCATAGGCACCACCACCGCCCATTGGACCGAGGTACAGCCAATTGCAGGCGTTGATAGCTGCGGGCTCGTATCCGCTGTACCAAAAGTACGACCTTGTTGTTTAAATAAATAATATGTATAACCAGGGAGCGGCCATGTATTTTCACAAATCACCGCCCTCAATATAATTGCGTAATATTGCGGGCCCGAAGAGGGCAAAGCACGTGTCGCCGGCAAGCCGCGATGAGACCGTCATAGGCACAGCCCCTGCTGTTTAGACAAAAATGCGGACAATAGCAGAGAGCGGTGTCAGAGCAGCAAAAGTTGGTATCTGCTGTATCCGATCCTTCAGGTTTGGGCTGTGACTCACGTATGACCTCAATATTGATTGAAACTCTGATAAAGCCATACACATTTTTGATCACAATATGTGCCAGAAACCAACCCGCGGTACCATTGTGCAATGCTTATGGTCTTTAATGACCTTTTTCCGCTAATGATTGACGTACTGTACTGATCAGGTGATCTGGTCTCTCCGGCACGTCTTAGGTCTGCCCCCGATAGACCGGATCTTGACATATGGCTTTGAGTCAGCGGGCTTTATGTCGGTCCTTAGTCGGACTAACGTAGGCTCCTGTTACAGCCTTCTTTACAAAAACTACAGAGAGGTTTTTTGACCTGCAATCTGGTAACATCCACTTTTCATTTATTTGTTTGAAACAACAAAGTTGCATCAGATCAGCAGATACCAACTTTTGCTGCTCTGACACCGCTCTCTGCTATTGGCCGCATTTTTTTTATCAAACAGCAGGGGCTGTGCCTATGACGGTCTCATCGCGGCTTGCCGGCGACACGTGCTTTGCCCTCTTCGGGTCCACAATATGACGCAATTATATTGAGGGCGGTGATTTGTGAAAATACATGGCCGCTCCCTGGTTATACTTATTATTTATTTAAACAACGAGGTCGTATTTTTGGTACAGCGGATACGAGCCCGCAGCTATCAACGCCTGCTATTGGCTGTACCTCGGTCCAATGGGCGGTGGTGGTGCCTATGACAGGTTGCGGGCCTCATTGAGGTCCGCCGGTGATATGTGCACTGCCCTCTTCGGTCCGCATTAGCACGTGACTGCATTGAGGGCCATGATTTGCTCACACACCGTAGAAAAGCACATTGCCTCGTTCAGTCGGTACCTCCCCCCTTGGCTTAGGACGAGGCCAGAGGTACCGACGGAGAGGTGAGCGGTGGCAGGACGACGGGCGCTGCTTTGTATGCAGCAGATTTCACCATTCCCTTGCATTGAGCGAATTTTACCGTTTTTTGAAGGGGTTTTATGCTGTGGAATAGTTCCGCCAGGCTAGCTTGTGAATTTATCTACTGCTGCCTCTTCAAACACCGGCATCACCGCTTGAGCAGCCAGCAGTACTGTTTGGTATAGACCACTCTCAGGGGAGATAACCCTAGTCATTGGGTTAATTTAGACTGAGTTTTTTTCAACAACATACAATTGGCAGCTACAACCATCCCCGGTTGGTATAGCTGTTTTTTTTTTGTCAGCTTGATTTAACATCACCAAACACTGTCGCCGCTGTGTGCGGGCTGCAGTGGATACCGTTGTCTTCATTTTCTCAGAACTAAATACCAACATGTTCAGTACACCTTGAAGTCCAGATAATATTTCCTTTACAGTGTTCTGGAAAATTTCCGCGGCCAATGATACACCAAAACTAAGTCTCTTGTATCGGCGGAGGCCTAGATGTGTCGAGAAAGTTGTTATATATCAGCTCTCTTCCGCTAGCCGTAGCTGGTGATATCCAGCGTTAAGGTCCAGTTTAGAGAACCATTGTGATCCGTTCAGGTCGGCAAGGATATCATCAACGGTGGGTGTAAGGTGCCGCTCCCTTTGATCGCTCGATTTGGCATCCTCATATCTATGCATATTCTGATCTTGCCAGGCTGTTTGGGCTTCTCGGCTATAACCATGGGCGACACCCACGGGGTGGGGCCCAACACCTTTTCAATCACCCCTTGTTTTTCCAGTTTCAAGAGTTCCTGGTCAACTAACGGCCTCAAATGGAATGGGATTCTCCGGTGTCGCAGTGCGACTGGCTGTACACTAGTGTCAATGTGAAGCTTGACGGGTGGCCTTTTGATCGTGCCCAAACCAGTGAACAGCTGCGGGAACAACTCTAATATGTCTTCGGTCTGGAGCGTTTTCACCGCGTTTGCAAACGCTATTAGCTGAAGATCTTCGGCGGTGTGACTGCCCACTAGCAGATCCGCCTCCCGGTTGACCACATGGAACGTGGTCATAACTTCCACCTTCACATGAACCACCATTTTCCCACGGAGTGGAAGTGGGGTCTGACTCCCGTACGTCAGAATGCGGATTTTGGAGGGGGTGAGTTGTGGCCGGGGTTTTAACTTCTTATAGTGTTGCAGCCCCATCACGTTTACTGTGGCTCCGGTGTCTATGAGGCCTGTGACTGGCGATCCATCGATCTGAATGTTGCACTTGGGCTGTGGTCTCCGGCTTCTTTTGAGATCACTCGCAAAAGGCACAAAATAACATTCTTCTTCATCCTCCGTCGATGAATCGTCCAGACGCTGATAGCTGCGGGACGGCACCTTCACAGCTCGGGTCTTTGTTGGCTCTTCTAGCAATAAATGCCTTACCGCGCCAGCTACAGACTTCTTTCCTGGGGTACTCTTGCCTCGAAAGCCTCCCCGACAGACACTCGCAAAATGATTTGGAATTCCGCACTTAGAGCATGTCTTTCCTCTCGCTGGGCAACCGTCCTGGTTGTGCTCCTCCCGACCACAGTATCCACACAGGGCAGGTTGCGTCTTCTTTGCAAACCATCTTCCCCGTCCGCCTCGTGTCGGTGTGCGGATGGCATCTACTCTCTCTGTTTTCACGCTCGCTGGCGCGTTCGCCGACTGATGGAGTGCGGCTTCCATTTCTGTTGCCCGCACATCAGAAAGTTCATGGGAGCGTGCAAGAATCAATATCTCCTCTAAGGTGATGCGTGGCTGTCGAAGTATTAGTGTCCTTAATGTTTTATTGCGACACCCTTGGATTATTTGTGCAGTGACCTCTTTCGTCTGATCATCATCTGGGCACGTGCTCACCAGTTCTCTGAGCCTTGCGTGAAAAGAGTCCATGGACTCCCCTTCTCTTTGCCTCGACTGCCGAAATTTGAACCGTTCAAAGTGCGGGTTCAGTTGTGGTTCGAAGTGGGCATTGAGTGCCCGAACTGCCGCGTCATAGTCATTGGGTGGCCCAGTATTAGGTAGATGCTTGAATAACTTATAAATTTCATCACCCCCAAAGTGCAACAACAATGACCACTTGACTGCCTCATCAGTCTCTTGTGTTGCTATGAAATAGTTATCCAGTCATCCGAGCCACACAGCCCACCTAGGTGCCGCAGTTGACAGATCAATTAACTCACTAAACGGGGGTAGTGCCTGGATTTGTGAATGCGCTGGCGGTGGAGGCGGCTGAATTGGCGATGCGGCCTGTTGCAGAGGCACATTCTGCGCTGCCTGATCGGACATGGCACACCCTGGCCAGTAGAAAATGTTGCTTGGATGTCGGAAACCTCATGCTGTGCCTCCTGGTCTATAATTCAGTTGTTGGTATCAATGCTTGTTGACCATCTGGTTGGGTCAGCGGGGTTAAATAGCCTACGTGTGGCTGGTTCCCCCCACTCTGGTGCTGTCCCTCTTTCTTTTCGATAGCTTTGTCACTGGTGCCAGTATCGGCCCTCGGCCTGTCTTCCCTGGGCTTTGCCAATGTGTTTTTGTATCGGTATTAGTATGGCCGTGCTCACCACCTGCCTTGATTTTGCCACTGCTTGTCGGGGTTTGCTATTCTTCTCCCTGCCTCTGCGCGCCTTTGCTTGCGCTGCTCCAGTTCTTCCCCAGGGCCTGCGTTCACGGAATGTTCCGCCGGCTCACCGCGATGCGTGTCTGTCTTCCTGCACGCGTGCAGCCTCAATCTGCTGCTGCGCATGTGCGCACTGTTCAGCCACGCTGTAGGCCTCGCTGCTAGATTCGGAGACACACTGAATGCTCCGGTGAGTTTCTTCGCCCGCTAGCTTCAATGCCGCTCACCTCCTTTTTGCTTCACTGCTTCAACCTCCCGCTGGGCACCTCTCCTCCACGTTATCAGTCGCGGCCGGGACTCTGAGTGCTTCGCAGCACTTCTCCGCCTCAGGTGACGCAGGTCGCGCGGCTCAGGTTCTGGAACCTGACTTCAGCCAGACCGATCCCACCCTCGTCTCCAGTGTGGGGGTCCCAATGCTGGGACACTGGCCAGGTGCGGGGCAGCACGGGGGAATAACACTGGGCATGCAGGGACAGATGGAGCACCAATAAATCAGACACACACTGTGCTATACTCGGCTGGACCGGAAACCACGAGCGACTCCGGCCCGTTTATTTATGCCCTCTGGCCACGCCTGGCCAGAGAGTGAAACAATGTTGGTGGGTGCTTCCGGGGTCCCGCCAGCCGGCAGGACAACTAGACCGCTACACAGCCAATCTTCACGCTGCTCTCATTCATGAGAGCAGCGTGAGGATTGGCATGAGCGCCCTTGATTTGAACTCCCAGGGAGACGGGGAGCCTATGACAGCTGTCTCTAACCCAGCAATGCAGCTGAGGCGGCAGGCCACACCGTCATGCACATTTATCAAAGTGCCCACCACTCTCCCTGAGTGTCCCCCCCCCCACCACTCCCTCCCCCCTCACCCCACCCCATCCTGCAATGGCCCCATAATATAATAAGAAACCTGGTTTCTTATTTTTTTTTTATTACTACTACTGGGGAGAGGGAGGGGGGTGGCAATTGCTTCATTAAGCCACTGCTTTGAGGACTGTCCCCAACTCCACGTAACTTAGACATTAATAATTATTAATTTTCTCTTGAAACTTTAAAACGCATAGGACATTCAATGTCACTAAATTTGTGAAAGAATCCTCCTTTAGGGACGCTCTTTTCTAGCCTTATAGCCCGCCGTAGCGGGCTATACCGGCTATTAAAGGCCCGCTGAATCGTTAAAGGCCCGAGCCGAAGGCGAGGGACTTTAACGAAGCAGCGGGACTTTAATAGCCGGTATAGCCCTGCTACGAAGGGCTATAAGGCTATTAGAACATTCTGCCACTAGAGGGCAGAATGTTCTAACAAATTAAACAAAGGGTTCTCGAAGCTGGAGGGGATGTAAATCCCCTCGAACTTCGAGAAGCCTTTGTAAAACATTGGAATGTTGCTCTGCGGGCCGTTACCGGCCCATAGAAGCAGGGAGCACTCCATTGTCTGCAATGGAGCTCCCAACATTCCAATGTTCTATTAACTCTTTTGTACGAAGTCAAACTAGCGATCCCACGTGGCCAATGTAAATTTGAATTAAACTGCTTGAAACACAAATGTATATTGTGGCGGACACACGTGCCCCTTTCCAAGCAAATATATTCTGAGAAAAAAAGCAATCAACAAGCACCACTAGATGGCAGTGTCCCCTAATGATGATCAAAGTGAACAAAACCTGAATTACGGAGACCCGATCATAAAAAAATCATGCAAAAAAAAAAGCTGCTGCTGCCTTCCTATCTTTGGAACAGTCACAAATAATTCGAGGAAATGTGTATTTACAGGTGCAAAATTATAACCAGGCGTACAATTCCTCATGGGAAATGTTTCAAAAATATAAATTTGTTTTAAAACTTTAATTTCTGTAAGGGAAACCTATTTTGTCTTGTGTATATACCTCTTCCGCTACACCCCTGTCAGTTTTGGGTCTGCACTTCCTCGTCCCCGCTCTGGAATCGCATTTGCTTGCAAGCAAATCTGTCCTTGTTTCAAGTGCGGGAAATGACATGCAAATCATTGCTGGATACTTAAGACTCGTGTCTGTGAATGTGCGCCTCCTTCTGCAAGAGTATCAGTGCAGGAACACCCATAAACTCCCCCCCCCTAAAAGGGGATTTACAAATGCAGATTTTTAGGAGAGGAAGAGTATTTTAATATGACACACATGGATCCGTCATTTCACTTTCTTTCTGCATACATGAAGGTGACGCGCAGCGAGCATGACGTGTCATTGTTTTTTTAATTTTGTTTTTTTATTGAGCAGAACATAGTTAAGATACAATTCATGAAAGATAAATTTAGGCAATGGAAATGAATACAAAGTTTTAAGAAAGCTTCTTCTTCTAATAGAGTAACGCATGAGTGAAACATGATAAAAACCTGGCTAAAAGGGGGAGAGGTTTGGAATACTTAAAACTCGAAAGCAGTCATTATTGTAATCCTAGTTACAAAAAATATTAATTGATTTTCAACTACAAGCAATGTGCAACATCCGCAAACTCTGATCATCATAAAGTGCAAGTGCAATACAGTACAATCCAACCTAATATAAGCAATGTGCAACCTCCGCAAACTTTTGATCATAAAGTGCAAGTGCAATGCAGTGCAATCCAACCTGGAATAAAGTGCTTTTGCTGAGAATTTTGCTTGTTAATTGAGTCTAGCAACATTTCATAACTGCTTTTAAAATCATATACATTTAGTTTTAGTATTCAATCTAGTTTCTAACTTAACCCTCCTTTTATTGCCTCCAGTTCTCAAAATATTTCCATTTTCTTTCAAAACTTCTAACTGCTCCCACTCTACAGGCATACGCTTTTTCGAAATTCCGGTACCTCCTCATTTTGTTAAACCATTTTAGATGGGATGGAGGTTCCTTAGATTTCCAATTTTGGAGTATTAGGGATCGAGCGACTGTACAGGAAATAAACACAAATGTTTCCTCGCTCTCATTGAGAGTACCTCTATCTTTAGATAAGCCAAAGAGGGCTAATTCGGCAGAAGGTATTAGTGTTTTCCCTATAGCCTCCTCAATGTCTAAGAGTATGGCCTCCCAAAAAGATTTCAGTTGGGGACAAGAAAAAAAAGTATGGAGCCAGCCCCCCTGGCTGACGGCCTGGCATCTAAAGCATTTATTCTCGACCTCTGGGAACCTTTTCTCGAGTGCTTCCGGAGTCCAGTACGCCAGCCAGCGGGACAAGAAGGCCATCCTCTTAAAGTTAGCGGCACGCAATGATTTATAGCCTAACAAACTTATAATTTCCCATTCCTTATGTGTTAAATTACATAGTGTTTGACTAAGTATTTTCTCAAGATGGCTATCCACCGTGTCTAATTGCCCAGCACAGTGGAGCCTCTTGTACCAATTTCCTATGCCGCTGGTTTTAGCCTCATAGAGAAGTGTTATCAGCTCACCCATTGTGGGGAGAAGTCCACCAATAGTTCTTCTCAGGAAGTGAACAATTTGTAGATATTCAAAAGGCGTTGGTCGCACAGGAGTGGTTATTCTAGCCAGCACTTCTTGCCACAAAATAATTCTGTTCTGAACAAAGAAGTGTTTTAACTCTCGAAATCCCAAATTCTCCCAGTTTAATATTCGGCTATTACTAATTTGGAGGCCCAGACAGAAGCACTCTCGTAAGCTTAAAAACTGAGAAGCTGAGGAACTAAGATTTTTCTTAAAAAAGGACTGTAATCTGGATAGATGTTCTTTCAGGGTCTTATATCTCGTCCTTTTCGGGAGTTTTGCGGTCTTTAACAGGGGTGTGGAATTTAATAAAATATCTACCTGTCCATGGGGCAAGTTGCTTCATAAATCTACTTGTCCTGTAACAAAATCCACTTGTCCCTTTTTGTGCCATATAATGCGATGACAAATTATGGCAGCAATCTCATTATATAACAGCTCTGATCTAGCCTTTCTGATTGTGCCAGGGCTCATACCATAGTAGGGTTAGAATACTAACAATTCCCTTATTTTGTCACATTTCCGCAGATCTACTTACTGGGTCTGAAGGTAGTGGTAAGCAATCGTTCCAGGGTTAGAATGCCCTTTTGAGTCTTGGCAAATCTGTTACCTTTTATGTTTTAAGTGTTTCCCCAACTCTTCTCTAATCTTTTCTCATACTGAGAAATCTCTTTGTCTTTGTCTCTCTCTCTGTCTCTGTCTCTCTCTCTGTCTCTGTCTCTCTCTCTCTCTCTGTCTCTGTCTCTCTCTCTCTCTCTGTCTCTCTCTCTCTGTCTCTCTCTCTGTTTGTCTCTCTGTCTCTCTTTGTCTGTCTCTCTTTGTCTGTCTCTCTTTGTCTCTCTCTTTGTCTCTCTCTTTGTCTCTCTCTTTGTCTCTCTCTTTGTCTCTCTCTATGTCTCTCTCTTTGTCTCTCTCTCTCTCTTTCTCTTTCTCTCTCTTTCTCTCTCTCTCTCTCTTTTCCCTTTCTCTCTCTTTCTCCCTCTTTCTCCCTCTCCCTCTCCCTCTGAGTGACAGTATTCTGCTCTTTCACAAGGAGCATATTGGCTCACAAAGTAGTTTTGTTCAGTGCAACTACTGTGGCAAGGATTGCTTTTTGAGACCAAAAACAAGTTTTGCTTTTGCCAATGTTTTTTATAATGGTGAAGGCCCAGCAGCTCCCACACCAATAAGGTTTTACAAAAAGCATGCCTAAACAAGACGCACATTGACAAAACGAAAAGGCTGACCACCAATTTCAGACTTACTGGCTTTGCCAGTGCTTGTTTATTTTTGATTCCCATAATCTTATTGAAACGAGTTACTCTGATTTTCCATTATGAATAAATGCCAGCATACATCAACACTTTTTAATAAATGATGCTGCAAAGAAATGTTACCTACAATTTCACAGTAGTTTACCTAAATGTATTTTTCCTATTTCCATTTTTTGTGAACGTTTTATTTTGAAAGCAAATAATCATCAATATTGCTTTCAAGCTTCGGCAAATATTTGCACCCGATCAGAAATCATTCTGGGAGCAGTAAGCAGCCTTATATTGCTAAACTTTCAAAACGTGTTTATACATTTTTCTACTAAAATCATTCAGTAGTGCAGTCTGAGCTTACTACATTTATTTAGAGCGCTCACCCTAATAACAAAGGCTTTGCATTAATGAATCATAAATACAAGTTTGAACAGCATTAACACATGTATACAAATATTACCTAAGTTGCAGACAATGTCCTTCCCTGATTCATAATGTGGTACGTAAACTGGCAGCCAAAGGGTTTGTGCTGTAGGGGGTTGGGCCTACTTGTCCCAAGGACAAAATGCACATGAAAACTAGTTGCCCTTGACCCCAAACAATATGTCCTGGGAGTCGGGCTATAGGAATTCCACATCCCTGCTTTAAAAATACCTGAGTTTGAGAATCGGACTCTTGTAACATTTTTCCTAAGAAGAAGCTATCTCGTTTGTATTTAGAACCCATCAGGCCTGCCACCAAATCCAGAAAGGCTGCCTCATAATATGTTTTTATATGTGGAAGAGAGAGCCCCTGCTCAGTTGGAAGTTGAATTATGGATAGCTTTACCCTTGGGGTTTTACCCCCCCCAAACAAAACTTCTGATCATAGATTCGATATCTTTAAAAAAAAAGTAGAATTCAATTTATTAGGAACATTACTAAATAAAAATATTAATAAATGTAGAATCGACATCTTGATCAGAGATATCCTGCCAATCAAGGAGAGAGGGATTAAAAGCCATTGAGCATCCAGAACGCCTCCGCCCGACTCATCCTGGACATCCCCTGACGCAGCCACATCTCCGGCCACCTAAGAGACCTGCACTGGCTCCCCGTCAACAAGAGGATCACGTTCCGGCTCCTCACCCACGCACACAAGTCTCTCCACGACCTGGGCCCCAAGTACCTCAACGACCGCCTGACCTTCTACACGCCCACCCGCCAGCTACGGTCTACTAGCCTCACCCTCGCTGCCGTACCACGCAACCGAAGAGCCACCGCCGGAGGCAGATCCTTCTCCTACCTGGCGGCCAAGACATGGAACTCCCTCCCCATCCACCTTCGGCTGACCCAGGACCATCTCGCCTTCAGGAGACAACTCAAGACCTGGTTGTTCGAGCAGTAGCGGACCCTTCCCCCCAAGCGCCTTGAGACCCTTCCGGGTGAGTAGTGCGCTATACAAATGTCTTGATTGATTGATTGAGAGAGAAGATTCTTGATTTTATTCTTCATCCTCACACAATTAAGGAGATAGAGCTGATGATAATCACAGGTTACATATATGCCTAGATATCTAATAGGGTCTCGACTTACGGCCTGGACCTGCAAGCACGATGGAAGGAGGCTAGGACTGGTGTTTAAAGCGAGGACCTCCGTTTTTTTAGTATTAATTTTATACCCTCCTATTTGTTCATAGGCTTTAAATTCTTTTAAAATGATATCTATATTCTCCTTGTGTGGCTTTGCATAAAGGATAATATCATCCGCGAAAAGCTTGAGCTTCGCCATCCCGGGGATACGGGGGAGAATATCCGGGTTGTTTCTAATTTTGATAACCAAAGGTTCAATAAAAAAAGTAAAAAGTAGAGGAGGCAAAGGACAGCCCTGTCTGGTCCCGCGGTTAACTTGGATTGAACCAGCTTTTTCTGAATTAATTATAATCTGTGCTGAAGCACCTTGATAGATGTTCTGCAGCATCTTAATCACTTGTTCAGGGAATCCGAATTTGGTAAGAGAATGGAACAGGGTTGCCCAGTTAACTAGGTCGAATGCTTTTTCCGCGTCGACCATAAGAATACAGGCGGGGGTTCAATTAACATTGAAATAGTCTAGAGCCTGGATTAAGAATTCGGTGTTAGAGGCCATAACACGGCCTGCTATAAATCCTGACTGATCGTTATGTATGACTTCTTGCGCCGCGTGCATAAAACGTTGGGCCCAGATTTTCATTAAGATTTTATAGTCAGAATTTAGAAGGCTTATTGGCCTATAAGAATTAATATCTTCTGGACTTTTGTCTTTTTTAACAAAAGATATTATTATTGCTTCTTTGAAGGACGCGGGTACCACGCCTCCTCGCTTGATGTAATTGAATAAATTCAGTTACTAGTTCTTTTATGAAGATTTTATAGAATTCGATCGGGAACCCGTCTTGACGTGTCATTGTTGACATGGCCCCAATACTGTCTGTAGTACAGGTGGAAGATGGTTTCTTGGTCTCTGTTATTAATCTAGAGGCGTCGCCTGACCTGGGTCCTCTGAAGTTTATGGATTTCTCTCTTCAGCACACCAGCATGCAACAAATAATATAATCCAGCTGGGACAGAACTAAGACACATTTGCCATCAATTTGGTGGTTTGTTTACTGGAGTGAGAGAACCTTTCTCAACACCAGCAGCTGGTGGTGGTTGCGTCATGAGGCGGCTGGTGTATTTGATGAAAGAGAGTGAAATCTTCGCTGAACCCTTCCTCCCAGAGATGCTTTACTTTCTTGATTGGATTTAGGGTTGTTACCAGCAGTGCTTTAGGTGGGATGAAAAAACTGGGGATTGCTCAAAGAAGCATGGCCATGTAATTAAGGGCGTGGCCTAAAAACACCTAAACTAACACATCTGTTCTTAGCATGGTGTGCCGCCCAAGTGGTTAATTTGCTGCGTGTGTCATTGCATCCAGATAAATAATACTAATAACATTCCACTTAGAACAAGTCAGGACTATTGCCAATGATTGTTAGTTTCATAAGATCAATAAGCAACAACTATGGCATCATTGTATAGAACATTGAAAATGCTTCAGTTCTGAAGGGGAAACATCCATTACAACGCAGTCATTACAAAACAACACCTTTACAACACAACTGCCTTTACATCGTATGCAATTACAACGCATGCCATTACAACGCATTATAAGCAGGTTTCCCGGTTTTATGGTATATATTTTTTGGCCATTTCTGTCTGTATTTATTCATATTTATTTTTGGGCCATTTTATCTGTACTTATCCATATTTATTTTGAGTTTGCGTATAAATGAAGTTGTAAAACTGTACATTTCCATATCTATTTAACTGACAAACGCGCACTCATACTTTGATGTTTATCGTGTTTTAGCTATTTAAGCTGCCAAATATTACACAATACATACACTGGTAGATATTAGCACTATACCATAAATATATGTTAACATATTTCGTTATTTAAAGACAGTTCATCCTGTTTTTTGAATTTCCCATGCTGTCCATCTGCTGGCCTATAATTCATGAAAGGAACCACGGAGAGTCACTTAAAACAAGCACCATTTTCTGTATTTATCCACTTTTAAATATAAATGCAGACAGAAAACACATTGTTTTTGGCTGTATTTATCTGTAAAAATCCGTAAAAACGGAAAACCGGGAGCCTTAATTAAGAGGTAACGGCGATCTTTTAGTTTTAGGGTGGTGTGGGTTTTGGGGTACATGGGAATAGTAATTTTCACCCCTACACTATCCACCACTTACCCTACTGTTGCCCTAAAGTATTATGTGTTGTAATGGTATGCATTGTAATGGTATGTGTTGTAATGGAATGAGTTGTAATGGTAGTTGCGATGTAAAAACTGAGGGGCATATTATCAAGGGGGGCGATAGGCCCTTTTTGCCGGTTTAGCGGCCGTTTTCGGCCGCTAAGCGGCGAAAATTCTATCGCCCTATTATCAAGCTGTCGCTAACAGCAGTTAGCGACAGCTAGAAGGGGATAGCGAGCGGTTTGGAGCCCGCTTTGCATGTCAGCGATATTTATCGCTAATGACATGCAAAGTGGGCGTACCCAACCTGTTAGCGACTGAAAGCAGTCGATAACGTTGCTATCGCCTATTCACAAGGCTGGCGTAGCGATGGAAATATTCCCGCTATCGCCAAAAACTAACGCCTGCTCTGACCAGTTCTTAGCCATGTTATCCAATGGGAAGTGGATAACATGGCTAAGAGCATTTTGTCGCTAATGCGAGAATATCGCTATATTCTCAGCGATATTCTCGCTATCGCTGGATATTTTAGCGCAATGGAGAAAAATGTTGCTAATAGCATGTTTTCTCCGCTAAAATATCCAGCGATAGGCAGCTAAAAAAAAAAGTCGCTAAGTGCATTTAGCGATAAATATCGCTAGTTGTTGGTAATATGCCCCTGAGTTGTAAAAGCATGTGTTGTTATTGTTTGCGTTGTAACGTCATATATTCGTTCTGAAGTGATGAGACTGTGAAAGAAGTCTAAAGAGTTTCTTCGACGTTACATCAACGGCAGAGAAGGGTGGTACTGCTGTAGAGTTAAGATATTTTTTTCAACCTGGGGGTGAGGGCAAAAATGGAGAGCCCGATAGGGACCCATCTCGGCACCTGCTTTTTAGAGCTGCCGGTGCTGAACACCTGGCAGGACCCGGCCCACTTAAAGCCCTGGTTACCAGCTATACTGATTATTGGAACGAATTTGTGTGGACCTCTGCTCTCCCGATAATCAGTATTTCATTTTATTCCTGTTGAGACATAGAGAATTTTCCTATATCCACAGTACATGTGACTGAAGCAGGTTGGTATTTTCATACTGTGTTCTTCACTAATTTCTAGTCCATGCGAATTAGCATGTTGTCCATCTACATTTGGAACTGCGTTCCCTTCGCCAAGGGCCACCTATAGATTTTAGTGAGAGGGGATATTGAGAACTTAGGGGCAGATTTACAAAAAAGTACTGCAGCGCGGCAAACCAATCCCTTTGGCTGCACCACGCTGCAGCACTTTCAAAGCACACAAATGTGACATATTTACAATAATATGTTGCATTCCTGTGCTCTACCCTGTGCTGGTGCACAAATAGCTGCCATGCGCCAGTGCAGGCACCCTTGCACAGTAGCGGTCGGCAGTAGGTGTTTCTGTAGGGCGGTGACGTGGGCAGGGTGGGGGGTAGTAATGTATGGATTAAGGAGTTTTACAGGTAGGTAAACATTAAAAAAAATAAAACGAATTTAGTTGCGCACGCTGCATCACATTTGGTGATGCAGTGGGCGCAACGAAATTTGTTTTATTTATTTAAATCCCCACCCAGATACCCAAAAGTAACAGATGCCTACTTAAGCCCCAGGTGGGATACTGCAGGTGGTGAATCTATTCTAGATTATGTGGTGGTAGATATTCCAACTTTCTCCCTCCTCAAGGACCTTACGGTCACTCATACTGTTCTCAGTGACCATAAAATAATAACTCTCTCACTAGACTTAAATCTTCCTCTTACAGATCATTGGTCCTTAGATGGTAATCTGGTCAGTTTTGGAGTACAAAGCCGAAGATGCTTTTGGAACTTTAAAGCAATTAGGGTATCAAGAGCCTCCTAGATATCGCAGTGAATGATTTGATCAATTGGAAGGGCTCTGAATTAATTTGCTTCGCTAACTTCTTAAATAAGGTGTTATTGGTCGCAAAAAAACCACCAAAAAAAGAAAAAACGAAAAAACTTCCTATCTCTCTGAAGTTGCTCAACCTAGAAATAAATAAACTTGTAAGAGAACAATATCTGACTCACTGCCCTTTAAGACATCATAGATTGGCTCTATTAAAAAGAAGGAGGAAAAGGCTGAAAATTAAGCTAAAAAAGGAAAGTGAGGATTCGGTATGGATTAAACTGCGGGAGGCTGTGTCTAGCGGCCCACCTAGACTATTTTGGTCACTCATTGGGGAAGGTTGCGGTCTTAGATCCAGATCCTTACCAGTCCCGATTGAAGAACAAAAATGGGTAGAATACATCTTGAACTTGTATGCCGGAAATGGAATAGCAGTTGTTCACAATAGAACAAAAGAGAACAATTTCGGCCTTGTTCCACCCTCTGAAAGGATTATTGAATTAGCCATCAAGGACATGCGTTCGTCGGGAGCAATGGGCCCGGACGAGCTTCCCATTTCTGTATTAAAACAGAATAGTGTCATCTGGAGTAAGATTCTCTTCCCGGTGTTTAAATTTTGCTTTTTACTTAACACGATTCCTCCCTCCTGGAAGGGCAGCATACTGGTCCCCCTGTATAAGAAAGGAGAAAGAAATGCTCCCCAAAATTACCGACAAATTGCCCTTCTTGATGCTATTGGCAACGTTTTTGCTAAATGCCTTTTGCAATTAATTAATGATTGGGTAGTGAAGAATAATGTATTGCCTCTTGAGCAGACGGGGTTTCGACAAAATCATGGCACCATGGATAATTTGACCGCTTTACAAGTCTTATCGGAGAAATACATCAAGCTCCGGGGAGGGAGAATATATGCAGCATTTATAGATTTCTCCACAGCCTTTGACAAGGTAGATCGTCCTCTGCTGTGGAGAAAACTATCGGATCTGGGTATGCCAACTGAGCTCTTGGACTTGGTCCGGGAGCTCCACTCCGATACATGGTATAGAGTGCTTCTAGGAGGGGAAAGAGGCCTCTCTCAAGCTATCCCGTCTGCTAATGGGTTAAAACAAGGTTGCCTGTTGGCACCATTATTGTTTTCTTTATACCTATCAGATCTTCCTCAAACCCTATCGTCAAGTGTTGGTATTGCCCCAGTTTTGGGGGCAAACCGATAGTATGTCTGTTATATGCAGATGATATACTAATTTTGGACTTAACCCCCACTGGATTGAATAATCGGCTGCAAGCTCTCCATGGATTTGCAGAGACACACCATCTAAGGATAAATGTATCTAAAAGTAAAGTCATGTGCATTGTAGGAAGGAAAAAGCCAAAATATGGGAGTTTTTTCTGGAATATAGGGGGCCTTGGACTGGAAGTTGTTCAATCCTATATTTTTCTGGGGGAAATAATTTCTAGCACACTAAGTGATAAGGCCTACATAGCTAAAAATATTCGGAAGGCAACGGCTCATGGGAGGGGTCTGAACACCCTCTATAGATCTACTGGCCAGAGACATTTCGCCTATTTACTGGAGGTTTTTAGAGCCAAAGTCCCGGCCTCTTTACTATATGGCATAGAATTACTCGAAGTGGGGAAATGGGGTTTTCTGAACACCACAGAAGGAAAAATTTTAAGGAAACTGTGTATGGTTAATACCGCTTGTAATATAGCGGCTCTTAGGTTGGAATTTGGTATACGAAGTGCTTGGGTCCAGGGCCTTGTCGGGGTAGTACGGTGGGTTTCCAGCTTGGCAAAGGGTGAACCTGGCACCTTAAGATATTTGATCCAAAAAGACCTCCTCGGAACCCTAAAAGAGTACTCCTCAATTGTAAAGAATTTTAGATTAGCAGTTAAACTTTTGAAATTAGATGAATTGACACTTTTTTCTTTATCTGCTTATCAGTTAAAACTTACTCTAAAATTGGCCTCATGGAACCTAAGCTTTGAAATAGATAAGGAGGCCCTCACTATAAAAAGAGGTCCCCTACCTGTCATTAATTCCTATCAAATTAGGATTTCTCAACCATATGTTTCCTGGAATCTCCCCCATGGGGTACGTAGTTTTTTGTTTCTTTTGAGGCAGGACTTACTCCCTTTAAATAACTTACTGTCAAAATGGTATGGCTCTTCAGTGATGTGCAATCTTTGTAACAATTTTAAACAGGATGCTAAACATGTGTTATTTGTATGTCCGGCCTTAAAACAACACCGTCTTAAATGGTTAAGACCTACTTGTTTAAGACTAAATATCTTCTCCGCCTCTGCTTTCTTAGATGCTATCTGTAATCCGCCAAATGAGAGGTTTTGTTGAACAATTTTTAACTTTTTAAAAAGTTTTTGGGATATATATTAGACTTGTTTTTTGTAAGTTGTTGAAAATTGTATAAATATCATTGTTTGATGATGTTATGTGGACCTCTGTCTAGAGTTCCAAAACATAAATAAAAATAAACTTGAAACTTGCAGGTGGTACGTGCTGCGTATATGAGACTACTAGGAATGAACATGATGTAGTACAGTTCGTGCATAGGGCCAATACCGCACCTAAATCACCCAGAAGATGCATGCCCCAGGGAATGCCCTTTGAATTTGTGCGCACTTCAGCAACATTTTTTTGGCTCGAGCCTTCGATTGCATGCGCTAGCACATAAGTCTCACTTGCAAGACATTGTTGTATATGAAAAAGGGCTTGGGGCCCACCCACTGCTTGCCATTTGTTGGCTTCCCGTCAGTCTTCTTTACAGCCTCCTGTATTGGCCACTACAGTCATAAAGTAATTTTTGGTCACTTCTGTGGAGCAGGGACCAAGTACAGACTAATTCAAGTTAATTCTGTGACCGTCTACTGCTCCTGTGGTGATTGAGGTACTATTTCTCGCCTACTCCCACTGCCTACTCCAAGTTGCTTTCTTGTATTATATAGCCACGACCGTAACTGGACCCAAAGGCATTGCGACACTTTACATGAACACCAGTTACATTACACAAGTTCACATTAATATAAATATTTCTACTTTACGTGATTTGCCCAGGATCACAGGACATTGAGTCGACACCAAGACTCTAACCTGGTTATCCAGTTCTGTATCTCTGGACATTGCACCGCACCCTTCTTTCCCCTTTCACCCACTTCTTCTCCATGTGGGTTCTTTGCCTTTTTCTGACATTCCAGCACCCGCCTAGATGGCATGCAAAAGGCGAGGAGCGCTCTGCTGTTCACTTGCCACCTTTCTTGCTAAGGGGTGCTGCTCTGTTTTGCTCAGTGACTACAGACCTCCATTCAAATTGGAACAGTATTCCATGCTTGTAAACAGACACATTGGGGCACAATATGTGCGGGTTGCTCTAAAATCCGAGCAGTTAGTTAAGAGGTTCAGTCACAATCTGTGAGACAGAGCGGATTCTGGTCCTCAACTTTATACAGTAATACTTTTTCACAAGTCAAATTCTTGCTCTATCTGCATTTCACTAGATATTTGTGTTTGTTGATTTGTTCCTACTTCTAGAGCACTCAGTTGCTCAACATGTTTTTCTAGACTATAAACGTTTCCGGGTTGTTCTCTTTAAATTATTTTGATTCAGTTGCTTATTTCTTGTTTTAAAATGTGTCTTCTTGTCCCTCTCATTTTCACCTTGATAATGAATAACTGACTCTTTTCTTTGCTGTACTGCAATTAGTAAACGTGTCACTGCCCCTCCGATAATCTGGTACTCCTGTCAATGGATGTATGACATGACAACGCGGGCTTTTACCCTGCGCTGCCATTACGACGCTGCTTTTCGTTACAACGACTTGCGCTGGATAGTGGAATAGTTAAATTTTCTATTCCAATCCAGCCCACGTTACAGTAGGGAAGGTGTTAGAATAGAAAATTAAACTATTCCTTTTCCAACAGCGCCCTCCAGTGCAAGTCGTTGTTACGACTTGCGTTGTAAAAGCAGCGTCGTAATGGCAGCGTGGGGTAAAGCCCGCGTTGTCATGGCTGCTTACCCCTCGTTGTCATGGCTGCTTACCCCTGTCAATGGTTTCTCTCCCACTTTTAATCGATAGTCACTCTAAACACATCCATAGACCCAACTCCGATTCCTTTCACTTTGGGATATCACTGTGTCCTTGCATTGGGTGTAGTTAAGCTTGGAGCCCTTGCTTCACAGTAAACCTCCTGTGCTGGGTGCCATTCAGAGACTTTCCCCACAGCTTGTTAGGGTGACCACCTGACATGAAGGCAAATTAAATTCTGGACCGGACTTTAAAAAACTTCACAACAAAGGGTCGAATTCAGGACAAAGGGTCAAAATTTAGGACAAAAACGTAGGCCAAAAGGTCAATTTTACAGAAACATCCAAAGAGAGGCAATACCCACCAACTTTATCAGTTCATTTATTTACTATTTTCTGCTTAGCACTATTTATTCACTGTGGGCTTTATATGATTGCCTCTAGGTATGCTAAATTCCGGTGGCACATTTTGTCCTTATCCAATCTTAAATTAATGCCCCTGAGCACGGTGTCAAGGGAATCACCGCAATTGAGATTTTCTTAAACTTTCTTGGAGAGAAAGCAACAGCAAATTTTTGATTATGTTTCTGAGGGCCACATGCACAAAGGAAAATCCGGTCGCAAACGGTCAGATTCTCAGAATCTGCCCCTTTGCGACCAGTATTTTTGCATCCTCCCAAATGCACAAATCGCAATTTAAGTAATCCCAAAATTGTGATTACTGTAATTGCGATTGCATTCGATGAATCACAATTTGCGATTCCTTAAATGCAATGCAATAAAGTAAAAATAATTGTGATTTCTCAATTAAAAATAGCAGTTTACCGTCAAATGAAAGGTGATGGTAAATTGCGATTTCTTTGAAAAATGCACCAAGGTGCATTTTTCAAAGTCCCTTGTTATACACACACATGCCCTTGGGGCATGTGTGTGGGCAACATAGGAGCACATCACAATTTCAGGGGTGCAACAGGGTATCCTTTTGGCACCCTTGCACCCTTGAAATTGCATGCGCAATTTGCAAGTACATAATGGGTACTCGCAAATTGCGCATTCAATTCCCATTGATTCCTATGGGCCTCTAGGCCCATAGGAACGATTGGGAATCAGTTCCTTAATTGTGACTCGCAATTAGCGAGTCGCAATTAAGGAATTTTAAAGAATCAAATTTTTTTGTGCGGATCCTACATGCATTGCATTTTGCGATTTCTAAATAGCGAATCTGTAAAATTTGCTATTTAGAAATCGCAAAATGCGGGCTTGATGCATGTGACCCTGAATATTTTAAAACCTATGAAACACAGTTTAGGAAACATTAAGGTAAGTGACTGTATGCTAGCTTAGACAAGTTGAATAAAAACATCTAGCTCACCTCAGCCTCTAGTCAACGTTAAACCCCCAAAACATGAATGAGGCAGAGCAGAAGGTGTCAACACTCTCATATCTAATGTCAGGACAAATAATGAAGAGAAGAACAAGGTGGGACAATTCCTAATATCAGACAAGATGGGTCTGCCATGAGTATCGGAAAGTATTGCATACCTGGGCATTTGTCTCAGCAGAGAGGAGAGAAGCAGAATAGGTGCTGTCAAGTGGGTGAACAAGCAACACCCACCCACCCGGTACACTTGATGAAGCAAAGCTTTGCATATTTTGCGGCTTGCCGAAGTCAAGAACCTCGTTTATGTGTAATACGGTAACAAGTGTATGTTCTACTAACATTTACGTTTAGTTTGGATAAGGATCGTGAAGCTTGCACATGTGTTTTACTAAAATAATTTACTCGAGTCATCTAAAAATGGCCGCCGCTTGTATTTAGTTACTGCGCATGCGTCAGCCACACTCACGTGTCCTGACGCGTCTGCAGAAGTGGAGGGAAAGTTATGCGCATGCGTAATTCATAGCTGTGCTTATCATGTGGTACTGCTCGTGCCACTGCTCTTGTGACTGTGTCAATGTAGCTAACATTTAAATGCAATAGTTTTATTTCTTGATGATGAGTCAAAAGTACAAATCCTGTGATGTATTTTCATAATGACATTATTATGTATTAATTTGTTTTTCGCTTACTTTTTATGTACCGCGGGGAATGGGGTTTGTCTGTGCCGAGAACCATTTTGGAGGTCCTTCTGCGCCTGCGCGACCTGCCAAGGCAGAGCAGACCTTGAATGATGGAACTCAGCCAGTTGGCAGTGATGAGCAAGATGCTCCTGAGAACGACCCGAAAACTCGGCTGAACCAATCATATGTGCTCACAGAGCAACAATGTTAAAGTTGCCATTGTATTTCTGCACCAGTTCTCATGAGAACCCCAATCTAGTTAGGCGGTACCCTATTATGCAAATGTAGGCTTGAAACTCTATGTCGTGATTGGTGTGTTACCCAAATCCTACCTTAGGACCAATCCAAATTGAAGGATTCTGACACTTTGCAACATTGGGGGGTGGTACACTGACCCCAAACTGTATATCTACCCTGGGTTCACCTAGTGAACCGTCCGACTTGTCTGGTTTAGCTGACCTGTCACTGACCCAACGCACTCAATAGGTGACTGAAGATACAGAGCGCTGCGAAGCACTCTGTCCGAATTTGACCATAGACTGAGGTTCTACTGAACCTTAAAGTGCTGGCAAAGCATTTAGCTGGGAGTTCGCTGACCCAATCGGGGTCTTGATCGATAGCTGCAGAGCGGGTGGAGCGCAGGCGTTGCTTCCGAACTGTGGGTTCCGGTCCTGTCCTGAAGAGGGTCCTGTCCTGAGGGTTTGCTGTCCTGTCCTGAGGGTCCTGTCCTGATTCCTATTCCGAGGGTATCCTGTCCTGTCCTGGGTGTCCATTCTGCACCTGCTGTCCTTTGAGGGGTATCCTTCCTTGAGGGTTTCCTGTCCTTAACTGACCCGTGGCCAGGGTTTGGTTTCCACACCTTTCTAGGTAAATATTGCTCTGAAACTCTTAAATCTTGCACCTTCTGAATTTCTAACTTTTGCTTTAATAAAGTTCATCATTGCATATGTTATATTTTCCACGCCTTTCCGCAACTATTGAAAGTCAATTACATATTTTCAAGGGTTTTGTTCCTATGTCTTCTCACTGGTTAGAAATTATATTTTGCATTGCAGTTTGTAATTTTATGATATGGTCTAGAACTTCATTGCCTAGATTGTTCAAAGGCCCATTCACCTTAAGTGAAGCGTGTTACTCTTTATAGGCCCTCCCATAGTTATTCATGCATAAACTGTCCATGCTTAAACATTTCTGAGATTTTATAGTATTTTCCATCTGCATTTCATATTACATTTGAATGATTACCCTGTCATTATTTCTTTATGCCTATATAATTTACGTTATCTTGGTTATTGATTGCCTTATTTTACTGTACCTCATGCAAGAAAATAATGAATTTTAGATAAACATTTTAAAACTTCCAGTTGTCCGTGGTCATTTAAACAGTATTTGAATGTTATTGTTTGGGTTTGCATTTTGCTGCCTTTCTTTTACAGCTAGCTCCCTGATTCATTGTGGTCATTAGGTACCCGCATCGGTGGATGGTAAGTCGGGTGCACTGAAAATTATTAGCAGGGAACACACACACATCAAATTGGTAGAGCTCGTGAAGTCACCTGATCGATGTATATGGTGATTTGAAAGTATATGGGCCCTGAAGCCGGAAAACGGCGAAAACTATTGGTCGGGTGGCCTCGCGCGCTCTATCAGTTTTCTGGTAGCTAGAGGATGGTTAGGGACTAGTTGAGAGTAAGGCAGGGATTAGTTGGACTAGTTGAGTCGGAAGCTGCTAGTATATTGATGCTGCTAGAAGAGCGGCTGTTCTAAGAGACCTGATCATTCTCTTGTGAATACGCTGCTGAAACTCATGAATTTTTGCATTTTTATTATTCTTGTTCTTATATTGTTATATGTACTAATCCATGCATTTGTAAACCGTATCGTTTCATGTTGTCCGAACTCCCCGGGGAATTGAAAGGGCAAGTGGTGAATAGAATCCATTGTCCTGAGGTCACAGGTTCGAGGAAAGTTAGGTGCAGGTTAGGATAACCGGGAAGCACTAACTAGGGTTTTCTGAATACATGTGTGAATAAATGACAGTAACGGGGTTCATTGGCAAAATTCCCATAGTGGCGTAACCTAGTAAGGGTCACATCGGAAGAGTAGCAGGTTCCTCGGAGCTAACGTGAAAGCAGAGGGGTCCGCTGAGAAACCTTAAACTCGGAATATATCCCGGAAAGAAGTGGATGAGTTTAGGGGAATAACAGGTTCACCGATGCTAGAGTGAAGGGTAGGCGGAAGAGATCTGCCCGCAGCGAGTGAAAAGTAAATGGAAGTAGTTTACTTGCAGTAAAACAATTCTTTCTCTGTCTAGACACTTGAGCACTGTGGCGAATGTGTATTTGTTGTAAATTAACCAAGCACTGAGCACTTTAAAAGAAAGAAAGTTTCCGTTACCTTGTGAAGGGAGGGGGTCAGCCGCGAAGCGTCTCTGACGTCACTCTGTGCCGCGCTGGGATTGGTGAAAGCAGCGGGCGGGTAGCGGAGCTGAGTTTGTAAAAGAAGGGGTGAGCGCCGGAGCGTGGGAACTCTCTCACGAAGGGGCCGCGCACCCATTGGCCGAGATTATTTAGAGTCGCGCACCCATTGGTTGCACGAATTTCTGAAGTACGTTCTGATTGGAGGTAGTTGTAAACAAAGTTTAGCGGAGAAGTCGTATGTGGCACTCGCAGACTACAGGAACTCGACCTGATCCAAGGCACCTAGGGTTTGAAAGGGATCAGTGGAAGACTAATAGATACGATATTATGTACGGAACAAAGAGAAAAATGTCCCTTATAAGTAAGGTGAAAAATTATTTTAAAACGGACAAACCGATTAAATCTAGAGAAGGTGTTCTTGTCCCACCACCTAATACTCCTGCCTCATTCATGATGTTTGACCGAGGGTACAATACCTGTGTGTGGTTGGAGAATTGGGTGAAATACACAAAAGATGACGGAGTATTGGCTTTTCCGTTAGATGGTACTTTCAATGGTAGGATCCTATTTAATTTAAGGACTCGGATGAACGAATTGCATCCCAGACCGAGACTAACGCAGTATGAGGCATTAGAGGAATGGGAGATTGAGGCTTTTGAAAGAGAAAAACCCCGAATGGACAAGGGTTTGACCAAGTGGTACCCCAGGCAGAAACAGGAGTCCAGGGATAAAAGGATGAAACAGTGGAGGCAGAGCATGATTGTTGAGGGTCTGTTTCCCATGATGCCGGCATGTCATAACATTGGAGCGGGTGAGAAAAGTACTGAAAAATGTAAGCATTGGGGGGCCCTGGGGGAATCAGATGATGAACTAATAGATGACATCTGTACCAGAAGTCCGCCACCTTACAATGAGGGAACCCGACCTTCCAGTGTAGGAGATGCTCCCCGACGCCACTTCCTAAAGGAAGAAGACAGGTCCCTGGGACTGGGAGGGGGTGGTCAAGCATTGCCCTATCCTGAAAAACCCGAACCGGCGGAAACAAGGGATATATATCCCAAAGTGCCCGCGAGCCAGGAAGAAAAATATTCACGTACGAAAATCTTTTTTCCCAGACCCTTGTATGAAAGCGAAGAGAAACCATCGAATTCAGGACTGCCTTTTGTTCAACCTCCATATGGGGAAGAGCGCAGGTCCTTTAATACTGGAACTTTATTCCCGAAACCAAATTATGGGGGAGGACCAAGTGAAACGCATCCTACTGCCCCGAGTTTTACTCCTCCATTGACCCCACAGATATTACATGACACAACTTTAAGAAGGGTACTAGTGGAAAAGGAGCAAGAGGCTCTAGCTAGACAAAGGACAGAAATAATTCAGAAAATTTCCCAGTTAAATACCAGTCCTGAGGCATTGACTATTCCAGTAACTATTGGACCGGTGGTCCCGTTATACGGAAATGGTCAGGGAAATCCGATTACTCCAATTATGACCCCAGTCATGGCAACCCCGAGACAGGAACCGATCATCATAGATGATCAGTCCAGTGAGTGCGAGTCTGAAGTTGCGTTCTTGGAATTGCCAAACAAACAGACTGGAAAGGGAATACAGCAGAGGCATAACCCTTTTAATACAAAAGAAATTAAATTAGAGTCAGCAACAGGTACTAGGAATGTCTCTCTGGTAACTCCGGATGAAATTGAGAGTTGGAGTCGTGAATTAGAGAAACAGACTCCGCAAACGAAACCTTTAGACCTCTACAAGCTGAGGGTCGAAATAGAAGAATTAATGGCAGGAAATGTGGGGTTGGATCGATTGAATACCTACTCTGAAGAAGAATTGTCGTTCATATGTAAAAGCTTTACAAGGAACACCAGAGTGCTCCACGAAAAACTGACCGAAACAGCAGTTAGTATGGGGGTAGATATCTCAAAATCCAAGCCCTTACAGAAACCGTACAGAGCAGACTTCTCAGACAAGGATATAGAGCACCTGAATGTGGCGGGGAAAAAGCTGCAGATTAAAGAATTAATGGGGGTACTGCAGAAATGGGGAGATGTGGAAAGATGGAGAAGCAGGTGGGCGAAAAAGAGAGAAGAGGTTCGCTCCCGACAAGTGACTCCTGAATTTGCTTTAAGGGAGGTAGAAAAACCTGAGCAGTTATGCCCCATGCGCGAAGTTCCAGGAGGGAAATATGTGCATGTCCCCTGGTCTAGGCAGGATATTGTGTCCTTCACGAACGATTTTCCAAAATTACGAGAGAAACCAGTTGACTGGTACAGGCAGGTGGAGAGGTTCGTGAAGGTACAGAAATGTCTGTGGAAAGACCTGGATGGGTTTTTCGACATTGTGGTTCCAGTAGATTTATGGACCCAGTGTAAAATAGCCATAGACTGGCCCAGTGAGGAGTACCCCAGAAACAAGGAAACTGGGGAGCCATCAAAGGATGTCATGCGAAAATATGAGCAGGTAATTCAGCATTTGAAAGAAAAGGTGCCCGCAAAAGAAACTGATTGGACAAAAATAGATAGAACAACACAGGAAAGGGACGAGACAGTGCACTCCTTCTATGAGAGGTTATTGCAGGTATTTAAAACATACAGTGGTATTGATAACATCGATTTGAAGGACATGACGCACTTTATTTACAGGTTTGTAAATGGTTTAAGACCTGAAATTTGTCAGTGGATAAAAGATAATAAAATCTGTTGGCATACTAAGAAAATGGATGAGGTCCTGCGGTACGCTAAGTACTGCGAGGACGAGATGGCAGAAAAGAAAAAGGCCCTTAAGGAAAAGGTGATGTGGGCTCAGGTGAAGCTCGCAGAACAGCAGGAAAAACAATTGAGTAACATGGTTAAGAATGCTGAGAACAAAAGTCCTGGGGGAGGGGGTGGAGGAAAGCCCCGGCCCAAATTTAGCAGGGAAGAGGCTATGAAGAAATTTCCCTGCCATCAGTGCGGCGAAATTGGACACTGGCGAAACGAGTGTCCCCAATTAGTAGATGTTAATGAAAAAACTCCTGATTTAACTCCACAGACGCAGAAAGAAAGACCAAGAAAGACTCAACCCCAGGTAAAAACAGTCCAGGTGCCTCGAGCACCCAAGCAGGTATACAGGGGAAGACAGGCAGAAGATGAAGAGATAGAGGTTTGGGAAAGCGGGGAGAACAGAAATACAGCAACTTCGCAGTATCTGCTAAATGATACCTTCCTTTGTAATGATCAGGACTGACGGGGCCTGAGAGGGGAGGACGAGGAGTGCGTACTTGGCGCTTCCTTGCCGGTAGACCAGTCTGGACCATATATTGAAGGAAAGGTTGACGGAAATGATGTCACCTTTCTGTTGGACACTGGCGCTACCCGTTCTACTGTAAGAACAGTGGACGTTCCAAACCTACCCCTCTCGGGAGAAAATATCCAAGTAGTGGGTGTATCTAATCAATTGATTAGTACTCCTGTTACCGAACCAATGGAGATTTCAATTGGAAATTTTAAACAGATGCATAGATTTGTCGTCTGTGACACCAGTCCAGTGAATCTACTGGGTCGTGATTTGCTGTGCAAAATGAACTGTACCATCTTTTGCACACCAAAAGGTGTTGAAATACAGACCCCAGATGAAGATGGCATTTATAAATTATTGTTACTTAGACCTGACTCAGAAATTAAAAGATTGACCCTGCAGGACTTGCCCCAAGAACTCCAGGAAGCCGTAAAGCCAGAGGTGTGGGATTTCACTGGAAAAGATGTGGGGTTGATGAAAGATGTGGACCCCATACAGATAGCCATCAAGGACAATGCAGTATATCCTAACACTAGGCCCTACCGAATGAATGCTGAAGTGAAAGCAGGTGTCACTCTGGAAATACAAAAATTATTAGAAGGAGACATCATACAGGAAGTGATGAGCAGCCCATGCAACTCACCGATTATGGGCATCAAAAAGCCTAGTGGCAAGTATAGGGTAGTGCAAGACCTGAGAAAGGTTAACAAAATTGTAGTTCCTTGCTGCCCTATTGTCCCGAACCCTGCAGTGATATTGTACCAGATTCCTTGGGATGCTGAATGGTTCACTGTGATTGATTTATGTCATGCATTCTTTTCGATACCCCTGCACCCCGACAGCAAATTTCTTTTCTCTTTTGCCTTCGAGGGTCACGTGTATTGTTGGAACCGGGTCCCTCAAGGGTATACAGAGAGCCCCTCTATCTTTAATCAGATCTTGAAAAAATGTCTAGAGACTTTGATCTTACCTGGGAACTCTGTGTTAGTGCAGTACATAGACGACCTTCTACTGGCGTCTAAAAGTCATAGGGACTGTGTAGTTGACACCATTGCCCTCCTAAATCATTTGTGTGAGAAAGGGCATAAAGTGGCCCCTGACAAACTACAGTTCTGTGCGAAATCAGTGAAATATCTGGGACACCAAATAGAAAAGGGTGTCAGAAAAGTCACATCAGAAAGAGTGAGAATAATTCAAAAGATGCAGTTGCCCCGTACTCAAAAAGATGTCAGAATGTTCCTGGGTGTATTAGGGTACTGCAGGCAGTGGATTCTGGGATTTGCAGCCTTAGCCAGGCCCTTGATAAAAATGACCACGAGAGGAATGCCAGATATTGTAGAGTGGGACGATGAAAGCCTAATGGCTTTTACAAGACTGAAAAACTGTCTGTGTACAGCCCCTGCGTTGGGAATGCCAGATTATTCCAAAGAATTTGCCTTATTCTGTGACACTCGCGATAATTGCGCATTGTCAGTCCTGACTCAAGAACATGGCACGACCAGAAGGCCTGTGGCCTATTTCTCTGCCACTTTGGACCCAGTAGCTGCTGGGTTACCAGGCTGTCTGAAAGCAGTAGCTGCTACCTGTGCAAGTTTGGAACAGAGTGAGTCCATTGTCATGGGACATCCTGTGACCGTGTATGTTTCACATGGAGTGGTAATTCTATTGACCAGAACTAAAACACAGTATCTCACCCCTAGTCGGCTGACTAAATACGAGAGGATTCTTGTGGGTGCAGCAAATGTAAGCATTGTTAGGTGCGGTATTCTGAACCCTGCCACTTTACTCCCC
This sequence comes from Lissotriton helveticus, assembly GCF_964261635.1. Classification (NCBI taxonomy): domain Eukaryota; kingdom Metazoa; phylum Chordata; class Amphibia; order Caudata; family Salamandridae; genus Lissotriton; species Lissotriton helveticus. Next base: position 1,149,656,309 of record NC_136067.1, on the reverse strand, counting down.
GACCCCTTGGAAATAGAAGGTGGGGATGATGATGAACATGATTGTATTGACCTGACAGAGTTCAGTACTAAACCACGCCCAGACATAAAAGAAGTGCCATTGCCTGAACATGATAAAGAACTATTTGTGGATGGTTCCTGTCTAAGACATGAACTAGGAGGCCTGAGTGCTGCTTATGCAGTAGTCTCTTTCACAAAAATTGAAGAAGCAGGTTACCTATATAACATCAAGTCTGCACAAGTAGCCGAATTGATAGCTATGATAAAAGCTTGCAAAATTGGGAAGGACTTACGCATAACAGTGTATACTGACAGTCAGTACTGTTATGGAGTTGTGCATGACTTTGGCCAATTGTGGCTGCAGAGGGAATTCATGACTTCCTCAGGTACTCCCATTCGGAATGCAAAGGTTGTTCATGACCTTTTAGAGGCCATCCAGTTGCCCAAAGAACTGGCAGTGGTAAAATGTGCTGCTCATAAAAAGAGCATGGACAAAGTATCACTGGGAAACGATTATGCTGATCGAGTGGCCCAATGGTGTGCCAAAGATCGGTATATTGTAAATCCAAAACGAGGGGGGCCAGGAACCAGCTGCCAGCTTCAGGTGTTTGAAGAAGTGCCTACATGGGATGAAGTGAGAGAGTGGCAGGAATCGGCTCCTTGGCAAGAAAGAGAGAAATGGAAGGAGGATGGGTGTAGACCGAGACGTGTGGATGGTGTGATTTTGGGCCCAACTGGTATGCCTGTGTTACCCCGACACTTGCTTGGCACAATGGCAAGATTAATACATGAAGGATCACACATTGGTAGGGATGCCATGATTCTGGTATTTCAACAGACTTGGTACAGTAAGAAGTTCAGGAAGGTAGCAGAGTCCCTCTGCCAGAGGTGCCTGTCATGTCAACAGATGAACCCAGGCAAGAGGACAATGGTTGAAGTGAGCAAGATTGGGAGATCAGGGGGTCCCTTTGTAAGGATACAGATTGATTTCATCACCATGCCCCGTTGTGAAGGGAAACGATATGTCCTTGTCATTGTTTGCGTATTTTCAAAATGGGTAGAAGCTTACCCTACTCCCCAAAGTGACGCACTGACAGTAGCGAAGTGTTTACTAAAAGAACTGATACCTAGATTCGGAATACCATACATTATTGAATCAGATAAGGGTGGACATTTCCAGAATGAAATACTGGCTGAACTGTGTAAGGCCTTTGGAATAAGGCAGAAACTCCATTGTGCATACCACCCAGAGGCGTCTGGAATAGTGGAACAAGTAAATGGAACTATAAAAAACAGACTAGCAAAGCTGACAGATGCTACTGGCATGACCTGGGTGAAGGCCCTGCCTCTGGTCCTAATGGGACTGAGAAGTGTTCCTGACCGCAAGACAGGCCTAAGTCCCCATGAAATCATTATGGGAAGAGTGATGAGACAAGCATGGGTGCCAGGAAGCAAACTGTTGAGTATTACTGATGATTTGGTGCTTGAATACTGCAGAAGATTGGGTGACCAAGTGCGTTCTATCTCTCGCCAGATTGGAGACGACGGCATCCTCAATCCAACGACTCCTCTCCACAACTTGGTTCCAGGAGACTGGGTCAAAATAAAGAAGCACACTCGATCCAATTGTCTGGCACCAAGGTGGGGAAAGAAACGCCAAGTAATCCTGGTAACAACCACTGCAGTGAAGGTCGCAGGTGTTCCTCAGTGGATCCACGCTGGACACACCCAGAAGGTATTACCAGACAAAGAATTTGCAGAAGAAGGGCAACCAGCAGAGGACCCTGCAGGAGCCGGTCCAGAAGCAGCTGACAACGAGCAGCCCAGCACCAGTCAGGTTGCAGGAACAGCAGACGTTGGCCCAGGAGTAGTTGACTACGAACTGCCAAGAATCCAGCCTGCTGAAGAGGTCCAGGAAACTGAGCCAGGAGTAGCTGCCAATCATATGGCCAGAAGAATGGATACCGATGATTGATCTGACCGAAGATCCTATCAGAACAAGAGAGCGACTTAGTGAAGGTAGAGAGTGGACTAGTCAGGAAAAGCAAGGCACAGGCGAAGAACCTCAGCCGCTTGAGATTCACATCAAAACTGAGGAAGGAGAAGGTCAGACAGGGACAGAGCAGGTGTTCGATACACCACCGCTAACACCTGATGCAGATAAAGGAGAGACTAGAAATAGAGTGATAGTTCGAGCAGAAGAAAATCAAGAGATCGAAGTGCTTGAACAGGATCAGAGAGGGTTAGAAGAACGGGTTCAGGAAACAGAAACAGAAACAAAGACAATCGAAAGCCAAAAACAAAATATTCCTGAACAAGGCCAGATTAGCAACCAGGCAGAAGAATTTGATGCTAGCCCTGGAACTAGCCAGATAGGGGAAGTAGAAGAAGAAAGTGGAGAAGAATTACCACAAGATAAAGAGAACAAGAGAATAAGAGAAGAAAGTGAAGTCCAAGTACCGACTAAGAGACTAAAGAAAAGAAACAACCTTGAGCCTAGGTTTGTAAAAAGATTGAGACTAAGGATAAAGACAGTGGAAGAAAAACGTGCAGAAGCAAGAAGAAGTGCTCGGATAGCAGAGCAAGAAGAAGACTCTTCCAAAAGAAGGAGTGAACGAATAAAAAGACAAAACAAAAAGTACAAGTCTCCTGAATGGACACTGGTTTTGGAAGAACTTGAAGATCTTGATATAACTGACGTGAGCGACGGAGAGCCCGTCCCTGAGTACTCAGCTGAAGAAGAAGACGAACCACCGTGAATTTGCACAAAGTAAGCTAGTTGTGTAAAGCCGAAAAGAGGGGTCGAGAAACTCCTTCTGAGCCAAAATGTCTGATTCAACAGTGAATGGTAGACCTAGTTGCAGCCGTTTTAAGACGTGTTGCAAGGTGTGTATATGTAGTGTAGTAGTACTGATAGTTATCTGGATAGGATTAACAATTTTCATTCCCTTTGCTGTAAGTAAAGATACTAACATTGTCCCTACTGAAGTTGTAAATACTGACAGTGAGGAGCTAACAACACAGAGTGTAGCACGACATGAAAGAGCCCTGAGACAAACAAAACAGAACTTAGAAGCATCAGATGAGGGAGGACTACATTATCATGGAGTTAAGAACAAGACACACTTAAATGTTTTCGCAAACTTGTTAATACACTATGTAGAGACTATGGAAATTGAAGATTGCTATGTCTGCATGAAGCTACCTACTTCTGTGGCTGAAGGCGTGACATACCATCACCTGCCATTGACATATGGAATCTCCTGTAGCATTTTAGCTAGTTTATTTTACAAAAGAGGACCGTTACAGTATTATTACTCTAACAATGACGTGATCTTTTCTGAACTTCCTATACGTGGGAACTTGAATCCTGTACATACCAAAAGTGACACCATAAGATATATGGGAGACTACTTTCTGACTATAGGTAACATTGACATAGCAGACGCACACAGAGATAACTTGACTTGTTCTTTGCGTGAGCAGGAAAAGATGTTCCTGAACATGGCAGAGAAAAGAAGAATTAAAATTCAAAAGAAGGCTAATGACGAAAGTCAGAAAAAGCCAAAGTGGGCAGAGAACATGGAAGGCACCTCATCTGGTGGAGCGGGTCCTGCTCTGTTGCTGGATTTTGAAAAGAAAGGCAAGCTATGTCTTCACCGCGAGAAGACTAGCTATTATAATAATGTTTTCATTGGTTCCAGTGAATGCGAACATAATTACAAGGTAATTGGAGGTTGGGGTTTCAAAAATGGGTCAGAGCCTGTGTTTCCTGGAATTTATTATATTTGTGGGGACAAGGCTTATTTCAAATTGCCGGATCACTGGTATGGAAGCTGCTACTTTGGCATTGTCTTCCCGAAAATATACCATGTGAATGGGAAAGCTGGAAGCAATGAAGATACTAATGGCTTAGTGCGTAGTAAAAGAGAAAGTATAGGTGAAATTATGGGTAGTATTTTCAGTGCACTGATACCTGGAGTGGGAGTGGTTCTGAACACTCACAGAATTTGCAAATTGTCTACTATAGTGGATGTGCTGTCTACTGAAACAGCTCATGGATTTCTGCTGGTCAATACTGAAATGGTTGCGATCAGATCAATGGTTTTGCAGAATCGACTTGCTCTTGACACCTTATTAGCGAAAGAGGGCGGAGTCTGCCGGATGTTGAAGGCGCAACATTGTTGCACTTATATTCCGGATAAAAGTGTACAGATCAAAAGATATGTGAAAAACATTACTAATTTGGCAAAGGAACTCAAACCACTCGAGGTTGATAGTGCCTGGAAGAGACTGGTAGATGGTCTCTCAAATGTAGGTCATTGGCTTGCTAGCATAGGTAAAAGCTTATTGTTCAAAATTCTGATGCCAATTGGTATTATAGGTCTTATTATACTTTCCATTTTCTTGTGCTGTAAATACCGCAAGCGCACCAAAAAGCACGAGGTAAATGCAAGAGGAGTGAAACGAAGTGTGGATGAGATTGAATTAGAGGAAGTGAATGATCAGATATACAAAAAGGTGAAGACTTCTCACCCTACTAAAACTGAGAGAGAAAAGTTAGAACGGTTGCTGGAAGAGATAGAACTTTATAAAGTGTGAAAGAAAGTTGGCATCTGGTTCCATTATAATTTGTGATGATAGTAAATATCATCAAAGAGGGGATTGATGAAGCAAAGCTTTGCATATTTTGCGGCTTGCCGAAGTCAAGAACCTCGTTTATGTGTAATACGGTAACAAGTGTATGTTCTACTAACATTTACGTTTAGTTTGGATAAGGATCGTGAAGCTTGCACATGTGTTTTACTAAAATAATTTACTCGAGTCATCTAAAAATGGCCGCCGCTTGTATTTAGTTACTGCGCATGCGTCAGCCACACTCACGTGTCCTGGCGCGTCTGCAGAAGTGGAGGGAAAGTTATGCGCATGCGTAATTCATAGCTGTGCTTATCATGTGGTACTGCTCGTGCCACTGCTCTTGTGACTGTGTCAATGTAGCTAACATTTAAATGCAATAGTTTTATTTCTTGATGATGAGTCAAAAGTACAAATCCTGTGATGTATTTTCATAATGACATTATTATGTATTAATTTGTTTTTCGCTTACTTTTTATGTACCGCGGGGAATGGGGTTTGTCTGTGCCGAGAACCATTTTGGAGGTCCTTCTGCGCCTGCGCGACCTGCCAAGGCAGAGCAGACCTTGAATGATGGAACTCAGCCAGTTGGCAGTGATGAGCAAGATGCTCCTGAGAACGACCCGAAAACTCGGCTGAACCAATCATATGTGCTCACAGAGCAACAATGTTAAAGTTGCCATTGTATTTCTGCACCAGTTCTCATGAGAACCCCAATCTAGTTAGGCGGTACCCTATTATGCAAATGTAGGCTTGAAACTCTATGTCGTGATTGGTGTGTTACCCAAATCCTACCTTAGGACCAATCCAAATTGAAGGATTCTGACACTTTGCAACATTGGGGGGTGGTACACTGACCCCAAACTGTATATCTACCCTGGGTTCACCTAGTGAACCGTTCGACTTGTCTGGTTTAGCTGACCTGTCACTGACCCAACGCACTCAATAGGTGACTGAAGATACAGAGCGCTGCGAAGCACTCTGTCCGAATTTGACCATAGACTGAGGTTCTACTGAACCTTAAAGTGCTGGCAAAGCATTTAGCTGGGAGTTCGCTGACCCAATCGGGGTCTTGATCGATAGCTGCAGAGCGGGTGGAGCGCAGGCGTTGCTTCCGAACTGTGGGTTCCGGTCCTGTCCTGAAGAGGGTCCTGTCCTGAGGGTTTGCTGTCCTGTCCTGAGGGTCCTGTCCTGATTCCTATTCCGAGGGTATCCTGTCCTGTCCTGGGTGTCCATTCTGCACCTGCTGTCCTTTGAGGGGTATCCTTCCTTGAGGGTTTCCTGTCCTTAACTGACCCGTGGCCAGGGTTTGGTTTCCACACCTTTCTAGGTAAATATTGCTCTGAAACTCTTAAATCTTGCACCTTCTGAATTTCTAACTTTTGCTTTAATAAAGTTCATCATTGCATATGTTATATTTTCCACGCCTTTCCGCAACTATTGAAAGTCAATTACATATTTTCAAGGGTTTTGTTCCTATGTCTTCTCACTGGTTAGAAATTATATTTTGCATTGCAGTTTGTAATTTTATGATATGGTCTAGAACTTCATTGCCTAGATTGTTCAAAGGCCCATTCACCTTAAGTGAAGCGTGTTACTCTTTATAGGCCCTCCCATAGTTATTCATGCATAAACTGTCCATGCTTAAACATTTCTGAGATTTTATAGTATTTTCCATCTGCATTTCATATTACATTTGAATGATTACCCTGTCATTATTTCTTTATGCCTATATAATTTACGTTATCTTGGTTATTGATTGCCTTATTTTACTGTACCTCATGCAAGAAAATAATGAATTTTAGATAAACATTTTAAAACTTCCAGTTGTCCGTGGTCATTTAAACAGTATTTGAATGTTATTGTTTGGGTTTGCATTTTGCTGCCTTTCTTTTACAGCTAGCTCCCTGATTCATTGTGGTCATTAGGTACCCGCATCGGTGGATGGTAAGTCGGGTGCACTGAAAATTATTAGCAGGGAACACACACACATCAAATTGGTAGAGCTCGTGAAGTCACCTGATCGATGTATATGGTGATTTGAAAGTATATGGGCCCTGAAGCCGGAAAACGGCGAAAACTATTGGTCGGGTGGCCTCGCGCGCTCTATCACACTCTGCTGATACAGTGGGCCGCAGGTCACGCTTGTGAAGAGTAAGCAGGGGCCTGGCCCCTTGGATGGTTGTGTTGGGTAATTGCCCACTCCGTCCATGTCTTAAAACCTTACTGCAGTCAAACCAAGCCCGAACCAGTGATCTGGCTCATCCCTAAGAGCCTAAGTACATGCAGAATCTTCAAAATGTTTTGAATTTAAATTACACAAGCAAAATGTAAGAATATGATGAAGATTTTATAATGTAAGAAGTGTTTCTTTAACCAGATGGTAGTGTTTCTCTTCATATACAATTAGATCCCAGATTGAACTGGAAATCAGTTACCTTTCAATACTAAGTAATTAATATCTAGCATAACTCCACTGATTTACATGATGGAAATCTGGGCAGAGCGACACGGTCCCTGTGAACCCAGGTGCTTTTTGGTCTTCTCTTCCACTTTCGGTAATGGGTTACATAGTACTAGTGTAGATGGTGGTGCTACCCCATTTATTGTATTATTGTGCCAACCTTCACCTGCTCATCCCTTGTTCCTTCTTCAGACACCTTGACAGATCCCATAGCTGATTTGGGGGCTGGGTGCCTCCGGGTAGCTCTTTTCACTCTAAGCCACCTATTATAGTGGGTGGATTAGCCCGTCTGGACTTAGAATGCCATTATTTAGCTGCACAGCTCCAATGGGTGTTTCTCTAGCTGTCTGGCTGCCCATTGCATAAGACGGGGTTTACACGTAAAGACTTTGAGGAGGGCTTACTGCACTACTCACTGTTTCTATCCAACGCCACCCAAGGTTATTCCACCTGACTTTCTCTTACCCTACTGTAAACTCACAAACAGAAAGAAACTCTACGCTTCAGCAACACCTTTGCAAGACCTTTCCACTTACACAGGATGGTTTTGCTCAGGGCAAGTCCATCAGGGGCATGTTGAAGACGTTTCAAAGTTGGGGTATTTGTTGACGGCAAGCTACTAGATTTCCAAACCCTAATTGTAGGTTAAGTCTTTACCTGGGTCAAATGTATTTCTTATAAACACCTTAAACAATCATCTAATGCCCTATTTCATGTCCACCACCTAGCACAGCCCCACACAAAGTGCACCAGACATTCTACACCATAGGAGTGGTGGCAAACTGGTAAGATGGATGTACAGAGCTTTCCTGCAACATGGGGACCACAATGGGGACCCCTATAGGGCTTCTCTCCGTGCTAAGTGGGAGACACACATGGCCAAACCTCTGCATGATGCGGACTGGGCTAAAATATTGAAATATCCCCACAAAGTCTCCCACAACTGCCGTTTCAAGTACATTCAATTTAATAATCAATTTATATTCAATGTATTATTCTGAACTGAGCCTACCTTACACCGGCCCACATTAATAAAATATACCTGGGAGCTGTAGCTGCATGTCCTCACTGTATGCAATTAGATGCTGATCAATTTCATATGCTTTGGTCTCGCCCCACACTCCTTTCATACTGGCAAAGAGTTCTCAGGGTGTTGTTGACCACAATGGGCCACGTACTAACACATTCCCTAGAAGTGGTCCTATTGGACATATTCCCCGCTCTAAGTGCGAGAAACCCTCTACCAAGTTCCTTGGCCTGGCTCTTCTAGCAAAACCCAATATTACACTGCTCTGGAAGGATTCACTTCCTCGGTTCATGTAAGTTGGACCAAAGTTTTGCTCTCTTGGTTTTGATCTGCGAGCACCCTTTCACACAGGGAGGAATAAGCCGGTCTGATAAAATATTTTATTGCACAGGCATGGGATATTTTGCTGGAGGGCTTTAAAGACTGCACCAAGGATGATACTCTCCCCCCCATAATCCATCCCCCCAACACATGCACTCTTGGGGCCGGATGTACGACCATTGTATTTTGTGAAAAACAAATTGCGACAAATCGTGAGTCGCAAAATACAATGTACAACAGTGTCTCAGACACTGTTTGCGATTTCTAATGGATTCGCAAATTGCATGCCTCATTAATATTAATGAGGCAGGAGCAATTAGCAACCCCATTAGGAATGGCTAACTGGTGGCCTGCTGGGGTCAGGCGATCACCATGTCTGTGACTGCTTATAAATAAAGCTCTTTGCTCTTTTGCTTTTTTTAAATGCAGCCAGTTGTCCTTAAAGAAAAACGGGATGCTTTTTAAAAAAAAGAAAAATGAAACTTTTCAGTTTCATTTTTTAAGGGCAGGCACTGGGACCACTGCCTGCACTTGAAAATAATGTTTTGACCCATTCACAAAGAGGAAGGGGTCCCTTGAGAACTTCTTCCTGTTTGCGAATGGCTTACCACCTACTTGAAGTAGGTGGTAAATTGCAAGTGTTTTGCGACTGCAATGCAGTCGCAAAACATTCATCCATGCGAGTCGCTATTAGGAAGGGACGCCTGTGGCATGCCCTTTCCTAATAGCGAGTCGCAAACCTCATTTTGCATATCGGTAAAATTTACTGATTCGCAAAATGAGGTTCGTACATGGCCATGCCCTAAATTGCGGTCACAAACGGGGAGATTGCCCGTTTGCGACTGTAATTTAGGGTCATACATCTGGCACTTGGGGCCTCATTTATGAAAAGTGACGCATCGCTGCGTGAAAACAGCGATGCGTCACTTTTCACTGCGCCCTCCATGCACCACCAATGATGCGTCATATTTACAGTATGACGCATCATTGTGCAAGGAGTTACAGATACGTCAGTATTTCTGACGTATCTGTATGGCGCAAAAGTGGCGCATTGCTGGAGTGGGTGACACAAAAGTGACGCAACTCCAGCAATGTATCCTTTCACATGGGGCAAGCCCCATGTGAAAGGGCCTGCGTCAGTCTTACGCCTGCTGTGAGGCAGGCGTAAGACATTGACGCATTTGTGTCCTAGAAGTGGCACAGTGAAATCACATAGATTTCAATGCGTCACTTCTACGACCCTTTCTTGCGTCAATATGCCCCCTTGCATACATTATACCTGGCGCATGTATAATGTGGCGCAGGGGTTTACAAAGTGACGCATCTACCTAGATGCGTCACTTTGTAAATATGGCGCAACAAGGCGCATTTTTTATACGCACCAACGGCGTAAAAGTGACGCATAGCCTCATAAATGAGGCCCTTGGTTTCTATATAGCAGTTGTTCTTGCCACATCAAGGCAACTACTCAAGGTAAGGATTTAAGCACACTTATCTTTGACATGCTGTAATTATTTCCCCTATGGAACACTTTCTTATAAGCAGCATAGGCTTCATTGCTCTCCTTCCCTATGCTGCCCCATGTGAAAGGATACATTGCTGGAGTTGCGTCACTTTTGTGACACACTCCAGCAATGCGCCACTTTTGCGCCATACAGATACGTCGGAAATACTGACATATCTGTAACTCCTTGCGCAATGATGCATCATACTGTAAATATGATGCATCATTGGTGTCGCAAGGAGGGCGCAGTGAAAAGGGACGCATCACTGTTTTCACGCAGCGATGCGTCACTTTTTATAAATGAGGCCCAAGGCCCTCAAAAGAAAAGACAAGTACCCATTTCCTGGCTGATTTATACAAAGTTAAACTATAAAACCGGTTGAAATTGTGGCTTTCCTGCATAGACTGTGTGATCTTAAGCAAATGCTTTACTTCACCAAAACTCTTTTTTCTTCATTAATGCATATGAAAGTACTTTCAAATTTATGAGTTCCGAATACCAGTTGCATATAAACCTATTGTATTCTATTTATTAGACTTAAATGTGATGTATTAACGTCATTACTTCACATGTTTAAAACATGCACTGCTCTTGAATTACATCATATTTTACATGTTCATTTTAAATCTTCATGAAGCCACTGCCTTGAGGACAGTCCCCGACTCCATGTAACGTAGATATTAATAATTGTTAACTTTCTCATGAAACTTTAAAACACTTACCCCCAGATTCATCAAGAACACATTTTGCTAATCCTTAATAGCGAAAAATACCGAATCGCTATTAAGGAATAGCAAAATGCTATGCATCAAGAAATCACTTACAAAATAGCGATTTCTAATAATTCCTTAATTGCGACTCGCAAATTGCGAGTCGCAATTAAGAAATATCTCCCCATTCATTCCTATGGGCCTAGAGGCCCATAGGAATGAATGGGAAGACAATCTCAATTTGCTAATCGCAATTAGCGATTCTCAAATTGAGATTGCGATTTCAAGGGTGCAGGGGTGTCCAAAGGACACCCTGTTGCACCCCTGAAATTGATGTGTGCACATATGTTGCGCACACACATGCCCTTAGGGCATGTGTGTGCGCAACATGAAACTTTGAAAAATGCACTTTAGTGCATTTTTCAAAGTTTTTGCTATTTACCACGTAGGTAAATAGCGGCCCCAGATTGCGAATTCGCAATTTTAAAATGGTCAATGAATTGCATTTAAGGAATCTCAAATTGAGATTCCTTAAATGCAATTAATCGCAATTTAGCGATTTCTAGAATTGCGGTTTTTGCATTTGGGATGATGAATCCCAAATGCAAAACTAGCGCTCGCAAAGGGCCTGATTCTCAGAATCTGGCTCTTTGCGAGCCGATTTTAGTTTGATGAATCTGGCCGATAGTACATTCAATGTCACTCAGCCGCGGGCCGTGGAGGGAGTTACGGTGGGGCAGGGAGGCGGGGAGGGGGAGGGGCAGGGTGGAGGGACCTAAACACTGGCATATGGATAATTGCAGGTAAGTACACAATATAATTAATAAAACGAAATTCGTAGCGCGCACAGCATCGCATTGTGCGATACAGTGCGCGCTACGAAATTCGTTTTAATAATTAAATTGTGTACTTACCTGCAATAATCCATATGCCAGTGTTTAGGTCCCTCCACCCTGCCCTTCCCCGCCTCCCTGCCCCACCGTAACTCCCTCCACGGCCCGCGGCTGATGTCACTAAATTTCCAAAAGAGTCTGTTGACTCGGACGCATACGCCCAAGCAAATATATTCTGAGAAAAGCAATCAACATGCACCACTAGATGGCAGTGTCCCCTAATGATCAAAGTGAACAAAAACTGAATTACGGAGACCCGATCATAAAAAAATGCCTGCAAAAAAAAACCTGCTACCTTCCTATCTTTGGAACAGTCACAAATAATTCTAAGAGATGTGTAATTAAAGGTGCAAAATTATAACTGTAGTGTCCTGCTAGGACACAGTCTAGTTGTTTTCTATGTAACCCTACACTAAACACCCACCCACCACAGACGTCACTGGGTCAGGTGACGCTGTCAATAAAAGAGCCAGAGCGCACGTGCTCGTGGCCAGATCTGCTATCCCCTAACTGGTGTCCGTGTGTCTCATTGCTTACACCATGTGGGCCTAGGGCCCAACACCACATTGGCGACGAGGCCGGTAGTGAAGCCACGCGTGCCACTGCCTTTCATCCCGGGAATAGGGGGAGAGGGCTGCCCGCCTGCAGGGCACCCCCCCGTAGCAGGGCGCAGCAGCGCCGAGAAGCCGGTGGGCACGTCGGAGCCCCGCAGCCTGCAGCGACCGTGAGGCCCACCGCACCAGCCTTCAGAGCCGAGCCGACCGGAGCCTACCCGCGTCGGCCGCCACCAGCCAGCGCCACCAGGAAAGAGCGGACCGCCCAGTGCCCACCTGCGACGGCCGCGAGGCAGAGACCCCACCGGAGAGGTGCACCGGCCGGGCGGAGCCCACCCGCCACGACCGCGACAGTGGCCCGCCGGCCGAAAGTGACCCCCAGCGCTGGAGAAGCGAGCCGTGCAGAGCCCACCTGCATCGACCGCCACCGAGCCAGGACTGGTAGCCAAGCACTACGACCTCCGCGGAGCCCACCCGCATGAAGGACGGACGCCAGCCAACCGAAGGTGAGCGGAGGGGGCCGCGCAAGCCTGAAGCGACCCCCGTGACTGTAATCGTAAGCGGAGCCCACCCGCAACGCACACAGCGGTACCAATGGCGGCTGCCAGCTAGCGCCGCCAGCACCACATATAAAGCGGAGCCCACCCGCGAGGCGAAGAAGGCCCGTAGCCCGGAGACGAGCCTGGGGGCCGCGCATGGAAAAAGCGCCCCCCATGTGACCGTTAGCATCAGCGGTGCCCACCCGCGTTCTAATCGCTCTGCCGAGCGAAATGCGGCCAACAATAAACTTCATACACTAAAGCGGGACCAGCGGAGCCCACCCGCGGCCTGCCTGTGGTGCGCGGCTGCCGCTGCGGGGGTGAAAGAACGTTCAAATGAAAAGCGGAGCCCACCCGCAGTAAAGTGCAAACATTTTCCCGCCCCCGCAAAGGGAAACATACTGTGCCGGCAAACTGAGGATCAGCGCCAACACCCCACCCCCCCCCGCGCAGCGTGTGAATCAGGAAAGCTGCCGCACTGAGGGGGAGGTGAGAGACAAGACGCAGCACAATGCCGTCCAGAGCGGCCGGTAGCTCCCAGCCTTAATAAAATGAGCATAGCTGAACAGCGTGGGCCCTGGTCACCCCCCCCCCTCGCAACGAGAGTAAAGTCTCTCATGAAAGCGGAGCCCACCCGCAAGTCCAGCGACGCCCTGCCGGGCATGAATAAGTAAAGCACGACTCGCGGAGCCCACCCGCGGCCTGCCTCGAGCGTCCCCGCCCTGGGAGGAACAGCAAGTGTGTCCCGAACGAAGGCAGGCAGCCTCGGGAGTAGCGCGACCCTCCCCCGCCCTCGGGGAAGGAAGTAAACTGCCCACAAGAGACTGTCCCGGCTGTGGAAGGTACATTGCACACGGAGACGGGCATGAGTGACTGCCGGTAGCTCCCAGCATAAGTGAAAGGAGCTGGAGCGGCGCAAGCCCTGTCCCCCCCCTTCTCTCTCACTAAAATGAGGCAGACTCACCACAAGGATCGGAGCCCTCCAGTCCTGCTCAGCTGACAAGCCCTCCAACGATCCTGACCCCCCACGGAGAGCAAGTGCAAAGAGTCTGCGGAGACTGAAAGCTGTCCGACGTGTCCCAGCAGGAAAGTGAGGCCAGTGTGTAGGTAGGGAAGCAGCACCCATCACGAGTGTCCCTGCATGTTTCCTCTGCCCTCGACTACACCTGCAAAATCCCTGAAGGCAAGCATCACGGAACCGAGCTGGTTCCAAAAGCAAAGTACACGACCGTAAATTGCATCAGGGAACCAGCAGTGCCATCTAGTGGCCATTCTGAGCAACTGCACCCCAGCAAAAACGAAACCAACACAAAACTGGTACAGACCAAAGGACTCCTGGGGGCCCAGTGCAATCAGTGAATCTGCAAGCCACCTACTTACTGGGTCGGACCCCCACACTACAGAGTCACACGTCCCGGTGCCGGCATTTTCAATCAGCAGAGCCCTGCAGATCCTGGAAGACTGCCGAGGAGCCCCTCCTTGCTATTTGGTGGCCATCCCGCACCATCACACCTACACACACCAAAGAAGCAAGCATTGCACAAACCCACGATGGGTCAATAGCAGCAAGGGGCAACGGACTGAGTAACGCCCCAAGGAACCAAGCAGCAAGTAAATGCGCAACGCAACACAACGCAACCACAACTAGAATCTACTACCACGCAGCAAGTAAGTGTTCAACCACGCAGAAGACACCCACACCCACCAGCAAAGGGTCTGCAGATGCCACTTCCAGCGCGACGTGGACAAGAGGCACGAACGCCTCACTAAGCATCCAAGCACTGACAGAACGTCTGGAGGGAAACGCCTGCCAAGCACTAGAAGAACGTCTAGGGAAAACGAGTGCCGAGATCAAACGACGGAGAGAGCAGCGACGCCTTGTGGCCACAGGTGTTCACCGCAGCATCAACCACTCCCGCCAACGGTCCAAAGCAGCAAGTAACTGACGACAGCCAAAGCAGCAAGTACCCAACGCCACTCAACAGGTGTCCAAGAACCCTGAACAGTAAGTGCGCAGAAACGCGCCACACAGCAACAGGAGAATCTGTCCAAGCAAAAGGACACTGCCACGCCCGAATGACGCAAGCAAACGGACACTGCCACGCCCGAATGACGCCACGTCAACATGCAACCTCCTGAACACATCAGGAGAACCATGCAGAAACGCACCAGAAGCACAGAACCGCGCCAGAACATTCAGGAACGCGCCAACAGCACGGAACCGTGCTGCAAGAACGCGACAGGAGTGCCAGAACTCCACACCCGCACGCCAGGACCGCGCAGCACTACGCCAAAACGTGCCAGGAGCACCAGAGTGACGCTGCACAGCGACACGCCAACGCCACGGGACAGCACACAAAGGTCCCCAACAGAGACCGCGATGTCTCGCAGCAACCGGAGCGCCATCGTCAGCACGCATGGCAGCACGCACCAGAGTTGCACCAGGAGCGGTGACGCAACCCTCCTCCGCGCAGACAAAGCGCGCCAACGCCAAAACACCGTGACGGTGAATAGCGACCACAAGGACAATAGCACAGCATGACAACTCATGCCCAAGATGAAAACCGACCACCCAGTCTGGTCACCAAGGAAAGAAAAGCAACAAAAGAGAAGATACGACGACAGGTCTAGTCACCAAGCCAAGTGAAGACAGTGTCCTACCACATGGACAAGACCACGGGGACGACATGTAGAGGGCCCGCTACATGGAGAATCCTGGTTAGCATGAGAAAGCAAGAAAGAAGACTGGACCGCGTCGAGGAAGTGAACGAAGAGGAAGAATGGAGTAGCCCAACATCACTCCACAGAGGAGGAGGAAAGAGACTACAGCACACGGGAACATCAGTGCTGTCCAAGGAGCATCGTAACAGTCAGCACACACGAACATCGGTGCTGTCCAAGGAACATCGCAACATCCGTGTGGATCCCAGTAATCCCTACAACCTGCATTCGAAGAGACCAACCACTGAAGAACTGCATGGGTGCCCCGTGAACCTGAAGCTTACCGAAGCAGAGCATACCCGAGCACTAGACAATCCACCCTTGTGGACTACACAAGACTCGACTGTGGCCATGTCCGAAGTTCGGCAGCGACCCGTACAGCCCACGCGATCAAGTGGCGGTCCAGGGGACAAGGGCCTCGGCCGCATATCCTGTGAGAGAGGAATCCGGATGGGAGAGGTGCAGCAGCGGCAGCTCCCCGACAGGCAACAGGAAGCATGAAGGCCCCAGGTAATCACCTGGCACCGAGTAACGGTCGGTTGAAGACACTGAACCCATGTCCTAACGGCAAGACCATCCTGGCGGATGACATCAACACCCCGAGGACATCATGAGAGACTTGGCGGTGAGTCCGTTGGCAGTTCTTCAGCGACGCCTTTGCGCGGCTCATGCGAAGCCCGCACGGCCCACCCGGTCCCGTCGTGTCCGGCAAGAGGGTCCTCCCAGCGTCTCTGGTGAGAGAAGAGTCCAAGCAGGAGAGGCCAGTCTTCAAGGCTCCCGTGAGAGAGGAGTCCGGCAAGAAAGGCAAGTCGGAAGTTACTTGGCCGGACGGAGATGTGAAGGCATCAAGATCAGCAAATCCAAAGAAAGACCTCTCGTGCCATAATCGTCTCCTACAACCAACAAGCGTGGTCATCCACTGGACTAGGAACACCTGCGAGACCCCTCAAGGGTCACACCCTTTCTGCTCCCAAAGTGAGAACACTGTATATAAGCGTCAACACAGCAAGACAAGGATGATCTGAAGTACACCGCCGAGGTGAAGCTCATCTGACTGACTTTGTAGTCCTGGAACTTTCAACATCCTCCCAGCTGATCGCCTGAAGAAGATCTGTTGGGGCTATCAACTGTTATTGTTCTGTTTTCTTACAGGTTGGACATTCGCTTTTCTTTTCCTTAAAGTTTGGGAGGAATGTAGTGTCCTGCTAGGACACAGTCTAGTTGTTTTCTATGTAACCCTACACTAAACACCCACCCACCACAGACGTCACTGGGTCAGGTGACGCTGTCAATAAAAGAGCCAGAGCGCACGTGCTCGTGGCCAGATCTGCTATCCCCTAACTGGTGTCCGTGTGTCTCATTGCTTACACCATGTGGGCCTAGGGCCCAACACCACAATAACCAGGGATAACCAGGCGTACAATTCCTCATGCGAAAATTTCAAAACATTTGAATTTGTTCTAAAACTTTTTGGGGCATATTACCAAGCAATAGCGATAATTATCGCTATTGCTTGGTTAGAAAAAAAAATTTACCGCTGAGCTGCGGCAATTTTTATCGCAGATAAACCTTGGTATTACCAAGGTTTATCGCAAATGCGATAAAAAACGGCCGCAATGCATGAATATCGCTGAAAAGTCAGCGATATTCATGCATTACCGAGCTAATGCTCTTAGCCATGTTATCCACCTCCCATTGGATAACATGGCTAAGAACTGCTCAGGGCAGGTGTTAGCGTTTGGAGATATTCGCGCTTAGCGCGAATATCTCCAAAAGTTGGTAATAGGAGATAGCGATGTTAGCGACTGTTTCCAGTCGCTAACATCTTGGCACGCCCACTTTGCATGTCATTAGTGATAAATATCACTGACATGCAAAGTGGGGCCCAAGATGGTCGCTATATCCTACTAGCTGTCGCTAACTGGTGTTAGCGACAGCTAGGTAATAGGGAGATAATTTTATCTCCGCTTTCTTGGCTTCTAAAGCCAAAAAAGCGGAGATAAACCCCCTTGATAATATGCCCCTTTGTTCTGTAAGGGAAACGTATTTTTTCTCCTGTATATATACCTCTTCCGCTACACCCCTGTCAGTTTTAGGTCTACTCTGTACTTCCCCGTCCCTACTCTGGAATCGCATTTGCTTGCAAGCAAATCTGCCCGTGTTTCCAGTGCGGGAAATTATATGGAAATCATTGTTGAATACTTAGGGGCAGATTTACAAGCCCTCTGCGCCACCAGTACGTCACTTTTTGTGACGTACTGGTGGCGTATTATCTGCTCCATATTTACAAGGACAGGAAAAGCCACCCTGCGTGGCTTTTCCTGTCCTTGTAAATAAGGCCCCTTTACACGCAGCACTTTGCTGACAGGGGCGTTCCATGGGTGTTCCTGTGGGTGTTCCCATGCAACACCCATGGGACCAGACACATTTCCAGATTTACGAAGAATCGTAAATCTGGAAATGGGTGCGAATGCTACGCCTCCCTAGGGGGGGCGTAGGGAGGCGCAATGAGGAAAATGTTTTCATTTCTACTCGTTTTTTCCTATTTCATTGGATGCTGCATTCTACAGCACGCATTGAAAGAGGAAAATGCCTGTAGTGATTATTTTCAATCTCCCCATGATGCAGGCATCCTTGCACCATGGTGCAAGAATGCCTGCGCATTGCAGCTGTTTGTGCGCCAGCGCTGGTGAGAGCACAGGAATACGACATATCATTGTAAATATGTTGCATTCCTGTGCTCTGAAAGTGACTCAGTGTGGCGCAGCCAAGTGGCTTGCGGAATGCACTGAGCCACTTTCTTGTAAATCTGCCCCTTAGACACGTGTCTGGGAGTGTGCGCCGCCTTCTGCAAGAGTATCAGTGCAGGAACACGCATAAACCCTCCCTCTCCTAAAAGTGGATTTACAAATGCAGATTTTCACGAAAGGAAGAATATTTTAATATGACACACATATAGCCGACATTTCACTTTCTAGCCACTTAGGGACAGATTTAGGGGGAGATTTACAAGCCCCTTGCGACAACTTTACGTCGCCGCTATGTCACTTATGTGGCGCAGCGGCGTCGTAAACAATGTGCCACGTTGCGACATATTTACAACGTCACATTGTAAAGCCCTGGGCTACATTATACCTGCGTCAGGCATAATGTATGCAGGGTGGGTATTCCCAGGTAAGAAAGCCTCGTAAAAGTGACGCAGTGAAATCTACAAGATTTCAAGGAGTCACTTTTATGATGCCACTGCGTCAAAACCTTCCACCTGCTTGAAGCAGGCATAAGGAGTGACGCAGCATAATAGAAATAGGCATTCCGAAGCACTATCAAACCTTGCACCACGGTGCGTCGCATTGTAAATGCGACACATCCATGGTGGCGCAAGTTTTTTTTACATGCCACACATTCACTGGCGCATCTCTGCTAATATGCAGAGATGCGCCAGTTCTTGTAAATCTGCCCCTAAGTGCATACATGAAGGTGACGCGCAGCGAGCATGATGTTTCATTGTTGACATGGCCTCAATACTGTCTGTTGTACAGGTGGAAGATGGGTTCTTGGTTTTTAGTCCTCTGTTATTGTGTTCCAGAGGCGTCGCCTGACATGGATTTCTCTCTTCAGCACACCGGCATGCAACAAATAATACAATCCAGCTGGGACAGAACTAAGAAACCTTTGCCATCAATTTGGTGGTTTGTTTGCTGGAGTGGGAGAACCTTTCTCAACACCATCAGCTAGGGGTGGGTGCGTCATGAGGCGGCTGGTGTATTTGATGAAATTATTATTATTATTATTATTGGGACATTTGTAGAGCGCTGCGTTACGCACACCGGCGTGTCCACGCGCTGAAAGAGGAAGAGGCAGCAGGCAGGGATCACAAAGACAGAGCCGACCATTATTTTGTGTAGAGGAATGTTTTCAGTCTCGCTCGGAACCTGGCTTCCTCCGGCTCCAAGCGCAGGTCCACTGGAAGTTTGTTCCAGTTATTGGCCGCCAAGCATCTGAAGGACCTGCCTCCCATACGGGCTTTCTTGACTCTAGGGATCCTAAGGAGACCGCCCCCTGCGGATCGAAGCGCACGTGTTGGTTGATACACTTCGATCAGTTTATTCAGAGGGCCGGGTGCCCTGCCATTCAAAATTCGATGACAGGTACAGAGGGCTTTAAACTCCACTCTTCTCCTTACAGGGAGCCAGTGTAGCTTCTGAAGCGCCGCCTTAGAAGGCGCCCTTTTGGGCAGCCTAAGAATCAAACGAGCTGCCGCATTCTGCAGCACTTGCAGGCGTGCCATGCTTTTCTCCGAAGCCCCCAGGTACAGCAGGTTCCCATAATCCAACCTCGCTGTCACCAGGGCATGAACCAGGGTTTGACGGGCGCTAATCGGGAGCAGGTCGAGGACCTTTCTCAACTTCTTCAAAATCCCGAAGCAGACTCCTACCACCCGATTAATCTGGGGGCCAAAAGTAAGATCCGCATCAAACCACACCCCGAGATTGCGTGCCTCTTGACAGGGGGTCGGGGTTGGTCCAAGACAAGGAGGCCACCATGCCGACGACCAAGCAGACTGGGCTCTCCCCACCACCAGCACCTCTGTCTTGTTGCCATTAAGCTTCAAACAATTGATAGCCATCCACTCGGCAAGATCTTTCATGCACGAGCGGAAGCCATCGGCAGCAAGACAGGGCGCGTGCGATAGGGAGATCACCAGCTGCGTATCATCGGCATACGAGACCAATTGGAGACCATGACTCTCCACAATCGAGGCAACCGGCGCGACATACATATTAAAAAGGGTCGGGCTCAATGACGAACCCTGCGGTACGCCTTGGCCCAAGGGAACCCCCTTTGAATAGCAGTCTCCCTGCCTAACTCGGAAGCTTCTCCCCATGAGGAAGTCCTGGATCCATCTCAGCGCGGTGCCAGAGATGCCACCTCTGTTCAGACACTGTAGCAGGATGTTATGAGCTACAGTGTCGAACGCCGCGCTGAGGTCCAACAAGATCAGGGCCATAGTTTGGCCTGCATCCACCCCCTCCCTCAGATGTTCCGTTGCCATAAGGAGGGCAGACTCTGTGGAATGGCGTGGCCTGAAGCCAAACTGTGTCGCGTGGAGCAATCCCGTCTCTTCCACGTGCTTCATAATTTGAGTATTAACCACCTTTTCTGCCACTTTGGACAGAAACGGCAGGAGGGAGATGGGCCTCAGATTCTCTAATACCTCGAAGCCTAGGTGGGGTTTCTTTCGGAGCGGGAGCACCACCGCCTGTTTCCATCCCTCAGGGAGCTTCCCCGCGCTGAAGGAGATGTCCAGGACATGCCTCATATAAGGTTCCAAAACTTCAAGGCTTTCCGCCAGGCGTTTGGGAGACACTGGGTCCCACGGGGACCCTGATTTAACAGAGCGGCACACCACTACTAAGTCCTCAGGTGGAGGGGTGTAGAAGTTAGTGCGGTGCCCTGCCGACTCCGTGTCCGCAAAGGCTGCTGCGAGGTCAATCCCTGTTGTCGGGTTGGGGAAAGTCGAGTAGATCTTCTCGACTTTAGTTGAAAAATATTCGGCAATACGGTCACAAGACTCCGTAGAGGAACTCTCCGGCTCAGTAGATGATTTTACCGTGGTCAAAGACTTGTAAATACCGAAGAGTTCTTTGGCCGAATTCTTCGACCCCAGGATTTGTCCAGCATAGTAGGCCGCCTTAGACTTTTTGATCAGCCTATGGTGCAGGCGCCTTTTTTCCAAGAACAATTCTCTGGCCTGATTGTCATACGCCACCCTCCATGCTCTTTCAGCTCGCCTACAGTCTGCCTTTGTTAACCTCAGTTCACTACTATACCATGGGGCGGAGCGTTCTTTCCGAGCACCCATGGCAGTGCGGCAGAGAGGGGCTGTCTGGTCAAGCGCTTCAATAATGCGCTGATTCAGATTTAAGACCACTGTTTCAATGTCTTCGCCACCCGGCTGGCCACCCTTACTTAAAGCTTGGTTGAAATCTTTCACCGAGAATTTGGCCCACTTCCTCCTGAGATAGTTGGGGGGTGCCTGACTAGCTTTGTTGGATTTTAAGCTCTGTATGGAGAATGCCACCAGAAAGTGGTCTGTCCAAGGGATAGGCTCTATACCGGACACCTCCACACCTCCCCAGTTAGCATAAACTGGGTCCAGCAGGTGTCCCTGGCGGTGCGTGGGGTCCGATAGCTTCAATTCAAGTTGAAGAGCTAGCATATCCCGGCAGAAGTCCTTAGCCCTTGTATCCTCAGGGCAATTTAAGTGAATGTTCAGGTCTCCTAAAAGGAGGAATTTATCCCTGCGTAGGGTGGCCTCCATAAGATTTTCAAGCAGGCTCTCTCTGAACTTAGTACAGGCCCCTGGCGGCCGATATATCAGGCAGCCTTTAATCGTTGTGCCCCCGTTGATAGCCATGAAAGAGAGTGAAATCTTTGCCAAACCCTCCCTCCCAGAGATGTTTTACTTCCTGAGTTCGATTTAGGATGTTCACCAGCTGTACTGATTATAGGAACCAGTTTACGTGGACCTCTGCTCTACCGACCATCAGTATTTCATTTTATTCCTGTTGAGACATAGAGAATTTTCCTATATACACAGTGCATGACTCAAGTAGGTTGGTATTTTCATACTGTGTTCTTCGCTAATTTCTAGGGGCTGGTAACCCTGGGCGTAGTTTGCGTAGTAACACTACGCATAGCTACGCAAAGTGCATTTCGCTCTACGCGTAGCTACGTGAACTGCGTAGAGCGGTAGGGAAAATGCCGTTTGCACTGATTGCACAGTGCCGAATGCTTGTCCGCACTGTGCAATCATTGCAAACCACATCTTGCACAATGCAAGCGGTCGTTTTCAGCCGCTCCAGTGGATTTGTACTCGAGCTGCAGCTTTCTCAACGCAGACTGGTAGTTTCTCATCGCGAGCGGTCGCAAGCAGGCGTGACCACTCGCAATGAGAAACCTGACCTCCCCGCGTTGAGAATCTCGCCGGTAGGTTTATTTTCCATGCTCGCAACTTGATGTTGCTGATCGCGAACGAGGAAAAAGTCACGCCGGGATGTAGATTTTGCTCGCTCGCAGTCGCCAACTTGACGTTGAGGACCGCGAGCAAGCAAAAAATGCCCGCTATGCTACTCTACGTGTTTTTGCACTGTGCTACGTGCAATTTGTGTAGTGCGTAGTTGCGCAAACTACGCACACTCCATGAGCGTAGCGTAGTCCTACGCCCAGAGTTAATGGTGATTAGCATGTTGTCCATCTACATTTGAAACTGCGTTACCTTCGCCAAGGGCCGCCTATAGATTTTATTGAGAGAGGATATTGAGAACATAGGGGCATTTTATCAAGGACCGGTGCTAAAATTAGCGCCGTTTTATCGGCAGGAAACTGCAGATAAAACGGCGATAATGGGCTTGATAATACGCCCTTGTTAATTCCCATAGAAGCCCATGTTCTGATGTTAACATGGGCTTCTATGGTAATTAACAAGGGCTTATTATCAAGCCCATTATCGCCGTTTTATCGGCAGTTTCCTGCCGATAAAACGGCGATAATTTTAACACCGGTCATTATTCTCAGTGATCCAATCAAAGACTGAATCCAAAAACCAGCCGGCAAAATATCTTCTGTATTGACGAACTGGCCCTTGATGCTATTATATGAGGCAAAGAACCGGGACCCAATGGCATTCCGGAAGACACTTTTTTAGGGCAAACTGGCAAAGTATCTACTAGCGCTCACAACTGCACTTGTGAAGGGCGCACCAATTCCACCTTCTTAGAAGGAGGCTGAGTTTGTGCCCATATACAAGAAGGGAGACAAATGCTCACTGGCAAACTACAGGCCTATAAGCCTGATAGATACCATACAAAAGGTGTTTTGCTGGCTGGTTTTGGGTTTAGTCTTTGACTGGATCACTGAGAATAACTTACTCTCACCAATGCAGGCTGACTTTAGAAAGAGAACAAGCACCACAGACCTGGTCCTTCAATTTCTTAAAATATGCTGGAAGCCATTGCAAATAGGTGGAGGCAACCTCTAAGTGGCCTTCATCGATTTGAAATCTGGCTTTGACCTAGTCCCCTGGAACAAGCTGTGGCAGTTGCTGAAGGACATGGGCATGCCAACGGGAAACATCCTTTACGACGCAACTTTTACCACGCAGTACCTTTACAACGCAGGATTTACAACGCAAGTCATTACAACGACTTGCGCTGGAGGGCGCTGTAGGATAGGTGATAGTTTAATTTACTATCCAAAACCTTTCCTACTATCCACGGGGACTGGAGTTAGAATAGTAAATTAAACTATTCACTATCCAGCGCCCCCAACGCAAGTCGTTGTAACGGCTTGCATTGTAAAACCTGCGTTGTAAAGGCATGCGTGGTAAAAGCATGCGTTGTAACGACATACATCCCATGCCAACGAATATTCTGGGCATCTTTGTTCGGTTACACAAGGATAATTATGCCCGCGTACGATGGGGCGATCAGGCCCAGCTCACATATCCTATCCCGATCAAGAAGGGAGTCGGGCAGCGTTGCGTTTTGGCCCCCATCCTCTTTTCATTATACCTAATGACGTTGTGCAGCTTTTTCCATCCGGTCAACACAATGCTTCTAGCGTCAGAGGCCTCAGACACCTATTTTACTTTTTTGTGGGCAACACTCTATTCGTTTCTCAGACTCTCAGGTACTAGCGGAAAGCTAGCTTTCTGCTACTTTTGATGCAGAGGGCCAATATTGAAGCTAAGCTGCCAAATCGTCCCCCGGTAAAAAAACGTCCCCCGGGGGTCTAAAACTGGCCCCCACCTTGGTGGCTCATTGTGCAAACGCCTGGTGCCCGCTTCGGCCGGGCCGGCCCTGCTTGTAGCAGTAAAAATGTAGAGTGACTGCATGGGAAAGTAAATGACCAGAACACTATTGGCAGCTGTTAGTAGATCTTGTGTTTTTTGTGCTATTTATAGCCCAAAATGCACCCAAGTATCAAAAATGGGTGCAAGGATGCATTTCACAATAAAATATAGTGCTAAATGAAGATTTGTATTTCACATTTTTACAGTAATTTAGAATAAATTTCAGTGATTTCGCATAATTACGTGCAAATTATGTGAATGTTGTACATCCCTAATAACTATGACATTCCTTCCAAATAATATACAACAATGAAGTTCCATAAGTAAATGTACATGTATAGCAGTACCTTTTACAGAATAGTTTGGAGGAAGGGAGAGGGTACAGGGAAAGAGAGAGAAAATTTTTAAGGCATCGTGGGCCATATTATCAAGGGGGGCGATAGGCACTTTTCGCCGCTAAGCGGAGAAAATTCTATCGCCCTATTATCAAGCTGTCGCTAACATCAGTTAGCGACAGCTTGAAGGCGATAGCGAGCGGTTTGGGGCCCGCTTTGCATGTCAGCGACATTTATCGCTAATGACATGCAAAGTGGGCGTACCCAACCCGTTAGCGACTGAAAGCAGTCGATAACGTCGCTATCGCAAATTCACAAGGCTGGCGTAGCGATGGAAATATTCCCGCTATCGTCAAAAACTAACGCCTGCTCAGACCAGTTCTTAGCCATGTTATCCAATGGGAGGTGGATAACATGGCTAAGAGCATTTTGTCGCTAATGCGAGAATATCGCTATATTCTCAGCGATATTCTCGCATTACGCCGCTATCGCTGGATATTTTAGCGCAATGGAGAAAAACTTTGCTAATAGCATGTTTTCCCCACTAAAATATCCAGCGATAGGCAGCGATAAAAAAAGTCGCTAAGCGCATTTAGCGATAAGTTTCGCTAGTTGTTGGTAATATGCCCCATAATATTTAAAAACAGATTTCCAGAGAGAGTGCCAAGACAAAAATGCCTTTCCCTTATTCTACTATCCTTTCATTACCAAATGCAGCTTTAGATATATTGGTGCCTTATGAAAACAATCTGCAAGATCAAAAGGCATAATTAATATCCAGAATACTAGCTTTATTCTTCTCACAAAATCCCACCTCTCGTGCCAGGTTTGAAATTGAGGCCACTGTTATTGGGAAATGTGCAAATTTACAACATGGAGCATTATGATTCCTGGGCCTGCCAATGCCCCAAAATGTTTACTGTTAATGCAATGCCATGGGAAGCTTCAAACAAATAGGAAGCAACATTCATATTTGATTAACAGTGGATACATTTATGATGGGAACATTTGAGATTACAGATGTGAGCTCGTCATGAGCCGTGGAACGCTCACACGCGGGGATAATTCCCCTGCTGAGCGTTCCACGGGAACGGGTGTGGTCATGACGAGCTGTGCGCACCCCCCAGCACAGCGGGGTAATATGCCCCGCATGGAAGGGGTTAAGCAGACACATGACCATGAAAACACCAGAACTCAAACTCTTAACCTTTAGACTGAAAGTCTTCCACCTTACCCATAAGATCAATGTGACTCTCTATTTTGCTGGATGAACATTCAATTATTATATAAGTCCAAAAAATGACATTCGGGAGGCTCTGTAGGTGATTAGAACGTTGGAATGTTGAGTGCTCCATTGAAGATCATGGAGTGCTCCGAGCTTCTAATGGCTGGGAGAAGCCCGGAGCATCAACATTCCAATGTTTTTTCACAGCAACAGCTGTGAATAAAGGCCACACAGATCCTGATGGGAGCTCAACTTCCTCGGGTTCCATGAGGCCTTTGTTTTACAAATTCGAATATTCTGCCCTCCAGGGGAGGGATGTTCTAATAGCCTTAGAGCCCTCCGTAGCGGGCTCTACCGGCCATTAAAGGCCCACTCCCTTGTTAAATAAAGGCCCTCGCCGAACAGGCCTTTAATGGCCTGTAGAGCCCGCTACGGCGAGCTATAAGGCTATTGTGTACACTTACAGCAATATAATATACAGAATGTTTTGGAAGGAGAAAGGGAGTGAAAATCTTTAGGATACAGTATATTTAAAAACAGACATTTTTAGACAGTGTTAAGACAAAAAACCTTTAACCTAATTCTACTATTCTTCCATTACCAAATACAATTATAGAAATATTGATGCATATGAAACCAATTAATCTTTGCGTATAGCATTGGAGATTGAAACACTTTGCAATGGAACAAACTTGAAAGAAAACACATGACCAAGAAAACACCTGGACTCAAATGTTTAACCTTCAGACTGAGAGTGTTACACCATAACCATTAGGCCACAAGTGACTGTATTATTCTAGATGAAGCTATGACAATCTTTCCAAACATACACATCAATAATGTTCCATGGGGAGTATGTACTTACAACAATACCATTCGTAGAATAATTTGAATGTAGGGAGAGTGAGAGAAAATCTTTAGACTATGGTATAATTAAACACAGAAATGCCCAGACAGATTGTCAAGACAAAAATGTTTTTATCTAATTCTAACACTCTACCATTACCAAATAAAAGTTTGGACATGCTGGTGTAATATGAAAACAATTCACCTTTTACTTCCATCATTGAGCCATGAAACTCTTTAAAGTGGAACAGACCTTCAAACAGACACACGAGATGGGAGACATCAGGACCCCAACTCTTAATTTTTAGACTGAGAGTCTTACACCTTAACCATTAGGGCAAAGGGCCTCTTTCTTGATCTGGAGAAAACCATAACTATGACATTCCTTCCAAAGCACATGCCAATGAAGTTCCATAGCTGAGTGTACACTTATAACTATACAACTTACAGAATAGTTTGGAGGGAGGGAAAAGTAGAGTGACAGAGAGAATCTTTAAGGCATGGATATTTCCAGAATGCCAAAACAAAAAGACATTAACCTACTTCCACCATTTTCCAAATACCAAATACAAATTTGACTATGCAGGGGCTGTGCCCTATCCCCCACATTCTTTAACGTGTACCTACTCTGGGTGTTCTTTTTGCCCACATCAGCCTTATTATCCGTGTGCAATGTCCTGATCAGAGCCAAACTAGCTATTTGCAGGCTGGAATAAAGGTAAGGACACCAATTCAACGCTACACATACAGAGTGACCAAGTGGATGATGTACACCTAGGGGCCCATTATGATAACGTTCGGATCGCCACCACCCGTATGGCGGTGGCAATCCGCTCGCCAAAACCTCCGCCTGCTTCTAATTTCCCCATTAAGAGCCACATGTATGAAAAATCCCGTCTGCGATTTCCAAATTGTGAATTTTAGCGATTCGCATTTAGGAATTCATAAAAAGCTGTTTACAATTGTGTACCTAAGGCATTTATCAATTCCTAATGGGGTCACAATATACCTACCTCATCAATATTCATGAGGTAGTTCGTAATTTGCGACCCATTGGGCATCGCTAAAAACACTGGGATGGTGGCCTGCTGGGGACAGTAAACCACCATGTCTGTGTTTGCTTTTTAGTTAAAGCAACTTTTTTGGGTTTTTTAAAATGCAGCCTGTTTTTCATAAAAGACAACGGAATGCATTTAAAATAGAAAATTACATTTTTCTTTTAATTTTTTAAGAGTAGACAGCGTTCTGTGGGACCACCTACTGCTCTTAAAAACGTTTTAGCATCCATTCACAAAGGGGAAGGGATTGATACCTTGGGGACCCCTTCCTATTTGTAAATAGGTTACCACCAGATAGAATATGGTGGTAAAATGCAAATGTTTTGTGACCACTTTTTGGTTGCAAAACATTCACACATACCACTGCGAGTTGCTACAGGTAAGGGACACCCTTAACACGCCCCTTTCTAATACCGAATTCCTAACCCATTTTGCAATTCAGTGATAGGTTACTGAATTGCAAAATAGGGTTTGGTACATAGGAAAAGCCTTTTTTCCGGTCACAAATGGCCTGATTCCTTCGTATGTGACCTTAAGAAAGGTACATACATGTGTTCATGAGCTCTTCAAGAGAGAAGACCTGCTTTACCTGCTCCTTTGGATTCCGGCTCCTGATCGCAATAGCCCATTGATTTCTTCGACTAATCCTTCTCCTAAGGCATCCTCAAAATTGAGCAACAGCACCTGAAGGAAACAACACAGAAAAGAAGATTAAGAAGGACTTCCTTTAGCATGGTAAAACACATTACTAAACAACAACATATTGGGACAACTTTCTGCCCCTAACCACTTGCACAACCAATTGCATTTGCAAAGTTTTTTCACCATTTTCCTATTTTCAGACTTTTTCATGTAATTTTTCACTCCATTAATGATCCACACTTTTGTTTGCGATAATTCACATCCCCATGCAAGGAAATGCCATTTCCCAAATTTCTAATGCTCTGGCTGAGCCATCTGAGCCTCTCTTCAAAAACACGACTGAAGCCAAATTCATCAATAGCAGTTTATTGAAGTCCAATGTATTTCGGGCCTCTTGGGCCCTTCGTCGTCTAGACACTAGGGGGTGATTCTGTTTAGTAATGCAAACATCGCATTTAAAAGTAATGAGTTGGTGAGATTATGAAGAGAGGTGTTTTTTAAAACATTAAGGGCCAGATGTATCAAAGAGTTTTACCCATTCTGTGTCTATGGGAAAATGTGTTCATACATATGGCCCTAATTTTTTAAACATGAGCTTTGTTTACACATGTGATTTTAGTGCGTATATTGGTGGATGGAAAACTAAAGTATGTTTAATTGTGACTTAAAGATGATGACATGGGCTTTGGTCTTTTTGACTAAATGGACATTAATCAGACTTTTAATAAAGTTAAAAAAAAATTTTTTAAAGTTTTCACTGATGAAGGGCCCAAGAGGCCCGAAATGCATTGGACTTCAATAAACTGTTATTGATGAATTTGGCTTCAGTCGTGTTTTTGAAGAGAGGCTCAGATGGCTCAGCCAGAGCATTAGAAATTTGGGAAATGGCATTTCTTTGCATGCGGATGTGAATTATCGCAAGCGAAAGTGTGGATCATTAATGGAGTGAAAAATTACTTGAAAAATTCTGAAAATAGGAAAATGGTGAAAAAGCGATGCACATGCAATTGGCTGTGCAAGTGGTTAGGGGCAGAAAGTTGTCCCAATATGTTGTTGTTCAGTTTTACACGTGCTGTTTTGGGCTGGGCACGACGCCATTTAGCACACAACGTGAATATTTGAGGTGAATCTTTTTGGGGGACAAACTCGTTGTAGGTAAATAAATAAGGTGTGCAATCTGTACAAATATGATGTTTATAAAACACATAACTACCCGGTGGCAAGGAAAGGGGAAACAAGGAGAGGTTAGTGCACTAACTCATTTTCTGAAGGACTCCTGTGCTGATACCTCATAGAATTTTTAAAGAAGCTGAAACTTGACGCCATTTATTCAGAGAACCCACAAATAGTAAATCCAGAGACTCTAAAGAGGTGCGTATCAAGAAAAATCTTTGAGAACCCAGGTGAATAGATTAGTGATTAACGTTAGATGGGTAAGACGTCACTTGCGCATAGTGGTGTATGAAGCCTTTGTATGCCTTCTATAAAAGCTGTTTGTTTTTAGTTCAGGTGTCCTTCCAGTTCCATTTTGAATAGTTCAAATACAAAAGCCAGCCTCTTGCACTTGGGTGAGTGTAGCTCCAAGACAGAAAAACCACAGGTAACACCGAGCATCATCCCTGTGTGAACAGGTGCATTACAGTCTTTATGCATCGCTAGCTCTATCCCATCTCTGTTAACCATGGTAAGGGTTGCACCTTCCCACTGAAGATAGACTAGACATTCAATTAGATGAAATCCAGAGCCAGTGGCGTAACAAAACTTGAGGGGGCCCCCCTGCAAAGTACATGGAGAGTGCCTCCTGGAACACCACCTACCATTTTGCTTAGTGTACTGCGCTGAGAAGGCCCCCCTGGAGCTTGGGTCCCCCTGCGCACAGCAGGGGCTAATGTTACGCCACTGATTAGAGCGGTGGAAGCCTAGACATCGAATACAGGGGCATATTATCAAGAACATTACATTATCGCCGCTTTTATCGGCAGGAAACTGAACATTCGATTGGAATTCATAGAGCATATTATCAAGCACATTACGGTTTTGCCCTGTGTGGTTCCATAAATCTGGAGTAAGGCAACTCCGTGCAGATCGCTGTGTTACCTTACTCTGCTCTGCGAATGTGTTCCCTGGGCATTACATGGGTGTTTCCAGACAACTGCAATGGTTTTTGATGCATTCCCAATTTACCAGAACTTGTAGACTAGGGGTGAGTGTCTGAAAAGTTTCAGTGCTCCGTCCATCATCTCCTTGTGTTTGCTTTGTTCGCCCTAAGTTTGGAGGGTGTGCCCAGACGTGGGTCCCTTGCTCACTTTGCCACTGGATTCAAGCTAGCCTGGCTGATGAGGGTTGTTAGCCCCAAACCGGTCCCAGGATGCTTGTTTCTGGTCCAGGGAAGACCTGGCTTGGCAGTTCGGGCTGGACTGTTTCCATGAGGCACAGGGTCAAGACTGATTTGCATATAGCTGTGTCTGAACTGGGGTGGCGATGTAAGCTAAAGAATGATGATGGATTCAACCCAGATCTGTGACTGGGGGTGAGTGTCTGAAAAGTTTCAGTGCTCCGTCCATCATCTCCTTGTGTTTGCTTTGACCCGGGAAATACGCCAACAAGATGCGCCTTGGTGGGTGAGATGTAACAAGGAGAAATATTGTTACGTCTCCTCGTTGCTTCCTCTTTATATGTGTGCTGCACTCTGCAGCAAACAGAACAAGCATTGGAAATGCAATAGGTCTCGGATTTATTTGAGTTAGAGCTAAAGGCATTGTAAATGGCAATGTCTTTTAGCAATGTGTTATGGAGTGTATGCATGTGGTGTGTAGTGGAATTATGTGGGTTGGATTGGAATTGTAGCAATGGTGGAATGCTGCACTTTAGATGAATAAGTTTAAAAGTAAATTGCACCATACTGCGATTGCTACAATAGTTAATTGTGGATGCGTTTACAATTGATGTGTGGACTGATGGCTGGTGGTGTGTGTGCCTGTAGAAATTGTGCACTGATGGCTGGTGGTGTGTGTGCCTGGTGGAAGCGTGCACTGCTGGCTGGTGGTGTGTGTGCCTGGTGAAAGCGTGCACTGACGGGTGGTGTTGTGTGTGCATGGTGAAAGTGTGCACTGATGGCTGGTGGTGTGTGTGTGTTTGGTGAAAGCGTGCACTGACGTCTGGTGGTGTGTGCCTGGTGGAAGCCTGCACTGACAACTGGTGGTGTTTGCGCCTGGTGAAAGCGTGCACTGACAGCTGGTGGTGTTTGTGCCCGGTGAAAGCGTGCACTGACGGCTGGTGGTGTTTGTGCCCGGTGAAAGCATGCACTGACGGCTGGTGGTGTGTGTGTGTGGTTGTGTGTGTGATTGCGTGTGTGGTGGTGAGTGTGTAATGGTGAGTGTGTGGTGGTGAGTGTGTGGTGGTGAGAGTGTGGTGTGAGTGTGTGTGTGTGTGTGGTGTGTGTGTGGGTGTGTGTGATCTTATGTGTGTGGTCTTATGTGTGTGTGTGTGTGTGGTGGACTTAGTTCGAGTTTTCGTACCCTGCACACTCACACACTGCCCCTACACACTCACACACTGCTCACCCTACACACTCACACAATGTTCACCCTGCACACTCACACACTGCTCACCCTGCACACTCACTCACTGTCCACCCAGCACACTAACACAATGTTCACCCTGCACACTCACACACTGCTCACTCTACACACACACACTGCTCACCCTACACACTCTCATACTGCTCACCCTACGCACTCACACACTGCTCACCCTACACACTCACACACTGCTCACCCTACAAACTCACATAATGTTCACCCTGCACACTCACACACTGCTCACCCTACACACTCACACAATGTTCAACCTGCACGCTCACACACACAGTGTAAGCGCACAAGCATACACTGCTCTCTCTGGAACACTCACACTGCTGAGTCACTCTCACTCATGCAGTCACTCTCACTCATGCAGTCACTCTCACTCATGCAGTCACACTCACTCATGCAGTCACACTCACTCTGCAGTCACTCGCACTCATGCAGTCACTCTCACTCATGCAGTCACTCTCACTCATGCAGTCACACTCACTCATGCAGTCACACTCACTCTGCAGTCACACTCACTCTGCAGTCACACTCACTCATGCTGTCACTCTCACTCTGCTGTCACTCTCACTCTGCTGTCACTCTGCAGTCACTCTCACTCTGCTGTCACTCTGCAGCCACTCTCACTCTGCTGTCACTCTGCAGTCACTCTTACTCTGCTATCACTCTCACTCTGCTGTCACTCTCACTCTGCTGTCACTCTCACTCTGCACATGATCATGACAGATATCACACAAACTCCTGTAGTTGCACTCATGGGCTACACGGCAGATATACCCTCGGCATGCCAAAGATTCACGGCACTGAGCCTTTTATTAGCTAAGCGGAGGGTGGGGTGCAGAATGCAGGTGGGACGGAGGGAGGGCGCCCAAATGTGAAGTTTGGATCGGAGATCTCCTCCTATGGCAAGAACAGATATTGATATATGCAGAACTACTGCCCACAGGTCGAGGCCAAGAGATATTAGGACCCACTGCACGCATGCCGGTTTACAAATCCAGAGGCGACTAGTGATACTATGAAGCTCCTCACCTCCAGCGATTAGATCGAGACGAAACTCGGAACATATACACGCTCCTGGAAACTTGGGGCTAGAGGGTAGTAGGAGAAGACACCCCTGGACGACATCACTATTGCAGCACGTATTTTGTTCTATAAAAATCAAAACCTATACCCAGAGGGCTTGTAGAGCAGCTCAGTACTGAAGTACGATATACAATAAAACAAGTGGCAAGCAATTCTAAAAACTCAAACTGACCTTTGATGAAAGTCAGGACGCAGCGGGGTTAGGATCAGCTAGTTACATCGCGGCTATATGCTGGATTGCCGGAGAAAATCGCCTTCGCCCCCCCCCCCCCCTGAGTTCTCGGAGCAAAACATGGAGGCGGGGCTGTGCTGAGCTTCGTTGCTGGAAGACGTGCGGGGAATTGCTGGTACGCTGCTTGCCTTCCGATTTATGAGACCCGCTGGCTCTTGCACCGAGAGAGCGGACCCCGTTGCAGACTGAGGAGGTGCTGCAAGACGTTCCTGTCGGCTGTGGGACCCGCAGCCGGAGAGACGACTGTGACGCTGCGGTGGATCGCCTAGAAGTAGGAGGGCACTGGAGTCCTTGTCTGGTGACGTGGAGGCGGCGGACATCTGTGGCGGTAAGATTAGGAGCCCCGGGGCTGGCAAAGTTACTGGCGAGGTGGCGGGAGCAGCATACTGCAGCACCGCCTGAAAACCTGTGGACTGGCGTGTGTGCGCGGGCCTTAATATCGGCCGGCTGGGCTGAGGAGACACCCTGGGGAGAGTGAAGGCGGGGCGGTGCTGCGGCGAGGCGGCAGATGAGCCGCAGGAAGGTGCGCTGGCCCCATTGCTTGAGAGGAGGACGGATACCAGGGGCACCATATTACAGATAGCAGGAGAAGCAGAGGAGTGCAACAGCGACTGGCCTGCTCTCCCACGAAAAGGTGTGCGCCCTCTAAATAAAAATAATAAAACCCTCAATGGTGAAAATGAAAGCGGGCGTGCAGTTAAAAGGCGGTCGGTATCCAGCAATCTGGCTCCGACTTTCCGGTTTGGCCGGCAATGCTTCCGGGTCGCCGCAGGCAGCGCGGCGGCCCGCCCTGCACGGGGAAGGGAGGCAGCTTTCGAGGAGGACAGCACTGGCCGCGAGCGCGTTCTCGTGCGCGTGACCTTAACAGATCGCCGCGCGCGGCCAGTGCTGTCCTCCTGGAAAGCAGACACGGTAACTATAGGCCTTGCGTCACGAGCAAATCACTTAATCTCACCGTGCCTAACAAAACAAGGAAGCTGCGCGCTGAGCGCTGCAGAATTGTGAACGCGCCCGGCCATCTGTATTCACTAACGGAGGCACCCTGACAGCTCCTAATTATAATTTATGTACTTCTTTGCGCGAGCACGCACGAAATATGCCCAAAATGGCGGAACAAAACTACATTTACCCTATCACTTCAAGCCTATTAAAACGAAAACACAAGGAAGACGAATCACTGACCAGATGACAGAAAACGCTAAGGAATGTGTGGAATTTCTCTCTCCAAGGCCCTAGGAGATACTTCTTTTTTTCTCCTTTAACATTAGTTCTCGAAACTCCTCCCAGTTTCACTGGGAAGGAGTCCGAGCCCTAAAAAGGAATATGTCTTTCAGGATTTTTTTGTGCAGGAAGGTGTCCTTTCCTACACAAAATCAATCCTCCATTAGCTGGGTTGTCAAACTGGCACCAGCTGAGGGGAAAAGGCAGGAATGAACTATATTGACTTAAATTCGGCGCATTCCTGCCCTTTCTCTGACACGCAGTGCAGCGCAGCGAAGTGCCGTGCTGCACTGCACTGCATGTCATTCTCGTAAATAGGCCCCATAATCTTGGAGAAGTGGGCAGACAATCATCGGTTCTGCAGAATCCTGGAAGGCAGGTGACCGGTCTTGACAGTTCCATTTGTTATTGAGGGTATAACTGTTTGAATTTCACAGACGAATTCTCAAACAGGAAGAAGGGATAAGCCCATGTCACCAGTGGGGCAGAGGGATATGAGCTGTCTATCAGATTCTGTAAGTACCGACACTGTGGGGTGAGGAATTTACAGTGTCCCTTAAATACCTCCTTTTTCAAGTTCAAGTTCTATAATTGGGCATAACATCTGAAATTCGATGCCAACCACCCCCAATTTGTTTTGTCCTGGTAAATGACTGGACATTTTTCCACAGGTAAATTTCAACAGATTTGACCTCTATAATTGATGGGGAACTGGCATTCTGTCTCTTGGGGGAATCTTTACTAGAAACTGGCAGAAATTAGTAATGCCATGCTCCGTCAGTTTCAAAATGCATATTGTGCTGTATTTACAAGAATGCAGCGCACACCTGCGTTTCCCCTGGCGCTGGCGCTAAAGAAGCTGCCTAGGGCTAGCGCAGGTACCCTTGTGCTATGTTGCAAGGGTGCCTGCACTGCAGGGGCGATTGTTAATGTGCAGGAAGGGGTACCTTCCTGCACATATACAATCTCTACAGGTGATTAGCTGTTTCTATATTAGTTGCAGAATTCAGCACACATGGAAAGGGCAAAGTACGAGGAGAATTGAAACATTTCTCTTTGTATCGCCTGCATAAAACCAGTTATTCCCGGGTGACATTTTTGGCTCTGCCCCATACCTTGTAAATATGGGGCAGCGTCAAAAAGCAATGTCTAATGCGGCGGAACGCTCACCGCAATACCCATTGCGCTCCCTTTCACCCTGAGTGCTGCATGAATAGGGGCATTATTTACAAGGCGTGTTAAGCCATGTAAAGTGGCTTAACGCTGCCTTGTAAATAAGGCGAAGGAATTAATGCCACCAGAATGGCGAAGAAAGTGACGTTCAGGTGGCGTTAACTCCTTGTAAATATCCCCTTCGCGTAATGTGAATGGGGATTTTGATGGCACAAAGGCTACACACCACTTTTCATCATCACAGACAATTTGCGCATCAACTTTATTGTATGTAAAAAGATCATGCTCAACTTTGGTTGGGGTGATTGATTATAAAGTAGAGATATATAACGAAACCTGAATAGACGAGGCGTGCAGACTGTGGTCTGATTAGGGGAAAATGAAGCAATAAAGAGGAATAGAAAGAGTTGTTGCCTTTAAGATCAATTTGCATTGCTGTTATCCGTGTTTGCCACATTATACCTTATTTTGCTGTACTAAATTAAATTATAGGAGAGTTCACAAGCAGCCAATAATGGCCTGTCCCACAAATGCAAACTGTAATAGGGGAGAGGATGTGGCACAACGGTCAGATCTGCCGATTTTGGAAGTGAGGAACCAGGTTCGCGTCTCAGCATCGGTTCAACATCCTGTGATTCTGGGCAAATCGCTTAATCTCTATGGGGCATATTTACAAGGGCCATATTTCCGCTTTTTTGGCTTTTAAGGCCAAAAAAGCGGAGATAAAAATATCTCCCTATTTACAAGAGGGTGCTAACATGCATTAGCGCATGTTGGCCCCCTTTTATCCGACGCCTCCCTTTGCATCTCTAATGCGATGCCAAGTGGGCGTCACAGGGCAGTACAACCTTGTAAATATCGTTGATGTGCACATCGCGATATTTACATGGTGGCCCACGCATTTTAGCAGACGTCTGCTAAAATCATGACTAACCCATACCTAACATGGGGGGTGGATTCTTGTGTTACGACCACCTGGTCGTATCAACAAGCATATCGCCGTTTTGCAGGGAACGTCGCTGGAAAACCAGCGATGTTCCGTGCAAAGCGGCGATTACCCCGCTATCGCTGGAATTTATATCGCCATTGCGCTATGCGTTGTTAATACAGCGCAAGCATGGTGATAAATTCCAGCGATAGACGGCGATAAATATTAAAGCGCTAAGCACGCTTTGCGATATTGATCGCCGTCTGTTGTTAATATGCTCCTACGTGCCTACTATAAATTAATGTATCGTTGTGTAACGTAACTGGTTGAGCACCAGTTACATTACACAACGATACATTAATACATACATACATAAAAAGCTCCAATACCTTCAGGTCGAGTTCACGCTGCAAAGAAAAAGAAAGAAAATAGGTCTGAGGTTGCACATGGAAAGATTACAATGTCATCAACTTTCTCATCATTTGCAGTGTATTTGAGGATACAAGCAAATGGAGCAGATTATCCCTTATCAGCTTTATCCTCTCCATCATGCCTGGCACGGATGCAGGTCTTAGAACCACTGCTTGCCTTAAACTGATGAAATCTGTCAGCATCCCTCCTTATCCGCAAGTGACTCATTAGATGCTGATGCGAAGATGTGCAGAATCTATGTCTGTGCCACAGCTGTCTGGGTTTAAATTCGTGCTTAGGTTTGGTATGGTTCAAATTCGTCTGAAACGAGCTATGGTAAAGCCAATAGGTCTGGCTCTGTCAAGCCTGACAAGTTTTTTTTTTAATTGATTACTTTTTTCCCCAATCTCATGCAATAGACATTAGAAGAGTAAAAAGAACAAAAAGTAAACATTTCTAAATGTGGCATATGTGTTTTCAAAAATAAAAGTAAATTAAAAATGATACATCACAATAATAATGTTTCACAAAAATAAATACCAAAAAGTGAAATGAAAGCATAAATTGGAGTAGTTCCAGGGCCGGCTCTGAAGCAGACTACTATCTCAGTCACTCACAGTGAAGAAAGGCACTTGATGAAGTAGGCTGACCCATTGCCCACTGCTGTAGGTGTGGCAGGCGGAGGTAAAATGTGAATGACACTTGAACTGACCAATGGAGGAAAAGGGAAATGTGAATGACACTTGAACTGACCAATGGAGGAAAAGGGTGTGTGTGTGTGTGTGCGTGTGTGTGTGTGTGTGTGTGTGGGTGTGTGTGGGTGTGTGTGTGTGTGTAGCTGTGTGTGTGTGTGTGTAGATTATAGATATAAGTATAGATGTAGATAGATATATGTATTGTTATTTTTATGAATTTTTGGGGAAAACATGAAGCTGGTGAGACAGATCTGTCTCTATGCGAAAAAAAGAAGGTTCATGGCATGAAAAAAGGAACCAGATTTAGAACTATTTGTAAATGATTATGCATACAGCCGTTACTTTAGTTATAAAGCTGATTTCTACCTAAGATCATGTTTGTTATTTTACATTAAGCCTTTATTTATCCATCTACCTCGACCCAGTCCTTAAGTTTGTGAGGCCAGGCCACCCCACCAAAGATATCCATAATAAAATAGCTAGGAAGGATGCTATCTTGTTATTCTTATTTGTCAAAAAAGGTTCTTCTGTTACTGTCATAAAGACACCTCTTCTCTAGAATCCAACCAGATCCTTCTCTCCAATCTGAACCTACCTTTCAAGAGTCCCAGTTCGGATCGCCAGTGAGTGCCCAATGAGGAGACGAGAAGGAAAAGAGGGTCGGAGAAGTACTTGGATAAAATCGATAAGGACTCAGATTAATGAACATCACCGGTACGTAACTGAATAATCTTGCAACAAATACATATTAACCCTAGTCACCTTTGCTGAGTATCCAGTGCCTGATTGGTTGAACTCCCTTTACAAAAAGGGACATATTTATGAAGGTTTTGCATTGCCCTTGCACCATGCTATGTCGTGAGGTTAATAGGGCCATTGCATAAGCGCTACCATTTTTACATGTTCACATTTAGAGTTGACATCTTTTTATATCATGACTTTTAGCACATTTTGCTTGCGTGCTTGTATGCAATAGTGTACTCAGAATGTGTTTTGCATGCAAATACATTTCTTAGTATGCACATTATCATACCAATGTACATTTTGTCCAAGGAACAAATACACTGCGCAAATTGCCCTTACATATTGCCGGATCTGAAATCAGGCACTGTGCGAATGGATCCAGTCTTCATTATATAAACTGTCCCAAGCCTTTGTTGGGCAGAGGAGCATTTTATGGATTGGCATGGTTGCCCATGCCTGAATTCTAACCCATCGTAACCTCATTTCTATCCTGAGAGGGACGGCGGCCTGTTCTACACCAGAGTGGCTTCCGGATGAAACATACACACAGGTAAATGGGGGGTTAGACCACTCCAAGGTATCTGGCAAAATCTCATGCACCCTATGCTCTCTAGGATGGGTAGTGCTAGCTAGGAGTAGAATTGTATTCATATAATCAGTGCACTGATCACAATGGTTGAATTACTCAACTTTTTCACCATTTCTGTAACACTAGTTACAATGCTTTTGTTTATTTCTACTAATTATTGCAGCACACGTATTTTACACAGGAAACCAATTGCTTCAATAAATGTTTGAAATACCAAGTTGTGTTTATTTGTTGTGTCACTCTTTGGGAATGCCTGAGTTAACAATGAAAGGGTAGATCTTTTTCCACGATTTTCTTGGGAATTAGGGTTGCCTTGTTCTGAGGTTGCAGACACCATCTGGTACCCTGTGAGGTTAAGGGTCCAGATGGCACACTGTGAGCTAGCCAGGAACCAGGTCAACATATTCCAATGGTATGAGTGGACGTAGTACCCAAAGTTTTGATGCTTATGTTGCCCAAACGCACAGTATTACTAATTTAGAAGGAACTATACGACAGCAAGGGGGCAGAAGGGCAACCTAAATCAGATTTATCAAGTCAAGCAAGGCTACCTTGCATGGCCCTGCATGGCTTGATAAATCCAGGGTAATGCAACACAGCGAAAATCATTGCATTGCGTTACTGTGCCCCATTGTGGCATTTAATGGGTGGAGCGAAGGTGTTCCCACGCATCCACCAATGGTTTTTTGGCACATTTCCAAATTTACCATTGCTGGTAGACCTGAGAATGTGTCAAAATGCGAAGCCTTCCCATGGGAGGCGTAACAAGGAGAAATGTCTTTATTTCGCCTAATTTTTTTCCACTTTCTATGCATGCTGCATTCAGCAGCACACATAGAAAATGGAAAAAAACAGTCACAGAGGACTGTTTTTTGTGCAGGAGGGTAGACCTTCCTGTCCAAAAAGCAATCCTGTCTGCAACCTCAGCACCCTTGGGCCATGGTGCAAAGTTACCTGCGTTAGCGCTAGGCAGTCAATAGGGCTTCAGCATAAGGAAAGGACAAGAATGCATCATATTATGTTAAATACAGTGCACTCCTGCCAATTCACGCAGCACAGCAAGGCGCCTTGCAGCACTGCGCTGCGTGAAGGCTACATACATATGCCCCCTAATCTCTTTCTATAGATCTAATCTTCCATTGCGGGTGTTCATGATCCTGGCATTCACACATTTGCAATTCCTTTATAAAGTTATTAACCCCTTCTACGCGGGGCTAATTCCCTGCGACGCGGGGGGGCGGCACCGGGGTACTCATGACGAGTTCAGCTCACTCCTTCCGACTGCCCGCACAGGTGGGGAATTTGCAGCGCGTGGGAGGCCCGCGGCAGTTATGACGAGCTGAGCTTGTCATAAGCATCGAAGGGGTTAAAAGTTCAGTTACAAATAAGGAACAGCATCACATGAGTAGCAGAAACATCCTTATGGCACAATTGGTGTTCAGGTTTTACTGTCCTCAATGACCTTACTCCATTGTAATCAAACCTTGGTACTGTTTATGTTTATTGACCTCTGCATTGCCTTTACCACCTAGACCTCTCTAGGATGGTCGATATGCCTTTTTAATTTGAACACTTTTTGGAAGCACCTCTTGGGTGTTTCTTTTTCTTACTAGAGAGCAGATCTTTTTGGAGTAACCAAAGAGCGCGCTGGTACTGCACAAAGTGTTCTTTCTCAGGGTGAGCCTTGGTATCATGGTCTAGAGGGTTACTCGCCCATCAGCTCAAGGCTAACCATGTACCACATTAGAGACAGCGCTACACTGTAATTGTTGGGGTAACTTGATCATTATGTAAAAAAGTATTATTCTCACATCAAGGAGACATGACATTAAGAATGGTAATAGAGATTGTGCCCGCACAGAACCTTCTCATTTTTGTCAGTTAAGTTTATTGACTATAACCAGTGCTGGGATGTTGTAAGAATGCACAGGATTCCCGTTCACACAGATATTATTGCTTGTAATTGGGCTCCTGGCTGGTGCCAGCAGCTTCACCCATCTCTGTCCCGATACAGAGACACAAGGGGTCATATTTACAAAGAAATGATGCAGCGCTGCACTGCAAGCAATTTAGCAGCACCGCACTGTGCCATTTCAAAAATGCAGGGATGTGCTGTATTCATAAGAATACGGCGCACCCCTCTGTTTTCCCTAGCGTCAGCGCTAAAACAGCTGCATAGTGCCAACGCAGACACACTTGTGCAATGATGCAAGGATGCCTCCATTACAGCGATGATCGTTTATGTGCTGTCTGTGCAACAGTAAGGAAAGTGAGGAACTGTGGCTGGGTAAAATTTACTATTCCCAATCCAGTCAGTGCAACAGTAGGGAAAACGTTGGACTAAGGAAGGGTAAAAATTACTATTCCCACACCAGTGTGTGTAACAGTATGGAAAGTGTTGGACTCAAAGGGGTGACATTTACTATTCCAACTCCAGTCTAAGCAGCAGTAGGGAAAGCATTGGACTGCAAGGGTCACAATTCACTATTCGTATTCCAGTCGGTCAGTGCAACGGTAGGGAAAACTATGTATTCAGGAGAGGTAAAATCGACTATCCCCACTCCAGTCTGTGCAACAGTAGGGAAAGCGCAGGACTGCAGAGGGGTAACATTTACTATTCTGACTGCAGTCGGTGCAACAGTAGGGACAGCATTGGAATAAGGAGGGGTAAAAATTGCTATTCCCAACACAGTCTGAGCAACAGTAGGAAAAGTTTTGGGCTCAAGGAAGGGTAACATTTAGTATTCCCACTCCAGTCTGTGCAGTAGTAGGGAAAACATTTTACTTGAAACACATACCATATTTTAGTAGCTGTATTAATTAAACAAAAAATATACATCTTGTATTATAAGAATTATATATATGTGTGTGTGTGTAAATATATATGTATTTAAAAAACAATTAAGCAATTTACATAATAGATTTAATCAATTAATATAAAAAAGAAGAAAATGCTATTCATTTATTAATGAATTTAATTCCGACACTATACTCATACCTAGCAGCCCTCAATTAAAATATAATAAAAATAAAAAGTGAATAATAAATAACTGTTACTTTATTATGACTTAAATAACTTCCCACCCTAACCCCCTAACTCCCTAAAAACACAATAACCCACCCCTAATATACAACATAGATTTCTTTTATAATGCACTGTACATAATTATAAGTCAATTACATATTTTTATTGAAATTAATAATTAATTGGTATTTAGTATTTACTTAATTACCTTCCCAAAATATACCCCTACAAATGCAACAACTCACACCTAATATATAACTTAAACATATACTATTTACACAATGTACATACTTAATTATCAATTAAATAATTAATAATTGATTACTTATGGATTCATTATTACTTGATGAACTTCACACCCTATAAACACAACAACCCACACCTAGAATATAACTTACAAAATATAATAATAATAATACAATTTACATAATTAATGATCAATCAGATAACAATTAATTACTATTAATCAATTATTACTTAAGTAGCTTCCCACCCTATACCACTACAAACCCAACAACCTGCACCTAAAATATTTCATACATATCTAATTATCAATTGAATAATTAATATTGATGTAAAATTAATTATTCATTAATCATACTTCCCACCCTGTACTCCTGCAAACCTCACAACTCGCTACAAAACTATAAATTACTATTAACAATTACATTTAAATTATAAATAACATAAAATTACAAACTATATTTAAAAACATTAACAACAATTATAGAAACAATATAATAACATACTATTAAAATATTGATTAAAACACATAACGATAATTAAATAATGACATTTTTATAACTATATTAATAAAACAATATTAACAAGACAGATATTTTTGAAAATTATGTTACCTACCTTAAAAAATTGATATTTTTGTCAACGATACTTCGGCATAACGATATTTATGTGTCACAATATTACAAACTGGATATTAATTTAGCTTGATATTTCTGACTCAATATTTTGCCCAAATGCCGCTGTACCTAGTTCAAACACACTAGTGCAAAACAGACTCCAGTTTAGAAGAACACTTCTATTACCCTTGTCAACACCCAATCCCATATTAAGCCCTTGTGTGCTCATGACGAGACCAGGCCATCATGAGTCACAGTTGAGCTGTGCTCATGACGGCCTGGTCTCGACATGCCATTTCTGACAAGAGGAGTCTTATGATATTTGGTGTACCATATTTAATTTCTCGGTTTAACACAGTCTTTGAATTAAGGTACAGGACTTATCAGAACCGATTGTGTGGATACAGGACTTCCTCTTTAGTGTATTCCCTGATTCTATAGAGGGGACACTCTATTGATGTAGTGTGATCTTCTGGGTGATAAAGGTCTATTTTTGTACTAGAGTATTGTTTGTCCTTACATGTTATTTGTATATGATTGTAGTACAGATATTTTTGTATATATGTGTATATTGTATGATTGATTAACAGTATTATATAAAAACATTATTTTGCAGTACGGATTACTATAAATAAAATTGGTAATCTGGATGATGACTTGGCATGTGATCACTGTGTAAATAGAAAAAACTTATGACGAGAATTTTGTTCCTATTGTAAGGGAATTTACAGTCCCTTATTTTCTAAGGATTTCGAGATTGATCCCTCCCGGCCATTTTCTGTTCTTTTGCAACTTTGTTCTCGTCATAACGGCGCCGCTCTGCCCACGCGCGGTTAATTCCCCGACTATACGGGC
Source organism: Lissotriton helveticus (assembly GCF_964261635.1). Lineage (NCBI taxonomy): Eukaryota > Metazoa > Chordata > Amphibia > Caudata > Salamandridae > Lissotriton > Lissotriton helveticus. The sequence continues at coordinate 1,149,612,572 of NC_136067.1, read as the reverse complement.
AAATTAATCAGTGGGCGGGGTCGTGACGAGACCAGGCCATCATGAGCACAGCTCCACCATGACTCATGACGGCCTGGTCTCGTCACAAGCATCGCCCCCCGTGCTCACAACCCCGCCCCCCCTCGCACTGTGGGGGAATTAGCCCCACAGGGAAGGGTTTTAATGCGAGAGTTGATTACTATAATGCAAACCTTATTTCGTCCCTTTAAGAAAGTTCCAAACTCCATCCATTCAACAGCTTTTTGACTTCATGAGTCCTTCCATGACACTTTGATTGACACCACTTGCATACCGTAGTTGGTGTGCACAAAGGGTCAGCTAATCTATGACGGTACCTCAGTATTTTTGTTTTGTCAGCATAACCTTCCAGTGGCCCTGACCGTCCCCTTTCAAGTGCTTTAACTTACTAACACTAACATTCAGTAAATTCTTAACACTCCGGGGCCTGTTCACAGACTGTAGCTCATAGTACTATAATAGCCCTACTCAAATACCACAAAATGCCATTCACATGCCTACATGCTTAGCCCGCTGCTCCCGCATATCTCGTCTTTTTGGTAGGATGATTTCCTCCTGAATGTTGAGTCTCTACATAAATATGCCTATGTTTTAGGAGTGTTGGACTTGGCCCTTTTTGGCTAAAGTTCCCTAATCTTTTTGCCTTCCCCCTAGACCTTTTTTCTGACATGGTGTTGCCAACTTAGATGCTTTGGACACTTTGCCACTGCTGATCAGTGTCAAAGTGCAAGTGCTCCCTGTATAAAGTGCTATGGTAATTGGTTGTCCATAATTGGTATGTTTGCCTTACTAGTAAAGTCCCTAGTAAAGTGCACTGTGTGTGCCAGTGCTGGTAATGCAAATGCTACTCATGGGCCTGCAGCACTAATTGTGCCACCCACACAAGTAGCCCTTAAGAGAGAACTCAGGCCTGCCATGGCAGTGCCTGCACGCAGTTTGCTAACTGCCATGTTGTCCTGACAAGTGCACCCACTTTCCATGACTTACCCTTGACTTTCCATGCACATAAGACACCCCAATGGTAGGCCCAAGGTACCCCCTGGGAAGGATGCAGTGTCTGTGAAAGGTAGGAAATGTACTGAGGTGTGTACCATGTCCTGACAGTGAAATACTCTCCATTTCGTTTTTCACTATTGCAAGGCCATCTTGCCCATAGGACAGAATGGGGAAGGCTGTGCAGTATGTTTCACGACTATCTTCCCATAGGCTTAAGATGAAGAGGTAAAGTTTAGTGTGCCTGGACTCACAATTTAATAACACATCTTTTTGTGAAGGTGGTTTCTGCATTGTGTGTTTAGGAACCATACTTTTAGAAGTGGCTGTTTTTTTGTTCTAACAATTATGTGTGTCTCTGTCTGGTTGTGGATTGACTGTCTGGATTTAAATGTAATAGGATCTGGGAAATGGCTTGACCCAGGGGAGGAGGAGGTGAGACAGCGCCAGGCTGACCTGCACCTGAGGTGTGGGGGGAGGAGTAGCCCCCTGAATATGAAGAGGCCTGGGCTGCTGCCATAAAAGAATGGCTCCACCTCCTGCTGAGTGTCTGAGGAACCAGACCCCCACTATCAAAGGAAGAAGGTGCCACTGGCAGGAAGACACCCAATAACTGGTTTTGACAGGGGTCAGTGCCCCCTGAACACAAAGACATCAAAGACATTTCGGGATATATCTATGAGAGCTGAAACCCCTGAATGTTGGACTAATCAAGACTGAAAAGGATTGAAACTACTTTGTGGTCAAGAGGAACCTCTGCCATGGAAGAACGGCTGAAGAGACTGAAGAGAAGGACTGACCCTTGCTGTGTGTTCTGGGGCTGGCCTGCAGTTTGGTCATTTAATTAAGGAGAGGCTAAGGGACTTTGCTGTGTCCACCTGCTTGAAAGGACTTTGCTGTGTGCTGTGTCCCAAAGTAACTTGTCTCCAAGGGCCTGAGGAGTGCTGGCTCCCTGTTGTGGAAACTCAGGAACATCAAAGTTTCCAAGTGTGTCTCAGTGCGCTGTGTGAGTGTGCTTTTTGCAGCCTGAGACCTTCGTAGCCATTGCCCCGGGACTGTGTGGCCTGAAGCCCAACCAAGTCTACAGCGAAGCTTTGTGTGTGTGCGTGTGCAGCCTGAGACTGCCAAGGGGTCCGTGGTGTTGGTTGGAAAGTGCCCCGTGACTGCAGTGCCCCCGCAGCGTGAATCATCATCCACGCTGCTGTGTAGCTGTTTGTGGCCCGAGCAGTCATGATGACTGAGGCTGTGGATCAAGTTTCCCACCGCCGGCCCGAGCTGCAACGTGCTAAAGGATTTCATAAAGCTAAGGAAGTCGTGAGGTAATCGTGATCGTTGTTCGCAAGAGGAATCTGCCCAAGATCATCAGCAACGAAGAAGGCATCGCCGTAATCTGTCCGGCTACAGCTTGGCCTAGCATCAGACTGCGTCGTCATCGGAAGCCTCCAGCAGGATGTCCGACGAGCGAGGGGAGAGAGAGAGAGAGAGAGGCAGCGCATCCCCCAGGTAAGGCTTGGACTCCTGTCAGGAGCTGCAAGCATGTGTGGCCTGGTGAGGCATGCAGGAGGAGTACAGGAGTGCTCCCGTCTGTCTCCCGCTGCATCACGTTAGACGTGCTGAGTCCTCGAGCGGCCTGGACCTGCCCAGCTGAACCAGCGCCGCCCTCGGAAGTTCAGGACTGTTGTCTGTGGTTGGGACCTAGTGGTGCCCACACTAATTGCGTCGATTTGCCTGGTAATATTCCTGCAGTATGAACTGCCTTATTACTTGCATTAGGGATCGTATTATTCCTGCATTACGAACTGCCTTATTACTTGCATTAAGGAGTGCGTTATACTTGCATTACGAACTGTTGGATTACGTGCGTAGAGGATTGCATTATTCTTGCATTATAAATTGCCTTATTATGTGCATTGATGATTGCATTATTCTTGCATTATGAACTGCCTGATAACTTGCTTTGAGCATTGCATTATTCTTGCATTACGAATTGCATCAGTCTGACAACACAAACTGCATTACGAACTGCATAGCATTGCACTAGGACTGCATTTGAACATCGCAAACTGTTCATTAATACTGCAAGAACCTACAAGTGTTTGTTGGCCTAATAACCGGCAAAGTGAAATATTCTGTTTTCTCTGTATTCTACTCCCGCTGACCCTGTGCCGTGCTGAAATTCTAAAAGGCTATCACCTGCTGAGCCAAGCACTGTCGAGACCCTCAGCTCCTCCCGCCTGCCTCCCGCCGCCCTGCTGCTCTCCTACGATCTAGAGCGGGGCCGCCGAGTGGAGTGTGGCGAGGGGCTGCCTACAACTCCCGGCAGCCCTTGAGGTCTCCAGCGTTACTCCAGCGTCTCAACCCAGAGCCAGGAGGCGCATAAAAGTGACGCTAGTTCAGTGAGCGGGGCTTCACTGTTTTCTCTGTATTCTACTCCCGCTGACCCTGTGCCGTGCTGAAATTCTAAAAGGCTATCACCTGCTGAGCCAAGCGCTGTCGAGACCCTCAGCTCCTCCCGCCTGCCTCCCGCCGCCCTGCTGCACTCCTACGATCAAGAGCGGGGCCGCCGAGTGGAGTGTGGCGAGGGGCTGCCTACAACTCCCGGCAGCCCTTGAGGTCTCCAGCGTTACTCCAGCGTCTCAACCCAGCGCCAGGAGGCGCATAAAAGTGACGCTAGCTCCGTCTCGCGGGACGCCGGGCGAAGCCCGGGCCAAGGGCGGGCCCGTTGTTGTCCGTTAGTGACCGGTAGGGACCGGACCGGGCCACCCTCCCTACTTCTCCTATAGGGATTCCCTGGAACACTGACTGATCCCTAGATTAGGCTAATATGACTAGAGGCTCTAGGAGTAAAACTAAAACTGCATCAGCTGTTACCCATCTCACACGTCCGATTGACCAATTCATATCGCGAACAAATTAGGTCATTAACCAGAGTATCTCCCTGTTGGAGCGCAGGGTATCCCTAGACCTCATGAATGCCAAACGCTCTTCGTTGGGCCTCTTGGCCACAGCTGCTTGTCCTATCCAACTAGACTCTAACACCCCTTCTTTGATACCATCTATAACTTTAGCAGAAATCCACACAGTCCCCTGTTCAGTGGATTTCTCAGTAACCCATTCTCTGTCAGACTCCCTCTCGTCAGTCCATCTTGAAACCACTCCAGATTTGGAGCTATGTCAAACCCAGGAGACCTCTTTACCCAAACAGTCCCGTGGGGTTAGGGAGGGCGCGGTTCCAAAACGGGGGACGGTAGGATAAATGATAATCTAGATAGATCTAATGCCCCTGCTGACCCTGAGGAGGGGCAGCCTGCCCCTCCTAGTTTAAACGCATCAAAGGCCAATTGTCCTCCTGTGATTATTTCAGACAGTATACCCGATAATCTTTTCAACATGGGCCAGTCAGGGGGTTCCTGTAGGACTTGTAACACCACCCCGTTTCTATTATCTAGCATCAGGGAGCTTCTTATGCATCATCTAAAACCCCTGGAAACTAGTTTAAGGTACCTCGAAAAACAGATGGCAATTCTATCTGTCACACCACCTACTCAGACTAGTCTAGATCAAACAAAACAGGGGAAAGTGAAAGCTAAATGTCCATTAACAGTTCCACAAATGGCCCAAACAGGTCCCAGTAGCAAGCCGACTACAGCTGCAAAGGCTCTTATTGCGCAATCAAAGCCCATTGCACCATCAGCCCCATCCCATTTAATTTCTGATGTAGGTTTGGCCACGACTAGAATAGCCTCCGTTCCGTCCCAGACCCCCCCCCCAGGTCCCGTGAAAGATTCTGATTTAGCTGTCAATAAAAATCAGACACCCTTACCACCTAAAACACCGGGATCAAAATCCTTGGGGGTAGGAAAAAGGGGAGTACGGCCAAGGCGCCCCATACATCTTCCACCCGAGGCATCACCCTATACGGTCATTCTTACCGGTGTTCCAGAACTACCGGATGGTAATGATGAACCTTCTTGGTCCCTTAAAAACAAGGTTCTGCAGTGGCTCAGTTTAAACAGTCCATTACAGCCTCGTCATCTAAACAGAATTTCTACAGCCCGTAGAGTAACTTGGATAGGGGATGAACGTAAATCAATACAAGGTGATTGCATTATAGTAAACTGTGATGATCCTACCACAGTTGACTATATTTGCTCCTGGCCAACATTGGAAAAAAGGGGGGGAATTGATGCTCAACGTCTCTCCTTTTTCTACCCTCCAGTGAACACCTATCAATACTTCCCCACAACAAATTGGCAACAACCACCCGAAGGGCACTGGAATCATGTGGGCCACAGACATAGAAACGGGACCAGAGAATGGCAGACACAGTTCTGGTATCCAGGCAGAACCCACTTTCCTACGGAGGGTTGGCAAGGATTTCCAACCAGAAATCGCTATGACTGCTTGGAAATGGTAGATTGACCGATAGTGAATGCAACTAGTGCGAATCAGGCCCCTAGTGTTTCTGGCGTTCCTTTTAGCCCCGGAACACAATTAAGTTTGCCAGAAAGCCAAACTCCCTCACAATTAACAATGTCCATCCACAAAGTTAGTAAGGACAGAACTACACTAGAATCTTTTTCTGCCCTTTCCAATAAAATTATGGATGGACCCCCGGAGGCTTCTACCGGAATAAATGTCTCAAAATTCCTGGAGGTTAAGGACCCTGCTAATAACAATAAGTCAGGGACCGTGGCCCTATCGGCGTGCTCGCTTACGCGTGCTCCAGATCTTCTGTTATCAGAAACTCTACCATCCCAGTCAATTGACCCTCCCTATACCATAAATCTGAGCTTTTCAATCTTATATTGGAACGTTGCAGGTTTACGGGCAAAAATGTCTCTCAAGCCGTGGTTGGATACGATAACTGAACATCAGATAGTCTGCCTTCAAGAAACATGGTCACCTATTCCACATCATTTAGCGGGCTACAAAACATTTTACATCCCGGCCAGTCAGGGTGTCCTGGGTAGACCCAAGGGAGGACTGGCAGTTTATGTTGCCAATACCCTGTCTCCCTTAACGATACGCAGGTCCAAAGAAGACCCGAGTTATCAAATCCTGCAGCTAAAATGTAGCAAAAACAGTACTTATTTTCTAGTTAATTTTTATAATAATCTCGGAACAACGGATTGTATAAAAATCCTAAATTAAATTACCACTTTTTTAATAACCTTGCGAAATGAGTTTCAGACAACCCCAGCATATGTGGTCTGGGGTGGTGATTTTAATCTCCCACTATGCACTAATTATAAAAACGGAAATTGTGGCTTACTGGATGAACATGGTAGTCCATTGCCCCATTTTGCACACTCTATTTGCGGAGACATACTAAATGAGTCCTTCTTTTCACTAGAGCTTGATTTTGTTAATGATTTAGTAGATCCTCCATCTGACTTTTTACCAACTTTTCATGGTAGGGGGTCTTCCACTACTATTGATTATATTATGTCCTCTCACAGTTTGAAGGGTCAAGTGGCAAATTTTCATACCGGGACTGATGTTAGTAGGGACCATTTTCCCATCAGTGTTACAGTTGTTCCCAAAAATGTGTTTCTACATTCTAACATCACCAGCCAGTTAACACAAAGCTCACTAACCATGAACAAGGTGAATGGTTTCACAGTTAAATGGGCAAAGGTGGACCCGGCCAAAATCACAGAGAGGGTTCTCGTAAAAACTAAACCCTGGGTTCTTGACTGCTTAAACCCAGACTCTACCCCACAAACAATCATGGCCAGTTTTCAGAAAATCTTGGCGGTAATTAGAGAGGAGTTCACAGCCAGGCACAAAAACAAAAAGTGTACTACCGAGAGATGGTTTAATGCGAAATGTCGAAAGGCTCTATCAAATCTAAAGGCAGCCCTCCGTAGCACTACGAGGGATATTTCGGAAATTTCCAGCCTAAGGAAACATTATAACCTAGCCAGAGTAGAACGTAGGAGAGAAATTAAACAAAATCTTTGGGCACAATTACACGACAGCTGCCTTAAGAAAGACAGCGCCCTCTTTTGGCAAGTTATTAGATCCCCTTTCCTGGCCGATTCATCAACAGTACAGCACCTAGATGTCGCGGTGACAGCAGACGAATGGGTGGACCATTTTTCTAAAATCTTCGGGAACTCCCAACCAGATCCTCCAGGTGAACCAGACCCTCCAGGTGAAAATCAGTGCGGAAGCAGCAAGTCGGGAAGAAATTGCTACCCGATAAACACCCATTTTCGCCACGTAGAGGTCGCGAAAACCCTTAAAGCGTCTAAACCCGGTAAAGCACCCGGGACCGACGTAGTCCCGTTGGATTTCTTTCTTTACAACCTTGAACTTCGGTCTCCACTTCTCACCCAGGTGTTGACTGCAGCTGCAACAACCGGGCTGATAGATTCATGGTCGACATCAATCCTGCTCCCCATCTTTAAAAAAGGCAACCGAAACGATCCTGCCTGCTACAGGCCTATTTCCCTTCTGGACTCCATGGGCAAAGTTGCGGGTCGGGTGGTTTTGGATCGACTTCAAGCCTGGGCCCAGACCAATAACATCATGACCGACCTGCAATATGGCTTCCAGAAGGGCCTTGGGACTGTGGATCAGGCCCTGAATCTTGCCCTCTTGATGGGGAAGTATGCGGGAGCCAAAGGAGGTAACATCTTTCTCATGTACGTTGACCTCAGTGCAGCGTTCGACTGTGTCCTGCACTCCAAACTCTGGGCTATTCTTAGGGACCTTGGGGTGGACCCAGCCCTTATTGTTTTCCTCCGAGAACTGTATTCCGACGCAACGGCTTGTGTCAGATTTGGAGTCAATGGCGATCTCTCACCCTCTTTTTCCATCGGAAAAGGTGTAAGGCAGGGATGCGTACTGGCTCCCTTCCAGTTCAACCTTTATACCAACGGTCTTGAGCTGGCCATGTTAGGAGGGAGCCAGGATCTACCCCAGATTAACCATCGCCCAATACCAACACTGCTATATGCAGATGACTCGGTCATTTTTGCCAGGACATTGAACCAATTACAAAAGCAACTTAATAAATACTGCTCCTTTATGGGTTCTCTTGGCCTTGTAGTCAACATAAAAAAGACCTTTACCATGTATGGTGGCCCCAAGGTCAAGAATCCCAAATCAATTTTTGTCGGAAGTACAAGGCTGGAAAAAACATCCGCCTATCCGTATTTAGGCATTTTGGTGGATGACTCTTTAAGCTGGCGACAGGCCTGCTGGCACTTCCACAAGGCGCCCCGATCTATGCTTCTCATAATGAGCTAGGCATGGACGACATCACCGATACCATACGATCCCGACCAATCCTTCTATGGCATCGCCTATGGACAAAAGTTGAGTGCCACTTAACACGTTCTTTGATCAAGGACTGTATCGATCTAACAAACTGGCGTAGGATTCCATGGCTGGTTTACGTGGGAAATTTCTTCAGAGATCTTGGACGTAGTTCTTTTTTCGATGACCCACCTAGCATGGAGGACATTTCAAGAAAGGAGCTAAAAAGGATCTGTTTGTGTCACCTAAGAGAACTTCGAGGCTCAATTGAGATCTTAAAATCTTCCAATTCCCAAATCTGTGCAGTTCAGACTGATAAAGGTATGCAACCATATTTGTCATATTATCTGTCCAACTATGAGAAATATCTTCTGACAAGATTTCGTTTCAATTCCTTTTTTCGTTTAGTTACTTTTCCCCAAATACAGAACTGGTTGCACTCCATTGTGAACTGTCCGTGTGACGGTATTTCTACCCAATCAACAATTCATGTTATTTTTTTCTGTAAATTTTATAAATTACCTCGGAAAACCTGGATTCTACCACTCCTTCGCTCAATCGGTCAAAGATCATGCTACCCAGCGTTTACCTCCTTACAGCTCTTGGACTCAGTACATTTCGCAAAGTGCATAGCTACCATTTTAAAAATCATCATTAAGAGACGTCATGCTCTCGATTGATAATTGTTTATGTATCTAGAAAAGAAAACTGTATTTATTATTTTTTTTATTTTTATATTTTTTTGTATTTTATTTTATTTTTTATTTTATTTTTTATTATTATTTTTTTTTTACTGCCCTCTTTTTATACTGTGTAGATTTATTTTTTGTTTTATATTTTGTTGTACATGTTTTTTTATTTATGCACTTTTTATGGTTTCAAACAAGTGGTAACCGAATAAAAGATTATGAAAGAAAGAAATATTACAAATACGCATATGTTGGATTCTTACCGTTTGGTCTTACCACAGTTTTCTTCTTGATAAAGATACCGCTATTTTCATACATCAGTGTGGTGTCCATTTGTGGTGTTATCACTGTGTCACTGGGAGTGTGGTTGCAAATACTATATACATTGCCTTGAAGATAAGCCTGTTTGCTTGTGCCAAGCTACCAGGGGGTGAGCAGGGGTTATCAAAGAGGTTGTCACTCCTTTCCCTGACTAGAAGCAAGGGTCCCTATTTGGACTAAGGCAACTGTCTCAGCCAGCTAGGGACCCCCAATTCTAGCAAGGAGTAAATGTGGGAAGGGTGGAGGAGAAGCTGGAAAAGGGGAATGCCTACTCCAAATTGGGATAGGTAACGGGGGAGTAAGGAGGGGTTAAGGGGGGGTCTCAGAAGCAGGGTCAGACTGGCCTTAGCAGGCATCAGGCATTTCCCCAGGAGGATTGGGGCTGGTTTTTACAGCTTGGGGACAGATCTTGTTACTGGTGGTCAGTTTTGCAGCAGTGCTGCAATATCGACCCCAGTAATGAAAGCAGCAGGAGTGTCTGTTTATTATTAGAAAAAACTGTGCGATTAATTAAAATCTTTACAGTATAAAATACAATGAACTACAATAAAATGCAATAAAATAAAATAAAATACCCCCCCCCCCCTTCTTGAACAAAACCAAGTAAAACCATTAGAGCAACTATGGAGTTACAAGACTGACTGAATTATCTACTATTGTCCAATCAGGGTTCTATTAAAAGACTAAGATTTATAATTTCACCATGAGACCACGCCTACTAAAGTCTAAGAAACGTGTAGAAGTTGAAATGAAAGCAGCAGTGATTTAAAACTTGCAAGCCCCCTCCTCCAATCACCGAGGGCTGGTCCGACACATTTGCCTGGGCTGTTTTGGGTTCCCAGTCCGGCCCGGCCAGGAAGAGGTTTAGGGAGGGACATGCACCCACACATAAAAGAATAAGCCCATTCCTATTTTCAAACCACCTTTCTAAACGTACTACAGCCAAAAAGGACACAAAATATTAGTAAATGCATTCCAGCTCCGAACTGGAGTAAGTCCGGCATCTCTCAGTAAATGCAACAACTTTCCTTAGAAAATAATGGAGTAAGGAACTTAAAATAAACACCTCATAGAAAATAGTGTTAATATAAACGTATTTAAACTTTTTAAAACTATATATGAATATGAAATATAAATGTTGAATACAAATTTTATTTGAAAATATTTTAGTAACCTTTTTTCCAAATAAAACCTGAATGTAACTTAGGGTCTAATTTGGATGTTGGGTCTAAAGGCTCTCTGCCCGACATTCTGAGGTTTCCCTCCGACCGCCTTATTTTGAATACGGTGGTTGGAAGGAAAACCACAAGGGGATTCTTCTCCTCTTTCGATGGGCTTTGGGGTTCCTTCCCCGCAACGGTGTCAGGCGGAATGAGGGCCTACATTAGCACTGCATCAAAGTTGTATACATTTTCATGAGAAAATCTCTGTACAAGTTACATTTGAAATTATGTATATGCATATATGAATGGGTGGTACACAGATAGGCAGAGCCAGTGGAAGAGGTGTGGCGCCGCGGGCAGGGCGACTGACGCTGGAATCTGGGGATCAGGGTTCGATCCCCGGCTCCGGCGGCAGGTTAGCCCAGCACCATGTGACTCTGGGCAATAGCTCGCTTAATCTTCCCGACGGCCCCCAGCGCCTAGAGACCCTAACGGGTGATTGTGCGCTATACAAATGTGGATTATTATTGCAATTATAGATCAGGAGAGGACCAAATTATGCAGTAGCTGCTTCAAGAAAGGGCAAATTATGTTATGTTATTTAGCACATTTTGTGATAGTACTACTTTATTACTTTGTCATTATTATGTCATCTTATCATTTTTATGCATGTTCCAGCACTATGCGAGGCAAAGGTTTTACCTCATTAGTACCAGTTAAAACCCAAATACAGCAATAACCGACTGAAAGGTAACCCATCATTGAATGCTAATCATTTTATTTTTTAATACCGTTTGAGCTGGAGACTTTTTTTCTTTGTTTAAAATTTGCTAATTATGTAGCAGATGATGTATTATGTTGCAAAAGCATCACATCCATAATTAAGTAGGAAAAGCTACATGAAACAGAAACAGGATAATGCTTTATTCGATTTTAGCAAAAACATAAAATCATAAAAGCAACAATTACACATGATCAAGTTCATACAAATATCATAATTAAAAAGAGAGTTAAAATTATTCCATTCCAATAACAATGCTATTCCCTTTCAATAATGCAGCTAGCAAGTTATAGTGTTCCGTTTATTCAGAATACTCTTTAAAAAAAGAGACATAATTACAGTACAGAATTTATTTTCCAGTTGTTGTGCGATAAATAAGCCGGGCGGCATTGCCGCCATAGACCCTGCTTCAAGTACTGCTTAATCCACCTTATACGTTCGTTCTCATAATATTTACAAAATAAAACCACGTGAAAGGTGGATTGCGATGAAAGATTATCACATGGGCAAAGCCCCAAATTCCTCGACCAATCATTTTTAGATGGAAATGTTACCAGGCGATGGAATGTATCAAATCTAAACCTGGTCAAAATATATCTGTCAAAATCCTTTATGCAATAAAGCAAGTACGGTTGAATGGTGTAAGAGACCAAGATCATTTGGTGTTGAATCACAGATTTGTTTGTGATTTCCCCTGATAATCTAAGCAGTTCAAAATGATTCATACATAACATTTTCAATTCCTTTCTAGGTATCGTGCAGATTAACTCAGGATTGTCATACAGTTCTGATCTATTTAAATCAATTAATGTCTTTCTGACATAGTCTAACCATGGAATATTTCTGGAATGATCCAATGCCATTACATCCTTTATAATTTCTCGATTAAGGCCCAGAGTGGCTGAGGACCAGACTCTATGCCAGAGTAAAATAGGTTGTAATTTAATAAGGTCTGTGTAAGAATTGGCGAGTGGTTGTTATAATGAGTCACTAATCATGCGGGATATCAGTTTAGAGGGTCTTTATTTCGAACGTTTGTGCTGTTGTTAAGGATAGCTCTCTTTCTAGTAGTTCAGTTCATGAAAACATAGCTAGGACCAGGAATAGGGGATGCATCAGTCTCTTTCCGGGCTGGCTGGTCCGCTCCTGGGGCACTGTCTTCCTGGCGTTGCTCTGCTCCCCGTTGGCTCTCCCCGGAAGGAAATAGAAACAAGCATTTACAATGCAATAGGTCTCGCAGCATTTAATTTAGAGCTTTTAACATTACCCAACATGCAGGCTTTTAAAGGAATATCGGGCTTGAATGTCCTCTGCTGGTAAGGATGCACAAAATGAACGTGCATCTATCTGCCTGGAGAACGGAGCGGTTACAATATATCACGTACATTGTATTTTTGTGTACTTAATTGTTTTGTATGCAACTTTCGTATGACTTAAACCATCCCCCAGATGCATATTTTCTTTATCACTTGACCCATTCATTTTAACATTGAAGCCGTTCGACATTACCTGCCCTCAAGCCCATTTTTGAAAGCGCCCCATCCGCCTTGCAATGCCAAACCCACAGAACCGCCTAAGGGACTTTAAGGAGGGGGCAGAGCTTTGGCCGACAGAGCAGTCTTTTGACGTTGGCAGTCCCCGAGGGTCATGACCTTGCTCTGTAGTTTAGTTTGGCGCGATTGAAATTGAAAACCTCAGCATTCCTCAGTTTGTTTTACCAACTCCTGCTGCTGTGTTCTGGCGCTGGTTGAGGGCTGCATGATTGGCATGCTTTTATTCTTTTACGCAGCTTCATTTACAACAAAAAACATCTCTGCCTCTTGTCTTCCTTTATGGTATAGTATTCAAAATCATTTGATGAATGCACCTCTCCACATTTTTATCCCGAATGCATTGTGGGCGTTTTTTGGCGTCCCTTTAAATTGAAAACAAAACTAGGTTGATAGGAACCCACACGTTATTGATTCAGATACACTTGGGAATACTTGTAAGGGGCGCGCGACCGGCTCCGATCGCTTTCGCTATCCCCACCGGAAGTCAGGCAATGTCGCCTGTGATGGGGGCGGGGCCGCGTCAGGACCGGAAGAGGAGGCATGCGTATCGCGGCCCGGGGCTCCTGTGAGCAGTGGAGAACCCCGGGCCCGCCAGCAGGAGGTTACGCGACTGTTGCGGGGCTCCCTTGACCAAGAGGGAGCCCCGTGAAAGGAGCTGGCAAGAGCTGCAGCGGCGGAGTCCCCCGAGATTGCCCCGGTAAGTTAGAAAGGGCTGGGGGGTGCGGTGTGGGGGGGGCGGGCGGGCGAGGGGGGCAGCACTCGTGTGTCTGTGTGCGTGTGTATGTGTGTGTGGGAGGCTGTATGTGCGTGCGTGCGTGCATGGGCGCTTCTGTGTGTGTGTGTGTGTGTGTGTGTGAGAGTGCGCGAGAGTGCGCGTGCTCGTTTCAAATCGCCTCCAAGGCGATGCGCGCGGCCAGCAGTGTCTCCTGGAAAGGAGACACGGCAACAATAGGCTGTCGGCGGACTGTGCTAAGTTTTCTGTTGCTATCCTATGCTATCTTTTGTTATGCTATGCTAGGTTTTGTTATTCTATGCTATGCTATTTTTTGTTATGCTGTGCTATCTTTTGTTATGCTATGCTATGTTAGGTTTTGTTTTGCTATCCTATGCTATGCTGGTGAGGGTGTGTGAGGGTGGGGTTGTGAGGGTGAGGGTGTTGTGAGGGTTGTGAGGGTGAGAGGGTTGTGAGGGTGAGAGGGGTGAGAGGGTTGTGAGGGTGAGAGGGGTGTGAGGGTGAGAGGGGTGTGAGGGTGAGGGGTGTGAGGGTGAGAGGGGTGTGAGGGTGAGAGGGGTGTGAGGGTGAGAGGGGGTGTGAGGGTGAGAGGGGGTGTGAGGGTGAGAGGGGGTGTGAGGGTGGTTGAGGCGGTGTGAGAGTGAGGGTGTGTGTGAGGGTGAGGGTGTGTGTGAGGGTGAGGGTGTGTGTGAGGGTGTGTGAGAGGGTGTCAGGGGGTGAGGGGATGTGAGGGGGTGTGAGTGTGAGAGGGTGTGAGAGGGTAAGTGAGGGTGGGTGAGGGTGTGTGAGGGTGTGTGTGAGGGTGTGTGAGGGTGGGAAGATGAGAGGGTGTGTGAGGGTGAGAGGGTGTGTGAGGGCGTGTGAGGGTGAGAGGGGGAAAGGCTGTGTGAGGGTGAAAGGGTGTGTGATTGTGAAAGGGTGTGTGATTGTGAAAGGGTGTGTGATTGTGAAAGGGTGTGTGATTGTGAAAGGGTGTGTGAGGGTGAGGGTGGGTGAGGGTGTGTGAGGGGGTGCGAGGGTGAGGGGGTGTGAGGGTGAGGGGGTGTGAGGGTGAGGGGGTGTGAGGGTGAGGGGGTGTGAGGATGAGGGGGTGTGAGGGTGAGGGGTGTGAGGGTGAGGGGTGTGAGGGTGAGGGGGGGTGAGGGGGTGAGGGGGAGGGGGTGTGAGGGTGTGTGTGGGTGAGAGGGTGTGTGTGGGTGAGAGGGTGTGTGAGGGTGAGAGGGTGTGTGAGGGTGAGCGGGAGAGAGTGAGCTAAGGGGGCGGAAGAAACGTCTGCAGGGGAACAGAGACAGAAGAGAGATGCACAGAGACAAAGGGGATGAGAGGAAAGGGCGAACAGGGGATGCAGAATCGGACGTGGGAAGAGAAGCAACAGAGTGGGAGACATGGGTGGGACATCGAAAGCAGCAAAGAAGGCGGGTAGCAGGCAAATGGTGGTGCGCGATGTGCACGGGGTGGCAGCCTTTGAAGTGTCTTATGCGAGGCACAGACAAATGGTGGTGTGACGTGGGGGCGGGGGAGCGGCAGCCTTTGAAGTGTCTGATGCGAATTCTGATAACCCCGTCCCTCCTCGCCAAAGTTTTTCAGTGCTCTGTTGGAATATTTTTAAATGCACAGTGTGGGAGTAAAGGAAATCTAGGAGCGCAAGCCGGGCAAGTGTGTGCTTGTAACTGGTGTAGTGCTTAGTGAGGTGTGTGTCAACAGCAGCACTGTGTGTGTGGGGGAATGCAAGCGCCTATAGGTCATTGAGCTTACATTGCTGTTAACTGCATATGGAATGGCCTCTAGGCACTTGTATGAACAGGGTGCTGGTGAGAGTTCTCGCTCATGGTACTGTAAGCACTTGTATGATGATTGTGTGATGCTGATAAGTAATTTTTTAGCACTGCATACTGAGTGGCCTCTAGGCGCCTGCATGAACAGGATACTGGTGAGAAGTAGTGATTTATTTGCAGTGCAGTCTCAATGCACCGTAGGCACTTGTATGGTAAGTGTATGATGTTGTGAAGTACCGAATGATTAGCACTGCATTTTGAAAGGCCTCTTGGCTCAGGCAAAGCGGCGATGATCCTGCAGGAAAAATATGGAAAATGCCTGCCAAAAGGAAAGGAGACCAGAAGCGAGGTGGAGAAGGGGGGGGGGGGGGAGAGGGGGCTGTGGCGACGGAAGGAACTGACAGGGAAGGTGAGGACCTGAGGCAGCAGAAAGGAAGGAGGAGAAAAGAAGATGGAAAGGAGTAAGGAACAGAGGCAGGCTAATGGAGGGAGAGAGGAGTAATGCAGTGCTTACTTTGTAAAAAAAACCAAAAAACAAGCGTGCATGTTTAAGATGTAATGTTTCAATTGGAATGCGCCGCTCTTGCCATCATCAGGCAAAGCGGCAATGATCCTGCAGGAAAATTATGTAAAATGCCTGCTGAAAGGAAAGGAAATCCGAAGCGATGTGGAGAGAGAGTGGGGGGTGCTATGGCGAACGGAAGGAAATGACAGGGAAGGCGAGGGCCTGAGACAACTGAAAAGACGGGTCCACAAAAATGATAGCAGATTTTTGCATTAAAAACGTGCTGATAAACCCACATTTTACTTTAAAAAACACAGTTAGCCCACTGCACAAAGACATGGGCAAATGATATCGGACGTATACAGTATAACGTTTTCCACATAAAATGCCAATATTAACACTTAAATACTAGACGACTGACCAGCTTAGCGTATGTACCACATGATGCCTTCATTCAACAACCGCAAGTGATGAACTGCGATTGCATTTCCAATATCGGACATAACTTGTTCATTACCATTCCTCCCTCTGCCACAACACTGTGCCAATGGTCAACATTTATCCACGATTCAGGATATGTCTGCACTAGCGTTCTGAACGCAACAACAGAGACCATCTGTGGTTCACTAGCACGTGCGGTTCCTTGCACACTTGTCAGGGCCATTACAAAGCTGCATTAATCCCAAGTGCAGAAGCACAATTATTTTCTGCTAATTAGGCGCATCAAGTAGATATTAGGCTACTTGATATTTTTAAATATTTAAACAAAAGCCTAACTCCCCTACAAACAGTAAATCTTCCATGGACCTGTGTGCACTAGTGCCATCAGCCCGGCCGGCTCCCGTGCACGTTGTTTACGCGGGCGGCACAGTCTGGGCTGCCAGTGACCTGGACTGGCCGAGCAGCCAGCCCATTTAGCATCAGCAAGACACCATCAGACAGGAACCTGCACTCGCGCGTACCAGCAGCTATGACTCATCGGCAGCTAAGCACTGCGAATCAGATATAAGAAAAAGCTCTGGGGCAGACGAGCAAATATGAACATAAGTGAGAGGGCTTGTTTTAAATCGAGCTGTGTTATTTGAGCACCTACTTCCGGTTTGGCCAGCAATGCTTCCGGGTCGCCGCAGGCAGCGCGGCGGCCCGCCCTGCACGGGGAAGGGAGGCAGCTTTCGAGGAGGACAGCACCTGGCCGCGAGCGCGTTCTCGTGCGCGTGACCTTAACAAATCGCCGCGCGCGGCCAGTGCTGTCCTCCTGGAACGCTGACACGCTCACTATAGGTCTTTGGCGAGAGCGAGCTTCGCTCGCTTCTAGCCGAGACCTAAAAAGAGAAGGGGTCTGGATCAGTCAAAACTGCTCTTCACCTGTAAAGTTATTTGCTACCGTCACCATAGTTTGTGGGGGGGTATAAGGGAAGGTAGGGAGTGTGTGGGAAGGAGGCCGACGTGAATCACAGTTAACACACCCACCACCCCCACTGGAAAGCACCCCTCAAAGGTACTTGCCTTGGGCCACGGCCCGTCCACAGGGCCGTGGCGTCCGGACCCGGGGCGTTTTCTCCCTTCCTGGGACCGCCGGGCGTGAGCGCCTTGTACAATCTTGGGGTGTACTCCCACAGGTTCTAGTCCACACCTCCTCCGGGACTGCTGGGCTCCTCCAGACGCTGTTTCCTGCTGGGTCTGCTGGGCTCTTCTGGTCTCAGGTCCTCTCCTACACCGCTGGGCTCCTCCGACCTCCGCTCCTCTCCTACACCGCTGGGCTCCTCCGACCTCCGCTCCTCTCCTACACCGCTGGGCTCCTCCGACCTCTGCTCCTCTCCTACACCGCTGGGCTCCTCCGACCTCCGCTCCTCTCCTACACTGCTGGGCTCCTCCGACCTCCGCTCCTCTCCTACACCGCTGGGCTCCTCCGTTCTCTCCGGGCACCATGGAATTGCTTCCTGTAGACTCCGCCGGGTCTCTGATTGTGCCATGTTTTTATCCTCCTTCCTCGCTTTCCCCGCCTTCCTCTCTGTGCGATCAACTAGACCGTCAACTGCATCCGGGTGGTCATGGGTGTCACCGCCCGACAGGCTCCACTTCCGGTCTTCAAGTGTGGCGTACTCCACGTCCTCACCACAGTCTGTAATAAACTCAATTCCCAATTCTGCATGACAGTTAAAAACTGGAGTACTCTGAGGGACCACTAAAATGTATCTTAAAAAATAATTTTCTACAATTTGTATGGACGCTACATTGTGAAAACCCAGATACCCGCCCCATAAAGTGCTATACTTCTGCATTTTGCTATGTATATTTTTAAGAGGATCTCCGGTGGTCTTTTTCCCAATTTTTGTGCAAAAGTCATTAGTGCCGCAATTGAGCGTTTAAACAATAGAGTCCTGCTCTTAACCTCTGGACCCCAGGAGCCTGACCCCTTGAGAAGTACCCCTAAGTAGGAAAATGTTCTAGTGTGTTCAATCGAGACATCACCTACTTGGATAGTTTTGCATTTAGACTGCCCTTTCCGGCACATCATCAAAAAGGATTTCTTTGCATTGAGTTTTAGGCCCCTATTGGCCATAAACTCAATTTATTTGGAAAGTGCTCTCTGAGTACCTATCTTGGTTCAGGCCTTTAACACCGCGTCTTCCACGTAGAGAAGGGAGACAATCTGCTTATTGTTGTATCTTGGCGAGTCTACTACCCGGGCCCCCAGTTCCTTCTCCAAAGCGTTCGTATATATGGAGAAGAGGAACGGGGCCAAGACACAGCCCTGCCTGACTCCCTTCTCCAAGCGGAAAGGCTGGGTGCATTCTCTCTTTAGGCCATGTCTCACCTTTGCAGTGACTCCTGCGTATAGTTGATGTAAAAATTGCACAATTGCGGGTTCCACCCTTATGTCCTCTAAAATTTCCCATAGCTTATTGTGATCTACACAGTCAAAGGAGGCCGTGATGTCGACAAATATAGCATATAGACACCCTGTCTTTGCTTGCGTATTTTTTCCTTGAAGTAACACAAAATTTAAAACTGCTCCACAGTGCCCATCCCCTCCCTAAAACCATACTGAACCGAGCTCAGAATGTTATTATCATCTGCCCAGGTTTGTAATTTATTTAGCACCACCCTTCCTGCAATCTTCATTAACAAATCCAAAAGTGATATAGGTATGTAGCTGGCTGGATTCACCCGGTCCCCTTTTTTGTAGATGGGTATAATTACTGATTCAGACCAGTTTTTTATAAACCCTTTTGAACAACAAGCCATTAAGACACGTGTCAGAAGTGGGGCCCAAAGATCAGTAGTCAATTTAAATATGTCGTTTGGAATCCCATCGGGACCCGGGGCTTTATTTCCTTTACTCTTATTAATTGCAAGAAACGCTTCCTCAAGAGTAAACTCAATAGCAATCGGAAAGTGGTCAGATTAGCATCCCACCAACTCTCTATTCTCTGGAAGCCTTGCCACATTACCAGCCTCTTTATTATATACCTTCGAGAAGAAGTCGATCCAGGTGTTTTCATCGATCGCAATTTCTATTCTCGATATATCATTTTTGGAAAAGAAGGGGGCATTCACAGCCTTCCAGAATGAATAAGAGTCTCTACGTTAGGCGGCATCATACAGGTTATCCCATGCCTGTTATTTTATTTCTTTTTTACGTTGTTTCCTAGCTGAGTTATAGGCTTTCCTACAAGCTCTGATTACCTCGCCATCCCTTGTTGGTGTGCCAAGTGCAGCCTTAAGAAGAGAATATGTTTTGGTACACTGGCTATCAAACCACCCATTGCTCTTAGTTTGTATCTTTTATTAGGTGTAGAGAGGGAATTTTGTATAACAGCGGTAATCTGCATAAAAGCATTTAAAATCTCATCATATGAATTCTCTTCATCTAAACATACTAGGATTGGTGTTAGAGCCTTTGATATTATATCAGTGTTCATTGTTATTGGGTCTTTTTTACCCCACCTTAATGAGTATCCATTTTGGCGAGCCAATACAATATCTTGAGACCATGCCAAGCACTCTAAGGTAGAGAGATCATTAACATCCGGTAATTTTAAGTTCAGGCTAAGTGGCAAATGGTCACTAAGACCATTAGGGTAAATCATACATTTTTCCACCCAATTCGAATATCGGGTAGGAAAAATAATGAAGTCGATCACAGTTTTGAATCCTCAACCTATATAAGTTGGACAGAAGTCAACAGTTGGGGAGCCCATCATATTTGCAAACCCAAGATCGAACATGGCCATGATATCATTAAGTTTCTCCCCTCTTTCTGTATGGACAAAGGGATTGCAAGTGTATTGTTTGTGATCAAATAGTAGGATACTCTGAGGGGCGAATTACCATAGGAAAAGAGGCACTTCTGAGGTATTTTGTGTTAACCTTTCTCAATACAAAGTGTCCTTAAGCAAAGCAGTTAAGATTGGTTGTGATGCTGACAAGGGTGCTCTGATTGCTTGTATTGCTTGCTTTACTAGGAGATAACGTACTTTCTAATTTCAGGGAAGCAAGCCTAGGACCTAGGTCCGCGTGATCCAGCTCGGGCACCTTCAACTGGGTCAGGTACGGAGCACGGTGTGCTCATCAATATGTCTCAAAGAAGGGGCCATGCGAATGTGGGGTTGATGTTCCAAAAAATGATGCGCAGAATGTCTGCAATGGATAAGCGGTGGGGGAAGTTTGATAAATTGAATAAGACCGTGGCGGAGTTGGGGGCTAAGGTGGATGCCCAGGCCGGCCCATCTGGTAGACCGAAGCGGACGATAGTACCGCCCAAGCCAAGGGGCGTCTTTGTGACACCACCCAGGCGGGCAAGAAATAAGAGGGTGGGGGGTCAGCCACAGGGTACTACCCCCAGTTTACCTCCTGTCGCACCAATCCCGCCACCCCAGGTACCCCTTGTTGTCACAATCCCGCCACCCCAGGTTCCCCTTGTTGTCCCAATCCCGCCACCCCAGGTCCCGTTGGCCGTCCCAGGCCCGGTGCCCCAGATGCCAGTGGCAGTGCCAATTGTGCCAGTAATGCCGGTGGCAGCGCCGGCGCCACCCGCCGTGCCACCACATGCTCCGGTGCCCCTAGGTGGGGCCCCTACTCCCATCCCCGCGTCGGGGCCAATGCCAATAGACCTGGCAGCTCAGGTGGCGGCTATTCTCCCATGGTTAGGGGGGGGTGCGTTGCCGGCCAATACGGCCCTTACAACGGAGCAACAAACATTAGTGACTCAGATATTGTTGGCTAGTGGTAGGGGCGCCACGCCGCCTGCACCAGTTTCTCCCCAAACAGGTCCAGCGAATGAGGGAGGCGGTGCCAAGGCCGCGGAAGCAACGTTGTCCAACAACAATGGTAAGGAGATTGCACAGCCGCTGCTGGGCGAGGGAACATTGCCCTCTAGGGGAGAGTGCTTAGCACAGCATGTGTCACAAAGTGTGAAGGAAATGATATGGGCTGACAAGTATGTGAATATTTTTTCATTGCTGGTTGATAACAGGGAATGGGAATATGCTAAATCACAGAAGGATATGTTATTGCCCAGTGAATGGAGAGCGAAGTTGTACAAATTCAGGGTGGAAGAAAACATCATCAACTGGGTGAGGGCTTTTGCAGTGTACGGCGCGGTAATGGGCGAACGCTTTAAGGGAATGCAACCTGCCATGAACTGTTATCAGAGTAGAATAACTATGTACCATGAGAATCATGCAGGGGATGTATCGAAGGAATATGATATCGCTTTCAGAAAATCCAAGGAATTTGATAGGACTTTGTCTTGGGACAAGGTGGATTCTATCTCATGGCACAACCAATTCGAGAAGGGTCAAGGTGCAGGCACTAGCGCTGCTGCGAATAAAAGTTATTCCCCCAGGCCGCAGCAGCCGTTCCAACAGCCCTTTCGATCAGCACCAGGTGGGGAGATGGCCCAAAAACAGAGAACAAATGGAGGGGCGAAGGGGGTATGTTGGGATTTCAACAGGCGGACATGCCACAGGGCACCAGGTACCTGTAAGTTCAGGCACGCGTGCAACATATGTGGGCACCCTTCCCACCCAGAAACTACATGCCGCAATAAGAACAGTGGTTCAGGAAACAGGGGTAGGAAGAAACCTGAATAGTAAGATCCACCCCATAATAGCGCATTCACCCATTCAGTTGTCAGCTTTGATCCCCTGGCTGAACAGGTACCCCAATCACACTTCTGCCAGGCTATTGCAAGAGGGTTTCACACATGGTTTTAGAATTCCTGCTGGGGGGTATGTCGGGAGACCACAGTGTAGAAATCAGCTATCAGTCCTTGCCAATCCAACACTGGTGTCAACAAAAATAGGTAAAGAAGTGCGTTTGGGTAGGGTAGCGGGACCATTTAATGTCATTCCCACGCAGAATTTTGTGTGCTCTCCTCTGGGGGTGGTGCCTAAGAAGGAACAAGGGGAATTTAGGCTCATCCACAACTTGTCCGCACCTAGGGGGACATCATTGAATGATGCTATTGATGATGCAGTTTGCACTGTGAAGTATGCGTCCTTCGATCAGGCAGCGGACATGCTGAGGAGTTTGGGCGCGGGAACACTGATGGCTAAGTCAGACATTGAGTCAGCCTTTAGACTACTCCCGGTTCACCCAGAGGACCAGCACCTGCTAGGTTTCTCCTTCAAGGGGAAGTACTACATGGATAAGTGTATGCCCATGGGTTGTTCAATTTCATGTGCATATTTTGAACAGTTCAGCTCCTTTTTGGAATGGGCATTAAGACAGCGTACGGGTCACCAGTGGGTTATGCACTACCTGGATGACTTTCTTTTTCTGGGTCCGGCGGGTTCACGGGAGTGTGCGTCAGCATTGCAGGAATTTTGCGTGCTCATGCGCTCTTTCGGGGTCCCGTTGGCGTAGGGGAAGACAGTTGGTCCTGTAACATGCCTCGAATTTTTAGGCATTGAGCTGGATTCTGTTGAGGGTTGTTTTAGATTACCAGTAGAAAAGATCCAGAAATTCAAACAGACTCTAGGTCTGTGCTTGCAAGCGAAGAAAGTGAATTTAGGACTGTTGCAGCAGACAGTGGGGCAGTTGAATTTTGCGTTGAGAGTAATTCCTGTGGCTCGCCCCTTTTCACGCTCAATTGCACAGGCCATGAGGGGTCTTCGTGAAAAACATCACCGGACACGGCTATCTGCTGAGGTGCGCCAGGACATGCGGATATGGATTGCATTCCTGGCGGATTTCAATGGCAGAGTGCTGTGGGGTGCACCCACGGTGTCCTCGGAGGACATTGGTTTATGGACCGATGCGGCAGGCAGTGTTGGTTTTGGTGCCATCCTTGGCAAGAAATGGGTGGCACAGAAGTGGCCCGCCTGGTGGGAGGAGAGCGGGCTGACGGTGAACATTGGTTTCCTCGAGCTCTTCCCAATCTGGGTGGCACTGAAAGTCTGGCCCGAGGAGTTGGCCAACAGATCGGTAATATTCTGGTCAGACAATATGTCAGTGGTTGAATGCATCAACCAGCAAGCTGCAAGGTGTCCATTCATTTTACGCTTGATCAAAGAGATTGTTCTGTGTTGCATGACAGGGAATGTACTTTTCAGAGCAAAACATGTCCCAGGGGTGTTAAACAATGCAGCTGATGCCCTTTCTCGCTTTAAGATGCAGGTGTTCAGGGATCACTTGCCGGAGGCGGAGACAACGCCAGCTCACTTCCCGGCGATTCTTTGGCAAATTGGTGCCCCCAACTACATGACCTCGTGGCAGCCAGCCTAGCACCCAAGACCAGGACGGCATACGAAGGGGCGTTCAGGTCTTACTGTCACTTTCTGGGACAGGGCTGGGAGAGTAGTTGGACTATGGAGGCTAGCTTCAATGGGTACTTAGGCAACTTACACAGGGAAGGGCGCACGGTGGCGACAGCCAACAGGCACAAGGCCGCTATCTCCTTTTTCGCACGGGCAAAAGGGGGCAGGGACCCTACGAACAGCTTCCAGGCCCAGAAGGCATTAAAAGGATGGCGGCGCATGCAGCCCCCCTCCACAGATTCTAGGAAACCTATAGGTTTTGAACGTCTAACAGCTGTTCTTCTCGCGCTACCGGACACATGTAGCTCTACGTCTGAGGTGGGCCTCTTTAAAGCTGCTTTCTCTTTAGCCTTCTATGGGGCATTCAGGGTAGGTGAACTCGTGGCGGCCAACAAAGGTGATAGGATAGGCGGCCTTCAGCTGCGGGATATCAGCATAAAGGGCGACACCATGTGGATCAGCATCAGGAAATCTAAAACGGATCAGGATGCTAGGGGCCAAAGCCTGGCGTTACATCGGGCAAGGAACAATCCCTGCTGCCCGGTGACACATGTGGAAGAACTGATAAGACAGCGGGCACAGGAGTGTGTGGGGTCACTGCTAATGCATGGGGATGGGACTCCTTTGACCAGATTTCAGTTCCAGAGGGTACTAGCCATGAGCATGGCAAAAGCTGGTTATAACCACAAAGAGTTTGGGACACACTCCTTCCGGATAGGGGCAGCCACGGAAGCAACAGCCAGGGGTTTGACCACAACTAGTGTGCAAAGAATTGGGAGATGGTCCTCAAGCGCTTATAAACGCTACGTGCGGTTGCACATGTTGTGAGAGCTGCCGCCATGTTGAGTATTGCTAATACCTGCTGTTTTTTCTGGTTCTTTACAGTTTCACGGGCCTGTGACGCAGGACGGAAACTACCCATGGATCATCATGGCAACTTAACTACATCATGGAGGAACCAGGAGGACAGACAGAAGACAGCGGTCATCTGGGTAGTGGGGCATTCATATGTCAAGCGTGCTAACCAAATTTTTCTTGCAGGATCAGGCAAACAGAGGGTGGAAAGTAGGGGGTGCACGGTCTCCTTCCATGGCAGGGGGGGGCTCCGCCTCAATCAGTTCAGGGACTATATGTCGGACTTACTAGCACGACATACTACACCTCCCTCGGCGGTAATCCTTCATTTAGGGGGGAATGATCTGGCAGGTCTGGGTAGAAGGGTCCTCCTGGAAGAAATTATATCAGCAGCGGGTTGGCTAGCGAAGCGGTTACCAGGTAGTGTTGTAGTATGGTCACAACTGATACCAAGAATGCAATGGAGAGGGGGAAACTCAGTCAGCGCGTTGAATAGCTCGTTAAAGAGGGTCAACAACAAGCTGGACAAGTTATTTAGGACTCCGGTCTTACAGACCATCCCTCATGGTTGCATTTGGGGGGAGCACTTCTACTTGCGGGACGGGGTTCACTTAACAGAGGAGGGGAATGCCCTTTTTATAAGAAACATCCTGGCATGGGTGGAAGTTTTTGCAGGGAGAGTATGACCTTTCTAGAAGGGGTGTGTTCTGGGGGGGGGCCAGATAGTCGGTTAACTACCTGGCCTGTGGCGGTAAGGTCATTAATCGGTGAGCAGCATTTTAAGGTCCT
This sequence comes from Lissotriton helveticus, assembly GCF_964261635.1. Taxonomy (NCBI): domain Eukaryota; kingdom Metazoa; phylum Chordata; class Amphibia; order Caudata; family Salamandridae; genus Lissotriton; species Lissotriton helveticus. Next base: position 1,149,587,362 of record NC_136067.1, on the reverse strand, counting down.
TACGGGGGGGCGGACCCATTCACGAAAGGGGCCGCCCGCGGGAGGGGCCATTGGTCTCTCTCAGAACTTCAGGGGCAGGATATGATCTCCAGTAATTTAAAGGGTGCGGGGGAGGGAGTCTACGCTTTCCTCAGGCTGGTAGCCACCCCTCACAACACTATGACGTCACTAAGGTGCGCGAGTGTCTGGGCCCTCCTGTTATGGTTAAATGGAGTTCAGGGAGCGCACGTGGGTGTAACGTGCCCTGGGTTGCGCATGCGCATCTTCAACGTGAGAGCGCAGCTGTAAAAGGATCTGACACCGGTTGGCGACCTTGCCGTAGGACTTTATTAAAAATATTAGAATGCAGTTTAATTTTCAGGATGATTAGATTACGTTAGGAAACACGCTGTACTAGCTATTTGTTAAGGTTAGCCCATCATACCATGTCGAAACGGATGTCAATCTAATTTTCTGAAAAGTGTGCATTTTAATAATTGTCAGAAATGTTTATTTGATTAAAATTTTTTGATTTGTTTTTATATTTTAATAAATACGGCCAGGGGGGGGGCCCGTACCCCCCCTTGACTTCCAAAGACCCCCATGTGTTGACTGGTTGAATTGGGTAATTCAGTCAGTGTTCAAGGGGGGAGGTGGCCGGCAGTCCAAGACCATGATACAAGGGGGGGCCAATAGGCCCCCACGCAAGCATGGCGGGGCCCGGCCCCTCCCACACCCCGTCCCTTTCGGGGCCGCTTGCCCCGCGCCCTCACCCCGGAAGTACTGGTGTGCTTCCGGGGCGAGGGGGCGGGGTCGCGGCGGCGAAAGGGTTAAAAGCCTGGGGAGCGCGGGAAGCGGCCTCTTTGTGCCCGCGCTCCCAGGCTCGCTCCTCGCCCCACCGTGGGGCCGTGTAATTTTCCCCACCCTCCATCCCTTATTAGCAGACCTTGGGGCTTGGCAAATGGTAAGTATCAGGTTTGTCAACGTGCCGGAATATAGGTGTAGGGGGGCTTGATCCAGTAGGCCTTGAATTTCCCGTTTACTGGAAGGTAGAACAGATTTAAACATTTTGTGCAGTGCCGTGATATTTAACTAATTCTTTCCTTAGGCCCTTTTTTCCCGCTTACAGGAGTATCTGTATATGTAGATGTTTTGTGCTTTGCTGTGTATTAACAAATTTTATCCTTAGGCCTTTTTTCCTTTTAGAATAGCAATGTCGTATTTATTATGTGTGTCTGGCGGTAAGGTCATTAATCGGTGAGCAGCATTTTAAGGTCCTTACGGGGGGGCGGACCCATTCACGAAAGGGGCCGCCCGCGGGAGGGGCCATTGGTCTCTCTCAGAACTTCAGGGGCAGGATATGATCTCCAGTAATTTAAAGGGTGCGGGGGAGGGAGTCTACGCTTTCCTCAGGCTGGTAGCCACCCCTCACAACACTATGACGTCACTAAGGTGCGCGAGTGTCTGGGCCCTCCTGTTATGGTTAAATGGAGTTCAGGGAGCGCACGTGGGTGTAACGTGCCCTGGGTTGCGCATGCGCATCTTCAACGTGAGAGCGCAGCTGTAAAAGGATCTGGCACCGGTTGGCGACCTTGCCGTAGGACTTTATTAAAAATATTAGAATGCAGTTTAATTTTCAGGATGATTAGATTACGTTAGGAAACACGCTGTACTAGCTATTTGTTAAGGTTAGCCCATCATACCATGTCGAAACGGATGTCAATCTAATTTTCTGAAAAGTGTGCATTTTAATAATTGTCAGAAATGTTTATTTGATTAAAATTTTTTGATTTGTTTTTATATTTTAATAAATACGGCCAGGGGGGGGGGGGCCCGTACCCCCCCTTGACTTCCAAAGACCCCCATGTGTTGACTGGTTGAACTGGGTAATTCAGTCAGTGTTCAAGGGGGGAGGTGGCCGGCAGTCCAAGACCATGGGGGGCCGTGGCAGGTGGAAGATTTAGGGTAGTGGGTTCTTGATGCACCATTTGAGTAGAAGGCTTTAATAACCTCTCCTGCAAATGCACGATTATAGGTGATATCCTCCCTTTATTATCTTTATCAGTTCCTCCTACCCCCTCTTTTCCCTCGTGTCTGTTTTGCCTTGAAGGGATACCTTCTCTGGAAATTTTTGCCAAGTTACTGGGGCTGCAGACTACCTGGGTCTGAGTGCAAGAGAGCTGCCTACCTATTATTTTACCGCCCTCATCTATCGTTGATGATCTAGATGTTAGTTTGGTTAATTTATTCATAATGGAAGCTTGCCCTGCTTCTAGCTGAATTAATCTTTCCTCTAAAGGACCAATAAGCGTTTGAATAGTAGAGGCCAAATCTGAGAAGAGAGACTTATATTCAGAGGGGCAATTATTATGTTGGCCTTTGGTATTACATTTAGCATTGCTATGGTTTTTTACCTGGGTTGCCCGTTTTTTCCCTCTAATTGCCCCTGTGGTGGGCTTACTTTGCTCCAATATTACGACAGGTGCCATATTTCTTGGTGTCTCAGAAGTTGCATGAACCACAGGTGGTAAACTGTTAAGTGGAGCATTTTTTTTTCTTCATACAAGTTCTCTTAGGTGGGGGGAGTATAGCAACATCTTGATCGTCTGACGAAATCTCGTCCCCTCCTCTGAAAATGCAGCCGTTATTTGGCTCATTTAAAGTTTTACTAGTGTTTTTTGTTCCGGGAGGCGTTACACCTTGATGGCTAACATTCCTACTTGAATCCCCTGAAATCAGTGCTTCTGTATCCTTAATCAGAGCATCTTCTACACTAGATATTTGTTTATCAATAGCCCCCACTGCTCCCGTCAGATAGTTCATTAGTGACATGTTATTTAGTTTTGACTTGTCTGACAGTAGTCCTATATTGAATTTATTTAGCTTTCTTTTACCCATCACTTAAAGATGAATCCTTCCTCGTACGCTACCGGCAGCACTATATCAAAGCCTGGATCAAGAGTCCCCCCAAAAAAAAGAGTCTTTATCGTCCAGGGGTCACACGGGGCTGCTCCTCTCCTCTCGTGGGACCGCGCTGCCCACTGGGTGTTGTGGTCCAGGCAGCGTGCGGTCCGCGGCCGAGGAGGAGTATAGTACACCAGAGCAGCACAGCCAGTAATAATTCCCCGTTGGCCAGGCACAGGGCAGGAGCTGCAGAATACGGCACGAGTAGCAAGGTGAGCACAATGTGGTTGGGCGTCCTGCACCGCGGGAGCCCCCATGAGTCTTTATCGTCCAGGGGTCATGTGTGGCTGCTCCTCACCTCTCGTGGGACCGTGCTGCCCTCTGGGTGTTGTGGTCCGGGCAGCGTGCGGTCCGTGGCCGAGGAGGAGGAGTATAGTTCACCAGAGCAGCACAGCCAGGAAGAATCCCCCGTCAGCCAGGCACAGGGCAGGAGCTGCAGAATACGGCAGGAGTAGCAAGGTGAGCACAATGTGGTTGGGCGTCCCCCCCAAAAAAGCTACATAATTCCAATGGCCCTGCATATAGGTAATGTTATTACATGTATAATAACGTTTTTTTTTACATTTATCAGCATCTTTATATATCATATCTCCATGTAGGATGAAAGCAGTTATCTGATGTTTACGGGTCTTTACATCTTGTCTCAGTTTACAACTAAGGGCCCTATTATGGTGTCAGTCGGCGCTCGGAAGCTTTCTGACCAACATCATAGGCTTCACTTTTGACCACCACATTACAATGCGGGCAGTCGAAAGTGACCTGGCCGGTCCAGCTGCTAGATTCCGACAGGCTCAAGGAGCCCGCTGGCCAGTCGGAGGCCCCACCGTATTCTCTAAAGGCAGCGTTTTGACTGTCGGGGTTACGATGTGTGTTTCCAACAGACTTTCTATGTCTGTATTTCCGACATGAAAAGCCTGTCTGAAAACAACTTTGGGGGCCCCTAGCACAGCCTCCATTTCTCCACAGCCTCCGGTTGGGGGCCGAGTGGGCACCGATGGTTCCCCCCTGTTAATCCCTGCACCACATCGCAGCTGGCGAACGCCCATCACAACGAAGTGCTCAGTTTGCGAGGACATAACATCGCAATTACAACATCGCAATAACGTTTACATCGCAAGGCGCAGCAACGTAAGCCTCAACAACGCAACTTTACGATGTAAACGTGAATGCGATGAAAGTAAGCGCTACGATGTAAACGTTAATGCGATGATGGCACATACCGTCACGCTCCGACAAAATTTACTGGCACATAAGCACGAAAGTAAAATTGACTGCACTATCACGGTCCGACTATAAAGTCATAAAAAGACGGCAAAGTAAGCGCGATGTAAAATTGACTGCATTGCCACAAAACACTGCACTGTTGACTGGCACATAAGTAAGCGAATGCACAAAAGTAACATTGACTGCACTGTCACGCTCCACAAAAGACTGCACTGTCACGCTCCACAAAAGACTGCACTGTCACGCTCCGACTTCAAATAAAGTTATACAAAGATGGCAAAGTAAGCGCGATGTAAAATTGACTGCATTGCCACAAAATACTGCACAGTCACGCTCCGACTGCATTCTATACACAAAAAAGTAACAAAAAGACGGGGAAGTACATAAGTAAATGATGAAATTGACTGCACTGTCACGCTCCACAAAAGACTGCACTGTCACACTCCGACTGCATTCTATAGCCAAAAAAAGTCATAAAAAGACGGGGAAGTACATAAGTAAGCAATGAAAGTAAGCGCGCTGTCACGCTCTGACTGCATTCTATACACCCTCAAAATTGACTGCAAGCTCCAAATAAAGTCATAAAAAGACGGGTTGGTCGATGAATGATGGGTGGATGGACGGATGTGTGAAAAGGTGGGTGGAAGAAGGATGGATGGGTGGATGGATGGATGAAAGAGTGGATGGGTGAAAGATGGGTGGATGGAAGAAAGGGTGGGTGGGTGGATGAATGATGGGCGGGTGGATGGATGTGTGAAAAGGTGGGTGGATGAATGATGGGTGGATGGATGGATGCAAGGGAGGGTGGATGAATGGATGGATGGATGATAGATGGGTGGATGGAAGAAAGCTTGGGTGGATGAATGATGGGTGGGTGGATGGATGTGTGAAATGGTGGGTGGATGATGGATGGATGGATGGATGAAAGGGTGTATGGATTAGAGATGGGTGGATGGACGAAAGGGTGGGTGGGTGGATGAATGATGGGTGGGTGGATAGATGTGTGAAATGGTGGGTGGATTAATGATGGGTGGGTGGATGGATGTGTGAAATGGTGGGTGGATGATGGATGGATGGATGGATGGATGGATGAAAGGGTGTATGGATTAAAGATGGGTGGATGGACGAAAGGGTGGGTGGGTGGATGAATGATGGGTGGGTGGATAGATGTGTGAAATGGTGGGTGGATGAATGATGGGTGGAAGGATGGATGAAGAACAGATGTTTGGCAAGGCTGTGCCCTCTGTGTCTGAGTGACGCAGGGGAGGGGCGGGTGGGAGATAGCTTTATTCTTAGACTTGGGTGCGGGCTGTACAAAGCACAGCAATGCAACAGAACGGCAGGCAGTGTTTGAGCAGGCTTACTGTAACAGGAACAGCACGCACAGACAGGCTCGGGGGACGGTGTGCAGCGTCTTGAAATGGATGGGATTTAGGAAAGGCCCTGGCATCCGGAGCTCGGGCTGCAGCCGCAGAGACTTACCTGCCCGCTGCAGAGACACAGCTTGAAGAGCAAGCCTAGCACGTGCTTAGAAACGGGCGCTGGAATGTAGCGCTTCTTCATTCTGGAGTAAAGGGTAGTATATCCGGGCTTTGGCTCGGGCAGACCCCGGATTAAAACAAAAACGTCATTGAGGAGAATTTACTTTATGTGACCGTCTCCTATTCGCAGAAGATTGCGTGCCACAGGCCTGTTTCCAGAAAATACTACAAACAACAACAATGAAGATATCAAGGGGAGGGCTAATAATGATGTCACAAGAAGGCTGGGCAGATGCCCCTTTTCAAAACATGTCGTTGGGAGGGAAGAAGGGGGGCAAGCACGACGACTACCATTTTGTGTGTGTAAAAGGCCGCTTTATTGAAACAGGTGCACATCATATTTATTGAAAACTGGCAAACCGCCTTACAAAACTAAAACCTCTCTAAAAATTGAGTTACCTGACCCCTTTGTGTTTTTCTCCTCCCACCCCTACGATCCCCACATGATAAAATCCCCCACCCTGCAATATACAAATATATAACTCAATTACATCCTAATAATATCCAATTTTATCCCCTACATCCTAACTCCAAAACCTCCCAAGACCTACAGTCCTAATTGCCTTCTTGCAACTGTAACTAAGTACCCTCTAATGTAACTCCCAAACTGGTTACCCTTTTCCCGCTCCCGTTCCCCAACTCCCCAAACCTAACGATAAAGTACCGAACTCCAGCCAAACTTGGCCAACATCAAAAACAACTCCGCCAGCACCTGTTCCAAGCGACAACTTACATAAAGGACCCCCCCCCTGTGCACCTGTCCCAAAAACATAGCCTCCCTAAACAAAACCAAAACCTATCTAAAAAACCTCCCACCAAAAACCCAGAGCCCAGGGAGGGTGGGCGGGGACAAAAAAAGCACCTAAACTGCCACGCTCCCAGCCATCAGGTCTCAGTACCTAAAATGGTGGCTGGGACAACGCGGGCACCTTATTTAAAACTTTGGGCTGCCTTTGAGCTATCCCCAGGCAGCCCAACACGGCAAAATGGCCTCTCTTCCCTTTCTGCCTTCCCCCTCCCAAATCTGCCCGGGGGGGCAGACCTCGCGGCTCGGCTGCCCCCCAAACCCTCCTTGGGAGGGAAGAAGGGGGGGCAAGCACGACCGACTACCATTTTGTGTGTGTAAAAGACCGCTTTATTATAACAGGTGCACATCACATTTATTAAAAACTGGCAAACCGCCTTACAAAACTAAAACCTCTCTAAACATCGAGTTACCTGACCCCTTTGTGTTTTTCTCCCCCACCCCTACAATCCCCACATGATAAAATCCCCCACCCTGCAATATACAAATATATAACTCGATTACATCCTAATAATATCCAATTTTATCCCCTACATCCTAACTCCAAATGTCCCAAGACCTACAGTCCTAATTGCCTTCTTGCAACTGTAACTAAGTACCCTCTAATGTATCTCCCAAACTGGTTACCCTTTCCCCGCTCCCGTTCCCCAACTCCCCAAACTTAACGATAAAGTACCGAACTACAGCCAAACTTGTCCAACATCAAAAACAACTCCGCCACCCAGGGGAAGGTGGAGGTTGGGTGATTACACCGCCTCCCCCTTTCCCTGCCACCCCCCCTCGGCCCTCCCGTTAGAATGCAGAAAGGAAAACGCCCATGCTGGCCCCTACTCACGGAGCACCACAATAAACGTGCCAAAATTTCGCAGAGCTCCAACAAGTACAAATCCATCCCCATCCGGGAAAGGTGAACCCCATCACCCCTGAACAACTCGGGCGCGTCGCACTTTATGTCTCTATGCCAAATACGCGAGAAACCCAAATGTCAACAAAAACGCACCATCTCCACATTGAGCTTCCGGCGTGCCTTGTCCACCGCCTGCGGCTTCACTGCACCTCGCCACACCCTGTGCGGTATCAGCTCGGTCCACACAACCGTACACCCTGACCAACTCCTCCGCAGCTCCGCCAAGTCCCTCCTCTTCGCCCGCATCAACACCAAACCTGTCTCCTGCACCATATCATTCTCCCCCAGGTGGAGAACCAAAACGTCCGGACACCGCCCCCCCTGCACCAGACCGTTCAGAGTAGGGATCAATTCTTTCCATCTCATGCCCCCCCCCCCCCTCCCTGACCAAACCACCTGAAACATTGCAGGATTAAAACCCAGGTTATCACCGAAATAACTATCCTGCGCTTGCCACTTTGCCCTCTTCACAAAAGAATGGCCCAGAATCCAAATCAACATGTCCCGGGCCATGGGACCCGCCACCGAACCTGAAACGAGAAACAAATGTCAGTAAATACATCCCCCCCAACATCCCATCGTGCAGTCACAACCACTCCTCGCTGCGCACATAACGCCGATAACAATTTGAGGACCACCTCCCCAGGCGCATAATGTCCCCCTGCTCACACCCCCGTCTATGTGCTTCTGTTGCCGCCCCAATCCGGAACGAGTGCGTGCCAAAACGACTGCCATCGACCCCCACCTTAGCCAAAGCCTTCCGCAACATCCCCAACAACTGTGACCCCGTCACCCCTCTCCCATTCGCATGTTGAAACACCAAGCCGTCCGCCAGCCTTTTCCCCTCCCATTTCCAACCCCATCGCACCGCACACACAGCTCCCTCCCCTGCCTTCCGCAAGACCACCCACGCCCCGACATACTGGTGATCCGTCTTTGACTTACGCAACCAAAGGCGCACCTCCTGCCGCCCCAACTGCACGTCTGACCACCCCAGCCCCGGGCCGGATTTCGAACCCAACAGCTCAGACACCCTAAAAGCCCCCGGAAACATCCACACCATCAACGTTGCAAACAGGCAAGCTTCCCAGCCATCCCTGCATACCAACGGCAAAACCCCCACAACTCTCCCCACCATCTCCTCCAACATAGGCCGCCGTACCGCCCCTATAAATATTGTCCAGAATTGGTCCCCCTTCTTGTATTGAATTTACCACCTGGACCACAGCCATGTTGTCCACGTTGAAGGTCACCCTTCGGTGGGCCAGCACCTCACCCCACAACCATATCGCCACCACCAAGGGGAAAAGCTCCAAGAAAGCAATGCTCCTCCCACCCCCCAGCCACTCGGGGGGGCCACCGCTCCGCACGCAATTTCCCGTTCCAGTAGAGCCCGGACCCGTCGCTGCCCACCGCGTCCGAAAAAATGTACACGTCCCACACCATGTCCTCATCCCTCTGCATGGGCACCCCGTTGAACTATGTCAGGAAAAACCGCCACATCCGCAAATCCTCCAGAACGCCTGCAGACAAACGCACGTGGTGGTGCGGAGGCCTCTGCCCAGCCAGGGCCCGTCCCAACCTCCTACAGAACGTCCGCCCAACCCGTACCACTCTGCACGCAAAGCTGAGGTGTCCCAACAGCACCTGAATTTCCAACACTGTCACTTTGTGCTTTGCCACCATCACCTCCAGTAGCCCCAACATCTGCCGTTGCTTGTCTGCCGACAACCGTGCCTCCATCAACCCCGAGTCCAGCTCAATACCCAAAAATGACAGCGCCGTGCCTGGCCCCACTGTCTTCTCCGGCGCCAATGGCACCCCAAGGTCCTCCATGATCTCCTGAAACCTGTCCAGCAACACCTGGCAGTCCGTGGAGTCTGGGGTCCCGACCAAGAAAAAGTCATCCAGTTAGTGCGTAACTCCTTGGTGACCCGTTCGTTCCATAAAAAGCCATTGCAGGAACGTACTAAAACATTCAAAAAGCACACAGGACATCGAGCAACCCATCGGCAATGCCTTGTCCACATACCAGCGGCCGTTAAACTGGATCCCCAGTAGGCACCAGTCGTCTGGGTGAACCGGAAGCAGCCGGAAAGCCAACTTGATGTCACATTTTTCCATCTGCGCGCACGGTCCCGCCGCTACCACTAAGGCCATGGCCGCCTCCACCAAGGAGTAAGACACCGTGGCCTCCTCCTCATTAATATAGTCGTTAACCGATCCGCCCTCCGGCCATGAAAAATGCTGTATCAGGCGGAACTGCCCCACCTCTTTCTTGGGCACAACCCCAATGGGGGACACCATCAATTCCTCCAACGGCTGATCCACAAACGGCCCGGCATGTGGCCCTCACTGACCTCCTTGTCCAGCTTGCTCTGTACCACCTCTGGGTGTTCCCGAGCCGACCGCAAATTGTCCGCCCAACGCCGCCGCCGAAGGCCCTGTGTAGCCCAACCGAAACCGCTCCCGAAACCTAGTCTGCAACCGCTCCGCGGCCCCTTCGTCCGGGTAAGTATGCAGGGCCGCTGGCAAATGTTCCCAACTAACCGGAGTATGAGCCCTTGGGCCCAGACCCCTTACCACCTCTGACGTTGCCCGACGGTTGAGCAGCTCCGGAGCGCACACTCCCGGCCGGCGCCTGCGGGCCCCCGTGCTGTTGCCCTGGGGGGCCCCGACAACTATCCACCGGGTTTCTGTATTTCCCGCAACCAGAAAACAGCAATGCTCTCTGGCACATGCCCCTTTATTGAAGTCCCAGCATGCTCCCACTGCTCCGGACTGGCTCTTGAAACCAGCCCCCACCCACCCTCGGGTGGGGCGGCCCTGAAAGGGCTGATATATAATCAGGAGGCCACTGGTGATAAAAATGGTCTTGCCCGACCCCGCCAGCCCCATTGTATGCTGCCAGAGGTCGCAATCCAACTCACCACACTTTGCCTCCGGGTCTCACGCCATCCGCGCCCGGAACTCCTCGTCGTACTGCGCCCACGCATAACCACCCCCAGTAATCTGTGCCTTTCGTATGACGTCCATGTATTTAAACAAGGACACTGCTCTGGGAACTTTTCACAATAAACGCATTTGATCGTCAACGGCACCTTCGGCCTCTTTAGCAGCTCATACTCTTCCTCCTTCGAACCCTCCTTTGACCGGACCTAGCGGTGCAACAACTTCAACAACTCCACATACTCCCCCTTCCATATCTTCTCCTTAGTAGACGCCATTAAGTGCGCCCCGAGCGACTTCATGACCCTTATATACGGGAGCCGCTTAATCTTCAGTTCCTTGCTCTCCGGCTTCGCCGCACCGCCCGCTGCCTCCTGCGAACCCTCCGTCGCCGCACCGCCCCCAATGTCCTTACCCTCCGTGGCCCCACCGCCCGCCGAAACGCCTTCCGAACCCGCGCCACCAGCACCCTGCTGCCCCGGGACCACCATTCCCCCTTTTCCTGCCTTGTGGTCCCCCTCCGATTCATCTGGCCCGACACTCCGATCCACCACATACTTCCCTTTGCATAGCCGATCAACCCCACCTCCCCCCACCTCCCCCTACCCCCCACTCCCACCGATACCATGCGCTGCGCGTCCTTGCATTTACCTGGCACCAAGGCATCCCCTCTCCGCTCATCGCCTCTACGATCCATAGCCGACCTGTCCCCCGACTGTGTCCGGGCCGCGTGACACCTGCAAGAAATTACCAACACCATTACTGGTCCCCCGGCCGCCCTCGCCATCCTGTACTTCCCCTTCCTCCAAACTGTCCTCACCCCCTTCAACCAATTCCACTCCGCCCCACATATAACCGGCGCGGACTGCACCCTGCCGGAGGCCCACATTCCTTCTCTCCCCCGCTTAAAACATAACAGTCCTCCATGCCGGTGCTCCATGTCCGCCGCTGATCCCCAAGCCGATGGGGCCCTGTGGGTGGAGGGGCTGGCGAGCCCGCCTGGGGCCTTCGTGAGCCAGCCGTGCCGTGATCCCCCGTTGACTCCGGGCTTGCCGCAGGAGGCTCCGCCCTCCCTTCTCCTTGGTGTCGCTGGGCCGCCCCCAGCCATACCAAGTCCGCAGCCCCGCGCCGGCCGTCCCCCTGCAAAAGAAAAGGTACCGCTGGTGAGCTGGGGCCCTGAAACTGCGTGCCCCCTCCGCCCCCGGTCCTCCTCCCCCCACCTGCCCCCCACACCCCGACCTCCTCATCCTCATTCCATATTAACCCCCTACACCCGCACCCCCATTCTCCGGTGAGCTCCCTCCATCTCCCCATCTCCCCCCCGACACCCCGCCCCCACCCCGACCTGCAAGCTCCCCCTCACCTCCCCGTCCAGACGGACCCGCCTCCTCCTCTCCCCGTCCCGCCCTGCCCCTGCCCCCGCCCGCGCTCCGCGCCTCCTGCGCCCCCTCCTCCAATGACTCGAAGACATCCAACCCCTCCCACTCCCTCTCTCTATCCTCTGATTCTATCAATAATGGGGAAAACCCTCCCGCCTGCCCCATCTCCGCCCCCCGGCTCCCCGCCCCCCACCTGCTCGCCTAGGACCAACTCCTCTCCCCCCCCCCCCCCCGGCCCCCATGCCTCGTCCCACCTTGCGCCCCCCCTTTTGCCCCCTTCTTGACAGCCTTCCTACCCCTCCCCACCTCGCCCATGGCTCCCTGCCTGGCAGGTGAAGGGCTCTCCTGTCTCCCCTTCATTGGCGGGCCACAACCCTTCTTGGCATAGACTTGGCCCCCCTCCCCTGACCCGCCCCCGAGGCCTTCTCCCCCGCCCCTCCCCTGCCCTCCCGCCCCCTTCCCCGCCCATTGTAACACTGCCCGGGTGGCCCTGCTCACTGGCAGGGCCTTCCTGACCTCGTTCGCCGAGTCAGGGCGGACGCGCACCTCTTTGTGCGGCTGCGACGCTCCCTCCGGCGCGCTCCACGCCCACCTCCCGCCTACCGTCCTGCCCCCAGCCCTCCCCGCAGACGCCATTTCAAAGCGCGTCGAGGCGCCACTGGCAGCGCTTTCCCCGCACCGCCTGCCACAACCAGGGCCGCGCTCATGACATCCGCAGGGCCCTGAGAACCCACCAGGAGACACACCGTCTTCCGTGGCGGCGAGCAGGCAATGACCGCTGCCACCACGCCCACGGAGGCACACCGCGCCGGGCGCTCCGCATCCCGCGGGCCCACCAGGAGGTCCATCCGCCCCGCCTCGCTCAGCAGGCGGATAGCCTCAAGGACTCGCACATCGCTATGCTCTGCCATCACCACAGGTGTAAACGCTGCAACCACTGCTCAAGCGACCCAAAGCTGACACAGAAAGCCTCAAACTAGCCAAATACTAGACAAAAAAGCACCTAAACTGCCACGCTCCCAGCCACTCAGTACCTAAAATGGTGGCTGGGACAACGTGGGCACCTTATTTAAAACTTTGGGCTGCTGACCTCATATTTTGGGCTGCCTTTGGGCTATCCCCAGGCAGCCCAACGTGGCAAAATGGCCGCTCTTCCCTTTTCCCCCTTCCCCCTCCCAAATCTGCCTGGGGGCAGACCTCGCGGCTCAGCTGCACCCCAAACCCCCCTTATTACACGCTATGAGACTATGCGTGGTTCCTGTTCCTGTTCAGGAGTGGGTGGGGTGCCTGCCATCCTAATGAGAACCAATGAGCAGATTATATGATACTCATGCTGGACTGCAGTCGGTCCCGCCCCTATATCGAAGCTGTGCTGCAGGGACTCCACATAAACAACTACTAAAGACGCTATGCCACAGCAGCCATTGTAGATGTTTAGTAAAGGCCACAACTTAAGGGATGAGATGCAGGTGGTTCCTCCCTGAGGTCATGTCCGGGGCTCCTGTTCCACTCTCGGTTGTCGACATTTCTCTGCCCCTCATCTTCTGTCTTCATCTGCCATTTCAAATGTACAAGTACAACTGTACGCATCATGATGGGAAGGCGCCCGCGAAGTCGAGATGAAACAGTGGGTAGCGCGCCGCACTCACCACACACCAAAGAGAGCAGAGCGGCTACAGCTGGCAAGCAAACCTACATCAGAAGGACTCCACAGGAAGTCTGCTGCATAACTTTGGGAGGGCACGCGGCAGAGTATTTGCAACAACTCGAAGAGTGACAACACTCTGCAAAATCCACCGGTGGAGCGAAGTGCACCACCCACTCCTAGTCTCAACAAGGGAATGTCTCCACAATTTGAAATGAAAGAATTAGCGGCGTGGGGACGGAGGGGGGGGGGGCAGGGGTTAGAGGCGGGATCATGCACTCGGACAAAAGAATGCAAAAACTGTGGTAGCACACAAAGAACGCGTTGTCAGGACGCGCAATTTCGTAGTCTGCGAAGTAATGTATTAGCCAATAGCAATCAACGCATTGGTGTTGCAACAACCTACGATGTAAAAGCTGGGGATGTTGTGGAGCTTAAGATGTAATAACTGCGTGGTAATCTCAAGGTGCCTGCCATATGGTGCAGGGATTAACAGCATTTCCCTTTTTTCTATGGGAGCTTGTGCTGTGACCGGTTTACAGCCGCAGCACAAGCTCGCATAGAGAAATGGCAGTATGCGACAGCACTATGTGCGGTCGCATTGTAATAGCAGTGTCGGGACCCGCCAACTTGAGATTGGTCGCTCCTGAGACCGCAACGGTCTGCCCAACATCGTAATCAGGCCTATAATCACTAAGGGCTAGATGTAGGTAAATCTAATTTACCAATTCTTAAATACCGAATTTTACCGATTCGGTATTTAAGAAGTGGTAAAATAGAGGGGGGGGGGGGGGTGTAGGTAACACAGACTCTGTAAATACCGAATCGTTAAGATTCGGTATTTACCGATTCTGTAAATATCGATTCGGTAATGCCCATTGATTCCTATGGGCATTGAAGCCCATAGGAATCAATGGGCATTACCGAATCGGTATTTACCGATCCGGTAAATACCGATTCCAGCAAGGGTGCAGGGGGTGTCACTTTGACACCCTCTAGCACCCCAAAGATGGGCATGTGTGCCATGTGGCACACAGACATGCCCTAAGGGCATGTCTGTCTGTCACATGGCTAGGTGTGCATGCACACATGTGCATGCACACCTGGATTCGGTATTTTACCACCCAATTGGATTTGGTGGTAAAATACCGAATCTGTAAGGCCTTTGGGACTCAGAAGAGTCCCACCTACATCTGGGATTTACCGAATCGGTAAAAATACCTATTCGGTATTTTACAGAATCGGTAAATTTACCGAATCTGTAAAATGATGCCCCTACATCCCAAATACCCATTTACCGGTCGGTAACGGCCGAAATCGTCCGTTACCGGTCGGTAAATGGCCTCCTACATCTGGCCCTAAGTTTGTAAAATTGCATCTCCTAAAGTGCAATGTGAGAACCATCACACTCCATTTCTGAACAGTATTGACAAGTGGAGCAGGCCCCCAGAGACCTCACTTTCACTGAAACTTCCCTTTGCACATAAGGTCCTATGTATTCTAATTTAATAAAACTTACTGATGTCAAAGGTATTTACACACTCAAACCATGTGATTCATAAATCACAGAATTCGCGACTGCAAAACATTTTTGTGCAATATACAAAAGGTATTTTGACAGTCAGAAGGCCTTTCTGACTCACAAAAGACTTTTGCAACCTGTTATGAATCGCAAAAAAGGAGGGATATGTAAGGGGCTTTTCCCTCCAATTTGAGAGTCACAATGGTATGTATCAATGGTTTCAGACCAAGGGCCAGATTTAGATCTTGGCGGTACTCCCAGTGTCCCTCCACAGCAGAGTATCCAAGTACTCCGCTAAGCTGACGGTATCACGCCCGCTGTATTTAGATGTGTGCTGGCTGAATCTCCATCTGCATCGGCAGACTGTTTCCCGCCGAATAAGCGGTGCACCTTCTAGAGGCGGCAGACTCCTCTACTGGCTAACAGTACTCTGCCAAGTCAGCAGGTTTGTGCCAAGCCTATTTAGATGTCTTTGTTGTGCTAGTGTTTTCCTAGCTGCTGTTGGCTGACGAAGTGAGTCCTTGGTGGAGTGGCGACTAGTAAGTACTACTGATTTATGTCAACACACATATATGTTGTGTTTGCTTCTGAAATATGTAGGTTATGTGTTATGCCCTTTCATATTACATAGCACACAAACAACAAACACACTATTGAATACACACCTGCAGGCATCACAAGCACAACACCCACAACCACCACAACAACATAATTTTTTATAAAGTGTCAATACAGGTTTGTTCATTTTACCTTGATAAGTTTTCAAAAGTACACTAATGCATTACACATAAAAAATGCATGTAAGAGCAATGTAAAACTATATAAGACACACTATACAAGTCCAAGTCAAGTCAAAAGATACTTTATTCGACAGCTAAGAGTCATAAAAGCACAGTTCACTCACAAGACATTGGTACATAAAACCTTAAAAAATATTTAAAATGTTCTAAAATTGCTATGTACAAAGCAGATAAAACGTAGCCCAGTTTACAGGTTCCTCGAGCAACTATAGGTATACAAACAGAACAGCAATAAGATGTACACACAGGCAGTATATATATGACCAGAGACTATAGGATCTGTCTCGTTAAGTACACGTAAAATAACCGAACACGCTGACTCTAGAGCCGGCAAGCTTTTCCTATATCTGATGGCCTCTATTAGAAAGCTTGCAACCCCAAAACACACTGTGGGGGAAGATAGCATTTGAAGATAGGTCAAAGCTGGCCTCACTTGAACAAACTGTCGGTCTTTGAACAGTGGTAAAATGTGAGACCTACGCTGAGGGCCGTAAAAAGTGCAGAAAAACATAAAATGGAATGTATCCTGGTCTGAAAAATTGTCGCAGGGGCAAGGTTTGAGCGAATCAGGCTTCAAATAGCCTAGGGGAAATGCCAAGAGCCAAGGGACCATATTCAAACGAAATCTAGTCAATACAAAGCGATGGTATGGTTTGTTAATGTAAGTTAAATAGGGCTGCATCTGTGGGCCCATACTCAATAGAACATGACTCTTCACAGACGGTTTTACAATTCCGCCTTCTCCCTAAGCATCTGCAGCTTATCCAAAAACTGCTTTTTAAGAGCTCTAATAGCAGTTTTGCTCAGTGCCCCAGGGTTCGAGAACAGATTTGGGCGACCAAGCCAGCCAGTCTGTTCTTTTATGTAGTTCAACCAGGGGATGCGCAGGGCCCCATCCAGACTAGAGCAGACGCCAATTATGAGCTGGCCCAGATTTGGTGCTGGGGACGCCCAAGTTCTGAGCCAACGCAGCAACGGTGCAGCTGCAATCTCGTCTGAAATATATCCAGCTTCCAGCTCTTCATGCACACTATTCATAGTAAGAAAAGTGTAGACGAAACGTATCTTAGATCCTGGCTACAACAAAGTTGATTAATGTCAAAGTCATGTAGTAGCAGAAAAGGGAGGACCTGGACAATGAGGTTCAAGATGGGAACTTAAGTGGGAAACAGAGAAAATGGTACGTTTCTCCCTCATTACCTTCAATTACACCAATTCAAAGTAGGAAGTATCCCTGCCACAATTTCCTCAACAGGAAGGCACATCGTGATTGGCCTGTCGGTAAACTTGGCTGGACTGTTGCCGACAGCCGCTTCTGCCTATGACACTGTCAACGTGAGTAAAAATTCCGGGCGGAGTCGGCGGCACTCAGGCAGTCTTTTGTCTTTGGACCCACTAACATCTAAATAGAGCGGACAGACCTTCAAGTAGGCGGGTGGCGAATCCGTCGAAAAAGTGATGGCGGGACCAGATCCAAGATCAAAATCAGGCCCTAAATTTGTTGTTGCACTTGCAAACCAATGATTAGTTACTTCTCCTGACTTGAGGTGGTTGGAAAGGTGAAGTTGTGATTTTTTTTTTGCCTCCAGTGTCACATAATGTCTCAATGCCCAGAACATATTTTTCATAGAGTGAACAACTCAAGCAAGAGCTTATGATCCAATATGACGACAAATTCTATTGAAACTATCTGTATGTCGGAGCACCAAACATCTCACCAGACGACTGCAAACTTTCCAAAATGGAACTAGACTGATCCTCAACCTCCCACACAGACGAATATCCAAACACCCCTGAGGGAGCTTTACTGTCTCCCCATACACATGCGCACTCAGTTTAAGCGCCTCCCCATCACTTTCAAAGGGGGAACATCGTTTACAACTAATCTTTTACCCCGCACTACCATTAACGCAGGATTTACAACGAAAGTCGTTACAACGACTTTCGCTGGAGGGCGCTGTTGGATAGGAAATAGTTTAATTTTCTATCCAACACCTTCCCTACTATCCACGGGGACTGGAGTTGGAATAGAAAATTAAACTATTCCACTATCCAGCGCCCCCCAACGCAAGTCGTTGTAACGACTTGCGTTGTAATCCCCGCGTTGTAAAGGCATGCGTGGTAAAAGCATGCGTTGAAACGACATACATCCCTTTCAAAGCACTACCCAACATAGGCCCAGTACACCTAAACAGCTGCATCTTCTTCCATAAACCGTCCTGGCACCGCCGCTCAGCCGGACTCCTACTCGCGCACATTCTGTGCTTACACAGAAACAGAACCAGAGGTCAAGCCTTTGATTTCATCGCTCCTAAAGCATGAAACAACCTGGAACCTTCACATCAGAGCCTCATTCTCGCTTCTTAAATTCTGCAAGAACTAAGACTAAGCCCCACCCATGGACCCTGAGGGAAAGGTCCATACACCTGCTCAGCATCAAGATACCCTGGTGGCTATTGTGGTTATTTTGCAACATTTTGACAAATCTACCCCTCAGTGTGATTCTGAGCAATACATTATGTTGTATGTTATGTTAAATTAGTTATGCAATGGGAGCAGGGTAATCTAAAGCTCAGCTTTGCTAGGGTCTGAAGCTTACTTCCGTATAGACTTAGAAGTACATTGACTATCAAGTACCAAAGCCTCTAGGTTTTGTGTGCAACCTGAGGGGTATAGCCAGTGTTTTACAGCCAAAGCTTATGAGATCTGCTCAATCCGAGAGCTAGCACTGCTGTTTAAAGTCAAAACATGCATGTCGTGTATGGCATAAAAGACTGCTTAGCCATGTAAGACCCGATAGGTAATATTTATAAAACCTGTGATTTATGTCTGCTGCTTAAAGCTAATACCTTTAAGATCTGTGTAACCTGGGGGTTGAGTTAGTAACTTCTTTTTGTTATGCCCGGGGAATGGAATTTCCTTGTGTCATGAGGGATAGTTTTGCTGTCTAAAGCTTGAGCCTATGTATTTCATAACCTGGGAAATAGTTCTGTTGTGTGATGCCTAACTTTATACATTGCATGTCATTACATGCAGTATATTTATTATTATGCTTAACAGCTGTAAATTAAAAATATCTTCCCCCTCTTTTACCAATTTGGGCTCTCAAATTGCAAACAATTTGATACCACGGGCGCTTTTTGAAAACCCTGTTAGGTCACATGGGAACGGGTCTCTATGGAGACACAAATATTTTATCTATGGTAAAACAAATGTTACATGTAAAAAGGCACATGTACCCTGTTCGTTTCCAGGAGAGTTGTTTAGTCATTGTACAGTCTAACTGGCTAAGTCGGTTTGTGGTGTGAATATTCAAGGAACTTTTCAACATTGTTAGAGTTTCAGGAGGAGTCTGATGGATTTTGTGAATCCCATAAAAGATTTATATCTAGCTATCTAATCTAGGATTAGAGGACATTTCAGAGTTTATCTGAAGAAGATTTAAAACGTGATTAAAGCCATCTGTGAATATTCAACTTCAAGAAAGTAGTCCGAAAATGTATATACCCCCCACTTTGAACCAAACCTCTGATGGCACCAAGCAAGTCAACCACCTGAGCCGAACCCTCCCCAGAAGAGCTCCCTTGTATCATCTATCCAAGCATCTATCCATTTATCCTTTTACCTTTCCATCCTCTAATAGATATCCACTATTTCACCTTTACATTCTGTCATCTATTCATTATTTGATCATCATTCAATCTTTTACCATTCCATCCATCCACCAATGTATCCATCCTTTCACTCATCCATTCTTTCACCCATTCATCCACTCAGTCCTTTCACCCACTCATGCATCCTTTTAGCCATTCATCCTTTCACCCACCCATAACATTTTCACCCACCCACACATCCTTTCACTCATTCTTGTTCTCCATTGCAAGCTTTTTTTCACTTCTCTCCCTTTCACAAATACTTTCACCGCATCCGCATGTATTCACCCCTCACCACAATAACCCATCTGTAACAATAAAAGATCCAACGCTGGTATTTACAAGAGAGGTATTTATTACAACCTCATCCAACAGCCAAGCAATCCCAACTGGCATATTTAGAATGTAGAGGGAAGGGAGCATAGAGGAACCAAGGTTCCACGCTGGACATTCCAGCCAGGGAACAGTGACATCATTACACTTCTTCCTCTTGACATATGAACAAGTAACAACGTAGCTGAAAACAATTAAACATAATCACGCAAATGCATAGGCCACCCACGAATCCTCACACTCCTGCGAGAACCAGCAGACTGCTGAACAGGAGCAGAAGGGAGACCTCCAGAAGAAGACCTGTCAGGAAAAGAAGAATCATAACCAGCAAAGTGAGAGAGGCGATTGTGATTCCATATACAACCATCCTCTGTCTTAACAGCATTTTTGAAAAGCTTTACAATAGTTCTGGGAACAGAGAACTTCGACCAATTTTGACATCCAACAGGTGCTTTTATCTTGACTTTGTCCCCAACCTCAAAATTCATAACCTTAGCAGACTTTTTCTTGTCAACATACATTTTCCTCCTCAATTGTAAAGATAATTCTTTATCTCTCCAGGCCGCAACATCATTGTTTTTAACACCTTTGTCAGTCACCATCCATGCAGGACACAAACAAGTGTTGGGAGCCCTCCCCTTGAAAAGTTCAAACGGTGTTTTCCCCGTGGATGAATGCGGAGTGAACCTATAAGCGGTTATCCGGCTTTGCAACTCACTTCTCCAATCCAAACAATTAACCTTTGCTAATTGAATGCACTCCTTAAGAGTCCTGTTAAACCTCTCCAAAGCACCATTCGCCTCGGGGTGATACAATGAAATTTTCTTATGAGCGACTCCACACTTGGCAAGATAATCCTCCATAACACCTGAACAAAACTGAGGACCATTATCTGAAAGAATGGAATTTGGAAAACTCTCTCTTTTGAACACAGAATCTAAAAAAGAAATCACGGACTGACTTGTGATCTCCCTTACCAAACTTACCTCCACCCACCGAGAATACAGATCTAGCAAAACCAACAAGTAGGGAGTCTGTCTTTCACCATGCAAAGGACCAACAATATCAATAGCCAACTCATCCCAGGGAGATCTGGGCAATCTTCTACAAACCATGGGTGGGCTTCTTGTTTTAAGCACTTTGTCACTAATCTGACAAGGGGTACACTCCCTTACAGCACATTCCACCATTATATCCAAACCAGGCCACCAAAAATTCTGACGTATGCGTTCTTTCATCTTAGAAATTCCCATATGTCCTTCATGGGCCATGTCCACAATTACCTTCCTAAGATTCAAAGGCGGAATCAATCTGGTACCCCTCATAAGTAAACCATCAACAACAGCCAATTCATTAGCCACCAAAGACCAAGGTTTGCTAAGAGAAAATGACTTGTCCTGTTGTAAAAACCTAATAACACCCAACATTTCATCATCCTTTGCCAACTCAACCTTCCACTCATCTTCCTTCACAGCTCCCAGAGTAACATCACAAACACTTAATTCTGAATCAAAATCTACTTGTTCACCAACATCCTGACCACCAGCGTCACCTACAACACTCACCAGTCTGGATAAACAATCAGCAGAAACATTACTCTTACCAGGAATGTACTCAAACTTAAAATCATACTCCTGCAAGGAGATTACCCATCGCCTTATCCTCGAGGAAATGGAATCCAAACCCTTCCTTTCAAATATTTCCTTTAGTGGTTTGTGATCAGACCTAACCGTAAAAGATGAACCCCATACAAACTTCCTGAACTTGTTTACCGACCAGAAGATAGCTAAGGCCTCTTTTTCGATGACCGAATAACTTAGTTCAGCCCCTTTCAAGCACCTAGAAGCACACGCGATCAACTCTTCACGACCCTTCCTTACCTGAATCAACAGAGAACCCAGACCTTTATTACTCGCGTCAGTCACAATGAAAGTGGGATCCCCAGGTACAAATGCCTGTAAGTTTGGTGCATTCCTAAGATCAGACTTTACTTGTTTGAACTCCCCACTGCATTCTTGTGACCACACGAACTCCACATTTTTACACATTAGCTTCCTCAAATGTACAGTCTTATCAGCAAAATTTCTCACAAACTTATTATAGAACTCCGCCATACCCAAAAACGAGGAGACCTCTTCTTTAGAGGCAGGTTCTTCTAACATTTCAATAGTGTCGACCAAGTCCCTCTTAGGACTGATACCAAGTCTTGAGATGTGATGACCGAGGTAATCAAGCTCAGTGACTCCAAACATTCTCTTTAAAACAGTTTGAACCCTCCCATCATGTTCAAACACATCCTTCCCACAAATCAACACATCATCTTGATAACATCTAACCCCTGGTATCCCTTTGAATAAATCTTCCATGATCCTTTGAAAAACTGATGCCGCAGACACCAGACCAAAGGGCATTCTAAGAAATTTAAATACCCCCATGGGAGTAATGAAAGATGTTAACTCTTGACACTCCTCACTCAAAGGGACCTGGTGATACGCAGAAGCCATGTCCAAGGTGGTGAAATAGCAAGCACCATCAAGTGTAGAAACTAATTCCTCTATATTAGGAAGAGGATATTTATCAATTATGACCTCTTTATTTAGTGCACGAAGGTCCACACATAAACGAATCTCATTATTGGGTTTGCGTGCTACTACAATAGGGGCGAGCCGCTCCGTCGCTTCAACTGCTTGAATTACACCTGTGGTCAACAACTTTTCAATCTCCTTCCTTACTGCTTCTTGCACGCAAACAGGGATTCGTCTGACTCTTGCAGCAACAGGGGTAGCACCAAGTTTTAACTTTATATGGTGATTATAACCTTTCAAACAGCCCAACTTGTCAGAAAACAAATTACCAAATTCTTTTACAAATTTGTTTTCATCCCCTTCGACTGACTGAACTTGTACAGAGGGACATGCATTGGGATTGAGAATGACACCTAAACGTGCCTGATGTGACCAACTTAACAAACTGTCACCACGTTCAGCCACATAGATTTTAGCGTCAGTAAACCTTCCTTTAAATTCAACACAATCCTCAAAGTAACCCAACAACTTAATGGGCAACTCATTGTAACCTCTTGGATTAATGTCAGGTTTCCTAAGAGGTTTTCTCCCTTTAAAATTTTTTAAGTAGACCTCTTTTGCAACAAAAGTGATGTGGGAACATGAATCAAATGTCATCTCGACACTTACACCCCCCACTAAAACCCAATCAGAAGGGTGCACTACATCATCCCCACTTATTTGGAAACTAACTAACTTAGTTTCAGTCCCATAATCCCTTTTGTTTCTTACCCTGCAATTCTTCCCAAGGTGACCCTTTTTACCACACACATTACAACTGAATCTATTTGCCGGACATTCTTTTGCATTAGCCATGTGTCCGAATCTTCCACACCTATAACAATTACCTTGAAAAGGTGTAGAAAACTTCCTAGCAGACTGTAACTTAACAACACTGCTATCAACCTCAGTACTCTTCTCACGCACAGGTTCTTCAATTTTCTTCTTTATATCTTTCTGTACTACCTGACACTCAACTTCCTGAACTTTACTATTAGTGGGTTCTTCTTTACCGACTTTGCTCAGCTCTCCCACACACTTTAACATATGTTCAACCCTCTTTGCGATACTGATAACTTCATCCAAAGGGGGCTCATCCTTAAGCCAGAGCTCCTCCCTGATCTTATCACTACCACACCTTAAGACAAATTGATCTCTAACCCTTTCTTCCACCAACCCACCAAATTTGCAACTTGACGCCAATTTACGTAATGAAGTAATAAATTCTTCTACACTTTCCTCCTTCCCTTGTTCACGCAGGCCAAAATAATATCTCTCCATAATCGTGCTTACCTTGGGCAAGTAATGTAAATCCAATTGTCTTACACAAACCTCATACTCATTCAAACCTCTCTGCTCAGCCTGAGTAAGTTCAGGTAAAGTTTCTAACACTTCCTGTCCTTCTCCGCCTAAACAATGCATTAATAATGCATGTTTTCTTTCCCCACTCAAGTTAGCACCACACACTCTAGCATAGTTCTCAAAAATCTTTTTCCATTTTTTCCATTTTTTCTATTTAACTAAAGGTTCTCCTGGATCTGATAAAAAAAACGGTGGAGAAGTAACATTCTGCATGACAGCTATAGTCAAAAAGGATCTTAAACTTTAAACTAAACACCCTTCGCAATAACAATAATGGTTTACTCCCCCAAAAACAATGCTCCTATGTGTATATGTTCTTCACAGAAATAGAGTCTCACCAAACATGCCATCAAAGTGATGAAAAATTTTCTGTAAAAAAATATTATAATTAGAATAGTAGTAGGAAAAATGTAACTCAAAAAAAAAAGTCTGAGTGTGTCAGTCTTTGTTAAAACCCTTACTATTGGTGAGGCAGAGTTAATCCAAACAAAAAAAAACATATAAAAAAATAGGGGGATTTCACTAGCCATCGCTTTAAAAAATATCAAGAACAAAATAGCGGGCCCAAATCTAATCCCTTTGCTGGACATATTTCGTGCAAAACTGCTACCATCACTAACTTATGGCAGCGAATGCATGAGAGGGAGAGATGAGGATATTTTAGACAAAACGGTTAGTAAAACACTCCGAATACTCTTCTCACTCCCTCCTTACACTTCCCCAGCACAGCTAAGACTGGAGTTTGGTCTACAGAAGCAGCAAATTGCACGCAAGGGCGCATATGCAAAAAGCTGGTACAAAGTTAAGCACGCTGTAACAGACTCCCTGAACGCCCACCTTTGGAAAGAGCTGGAGACAAACAAGGGATCCTCAGCAAAGGCCTACCTCCAAGCAGCTATAAAATCCCTTGCATTAAAAGACCTTTGGGAGTCGAGCTGTTCACATAAGTGCTTTAAGCGCCTGGTCAACAAATCAGTGAAAACTCTCTCCATGGAGGAAGATAAAGCAGCGTTAACCAGAAGATCACATGGGTGGTTCACAATACAAAGCTACACCAGCGCTTCACCCCAACCATACCTCGGTACCAGCTTTTCAAGGAAGGCGAAGGAAGAATTCCTACGGCTGAGGATGGGAGTAATCCCGTCAAAAGCCCATCATCCCCCATGGAAACGCCTGGAACCCAACTCCAACTGTAGGCTCTGCGATAATCCAAATGAGGACGTTTTACACTTGTTATGCAGCTGCAAAGCCCTAGACAGTGCCCGAAGGGGCCTACTAACCCAGCTCTGGAATCAATATGGTGTGCGAACTCGTAGACAAGCCTTGCTGTTTAGCTTTAAAGGAGAAAATATTCAACTGGCCTGTCGACTAGTGCGCTTCATGAAAACAGTTAATACGTTCCAAAACCCAGAGACCAGCAACTGAATTAGACTCATAAAGACCCACGCCTGCGTTTCTGTATAGATTATCGTTCATTCTTTGAATTTTCTTTTATCGATTTTAACTGCTTTTTTTGTAAGACTCATGATTGTGAAATTCTTCCTGTATTTTATTTTTATTTTTTATTATAAAGTGTTATTGCAAAGATTTTTATTAATCATGCAATAAAAATTGAATTGAATATAAAAAGGTGTGCCTGTCACCGTGTGAAAGCAGACTTTTACCAACTTGTCTGGAGATTTTAACATATCAAGTCTTCTTTATCTCCTAATTTCCATCTGTCTTCCACTTTTCCCCAAAAAAAATTGATCCTTTCTACACAAAATTGTTCGTTTTGTGAAGTTAACACACGCGTTCCACGTCGTTCCCGATCCTTTTTCAAGAAAATCGTGCTCGTTTTCAGCCTGTGAGATTAATCCTGACTCAAAATGGCCGACAGCACACAAACGGGTTTATTTCAGCGTGGGGTTGGGCTTCTTTTCTTATCTCTCGATCCAGACTCACCCAAGATGGCCGCCACAAAACATCCGGTCGATTTTCTGCAGGCGAGGGGGCACCTTTCTTCCTTTATTCCACTCGTCACGATACAATCTCAGGAAGACAGTCGGGCCTACCTCCTCCACACAGATTCATGGCTAGTCACATCTCCTCGATAAAATCAACACCTGGATTTGCCGCTCGACGTCCTCACGATCCCGACGTTAGACAAGGCAGCAGAAATACCAGTTCATGTGAAGGGTGAGTTTATTTTTTATTTTTTATAATCTTTCCTTTTCTTGTTGTTGTTGAGGTTGTTTCCTCTCAGTGTGATCTTCTCTTCGGATCCCAGCCAAGCGTCGCCAGTGTAACAATAAAAGATCCAACGCTGGTATTTACAAGAGAGGTATTTATTACAACCTCTTCCAACAGCCAAGCAATCCCAACTGGCATATTTAGAATGTAGAGGGAAGGGAACATAGAGGAACCAAGGTTCCACGCTGGACATTCCAGCCAGGGAACAGTGACATCATTACACCATCCTTTCCCCCACTCACAAATATTTGCACGCACACCATGCATTCTTTCAGCTGTCCACCCTTTCACCCAACCTTTCGCCCACCATGCATTCTATCACCCATCAACCCCTTCACCCGTCCTTTTACCCATCTAAGCATTTTGTCACACATTCTCCATTTCACCCATCCTTTCATCCACCAATGGGTCCTTTCACCCATCCCTTCACCAACCGGCGCATCCTGTCACCCATCCATCCTTTCACCCTTTAATCCGTCTTTCCCTTTCCTATCGGACCATCTTTCTTAAGCTTTAATTACCAGTTTTTGATTGCTCAGTTGCAGACAGAAGAGGCCCATAAAGAACTCCACCCTGCAATGGCTGCTAGAGTGTGGGGGGCCAGGGGGAGAGTCACGCTACCCCTGCTCCAATTACTTACTGATAATCTTCATTACATTGGTTAGTACCCTTTAAATTTAACAGAAACATTATTTAGCTCCTCCCTTTTACCATGAGCACATAGATTCCTGACCTTTCGCCCATAGGTCCTATTTGTAATATTGAAGCAGACACAACAACTGAAGAAAGCCTGCCAAAGAGGAGAGGAGGGAGGACAAGAATGAGTAGGGTGCATTTAAGTAATCTGAGCAATTCCACTTCCTCCCTCTTTTGGAATTCTGTACATTATGAGGATACAACAAACAGTCCCAAGTGTTCACCCACAACCCTGCGCAGCCGCCTGCATATAATACACAGCTCATGATCCCTTGGGTGAACTCAGTGCAAAAAACCAGGTGGTAGGTTCAGCGACTAACAAGCTAAAATGTACGGAATGCTTGAATTGTCGTGTACAAGGACACAATCTCCAAGTTCAATGCTTTTCAGTGCTTAATTTGAGCCGGTGCTTTTCCCGTGCTCGGCAACGGCAGTTAGGGCCTTATTACGATGTTGGGTGGACTTGCGTCCGCCCAACACCGTATCTGTATGGGAACAACCCGACCATTGGTAAGTGGTTCTGCATACCTAATTACAATGCCAATGCATATGGTTCGGTCGTAAACTCCCATTTCCCTGTGGGGGCTTGTTCTGCGGCTGTAACTGTAGCACAAGATGCCTTAGAGAAATGGGAGTTCGTGTGAATCCTTGCACCATGTGGCACACGGTGCAGGGATTCACAGGGGGCACCATAGGTACCCCCTCAGGCCCACAACTACAAAGCAGAGGGTGAAGGAGCCCTGGTAGGGGACCGCAATACCGCTTTCCGACAGGCTTCCCATGTCGGAAAGCCCGACATGGAAAGCCTGTCAGAAACTGACATTGAAATCTCAATGGCAGAAGCGCTGTCCATTAGGATTACATGCCGGTCTCCGACTGGACGATGGGCTCCTTGAGCCCGTCGGAATCCAACCGAAATCCAGACGGAATGGCCAGCCGGTTTCAGTTTCGCCCGCATGCATTGTAATGCGGCGGGTGGAACTGAAACCGCAATGAGGCTCCGAAAAGCTTTTGACCTGTGGGTGGAGTTTTTCCGAGCCTCATCGGAATCAGGCCCTTAATTGTCAACACATGCACTCATAACAGTATGCCACACGGTGGCGATGTTTGTCTAATTGAGAGTTGAGCGCAACAACAGATGTTTATAAATTCCACCAACATTTAAAATGAACTCTACCTGCTGCTAAAGCTATTCCTAGAATAGTCTAAATTATCATGTTTGTAGGAGCGTGATGGTTAGTAGTCCTGTTTGCACTGTCATTGGCAGCACAGGCAGGGGCAATGGGAGCTGCCTGCTGCAGTGGCCTCCAATTGAGGGTGCTGGCACTTAGGGGCAGATTTACAAGCCCCTTGCGCCTCTTTTACGCCGCCGTTTGGGTCAGGACCGAGGCACCAACGGAGAGTATTGTTCCCTGATGAAGGGCTATTTGTAATGCCCGAAATGCATTGGACATGGAATAATGTCGTACTTTAAAAGTGAATAACATGGATTACCTATGAGTTGAAAAATAATGATTAAAAACTAAATGAAGAAATGAATTAAGAACATGTGAATAAAACATGACAGAAATAACCATATAAAGATTACTAAGAACTCTCATTTTACACTGAGGGATGAATGGTGTGCATACAGGGATGTTTCTAGTGGTTCATTAGAGCCACGTTTTCACAATTTTGTATAAAGCGCCTTAGGACGTCAGACGCCACCTGTGGAGCACCCAAAAAACTTGAAAAATCTGTACAAACAGAACTATCAAAGATAAGAGCAGTGCGTTTGCCTCAATCAATTTACATTAGTACCTTGTCAAATCCCATAAAACGCCTGCCTGTCTACATTGAAAAAGAATAGGAAGGGATCAGATGCCCTCTCATTCCAATAAAGTTATCACAACACCAACATGGCCTAGCTACAATAGTAGAGGATTCCCAAACGGATGTATAACGTTACGACGCATACCGTCACAACGCATTCCTTTACAACGCGTCCCTTACAACGCAAGTTGTTACCACAACTTGCGTTGGGGGCGCGGATTTCGAATAGTAGAATATACTATTCTAACACCAGTCCCCGTGGACACTAGGGAAGGTGTTGGAATAGTAAATATATTATTTTTAATCCTCTAGCGCCCTCCAGCGCAAGTCGTGGTTACGACTTGCGTTGTAACGGACGTGTTCTAAAGGCGACCCGGAGGAGGGACTAGCGGTGTGCGGTCCATTGCTGTTTTTTCTACATAAGGGCTCCCTTGAGCATCCCAAGCTGACGAGCTTCTGGACGACGCACCTTCGTGCTGGGCAACGAGGCCCGTGACGGTTACGAGGCGGCCTTCTCTTCCACCCCTATTGACTTTCTCTACTGATGAGGGAAGATATCCCGAAACCCAGGCCATGTCCCGGGTCTAGAGATCGGGGGAATAACAAGTATCTACTTGCACCTACATAGGTGAACCACTTACGAACTTTCCGTAATTCTTCAAACTTCAGGCACTGCACATACCAGAGTGCTTAGGGGCGACCCGGAGGAGGGACTAGCGGTGTGCGGTCCATTGCTGTTTTTTCTACATAAGGGCTCCCTTGAGCATCCCAAGCTGACGAGCTTCTGGACGACGCACCTGCGTGCTGGGCAACGAGGCCCGTGACGGTTACGAGGCGGCCTTCTCTTCCACCCCTATTGACTTTCTCTACTGATGAGGGAAGATATCCCGAAACCCAGGCCATGTCCCGGGTCTAGAGATCGGGGGAATAACAAGTATCTACTTGCACCTACATAGGTGAACCACTTACGAACTTTCCGTAATTCTTCAAACTTCAGGCACTGCACATACCAGAGTGCTTAGGGGCGACCCGGAGGAGGGACTAGCGGTGTGCGGTCCATTGCTGTTTTTTCTACATAAGGGCTCCCTTGAGCTTCTGGACGACGCACCTGCGTGCTGGGCAACGAGGCCCGTGACGGTTACGAGGCGGCCTTCTCTTCCACCCCTATTGACTTTCTCTACTGATGAGGGAAGATATCCCGAAACCCAGGCCATGTCCCGGGTCTAGAGATCGGGGGAATAACAAGTATCTACTTGCACCTACATAGGTGAACCACTTACGAACTTTCCGTAATTCTTCAAACTTCAGGCACTGCACATACCAGAGTGCTTAGGGGCGACCCGGAGGAGGGACTAGCGGTGTGCGGTCCATTGCTGTTTTTTCTACATAAGGGCTCCCTTGAGCATCCCAAGCTGACGAGCTTCTGGACGACGCACCTGCGTGCTGGGCAACGAGGCCCGTGACGGTTACGAGGCGGCCTTCTCTTCCACCCCTATTGACTTTCTCTACTGATGAGGGAAGATATCCCGAAACCCAGGCCATGTCCCGGGTCTAGAGATCGGGGGAATAACAAGTATCTACTTGCACCTACATAGGTGAACCACTTACGAACTTTCCGTAATTCTTCAAACTTCAGGCACTGCACATACTAGAGTGCTTAGGGGCGACCCGGAGGAGGGACTAGCGGTGTGCGGTCCATTGCTGTTTTTTGTTCATTAGAGACACGTTTTCACAATTTTGTATAAAGCGCCTTAGGACGTCAGACGCCACCTGTGGAGCACCCAAAAAACTTGAAAAATCTGTACAAACAGAACTATCAAAGATAAGAGCAGTGCGTTTGCCTCAATCAATTTACATTAGTACCTTGTCAAATCCCATAAAACGCTTGCCTGTCTACATAGAAAAAGAATAGGAAGGGATCAGATGCCCTCTCATTCCAATAAAGTTATCACAACACCAACATGGCCTAGCTACAATAGTAGAGGATTCCCAAACGGATGTATAACGGTACGACGCATACCGTCACAACGCATTCCTTTACAACGCGTCCCTTACAACGCAAGTCGTTACCACAACTTGCGTTGGGGGCGCGGATTTCGAATAGTAGAATATACTATTCTAACACCAGTCCCCGTGGACACTAGGGAAGGTGTTGGAATAGTAAATATATTATTTTTAATCCTCTAGCGCCCTCCAGCGCAAGTCGTGGTTACGACTTGCGTTGTAACGGACGTGTTCTAAAGGCCACACGGAGTAAAATCCGCGTGGTAAAGGATGTTTCCCTTCCCAAACCACTGACCAATATATGGGGGAAGCAGTAACCATGTGTAGGAATGTGAGGCGGGAGAGGACGCCAAGCTGTCCAGACTAATTTCACTGCAGTGTTTTAAATACTATTGACTATATTTATCCACAAGTGACGCAGCACAGGGAAAGGGCAGGTATATGTAATAAATACAGCACATTCCTGTCCTTTCTCCAGTGCTGCAGCACAATGGGCTGCCTAGCGCCAATGCAGGCACCCTTGCTCCATGGTGCCTGCTTAGCACGAGGATTGTTTTTGTGCAGAAGGGGCACCTTCCTGCACAAATACAACCCCTTGAGTCATTTGCAGAATGCAGCACACATAGAAAGAGGAAGTAATGAGGTGAAATGAAGATATTGCTCTTTGTTACACCTCACCGGGGAAGGCGTAGCATTTTGGTGCATTCCCAGGTCTACCAGCAATCGAAAATCTGGGAATGCATCAACATCCATGAGAGTTAAGTGGGAACACCCACACATCGCCCATGGAATACCTTCCCAGGGAAGAGTAAGACAATTCAGCCATTTGTGCTGCGTTGCGTAACTCATGATTTATCAAGCCACTCAGAGCCACACAAAGTGGCCTTGTGCAGCTTGATAAATGGAGAAGTGTGGCTCAATGGTTAGAGCGGCAGACCCTGATGCAGAGGTCTAGTCCGGGACCAGGGTTCAATTCCCCGCCTCGGCGGGTCTTGGGCTCAAAATTCCACAGACCTGATAATTCTCGCCTCGGTGCCTATTCCAATCATGGAGTCCCACTCTGCAACTCTGGGCAATAGCTTGCTTAATCTCCACAACGGCCCCCACAACGCTAAGCATGCCTGGCCTCCACCTTGGGGGTGCCCAGGAGTGGACACCTCACAGGGAAAGCCAGGGTGGGTTCCACAGCGGTATTCGTACAAGCACCTTGAGACCTTTGCGGGTGAGTAGTGCGCTATACAAGTATCAATTTACATTACATAAATCGCATTTCAAGGGCTGCGTCACGTTTGCGCCACACAACATGGTGCAAAAGCGATTCAACCCTTGATGAATATGGCCCTGTGTCCATAACAGCATGGGACAATACTACGACGGAGCACCCTTGAAAGAAACAAAGGGGGAAAAGGCTGTGAAGACAACTAATATAACATGAGAATGGAAGGGTTACTAGTTATCTATTTGTCAGCAGCGCAAGCCGCTCCATAAGGTTAAGATCTGCACCACCTTAACAGGTGCTGCAACTCAAGTTGCACAGCCAGAGCTTGTTCCAGCACTAATATGCACTTCAGAAAACTGCAAGCATAGAACATGGAGCGCAGAAACAAGGCTAATGCCTTGTCCATGGGAGGGATAAATGTTATGTTATGTTATATGTTATATCCAGTTTTGTAGCGCGCTCAATTACTACCAGAGTATACTGGCGTGGATAAATGCAAAGGGCCATAACATGTGCACTTATCTTGTAAAGCTAGGAGCAGCAACATTCATTAACAATCATTGGCACAGCCAGTGGGTCTCGCCTTTTTGAATTATTGGCTTTGCCAATGGTTTTTGGTGATATTGCGCAGCATACCTAAAGAAGAAACCAAAACAAAAGAGTTGTTATGTCACAGCCACAGTGGCTGTGTAATTTTGTAGAAGCATGCATTATGCATACACACACCTACAAAATATGCAGAGGCTTTTTTTCCTCTTACATGCTGTGTCAAATTGGATTAGTAAATAGAAAAAAACTAAATCCATAGCCTTTCTTTTTAACAAAGTGGGTGGGGAAGCAACACAGAAGGTGCGGGTGGGAGGGAAGGATCATGGAGCACAGGAGCACAAGCAACACAGAGGGCGGTGACAGAAATAC
Source organism: Lissotriton helveticus (assembly GCF_964261635.1). Classification (NCBI taxonomy): domain Eukaryota; kingdom Metazoa; phylum Chordata; class Amphibia; order Caudata; family Salamandridae; genus Lissotriton; species Lissotriton helveticus. The sequence goes on along the minus strand of NC_136067.1, from coordinate 1,149,554,854 downwards.
ACAACATGAGTGAGAGAGAGCAACGCGTAGTGTGGGGGAACTGAAGCATACAGGCGAGAGAGAGTGCAAAGTGGAATGGGAAGAATCACATGGGGAGAAAGCAGTGAGGGGGAGAAGAAGACAAAAGGGCAAGCACAACAGGGAAAGAAGTTGGGGTGAAGCACATGGTCAAGCGCAACATGGAGCACGGTGGAGTGAAAACGAGAAGTACCCAAGGGAGACAGCTGGAAACCACATGCACTCTCATGGAATACTGAACCAAAAAGAAACAAGTGTCTGAAAAGTAAGCAGTGGAAGGGCTCAAGTAGCGAGGCCATACTCCAGGGATGGAACAAACAGAAGAAGAGAAAGGAAAGCCCTCACAGTCAGTCTTTAAAGCAGAATTGACTGTGTTTTTAGGTTGCTTTATGAAAAGTAGGCCACACAATGTCATGAACGCCACATTTCCTTATTCCCGCTGACCAGAATACAAAGTACAAGCCATTCAAATATGAAGTTTATGCAAATGTGAATTTGCCCAGCAAGCATCACCGTAGGGTTCACAGTAACATCCTACCATAGAGGTTCTTCTCAAAATTCACATATTGATTTCCATAGATAAGATAGATAAGACTGACAGGTCGACAGATAGCTATAGATAACATTTGAATGTTCCTTATTCTTTGATATTACTTAGCTCTACTAGATCCCTGAATGCATAGTTACAGGCGAGAACAAGTTACTCAAGAGTAAACAAGTGCAAATGTAGGCCACAACTTTCCATGAAAACAACAATTAGGGAATTAGTTGAAAATGGTTGTTAATAAATGAGGAGCCTCTGCAGGAACTGAGAGCCATGTTGAGTCAAAGAATGGCGGCAGTTAGAGGAGACATGGTAGGGTGGTAGTAAAGCTGGTGGAGGTGGTAGAGGTATGAGGATGGTGGTAGTTAGGTTGTTTGTGGTAGTAGGGTGGTGTTGAGGATAGGTTGTTGGTGATGAGGTTAAGGGTGACGGTCGTAGTGTGGTGTTAGGGTGGTGATGGTGGTTAGAATGGTAGAGGGAGGGGAGGTGGTGGTGAGGGTGGTGCGGATGGAGTAGGTGAGGTGGTGGTGAGGGCGATGATGGTAGTTAGGCCGGTTCTAGTGACTTAATGGACTAATGTGGCCAATGTAAGGACCTGTGCTCGACCTCATGGTCACAGGTTCAAGTCCCAGTGGGGTTCACTGAACCTTTCATAATCCTGAGGTCGCTAAAATGAGTACCATTGAACTGGGTAACAATAAACATAAGTTATTCAGTGCCAAGATACCCATGGGTGAACATGCGCTTTACAGATACACGTTATTTTATGTTAGTGTGGTGGTGGATAGAAGCAGTGCTTAATTTAAGCTGGTGGTTGCCAGTGGCGGGCACCAACACTTATTTTTGGGGACCAGCACTTATTTCGCCACATCAGGCATTTTCCATAACACTTTTGAGTGAGATAACGTGGCAGGGAGCGACTGACAGTGAATTAAAGAGGCATGAGGTAAATTCGGGACGGTGCACCTTTGTTATTCGTGCTCTGACATTTTATAATACCAGCCGCAGGTGTCTGAGCAGCGCTTTGTGCACTGGCACCTATTATTTTACAAATAAAGCACTGGGTTAGAGTGGTGTGGTGGTAGGGTGGTGTTGAGGATGGTGAAGATGGTGGTGGTTATTGTGGGTGGTTGTTAGGGTAGGATGGTGGAGGCAGGCCGTGGGTAGGGTAGGTGCATGGTGATGGCAGTTAGGGTAGGGTGATGATGATGTTTAGGGTATTGGTAGTTCTGATTAGGATAGTGGTGGTGGTTAGGGTGGTGGAAAGGAGGTGGTGGGTGTGTTAGGCTGGTGTGGTAGGGTAGTGGGGGTGATAGTTGGTGGTAGGCTGTATTCTGTGGTGTAGTGTAGGGTGGTGGTGATTAGGGTGGTGGTAGGGTGGTGGGTGTGGTAGAGGTGGCGAGGGTGGTGTTGGTGATTAGGTTAGTGATTAGGGTTGTGGTGGCTAGTGGTTAGGGTGGTGGTGGTGGTTAGGGTGGTATTGTGGGGGTAGGATGGAGGTGATTAGGGTGGTAAAGGTGGTTAGGGTGGTGGTGGTTAGAGTGGTGTTAAGGGAGGTAGTGGTGGTGGATAGAGTGGTAGTGGTTAGGGTAATAGTGGTTAGGGTTGGGTGGTGGAGGTTAGGGTGGCAGTGGCTAGGGTGGAGGTGATGAGGGTAGGGTGGTAGTTAGTAGGGTGGTAGAGTTGTAGAGTTAAGGGCTGCAGTGGTTGTTAGGGTGATACGGTGGTGGTGGTTAGGGTGGTGGTAAAGAGGGTGTTGAGAGCGGTGGTAGTTACATTGGTGGTGGTCAAGGTAATGGTTAGGATGGTGGTGGTTAGGGAGTTAGTGGAGGTTAGGGTAGGGCTGTGGTGGTTAGAGGTCGTAGTTCGGGTAGGGTAGGTGTGGTTGGAGTAGGATGGTGGTGGTGGTTGGGGTGGTGTTGGTTAGGGTGGTGGTTACGATAGAATTGTGGTAGAGGTTAATGCAGGGTAGGTGTGGTATAAGTAGGATGGTGGTGGTTAGGGTGATTGTTGTTGTTAGCATGGTATTGTGGTGGGGGTTAGGGTGGTGGCGGTAATAGTGGTAGGGGTGGTGTTGTCGGAGCTATTATGGTAATTGGTGTTGGGGTAGTGATGTTTAGGGTGTTAAGGGTGGTGGTAGGATGATGGTTAGGGTGGTGGTGGTTATGGTGGCGATAGGATGGTGGTGACGGAGTGGTTGTAGGGTGGTGATAGGTGGTGGTGAAGTGGTGGAAGGGTAGTGATAGGGTGTTGGTGGTAGTGTGGTGGTGGCAGGGTACTGGTGGTAGAGGCTGTGTGGGTGGTGGTGGCAGGGGGTGGTGGTGTTAGGATGGTGGTGGTAGGTTAGCGGTAGTCATACTGACGCGGGAGGGAGGAAAGGGGCAACAACTATCAACAAGAACAATTGGGGAAAAGCAAGAAAAAAAGTACCTCAATCTCAGTGTGAACAGCATAAAGACAAAAAGAGGCAATCAATACTTGGACCATGCTCCACGAAAAGGAGAAATAAACATAGAGAAAGTGAAGCAGCATGCACTAACCAATATGAAGCCAACAAATGATAGTGACAATGAAGTCAAAGAATATAAAGCAATGAGCGGGCTCCAAGCCCTTTTTTCAGATAACAAAATATCTCGCAAGTGAGAGAGTATGTGCTGTCTCAGGCGCAATGTTAAAAACTTACACCCACTGTATGCAGGCTACAGCTGCCAGTCGAGGAGAAATATGCCTTTCTGGGCATTTAATAATCTTCAAATAGTCTTAAACATGTGTAGCCTTCCTCAAGTGCTTATGCAATGTCTCTATGCCTATATCTTGAGCCGTTCTTTTTTAGATTACCACAATCTAGGCAGATTCATCACTTTGTAAGTCCCTGCGCTACATTATACCTGCTTTAGGAATAAGGTAAGCAGGGTGATTCAGTGCGCCACTGCTAGAACGCCATTGCGTCAAATCCTTACACCTGCCTCATAGCAGGCATAAGGGTGACGCAGAGCTATAGTCATAGCCCTACCCCCTGCATTGCTGGAGTTGCATCACACTCCCGACACAACTCCAGCAATGCCTCAGTTTTGCACCAACAGATACGTCATTAATACTGACGTATGTCATTCTAACGACATGATGCGTCATACAGTAGATATGACGCATACATCATTTCACAAGGAGGGCGCATTGAAAACCTTTGCATTGCTGTTCTCATACAGCGATGCAACAGTTTTCATAAATACAGCCCTTAAATATCAGCATAAAACTTTTTTAGCGATGGAAACTAGCCTGTACAATAACGCTAATAGCGCTTTGTGCTACTTTGCATTGATGGGGTGTCTCATGCGATGTGTGTCACAAATGGTACTATGGTAGTTGACACAAAGTCCAAGCTATAAATATTAGTTGGATAGTGCCTTGCACCAAAAAATAAAGCCTGCACAAAGCAAGCGATAAGTTGAAGAAACCTTTGAATTTCTCCAAACTTTTCTGATTTTGCTTGTATGCAGTGCTTAATTTAAGTCTGTGGTTTGCGGTGCTTGGCACCGCCATTTAACTGTCAACACCGGCGCTCGTGACAGTCTGCCACAAGGTGGTGTTGTCTCAGATAACCACACAGTCAATTATTAATCAATATACATTAAAATGACTATTACCTACCGTCCAAGCAATTCTTATTGCTTTGGGGGCCTGGAATAGCCTGAATTGTCACACTTGTTAGGAGTGTGATGGTTAGTAGTTTTGATGTTACTATCACTGGCAGCACAGCAGGGGCAATGTGTGGTGCAAGCTGCAGTGGTCCCCAGACGAGAGCTGTGGCACTTATTTATTTACAAATTAAGCACTGTCTGTATGCATAACTGTAAAGCACACGTAAAATGTGGGAACATTTTTAAAGTATGTCTAGGCATATTATTTTGTACTGAGAGATAGATTTAATCAGTGCTTTATTTGTAAAAAAAAATAGGTGCCAGTGCTCAAAGCTCTGCTCAGACACCTGCTGCTGGTGCTATAAAATGTCAGAGCATGAATAACAAAGGTGCACAGTCCCAAATCCACCTCAGGCCTCTTTAATTCACTGCCAGTAACTTCCTGCCAGATATCTCACTCTTAAAGGTGTTTCCTTTCTCCCTTGGTGACGGATTTTCTGTGTTTATTTTCCTCCGTGTTTTTTTTTTTTTTTTTTTCTCTGTTCGCCTCTGGAAATGTCTGATGTGCCGAAATAAGTGCTGGTCTCCAAAAAATAAGTGCTGGTGTTCCCCACAGGCAACCACCGGCTCAAATTAAGCACTGGTTTTAATACCAACCAATATGCACTGGCCATGTTTCTTGATTGCGCCAAGGCAAGTGGCACCCTGGCTGCGCCACTGGACAAAGAAGAATCATGTAATGTCGTGATGGAATAAATGTAATGGCATCAGACAGGCCCATACACAATGTACACTACATAGGTCCGTAGCATGATCAGACTGTCCTATTCAATATTAACTTTATTGACTGTAACATTGAAAAGATGAATCAATATGACACTAGGCCACCCTAGCTTCTATCGATGAGAACAAACAGAAAAGAGTCCTAGATGCCTAAAGTGCCAAACGCCCTACAATTGCCAAGCATGGCAGAGTTGTATCACACAAATGCCAATAACACAAGTTTCGTGATAACATTTTCATGACAACAATTCGTTAAGAAACGTGTTAAACATGGAATAACTTGGACATTCGCTCCCACAGAGAGAAAGTTTAACATATTTTTGGGATTCTCAAAACTGTCCTAGGTTATGCCTGAAAAGCAGCACCAGTCACAGCTTTCGAGTCATAATCCTGAAAAATACATTGTGATTTCTTTTTTTACAATGACATTTCCACAAAGCAGCATTGTATGCTTTGTACAGTTAGGTTTTGTTGAAACCTTTGCACAATGGCACACTTCAATTACTTTTATTTTGCTTTTCTCTGCTGGGAAGATATTTTCAACCGTGAAAACCACTTCCCTTCACCCCAAGAAGATTGAGGGTACTCCATTACCCTTCTCACTCTGGAAATGGTTGGTTCACTCCTGTCAAGGGATGAGTAAATCCTTAAAGGAGCGGGAAGGAGTCAGAAAAGAGATATACTCAAACTTTCAAGGCTAACTACACCGTGAAACTCCCACTGTCCACCCCACTAGTTCCAACATACTATTACACCACAGTGGGGTAATGTTATGAATGAGTAAAAGGATTTACATCTGAGCTCTTTGCGAATTCCTTGCAGTCGTAAATCAAGCCCTTTGTTTTCGTCAACTTGATTTATTGCAAATGGATTTGAGAATCGCCTCAGAATCTACTCATCAAACTTCTGACAGGAGCTTTCATTTTGCAGATCCACTCCTTCCCTTTCAATGAAGTGTTGTTTATGTTTTTACTCAAATAGGCTTATTGTTTCTAAATGCAGGCATCAGTTATAACTCAGGTGCAAGGATTAAAAGATTATGGCCCATATTTATGAATATTTCATGCAATGCAACGCAGCAAACCATCTTGGTGCGCTGCGTAAACGGATAGGAATGTGCCATATTTGACATTATACAGCGCATTCCTGCTCTCTGCCTGCGCTGGCGCACAAACTGCTGCCTAGCGCCAATGAAGGCACAGTTGCACCATGGTGCAAGGGTGCCTGCATTGCAGACAGGATTTTCGCTGCACAATAAAAATCCTCAGAGGTATTTCCCCCTTTCTACGTTTTGCACAAGGCAGCACACTTAGAAAGAGGAAACAACAAGGAGAAATAAATATATTTCTTCTCGTTGTGCCTCTGGTGGGGAGGCGTACAGGTCTAATACTATCCCAGGTCGGATGTATGACATTACAACGCATGCTTTTACCACGCATGCCTTTACATCGGAGTTTTTACAACGCATGCTGTTACAACGCATAGCGTTAAGGGGTGCTGTATAGTGAATAGTTTAATTTACTATTCCAACTCCAGTCCCCGTGGATAGTAGGGAAGGTGTTGGATAGTAAATTAAATCCATTCCCTATCCTAGAGCGCCCCCCAGCGCAATGCGTTGTAATGACATGCGTTGTAACAGTTGCGTCGTAAAGGCACTGCGTGGTAAAAGTTGTGTTGAAAAGGATGTTTTCTCCCAGGCCTTCCATTGTTGGTAAATCAGGGAATGTGTCAGAATGCATGGGCGGATGTGGGGGAACACCCACACTTCACCCATGGCATGCAACCCTGCTGCAGAATAACGCAAGGCAGCGATTTGTGTTGCCGTGCATTACTCTAGATTACTCTCCATTTACCAAACCAAGTCAGATGACCTGGCGTGGCTTGGTAAATCTCATTTAGGTTTTGCGTGGCCCTTGTGTTGCAAGTGCGATGCAAAACATTGTTAAATACGGGCCCATGTTTGCAGCAGCAGGCATATACGGCAGGCACATACGCTTCTACTTGCCCATTAAGGCACAGATTTACCATGATTTTGGGTCAAGGTTGCGTCCCTTTTGTAGCGCAGCCATGATGAAGAATCATTTTTGTCACTTCCCAAATCACATAACGCCACTGTGTAAACAAGGTAATGCCACGCAGCACATAGCACTGCCTTGCATTACTTTGCATTGGGTAGGCGTTACATGGGTGGAGCATGGATGATACCATGCATCTATCTATATATTTTGATGCAAACTCAGATTTACAAACACTTGTAAGCATGGATTTTCCCAAACACGTGTGCCCACCAAACAAAGGCATAATGAGGAAGGATCTTTATTTCACCTCGTTACTTATTCTTTCCTCGCGTGCTGCATTCTGCTGCACACATAGAAAGAGTAATATGCCTTTAAGGATTGCTTTGTGCAGGAAAGTGTTCCTTGCTGCACAAAAGCAATCCTGCCAGAATGCAGGTGCAAGGGTGCCTCCATTAGTGCTAGACAGCACACAGTGCACGAGCATTGGGAGTGGGCAGAAGTGCACCATATTTTAGTAAAAATGGAGCATTTCTGCCCTCACCCTTTCATGCAACGTAGAGAACTTGCCGCGCCACTTTGTGTAAAATTATGGCAAATGCGCCCCTAAATCCACCATAGGTATGCAAGTAACAACGTTCAGAAGTGGCCTCAGTGCCAAGCCGTATTCCTGTGTGTTCTCCAAGATGAGTGAAAGAAAAGCCTTCAGCGAAAAAAAAACACTAAACGACAAGAGGAGAAAGGAGTGCGAGGTTGAAGTCGACAATTACGAGAAGGCAAATGTACATAGGCTTGTTCTTCATCTGCCGCCATCTTGAAGTTCTCTGGTAAACATGACGCAAGGAAACAGCACATTCACCAACTTCACTGGACAAGCTTGAACCCAGCTGTTAAATGTGGAAAGTTCATGACTAGAGACGTGAACTTCTTAGAACCCTGCAAGCCTTTAATATTCATAGCACACGGAGGCACAGTGTACGGCTTCTCAAGTGACCTCAAGCATAACATCACCCTCCTCTCATAAGGAAGGCGAGTATTCTGCTCACAGAGACCAAACGCGCAAGGCGTCCCTGCCTCTCGCCGGCAACAGGCTGACTTTTGTAGCTCGTTCACGACTTCCTCAAAAAGGTTCCTTGTTAGAAACTTCAGAAAAGCAGATTCCCATCAATCAGCCTGTCCTGAAATGTTATTAAAAAACACATCTGGCAGAATCAACGATGGGAAAATGAATGGAAATATGTATGACCACCAAATGAAAGCAGAAAACAACACCCAGTCAATGTAACAGCGTAGTCAAAATAAGGATCCATCTGTACTAATAATTGTTTTAATGATTATTAATCTAAATCATTCATTCATTCATTCATAACTTTATGTCGATTTGCATAAAATCACAAAAGTTAAAACAACATATACATAGTATAAAAATAATGGAGCAACTCATTATGGTTATCAAGAGACAGAACAGTTAATAATACAATATATCTATTCCAACACCATATGTATCCCTTAAAAATTATTTATAAATATATATAAAAACATCAAAACGTTAAAACAGGCCCATAACGGATGGCCTAAAATTGGTGCTCTGCATTTACAGTGAACGAATCTTATCTATGGGGGGGTAATACATAACAGATGTTTCGAAATGTAAGGAGGCCTATCAGGGGGTGGACCGATGCTTCTGCCTCTTCTCTATCCAGCGAAGCACCCATACCCAGCCTAGATACTTGGCTACTGCAACCACAACCTGTCCAGCCACTGATGTTTTGAGGATTCGAAGAAACTCAAGGCTGGACCTAATACCCATATTGGCACAGGTGGGTTTCAACCATCTAGATCTGGGTTTGCTATAAGCGGGACAGACGGAAAAGATATGACCTAGTGTTTCTGTCATGTCCAAACAAAATGGGCAGTTGCTGGATTGTGAGTTACCCCACGTAGATGAAAAATTATTAATGGGGAGCGTTCCCACCCTGAACTGATGGAATAGCTTCCTATTGCGGGTTGATAAAATAATATCCCAGTACCCCTCATAGTTTGGCTCCTGCTTGAAGTCCAGGAAAACACCGGACAGGGAAGAGCTAGGGGAGGCCACAATACAATTTATATTACCCATTGTCCAATAGGCGGCTTTAAACTCAGGTTTGGATGGAAATATATTTTCAGCTGGGAAAGTCCACAAGTGGCTCAACCCCATATCTGAAAGTATATTTTTAACACTCCTGAACCACCCCAGTTTCCTGTTTACGTCCAAATCCCTGACTTCCATCAAAGCCAGGGAGTAATGTGTGAGTTCTGGGGTCACCCATAGTCTTCTCCAATAGGCAACCAACCTGTAGTGTGCCACATCCCTGATTGAATGGCACCCTAGATCGAAAAACAGGGGAACTAAAGGGGTAGATTGGGGAAGACCAATTATTGATCGAAGGAATTTGTTCTGAGCCATGGCTAGACAGTCCAAATTCGCATAACCCCACAACTCAGCCCCATAAAGTAACGAGGCACTAATTTTAGAGTTATAGAGCCGAAGCACCGGTGCTATAGGTTTTGTATGGGACTGTCTATGCTCCTTCAGCAAAACCCCCGCAAGTTGGGCATGCCTAATGTAGTATCCTCATGTTATTTCTATGTACCTGCATCTAGCTGTGTGAGAGTTCTCTCTGGAATCTTGGTATGTGGAATGTTGGATGCATGAGAGACACAGTTGAGGATGGGCTGAGCGGCGAATAGGTCTGCTCCTGGTGGGGCTGTTAACTTGTACCATCTTATATACTAATAAACTACCATCTATATGCACCCGTTCCGGTCTGCTGTGTCTACCTATTTACACCTGGACCTGTGGGACTTACCCACTACATTTTGGCGACGAGGATGGGATTCGAACCTGTTAGGTTTGCTTTCTAGTCTTTTTAGAATCATCCACACTCTGTGTTCTTTCCCTTCCATCCCTGTATTCCGTTTAGAATGTTGTTTGAACTACCAACTGTTATTGATGATCTGCTGGCTGAGTGAGCTGCTGCGCAGTACTTGTTCTAATAAACCAACTTAATAATCAACCTGCCTGTGAGCTGATTACTACAAAAAACGTGGCGACGATTTTTGAACAAGTGTCTGCTCTCCATGCGTGCATCCATGGAGTGAGATTCGGCAAATCCAAAGCTTCGGCCGTACTTAGAGACCAGAGGACGCTGAGTACCAAGAGGAACCGGTTCACCCCTCGAGAAGACGTCGAGCAGTTGGAAGAACCGGTATACCCGCTCTATTCCTCCTCAACCTCGCCGAACTTAAGAGAAAAAGAAAAAGGTACTGTACTTGTTTTTAGTCTTCTCACGGGAAGCGGCAGCAGTCTCCCTTCGACGCGGGCATCGGCCTGCTTGCTTATGTCAGTTACGCTCCAAGCGTATCTGAACTACGCTTTTGGCGTATTGAATAACGCCCAGCCATCGGAGCAAATGCATCTCTTTCTAACGCAACTGACGTAAATTGCATCCGGAAACGTCACTGGAACGCTACGTCCTGACGTTGGAACGCAACGTTGGGGGCCATTTTGTGGATCATCTTCGTTTTTTTTTCAATGTTTTATTGTCACACTGCTAACGTGCAGTAGAAGATAAGCGAGTTTTCAACGCGCAAACAAAGGCGCGACATTACAGTTACCTAGAGCGGAACTGTTCACAAGGTAAACTACCACGAGGTGAGTGGCGGCAATCTGGTTTTTGTTATCACGAAGCGAGGGGACAGTTTAAACACTCCAAAGGAGTCACTTTGTCTGAGAGCTGTCATTGTCACAAAGCGAGGAGACAGTCTTGGTTCGTCCTACTTACTTTAGCCATCTGAGTCACTTGTCATCGCGAAGCAGGAGACTGTTTTATTTCTCCTACTTACATTTGCCATCAATAACTCTGTTATTTTTCTTGACTGTGTGTCCCTCCAGCGTTTTGGGCAAAACTTTAGCATCCATACAAACATGAGTCTACAAGCTGTTTCTCCTCCTCCACCATTCCTTGATCTTCCAGGTGAACCTCCCATCGTCTGGAAAAAGTGGTTTGACGCTTTCACCACTTACTTAGGGGCTATTGGTGCGTCCAGGTACAGGGCAGAAAGGAAGAAATACCTTTTGCTGAACAGTCTGGGGTTTGAAGGACGTTCAATTTTTAAACATTTACCCCCCTTGGTACCTGCTCCTGAAGAGGAAGATTTGGATGACTACAATCAAACTGTAAAACTTCTTGAACTACGTTTTGATGTCAAACCTAGTCTAGTTGTTGTCAGGCACAAATTTTTCAAATCTGAGCAGAAACATGGGGAAAAGGTGGAAGATTTTATTTCTACTCTTAGGGTATTGAGTGCGGAGTGCGAGTTCGAAAATTTTAGGGACCAAATGATAAGAGACCAGTACATTTGCAAATGTTTAGATAAAAACATTCAACAGAAGTTGCTCTCACTTGATAATCCCTCTCTCGAAGAGACTGTGCGAGTAGCAAAAAGTATTGAATTCTCAAAACTTTCTGTCAAGGAATTAGATCTTCCTCGTCCATTACTAAAGATGAGACAGTAGTCAGTTCTGTAAAGGTTGTTGATAATAAGATGGGCACTTTGGGTCGTGCCGACAACAAATTCTTCAAACAAACCAATGTGTGTTTTAAATGTGGCAATTTTCCTCATTCAAAGTCTGGTCGTACTTGCCCAGCCAGGAGTGTCACATGCAGACTGTGTGGCAGAGTGGGACATTTTGCAAAAGTGTGCCAAAGTGGAAAAAGAAACTCTTCCTTCTCTCAATCTGGTAAACAGTGGAACAGTAATTATGCCCCCACTTCGGTTGCTTATGTATCTGATCTCCCTCAGGACGATACTAGTATACAGGATGATCTGAGAGACATGGTTGCTGTGGTTAGCATTGAAGATCCTGAGTCAGAGTGTGTGGATCCTTACTCCGATTTTGGTATCGGAGATAAGATAGTTTGCCTGTTGGTGGATTCCGGGGCCAGGATAACTATGCTAACTCAGGAGCTCTTCGAGGAGGTTTGGGGTGATCGCAAACTCTCTCCTCCAGATAGGCTACCTCTCAATTACGAGGGCAGGAAGATTGAACTATTGGGATATTTTGAAGATTCAATTGAATTTAGAGGGAGGAAAATTTTTGGCAAAGTGTATGTCTCAGTCAAAGGTTTGAACATCCTTGGTTGGTTCCACCAAGGTTTATTTAAGATGGTTCTCCGCCCTGGAACCAAAGATCCCATCTCCATTGCTGTTGTTCAATCCGACGACAGTTCCCCTACAAACGATGTCCTTTCCACCCAGAACGATGATTTTGTCTGCACTTTAGCCAAAGATTTTCCTGGTGTTTTTAGCAATAAGTTAGGGGAAGTGAAAGGATTCATGCACACCATCCGTATCAAGGACAATGCTATCCCAATTAAACACAAACTGAGAAACGTCCCATTCAGTGTGCAAGAGCAGCTCGAGTCAGAGCTTTATGACCTTTGCAGCAGGGGAATAATTGAACCCATTGAATCCTCCCTATGGCTTTCTCCCCTTGTGGTTGCTAAGAAAAAGACTGGGGAGCCTCGTGTCTGTGTCGACTTACGCAGCCTAAATAAGAATATCTGGGTCGATTCCTTTCCTCTGCCTAAGATCCCCGACATGTTGTCGCTTATTGATGGTTCCAAGTGGTTCAGCAAGCTGGACCTAGCATCCGCATATCACCAGGTGGTTCTGGATCCTGCTTCCAGACACTTTACTGCTTTTGTATCCCCTATAGGTTCCTTTCAATACTGCCGTATGCCCTTTGGTTTGGCCTCTGCGGCAGCCGTCTTTCAAAGGATCATGACCAATATTTTAAAAAACATCAGTGGTGTGGTCGTTTTCCAAGATGATGTGCTTATTCATGGTAAAAGTTGTGATGTCCATGATGAAACTCTGAAGGAAGTTTTGAAAGCTCTGAGTAGTGCGGGTGTTGTTTTAAAGAAAGAAAAGTGCATTTTTAGAGCACCCAAGGTAGAATACCTTGGACACGCATTATCTGAGAATGGTGTAGAACCCAGACCTGGCCTGGTCAAGGCCATCGTCGACAGTCCTGCACCCAAAGACAAGAGTGGTTTGAAGTCGTTCATTGGACTTCGTGAGTTTTACGCTAGGTTCATACCTGATTATGCCACAAAAGTACAACCTCTGTCCAACATGCTTAAGAAAGAGGTTCCTTTCCTATGGGATGCAGATTGTGAAAAAGTTTTTTCTTGGATCAAACAAGAGCTTACCGGGTCTAAAGTTTTGAAGCCTTTTAATCCCAATTTGTTGTGCACTATCACTGTGGATGCCAGTGGGTTTGGTTTAGGGGCTGTCCTTACTCAGGAGGTTAGTGGTGTTGAGCATACTCTTGGATATGCTTCGAGAGTTCTTCGTGGAGCGGAGTCCAACTTTGCAGTTATTGAAAAGGAACTCCTAGCTTGTTGTTGGGCGATTAGGAAATTTAATCCGTATATTTGGGGTAAACACTTCCGTCTGAGGACCGATCACAGTCCCTTAGTCTCTATCCTTACTGGTGTTCGGATTAAAGACCATTCTCCTAGGATTGCCAGACTTTCAACGAAACTACTCCAATACGATTTTGAGGTCAGCTACATACCTGGCAATAAGAACATAAGGGCTGATTACCTCTCTAGGAATCCTGTTGATTTTGACTCTGACAAGGATTGCGAGGAAGATTATGATGAGGAGGACTGTTTCGTAGCTTTTGTTGGGGTTGATGATATGCGCTCTATTGGTGAAAGAGAGTGGAGGGAGCATTTGTCCAGTGATACCCTGCTTAGTGAAGTGATCAAATTTGTCAGAGGAGGGTGGCCCAGGGAGAAGAATGTTCAGGTTTCCCTTCAGACCTTTGTCAAAGTTTCTGATGAGCTCTCTATTGAGGGTGGTATCCTCATGCGTGGTGATAGATTAGTTCCTCCCAGTGATCTTAGAATTAGGATTGTCAAAGGTGCGCATGAGGGTCATCTTGGCAAAACGCTAACCAAAAGAAGGGTTAGAGAACATTACTGGTGGCCCAAGATGGATCAGGATATAGACACTGTCGTTGCTGAGTGTGTGGTTTGTTCTAGTGCTGAGAAGTGTTTGAAAACACGTTCTCCTCCCCTTCAACCTATTCCTTTTCCTGATAGGCCGTGGGAAAAGATAGGTATCGATCTAGTTGGTCCGTTCTATTTACTTCCCCCTGCCTCCAGATTTGCGATAGTTGCAGTCGACTACTATTCTAAATGGCCAGAGGTCCGTTTTGTAAGTGAGGCCAGCTCCAGGAATGTTATTGATTTCTTGAAAGACCTGTTTTTGCGTGAAGGTTTTCCTTCCTCCATTGTAAGTGACAATGGTCCACAATTTATTAGTCAGGAATTTTGTTCATTTGTTGATTTGAGTGGCATCGATCATTTGAGGAGTGCGCTTTATCACCCTCAGACGAATGGTCTCGTTGAGCGCATGAACAGGGTGCTCAACAATTGCATTCAGTGGGCTATTGCTCAACACTGCCATGTCCCGAACGCAGTTAGATCCATGTTGTGGTTCTATCGTACCACCCCCCACTCTTCCACCAAGGTTTCCCCATTTGAACTGCTGCGTGGGAGAAAACCATGTTCAAAGGTTTGCCCTGGGTGGATGTCACGTTGGGTGAAAATGAATTCAATTGATAATGTTGATGAAGTTGCCAGGTCTAATGTCTTGCATGCCCAGTCCAAACAGAAGAGTGTTTTTGACTCCAGGAAGAAAGTGATCTCTCAGTCATTTGTTGTGGGTGATAGAATTCGGATCAAGTTACCCACTCACTCTACCAAGGGTAGCCCTAAGTTCTCTGAACCTTTTGTCATTGACAAAGTATGTGGCAATTCTGTGAGAGTTAACATGAAGAACTGGTGGAATGCTGCCAGGGTTGTTAAAGTGGGCAAATCTGTCGTTCATCTTCAGCCTTCTCATGATACGCCTATGTTGCCTCTTGATGTTCCTACTCTGCCTTCTTCTTCTGCTCCTGTTTTGCCTCGTAGGAGTTCTCCTGTTCTATCTTCTCATGATGTTCCTGCATTGCCCTCTACTTCTTCTGCCACTGTTCTACCTCGTAGGAGTTCTCGCACTCGAGTCACTCCTGCCAGGTTTCGTTAATTTCCATGTCTTTTCTTGTTCTATTGCTGTTCTTCCTTTTTCTGCTTTTGTTTTGTAGGAGAGAGGATAATGTAGTGTTCTGTTAGGTTTGCTTTCTAGTCTTTTTAGAATCATCCACACTCTGTGTTCTTTCCCTTCCATCCCTGTATTCCGTTTAGAATGTTGTTTGAACTACCAACTGTTATTGATGATCTGCTGGCTGAGTGAGCTGCTGCGCAGCACTTGTTCTAATAAACCAACTTAGTAATCAACCTGCCTGTGAGCTGATTACTACACAGTTGCAAGTTCCCCTTTTAACAATCGGATCTTCTCCTCATTCTGCCATGAACCATTTTGGAATGATTATCTTTCAGCATACTGTCCTTGCGCATTTATGTTTTACCCCGGTGACAGGCACACCTCTGATCTTGATGGAATGGCGCTTTATTTCAACGAATCTTGCCTGTCTTCATTTTCACACCGTGTCAGGCACACCTTTGACTTTGAGGAAGTGGTGTTATGTTTTACTGAAACCTGCCTGTCTCCTCTTTCCGGTGACAGGCACACCTTTCTTAATGTTTGCTGCATTGGTATGACAGTTCATTTTTAGTCTAAGTTCTTGGCAGCATGTTTCCAGTGAAAGCGCCATTGGTTTTTTTTCATACTTGACATTGTGTGTTTTAACTATTAATGACATGCCTAGAAAATCTTGGGTGTGTTTCCGGTGTTCATTTGATTCTCTATCGTTTTCTACACTAATGCTAATACCTATGTTACACTGCCATCATATGTCTTTAAATGATATTTACTCTTCATTTTACAGTTATTCATGAAATGTAGGATACTCTACAGTTTTTACAAGTGTTGGGAGAGGGTTTTAGTCCCGTCATCCCTGTATGCCTGTTGGCATTATGTTTTCTCCTTAGGTTATTTCTACTTTAAAGAGTGGGTTATCAGTCCCATGACTTAGGGAGTGGGTTATTAGTCCTATTACCCTGTGCAGTGGGTTTCAAGTCCCGCTAGTTTTTTGGGAGTGGGTTGTTAGTCCCATTTACCCTTGGCTTATAAAATTAAATGATCATTTTGATGAGGGGGTTGTAGTCTCACCTTGGTTTTTAGGGGGTGTCAGTCCCACCTGAACAGTGTTATACTAGGGTTTGAGTCCCATAGTATCCCTTAAAAGAGGGGTGGCGTTTTTGGCTACGTCACAGTTTTCTCATGTGAGAAGCACTTTCTTGGGTTTTATTTCGCCCATTGCAGTTTTTGTCTTAGTTTTTGGTTATTAAATGTGAGCTCAAAATTTTTCGCTTTATTCATTTTAAAGTGTTCGTTATTAAAGGAGGAGGATGTGTAAGTGTTTATCTTTTTGCTTTCTTCCTTCTTTAATAATTTTAGATCTCTGTTTTCCCTCATGTGGTGCTATTTATTATTCATCTCTGGGTTACAGTTTTCTTAAAAGTTTTTATATTTTATGTGCATAGTTTTCCCCTTAGATATTTGCTCTTTTTGTTTTCCATTATTATAGGGAGAGGATAATGTAGTATCCTCATGTTATTTCTATGTACCTGCATCTAGCTGTGTGAGAGTTCTCTCTGGAATCTTGGTATGTGGAATGTTGGATGCATGAGAGACACAGTTGAGGATGGGCTGAGCGGCGAATAGGTCTGCTCCTGGTGGGGCTGTTAACTTGTACCATCTTATATACTAATAAACTACCATCTATATGCACCCGTTCCGGTCTGCTGTGTCTACCTATTTACACCTGGACCTGTGGGACTTACCCACTACACCTAACAGCTTGGCAGTCTCCCTGCTGCTTCCAGCTTACCCTTCTGTCAATTAAAACGCCCAGATAAGAAAAAGTCTCTGTTTGTTCAAGAATTCCCTCGTTCATCCGGACGACACCAATAGCCTTTGGGGAGTTAGTCAGGACAATGTACTTGGTCTTGTCAACATTGACAACAAGATCATGCTCATGACAAAACTCCTCAAATCTGGACAGGGCACACTGAAGGCCCTGTCTGGTTTTAGAAAGAATAAGGGTGTCGTCCGCGAACATTAGTAGCGGGATCCTGGTCCCCGCTAGGGTTGGAGCATCGGTGGGGAAATCCTTGAAGTATTGTACAACCCCATTTATGTAAATTGAAAAGAGAGTGGGAACAAGGACACACCCTTGTCTCACTCACAGTTGCCACAGTCAACAGTGTAATGTCGTAGGCCCCAGGGTCCTCGAGCATACAATAAGACCACAGGGACACACGCAGATATTATGTTGAACTGGCTATGGGCACGTGTGCCCGGCCCCTTTATTGGCAGGGCCACATGTACAGTGACGCCTGTGCTGGATGTGTGTGGGGTGAGTGTAAGTCAGCCCGCACGGAGTGGCTAGTGCTGGCAACAACTTCAACAGTGGACACCAGTGAAACAGAAACAGAAAACACTAGCATAACAGAGTCGACTGCTGAGCAACATGGAGTGAGCTGGAACAAGTACAGAGGTCACCCAACATTCAAACAGAAGTGTCTGTGAGTTGCAGTGTACTGAGGTTGGGGCACCTGGATTGCTGAGCAGGGTAACAGGCAGATGATGGCATCCACGACAGGTGTGAGCAACTCCGTCTGTCTGCCAGTACCACCGTTTCGACTCTGGCAGGTGGCGTTTGGAGGTGGTCCTGGTGACCATGGCGTGTGCCTCCTGCGGTGATGCCACGTTCGGGCCGGTCAGGACTCGATTGGATATGTGAGCCCTGGTGGACCGCAGTTGAGGCCGGAGGCAGCGGACAGCAGAGGGCCACAGACACTTCGGGTTGATGACCCCAAGGCCATTGTCTCAGAGGGCATCAAATATTGGATCAAAAAGGGTCCCTGGTTTGAGCTGCACAGAGTTAGTAGCTCCGGATGCATAGCGGCCATCATGGGCACATCTCCACGGGATGGTGTCTTGCGGTCCACTGAGGTAGGGTCATGCAGACATCTTTGATGTCGAAGGTGAATGTGGCCTAGGGTTGAGGAGGACAGTGAAAGGTGTTCTCCAGGGCATGATGCAGAGGGCAGAAGCTATCCAGAAGCAGCAAATGGAGGAGTGGAAACGACAGCCTCGTTGCCACCACCAATACGGTATCAGCTACATGAAGATGAAAACTACCCACTAGTCCATAGACTCAGACGCCACCAAAGTTTGACCAGAGATTGTTCATGAATGTCGGGGAACAGACTTGGTGGCACCGGGGCTGAGAGGGGATGCAGTATGCGATGATACCGGTACACTGATATGAACTCCGCCATTGCTAAATCAAGACTCAGTCACAAATGTGTGACCTACTGGACCACAGTGCAGGCCGGAAGCAGCGGTCAGCAGTAGCCCACAGCCACTTGTCGCAGGCTCGCGGGGCACAGAGTTAGTGACACCAGGGCAGTTGTTGGTAGCATTCGATCACCTCTGTAATGATGATCCTTTTTACCTCCCAAAAGCAACATGTCACCCTCTTACACCTCTCTTTGCGTGCAATGGTATGTACCCTGCCATAGAATAATCGATGTTCAGTTCCAATTCTGTGACCTACTCGAGCGCAGCGTAGGTTGAGAGCAGTAGTCAGCGTGGGCCCACATAATCTTGCGGTTGTGATGCACCACTAAGACCTGGTGTCACCACATCGAAGGGAGTATAGTGACATACACTCAGCCATAATTAATGTGCTCTGCCATGGTGTAATCAAGACTCAGTTCCAAATGTGTGACCTACTTGTCCGCTGTGCATGCCGGTGGAGTACGTCAACGAGAAAGGAGTTCTGCGGGCCTGTGTTGCAGAGGGCGTAATGGTCTGGGGAGGTTGCCAAGGTCGCTGGCCTCGGGCTTGGAGCTTGCACCGGCACGTGGTGGGCCCTCTTCGACACATGCCAGTGTCGGCAGGTGGGCATTGAGGCCTGGGTGCGTAGGGTCGGGCAGGACTGGTTCGGCAACCAGCGTCCCGGGGTGCAACAGGTGCACAGGATCACAGGCAAACCCGCTCACGGCGACAGCGTTGGCCTCTTGGAGGGGTGAGAGGTGCCACCATGGCAGAGACGTTGGGCATTCCAGAAGAGGACCATGCCCAGAGTTACATGCCTTTTATTCACACCCCTACTCTGGCCTGGCATATGCCGGGCCAGCCCACTCCGCTCACGCTTATGAGGGGGACGTAACAAGCTACATTTCCACGATCTTCCCCACTGGCTGGGGTGACATGGTTGTGTCCACTGTCCACTAGACTCAAAACACCAGCGGTGTGTGTCAACATGAATATGTGTGTGGTCTCATACTGCACTCTGTCTAGCACATCCACGCCACACTTGGCATTGTGTACATTCTCATTCATCTGTCATTTGCCTCCTTCGCATATGCCTGGTCCCCACCTCTTCCGACATTCTGCTACTGTGTGGCTGAGGTGCCATGCCGTTGACGGCTATTGTACATGGCTGGCCCAGGTTCCCACAGTGAGTTGAGTTGTTGTGTCTGATAAATGTGCATGTTGTATGTGAGATTGTGAGGTGTGCATTTCCTGTGTTGTGAATTGCATGATTGTGGAGTTGAGGTGTGTGGTGTGTGCATTTGGTATTGGCCAACGAGCAGTGCATTTCCGTGGGTCCCATCCTGTTGGCGCAGCTTGATGATGGACTGTCAGAAGGTGTAGGAATCATGCACACTGCCTGGGTGGTTGGCGGTGACGTTGGCGGAGATTCCCCGGTGGTCCACTGTTGCCTGTGTCAGGTCCGTCAAGATACTCCTCGGGACTGTGCAAAAAAGTCCAAACTCACACCCACACAACAACCCCGGAGCCTGACTTTGTACACAGACTCACGGAATCATTCCGCGGGCGCGGGAAAGGAAGGGGACAGCGGGGAGGGAGATCTGTAACGACAAAAGACACTATAATTAGAAGAAACCCCCCCCTTTCGCAAACTGCTTGGATTCCTACCACCACTAAGTTTATGCAATCACTTTTGTCACAGAACCCCTACCTGAAAAGGAAAATACGGTAGGCGGTGTATACAGGAGAGATAGGTGGATTACCAGAGACTGCAACCAACTACAAAAAGGAACAATAAACAGGTTGTAGCCATGCATTAAATCCATAGGGTTACATACACAACATCGTTCAGACATAACCTACCACATACTGCTGTGTTTTGACTTGGGCTGCTCATGTGCTCTGTGTAATACCCCCCCAGGAATGTTCTCACCTGCACCAAATAAAAGAATGCAAAAAAGGTTGTGCATACAAAGTAATGAAAGAGGACACTGAAGGTTGAAATCACCCCCAGTCCTAAATGTCTTCACACAAGTGATGGTGAAGAGGTAAAAGTTCTTTTATATAATGCTTAGTCACAGTTCCACAAATAAGGCGATAAGACTTTAGACCATTGTTGATAATATCGCCTGAACCAATAAACAAGTAACAAAGTCTTCCAAAACTACTGATCAGAACACCTCGGTCTCCAATACCAGTGTTCCAAGGTTATGTTCCCTGCATGAGAGAGCAGGCGCTCCTCTCGTCCAACAGGGAACAAAGCACAGAATTATATCACAGATTTTACCCGCGTAAATGGTTTGTTTTACCGGGTAAGAGTTTCACTTTCGGAGCTGCCGTTGTATAACTCGGTGACCCCCAGCCGGGCGTCACACAAGGCTGTCTCTACACTAGGAGGGTTCGTTACTCACGGATCCGCTGACAACGTCTTACCGACCAAGACACCTTCACGGGAAGAATTATCGGCGTCTTCCGATACTTCCGCACCTCCATTAGATTCCTTGGGAGTGTGCGTAACGGACGTCCTGACGTCACGATCACCGAAATGCTGCTGGGTCCTGTAGTTCGGTCCGAACGGCGTGCCGTTTGTCACGCATTACGCGGACAGCGGCACTCCGAGGACGGAACCCTGACAGTACATCCCCCTTCACAAGGGACGCTGTCCGAGAGCGGGCTTGTCGGGATGCAGCACATGGAAACGAGACACAAGTCGGGGTGCATGCACCGAACCCGACGGCTCCCATGAATTCTCCTCCTGACCATAGCCTTTCCAAGATATCAGGTACTGTAATCTGCCTCTCACCCACCGGGAATCAAGGATCTTCCGTACCTCGTATTCACATTCACGCTGCACCCACACAGGCAAGGGAACACGACAAACAGGGACAACAGAGGGTTTCAACAGAGACACATGGAATACTGGATGGATTTTGAAGTGAGCAGGCAATCTTAACTTCACAGCCACCGGATTCACCCGTTTCACCACCCGATATGGGCCTATGAACCTTGGATTAAACACACTATGTCTCCGAAATCTAATGTGTTTGGTAGACAATCACACCAGGTCACCCGGCTTGTACGTAGGGCACGGCCTGCGGTGTTTGTCCGCCTGTGCTTTGTATTTCCCCTTGGCCCGCACAAGATTCCTGCGCGTCTCCAGAAGTATTCTGCGAATGCGCACCAATCTTGTTTTGACATCTGGCAGCCGTACTGTGTTGCTAGGCAGTACTAAAGGATTGACTCTGGGGTGATGTCCATATGAACTAAAAAATGGTGAATGTCCAGTGGATGAGTGTTGGGTGCTGTTGTATGCCAGTTCTGCCACCCACAGCCAATCGACCCAGGAATCAGTATCAGCCTGAACGGAACAACGGAGATATTGCTTTAAGGACTGGTTGAGTCTTTCTGTCTGGCTATCGGACTGAGGGTGAAAACTAGTAGACAAGGAAGAGGTAATGTGCAATGCTTCACACCAGACCTTCCAAAAACGTGCAGTGAACTGGGCCCCTCTGTCTGATACTATGCACTTCGGGAGTCCATGTAACCTCACCACGTGTGTTAGAAGGAGATGTGCTAAACGACCTGCTGTAGGGACCTGGTCACAAGCTATAAAATGCCCCATTTTTGTGGGAAAATCCACAACAACCAGAATGGCTGTTTTGCCTTGGTCCTTGGGGAGGCCAACGATGAAGTCCACAGAGAAACTCTCCCAAGGTGCTTCAGGAGTGGGTAGAGGTCGTAAATAGCCTTGAGGTTGTTGATGGTCTGATTTCATGCGAGCACACGTCACACACTTCTTCCCCCAAAGATTCATATCCAGGCGTATGGACGGCCACCAAAACTGTCTCAGGGCCTTCTCGAGTGTTTTTGCCCATCCCATATGTCCCGCACTAGGTGTATCATGACACCACTGGTACACAGTTTTTTGCAAAGCTTTGGTAGGTACAAGAACCTGTGACCCCTTCATGGCCACTCCTTGCTTTATCCTCCACTCGGGATGTCTGCGGAGCCATGTTCTCCACACACAAGACTGTATCCCTGAACGGACTGCCTGTAGGAAATCACTTGACTGTGTGACCCCTATCACTTTGGAGGGATCGATGATGGAACGATGCGGGGTTATGGCATGCATACTGGGATTTTCTTGCCGGGTCAGAGCGTCCGCCTTTTTGTTGTGTACTCCGGGTCTGAAGGTAACGATGAACCGATATTCCTCAAAGAACATCATCCAACGTAGCTTCCTAGGGGTAAGATGACGGGCTGCCCTGATGAACTGCAGATTGCGGTGATCCGTATACACCGTTACCTCGTGGGTCGCTCCTAAGAGCCAATGTCTCCACTCCAGAAAAGCATCCCTTATTGCAAGCAGCTCCTTTTCCGCTATGGTGTAGTTTACCTCGGCGGGACTAAGTTTCCTAGACATGAAAGCGATGGGGTGCAGCTCACCGGTGGTTTTGTGTTTTTGGGATAGTACCGCCCCTAACGCCACTTCAGAGGCATCTGCTTCCACTATAAAGGGCAATTCCGGGTTGGCATGGGTCAAAACCGGTGTACGTGTGAATGCTTCCTTCAATCCATCAAAAGCGTTTTGTGCTGCATCGTCCCAAAGGAAAGGAACGTTCTTTCTGGTGAGACGGGTCAAGGGGGTAACTAAAGCAGAAAACCCAGCGGTGAAACGTCTATAAAAGTTGGCGAATCCCAACAGACACTGGATATCCTTCACATTGCCTGGACGTGGCCAGTCTCTGACGGCTTTAACTTTTCTTTCTGCCATGACTTGGCCGGACGGAGTGAGCATGACCCCCAGGAATTCGATGGTGGTTACATGAAATTCGCATTTCGTGATCTTGCAGAAAAGACGATGCCGTTCCAAGGCCCCCAACACCTTACAGACATGCTTGCGATGTTCTTCTGTCGAATCGGAATACACCAGAATATCATCGATGTATACGACCACGAAGAGATCCAGGAATTCTCTCAACACCTCATTCAGGAAATACTGAAAGGCGGCGGGGGCATTGCAAAGCCCACAGGGCATTACCAGATATTCGAAGAGCCCGTACCGCGTCTTGAAGGCTGTTTTCCATTCATCTCCTCTCTTTATTCGAACCAGATGGTACGCTCCTCTCAAGTCAAGCTTGGTATATATCTTTGCTGCTCTGACCTGTTCCAATAACACCGGGATCAACGGAAGCGGGTATTGATTTTTTATAGTAATGGTGTTGAGAGCGCGATAGTCAATACAGCACCTCTTCTCTCCGTTCGCTTTGGGTATAAAAAACAAAGGAGACGAAGCGGGTGATCTTGACGGACGGATGTACCCAATGGCCAAATACTTGTCCAGATACGTGCGCAGATATTCGTTTTCAGGTACGGTTAGGGCATATAGTCTTCCATTCGGGACGATGGAACCCGGAATAAGGTCGATCCGACAGTCAAAGGGCCTGTGTGGAGGGAGTTCTTCGGCTTGTGTGTCACTAAACACTTTTTCAAAGGATGCATAACACGCAGGCAACTCCACCTCCTTCTCTGCAGCCGTAGCGACGTTATGTAGCAAGGCCAGATTCCGTGATGAGCCCTCCGTGGGTACCATGCATTGCTCTTTACAGAAATCAGAAACAAAACTGATTGTCTTGGTTGCCCACTGAATATGAGGTTCATGTTTTTGGAGCCAGGGCAAACCCAAGATGACCCCGTATTGTGGGGCTTGTATGATGTTAAAAGAAATCATTTCTTGATGTGTGTCTTGGTACACTAGTCTGTACTCCGGAGTCTGATACTTAATGGGTCCTGCTATTAACTCGCTCCCATCTACAGCATACACTAGTTCCGGCTGTTTCTTGGTTATTAGCTGTATGCCCAGTCTTGTGGCTTCGGCGTAATCCATGAAGCACCCAGTCGACCCGGAGTCCACCATCGCGTTAATCTCTTGTTCTCCCGAATCCACCATCAGGGACATGGCCAAAAACACATGGTTCCTCTCTTGTTCCCTACCAGGATTAATTGAAGTAATTATGTTCATGCTTGAGAGTCCTCCTTCGTTCTCTCTCAAGCACAGGAGTTTTCCGCTCCCTTGTTTGATGCTCCTGCGGCTGTTTGTCCAGACTTATATTTGCCGGTTTTGGGCTTCACCGGACAATCCCTAAGGAAATGTCCTTTCTTGCCACAATATAGGCAGAGACCATTCTTCCTACGGTATTCTTTTTCGTGGAGGGTTAACGCAGCCCTGACTGCTCCTATTTCCATGGAGTCAGATGACGAGGTGGTCTTTTCTCCTCCGCTTCTCTCGTATGCCGCCACAGTGGGTTCTTTCTTTTTCAGCTCGCCCTTCCGTTCTCTAATTCTGTGGTCCAGGCGAAGGGCAAGGTCAATAAGTGCGGAACATGTGTGAGGTTGAGGGTCTATGTGTGCCAACACGTCCTTCATTCCATCACACAACCCCTGATAGAATAATGCAGACTGTTTTGCTTCTGGCCAATCTGTTTCTGCTACCAGGCGACGGAAATTGTTCAAGTATGTAACCAAGTCAGAATGGCCTTGTTTAAGAACCAACAACTCCCGGTCAGCGGAAAACGTTTCGGCCCTTCGATCAAATGTCTTCTCGAACTCGGTTCTAAATTCATCCCAATCATAGAGCAGGGGGTCATCTCTCCTAACCACTGGTACAGCCCATTGAGCCGCCTCCCCCCCAAGGTAGGAGATGAGAAACGCCACCCGTGCCTGGTTAGTTGAAAACATCTTGGGCTTGCACATGAAGTGCAATAATACTTGGGTAAGAAAGACTTGTACCTTCTTGACGTCCCCATAAAACCTCTCAGGGGGAGCTAAAGGTATCTGAGTGGGCATTTCTACAACTAAGGAGGGGGGTTGGGTAGCTTGACTCCCTACATCAAAGGGATTCCCCTGCATTCTATCCATCCTAGCCTTTAATTGCGCGTTCTCAGTTCTAGAAGCCGCCACTTCTCTATTGGAAGCAGCCAACTCCGTTTGAACCAACGCCAAAGCTGCCAGTACATTGCCAAGCGTGGCCATTTCTGTTCAACACAGTCAAGAGGAGGATAGTATTCTTGGGCCGATAATTCTGTCAGGTCCGTCAAGATACTCCTCGGGACTGTGCAGAAAAGTCCAAACTCACACCCACACAATAACCCCGGAGCCTGACTTTGTACACAGACTCACGGAATCATTCCGCGGGCGCGGGAAAGGAAGGGGACAGTGGGGAGGGAGATCTGTAACGACAAATGACACTATAATTAGAAGAAACCCCCCCCTTTCGCAAACTGCTTGGATTCCTACCACCACTAAGTTTATGCAATCACTTTTGTCACAGAACCCCTACCTGAAAAAGAAAATACGGTAGGCGGTGTATACAGGAGAGATAGGTAAATGTAAATGTAAATGTAAATGTACAGGAATTTATATAGCGCGGTTTCGAAGCGCTTGCTTAGGGAACCCGTCCTGGTATTCCCCTGTGAGATATCCCCGGCAGGGTATCCGCAAGGTGAAAGCCAGGCATCCCGCCGCGAGGGGCCGTTGTGGAGATTAAGCAAGCTATTGCCCAGAGTCGCAGAGTGTAAACCCGTGAATCAAATAGGCACCGGAGCGAGAATTGTCGAGTCCATGGACATTTTAGGACTCAAGACCCCGCCGAGCCAGGAATTGAACCCTGGTCCCGGGCTGATGTCTGCTTCCAGGTCTGCCTCCTCTAACCAGTGAGCCACACTTCTCCTTATTACCAGAGACTGCAACCAACTACAAAAAGGAACAATAAACAGGTTGTAGCCATGCATTAAATCCATAGGGTTACATACACAACATCGTTCAGACATAACCTACCACATACTGCTGTGTTTTGACTTGGGCTGCTCATGTGCTCTGTGTAATACCCCCCCAGGAATGTTCTCACCTGCACCAAATAAAAGAATGCAGAAAAGGTTGTGCATACAAAGTAATGAAAGAGGACACTGAAGGTTGAAATCACCCCCAGTCCTAAATGTCTTCACACAAGTGATGGTGAAGAGGTAAAAGTTCTTTTATATAATGCTTAGTCACAGTTCCACAAATAAGGCGATAAGACTTTAGACCATTGTTGATAATATCGCCTGAACCAATAAACAAGTAACAAAGTCTTCCAAAACTACTGATCAGAACACCTCGGTCTCCAATACCAGTGTTCCAAGGTTATGTTCCCTGCATGAGAGAGCAGGCGCTCCTCTCGTCCAACAGGGAAAAAAGCACAGAATTATATCACAGATTTTACCCGCGTAAATGGTTTGTTTTACCGGGTAAGAGTTTCACTTTCGGAGCTGCCGTTGTATAACTCGGTGACCCCCAGCCGGGCGTCACACAAGGCTGTCTCTACACTAGGAGGGTTCGTTACTCACGGATCCGCTGACAACGTGTTACCGACCAAGACACCTTCACAGGAAGAATTATCGGCGTCTTCCGATACTTCCGCACCTCCATTAGATTCCTTGGGAGTGTGCGTAACGGACGTCCTGACGTCACGATCACCGAAATGCTGCTGGGTCCTGTAGTTCGGTCCGAACGGCGTGCCGTTTGTCACGCATAACGCGGACAGCGGCACTCCGAGGACGGAACCCTGACAGCCTGCACATTGGTGGGATATGTGCGCTTTCTGTTGCACTTATTGTGTGCAGTGTTGCCAGGGGCCACTAGTAGGACATGTGTACAGTCAATTACCCCCTGACACGTGTGGGAAGCCAGCTGTGGTGTAGACGCCTTGCCTGGTCTCCCTCTGTTCCTGCGCAGTGTGTGGGAAGTATAGATAGTGGGGTAACCAAGCTGAAGGTGTCATCCATGACCGTTGTGAGGTACTTGTATTGGCCTGGCTATGTGACTCCTCCGTCTCAGGCGGATGTTGGTTGGAGGGTACCAGAGGCCAACACGTGCAGCACAGCCAGCAGCTTTGTCTGAGGTGGAATGTTGATTGTCCGCTGTGTTGGTACCGTCAGCGTGTGGACAATGGTGGCCAGGATGCAGAGGTGGGTTTTCCCTTTGAGCATGCAGGGGACAATGACATTCTCTGGTGTTAAGTCTGTGAGGTTGGTGCATTTTCTGAGGGTTGCTGTCTTTGTCCCATGGAAAGGACACCACCTTTTGGTCGTGTCCGGGGGGGGTACTGGGGGTGGTGGCGGTGGGTGATGTGGCCTTCTTGGGTGTCCGGCCTGCATGTTAAGTGGCTCCATGGCATCTGTTGTTCTTCAGGTGTGGCTCTGGGCTGGGCTCCATTTTGTGGTGCAGGCTGACGTCCGACATTATACCAGGTCAGGGTAGGTGTTAGTTTCCTGATGCTAACGCGCCTTATTGCATGTTTCGTGGCCTTTTCGTCTATCTGGCTGGTCGTTGTGAATGTTGCAGAGTGGTGTTGTTGCGGCTTTTGACACGGGAACGCCTACTCTGCATCTCATTAGCGATAGTTGCCGGGGTCGTCTGTGGCGATGTTTTTGGCGACTGCTATCGCAGGTAAACTGATCCTATGGGCTGTTAGCACCAGCTTGTGAATGGGGTGATAATTTTATCGCGACTTTGGCTGCGATAAAGTGCCATTAACTCTGCGATACCTCATGGAGAATATGCCCCAGAGTTGCATGTGGGTTGATGATGGGCCCTTCCTTCACTCTGTGCTGTAATTGCATGAAGGGATACCTCCACCTTTCGACACCTAACACCATCACCCTTACACTCCCTTTACCTCAGTTCTAGGTATGCAATCTGAAAGTAACTATAAACTTGCTCGACAGCACCACAGTCCTTTCTGCATCAAGGGAAGCATAAGACACGGTCTGTTGAGGTCCTGCAGGAACCTTTAATTTGCCCACAGGCCTGACACCGGGATTGCTACCTGTAAATATTCTTCAGAGAGCACAGGTAAATGTAAATGTATTTCGATTTATATAGCGCACGAATCACCCAGGGGTCTCAAGGCGCTTGCTTAGGGAACCCGTCCTGGTATTCCCCTGTGAGATATCCCGGCAGGGTATTCACAAGGTGAAAGCCAGGCATCCCGTCGCGAGGGGCCGTAGTGGAGATTAAGCAAGCTATTGCCCAGAGTCGCAGAGTGTGACCCCGTGAGTCGAGTAGGCACCGGAGCGAGAATTGTCGAGTCCGTGGAATTTTTGAGCCCGAGACCCGCCAAGGCGGGGAATCGAACCCTGGTCCACGGCTGATCTCAGCTTCTGGGTCTGCCACCTCTAACAACTGAGCCACGCTTCTCCACAGGTATTCCTTGACTTTTCAGCATGCACTAGTTTTTATAATTCTGCTGTATTGAATGGAAGCCAAATGACAGCAAGAATTTGATGTAAACGCTGTAATCTTTAATTGTGAATACATGTCTTATTTCTTTTGCCAAACCTATAATACAGTCTCAAGATTAAAAATATTGCAGCTGCCTCTGCCTCATCTGTTTTTGAGAGTTGTACCCCACACCAATCTTCAAAAAATGCCTTGCCTGGTTTATCTCACTACACCCTAAAGGCCAAACCCCAAAAACAAGATACTTGGCAATTCATTGAACCCGCTGTAGTATGATAGTCGTGTGATTCCAAAAAGCAATATTTGCTACAAGGATTGCCTGGCTGCTACTTATTTACCCCATCCTTGGAGAACTAGCATGAGAACTACCTGAATATGGGCTTCTCTCGGAGAGCGCCTCAAGAAGCGGATTAGCTACTTTGGAAGGTTACTGGTCCCATTCTCAGCTGCTGCCAACAGCAACAACATCAACTATGGATGAAACTCCTAGGCTTGGCTATGCAGTAGAACATCTTCAACAAGCATCTCAATGTGTATCTGGTTCTGCACATTTATTATGGAGACATTGTCACCAGCTCTGATGAAAATCCTTTTTATTAAATTTAGGTACGGTATTCTGGCACTTAATAGATATAACTGTTAGTGGAGCAATGAAAGCACTGCCTTAAATGTCAGGAATAAGTCCTCTCTTTGCCCCGATTGCATAGAAACTACAGAACTCATTCTATTCTGTTGCCCACCATATTTTCGTCATAGAGCAAAATGGCTAAAACAGTAGTGCCGAAATTTGGGGTTCAGGTGTTATTTACAACTGATGGAGCGCAATAGTGCTCTAAAAATTGTAGGGGTGCATCATAATCATGGTTAGTCCGCATCCGCATATATTCCTGTGTTGTATTAACATTTGGTCATTAGAAATGTGTTCTAATAATAATAAAAGTGAAAAGAATAGAATTTTCTTTGTGCCCTGCAAGAGAAACGGAATGGCATTTATGTTTGGAAAGAGTAACCTTTAGTATATTGCAATTGCCTAATGAAAAGCGTATGTTTAATGTAATGCATTTTGATTTTAACATGCATCATGTTGGAGTCTGCATGTGAAGATAATTAATTGTGCTTTACATGTAATAATTGCAGATGCTTGCAAAAGAAAGTAACAATAATTTGTGTGTATAATTTGATGTGTAAAGGCCTAAATGAAATGTTCACGTCTGTGTATATGAAAGGGCGATTAGATTATTCTTATGTTGGCCCATTTGTGTAGGCCTGAAAATGTAATTTCCCTGGTAAGCTCTCGCATTTGGAGGTAGTCAGCGGATTTCATGTACATGCAAGGATGTTCTGTTTTCAAGATTTTCCATTGCAGGTGGAAGAAGCTGCCTTTGTTATTTAAAATAGCACTCTTTGTTTTAGGAGTTAGGCATGGAGGAGAGTGGATACATTGAGCAAAGAATGTCGATAATGGAGCCAGTATTCTTTTTCACTGAGAAGGCCTGGGAATCAAGGTCATCAAGCTGAACATTGGAAGGAGTGCGGAAAAAGGTGGAAAATTACCTAAGAGAGGTGTCCGTTCAGATGAGGTGATCAGTGGGCGTGTTTTACATCTTTGCATTTTGTATAGGGACAGTGTCCCAGGAATGAGTCAGGAGAAGAAAGGAGTTAGGAGAAGAGGTGAGTAGATCGATCGGGAAAAAGCTTTTAGAACAAGCTCTGTAGCATTGGCTACTTGACCCAAACAGCATGACTGTACTTCTTAGGAAGTCTTCAGGAGCTGACATCTTTAATTAATCTTGCCTGGGAAATGCTAAGTAGGGATGTCACTTTAGAGATAGAGTAGGGATAGTCTAATGCTTTTCACTTTTCAGCCACAGATGAAGTCTGACTTAGATATTGGAACAGTCCTTGCTTGTGTTCTGTTTTTAGAACTTTTCATTCTTTCATGCTTCATCGGATCAAGTTAACCCGTAGATATGTCTTTGTATTAGTTCCCATGTAATTTTACTATCTCGTCTTGAGGTGTTTGTACACTCAGTTGTTTCTGGCTTTTTAATAAACCCCCTAAAGTTGAATTCGGAGTCTGTAGTGTTTTAAGCCAAAGTAATTGTAAATGTTGGATTGTCTCAAAGGAGTTATTTATCCCCTTTACACTTTTCAGCAGATAATAACGATACATCGACCTAGGGTCCCTAGTTAAATTCAGGTAGCAGAACCTGGCGCTATCAGTTGGTAGCGAGAGGACGGTTACCTCTGCAGTAAGGGGAGAAGATAGGGAAGATTTAGTTACAAACCCCATAGAGCTGAGAGATGGTTGTCCAGATGTTCGAGAGCGGAGGATGACGGCGCTTGGTGGAGACCGCCGAAGAGTGACGGTGCGGCGGGAACAGCAGTTCGTGGTGGGGTGAGTATGAATAGGGATGTTTGTTAGATTGCAGTGATGATTTGATTGTGTGATGTTTTGCGGAGTTGGAATGAGAGTCGAGTGATTGTGGTTTCGGACTGTGAGCTCACTCGGTCCATGTAATTTCTTGATGTCAGACTCAAGAAGTAGCCTAAAATCCCAGGATAGATAGATTGTGGGGTAGAAGACACCCAGAGTTGTAATTGTTTGACCATTGATTGTGGGAGTCGTGAGTCGTCATCGACAAACCCACTCGTGAAAGGGAACGAGAGTGTGAGTGCTTGAGTGACCAACACAGGTTGTGGGTTAGTGTGTGTGGAAGATCGAGTGATTGGATCCTATCCTATCTTATATGACTCACTGTCTGGCCGTTTGTGGGCAGATGGTTGAAGGCAGTTGTCCAGTCGTTTCGCGGACAGACAATTGTCAGATTGAGGTAGACAATTACGAGTGACTGTCCGGTTGTATGGTGAACAGACAGCCGAGTAAGTGACTGTTCAATCGTATGGAAGACAATCAGTTACTTAATTTATGAGTGAGTTGTGTGAGTGTGTTAGATGCAGATGGTGAAGGAGGGGAACTGCTGAGAGAGGAGGAAAAGTGACATCGAAGTGTGCCGCGCTGTGTTAGGTCGGTTGGTGTAAAGAAGCGCTGGTATTGGTTGATCAACATCAGGAAGTAGAACGAACACATTTGGTGGGTAAAAGAGTTGATTTCATCATGAAATGTTTTAAGGTATTGCTGGATCTATGTAGGGGAGATAGAGGAGTGGTAACTCGAGTGGGGGAAGAAGCGCCATCCGAGGATACCCCAGCCCATTACATGGCTACAAATGTAAGGCTCAGCACTATAATTTGGCTTCAGAATTGGCAAAAGATTACTGAAAAGGAGGGAGATTTGGCTTTCCCACGTTATGGTTCATTCAGATTTGATGTGCTATACCGATTGAGAGCAGTGATGACTGTGTTGTGACCTTCACCCAGACCACTACAGTTCGAAGCGCTAGACGCATGGTTGAGAGCAACGTATGCAAGGAAAAGAGATCGGAGTCAGGAAAGGCTGATAAAGTCAATCAGGGCGTTTCAAGATGCGCGATGGGACGCATTGGCGAAAAGATGGAGGGTAGATACCATTGAGGGAGATAGGCTGCTTCCTTTATTAGTAAAGATGGGAGATGCTCAGAAGAGGAGAGGAGAGGAAGATGACAGTGACACAGATGACAGTTTGTTGGAAAGGTTACTAGCAGAGCGTCCACCTCCATACAACCCAAGCTCGGAGGAGGGAAAGAGAGCTCTTATGAAGGAAACTGGGGTGCCGCGGATAAACTCTAGTGTAGGGATAAAAGGAAGGATTTCAGCAGGAACAGAGAGAATAGGGACATAACCACTGAGGAGTACAGAACCAAGTGGGGTTAATGTTGCTACGAGATTATCGGAAGCTCTTACAGTGCTGGTTACCATTGGTCGTATGATCCAGATCAGGCAGGTAGCAGGAGTCTAATGCGATTAGCAATGGGAGATGGTACTAGTTCTGAAGGGAATGGTTTAGTGAGTGGAACATGTCACCCTTTAAGATCTATAGAATCTAGTACACCTTTGCCAGCCACTGCAGATTCCTATAGAGGATATGGGGAACTGAGAGCAGTAAGAACGGGGTCTTTGGCCGATTCACGTTCCGATTTGAGGATGTGGGAACCCCCATTGAGAGGTCCTAGTGGATGGATGACGGGAGGAGACAGTGATCAGGGAGTTTCGGGGAGTCAATCTATCTCACGGAACATAATGGAAGGGAATTAGCATGGAGATCAGAGTAGAGAGAGTGGAAATTCGAATAGTGCGTCAAGTCGAGGAACAATCAATGCTGTCATAAGGGCCAAAGTGTTGGACGATGTGAGGTTAAAGACAGAAGTAGAGGAGATAATCAGTGGAAACTTGCCTTTAGAAAGGGTGGAACTATATGAGCCAGATAAAATGCTGTTTGTGGCGAAAGATGTAACTCGTAAGGCAAGGAAAACACATGAGAAATTGACCGAATTGGCATAGAGGTATGATGTGGATTTATCCAAAACGAAAATGTTACAGGGAAACCACAGGCTAAATTACAGTGACCAAGAGTTAAAGAGAAAAAGGTAATTGGTCTGAAAACGCATATTCGAGAACTGATTGTAGGGATACGTGCATGGAGCATGCTTGACAAATGGAAAGAAAGATGGTCTAAGAAGAAGAGTGTCAGGAAGATTATAGGAGAAATACCCCCTCCAGGAGGGGGGACAGTAGGAGTAGAAGCCTACCCTTTGCGGTAAGTACAGAGTGGAGGGTATGTGCATGTACCATGGAGCAGAGGTGATTTGGCAGCATTTACCAATGATTTTCCGTGGCTGAGGGGAAAAACCTGCTTAGTGGTACAAACTAGCTGATCGATTTGTCAAAATTTCGAAAGTGCTATAGATTGATTTGAATGCGTTGTTTGATATTGTGGTACCAAGTGATTTGTGGTCAGCATGTAAAATTGCCGTTGACTGGCCGTCTTCAGAACCAGAGCGAGATTATGTTACACATGGTCCTTCACCTGTGGTTATGAAAAAGTTTGAGCAGGTAATCACATAATTGCAATCCAAAATTTCACCACAAGACATTGATTAGGTTTAGATAGACAGAACTGTTCAGGAGCCAAATGAAACTGTACTTGCTTATTATGAGAGGCTCTTGCAAGCCTTCAAGCAGTACAGTGGGTTGGATACTTTTGACCCAAAGGAAATGGGACAGTTTGTCTCTAAATTTATCTTAGGTTGAAGACCAGAAGTTAGTTGTATGATCCAACAGCATTTGATCTGCTGGCAGAATAAATCTGTGGATGAGATTCTACGATATGCCAGAAACTGTAGTGACAAAGTGGATTCAAAGCATAGGAAGCTCAAGGATAAGTTAATGCTGGCCACAATGCAACATGGGGAATGAGTAGATCAGAGGCAGTCAGGTGGAGTAATATTAGGAAGAAGGCAGGGAAACAATCAAGGAGGGACCCAGAATGTTTCGGGTAAGGGAAAGGGGAAACCCATAGACCCTAAGACCCTAAGTGGATGTTGCCACGCTAAAGAAAACCACCGCATGTCATAATTGTCACACGATCGGGCATTGGAAGCGCGAGTGTAGGTCAAATCTAGCTACTCAGATCCAAGGGGAGGAAATGGTGCAGGCACCTGAGGTTGTCAATACAGTGACGAGACCCAGATCCATGCAAGGGCGACACTAAGTCCGCAAGCATAAGTTCCCCAGCCACCGAAGATTCCACAGGGAAATCAAACATACCAACAGATGCCCTTTAGCGAGATTTTCGATGAGTTTGATCCAGACATGTTGCAATGGCGGTGCCTGAGGGGGAGGAAGACTGTACCCTTGGAGCAGGCTTGGAGGTAGACCAGAGAGGACCGTATGTAGAGGCAGATGTTGATGGTCATCCCATCACCATTTTGGTTGACACTGGTGCTACCCGTTCTACTGTGAGATCTGCAGTAGTTCCCAACCTACCCTCTCTGGACAATCAATCCAAGTCGTAGGAGTGGCGAATACAAAAATGACTAACCCATTGACTGATGCAACACCTGTGAGGATAGGAACTTTTCAAGACCAACACCAATTTGTGGTATGTGACTTAAGCCCACTCTGTTTGTTGGGTCGGGATCTCTTGTGTAAATTGAATTGTACCATCTACTGTACACCCAAGGGAGTGGAGTTGAAGACCAATGATGATGAAGCTGCATTTAAATTGGCAAATCAGAATCTGTGTACAGAAATGTTCCCTATGTTCACAGTTGAGAAACTCCCACTCGACCTGAGGTACTCTGGGCCATATTATCAAGAAAGGGCGATACATTATCGCCGCTTTTATCGGCAGAAAACTGCTGCTAAAGCGGCGATAATGGGCTTGATAACATGCCCTTGTGAATTCCCATAGAAACCCAGGTTAACACCAGAACCTGGGCTTCTATGGGAATTCCCAACTGTCTCTCAGGATGTATGGGACTTCACAAGGGAAGATATAGGATTGATTAAAGGGATTGAGCCAGTTAAGATTCAAGTTAAACCAAATGCTGAGTTCCCGAGAACACCGCAGTAGAATCTGTCCCCGGAAACGGTAGCAGGAATCAAGCCTGTGATTGAATCTATGATCAAACATGGAATTCTGAAGGAAATAATGGGGAAGTCCATGTAACTAACCCATTATGGGATTGTAGAAGCCAAGTGGGAATTATAGAATTGTGCAGTACCTGCAAAAGGTCAACACGATTGCAGTCTCATGTTGTCCCGTGGTACCAAATCCGTCAGTGATATTGTTCCAGATTCCATGTGAAGCTGAATGGTTCACTGTGATTGATTTATGCCAGCCATTCTTTTCAATACCGTTGCATGAGGAGAGCCAATTTTTATTTGCTTTCCATCTGGAAGACCATGTGTTAACATGGTGTCGTATTCCTCAAGGGTATACAGAAAGCCCTTCGATCTTCAATCAGCTTTTGGAAAAGAATCTTGAGAGTCTCGTACTGCCACAGAACTCAGGTCTCGTGCAGTATATTGATGACCTCTTGATTGCATCTGAAACTGAGGATGCTTGCAGGATCGATACTGTTGCTTTACTGAACCATCTAGCAGAAAATGGACACAAGGTGTCCTAAAAGCAAGTTACAGTATTGCTTGACTGGGGTTCAGTATTTGGGTCACTGAATTGAGAAAGACAAGAGAAAGGTGTCACCAGATTGGATTGAAAAGATCATGAATATGACTGTGCCTACCACTCGGAAGGAAGTCAGGATGTTTCTGGGGATGGTCGGGTACTGTCGCCAATGGATCCCCAACTTTTCCTTGAAGGCAAAGCCTTTGCAGAGGCTGATGCACAAGGATGTGAGCGATCCGGTACCATGGGATCATGACTGTCTGATTGTGTTCTTGGAGTTGAGAGGGGGCCTGTGTCATGCTCCAGCTCTAGGGATGCCGGATTACAACAAATCCTTTTCATTTTTTCTAGTATGAGCGAGAAGGTTGCGCATTGTCAGTTCTTACTCAAAGTCACGGAGGTATCCGCAGACCAGTTGTCTATTTCTCAGCCTCTTTAGATCCAGTAGCTTCAGTGTTGCCCGGATGTCTCAAATCCGTGGCTGCAACCGCTGGCAGCATTGAAAGATGATAAAGCACTGTTATAGGTCATCCACTTATGGTTTTTGTTCCACATTCGGTTGAGCTCCTTGTAGGAGAGTAGGATCTGCTTACTATGGATACCCCCACTTTTTGCTGGTGTTTCACTGTTTTTCAACTTTAGTCTGGCTGGTGCCCTGGTAACCAGGACCCCAGTCTAGCTGCTTCCTCTCTAAAATGATTGCATGTACATTAAGTACACTCCAGATTGGTGACTAGGTTACCCTTGTGAGTCCCTAGTATATGTTACCGTAGGTACTAAGGGCATAGGTACCCCAGAGACCTACCAGGGGCTGAAGCATGTATTATGCCACGCCCGGGAAGGCTTCCAAAATGGCACCACAGGTCTGCTACTGCAACCTGGGTAAGGTGGTGCATGCACCCCTTACTAAGATATAGGTTACCTATATCTACCTTTATTCACTGACACATATAAACCTTTAAGACACTCCTATGGCAGGCCTTATCAATCCTGAAGGCAGAGTGCTTGGTTTTGTGTGAGAGGGTGCCCATGCATGAGCAGGACCCCTCTGCAGCTCTTGGAATCTATTCTCTGAAGCTGTTCTGTGAGGCAGCCAGACCATATATTCTTAAGTGCATTATAACCTCGCGGTAAATGCTAACTTTGGAATGGCTGCATGGAAACATATCGTGTTTGGTGTCAAACACTTTGGAATCCTACCCCCCGCCATTCCTGCGGGCGGGGGAAGAATTCCACCCTTCTAGAGAGAGACATGTACACACTGACCTAACCGGTAATACTTTAAAAGAGCCCCAGCAACACAAAATGGATGCTGCAGCTACAGACATGGATCTGACCTCCTGCTGCTGGACGAAACTCCAGCAGGGGAGGCCTGGACAATAGGTTTCCTGTCACAGGGAGGTCTAACCACCTCCCAGACGACAGGCTTTAGTGTATTGGGGCTGGGTGGGTACATTCATAGAATGCTTTTCAGCCAGTGCTGGGGGCACATTTGGTGTCCCTGTGCATATCCCAGTTCAAACCGGTTGCAGGGTCACTCAGCTCCTGCTCTGGCATGAAACTGGACAAAGGGAAAGGGGTGTATTTCCGAGGCTCCCGCCGGACCCCGAAATATTTGTGACTCAGGACATGGACTTTCAGACTTCTCTGAGGCTGACATGAGATGCCAGCAAAGCTGAGACCCGCAGCCCTCACAAGTGACGTGGGACCGGAACTCCTGGACACCGTGCACATTTGCTAGTGCATCCACTTCCCGAGGTTTCCCGAAGTTGTGCATTGGGCTACTTGTAGTCCAAGCCCCGAGCACCATCTGCACCGAAGATTGTGGGCCTACACTCCACGAGTGTTCCGTGAGCCCGCTTCTAGCATTTCTGCTTGAGGCCCCTTTGCAATTTCTGGTCCGTCGACTGGTGGGTCCCCACAAAGGTAACTCTACTTTTCCTTGGGCTTTCCTGGTTGCTCCAGACGGGCCCTGACTGTCCTTCAGACCTTGCTGGTCTGCACCAAAACCAATCTCTGCTTTCTGCGTGGGTTGCTGTGGCCAATTCTTGTTGGGTCCAATCCAGAATCCAACACAGCATCACTCGACATCCTTTG
The DNA here is from genome assembly GCF_964261635.1 of Lissotriton helveticus. Classification (NCBI taxonomy): domain Eukaryota; kingdom Metazoa; phylum Chordata; class Amphibia; order Caudata; family Salamandridae; genus Lissotriton; species Lissotriton helveticus. The sequence continues at coordinate 1,149,517,000 of NC_136067.1, read as the reverse complement.
TGGGACAGCTTGAATCCAGCTCCTGGTCATCGTCGACGCCTTCTGGTCCTCGTGGCTGAAAAGCCAAGCTTTACCTTCTGCACCTGATATCACCCAACATCGGTTGGCATCTTCCCATCACCTTCCTGGTCACTGGCAAGTGACCCAGACTCTGTCCCCTCTGCTTTCAGGTTCTTCAGATCTCCGATCCACCCTTGGATCCACTCGGACATCTTTCCACTTGGTCACCAGCAACACTTTGCAACAGCTCGCCATTGAAATTGACGACGAAACCCGACACGAAAAGACACCTATGCACCCGGCTTCCCTAGGTGAGGTAACTTGAGTACTCCAGGGCTCCCGTGGATGTTGACTCTAGAACCTCCGAGTTCTAAAGGGGTTGGCTCCAAGACCTCTTCTAAGTGTCCTTAACCTGTAATTTTCCAACCGCGACTTTCCCCATAGAAGTTAATGGTGATTCGCGGCTGTGTTTAGAGACTGCACCCGTCCCCCGTGGGTCCCCTGTGTCACTACCTTGGGTGGTTCCTGGTGGCCCCAGCGGTTCTAAAGGCTCTAGGCCTTGTATCTATGTCAGTCGTGGTTCTTATACCACTTTCTTAATATATGGTTTGGTACGCCCCTAGAGCTCAACGTATATTGTGCTAATTTACTGTGTGCTAAATAAGTTTACTGAATGTACTTTTGCCTCTAGCCTCATAAAGAGACTAGGGGGATGTGTTTAGAATAAATACATATATTTTATATAACACTCTAAATCTGAGATTTACATCAGAAATAAGTACAAATGAAGTGCACTATCTTGACTTAAGAGTCTACGTACATCAGGGTAAATTAGAGACCAGCCTCTATCGCAAGCCAACAGCGGGCAATAGTATTCTGCACTACGAGAGTGGCCATCCCTCTAGTTTGATCCGTAGCATCCCCTATGGGGAGCTACTGAGATTAAGACGGAATTGTTCTCTGGAGTCCGAATTCGTCAGAGCTGCACATGATAGCATTGCTAGATTTCGAGCTAGGGGCTACGCACAATCTCTTCTTGACAGTACTTACAAGAGAGTATTAAAGATCCCAAGAAAAAATCTTTTTTCTCCAAAGCCCCCCTCTGTGGAAGATACGGATTCCAGATCAAAATTCCGCCTAATAACAACTTTTTCGGATGAGGTTCCTCAATTGAGACATATTCTTATGAGGAACTGGCACATCCTACAAACTGACCCCATCATAGGGAGTGATGTTCCAACCAAACCTCTCATAACCTTTAGAAGGTCTAAGTCAATCAAAGATACGGTAGTGCAAAGTCATCTATTGCCATTACCAGCTAAATCCACAGGAACTCTCAAAGAAATGGAGGGATTTTTTCCGTGTGGAAAATGTAAAGCCTGCGAAAGTAGCAGAAGAACATTAACCTATAAGGTTCCAGGACTCAGTCAACCTAGACGCATTAACAAATTCATCACATGTACAACTCCTTTTGTGGTATACTGTCTAGTTTGCCCATGCGGTCTCCAGTATATTGGGAGTACAATGAATAACGTGAAACTTCGAATACTGGAACACCAAAGGGCAATCATGAATAAAGATCCAAACTACCCTGTTGCACGCCATTTTGCCGAGAAACACGGAAGCAATAGGGAACTGCTCCGTTTTTTCGGGATTGATCATGTGCCTCAGAACCCAAGAGGGGGAGACAGAGTACTCCGTCTCCGCAGACTTGAATCTAGGTTCATAATAGATCTGCAAACCAAACAGCCTCAGGGACTGAATATAGGAGAAGAAATGACAGTACATCTCGGAAGATAAAGCATGATAGCCATCGTAGCCTTTTATAACTAGGATGAAACTGTAATGAATTATAACATCTACATTTTGAAAGGCACACATTATTGGGTTGAAGCTTATTTCTTCTTTTTCCTTTTCTTCACAAATGCTTTTTCTCCCCACTTCTATGTCCTTTCCTCCCTCCCGTTCTTTGTTCTCCGATTACCTGTGACAATTCTCTTTCTCCCCTACCATTCTGTTCTCAGAAAATATATAGAGAAATTTTCTTCTTTTTTGCGAACCAGTTCGTAGACATTTAAGTTGTATCTAAACAAGAATAGGATAATCTGGTCAACTAAATTGGATGACCTAAGATAATGTTGAACTTATTGTGGTTCTTGCAAACCTGAGATCATTTCCTGTAATTGTTGTAAATATCATGCCTTGCTAACTTTTCTGGGTATTTTTTAATTGAGTATAAGTTGAATGCTATGGGAGCCATGCCGATCCACGGCTAGATTTTGTTTTGTTTTGTTTTGTCTTGTCTCGATGTTGTCCACACAGCGTGCTGCCATTTAATAGAATTGTGATCTTTGGTCACGGGGTAGATACGCCAGACTTATGCCGATACACGGCAATATCTTATGTTTTCTGGCAGTGTCATCAACACTATGGATACATAAATAGAAAAACGAGTACTAGGAAACTATAAATCAATATTTTGTATATTTAATACAATCATGATGGAATTATCGTCTATTATCTGTATATATGTTGCTAGTAAATCTTGTTTTCTCCTATGTAAATATGGCCGCCACAATCACCCCACATTTGCGTTTGAATTCACATCGATATAATTTTCGCTAAGTCCGCTTTTTGTTTCTGTAGCACATGGTACAAGTAAGCGTCATAGACCTTAGGTCGGTGACACTGAAGAAGGACTAAAGGTTCGAAACGCGTCTGTCATCTGTGTTGTGTGCTGAATAAAGACACTTTGCCTAAACCTGGAGTGCTTTAACTCTCTTTCTGGAATGAGAGGGGGACCTTGGAGCTTTTATATATATATATATATATATATATATATATACCTGGTGTGGTTTTACTTTCATTTGGTCATTCATGAGATTGTAGACTGGTAAAACAAGCTGCTTTACATTCCTTTAAGACTTAGCCTGAAGGCTGCTCTCCACAGCTACCACTAGGATAGCTTTCTATATAGGTTGTCTTTAAACCTACCATCAATAAGGGTTAGCTATGGGCACAGAGAGGATTTTTAACGTCATCAGGATCTCCCATTAAAAATGGGGAATATGTGAGACAGTTGTTGGAAGCTTTGCAGCGTCTACAAGAAATAGCTGTGGTAAAAAATGCAGTCCACGGAAAGGGAAATTACTTTGTGCCTTTGGGAAAACGTTATGCGGATGAAGTTGCACATTTTTGCGCTGAACAAGGGTGCATTTTCACTGGAGATTATACTCGAGAGAGCCCAGAAAGAACCAAGCTCAGCATGATGTTAGCCATGGCAGACACCTGGGATGAGCTCCAGCGTCTGCAGGTAGAAGTCTCAGAGCAGGAAGAGGCTGCATGGGTCAGAGCAGGATGTGAGAAAGGAGATGATGGCATTTGGGTTTCAATTGATGGTCGAGCAGTGTTACCTGATGATTTATTGAGTCCTATGGCAAGACAAATTCACGAAGCATTGCACATTGGAAGGGATGCTATGTTGTGAGTCTTCAGATAAATGTGGTACAATCCCCGGTTTGTGCATTTGCTGAAGCAGTGTGTCATAGGTGTGTTACATGTCAGCAAATGAATGCTGGAAAGAAAACTGTGGTTGCATTGAGTCACATTGGGAGTTCTGGAGGGCCTTTCAATAGAATCCAGCTTGACTTCATAGAAATGCCTAGGTGCAAGGCTTGAGGTACATTTTAGTTGTGGTGTGTGTTTTCTCACGGTGGGTGGAAGCGTACCCAACAAGAAGATGTGATAGCCTCACAGTAGCAAAATTGTTGCTTAGGGAATTGACTACACGGTTCGGTTTTCCAACTTCATTGGAGTCGGATAGAGGAATACACTTCCACAGCGAAAACATGAAGTTACTTTGTGCTGCTTTACAAGTTGATCAAAGACTGCATTGTAGCTATCGACCGGAGGCTTCTGGTATTCTGGAGCAGATTAAAGGGACTCTGAAAATGAGGATGGCAAAAGTATGTTTGTCCACGTCTCTGAAATGGCCTGATGCATTCTCGCTGGTGTTGATGAGGGTTTGTAGTACCCCCGATAGGAGAACTGGCCTTTCACCACACAAGATCCTAATGGGGTGGGGGATGCTATTACCAGCAGTCCCATCCACAGCCTTGATAAACATCACAGATGATTTGATCCTTGATTATTGCAAAGGACTGGCTGATGTGGTCCGTACTGTGTCTCACCAGGTGGAAGCTGCAACTGTCCCGACTTCGAGGGACCTCTGCCATGACCTGTGTCCGGGTGATTGGGTGTTAGTCCGTAAGCATGTGAGGAAGGGTTGCCTTGATGCCTTTTGGAGAGACCCTTACAAAGTGATTCTGGTGACGAAGACTGCGGTGAAGTGCGGATGCTTGCCGAACTGGATTAATGCATCCCACACTCGCAGAGTTTCAGAACCCCTGGAAGAAACAGCTCCTATAGTAGAAGAAAATACAGCTGTGGCAGCAAGGCCACTTGAGAGGACAAGCCAAGCTGTGGGGGTTGCTGACGAAGCTGGTTGCCCACCAGAGCAAGCTGAGGGGTGTCATCCCACACAAGACCCAGGTATTGACTCCGAGGGAAAAGGCAACGTTGCAAGTGGTATAGAGTCAGACTCAGCCGAGAAAACTGGTACAGAAAGTGGTCGGGGGCAGAGGAGAAGAGCTGAACTTGCAGAAGAATCGTGGCCTGGGAGACAAGGGAGGCCGAATCTGAGACTGGCTTCTGAGAGAGATCTTGCTCCTGTGTCAGAGACATCCGAATCGGAACTGAGTGATGCAGAGCAGGCTCGAGAAGGCCCAAAAAGGTCAAGAAGAGTAAGAGTGCCCTGCAGAGATACGCCATCCCAGTGTGGACTTATATGGTCACTGATGTCGGGAATAGTGGGGACCAGGAGACTGAGGTCTTCACAGGTATTCAGCAGAATACCTGAATTGAAAATTGATGTGGGATTGATAGTTCCAGGACTGGAAATAGAAGGGGTACTGACTATAACTGTCCAGAGACCTCCGATATTGAACAGAGTGCAAATTCTAATCCTTCAGGAACTGTTCTTTTCAACTTTTGGATATCAACCCCCAGCTCAGGAGACTGCGCGTGTACTAATTGAAATTGGTTCTGAGCTTATAAGAGACTGTGATTAAACTGTGAACTGTAAATAGGTGTTTCAAGAAGATAACTTAGGCCAGAGTGGAAGAAGAACAAATTTAGGGTTTGATGAAGAAAGCGGGCTAAGGAAGTCTTTTTGAGCTCTGTAAATATTGCTAGAGAAACGAACTGTGATAGAATTTCCAGTACTTCAATGAACTGAGTTTGAACCGGTTGAACAACAATCTGAGGTGAAAGAAAAGAGACTTTTAGTGTATCCTCTTACTGAACTAAAACCAACAAGATAAGATGGAGTCTGGAAGTTTGAATCGTAGGTCTAAGTGTGTAATATGTACACTCATAGTAGGGGTGATAGTTGTAACAGGAGTAGTTATTATTGTGTCTGTAAAGTTTACACATGATGCAGGAGTTGAGGAAATGGGAGTACAAGGGACAACCACACCTACTACTTCTAGCGCAAAAGATGGTATTGTAGTAGATGAAAAAGCTATGCTAGATCAAACTAGTCATATGTTGCATGTAGATTTGTCTAGAGGTGACTATAAGCTTAATGCATATACGAATCTGCTATATGAGTATGTGAATTCGATGGATGTGACTGTTATGTGTGCATGCAGTTACCTGCGTCTGTAGAGGAAGGTATTCGTTATCATCATCTTCCTTTGACGTAAGGTATTACATGTAGTTTGTTGTTTAGCATGTTCTATGATAAAGGTCATTATGAGTATTACTTTTCTAATTATGATGTAGTGCTTTCAGAGGTTCCAGCTTATAACCATTTGAACAAGTATGATTATTATAAGCTGGAAGATAGAGTGGGAAAGTATTTCATACCCACTGTAAATTTAGATACAGCTTATGTACATCGCCACAACTTAACATGTTCATTAACAGATGTAGAGAAGAAGTTTATAGATTAGGTAGAAGACAGACATAGACATAGACAACTAACAGGAAATCGCTACGACAAAGAAGGGAAAGTTGAATGGACAAAGGAGGAGTTATCCCATAAAGTGAAGGGGAGTAGTGGTACAATAGAGTTGGATTTTGAGCAGAGAGGGAAGTTGTGTATGAGACAAATCCAGACCTACTATGAGGTCTTTGTGGGAGAGAGTGTGTGTGATCATATTTTCACTATTGAGGCTACAGAGAAGAAGTTCTTGCAGGATGCTGTACAAGTGGTTCCAAAACATATATTTTATGTGTGGGAAAAATGCCTAAGTGCCATTGCCTTTGAACTGGTATGGTACATGCTATGTGGCAGTGGTGTTTCGAAAATGTATCATGTTGAAGATCTATGACTTCTGGATAGTGGATTGCATCCTAGAAGGAAGCGAGGTGCAAGTGCAGGAGAGATTGAGGGAGATGTCTTTGGAGCATTGATACCAAGTTTGGAAATGGTGTTGAAAGATGTCAACATTAGAAGGTAGTCAACTATTGTGGACAAGTTGTCAGCGAACACAGCTCAGTCGTTGTTGCTTGTGGATGGAGAGCTGGTGTTGATAAGGGCTATGGCGATACAGAACTGTCTTGCTTTAGATGTGTTACTGGCAAAATAGGGCAGATTCTGTAAAAATGCTAAAATGCTAAAATGAAAGTTCAACAGTGCTGTACTTATATACCTGACAACAGCAAAGATCTGAAGAAGTATATACGTAATATCACTGAAATCCATCATGAGGTGCATGACCTAGCCACAGAAGGAGTTTGGGACAAAGTGGGAAAAGGGTTTCATAAGGTAGGAAGTTGGTTTGCGTCTATTGGAAAGGGAATTCTTGGTTACATCTTGAAGCCTATCATCATAGTAGTGATTTGTGTGATTATATTGTGGGGACTAGTGAGGGTTTACAAGTGACATAAGTCAAATCGAGTTGAGAGGTCACTTAGAGAGCAAGAGCGAAGAATGGAGAGACTGCAGGACAGTCATTATGAGAATATTAAAAGCCTAGAGAGGTTCCGACAGGGAAGAGTGTCTACAAGTTCTGTTTAGGTCGGTTCTTTCTCCAGGGAGTGTGATTTGTTGTGATGACACTTGTCATCAGAGGGTGGAACTGATGGAGCGCAATAGTGCTCTAAACATTGTAGGGGTGCATCATAATCATGGCTAGTACGCATCCGCATATATTCCTGTGTTGTATTAACATTTGGTCATTAGAAATGTGTTGTTATAATAAAAGTGCTAGTGAAAAGAATAACATTTTCTTTGTGCCATGCAAGAGAAACAGAATGGCATTTATGTTTGGAAAGAGTAACCTTTAGTATATTGCAATTGCCTAACAAATAGCCTATGTGTAATGTAATGCATTTTGATTTAAACGTGCATTATGTTGGAGTCTGCACATGAAGATGATTAATTGTGCTTAACGTGTAATAATTGCAGATGCTTGCAAAAGAAAGTACCGATAAAACTGTGTGTATAATTTGATGTGTAAAGGCCTTAATGAAATGTTCATGTCTGTGTAAATGAAAGGTCTATTCGTTTATTCTTATGTTGCCCGATTGCGTAGGCCTGAAAATGTAATTTCCTTGGAAAACTCACACATTTGGAGATAGTCAGCGGATTTCATGTACATGAAAGGATGTTCTGTTCTCACGTTTTTCGGTTGCAGGTGGAAGAAGCTGCCTTTGTTAGTTGAACTAGCACTCTTTGTTTTAGGATTTGGGCATGGAGGAGAGTTGATACATTGTGCAAAGAATGTCGATAATTGGGAGCTGGTGTTCATTTTCACTAAGAAGGCCTGAGAATCAAGGTCATCAAGCTGAACATTGGAAGGAGTGTGGAAGACGGTGGAAAATTACCTAGGAGAGGTGTCCGTTGAGATGAGGTGATCTGTGGGCGTGTTTTACAACGTTGCATTTTGCATTAGGGACAGTGTCCCGGGGATGAGTCAGTAGAAGAACGGAGTTAGGAGAAGGGGTGAGGTGATCGATCTGGAAAGAGCTTTTAGAACAAGCTCTGTAGCATTGGCTATTTTACTCAAACAGCGTGAGTGTAATTCTTAGGAAGTATTCACGAGCTGACACCTTTAATTGATCTGGCCTGGGAAATGCTAAGTAGGGATGTCACTTTAGAGATAGAGTAGGGGTAGTCTAATGCTTTTAATTTTTCAGCTGCAGATGAAATCTGACTTAGATAGGAGCAGTCCTTGCTTGTGTTCCGTTTTTGGAACTGTTCATTCTCTTCATGATTCATCGGATTAAGTTAACCTGTAGATATGGCTTTGTATTAGTTCCCGTCTTGAGGAGCTAGCACATTCAGTTGTTTTTGGCTTTGTAATAAACCCCCTAAATTTGAATTTGGAGTCTGTAGTCTTTTAAGCCAAAGTCATTGTAAATGTTGGATTGTCTCAAAGGAGTTATTTCTCCCCTTTACACTTCTCAGCAGGTAATAACGATACATCGACCTTGGGTTCCTAGTTAAATTCAGGTAGCGGAACACAGCTCTATCACCACCCGTTTGCGTCATGAGAACAGACACTAGCCGTTACACGTCTTCTGTCTGAGCAGGTTCTTATTTGCTCTAGGTGTGACCAGAAGACGGCTAGGCATACCATTCTAGTATAAATGTAGATAATAGTTTTGGGCAAATGTAAACGCTGTGAGTGATAACTGTTCTGAGTATACATTCTTCGTTATTCTCCTGTAAAGATGCAATAATACCTGGTGCTACTTAAAAATGAGCAATTGTAGATGTTCATAAAATCGGCTTGGGCACTTTACTATGCTTACTTTAATTTTACAGTATTTGCGATACATGTTGTGGGAATTCCCATCTATTACAGATGATGTGATCTCGTTTCTATTTAATTGTATACTGAAATAAAAAAAAAACTTGTTCTGTATATGTTTATTCTCTATGTGGAAATATTATGTTAAGTTAGTCTTGTGGATCATGTTTCTTATTTTTAGCTTGCTCTGCATTTAACTTAATCTGTTTTAACGTGTGTTTTGCTTGATGGTCTGTGACCGAAATAAAGCTTTATACTACTGAACCTTCTTACTACTTCCTACTAATGAAGATGGGCAGTATGCAGATGTATGCTGACTTTTTGAAAGGATCTGCACATATATTTCTGGCTTGCTTCAATAATTTGAAGTGTAACTAAATGCATCATTAGGTTTCTCCTCCGGACAGCTTGTAGCTGTCGGTTGCCGAAAGACCTCCATCAGACAATACCAATGTAAACAATACCAAAACCTAATGTGGGCTTAGAACCAGCCCACTACTTACCGTTGGTTGGCTTTCTTGTCAGTCTCATTTTCCTGCATTTTTTCATGTTTGTCCCTCTTCTGGAACTTCATTACCAATCTTCTTGCTGGATGACACGTACCCTTCCACATTCATCGAGCTACTTTTCTATTTTTCCTTAAGCACTCGATAAGAGTGCATGTATTTTCGTACTCTTTCTCTCTGTGTGCTGCCTCTTCTCTCAGATAAATGCCCCAAACCAAATGCTCAGAGTTGCTCCCTCCTTCCCACATCCTTGTCAATTGCTTCATTCACTACAGCTTTTTTTATTTATTTCCCCCAGCCTTAAGTTCATCTGTTGCTTCCTCACCCTTCTGCTCTGTTGCTCACCCACCTTTCACCAGTGGTCGAAGTGAGGGGAAAAAAGTAGGGGAACTGTGACCGGAGAATTTAATTGACCAATGGATACACATGATTATTTAAGTTTATAATGAGTTATTGACTTTAAAATACATTCACAAAGTGGGATATGCTTCTAATCATAGAATGTCCCAAATACGATAAAATGTGGAAGCACAAGCCATTTGTCTCCGAGCCATGGAGTTTCTGTGTCATCCGTACTTCTCCCTTTTTCCACAACAGCAGTTCAAACATGAATGGCAAAATATCCTAATTTGCAAATGTTTTCTATATAATCATGGTTCTGCAATATTTGCCTCATAATGCAAGATCTGCTGCATGATCTGACCATTTAAACTAATAAATTGTTATTGCAGTGACCTGCATTGTAATGACATGCGTTGTAGTGACATGCAATGTAATGGCTGCGCTGTAATGACATGCGATGTAAAGGATGGTGCGATGTAATGACTGCTGTGTAAAGGTAGAGCAATGTAATGACTGGTTTGTAATGGTTGTTTCCCCTTTTTTGACGCTCCGGTGGCACATCGCCATTTTCCATATTTACAAGGTAGTGCTAAGCCTCTTTGTGTGGCTTAACACTACCTGGTAAACATGTCCCTTTCCGCTGCATTTCTCTGCAGCAAAGGGGCGTGCAAAAGGTGTTGCTGTGGGCATTCCATCACAATGCCCATTGTATATTGACGCTACCCTAGACTTACAAGGCTGAGGCAGTGCCAAAAACGAATGGCATGGAATACCAGGTGGCACTACAAGGAGAAATTAATAATTTCTCCTTGTTTTTTGCTCTTTCCATGTGTGCTGCATTGTGCAGCACACATAAAATGTGCAAATTACCATTATTGATTGTTTTTTTAAAACTTTATTCAAAGGTTTACAGAATAACTGTACAGAAGAGAGAAGGTTATCATTGACAATGCACAGACATCACAATGCACATTGAAATGTTTTGTGAAAAACTATATAAGTGGTATACATCCCATTTTGTGAGGTTAGAAATGGGTAAAAGAGCAGACAGCATTCAAAAAGGGCAGAGGGAGAGCCTTAGCAAGAGGGAGTCTTGGGGAAATGCGCGGAGGATCACGCATCTGTGCCCTGACTGGAAACGTTGGAGGTTGGCACAGTAGAAGGCACCTGAGGGGAGGAAGAGGTGGGGGCCCGAGTCCAGAGTAAGAAGATATAGTCTAATAGGTGCCAAATATCCTTTGGACCGGCTGTGGGAGGTTGTAGGGAAAAGTATACCTCGCTATTTAAGTCACAGTAGGTTAAACTGCGGAGCCAAGCCTTAAGGGTAGGACACACGCTGTTACGCCAATGAAGTGCAATCTCCCTTTTGGGCAAAAGGAGTGCAATGGATGTGAATCTACGGTATGGTATGGGAATAGGGAAGACATTGCATAGGAGGGCCATAAATGGGGATGGTTCCACTGGTGAGGAGATCATCTGAGAGAGGATGCGGATTACTTCCATCCAGGAAGTGGCTACCAATGGGCAAGTCCAAGCCAAATGTGGGAAATCTGCATCAGGACCTCGACATTTAAAACATTGGGTGGATCTAGACCAATACGGGCAAACCCGCTGGGGGTCACATAAGCTCTAGAAACGGAAATAAAGTAGCTTGTGTCGGTCAGTGGTGGAGACAAGTTTAATTTGTGCACATCAAAGGGCCCAATCTTTGTCAGTGATGGGGTGTCCTAGATCTTTCTCCCGTTGTTTCCGAACCCCATCTACGTTCGTGCATTTGAGAACTGTACAAGCATAATAAAGCTTGGCGATTAGATGTGATCCTTCCGGGTCTTGTATCAATAGAGTGAGTGGAGTAAATTTGTTTGGGGCTAGCGGGTATGGCGGGATGCTGGATCGCAGCGCACCACGGAGTCTGTTAAGGATAAACCTGTCCATGAAGGAGGTGTCAGCATGTGCGGTGTCTATATTGTGGAATAGTGCATGCCTGTCAGGGAATACATCTCCAAAGGAGTGAAAATTACTCTTGTGTACGGTGCGCTGTACTAACGTTTCTGTAGTGAGTGGAAGCCATGGATTCTGGATTAGAGGAAGTTCAGGGTAGTATAAAAAGTTAAAGACCAATGTTTCCATTATTGATTATGTACAGGAAGGTTTCCCTTTCTGGACATATTCGTTCATCCCTGCAGCGCAGGCACCCATGCAACATGGCGGCAGGATGCCAGCGCTAGGGAAAATTGAAGGGTGCGCCGTATTCACTGCGTTTTGAAAATGCATTTTGAAAATGTCGGAGCACGATGCTGCCAAATTTGGTGCAGTTCGGCGCTCTGACATTTTATTATAAATATGCCCCAGTGTTTCTTTTTGACAGTGCTACAGAGCATTGGCAAAAAGCATTGGCAAAGCTAGGTTGATTCCTTTTGTCTTATTTTTCTCCCATCAAGAGTCTGTTCTTTTGTTGATTCTTCTGTACTATCTTTCATTATTTTTTAAGTCCTAACATAAATGTTGTACCATGCAATCGCACAACTTGGAACTCACTGTCTTGAATGTCCAAAAAACATTTAACGATCAAATCCCACACTAGTGTTTAAGCCCCACACAAAATTGCTGCTTTGGGTTCGACGGTTTTCCTATAAGCATGATATTTACCCAGGCCTCTTCAGGAAAGTGAATGTCCGCTTTGATCCACACTATACTTTGCGGGAAGTCAACATTTCAGGATGGTTGAGATAAAAGAATACTTTGTGGTACACTGGTGTGTTATTCAGTTCTCTGTGGGTCTCGCACCGCGGTGTCCAGGAAGAGCGACGTTGTGGCCAGAGGAAAATGAAAACATTGGCTGTTTGCACGGTTAGCAGACGGCTCCCTCGAGACCTTCATATTGCTATGGAAGTAGTGGGCATGTGAAAGAGAAGACGGACACCCGTGTGACGTTTTGTAAACACGCTTACCACAAGTGAAGCCTGTTTTCTTACAGTGGACTATTGACCCTTAAAGTAACAGAAGGTGGTAGGAAAAACGTGTCAGACTTGGGAACTGGGGAACGAGGTTCCAGTCTCGGCGATAGCTCAACATTCTGTGATTCTGGGCAAATCACTTAATCTCCCCGTGCCTACCAAATATGAATGCGTCCTTGTGTAATGTAACTGGACTGCTCAAGAGCACCAATATGTATGGGTCGAGTTCGTGCTAAATAAAACTGCAAAAAAAGGCGTAGGTAGATAGGAAATGCGGTAATTTGGTTTCCCAATGTTTGCGAAGGGCCTTTAGTTGCGTTCATAAACAATACTTTGCTTATATACTTCTAGTGCCATTCATTTGCAGTAAAACACATCGAAATTAATGGTGCTTTTGGATTTGTGAAAGTCAAGCTATTTGCAGAAATGCACATGACTGAAAGACTGTTGCACTGGAAGAAATATGGTTATACAAATATAGTTAACTTTGCATGACTTCTGCGGACGTAAAAATATAGGGGTTTATTTATAAGTCCCTTGCGTCTCGGGTACGTCACTTTTTCCCCACATTAAAAGTAACACACCGGCGGCGCAACATGCTAGGAAATAAGCCCCATACAGTCGCATTAGACTATCTTGTGTACATTTGTGAAGTAAAAATGGAGGGTCCGATTAGTAACACTTCACGCAACGCAGCATTGCAACTAAAGTTGCTGCGCTGCCTTGTGTGGAAGGGGGAGAGCAGAACAGTGCTGTGTCTAAGATATAGAGCTGTTTTCCTCTCTCTCTCTCTGAGCTGCCGAACTTTAGGCTACCGTGTGCCAACGCACTCACTTTTGTACCATATGCAAGGGTGTGTGCATTCTGTCAAGCCTAGGTTTTGTACTGGAAGGGAATCCTTCCAGTAGAAAAAGTATGCTTCAATACTTTCCCCACTTTGTATGTGTGCTGTACAGTGCAAAACACATGCAAACCTGAAATGTAAAACTTGCTCCACTGTTATTCCTGCCAAGAGGAGGCGTTATTTATAGCACAAAACCCTGTCTAAAAATGTTAGTAGATAGAGATTTGCATCAAGACCTAGGGGTGGTTGCATAGGAGTGCCAATGTACCATCCATGATGGTACATTGGCACTCCGAGAGTAAGCATGCTAAGATATTAAACAATGTACACCAACAGCAATACGTGATTAAATCTTAACACACTTACATTGTAATATCGTCTTAACTATTAAGACTAGACACAGATAGCCATCCATATGCTGCCACAGTACACTACGCCAATTTTAATGAGCCATAGTACTCTATTGAGTGGTATAGGCACCTCGCAGAAGGATAGCATAAGGAGAGCAATCACTCCTCTCTAAGATGGCGGTTATGTTTCCCAATAGAATCGAGAGACGCCTCGTTTTGCTGGGTCATCCGGTCACGTGACCGGCGGTTGAGAGTACTAAAGTTCTAGCCGCCGGACCGTGGATTACCACCCGGTTCCGGCGGAGATGGGTAGGTGAGAGACTGCGCAACACAAGAGCCCACAAGTAGGTTACAGCATCCGTTATGGATTGGCATCAGGAGAGTACTCTACACGCTCCCCGTTGTTTAACTATAATCGCTGTCCTGAGCGGTATTTTAATGCAAGATACCTCAGTTAGCACACTAGGCACTGGAGTTAGTATACGGGGCACCACCCTCACTGCGTGAGTTGTTTTTAAATATCAATCAGGATGTTCAGTATACGGGATGAGCGCCACCTTAATCTGTTACAGAAGTCTGTAGATTTTGCTATGGGTGCACGAGAGAGGGTCATATTGTGATAAAATCTATAGCAAATAGGGCAGGTGGAAGCCCGGTTTTAGGAAATTGACCCGAGAAGAAGGTATAAATAACGAGACCGGATGGGGCAGGGCTCAGCCGGTTGTTTGATACTGTGAAAATCGCACCGGGCCATCTGCTAACAAGTGATACCGGATAGAGCCAGCGCAGCAAGGGGCCTTTTGGGGAGCATACACCAGTACCCGCTAATAATCAACACGAGGCACCACCATAACTGCGTGAGTACTTTTACATTTTAATATCGTTTAGGATGTTCAGCATATTGGATAAGCGCTACCTTATGCTGCTACAGAAGTCTGGAGATATGACTATGGTTACACGAGAGAGGGTCACATCGTGATTATATCGATAGCAACTGGGCCAGTTAGAAGCCCGGTTTTTGATAATTGACCCGAGCACAAGGGGTCAATACCGAGAGCGAATGGGACAGGGCTCAGCCCGTTGTTTGATACTGTTTAAATCGCACCCGGGCCATATGCTAACAAGTGTAACCGGATAGAGCCAGAACAGCAAGGGGCCTCTTTGATAGCATACATCAGTACCCGCTAATAATCAACACGGGTGATACACATGCATTTCTCACCTCTGAGTAGTGGTTGAGTAACGGCTCTCCTATAACCCGCTAGATTGTGAATGGTTCAACACGTTAATGATCCCGCCGGATACTGATGGAGATTGTACAGGAAACCGATTAGGTGAGTTACCAGCTTAACCATTTACACGGCTGACGTGACTCTGTCTCATTTTATACCTACTGTGATTTTAACATTCAATTTTAATAGACCTAGTCAATCACATGAGCATGCCCACCACATTGCTCACTAAGGATCTGCACGAACACGTGTTCTTTTTAATTATAGCTCACATGCTAGCAACACTGGATCTAGCATGGCACTAGGAATGTACGTTCTTCACGCTCTGGTTGTGTATATGTACCTGTTGTGATTTGCTCCCCCTTCTTCTCCTAATTCCAGGTAGAAGCAGTCCGACAGAGTTATGACGCAGGATACACCCCTTTCTCTGTGAGCAACACATAACTGAATAGTTGTCTGAAATTGAGACATTATTAAATTACCGTAGACAGTCAACACTTTAGACACACTATCTACTGTTAGGTCCTGAAGAATCGCTAGCTAATTGCTTTAGAGCGAGAAACTTGTCAACCAAACACAGCACATACTATACCGCTACTCACAATCTGGAAGCATAACATTCCAGCCAGTACCGGATA
The DNA here is from genome assembly GCF_964261635.1 of Lissotriton helveticus. Classification (NCBI taxonomy): domain Eukaryota; kingdom Metazoa; phylum Chordata; class Amphibia; order Caudata; family Salamandridae; genus Lissotriton; species Lissotriton helveticus. Next base: position 1,149,501,309 of record NC_136067.1, on the reverse strand, counting down.
GTTTTCCTTTTAATTAGAGCAGGGGACCCCCAGAATAAAGTTAATTCCCGGTACCCCCAGCTTTATTTTACATCACACCCACACGTCTACGTAATACTGGCCCCACACCCGCACTTCATCTATACGGCAGTTGGATAAAAGATCTCCGCCAAAGTGCCCCTCTTTGAGGTGTTGCCCGTTGGGTATTGCACCGCCGACCCAACAAGGAGCAAGCCCAGATGATGAAGCATGACACCTGAAAGGGTGTGTGAGGGAATTACATCCAACATAATGGATGCCCACATGTAGGAGTTTTCTTGACCCTACACCATCCTATACAGCCAAACTACATGTACATTTTCTCTTTCCTTTTACTTAGGAACAGCCCAGTATACTTGCATTCACTATTGTCTTGAGGGCACGCCTGTGGCTGGACCTACCACTCTTTCTAAGTGGTGATTGCCCTTTTCCCAATCAGACCTCTCCCCTTTTTTGTAAATGATTGCAATAGAGAATGCCTAACAGCTGTAAGAAGACAGGTCCCACTCCCATCCTAGTCAGCACCTGCGTCACGAACTGCCATTCTCTATATCCAGGAAGACTACCGCTGCCGGTGTTTCAGGTCTAGTGTGCTGCAAGACGTCAAAGACAGAACGGATGTTAGATGTTAAATTCCTTCCTGGGACAAACCCCGCCTGCTCTGGTGCTACCAAAATTGGTACAAGTAGGACTAATCCATTAGCGGGGATTTTAGCAAACAGCTTAATGTCCACATTAAGTAGGGACAGTGGACGATACGGGGCACATTCCTCTGAGGACTTACCAGGTTTAAGAAGAGCTACAAGTACTGCCTCTAACATAGAAGGTGGCATAGTGCCAGTTGTGGTAGCAATAAATCTATAAATGTCCTATAGAACGTGACAATAAGTCCATCAGAACCGGGAACACTCCTTGCCTGCATACTGGCTAAGGCTAGTGTTATTTCAGCTCTCTCTATGGGCCTCATAAGGAATTCTCTGTGCGTGTTAGTCAGCCACGGTAGCCTAATATGTGCCATATCATCAATAATATCTTCTTCAGAGGCTGCGTTCCTTGCAGCATACAGCTCAGAATAATATTGCCGGAATTGTCTGCTATCTCTTTTTCATCTGATAAGCACATGCCTTCTTTTGACATAATACTCACCGTTCGTGTAGCCTCCCTTCTGTTTTTTAATAACTGTGCTAATGTAACTCCAGGACTTTCACTTTCGCCATAAGATCTAGCTGTGGCATATTTGCCCAGATGTTTAATTTCGTCATCCGCCAAAGTACTGTATTCTCCCAGGAGTTCCGCCAACTCTCTATCTGCCGTAATGTCTCTACCCAACAAAAGGCGCTGATCCGTAACCTTGATCTTCCTCTCAAAATTAGTTAGACGGTTGCGTATAGATCAAAGGACCCCTGAATGTTTCGAAATGGTGATCCCCCTGATATAGACTTTGAAGGATTCCCAAACAATCTGAAAGTCCTCTAATGAGCCCACATTCTTGTAAAAAAAAAGTCTATAGCTTCGGCCAGTTCTTTTTTTTAATTTTTTTTTATTAAACATCTCCATTACATACAGATTAAAAAAATTAAAATCAAAACAGTAGACAAACATATGGTAATGCTGATCCACAGGCAATAAGAATAGAAAAGAAAGGAAAAGAGAAACAGCACAGATTATGACTGTAAGATACATACATTTGGGGATGCAAACATTATAAAGAATAAGAAAATTTATATAGAGAGAAGGAAACAGAAGGAAACATGAGGGATCATATAATATCTGCAATAGACAATATGATTCTTAAAGTTTTTACACACTCAATTTGACCTTAATGCAATGCTCCATGCTGAGATGGGAGACCGAATCTTATCGCCTCGTCTTTTGGCCTTCATACCTCTAGTAGCGTAAATCGCTACCTCTTGATTATAAACAGCCAAGAATCGGGCTAGCCACATTTGAAAACTAGGAGGGTCGGGGTCTTTCCAATGTACGGCAAGTTTAATTCTGAATACTGCCATTCCAATAAAGATAATGGCTTCCTCCCTTGAGTTTAATTTAAGCGTGCTATCATGACCCAACATGTAGATTGTCGGAGACTCAGGTAGCTCCTGCCCAAAGACCTCCTCCCAAAATTCCCATACCATTTTCTTAAATAATGACAGCTTATCGCACCCATAGAACATATGCAATAGCGTAGCTGGGCCGGTGTTGCACCTAGGGCACTGATCGTTTGGGCTTTTACCCCATGTGTAGAGTTTGGCTGGTGTATAGTAAAGATTGTAAATTGTTTTGAACAGTTGGGCTTTTAAGTTGGTAGAGAGTAGCAATTGTGAAGTCACTGCTAGGGTCCTATCTATGTCAACATCTGGATTGCCAAGTTTAATGGCCCATAGTGTTTCGGTGTGTTCAATGTCATTGCTATTTTCTCAAGGAGGGAAGCATAGATTGTACCAATTCGGATGGAGGGCCTGCCGATACTTTCAATAAGCGGTATTCTATCCCAGCTAATGCTGGATGCTTTCGCGTTAACGACAGATCTTATTTGAAGGAATTTAATATAATCTGATGTGGGTATTTTGAACTTATTTTGGAGATTCGCGAAGCTTGCATTCATATCTTTGCCTAGGAAGTCAAATAAGGTAATAATTCCCTGTCTTTCCCATCTAACAAAAACCCTATCGTTAACACCTTGGGGAGCAGTGATGAGTGCCAAAGTGGAGTATAGCGGCAGAATTTAGGAAATTGCATAAACTTGACCATTTTTTACCAGACTTTCCATGCACTAATAATAGTTTTACATTTGTTTTCTTTTAAATAGCTGGGTTCCAGTTGTCTCAGGAGGAGTCCTTTGGCTTTCTCACAGAGGGCTAGTTCATATATTGAGGGTATAGCCGGCTCCTCCACGCTCTGTGCGATGTTAATCATTGGTGCCAGTTGTTGCATGAATGATGCCCAAAAATGTACAACAGTATGTGTGGAACTGCCAGGCCACCCCTGTTCTGTGGTAGGGATAAACATTTAAGGGACCTTCTTATCTTGCCACACTGCTAAATAACTTTGGAGATCTGAGAGTCAAGGGCTTTGATAAGGCTATCTTCTACTAACAAAGGGATGGCACGGAATAAATAAAGTATCTTGGGAAGGACATTCATTTTAACGTAGCTCCCCCTCCCTATAATAGAGAGATGAAGGCTGTTAACTCTAGTTAAATCCTGTTTAATTGTATTTATTAGGGGTTCATAATTGATTCTCGTAATATTTTGAATGTCAGAGGATATAGAAACCCCTAAATACCCCTTCATCTGCTGCACCTGCAAGTTCACCTGCCTCCGAACCTGCCCCGCACCCGCCAAGACAAACACCAGCAGCAACCACCTCAAGTGCATCCTGATCAACACCCGCTCCATCCACAGACACGCCGTGGAACAATGGAACCTCCTCGACGCTACATCACCGGACGTCGCCTTCCTCACGGAAACCTGGATGAACGCCTCCTCTGCACCCGACATCGCCATCGCCATCCCGGACGGGTACAAGATCATCAGGAGGGACCGCATCAACCAGACCGGAGGTGGCATCGCCATCGTCCACAGGAACACCATCCGCATCACGACCGACGCCAACGACTCCTTCGCCGCAGCCGAACATCTCCACTTCCAGATTCACACCGACCCTAAGACGACCCTCAGAGGCACCCTCGTCTACAGACCCCCGGGACCAAGCACACAATTCAGCGAAGACATCACAGACTTCATCAGCCCGCACGCCCTCCCCTCCACTGACTACATCCTCCTCGGGGACCTCAACTTCCACCTGGAGAACAACAAGGACCGCAACACCACGCCCTGCTGGAAAACCTCGCCAACCTCGGACTCAAGCAACTGGTCAACACCCCCACCCACTACGCCGGCCACACGCTTGATTCTGTCTTCTCTTCCAGCAAGTACATCACCTTCAGCCACGCCTTCGGACTCCACTGGACCGACCACAGCTGCGTCCACTTCAGCTTCAAAAGATCCACGACCCACCACCACCCGCAACAGGTACCTCACAGGAATTGGAGCAAGATCACCGCAGACCAGCTCACCACCTCCCTCAGCCAGAGCCCACCCGCCAACACAACGGACCCCAATGAAGCAGCCCGCAACTTCACACAGTGGCTGACCGCCTGCGCCGATGACCTCGTGCCACTAAAGAACCCTCCCAGCAGACCCAGAAGCAAGAAGGCATCCTGGTTCACCGACGACCTCAAGGACTCCAAGAAGACCTGCCGCACCCTCGAGAAAGCCTGGCTCCTCGACCGGACCACCGACAACATGACCGCCCTCAAACACGCTACCCGCAAGCACCACCAGCTCATCCGCACCACCAAGAAGAAATCCCTGAAGGAACGACTGGACAACAACGCCCACGACAGCAAAGAGCTCTTCACTATCGTCAAGGAGTTCTCCAACCTCAGCACCGGCACCAACGACATCACTCCGTCACAAGACTTCTGCGACTCCCTCGCCTCGTTCTTCCACCGCAAGATCGCCGACATCCACAACAGCTTCGGCGCCCCACCCACGCACCCAACCGTCGAACCAACGCCCCCCACCGCCACCCTTCGCACCTGGACCACGGTGACCACCGAAGACACAGCCCGCACGATGAACACCATCCACTCCGGATCACCGACCGACCCCTGCCCACACCACGTCTTCAACAAGGCCGACTCCACCATCGCACCCCAACTCCGGAACATCATCAACGCCTCCTTCAACACCGCCACCTTCCCGGAGAGCTGGAAGCACGCCGAGATCAGCGCCCTCCTGAAGAAACCTACAGCGGACCCCACCGATCTCAAAAACTTCCGCCCCATCTCGCTCCTCCCTTTTCCTGCTAAAGTCATCGAGAAGATCGTCAACAGACAGCTGACCGCCTTCCTCGAGACGAACGGATCCCTCGACCCCTCGCAGTCCGGCTTCAGAGCCAACCACAGCACCGAGACCGCCCTCATCGCAGCCACCGACGACATCCGGACCCTGCTCGACAAGGGGGAAACAGTGGCCCTCATCCTCGTGGACCTCTCCGCTGCGTTCAACATGGTCTGCCACCGCACTCTAGTCCAGCGCCTCAGCAACATCGGTATCCAAGAGAAGGCACTGGAGTGGATCATCTCGTTCCTCGCCGGTAGAACACAAAGAGTCCGCCTCCCCCCGTTTCGCTCCGAGGCCACCGAAGTCATCTGCGGCGTCCCGCAAGGATCTTCACTCAGCCCCACCCTCTTCAACATCTACATGAAACCTCTCGCAGCCATCGCACGCCAGCACAACCTCAACATCATCTCTTATGCCGACGACACCCAGCTGATCCTCTCCCTCACCAGAGACCCCGACACCGCCAGAACCTGCCAACACGAAGGGATGAAAGACGTCGCCGAGTGGATGAAGGACAGCCGCCTGAAACTGAACTCGGACAAGACGGAAGTCCTCATCCTGGGATCTTCGCCCTCCGCCTAGGACGACTCCTGGTGGCCCCCAGCCCTGGGCACCGCACCCAAGCCAACCGACCACGCACGCAACCTGGGCTTCATCCTGGACCCCTCCCTCTCGATGACCAGACAAGTCAACGCCGTCTCCTCATCGTGCTTCAACACCCTGCGTATGCTTCGCAAGATCTTCCGCTGGATCCCGACCGAGACCAGGAAGACTGTCACCCAGGCACTCGTCACCAGCCGACTGGACTACGGAAACGCCCTCTACGCCGGAACCACAGCCAAGCTACAGAAAAGACTCCAGCGCATCCAGAACGCCTCCGCCCGACTCATCCTGGATGTCCCCCGACGCAGCCACATCTCCAGCCACCTGAGGAACCTGCACTGGCTCCCCGTCGACAAGAGGATCACGTTCCGGCTCCTCACCCACGCACACAAGTCTCTCCACGACCTGGGCCCCAGTACCTCAACGACCGCCTGACCTTCTACACGCCCACCCGCCAGCTACGGTCCACCAGCCTCGCCCTCGCAGCCGTACCACACATCCGAAGAGCCACCGCCGGAGGAAGATCCTTCTCTTACCTGGCTGCCAAGACTTGGAACTCCCTCCCCATCCACCTTCTGCTGACCCAGGACCATCTCGCCTTCAGGAAACAACTCAAGACCTGGCTGTTCGAGCAATAGCATACCCCTCCCCCCAAGCGCCTTGAGACCCTCCCGGGTGAGTAGTGCGCTATACAAATGGCATGATTGATTGATTGATTGATTGATTGATTGATTGATTGATAAATAGGTGGCTTTTTTGGATCTCCTGGTGTCAAGGCAGTGTGCATTATCAGTGCATACTATAACTGTTTTTTCTTTATTAAGGGAATATCAGGAATAGGAGCCAAACAGATTCGTAACAGCCTCAATCTCTGTAATGGCTTCGACAGGGTCTGGTGTTAGAATTGTGACGTCATCAGCGTCAGCTAAAACTTTGGTTTCGTAAGGTCCTGTCACAACTGGTTTAATTCTGGGATTGTCTAAGATCTTTAATATCAAGAGATTAATAAAGAGAGCGAACAAGATTGGGGAGCAAGGGCAACCCTGCCTGGTTCCTCTTGAGATGTTAATAGTACTTGATTCGCATCCCATAATTTGTAGTTTAGCCTTTGGGTCGGTATAAATTGCTTTAATTGATTTAATGAATCTAGGCCCAAAGTTATAGTGTTCTTAGATGGCCCACATAAAATCCCACGATACACGGTCGAATGCCTTCTCTGCATCTAGGAGGATCATTGACATCTGGCCACCGGTCACGGACATGATATCAAATAATGAAATCGCTCTTCGGGTGTGGTCCGTGGTTCCCTTTCCCGGAATAAAGCTGTGTTGCCACGGGCTGACCAGATGTGCAATGACTCCCCTGAGCCGGTTGGCCATGATTTTCGCGTATAATTTAGAATCTGAATTTATAAGTGAGATTGGATGGTATGATGCTGTGGAGTCGGTGGGTTTTCCTTTCTTGGGAAAAATAATGATGTTTGTATTTTTCCAAGATTCGGGTGTTATACCGTTCCACTGAATCCCAAGGAATAGATCTAATAGGAGCGGCAATATGATTTTTCCCAGAATTTTATATAGTTCCAGCGACCAGTTCCTCTTTAAAAACTGCGTCCAGTAGGGAGTAGGGTGGGAATCTCCAGGTGAATGGGGAAATGCACCTGTGTGGCGTGCCTAATACCAGAAGGATCGGGGAGTGATCAAAGAGTGTACAGGGTAACACTTGGCAATTACGGACCCTATCGCAAAGGGAACTAGCCGCAAGGAAATAATCTATACGTGTGTGAATGTTATGATGTGCAGAATAATGTGTGTAGCCCCCCTCTTGTGGGTGCTGCCTCCGCCATACATCACGTAAATCAAACCTAACTAACAGACTGTCGAACTCCCTGGCTGTAGCAGAGGTGCATTTCATGGGCCCTCCCGATCTGTCCAACCTGGGGTCTCTAATCAGATTGAGGTTTCCCCCCCATAGTTGTGTAACTCCTAAGTGACAGCTTACTCTTCGGGCCAACTCAGTGTAAAAATCCGGGTTTTCGAAGTTCCGGACATATATTGACCAATAGTAAGTCCATGTCCCTACCACTACACCTGGTGAGCACATACCTGCCATCAGTATCAGTCACCAGTGGAGTAATAGTTAGGACCGACTTGGGATTAACCCATGTAAGAACCCCTCGTGCGTGAGTGGTGAAGCTGGCTGCATGGACGTTACCATGTAAGCCTCTATAACTTAGCATAGGGGAGTTGAGTGGTAGATGCGTTTCCTGCAGGAACGCTACGTCAATGGAGTGCCTCCTCAAATATGATAGTACCTTGCGAATTTTCCTGTAATCATTCAGGCCTCTTACATTCCACGTGAGTAATCTAAGTGTGCCTACATCAGAGTATTGCCCGCTCTCCACCAGTCGTGATTCAGTATCATTCAGTGTAACCATTGCTCAGTGTTATACAGTTCAATAGAGTTTTGCAATGAACACGAAATCTTAATGTTTGGTTATCACATTGGCTTTGTCCAAACCCCCTCACTCCCCCTCCCACATCGAGGCCCCCTCCATCCGGGACCTGATGAAACAAGACCCAACATGTCCCGCTAATACAAACAATCATACCAGCAGTCCAAACCGATTGTACCAGCCCTCCCGCTAACCCTCCCGCCAAGGAATATCAAAAACAGTCTCCCCAGTGTGTGTGTGTTTCACTCGCAGGCGGAGGTTGACAACAGTTGGTATCGACCCTACCGCTAGGATTGAACTGTCCCCTCCGCACCACAACCAAACAAACTTATGCATTAACGTGTGGCATACATATCCTACAGGCCGCACTGTAATATAATCAAACAGGTGACCGTGCCCATCCCGCTATCATACTTAAGCACAATCAACACTCCAAGAGGATAAATATATTCAGAGTAGCCGTGATACATCCCCAGTAAATATGGACCCCCAGGAGCCCCGCAGAGCTCGATAAATACAAAATACGTCACAAACAACAACTCTGTCGCCAGCATACACAATCACACATGTCTTATCTGAGTCGTGATCAATACGGTTTTCAGTCTTGCTCTTCCAAAGAGCCTCCCATCGCTCCGGACCACTCGCCCTTATCCGGGCTATGTTGCTGCTCCCTGGACCAGTCTTTAATAGCTCTTTGTAATAGTTTTGGGTCCGTGAAGATCAGCGATCTTCCCTGTCGATTGACACGGAGACGCGCCGGGTACAGCATCGCGTTGTCTATAATCTTGTCCTTCCGCTGTTTCTTCATGGGGCAAACTGGCGACGTGCTTCTTGAACCTTGATGGTGAAATCGGGAAACAAGGCTAGTGTAGATCCCTCATAGTGAAGTGTCCCCTTTTCTCTCGCGACTCTCAGCGGTGCATCCCTGTGCCGATATTTGAGTAATTTTGCTATTATTGGCCGTGGAGGGGAACCCGGAGCCGGCATCAGGCCCAAAGAATGGTGCACCCTCTCGACCACAAACATGGACGAGAAGGTGTCCGAGCCCAGCAGCGTGATAAACAACTTCTCCACAAACTCTTCCATATTGCCAGTGGGTGTTGACTCCGGCAGTCCAGTGATCCGCAGGTTACTTCTCGGGGACCTCGCCTCCAAATCTTCAGTCTTGTCTTGCAACCATTGGAGCGATTTTTCCATACTTTTGTGGCCCGTGTCCATGTCCATTTGCGCCTCCTCCACCTTCGCAATACGTCATTCAGCCATGTCTATGCGTTCCACGTGTTTGTCTATCCTTTCAGACATCCTATCCACGCGGTAAGAAAGGGAGTCAATCTTCGTGCCCAAGACCGCTAGCGAACTTTGAAGGCCCTTCTCCGTGTAGGCAAGCATTGTCTTGATGTCGCCATCTTGTTGTCTCAGCTCCCTCTCCTCAACTGAGTGCGCGCGGTCCCTTGGTTTGCGCTGTTCAAAGGACAATTTTTGTTGTGTTTTTCCATCCTGCCCATTGCAACCGCTCACTGCCAGTCTCTTCAGGAGCCTTTAGGTCAGACATGGGCCCCACCAGCACCAATATGGAGCGTGATAGGTATGGATACCGCAAGGAGGAAGATACGCAGGTGATCTTCTCACTTCACCCTGAGGTACTGTGCAGCTGAAGCTACCCCCTTCAATGAACCAGATCCACCAGTGGAGTCATCGACTTGGCTGTGAGGACCTCAGTCCTTGACACAGGAGTCTCCATGTGGTCCTGCTCCCGTCTGGGGAGGGTAGACGGTCACTCAACATGGAGGGAAGCAGAGACCGGACGGGGCTGCTAGGCACTTTGTGTCTGCAAGGCGCCGAGTTTGGCTCATGTAACAGCCGGTAGTTACAGCGCCAATAACCATGCCCTGCCAGGTCTCAATGTGCAATTGAGGCGCTTAGGGCTTCTGTGCTGAACAGGGTCCATTCAGGCCACACTGTTCTGCATATGGTAGCTGCACCACCAGCGATAATACCAAAAGGGGGCAGAGTTATTCCACCCTTCTCTGCTGCCCCACCAGCCCCCGCTGTGTCTTCAAAAGGGGGGAGGACGCCCAGCTGGGCTATCCGCAAACGATGCTCAGTCCTGGCCGCAGCGTCTGCCCCGCACTATGGCCATTCCTCAGGCCCCTCCGCTGGCGGCTTGCTGCAGTATGTTACGCGCCCCTGTGGACCTGTAAGAATCTCGAGGGTCCAGATCTTGCCACAGGGTAGGTAGCTGGGGCACGATGCACAAGTCTTCTCCCACCACCGACTGCTACGGTCAGAGTCTGTCCGCCACTCTCCAAACACCAGACCGACTTGCGTGGGCGCGCTCACCCAGCCGTGTCTTACTTCCGGTCGGTTGCGTTCAAACTCAGACCCGGGATGTATGGCCTAGTCGGCCTATGTGCGCTGCTCACCAATACCTCGCAGGTAAGAGCTGAGGTGCTTTACTGGTCGCGGACCCGTTCCACGCTGCAGGATTGCGGTCAGCCAACTGATTATCCCACTTTAATGCAGGATTATTGCCGGATCTTCAGCTGTAAGTGCGGAGCTCTCCTCTCAAGCGACCATTTTCGGTGCTGGCAAGCTCCGCCTCCCCTCTGGTCAGTATATTTCAAAGCAATCCAAATATAGCAAATACAAAAACTGACTGTAGTCGTAAGTAAATCGATCATAATCAGTTTTCCATGAAGGGAAGTTTCTAAACTATGCTAAGCCTGGAAGTCGAATGAATGTGGGCAGTAGGTCAGCTTGTGTGGAAATTCACCATTCATCCTCCATGGAACACATAATGATAACATTTCTCAAAGAAACTTGAATACTTGCAACATTTAATTCACTCAACTACTGTAGCATGGTTCTTGATTTGAATAAAGGAAAGAAACAGAACATATCAGCCAAAAGTACATTTTTATATCAGTGAGTCAATTGAACTGAGGCCTACATGAATTATGGCAAATTTAATGTGTGCATCACACTTTACTTATGGGTATATAATGTGCAGGTTAATACATGTTAAGTAACACGAAAAATAGTGACAGAGCGTCACCACCCCCTTGATGCAAAGTAAAGCAAAGTAGCACATAGCGCTAGCTTTCGTTACTTTTGTCAGCTTTCCAACACAAATCATGTCATGACTTTGGCATCAGAAAGTAAATCCCACCAAAACACTTTGCGCTGAGTTTGCGTCACTTTTGTGATGCCATACCAGAGCAAAGTATTTCTAAATCTTGGCCCCAGTGTTGCTAGAACATTTTGGTGAAAACAATTATAGAAATATTGGTTTCCAGATTCCCTGCAGACAAATACCCCAATCACTCACTGGTAATCTTCATTACTCTAAGTCCTAGTGTTTATCATCACAGTCCTTCCCTACATCGTCAGCCTTGTTAAGCAGACAGGATTTGCCCAATTTAGTCTTAAAATAACCTTAAAAACAAATACTTATACCCACCCTAACTTAGCCTGCACTTTCTCCCCAAGAATCATAAAGTGGGACTCCATCTCTGAGTCTTCCTGAAATACCAAGCAGCTTGATGGTTCTGTGGTCCATACCAATCAGGCAGGAAGGGCGGATATCTAGGACTTTGGCAAAGGCTAGTACTTAAAATAATGAAGTTTACCGCTAAGTAATTGGGGCATCACCTCCTTTGCCATCTCCCTTATCCCAGTCCTTGAATTGTTACTATGTAACAAAGCAGAGAAATCTAACCACAAGAATGCCAGAAAATGCAGACAACAAATTATAGTTGGAACTGAGTATGATTTCCACAGAGCCCATATACAGATGCAGTGAGAGGCCAGGATTCAAGGACTTACCACATGGAAGTGACTCTGCGTCTTCCCCTGTATTGATATAAACAGTGAAGCAGGAACAACCAGGAGACTGTAATTCCCAAGTCTGTCAGGAAAAACCTATAGGGGATTGCACCCTTACAACAGTTCCAGAAGTGAACACAACTAACCCATAAAGGCTTGTTAAATAGAGTGCAAGCAGCCAGGATCCATGTCAAACCTACCAAAGGTAGAGAACAGAACTTTATAGGATGGGAAAACCAACCAGAGAAATGTAAAACAGTGTGACCATCTAAGAATGCCCCATTGTGCAATGGTAACCTGAAAGAGTTGAAAATCATCCAACTCTTTATCATCACAGAAAGACAACAAGAGGTACTGTAGGGTGAAGCTCCCATCAGAAAAAAGTTCACTAGAGGCTCCAATAAACCTCAAAGGAAAGTAATCTTACCTAGTATGATGGCAAAATAGCTTCTTCCTTAGCCACCCCTCCATGCAAGGTTGCAAGACAGGAAGAATGGCCTCCAAAAACTCACTGAGAATCATGCCCATATTTAAAAACAGGCCAATTGAAGTGTCCCAGCATAACAACCCCTAACTTCCTACTGCTTTGATGAGTTGTGAAAACAGCTAAATGTTTACACGACAGCCAAAACCCAAGGCTCTCTCTTCCCTTTTAGTATCATAAAATATTGTAACTCACTGTTCCATTCCAGCTGATTTGTATCAACTATTTGCAAGTACTGCCATAATACTGATGTTTGAGGAGGTTTTAGCCACTCGATAAACTGACCTGGGCAATCATTACTGAATTTGCAGTCCCAGAATTCTATTCTGTACACAATGGTGGTGATGCTCAACCTAACGTGGATACCTAGATCCCAAATTACCAGGGCACACCACAACATTGCAAGAAAATGGCTCTTTTTGCAAACAAGACCCCAGTGTTCTAACCCTATACAAAGTTATGCTGAATTGGATACACCTAATTGACAAGTACTGACTTACTAATAAGTCCCTAGTATATGGTATCCAGGTACTCAGGACATTGCAAGACGGGGTGTTCACTGGTTGTGTAACTCTGCATGTAACAAAATGGAGCCCACTGCAGACTGACAGGAGAGTGCCAGTTCGAATTTGCCATTACACCTAATGGCAAAACCGCCACTTCCCTTAAGTGATATATGTAAGTCTCCCTAAGGAAGGCCGATAGAGTCTAATGGCAGTAAGCTATATATCACTAAGTAAGACATATGATTTTCTATATGTCTTAGCAGCAACACCTCCCAATTGTTTTGCTGTGGAAAGCTTATGAGCCCCATTGGCTAACACAGGGTTAAATGGTTGGCATCCTAACCCGTCTAACTCCTGAATGGGACCATCTAACAGGGTCAAGCAAGGTATCAAATTAATTGGGCCATTAAATCCGACCTGATGCCCAGGCCGGATTTAAAGTCACTATTAAAGTTAAGCAACTCTTAGAAAGTGGGCTCTCTGCACTTCAGCTAGTACAGTGACCGCACAAAGGCACTGACACATAGACAGGTTTCTGACCACTTGGGGAAACGTGTGAATGACTCCCAGGCTCAGAAAGAAAGGCAGTTACTGCAGAGTGAGGTGTCACCTCCTCTCCCAGGATGGCCACTCGGAAAGTTAGTACAAAAGGCAGACTTCACAGATGAAGCCACCTTTAAAGGGACGCTTGTGACAACATCCCTGAGCAGGATTCCTTTTGTTCCTGCAGACAATTAGGAGACAGAGCCAAAGGAGGAAAACCTGTGTCCAAACTGGTCTTCCTGTGGGCGAGTAGCCCACTGGTAGACACACCTCTGGGGTGGGCTATCCTGCTCCCGACGACCGAGGAAAGGTTGTGCCATCTTGAAACAGGCAAGAATAGGTCACTCTGGTATAGCCAGATGCCACACATCACAGGAACTTCGTCACTAGAGAGGAAAGGACCCAGTGGCCCATTTGCTAGTGACTGCGCTGTCACCTCTGGGCACCTTCCTAGGATAAGTAGGGCACCCCTGGAATCCCAGCCCATAAGTTTACAATGGAGAGGGATAGAGAACTAAAGAAGAACTGCCCTGCTGCCCTTGAACCATGGAAAGAAAGGCTGCACCATCAAAATGACTGCACCTGCTGCACTTTCGGGCTAGCCAAACTGGGACTCTGTCTGCAGCTCCTGACCACAGGAGTCAGTCTGCTGATCTTGTGGAACCAGCTAAAGGGCAACAAGTGCGGAAAGAGACCAAACGGAAAAGTTGGTAGCTACTGTAGAAGTTTTGCGGCTGCCTGTCGCCAGGGACATCAAAGGACAAAAACTTAGATTGGCAAAACTGGCACCCAAGTCCTGTGGACCTGGGAGTGCTGTCCAAATTCAGATGTGTTGTACGCAAGGGACACCGGCCCCCACCAAAGATTTTGCATTCAACCAAGGTGCAGGATGATCAGTAGTGCAGCATTGGCTCTCTGAATACTGCAATTTAGAGGACTTCGAGGAACTCCAATCTCTGTGGCAGGGACATTGGATTTTGGGGGCCATGGGTCAAATGTATTTTGGTGGCCTCTGTTCAGAACAGCTTTGAATTTATGATACAGTTTCACCTCTTTCTTGCCCTCTCTGGCCAGGTCACTGACAGTGTACAGGCAAACTCCTCCAAATTCTAAATGATTTTAGGTTTATAATCAGGTATAGAGAGGTGTATTTTCAATGTTGTAACATAGCAGCAGCTCACTAAAATTACAGCAAATAATCTGAGACACTCTCCCATTTCTCAAATGTGAGGTCCTCTTTTGATCTAAAAGAAGCTTTTTTATGGATTTTTCATTTTTACCTAAATACATTTCTCTCCAAAATGTCGGAAATACACTCCCACATTAAAAAGTAAATGAAAGGAAAATTGTATTTAAAACAATTAGGAACTATTCATGGTCATCAGGACAAGACTCTCTGCAGAACAGAGCTGGCAGGGGGCCTGCGGAAAGGTAGGGGCCCTGGGCCAGAGCCCACTTTGCCCATGTCTTAAAACGTATCTGCTCTGTGGCCAAAGTCACCGCATTTCATTTGAGGAACCACCACCGAGACACCCCTGTCGACTGCACCACAAAGGGAGCATACTTTCGAGCATCTTTGCTTGCATCCTTCAACATCAGAAACACTCCAGTGACTTCTATGGCAGTTGTCCTATAAAGTTTGGAACTTGCTGTAAAAATGCTCTGGTGGCCATGTAACTGTCTAAAGTACCCTTTCTGGCCCCCTGGATCTTATCGCTCATGGATTTGATCACCCAAGTTGTGCTGGAGTGATCACACTCACTTTTTCAAACTTTTCAAAAGTTTTCAAACTTTACGTTTGCCAAGCTTGTTTGCTGTTGCATTTGAAAGTGATAAAAAAGTTCTAAAATCTGCATCCCTCTGGTGGATTTTGATGATCAATGTCTCTAAAAATTCATAAAAATACACTCTATTTTTATAAATTGTTGTTGTGTCTTTTTATTGGTGTGTAATATTCTTATTTTGTTGTTTGGTGCTGTTAAATGCTTTACACTAAGTTCCTCTGTCAAGCCTTACTGCTCACACCCACAGCCACAAAGGGCTGAGCTAAGGATAAGTAAACGATACTGACTGGAGCCAAGACGGTATCTGTGAGTGTACTCCATGCTAAGGCCTCACAGCCATATTATATAGTACACCCAGATCCTCATAAACATTAAACAGAAAATATTGTACATATGCTTGAAAAAATATAAACATTTTTTATTTTAATACCAGATTAAAACGTATAATATCAGATTAAATTAATGTCCTATATATTTAGTAAACCCGAATGAAAAATACAAATATTATAACAATAAATTAAGACAATAGTGTTCTACGCAGAAAAAAAATACAAAGAAAACAGTGTGTCTTGGTGCTTTCCAAAAGTGCACTGCTTGTATATCACATCAGGGCTTGATACTATTTCATGATTGCAATGAGCACAGCCAATACAGTCAAAACATATTTCGTCTGGATGACTTCTTCAGGGCTACCTAGTTTGAATCTCAACCACAGAACTGGAGAAAAAAATTGGAACTCTGTGGGACTAAAGTCTTTGTGTCATACGATAACGCACAAGTATCACATCAGGCCTCGAAAATTACAAGTCAAGTCCAAATATGTAAGTTAATATATTGTAAATCATTACTCTCCATCTGCCTAAATAGGGAGATTCAGTCTAGTAGGGTGGACAAACGGGACTTTGGTCCTCATTTACGAGAGGCCTGCGCCGCCGAAGAGTCACTTTTTATGACGATCTGGTGGCATAGGCCTCTCAATCATATCTATGAGGCGACGCAAAACCACCCAGCCCAAAGAGTTGCCTTGCCTTACTCTACATCAAGGAGGCGTTCCATGGTTGTTGCTGTGGGTGTTCCCATTCAACACCCATGGAATTTGACACTGCCCCAGATTTACAACATCACAGAAACCTGGGGCAGCGGCAAAAACGTATGCCTCTCCAGAGCAGGCGTAACAAGAATAAATATTCACAATTCTCATTGTTTTTCCCTCTTTCCACATGTGCTGCATTCACATAGAACGTGGAAAACGCCTCTTGCGATTGTTTTTGTGCAGTAAGGAGCCCCTTTCTGTATGAAAACAATCATGCCAATAACACAAACACACTTGCACCATGGTGCATGTGTTGCCTGTGTTGATGCGCGGCTGCAAATTGTGCGCCTGTGCTGGCTGAAAAGACAGGAATACACTGTATCTTGTAAGTACTTTGCATTCCTGCTCTTTTGAATTGACATAGGCGTTTTTTGGAATTCTCTTCTTGTGCCGTGAAACTATATCGCCGATTTATTGGGCGCATTATATGGTGGACTACTGACATCACCTATAGATTGAATTGCAATCTTATTACACATTGTGTCCCTTCCAAATTTCGTCTTTTTCAAACTGGATTCATCTTGACAGCCATCCATTATCGTCTGGTTCGTCCTCCCCCTTTTTTTAAAAAAGCTTTGAAACGCTCAAGCGAATTGAAGTCCTGATGATGACCGTATAATAATACAGCGGTCGAAACGCCGTCGACGCTTTTTGTGGCCATAATTCTTTAAGGACACATTATTTTCGTTTGTGTTGTTCCTTTAAACATGTAATGTTTTTTGTTAAGCCACATGTTTGGTTTGTGATATGTTTGTCTTTTGTATACCAACTTTTTGTCTTGAGCGCAATTGTTCTTTTTAACTTTCAATATATGTAATAAACTATAATGTTCTTTGAAATTTAGAAAATCTCTTCGAATTTATAGGCTTCCCTTTCTTTCTTTTTTCTTCTCCTTTGTTTATTTTTTTAATTTTAATTGGATGTGTGAAGTTGCATAATTCACGTGACCTTTTTTCCTGAACCTTTTGTTAGGTGTATTGTTCGAATTGACATAGGGCAGCGCAACAAAATGATTTGTAGAGCTGCCCAACACAAATTCTTTGTAAATTTGGCCCTCTGTCTCCAATCCCAACTATTGGGTTCCACAATGTGTATTATAGCAAGAAGGGCCATAATTCTAAGTGAGCTATGTAGCCGGTGTAGACCTATGTAGCCGGTGTAGTAGCCGGGGGGCATATTATCAAGGGATTTATCTCCGCTTTTTTGGCTTTAAAAGCCAAGAAAGCGGAGATAAAATGATCTCCCTAGCAGCAACAGGGTGCTAACACACAAATTCGCATGTTAGCACCATTTTTCTCTAAGCTTCCCCTTGCATCTCTAATGAGATGCAAAGGGGGCGTTCCAGAGAAAAATAATAGGAGAAATGTTGTTAAGCGACATTTCTCCTATTATCAAGGATATCGCTAACCCTGTTAGTGATAAAAAAAGCAGTGCTAACCGCGGTTAGCACTGCTTTTTTTACACCTGGTATTTTCCTGACTTAGCCATGATATGCTATGGAAGGTGGATATCATGGCTAAGTTTGTGAGCCCCTATCATCAAGCTAACGCCAAACTTCGAGAGATTATCGTTGGTTTTCCAGCGATAATCTCTCATTTGGCAGTTAGCGCGAGGATTTTTATCACTTCTGAGATAAACCTTGCTAATAGCAAGTTATCTCTGCGATAATTTCCGGCGATGCTTAGCGTTAAAAAATTCGTTGCTAAGCATCGTTAGCGATAAATATCGCTCATCGTTGGTAATATGCCCCCATGTTCTGAGTAAAGTAAAGGTTCAGAGGCCTAGTCTATTGTAGCTCCTGACTTAGCTCAAACTTGGCCCTAGATATCAGGGACCTCCTATTGGGTCTTGTCCAGGTATCTTCCTCCACTGCCACCCTTGTGATGGTCAATACACAGACACCAACGTGACTGACAAAGCTAAGCGCAGCCAGAGCTCCTTAGCCCAATCCATCCACCAGCCTCCGTCGCCCACAAAATCTAGGACAAAAAAAGCAGGTGACACAGTGTTCGTATGGATAAAGTTGGACCAGGAACCATCCAATGGAAATGTTCAGATCGCACAATCAACCTCACTCCCTTTAAACAGAAGGAGGCCCAGATGAAAGAAAAGCCATACAATGGGAGATTCACCATGTGAAAGAAAAAACATCTCCATTACAGAAAAATAAAATAAAGTCTTTTTTTTTTTTGAAAACCTATTTTATTGATTTTGAGCAGCAGACAAACCACAACATCATCTACCTTCTCTTAGCATCATCAATTACATCTTCAATTTTAAAAATAAAATAAAGTCATAGAAACAACTTCGAACGTAAAAAGAGGACAAACGGAGTTCAAGGGCTCCCTAACAACCAGGGTTTCTTAACATGAAAGTCATGGATTACTCACTTATTGAGGAAGCATTGAACCCCTTCCTGATTTAACAGCTCTTCAATCAGACACTTGCTTATGGCTGCTGTGGGACTTGAACTTTTAACCCTAATGCTAAGAGGCTGGGATCTTAACCACTAGGCCACAAGCGGTGATTAAAAAAGCCATAAAAACAGCAGGAAGAGGGATCAAAGAGCTGAATCACCCTGACGAATAAACAAGCCCGAACGCACAAGTAGCACAATAAAAACACATTGACATTGACAAACAGAAAGTGTGACTCAAGACTGCAACAGGAAGGCTGGGACCTGGGACGCCCATGGCAGACTGGCCAGACATTATGGGATCACTACAAACCAGGAGTCACATGGGGTGCCCCTTAAACCCAAGAAGCGCTGCAACACTGGCCCTATAACAGGCTTTCGCCCAAGTAATTGTCAGTTAAATAAGAGCTAGACTGAACATTTTCACATCAAAAACAGAAACTGTTTACCTATCTGAGATCATTTTTCAAGAATCATTGAGACACTCAGTAAGTGTTAAAAGAGGCCCAGCCACATGCAAATAAAGTACCACAAACCGTTCCACACATATAAAGGAAACAATCACTCCACTTTGACAGTAATGCTTCATACCACACTTGCATCTAATAAATAATTCGTTTATGTATTATGAGTCTGTCAGTGCTGGGTCTCAACTTGTTGACCTTATGCTCCTATGACAGAAGCTCTAACTAACCACGTGCAATCTAGGCTCAGCAAGTGTTCACAAAGTTTAATCTTGTAAGCTTGCAAGGTAGATCTAAAAGGTATAGCTAACTTGGAGAGAAACTAAACATTTTGCGGTGACCAACATGGGTGATCAAGCAGTATGGCAAACCTGATACAAATATATGCACATTTCAAGAAACACCATATTTCAAGAAGCAAACTAAGGGCCTCCTTTACAACAAAATGATGCAGCGTGGCGCCGCAAGCCATTTCGCTTGCTTGAGCTGCGTCATTTTAAAAGCACAGGGATGCATCATATTTACAACAGTAAGACGCATCACTGTGCTTTCCCCTGCACTGGCGCACAATTGGCTGCCATGCACCACAGCAGGCACCTTTGTACCAAGGGTGCTTGGGTTGGGAGGGTGATTGTTTTTGTGCTGGAAGGGACACCTTCCTGCACAAAAACAATCACAAGAGGTGATTTCCTCTTTCTATGTGTGCTGCAGAATGCAGCACGCTTTGAAAGGGGAAAAAACTAGGAGAAATTAAATCATTTCCCCCCCGTTGCGCCTCCCTACGCGACGCATTTCCAGGTTCATGATTTCTCGTAATTTTGGAACTGTGGCAGAAACCATGGATGTTGCGTGCGAACACCCACAGCAACACTAATGGCACGTCCCTTTCACGCAAAGGGCTGCGTGTAAAGAGGACATACTTACAAGGACACAAAAAGCCATGCAGGGTGAGCCTTGTAAATATGGACCAGCACACTGCGCCGCCGGTGTGTCAAAAAAAGTGATGCATGAGCGGCACAAGGAGCTTGTAAATAGGCCCCGTAATATATTGCTTTGACCCTCATGCTAACTTGTTTCATGCATCTATCGGCTAAAAATCATGAGAGAACCAAATAAGCAGCTTCTTTAAATAAATTACAAGACCCATGTAATCTTTCTGTTTTTTAAGACACGTTTCAAATTTCAAGTGGAGAACACCTGGGTGCAATTCCACTTAAATTTAACAATGAATGTACTGACTCCGTACCAGAGAAAAAGCACAGGGCCACTGTATTCCCAGGAGACTACCACGTAGGGAGCAAGACACTCGCTGTATGGGGAAAAGAGGAGCAGATCCTCGAGGTCAGCAGGAAAGCCCTTCAACCCCCATTCCCCATATGCATACCCTCGCCTCGTCACCAGTAGACACAGTGGGGCATATTTACCAAAGATTTGCGTCGCCCTTGCACCACGCAGGGGGTTGCAAGGGCGCCGCAACCACTAAGTTAGATCCATCGAGCCTCTCGAGGCCATCTTGAGTGGCACTGAGTGACTTATTAAATCTAGAGTAACGAGGCGCAAATCGCTGTGTTGCGTTGCTTTGCCCCGGGGAGGAGTTCCATCGGTGGAGCGTGGGTGTTCCCAGGCATCAACAATGGTAAATCTGGGAATGTGTCAAATTGCCATGCCTCCCCAGGTGAGGCACGACGAGGAAAAATATCTTTATTTCTCCTTGTTTTTTCCTCTTTCTATGCGCGCTGCATTCTGCAGTTACGCATAGAAAGAGGAAAAGGCCTCTGAGAATTGTTTTTGTGCAGGAAGGTGTGCCTTCCTGTACAAAAACAATCCTGATTACACTGCAGGCACCCCCATCACTGTGGTGCAAGGGTGCCTGCGTTGGTGCTAGGCAGCACATTGTGCGCCAGCGCAAGGAAAAGATATTAATGCGCAGTTTGATGTTAAATACTTGGGGCCTCATTTATGAGGCCGTGCGTCACTTTTACGCCGCCGGTGCATCACTTTATGTGACGCACCAGCAGCGTAAAAAATGCGCCTTGTTGCACCATATTTACAAAGTGACGCATCTAGGTAGATGCGTCACTTTGTAAACCCCTGCGCTACATTATACCTACGCAAGGTATAATGTATGCAGGAGGGCGTTCTGACGCAAGACAGGGTCATAGAAGTGACGCAGTGAAATCTATAAGATTTCACTGCGCCACTTCTAGGACACAAATGCATCAATTTCTTACGCCTGCCTCACAGCAGGGGTAAGACTGACGCAGGTCCTTTCACAAGGGGCTTGCCCCATGTGAAAGGACACATTGCTGGAGTTGAGTCACTTTTGTGACACACTCCAGCAATGCGTCACTTTTGCGCCGTACAGATACGTCAGAAATACTGACGTATCTGTAACTCCTTGCACCATGATGCGCCATACTGTAAATATGACGCATCACTGGTCTCGCAAAGAGGGCGCAGTGAAAAGTGACGCATCGCTGTTTTCACGCAGCGATGCGTCACGTTTCATAAATGAGTCTCCTGCTTTTCCGCCCCTTCCCTATCATGCAGCGCAGCAAAGTGGTTTGATGTGCTGCGCTGTGGTGTAAGATTTCTAGATACATGTGCCACAGTGTCTGAATGAACAAATGAATGGAAAAAACATCAATTAACTGTAGGGCGAAAGCTGTAGGGGGAGGAAATGCCCAAAATTGTGGGGAAGGTAAAGAAGAGCACTAGAGCAGAATACCGGCAGTCAAATAAACAATACCCAGATTCCCCTGAAACCGTCTATGCTGGCCAGAACACAGGCAGGTAGTGGCTATAAATAGTCGAGAAAGAGCAGTGCCAACAGGACCCAGATGTACGAGGGCCTCACCACATCCTAATTATAGCTGCAATTTACTACCAAACCAGAGAATGGGTAGCTTAAATGAATCAGGGCCCCTTGCCACTAGTAAAGAGTGAGAATGTGAAAACAAACAAAAAACCTTTTACTGAAACATCCAGTGGTTATGACTCACAAGGAGGAGGAGCCTAAGTTGGGGACTGTGCATAAGTATTTTTAAGCTTATTTTAGGGCAAGGGGGATAAATCCTGTCTATGTAACAGCAGCAGCTGACGCATGAGAGTGTTGGGGCCGCACCCACCCACTTAAGTTGTGTGGTAGCGTAAGTAGGGCGGATATACATACAGCCCTTGTGTTGCCTCGGGTCCCAGGTGACGTCGCTGCCCAGTCTCCTACTGCTTCTGGCGGGGCTGTAAAAATTAGCCTTGGGCATTTGCTTCTTCAGCTCGGGCTGCAGGAAGATGAATGTCAGTCAAGAGCAATTTTCCCACATTTCCCATTTTATCTTAGGGTACTGGGTGGAATTAGTAATCATAGTTAACCAAACCCCACCCTATGGCAAATGGAAAGGAAGAGTTAAGAGGAGAGTGCAATACTGCTACTCCTTGGGGCATATTATCAAGTACGGCGTTAACATTATTGACGCTTTAGCAACAGAAAACTGCTGCTAAAGCGGCGATAATGGGCTTGATAATACGCCGTAGAGAATTCCCATAGAAGCCCATGTTGACACCAGAACATGGGCTTCTATGGGAATTCGCAATTATGCCCCCTTGTTCTCTGATGCCGGGTCGTATCCACTCTAAGTTTTTCATTTAAGATACTTCTTTTTCTACCACTAACTTTGCTTCTTGTCCTGCTACTTGAATTTGGTAAACCAATCTGCGTTTTCTTCTACTTGAGTGGGTGTTTGGAAAGACAGCGAGCGGAGATTGTATTCGAAAGGAGGACACTGTTTGTGTTCACAAAGGGAAATGTTTGTCTATGGATGTATTGTAAATGGAGTTGTCGTATTACTTTATGCCCTTCGGACACCGTTTCCAGCCCTGGGGTTTCCTTTAAAAGAATAATTATCATGAGTGAAAGAAGAACGCATAGACTACAAATCCCGGCAAGCACTACTTCATTAAATCAAAGCCTGGGTTGTGTCCTGCTTGCATGCGGGTGCTGATAAGCCTGAACTTGTGCAGCACTCTCACTTTTTTGTGTGGGAACTCATCCAGTTCATGTTGTTTAGGTCAAGCCTTGCGCTGCAGCGTGCATGCACTGCTCGCTCTGCCAGGCATGCTGTAGTAGGGTATGTTGTGGAAGTGCTGTGGAAGCCTTGCCCACTCGCCGCCCATATTTGTAATTGGCTGGTGTCAATGTCCTTGGTAAACGCTGGCTTCTGATTCATTATGAGGCTTGTTAGTCCCGCCTCGGTACCGCCCTGTTTCCATTTGTTGCCACCCATAAGGACTGGACCTTTTACTAAGCTCCTAACACGCATGCTTTACCGTAGTGGGTGAGCACTATTTACTTTATTGACTATGGCAGCTGTCCTACTGCAGGCAGGATGTGCTTTGGTGCCTTCTTTACTCCCCCCTCCCTTCCATTGTTCGTGCCCCCCCCCCTCCCGTTGACTGTGCCTTCAGATAAAACCCTGCCCCCGCGTCCCTCCCGTTGTTGTGATGTCTACCATGCTTTCGCACTCACGTTGTCCGCACTGCCCCCATTGTCCATGATTACTACCATTTGCAAAGCAATAGGTCTCATGTAAATGCGAGTCATATTGCATTGCAAATGTTTGTTTGGGTGAGAGCAGTAGGCAACTGGGAGAGCCGTTCCCTTCGGAGGAGGGAGCGGGGAGGAGGAACTCGGGGTCGGGAGCGCAGGGTATTGGGAGATTTGAAAGGGGAGAATGTTCCTTTCAGTTTCTTAAACTATGGCCATGTGAACTTGTATTTTTCTAGTCCCGGGGGAACCATGTCCCATTGGAAGCCTGAATTTAAACTTTACAGATGGAGTAGGCTTCCTTACCCCGTCCCCTCTCCTCGGGCACCATTTTAGGGGAGGCATTGCATTGGCTGTGACTGTCTACGACCTTCCTCCTTTACACAATGCCCCGAAGGAGGGCTACCTGGCTGCTGTTTATTATTCTTAACTCTGTCCCTACCGGTGTTTGTGGCAGTCTCCCAACCCCCACTTCTCCCGTGTTTCACTTTCTGCTTGGCACATAAAAAAAAACAGATTTTTTTAATGTTGAATTCACTCTTTCTCACCCCGTTTATCCAGATCTCAACTTTGTTCTTAAACGTAGTCCAAAGGGGAGACATCGTTTACAACACCGGAATTACATCGCAATGCCATTACATCACGGTTTTTACAATGCAAGTCTTGCGACTTGCGCTGGATGGCGCTCTAGGACAAGGAATAGTATAATTTACTATCCAACACCTTCCCTCCTGTACGTAGACCGGAGTTGGAATAGTAAATTATACTACTCCAAAGCCCAGCGCCCTCCAACGCAAGTCGTTGTAATGACTTGCGTTGGTAAAACCGTGATGTAATGTACCGTGATGTAAATGTATGCGTTGTAACATCATACATCCAGTCCAAAGCTGCCCTCGGATACTGTGTGCGACTGGTTTCTTTCTGTCTGCATGAGGGTCTTTGTGACTTTGCTGCAAGCTGAGCGACTCACTTGGTGTGCGTGGGGGGAGATGGCAGCGGTATCAACTGTTGATTACCCGATTTTGGGGCGCCAGCATATGAAGAGTACTAAAGTTTGAAAGTCTAAACTGATGGGCGCTGCACGGAATTGTGATTTGAGATAAAGCTTAGGCAGCAGGTAGGAAGAAGACAAGAATATGCACACCCATCTGTCTGGATCTTAGTTAAGTGATAATAAGAAATATTTGGTAAATAAAAAGCCGCGGTGGCAATGTTGATTCAGCATTTCTTAATTTACACAAAGGATTAGACTTTTAAGAAGTTCATTTTGGTACATCTTTGAACAAAGAAAAATGGCAGTCATATAATAAACCAATAAGTCGTTATAATTATTAACAATAAATAAGAAGGTCTCCCTTAGTGATATACTGGCTTTACAGAGTGAGACATTTAGTGAAAACTCGTTTTTTTCAACACTACAGTGTTTGCCTTTGGCTTTCGTTTTTGGTTCTCAGAGGCAGAACTGTGCTCTGGACTGCAGGGCAAAAAACACCAGAATCAACAGCGGCAGGCTGCAGCCGGGGGTGATAACTGGGGCATCTCTGCCCCTTGGGAAGGCTGAGACTTCTCCTGGCCCCAAGCTGCATTCAATGAGCAGCAGGACGTTTCGCTGCGCTGTACTTTACATATGGCGTCATGCTGTAGTTATAGCGTGGATCTGAAGGCTGTGCAATAAGAACTTTACAAATAACTTAGGGGCATATAATCAAGAAACGGCGTTAAAATTATCGCCGCTTTGGCGGCAGGAAACTGCAGCTAAAGCGGCGATAATGGGCTTGATAATATGCCCTTGAGAATTCCAATAGAAGACCATGTTCTGGTGTGAACATGGGCTTCTATTGAAATTCTCCAGGGCATATTATCAAGCCCATTATCCCCACTTTAGTGGCAGTTTTCTGCTGCTAAACGGGTGATAATTTTAACGCCATTCTTGATAATATGCCCCGAAATAACTTTTGAGCATGTCACACACTCTTCTGCTGTTTCTAAATGCTTTAAATAACTTGTCAGTTATACAATTTATGATACTCAGTTTACGACCTTAGCAAAAATGCAAGACTGAGTCAGTTTTAATTCTGACTCATTACCTGCCAACAACTGCTTTGTTTGAGCAGTGAATGTTGGTTAAAAACAAATCCTAACTAAATTCAATAGATACCATCTAAGATGCAACTGGTCAACCGGAATTTCAAACACAGATTAAAACTAGGGGATCTCAAACGACTGTTTTTTTAAAAAGCAACCCTTGTGTAATATTTTATGACAGTCTTTATTCTATAATCATAAAACAAACGACAGCATTTAAAACATACAGAGTTAACAACACTGAAACCATGTTATCTCCTTTTACAAAATATTTTTAGTGACACTGGGTTTTAATTAACCTGCACTGAGGAAAACGTGCTCATCCCCCTCTGCCTCTACATTTCTCTCTAGCTTGTCGCAGGGATTCTGCTCATACACAGAACTGTGCATAGAGACCTAGAACCTCAGTGAATTAGGGTGTACCAAAACTCACCTCAGTATCCAAAATCCCCTACCAGACTAGCAATTAGTGTCTCATTGGTTCTTCCATACCCCCAATGATTAGACAACACAGAACATGGACTTAGAACACCTCAGGTAACGTGGAACACATGAACACTCTTTCGTTATACTAACATACCAATCCAAAACAAGGAGTAAATGAGGATACGTGCAAGTTTGAAATGTTTATTTCTAATGCCGTGCTCTCAGGCGCAGTATCTTAGCTAATACAAGCAAACATATTATAAGCAACAAGGTTATCAGCATAGTTACTAGTCCATAAAATACAAAGGGAGAAAGCATGTTAAAATGCTAAAGGGAAGAAGGCTAAATGGCACCTAAGTCTTACCCTCCCTTGCTAGTATATTATAATATATCTAAAGAAGGTCTCTTTGGGTTTTAGAAGGGCGGCCCCATACCTCTGATCTTAGTGGAAAGGGATCACATTATCTTTCACCAGCTCTCTGCATGCGAATATTCATCAAGTGTGTGTGCATGCTCTGCACAGTGCATTATTAAACGCGCCTAAAGCCAGAGTTGGCCGCAGCTGCATATGTGTTATGTCTAGAACGTGCGTAGATCAGACCTCACAACAACCACTGTGTTGAAATAACCTTGAAGGCCTCGGCACTCACTGTTCAGACATAGCTTACCAAGCAAAGCTGATACAATAGGAAAACATAATATTCTCATGTGAAGCTAAATATTCTACTAGGCTCAAAGCTCTAATAACAATATGTGCAGTGTGCAGAAGCAGCAGAAAGGTAAAATGGCTTTTATACATCTAATAAGATCATGCTAACTTAACACAGTGTGAAGGCAAAGCCTATCTATATGACAAGCTCTTTGCTGCTGCCCTTCACCCGGTCCTCCATGTTACTTCCCACACTCTCTTTCTGTTGTCTGTACCTTCTCCTCCCCCCACGGCCCTGTCTATTGCTTTCCATCCTGCTGAACGCTGACCCTACCACCATACTACTTTTACAACACTCTGGCCATCCATATTGCTCGCCCCCACCATCTTGCAATTTGTAATGCAATAGGTCTCGCATTTTAGATACTTTGACCTCTTGGTATTATAAATGACAATGCCTTTTATTATTGCAGGTGAGTAGTATATAGTGTCAGGTGTTTTTTAAACATGTAAATAAATGGCATTGTCATTTACAATGCCAATAGGTTAAAATCTCGCACTTGTGCGACCGATTGCATTGCAAATGCTTGTTTGTGTTTGTATTCTGCCACGTGTAATCTTGTTTTTATATGGGGATAGTATGGACTGCAAGTCGCAGCGCGCAAAGCAGAAAAAAAAATGTGGCCTATTCACAAATGAGGAACTGAAAATCTAAAATAGCAGATTGTGTGTCCTTTGGAAATCCTATTTTTGCAACACACCCGCTCAGACTTTTCAATAGTTCAGTCGCAAACTCATTTGTTTTGTAGTTTGCTGTGAAGGGGCGTGCCAAGTGTCTGCATCAGTGACTGCTTGTACAGGTAAGGTTGTGGGGTGGTGAGGCGGAGCAGGGGCGGTGCCAGGTGTGGTGGAGGATAAATGGAGTTTGAGATACTATGGATTAAAGTAAAAAAATAATTAAATAAAACCACTTACCTTGCGCTCGCCACATCGCCAATGTGTTAACATGTTTAGAGGTACTGTGGAAAAAAAAAGGTTACTCTCGACACATTTGTTTATGACCACAAAGGACTGCTTTACAAAAAGTAATCCTAATTGAGAAAACGTGCATTCAGTTATGGATTCCACGTGGTGTGCAGATGAAGGATTTGCTTTTCTGGATGCAGATCTTGGAATTATCTGCCATAATATGAAGCAAATGCATATGGCAATGTAAGGCAAAAAAGTTCTGTGCAACTCATAGCTGGATATTTATTCAGGACTGACAATTTAAAATGGAGAACATTATGCAAAGGTATGGATGCGCATCTGATTTATTTTTTGCTCCATAAACATAGAGTATGTAGATAAATTTAGTACAGTTAATGCACCTACACTGCAGTGTGTAACTAGGGCTGCATATCTGTACATATAAACTAAATACAATGGGGAAGATTTATCATAGTGTTGCGTTGTCCTTGAGTGAGTCAAGGTAACACAAGGGAAACTCAACACTAACGTCAGATTTACCAAGCAACGCAGGGCCACCTTGAGTAGCTCTGTGGTGCCTTGTATTACTCTTCACCAGGTAGGCGTTCCATGGGTGGAGTGTGGGTGTTCACACGTATCTACCCATGAGTTTGGTGCCTTCCCAGATTTACCAGGAGTCGTATACCTGGGAATGTGACAAAATGCTATGCCTTCCCAGGGGAGATGTAACAAGGATGGATATCTTTATTTCTCCTCGTTTTTTTTTCTCTTTCTGCGTGCGCTGCATTCTGCAGCACACATTGAAAGAGAAAAAAACCTCCAAGAATTTTTGTGCAGAAAAGTGCCCCTTCCTACATAAAAATAATACTGCCTACAATACAGGCACCGTTGCACCATGGTACAAGGGTGCCTCAGTTGGGGCAAGTCAGCACATTGTGCCCCAGCGCATATAAAGGGCAGGAATGCACCATGTAATATTAAATATTGTGCATTCCTCACCTCTCCTTTTCATGCAGTGCAGAAAGGTGTCTTACTGCGTTGCGCTGCTTGAAAGTTTGATAAATATGGGCCAATATTCTCATCACAGAGTCTCAATAGAGAATTAGCACATTGTGGGAGTTGTAGAATTTGGTTGCTAAATTTGAGCCAATAGGCCTAATATGATTGACAACAGTGCTTAGCAAAACGAAAACGCACAACTGGATACATATTGCTCAATGTTCATTGTGTGATATAACAATCCTAAATATGGCATATGTTAAGTCTAGAAAAAAGGAGGTACTGGATGGAAGTGTAATTATGTCAAAGTAGAAAGGAAGGGATGCTAATGCAGAGTGCACTGAATAGTTTCAGACAGGTGTTCATTGAAAGAAGGCAAGCATTGCATGTTCAGAGTAAAAGGAAATCATCATCACCCACAATGGGTGATTTGTCTAAAGATAGATTTGTTTTGAAGTGCTACAAACTAATGTTTTAAAATGAATGTGATACCAGGTAGATCATTTTATATATGTTTAGATTTGTGTAATAGGAATCCCATTTGTTCATCTGGATAACAAAATTGATTGTATTGCATTTTATAAATGAAAACATTTTTAACAAAATAACATTTTGGGAGAAAATTGAATAAAGATTTTTTTAATGTATGAAGGAAATTCAGGAATTGTTTATTCATTAGATTTAGTTTAAAGATATGTATTTCACTCTGACTGTGCAAAAAGGTTTTGGTTCAGTGAATATCTCTTTGATTATATTGTAAACTATAAACTAGCACACACAGGATTCCTTGTTGTTTAAGTTTAAACTACCCGGTCCCTTTTTGGCGCAATTGGAGTAACTCTCCCTTGATTGAGGACCGCAGTATTTAATGCCATACAGCTACTGCCTTTGACATTTCCATTGCGGTGCCTATTTCATAGACACTGCCCTTGGTAAACCAAAGGACCACCCGCCAGACCAGAAAAAAACTCCCGATCTGGTGGGCGGTTGGTACACGGGTTTGGAAGTTCGAGAGCGGGGTGGTTCTGCTCCTGCACCACCAAACTCATAATAAGGCCTGTATCTGCTAGTCTGTGTGTTGTAAGACTGTATGTCAACTGTGTGGTCCTGCATGTGTGTTATCTCTGTGCAGAAACATATCAGTACAGGGATACTTGCATATCTTTTGGTCTGTATGCTGTGGTGGCTATGTTTCTGGTGGCCTGTTTGAATAGGTGCCCATATATTCATTGGTCTCTGCACCAAGGCGACTATATCTCTGCTGATCTTTGTGCACTAGTGCACGTATGTCTGGTTGTGTGTGTACCCGGGTGCCTGTAGATGAATTTCTTTGTGCACAGGAGTCTTCAGATGTTGCCCTGTCTGCATATGTGAAAATAATTGAAACTATGTCATATGAATGTTGCATGTCTCAGATTGCATGCACCATAGAAAAGCCACACCTAGGCACATAATAAAATTGAACGGGATTCCCAGATGGAATACCGCTCTCTCAATCAGGAGTGCCCCTTTGTTCCTGCATCCGTATCTAAGGTGTGCAAACAATGCATACAATTTTGCAGGCTAAAAAATCAAGCAAGAAAATATCCTTGAGAATGGGCTGCAGTGCTTTCTGGCTAGATCTGTGTCTCCAGCCGAAGCTATTACAAGGTAAGGGGAGAGATCTAATGCTCCCCTGCCAAGCAAACACCCTCTGGACTAACCGTCTTCAAAGACACTTTGGGAGCATATAATGCTCCTCTCTCCCTAGAAACCACCTTATCCTCGCTCTCACCCTGCACCATGTGGCAAAATAAATGCCATGCTGAATTCCGCTGGTAAAAAAAGGTCAGTATAGCTATTGCCCATACTGTGGGGATTAACTTGTAATTGCACAGTATTGGTGGGGTGTTACCTACTGGCTTTGTCAGTGCTTGTACTTATACCCTGGAAGAGCAATTAGCAGTACTAATATTGACACACAGTCGCAAATTCCTTGGTCGTACATCTGGCCCCCTGTGTTTACGACAGCAAAGCAAATGTTCTTGTATCTCCTGCCTTGGGAAAGGTTTTTTTTCTTGGGGGTGGGGCTACTGTCCAGATTACCAAAGTGTCAGGTTTTTAGTATCTGCCTACACTTATATCTACTCCAAGTTATCAACCTCAACTACATTGCCAAGGTGCGTGGATGTGGAGTAAATCTATATTACCCTGGCGGTGTGTGTGCTGACATTGATAATATAGTAGAGACAGATATTTTTGAGCCAATATATATTGCAGGTCAATATTTCTGGAGTCTATATTTTGACATGAAACCCGGCTGAGAAGGAGTTACAATGGTTAAGTGGGCCTTATTGTCTTATGAGTGACTGACATTCCATGTCACAGTCCTCCCTCTTTCGTTATCATTATTCACATGGACCATATAACATCACTGGATGTCAGGGTGACACCCACGTCCCTTTGCAGATTGATAGTGGACTTTTGGGAGTGATCAGTTATTGAAGACACCTTATTTGTCCCATTCCTTATGTGGCATTGCACAGTCTGCACTGCAGGCCGATTATCTCTGCAACCTCCTCTGGGAATTTGAACTGAAGCAATCAGCTCTTGTTTTTATTACTTTCACAAAATGCTCTCCCTGGCTCTATCAATGTATTGCAATCCTGTACCACAAGTATAGGAAATCTTACAATTAAGTGGGTGTACTCCCAGGATAACGCATTAATGCTTGATAGGTCAGTCTAAATCATTGTTTACCTTATCTCCAAGTCTATTTGGTCCAAATGTGTTTCAGAAATTCTAAGACAGAAATCCAAAGAGTTCCTTAAAAAAAATCCCATGATAGCAATATGGCTGCAAACTTCTTATAGCATCAATACTGATTCTCTTTTCTCCTTATAGCTTGTAACAAGATCAGTATCCTTGATTGCCTTTGATCCTGTGATCACTGAGATCCAACAACCTTATAATCTAATAAGCAAACTTTGCAGTATCTAAATGTCTCCGCCAGGACTGAATTTAGAAGTAAATGGCTTAGGATCTGTTGCTGAGTGTTAGCCAAACAGATCATATCACAAAAATGTTTGGCCCATAGTGCCATGTTTTTCACTTTAGGACTATTTGAGCCAGGGGCTCAGGTAAGTACCTATGAAATGTACCTGGTTACTGTCAGTGTCCATGAAACCAGATGGCAATTCTCTTTGATCTCTACAGAAGTACCAAAGAAGGTCATCTCTCTGATCTCCTTCATACCTACCACCCAATTGGAGTGTAAGCTAAAAATCCTATGTCTTCGCCACAGACCTGTCAGACCACTATCTTGGGAAAATAACTTTTCGTTTAGGTACTTCATATGTCTGTTACATGAGCTAAAGATATCAGTGAACTGCAGATCTGTGCACATCAAAATAATGTATGGTCATTCATTCAAGAAGTTTTATAACTTTCTTCATCTTTTGCTCCCAAGTTGTCAGTCCTTTTGTGGTATGGTCAGACCAGCATGAGTTTTGCTTACATTTCATTCTTGATGAATCCTTCAGGAGTGGTGCTCAATTTGTCCAAATGTTCTCAGAAGTATGTTCTTATAGACGCAGACTGATAATTGTTGCTTTCCTTTTCCCTTTTTTAGGTCAAAGTCAGATTTGATACCGATTTCTTGTGGACACTCCGAAAGATTCTGTGGGAATGCATTCCCCCCAATGCTGTTTATTTGCTGGATTTATTTTTTATTTGTTGGTTTCAATTTGCTGGATTTGTTTGTTTTAGGCTGTCCAGCTTGAGTTTGTCCCTCGCGTGGAGCACAGCCAATTTACTGTATTCCTTCACGAGTGCTCGCTTTCCGTAAACAGGCCTTTAAATCTTGTTCTTGTAAAATTTGCTGTCAGGCTCTGTCTTCTGAGGGAACTAGGTGTTTACTTTTCTTTCTCTGACTTCAACATGAGATGATGTATGCGACAATATTGTTGTGAAAGGAAAGGCTTTTTCTAGCACACAGCAAAAGGTAAATGCCTGGTGTCAAACTGTGCAGATATTTCAGAATATATCAGAATTAGGAAAGTACAATGAAGCAAATTTTGGGGAAATTCTGAAGTTTGGTGGCAACAAATATTTTCATACTATCAAGACAATTCAATACACTAGGTGATGACATTTCCTCACATTATCGTTTGTACGCTAACTACTTTTATCAGTAAAACTGTATGTCTGTGCAAATGTAATGGTCATTTCAATTGAAAATGTGTTGCCTGTATTAGTAGTGAGCTGCCACACCATCCATACTCCACACCATGCCACTCCACTCCACTCTACAACACTCTACTCCACTCAACACACCAGTCTATTCTACAACACTCCACTCCACTCTACGACATGCCACTCCATGTCACTCCACTCTACATCATTCCACTCTGCAACATGCCACTTCACTCTACGGCACATCACTCCATTATAAGACATGCCACTTCACTCTATGCCACTTCACTCTATGCCACTTCACTCTAAGACATGCCACTCTATGACACAACACTCTACTCTACGACACCACACTCTTTATCACTCTACTCTATACCACTCCACTCTGTGACATGCCACTCTACGCCAGTCCACTCTATTA
The DNA here is from genome assembly GCF_964261635.1 of Lissotriton helveticus. Lineage (NCBI taxonomy): Eukaryota > Metazoa > Chordata > Amphibia > Caudata > Salamandridae > Lissotriton > Lissotriton helveticus. The sequence continues at coordinate 1,149,467,946 of NC_136067.1, read as the reverse complement.
CCCTCCACTCTACGCAAGTCCACTCTATGCCACATCACTCTAGAATAAGACACTCTATGGCACACCAATCTATGACACGACACTCTATGGCACAACACTCTATTCCATATTCCTCTCCACTCTATGACACTTTACACCAATCTATGCAATGCCACTCCACTCTACTCCGCTCAACTGTGACACTTTAATCCACTCTGTGCCACTCTACGACACTCCACTCTGTTCTACTCTCCAAACACTCTATCCCCCTCAACTTTACTCCACTCTACTCCACTCCACTCTACAACACTCTGCTCCACTCTGTGGCACTACAACACTCTACTCCACTCTATGCCACAACACTTTACTCTGCGGCACACTACTCCTCCAAAATGCCACTCTGTCATTCCACTCTATGCCGTTCTATGCCACTCCACTCTACAACACTCTACGCCACTCCACTCTACGACTCTCCACCTTACAACACTTCACTTGATGACACTCTATTCCATGCTATCAAACCTCGTCTATAGGACTGCATATACTTTACTCCACTCTACGCCACTCAACTCTATGCCACACCACTCTAGGACAAGACTCTCTATGCCACTCCACGCTATGACACGACACTCTACTCCACAACACTCTATTCCATATTCCACTCCACTGTATGACACTTAAACCACTCTATGCTACGCCACTCCACGCCGCTCCGCTCTGACACTTTACTCCACTCTGTGCCACTCTAGTACACTCCACTCCACAACACTCTATGCCCCTCCACTATACGCCTCTCTACTCTGCTTTCCTGTGACACTTTACCCCACTCTGTGCCACTCTACGACACTCTATGTCCCTCAACTATACAACACTTTACTCCACTCTACGCCACCCAACTCTACAACACTCTGCTCCACTCTGTGGCACTTTACTCCACTCTATACCACTCCACAACACTTTACTTTGTAACACTACTCCTCCGAAATGCCACGCTCTCATTCCACTCTATGCCATTCTATGCCACTCCACTCTACAACACTCTACTCCACTCTGTGCCACTCCACTCTACGACACTTCACCTCAAGACTTCACTCTATTCTGCTCAACTCTACGACACTCCACTCTGACACTCCACTTTATGGAACTCCACCTTATGACACTTCACTTGACGACACTATATTCCATTCTACGAAACCTCTTCTATAGGACTGCATGCCAGTCTACTCCACTCTACACCACTCCACTCTGCTCTATCATGTTTTATGCCACCCCACAACACTTTACGTCCCTGCACTGTATGACACTCCACTCCGTCCATGACACTCCACAACACTCTATGCCACACCATTCTTCGACACACTACTCCACTCTATGCCACTACACTCTCCGACAAGCTACTCCACTCTACACTACAACTCTAGCCCACTGTATGCAGCTCCCCAATGCCACTCCACACCACTTTACTCCACACTATGCCACTCTACTCTACTCCACTTGACACTTCTCTATGACACTATAATCCACTCCACTTTACAACACTCTATTCCATTCAAATCCACTCTAGGCCACTTTACTCTATGACACTCTACGCCCTCACTCTATGTCCTTCCACTCTACTCCACTCCACTCCACTCTCTCCACGGCACTCCATGACGCTCTATGCCTCTCTGTACCACTCCACAACACTCTACACCACTCCACTCCATGCCACTCCATTCTATGACACTCTACTCCACTCCACTCTGACAATCTATGCCACAACACCGGAGTCCACCGTACACAACTCCCTCTATGCTTCTCCATGCACTTTACTCCACTCTACGCCACTCCACTCTAATCTACTGTACTCCACCGTACGCTGCTCCACTCTACGACACTTTATGCCACTCCACTCTATGACACTCTATGCCACTTCACTATACAGCAATCTACTCCACACTACTCCCCCCACACCACTCTATGCCACTCCACACTACTCTACTGTACGCCACTCCACACAACTCCATTTCACTCTACGCTGCTCCATGACACTCTACTCTACACCACTTCCTTCTACGACACTCCACTCCATGTCACTCTCCTCTATGCCACTATGCTGAACAATAGCCGAGCTGGTGTACAGCATAACTAAAACACATTGGCAAAGTCAATAGCTTTTGCATAGGTGACACCTACTGGTTTACCAATGCTTGTTTATTTTATTTTGCTTTGCTCGTCTTCTTTAGGTCTGGCCCCCTGGGCTTTGAGTAATATTACATTTGTGTTGACTGCAGTTTTCTTTTTAGTAGCTCCAAGAAAGGTATTTGACTAGAAGTAAATTGCTGCATGGTTTAACATCTTGGGAGACGGAAGACCAATTGTTTAGGGCAAGTTGTAAAAAGAAACATATTATGCTTGTATCAAAAATTATTAGGAAAGTCTACAAACAGACCTGGATTCCGAACTACACTTTGTGGTTTGAAAATTTAGAATTGCAGAGTTTAAGTTTAAGTTTAGTTTATTAGCATAGTTAATTAAAACCATTGCAAAAATAGCATACAATATTCATAAAACATGATTAAAATCATTTAAAAGCTGAAGTGAAAAAATACATTGTAATAAAGCACTATTGGATTATGCTATTTGGAACTGTCAATGTGTCACAAGATACTGTAAATTTTGTTTGATTCAAAAATCTTAGCTGCGGCCATGCTTGCTTGATTGTCCAAGCGAGATTGTCTCCGCTTCTTACAATATTGTTCCCGCCACTACTCCTAATCCACATCTGGTACCTGTTTCACGGTGATGGACTTTGAGAGCAATCTTTGATGTTAGCAACATTTTTTTGTTCAGCCATTCTCAGACATTTTACCAGTCTGCAGTTTAATTGAGTATTTACCGGGTTTAGGCAGGCCATCACTGCTTGCCTTCTGGTGCGGATGCCTTTCTGTTTGAATGGATCTTTTAGAAGTTGTGTCCGCGCTTGGTGCAGTTCTTCACGTAGGCAAATTAAGTGCAGAATATCACCATTCTTGATGTTACACAGCCTGCAAGTATCTTGGCCTTTTATCCTCAGCCATGGTGGTAGATGCTGAGTACATGGAAGGATCCCCAGTCTGTACCTTAGGAAATTCATTTTGATCACCCTAGGGTAACCCTGATTGAAATATGGTTGTGGGGTGAGTGATTTATAGGAGCTGAGGGTCATCCAGGCATGGGATCTTTTCGAGAAAACTGCCTTATCCTCCAATAAGGAGGATAATTTAGTGTTTTTCCAGACCAGTTTTTTTAAATTAAGGTGGCCGAGTTGCGCATCCCACAGTCCAGACAATTTGGTGGGATCTAAGGCTAGTTTGAGATAATTTCTTGCCTGGGAAAACTCCCTGTGTTGTATGTCATGCCACAACAGATTGTTAAGCGTGTTTGGATTGGCCCTACTTATCTTATGCCAACATATGATATATGCACCATGTCTAGCTAAGACATGTTGTTGAAGGCCAAACTCCAGCCTTATTTGTGCTGCTGACGTAGAAGACGGAAGACAAAACATAGTTATGTAAGCTTTGACCAACGTCCTATCCAGCTCCTTAGCGTCTCTTCCCCGCATTGCCTCGCTGCCATAGGTTATCGAGGGAAGAAGTTTAGCCTGAACTACCTTCAATAGGGGAGTCAATGTCGGTCCCATCAATTTATTTGCAAGATTTTTCATCGATAAGGCAGTTAACAGACCTTTCCTTTTTATTTCCTCTGTTTGGCGCCAAAAGGAACCTTTCTTGTCAAATACAACCCCTTGATACTTATACTCCCTGACATGGTCAATTTTAGTGCCGCCAAGGAACCAATGTTTCTGTGTGCTCTTTTTGCTGTTGATTGACATTGTCTTTGTTTTGGTCAGGTTTATTTTTAAGTTATTTTCTGTTGCGTAATTCTGCATTTCAGTTAGTAAGTGTTGAAGGCCAACATAAGTATGACTTAGCAGAACTACATCATCTGCATACATGAGATTTGTTAGAGTTCTCCCTCCCAGCCTGGGAGCATGGGAGTTACAGGCATCCAGCCGATTTGGAAGGTCAGCCATAAATAAATTAAACAGGGTTGGTGCAAGCACGCAGCCTTGCTTCAGTCCTTTTGTGGTCGGTACTTTCGAGGAAAGGTGAGTCCCTCCACCTAGTTTCACCTTTACCCAGGTGTCCGTATGTAGTAGCATCAGCATGTTTAAGATAGTCTGGGGAATACCCCATCGTGCCAGTTTCCCCAATAGTCTGCCTCTCTCGATATTGTCAAAAGCAGCACTAAAATCAATATAACATAGATGTAACGGTAAGTTGGAGGTTTTGCTGCATCAATTATTAGAGAAATTGCAAGGATATTTGTAACTGTGCTGGTCGCTCTACGGAAACCGGTCTGATTTAGCGGTATCATCTGATTTGTCTCGACCCAGAGTGTGAGCTCCTCTAGAATAATGCCTGCAAAATGCTTCGCTTCGTTGTCAATTAGCGCAACTAGGCGATAGTTGTTGGGCTCAGCCTTGTCAACTTTTTTATGAATTGGGACTATTATTGAGCCCTTCCAGGCATCTGGTATTCTATTTTGCAGCCTAATTTCCAAAAACAGAGGTTGTAGAATATCTGCCCATTCTTTGTACTTCGCTTTGAACAAGGCTGGTGGTATACCGTTTGGTCCCGGGGCACCTTCTTTCCTCCCTTTAGCAATCTGTTTTTGTATTTGGAATGACTGTGGATGGTGTGTTGTGCCCATTGGTTTACTTCCTATGGCTGGAAACAGCTGCCCCCTTATCTCAGGTATACTAGCTACAGCTGTTCCCTTTGAGTGCTGTCTGTTGTCTGTTCGTTCTCCGCCGTTTTCCGAACGGTTATTAAAGTGGCTAGTCAGATATTTTGTCCAGGTTGCTTCTGAGATGTGAGACCCGATCTCCTCGAATTTTGGACACATCATCCCATTCGCTGTTTTCCAAAAACAGGCACTATTATTGCTGTTTATATCGTATAAGAGTTTTGCCCAGATTTCGTTCTCACAGTCTCTCTTGATGTTCCATTTTAGTCTTTTTAGGGCTGCCCTTTGTTGATGCAGGGATGCTCGTGCAATGACATTTCCTGGCGATCTTCTCAGCCTACGCAGGCTTGAATTTATTGATCTTTTCAATGACTTGAGCTGTGCTCTCTGCTTTTTCTGTATTTTGTTTTTTCTCCCTTTTCCCTGTAAGTTAACTTTAGTGGGGGGAGTACCTGCAAGCTTTTGTGGCAGTATAGTTGTGAAGTGCTCCCAGTGAGCTATTGGATCAACTCTGCTCAGTGTTTGAGAGTTGAAGAGGTTTATTGGGGCTTCCAACAGCAAATTAGAGTTGTTCATTGTGCGTTTAATCCTTTTTTGATCTTGGGTGTGAATAGGCCCCAGGGATATATCTGGCCTGATTGAAGTAGGTACAGTAGCTGTATACTGCATTTCCTGGGGGTGGTGGTCACTATCACCCTTGTCCCCCATTCTAAACCCAAGGATGTAAGGGAACAGCTCGAGACTTGCAAAAGTATAATCCAGAATAGAGCTTGTAGACGTGGAATAGAAGGATTCAACTGGGGGAGTAAAGTAAGTAAAGTCCACATTTGTAAAGCGCACACTCACCTGTAAGGGTCTCTAGGCGCTGGGGGCCGTCGGGAAGATTAAGCGAGCTATTGCCCAGAGTCACATGGTGCTGGGCTAACCTGCCGCCGGAGCCGGGGATCGAACCGTGATCCCCAGATTCCAGCGTCAGTCGCCCTGGCCGCGGCGCCACACCTCTCCCCTAATCTTCCAGAAATCTTCCGTTCAGTGCTCAGAGGTTATGATGTTCTAGGTCGTCAAGGAAGCGGCTACGGTGATCTTTCTTCTTTACATGCAATGGATCCAATTGTTTAGGAATATGGAAAATTCTGGTTAGAGCTGCTACCTCCTCCCCTTCTGCGGAGCCAAAGAGATATTGATTTAGGTCCCCTGACAGAATGAATATTGGATTTTCCATCGCTGCTGCATAGTCCGACAAAAGATTGATAATTTTAGTCGAGTCCTTTGCTTTACGTTTGGGATGGACATATGAGTTAATTATACAAACCTCCTTTTCCTCTTTGTCCAGCTTGATCCTAATTCTGATTGCTAATGTTGCGCTTGGCATCAACTCCATGGGGGTTGCTGAGGCTATGCTTGTTGCAGAAATGTAGGTAATCAGCCCTCCCGAGCAGTGGCCATATCTACTGATCTTTACTGATGGTACAGCGAAACATGTATAGCCCTTAATGTGCTGTGGATCTATGAGCCAGGTTTCTTGCAGCAGAATTATGTCAAAGGTGGTAACGTAATTCAAAAAGTCAGGGTCCTCTATTTTTGTTGCTAATCTACTGATGTTCCATGAGCATAAACTAAGGGGAAATTCCATTGACCCTATATGAACTCTCTCTCGTATATTGCGTCAATCATCCTGAAGATGCACGGTTATTGTACGGGATATTGTTTCCCTGCTTGGACCTTGATTTGAATAGAATGCTGCTTTCAGCCATGCGACTGATAGATCCCTCTGGCTGCTTGTGTTTAATTGACCCGTTCTTCCCTGTGCTCCTCTAAGCACACTCTTTGCATATACTTTATGTTTTGTTAATGCCAGGCTTGTGGTGCTCAGTAATGGGAATGGATAGGTTGGTTTTTGTAGGGGGGTAATATCAATACCCCAGTTTTGGAATGCCCCTAGTTCAGCTAGAATTATATCTGCAATTTTAGTTGTGGACCATGTTGTCTTTGTTGCCTCTCGATTTTTAGAATTGGCAGTGGATATAAATTCTACGGACAGTAGATCCTTTGAAGTTATGCTAGCCAAATTTGGAATGGACTTCATTAGTCTTAGAATATTTCCTCGATTTAATGTATCCTGGTGTCCCTTTGAGGTAAATAGCGGATGAAAGACCAAGACCTCTATCTCTTGTTGTCTGATTCTTGATACTTGTGTTGACTGTATGTTTGCAGTATCAGATGATTCTGGTGAAGATGTAAAGCTATTTGCTTTTATAGATTGTATATCCACCCGGATTCTTGGTCCATCTGCCATATGGTTCATATTAGTTGGTTTTGATGTTGTGAACGTATTGATTGTTTGTTTGAATTCTTGGCCCCCAACTGGGCCCTTTTTTCCAGTGGTTTGCATCTGGGGCTCAGCTTAGTTGGTGTACAAAGCTTTTTGGTCTCTCTGGGCGGTGAGGCCTGGTCTGGCAAATCTGTTGTTCCGCAACCTTTTCTTCTGGGCCCAATGGTAGGGCTTGTGTTGATCGGTATTTGTTTTCTTGCTATCAAACTTGAGGCCCTTAAGTCACACCCTGCTCTGCAAACCTGTTGTAGTATTGCAGGTTCACACCTCAGATCTGATCTTTCTATTAGCTGACCGTTAGCACCTCTTTCAGATAGTCTAGATGGTACAGTGATGGTAGACTCTTGTTTTTTTATTTCTATTTGGTCTTTATTATCCTTTTGTAGAGTTATTTGACTACTCCTGTTTCGAGATGTGCCTTGATTCCGTTTAACTGTTTTGTAACTGTTACCTGTGCCATAATGTGGTTGGGGTTGGCTGGTGGCGGTTGAGCCTGATTTGTTAAGTTTGCATCTTTGAAGTTGTTATCATGTTTATTCTGCAAACCGTTGAAAATAGAGAAATATTTCATTACGTTTGTTTGGGGCTTTTGATTGCGACCTTTCCTTTTCTGTTGGCGACGTTGTTTAGCATTAAGTTTTTGGAGCACTCCATCATCGTGTCTACTTGTCTTCTCGGTGTCTGCCTCTGACTTACATATGTATATATTGCCAGATGTTTTGCCTTTAATTGTTCCCTCCGGGCTGTTGGACATGCCCTTTAGTTAGGTTACCTGTTGTTGCACTTTTAATATCCGTTATCAAACCACTTAGCATTATGGGCAATGTAGATAGTTTATCAACGACCTGCTCGCATTTACAGCTGAGGTGTGTATTTGCTTGCGCTCTTGTTATCAGGCCGTTTAAATTGCCCAGTTTCTCATCAATGCCTGCAGTGAAAACTGCCAGTGTGTACAATAAAGACAGTTGGATTTCCATTTTCTCACACTGATATTGCAGTGCTTCAACTGCTAGCTGTATTGTATTTAAAAGTGAGATCCAAGTACCAGAATTTTGTTCCTTTCATTGCTCATTCTCTTTTAGGCTTTTGTTATTTTGTCCTACAGAGGAAGATTTTCTTGGGCACTCTTGACGGTGGTGCACTCTTTGTGCTTGATCTGGTGTATAAGTGGCGAGCATGTCCTCCCATTCTTGTGTGTTTAAATAGGACATGGTCACCCTTCCCTCCTCTTTCTGACTTGGATCTGGCACCCCTGTACATAGATCTCCATGCTGGCTAGTCGCAGTACCGTGGGCCAAGAGTTGTGGCGTCGGTGAGTTTATTCGATCTATGGCTTTGATAGGAGTGCTGTAGCTTTTTATTGTCATGTTGGTTAAGAGGCTGGTGTTAGTTTCAGTATTTTGTACCCCCTCTCCTCTCTCTAAGTCTGATCGGGTTTCATAATTGTTTTCTTTGATGACCTGCTCTTTGAATCTAGCATTGTCATCTGTTTTTTGAAGATTGTATTCAACAGTCTGGCTCTTCTGAGTGCTGTCCTGTTGCCTGAGTTTTGTTAAGGGTGGTCCTGTATTACCAGGCATTCCTGCGAAAGCCGCTGGCGATGGACTGCCTGCCTCCTTCGCCCCAGCTGGGTATATTAGTGATTGATGTTTAGAAGTCAGTTTCTGACCCTGTTGCAGTAGTGATCCATTTTTGTCTGGGGAAGGCAGGATTGGCTCAGTCCCTTCCGTTTGTAAAGGTTGGGGTAGCAGTGGCAAATGCAGGCCTTTAAGAGAGGCGTTGCTAGAGAAAAGGACTGACCCTGCATCCTTTAAAAAATTAAAATTTGTGTATATCTTAGGTTGGTGAGAAGGTACCGTGCTGCCTGAAAGCATCCTTGCTGTACTCTCCTTCTGGTCCTGTTCAATTACAACACGTTTTTGTTCGACATTGGCCTGAATGCGGGGGTTTTGTTTCTTTCCTTTTTTTCCTTTTGATTTAGGCGGCATAACCTCTCTCGTTCTTCCCGACCTCATAGGGCCACCTGGGACCGAGACCACTGGGATCCGGCGAAAGTGCTGCCCCACAGCCAAGTCTTGAGATTGAAACTTACAGTCAAATTGTGGTCTAAACAAGTGATAGGATGTTGGCCTTTATTTCTTAATTTCTAATTGATGCATCACTGGGGGTACTGTGGTGCAAATCAAGCTATTGGCCTTGATGCTGACTGCTGCTTGTGTTCTCTCTAGTAGCTGTCGTTGTCAGCTACTCCCCATTGCAACACATAGCCTCCTTCTATATTGCCTTCTAATATCTGCGCTAGATGATAACAATGGCGAATAGTGTTAGTGCTTGTAGGCTCACTTGGTTCTTGGTCCCCCTTGTGCCCGTAGTGCTCCCCAGTAGCACCCTACAACCGGCCACGAGCCGCTAGGAAAGAGGGCAACAGTGTTCAGGTGGTGCTCGGAGGGTGGTGTTTCAGAGTGCAATGTGTCAGAGTTCTATCCAAACAACTCCGGCTCAGCTCTGCTCCACTCTGCTGCCCGCCTACCCGCCTACTATTCATGGCATTGGCGTCCTCTGATAGACCAAACAGGTCCCAGGTGCTGATGCCCCCGCCGGTCAGAGGAGGGTCAGCGAGGTCGCGGGCACACAGAGACACGAAGGGGCAGATTTATGTTAACTGGCGCATCCCCAGGGATGCGCCAGTTAACATGCGCCACAGTGCGCCACTGCTCCGCCACCCATGGTGCGCCGCATTTATGATGCGGCGCACCATGGGGCAAAAACGGCACAGATGCGTGACGCATCTGTGCCGTAAAGGTGGCGCATTGCTGGAGTTGCGTCGCAAGCGCGACGCAGCTCCAGCAAGGCTCGGGGGTGCCCATCTTAACAATGCTGCGTCAAGACCTACGCCTGCTTCAAGCAGGCGCAGGCTTTTGACGCAGCATTGGCCTGAAAGTGACTGAGTGAAATCTCATAGATTTCACTCAGCCACTTTTGCGAGGCACACCTGCCCCGGAACGCCCCCCCTGCGCCGGAACGCCCACAAGCGGCGCAGGGCTTTACAACGTGACGCATCTGCCTAGATGCGTCACGTTGTAAATCGTTCGTAGGGATGCGCCACGTTTACGCCGCCTTGCGTGACGCAACAGCGGCGTAAACGTGGCGCAAGGGCCTCATAAATCTGCCCCGAAGTGCCTGCCTCTGCGGCTCGCAGGCTCGTTGAAACGCTTAACCGGCTCCCAGCTTCCAGAGCAGCCTTCAAGCACTGCGTCCCTCTGCGAGCCGTCGCCTTCCTCCCCCGCAGCACACTGCGGCCCTCACAGGGAGCTTGAGCGTTGTCCCGGTCACGAGCACACAGCTCACCGACCAGCTTGCTCACGCCGCAACCTTCCTGCCCTGCGTCTCTCCTCCCTCGCAGGTTTCGCAGGCTTGACTTGGCTTGGTTTGGTGCTTGAATCTCGGGCTGCACAAAAACCACCGGTCCCACCGACTCGTGCTGACTCGCGCGCCTCTCGCCTCTCTCCTCTCTCAGCTCACAGCTACTAGGGCAGAGGGCAAACACAAATATTTTCCTGGGTAAAGTGAAATACAGATAGGTGGGAAATAATCAGATCTAGCATCTTAATCGACGTCTTCACCTCCTACGGTAAAATGGTGTAACTGGTGCTTCTCGTGTATTTAGGTTGAATAGTGCCATGGTCTTAGTGGAGTAAACAAGTGCAAGCATCTCCAGTGGAATTGAAAGTAAGGGGCATATTATCAAGGACCGGTGTTAAAACTATCGCTGTTTTATCGGCAGGAAACTGCCGATAAAACGGCGATAATGGGCTTGATAATACGCCCTTGTTAATTCCCATTGAAGCCCATGTTCTGATGTTAACTTGGGCTTTTATGGGAATTAACAAGGGCGTATTATCAAGTCCATTATCGCAGTTTTATCAGCAGTTTCCTGCCGATAAAACGGCGATAAATTTAACACCGGTCCTTGATAATATGCCCCTAAGTTATTTAGGACAAGGATGACTGCTTCTGAATCAAACCTTTTTGAAGCAGAGGAGCTTTTATTAGAGGGACAATAAGTAATTATGATGGTAAGTCTGGGTCCTAGAGACCTGAAGAGACGTATTTATGCAGGTTTTGGTATAAGGCCTTCCAAACTTCAGCCAGCAGAAGAGCTGAAATATGTGGTCTATGTGGTCTAGTGTTGACTAGGGAACAAGTACTAATTCTAGCTTCACTGAAATGTATGATGCTGAACAACACATTATATTTCCCTGCACCTCAGTTCCATATCTGCTAAAATGGGGTTTAATTAGATACAGGTTGTACTCCAATACTTAAGACAAGTCTAAAAAGAAAATACATTTCATTAGGTCCTTCATCAGTTCAATTTGGAGAGCCTTTGCAGTCGAAGATATATCTGTGGAGATGTGCTTGTCTAACAACACGTATGCAGAAAGCATGGTAATGAGATCCTTCTCGAACCACTAATCAATGGTGAATTTATGAAGTCGGATGCACTTCTTGATCATGCCTTCGGCAGTGATAGCGCTCAGTCCTCTGAGGTCCAACAGCGGTATAATGGGCTGGATCTTACGAGTGGGTTATAGAGGTTATCTGGTTGAGGTCGTGCAGATGCTCACAGAGCAGATGAGGTTGTCCCCATTTATGACCACCTGGGGAAGATCAATACCTTAATGTCCTGCTACTGCCATTAGCTCATAACAAACACGTTGGTGCATATAGGCAGCCCTTTGCGACAGTAATGTAATCTCATTAGTCAGAGGAACACCTGGTGACCTCCCAGAAGGTTATATACAAGTCTGTGGTTTGCAATCCTGCCTAGCACAATCATGGTTTATGGAACAAAGGTGTATAAAAGGATTAAACCTATTTTTTGTATTTTCCACAATGAAAAACAATGATGAAACAGCCCTGATCCAGAGACCAAAGCAAAAATTACTTGATCAAATTCAAGTCCAGGAATTTGAAGGTCTTCCCAACTGTTAGGAAGAGGTGTGGCGCCGGCCAGGGTGACTGACGCTGGACGCTGGGGATCACGGTCTGATCCCTGGCTTCGGCGGCAGGGGTCTGCCCAGCACCATGCAACTCTAGGCAATAGTTTGCTTAATCTTCCCAACGGCCCCCAGCGCCGAGATACCCCTTCGGGGGTGATTCATGCGCTATACAAGTACTTGATTTACATTTATGGAAGAGCAGCAATGCCGTGGGAGTGGGAGATGACGGATTGTAGGACTGATAGTCTGTAAACTTGATATATTACTAAAAGCAAACAGTAATCTTGTGTGACCATTGAGCACTTTGTCTGAATGCTGTGGGCCTGCCCCATATGTTAGTCAAGCCCCTTTCCACAGAAGATGCTTGAGCTCAACTGAGCTGATGAGGAATTCAGCAAAGGTTCCTGGACTGCCCTGGTGGAAGATCTCTGTTTATGACGTTTGCCAAGACTGCACTGCCTTGCTTACGTATTAGCGCCCACAGCCGCGGGTAATAACAGATGCTAACCACCTATCCATGGGGAGGGGGGTATTTCTGTGAAGCAAATGGAAATGAGGTTATGAGACAATCAAAACACACAAGATGATGGACAGAATGTTGCACAATGGCAAAACATTCTCCCCCAGTCACAGATCTGGGTTTAATCCATCGATATTTTGCTCACCAAGCCACCCCAGTTCAGACATGGCCATATGCAAATATGAGACAATGCCAAAACGGTCAACTTCTGACTTCTGGTTCACTGTTTCATGCTAACAAGTTGCAACTGCTGCCTGCTAAAGCTTACCACTTCTCTCTCCTTCGCAATCCCACAACTCCCGCACAACAACCTATTTGTTAGGCCTTATTCAGGTTACGCAATAATACGAATAGCACATGACCTCATCAGCCTCCCCTCCCGCCTCCAACAGTCTTCTCTCCTCAGTGTTCCACCTCCCGCGAACCCACATTCCACCCGCCGGATATTCCACATGGGAACCCAGGTAAGAGCGAAGAGCATAACACTCTTCTTTCTCAGCCTCTTTCCTACCTGCATCAAATCCTACTCTCTCCCCACCTGCGACCTGCCAGCCCCTCACTACACATACCAGGAGTCTATAAAACACTGGGACATATGTACATGGCAATTGTGCCACAAGAACATCGCTTTTAACGCCGTTCCTGTGGTGCAACGCCCTGCTACATACTTACAAAGTGGCATTAAGTAACTTTTTGTGGCTTCACGCCGCTTTGTAAATATAGTACCCTTTCAAGCAGGTATTTTTTATTTATTTATTTTATTTTTATTTTATTTTATTTTCAAGAGTTTTATATAGCGCTGGCTAGACCAGTTGCTTTGGGCGTTCCACTGCAACAACTATTACTTTTTGACACTGCCTCAGATTTACAAGGATCTGTTAATCTGAGGCAGCGCCACAAACTAACGCCATGTAAGAGCAGGAGTTAGAATAGCGAAACGAGGAGAAATACTTTTATTTCTCATCGTTTTTGCTTTTTCAACGTGTGCTGCAGCACACATAGAAATAGCAAAATACCATGAATGATTTGTTATGTGCAGGAAGGCGTCTCTTCCTGCACATAAACAATCATTAAATAATGATGGTTTGCTACTTTTATTACTCTAACTATTATTATTATATGCTGCATTCTGCTGCACACATAAACGTAACAAATCACCATTATTGACTGTTTTTGTGCAACACAGGCCCCCTTGCACTATGCTGCAAGGGGGCCATAATTGGTACTAGGCAGCCAATTTTAGAGCCAGCGCTAGGGAAAACGTTGGAGTGTGCCGTATTGCAAATATGGAGGATCCCTGCATTTTGAAAATGTCAGAGTGCGCGCTGCCAAACTTGACGCAGCTCCGCGCTCCGACATTTTATTGTACATATGCAGCACTGTTTTTTAGAGCTGCTCATCTCACTTGTAGTTGGCCAACACTCAACCCTTAATTTGCTTGAAAGAATGGAAGCTTCAGAGTCTGTAATAAGGACGAAGAAGAGGAGGGAGTAATGAAACTAGTTACACCCTCTCTCTGCTGAGCTAGGATTCGGGAGCGGACAGAACGTTTGATAAGCAGGCAAATAACCCTAGTTAATATCTGCATGCCAAGGAACACAAATGAATGTCCAGTTATCACTCCACCTTTGAAAGCACAAGTAGCTTATCCATTGTTGAATGGTGAACTTCATCTCATCCAATGGCAGGTCTATAAATATGTCTCAAGCCTATTTAGTTGAAAAAATGACCCAATCCCTATCTGCTTTCTGATACTGATTTTATTTTAACTGGCCTTTTTTGTAAAGTACTACATTCCACCTTACAGAAGCTTCAGAGGACTTAGGGCATATGTACCTAAAGGAGGAATTGTTAAATGCTAGTAAAGTCACATGCAAAAATCCTGGAGATGAATGAACTGGTCAGCAGGCGAGGATGGTATCTACTGGTGGATTCCCTCATGTGAATGTCGGATGCCAGAGTTGGCTATGCAGTTAGTAACCATGCCAGTCTGGAAAAATAACCCTTGCCCCTGATGCGCTGGGATGTGATACTGATCCATTTAAACATTTTCCTACACTGATGGTTTACACCACGATAATTTTAGAGCGAACGTATCTTCCTTCAGTGCCAGGTCTGCATTAGATAAAGGACTTTTGCGAGAAAACTTAATGGGCCTCAGTTCTCTATCAGGCAGTGGAACTGACAACCCTGCAGACCTTCCCCTGTGCCATCTTTAGCAGAAACCACACATAGTTGGGCAGGCAAGCCAAAGGGGGGTCATTCTATGGCCTACAGGATTTGTAAGCGTAAGGCAGAGATCTATGTGTTCCCAATTTACTGAGTCGTCTCTAGAATATGTGCTCAATGGCACACGTAGGACTTTGCAAGGTGTTGTTTGCTCAGTGTCCACAGTGGCGGTCCACACTCTTCTTTGGGTAGGTGTTCAAGGACTCTGAAACTCAACAAGCACAATTTAGTCACGAAGAGAATGACAAAATGTATATCACCCTGCAGAAAATATTATGTTGCCTTTTCATCTAAGCATGGTGTCTTCATGTGAAAAGAGGAGGCTAGCACCTGGGTTCTTTGACAGCCTTGGTGTCATAGAATGCACTATGGCATGGGTAGACAGATGAATCAGAGGGGGTGCTGGTACAACCTACCAGTGTTCAGCCTACCTATCAGCAATTCCATTTGACTCTCTGTATCATAGACATGCACATTTATGTTTAATAAAATCTTTCATTTAATGTTTCTTGCATTAGAACATTACATCAAACATGACAACAAAGTAGTGCAATGAACTGCAATACAAGAAGATATCCAAGGTGCATACTTCTAGTCCACTTTCATCCCCATTGGCCTATAGATTGTCTTTACTCTTCCTGCTCATTACTGACCACATCCTCACACACTTTAATTCTTGCACATTAAAATACAGAATCACCCTGCCCGTATAGTTCCACATTTTATAGAATTTTATATTTTCACAGATTACGTTCTGAACTACTGTGCAACGGTCATTCTTCTCAGCCGTGGAAAGAGATGGTACATTATACTCCACTTTGAAGCTGTATTCTCTCCTCACTATTATTGGCAAATGTTTCTTGGGATATGTTGTGGCCACCAAATGGCTCATGACTCTTGAAAGGCTTGTTGAATCCAGAGGAACTCTCCAGTCTACTACTCTTGACAGAGCTCTTTTAATCTCTTGACAGAACTTTCAGTATAGTGGATACCCCTAGGTAGCGTGCAAGAGGACTCCCTTTTCGCACCTCTTGGTCTCAAGCCTAAATTGATAAACCTGTAATTGATTGTGTCATTATTAAGTGTACAAAGAGGCCTAGGGACTGATTTCGAGTTACCCCATCACAAATGCAACAATGTACCCTGTCCGCCAAGCCCATTGTCTGCCCACCTCATTTAGAGTCTTGTTCACAGACAGGTTTTTCAAGGAAGGCCTCCTAGATCCTAGTAAAAAAAACTGGTTGTGAGAAAGATTTGGTTCATACAAGGCTTGCCTTCAAACTCAAAATAGCCCTTTCTTTGAAGAGCCATACCAGTAAAAGTGGGTCTTAATTTCAGGCCACAGTTGAAAAGTAGGTGCGCAAGACAAGCACCAGAAGTGATGTAAGCACTTTGCGTAGAGGGCAAATGTGGTACAGTCAGCTCCGGAGATAAAAAAGGAGCTTTATGTGGAAGAAGAGCCAGTGAGGCAAAGCCAGCAAGTTGGAGCCATAGTCCTCTTTTTTTTTGGGGGGGGGGGGGAGTTTTATATAGCGCAAACTCGACCCGAAGGAATCAGAGTGCTTCACATGAGTACCAGTAGTGTTACAGAAGGACACATTCATTTTATTAGGCCCGGGGAGATTGTTATTTGCCAAGAATCACAGAAAGTTGACTATCCCTGCCAAAACTCGAACCCGGTTCCCCAACTTCGAGGTCAACCGCTCTAGCCCTTAGGCCACATCCGGTCTTACCGGATGTCTTACCGGTTGTGTTCCACCATGTGAACGTCTGCTGCTGCTGTTGCCATGCAAATATGCACACATTATGGTGCCAAAAAAGGGACTGAACATTCTCCTGTGAACTATCTCGTGAACTATGTGATTTAACCGGCTCGGAAGGCGGCAAAGAGGTACCGACGGAGAGAGCGGTGCTTCCCTCGTTTCCTGAGCCGTTGCCAGGCGGGGTGGAGCCAACTACTTCGACTACAAGGTGACATACAAAACAACTGCGAGTAAAGACTACACCTAGGAATTCAGGTGATCTTTTTCTATGTTGCAGCTTGTTCAATATGTAGTCACTTTTTAACATTTCACCATATTTTTGCAGTAGCATTATTCAATATCTAGGTCCTGATGAAAGCAATGGACTCTTTAGTCCCTTTAATTTGCTGAAACATGTTGACCATTTTTACATCTAGGTAAATATTTGTTAAATTTACCTTTGCTGCTCTTTTAATATTGGTGGAGCGAGCATAAAATAGAATAACATTTTTTTCATTCCTGCTCCCTCACCCAATTTTATTCTCACTAAGCACACTTTTCTTCACTAGCACTGCAAATCAGTCACCCTAATTTTTGATCGATGGGTAGTTTGTGACACTCTAAACCATATTGGTCACTACTAGGTTTACAAGAGGTTACAATATCTGACCTTCCATCTTAAACCAGTAGTGGACCTATTATATGGTTAACAGGAATCCCAAATGATGAAGGGCGGTTCCGAGTGGTGACTGATGGGTATCCTGTTAGGGATCACAGGATGCTTATCTATGTTTCTTCATAGTTTTTGAATGGGTTGACACTGACTGCTTTAGTTTAATGTACCACACATAGACTTTGTATATAGCCCCTTTGACACTTTTGTGTTTTATAACCACAAACATACACATGCCTTTAAAAAAAAAGCCAGTACAATGTCAAATCGTGACACATTTAAGCCAATGTACAAAGAAAGTTTAAAACAAGAAATGAAAATGGAATTTTATTATTTCACAACATGTGAGCTTTGAATGCGCTTTTACAAAACAATTCTGTACATACACACTTTTTAAATGTGCACAGAGAATCATGTATTGGACTCACTCTCAGTGGATTCAAGTACTTCTAGGCTGTTATTTCTCAATTCCTGGAGTTGTCAATTCTACGGCTACCGGAAACTCTGGGGCAGGAAAAGTCCAGCCTATTTAAAGTTGGACCCAGTGTGTCTACTAAGGAATGGGAATTGCCAGGGGAATCAGTAATTCCGCATCTGATTCACCAAGTAATTCCTAATTTTTGCCTAAACTTTCCACTTAAGTGTTCAGGAAAAATTTCATAAGTACGCCCCAATGGAATTAAGAGGGTACTCGTAACAATGGCCATAGTGGATTGCGATGGTAGTCAGAGGCGAACCAGATGCATGCCTTCATAGCTTACTGTCAACGTTTAATGTACAACTTGACTTTAGTGGTTGTAGAATCAGTTGTATTCACATAGGGCCATATGTACTAAAGCATTTTTCCATAGACACAGAATGGGACACATCTGGCCCCTAGTCCCTTTTATTTAAAGAACATAAACACACTGATTCAGGGTCCCGCTGTGCGGCTTCAGAATTTATGTGAAATTGCATATTGCGGCAGTGCTGACCGCAGCCCTATGAAGGAGGACGGTTGACCTGAGCTTCCTACGGCTATCCTGTAATTGGTTTATCGGCTCCATGGAACCCCAATCAAAATGTTGGATAAGACCTCAGATTTACGTCAATAGCTTTGAT
Organism: Lissotriton helveticus; assembly: GCF_964261635.1. Classification (NCBI taxonomy): domain Eukaryota; kingdom Metazoa; phylum Chordata; class Amphibia; order Caudata; family Salamandridae; genus Lissotriton; species Lissotriton helveticus. The sequence goes on along the minus strand of NC_136067.1, from coordinate 1,149,449,594 downwards.
CCAGATGGCCAGAATTTTGTTTAAAATTTCAGCAGTGCAAGAAAAAGGAGAATGAACCAAATATACACATGCCACTTTTAAGGCTAGAACAGATGGTAAGCCTCACTGTCTGCACTTGGCTTTCTCTCCCAGTTGAAAAAACCAGACAAGAAACCAGGAGAAAGATTTCAGCTAGCACAAACCTTGTTTTTCAAAATTACTACTTAACCTGATACACTGATGAGTGTTATAAATTGTGCTCATTCAAGAAATCTTGGTCACCCATTTTTGGCTCTCTTGCGATGATTTTAATATTGTGTACTTTTTTTGTGATCACAGCACATTACAGCAATGAATTAATAAAATATTAACAAAACCATATTTCAGACCTGTCCTGTTTAAAAATGTTTGCATTGACACGTAGAAATGTCGACCCCTCGGAGTGAAATTTGTTAGTTGCTAACATCGCGACTGCGAACATGAGGAGTACAACCACAATAGTACACAACAGTCAGCGAGAAGGATTGCATAGAGGCTTCTTTGACCATTCAAGCGCTTAGCTTTTTGGAACCTAGTCAGTTGTAAAACCAGCAAAATGATGAAAATGGCAATGTTCAGAATTAGGAAGAGTCTGGTGTAAGACGCGGACATCGAAGGAACACTACTTCGAGCCGGCGTCTCCATCTGTGCTGATCCTTGCCTGCCTATTCTAAAAGAAGCAATGTTTTTTTGTTTTACGTTCGGAACATCTACAAAATCTAACAAGTCTTGCATCTCCTCCTCTTCATTGACGGGCTGCTCGCCCAAGGCCATTGCCATGGCCTTCTGTCGTGTTTTCTGCTCATTCACCTCGAGTTGTGCAAAAAGGGCCGCGCCTGCATTGATAAACTTGTTGCCTCGGGCTCCTTTCCTACTCTTTTTGGCTTTGCCTTGCGGCTTCTGATGCTGCTGAGAAATGTCAAACATCTTCTCAATGGCTTCCTCTGTGTTCCTTTTGTCTGAAAACCTCAGTAAGCGCTCTGCCATCTTTCTAAAACTATCCGTGTTCCCCACATTGGACAAGATATGCTTTTCCATCTGCTGGAAAACTGGCTTGAAGTGCTGTAGTTTCTGATCCACAATTCTACCATAATCCTTCACCGGTGCCACAGGAGAGTTTGTGATGGCTGAGGTTTTATCAAACAATATCTTCTGGCGGTCTGCATTAACCTCCGCGAATATCGACTGGCTTGGGGTTTCTCCTGTAAATAGGTAAGCTGCGTAAGCATGCTCACTAGTTGCTAAGAACACGTCAACTTGCTGGTAGTCTCCACTGACAGTGAAGCTCTCTACATCCACAGAAGGACCTATAAAGAGGTACACGGCCCTCGTAACGGGTTTTCTGAGACGGGTGGTAACGTTGACATAATTTGTACCATTGTATGGGTAACCATGTGGATATGGTATTGATGCAATAATAGCTTTTTCACTCTGTCCGGTGTCATCCATCCAGAACATTTTATACAGCCCGTCTCTGTGCCGAAGAAAGGCGCCATGCACACCATCTATAGACGCTTCCTCAAATGGCATGTCCACATTGTGGAAGAAGCTAGCAGTCGCTTCAATAGGGCTACCATGTTCCAGGTGGATTTGGTCCACAAGAAGGAGGAGCTGAGGATGGAGGAGCACAAGGTTTCTTTGGATGTTTTTGATTTTGAGGTCAGGGTTGTATGCTCCAACTCCTTCTCCCCTGATGAAAACTACACCACTCTTCTCTGCAGCTGCAACCACTTTCCCTTGACAGTTGGCTGCCAACCCATATTTGTACTTTAACCACTTTGATGAGCAGTCTTCTGTAATTTGCCCTTCCCATGGAGCGAAGCAGGTCTTTGATACCGCTGGGGAAAACATCAGTGCATTGTTCAAAAATGTGTACTTTGGACCGTACAGAGCTTCGGTTATGAAAGGAACTCCATTCGGAGCAAATGTAAACGAGTTCTGGTCGGGGTGCTCATGGCCTGCATTAAAGTTCCTCCAGCCCTTGACCCACTCAGCGTATTTGTTTTGATGCACAATGTCGTATATTGCACGCCCTCCTAGCTTTCCTGATTTGAACGAAAGAAAAGGTCTGTTGACTTCTGCAGGTAAAGCACTTCCATAGGTCACAACTCCCCAGTCCTCAAAATAATGTAACCTTGGGATTCCAAAATCTGGTGGTGGCCTGGATTGTAATGTTGCATCATACCTGCAAAATGAGAAGAAAAGTATAAGAAACAAGACAGCACCTACTATGAAAATAAATGCAAGAAAACTAAATGTAAAGGCGTAACGCATTAAGGTGGTCTATCATACAACATGCTGTTGGTTCCATAAATGCACTTAAAAGTTAAACACAACACTGCTTCACTCAACCCCAGAATAAGTTTTCATACCAAAGATGAACACCGCACATGCATGCAACCAAAACACTACACTTACTACACTTGTTACTCTTCTCGGCCCACATGATAATCAATATAGTCACAAAAATGATACCTTCGATCCTCAGGGCTGTCAACTTAACACCATGACTCACAACCAAGGTCACTTCAAGTGACGCATCCAAAACCACGTCAAAGAAGTGCATGGAGCAACGTCCCGTCAACCAACACCACAAACACAACATTCAATCCATGCTTCAGACCTACCTCAGCAACCATTCCTCAGTGTTTGAGATTCTGTATTATAGTAGAAAGACACAATCGACACAAGCACAAGGGGGTAAAGCCACGCGTAACCCAAACCAGCCAGAGCTGTGAGAAAATCTACAGTCCCGTAAACACAGAGTGACAAGAGGTCATGGCAGAGATGTGCTATATAAAACCAATCCCATAGCATACCATTTTATATATATGAATTGGAGTCCCTTGACAGAACTAAGAGTCCAACCCCGAGATTCATCAAAGTCCCGTTTTGCGAGTCCTTAATAGCGATTTTTAAGGAATCGCTATTACAGACTCGCAAAACGGGAGTCATGTAGAAATCGCAATATTTTTTGCGATTTCTACTGCTTCCTTATTTGCGATTCGGTAATTGCTAATCGCAAATAAGGAATGGCTTTCCCATTCATTCCTATGGGCCTAAAGGCCCATAGGAATGAATGGGGAGTCATTCCATATTTGCGATTAGCAATTAGCGAATCGCAAATAAGGAAGCGATTTCAAGGGTGCCAGGGTGTCCAAAGGACACCCTGTAGCACCCCTGAAATGGTAAGGTACACTGGTGTTGCGCACACACATGTCCAAAGGACATGTGTGTGTGTAACATACAACTTAGAAAAATCCACTGAAGTGCATTTTTCTAAGTTTTCGCTATTTACCACATAGTTAGACTTCGAGGTAAATAGCGGCTCCAGATTGCGAATTCGCAATTTTAAAATGGTTTATGAATTGCATTTAAGGAATCTCAAATTGAGATTCCTTAAATGCAATTATTCGCAATTTAGCGATTTCTAAAGTTGCGATTTTTGCATTTGGGATGATGAATCCCAAATGCAAAAATTGCGCTTGCAAAGGGCTAGATTTTCAGAATCTGGCCCTTTGTGAGCCGATTTCGGCTTCATGAATATGGCTGCAAGTGTACCGAGGTGTGTCATAGTCGTGTTTGTGAGGGCCTAGCGAGAATGGCACATAACATTAGGGATTGTGGTGGAATATATACCCCGGTATAGGAATATCCTTGTGTCCTTAGTGTTGCACCCACACTGAATACTACACTATCTACAGAGCCATTAAGCCATCATCGGCAAATACACTTTGTATGAAACATTTGAACATAAATAGAACAATTTACTAAACTCTGACAAAAAGATTGTAGTTGCCTATTCAACCAGAAAGGAACATACATACGTGGATTCCGTTTAAACTATGGATAGTGAGCTACTTTTTACTGAACCAGCATACAGAGCTCTTGCATAGGTTTTAGAGAGCCCATTCGCTTCAGGAGTGCCACAGGATGATGAGCAGGAGCATACAGGCATATTCAAATCTTTTCCATACTCAGTTGTGTAAACAAAATAAAATGAAGATTGCTTCCATAAAGCTGTCTAGATGAAAAAGTACAAGTCACTCCAAAACCGCCACCCGATCTTCATTGATGGCATTAAATATGGTACCATGACCAACAACACTAGTAAATCAGTGATTGGATGGAAAATCATTAGCAATCAAGAGATTAGTGATTAGGAAGAGGTGTGGCGCCGCGGCCAGGGCGACTGACGCTGGAATCTGGGGACCACGGTTCGATCCCCGGCTCCGGCGGCAGGTTAGCCCAGCACCATGTGACTCTGGGCAATAGCTCGCTTAATCTTCCCGACGGCCCCCCAGCGCCTAGAGACCCTTACGGGTGATTGTGCGCTTTACAAATGTGGACTTTACTTTTTTTTTTTTTATATGTAGCTCATTCCTTATTTGGTCACTGAGAGCAGGCGGCGATGGGCGGTTACTTTGAAATACCTCTCAGCCCATGTTTGGCCACATCTACTACAATGATAGGGCATATTGCTTAAATAATCCTATTAACAGGCAGTGGTGGTTCCTCCGCTAAGGCGGAGGAGCGTTGTCCCACTGCTTTTCGCAGTGAAAAAAAAAGGAAAAATAAAATGATAATAACTCAATGTTATTATCATTTTATTTGGTCCTCCTGCAGCATCTTGGCGGGGAGGATCTGCTCTGCTCACAGAGCAGGGGGAGGAATGGTGGGTACTATGTAAGTGCGCATGAATGTTTGGGGCCGGCCAATCATTTGTGCGCACTTTGCATGTTCTCCACCCAGGCAGCATTACAGTGCAGAACATGCCCAGGCTCCCATTCCCTGTCTGAGCGCCTTACAACGGCGCTAAGACCAATCACAACGCTGCATTGTAGCATTGTGATTGGCCATGGGCAGCCTGGGAACAGGGTGCTTCCTGCTGGCAGAGAAGAAGCCAGGAAGAAGACGGAGGAGAGGTGGCAGCCAGCCATCTGATGAATACTTTTATTTTAATTTTAAAATGCCCCCTCACCTTCTTCCCCCCTTCCCACTCCACTGCTGCTTCCTGGGAGCAGCTGCCGCTGGTAATAGGAAAATAATTGTTTGTGTATCAATTATGTTTAACTTTTAGGACCTCATTATTAGAACCCTGGTGTACAGTGCAGTAATTATTGCACGCAATAAAATCCGACTTTGAGGTGTTCAAATTTTTTCATACGCGATAATTATCTCCTACTACAGGGTTTGCATGCAAAATGAGGCATAACATGAGGATGTTAATGCTTACTGAACTAAAATATGTGTGTCCCCAAATATTCTGAGCGTATTTTCCCTGGTAAATTTCAGTTGATAGGTTTGATTTGCATAAATTTGTAGGGGTTGGCAGCTGCAGATGTTATCACACCTGGGCCCATATTTATGATTTTTTTTCATGCACGGCAAAGCAGCAAAACACCTTGGGGAGAGGGCAGGAATGTGCCATATCTATTGTTATTTGGCACATTCCTGTCCTCTCCCTGCGCTTGCACATGCAGTACAGTCTAGTGCCAATGCAGGCACCCTTGCACCCTGGTGAAAGGGTGTTTGCGTTACAGGCAGGATTGTTTTTGTGAAGGAAGGCACACCATCTTAGATCCAAATGCAGCACACTTAGAAAGAGGAAACAACGAGGGGAAATAACAATATTTCTCCTTCTTGCGCCTATATTGGGAAGGCGTACAATTCTGCCAAATTTTCAGCTCTAACGAGGTTACTAAATCTGGGAATGCTTCAGAATACATAGGTGGATGCATGTAAACACCCACACTCCACCCAGGCAACACCCTACCGGAGCAATGTAACGCAAGGCAGCCCAAGTCGCTGCCTTACGTTACACCTGAGTTACCAATCCATGCAGGGTGCCTCCGCGTGGCACGGTAAATCCCATTCTAGGTTTTACATCGCCCTCCACTGCACAAGGGTGACGCAAAATTTTGATAAATCTGGGCCCTGGTATTTACCAGATACAATAAAATTCCAAAACTCAGGATTTACCACGTATATCAGAATTATATGGGGCGCTCGTAATAAGGCCATGTGTAAAAAAGCTTATCATTAATTTGGGACTGTACTGTAAAATCATATTGTGTAAAACACTTAGGGCCATATGTATCAAGGCCAAATGGGTTCGCAAATGCCGAAATTCGCAGAATTTTGCCGTTTGCGAACCCATTTTCGCAAAATGGTATGTATGAAAGGTTTTGGGTGCAAAATAAGGAATCGCAAAATATGCCATTCCTTAAATGCAATGTATGAAGCAAAAATAATTTTCAAAATGCCCTTAAGGAATCGCAAATTACCACTAACTTCTAGTTGGTGGTAAGTTGCGATTTCCTTGAAAAATGCACATTTCAGCATTTTTCAAAGTGCCATGTGATGCACATACATGCCCTTAGGGCGTGTATGTGCACCACATGTGCACCCATGCGTATTTCAGGGGTGCAACAGGGTGTCCTTTGGACACCCCTGCACCCTTGAAATTATTCTCAATTTGCGATTAGCAAATTGCGAATCGCAAATTGAGAATAATTTCACATTCATTCCTATGCGCCTCCTGGCCCATAGGAATGAATGGGAAATGATTCCTTAATTGCGATTAGCAATTTGCTAATCGCAATTAAGGAATTTTCAGAAATCGCTAATAAATTGCGATTTTCTACATACATACCATTTTGCGATTTCTAAATAGCATTCCTTAAAAATCGCTATTAAGAAATCGCTAAAGGGTATGTTGATACATATGGCCATTATTCTCCTAAGGCCACAGCAAATTTCTATTGATGTCTGCAGTACTGGTTCCATAAGCAGCTTTTGCTGAGTTAGCAGTATGAAAAAAATGCATATCTCTACTAATGTAGTCTACATGCCGAATCCAAGACAGATGTCTCCTCATCTCCCCAGCATATACTCAATCGAGTCATACCAAATAAATTCTGTGTGTAGAGTGGACCACCGTTGCCCCTTGGCTGGAGTCCCAGGTCCTTCCACCACTCGGTTCTTCCTTATCTGCTCCGCGAGCCAGTTCCCACTGCCATTTCGCATCACAAATTTGTCAAGGAACACCAGTTGACTCTCTGGTCCATAAAACCAGTTGTAGTTGGAGTCTGCAATGGCCACTGTTCTATGAAATCCTAGAATAAAAGAAGTCAAAATCATAACAACTATAAAACCAATGTACAGTCATATAATGCTCTTACAAGTTAATCAAGAATTTTCTCTGGAATACAATTTCTCACTGTTTTTTCCATTGCCCTCACCCAATGCACTGTCTCTTAATCCCTATGTCTGCCTTAAAAAGAGGGGTAATCTCTTTAACTTTTTACACTAGGGAGAAGTAAATAATACTCTTGGCATGCACTTTGTAGTTTACAAACAACAAGTTTAAAGATGTGCTTTTCTTCTCTGGATATTCCTTTGTTAAGGAAAAAAGACCCATAGGGTAAACTGCACAACAATTAAATGTTATACAATATTTCAGTGTTTTATGTCTTGAAAAAAAATTCAATTCTGTCCAATTTTAAATTCCATGACATGACGGACACAACATAGTATGACGTACTTTAGATTTTAGCCTTTTGTTGGCAACAATATCACCTTGGTTGGACTTGCTTACTGGTAAAAGCAGGCCATTCCTAAAAAAAGTCATCTCTATTATTCCACCCTTGAGGGTTAGTTATTCCGTCAAAAAACAAGCAGAGGCAGCTCCTCCGCAATGGCGGACGAATCGTCGCCCTACAGCCTGGCTCAAAGCCAGCTAATGAAAAATAAAACGATGTTCTAGCACTGTTTTATTTTTCATTTGCTGGCTCTGAGCCAGTGCTGTAGGGAGGGGTGGGGCCGATGCATGGGAGGGGGAGGAGAAGTGCTATTTGCACTCCCTAAGTGGGCATATGTGTTTTAGTCCGGCCAAACACAACTGTGCATTTAGGTTTCTCTAGCCCGGCTGGGCTAAAGAAACCCCACAGACTCCCTGGTCTACATGGAGTGCCTTTCCAGCCTGCTCAGGCCAATCCCTGGGCTGCTCTCATAGCATGATAGCAGCACGGGTATTGGATGGGAGTCTGTCCCAGTGGCTGCTGGGACCAGGAGGAGTGAGGCGACGCAGGAGGCGGCCGGAGGCCGGTGGCTTTAGGTAAGTTATTTTTTTACTATATTATTCCTAACACCCCGTACGATTCCCAACTCTGAAACACTCCCTCTCCCACGCTACCCCTTCCGCGTTCCCTCCACCCCACCACCAACCTTTGTTTGTGGCGAGCACCACTGAAAACAGGGCTTCTTATGAGAATAAGTTCTAACCTGAACTCTCATTGTAATATTACAAGTACTGTTTTAGAAAATTGTGGTCTCCTGGGGGACTGCTTGAAAATCCCCAAAATTTGGAATAGCTACTTATTTGTGGCCTCTAACCATTCGGACTTTAGGTTTAAATCTTTTTATTTGAAATCTGCACCTGGAAAACAAGTTAGTCAATGCAAATGTTAACAGGCAAACGCACTGACCGCCATGGTTTGAATCAAGTTTAGTTGGTATTGGCAAATTTATCAAAACAGAAGCGGACATAATGCGTTGTGAGTAGTGACGAGCTCTGCAAACATATGTTTAGGACCCAACAAGCTCAGAAATATAACAACATTCTTTCTGCAAAAAAGGTAAAACATTAGCAACATTTTTTAGACCTACTACACATCAATAATTTATGCCAAGTAAGACCAATGAAGTGTTGGTTATGACTGGGCTTGGGCGTACAGGAGGAAGTTGCTTACTAAAGAGCAACATTCTGCTAGGTGTAGGTGTGTTGTGCAGAAAGGTAGGTTAATGGAAAAAATGATGGTTTAGAGCCTACTAAATATAAAAAGTCCAAACATGTTTTGGCTGTTCATATTAATGTATCACCGCTGCCTTCATTTGGACACATTAATTGGCACAGCAACACTGGAAGGTAAACAGAACCGTAAAGGTTGTACAATGTGGTGTATGAGTACTTCCAAACTCAGCTAATGCAGAGAAAGGGAAAACAAAATTGACAATCATGTATCACTCTATGCATTAAAAGTGTGTATCTGCAGGATAGTTAACAGAGCATATACATTAATGGGAGTTAAACGATATTTAACAAATACATTTCCTAAAATACAGCAATAAACAAGTGGGCTGGCATGAGTGAGCTGCTTCATCTGAAAAAAGTAAATGGTAGTCATGAATTACTCTGTAGCTATTCAGAGTTACTCCTACTATATTGTCATGCCCTATTCAGCACTTGGCTTTGGTGCTAAAATGCTGGAGTAATTGAACATATAGCTTTATTAAAATCACTGAACAAAACTATACTTACAGGGATGTAAGTGAAGCTAAATGTACAGTTTCACAACGCTGCAATTGTGAGTTTTGGTACAATGTAACACAGGTATAAACAGTACTATACATATAAATGTAAAGACAGGAGTTGTGTGTACACACCACACTGGACAATAACTCATGTATTTTAAATGTATTTACAACATAAACAGGATCAGATCAAATGGGAAATAGATAAAAGAACATACTGCACAATACCAAGCACAAAGCCCAATAATATGCATAATTGTACAGTAAACTGGTAATTGCATAGGGTGAACAATTATCCTATGTGGGGTAATGGGACACCAACTAGAGCAGATGTAAAAACAATACTATTCTGAAAGCAGGGCCACTGACAATATGCTTTATAACATTTGCAAACAGTTATAATAATCATGAAGTTCTATTTTTAGTGAAGATCGAAGTAAAGAATGGAAAAGGCACAGAACCAATGCAAGCAGCAAAGATAAGGTATGATAAGGTTTACAAACAGCTATGCTATGATTTACAAGTACCAACCCTGTGACCAAAATGAAGGATCATAACCTTTTCCATCAAAATGGGCTGCTTTGTGTTGCTCCAGCTATTTAAGTGGCAAATGACAAATCCTGAGAATATATACATAAAACATCATAAAATAAAAATGAACATTTTAAAAAAGCTCTGTTGATGTGAAAATTTGAAAATGAATGCTAAATGTGACGTTGGTATCTGTGGCTTAACTTTTGAGACCAGTGCAAGTAGAGCACATAGAATCTAGTTTAGACAACTGGTGGCCTCAACTGAAGCTCTGGTATGTGCCAACTAAAAAGAGGTCATGCATTAGGAGCAAAAAAGGATAAAGTGGAATTCTGAAGTCCAGCATACCACCTTGTCTCTTAAAACCTGAATTTTGAAAAGCTCCATCCTTCATATCAATATTTTGATTTTGGCATATTTTTGTCTGTGACATAAATACAAATTTTCATATTTGTATAAGTGTATTTGTTTGATGTATACTTGCTTCTGTATTTTTGTGCATTGTTTTGAGGTTCAACTCTTACAAATTGCTTCCGGTAGTGCTTCAGTGGGGTCCCAAAGGTTTAAGATACGCTACTCTGGGGTGGAAATAGAAGAATTTCTCTATATGAAAATATTGACTGAGAAGGTGGACATTCCTATTTGATAAATGTGACTCGTTTTTAAGCTAAAGCTCTTCACTACAAAGGACTGTAAAAAAAATTATTTAAACATTTTCAAAATGGCGACCACATTGTTATCAAGTTTAGGGCTGCAGGCTCTAACAGAACAGACCTGGACCATTTTATTAAGCTTCAATTATTTAATTCTATTTGGCGAATTTAGCTCATACACTGCATGCCTCTGGATACGAGGAGCCTGTGAGCAGAGCATGCACAATCTGCAAAAACCTTTCCTCTCAGTGTTCACGCCAGTGCTCTATAGCTGCATTGTATGCAAAAGATACTACTGTCCAGGAACCTAATTTTACAAATGACCTACTACTTCTGCTGACAACATAAACATGTGACAATAGTGTAGCATATTGATATTATGCTCTCTAGGACGGTTGTGGTTTTAAGCGGAACACTGAAAAGGAAATACATAATAAGTGGGAGGTATTAAGGTGTGGTTAACCCGAGAGCCTCTGTACAGTCTGTAATACCACCCCTTTTCTATTATCCACCATTAGGGAACTCCTTATTGAGTATCTAAAACCCCTGCAATCTAGCCTGAGGCATCTAGAAAAACAGATGGCACTACTATCTACTAGAACAGTTACCCAGCCCAGCGTAGATCACATAAATCAGAGGAAGGGGAAACCAAAACTTTTAGTAAAAGCTCCACAAGCGCCCCAACCAGGCCCTGGCAGTAAACCGATAGTAGCGCCTAATTCATCTACTATACTACCTAAACACCCAGTTCCATTAGCACCTCATCAGACTAACCCTGACGTGGGTGTGCCCTCGGCTGGATCAATTAACGATCCGACCCAGGCCTTACAAGGTTCTGTGAAAAGCACGAATCAACCCGCTGATAAAAAACAGTTATCTCTAAAAAAACAGATACCTCTACCTCCCAAAACATTGGAAACTAAATCCTCAGAGATAGCAAAAAGGGGAGTGCGCCCAAGGCGCCCAGTGCACCTTCCTCCTGAGGCATCCCCTTACACGGTTATTCTTACCGGCGTCCCTGAACTCTCTGAAGGCATTAATGAATCCTTTTGGTCCCTTAAAAATAAAGTCTTGCAGTGGCTAAGTCTAAATAGACCATTACAGCGCCATCATATCAGCAGAATAACCACAGTACGTAGAGTAACTTGGATAGGGGAGGAACAAAAATCAATACAGGGCGATTGTATTATAGTAAACTGCGTTGATCCAACCACAGTTAACTATATTTGCTCATGGCCATCATTGGAAAAAAAGGGTGGAATTGATGCCCACCATCTTTCTTTTTTCTACCCCCCGGAGAACACCCATCAATATTTCCCCACTGTAAATTGGCAACAACCCCTTGAAGGGCACTGGAACCAGGTGGCCCACACCAATAGAAACAGTAACAGAGACTGGCAGTCACAGGATTGGCAGTCACAGATTTGGCGTCCTGGAAGGCCCCAGTTCCCCATGGAGGGCTGGCAGGGCTTCCCAACTAGAAATCGCTATGACTGTCTGGATATGGTAGACTGACTGCCAGCAACCACAATAAATAAGACCCAGGTCCCGACAACTCCTGATGTCTCTACTAGGCCCGGACAAAAGTTAAGCCTGTCTAAACATCAACCCCTTACACTACTAACACCGCCGATCTCAATAATTAACGAGATCAGATCTCCGATAGAACCCTCTCATACTAACATAAAAATAACGTCATACATCTTTCCGGAGGCTCCTATTGGAGCAAATGCTACAAATCTCCATCAGATCCAAAATATCAATAAAAATACGTTAGGAGGTGTAACTTCGGCAGAGTGTTTGCGTAAGCGATCTGCAGATCTCCCATCACCTAAAACTCTGTCATCACAGCCATATGACCATCCACACAGTGCAGATCCGAGCATCTCAATCTTGTATTGGAATGTTGCAGGCTTGCGAGCCAAAACAGCGTTACAACCATGGCTGGATACAGTTAATGTACATCAGGTAGTCTGTCTTCAGGAAACCTGGTCAATCATTCCATATCATTTACTCGGTTACAAAACATTCCATACTCCAGCCATTCAAGGAGTCATGGGCAGACCAAAGGGTGGCTTGGCAGTTTACGTTGCCAATACTCTGTCTCCCCTAATTATATGCATGCTTAAAGAAGATCCAAGCTACCAAATACTTCAAATAAATTTTAACAAAAATAGTACCATTATTCTGGTTAACTATTATAATAATTCCGAAATAACGGACTGTATAAAATTGCTAAGCGAAATTACCACTTTTTTAGAATTTTTGCAAAACGACCTACACCCAACCACAGTATATGTGATTTGGGGCGGTGATTTTAATATTGCACTATGCACAAACCACAAAAACGGGAATTGTGGCCTGCTGGACGAACACGGCAGCCCATTGCCACATTTTGTACATTCCACTTGCGGGAATAAACTAAACGAGTCCCTTTTCTCTTTAGAACTTGAGTTTGCAAATGACCAAGTAGAACCGCCAATAGACTTTTCTCCAACGTTCCACGGTAGGGAGTCTTTAACTACTATAGATTATATTTTGACCTCACAGAGCCTGAAGGGTCAACTGGCCAACTTCCACACAGGGACGGATGTGAGCAGTGATCACTATCCCATTAGTGTAACAGTTTCCCCAAAAAATGTCACCCTACACTCTACCATTACCAGCCAACTAACACAAAGCTCCCTAACCATGAATAAGGTGAACGGATACACAGTTAAATGGGCCAAGGTCGACCCACTCGTAAACACGGAACGGGTCCTCGATAAAGCCAGACCGTGGGTTCTTGACTGTCTATCCATTGACGCCTCGCCTCAAATAATTGGGGCCAGCTTTCAGAAAGTTCTAAAGGTTATCAGAGAGGAGTTTACTGGTAAACTTAGGAATAAAAAATCTAATTCTGAGAGATGGTTTAATGCAAAATGTCGTAAGGCTCTTTCAGATCTAAAGGCCGCCCTCCGTAGTCCTCTGAGGGATATTTCGGAAATTTCCAACCTAAGAAAACTCTATAACACAGCCAGAACCGAACGCAGGAAAGAAATTAAGAACAACCTTTGGGCGCAGTTACATCTTAGTTGCCATAATAAAGACAGCGCTCTCTTCTGGCAAGTTATTAGATCTCCTTTTCTGGCCGACTCCTCGAAGGGCCAACATCTGGATGTTGCTGTCACAGCAGATGAATGGTCTCTCATTTCTCTAAAATCTTTGGAACCCTTCAACCAGTCCCCTCTGAAGATGAACAGAGAAATGGCAACATGTCAGGGAGGAACAGCTATCCGATCAACATAACCTTTACCCATGCAGAGGTTGCTAAAGCTCTTAAGGCGTCTAAACTTGGTAAGGCTCCTGGGCCTGATGGTGTTCCTTTAGACTTTTTTCTACACAATTTCGAACTCTGGTCACCCCTTCTTACCCAGGTCCTCTCCGCCGCAACATCAATAGGGCTGTTAGAGTCATGGTCAACGTCTATCCTGCTCCCTATCTTCAAAAAGGGTGATCGAAATGATCCTGCCTGCTACAGGCCTATCTCCTTTCTGGACTCCATGGGCAAAGTTGCGGGCCGGGTGGTTCTGGATCGACTACAATCTTGGGCCCAGACAAATAACATCATGACCGACCTGCAATATGGCTTCCAGAAGGGTCTTGGAACTGTGGAGCAGGCCCTGAACCTCGCCCTCTTAATTGGGAAGTATGCTGCAGCGAAAGGAGGTAACATCTTCCTAGTCTACGTGGACCTTAGTGCAGCCTTTGACTGTATCCAGCACTCCAAACTCTGGGCTATTCTCAGCGACCTTAAGGTGGACCCAGCACTTATAGTCTTTCTCCGAGAACTCTACTCGGACGCAACGGCGCGTGTCAGATTTGGAGTCAATGGCGAGCTATCCTCATCTTTTTCCATCCAAAAAGGGGTTAGACAGGGATGTGTACTGGCTCCCTTCTTGTTCAATCTTTACACCAATGGACTTGAGCTGGCTATGCTAGAAGGGAGCCAGGATTTACCCCAGATCAACCACCGCCCTATACCAACGCTGCTTTACGCAGATGACACAGTCATTATTGCCAGGACGCTTAACCAACTACAAAAGCAGCTTGATAAGTACTGCTCCTTTATGGGCTCTCTTGGACTCAAAATTAACATAAAAAAGACGTTCACCATGTACATCGGCCCCAAGGTCAAGAAACCTAGAGCAATCTTCGTGGAAAAGTCAAGACTGGAAAAAACTTCTGCCTATCCATACTTAGGGATATTGGTGGACGACTCTTTAAGCTGGCGGCAGGCTACGGCCAGCAGGAAACTTCTTTTTTCCAGCGAGCAACAACGGCATTGGTTTCTTTCTCTAGGAAACTTGGCAAACCTGCTCCCCCAGAACTCCTAAAAATTTATTATGCAAAATGCCACAGTGTGGCTACCTATGGCGCGGGAGTTTGGAGCTATGGCCCAATAGATTCTATTCAAATAGTAGAGAACGGGTTCGTTAAATACTTGTTGGCCCTTCCACAAAGCGCTCCGACCTATGCTACCCACAATGAGCTTGGAATGGATTACATCACGGATTACATACGTTCCCAACCAATTCTCTTATGGCAACGTATATGGTCAAAACCAGTGTCACCTAACTCGTTCGTTGATCAAGGACTGTATGGCTTTAACGAATTGGCGAAGGATTCCTTGGTTAGCATATGTGGAGAAATTTTTCAGAGATCTAGGTCGTAGCTCATACTTTGACGATCCACCAAGTGTGGAGGACATTTCGAGAAAAGAGCTAAAGAAAATAAGCATGGACCACCTGAGAGAACTCCGTAGCTCAATTGAGATTGTAAAGCCTCTCAATTCTCAAATCCAAGCAATTCAACTTGTCAAAGGTACCCAACCTTATCTATCGTATTATTTTTCTAATTACGAAAAATATCTTTTGACAAGATTTCGTTTTAACACCTTTTTCCGTCTGGTTTCCTTTCCTCGAATACAGAATTGGTCGAGTGACATTATGAACTGTCCATGTGACGGAGTATCGACCCAATCAACATTACATATCATTTTCCTCTGCTCATACTATAAAATACCACGAAAAACTTGGATTCTTCCACTTCTCCGATCACTTGGTTATAGGTCATGTCATCTAGCTTATCTCTCCCTACAACTTTTGGACTCAATTCACTCCGCAAAATGTATAGCTACTTTTCTAAAAGCTACCATCAAAATACGACAAGCTCTTGATTGATAAATTGTGTTCTTGTGTAAATATTCTTATTTTTATCCAATTTCTTCTCATTTGTATGTAAAAATAATTTTATTTTTTCTACTGTTTTAACTTGTACTTTTTATGGTTGCAAACAAGTGGTAACCGAATAAAAGATTATGAAACGAAAGTATGATGTAATGAGCAGTGTGTGAGTATATGCTGAAGAATAAAGTTGGAATCAGAAGGGGTCGTGCCCTATTTAGCCCTGGGTAGGACACAATACTGTAGGAAGAAATAATTGAGAACCCAGTCGCTTTTTGATTCTGCCACTTTTTTTATTTAGAGCAGATTTTTTGCACACCACCGTGTTTAATCAGTGGGTGTTATAGTTATTTTTTTTCCATGTACAAGTTTCGTCACTTGTGTGGATTATTGTGATTGTCTGGGGACTTGCCTTGTCATACACAAGTGGGTATTTGCTATGTACAAAATTTACATTAAACACCATAAACAAACAATTATGTTACAAATATACAAAAACATTTATACTATACAAATCTCACAATATGCATTTACGTGAGGAAAATTACGAACTATACCCTACTAACTGGTTTCAACACTAGACCTTCATCATATGACCTTTGTATGTTTGAGGTCTAGTAACGCAAAGGCAAAATTTACAAAAATTATTTTTTGACCATAACTTATAGCATAGTGTTCAAAGTCCTTTGCGCTAATTAAAGTTCGTTTATTTCAGTGAACCAAAGAAAGCCGACGCGTTTCCAAACCTGTGTGTGTAATCGTCAGGCTCTTCTTCAGGGCGTTGGTTAGTTGAGTACCTTTCCGCGAAAGGCAGTTTGAGTCTGTCTGTCTGGGGGCGCTTCTGGCTGGCAGGTCGTTATTTACCTATTTTCTCTGTCAGTGCGGACCGTGATTGGGATTCTGACTTTCTTTATTCTTTGTTCCCACTTTGTTTGGGCGGTAGCGGCAGGGTTTCGAATTTCAGCCCGCAGGCTGGCCGCTGCTCGGGCACTGTTAGCGGCGTCTTTTTTTGCTCTACTAAAGTTTTGTCGCATAAGCTGGGGGGTTGTTCATGGTTTCCACAGTCTTCCTGCCTGCTTCTGTGTTGAGAGATTTGTTCGCTTATGCTACAAAACTTTAGTAGAGCAAAAAAAGACGCCGCTAACAGTGCCCGAGCAGCGGCCAGCCTGCGGGCTGAAATTCGAAACCCTGCCGCTACCGCCCAAACAAAGTGGGAACAAAGAATAAAGAAAATCAGAATCCCAATCACGGTCCGCACTGACAGAGAAAATAGGTAAATAACGACCTGCCAGCCAGAAGCGCCCCCAGACAGACAGACTCAAACTGCCTTTCGCGGAAAGGTACCCAACTAACCAACGCCCTGAAGAAGAGCCTGACGATTACACACACAGGCTTGGATACGCGTCGGCTTTCTTTGGTTCACTGAAATAAACGAACTTTAATTAGCGCAAAGGACTTTGAACACTATGCTATAAGTTATGGTCAAAAAATAATTTTTGAAAATTTTGCCTTTGCGTTACTAGACCTCAAACATACAAAGGTCATATGATGAAGGTCTAGTGTTGAAACCAGTTAGTAGGGTATAGTTCGTAATTTTCCTCACGTAAATGCATATTGTGAGAATTGTATAGTATAAATATTTTTGTATATTTGTAACATAATTGTTTGTTTATGGTGTTTAATGTAAATTTTGTACATAGCAAATACCCACTTGTGTATGACAAGGCAAGTCCCCAGACAATCACAATAATCCACACAAGTGACGAAACTTGTACATGAAAAAAAATAACTATAACACCCACTGATTAAACACGGTGGTGTGCAAAAAATCTGCTCTAAATAAAAAAAGTGGCAGAATCAAAAAGCGACTGGGTTCTCAATTATTTCTTCCTGAAGAATAAAGTAAGGCTTGATAGCAGCTTCCATGTGGGGTGGTTCATCTGCATGCTCCTGGGAAGGGGAAGACGCTACAACTGACGATGAGTAGGGGATACATGCCCTAGAAAGCAAGACTGCTCTCCCTGAGATTTTGCAACAATACGCTAAACTGCTCATGCTTGCCACGTGCGCCCAGAATCGATGCAGAGTTGTCTGCAACCAGCACATGTGGATTCAAAGCCCTGCTCCGGCCCATACACGTCCACAGAAGAAAATGAAGCACCTACAGAGGAGCATATTCAAAACGCTTGCCTATACCGCCAGTGAGGTAGTCGACAAAGATGTTGCGCTGCACTCCGAAGACAGAGCCATTAGTAAGAGGAATCAAGAAATAACAATAACGCCACCAAGGTACGAAAAACACAGAACTTACTAACTGTCAAGGATGACTGAGGCATACTGTGACACATACTTCTCCAATGACTTTGGATTGCAGAAGTTGTCCGTGGGTGCCAGCCTGCACCATGATTGCCTGAATGGCACGTGCCAACACAATGACGAAAGAAGGGAACGTGAAATGCTATGCAGCTGTGCTCCTAAGGCTGCCTCCACCTTTCGACACTTCTAATAATCAGAACATTGGTGCAAGGTGGGCTGAATGGATCAAAACATTTGATGACTTCATAGAAGCACTAGAGGAAGAAGATGACAAGAAGGTCATCAAATATTTGCAAAAGCTTGCAGGTGATGGAGTGAAAGAAGTGCTAAGGAAAATATCACCGACTGATGTAAAATCGTACCAAAAGGTTCAAAGAAATGTTGGGAGACCAAGTTCAATACAATGCTGAATGTACACTATGAAAGATATATCTTCAACCAAGCATGACAACAGGTTGGTGATACAATGGACGTGGTTGTTGAAAGACTTGATGCACTCATTAAACATCGCAAGTTCTGTGACTTCACCTACAAAGAAGCCATGAGCCTCAGAGTCATTGATGACTGCCTTTCAGATTTGTTTAGAAGGCACATGCTGTGGGAATCACACAGTCTAGAGAAAATGCTGATGGCTAATAGAGGAGAAAAACACACAGACCGACAAGTGGCTGACATGGAAGCAGGAACAGCACACAATGAATCGGCACAGATTGTGAAAAGCAAGCACAAGCATAAACAAAATACACGTAAGTCAATGTCTTCAAAGAAAACAAAGCTATGCTGCCAATGTGAATTTTCGTTTCCTCATGAAGGTAAATGTTCAGCCATAGGACAAGTCTGCAAAGGTTGTGGGAAAGAGAACCATTTCATAGCTGGGTGCTGAGCTAAAGGAAAATCAAGTATGTCACGACGGCAAGAAAAATGGACGCAAGAACTTTCCAAAAGCATTCTCGCAACGCCCCTAAGACCAAAAAGCAATATCAGCTGCAAAAAGTAGAAACCCAGGAAAATGAATCGTCATCAAGCTCATCGTACAAAGGTTCTTTAACATCACAATCATGTACCAGCAAAGAAAATTGATATGTGTTGAGGATATCTACCAAAGAACAGCATGCACATGTGGGGTTAGGTGTCTGTAAAGAAGATTACAGTTAAAAAAAAGCTCACCAAACAAAGCAACAAACTTCATTTGGATTCTGTTAGAAAATCAACTTGAAAGTGAACGATCACCCAATACCTTTCATTATAGACATTAGTGTGTCAATTAATATAATGCCTGAAAAAGTTACAGCCTATTCACTGTGCCTCATCTCACTCTGTCAAGCACAAAGGTATATACCTAGGCTGCTTCTGATCCATTGTGAAGCCAAGACTCGTTCACAATGAAAATACGACACAAAAAGACATTGGTGCAAGCCACCATTTTTGCCAACGCTGCTGACGTGGGGTTGATATTCCTCAACTACAACCTCTGTACTCAATCAGAGATCACAAGCCAGTTCCCGTCGTTGCTCCATGCCCTGGAGAAACTCAAGAAAATTAAAGTCCAGCTTCATATCAATGAAGACATTCACCCTGTTGCTCAGCAACACTGTAAAGTTGCTTTTCATCTACAAGAATTTGTAAACAAAGAGTTAGAAGCACTCCTAAAACATGACACCATTGAATGTTTCACATGCCGCACGCCATGGGTTTAGCCCTTAGTAGCAGTACTAAAAAAGGTCAGTAGTGGAGAGAGGCACATTTGCGTTGATAAGTGCCAGGCAAACAAGGCAATTAAGATGGAGAGACACCCTGGTCCACACATAGGGGATATGGTCTTGCAATTGAGTGGAGCCAAAGAGTTTTCCCCTCTTGACCTGAATAAAGAATATCATCAACTCAAGTTAGAGGAGGACTGCAGGTACACTACTCCCTTTTCGACTCATTATGGTTTGTTCAGATATAAAAGATTGATTTGGGGGTATCTTTGGCTGCTGAGATATTTTAGAACATTGTTCACAGAGTAATCCAACCTGTTGAGCATGCTCTCAATTACAATGATAACATATTGATTTTTTTGAGAACACAGAAAGAACATGGCAAAGCCATTACCCAAATGTGCCAGTTACTTACTGATGCAGGTCTCACTCTGTGTGAGTTTCACAAAAACAACCTAAAGGTTTTGGTCACATATTCTCTGATGGGGTACGACTTCATAATCCGTCAAGGTGCAAGCACTGTCATCCACTTCCCCCCAGGATGTTACCATGCTGTGATCCTTTCTAAGCATGGCCAGTTATAGCTCAAGATCAATTAGTAACTTTGCTATAGTGAGTGCCCCACTGAGACTTGACAAAGCGAAATGTATCGTTCCAGTGGTCTCCAGAATGCAACCAGACTTTCAAAGACATTAAACATGAAATTGAGAATGCAACTGAAATGGCCTACTTCGACCTTGAGTTACATACCGAAATAACAATTGATGTGAGCTGATAGGGCTAGGGACACTCCTTGCGCAACAACATAATGGCCAGCCGAATGCTCAGAGACACATTGCAGCCTATGCCAGTCGAAGTCTGTCTGAAACCAAGTGTGCCCGCTCTCAGCAGGAGAAGGATAGTCTGAATGTGGTGTGGGCCTGCAAACATTTTCATGTATTCCTCAAAGGAAAATGATTCACTGTCATCATGGATCACCAGGCGTGGCTTATAATTTTTGGAAACCTGAAGGCTAAGATGCCACCTCATATTGAGAGGTGGATGTTAAGATTGCAAGAGTACAACTATAGGAGCGTGCACAAGCCGGGAGAGGGTCAAAGCCCTGCAGATTACGTTTCACGAGTGCTGCTACATCGTCACAGTTTGGCATCCAAGACAGCTGAAGTATATCTCAACTTTATTGTGAGATCCAGCACACCATTGGATCTGTCTGTGGAACCAATCAGCAATGTAGATAAAGACCTGACCATAATCAAAGAACTTATTACCATGCAAGCATGAAGGAAAAGTACCCGCCCCCTTGATAATGAAGTTGAATTCCAAAAGTTCCAAAATGTACAGGATGAGTTAGCAGTCACCCAAGAAAGCATAATATTGCAAAGTTTGAGAATCACAATACCTGGAAACCTAATGCAGTGGGTCATTGAGCTGGACCATGAAGGACACCGTGGTATCCTAGCCAACAAAAGAGCCCTTAGAGATCGAGTGTGGTTCCCTAAGTTAGATGAGCGAGTCGAGAAGGAGGTGCAGGCGTGCCACTTTTGAAATTATTTGTCCCCCAAGGTGATGTCTGACCTTCCTGCTTTTGCTTGAGAGAGGATTGCAGTTTACTTTTTTGGGCCTTTAGGAAATGAACACCATTGCACACCGTGGGGTATCACCAAGTTCCTCAGATCTGACAATGGTTCTGCCCTTTAACAGCAAAGAGTTCAAATAATTTCTTGCATGACTCAATCTCAAACACCAATAGAGTACACCTCTCTGGCCCGAGCCAATGGTGTAGTTAAGCGATTCATGGGCAACCTCAGGAGAGTCATTCAACAAGCGTCCGAAAAGAGAATCGATTGGAACCAAGCCATGTGCCAGGCCCTCTGAGCCTATCACTCACCTCCTCACTCACAACTGGTGCGAATCCAGCAACCTTGCTATTTGGGAGAGCCATCAGAACAAAACGACCTCAATGGACCCCTACTCGATCAATGAATTGGGTAGAGGAGTTGGCCTAAAGGCTACGGCGGTCAACCTCAAATCTGGGGAACCAGGTTCGAGTTTCCGCAAGGATGCCAACATTCTGTGATTCTAGGCGAATCACTACCCGCGCCTAACAAAAATGAATGTGTCCTCATGTAAACACAACTGGTGCTCATGTAAAACGCTCTGATACCCTATACCTTCGGGTCAAGTTTGCGCTATATAAACCTCTGTAAAGTAAAATTTTAAAAAATGAATACTGACAAGGTTTGAGACACTGGCACGACTCGGAAAAAGAAAATGAAAACGTATGCAGATCAGTGTCACCATGCCCAGGAGACAGTCTTTGACAAAGGAGACTAGGGACTGTTAAGCAGAGAGGAAGATGAAAAACAGACACACCTTCTGCCGCTGAGTCTTTACAGGTTGTGGCGCGCAAGGGACATATGGTGACAGCACATCGTCCTAGACTATCCATCACTCAGGACACATCACATTTTAAACACCTACAGCAACACTTGTTGAGTCCTGAAACCACACGTGAGGTGATCCCACCAGCAGGTCCAGCTCAAATACCTGAGACTATGTCACCATTGCCCAATCAGGTTGGACCTCGATAATTCCGGATCACCTGAGCCGGCAGACAAGTGCGAGCCCCTCGTCGACTAATTGAAGAAATGTGATTTTACTGATGGCTTCGACTTTTTATTTAATATAGGGGGAGATATAGCATATTGATAATATGTGGTCTAGAACCCTTGCGGTTCAAGGTGGACACTGAAGAGGAAATACGTAATATGCAGAGAAGTCTTAGGGTGTGGTTAACGGAAAGCATGATGTAATGGGCAGTGCGGGAGTGTATGCTGAAGAATAAAATAATGCTTGACAGCAGCTCCCGTGTGGTGTAATTCATCTACATGCTCCTGAGCTGCGGAGGACGCTACAAGTAGGGTTCAGTTTAAAGTATTTTAATTACTAGTGATAACCACTGAGGTGGCATTATATTGCCTCCCAGGCTTGATGACGCACTACAAAAATATAGGTATGAAACTCCGGCCAAGTTCTTTTACTACAAATCAAACATTCCTAATGATACCTGAAAACCACAACAAACACCCAGTAACCTTCTTACCAGCTAGCAAAGGAATTCTGTCTGAATCCACTTTGCCTAATGCATACTGAACATATTTTCCGGTTTCTAAATACAGAAGTGCTAATATTTACCCTGGCACTGCAACTGGCAAGAAACAAGCAATCCTTCACACCACATTAGTTCTCAGTGGCCCATTACATCTAATCCAATAGACAAAAGTCTATGTCTGTTCTAGATGTACTATTTTGCTATTTTTTTTAATTCCAGGAGTGCACACAGAGATCTATGGCATTTGTAAATAAACTGCTATAATGCTATAGCATCTTAAGCCTAACCCTCAAAACCAGAAGTAGTTTCAGAAAAGGGTTTTCAATGTGTTTTTCACTTTTTTTTGTAAATGTCTAGATAATACCAGCTTCAACACCTCCATTAAATATTGTTACTGTTCAATTTCCTTTCTCACTCTGAAAATACACTTACTCATGAATTTTTCAGGAGCAGGTTTCCATGCTAGGTAATTTAAAGAAACACTTTTGTAAATATTCACAAAGTTACATCTTGTGTCAGTAGTAATATGTTGCACCCCTTTTTCTATTAAGCAGACTTATTCACGAAGAACAAGCCGCCTTGCTGGTGGACTTCTCATGAGAAAGCGGGACTACCACTTAAACCTCATTCTGTTAACATGTTAATCACTGTGGATGTATCACAATTGAATAGCTGCTTATACTGTATGTCACATGGGGATGCATGGGGATGCAATGGAGCTCAACAAGACTGTTTCTATGATTTAATAACACACAGTGGCCCATAGCTCCCCCTACTGGGGTCATCAATTATAAACCCACTGAGCACGTGCAAGGCTCCTAGAGTGCCAATCAAAAGAGGAGTGGATTGTGCAAAATAATCCACTTCACCTAGGGTGCCAATATACTTTGGAGCTGCTCTAGGCCTCAAGATGTAAAAAAAAACTATGCCGTTGGTTTCTGGCATGTTAATGGTGCAGGGCACAGTGGGGCAATATGGATTCTGAGATAAAATAGGTGCTGTACATACTTGGCTGGCCAATGTGTATTTTGATTGTCAATGCTGCATTAAACCCCAAATCAATGGGAATGATTGCATTGCAATGGTGTTTAACATAAGGCGGAGGAACGTCGCCTCACTGCTCCCAGAGCAGAGCAGCAAAAATAAAATGATAATAATGTTGCTATTATAATATTTTTTTTAGCTGCGGGCTCGCTTATGGCAGGGCGGGGCTGATGGCACAGGGGGAGGAATGGTTTGCACACTCCCTAAGTGCACATGACTGTTTGGCAAGCCCTCTTAGGCCAACCAAACAGTCATGCACACTTTGCATGTTTCCCACAGGGCTGCATTACACAGCCTGGTTAGGAACATGCAAAGCCTCCCTGTCCCCGTCTGAGCACTGAGCCACGGCGCTCAGGCCAATCACAACTCTGCATTGCAGCGTTATGATTGGCTATGGGGAGTCCAGGAGCCAGGTGCTTCAGGCTGCCGGGACTGCAGGAAGAAGGAAGCTGAACAAGACGGAGGAGAGGCGGCAGGCGGGGAAAAGATAAGTGGTATTTTTTTAAATAATTCTTTTTATTTTCTCCCCGCCACCCCCGGCCCACATAGCCGTTCCCTGCCAGCCGCTACTGGAAATTTGCTTTCAGTCTTGATAATGATGCTGTACTTAACAAGGCAGTGAATACTAGCATGGCAATAGTGATTTAACACAATTGGACAATGTGATTTTTGGCATGAGAGTGGTGCTGTATTTATCTTTTCATTATGGTTTCTGGTCTGTGGTGGATATTACATTCTGCAGTTTTCCTGTTAGGGCACTGTTAACACTGGTGTCATAGCTGTTGTTGTAACCTACTGGATAATTCTAAGTCTGAAGAAAGAGCTTCTACATTAAGTAATGTGCCCTGGACTAGCACCAGAAACAACAGGCAGGGCAGCATGCAGCCCAGTCACAGTGAATCTCCTGTTACACTGAGTAGCACTGAATGTGCTGATCCTCTGTAAACACTTCTGACAAAATGGCATTCTGAGAAGTGCTCTGGGGATTTCTGTGGCATCTCTGGCAGACAGGGACATCAAGTAGCAGGTAATCTGCAGGACAGGCAGCACTCTTAACTGGCAAAGGAGCAGTGAAATGCACTATGGGGCATATTATCAAGTAAGGGCGTTACATTATCGCCGCTTTTATCGGCAGGAACTGCCGATAAAGCGGCGATAATGGGCTTGATAATATGCTCTATGAATTCCAATCGAAGCCCATGTTAGATGTGAAGACATCTAACATGGGCTTCGATTGGAATTCATAGAGCATATTATCAAGCCCATTATCGCCGCTTTATCGGCAGTTTCCTGCCGATAAAAGCGGCGATAATGTAACGCCCTTACTTGATAATATGCCCCTATGTTCTGGTGCAGAAATTAAAAGTGGTATTTATTCTCTTGGTATGGGTGTTTGTATCTGCATGTACTCAGTTGGGAACACTGCATGGGAAAGGCACTGCCTCTTC
Source organism: Lissotriton helveticus (assembly GCF_964261635.1). Lineage (NCBI taxonomy): Eukaryota > Metazoa > Chordata > Amphibia > Caudata > Salamandridae > Lissotriton > Lissotriton helveticus. The sequence continues at coordinate 1,149,424,232 of NC_136067.1, read as the reverse complement.
TGTGGCACAAAGGTTTACCTGCTGTGCATTCAGCTTTTATTATACTTCGCACACCATTTTTGTTTAATTCACACACCTGTTTTCTGTTTTGGAAAAATATTCGTCCTGGGTACTTTGGGATATCATGATCTATAGGACTATTTCATTTGTTCCCTTCAAAAACTGCCTGTAAATCCCATACATTTTTTGCCAGCATATTTGGACATATATGCTATACAATGCATTGTTTGTACCATTTTTTAAACATTTTCATTAGGGGAAAATCACCTCTATTCAAAACTCTATGGACAGAGTCAAGTTTGCTTGTTACACTTGCTCACTGGCATCTTGTAATATCTATGCAGGGCTCATTTTTAATCCCAGCCGGCCCTATCTATTTAAAATAAATAACTTTGTATATCATGGGTGCTTCTTTATTGAAGGAAACTCCCATGTCAAAACATTCATTTTGACAAGGGAGCATGAGACACAATTATCCGAATTTAAAGTTAATCATGTCAGATATTCATAAATGTAACATTATGGTGTGGAGAAAGGGAGAACATCAGTGATCTCATCCTTGCTTCAGACAAATGGCATTGTTTTTAGAAAGCATAATCTAAGGTGTTACTTTGATCACAAATAATGAATGATAATTGTTTTCGTGTATTTTTAAAATTATTATCGCACCACATTTCTAGATGGTCTCCCTATCCTCTTTTAGGAACATAATGAGGGTGCCATTTTTTGTTATTTACCAATCCGAGATGGATTGGTAAATTCTCGCGGACTGCTTAAAAAAAAAACTAATAATAAAAGAAAAACTTTCCCTGCAGCCGCGGCCGGGTCCTGCGTCTTCTCTCCTGCTGCCTGTGTCAGTCTCCAGGTCAGAACATGAAGCAGGCAGCCCGGCTCCCAACCCTAAGCCAATCACAACGCTCCAATGGAGCGCTGTGATTGGTCTGAGCGCCGTAACACGGCGTTCAGCCAGGGGCTGTAGGGGTGGGCACGTTCTCCATCCAGGCTGTAATGCAGCCTTCATGGAGAGCAGGGGAATGCACATGACTGTTTTGGGCGGCCCAAGAGAGCCGACTAAACAGTCATTGCGCACAGGAGTGTCCCCTCCTTCCCTACAGCTCCGCCCCGCCCCTTCACGCACTGCCGCAGCAGGAGGAAAAAATTAAATAATAATAACATTCTGTTATCATCATATAATTTTTTCCTTTCTTTGCTGCTCCTGGCAGTGGGGCAAGGAGCCGCCACTGATGAGAGGCACGCGAGAGCAACACTGAGCAGGTGGGTGAGAAGGACAAGGGCAAGACAGAGCAAAGTGGTGCCCAAAAAGGTATCATTGGAAGGACACAAGTAAAGAAACTACACTGCAGAGTATTGGCAAACACAAGAAGAAAGAAAGCTTGACAATAAACAGCAAATAAAGGCGTGTGTCAATAAACACAACCAATGGTAAGCAATGGACGGGTCTAAGCCCACAGTAAGCAGACAATTGGTCTTAGTACCGCCTGGGAGGGGAATCCTAAAAATTGGGGGGGTTTGGTTCTTTTTATACCCAGTTTGTACACTCACTCTCGCCTCTTGTGTCACTTATGGATGGATGCAAATGAGCTTGGACAACCACTGGGAAAGTGTATAAATACCCATAATGTTACAACTTTGTGAGAGTTCTCCATTTTCCCAAATACCACAGGTCTGCTCCCACGGTAAGCCGACCTTTCCAACTCAATACCAATGGATGATTACAGTCACATGTTGTTTTTTTGTTTGTGAAAATTCATAAAATCTTCTTCCTAAGGTACTGGATTTGCAATTTATGCCGGTGAATTAGATTTTTTTGCAGCACATAATTTCAATGTAGGTGTGCAAGCTGTTTGTGATTGAAGCCCAACGAGAGGGAGCAATTAAAAAATAATTGAAGAATGAAAAAAATGAGTCTGCTATAAAAATGCATTCCAATTCTCATTTATTCTCATTCAGTTCACTGGCAGCGATGATGTAGTCAAGGTTTCTCTGATCTGTGACACCCATGTCAGGGTTGGTGCTGACATGTTCAGGGCTCAGGTACCATCCTGTTCCAGCCAACCAGTGTATGTGATGACTAGGAACCATTCCTCTCATTATATTGGAACCTCTATGTGCTTCCAAAGGAGCAGAGACCCAGTTCACCTGCTCTATACATTGCTCAAATAAAGTGTATTTCTCAGAAGGTTTGGTGCCATAGCAGAACCAAGGTGATGCAACTGTACAAGGGACCACAGCTATCTAAAATTTACAATTCAACCAAAACAAATCACATCATATTTATTTGGTAAACGCATCTCACTACTTCTATCTTCCCGGCCCCTGTGGCTTATTTTTACACATGATTTGCATTCTGATCTTTATTTCCCATCACAACCGCAGGGGAAATTCCATCCTCTCAGGCAGGAATGCCAAAGGAGTCTTACCAATGCTCTTGGATGGAAGTTAGTCAGCACTAAATTATGTGAGCTCAATTGAGGTTCCAATATCCTAGGCTCCATAATGACATACTGAGGAAAGGGCAGTGAGAAATCAGGCTTTCTCAGTTCGGTAGGGTCAACGTTGGGAACAGGCCCAGCACCGGAAAAGTGGAACAGGGTCCGAGCCGGTGCATTTGCTCGCCTAAGTGGTTAGTAGCCCTATGAGTGGTGATCCCCAGGTTGCTATCAATGTAATGTGAGGGAGTATATTATCAAAAGTGCAATGGGAATGCAATGGGCATGCATGCCTGCTTTTTGCACCCGGGCAATTTGGCCTAACAGAAGGTGTCTCCGAGACCTGCTCGGCCTCTTCTGTAATACAGATCGCGCCAGCACACACATAACAACAGTGTAATGTCAACGGGGGCCTATCCACAAACAAATGGGGGAACAATTTGCCTCCCTGCCTGCGCGGTATTAAAGAAGTGGGAACAGGAGTGAAGGAGCCTGTGTGCCACAAAGAGGTCACCCCTGGGAAAGGGGGTGAACGGGATACTATGGACCCCCAGAAAACCTCCATGCTGGTGGCTGTAGATAGTCAACAGACCCACCAGCAGGGGGATCTTTGCTCCCCTTTCCTATGCATGCCAGGTAGATGCCTGCACAGTGAAAGGGGTTTTTGGAACAGCCGGTACACCTTTCACTGATGTGCCGTCCCCAGTAGGTATGAGTTTGCAGCTTTACTGCGAGCAGCACATTAATTCTGATCAGATGCACCAATCCAGTCTGCCCCCTATTGCACCAAGTTAAAGGTGCACTGCTGCGCAGATCAGGGCAGTGTGCTTTACCTGTGACATGCCCAAAAGTCTAGGTCATGGTCCCTTTAAGTCCTCTCCATTTTCTTTGCTTCTGGAGACTATGGATTGCTGGGACCAAGATTACTCTGGAGAATTTGACCACCAGTGGCCTGCTGCTAGGCCACTGGCCTATAGGGCAAACTGCCAGTGCCCTAAAGGACCTGTCAGACAGGTAAGTCTGCAGCTGTTATTTTTGTGATATCTGCTGGGCCGGTTTTACTGTTGATTTCCCTATTAGGAAAAATGTCACCCATAGCCACCTCAAATCCATGCACTTATACAGCTTGTCTTTACATGTCAAAAGTGTCCCAATTTGCAAACTTGGCCCAGCTTTTTAGCTATCTGGTTCGCTTATGGAGGAGCCACTTTATTTTATGTTCCAATCCAACCCTGCCTGCATGACCACTTCTCCCTCCAGGATGTGCCTTGTGGCTGACAACCTGGGAAGATTTTTATTTCTCCTATCCCAAAGACCTGAACAGCAGAGCTAAGAACCTACAGGACCGCGCACAACTAGCTTGCCTCTGACCTCCTTGCTCAAACTGAGATTGACTGATCCTCTTGAATCTTCCATGGGCTTTATGTTGCCACTCTCCTTGCAGGAGCACACCCACCTCCATCTCTGTGGGCTCTTTCACTCATTATGGGCTTGGCCAATTCAGTATCGGTTACCCCGCTATTTCTTTAAATCAAGAGAGACGCTGTTAAAGGTGTTTTTCTGGGTTCACTGATGGCCATAGGTCGCAGAGGCAATACTCCTGCTACATTCACTTGTGTGTCTTTCTTCAGCACAGGAAGTTCATGTGAATCCAGAAAGAATCTTTCTTCATTATCCAGATCCTCTTTGACGCCTTCTAGCTGTCACTGCATCATCATTGGACACCTTTCTTCAGCGGTCAATGTCCAAGTGATGCTTGTGTATCTGTTGCTGCAGAAACATTGTGCACTTTTCTTCGGTAACTGTTGTCTCTGTGTCTGTCGCTGCATCATTGGTGCACGCGATTCTTCAGCAAACAATGACCATGTGACACATTAATGGCCTGATAATAGGCCATTGCAAGGTCCCTGTTGAGTGGCTGGCCAAGATTGAGAGTGCATGTGCCTTCATCAATGCTGCTCAATTCCCCCATCTTCTAAACAGAAACTGCAACTTGATTCAAACACTGCACAACCACTGGACAACTCTGCCATGGACCAAGGGGTGCCCTACAAATGCCTGGCAAGAAAGAAATCATAGAAATTAGATAACCAAAGACTGAAACAGGTATGTAATCATACTGCTGAGAACACTCAATGCAACAGTTGCATGCCTGATCCCTGAGAACAGCACACACCTCCCTGGGAAGCATGGTGAAGGTACAGTGTACCAGGTAATGCATTCCCATATCTATAAAACCTACTACAGTTATTGTGAACATTGTATTAATGTAAATAAAGTATTCAACGTTTCCTTCAAGGGAGAACAATGCTTGCAGATTGAGCTTATTGTGCTTCCTGAATTAGACCTTCTTCCCTAAAGCATCCTCCAATAGTAAGCATTTAATATTCAACATTACTACCCCATGGCAGCCAAAGCCACGGAGGTGGGGGAGGGTGGGTTCTTGGCAATTCAGTGGGCTTTCAGTAGTGCTTGTTTCTTGGGTTTACAAGAACAGCAGTAATAAATGTCTTTAGGATTGGCTAACTGCTCAGGAGGCACACAGGCCCCTGAGAACAGGCCAGACACTACTATAGAACTCTTCATGTATATGCATGAAAACCAGTGTAGAAATGTTTTGGAGAGAAGGAAACTTAACATCACACTTTAATAACAAACACAAGAAATACTGCATGTAGCAAGTCATTGCAGGCATGAATGGCCACAAAGGCATGCTACTTGCCCAGGCAGACACAAAGACCACGTTCACCCTCCCAGAATTATAATTTGATTTTTGGAAGTGAAACTGACAAGCTGGGGAGAAATTGAACGGTCGAGATTGCTGCTTCATCGTTTTTAAGCGAACTTCAAGACTTTCCATGAGTGCAAACATGCCATAATGGTTGTACGACATTACAACGCATGGTTTTACCACGCATGCCTATACATCGCAGTTTTTACAACGCATGCTGTTACAACGCATAGCGTTAAGGGGTGCTGGATAGTGAATAGTTTAATTTACTATTCCAACTCCAGTCCCCGTGGATAGTAGGGAAGGTGTTGGATAGTAAATTAAATCTATTCCCTATCCTAGAGCGCCCCCCAGCGCTATGCGTTGTAATGACATGCGTTGTAACAGTTGCGTCGTAAAGGCACTGCGTGGTAAAAGTTGCGTTGTAAAGGATGTTTACCTGCCATACTAGGGGCCCGATTACACGTTGCACAGTGCAGCAGGTATCGAAATACCAGGGCCGGAATTACAGTAAAAGGGCAGTATTCATGCACCAGGCAAATACAGTTTTTGGGGCCTGAAATGTGATCTAATATGCAGGTCTCAGAATTATCGGTTTCTTTCCAGGTTGTTTAGTCAAGATTCTGGGACGGTTTCTGCACAGAAATTACCGCTATGTAAGAGGAATTTCTGTGGGCAATCAGAAGTGCAGTTACAAGGTAAGAATCCACACCCAGTCAAATCAGAATCAAGGGGGGGATAGCACTCCAGCTGTCTCATAATCCAGGCCTCAGGTGGTAACTGTGTATGTCAGTGGCAAGTAGAGTCAGCCATTGTCCCAAGAAATGGAACTTGCCATCAGCTTCTAGCCTAAAACGTGAATTTATAAGATGCCACCAAACCTCAACTGGAATACATGCAAGAATTTAGAGAGGGCCTGTGATAAAGGGAGCTTATGCGTGGTCGGGAGCCTTTTCAGGGCGTGAATAAGAGCCAGGGCAGGTTCAACACCCGAGGTTCTTGATGAGAGTGATTAGAAATATAGAAGGTAAATGCAAAATTATTTGACCCATATGGCTTTGTAAGCAATTTCTACCTTTACACTGTATATACATTTCTTTCGATGCACCTAGGCTGAGATACTTGGACTCACAAGTCCTCTACCGTCTTTTTTAGGTCAGGCTTGGCAGTGTAAATGTGCATAGAGTTCAAGATGTGGGATCACTATCTTCAGGATGAAATAAAGTCACTAGTAGTAACTTACCTTTGCGAATATCGAAAAGTAGTAAAGTTAAACTTTCGGTTTTAAGTTACACTTTTAGTCTAACTTTACCTTTATGAATTGGGTCCTCAGAAAGGAGCCTCTTAGAGTGGTTACAAATTCTTTTCCCTAAAGCTATTAACATTTTATGATGATGTTTTTCTCAGGTTTGATACTTAGGAAAATAAACAGTAAGTCAATGATTCTTACCCGGCAAGACAGTTCTGTACATGAAGGCAAAGTGCTGTTTGAGCCAGGGGTGGTTTAAGTGGTTGATGTCAAAGTGCCTTTGGACAAGAAACATGTACTGAAACAGGGAACGTGTGGTGTAGCTGCCGTAGGCCACTCCTTCATAAAGCGATCCATCTGTGACATCATTGAGCAACACTATAGATTTCTCCATGATCGATAGCACTTGCTTGGTCCATGTGTACGATTCCTGGAGGTAACCTGAAGAAGAACATACAGGCTGATGTCAGTTTACAAAAGCTCTCGCCATCGACTGAAACAAAAGCACATAGAGGTTGATGTGAAATTACAAAACCTCTCACAATTTTCAAGGATGTATGTCTACAGCAACTCAATTAGTCAATTCAAAAAAATCTTCTCGCCCAAGCTTTCACAAAATACATGACACAGACATCAGTTCCAAGTAGGAATTTCTAATCAATTACAATTCTTGTCCCAAAAACACTTTAAAAATGCATACGAAAGTGCTATTTTCAGTAATGAATACTGGATAACATTCACAAAATCATAAGATTTATTTATGGGTCTAACATTATAAGAGCATTTAAAATAATGGTGAAAAGCAGAATTGATATAGCAAAAACCTTTAATCTGCAGTAATCAATTAGCACTGCAGATACAGTTGGCATTGGCGAGGGCCGTGAAAGTTTGGTAATTCCCCATTCCCGGGGGATTATATTACCCCTGTTTGTGTACATAAAATGACATCCTTGAATAGTCATGAGCATGGCGTATCCTACACACAGGTTCAGATCAGCCCTCTTTAACACCCTCCAAAAAGACTCTTCACCTTATGAGGATCCTCCTCCTAAGGACTTTATATGACCCACAATTTTAAGTCAAGAGGTTAGCAAGTATGCATTTACCATTGATTAAACACCTCCTGGCGGACCCTTTGGCCAAACCTCCATAGCTTGCTAAAGTACACTACACACAATCTTGAGATGAGCACAATGGCCTACAACCTAACAGCCATGCTTACAACTCAATTGCGAGTGAACCCCCTTCAGCGTGTGTCACACCTACTAGGTTCTACATCATTCAACAATCTGTAAAGCTCAAAACTTCAGCTAAGTTCTTGAAATAAACATTCACATCTTATAAATTTGTTAGTTACATACTTTCTCTACAGCACTGTATTACAACTATTCAATAGGGGCATGTGCACAGATGTCCCCTGATGGATAACCTATTGTTATCTTAAGTTTTGTCTTCTCTCAGATTTGTTTGCAACAGGCTTTGGCTTTAAGTCATAACCTACTTTGAGCCATGGCACTGCAACCACCATCAGGTGCCCTCGGCCTTTACCTTGCTTAACATAGAGTACTGCTTGCACCCAAAAGTTTACTGGTTTGTAAACGGGGCACCATATCATTTTCAACATGCACAACCACACTTGCCTTCAGGGCTTATATTATTTCACAAGTGTACACAATGTAATGCTATGGTATGCGTGATTATGATGTTATCAGTGATGTCAGCAAAGTGTCATTTGAGATGTCATCAATGATGTCACTTAACATGTCACATGTGATCCAATATGTGAGGTCATAAGCAATGCATGACGGCAGCACAAGTTGGATCACTAACCTATACATATGGAAAATGTTACTTCTGCCACTAAGTGTTGTGTTTTGACATGTACAACCTGTTTTTCTTCAAAAGAAGTCTTTTTTGAGACACAGGACCTAGTGACTTCACCTATTAGTGGTATTGCGTATGGGCTTCGGCTCCATTGTTAGATTGTTTTTTCCCGCACGGTGGGCGACATTAGAGATGGAGCAGAGAGAATATAGTAAAGATGACCATGCATTGCAAAGAAATTAAACATAAGAGGAAAAACAATATCTGCAATAACCTCATGCGACCGGGTAGGAGGGTGAGCACATGTGAATCTACAGCACTACATGTCACAAACAGATACTTACAGGGTAAGTAACATTTTCCATTAGTGGCATGTGTAGCTGTTAATACACATGATGTGCGTAGACTGTAAAGGAATCCTCCCTAAGCAGTAGCCAAGCCTGTGGACGTTGCAGAAGTCTGGAAAAGTATGCGTAGGTCAGTCTGGTCAACTCAAGCTTGACAGGACAGGACAGGACATCCACACAGTAGTGTTTGGTGAAGGTATGAGTGGTGGACGAAGTAGCTGCTTTAGATATGTCAGCCCAAGAAAGCTATAAACGCCCCTTTCTTCTGAGTGGAATGAGGTCTGGGAGGGATGGGTAGAGTATTTTTAACTTTGGCAAAACAGGTCTGTATGCACTTAACCATCCAACGTGCAACACTTGCCTTGGAAAGAGCACAGCCTCTATGTGGCTTGGTGTATGACACAAATAGTTGTTGTGTCTTACGGAAAGGTTTTGTTCTGTCTATAAAATACACTAACGCTCTTTCGACATCTGAAGTGTACAGATCGTGTTCTGCTACAGTCTGTAGGTGTGGAAAGAAAACTGCCAGCTCGATTGCCTGGTTAAGGTGGAAACTAGAAACTATGTTAGCGAGGAATTTTGGATTGGTTCTGAGAACCACTCTATCCTGATGTACCTGAAAGAAAGGCTCTTCCAAGGAAAAAGAGTGCATTTCACTAACTTGTCTTAGGGCAGTGATGGCTAAAAGAAAAGCCACCTTCTAGGACAGGAATTGCAGTGGGCAGTGAGGTGGTTCAAAAGGAGGGTCCATGAGTCTAGTGAAGACTATGTTAAGGTTCCAGGCAGGAGTAGAAGCAGGGGGAATAACCCTTCTTTTGAGGCCTTCTATGAACACCTAAATGACTGGTATTCTGAATAGTGAAATATGTTGCCTATTCTGTAAGTAGGCAGCAGAAGTATAGACGGATCCTGACTTCTGTAAGTTAAGGAGGTAACAAACAATGTCTTCTACAGACACTATGAGAGGATTGATAGTTTTAGGAAGACAATAATGTACAAATGATTTCCAGCTGGCTGCGTAACAGGCCCTGGTAGTAGGCCTCCATGCCTCTTTGAGAATAGGCATACATTCTTCTGGAGGGTTAAAGCAACCAAACTCTAAAACCTCAGGAGCCATATCGCAAGATTGAGCTGCTGAGAGTTGGGGTGTCTGAGAGTGCCGTGGTTTTTCTATCAGAAGGTCTGGCTTTTTGGGGAGCTTCTTGTGGGGAACTAGAGAGAGTTCTAGCAGCGTGGAGTACCATGGCTGGCGTGCCCAGGTTGGTAAAACTATGATGAGCATGAGGGATGTCTGTCTCAGCCTCCTGACCATAAACGGAAGAAGTAGGAGAGATGGAAAAGGGCAGGCAAATATCCTTGACCAACACATCCATAGTGCATTGCCCATGGACTGCGAGTGTGGTAACCTGGCAACAAAGGTTGAGCATTTTTGCATTTTCAGGGATGGCGAACAGATCTATCTGCGAGAATCCCCAATGCTGAAAGTACTGGATTAGGGCCTGAGGGTGGGGTTCCTATTCACAGACTTGTTAGTGTGCCCTGCTGAGCAGGTCTGCAAGATCATGATCCACCCTGGGAATGTTTTGAATGAGCAGATGTTCTCTGTGATGTATCGCCCACCGCCAGATGCTCTGGGCTACACTGGGCAGCTGTGATGAATGTGTGCCCCCTTGTTTCTGTAAGTAGAACATGGCACTCATGCATAACGGGAGTGTCTCGCCTTGGATGAGAGAGTGAGAAGCACGAAGAGTGAGCTGAATGGCCAGCAGTTCTGGGAGATTGGTGTGAAACTATTGTTAGCCAGAGGTCCACTATGTTGTAGGAAATGTAAAATTTGAACACACAGTAGAAAATGTGAAAAGCAAAAACATAGCGTGAGAACAGACACTAGGAGAAAGCACAAAGCTATACATGGTGAAAGGTTTAGGCCCAAATGTCGCGCTGACAAGAGAAAGGTGAATCGTTCACTTGTGGACATAATGGATTAGGTAACTTGAAAGAGTTTAAGTTAAAGGCCAACTGGTGTTTAGCAAGCATGAAATTAATTATGGATTTAACATACAGGATCACTGGCACACACATTGCTTTCAAATAGATCGTAACCTGATTAGACAATGGGTGCAGGAAATAAAATTTGCTTAGAACACACGTAGGTCTTAGGTGCACAATGGTAAATGCACACACTCCACTAAAATTACATTCACCACAAATACACATCCATTCACGAGTATTAGGTCAGAGTTTGGGTTTATGGGGTTGCAGGTCTTTTGAGTGTTTTTCTGTCTTCAATTTGTAACCTGCAAATCAGTTATTATTTGCTATTTTGTAATAAGGTATTGTGAAAGATGTGTATAAAAAGATCTGCCTTTGAAGGAGCAATTTGAGAGAGACCGGCAGCCTGCCTGTGTGTGAGAAAGGACTGTCTCGACAGTAAATAGCCGTGTTTGCATTGCCAAGAAGAGTCTGTGTCTTTCTTTATTTGAACAGTTTTAGTCACACCACAACAACTGACCCTGAACAGTGAAATGATTGAGATGTGCTCCCCAACCTGTGAGTGAGGCGTCCGCGGTGATGGTCTCCTTTGGAACTAGGTCCAGGGTGGGTCCACGTTGTAAGAGGTTGTTTGCCTTGAACCACTGCAGAGAGTGATGTGGGCAGCCCCAAACCAGCCGTGGGTCTTTTATATGACCCTCTGCTTGAGACTACTGTGCCGCTAGGCACTCCTGTAACAGGCGCATGTAGAGCCTGGCATGAGGGACTATAGCTATGCAAGAAATGCATCAATGTTCTGACCATCACCTGACGATCTGGCAGAAAAAGAGGGAAGGCTTGCACTCTTGCAGGGCTGTGCTTCAAAGGGTTTGAGGTAGGATTCGCTCAGACTGATGGTGAAGCCCGTACTGTGCACGGTGTGCATTATGGTTTGAGTGTATGCTAGGGAGAGTTGTTGTGTGGCGCTCTTGAGTGTCTAGTTAAAAGAACACGTGGATTCCACTCCTCCTGATATTAGCTGCCACCACTGCTAGACTTTTGGTAAAACTCCCTGGAGCTGTGGTAACCCTGAATCAGAGCACGTTGAACTGATCTTGCCGTCCACTTACCACAAACCTTAGGTTTCTACGATGTGCTGGGTGGATGGGAATGTGGAAGTAGGCATCCTCAGAGCTAGGGCGGTCATGAAGTTGTCTTGCTGCAGTAATGGTATGATGTCCTATAGAGTCGCCATGTGAAAGTTCTCCGACAGAAAGTATTTGTTGAGAGGCCTAAGATCGAGGATGGGCTTGAGAGAGCTGTCCTTCTTGGAACTAAGAACATACTGGGAATATGCATCTTTTCCGCTGTGTTAAGGCAGAACCAGCTCTATGGCCCCTTTGTACAGGAGAACTTGCACCTCCTTGCGAAGAAATTGCAAATGTTCTTTGGATAGATTGTGTTGTTGGGGGGGTGTTTGGGTTTGTTTATGTGAGTTCCAGACAATATCCCTCCTGTATGATATCTAGAATCCAACAGTCTGAGGTGATTTCCGACCAGTGCGGTAGAAACCCCAGCAATCTTGCCCCAACAGGTGTTGTGAAATACGGGGGGAATGGAAGAGCGTCACTGTTTTTGGGGGACGGGGGCACTCGCTTTTGGGGTTGCATCCTTGTCTCTGCCCGTGCCATTGTCCCTCATGTATCCACCCCTGTAGTAACCCCATGAGAGGGATTGTTGCGTTGGCCTAGTGAAGGTGGAAGAGGTTTCTGGAGCGGGGGTCTTGGATGTGCCACAAAACTGTAAGCATTGAAGGGCGCCCATGTCCTTGGCCATATCGGTGTCTTTCTTTATTTTGTCAAGCATCTCGTCAACATGATGGCCAAAGAGATGCTGACCATCAAATGGGACATTCAAGAGTTGCCACTGGATCTCCGGCTTAAGCCCTGAAACACGTAGCCATGCATGTCAGTGCAAGAGGATGCTTGTTTTAATGCCGTGAGCGTCTGTGTCCGCGGCATCCAGAGCGCAGTGGATATTGGTATTATAAATAACCTTTCCTTCTGCTACCAACTGCTGTCCCTTTTTGCGATACTGTTCTGGGAGATGTTCTACCAAGTCTGCCATTTGATCCCGTTGGTCCCAGTCATACCGGGAGATTAAGCCTAAGGAATTGTCGATTTGCCATTGCATCGCAGACTGCACGGTCACTCTCTTGCTCCCAGGATCTATCTTCTTGCTTTCCAGGTCAGACAGGGGCACATCACCAGTGCCCTGTGTGTAAGTGTATTTTCCTGGCTGAATGAACAACCAGATAGTCTGTGGTTAACTGCAAATGACTGTATGAAGGGTCACTGGGGGAGGACTTACACTTTCTCTCTAGGCGTGATAACTCGGCCTTAGCTGGTTCCTTGAAAATCTGCGTGGCTGGTTTAAGGACCTCCTTGAGCGTGGGTAGGTATTGGAGGAGTGTTGGGTAGAGGAAAGGGTTTCCACAAGAAATACACATTGTGGAAAGTGACAGCCCTATGTAGAACCTCATGGTATGAAGTAACATCGTCTGGGGACAGGGTTTAACAAGGTAAAGGTTTGGATCTGTACCTGCAGGGGGATCTATATTATAGTCGTCCCGGGGTTCTGGGCCCTGTGGGTCATGATGGTCATATGGCTCACAAGGGAGCCTAGGACTATCCCCGCCCCCAAGTTTGAGGAACCCCAAGATGAGTGCTGTGGAGACTTCAAAGGCAACACAGGAGAAACAGGGGGAGGTGAAGGAGGAGGATTATGAGCAGCAGGTCCTGGAGAGGTAACCCTGTTGTCTCTTTTGGGCCTTTTAGGAGCAGAAAGCACTGGGGGGTTGTTGGCCTCCTCAAACGTCAATTTCCTCTTATGGGGAACAGAGTCCTTCGGCAGAGCCTGAATATGAATGAGTTACTGCTGAGCATCAAGGTGTTCCTGCAGCCGCTGAAGGATTGGCTGTCCGTTGTCATCAGTAGCAGCAGAGGCGGCAGTAAACCTATCAATCCCAGACATTTCTGAAAATTAGACACCCAGAGGAGTTCAGGGAGGTGTGGCTTGCGTGGATCCCCCAACGTTTTCTTACCCAGAATCCCCTGCAAACCTCAAATTTAGCTAAAAAAAAATCACATTGTTGGATGGGATCACTGCGCCGGCACAAATTTGCTAACACCTAGCGTTCCCCTCTGTCTCCAGAGTAAAATGATACCACAGTTGCTGGTGTCTCCCATCTACGCCCGGGGAGGGGGGCAGAAAGACTGCTTGGCATTTAATTTAGGTGGGGGCATGGTCTTGCCCATTGTGTGAAGCCCCCACCCATCTTTTATTTAAAAAAAACCCTGGTGTCTAGTGGGCTACCTGCCCCCTGGGGGGCGGAGGACTGGGGTAATAACCCCCATCTGCCCCCCTGGGGGGCGGAGGACTGTTGAGTTTGGTTGGGGGTTGGGGCATTGGCTTAGTCATTTTGAGCAGCCCCCACCCCTAAATTTACATTAAAAAAATCTCTGGTGTCTAGTGTGATTTCTGCCCTCTCAGTGAGACAGATTGGAGGCCATTGCCCCCATATGTCCCGCGGGGGGCAGAAAGACTGTTAATAATTACATTTGGGTGGGGGCATGGTCTGGCCCATTGTAGGCAGCCTCCACCCCTCTTTGATATGAATACAAAATCCCTGGTGTCTAGTTGCTTTCTGCCCCACCCCCCTAGGCTGGGGGACAGATTGGGGGCTATTGCCCCCTTCTGCCCCCCTGGAGGGGGGACGGAGAGACTGAATTTGCCCAAAATATTTGGAGGGAGCAAAGGACCTTGCCCAAGGGGCCACTCCCCCCTCCCTGGTGTCTAGTGGTTGATCCCTGCTAGGGGATTGCCCTCCTGTGGCGATCCCCAAACAGAACTCCACTATGGGGGGTACCATTGGAAATGATACCTTTCCCATCTGCCTACGTGCTTGGGGGTCTGAGATAGCCCCACGAGCACATAGGCAGTGAAAGTGAAACAAGCCCATCAGTAAAATGACGTCAGTGCGCCGTGCGAGCTGATAGTGGAAACCCAGAAGAGCCTTGGGTGCTGGGGAAGCGATTCCCCAGCTCCAAAGGCTGTTTTGGAATAAAGGAAATCCCCCCCGGTGCCCGCACCAGAGAGATTTCAAGTGCCATGTGCGCTGGAGCCGTCCGATGCACACAAGCACCATTGCTGATATTGCGCTCATGTAGACAGTATTTCACTTCAGCAAGCATGGAGGAGACACAAGTGGTGCCTAATGTTCAGTCGGACACTATGTGACACTTGGAGGGTAGCACTAGAGTGGGTGACATGTGGCACTAAGTTTGGAGAAGAGAGACAAAGAGGGGGCTGCTAGAACTGGTTAGATGGTGGTGGTAGTAGGGTGGCTGTAGGCTGGTGTGGCTGGATGGATGGTGGTAGGCTCAAAGGGTGGTGGTGTTTAGGGTGGTGGATGTAGGGATGGTAGGGTGGTAGAGGGTTAGATAGGGTGGTGGGGGTAGGGTGGCGGTTGTGGTAAGCTGGAGGTAGGAGGGTGGTGTAGTGGAAGCGGTGGTAGGATGTTGGTAGGGTAGTGGTGGTAGAGTGATTTTGGTAGAGTTGTGATACGGTGATAGTGGTAGGGTGGTGATGCTAAGGTGGTGGTGGAAAGAGTGGTGGAATTTGGAGATGAGAGAGACAAAGAGGGGGCTGCAAGGACCAAGAACAGAGCAGGTAACAGGGAGACAGGCCTCTGTCTTATTTCCTCTTACTTCCTCGTAAAACGCTGATGACATTTGAAGTAGCACAGTGAAGGGTGGGTATGGATTCCAGGTGCCCGGGGCTGTACAATGAACTGCAGTGCATTGGTACTCCACATTCTTGGGAACCCTGTCCACTGTGGGGAGTTTCTGGCACATGGGCAAAAACAAGCAATTGGCAGAAAAGTAGGTCAGTCCCAGTGTAGCAGCCAGGTATAAATCCCTGGATCGGGCTACAGAGGAATTCCACATGCCTTGTCTGGAAACGATGCTGGTTTTTACCCCCATCCTCCAGCCAGCCAGAGCAAAGAGAGAGCCAGGAGGAAGAAGAGAGAAGGAAGGGGCCATTAAAAGGCAAGCTAAAACAGGAAGGGATGTCTTTCTAACTTCCTTCCTACCTAGATTTGTTTGCTGCCCATCTCTTTTTCTGAAAAAGCATTCCTTGCCTCTCTTGCTTGTCTAGGACTCTCTTATCTGTTAGGTGATTATGTACTCTTCTGGGTTCACATTTTAATTTCTCACTTGACTGCAACCTGGCTTTACTGGCTTTAACTGGTTCCCGTTTATGAGTCCCCTAGGCTCCGCCCTCTGGCTCTTCGCCCTCCTCTTCTAAACCATCTTCTTAATGTTGTCTGAGGCATTTAATCCTTTCTTGTATTGATCCAGAAAGCTGCAAAAACGGGATTCAGAATATGAAGCAGTAGTGACTTTTGCATTAGGCGAGTATTAAGCTTTTGCATTTAAGGGGGGTATATATCACACGCTACTATTGAATTGTGACAAATTACCTCCCTGTGTCATTTCGGATTGCAGATGTTGCTGTTGGCTGTTTTCCTACCCTCGGCAGCAGGGGCGTAACACAGGCCCCCGCAGCCCACGCGGTGCGGGGGGGCCCCTAGCTCCAAGGGGCCCCCTTGGCACTGAACTCTGGCCGGGAGAGCTCCTGATTGAGCCCGGAGGGGGCCCCCCTAAGTACCGTGCAGGGAGGCCCCCTCACTTTTCATTACGCCAGTGCTCGGGGGGGGTCTCCTGTCTGCGTTTTGTAGTTAGGTGTGGACTGTGTTTCCTCTCCTGAGGGAGGGAGTCGCTTTCTATGGTGTATTTCGAAGGGTTTCCAGAACTAAATACAATGCCTACTAGCATCAACTCGAAATGTCTGGCAGGGAGGTAAAGGTGCTGGCTGCACTATATACAAAATAATATACATACAATAGTATGGTCCACAAACCCTTTGACTTTATGCAATGTAAAGGTATGCTATCTTGACAAATTGGTCAAAATCTACAGGAAGTTGCATTTTAATTCTGGTGATTACGCTTAATTGCCAGAGAAGAGTTACGTCGTTAACAATTCAACAACTAACGAAGATACCTACTGCTGAGTAATTTCTATACATTTTTTGGTAACTTGTGTGGGTGGGACCTTCCCGCCCACAGTGAGATGGTATAGCAATGGTGAAGATAACTACAAGATTATGGCCCTCATAAAGAATGACCGATTAACTTCATATACGTACGGTAACTCTACCACACAAATCAGAGAGCTTTGCATTTTCTATCACATCCAGCACATGCTGAGTGCAATAGAAACAGAATCCCCTCCATACATTTCAGCAGGTCAAATCTGAAGATAGCTATCAGGAGGACAATGTCAGTAAAACCCAGGACATGAGTATTCTGGTGCTGATAGCACCAAAATCTTTATATCATGCTCTGTTTTAGGGACAAAGCTACCAAATATGCAATGATTATCATGCATAAAATATTCCACACATTTCAGTGTCGATTGGTGTGCAATAATTATCACACATAACCGGAAGACTCGTATAAACGATCTAAGAGGAAGTCCCATCACTATAATATATTGAAGGTTCAAATCAGTGTTTAATCAATGACTGTGAATAACATTTTTAAAAAGGATACAAATGGGAACACATCAACATTCAGTGACCCTTAAATTAATCTGCTTGCCTTTGGGTACATTTGCAACCAATGAGTACCATTGGTACCAGCTGGATTAAAGGCAGTGGAGGACTTCTACCAGTCTGATTTAAATGAGGGCTCCCACTTTTCCGTTTTTACAGATGTTTACAGATAAACACAGAAAGAAAACTATTTATTTTGCTGTCAGTATTTATTTTTAAATATAGAACAATACAGAAAATAGGTCTTCTTTGGATGATTTCTTCTACTGTGACTCATGAATGCCAGGTCAGTATGTGTACAGAATGAGAGGTGGGGGAGATAAATTGATGTAAATTGGAGATAAAAACAAGCATTTGCAATGCAATAGGTCTCGCATTATTAAAGTTTGAGCTATTGGCATTGCTAAATAATGCTACACCAATAGTTCAAACTTTAATAATGCGAGACCTATTGCATTGCAAATGCTTGTTTTAGGACTTGTGCCCTGATAGTTTTATATATCTGGCTCAATGATCTTTATCTCCCTATTAGCCACACAAGTGTGGCTCCTTTAGCCAAATGTGGGTTGATTGATTAGTCAAAAGCATGTTGCATTCTGGAACTTGTAGGCCCAAAGTTAGATAGAGAAAACTGAAACTTAAGTACAATTATCAAAGTGCCAGTGACTAAAAGACTGAGTTACAATGTACTGTGCTGACAACTTTCTACACATAAAATATTATCGCGAGATGCAAGGACGCTCTGAATCTTTCTGAATAGAGGGGTAGGCCTATGTTTTAGACAAAGACCCATGACTTTGCATGTCATCAGTCTGCTGAGAAAACTTGAATCAAAGAACAGCCCACATACGTTTTTCGTCCCATGCACGTCTTCAGAGGCCGCTGGGCTCGTCGGGCTGTATCAGCCGATAGGGGCACAAAGTGTGACGTAGAAGGAAAAGGGAATATTGGCGAGGAGCAGCAGCAGCGCTTGAGTACCGAGGCTGACTCGTGAGCCGAGAAAGCACGCCGGTCGGAGTCTACAAAGTAGCGGGGTAGCAAGAGAGGGCAAGAGATGGTGGGCGCTGCATCTTTGAGCTCACATACAGGGCAACTAGAAAAAAGGTTAGAAGAGCGGTAGTTCAGCTATCCCGAACTCACTGACACCCAGGGAAAGGCAGGCGAGGGGTGGGAGCTGCAGCTTTGAGCTCCCTGACAGCCTGGGGAGGGGTCCGGCATCCTCGAGGCCACTGACAGGGCAGCCAGGAAAGTGCAGGGGTGGCTGCTGTAGTTCCGATCACACAGACAAACGCGGAAGAGGCGTGGGACAGACGCGAGGGGAAAGTGGAATGCTGTTCCAGGTAAATACAGAACAAGTCTACACACGTCCTTCACATTCCTCTAACTTTTAAACAGTACCAATGGCACTAATGTTGGTAAAAATGGGTGCCACCTGCCAGTGGCACCGTGAACAGCTTCCTGCAGCCCCAATCAAAATAAATGAATTGTTGCCTGCAGGCTCGTCCCAGTACACTGCATTAGTGCAACAGGGGGCGTCTTTACTTCAGCAGCAACGTCTTCAACTTACACCGAATGCTAGAGTCATATACCAAGTATATATATTCACGATCCCAGGGCTTTTGGATATTTTAAATCCCAGTTTCCCACGCTGTCTAGAAGACGCATCTTAAAAAACAAGCAGCAATAAAATGTAAAAAAAAAACGCCCGCGAGTGGTGAGCGCGCCCCACTGCGAGGCATATGTTTTCAATTATCGCGCCCGTGTCTGGGCACGATAATTGAAAACATATGGGCTTTGGTGCGTGTAACAGACACCAAAACGCCATGGGCGGAGCAATGCGCCTGCCTTTGGCCTATTGCGTGTTCTGTTTAAAAAAAAACACGCACGCAAAGCCCAATAGCGGAACCCAAAAGGAAAAGCACACGCACGAGCGTGTGCGATTCCAGGGTCCGTTTTGAAACCCCGGACAAAAGGACTCTCACCTGCGCGAGCACTGCTGCGCAGTGCAACTCAGGGCGCGAACCCTAAAAAGACATTAGATTTCCTAAGCTTAATTTAGTGCAGATCGCTAGTTATTTATGCTATTCTACAAGTGTTTTCAGATAATGCTATTGACCTGCATACTGCTGAAACCATTTGGACATTCAACTGTGAGTATGCATTTATCAATCAAATTAATGTGAAAAAATACCCATTGCAGCTTCATTTATACAGAAAACACAAAATAAAATTGGACAAATACAGAAAAAAGGAGCAAAAAAAAATATGGATAAATACAGATGAAAATGTCAAAAAAATAAATACCATATAACCAGGAACCCTACTTATAATTGCTAACCTTGGTTCATCATGACAAGGCTTCCAGCCAGCAGGGCAACACAATTGGTGGGCTGGTGGTTGTGCAAATACTGGAACCCCCATCCACGGCGGTATGACGTCTCGTACATATATCCAGAGGCACTGGCAATCACCTCCAGAAACCTTTCTTGCTGAGTCTTGTTAAGATGGTCATACAGGAAATCATATGCTGTGGCGAATCCAACCAATGAATGTGCAAGAGGGACTTCATCCCATGGGGCATCCTTCACTAACCTGCCAAAAGACAAATATATAGATGAGTGCGCCTGCGTGTGTTTTTTACACTTTAGAACACATATGTTCAAAACCATTCCCTAAGGGTCACAATCATGCCAAGTTTTGAGTAGAGGAGTGTGAAATTACTGAACTTTTGCTACCTCAAATTTTCCGAATTTTTTTGATTCTTCGTCAAGTTTGGGAACTTTGGAAAGTTGGAAAAAACAGATTAAATCTAAGTTAATCTTGTGGGAGTTAAATTGCAAATAACTTCATTTTAATTAGTGGTGAAAGAAATATGCCATGAAAAGTATGTTTTTGGAATAATTAGCCCGCCAGGATCTTCATTATGCAGTAAAGTATACCTGCAGGTGACATTGTGTAAAATTCATAAACTCTGCATCTTTCCACGAAGTAAAAACTGTGCATGTCGCCCAACTTTGCTGACATAATTTTGATTTTGAACACCAATAGCTACAATAAATGACCATGTGATAGTTAAATGACGATCGTCTTAATTCACTGTAAAGACATTTAACTAATGCATATTCCTTAACAGCGTGTCCTGGTTTTGGCTTTCAACAACAGCAGGACAACTCTGCTTAAGAATGATTTAAAGGTCGACTAAGCCTTATAGAATTCGTGCGACTGCCAAGGAGGGCTGGATCACAGACATCCAGGCGGGTTCGTTTGCTATTAAACATATGGGAGCAGATTTACAAGCCCTTTGCGCCTCTTTTACACTGCCGTTGCGTCACTTTTGTGACACAGCGGCGGCGCAAAAGATGCGTCATGGTGCAGGGTATTTACAACGTGACGCATCTGGGAAATGCGTCACGTTGTAAAGCCCTGCGCCATAAGGAGGTGTTCCGGCGCAGGGGGGGGGCGTTCCTGCGCAGGAACGCCTCCTAAAAGTGGCTGAATTAAATCTACAAGATTTCACTCAGTCACTTTTAGGCCAATGCTGCGTCAAAACCCTGCGCCTGCTTGAAGCAGGCGTAAGGCTTGACACAGCATTGGACAGATAGGGCACACCCGAGCCTTGCGGGAGCTGCGTCGCGCATGCGACGCAACTCCAGCAATGCGCCGCCTTTACGGCACAGATGCGTCACGCATCTGTGCCGTTTTTGCCCCATTGTGCGTCGCATTGTAAATGCGGCGAACCATGGATGGCGGAGCTGCAGCGCACAATAACTTGCGCATCCCTGGGGATGCGCCAGTTATTGTAAATCTGCCCCATGGTATTGTTATTGCAGCGCGAGGCCTGAGAAGAACTGACTGGACAACAATGACAGAAGGAGACCATCCCATTAAACCTTGGTGTATGCCAGTGTAGCCAAAACAACCGTACTTTGTCATGAATTACAGTTTTTGACATTTAGAGCACTCTGCATTAAAAAATAAAGCACTGCTCAACCACCTTGATGCCCAAGCCATTGGCATGCCAGGGGAAAGCCTCTCGAAAAATGTTAGGGGAGTATCGAAAATGCTTACTTATCTGTGTGCAGTCGCATAACACAAAAAGGCGTGACTCCCCTGCACAATTCGGTTGGGGCCCTAAATTGTCATCACTTCAGTGGTCCACCTCAGATTAATATACAAGGGCACTGTGCCGAGAGGAGCACCTTGGGAGTGTGGGTGTCTACGTTACACCCGACATTATTACAACCGAATATTACTTTTGCAGTTTTAAAGTCCCATAAAAGTATAATATTAGTACATCAAATTCACAATTGTGCTGTACCATGTTATTGAGTTGAACGCCCAACAGCCTAGACATATGGGCCTGATTCACAAAGGTAACTTAAACTTTAGCGTAAGTTTACACATTTTAGTAAGTTTACTGCTTTTCGGTGTTCACAAGCTCCGAGTTCTAAGTTGCTATTAAAAACACACACAGTAGTCAGTCTAGCACCACACATGACCAACCACTGGCACTGCAAAACCCTTCCATAGAAAATAAGGGAGGTGAGCCTTAAAATAAAACTCCATAGGAAATATTGCTACATTAAATTAAATTATTTACAATATTTAAAAATATAATTAAATATAAATAATTGTTAAAACATTTTATAAATAGTATATATTTAATATTTAATTATACAATATTTTGACAAACTATTTTGGATTAAAAAAAGATAATGCAATACATTTTATTAATAAATAAATTAATTACTTCTATATATTTGTTTTAATAAGTATTAATGCCCTTTTACACATATTTTTTCTTTAGGTGAGACATTATTTGTTATTGCAAACTTCAGAATTTTTTTTCATTTAATATATTTCCATTAATTGAAGTTTTAATTCAAAATGAATTTAATAGTGCTGTAGCATTTTTGTATTGTATTCTTTGTTTAAAGTAAATATGAAAAGAATTGACATTATTATTAAATGTTTACTATACTTTACCATAGTGAGACTCCACAGGCGGGTTGGCAATCTCTGCATGGCAAAGTATTGGGGAAAATAAAAAAAAGTTTGAAAAATAAAAAACTCAAAAGTGTAAACTAACTCAAAAGTGTAAGTTACCTTTGTGAATCAGGCCCTGAATATTGACACTGACCATACTTCAACACAACATGTAGCTCTTGTGTCTCTCTCTTAATACATTACCATGCGTTTTCAGAAAGACATGTCATTACTACTGGGCTGCAAAACACACAAAGTATGAAATTATGCATTGTAAGGGCAAATAATGCTTGCCAATCACTGTGCTCTACTTTTCTCAAAAGAGAAACCCAACTAACATATGACTACTCCAATATCTTGGACAATAACACACATACACATACACTTCTCCCTTAAAGATTATGGAGACAGGTCTTAGGTGACGCATTAGGATCCTGTTTAGATTAGTTCGGGGACAGGGTGGGGGGGGGGAGTAATTATGTAATTTCATTATTATGTTTATTGTTTTTTCCCTTTTTTTCTGTGGCGTGACCAGTGTTGAGACGTGACGCCACTACAATGCAATTGTATATTTCCACTAATGCCATGATCCACCTGTACTTATTCATTTCTTCAACGGTCATGCTCATGTACTGCCTACTATCAATGGGAATGCAATAAAGTTTGTGTTTAAAAAAATTACTACTCCGATCTCAAGATGCCCAACGTGAGTAGGGCACTGATAAACGCAGCATATGCCCCACAGTATCCGGAAGCTAGGACTGAAAAGTAAATTACGTACAGGTAATCCTTGAGAGCCCTACAGAAAGAACCATGGATGAGAAGGTGCCAAAAGGGTAGACGATTCCAGATCTGGAGGAGCTGGAATGAAAAAGCTATACTGCCAAGAAGAGCGCACTCAAAGCAACCAAAAGTGAACTAAGGCAATGCTCGAGGAAAGGGAGTGTCTTGAACTGAATCTGTTGAGAAATGAGTCACCAATTCAGCCTATGATGGGCCACATATTTATGAACACATTTGTAAAGGGTGTAAATAAGCCTAACCCCCTCATTCTGGACAATCTGAAATTTCTGAAATGTATCAGAATGAAGATCCCAATAGGATGTATTACCGTGATCTAGGTTTCAAAGAATTCCTGCTCCGACCACTACAGCTTCCACAAATGGGGGATCTTTCTCGGGAAACCTCTATGGAACTCCAAACAGGACTGGCGTTGGTTTTGAAAGAAACAAAGAATGGTATTACCTGTACATAAAAAATAGTAAGACCTCAGCGAGGCTACTCCCTCATGGCCAGGAAACTTCCAGAGGTTGGTTTGCATGGTCTACCATAATAACGCCTTAACTACGGCCGTTATTTCTGCGCAGTGCGGGCGTTCTGAAGAGTGGGTGGGGCTGCGTCTGTCGTTGAACGTTCGCAGCACCAGCCAGATAGTGCTCCGAACGTTGAGCGGCCGACGGCAGCAGCAATGGGGTTAAAGGCAGAACAGAGATCCCGCGGCATAGGGCAACACAGTCAACACTTCAGTTTCCAGTCACATTTCTGGATGGAATGTCATCTCCGCAAAGTTCTGCACGTCATAAGTTAGAAGATAGTTCGCAAGCCAATGTGGAAAATCATTTTACCCAATTATCACTTGTAAACTAGACACCAGGCAAAAAAAATCTGGAGAACTCAAGTGAACACAACAACATCGGGGTTTCACTTTCAGAAATCAGTGTGATGGTGTCCTTGATAACCTCTGCTGGCCTTACCATTACATATCCATAGAAGATGATTCAATGTGACAAGGTTCATCTCTAAAGCTTCATAAAAAGAAGTGTCAGCTTTTCACACAGACCTTGAGAGGGAGGCGTGGGCATCGCTGCTAAAGTTGGGGTAAAGCCCCTGACTACCCCAAACAGAATCCTTGAAGAGCAGCAAACTTTTAATTGTTACGAGCTTTTTTCGCTTGAAAAAGACTTGCTTTATAGGTGGATTCAGGTGAATTCAGTAGGCTGAAAAAGCTTTCTCACAGTAGCAGAAGTGTCACTTTACTTCAGCCTGTCAAGAAGCTAATCTCTTCATTTGTAATGTGCTGGGAAAACACAGTATAAGATTTAATAGTATGCTTACGCTGGCTTGAGGATTGGGTGGCCTGCTACAATGTCAATCTGAAGCAATCTATAAAAATCTAAACCTAGGAATCTGGGCGATTTGATAAAGGGGCTGATGACCACAAGTGAACAAGCAAGGTGGAGGGTCCATGTCATTTTTCCAACGTTTTACAGAGACCTTAATTTCACTTCTATCCTGTTAAGCAGCAGTCTACCAATAAGCTCCTTACCTCGTCATCATCTAAGGCTGGAGGTTGATTACTTATTAGAACATTGGAATGTTGAGCGCTCCATTGAAGACACTGGAGTGCTCTTGACTTTGTCCACTCTAAGCGTGGAAGGGTATACTCAGATGTGAGTCCCTTGCTCATTGCACCATCAGGATTCAAGCAAGCCGGGCCGAAGACGCCTGAAATGGCATTAACCGGTCCCCGGAAGCTTGTTTCCTTCCCAGTGTAAGAATTGGCTTTTGTAGTCTGGTCTGCCCTGTTCCCATGATGCACTGGGCCAGGGACAGACTAATTTGCATACAGCCAGGTTCTGAAACTGGGATGGTGCAATGAGCTAAAAAACGGTGTTGGATCTAGCCCTGATCTCTTGACTGGGTGAGAGTACTCTGCTTAATTCAGAGACTCTGTCCATCACCACCCCTTGTTGTAAATTATTTTGTCCACTCTAAGCGTGGAAGGGTATACTCAGATGTGAGTCCCTTGCTCATTGCACCATCAGGATTCAAGCAAGCCGGGCCGAAGACGCCTGAAATGGCAGAAACCGGTCCCCGGAAGCTTGTTTCCTTCCCAGTGTAAGAATTGGCTTTTGTAGTCTGGTCTGCCCTGTTCCCATGATGCACTGGGCCAGGGACAGACTAATTTGCATACAGCCAGGTTCTGAAACTGGGATGGTGCAATGAGCTAAAAAACGGTGTTGGATCTAGCCCTGATCTCTTGACTGGGTGAGAGTACTCTGCTTAATTCAGAGACTCTGTCCATCACCACCCCTTGTTGTAAATTATTTTGTCCACTCTAAGCGTGGAAGGGTATACTCAGATGTGAGTCCCTTGCTCATTGCACCATCAGGATTCAAGCAAGCCGGGCCGAAGACGCCTGAAATGGCAGAAACCGGTCCCCGGAAGCTTGTTTCCTTCCCAGTGTAAGAATTGGCTTTTGTAGTCTGGTCTGCCCTGTTCCCATGATGCACTGGGCCAGGGACAGACTAATTTGCATACAGCCAGGTTCTGAAACTGGGATGGTGCAATGAGCTAAAAAACGGTGTTGGATCTAGCCCTGATCTCTTGACTGGGTGAGAGTACTCTGCTTAATTCAGAGACTCTGTCCATCACCACCCCTTGTTGTAAATTATTTTGTCCACTCTAAACGTGGAAGGGTATACTCAGATGTGAGTCCCTTGCTCATTGCACCATCAGGATTCAAGCAAGCCGGGCCGAAGACGCCTGAAATGGCAGAAACCGGTCCCCGGAACCTTGTTTCCTTCCCAGTGTAAGAATTGGCTTTTGTAGTCTGGTCTGCCCTGTTCCCATGATGCACTGGGCCAGGGACAGACTAATTTGCATACAGCCAGGTTCTGAAACTGGGATGGTGCAATGAGCTAAAAAACGGTGTTGGATCTAGCCCTGATCTCTTGACTGGGTGAGAGTACTCTGCTTAATTCAGAGACTCTGTCCATCACCACCCCTTGTTGTAAATGGTAAAAGCACGGAGCATCAATATTCCAATGTTTGTTCACAGCAACAGCTGCGAACAACGGTCTCACGAAGCCCGAGGGGATTTCAACACCCTCGGGCTCCGTGAGGCCTTTGCTTTACAAATTAGAATATTCTGCCCTATAGGGGCCTCTACCGGCCATTAAAGGCCCGCTCCTTAGTTAAAGGCCCTAGTTGGACACTGGAGCAGGCCTTAAAGGGCCTGAGAGCCTGCAACGCCGGGCTCTAAAGCTATAAGAGATCAGTTGGGTGTAAATTAGGTGGAGATCAAGAGAAATAAAGCATGGAAGGAAGGGATAGCACAGTTTGCACATATAGGAATGACTACAAGGAACTAAGATAAAATTAGGCACCCAAAAGAGGTAAGATGTGAATCGTCATGCCAAATGAGGATTGCAAACTTTGTAGAAAGGATTTGTTACTGTAGTAACGTAGCTTATGTATAAATAATGATGTGCCACTCTATATTGACCTTGCTGTTCCTGATACCTGCAGACTGCCACTGTAAGATTTAAAGTCTTTTTAGGTCAAGCATTCGAGACGTCTTGTATATACTTTGGTATATACTTATATGTGTATGTACTTTGTAGGATCTGGAGATCAGCCCTAGGACATGTCTACTTCCGCTTAGGGACTTTTTTGTTGTTCAACTGCCTCTAACTGTCTTGATAGAAAAAGACCAGTAGAGGTCAGTAAAATACCAGAATTGCTTTCTGCTTGTTCAAATGCCTCTATTTAACTGTATTGATAGGAAACGACCAGTAAAGGTCAGTAAAATACCAGATTTGCTTTCTGGTGAGGGACTTTCTTTTTTAAATTTTTCTGGCAACTGACTCTATTTAACTTTCTTGATAGAAAACGACCAGTAGAGGTCAGTAAAAAACCATAGAAAACCACCAGCAGAGGTCAGTAAAAAACAGAATCACTTTAGAATTCTCTAGATTCCAGTCCATAGAAATTGTCTTCCACAAGCATCCGTAGACAATAATATTTTTTTTTAATCTTGTATTTTCAGCGATATGACTACCAATGGCCCTGATTTTATATTAAAAACAGAGCTTTGGGCTATACCATTTCCCGCTGAAAGGCAATATTTATCCCCATGCGTTGCCATACCTGGTGTGTCACGCAGTTTGGTGCTTACTTTCTCTTCATTTTAAAGAACAGTAGATGTTTCAGCACCCAGGTTAATGTGCTGCTTAGCTAAATACATATAGGGTCCCAAAGGCGAGACCGATTGCATTGCAAATGCTTCTTTAACTTAGAATTGTGTTGCGCACCATTTAAAATGAAAATTACATCTATTACAAAAATATTTTGATGCACTCTTGATTCTATCATAAAGCCAGGATCCTGAGGCGGGAGGATTTCCATCAATCAGGGACTACCTGTCACTACAGATAGGATTGAAGTATGAAAGAAAGTGTTATGCTTCTTAATTCAAGCTGGGTGTGTTGATAGTGCTGACGTGCCCCTTTTTGAAGAGGTCTGATTGGCAAAAGAATGAAAATGTTCAGCATCAAGATGTAACACTGTATTAAGTTCTGCAGGACTGAAAATGAGCTGTGAGGCAAAAGGGGACGATAGCACTCGCTGAGACAAAAGCATGCTCTGCATGCGGTAAGGTGTCATACTCACCCATCGGCACTAGTGATGAGAAATCAGAGGACATTTTGGTAAAACAGGGCCGGATCTAGATTTTGGCTGACGGGTTATCTGTCACCGCAGTAGCAGATATCCCATCCACCGAAATATAAATCCCAGAGGATATTACGGGATTTATATTTTGGCAGACGGAATATCCATCACTGTTGTGGCAGAGTAACCTGTGCGCAGAAATCTAAATGAGGCCCATAGTGACTGTGAGCTGACAAGCAAAGTCAGCATTCAAGAACTATGTGTGTAGACTGGGGCAACCATCAACATAATTACATGAAGCTGTTGACTGAATGTGAATTTACCTTAAAAAAACAAAAGTCAAGAAGTGTTTGGCAAAACAGGAACAGTTGGTTTAATCAAACTCTTCGGCCTGGAGAACAGTTACAGAGTCGGGTTCTGAGGACTGTCTCAAAGTACAATCGATCCGAGCACCATCTAAACTCAAGGCCATTCTTGTAGCATATAAGAGGCTCTTCATTGAAATGGGTTGTTTTCAAAATACAGAAGCGAAACTTGCACAGTGACAAAACAGTGCAGCCGGTTGATCTATTCCAACCCTGTGCCAAAGCTAAGCAAAAAATAAGGTCATTCAAAGCAGCAGGCATTAATAAAAACTAAAAGGCCTTACCCCAGGGTATCACTGAGAGTGGTCACAAAGAAACTGAAGCAGTATGTGAGCATATGTGGGAACATGAGGCTTCTCAATGAAGACGTCTAGTAGGAGTGACACAATACCCACAATTGAAAATATCATGGAAAATCTCAATGGATTGTTTTGATTTTACAAACTTGATCTCAATACAGGAGACAAGAGCTTTGAGTATTATCTTCTGCAGCGGTTGTTCAAAATTCAGTGACTTTGTACAAAGTGCAGAGGGTTAGCACTGGCAGATATTTCATGCTGATATAGGCTGTGTACAAGTTGCAATATCTGAGATGGATGCCAACAGTGCTCCAAGACAATGGTCTGATTTACACCAAGACAAGGGTTAATTTCTGAAGCCCTGCCCTGAATTCTATCAGACATAAAAGCAAGGCAAAAAAAGTCTATACAGAATCACTTAATGTGAATGACATAAACATTACGTTGACATCTCAGAATAAGTCTGAACTCACGAGCTTCCTAGACATGACTGGAAGTTAAATGGTCAATCTTGCCACTCTGACAATGTCACAGCCAAAGCTACTATAAGCCTGGGATTTCATCAGACACTTAAATAAGGCGAATACATTCTAAACAGAATCACTTATTGTGAAATACATAAACATTGAATTGCCATCTCTGAATATCTCTAAAGTGATGAGCTTCCTAGACTTCCTAGCCATGACTACCTAGTTGAGGAGATATGTGGTCAATCGTGCCACTCTTACAATGTCACGGCCAAAGCGCCTATGGGGCAAGAGTATGTGGCGATGACCTGGATGGCATCAAAGACCATTTGAACTAATTAAGGGTACTCTATTAGATGACCCCTTTATGGCATATTTTAATTTAAATTTGATAATATATCTGTCTCACCCGCTGGATATGTATAATGCCCTTTCATTGTAGTATATTGCCTGTTTTTGATCTTGAAATTAATAAAACAAATTTGAATCTAAATTTGATACTCAACACATGAAAAAAGAGGAGGCAACTGCTGTCTGCTGAGGATGTCAACATTTACATCTTTATATTTATCTTGTATTTGTACTTATATTCATTTAGCTTGGGCTATCA
Source organism: Lissotriton helveticus (assembly GCF_964261635.1). Lineage (NCBI taxonomy): Eukaryota > Metazoa > Chordata > Amphibia > Caudata > Salamandridae > Lissotriton > Lissotriton helveticus. The sequence goes on along the minus strand of NC_136067.1, from coordinate 1,149,394,798 downwards.
TCCTCAATGAGTTTCTAGGCACTAGCCTATAAATGCTATTTATGCAGGGAGTAAAAAGACAGCAATGTGTGGATGGCTTAATACATGCAATAAGATTTTTTTTATTAAATGCTTTGCACGAATAATTTACTTGAAGCCACAAAATAAAATATGTTTACTGTGTGACATTCATGTTAAAGTTGACCATGGTTAATATAAGTCTAAATTTAAAATAGCTCCCGTTTGGCTGCCCTGTTTTCTGCTTATCAGATATTTTTCCTCTTTCTCATTATAGGAGCCAAGCTGTACCAGGCAAAGCTAATTAAATTTATTTCTTGTTTAGTTTCCACATGAATGTTTACCTTTCTGTGTTCCTCATAGAGTGAAATAAAGAAAAAGAACCTAGAAATGATAAGATCCAGACCAAAGTCTATCATTCCACTACAGATATCAAACTGAAGGTCAGGCAGCATGGAAAACAACTGAAGCTTCGATCCTGATTGGCTCCCTTCATGGGACTGATGTGTAGGTGCAACAGACTCCATACAAAGAAGATTTAAACGAATGAACTGTGGGGTTAGTTAGGAGATGCTTTCTTTGTTCCATTTAGGAATTATGGGGCATATTATCAAGGGGGTTTATCTCCGCTTTTTTGGCTTTAAAAGCCAAGAAAGCGGAGTTAAAATTATCTCCCTATTACCTAGCTATCGCTAACACCAGTTAGCGACAGCTAGTAGGAGATAGCGACCATCTTGGGCCCCACTTTGCATGTCAGTGATATTTATCACTGATGACATGCAAAGTGGGCGTGCCAAGATGTTAGCGACTGGAAACAGTCGCTAACATCGCTATCTCCTATTACCAACTTTTGGAGATATTCGCGCTAAGCGCGAATATCTCCAAAAGCTAACACCTGCCCCTGAGCAGTTCTTAGCCATGTTATCCAATGGGAGGTGGATAACATGGCTAAGAGCATTAGCTCGGTAATGCATGAATATCGCTGACTTTTCAGCGATATTCATGCGTTGCGGCCGTTTTTTATCGCATTTGCGATAAACCTTGGTAATACCAAGGTTTATCTGCGGTAAAAATCGCCGCAGCTTAGCGGTAAAATTTTCTCTCTAACCAAGCAATAGCGATAATTATCGCTATTGCTTGGTAATATGCCCCTATGTATTTTCCTTTCACCTAAAAGAGATTGACTCCTGTCCAAATCCTTTTTCCACGTGCTTGATGAAATCTTTATTTTTTTCATTTGATTCTGCTTAGAGAGGCTTCTTATGTTGACAGCTTCTGCCTGACCAGTCCCCAACCTTCATGACTTTCCTAGTTCAGCTAAATAAGAAAGGAGAACCTGGTTTGGTCTGTCTTTCTATTTCGACTAATTTGAATGATTTGAGTTTGTTACTTTGCTAATCTTCTAATAAACCTTCTTGGTTTGCAAACTTAACACTCACTGTCATTTTTGTATGGGCAAATATGCTTTTGGTTATTTAAACGTACTGATTTGTTGTGTCAAGCCTGAGTCCGGTACTAAAGGTCCATTCGCTTGAGAGCAGCTTGTACTTGAGTTTGCACCAGGCATCTGCACAGAGCAAACTGCTGCCAATACATGTTAAACGTGGCAGGAGAGTCATGTCTTTATTGGCTTTCTAAAAGGCAATAATGATGTTTATTTTCGATAATTTGCAAGCATGTTTTCCATAATCTAGCCACTGCTATAGCAAAAGCTTTTCCACCCAGAGGTGTACATCTGGTGATATTAAGATCTGGATTATTTTATCTTAAAATTTCAACCTGCTTTATGTGCGGCAGGACCATGGTCCCGCTGATGGAGGGTATAGGATGAGGGAGGTGTTTGGCTCATCCCCGGGGGTCCAACTGGGTTAACGGAATGGGGAGGTGGGAGATGGGACCGTGTGAGAGGGGTGGACTCACACATGTTGAAAGGCTTCAAAGGCAATGAAAGACACCAATATTGCAGACATATATGGTGCTCTAAGATGCAATGCTGTACTTGTCATGGTTTAAAACTTTAATAAAACATTGTTTTGCATTGTAATTGCATTTATATAGTGCTTACTACCGGTGACGTGGTGTTGAAGCACTTTTTTGGCGAGTAGCGTGCTACTCTGGAACCCATAAAGGATTAATGTTGGATTAGTATAGTGAAATATGAAAGTAATTTTAGTGGTGGATATGTTAGTCAGTTATTTGGATTGGGGAGGGATAAAAGAGGGAAAAAGGTTTGCATTTATATATCGCTGATGGGGTGTTGAAGCACTTTTTTTGCGCTTTTTTGGCGAGTAGCACGCTACTCTGGAACCCATAAAGGATTAGTGGTGAATTAGTATAGTAAAATATGAAATTTGAGAAGTGGACATGTTAGTCTGTTAAAAAAAGATCGATCTGCTTTGTATAATGTACATTTTCCGGGTATTGGGTTTTCTCTTTTGTCTTTTGAGTAAAGAGTTTTGTAGTCTAGGCAGAGTCTTTAAACATGATTTTGTGCTTTACAGTCAGTGCTTAGTTTGTATAACAATAAGTGCCAGGGCACTCGTAAGGAGGTTACCGCAGCTCGAAGTACCCATTGCTCCTGCCAGTGCGGTCAACGACAGTATCAACACAGCTTCTAACAATCACACTCCTAAAAGCGTGACACTTCCGGCTGTTCCAGGCCTCAAAGCTATAAACAAATAGTTTGGACTCAAGGTATTGGTCATTTGTAATGTATTTTGAATAAATAAACAACTGTTGTTGAGCTCATTTCTAATCAGGCAAACAGAGCCACCATGTGGCAGACAGCCATAAGTGCCAGTGTAGACAATTAAGTGTCAGTGCCGAGCACCGGAAACCACCGGCACAAATTAATCACTGATTATAGGTAGTCAGTGCAGCGTTTCTAGACAGATGATGTGTGCTCATGCTGTTTAATGTCAAAGATAAGCCTAGCTGCAGCATTCAGTAGCAGCTGCAGCTTTTTGATTGCTATTACTGGGAGACCATGGTGCAGTGCGTTACACTAATCCAGCCTTGATGACATAAATGATTTCAAGCCCTGGATTATCCGCTCTTAGGAGAACAGATTTATTATCCTATTCAGAATGCAGATTTAGTATAAACAGGGCTTGGTTGACTTGTTCTTCCATAGTGAGTGCTGCATCAAACGTTCCCCCTATAGTGGTCACAACCTGATCTGGAATTGGGGTTTCTCCTAAGGATGCAGGGCAAAATCCAGATTTCCACAGTAATGTATCCTGAAATGGTACCAGAATCTCAGTTGTTTTCACTACATAGCTTCAGTTGATTAGTTGTGATCCGCTCCTGTATCCTGGTCATGCAATTCTATAGGTTTCTGCCTTTGTGGTCAGTTCCCGTCAATCACAGATTTGGGTGTCGTCTACATACATTAAGGCAGTGAGAACAAACAATTGTATGAGATATACCAGGGGACCATGCACAGGCAAAAGAGTAAAGGTGAAAGGACCAAGTCTTGGGGTACTCCCGATCGCAGTGCTTTTTCTTTCGAGCTGTAAGGTCCTAAGATTACCTGAGTGGATCATCTAGACAACAAAATTATTCCAGGGTTGCTTTCTTAATAAGGGACGAACCTGTGCCGTTTTTAGCTCATCCAGGACACATCTGGGGCACATTTATCAACAAATCACTCAGTGCAACGCAGCAAGCCACCTTGCTGCGCTGCATGATAGGACAAGGGCAGGAATACTTTGCACTTAACATTATACGGCACATTCCTGTCTTTTTCTGCGTTGGCTCTCAATGTGCTGCCTAGCAACACCCCAGGCATGGTGCAAGGGTGCCTGCGTTGTAAACAGGATTTGTTTTTGTGCAAGAAGGGGCACCTCCCAGCACAAGAACAATCCTCTGAGGCATTTTCCTCTTTCTATGTGTGCTGCAGAATGAAATAAAGATATTTTCCCAGTTACGCCTCACCTGGAAAAGGAGAAACATTTTGACGCATTTACAGGTTTTTCAGTGTGTATAAGTATGGGAGGATCCATGGGAACGCCCACGCTCCACCCATAGAACATCTCACTGGGGCTGAGTAACACAAAGCAGTGATTTGCGCAGCATTGCGATATTCTAGATTATTCAGGCCACGCCAGGTGGCCTTGCATGACTTGATAAATCTTTCTTAGTAGTTCCGTCGCCCTAGTGCCCCATTGCAAGGGCAACGTAACTACTTGATAAATATGTCCCTGGGTTTTAGTACTAGATTCATTATAATTCTTGACATATGGCAGCAGCTTTTTATGAAGCCCAACATGGATGATATTGTTATCATTGCAACTTTTTATCAGGGCCATAAATTCTTCTGTCTCTAACTGCATAAACTAGCATAAGGTTTATTAATCTCACAGTTTGTTTTGTAATTATGCTAGTGTCCTGGAGAACTATGTTGGAACTCAACTGAGATTTTAAATATACTACTTAATTCAAAGAAATCGGCTAATTTATTGCAAATGGACCCTGACTGGCGTCCCACCCTTGACCTGGAGTTTGCTTCAGTTGTTTCAAAAACTTTGGATATGTTCAATGACTTTAAAATGTTATTGGCCTAATAGCTCACTCTAGCCTTTCTTATGTATTTTTTTACCAGACCCATTCTTTTATTATAGAGACAGCTTGGTCTTTTCGCCAGTCACACTCTAATTTACACAGTTTATGCTTTTGTTTTCCCAATTCTTCATACACCACTTATTGTGTCCTCTCTTGACATCCCTTCAACTTGTTTTTAACCACTGGTAACATTTGCTGATTGTATTGTAACAGTAACATATTCGATTCAGACACCTCAGCAGTTGGATCACAGTTGTATTGGGTTCTCTGTGTTAGACGATTAATATCGCATTTGTGCCAACTTCGAACCAGCCTTTTTGGCTCTTCCACCTGACTTGATTTATACATGTTATCGAGTTCACACATAAAACATAGAATAAAATCATATGTCCAGGGCACAGTAACAGCACTTCTAACTTGGATAAATCATTATTTGTTGCAAATTTCGTCTGTTGTATGGCCATCCTTGTGCGTGTGTGTTCTAATAAGGTTAAGTTGCATAATACTAGAGATTTTTTCAAAACTTTTCTGCATGTGATCTGCTCCTACGTCAAAATGCACAGTTAAGTCCCCAGAAATATGATCTTATCTGATTAAGGGGCTGTTATATAAAATTAATATGCTCGAGGTCAGATTTAGGACTGCTTATCTCTTTTGGATAACTATAGATCACAATCTACTCCTACTTTAGAGGTGGTTCTTCTCAAACAGCAGAAGATGCCTGGGATCCTTTAATAGGTGAAAAGGAATAATCCACTCCAGCATTATCCATCAATGGGCTATGCCTCACTGGCCGCATGAAATATACAAACATTGCGTTGGCATCTCAGAATGTCTCTGAATTGATGAGCTTCTTAGACATGACTACCAATTTTGGGAGGTAGATTGTCAACTTTGCCACTCTAACATGGCCACTGCCTGTGCTCCTACGAGGCACGAGTGAGTGGATATGGACTGAGTCTCACTATAGACCACTTGAACCAAGAAGATGGTACCACTATGGCATATTTTAATTTTAATTTGTCAAACAACACTTGCAAATAGAGAAGGAGGATAACACAGTCTACAGAGGAGGTCAACATTTCCCTCTGTATGTTTACAAGTATCTCCTTTCGATTATTATAAATCAGAATCCACTCCTACCAAAAAGATGGTTCTTCCCAAACATGAGACAATGCTTGCCAAGCAAGGGTTCCCTTAACAGGGCAAATGGAATAATGCACTACTATTGCATGGGAAGTAATTCCAACATTACCTTTCAATAGGTCACGCCCGACTGTCCACTGCCCAACAGGTTATTGGAACACAGACACGGAAGGGAGCATGCTAAGTTCCTGAAAGAATACAGGAATACCGTTCATTGCCCAGCATCATATGAAGTGGCAAGCATGTTATTAGACCAACAATATCGGGAACCATACCCTGTCAAAACAAGATGAAACTAGAAAGTGGAGAGAGCCACAGACATCAGAAACACAACCTGGCTGTGCCACCCATTTGGAAGTTCAGAATGCTTTTTTGCATCGCAAAGGCACCATAGTCAAAATAGCATAGGTTTCACAGTCATGTGCACAGGGTTGAGAGAAAAAATCACCCAATGATGAAGGCGAGGACTTCCCAAAAGAGATGTCTGACAATGACGAGGATATATCCCATGGGTCCATGTACAAGTTGTCCCATGTCGATGAATCCCCTGAAAGTAACTGTGACTCGGGCATTGTAGAAGAGAAAGATGGTGAAGGTACAATAAAGATAGCACTCGAATAACAGAAATTTTCAGGACTGTATTAGGGTGACCACCTCCCTCTAGGTCAATAAAGACACTGCCACCAGTCCTGAAGTTTTCTGTGACAGCTTTGTGCATTCTAGGAATTGTAGTCTTGTTTTGCTTCCATTGACCACATTACACTAAAACACCATCAACAATGATTTGTAGGTTAAAAGTTCAGGACTGGAGAGAGTGTGCATAATGACCTGGAGTAAGGTGGTCAACCTAGTTGCAATCACAACAAACACCTCACCACCGTCCTTTAATATAACTGAAAGACAAGGTAGCATTTAATTGGTTGAGGTTCCAGTCCTCGTGACATCACTTGCACCAGTTATCCTAAATGTTGGGTTATATATATCCCAGGCATGGACGCTTAGGTCATCACATTCATAAACATCACAAAAGCTCAAAATATAGATAGATACACTTCAGGTAATGGCACTCACCATGGCGGACAGGGCCAAAAAGACCTGGATGTACACAATATATTCAGGAATTTAACACACGCCAATAGATGGAGATTTTGACCACCGTGAAGAGAGAAGATTGCCCTAAACAGCCCTGAGGAAGTCGTAGGGTGACTTACCCACAGACGTTACACGTGTTGGCTGGCGTAAGGAGTATTATTCGATTAAAGCAAAGACTTGAAGAACATGAGGACTACTGGATGACTTTTTGGGATTTATGGTTGCTTGTGCTCAGAGCTCTATTCTCATTTATTAACATTATTATTTGGGATGCAGGGTTGAACATCCCTCCTCTTTAGAGCACCGCACTTATATTCTTATATCATATTAATTGTACGCCATGGTTTGTGCACCTAATTCCCTTATTTCACCACATAAGTGTAATTAAATCAAATTCTGTCTGGAAGACTGGATCCACTTCCAATAAGAGAACTGAACTCGACATGGAGATCTCTTGAAACCATCATACACTGCTGGATGTGCAATTATAAAAGGGAATCATTGGCACACCTACTATTCTGCTGTTCAGCACCATTCTATGCCAATCTACTTACAACAAGGTGACCGCTCGGCCAAAGAGTCTTTTCACCTCTTATACACTCTGGAAGCTGTGGTAGACATGGCAAGTTTGGGAAATGTATAAATGAAGCACGTTCCCTGCTAAAGGGAAAAACTGCCTTTAGACTTCCTCTATGAAATAGAGTGGCCCACTGTCCAACAATGTGCACTAATCAATGGATTTTAACAAAGTGTCTCTCATTTTAATTCTTGCCAATTTTCACTAAAGATTTTAATTGCGGCTCTGACTTTTCGCGGACGTGCCCCTCATGTTTGCACTTTTGTATAGATTTTTAACGTTTTATAAACTGGAGGCCCTGCACTTCAACCACTGCCACTATGTTTCAATGACTTTGATAACTGCTTCCACTTTATTATATGTGTCCACTACGATTTGCACATATTTTGAATAGTTTTTTTACTTAATCTTGCTTTGTTTGTTGCATGAGATTTTTAATCTTAATTGTGTAGATTTGTAATGATTTTAAATAATCATACAATAAATGCAGTCATGCATTCATGAACATATACACCTACAAAGCTAAGAGAGGCAGATTAGGGCAGGAAGTAATACATCCTGTATCCTTGTCAATGAAAGGATAGCCAACTCAGAGGCAGTTAGGGCCTAATTTAGGGTTTGCCAGAGAAAGTCAAGGCAGAAAGGGTGGTGGAGGACTTTACATTTATCACCCTGCCTTTATGTCCACCACCCTGCCTTTATGCCATCTGCCAAATTGAGAGATGCCCGCAGGCTCATCGGACATCTTTACACAATGGCGGAACTGACGTCATGGCAGTTATAATCAGTGTTTGAAAAGATTAACCAGTCAAACATGATGGCCGGCTGTCAAACTTTTCAATAGCATTTTTTCTCAAAAACAAACTCCCAAGGCAGGAGTTAATTTCTGAAAAATAAAAAAAAACAAATGATTCGCACACCTTGGGACTTTTCTTCCATGGTGTGTTGGTCTTTATCACTTTAGGATTCACCTGCACATTACATGCACTATGCTTGCAAAATCTCCTGTATATAAAAATAAAAAAATATCTTAAGAGGGGCTTAGAGCCGCCCCATTACATACTGTTACTTACCAGTGGTTTGCTCCCATGTCACTTCCTTGCTTCCTATTGGCCAGTGGTTCCTCATGGCCTTCAGCTTCCTTCTGGGTTTCGGAGTCTTAATCCATGCCGTGGAGCATGGAACAAGTACTGCTTCCTGTGGCCAGAGGCCTTCCACTGGCCGCAGGTACTCTTTTTAAAACTTTTAGGCCTGCACTCTTATAGAATAGAATAGAAGCCATTTATAAAGCGCCTGGTTACTCAAAAACAGAGTGTCCCCGCGCTGAAACTGCAAGGGAGCTCAGAGGAGTGAACACCGGAAGAACGGACAAGGGCAAGGGGGGATGAGGAGATTAGATGCGGGGAAAGAGGAAGGTTTTCAATTTTCCTCGAAATCTTATTTCAGAGGGTTCCATCCGCATCTCGAGAGGGAGTTCAATCCAGCCCTTGGAAGCCAAGTATCTGAACGAGGAGCCACCCATCTTGGCTCTAGTTATCTTGGGGATTTTGAACAACATCGTACCAGAAGATCTAAGGTTCCTGGTAGGACGATGTATAGTGAGTAGACCTTGCAGATAACCTGGACCGGTGCCATGGGCTATGCGGTGGGCAAAGCACAGAGCCTTGAATTTAATTCGCTCCTTGATGGGGAGCCAATGGACTCTGGACAAGGCCTGTCTCCCTGAGGCTCTTCGAGGAAGCTTGAGCACAAGGCGCGCAGCGGCATTCTGAGCGCACTGGAGTTAGTGGGTGCCCCTTTTGCTCAAACCCAGTAACAAGGCGTTCCCATAGTCCAGATGGGGGGTGACTAGGGCATGGACAATGATCTTTCTTGAGTCCATGGGCAGAAGGTCTAGTACCTTCCGAAGGACCCTCAGTACGCTGAAGCATCTTGCTGTGACTTTGTTTACATGAAGTTTATAAGACAGGTTAGAGTCCAATGTTATGCCCAAGTTCCGCACCGAAGCCACAGGGCAAGGCATACTGCCCAGTTCCACAGGCCACCACAGGTGGGACCATGCGGAAGTAGATTTTCCTACCACCAACAGCTCAGTTTTATTGCCATTAAGGCGAAGACAATTGTTGTTCATCCAAGCTGCCATGGAAGAGAGGCAGTTGGAGAAATTGGTGGCATCTTCTCCGTGGTCGGGCGTAAGTTTGAACACCAATTGGGTGTCATCAGCGTAGCTGACAATGCCCACCCCATAAGTCTCCACTATGCGAGCCAGGGGTTCCATATAGATATTAAACAAGGTGGGGCTCAAACTAGAGCCCTGAGGAACCCCATGGCTCGCCTTTCTGAGAGAAGACTTAAAGGGGGGGCAATGCAGCTGAAAATTTCTGTTGGCCAGGAAGGACTCCAGCCACGCAAGGGCTGACCCCTTTACTCCCATTCCAGATAGCCGAGACAGCAGCGTTGAGTGCAGCACGGTGTCAAAAGCTGCACTTAGATCTAATAATACCAACGCTGCTGTCTCTCCCTCATCCACTATGCGCCTAAGACTTTCGGTGGAGAAAAGTAGGGCTGAGTCAGTGGAGTATCCAGCTCTGAACCCTGATTGAGTCGGATGTAAGAGCGAGTGATCTTTCAGATAACTTATGAGCTGCCTATTCACTACTTTCTCCACAATCTTGGCACAAAAAGGGAGGAGGGATATGGGGCGGAGATTCTGGAATTGGGAGACGTGGATGTTAGCCTTTTTTTAAGGGGGATTACTTGGGCAATTTTCCAGGCATCTAGTACCTTACATTCCTCGAAGGACAATGATACAATGAGACTGATATAGTCAATAACTGTAGACTCCATAACTCCTCTGCAGCGAGTCGGAGGGCATACATCACTCGGAGAACCGGATTGTATACTGTTAACAATACTGAGAAGCTCTTGTTTCTCAGGAGTGATGAAGCACGTGAGACCAGGGGTCCCCGTGTTGCTATTGTTGGCTTCTGCCAATTCGCTAGAACTGGACTCATCTTTTGTGAAGGTGGCATGGATTTTGTCAATCTTGTTAACAAAAAAATCAGCAATGGAGTCACATAGTTCTTTCGAATACGTGTCCTGAGCTTCCAATCTAGTAGGGATAGTGAGTTCTTTATAGATCGAAAACAGTTCTTTGGTAGGATTATCCGCTGAGTCGATTCTATTTTTGAGGTGGCAGCTTTTTTCCGATCTCACTAATTTATGATATTTATGGAGTTCACTCTTATATAGCATTTTATCCTCGAGGTTGTAATGTTTTCTCCAGTTGCGCTCTAGAGTTTTACATCTGGCTTTAGCTTGTTTTAATTTTTCAGAGAACCATGGAGCGGTTTTAGACTGCCTGGCGGGGGGCTTGGATGTCCAAGGGGCTATCTCTTCCAGGGCATTGGACAGCCAATTCTCATAATTTTCGTAGGCTTCTTGAAGAGAGTTACTTAGCAAAGGAGGATTTTTTTGGACAGCAAGTCTGAAAGCTTCTTGGTCAAACTTCTTCCAGTTTCTACGTTTAAGGGAAGGGGGTTTAAGGATTCTGTTATCTGTGAGTATATTATCTATCAGAAACGGAATGACAAAATGGTCAGACCAAATTATTTTTACCGGAGGGAAGGCAGTGATGCCTTCCCAGTTGGTAAAGATGGGGTCCAAGAGATGGCCGTGTTGGTGTGATGGGGCAGTAGAATGTAAATTCAGTCCTAGCGAAGCCAATGCCGTGGCCACCTCCTGTGCCTCTTTGCACTCCCTATCCTCAAAATGGAGGTTTAGGTCACCTAGAATTATAAACTTTTTGTAACGGAGAGCTGGTCTTAGAGAGAACATATGCCTGCAGTCCCTCTCGCTCACCTTGCCCTCCGCCATTGTTTTTAACCTTCTGCTGCAGTTGTTTTTAAACTCATCCCACCCTCCCCCTGCTCTCTTCCTGCTCTCCTTTGTTTCTAACCCATCCTCCTGCTTTCTATCATTTCTATACACCACCGCCCTCCTCCTGCTTTCTGTTGCGTGTTTGTCCCAGTGCCCATTGTGCCTGCTGTGGAAGAAGGAGGTGGCGCAGAAGAGGAAACCCTTGCGATTGTGACTGTCTGATAAGGCTCTGTGTGCGAACACTATAACCCATGTGCACTGTTGCCACCCCTTCCATGTTTGTCGGTGGACCTTCCACCCTTGATACCAATGGGTTTTTCCGGTTGAGTGGTTAATGGGGCTAAAACAGAGCTGTGCCATCATGACAAGCAGCTGAACTAGTTCAGGTCTGCTGGGAACCGCCTTCTCGCCCCCATTATCTTCCGCATGCCTCCTATCACATGCAGTGTTAAAGCAGGGCCCTTACCCCATCTCTAATGGGTCTTGTTGTTCATCCATGATCAGATATCAGTAGAGCATTGAGTCACGCAACTACAGGCCCCCCGGGTGCACCGGAGCAGAATGTGTCAAACCAGAATCAAGCAGTGGTCAGGGAAGTAGTGCCTTCTCCTCCCATAGCACATTCCTGGTACGGTGAGTAATAAGGAGCTGCTCGTACTCTTTCGCTTCACAGACAGGTCAAGCAGATGATGTCACTCTGCATCCCTTTCGCCTTGAGGGAGTAAAAAGACCCCATAAGATTATCCCAGAAGCTTCAGAAAACATCTATTTAAATAAATAAAGCGTCTTATGGCCAGTTCCATTTGATCAACTTTACGTGTTCCAAACTTCAAGGCAGGTTGCCTCTACCAGCTTGTTGACCTTGAAGGCTCTTGCGTTTGTGCGCATGGTGTTATCAAGCCAAAGGAAAGTCAGTGCATTCTTTAAAGCAGCTGATCGCAGTTGCCAAGTGTTTGAAGACGCATCAAGTGTCCCTGTCTTGCAAGCCAAAGCTCTATGTGTGGCAGTATTTTCTTTTAGGTAACATGTTGAAATTTCGGTTTTTCTTCCTCCTAAATTAGAACTGCATCACAGTGTTTTTTTTTTTGTGGAACATAACTGAAACCATTGACAAAGCTGATAGATCTTGCATAGGCGAAACCTATTAGTTTTGCCAGTGCTTGTTTCTTGTATCCCTCACCAGCGGGTTTTACATGGTGGTGATGGACAGGAAAAAAAACACATACCGATGTCCACCCAAAATGGGGCTGCCAGTGTTTTGTGCTTCTTCTGACAACTCTTACTCAGGAGTAGTTGGGGAGCAAAGAGTTTTGCAGCAAGGGTACTCCATCACCAATGCGACAGAGTATCTACCCTCTTTGTCAAACTCTAAATTGTGCCTTAAGAATGTTTACGCATGTTAAAAAATAGGCATAGTCGAAAAGCCACTGTCTGCTCCAATAGAAAAAGAAAAAATACTAAATATACAATATATTAAAGGGAGAAGCTCTCCCCTCACCCTGCCTTCTGCCAATTTCTATCAGCCTGTTGCATCACCTGGTAGCATACACTACAGAAGTGTAGTCTGGTGAGGATGGATGGATCCTCTGCCTTGCACACATGGTAGCTAGGTAACTGCATTCATTCATTGCAGACTGGAAAGGACATTTATCCTTCCTCCCGAAGATGGGCATCTGCATTACTTAGCATCGGGACTTAAGCATCATCACCGGAGCTTTTCATGAGCATCAGTTAAGGACACATTCATTTACGGGGAGATTAAGTGATTTACCCAGATTCACAGAATGTTGAGCCGATGCAAAGACTCAAACCTGGTTCCCCAGCTCTGAAGACGCCACATCCTCTCCCCACTTTCATGGTTAGTGGATAGTTCTGTTTTAGGCAGCTGTAATGGGAGAAATGGGCTGGTGCAAGCTGCCTCCTGACCAAAGCCGAGACACTTTATTATTTTTTTTTTTACAAATTAACCGCTGTGAGAAGGTAAATCCATGTACTGAGCACTGTTTTGCCAACATAGCACATATTGTGAAAATCAAAACAAGCATTGGCATAGCCAATACGTCTCGCCTTTGGGACCTTATAAGTGTTTAGTTATCCAGCACTATATCCTTGGTGCAACAACATCTAAACACTTATAAGGTCCCAAAGGCGAGACCTATTGGCTATGCCAATGCTTGATCAATACTTTGATTGGTTTGTAATTATATGGCATGGAGTGGAATGATGTGAAACGGAAGTGTGTATAGTTTAATTTTTGTGGATTCCAGACTGATTCACTCTTCCTAGTCATTTCCTTTGTCTTACAAACTGGCCAACTTGAGAACACTTGGAACAGGCTTAACGCCACTGTTTAGCGATATACAGATAGACATCTGCATCTCCGGCTCCCAGGGAGGTCCTTGGCGGCTGTGCATTTATTTATTTGTTAGCATTAAAAGGAGAACTGTATTTTTGTATGAGCTTCTGATTAAGTTGTTTGAAGGTACTTAATATAAAGCAGGCAAAATGTACCTTTTAATTTTATACCCCCAGTGCAAAACTGGATGCTCATTCCTGCTAACACATGCCAAGCGGGTTTAATTCCAGCATAGGTTCAGAGCTGCCTGCCAGCAATATCATGCACTGTAAACAGATGTGCCACCTGTTGATATAAGGAAAGAGAAGAGTTTTCTCTGCCCTGACCTGGTGGGCACATAGGTAATATGAATCACTGTTTTGTGTAGTGCTTAAACAAAAGCATATGCAAGCGTAGCAATAGTTTTACAATATTTATATCGGCAACATAAAAGCCTAAAGTTCCCTCTTGGACCAGGTCACACACTGCTTGGCAGCAGGTATGCTAAGTCACCATGTTATCAGTAGTGAAAATTAATCACTTATTGTCTTACCTGTACATATTTTCAATCATTCACACATACAACAAGACAGTCTTTATAAATTTAGCTTGCACTGGTTCCCAAACTGTGTGCTTCGCGCACGCCACCTCTGGCTAGTTTTGACGGCGCACTATGGTGCAGTGACGCACAGATGGGGAAGCACTGCAGGGGGGTGTTAGTGCTAATCATTTGCACCATGTTCTGGTCGCATGCCCTACATTTCGGTTGGCGGAGTGTAGGGATCCTAAAGGGGTATAACATTTATTTTGTTGCTTTATTTTGGAAACTAAAGAAAGAGAGCTGTATGGAAAATGTCCACTTGCGCTTTGATGCAGTTTCAGCAACGTAATCAGAGTTTACCAAATGTAGATGTGATGCTGAAGCCCTTTGGCAACAAGCGTATGTCCTAAAGCTTAAAGATAGGCCACACACGTGCACAATGCTTGTTCTGATTGGGACAAAGTGGGGCCGTCCAAACGTTTTCATATTGATAATTTTCTACATTAAATTTTGTTGTGCAGTTCACAAATACCCCAAAAATCATAAATTTACTCGCATTGATTTACATCTATGTTTGGCGTAAATCTGCAAGAGGATAAACAAGTGTGGGTGGGGTTAGAAAAGCGCTATGTAGTGTAGCAGCAGTGGTGGCGGCATGTTCAACCTCTTGGGGTCATAACAAAATAAAGACATTTTTTGTCAAAAATAAAACTTGACCTCAGGAAAAGGTCATAGAGGCACGAAATAAGGAGATGAAGGAGCCAGCACTCAAAAATATTGTGGTGAAGCTCGTGCCTCAGAGACTAAATGAGCGTTCTGTGAAGAGAAGGTGGTCCGCGGGTGAAGTTAACAACAGTGAGAGAGGCAGGGGCAGAGATGGAGTACAAGAGCAGGGTCAAGTTTAACAAAGGCCCAGAGATTTGAATGATGCCTTCAGGCTTCGCGGGAGTGATAAAAACATTGAACAAAGTCAAGAACGCGGGCATGGTTAGAAGGTAACAGTATATCATGGTAAACATAGTCCCACCAGCCCCAGAGGCTTTTACTCAATTTGAACAGCAGGAAATAAGTAACAAGAAAAAGACACTAAATTTAAAAGTTAAAGAAGGCAATCCTTTAAACATGTTTGGAGAACCTCAAAGTAATGGGTGCTTTGTAGTGCACCACTAAAGAAAATGAGCGACGGCGGACAGAAGCACAATTGTGGGAAAACCATGAAAACGAAAAAAAGCAGGCAGGACTCGCGGTTTCATTAATAGCCCTGGATGACGCTCCACTTTATACTCCAACCCAACCGAGAAGTGGCTTGGCGCCCATACTTGCATCCATTGCTGCTTCTTGAGCCCCAAGACGCTTCAATGTTAGTTTGTTCACCCAGGAGGAGGAGGAGTAAGAAGAGTCTGTGGTGAAGTCCTTACACAAGTGATAAATGCAACAAGTGCACTAATAAAAACTCAGATAAAAACTCGGACAAGGCGAGATTCTGTGTGCCGATGAATGACAGCGGGAGAGTGGGCAAAAAGAAAACAAGCATGCGAGTGGTGCGTGCACGCTCGCATGCCCATGACGAGAGAGGAAAGGCAGATGGCGCCTCTGCTCATAACTGTACACGTAACCGCAATCTCTAGGCCACACAAAAAGCTGTGGTGGGCTTTTTAAAGCCCACTCACTAAATGTCTCGTCAGCGCACGCGCTAGCTCAGGCGAGACCTAAATATGAATATATCATGATAATTCAGATCTATCACGTGATGAGTTTTGCAATTGAAATTTCTTATATTTATTGTCAATAATCTCTTAACAGGAGGCTGCATGTGGAAGCTGCTTACTGGATGGATTTACACAGGAAACACAGCATCTAACGCCAATTTTAACCAAAGATTTACCTATGAAACACTTTTTCGGAATTTTACTAGGAATGGAAATACTAATAATTAATAAGTTGCAAAATAAAACATACAACAAACCTAATGACTTATCTTTCCGAGAATGATTGAAAACAGAACACACCCAAGTTGCGCTATGTTCTATAAAAATATTAACTTTTCCAGATTTTGTAGTCATTGGCAACACTTTCTTTTGCAGCTGCCTCTAGTGTGAACCTGAAGTCACGTGGTATTCCTCCCTAAATGGCTTGTGCTTTGTGTCAATTATCATTCGGATTTCCAATGGACTGAATAAGGCAGGGCTAGGTAAGGTGGGAGGCAGAAGATGCATAGAGCTAAGTTATCTACAGACAAAGAATGTAAAGAGACATTCGACAGCTGTGTACAAAATGCAAAATACTATAGCGTCACAACACCACTAATTCAGAACACTAGAACAATCAGCTATACAAAGGTGCAAACATTGCATTCTGGGTGCTGTAGTATTTTTTTGCTTCCATTGGATTAATTACACTAACACATCTGAAAACAATGATTTGTAGGTGAAAAGTTCAGGACTGGAGACAGTGTCAGTAATGACCTCGAGTCTGGTGATGCCCCTATAAACAGCATATAAAAATATCCATCCTTCAGGAACTAAAGTAAAGGAACCATTACATCTCAAGCCCCAATACAGCTGAAAAAAAGGGTTGGCACCTGAACAGTATTGTACTGACATGGGCATCACTTTCATGTCAAAACCAGCAATAAAAAACATAGGAATTCACCACCAGTTGTTGCTGTTTGCCTTCTTTAATATAAAAAACAGCCAATACAAGAAGAAAAGGATTCAAAGGGATTTAAGCATGTAAATGAACCCTAAACGATTATATAAGTAAACAAAAACAGAATTGCCATGAAAAAGAATACACATTTATAAAATTATGTATTCAAGTACCAGGTCCTAGCCCCTTCATAGTTTCAGAACATGAACAAACATCCTTTATTTTGTGAGTGGGGTGGAAGAAATGGAGTTTGAAAACAGTCAATATTGTAATTGTATCTGACCAGCCAGCCTAATGCATGACAATGCAATGCCCTTCTGTGCAGGGTGAATACATCTGGAGCAGTCACTCCCTGCATATTCCAGACACCTACATTGGTTAAGAAGTGAAGCCCACATGTGTAAATGTTTGTTTATGTACATTGTTCTAAATAAAATACCAACTTATCATTGCAGTGTTCAATCTTTCAAGTATTGTCTTAGCCAAGAGGACGAATGTGAACAGTTAGAGTTGTGAACTAGTATTTAATTATTTTTCATTTTGCGCATAAAAAGAGAGTGCTGCCTTTGCAAGCATGATGGGCATTACTACTTCCACCAACTTCAAGCTCCAGCAGAACCTTCACATAAACTCCAAATCCCAGGGAAAGCAATCATACAAACAAAGCCACAATGCCAAAACCAATGAGTAAACTATCGAACCAGTACTGACCCTCACGACCAAATTGGATTAATGCTCAGGATCTCTCACTGCTTCCTCTCTTCCAATGTCTGCTCCCATTCAAAGCCAGCCAGAAGGAAAAAAATATTTCAAACTTTCATAATACTCAAAATAATTGGTGGAATGCAACTGGACTCCCATTGACACTACAATACAAATCATACGCAGGATTAGCCCCATGCAAATGTCTATAACATGAAATAGACCTCTAAGTAGACTGTACAACCTTATCCTACCTTGGTATACTTAAGTACCAAACATCCTATCTACAAATCCTACAGAATGCAGCTGCCTTACATTTGACTGGAGAGAAACCCAGAGAGATCATAACCCCAGCAGAACAAACTAGAAACTTCCTGTCATCGCCTGAATCTCCTTCACCGCCTTCTGGTCTACCTTCAAAGATGGTAATGGAGAATTGATCCTGCTATACTCCTTATTATAAAATTAACCTTCTTTGATCCTGCTCGATGGCCATACTTAACCTTTCCAGACTGAACTGCTTGCTTCTATATTGTTGGCTGATTCCGGGGAACATCCTTCCGGAGTCATTGGCCTCTCATACTGTGTCGTGGCCGGCCTGACTGGTTGTAGGCCCGTATTTGTATATTCCTTACTGCATAATAAAGGTTTTCAAAAAAAAAAAAGATGGTAATGGAGAAGGTAATGAAACCAAGCAGAACTTTCAGAGATAAAATACAACTCCATGAGATGATCTGGCAAACACAATTTACTTCACATCATCAATATGCTGTAACTTCAAAGGCTAATTGCACCTTTCAGATTGAAGATCTTTTCCCTGCACCCTTAAACAAGATCCATTTGGCAATAATTCCACACTCTTCCAGAAAATAATAGAAAATGTACCTCTTCTTCAAATGTGGAATGCCTCAAGAGCGATCAGCAACATGAGGTGAATGGCGTTAAAGCAATCCTTGGTTACTCAGAGACACTGTCATTGAATGTTACTATTTGAGCTGAGAAACGATGTAATACTTTAAGCTTTGAAAGCTCTTTCAAAAGCAAGTCCTTAGAAGGTCTGGAGAGTCCATGGTCCCCACTATAGTGTCACCCCACTCTGGCATGGGCATGGTAGGGAAAGAGGCTGGAGGTCAGCCCAGGTACTTGGAAAGGTAGCTGGAAAGGTTCCTTGCAGCTCTAGTTGCCTTGCTTCAAGGATGGGATATGGTGCAACCAGGTTGGCCTTCTAGGTTGTCTGGATTATGATCTGAAGCTCTAGTCTGGATGAGCCTTACTCCAGGCCTTTAAGGACCTGCCACAGAGAATTAGAAAGCAGACATGGCAGCCACCTCAATAGTCGTAGGAGTCAGGCGCTCCACTGCTTTCACTAGTGCAAAAAGTGCATTCCATGTGGAGGGAGGAGCTCCAAGGGGTTGGAACAGTCACCATTGGCCTTCCAAGCACCCTTTCATGGGGCGTATTGGCTGCCACTGCTCATATTCACCCACGAGGGGGGGAGACAATAAGTAGTGCCTTGGAACAAGGTCTTGTACGAAGAAGAAGAGAAGAAGGTTTGCTGTTTAGCTGCTCCCCTGCAAGTCTGGAAGGCTCTTAATCATCAACACCCGCGCTTTTCATGAGCACCAGTTGAGGACACATTTATTTACGGGGATATTAAGTGATTTACCCAGAATCAAAGGATGTTGAGCCCGCGCAGAGACTCAAACAGCCCAGCTCCAAAATAGGAAGCTCTGGCCACTACGCCACACCCTCTCCGTACTTTCATGGAGTTGGTTCTGCATTAGGCAGCGCTAACAAGAGAAATGGGCTGCTGCCACCCGAAGCCCCGACACTTATTTTTTTTTACAAATTAACCACTGTTATGAGTACGTAAACTACATATCACATCAACAGTAAGGGTTGCAGCCACTTCCTGACAATAGTTATACATTCTTTTATGACATGGCTTGTAGACCAGCTATGGCTCACCGCGAGACTATACTCAATGCAGGTGAGCACACATATTAGAAATGGGCATAACCAAGGCAGTCCCTGCAGTTAATGGGTTGGGACAGAGTGGGGGGATCTGATTCTGCCATAGTAATTATGAGCCTTACAAATTCCAAGGTGTGTGCTGAACCACCTACACTAGGTAATTACTATATCATATGCAGGTCCCACTGTGGTGAGCCCGAAGATTACAATGAAGCCAAAGGAGTCACTGCAGCGGCTGCTGAGAGTGGGAAATGCGCCTAGCACCGCCACAGTGACTAAGAAAAATACAATGTCCTTGGCCCCACAGTGTGCGCAAACACCACTGGACTCCATTGTGAAATGCTAAGTTGCCCTAATGAAATGTGGCGGTCAGCAAATAAGATGCAAAGATTTGATTTATCTGTGACACGGCCAACAATGTGAGCTTAGTGATATCTCACTGTTGTACTTCTGCTTTCTAATTAGGACCACTGTGACCTTAGTAAGATACGAGGAAGTGATTGAAGGTCGCCCTATTGCTAAATAACTTGCATCATACTTTACCAGTGAAAAATAACTCTGGAACTACTCTATTTTTATACCATAGTGTGGGAAACTTCTTCATATCATTACAGGAACCATCTGAGAAAGTCTATTTAGGGGAAAAGGCATTAAAAACACATATACAAAAGTATTATGTACTGCACCACTATTTAGGTCTGGCTTATAGACACTTGTAGCTACTCACCAGTCTCATGCAATCCAATAAGCACTGGCAAAGCCAATATCACAGGTGTTAACTCCAGCTTTTTTGTTTTTGCAGTGCTTGTTTTGCCATGATTTTTTTTTGCAAGACTTTATTGCTGGGGAAGCTGGCAGCCCTTCATCAATCTAAAAAAACATTGGCTAAAATGAAAAATATTTTGGTGTCTCTAATGCACATGTTTGGCCCATAAGGGAACTACTTTCCAGACATGCTCCTTATGAAACTGCAGAATGCTATCACTCACAAGGGAGTTAGCCAATGGCGGAAGTGGCTGACCCACTGCTCCATGCTGTGTTCTGTAGTGGGTTGAAGAAAAATGTGAGTGACACAATAACAGACCAATGGATGTTGAGGGTTGACTGAAAGCCCTATAAGTAAGTATATTATCAATATTTTGTAAGTAACTAACAGATCTTGGATACAGCCAAACATAGAGGAGATTTAGGTTACACTTCTTTCCTTCATTGGTCTATTCAACTGTCATTCATATTGTGCTTCCACCCACCCCAGCCCACAGCATCGAAAACTGATCAGCCCACTTCAGAAGTTGGTTCTCTTACACTGCGATTGGCAGAATGTTTTCTACACTACACGTGCACATCAGCCTAAAAAGACGTGAACTGCACTACCAGGATTAGAGGGCCAATACTTTACCTGCCCAATGTTTTTTTTCTTTCCACTTTTTATTGTTTTTTAATTTATTTAGCCAACGTTAGCCAATAATAGTTTTTCTTTGCACCAATAAAAATCATATCTTACTGTTATGTGCATTAAAACTAAAATAGGGTTTCTATATATGTTCTTAGAATACACATCTGTTAGGAAACACTCATACTCATCTATTATGATTATAAGCGGGCATTATCTTTTAAACATTTTATTGGAACCTTTTGGCCACCCCATTTAGGTAGTGTGTGCATTTTTATTTTTGTGACATATATTTTTAAAAACTACCCGTGACCCAGCTTGCCAAGCTCAGACCTACTGGCTTTTCGAAATGCGTGACTAGTGCTTACTTTGTGCTGAGGTCTGCGGGCGGTGTGCACTGGCACTCAATTTTGGGACTAGGACCTATTTTTCCTCATCAGACGTCGACCCAGAGCAAAAGAACCCATAAGGGGAGAAAGAAGGAACTCAAAAATAGGAAAACAGTGAAAAAGAAAGAAATCAAAGATCATACAGAACCTAAGTGCAAAAAACAGACAGGAATTCATGGCTAGTGGAAAAGGCAAGAAAGCAAAGAAAACGAACCCTTTCACAAGCCCTGATCCCTACCACACAGCTAACACTTTAGAAGTGGTCGACTTGGTGTGGCCAACGTACAGCGACTCCCCACAAAAAGGTCAATAAACATACGACATTTCATCCTGCTGGGAAAAAATGAAAACTTTATCAAAATATGCACAGCTGCAGAATGCTGAAATAAAACCGATGACATTATTTGGAACATCGAATAATTCATGTAATAACTAAATAATCACCAGGAAGAGGGCACACTGAGTAAACCATTATTTATTTCCTTCAGGGTTGTACTATAAATTCAATAACTCGTGCGGTTTTCGCGTTCAGGTGCTGTTTCCAAGAACAGCAGACGTAACCAGACTCTCCAAAGCCCGGCCCTCACTGGCCACACTGGACTCGTCTGTCAGTGCCGGGCAGTAACAGTCCTTCGTTTGTTTACCTCCTTGGCTTCCGGCTCTTGGGCTCGAGGCATTGCCATTCACAAATACCGCGCGCGCCCTGGAGCTGTGTATCCTTCACAGGTGCAGGGAACAGATCCGAAGTGACAGGCGTTTTATTGCAAGACCTCAGGGAAGGGAGCCTATGCCAATGTTTACCCGCGCGCCACGCATCTTTAGCTATTACCTCATCACAGAAGTGACTGCATCGGGTAAGAGTGCAGCAAATCTGATTTCACGCGGTTTTTGCCATTTACAAAATAAGTAACGGGGCATTTGAAAACAGTTTTAAAGAGGGAAATTCCTTCTGCATTTGACTCACGTCTGTATCCAGAACAGCCAAGTTTAGAATTCATTCAAAGAGAAAGGATGAGATGTGGCCTAAAGGCCAGTGTTGCCAACTTTGGAACTAGGGAACCAGGTTTGAGTCCTGGTGGTGGCTCGACAGCTTTTCGTTCTGGGCCAGTCCCAATGGAGACTGTCCCACTGCCTTTCCTAGATTTTATACGCAAAGTTCTCTGTCCCGACAGTGAAGATTTTCACACACATATGTACAGGGCCGGACTGGCTGTTGCGGGCACCGGGCAATCCCCCGGTGGGCGGCAAGGGTGGGGGCCGGTTTTGGGCCCCTGGGGGCCGTTTTTGTTACACGCCTGTTTTTGCAGCAAAGCTGCGAAATCGACCGTGTAACAAAATCGGCCGAAACCCGGCCCCGGCAAAGAGCGCGGTCGCACCCCCAACACCCCCTGGGGGCTGACCGAGCACTTTGCAAGGGCCGGTTTTGGTTCCCAGTCCGGCCCTGCATATGTACATGTTTTTTAGTAAATTTGATTGGGATGGCTGGAAAATAGGGAATACTTGGGAGAGGTCAATAGACGAGCGGAGTCCCACAGGGTTCATTACTAAGCCGCACCCTCTTCAACATCTAGATGGCTCTCCTCGCAGCCATCGTCCGACAACACGGCCTCAACATCATATCCGACGCCAACGACACCCAGCACATCCTCTCCCTCAACAAAGACCCCGCCACTGCCAAACTCAACTTCCAGAAAGGAATGCAAGCCATCGCAGTCTGGATGACCAACAGCTGTTTGAAGCTCAACGACGAGAAGACAGAAGTCCTCGTCCTCGGTACCACCCCTTCTGCATAGGACAGCACCTGGTGGCTTACCGCCCTCAGAAGCCCACCTACCCCCTTGACTCATCACTCACCATGAACCGAAAGATCAACACCGTCACCTCCAGCTACTTCAACACCCTCTGCATCCTCCGCAAGACCTTCAAATGGATACCCCCTGAGTCAAGGAAGACAGTCACCCATGCACACATTACCAGCAGAATGGACTATGGAAATAAACTCTACGCCAGCATCAAGAAGTCCCTACTCCGCATACTCCAAACAATACAGAACACAGCCGCCAGACTCACCCTCGGCATCCCCCGATATGAACACATCGGCCAACACCTACGAAGTCTCCACTGGCTCCCCATGGAGAAAAGAGTCTCTTTCAAAATCCTCACTCACGCCTACAAAGGCCTAAACAACAACGGACCCAAATACCTCAACGACAGAATCAACTTCCACGTGCCCAACAGAAACCTCCGATCTTACAACCTCGCACTAGCCGAAACACCGTGCATCCACAGAGCCAGAGCAGGCAGAAGATCCTTCTCTCACATTGCAGCCAAGACCTGGAAGGAGCTACCGGCAGACATCAGACGTGCCCCCTCCCTGAACACCTTCAGGAAAACCCTCAATACCTGGCTCTTCGGCTAAACAGATCTGCGGACCCTCCTTCAGCGCCTTGAGACCCTCACGGGTGAGTAGAGCACTGATTGATTGATTGAAGAAAGACACATACACCCATCCACAAAAGAGTAACCCAATTACTATTCACACACATTGCCTCTACAGATACAACCATCAACAAAAGACCCAAAACACTCATGTGTGTACACCAGATAAGAGACGGAGTAAGTCAGCACCAAATGTGGCCAACCATTGGTAGAGAAACACCCTCTCACAGAAATAATGGAGGCACAGACCTAAAATAAAACCCCATAGGCCATAATATTTAAATAAATTACATTATTTTAACTTTCTAAAAAGATAAATATATTTAATTTACAGTTAAAAATATATAAATATATACAACATAATTATTAGCTTGTCATATGATTTGTTTATAACTTTTTTTATTTCATAATAAATGTAACTCATTTTTAAACATATTTAGAATATTTAAATTAATCTTATACATAACATTTAGTAAATTGTACTCCAGAATAAATACATATAAATATTGTACTTTATGTGAGATTTTTTGATTTACCTCTTAAGAAAAATATTTGTAACGTAATTTAATATATTCAAAATTACTATTTATTTGCAAATTAAGGCTACAAGTCTTTAGAATTTTGTATTTTGTTCTAAATCTTAAATACATATTTTAAATTAATGTACATTAATACCTAACTTAAAAATGTTTTACTGATTTGTTTGAAGTTTAGTAAACTCTCACAATTTTCCCTATGCTTTAACATATGGAGCTCGCTGCCCCGTGCTGGATACAACTGTCTACATGTGAAAAGTTACAAGTAGTAACTTTACGCTCATAAATTAGGCACCATCCCTTGAATTCAGGTGATGGGGATATGTAAGTGTGCATATCTGAAGAACTGCACTCATAAATGGTGAAAAGATAAAAATAGTACAGTTACTCAAAAATTTAAGATTAAATGTACGCATGTAGTTAACTCATGTATAAGTTTACATTTGTGAACAGTCCCAAAAACCTCCCCTTGCCTGAACTAAAAAGTTATTTTTTTAATCTGGCCTTGTGTAAATGTAGTATGTGGGTAGGTATGTTGTTTTTTCATATTGTACTTGCTAGCGGTTTAGTTGTGTTCTCTTAAGAATATGATGTCAATAGAATGTATTCTGTCACTTGTGTCAGTGATTCTAGAGTCTTGAGGAGCTTGACTCATTTGCTGTTCTGCTGCCTGTGTGAGCTGTCGTGGCAGTCTGCTGTATATGAATAAACTTACTTCTGCAAGCTACAAGCATTTCCTACTTTATTATTTGAAGAACCTTACTACATGTATTGGCGATGATTTCACCTCATAGCGGATCCACCGATCATCTGAAGAACCTTTTATTTTCCTGTTTTTCTACAATATTCGGATTATACTGCACTGGATTATCTTACTAAACACGTGAATTTTATGTATTTATGTGCACGTTTTTTGTACTTAGGTGTTCACAACGTGTGACTGCCTGTATTTGGCTTTGCCCTTACCTTGGGCTTTACCGGAGTGTCCGTTAGGTTTCAGTCGTTGAAATAAGATATAGCACTATGGAGCGGGAAGCCCTGGCCTGTTCTTAGACTGTTGAAAAAGTTAAGATGCACATGTGGGGAACCAGATTTCAATTATTCACCGACCATAAACCTGCATATTTATATGTTAGGTAATAGTTGCTCAAATAAGGCATCATCTAGACTGATCAGAATACTGGCGAGATTGCAAGAGTTTAATTTCGATATTGAGTATTTTCCAGGTGGCAAAAACGTCAGGGCAGACTGTCTTTCACGTATGCCGCTTGAAAGTAGAGACATTGATGAATCTTTTAAGGATGATGAATTGGAATTTGTCCTAACTGTGACTGATGTTGTGCAAGATTTTAAAATTTCTGAAGAAGATTGGTTTGACAGTTGTAACAAGGATGTGTGTTTAAAAAGAGTGAAGACATTTTGAATCAATGGTTGGCCTAGTGACAGAACCATGTCAATCGATGATAGATGCTTTTCACAGGTAGCTTCTGAACTCTCTTTAGTAAACGAA
Organism: Lissotriton helveticus; assembly: GCF_964261635.1. Lineage (NCBI taxonomy): Eukaryota > Metazoa > Chordata > Amphibia > Caudata > Salamandridae > Lissotriton > Lissotriton helveticus. Next base: position 1,149,369,076 of record NC_136067.1, on the reverse strand, counting down.
ATTTTAGTCAGGCAACACAGGCGTAACGAAAGTTAAGAGGGCCCCCTGCAAGGTACACAGAGGGGCCTCTGCTCCTATTTCCCCATCACTCTGGGGGCCCCCCTCGCACCGCGGAGGTTGCAGGGACCTGTGTTACGCCCCTGTGAGGCAAGATTAATTTGTTCCACCAGAAGGTTTTAGAGGTAAGATTATCTCTTTGGCTCATGAAGGGCATTTAAGTATCTCTAGTGCTGTTAGAAAAATCAAACAAACTTATTGGTGGCCTGGGATTGATAGACAAGTCCAGTCTTTTGTGGATAAGTGTGCTGAGTGTTTATGCTCAGGTAAACATTGGAAAACCTCTACTGCTCCTTTGTGTCCGGTGGATTGGCCTAAAGGTCCATGGCATAAGTTGGGATTAGATTTCTCTGGTCCTTTCAATATTCTAGGACAGTGACAAAAGGTTCCTTATTGTAGTTATTGACTACTTTTCGAAGTGGCTATATTTTGCTTTTGTTCGAAATGCTGACTCTGTTTCTGTTATGTAGTTTTTGGAACGAGTATTTTTGATTGAGGGTTTACCTAAGGAGGTTGTTACTGACAATGGGACTCATTTTGTTTCAGAAGAGATGGAAACTTTCCTTGGAAAAAATGTTAATAAACATATCCTTGTTCCTTTGTATAGTCCGGCATCTAATGGTCTTGTGGAAAGGGCCAACAGGTTGTTGAAAGAAGGAGTACAAACTGCCATTGCCAAAAAGTTGGATGTTTCCAAGTATCTGCATCATAAAGTGTGGACTTACAACACTACACCTCACTCTACCACTGATATTTCTCCTTATGTACTATTAAGAGGTAGGAAGCCCAATTCTCTTTTAAGTCCCTCTTGGTTAATGGATAACGTTGGTCAAGCTCATTGTCTGGATATAAAGAAGGTAAGAGAACATGTTAAAGAAAAACAAACTTCTTATAAAAATAATTATGACAGAAGGGTGCATGTTAAGGAAACTGTTTTAAGTCCTGGTGACTGGGTTCCTGTTAGGAAGCTCGTTAAGGTTAGTAAATGGCAGTCTAAGTGTACTGAGCCTGTCAAGGTTGTTAGAGTTTCTAAGATTGCAGTGTTATTACAGGATAGAGGATGGGGGAACCGGAATGCTTTGATTAAGTTGAGTAAGGAACAAGCCAAGATAATCTGTCAAAGAGTCAAGTGTCAAAATGATGGCAATTCCAAAATGTTGGATGGTTGTGATTGGTTTGATCTTGGCAATTTGACATATTTTCGCAATGATTTGGAGAGCAGTGTTTCTTCTTCTTCTTCTGCTTTGTGTGACAGAGGTGATGGCACCAATGTTTCCAATCTCGGGGTATTGAAAGAAATTGATGCCAATATTTCCAGTGGTGCTGGTGATAACAGACACTTAGGAGAAGTTGCAGAATTCGGACTGCTCCTTTTCGTTCTAGAGATTTTGTGTATTATTGATTGTTTTTTTTGACGGGGTTATTATTATAAGAGGGGGTGTAGTATGTGGGTAGGTATGTTTTTTTCTCATATTGTACTTGCTAGCAATGTAGTTGTGTGCTCTTAAGAATATAATGTCAATAGAATGTATTGAGTCACTTATGTCAGTGATTCTAGTGTCTTGAAGTGCTTGACTCATTTGCTGTTCTGCTGCCTGTGGGAGCTGTCGTGGGTCGCTGTATACAAATAGATTTACTTCTGAAAGCAACAAGGATGTCCTACTTTATTATTTGAAGAACCTTATTACAGTAACATAATCTGGCACTCATGTTAATCACTCTACATGGCTCTTTACCTCATGTAAATCCCTAGTCTACATGGTCCTTGGGCAAAGTCTGCTCTATACACAAACTAAAGAAAAAATGCTAGCATATAAATGAAATGTACTAGAATCGCTGATGCAGTCAGAATTACGTGGCTGAACTTAGAAAGCAGGGGGCAGATTTACAAGCCCCGTGCGCCTCTTTTGTGCCGCCGTTGCGTCACTTTTGTGACACAGCGGTGGCGTAAAAGATGCACCATGGTGCGGGGTATTAACAACGTGACGCATCTGGGAGATGCGTCACGTTGTAAAGCCCTGCGCCATAAGGAGGCGTTCCGGCGCAAGGGAGGGCGTTCCTGCGCAGGAACGCCTCCTAAAAGTGGCTGAGTGAAATCTACAAGATTTCACTCAGTCACTGTTAGGCCAATGCTGCGTCAAAACCCTGCGCCTGCTTGAAGCAGGAGTAAGGATTGACGCAGCATTTGAAGGATAGGGCACCCTAGAGCCTTGCTGGAGCTGCGTCGCACTTGCGACACAAATCCAGCAATGCGCCACTTTTACGGCACAGATGCGTGACGTGACGCATCTGTGCCGTTTTTGCCTCATGGTGCGCCGCATTGTAAATGCGGCGCATCCATTGTGGCGGAGGCATGGCGCACAATAAGTGGTGCATCCCTGCTGATAGGATGTATGACGTTATAACGCATACTTTTACAACGCCTACCTTTACAATGAAACTTTTACAACGCAAAAACTATTACAACGCATACATTTACAAAGCAATTTTTTACAACGCATATACTTTTACAACGCATACCATTACAACGTAAGTATTGGTAAGTATATAATATTTTTTTTAATGTAATATAAGTAAAATTAATATAATTTAATTTCATTTCATTTAATTAATTTCATTTAATTTATTTTTTACCCTGTACCCCTGTACCCCAAAAACCCAAAACTGACCCTGAACCCTAAAAATACCCCTTTACCCAAAAACCCAAAACTGACCCTGAACGCTAAAAATACCCCTTTACCCAAAAACCCAAAACTGACCCTGAACCCTAAAAATACCCTTTTACCCAAAAACCCAAAACTGACCCTGAACCCTAAAAATACCCTTTTACCCAAAAACCCAAAACTGACCCTGAACCCTAAAAATACCCCGTTACCCAAAAACCCAAAACTGACCCTGAACCCTAAAAATACCCTTTTACCCAAAAACCCAAAACTGACCCTGAACCCTAAAAATACCCCTTTACCCAAAAACCCAAAACTGACCCTGAACCCTAAAAATACCCCTTTACCCAAAAACCCAAAACTGACCCTGAACCCTAAAAATACCCCTTTACCCAAAAACCCAAAACTGACCCTGAACCCTAAAAATACCCCTTTACCCAAAAACCCAAAACTGACCCTGAACCCTAAAAATACCCTTTTACCCAAAAACCCCAAACTGACCCTGAACCCTAAAAATACCCCTTTACCCAAAAAACCAAACATATAACATTTTAAATATAATTATATACTTACCAATACTTACGTTGTAATGGTATGCGTTGTAAAAGTATCTGTGTTGTAAAAACATGCGTTGTAAATGTATGCGTTGTAATAGTTTTTGCGTTGTAAAATTTTCGTTGTAATGGTAGTGCGTTGTAAAAGTTGCGTTGTAAACGTTGTTTCCCCTGCTGATATGCAGGGATGCGCCACTTATTGTAAATATGCCCCCATATATTCCAATTGGATGGCGTGGCGCAACCAGGACAGAATCAGTCCTTACTGTAAAGTTGCTTTAATGTGAATAATGTTCACTCACAATAACACCTTGCATCTTCAACTACAGTGTAAACTCAGTACTGAATTCAGAAAAAAACGAGCACTAGGGAGGGCGCAGTAACAGGCAACGCGGGGAGGAAGGATGTGTATGGGCAACACGGACTACAGAGGGAATAGTGTAACACGGACCCCGGAATGCAGACAGGGGATAAGTATATGAGGGAGCCGGCTAAAAAGCTGCACTCTAGTAGAGTGCTTGAACACAAACACAAAATAGAGGCTAAAAAGGACACATGTAAGGTGCCCATACTACAAGAGGGAGGAGAAAACACACATTGAGGAAGGAAGCCTATGACAGCTGATCAATAAGCAAGCAAATGAGAGTGCCAACTGCCAACCAATGGGAAGCAATGGGCAGCCTCTGAGCACACTGTTTGAAAACGATATGTGTTTACGTGAAAACAAAAAAAAGAACCATTTTGCACCTGGCCGCGTACTTCCTTCCAAGACCACCCGAGAAATATGACCAATAGTAGTTTCTCTTCCTTTTCATATTTTTATCTTTTAGCTCCCTGGGACCTCCACCATACTCCCCCCACCCCACCCCCGCCCAATTACCTGGGTTTCTTTGAGAGACTCAAATACAACTCCCGCAATTCATCTGTGTGCATTGTACAGTTATCTCCGCCAATGGGCTGCTTGTGATGGCTCTGACAGATGTTCTACATTTAAGCCCAACGAAAATAAACTTCACAGACGTTCTTTCAACTCCTGCTCGCTGCAACAACAAACAGGAATGCAACAAAAACAGCCCCTCCTTCAAGCCCCCCCCCCCCCCCCCCCCGCGCCTAGGTTTTAAAAGACATTTAGAGGAAAAATCATCCACGCGCCATCAAAAACAGGTCTTCCAGGGCTGCAAAAGCCCCTCTCTATGCGCCGCGCGCAGGAAATCTGTCGAGGCCCTGGCCCATTCGTTTATTTTCTGTGGAAAGTAAAAGCTCAGGGGTGGCGAGGTTTTCATCTTTACACGTGATACGTCACTCACAGAAGAGGAACAGTTTCGCATTCACATAGTAGAATAAAATGTCTGGATGAGGTAGAACGGAAGGGATTGCTTATTTTTTTCAGAAGTGCTCTTCCTTATATTTTACGTGCACGTATAAACTGCGTGTAATGTTTTTTTTTTCACCAGACTTCTGAAAAAGCTGCCAGGAAGGCAGAGCGTCTAGTATTCTCCACTCCAGATATGTCCGGGGGTGGGGAGAGCCCTGGGGAGCAGCCAGAATCATTTAATACAGACAGATTTTTTTCCTAACAGGAAATGCCTAACCTGGAGATCACATATGTTATTTTGAATCAAGTAGAAAGTAAGAAGAAATTGGATCTTTTTAGGTTCATTGCCCCTTGCATGGCTAAAGTACAACTCACCAGGGAAATTTTCAATCACGATTTTGGAACAGCCAGAAAATATATGGGCCAAACATACTACTTATTTATTCACTTAACTATTTGCACTATGTTTAATAAAGCGAAATATACACTTAAATGCAAAGAAGACATACAGTAAGATGCCAAATGTATTGGAAAGTTGCTGCACATGATTCTTTTTTAGGTGTGCAAAAACTTGTCATGACCAGCGCCATATGTCAATAACCAGGTAAAACCTAAAACGTTCACACCAACGCTGGATAAACTAGTGGAGGAGAATTCCAAGAAGGGCAGTGAAACACAAAGGAGCATATTTATGAAAGAGTTCCCTAGCCCTTTCGCCAGGGAATGAGGCGCAACTCTTAATTTTGATCTACCGAGCCACGCAAGGTCACCTTGCATGGCCCTGCATGGCGTGACAAATCCAGAGTAACGCAAGTCAGCGCAAATCACTGCCTTGCGTTACTCTGCCCCAGGGAGGCGTTCCATGGGTGGAGCCTGGGTGTTCCACGCATCCACCCATAGCATTCCTAGATTAACCATTAGTGGTAGACCTGGGAATGCGTCAAAATGCTACAACTCCCCAAGTGAGGCGTAATGAAGAGAAATATCTTTATTGCTCCTCGTTACTTACTCTTTCTAAGTGTACTGCATTCTGCAGCGCACATAGAAAGGGGGAAATTTATTTGCAAAGTTTTATATAGCGCTGGCTAGACCCGGAGGTATCAGAGCGCTTTACATGAAGATCAGCGAGTTACAGGTTACATAGTTATAACAGTTTGAATTAAAGAAACATAGGGAGGAGGTGGGGGAGGGAGGGAGACACAAACTGGGAGAAGAGGAAGACAATGCCAAATGACCGGCTGGGTAGGTGATGGCCAAGGGGCCAGGCTCCTCTATAGCTGCATAGGACAGCTCCACCGGGCATTGGCCAGGGTTGCCCAGGCTCCGCAGTAGGTGTCTACATCAGTTGAATCGGTGAGTTACAGGCTATATAGATACATCAGTTCGAATCCAAACAATCGCAGAGGAGGGAGGAGGGATAGGGAAGGGGACCGAACGGGGAGACGAGTAAAACAATGTCAGATGTCAGGCTGGGTAGGTGACGGCCAAGGGGCCAGGCTCCTCTATAGCTGCATAGGACAGCTCCACCGGGCATCGGCCAAGGTTGCTCAGGCTCCACTGTAGGTATCTACATCAGTTGAATCAGTGAGTTACAGGATACATAGATACATCAGTTAGCATCAAGAGAATCAGAGATGAGGGGGAGGTAAGGAGACCAAATGGGGAGACGCGGAAAACAATGTCAAATGTACGACTGGGTAGGTGACGGCCGAGGTGCCAGACTCCTCTATAGCTGCATGGGACAGCTCCATCGGGCATCTGCCAAGGCTGTTCGGGCTCCGCAGTAAGTATCCACATCCGTTCAATCAGCAGGTAAGTACAAAACATTATCCTGAACCTGCACTTTGATACTCAGACCAACCCGACGGCGAACAGCATTCTAGCCGATCTGGAGGCCATGCAGCTTTCACAACAGGTAACTCTGCCCACCCATGTAGGAGGCCATATTTTGGACCCCCTTTTTACCAACTTGGGTGAGGTCAAGGTTATGGCTATCTCTCCTTTAGTCTGGACAGATCACTTTTTGGTGACCTGTCGGATCTCTATACCTGAGATCCTCCCCACTCCACTGGCTAGGAGGGTGCCAAGGCGGCGTTGGAATAAACTAAAATTGGAAGACCTGCATCAGTTTTTAGCGGAAGAGCCGCTGGGCATACTAAATGATGTGGAAACAGGGTACGACCAGTTCTGTGCGTGGATATCTGGGGCACTGGATTCCCTGATCCCTATTGTATCCAGTAAAGTTAGTATTAGACCATCGAGCCCTTGGTATGACAGTGCGCTGCGTGCCCTGAAGGGCGTTTGTAGGCGGGCAGAGAGGGCGTGGCGGAAGACGTATGCGGCTGATCTGAAAGCTGCTTATGTTACTTCCGTCAGGATTTACCATTGTGCTATTTGTAGAGCCCGTGCGGCATTTTATGCCCTGGAGTTCCGCACTAGCACAAATCCGTCCAAGACTATTTTTAAGGCCGTGAAGGATCTCCTGGTGAAAAGGACCTCCCCCGCGGGAGTGGGGTCTATTTCTCACTGTGAGGTCTTGGCTGCCTTTTTTTTGGAGAAGGTCCAGGCCATCTACCGGGCCTTCCCCAGGCCGGGGCCCGTCTCGGAAGTCCGAGCAGAGGATCATAGTTTGTCCATCCTGCACTCTTTCCCCCCACTTCTTTTGGATGGGTTTAACAAACTTTCCTCTCAGATCAAATCAGGCTCTCCTTTGGATCCAGTTAGATCGGCTCTCTTCAGAGAACAGACTTTTCTGGGTCGTTCTGCTGTTTGCACCCTAGTCAATCTTTCACTGGAATCAGGGGTGGTTCCAACCAGATGGAAGCAGGCGGTGGTTTCTCCAATCATTAAGAAGCCGGCACTGGACCCCTCGAAACCGGAGAGCTACCGTCCCATATCGCTCTTGCCCTGGCCGGCAAAGATAGCGGAGGCGCATGTCAACCTGGCCCTATCACAACATCTGGCCCAGACTAAAGCCTTGGACCCTACGCAGAACGGCTTCCGTGCTGGGCACAGCACGGAGACGGCTCTCTTGGCCATGGTAGAGCATCTGCGTACGGTCCTAGATGCTGGTCAGACGGCGGCGCTGCTACTATTACATCTCAGCGCCGCCTTCGACACTGTCTCCCATAGCATTTTGTTACATCGGCTGGGGGAGATTGGTGTCGGAGGACAGGCCTTGCGGTGGTTCCGCTCATTCCTTGACGGTCGCTCATTCTGCGTGGCTATTCCCCCCTTCAAGTCCAAATACTATCCTCTGACCATGGGGGTTCCGCAGGGGTCCTCGCTGAGTCCCACGCTATTCAATCTGTACGTGAGACCGCTGGCTGAGGTCGCTAGGCAATGGGGCCTGACCTTGGTCTCATATGCCGATAATACTCAGCTGGCGGTTACTCTCAGCGGGGACGCGGATCAGGATGCCCCCAGGTTCCAGAAAGGACTGAAGGCTGTGGCCAATTGGCTGACGGCGAATTGCCTCCAGCTTAATGCCACCAAGACTGAGGTTATGATTGTCGGGAAGGGAGTAGAGCTTTGGGGTGATAGATCGTGGCCCTCAGAATTGGGTCCAGTACCAACCCCGGTTTTGGAACTTAGAAACCTGGGAGTTTGGTTGGATGCTGATCTCTCTTTCGTTGGCCACACCAAGAAAACAGCAGCTTGCTGTTTTGGCGTTCTCCGAGGCTTGAGACCCGTGCTTAGATTCTTCGATGCCCCAACTAGGCAGTTGGTGATTCAGGCTACGGTTATCTCTCGCCTCGATTATGCCAGCTCTCTCCTGGTGGGAGCTAATCTGGCAGAGATCTCTCGCCTGCAGCGAGTACAAAACGCCGCGGCAAGAGCGATAGTCGCCCAGATTTTGCCCTGTCTCCAACGTTCTTCGTTCTCTCCACTGGCTACCAGTCAGGAAGAGAATTGATTTTAAGGTTCTTTGTTTGGCTTTTAAAATCTTGAAGGGCATGGGGCCCCAGATCTTGTCTAATCTTCTGTCCCTTTATGTTCCAACTCGTGCTCTGCGCTCTGCTGGCCAGGCCCTTGCAGTGGTCCCACGTTTCAGGCGCTGTCGTGCTGGTGGCCGCTCTTTTTGTGTCAAGGCAGCAACTCTCTGGAACTCCCTCCCGGTGGAAATCCGGTTGTTGGAGGACCTAATGCCCTTTCGGAAAGCTAACAAAACATTTCTGTTTTAGTTCCTCTGTTAAGCTTTCTTCTGTTTCTAGCTGCTGTTGTGTTGTGCTTTATCTTGTTGGTGGCGCCAGGACGCTCCTTAGCTGGAGCAGCTGTGCGCAAAACAAATACATGTAACATAACATAACATATCCCTTTCTTACCACTCAGGGGTTTGTTTTTGTGCAGGAAGGTTTCCCCTCCTGCACAAAAACAATCCTGCTTACAACGCAGACACCCTTGCACCACGGTGCAAGGGTGTCTGCGTTGGCGCTAGTCAGCACATTGTGCACCAGTGCTGGGAAATGACAGGATTGCACTGTATATTCTTTAGTATGGCTCTTTGTTGGGCTTATAATTACTGTCGGGCAATTCAAGGGTCCATTCTTAACATCGGAGAGAAAAGATCTCAGCCCATGGGTGCCCCCCCCGGGAAAATCTCTTCTCTTTCCTTTCTCGACGGTCTACCGATTCTGATTCCTAAATTATTTGGGAACGGGAACGGCACTTGCTCCTTACTCCTACCAGACGCGCCAGGTAGGAGTAAGGAGCAAGTGTCGTTCCCGTAATTATAAGCCCAACAAAGAGCTGGATATCAGACTTTTTCATTTCACCCTCGTCCTGAGGAGGCCAAGATACCTGGAGGCCGAAACGCGTCCGCGTCGACATGCTTAATTTCACAAGAGGAGTCTGAGGATATTGTTCTAATTAGTAGATTTTGATTCATCACAATCGTTGATTTTTTGTTCTGGATTTATTAGAATTGATTGTGTATATACAGCCAGGACTACCTCTTAGTGTACTCCCTGAACAAATAGGGGGGCACTGGTCTTTTTTAGTGCGACCTTCTGGGTGAAAAGGTTTCTGACAAGAATGTAATAATTTTTGTGTGTTTCTGTTATTAGTTGTACATATTTGTTGTAGATATATGTGTATATATATATATATGTGTAAATTGCATGTTATTGATATGATTATCCAAAAGCATTTACTTGTATGACGGATTACTATAAAAAAAAATAGGTAATCCTGCTTATGAATAGGTATGCAATTATTGATGTAAATTAAAATTGGTGTGGAGACTTTCTGTTCTGAGTATAAGGGAATTTGGAGTCCCTTATCATTTAAATATTGGAAAATTGATCCCTCCCGACCCATTTGTGCTTTTGGCAATTCTGGTTCAGAAAGCAAAAGTTATTTACCCCAAAGCTACCCCTATCACTACCAACAGGTCAGAACCATAGTAAATAGAAACAAGAACGATTTGCAAATCCATCAGACCTCAGGTGCTACATCCGGCTGCCCAGTGGCGGCTGGAAAGTAAGGCGATTGGAAGGCAGAGAAAATGGCTTAATACACTAAATGGCTTAATACACTAAAGAAAATACATAAATAAAATTAAATACATAAAAGAAAGAAATAAAAAGGTACTTACCATGCTTTCCGAAGACACGTCCTCCTCGCTCCGGTCGTCTTTTTCACCTGACATCACATTCAACTGGGCTTAACGAATCTTGGTGCTGCTCATGCTGTTAAGCAGCATGACAAAAGTGCCAGGATTGGAGGAAGCAGCCTCTCTTGCCGCTCCCAAGGACACTGGAGGCTTGTGCAGGCTCTCAACCCGGCTGCCTTACACAGCCAGGTTGAGAGGTTTATAATGTGCATGTTAGGCGGTCTGTCGCAAGACGGTCAGCCAAGGGGACATGCACACTATTAAACAGTACACAGGCAGACCACCACCACTGCCACCCAGCAGGCCCTGCCCCATCCTGAAGCTAGGTCCAGGACGGGTTGACGGAAAATAAAATGGTAATGAATTAACTTCAGTAGCATTTGATTTTTCAACCCTGGGGCATTTCTGGGGCAATTAAGAGGGCCAACGCTCTTCCGCTCAAATGGAGGAGCCGTCCCTGCAGACACCTTTAGGAGCTGCATGTTCGCCCCACACAAGAGCTGTCAAAACACACTAATACAAATTTCTGTGTCAAACAGCTAAACATAATTCCTATCATTCTTTCAAATGAAATACTAGACTAATGTCAAATACAAACATTTTGGCCCCATGTCCCTTCCTTTGTAAGCCTGCATGGGTTGCAGTTGGTAAACAGCATTTACAACGCAACTTTTACCACGCACTACCTTTACCATGCAACTTTTACAACGCAAATCGTTACAACGACTTGCGCTGGGGGGCGCTCTAGGATAGGTAATAGTTTAATTTACTATCCAAAACCTTCCCTATTATCCACGGGGACTGGAGTTGGAATAGTAAATTAAACTATTCACTATCCAGCGCCCCCCAACGCAAGTCGTTGTAACGACTTGCGTTGTAAAAGTTGCGTGGTAAAGGCATGCGTTGTAAAAGTATGCGTGGTAACGACATACATCCGTTGCAGTCTATGTGTCACACCCCTGCAATCTGCAGTGCATAGCTAGCCAGTTTGCAGTGCTAAACTTCCAACTGTGCTCTGCTATGTCATCTTCACACATTTTTAATTGGAAAGTGATAACTGCTTGCATAGCAGTTCTCAAACAATAAGCCCTTATTTGATAGTTAATATTGGCCCATGTTTCATGGCTGTTATGATGCCGGAAATGATGCAGTGGGAATCACTCTGAATGTTGGTTTCTGTGGAACAAAGCTGAAATATTCACCCTGTGAGTGAAAAGCTTTTCTTGGGTGCATATCTTACAAAGCGAGGAGGAGAGATGTGTCCAAATGCAGAAGTGAAACTCTTAAAGAAGAAGTATACACATCCTGTGCAGTCATTTTGCGAGTTTGATTTAGCAAATCTGAAGATGTCTTATTGTGTTTGCCTTCTAATATTTTGGTGTTTCAGTCTCGTTCATTTGCATTCTTAAGTGAACCATGTACTTTTATTTTTCACATATTTAAGTAGTTACTAATGCGCTGTTTTAGATATGATTGATCTGGAAATTAGGATTTTTGAGAAAGTAAGAGTTATGGGTCTAATTTACAAAGTCCTTTAGCAGTCTCAAACCCTGTATTCCAAAATTCACAGTAACTAACCCCCTTTTGGGAGTCGGGAAAGTCTTTGCAACTTGTAAAAAGGGTTTTGTAACCCATTACAAAATAGGTCACGGGATGAAAGGGGGTATCTCTCTCCGATTAGGGGGTCACATGTGAATGTTTTAATGGTTTGTGACCCCCAATTGCAGTCGCAAACCATGAATAAATACCGACGCCCCAGTTGGGCAGGTATCTCATTTTCAAAAGGTCCGTGAGCCAGTTGCCCTCCTTCCACTGAGGTGTTTTTAAACATGAAGGGGCATATTATCAAGAAGGGCGTTAAACTTATCGCTGCTTTAGTGGCAGGAAACTGCATCTAAAGCGGCGATAATGGGCCTGATAATATGCCCTTGTGAGTTCCCATAGACGCCCATGTTCTGGTGTGAACATGGGCTTCTATTGGAATTCTCAAGGGCATATTATCAGGCCCATTATCGCTGCTTTAGCAGTTTCCTGCCACTAAAGCGGCGATAATTTTAACGCCCTTCTTGATAATATGCCCGAAGAAAATTACTGCCCCAGTGTCTATATTGGACATCAGGCGTTTTTAAAAAAACGTCCGCTTGTTCTAAAGCAAATGCAGGGATGAGGGTCTCCTCTACCCTGCAGGCCAAAACTCCTGCTTTTGCAGTTGATCATAGGTGGTTCGCAGAATGCGACCTGGCAAATTAATATTCATTAGGTAGGTCTTTTTGCCACTCCTTGCAAACGTGAAATTTTAAATACAGTTGGCTAGTACATAGTTTGCAAATTACATCCTCAGACACAATCCAGTGATGTTCAATTTGCAGATCACTAGTTTGTGAACAGGCCCTATATAGTTCTTCATCAACTATAATGTCTTATAGAGCACGCAGAAACACATGCCTCCAGGAGCTTTGATGAAAATCCTCCAGGAACACAAACTGATCTCAGTGACTCAAAGTCATTCAGTAATAAGAAAGAGCTGATCTAAGCAACAAGGCATGGAAAAAATTACAAAAATCTTCCAGGAATGTACTTCAATTTCAACTTGAGGGATGCACTGTACTCCTCCAAGGCTCCATTCCGGAGTCATTTTCTTTCTCCAGGGGCTCTAATGGTGTAAATAATCTTTTTTTTTCAGATGTGTTGGTATAATCAGTTCAATCGAAGTAAAACAAGACTACAGCACCCAGAATCCAATGTCTGCCCCATTGCATAGCTGTAGAATGTGGATGTATGACATCAGAACGCATGCTTTCACAACGCATGCCTTTACAACGCGGTTTTCACAACGCATGCCTTTACAACGCACAGTGCTTTGGGGCGCTGGATAGTGAATAGTTTAATTTACTATTCTAACTCCAGTCCCCGTGGATAGTAGGGAAGGTGTTGGATAGTAAATTAAACCTATTCCCTATCCTAGAGCGCCCCCCAGCGCAATTGGTTGTAATGGTTTGTGTTGTAAAAGTTGCGTCGTAATGTCACCGCGTAGTAAAAGTTGTCTCCCAGAATGATTGTTCTACGGTTCTAAATGAATGCTGTTGTGTCACAATAGTATTTTGTACCCTACTGACTAATGTCTCTCTATACATGCTTGGTCCGTAAATAGTGTAGCTCTATGCATCGTCTCCATCCTATCTTACCTAGCCCCGCCTTATTCAGTCCATTGGAAATCCACATGATTGACACACGTTACGAGCCATTTAGGAAGGAACAACCGTGGCTTTAGGTTCACACTAGAGGCAGCTGCAAGAGAAAGCGTGTCAATGACTACAAAGTCTGGAAAAGTTCATGTTTTTATAGAGCACTGTGCAACAAGGGAGGGTTCTCTTTTCAGTCTCGGAAAAATGTGTCATACCCTTTTTGTATGCTTTATTTTGCAACTTATTAATCATGAGTAGTTCTATTCCTAGTAACATTCAGAAAATATGTTGCCAACATTTCATAACGAAACCTTTGGTTAGAGTTGGCATTACATGCGGCATTTCCTGTGTAAATCCATTCATTAATCAGCTCCCACATGTGGCCTCCAGTTAAGAGATTATTGGCAATACATAGAAGAAGCTGCACTTGCAAAATTCATCACATCATAGATTGGGTTATATATTCACATGTTTGGTTTCGATATCTTGTGCTATGTTGGCAAAACAGTACTTAGTTCATGAATGATATCCAGTCCCAAATTCTCTAAGCGTAATGACTGAAAAATAATTATTTATTAACGTACTAGGTGAGTAACAGCCAACTCAACCCAGAAACTAAATCAGGTTCCAAGCATTCCATTTCTTAAATGAGACACAAGAGGTATTTTTCTCCTCTTTGATTTAGGTACTGTGTCCAACACTCACTTCACTCTCACTTCATTGCTTTCCATTTCTTTTTTTTCTTCTTTTTTTTATTTATTGGTATTTGCATATTACATTTTACAAAGAAAAAACACAAAGACAGATGACATATAGCAGGTTGCGCCGTCTGTAGTGTGGGGCGGGTCTGCATTTCTTTAAACAGTTTTTGTTTGTCCGCTCCTCATGATCAAGTACACATTTAACCTAAAAAACATAGGTTGTTGTGGTTGGGAGGGTCTCTTGTTGGAACAAAGAACATTTACCTGACTGATGGCTTTTTGGTCACAGAGCGTCAGGCCTTTGAGGCTGTGTTGGGCTATTCTGGTTCGTAAGACCTGTTATCGTTGTCTATGGGGCTTGTAGGTGTCTAGGAATTTGTCCAGCTTCGACCACATCCCTCTGTTTGGGTGCCTCCATGGTGTGTATCTGAGTGCCGTGTTGTCCGCACCCCTGAGAAAAGTCACCCAGTTTACCCATTCCTTGAATGTGGCTTTGGAGGTGTCTTTCCATTTAGTTAGGAGTATTTTGACCGCTGTGGTGAGAAGGAAGTCTAGCAGGTATCTGCCTTCTTTTGAGTCTAATACCTGTGTGATGTGTGCTGCGGCAGTAATGGCGAATGTATATTTTAAGCTGCATTCTAGGGTTTTAGTTGTGAAATCTAGCACTTTGCTCCAGAATTTTTTTACCTTGGTGCAGTGGAAGATCAGGTGCGCTAGGTCGCCTCTTTCTACACCGCAGTTCCAGCATGAGTCGTTGTCTCTTATGCCCATTGAGGCGAGACGAGCTGGCGTCCAGTGTGCTTGGTGAAGTAGCCAGAATTTAGTTTGAGCCAGCACTGGGGATATCATGTTTTTTGAGGGAGATTCCCATAGGGATTCTAGCTCTCTATCTGTGAGTTTAGAGGCTATTTGGGATTCCCAGTAGTTGGACTGTTTGGCGTTAAGCTTGGTAGAAACCGGGCGAAGGAGTTTATATAGGTGGGAAATTTGGTGCCCCGCTTTGTTAATGGTTTCCATGTATTGAAAGATTGATGGCTTGTGTTTGGCTAGTTTAGACTTTGGCAGTGCTGTTTTTATTGCTAGGAAATTGTATAGCTCTATGTCAGGGAGGTAATGTCTTGTTTTCAGACTATTGAAGGTGTGTGGTTTTCCCTCTAATTCTAGTTGAGCTGAGAACGAAATACCTGCTTTTCTCCATGCCTCCATGTTGTGTGGCTTCCCCTTGTATTTGATCTTGGGGTTTTCCCAGAGTGCTTCCCATTGTGAATTCTTTAAACTATTTTCGAGCCTCTGGTCAACTTTGAGAAGTGCGTACCTTGTGATCCTAAAAATAGGGTTATCCCCAATTGCTTGTTTGTTAGACGTGAGGAATGTTAGTGGGTTGGTGTTATTAAGGATGGCTTCCTCTAGGGTGAGCCATGTTGGCGTGTATTGCTGTTTCGGGAGCATCCAATGCATCTCCTGCCTGGCAATGAAGGCTAGCTGGAATGTTCTCAGGTCTGCTACGTTAAGCCCCCCTAGTCTCTTCGTCAGTTTCAGTTTTTGGAGGCTTATTCTGGGTTTCTTATCTCTCCATATGAATTTGTTTAGCATTTGGTCAGTTTTCCTATGGAACTCGTCTGTGAGGGCCAGCGGAAGCATGCTGGCTATATAGTTAGCTATGGGCGTGATCATCATTTTGACTGTGTCAATTCTGCCCTACCAGCTAATGAATTTGGGTGACCAGGTTTCCAGCAATACCTTAATCTTTCCTAGGGTTATTTTTTCATTTTGCTCTAGCGTGCTTTTTAGAGTTCTTCTAAACTGGATACCCAGGTATTTTACAAATCCTGGTTGCCAGAACAGTCCAGAGGAACCCATTACTTCTCTGGTCGTGTGTACGTTGAGGGGTATACATTCTGATTTGTCTCTGTTGAGTTTGTACACTGACTGGGTGGCGTAAGTTTCAATTGTTTGCATGAGTGCCGGTATGGATTGGGTTGGTTTCTCCGTTAATATAAGTAGGTCGTCTGCGTAGGCTGCCAGGTTGACTGTCGTGTTGTTGATCGTTACACCTGCTATCTCGCTATTCCCCCAAGGTATCTCTAATTAGTGGTTCTAGAGCTAGTAGGAACAGTAGGGGAGATAGTGGACAACCCTGTTGTGTCCCTCTTTCAAGGTTGAATTGTGCTGAGGAACTACCATTAATAGCTATCTGTGCTTTGGGGTTTTTATACAAAGCCATGACTTTCTGTGTGTACTCTTTCCCTAGGTTGTATGACACCATACATTTCTCTAAGAAGTGCCAGGAAACCCTGTCGAAAGCCTTTTCGGCGTCCAGCGTAATTGCTACTGCAGTTTCGAGTGTCTTTGAGGAGTGCTCTATGACGTGGCAAAGGAGTCGCATGTTGTCATGAGACATGCGTGACTTCATATAGCCCACTTGTGTGTTACCGATAAGTTGTGGTAATATTTTGTTTAGTCTTGTGGCCAGCACTTTGGCGTATAGCTTGCAGTCTAGGTTAATTAGCGAGATAGGGCGGTAGTTTTTGGGCCATTGGGGGTCTTTTCCTTCCTTTGGTATGACAATTATGCTGGCATGTGACATGGTTTCAGTTACTCCACCCTCCTTGGCACAGTGGTTGAGGGTTTTGGCCAGGATTGGAAGAAGGTGTTCTTGGAACGTTTTATAGAATGGTGCTGTGTAACCGTCAGGGCCTGGAGCTTTGTTGTATTTTAGTGACTTTATGGCTGTGGCTATCTCACTTGGTCGTATGTCTTGGCCTAGTGTTTTGGCTTCCTCCTCCGTTATTTTGGGTAGGTTTAATCTGGCTAGATAGGCTTCGCTTCCATCTTGGTCAGTTTCCTCATCTTTTTTGTATAGCTCTTTGTAGAACTCTCTGAATGTGTGTAGTATGTCTTTATGTCTGGTGTGCATCTTGTTGCTCGTATCAGTGATTGTGGAGACATAGTGTTGTCTCTGCTTTCGTTTGAGGTATGATGCTAGTATACTGCCTGCTTTGTTAGCTTCACACAGGTTTATCTGTTTGTATTTTCTTATCCACTGACTTGCCCTTTCGCTGAGTATTCTGTTGAACTCGTATTTCTTTCTTGTGAGTTCACTCAGGACATCTGTTTTTGCGGTGTTTGTGGTGTCTCTGATATGTTTAGTCTCTAGTTCTTTGATTTGTGTTTCTAGTTGGTCCAGCTGTTTCATTGCTTCCCTGTCTCTTCTTGCCTTTATTTCTATCAGAGTCCCCCTTACGGTAGCCTTCAAAGCGTCTGTAACGGCGTGAGTCCATCACAGGTTCAGGGATATGACCAGGGTGCACTTCACCAGATGTCCACTATCTCCTCTCCTTCTTTATACTTCCCACAGAACGTCGATATTGACTTGGAAGAACAAGAGAACGAGACAATACAGTGGCCCTTTAATTCGGACTGGAACAACGAGTGGGAGGAGTCACAGCCGGACGTAGAGACGTCATATACGGAGAACGACGAATCAGCAGTGTGTTTTGTTCACCCGGAGGGAGAGAGTTGTCGAGCGGAGCGAGGAGAACGGAAGAAGCAAAGCGGAGGAGAGAGCGGGAGAATTCGAGGAAAAGGAGACGGGAGGCGGAGAAGCGGAATCGGAGAAGGGGAAGCCAGGAGGCCACCGATATCACGAGTCGCCCAGCCATACACCCGGGGGAGGTGTATGGCTCACACAGGTACGAAACAAAATCAAGGGCTGGGTCAGTAGTAGGAGCGTTTCTACCGCATAGCCTGGGTATTCACACGTCCCCGGTTTTGTGCCCCCTACCCTGAGCACTGACCCCTCACTTCGGCACTGTATATAGTTGTGTTGCACGGGTTGTTGCTCCCTCACTCCTTTTCCCCTAGAGTGGTAAAATCAAGAGGACATTTGACTTACACCATATTATCTCATTCTGTTTGTACCGAGCGGCACGACGGAATCGGACGAGACTACACCCCGACGGAATCCGGAGAGAACCCGTCAACCGGAAACTACAGAGCGCTGTCCCCGAAGAGCTGAGCGAAGCCGTTCACCGCGTCGGACTGTGCATTTCAAGCAGAAGAGTTCTGATTTGTTGTATAGCAAAATAAAACCCAAAAAGACTAAAACCCATGTGTTACCCTTTCATCCTGCGCCCGTCACAGTGGTGGAGAATGCGGATATAACGACCATCTCTGGAGAAAAGATGGAAACAGTCGTTGAACAACTCGTGAAAGGCCAGGAAAGAATCGAATGGGTCATAGAACAACATTTAGTATCCGCCCAAGCAGAGAGAGAAATAATAAAGAAAGCGATTGAAGAAAAACCAGCACAAACCTGGGTTGATCCCATTGCAAGGGGAGGAACAACCGAAAGACCACTGTCACATGGGGCACCAGCCGTGTCTCTCCCGAAATATAGAACGGGGGAAGATCCCGATTCATTTTTACTAAATTTTGAGAGGGCGGCTAGAGCTTGTGGCTGGCCCGTAACTAAGTGGCCTTTCTTCTTAGCGCCCCTAATGGGAGGAGAAGCTCAGGCCGCTTACCAAGTGGCAAATCCAAACGGAGATACCACTTATGCAGAAATAAAAAGAATCATACTAGACCATTTGGGGCTAGATCCGGAGGCATATCGGCTACGGTTTCGAAAGGAGAGAGGCACCATCGAAGAAAACCCCAAAACATTATTCGTAAGACTAAAGATGGCCGCCGACAAATGGCTTTCACCCTCCACTAGTGGCAAAGAAGAAATCCTCGACCGCATATATTTAGAGCAATTTCTCGAGGCACTCCCATATGCCACGCAAAAGTGGCTTAGACAACATCACAATTTAACCACTGCTCAAGCAGTAGAGATGGCGTCCTCGTTTTCTCGAGCACAACCGAAAAATCCCAATTATGATTTTGAGAGAGAGAAAAAAATGGTGATACGACCTGAATTTTTTTTTTCTAGAATGAAAGAAACACCACGACCACGTACATGGAGAACAGATAACGGTGGGCTGTCGGGGCCGCAATGTTTTGATTGCGGACATTGGGGCCATATAGCCCGCTCATGTCCCAAAAATAGAGTCGAGGAGGAGCCTTTGGAGGTCGGGTACCTTCCCAAAACTGTTCTCTACTCAGCGGAAATGAGTGGCGCTTTTCGAGTAAGTGTGAAAGTTAATGGGTTTTCCCTGCAAGCCTTGTTAGACTCCGGCTGTCGCCAGTCGGTCATACAATCACAACATGTGGCCTCGTCCCAATACATTCCCCGGGGTTCCGTTAACATTAAATGCGTTCACGGTGATATAAAACCATACCCTATAGCCAACATTTCCATT
Organism: Lissotriton helveticus; assembly: GCF_964261635.1. Taxonomy (NCBI): domain Eukaryota; kingdom Metazoa; phylum Chordata; class Amphibia; order Caudata; family Salamandridae; genus Lissotriton; species Lissotriton helveticus. The sequence goes on along the minus strand of NC_136067.1, from coordinate 1,149,349,684 downwards.
GAACCTACATCAGGGACTACACAGGTGATAAAGGTAGGCGTAATGTCCTTGTTACCCGAAGATTTAATCATTGGGACCGATAATCCCGGCTTCCTTCAAATGTTTAAAAAAACTTTGGAACCTCTTCCTGATATAAACTTCGCCGACAACGGGCGATCGGTCACAAATGTCAGAGAGGTATCTGCCCGTCCTGAGGTGGCTACCCTACACTTTGCAAAATTATCAACGAATGCAACATCTCCCACCCGCGGTTCCACCAAGGCAGCGGGATTTGACTTGTATAGCGCATATGACTATAAAATACCTGCCAAGGAAAAGGCTTTGATAAAAACGGACATTCAAATCGCAATTCCGCCCGGTTGCTATGGCAGGATTGCTCCTCGCTCCGGCCTAGCTGCTAAGCACTTTATAGACATCGGAGCCGGTGTTATTGATGAGGACTATAGAGGAAATGTAATGATTCTCCTTTTTAACTTAGGGACAGAGACTTTTTTGGTCCGGAAAGTGGACCGAGTGGCCCAGTTGCTCTGTGAACGGATAGCCTCCCCCACATTACGTGAACTGGATAAATTGGATCACACAGATCGTGGGGCTGGGGGTTTTGGGTCTACAGACCTGCACGGAGAGCCGATTCCCGCCCTGCTCTCGCCTGATCCATGGGTTCTCGATAGGAGTTTTAGATTTGCACAAACTAGTGACTCCACTCTTTTCAATGCATGGGAACAAGCCAACCAGAGGCCAGAGGGTTCCGGTGGTTATCCCAGATTTTTGATTCGGGATGATCTGCTTTACAGAATAGGAAAGCAGGGAGATTCACTTCAACTCCTAGTGCCCGTCTCTTTCCGAGATCAGGTACTTTTTTTTGGCCATAGCCATCTGATTGCTGGCCATGCAGGGGCCGAAAAGACAACTCAAAATATCATCAAACATTTTTTCGGGCCAGGAATATATAAGGACACTGAGACATACTGTAGTAAGTGTGAAATATGCCAGAGGTTGAACATGGTTAAACCGCCGGCTGTTCCGCTTCAGCCTTTGCCCATTATTGGGAAGCCGTTCGAAAGGGTTGGCATGGACCTTATTGGTCCATTGCCCAAAACTCGCAAAGGCTTTCAGCACATCTTGGTCATGGTCGACTATGCCACGAGATTCCCTGAGGCTTTTCCCTTATCTGCTGCCAATTCGAAACAAGTTGGTGATAAAATGGTGGAACTGTTTAGTAGAGTCGGATTTCCAAAAGAGATTTTGACGGACCAAGGTACACCGTTCATTTCCAAATTGATGAAAGACATATGCCGTACATTGGACATTCACCAGATCCGTACCTCTGTCTACCATCCTCAGACGGACGGTCTGGTGGAGAGGTATAATCGCACTCTCAAATCTACCCTTCGCAAGATGATGGAAGTTAGTGGGGCCGAATGGGATAGGATGTTATCACTTGCTTTATACGCCATAAGAGCTCAGAAACAGAGCAGCATGGGTGTATCAGCCTTCGAGCTGCTGTACGGGCGTCAACCCCGCTCCCTTTTAGAGATGACTAAAGACGCATGGGTAAATGAAACACCCGAGGAAACTGCGGCGACCCTGGACTATGCTAACAGTCTTAAATCGAAAATTGGGAAACTGAGAGATTTGGCGTTAGCTCACCTTGAAACTAGCCAACATAGGCAGAAAGTTGCTTATTTTTTTTTTTTTTTTAAATATCTTTTTATTGCAGCAAAGTTAGAGGTACATTCAAATCTCTTGTGCCATTTCCCCTGGCGATCATTCCCCCTATAGATGTTCAAAATACGTGCTATACAGCTCTTTAGCTTACACCCCGGAGGTCGAGCAGCGCAACAGCAGATAAATACGTGTGTAGGGTGGAACAGCCTGGATCAGTGGTTACCAGCTTTCTGGGAAATGACAGTGCTGCTTTCCGGTCTTCTCGCTCCCCCTCCTGAGCGCATTGTCCAGTAAAATCAGGAAGTCCTCTTCTACACTTCTGAGCAAGAGCCCCCCACCCCCCCAACCCCCCCTACTCCTCCCAACCCCTTTCCCTGGGCAGAAAGTTGCTTATGATCGAGGAAAGAAATGGAGGCAGCTACAAATCAATGACTGGGCCTTGGTTCTCCTACCCTCCTCCACGCACAAATTCAGGGTGGAATGAATGGGTCCCTATAAAGTGATCGGCGTAATAGGTCGAACTAGTTACCAGTTGCAAGTTTCTCCTCACAAGCAGCAATACTATCATATCAATCTTTTAAAAAAATGGTTGGGTCCTCATCCGTCCGAGATTCATCTAACTGATTCGACACGATCGGCAGTGTCTACATGTGACCAGCTTGTCCATAATGATGAACTAACTGCACTCCAACAGAAAGAACTTAAAGAAACGCTGGAAAAGCATGGTGATGTCTTTTCTAATCTTCCAGGGAGAACGACTCTGGCAGAACATTGTATTGTGACTCCCCCAGGCAAGAAGGTTAGGATTAGGCCATATCGGGTTCCTGAAGCCCGGAGATCAGCTATCAAAACTGAAATTGACGAGATGCTCTGCCTTGGGGTAATACAACCTTCCAAAAGCGATTGGTCTAGCCCCATAGTCATGGTACCTAAACCTGACGGCAGCAGACGTTTCTGCATGGACTTTCGAGCACTAAATGACATTTCGCTCTTTGATGCGTATCCTATACCTAGAGTGGACGAGCTCATTGAAAAACTGGGAAACTCGAAATATATCACTACCCTCGACTTGACCAAAGGGTATTGGCAGGTTTCCCTTAGGCCTGAAGATATGAAAAAAACTGCCTTTTCTACGGATGAAGGACATTTTGAATTTACCGTACTTCCCTTTGGGCTGCATGGAGCGCCAGCGACGTTCCAACGCCTAATGAACACTGTCCTATCCGGTTTGTCTGATTTCACATCTGCCTATCTGGACGACATTGTCGTATATAGTCCGGATTGGCCGACTCATCTCTGTCATCTTCGTAAAGTACTGGCGGCTCTCCGAAATGCTGGGCTTACGGTGAACGCAAAAAAATATAGTCGCCTTTCAGAAGGTTAAATATCTGGGTTACATATTGGGACACGGATTAATTGAACCACAGATTGAGAAAGTACGTGCAATTGCTGAAACTCGATTTCCCTCTACTAGGAAGGAAATGAGGTCTTTTTTGGGACTTGTTGGTTATTACCGACGGTTTATTCCACAATTTGCAGATTTGGCCGCCCCCCTTACGGATGCCCTGAGAAACGTGGGAAAATCCTCCACGCCTGTGCTTCCTACTGAACAAATGCTTGAGGCCTTTAGATTATTGAAGTCTATTATCACATCTACGCCTGTACTGTCATCCCCCGACTTCTCTCGCCCTTTTTCTCTACATACGGATGCATCGGATTATGGCATTGGGGCTGTGCTGTCTCAAATAGGTGTTGATGGCCACGACCATCCCATACTGTATGTCAGCAGGAAGTTGTTCCCGCGTGAACTGAAATATGCAACAATTGAGAAGGAATGCCTCGCCATAAAATGGGCTGTTGACAAGTTGGCTTACTATCTTGAGGGCCGTCGATTTGACCTTTTTACCGATCATGGTCCACTACTGTGGATGGCTCGCAACAAAGCAAATAACGCTAGAGTCCTACGTTGGTTCCTATCTCTGCAACCATACTCCTTCTCTATTCATCACCGCAAAGGCACTGATAATGTTGGGGCAGACTTCCTATCACGTCACCCACTCCCCGATCGTGAGTGTCCTGAGGGGGAGGTGTGTAACGGCGTGGGTCCATCACAGGTTCAGGGATATGACCAGGGTGCACTTCACCAGATGTCCACTATCTCCTCTCCTTTTTTATACTTCCCACAGAACGTCGATATTGACTTGGAAGAACAAGAGAACGAGACAATACAGTGACCCTTTAATTCGGACTGGAACAACGAGTGGGAGGAGTCACAGCCGGACGTAGAGACGTCATATACGGAGAACGACGAATCAGCAGTGTGTTTTGTTCACCCGGAGGGAGAGAGTTGTCGAGCGGAGCGAGGAGAACGGAAGAAGCAAAGCGGAGGAGAGAGCGGGAGAATTCGAGGAAAAGGAGACGGGAGGCGGAGAAGCGGAATCGGAGAAGGGGAAGCCAGGAGGCCACCGATATCACGAGTCGCCCAGCCATACACCCGGGGGAGGTGTATGGCTCACACAGGTACGAAACAAAATCAAGGGCTGGGTCAGTAGTAGGAGCGTTTCTACCGCATAGCCTGGGTATTCACACATCCCCGGTTTTGTGCCCCCTACCCTGAGCACTGAACCCTCACTTCGGCACTGTATATAGTTGTGTTCCACGGGTTGTTGCTCCCTCACTCCTTTTTCCCCTAGAGTGGTAAAATCAAGACTTACACCATATTATCTCATTCTGTTTGTACCGAGCGGCACAACGGAATCGGACGAGACTACACCCCGACGGAATCCGGAGAGAACCCGTCAACCGGAAACTACAGAGCGCTGTCCCCGAAGAGCCGAGCGAAGCCGTTCACCGCGTCGGACTGTGCATTTCAAGCAGAAGAGTTCTGATTTGTTGTATAGCAAAATAAAACCCAAAAAGACTAAAACCCATGTGTTACCCTTTCATCCTGCGCCCGTCACAGCGTCCCATGGGCATTTTGGGTCTATGTCTGGAGTGTCGTTTTCTGTTATGTAATCTTTGATGGCCTTCTCTATTTTGGTCTTGTCTTCCTGTTTGGCTAGAGATATGCTATTGAATCTCCATCTGCGAGTGATATGCTCATTGTGTCGGCCCGTTAGTTGGAGGCTAATGCATGAGTGGTCTGAAACTGTTCTTGCTGCAATGTCCGTGTGTTCTATTAGGTGTGTGTGTGAGCTCGAGATAAGGATGTAATCTATTCTGCTGTAAGAGTTGATTGGGTTGGAGTAGAATGTGTAGTCTATAGTGTCTGGGTGTTGGAGTCGCCACGGATCTGATAGGTCGAATCTGTTGCACAGGTTTTTTAGAGTGTTGTGGGATGTTTGTGGACGTGTATTTGAGCTTGATTGTCTGTCCAGGATTTGGTCTAGGACTAGGTTGAAATCGCCTGCAACAATGTTCATGTTTGGTTTGTTTCTAGCTGTCTAGTCACTTCCTCCCAGTATGCGATGTCTTCTGTGTTTGGTGCATATCTGTTTGTTACTTGAACGGTTTCTTCTCCCCTATTAAGTTTGGTTATCAAGAGTCTACCTTCCTTATCGTGCTGCACTTTCTCAATGGATAGTTTAGACCTGGCGTTGACTATGGTGATTACCCCTCTCTTTTTGCCAACCGCTGGGGAGCAGGCTGTCTGGCCAATCCACCTCTCTCTTAGTCTGCTTGCGTCTTCCGCAGAGAGTTTGGTTTCCTGTAGGAGAATAATGTCCCCCTTAGTCTTTGCTAGGTAATCTAGTATTTTATTCCTCTTAATTGGGTGGTTTAGGCCCTTAACGTTGAGAGAGATCATCTTTAGGTCAGATAGCAGTGTTTTGTTGCTACTCATTGCATTGGCGCACAGGTCGCTGTACCCACTTGATGGCTACCTTGACTACACAGGGTGTTGTTTCTCTCTCTATGTGCCTGATGTTAGTAGTAGAAGGTCTGCGCTCTGTTACGTGAAACATGACTGAGTGTGTGTTACAGACGTGGACATAACTTACAAGACGGACTTGACGAACAGGACAAACACGATAAACAGGACAAAGTAGCTTCTCTCCCTCCCCTCCCCTCCCTCAACCCTCCACCCCACCCCTCCCCTGCCGGTGTGTCGAACTTCGGACGTGCGACAGCAAGGTCCCTCCCACTCCCCTACTCCCTCGGGATTCCTTCACTTGCATTACGTTTTGTTTCCCCCCCCCCCCCCCCGAACATAGTCATATGGTCTGATTAGAGTCTTAAAGGATACAAATGGTCTCTTCTTTTTCTTTTTGTAAAATCCTGGACAGTTTTTCCTCTTGAGGTACTTGAGGTTCTTCTCTTCTGCTTTATTTCTGCTCCCCTTCTTTAGTGTCAGTAGCTGTTATTTTCCTTTTTTTTTTACTTGTGTTCTCATGGGGGAATGAGGTAGTTTTCGTTGTGAGATCGGCTGAGCTGGTGTGCTCATGAGGTAGAAATCGCTGGTGCGAAACATCTTTTTTTTTCTTCTTCACGTATCTTGTGTGATCGGAGCATCTATTCCTTCATTTGACTGTGGTGTCGGTTGATCTATTCCGTGATCTAATCCGTGCCATTCTGAGGATCAAGTGAGGCTCTTCTTTTGCTTGACGTGGCTGTCATTTCCATTTCTTGTTCTGCGGGGCCCGATAGGTACCGTGAAAGCTCTCTTGGGTCGTCTAACGTTATTACCGTTACTTTGTTGTTTATCTTGAATCTTGAAGGGCCGGTGAAGAAGAAACTGATATTTTCTCTCCTTAGCATCTCTCTCTGCGCCAGGAACCCCTTTCTGATGTCGACTATTGGTTTCGAATAGTCCTGCGTGAGAATGATCTTGCTGCCATTCCAGTGTAGATTGGGGTTCTTTCTCGCTACCCCAAAGATGGTGTCTGTTTGGTGTGAGCGTAGGGGTTTACAGATTATTGGTCTTGGCGCCGATCTGTTGGGTTATTTGAAGGCCGGAACCCGGTATGCCTTCAGGGCCGGACTGAGAACCAAAACCGGCCCTGGCAAAGTGCTCGGCCGGCCCCTTGGAGGTGCGACTGAGCTCTTTGCCGGGGTCGGCTTTCGGCCGATTTTGTTACAGGGCCGATTTTGCAGCTATGCTGCAAAAATGGCCCTGTAACAAAAACGGCCCCCACCCTTGCGGCGCACCGGGGGATTGCCCGGTGCCCGCAACGGCCAGTCCGGGCCTGTATGCCTTGTCCAGCTCGAAAGGACTATCGAAATTGAGATTTGTTAGTTTTGGTATGAGGTCCTGTACTAAAGCCATTTCTATGCCCACAAACCCCCAATCCTGATCCAGAAATCGGTTGAAGCAAGGGTTAAGAGACCAATGTCGACACAATTAGAAAGGTCAAAGAAGTTTACCCAGTATATGGCTCAATTCCACCTAAACATCTTTATTTGAGATTTATAACATGAAACCTCAAATCCCACCTAAACATATTTTCCTTAGAATATATGTAGAAGGTGCTGTGACATCACTGTGAAAAACACATTTGTATTCATTATGTTGAACATCAGTTCTTCCATTTTGTATTTGACTGAGCTGTCCAATCGCAAACTTTGGTGCCTTTCTACTAGTGTTTTAAGGCTGATCAAACAGCGTTGTTTTGCTCGTGTCTTTACACAACTTGTGTTGACATTCCTGCTACTTGCCTGTCTGAGGAGAAACCGTGATTTAATTTGAAATGTTTATACTTGATTGTTCGATTGTCTGACAATATATGTGAAGGAACCAGCAATGTTCAATTTTAATGTTTATACCATTTTGTTCGATTGTTTGCCAATGTCTGAAGAAACCAGCAATGTACACTGATAACGTTTATGCTCGTGTGTTTGATTGTCTGTCAGGATTTGAGCATCTCAAGCAAACCTTAACCTTGTTACCTAGTAAAGGATTGTTCCTTCTAAAAAATATTTGGCACATTCCCAGGGCGTGCAACATGTATAAATAACCTCAAAGATCTTTGTAAGATGTCCACTCTTGTCATAGCCATCTTAGCGCTGTGATTACGACCACCCGCGCATCAATATTAAATATGAGTTATTTTAACAGACCTCCAACTACTGGCTTCTTTGTTTGCAAAGTGGAGACTAAAAGAGAGGGATTTCCACATCACCAACTTATAAGGACTATTTTTCTCTTGATTGAGTGTGAGATTGTTCCAGAAGTTTGCAGAGTGACTCAGTGCCTGAGCCAGAAGTCGGAGCCCAAACCTCAGTTTGAATATTGTTTTTTCTCAAACCCTTTTCATTCTGGCTCATCTGAAAGCCCAGGTGTCAGGCCTGTTCTCATGACCAATGGGACTCTGAGGCAATTGTTCCACCCTTCTTCTGCCCAACATATCTCTATCTAAGTCATCTACATCCTACTTTAAGGCCAAAAAGAAAATGCGGATCCACACACAATAACACTGACTTCTTCCCCCAACAACTTTCTGCTTGATCCACAGAAGCTTCTCAAAATGCATGCACTATCCAACACTGCTATGCCATATTGAAAAATGCAGGTCTAGCACATTTACACATGGGTAGTTTTCCACTGGGAAAATGTTATGCCTAGGCACCAGCATTAAATATGTCCTAGATCAACAGCTGAACTGCATTATTTCCTCTAGACCTGGCTTCTCCAGTTATATTGAAACAAAGCTTGGAGGTGATCCATCCAGTTCTAAGTGAATAGCTCAACAACTCCTTAAACTCAGGGAAGACCTGGTTTGACAGTTCGGGTTACAATGCTCCAATAAGGAACAGGGTCAAGACGGATTTGCATATGGCTGGGTCTGAACTGGGTTGGTGAAATGAGCTAAAGAGCAATGATGGATTCAACCCAGGTCTACGACTGGGGGTGAGCGCTGAAACTTTTCAAACACTCATCCCCAGTCAAGAGATCTGGGTAAAATCCATTCTTCTTTTGCTCATAATGCCACACAGTTTGGACCTAGACATATGCAATCAGTCTTGCCCCTGCTCCCCATGGCAACGGTCCTGCCTGAATTGCCAGGTCAGCTCCTCACTGCACTGGAAACAAGCTCTGGGGCCTCTTCTTATGTTTAACATGCAGAGAAATCCACCATTACTAAGAAAAACACTACAGCGTTTCACTGGTGCAGTTTTCCAGCAGATTGTGTGGAAGACACAAACGGTATCTGTAGAAACACACAGTTGGAGTGTCAGGGGGTAAAGGGTGTTTGAAGGGAAAGACAAAACTACCATAAGCAGATCAGAGCTGTAAGGCAGAAAAAGGAAATGTCATACATCCATAACATGGCTTTATTGGTACATGTACAAATGTAGGCACTAAAGGGACATTTCTACATGATGCCACTACTATGAATCACTGCACTCTATGCTACAAATGCACCTTGCATTACCGTAATGCAGTGAGGTTGTAAACAGGAGAGAGGCTCACATGTTCTTGATTTACCACTGCTTAGCAACCTGGACTCTATGTTGAAAATTAAGGTAGCAGTGCTTCCATCCTCAAAATGTGTTACAAGGAGATAACTATACATAATACTCAATGCCCTTAGGGCATGTATGTCTGCAACATGTGCATCCATACACATTTGAGGGGTGCAACAGGGTGTCAAAGTGACACCCTGCCACCCTTCAATGTTTCCCCCATTTACCGAATCGGTATTTACTGATTCGGTAATTGACATTCATTCCTATGGGCCACCAGGCCCATAGGAATGAATGGCAATTACCGAATCGGTAAATACCGAAACTTACCGATTCGGTAATTATTTAAGAAAAATTACCCACATCCCATTTGCCTGTTCTTAAATACCGAATCGGTATGATTCGGTATTTAAGGATCGGTAATCTGGAATTACCTACATCGATCGGGCCCATAGTGTTCTTCAAGGTGCTTGGGGCCCACCCATTGCTTAACTTTGGTGGGCTTCATTGCCACTCTCATTTTCTGACTTCTAACGGGCAGCACAATTCAACTTCACTTCCTCTTCTTTTAGCTGGCCCATTGACCAAGTACTGATTGCTTCATCTGGATTAGGGCCTTCCACTCCTGGTGCTATGATTGAGGTACTATTTATTTCTTGCTTTTTCCCCTCTTACCCCGCTGTTCATTTGACTTCTTCCCCTCCCACTTCTGTCAGTGTTGCTTCTTCTCCTCCCACACTCCCTTTGTGTTGCTTATTACCTTTCCAACCCCTTGTTGTCCCTGTTGTTTATTCCTTCCTCCTAACTGCCATAAAGAAAAAAAAAAGTGCTATGACGCATCCAGCACCGGCCGCTTCATAGTTCTTTTATTTTACCTTCCGTTGACTCCCACCGGGCCCTTCAATTGTCCTCCTCTACCCGAGCGGCATAACCAATAGCTTGCCCATTTGTGAGATCTATTGGCTTTCCGAATGCTTGTTTTCATTTGTTGACTTTGTGTGACCCATATGCCTGGGTGAATGTGACCATGGCTGAGCCGACCCAAGAATACAGAGCCAGATAAATGAAATCAGTTTATGGTGCTTGTGACAATAACTGTAATGAATTCAATATGTTTTGCGTTATAGTACGTTTATTTTGTACACATTTGTTATTGAGTTTATCTTTATTTTGGTTTCTTTCAAATTACACTGTGCCAGTTTTTTCCACCTGGAGTTAGTTTACTGAGGGTGAGTTTGTGGTATGAAGTTTGGTTTCAGTTGCAAGCTAAGACATCAACATTGAAGACGTTCAACATTCAGCCAGTGTCGTGATTGGATTCTATATAGCATATTGTCCTGACTTGCGTGTTCACTGGGCACTGCAGTACTTTTGTATCTCAATCATAATCTAATGATGCCCCTGTCCATATACCGCTCTGCCAGTGCGCCTCAATTACGATACACATGTGCGATGTGCACATACAGTTGCCCGTGCACCCTAACCAAGGCTTACACTTGCGCTAGCGTACCTCAAAGTTGATTTGTACATATTCAGTACAAAAAGATAGAATGAGTGAATGAAACAAAAAAGGATGAAGAAAGAGACATATGAATAAAGGAGGAATTACAGAAATAAAACAAGAGACATAACAGACAGAAAGAAAATGAAGGAACTAAAAGAAATAAATTAAGAAACCAAAAACAGGAGCAAACATTTGTTTCGTTTATGGTTTAGTTTCACTGGCATCACTTCATTCTAATCTAACTGCAAAATACAAGAAAACTGAATGAGTAAACGTTGTGTAACTCTGGCACTTTTAGTCCATAGACTCCCTTGCAACACTAATTCTTTGGAAGCAGCTGACTAATACGGCAGCCCAGAAACTGTGGCTCATCAGTTTCTGACTATGTATGAAACAAAAAGTTGCAGAGCTCATCCATTCCATAATAATTGTGTGCTTCACCATAAAGTCCAGAAGATGTAACATAACTGAATTGTGTTTGTAGAGGTTGCAGCAAAGCTAGAGAAGGTGAGCGAGAGGCAGACAAACTGAAGTACTAAATATGACTAATTTTAGGAGGAGTGGGGTGAGACCACCTGGGCCTTGCCCAAGGCACTAAAATCACTAAGCATGTTCTGCTCAAATCATCTTTAATTCTGAGGAACACTTTACACCCTACTGCTTACAAAATGCTTATGGAGCGGTCTAGGTTGTGTACCCGAAAACTTTAGAACAAAGAAAGAGGATTCCTTGATTTGACCAATGTGGAATCTCAGACCTTGTGAGACATAAAGGTTCTGAAGTATCTACTAAGTCTCAGATCTACATTGTCGAGGCATCAACAGAAAATCCTGGTGAATGTGGAAATCTGAAACTAAAGTAGAAATGAAAGATGAGTAGTAGGGGACAACTTTTTGAAAAACAAAGCAAGAAAGTAGAGTAGAGAGAGCTGGATTTCACTGACTTACTGGTCTAGAAAGATGGATGACCAAAAGCATTATTTTATTGGGTTATCCAAACCCAAATGAACCTGTGGTTGTCATACTGGGACTGCGACTTGCATCACTGAAATTCAACGGCTCAATAGTAACACTCCATATGTTGCTAGGAGCCAAAAATAAAATTGCATTCATATAGAAAAAGGTGTCTCCTGCGACACTTATTGAGTGTTCGAAGACTGTTGAATGCACTGGCAATGGAAGCCCTAACCTGTGATGTACAAGGAGAGATATATAAAATCAGTACTACATCGAAGCTAATGGTAGAGCACTGGAGGAATTGTACCATGTATAAAAAACTTAATAAAGTGTGTTTTCCCTTTAAAATGGCGTAATTTCACGTCAAAGACTTGAAGTGGCACAGGCTTCTGTAGAAACAAAAAAAGGAGTACCACCAACGAGAAATCACAGATTCCTACTGGGGTGGATAGTTGGACAAAAGGAAAAAGTTCGCCTTTTGTTAAAAAAACCCTCACTCATCACCTAGTGATTATATGCTTCATCATCGGGGTCCACCCTAATGACCTAGCGTCATTAGGGTGTGCTACAACACCTGATTGCAGTGGAGCAGGTTGTGAGTGAAGGTGCGTGAAAAAGAAAAAGTAAGTGTGTTAAAAATTGTCCTGGTTTGAACTTGAGGAAAATAAAACTTTATTTGCAAGCAACTGGACAATGTTAAAATCGTGGCGAGATAAAGTGAGGGCAATAATGGACCCGCGTATCTCTGTATGTGTCTGGTCTACATGTTTCAACCATGAAGGTTATGATTAACCAGGTTTTCTTCAGGACCATAAAACCAGTAGAGTGGATGGTCTGCATCCCCTAAAAGACGCACCCGGTCCTACTCTCTGGAACCACTGAATGGCAAAAGTGTGCCCGTGGTATCAGCTAGCACCACAGTGGGTGAGCTTGAAAAATCAAAAATGCTCTCAATGGAGTAATGGTTGACTTCATAGGGCAAGGGAGGTTATCCTCGTATTGAAACGTATTAGTTTTACTGCGAGGTCTCTGGCCGGTAACCTACTTCCGTCCTCTGCCCTGTTATCCACCCCAGTAGGAATCTGTGATTTCTCGTTGACCAACTATCCACCCCAGTAGGAATCTGTGATTTCTCGTTGGTGGTACTCCTTTTTTTGTTTCTACAGATACACCCAGGGGTACAGGAGTACTCCCCGTTCACTTTTGTGAACAAAACCCTTGCTCTCCTCTTTGTTCCTTTGTGGCACAAGCTTCACCAAGATGGCCCAATGGCTAGTCACATACCATTGACTATGTTGATTCTCACTAAATGAAGAAATGAATATGTCCAGCCACATGTTTTCTGTCAAAAGAATTACATAATTAAAACAACTCAGCAGCCTAAATAGCAAAAGTCTAGGTGGGTATCTCACTGGTCTGTCATTGGTGCCACAGTTTATGCTGTACAAGTCATGGAAGAATAAACTGGACTTGGAGCACAACCAAGCCAAAACAGCAGAACCTGGCTACTTAATTAAAAATGTTCATCTGGTAGGGCCTTTCCTTGACACATTCAGCATATCTATGTTTGAAAGAGGTGCAATTAAGTATCACCTAGATTCTTAGGACCAAAGCCTTCAAGGTTATAAATGGCAGAGGCTTTGGGTTCTTGTTGGGTTCACCTCCTGTATATGTGTGGCTTGAATGGTGTGTGAAACTCCGATTTGCTTCCACATATTTTACCACTGCAAGATGAGAAGAAAGAAGAGGATATTATAAAACACTCATTCTTAAAGCTCCATCATCAATATGCAAAAAGCGTGAGAGGGAGCCCATTCGGCACAGAACAGTACACTGACTGGTAGTGCAATAGAGAACCACATTGTGTGGCAATTGAAGGATTCGTTTCAGAGCTAGCACAATGGCCTTCTTCTTCAGAGCAGTGATGTCCACAGCTTCAATTTTATTATTATTTTTGATCCGCTACACCCTAGTCCGACAAGATGCCGATAGCACCCGCACATATTTAACATTAATAATTTTGTCAATTCTGATGTGGGATCTGTGTTCCTGGTCTAAGGGAGAGTAATCCACTTCTAAAGTTGTTTTCACAGCTGAGGAGGAAAAGTCAGAAGAATCTTCCTTCACCTTGTTACAAATTTGATAAAGTCCATGAATGGGGTCATAGCGCAATCTTTTTAGTCGCTCATGACTAGAGTTGACTCAGGGCTAAAGAGGAGGCAAAGACTTCCCGGCTCAATTCGTTTTTGCACCGGATTTACCTTTCTGTGATAAAAACAGGGTATGCTTGACAAAAGTTTTTAGTGTGTTCAGGTATAGAGACCAACCATAAGTAAATCAACTTTGGTCCTGTTCCAGTAGAAACAGTCTAGCAGGACAGCCTGGCTAGTTCCCTGCCGAAGTTAAAGTTTGTAGATTTATATATTGAGCAGCTTATCACCCATGAGGCCATCCAGGCACTGTCCATGGGCATGTGGAGATTAAGTGATTTGTCCGGAATCACATGATATTACGGCGACGCCGAGACTCTAACCCAGATCCCCACCTCCCGAGGCGGCAGCTCTGGCTACAAATCCGAACTAGACATTGTTCTGCCTGTTCTAACTAAATTATGAAATGTAGGCTCATTTTTACCACCAGTTAACAGCAGGGGGTGATACACAGCAGTAGTCATTAACAACTGAGTGCAGTTTGTGTTAAACTTATAATCAACACAAGTTTGTAGATGGGAGGAACCAACTTTTGGACCCATTTTAACTCTAACATCGACCTCTCGATGAGACCCTGCGAGTCCTAAAGAATCATCCGCTTGCACTCTACCTCCCACTGCACACACGAGCAGACCATCTCCAATCTGAAGACATTCAAGATTCTGAGGAATTACACAAAACCCATTCTTCTCCCATCCAATCCCTCTTAGGCCTGACACAACTAATGAATGAAGCAGCTAAAGGGTCTCATTAGCAACCACCGCAGCTGCCAATCATCACAGCGAGCTGACTTCCTGGACACAAACCCAAACAAAACGTCAGCATGCATCACAGGAACATGGCTAAGTGAGCACAGCAGGACTGTGCTAGGAGACAGATCCCAGACTAATAATACATCATTCAGCACAACAGGGTCCCTTACAGAGCTGACTGGCTATCCTAAACATCATGAACACTGCCTGTATACATTCAGTGCTGCCTGAGTGAAAAAGACCTAAAACTCGCCATTTTCAAATGGATATAAGATAACCATAAGTTCATTCATTCTGAGGTTCATATACGTGCAATCAACAAACCTTGCTCAGACAAGACAGCTATGGATCCAACCACAACAAACACTACTAAAGTAAGTTGTAGGACACACATGATCTCCCCGAGACCTGGAGATGACACTATGCCTACCTTCTTTGAAAATAAAACCATCAATCTAACTCCCTCACCTGTTAAACACAAGCTCCCAACTAAACAGAAACCATAAAGCTGACTTCAATATCAACAATTATAGACAAAAAATGAACTATGGGTCTGATTTGCAAAGAAATATGTTCAAATTATATTTGGGGAAACATAAAAGAAATGTAGAAAGATTTCCAGTGAGACGAGGCCTCTACAACTGCCAGCGGTCATGTACTGGCAATGGGCTGAAAAATACTTTGTCTGTCCTAAATACAGACCAGCCCTTTCTCATTCATAAAAGGCATGGCGAGCCATGCAAAGAACTTTAAACTTAATGTGTAGTTTTTCCAGAAGACAGTGTAATGCCCAACAATGTCCTGAGACAAGATCACACTTAAGTAGCTGGCCAACAGGCCTGACGACCATGTTCTGAATTAATTGCATTAAGCAGTCTGGTAATCCTAAATAACAGGAGTTGGCACAATCCAGTCTAGGTATAATCACGGACCCCCACCGCTGGAGTGCGCAATCTAGCGTCGGCATTGGCAAAAACTTCTGGACAGCCTCATTTCAAGAAAAGATGCAGAGGCCACAGAGTTCACTTGGTACTCCTTTAACAAATGCAAACCAAGGCAGGAACCTAGGTTCTTGACTGAGGGAAATGACTGAGGCTGACCTAAAACGCGTCTTGAACCAGCATCATCACCTCCATCTTGCTAGCACTGAACTTCAGCAACGTGTTCAACTACACCTGGGTTGCCGAAAAGAAAGGTGCGGCCCGTCCTTAAGGGCGGAGGGGAACCCCCCCCCCACCCCAGCTCTATTTGCAAACATGAAGAGTGTCTGTAAGGCTCAGCAACGGTCAACCTGACACACGTTTCATGTTCGGGTCAGGAAGCCAAGTGCCGTACATGCGCTAAATGCTCAGGCGTCTGCCTGCCTGTATTGAAATTTGCTGGGCTGATGATTCAACAGCCTTGTGGGTGTGACCTGCTCAGCATGGCTAAGCACTTTGATGTCCTCCCATTCCTGATGGGGAGGCACGTCACACGTAGACTCTGACCTGGGTGCTTCACTTTTAAACCCTAAAGCGCCCTGGCCCGACTGTCGATAAGTGACGTCTCATCACAGAGCGGGGTGGGGTAAGCAGTCTCATTGACTCTGGGGCAAGTAAGGGACTGCCACCTCTACTCACCGACTGGCCCGTAAGAAGTTCAGCAAATGAGCGGAGGCAACAATCCCAATCATCCAGGAATCAACGAAGATTCCCTCCCACCACTTTATGTCACCACCAGCAACCCATTAATGTTAGGTGTGTGTGTATGAACACATATGTAATGTGCATTCTGTGAATGGGGGTGTGGGTGTACTTGTGAATGGTGTGTATGTGTGCGAGCATGTGAGTGAGTGTGCATGTACACAGCTTAGTGTGAGTTGGTGTGTGCATGTGTCGCCTGCCCCCGCCCTCCCAACTTCCGCCTGCTCAAATTACTGGCCGTCACTGGGAAAAGCCAATCTTAAAATGTCTGCTGGAGCTCAGAAAGAGAATGCTCAACCACAGGATGATGATAAGAAAACATCCCCCGATTCCTTATCATGCAATAAGAAAGCCAGCATAAAGGAAGAAACAAAATCATTGCATACCCTCCCAAAGAAGCACATGTCTGGGATGTAGAATAAAAAAGTTCCTAGAAATCACCAAGATTATGAAACCAAGTGACTGCACTTTGACCTATGCTCTGCTGAAAGCTTACACTCCACATACTTTGCAGTTAAACGTTGTACTGTGTGCATGTTTTGCTGACAAAAGAGTGAGCCAAGGGTGGTAATAAATCAAAGGTAAGGTACAATTCTGATTGAATGAAAATTCAGAAGGGAACTAGTAACAAACGAGAGAATCATAAAAGTGAGAGAATGTGGAATTATTTATTTAGGTTCACAGGCTCCTATAAATGAAATACATCCCAGTTCTATATGGACAGCCACCCTGAATTTCAATACTCTCCATGGGTCCCTATGCATCCCATCGTAAATGCTCCAGAGCTGCTACACTTTTCAAAGAGAGCAACTGAGCACACTGAACTATCTGCAGAAGAAAGAGACTGCATAGGTGTAGGCACAGTTTAATATGGTCTCTTCCCTCCTTTTGTCTTTCTTAGTTACACTCTTTGGATGACTCTAGCCCCACATTGCTCTTATGATTTAAGTGCAAACTCCAACCCAATGTCAAACCAGGTGGAATTCACAAAACAACTATCTAAATGAGATCACCTTTTCCCTACAAACCATACACCTGATAGTCTGTTCTGGTTAGTAGTGAGTTGTTAAAACAAAGTGGAACAACCAAGTATTGAACCAATCTGCATGTCAGACCACACGTTTTCTAAAATCACAAAACAATCAAATAAAATGCTCCTAAAAACTAAATTATGGAGGCTAAATGAAGACATCCTTAAAATCCTAAAAACCTAGAACAAATTGGGATGCGACTTTGATGAAAATTAAGACATTACCACTTGCGGCGTTGACAAATTTGCACAAATAAACCCGAATTTGTGACCTATCCACAAGCAAAGTACCAGAGCAACTGTTCTGACAGAACCCGTTGCCAAGTTCTTCGACGGCTTTCAAAAAGTGGTGAGGATTGAAAGAATGTCAAAGGAAGCTGCCATTGTTGGAAACCACAAACATTTTAAAAACCTTCCAGGTACAGTCTTATTTCACTCATAAATGCAAACTTCAAGATCTACGAAAATGTTCTGATGAAGGGTTGGAAATGGTGATAGGACTATTAGTACATTCCTTGCAGACAGGTTAAAATAACAGGATGTTAAGCGATAATACTAGATGATCGGGTTTTCATCCCAACTATATTTAACCCCCAACTGTAGATTATAAGTATAATGCAGTGCAGCGAGGTGTTCCATGACCATACAGAGTCAAGTGCTTTTATAAGGCCTTGGAATGCCATGGGGAGTTTGCTATATACTTATAGTGACTGTACTTGAGGGTCATAATTCCAATATAATTTGCAGCACTGTCATACAACATACATCATACGAATCCTCTCAACCAGAGGCATCGCAGTTTGAGGACACTTTCTGAGTCTGCAGCACCGCTAGTTGAGGACTTTCAGACGGTGGCGCCCTGATAAGGCCTTCTGTGAGGCACTACAGTGCGACTGTACAAAATCTCTCGGAAAGTACCCAATCTACCACTGTGAAAGATCTAAACAAGCATTTGCAATGCAATAGGTCTCGCATCAGTTAGAGTTAGAGCTTCTAAGTGGCAAATAATAATGCAACACCAATAGCTATAATTTTTAGTAATGCAAGAGCTAACTATGCCACAAAATGCACACACCGATGACAGAACAATAGGAGTACGTAGTTGGTAAACAAAAGATATGTGAGTACGAATTAGGCCATAGAGACAACACATAAAAAAACAAGGGCCCTCTTTCTCCTGGGAATGTTGCTAAGATATGTTGAGGGGGCCAGTAGTAATGAAGGCACGGCACATACACAGGAGGGCAGCGCACCCCCCGTTTTAAAAATACTAACAATTTCATTAAGAATATGAAACAGGAGAATATACGGCAGAGGCTCAAATATCAGTATAAATTTCTATGAAGTCAATTGATATTATATTAAATCCGATTACTCATGCTTTGCTGCATGCTGTACCCCCCAAATTGTTTGCATCTTGGGGAGTTGTGGTGCACCTTTTCTGACGGCCAGATCGGTTTTGAAGAATACCTGCCTAATGAAAAAATAATTTTAATATTTATGGTATGTGCTGCTGCCGCACTGTGTAAGGTGAGGGGGGAGGAGTCGGTGAGTTGGGGAAGTAGTGGGTCTTGGGAGGAGTGAGGGGCAGCTGAGCAGGGAGAAGGGGTGGGAGGGATGGAGGGCAGCCAGTTGGGTATGCTGAGGGGTCGGTGGAGGTGGGAGTGCATGGGGGAGACGCAGCTCGCATGGGGTTTGATATAGGCGTTGCTCGACATCCTGTGATCTTGGGCTGATTGACTTTGGAGCGAGGTATGGGGTTGGACCTCGTTGTGTTCAACATCCTGTGATCTTGGGCTGATTGCCGGTCTCCCAGCGTACTTGCAATGAGGAGTTTGACCTGGGGGTGACGCGGGCACGTGAGTGGGGGGAGGCGAACGGGGAGGGGCATGGGGGCTCGTTCCGGAAAGATGAGTTGTTTGGTAGTGGTGCTCATCCAGGGCTAATGCTCTGGTGCAACGATTGTGGAGGCTGCCCCCCAGACACGGTGGTATTTTCCTTCTGGGCACTTTCCCTCTAATGTAGAGCTTGGTATTTTGTGAGAGTTTGGGGTGGTCATCTTGTGTCCCCTTGACGTGGCGGCATACAAGCTGCCTGCATCCGCATTATTGTTGTGCACGTTCGGTCACAGACACGACAGGGGTGTGATCACCACTGCCTCACCGCCACATTGGCCTACCGGCAGGTTAACAGTGGGACCATGACATGGCACGCATACTCCTCCCAGGGGCACACATGGCTTACAGAGCTTGCGGAGGGCCTGCAAACCAAGTTACACATGGCCCAGACGGTCACGGATTGTGTGCGCAGTTGGCGAGTCACATTTAGCATAACCGGATGACGGGAGTTCTGCAGCAGGGGAGGCTCATTTTATGTGGCAGATAAAAGTTTTGGGGCATGGACACAGATGCACAGGTGCATAGCTTTGGTCGAATAAATAGACCTTGGAGGGGGAGAGGTTTGGGTTTGGATCAACATGGTTTAATCCTGGGCAGACTGGTGGAATTTGTAGAGGTGCCACAGGGGAGAATTTTGGGGCCTGGTGTGACACAATAGGTGCTCAAGGAAGCGCATTTTTGCCAGAGTTGGGTGGTGAGGGGAGGAAGAGGCATGCGAGGTGTCCATGTGTTGCACAACAGCAGTCAGTTGGCCATGTATATTATGGGGCATCGCGGGCTTGTGGGTATGCGGGTGCAAAATATGGATTCCATTTGAATATATCCCCTGCCCTGAAGCTGTAAGCTGATGCCAGTGGTTGCTACTTCGGTAGCATGGTGGTCCTGATGTGCTCCATGACGGGGCTCCGCTGCTGCCGCGCCCGGGTTGTTGCGGTGATTGTCGTGAACGCGCACATCTGCTGTCCGGGCGCCAGCTGAGATCGACAAAAAGGAGACGAGAGACGCCATGAGTGTGCACATCTGCTGTCCGCAGGGGATCCCAGCTTGCGCCCAAAGAGACGCACGTGAGTGTGCACATCGGCTGTTCCCCTTCGGAAGCAAAACCCACAACAATAGATCTCGCCAAGGCGAGCAGCGCATGCGCTGCATCGCTAGGCGAGACATATAAAGCATAACACTTATATTTCCCAGACTCCCATCTCCTACCATGTGACGCTTCAGGGGAGAAAAGGAAAACAATCTGACAACAGAGGCAAATGTGCATGTGTTGCCATGTCATTAGTCACTTGTAAAAAAAATATTAACAGTGACTATTGACCTATTTTCTAACTATAAACACACCTTTGATAAGAATATAACCTACACAATTTGAAGAGTAGGTCATAATCTCCTACGAATTACACTACCATTTTGTTTTTGTCCTCATTCGCCTCCGACCACGATAACCACTCCTGACGCTTGTACACTACCATTTGGTATACAACCTTTAGAACGCAACTTTTACCACGACCTACCATTACCACGCATTTTTTACAACGCAGGATCAATTACAACGCATACCATTACTACGCATGTATTTACAACGCAGGTACTTTTACAACGCATACCATTACAACGTAAGTATTGGTAAGTATATTATTTTATTAAAAATATTATTTGGGTTTTTTTGTAAAGGGGTATTTTTTGGGTTCAGGGTCAGTTTTGGGTTTTTGGGTAAAGGGGTATTTTTAGGGTTCAGGGTCAGTTTTCAGTTTTTGGGTAAAGGGGTATTTTTAGGGTTTAGGGTCAGTTTTCAGTTTTTGGGTAAAGGGGTATTTTTAGGGTTCAGGGTCAGTTTTCAGTTTTTGGGTAAAGGGGTATTTTTAGGGTTTAGGGTCACTTTTCAGTTTTTGGGTAAAGGGGTATTTTTAGGGTTTAGGGTCAGTTTTCAGTTTTTGGGTAAAGGGGTATTTTTAGGGTTTAGGGTCAGTTTTCAGTTTTTGGGTAAAGGGGTATTTTTAGGGTTCAGGGTCAGTTTTCAGTTTTTGGGTAAAGGGTTATTTTTAGGGTTCAGGGTCAGTTTTCAGTTTTTGGGTAAAGGGGTATTTTTAGGGTTCAGGGTCAGTTTTTAGTTTTTGGGTAAAGGGGTATTTTTAGGGTTCAGGGTCAGTTTTCAGTTTTTGGGTAAAGGGGTATTTTTAGGGTTCAGGGTCAGTTTTCAGTTTTTTGGTAAAGGGGTATTTTTAGGGTTCAGGGTCAGTTTTTAGTTTTTGGGTAAAGGGGTATTTTTAGGGTTCAGGGTCAGTTTTGGGTTTTTGGGTAAAGGGGTATTTTTAGGGTTCAGGGTCAGTTTTGGGTTTTTGGGTAAAGGGGTATTTTTAGGGTTTAGGGTCAGTTTTCAGTTTTTGGGTAAAGGGGTATTTTTAGGGTTCAGGGTCAGTTTTGGGTTTTTGGGTAAAAGGGGTATTTTTTGGGTTCAGGGTCAGTTTTGGGTTTTTGGGTAAAAGGGTACAGTGTAAAAATTAAATATAATTAAATTTAAATTACATTAAATTAAATTGATTAAATTAAATTAATTAAATTAAATTACATTAAATTAAATTAAATTACATTAGATTAAATTAAATTAAATTACATTACATTAAATTAAATTAATTACATAAAATTAAATTAAATTAAATTACAATATATTAATTTTAATTAAATTAAATATTAAAAAATATTATATACTTACCAATACTTACGTTGTAATTGTATGCGTTGTAAAGGTATATGCGTTGTAAATACATGCGTGGTAATGGTATGCGTTGTCATGGATCCTGCGTTGTAAAAAATGCGTGGTAATGATAGGCGTGGTAAAAGTATGCGTTGTAACGTCATACATCCCTACCATTTATTGCTATAATCTCAAAAAAAAAATATTGAATGCATGCCATTAAATTTGCTTTGCGGCAATCATGTGACAGATGGCAGATGTATGAAGTGGCAACCAGGTCAATCATTTAGGGCTCAAATGTAGGCACAACAATGACATAATCTCACCAATCAAAAAAATAACAACATAACCTCACTATTCAAAAAGTCAAAGACGTAACCGATTAACGGTCCTCGGCATGATGCCACTAAGAATGCCTAAGGGCTTTTTTGTCACTAGAAACAGCTTTATTTCCAGGGTCATGCAGACTAAACAATCCACAAATGGTGGGGTAACACTGAATCAAAATCTAGGTGGTTTAAGACTAGCTGGCAATCACTTCAACCAAACTATGCTTTTAATAAGAAAAAGGCAAAAATAGGTTCCGGAAATGGATGAAAGTAATTCCCCAAATGCAGCTTCCAATTTAAAGAGATATAATAGGCTTCAATACTTTAATGTTCTTAGTGTACCAAGTAGTCTCTACTGATTTCAGAAAATTTTAAATCATGAGAGGCACAAGAGGAGACTCTGAGATTATGGAGAATCCCAATTGAACCAAGAGAATTACTATAGCAAAGCAGGCAGTGCGCCAGCTAAAATAGTAGGGCAGGCATTAAATACGAAAAAGTAAAAGACTTGATGAAAGAGGATACACCCTTAACCTTTTGCCGAATCAAATCAAAATCTGGACTAAGAAGTATCGATTTTTACAGCTTTCTGAAATTTCCTTCATTTCAAAACCGACTTTATCACCGCTCTAAGCCACGTTCTCTTATAAGCCATCTAATATTTGCAGGATTATAAATAAACCTTGTTTAACTATATTGTAAAAAATAAAGCAATACTGGGGTTCCAGAGATGATAAAAACCTGAAAAACAAGCTCAAAGAATATATGGACGAATATCTTCAGGTCATCTTTTTAGAACATAATATTCATCTTATTCTCACAAACGAGGTTCCACGAATTTCCACCTAATTCACCTCAAACCATGGACTCAACATAAATTGCTTTAATGTAGGTATAAATGACAAAAAGCATTGCTGACACTGTGAGGGTCAGAAGTTATTTAATTCATTTGATTGTTCAAAGCCAAAAATTCACCCATTTTGTTTGGCTCTGACCAAGCGTTCAGCTATATCTTTGACACATGGAAAATTTCAAACCCCAAATGGATGTTTGGGGATCTTTTTTAATATGGTAGCTTTAGGTATGCAAAAAGATAACCCTCTCGCAGCTGGACTGTCTTATAATTGCAACCTCTAAGACAGTAATACACTTGTGGAAAAACACTGATAAGTTATGCGGTGGAAGTGGGTGATACATGCAAGAAGATGCAAAGACTTCCTATCAAACCCAAACAATCTAAAGAATGCTAATGGTAATACACTAAGGAAGTTACATGCTTACCTTCAGCATAATAAACCCCTTTGAAACTCATTACAAACAATGACCAAGGTGGCCCATTCCAACAGACGAACAGTGAGTAACAAAACCATATTTGACAAACTAAGAGCCAGTCCTTTCCTGCATATGTGTTCTACATCCACTGGCTGTCCCATCGGATGTATGACGTTTCAACGCATGCTTTTACAACGCATGCCTTTACGACGCAAGTTTTACAACGCAAGTCGTTACAACGACTTGCGTTGGGGGGCGCTGGATAGTGAATAGTTTAATTCACTATTCCAACTCCAGTCCCCATGGATAGTAGGGAAGGTGTTGGAAACTATTCCCTATCCTAGAGCGCCCCCCAGCGCAAGTCGTTGTAACAGTTGCGTTGTAATGGTTGCGTCGTAAAGGTACTTCGTTGTAAAAGTTGCGTTGAAAAGGATGTTCCCCGTCCCATCTGCTTCTTAGTCTCCTTCTTCGTGAGCCTCTCAGTACTCTTTGTATTTCCTTTTCCCCTTTTGTTTAAACACATGAAACCTTTCATGATACATTTTCTTTAGTACTCACAACTCATTTTGACATATAAGATATAAAAAAATGAAAAGAAATGAAAAAAAAAGATAAAAATTAGAAAAAGCAGACATTTTCTCAAAACAACATATTGACATCGCCATTGCAAGAAGCCGCTCAAGTCTACATAAATACACAATTATCTTAAAACTGTTTGCCGTAGCCCAGAAGAAATGAGACAGAGCTATGATCTAACCCCTAGTAATGTAAAAGAACCAAGGTTCTGGCCTAAATCCTTAAGATTACAGATAAAAACCTGGATGAACAAGAGAACTCCCAAGGCGATACTGTCCATAACACATGTACTTCTCCATCCTTCTTCCTGTTTAAGAAAGAGTTTTGAAATAAAAAATGATGTCAGAGCATGAGGTAAGATGGCTGCCACCCCCCATGTAGACTGTGCACCTCTCACCGAGGTTCCAATATGTGCTCTACGTGAAGACAGGAAAACAGGTTCCTGCCTACACCATACTTGAAACAGGGAGGGAAACCTGGCAGCCTGGTTACTCGGCCTGCAGGAAGATGATCTCAGCAGAATAACACTTACTGCTTTGGCAGCATACTACTTTAGAGCACAGTACATTCTTCACTATGGAGACTGAGGTTCTACTGTCTGAATTTTCCTGAGTTGAGATCAATTTGAAACAATTTCCATACAGCCAGCCTACTGGTGAGTAAGCAATTTGAGTCGCTCTTTAAACATACCTGTCAGATAACTGGAGGCAGGGGCGGCCTTAGGCATGTGCAAGCTGTGCACCTGCACAGGGCCACCAAACCCAAGGGGCCACCACGCCAATACAGATCCTTAATATAATAATCCTCTGAGGATGGAAACATATTTGCGTGGCGGCCCCTGGCAGGGATTTGGCGGCCTCCAGCTCTGTTCCACTTCCAAACACCCTGACCCCCCCCCCCTCTTCACTGGCCTCCACGCTCCGCCCCGCCCGGACCCCCTCTTCCGGGGCCCCCTACCTACGCTCCCTGCCCAGGGCCGCCATGAGCCTAGAGCCGCCCCTGCTGGAGGTGTTATTGTTTGGTTTCACCCAATAACATCAACCACAAACGAGGTACAGGAATTAATAACACATGTCTATGGAAAGTTTTGGGTTTTTGAATATCAAGTATAGAGTATCATGCTACCTTAATATCGAAGCCATAAAATCGAGGATAAAAATATCAAATAATATCAACAGTTTCTGTGCCTAACTACACATATATTTACACTCAATATATATATTGATTTTATATATATATATATATATATATATATATATATATATATATATATATATATATATATATATATACACACATCAACATACCGTTAAGCTATATAAATATATCTATATACCTTAAAGGTATGTAGATTTACTATCCTTAACTCCACATCTACATACCTTTAAGAGATATATATATATATATATATCTTAAAGGTATGTAGATGTGAAGTTAAGAATAGTAAATCTACATACTTTTAAGATATATAGGGCCATATGTATGAAGCAAATTTGCATTCGCAAATGCCGAAATTCGCAGAATTTTGACGTTTTCGAATGCAAATTTACAAAATGGTATGTATAAAGGAAAATCTGGTGCAAAATAAGGAATCGCAAAATTTGCGATTCCTTATTTTGCAATTGCATTTAAGGAATCACAAATTTTGCGATTCCTTAAATGCAATGTATGAAGCAACAAAAAAAATGCAAATTGTCCCTAAGGAATCGCAAATTACCACCGACTTCAAGTTGGTGGTAATTTGCGATTTCTTTGAAAAATGCCCATTTTTGCATTTTTCAAAGTGCCATGTGACGCACATACATGCCCTTAGGGCATGTATGTGCACCACATGTGCACCCATGCTTATTTCAGGGATGCAACAGGGTGTCCTTTGGACACCCCTGCACCCTTGAAATTATTCTCAATTTGCGGTTTTCAAATTGCGAATCGCAAAATTGAGAATACCTTCCCATTCATTCCTATGGGCCTCCTGGCCCATAGAAATGAATGGGAAAGTATTCCTTAATTGTGATTCGCAATTTGCTAATCGCAATTAAGGAATACTAAGAATTTGCAAAAAAAATGTGAATTTGTACATACATACCAATTTGTGATTATCGCTATTTCAGAATCGCAAATGGGTACCTTGATACATATGGCCCATAGACTCCACATCTACATACCTTATATATATATATATATATATATATATATATATATATATATATATATATATATACAATATTTTTGTCCTCTGTATTTTAGCTGTAATATTAAGGTAGCACTCGATAGTCTGTGCTACTACCCTACAGAAATCCCCATTGAGAAGACCACTTGAACGCCATCTGGACACATTAAAAATACAAAGACAAAAATCTACCAACTAGGCTGCGCCGCCATCCTCTCCATGTAATCCCTGGCCAATTCCAGTGCTTCGAGGTTTTCCGGATAAAGGACACAGAACATCGCCAGGGCTCCCAGGTTGTTGCCATAAATTTCATTCCAGCGAGCACTGAAGTTGGCGGGTTCCCACGGCGGAAGGTATTCTACAGGGCTGGAAAGCATGGTTTGTACGGCCTCGCTCAGTCGCTTTGCGATGTGACGATGGGTACTCGCAGCCCTGAGTCGGAGCTCCTCCACGTCGCCTTTTGAAAAATACAGCATGGGGTGGCTATCATAGTTAGCATTGAGGAAAGGGATTAAAGCGCTTGAATTCTCATCCATCCCGTTGGCCAACATGCAGCATAGCAAAGGTATGAAAAACACACTGGGAGCCCCCCGTGTGTGAGTCCTCATCGTGGCATCAGATCTCCAAATGTCAGAGGCAGCCAGATCATCTTTGAAATATCCTGAGAGAAAAAAAGAGAAAAGAAAAAAATCAAGATACATGGTGAGAAGGAATATAGCATTAATTGCATTTAGCAATTTTACCAGTAAAAAACTGTGTGAGTATTACTGGAACATTGATGCACAGTCTATGACTACTCTGTGAGTAACCATTTAGCGGGAAGGCTAAGCCGGAAGTTCAAATTATTCCTGGAATTGCCTTCAATTATTATTCAGTTGATGTACTGAGAGCCCCTGTCTGGGCTACCAGCACGCCGCACTTTCTGCCGGGCCCCTGCTGCACCGTACTTGACCCGGAGCCGGTCACTGGAGGTGGAAGACCACTCCGCAACTGGCACTTTACTGAGAGCACCTGCCTGGGCTACCAGCACGCCGCACTTTCTGCCCGGCCCCTGCAGCACCCTACTTAAGACGAACCCAGTCACGCAACGCGGGACCCGCACCGACGGCGCCTGGGCGAAGACCGGGCCAGGACGGGCCCGTCTTATCCCGACATAGACTGGGCTGGGCCACGGTACTGTGATATTGACTTTTCACCCGGATACAATCTGCCCTGCAGACATCATGATTTGTAGTATAGTTTTACGTAAATATTTGTTCTGTTAGTTTGCCTCCTCTGGTCTAAGAGTTTACAAATAATATTAGAAATAATAGCTCTCTGTGAGATTGGTTTACACTTAGATTGGCTCTGGTTGTCTTTTGGAATCTGCGAGTTGTGCCCTACTACATTAACAATCTGAAATGGGTAAGAGAAAAACTCCAAGTACTAAGAACAAAAGTCAGCCCATCACAGAGGAACGCAAACGTCAGACTTTACTCAACTACCTAACTGGAGCCATGGGCACTAAAGAACAGCAAATAATGACGGTAGAAGAGACACTGAGCTCGGACACGGGTAATACTATCTCAGGCGGGGATATATCTATAGTTGATATAACTCAAAGACGGGCAGCCCCACCCATAGAGGTATCAGAAACGCTAGAAGCATGTGAGCGAAGCTTAAATGGATGTATTATAGATACCTCAGGGCATATATCAGGATGTGATCAGGAACACAACATTCACAATAGTCAACCACCCCCTAAGCAAGCAAGAAATCTTGAAAAAACGCCCAATAAAGTTGGGGTGAAAGGTACTACGGTTAAGATAACTACTCTAAACCCCCGAAAAAAGGTCTCAAGAAAGGGTCTATGCCTAGTAGCACAAAAATCAGGGAGTAAGTAAAGATCCATAGACAGCCCTACCTTATGCGCTCAGAACGAGGTAGCCCAGATTAAAGTGAAATTAGACTCTCTTGACGCCTTTCTCAGAGGCACACTAGATAATATATTGGGAAGAATTGAAAAAATGGAAAAAGTACTTTCTAAATATCCATTCAATATGCAGGACCAAGAATAGGAAATTTTAGCCGTACATGGAAACACTCATGTCCAACAAAGTAATACCATGAGATGTCCTGATACCCATATTAACCTTGACAGTAATGGGGACTCTGTGCGTGCATTGTCACATACAGCCAAGGGGAGTGTACCATTTCACCGGTGGATGCACCTATTGCCACTCAAACTCCAAACCCCAGTCGCAATAACATTAGCGCCCAGTACGAGACAAGAGACGAGTGGCAAAAAATACACCTGGACTTACCACCAGCTGCTACACCTTATGTGGTGGTATTAGCAAATGTCTCGAAAATACCAACTGGGGCGATAGAATCCGTGGAGCTTTTATGAAAACGAGCGTTGCATTGGTTAGGCACAAGGTCAGGCCTAACCAAAAGACTCTTTGAGAAATTAAAGATGGCGAGGAGAGTATCGTGGGTAGGTAGAGTCCGAAAAAATCTGACTGGGGATTGTATAGTGTTGACATTTAAAACACCACAATTGGTACAATTAATCCTGAGGAGAGTCGGAAGCAGTTGATGCCTGTTTTAGAATGAGGCAGCCGTATCTGGATGAAAAGTATCAAGGTAAAGGGGGCTCTGATTGAGGGCAAGTTAAGTTTCGCAATTATGCGAATAAGTGGGACTATGTAGGAAGCAAATGTCTACTTTGCATGGAGGGCCATTGTTATGGTTTTCAAAGAGAAGTTGAAATATGTTCTTTCAGAATAGTTAAGATAGTCCTTATCAATATCAAAGGAACCCATCAGCGTAACCAGGCAAGGGTTTACTTTCAATGGATCGCTCTTCCTGTCAGTCTCAACCTCTTACTCAGTGTACCCCACACTGCCATCGATAGAAGTATAAAACGTTCTCGGTGAGAATGGCCCCTGATATAACTGTTACTTCTTTTCTGTCTGTGTTTGTTTTCTGAACTTTGTTAATCTGTTTTTTTTACGAATGATATGTTAGGTTTCCTATATGTATACATTATTGCATGTGTCATATCACAGCCTGTACTGCTTTTCAATGAGCATTGGAAGATGGACTTTAATGTTTTATCTTTAATGCATAGGGTAAGGGATGGAGCCAGTATATTGTTTGCTAAATATCGTCAAATAAAAATATTCTGTTCTAAATATCATTTGCAAAACTATCGCTCCACTGGCATTAATAACAAAAAATCTACACCCAAAGAAGCAACGGCTAATGAGTCATATTTAGGTCACAATATTTTTGTCAGGCAATATTTAGGCAACAATATTCTGACACACAAACTAAGGCTGGTCTACCTAAACTTGTCTTCCCTCTGAGTGTTAGAAAACTAGATACACCTGTTCCCTTCAATGAGATTATACGACCGTTAGGTTTTAGAGGGTAGGGGTTCTGGATGCACACTGCTCAGTACCAGTAGTCCGTTGCAAAAGCCCTGAGGTGTGACAACAGGGAGCGGCGAGACACCAATAAGCAAAGAGCCCTTATGACGTTTCCAGGAGCTCCAGCCAATCGTACAGCAGAGCAACATGGCTGCCGAAAATAGCCGTGGAACTAGCACTGCGTTGGAAGCCAGTGTCGCAGGAGGTGTGAGTGATGTGCTTCACCCTGCATGCATGCCTCACCTTTCCAGCCGGCACGGTCCACACTAACTTGATTTTAAAGAGCAGTTTAAGTGGGAGATCTACGCAACGTTCCTACAATCTACACGCATCGTTAGATCGGTATGGGCAGATGAACTGAAGTACAAGTCAATGAAGTAGCCACAGGCCAGGAAGCATCTGAAAATAACCTACTCCATAGTAGGCATCAAAAGCAAGATGAATGAATATGTAGGAGCAGTGCGACTGCGGTGAAAGAATGGCAGTGGGATGAAAACAGCGAAGGCTTTGCCTGTGCAGGGGCATCAGGGGCTGGAGGAATAACCAGCCTGAGGGCCCCTCCCCTCTTTTAAGGTGTATAGTGTGCATATCATGGCACTGAATACCTCACCCTTACTCCACAGGTACAAGAAAGAAGGTGCTCACTAGTGACGCACTGGAATTGTGAGGGCCTGTGGCTCTGGAAAATTAGTTGTCAGAGTACATTTTATTGCCGTAGAATGCAGTGGCATTGAGTGGAGTGCTTTATGCAGAGTAGAGCTGCATAGAGTTCAGTGGCGTAGAGTGCAGTCGTGCAGAGTAGAGTGTCGTAGAGTGCAGTGGTATAGAGTGGCATAGAGAGCATTGGCGTAGAGTGCAGTTACATAGAGTAGAGTGGATCGAGCGCAGTGGCACTGAGTACAGTGATGTAGAGTAGAGTGCAGCGGCATAGACTGCAGTGGCATAGTGTTGCAGAGAAGAGTCGAGTGCAGTGGCATGGAGTGGGGTAGGGTAGAGTGGATCGGTGTAGTGTGCATTGACGTATTGTTTTGCAGAGTATAGTGGCAGAGAGTGCAGCAGCATAGAATTCTGCTGCTTACGATGCAGCGTTGTAGGATTCAGTGGCGTAGCTTAGAGTGGTGCATAGCAGAATGCATTGGTGTAGGGTGGTGCAGAGTGGACTAGAGAGAATGCAGTGGCATAGAGTGGAGTGATGCAGAGGGCAGCGGCGTAGAGTGCAGTGATGCAGATAAGAGATTGTTTGTGATCAGGAAATGGTAACATTTAGGGGTAGCAAGGAATTTGTAGGGTTCAGCGAATTGTATCATTAAGCAGCAAGGGTTTTTTGGGATTTGAAGCAAATTAAATACAATATTAGTAATTTCTATTTTAAAACTGAAAACATTAATTAATATTAATTAATTTTGGGAGCCAAGGAGCCTTAAAGAAGTGATTCCAGCCCATATATCGTAAAACTCAGAATTAGAAAGAAAAAACACCATTCTCTCAAGGAGCGTCATGTTATGGTGTCTCTGAAGTTGATGATGGAAAATAAACTGGAGGTGGCTGTTCCTGTGATACAGCAACACATTCCTCCTGGCCACCCTCTTGCCATCTTTGCTGCTGCCAGAGAAGAACAAACACCATAATCAACTAGGAGACATGTATCATTGCAGTGGAATGTGTTTGACCTAAAGGTCAAACAATATAGTTAGACTTGATAAACAGCTCTGGCAGGTAAGCACTTTTTCTATGGAAGAACAAAATTCTGCCCAATAAAAACATCCTGTCCATCAACATGTAGGCAGAGCCAAAGACCCTCTAGTACTCCTGAAAGCTCTTTTTTAGGTTTATTACATAAGGCGAAGCATTGAGCTTGACCTACACATCTGGAAAAATGGATATGTAGGGAGGGGAATGACTGTGGTGAAATGACAAATGCGAGAAGAGAAGTTCTGTCCTCTCTGATACCAGGATCATAACAGGCAATTACCATCTGCTATCTAACAGGATTCCTTCAAAAAGTAAATGTCTTGGTTTCTGGCTAGCTGCTTTACATTCCAAGCTGATCCTTTTCCTATTTGATAACATCAACTTACAATATATCTAAAACAATATATCTACCGGTGTCAAACAGGTTAAGATGGGACTCTGCCTCTGGCGCTTTTCGAATCTAATACAGAGTAAAGCAGAATAACCCACTGCCTGAGCTACTTACAGTTAAACATGTATGTGTGGCCAAGACATAGGCACTATTGTTCCACTTCCACAGTAGCCTGATGTACTTGCATGTTACAATTGACTTTCCTACAGATTGCACACATTTTACATGGCATCAGGCCAACGGGCCAAGTTGAGGTATGTCTGGCCAAAAGTAACTGGCTGCAAATTGTAATAATTCTCTCACAGAGTGGCATTTTTTCTGAAATTAAAAAACAAGATGCACCTGGTATTGTCTCTCAGATAGTGCATCACGCTGAGCTTCGTCTCCTTGGAAAGCTTGTATGCATATATGCATTATCTAGTCCATACCTCTGGTCAACATGTTTTGTGGTCCAGACTGTTTTTCAATCAGGATTTAAACACAGTGCTTTTGAGGGTGGTGGTTACATGGAAGAGTACCCGACAGGAGCTCAGGTTTAATGTGCGCGTATGTATACTTGTAAAGCGCACTATCACCTTTCAGGCATCCTGGCGCTGTATACCGCTGTGGAACCCTTCCTGGCTTTCCCTGGGAGATGCCCTCTACTGGGCACCCCCAAGGTGAAGCCAGGTATCCTAGCGCTTTCGAGGCCGTTGTGGAGATTAAGCAAGCTATTGCCCAGAGTTGCAGAGTGGGACCCATGATTAGAGTAGGCACCGAGGCGAGAATTATCGAGTCCGTGGACACTGAGCCCAAGACCCGCCGAGGCGGGAATTTAACCCTGGTCCCGGGCCAGACCTCTGCCACTTCTTAAGCCCTGCCTGCAACTGCTCCTCCTTCAGAATGGGGTAGAGATATCTGCTGGAGAGTCCCAACCTGAAATGATCCTTCAGGGAGAAGAGACAGTAAACTCTTGAACACACAGGTGGAACAGCTTATTAAGAGGGGGAGCTCAGCCACGGGTGGGTAGATTTTCCAAGGCGTCCTGGGTAACATCCCACGTTGTCAAAGTGGGGTGATGCTAGCCTTCAAGAGTGGTCACATAGTTACTGGCGATCAAATCACCAGACTCCTGTGCAGCAGCAAGTGGATGGCAAATGCTGGGTACCACTGTAGGGCTCCTAACAAAGTGTGTGAAAAATGGTGCCGAGGGACACCAACTTCACGGGTCCACAATGGGCCTAGCAGTGGACCTTGCACAGAGCCAGGTTACACGCCAGTTTCCCAGCCTTAGCGCTGGGGTTTGCTTGACTATGTGGTAGCCTCTCCATGGACTATAGAAGGTTTAGACTCTCATACCATCTCACAAGCTCAAGTCCTTTCTTCTCTGCTTGACTATTTGCAGCCTATGGCGAGGTTAAGCGACTCCTTAGGCAGTCACTGGAGAGGGTGAAGGCGCCCAGATCTCTTGTGAGGTGACTTCTCCAGTGTCGTGTAGTGAAATTAGTACAAAATAGGTTTTTTGGCAATTACAGACATGTGTGCTTTTGCACAAGAAATAATTAGCGCAACGTTGGCCGCCCATGTATGTATGCAAACCTAAGTATGCATTTCGGGGGTACGTCTCATTGTTGCGCTGCTAGTACTTGCAGACACAGTACAACAACGAAAGACGCGCCTGTGCTGCACTACAGGAACATCCGCGGAGGACGTGCATCTTCCCGTTGGGGTGGGGCCTTGGAGACAAGTGACCAGTCCAGAGCCCTTAAAAGCTTAACAGTTCTGAGTGTCGTGGTCTAAACTCATCTCCTGCGCTTGAATCAACCCCTTCTAGAACACCTCAATGTGTCCTTCAAATGAGCATTCATTTTGTTGCACAGGCATCAGGAGGGCAGTATGCAATCTGAACATATTACTGCTTTACAGAATGCTTAATCAATAACATATGCCCCACCCCTTCTAAAGTAAGCACGAGGATAACAAAATGTTTGTGTATGTGTGTGGCATGAAAGAGTGCTGTATATGTATAGGCGAATTGACTTGGGAATACAGGGGCTTATTTGCAAGTCCATTGCGCCACCGAAGCGTCACTTTTTTCGATGCACAGGCGGAGCAGTGTGCCTGCCCATATTTACAAGACCACATAAAGTCACTATGCGTCACTCTTCATGGCTTTGAAATGTGGGCCTCTTTCGCGCATTACTAAGCGTGAAAGGGGCGTGCCATCGGTGTTGCCGTGGGTGTTCCCGAGACGCAACATCCATGGAACCTGACACATTCGCAGATTTACCAAGTGTCGTAAACCTGGGAATGTGTCAGAATCCGACGCCTCGCCAGGGGAGGCGCAGGAGTGGCTCAATAAGGAGAAATACTTGTATTTCTTCTCGTTTTTGAACTTTCTATGTGTCCTGCGTTTTGCCGCACACATAGAAGGAGCAAAATGCCATTCATTATTGTTTTTGTGCAGGAAGGTGTTCCTTCCTGAACAACAACAATCATCCCTACAACGCAGGGACACTTGCACCATGGCCCAAAGGTGTCTGTGTTGGTGTATGACTGCTGTTTGTGCCGGTGCAGGGGAGAAGGACAGGAGTGCGCTGTATCTTGTAGATACGACGCCCTCCTGCCCTTTTATTTTGACGCACAGCAGGAAGACTTGCTGCGCTGCCATACATCAAACTATAGTAAATGAGGATCATAAAGTGGAACTATCAGCTGGAAAGAACATGTTATATTCGTCCCTTCCCACATTCAACACAAAGAGTAAGTCTGGAAGTGATGGATGTTACACCCATCACAGAGTTCCTTCTAAAAAGATGTGGAAATGCACTCATGCCTTTAATACCAAGCTGCTTATGAGATCAACTGCCACCTCTTCAAAATGTCTAAAAACAAGAAGCTGTGTTGCAAATCACACATTCAGTAGTAGGATAGCCCCAGAAGAATGTCAAGCATATAATTAAATTAAATCCAATGTTTTACTATCCCTTCGAACCCAGCTGTGCCTGAGCCCCTCTTATTTCTAAAAGATTATTTTTTGGTCTGACCCGGAGACAGCTTCAGCAGTGTCATTCAGTCATGTGATAAATAGTAAAAAATTCGAAATAAAAATGCATACATCCACATGTGCATGCATGCCGTTTTCACCCACTGGTCGGTTCAATTTTCAATCACGTTTTACTTCCTCCCACCCCCCAAGCATTGGCATACAGCCGTTGGCTCTCTTCCACCATGAGTGACAGAATTTTGTCTGATCACATGTACACATCCACCTGAAAAGAAGTGTGCTTCGGTGCAAGGGCTGACTGGACAGCCAATAAATTAATTCTCATGTTTCTTCAGTGGCGGTCTGCACCTATCGGGGGTGGCGGGTGGGGGA
The DNA here is from genome assembly GCF_964261635.1 of Lissotriton helveticus. Classification (NCBI taxonomy): domain Eukaryota; kingdom Metazoa; phylum Chordata; class Amphibia; order Caudata; family Salamandridae; genus Lissotriton; species Lissotriton helveticus. The sequence goes on along the minus strand of NC_136067.1, from coordinate 1,149,314,687 downwards.
TGTAAAAACATTAAAAATTAAAATATCTTATCACCGCTGTGTCTCTCGTCAGCGTCAGGACTCCACCGAACAGGAACCCGGAAGCACCCAAGCTCCCCTGACCAATCACAATGCTGCAATGCAGCTTTGTGATTGGTAAGCAACCAGGCTCCCCTGACCAATAACAACACTTTGCAGCGTTGTGATTGGTCTGAGCGCCGTGGTTCGGCGCTCAGTCAATGATTGGGGGCCTTGGCATGTTCTCCACGCAAGCTGTTATGCAGCCTGTATGGAAAACACGTGAAGTGTGCATGACAGACCGTCCCCATAGGGCCGACCAAACAGTCATTGCGCACTTGGAGTGGGCAATCGACTCCTCCCCTGGTCAGCTCTGAGAGCAGAGCAGCCCCGCCCGCCTGCAAAGCAGCACAGAAACATGAAATGATAATAGCTTTGTTATTAATATTTTATGTTTCCCTATTTACACTGTTTAAAAGCAGTGGGACGACGCTCCTCCGCCTTGGCGGAGGAGCCGTCACTGTTTTTCTCACCATTCTTTTTACCATTCTTTTTTTTAAGCAATCCTTGTGCCCTTAAACCATGCACTAAGGTTGAAGCAATTCAAAGCAGATAGTAGCGTTTTGATAGCAGTTTTGTGGAACCTGTAAAGATCATATTTTTCTGTGATGTGCATTAAACTTTTAAAAAAAGAGTTCGATCTCTTTTCTAAGTACACCTGGCTGCTGGGAAGCACGCCCACTGCTCTGTTAAAATTATTTTCGCAGTTTTTTTTTTTAATTAAACATTTTACAACATCAAGCACACATTCACCCATGGGTATCTTGGTGCAGAATAACATATGTTTATTGTTACCCAACTCACTGGCACTCACAACAAACCTATGGTATCACATTTCGGTGACAGTATGTATAATGTTATTTTTTTATCTTTCAGTTTTTGTGTAATATACTTAAAATGAAAACATAAGCTGGCCCCCAGACCGACTTGCCACGCCAGCTAAAATGGCTATGCTAATGCTTGTTGTATGTTTACTTTTACTAGCCAAGCAAAAATAGCTTTTTTTTTCAAGCACCACAAGGACACGATCAATGTCTGTAGAAACTGCTATGTCTAAAGTAATTTAATTGTTTCTTTTTCCCTTTAAAAATGTAATCAAAATGTTGCTGCACACATCAGTCAAAACAGCAACATATGATGTGGAAGAATCACACATAGTAACTTATTTCAAGCAGGAAACAGTGCAAGCCAGACAGAGGCCTAGTCAGTAGAGCGCATCTCCACTTCCCTCAACGAAATAGTAAATTAAAGTAAAACAAAACAATGCTTGAATGCCACAGAAAAAGAGCTCTGGCTACCGGCTTCAACAAAGTAACATAGTAAAACAGGCATTGACAATGCAACACAAATGGCTTGCCCTATGCGAAGATCTCTGCTTAGAGTTACTCCAGGCAGGGGTGGCTCGTCCGTTGGAGCGGAGGAGAGTCGCCCCAATTAAAATCCCCCCAAACCCTAAAAAATAAAATGGTAAATTATTATCATTTTCTTTTTCATCTCCTGTCTCGTACAGAGCGTCAGGACAGGGGTTGGGGCGCTGCTGAGTGACAGCAACAGGGAGGAGGATGGACTGCCCTATGCACTTGTTTAAAGTGCGCCTTTCTTTTTGGCCAGCTTTCTTAAGACAGCTGGATTAGAGCAAGTGCAGGCCTCCAGAGCGTTGTGGAGCGCCAAGTGTAGCCGCTCCCGCCAATCAGAGCATTGCTCTCATGCTGCTGGTTAACCGCATGAGACCAGTTCCAGGATAGGTCAAGGAAGTTGCTGCATCCAGTTCCTGTGGAGAGAAGAGGACCGGAGTGGGGGATGTCACGTTCAGGTAAGTTTTAATTTTTATTTAATTTTTCTTGGGCTCACCCGCCCCGCCTCCCCTTAGATGCCAGCCGCCACTGACTCCAGGAGAGCCCTAACTAGTAGAACTGCGAAGTGAAGCCCCTGCCAGAAAAGAAGAAGTTGCTTCTACTACTAACAGAGCTGTCCTTCTATGAGTTCAGTTAAGAACTATATACCACATCACCAAAGTCGCAATGTAAAGCAGTCGCAGCCAGCATGGCTCTGGGTGGGGGCGCAGGGCTCACGTGGGGAGAGGGTGTCGCTCAGGGAGGTCACGCAGGGGGTAATTTGATTTTTTGTAAATAATTAAACGTACCTTTCCGCCAGCCGGGTCCCGCATCTTCTCTGTTCCTGCTCTCAGGCTCACAGGAACAAGAAGCAGAAGCAGGCAGCCAGGCTCCCTCCCCTAAGCCAATTGAATTGTGATTGGTAGGGACACCGCCCAGCTAGCGGTTTATGGAGAGGCCATCCTCTCCACACAGACTGCAATGCATCCTACATGGAGAAGGGCAGAGTGCGCGCGACTGGTTTGGGCGATCACTGGGGGGCCAACTAAACAGTCTGCACACTCAGAAGTGTGCAGGCAGTGGCACACCACTCCTCTGTTGCCTTCTTGCAGAGCAGCCGTGCCCACCCGCCCGCAACCAAACATAAAATGGTAATAACAGAAAGTTATTACCATTTTATGTTTCTGCTTCTAGCACTGCGAGAAATCAGTGGGGTGACGCTCCTCCGCCCTAGTGGGGGAGTCGCCCCTGATGTAAAGTAAATGTCACAGTGTAATCACCCACAAAATACAGTGGTCCTGTGGGGATCAAAGCTGCCAGCGCCGGACACTAAACCTGCTTCCACTATGCAGACAGAAGGTCTTTTTATTGACTTCTTTTCCACAGTCATAAACAGCTATCAACATGAATCATAACTTCCCAGTGAGAGAGAATGCTAAAGAGGGGTGTAACATTAGTGTCATAGATTATTTTATAAGGTTATGTCAAGAAACATATATTCGTGTGCACAAAGCCAGAAAAAAGGTAAGGCTGCCTTATAAAAAGGAAAACATTAGGACACCGGTGAAATGTTATCTCCAGATTAAAATGTTATCTAGCTTTCAATGCCCTCCTGAGAGTATTTCCAGGATGCATGCTTGGTCATACATGTCAGAGTGTGTTAAGGAACTGTGAAAGGAGGTTGGACTAAGAAATTACATGTAAATAAGAATACACACATTTGGACTATGCGTTCAAAACAAACTGATTACTTAGTCTCTTTCCTGTCGGGACTTGAAAGTGAAATTGTGTGGTAAACATGCTTCCTAATACATGTGTGGTGAGCCACTCCCAAAGTAGCAGACTTCTGGAAAGACACTCTGTGTTTAATGAGAGAAATCACTGGACTTACTCTTGAAAAGCACCTCTGGTGTTCTTGTTGAAAGCCCATACTACAACAACATATCAGCTGGAGCCTTGCAATGTGCCTTGATGGTGCAACTAATATTAATTTAATTTGAAGTATCCCCAGCCTATCATTGTGTCATTTGGAAACTATTTCTTACTTGTAACAATCTGTTTGGAATATGGAGTACTAGAGTCGCAAGCTTTGCAACCTTTTGCCTTCCAGTATTGAGCTCACAACATTACAAGTTTTTTCTCTTTGAAGAAATGTTTTTGGTTTTGAAGAAACTTGTAATAATGCCTCCCGAGAAACCCACAATGCACCAGGACACGGACTCTAGCTCGTATTTTAGTTTTTCCAGTAGGGTTGATTTGGGTAATTAGGGTGATAAGATTTTATAGGAATACAAAGTTTTAGGAGGTCTGTGTTGAGAGGAAAATAATGTGCTGATGAAATGCAGGTTGGATACTCAAAGTCTGTACCTGCAAACAGACTGTGACATGCAAGTTAACGTTTTCTTTTTTTGTATGTGTGCTGCTATAGATAACATGTTTTGGACAGTACCTGGAGCCCTAAAGCAGTGGCTTCTGTGCAGAGGGTGAAGATGCCTGGAACATGTAGGTCTACACAACAGTATTTCGTAAATGTGTGAGTAGAAGACCATTCAGCAGCTTTGCCTAAGCCTGTTAAAGGGATGTTTCCCTAGATTACAACTTTGGCCCCTGAAAATTAAAAGTAATTTAATTATATTCTATTAAAATGATATCTAACATACATTTTTAAATTAAAAAAGTGTTGTTCAGATATTTTGATTAAATAATAAATGTTTTTTTTTTTACACTAACATATTGATTTATAGTTTTAACTATTGTAAGCAATTTAATTTAGCATTATTCCCTAAGGGGATGTATTTTAAGTTCTTTTCTACATTGATTTTATGGGAGGGTGTTGCAGCACCAATAGTTGGCCATGTGTCGTGCTGCACTCACTTCAGCCCTGAGATGGAGGAATTTATTGCCAATAGGGGTCACTTTCAGCAGTATTAACTTTAGTAGGGCAGTGTGTGAACAGCACAGGGCCTTTTCTTCTGTGGGTAGGCTCATGTCCCTCTCTAAACCCCCCCTTAAACCCCTCCTCGGTCCTCCCTAATCCCCTCTCCTTTAGTAGTGTGTGTCTTTGCTTTTCCTGCCAAGTTAATGCAATGTTGAAACCTTGTCAAAACCTCAATAAAAATTTTGAGGCAGGAGATAGTGTTCCTGATCCACTGCAATAGACCAGACAGAAAATATCTTCCATTTGAACGAGTTGCAGGTCTTCATTGACAACCTTCTTACTTCCTTTACAAATCCATGCAATCATGCTTTAGAGGAAACCCAAAGCAGAGCACACCATGTGGCAGTGATCCAACAGTCATAAATAAATGAGGTCCTTGCCAAAAATTCAATCCCCATTCTGAGCTGAAAGAGGGAGAACTTTTTGAAGTCTATCTGACGACACTCTGATATTCAAATCTAAACTGGATTCTATCTTCATTCAAGAAGTCCCCAAACTCTACAACTTCTCTGTAGCAATCCCCAACCAGGCTCATCGCATAACGACTACTTTAAGAAAGGCAGAAATGGTTTTTCACTGTCCCTCTGAGGTATGTATGCATTTAGAAGAACAGCATACCCACTTGTGGGACAGATTGATGACAATGGGGGTCATTTAGGGTTTTGAGGAGAGGTGGAACTTTTGTGAATGTGCAGTCTTCATATCCCATTAAATCCGCATTTTCCTACCCATTTAGAAGTAGAGGAAGCGCCAGGCTTGAACCGGTTAGTTGCCCTTCTATCACTGGGCATCTAGAACAACTATCACTACCACTTTGCAAAGGCTTTTTGTTTTTAAGAATCAAACTCCCAAAAAGGAAATGTATTTTCTTGAAAAAAAGAGTCTTGACATGCAGGGAATTTTCTCTGCTTGCAACTCTGGGTTAACGTTGAATCCCCCTACCTGGGACTGCCATGCCTAATATGGCAGTCCCAAACAGGGAAATCAGTGGATGGCCTCCCCGCCGTACACAGGGCAGAGCAACAGACTCTATGAGCAGGCAGCCCGGTGACATACAGGCTGCTAGGTCCAAAGTTTCTGCGGATGGAAATGATGTCTAACATTGTCTAAACTGAATTAATCACAATAATGCGCACTCACATTGAAGCCAATACATCAACACATATTATTAGAAATAGATAACTACATTGGCATGGCGTTTATGCCAACAACATTGCAATGACATTCAGAATAAGAACTACGTTTATGTTTAGGTATAGGGTTAGGGTAAGAAATAAGCCTAGAGTAAGAGTCAGATTTAGGAAAAGGTTCAGGGTTAAACTTTGAATTATGGCTGTTTTAGGGTTGAGTTAAGGGGGAAGGCATTATTTAGGGTTGAGTTTAGGGGGAAGGTATTATATAGTCTTGGAGTTATGTTTAGGGTACATTTTAGGTTAAGGCTTATTGTTCTGGATAGGCTTACTGTTGAATTAGGGGGAAGTTTGATGTCACGTTTAGAGTACGGTTTAAGGTTAGGCTTATGGTTAGATTTAGAGTAGGTGATGAGATTAGGGTTAGATTTATGGTAAGTAATAAATTATGATTTAGGGTTATGCTTAGGGTAAAGTTTTGGGTTAAGGCTAGGGGTGAAGTAAGGCATAAGATGTGGGTATAAATGTTAAGGTGTCATGTTTAGAGATAGTGTAGCATTAGTCTTATGGTTAGGGATAAGGGTAGCATTTCTGTTAGGTCTAGGGTTAAGCGCTGTGTTGTTGTAACGTCGATTTAGTGACACATTATATACAGCAGTTACTCAGAGAAGAGTGTTCTATGCAGTTGTGGTGAAGACAGCTTGTATATCCAGCTGTCTGTAGCTAAGGCAAACCCTTAAAAGCACATGCCTAGAACAGGTTACTTTTCAGCCAGGCTTTAAATCTATCTAAGTTGTTTGTCTGCTTTAATCATAGTTCATTCCACCACCGGCTCCCCAAGATTTGTATCAACTTTCCACAGTTATTCTTGTCCTGCTATCTCATGACTCTCTCTGGTAGTAAGGATTCAGCCTAGAGGCTCCAAACAAGTCTGATACGTACAATTGTAGTTCATCACCAAGGCTCAAGGCCTCACCGACAGTAGTAGGGAGCTAGTGAAGTCTGACAACCCAAAGACATTTCCATTTACCTACAAATTGTTTTTATGAAAAGGAAAGTCATTATAAGTAAACATTAATAGCTCTTAGATTAATCAGGCAGTTACTGAGGTAAAAAGTCTGAGACTCTTCTCAGTTTAGATTGAGTACATGAACAGTTATGTATTGAAAGGTGTACCAACCCAAATAAATTTGCAATGTTCCTTAGAAAAGCTGATATGTTTCTTGCACCGTGTTAAGAAGTACGTCAAATGTTGTGCATTGCGTGTCACTACATACCACTATTTCAGGCAACATACTGCTGGTGCTTCCACTCACTGGGGAATTCAAATCTTATCAGTCTCAGTGGTCAAACATTGTAGAGGAGATCAAAGAGTCGATCACCTTTAATTCTAACAAAACCGAGCTGCTGCTGATCAATTACTTCTGTAAAAAGATTGGCTGAGTCACACACATAAGGTCAGGGAAGTGGATGTTCCAGAAATCCGTCTTTGTCCTATAGCCAAGACATGTGGGATATATCATTCGACATTTGTTTGTCACTGGAGAATTAATCACACAAAATTTCTAGTTGTCAACCAGCTTACAAGACGTAAACTCTTCTTATCAGGAAGAAGCAGGTCTGCCATAGCTCAAGCTACGGTGACCTCTCATCTGGATTATTGCTGCTCCATCTTTGCCAGAGCTTCTCAAAACGTATTGGGACACCTACAACAATTCTAACATTCTACTGCCCGCGTGGTTGCTCGGTTGAACTGCTTTGAGCTTTTTATCCCATCCATTAGAGACTTCACTAGATGAACACCAGGAGATGAGCAGGTGGAAAGGAGTGGCAGGAATCCAAAACCTCTGGTTCGCCCATGTCCCTAAAGCGACCAGAGAAATCAGTCAACCCCTTTCAGCCCTTTACTCATCATTTGTGCGTTGGAGTCAAACAGAAATGGTTTGGTGCTATTTGTACCGCTCCTCGGGCAAAGCTATTGGTAGAATTCAATGCTGGAACTCTAACATTGTCTGCTCTCAGTCAAAAGACCCTACAAAAATGATCCCTGAAAGAATGTGGTGTCTGAGAAGCATGTCCCGAATAAGTGGAGACACCTTCCAACGTGAAGAGAGTTGTGAACCCATTGCTCTTGTTCAATCTAAGAGACTGAACTCCCACTTGGAGGAGGTGTTCCAGTTCTTTCTGGAAGCTCAAACTTGTGACACGTGACAACAAGTGCCTGAGCTCTACCTCTGTTGTGAACACACACTCTTTGCCTCTTCAGCTAGTAGAAAGTATATGAGCAGAAACAAGTGCAATGGTGAAACGTTCGAGTTTAACCCTATCCGTACCATGTTTGAACTAGTCCCATTTACATGTTCCGATAATAAGGAAGCATTGCTCTTTGCTGAACTGGGGTGGCGGAGTGAGCTAAAGAACGGTGATGGATTAAACCCAGATCAGTTGACTGGGGGTGAGTGTTTGTATTGTCAACGCTCCGTCCATCACCACCTTTGGTTTTTCTTTGCTCTTTGCAATCCCATAAGGCTGTAGCCACCTCTGCCACAATTTGCCAACCAGATAATTTGCTGGACGTCAAATCCATGTTTAGGCATTGGAGCCTAACATGAGAATGAAAGTGATCAGTAATTTGCCAAGACATTCACTGGGGCCCTAATGACCTATAATGCCTAGAAACCTAAAAGGCTATAACATGCGTAGACTATGCAGTGGTTAATTCGTAAAAAAAATAAAAGTACCGAGGCTCTCATCAGCAGGCAGCTTGCACCAGCCCATTGCTCCAGTTAGTGCTGCCTAAAACAGAACCAACTACTAACCACAAAAGTTGCGGGAGGATAGGGCCTAATGGCCAGAGTTGCCGACTTCAAACCTAGGGAACCACGTTTGAGTCTCGGCGTAAACTCAACATCCCGTGATTCTGGGTAAATCCCTCAATCTCCATGTAAATTAATTTGTCATTAACTGGTGCTCATGAAAAGGGCCGGTGTTGATGATCAAGTGCAGGTGCTGAGCACCGGAAACCAATGGCTCAAATTAAGCACTGAAACTATATGCTAGACAAATGTCAGTAACAATACATAACATGAATATGAGGCCAGGATCTACAGCTGCTCTACACAGGCCCCTGAGCTTAACCCCAAGCTGATCTTTTGAACTAACTACTTCCCCCTCTGAAGATGCTTTCGGGAAGTCCACGTATCTGCTGGACACCCTCTTCTTGTCCTACTGTCAGAGTTGTTGTCTCTTGAATGCCAGGCACTGGGAGACAACTCGTTTACCACTTGGACCTCTGAATTATTTTGATTTCTTCATCCATAAAACAACAATATAATCTTCATCTGCTCAACTCATACCAAACTGAAGATCAGTACTTATTTAGAATTTAGTGAATTCAGGACATCTGTCAACAGAGGTGACTATTCTGTCTGACCTATTTTGTGTGTACACGCCTCTAGGCACTCTAAGACATCAACCACTTTTTGGCAGATGTTACGAAACTGCCAAACTGTAAATCAGTCCCTTAGTGTTAATCTATAAAACTACTTATTTTTTTGGAAACATTTTGTGTCTCAGCACTGGTGTCTTACTTTTTTTCTCTTTCTCATCTTTCTATTCATTTTGTGTACATTACATTTCAAACATGTTATAGGCTACCACAAACATTTAAACATCAAGTTGGAAAGCTCAGAGCCCAAACATTAATAATCTGGTCATGCTGGTCCATAATCTAGGTTTGGTGCTTGAAGTTTACCTTTTCCATCCTCACAGTGGAGGTTTTGACTACCCTGCACATATTAATACCTCTAGTGCATGGGGATTTTCAGATTACAAAAGATTCAAATTAAAAAAGGGGATGGGCTTTGTGACAATATTGAGGCAAGGAAAGTGAAGATAAATATTAATGGGGGGGGGGGTTACTGGGTGGGATTAAGAGAGCAAATGCACGACAGCAAACATGAATTCCCCATGGCATTCAGTAGATATGTAATTTCAAGGCTATTAATATTGTAGTACACGAATATTGTGGACAAAAATATCACAGTGGTTAGTAGATGTTTGTGTGTGTGCCATTCCTGGTTCTTTCATTCTGCATGACAGTTAAATATGTCACACCAACCCTTGCTCGTCTTCCCTGGAGGCCTGGAACCACTGGTCCCACAAGATCATTGTAAGAAGTGGTGTATCCATTTTTTGTTTCACAATTGTCCCTATATTTTCAGAACTTCTAGCCTTATTATAACTGATATCATATTAAAACCCTATTGTCTCTTCTTCTTGAGAAAGCCGGTGCATGGTTGAACACGTGAGGTCCTAATAATATAGCACAAAGAAATTAAACCATAAGGTGTTTTAAAAGACCTAAATAACCCACGATTGGCAAAAGCAAACACATACCGCCTTTTGGACAAATTGGCTTGGCCAATGCTAATTGCCGATGCTGTGCAGCATCAACCAAAATAATGCGAGGGAGGGGTGAAAAACATGAGGGAAAGTGCAATACGACACACAAAGGAGGCAAGAAATGGTTTGCGTGGGGACGAAGCCCCAACTATAGATGTTTAATGGGAACAGAAACCAGCCCTGGCAATTCAGCATGACTGGCCCTGGGGAGGCAGGGTTGGCGGGTGGTACTCAGAAGCACAGGCCACGGGTTTGCTATTCAGATGCTCGAGCCGGGAGTAGCAGGGGATGGGTGCTAGTGTCAAGCACAGCTTGTTTGGTCGAGCATCGAGACCTGTTGTAATTTCTCATGTAGCCTTAAAACCATCCCCCTGCTTTTGATTTGTTGTTTCAGTGTCCTTTAGAAATCCTTGCTTGCTAGTGGTCAGCCCTGCATCTTTGTTCCTTCTTTTTGCCCTTCTGTTCCTCCCATGCAGCAGGGGCTAAGTACTGTCTCATTCCACTATGGTGGAATGAGAAGATTTTGTCTATTTCTTTACTTTTGAAGCAATCAGGGCACCTGCGCTTTAGCTTAAGATGTTTACAGCTAAAGCACGAGTGTCGCAATTGAATTACAAATGCTTATTGCATTAATGCGAACGCTCCAGCAAAACTCTGGACATCTGGTAAATTTAGGCAAATCTACACTAAAATTCTGAGATATTGGCTTGGCTCGTGAAACAAAACGGATGGAAGTGAAGATTAGTGAAGATATAGACTTAACTAGACATCAGGTTTGTTGTGCGTTTCTAGCAATGAGTATTGGCATATGACATTGTGACCGATTAACCCAGAAAATGGCATGGAATAGTTACCCCGCATTTCACGAAATGTTTATAAAGTGAAATTTGGTGGGGATTAGGGGTTTGTGTTGATAACATCATACACACCGAGGAAATATTAAAACGAACATGCATTTGGTGTTGAAGTCCTGTGTCTTTATATCTATTTTTGTTTTCTTTTACATTTAAATATTTTCAGTTCTGTTACTCTGGTTTGTATTTTAGCAGCACATCACATGTTAAAACACAGTAAGGACAATTTAAAATTCCCTTCTTAATCGGTTACGGGTGCAAGTTTTCACAAGTTTAGAATGATAAGTATAGCATTGGTCTGTGTAAGCTTTTTGACAACAAATATTTGAACTGTCATCTTTATTATCTAGTTTCACATTCAGAGATGTTCACATTTTCTGTTGATTCACTTGGTTTCCTTCTAATTATATCAATTTCATGACGACATCTCCTGGACAGAAGTGATGGTTAGGAATGCATTTTTATTTTTGGGTCAGAGTGCAGTCTAGTATCCTTCTTCCACAGTGAAAGAGCAGCATGTAGTCATCTATGCCCATGAATGTGGGTGCTAGTGTCTGGATTACAGAAGGTGAAAGACGTAATGGAATTTTGGTGTTTGCTATATTTTCCCACTCAATGCAAATGAAGTAATGTAACTTCTGGCTCTGTTTTCTTTTGGCCTAGTGATATTTATCTTTGAATTTAGACTTGCACCTGTCATCCACGAGTCATGATGCTTCTATTGTAAAATATGAACTCTTCCACAAAGTACAGATACTATAGATTTTAAAGCCCACTTTCACTATCTGATTTGCAGAACATGGAGATTCCTGAGGGAAAAGTTATCATTGAGTCGTCTTTTCAGCACAATGTTGTCATGTTTATGGAAAAATGTTTTTTGCAGTAAGTAATTGATCTTATTGCTGCTCAAAATTAACTTGTTTCTAGCAGCCACATTGCTCTACAACATAGCTTAAAAACTTTTGCAAAGCCAATAGCTCTGGTTACAAACTTATAAGGTCTTAAAGGCAAGACCTTTTGGCTATGCCAATGCTTGTTTTTGTATCAGGGCACTTATATTGCTGCACTGCTGCAAAACCTGCCCCCGTAACAAAACCGACCACCAACGGGTCAAAAACCGGCCTCCACCCTTCCGGCCCTCTGGGAAAATGCGCAGTGCCCGCTAGAGCCATTCCGGCCCTGGTTATATTGTCTCAAGCCTGCAGATGGCCCACCACTCTTTTCGCTTATCTAATTTTGTCTGCGACACACTTCTATCTTTTACCTTCTTAAACTCAGGGAAAGTTGATCCCTCCCTGCTGCTGGAGCAGACAGGAGCGCGAGGCAGAAACCTGGACCTGGCCGGAGAACCACCACGTCTTTCAGGGACAGAGGCTGACGTGGAGATATGTGAGACTCTGCAGAGGTTTATCTCTCTCTCTCTCTCTCTCTCTCTCTCTCTCACTCTCTGACTCCTTAGAAAACCAGGAAGTGTTTGGCCCTTGGAACAAATCTTACAAGGATAACAATGAGCCTGAAGGGATAAGCAGCCAACAGAGGCGCCGGAGCTCTCAGCGCACTCCTCCAACGCTCGCAAGAAAGAAGAATTTTGATGTTCACAAAGTGAAATGGTGAGGAGATTAATTGAAAACAGCCATGTGTTCTGGGCACGACTAAGAGTAGTTTTTATATGGAATGCAAAGCCTGGTGCTGCTAAAGCAGGCAGTACTGCGACTTCTGGAGCACTGGTGACACATGCGCACTGTTAAAAAACCCATTGCGAACAAAAGGCGCTTGATAACCTTGAGGTCTGACCCTCCGACCAATTAACACTATGACAACGACTGAAAAAAAGTCCAAGACAGCAGAATTGTCCAAGGGGTACCGCAAAATAAATGAAAATAAGACCTGAAGTGAAGGGTGGGAGAGTCGTAGCCAAAGCTCTACGCTCTACTAGCTGTTTTTAATAACTGTGGAATGTATTACTTGAAATCCTGCAGCTTCCTGCCAAAACAATCTGCCATATTTGGGAAAAACTGACTTTGACGCATCATCGCAGTTGCAATGTATATGTTTCAAACCCAAGATGAACTGATGGCGTAATAATGTAGATTGCCACGTAGACGCCATTCGCCCCTTTCAGCACATTTCAAATGAAATGCACACACAGGGGCTTATTTATGAGTCGGTTTGAGTCGCGTTTGCACCACGCAACGTGGTACCTATGTGACACAACCCTTAAATGCGGTTTATGAAGCAACGCCACTGTGCGTGGCCCTGAGTGGCTCCATAAATCTGGAGTAAACCAGTGCAGCACAAATTGCAGCGTTGCCTTACTCTGTACTAGGGAGGCGTTTCATGGGCGCAACGTTGCAGTGTTTCCATGCAACTCCCATGGTTTTTGAACATTATCAGATTTACAAGAACTAGTAAACCTGGGATTGTGCCAAAAAGATATGCCTTCCCTGGAGAGGCGTAACGAGGAGAAATATATTTATTCCTCCCTGTTACTTCCTCTTTCTATGTGTGCTGCATTCTGCAGCACCCATGGAAAGAGGAATATGCCTCTCAGGATTGTTTTGTACAGGAAAGTACCCCAGGATTGTTTTGTGCAGGAAAGTGCCCCTTCCTGCACAAAACCAACCCTGGCACCATGGTCCAAGGGTGCCTGCATTGGCGCTAGGCTACCAAAAGGGCACCAGCACAGGGGAAAAGGCAGGAATGTGCCGTATTGACTTAAATATAGCGCATACCTGCCTTTCCATGTCATGCAGCGCAGCAAGGTAACTTGCTGCGCTGCACTGCGTGACAATCTCGTACATCTGCCCCACAATACCTTGGAGATGTGTACATATAAACAACTATGATGCTGCAGCTTAACTTGCGTAAAACAAGATTGCAACATCACTTATTGGTAAGGTGTGCCAGGCTGTACCTGTTAACAAGAGTTGACCCTTTTTACCAACGTTGCGGTATCCACAGGGGGTACTACTCGACCTGGAAGACTTAGCCCACCCAAACCACCCAGTTAACCAGTGATTAATTTTTAAACCAATAAGTGTCTGGCCCATAGTTTAGCTCTGAAGGCAACAGACGGAACTTTCGAAGGTCTGGGTGCCAAATACCAAGGCTGCGTAGTCGTGATTTACCTTGTGCCTCTTTAATCCACCACCAGACACTCCCTGTCCCTTTGCCTCACTCTACAGATTTGTTTTCATCTCTGCTCTCTCCCTAAGTCATGGATTTGCCGTATTTCTCTTTACCCTCCTTTCCCCCTGGTGTGTGTTTTTTAGGTCTCGTCCTTTACCATTCCGAAGGAATGGGAAATGGCGAGAATTCAAGTGCTCGAACTGATTGTCAAACCACCGCTTTTTTTCATGGCGTTTTCTTCGAGTGCACGTACAGGCACGCGCTTTTGGCCCATACACTTTCATGGCCATCTGTTCCTCAATGTCCCTCCCACCCTTCGTTTGATCTTGCCGCGAGTTCAGGCTAATGGCCCTCCCCCAGCACAGAGCGCACATCGCGGCCGCACAGCACATCAAAGGGCTTCTCCCAGCGTGTGCTGTGCGGCTTCTCCTCCCCTAATTATGTGGTCGGCCGTACTTGTGTTTCCCGGCCGCTTCCCGGCCGCTTCCCGGCCGCTCTTGTATTTAATTAGCAGCAGCAGCATTTCTCCTGCGCCAGGCCACATCAAAGGCTCTGTGCCACTTTCACCCACACAGCAACACTTACAGACACGCAACGCCACTCACACCCACGCAAGCCCACTATCATCCACGCAACACCACACTCACCCACGCAACGCCACTCACCCAAGCAACGCCACTCATCCACGCAACGCCACTCACCCAAGCAACGCCACTCACACACGCAACACAACTCACCCACGCAACGCCACTCACACACGCAACACCACTCACACACGCAACGCCACTCACACACGCAACGCCACTCACACAACGCCACTCACACATGCAACGCCACACACACGCAACGCCACTCACCCACGCAACGCCACTCACCCACGCAACGCCACTCACCCACGCAACGCCACTCACCCACGCAACGCCACTCAGCCACGCAACGCCACTCAGCCACACAACGCCACTCAGCCACGTAACGCCACTCAGCCACGCAACGCCACTCAGCCGCGCAACGCCACTCAGCCACGCAACGCCACTCAGCCACGCAATGCCACTCAGCCACGCAACGCCACTCACACACGCAACGCCACTCACACACGCAACGCCACTCACACACGCAACGCCACTCACACGCAACGCCACTCACACACGCAACGCCACTCAGCCACGCAACGCCACTCAGCCACGCAACGCCACTCAGCCACGCAACGCCACTCAGCCACGCAACGCAGCCACGCAACGCCACTCGCAACGCCACTCACACACGCAATGCCACTCACACACGCAACGCCACTCACACACGCAACGCCACTCACACATGCAACGCCACTCACACACGCAACGCCACTCACACACGCAACGCCACTCACACACGCAACGCCACTCACACGCAACGCCACTCACACACGCAACGCCACTCACACATTGTGGGTGCAGATTGTGGGTGCAGATTGTGGGTGCAGATTGTGGGTGCAGATTGTGGGTGCAGATTCAGAGTGCAGATTCAGAGTGCAGATTGTGGGTGCAGATTGTGGGTGCAGATTGTGGGTGCAGATTGTGGGTGCAGATTCAGAGTGCAGATTCAGAGTGCAGATTGTGGGTGCAGATTGTGGGTGCAGATTGTGGGTGCAGATTGTGGGTGCAGATTCAGAGTGCAGATTGTGGGTGCAGATTGTGGGTGCAGATTGTGGGTGCAGATTCAGAGTGCAGATTCAGGGTGCAGATTGTGGGTGCAGATTGTGGGTGCAGATTGTGGGTGCAGATTGTGGGTGCAGATTGTGGGTGCAGATTCAGAGTGCAGATTGTGGGTGCAGATTGTGGGTGCAGATTCAGAGTGCAGATTCAGGGTGCAGATTCAGGGTGCAGATTGTGGGTGCAGATTGTGGGTGCAGATTGTGGGTGCAGATTGTGGGTGCAGATTCAGAGTGCAGATTCAGAGTGCAGATTCAGAGAAAACTCAGCAGCACCACCACCATTGCAATGCAATAGGTCTCGTTTTAACGCAAATTTAAGCTATAGGCCTTGTAAATGACAAAGCCTTTTATTTATGTTCCAAAAACCAGAACGCAAAAATAAAGGGCATTATCATTTACAATGCTAATAGTTCAGACTCGCGTTATTGCGAGACCTATTGCATTTCCAATGCTTGTTTCCTCTCTTACTCTGGGTCAAAGTTTAGTGCGGAAATATAAGCACTGGTCACAAAAAAATAGTGCTGGCGGGACCCTCCTGCAAACACCGGCTCAAATTAAGCACTGTAATTAACACCAAAAATATGCACACACAGAATCTCCTAGCTTGCCCACAGTACTACGATCTCATACATTCTACTTTAACCAAACTTCTTGCTCAGATCAAGAGTAATCAAGGGATCCATATAGTACCAACCCTACTCAATCCAGATACAACTACACTGGTGCATGCTCCAATCCCTTCCCAGGTATAAAGGTTGGTTACCGGTGGCACGCATCAAGTTTTAGGAGAGAAGAGGCTCACTAACTCACCTGACAAGGCCACAGGCTTCAAAGCGGAAAAATAAATAACCAGCAGCCTTGCTGAGGCAAGGCACAACGAAGACAACTGCTGTGGTTGGTGGGCCAGTCAAACAGCTGTGGGTTTATCACTCACCTAGCCGGATAAAGAAAGGATCTGCCCTAACACTATGCGATCTGTTTAGAAGTCTGGGAGTCAACGCAAGGTAGAACACTGACAGCCAATCCCAGCATGATGGGTTTGGCCCCTGTCATACCAACCCAACTAAGAACTTCTTTACGTGGGGATCATGGTGAGTTCTGTACCTACTTTCCTTCTGTGCTTTGTTCTATAATGTTCATTGCCAGCTAGGGTTATGCCAGGGGGTCACAGCTTAGGAATGTACTTCTTTCCACAACAGCACAATGTGTTCTAAGGCCAGGAAGGATGCAACATGAAGAGACCTGTGTCTTCACTCATGTGGAGGAAGACCATTAAAAAAGATCACAGTTTGAGACAGCCCTGAGGGTTTCCTAGGATCTTTGGACGGTCTACCATGGTATGGAACTAAGAGGTGAGGGGCAATTGAACTTCTCGCAGCCACTGGTCTGGATTATCCAGGATTAGATAGGATTTATGATACTTGGACATAGCCATCTCGTGAACGGCAGGAAACCATACCCTGTGACCTACCCTAGTCCCCAAACTACTGCTTGCCCCATCAAAGGACTGAAAAAAGATGGATGCCAAAGGGATGCAATCTCTACTGCTATCCCACCACATAGTGAATGCTCCTGCTGCTAGGTTGGCCCTGTATCTTTTCCTCCTTCTACTCTGCTTGCTGACAGCATGCCAGAGCTTTTGACATGAAGATAAATCATGCAAGGACCATTCTGGCCAATACAGATGGCAATGTGGCCACCAGTACTTAATTCGTAAATAAACTAGTGCTGGGGCCCTCGTCAGCAGGCCACTGCAGCATGTACCACCCCTTGCTTCTGCCAGTGCGTCCAATGACAGTACAAACCTAACTGCTACCCATCACCCCTCCTAAAAGTGTGCCATTTTAGACATTCCAGGCCCCCAAAGCTAGAAGAATGGCTTGGGCGATGGGTGTGAGCCATTTTAAATGTATACTGAATTAATAAACAACAGCTGTGGTGCTGATCTCTAAATTAGATAAACACCACCACCATGAGGCAGACTGCCATAAGTGCAGGTGTTGAGAATTAAATGCCGGTGCCGAGCACCAGAACCCACCGGCTCAAGTTAAGCACTGCATGCTGCATAAGTTTAAATGATGATACCAGCAAGGTAAAGAAGCGAATTCCTGATCCCTCCACCAGCCACCACCACACCCTAGCATAGCTCCCTCCTAGGCCTGATAACAATGGCTATGGGGAAGGGAGAGAGGAATCGCCTATTGCGCTCAAATTAGGTGTTCTATTTATTGTAAGTAAAGCCCCTTCAAATGGCGTAGCAAGGGTGCCATGGGCCCATCGTCAAACAAGGAAAACGCCCCCGTACTCCCGGATGGCTAGTAAATACAACATTAAATAGGATTCAGGGAGCCCTGAGGCTCTCAGTCTTTGTGCCACTGTACCTGCTGCACCAATGGTAGCCACGACACCGGCCCCTCCTCAAGTTATGCCATCATGGTTCTGTATCTCATTCTAAATCCTGATGATGAGGGCTAAATAGTGAGTTGACCTGGGCACAGCCCTCTTCAGGAACTACTCGAATCAACTATGTACTAATGTTGTTTCACAAAAAACATAGTGGTAACAGAAGTAACATCACAAACCCTTTTATAACATCGCATGAAGGCATTTTGTGTGATCTGACACATAGAATTTTCACAAGAGATAACTTTTTGAATGACACAATGCAGACAGATAATTTAGGAATCCTACAGGGTGCAGATATTCTTGTGGCACGAAATGTACTTTTTGTACAGAATACAAGGCAAAAATGAATAAATGCAAAGTGTGGCGGCTGAATGTATTGTATTGTATTGTAATTGCATTTATATAGCGCTTACTACCCCTGACGAGGCGTCGAAGCGCTTTTTCGGCGGGTAGCACGCTACTCCGGGACCCATAGAGGATTAGTGTTGAATTAGTATTGTGAAACATGCAAGTACATTTTAAGTGGTGGATAGGTTAGTCAGTTATTTGGATTTGGAATGATAGCAGAAGGATAGAGTGGGACAAAGGTTTGTATTTATTTATCGCTCGCTTGTTGACGCATGCTATTCAGGGAGCCTATAAAGGATTAGTGGTGAATTACTATGGTGAAATATGAGGTAATTTCAGTGGTGGATATTAGTCAGTTACTTGGAGTGAGAAGGATAGCGGAGGGATAAAAGGGGAAGAAAGATTTGCATTCATATAGCACTTGTTACCCCTGATGGGGGTTGAAGCGCTTTTCTGGCGAGTAGCATGCCACTCCGGAACCCATAAAGGATTAGTGTTGAAAATTAGTATAGTGAGTAGTAGATATGTTATTCAGTTATTTGGGCAGTATATTAGTATAGTTGAATATGGAATATGGAATTTGAGAAGTGAACATGTTAGTCTGTTAATTTCGATCGAAAAAGGATAGTGGAGGGATAAAAGAGTGAAGGATTTTTTTTTAAGTCTTAGCAGTAGGAAGAGGCTTTTGGATGAGTAAAAAGGAGTTTTGGAGGGAAGGAGTCAGAAGGGAGAGTTTAGAAATGTTTGTTTATTTTGCTTTGGATCCTAAATCTATGTCTAAAGGGGAAGAGAAGGCAGGAATACACATAAATGCAGGTTAATGTCAGGAGCAGTGTACCTAAAGAAAAAAACTGCAAACAAGACATTCTTGAACCAAACAAAAATGTGTTATCAAGAAGGCGAAGGCCCGCATTACAAGTGGCCTGGGTGTTTCGGCAGACATTTATGGGATCTGACAAAACGCATCTGCATCGGGTCAGAATTTATCAGGTCTGATAAATAACTCCAATTAGTATCTAGCCCCCAAAAACAAGAAAAATGCAGATTTAGGTGGAATATGCGCCAAATCAGCATGTCCCAATGACTATGGGGCATTTTTCACCTGATAGATTTCGGCACGTCTCCTGAAATTTATCAGGGGAAACAGCGAGAGTGCGGTGTTGCCAGCCATGTGTTAAATCACGTGTTAAATAAATCAAGTTTATTTGCACAGTTAATAAAAAAACATTGCATACTATTAAAACTCCTAGCCTCAGTTGTTCCGGCACAGGGGCAGACTTCTGCCATTAGTGTATATTGCTATGCTTATCGATGTGTGTGTCTTTGCCCCATTTACGTGTAAAGCGCTCTGATACCCGTAAGGGTCACGTTCGCGCTATATAAAACTTTCAAATAAATAAATAGCTTCTCAATCCCCAGACCTCGCCATTTTAAGCTTTTTTAAACTGTAAATAATTGGAGCTGTGATTAAATTTGTTGGCATATTACAATAAAGAGTACAAATTCTGATACAGCAGACGTAGAGCTGCATTTCACATATCCGGAAGCAGCTGGTTTCAACACCAGCATAGGATAAAACAAAGTGACACTCGTGAACTTTTAACTTCAAATTGTACTGGGAATGTTGCACTCTGCTGTGTAACTTCTTATTTGCAACGGTAGGGCTGTCTGCGATTTAAATGTTAAAAAACCCGGAGGCTGCAACGTCGGCTGAGTAAATGCGCTATATGTTTTTATAGCTACCTTAATGTATGCAGAGATACCCAAGGGGGGCTGGAGAACTGAGACGCTCATATGCGTCTCAAACCATTTTGTTAGTTTAAGCCAAGACAGGCCCATGCTCCCTGGAGGAAAGGCAGGGAATTCCTGAAATTCTCGGGAGGGTAAAGGTTAGAGAGAGCAGACTGTGAGAGACAGTTTTGTACTAGAAAAAAAAAAACTTTTCGGGTTCATGAATAACAAGGCAAGAAACCCCCACGCGAAGTCTGTCATCCTTGATTTTTGAACTAACTGGAGTCTTAAGACTAGAACGACAAAAAAACAAAATAGTGTGCTTTGCTTGCAGCAAATTGACAGACCCAGAGATAACTCGAGGGGTTTCCTACCAAAGAACTGCTGCCCCTGATGGAAAACTGTAGATGTGGCATTCATTGCGCCTGCGTCACTCTGGCCGCTGAAATGGAAGGGAAAAAAAAAGTGCGTATATGCCCGGCCACACAAAAAATGCATGGCCCTTGTTATTTTACGTGAACACTATGTTAGATTCTAGGGGCCTCATTTATGAAAAGTGACGCATCGCTGCGTGAAAACAGCGATGCGTCACTTTTCACTGCGCCCCCCTTGCGACACCAATGATGCGTCATATTTACAGTATGATGACGCATCATGGCGCAAGTAAGTTACAGATACGTCAGTATTTCTGACGTATCTGTAGGCGCAAAAGTGACGCATTGCTGGAGTGTGTCACAAAAGTGACTCAACTCCAGCAATGTGTCCTTTCACATGGGGCAAGCCCCATGTGAAAGGGCCTGCGTCAGTCTTACGCCTGCTGTGAGGCAGGCGTAAGAAATTGACGCATTTGAGTCCTAGAAGTGGCGCAGTGAAATCTTATAGATTTCACTGCGTCACTTCTATCACCTTTTCTTGCGTCAGAACGCCCCCCCTGCATACATTATACCTGGCGCAGGTATAATGTAGCGCAGGGGTTTACAAAATGATGCACCTACCTAGATGCGTCACTTTGTAAATTTGGTGTAACAAGGCACAAAGTGACGCACGGCCTCATAAATGAGGCACTAAGTCCTTAGGTTATGCCCATTTCTTTATGCTACGTTATGTTAACCAGAATGTGTATTGTTACTAATCTTGCAGATGCATAGCAGTATAATTAAGAGTTATTTTAACTTTTGATTATCCGACTCAGTGGTATTCATTTTATCGAATGTAGTAGGACGGCATGTTTCATCTGGAGGCGGGTAATTTCACATCGTGCAGCTTAAATGTCTACTATGCGTGTTATCTATGTTGTGAACATTTACTGTTGTAAAGTGCTCGGACTCAGATGCTCTGTATAGACTTGTTATATTTGATGTGAACATTTACTGTTGTGCAGCGCTCTGATACCTTCGGGTCTAGCTAGCGCCATAGAAAACTCTTAAATAAATAAATAAATCTATGACGCAGCGTGGAAATGGCAAGGAACGCCGGGAGAGGAGGGATAACAAAACCAGCGGAAAAGCGCAGTTGTGTGTGACACACGCAAAAGGCATGTCCTGCGAAGTGCTCGGAGCCAGAAGTGGCATTGGATACATTTATCTCACGCAACAAACATTATTTAGTGACAGTGCCTAATTTGAGATGGTGGTTTCGGGTGCTCAGCACTGGCACTTTATCATTAACACCTGCGCTATAGTTTCATGAGCACCAGCTAAGGACACACTCATGGACTGGCCCTGTCTTGGCATACCATGGTCCACATTACAGACCTTTGCGCCATCTACAATCAGAGTAACTTGCTCCTTACGCCCCTATTATAGACGCCTAGATTAGTGCAATCCGCAGCCAGCCCCACCTCCCTAGCTAAGAATTCAACTCCATCTAGACTCAGGGTATATGCAGAGATGTTCTGTATATATAGCTCGTGTAAAACTCACCCTCAAGACACAAGATCCAGTCCAATGTCAGCCTCCATCATCTCCAGTCCAGCACACATTAACACATACTGTCACAGCTTTTCCTGTATCTATTCTACCCTGTAATACCCACAGCCATGCAAGCTTCTGCACAAGGGCAGTTCTGTACCATCAAAGGTCTGCACTGGTTCAGGTCAGTGCGTGGGGAGTTCCAAATGAATTCCCTTACTTGTAGTTGTGTTTCTCCCATTACAAATTCAGGACATCTAGTAGCAGGAGAAAATCATTGGGTGGGTGAGATTATCACACATGGGGCTGAGAAACTAGAGAGTTCTGCACCCTCTTCAGCCCATGGTGCATGCAGAGAACCTCACTGTTCCTGCCGGTGGCATATAGTGCTACATCACCCATAGCACCTGATGCACATTCATTCTGCATGAACCCTACACCATGGGACGCCCATTCTGTCCCACCAGAAGCTGAATGGAACACTGCACAATCCCTGTATAGCATTTCAAGCACATGCTGGAACCGAGTCCTTAACCCTCCCCAGCCCATAGTACACAGAGAGCCTGCTCCAGCCATAGCTCGTGCAGCCATCCACAGATCATGTTATTTACAGACATGTGCCCCTTCCAACGCTCATGGTCAACAGTGTCATACATGTCATGATCTCAGACCATTTATCACAAACTTGGCAAGTAAATCTATCAATTTAAGATTTCTACTAGGCAAAAACAAAGAGTACAAATGGACTCAGGAATGTCAGCAAGAATTTGATGGTTTGAAATTCAATGCCCATTAGATTCCCCATGTTAGACTAATGTTCTGATTTGTTACCTTTGCCTCAAATTGTAAAGCACTCTGATATCCTTCGGGATCAAGTTCGCGCTATATAAAACTTTATAAATAATAAATAAATAAATGTCTGGTAGGCACGGGGGAGATAAAGTGATGTGCCCTGAATCACAGTATGTTGAGCCGAAGCAGAGACTCGAATCAGGTTCCCCAGCTCTGAAGTCGGCAGCTCTGGACATTACACCACATATGCTCCCCACTTCCTGGTTCATAGTTGGCTCTGTTTTAGGCAGCGTTACAGGAGAAATGGGCTGGTGCAAGCTTCCTCCTAACAAATTAACCACTGCTTAGTGCTCATGATTGACGTGTGGCTTTGACAGGCAGATGCTATCATGTTATGGGCCAATGAGAGAGGTTCTGAATGGGCAGCTTAGTCTGATGCTCGCTCCTGCCTGCTGTTTGCTACTGCAGTCCTATGTGTGCATTACGCATACTCCTTATGGTTGCCCGATTGAGGAATTTCACTTACATTTGGTCTATCTATCACTATACTTACATGAAAAAACTGCCAGTAAGCAAATCAGCTCTCTTGAATGAAATCTATTATCCTGCTGGCTAAACCTCTTGCTCTCCCTAAAGTGTCTGATATCCACTCTTCCTATAACCAATGATGGAGGGAGAAAGAAAGGCAGTAAAAGTCAAACCTTGCCCTAAAAAGTTAATTGAGCTTCTGCACACTTCATTGTGACAGGAGGAGCAGGCAACCGATCTGAGGTTCTAAATGTTTCTGTGGAAACCCTATTTTTAGGTTTAGACTTTGACAGTAGAGCTGTCAGACACTCCTTTTGTCCACAGTATACATATAGTGGAGTTTGCCCTTTCACCATTAGCTTTATTCAACCAGCCTCATTAAACCACTAATTTGAGACTTTGCCAAACACGTATTGCCTCTGCCCAGTGGAGTATTCATCTCTCACCTAAAGCTATTGGCTGGTCTGCTTAGATGTATCCTTCCATCTCCACTTGTGTTCTTCTATTGAACTCCATGAAGCACTACTTTACAACCATGGCACTTTCTGTACTCTGTTGCTGGCTCCCTACTGTCGCTTTCTCTAATCTAGTAACGCTGTTTTGTACGTTAAACCCAGACCTATTGGCATTGCCAATGGCTGGTCAAAATGCAGGTACTTAAGGTCTTACTTAACCTTTGGTGAACCGGTTGACGCAAGGCTGGTGAAGTGGAGGCGGAATCTTCCACTTCCATGGTAGGTACTGCGGTAGGAGAAAGAACTGCGAGAGCTGGTCCAAAATAGCATACAAGCATGGCCAACTTGCTGGCACTTTTTTTTTACCAAAACAACAGTAGTAAAATGTTATTTGCCTGAAGGAAAAACATACAATGATCTTCAACTACAATAGTAACAATTTATTTTCTTGAAGGTAAAACTCACAGTTATAGCTTCAAGGACAGTCCACTGAAGCATTTCCCAAACTGTGGGTCGGAAGCCAATTTCTGGTGGTTTGCGAAAATCCTGGTCTGTATGTAAGTAATATTTAAAATGATTAGCCCTGTTTGTGAACCAGCGCAAAGGTGCCCATCTATGTCCCTAACAAGTATTCCCAAGCAAGACTTCAGATGAGCCTTCCAATATTTGTTTGCTGTTGTTTTTTGTTTTACGTGGAGAAGTGTGGCTCAATGGTTAAAGGTCTGGCCCGGGACCAGGGTTCAATTCCCACCTCGGCGGGTCTTGGGCTCAATTTCCTCAGACCTGATAATTCTCGCCTCGGTGCCGATTCTAATCATGGGTCCCACTCTGCAACTCTGGGCAATAGCTTGCTTAGCCTCCACACCGGCCCCAACAGCGCTAACGTTGCCTGGCTTCACCTTGGGGGTGCCCAGGAGTGAGCATTTCACAGGGACAAGCCAGCAAGGGTTCCACAGTGGTATGCGTACAGTGCCAAGACACCTCAGGGTATAAGTGCGCTATACAAGTACGAATTCATTACATTTCATTGCCATTTCAACAGAGAATGTGCTCAATATGCGTGAGCATGGACAACCATACCACTCACTAGTGCATGACTTTAGCACATAAATTGAGAAATATAGATGGGGCCTAATGGCCAGATCTGCTGACTTTGGATCTGGGGACCCAGGTTTTGTGCTGTATAAAACTGCAAATTATATATGTAGTCCAAAATGTAACAATGGGCCTCATTTTAACAACAAGTATTGGCATAGCCAATAGGTCTTGCTTTTGGGACCTTTTGAGAAGTTTGCCATACAGCACATTATCCTGAGTGCTACAACATTTAGTGTCACTTCATCTGCCATTGGCGAACGGCCGCACATACCCAAGGATGGGATTCCAAGCGAATTAATGAAAATATGATAAAGCCTATTCAAAATAAAAACAATTCTATTTCTTTAACAAAGACGTTTTGACACTAATAGGCACCTAATAGCACTGCATTGAGAAGTACTTATTAAAGTGTTTCTTTTGTACAACGGGTAGTCTGAACCTATAAATCTGGAAGTGCTTTCTTACGCTAAAATGAAGAAAAAAAAGAGTTTTTGTGAAATAAGATATAACAGAGGCACGTTTAACCATGAAATATTAAGTAGCCAAAAACCAAAAGCATTAAAAACTAAACAATCACATTGATTAAGGTCTTACAAAAATCAGCAAAAAACCGCCCCAAAAAACGATATAAAATGCACAGAATAGGGAAACACTGTTGATACTGTAGAACAAAAAGGTAGAGCCCGGCGACGGGTTATCTAGGCTGCACCTTACGTTTCAATTCATTAGCAATACGATGTCCTGTGCACAAATCCTCTGGCACTTGGCGCTGTTTATTGCCACTTTTTGACAGATCTCAGACTTGTATATAAGGAGGTGCATCAGGAAAAGAAGTCCAAGCTCAGATATTTTGCAATAGGAATCCCTTATTTGCCAATCTTCCAATAGGTAAAAAACACACTCCAGCCAACGTGTTCCGTCCCAAAACACTCCTGGAACTTCGTCAGGGTTTTTTGCTGGGATATTAGTGAAAATACTAGCTGTTGGCCTTATATAAAATAAAGCCCTAACGAAGTTCCAGGAGTGTTTTGGAACGAAACACGTTGGCTGGAGTGTGTTTTTTACATATTGGAAGATTGGCAAATAAAGGATTCCTGTTGCAAAATATCTGAGATTGGACTTCTTTTCCTGGTGCACCTCCTTATATATAACTGTTTATACTGTATTTTAAACCATAGAGTAACTTTGAAGATCTGCAGAGCAAATTAGGAGTTGTTCCTTTCACTCAAAACAAAAATTGCAGAATAAAAGCAGAAAGGCTTGCTTGAACTGAAATAATTTCCTTCTGGTGCCTGCTGTTTTTTAATAAATTGAATGCTGAACATCAACTCAGCCTCTTTTTTCCTCTAACTGATTGTTAATCGCACTATCTGTGCAAAAGGCCATGTCAGTGTGTGCTACAATTCTGTGATGTCACTGTAGGTTATCACTACCCTTATCAGCAGACATGGGAAAGTAGTGAAACCCTATGGAAAAAATAATGTTCTTCTGTTTAAAAGAAACAAACTATAAGAAGGAGAAAAAGTTAGGCTTGGCCCAAAAACAGTCACTGTATACAACATAAATGTGCCTATGCAACAGATTAAGCCAGACCTGCATCTCACTCTGTATCAGAAATCATCACGTGGCCACCCACCAGGCGAAGACACAGTGAACATGGAGAAACACTTTCGGGGCCATTATGATGGCGGGCGGACTGCCACCGCCCGGCCGGCGGTGGCGATCCGCTCGCCATCACATCACAATTTACCCCAGCCATATTACTATGGCGGGGGGTACTGCGGCAGACGGAAAGTCTGTCCACTGCTTTTGCTCCGGTCGGCAATCTTCACGAATTGCCGGCCAGGCGAAAATGGCCCACAATATGGAGGCTGTGCATTGCAGGTACCACCATCCATATTATGATGACTGCCGTGAGCATGCCTTTCCATGGCGGAGACTCTGCCATGGAAAGGCATGCAGAGAATGGCGTTGGTGGCCCGTTGGGGGCCCCCTGGGGGTGGGTAGCTGCACTGGGGGGTACCCATGGTACTCCCCTTTATTGCCATGCACAAGGTGTCAGGCACTGCATGGTGCCCGTCATGTTGTATATGGCAATGCACAACATGCCTCTTTGGCATTGCGGCGGGTGCTGCTTACAGCACTGCCTGCCGCAATGTCAAAGATGCGGGATGTGACCGCCGGGGTGGCGGTCGTAACCTAATTGGCAGTGCGGGACCGCCTCACCACTGGCGGCCAGTCTCAGCACCGCTATGGTGGCGGGTGGACTTCCTTATTGTTTATAATCCCGAAGTGGAATTAGTTGCCAGGATAGCATTATTAACAGCCAATCATGGAGGTCTTACATCGACATGCAGAAGGATGACACTAGAAGAAAACACAAACCGGTCTCTTTAGGGTGCTGTGAAATAATAAAAGGACAACTTCAATTTACACGCGTAGATGGACAACAGCAAACCAGCCATCCTTGAATGGCAAATACTGAAAACAACACACAAATGAAAAAAAAATTAAATAAGAAACCACCTTATTTTGAGGTTTTTTCCGTTGCATGCGTTTTCAGACATTAAAACTTTTATATTATGAAAGCCCAACTGGGGAGCGAGATGAAGCCGGGCAAGATAAAGCCTGGGGTTTTAAAAGCGGCGATACGAATGCTTCTAATGAGTTAGCTGGCAACATTCGCCCACAGATCGACATGAATGAGCAGGGTGGAGTGGGGCGGAGAAGAAAGCGACACAGAGACTGGTTGGGGGGAGGTGTTAAAAAACAGACATTAGTGAGAGTGAGAGCTAGTCCAAACATGAACACCCGTGTGAAATGCTCTTCCAGATTAAAAAAAAATAGTCCCTGAGCCAGTAACTATAATGGGATAAGTGGAATGCTACAAGAAATGGGGTACTGCTCCATGGGAGGGAACAACCAAGGAAAAAGGAGGGACAAATAGGGAAAATAACCACTAAGAAGCAAGGATTTTTTAAGGACACTGAATAATGAAAAGCAGTGGGTGGGATGTAAGCCCACAAAGAGGTATATACAACATGTCCCGAAACTCAACCTAAAAAAATAATAATATGATGCCTTACCCCATACTCTGCTGCAGAACAGCTTTTTCAAATACGCTAAAATCATTTGTATCAACACAAAGATTTTTCAGACGCCTTGTAATTACAGTGCATGGATGCCGCAGGCCGGCACTCCATTCTGAAAAGTGATCCATCTCCATACTCAAGTGCATTTCACCATGTGCCATTTTTAGGGCATGTGATATAGGCAGGGGAAACCCAATAAACCCTTGTAGGCTTGGGCACTGGATATTTAAGGTCAAAGTATGCTACAAGGGACTTGATTCAGAAAACAATAAATCTCAGTTGAGATTCGTACAAACGTATCACACTCCAGTGTATCCACAGGATATCACACTTGAAAGTTTACTAGAATAAATCAAGAGAAGGAGAAGAGAACACACGGAGGAAGTAAATTGTATTCAAAGAAAATTTGTATTTAGTGATGAAGCATCAAATGTAAATCTGGGAAGACAGATACAAAGAAATAAATTCAAGCAAAAAAGTTATGAACAGAGGTATATATAACATCTACTCATCAGTTCACAGCTAAACATCAACTCCTGATAATTATCACAGACAACCAAATTCATAAATAATCAATGGTCGTGTGTTGGTGACAACGCAACGCTTCTGGAGATGATGGAAGTGTCGACGTTTCGGTCTAATATGCAGTCGCCATGAAGACCATCATCAGGACATAATAATTCGTTGCTGGGAAAACCCCCTGAAATTT
Organism: Lissotriton helveticus; assembly: GCF_964261635.1. NCBI lineage: Eukaryota > Metazoa > Chordata > Amphibia > Caudata > Salamandridae > Lissotriton > Lissotriton helveticus. The sequence goes on along the minus strand of NC_136067.1, from coordinate 1,149,286,082 downwards.
CCAAAAAGGCTTGCTTCTAATTTCAATGAACAGCAAGAGATGTAGGGCAACGGATCCAACAAATGAATTGGAATCTGCAATACGGTGTATAGAAGCTCGCTGGTGAATGGTTCTAGAAAAGCTGGTAGTTGAACGCTCAGCGTAGCTGTGAAAATTTTCATCAGTCGAGTTGAGCAATCGTCAATACAGCGTCTACCGTCGGCATGCCAGGTCATAAACTGACACATTTAGTCGGACGTCTTAGCCACAGTTCAATATCGAAGGGTGTGGTCAAGGTTGCGACATTTACAAACCATTTCGGTTATTCCATTAGCACTGGTCTATTGTCTTATTATAAGACTATATTAAAACACAACAAGATAGATTCATCAACACTTTGTGGCGTTGCAAAGTAACTAAAAGTGGTGCAAAGGGTTAATTTGGGATTTACTTTCCTGCTCTTTGCCCACAAGTAATGCAAACTACCTCTATGTGCTGCTGCTTTTAGTTACTTTGCTTCAAGAGGAACAACTCATGGGTATTTCTACACAACCACCCATGGGTATTTTCTGCAAATCCCTATCTACTGACATTTGCAGATGGATTTGTGCCCTATAATACACCTACTTGAGACAGGCGCAAAGTATGACTTTTTTTCTCCATAATGTCCCCAATTTGCATGTGTGCTCCACTGCAAGGCACACATAAAAAGTGAGAAAAGTTGTAAATCAGACTGAGCATAGCATTTTGTACTAGGCTAAACTTTCAGTGGAAAACATGCTAGACTCATGCCCACGTCTTCGGACTAGGGTGCAAAGGTGTGTGCGTAGCGCAAGGAAGCCAAATTGTGCACAGGGGAAGAGATCAGCAGCACCACGTCTTAGTATATATGGTGCTGTTGAGCTCTCTCCCACTCACACAACACTACAAGTCAATTTTAGTTGCTGTGTTTGCTGCGTGAAAATAGTAAATTTTGCCACACCATTTCTTTCCTGCTTACACCTGAAAATGCTAATAATATGTATTTTTTTTTAAATCCTGATTTCGGTGTTTCTGGATGACACTTTGCTCCTTATGTCAGGACACAAGTTATATTACATACAACCTCAAAAGGAAATAAGAACATTGACTCCAGGTTTTGTAAGGTTGTGATAAGAACTGCTGAGTCGGAAAAATGCTTATATCAAAAGCACACGCCATTAAAAGAACAGCCCACAAACATCTGGGGGGTCCAGATGATAACAACAGCTGTACATCGTGTTGGGTGGTAAGTAGGAGTTCCAAGGCAAAGGATGTTTAGAGAGAAAAACAAAACAGTGTCAGTAAGATTTATGTGAAATGAATCCTTTCTGTTTAACACAATAAGGAGTTTGGAAAATGGATGGGAGGCACGGGTGGCACTTACTGCTACTAATGAATATGACGTATAAAGTCAGCGGTGGAAATGGCATTTACAACTTAGGTGGAACTACGCGTTCTGTTACTCCGCAAGTGTTCCCACACTTGCCTTTCTTTACCACGCATATGCGTGGTAAAGACGGTCAGCGCTCTCGGGGGGTCGGATCATTTTTAGGGCTGGGAGCCGGTTTAGGGGTTCGATGATCCAATGTGGGAAGGGAGGGGTTTCCTGAAGGGCAAGTGGTTGTAAAATGGCACATTTCATTTGTGACACATTCTGCACCAGCCGCCATATCAGTTCTATGCATAATACAAACTCTGCACAGAGCCGGTTGGGACATTTATACCACAGGGCATTTCCCTGAGGGCGGTCGTGGTGGAGGAAGAGTTGTGGGGTAGGGCTGCTTCAGGGATTTGTGTTTCATCTCATGGTCACAGATTTGCATCCACACGGGTCCACTCAGCCTTTTATTACCCCCAAACTCAATTAAATGTCTACCACTGCGTTGGGTAACAGTAAACACTTGTTACTCACCACCACGAACCCTATGGGTGAACCTGAGCTTTACAAATGCACGTTAAGTTATTGCCTAAAGAATCTGAGGGACAAAAGTAAGCTGATTTCTGTGAGTCGTCCAGACTCGTCCTTGGTAGCATGGTCCAAGCAGTAAGCCCTTCTTCAAATATGGACCGGTGCCATACAGACTTACCTGCTTCTGGGCTGCTTCTTTACCTTAACAAAACTTTTTAGTTGTATAACAATGTCATGCTACTATATACATAGCACGCTGTATGATTTGGTAAATAATTTCCCCCTTGAGTATTATGCCTGTTTCACATCAATGCCTATATTTATGTATTTCTTATAAAAACGTACCAGGGAACTCATCATTGGCTACTAAGGTTTTGACCCATTAACTCAAACCCGCTCCCCCACTCCCAGAATTAACAATATCAGGGGTACCAGTAATTCAGGGGCGGAGTTAACAGGGTTTAAAAATGGAGTCCTGAAGTTTCTTGTCAAATGAGGGATTAATGTTCGGAATCAGTAAATGTTAATCCATTTTCCTCATTCTCCTCTTGAGTTTAGGTTGATTCAAACTTACCAAGTTCAGTGATTTACCACAAATGTTGTATTTCTGAAGGGACCGTAACTCCTGTTCCCGGGCCTAGTGGAATTAAAAGGAACTTTGTAATGAAGACTCAAGTGATGTTTTTGATTGTCCTTGCATGCAAGTATTATTTTCAGAATTTTCCACTTAGCACACTTCTTTTTTTGCTCCTTTCTGCATTTGTGCTTTATGTCACAGCTTTTTTGCCCACATCAGCTTTTGACACATTCTACAGCACCTTCTTGGTGCTGTGGGACAACATAAAGGCAACTGCAATGTTTGTGGCAAGTTAATAGCTGACCCTTTCAATTACATAGTAGCCACTAGCAATCCCAAGGAGAATCCATACTTTAGGATACTTTGGGCACATAAATTGACCTATAGAACCCTTGAAGGTCGATGTAGACTACTGTGTCACACCAAACCATCACGGCCATCTGTTGAATCAAGAATCTGAGGATCTAAAAGTATCTCACCAACTCTTCCCAGTTGGAGTAATGGGTGTACTTTTCCAAGGATCATCTGCCGTGGATTGTGAAGGGCTGAAGAATTGTCCTCATCTGCTTCTGCTGACATATGTATAATGATCATTGGGAACCATACGTTAAAGGTGTTCTACTGCTGAAGCCATGGGGAGTTAACCATTCAGTGGTGAAATGGGAAATGACAGGGCTCCCTGCAGAATGTGATGAGGGACCACTGAGTCTACCATATCAGACATTGGCTTCGCGCTGAATGGGGGGATCCCTCAAGGGATGGCCCCTCCACCCCCGGTGCTACGCCTCTTCAACCATTACAATTTGGTCTGAACCCTTGACAATTTTGAGATTGTGCTACCACATAACGTCATGTCAGGTTTAACTCCATTTGTCAATCATGAACAGTCCTTCCGACAGACCTTTGAAAATCAGTACCCGTCACCTGAATGGAATCTGCTGTTGGCCGAAAAGCCCGACTGACAGTGCCACATGTGGTATGGTGGCCAATCAGGACTACGCTTGTACTGTCACGACTGGCCCACCACAGAGTCGTGGTGAAGATCCAGGATTCCTTCCACTAAGCATCTTTTTCACACCATCTCTTCATGTGTTGACAGGGACAGCTGACTAAGAGGATGAGTCCAGAGGTCTTCTGTCTCTGTCGCTTAGCTGATAACTGGCAGCATTCCTTCCACGCGGCCTTACATAATTCTGACATTGTATGGTAATGCTCCGGAACTTACGTCATGCACTAACCTTCAGCCTGGAAAGGTATTCAGGCCATCCTGGCAGTGTTCAGGTGGAATTTGGACAGAACACTGCAAAGCCGTTCACAATGATGGGAAAAATGGGATGCAGGCAGGCAGCAGGGTCTAAAGAGAGATGCTCTTCTCTCCTCCTGGCAGCAGCATGGCCTGAAGGGGGCTCTGCTTCTGTTCACGGAGGGCTCAGTGGCCTGAGGCCGGGGCAAACACCTACAGCCAGGATCTATGATGTTACAACGCGTTATTTTACAACGCAGACCGTTACATCGCAATTTTTACAACGCAGGAACCATTACAATGCAAACCTTTACAACGCATGTCATTACATAGCAGATGCTATTACAACGCATGGCATTACATCGTAAGTATAGGTAAGTATACCTTTTTAAAAAAAATGTAATTAAGTTAATTTAATTAAATTAATTTAATTAAAATACATTTTAAAATAGTAATTATTTTTATTTAATAAATTTAAATTTATTTATTTAAATTAATTTTAATAAAAATTGTAATTAATTTTATTTAATTAATATAATTAAATTAATTTAATTTAAATATTTTTTTGATTGTAATTAAATTAAATTATTTGAAATAATGTATTTAATTTAATTATTTTAATTAAGAAATGTAATAATATAATATAATTAATTTAATTTAACCTAAATACACCCCTGTACCCTAAAACCCAAACCCTGCCCTGAAACCTAAAAACACCCCTGTACCCCAAAACCCAAACCCTACCCTGAAACCTAAAAACACCCCTGTACCCCAAAACCCAAACCCTACCCTGAAACCTAAAAACACCCCTGTACCCCAAAACCCAAACCCTACCCTGAAACCTAAAAACACCCCTGTACCCCAAAACCCAAACCCTACCCTGAAACCTAAAAACACCCCTGTACCCCAAAACCCAAACCTTGCCCTAAAACCTAAAAACACCCCTGTACCCCAAAACCCAAACCCTACCCTGAAACCTAAAAACACCCCTGTACCCCAAAACCCAAACCCTGCCCTAAAACCTAAAAACACCCATATACCCCAAAACCCAAACCCTGCCCTGAAACCTAAAAACACCCCTGTACCCCAAAACCCAAACCCTACCCTGAAACCTAAAAACACCCCTGTACCCCAAAACCCAAACCCTACCCTGAAACCTAAAAACACCCCTGTATCCCAAAACCCAAACCCTACCCTGAAACCTAAAAACACCCCTGTACCCCAAAACCCAAACCCTGCCCTGAAACCTAAAAACACCCCTGTACCCCAAAACCCAAACCCTACCCTGAAACCTAAAAACACCCCTGTACCCCAAAACCCAAACCCTACCCTGAAACCTAAAAACACCCCTGTATCCCAAAACCCAAACCCTACCCTGAAACCTAAAAACACCCCTGTACCCCAAAACCCAAACCCTGCCCTAAAACCTAAAAATACCCAAACACCCCAAAACATATACCTCAGTACCCCAAAACATATACTCCTATACTCATACTTATTTTAAAAATTATTTAAATTAATAAATTTAATTTATAATATTTAAATACATTAATAAATATTTTTATTTATTTTTATTTATAATTAATAATAATTAAATCAATTATATAATATTAAATAAAATAAAAAAAATTATATACTTACCAATATTTACGATGTAATGGTATGCGTTGTAATACCATCTGCTATGTAATGCCATGCGTTGTAATGGCATCCGATGTAATGGATCCTGCGTTGTAATAGCTGCGTTGTAACAGCATTACGACGTAAAAGTTGCGTTGTAAGTGATACACACCCCTACAGCCATTATCCTGGAGAAATATTAATGGTCTTCTTTCATAGTGGTTCATGCACTGGGTTTCCTTCCCCATGGAAAGACTCGGGGAAGGTCATATTGTAATGTTTTGATTACAATATGACCTTCCCCGAGTCTTTCTATGGGGAAAGAAACCCAGTACACCATCTAAGGCCGGGGCATGTGGAGAGTTATAAAAGGGACAGGATTGTTTCTTTTTAAGCTGAGACAATAATATATTGGCAGAGTGTATGAAATGCAAGAAGGCATCCTCAATTGTGGCATGTTCATGGAAGAGGAAACAGCCTTTACAACGCTGGCTGAGCCACGAGTGTCATTTCTCCGCAAGTTTAACAACGCTTGTCTGAACCACGAATCTGACTTAACCACACACATGCGTGGTTAAGGCAGATAGCACAGTATTGTGTCCGGATGGGCGGGAGAGGAAGAGAAGCGTTGGGAAAGGAGGCTCAGGACACAGACAGGTAAGTCGGGCTGGGGCCGGGTTTGGGGGTAGTTTTTAGGGGTGGGGGTCAGGTTTCAGGGCTCAGGGTGAGGGGGTGTCGAGGTAGTTCTTGGAAGGGGGGCAGGATTTTGGGGCTCAGTGTGGGTTGGAGGATCGGGGCAGTTTAAGGGCTGGGGCCAGGGTTGAGGGGGTCGTTTTTTGGGGTGGGGGTCGGTTTTAGGATTCATGGCGGGGGTCGAGGCAGCCTTTTTAAACGGGGGCAGGGTTTTAGGGCTCAGGACGGGGGAGGGGGTTGGGGTAGTTTTGAGGACTGGGAATGGTTTGGGGGGAGTTTTTAGGGGCGGGGTGGGGTCGGATTTAGGGCTCAGGACAGAGGATCTAGGTGGTTTTTAGGGCTCGGCCTACGTCAACCCTGCGTCAGCAGGGGAGGCGGAGCTCCGAGCTCTTATGTTATAAAAAAAAAAAATTCTTTAGGGGTCCGGGCTGCAACATTCCTTAGTGCGCGCGCGTTTTTTATGGCATCTGCATAGTGATTCGTCTTCGCTGTGCTGTGTTTTTAGTAGCCTTGACGCGATAGGCTTAATGTAATTTGTCGGTCGCCATGTTGGCATTTTCTGTGTGGTTACGCGCACAGCAGTGCATTAATTTCAATTAGGAGCTGTCAGGGTGCCGCGATAATGTAATGCAGATGTTGTGGGCGCGTTCACCAGTCTGCAGTGAATGGCACGCGTTCGTGCTTTTCTTGTGTTTTCTTTCCGTGTAGGGCAGACGTGAAAGGCATGGTCTTAAGAGCAGAAGGCCATATATCTTCAATTATCTCGCCATCACGGCGGAGATAATTGAAAACATATGCCTGGAGTGGCGCGCGCGCGAGGCCGAGAGCTGAGCAGGATGACTCCATGCCACAGTGTAAGCAGTGCTTAATTTGTAGAAAAATAAGTCCCGGTGCTCAAAATCTTTCTTATGCGGCGCCCGCAACTTCTCACAGTTATTCACCTGGTTAAATTACTACGCCACCCAATTGTACCATTGTTATGGCCACTGCCTACACTGACAACTCGGAAGCAGCCAGAATCAAAAATAAACTACTGCTTGAGCATCACGACATCGATTATAACAGTCTACTTATTTCACAACTGCATTCATTCAAACAAAATGCATTTGAAAGTGCGTTCCTGGGCAAATTGCTTTCATGTGCCGAGCATTACGATCTGCTTCAATAAAGAGGTGTTTTTTAGAAACAAAGTTGGGTAGACTGTTAATTGCTATATGTAACAAAATCAGACCATTCAGTTCAGCGTGTAGAAGCAATTTACTTGAGAATGTTTTTGCATGAAAGTATAGCCATTCAAACATGTCGAGGCACTGGATTGTCCAGAGGGTATTAAACAGTCCACCTAAATACTTTTTTATTTATTTTGTAGTGAATTTATGAGCGTTTATGTAGTGAATGCCACCTGGTAGGCATACGCCTTTTGGTGCAAGAGCTTTACATTCTTAAAATGTATTAGTTTGTAAGGGTAGTCCACTGTGCCTCGCAGCGCTTTGGTCGCCTTTGACTATGAACATGAAGCAGCTTTGGAAAAGTGCGTTTTGCCTACTAGCCCCGAAATAGTTATAAGTACAGGGCCAGTGTAATGCCCCCAATAAGCAGCGGGTGCTGGTAAAAGGTAGCAGTGGGCATTCTTGGCACAGTGGTGCAGTGTGCAGCCTGCAGTGGAAGGTAACCACGAGCGCAGGCAAGTGAGTGTGCCCAGCACCTGTCAAAGACTTTAATGCCTCTGGGCACAGCCCGGGTAACTTGCCGTTATCGTGTGTGTAGTGAGTGCAGAGTAGTGAGTGCAGAGTAGTGAGTGCAGAGTAGTGAGTGCAGAGTGCAGAGTGCAGAGTAGTGAGTGCAGAGTGCAGAGTAGTGAGTGCAGAGTAGTGAGTGCAGAGTAGTGAGTGCAGAGTGGTGAGTGCAGAGTGGTGAGTGCAGAGTGGTGAGTGCAGAGTGGTGAGTGCAGAGTGCAGAGTAGTGAGGGCAGAGTAGTGAGGGCAGAGTAGTGAGGGCAGAGTAGTGATGGCAGAGTAGTGAGGGCAGAGTAGTGAGGGCAGAGTAGTGAGGGCAGAGTAGTGAGGGCAGAGTAGTGAGTAGTGAGGGCAGAGTAGTGAGGGCAGAGTGCAGAGTAGTGAGTGCAGAGTAGTGAGTGCAGAGTAGTGAGTGCAGAGTAGTGAGTGCAGAATAGTGAGTGCAGAGTAGTGAGGGCAGAGTGCAGAGTAGTGAGGGCAGAGTAGTGAGGGAAGAGTAGTGAGGGCAGAGTAGTGAGGGCAGAGTTGTGAGGGCAGAGTAGTGAGGGCAGAGTAGTGAGGGCAGAGTAGTGAGGGCAGAGTAGTGAGGGCAGAGTAGTGTGGGCAGAGTGCAGAGTAGTGAGGGCAGAGTGCAGAGTAGTGAGGGCAGAGTGCAGAGTAGTGAGGGCAGAGTAGTGAGGGCAGAGTAGTGAGGGCAGAGTAGTGAGGGCAGAGTAGTGAGGGCAGAGTAGTTAGGGCAGAGTAGTGAGGGCAGAGTGCAGAGTAGTGAGGGCAGAGTAGTGAGGGCAGAGTAGTGAGGGCAGAGTAGTGAGTGCAGAGTAGTGAGTGCAGAGTAGTGAGTGCAGAGTAGGGAGTGCAGAGTAGGGAGTGCAGAGTAGGGAGTGCAGAGTAGTGAGGGCAGAGTAGTGAGTGCAGAGTAGTGAGTGCAGAGTAGTGAGTGCAGAGTAGTGGGTGCAGAGTAGTGAGTGCAGAGTAGTGAGGGCAGAGCAGTGAGGGCAGAGTAGTGAGGGCAGAGTAGTGAGGGCTGAGTGCAGAGTAGTGAGGGCAGAGTAGTGAGGGCAGAGTAGTGAGGGCAGAGTAGTGAGGGCAGAGTGCAGAGTAGTGAGTGCAGAGTAGTGAGTGCAGAGTAGTGAGTGCAGAGTAGTGAGTGCAGAGTAGTGAGGGCAGAGTGCAGAGTAGTGAGGGCAGAGTGCAGAGTAGTGAGGGCAGAGTGCAGAGTAGTGAGGGCAGAGTGCAGAGTAGTGAGGGCAGAGTAGTGAGGGCAGAGTGCAGAGTAGTGAGGGCAGAGTAGTGAGGGCAGAGTAGTGAGGACAGAGTAGTGAGGGCAGAGTGCAGAGTAGTGAGGGCAGAGTGCAGAGTAGTGAGGGCAGAGTAGGGAGTGCAGAGTAGTGAGTGCAGGTGCAGAGTGGTGTGTGCTGTTGAGTGCAGAGTGGTGTGTGCTGTTGAGTGCAGAGTGCTGTGTATTGACAATGTATATGACAATGCCATTTATTTATGATTTAAAGAAAAAAAAAGAAATGTCATGAGCAATGCCAATAGCTCTACCTTTAATGATGCCGAGACCATTGCATTGTAAATGCTTGTTTAAAGGGGGCAAGGTTTTAGCGCACATGGCGGGAGAAGCGGTACAGGTAGTTTTAAGGGCAGCACAGGCGTATGTTTAAGGGCTCAAGGTGGGGGCAGGGGTCAGGTTCGTTTTTTGGTAGGGGCAGGGTTTTAGGACTCAGGGCAGGGGAAGTTGCAGTTTTAATTGCAGGACGGGTAGATTTTATCCCTCAGGGCGAAGGGGAAGAGGTAGGAGGATTCGATTTTAGGTCTTAGGGCATGGAGGGGGGTCGGGGTAGTAGTGATCTTTACCATGCAAATACCTTTACCAAACGTGCCTTTACAATAAAATTGCATGGTAAAGGAATGCGTGGTTAAGACACATTCGTGGTTGGGCCCGCGTTGTAGAGGCATGCGTGGTTCAGCCATGCGTGACTCTCTCATACAACCTCACAAAAGGATTCTCTGTTAAAAAGAGGGGTCAGAATTGCACGCCTTCTCTCATACTTTGAATATCATTTTTAAATGTTTGCAAAATATGTATATGTTTTATCACTCCAAGTGAAAATTATTAGTGATAAAATAATTAGCCACTCATGTTAAGATTTACAAATCATTGGGTGTATCTACATTGCACAAGGAAGCTATTACAAATGGTAAACTCTAATCCCAATTCACAGAAATCATTCAATTGGAATGTTACCTTCTCAAAGTACACTTGAACATATGGTAATAGCAAGTATGAAGCAATTTCCCCAATCACAGATTTTGGGTTTAGAGCAGGATTGTGGTTGTTCCTATATGGGTCTGCCTGAGAAAGTAGGTGAACAATCACAAATCGGTACCTTTCTGTGTATTCGTGTACTACTTGTGGGTAGTTTCGCACCCTGGCAAGTCACACATGTTTTATTGGGGTCAAGAGCAGAAATAAGTGTGTTTCCAGGGTGGGGTGGAGATGCCTGCAGGGAAATGCATTTGTCTGTAGAAAGTATTTCTCCTGTGGAGAAGTACAAAAACATACAAGTGCAAATGCATATTTACACATTTGTACAATTTTCCATCTTAGCTAGCAACGAAAATAACGTAAACTGAAATGAGTACATAGTGATCATGGAAAACTACAACTGGTGTAGATGTCTGTGAGCACTCCTAAGGTTCTCTGTGAATCCCACGAAAAAGTTGTACATTTCCTGAAAAATCACAGACAAAAATACACAGAAATAAAATGTCAACATTTAGGCAAGTTGTTTATGACTCAGACATTCACCGCTGCTGCCTGAAAGGAAGAGCAGTTACTGCCCCATTTACAGTAAGACACTTGTGCAAAGAAGTGATGTTACTTTCCATTTAAAAGCATGGTTGTCAGGTTAAAAAAAGTGCTGACACTGTTCACTAATGGATAACAGCTTACAGAGAAGAACGGCTGCTGTCCTATTTAAAGCATGACAGTACTACAGAGAAGTGTTGCAACTTTCGCATTAATTGTATTGCAGCCCTGAAGAGAAGTGCGGGTACTCTAACAACAACCTTTCCTCTAGCCACGCCATTTACATCTTCGCCACCTCCCGCACCCCGCCACCCTTTCACTTTTTGGAGGTCACAGAGTATTTTTTTCATTTCTAACTCTCAGTATTTTTTTCATTTCCAACTCTGGCTCCATGCCATGACCCTTGCAGCCAGTCGTGGCTTTTTAGCCAATGGCCCTTGACAAGCTGGAATTTTTGAGCCCATACTCAAAGTTATATACATCTCAGAAATTAATGTACCGTTGTGCGAAGGTTTCAGACATGATATGGGACACATTTGGTAATGCACCCTTATCTGTTTCCCCCAGCAGTTAAAAATTAGAACACGGATCCAAAAAACATCATTAAACTACAAGACTCGCAGAAACAATAAATCAGAAAGAGGTAAATTCCCAGATACTGTTAGATCACGTTCATAGTTCAAGTATAATGAACCTTTGCTCAAACTCCAAAGCTTTTCACTGATTTTCTTTAACCTCCCTCCCCTTATTTCTTAACCAAGCTGAAAATGTGTAACAACTAGGTTAATGACATGGTGTGAGAATCTATTTGGCCCACTTTTAGGTCTAGTCTAGATGCATCTTTAATTTTGTAAGCAGCCTCATGTAATGATAAAAAACGTATACATAACAATGCATATATAAATCTATATACTGGCCCTGCAGTACCAAAACAATTTGATTGGCTGGCTGCAACATTGGTGAAAATGTGACAACTGTGTAGTATTGAGGCAGGAACACAGGCAAAGTCGTGGTAGAAATTGTAGCTTTATTCAGCGTTGAGCAGACACAGCGACACAAGAGAGCTCCAGGCTTAAACTGCCAACAGCTAACATTCTACTCAAAAGCCCTAGAATACTCAAGGCACAGAGTTCTATCTACAGGCGCCAGCGAGGCACAACACAGAACACTACATTATCCTCTTTCCTATAAACAAAAGAAGAAGAACTTAGAGAAGAAAAGAAAAGAGAAAACCAGAGGAAGAAAAGAGAAGAAAGGAGGGAAAAGTAGAAAAGGGAATAACAGTGGAAATGAGCAAAGCAAACACCCACAACACAGAAGACTGGAAACAGAGTGGTTACCTAAAACTGGCAGGAATCTTAGACACTCTCAAACTCCTGCGAAGTCCAGGGAACACGCCACCATCATTAATTATGTTATTAGAACATTTGGGATCAGGACGAGAATCAGACAAAAGGTCGTGGTTATCAGAGTCAAGATCCCTGACATTGACTTTAACAACTTTACAGACATTCCACCTGTGATTGTTGTTGACACGCACAGCATTGCCGCAAACCTTATCAACAACTAAAGGCTCAGAGAATTTACTTCTTCCCTTGGTGACGTGAACAGGGCTCTTAATACGAACAACATCTCCAGCACGAATATTGTGCGGTACAGCCCTTTTTCTTACATCAAAATAAGCTTTCAGTTTTGCTTGTACTTTAGTAACATTGTCCCTTACAAATCCGTCTATGCTGTCCATTACATTCATCTTGACCCATTTTGACATCCAGCCTGGACAAATTTTTGTGGAGGGTTTTCTCCCTCTTAGAAGTTCGAACGGAGACACACCAGTTGACGAATGTGCAGTGGTGCGATAAAACCATAACATGGAGCGAACAGCATTTTCAAGAACACACTTGCTGGCAATAGCCCATTGCACACAATTGTTCAACACACGGTTCATCCTCTCAACAAGGCCATTAGCCTGAGGGTGATAAAAGGAACTCTTCTTGTGAGAAACGCCACCTTGTCTAAGAAAACACTCAAATTCAGAACTCACGAATTGCACACCATTGTCCGTCATGACAACTGAAGGGAACCCTTCCCTAAGGAAAACATCCTTTAGAAAAGAAATGACATTGGCTGAGGAAGGCTCACTGATAAACCGAACCTCTGGCCATTTGGAATAGTAATCAATGGCAACAATGGCAAAGCGTGAAGAAGAAGGTAAGAGATTAAAAGGACCGACTAAATCAACACCAATTCTTTCCCACGCTCTCTCAGGAAAATGAATATGCTCCAAAGGGGTGTCCTAAGTTTGTGGCTCTTGTCAGAGGATTTACAAATAACACAACTATCAACTAAAGCATCAACACACACATCCATTTGCGGCCACCAAAACACATCCCGCAGTCTACGTTTGGTGAATGTTTTCCCTAAATGACCTTCATGCGCACCATCTACGAGACGTTTTCTTAAACTCTCAGGAGGAATAAGTCTACCACACCGCATAAGGATGCCATCCTCAACCGTGAGTTCATCGGCAACCTTAACAAAAGTCTGGAATTGCCCTGAGACATTTTTCTCCTTAGGCCAACCGGATTTCAAATAACTGATGACCTGGACAAGTACTTCATCTTTCAACAACTCCCTTCTCCATTCGGCTTCATTGACAGCACACATTCCCTCAAGATCCAAAGCAGCAACAAAACAATCTTCTTGATCATCTTCCTTTTCAAAGTCAGAATCATTACCAGAAATGGGAAAACGTGAAAAATAATCCGCTCTGACATTCTTCGCACCTGGCAAATAGACAACATCAAAATTGTACTGGAGTAACTTTGTTGACAACCTAGCAATCCTGTGAATGTGCTCCTTAATCTTTTCACCAGATAAAATTGAGACTAAAGGACTATGATCAGTACGTATTACAAAGTGACTACCCCAGAGAAAAGAGTTGAATTTCCTCACAGCCCACCAACAGGCTAAAAGCTCTTTCTCTATGACAGAGAAATTCACTTCAGCACCACGCAACACCCTTGAAGCATACGCAATGGTGTTGTCAACCTGACCACTCTTTTGAGTGAGAATAGCTCCAAGACCAAATCCACTTGCATCCACAGTCACAACACACTCTTTATTGGGATCAAACGCTTTGAGAATACTGTCACTCACTAACTGAGACTTAATCCATTGGAAGATTTCTTGACAGTTATTATCCCAAACAAAAGGCACATTCTTCTTTAACATATTAGTAAGTGGCTGAATCTTTGATGCATAATCCTTGATAAACCTGGAGTAGAACTCACTGAGTCCTATGAAAGATTTCAAACCAGCTTTATCGACAGGAGGAGATGCATCCACAATTGCTTTTACCAACCCGGGACGTGGCTCTACCCCATTGTGTGAGACCACATGACCAAGGAATTCCATTTTTTCTTTTAAGAAAACACACTTTTCTCGTTTAAGTACAACGCCTTTATCCTGCATAATTTCCAAAACTCGATTCAAGGAACTGCTATGATCCTCTTTGTTTTCGCCAAAAATTAAAACATCATCCTGGAAGACAATTACTCCAGGAGTATCTTTAAACATTTGACTCATTAATCTTTGAAAAACAGCTGCCGCCGACGCAAAGCCGAACGGCATTCTGCAGTACTGGAAACTGCCAAAAGGAGAAACAAATGCAGTCAAATGTTTAGAGGATTCACTCAACACCACTTGATGGTACGCAGAAGCTAAGTCCAACTTTGTGAACCATTTTGCACCTCTAGTAAGAGACAACAAATCAGTGATTTTGGGCAAAGAGTGTGAGTCAATCCAGATGTTCTTATTAAGACTGCGCAAATCCACACAGACGCGCAAATCACCATTCTTTTTTCTGGCGACAACAAGAGGAGACAACCACAAGGATGACTCGATTGGTTCAATGATCCCTTTCTTGCATAGCTCGAACAGTTCAGCTTCTAGACTATCCCTTACACTAAAAGGGACACCCCTGACCTTATGTTTGATAGGGATGGCTCCATCTTTTACTCTGATCTCATGGCTAAAGTCCTTAATCATCCCAAGTCCCTTCCCAAAAACAGTGGGAAACTCGCGAGCTAAACTCTCAACGTAGTCATCAGAATCTACTACAGCAAGATTATCAATACAGTTGTCAGGTTCAGCTATGCCAACCTGTTCTTTTGCGCCTGGTCTTAGGATCAATCGGAACAAACCCCCATGAAACCACCCCAAGATATTCAACCCCTTAATTGAGACATAAATCTTTCCAAAAATGTTCCTGCCCCTGAAATGTAGGACATCCTCAAAATAACCAAGTAGAGCTATTCTGCGTCCTTCATAAGAAACAGGAGCTCTATCAGGAGGTTCAAGTTTTCTTTCAGGCCAAGTCTCCTCAAATAATTCTTGGGTAATCATGGTTACTATTGCACCTGAATCTACTAACAGGGAAATTACTTTATCACACACACCGAAATTTTCATAAGGATCAACACATTCCGAAGGGTCACCATTGACGACACCATCTTCACACACAACTACAATCATTCCCTTAGCATCACCTTTGACGTTATCACTAAAGTCTGAATTTTCTTGTACCCACACAACCATATCTCTGAGATCGTCTTGGATGCTGTTAATTGGACTGGAACCCATACCTGTATTATCAAGGAGTTCAGAAACATTTCCTACCCCAGTGACATTGCTTAGACCCTGAGACCTATTGACAAAGGAAGAATTTCCCTGTCTAGGATTCTGACAAATTTTTGCAAAATGACCATATTTTCCACAATTTCGACAAACAGAACTTCTGGCAGGACAAAATTTGTTATTCTTGTTGTGTGAAAGATTTCCACATCTGTAGCAAATGTCACTCCTAGAAAACGAATTTCTTTCGAAACGTTGAGAATTAGGAAAATTGTTCTTCTCGAAGCGTTGTTGACCGGGAACTGATCTGATGTCCTTATTCTCTTTAGTTCTAACTACAGAAACTGCTTCGTCACTCTTCTTTTCAAGCTCCTTAACTTCTTTCTTAGATAACTCAATACTTTTGGCAGTTCGGATAGTCTCTTCAAGTGTAGGATTTCCTAAAGTAAGCAGTTTCTGTTGGATCGACTTGTCAGTACATTTACATATATACTGGTCTCTGATTAATTGTTCTCTGAAGCCCTCAAATTCGCATTCTGCGCTCAACAGCCTTAGGCTAGATATGTAGGTTTCAACGTCTTCCCCAGGAAGTTGCTCTCTTTTGAAGAACTTATGTCTAATTACGACAAGACTGGGTTTGACATCGAATCTTAACTCCAGTCTCATCCTTGCCTCAACATATTCATCCACATCTTCCTCTGCGTTGTTCCTTATAAGAGGGGGTAAATGTTTATAAATCTCTCTACCTTCGAAACCTAATGAATGTAATAATAGACATTTCTTTCTTTCCGCGCGATATCTTGATGCGCCAATTGCTCCTAAATAGGTTTCGAAAGCGTCAAACCACTTCCTCCAAACTATTGGTGGATTACCCGGTGTCTCGAGAAAAGGAGGAGGAGGAGAGACTGATTGCATGGTGCACTTGAGAAGTTGGCTGTGTAGAAGGGAAAGATTTGGGATGGACTCAAAGCAACCTGTGTATACTGTATTTGTGACTCTGCAGTTGCTTACACAGAGAAGAAAACGTTGGTCTTCTAAAAAGTAGAAGTTTTGCAGAACCAAGAAATCATTGAATGTCTTTTCTTTTTTTTTTAAACCAAAAAAATGAACTAAATTGGTCCATTTGATTCTGCACAACACTGTCTGCCGACACGTTACACGAAGGAAGCGTTGTCAACGTTGCCGTGGTAACGTTATTAATTCATGCGAAGTCTTAATGCGGCGGATGAAAGACTGTGACGCACGCTGCCAACCGATGCGCATATTGAATTCATTTGCCGTACGCTGCCGACCAATGCGTGCACTTGATCCAAGCAAGATGCGTGGGGAGCACAAAATGGCTGACCTTGACGTCAATGACGTGAGTCAACGCTTCCAACCACGCGCGTCCTCTGCAATGCCAATCACGCAGACGGTTTCTCTCTCTTTCGCTACCCAGAAGCAAACGGCGTGTAGTACAGAAAAACGGCGCGGAGAGCGCGGAACACTTATCTTATAATTCCGCTCGAAACGAAGCAGTTCTCCGCAGCCTTGAGGAGGAACATCTGCCGATTTCCGCTTCTTGGGATGCGCTTCTCTTGAAAGCTATGAGGTGAGTCACGGGGTTCTTTGTTCAGTCACAACCATCATCGCCAACAATTTTGTAGTATTGAGGCAGGAACACAGGCAAAGTCGTGGTAGAAATTGTAGCTTTATTCAGCGTTGAGCAGACACAGCGACACAAGAGAACTCCAGGCTTAATCTGCCAACAGCTAACATTCTACACAAAAGCCCTAGAATACTCAAGGCACAAAGTTCTATCTACAGGCGCCAGCGAGGCACAACACAGAACACTACAAACTGTGAATGCACAACTCAGGGACGTGGTTGGGTCATGGATGGCTGGTTGGGCGTGTGGCTTTGCCTATGGCCAGGTCCTGGGGCAAACTGCTGTTGTGCATGGCCGAAGGCTGTGCACAACGGGGCTTTGCCACTGCATGGAGGTTTGGGTGTAAGGTCTGGCCATAGCCCAGACCTTGAGCGCCCTTGGTAGTTTGGGCGCAGGACCATGCAGTAGGCTGGGTCCTGCGGCCAACCAGCACTGCACACACCGGAAGGCTGTGCACAGCAGGAGTTGGCTTCCCTTGGCGGGTTGGGGACAAAGCCTGGTCACAGACGTGGGTCCTGTGCTACCTAAGCCACTGGAGTCAAGCTATCCTGGCTGAAGACGGCTGATAGCCAGAAACCGGTCCTAGGATGCTTGATTCCGATCAAGGGAAGACATGGCCTGGCAGTTCGGGCTGGACTGTTCCCATGAGGCACAGGGTCAAGACTGATTTGCATATGGCCATGTCTGAACTGGGGTGGCTTGGTGAGCAAAATAACGATGGATTAAACCCAGATCTGTGACTGGGGGTGAATGTTTTGCCATTGTGCAACATTCCGTCCATCATCTTGTGTGTTTCACAGACCAGGTTGGTCATCCCGCAACAGGATGGGTGCACACCCTGCAACAACCACCTCTGTGCAGCCAAATGCTATTGTGCCAAAGTTACTATATAAGGATTTTATGAAAGCCATGCGCAGTGGAGGTTCGCCACTGCAAGGGGGCTTGGGCACAGAGCCATAGGCAAGGCCCCGAATCCAATTGCTATGGGCACTCAATCCCATATTGCGCATGGCCTTTGGCCGTGACCTGAGCCCTGCTCCCCCAGTATCCCCCAAACTCCTCCTCCCCCGACCCTGCAGCTGAAGATGGACTTTAACAAATCCTTTCATACTAACATGTACACACAGGGATCAGGCCTAAGCTGTTACACCAGCTCAAGGCAAGCATAACAAGGAGAAAGGCTGGTATTTCTACCTACATTCACCATGTGTGCTATATTTGACCGCACACATAAATAATTGGAATAGTGTTAAAACACTCTTTGTTATTGGAAGGGTCCCCTTACAGTACATATCTTTAACACAATGCACATACTCTTGCAGGAACAACAGAATATACATTAGTGCTTCGCAGTGAATGGTCAATCAGTACAGGGGGAGAGTAAATGAACGCCATATTTTGGTAGATATAGTGTTTTCTTTTTTGTGATTTTGAAAGAAGACAGTGCAAAATGTCTGTATTCTGAGTGATGTTGTGCTAAATAATATTGCATTTCCCCTTTAAAATATACCAGCATACTGTAATATTTAGACACAGACATGACAAGAAACATATTTTTTTCTAATTTTTAACCAAGAAAGGTGGTTTTAAGAAGAACTTTAAAAAACAAAAAAAAAAACATTTTTTAACTATTGCTGTATTTTTTCAATTTTTCGGGGGTTCAAGTAAAAATAAATAAAAATTGGGCATTAAAACTTGGATCCAAATTAGTATAAAAAAATTACTTCTTGCAAGCAGCTTGGTGTGCAGCCACCAGCTTGTCATGAGCTACACCACTCTGCTTCACTGCAGAAACAATTCTACAGCCCTTAGTGCGGTACACCCTAGTGAGTGGCAAGGACTCGTGGTGGTAGACAGTCACAAGGCTGTAGAATCGGGAGTGAAGCAAAAGATGTTGATAAACCCTGATGGCCCTGCCATCTTTCTTCTATCCCTCCACTATCCTCCTCAATCCAAATAACAGACTAACATATCCACCGCTCAAATTACTTCATATTTCACTATACTAATTCGCCACTAATCCTTTATGGGTTCCAGAGTAACGTGCTAATCGATAAAAACACGATTCAACACCTCATAAGAGGTAGCAAGTGCTATATAAATGCAAACCTTTTCCCTCTTCTATCCTCCACTATCCCTTTTCATCCAGATAACTGACTAACATATCCACCGCTCAAATTACTCTCATATTTCACTATACTAACTCACCACTAATCCTTTATGGGTTCTGGAGTAGCGTGCTACTCACCGAAAAAGCGATTCGACGCCTCGTCAGGGTAGTAAGCCCTATATAAATGCAGTTACAATACAATACAATCTTCTCTTTGAAAAATTCTTGTGACTGAGCTTCCCCACATTGAGGGCTTCATCATTCCAAAAGTACCAAAAGAGTACTTCTTACTGGAACTCCATCTGGCAGAGATTACACGTCACCAGTTTTGCAGACAGGTACCTGCCTTTCTTCTGGAAGAACAAAATAGAATTGCCAAACGATGGACTCTGAGAGGTTCTAAGTTGCTTCTTGTCATTCTCAGTGTGTTCAGGTGGTCTCTCGTCTCCTCCAAAAAACCTCTTTTCTAATTTTAGAGTTGTAAAAAAAAAGATAACAATTGCAAAAAGTGAGGCAGGACAGTGTATCAGATGTGGATACACCCAAGTGCAAATCCCTAATGAGACTAATGGGGTGGGATCTCCTTCAAAATGCATCAATACAGTCATATTGACCAGTAAGATATGGTTTTACTTTGAATCACAGGTACAGTGGTATCATTTTTAGGTACAAAGGGACGGCAACGCCTGTAAAAGCAGAAATATTGATAAAAACAACAATGTATCTTAGGTAATGGTGCTCTCAAGAATACTCTAGCCTCTGGGTCCTGTAGTACTAAAGCGAGACCCAGAATAGGAAGTAAAGGCCTCGTGGGAGTTCTGTAGCACTGTATCTTTGGCTATAGGTCCTTTGGTTACCCCAGTACTAGGGGGGACACCACAAAGAAAATAAAAAATGAAAGCAGCTATCTGAATGGTCAGTCAGAGTAGACTATTAAACAAAATTAGCCTACAGCCTTTGGAAAAAAACAATTTAATTTTCAGAACATTGTGCAAACAATCTTAGTGCTTTATGGAATCTGACAATACTATATAGTAGCAGCTAGTGACCATACCATCCACCAGCCCTTCCACAGCTGGTTCATCACATGACGACCTAGTTGTGATGCATTCAAGATCTTCAGCAGCACACCCAGCTCGGCCTGAAAGAAAATGCGCAGCACGTTACATGCACCTTGTGCAAGCGGGTGCAGCACAGAAGTAAAGCAGGATAGTACATCATGGGGCCGAGAGGAATGTGGAAGCACCTGCAGGCTATGCAACCTAACCCCATAGATTGAGCAGAACTGAAATTAACTGAAAAAAACCCAAAGGTTGCATTGACCAGTGCAGTTAGGTGACAGAATGAGACAAAAATGAATGTTTAAAAAACCCACAACCACTGAGATTCACCAGTTATAGTTTACTCAACTAATTTTAACTTGTGCCCGTCATGCATGGCTTCTTCTTAGGTTCTCACATATTATATCTCCCATTAGTGACATGTTAAATTATATCACTGATGACATCTCAAATTACATAATTAATGACATCAATGATAACATCACTACGACATCATCTATATCACTGGTATTCTCTTTACTCTATAGATCTAGATCATTTTGGAAAAGTAAATCAGTAGTAAAGGGCGTATAGTCATATACAGCAGAGAATTCTTGTGAGTGTAGAATAGAAAAAAAAGCATAGGCCCTGGAGTAAAGTCTGGTTCTCCATGGTGAAAGTTAAATAGTGCACGGTTTACCTACCACTAAAGTTAAGGGTGCAATAAGTACTCCATGCTAAACAAAGTAAACAATGAGCATATGAGATGTGGGTTGCAGAGCCACATCTCAAAACAGGTTGTGGATTGAACACAAAGGTTGCTTCTAAACATTTGTGAGAAAAGCGAAAGCTTCCGCTCACAAATGATTATTTACCTGCGGATATTTGAGCATATGCAATATTAAACATATTAAACATATGTCATACACTGCATACAGACAGATTGTATACAGACTGGAGATTTATACGGTGTGGACATTTCTTTGCAGAACTTCCCTGATGATTTTGAGGCTTTACACATTGTTAAGTAACATACAATGTAGGGATGACCCATTTAGGGATGGTTTAACTCACAATGTTGTTATAACAATGATTCTAAGGCTGTACCAGTTTCTGCTCTTCAAAGGAGTGTATTTTATCATACTACAGAGGGTTGACTATATGGCCAGGCTAAAAGTGCCTTAGCAGATGATGATGCATTTCTGTTAAGCTCTTGACTGGAAAATGCCGGTCATAGCAGGTGTGATCCCATTTAGGTGAGTAGAGCATATAAGTCAACCTCTTAAATGTAAATTGCAGTTTATGTAAGATGTTTAAGAGTGTGATCCCATTAATTTGAATAGAGAATTAACACTATTTTGTGGGCTGGGTAAGATTTTAAAAAATGGGTTACCCCCATTAAAGTTTATGTAGGCATTTGAATTGTTAGGCGGGTGAATACCATTGAAAACAGGATGACATCCACCAAATGTGGGTGAGTGCAAAGCTATACTATGTGCTGAGCATTTTGCGAAAGGTTTTACCATGATCACTTGACTGGTGATATAATTGAGTACAACTGTAACTTGCTGAATTACTTACAGTCCAAAAAACTATAGCAAACTATCACAATCATTGAGTGATGTCATTTAGCCGCATCGGTGCGGCGCATTTTCCCGCTGTGCGCTAAAGATTGCGAAATCCCGCGGTTCATGACGAGCTCAGCTCATCATGAGCGTACGAGAGGTGTAACTCATGACGAGCTGAGCTCGTCGTAAGCGTTGGAAGAGGTTAAGATGTCATTTAGGATGTCATCAGTAATGTCATCAATGTCATTTAACACGTCATAATTTATGTAATGTGGCTCTTGCACTGTGAGTAATGGCATTTTTCTAGATCACAAGTGCAAATGACCCTAAAAAGAAGTGCACTCTAGTGCCAAGCCTTGTGCTAGTGCTTTACTTTGTCAATGCTTTTTTCTTTCCATTCTTTATAATAGTTATATTTGTAATCATTCTTGCATTCTGTATTTAAACTATGTCTTCACGTTACAGTAATTAAAAAATCAATAGTACCTTATCTTTACACCAAAAAGAATCATATGCTCTTCTGATGTACATTGAAACAACAAAAGTTAACTCTTTTATTCTAACTGCACGTGCCTGCTAGGAATCACCCACAATTTTCTATTCATATAATATGAAATGGCTAATTTAGTTTTAAATGAAACATTTTTATTGCAGGCATATAATTGCTACATTGAGGCAGCATGATGTTTTTTTTTTTTTTTTTTTTTATGGCATAAGCTTGAAGTATAAAATAAAAATATAAATTTACAGGCATTTATTTATCACGTCGGCTTACTAAAGTCCGGCCTACTGACTTTGTCAATGCACGTTCTAAAGTTGCTTTAAAAAAATCAGTTGGTCTTACCTTCATATTTAAATCAGCATTTTGTATTAATTTGTTAATGGCTAATGATGCATTCGCAGACACAAAGCCCAGTGGATAGAGCAAAAGTTGCTTAGTGTTCTCATTTGCAAGTGAGATAGCAGCTTTACTGCAAAAAGCGATATGTTAAAGGCCCTTCGAATAATCTCTTTATTCAATACTCCACGCAGCACTTAAGATTCTTGTATCAGAGTGAAGAAAGTATTACCAAATTATCAACTGAAAGTACCCTGAAGGCACTCACTCTTAGCCTGTCCAGACTAGCCCCACAAAATATGTGCATCTGTCAAACAAAGAGCTTACTGATGTTGCTTTCATTATCTAAGGAGTGAAATTCGTAGCATGTCTGCAAAGATTTTCAACACTATGAACAATAGGTGGTGAGATCTCTTCTGAAAGCAGGGCCGGACTGGCCGTTGCGGGCATCAGGCATTTTCCCGGGAGGCTGGAGGTCGGTTTTGAAGCAGTGGGGGGCGGATTTTGTTACTGTGGGACGGTTTTGCAGTGGTGCTGCAATATTAGCCCCCCCTAACAAAAGCAGTAGTGCTTTACACATGCACATCCACCACGGCTGGTCCTACAAAATTGCCAGGGCTGCTTTGGGTTCCCAGTCCAGACCTGTCGGAAAGTAGGGAGTGTTTGGCGTTCACAGCATCCTGCTCCTTCCTCGTCCCACAGTGTGACAATTTACCCGAACTTCACTAGTTCTCTTTCATTTCTTTCTTTACTTTTGTGAGGATTTGTATTAACAAAGATGGATGAAGTTAAATTGAGGAGTCAATCTAGATGAGTGCTGATCTAGATTGGATCTGCATTGACTAATTCACAAATTGGGAATCTGGAGAGAAATCAGTGTTTCTAAAGATATGACCTTCCTTCTAGAGACCTGCCCATGCCCCTGATCATCCCTGCATGCATAGAGGCATGTGTACACACATGCATTTAGCAATGTTATTCATTTAAATGTAAGGTTTTGTATGACACTACCACAAATAGGATGCAGACGTTTCATTAGGGATGGAAAGCATTTAATCCAGTCAGGAACATGGTTGCACAACTTGTAAAATGCAACGGCCAATTGCAACCCATGGGTGCTCTGATATCAGCCGAAGATGCTATTCTCATGATAATGTAAGACCTGTGCAAGATGAAGGTGGCCAGGAAATAATATTCAATTTCTTGGTCGCTTTTTCTAATATGGGCAGTCGTTGGGATGTTTTTAATTTCGCAGTGCCGTATCTGGTCAAAGATAGTGTCAATGTCATGAATACCTTTAATCTTCAATACCCTTCCAGCAGTGGCGTAACGAACCTTGTGGGGGCCCCACTGCAGGGTAAGTGAAGGGGCCCCCTCCGGACTCAATCTAGAGCTCCCCAGTAGAAGTGCGGTGCTGACGGGGCCCTCTGGAGGGTGAGGGCCCCTCGCACTGCGGGGGCTGAAGGGGCCTGTATTATGCCCCTGCCTTCCAGAGGAAGACACACATTTCTGTGGTTGGATATAAGGTCTGGTTGAGAAAGGCTAGGACTTAAAGCTATTAAGATTATCCATAATATTGTGGCATTACCCCAATGTTCCCCTTCCTAGTCCCAGGCATTGCTTAATGAGTCTTGCACAGGCTACCTTTGGATTCAGCAGAGCACTCCCAGTAGGAACAGCCCAGACCTAGAGGCTTCCAAACTGCAAAGGAATTTTATTACAACCGCCTCACTACACTTAACAATGAAAGCAATCACCCCCTTGAATACAGTAATGCTGAACAAACTTGATTAGCATACAAACTCCAGATCTAGAATCTTAAATACTCTTTTAGAATTTTACTAACAGAACGAAAATTCACTTCATTTAATAATCCCAGAAATCAAGCACTTCAATTAGGGAATGTGGAACAAAATTGTGTGGCAACAACCAAGACACTTTGTTCTAGATGGAGCATCATTCATCTTTGCCCAAGATGGCGAACCTCCCCTGAATTCAAGCAAAAAGATTAACTGGTGTTCTGAAATGTGTCCATGCAATTGTTATCCTTGATCTAATTCATCGGCTGATGGAGGCTGCTGACACCTTTCTGGTTTGTCTTGAGGCGCCAAACATAACAGGGAGCTTACCAGTGTTTGAATGGGACCGACCTTTGAAATTAGATTAGCACAGCTCTATATGAATCCAACAGCTGAAAAGTGACACCACTTCTGCAACTAGAGATGGAACAACCACCTTGTGGGATGCATGGAACATGGGAAACACCTGAGGATGGAATAATGAGTCTCAACACCAAATCAAGACTTCCAAGTTGAACTTAAAAACATGGTTCCCATACAAGAGCAGCAGCTCCCTCAATTATGTAGCCATGGATGTACTTCAAGAAACATCACTTTCATGGTGAGGAACTTTAGATCCACACCCTCTAGAGGTTTGAAGAGCTTGTGGTGCTTGGATAGATATGTGATTCAACATTTTTTCTAATTATTTGATGTCTGTCCTTCAGTTTAGCTAAGCATTCACTTATATTAAGTGTACATATTTGTGTATGTTTTAAGATGTAGAACTTTATTGTGCAGATGAGTCACTTTCAAGCATTTTTAGGTCTGGCATTAGCCAAGCCCTCTTTTTCTAAATAAAAAATGCTTTTTATTTGTTTTCAAACCTAAGAATCATGAGAACACGCCCCCGCAATGTTAAGCTTCTAAAAAATGTATTGTTGAATGTTATTCATTAACAATTATCGGGCAGTTTATTCACTCAACTTCAAAACGTACTATGCCTTCAGATCCACACTCATGTTACTAGTGTGACACACTCCACTGCAGCCCTAGGACACCTATACAGACCCCCTTAGCGATATGGTGTGATAGGTTCAACCTCCTATAACCTCAGGAAGGCCGCCGTGGCAGTCCAACAATCATTTGCCAATGAGTGGGTACAGAGATTCCTGCATTCTTTATCTCTAATCGCTGTTTCGTCAGTTAAACTTCTCCCTTCCATCTGCAGTGTGGTGGATCCTCGGATGCTCTCTCCTGTGCATTGCAATCACTCTTTTAGCTGGGACCAGGGGTAGATTCAAGAACTTTATTGTACCTCTTGCTGGTCGTGGGGTAGTGTATAAGCCTAGCAAGCATATTTCCATCATCAGGAGGTTAGTACGATGGAGAGTTCGCTCCATTTCGTGCGTCACCTTATGGCAGAATTGCACAATTTGGGGGCAAACCCATGTAATTTGCAGGAAGTCAGCATCAGGTGTCTTACATCTGAGGGACGCTTTATCTGCTATTCCATTAATTTTGTTTAGTTTGCGCAGCATAAGATATGACTTATGGAGGTAGTTGAACCTAGTGTAGCGGAATCTGCTGTTTTGGGACACTCTGTGCATATGTTCCAGGATCCTACCCCAATCCTTGTCTTGCATCTTACGACCCCACTCATTCTCCCACCTCCATCTTAGCTGTGTTAAATCAGCTTTGGCATATGCAGTGCCAACTTGTAAAGCCAGGAGACTAATATACGGCCATGCAGGAAGGTCAAGAGGATCTGTAATACTCCATGTGTCAGTGGTTCATTATGGTCATTGTTCCACAGCACTTATAGTGCATGTACAACTGCTGCATATACCAGGAGCTGTGAATTCAGTAGGCCTCCTCTGTAGTGAGCACATCAGATGGTTTCAGCTTTCCTTCCTCATAACAGACTCCCACTGTGAGGAATTCTGCCTCGATCCAGGTGGATAATATTCGTGCAGTGAGGAATCCAACCCTCGAGGAGGGGAGACCTACCAGGGGCATTGCTGGAGTGTATAATGGGAAACAACAGGTTTGAGGATTTTCAGCCGGTTATGTAATCCAATTGCTAGCTGATTAGGGGGATTCTAGGGAAAGGCATGTCCATACAGAAGGGCCACTAGGGGCCCCTCACCCTGTGGGGAGCCATAGATTCCCAGTCCTTCGGTCTGGTACACCGCAAGCCAGCGGGCTAACTGCTTAAGCTGAGCCACCATATGGTACAGTTCAAAGTCTGGGACCCCAAGATCGCCCTTTCCAGTCGTGCGTTGCATAACCCGCAGGGACACTCAATGTCTACCTCTGTCTCAAATCAAATTCCTCACCAGCTTGTCCAGAGACCGGAGCTAGGCCTGGGGAATCCAAATGGGAAGATACACAAAGAGGTAACAGACTTGTGGCACCACAATTATCTTTGTAAGTTCTATGGATGCCATGATAGGGAGCTGCAGTGTATGCCAAAAAGCGACACTGCACTTTAAGGAGCGCAGTGCCCTTTAAAGGTTGCCCTACCTAATGTATTTGCCCTGGTGGTATACTTTGACTCCCAGGTATTGGTGCACCTTTGGCTCCCATCTGATGCCCCATGTGGCTACCACTGGTGGAACTGTCTGTGAGTCTCTGAAGACGAAGGTCTTCTTCCAGTTCGTGCATAGGCTGGTCACTTCTACCAACGTCTGCAACATCTGGATAGTCAAAGTGACCCCTGCATCTGTCTCCCTGAGAAATAATAGCAAATCATCTGTGTAGAGGGAGATGTTATGCTCTCCATCAAGTAAAGGAATTCTCTACCCGCGACCTTCGATCCTAATAATACTTTCCAAAGGCCCGATGGCCAGTGCAAACAGCGGGGATAAAAATGAGCACCCCATGTGGATTCCTGTTCTTATCTAAAAAGCATCTAATATATTGCGTTCCACCTTAACTCTGACGCGTGTCTTGGCATATAAGATCATTATCCACTTGGCCCCATATTCATCCAGAATAAGACTGCGCACCTGTAACGCGAGTAGATGGTATCAAAGGCCTTGCGGAGATCAATAAAAGGGACCACCACCTCCGCAAATCCATCTCTTGGAGTCTCATCCAGGACCTGGAAGAAACGCTTAACATTCAGAGAGGTGTTTCACTGGGTAGTGAATCCGGTCTGGTTGCGATAGATGAGATGTTGCATGTGGGGTTGTAATCAGAAGGCTAATATTTTGCTTATTACTTTGAGCGTTAGCCAATATGTTTTGATTTTGCTAAAATTATGTGTGTACTATACTTATTTAAAAGGACTTTCAGTCATCTCTCTTCATCCATTGGTCTGTTGTTGTGTCATTCACATTTTGCTTCCGCCCACTACATCATACAGCATGGGGTAATGGGTCTACATACTTCAGCCACTGGTTGACTTCACTTTGAGTGACTGTATTTAGCTCTTTCACAATGAGCACATCCACACAGGAGGTAGTTCCCTTCAATGCCAGTGATTTTAGTTTTTACTCAAAAATTACTTTAGCGTTGCATTTGTGTGTAGAGCCCAAGGTTAAAGCACGACCATTCTACCAGATGTAAGCATAGGGCACAGTACATACTTTATAAGCTTCTGTCAATGCTGTTTTAAAATCCTTTTGAAGTTTCCTTTGTTATCTGACTGCTGGTATTTCACGGCATAATAGTGTGTCTGTCGCTGTGTAATGCACTTGTTCATAACAACCAAAAGTTAAGACATGGACTTTTAAAACTGATGCCGCTTTTAGGTTTCACGCCATTATACTGAAGGTAAAGTCAAAAAAGCCATTTGTAATAAAGCTGTAAAAACAAAAACTATGCGGAATGGTAACCAAGCAAACAACATAATTCAGGTGTTATGATCACGGACTCCAGCGTAGCGAGCTATTTATTCTACAACACGCAGCCCACATACATTTAACAATCTGGACACGGACAATCTGGCTCAGGATGGAGGCGGTGAAGTTGGGGAGGTTTCTTTGTTAAAGCAAGAAACACAAAATAAATCAGATCTGATTTTGCACCTCATATCTCAAGGCTAACAGTGATAGTTGATTATGGACACATATTAGTATTAGGAGTTTGATATGTTTTTATGGCACTCTTTTTGTACGATAAACAGCTATCATCGTTTCCAGATAGCCGACATTGCGTGCTTAGGTAATGAACAAACATTGAATATCAACATACACTTCTAACGTGTGATAGTGTTGCATTATACAGCTACCTGTGTGTCTAGCGAGGCCTGTCAGCTCTCCTGTCAGCTTATACCTTGCATACCTCCAGGTGTAGGAAATATTAACTAAAAGCTAGTTTTTCTAAAGTATCTTTAATTCTAGTTGCGTGTTTGAGATTGCAGAGCAGTGAAAATCTGTAGCAGTCGCTGGCACGGGGCAAGCAGGAGGGTTGGGCACCAACAGCTAAAGGGGTGTGGTGGGGGATGTTAAGAACCAAATGGGAGAGGATGAAGAAAGCAACAACAAAACAAGCAGTTGTCTCCATTTTCTGCCGTTTCACTTCACAGTCAGCATAGCAAATAGATTTCACACTGAAGCACATGGACACAATTGTGAGATTGGTTATTCCAGGGTCCGGCGGAGGGGCAAGCAGTGACAGGCGGCTCGTATAGTGCTTTATTATAATTTGTATATTTTCATAGTGCTTACAGTTTTATACAATATCATACTTTCTGTTAGGCTATTTAACTCTAAAGCGTGCAGCCTCCTGACTTTTGCATGAAAAGAAGAGTTCGCCTTTCATAGTTGCTGTGTCTCCTAACCCCGAAATGCATTTAGGAAACCAGATGAAAGGTTCTTTATGCACCTCGTCCCCATCCAAAAAAGAGGAGAGTGCTAAAAGGGATGCTTTAAAAAGGGAAGAAAGGAGGAGCACAGGAGGGAAGAACAATAATACAGAAGAAGAGATAGGCGGCTGACAATATTTAAATGTTAATGTTTAGTGGTGGCACAGTGACCCCCACTCTCCTGACATGTGCAAACATTTGTCTCCTTCTGAAAGGTGAGACACAGACAGCCTCTAGGGGCCGCAAGAGGCTCTACTGTGACGGCACTCAGTGATGAACTTCGACACGAAGAAGACAGTTTATGGAGCCCTCAGAAGTGGTGATGTACGAGCAGGGAGATTAAGTGAATTGCGAGCAGCAACCGCACCAAAGACACAAGCAGGAAACCCTAACAAAACAAGCGGTGTTGTAGTACGGGTCTGCGGAAAAGGGTGGAAGGAAGCAACATTAAAGACAAGCTTTCACAAACACAACCCAGAACCCAAGAAGCAAATAGTGTAGGAAACGACCAGATACAAGGCAAAGTGTAAGCTCAGTGGTAATTGGCCAGTGCTCCATGGAATGAAAAAAACCAAAAGAGGGACTAAGACAACGGATTATCCAGTTGCAAACAAGCTTGCTTGAACGACAAAGAAGAGACCAATAAAAAGGCAATGGGCGGGCTGTAAGCCCACGGACTGAATGCAGCATGTCTCGGAGAGACAGTGCATGCGCTGCTTAGGCTAGACCTAAAAAAGAATGTTTGGTCCTGGCTAGAGATTTAACTTGCCAGGTCGACATGGCAGTTTAAAACCGCACATACAGGCTCTGCAATGGCAGGCCTGAGACATGTTTAAAGGGCTACTTAAATGGGTGGCACAATCAGTGCTGCAGGGCCACTAGTAGCATTTAATTTCCAGGCCCTGGGTACAGGTACTGCACATTTCTAGGGACTTATAAGCAAATTTAATATGCCAGTTGTGGATAAGCCCACTATGCCATGTTTTAGTGATAGATGGCAACAACTTTAGCACTGGTCAACAGTGGTAAAGTGTGCAGAAGCCTAAGGCCAGCTAAAACAAAGTCAGCAAAAACAGGAGGTCTGAAGGAAAAATGTGAGGGGAAAGTATGCCAAAGATGCCAGGTCTAACTATGCTGTAAAGGTTAAAAGACTACCATAAATTATTTCAGTGATATGAGTGATCCTTGAACTGTGGAAAGTTATTGCGTTATATTGGACAGTGTTATTGTTCATTAGCACTTGTACAGGACACAATCTTCACACAGGCTTTCCCCCTGCACACAAAAAACATGTTCACAAGGCGATTCCCCTGCTGTTTTCCATCACACAACTGAAAGCAGACAAGTTCTTTCATTGGAGTGTGTGAATACACAAATTAGCAGGAAAAAAACATATTAATAGTATGAAAATGAATTGCCATGTCTGAAGTTAACAAACCATCACCAAACAAAATAAATTGTGAAGAACCAATATTTTTTTGAACTGATATTCAAATCCCAACCTTGGCTGCTGAAATTTCTCAGTGTATGAAATGCATTTAGTGTTCACAGCCAGGATCTTTCTGAGCGGTCTGCTTTATTGTGCATTTGTAAACAACCAGCAAGAGGAAAGACACCAGCTTTGCCTTCCCCAAGCCCAAGAAGTTAGGATAATGTATCCTTTACAGAAGTGAAGCTTCAACTGGGGCACCGCCTATGTTTATATTTGTAAATGCTTCCCATTGAGTTTTTATTTCAGTAAAATGGGCATCATGGCCAGAACGGTCAAAACTTATTGGGAGAGGGGAACCGCGCAGCCCCACTCCCTGGGCCGATTTCGACCCCAGGGACCATATTCCCAGGGCCTGGCCAAAACTCAATAGGGGGAGGGCCGTGCAGCTTCACTCCCTGGGTCGATTTACTTAGGGCCTGGCCTCTTGCTCCTGGGTGCCCTGGAGCGCACCCAGGGCACCCAGCGTACTACGTTGGGGAGCGCAGGAAGGGGATCCTCATTTGCAGGGATGCCATTATATATATATATATATTACCTACTGGCGATAGCCAGTAGGTATATATAGTTAGGATTGATTTCCATAGGGAAATCGCAACATTCTATTGGGAATAACTTTGGCGCCGGTTGAGGAATCTGCCTGAATTTTTCAGCAACTATGCCTCGCGGCGCTCCGGTCCTTCCCTGAAAGTTGGGGGGGGATCCGTCAAGCGGGGGCCGAGATAAAAGGGGGGTCCCAAAACGTGTTTTCCCCATGTTAATTTCCATAGGGCGGTCTGTCGCACTTTTAGCTCGAACGGCTGAATGGATTTTCACCAAACTTATCAAAATTATAGGGACTGGTAGCCCGATGTGCCTTTGCTATATGTCTCAAGATATGTGCTCCAGTGGATTTTGAGTAATTTAGGTTAAAAAAAATGTATATATCTATGGCAGCTTACCGGTGAGCTTACCGGTACGCTTACTGTAAGCTTACCTTTTGAGCTCGAGATGCATTCTGATTGGCTGCCAATGTCTGTCAACACTCCAAAACAGAAACTGTTGGCAGCCATCTTGTGCCTCGGTAGACTGAGGCACAGGAAAGCAGAAAAACAAACGTGTAGAACTCAAAAAAGGGGCAGGGTAGAAGCACCCCGACCCCCTAGGCCTGCTCAGGGGGTCCCACAGGACCCCCAAGGCAAAACAAAAAAAAATATATATATATATTTTTTTAAATCGCGGGGTACGCGCACGGTACGCATACCCCCCAAAAAAAAAATTTTTTTTTCTTTTTTTTTTTTACCTTTGGGGT
Organism: Lissotriton helveticus; assembly: GCF_964261635.1. Lineage (NCBI taxonomy): Eukaryota > Metazoa > Chordata > Amphibia > Caudata > Salamandridae > Lissotriton > Lissotriton helveticus. Next base: position 1,149,254,282 of record NC_136067.1, on the reverse strand, counting down.
CTTTGTGGGACCCCCTGAGCAGGTCTAGGGGGTCGGGGTGATTCTACTCTGGCCCCTTTGCGAGTTTCACACCTTTGTTTCACTGCTTTCTTGTGCCTTGGTTCTAACAAGGCACAAGATGGCTGCCAACACTTCCTGGTTTTGAGTGTTGACAGACAGTGGCAGCCAATCAGCATGCCTTCCCGAGAAAGCTGCATGGTCATTGGCTGTCAACACTTCTAACCAGGAGGTGTTGGCATCTATCTTGTGCTAGTGTTGACAGACAGTGACAGCCAATCAGCATGCCTTCCCGAGAAAGCTGCATGCTCATTGGCTGTCAACACTTCTAACCAGGAAGCGTTGGCATCAATCTTGGGTCTTAATAGACTGAGGCACAAAAAAGCAGAAAAACAAACGTGTAGAACACAAAAAGGGGGCAGGGTAGAAACACCCTGACCCCTTAGGGTGCTCAGGTGGTCCCACTAGGATATTAATATATTTAAACGTTATCCGCTAATAGAATTAGCATTTAAAAAACCTTTGAAATTCACTGAAAAAACCATAGGTTTCAGGCCATATATAGTTAGGAATTAGCATTTAAAAAACCTTTGAAATTCACTGAAAAAACCATAGGTTTCAGGCCTTATATAGTAAGGAATTAGCATTTAAAAAACCTTGCAAATTCACTGAAAAAAACATAGGTTTCAGGCCTTATATAGTTAGGAATTAGCATTTAAAAAAACCTTTGAAATTCACTGAAAAAACCATAGGTTTCAGACCTTATATAGTTAGGAATTAGCATTAAAAAAAGTCTGAATATATAAAAACGTCATCCGCTAATAGAATTAGCATTTAAAAAACCTTGCAAATTCACTGAAAAAAACATAGGTTTCAGGCCATATATAGTTAGGAATTAGCATTTAAAAACCTTGCAAATTCACTGAAAAAACCATAGGTTTCAGGTCATATATAGTTAGGTATTAGCATTTAAAAAACCTTGGAAATTCCCTGAAAAAACCATAGGTTTCAGGTCATATATAGCTAGGTATTAGCATTTAAAAAACCATTGAAATTCACTCAAAAAACTATAAGTTTTAGTGGTGTTATAGTTAGCTGGACATTTTACTCATACAAAACCATTGAAATTGCTCCTATATAGTTAGTTGGACTAACTATATTTCGCGCACCCGCAATCCACTGCTGATGACGTCACATATTACATCATTCATGACATGGTCAGTGACATCACTGATGACATCACTGATGACATCTCAAATGACATCACTGATGACATCTCATTTGACATCACTGATCATATCACTGATGATATCATTCATGTGATAATACCATGCACCTCCTCACACTTTAATATAACCTTAATATAGCCTAGGTCTACACACACATCCACTCATTCATCCATACAATCACTCATACATACAGTCACTCATCAATACAATACTATCATATGCACTTATACACCTATAGAGACACTCACACACTTTCACTCATCCATGGAGTTTCTCACACACCTAGTCAGTCATGCGAAGAATCAATCACACTCCCATTTCCTCATCTATACAGTTATACACACAACACCTTACTTATTCAAACATATACTAACACATACTTACTCTCTTAAACAATCACTGATACAAGTACACATTGATCCATACAGCCACTTGCATAATCACTGGCTCTCATGTATAGGCATTTATATATACCAACTCTCACATGCACTGTGTTTTACATATGTACTTACTTGGACATGTAGCACTGAGATATACATTCAGTCACCAACACACCAATGCACACAGTAAACCGCCCATACAGCTGTTTCCACACCTCCCAGTCACCCACACACAGACACAGTCTCATATACAAATACTTGGGCAACCAATCAATGACCCATATAGCCATTCATATAGCTACTGATCAACACATACAGCATCTTACACAACAGCAGACATACTGATGCACACATTCAGACAGTTTAGTCACTAACCCATGCATTCAGTAAGACACATTTAATCACTCATACAGTCAGTCACGCACCTACTAAATCCTTCATCCAGACACTTATACATCTACTCATTCTTCAATATGTAAAACATATTTAAACTTTACAGAAACACACAGTCACTGGATGATGTCATCAGTGATGTCATCAGTGATGTCATTTGAGATGTCATCAGTGATGTCACTGACCATGTCATGAATGATGTAATATGTGACATCATCAGCAGTGGATTGCGGGTGCGCGAAATATAGTTAGTCCAACTAACTATATAGGAGCAATTTCAATGGTTTTGTATGAGTAAAATGTCCAGCTAACTATAACACCACTAAAACTTATAGTTTTTTGAGTGAATTTCAATGGTTTTTTAAATGCTAATACCTAACTATATATGACCTGAAACCTATGGTTTTTTCAGTGAATATATATATATATATGAACTCCAGCCTGTCACGTAAAGCACTTGACGTGCGGACAAGAAAACGGGACACCAAATAACGCCACAGCCAGACTTCAGGTAATTTTACGTGTTGAAATTTATTCGTGCATGCAGGGTGCAAAGCCTCGTCAGTATATATATATCTATGCAACGTGGGCAGAACAATGGAGGCATCTGAACCACACATTCCACTTACAATGCAAGCTGACATGTGCTAGGTAACGCGCGTTGGACTTTAAAGTCCAATGCTTTTCCTCCTGTTTCGGGGACTCGAGTTGGAATAGTAGCTTATACTATTCCAAAGTCCAGCGCCCCCCTAAGGCAAGTTGTTGTAACAACTTGCGTTGTAAATGGAATGCGTGGTCAGATGCATTCACTGTTCTACCCAGGTTGTTAAGGAACACATGGGAAAGGAAATCGCGGTTGTATCATACAGCCATCACTGAAAGAAAGAAAGGTTACAGGGACGTTATAGTTAGGTTCTCATTCTACCCACACAAAGCCATAAAAATTCAGTAGTTATAGCTATACTTATGTCAAGAAACTATCACTTATGGCCTAAAGTTACTTAACTGCAAAAAACACAGTTGATGGACAGAATGTAGAACAATGTCATACATTCACCCCAGTACAAGGATCTGGGCCTAAATCCATCTTTTTTTGCACTCCACACCACCCTGGGTTAGACACTGGCTATAGGCAAATCAGCTCTGACCCTGTGCCTCATTGGAACAGTCCAGTCCGAACTACCAAGCTATGTCATTCGCAGACCGGAATCAAGCATCCAAGGACCGGTTTCTGGCTATCAGCCTTCATTCAGCCTGGATAGCTTGACTCCAGTGGTGTGAAGAGCCTGGGACTCAAGTCTGAGCATACCCAGCCCACTCGGGGTCAAAATTGCAAAAAACACAGTTGATGGACAGAATGTAGAACAATGTCATACATTCACCCCAGTACAAGGATCTGGGCCTAAATCCATCTTTTTTTGCACTCCACACCACCCTGGGTTAGACACTGGCTATAGGCAAATCAGCTCTGACCCTGTGCCTCATTGGAACAGTCCAGTCCGAACTACCAAGCCATGTCTTTCCCAGACCGGAATCAAGCATCCAAGGACCGGTTTCTGGCTATCAGCCTTCATTCAGCCTGGATAGCTTGACTCCAGTGGTGTGGAGAGCCTGGGACTCACGTCTGAGCATACCCAGCCCACTCGGGGTGAAAATTGCAAAAAACACAGTTGATGGACATAATGTAGAACAATGTCATACATTCACGTATGACATTGTTCTACATTCTGTCCATCAACTGTGTTTTTTGCAATTTTCACCCCGAGTGGGCTGGGTATGCTCAGACGTGAGTCCCAGGCTCTCCACACCACTGGAGTCAAGCTATCCAGGCTGATGAAGGCTGATAGCCAGAAACCGGTCCTTGGATGCTTGATTCCGGTCTGGGAAAGACATGGCTTGGTAGTTCGGACTGGACTGTTCCTATGAGGCACAGGGTCAGAGCTGATTTGCATATAGCCAGTGTCTAACCCAGGGTGGTGTGGAGTGCAAAAAAACCGATGGATTTAGGCCCAGATCCTTGTACTGGGGTGAATGTATGACATTGTTCTACATTCTGTCCATCAACTGTGTTTTTTGCAGTTTTCACCCCGAGTGGGCTGGGTATGCTCAGATGTGAGTCCCAGGCTCTCCACACCACTGGAGTCAAGCTATCCAGGCTGATGAAGGCTGATAGCCAGAAACCGGTCCTTGGATGCTTGATTCCGGTCTGGGAAAGACATGGCTTGGTAGTTCGGACTGGACTGTTCCTATGAGGCACAGAGTCAGAGCTGATTTGCATATAGCCAGTGTCTAACCCAGGGTGGTGTGGAGTGCAAACAAACGATGGATTTAGGCCCAGATCCTTGTACTGGGGTGAATGTATGACATTGTTCTACATTCTGTCCATCAACTGTGTTTTTTGCAATTTTCACCCCGAGTTGGCTGGGTATGCTCAGACGTGAGTCCCAGGCTCTCCACACCACTGGAGTCAAGCTATCCAGGCTGATGAAGGCTGATAGCCAGAAACCGGTCCTTGGATGCTTGATTCCGGTCTGGGAAAGACATGGCTTGGTAGTTCGGACTGGACTGTTCCTATGAGGCATAGGGTCAGAGCTGATTTGCATATAGCCAGTGTCTAACCCAGGGTGGTGTGGAGTGCAAAAAAAACGATGGATTTAGGCCCAGATCCTTGTACTGGGGTGAATGTATGACATTGTTCTACATTCTGTCCATCAACTGTGTTTTTTGCAATTTTCACCCCGAGTGGGCTGGGTATGCTCAGACGTGAGTCCCAGGCTCTCCACACCACTGGAGTCAAGCTATCCAGGCTGATGAAGGCTGATAGCCAGAAACCGGTCCTTGGATGCTTGATTCCGGTCTGGGAAAGACATGGCTTGGTAGTTCGGACTCGACTGTTCCTATGAGGCACAGGGTCAGAGCTGATTTGCATATAGCCAGTGTCTAACCCAGGGTGGTGTGGAGTGCAAAAAAACGATGGATTTAGGCCCAGATCCTTGTACTGGGGTGAATGTATGACATTGTTCTACATTCTGTCCATCAACTGTGTTTTTTGCAATTTTCACCCTGAGTGGGCTGGGTATGCTCAGACGTGAGTCCCAGGCTCTCCACACCACTGGAGGCAAGCTATCCAGGCTGATGAAGGCTGATAGCCAGAAACCAGTCCTTGGATGCTTGATTCCGGTCTGGGAAAGACATGGCTTCGTAGTTCGGACTGGACTGTTCCTATGAGGCACAGGGTCAGAGATGATTTGCATATAGCCAGTGTCTAACCCAGGGTGGTGTGGAGTGCAAAAAAACGATGGATTTAGGCCCAGATCCTTGTACTGGGGTGAATGTATGACATTGTTCTACATTCTGTCCATCAACTGTATTTTTTGCAATTTTCACCCCGAGTGGGCTGGGTATGCTCAGACGTGAGTCCCAGGCTCTCCACACCACTGGAGTCAAGCTATCCAGGCTGATGAAGGCTGATAGCCAGAAACCGGTCCTTGGATGCTTGATTCTGGTCTGGGAAAGACATGGCTTGGTAGTTCGGACTGGACTGTTCCTATGAGACACAACCCCCCCCCCCCACTCGGGGGGGGGGGGCTGGGGGGGGGGAGGTTGTAGGTGCCATCAAGCTCTTTGCCGGGGCCGGTATTCGGCCGATTTTATTACAGGGGCCAATTTTGCGCACTGGGGGATTGCCCGGTGCCCTCTATGGCCAGTCCGGCCCTATAAAGCACCAACTAGACCCAGATGTATCAGAGCGCTTTACATGATCACCAGTTATGTTACAGACGGATATATACATTTTTGTTAGGCACGCGAGGTTGACCGCCCTAGCCATTAGTCAACATTCTCTCCCCTTGCTCTCTTCCTTGACCTTCCGCCAGCCTGCTAACATATTAAACCTAGACCTATTGGCTGTGGCAATGTTTTGTTAGAAATGTTATTGTGTTTTTCAAGGCAGACATTTTTCAAGAAGTAATTTGGAGATTTGGCCAAACCAAATTAACATGTTTAAACTGAAATTCAACTCTGATCTCCTCACTTTGTTAATAGTCTAACACCTTCTAATCCTAAATACTGACTCATTTACTGACACACCGCCAAACATTGCAAATCAGTGATGCATAATTTCCGTCCTTTAAAGGATTAGAAAGAAGCCAGTGCTGCATGTAAAGTTCACAAAAGTAAATGTGCACGATCACAAGGTTTCTGAATAAATATATGTTTTTTTTTTAATAAGGCATCGACAACAATCTGGAGTTGTTATATATAGATCTTCATATCTCTCTGCTGCCTTTTCAAAGCTCTGTAATTCACAGACATTAGCATTTTTAATGTTACTCAATTCACAGACATCAGGACATAAGGCCGAGTCAATCTTGCTGGTCTGTGAAAGCACGATCCAGCAGACTTCAGCGGCAGATGTTCCACTCACTAAGCCATACTCTTAAGCAATAAAAGAAAAAGATAAAAAAGCTTCCCTGGGAATTCATTCCGCCAATTGCTTACCATCGGCTTTGAGGCTTGTAACTCACAGTTGCTTTCTATTCGTTTGCTCTATTTGTTTGTGGCTGTCCAGCATGAGTTCGGCCCCTACATTGCCAAACCCCTATGTACTGTATGCTTCCATCCATGCTCGATCTCTGTACACAGGTCTTTATGTCTTGCCATTATCTTGTCACGATTGCCGTGTATTCAAAGAAAGAGTTCCAATCTCAGGTTCTGTCTTCCAGGGAGCTTGTGGTTACTTTTCTTTCTCTGACTTCAAAGTGAGAGGATTTATGTGGCAATCATGCCGACTACTTGGGGGGGGGGGGGGGTGTACTTGAGGAAGGCTGTAGGATGTTTTTATTTTGACTAGCACACAATAACATTTTAATGACTGTAAACGAGCTGTGCGGATATTCCAGAATATATCAGAATTAGAAAAGCACAAATGAAGCACTTGTTGTGGCATTTCTGAAGTGTAATGGAAACAAATATTTTAATACAATAAAATCAAATCAATGCACTAGATGATGACATTTCCACACATCGTTATGTATTGTAGACTCTTATCAGAAAAGCTGTATATCTGTGCAAATGTATTAATCATTTAAAGTGAAGATGTGTTGTCTGTAATAGCAGTATGCCACAATGCAGACTTTACCCCAATCCACTCTACTCTGCACCACTCCACACCACTGCAGTATGCTGTGCACTACTCCACACTGCCCCACTCCACACTGGGTCACTGCACTCTACTCTGCACCACTCTACACTACTTCACCCTACGCCTCTCTACTCTAAACCACTCTACGCTAATGCACTTTACCCCACACTACTCAACTCTGAGACACTGCACTCTTCGCCACTGCACACTACACCACTCCACTCTACACTACACTACTTCACCCTACGCCTCTCTGCTCTAAACCACTCTACTCTATGCTAATGCACTTTACCCCACACTACACAACTCTGAGACGCTGCACTCTTCGCCACTGCACACTACACCACTCAACTCTGCGCCACTACATTCTATTCCACTCTACTCTGAAATACTGCACTCTGTACCACTCCATGGTGCATCACTATTATCCACTTTGCACTCTACGACACTCTACTCTATGCCACTGTACTCTACCCTGCACCACTCTACTCTGAAGTAATCTACTCTCGCCACTGCACTCAGTGCCACTGCACTTGGCGCCACTCTTCTCCACTATGTGCCACTCAACTCTGCACTGATGAACTCTACATCACTTTCTCCAAAACCAATGCACTCTGTGCCACTGCAATCTAAGACAATCTACTCTGCAAAACTGCACACTATGCCAATTTACTCTATTTTGCAACATTTTGCGCCACTGCACTCTACACCATTGTACTCCACGTCACTGCTCACAACTCTGTTCTACTCTGCACCATTGAATTCTATGCTACTGCTCTCTACATCACTCTACTCTGCACCGCTCAATGCCACAGCACTCCATGCCAATGCACTCTAGCCATCTAAGACAGTCTACTCTGCACACTGCTCACTCTATGGCACTGCACCACTACACTCTGCATCACTTCACTCTGCGCCACTGCACTCTACCCAGAACCACTTCCCTCTACTCTGCACCACTTTACTCTATGCCATTTCACTTTACAACACTGCACTCTCTGCAACTGAATTATACGCCTCTGTTCTCTGCATCCCTGCACTCTATGCCACTGCACTCTACTCAGCACTTATCTACTCTGCGCCAGTGCACTGTACGGCACTACACTCTACGCCACTCTACTCTGCATCGCTTCACTCCATGCCTCTGCACTCTAAGCCACTTCAATCTACACTGCAACACTACACTCTATACTACTATACTCCTTGCCACTCTATTCTACGGCACTGCACTCTACTCTAAAACAATCTACTCTATGCCAAGGCAGTTTACAGCACTCTATGCCTCTCTATGCCACTCCGTTATATGCCCAAGATATCTGATCTGCGCAACTCCACTCCATGAAACTCTATTCTATGCTGCAGCACTCTAGCCACTGCAATCAACATCAATGTACTCCACACCACTTTACTCAAAACCAATACACTCTACGCCACTGCACTCTATGACAATGTACCCCGTACCACTGCCACTACGTCACTCTTCAGCATTGCACTCTATGCTGTGCACCACTCTACGGCACTGCACTCTATGTTACTATACTCTACACCACTGCACACAACACTCTACTCTGCAACACTGCACTCTTCGCCACTGAATTCTATGCCACTCTATTCGGCATCACTCTCCTCTGCACTACTGCGCTCTACTTGCACCACTCTACACCACTATATGCCAATGCAGTCTACGCCACTACACTCTACACCACTACACTATATGCCATCTAATCTACTGTGCACCACTACACTCTTTGGCACTGCACTCTATGTCACTTTACTGTTCGGCTCTCTACTCTACTCTACTCTGCACCACTCGACTCTATACCAATGCACTCTACTCCATTCTACTACGCACTACTGCACTCTTTGCCACTGCATTCTACACCACTCCAGTCGAGGCATCACCACTTTACTGCACTCTACGCCACTTCACTCTATGCCACTCTACTCCAAAACACTGCACTCTATGCCACTGCACTCTACGCCACTACTCTATGCCACTGCACTCTACCCTGCACCATTTCACTCTACTCTGAAACAATCCACTCCAAGGATTCTTAACCTGTGGTCCGAGAACCCTTTGGGGGTGTGTGACTCCTACTCAAGGGGTCCACAATTGTCTAGAAAATTAAATAATAGTAGTGGTGCAGGCTTTATGGTTGTACCACTGCACAAGTTAACTGTGGAGACTAATATACTTGCTGGAGAGGTCTGAATTTTCTCTAGTGGATGTTTTGATTCATCACAAAAAAAGAGGGTAAATGTGCCTCAGTCAAAAGCACACGTTTAACATGCACCACAGATTTGTATTTCATGTAGATATCCTTGTGGATCAATGATTTTGCCATAGAGATCCTTTTATTACTTGCATAAAATACCATCCTTTTAATATGGCAGAGTAACCAGCATCACAGCTGTATGCAAATGTCACTGTATTGGTTTAGAAACGTATTTGTCCCCCCTCAAGTTGCTTTTATTCTGAGGTTGCTTAAAAGGGTGACTTTGTGGAGTAATCATTTTTTATTAAGGCAAGCAACTTCAACCACTGAGTTACATTTTAGATTCTAACTCTGTCTTACTTTAGGCCAACACTCTTAAAATGAAATTCCTATCAATATGGATGATATGAAACGTACATTTCTTATACACTGATTTACACACTTTATTGAATCATAGTCTTTGTATAATATGAGCTTGCGTGTGTGTGTGATGTAAAGCGCTTTGACACCCTATTTTAGGAGGAGTAAGGCTATAAAAAAATTCAATAAATATGACAGAGGGGCTACGAAGAGATGAGGGGCACCGTTGGTGGTTGTTAGCTGTGGGAATTCAAGGAAATGAAGGGGATTGTGAAAGCGTCAACAATGATTGCCGTACCGAGCACCATGAGAGCTAAATCCGGCCTTGGTTTGATAAGGTATATATATAAACATATATAATATATATATATATATATATATATATATATATATATATATATAGACAGCTATATCTAGATATCAATAGATAGATAGATAGATAGATAGATAGATAGATAGATAGATAGATAGATAGTTATGATTGCCTTGTATATCTAATAATTTTGGGGGGAACATGTTTGGATGTTAGAATTGTTGTGCTTATTACAGTATTATGATCATATGAGAGGGATAAATGTTTTAGCGATCATACAGAAGTGTGACCATTTGAAGAAAACAGTGCAATATTGATTCATAGTCTCAGACTACATTTGATGATTTCGGTTCAGGTGTTTTCGCCACCACAAAACATTGGATTTAATGTCATATGATTCATGCCAGATCAGTATATGGGTTGTCATTCTATACTGTACGTTTATTTCAATTTCAGTTCATTTTTAATTGAATTGTATTAATGTCAAATTTGATTGCATTATACAACTGCGATTTTCCCAATGTTGAGAATACAAAAGAGGAAAGACTATAACTTCAGTCTTTCATTGCTGTAACAGATTATGTGGACGCTAAATGAGAGTGACTAAGATGGCGCAGCGCAGTTGCGAGTAAGGCCGCTTGTTCACAGGAACACGTAATGGTAAATTTTTGCTAAAATGTGGTTGAATACATTTGTTTGGATATATATATATATATATATTCACTGAAAAAACCATAGGTTATAGACCATATATAGTTAGGAATTAGCATTTAAAAAACCTTATTTTACTCACACAAAACCATTGAAATTTCATATATAGTTAGTTGCACTAACTATATATCGCGCACCCGCAATCCACTGCTGATCATGTCACATATTACATCATTCATGACATGGTCAGTGACATCACTGATGACATCACTGATGACATCTCAAATGACATCACTGATGACATCACTGATGACAACATCCAGTGACTGTATGTTTCTGTAAAGTTAAAATATGTCTTACATATTGAAGAATGAGTGGATGTATAAGTGTCTGGATGAAGGATTTAGTAGGTGCGTGACTGACTGTATGAGTGAGTGATTAAATGTGTCTCACTGAATGCATGGGTTAGTGACTAAACTGTCTTAATTTGTGCATCATTATGTCTGTTGTGATGTAAACTGCTGCATGTGTTGATCATTAGCTATACGAGAGGCTATATGTGTTATTAATTGGTTGCCCAAGTATTTCTATGGGAGATTGAGTTTGTGTGGGGGTGGCTGGAAGGTGTGTGACTCTGTGCATAGATGTGTGAGCAGTTTATTCACTAGGTGTATGAGTTCAAGAGTGCATGTGGAAACAGCTACATGGGCAGTTGACTGTGTGCATGAGTGTATTGATGAGTGAATGGATATCTCAATGCTACATGTCATAGTAAGTACATATGTAAAACACAGTACATGTGAGAGTTGGCATATATAAATAACTGTGCATGAGAGCCACTGAATGAGTGAGTGGTTGTATCGATCATTGTGAACTTGTATCAGGGATTGTATAAGAGAGTAAATATGTGTTAGTATATGTTTCAATAAGTAAGGTGTGTATAACTGTATAGTTGAAAAAATGGAGGTGAGATTGTTTCTTTGCATGACTGACTGGGTGTGTGAGTAACTCCATGGATGAGTGGCAGTGTGTGAGTGTCTGTATACACTGAGTGTATCTAAGGTTATATTAGAATCTGAAGAGGTTTATCGTATTAGCACAAGAATGATGTCAAATGAGACGTCATCAGTGATGTAATCAGTGATGTCATTTGAGATGTCATCAGTGATGTCATCAGTGATGTCACTGACCATGTCATGAATGATGTAATATGTGACATGATCAGCAGTGGATTGCGGGTGCGCCATATATAGTTAGTGCAACTAACTATATATGGAATTTCAATGGTTTTGTGTGAGTAAAATAAGGTTTTTTAAATGCTAATTCCTAACTATATATGGTCTATAACCTATGGTTTTTTCAGTGAATTTTCAAGGTTTTGTAAATGCTAATTCCTAACTATATATGGTCTATAACCTATGGTTTTTTCAGTGAATTTCAATGTTTTTTTAATAGCAAATATCATAAGCTGTCGAATGTCAAGTACGTGGTAAGTAAAAACATTTTCGTGTTTATGCACACTGATCTGCTTTGAATGCTGCCCCCCACCCCTCATTTCTATTAGGAGTACTCTCTCTTTGCAGATAGTGAAGGGTAGTTAACGCAGGCCTTTGCCCCCGTTGTAATCCGTCGTGCCTGCTTCTCTCTCCATTTGATTGATTGTTCTCTTTGGTTCATTCTCTATTTACAAACAAGCACAGAGTCGCAATACTCTGTTTAGTCTTTGCAGATAGCGAAAAATCGTGTAAAAAAACAAAAGGAATCGAGCAAAATCAGTAGGCCACTAATGGGATCTCTTTTTGACCTCCCTAAAATAGAAACATTAGGAACAACCTGTTGATAATACCAATGTGTATGTACATAAGCGGCGTTCATTTGTGTTCACAGTACCCCTTGTTGATTGTTTGAATCGACCATTGAATTGTTCGAAGTTGGTTCTCTTAAGAATCTTCTCTGCCTGCAAACGAGGAAGAATAGGAATATTCTCTCTCCCTTTGCAGATAGTGAAGGGTAGGTAACGCAAACCTTTAACACGTCGTGCCTATTTCGTTCCTCATTGATTGATTGTTTCCCCAAACATTGACTGTTTGGGAATTGGTTCTTTTTGGAGGTATTCCCTGTTTGCAAATATACGTAGGAAAATCTTTGCAAATAGTGAAAGGGTACGTAATGCGGACCTTTCTCCCCCGTTGTAATCTGTCATGCCTATCTACTCCCCACTGATTGATGCACATGTTTCACCCGGACCATTTACTAGAGATACGTCATCTGGCCCGACCAGAGAGCACCCCTAGTGAAAAGGACATATGCAATAATAACGAAGTGATCACTGTATCCTGTTAACAGAAACTTTAGCATGAAACAACCTGGAAAGAAAAGAATAGGGAAACGAAAATCAGTAGGCCACTGATGAACATGAACTTTTATTAAACAACGAACAAAGAAACGATAACATAACGTAATGATAAAACCTATTAATGTCCTAGAAACAAGAAAACGTTAGAAATATGCCAGTGGTGAGAGACCAGAAAAACAGTAAGAGAAACCAAATCACCCCTCGCTGTCCCACCGCCTGCCACGCCAAAAAAATCGATAGACTAGGGAAAATGCAAGTCAGTAGAACATCCGCCCCCACTCTGGAAACTTCCAAGGTGGGGCAGGGTTGCGGCTACGCCCAGCCGGGAGCAGCCCATATAAGGCGGGTCCTGCTGCCACGCCTCGGCCAGGAGATCCTAACGTAGGGTGTAGCCGGAGGAGAGGCCGAGGCCAGCGGGACCCGGCCAGGGGATTGCCTTTACAACGCTGAAGAGTTGCAGGGGGGGGAATGTCTCCTCGACCCTCCCCTCTCTCTCCCAGTCCGGCCGCGGTGGCCCTTGAGAGTTTCAGGTAGTCCCGCCACATGCTCTTCCGGTCCGGCCACCAACGGTCGGGGGGCCGAGGCCGACGGGATCCGGCTGCAGCCGATAAACCAAGGAACCCGTTCATGGGGCCAGAGCCAGGGGCGTCCGGCCGACATCCACCGGAAGCCCGGCCCAAAGACGGACGGGACATTTTTTCTTTTCTCCTTCGTAATAGCAGCGGCAACACGCCAGGCACCACTTCTCTCTTCAAAAATGGCTTTTACAACACTGGGGGGGATGTCTTGCACATGCATCCGACCCCCCCCCCGTCCTCATCGCCACCAGCCATAACAAATGTCAAGCGGGGCGCCGTGGGGTGCACTGGGAGGGAGAGACGGTGCGAACAGGCCTCTCCCGCCTCCTCAGGTGAAGGCTTCCCAGCTGCACCCTCAGCGCTCCAGGCGCCCCCAAAAGGGTTCGTCCACTGTGGCGATGCTGCAACGTCTCGCCCGGCAGGGTGGAGCCCGTCCGCTCATGTGACCCCGCGATCGCCGGTAGCTGCCGAACTCTCAAAATGGCGATCGACCTGGCAAGAGCGGGCCCAGCATGAAGAAATGGCCCGGTCACTGGTTGACTCCACCACCGTAGTCCTCCACGACCTTGAAGATTCTACAGGAGCCGCGGGAGTCTCCGACCCCCTATGGGGAATGACTGCCATGATCGCCCGTGGAGTGACGAAACTGTATCCGCGGGACGTCGGCGCTCCCATGCTGGCGCCAGCCTCACTTTGAATTACTAGAATCCTGCAGACCTCAGTTCCGGTGAAAGCACAGTGTGACCCGGTAGGAAAAATTGTTGCACCCCCTCCCCTTTTGAAGTGATAGTTCAAACCACCGATCCTTTCCTTTGCCCTTTTAACGGAACTTTGGACTGCCTCCCCCTCTTTTACATTTTCTAGAGAAAACAAAACATTAACCACTACATTACCATAGCAGTTGACACCAGAACTGTTTTCAAATTGAAAACCAACAACATCTTCAACAGAATCCTTTTTGTTTCTGCTGTGACCCTGCTACAGCACAGGCATTGTCCCCAGCAGTAATTCTGCAATGCCGGTAAGAATAGCTGTGGTGCCTACTGGACTCACTCACCCCCGCGGCGCCCCACGCCGTTATTTGCTGGGCGGCAACTTACTAGACATCACTTTCGTGCCATCTAGATTTCAGCGCGTTCTGCTGCCTTGGAACTATTCGCACAACAGACTGCTACTGACGACCCACCCCCAGGCAACATCTTCTGAATTTTCATAATTTGAAAGAACTAGTAACATGTCCTCATCAGGAATTCAAAAGAAATTGCCACGGTCTCTTCGTTGTTTAAATGTTTTTACTGTTTTTGTTTTGTTGTATATATTTATATGTTATTAAAGTTTTATATTCCTACTACTTTGTTGGAGTGCTATATATTTTTAATGTGACACATAATTGTAAAAACTTTGATGTACAAAGAGTCATTCCTAGAATCTTCCGCTTCAGGCTCGGTCCCCTCCCCAATCACAATACAGGATGGTTTTCAGATAGTAGGAACACGTGTGGTGTGACGGATCTCATCGGGTGTGGGCCTTGATCTACTATAACTCCTTTGAAGAGGGGTGATTCTTTACAGCTGGAGCCATAAACTACATCTGCAGGGCTAGCTGATAGCCTGGACAATCGGACACAGAGGAAGAGGAGTGTCAGAGGGTGCGGTAGTGAATAGGGCGAAAGGGAGGTGTCGGGCGGGCACAGAGTGTGATTCTCAGGGAAGAGCAGCGCAGATGGGGGGAGGTTTATTGCCCATGCATAAGACAGAGAGCGGGGGTGACCAGTGCCTGGGGAAGATGCTTGCGAGGGTGGGGAGCCATGCTACGAATCGACAGCGTGCAGAGAGTGGGTCTGGTCAAGGCATCTAAAATGGCTGCCGTGCACGACAAAAGTGTGGCATTTCAAAAAAGGCAAGATGGCGCAAACAATGTTTTTCAACACTTCCTCATTTCCTTCGAATCGAACGTTAACAGACGTTGGTGCATATTACCAAAGTTAAGCGATATTTATCGCTAACGATGCTTACCAACGAATTTTTTACCGCTAAGCATCGTCAGAAATTATCGAAGATAAACCTTGCTATTATCAAGGTTTATCGCAAATGCGATAAAAAACGGCCGCAATGCATGAATATCGCTAAAAAGTCAGCGATATTCATGCATTACCGAGCTAATGCTCTTAGCCATGTTATCCACCTCCCATTGGATAACATGGCTAAGAACTGCTCAGGGCAGGTGTTACTTTTTGGAGATATTCGCGCTTAGCGCGAATATCTCCAAAAGTTGGTAATAGGAGATATATATCTTGCATGTTGTAATGCAAATTATTGTGGTATATGGAACTCATACCATAATCTCTCAGGAAAGCAGAAACTGATCCTTTTGGGACCGCCTGAGAAGGCCTAGGGGGTGAGGGGTACTCTACTTTGCCCCCTTTTCACGTTCCGAACTATTTTATTTTACTCTCTTCTGTAATTACACAAAATAGCAGCGATAAGATGCATCAGAGACACACAGTGAGAGAAAGGAGGCCGGAGATGAAGAAGAGATGTCAAATACACATTGGAGATAATATAGTGGGAGAAGGGAAGTAAATATGAGTAAACTTACCATGTAACATAAAAATGTTGCACTCTATACTATAAGTCTCATTTTATACTACAAT